>NC_138908.1:72936120-78418658 GCF_965231255.1 Vanellus vanellus | reverse complement strand
ACTATGGGGGGTGGTATAGGGCTATGGGGGGGTATAGGGGCTATAGGGGGGTATAGAGGTGTGGGCAGTGTATAGGGGCTATGGGGGGCGGTATAGGGGCTATGGGGGGGGTATAGGGGCTATAGGGGGGTATACTGCAGAGGTGTGGGCAGTGTATAGGGGCTATGGGGGCGGTATAGGGGCTATAGGGGGGTATAGAGGTGTGGGCAGTGTATAGGGGCTATGGGGGGCGGTATAGGGGCTATGGGGGGGGTATAGGGGCTATAGGGGGGTATAGAGGTGTGGGCAGTGTATAGGGGCTATGGGCGGTATAGGGGCTATAGGGGGGTATAGAGGTGTGGGCAGTGTATAGGGGCTATGGGGGGGCGGTATAGGGGCTATGGGGGGGGTATAGGGGCTATAGGGGGTATCGAGGTGTGGGCAGTGTATAGGGGCTATGGGGGGCGGTATAGGGGCTATGGGGGGGGTATAGGGGCTATAGGGGGTATCGAGGTGTGGGCAGTGTATAGGGGCTATGGGGGGCGGTATAGGGGCTATGGGGGGGTATAGGGGCTATAGGGGGGTATAGAGATGTGGGCAGTGTATAGGGGCTATGGGGGGGCGGTATAGGGGCTATGGGGGGGTATAGGGGCTATAGGGGGTATCGAGGTGTGGGCAGTGTATAGGGGCCCGGGGCTGTATGGGGCGTATAGGGCGGGGGCTATAGGGGGCTGGGGGGGGTCTATAGGGGTGAGGAGCCTGTATGGGGGGGGGGGGGTGTCACCTATAGGGGATGTATGGGCTGTATAGGGGGTGGGGGCTATAGGGTAAGTGTGGGGCTATAGGGGGTGGGGTGTGTAGGGGTGGGGGCTATAGGGAGAGAGGGAAGGGAAGGGAAGGGAAGGGAAGGGAAGGGAAGGAAGGGAAGGGAAGGGAAGGGAAGGGAAGGGAAGGGAAGGGAAGGGAAGGAGGGAAGGGAAGGGAAGGGAAGGGAAGGAAGGGAAGGGAAGGGAAGGGAAGGGAAGGGAAGGGAAGGAAGGGAAGGGAAGGGAAGGGAAGGGAAGGGAAGGGAAGGGAAGGGAAGGGAAGGGAAGGGAAGGAAGGAAGGAAGGGAAGGGAAGGGAAGGGAAGGGAAGGGAAGGGAAGGGAAGGGAAGGGAAGGGAAGGGAAGGAAGGGAAGGGAAGGGAAGGGAAGGGAAGGGAAGGGAAGGGAAGGGAAGGGAAGGGAAGGGAAGGGAAGGGAAGGGAAGGGAAGGGAAGGGAAGGGAAGGGAAGGGAAACCCTGGGCTTCCTAGGCTAGAAGAAGCTCTTCTGAGGAGCTAATCTGTCCTTCCATGTGCTCTAAATCATTGAAATAGAAATGAGCAAACACAGGAAAAAAAAGTCCCCTGAATATTTGCTTGTCTAGAAGAATGAATTTGCTTGGTCTAGGCTGTGCCCTCTCCTGTGTTTGCTTTCTGCAAATATCCAGCCCTCGGGTTTTACCTGCACAGACGTTTGAGGAGAGCCAGTCACAATCTTGTGCACACAAATTAGCGCAGAGATGAACTGGCTGTTTCCAACGCCAGGCGGGGAGCTGGACCCGGCAAACTGCCCCGAGCAGCTGTCCAGCTGCCACGGGCTGCCTGGGACCAGCCTCACAGTGACTGTTTTTAGAAAAATCACAGACTTTGTTAACATGACAGCATGTTAAAAGATTGTGACTTGCCATACACATCTGAGGAGATTGCAATCCACTTCCAGACATGCCCTAGGCAGAAAAACAGGAGGATAGGTTTCCTTTTTTGTGAAGTTCTGACTTTGCTCCTCCTCATAGGGGTGTGAAAAATGGCTGATGTAGGGGTGTGTGCTTGTGTACAGGTGTGTTTGGAGGGGACACACAGAGCTCTGTGTGTTTGCAGGTCTTGTATATGTGACTATGACCTGGGGCATAACTATAAGGTGAGCAGGGTCCTTTGTTAGCCCTCCAAGCTGTTCTAGGGGGAAACCTCTGCCCAGCTGTGCCCAGATGTGGGGGCCAAGTGGTGTCTGCTTCTGCTCAGCCCTTCTGGTCTGCTCCTGAAATGATCTTGCTGATCCTGTTTGCATCCCCCTAACTATCCAAAACTCCTGCCCAGTTGGCCCAATCAGGCTTATGTCTCAATCCCAGCCCAGTGGCTTGGTGCAGATGTTGTACTGTGATGTTGGGCAAAACCAGAGTTGTCATTCAGCCCTGCATGGCTGGCACTGTCCTGATGACCCTGAACCGCTAGGGAGGTATAGGTGGGTGTCCCTCCCAGCCGTACTTCTCCCAGTTCCCCATAGATGGGAGCAGAGGTCTCCTTTTCCTCTGGCTTGAAGGGACACAACAGACGCTCTTCGAGCAGGGGATTTCTGTCCAGAGGAGGGACATGATACATTGCACCCATTTTTTTAAAGGGTACAAAGGAGGACCCCCTGAACTACGGATTTGTCAGCCTCGCCTCTGTGCCTGGGAATATTATGGAACAGATCCTCTTAGAAGCTACGGGTGTTACCTATCTGGATTTCCATATGGCCTTTGACATGGTCCCACATAATATCCTTCTCTCTAAATTGGAGACATATGGATTTGATGAGTGGACTGTTCAGTGGATGAGGAATTGGTTGGATGGTGGCATCCAGAGGGTAGTGGTCAATGACTCAATATCCAGATGGAGATTGGTGGCAAGTGGTGTACCTCAGGTGTCTGTGTTAGGACCAGTACTGTTTAAGATCTTCGTCAATGACATAGACAGTGGGATTGAGTGCACCCTCAGCAGATTTGCAGATGATACCAAGCTGAGTAGTGTGATTGACACGCCTGAGGGTTGGGATGCCATCCAGGGGACATGGACAAGTTCGAGAAGTGGGCCTGTGTGAATCTCATGAGGTTCAAAGCCAAACACAAGGTCCTGCACGTGAGTCAGGGCAAACCTGGTGTCAGTACCGGCTGGGGGATGAAAGTATTGATAGCATCCTTGAGGAAAAGGACTTGGGGGTGCTGGTGGGTGAAAAGCTGGACATGAGCCGGCAATCTGCGCTCACAGCTCAGAAAGCCAATCATAAACTGGGCTGCATTAAAAGAAGCATGGCCAGCAGGTTGAGCGAGGTGATTCTGCCTCTCTACTCTGCTCTGGTGAGACCACTCCTGCAGTACTGCATTCAGCTCTGGACCCCTCCCCACAGGAAAGACACGGACCTGTTGGAGCAGTTCCAGAGGAGGACTACAAAAATTATTACAGGGCTGGAGCACCTCTCCTATGAGGACAGGCTGAGAGCATTGGGGCTAGAAGATAAGGGTCTGGGGAGACTTTGTTGGAGACTTTCAATACCTAAAGGGGCCTCTTAAGAAAGATGGGCACAAACTTTTTAGCAGGGCCTGTTGTGATAGGACAAGGGTAATGGTTTTAAACTAAAAGAGGGTAGATTTAGACTAGATATAAGGAAGAAATTTTTTATGATGAGGGTGGTGAAACACAGGCACAGGTTGCCCAGAGGAGTGGTAGATGTCCCATCCCTGGAGGCACTCGATGTCAGATTGGACAGGGCTCTGAGCAAACTGATCTAGTTGAAGATGTCCCTGCTCATTGCAGGGGGTTGGACAAGGTGATGTCTAAAGGTCCCTTCCAACCTAAACCATTCTATGATTCCATGCTTTGCAGTCCCTTTTTCACTCACTGGTTTTAAGGTCTGTGAAGAAACCAAAAATATCTGGTCTGGATGGTCAGCCCTGCTGCTGTGGGTGGATGGGGCTTTACTGGGGAGTGCTGCCTTGGAGCAGCCCTGAGCTGTGATGGAAAAAGGATTCTGAGCAGCTTTGTGATCTCTCACCAGAGAAAAGGGAGCCCACAGGGAATGAAGACTGTCACCTCTGGGTATGGGACAACAAGCATGGCATGTCCAGTGGGTCCCCAAGGAGCCTTGAGTGGGTTGATGTGTGCCCACTTACCCTGATGGTGCAAGTAGCATGGACCCCGTTGCCCCAGTCAATGCCAGCAGTAGTGCTATGGGGTGACCTATACCCACCTCCCGTACTCCCCATCCCCATCAAAGCCACAGGGTGATTTATCCCTTCCACTCACCACCCCCTCATATTTCCTGCAATTCTTCTATGTAAATCGTGGCACTGATTAATAACACTTAGTGCTTTCCAGCTCTGAAGCACATTGCAAGTATTTCCTAATTAATCCTCGCAACACCCTCATCAGGGAAGGCAGTGTGCCACCGTCCTGACTTCCCAGTCTCACAGCCTTCTGGCGGACAGAGGTGGAAGTGTTCATCTGCACATCGTTAGCCCCACGCTGCTGCCGCTTAATGAGTTTCCTTGCAGCAGAAGGGAGCGTCGCACAGCACGGTTGGGAGCAGATGGAGCTTGCTCGCATGCCACTCCGAGAAGATGGAGAGCGGTGCAGTTTCCCCAGTTGCTTTCTCTTTGTGGGGCTTGTGGCCAGCAGCAGGAGGACCGTGTCTGTAGGGTGTTGTCCCACCCCTGGGGCAGAGGTCTGGCAGATCCCACAGGGCTGCAGCCCAGCGGGTGCAACTGCGGCTTCAGAGGACTCGAAGAACCAACTCTGCTTCCAACCTGGGAGCAGTCTGCAAGCAATAAGTAGAAACCACACAGGTATGCAAAGTCAGTCAGGAGAGTGTTAACAGCCTCCTCATGGAGACATGCTCTGAATTGTCACCTTCAGGTAGATACTGCAATAGCCCAAGCCATGGGGGCTGCTGTATCTCCTGGAAGATGGAGCCTGGGAAGGGGTTAAATATGAGAGTTTCACGGCTGCAAGTTAGGAGCAAGAAACAGATCATTTTTACCCAAAGCAATTTCCCAGGTAGATAGTTTTCCCACCTCCCCTCCACTATTATGGCAGGTAATTGCAGCTGAATGACAAGTTCACCACTCCTTTCTGGGTCCTGTTTTTCCTCCTGCTCTATCTTGCAGCCAAGTCATGAAACTGGTTGCTGGAGATGTCAAGTCCCAAGGTACAGCCCTCAGCCTCCTCGCAGAGTGCAGCAGTCAAAGGCAGGGAGGACGGCTTGTCATGTCTCCTGCGCCAAGCCCGTAAGCTTTACACCTGCATCCCACAGCCTCAGCTCTGGGCAAAGGCTATTTAGCTCCATTTTTGGGGGGAAAAGCAGGGCTGGATGGTGGCTGCCCTCACCCATGTGGGGTAGCTGGGAGGGATGGAGGACCCAGCTGCCCTCCTGCTGCCTCTCCTGCTGTGGTGCATCACTCTCTGTGCTGAGCCCCATGCTGTGCACCTTCGCCTCAGCAGCCGCGGCTCTACATTTCCCTCCAGCGCTTCCCAGAGAGGTGGGACGGCCCCCCTGGCCCCTGCCCCTCGTGCTCATTAAAGAGGCTCGTGAGGTGCCCTCTTGACACTTGTAACACAGGAGCACATGTCTTCAAAAAGCCAGGCCCTGGCGATACCCCCTGGGTCTGCCGCTGGCTTTCCTTCCCCAGCTCTCACAGCCTTCCCCAGGAGGGCTGTAAATTTGGCAGGAGCCGCATTATTTCCAGACCAACCCCGTCTCACGTTTCCCCTGCCACTAGCTTAAGTGTCACCCCTTCCTGCTGGCCCCACACCCCTCCTCCCACCCCACCTGCCCCTGTTGCTGCCTGCTGCCCACCCTGCCGGCCTTTCCGGGCAGAACCATGACCCTCAGCTGGCATGGACATGCCTGGCAATGGATTTGTGGGTACCCCTGTGTGCCCGCACTGCCCTCTGTGCGCACACACACACACACACATGCACACTCCCATATGAATGCAGAGACGTGCATGAACTGGTACGTGCACCCCTACCCCTTCCGTGCATGCAATCTGGGTGTCTGGAGGCTGTTCCAAGTGCATCCTAGGATTTTGGATGCTTTGGTGCCAGAGCTGAAAATCACCTGCCTCTCTGGTCCCTGTTGGGGATGGAAACCTTCTCTCAAGCACCATCAGCATGAGACTCAGACCTGTCCCATGAAAAGGGACTTTGGCTTCATGTAGCCACATAGGTTGGGATCCTCTGACACCTCTGTGCCATGGTGCCTCATCTATCCCACTGCCATCATGGATGCTTGGAGGCTGCTCCATGGCCAGGGTCTGTATGGGAGAGAGAGATGTAGCAGGGCTCATATCATCCTCTTTCTCCCCCCAAAAAGTGGCCAGAAAAATCACTGCAGCTCACTGCTTGGGGTGTGCCTGAAACCACAGTGTCCCCTTCCAGAGGGTCCTGCAGTATCCTTCCCTGTGTCACTCCTGAATACCCGGTCCTCCCCATCACTGCATGGGAATCAGCTTCACGGGACCTTTCCTGCCTCGGAACATGGTGTGAATAATGCTGCAAACAGGACCATTTGTGTCTTGCCCCCATTTTAGAAGCTTTTTGGAAGAAAGCGGAAGAGTTGCTTCCTCCTTCCACACTTGCACCCTCAGTGTCTAAGTAACACTGGTCTTGTTTGGAGAATCTCAAAGGCTCGTTATTCATTAACCCCACCAGAGAGTTTCCTGGCAATTAATTTTTAACGGGTTGAAAAATTCTCTGCCCAACCACGCTTTCTTCAGAGCAAGCCTCCGAAGCCGTTGCTCACCCTCTTGATGTTTCTAATCATTATCTCCTACATTCCTTTAGCTGTTTTAGAAACCAAAGCTGGGGAAGAAATTGGAAAGTGTTATTATTTCATTTGGGTTAAACTGTATCGCTTCAAGTTTCGCTCCCCCTGGGCACGATCATCAGCATATCTGATCAGCAAACATCTGCCTAAGCCACCCGCTCACGCCTCCCGGGAAACTCGGAGGAGAAAAAAAAACCTGAGACGAAGCCACTGACGTCACCTCCTGCCTTTTGCTCTTTCCCCCCTGAGTTTTATTTCTAAGGGACATTTGCATAGAAAGAGGATCTTTGTTTCTGAAGGTTTTGCCAGCTCCCGCTGCAAATTCCAGATTCCCCCCATCTGGAAGCTTAATCCTTTCCCTGCGGTCGCTGTGGAAATTGGAGCTGCACGCCAGCGTAGTCCCTGCCTCCCCCAACCCCGTCCAGCCACCCAAAGGTCCGGCAGCCTCATGGGAGCACCGTATCACCCTCAAAATCAGTCAGCAAAGGAGCTTGGGGTACGGATTTGGGATGCCTTGTGGTGGAAGCGTGTGCTGGTGCCACAGTCCTGGCACACCACCTTACCCATCCTGTGCCTCAGTTTCCCTGGGCAGGGCTATGCAGGTGCACATCAGCTTCAGAGAGCATTTATGTGGATTAATTACCACCCATAAAGTTCTTGTAACACGTGAAGAGTGACACTGATGCATAAACAACGAGAGTAATTTGTACAGTGCTCAAAGGGAATGAGGTGCTAAATTAGTAATACAGCAAACACGGCCATAACAATACATCAAATATTGCTGGCGCAGAGACCAGCTCGGCTGCAGCACACTGAAACCCACCTCCTGTGCAGCCTGGAAAGCCCCTGGACACCCAGCCACCTTCTCCCGCAGCCCCTGCTGCTTGCCCCCCTCAACAGACCTGCTGACTTTATCAGCTAAAAGGAGATTTTTACGACTCAGCTGGTTAAAACATGTCTAGTGTTTTTTCACGGGCGTGTCCCTCTTTTCCCAAATCATGTATGAATTTATTCTACTTTTTTTTTTTTCTCAAGATGAAAAAGGAGGAGGTGGGGGACAGACTTTCAAAGACCACTCTCTGGTAAAAATATCCACTTTTCCCATTAAAAAAATAAGGCATTTTTATGGTTAGCTCTCCTCCAATGGAAATTTTTAAACAAAACAAAATTTTCCCAGGGAAATAATCTCTTTTTCTCGGTTATGAAAAAGCATATTTTGTCCCCTCCACTCCTAAAAATAATATTGAGATGAAAAACATCTTGTGGAGTTGCAAGAGCTCTCAACCTCTGCGGTCAGCGCAGTGCAGAGGGAGGGAAGAAACAAAAGCATCTTCCCCTGAGGAATGCTGCTGTAAGGGAGATAACTTTAAGGATAAATCCTGAGGGTTGGGGTTTTTTTCTGAAATCTAGGGCCTGCAGTGTCGCCTCCTTGAAATCAGCATGGGCAGAGGATGCTGCACTGGGGGCTGTGTGTAGGAGTACGTTGCATCAGCCAAAACTCATGGAGCAAAAGCTGCCCTGCGTTGCAGACGGTTGCAGGCAGGGCAGCACCTTGGGCTGCGCCACCCAAAACCATCCCACCGCCTTCTAAACATGTGCTCTGGCAATTAGGAAGGATGCTCCAGCTTCTGGCGTTTGCAGCGTTACCTGGGAAGGAAAAAAACCTCTGGTCTTGACCCGTGGGCAAACCTCCAGAACGGGAGGCTCGGAAGAGAAATGCAATTCCTTTACAGGGTTTTATAATTGATCTGAAGTCACGGGAAGCAATTAATGTGGAGCCCCACGGTATTGCTTCAAAGCAAGGATGGATTTTCAACCTCATAACAGCTAAAACCAAGAAAAGGGATCCAGTGGAAATTGCATTTTGAATGAATGAATCTCCTCCCGCAGCATTTGCAAGTGCAGCTGGTTTTCAGACAGATTTTTTTTCCTTCTTTCTGTTGAAAATGCCAAACTGTTGAAAGCAAAACAGCTTGTGAAAATGCGTGGATTGTGAGGAAACTTCATTCTCACAGAAAGAAAAAGGGAGGAAGTGGTCAAAACATCAAAATGCTTGTGCATAATACACTGTAATGTATATAAAATAATTTAATAGTAATGGGTAATTAAAATCAGGACAAAACATTTTGATTTTATCCAACTGTGCCGACTTGAGTGACTCAAAATGATTAAATTCCAGTTCACAGGGAAAACTCTGCCTTTGTTTTGTTCTGTTTTGGAATGAGGACTGTTTTGAAACACTGGACTCTCCCGAGGAGCAAACTCCGAATTTCCTCCCAGCAATAGCTGCTGGAGGAGGCGGGCTGGTGCGATGGAGGAGGGGAACAGGGGTCCCCACCAGGGAGCTGGGCAAGAGCTGGGGTGAATTCCTGCAGGAAAACCAGTTGTGGGACTGACCTGCAGCACAGCAGAAACCCATCCTGGGGGACTGGTGAGGAGCTGAGACTGCTGGGCTCCAGGGATGTCTTTAGTGGTGTGCACTGAAAATTCAACCTCCTAGGACCTGTGTGAGCTGGCTGGGCCAGTGACATCTTGGTGAGCAGTGGTTCCCACTGGAAAACCAATTGCATGAAAACACACAGGCCAGGGTCTTCTAGCAGGGCAAAACCACCTTCTTCCTCTGCTCGTCTGGTCATCACCTCTGCTCCTTTGGTGCTTTGCTCTCCACCATCCACAGCCTGTTGCAGGTCTGGAGGTCACGGCTCTGGCTGATCATCTGGCATCCCCCCCACCCCCCACCCCCTCCTGTTTTTCAGGGACTGTTTTATAAAAGCAAAGATGATCTGCAGTGCTGGTGACACAAGCAATGATGGGGAATTAAAACCATGTTCATCTCCAGCCTCCTTTCTTATGCGCTGCTGGCAAGTCACGAGTAAATCGGAGATAGCAAGCGACTATCTTTCTCTGAGCACAGCCAAGGAAAGATAGGCTTGCTTTTTGTGATTAATTACTTATTAATTCATTTTACATTAAAAGAAGTATTACTTTCTCTTTCCCCATTGTGTTTTTTTTTTTCTGTTTGTTGTTTGAGAACAGCAATGAATAGATTTAGGCAAATGGTTTTCAAAGTGTCATTGTGAAATGGAAACTTGAGACTTACAAATGTGACTTTCATTTCAGTTGTTTTTTTTTATTTTGTTCTTTTAGCTTTTGCCTCACCCCCGATTAAAATATTTGCCATCCTTGACATGAATTCATGAATAGTTTCAGTTGTCTCAAATCTGCCTTTTTTGGCTGGTAAACTCTACATCTAAAAAACTCATTTCACATTTCACACAGTCCTGTAAATAATGTCACCTGCCCTTGGGCTGGCTGCCGTGAGAGTGTGCTGCAACAGGTAGATCAAGAAGAGGGATGCAGACATGGAAACCTGGATGCTCATGGGCTGCTTCTTGGATGGGGCATAAGAAGCTGCAGCCATGGCTTCACACCACACTGCCTGGGGTCAAAATGTTATCACACACTGGATAACATGGGAGGGCCTCTTACTTGGGAAAAAGTCTTCTCCCACCCATTTTAAGAGCAGTTTTGAGATCCTTGCATCCTGACAGGACCCTTCAGCCACTGAAAAGAGGGCAGCCTTCTCTTCATCAGGCAGCTGGAAACATCTGCAAACTCTCAAAATCATAATCTCATTTGCAGTAGTTTAACAATTGTTTATGGGGTGAATGTTCACTCTTTCAGGGGAAAGAGGGATTTTGGCTGGTACTCCCTGCTTCAACCCTCTTATGACTAAATGCCATCTCAAAGCCTTCCTCCATCAGTGTTTTCTCTTACCAGGTCAGTTCGGATCACTTTTCTGCTGGTGGTAAGAGGATGGGATTTGCGTGTCCAAATTCAGAAGTCTCCAACCCAGCTGTCTGCACCTGAGCTGGTGATTATGGACTTCCTTTACTGCTGGTGAGACAAGATTGGTTTGTTTTTTTTTCAAGGGACAGGTTTCTCTCCTGCTCCATCTCCAAAATACATGGTCCGTGCCTGGTCCAGGAGGAGCCAGAGCCTCCCCAGATCTTGCTGCGTAGCATGGCAGGACTGCCCTGGAGAAAGTGGGGATCTGAAGCGAGCCAGTGGCAGCCCCAGGACAAAGACAAGACTGCTCCAAGCTCTGTCCCCTCCCTCACAGCCTCCCCAGGCCCCACTCACACCTTGGGCTTCCCCCGCTGTGGCCGGCAGTGCCCACCCCCGGTGCCCCTTTGTTTGGCTCTCCTGTTATTTTTTATTGCTCTTCACATCCACTGCAATTTATTTGTGTCTGAATGTGATAAACTCCACATTTCGGCTTTTTTTAAAAGCCAAATATTTGTGGAAAGTAATACTTAGCCAGACTCATATTCCATCCTTAACACAAATCTAATCCAGATACAAGCCAAACAGCAGGACGACAACTGCTCTTAATACTCACCGTGTTTCTAGCATCATAGCTTTCATTGAAGAGAGGAGATATCAGCTTTTTAATTGCTTCAGAATTCCCTATACCTGCTCCCAGAGCCACCCCATGTTCCCCAGACTGCCTTCTCTCTTGCAGGCAGACTCTGACCCTTAAAACCTCAATCTTTGCCCTCCCCACTCCAGCCTGGCCTTTCTTAACCCACGTTGTTGAAGAAGCCGAACTGTCTGTCTGTGGGAGCATGCAAAGATGATCAGTGGTTGAGGTGACCGCATTTTCAAAGAGGATTTAGTCTATTAATTGAATTTAGTCTATTAATTAATTTTGATTTGGTCTATTAATTTTCAGGCTTGGTTTGGATAATCTCTTCGTTATCCCCCTTGTTCTCTCTAAAGGTTTCCTTTTACATCTGTCTACCAAGCTCCAACGATGCTCCTGGGCTAAGCGGTGCAAATGCAATTTATGATTCCAAATGCTTCTTTGTGGAGCTTGTAAACCCGTGCTAATCCACAGAGATGATTAACAAAGTGGCTCTGCTTCAGCAGCGGGCTGAGAAGGGCACTGATGGAGGGGTGGGTCTTGGGTCCCGCCTGCACGTTTGGACCATTTCTGGATCTCCCCAGTCCAGCCCAAACCACTGAAAGAGGACAGGGTTGGAGCAGGTTGGTTGCATCAGATAGGGATGACACAGGGTCTTCTGTCCTCCGGCAGAGAAGAGGGAAGAGATTACAGAGGTATTGCAATGCCACAATACTTCCCTGTCTTCCCCCACCCCCCACCCCACCAAGCCTTTCTGTCTCCAAGGGACCCCACCATCTGAATAAAGTCTTATTTTTTACCGAAAGGCTATCTGGAAGCTATCTCCAGCTCTTTTCCCTGCTGGCCACTTGCTGGTCTTCTGAGCTTGAGCTGAGCTCTGCTCCAAAGTCAGGTGCAGGCGCTATGAAAATCCGTCATTCATTCACCTTTTCAGTATTGCAGATAGAGCTGATCCTTCATCTCAGGGGGATATTGCAGGACAGCAAAAGACTCATGGAGGATGATCAAAGGTGTGGAACAGTCCCTCCTGACAAATGCATTAATAACTTTGCTTGGTTATGGTCCAGAAAAGAGGTGATGGAGGAGTACATGGTAGGAGGCATGGGAAGGTGGCAGGAAGCAATGTGAGAAGCAGAGAACACAACAGATTGCTGGCAGGAGTTAAAAGCAAGCCAAAGGAGATGGTTCCCTGTGCGAGGTGATAGACCTGTGGAACCAGCTGCTCAGGATGGCTCCTAGCTAAGGGGGGGGCAGGGGGGGGGCTGGAAGGATTTATTACGGCACACTTGCTTTAATTTTACAGGCTTTCTGGGACACTGGGGTTCTTGGTCCTACCCAGCTTCCCCTCTCCATCATTTTAAGGCTATATCCCCTGTACTGAAGTAGCTGGCTGGAGGCACAGAAGTGCAGACACATTGGAGGGCCGAGGCTGACCTGACGTCCACCAAGCACTGATTCTTTCTGCATCCACTGCTGGGTATGAGAGCCATGCTTAGGGTGACCGACTTGGGCTATCTGCTGATTCTGGGCTCCAGCACCATGATCCCTACCATGCCTGATCTCTTCAGGCTTCATGAACAGAATCCAGACCTTTGCTACTGCACAGGACCCTGCAGGATCTTCCCTTGTGGAGGGTCTTCTCAGTGGGACCTGAGGGGTCCCACCACACGCAAAGAGTACAGCCTGCTGCAGGCTCATGCGGAGTGTGGAGTCAGTGCTGCAACAGGACCTGTTCCCACCAGAGCCTATCTGGTTTGGATCTGCTCTGGGGTCCCTGTCCACGGGCTGTAGTAGACTGGCACTTAACTGTGTTTGCAAGTTGTGTTTTGGATGGGTGAGGGAGAAGGAGAGGCAATCTCACCTACCTTTTCCTGCATGACTTTCCCAGACTGAGGCTTTGTCAGCTTTGGTCTGTTCAATGGACCACAGCCCCTCCTGAGCTCATCTCCTCCCACACCTTCTGCCTGGAAACACTTTCCTCTCACTCTTCTTTCCAGGCAGCACCTCACAACTCTTCCTGCCTCTCTACCCCACACCTTCCTTCATTAGCAGCCTCTTGGATAATCCAGTTTAGCCACCACCAAACACCTGAACACTGATGAGCTCTGTGATTTACACACTGCCTCTAGTGAATTCTTTGCCTGATGTTTTCAGAGATATTTTGGGTAGCAAAGCAGCTAAACGTCACAGAGCAGTTGCTTTTCTTCTCCCTTTTAGGTTTCATAGGACTGAGGGGGTTCTGAGAGCTCCTTGAACCTTCTACAAGTGTTTTGAGCTGAGAAGATGAACTGGACTCAGAGCCCTGACCATGGGGTCTCTGCATATTCATAGGAGAAGTTAAGTCCCAGCTCCAGGGCCTTTCTTGTCTTACTTGGGACTGTAAGCAATGAGCTATCCAAAACCAACATGATTTAATGCCCTGAGCAGAACAAAAACAGGCTGTCCTCTGTGTGTGCGCCCAGAAACCCACTGGGGAGCATGGAGACATCGTCCTGGGAGTCTCTAAGAAAGAGAGCTGAGCTCTTCCACAGCTCATGAGGATCCAGTTGCAGTCGTGCAGCTCCTTCTCTTCCCCTTTGTGTCATGTGTGACCTGGAGCAAACAGACACTTGGCATTCGCATGCAGACCCCTGTCCTGCAACAACTGAGACCTGGCGCACTCATTTAACCAGAAGGAGCACAGGCAGCTCATCTGATGCTATCCCTGTGGGTTGGGGCTGGGGTAGGAGTGGTGCTGCACAGCAGCAAAATGGCAATTGAGCAATGGTCCATCTGCTCTCGGGTGTTGTCATCTCCCCGTCTCTTTGGCCACAGCACAGTCGGGCTCTGGCAGCAAGGAGATCCGTCAGCCAGGGAGGCTGCAGCCTGGAAGGGATCTCAGCATCAGGCTTTGGCTACCCTTTTCCCCTAGGACAGGCAGCTTGCTGGCCTCTCCCTGAGCTTGGGGGAGGACAGGCCTCCACATTTTCCTGGGTCTGGATGGGGAAATTTGAGAGCACAGCTCTCCACTGTGCAGGAAGCCCACCTGTTGGGCTGTGGAGGGGAAAGGGGCTGGCTTCTATCCAGATGGGTCCCTATCTTTTCCTTGCACTAGAAGGCAAAGACAGAGGTTTTTCTCCACGCCACAGCTCTGCCCTCTCTCACACCCTCTCCCTGGAGCTGGCTGTTGGTGAAGTGCACACACAGAGGTGACAGCCAGGGTGGCTGCTGCCAGGGGACTGTAGGGCAGGTGGACCCTCACCAGTGGCTGAAATCTCAGCATAGACTCCAAGCCTTGAGAAGGAGAACAATGCAGGCACCTCACGTTTTAGCCGGCCAGGCCTTGCACAGCAGGAAATGTCATGCACCTCTGCGGGGTGGTGAGCTGAAGATTTGGCAGCTGGCGTTCCCAGGGAGATGCTGTGTCTCCCATACTCCCACCGCTAGACTGAGATGCCTCAGTGCCTGGCTGCATCCCTCCTGCAGGGATGCCCTTGGGGGAGCCATCCTCTCCCCAGGCTCCCCTGCTGCTCTGCCCAAGCACACACTGTGCAGCCCTGAGTTCTCCGTACATGTGGCAGAGACCCCGCAGAGGAGCAAAGAGGCTGGAAGGATGTGTTCATCACACTCATTTCCGCAGACCTGCTCAGCTAGGTGCAGGTCCAGGTGCCTCGAAGCCTCATATCTGGGTGTCTAATCCCTCTTGGTGGCTGGAGAGGTCCAGGAGCCAGAAGCTGGAGACACCGTGGGGCTGATGCTGCTGGAGCGAGAGGGAGCATGTCATGCTGAAGAGGGCTGGTGACAATTAGTTCCAACCACAGCAAACTGTAATCACCGAATTGTTCAGGAATAATTATGCCTTGATAACAACATTACACTTTCTATTTCCTTTATTGCTGTTCTTGTTAAATATAATTACCATGCAAATTGCACAGCGTAAGCAAGCCCAGGTGATTAACAGGGCCATGGGGGCCTTGGGAGCAGACTGAGGTGACTGCAAGTACATATTTCTCTGCTTGCTTAGTTGTCTGACCAGATTTGCACTTGGGAGAAGTCCTCACGTGATCAGAGACTGTAAAATGAGCTCAGCTCAGAGAAGGTAGGAGGGACTGTCACAGGGACACCAAGACACACATGGCTGCAAGCTCACCAGCTATCTGCTAGCAGGTCCAGGGCAGGCTCTGCTCTGAAGACCTCCAGATGCAGTGTGGGACAACCCGGGGTCTGTTTTCTCATAGCTCACCTTCAGGAACTGGTCTGCACAAAACTGCCCTGGAGTGGGGGGTTCTCCCACCATCCAGTGTCCCTGACCACTTCAGTACCCATCCCACACCCTTCATCGTGGTGTCTGGGCACTTGCTAAGCTTTACATGATCCTATGGCTTGTGGTTCATCAGCATCACTCTTCCAGCTCTCACCGTACAACTACCTGCACAGGTAGGAACTAGAAGATGCTCTTTTCTTCCTTCCTTCCTCTCTCATCAGCACATAGGTATCTGAAGGACGTGAACGGGAAGGCAGAGGAGGATCTGTTAAGCATAATGAAGTGGAGGAGTATGACAGAAAATGCTGAACAGTGTTCCCTGGGGAGGGCTGGGAGCATTATCACCTGAGTCAGTGAAAAAGCTGATGAACAAGCCTGGAGCATGGAAGGACAATCTCACAGACGCCCTATGGGACAAGGACGGCACCTTGCTGCAAGGGCTGGGAGCTGGGATGCTCAGCTCTGGGCACTTGTGTGGGGTTAGACCTCCACATGGTCTCCTGCCATCTCCTTGTCTGCCCTCTCCTGAGGTTAATGGACACAGTGTCTCCTCTACACCTTTCATGTCTGTTTGACCCGAAGGCCTCTAAAACACACTGGTGACTCTTCTACCTCACCTTTGTCTCACATCTGCAAAACAGCCTCTTGACTCTGGACATCATGTTTCTCCTGGACTGGGACCTGGCAGTGGCTTGCTGCTGCAGGTGTCCTTGGCTCTGCTGCAAATCTGGGGCTGAAAACCAGAGCCATTGCCCAGTAATCATCCCAGGGCTGCAGAGGGAGCAAGGACAGAGCGGGAGGCAAGCTGCTTTTGCCCATCTCCTCTGGGCCACCTCTTTTCTCTGTGCCTGCCTTTACCAAGCCAAAATCAACAGGTCAAGAGCACTTACCTGCTGCACTTCCTGGTGTGGCCATAAGACCTAGCTAATTATAGGGGTCTCAGATCCTCTGATGAAATTCTCTTTCTATATATACATGCATACATACATATGTGCACTGAGTTTATTATTATTACCATGCCAGACAATTCTTTTTCATTAGAGCTTGGAATTTGCTTTCGATGCTTTCAGTCAGATCTTTAACATTATTTAAACACAGTGGGTTTGGGAGAGTTTTTGTTATTTTTAATGCAGACCAGATTTTGCTGGGATAAGGGAATGAAATTGCTCTTCATCCAGACCAACTAGCTGCCTCCCTGGCTGCAGGAACCAGGAGGGTCCCCATTGCCCAGTTCACTCTGCAGCCCCTTTGAAATCACAGCCAGGCTGCCAAGGAAGGGAAAGGGACAGTGAAGCTCCCTTTTCCACCTGTGCCATGTCTCAAGGGTCTGCATGGACGACAGTGCCACGCTGAAGGCTCTCCTGAGTTTCAGTGAGCATCAAGCGGGTGCCTGCAGCTCCCTCATCTTCCCCGTGCGTCACAGCGCTCGAAGACGTCAGGAGCACATCTGGTGCACCCAGGCGCGTGACGGGGAAGGAGCTGGGGCTGTGTGTCTGCTTGCAGGCGCCTTTGAACACCCGGTCCTGCTACGTGGTACATCTCCAGCTGCAGCGCCGTGCTGGGACCACTGTCTCTCCAGGAACCCATATGTCAGAGGCAAGATGTCTCATCTCGGATCCCCCACTCAGCTGGGTCTGCTATGTGGGTCCCGGAGTAGGGAGAGGCCACAGCACTTCACTGGGAACGTGTGAGCTCCAGGCGAAGGAGGGAGGGAGTTCTCTGAGATTCACATGCCACAGGGATGGGGCTGTGTCCAAGCGGTCCCGGCTGTGCAATTGTGGGAAAGACAAGCACAGACTGCTTTTGTGAGCAGTGCCAGTGCACCTAAAATGAGTTTTGTGGGAAAAAAAAATATTCTGATCAGGGCAGAAGGTCCTCTGGATGATATTTGTTTTAAATGTCCTTTTGGAAGGAAGGAAGGAAGGAAGGAAAGAAGGAAGGAAGGAAGGAAGGAAGGAAGGAAGGAAGGAAGGAAGGAAGGAAGGAAGGAAGGAAGGAAGGAAGGAAGGAAGGAAGGAAGGAAGGAAGGAAAGAAGGAAGGAAGGAAGGAAGGGAGGGAGGGAGGAAGGAAGAGAGGAAGGGAGGAAGGAAGAGAGGAAGGGAGGAAGGAAGAGAGGAAAGAGGGAAGGAAGGGAGGAAGGAAGGAAGGAGGAAAGGAAGAAGGAAGAGAGGAAGGAAGAGAGGAAGGAGGGAAGGAAGGGGGGGGAAGGAAGGAAGGAAATAAAAAAGGAAGGAAAGAGAGAGAGAAGGAAAGAGAAAAAAGAGAAAGAAAAAAAAGATAGTCTTGAAATTATCTTCAGTGGCTGACGGACACAAGTTGGGTATCAGAATAGCATTTCTTCCAGAAAGTGAAAAAAAAAAAATCACTTATGAGATCTCTCTGGTGTAGAAGCACTTGGTGGAAGAGATGGGAGCAAACCACCACCTTGCAGAAATGTCCAGGTGCAAGGGAGAGTGATTGAAGCTGAAATAAAATTTTGGCACTAGAACAAACATGTATAAATGGGCCATGAATAAATATAAGCTGGAGATGAGAAGAAACTACCCAACCAACAAAAGTCCTGGAACTACCTTCTGCAAAGCAGTGATGGGGAGAGAGATATTACAGAGAGCACAGAGGGGGCCCCAAGGCTGAATGAACACTTTGCCTTATTTTTCGATAAGACCGGTACTGCCACTCCTGGGAGCAAAGGCGTGAAGCGTAATTAAAAGTGGAGGTATGGAAATTATCACAGTCAGTCTGGAAGCAAAGCTTGGTGAGCCCAGCCCTCTGAGCTTGGTGGAACTGGGCAACCTCCATCCCAGGGAACCGGCAGGTCACCTAGCATGAATTCAAGCATCTCCCAGGGCATGGTGTGGTGTGATGAGATTAAACTGGTGATAACCAAGCTGAGGCTGGAAACTCAAAGCCATTTCCTACCCATGGGCAGAGGAGGCTCTGAGGAGCTGCTGCTGCTGTGGGCCAGGCAGGAGCTGCTAGTATGGCTGGAGGCGCAGCTCTGGAAAGCTGGTGGAACCCCCAGTGGGATTTTTTTGCACTATAACCAGACCTATGTTAGACCTCGGAGTCTGCAGAGCAAGACGTGTCCTCAGCAGTCCCCCACAGCGCAGCGGAGGGGGAGCCGCTCCTCCACCTTTGCTTTCCAAACCACTGCCTCCCTTGGCATCATCAGTCGAGAGAGCTGCCATCCACTTGAGGCTCTCTCCTTCTTCTTGTCCTGATTATTATGATCATTACTGTCTCATTTCAAGCTGTAAATCAGAAATATTGTGCCTCGTATTTTTCCTCCCTGGGGAATGCATAACTAGGGGTGAGATTGGCTCTGAAGTTCAGTGCTGTTCTGTTGAAAAACTGCCTCGACAAATCGAAACTGTCTCACTTTTTAGAAGAAGTTTTGATTGGAATCAATCTTTCTTTTTTTTATGAGCATAAAAAGGGAGTAGTTAAAAGTAAGATTTATTCCAAATTCATCTTATCAGCTCTGAGACATTCAATTTTGTAATCAATTCCCACAGGGGCTCCACCAAGAAGCCCATATTCAGAATCAATCTTGTATTTCATTAGGTTATTTCTGGTGTTAAAAAATAAGATTGATTCTTACTTTATGTTATAGCGCTACAGCAATTTATTTTTTAATGATATGAGGTAAGAATCAATCTCTGGCTTCTTCTTCCTTTTCTTTTTTTTTTTTTTTTTTTTTATCCTGTATCCTGCTTTTCCTGTATTCGTTTCGTTAGAGCCAAGAGAATTTAGCAAGTTCTGAAGGATTTTCAAATTATTCTTGTGCAAATTTAGACCCTATTGGTGCCAGTCAGCTGCTCACGGGATCCGCAGAGCACCAAGAGACCTGATGAAAGGCACAATCTGCCCTATCCTGGGCTTTTGGTAGCACGCTCCAGCAAACTGCCGCAGGCATCATTTCCCGCTGGCCCAAAGCCATTCGTGACAGAGTGCAAAGTGCAGATTTTGCACTTGCTTTGCAGCGGTGTGAAGTCTCCAGGTTTCAAGTTCCTGGGTCACAGCAGGGCGTCACCCTTTATGCAGGTAGAGTTTTGCTGGGATCTACAAATGTCTCCTTTCTAGCTCATCCCCACTTTAGCAGACAAGGCATGCAGACTGCCTGGCTGCCTTCTGGCCTGTGTACTGTTCTCCAGCACCTGGCAGTTGGCATCATGATCTCCTCGGACTCCCACACCACATCCAGCATCACCAGGAGCAGGTTTCTTACCTTCCCCCCCCAGGGAGCCCCCACTGCTGTCCAGGAGTGGATGAACCTCTGTGGGCAACAACCAGCGAGGACAGTGAGAAGTGGCCGCTGGCATCCTGGTCACCCTGCTGTCCTCCATCTCCACTCACTCCATGCCCACCTTTTTTCACCAGCCTGAGCAGCAATTTACATCTCAGCCCACTCTAATGCTGACGTGATGCTGTTGCTGTCTTCTGTGAGAGGAGCTGGGAGAAGTCTTCTGGCCAGCACAAACCTCTGGCAGGGCTCTGCCACCCACCTTGCACCCTGGGCAGCATCTTTTGGAGGAGTTTTGAGAACTGTCCACTCCCAGCATCCTACTCTTTGCCCAATGGCACTGGTTATTAGCCATTCTTGTAATCACAATGACAATAATTATCCATGACTAAATTAATCCTTAACAATTTATAGTTGTTGTGATTCATCACGAATGATTCAGACTCAAGCAAGCACAGGTGCTCTTCATGGGTAGCTGGGAAATTAGCTTGCTTGCAGCACTGGGACTTGGATGTCACTGTGCTGGTATTTGCCTGGCTATTCTCAAGATATTTTGGTTTATGTGGTGGGGCTGCTTGAAGGCTCAGCCTTCTCCCTTTTTTCTTTTGTTTCCATTTGGTCCTAGAAACAAAACACGGGTTTCCAGAAATGAGGGCAATAAACCACTGGAGTAGCTGACCTGGGAGGTAGACCATGAATCAAAGCTCCCAAAAGCTCAAGAAAGTGGACCTCATGGAGTCTTGTTGGCCCTGGTGGATTGAGGCACCCAGGGCAGCCAGCCTTCACCCTCTCAGGGTGCAGAATCTGTTCCTGTGTTGTGCAGATACTAATCACAGAGAGCAAGGTCTTGGCTGTCTCCCTTGCTATGTGGGAGTTACTGGGGCAAGGCCTGCAAATTTTGAACACATCCTATGAATGCCCCCATAATGCTGACTGGAGGTTGGCAATGTGACACCCATCCACAAGAAGGGCTGGAAGGAGGATCCAGGGAACTACAGTCCAGTCAGTCTGACCTCAGTGCCTGGGAAGGTCATGGAACAGATCATCGTCAGTGCCATTACACGGCACATGCAGGAGAACAGGGTGATCAGGCCCAGTCAGAATGGGTTTGTGAAAAGCAGGTCATTCCTGACAAACCTGGTCTCCTTCTGTGATAAGATGACCTGCTTAGTGGATGAGGAAAACGCTGTGGATATTATCTACCTGTATTTTTGCAAAGCTTTTGACACCGTTTCCCACAGCATTCTCCTGGAGAAACTGGCTGCTCATGGCTTGGATAGGTATACACTTCACTGGGTGAAAAACTGGCTGGAAGGTTGGGCCCAAAGTGTGGTGGTGAATGGAATTAAATCCAGTTGGCAGCCAGTCACAAGTGGTGTTCCCCAGGGCTCAGTACTGGGGCCAGTTCTGTTTCTTATCTTTATCAGTGATCCGGATGAGGGGATCGAATGCACCCTCAGTAAGTTCGCAGTTGACACTAAGCTAGGTGGGCATGTTGATCTGCTTGAGGGTAGGATGGCTCTGCAGAGGGATCTGGACAGGCTGGACAGATGGGCCGAGGCCAATGGTATGAGGTTCAACAAGGCCAAGTGCCGGGTCCTGCACGCGGGTCACAACAGGCCCATGCAGCACTACAGGTTTGGGGGAGAGTGGCTGGAAAGCTGCCCGGCAGAAAAGGCCCTGGGGGTGTTGGTGGACAGCCGGCTGAATATGAGCCAGCAGTGTGCCCAGGTGGCCAAGAAGGCCAACAGCACCCTGGCCTGTATCAGGAATAGTGTGGTGAGCAGGACTGGGGAAGGGATCACTCCCCTGTACTCGGCACTGGTGAGGCCCCACCTCAAATCCTTTGTTCACTTTTGGGGCTCTCACTACAAGAAAGACATTAAGGTGCTGGACCATGTCCAGAGAAAGACAACGAAGCTGGTGAGGGGTCTGGAGCACAAGTCTTATGAGGAGGGCTGAGGGAACTGGGTAGAAAAGGAGGCTGAGGGGAGACCTTATTGCTCTCTACAGCTACCTGAAAGGAGGTTGTAGCGAGGTGTGGGTCATTCTCTTCTCCCAAGTAACAAGTGGTAGACAAGAGGAAATAGCCTCAAGTTGTGCCAGGGGAGGTTTTGATTGGATATTAGGAAAAATTTCTTCACTGAAAGTGTTATCAAATATTGGAACAGGCTGCCCAGGGAAGTGGTGGAGTCACCATCCCTGGGGGTATTTAAAAGAAGGGTGGATGTGGTATTTAGGGACTTGGTTTAATGGTGGGTTTGACAGTGTTAGATTAACGGTTGGACTTGATGACCTTCAAGATCTCTTCCAACCAAAACGATTCTATGATTCTATGACTTCTGAAGCAGCATGACAGGACTGGGAGATGCAGGGAAAACTGGCAGCAGGAGCCTCCTGCAAGTTGGACACCCCAGATGCATGGCTTGAGAGGTCTGTATGAAGCAGAGATCCCTCCAGGCTCACTCGCTTGTGTCCTTGTGCACGTTGTGGGTGCAAATCTCCAATTTCATCTGTCTCCATCTGCCTGCTACTCTGTCTGTCTTCTCATGCGTGTCTCTTGCTTGTCTCTATCTTTGTCACTATGTACATATCTGTCTGTCTGTGGCTCTGTTAGTCTTCAAAGGCCCTGAGTTCATTTGATTTCATTATCATTTCCCATCTCTTGAGCTCTATCTCTTTGTTTTTTCCCCTTTTCTCATTATAATTTACATGCAGCTTGGATGCATGCTGGAAATGAAATGTGAGTTTGATAAAACAGCCACAGCTCTCGCTTCCAGCCATGGCCTGAAAGCCCTGAACCCCTTGGAGAAAAAGCAGGCTCTTCTTTTTTTTTTTTTTTTTTTTTTCATAAAGGGGGGAAAAAAATTGATTTTTTTCCATTGCACTGGCACAGAATGAAATTCTTCCAGCAATTACCGGGAGATAATGGCCTGAAATTAAACAGTCCCTATCTCACTCTCTAACTATAGGACTTTTTATTTTTTCAAACTATTGAATACCAAGCGAATAATAATCAGGCAGGCATTAGGCATTCACACTCAGGCTACCTGGGACATGAAAGTACATACACATGGCAGAGCTCCTTTTATTGTTTGTTATTAGCAGCAAACCGTCAAGATATGCAGAGCTGTATGCAAATGGAGAGATACATTAGCCTTGTGCCCATCAATGCGTTGCTAAATCGGCTATAGATAACAGTGTTGCTTTGCTCATGGGAACATCTGATTGAAGGAGAGCCTACCCTGCACCGAGTGGGTGGGGGAACAACCTTCCTGGTAGAAGTACCCAGCACCAAGCACACCTCTCCTCTTGCCCATCTGTGCCATCTACATTTATTGCAGTGTAAATGCAGTCGTGTCCTCACTTTGCAATGCAGCACCTAGAAGATGTCAATGTAGAGGAGTTTGAAGGAGGGTGGAGATCAGGTCAGGTCCTGGCATATTGCATGAAAATTTTCTGGACTTTACAGCCCCACACACTCCTGCAGCTGATCACACCCTTCTTTTCCTGCTCTCCTGAACTCTCAGGGGCCAGTTTCAGAGCTCTGCCACGGCCATGGAGGTGGCACACAGTGTCTAAGCAGCCTGGCAGAGCCAGAGCCAGCACATTGCTTCCTGCTGAGCCAATCTCACTCAAATTACCCAGGAGATCTCAGCAAAAATGTAATTGAGCTGCTCTGATTTAGACACAGCTTGATATACAAGGGGAAGGGAAGAAATCCAGGAGGATGGAGCACGACTCCTAAAACTGGAGAGGTAAAAAGAGGTGAGGAGATGGCTGAGAATGAGCATCCTGCTCCCTGGGGTGCTAAATACCCCATGCACGACCGCTACAAAAGTTTTGCAATGATGAAGCCTGGGGCAGTGGGCAGGCAGCCTCCTGCAGCGACGGGGGTATATATATCCAAGGGGAGCCTGGGACTTGCAGGATCCCCCTGCGCTCCTTGTCAGCCTGCAAGAGGCATTTTGAAACAAGGTACCGAATTTCAGAAAAAGCAGAGGGCAGGGTCACATCTTGTTGAGAGGGTGTATTCCCCACCATGGCTCATCTAAGAGGCTACCTGGAGAAAGCAGTAAGGCTGGGCATGGTCTGCTCCAAATTGCATGTAACGGTGACCTGCCACCATGCTACCACCCACACAAGGGGGCATGACTCACTCCAATGCACCCCAGCTTGGGATGGTGCTGCGACCACTGCCTCAGAGCATCACCGTCTGTTCTCATCCAGTAGCCAGGATGTCCCCTTCACCTGTGACCTTTGTTGAGCTGAAGCTTAAATGGCAGGAGCAGGCCAAAGAGCTGGGGTAAGACCAGTACATTCCAGATTCCTGAAAGAGCTTTTCCACCAGAAACTTGGGGTCATCTCATGCGGACTCCTGCTTCAAAATTATTTCTAAAAAGACCTTTTAAAAATTGTTGAAATGCCCTCCTTTAATACCTGCATGATACAGGATTTTTTCTTTGCTTAGAAATACCTTCACTGTATAATACTTGTCAATTTATAGTCATGATTGTGAATCAAAATTAAAAGGGAAATCACATCAAATGCTCCCAAATTCACCAAACAGCATGATATATTTTTGAGTGAGAGGGGCTGATGAGTGGCTTTTCAGCTCCTGGGCGTAGCTTGCTCTCCTGAGGTGGGACAGGAGTGTATTCCAGCATCTCAATAAGTCACCCTGGGCCAGGAGGGACACCTAGGTGAGCCCAAGCAGCTTTCAGTAGAGCTGGCCACGCATCTGTATAGGTAGGCAAGGGCTCTGTCTCTCTAACCTGAGCTGGGAATCCTCCAGAAGGGTTAACAAGATAACGGGGAATGGTGGAGCCGTGCCTATAATTTATTTAAGCTTTCAAAAGGCTTTTGATAAAGTCCCTCATAGGAGGCTATTAAGGAAACTTGGTAACCACAGGATGAGAGGAAAAGCCAAGGCATGGATTAAAACTGAGATAAGATGGGGAGGGAAGGGAAGGAGCAAACGGCCAATTCTCAGCAGGCAGAAAGGTTAATAGTGTAGAGCCCTGAGGTCACCCAAGGCCCTGAGTGGTTGAATATATTTATTAACCCAAGCACAGAGGGGAAGAGAACAACGTGGCTGTGGATCTCACTGGGGGCTACTGCAGCAGGTCCTGGTGAAGGCAGATGGGAGTGAGATGCAGCAGGAGCCCTGTGGTGGGGTGGGATGAGGGAGGTGGTGGGTAATGCTGCACCCGGGGCTGTGGTCAGGGCTAGCGTGGGAGCCGGGGTGCCTCAGTGGGTTGTATCTGCTTGTGGGGTGCATGGGGGGGTTGTGAGACCTCTGCCAGAGGAGCCAGGGCAAAGTGAGATGGCTCACATCCAACACAGAGGCACAACTGTAAAGTTTGGGTAGTAACAATCCCAAATAAGAGCACATAAATATCCCTTTACATCAATGGGACTGATTTACACCAGCTGAAGAAGTGTCCCAAAGGCCAAATTTCACAGACCCAGTGATACCCCCTGAAAGAGATGGCATTTGTCACTTTTCATATTGGAAATAAGGGTGGCATCTCCTTCTCCCCACCAAGGCAGGACTACAGCCCTCTGGACTCAAGTGCCACACAAAAGCCAAGTTCATGAATTTAAATATTAATCTAAGGGACAAGCAGGGTCCAAAAGAGAGGTCTGAAAAAACTAACTGATGAGCATAAAAAGAAATATTGGCTATTGACTCAGTGAATATTATCCATCCTGTGCAAACAGCCCCATGGAGCAAACAGTCTGTGGACACCTGATTAAACAGTGTTTATGATAACTAGTTGAGAATGTCTTTTTAATTACTTTTGTGGGAGGGAATGCAGGTTTGTGTAAGAAGTCTTTTTTTTTTTTTTCTGTTGTTCTGGGGACAACCAGCTTGAAAAACTACCTAGCTTGAGAAATGGCTACAAAGACAAGTTTGGAAGTTGGAAGAAAGCTTTTGATATTTTCCAAGAGAGAAAGAAAAGATTAAAAGTTTCAAAATGTCTCCTCATTTTGAAGAATGAGCTGATTGGAGGTTAAAAAGAAACCAGAAAGGAAAAGCCCAAACAAACCATTTTGAAACTATTAAAATAGAACATTTCGAAAATTATTTACATGAGGTATTTCCTAATAATGCCAGTAATTCAAAGCATTTTTTTTTAATTTTCTGTTCACAATTTAAATTTTTTTTCCTTAGAAAAGCAAAATTTAGAAAATTGCTGAAACTTTTGGTGACAAAGCCTTGAAGAGCAAATTGCTCCTATCTCAAATCCATGTAGAGACAAGCCGGGTAAGGAGGAATTAGATCTCAGCAGTAATCTCAGTCACAGGGTTTCCTAATAGTGTGCTCCATGTTTTGAACATCCGCACCCTTTTAATGGATTTTCCTAGGGTGATTATACCATTATTTCACCGTGCATGTATAAAACTGGCTGTTCAAAGTCAACTGTAAATGAAAATTGCAGCTGTTAAATCACTGGGGTGGCTAACTTGCTGGCTGCAAAACAAAACCGGCACCCACTAATTGGCCTTTAAACAAGGATGGTGGGGAAATGCTGAGACAAGTCTCTGGCATCCATCGGGCACCATCCAACAGCGAACCGAGAGTCAGGAAAGCAAAAGTCACTTGAAAGACCCTTCGGCTGCCAAGGTCAGCAAACAGCCTGAGCTGCCGCGCTGTGGCCCAGGGGGACAATCTGGGAGGCTGAGCTGTGTGCACACTTTCTCTCCTCTCCCAGGTCACTTGCTGCCTGCAATGTTAATTATCCATTAAGCAAACAAACAAGCAAGCCCATCTCCCTGCCCAAGGTGACTCCAGAGGGTACAAGGAGGCTGGGACAGTCTTTCTCCCTGGTCTGCTGGCAGAGGGAAGAAGACGTACACCTGACCCATGTCCACACCACTGCTGATAGCAATTATGCAATAAAATCAAATATACAGGCAAAACTCGGTCAAGGGATGAACTTTTCAGCTCTGTTGTTAGCCCGCTTAAGTTGAGACAGTGTGAGACTTTTCAGCCTTCCTGGATCTTTCTATTTCTCTTTGCTTTTGCCCTCTTCTTCTTCATCCTCAGCCTCACTAGAGACAGAGAGGAAAATAAGATGCTGACAAAACATCCTTCAGCTGTATTTGCCACCTTGTGGATGTCACAGCGTTTTGCAGAGATCCCTCCATGGTGGCAGAGAGCAGCGGGAGGCAGGCTGTGTTTGCCAGGACCTCCACGGTTTTGCCACCCATGGACTCCCCAGCTGCCCCCACCTCTCATTGGACAGTCATGGACCAGAGACATGCAGCCTGGGCAGATAATGTCACTTCAGACTCGTGGGTTGCCAGGGCAGACCACCAAACGTGTTGTCCCAGGATGCGTTTTCTCCCTTGGAGCATCCTTAAATAGTTGGTATTTTTCTGAACCAGAATAAGGTCAAAGTACCCAAGTCTGGCATTGAGCAGAGTTATCGTCTTCCACCAAGCAAGTGTTAACTGGAAACCAGTGCTGCAGCTATATTTAGTTATGTCTGTAACTTATGATGGCAGTCCCCAAGAAACCTGATTAAAGCAGGGGGTCTTTGAGCTTGGGGTGCAGCGACCAGTCCCTCCAGCTTCCATCCAGCAGGAGAGGCAAAAGCAAAGCCATGTAGCCGGGATAAAAGCAGGTAACACTGATTGCAGCTCTCTTGGAGAGGACTCTGGAAGGACTGTTTTGTGGACATCATGTAATCAGGGAACTGGAGGTCACTATCTAGGGCTGTTAAGGCTGTTCCTTGCCTTGGGGCAGAAGCAGCTCTAGTGAAACCAAGAATGTGCTTCTCTCGCCATCCTCACAGAGCCCAGGCAACAGAGCCTTAACTCTGCAGAAAGATTTTTTATATATGCCTCACCAATACCTCCCTTGCTGGTGTAGGCAAGTGTTAGAGAGAAATTTAAAAGGAAGCTAAAAAACTAAGTTTACCAAAGGACTGCCTTTTTAACCTGTTTGCCTTGAGCTCCTGTTTGCTGTAGCACCTCTTCTGTGCTAAACACATAGCTCACTGGCAAGGAAACACTCACCTGGATTAGTGATGGTAAAGTTTGGTACATAAGTTGTTCAAGAACAGCACTAGGGACTGGTGGTGCTTGGAGGTCATGTGGATGGGGTGTCACAATGGCACTCCATGAATGTGAAATTAGCTCTGTAGTGAGATGCAGGTCCTGTGTCACACTAAGGTGACTCAGCCGACCGTACCTCCTCCAGGCATCACTTTGGTGTCTCTTCATCAGGTTCACCAGAGCTGATGTGAAGGGGTGAGCATACACCAGGTTAAGGGGCAACAAATTTCAGTTCAGCTGTGGATTTGGAAGGAAATTTGCTCTCAAAGAGTCTCACTGGCACTGACATGGTTTGAAAACAGTATCAAGTTAAAAAGCAAGCTACGTGCCTCGTCATTTGCATCAGCAAGGTAGCAGTCTCGTTTAACAAATTTATTAATGATCTGGAAGGAGAGGTAAACAGCTTGTTAATTACATTCTCCTGCCTCAGTTGGGAGGCATTGCGAATGCCAGCACAGATTGGGTAATAATAGAAAGAGACGCCAGAGATGTTAGAAAGACAGGAAGGAAAGAAAATGAAATCCCTCTTGGGCTCAAGCAAATTGCTATATAATCCAGGACTGGAGTTTTTAGTAGGAACAGTGAGCCCATTTGGGATAAGACCAGTGGCCAGCAAGGAAGAGAGGGGTTTTAGAGCAGCCAAACATGCTCTTAGGAGGGGTGGCATGGGAGACAGCTGAGTGTGCGAGTGGGAAATGATCCTCCCGCATCTCCCCCCTGTGTGTTCAGGCTGCCACGCTGCTTGCTGTGTTGTCAGAGCAGCAATGACGAACCGATGCTGTCTCAAGAAAGAGTTACAAATATGATCAGAGGCCCTGGGGAGGGGGGAATTGCTTCATGAGGAAAGATTAAAAGTGCTTACATACGTCAAGCTCACTTAAATGATGTGCAGGGAAGGTTGGAAAACAGCTGACAAATATTTGAAGGGCATAAATCTAGCAGTGACAGTGGGCTATAAATATAAGAGAGGAGCTCTTGTGGGGTGCAGGTGTCATTTTGGGTATATGTAACATCTGTCACTTTGCAGGTTGGGGAAGCAGTAGTGCCTGTATGGCTGCTCCTCACCACCAGGCTTTGAGATACTGAAGGGAAGGGTGGGACGTGGAATATCCACTTTTATCGTCATGACTTACCCCTTTTAGGCAATAGCACAGCCAGCAGCTGCAAGAACTGCAAGCAGGGGGGCTCCAGCCTGCTCCTTATCAGGGACTGAACTAAGTGCTTGTAAAGTAATGAGGAGGGGCAAAAGTTTCTGAGTCCCTTTTGGCTGCTGGGGGATGGGAAGGGAGCTGGGAAGGAGGGAGATACCCTGGATGCTCTCAGCGGGCTGGGACCTCCATCACGGGGATGCCTTCATGCGCCTCTGAAGCCGCAAGGAACTGGGACTGTGAAGGTCAATGCATGACTGCAAACACAGGCTGAAACAAAGAAATGGCTGCACAGACCTGGCTGATCCCTCCCTCCCCGACAAATATAGGTTTTTAGTTTCAGGGTTAAAAAAGGTAGTCTCGGGACGAAGAAAAGACCTGACATAGTGACTGATGTGTGAGGAAAGATCTGTGAAAAAACACAAACACTGTGTTTTGTCAAAAAGAGTGGCAAGCAGTAGGGAAACAAGAACATGGCTGTCATTGGGGAATAGAGTTATATGCCATCAATACTTGTCTACCGCCCCAGCTGGCCCTTAGGTCTTTTGACAAAGGTGGCTCAGAAAGTTCCTCAGGGTTGTCAATGGGGACGCTGCAGATCCATTTATGGATTCACTGGGAAAAAAATGCTCTTGTCTGTAGTCTGCCAACTAGCGTAAGTGGAGGAGGGCTCTGGAGTTGGGACAGCAGCACCATCAAGAGGAGTTTCATCTTGAATCTGTTTAGGAGTCACTGTCTTGGTGAAACAATGGTATCAAAAACAAAGTGTCTAGAACCAAAATTCTTTTTCTGAGCCCTGGGAGTAGCTCAGACAGGTTGCAACTGTGTAACTTGGCTGGTGCAGGTCAGAAGTAAGGGGTTTACCAGAGGATCTCCAATGATGCCTTCCTTATCCTCCCCTGGTCAGGATTTTCCCTCCATTGCAGAAATTCTGTTAACAATGCAGGGGAAGTCACTTGTCCAAGAGTCTTTTGAAGAAAGGTTAAAGCATGTGCTTTGCAGAGAACATCCCTGTGCCAGCTCCAGAGAAATGGGCCAGCAAACCTGATGGCTTTTTCCTGTACTAAAAATGCTAAGTGGCTTCTTTTTTTGATGCATGACACACTAGCCTTCTTTGCCCCCTGCAGGGTTCTTATGCCCTCCTCATATTGGCTTTTGAACAGCTCATCTGCCACTTCAGACTGCATCTGACTGCGGGATCCTCTCAAAAAAGCAAGCTCTCTGTGCACTGATAACTGAGAAGTGTCCTTTCAGACTTAAGTTCCTCTTCTGCAGCTCCTACTAAATACAGCACTTAAAGCTTTTATGGTGCTTTTCATTTTCAAAGTGCTTTACAAACATTAATAATACAACACACATGAACTCCACTGCCACAGTAATACCCTAATCCTTTCTCTTATCTCCTCTTTGGGCTCAGAAGTTCCAGCCTGGCAGAAGCCCACAAGCTTTGGAGTTCTCTGACAAATAAACACCATTAAAAATAATCTCGGGTCTTTCTCTTCTTCCTCCTTTAAAAGCATCTCTCTGCAGCCCTTCATGCCAATAATCCATTAATACTGGCAGCTGCGGGGTTATGAACCGCGTATGGTAATTGGCTTGAAGAGTGCTGCATTTCTGGGTTAGAGCTCTCTGGACCACCTTTGCAGCAGCTTTATAGAGGGACTCCACACAAGGACCACATCCTTGTGATCCTGAGATTCAGTGTCAGTGTAGGCACTGGATTCTCAACCCTTGGAATTAAACCCAGGTCTAGCGGGAGGCTGGAGCCTAAGAGCCAGAAAGCCCTTCTTTGCCGACCCTGAGTGGTGCAACATGTCCTTGTGCATCTCATACATAAAAGTGAGGATGTGCTCCCTAATCCTCCTCCCTGCTCCGTGCATGCCATACAGAGCAGACAGCAGCTCAGTGAGCCAGGCTGATCCACTATGAAGTGATCCCATCCATATATTATGGAAAAATTAGAATGGAGGTAACTTGCCCAAATGTGCCGGGCTGCAAGCTGCAGCAGTTTGATGGCTGATTCATGAGCACCCTGAAGACTCTGGCAGCGTGGCTGAGAACATCCAGGAACTGAGCGGAACAGGGCTTAATTATTTCATTCATCCCAAGGAACACTGTCCCTGAACCAGAGTCATGAGCCATGCAGTTGTGTCTTGTGTTGAGGTTTCACTCCTGTTCCTTTAATACAGGGGTTTGGCTTGGCTTGTATTCCTCACAACATCCCTGCCTGTTGCCCTGGATGCTGTATGGATACACATTGAATGATTGCAGCTTAAACCTGCAAAACAGACAGCAGAAGAATTGTCAGCCGCAGTTTTCAGGCAATGTATGACAAGGCTAAGGAGTCAGCCTTGGTGTGTCTCTTCTCTGATTATGTTGGGTTCATGGGCTTTGTGACTCTTCCAGCCACAAACCAGGTCATCACTCAGTGCTTTGAAGAAGCTGTGGGTCAAGTAGGAGGTCCGTGGAAGGAATATGGCTTGATGCCAGCTCAGCACTGGTCCAGTGTCCTCACCACAAAGCCATCCTTTTCTGGGTCATGCCTTCCTTTCAGCTTGCTGTGGTTAGCAACGATCTTTGCAGACGACTCTACAGCATCTGTCTCTAAAGCTTGTCTGCACATCTTTTTTTCTTTGCCCCCGCTCAGATTTTACCATCCTTAAACACAATTTCAATTTCTTCCCTTGATTTTGTATTCAGATTTAGCAACCTGCATCTCAAATTTATGCTTAATAATTCTCCTTATCAAGCCATCAAGTAATTTCCCTCCCTCAAATTACTACCTCCCCCACTGTCTCTGCAACTCCTCCTCCTCTTTCTCCATCTCTCTTTTGTATCTGGCAATATTTCAGACTCCTTCCGTAATTTGCTTGACTGTGTAATTGATCAGAATAACTCAGTTTTACTACAATTTGCTTGAAATCCCTTTGTTAGCAATTAGAACACTTTGTTTAAAGACAAATAAGATTTAATGTGACTCTCTGTCTTCCTTGGCAGCCTCCCAGTCTGGTCTTTCCATGCCTCCTTGCGGCTGTCTGCTCCCTGCTACTGTAGTCAACAGCTGGCAACAAGTCCTCTGTCTTTTGCCTCTGGGATTCTGCCCTCTGCCTCTCACCCCGCTGCCTCTGGTGCTGCCTGGTCCACCTTTTTCACTAATTTGCCAAGGGTTATTTTATTGGCATGGAGCATGAAACATGCCTTCCCTCCCTTCGCTGCTTGCTTTCTCCCTGGAGATGCTCAGACTCCCACTGCTGGAGCAAATGGGTGTGAACCAGTCATTGGGACGGTTAAGTGATTTTGGACTGTGTGAGGAACAGCCTCATGCCCAGAAAAGCTGCCTGTTATAAGAGAGGTCATAGGATTATGGGAGGTGTGCAGGGATAGTTATATGATGTGCATGTTTCTGCTCATTCATAGGCAACTACAACAGCAGTGTCTTGAAATGTGTCTTGAGTATATTTTCTTGAATGCCTTCGGCATCTTCAGCATACTGGAAACCATCCACGTGTGATAAATCCCAGAGATTAGCTGACACCCCCATTGGGAAATGGCTCTCCAGCTGTCTGGACTACTGCAGCCCTGATGCTGTTGAAGTCCAAGGCCTCCCTGGTGATTCCCCAGCTCACGCAGCCATCTTCGTCTGTGGCTGGCTCTGAAGGTGAGAGCTGCAAACTGTCTACTGTCAGGGTGGCTGTTCCTTCACACTACCCAGTGTGGGGAGCTGGGTAACAACTGTTGTTGTACAGGACCTGGGTTTTTGTCTGAGACTCTTGCTGTAGTCTTAGCTTTCACTTGGCCCTGCTCTTGTTCTAGAGTAGATTAGGTGGACGTGGAGTTGCGTATGCAAGGGGTACCAGCTATTGGGTAACACTTGGTGCGTAGGGTAGATGGGACAATAACAAGAAGACAGGACCTGGTTCTAGACAATCAGCAGAATCTCTCCTGACTCGTGCCAATGCTCATCCTTTTCTCTAGATTCCCTCGCAGTATCCTTCTGCCCTTAAGCAGAACCCCATCTTCCTGATTCACATGCAGCATCCCCATGTCATGGCAGGTGACAGATCATGGCAGGTTCCAGCACAGGGGCTGCACCTGGGACACAGGCTTCCCTCCAGGGAGATCTCCCCCATTGCATGGATGCTTTCTCCAGACATGTCCGGCCAGCTGAGAGGCAGTCAGGCTACCCTCTGCATCTCACGTGTGGGGACCCAGCACTGGAGAGTCTTCCTTCATGTACTGTGGGTGCCTGAGATCCTGACCAGGCAGGAGACATCACCTGAGACCTGAGACCTCCTCGGCTGGCAGTGGATCCTTAACCTGTAGGTACCTTGAGCCAGGTGGTGGCAAGCCAAGGGATGCCAAGAGCAGAGCAAAACTGTCTCGTCCCTCTGGAAAAACCTCATCAGAAGCATCGTATTCAGTGTCTGCCTTGCCTTGGTAAATTGCATATGCATCTGTCTGGGAGGACGCAGCCGTGCAGGCTCCAGAACGGTGGTTATTTCTCCCAGGGGATTTTGGATCTAGCAACATACTTTCAATAGGCTGAGGCTCTGTGTGCTGATGGGGGGAGCCAGGGGGAAGGGCTCATCCAGACACTCTTCTTTCTGCCTGAGCGGGTAGCGGTGTCCATCAAAGCAACGGAGGAAATCCATGCGGTTAACACGGTGTGTCATGGAATATCAAAACATGCCACAGGATTTCCGGCCAAAATGTCAAATAGGGTCTCATGAAAATATCTGACACCGGAATTAGCCTCTGCCAAAGCTCAGTGGAATTGCACTGCGGCTGGACAGTAAGAGCCTGTTATTTGCAATCGACTCAGAACAGCTCTGTTAGCACTGGGATTTGGGCTGCTGGGCTCCTTCCAAGGACGTTTCATAAACCTGGGTTTAGCTTCTTGCTCTGAGAGCATTTGCTGCAGAGCAGTTTGGATTCTGTGGCCAGCCCCATGCCCTTTGGCACTTTGCATTCTGAACAAAGAAATGCAATGTTTTAAATGTTTCAAAATGTGCTCTGAAGGCACTGCACATAAGAAATGTAGGTGACCAGGGACGTAGAGTCTTCAGCTTTGTGGGAGCTGTAGTAGTTGATTTGAAAACCCCTAGGTGATTTTAAAACCCCAGTCTAAATCGATATGAGATTTGGAGTTAAATGCTTAAGAAGAGGAAAGTGATATTGAATGATAGCATGCAGAATGGCTTGCTACAGGCTGACCGTCACGGGAGTAGTCCATTTGGATTGGAAACAACCTCTTTTATACCAGCAGTTGCAAACTAACATTTCTGGTCTGAACTGTCACCCGGGCTCACCCAGGACTTGAAAACAGCAAGGAAGGGAAGGAGGGCACAGTTTAGGCATGGTGCCAGCCCGACAGATCGGGCATCAAAACCCACCCCGGTACCGTGACTACTGCTGCACTCGGCCATTGGATCTGGTGGTACCCAGCAGGGGCAGGAGCCACAGGAGGGACCTGGCTGCTGGGATGAGTCTGGGGCTGCTGCTGTTGGAGGCAGCTGTGCTTCACAAAACGGATGGCAAATAAACCATCATGTTATTTGCATTGTGTCTGGGTTTAATTCCTATTTCCTACTAGCTGAGCTGGCTTTTGAAATGAACCTGTTGCCTTTGTTCATCTGTTTTGGATCTTTTGAAAAATAAATGCATTAAAGAGATGCACCAGTGAGAAAAAATGTAGGTTACTTGTTCTAGGGAATTTCTCAGAATTACTTATTTTCTCTCATGTTTTCTTACCACCAGCAGCCACAAGCAATATTTTTTTTCCCAAAATGGATTTTTAAGAAAAATACTTACTGTCAGGTTATGAAATCTGGGTACTCAAGAATCAGTTTACTCCTTGGGCTGTAAGGGTGTTGAGATAGTCAGAAGACAGTCAGCAGCTTTGTCTGTCAGTTCTCTACAATGGCAGGAGCCCAGGTGGCTCACACCAGACCAGGAGGGACACGATGCTGCTTACTGCTGCCATGGGGCTCTTAGGATGGTCTTGGTGCTGCTGGCTGAGATCCTGGCACAAGCAGCTTGCAATGCTCACCCTCTCAGAGGGCAGCAATGCTGTATGCAGGATGGAATTACTTTGTGTATTTGGGCAGTTCTCCGTGGTAAAATGCATCCCTGGAAAGCAAGCAAGTTGCAGGTGCTGGTAGAGACTAACTGGGGGCAGATGTTGTAAGGTAAATTTTCCCCTGTCATCTCAATCCCTGTGGGCTTTCTGGAGTGGATTTCTCTGGGAGTCCAAGAGCAGAGCTAAGGAGATTTAGCCCCTTTGCATACTGAAGTTGATTATTTTGACATTCATACTTCTTTGTATCAGTGGAGGTCAAAGCCACGTGGCACCTCCTCTTCCCGATCTGATGAAGCAAAACCTTTGGGTAAAGCAAGAATGGACATCATAGTCCATTGTTGAGGATGGCAAATCCCAAGCCCAGTTGTCAGTGAGCTAAGCCGACTATGTCCCTATTTCTTGATATGAATTTCGTTGGTCTTCAGTCTCAGGGCAGGATGTCTCATCTGGTGTGAATGGCAATGTCTCTTAGCTCATATTAGCCTTCTACAGTCTGACTGGGGCATCCCTTCAGACTCCTCCTGCAAGGTGGAAACCTGGTTGGCCTCCATCTCCTTCTCTCTCTAGCTCTGCCAGGCTGCAAGGTGACAGGGAAAGGCAAAAAGCTGCTTCAGTTTATTGTACACCTCCCTACAGATGCTTGAGACCCCGCAGCATGAATCTTGCCCCACGTGTTACATCTCCTCTGCAGAGCTCCTGGCTCATCAGGACACCCCTGATGTAAACTTGGCCAGAGGAGCCAAGACAGCAAGAGTCAAAGGAGCAGAGCAAGCAGTTTACACTGTAAATCCCAATCCTTGCAAAATGTGCAGATGAGATTCTAATTCTCCCCTCTTTGCAATACGAGTAGTCATCACTCACACTCTTCTTCCTTCCCTCTGCTCCTTAGCAGGGTCCAGAGGCCAGTTATAAAATGTTCCCGTCCCTGATCCCATCCTGATGGCTCCCGATGCAACACCACATTCCTTCTGCCCGCGGCCCGAGCTCCTCTGGCTCGGGGGACGGGAATCCGGAAGGCTGATGCGTGCCTGTGTTTATTTTTTACACACTCTTGCTGTTTTATGGTGTTTTTTGTGGTCGAGGGGTCAGCTGGGAGCAGAAGTAATTTGCCTGCCTTGGGAAAAGAAATGTATCCATTAGCTTTCTTGGCTCCAGTTGGAAATGCTCTGCTCCTCCCTCCTCCCTGCCGGGGAGGCAGAGCATCTCCAAACAGCCCCAGGGACAGCGGAGTGCTCACTGCATCCAAGTTGTGTCTGGCAGAATCAGACACCACCTCCGGGTTATGCTGTTGGAGCAGCTCTTGGTGGGTCACCAGCAGCCACGAGCCTGGGAACCCCAGGCTTGGAAATTGGCAGGAAAGAAGCTGCTGCCCCAGTAAGGAAGGGTTCTGCCCCAGAAGCGTTGTGGTCTGTTTTCTGGGGGTTGAGCTGAGAAGGGTTCTCTTGTTTCCCTTGCTTGTCCTCTATAAATGGAGACAGAAACAGCTATGCTCCACCTCTGAAGGTTTCACCTGTTTCCTCTCTCTGCTGTGCCTGGATTTTCTGGCCATGCCTCGTGCTGTGCTGGGCACAGATAACCAGAGGACCACCTGAAACCTGCCTCTGTTTTTTTGTGAATGTAAACCTTGCAAAGCATTGCTTTTTCAGGCAGTCCTTCCAAACTGTTTCAGCCTCTCCTTTCCTCTTGCCAGCATGACCCGCACCAGTCCTTGTGGATGTGCATGGAGACAAAACAGGGACCACAGCCCAGAGGAGCGACACCAGGATCTGCTTCACTGGGTTCAGCGCACAGCAAGGTAACTATGAAGGAGCCATTTGCCCCATCAAGGCCCACACAGCTCCTCTGTTACCTTTTACAAGCTGCAGAGCACTTGATGACCTTGTTTTTCATAAGGCACCTCCTAACCCTACGAGAAGCCTGAGTCCTGCACCAGGACTTGGCTTTGGTACTTCGCAGGCCCTGAGGATCAGCATCTAAATTTTCCTGGCAGCCAGAGGGCAAAACAAAAGAAGAGCCAAGGTCCCTCTGTAACCTTAGCATGGGGCAGAGGAGATCCACTTCTGAGCTGAGCCCTGAAGAGAAAGTACTCCAGGCCAGCTGCTCCTGGCCAAGGCTGTCTTTCTGATCTGCTGCTTACACATTGTACCACCTCTCCAGTCCCCTGCCTTAAAGACTACTCAGCTGATCACCAGGCAGAGGAGCTGATAAGCTGGAAAACTGCAAGGGATGGAGAGAGAGGCTGCGTCAAGAAGTCAGAGCAGCGATAAAAGATGAATCCTCCCCGTGACACGATATAGCTCTTTCTCTGTGGCTGCAAGCAACATGCTGACAGCTGCTTTACCATCATCACCCTCCTTCCCCCACCAGAGAGAATTTTATGTCAGTGGATGATCCCAGTTTGACAGTCTTGGAAAGTGAAACACTCTGTCTTGCCCTGTAGAGAAGGGGGACAGACAACAGCTTCCCATACCAAAATTCTTCAGCCATGCCCAGGGAGGGGAAAACAGGCATGTGAGGGCTGTGGATCAGAGTCCAGGCTGTGTTCAAAGGTGGGAAGGTGTGCAGGGCCCACTGCAGGCTGGGTTTTTTTTGCAAAGTGATCTTGCTTGCTGTGGGAGCAAACCTAACCCTAACTGAGCTCTTCCACAAGTCTGAGGACATTTTCTAGTGTGCACACAGTCCTGCGTGACAGCTGAGGTGTCAGGGGTGTCAATGCTGTAAAGAAGCAGGCGTGGGACCCTCACCATGGAACTGGGAACCAGAGGATCACCATGGGACCATGGGACGTCTTTCCAAAACGGAGGTGTTTTATTGCTGCCAGATTGCTAACACACCCCGCCCAGCAAGGCAGAAGTTTGACTATGCGTCTCCTAGCACTGCAAGGAGGACATCTGAGCCACCACATGTGCCTCTGTCAACAGTGACGTTCATGGAGATGATGGATGTCAACACTGAACACCTTGAGTGTACTTCTGATTCAAGAAGTTTGGGGGTTTCCATGTATCATAGAGAGGAAATGATCCTTCAGTAATTAATCAAGGTAGTGATTAATGCATTTTTACCTCAGTTGAGATTTAGCAACATTATTTCTCAGTCACAGCTGGAGGGAAGGAAGATAATAAATTCTGAGTGGCAGGGGGAGTGAGCACAGGGAAAAGTTGTTCGTTGTCCTTTACAGTACAAGTACCGGGGCCAGTGAGGGAAATTAGCAGGTGACAGATTCAAAACTAGCACCTAATGCAGTTGTGGCCTTCTTGTTGCAGGATGTTGTGGGTGCTAAAGGCTTTAAGGGGTTCAAAAAGCTGCTGGAGACATCAATGGAAGCCATATTTATGGCAGAAAGTCCCAAGACGCAAGTCATAAGGCAGGGAGAAATATCGATTAGATATGCTGGATCATGCTCCTGCTCCTCTCTTGGCATCTGCTGTTGGCTAGTCTTGGATGCTGAGCTAAGGGGACCTTTGGGATGATCAGACAAAGCTGCTTGCATGCAGCAGTTCACTGCAAGCTTGGTTAAGTTCCAAGTGTCCTGTTGCCTTCTCCCCAATCTGAACTGTGTGGGCAGCTCGCACAGCTCCAGCTCTGATGCTGCTGATGAGCAGCTCCCAGCTTTCTGCATCCCTGGGGTGTCTCTGTGTGATCATCTGCTGTAGCACAGTCTGCAGCAAAGACAATCTTGTTTGTTAAATGAAACGACTCCAAGAGGATTTGTCATTTGCATCACTGAGACTAACAGTACCCTTTATTTAAGAAAATAATAAAATAAAATGAAATCATTACTAGCACTGTTTCTTCAAACTTGTAGTGATAAACACCCAAGCAGAGCTTTGCTAAATAATCTTGCAGCATCCCTTCTGCAGCAGGAGATAAAGCAGGAATAACAAACTACCTGGAACTGGCTACACACCAGCCACCACTCCGTCAGCACAGATAGGAGTTAATTATTTCCTATCGGCCAGCTAGGTCTGGGAAATAAGGGGCAATGATTTCAAGGCTCTTCTTGTTAAGCAACAGTGACAAAAAAGGGAGGATATTAGGATTATTGTCTGCCTCTTTCATGAAGAGTAACATGGATGGTTGGAGCAGAGCAATTAAGGAAGAAGGGATTTAATCTCCAGCAACTGAGTTAATGAAAGAAGAGATGTCTATGAGAGGAATCCTTGAAAATACCGAGGATAATGTAGTTTATCACAGGGAGGATATTTGAATAACAAAGATTGCAGTCCCTTATTGTAGCGCAGTGGCAGAGATGCGCAGTGGTGAGAGAAACGTGTGCTCAGGCCTTGGGCTGAGCATATCCCGCAGGGAATTATTCCACTGTGGGGGCTGCCACCACCACCTTTTCCCTTCAAGTCTTTCCCAGTACACGCTGCCTTGTCCCTCCAATGTCAGTGGTCTTTTTAGGAGACCTGGAAGATTCCTCTTCTGCATGGGGGTTTTGCCACAAGAGATGGTCTTCAGACTTCGCAGGATTTCCTGTGTGGAGATGGGGTGGGAAATGCATTGGGATTCAGCTTCGGGCAGCTGCGCCCTGAACGAAACATGGGGGACCTGGTCCCAAGCCCTCCTTTGCCCAAGGCCTCCTTTGCCCACTCTGGCACGCCAGCACTGGGGGCGAATGGGTCCATTTTCCTTTGCTGCCCCATGACCCAGTCCTGAGGCAGAATGTTTTCTCCATACTTATTTCACTGTGATGTCCAAAGCAGACCAGAATACCCCCATGTAATGTTGCTGCAGGACTGCAGACAGGGATCCTAAAACTGTTTTCCTACACAGATGGCTTCCACACCAGGAATTTCTCTCTCTTGACCAAGATTTCTCTCCCTGTTTCAGACATGGCTCCATTAGCAATGTGATTTTTACCAGTTAAAGCTATGCCACTAAAAGCCTCAATTTATAGTTTTGGAGTTATTCCTCTTCACACATGGAAACAGTTATACAGGCATAAGGCACCTTTATCCTGAGATAACCAAGTCCATGCAAAGGCAGGTTGTACCTCTTTTAACAATACCAGCTCTGTTAGAGAGCTAGCTATCACTTGCTAAATGCAGAGAAGCCCCATGTTAGAAACTCCTTTCAAGACTGCTGTTTTTTATAAAAATGGTGCTCCATTCTTCTCCAAGACTAATGAAATACGATACAGGAAATCAACATGGCATCGGATATTTATTAGAAATGTAACCTAAATCTGAGAAACATGTCAATGCAATAAAAATACAGATTTGCAAAGACAACAGAACATGACCAAATGCATCATGAGAAATAAATCAGAGACTACCTTCAGCACATATTCGGAAAGATGACTGTTCTTGATTCACTTTAATCATAAATTCCTCAAAATAAGACCTCATTTATACCAGGAACAAGCTGCCAAGGGTTATATTGCATTAACCTTCTAGGGATTTCTTCAGATAGGATGGGCTAGGTTTCTTGGCTGAGCACAAACTGCCAGACTCATTACAGGATGTCTGGACAGGTTGCAGAGAGGGGTTACGCTACCTGAACCATCACCTGCCCCTTCTGGCCACGCAATGCAAGACACCATGAGCACAGGAGACCTCAGCTTTTGTCCTAATGATGGTGGTGTTGCAAAAAGAAATACAGACATGCCCAGCTAATTATTTATAACCCAGTTCACAAAGGTCCTTGTGTCTGACGTGGATTTATGGGAAGTCACACATATACATACTCACAGGCATGTTACATCTGCCCTGGGACTGTGCCAATCCCGCATTACCTATTAAGTAGCCACCGATGGTGTTTATCATCTAAGACGGCAAAGCTTTATCATTCCCCACTAATATCACTGCTTTGCAGCTCCACTTTGTGATACTGTGTGATCTGCATTGTGTGTGTGGGTCTCCAAATACCTTTACTCTGGTCCGGGACACCCTCGTCCCAGGGTTTTACGTGCCTACCACAGACTGGGATCATCCTGAGAGGCTGCTTTGCTCCCGCCTGGAAACTAGGATAACCAAGTGCAATCCATGGGCACTGTTTGCTCTTTGTTGATAGTGGCTGTGTCTGTTGGTTGTCTCCTGCCCTGTGCAAGGGCAGGCTGTGCTTGTGGTTAGTGTGGACTGCTACAGGACAGGCATATACACCGGATGGCCACAGGAGCCACGGCAAACCCAGGGACCAGTGTCCTTTGAGTTAAGTAAGGGCTGTAGGACCAACTTCAGCTGGTGATGTCCAGTTGGACTCATTGACTTTCCACAGGCATTTGTGCTTGGAGGATCGATACTTCATTGAAGTATTGGGCTGTGTATCTACATATCAGGAGAATGATGGATGTCCCTTGCCAAGGCAAGAGGAAACTTGTGTGACTGAAATAAGCTGTCAGCTTCAGGCAGAGAGAACATCCCTGGGGCTTAGCATCCACCTCAGGATGCTGAAACCTCTCTTCAATGCTCCAGTCTGTCCCCACTGACAGCCTCACAGCCATACATGGACCTCAGCCAACCTCCCCACTGACCCAGCAAGCTCCCTAGAGCAGATAAATGCCACCCCATGGGTGAAGGAGACCATGTAGCAGCAAGTCTCTGCTCAACCCTTGCAGCACAGCTGCTGTTCCATCTTATTAGGGCACTGCTGGATTCAAGGCTATAGAAGTAAGGATGGAGTAAGGACGCAGCACCCTGAGCATGACAATGTGGTCAGAACTGTGCAAATTGTCCCTTAGAAGTAGTGGGGTGCTAAAAGAACATTTACCATCAGTCTGGCTCCATGTCTGCTGCCATCCTTGACCAGCCTCTTCAGAGGCCCCATGGGAGCGGAGACAGTATGTGCTCCCATGAAGAGCTAGCTCGCTTTGGAAAGCCTGGCTCATCTGATGCTCTGTGATTCCCAGGACAAGAAAGCATGAGGGCAGCTCCTGCTTTGGGAAAGCCGGGTGCTGAGCTTAGAGGGACCTGTCCTTTGAAGAGCTCCACTGAGAAAATAACAACTTGGTAGACTTCGGCCATGACAGGAAGGGCAGAACTAGTATCTAAACGATGTCCTGAGGTGGGCACAGTAGGGGAAATGCAGCACTCTTCTCTGGGCTCCCACAAGCAGCTTTCAAAGCTGCCAAGAGACTGCAGTGCCCACACCAGGGCCAGACACCCATACACCCATGTCTTCAAGAGAGTTTAGGAAATCAACTCCCATCAGCTCCAGTACCAAAATCTTTCAAGGAGGCTTGTCCTACCACTTGATCTTTGGGATCTGTGACATACCCAGCAATCGTTAGTTTAGCTTCCCATCAGAAGCCGGATGCAATCAATGGCTCTCCTGGGCTGTTTGCTCTTGCAGTGTAAATGCCTTCAGCACAGCAGGCTTTGGTGGTGTTCCCGATACTGTGGTTTCTCTTCTAAGCACGTCAAGTTTTCCATCCTGGGTACCAATGCCTGTAAAAAACAACGCGAAGTCTCTTATTCTCCAGCAGGTTAAAGGTCTCCTGAGCGCTCTGTCCGCTGTATAATCTCTGCTCCACAGCAGCTGCTCCTTATCTGTCTCAGTTATTTGTGCTTGGTTTGTGGACTGATTGGTCCAGCTGGGAGTGCTCAGATAGGCACCTGTAAGCTTAGCTTGCTATTATGGTTTTTGGTTTTTTTTTTTGTGAATTATATATATATATATTAAAAATACTGGTGGGCTCAAAAGCACGCAGCAAAAATACAAACCTGTGTCGTGGCTGTTGTTTATACACACAATGCCTGATAGTTCTTACTTCACACAACTCTCAGGCTATACAGATGAGACAGGCAAGGTGTGGAGGAAAACAGCAGAGGGAGAAATAGCCTCCCAGCAGGTACCTGCCAAGGGTGTGGAGAACCTTACATTCCTCTTAGCCATGAGATGACACTGAGGTTAGGCTTCTTTCTAGCCCGTGAGGTGGTCTGCCCTGGGATGCCTCTGCTAGCAGAGCAATACAGACAGCGTTTGAGCAGGAGCCTGCTCTGCTCTGTGGTTTTCCTCTGCTCAGCTCACAGAGGAAAACCCCTCAGCTTTGTCCTACAAGCTCCTCCAGGGTCAATTCCAAGGAACGTAAGGCCTAGCAGTGGCTGAAAAGGTGCTTCAACAGAGGAGGAGGGGGACAGTAGCTCTGGTCACCTTCATCAGAGCTGCACCCGCTCACCCTCACTGGCAAAATCTGGCCAAGTGTGTTTGGCCTTTGGGTCTAATTGCCTGTGTTTCTGCCTCGGCTTTCATGGATGTACTTCGCTTTGATCAACGTGAACATATTTAAATGGCCTTATCGCTTCTTGTATCTTGTACTGTTTAATAGGAGTAGACATACGCATCACACTTCTGCTGCTGTTCATAGCCATGCAGATTCATCTCCTGAAGGCTTCTCCCTTCCCAGGGAGCCCAGCCCACCTTCCTGCAAAGTTGCGTGGAAACTTGGAAGCGGCTTGCTTCTCCAAATAAGCTTGATTTTTCTCTCCGGAAGATTTATTTAGGTTTGTTCCTTCATGTTGCAAACCAGTTATTTGTATGTCAGTGTGCGATACGGCTGTATTGAACCACGATGTCTGTTTTTTACCTGTATTGAAAGATTGGCACCGTAGCAGCATTTGTTTGAACTTGCCTGCAGGCAGCCTGTTACGCTGGAAGACGGTAAGGCTGCAGTCTGGGGCTGTTGGCTTTGATTTGGCTCTGAATTGCTGGCTCATCTCCAATAGCTTAATGGTCTTCCTGCAAAGGTACCAAAGCAAGCAGAAGGGGCAGGGAACAGAGGCTCTATTTACTAGTGGGGCTCTGATCTGTGCAGGGACTGAATGTCTGCAAAATAAGAGCTCTCAGACAGGCCAGCCTTAGGCAGTGCTGACCCCGAGCAAAGTTTCAGCTGGGACCGGAATAACAATGATTTTATTACAGAGCAAGCTGCACATGCAGAGTGCAGCATTGCTCCTCAGATTACATACGTGTAGAAGGAATTTCCCATAGGATAGCGCTGGCTGGAGGTCACCCCTCGCCACAACCACATCAACACGTCCACAGCGGCAGAACTTTGCAGCCTATGCTTAGCACTTGCTTTTAAGGCCTCAACTGGAAGCTCAGCCTATACAAGGTCATTCAAGGTCTCTGATGCCTCTCTGAAAGAAGGATGCACCGTATCACCTGTGCTACGAGAAAGAGGTCTTGGAACAAAGCTGCTGCAGAAAATCTACTGCACAATGGGGGCAGTGGGATATCCCGGGAGTATGGGTGCTGTCAACTGTGCCTTAGGGCAGATACTGTGCGTGGCTTACTGCCATGCCGAGAAACCTTCTAGCCCCAGAGAAGTGAGGTGGGACCTATAGATGCTCATGGCTGAGGCTACTTGATGTGTGCTTTTAGGGTAAATATGTAATGCTGGCACTGTGCCTGATGTCTCTCCTCAGGGACATGCAGCCGCCGTGTCACCGAAGCTGACCGCACACACGCAGGTGAGTGCAAATGAGAGGCAAATTGTAAATAGCAGTGTCCTCAGTCACTGTGCGCCGGGTAACTTGCTCAGGGAGGAGAGCTCTTTCATTGTGTCTGAGCCCTTAGAGGATTAGCATGTGCTGGCACGTTCATCCAAATCCAGACAGAGTGGGGAACTTTGTTCTTGTTTTAGTATCCTCCCTTTCCAGCAAAGTTCCGCATATCCACTCCCCAGGACAGTAATTAATGGCATAGCTGATCATCCTCTGGGTCTGCACGTCAGACCTAACCTGTGTCCCAGCGCAGGGGACATTGTGCAAAGAAGACACGTCTGCCAAATACCAGCCTTTCAAGAATAATTATTCTTTGGTTATTTTTCATAAAGGTTCCTGTATCTTGTGACATCATGTTAGTGGGAATTAATGTTGTGCGGCTCAGGTTTTTTCCCTTTCAGCAAACACTGATTGTTTTTTGTTGGTTTTCTCCTGTCTTGGCAGGTTTATTTCTCATACATGTTTGTGATTGACTTTAGTACCAGTGAAAGATGCCAGATTGACAGCCAGCCCCGGGGAATCACAGTCTCTCGCTCTGCAGAAGACACGGAAGCAAAGGCAAACCCTTTTTCACACACAGGCTGTCCCACATGGACCTGGGTGCTCCCTCTTTAAAGAAAAGTAGCAATGCCTGCTGCTTGTTACAGAGCTGCAAAGAGCAAACCTTAAAAAAAAAAAAAAAAAAAAAAGAGATACCATAGTCAAAGCATAGACCAAACTTCTCTGAGAGCAAGGGAGCAGGTCGGCTTACACCAGCTCTGTGTCCCATCCCCAGCCAGGCTGCATTAGTGACTAATCCTTGAAAAGCCCCAGGTAGGGGTCGATAAGCAAATGTTATTCCCCGGGAGTGCAGCAGGGAAATTGAGCCTTTGTGACTCATTCAGCCCTCGGCCTCGCTGCTGAGACTGCAGGTTGTGGAGATTTCTGTGATGGAAATGCTTCAGCAGAGCATCGCAAGCGGGGGCTTCTGAAGTGAGGCACTTAAACGCAGTCTTTGGCCCCCAGGTAAATGGTCTGATTGGAAGCCAAGGGGTGCTGTGGTGGCAAATTGCTATCCTGCTCTGCCTCATGCAGCTTAGATGTTGTGCAGCTAATGAAGCAGGACTTACATCAACAAGGATAAAATCTGATTTTGTGGCAATCGTCCCCTCTGCAGTGCACCCCTGGGGCAGCCCGACCCCATCCATCAGACTGTCCCCTCCCAGCACGGCCCGGAGAGGCTGTGACACTGGTACCCAGTGTGGACATGGGGCTGTGTGTGCAGCCCCTCTCCTGACACAGCTGGATCCGCGGGGCTGTCGGAGACAGCGATGTGCAGCCAAAATAAATGGTGCTCATGTCAATACAGAAAACTTTCCAGCTGAGCCAGGGAGCCCTGGGAGGGAATTGAATTGCTCAGCTGTGTTAGAGCCTTGGCGACCTCCATCCCCTTCGCCCTCTCGCATCGGACTCGCATGCGGGCAGAGTTCAAGCTGTCCCATGCAGCGTTCACAGGGGAATTTCCTGACTCTTCAGCTGCAACTTTTATCTGAATGACATGTTAGGATTTTTAAAAACCTATTAAAGCTACAGGAAAGACATTACCCTGCCAGGCTACCAACCACAGGCTCTAAATCCACGTGGGCATTTTGCTGGGCTTGCACAGGATGCCATTCGGACAGTTGGGACGTGTTCCTGGGACTCCCTATGCCCAGCACTGCAGAGGTTTGCCTGCGTCGATAGTGTTGTGAGGGTCTTGCAGAGTTGGCCAACAAGTGCAGGGCAGGTGGGACAGGTCTTTGTGTGCATGGCGATGGTGTCTGCAAATGAGCAATACACTGCGTGCCGGGGCTATGCTTCCTGAAGTGGGGGAAGTGGAGATGTTTTGTGCATCCATCGGGCACTCATGGTTATGGTGCGTATGGTCATTCATTTATATGTACTTATGCGTGTAATGCTATGGTGTATTTATTCTGTGTCTGCAATGTATTGAATGTGCTTATGCAGGTCATGAGAGTGCTTGTGTGTGTGCAGCTATGTTCTGCCTGCAAATATGCCAGCTGTGCCGATGAACACGACTTGTGTGTGTTCATGGCCAGTGTGCAGGCATTGTATCTGTGTATAGAAGTGTAATGACTGTGTGTGTATGGGTGGGACGAGTGTGTGTGTGTCCTTGTGCGTACTCCTGATGTGTACAGGCATCCTGCCAGCGTGTGCCTGCTGCCCTGGTGAATTGGTGTTTGCCTGTGTAATGCTCTGTGCGCTCAAGCAAATCCACCTCCCTTTCCCTGTACTGTGCGTGTTTCCCTGTGGGCGGTTCGTGCCTCCTCCCGTCTCCCTCATGTTTCCAACCAGCACCGCTCCGTGCCCCAGTGGGGACCGATGAATAGATGGTGCAAGCGCCCAGCAGTTTGCTGGCCTATCCGTCACTGCAGAAAGCCCTGCGTGGCCTTTTTTGTGGTTTTGCCAGCTGCAGCGACAGCAACCGCGTGCTGTGCAGGATGCAACCCGCAGCGGCTGGGGCTCGGCTGGAGGCACCAGTACCCAACTGGGCGGTAGCACCCAGAACCCCACTTGGCCTCATCTCCAGACTTGAATTGCAAAGACATCTGTCCCCACTCTGTGCAGTGGAGAAAGACGACTCTGACAGGCATGTGTCTGAAGTGTCCCAGATTTGGGTTAATTAATCATCCTCCATAAGGAAACACAAACCTGATTCTGCTCACAGTTATTGCTGCTGTTAAGTCCCACTGCAGGTTGTCGGTGCCTTATTCAAGACTGGAACCAGGTGGCGGCAAGCGATCAGGATCCTGAAGCTTCCAGGAGTTACAGCCAATGAGCTAAGCCATGGTGCCACCTCTGCTGGCGGGCTGGCCATCAGGCCAGGTCAGCCTGGGCACTTCCCCACGGAAGGAGCCAGTCCTGTGCACAAAAGTAGTTTCTGTGGCAAAATCATCCGAGGGAGAGGACTGCCAATAGTAACACTGCTCCCTGGCCAAAGGCATTTCTTTCAGGAAGGCACACTTTCTCAGGCCATTGCAAGAAGTCACATGCCAAGAGGAGACCGAGCTAGAACAGACCAAGTGTTCATTGCCTGCCACGAGGCAGGATTGTCTCCATCTCAGACAGGTATGTGTTTAACCTCAAGAAATGAAGGCTTCACCTCTTCCCCACACAACTCGTCCTAGCACTTCATTATTCCTCGTGTTAGAGGTTTCCTAACATCTAATCTGAACCTCCCTCCTAGACCAGGACTTCTTGTCCCATCTCCAGTGTCCATGGAGAATTCCTTTCTGATTTAAAACAGCTTTTTAAACATTTAAAAGCTATGATCGTGTCTTGGGCTTCTCTTTTCAAGACTAAAAAGCTCCAGTGTCTTTGATCTTTTCTTACATTGTTTTCACTGCTTTCTTCTGGACAGCTGCCAAAAGGTCCATCTGTCTCCTGAAATACGGCACACACCTTGGACACAATTTTGCTTGTATCTGGAAGTCCAGGTTTCTGGACCATTGCATCTGTTTCAAATTCAGGTCATGTTCACAAGCAGTTGAGGTTTGCAGAAATGACTGGTAGAGGTGAGCAGAGAAATGTCCTGTGAGAAATCCCAAGTCTGTGGCACCTGCGTGCTTTTGTCCTCCCAGTACAGGATGAGAGCTCAACAGATGGGAACTATTCATGAGGTGCACTGCTGGTTCCCAAGCACGTGGACCTGCTGTGAGTGCTGCTGAATTTCATTCCCTGTTCACTGTTGTGGTTGGGGCAGGCTCAGTGCACTCGGCATCCTGTCTGGGATGTCCCCAGCCTCTCCATCAGAGAGAGGGGCACTGCCCTTCTCTGTCTCCAGGGACCTGCATGGCAGAACCACCCACCCATGGCCTCAGGATGCTCTAGGACTGCGTGCCAGGTTGGTAGTCACTCAGCAAATTCAGGTGAGGGTGAAACCCCATTATCCAGTGGAAATTCTGAAATGTTTTGACTGCCTGCTCTGGGGAAGGGATCTGAGGTGACACGATGAGAAGTTAGGGATGTGGTTTTCAACAGATGCAGACTCATGATTTCTTGCAAGATTCGTTTTCATTCCACATGCTTAGCAGGAGAATCCAGAAGCCACAGAATCCTTGTTAAATACAAAGAAGTGCTGTCTGTACTGTTTTCTTTCGAAGGATGAAGCCCCTGGTCCACAAACTCCAGCCAGACCAGAAAAGCCACAGTAATGGCACAGCCCCTACTGCATCACTTTACTGGGTACCCACAGGGTGCATCTTTTCTGTGAGAAGTGGGGTGACCTTGCTACAGCATCTCTGGGAGCTCCTGCCCACCCACTAGCAGGTGCTTCAATGAGATGTTCCTTTCAATGGGAGGAAATCAGCTCCACTGGGACCTGTAAAGCCAGTAATTTTACCCTTTGTTGGTAAGGTGTTGCCCTGTTGTTTTTTTCTTTTCTCTCTTTTTTTTTTTTTTGTCCCCCATGTTCATGAGTTTTTTTAAAAAAGAAAACAAGAGAGGGAAAGAAAGTGAATGAATGAAAATCCATTAAATCTAACCGGTAGCTTAAATGTTTATGCCATGTCTAACTGCCTGATCCTGCCATTACTTTCCTCTGCATCCTGCTGTACCTGCAATTCAAGAAAATTGCCTCCCAAATTGCCATCTTTAGTTTGAGATCCACGTACAACCCGGCTGTAAGCAGTGGATGGAAATGAAATGGACTAAAAATTTAATCCAGCCAGGATTTCCTTGCGTTTTTCAATAGTCCTTGCTGTCAAACTGTAAGTCCTGCTTATTAAAGGTCATGTTTATTAGAGAATGAGGCAGGGAGAATTACAGACACTGACATCTTTAGCGGTGCAACTAAATAAAAAAAATTGATCTTTGCTTGCATCTACACGTTTGCCTCTGTGTGCAGGCACAGAGACCTATACAAAGTTGTGTTTGTTGCAGTGACATGAACATGCAGAAACCTTTGGCAGAAAGCATCAACTTTCAAGCTGCACTGAGATTTGCCCTTAGAATGGGCTAAAATCCCTCTGCTTCACACTTTAGTGATCAGATTTCACCTCCTAATTTGACATAACAGCCTCCAGAGATTAATGAAAATTTCCATGTAGGATTTTTTTTTTGTTTATTTTGTTTTCCAAGTGAAGTACTCTTCCATCCCCCTCTTCCCTAAGGAGATTGTTAAAAAATACCCTTTTTGGAAATATGGTCCTAGTTATTCCTCCTTTATTAGGGATTTTCTAGCTAAACCACCACTGTCCTAGTTTCCAGTAAACTTACAACTTCACACACAGGCGCACACACTAATGTCTCAGCTGTTAAAATGGTCCTCAGATCATCTGCATTGAGTTCTCCAGTTCCCAAAGGGCAACCTCTTGCCTCTAACTCTCTCTTTCTTTCTCCCCTTCTCTCCTTCTCTTAGCCCCCTTTCAGTAATCACTTATTTTTAGGACCATTAATTTGAAGGTTCCAAAACTCAAAGGCATAAAAAATAAATGGGAAAAAAAAAGAAAACTCCTCATTGCTTTGGAAAGTGGTGGTGAGCCTGGGGAGAGATGAAGAATGAGGATGAAAGAGAAAGAAGGAGCAAATTTGTGGAAGAATGGTTCTGCAGAGAATCGTTAACCACCAATATACAATCAGTGGCTCAGGTTGTCCATGGTTCACAAATTGCTGAGGTCTAGGAGAGTAGGATTGCCTTATTCTTCTAATCTAGTCCAAGTGTCTGCTGTTGGTCATCTTTGGAGATGGGACATAGGGCCTTTGGTCTGACCCAGGTGTGATGAGAGCTGGACCCAGGGTGCTGAGCCCTGTAGGGATGCTTCTGCCTGGAGTCATGGCACCTAACTGCAAGGTCCTAGCTGAGGAGACCACACCAGGATGATCCTTGATCTCAGCATGACCTTAGGGAGGTACCTCCGGATCGCAGTCCCCTGGGGTCTGAAGCACAAGCTGGAGCTGGCTGCCTCTCTGAGGGCAGCAAGGACAGTGGGTTTCCCAGGAGTAAACAGGATGTAGCACCATTTTGGGGATGGTCTGCAGAGCTGATGGAGGGTCTGGTGTGCCAGCCTCCACTCACTGACATCAACAGCAATCACCCTATGGACAAAGGCATGAATGCGGAATGATCCTGCCCACCGCCTTGTCCCACTTCTGCTCGCTAACTCGTCGTGTCCCCAGTGAAAGGACGGGCACAATAAATATTCATAGTGCACTTATGGGTCTATTAAAAGCTACGGCTTTTCTTTTTTTTTTTTCTCCAAGGTAGGTTCATCTATTCTGATTATGCTAAGGGCCTACCAAATCACTCTCTCTAAATATGCCGTCGCCCTAGTGATAAATGCAGCTGCTGGAGTGGGTCCTTTCTGGCGTTAATCGAACGCTTTAATGAAGTCAGCGTGCTGTTCATATGCATTAAAATGCTCGGTCCCAGCCTGAAGAGGTGCAGTACCTCTCTGGCTCTTGTGCCTCTGCACCAGAGGTAAATAAAGCACTTAAGGCCCATGCTGGGAAGGGATGAATATCTATTTGTCGCTGCTTGTCTTTTTAGGCACCCCTCCACCCTTCTTTTTTAAAGAGTGAATGGTTTGCAGTGTCTCCCTTCCCAGGATTACACGGGGAAGTGGCACGGATGGGCTCTGACGGCTATTCGTTCTCTCTCATTCCCGTTACGTGTGACAAACTGCTGCACTGTCTCCAGCCTCCCAGCTCCCTTTGCACACCGTTGTCTTCTCAGTGAGGAAGGGACACTGGCCAGAGTGGAGGAGCCAGGAGTGAGCTGCTTGAGCAAGCAGGGAGGCACGGTGACCCAGTGAGAGGGGGGCAGCACGCACACCCAGGTTCTTAACTCAAGAGTCCACAAGGGTGGTGGTGGGCTTGTACCTTGAGGGGGGTGGTGGGCTTGTAGGGGCACAGGCAGGGGAACGGCTTCCCCTGGGGAATCCTAATGTGAGTGGGACGATGCTCGGCCTCAGGGGGCCTTTTAAGATCACTGGTGTGGTCAGTCGCACGTGTGAATAAAGAAGGCAGCGACAAGAGAGGTGAACTCAATGATGGGCAGTCCATGGAGCGGGCTATGCAGTGAGTCTATAAACCATGGGCAACATAAGGGGTAAGTAAAACTCCAACTTGAGACACCTAAGTCTCTTATGTACACAAGAACCGGGTATCCAGGAACCTGCGGGATTCCAGAGAGCCATTTCTCCTACCCTGACATAGACAGTGACATTTGGTCAGCTGAATCGCTCTCTACTCAGTTGCCTAAACATAAATGTCTGCTGTGTGGGTGTCTGCATGTGAGCTGTGTGGGTACACAACCACTGTGGGGTGTAAGCTCCCGCTGTGCCCCCGGTTAGATGGACAGTGTTGGCTCTGGCTCAGTTTACACATACACAGGCATCTAGACCCACTTGAGACCTGAGGGATCCCTTTGGGCTTCCTACTGGTCAAGAAGGACGGGTCTTCTATAGGTCCTGCACTGCATTTCTGAGCCATGTGTGGATGTCCTGGATGTCCTGAGATATCTTAGATGGCACTAAAAGTCTGTGGGTAGGCAACTGAACTGAGCTGTAGTTCCCAGAGAGCTCAAATTGCTGAGGCATTGCTGCATGCAGATGCCTGGATTCAGGTGACTGACATCCACCCAAGGTATTTTTCATCCCTGACTGTGAATCTTCATGTGAAGAGCTGGAAGGGCAGTTCAAGCTCTTTCATACATTCAGGCTTGCTATTATCAACAAAAACTGCATTTTGTGGACTCTGGGTGTGGATCTTTGTGGGTGGGATGCAGAAAAATAACTCTCTAGACCCACCAACAAATTTCACATAGACTACAAAATAACAGCTGCAAGCATCACTACCAAGTAGAGCTCAAAACAAATACTCAAGGGAAGCAGTGAGACTGTAAGCACTTCCCAAGCCCTGAGCAGCTTGCATTTACTTATTTCGCATCCATTTTGGAAAAGGAAGATACAGCCCTTAGCCGGGGAGCTGAGCCACATGGTAATTTGTGCCTTGTACCACGCCACAAGTGAACATGACCCAAGTGAACACGGCCAATTTAAAGGACACTGACTGCTCTCATGCTCTTTCTCATATCTGATTTTTTTTTTTTTCAAACGTATAATCTCTTCTTTGAGCCATTTTGTCTCTCCTCCCACTGGTCCTGCCTTCTCTCTTTTTTCTTTTTTCCTTTCCCCCTCTTCACCTTCATGGATGGGAACCTCGTTCATTGTTGCTGAAACAAGCAGTCAGCTGAAAAATTGACACTGCAAAAGAACTGGAGAGCTGAGTGGATCCCCATCATAAGAGTCCAGGAATCTTCTCCTGGGCAAAAAACCTCAGAAATGCACAGTGTTTAAGGAGTTCTCTATCAAGAGCCATTAAATTTTATACAATCATTCTGAGTTTATGTCAATAACTTGTGCTTGCTTAGAATACATTTTCTGAGGTGGCATCTCATGACCTGAGGACATCAGAGGAAAGAAGCTTATATGTTTCCCTTCAGGGTTGTCTCTAACAATTTCTGGAATTTAAAATGGGGATGTATTTCCAAACTTTAATTTGACTTCAGGTTCTTGACACTGGTCCCTATCGTGCCTTTCTCACTGCGTTGAACAGCTCCTGAAAATCTTTACTAACAGCCATATTATCCCCACTAAGACGTGTGTGTGCTGTTGCAGCATGCCTCTTGATCTTGTTTTCACTAATCTAAGGAGGTTGAGGGCAAGACTCAGACCACCTGCTTCAGTAGGTAATAAGGAAAGTAAACAGAATTCGTGTCCTTAAACTGCAGCCAGCAATTCAGAAAACTTGCACTCCTGCTTCACCCGCCTTTGAAGAGAAATTCAGCTAGCCATGTGCCAAGGAGGCATTCAGTGCTCATCTTCTGTGCCTGTCCCGAATCTCCCAACAAAGGGGCATTTGCGGTCTTCCACCTTGGGGTAATTTTTGCTTGCAGCATTCCAGGAGCAGTTTCACTGACCATTCCCAAAGTTAAAACGCCTTCCCTACTCCTATTCTGGCTTCTACTTGTTATACCTTGTATCTTGTTTGTCTATCCAAATATCACACAATAAATCTGCCATCAAAAGAGGGAATTGATGATGAATTGCCTGCCCTTTACAAACTCTCAATTTTCCCCCAGTTCTCTGCTTTCTAGGGACAGCACATTATGCTATACGTAATTCCTACACACCATGGCCCAAGGTATCCAACTTCGCTTTTTCCCGTGGGAGGACAAACTCTCCAGCTCTGAATAGGTGTCCTGTCCTTGTAGGCACTGATCTTCTTGCTAAACTTTGTGTCAGCCAATAATTTCAACAGCAGCAATTTTGTTTTTCCTCCCATATTACAGATGACAAGTCATGCCAGGCTTCCTACCAGCTCCTACAGACCTTGCCTCCTCAGAAACACCCCCATCTGCCCTTGATGCCTCATAAACAACTATTGTTTAGCAGATCGCTTAGCAGTTCCTAATCCATTTAAGGAGTGCTTCATGGACATTGCATCACACTAATTTTTTAATCAAACTGTCATGAGCTGCAAAGTCAAAGCTTTATAACAGTCTAAATATATTATATCTGGGTAGTCACCTTTATCATCCCAACTTTTTATCTCGTCAAAGAGTGTTTGACAAGTCCCATTTTCTATTAGTCTGTGTTAACTGGCCCTAATTATGTTCCCATGCGTTAATTCTGTATTGATTGACTCCTGTATTCATTTTTCCACTATTGTGATAAGATTATGTCAGACTTGCCTCTCTAGAGCTGCTTGGGCCAGACCACTTTCTGTTTTCTAATACTGGCACATAACGAGAGCTCTCCAACTCCTCTGGAATTTCCCTAGTGCTCCAGGAGTTATCCAAGACTGATGTCAAGGGGTCAGATATTTCCTCAGCCAGTTCTAGGAAGACTCTTGGCTGCAAGTTTGCAGATCCTGTTCGTATAAAATGTGTTTATCCCTAGAAGAAATTGCTTAACTTCCTCCTTGGTTGCTAGTAGAGTGGAAAGTATTTCGACATCCTTGTGTGATATAAACACATCCTCTTCTTTCTTTCCAAACTCAGAGCAAACATATTTATTGAACATTTCTGCTGTCTCTAAATCATTATTCACATTTTTTCTGTCTCCACATGGTTGGCCCATGACATCGCTGGCATTTCTCTTTTTCCTAATTAGCCTAGAAAACTCCTTCCTGTTCAATAATTTGGCTCTTTCCTTGCCATCTTTATCTTCTCCTTTCCATTTTCTGTACTCCCTATCTTAAAATTTATACTGATTTCCATTTCTGCTTCATGTCCTTGTTTTACTTTGCTATTCTAGGGCTAATTGCTACCTTCATGTCAATGCTGAACTAAAATGTGTATTTGGCCAAAATCGTCCTTTTCTTTTTCTTATGAAATCAAAGCTTTTAGGCCCTCATAAGCCCCCGTTAAAGCTCTCCTGATACATATGCACACATACATACATGCGTACTATACATATATGTATATATATGTATGTATACACATTTTTCCCCTGCTCATTTGAGCTCATGCTTTCCCTTAGCCTTGGGAAATTGTTTTCTGAAGTCACAACACACACCCTGCAGATGGAAATTGTTTTTATTAGGAGTCATGAACAAGAGTCCAAAGAACAGACCACTTGGACAGTTGATGCACCTGAGCAGGCATCTTGCTGTACCCTCCAAGGGCTGTGCAGAGGTGGATGTAGCTGAACTTGACTGGTCAGGAGCATAAAAGTTGTCCACACAGGGGAATCGGACATACAAATCCTCACGTTTTCTTGCTTATCCCACCTTCCTTAAACTGACCTCCGGGCTTACAGTAAGTCTTGAGTCTAAAGCACGCTTATCAGGGCTATAGATATTTCGTGGCAGTTCTCAGGACATTTCTGCTGATACATAACATTTGCTGTTGACTGAACACATCCATTTCATAAGATTCATTTGGAACCCAGACCTGTGTGACCAGGAACTCCACAAGTTTGAATATCATTTCAAGGAGAGGAGACAGCCTAGGTAGCTGGAAGGAAAAGCTCTTTTACGTTAGCAACACGTGGACGACAAAATGGATTTTTGCTAGGCTAGGTCCTGCTTGAAGGTTGCTCGACTCAATTTGTTGAATGATTCAAAATGACCCTAGGTGCTGATAATTCCAGCTCCTATGAGATTTGCTATGAATCCAAACTTTGTACGGCTAATATGACTTTACCTCCATTGTAAGTCTGAGGACTATTCAATAATGAGAGTCAGTTTGGTTTGTTTGCAATCTCCATATGTTCTCTAAGGTCTGTAAGGATGCCAGAAGATGCGTTATAAGCTTCAGGCTGAAAGAATATGAGAAACTTTTGGCAAAGTGAGATGAAATCGTAGGTAAAATAACTGGCGTAAATCCGGTTGTGGCTGACACACTCTTAGACTCATTACCGGCAAAGTTCAGTACATGGAAGGAATAAAACTCAGTCAGCTCAGCAGTAGTCAATGAGTCTGAAATGGATGGTTCAAGTCATGGTTAATTTATTCAAATTGGCTTTCCGTCTTGGTGTGATAGACAGGTACGATATGCCTATCCCCCTTCGACATTTTAAATAGTTCTTACAATAATGCGTCAAATTGAGTTTCACCACTAGTAATAATGCAGAACATTGACCTGTGACATTTGAAAATAAATGATGGGAGCACAAATGCACTCCTTCCCAAGCAATCACGTTTTTCACACAGGTGGAACAGTTTTGTTCCAACAACCATTTTGTTCCAGCCATAGCACCCGACTTGTGTCAATCACGCTGAAGATTCAAAGAGCTTCACTTGTTCAAAACAAACAGAAGGGAGCAATTCCTCTCACAACATATAATTAAGCTGCCGAACTCTTTGCCTCAGGATGCTGTGGACAATAAGAGTTTACGTGAGTTTAAAAGGTGACAGGAGAAATTCATGGAGGAGTACGCTACCGCTGGCTATTAAGCACAACGTCCTCACCTGCCTCAGAACGTCTGTGTGATGGAAACTGCTGGAGCCTGGCAGAGAACTCAGGGGAAATATCACTATATCCTTGCCATGTTCTTGTACTTCCCATGTAGGCATCTGCTGCTGTCCAAAAAGTACAATGTTATAATGCACCTTTTGTCAGACTGAGTGCACCCATCCTTATATTCTTAATCAAATCCAGTGGAAATGCCTGACCACGGTTAAAATGGGCTTGGGAGTGGGCTGCAGGATACCTAAAAGTTTGGCATGGCAGCTCTTCATCCAAGAGCGTGTCACAAGAGCTGATGTATAGCTCAGTGCAGTACAGCATCAACAACAAAACAAATGTCCTTCTTGGACTGGAATTTCATAGCTGAGCTTGCACTCTCCTCGGCAGACACGATCTTAATGGTGAATGAACTTCAGGGTAGACTGCATTTGATGCAAGATAGCAGTCATTATTCAAGCTGACATTGACAAAATGACAGTGGTAAAATAATGGCACGTTCTTTGATATTGCCTTCAGGGTCAGGTTACTCACTGTTATAGGATGTCTTATCGATCGGGCTTGCCATTTTTAGAGCCCAGACAACATGTCAGGAGGAAGTTGCAACTGGAGAATAACATGAATTAAAGGATTTAGCATGGGTTTGTGGCCTTCATGGAGAGTGGACACTCAGGTTTCTTATGGTCTATGAACAAAAGATCTGAAACTTCTGTACCTCCCAGATGATGATGCCATAGATAGAAGGTACTTTGATAGCCAACAACTCTCTTTGTTGCTGATCTCATAACTTTATTCCTGTGAGCTTCCAAGAATACCACATACAGGGATGGATTTCATTTTGGGGCCCACAGTGACACTAAAGAGCAGCTCTGATTTCATAGCTGCATGCATTCCTCTGAAGAATGAAGGTTTATGCAAAGTCTTGGTGCACAAGGAAAGATGCCAAGCCAAATGTATTTTTAGCTGTCCAGCCAGCTGGGTTTCTTGTGTCTGTATGAATTCACTGCTTTTCCCCGCAAGGATGATCAGAAACATCACTCTTGCAAAAGTTCTCAGTAAAATATCTGTAAAAATTGGTGAACCCAAAGGTGCTATGAAGCTCCCAGACTTTCTTTGGAGCCCATCCAGCAATGGCAAAACTGCTTTAGTTTTATGGCTATTCCCTCTGAGGAGATGACGTATCCAAGGAGTTGCACTTTAGTGAACTTTTCTTGTTTTATATACAGTCTGTTTTCTCAAGCACCAGCTAGAGAGGACCAGCACTGTCCATACGGCCAGCCAAGACTGAGCCTGATACATCCACGCAGACCTTACTGATGTAAGGAACTGACAGGAATAGGCTGAGTGGCGTAGCTAAATATTCAAAGTAAATGTGTTCTACATAGACTAAAGCCTTCTAGTCAACACGTTCATAAATACACACCAAGCTGCAATCTCTATTTAAGCCCAACTCCATAAACATCCTGGCACTCTATGTCCTTTTCAACAGTTCATTAATTAAAGACAGATGACATTTGGTTTTGATCATTATTTATTTTTCACGATTTGATGCAGTCAACAACAAGGCATAAAGAGCTGTCCTTTTTTAACAAACACGACGGATGTACCGTAGGGAGATATCTGAGTGAATGAAATTCTTTGTTAGGCTTTTTTTTTTAGGTATTCCAGGGGGGCTTGAAATCTAGTCTGGAGAAGCAGTAAATTATCTCAACTGAGGTGCTGGCTTCAAAATTGAGACTGTTTAGATATCAAAAGGCTGAGGCTGAATTAAAGTACCAGACCGATTTCATCCAGACATTTTTCAGGAATCTGGGGGAAATGTTCACTTGGGCTTGCTGGACACAGGTGTGGTCAGTGTGACCAAATTATCTCCAGGACATTAACAGCGTGCACACAAAAAAATCACCACTTTGGACAAACTGTGTTCGTACTGACGGGATTTCTGCAAGATGCAGAGGTGAGGCACTGCAAGCCAGAGATGCCAAATAGCAGGGGGTGCATCCCATTGATTTGATCACAAGGTGATCCGGGATCAGGACTCAGGGAACTCACTCCGACACAACCACCACCAGATTCAACAACAACAAGGTCAGGAGGGGCCCTGGCTCTTCTAGACCAGAAAATCAAGCTTCAGGGTAGCCATGAGGTTCCCAGATGTGACCAAGTCACTCAAAGAAACCGTGAGGCACAGCAAGCAGAGCTGACTTTCTGTGTGCGTGGAAAAGCCGGCTTAGCAGAGCTATCGACTTTCAAGTCTCACTAAGGCTGGGTGTTTTGCACATTTCCTTGGCTGGGAAACCAGTAAGAAAATGGAGTTTTCGAGCATGGTATAAACAAAGCCCAAGGAAAACTGTCGTGGACAGTCCATCTGGTGTCATTTCTGGTGCCTCCCCATCATATCAGCCAGCGCTGGCATAAATACAGGTTCTATGTGGGGAAAGTAAGGATGATCTGGGCAGGAAAAAGCTTTATTTGCCCTTGATTTTGCACACTTTGCGGGCCTGTCTGCAGAGTTCAAGCAGGGTTGTGCACAGGTCTGGAGCGTTGACCCCAGCCAACTTAATCCTTTGCTTTATTGTATCAGCCTTGGCAGAAACAGACTGTCCGAGGCACTTCAGCCTACTCCCAGTCAAAAACCGTGCGCAGCAGATCAAAGCGGGACAGACACCGCCTGTTGCTTGCCAAGAAAGCCAGGTGGCAGAAAGCTTCTCACATGTCAGCAGGCACTAGGAGAAGTTCGGGAAACATTTACAGGCAGCTGATGTCTTCGTGGACATCTCAGGCTGAGTCTTTCAAGAGTTCACGGCACCTTCAAGTACAGCTGCCGAGGAGTCGGGGCGCGTTGCAGCTGGGTGGGATATAGGGCTGAGCAGTGGCACACGCCTTTTCCTGGAGGTGTTCACGGCAGAGATGACAACCAAGGGCTGGTTGGGAGCAGAGGCAGATGGCAAGACAGAAATACTAGTCCTTGTACCCATAATAATCAGCTTTGTCTTTCTTCAAATCACAAACAAGTGTTTATAGAGAAACTCGTCCTCTCCTCTGGGTTGCTTTGGTGGTCTGGAATAGACTCCAGGAATTGCATCCAGTCAGCCGTCTGTTCCTACGCTCAGCTTGCAAGTAGATGATGCCCCAAATCTTAGTGGAATTTAAATGGAAAAAGGGCAAAAAGGCTAATCCAGGGAGGGAGCCAGGAAGACATTTAGAAGCGGGAACATGCTAATGCAAAAATACTGTTCCCAACAGCGCTTTTGTCTCCTCCCTAGGACCAAGGATTAAATGGGACAGAGAGCTGCTGTGATTTGGCTTCTGCTCTTCATATGTTGAATTTTATTTTCCTATTTCATTTTTTTATTGTCTTTTTTTCTTTTTCATTTGGGAAGTGACCCAAGAAACTGTGTTTCCCACATAGCCATTTCAAAGGAAATTTGATGCTGCAACAAGGGCCCTGGGGGAAACACTTTGGGAAAACAGCACCAGCTCTGTCCTTCCTCTCCTTTTTTTTTCTTAGGAAGAAAAAAAAAAAAAAGACAGAGGAGAGGAGCCTTCAGTGTGGGGAGACGTGAAGCTGGGGGAGATTGGGTTTCAGAAAAGCAGGCGGCGTGGCTGCTTTATCCTGTTTCTTAAGCCAAGGACTCTCAGCCTCTGCTCAGCCACAGAAATACCTCACTCTTCAAAGCCATACTTTTGTGATCCCTTATTTGTCCCTTTACCTTCCTGTCCTGACTGGAAGACTCCATGAAACCCGTCCTGATTTAGTATGGCTCACCACAAATTTTTCTGGACATCTCAAGGTGGAGACACAATTCCTTCTAGCCTTCCCTAGGAGACCAGCACTCTGGTGGGGAGAAACTCCTGCTCCATGGTGTGGTTGGGCAACCCTTGGCAGCCTCCTGGAGGTCCAGAGACTGGGCTGTTCATGCCAGGGGCTGACGCTTGCAGGGTAAGTTTCCTCGTGCACCCCACACCTCTAACTTCTGCCCCTAGAGCAAAGATCTAAGTGTTTACCAGGGTCACGGGGTGATTGCCCAACACAGCAGCAGCGGGGACCGTGAGGATATTTCAGGGCCTGTTCTAAACATTCAGTATCCTGAAGAGAAGGATCCCTCCCCAAAGAGCCTCAGTTTGCAAACCGATCTCTCCCAGCCATGATGGAGTTGGCTGAGCTTGGAGAAAGGAGGAAAAGAACCTTTCCCCAGCAGGAGCATGTCCAGCTGTTTCCCTTGCCTTGGATAACTAAACGAGGGCTTTGATCAAAGCTGCTTGGCATGAGCATCCGTCCCTGCCTCTGAAATGCAGCTTTGCCTTGCCGGCTCGAAGAGACCAAATGCTGGAGGCTGGAATGAGGCAGCGCAGTGTGCGAGACATGTCCTGCCCCTCGCGCTGGCCAGGTGAGTGGAGGGCCAGGCACCAGGCGTTTGCTCCTGAGCTGCTCAAGCCGCCACGGCTCCCGGGCAGGCTGGGCACAGACAGCAGGAGGGGCAGTGGGTACCAACCTCAGGAGGCTGCAGGGACAGATGCTCTCTTATGTCCTGCAAAGGGCTCTGACCCAGTGGGTCGAGCAGAACTGGAAAAACGCTGGTATTTCCCCAGCCATCTCCGCCATTCTCTGCGTTGTGGGATGGGAACAGTGGCACTGCTGCCCTGGGTCATACAAAAATGCCCTGAAACATCCAACGGCTGCCAAAATATTCATCTTCAGATTCCTCTGTCCCTATCCTTCACACTCACAGTGACCCATAGAGTGCTGTTGACTGATGCTGTGAGCCTGGGTGGATTTAGTTCCTTCAGGCAATGAAGGCAGAGAAACCCGTTTGTCCCATCCCCATGCCCCTAGGTGCGTTTGCTGCTAACCTCTGTGCTCCGTCCCTAGGGCTGGGGGCAATTTGGCAGGAGGACGCTGGGAATCAGCTCCCAGCTCAGTACAGCTCCAGTCCTCACCCTCTCGCACAGCGTGAATTGAAAATTGCCACGACAAAAACGTGCGCGTCCCGCAGGTCACGTGCAGCAGCAGCCTCAGGTCCCAGGGGGTCGCTGGGTGGGAAGAGCTCCAGGTGCCTGTTCCCAGCTGTCCCTCACCGTGCTGTCATGATGTGGCATGTAAGGGTGTGCATATCTGACACTGGCACAGCTCTGCAGGTCAGAGGGACATCAGAGCAGGTGGGCAGCTGAGCCCTGACCCTGTGGTGAAGTCCCTAAGTAGACAGGCAAAACAGTTCTTCCCCATTATCTCTCCCCCTGGCCTCCCTTCACACAGCTGTAAAGACCCGGTGTAACCCCTCACAAGCCCCTTAAGGTCTGTTCAGACTCTGAAGTTCCCCCAGGCTGGCAGTCTGCCCCTGTGTACCGCAGAGCACCGAAAGGCTGTGCCTGCTCTCCTCCAGCTGAGCAGCCTGCCCGCTCCCCATGGCCAGGCACGCTCCCCGGCGAAAGATGCTGCAAGGAAAGGCTGCCGGGTCAGAGGTGCCAGTGATAAAGCCCTAGCCCTCTCTTCCACCACCCATGTGGGTGCCCAGAAGATCTGACTGTGCGTTTCTACATTTCCACTGAGCCCCTGGGGTCGAGCCTGGCTGAGCATCCCGCAGTGCGTGCAGGAGGCTGGAGCTGTCAGAGCAGGAGCAGGGGGCTGCGGGGACCGTGCTCCTGGCCACAGAGACGGGGGACATTTCCTCCGCTGGCGTGAGGTCGTCCTGGGTATGCATGTGCACGGGGAGAAATCCATTGTTTATGCCAGGAGTCACCTCAGCCACACCAATCAGTGCAGCCCGACAAGCTCCATCTGCTTCCCCTCCCACCACCCGGACGGTGAACCCCAGCTCTGCCCCAGAGCAAGGGACATCTTTCAGAGCAGGAGAAGACTTGAAAGAGTCCAGCACGCTCTCCTGACCTCAGCTAGAGCTCCAGGCAAAGGATTTTAGATAAGGTCAGCATTTTTTTTTTGCCATTTACAGATTCGCTTATCGAGGATGGACAGAGATCCATGAGATTTATTTCATGGATGGCTCCGAACAGCTGTGGCACAGAAACAACTTTCAAGTGCTCTCAGCCTGGCTGCATCTGAGCAAGTATCCTGGAGGCCTGACTTACTTTCGAATCCATCTACCTAGGTATTTCAAACGCATTGCCACTGCAGCATCTCGGTCTCAGTTTATCTCCATATCCCATTGCATATTCCCAAACGATGTTGAATAATGTGTCTCCGATATTACTTTTTAAGTAACCTTAATTGTCTGATTTTGATTTGTGTTTAAATTGCACTTTTCTCTGCAACCTGAGAGGCATCAGAATTACACACGTAGCGTTTTGGTGGAAAGTATTTTTGTGTGCTCGTCTGGTGAGCACTCCTGTTGGAGGGCATATGCACGAGGGGGCAGAGTTAAAGCTTCTGGGGGAAGATCAACTTCTGAATTTCCTGAGGTTTATGAGATTAAAACCTCACATTTAAAGTTGCATTAAAAGAGAGCTGTCAGGTTCTATTTCACAGAAGATGTTGGGTTTGTGAAAAGTGCTTTTTACTAAACATATGGCCAAGGTAATTGTTTGGGTTTGGAGTGGGGGGAAGAGGGATTTATTCCAACGAAAGCATGTCTTTTGAACAGCTCTGGCCTGAAGAATTTGAAGCCCTCAGTTAATGCATGAAAATGAAGCTGACTTCACAGAGCAGCGACGTTGACTCTCCTGTTTTCTTTGCCAGGAGGGAAGGAAGCAAAGGGAAGCAGGCTGCTCGGAGGGGAGCGCCATGTGGGACCTCAGCACAAGCCTTAGGCACCTCTCGTGGCTCCAGATGCACCTGAAGCCAGGCTGAAATGCCACAACCCGACTGGCAAAGGCCTGTTTGCACATGGGTGCGTTTAATGAGCAACACGCTTTGTTCATTACATGCCTTCATTTTAAGTCATAAAGGATTTCATGAAGGCTTTTCCTTTCCAAACATATGTAGATTGGTCGCTCCCCTTTAAGGTGGCTTTTGTGTTCACAGCCGAGAGAAATGCTTGGCCGGGCTGAAGCTCAGGGCTGACATCAGTGGGAGCTTTCGTTAATTGAATTACTGTTTTGTGGCAGAATGTTTTAAAAATAAGCGGAAATGTCCCACATACTTTTTTGGCTGAGAGATCAAATGTATCTGAAGGAATTCAATAATATTCCTACATCTGTGAGTCCTGCCTGTCCCTGGAGAAAAAAAGTCAAATTCATTCTCCACCATTGTTTGTGTTCATTATATTCCCTTATCGTCTTTTTGGCTCGTGGGCAGCGGGGGGGAACTAGCAGAGTTCCTCGGGCCTCAAATGGAAACATATAGAGTCATATGCATATCACAAGAGCAGGAAGGACAGTATCAGAAAAAAGACTCCTCCACTATTCATCTGAATAAGAGCCATGATTTGCTTTGAAGGTGTTCGCCTCCCCCATTGCTTGCTTTTCTTCTGAATACTTATTGCAGCAGAATCCAGGCTGAAAAGGTGTAGGTAAAAAAGGAAAGCGCGAGGTGAGATTCTTTGAACCTGCATTCGCATGCAGAGCCACATGCGGATATGAATTTTCAGGCAAGTGTATCTTCAGATACCTATTGGCAGGCAAATCCCAAAGCAAGTACTTGCACTTATATGAACTGATGAGGATTTATCTAAGAATTTGCTGGCAAAAGAATACTCATGTGAGCACTTATTCAGAGATACCCTAGCAGGGAAATACTTGTTCACAGGCTTGTCCACAAAGGCATTAACTGCAAATTCATGTGTAAATACTGCTGCTACCGCCCCTCCATGTATGCCTGCGTCAGGGAATGCGTGTGCGTGTATGGATGAGCTAGGCAAGCAACAAGCGAATAAGAATGTAAATATGAAGTGAGAGGAAAATGGTGTTTGATGGCCATGCAAATGAAGTTGGGCACTCACGCAACAGCTGTGTGAGTGCGAGACCTGGGGTTCTGGTGTAATCACACATGCGAACATACTCGGACGGGGCTTTCCTGTGGCAGAGGCTCATGTGTATTGGCAATGCAGTCAAACGTTAATGCATATCCATCTTCCTGGCCAGTGTTCAGGCAATCAGGTATTAAATGGCAATTTTATGGTGGTGCAGGAAAGCAAGAACTGGAAGGCTTGGGGTGACCAACCCTTGGATTGGGGTTCTTTCAGGAGTCCTCCTTGAGGGAAGAAGGAACAAAGTCAAAGAGCTCACACCCAGAAGAGAAAAAGACTTAGCTCAGATCTATGTCAAACTCAGAGAAAGAACCCAGGTGGAACCGGCTTGCCAAGTCCTGATGTTGAGATGTCAAAGCAGAAAAGAGGAATGGCATCGAATCCCTCTGGATACACTTGATGTCCTCCACCAGAAAAATTGTGTTGGACATTTCAGCTTATTTTTAAAACATTCTGCCACTAAGCAGTAATTTGAAGAGCTAAATCTCCTTCTGACATCAGTTCTCAGCTTCAGCGTCGGGTCAAGTTTTATTTAAGCTGCCTTAAATGGACATTGCCAAGCTGGAAAGAAAAATAATTCTATGAAACATCTGATACTTTAAAAGCAAAGCGTTATTTCTGACAGAGCCTGGGCTCACCCCACCCCCCAGGAGCAAACTCTCCTGCACCACTGTCTTGCAGGATGGGATTTATCAAGGGAAATAAGGGGGTGAGTCCCCTCTGTCAGAAGGCTCCATTTCAGGAAGACCACACTAGCCATTACCAGGCTTTCCACCGATCATAATGGGTTTCAGGCAGCTGCAAACAGTTCAGCCCAAAGCACTATTTATTGCTAATTTAAAGCCTATCACGACCTGTGTACCTGCAGAGGGGAGTGAGCCATACAGCTGCAGAAGGACCAGCATGGCCCTGAGACACATCCTCCATGATGTCTCCATGATCCTGTTGCTAAGCCCATGGAAAATAATGCAATTATCGCTCTAAAGCAAAGTGTGTTTGAAAAGTGCATTTGATTAGACATGTGCTCTGATGGACTGAGCTTGTGTAACTCTGGCTGCTTGCGCTCCTCTCTCTCTAGCCTGTGCTCCCTCATTAATAAGTGCCATGCTCCGCCAGATTAATGATCTACTGATAGGCACTGGAGAGATGCTTTAGCTTAGATTTATCCCACTTAAGCTGTAGAGACTTCACCAAGGAAGATAAATGGGGAGCAGAATTGGCGATGCAGTGGGACTAACACCTCCAGGTGGGTGGCAGGTCTTAGCGAGGCTGCATCCCTGGGGAGAGTGACAAACTCGGGCTGCAGAAGGAGCTTTCGGGGTCAGCCTCTAGCAGAGGCGCGTCAAAGCAGGTAGTGGGGGATTTGGCTGCAAGTGCCCCGTTCCAGCTGGATTTCTGAACCTAAGCCTCTCGGAGGTGGGATCCCCACTGTTGTCCCCACCGCCGCTGCCCGATCACCTCCTCTACCTGCTGATGCCCATTAAGACAGGAGCTGGCTCACGGCTGGGGTTGGCTCCCCCTTTTCTCTGTGAGCGAGTGAGTTGGCTCACAGCTGTGTGCGGGCTCCCTGGTTTCCCTCCAGCTGCCTTTTCCTCTTCGAGAAGAGCCTCAAACCCGAGCAAGCGTGAGTCTCTGTGCTACGGGGATGCACTGAAATAGCAGGGTGTGAATTGCCCCTCCTGCCCTGCTCTCACCGAACAATTCGCCATTCCGCTAATCTGCTCACCTGAGCGAGCAGCCCTTCTGCAATCCTTACCCTCTCAGTAAGGTCTCTGGGATGAGTAGGAAAACGAGTCTCTGATGTGAGCCTGAAGATGCTGTATCAAGCCATTACCTGTGTTACAACAGCAGGGTCTTTTACAGTGTGTTTTTAACATCCCAGAACCCCAGCTTCCTTTGCAAAGGAGCCATTGATTCCTCTACCCTGGTTTTACAAGTAAGGAAAACAGGACACAAAGGGGGAAAGAAAAGCTTTTGTTCAGCGCAGTGCAGCAAGTCAGTGACGGAGCGAGGGAGAGACACGGTTCTCTCAGCACCAAGTGCTGCTCCCGCTTTGTGTTTGCTTAGGTGTACGTGGCTAATGCCAAACGAGTTTAATGGGGGTCATGGCTGCCTTGTCCCATATGCTGTGCAAGCTCGAAGAAGGCATTCCCTCTGCCTATACTAGCTACCGGCTTCAGCGCTTTCATGTTTGCGCTAGCATGCGGGAAAGTCAGCCTCTGGAAACGGGGAAGAACAACGGTTAGCACAGGGAGGACAGCGGGATTTGCTCTTTCGTCTTTGGAGAGAGCTTTGCGTTGTTTGTACCACAGAACAGCTCACGCTGCTCATCAGAAGAGCCTCTGGACTTGATCAGAGATCATAGCAGGCATCGGCAGTGTCCTGCTGCCATGCAGCCATCAAACCCCCAGCAGGTCTGTGGATGACAGTTCTCACGGTGCCAAATCCCCTGTGGCTCTTTCATGTGAGGGTGCTCTACTACCTTATGATCTGGTTCATGGAGCAATTTCTCACCCATCTGGGACAACAATATGTGCCATTCATCCTTACGGAGTCACCTACTGCCACTAACCTGTAGGAAACCAACATTTTTGAGAGCCTTATACTTGTGCCTGATTGGAAAAAATTAGCCAAAGCATTTGAAAGACAGACTAAAGACCCTGCCTTGTTTCCTTAGGAAATCAGCATAACAGCCTCATGCTAAACATATGTTTCTTTGAAGAATTGCTCCCCCTCCCCTCATGCACACAGCCCATTTGCAGGTTGTCAACCCTTATCATGCTCCAGGTTCACCAGGGATTCGGTCGTGCAAATAGGAGCCGACGAAAGTGAAAACTGAAGCAAAGCAAGGAAGAAGTACAGAGAGCTTGTTTGAATTACTACCTGCCTGCCTTACATCTACAGACACCCAGTTTGTTAATTAGGGCTCCCAGAGCTGAGTAGATTTAGGATCCGAATGGGATCCACTGTGCAGCACGCCCTCTGCAAAGCAAGCGCCCCCTTGCTCCTGACCTGGTCCTGAGAACGTCTGTCCAGGCATGTGCTGGGGACTCTCACGGGTGGAGGATCCACCTTTCACCTCACCAGCATTTAATAGATCACTTTCTTTCTTACACGAATTCATCTAGCTTTAACTTCCAACAGAGACTCTTTCTTATAGCTTTCAGTGGTAGATTAAAGATCTCTTTGGTACTCGTAGCTTCTTCTGAAAGTGCTTAGACACTATTATCCAGTCACCTCTTCATCTTCTTTTTGAACCGCTGAATAGGTTTGGTGATTTAAATCGCTCGCTCCGAGACATCTTTGTCCGTTGCTTAAATTATTCTTTACTTTTCTCTGGTCTCTTTCAAATTTTCCATGTCCTTTTTAAAATGTGGGCACCAGAACTGGGATTTAGAGGCTCAGTTACAAATGGATACAAACCATTTTCCCTGCCTTGGGAAAACCGTGGAGATTTTGTCATGTTTTCCTGTCTGCTCTGAGGAGAGATGCCAAAACTTTGATAAATGCAGTGACATCATGATCCTAAAAAAAAAATTGATTAGGAGAAAAGTAAGTATTTCATATCGACATTTTTTACAACATTTTAGGAAACATTCCAGTTTTCAATTTCATATTTTTTAATTTTCCTTGTGCTTGCCCAGTTTCTTAGATAACGAAGTAATTTTGAAGAAAAAAGAACTCCTAGCCCTGAAAAGGTGTTGGAAAAAACTGTTTGACCATGCAGAGTTTTGCCTCCCCATCTTTTTTTTTTTCTTTTTCAAAATGACAAATGCACCACCTCACCGCTCTCCTGCCGAATGTTTTGCTTTTAACTAACCAGCATTCAGGAAATCACTCTCTTTGCTCTGGCTTCTCACATTTCCCTCATCAATACAGAGATGAACTGCTCTAGCTGACCCTGCCCTGATCCCAAGGTTTGGACCAGGTGATCTCTCCCAACCTCAGTGATTCAGAGTTAACAGGTCACTTAGCAACCTAGAGCAAATATCTTTTAATTACGGCCACAGGGGAGATCAGGTCTTGCTTCAGTTTAGCCTAAGTCTGTTCCCAAACTACCGAAGAGCAAGTTAACCATGGGGGCTTTTGGACTGGGTTGCATTGTGGGGGTGTGCGGTGTGCCCAGGCTCATTGTGAACGGGGAAAGGTCAACTGGTGTCCACTTGCTCGGCTGGTGAGCAGTGGCTGATTAAACTGCAATAAAGAAGCCCATGTCCTCGTGCTTCCCCCACCCTCAACCTCTTGCTGCTGATGGGAGCACCATCAGGAATGGGTGGATCAGTAAGTCGGAGGGGACCCTGACCCTGGGGGTGGCATTAACACTGAAGAGGAAAGGGGGTAAAAGAGATTTGATGCTATACACGGGTTCGATAGCCTTTTCTCCAGCGTATGTGCAGCACACGCATTTATCAAATGGGAGCTTTCAGAGAAAGCAAGCGGGATGGTTTGTGTTCTCCTTTTCCCCACATCACACTAGGCTTCAAGTGCTTTACTGCTATCTTTGAACAGGATCATAAAAGTGGAAGGATTAGACCCCAGCCATCCACTCTCATGCCAATAGCCTTGTTGAAGTCAAAGGGGCTGTTGGGTGATGGGGTCTCAGTGCAGGCTGCTGGCTTGGTCTCCGTGTCATGGAAAACTTCCAGCTGGATAATTGCATCCTGCCTCAATAAAGTCTCCCTGGAAATCCACTTGGATGCAGCATCTTCTCTCCCTGCCTCTCTTCAGCAATGGTGGGGAACGGATCAAGGCAGCGAAGCAGCTGCTTCGTGCTCTTTCCAGAGGTGGCCACATTCCAGTTGCAGGCAAATGACCTCTGTGCTCATCAGGTTGACCAAATTGCGGGGAGGGTTGCAGTGGGGAGGGATGTGGAAAGGAACGGTACTGGGCAGAAAGGCTCTGAGGTGACACAGAATCGCTCTGCTCTGTGCTGTAGTCCTGTTGCAGCCCTACAGCCAGATTGCTCAGCCATGGGATGTCAGCTTGAAATGCAAACAGGGAACTGAAATGGGCTGACATTTGCATCGCGCTCATCTGAGCCCTTCAGCACAAGGCAAATATTTGCGAGTGATACTGGTATCATCTTAGAACCACGGAAGTGAGGCCCGGCAAAGGCACACTACATTGTGTGCTCCCGGTACGGGGGCAGAAGGTCTTCATACAGAAGCATTTCTCCAGGCCTCATCCAGTCCTATTTCAGGAGCCCAGAGGACCACTCACCACGGGGAAGAATAGATCTGTTGATGGTTTGAGTGTCTGGGAGGCAGCCTGGCTGGAACACCTCTTGGAATAAAGCCTCAATCTAATGGGCAATTGATACCTGAAGTATAGGATAATAATAGAATAATTTTTCTTAACACCTATTTTTACCCCAAGCCGGGCTTCTCAGATCAATGTGAATTGGCATAAAAAGAGGGGAGGGAGAGGAGCGGTGCCTGAAGACAGACAGCGGAGTGGCGGACTGGGCACTGCCACGTCCCTGTGGGCACCCAGTCCTGCCGCAGGCTGTCCCCGTGCCAGTCGTGCTTGCGTGGAAAAGCTGCATGTGGTGGGACTGGCTGGAAGAGGGCGAGGGCGATGGGGACAGGAACGGGTGCTCCCTGGATCTGGCTTTGGAAAAGCCCTCCTCCTCACATGTTGTCTTCATCTATCTCCCTCCTTTTGCGCAGCTCTGCTTTCCATCTCTCTCCAGCACACGCATGCACATCGTAAAGCAGCCCCTGCGCCCACCTCGCCTTTCCCCACACCCCTGCAGGACTGCAGGCTGCAAACACACCTTTCCTATCATCAAACGCGGAGGCGCACCCCCTCCACACACCCCATGCGAAAGCAGCCAGCCAGGCTCCCCGAATGCGAGCTCAGGGAGTTATAAAAAGGTAGATGTGTTTTTCAGGAACACGAGCAGCCCAGCTGAGCAGAACTTCAAGGGGGCCACTTCTCGCTCCCTTTCGTTTCCACTCCAAAGAGCGCGTGAATGATGTCCGGTGGGAACGAGCTCGCCAAGAAAAATGCAGCTGAACTGCCGTCGTAAGGGTTGTGTGCTTCACGCCATAAAACCAGAGTGGAAGAGCAGTGTGAGAAGCTAAGACCCTCACGCACAGGCCATAATGTTCTTTTCTGCTTTGAAGTGGATTTAGGGCTGGCTCAGCCTCTCTGGGGGTTGGAGGCTGCTGCTTATCCATGCAGCCTAGCAGCAGCAATAAGCAGCTGAACATCCTCAAGCCTCATCTGTACAGAGAGCAGAGAACGCTCTGCATCCCTCTTCCTCCAAAGCAGCAGCTGCAATCAAGGAATCGCAGGATGGATTGTCACAACTCATCCACTACACTCGCTCTGTGTGAACTCTCCCCGCCTCTGAGGTGTCTTAGCACCTCCTCATTTTGACCCCATTTGCATGGCAAGGAATGCCTTGCAGGGCACCCTGGATGGGACCTGGGTACTCTGTGGCCTCCCCAGAACCTGTATCCAGGCAGAAGTCTTCTGGACAGCATCTCCCAGGTCTTTGCTTATGGCTGAAGGGAGGTGGGTGCTTCATATTTGCCAGCTTTACTTGGCTTATACCTCCCCTCCTGTATATATATAGATATGTATATATATACGGCAATCCTGTGCTTTTTGCTTCTTTCCCCTTCCTGATTAAGAGACATGGATGCTCAGCTGTGGATTGACCCAGGCCAATTCTTTTCTCCAAGATCCCAACCAGCAAGGTCCGTCACCAGTGGTTGGATGACCAGACTTGTCCAGTTGCCCTGAGGATCCGTGGCAGAGAGCAAGAGCTCTAGTCAGGGCAGGGGCTGCTCACAACAACTGCTCCAAACTCTCCGCTCTAACCGTTGAGCGTCTTTGCTGGGATAGTCCACAGGAGCTGATCGCAGGGCAAGAAATCCAGCACTGGGACACTGTGGCAGAGCTTATCTGTTGGGATGTTTCTTACTGACCCTTATCCCTCCCCATTAGTGGCTGGTTATGCCTGGTCACGGTAGAGGTATAAACACCATCTTATCTGAAAACTCACCTATGTGGAAAGGAGATTTTGGAGGAAGTGCAGCTCTGGATGTTTGGGTTACTTGCTTCACTGCAAGCTACTGTTTCACAGCTGCCTCACATAGGGCGGTCACCACAGCACACACTGATGATAAAAAAAAGACCATCCAGGACTGAGAAGCTAGATCCTGCTTTAGCCATGGAAGCCAGCCACCTCTTCCTACAGGTCTCCTGGGGGGCTGCAAGAACAAGTAGCTACTAATGTGTGACTTTTCTCCACCAGATGCAGCTACCTGAAATCTCAGCATCTAATTCGCACTTGTCATTTGGGATATCTCTTGTTTGTGGAACACCTTTTGATGCAGATTCACCCTGTCTGTTGAGCACCCTTGTATGAAGAAGGAATGATTTTCCTCATTCCCTAGAGGTATCTGTTTCTCTCCACTGGTTGTGACAGGAAGAAACAGCATCTACAGTGTAGATAAGAATCATAGTGTTAACAGAGCCAAAAATATGTGGGATGAGTCCTACCCTCTGTGTCAGATGGCAGGTCACCCCAGTATAATGCTGCATGGCCTTTCTCACTGTTTGTCTATAAAAAGAAATTTCTGATGGTTCTGATACACCCAGATCTCAGGAGTTACACTGGTGCACTGGTACACTGGTGGTTTTGAGTATAAACTCTCGGGTGCCTGGGAGCGACAGAGGAAAAGGAGACAAAACTGAGATTTTTAATAACCTTTCCAGGATATAAGGTTATTAAATTTGTGGCTGGTCTCAGAGTTACCCAAATCCCCCACATCTGCCCTGATGATCCCTCCTGCCATAGGGATGGCTTGACATGACTCATATCCACCCCTCCGCCACTATGGTTTGCAGTCTACCGTTTCATTAACGTCCACCCAGGCTCATTTCAGCTGGTAGCAATGTCGTTTGCCTTTCCTACTATGGTTGAGGAGACTTCTGAAAAGAACTGCTTTAACCATTGAAGCTAAATGCGCTGCCAGTCCGGAGGAGTCATCGTGTGTGCTTTACGTCCTTTGCAATGAAAGTCGTGGTGCTCAGCTCCGCAGGGCGAGCAGAGGCTGCCTGCAAACCGGGCGTCTGCAGCAAAAGTGCCAGTACTCGTGCTCATGACCTTCTTCTCAATCAGATCTGCTGGAGGTTTCTTGCTTTATTAATAAGAGCAGAGATTGTTGAGAACAATTAAAAGAGTTGCCGTAGGCACAGGCAGCGCATGCGCAGACCTGTAGTGGTCTTTCAGGTGCTACGCAGAGGTTAGGGAAAGGCCGATAAAGTCAATACCCCAGAAACACTTTTTCACTCAATTACAGTGGTTTAAAATTAGGTTGAAATCATAGCTCACCGCTATTCCCCAAATATACCTACCATAGTTCACATCTCAAATGCATGTATTAGATACATTCAGATGGGCTGTCTAGGGTGATAACAGACTTGGGGAATGACCTCAGGTTGAACTGCAGGGAAAAGAAATTGTTTCCTCATTAATATCTCTGCAAAATAAATGTCAACTGGAAAAACAGTTTCTGTGTAATCAATCTTGGTTCATAGACACTGGGCTCTGACAATTCCTCTCACGGAGAGGAATATATTTCCCATAGATCTGTAGTGTTTCATACATTATAGCTTTCATAATAGCAAAAGCCAGTGCTTAGGTTACATTGAGATTTTCTTTCTAACCCTTTGGTTTCACATGATCATAATTCTCTGAAAAAATTTCTCTGTTCAGACTAAAACTTTCACACTTTGTATAGGGCAAGAAATGATGATTTTTCTTTCACTGAAGAAAATCCTTTTAGCTATCTTTGATTTATTGGAATGTGTGTAGGGGAGAATTACACTTTTATGGCTTTTTAAAATGTATTTTTCTTCTTGGCAACTAACAAGGCTAGAAAAGCCCTTTTCCTAACCTACTTGGCATTTTCCTTACCGAGAAGCCGAGATTTTGTTGGGGGTGGGCTGGGGAAATCATCTACAAGAAAAACAGCAATTGAAGGATCACCTCTGAGCATGCTTAGCTGACATGTACTGGGATTTTAGGGGGAGGGGGAAGAGAAGTGTTTAGATTTATTTCTTGCAAGACAACACTGTGTACAGGATCTGCTGCTGAGCCTGGGGCTGATTTAGGGTGGTCACTGGGTTAAGGACAGGAATGAGTGACAAGCAACCCTCCCTCAAATGCAGAAGGAAGGTGCATCTCTACTCGCATTCTCACCAGGTTGTGTGATTTGGATTCTGAAGACATTCGCTTTTGCTGGTTTTCTCCTAAAAAAGCTCCAGCTCCGACAGTCAAATGGTGCAGGGGAATCTCATGTATCATTGCAAAGAAAGCGCTTTCTCAACTTCACCTGTGTGCAGAAAAGTGTGGCAGCATGACTTGGAAACATTTCTCCAGTCTCACATCCTGAGACAGGTTCCCACCTTCCTCTTTGGCCTTTCCTAGCCGTCCATGGCAGAGGCAGGTGGTTGCTAAATCACTGGTCAAGCGGCCCTTGAGAAAGGGTCCTTCACTGCTGCAGCCTCATGCCACGGCTCCCCTGTCACATGCCCTGAGCATGCTGCTCTGGTCCCTGACCCTGACCATGATGGATATGTGGAGCCAGGCACACCGGGAAGAAAACACCTCCAAGACCTGCAAAATATTGAGGTGAATGAAAGACCCTCACATTTTCAATAAAAAGCTATTTTTAACCGGTATCATGTTGGCTGTGCAGACTGGACGAGACGATGTGTTTGAGCACCAAATGTTGCCAACTCCATGAGCTCGCTCATTTCCAAGGGGTAGCAGAATACAGGAGAAATGCAAACAGCTTCTACTCTGATTTTCCCTTACTAACAGGAGGTAAGAAAATGTCATGTAAAATGATTCTGTTAATGCGACAATAGGATTATATATCCATCCGGTGAAGGATGGCAGGAAGCTGAGAGGTTGATCCCATCTCGGCCACATTAATTTGTAGCCCCTATTTGTTGTGCAGTCTGCCTCCAGTCCTGGTGACTGTGGCAGCTAATTCTAGCAGAATTTCAGCAAAACTCCAGGAATCTTAGATGAAAAGCAAATTTTTCACCACCACTGGAATTTTTAAAGCACATAGGAATTTGGGCTCATCTTACTGCCTTCCTTTCTGACCTGTGCAATGCAGCTTGTTCTGTTGATATAACCTTTTTCCCCGTTTCTTATATACTTCCTACGTATTCCCTGCGTCCGTTTGGAAACTGGATTCATCCTACTCCCTCAGAGCATCTCCCTCTGAGGCCTCTGCTTTCTGTGCAAGAAAATGCATTCGCAACTCATTGTAACTAGATCCAGGCATTGTCCTATTCAGCACAGTTAGCTACCCCACAGAGATCCCTTCTTGTCATAATGTTTGTCCTTAGAATTCTTAATTGTAGACCTGTCGTTATTACCTACCGCTATTTGAATTTAAACCAAGGCTGGCAGCGATCACTTGATCTCATCCCATTTTCTGCAACATGTTCTTTTGCAAAATCATTTATTACTTACCAAAAATCAAGTCTCAAACAGCATCACGGCACTAATACCGAAAGTATTTGGGAGAAAAATCTGCTACCTGCCTGTTCCCAACAATCTTGACTGACTTCAACAATTGGGCTTGAAAAATCTATTAAAAGGATTAAATGATGCATTGCTCACAGGCTGTCAGTTGGATCTCTCCAGCCTTGAGACCCTACATCATGCTGACTCAAACTGGAGGACATTCTGGGATTACATGGCCATTAGTAGACATTTTGGAGGAAGACATGAGACTACAGCTGGCAGATAAACCCTACAGGTTTCCCACTGATGCCTAAAGCATGAAGTGCAAAGACTTCCCTAAGATTGGGAACTGTTGGTGTTTTATTACCTGTAGAAATAACCCTGGACAAGACTAAGAGCCCATCAACCCGGCTTTGGATCTTGCTGAGCTGCTGCTTTCAGTGTGTTCATTTGGCAGGGACAGGCACGGCTTAATGCCCTTGTCCTACAGCCCATGCAGCATCCAACCCTAAATCTGTGGGGCAATTCACAGGGTTAATTGTGAACTGACACGGGACCATACACAGTACATTTAAAACACAGCCAAAGAGACTGGTTATCAGGAAATGTAGATTCCGCAGTCAGGTAGGAATATATTTTAAGACTATAGCACTGGGTATTAAAAGTATATTTACAACATAATAAGCCGGGCTGTATATTTCAAAGATCAATGAGAAGGGGCCAGTTTTGGTGACGTTTGAAGTCTATATCTCCTGGGCTGTCACATATATTCGAAGAATGCCTGCTATACATTTAGATCAACCCCCATCCCAAATGGAGGGGAACGCGGCTCTCTTCCCATATGGGGCTAATCTCCGGGAAGGCGGCGCGAGCACATGGTACCAATTCCTCCACACTTTGGTCCCTTAACTCAGTCCTGAAGGCAGGGAGCTGAGATGGGGGCAGGGGTAAAAGCCTGGTGTCATCCATTCGTCTTTCCAGAGAGGGGTGCCTGCTGCTCGCAGGTGATCAGTTCTGCTTTGCTCCCGTAGCAGGGGAGAAATACGAGGGGACTAATCACAGGGAGTGACGCCTCGGGACAGGAATGGCTCCTGATGGAAATGGGGAAATTGCAGCTCCCTCCCACTGTCTGGGGCAACAGCGAAAAAATAAATCGAACCCAGAATGAGCCGCCACCTCCCTCCCCAGCTCTTTTGCAGCCGAGTCCTGCAAACCCAACCGCGCGGCTAAATACATACGTTGCACTCAGACACAGCACGTTAGCAGGGACAAGTCTGACTTTGGGGCAGCAGGTCACCTACCATCAGAGCTGCCCTTCCAGCTCCAGAGGGTCTGGATTGAGCCCCTGGGAGCCAGCCGCAGCGGTACCCGGCACACGCAGGCTGCAGGTGTGAGGAGCAGCCGGTTACTGCTTGTGCTAGAGGATGGGCAAAGAAATGTCCCCTCTGGCAGGAGGGAAACGGCAGCGGCAATTGCACTGGGACAACCTGGCTGAGAGTGGAAAACATTTTTGGTGGAATAAAAATCCAAACTTTTCAACAACATATTATTTCCTGGAAGTTTCCAAAAGCCGTTACAACCTTTTTTATTTTGCAGCGCCACATTAATGAGTAGATCCCAGTTTAGTCAGTCTTGAGTTTTTTTCAGTTTCCTCATCTCCTTTTCTTTCACATGGAAGAAAGAAGTAGGTGGGAAGAGGACCTCTTGCTTAAAATTTCAAAACAACAAATACTGATATCTATACATTTTTTTTTTCAAACTTTGTTGAAGTTTCCTCTTCTAGTTGCTTTAGAGAAAAACAGTTTCTAGGAAAATCCAGGATGAGATGAAAGAGAGTCAGAGCTGTAAAGTGTAGGAGAATTGCTCACTTTTCTTAAGACACCAACCTGCACACGTTGTCTAAGCCAATTGCATGAGGATCCTGTTCCGGTCGTGTTCGTCTTGCTCTGCTCAGACTGATCCATTCCCTCTGTTATCCATGTAGAAATGTCTGTGCCTCCAGGCAAGGGGCTGGGATCTGCTGAGAGAAAATCAGCCCAATCCTTTTTGTGATACAACAGGGGGCTTTGCCACAGGACCGCATATTTTGGTGCCCAGGTTTCTATTAATCTGAGGCATTTTACCTATGCATTTCAGAAGGAAATGAGTTATTCCTTAGCAGTGTTAGATAGTCTCACTGCCCTTTAGACTTTAAAAGTGAATTGTCTTTAGAGCTCATGTTTCTTATGAAGCAAGAGCAGAGATGTTTGCTTATTGAGGGCACATCCCACCAGCCTTGGAGGAGTTGGCTCTGCTCTTGGAGGAGCTGCTGGACCCCATATCTAGGCGACAGTTCACACCAGTACTTTTCAGATGCATGGCAGGAGAGAAGACTCCTGTCCTGTGTTAATGGCAGACATACAGCCTCAAGGATCCGGAATAAGCTCTGGGTACCACTGTTGGTACAAATGTGGGATGCTCAGCTCCGTGTCTTATAGAATCATAGAATGGTTTGGGTTGGAAAGGACCTTGAAGATCATCGAGTTCCAACCCCCCTGCCATAGGCAGGGACACCTCTCACTAGACCAGGTTGCCCAAGGCTATGTCCAGCCTGGCCTTGAAGACCTCCAGGGATGGGGCCCCAACAACCTCTCTGGGCAGCCTGTGCCAGTGCCTCACCACCCTCAAAGTGAAAAACTTCTTCCTAATGTTCAATCTGAACCTGCCCTCTTCCAGTTTTGGAGGATCAGAGCTACCTTAGGGTGGACCTGTTTCTCGAGGCTTTCCATCCCTCCCAGAAACCATTGGATCCCTGCAGCGACACAGCCTCAAGCACAGACTTCCTTCATCCCAATCCCTGTCCATGCCCCAGCGACTGCTGTCAGGCCTCAAACTCTTCAAGCAGCTTCATCAAACTTTAATTACGTGACTACAATCTGTCCAAGAATTTTATGACATTAATAAGAATGTTCCTAATTAGCATTTATTGTTTATATTATTGAAATTCCAAATTACACGACCAATTGATTTTTCCCCGTTGCCCTCATTAAGTTGCAGTGAAATGCATTTTAAAATAGATTGGCATTTAATTCCTTTAGAAAGCGCTGATTAGATCAAGGGCCCGTTTCACTGCATTTGGTTGCATGAAGTCGCGTTAGGTTTTAATTTCTCCTTGTTAGTATGAAGCTGAGTCACCGACTGAGTTCCTCTTCCCCTGCCGCACAGGCACCTACTGGAAAAATCCCCCTCCATGGCTTAGACCAGGACTTTGGAATAAATGAAAGTAAAATAAATGTATCCAGAGAGCGGATTCAATGTGAGACGAAATGCAAAGCTCAGCTGGGTGTTGAATGTGTTCAGCTAGCTTCATGAGCCAACAGGATGGGGAAAGAAACTTGGAATTATTAAGGGGTGTTTGGCTAAATATACAGACTCTGATCTTTTCCTGTATTCTTAAGGAAAGATCTGTTTGCGACTGCTGCCTGTCCCCTGTTCTCTCCTCCCCACCAGCTAGATGCACCTCTGGTCTGCCATGCAGAGCTGTGAAAACTCAAGGCGTGGATGGGGATGAAGTCCAGCCACCAGAACACCTCTCCAGTTGAGGCACAGGTTCCTCGCATAGCTTCATAGAATCACTTGGTCCTCATTAAGGTTTCTTTCAATATAATGGCATAACAGTGCCTCCCTATCCCACGTGTTTAACAGGACTGAAAATATGTGGCTACATGAGGACCTCCATAGTTTCATAAATGCTAAAGCCATCTTTCCCCTAAGCTTGTTGCATCCCATGAGGACAATTTGTACCATCTTGGGGTTGTATTTTCTTGACCTCCTTGCAGATCCTGAAACATGGTCAGAGCAACGTCACAGGCTTGCTGTATGAATTGCTCTTTTTCATCATATTTTCTGGGTCATACTCAGGTATCTCTGCAGATGGAGGACTGTCCAGCAGACTGAAGGCTGTCTTGTGACAGGATGAAGAGATGCTGCAGTCTCCTGTCCTGGCTAGGTCCTGGCCAGCAGGTCCACCAGGACTCTGTCTGTATAACATGGGAAGAGTCTTATTCCAGATGGGGAGTCTGATATCAGCATAATCATGGTAAGGCACACGCTTCAAAAAAGTCCCTCCTCTTTCATTACCTGGTGTGTACTCCTATCTCAAATAACTCATACAAAGACAAAAGAAAAAAAATCAGCATTTATCCAGACAAATGTGCTGAAGGGGGACAACTCCTGCCCGGCTGATGCCCAGAGTTTCTGTCCTAATTGCGTGTTACAATTAGCACAGCCCTGTGCTGGGCTGTGGTCGTGGCTGGGCTGGAATAGCTGTGTGCACAGGTTGGCGGCAGTGCCCCGCAGGGGTGTGGGGTGGATGTGTCCTCATGTGCTGGGAACATCGCGTGAGGCAAAGAGACACCCTGGTACGTCAGCTAGTAATGCCAACGGGAGCATGGTGTGCGGATGAAAGCAGGTCTGTATGTGGCTGAAGAAGGACGTTGAAGGACACTTTCCTTCTGTTCTCTGTTTTACAGAACGGGACTTTGCTCCAAAGTGAGAGCAATGAGGGCACTTCCCAACCCCTCCTGCTCCCGCAAAGGGACACAATCCCTCCTTCAGCAGTGGCTCTTCTCAAAGCTTCTTTCAGACTTGTTGCAGGTTTTCCTTCCATTGTGCAGGGGTGATCCTCTTTTTTTTTTTTCTTCTTTCTTTTCTTTTTCTCTCTTATAAAATCCAAATTTAAATTTGCCAAAATGTCTTTTGGGGAATGCCACTTGCCGGGCCCAGACTGTGTCTGCAGCTGTGTGTGTTGGTGCTGTGTGTGGGGCTGTGTGCGCGTGGGGCTGGCGACGCAGGGCGCTGGTCTCGGGCTGCTGCCGCCATCTGCTCCTGTAAAAGCGATGCTGAGAACACAACGGGCAATAAATACGCCTGATGCTGGGGCTCCTCTCATGCTGGTTTTACATGCAAAGCTAGACAAAACACAGTCTTTATTTTTATGCAAACTTCTGGGGTTTTTTTTTTGACAAAATTATTTTTTTTGCTAGGAAAAAAAAAGGTTTCTTTCGTATTTTGTCAGGGGTTTCTTTTCCCCCAAAATTGTGCAGCTACCCCAAATAGGGGGGGGAAATGACTGCTTAACATTCTGCCAAAAGCAAAAAAAAAAAATAAAAATAAGTTTGCTCTCCACCATATTTGCTGCCATGGAAAGAAAACATGACTCCCCAACCCTCCATCAGTGGCACCCGGCCACCAGCAGAATCCGTGAGGAAAAGCAGTTTATCATGCACTTTCACTGCTTCCCTTTTTCACATTGGCAATGCCAGCAAAGACAAAATCTTTTTTGCCACCTAGTTAGCTAAAATCTGGGGTAGACCTGGCCTTGGAAGCAGGTGGTGCAGTGTCAGCTCACTTAGGTGAGGAGCTAATCCTGCATCTCCATCCCCACCCCAAAATGCACCCAGGGAGTCCTGGGTTTTATAAGCACTGCTGGCCAAGACGGCCGTAATTCCTCGAGTGCGTTTTGGGTTTTTTTTACAGCATAAAATGCCTGGAGGGTCTGGGCTCAGCCTTGGGCTGGGACTGCAGTGGTTAGTGCCCCAGGGAACACGTTGCGGTGATGGGTAGGATGGGAGACGCAGGGGTGGTGACAGTGCCAGGGGCAACATTTACCTCTCTGATGGCACTTTGTGCTCTGCCACGGCACAGGAAAGGGTAGGCTTAGGATCTCACTTCACAGAGGGGGAAACTGAGTCACGGAGCAATGGAGAATTTGCTCTGGAGCTGTGCCAGAGCCAGGCAGGAATCCAAGTACCCTGATTGTCGAGCCCTTGACCCAGACACCACCCCACGCTGCCTCTTTATTAAGCATCCTCTAAGACTTCTTAAAAAAGTCTGTCAGAAAGGCTCTCTTGTTCTCTTGCAAGGTCTATATTAGCATCTGAAACACCCATGCTAAATTTGAGGAGAGAGGGGGAGGCGAAAACGCATGAGTAGCTACTTTGATTAGGTAATAAAGTATCAATTTATTTTTTATAAATACAGAGAAAATTCAAACCAGCTGGAACTTGCAGTACCTCTTTGCACGCCACATTTCTAGCAAGATTTCCCCCGATTCCCCGGAATCTACCCTAGGCATTATCGTGCCTGATGGTGCACGGGCAGTCTCTTTGCCGTCTCTCTGCTGGTCAGCCAGCCACATACGAAGGCAAGGAGCAGGGAGGCTTTTACAACCGTTTTCACTGAATTTTCCCCCTCTTGAATGCTAAGGGGATTTTCCACCGGGGCTGCGCAGCCCGTGGCACCTGGGTCTTTGCGAGAGCTGGTTATTTCTCTGACAGCTCAGAGACCTGTGTTGCTGCCAGCGCTGTGAGCGCCGGTGGCTTGCAAAAGATGCTCGTGGAGACACAAAAGGGCTGGACGCAGTGTGTGCACGCTCGGAAGCACACGCGCGTGGGTGTGCAAGCCCATGTGCACGCATCCCTTGGGTGCCTGCTCCTCTCGCGGTGTTTGTGTCTGAACGTCTACCTGTGCCGCTCTGAGACGACCTGCAGATAGAAAGAGGAAGCCCGGGGTTGCGAGGAAGAAAAGGCTGTAGAGAGGCTGGAGAATAGTCGTGAGGCTGCAGAGAGGGTGGGAATGATCCATAGCCATTGGACAGGAAAGAAGAAACAGGTTTAAACTGCAGGAAGGGGATTTCAAGCAAGATACAAGTAAATCAAAGTGACAAGAATTAAGTGTTTGCTGACTGTCTGGAGAGAAGGAGACTTGCTATTTTGGGGAATCTTCGAGAATAACATGTCTGCCAGGAAGGGCTGGAGAAAGACTAGTTTTGGGGAGGGAGATGACTGATGGCTTTCTGCGTCCTTTTCAGCCCTCTCAGCTGTGACCCCGTATCCCATAAGCTACAGCAGGAACTGAGCTGGTGGGAAGAAAAACTCAGAAAGAAAGCAGAAAACTCAGAAAGAAAGCAGCCTAAAAGCAATCCCCACCGTACTCTTTCCCCAAGCCCCCGGGGCCTGTGCTGGATTAGGCAAAAACCTGTTGAACCGAGATTCTCCAAGCCCCCCACATTCCAACCCAAAGAAACGGCATCTTGTGATAAAGCTTCTTTTAATCGTGACGCTCAGGAGTGACTCCAGGTAAAGGAATATATGGACTCCCACCTTCATGTTGATAAAAGCGAAGGTGGAATAACATGGAGTGGAAAGACTCTGCTACTGGAGGGGGTTTTCACTGGAGTCTCTGAACGCTTGGGACTGATCCTACAGAGGGGAGGCAGATGTGGGGCCCTGGTACAATGTGGCGTATCTCCAACCCGGGCTGCACAGAACCTCGTATTTGTAAGATCCTGTTCAGCTCTTTCCCTTTCTGCATTTTTTTCTAATAGGAGGGTTATATTTTGCAACATGCTGAACTCCACAAACAAACTAGGATTCTATTTTAGACTCCAAATTGATGTATCCAACTGGCAAGGAAATTAGCATGAATTAATTAGAGGGAAGATGAAAGACTTTGGTAAGCAGCGTTACGAGCAACAGCCTTTATTAAAGCTCCACAATACATTCTCCTCTTATCGTAGGATATCGCACGCAACGAATACTAGATCTGAGCAAACCGCTGACTGGGGCTGACAGGACGGTACCGGCGCTTAACTAGCACCTCCCTTGGTTAGGAAGCTGTGCGCCTCGGTTGCCAGCGGCGGCTTCATACCCTGACACCCTCCTCTAGCCACCCTCTCCTGCACGGCTCCATTCGGCTCCGCAGCCTCTCACGCTACTTTAGCTCCATATAAACAAGCCCCTGCTCGGCTCGGCTGATAGAGGCTAACAAACAGTCTGATAAGTAATAGCCTAGACGGCAAACGCTTCATCACGTCAACAACAGCGTTTAAAGGAGGGGGGGGGGGAGAAGGGAGGCAGCCGGCAAGCCAGAACTGGAGAGTTTAGCCGCTGAGAGCGGCGAGTAAGGCGACACGGGGAATTTGCAAGGGTACGCGCCTCTCCTCTCCGTCCTCTTGTGCAGCGCAGGCGTCGGACTCTCTGTTTCTGAGTCTCAGCTCAGATTGGCAACCTGTGTCACTTCAGAGCTCTGGCTTCTGGCTTTTTTTTTTTTTTCAGGATCCTGGAAGGGCACAAGGACACACCTCCTGAGTTAACGAAGTTTGGGACAGTTAATTAGAGCAGAGCTCAGGGCCCTGTAACCCTGCCCGCATCTCATCGTGCCGTTTCAAGAAGATGGATAAAGTGTGTGTTACACTCGGGCCATCCAGGACAGCAGCTGATTTTAATGAGAGATTATGTGCTTTTACCCCTGTAGATTTAAAGGAATCATTCGGTTCCTCAGCCATGCCCTCCTTCGCCTCCTCTTCCTCCTTCTACTCTTTAATTGCTCCTTTCTACCCCCCGCTGCTCCCTCAGACCAATCAACTCCCTTCAGTCTTCTGATACACATTATATATTTCTCGTTATTTGAGTTTATGCTGTTAACTATTTGCTGTTTGAATTCCCTCTTGGCCCTCAAGTTTCCACCATAAATGTGATAAGTTACAACATCTGTTCTGCCAGGGCTGGACTTCCACTCTCAAAAGATTGTTATTTTGCTTAAAAAAGCCCCGAAGCACTGCAACTCACGTCTCTCGGTGCTTCTTCCTCCATTTTCATTGGAGCACCCCACAACCCCCTGCATGATGCCTCCGCAGCTGCGGGACTGCCAGGAAACGACACCCTTTGGGTGAAACTTTCTGCAGTTTGGTGGGAGGAGTGCATTTTGAAACCTTGTGTCAATTTTGAAATTAATTTGGGTGAGAAAAGACCTGCTTCAGTCAGGAATAAGCCCTTCTACAAGCACCGAAATTACATTTTGACATTTTCCACATGAAAGCTGTTTTTTTTATTTCTTTACAGAGATTGTATTAGGAGATGTTGGGACACTCTATAAGGAAACAAGAGGCTTTCTTTGAGCCAGAAAAAATGCTTTTCACCTTTCAAATTCACCCAGAGTTTTAGTTCTGGGGCAAAACCAGTTTCAACCGTATTGTCAAAGCAAGCTTTAAAAAAAAAAAAAAAAAAGGAAAAAAATGTTTTGTTTGTCCAAGCCCAGATCTGAGCCTAGCTTCTCTTAAGTAATTATTTATTTGCTGGCAGGGATTTTACATGTTAACCAGCAGCGCGGCCTCGCCGGGTGAGGTGCTAGAGGACTTCTGTATTGCTGGGAAACACCCCAAGGAACGAGGCAGGGCGGAGTGAAAAACATTGCCTTGAAGGGCTCCCAAATGCTGTCGAAAAGCTGAGTAGAGTGAACAAACACCTTCCTTCAGTTCACAAAGCCAGAAAAAGCATGCTCCTTTGTCTGCCTGCCACCAGCACAAAGGCGACTTGTCTGACCTGGGGCTCGGAAAAGTGAGTTACCATGGTGCACAGGCTGGTGGTGGAGAAACAAGTCTGAAGATCATGCCAGGAGCGATGGAGAGCTGGTCCCAGTGGGTGCTGGTGTGATGGTGGGGTGGACACATGGGAAGTGGGCTCCCTGCTTGGTCCGTGCGCTGCTCCCAGGCATGCAGAGCTGGCACAGCTGCTATCGCCGGCTGCATCTCCAGTGGCAAAACTCAGAGCTTGTCTTGAGGGAAATTCATGGCAGCGAGAGGCATTTGACTGGCAGCCGTGGAGCCCGGCATTTTCTCTTTCTGCCTAGTAAAGGATGGGCCAGTTTTGTACCAGTTCTCTGCCTTTCTTGGCAAAGCTCAGCTTGGGCTAGGAGGATTATCTGGGGCAGCTGCAGAGTCAGAAGGTGACCTGGGTTCTATATCTTGGCTTCCCACCACAGAGGTTATCCCGAAGAGCGGGGAAGCGGTTGTGTGAGAACTTGGGGGAAGTTCAGTGATTTTAAGAGGTTTTCCGTTCCAGAATGGAACAAAAGCCAGGGAGATTTAACCGTCTTCTTGAAGGAAAACAGCAGGGGAAAAAGAAAAGATGTGGGGATGACTCAATGGGTTCTGCTTCAGTTTCTGCTTTTTTCATTTTTCATTTAGTTTTACAATGCATTTCCCTCCTTGAAACAGGGGAAGAAGTCATCTCAAAACACTGCCTGTCAGAAAGACCCAATGAAGCATTTCAACCTTATCAAAGTGCTCATCTTCATCTTTTTTTCTTTTTTTCTCTTTTTTTTTTTTCCTTAAAATAAGTTTTGTCCCAAAGACAACACTTTTAAATGAAACACTTTGCTTTGGATAAATTGACCTTTTTCACTGGAATATTGTTCCAGCCGAAGGACGTTGCACAGTTTGAGAGGAGGTCTGGCATGCTGTCACTTTCCGCACCACTGAGGAGGGGGCTCAGATACCTCCACAGTCCCTTCCCGCTGGATGAGCATCACCTGAGACAGGACCGTAAGACCACAGCAAGTCAAATCAAAAATCCCTCTAAATAATCTGTCCCAGCACTGCAAGGTCTTCAAGGGTGTGTATCAAACCAGGACCAACACGTCATGATTTTTCCTGAGAATCACCTTCAAGCTTGCAACAAAACACCACTCCAGGATTAAGCAGTTTTTGATGAATTATCCCCCTGTGAAAAAATCCAGGTGTTTTTTATAATACTTACTAACTTCTACCACCCACAACATGCTGTGGCAAGAAGTTCCACAGGTTAGTCTTCATATATGAAAAGCCAAATCCCTTTGCTTCTCTTGAACATGCTTCCTTCTAGTTTTACATGGTGCTGCCTCAAAAAAGGCAGAAAAGCATCCATCCCCAGTCATATTTTCCATGCTATTTTAGACTTGCTGGACTTCTGTCCTACCAGTTCTTAATCATCACTTAGGTTTTGCACAGACTGAAGAGTTCTAATCTGCTAGTCCATGCAGACCTTCTTCCCCTTCTACAGGATGGCTGCTCCTTGTCCCCAGTTACTTTGGCTTGAAGAAGTCCCAATTAGAATCATAGAATTGTCTAGATTGGAAGGGACCTTTAAGATCATCGAGTCCAACCATCAGCCTAACACTGCCAAAACGACTAATAAACCATATCCCTAAGCACTACATCTACACGTCTTTTAAATACCTCCAGGGATGGTGATTCCACCACTTCCCTGGGCAGCCTGTTCCAATGCTTGATAACCCTTTCAGTGAAGAAATGTTTCCTAATATCCATCCTAAACCTCTCCTGGTGCAACTTGAGGCAGTTATATCTTGTCTTATTACTTGCTACTTGGGAGAAGAGATTGACCCCACCTGGCTACAGCCTCCTTTCAGGTAGTTGTAGAGAGCGGTAAGGTCTCTCCTCAGCCTCCTTTTCTCCAGACTAAATGACCCCACCTCTCTCAGATGGTCCTCACAAGACTTGTGCTCCAGACACCTCACCAGCTTTGTAGCCCTTCTCTGGACATGCTCCGGCACCTCAATGTCTTTCTTGTAGTGAGGGGCCCAAAACTGAACAAAGGATTTGAGGTGGGGCCTCACCAGTGCCGACACAGGGGGATGATCCCTTCCCTAGTCCTGCTTACCACACTATTCCTGATACAGGCCAGGATGCTCTTGGCCTTCTTGGCCACCTGGGCACACTGCTGGCTCATGCTCAGCCAGCTGTCAACCAACACCCCCAGGGCCTTTTCTGCCGGGCAGCTTTCCAGCCACTCCTCCCCAAGCTTATAGTGCTTCATGGGGTTGTTCTGACCCAAGTGCAGGACCCGACACTTGGCCTTGTTGAACCTTATACCATTGGCCTCGGCCCATCGATCCAGTCTGTCCAGATCCCTCTGTAGAACCATCCTACCCCCAAGCAGGTTGACACTCCCACCCAACTTAGTGTCCTCTGCAAACTTCCTGAGGGTGCACTCAATCTCCTCATCCAAATCACTGATAAAGTTATTAAACAGAACGAGCCCCAATACCAAGCCCTGGGGAACATCACTCGTGACCAGCCACCAACTTGATTTAACTCCATTCACCACTGCTTTTTGGGCACAGCCATCCAGTTTTTTTACCCAGAAAGGAGTATGCCCATCCCAGCCACAAGCAGCCAGTTTCTCCAGGAGAATTAACCCTAGCCCTCATATATTTAAAAAATAAAAAGGGAGCTGGAAGCTGCTCTGTATCTCTATACCTCTGATCCTCCTGGTACTTTTTCCTTCCTTCCTTATTTAGGAGAATGCATGTCTCCGGGAGTCTCTCACACAATGCCAAAATTGCCTTCATTTTGAGTTGAAGTAGGTGCCTCTTTTTTTTTTTTTTTGAATGAAAGAAACTTTTCCTCTTTTCCTTCTAAAAATACACCTTGGGCTGATGGCGGTATTTCTGATATTTTTATCAATTTTGCCAAATAGCTTCAGTCTGAAAAGTCACTGAAAATATTTCTGATGGGTTGGAATGCCTTGGTTTTGCATTTTCAAAGTGAAACCTTCAGATTTTTCTTCAAAATGGTATTTCACTTAAGTTTAGAATGGGGAGCAAGAGATTTCCTATTTTCTTAGGGACAACATGCATCTCCTTACCATAAAGAAACAGCAGTGTAAGACGCCTGCTATTCTACAGCATTTGACAGGCTGGAGGGAAGGATCAGTAGTCTGGGAATGAAGAAATAGCCAATGCGATATAATTTGGCAGCCAGTTTCAAACTGGCCAAACTGTCTGCACTGAAGGTCTCTCTTTTCAAAGAAGAAAAGCCCACACCCCACTCCCCACCCCCCAAATTCCAGTCTGTCAGGCTAAAATCACCAAACTCCCTGCAGGATGCTGGTGACATCCCGTACATTGCAGCATTCAGACAGGTTTCCGGTTGGAAATTAGTGCTCTTAGGAGTGATGAGGCTGTGATTACAGGTTCTTTGATGAGTGCCCAACAAGCTGTTGGCTCTCCCCAAAAAATCAGACTGCAAAACGCCAGCTGCCCTGTTTGGGCTCATTCTCCTTCCAAGGATGCGATCCTCCAACTCCAGCACACTCCCGGCTGTGGTGCAGGCAGCAGAGTGAGGAGGTGAAGAAGGTGGGAAGAGGGGAGTGATTCTTGTTGCCAGCACTCCTGAGCCACTGCTTAAATCATTTAACGCCGAATAAATTATAGTGTAATTTAACCGCATAGCATTTCATGCTCAATTAGTGCCACTTTAGAGGGAGGCAGTTCTCTATGGAGGGTGAAGCTCGGGAATTTCATTCTGTGCTGGTTGGGGGGGGATATATCTCTTCAAGATAAAGAAGTAACCATGGCAACAACACAACTCTGGGAGAAGCAGGGAGAGGAGGAGCCGCTGCAAAGGAGGAAAAGGTAGATAAGAGACAGGCCACCAGTAGGTCTTATTTGGGAAACAGATATATCTGCTGGAGAAACAGTGCTGCTGGCGTTTTTGTAGGAACCTACCACTTTGGTAAGGGCGGTCTACCTTGGGGACATGGTCATTCCTGGCCAAAGTAACCCCAAGAAGCTGGGTCAGCAACGAGGAAAGGTGGGGGAAAGACAGCAAGCCCTACAGCCAACATCCCACAGCAGAAACCTGGTGGGGAATGCAGAGTGGCCTGGTGGTCATACCAGAGCTTGGAGACCACTGCTGGAGGTGGATTCACACTCAAGGAGATGCACCAGCTAGCTGTGACCACCTGTCCATCATACCCACCACAATGCAGGGACACTGGTGTGGACAATAGTGTAAGGTGTCCAGGATCCCTGGGGAGCCCTCCTCCTGGTGTCTTCACTGGTGTCTGAGCAGGAGAGACAAGAGCCATCCAGGGGTCCACTCATGTGAGGAGGACACAGCAGCCTGGGGTTGAACATCATGAGGAGGGTTCGCCTCCCTCCTAGCCTGTGAAACCGGACACCTTGATGTCCCAGGGGTGCACAGAGCACCCAGCAGCACCCTCCGAATGACACCAACGCAGTGGGTGACTGACAGCAGTGCTGGGACAGTCCTGATCTGGCACGGTTCTGAGACGTTGACTTCTCAGCAGGGCATTTCACTTCAAGCTCGGAGGCCCACCGAGTATGTCTTGAGCAACCATGTCCTCACCCCGTGTCTAAAGAGGCAATTCCCCAGACTAATACATCTCTGTGACGGAAAGCATTTCCTGATGTTCAGACGCAATTTTTCTTGCTCGATTTCATTCCCTTCCTCCCAGGGAAACCACGAGGGGACCCTTAATAACCTCCCCCCCTCCTTCCAAGTTCTTGCAGGCAGGCAAGTCTCCCTTTTACTCCTCCTTCAGGGCCTTTCCCCGCAGACCTTTCATCACTCCTGCCCGTTTCTGAAGTGCCTTCATATTTCCGGCAACTTTACGGTGTCCAGGAAGTCACACAAGCACTGTCCCCAGGAGAGAGGTCTGATCCAGATGGGTCCTGTCTCCAGATGTCTCCTTGCACAAGACCTGTGTGCAAGCAGCAGCACATGCAGCCAGCTCCCTGACGGAGTGCAATGGCAGGGTCAAGCCTACCCGCGCTCTTGGCCTTACCTTTGTTGTTAACTTAAATAATAGCAGCAAAACAAACTTCCAGGCTTCCTCCTCCACTGGGACTTCTTCCTGGAGTCCCAGTCCCTAGAGTCTGCTGCTTCCCCCTCCCGCAGCATTTGAGCCTCTCCTGCAATTTTAAGTCAAGGTCGATTTAGCTGTAGTTGAGCCAGCAAGAACCTCTCAGGAGCTGCGTTCAATGCACCTGATACCCGGTTGTCTCAACCTAGAGAAGATTAGGCTGTGCTGCTGAAAAGGATGCTAGCTTCACAACTGAAAAGACATTTAACAAGCACAGAAAAGAATAAAGCTTCCCTAAAAGGAAGCACAGCATAAGTTTCCTCCTTTAACAGACTCCTGCAGGTCCAGGAATACAACAGGAGCTGTCCTGTAGAGATCTTAACCACAGGTGTGGAAAATGCATGGGGAGCGATGGACTGTGCTTTGAAATGACAGACAGTAGTGTGGGGTAAGCGCGGACACTGGAATAGCAAACATGACAAAACCAGGTACTCCACAGCATCTAGACAGGAAAAAAGAACAGAAATGCAGACCTGGAGTTAAGGCTGTAAGGAGGATATAATAAAGTGCTCAGTAGATATGCCAGCAGTTGTGGAATGAAAAGGAATGAGATGCAGCATAAGGTATTTAAACATCCTCCTTCAGCCAAGTAATTCTGGAAGAAAACCACAGGTCATCTGTCATGACCCCCTTTACAGCACAGCCCTCGTGTGTGGAGCAGGGAGTTGCATCTGGTTTCTACTGAACAGCATCCAGTAACATGTATTTGACTGGAGCATCTTACAGAAAATCATCCCTTGCTTCAAAGATGTGAAGAAATTACCACGTTCCAGAAGTTACCACATCCCTGGGATTTTGACTGAATGTCCGGTCACATTTGCTGCTGCAAATCTGGGCCTTAAATCTTACTGGAATTTGTCTGACCTTAATTTCCAGCTGTTGGCTCTTTTGTTCCTTTCCCCATGTGATTGAAGGGCCTTTCGCACCTTGTATTTTCTTCCTGGGAAGGTACTTACACACTGCAATCAGTTAAATCTCAATCTTCTTTTTGATGAGCTAAACAGATCAAGATTTTTCAGCCTCTCATTGCGAGGTTGTTTTTCTTCCAGCTCCACAGTCATTTTTTTCAGCTCTTTCCCGCACTGTCTCCACTTGTTCAACATTCAACATCTCATTTTCATACCCTCATCTTCCTCCCCAGACATTTCACTCATAATTCCCTTGAGATGTGGAAAATTAGTCTTTCTGAAGGATTGAGTGTGTGTATATATGGGTGTTTCGCCAGCCAGGACTGTCCTCCAAAAGATGACATAAATGAAATAAAATGACAATTGCTGGTATGAAGCAATCACCAATTTCCAAAAGTGGTGATCTTACTGATCGCTTCATACTTACTTATCTGTCCCTCTTACTGACACGGCATCCCTTAGCACTGGTGCAATACCTCAGGAGTTGGGAAAGACGGCACCTCTAATTTTAAGCACTTGCCTGAAGCTTCCTTGGAGGAGCATGACGTCTTGAAGGGAGCATCTAGCTGTGGAGGCATAGCTGCTGGTCTGTGCAGCCCATTGCACGTGTGTGTAGTACCCCTTCCCAGGGCAAAATAGACGATCTTGGAGGGCTATGGCATGAGATTTGCCCCAAACTTGCTTTCCCTCAGTATCTCACAGCATTCATCTCACATTTCCTGCCTCGGCTCCTCTTCTAGACCCCTCTCCCACGGCATGTCCACAATTTATCCCTTGACGTTGGTAACGAAAAGCAAGTAGCTTTGCAGGGTCAGCCCTTGCTCTGCAAATTCCTCCTCTCGACCCTGTCTAGGGAGTCGCGCTGTTAAGTATCATCTTGGGATGTTATTAATGTGTTGTTTACTTCTCCCTCCCTGTCATCAATAAAGATGTTAAACCAAACCAGCTCTAACATCGATCCCTGTGGCACCTTCTGGACACCTCCCTCCCCACGCGGTCCCCTGCAGTTTATCATGGTTCTGTGTTTACACACCTTAAGCCAATTTTCCGTCAGGTGTCTCAGCTTGTATCCACTCCAATTGGAATTCATTTGCCAGGTACGATTTTGCAAGGCACTGTATCAAATACTTTATTAAAGGTGGCCTCTAGATACTTGCGTTTTTCTTCTCTTGATACAAATGGCTCCATCTGAAGAGATAGCACACAGGTTGGAAAAAACATTAAGAATAAGGTAGGGCCACGTTTCTTATACAGGCAGTGGTTATCAGTGTGGGTGTTTCAGTTCAGGGGTGTTAGGGAATGCTAATTAAAATTCCCCATGCTCCTTGCAGCCAGGTGTTTGATTCTGGTCACTTGTACCCGGTGTAAATGTTTTTGTTTTGTTTTGTCCAAAATGCAGCTGCTATTTTTTAAGAACTTGCCACATCACCCATTTGATGGAAGATGTTTCCAAAGCGCTTCACAACGCTCAGCACAGGTGTGTTTCCTGGAAAACACCAATTTGCCAAAAAGCTCTGGTTTGAGGTGACTGACACCGCTTGCAATTTTTGGACCAAATCTACCAAAGAAGGGCATGGGAGGGAATGTCTGTCAGGGCAGTGTCACATCCAGGCTGTTTTCAATGGGAAATGTTTGATTTCCAGGTCGAAGCACCTATGTGGGCAGTGGGAGAAAGCCAAGCGACGGACTTGCCGTAAAAACAGGCTTGAGGCGTCGCTGTCTCTCCATGCCCTGTGTCTGGGAGCAGGGAGCCCTGGTTCCTCCCCCTGGAGATGGTCCTGGCTGCGAGGGCTGGCTCCCAGCCTACACCAACCCTCTCCGTGCTGCTGGGGGTGGCCAGCAGCTCTTAGAGCCTGCTGACCTGGGAGAGGGTCTCCAAACCCCTGTGACCTTCCCCCAGCTCTGCAGAGGGCTGCCCTTTAGGGTATATGTGTGGTAGAGGGACTAGTGCCAGGACAAACCTTGATGGGCTGCAGGCAGGGTCTGCAGTCAATAAGCGTCACGGCAGGTCAGAGAGGGATCACATTCCCATTGCCCTACTTCATCTTTTCCTTCTTCTTCTGGCGAGGCTCTCCATTACAAACTGTGTAAGTCAGGCAGAACGGCCCATCTCCCCTCGTTCATGTGCGTACGTGTGTGTGTGTGCGCAATCATTTTTCTCCTCTGTCAGAAGCCAAAGCCAGCTTGTGAAGAAGCCATTAATCTGAGCCCATGCCTCGTGCTCCTTTTCTGCTGCGCAGGACTCCGGAGGACGTGCTGGAACGAGCCATTCTGCTGTGCTAATGCCTCCTAATCTTCCCCTCTACCCTGTTAGTCTCCAGCAAAATCTCGCTGAGCTCTGGGGCTATACGTCTTCACGGCTGCTCACCAGGGGCATCATTAGGAAAGGGCTCTTAAATGGCTTGACATTCATGGCTTCCCAGAGGAATGGAGCCGCTGACAGATCTCTCCATTTGGAATATGAAATCTATTTGTTCAGATGCATAATGACCGATTTGTCTTCTCAGAGGAGCTGCTGCTGAGTCCTGGGACAGCTAGTTACGGTGCTACAGGCCAGCAGCTGCATGCTAAAACCACAGTGGGGGCAGCCCTAAGTGACACAGATTAGAGGAGGGGGGAAAAACATGGCCGGGGAGGGGGGCGGAAGAAGTTGGGGAATTACAATTCCAGGGATGGAGAAGATCTGGAGAAAGAGAGCGCCAAGGCACCCAAACGAAACTGTGTACTGGAGCCCACTGAAGCTACAGGGAACAAAAGGCAGCCAAGTGGGCCTGGAGGAGACGTTAAGTCATGGTGCTATTTCCCATAAGAAGCCTTGACTGTGGCCACTTTTGCCTGTTTTCAGGCAGCACCTGGACACTCATCCTGCACTGCACTGTTCCTGACACCGAGGGGCAAAGGGCACTCCTAGTTCCCTTGTTGCTGATCACAGCAACATGGAGAGCAAGGTGGAAGAGAAAATCTGCACAGTGTACTGTCAGGGGCACAGTGCTTCGACATCTCAGGCTTCGGTGGGGAAGGTGGGGGGGAGGCACCCCTGTCCCTCCCTGTTTCTTCCCACCCAGCACCTTGAGCAGCAGCAGTGCAATGAAGGAGATGCTGGGGGCAAGGAGAGGGCAGCCAGCCCTGCTGGGACAGCAGAGAAGACATATGGGACCACAGAAAGGGTGGAGAAGGAAGGTCATCATACTTGGGGTGACGTGTAGTCAAGAGTAAAAGGAGAACACACAAACGGCAGATGTGAGAAAAGCTTCATTTGAAAGCGGGAACAACTTTCTGGTTGCCTGGAGGAGAAACCTGGAAATAGGGCTCATTCTTCGAGTGACCTGCATGGAGCCGGCATCCCGACTACGAGGTAGTGCCAGTGATGGGAGCTGCTGGCTGGTTACAGGCTGTTTCCTGAGGGATAAGGGCATGAGATGCCCAGGGCATTGAAAGTATCCTCCCAGCCTTCACCTAAGGGCCAGCCACATCATTGCAGGACCCCCATCTCCTACCACCCTCCTGCCTCAGCCAAATCAAGGCACTAACCTCTCCAACCGAGATGTGGGATTTTCGCTCCAAGGGGAATCCCAACATTTCAGTTTCTGCTTGTTTTTCCCCAAAAGGGATGCAACAGTTGCCATTTCGAAATTTTCCACAGAGCGATAATTAAACAAACAAACAAACAAAATCAGAAACAACAGAAAATTTGGACTGAAGCAAAATGTTTTGATGCCGTGAGAAGGTCCGACAGAGCCGGACTTGTGTGGTGTAGGAAAATGCAGGCTGGGGGGGATATGGGAAGCTAATGCAAAATTATTCTCAGGCCTGTGATCCCCTCCAACCTCTTGGTTTGGCATCATCAGGTCAGAAGAGAAAAAGGCATCTCAGGACATTGTCGATACCTGCTAGTTCAATGCCAAAGCATCTGTACTTGGTCTGCCTCCCACCTTCCACCACGGATGAATTCATTTTCAAAGCAGAAAACAGCTGAAGACGCCTGGGCTTGTCCCGCGCTGTTGGGAGGGCTTCCCAGGCACACAGAGGCCTGACTGCTGCGAATGTTCCTCAGCCCCGCTGCCTGCTAAATCAGAAACACGCTAATTGAATCAGAAGAACAGGAGGAAAAAGCCACTTCTCTGCTCTCCTGTGGCGCGTCAACAGACCGGTTGGCTCTGCCGGACCTGTGGGGCTCTTTCAGGGAGCCCTTGGCAGTACTGATTACAAGATTGTTTGTCTCCGTAATTACAAACAACACCAAGGAGATGCCCAATGAGCTCAGGGCCACCTTTCATACCGGGATTTCTCTGTTTGCATTGAGTTATCAGTGTACCATGAATTTCTGGGCGTGTGAATTGGCAGATACCAGCCGGGGACCAAAGCCAGGAAGAGCTGCGGGGAATGCTGGGCTCACTGAGGTTCCCAGCAGATAAGTCCATGTCTAGCACTTGCCCTGATCATTGTGGCTCGATGAAGGGTCTGGTAGGCACTTGTGAGGTGGCTTTCCCGTAGCGTGCCGAGGCACCACTGGGTGTGCAGCCAGGGTGGGTGTGGAGCTGGAGGGGCTGAATATGATTCCAGGGTTGGTGTAGGAGCTGTGTGGTCTGGTTCAAAATCAAACCTGTCTGGAGTATGTCACTTCCATCACTATCTCCAAGGCCCCACAGACCCAGACTGTTCCCCAGGCTGCAACATGGACTTCTGCCTTGCTCCATATCCTCCTGGGCAGGTTAAGAGGAGGATGGTGTTTTTACTTCACACGTGGCACCCATGTTGCCATGTTGGTGTGGAAACAGCCCAGGAGCATACAAACAAGATGCCACGTGGCAGCTCCAGCAGTGAGGAAGAAGAGGAGGGAGCAAAGAGCAAAGCTCAGCCAGGGCACCCAAAATGCCTGCATCAGTTGCAAGCAGCCCTCAGGTGGAAGGGCTGTCAGGATGCAGAGATGCAGCCAGAAAGCAGCCCGAGTCCTTGCTTTTGGCTAGAGGGAAGCTCTGCTCCAGCCAGAGCCAAACTCCGACTCATGCCCACATCCATTCCAAGCTGAGCCATGAAGACTCCGTTGCAGCTTAATCTGGTCTGTGTGGGTAGAGGTGTGTGTGAAATCCCCTTGTGATGGGGATTCATCTGATGTCCCCTTCATCGCAGGTTGAAAGCACACATGCCAATGTTCACCAAGGCCCAGCTGGTCTATGGGGACTTGGTATCCTGCAGCCACCTGCAAGTGTGAGTCCCCAGACAGAGTTTGGTCCAGGGTTCAGCTGTGGCTCCGGATAACTGGGAGAGGCATGAAAGTGGCTTTCTCAAACTGTATGGATGAGCATCACTCCCTACACAGCAGCAGAAACATCAAGGCCCTTGGGACTGGAACAGTTCCTACACACGTGGATGGATAAGGATGTAGCCTTGTGGCACATCTTGGAGCTGATGGAGCAGCACCGTGAGTGACAAACACTGTCTTCAGAGGAGGGACACTGTTCCTCAGGGACTGGTGCCTTAGCTCCCTGCTGGTGTAAAAGCGTGGGCGTCCCAACAGGGGGGCTGCCTCCTCCACCAGCAACTCAAAGCAAAAACAAAGCGACCCAGCACCCTCCAAAACAAAACAAACCTGATCAAAACACAGCCTGCCTTAGCAGGCTTTGCCCTGTTGCAAGAGGGTGAGAAAAAAAAACAAACCAGCATGTCAGGCAGATGTTGGCTAGTGAACTGGAAGGTGCTCAGGGTGCAGCATCTGTCTGGAGTCACACCAGAAGATCCGTGCAAGTGTGACAAACCCCGGGTGTGGGCATTCAGTGGGCAGGCTGTGAAATGCAACTCCAAGGCATTTCAAAACCAAGTGACCCTGCTACGCTTTACATACAACATCTCCACGCCTTGTTGTAAGAGGAATTTCTTTCCTCCCCAGCCGCCCCTTGCAGGGCGCGAAGACATTACAATTGCAGCCTTGCTGGTGTCAAAAGTATATTCTGGGCAGTTTGCTTCATGGGGGGAGAGGTTTGGGATTTGTTGTTTTTATTTTTCTTTCTCCCTGCAGCTCTGCTTCCCAACAGCTCAACCACTGTGTCTTTTTGGCAAGCTGTGACCTGAGCCCTTTCCTCAATGGCATTCCTGCAGGAGGTAGACTGGCTTTGCTGCAAGGGCTCTGCTGCCCTTCCATCTCAATCCCGACCTGATGGATGGCTTCAGGATCTGTCTGGCATTCCCACCCTGACTGGTCTTGCCTCTCTCAAAGGTGAGCATTTTGAGACAAATGCTGGTTTTTGTACTTGGAGCTTGGGAAATTTGCGTTGTGTCCTTTATGTAACTACGGGAAGAGAAATGAGAATAAACATGCCTGTGGCTGTACTGCTCAGAGTCCTGTTAGACGGCTTGGGCCAGCCTGGGGTCTGTACCTGTGACCGGCTCTGCCCAGCCATGTCCCTGCTGGAGACACGTCACCCCTGAGAAAACACAGAGACTACTGAGTGTCCCCAGCTCCTCCACTTCTCCTCTGTGTCACTGCCACCGGACTGATGAGGACAGGTCCCACCAGTCTGGTTTTGCTGCTCACACTGGAATCTCAAGGGCATCCCCTGGCTGGGAGAGACTCAGTCTCTTCATCCTCACCAAGAGGCAGCTGCAAAGGGCTATGATGTACCAGGAGCAGAGCAGAGCCAAAAGCCTGATGGGATCTGCTGTGTCCCTGTGTGCCAGGGGTCTGCATTGCCCCCTAGCTCTGCCCCACAAGGACTGGTCCCAGCTGAGGGCAGAGTGGCTGTGGGGGCTCAGATGGATGGGCTTGGTGGATGTGAAGGCCTCCTGACCATGCCTCAGCTTTCTCCACAAGCAGATGGGGCAAGGGTACACTCCAATGGCCTCACTGACCCTCAGATATAAAACCATCACAGTCTTGTTTTGTCCCTCAAATCTACAAAAAGCAGCTGCCACGGCAGTACAGACACCCTGCCATCGCTGCAGGCATGCGTTGATGCATTCATTTTGTCTCCTTCATCCTGTTGCCCTCCATCAGGACACTTTCAGGTGCTGAAAAGTGATGATCAGCATCCCAGGGCCACCTTTCCGCGTCTGGCCCTGCTCCCACAGAGGCACAGTGTGTCTTGCAGACCTGGCTCCACGTTGTGCGTTCGACCCAGCAACATTTACTGCTCAAGGAGCAGAGCCAAGCTGCTGTATAAATGCCTGGCTCCTTTACTGCTGGTTTCTAGCAATGAAAGAGTGTTGTAAACTTTATGCAAACTCCCAGGTGACAGCTGCGGAGTGGAGGGACGTATTTGCTACATTTTTCTTTTTCGCCTCTTTGATTTGGGATTTTGTTTCCCCTTTAACTGTGGTGCAAGGGGCATCTGCATGTAGACTGCCTCTTTTTTTTCCTTGGCTGACCTTTGGCAGCTTCTGTTGCTTTTCTCCACCTGAGCTCCCTCTGTGGAGTGATTTGTCACTGGGAAGATAGTTACGGTACCATGGGGAAGAGTCTGATGGAGAACCTGTGTGACTGAAGCGAGCTGGGCATCTGCTGCTTCCCAGACACCGTGTCCGGCTCTGCTCCCTTGCAGGGACAGGGGAGGTTGTGTAAAACACAGGTTTGCATGCAGGTAGCAAAAGCAGAAGCGTCTCATGTGTGTTAGAGAATGGTGAGAAAGCCCATCTCTTGTCTCTGTAGTCACAGGAGAGAGTTGGGTTCAGGGCTCTGGTTCGCAGCTCGGCAGCGCTAGCAGCCACGCGGAGGGAGCAGCGAGGGGCTGGCTGGGAGAGGGATCCCTGCAGCTGCTTTTGCCCCCCAAAGCAGAGATTTGTGTATGTGCTCTGCAACCAAGCAGCGCCGACACATGATACACAGGGGCCAAACGCCCTTTTGTTTCTGTTCGTTTAGTTGCTCAATTTGATGAAGGCTGAAGAGAGATCACAACTAATTGCCCTCCTCCAGGCACTTCTCAAGCACCCTTGTCCGCTCCCCCAGCTGCTTCAAGGCTGTTGATGGATGCGTGTGACGCATGGATGTGCGAGGCAATCGTCAGCTGAAGTCACCTGCATTTTAAGGTGTCAATCCAGTGAGCCCCCGGAATGTCAGGGCTTGGATGCTCACAGCTGCCTGGACCCAACAGGAACCTCTGGCATGAAGTTTATGTGCAGTCCAAATGCTAGTATCTCCATGCAGAGTGACCTCCACACAGAGTGACCTCCACAAGCTCTGAGCGAACAGTTAAGTGAAGGTGTCTGCTTTTCACCTCAGGAAAGAAATATCAGAGCACAACTTGCCCTTCTGTTTCCCCTGTGGGCAACAGGAGATCACTCAGACTGAGCCAGAGGCATGTGTAAGGAAGCTCTCGTGTGATTTTCATGTTGTTTTTGGTGCTTCCCTCACGGTGCTCTTTGATATCTCACCTGTTTTTGTTCTCCAGGATCCACGTGCTGTTGGGGCTCCTTTTGTTCACTCCGTGCTTGTTCTCCTCCTCCCTCTCTGGACTTACCATGCCAAATGGATTTTGACTGCCTTTACCCGGAGATCAAGCACTGCTCTCTCTCATTAAATGCAGTATTTGTTGTACCAGGACTTGAATGACCCCAGCACAGCGAACTACGGAAGAATCCCTTTAACTGCTATGCAGAAGACAAATATTTGCTGGTACAGAACGCTCTGGATGATGTTATAGGGAAGATTTCTGCACACATCAGGCGTGCAACAAATCTGACATGCCTTTTCACCAAGTCACAAGTACCCTAACACCTCCTCTGTCAGAAAAGCTGGAAAAAAACAGTTTTATTTTACAGGGAACATACATTCATTAAAAGTCTGCCTTTTTTTTTCTTTTTTTTTTTTTTTCCCTTCCCCTGAACTGGAATGAAACCAAAGTTCTTAATTTTATTTTTAATGTACTTATAGGTTGTGGGAAATGAAATGAAAAGAGCAGTCCTCGAGACTGGCCAACAGCCAACGACCACTTCTTGGTGCAGGAGAGCTGAAATGAGTCTCAGCCAGGCTGATTCCCCCTTGCCCACCCTGAGTGCTCTGACTTCTGTTATGTTGGCTACTTTGCATCTCTTTGATTGTCATTAAAACGCTAATCAAAGACCTGTTGAATTTTCCCATCAAGAATTTAATCAAAAGTGGTGCATTACCATTGCATGTTTTGGTTTCAAAACTCCCCTCCTCCCTCTCCCCTCCTCCTCCCCCCCCCCCCCCCCCGAATGGTGGACAATGTCCTCTGCAAGTAAAAAAAAAATTAATGACTGTTTCAGGCTGAGAAACAGAAGTGGAAGAAGCGTTTTAAGTGGGTTTTCCCATCTTCCAAACCTTGGCAGGGAACAGCAAGTGGCAAAATCAAGTTAGCATTCTTTTCCAACTGCAGAGACTGTGTCCTGAGCAATCTGGGCTCTGAGCTTTGAGTGAAGGATCAAGGTCCTTCTCTAAAGCATCACAGCCTGCAAACCAGTGTTCCTGTGCATAACCGCACAGAAACGGAAGAGCGGAGCATGGATGCTCTCCAGGCTCCCGTTAGCCACCCAACAGAAGACCAGATTTTTCAAAGGGATGGCAAGAGGTTGTGTGTATGTCGAGAGCTGAGCAGACTTTTTTTTTCCCCCCCAGAAAATCTGGCCCAGGCTGTGGATGCTGAAGGCAGGGAAAGCTGTATTCCACAGCTGGGAGCGGGTGGGATGGGGAGATCCCTCCTCACAGCTGGCTTCTTCCAGGTCTGCTCTCCTTTTCGGGAAGCTCATTTTTAAAGGCTAATGAGACATGCTGGTTCCACAGGTGGGAATTTCTTTTGTAATAATAATTATCATCCTTTGCCCTTCTCTACCTGCTTCTAGCCCGAGACTTCCTTGCCTCCATCTAGTAATAGATCTTGTCTTGCCAACCTTTCAGCAGGCAGATAGATTATCTCCATTTCACAGACAAGGGAAAACAAGCCCGGGTAAAAACAATGTGTGTTTCTTCCCCTCACCACCTTCTTCCCCAGGTCCTTCCCACAACAGACTGGGATCTCTTGGGGATAGGTGCTGTTCTCTCCCACTTGCTCACAGTGATGTGAGCCTTGGCTGATGCACACCAGGCTGATTTCCTTCTGCCACGTGGCTTTCTGAGTTTCATAGCATCTGTTCAGCCATCCAGCCATCAGGCTCAGCCTTCCCACCGGGAAACCCCTCGCTCTTGGGAAAGGCCATGCTACATGCGAGGTCCCAGGGTGCCCACGCTGCTGCTTGCCAGGGCAGCAGCGCGATGCTCTGCCCCACAGACCCATCTGCAGCCGGTCCTATGCTGGCCACGCTGGGCGGCACGAGCAAGCACGGTCTAGCAAAGGAAAGGGGAGAAACACTCTGCTCAAGCCCCAGAAACCTTGCCAGAAACAAGAAACAAATAAATGGATGAGACACGGTGTCTGAGTGCGTTGGGCACTGAAAGAGCTTTACTGCAGCGTGTCAGGGCACGTCCCAGGCGGAGCAAGTGAGGAACAACGCCAGCGCCGCCGCCAGCCTCGTGTTTGGCAATGTGCTGTGCCCAGGGAACCAAACCCTTCTCACCCAGGGCTCCCTCCTCTCCCTCCAGCCGGGCAAAAGGGGAGCATTTTGCTGTGTTCTTCCCCAGCACAGCCCCTCTCGTCCCATGTCTTGCACAGATGTCCGGGTGTCAGTATCACCCCAGGGGTTTCTGGGGACCACACTGTGTCACTCTGTCACCCTGCTTTCTCCATGCAGCAGCAAGGATGTGGAGATCAGGCTAGTGGGTAAGTATTTATTCTTCCAGGTACAACACACCTCATAAATGCTACCTCATAAAAGCACTGACTATTGATGATCTCATCCCTGGCATCTTCCCATTCCAAGTGCCTGCTTGGCAAAGGGTTTAAACAGGGTTTAAAAGTTTCTGGTTGGCATCTCTAATTATTGGGTCGGCATCTCCAGTAGGGTATTGCAGCCAAAAGAAGACTTTTGGAATACAATAAAGCTCTGAAAATTAATACTCTTAAATAAAATCTTTAAAAAAATAAGATAACCCTCAAATACAGACACCCCAGTCTCCCTCTTAGACTCAACTGTGCTTAATTTGCACAGAAGTTTTGGGAGGTCTTTGCCAGGACCCTGCTGTAACCAACATTACAAGATTAGCGCTCTCAGGCTTCCAAACCTTGCTCCATACATCACACAGTGCGTAACCCAAGAGCACCGAGAGTCAGAGAGAAGAAAATGCAGCTTGATTTCCCATCTATCAACAATCTGATGCATCTCTTAAAGCTACAGTCTGCCCTTTCACACTAAACAGCCAAAACTGTGACCGTAATGGGTAACTTCTTTCCCCATCCAGCTGCTAGGGAGCTCGTAATGACAGGGCAGAGCGTCTCTTGCTCTGCAGATTCTCCTTTTGAGACACATTAAGGTTATTCTATTTTATGCGAAGGAGCAAAGAGCGGAGGAGGGAAAGATCCTGAGGGAAAGAGATAAATAATCTTCGAAGAGAACAATTAACAATCAATTGCAGTGTCGCTCTAGAGCAGAGATAGACACATATTTCTGGCTTTTATTTCTGATTAATGAGAGAAAGGCCTGGCCCCCCCTCTCCCCAGCCCTGAGAAACTGGTCTCCTGATTGTGTCACAACTGATCTGCAATTGTTCTCTCTGAAGATTATTTATCTATTTTCTTCATGATTGCCTGCTCTGAGACCTTAATAAACTGGATCCAGCCTGCAGCAGTGCTTGCTAATTTCCCCCTGAAGAGGATTTGAGTTTTTGTCAAGCTCTTAGGGCATCCGTCTTCTTGCTCTCTGTTGCTTTTTAAAGGGTTGTGTTTAAAACACCATTTTCCAACACCGTAGCATCAAGGTTGCTGGTAGTTATGTGTTTGCATTGAATGAAATCAGCAGCAGGGCTCAGTGTTGACCTTGGCAAATCAGTTTTGTAGGCTCCCATCACTATACCCTATGGAGAACACCTTGCTCTTCTCCCCAGCTTTCAGAATGAGATGGGGCTGGATTGCCAGCAGCTTGGGAAACCCGTAGGCTGAGCCAGCTGGAGCCCAGACAAAGCTGCAGGTTTAGTGTAAAGCAGTGGATTTTGGGGTGGAAAAGTAAGGCAGAGCATAGACTGATGCAGGAAAGATGCCCTGAGCCAAACTCATGGCACAGCTAAAATGCTCGTTTCCAGGAGGCTGTGGGTCCTGCTCCAGGGACAGCTGAGCGAGGGACAGAGCCCCTCCACCCGCTCAGGTTTGCAGCCCTGCATTTTGAAGGAGCGTGGCTGTGGCGTCCTGGGGTTTGCTGTACATGTTGCATCCCTGTGGGGTCTCCCAGAATGTCAGGAAAACTGAGGGACAGTTCTGCAAGACAGTTCACCACCCTGCAAGGCACTTTCCCTGATGAATTCAGGCTGTCTACGGGTATGCGGTGAGACAGCCCTTCGCTACCAGAGCCACTCTCTTACAGGGGGAGGAGGGGAAAATGGATGGTGTCCATTTTTGTGGGCAGCACAGAGGTGTTGATGCACTTGTTTATTGCTCTGCAAGTGGAGATTAAAGATTTCTTGCCTTGTTCCCTTCCCATTCTCCAGGCAATCCTTCGTGTGTGCGTGTGTGTGTCTGTGTGAGTGTCTGTTACTGCTTGCATGCACACAAGGGTCTATCTTGCATTAATGCAGTCAGATAAGGAGGTCTCCTTGGAGAATTATTCCCCACTGTTTTTATTTTAATATGACAAACAATGCGTGCTTGAGTGGTAAATGAGATGGTGTTATTTCTCCGACTTCCTTTATGTTCTTGTCCTAATCTTCCCTCCTATTTCAAGCTGTTGCTACAAACTCTCTCCCCCTACTCCCTTTTCTCTGCGACTCCCATCCTTCAGATGTTTAGGCTAAGTTTCTCCGTGGGGTCTGATGGCATCAGCCTCACAAACCTTCCTGCTCTTATGTTTCCTAGGAGAAAGGCCATGGGAAGGAGTGCTACCAAAGGCCATGCTATCCCCAGGGTCATATACTGTAGCCTGCTTTGTGATCTGACCGTTTCCTCTTGGTTGGAGCGATGAAAGCTACACTCCTAAAAACCTGCATAAATATTTCAGCAGAAAAAGGAAAAAAAAAATAAAAATCATGATGTGAATGGAGAGCCGACTGCAACGCCAGCTCTGCTGGAAACAGCGAACTGGGACGTGGGAGCTCTAAAGGTCACCCCAAACCAGAGAAAGCCTCAAATGAATTCAAAATACTTCCCCTCCTTATTGGCAGCAGCACATGTGTTTGCAGATAGGGTCTAGATTTCACTCTCATTAATGTTGTTTCCCCTTTCCATGCGCCGGGGTCAGTCCCCAGATTGCACAGGGATGGGACGGAGCTCCCCCTGTTTTTAGGTTGCCACCGCCCGCTGTGGCTGGGTGGAAATAAAGTTGTCCTTTCTCAGATCCATGCAGCTAGACCCGGTATCAGGATCCCAGCTGGCCTCATCCTCTGCAACACTGACTGTGCCATCAATCATGTGGGATAACCGCTATTAGAAATTCAGCAGTCACTACATAAAGTCCCCCACTGCCCTGCTTGGGTGAGGAGATGTCCTCCCATCAGCTCGATACAAAATCCTGCAAAAGTTGCAAAGCCACCCACAGCTGCTTTGGGCACCTGTGTGGTCCCAGGGCTGTGAGGAATATGTGACTGCCTCCTACTTGCTGGTATTAGGAGGATAGGTTTGACCACAGGATATCCGAAGGAAAAAGCATGCAGCTCTGCCTTGAAATGTGGTGAGGTTATTAGTGGGATTGCAGCACCCTGTGAATGGCCAACCGCTTGATTTAGAATTAAGTTGACATTTTATTCCAAACCTATACAATATCATCATCAAGGAAAAGTGTTGCTCACGCAGCCCTGACCAGTGTTTGGAAAATCGGCAGGGGCAGGAGGCAGTTCTCACCAGCCGTGAGCTGCAAGGTGGGTGTGAAAAGCCAAACTGTTAACTGCAAGAGCCAGATGAGCTTCCAGATGCACAGCCACAACTGCAACCTGCTTTGAAATGCACAAGAAGCCAGGCAGTGGTATCACCTGTGATAACCACAGAGTGAAGTCACAGGTCAGGTTTGGACCTCTGCAGACTCACCCCTTTGCCCAGAGATGCATCCTTGGCTCTGACTCACCGCAGCCAGACTTTTGTCCTGCTCCAGGACCTCTCTGCCCAGCTGGCTGGTGAGCATCTCAAGGTGGGAAGCCGTAGATGCTTCAGATAGGATATATACATTTCATAGAATCATAGAATGGTTAGAGTTGGAAGGGACCTTAAAGACCATCTAGTTCCACCCTGCCATAGGCCAGATTACGCAAAGTCCCATCCAACCTGGTCTTGAACACTCCCAGGGATGGAAGTGCTAAGCTGCTAAGTTCTTCCCCAGAAACTCATGTCAATCTTGGTGGTGCAGAGAATAAGCCATCTTATTAGAGCTGAGATTGAAAACTTAAGCCCAGAGCACGGTGCCAGACCTGCCAGCTTACAACTATCTTCTCTGGGCTCTAAAAGACCTCATGCCAATCTGTCTCAGGCACAGGCCCACTGGGCTGGAGAGACACCCTGTTTCTGGCAATGCCCCCTACTCTAGGCACCAGCGCCACAATTCCAGCTTGTAAGTATTGACCTGTCATCACACATGCCCCTTCTCATCCGTGGAGAGAAATAAACTTATGTCCTGTGATCAGCCTCACCCCACAGCAGGAACCTCAAGCAAGATTTGCCCTCTGTGCCTAGAAAAGGGTGGTAGAGGTGGCTGGTTCTGGCTTAAAGGCCTCATTTTTCCATTTTCAGGAAAGGTAGGTAGGACCTGCCCCAGCATTGCTGACCCCTGGCACCTCCTGGCTGCCCAGTCAGCATGTGAGGACACTCTTGTCTTGATACTGAGCTCAAATTCCCTCTCTGAGGGCCACCCCTATGGCCAGCCAAGTGGCTCAAATACTAAAACCACTCATCAGCTTTCCACCAAATGACAGTGGTAAGCAGGAGACCGCTGGGGAGAAAAGTTCTCCCAAACCCACAGGAGACCCAGGGGTTCCGTGCCCGGCTGACCCAGCCCAAAGCGTTTGCCTGCGGGGGGAAGTTTGAGGATGAGTCTTGCTCAGGAGGGAGGTGATGTCTTGCACTGTCTCCTTTCTGCCGCACGTCTCTGTCAGCCGGGGTGATCTGCCCATGGAAAGCAGAGGGATGGAGCACAGCTCACTCCACAGCGGGCGGCACTCATTACATGGAGCAAGCGCCTGGAAACACCAGGGTTGTACAGCCTTGCTCACTAATGGAGAGGTCTGGCCTGAAGACTGCAAAACATGTTATTTTTGCAACTTCCGTCCCTGCAACTACACGGAGTATAACAGGGAAGATTATCTTGACAGCTCTCTTACCTTATTCTCTCATTACAGCTCATCCAGCAAGGATGGGGGGGGCAGTGAAGCAATTTTAGGAGGCTGCGCATTTTTTATGGTTATGTCTTATGATGTGTTAATTTGCCAAATCAAATATATGTCTCAGCACTTCCACCTTTACCTCCTGCATGCCTGCAAAATAAATAGTCGTATTAATCATACTTTGCCGTTCTCCCTGGAGATTAGAAAGCAATTTGCAAAGATCGGTTAGGCCATCCTGGCTGGCTCGCTGGGAGGGTGCGCCACGGCCAGCGTGCGGTGGGGAAGCTGAGGCACGGGGAAAGCAGAGCAGCTTGCTCGGGGGCGGGCGAGAAGCGGGTGCCTTAGTTCAGTTCCCTCAGCTCCCTGTCCCCTACAGGGAGGGAAAGTGGCCAACGGCAGCGTGGAGAGGACTCGCCAAGGGGGTTAAATTGGGTCTTGTGAGCGCTCGCTGGTAGTCCAGCGTTGGGTGGTGGAGGGAGAATGGATGAGGGGTACCAGAGAAGTGAAAGGAAGCAATGAGGAAAAACCAGCCCCCTGTAAATCCAAACGGGAGCAGAAAACAAGGTACTTGTTCAGCTGCAAGCAGCCGAGGATGAAGCCAAGTGGCAGCTGGGTATTGAGAAAAGGGGCTCTAATGCTTTAGCAGGGAGTCTGTTCTGCTTCCCCCTTCCCTCCCCTCCCACCTGCCTGCTAAAATAATCTTTCCTTCCCTCTCAGCCCTGACTGTGCCTGTTTTTCCTCTTGCTTAATCTTTGATGACTTCATTTACACCGGTTCTCTGTCTGCTGACACCTGCCATCAGCTCTGAGCCTCTCTCTGCTGGAGCAGGCTGTGACCCATGGGCTCCAGCATGGTAGAATATGTTATTAATAAAAATAATGTCATCCAGCAGCATTGCAAGCCAGGAAAAAATAATTTGCTGTCCACTGTTCCCATTAGTGGAGACGTTCCTGGGGATCTGCAATGAGAGGAGCCACCAAGTCCATGCTGATCTGAGGTGGCTGTGTTCCTGGCCAGGCTTCCCAGGAAGAAATCAGTGTTGCCCACTGCACCCCACGTTGCATATGGGCAGCGGGGCTCACTAAGATGTGAGCAGTGCAACACTGAAGGCAATCTCCGAGCATTAAAAAACCACAGAAAACAAGAGCTGGAAACAGTAGCTCTCTGGGTGGCCTACTTTACCACCAGCATACTGTTGTACATCCAAGCTGCAGCCAGAAAACCCGTACATGCAAAAAATCCCAACAGCCCTGCAAGCAAGGCGGGGTGCTAGGTGCTAGAGGGAGGCTAGGAGAGGTTTGGATGGTGTCACGTGCCTCATCGCCTCTCCTGCAAAGGATCGTATCCGTCCATGACTTTCACCCCTCTGCAAACATCACAGGTGCATCCTTCCCTGGAGGTATCTCACTGGGTTGTCTGGTGGAGGAAGGACTGTGCCAGGGTGCAGCTGGAAGGGGACATTTTTGCAGGGCACCTCACCCCTACTCCAGGACCCTCCCAGGTATAATTGACTGTATATCAGAAGTCAGTCCTCCTACTGGCATCAGTATGTGAAGTGCCAAAGCTGTGCTTCCAGGCAGGAGATCCAGTGGAGATCTGGCTGAGTGGAACAGGAGGTTAGAATGAAACGAGTGACCCTTGTGCTCTGCATGAAAGACCTAACTTGCTTGCCTTGAGGTCAAGAGACACAAACTGTGCCAAGCGTGGAGTCTACCCCCTCAGCTACAGCTGAAATGCCACAGCACTGGCTTCTCATTCAGGCACCAAGGGGTGCTGGTTTCTCTCCAGACTCCCAGCTCTGGCCACATCAACACGCCATTGCAGCCTTTGGAGAGGTGTCCACAGATTTACGCTGAGGAGCCATTGGCATGCTGCTCCCCTGAGACGATGCTTTAGGTTTCCATAATGAACACAGGTTGATGGATTTGACCCGCAAAGTCTGCCAAAAGACCCTGCTTCATACTGCAGAGGAGTCATAGCATGGTGAGTGTGGTTTCCCTCCTGGCTTCTGATGACTGAGCCAAGAACTGAAACCACACAGCATAGTGTTAATGTGCTTTATTAGTCTTTTGAGGCTCAACTCCTCCCAGAGCTGGGACCTCTGTGCGAGATGGGTCAGGTTTGTTCTGGGCATCCTACTGTGTGCTTCATGGTGGACGACACCCTTTCTTGCCCTCTGGCCAGGGTGTTGGCAGGCCACCCTCTTCCCAGCCCCTCTCCGGTGAACCTCCCATGCGCACACTGGCAGCCCTGTCTTACTCTCCTAAGGCTGTTCCCTGTGTACAGCACAAGGCATAACTGCAACAACCTGACATGTCACTCACCCTTACAGCATGGCTCCGGTCCCAGTTCCTTTCCTATTATGTCCTTAGTCTCAAACAATTTGCATTAAGGTCATGGGATGAGACCACATATGATCAGGGGCTCCCACATCTTCCAGTGTTTTGGGGAAAAAAGAAAGTGGCTAAGGCAGGTAAGGACTTCATTGGGTGCTTCGCGTTCAGGGAAGGAGAGGAACCAGCTGCGTGCACCATGAGGGGTGGGAAATGCTGGAGATGCCTGCTTCCCTGCCTGTGCTTGAAATTGCAGTTGCTCACCAGCTCTGTCATGCAGCAGTTTTTGGAAAGAGGGTGGCACCCTGCAGCACCCTGTGCCCTGTCCCCAGGTGTTTTCTGCGGGTTTTCTGCAAATGTGCTCCCTTGGAGGCTGCGGTGGGCTGAGACCAGCTAAATGCTGATGCGGCTCATGCAGAGGCTGTCATCTGAATGACTTGTGGGGAGCAGCATGGCTGAGGATGGAAGGTGTCACAGGAATTAAAGTGACTGTCTCCAGATTATTTGTGAGCCAAGGATGGAGGCATCCATCAGCAAGTATCTCTGTAGAGAACAGTTCTCCAACTGCTCTGCATTTTCTGTAATGCGTACACATGTCTTATCGCAACAGGAGAGACGGCCTGTAGCGTCCTTGGGGACACCCTCAAGGACACAAAATCTCTGCACAGGGCTGACAGATACAATAGAGGACCCAGCTTCTTGCACCCTTACGAAGGCCAGGTGGGATCTCCTGGATATCTCTCCAGGGGCTGGAAACCTTCACCAGATACGTGAACTGCACCCTCAAGGTCATAGAGTGCAAAAGCAGCTGGAGTTGGTCCACATTTTGTTTTTTTTTAAACAAAATGGACATTTTTTTTAAGGAATTACATGCTAGATACTGTTTTCAGGAATTTCACCAGGAAAGAAAAGATGCCTTTCATTTCAGGAACCTTTTCTTAATGCTCCAGACTGACTTGTACACTGACAGCAAAAACATCCTGAACACCCCTACATTTTTATGTTTTGCACATAAGAAAATTTGCATATGTTAGCATATGTATTTGATATATAATGTATATATCCTCTGAAAAGTAATTAGTATTTTTTCAACCAGCTGCAATGATCACATGTTCCTGGGCTCCGTGCTGGCATAATTGGATGAAACTCTGTTGTACGTGTTATACTGCCGTTTTGAAGAACTGATCCAACGTTCCCATCTGGCCTTAAGATTTCAGAATTTCTGTCAGTGCTCTAAAGCAGCTCTACCACAGCCAAAAGGTCAGTACAATGTGGGAGGCTGCAAGGACTGAGCCTGGGTGTTAAAGGTCACGTCCAAAAAAACCATCAGAGTTTCTGCTCGCTCCTGAAATCGGGAGATCGGAGAGAGAAAAGAGTTTTGAAAGACCCACTCCCTGACAGCACACCTGAAGAGTGGGGGCTATGGCTTAAACAATCTTGTTACTGCTTGTTTTCAGTTATCACTTCATGCAGCTAAACCTGGAAAGCCACTCCTGACAGCAATATGTCATGGAAGAAATGGTTTCTTCTGAGGACACTGTGAAGGCTTTCTGAGGATAAAGAACAAGACTCCCACAAGTTGTTAAAGAAGCTGCAGTACAGCAGGAAAACTGTTGAAAGGAGAACTCTCTGTATCGCTGGAGATATAAACTAGCTGCTTAAACATGACTGCCAAAACCCTCCTGCTCTGTTTGGGTGAAAGTGCTCCTCATCCCCCTCCCTGGCTGGAAATGTCACAGGGGAAGTAACAAGAGGCAAAATACAAGAATTATTTACATGTTTTCCAGTGCGGCAGCTGGAATGTTTTGTTGGTTTTGGTTTTGTTCTTTTTTTTTTTTTTTTTTTTTTATCAGCAGATTTAAAATGCTTTAAACCTTGTGAAGAACTTGGGTGAAGAGGAGTCTAAGAAGTAAGAAAGGGTAAGGTTTGCTTTCAAGTCCCTGCTATGTCAGGACTTTTGTTGATGCCCATGAGTAGAGCACTTTGGGTCTGAGGGGGGCTAAGTTCCACATTCATAAAAGGAGGTTGGTTGCATTTGTCCACTTTGCAGGGGCATTGCAGGGGTAGGTGCTCACAAGTGCGGAGATGCTATAGCAATCATATGTTCACTTGAATTAGGTGGTTTCTGTGTTTCTCAGAGGCAGTCGTTTGCCAGTTGGAAGCTCACTGCATCAAGAGGTTTTGTTTCAAAGCAAACTCATCAACAGCAGCAAATGACGTACCAGTGGGTCTCGACATGAGGGATGCCATGCCGAGAGGACCTCTAACAGCAGGCTTTGAAACACTCCTGAAGGAGCAAGTCTTGGTATTCATGCCAGTGGATGGAGAGCACTGTTGAAGGCCAAGGTGAGGTTGTTATTTGCTGCTTGTGATGTGTTTGTTGGAAAGCAGGCTGTGGCCATGAGGCAGCACAGAGACCTCAGATCTTCAACCTAGATCGCAATGAGGAACATTTTTGCTGGTTTCACTCAACATGCATTTGAGCTAACTGCAAAATGTGAAGGATGACAAACAGTAGCAGAAAATATGCCTGACAACAGAAGGCTAGGGAAAAGGCACTGCATGTTCAAGAGAGCGCCTTGGACACTCAGAAGCAAATGCTGGTTCCCTTCCAGTCAGGCATCATCAAGAAAATGTAGCTGCTTTCATAGGCGGTACAGAACCCAAAATGTTAAGTACTGAGGAACTTCATTTAGAAAGGCTGAGTGGGGGAAAGAAATTCAGGAAAATTTCGTTTCATTGGCCCTGGATTTCACACTGCTGCAAGTTTTGAAGTTATTGCTATGTGCCTCCCAGTCAGGGGAAACCGGTCTTTGTGGACATCCTCTGGTCAACCCAGGAACAACTCATCTTAGCAAAAGTGTTATGGGTTTGCTGACAGGGCAGGCCAGCCCCAGGTGTGAGTACAGGACGTGCAGCCGCATGGCATGCAAAATGCCAGCCCAGCAATGCCAACTCTTGGTCCTCGCTGTAGCCTGCCAACATGCTGTGGCCAGCAGGCAAACCATGGCCAGGAACACACCGCGGCCAGGAGACATATCATTCATGGCCAGGAAACACACCACGGCCATGAGGCAACTGCATGCACACCATATAACACCACCTGAAGATGAGTCTTTTCGTCTCTCTAATTATTTTCTCACTCTGCAATCTTCTTCCTCACCAGTCAAAAGACTCGTGTTCAGGCTCTGAGCGTTACCATGGTGTTCAGGGCAGCAGGGTCATCTTCCCAGCTCTATCAAAGCCCCTTGTACAATAACCTGCTAAAATCACTGGATATCTCTGGGCATCCAGCAAAACAAGGGTTATAGCTCTCCTTTGTCCCAGAACAGACGCTCTGAGATGTCTAAGGGTTTTATGAGCCCAGCCTCAGACCACTTTTCCAATGACTTGTGCAAGTTGGAGCCAGAACTGTCCTCACACAGACACCCCTTGGCGAGCTCTCCTTGGGTCTGCAGTGGCGTGAGGGACCCAACACCCACGTAGTCCTCACGCTTGCTCATCTCATACTCTTATGAGGTATGCAGAGTGGCAGCAATATTTTTTACAAATGGATTTTTTTTACACCTTCAGGTGTTTCACTCCCCCTATCCTCTCCCACCTCTAGTGACACAATGAGGAGAGAGTCATTCCTGGAACTGGGTTAAGATCTTCACCACCCATCTTGGGCAATAGATTTTGGGGGATTGCTTTTAATTTGTCTTTTCTCAACTCTAGCAGCTGCTGGTCACCGCCAGCAATTCCTTCTGCTGGATGCCGTGGCAGTAGGCTTGTTTTCCCCTAGAAGGTCTCTGCCAGCTCATGTCCATCCCTGCAGAGCCCATGTGAAGCAGAGACAGACTTCCATGGCTGCTCAGTTTTGCATTTATCTCACTTACAGTTCTCCAGCTGTACCATCTCCCAGTTCGATCAAATCTTTCCAGGGCTTATCACAAACCTTCATATTTCTTCCTTCCTTTCATCAGTTTCTTTTCTTCTTCCATTAACAAACAAAACCCTAAATAGTTTGATGCCACCTGGACAGATTTCACCTCCTGCTCTCTCTTCTTGCTTCTCCAAATCATTAATAAATATTTTCAGTCACACCCCTCCCAAAGCTAGTCCCTCGAGTCTCTCCCATTTAACCTCCCCCTGCTCCAAGGACCATTCATTCACTCCAACCCTTTGTACCCTGTCGCTTGAGCAGTTTTTGACCCACAACAGGATGCTGCCCCTTACCCCACAGATATTTATTTTCCTTAAGAGTCTCCTGTGAGGGACTCCATCAAAAAGCCTTTAGAAAAATCCAAGTAAATTATGTCCAGAAGTGCCCTTTATCCCATTTGCTGTATTAACCCTTTCCCACGTTTTGGCAGGCTCAGAAATTGCAGTTTTCTGTGTCTGCCGTGTTCATGCTCTTCCCCATATACTGTCTGTTCAGAAATGACCAGATTTCTGCAGGGCCGGGATGCTCCGAGGGCCTCACCCAGCACTGGGTCCCTCAGGATCCAACCAAACCAAAGACCCAAAGGACCCCAGAACATGGTGCCTTCTTAACATGGGGAGGGATTCTATAACAGGGAGCCCAGATGAAAGCTGACATTTTCATTAGCCTGGTCTCCCCTGTTGAAAGTGTATCAAGAAGAGAAAAATTATTTCCTTGCATATTTTCAGGTTTTGATTAATTATTCTATAATTTTCATTTTCTGCTTTTATTTCCTTTTTAAGTTTCTGTTTATTTAGGACTTCAAGTTTTTATGTTCATGTTTTTTGTTATGGATTCTTTTAGGGAATAAGTCTTTTTCAAATAGAAAAATATCATTTTTCAACATCACAATTTTGAAAGCAAGTATAAATGAAATTCAAGAAAAAAGGAAAAATATATTATCGTTTTGCAAAACAGCTGATATTTACATTTGCCTATATGGGATGGGGTTGCAGTTAGATTGAAACAAAACATTTCTCAGTATATAACAAATCGGCAAGATCTTTGTTTGAACATCATCTTTAAGTTTTGTGTTCAGCTTTTAAAAAGACGTTAAAAACTGAATGAGTGAACAAAAGAGCTGTAAAAATAATGGGAGGCCTAGAAAAAAACCCTTGGAAATGAGTGTGAAGGAAGTTATTCTATTTAGTCTACCAGAGTGAAGGGTAAAAAGCAATCTGACCTATAGGTATCTACACAGGGAGATGGTATTTGATATTACAGTGCTCTTTAATTGAGCAGACAAAGCAAAATGAGGTCCAATGGCTGGAAGCCGAAGCTGGGAAAATTAAAGGTGGAAATAAGGTGCAGCTTTTTTTTTTAATAGGCAGACCAATTAACCACTGGAGCAATTTGCAAGAATGGAAAAGATTATCCATCACTCGAGGTCCTGAAGTCAAGACTGGATGGCTTTCTGAAATGTACATCCCACGTTAGTGCCCAGTCACGAGTGCCATGTGGGACCGCTGTAATTCCACGGATCAGGTCCTGCAGGAGGTCAAAACCAATTACCATAATTGCACAGTCTGACTTAAATTCCCTGAATCTCCACAGCCCTTTCTCCACCGCTTTTCTAAGACATGACTATTAAGACCTGCACAGTGGAAACCTCTTCTTAGGTTGAAAATGTATCTCAAAGAAAAATTGCCACGATGTCCTTTTCCTTTGCCCTCCGCAGATGGCCTTTGCTAACACAGAAGGCAGTGCTGAACCCCGTAGCACCTTTCCCCACCGCTCTTATCTTGACTGCACATGTGTGGAAAGGCTGCCTGAGGCTGATCCCTCTCTGCCCATCACCTCCCAGAGCTGGGCAGTGGATTCCCACCTACTGTCGTCTCTCAGTCCTGGCATCCCCCCCCACAAGCTATTCCAAAACCAGCCGCCTCTTTTGTTTCCCCCACCAGGGCTTGTGTTTGTGAATTCCCTTTACCATGTTGGCTTTTGCTTCGATGTTACCCCAATATTAGCAAACCACAGCTGCCTGTGCCCCAAGACCACTGCCTGAAACTGGCCTCATCGTTTCCATGCATTTCCCCTAAATGTCTGCCACGTCCTAGTGTTTCGCATCTTGCATTAGGAAAGAAAGTTTTCCACGTGAACCCACAACTGAGCAGCCCAAAGGCCCTCTTAGTCCCGATGCCCATCTCTGGCCGCGGCCAAGAGCCAACGCAAAGGGTGAGAGCAGCAATTGGGTGCACTTTTGCGCCCCCATTTCCAGGAAACTCTCCTTGTTGTGTGTTTATAGAGCACCTCGCAGAGCTGGCCTGCAATGCAAGTTCCCCAGGGGCACGCTAAGAGGAATTGTTACTATCAATTATTGCAATTATTGCAATTATAATAATTATTATTCTGTCACTTAAATTTCAGCAATTAATTTTTCCAGAGTCTAGTTTAAGTCATTTTCTCTCTGCCAGATGCTGATCACAGCAAGAGAGAGGTGCGGCATCTGCTGCTGATCAGAATCTGCTTTAACTCATGAGACACCGCAGAGGCAGGTGCCTGGTAAAGCACAGACCTGGGTCTCCTTGACAGGCTCAGAAGGAAGCAGCTGGGTGTGTAGCGTGATGCAGATGCCACAGGTCAGGCTTGCCATCAGTCTGGGGACATCGCAGGCTGGAATAAGACTACAGTGAACTGGGCTAGAATGGTTCAAAGCCAGGATTTCCAGGACACAAGTTTAACTGGTTTATCAGATTAATGTGACGGGTGGGATACGAGTTATTCGGCTTTAGGCAGCTGAAGGTTGTGTCTCCGAGCTACAGCAGCTGTCTAACAACCCACGAAGAGAGTCCGGCCCCGCTGAGGAGCAGTTCATCCCATCCCCGTAGGAGTGCCTCTGATCAGTGCATGGCCTCACCCTCCGGAGACACTTATTTTTCTCCAGTGATATTACAGGAGCCCAAAGAGTTCGTTTAGGCTAGACACCTAACTAAAGTGAGAGGAGATGAATCCTACCCTTTGCGTTCTCAATTGTAGGTTTGATGATAAGAAACCTTGACATGTGAGAGGGATCCATCAATCCAGAGGTTTGGGAACCACCAATTCAAGATAAATGTGGGCAGGGCAAAGCCGGCAACAGTTTCCCCTCATCTCCCACTATCAAGTGACACTAATAACACACTGCTTTGGCATAAATGAATGCACAGTATCCAGGTCGTCTTCCTGAGTGACAGCTTTGAGACCTAAAATGAGAGTAAGTTGGACAGGTCCATTGCGAAGTATTTAGCCATTTCCATTTGCATCAGCTCAGGGCTGGCTTACACCACATTCAGGATGTAATATTAATCTCACACAATGAGATGCTCTTTCCTCGGGCATCGCTGCTGCTGCCATTAATAAGCCCTCTCTTTTACTGCAAACTCTATTGAGGAATTTCACATCCAGGCCAGCAAACCTTAAAATGAAAGCAGGGAACTATATCTCAGAAGGCAGTCACTCTTGAAATGACTGAAGGTTCATAATAGATATTCAGTTCACTGAGGGCTGTCTTTGCACAGCTATATGGAAGGGAGTGAATGATATCTTCGAATCTTTCAGCAACAAGACAGTGGGCAGGAACCAGGAGATTGCTGCTATCTTCTTACTTAGTATTGTGTCCAATTCTGGTTTTCCGCTTTCAAAAAAGAGCTTTAATTGATTAGAAGAGGATGAGAAAATTGCTGCTATAATGACTTGATTTTGGGGAAGGTTGTCTTCTAGTGAGAAACTCGTTTATGTTATTTATCCAAGGGAAGATTTAGAGCCAATTTGGTCATGGCCTATGGGTCTGGGCATTGAAAAGAGGTCTAGGGAAATAAATGGTACTTTGATCTATTGGAAAAAGACAGATAAAGATCCAGTGGTAGGAAGCAGAAATGCAGTCCCACTGGGAAAAGAGTGCAAAAACTGAGGCGATAACCAGGGGGGACTTTACAGGGTGTCCCTTAGTCATCTGAAAGTAAAGGCTGAGGATGTGCTCTGGTCCACACAAATATTACATGACTGATGCAGAAATTAGTGAGGTGGGTCTTTGCCCTCCTTGCTGCTGTTTGTTGTGTTGAATTCTCTAATTGGATTCCCAGGGCTACAAACTGTTGCATTAGCTCTGTGAGAACAGACACAAAGCCATTCTCACATACCGCAGTATGAGTTAACGGCGTAGCAAACAACCTGCCATTAAGGCGTCAGGGACAATATCTGTTCTTCAGAAGACAATACTTCACTTATGTGTTTGCCTGAGTGTTTCTTGGTGATCCATGGGCAGACATCTGGAGAAAAATTAAAATAAATGGACCAGAAACCAGACATGAGACACCTTCCTCTCAAATTAAGGAAAAGGGAAAATAAAGGGCCAGCTTCTTCAGGATCCACCAGGAAAAGCCACGTTTAAGGCCATGTAAACTAGGGGGAAGCTTTGTATTATTTCAGTAGCCTTCAGTGAGCTCTGCTCTAGTGAAGGTGTTGCATAGTTCCGTAGCTGAAAAAAAGGAAAATAGGCATAATTTTTCCTATAAAATCCCTTGGTTGATGGCAGAGCTGCAGGATGCTGCAGGCTGAAACTCAGGGCTGTGAGTGGGGTTCCCACGGTGGTCCCAGGGTGAGGCTGGACCCTGGCTCTGCTTTCACCACATGCAGTTTTAAAAGGCTTTAGAACAGCAAGACTGGAGGGCTGGGAATAAAGAGAGTCTTGTTACGTGAAGGCAATTCACCCAAAGTAGCTGATCGAAAAAGAGGCGGAGAGGTGGGGCAAATAAATCATGTAAACACCTTCGCGAGGAATAAATACCTTTTCTTTAATGTAGTGGAGGATGGTACCAGCCAGAACCAGCAGCTAGAATTCAATTCAGGCAGCCGAAATTCAATTCAGAAAGAAAGCACAGGTTTTTCACTGTGAGACTTATTAACCACTGGAACAAACAATGAAGGAAGCGGTGGTTCCTTTTCCAGCCCTGCTCACATACTGGCCTGGTTGAGATACCTTAAGCAGGCACATGTGGATCTAAAACGGGGTGGAATCAGGGTACGTGAGGTGAGGGAACACCTCCTGGTGATGGTAACCAGGTGAAGCTCTGCCCTCCAGGTTACCACTGGCCAGAGCGGGTGGTGGTGTGGTCCCTTTGCTGTTTCAGACACAGACTGGACTTTTTAACTAGGAACACGCAGAGAGGCATTTCAGCAGGTTCTGCTTAGCTACAATTGCATAATGAAGTCCTTTAAGGAGTAAATGTTTCTGTTTAGTTCAATAATAGGGCTTCATTAAGAGCCTTTATAGACCAAAAGGGGAAGAGTAACCCAATCAAAGGTTCCTGATGAAGAGAAAACAGCGAAGTAGGAAAATCAGAATTTACTACATACCAGGAATGTGTGAGCCCATTCCCTGCAATGAAGTGAGATGCAGTTTCTTCCTTTACTTACAAGGACATTTCATGCTAATTTGCATAATAAAAACATGTGCACAAAGGAGCAGAAGCCCAGGGAGGTGTCAGCATTCCCAGGGATCAGTCCTGGCTGGGATGTGGCACATCCAGCTTGTTTTACAGACTGCCGGGAGGGAGGTGTGAGGGCCTGGGTGGATGAAGGGAGCATCTGGAGCAAGGGGTCTGGGAGGGCAAGAGAAACTGCGGCGTGGTGCTGCAAAGGGAGATGATCCAGCCCTGGCCATGCTCCATGGTCCCCAATGTGCACATTTTGCACTCTGCAGGAGCAGCCAAATGCCTGGATGCTCCCAGAGCCGAGCTTGAGGTGGGTGGCTCCCCAGCTGTAGGTGTTTCAGGAGGAACCGTGCACACAGATAACGAGCCACTCCTCCCTCTACATGCCTAATCCAAGTCATGGAGGGACCAAGCGAATGATCCCAAATCCCCCAGCGTGTCTCTTTTTGGAAGGCAAAGGGTCATGGACAGAGTCAGGGGAAAAATATAGTCCTCGAACCTGGCCTTGCTGCACCCCAGGAGAAGATCCCCTCCACTGTGCTTGGTCTCAACCCTCTTTCTTTACTGGCTGCAACTGCTAGGGGAGAAGGGAGGCTGGTAAAGCCTGCAAAGGGATCCTTGCAGACACGGTGGTCTCTACAGTTTGTCTTCTCCTGGTCACCAGAGATGTGCAGTCCCAGCTCTCCCCAAGACACAGTATGATCTCTATGTCATGCCAGACAACATCAGGACCTGGCGGTCCGGGGAAAGAAGACCTCTGTCTCACAGAAGAGAACAGAGTAAAAATAAAATATGTCCAATAGTGAAATGTTTCCTTCACAGTAAATTGTGGGACAAAAATTGCCATTGGAAAGGACCTCCTAGGCTGTTGCAGTCACTCATCCACAAGAACCAAAGCCTCTAATCCCATTAAGAAACTTATCTTTCCTGATGGACAAAAAAGCTTTCTCCCATCAAACGTCTATTCTGATGGAAATCTTTATACCAGAACTCTTTCTGTCTCACAAAGGGCCAGGGTGCAATCTAAGCCTTTGATGTTGTGTTTGGAGTATAATGAAAGGCATTAATTTGAATAGAATTATTGAAATGGCATGTCTGTTTCTGCTATTAATAGAAAAGAGTCTTAAAACAATGAGCAGCAGAGATGGGGTCTATTGCAGTGAACAGGAACAAAGGCAGAGTATTTTGCTTTGGTGGTTGTATTACGGGAATGGCCTGAGGTCTCTAATGTGCTAGGCTCTGTACAGAGCAGAAACGACAAACCTTGCAGGAGGCTGTAAGAGAAAATCATGGGACCTGGGCTCTGCCTGCAGACCTCTTACAACTCAAGAGCTGCAGAGCATTAAACTAAGTTGGCAAAGAACAGATTAAAACCCAGTCAGAGGTGACCGGTCTTCATTTAGCTGGGGAACTCCTTGCCAGAGGATGCTGCGGCTGCTAAAAGTTTACCTGGGTCTGAGGGGAGATTGAATGACTTCATGAAAGAGAGATCCATTGAGGACCAAACCTGTAAGCCTCTAATATTTGTAGCCTGGGAAGAGTGCAGGAGGGAAGAATCATACCCGCTTGCCATGATATTATGCCTTCCCTACACATCCACTTTTATGAAGGTGCTGAGATATCTGGGCTTTGATCTGACTTAATAAAGTCATTCTGATAGTCTTGAGTTATGTATCTCTATTTAAAGAAGTATTTGTATTTTTATATCTGTGCAGCATTGCATAATAAGCTGAAAATCATAGAAGTGGGTGGATTCTGCAGGGAAAAAAACAACCAAACAACCCTTTCCAGGGGCTTGAATTTCAAATGAATTCTCACCTCTGTGCCTGGCAAGATCATAGAGCAGATCTTCCTGGAAACTCTGCTGAAGCACATAGAAAACAAGGGGCTGATTGGTGACAGCCAGCATGGCTTCACCAAAGGCAAGTCATGCCTGAAAAATTTGGTGGCCTTCTATGAAGGGGCTACAGCGGCAGTGGACAAGGGAAGATAACTGATGTCATCTGCCTGGACTTGTGCAAAGCGTTTGACACTGTCCCACACTATATCCTAGTCTCTAAATTGGAGAGACATGGTTTCGACAAATGGACCACTCGGTGGATACAGAACTGGCTGCGCGGTCACACTCAAAGAGTTGTGGTCAAAGGCTCAATGTCCAAGCGGAGAGCAGTGATGAGTGGGGTTCCTTAGGGGTCAGTACTGGGACCTGTACTGTTCACCATCTTTGTCAGCGACAGCAGGGTTGAGTGCACCCTCAGCAAGTTTGCCGATGATCATAGAATCATAGAATCACAGAATGGTTTAGGTTGGAAAGGACTTTGAAGATCATCCAGTTCCAACCCCCCCGCCACAGGCAGGGACACCTCCCACTACACCAGGTTGCCCAAGGCCACATCCAGCCTGGCCTTGAACACCTCCAGGGATGGGGCCTCAACAACCTCTCTGGGCACCCTGTTCCAGTGCCTCACCACCCTCAAAGTGAAAAACTTCTTCCTAATGTTTAATCTCAACCTGCCCTCTACCAGTTTAAAGCCATTCCCCCTCCTCCTATCACTACTTGTCCTAGTAAAAAGTCCTTCCCCAGCTCTCCTGCAGGCCCCCTTTAGGTACTGGGGATCATCCTCGTGGGTCTCCTCTGGACACGCTCCAGCAGGTCCATGTCCTTCTTGGTATCATCGGCAGACTTGCTGAGGGTGCACTAGACCCAGCTCTTTGGTGAGGTAGACACGCTGGAGGGGAGGGATGCCATCCAGAGGGACCTGGACAGGCTGGAGAGGTGGGCCCATGCCAACCTCATGCAGTTCAACAAGGCCAAGTGCAAGGTCCTACGTCTGGGTCGAGGCAATCCCAAGCACAAATACAGGCTCGGTGGGGAAAGGCTGGAGAGCAGCCCTGAGGAGAAGGACCTGAGTGTGCTGACTGATGAGAAGCTCAGCATGAGCCAGCAATGTGCAATCGCAGCCCAGAAGGCCAACTGTATCCTGTGCTGCATCATAAGAAGTGTGGCCAGCAGGTCAAAGGAGTACTTTGACCCCACCTGGAGTACTGCATCCAGCTCTGGAGTTCACAACATAGGAAGGACATGGACCTGCTGGAGCGTGTCCAGAGGAGAGCCACAAGGATGATCTGAGGGCTGGAGCACCTCTCCTATGAGGAGAGGCTGAGAGAGTTGGGGCTGTTCAACCTGGAGAAGAGAAGGCTCTGAGGAGATCTTATTGTGGCCTTCCAGTACCTCAAGGGGGCCTGCAGGAGAGCTGGGGAAGGACTTTTTACTAGGACATGTAGTGATAGGAGGAGGGGGAATGGCTTTAAACTGGTAGAGGGCAGGTTGAGATTAAACATTAGGAAGAAGTTTTTCACTTTGAGGGTGGTGAGGCACTGGAACAGGTTGCCCAGAGAGGTTGTTGAGGCCCCATCCCTGGAGGTGTTCAAGGCCAGGCTGGATGTGGCCTTGGGCAACCTGGTGTAGTGGGAGGTGTCCCTGCCTGTGGCGGGGGGGTTGGAACTGGATGATCTTCAAAGTCCTTTCCAACCTAAACCATTCTATGATTCTATGAATTGTCTCTTTACCTTTTATGTTTGCCTCCCAGGAAGAGGCTGTAAAGTTACTCAGCAATTGCTACTCACATGCTGGTGTAACCTGGGAGCAGAACTGGCGAGGTGGCATGAAGCAGCATGGGCTTACCTATGATGGTTCCCAAGGAGCTCACAATGGGAAACATCTTGAGGAAAGCTGTCTGCATGCGGTGAAGTGAGATGCTTCCTCTGTCATCCAGGAGGGGATAAAGAACCTTTGGGGAGAGATGGCAGAAACATGTCCTTACCACAGGGTGCAATACTGAGCCTGATGGAAGAAGACAAGAATACCTTCAAGAAGAAAATACCTCGTGGTAGATGCTACAAGTCCCACTGGTGTCCTCAGTAGCCATTTCCATGGGTGAAGGAAAACGGAGAGGGATGTGAGTTTATTCCCTGCCTTGCCAGGGGCTTTCTGCAGCTCCCTGGCTGGGATAGACTCTTCACCCGTACCCACTATCTTCACCTGTGGAGCTGGTTTGATGAGCACAGCGTGACGCTAGTCCCAGACATCGCTTTTGTAAGAGGCTAAGGACATCAATGGCAGTGTGGAGCTTGGGACCAGCTGCAGGAGGACTCTGGAGAAAGCCCATCCACTCTGGGATGCCCTTCCCCTGTTTTTCCTCCTGTCCTCCACCACACATGATGCAAGAAGACCACCTCTTGCACAGCTACGAAGAGGCCCTCACACAGCTTTTCTTGCTGCCCAAGGCACCAACACCCAGGCTAGCAATAGCCTCCCCTCTTCTGCTCCTCTGTGGCCCCAGCTTGCAGTGCACACTGTTGAGGGTCTGAGAACACGCACGTGCACAGGTCCTGCAGGGCTTTGGCTGAAAGCAATCAAGGGTGGAAACGACTCAGGGTACAGCCGGAAAGGAGAGAAACCAGCCGTGGGTTTGCAGAGCAGAGGAGCAAGCCGTGGGGATGGGAGGCTAGTAAAAGTTAAAGCTGCGAGATCACAGAATCACAGAGATGGGGGGAGACCAGAAGCAGCTGAGACATGGAAGCAGCATTGCAATTTCTGATCTTCGCTGCTCTGGTTTTAATTACCTGGCAAAGCCTCCTGTAACATTCCCATCCCTCCCATTCATCGCACTGGGGTTTCTTTCCTGTTAATCACAGCAGCCAAAGCCAGTGCAACGTTTTACCTTCCCCAGCTTGGGAGAACAAGGCTGAAGATTTGCATCTAGGCTACGATGGGAATGGCCAGCTTGGCAGACAGCGCCGTTGTGTGTTGCTGCCGTTATGTGTGTGTACCGCAACGAGGAGTCTGCTCTATATCAGTGCCACTGAGCTTTCTGCAGGAGCCGGCCGTGCCGGGCAGCCATCCCACCAGCCGTGCTGTGTGAGTTAACGCAGCCGCTCCAGTCCCTGCGGGAGGGTGCTGGATCCGTCTGTGAGCCAGAAATCAGCAGACTGGTGGCCACCGTATAACATTTACCCCTTGGGGAGATGCTGCAGTAGCAGAACATATTTCTTCTCCACTCTGCAGCAGTAACGCAGCCCAGACCCCCTGCTTGAAAACCCTGAGCTGCTCTCCTGCTGCATCACTACTACTTTTGCATGCTACTGCAGAGCGATGCTAGCTAGATTATCTAGCAGCGTGAGCAACTTAGGCCATGTCTGTGTGTATTGAAGAGCATAAAACAAACTCCAGTGCAGTGTTCAGGAGGGTCAGCTGGGGAGCTGGAAGCAGGAGACCTGCCTCAGCTTGCCGTGGCACAAAGCTGGTTAGCCCTGTGGTGCGTCTCCTGCAAGGATGCAGCCTCCAGCTCCAGAACGAGCCCCGCCGCGCTATCCCTGAGACCTGCTGTGTGCAGGCATGCCCCATCCCTGAGGCACCCTGCAGCCAAACCTGCCCCCCCCCGGCGTGCATCTCCTTTAGTGTTGCATTGATTTGTCCCACAGCCACTGCATCATCCCCTCTGTCTCACATGGTCGCTTCTGTGTTGGTTTTGGGGGGACTGTGTGGGCTGACATAAAACAGATACAGACGCTTGCTGTACCTGAAGAACTTGCAAGCTGTAAACTTTTCCCTGCTTACCAGCCCGGCTGGTTGGTTGCTGGGTTTTCACACACGCTTTCAGAAGCCTGTTCTCTCACGAACACCAGCAGAGAGGACTGAAAACCGGTGTAAAATGGCAAAGCCAGTGAAGATTTTAATAGAGCCAAACTGAGCATCTACAGCAAAGGCAGGAACAAATATGATACCAAGGATGCATTTAAAGGGTCACCTCTTTACTCATGATCAAAGGCAGTTGCAATGAGGAGAGATTTCTCCAGCCTTCCTTCTTTCCTCTTCTTACTCTTCCCTGAAACTCATCTTTGTTGAGGAAATGGCAAGACCTGCAGCAGGAGGGAGCAACGGAGCACATCACACAAAGCCTGGGACAGGACCAGCAGCGGGCAAAGGTCCATACTGTAACCCAGGCACAGGTTCATTAGAGGTTGGCAATTCTGCTGGTTACTAGTTGCCGCTGCACCAGTCTGGATGCAGCAGCACTGGCATCTCTGGGTGGGTACCAGTGGGGCCCCACAGCAGCCCCTGCTCCATCTCTCCTTGGCGTTGCTCACCACCTCGCTGCCCTCTGCCCTTTGGTAAATCTGTCCTGTGCATTTGGAAATGATGACACAAAGCTCCCAAAATGAAGAGGCTTTGAGCAAGTGTTGGATCTATTGATTCGTCTGCTGGCCTTTCAGTCAGCGGGGTTTGCATCTTCAAGTTCAGCCATGAAATCACGAGGGCTATAAATAAAACAAACAGGCCGAGATTTTTCACAAGACTCCAGACGCTAGCAGCTTTAAGAAAACAAAGTACCGAGTCGTACAAAAGTCCCCAGGATGTACACCAAGTGAGTCAGGCTGCAGTCCATGAACACTTCTCTTATCAGCCGTACGGGTGAACACATCACTCACCGTCTCCTCTGCCCCCAGCGGCTCTTTCTCCCCTCTCTGCACCATTTCCCCAGACGCATTTGCACAACTGCTCTGTCTTAAACGTAGGTGCATGTGCCTATTTCTGTGTTTCAATGCATACACCTATAAAGGCAGCTTGCTTGCTGTCAGTTTCATGACTGGGGTTCTCATGTGGCTTCAGAAACAGGGGATGCTTTCCCATCATTTCCACCGTTTGCCATGAGCAACCACTGTGATCTGTCTAGTCTGCCCTTAAATCACTTAAGCAGCGAATCCTCTGACACTTTCCCGTGGAGAGGGTTTGATAGCCAAAACCGTCTCTCTCTGAGAGCACTCCTCCCTAATCTTCAGCATAAATTTCCTTTTCCCTCCACTTTGTGCAAGAGAGCTGTGGTACAATGGGTGTTTTATTTGCAGTAGGTCTTTTAGACAAACCCTCCTGGAGCTAAACACAACAGTTGCTGTGCAAAAGCAGCTTGTTGCAGAGGCTGAAGAGGGGGGGACCCAGGGTGGGCTTCCCACGGTGGTAGGGGGCTGCCGAGCTGGGGGAGCCGGCAGTGCACAGTGAGGGAGTAACCTGGCATCCACAAGGACTCTTGTGAGAAGAGTGAAGAAAAACGAGCGCAAGAAGACAAAGCTCAGCAGAATGACCTATGGCAAGGCTGGAAAGTGATGTTAACAGCAAGGAACAGAATTTCATGCTGGGAGTCTGAAGGCGATGGGGGACCACCAAGAGGTGCCGAAGGGTCACCTCGTTTAAGCTCCCTTTTCCGTTGCCAGAAGTATTACTAAGAGACGGGTGTGGGTGGACATTTTGGCTGCGGATCCCGGGGTGTCGTGTTCTTGTTCCTGCTGTTAGCTGCTCCCTTGTGCGCGTTTTCTCAGGATGAGCCCCCAGAGCAGGCCGCTTTGACTGTCCGAGGCACCCTGTGCCAGCCGAGCTGCGGTAACTCAGGGTGGTGCCGACAGAGGTAACGCCTGAGCCAGAAGCGGCTGTTTGGCTACAAGTGAGGGGGTTAAAAACCTCAGCCAAGAGCAAAAGAGCTGCTTTCTCCTACCTGCTGGCACTGACAGTCCGCGCTGTGAAAGCCGCCCCGCGAGAGAAGTGCTTATGCTAAAATTGCCTGTACTGCTCAGGGTGAGAAAAGCCAAACTGTGTGAGAAAAGTGAACTCTGCACACCACTGCTTGGCGTCTTACTTACAGCTGGGAACTCCATCTCCCTTCTGCAAAACGGGAGTTTGCCGTTGAACCTCCTTCTCCCCGGCCCTTCCAAGCTCAGCACTGTGTACACAATACATGCACAACCAGGGGTCCTGCGTTCTGGTGGGGCAACTCTCCCGGTACCCACATTGGGCTGGAGGCAGCGGGGCTTGGAGCTTCAGCTGGGTGGATTCTCCTTTGGCTAGTAAGGTGTGAGCACCACCACCACACCGCGGGGCTTTTCTGTCCACGGGAACACGAACAGGACTTCATCTCCTCCACCTGGTGCCCACTGCAATATCCCGGGGGCTTCTCGCTTTTCACATGCCTGTTGAATGGGTTGAAACGGGTCTGCATGCTCCAAAAGGGAGAGGAGGGGCACAGCAGCCCCCTGTGCACATCTGCGCAGAGGCAGTGCTTGAGCAGATGTCTGTCCCTGAGGAAACTGGACAAGGAGAGTGCGGTGTGCCTCAGCCTGGGGAGCTGATGTCCCCCGGGGGGCTGAAACTTGGCAGGGAAGGTACAAGGACAATTCAGCAAGGCAGGTGGTAAAATGTAATTTCAGATCCCATGCAGGCAAGGGAAGAGAAAAAAGAGACTGAGAAGACTGAATTATTTGCTAGTTTGGAATGCTTAATTTTTCATCTTCTCTGAAGCATTTGCATAATCTTTTTTTTTGGGGGGGGCGGGTTTTTTTGTTGTTGTTTTGCTTTATTTTAGTTTTTTTGCTTGGGAATTTATTTTTTTAAAACCTTTCTTGTCTGTGCTACCTTGGCAGCCTCTGTTTGAGCACCAGCAAAACATTCTGTGTTTACTGTCATCAGAAAACACCAGCTCCCGAGAGCCTCGCAATGCAATTGCAACCAAAGTCTTGGAAGGGGGAGAAGCTGGGGACAGGGAGGTCATCGCTCTGGCTGGAGCCACCATCCCCACAGAGCAAATCCTTCCTGTATCCAGCCCCAGCTCCCAGTGCAGTAGCCTGCGTGTATCCACAGCCTATCTCAGCCCTGCAGGGCCATCGCGGGTCCCGTTGGCTTTAAAGCCCATGGCTCTGGGTTCGGGCAGGGGATGGTGTCCAGTGTCGTGCCGGTGGAGGAGTGATAGGCAGAGACAAATCATGCTGGTCTTTGGCTCTCTCAGCATTTCTCCTGATCAGAAAGTACCTAAAGCCCAGAAACTGTGAGTGAAGGCTCTGCCAGAGTGTTTTGAACTAGTTATTGAGATCCCTTGTTAAGACCCTCCGGCACATCGTCAAGCTGAGAAACACAGGCGTCACTGAGAAAAATGGAGACATTTCATTTAGAAATTTTGCTGAAACCTTCAGCCTTCTCTGCAAGAAAATGTGATTAAACAACTCTTCTTTAGCTTGGAAACACTTGCCAAGTTTAATCTGAAAGTTCATTACACCATCTCCCCACGTACGTTTTCCAGTGAATAAACTATTTATCTCCCCCCCATGCAAATAAAAAAAAATAAATCTGTCTCTTGCTGTAGCACCAGATTGCAGGGCTTGTGTTTGGGTACAGAGTCAGACTTGCTGTGAGCCTCTCCATTCCCCTGCATGTCCATAACTGTGCTGGAAATCTCCAGACGACAGGCTTTCAATCACCTCCTTTGGGAGAGGCCACTCCCAAAGGGAAAACTGGGTTAAATCATTAGAAAAAAAACCCAAACATACAAACACCCCAATAACTCTTAAAAAAAAACCAAAACAGTACTCTTCTAGCTCACTGGTTGCCTCGAAACACCAGGGAAGCGATCCTTGATGGCTCGCACAGAGCTATCCAAGCGCTTCAAGTCCTGATCTCCCCAACCCTCCTCCTGATGGGGAATATTTATTCTGTGTTGACAGAAGTGTGCTCCAGGGTGGGAACTAATATTAATTATATGACAAACACATCCTTGGGCAGTGATTTGCATGTGGCCTTACATCAAACAACTCAAGGTCCCATAAAAGAGGAGCGGAGTCCGTTCCTGCTCCCTGCTGCATATTGAATGAATGCCGGCACGCTGTCTGACTGCTGTGACCTTCGGGAAGGTCTGAGCGTGTTTCCAGCCCCTGCACACCCACACAGGTGACTGGCTTTGTGGATACGGCTGGCACGGAACTGGCAGCCTGTCCCGATGGGGCTGTTCAAATAGTTTGGAGAACCCCTTGTGAAATACTGACGGGGGTTACAAAGGCAGGTGGTGTCAAACCTACAGGCTGCCTCCTTAAGCCAGCGTTATATTTACAGCTTTATCATCTGCAAAGAGCAGCTGGTGCCTCATCCCGCTGCACGCTCCGCAGTGTGACTCTCTAACTTGCAGGCTGATTTATGGAGCGTGTCTTGCTTTTCTCAGTAAAAATTATAAACGGCACCAAAAAAAAAAGAAATAGAGAAGCGACTGAGTCTCTTCAACTTCGGGCTCTGCCATCATAACTGACAGGTAAAAGGGCAGATGGGAAAATACCTACAGAGAATGAAGGAAGATCTACTAAGCAGAGATCTATCTCAATTCCCCATGAGGTTATCAATGCCTTGGTGATCGGAGTATGAAAATAACGTATTGTCAGAGCCAGGTGCCAGCAGAGAAATAGCCCAGCTATACAGGACCTCATGAAGAAACAAATCTGGGGTGTTTGGTGTGCCCAAGCCAGGGGATATCTGATCCCAGAGCTGTCTCTTATTTTGCTTATCCATTTCATTACCCATGGTTGCCTTTCACTGCCAGAAGACAAGGAAACAACACCGTGAAATCCTTTGGCTCAAGGGGATCAGCTTGGAGATGTTTGGGAAATCTTATGATTTTTCCCCCCATCCAAAAAAAAAAAAAAATTCTGATTTCTCAAACCCCAAACTTGCCTTGGGAAATGGTTGGGATTGATGGATTTCCCAACTCTAAAAGTAATTGTTCCCAATACCTTTTGGAATTGTAAAACTAAGGGTCTCTGACTTCTTTCAGTGCTCACTTAGAAATGCAACCCCAGGGTAACAGAAATGTTTGAGGCAAGAGCAGAGCAGTCGGCAATGACAGGAGTGAAATACTTCAATTGTGCCAAACCAGTCTTGAAGGATTATTATTCCTGTTCTAGGCCAATCTGGAATAGACATTTTGTTTGTTTTCTTTTTTCTTCTTTTCTTTTTTTTTTTCTTTTTTTTCTATCTTAAAAATGTTCACAGCATGGGAAAATAACTCTGGGCCAGGCTCCTGTTCTGCCAGAATCCTATCATCTGTGTGGGGACTTCATGGATACGCTACTGGTAGAAGACCATCAGGGGTAAAGGACCGAGGTACAAAGAGTGGCCTTGTTAGAGCGGAGTTCCACATGCCCTAATGATATGAAACTTGGGAAACCCCTGACTGAAGTTGGAGAGAAGGAAAACGAACATATGCATTAACCGAAGTGTGTCGTCTTCTGAGCGGTACAGTTCTGAGCTGAACCTTAGTGACTCAAAGATAAGTATAAGCCGTTGGTGTGGAGTGTCTGAGGGGAATCCCTTTCAAATGTCCATCACCCAGAAATGAGACATCAGCGGCTTCTCTTACCCTTATTTTCCTTAAACCTTTTGCTTCCAAAATCAATATTTGCTGGTCTTTGTTTTGCTTTTATGTTTCCCTGAGCTCCTCTCCAATAAGTTGGGATTCAGGACCTGCATTCCCATCTCACTGGAGGAATTATTTTTCTCAAGGAAACTGTGCAGTTCTTGCTAGTGCCCTGCCCTGTCCCTCCGTTCGGACACGGTTCTGGCAGCGCTGGGAACACTGGGAGGGATGCAGTGAGACTTAGTTGCAGCCGATGGGAGACTTTGCATCGGTTACAGCCAGAAATGAAGTTTGTCCCAGCACAATTATCAGACACCTCAACCAGTAAAGGCACAGTGCTGCAGAAATAGCCCTCAGGACATGGAGTCTTTATCTTTTCCTTGCTGATGTAGAAAAGCCCAAGTTACATAGGAATCTAATTTCCTGGTGATCCTGAGACAGGGTCCACTAAGGATGGAAACAATTTAAGGGAGGCTGCAGAACAAAAAAGGAAGGGAATGAGGGGAAGAAGTTGCCTGATGGTATGATGGAAATCCAGTATCAGGTGATGGAGTAGAAAGGGGAGGTTGAAACGCGGAGAGCAGAAAGAGAAAAATCGGAGGATGAAAGAGAACAGCCCCTGCCGATACAGTGTGGCTTTGATGGAGAAAGGATATACGCAGCTGCCAGGTTTTTTTTCCACCTTCATGTGTGACAATTCATGTGAATTATTTAATGAGCGGATTTACATATTTTCAAATAATTTGCAGTTTCCCCTTCCATTGCCTCTCATAGTGCTGTTGCCGGAAGCTGCTGATGATAATCTTGGAGTACTCGTTGTGTTAGGTTTTATAAGTGATGTTGTCTGAGACACTGTTGCTCCTTCCAGAAACACACCAGGAGAGGGAAAGGCGCAGGAAAGGGATGGGATTTCTCTTAGGACACGCCCTGAAGTCCCATTTCCCAGGGAAAACACTATCACTTGCAGGCTCCATGCTCCTTTCCACCCAGGGTGGGAGGAAGATGAAGATGAGCCTGCAATGGCATGAGGACCAGAGAAGTTAAAGTGTGGGGAGAGGTCAGGAGACTATCCTCTGCAGAATGGCAGGCAAAAAGAAAATTGCGGTGTATTAACAAAGACTGGGGATGGTTTTCTATAAATACGTCTGGGAAGTAAGCACCACGAAGGGAGGAGAGCTATTTCAGCCAAAGGACAGTGCTGGCATGAGAACAAATGGATATAAACTGGTCATGAATAAACTGGGCTGGAAATTAGTCGAGGGCTTCAAACCATTAGAGCAATTGGGTTTGGATCAGCCGCCCAGTAGGAGCCATGGGGGCAGAAATCCAAATAGCTTTTAAGAGAGAGCGGACTCCAGCTCCTAAAGGGCGTTGTGATGTGTTGCTGCAACAGCAGGGATTGAATTTGGCAAGTCTGGAAGTCCCTGCCAGCCCCACGTTCTTGTGTTTCAAGCATTTGGGAGGTTTGACTTCTTTTTTGTAGATAAATATGGCTTTGTGAGCAAAAGCAAATAAAATGCTGCTGGAAAAATTTATTTGAGCACTTTGCAAGATATTTTAAGACAAAAAGAGTTGAAAACAGAAGTTGAAAAGCCAGCTCTTACCTTCCTGTTGGTGCTGTGACAGGCTGGGGTGCCCTGTCCAGATGGGGGAAGCTGAGAAATGAGGGCATAATGAAATATAACCAACCTGTGGGCTCAAAGGAGACATGGAGACAGAGCATCTTGCAGAAAGTGCCTGCCAGGTTGCAGGGGGATTGCCCAGTCTTAGGCAGGAAAAATATCCCACCCACCAGGGATTACTCGAGGGTGGAAAGGATTGGGTTGATCTTCAGTACCAAATTACTCTTCACAGCCCTCTTATCAGAGGCTCTGGTTCGTGTCTTAAACCAGCAGCGGATCTCCTGTCCTGCCCCAGCCCATGTTTTTATTTGCTAGCTCCTGCTAAGATGTGGCCCAGCTCAGCTCTGAGCACAAGCTGACTTCTACACGGGGATGTGGAAGTGTCCCTCACAACTCACACCATGGCCAATAGCAAAGTCTAAGGAAGATAACAAGAAGACAACTCTCCCAAACCAATACTGGCATCCTTGTAGCTGACAACCACAATAAATCCACGCCCCAACACACATTTCATATAATTTAGTCTTGGACCCATGTAAATATTTGATATCAACAACATCAGGCAGCCTGTGGATGAACAACCCCATGCACCAATATATGCTGGGGGCCACCCAACTGGAAAGTAGCTTGGCAGAAAAGGCCCTGGGGTCCTGGTGGACACCCAGTTGGCCATAAGCCAGCAATGTGCCCTTGCCACACAGAAGGCCAACGGTATCCTGTGCTGCATTAAGTAAAGTATTACCAGCATGTCGACGGAGGTGATACTTCCTCTCTGCTCAGCACTGGTGAGGCCACACCTGGAGTGCTGTGTCCAGTTCAGCAGTCCCCAGTACAAGAGAGACGTGGACGTACTGGAGAGAGTCCAACAAAGGGCCACAAGGATGGTGAAGGGTCTGCAGCACTTCTTATGAGGAAAGGTTGAGAGAGCTGGAACACTTCAGCCTGGAGAAAAGAAGACTGAGAGGGGATCTCATCAATGTCTATAAATACCTGAAGGGAGGGTGTAAAGAGGACAGAGCCAGGCTCTTCTCAGTGGTGCTTAGTGACAGGAACAGAGGCAATAGGCACAAACTGATATACAGGAGGTTCCCTCTGAACATTAGGAAACACATTTTTACTGTGAGGGTGAGCAAACACTGGAACAGGTTGCCCAGTGAGGAGTCCCCATCCTTTGAGATATTCAAAAGCCATCTGGACACAGTCCTGGGCAGCCTGCTCTCGGTGGTCCTGCTTGGGCAGAGGGGTTAGACAAGATGACCTCCAGCGGTCTCTGTCAGCCTTAGCCAGCCTGTGATTCTGTGTAAGGAGTTCCACAGGCAAAGATGTGTTATTTAAAAAGATCTACTTTATTTCTGATTTGCCACCTACAGTTTTCATTTGATGCCTCCTAATTCTTCCATTGTAAGGAACAGAAAACAACTGACTACTCTCCATCCCTTCCTTCCACTTCACAGTCTTGCAGACCTTTCTCACACCTTTGTTATCAGTTCACCAAATCTTAGTCTTAGCTTGTTTGTTGTTCTTCACAGAGCTGCAGTTCTAGTGTTTCACTTGCTAGTTTTGCCTTTCTCCAAAATTTTCGCAAAACTACTCACACTGGGGGAGCATCATGGCACTAGGAAGCCCCAGCCCACAAGAAGCATAAGATACGTACGATGAAATTATAGGTCCCAGACATATATAGAAGATTAATTTGAGGTCACGGAGATCAGACAGAAGCAGTACTGACTGGCAAGCTGATGCACCAACAGAGAGCTTTCAGCTGCTGAGTCTGCTTGGTTCCATCAGGAGGATCATCCTAATGGAGGAGGTCCAGAGAGACCTCCTAAACTAGTCCTAAAGCTGTATCTCCTCACCCATGCAAGATGGCCAAACCCCATTAAACTGCCTGTCCCTTTGGGATCTCTAATAGACTCTGAACATGATGTAATTGGGGTTCAACAGCCACTTCTTGTGGTGAGAGGGCTGGAACCTGTTACTAAGGTATTCCATGGCTCTCCTACACATCTCCTACTCTTCCTCCATTGGTGAAGTTCTCTTTGTTTGGACCCATCAGTTCCTGGCATGTGAATGGAGAAACAGCAATTGTGAGGAGTGCTGAAGTACTGTAATTTATCTCCTGGTTGCTGGGCAGCAATTTAAACCACTGCAATTTCAGAGGACCCGTAGAGAAACCCTTCTCTAATTGAGCCTTTTTGCTCCAGTCGCTCAGGGATCCTTACAAAGAGGACAATGAGTCACTATAGGAAATATCAATATGAGAAGTCCCTGGGAAGGGACAAGACAGAGTCCAAGTTGACTGCAAATTTCAGTTCTGCAACAGCCTTTCATAAAATCAACCTCTTTTAACACGTTTTTGAGAGTGGCTGGTTTAAAAAAAAAAAAAAAAAAAAGATGGGGGACACACAAGAAAGTTAGCAATAGTAATTCTGTTGTCTCCCTCGCAAGGTGTTTTCTGGTTCATGGAGATGTGGGAAAGGATATACGAGGCAGCTGAAGATGACTAGGAGTTCTTTGTCTCTAACAAAGCACAGGATGAAGCCACAGCTCCTCACCCAAACTTACAGTTTGAGCAACCTATGGTGTAGGACACCAGAGGGGTGGCTTTGGGGCAGTGCTTTGTCCCGTCACCCATTTTAATCACCTTGAGACCTCTTTTGCTTTGAGTCTGTGGGAGCAGAAGGCAGTAGGACGTGTGCCTGACAATAGGATGTATGTCCACACCTCAGACCATACCACTTGTCCTTCCTCATTAACACCAGCCTTGTTTCCTTGCACTCCTCTCATGGCTCTGATATTCCTCCTTCTCACCCCAGCTTCTGAAAATGCTAATTAAAAGTGGTCACCCGTCAGTCCCCGACTGGGACCAGTCCAACCCAGTCTACAGGTGAATGTCTTTTCAGTATTCATCAAGTTTCATTCTCTGGTGCTTGGTGACAATTTTGTCTTCCTCTGGGGACACAAAAGAAGAAGACATGATGTTGCTGTAATGAGATGCTAATCGTGCTACGGGGGTCTCCTGAAGAAATTGCAGAGCCCTTTGTTGAGGGATGCTGGGTCTTGTTGTCCTCAGCTCTTTGTTTCTCCTCTGATTTCTGTAAGAGGCTGCGTGGGTAGGAAGGGAGGGTAGAATTTATAAAGATATTGAAGGGCAAGGGAAGGGCAATGCTTAATACTGCATCACAGAGATTGCTATGAGCTGTTTTGAATTGGGTCTGCCTTTTTATTGCACATATGTGCAGTGCCAAGCTGACAGAGACAGGGATCTGCTCTGACCCCATATCAGTGGGGTCACTACTTTTGTTACTCTTATGATTTCTTGTTTCTTTCTGGCTTGCCAATAGCTGCAAATGGATCAGACGGACATCTGAAGGTCTGGGAGGCTCTGACCATACATCTGTATTTCCTCCTCTGGAGTATGAGGAGCTCGGGGAGTCTCTGCAGGAACCTGTGGAGCCAGGCATGGAAGGAAGATGCTTCTGGATTGATGGTGGCTGGTGGCTTCAGGTGAGTGGGTTTCTTGCAACACTGCCAGCAGCAGACACCACTTCCTAACAGCAAAACCCGTGGTCCATGCTCTCCTCCTCCAATGCAGCGTGCACAGTTTGAGGGCAGCCTTTTGCAGTCTGTAGCTAGTATGTCCAAAATCTGCTTCTCTGCTCCCAAACACGGCCTAAGAAATAGGTCAACTTCTGCTTGGGTCTTGGTTGTAAGCTTCAACAACCAGCTGGACTGTAGGTTGCTGGTGGAAAACAAATATTGTGCTAGCAGTCCCTTTGAGGGCTGCTATGCTATGCCCATCAACAGTGACTTCTTCAGGTCCTTCATCATGCCCACAAGGGAAGTTGCACATGCCTGGACTTGCCTTGCAGCTTGGCCCTAGCCTGAGGGATACATCTTACCTCTTAGCCAGCCTGGCATGTCCTGACAGTGCCGGCGCTCTGCAAAGCCTTTTGGCTATGGTGGCCAGGGTGCACGCCACATGCCAGGGGTGTCCCCAGCACACTCCATGGACTGCCAGTTTTGATGCCTGAGGAGGTCATCAAAGAGTTAACTTCCCTCCAGATACTCTCAGCTGGTCCCCAAGCGAAGGGACTTGAAACAGGGGCCGCCTTTACTGCAACACAGCAAAGACTGGAGCAAACCATATGCTTCTGCACAAGAATAACAGCATCATTAAAATCCTGAACCAAGAATTCAAAGGAGCATTTGAAGAGTACATAGCAGCAGGTCCTGAATCCTAACTATCAGCTTCTCTTCCCCTCAAATCCTTTGCATGGGCTGAATGTGAAAGCAAAATGTATACTCAATCACAGCAACCCACTTCCTTCCTCCTCAAGTGACTCTCCAGGCTTATGCCCACCTCAGGAGAGAGCTGTAGTCTATAACAGCAGCGAAACAGAGGGGAAACAAACAGGTGAAACAACAGAGAGAGAAAGAGTATGGGAGAGAGAGAGAGATAGACCCCGGTCACTGCTTAAACTTTGCTTATTTACAGCAGCAGCATACATATGAAGATCTATAGCACTTACACCCAAATAAATCCTCCCCTGGAGACAGGTGGCAGATTTCCCCCTCCATTATTTACAGCCACTTCTCAGTGAAAACTGCAAGCTGTAAAATGCCCATACAGTGTTGGAGAGATTTATAGTCCTCCTGTATTTCACACACTGCCTTGCCCCGCTGTGCTGCCTTTGGGGAGAAATGGCAAATGGACTCCAAGGTGTTTGACAAAGATGAAGACTCATTTATTACTTGATGCTTTGGAGAGAAATATTTGTACGCAGCAGCCTACACGGGTGGCAAAGGTTAATCCTCTCCTCTCCTGTCAATTCAGCTTTGTATGAGCGAGGGGAAAGCAATGTGTTGGGGAGGAGAGGAGCGAGGGAGGAGAGCCACTGAGCAGCACCTGCGTCACCCTGCGCCCTTGACCAGTGCCAGAGGAGATGGGGGACTTCCCTCTGCCACCGATCCATCACCCAATCAAGCTTGATCTCAGCCTTGTTTGCACAGACCTTGGTTCCTACAGGACATCTCTCCTTCTCTGCAGCAGGTGTGATTTCCTGAACTCTGCTATTAGAGGAGGCTTTCAGGTCAAAAGCACCCATGATACATACCACCCTGAAATCCTGGTGTGATGAGCTTGACTCCCCCTGGCACAGTGGGGCATAGGAGAATAAGGGCTTTTGGCAGACTGGGCTTCAGAGTGTCTTGGCCTAAGTTGGGGACCCACAAATACATCTCCTTGTCCTTCTCTGCTGGCTGTGTCAACAGTACTGCTCCCTCATCTCTAAAGGTGATCCCTGTGAGTGGGGTTGAGGCAGAGAGCCAGCGTGGTGCCAGCAGGATGCTAACACGCTGCCTTCTCTGAACAGAGACAAAGATCTTCAATCTCCGGCGCTGTCGATAGAGTGCTTTTCAGCAGCACTAAATTCTTGCAAAAACTCGAACATGAAAACATAAAAATAAAAATACAGTGTAAAAAATACACAATAAAAATATAATATAATACCAAATATATCACTTAACTAAAACCGCTGACCTAGCGGCTTTGATGTTAATGCATTGTCTGTAACAACGTGGCGTTCCAGCTGAATGCTAACCGGCTGCAGACCCCGAGCCCAGCCTTGCTTCAGAGGTTTCTGATTTTACTACCCTGATTTCTGCAGTCAGCCTTCATCTCCTGGGGTTTATTAGGTCTCCTCCCCTGCCACGATCGACTAAGAGCTGTTTTCACTTTCTCCCCAGTGTTAATTAAAGCTGGGGTTGAGTAACCCCCAGAAGACTCCTTAGAGGAGGAGGAAGAGGAAAACTGAGCCCAGCACGACGGCAGAGTTCGATCAGTGGAGAGCTGTGTTAACAAGAGCCCTATGGATGTGAGAGGGATGAACAGTCGGTGGGGAAGGCAGGAACAGATGGTACCCAGCTACACGCAGCATGGCTCCCGGGGTCTGCGGGGTATGCAGAAGATCCTGCTCACTGCACAAATTGCCTCGTGCCTAATGACAGCACCAGTCACAGCCTCTGCAGAGGCATCTCTACCTGTTCCTGTAGACACAGCAAGGAGATACGCCAGAGGGGACCTCTCCTGATCCAGCCCTCGCATGCTGCTAGCATGGAGCCAGCCAGAAGTCATTGACCCCTCTTTGATGGCAAGATATAAGGGTGTTCCTGTGCAGACCTGATGTAAAAGTGGCAGCTCTGTGCAGTTATTCAATCCACAGGTGCAGCAGAAAGCCTGAGTGAAAGCCTGGCATGAAACAAGACAGAAGTGGAGTCTCCAGTTGGGGACAGTTTTGAACTGTGATACTAGGAGGCACAACATTTGTCCCACACTGGAAGGTGTACCAGTTACTCCAAGAAGACTCAGGTCTCTTTGCTCAGTGTGGTCCATCACAGAATTTCAGTCTCATCTGCTGTGGTCACTGCTGACCACTATCACCCAAAGACTGAGGAAAAGGGGTAAGGATGCCCTCTCTTCTGGTTAACCAAGTTCTTACATTATGGTAGTAGTCAAGGGGCAGGAACTGGAGCAGGACACAAACTGAAGGGCTTAACCCTGGAGGCTTTCACTGCAGACAATCTAAAGATGCTGTTTCAATGACAGCTAAAAAAGCCAGTCCCACAGGGTGATGGCCCTGGGTGGCCCTGACCCAGCTCACGTTGCTTGCTGAGACAGCAATTGCCAAAGAGACAGCTGAGAACAGCTTCCATCCAAAGCCTGTAAATCCACAACATGAGCAGTTCCAGCCACACGCTGTCCTTGGATTTCAACAGGTGGAGTCATGTAGAGCAAAGCGATCCAAATTTTCCATTCCTGCAAGGTCATAGTGACCACTCTCTCTTCAAAGGATAGCATCCCATCTGCACATGGCTGCTTCATGCTGCAGAAGACAGGTGGTCCCTCTTCTGTCTCTGGCTCAGCCAACATTTACTTCCATGCCCAACCTTCTTCCAAAATACTTTTATTCTCTAACATAAATCCTAAGACGAGCATCAAGCAAAGCTGTCGCTATGCTCTGTGGCTGGGCTACAGCTCCCTGGAGCTTCTCCCTTGGCCACTTCCCTACTGCTGGAAGGAGGACATGACCTTCACTTCTCCAGCCTACTATCCTTTTCCTGCCTTGGTACAGACGGTAGTGTTGGGCTGAGGCCCATGGTGAGCAGGTGGAGATGTGCTTGCTGTCTTTAATCACATGGCAGAGGATAAGAGCAAGGCTGCAGCTGTGGCATGTGTTGGCAGCAGTTGGCCTTTTCCCTGCTCTCTGAGTTCGGATGCCCAGCGTGGCTGGCCAGTGGGGAGAGGAAGGCATTGGTTAGCTGAGACAAAGAAAATCTATTCCAAGTCAGCGGAGACAGTGCACCACTTGACCTACCAGAATGAGAAACAAAGTTAAGGATGGGCTGAAGCAACCCAGGAGGAACCTAAACATTATGTACAATCTTGATAGTGTGCCTTTTTTTTTTTTTTGGCAACTTATTAATCATTGCAAGGTTGTGTTTGCTCTTGCTTTAGCCTAGCTCTTGGCCTTAAGTGACACAACCTACAGCAAGCTTCTCTCCCACATTATGACACAATGGGCTTGAAAAGCTGTGCAAAAGCCTTTCATTCCTCCAGGCACCCCAAAGTGTACGGTGACACTGCTGCTTGACAGCAAGGGATGTGATGGAGGGTCAGGCGGAGGAGAAATGTTTCCCAGTAATGATTGGTGAGTAGGAAAATTCCTCCAGTAGGTGGATCTATCTACTCACTGGTGTCAGGGAATAGGAGAGAGACTCTAACAGTCTCCCATCAAGGGTGTGATGTTTGCCTGCCTGCCCCTCTCACCCAGTCCTGGATCCAGCACTGCTTCCTGCAGCAGCTCCTGGAGTCATGGTCCCAGTCCATGTGCCTCTTACACTTGCAGAGGTTGAGGTGACCGTCTTCCCTCTGCTCTCTCATGCTGCCTACTCCCATCAGAAGTCCTGGAGAAGCATGATGCTCTGTGGAGGGCTCCAGTTTGCCTTGCTGTGTATTGTCTGCAGTGTCTTGCATTGGAAGCACTCCCTAGTTTTAATTAAGGCTTTGAGGACCCAAGTCAGGCAGAAAGAAGAGAAAATGCTAAGAACAGCTAATTTCTTAAACTGCTCTCTGGCACCTTTTGAAACTTACCTCATGTAGCAAATTAAAAATGCTAATAGATGGCCAATAAAAAAAAAAAGTCCCTTTCTTCTCTGTAATTTCAGTGAGCTGAGTGGCTCTGTGCATCAATTAGTGGTGGGAAATGAGATTTTCTCCATTGGGGAAGGACCGGGGTAGAGTCACAAACCCACAGGATGGCTTCTGAAATGGTTCACTCTCCAGAATGTCTTCAGCAAAGGCACATGGGGCCACACTGAGCTGCCCCTCTCACTTCTATAACACTTACAGACTCATTACTTCTCGTTACCTATTGCCTCAAGGCAGACTGTAAGTCTGGACGCTCAGATGGAGATGGGGACTTGAAGCAAGCACTGTCCCTTGTTTTTCAGAGGGCTTGATCTCACCTGCATACTGCGTTAACAGCAGTAATTAATACAAAATTAGAACAGGTACATGTAGGCACTACCATTGTACTGCCCTAAATTGTCTTTGCAGAGATGTTATCTGTTATGAGCCCCAGATGCTTGCTAGCAGCACTCATGGCTACAGCAACCTCAGATTGCACTAAGCTGGGATCACAGCAGCTTTATGAGTTTAGAGAGCAAGTGGGCTTTGAAAGCCTTGCAGATCCTAGGGATAAAAGACAGGAAAACCTGCCTGCTTCCCCATCCACCCTCTGTCACTACAGGTGTGCAAATGAAAAATATATATCCTTTTTTGCTCCAGTCTGAGATTTGAGCAGCAGGCTCCAGCTGGCTTAACAAGCACTGTATTAGACAAGTCCAAAGAGCTTTAGAAGAAGGGTGGATACTGATGAACACTGAACAAAGCAGGACAGCCACCAGAACAGAAATGGCAACGGACACCAGCTGAAGATCCTATCTCATGTGTACCTGCATAGCCTATGAGTGAATCAGAGGAGAGATGGTCTTAGGGTCTTCGACTCTTAGGAGACTTCCGAAACATCAAGATGACTGTGAAACATGTGAAAAGGTCTGTAATCCATTGGATCTTCCAGGCTATGCATCCCTAGCATGCTATTTCTCCTGGAGGAAGAAGGGGTACTGTGTTGTTTCTACTCAACAGCATGATCTTATTCCCTTCTTGTGCCAATGTTTACACCCTTTTCGTTCTTGTCTCCCAGTTGTATTTTTCTAGAAATACCTAGCAGTGATCTATGTCTTGGAGGGCTTGGCCCAAGACAAGCACTCAGTTAAATATACAGTCCCAGCATATTGATTTTACAGGTCAGCTGGAACACCTTGGAGGTAAAAAGTCCAGGGAGCCTGAGGGAGGTCATGGACAGCATCACAGTCACACAATTTGGCCCCTATCCAGTGGCTCTGCACTTAAAAGCTTTCAGCCAACTAAAAGTAGCCTTGGAGCACCAGGAAGGTCTGAATAATAACTCATGAGCATGGTTAATGAAGCTTCTGGGTTTGATGTATTTCAGCCACATTGTGTGTTCCTTCTCCTTCTACCCTCCCATCAGTGCAGTGGAGCAGATGGGAAAGAATGTGAAAAATGCAACTGGAAGCTTCTATTTTCCCCCTGAAATTGTCTTGACTTATGAGTCCCTCAAGGGCTACACGAGTTTGTCACACAGCAGGCCTGGCCAAATGAACAGTGACACCTTCTCAATTGTACTGGGCAGGGAAGGCTGCTTGGCAAGAGAAGAGGGAGAAGAAGGTGGGTTCCCAGGGGTCCACAACTTGCTCCTTTCACCATCACAACAGGAGGAGAGGGAGCGGGGAGATAAGGCAGCATTGGAGATGCCAGAGGAGCAGAGGAGTTTCCAAGCAGCAGCTGGGTTTCAAGCGCAGCTATCCCACACCAAGTGCTTCACAGGGTTTGAAGGTTGTTGTGGTGAGGGATCCTCTCTGTGGTAGCATAAGCCAAGAAAAGATGTGGGTGGCTGGGAAAACAGGCTGCTCCTTCTACAGGGCAACGTTAATGCAAAGGCTCCACCTGATGCCCCAGCCGGGTGCAGGCAGATTGGCAGGCATTAGTCCCCGGTGTACAGTGAAGGAAAGGATGAAGCTGTCCAGGTTCGGGGTGTTAAGTATTTCTTCTCCTCATGACCAAAAGATAGGACCAACCTCTCTAAACTTGAAACTCCCCACATTCAGTTCAGGACACCAAACACAACCCGAGGGCAGGTCTCCACAGGAGCAGAGCTAGCTTCCACTGCTGGAGTGCTGCCACGAAGGATTTCCCCACTGATCCTGCAGCTCTGTAGCAAATATGCTTCAGGTTCACCACTAGCTCCAGTACATTCACAGACACATAAGGAAGAAAGAAAGGCAGGTCTGTAGCTCCACCTGTGCCCAGTAGAACAGACAGAGGAAAACCAGTACAAGCTTGCAGGACCCTGATGATCTACATGTCAGAAAACGATGGCTGGATGGTGGTGGCATTTGCCAGCACTGAGGAGCAGAGCCATGTGCTGCCAAGTCATTTTTTTCAGCGGATGGTTGGAAATCTTGTGAAAGCAGTGTCATTATGGTTGTTCCTGAAGATTCACCTTCACTCATGCTGGGACACGGTGCCCTGTCCAGACTGTGAGAGCTTCACGGTGGTAGCTGGCGTCTAGATACTTGCCTTATTTCAGGTCACTTGCAGACAGAAACTGTCTCGGGAGAGGTTGATTTTGATTTCTGGAGTTTCAGCTTTTCTTCTGTCACTGCTCTCCAACCCTACACAGCAGCCCGGGTGTCACAGCCACGAGGGCCATTTTACCTAGCTAGGCACCCTGGCTAGGGCAAGATTCTATGGCGCTTATGATGCTTTCCCTTTACTCTGCTGAGAGTCACTGCCTGAAACTCCTTGAGAAGGTTAAGTCTCTCCCTCATTCCCCTGCGAGAGGTGGTTACACTGTGAGCATGCCATAGCTGGGCTATCAGCAGCTGCAGCTGAGATACCGAGGACCATGGACCAGGGAAGAGAGGACTCTGCTGCCCTAAGCAGTGTCCATGGGGAGCTAGAACCAAGACATCCAGGGCTATAAGCTCTTTATCTTACACAAACATTAAATTCAATTTAATACAAAGGAGGGGAAAATGAGATTTATATCTTCCAGATTCTGCTGGCCTGGGACACAAACTTAATTAGAAAGACTGAAATGTCATCATCTCCTGGAGGAGGGTGAGCATCTTTTTCCAGACCCTGAGCATCTTTCTTGGATGCACTCACTGGCCAAATGAATGTGATCCGCTATTTCTTAAATGGCAATGTCTCATTGTAAAGAGTGGGGAAATGACCCCGTGGAAAAAGAACAATCCTCTGCTCATCCTCTAGTCCATTTCGGGAAAATTATTGAGCTGTCTTAGCCTTACCTAGATTGTGCAGGTTTTAAAGGGAATCCTGGACCTGACTGTGCTTTTGCAGCCATGAAAAGCCCTGGGGAGAGTTGGAGGCGTAGCATCTCCGAGCCGTGCAGCTCCCGGCTGTGTCAGCAGCTGCAGGCAGGGCAGAGAGCATATGGAGGAACACGGGTCAGTGCCTCTTGGTGCCCGCCTCAGCTGGTGCAAAACATGAGCTGAGCAGAGCCGCAGTGACAAGAAATGATCTTGTACTAGTAGATGTTGACATCTCCAAAGGGCCTTTGAATTTTGCAAGTGATTATTTAATCTAGCAGGTGATGAGCAGTCTGACCCAGACTTCTTCCTAATGAAGTAAGTGGTACCCATGCTTGCAAGATGTCAGGTTTATGGTTCCCAAATAGGTATCTGGTGTCTACAGCATGACAAGGAAGTCACAGCAGAGGAGCTCTGGTTGTCCTTAGGAAGTGTACTAGGCAGTGTTTCTTCCTCAGGGGTACAAACAGCCTTAAAACATCTTCCCTCTGCCCTGGAATAAGAGCCAAGGTCAGACTGTTCCCATGGAGCAGCCAGGTCATGGCAACGTGTTTGTGCAGTGTTTCATGTTTTTCATTTCAGCTCTGCTCTATTCTCTGCAGCATCTTTCACAGCATGGAGAGGGTGTGTGCAGGATGGAAAATCAGGAGGACTGGGGTGTGAGATGAAAACCAGAGATAGGGTGGAAAGCAGGATCTGAGGGAGGTGGAGCATCCTACCCCCAGGGCTGTTAAAGAGCCATCCAGTGAATCTCAGGGCAGCTGGAGAAGGCTGTGCCAGGGTTGATTGGCAAGGATCTTCCACATGATGTTGTCTGAAGGAATTATGAGATAAATGGAGGCAGACTCAGTCTGAGCAGGCTTGGTTTGACCCCTCTCCGGGGGCATGCCCTTAGAGATGACTGATCCCAATCTGACTTGGCGACAAGCCAACAACCAAACACTGGTATCCAGTCAGTTTGGAAGGAAGGCTGGTCACAGGTCTATGCCAATGCAAGAACATAGTCTAGACATGACCATGAGACAAGAAGCCCTTTCCAGAAAGGTATCAAGCAGAACAACACACACAAGATGCTTCCAAGGAAGGCTCGGGGTACCTCTAGTGTTGTGACCTAACTAGGATGGGTCCTGAGACTTGTGCCCAACAGCAGTGGTCTCCCTGCCCCAGTATGGCCCACAAAGCACACTTTCTTCCCAGCTGAACCACATTAAACCATCAATTTCTCAGTTTCCCCTCAATTACCGAGATCAATGACCCCTTAGCTCTGCTTTCCTCCATACATTTCCTGCTTCTTCCAAACGTGGAGCTGTTAATTGCAGTTCACTGCTCATCCTAATGTTTCCTCCCTCACTCACTTTCTCTCTCTCCTGTAATTTACTGGCACTTCCTTAGCACGTTTAGGCTATGTTGGCAGCTGGATTCTGCGATAAGGTTTTTTGACATCTAGTGATTGTTGGTCGATAACATTTCTATCCCATAATGAACAGAGGAGGGAACGGGGAGGGGAAGAGCGGAGAAGAGGCGATCTTCAACAGTTAGGAGATGAGATCATTATCTCTTGGAAATATGGGAAAGGCAACAGTGAGAGCAGAGAGGCGAGTCTGTCGTCACAGCTGAGAACAACCTAATAATTGCCTTTCACAGGTCAGGTGTCGCTTGGTACGAATGCAGATGCCCCAGGGTGCTCTCTGGTCTCCTGGCTCTGACCCTGGGGTGGCTCAGGGAGGGAGTCTTATCACCTTGCAGGGGATGTGGCCAGGGAGGGCAAAACACAGGTCGTGCTTTCCCTCCAGCTAGCGGTATCGCTTGTGTCGGGTCTGCCCGTGCGTTCCTGGGTGCTAGCAGCAGCCAGCCCACTGCTGGGGTCTCGGGGTGGGAGGGTAAATGAGCCTCTTCCCTCCTGTGAGCTAGGGGACCACATCTCCCTCTGTCTTCCTTTCTCTTTCAGCTGATCTAATTTATGAGCACGTCTGCGCCAACAGACCTGCGCTTGCAAATTCCAACCCGACTGGTGAGCTCAGTGTCCGCTGAGGCAACAGGGTGTGAAGCTCCTTGTGCCTAGGCACCGTGCAAGCAAATCGAGCCTGAGAAAAGTCAGGATTTGTGTGCTTGGGTTATCAAGACCCAGCTGCACCTGACCTGAGATGGTAAGGCTTCAGAGACCTCCTCTAGGTGATGCAGAATTGCTGTTCGGGTTTTGCCTTGGCTTGGACCTCTGTGCAGTGCTCTGTTTTGCAGGATGGATGCGCTCTAAATAGGTTGAATGCACCTAGATGCAAATACTGTCTCTGACAAAAAGGTCAAGGTGTTTAGCACAAATGCTTTTGTCTGGGCTGGGGACCATGGATAGGGGGTCATCTTCTGGCTGTGACACAGGCGCTTTGTGTGGACTTGGCATGAGGACTCTCTTAGTCTTTCTTTTGTCTCTCAGGCTGCAAAGTGATGATGGTTCATAGTCAGGAAGCTGCTCTGGCCAAGGGTACCTATTCCCTGCCTGCCTGGTATGCCAGAGCTGTCTCCTGAGCTCACAGGCTGATACTTTTCAGCAAGTAACTTGAGCTAGCTTCATCAACTGGCGTCCAGCAAGCTCTTCAAGATGAACGTGCTACCCATGGGCCCAAACCAGAATGAATTTCCTACTGTCTTTCCTGCCCTAAGATGAGATCCTGCAATCATGAACTAAATGGACTTAAACTTTTGTATATAAACATAAATCATAGATGAGTGACCTGCATGTATCCATATCCTATATATAATCTATGTGTGTGTAAATTTGATATATAAAAGTAATAGTAATCTGCGCAAGATGCAAATGGTATGGAATAAGGGGTGGAATGTCCTGGTTTGAGGTAAAACAGAACCAATTTTGTTCAGTAACTTCGCTTCTTAGCTGGGCCTCTTCTAACTACTGAAATTAACTGCATATTATGCAGATACTGTTCACTCTCTCAGAGCGATAAGACCAATTGTTTATAGCTGATGCCCGGGCATGGTATGCAGAGAGGCTCCTGCTTATACTTATTGCTATAACCCCCAAGGCCAACCGACTTTGTTTGCCCCGCCGGAGAGTTGGAAGCGGAAAAAGCATAGAGGGGTCCCACCTGCAGGGAGGAGCGGACAGGACAGGTGACCCAAAACTGACCAACAGGGTATTCCATCCCATCTGCCTCATGCTCAGTATAAAAGCTGAGGGATCAAAGGGTCAGTGCTCTTCCTTCAATGGCTGATGTCTGAGGAGGACTCTGTTTGTCAGCCTGTGATCCCAATCCTGAATGCAGATCTGATATCCAGTTCCTGTCCGTCACTGAGTCCAGCCTGGGCTGCCCCAGTGCCAGCCGGTGACGTGACTGCCATCTCGGGAGCTTGATATGGTTTTGTGTATATTTCATTATTTCTTTTTTATTTTATTATTAATATTTCATTAAAGTAGTTTAGTTCCTTCTAAACTCATAAGTCTCTTTTTTCTCCTCTGCCTCTCTCTTTGAAGAGGGGTAGAGGGGAGCATCTGTCGGTCCCATCTGGGATCCCTCAGGTCCCCAGTAGTGGATTTTGGCCTAAACCACGATAAAGTGCTTTCATGACCTTGGTCTTGTGGTATAGGTCTCATGCCACTGTGTGAGCCTTCCTGGGCACTGGTCCATGCCTTCAGCACCGTGGGATGTGTGGGCTGAAACTGCAGCAGTAACCTGGACTGGACCAGGAAGTGCCACCCCTCTGGGAAGTGCATGGTGCTTGATGCCCATGTGGAGTGATGGGAGATAAGACAACACATTGCTCCTGACTTCATGCCCAGTCATATCTTCAGCTGGAATAAATCAGCTGAGATCTACAGCATGCAGAGATTCACCAGGCAGCTGTGCATCTGCCTGTCACTGACTAATGGCATCGCAGCCTTTTGCAGTCACAAAATTAGTAATGAAGATAGCAAACAGAGAACTGCTCACTGCTAAGGAAGTCCCAATGCAGCAGATTGCTAGTAGCATGGAGGATATACTAGGGAAGCAACACTACATAGAACCATAGAAGGGTTTAGGTTGAAAAGGGTCTTGAAGATCACCCACTTCCAACCCCCCTGCCATAGGCAGGGACACCTCCCACTACACCAGGTTGCCCAAGGCCACATCCAGCCTGGCCTTGAACACCTCCAGGGATGGGGCCTCAACAACTTCTCTGGGCAACCTATTCCAGTGCCTCACCACCCTCACAGTGAAAAACTTCTTCCTAATGTTTAACCTGAACCTGCCCTCTTCCAGTTTGAAGCCATTTCCCCTCATCCTATCACAGCATGCCCGAGTAAAAAGTCCTTCCCCAGCTCTCCTGTAGGCCCCCTTTAGGTACTGGAAGGCCACAATAAGATCTCCCCGGAGCCTTCTCTTCTCGAGGCTGAACAGCCCCAACTCTCTCAGCCTCTCCTACTGTATTTGTTTGAAGTTGGACACTGCTGGCTGCTGTCAGGGACTTCTGGTTACCCTCAGTATGGTCATCCTTATCATCTGCCCTGTGACAGTGCCTCCATCTCTACTGGCTACAAAGAGGGTTGAAAGTGACGGCACATCTTGTTAAGGAGCCAAGCTGAAATGTAGACGGGGTGATGCTGGACCTGGATTTCTTCTAGGGCTGCAGTCTTTTCATCCCTGGAGTCTAAATGATGCTTATCTCTGCTTCTGCCCATGACCTGTCCCCAAGCCCACCCCTAGTTTCTACCAGAGGCCATAAGGACAGGCCATGAGGATCAGAACCAGCCTCCTCCTTGCAAATCTGCCCTCTGCCACTTCCCACTAGCGAAAATTTTGGAGAGAAGCACAAGAGACAAGGCACATATGTCCATGTCCTCTCCACTCCCACACCTCTCAAGATGGTATCTTTGCCCTTAATAGCTCTTGATGGGATTTTTTTTTTCACTCATGTTGCTTAGTCACTTTTGGAAACAGTTGAAACTTGTCGACAAGATCTGCTGGCAACAAGCTTCATGATTTAAATACATACTGGGGGGAAAAAAGCACCCTTTTGTGTTCATTTTAAGCCCATTGCCTAATGAATTCCCTGGCTGCTTCTTTGCCCTTGTATTGTAAGCAACAGCAAAGAGAAATACTTCATTTGCTACCTTCTTTTAACCTGTCAGTTTTTTCCCGACACCTCCATTCAGCTTTTTCCCTGAGCTGCAGAATCCTAACTGATTTAGTCACTTTGTGTCCAGAGCTGTTCTGTGCCTCTGATCAGTCCTGTCACCTTTCCCTCTGCTGTTTCCAGCTCTGTGTCTTGTCTGAGACGGAGGTCAGGGCCACACGCCGAAACTGAGATGTGGCTTCACCGCAGACCGTTGCAATCGCACAGCCATCTTCTCCATTCCTCTCCTAATAAGGCACAACTTTCTGCTTGCTGCTTTGACTGCTAATGAACAGGAGGCTAAGGCTTTTGTAAATCTGTCCACACCAAATCCACTTTCAGGAGGATAATAGCTTGTTCTCTGCTGGATACAGCTGTGTGCATCTCTTGGTTTTCCCCCAGGTGCATCACTTTGCATCTGCACGAGCCACGCAGAGCCAGCAGAGCTACAGGCTACTCCTCGCAACCTTCATAACTGAGTCGAGTCACAGTATGGAAGCAATAACCTAATTCAGCCACAGGGTTTCCGCACCCCAAGTCAGGTAGGGCAAGGTGGGACAGGGCTTGCTTTAGGCTGGTAAAATATTAATGTCTCTGCTGGTTCCTGAGCCGGTTTTCAAGGATGCCTTAAGACCCTCTCCTCTTCCCAACCTTGCTGCTGTCTCTCCTGGAAGACACAAAGCCTCTGCTTCCTCAGCACACCCTTCCTTCCTCTTCGTCCTCCCACTGCTCTTAACTTGGTCCCTCATTTATTGGGTCAAGGAAAGAGAAACATCCCAGATGTTCTTACCAATCACTCCAGAGAAAATTAATGGGGTTTCAGGCTGACAGGACACAGAAAATGGTATTTTATCTGACTGAGAAACATAACCCCATACCTTAGACTAATGAAGAATTACCTGTTGAGAACGAGAAATGAAGGAGAGAAGCTGCCGGATGTTCTGTTTGGTTGTTAATATCATCCAACTTTTAAAACCCTTAGTTATCAAATTCTGCAGATCAGCTTAAAAAAGAATTGCAAGATCTAAAAAATGGGAAGCATTTGCTCTTTGCTATTTTAGGAATACATTGCCCAGCTTTTCTCCGCAACTAGGAAAGCAAAGACTCTACTCTAGAAACTGAAAAAAAAACAAGCTGAAATGTCCTGGAAATAGCCCATTTCCACCACAGGGGAGGGCTTAAGAAAAATGAACAGCACCAAATAAACTGATAAAATGGCAGGAACTGTGCATTGTCTTTCCATCTGTACAGCTAGCAGGACAGTAGGAGAGAGGGAAGTAACGCCTGGGGAAGGATGTTTCTGGAGGTGTTTGTGGGGGTGACGCTCCAGGAATGGGACATCTGATCTTTGCGTCCTCCTCAGATGGGAAAAGGAGCTCAAAGGCATTTCTTCACCGTCCTCCCAGCAGAGGGAACTATCGGTCCTTCCTGCAGACAGGTCACTTCTAAGCTGGGAGGTTTTGCAGATCTTCAGGGCGCAGGTAGGGAGGTAGCTGCTGTCTGCACTGGGGGCCACAGACCGCTGGCTCATGTGCTGAAGTGGCGGGACACGTTTGCAAGCTCACAGGCCTCTTTCAGCCTCCAAATTAGAGCCCACGCAGCAGATGCCAAGCCCTGCCTGCTCTCGGGTAGGGTGATGGTATGTCCTGCTGCCTCTGTCAGTCACCTCCTGCCCCAAGATGTTTCTCTTCTCCTCTCTAAAGACACATCCCTTTAGGAAAGCAAGGAGGAAACGGACGCTCTATCTCTCCCTCAGCACAACCCCTGTCTGTACAAACCCTGCCTGGATTTGCCATCTGATGCCCAAAGCCCACGTTAGCTCTGCTTTCCTCCCACCACCCAAGAGACACCATAAGATGCTGGACTGCTGCACCCATAGTATGACCTCATTTTTATTTAAGAAGAATCATAAAAAATGCTAAAAGCAAAAACAGACCAAACGAAAAGTAAAATCTGTAAGGGAAAAGCTGTATCTAAGTCAGCAAAGTAAAGAAAACCCACCAGACTTGCTGTTGCCTTAGTACCTTATTTCTGCCCCTTCCCACCTATGCGTTATGCTGCTGTCTTTAATGGCACTCAAATGTGCTGTTTTTTATAGGTCCCCACGCCTCATTTAATCCAGGAGGTAGATGCATGAAGAGGAAAAATTAAAGTTACCCAGATAATCATGAATTTTCCTTTTCCCAGTTTTTGCCTGCCCGACCCTGCAGCCTGAGGAATGTACTTTCTGAGCAGTTTTTATGCGGTGCCGCTGTAGCTGTACACTCAGTCAGACACAGACACACACACACACACACGCTGTGGCCACACTTGCAATGCAGGCAGTGCGCCGGGGGTCTGCGGGGAGGCGAGCAACTCCCAAAGAGCAGATTACACCTCTCTTCGCAGGCACGTGAAAACGTTCAGCGCGCTTCAAGCACAAGCAAATGGCTAATGAGAGGAGGAAGCTGGCGTTTTATTGTGCAGTATAACAGAATAGCAGAGCAAAACACAATAAAAGGCAGACAGCCATATCCCCGCAACGTAAACCTGGCTGGGCTTTGGAGCGCTTGGGGTCTATTACACAAAACCCCATGGCCTGGGGAAGGCAGAGGATTTCAGCTCCATTTACTGACGCTAAGCAGGGCTGCTGCTAGCCTAGGTTCACCCAGTTACAGCCACCTGGCCGGCGCTCCTGCAAGTTGGCTCTCCCTCCGATATCCCTGGAGTTATCTCAGGATATCAGCCCAGGACAGCTGGATGCTCCTGTAGATGCCACAACAGTCATGCCCGGTCCTTCCCAGTCCGGCTGCCTGTTGGGTCTTTTTAGCATGCTTTTCATGCTGTCCCCCTTTCTGCTTTTCACATCCCCACCTGTAGTGCAGCCGCAGCAGCTCAAGGGTCCCCAGATGGCCGGTACAGCCCCAGCCTGTGTGCTGTCATGGTGCCATGGCTGGTGGCTCTGATTGGTTTGACTTCTTGCCAGTCTGGTTCAGAAGATGGATGAGCTTTGTTAACCAACAAGTAGCTCTAGGGAGGAGACTAGGGGGCAACATACATGCCCAGAGCCAAGAAAGTGGGTTGTCTTCTGTCCTCCGCTTTGATGTCTTGTAATGCATGTCACACCTTAAAGAGGGAGATTCAGAACTCTGCAATTAGGGCTGATTCGTTAGCATTCGCTAGGCATACATCATTCCTGAGCTGCAGGACCTCTGGGCTCTTTCAGACTGTGCTATTCAGCATTTCCACAAGAAAAATCTTTTTCTTTTTTCTTTTCCCAGCTTCACGTGAGCCTTTCCCTCCTTCTGACCATTCCTTCTCCGATGCTGGGCTCTGGGCTACGCTGCGTTGCTGATGGACCTCGACATCTCCATCAAAGATGCAGGAGAAGGTGAGTCCCCAGGTGGACACAAGCTGCCAGAGAAGAGGTGACCTGTTCCGGGGAATTTGGGTTTGTTTTTCCGCAGGGACCTGCCCACGGCTCCACAAGCAGTGCAGATGGGGTGCTCTGCTCAAATACGCTTCACACCCCCAGGTAATCACATGCTTCTTCCTTCGCCCTCCAGCAACTCCTTCTGCTGCAGAAAAGCCCCAGCCTAGGTAGCTGCTCCCCAGATGAAAACCAGCCCTCTGCTCACCTTTGCCAGTATCCTCTAAACCCTTTCCACCTTCACCTCGCTGAAAGATGAGGAACAGAGCCGCACCCCGAGCCCCGGGCAGAGGTGTACGTGGCTCTATCCCGCACCATAATGGCATCAGCAGATTTGCTCTCTGATCCTTCCTAATAATTCTTACCTCTCGCTTTGCAGTGTTCATCACCACAGTTCACCAAGCCGACGTTTCACAGAGGTGTCTGCAGCTCCACGATTTTGTTCCTGTGCAGCAATACCTTGATCAGAGCAAAGGAAGTGCTTTGAAAACCTGAGGAAGCCTTTTTAATATTCTTCCAGTAGGCTGATGGAGCAGCGAGAGGGACTCCTGACTAACACCTGCTGTATAATGTACATAAGTACATGCCCTCTCTTCCTGCCGTCTCTCCATTCCCCACAGCCAGGTTTCACGTGGGGAGCAGTGCTCTCTACAAACTCACCACTGCTCCAGGCTGCCAGCGCGGACCTTCCCAGCAGGACCGAGTTTGAAATCTGTTGATGTTGCTCTTGTATTTTTCTCTTCCTGGGAGCAATGAGTTCTCCACATGGGTCAATGCACGGGTGTGGGTGTGCGAGAAGGCAACGAAATGGGAGTTGTGATGCTTCACTGTAGGAAAGGTGGGTTTCTAGTAGGGCTTCTTAGAGCAGAGTCTCACTGGGAAGCAAGAGCCATGCAGGGAAGAGGCACCACTGCCCTGCAAGGCAGACATGGCACATGAAGCCCAGGGAAGAGGGGGTAAATACCCCTCATTGCTGTCCCCAACCATCCTTGTGGTAACATCTCACCATGTGTTGTCCAGAGCCCAACTCTGCACCCTTGCTTGCCGTGCTAGACGTTGCAATGCAGTGTTAGAGAAGCACAACTCCACACATGGCACCTGAAGGGTGAAAGGCAATGGGCTGGTTTGAAATTATGATGCCTCCAAAAAGACCTCATAGCATGGATGGATGTGGGTGGGAGGGTGGAGGTAGGGCTGAGGGAAGAGCCCTACAACAGGGTCAGCTCAGGCGTTTGGTTGCTGAGGGGCTGTGGGGACCTGGCTGCCCAGAAGACCTGTAGTGAAAAGAAGCAGGAGGCCTTGGAGATGAGAGCAAGGGCAGTTTGGATGTGCCCAGTGAGGCAATGGCAACTAATAGGTTAACAAGGCAGAGACAAAGTCCAGCCTAAATATAACCACTGTGCAGGGTGGTTAGGCCATGTCCCCAGCAGGTCATTCGGGTCCTGGCCTGACCCAGTCACAGGGACGTGAATAGCCATCTGTGAGTTTTGGTGTGGAAAATATTACTAATTAAAATTAAAAAAAGGAAAGCAAAACATCTGTACTCGGCAGCATCTGTCATTCTTGCTTCTTCAGGGCATCGTGCTTGGAAACTTTAAAATGGGAGGGTATTTTTAGTTTGAAAAAAAAATTAAAAGCATAATTTTAAAATTCAAAAAAAAAAAAAACTGTCTTCTTTTTTTTCCCCATTGCTGCCCATGCAGCCGTGGAGAAGCTCTCCGAGCATCCGCTGAGGAGGCAAGTGTGGGGAGGGAACGAGTGTGCAAGAGGGCACGGGTGGCAGTCCCATCCCTCCGCATCAAGACTGCGCTTGCTTCTCCAAAAAGGACAGATGGCTGAGCGGGGATACTGTCTGGCTCTGGGACTGCCTCCGCCCCTCAACCCGTTGATGGTGTCACATGCATTAACAGCAACATTTTGTTAATTAGGACAGGGCTAGGTGGAGGCAGGGGGAAGAAAATTGCGCCACTTTAAGAAGTCTTCCCTGCTGGTATATTGGAAGCAAATAAATAAATAGATATTTGTGGCAAGCCAGTGGGAGACAATGTTCAGTAACTTTCGTGGAAAAGACCAAGGAAGGTGGAGAATAAAGTAGCTGACACCAGATGGGGGTCAGGTGTGTAGGTGCTGCGTGAGCTCCCCCGGTGGTCACAGCCCCCATAGCCCCAGCTCAACCCCACGGTGCTCCTCTCTGGTCTCTTACTCCATCTCCATACCCTAGCGCCAACCCAGAGCCTGGTCCTCAGCCTCCATTCAGCAGTGACCCCCTCCCAGAGGCAGCGTGCACTGCCTCCAGCCTCCAGAGTTGCAGAAAACTGGAAGGAGAATCCAAACTCTTGCCTAAGGATCACCCATCCCCAAAACAAAAGTGTCCTTGTCCTCCTCTCTCCCTCCCTATAGCCCTTACTGCCTGCTGGCAGAAGGTCCATCACAGCCAGCACACGTATTGGGGATAGAGAGTCACCAGCCCCAGACCCATTCTGCAGATCAATCTGATTCCTGCAGCATCTGGTTTGAGCTAGCTGAAAATGGTAAGGCTTTTCTAAAGGGCAGAATAATTGTTTTGGGTTTTCTCATGAGTATTTTCTGGATTATATATATATATATATTTTTTTTTTTTTTAGAGGATGGTAAAATTACCCTAGGGCTTGCATGGTTGCCTGCTTTAATCTTGAGAATTTTGCAGTTTTTAATTGGGAACCTGAAAGACTGTGAATGAAGCAGAAATCTCTGCCTGGAGGGCTGGGTCTGCGGTAAACACAGAAAGCCTAAGGAGGCAGGGCTGGCAGGGAGGTTTGGGCTGCTCTGTAACACCAGCGAGTGCTGCAGAACGCTGGCCAAGGAAGTGAGTCTCTGCATTGCCCAGGCTCTCCCGTACCCTGTGGATCACTCCCAGGGATGTTATCCATGGTGGTGGAACTGGCCTTCGAGAGCAGGCTCATAATTTCTTGGCTGCTACAAAGATGGAGGGCAGTAATCCCTCCTCGCCACCCAAGGAGAACATAGAGCTGGGGAGATCCAGGTGGGAAATGCCAGGTTTTATTCAATGGCCAGGCATGGCACAGGCTTTCCTTCACACACGGACCTTTATTAGATAGACTCAAAATACATCAATTTTAGGAGCAACCTGTGAGGTACAACAGGTTTTCATACACATTTAGGTGTCTACATGTCCAAGCACCACTGTGAAGACACAGGAGCAGATGCCTCCATCTGCTGAAGCATGGTGCAGGGCATGGGGACCTGATCGAGTGTCTCCTACCCTGTTGCCCTACCAGTGGCAGCATGCCTGCCCCCTGCATTCTGCCCCTCAACTGTGCCATAACCATTTTTGCAACAAATGGGCAGAGGGGTCTGTGGAAGAGCAGTGTGGTGTCTTGGGAGTGGGTATCTCAACCTTTCTTCCTGCCAAAAGACAAACAGAAAAGGGACCTCCACCACCATGACTCCGGGGTACTGTGCCGTCTCTGCCCTGCTGCAAGATGCACTTCGCCTCTCTAAGTCAGCAGGAAAACTAAGACAATAATTCAAGGTGTGGGCGATAGGGATGTGGGAGGACAACGCAGGGCAACCTGTGACTCCGAAAGTCCTTGTGCTTCCCAGACAGATGGCACTTGGCAGAGACTGCCATGATACTGCTCGTGCTTGAAGCCTGGCTTGCTTTTCTCCAGGAGGGCAACACACGGCGGGAAAGTCGTAAACGCTCCCAGCCCCAAAGTCTCCTTGATATCAACCCAGAGCTCTGCCCAGAGCTTGGAGATGTAGGAACCACACTGCATTTTGGACAGCAATCACCGGTTTGCTATTGTAGGGTCACTTGGGAGCACGTTGAACAAGGGCAAGGCAATGTACGCAGGGACACATGGCAAGTGCCAGAGGGGACGGGCACGAGTTGTTTAGTCCCTATTTCTCAACAAATCATGCGGAGGGGAGCTGCCGTTCGGCAGGTTTAGGGATTTTGATTCTTTTCTGGAGGGCTTCCAGCTCTGCCTGGCCAAGGAGCCAGGGTGTGCCAGGCGTGCGTGGGCACGCGCGTGTGCACGAGGAGAGCCCCCGTGCATGGGAAGCCGGGAAGCCATGGCAAGGACAGGAGCGTAGCCCTGCGTTGCCTCAGCTGCAGCCCATTAGCTGACCACGCTCTCTGCTCCTAAATCATTTCCTGAAGGGTTTTTTTTCAAACCAAAAAGAGAAAAAAAAAAAAACAAAAAAACAAAACACCTCCCCCTCAAGACGGTGGGGAAAAAAAAAAAAAATGGTGAAAAGTTCAAACCCAGCCTGGTGTCCCGGCGCTGCTTTTGTGCCCGGGTCCATCTACCAAGAACCTTGCCCGGGTGTGCAAAAGGTAACGCTGAGCGCCGGCAAACCCTCCCCTCGGCAGGGTTGGGAGCCCCGGGACCCAGACTGAAGCTTTTGTCTTTTTCTTTTTTTTTTTTTCCTGCTTGTGACTTTTTAGCAGTCCTTAGGGGACATTCCAAGTATGTGGCCAGGCATGGAGATAGTTTAAAACACATTAAGTTCACGGACAAGGTGTCATTAGGGCTTCTTTGGAGGGGGAGAGCGGGAGGAATTATTTGAAGTTCATTTGCCCGGAGGGAGTGCTCTCTGAAGAGGAATGGTTTCGGGGCACGGCGGGTCTGTTTCAGGGTTTTCGCTCTTCCTGCGACTTCGAGGAGCTGTTTCTTTTGAAGACGTGGGTTGTTACGGTGCGGGACGGGGAACAGAAAGCTTCAAGAGTATTTCGCCTGCTCTGCCTTTAAAGTTGCTCTCCCCAGACTGTCTAGGAGAGCGGGTCAGAGCCCCAGAGTACCGTTCCGTGGGAAATATCGACCTCTTTGTTGTTGTTGTTCCAAATAGGAATGAAAAATGTAAATTTCTGGTCAAACAAACATTCCTCAGGGCTGTTCTGGAAAATTGAAATGACACTTTCTCAGCATTTTTGTTATATTAAAATTCAGCATGCAAATTGGGTGTGTGATATATATTACATAACATATTGTGAGTGAGTTGCAATAGAATATAAAGTATAAATATAAACTCCAAATTGACTGTTTTCCTCTAAATCTGTTACCAAAATGATACCTTTCTGGCAAGAGGTTTGGATTCTACTGAAACAGCTTCTTCTCCTTTTGTTTTGGAAAACTTGCCTGTTGAAAATAAATCTGAGCCGTCCGCAGGCATCGTCCCAAGCCAAGCCTGCCTTTCCTCGGGGCCGCCTTTCCTCGGGGCCATCTTTCCATCAGGGCCATCTCCTCTGGGAGGAAGGGGCTCCTTCCACTGCTCCCCACTCAGATTTTGGAAGAGTGTCCTGGTGGCAGAGGCAGTGGTTGGATTTTTACCTGGTCTGCTGGGCTCTGGGTTTGTCTTGATACCCATCACCCACTTTCCAGAGGAGGCAGGAGAAAATTGGTCTGATGTGGAAGAGTTGCTCTTTTTTTCCCTGTAATAAGCCTGCAATATGTCCTGTAATAGAGCTAGATTTGGTTTTTTTTTCTTTTCTTTTGATGCTGTTGTCCATTTGAGGAATGACACAAGGGAGCTTTCCCCTCCCAAACAGAAATGCTACTTCAATGCATGTACTAAAGGGCACCCTGGGTGCTCAGGAAGATGAAGATGAGGAAGGATGAAGGATGAAGGATTAAGAAGGCTGAGGAGAGACCTTATTATGGCATACAAGTATCTAAAGGGTGGGTTGAAGGAGGATGGAGCCAGGCTCTTTTCAATGGTTCCCAGTGACCGGACGAGGGGCAATGGGCACAAGTTAGAACATAGGAAGTTCCGTTCAAATACACGGAAAAACTTCTTTACGGTTCAGGTGACAGAGCACTGGCACAGGCTGCGCAGGGAGGCTGTGGAGTCCCCTTCTCTGGAGATTTTCAAGACCCGCCTGGATGCAGTCCTGAGTAATGTGCTCTGGGCAATCCTGCTTTGGCAGGGCAGTTGGACTAGATGATCTCTAGAGGTCCCTTCCAACTCTGAAAATTCTGTGATTCCGTGATTCCGTGGAGATGAGAAAGGCAGGTAAGCTTGGGCTGGCAATCACTGGTGGTGCAGGAAAGGCTGGCGGACTTGGCAAGAGCTTATCCAGCTTGTTACATGGCCACTCAGCAAGCTGGGGGTCCAGCCAGCTTCCCAGCCAGTAAGCCTGAGCTCTGCCCAGGGAGGCTGGGGCACAAGGCACCAGCTCACCATGATTTGCCCGGGGTTCTCGCTTCTGTGAGCCCTTCTGGATTTCGTCATTATAAAAAAAACCAAACAAACAAACAAAAAACAACAAAAAAGCCAAAACACAACTAAAAAAAAAACCCAAACAAACATGAAAATTGCCCTGCTTCCTTCAAGATGGGATATAAGCCTGTTTGGGCTGTGAGCCACTGAGATTGATGAACCTGCCTGCACAGACTTCATTCGTGCAGCTCCCCGGCTGGAGCGATATAACCCAGCTGTAGCTCGGCGTGCCTTGGCAGTGCCGGAGTGGGATGATGTGTGGGGACAAGGACATAGCCCAGGGGGCCTCTGCCAGTCAGTCCAGGGAGGATCGAGCTGGGCTGACACCAGGCTGGGTAGTGTGCTGGCTGGAGCACTTGGCTAGGGCTCAGCAGGACTTGCTTGTGTCCGTGCCACTGAGTCAGCGGCACATGGCCTGGGGCACATCCCATACCTCTGCCTGCCTCACTTCTCCGCATCCAAGAGATAGGAGAGGAAAATGTGAGTCTGCACACAGCCTCTGGAGAGCTACTGCTGACAGAGCACCACTGGAAAGTGGTTTGTCACCAGGCTTGCTTGGAAGGGACTCTGGATTAAGAAAGACCATGGAGACTCATGTCTATTCCCACCATTTTGGACCAGCCCTGAGGGAGAAGGAAAACCCAGGGCTGGCCTGTGGCATACCAGCAGGTCGTGCTTGCTCCTGTCTCTGGGCAGAGCCAGACGGTGGCAGGCACAAGTCCCCAAGGCAGATGTAGCGGGACCTCCATGGGCTCACAGCATCACCCACACCCAGTGTGGTGCCGTGCTTAGCACGGGGCCAGCGCGCTGTGGGCTGGTGGCACTGCTCTGCCTTACCCCAGCAAGGGTCAGCCCTGTCTGGGACTGCAAAGAGCCCTGGTATCTGTAAAAACTCACCAGGTGACAGGGAAGGGCATTCTGCTCTGGAGCTAATCGAAAGTGAAGGAGAGCAGACCTGGAGTGATTTCTGGGGTCTCCACATGTGAGAACTTTCCCCAGCACTTGAAGAGGGGAGAAGGCAGCTTTTGAAGGGATAGCTGATGTCATATTCAGATTGCACATCAGATTGGTCATAACTGCTGCGAATCTGCCCCAGGCTCAGAAGGTACATAAACCTGAGCGTCCCAGGCTGGTATTCTGCTTCTCCCTGCACCATCGCCAGGCTGGTGGGATGTGAGTCCATGGGGAAGGAGCTTGGTGCTGCCCTCAGCATGGAGCTGAAGCCCAGCTGCCACAGGGCAGCTGAAGGCTTGAGAGGTGCCACAATGTGGGAAGGAGCCCTCCAGCTTCCCCAGATAAACTCTCCTTCCCATCCACTGCCCCTCTGGTGACCCAGACAGCATATAAGGCAGGGCTACAAGCGTTCCTAGCTGTCTTTCTAAATTCTCACAGGAACTGAGGAAAGCAGGGTTACCCATGTGAGTAGTTGCGGGATGGTTTGGGGAGGTGTATTTTTTAATGACAATCACTCCAGTGAATGCTGCAGGAGGAATTCTGTCCTTAGCCTGTTATTTTGGCCTCCCTGAAAAAGCCACCAGATTGGCAGGTTAAATCTGGGGCAGAGTAAAATCTCCCTACGAAGCCAGAATTGAATCGAGTGTGACCTGAGCCCCCAGCTCTGTGGGAAGGAGAGGTGTCAGCACCGCTCCGGGAGGGCACTGATTTAAAAATAAAAACCTGCAATTTAAAAAAAAAAAAAAAATCTTTGTAACAGTAAAGAAGAAGGCAGGAGGGGTGTGGGGTCTGGGATCAAACTGGCTGCGATCAAAGCCTCGCCTAGAAAGCCGCTAAATGCAAAATGATGCTTTGATGACACATTACCAATACAGCAGCAGGCAGGGTCCCCTGCAGCGGGCATCACCCCAGCTCCCCCGCATCCGCACTGCAACGGTGCTGTGCTCAGTGGGACAAACCACGCCATGGAAGAGTCTGTTTGACCCCCATGCTGGCGTCCACGGTGTGGAAACGGGTGCTGTGCCTCTCCATCAGCTCTCCCTCCCAACGTGCCAGGGCAGATGTAGCAGCTATGAAGGGGCAGACCTCAAACCGTGCCCCGCAAGGCGATAGGAAACCCCCACAAGCCTGCTCTCCTGCAGCCAGCCTCGCTGGGACAGAGGCTATCCAGACAAGGGCAATGATGTTAATTAACTCCATCCATTCCTAAAGCAGGACGGTTAAAATTTGTTCCCCCATCTCTGCACAGCACAGCCCAAGGAGAGCTCCGAAGGGCTTATGGTGAAACCATGAGGGGAGACACAGCGGGCAGAGGCAGAGGACCAACTGGTAGCCAGGAGATCAATGTGAATAATTTGATGAGCAAGTTACCTGCATACATAGGAAGAAGGCGGTGGTGGTTTCATTGCTGTGACAAAGCACCTAGGCGAAGCCAGAATTTAAAGGACATGTAACATCTTCTATCAGACTAACTAGCACAGTTGTTAAAAAGCAACTGTTTTTAGGGCACGCCAGACCTTTTCCAGGTCTCAAATACAAGGAGCAAACTTCAAAGGGAAATGCAAATGGAGAAGCGTGGCTGGCAGATTAATTGGACTTGTTAATCAGCTAGACCGCCGGAGTGAAGAGGTAGCTGATACCTGCAGCACAGGGAGAGCCTGGCCCCTGCCCCACCGAGCTAACGATGCAGGAGCACTGGCAGCTCACCAGATTGCACCAGATTGATTTTAAAAAATAGAATAAAATCAGGCAAATTACCCATTCCCCTGCCCTGTTTGGGCAGCAGGTCCCCTGGGGACAGAGCCTGCCTGGTTTTGCTGGCGCAGCTCTCATCCCCACTGGGTGCCAGGGACATGACTCGGGCACGGGGGATACAGCCCAAGGAGGTGCAGAGCTGAGCTGGGCTGGGATGAGCACCCTGATGGGTGGCGTCAGTGGGCTTCACAGACACGTCAGAGATGACCAGAGATGAGATTTTTTCCTTGCTACTGAAATCTCTGATTTTTCTCCAGCAGAGGCATCACCAGAGACCTCACTGAGCTGTTGCTTTGGGGAAAAACGTGGTACAGGAAACCAGGAAACCACCCGATTTCTGCTCGCTGAGAGCTCACTTGGGGATGACGGCCCCAGGGCTGCTGCTTGGGGGCTGAAGAGGGATTTGTGCCTGGCAGCGCTGAACAGAAATAGGCACGTCTGCCCCCACGGTGGGAGAACAGGCACAGGCAGTTGTAAATCCCGACAACACCTGCTCCCAACAGGGAATTGTATTATAAAGCTCCAGTCCTGAAAAGCCTGACAGTCTCATTTTCACATTTTTGGTGACTACAGAAGAAAACCTTCAGCTTTCCCAGCCTGAAGCACTCCGCTTTAACTTTCTGGACTCATCCCAAGTGACTGGAGCTGGGTTAGCATCTTCCTGGAGCCAGACATTGCTTTGAGGGTGTTTCCCTTCAGGAGCCCAATGCCTGTTGTTCTCACCGAGTCCGTCTCCTGGCTCTGGGGCTGCATCTTCCAGTGTCTCCCTGGGTCACTGGGAAGCCTGTCTGGAGCAGTCTGCGCTGCACTGTGAAGAATGAGGCTTTTGCGGGGAAATTGCCATAGGAGAGGCTAATTCACCGGCTCTAGGAAATGCAATCCCTTGTGGGACCACGCTGGTAGATTTACAATTCCTCATCACTTTTGAACAGCAAGTAAAGTTGCAAGACAACATCTTGCCAACCTTGAGATGCAAATTTCTGGCATTTCTGGAGGCAGCAGAGGACAGAACTTCGCGCTGGGACTGTGGTAGCAGCAGCGGTGTATGACTGGCAGGAACTGATTTGAATAATTGGGTGTCACGTCTCTATTTTTCTTTCAGTTTAGCTACATGTGCAATTAATTAAAATAATAACCTAAACGGTCTCCTGCTGGGGTTGTGTTTGCTGCTCAGCTTCAGTCTGCCATCAGTGCTGCTGAAAGAGTTTTATCGAGAGCTGCCTCTTGCTGAGAGGAGCTCGAGCAGAGAAAGGCTCTCCCAGCTGAAAGACCTTTAAGGCTCGTGGCGTCTGCGTTTTTCCCACCCATGTTGTCTGGGTGGTGAATAGACAATAAACAGGTCTTTAATGTATCACTTCCCACATGCTCCACTCACCCTGCACTTTGCCCGGCATGGAGAATTGCCTTGTCCATGTCATGGGAGATGTGGTCCCTGTCCTGCATCCAAGGCAGCCTGGCAGTGCTGCAGGAGGGTTTGTGGAGGGTGCTTTGAATTCAGGAACCCCCAAGTGCCAGCAGAGGATAGCCCTGCATGTATCTGATGACAGAGACAAAATACAGGAATACAAGAGCTTTGCTGTTGAGAGGTGCCCCAGGACCACCTCATAGACTATCAGTGTGCCCAAGACTCTGGGAAATAAAGTTTTCCTGGAACTGTCATCTCCTCCTCCTCGAATTAAGCTCATCACATGTCTGGCTGCCTCCAGACCACATCTGCACCATTTCGCTGCCTGTTTCCAGCTGCATTCCCTTCCTCATCTCTGCTCTGCAGCCCAAGGCTGGCAGATACCCTGGGCAGCCTTTGCAAGAGGAGAAAGCTCTGGTCCAGGAGGAAACCGTCAGAGGATCTTCATTCGTCCACAGTCCTCCCTAAGCAAAGGCCAAGATTTTGGTGCGCAGTGCGCTGACCACATTGCTTGCAAGATTGTGGTGCAGCTTGTGCTGGCTGCCCCCACACCGCAGATTTCTGGGGAACAAACAAAATTACTTGGGGAACTGTGCTCCTGCTTTTCACACTCCTCTCGAGCACCCTTTATCTGCAAGCACATGCTGCCACAGCAGCAGCAGGGGCATACTTTAAAAATCAGGATGCTTACATCCAAAGCCTTTTCCTGTTGCGGTGTTCATTGCTGGTACAAGAAATATCGTTCCCCTGCAGCTGAGTGCATTCACATCTCATCTCGCTCCTTTTTCCAGTTCTTTTTCTTGCCTGGCTGATTCCCCGTCAGCAGCCAACACTAATCTACCCCTGGCAGTCCTTTCCCTCCCTGCTTTAGTTTTAAGGATGCTTGGGGTACAGGGTATTGACCATGGTTGCGAGCACGGTGCCAACCAACCCCTCACCCCACAACCCCTGCCTGCTTCTGGCAGAGTCGATGTAGGGTTTGGGGGCAAGCTGGCAGGCAGGGCTGCCTGTCCTGAGATGGCCCTTTTCATCTGGGTTTGTTTGGAGAAGGCTGAAGCAGCCTGAACTAGATGGGCAACAGAAGACAATGTTAGAGATTAAAGCGCCTGGCTGGCAGGAGGAAGATGATAAACTTGTCCAGAAGAAATTGAATTGGGATTTAGCTGAAAGGGAAAGCAATCGAAATTCAAAGGTTTTTTGCTTAAACCAACTGACCGAAGCAGAGCTCCCAAGCCTTTAAACAGCATTCATAAACTTTAAGGCCAGCGAGGATGATTTTGATTATCTGGTCTGACTTCTTGCTTGGTGCAAACCTGGTACCTCCTGCCAGCCTGAGGACTCCGGCATCAAGCACAGGACTTTTGTACCTCTTTTAGGAAAGCAGCCTGTATCGATACAGAGAGCACAAGAGAACGGCGAGTCTCCCGCACTCTTATGCGGTCCATAAGTGGAGGTTAAGCTGACTTATCAAGTCTTTGAATAACAGGATGCCTTGTGCTTGCCACAGAGATAGTGAGGATCTGCTTTTGCACCCACTTAGGGGCTCAGAGCTCCCAGACCCCAAAGGGCACCAGGAGGAAAAGCCAAAACATTGCACCAGAAGAGAAGGGGAAGGAATCCAAGAGCTTGATCTCCACTGCTTGGCAAAATGCTCTCACTGCTCTCCTCTCAGCCCATTACCTGAAAATAAGAGTGGATGTGCTTTTGTTTCCATCCCTACTTAAATTAGTATTGTGGGGACAGCCATTAGTACCCAGCACACCTCGCTCAGAGCCCTGACCTCCACAGAGCCTCTAAGTACAGCTGTGGTCTACAGGGGAGGTCACTGCAATTATTTATCACTTATTACCGCAGAGAGTGACATGGCAGGATCCGTGACACCCCACGTGCCAGAGTTACAGCACAAGCATGGGCTTGAATTAGTGCTGATCGGGGGGTGGTGGGGGGAAGAAGCATCTTTTCCCTGGCCCCAACAGGATCCAGATGCTTGGGGGTTGCTGAGAGGCAGTGAAAAGCAAAGTCTCAAACTGGGGTTTGCCCCCAGGCCGGCTCAGAGGTGGCAGGAGCCTGTAGGAAGAATCCAGCCAGTGGGATGCACACATGGGATGTTGCTGACCTGGTCACAGCCAGAGCCGAGCGGGACCACTGGTGGGGACACACTCTGATCCAATACGCTGAGATCTGGGCTGTCCCAGACCCATGAGGAAATTTGTTTGCGCCTCTGTTCCCTGACCTCTCCTCTTCCCTCTGCCTGCCTTATCTGATGGGTTGCATATCCCTGGGGGAACACTAACCTTACCAGCTGGCTGGGGGGTGTCTGCTACCCGCCTCTTCTGTCCCCACAGATGTCCCAGGGCCATTTCATATTGGGACCCAAGTCCTGCCTGGAGTACAACCCTGCTGCAGCAGCCAGTGCAGATCTCAGACGAGAGCCCACACACTCCTAAACCCAAGGACACACTCCCAGAAGCAAAACTGGTGCTCAAAACCTCTGATGGAGCAAGAGCCACCCGGAGGGGGTGGAAACTGGTGCTTTTCAACTCTTCTTCTCCTCCATATCACTGTTGCTTTCCCAGGAGTGCCTTGCAGACCCCAGGGCCCCACTGCTTGATATTTTGCAGACACAGAAGGATAAGCCCTTGCTTCCTCACATTGCTGCAAGAACAGGCAAAGGACAGAGGAAGGATGTAGGGGCAGCACACGACCACCCTGAGAGCTTCTCAGGGACCTTCATGTTTACACCATGCTGCAATGTCCATCCAGCATCACCCTTCCCCTTCTGTCCAGGAATCCGATTTAGCAAGGATGTCTGTCATCCTACACTTCAGAAAAAGCTTGTCTCCTTTAGAGGCCCCACATGCAAGGCATAGAATCATAGAATCCTGGAATCATAGAATCACAGAATCACAGAGTAGTTTGGGTTGGGAGGGAGCTTTAAATGCCATCTAGTCCAACCTCCCCTGCAACGAGCAGGGACATCTTCCACTAGATCAGGTTGTCAGAGCGCCACTCAACATGATCTTGAATGTTTCCAGGGATGGGGCCTCTACCACCTCTCTGGGTAACCTGTGCCAGTGTTTCAACACCTTCATTGTAAAAAATTTCTTCCTTATATCTAGTCTAAATCTACCCTCTTTTAGTTTAACACCATTAACCCTTGTCCTACTGCAGCAGGCCCTGCTAAAAAGTTTGTCCTCATCTTTCCTGTAGGCCCTCTTTAAGTACTGGAAGGTGCAATGAGGTCTCCCCAAAGTCTTCTCTTCTGCAGGCTGAACAACCCCAACTCTCTCAGCCTGTCCTCATAGGAGAGGTGTTCCATCCCTCTACTCGTTTTTGGGGCCCTCCTCTGGACCCGCTCCAACGGCGGGCTGGGGGCTCCAGAGCTGGATGCAGTACTGCAGGTGGGGCCTCAGAAGAGCGGAGCAGAGGGGGCAGAGTCACTTCCCTCGACCTGCTGGCCACGCTTCTTTTGACGCAGCCCAGGATACGGTCGGTCTGCTTGGCACCTCTGACATTAACGCAGGAAAAGGTCTGAGAAAACTGGTTTATCTCCCTTCTCCCCCCTTGCTGTTCAGCCCAGCCCCTGGCAGGCGGGGGGGGGGGGGGAGCAGCCCAAGGTGGGGGGGGGGGCAGCATCGCCCTCCCGAAACCTGCGCCCACCCCCGCCCCCGCAGCCGCTCCGCAAGCGCAGAGCAGCCGCCGGCGGTCCCCGCGCCGGCCCTGCCGGGAGATGGCACTGCAAGCAAGGAGAATCGTCCCGCCGCGCACCCCGGGTGGCAGCCGCTGCCGGAGCAAAACAGCCCTTTTATGCGTGCTTTCCCCTCCTTCCCCTGAGACCCTGCCGGAAAAAAAAAAAATACAAAAAAAAAATAATAAAAAAAAATGATCCTCTTGTCACCTGTGACGGCTGCATCCTCGCCGCTGGGGAACGTTTCTTTCACGCCAAGCGAAACTTGCAGCGAAACGAGGCAGCGGGTGCGCCAGGCATGGTTGGAAATTAGCAGGCGCGTCTCTACCAGCATCTGGGGAAAGCAGGATGGAAGGGAAAAAAGCTCCTGCCTGTCCTTAGGGGATGAAGACAGCTCTTTCCTTGCAGCAGGTCTGTACTCTCAGACTCCACCTCGAACACCTCCAGAGCATCAATATTTCAACTGCAGCCTCCTCCAGCTCCAAAATCACCCAAAACTTCCATGGGAGCCTTTTTTTTTTTTTTTCAGATCAAACAAAGAAGCTGTGCAAATATAATGAATTTCCCCCTCCTAGGTGGGAAGTTTTGCTAAAGTGGTTGTCAGGGAATCAAAATTTACAGCATCTGAAGTTTTGCTAACTTGCTGTTTCGCATCGAGGTATCAGGGGAGATGCGGATTTTCTTGTTTCTCACGAGAGCTTGAATCTCCACCTGGATGAAACTGAGAAATTTCGGCAGCCTTTTGCAATGCCGGCCCAATTTCCAAAGGAAATTTCATGGGCTTTTCTGCACCCTGCCAGATTTTTCAACACCTTTCAGGAAGTCACAGCTGAACAGTTTTGGTCAGGATAGTTTTACATTTCAGGGAGAATATTTGAACCATTAGGTCTTCTCAGCAGATAGTTGTTGAATGCTCTCAGGACCAGTGTTTCTGCTCCCCAGTGGTGCATTGTCCCAGGCAGCAAGGTGTTCCGAAAACAGGCAGTATCACACAAACCCAGTGAGAAGACACCCATGAGTTCTCTTGTGAAAACAGATGTGTTTGGGCTCAGATAAAAGCCTCGTAGCCGAGGCTGTTTGAAACTTGGGGGGGGGGGGGGATATTTTTCAATTGGAAATTTTCAAGACTGAAGTTTTGAGAACAGGAAAGTGTTGGTGCCCTTTCTGCTCTGAGGAGATGATAAAAAGCAATTACACAATTTGTCTTAATGTCCCATTCCGGCATTTTTGCAAAGAAAGGCTCTGGTTCTCAGTTTTGAGAAGGAGCCAAATGAATCGATACGGAGAAAAAGAGCAGTGTTAAAGGGTCACAACTGAAACATTTCAGCACGGGGTAAACAGGCAGGCATGCTTAACACCCGGCGATTTTGCCAGGTTGTGGGAGAGAAAAACAAACATTTCCCCAAATTTGGTCTTGGCAGTGGTGACGCTGAAGGAAGGGATGGCTGGGACATGGCTAATGAAGGAGAGGAGGTGGAGGAAGAGGAAGTTGGCAAAGGATGAAGGAGCAGCAAGAAGAGGAGCTATTTCTCCTTTGCCGTATAAGGGCTGTATGGTGCATACCTGTGCCCATACTGTCTTTGTTAGTGACCATGAGAGTCACCCACCCTCATACACGTGCTCCACATAGAGGCACCAAGGAGCTGTGGGGTGAGGGTGGGGCTTAGCCCAAGAGGGTTCCACTTGCTTGGGTGAGCTTCTGGGCTTATAGGAGTTTACCCTCAAGGCTAAGGAGGAGATACCCAGCAAATCATTACAAGAAATGCATCTTTGAAAGGTTAATACTCATTGAGAGCCAAGTAGTGGGGGGCACATTGAATGGAGGTGTTGGTGGCATCTCTTTTCAGGCATCGTATTTGGGATGGTGATTTCCCACTGTGGTTTTCCCTCCCTAATGCAGCGAACGGGAACTCATGGGAGCTGCTGGCAGAGATGGGGAGATCTCTCTCCTCTCCTTCCCCTGCTCCCCCCACCCGGCACTGATGTTTCCCAGGTGTTTCTGTCTTGCAGAGTTTGAAACTGAGTCACCTTCGATTTTTCCTGACATTTCCCAGAATTTTTTACACTGCAATATTGTATTTACTCCAAATGTGGGTTTCTGTGGGAATCGTGGTTTTCAGCTAAAGGCAAAAAGAGAGAAAGTGAAACAAAATTAATCCCCCCCCCCAAACAAGAACCCTTTTGAAAATGGGGGCAGGGGTTTGCAAATTCCTCACCAAAAGACATTCAAAAAGCAGCTCTTTCACTTTTTTTCTTTTAAACCCAACCTTTTCATGCTAAAAACTTCAAACTGCTCTAATCCCTGGCTTCTGCTTTCTGTGTGAGGAGGATGATTCGTGACAGAAGCCAGCCCTGCAGCCAGAGCAAGGAGCCACGCTGCCGCAGATGCTGACCTGCCTTGAGGTGTTAATCCGCAGGGAGACCATGGGGGACAAACCAGCCGTGCCGGCATGGGCCATATCTTGGGACTTGCTCACACATGGCTGGCGACTGGTAGGGTTTTGTGGCAGAGGTTCCCAATCCAGGCAAGAGCCACAAGCACCAGGACGTCCTTGCTTTCTCAATGGCAATGAGAGCACCTCTGCCATGTGTAAAAGACTGCGGACCCCGTGGTGGTTTGGGTGCGATCCTGTTACAGGAGGGGCTGGAGGCAGGGTGCCTGGGTCCCCTCCTGAAGATGCACGCTAGCCTGTGTGTGCCTCGTGCCAGCGACATCCCTCTGGACACCTCCGTGTCCCCCAGCCCCGACAGTGGGACAGCACCAGCCCATCCCTGTAAGATGTCCTGATCCACGGGGGAAAAACACCCCACCTGGCAAATACACAGGATTATGGTGCTGATTCCCCGCTCCCCAGGAGCATTGCAACACCCGTCCTGTAATTCAGGATATTCATGAAACAGAGGTGCAAAAAATAATTGCAGTAACATCTCGGTTCTTGCCTCAGATTATGTGGGGTTGTGCTCCTGACACCAAGCAAAAGAAGTGCTGAGGGGAAACCTTTTCCAGACCCCTCTCCTGTTGTTCCTCGCTCAGAAAGACATATGCAAAAATGTATTTTAAATATGGCTTTCATTCCATGCTGAGCCTCTTCCGAGCGAGGAGCTGGCAGCAGTGGGCCATGTGCTGAGTGGGTGATGGGACGGACGTTATTTATAACAGGTGTCAGGCGGTACTTTGTCATCGAAATCTTACCCGGCAGTAGCAGCGAGGGGTCTTGCCATATGTCAATCTCTGTTTTCCAGGAGTGGTTTGATAACAGCATGCACCGAACCTGACTTCCTTGCTGCACATGGAAACTTTACTCACGTATTTTAGCTGACCAGTGGGAGCTCATTCCTCTCTGAACCCCATGACATCCCAAACCATGCTCACCACTCACGTCTGAGCGACTGGACGTCCGTGATCAAGGTTGCATCCAAGGACAGAATTTTCTCCCACGCAAACCTTTGAACACACGTATGACCACATCGCACCCTGGCCAGGCTCTGGGAGGTGCCCATGGCCACTCTTCGCTCGCACCTTGCTGTGTGCACGCACACAAGCGCTCACCACCGTCAGCCTTCCCCGGCAAATGGGTAACAGGCTGGAAAGCTACAGCCAAGTCCTGCACTTATTATCTCCATCTTTGTCTTTTGCACGCACCTCCCGCCGTTCCCCTCTATCTACACAGGAAGAAGTTTGGCAAATGTAATAAAGACAAGGTGAAGTTTTACATAAAATAATCTCTCCTGCCATGAGTTCTGAGGAATTTTAATCAGTCCAGGAGTACCCGCAGAATTCCTTTGCCTGCAATCTTTTCATGATCTTGCTTTCCCCTCTTGTTCCTCGTGGGGAGCATTTGCTGAGAAGATGATTAAATCGGGCTGGTAAAAAGCTCGTCGGCTCCGTAGCTCCCATCTTTTCCTGCTTCTTTGCGAGACCATTTGTACTTTTTTTCTGGCCTGCGGCATGCCAGGTCAGCTGCTTTCTTTGCCTACCCTGTACGTTTCCTCACCATTGTTGTGGGGTTTTTCCCCCTCCGGAGAATCTCTTTTGTGCAAAAGCGAGAGACAAGGCTCCTAGCTCAGCCTGCTGTGTTGTTGTTCGCCTGAAGTCCAGCAGGAATTCAAGGAATGGTTCCCCACGTCTCCTATTCACCTTGCTCCTGCCAGTGGCAAGGGGTCGGGCGGGGCGGGGGGGGGGGGGGCGGGGGGGGCGGATATTCTGGGGAAGCCATGAGCAAGGGGCTGATGTGAACTCAGGCATTTTGGAGGACTGAAACTCATCTGCGTGTTGCCTGCCAGTGGTTCAGTGTAGGAATTTGGGAATTTTGCTTTGAACAAATGATTCACCAGTAATCATTCAATCAGCTCTCCCAATGGTTGAATAATCTGTGAGTAATTTAGTCGGATGTTTGCCACAAACTATCAAATAAAAGGTTTGGAAAGACACTGGCTCAGACTCTCACCTTATATATATATATACACACTCAGCTTTGGGGTACAACTAGGCAAATGCTGTCCCCTGAGCTTTGGCCCTGGGTGTCCAAGGGATCTGTGTTGCTTTACAACTGCCCAGGTCCAGCCTAAAAAATTCAGGATCTGACCATGGCTCAGCTCTATCGTACTCTCGCCATGCAGCTGGGAAGCATCCACTCTCCTGCTTGGGGTACCACCACTGCTGGAGGCAAGCGGGAGGCATGTGACAGCATAGTGACATATTTGGTGATAGTCTCCTGGTTGAACATCAGCGTACAGGCTTGTGATGAGTCCCTTGCTTTGATGGGAAAAGCAGCCCATGGTGATGACCTGATGCTGGCTCATAAGCTAGTGGTGAATCACTTCCTTGGGTCCAGCTCTCTTCCTGGACCTGTTGGTGCTGCAGCATCTTTCCATACTTGTCCTCACCAAACCAGCTGCCCTCCTGACACCTTTCCCGGTGGCATCTGAGACCTGCTGCTTCCTGCATAGCTTTCACTGCTTCTTTTTCAGCCCCGATGCTGGCTGACCCTAGGGCTGAAGGGATGAGGAGGGAAAAAAGGGGGTTGGGATTTTCTTCTCTCTTCTTCCATTTCGTGACTATTTCAATCTGGTCCAGAGTGTCTGGACAGGAGGGTCATTCTCCAGCTCTGCTGCAACCTGCTGAACAGCCTGGGACACGTCCCCTCTCTGCTCTTAGTTTTCCCTCCTGTGTTTTCAGGACCTGCTATTATCTATCATGAATTCCCCCAGAGCCCATGGTGGGCTGGTTATTCTTCATGGATAAAACCAGCAACAATAAACAGGTAATTTATAGTGGACCATCATCATTTGCATCCAATTAATAGCGACTTTTAGCAGCATCAATGAAAAACTAGACAAAACCTGGCTTCCACCCAGCCCCCTTCCTCTGTCTGTGTGACACTGTGTGTGTGAGGCCAGGACTGCGGGGAGAGGTGGTATCTTTCATTTGATCAACATATATCTAGTTGGAACAAAACAGATCGGCTTTTGTAGGTTTGCCCAAAGATTACCTTCTCCATTTTTTTTTTCTTTCTTCTTTAACAGGAAGATCAGGAAGAAAGTTTTGTTGTTGTTGTTACTACTGTTGTTTTCTGCAGCCCAGGAGAAGTCCTGGGATGCCAGGGAAAGTGGGAACATGCCAATGGAAGTATTTCTCCCAAGTCCTCTCCGCAGAGTTTTCTCGCATGCGTTGTTTCCTGAGTCACGGGGATTTGTGCTGGGAACGCTCAGTTATCTGGAAGCTGAAACAGCCCTTACTGCCGACCCGAATGCTGATGTCCAGGGAGCAGCACCCCATTCCTGCCACAGCCCCCGGCGTGGAGGCCAGTGCAGAGGACTCCCGTAACGAGTTGTAGGGCTTTGCGGGGCCCCCCAAAAAGTCCCCATCACCACCAGTCTCTGCCTCTCGCTGGCACCTAGCCCCTGGCAGCGAGCAGGCTCTTTCTCCATGGGCACTTCTCTCTTCCAGGCTGGGGAAACGGAGGTATTTCTCTGCACGCTGGCAGCCAAGATGGGGATGTGGCTGGGAAGGGCTATGCCCCCCCCTCCTCCAGATCCCCAGCCCCATGGCACTCCCCAGCCAGTGCCACCACGGTGCCAATCCGCCTTTCCCCAAATCCTGCCCCCTCCCCCCCTTCCCTCGAGGTGTTTTCAATTGCCTGTGCGGGTGGCGGGAGTCAGAGGGAGGGGGGGGTGGGAGCCCTGCGAGGATGCCTTCTTCTCGGCCTCCTGCCCGCCCTGCCCTTCCTTGCCCTGAGGCTGCTCGGATGTCCTTGCTCACCCCCCCCCACCCCCACCCCCCCTTTGGCTCCTGCTCGTTTGGCCTCACTGCTGCTTTAATTTTAGCAATTCCTTGGAAAGAGTCATTTTCCATAACTCAGCTCGCAGCGAAGCCCTCTGCCTGCCAGCTCTGCCTTCGCACACGTGTTGCTGGCGTGCCCCAGCAGCACACGCCTGCACCTGCCCGGCCAGGCCTGCCTGTCCCAGCCTTTTGCACACCAAAGCCTCACACCCGGCTCCCGTCCCCCCTTGGCACGTTTCATCCTGACACTCCCGAATTCCATCGTGCCCCGGCTGGAGCGGGCGCCCTGGCCCGGCGACCTTGGTCCGGCTGCATGGCCACCGCTGTGGCTTCTGCCTCGTCGGGAGTCATTGTGCACAGCACGAGGGGACGTCTGTCCTCTTCGCCTTGCAGAGCCCCCCAGCACGTCTGACAGCTTTACCTGCCATGGGAAATGGGGTGACCCCACACGCCACGGGGGACACCACAGCCGTGGGGGCGCGATGGATGGGCAGGGTGGGCTTGTCCGGCACGATCGTATCCGAGTGGGAAAGGTGGGTGCACATGTGGGCAGGCTGCTTCGCTTGTGCATTGGTTGTGCACGAGAGTGCGGGAGCAGATTTGTGTGCATTGGCGGTGTTCAGTTGTGCAATGTGTGTGTGTGAGAGAGAGAGAGGGGGGTGAGCGCGGTGCTTTCGCTTCAGTCTGTATCTGCGCGTGGTGCTTTCGTCGCACACTCCGAGAGGGTGCTTGTGCGAGGGGGTGTGGTACTCCCAAGCGGGGTGTGCGCGAGGGTGTGCATGGAGGTGTGCACGGAGATGTTAGTGCAGCGCCTTCATTTGGGTCCGCATCTCTTGATGGGGAAGGGGGGGGGGGGAGTGTGTGGGAGGGTGCATGGTGTGTGACACTGTGTGCGTGGCCCCACGGCTGTGGGGCACGCGTGGGTGTGCATGTTCACGCTGGGCGGGTGTGTGTGTGTGTGTGTGTGTGTGTCTGTGTGTCTGTGAGCCTGCTGCCTCCGCGTGGGTCTGCATCTCGGGGGAGGTGGGGGGGCTACCGGCGTGCCCTCTGCCCGCGCAGCTTTCACGAGTGTGCTCCACCGTGTGCATTTTCACGGGGAGGTGGAGGTGGCGTGTGCGGTACCCCCCCCCCTCCCCTCCCCTTCCCCCCCTCCGGCTCAGCATCCGCGGGGAAGGGGGTGGCGGTGGAGGCTGCGTGTGCCCGGGCGAGCGTGCAAGGGATCGCGCGTGGCTGTAGGCGCGCGTGTGCCTGTGCGTGTGTATGTGTGTGTGCGGGCGCGGGGCGGGTGCGCGCGGCGCGGCGGGGCCGGGAGCGCGTCCCCGGCGCCGTGCCGGGGGGTGCGGGCTGAGCTCATCGCTGGCTCCCCGGCGCTCCTTACCAGTGGCTTCTGCGGTCACATGGGTTATGTGCTGGAGTTTAAAAGAGCTTATAGCCCCCGAGCCGGTGCAGAAGCAGCCGGTGGTTGCATGGGGTAGCGCCGGGAGCGGCGGCGAGGAGGGCGCCGTGAGTACCGGGCGGCCGGGGACGGAGGGCGGCGGTGCGGGGTGTCCCCGTGTCTCCCCCCCCCCCCATCACCCGCGGGACGGAGGAGGAGGAGGAGGAGGAGGAGGAGGCGGTGGGGGTCAGCGCAGGCGAGCCCCGGTGCCCGCCGCCCAAGCGCCGCTGCCTTTCGGGGAGGTGGGGGGTGGGGGAGGTGGTGGCGGTGGGTGAAGGTTTTCTTCCCCCCATCCCACCCCCCGCCCCGCCGTAGCGCACCTTTCCCCAGCGCCCCCACGCGTGTCCGCGCCTTCCCGTGGGCTGCGATTCCCCCCCCACCCCCCCTTCTCCGCGCCGCCGGGGCAGGGGCGAAGCCCACGGAGAAACAAATTTGGGCAACTTACTTTCCTGCTCCGCCGTGTGTGAGTGTGTGTGTGAGTGTGTGTGAGTGTGTGTCCGGGCGTTGCCGGCGGGGGAGGGATGGGGGTTACGGGGTTGGGGTGTCCCCGCACCACCCCCCACCCCCGCCCCGGGGCAGCGGGGAGGCACGGTGGGACACCCCCCCCCCCCTCCTCCCCAGCCGGGAGGGCATCGGCGGCATCAGGTTGAAGGGTGGGAAAGGGATGGTCCCTCCTGCCTGCTGCATTGCTCCAGCAGGGCTGGAGACCGGGGGCGCGGGGTGGCTCTTTGTAAACCGGAGCCCCTGGATTTCCTAGGCGGGAGAGCGGACTTTTGCCTCGTTTCTGCAAAGGCGCAACCAGCCCTTTCCCCTGCTGTGGCAGTGCTGATATTTTATTATTATTATTATTATTTTCTTTTTTTAAGTGGGGTGCGTGTGATTTTATAAGAAAAGCGTCTGTGGAGCTGCTCTCCCTGGGCTAGGCAGTTCATCCCGAGCGCGAGTACGAGGGCTGCTTTCCAGAATTGCATAATACACACCGATCCCTCTGCTGCACAAACTCCCTGACATTTCCAGATCTTGGTGACTTCCCCCACTGCAATCTGAAAACCGGATTGGGACTCCAACCAGCGCGTTGAGCTAATTTGTGCAGCCTTTGCTGGGGACAGAACCTGGTCTGCATGTTTCGGCTTCCCTGGCTCCTCCAGTTGTTTCTTAATACACTAAACTTTTTTTTTGGTATAACGATTGGCACTTTTGCGTCTCTCTTAGAAAGCCCCTTTCTTCCTCACCCCATGCTTATAGACATGTGTAGGGTCTGTACAAAGCACAGGTTGCAGAAAGGGGATTGCTTGCGAAGCTATTTGATTTCTTTTTCACGTCTCTTTGTGTTTCAATTTATGGGACAGTCCAGGAGGTCTTTTCCGCAGAATGCGTTTTGCTCAGGAACTTGTTGTCTTGTGCTAGGATTTTGGTAATTTCACTCTGACCATGCCCGCTCTCTGTGCACGCGTGTTGTTCACCTGTGTGAGGGACAGGACCCGCACACGCCGCTGCCGGTGCTGCCGGCGGTGTGTGGAGGCAGCGAGGCAGGGACACTGGCTGCTCCCTGCAAAACGTGCAGATACGTGGGAGCAGCAGTTCTCGCTCCCTGCCTTGCCCCTCCGTGCGGAGTTGGAGCTTTGCTGTGATGGCTGGAGATGTGCAAGGGATGCTCGTGTCTGACCAGGCATCCTGCTGGGACCAGGTCCTGGGACCAGAGCTCACTGGGGAGGGAGATTTTCGGAGATGGGCTGTGCTTTGGAAATGAGAGCCCCGTGCCTGGCAGACTTCTTTGCAACAGCGCTTTAGGATAACTTCATCAGAGCCTGTTGTCAGAGCAGGCCAAGCCACGATCTGATGATCGTGCATTATCTTTGGTCTGACTTATCCTGAGAGGACCCGATCCTGCCAATGCACTGCATCCCCATCCCCGTGGAAGGTGCTCAGCTCCTCCTGGACTTGGAAAAGAAAAAGCCCTGGTACCTCTCAGAGCTGCAAAGCTTATGATGCACATACACGTACAAATAACTGTGCAGACAGGGCTCAGCTTTCGGAGACGTGGTTGACTCTCCGAAGCCGGCAGCAGGAGTTTTGCGGGTGCGAGCCCCGGCTCCCCACCACTCTCAATCAATTCTCCGGCAAGCTGGAGGAATGCATCCTGCTCCAGCGCAGGCTGGGGCTGGGGCTGCGCCTGGGGAGCCTGTCTCTCGGCTCTGTCGTTTATTACTGCTGCCGCTGCCATTACGCCTGACAAATGGGAGTTGCTGAGTAATGTGCTGTTTGTGTGTAAATATCTGAGTGCTCGCAGCTGAGCTCACTCCTGTGACTTTGCAGGAAGCCGTCTCAGCACCTTTCCCCCACGAAGAAGACCTGGGAGAGCAAAGGCATCCTTCTGCAGGGACCTTCCCACCACCGGCAGGGACCTTCCCACCCCTCCCGGTGGTTTTAGCCTTCTCTCTCCGCTGCTTTCCTGCCAGCATGAAGCCTCCGTCCTCTCGGGTTAATGTGGAGGCCCTGCTGCTTTCCTGAGTGTGAGTCAGGGGTGGGAAAGGGCTCTGTGTGTGTGTGTGCGTGTGTGTGTGCACGCGCGCGCACACCTTCTTAGCCACCGAGGCACGGTCGTTCCTAAGGGTGCTTGTCCTCAGCAGAAAGAGTTTGGGGGACTTTGTGTGTTTTGATAAACACAAAGTCATACACAACTAGGAAAGGAGTTTTATCTTGGGTGGTTGGTTTGGGTTTTTTTTACTTACCTACTCAGTTCCCCTTAATTTCATCCCATTACTGCTGAAGATGCTAAATTATTCTTTCCCATATCGTTTTCATCCCATTTGCAGATTAGCATCCGACTGCTTCTGTCAGTACTTGCTCAGCCCAGCTAGACTGATCGCAGCTCTTTTAATCTCCCCTTGTAAATCAATCCCTTCTGCCTCCTGATCATTTTTGTCGCTCGTTTTTCTGAAATCCCTCCAATTTGTCCATTTTGTGTAGGTGACGTATGCCTGGTCCTAAACATGATGTATACCAGGCATGGCAGCGTGAGGGAAGGACACCTCCTCCCCTCCCACCCCGCTGGGGCTTGTGATGCTTTGTCAGCAGTGAACTGAGTTACTTCCCCATTATTCTAAGCTATAGTCCCTGCTCGGTGTTGCAGAAGAAAGCAGCATACCCAGGTCAGTGCCCTGGGGAGAATTCCTCCAAATTTTGGCGATGAGGTGCTGAGGTTTGTTTGCATGCTGCTAGCACGAGCTGGAAGGGGTCGGTGCTCTGGGGTGCTGTCCGCGGGGTGCCTCTGCCCGCAAGAGCTCGTAGTTGAACAGGGAGGGATGAGCAGAATAAGAGAGGGCAAGCTGCCTCAGGGCTCCTGGGCAGGTGGGGAAACTGAGGCCCATTGCATGGGCTCAATGCACGTTTCCTGCGCTCCTGTCCAGCACGCGCCGCTTGTTGAGGTGCTCCGTGTGCGGGGTTGGGTCCCAGTTGCACCCATTAGTATTGCAGCCAGCATGGGCATTTTCCCAGGAGGTACTGGGTCTTGTCGCTGGGTGAGAGCAGGCTGGCGGGCAGGGATGCCGGGTACTGGGCTGGTTTTGTGCGTTGCTTCTCGTGCTAGTGGCCAGAGCTCACTTCCCACAGGTAGTCCCACGGGGAAGAAACGGGGACTTTGTGCAAAGCCAGTGGTGTCTTGCTTTCACGCACTTTGAAGTTTTGTCACCCCACACCCTGAGCTCCCTTGCACCGAGCGTTCCCATTAGCTGGAAGGACCGTGCCCTTCCAGGGACCATCTATTTTTAGGAGGAGTTGTATTCTGGACAGTGTCCACCACAGATGCTCTCTGCCTCCTCCTCCTCTTGGCCCCTCGCCAGGGACACCGCTCGGGCTATCTGCTGGTGGGGCAGACCTTGCTGAGGCTCTGCGGGACCGTAACGGAGGTGGCACCGGGCCGGCCACGGGGACACTTGGGGGGGGGGGGGGGGGGGGCCTATCACTGCCCCGGGGGTGCTCGGGAGGGCCAGCGAGCTCACACTGCCCTTCACCTGAAATGCTGGAAATGGTGTTTAATCGGACTGTTGGTACCATCAGGGCACGGTGACGGCTTGACTGTGGGATTAGGAAAGGCACCGCCTGGGCCGGGTGGTACCCGGTGCCGGTGCCCGGTGCCGGTCCGTTCGCCAGGATGACACTAGGGGGCACGAGATCTGCTGGAATCCCTTTGTCGGGGATGGGGACGAAGGATGCAAAGCCGCTCTTGACCCTTCGAGCCCCGTGCGTCACCCTCCTGCACGTTTTGTAGGAATCGGAGTGTTAAACCCCAGGGGCCGACCCGGGTAACTCGTCCTGCGGTGAGGGCAGGACGGGGTTCTCCGGGTGCTGCTCCGCTGGATCCGTCCATCAACGGCCGCGGGAGCAGCAGGAGTAAGGATGGGAGCACTCAGCCAGAAACATCTCCGAAGCGAGGAGGAGATGGATACAGCCAGAGTGCCAGGGAGTCTCCAGGGAATTTGGAAAATCCAGGAAAACACCTAGAATGGTTTTCATGCCTCTCTGGAGGCATTGTCCAGAGCAGGGCTTAAGTTAGGTTCAGGGTTGGCTTTCAAGATGAAGCGTGTTATGGTTTCATTTTCTGCTGGATGTTAAGTTCATGCGTGATGTCTCCTCAGGGTCATGTTTTCCCAAAGCAGCAGAAACTTTAGCGAGTCTGATTTAATGAATGGCTCTGATCGATCTGAAACCGGGTGTGTGTGTGTGTGTGTGTGTATTATGCATGTGTGTCCATGTATACATTTGGGTAGGGTGCAAAGAATGTGTTTCTGAAGGTATGTTTATGCATTTCTGCATACATTCAGCTGTAATATTGTCTTCTGTCCTTAAAATCTATTATTCCAGCTGTGAATGCACATATGTATATTAAAACACTGTATACTGGAGTCTCTCTCTCTTGTTATAACAAACCCCGCGAAAAGCAAATAAAGAGACATTGTTCTCATAGCAGGCTTGGACGGACTCAATATTTATCTTCTATGAATTTTGATAGTTTTTGTTCAGCATGTTTGCAGTTACGGTGGTGGGGTTTTTTTTCGCCTATTTAAAATTTTGCGCTCATGGGAAACCGAAAACATTCAGATCGTTTCAGTTTATCCATTACTTAATGGAAACAGAAATCAAGCTTCTGGATTAAAATGTTGATGCTTGATAACATTCTGGCATATTAATTTCTAAATGGTTAGTTTTTTTAATGCCTTCTGTCACCAGATACCAGGCTCCTTTGCTGGAGAACCGTTTCTTTTGCAAGCCCCCAGGCAATATTTTTAGTAGGACACTGACGCATCCCAAATACTCCCTTTCTCCTAGAAAAGGCTTTGCTGGCTGTTGTTGAAAGTAACACTAGGATGGCCAGAAATGAGAGATCAGAGGAGCACGATGCTGCTGCGTCAGTGCATTTGCTTTGTGCCTTTGATGGAGGTTTTGTGTCCGGCCGTGCGGGTGCGTGCCTGTGCGGCTGCGAGGGCACTTCCCCAGCTGGTTCCCGAGCCAGGGCTGAGGACCAGGGGTTTACTCATTTTGAAATGCCTTGTGAAGTGGAAGGAGGTCCGGGAAGAAGTGCCGAGTCTACTTTTAAGTCAATTAGGGCTTGTATCCGAAGGCGTGACGTGGTTTGAAGAGCAGAGGGTGATTTGTCTGAAGGTGTTACCTAATTAGAGGGTATAGTCAGGTCTCTAATTAGCCGTGACACCCTAAAGATGTCATCGAAGCCCTCTTCAGGCACCGCTGATCCGGCGGCGTGGCCGCGAGCTGTCAGGGCAGCCCGGCCGTGCAGGGCTGGGACTGCCGCCCTCCGCCTGGGAGGCAGCTCGGGTGCTGCTGCTGGAAGAAGCTGTTTTCCTTCAGGTGACTTGCGATGCCCTCCGGGGCTGCTGCCAGCATCGAGTGGTGTTCATGAAGTCGCAGAATGACAGGAAAGCTGCAGCAGACGGAAAAATTAATACTGGTGCCCATTATGTGGGAAATCTCTCTCTTTTTCCCGGGGGGGGGGGGGGGGGGGGAGGGGATCGCTTTCTGCTGCTCCCTGCTCAGGGGAGGCTGAGGAGGAAGGCTGTAAGTGTTTGCAATAAATGATGCTGTGCTTTAGTCGTGGCTGCGTTGGCAGCAGCTGCTGGAGGGATCGTGACCCCTCTCAGCGTTGCCTTACAGAGGGGACATGGGATCAACCGAAATCTGGCTTGCCCGGACCTGGTTGCATTTAAATACTATGCAACACACCCTGTGAGGGGGGAACTGATGGGGGAAGCGACACAAGAAATGCCGGGTGAGAGGGAGAGGCTGCTGGGGAGGCTGTGCCATGATGCTGGAAGCCACGATGCTGGAAGCCACTTGCAGCCAGGACCTCCGCTGGCCCAAACCAGGGTGGTGGGTGTTTGGTCCCCCTCTGAGAGGAGGGACTGGGCACTACTCTGGGGCTGCTCTCGCTCCTTGCTTTTTATTCGTCGAGTCAATTGGTATTTACTGAGTCATTTCACTCCACCCTGTGAGGAGACTACAGTGTGAGTTGCCTGTGCCCACCAGCGATGCTAAAGGCCAGTAGGAACCAGGTGGAGCTGTGGAGTTGGCTGGTGGACGCGCGTGGAGAGCCAGGGCTCATCGTCACTCTCAGCATCAGTGAGCAAAAGCATCCCCTCCTCCATCACGGCCGAGGTCCCCACCGCTGTCAGAGCCCTCTGAATTGCCAGGAGGGTTTGGATCTGTCCCCTGAGGGCAATGCTTACCTCTGGGAGCAGCAGTGGATGGCTCAGACCTCCTTGGGTGGTAGGAGCTACTGTTATTCCTGTTTCGATGGGAAGAGAAGGAGATCCTTGGGACAAGGGAGGGTCAGCTGCGTGTTTTGTCAGTGCTGTAAGCAGCCTCGCTCTGCAGAGGGACTGGTGTCCAGCTTTGCTTTTGCAGGTAGTATCTCAGGCATCCTAAGCAAACACACAAGGCACGTCCCTGTGCTAGCAATTCCAGAGGGACGTGCCTGCTTTTAATTATGTGGGTGTTAGGCCAGTGAATATATTTTCTTCATGAAGTTGCAGCCTGGTATTTTCCTGCTTCTAGTGGTCTCTGGTGGCTTTCCCAGTCTCTGGAGAATGAGCGAGCATAACTTGGAGACTGGACATAGTAACTTGTTGGACCCTGCCATGGATCTGCAGGGCTGACCCCACCTGGCTATCCCTACTCCATGTTATCGCCATGGCTTCCAAGAGCTGGGGGCAGGGAGGGGAGGACCACTTTGCTTTTGAGGGTACCACGGTGCCTTGTTTTAGGTGATGGATGGGGAGGTAGAGAAGGTAGCTGCTTTTTCACTGCTGCATCTTCTTTGCTCCAGAAATAGCTTATTTCAGGGTGGCCACCAAGGCATCTTATCCCTGTGTGCTTTGCGAACACCCAGCAGCACAGCTGTGGATGAGCCAGGCTGATGCCTGCCCAGATCCCGTGCAGGCACAGCAGCTATTGCATTGCTGCATGGCATCATCTGTGAGAGGTGTAAAGTCCCCTTTGCTGGAGCCCTGCGAGCTGAGCAACGCAGAAGGAGGGATCTGCGGCTGCCAGCGTGCGTGGAGAAGGCAGGTTGGTCTGGGTTCCTCGGGGCCAGGCACGAGCGTTTGCTTGTGAAATTGAACAATATTACATATAATAAAATAAGCTTGCGTCTGCTTGGAATATAGGTGCAGTCTCTGCACCGTGGTCCTTTTGTCCGTGGCCTAAAAGATGCCGGTGATAATGAGGACACATCCTCTCCTGTGGTTAGAGCGTGGTTCTCAGAGGCAAAGGGCAGGCAGCCTGTGCCAGACTTTGCCAATGTGTGATTTACCCTCCTCTGTGCAGCTGAACTTAAGGGCTTGAAAAATAAATACATGAAAAACGGGAGAACAAAATGCTGCTGTTGCTGCTCTGAGATTCAATCAAAAAAAAAAAAAAAAAAAAAAGCTCTGTCCGGTCCTCCGGGCTTCTCACTTTAGCAACGAGCTCTAGAAATAACAGGGTTACAGCAAAGGTGGGTCCACAATAACTATGGGTTTTGTTCTGGAGGCACCTGGACTAAGTGCTTTTTGGCTTTTTTTTTTTTTTTTTTACTCCCAAAAGGGTGGGTTATTCTCATTCCCCAAATATGAGGCCCTTCAAAGCCGCCTGGGATTGCTCAGCGTTGAAATCCTTGCCGAGCCTGTTCCCTCTCCCCGCCACGCTGAACGCCTGCATTGGTGGGAGGCAGTTTGATTCGGGAACCCGGCTGGGGGGGGGGGCGGGGGTTGGTGGGAGAAGTCGAACCGAACAGCGGCCGCCGTTTTCTTCCCATCTCTCCCACGCCGCAGTTCGGAGCGGTTTCCTCTCGCCCCATACCCCGGACATGTGCGGGGCGGCCGATTCCCCACACGTGTTGCACAGACACGTTTCCGCGCCGGCTCTTTGTGCCTGCCCACCTATTTGCAGCTGGGGGAGCTGAAGCTGCTCTTTATTGTGATTCATAAAAAAAAAAAAAAAAAAAAAAAAAAAAAAGTCTGTCTCTGGATGGAGTTGTCTGTGCTTTTATTGACCTGGTTCCGGGAACGACAGAGGCTTTTCCGTCTCCTGGATGCGTGATTTCTGCAACAGCTCTGGAGCAGGGGCCGGCCCTTGCTGCTGGTGTGTTTCCAGCCCTCCTAACGTGATTATTTTGACAGGCCCATTGGGTATGGTGGCGGGTCTAGTTTTTATTTCGTGCACGAAAGTAAGTCCCGTGACGGGGCACAGGGCATGGGCTAATGCTGAAATCCCGGCAGGAGGGAGCATATTGGCTGAACGATATTTTTGGCCATTGCCACTGGTGCTATGCCACCTGGCAGAAACCCCTTGCCCTTTTGATGGGACATTTTTGTACGCCCCAGGTCCCAGAACATTTTGGGGGCTCCCCTTTTTTATTTTGGGGGCTCCCCTTTTTTTTTTTTGGCTGCATAGGTTGAGGTTTTTTACTTGGGGAACGTGCAGTTTGGGCTCTGTGAGACCCAAGTGTTGCGGGACATCCCAGGTGTGTGCCTGGGTGCTCCCGATTAAGGCATCCATCTTCTAGAAGTCCAGCAAGCTGCCATCAACCGTTTCCCATGTACTCACCCTGCATCCTGGGCTCTGTTTTGGTGTGTGTTGCCCTCTCCCAGCAATGCTGAGACACACCACGTTCTCAAGGCTTGTTGAGATGGGACAAGGACTGGGAGAGCACCATCGATGCTCTGTATCCCAACTCTGCACAGTGTTTTTTGCTGTATAGACACATCTGCTGCACCCCAGCCCTCTTTGCTTTGGATCAGCGACTTCAGGTTCACCCTAGCATGCTCCTCTGAGAAGCAAGGATGAAGAGTAACTTCTCCAACAGCCATGGTGGGTCCTGGCCTTCAAGGGCATGCGGTATTTGTGCTTCCTAGTTTTGGCACATCTTTACCTGCTGTCAAGCCAGCAAGGCTGTTTTTTCCAAGTAGGGCTGCCTTATGCACAGGGGAGAGCCAGTTGTGTATTGATGGGCTTGCTATCTCCCCAGCGCTGGCAAAGGGAGGGAGGAGAAGATGATGTGACTTGCCCGGTTCAGAGGTGTCAATGGCAAAGGAAGTGGCTTGATGATTTTGACTTTCCCTCCATTGGGAATTGGGATGGTCTGACCTGTGTTTGAGTCTAGGACCCAAACGGGAGGTTTGGCTTACTGCACATCTGCATTCAGGCTTGGAGGGTTCCCCAAGGCTGCTTGCTATACCACAGTACCAGGGTCGGCCTTGACCCTTGCCACGACCTGGAGTTGCAGGGAAGCATCGTTGCCTGCAAAGAGGGGAAACCGAAACCTGGAGTGGCTTTGGGATTTCCTTGACGTCCCAGAGGCAGAGCTGGTGGCAGAAAACCAGATTTCTGGAGTTGCTGACAGCTCATGCCAGCTGTGGGACACATTAGTAAATATTCTGCGTAGACCAAAGCAGGGCATCCGGCTCTCTGCGCAGCGCTGTGTGCTTATCTGTCTGTCTGTCTCTAGTTCTTCTGGCAGCTGAACCCCTGAGATGACATTTAAAGGCTTTACATTTATTCTCTCTTGCCAGTTCCAGATCAAATTTGCTGAGTTGTCAAGCTGAAGATACTTTCCTCCTAAGTGCTGGCCCTGCAACAGCTCACCCTGCTCCATCGCTGCCTTGGAGGAGTCCTCCAGCCTCTGCTGTCGCTGGCAGTAATGCATGAGGGCTGGAGCAACAGCTCAGCTGGTGGATGCGTGAAGAGAAACAGATTTCAGCTTCCTTTTTCCCTGTTGCTCAGGCCACGCTGGGGTCAGCTGGCGGTGGGTGTTCAAAAGCAGCAGACGGAGCCAGGGCTTGCACTGGAAAAGAGGTGCTGGGTTGGAGAGGGCAACGATAGGGACTTGCATGAGATCCCTTCCTCCTCCTTACACCCGCATCTGACCTAGGTCTTAGTGGCGAGCGTGCGTGCGATGAGCTGGTGGGTTCTCAGCAGAGTCCCAGCAGGCTGGGTGTCTGCCTTGAGACAACCAGGACAAGTGACACTAATCGGTGGCTCGCCTGCTGGATTTCAGCAAGGATGGTGAGCGCTTGTCCGTGTATGGTGAGTAAATTGCTCTCTTGTCCCCAGAGGCTGTCACTCTAATGCTTTGCCATGCTCTGCTGGCAGGGAGCGCACCAGAGGATGCCTCTGTTGCTGCTGTCTGCCTTGGGGACAAGCACAGACACGTGTCCTCAGCTGGAAGTCAGCTTGGGGAAAGGAGAAACCTCCTCAGAGTGTGCATTTGCAAGCTCTGGTGTGGTGTAGTCCCTCTCAGGCAATCACAGCCTTCTGCCACCGTGTAAGCTGGGAGGAGAGGTCACTGGGCTTCCTGGCGCGAGAAGGGGATGGTCTCACCTCTGCTCTGGAGCAGCTGGTGCAGGCGCTGGAGCCATCCCTTGGTCCCAGCACCAGCAGCCAGCTCCAAGTTTTGGTCCTCACAGCATTTTTGAGGGTTTTCTGCCATACAGTTTTTAAATCCACCCCTTCCTCTTGTGCAAGCCTCCTCCCTGATCTGGCCCGATGATAGAGTCAGTCCTGAGACAGATGTATTTTTACTGGGTTTTGCCAGGCTCTCACCTCCCACTTCACACTCGCCAGACCCTGCGCAGTGTCTGTTGGGAGCTGCCTGAGCAGCATTTTCCAGGAGGGACGGCAGTTCGGAGGAGACCGCATAACTCAGTAGGGTGATGCTAGTTTAACCCGGCCGATGGCCCTCTCGCAGCCCCGGCACTCTCCCCTGTGCCCGTGGAGGGCACCGAGCAGCTGCTCGACAGCAGAGACATGAACTGACCTGCATCTTGGCCTTTAAGGGCAGAGCCGGCACATGTGGATGGAGCAAGGCTGTGACACAAGCAATTACAGTGACCAGAAGCCCCATGTTGCTCCTGTCAGCCAGGCTGGGAGAGGGAGGAATTTAATTATCGTTCTGACTTCTTCCAGAAGTAGCTCCGATGCCTCAGCAACAGACAGCTTTCTAAATTCGAAAGGAGGGGAGAAAAATCAAAGGACCTCTCCTTTTGCTGAGTCTTGGCCAGTTAACCCTTTTACCCATACCGTGCCCAGATGGTGTGATGGGGCTCTCCGGGATCATCTCTCTGAAGACACCCATGGGCACAGCCATGTCCACAGCACGGCAGCACCTCCTCCCTTCTGTGGAGGTGGGATCTGCCCTCGGTAGAGCCTCTGCCGTGGTGGTGCTCCGTTTCAAAGCCCTGCCTGCTCACTGTCCCCCCGCAATTGCTGCTGTGGACATTAATTTTTCCCAGATTTCTGCTTGCCTTTGGATATCTCTGCTATGGATCATTTTCCTTGCATGTGTTAGCTGGTATTTTCCCAAAACTGAATCTTGTGCTATTTCCTGCCTGTCTTCCTATGATTTTTCTTGCTCCCTCTTCTGTTATGCCTAAACCCACCTTGGTCTTTGTTTCTGCTCACTTTGTGGGAGAATATTTGCCCGTGTTCTGAAAGTTTGCAAGAGGGGAGGAACTGGCTGCTTAAAAGATGAGGAAACCTGCCCACCTGTGTCTTCTTGCTTAGCACCTCCCCAGCTGGAGAAAAGCGGCTCCAGTCCCATGATAGCCAGGGTGGGAGGATAAATGGGGTGTTTTGGGAGTGGGAGCTTTGTAGGAAGGGAAGGGCTGCTGGGCAGGGGCAGGCTGCTGGGGCTGGCAGGAGTTTGCAAGGGCTGTGGGGTGAAGCTCCTGGCTGCGGTGGTGGCTGGAGGTAAGCTGGGACCTCCTGTACTGGGGGGGGGGAGGATGGTCTGAAGGACCAAGAGGCTATGAAGGTGTAGGGGTGAGGCTATGAGGCCAAGCTGGATAAGTGGGGTGTCTTCTCTGTGCTTGTTGTTTCTGGGGCTTCATGTTGGGGAGGGGGAGTGCAAAAACTAGTCAGCTTTTCCTTTAGCAGTGTTTTTCCATAGTCCTCTGTAGCTTCCCAAGTGGAAACGTGTATTAGGTTTGAAGTCACCCCTATGCAATCTGTTTCCCTACCTGCTTGCGCCGCTCAAGCTGAGGCTGTACGGGGAGTGTGTGATGACTCTTTTTGTGGCTCCTTGTTTAGATCTTGCCTCCTTAATTGCTAGTTGTAGGTTTTTATCTCTTCCAGCTGCTGCTTGTGTTGTTTGTCTCTCCTGAAGGAGTGTGGAACAGCAATAGGTGGGACAGGATTAGTGTAGACCCCCTGCGCCCCTCTGTGTGCCCTGAGCTGGGGATGGAGCATCCCCGGTGTTGGGTCCTCCTGCTTTGCCCCAGTTCTCCTGCAGCTGGCTGTGCTGTGGCACCTCCAAAGGGGGTGGGCAGCCTTGTTTGCAGGAGGGGGCAGAAACAGGTGTGTGTGTGGGGGGGGGGGTTCATGAGGATGGAGCAGAAGGGGTGGCTTGTCCCATCTCGAGCAACTAGCCCCTTCGTGCACCCTTTTTTTAGACCTCGCCTTCCTTGTAGCCTTCATCAAAGTTGCAGGACAACGCTGCTTTTTCCCAAAGCCCGATGCCAGGGGACCACCACCTCACGCTACGAGCTCAGGAGCCAGACAGCAGCTTAAAGACTAAATATATCTGCTGCTGCAGCTCTTGGCTTCTACAGAAATAAATCTTACGGAGGTAACTTTTTGCTGTGCGGTTCTCAGGGCTGGCTCTGCTGTGGTTTCCACTGAGATAGCATTTGGCTAACGCAGCTAAACATGAGTGGAACAAGCCTGGAGCTGTATAGAAAGTGATAAGATAAGGCAGGGTTATGATTTGCCTGTCTGATCCTGAAGCTTTGTGCATTATTTAGTGTGTGTAGCAGGAGGTCAGTAGCCTCCTGATAATTTTCATTAGATTAGTCGGGCAGGATAATCACCTGCTCAGAAAAAAACAACTTGACACTGTCTGTTCAATAGTTGGGGTTTAACTGAAAATAAATAGTCTTGTAATTATAAGGACACTGTCAAGGTCAAGAGGCTCAAAGACTCACTTTCTTTTTTCCTCTGGTATGTTTACAGAGATCCTGTAATTCTTTGTGAGTTTTTTTTTTTTTTTTTTCTTCTCTCTCTCTCTCTCTCTCTAATTCAAACCGAGAGCTTCGGAGCTCTTAAAGGAAATTCAACACTTCCACAGCGGTGGACGTGAGCGGTGTTGCAATAGCCGAGTGGTGCTTGTGCCCCGCTGCAGCTGAGTGACCCCGCGCTAATGAGCGGGGCACTGGCTAGCGAGCCCCAGTGCGTGCTGCCGGCCCGAGCAGACCTAACCGGGGAAAAGATGCTCTTCCCTCCTCACCTCTGCTAACTGTGGGACGGATCCAGCCCAGAAGACCAGGCTGCGCGTTGCTCCCTGCTAACGTGGCAGAGGCTAATCCCTCCTTGGGAGCCCTCAGCCCAGCACGAGCGCAACCCTGCTGAAATGAGATCGTGCGTCGGCTCCTGGGGGTGTCTTTGCTGCTGTAGTTCGCTGCTGCTTTCAGAGACCCCGGAAGAGAAGAGACAGGAGTGAAGCTGATGCCCTAATCAGTATTAACGGGCTCTGCAAAGGGGACTCTGCTAAGGAAGCAAATAGGATATTGTCCTGGTTTGAGAGTTTGGCGCTTGTGCACTGCTAAAATGCTTGCCTTTTTCCACCCTGGCTGTGCTTGCTGTTTATCTTCCTCAATCGCATGCGAAAATAAAGCATGGAGGGATCTTTGTAACCCTCTAATCTGTCCGGCAGCAGGACCCACGTGTGCTGGGTGAGACCTGGGCACGGCTCGCAGGTGCTCGGGGTAGGTTCAGAGCTGGGAGCGCCCAAAGTGATGGAGAGCTTGCTGCATCCACGCTGGGCGCTGTGGTTCCTCAGCGGTACGCCGCGACGGCAGGTAGCCTTGCTTTGAACCAAGCAACGGCGTGTAATGTACCGGGGAGGATCTCAGCTGGTCATGCAGGGAGACTTCAAACCTGGTAACCTACGTGGCAGGAGAGGCAGCGTGTGCGTGCTTGTGCCAGCTGTGCCTGTCTCTGCCGTGGGAGAAGCGAGCTGATGACGTGGCCAGACGAGCTGGCGCGTCGAGCCCTCGCTGCTCCTGAGTTTTGGTTTTCCCCAGCCTAATGGCCCGCAAGTGGGGGTGCTCATCGGTGGAGCTGGTGGGGCTTGTGTCTTCGCTGGGGATCTGCTGCTCTCGTTGCCTGTCACAGGCTCTGACGGATGCCCGAGGGAAAGCCAGAGCGGGGCTCGGCCCCACGTGCCAAGTGACTGATGGCGTGGTCTGATGACTGACGCCACGCGTCCGTGGCAGGCGCGCGGGTGCTCCCTCGCTCTTCCTCTGCGGGAGACGGGAGGAGAGGGGGCTGCCTTGACAGCTTGTTTTGAAAGCAAAATCACTCCAGGGCTGGATTCCTCCCCCCCCCCCCCCCCCAACTCCCCCCCCCCTTCCTCCCTGCATCATCTCTCCCCCTCCCCCCCCCCCCCCCCTTTTTCTTTTTTGCTTGACAGAAAAAGCATAACTCGTCTTTGTTTAATTGGTGCTTTGTGCCTGTCTCCTGACAGAGCTCCGCGGAGAGGGGGCTGGCTGCATCAGAACGCCTCGAAGTTGGGCGGCTGTTAAACGCCTGGCCTGCCTGTTTAAAACAAAAAAAAAAAAAAATCAACTTTTACCCCACCACCACCTCCACCCCCCCACCCCCCCTCATAGTTGTAAGCCAATTCCTCGTACACCATCAAAGCAAAGCGGTGGACGCCGGTGCAAACCCCCCTCAGAGGAGACCCCATCAGAGGAGCCCGATTGACGCGGGGAGCACACAGCTGAGCGCCGGCGAGACGCTGCACCGCGCGCCTGACCTTCTGCTGAGCGTGGGGTTTGGAGCATCTAATTGGTGGGTTCATGTAAAGGCTTCAGACCGTTTCGTGATCCTACAAATAAGGCCTGCCGGTGCCTGAAACGCAAAGCAAATGCGTTGCAGATCAAACCGGGAAGTGCTCCGGACTCCTGGGGCAGCGGCGCGGTGTGCTGGCAGCAGGGTGAGCAGATCTGGCAGGTCTGCTCGTCGGTGCTTCTCGTGTAGGCAGGACAAAAGCAGGGTTAGAGCAGTGTCCCTGGCTCTCCCACAGGGTCCCTTCAATCCCCTTGTCTTAGTTTCCATCGCTGTTGAACATCTGTGATGATATGAGGCCAGGTAATGTCTCCTCGGGGGGGGGGGGTAGCACATATAAGAAGTCCATGCCCTTGTGCTGTCTTCAAGCTCATAACTCTGGCAGAAGACGGCCCAGGGTTGCCTGTGCTTTGAGACCTGCTGGAGCCTTTGCAGACTGAGCTCTCCCTGTTCTTCCTGGAACAAAAGCAGCCAAACAGTTTGCCGCAACATGTGGCTGGTGCCTGGCTGAGCAGAGCGCTGCTCCCACCGAGGGGCTGCAGCTCCTCTCCTGGACTTCTGGAAGGGGCCGGGTGTCTCCGAGCACTGCTTGTTCCAGTCCTGCCTGTTGAGGAGGTTAGGTCATGGACTAGGTGTCTCCTTGAGGTCCCTTCAGCTGGATCTGACCCTATGCAAGCGAACAGCAAGAAAGTCACTCGCTTGATTTCTTTTTTTTTTTTTTGGGGGGGGGGGTGGGCAGACCAACCCTGGTTGGCGCATGTGCAGCAGAGGAAAAAGAGATGATGGCAAGTGGCTTCACAGCAGTTGCTTGGTCACTTCTGAGGCATCAAAGCAAACCTGGTGCTGGGGCAATGCTTCTGTAGGTGTTTCTGGGGCTCCTTCTCTGGATGATGGGAGCAAAGCACAAAGTGGCTTGTCTATGAGCGTTAGGCTGTCCCATGGGCATCCTGGGGAGCTGTGCAATAGGTGAATGAGCAGTGTTTTCCTTTGGGGTGAAGGGTATCCTGGGCAAGGGCTTGAAGGAGGATGCAAAGAGGGGCTGCAGCTGGAGGCTGGTGGGGTCTGAACGGGGCCCATTTGCCCAAGGAAGGGCAGCTGCAGTGATGGGCATGTGAGAAGGTGAGAGCCTGGAGGAGCTGGGTGCAGCCAGAGGAGGAGAGTGGTGTTACAGTTGGTGTCATAGGGCCAGGGAGGTACCATGGTGCGCCAGTGATGGTCAGTTGATAGTTGCTGTGGAGGCATCTGGAGAGAACTGGGAAATGGGGTGGTGCTGGGCTGAATTGGGAGTGACAGCCAGGTCTCTGTGAGGAGGTGTCAGAGTGATACTGCTACAACCTGCTTCGCACAGCTACCCAAGGGCCATGAGTGGGGTCTCCTTAATGTTTGGTAGGTGCTTGTCTACAGAGGAGAGGGGAAAGAGCTGGACTGATGCAAGTCCAGAGTCACTATACTGACCATGGTGAACGGTGCTGCTGCAATGATCCTACCCCACTCCTGAGACAGGCAAGGAGGTGAAACGCCATCTGTGAGAGACCAAAGCCCTGCTGGGCTGCACGTGTTGTGAGAGATGGGGATGTTTAGATTGTGGACAGGGCTGGATGCCCAAAGGAAGAGGTATTTGAGGGAAGCAGACCCTTGGGGCTTGTTCCTTACTATACTTTCTATGGGAGCTTTGGACCCTCTTATGGGAGGGAATTAAAAACAAATAGCAACTCCATCACAGTAAGATTCTAATTTGCCAAATCATCTTGTCCAAGGCTGTCTGCACTCTGCATGTAGGATTTTTCTTCACTTTTTTGGGACTGCTCCAGGCATCTTCCCTCAGGGGTGGTCTCTCCCTCCCATCCACAGCCCTTCTTCTTGCAGCCACCCGGAGCCTCTCCCAGCTTGTTCTCCGCTCTGTGCTGAGCAAGGATTTGCTGCTCTGTATTGGTCTTGCTTCTGAATTTGTAGAGTCTATTCAGCGGATCAGTATTTTAGGCCCTTCCCAGAGCTGGCTGTGTCGATCTGCAAGTGTGGGAGAAGGCAGCAGCCACTTTTGTGGGCCACTTCTCTCCGATTTTTAGCTCCAGGTCTGCAGTCACAAGGCTCCCACCCCACCATGCTGATAGCTGTGGCTGTCCTCCTTGGGGACATTGAGGAGGGCAGGGCAAGGTGCTCTAACCTGGCAGTTTAAGGTGTGATGCCGTGAGTCTTTTGTGCTTTTCCTTCTGACCCTCCTACCTGAGCTTTAGTTACTGTTTTCTTGCCAGTGGAAAATAACTGGTATATACGTATTCTTAAGTTCCTGAGGAGTCTTAAGGTTATTTCTATGCTGGAAATACCATACTCCATAGGGCAGAAATTGAGGGCTGCAGTAATTCCAGCCCTGCACTGGAGCCTCTGGGGGAGCAGCCCACTGATTCTCAGGGACAGATGCTTTGTTGGTATCTCTTTGTTCTTGCTGCCAGATGTGTGACGCTCCTCTGCCTTGAGTCTGGGCACAGGGCTATGGGGAGAGAGGAAAGTGGGGAGGAGTGACGCCCTTCAGCAGAGGAGGTTCGGTTGGGCGCTTTTCTGCATTGCACCTTGCCCTGGTGACCAATTTTCTGCTCCTTAAGCCTGATGAGAGATCAACCTGCTGCAAGCTCTTGCTGTTTGTGCCTTTCCAGGTGGAGAACGTATAGGGAGGGGGCAGAGGAGGGGATGGCCCCTTCCTGCATCCCTCTTCCTTGTCGGTGGGATTCAAAGCTCGGGGGGGGAGGGGGGAGGTCCCTCTTGCAGAGGTGAGTGGGGAGCCCTAATTGCCGCTCTTCCCAAGGCTCCTCTGTGTGTTAACGACCTGTAATGGGATGGGTTGTGTTAGCCTATTAAGCCCCAATGGGGTTCCTTGTCGACTTAAAAGTGTGAGGAATTTCACTCAACCATGTTAAAACATTTCCACCCCCTTTAATAGCTCCGTGCATTGATTTAACCCCGTGGCAGCTGGGGCTGTTCGCTGGGAAAAGCCATCTGGCTCTCCCCAGCCTCCTGTCCTGCCTTCACGCAGCTCCTTTGGCCAAAGTTTGCGTTTCTGGGGGGGATCTTATTAAGCAGGAGGGCTGCTCTGGCTCTTGCCCGTGCCGTGCTCCCGGTGGCCGGCTCGACAGAGCCGGTGCGGGAAGCAATTTTCCTTCCATCGCGCCGAGCGTGGGGTCTTGCTTTGCTGCTTTTAATGAGAGTAATTTTGCCCTGGCCTGTACGAGCCGCAGCCCACCTGTGCCGCCAATTACACCGGCGGATTTGGTGTGACCTGCGGAGCTGGGATCAGGGTGTCCCAGGTTTAAGTGTTTCTGCGCTGCAAGGTGTGAAAAATCTCACCAGTGTTGAAACAGAGAGGAGTGGGGGAGCAGCTTTCTGGGTTATGAAAGACCTAACGACATGCCGGTATCAGGTGCTGTTGATCTCCGGGGAATTTAGAGAATCAAGGGCTTGCTAATTGCAGGCGTGTTGCCAGCCTGTTGGGAAAGAAATTCTCCTTAATCACAGGCTGCGTGCCCTAATATTTTTTTTTTTTATTTTATTTTTTTTGGTTATTGAATTAGTTAAACGTGTATTGTAACACGTGGGTGCCGGGGTGGGCTGAGAAAGCCGTGCGCGCGGACCTGAAGTGTGTGCCTGTGTGCAAACAGGGCGCTGCGGGAGCGCGGGCGACCGTTCTGCTGCGTAAACACGCTGCATCTGTCGCGCGTTTCCCATTTCTGGAAAAGCTGGCGCGCAGGGCACACGCTGACCCAGGCACCATCCAAGATGTGCTTTCTGCACTGTCCGCGTGGCCGTGACTTCCTTCTGGCCGGCGGCTGATGCTCAGATTTGTTCCTGCCTCCTTGTAATAACTTTGGTTGTTATTGTCATGGTTTTAGTCGTTGCAGGGCAGTTCCGAAGGAGAATATCGGCTGGTCTGGTGTTGGCCTCTGTCCTTCGGGTCCCCAGGTGAAAGGCAGTGGTGGGGGTGTGGAAATCGGGGTAGACGGGTGACTGCAACACCAGTGAGACCTGTCCTAAGGGCTTGGTGCCTCTGTGGATATTTCTGCACCAACGAGCAGTCCCCATGTGCATATATACTGATATCTGAGGCGTGCGTTTAAAGTTTTGACTGGTTTGAGATGCTCTGCTAGGGCCCAGCATCTCAAACCCATCCCAAACCCATGAGGTTTGGGAGAAGACAGAGTATTTTGGAGGCTGGATGAGCACTGCGGTGACTTGGTGGGTGCTGTGGTCCTGCCTTGGTGCAGAGCAGGAGGCACAGCCCACGGGGAGAGCAATCTCTGGCAGCGTGGCTGCACGTAGGATAACTTACAGCAGTAACAACTCACTTCAACTCTTCTTTTGTTGCGTTTTCTGGTGTGGGGAGGGTGTGTTGTCACTAGCAGGCAGTGCTCAAAGGGCTGTGCAGGAGGGTGCTTGGTGAATTTTGGGGCGGAAGCTGTTCTGGCTCTTGCCTTGTGTGCAGGTCAGTTGTCTCCTTGGTGTGTCATTGAAAAGTGCTACGCTCTGCACAAATATCTTTGCAGTTAGATGCAAGGAACAGGGCTCCAAATTTTAAACGTGGGGCAATTAGGGGGAGAGCTGCAAATGAATGAGGGTGTGTTTGTAGGCTCCATCCTTGATGCAGCATCAGGCAGGGGAGGGAGGGGAGGGGAATTGATGCACTTGGAAGAAATGTGAAGATGCTGTTGATGAAGTGAAGGCTAGCTGCTTTTTCAAAGGTTTAGACCTTCTCTGGACGCGCTGGCATAGCCTGGCCTGGGCTTGTTCTTTCTTGGCAAGGATATTCTTGTAAATCGAAATCCTGGCCTGGGTGACCTTCTGTGTCTGGCTGTTGGAGGAAATGTGCTGAGCTGAAACAAGCGTTTCCAGAGCTGAGGTCTCAGGCTCGGGGTCTGTTGATCTCCCTGCTGAGATGCTGGGGTTGGCAGCTGGGCTGCAGTCCTTCTCAAGTGCCTGGGCTTGCTCCCAACCCGGGCCCATCAAACCACTTGTGATATGAGCTTGCTTTTGACTCTGAAGGTCAAATGGCTTGCAGCAGGGTGACAAAGGAGCCCTTGATCTGAAAGCGAGATTGTTCTTGTGCCTCGCCCCAGGAGGGGTCTCGTGGGCTGGGATGCACGCTGGCTGAAAGGAATGCTTAAAATGTTCTTTCTTTGCTCCTGTCAAAAGCCCTTGCAAATGTGAATCAAAATATCTGCCCCAATGCTTTCCCGCTGCATGCTTCAGGCTGGCTTATTCCCTGAGAACAGCTTGATCAGTACAGCCAAGTGTCCTGGGGTCCTGACAGTAGTGGGCATCCAAGGAAAGGCATAAGAACAGGGTGAGCGTGCACTGGTGTAGCTCCAGCCTTTGCCAGCCTGTGGCTCAAGTGCCTTCAGCCAGAAGTGAAGAGTTGGGGTGTTTTGTTTTTTTTTTTCCCCCTCTACTGTGAATTTGTTCAAGTCCATAGATCCAAGAAAGCAAGCCTTGATCACCTGCAGCATCTTCCAGCCAGTAGTCCCACCGCTCTGCTACACCTCTTGTGAAGAGCTGGTCCCTTCTGCATTAGCGACCTGCTGCCTTTTTCTGTCTCCTGCTGTGGGGGCTTGGGTGCTTGTCAAGGGCTGAGTGGGAAACTTGAGCCTCACACTCCACCAGTGCAAAGCCTGTGCTTGCTGTGTACCTCCAGCTGCAAGCTGTCCTCATGGCAAAGCTCTGTGCTATGAGGAGTCTTCGCACGATGCTGTGTAACCTGGCCTCGTGCTGCATCCCTTCTCTGCCTGGCTGTGCCTCATCTGGTGTCTCCAGACGCATGTTTCATGCTGTACCACAGATGTCCAGTTGCACATCTCCAGCACTGATGTGTGACAGCTGAAGGATGAGCTTGTTTCTGCAGGGAGGCAGCGGCTGCAGCTGGGTGTGAGGTGCTCCTGGGGTCCCACATGCATGGGTTGGGCTGTGGTGCTGCAGCCGCGAGGCGCATCCCAGGCACATCTCACTGAGGTTTTTCCCCGGCTCTTTCTCTTTGTTCAGTTATGTTTTGGCAATAAAGCAACTGAGGGCTCTCATACTGGGCAAATAAAATGTCAGCATCTCAGACTGAAAAATACCTCATAAATTTCTCTACACAACTTTAAATTAAAAAAAAAGAAAAGCTGCAAACTGGCGGCACCCATTCTGGTGAGCCTTTGGCAGTGCCCTTTTGATCATGAGGAAAAGGGCTTGCTTGGGGTGACTTCTGCCTTGCAAGAAGCTGTGCTGGGTCTGGAGGGAGGCTGTGATCACTAGACTGATCATCCAGTCTTAATCCATTCGTGATGGTATGTTAATTACTGCCTTCATGTGTTAACATGACACTTACACCAGGGGGACCTGTCATACCCTTAACTTCTTGCAAGCTGTCCTGATGGTGACTATCATTCCTGTCACAGAAGCTGTAAATTGAAGGCAGGTCCCTGGGAGACAATGAGTGTTCTTGTGCATGTGAAAGGGCTTGCCAGTCGGAACAGCATGGCCCATATCGCATTTGTAGCCCCATTTGCAAGCTTCCTGCTCTGCTCCTGCTGCAAATGTGGCTTCCTACCATCTGCTTGCCCTTGAGCTGCGGAGCATGGCTCTTGGCCCAGGCAGCGATGTGCAAGGATGTTTGCACAGCAGCGATGAGCTGCCTTGTGCCCGGGGTGGAACGCCAGCAGGAAAGATGCTGGGAGCTCCCAGCATCACAACAGCACAACCGCATGCCTGTTGTGCTTTGCTGGGAGTGATGCTCAGGCAGATGGGAGCGTTTTGGTCTTGCTCTCCAGCTGCTCCGCGCCTGCACGGCTTAAGCTACGGGCAGAAAGCTGTTTGCAGTCTCTTTGCTCCCTGTGTAGCTCGTGGCAGGCTTGCTTAGTGCTTTTTGGGGTTAGGATAGCCCTCACCTGGCTCTAGCCTGCAGGTGTGGTGGGTTGCAGCCCCGCTTGCAGTTTGCCTATGTGCCTGGTTAACCAAAAGCTGAGTGGTGGTAGCTCTTTCCTTAGGAAAAAAACAAGTACCTGCTGGCTCGTGCTTCCCAGGGTGAGGCAGGGTCTGAGCAGCCAGACTGACAGCGTGTTCCCTGCATGCCATTAAGTCTTGCACGTTCCTATTACAGCTGGCTGTGAAGCACTTGGGGGATTTCTCTGCTTTCTCCATGTAAGTGTAACACAAAATCTAATCTACTTAAGATGCAGGTCTGCATCTGCTCCCTCCGCCCTGCAACTCGGGGTCATGGATGGTCACTTAAAAATCACAGCACTCTGTTTGCCTTGAACTGAAGGAGGCTGTGTGACCCTCAGCCTCTGACCAAGAGATGCTGCACAGGCAGGTGAGGGAGAGGAGAAATTTTTTATTTTTTTTTTTTATCCTCCTGTTCCTTGTACCCTCCCTTTGAAGTGCTGCGAGCTATTTAGGGAGTGGATGATCAGGAGGCTGGCAAGGATGGGAAGATGAGGGCAAACTGTCATTTGGTGCTGGTCCAGAGTACCGGAGGAGCTTGCGCAGGGCTGCCCAGGCGTTCCTGCTGGTGGAGGATGAAGTGCCTGAGCTGCCGGCAGCTGATGGACGGCCCCACTGTGCCCCCCTCCCTGGATCTGCTGGCCCAGGTGGTCTTCCCCAGGGGACAGGAACTTGCCTAAGGGCACTTTTGCTTTCCCTTCTGTTGTTCCCCACAGGCCATTCAAAGCAAAGGTGCCAGGTTTCTCCAGCATCTTCCAGCTCCTGGGGGGCAGAGATGGCTAAGTGCACCCAGAGCTACCTGCAGTCTGCTTTGGCTGGTCCTGGTGCCTCCCCCAAGAGCTCAACCATAGGAAAGAAATGGTGCAGACTGAGAAGGAGCTGGCTGGTGTGCTTTGCTCTTCTCCTAAACAGATCACGCAGCTGATGGGCAATCCTGGCGGGTTCCCCGTGGCCAGGAGCAGGAGCATCGTGGAGATGCAGGGAGCGAGAGACAGCGGAGTGTGGGAGGTCAGAAAGGGGACTGGGAGGTCAGGCGTCAAGTCCAGCTGAGATTAATGTCACCCCAGGCTCTCCCAGGTGATTTGCAGGAGGATATTGATGTTGTGTGGGCAGTGCAGCAGGAGGTTACTGTGATCCCTTTATCAGGACGCTTTCAGAGACACATAAGAATTAGGTCTCTAGTCACGGATGCAGTGCTGGGTGCCCTGTTGTGTCTGGGCTGGGCTGAGGACAGCCTGCCAAAAGGTTACCGTGTGGCAGAGAATGGAGAGGGTTTCTTTGAAATGCTGTGGAAGGAAGGAAGGAAGTCTCCCTTCCTGTTTGTTTCCAAGTCCTCTTCTAATCACATGGATTAGGGTGATTGTCAGCGTGGCAGCGCTATCACTGTCCAGATGATAATGTCAATATTTTTTTTTTGTCTTAAGCAACAGAAAATACCAGCAAAAAGTCTGTTTGCAGGAAATTAATTAGAAAAACACTTACCTGATTTTTATTTTCTTTTTTTTTTTTTTTCAAAGCTGGTTCTTTCTTATCTGACCTTTGTCTGTATAAGAGCTTAGGCCAGCAGAACCTCAGGTGGAACAAGCTCCTGTTTTGGTGCTCATAAGGCCAGCGTGCGTGTACATCACCTCTGTCCCTGCTGTATTGGGGAAGCAGTGGGAGTTTTGAGCCCCCCTTGGTTATAAGGCTTCTTTCTTTCCTGGTCTTGCTGTGGCCATGAAGATCTGAGCTTTCAGGACAACATGCCTTGACTCTGAAGGGCCACCTCACCTCTTCTGGCAAACATCCATGGGCTGAAGTGTTGCAACATTTCTCTGCTTACAAACTTGTTCTCTCCTATAGCTGCTTGTGTGCACAAGAGCTGCTGTTATGGGTGTGAGGTTTTGCCTTTGCAGCTGCGCTTGGGCTGCTCCACGATGCCTTCGGTGTCTCAGGTTGAGAATTGCTGGTCTGGGGTACTCCATGCTGGTGCGTGGGGCTAGGAGGGCAGAGCATCCCCTCCAAGCATGGGTTGCATTTCTCTCTTCTTCGTGTCAGTCAGTAACGCCTGACTGAGCTCATCCTGCTGGGGAGGAGTTTGTCCCTGCTTTGCTAGCTTTGAGCCCTTCGATATGCTTCCACAGGCATTTTATTTCTGTGCTTTCTCCAGAGCTGTCACCAGCTGCGAGCACAAACCTTTTCAGGATTGAATGCTCTTGTGTTATCATTTGGAAATACATGAGGGGAAAAAGATTTTTTTTTTTTTTTTTTTTTTTTTTTCTCTGGGAGATAATGACCTTGTTGTGTTTGAGGTCAATGAAACATCAAGCTGCCCCTTCTGGGGTGCCTGTGGCTCACTCTGTGTGTGTGTGAAGCTGCAGCCTTTCTTTCCGGGAAGGATCCCTTTGTTGGTCATATCTTCTAGTAATACCTGCCGCCACCAACCTCCTGTGATAGGTATTTATCCCGGGAGATGAATCTTTCCCTTGTTCAGGCATCTTCATACTAGGGATATTTCTCTAGTAGGGGAAACTGTCAAGAGAGGGGAAAAGGCTTTCTTCTGTCCCCTACCCCAAACTCAGTCCCTCGGTCTTGAAGCATCCTGAAGTGTCTCTAACACCTTGGATACGCTCATGTTGAGGGTTGTATGCGATGGCACAGAGGGTCCGTGCTTGTCCTCGGCCATTCCTGGAAGCCAGGCTGTGCTGGAGTCCAGCTTCAGACTGGTATCCCACTTGCCCTCTGAGCTGTGCCACTGGCCAGCAGAATCCAAAGCTGGTGACCCATCAGGGTGCAGTGCAGGAGCTTATCTTGGCACTTGTTTCCATGCACTTGGCTGTAAGCCCTGTGGTGTCTGCCATCTCTGCTTGGAGGGGACAGGCATGCTGAGGGTTTGATCTTGCCAACTGCTGGCAATAGCTCATTTTAATTTCTGTAATGGACCCGGTTCCTGCGGAGATGGTCCGGAGAGAGATAAATCACAAGGCTTGGAGAAGAGGGGTGGGGGCACCAGGTGAAGGAAGAGCCCATCTAGTTCCCGTCCAGTTTCTTCCTCTCTCTCTTGTCTTGCCAAGGCAGACCCGCTTCCTGCAGTCCTGGATGCTCTCCAGTATCTTAGAGTTTACTAGGCTGGAGATGGTATAAATCACACTTGGAAGATGCTGAACCAGAGAGTTTCCTGACCCTGATGGGAGTGGGGAAGGAAGTAGAGGAGCAAGAAATGCTGAAGAGGTGAGGGAGCTGAGGCTTGAGTGAGTGGAGATGATTTCTGAGTAAAGGTGAATATTAAGCAAGCAGGAGCCCAGCTCGGCATGCCACGAGGCTGCTTGAAAGGAAGGTGGTGTGTTGCTGCAGCACGTCACTGCTGCTTCCCATTGCTCTTTCCCACCTGTCCCAAATGCTCAGCATTTGGCACAGAGGCTGCAGGGGCTGGCTTGTGGGCAGGTGGTAGCTCCGGATCTGTGCATCCCACCACCCGGCAGTGGAAAACAGCGTTGCTGGGGATAGTCCCGTATGCAGCTAACCTGTGTCCAGGTTGACCAGAGCTCTGCTGCTTCCCTGTTTGATGCTATGTACTGGATTTGTGTGGCAAGATTTTGGTAGCTGGGGGGCTACAGGGGTGGGTTCTGTGAGAAGATACTGGAAGGTTCCCTTTTATCTGCTAGTGCCAACACCAGCGGGCTCCAAGACGGACCCGCTGCTGGCCAAGGCCGAGTCCGTCAGCGACAGTGGTAGCGCCTCTGGGATAACATATTTAAGAAGGGGGAAAGAAAACTGCATAATTGCAGCCAAAGAGAGGACTGAGAATATGAGATGGCAACAACTCTGCAGACACCAAGGTCAGAAGGAGAGGTGCTCCAGGCACTGGGGCAGAGATGCCCCTGCAGCCCGATGGTGAGACAGGTTGTCCCCCTGTAGCCCATGGAGGTTAATGGTGGAGCAGATATCCACCTGAGCCTGTGAAGTACCCCACACGAGAGCAGGAGGATGACTGAAGGAGGCTGTGACTCAGTAGGAGGCCCATGCTGGAGCAGCTTTGCTGGCAGGACCTGTGACCCCGTGGGGGAACCACACTGGAGCAGTCTGTTCCTGAAGGACTACACCTGATGGAAGGGATCCACGCTGGAGCAGTTCTTGAAGAACTGCAGCCTGGGGGAAGGACCCATGTTGGAGAAGTTCATGGAGGACTGTCTCCTGTGGGATGGACCCCATGCTGGAGCAGGGGAAGAGTGTGAGGAGTCCTCCTCTGAGGAGGAAGGAATGTCAGAGACAATGTGTGATGAACTGACCGCAACCCCCATTCCCCATCCCCCTGTGCTGCTGGGGGGAAGGAGGTAGAGAAAATTGGGAGTAAAGTTGAGCCTGGGAAGAAGGGAGGGGTAAGGGGAAGGTGTTGTAAGATTTGGGTTTGTTTCTCATTATCCTACACTCTGATTTGATTGGTAATAAATTAAACTAATTTCCCCAAGTCGAGTCTGTTTTGCCCGCGATGGTAATTGCTGAATGATCTCTCCCTGTCCTTATCTCAACCCACAAGCCTTTCCTTATGTTTTCTCACCTCTGTCCAGTTGAGGAGGGGGGGTGATAGAGCGGCTTTGGTGGGCACCTGGCATCCAGCCAGGGTCAACCCACCACAGCCTGTAGAAAAGTGCTGTCTGGTTTTAGCACGTGGGCTGTGCACAGCATATTTCTTCTGGGTCTTCTCTTCAAGGCTCTTCTGGAAAAAGGAACCTGGAATATGCTGCTGAAACGAATTGTTTTCATTTAAGTCTTCCCGCTTAGGTCCTTTTTTTTCCTGCATGTCTACTAATGCCTCCTTCTCTACCCAACTTGCAGCACTGCTGAGCATAGGGACTTTCTGCAGTCAGCGGGTGAAATGTGGTCTCTGAACATCTTTTTGAAGATCCTGTAGTGAGGGGAAGCTGTGAGATGCCAGAGGTGGGACACTGAGTGACCTGGGTACCTCATGTCTGTCTAGTCACCTCCTGGGAGGCTCCAACCAGCCATGGCAGCAGGGTAGAAGTAGCTGAAGGTTAGCAGCAGAGAAGAGCTCCCTTGTGCTCATGCAATGGCAAAACAACCCTCAAACAAACAAAACAAAACAAAAACAACCCAAAGCTTAAAAAAAAAATCACTGGCGAGGAAGAGAAACTTCTTCACTTTTCCAAGTCATGTTTTTCTTAGACTGACCAGCAAGGTACGGTTGCCAAGGTGAGGAGGCAACCTGGAGGATGGCAGGACAAAACCCATGCAAGCCAATGGGCAGATGGGGATTGAACTCTGCCTCTGGTGCTCCAGCACTGCCCACTTAAATCCACTCTCCTGCATAAGCTCTAAGAGACAACTTGGGCTGTGCAGATGACCCTGCACCTTTGGTATCCTGGCCTGAGTAGAAGCCCGTGTGCCTCTGTGGCTGCAGGTCCTTCAAGAGCTATTAAGTGGCTTGGCTCAGTTTGGTTTGTAGCATTCTCAGCTGCTCTTCTGCCCCTTGTCCCTGTGCAGCACTCTTTCCTGTTTGCTTGGAGCTGGTGGAGACCAGAATGAGCCTCACAGCTTGTAATGAGCATGGATAATACGGATCAGAAGTGCTCTGGGAAATGATGTTTTCTTTCAATTATCTGTGCTTGTTACTTGTGGCAAGGGGAGGAAGTGCCCTGGAAGGTGAAGGGTGGGTAGAGTTCATGCAAAACCAAAACAGCCTTTTCTTGGCTGATGCTTCAAGTCTGATTCCCTCCCTCCTTACTCGCTCAGACGTTTCTTTGCACTGATGCCTGAAAGCCAGGCTTGCGCAAAGATGTTTGAACTGGGTCGCTCCAGTCTCTGCAGAAATGGTTGCAGATTAGCACATCAGGCGGTGGAGAAAGAAGAGTCTATGCAACATAGTCTGCGACTACTCTGTGCTCTGCAACTAGTTGCCTGCCTTTCTGTAGACCTGTTTTGTTTTTTTTTATTGTTGTGTTTTTTTTATTATTTTGAGTTTGTTTGGGGTTCCATTCCCCCCCCCCCCTCCCCCCATGTCTGTGTAAGCTGTTAATCTCTCCAGGCAGAGCCTCTTGCTGTGCCTGCGGTGTTGGAGCTACTGTCTTAGCCGGAGGCTCTGGGCGCGTTTCAGACACGAGTATAAATGGATGGTGGGGACAAGACGGCTTGGCACTGCGCTGACTGATGCGGCGAGACTGGGAGGCTGCTGTTGAGGCGATGGCATTGCAAGTGGGCAGAGGTCTGGGGACCAAAGGGTTTTTGTTGGTCCTAGCTGCCTTCAGGAGGAGGTGATGGGAAGGCTGTGATGAAGCAGTGAAGGACTGTTTTGGGGTAAGAAATCCCCGAGGTGGGATCCTTGCTGGGAAACTGGGCAGCTTTGTATCCCCAGGATACCTTGCCCAGTTGTGTTTTTAGGTCAGTGATTCAGTACCTGGAGAAACTGAAGTGGACTTAAAAATGACAGGCTCTGGGAGGTGTAAAGGAGCCCCGGAGGACTGCATCAGGGAAAGAACCAGGAAAGAAAGAAATTCAGGAGGAAAAATGCAGCAGTGAGGGATGTGAAATGGATAAGAACAGATGTGTGCTCATATATGGATTTCTGTGGGTACTGGGAAGAGTGGTCAAGCTATTAAAAACTTGTGATGTCTGCAGGGATGCTGCTGGATGCCAGAGAGCAGTGTGGATCCTCCTGAATGCAACAGGATGAATCTTTAAGTTATGATGCGGAGGTGTCTGAGCTGTATGATCTCAGCCCTTCCAGCTGGTGATGGAAGGAGGGAGAAAGGCTATTTCACAGTACTGCCGGGGAGGAGTAAATACAGGGAGACAATAGGTCTATTAAATAGAATTGGTTTCTCACCAATTTCTTTTCCCTTCTCAAATGACTGAGATCTTCACTGTCTCTTTATACCTGTCTTTAGCAAGATTAAAAAAGCCCAAAGAGGTGTGGGGGAGACTAGGAACAAAAGATGACTACACAGAAATTGCTATTAAGGAAAACTTGAGGGTACTTTGCAAGTGTCTCAAATGCTTGGCTAACCTCAGTAAATACTCTTCAGGGCATTAGGGGAATTAGTGATTGAATGTAAATAACTGGTGTCACTTTGCTTTTAAAAAAAAAAAAAAAAAAAAAAAGGGAGCTTGGTGCCGGGGTGCTGCCAGGGCAGGGTGGGTACCAGTCTGAGGGACAAGAGGAGCTTGTGGTGGGTTATTCCCGTCCGTGTGGGAAGCTGCGTGATGTCTCTGCTCTCTCTGGGTGCAGCTCGACTCTCCAGGATGCCGCTCTGCGATGGGATTACAGCCACAGTCTGGCAGCGGCTGATCTGTGCCATTTATTACTCAGCTCAAGTAGGCATCCTGGGCAGCCTTGCTTTAAAGGTGAAGTGAGCACTGTAATTGGAGGGAGGAGTGAAGAGCAGGTTTCAGTGTTGCAGCTGGGTTTTAGAGCAGTGTTTGATGCAAAGCTTCCCTGGTGAAAATGGTTTCAATATGGAAGCGGGAATGAAAGGACGGTGAGACTTCAAAGTGCTGGAGAAGCACATGGGATGCCTGTTCTGACCTCTTAAGGCTGCTGGTCTGTCCTACTTGATCCTTCTCTTGATCTAGTGAGGATAGCTGACTTGCATTTTAAAAACAATGTAATCTGCCTTCCCTTTTTTCAAATGACCATTGGCCTGACTGTCTTTAGTGAGAACACAGGCTGTCTCCTTCAGTACGTTTTGCATGTGAAATGAAGAGCTACAGGAAGGTGCAAACACCTTGAGGTGGGCTGTCAGTAGATGCCCTTGGTGTTGTGATGTGGCTTGGCTTCTGGTTCATCTTTGTGGCAGGTATGGAGGGAGGGGACCAGAGCATCTCCACTGCTCATCTGCCCTCCTCTGTTACACCTGGGGGCTTAAGGGTGGGGTGGCTTGCAGATGGAGCTGAGACTTGGGCACAACACTGCCCAGCCCAGGCTAGTCTGCCTTCTTACAGTGACCTGCAGGCTGCACCGTCTCCTTCGCTGTGCGGGATCTGACCCCATGGCCCTGTCCGATCCTGCCTTTTGCCTACCACGTGCCCCACGCAGGAGCAGTCCTCCCTTCTCCCCTCTCAGGAAGGGCACTTAGAAGGACCCTGAGCAAGGGGCAGACATGACCTGTCCCCCCTTGGCAGCCCCGGCGGCAGGGTCCCTCCCTGCACTGGTACTTTTGCAGGGGGTGATTAAATCCTCTCCTGATCATCTCTTGGCTTAGTTGAACCAGTTGAGCACTCGAGCCTGTGGCTGCACAGCAGGCTTTCCAGTTCCCAACTCATTCTCTTAATTCTTCTTGGAAGCTGTTCCGCTTCCACACAACTCCTTTTCTTTTCTTTTTTTTTTTTTTTCTTTTGCAAGCGTGGACACCAGCACTGAAGGCAGCAGCCAGGAATAGTCTCACTGTGCTCTAGCAAGAGCTAATACTAAGCTCATGCTGTTCAGGATGCTCCCTGGTGTACACAGGGTATTTTTTTCCCCCTTAATTATATGACTGTCCTTGAACAACCTGACTTGTGTGTAGGAGCCACAGAGGAGATTTGGAACTGCGTTTTAGGATATATGAGGCTCGTTCAGACCAACAAGTGGGTCGCAGTATTTGGCTGCGCTGGCACACGCGGTGCTCAGACTGGGAGAGGAGCTTCAGTGGAGGGGACACGGCAAGGGGAGCCAGTTGCCCTTGTGACACTGGGTTTGCAGCTGATGCAGCGGAGCGGGGTTTTGCTTATGCCGTGGCCTTGCATCTGAGGGTAGGGATGAAATAGTGATGATTACTTGGGAGGATCGGCTTTCCGCTGAGCAAGTAGGTGGAAAGTCAGGCAACAAAATTAGCTGAATACACAAACAGTCTGGGCTGGAAGAGGTTCTCTCCCCGGGGAGAGATTAAGGCATGTGGTGTCTTACGTAGCGGTGATGGCCCGTGTGCTCTTGCCGTGCCTTGGCGCTCTGAGCTGACAGTTGTTGAGCTGTTGGCTTTGTGCTCTGTCCTCGTCGCTCCCGACTCCTTTCCGGTGACCAGCTGGGGTTGAATATCTTGTGACACACGCTCAGACCTTCTTGCTGCTCTTTTCCCACAGGCGGCAGGGTGCTCTGCCCCAAGCCCTTAGTCCCTGGGACACGTGAGCTGCGCTTTGCATCTTGCCTGGATCCATACGCAATTCCCAGGGTGTGAATGGTGCTGGGGGACAGGCAGGAGCCTCTGCGAGTCCCGTGCCACTGGTTTGTGTCAGCTGAGCTTTTAACGGCAGGGGCCTTACCTGTGAGCATCATATGAGACTTCAGAAATAGCTCTGATTGCTCTCAGACACCTTCCCTGAGCTTCTGGGTGCTGATGTCAGCACATCAGGTCCTGAGCATGGAGCGACAGGCATCTCTCTCAGCCTCTTCCCTGACACACAGGATTGCAGAGGGGAGGGGATGGGTGCAGCAGAGCATAGCAATACAAATCTGCAGGTCCTCAGTTGTTTGGCTCCTGGAAATGTAGAAATCGACAGGATGCTGTTGGTCCTGGCAGCAGGGTAGTGTGCAGTGATTTTTCTTGGCTCACTGTAGCCGTGGCCTCTGTGGGAGGCTGTAGCTGACCAGGGCCCTGCAGGCGGTAGCTCAGTTTCCTGTGCAGGTCTGGTAACATCCTACCCCAAATTCTGTGAAAGGATTAAAAAAAAAATAAAAACAAATCATGCTGTATGTTTTTTCTGCAAGGGGGTCATATCTGCTGTTCAGCATCAAAAGGCCTTAGCAGGTGGAAATTCTGTTGCAACAAACTTGATGCAGGAAACAAAAGCTTTCAGCAAAGCCTCGAGATTGTCTTATTTCTGAGAAGGATGAGAGCTCTTCCCCCAAACCTGCCTAACAGGATGTAGATAAATGCTTGGCAAGATCTGAATGTAAAGTCCCTTAGTGGGTCAGAATTCACAGTACATGGCAAGGCAATAAGAGGCTTGAAGGTGTCTCAAGTGGTATTGCAAATAAACTCTTTAATTCTGCTTTTAATTTATGTCTGCTAATGAGCAGGGAGGAGAAGATGAAGTCTTAAATTCAGCTCATGTAACTTGGAAAAGAGAATGAAACCTGAGGAGCCGCCAGAAAAATAGCAAGGAGTGTAAGGAAACTATAACCTGAGAGGATGAGAAATGAAAACTGCAGGCTACTGCAGGAGGGGGAATTCAGCCCTGAAGTGTAAGGACTTTGGATGTTTCCTGTGCTGAAAGCATGAGGCTTCAAGTGTTTCGCAAATGGAGAACGGGGGCCAGGTTTCCTTGTCCAGAGCTTGGTGTGCCCCATGCTGGGTTCCCATCAGCTGCCTGGCTCCAGATGTGCAGTTGTCCGGCTCAGGCAGGAGTGGGGATGGGAGGAGAGCTCTCTGGTGGTCTCCTCCTTTGGTGTGCATCCCTGGGGACTCCCTCCCCTGCTCTGGTGCTGCTGGTGGCTTCTTCTGGGCAGAAGTGAATAGTATGGGTCTTCCAGGTGCTTGCAGATAGCAAGCTTGGCCTGGTTCTCCAGATGTTTTTGAATAAAAGGGTAACTCTGACTCTCATGCTACTTATTTGGCAGCATTTAGCAACAGGGCCAATAATGTTGGTGTCTTGTAGCTCCCTTGCAATGGATGCACATCACCATAAAAGCAATAAGGAAGGAACAGGGGGTGTAGGAGGAACAGATCTGGGTTTTCTGTTCCTTCTGTCCTGCCCCAAATTTGGTCTGGGAAACCTTTAGGAGGTGCGTTGAGGTGGAATCACATGCTACAGAGGACTGAGATCACGTTCTGCAAGGCCAGAAAGTGGCATATGGCTCTGGCACCAAAAGCCAAAAAAAAAAAAATGGGCTGTATAAGTGGAGAGGATTTTGCCCTGCCTCCCCCAGACCCACAAAATGGGGCAAGGCTTTGCAACTGGGAACCTTAAACCAACAATTTGATCTCTGTCTCATCATGGCCCATGTTGGACGCGGAATATGTTGAGTTGTGTCTCTTCCCTCTCACGTTCACTCGGAGATCCCTGCATCCTTGGCTAGTAAATTACTAGCCTAAACTTCTCCACAGCATACTGCAAGGCAAATAAATATTCTCTTCTAGAAACCTTTTTCCTAGTTAAATTGACCCCCTTGGTACTTTCATGCATTTCAAGAAGTCGGAACAGTTCACAATTGAAAACAAGCAGTGTTTAGCTCCTGCTGTGAAGGGAAATAGTCAGGCACCAGAAAGACTGTCATTTTAGCCGTGCTCTTACAAAAGAGGGTGTTACAGTAAACTTGCTTATTTCACTGAAGGAGAATTCAGCAGGCTTGACGGAAACCGGATGAGACAGGCACGGTAAATGGATTTTGCTGGCCGAATTGAAAGCAAAGAAACATGCATGTGCGGTGGCTGGTCAAGAATTGACTGTATCTTGCAGAAACCAGGAATGAATTAGGGACAGAGAATTAGCGAGCCCTGAAACAACATCTGTCTAGCCGTATTCAAGGTCCTGTTCACCTGTGGTATGCCTCCGATGGCAATTGAATGCAGCGCGTGGGGCAGCTCTGTTTAACTGCCTTGCCGCCTTTTATCTCTGTGCACATGCTGGAAGGGTTAGGGGTGCCTGCCTGGGGTCTGCTCGAATGATACTGTTGAGGTTCAGCAAGCTGTGATGCTGGGTTAGGTCTAAGGCGAGTGGAGGGGGCTTCCTCTGGGTGCAGCACGCTGGGGGGCAGCATCCCGTGTGCTTGGCGCCAGCCGCTGGAGACCATTGGGGTAGAGCAAGGGGGAGAGGATGGATGTCTCCTGGTGCCCAATCCCCAGAGGAGGAGTGGTACCCAGCCCTGTTTGGGGGAAGAAGGGGGTTCTCCAATGTTTCACCGCCTTTGAAGGGGTGGATTTAACTCACCAGTGGGCACTGTGTGGGGATAGCAGCGTTTCATCCCTTACTGGCACAAAGCATTTGCTCCCTGTTCTTGACGCAGCATCGGCAGGGACCCTTCTGATGAAGTGGGACCTATCCTGCCTTGCTGACAGCTGTGTGGAGGGCCGTGGTGATGGAGCACCAGGGAGGTGTACAGCATCTTATCTGTGACCTCTTCTGCAACAGCTCGCTGCCAGCAACGCACGAGCGAGGCGCTTATCCTGCTGTGCTGCAGGCTTTCATCTCTCTGAGCAAAGCCACTTGTTGCACCATTATAGCTACCGAAAAGGGCTGATGCTGCCTTCCCTCCTGGGCTCACAGAGGGGACTCTGAGCTTCAGCCCCTGAGGGGTCACCGGGTGGGAGCCCAGCAGCGTGGTGGGCAGCACAGTTGGGTGCGCTGTGCTCCCCTCAGCCTGGTGAAGGAGCCTCAGAGCTGCTGGGGGCTCTGGTTAGTGTGTGAGGACAGCTACAGCAAAACAGCCTTTCTGCTGTTATCCTAAGGTAAATCAGCTTGGCAGGGAAAAATCCAAATGCCAGAATGAAATGTCCTCCTTAATCAGCGTGCTCCTCTAGCAGAGGTTCTTCTTTCCTAACCAGAAGTGACACTGGCCAGGTCTAATGCACAACAGAGCGCTTTTATGTAGCAAATCTGACCCAAAGTGTTAGGAAGGTGGTCTTAGTTCTCCCATATTGACTGTCCTGCCTCCCCCTTAAGCACTGAGGCAGAAACATGCTTATTAATAATAATAGGAAAAAAAAAAAAAGTGCTCTGACTTTTGGTAGTGGTTCTATTTACTTTTCTAAAGAGAAGTTATATTCTCCATCAGTATAAATCAGGAACAGTTGCCAGTGCTGTGTCCCTTGGCAGGCTGCTGAACGTCAGCTAGGGATGAAGAGCCGAGGGGCTTGAATAGGGGGCTGCAGTAACCAGGTAAAAACTAAAGAAAGAGGCAGGGGCTCTCGGGATTTCAGAGGCTGCTTGGGTACAGGTGGCCTGGGAAGTGCTTAAGAAGTGCCTGTTTAACATTAGAGCAGCGCGTCCTACACGGTAACCCGGAGAGCATTTTGATCTGTGGGCTGATAATCCAGAAATGGCTCTTGGACAGTTGGTTTGCATTTTCTGTGCATTTGAAGTCAAAACACCTGGAGTCCCTCTGGATTGCTGATCTTCTGTATGAGGTGCAAACTGGAGATGTGCTTGGACTCAGAGCCTTGATTACCTGGATCTTGCTTGCTGTGTTGGAAATGGCTGGACCTAGAAGCCTCTCTTTTTTTTTTTTTTTTTTTTTTTTTTTTCTACAGGCAGATGCTGGGTACCTCTGCGTGTTGGTTAGTGACACAGACTGGCTCAGCATCATGGTTCATGTTAAGGTTAAATGGAACTCCCATACTTCAGGATGAGAGGGAATCAATATTACACTGGTCCCGGTGGCAAGGGTAAACCCAGTGTTTTGCTTCTTCCACCAAAAATTAAATCCTTCAGCTTGTGAGGTCTATCAGCAGCAACTCAGTTTTGCAGGGGCATCGGCGCCCCTCTTGTTTCCAGGGTAGCTCTGTGCTACGCAAGTGGCAAAATAGTGGTGCCACTACTGTTTTCCTCCGGTCTTGTCCTGTGCCAGCCTCCCCCTTGCACCCCAGGTGGCATGGCCAGTGCCTGGCTTTTCCCCTGCATCCCCCTGCCTGCCTGCATCCCCCTGCCTGCCTGCATCCCCCTGCCTGCCTGCATCCCCCTGCCTGCCTGCATCCCCCTGCCTGCCCCCAGGGAAACGGGGCTTGCTTGCCCGGGGGGGCTCCCAGGGAACCTGGAGGCAGAGAATGCCTTGGGGAGCTGGAGAGCTATCGCTTTCCGGCTGCTGTTGTGTTGGCACAGGTTTGCCATGGAGCCACAGCTGCTGTGGGACTGGGGAGAGGCTTTCTGCCTCGCTGGAGGGTTTGTTTTCTCTCGGCAGCCTCCTCTGCTGGCCCTAGGTTAGAGCCTTTGACCTGATGAGGTCTGGAGCAGCCGGACTCCTTGTGAAGCGTGCTCTGGGAAGGGCATCACAGCATTGGGCTGTGGCTGCTCATTACAGGGTAGCAGCAGGATTTTTTTGCCTGGTGGCAGCATGCCTGGGCTCAGCAGCCTCGGCAGGAGCCTGCCCGGACCCAGAGATGTGTTTGTCCAGCTGCTCCAGTGGCTTCACAGCATCTGCTGAGCCCCGTTCTGCTGCCAGCGCCCCAGGGTGCTGCACGGGCTGGTGGTGCCGCAGGTGGAGGTCGAGCTGTCAGGTCCTGTCCACTCTGAGTGTCTGGCTCCTGGTCTCTCCTCCTGCACCAGAAGGACAGGCAGGGATCTGTCTTCCCCAGACACCCCAAGAGCAGGGCTGAAGAAATGCCCTAATTTGTGTTAATGCTCTCCACGTGCTTCCTCGTTCCCCTCTGGCAGGGTTGGGGCCCCACTGCCCCTCACCTCTGGATTTATTGGCTCTTCCTCACCTCTCCATCCTTTTGCTTAGATTCCCCGCCCCAGCCTGGCAGTGCCCGTGAGGAGAAGCATCCATCTGGGAGCAGGTACCATACAGTGGCGGGATTAACAGAGACGTGGTCCCGCTGCATCCCAGCCTGTATCAGTGCCACCTCTCCTGCCAGCCAGATGCTGCGTGCCGGTGCCATCTCCCATGGGCGAGCAAAGGCAGCGGCAGGAATGGGGAGGCCATCGAGTGCCTTTTAGCAGGAGGCCAAGGCTGCTTCTCGATGCCAAGAGGACAATGAAGGCGCTGAAGCAGCCAGAGCACGGCTGGGGGCAGAGGGGGACAGGCAGGCAAGGGGAAGCCATGCAAATAGGGACTTTGATGTGGCTGCAAGGAGCGGGGCTGGAGCATTGTTCCTATCACATCACATCAGTTTCACATTCCTCATGCAGGAGTGATCAACGCTTTCAGGGCCAGACAAAAGAGCGGGGAGATGAACAAAAGCGAGGGGGGGGGCTTTACCTACTGCAGAATAGAGGCAGAGGATGAATTGCTCTCTTGGCAAGCCGTGGAGATGGGCTGGCGGTTGCTGTGCTTTAAAGCACCAGCTTAAAATTTTTCCCTTTTATTTAAAGGAGAAAAAAAAAAATGGTAGGAGAAAGGGTTTCCTGTGTGCAGAAGGGGAGATAAATAAGATAGCGTGACAAGTATCTGTGGTCGTCTTGCATTCCCTTGCCTGGTCTCCCCAAGTGGTCATCACTCAGCTTATCGAAGAGGTGCATTGTGTCCTCTTGAGACGAGGGACTGGCAAACATGGGTTTGACCCAGACTACAAGGTGAGAGTACTTTTAAGGGAACCTTCTCCCAGAATTAGCGATGCGAGTGGGTTTGGAAGGGGGCTGGCCACATATGGCTGAAGACTGGGCTTTGCAGGTCCATCGAGGGTGTTGGCATCAGCCCTGGTAGAGGGAGAGAAGCTGTGTTGGAGGGAGCCATGGCTTGTGCCCAGCTCTCCTAAGTTGGGGTGTGAGGAGGAGGAGGGTGGAGGAGATGAAGAATCACTTCGTGTTTTCTGCTGGCTGTTCTGGAGGTCCTGCTGCAGGGGAGACTTGGTGATGTCCCTTTGCTGGGCTGGGTTGTGCTGGGGCTGGAGAGCAGGGATGGGGCATGAGGCAGAACATGGCGCAGGGTGCACATGTCCACGTGTGTGTGCTTCTGTGCTGCCATCTCAGCCTTTGCTGCAGCCCCAGTGGCTGAGCCCAGGGTCACCGAGCACTGGCTTTGCTCACCTGCTTTCCCATTCCTGATCCCTCCTGGCTCTTGCCTGTCACTGACCCCTCTCCTCTCTCTGAGCCTGGGGTTCCCCTTCTGCCTTGTCCTCAGCTCCCTGCTTTCTCTGGTGTACACTGCTGTCCACTTAGCTTGGGAAAAAGTGCATTAAACCGACTCCTTTTCGCTTGTATGTGCTATCTGCAAATTGGCTTTTGCTGGAATTAAGTGGAACTGCATCCCTCAAGGATGCTCTAGCCTCTTCTGTCCTTCCTCAGAAACCTTTTTCCTGTGGATGCACAGATCTTGAGCATCGTCCCCACCTCGCAGCCATCCCCTGCTCTCCCAGCCCTGTGCGCGGCTCCGGCTGCCCCCCCCTTAGCCCTGACCCACCGCCCCCTCCTCTCCCTCCAGCCCCGGGCCTCTCTCCCTGAAAGGCTGTCAATCAGGCTGAATTGTCTGGTGGTTTTGTGATGTGGAAAGACTCCCACCAAGGAGTCAAGGGCCAGGCTGAGACCTTTAAACTCGATCCCATTTGCGTCTTAAATCAAACAGGAATCCAGGTCCTGGGATGGAGGGGGAGGTTTAAGGGGATGCAGAGGCTCAAAAGCCTCCGCCTTCTCCCCCCCTGAGTTTTCCTGGAGCCCCTGCCCCACCTGCACTGTGTGGAGGGGGGGGATGTGCCCATGGCAAGTTTAGGGCATGTTTCCCTCTGTAGCCCTTCGCTGTGGGACTGTCTGGAGAGGCTGGACATTGGCAGCAGGGCTTCCTTTCGTGCTGGTCCTTTGAACAAACCTGCTGCCTGGGGTAGGTGGCAGGGAGGGACCCTGCTCCATGCTGAGTGTTGGGGGATGTTCTGGGAAATGGAGGCTCTGCCCTGGGGAAGGGGAGGCTTCTGGGGTCTGCTGTTTGGAGCACCCGGCGGTGGGGCTGGGGAGGTGGGCAGAGCTGTGCTCCCGACGCCTCTGGTCTCGCCAGTTTGTGGTGGCTGCTGGTGCACGGGAGGATGTGGGCGCAGCGCACAGATCTGTGGCTGACTGATTTCCTGCAGGTGGTTGCAAGGTTAAAAACAATGTTTTAGCCTCCTCCCAAGACAGTACAAGCAAGCTTGACCTTTTTTGGACTGTTGTCACTGCAAAGGGGAGAGTGCCCTGGTCCCTGTCCCCAGTGTGCCTGTGTCTCGGTGGCTTGAATCACATGGTGCCTGGTGCTTCAGGCCATCCACTGGTGCCCTCAGAGTGGGGGCAAAACTACAAGGCAGCATATGAGGTGTCCCGAGTTCCCCATCTGCAGCCAGAATAGGGCATCAGGGCAGGTGAGGAGGCTTAAACACCCTCTGTCTTGTCCCTACTGTATGCAGAGGTGTCACTTGGGTTGAGCCCCATCCCATCTCATGGGGGCTGCTGGGAGCCCTCGACGTAGCGCTGCTGGAGAGAGGAGGGAGAGCAGGGCTGGTGGGACAGCGGGACACGGACTGGCCTTTGCAGCTCAACCCATGGCTTTCTCTGCCTGCCTGTGAGCAAAGAGTGTGCTCTTCTTCTTTATTCCAACTTCTTTCTGAAGTCCACATAGGCGAGAGATTTTGTTGTGTCTTCTTGAAAGAAAGCTGCAAATCTCTCTTCCCCTGACCTGAGTGGTGTTTTCGGGGGAAGCCTGGAGCTGCCTTAAGACGTGTACAAGCTCAGAAATGCAGTGGCTGTGTTTGTTTTTGCGTTCTGGGCAAAGACAGGGCTGCTGCCAGTGCTAAGTAAATACAGAGCTGCCCTAATGAGTGACTGCAGTAGCCAGGGCCATGCTTGCTGCCTGCGTGAAGCCAGATGGATCTATCTGGGGACTTGAACAGCAGCCTTCTTGTGACTAGCAAAGGCAGCGCCACTGGCATTTGGATTACCAGCTCTCCCGTGCTTTTAACAGAGTGCCAATGTTTGACAAAACCATTAAGTTAAATTAAGCCCTACGCATTTCAAATGGATTCGGAGACTTCTGGCTGACTCGCTATTAGCAGAGCTGTCTCTTCTCCCTCTCGTCTTTCTCTTTTTTTACATCCCCCCTCACCCCTCCTCCGTTTAATTCCCCCTGATGTGTAGCTGGTTGTGCTGCTGACACTTAAAAGCAACATGCTGGGACTCGCGAAGAGGCCTGGCGTTGGGGATGGCACTGCTGTGAGCCCAGACATACCTCGTCCTTCTGTGGTGGACAGGGAGGATGCTCGGAAGGTGTTTGCTCCGGGCAAGCCCTGTGTCCCACAGAGCCTGGGCATGGATTGGCCGTGGACACTCTGGTCCCTGCAGAGCTCGTGGCCGCTCCGCTCTTGCCCATTGCCAGTGTTATTTATGGCACAGGCTGCTGCTTTGCTGGGCTGCTTCCAGAGAGTGGGGAGGGATGCCCTCTGCTCCGAGGGGCTCACAGCACAAGGGCAGGGGATTAGCAGAGGACGCAGGGCAGCAGGGTCTGTCCAAGTCACCTTGACTTGCCTCTGGCAAAAGTGGAGGGCTTTAAAGAGGCACAGGGGGATGACCTTGTAAATGGATGCGTGACCCAACTCTGCTCCCCTGTGGTGTCGGCGGCTTTGTGTCCCTGATACCGCTCTTCATGCCTGTGGGGAATCACTGGGCCCGGGAGGTGGCTGCTGGGGTCTCATTTGCACAGCTGCATCTCTGCTCGTCACCGGTATGAGAAATGCTGTCAGCTTCCCCCCTGCCCATCTAGTGTAGCTTTTCTTGGGGCAGGAGAACCTCTGTGGGACCCCACTGTGGCTGCTGGTGGAGCTCTTGGGGGGGGTGTTTTGGGGGCTGTGGCATTGAAGAGGGTGAGCAGAAAGCACAAGAGGGTGGGTGTGGGGCACCAGCCCACCTAGGGCAGCAGGATGTGGGGGGATGGGTGGTCTCTGCATGGGGACCAACAGCAGCTACATCATTGCAGCTGTGCTGGAGCGTGAGTGGGGTCAGGAAAGAGGGAGAGTGGTGGCATAGGGTGGGCTTAAAGGCCGGGGATAGAAAAGCACTGAATATTACAGTATGGGAGTGAAGGTTTTCCAAGTAGTAAATGTGCTGAGGGGATTCTGATGGAACTCATGGACTAGGGAGAAGATACAATAGCTGAATGGTGGACCAAAGCTGGAAATGGCTAGCTGGTGTCTGAGGCTCGCAGCAGCCCTATCTGCTGCTCTGTTGTCCTGGTCTGTGGAAGCACGCTGTGCCAAGTGCTGTCCTGGCAGACAACATCCCATGTAGCAGCTCCTGTTGCTTGGCCTGCAAGCTTCAAAATATTAATTGCAGATGATGTGGTGACTGAAAACTTTGGAGAGAGCCGGACTGCGCTGCTTGAGCAGCCTTCCTGCTGAGCAGGTCACTGCTCCTTGCGCTGAAGTGCCCTCAAGCACCTCTGAACCTGTGCACCTCTTGCCCCTTGATATTTGCTGCCTCGGCCCCATGTTTATCAGGTTGCTTTGAGATGTACCCTCTTGCTGCACATCTTGATGCAGTTCCCTCCTTGCTCTCCATGTCATAGCTTGCCTGGAGATGAGCCAGAAGCTGCTGGAGGAGAGACTTCAGCAGAGGTACAATGTGGGTGTGCAAAGCTGGAGTGTTAAACCATGGGGAGCACCTCTGGGTGAAGTCCTGGAGGATGCTCAGCACCATGAAGCCTGCTCCTGTTGACACCCAGCACGCTGTGCCCATGGCCATCTCTTCCTGCTGGGTGCAGCACCACCACCCCACCACCCCCATCAGTGTCTTGTTTCTCTGGGTGCTCTCGTTATTTCCGTGTTCATTAATGCTGATACGCTCAATTGCATCAGCTCGTTTCCAGGGACCAAGTGCAATCCTGCGCCTTCATTTGCATCCCCGCTGCCTAGCTGTTGCCCAGGCAATGCCAGGTGCTTTGACATCATTACCCAGCCGACTGGCATCCTCTCTGCCCCATTAACCTTGCGGTAATTGACTTCGAATTGAAGGAATGGGAGGAAAACTGTGTTGAAACAGCAACTGTTTGCATTGCTGTGGAGCAGGGCTCTTTGTTTTTTGACGTGAAAACTGTGACAGTCGGTTATGGCTACGACTAGATTTGGGAAGAGTTTCTTGCCCTCTAGGAAGCTGTGCAGTCTGTCTTGGTTAACAGTATTTCCCCGCCACCATCTCCCGTGGGAACGTGATGTCAAAACTCATCGGTGGTTGTCAGCAGGGAAACTTGGAGGGTTTGTGGAGGAGTGGAACGGTGTCGGAGATGCTGAGAGCAGCGGGGTCTGTGCAGCCTGGGGAAGGGAAGGTGAAGAAGGGTGTTGGGGGGGTGTGGGGTGTGTGTGTCTTATTGCTGTTTTGAGCCTGTTGATGGGTGAGGAGAGGCAGGAGATGGACTGATTTTTGGAAGCACCCAGGGACAGGGCAGCAGACAACAGCCCAGTTCAGAGCACGTGATGGCCTACCAGGCACTGAGAAGTATCTTGTCCCCATGAGTGTGGTAAAACACTGCAAAAGGATGGGAAAGGTCCAGTCTTTGAGATGCTCAGTCCTGACTTGCAACAGTGCCTGTGTGACCTGAGCTGGCTGGTTCTGCTCCTCCTGCACGGTATTAGGTTGAGAGCTGGGCCAACCTAAGTTATTCTACAGATCTGATCCTATATCCATTCTGGTAACTAGCAATATTTTCTTTCCTCTTGGTTAAACTTTTTACTTTTTTTTTTTTTTTTAAAAAAAAAACTTAAATGTTGAAATAGTATGGAACTCTGGAGTTTTTCCTATTTAAAAGTAGCATAGGCTTTTGTCACATTTTCTTTTTGGCCACTTTTGAGCCAAAGTCACTCAAACAGATGCTTCGCTACAGAATCTCTATCACTGAATTGGCAACTTCCAATGTGTTTCACTGAGCAGTTTTCTGTCAACTTCAGTCAATTTTATTTATTCACCTTCTGCTTGCACAGCACCATGGTCGCCAAGTCATCCAGCATTTGCTCGTGACTTGTGCTGGATGTAATTCGTTAGGCTTAATTGAGCTGCCTGAGGAGAAGGGCGGTGCACGAGTGGATGGATGGAGACCTCGGCATAGGCTGCTTGGTGACCAAGCCCAGAAGAACTGGTCCTTCTCCAGCAGAGCCCCTGCACAAGGCAGGTCTGTCCAGCCTGTGTAAGTGCTCTGCTTCCCTGTGCAGGAGAGAGCTTCCCATCGGCTTCAAAGCTGGGACAAAGGGGTGCCATACTTCAAGCTTTACTGTCCTTTATTAAGGAATTATTACTCATTATTTATTAATATTACTATTTAATTACTTATTACCTGTTACTTATTAAGAGAGGAGGTTATTCTGCACTGTGTTTCTGAGCTTTCCAGAAGGCACGGCTGAGAAACTTGTGGCAGGAGGGGTTTCTTCAGCTCTAGGATCTCAGCTGACCTGATCTTACCTGTCTGGCGTGGGCTGATTCATGCATTGCTGCATCTCCTTGTCCTCTGTGAGGTGCAGGAGTCCGCCTAGGGCCAAGCAAAATGGGGGCTTGTTGCTGTACAAACCTTTAAGTGCTGCTGGAATGTGGTGGTGGGGAAACGGTTTATCCCCTCCCAGCAAGGTTATCTTTATTTGAGGGGAGCCCTGGGGCTATCACCCTTGATTGCGGTGTTGAAGAAAAAGTCTGGTGGAGGCAACTGCTGGTGCTTGTGGGTGCTGACTTTGGATTTGCACATGGGTCTGAGCGTCGGCTGGGAGAGTGTTTGAACCTTTGGTTGTCACAGTGGTTGGAGGAAGGTCAGAGCTGGAAGAAGTGAAGTATCAAGAGATCCCTGGGCTGGTGTGTGCAGCTGAAGGTGGAAGCAGTGCGACTTTGTCCCCAGCAGCTTTCCTGGGGAGCTCGGGCCCCTCACATCACAGTTGCAATCAGTGAGCCATGGTGTGCAGGGCACGCCTCTGCCTCTGTTTCCCCTAGAGCTAACAAAGCTTAGTAGCAATTAGCAGCTTAATTTGTAATTAATAACGTGCTCTCTCTCTTTTTTTTTTTTTTTTTTTTTTTTTTTTTTTCTGAAATGGCAAATGGCTTGCGGAGGTGGCTGACATAAGGGGCTCACACAGCCTGCAACGTGCTGCCATCAATTGCCTAGGAGCATCCTGAGATCTGGGGGGTGGGTTTGGACACAGAGGGTGATGGGAAGCAGCCCTGGCAGGAGGATGTGACGAAGGCTGTCCTGGAGATGAGCCTGGGGGCTTGGAAGCCTAATGCTTTTCTGCCTTTGTATCTAGGAGTGCTGGCAGACCATCCTGGGGCAAACCTTCTTTGCTCTGTAGCACTGTGATGCAGGGATCCGTGCTGGGAGGGTTTGGGCTTGACTTGGGTGTTCCCTGTTGAGAGGGGCGTGCAGAGCAATCTGGATGCTCCACTGTCCTCCCACACCTGCAATCCTCCTGCGACAGCTAGCCCAGCAAGGCTGGAGGTTGTCCGTGTGTCTGGCGGGCGCTGCGAGGGGCTGGCGGGACCGTTGCTTCCCTCCGCACGTGGGAACTGCTCCAGCAGCACAGGTTGTCCTGGCTGGGTGGTTGTGTTTGTCCCAGAGCTGCAGTCCAGCTCGGGATCTTCCTTTCTGGGGTTGACATATGTCATGTCCCTTGCAGCTCTTGGTGGGTTTCCCTTCCCTTTCCATATGGCTTATCACTTTCCCAGCCGCAGCAGTTCACCGCACTGTGTGGGGACTCCAGCCTACAGCATGCCTTTTGCACATGGAGTAAAGATCCTTGTAGTGAAGAAATTCGGGTTGCCCTGCTGAGAGAGGCAGCCCACAGAGATGTGACCACTCCAGGGCCACCCAGCAGGGAGGAACTTGGGCTTCCTCATATCCCATGGCTATCTACTAGCAATGCTGCTCTCAAGGTAGCCTTCCTCTTATCATCCTGCAAGGAAGACCTTAATGTGATGATGATATACCTCTTTTTTCCTACTCCCTGTTCTTCTTCATCCTTCTCTGGCGTGCCCGCTGCATGTGGGTGGTCCAGAGGACTCCTGTCCTGTGCATTCCTCCTATCACCTGCAAGGGCTGTACCTCTGGCTCTTCTCAGCACCTCTAGGGGTTGGTGTCGGACAGAGAAGAGCTGTGATTCATTTTCTTCAGCGTCTTTTCCTGAACAGCTGGTTGCTGCTTCATTTTCTGAGAACTGCAAAAAAAGTGACTGCGACATGTACAAGGAGAAAAATGCTTCTGTGCTTCACCTTGCAGAGGAGACTGCACAGAAAACGCCCAGTGGATATGTGCAGCCATGGGAACCATCGGAGAGCGGTGGCAGTGTGCCAGCGCTGGGGGATGCTGTGCATGTCCCAGGTTGGGTGGGACACCGGTGTCTGATATAGCTGGGTTTGAGGTACGGGTTTGTTTTGTTTTGTTTTTCCCATTTCAAAGCCCCTCAATGCTCAGCTGTTTGAGCCAAGTGTTCCCTTAGCATTTGAGGCTCTCTGAGCAAGGAGAGATTTACATCTGAGTTGCTTGGCATTTGTTTGCCATCCAGTGGGTCTCGTGTCTGGAAAGGTCTGTAGTCGGGGCAGAAGCTGAGTTAATTTGCACTGGAAGGCAGGCAGGCTTTGTTGTGCATGTTGGTTTCTTCTCGCAGAAATCCCATTTGAGGTATTTGTTCTCTTCTATTATTGAAGCCATGTTAGGGGGCATGGCAGCCTCCCTGCAAGGCTGGGAAAAGAGAGAGCTAGCCTGAAAGGTGCAAATTAAACCTGTGCTCTGCTGTAAACAGCTATTGCACTGTTAACGTGGACCCTTCTCCAGAGTTCTGATGCTCTTTGCCTGCAACAGAGGAAGAAATGCTCATCAAGACAGTCCTGTGGGAAGCAAAGCAGACTCCAGAGCTCGGTTTGCAACTAGATTGGATGAAACGCATCTAAAATCCAGGAAAAAGGTGCCAGAGGGCCTTTAACTCTCATTTGAATCGGCTTATGAAATGATCAGACAGGGCACAGTGTTTCGGTACAGCTTGCCTAGGAAGAAGGACGCTTGGGAAGAGTGGCTGGTCTGAGGGTCCTTGGCAGTGTGGAGAACAAGGGGGGAGCATGGAGAGGTGGCTGCAGCACTGCACAAGTTGGAGATGTTTTGGTCTGCAGCTTGATTACAGAACAACTTTGTTTTTCCTGACCTGGATGCCCAACTTGGGGCTCGGGGGTCACCTTCTATGTCTTCCCACGGTTGCTTCCTTCTAGGGTTGCCCTGGAGCCTGCTGCCAGCTCCCAGCAGTGTGCCGTGTGATTGATTGCTCCTGGCTTGCATCTCCTGGGGAGCAGTCTCCACCCAACAGCCTTGTGACCATGGGTGAAGCAGGAGGGCTCCCCGCGGGCTGGGGCAGAGACACCCCAAAAGCACCTCTGTAGGGAAGGCAGCTCCAGCTGCAGATCTGGAGGAGATGAAACCCAGGAGAGGCTATAAACCCTGTTGGCTGTTAAGGAACTGTTGGTGACTCGGTGCTCCTCTGTGCTTTGTAGATGGTGTTTGCACAGTCCCCAGCTCATCCCAGCCTGGGGCTACCTCCGAGGCCCCAAATACTTTTTTTTTTTTTTTTTCACGCCCTGCAGCAATGTCATCACAGCCTTGACTGGTAGAAGGTGATCGCTGCGGAGTGGCGTCAGCACTTGAGCTTTCCTTCACCTGCCTTTGCACCATGTCCATCCCGGAGGGAGCCGGGAGAGGCACCCGTCGGTGGTGCCAGGGCTGTACCGCCCGTGGAGGGGCTGCTGCCGGTGGGGAGCCGGCTGTGGGCTGCACAGGGTTAAGCAGACATTGACAGAAAACAGGAAGAGAGGACAAAAGCAAGTCTGCTGTAATTATGTAGCATTTATTATTAATACGCTGGAATTGCTGGAAGCAGCCTCTGTAATGTGAATACTGATACAGAGGTTCAGAAGACAATTTAGCTCTCATCTGTCTGTTTATTAGCTCCCTCAGCTCTGGCAGGCAACGAACTAAAGCCTCATTTGCTACTGCCTTGTTGCACCCCCTCCTTCTCCCCCCAAACTCCTTGCTGTTTCCATAAAGAAACCTGCTCTTTGTTTGTCCTCCCGCCAGGCGCCGCAGCGATGGGCAGCGTGATCTCGGATGGCAAAGCGGACTTAATTCTTGACCTGAACCTGCCCGTTTGCAAGGCAGGGTCCAGAGCCCAACGCTAGACTGTGCAGAGCTGTTGCCTTCCCGAGAGCAGCACAGATGCAGCTGATGTTGGCTTGGGATGTTCCAGCTACTGGGGCGCAGAGGTGCTCATCCTTGGGGCAGCAGCTTTAGGAAGACCATATTGCGTGGGCTGGCATGGCTTGGGGTCCCCTGTTCATAACGGGGCTGTGAGGAAGGGCTGTGAGGAAGGGAGAGGGCAGGGGAGCTATGTGTTGCTTTAGGAAGCTGGCTTGGAAATCACAGAATGGTCAGGGTTGGAAGGGACCTCTGGAGATCACCCAGTCCAACCCCCCTGCCAGAGCAGGGTCACCTACAGCAGTTGCACAGGATGGCATCCAGGTGGGTTTGGAATGTCTCCAGAGTGGGGGACTCCACCACCTCTCTGGGCAGCCTGTGCCAGTGCTCCACTACCCTCAAAGTAAAGAAGTTCCTCCTCATGTTTAGATGGAACTTGCTATGTTCAAGTTTGTGCCCGGTACCTCTTGTCCTGTCACTGGGCACCACTGAAAAAAGACTGGTCCCACCCCCCCCGGCACCCTCCCTTTAAGTATTTATAAGCACTAATAAGATCCCCCCTCTGCCTTCTTTTCTCTAGACTGAAAAGACCCAAGTCCCTCAGCCTTTTCTCATGAGAAAGATGCTCCAGTTCCCTCATCATCTTAGTAGCCCTTTGCTGTACCCTGTCCTGGTTTGAACCTCTCCAGCAGTCCCCTGTCCTTCTTGAACCGGGGAGCCCAGAACTGACTAATTGAAGGCTGCTGGAGTGAAGAGAGCAAGAAGACAAACCAGCTGTCAGGGGGTGCAACAGGTTTCCTTTTTCTTCTGTGGCTTGGTAGGATCTGTCATTCTAGCTTCTGTCCAAGTTTCTGAGCTTCAGCCTGGGGTTTTTTTTCTGCATATCCCCAGCATATTGGACATCCATTCCCTTATGTATTATACAGTAGTTTAAAGAGGATTAAGACAATAGCTAATCTAAATGATGAATGATGTAGATTGCTCAGCCACTGGGGTTTTTCTTGCACACAGATTAGTCAGCTCAGTAGCTAAACATTGGGGCAAACAGTATAAATCCACGCGGATAAGCCTCCCTGGCTTGTATAGGATAGAAGGATTTCAAAACTGGCTTCGATGCTTCTTTGCATCTTGTCACAGCATTTGTGGCCGTGCCACTGACACGACGGATGGGGAAGGAGGCCTCATGGCTGCTGATGCACAGCCCAGGTGGCTGAGGAAATAAAGCAACGAGCGCTTCCCAGTCGATGCCGTTATCGGATATGGATGGGGAGGGGATCAATGCCGCTCGCTTCCCTGCCACCGGAGCCGGCTGTTTGCTTGTTTAGCCGGGGGGAGCCTGATCCAGCCTTGGAGAGACGGCAGCCTGCAGCGGGATAACGTGGGCCAGTGGGGTTTTACTTGGATGAAGAGGCTGGTGTGGCCGGTCCGTGTCCTCCCTCCCAGCATCAGCGCCAGGGTGGCGCTGGCTGCCCCCCGGGCAGCGTGACCCGTAGGAGAGAGCTTGTCCTGGAGTGGGACTGACAGCGGGTCTTTCTTAAGCTCTGAAGCAGAAGGGTTTAAATCTTTTATTTATATGTCTGGTCGAGTCTGTCAGAGTTGTGTCAAATATTTTTGACAAGCAAAAATGCCATTTGCTTCAGCTTAATGAAAAATGATTTTTTTTTTCTTTTTTTCTCCTGGGAACTAAAAGAATTGTAGTTTCAATTGCAAACCCAAAAAGCTCCTCAGGAAAAAGAACCAACAGAACAAAACCAGAAAACCTTCTGACAGTTGTGAGAGTTGGCTGTTAGAAGAGACTCGGTTAGTGTTTTGGGTCTGTGTAAAATGAGGGTCTGGAGAGCATTCAATCATATGGTATCTCCTTTTATGAAGCTTTCTGGGCATATTATTCTAACGATGTTTAATGGCACTGATTTCTTCATTTTAACTGAGTGTGTCTTTTCCCAGTCCCACATCATTTTAATTCGTTCCTCTTATGAGAAGCACGAGAGCTGGGACTTGGTGCAGACGAAGAGCCGTCCTGCCGAGTGTCTCGTCCCTCCCAGTGGGGATGCAATCCTCCCAGCATCTGGCTGTCGTAGGCCGAGGCAAAGCTTGCATCAGGACCAGGATTTGTCAGAGGACCTGTTCTCCTTGAATTTTCCCTGCTCCTCTTGAAATCATTTGTTTTCTGCCATGTAGCAAGGAGCCGTGTGAACATCATGGTTTGGTCAACACAGTTCTTCTAGCCTGAGGTCCTGTGGCTGATCCTGTCTCCTCCTCCTGCCCTTTCCCTCTTCCTAGGCTGAGAAAAGTATTGGTGTGCCATGATGCAGAAGCTGGTTTGTTCCTTCCCCTGTACCTCTTCTAGGGTAATTAACTCCCTTTCTGAGGTGTGAGGACCAGAGCTGTGTGTGGTGTTCAAGTGAAGTTGCATAGTAGGCTTGTATGGTGCCAACCTGGTCTGGTTTGGGGCAGAGGGGTGCTGGACCCTGTGGCATAGCTTATCTACTCTGCAGGACATAGGTACAGGCTCTGCTCGGAAATGCAGGGTGGATCTGTGTCTGGATTTTATCTGGTCTCCTCATTGAGTGAGATCTGGGTTGAAATTCAGCCTGGATCGTGGCTGGCTGTGGAGAAGGTCTGGGTGCCACAGTTGGTACTGCACACTGAACCCCTCGTCTGGGAGGGTAACATGGGGCTACAACAGATGGGGCTGAGACACAGGATGCTGCAGGCAAGAGAGAACAGTCTCTTTGTTTTATCTGTTTGTTTGTTTATTTCTGCCCTCCTGAGATTCAGGCGAGGCTGTCTTTGCCTGACCCCTCCTCTTTGAGGGCACATCTCCCTTCTCCATAACCTAATGCAGTGCTCAGCAAGGGAGACCCTTGCTTGGGTACCAACGGGAAGAAAGGTAGGGCAGTGGGACAAGCCTGCAAACGCTCACCGCTCATCCTGCAGCTGAAAGGTTTGTCTTGTGCATCCTGAGTCAGGATCAGGCTGTGTCACAGCCCCGTCCCCTGCCTTGCCTTGCGTCCCCTGGGAGCTGTCAGGAGGCTGCCTGAGCCGTGCGGTAACGCGGGTCACGGGGGTGCGAGCGAGGTCAGGTGTCTGCTCAGAAATGAGATTGGCGATGATGCCACCAGTGCTGACAAATGGCCTGTCGTTAATCTCTGACTCACGGCAGCGGAGAGGGCAGTGGTGGAAGAAACCCATGAGGTCACTCACAGCCTCTCTCCCCAGGGAGCTGCACGCAGCTTCCACCCTGGACCTTTCCAGATGGGGTGGGCGACCATACCCGGGGGTGGTGGGTCTCTTCCTACACACCTGCGTTTGTGTACAGGTGGAGGTGCGTGGCACAACTCCAGTCCAGCCCCGAAGCACGGTGCCGGGGGCGCGTGCCCTGCAGCCCCTGTTGGGGACTGGATTCCTGCACGTGGCGTAGCTCCAGCTCGGCCGTGGTACAAGCAGGATGAAGGTTGAAACAAAGCTTGTGCGTTTCAACATGCCGCAATACCATTGCGATATGGCGAGGTGCTCTACTGCTGGGAGAACCTGGGGGAGACCAGACTTGGGATGCTCCAGCCCTGGCTGTGCTCCCCCATGCCGGGGCATTGCCCGGGGGCAGCACTGCTATGGGCGCTCAGCCCTCTCGCGGAGCATCCATCACCTCCTCTCTTGCTTTTTGACTCTTTTTCTATGCTTTTGTAGGAAGGAGGTCTTTCCTCAGCTGCAAAAGTCTCCTTGGAGCTTATAGCCAAAACAGCCAGGACCTCCCGTGGTACTGGAGGCTGGTGGAGATGCTGCACTCGCCGCTCAGCCATGCTGGCAAGCTGCGCAGGGCTGAGCTGCATTTCGGGGCTGCTGCTGATGCTACGAGTACAAGCGTTTTGTATGCACGGGGAACAGGTGATGATCTTCTTCTCTGAGTTATCTGGGGATTTGTTAGATCCTTTTAGGAGGAAAGGAGATACAGTTATTCCACGTCTGACTCCCTCCAGATGCTTGAACATCTTGGCTAGCGCTGGGAAGGGGATGGGGAGGTGCTGGTTTTGGAAGCGCGAGGGCCTGCCACCATCCCAGGCTGCTGGAGCCGCAGCGCAGCCCGAGCTGTGCCTCCAGGATCCTCCTCCTCCTCCTCCTCCACCTTTGCTGAGCTACGATTTCATTTTTCACTTTTCTTCCGTCCCCTCTTAACTGGAAGAAGTCCTAAATAAAGTTGCTGTCACTTTTATTTATGGGCGCAGGGGAAGAGACGGACAAAAAGCCTGCGTGCTCCTGACAGCTACAAAGCAGCCGGCTGTTTTTCTTCGCTCGTGTTGGCAAAGCGATCGATCCGGGCGCAGGCGAGCACCCTCCTCGGGCACGTGGGGCTCCCGTGTCCCCCTGCCCGGGGGGGGCTTGGGAAAAGTGGGTGGAGGGGGCTCTGCATCCTGGCTGCTGGCCATGGGGCTGTCGCAGGGCCAGGCTTCTCCGGGAACACCTGTCCTAAAATCCCGGACCCCCGAAAATACAGATGCGTGAACTCGCCTGCCTTAAAAATCCATCACAGGCTTCTTGTCTCCATCTTGATTGGTTCCAGTGAGGTCAACTTTTTTTAATAACTTCTGGACTTCGGCAGGGAAAACTATTTCCTTCAGGAAATAATATAATTAAGGTTGCCTGACACTTCTGATTATAAGCCCCTGTCTTCAGTTGCTTGAAACTACGCCAGCCTTTAACCATTTGGACTCAAACTTCACATGTCTCTGCCTCCGGCTGAATTTTTTTGGAAAATTTTAGCAAAGAGGGTTTTAAGCTGCTCTCAGAAGGCAGTTTGGGGGAGAAAAAGGCATTAGTTTATCCACAGCTTTTTAAAAAAAAAAAAAAAAAAAAAAGGAAAGAAAACCAACCCAAAAACCTAGCAGAACTCTTGCAGTTGTTGTGCCGAAGAAACTCTAGTACCTTTGCGTTGTGAGACCGGGTCTGATAGTTATGGGGAAGGTTTTCAGCCAGGTGTCAGGGATCTGCTTGTTGCTGACGCCACGAAAATCTACCTCCCCCGTGCCAAGTTGCGAGCCTCCGAAAAACGCTGCTGTGTGGGTGTATTATATATAGCCTGTGCGAGGAGGCAGCGGCCGCTCTGCTCCCACAGCAGGAACTACGCTGCTTTGAGCACATCTGAGCGCAGACCCTACGTGCCAGCTTGTGCCTGGGGTGCCTTGCTGCTGGGAAGCCGTGGGACTCTTCTGGTGGTACAAGTAAAACTCATTGATCCGTGATCGACATAGCCCTGGCTTGTGCTGGGGAGAAAGATTTTTTGGCAAATGATGTGTGTTTGGCTTTTTTTTTTTTTTTTTTTTTTTTTAAGCGGTGATTCAGTTATCCCTTAGCCCTTGCTGTAGCATTCAGAAGCATCATGTGGGACATGCAGCCTGGTGCTGGGGTTTCCTTCAGGGTTTTACCAGGGCGTGCTTAAACAGTTAGTGCTTTTGCGTTGCAACGATTGCAGGTTCCCCCTAACTCAGCTTGTTGCTACAGAAATTGCAGAATCGCAGAATGGTCAGGGTTGGAAGGGACCTCTGGAGATCACCCAGTCCAACCCCCCTGCCAGAGCAGGGTCACCTACAGCAGTTGCGCAGGACGGCGTCCAGGCGGGTCTGGAATGTCTCCAGAGTGGGAGACTCCACCACCTCTCTGGGCAGCCTGTGCCAGTGCTCTGCCACCCTCAAAGGAAAGAAGTTCCTCCTCATGTTTAGATGGAACTTGCTATGTTCAAGTTTGTGCCTGGTACCTCTTGTCCTGTCACTGGGCACCACTGAAAAAAGACTGTTCCCATCCCCCCGGCACCCTCCCTTTAAGTATTTATAAGCATTAATAAGATCCCCCCTCTGCCTTCTTTTCTCTAGACTGAAAAGACCCAAGTGCCTCAGCCTTTCAAATGGCCAAAACAAGAGTATTTCTGGGGGGTGGCTTAGCCACGCCTTATAAAGCAGGTTGCACATTGATGAAATGTCCCAACGGTGGCATTGCTGGGACCTCAAGTCCTGGGTGATGTGTGGTGAACTCGGGACTGGCGCAAGCCCTCCTGTGGGGACCTGCCCCAGGGCTGCTCTGTGGCTGGTGATATTTGCTCCTTACATCACCCTGCCTGAGCTGTGGTCAAGGCTGTCCTCTGTTTTGGGGGCAGTCTAGCTCACAGGTCTGCCCGCTGGCTTAGTGGTAGCGCATGCCCTGAGCCAAGTCCTTCAGCTGGCGACCTACTTGAGGCACGCTGAGCTCTTCCAAAACCCAATTTGACCTCAATTTGGAATTCTTAAAAAGCAAATCCATGCTTTGACGTCCATGGGGAAAGCTGTGCTGCCGGACCTGTGGCAGGGGTGGCTTGTCCCATCAGGACAGGGCACAGAGGCAGCGGGAGGGTATCAGTTCTCTCCTTACGAGCAGGTTCCAGGGACATCTCTCAGCCAAGGCATCGGGATTTTGCACTTTGTACCCAGCATAACGCGCTGTCCCTGCGAGAGCCGTGTCCTTACGGCTCGAGCCGAGGATGCTGCAAAAACCTCCCCGAGGACACTCGGTATTAAACCCATCTCTCTTGTCCTATCCCTGCTAAGCTGGAGTGACAGCCCAGGCGGGCCCCTGCCAGGTAGTGACGAACGAGCCTCGACGCTTGCCTGTTCCGCTTCGTCTGCGGGTAAAAAAAAATAAATACGGCCCTAAAAGTTGCGTTGGCACTGCAGAGCAAGGGGAGGCTTGGCGGGGAGGAACCCTCTCCCCTCCTTGCCAGTCACTTGTCAGCTCGGGGGTGCCTGGCAGAGCGGGTTTTGAGTGATGGGGCGTTGCGGGTGTTGGGCTCGGGGCAGCTGGAGTTAAATTTCTCGGTGGCTGACACCTGACAAGCATGATAAATTGCGGCACACCATGCGCTGCCGGCATGACAAACGGTCCGCTTCCCTCCTTTTAAGCTCTGGGAAAACTTTTTAATTATTTCCTAGCGCTTTGCAAATGAGGGTTTCTCCATCAGGCACCCAGCGGAGTTTTGGGGAGTTTATTTATTTATTTAGCTTTTGTAGGCGGGTGGGGGTTGTAGTTTGGGTTTCTGTAGCATCCTCACCCAGGGTTTGGATGGGGTCCTGGAGAGGGCTCTGGCAAAGCTCATCGGTTCGGGGTCGGGTGCTAATTAAAGCACGTGGTGTTCCAGGCTTGGAGTCGCTGTCGCCCTTGGGAAAGCATCTCTGCAGGAGCGACTCCCAGACTTTCCTCTTGCCAGGGGAGTTTGGCTCCTATTTTTCATTTTTAATAATGCAGAACCATAAGACTTGTTGTTTGGGTTTTTTTTTTTTTTTTTTCTCCTCAAAGCATTTAAAAGGAAGGGGAGGGGGAACAAGACAAGCTCAGCCACAAGAGCTAGATAATGAGTGCGGATCCCGGCTGATAATTTGTTTGTCTAACACAAAAAGCATATTTGCTGCTATAACTGAAGGCACTGCTGGTTACAGTAATGCCTCAGACTCCATCTCACTAGGCAGCATGTCAGACGTAGCACGGAAAGTCTCTCTCCCGTTTCCAGTCCTCGGTGTCCGTGCTGCAAAGCCGTACGTGCGTGCTTTCCTCTTCACACTCCCGGGTTCAGTCGGATTGGCCTCTCCCTGCACCGTTTAACACGTGTGTGGGGCTTTGCAGGATTAGGGCTTAGGCGGTGCAAGACCTTGTGGGCAAATGCCTTGGTGCTGGGCTGACGTTTTAGTGCTGCTATGCTGTTTTGTCTGGGGAGTGTTGCTGTCTGTCTTTAAAGAAGATCAGAGATGCCCCAAGCTGCTGTATTTTTTTTTTTTTCCCCCTCTCCACTTTCATGTCTCTAAATCGAAATAATTAAGCAAATGCGTGCTTTGGGGCTGGACTGCGATGCTCATGTGGGAGGGCTCTTCATCTAAACTAGCTTCATGTTTACACCAGTTACCCCCAGCTGTCAGGGCTGGAAAACAGATGCCCCCCTCCCTCGGTTGTTTCCTAAACCCAAAGCGATGGCAGAGCTCCACCTGGTAGCCTGACAGGTTGTCTCTTCTGTTTCGTTGAAGAAAATCCCAGATCTGAGCGGCGTGGGTCGGTCAAGCAGCCAGAAGAATCCCCCGGACGTTGATGAGAAATTGGGGACACCCCAAGGACTCTGGACTGGTGGAGAGGTAAGAGGTGGATTAAAGCGCTTGCTCGCCCGGTTCGTCCTTGATTGGTGTGCTCTGGGCTCTGGTGGGGCTGCAGACCATGTGTCTTTCGGCTAGGATGGCATTTATTAAAGCGTGGCAAAAGGCTGTTCCTGGCTCTGATGTGTGAGCAGCCCCATGGCTGCTGTGCGAAGCGGGCAGATGCCAGCAGTGGTTATTTGGGTTGTGGAGGTCCCGGTTTGGATGAGCAGCTTGAAAAACGCACATGTCATGGTCTGCACATGGGAGGTTTCTCCATAGAGGGTCTTCCTGCTTGAAAGCCCTTCTGGCAGCTTGAATCTATCTGGGGTGGCAGAGGTCCCACGGTGACTGAACTACTTTGGAGCAGGTAAGTATCACCTAGCCCTGCTTTGTGGTGGGAGGTGAGGTGCCACAGACTCACAGACAAGCCCACAGACAAGCACAACTTCAAGTTCTGCTCTGCTGTAAAGGGCTGCATCCCCTTAGGAGACCACCACCATCGCCAGCCATGGTTAAGGGGTTACCCCACCTCTGAGACCTGTTGCATATGTGCTTTGTATAGGGCTGTGACAACAGAGTGTTGCTTGAGGAGAGGTTTGGGGTCACCTTCTCCAAGCCGTGGGGACCCTGATGGAGCCGGGAAGGGGCCTGTGGATGGGGCTGCCACACTTGGGGACGCGGACCTCGTGGAGTCGTGCCAGGGAAGCTGGTGCTTGAGAAATGAAAATGATGAATTAAAATTTAACAAGTCTCTATATGCCAGGCAAGGATATCTTAAGAGGGAATTGTTGCTGTTTGACTAGCGCAGCCTCCCACTTAGCTAAAACTGCATGGCTTTAATTACATTGATCTTGGAAAAGCAATAGCTTACACCAAAGAGGAGAAACTGTTGGCCAGAATAGCATGAAGTGTCATGAATTTTCCCTGTGCAGCTCCCCTGCCCTCTCCCCCCACATCGTGCTTCCCGGGGGTGTTTGCAGCCCCCTTCACCCTGGGTTGGCGAAGTCCTCTATTATTCTGAGCCACAGGCAAGGACAGAAATGCTCCCTGTGCGCAGGGCTGAACGTAGGCTCTGGGGTTAAAAGCTCAAGGTTAAGGGACCGCCAGGGTGGGCAGCACGCGATGGAGCTGCAGTGGGGAGCGTGCTGGGGTCCGGGCGCGCAGAGGTGCTGTGTGGCAGCAAAACCCAACCCTGCCCTCAGCATTGCCCAGCGGTGGCATCCGTGGAGTGGCGTGGGATAAGGACCCCTTCCCTCCCCATCCTCGGTGTGAACCAGCCCACCCATGAGACTCCCTCACAGCTCTGCAAATAGAGCAGCTCGAGGAGGGTACGTCGCTAATAATACCAATTACTGTTACACGCTGGCTACAAGGTACACTGGCAGTAATGGGATCCGGGGGGATGAAATGAAAGCGATATAATATGGTGAGATAAATTAACGTTGTAAAATTAGCCATGGGTCTAGTCGGGGATCTGACAAATGTGTCGCAGCTTCGGTACAAGCTCTGAGCGCTGCTGAATTGGATTTAGTGGCCCAGAGCAAAGCAGATGGGAGCAAGGGAAAAAAGAGTTTATGAGGGGTCTCCGTACACACATGCTAACGGTTAACGCTGCTTGTTTCTTCCTCGGCTTTGCTGAATGATACGTCCCCTGGCGCCCGCTCGTACGCGGCAGTGGAGGAATAAAAGTCCAGCCCTGTTGATGTGCTGTTAGAGTAGCTCGAGCCTGGCAGAGAGATGGGGAGAGAGCTGGAGAAGCAGCAGCGGACTGGTACTCTCGCCAGCCTTGGTGCTTCAGCTACCAGCCCTCGCCCTGCACGGTGGCTGTGGGCTTCCTTGCCCAGGTTTGCTCCCAAAGGAAGCATTGATGGGGTTCAGGTGGGATGTGTGGCGGGCATTTGCGCATGTTTTAGCCTTGTAGGGAGGGCAGGAAGCAGATTTCTGCTTCCCATCTTGCAGCCTGACCTGTTTTCCCTGTGCCTAGCTTGGCTCTGGGGCAGAAGGATGGCTGGAGCCAGGCATCCCGCAGCACGGGAGCTCTCCCTGTTCACCAAGGGTGCACAGCCAACTCTTTCCAGTCATAGAATCATAGGATTATAGCATTGCTGAGGTTGGAAGGGACTTTTAAGATCATCAAGTCCAACCATTAACCTACCCTGACAAAAACCACTTGTAAACTACATCCCCAAGTACCACATCTACCCTTTTTTTAAACACCTCCAGGGATGGTGAATCCACCACCTCCCTGGGCAGCCTATTCCAATGTTTGATAACACTTTCAGTGAAAAAGTGTTTCCTAATACTCAGTCTAAATCTCCCCTGACATAACTTGAACCCATTTCCTCTCATGCTATCACTTGTCACCAGGGAGAAGAGGTCAGCCCCCACCTCTCTACACCTCCTTTCAGGTAGTTGTAGAGAGTGATAAGGTCTCCCCTCAGCCTCCTCTTCTCCAGGCTAAACAACCCCAGTTCCCTCAGCCGTTCGTCATAAGATTTGTCCTCCAGACCCCTCACCAGCTTTGTAGCCCTTCTCTGGATGCGCTCCAACACCTCATTGTGCTTCTTGTAGTGAGGGGCCCAAAATTGAACACAGTACTCGAGGTGAGGCCTCACCAGTGCCGAGTACATGGGGATGATCCCTTCCCTAGTCCTGCTCACCACACTATTCCTGATACAGGCCAGGGTGCTGTTGGCCTTCTTGGCCACCTGGGCACACTGCTGGCTCATGTTCAGCCGGTTGTCCACCAACACCCCCCGGGCCTTTTCTGCCGGGCAGCTTTCCAGCCACTCCGCCCCAAGCCTGTAGCACTGCATGGGGTTGTTGTGACCCGAGTGTAGGACCCGGCACTTGGCACGTGTCCAGATACACACGTTATTCTTCCCCCCCTCTGAGGCAGAGGGTGGAAGCTGGGAGATGCTTTTTGTGCCTCGTGGAGGCTGGGAAATGGATGTGGCTGGTGCCAGTGTGATCCGCTTCCTGGTGGCTCATTAGGACAGGCTCCGCCGGAGGGATGCGAGCGGTCCTGCCCGTGAGCGATGGATGGCCGGCGAGAGCCTCTTACGGATTTGTAAATGCAGGCTAATTGCATGTTTAATGGCTGAGGCATTACACAGGATCTAGGGAGGGACAGGCATGATTTAGGTCTGGTTTGATAAGGCATGTCATGTGGCTCGCTTAGTAGTAATAAAAAAGGGGGAGAAAAATTCTGAGTATGCTTTGTAGTGCGCTGCGGTGGAACTGAGGCGGGGGGGAGGCAAAGGGCTTGCAAGGGGTCCATGTAAGGCCTCTCCAAGTCATGCCACGATGATGCAAGAGGTATGGTGGGTACGTGGCAGACATGTCTGCAGGAGGGGCCCGGCTTGTCACATCCCTGGGGATGAGGTTGCAGAGGGCAAGGCTGCTGCCCTGTGCGGTTCTGCAGCAGCCACGGATCCCAAGGGATTGTCTCAGCACTGCCTGGAGCATCCCAAGAGACTTGAGTGAACTTGTGAGCTGAGCCCACAGGGATGGAGACCTGAGGGGACGAGCTCCAGTTTGTGGGAGGTCAGCCTGGCCACTGCCAGCAGTCCCTGCATCCTCTTGCTGCAGGCAAGGCACGAGGTGTGGTGGTGACGCTTTTAGGGTATCTCAGACCCCAACCAGCCCTAGAGATAAGTTATCCTGGAAAAAACAAGAGGGTGGTGAGCTGCAGCAGCGGAGGGAGTCCCTTCCCTCGACATCGCTGCCAGAGAAGTAGTGATGTGGGACCGCGGCAGGGAGCAGCAGGACAATGAGCCCACTGCTGGAGTGCTAGTAGCAGCATAAATAGAAATACAACTTCTCGGGTTCTTGTGCAGCAATGATATATCTTGTTTCTATTGACTTTCTTAAACCTCTAAAATACATTGTAGATTGATCTACAAATCTGCAAAAAGCACCTGTTTTTTTTAAAGTCTAAAGCAATTTTCTGCCTGCTCCTTGTGGTTGGCTCTGAACAGACACATGTTCTGTTGTCCTATTTGGGGCTGGCAGGCTGCCACAGTGGTAGGAAGTTTAGTAATACTTGAGCTGGATCGATTCAAGCCCATTATCTGTGCTGCCTGGGACTCGGCGGCGAAGGGGAAAAAAATACTCTCCCCAAACGCATCAAAGCCCTGCGATAAGGACACACAGTTGAGCTCTATTTATAGATGGACAGATGTCTTGCCAAAGCTCTGCTGCTGTCACTTGGTTATGCAGTTTTTGAGTGTTTAGCAGTGTTTGGTTCTGAAGGAGTCTGTTCTGCCTTCTGGCTTGGGTGCGTCCCTTCCAGGCACAGCCCACAGTGGTCCTGCAATCTTCATCTTCTTCTTGCATCTTCGTAGACCCACAGGGCCCTCAGAGGTCTGCAGGGCCGAACTGCCACCAATGCTACCTCAGATTAGTGTGGCTGTTTAGCTGGGTGTTCACAGCTTAAGCGTGGACACCCCCATCTCCTGGGGTACCTGGCCCTCAGCTGTGCCACAGTTCCATCAAAGAGGTTTTTTTTCTACCGTTCATCTTAAACCTCCCAAGCAGCAACCTGTGGTCACTGCTGTTTTGCATCTAACGTGTTTTCCTCCTGTATCAAATACTGTCAAGGACATTTGAATGAGCCCCAGCCGTGCAAACTGCATGTTTGGAGTGGTTCCTCAGGCCAAGTTAGCACAGGTCTTGCAGTGTAAGTGCACAAACGTCTTCAGTGAGCATATGAGTTTTGAGGGGATGGTAGAAAGGGTGGGGTGAAATGAGTTACCAACTCCAGATTCAGCTCCTGACATGGAGTGCCTGTGCTTATATTGTAGAGCTGCTCTTCATTTCCTTCTGTGCATTGATGGTTCTGTCGCAATAGTCATCAAACTGGGAATGGGAGAACGGCAAAGGCTTCGTTCTCTGTAGCTTTGACTGTTGTTGTTAAAGGCGCTGTGCTGCTTTTCCCTTGGTTATGACCCTGGGAAACAGTGGCCTGATGTAAAATCGCAGCCACAATTTTTCACAACAGACTTGCAAAACCGTCCAGTTTTAGGAGGCACCTCGGAGGTCTCAAGTCCAGCAGAAACTCTGCACTGAGCAGGAGACTGAAATTGGACGTGGCTGCTCAGGGCTTTACCCAGCCTGCTTCTGAAAACCCCTGCGTATGGAAAGAGCATAGGCTGTTTGGGCCACTGGTTCCAGTGCTGGGGGGCTCTCAAGGGGGGAGAAGTTTCTCCTTGCATCCTGGGGAAACCTTTTGTTTCAGCTCCTGTCACTCATCCTCTTGCTACATGTTGCTGTGAAGAGCCCGACTCAGTCTTCTCAACAATTTCCCTGGCCATCTCAGTGGCCCCTAATGAATTCACGCCAGTTAATCAACATGTGTCTTGTCTTGGTGCTCCCAAAACTAGGAGCAATGTCTTGACGTGGTCCAAGCGCTGTGCGAGCTGCTGGCTGTGCCGCTGCTCCCGCAGCCCAGCGTGCTGTTGGCCGCTTTGCTGCCAGGGCGAGCAACTGGCTTGTGTGGGACTCGCTGCCTGCTGGGACCCCCTGTGTCCCTATGCCCAAGACCCGCACCACACCGTGGCAATGGGCTGGAGACTTCACCACAAGTGCAGGTTTTTTTAGGCTCCGGTGGATTGTGGTTGAAGGAGGAGGGGAGGAATTGTCCCTGGGCAGGTTTGGGGACCAAGACCTGACATTTTTTTTGTTTGGTTGGTTGATTGGGTTTTTTAAAACATGTTCTCTTGGTCAGGTGCAGGATAGTTGCATGATGGCTTCTGGCTGTCCGCCATTCCCGAGCCTGGGAGAAAGGAGATTTCTTCTCCCAGGGGTGTTCATAATGTGTTCATCTGCACGGCTCCCACAAAGCACGCCGATCATCCCTTGCTCTCCGCTCGGTTTTAGTCTGTCTCCAGGGTGCTGCTTAGCTTCGCTCATATATTCCTCTGACGAGTGGGCAAGACAGGAAGCAAATACCTTTGTTACAAAACCACATATGGGCTTTCAGCAAGTGATGACACCTCCCCAAGCTATCTGTCTACTGAATGCACTTTCCCCCGCTTGTTTATATTCACAGGAGTGTTACTTAGCTGCTCAGGTGGGCCATAGATGTCAAGAAAGATGTCAGTGTCAGGAGAAGGCTTCCCGCTGTTCTGTGTGGTGGGTGGTGGATGACGCCCCAACGCATCGAGGACCGTGGGTGTGAGAGAGGGACTGTCTGCTGGGTCTGGCACGGGAGCCGTGGCTCAGGAGAGAGGCAGCGGTAGTGCTGCGGGTGACTTTTTACGGCTGGCCCAGGATGCTGAGCTGCAGCGTGACTGAGGTCATCATTCAGTAAATGAGGGCTCTGATGGAGGCAAGCAGTGCTTTCTAATTAAAAGAAATAACCATCAAGCAAGAGGGACTGTACTCCCTCGGAAAGCGTTTCAGATGGTGTCACGCCTGCTGCGGGTTTCGTGGCTCCTGGAGGACCACGGTGGTGGATACCTGATGCTCTGTGCAGTAGAGCTGGGGATCGCGGGGCCACAAATGTGGGGTGGGTTTGCCTGGGGTGGGAGCTGCCCCACTGAGCCCTGGCTCTGAGCTATGGGGAACCGTTGTCAGCCCGGAGGTGGGCATAGGACTGTGTAAGACAGGGACCCGCTGCATCACATGGAGGGGGTAAAAGCGCAGACCTGCCTCCTCGTGGACCCCCTTAATGCCGGAGGGGACTGGGTGCTGGTGGGGATCCACGGGAGGAGCTGTTCAGCGGTGATGGAGATGGGCAGGATCCCACATCTGGGTGGGAAGAGGGGCGAGGGGCTCAGCTGTGCACACCTGGATCCCTTCCGTGGCCATGGTGCTTTCAGGGTCACGTTTGCTCAGCACCAGCAGGGCTATTCATAGGGGAGGGAGCACTGGTGGCACCCCTTAGCAATGTCTATTGTATTATTTTTCCCTTTAGCATGACTCTTTTTAAGCTGTGGATAGCTCTAGGAAGCCTCCACTGAGGCCCTACATCTCCAGGGCAGTTTTACAGCGTGCACCAGCCCCTCAGCATTCATTACAGCCCCTAACGAGGATGGCTCAGTGCTGCCTTTCAGTAAGATCACATATTACCGGCTCTGTTTTCTTCCTCCTGCCCTAAATTGTTGCACTTTACATCGAAAAGGAGGGGCGTGCACGTGGGGGCCAGCACAATTTATGGATCAGAGATTTATGCGCCGCTGCGATGCTGTATTTTTTCCCCACAGTGACACTTTATTGCCACAAATTACCAAACAGGCAAGGTTACGCGAGTGACAGCAGGCAGAGCTGTAAAGGACAGGAACAAACGGCAGCAGGAAGAGTACCCAGAGGAGAGGGGGAGGTCGGGCACCCGGCAGAAATAAAGCAAGGCAGGAGGTGGGACGAGTGTCAGAAATCGGCTTGCCTTGCAGCAGGACGCGTGGGTGAAGCCTGGGAATCGGTGTGCCACCTCCCATGCACGGGCACACCACAAGGTCAGGAGAGTGGCTGGTGGTCTGAGTTTGGATGCTGTAAATCCTTTATTTTACCACCCCACACCCCCCCCCTTCCCCCTCCAAAGTTCCTAGGTGGTTCTGCAGGCTGCTTTTTGCTAGGCGAACTGCAGGTCTTCAGTTGCTGAAGTTTTTTCCCCGTATGCTGGTGGTGTCAGCAGGGAGAAACACCCTTAGAAAGTGAGACTTTATCTTCCTTCTAAGCTCCCTTCACCCCTAGCTATGTTCAGCCCGCGGCAGAGGTGCCTGGGGGAGGTAGTGGCGTCCCTGTGCTTGCCTCCGCACTAGAAATCGGTAAAACCCCGAAGTGACCTGTACCGTACCCAGCAGAAGACAGAATCCAGCTCCTCAGAGGTGGGAAGTAGCAAACTCTCATCTTCAGCTGGCCCAGGTCTTGTTGTCATCCCAACCACGGCACCAGTGGTGCTGGAGTTGGGGCCGCTCTGGGCAGATCCCAGGAGCACCAGGACTCCCACAAGACAGTTATTTGCAGTCTTGTTTTCTCATCTTGGTTTTCAGTGCCCTGCCTTTGTGCTGCAGGGACAGTCGGGTCATCTCCTGGCTTCATTTGGACATCGGGCTTGGATCTGGAGGCTGAAGGCTAAGTGGCATCGATTTTTCTGCAAACTTGGTAGAAGGAGGGAGGTGCTGGGGTGGGTGGGCAGCATTCAGAGGGTTAAATAAGAGGTGTTCTGCCTTGCAAATGGCTGCTGTATTTCCTTGCTTGATGGTTGCAGGGGTGGGGAAACGTCCCAGGCTCACCCTTTGGTGGGACAGGATGGTCCCTTGCGTCCATCTATATTAATACATTCAATATACATGACGGTGCCTGTGGGACAAGCACCAGCCCTTGGGTGGAGAGGCATCCCCTTCGCTGCCGAGCGTCTGCGGCAGCCCTGCTGCAACATGCCTCGGCTTTGGTTGAGCGACTCCGTCTGCGCCCACTCACCCAAGTTAGATCAGCTTAACTTCAAACGAATGTAAAAACTGAAAGGCTCAGGATGGGCGGAGGTATTAAGTCTGCCTTTGAGCTGGGGATGCTACTCAAAGCTGCCAGGGAGCTGTCACTCTATTGTTCTTGCAACAAAACGCTACCGGAGGAGCTGAGATCCGCAGAGGCTCCGGAGTCGCAGCAAAAATTGCATTTAACTAGCAGAAATGTACTACAGCCGTGGTGCTCGCTACACCAGCCCTAGGGAGAGCCCAGCACCGCTGTGTGCCACCCTCCCTGGCAGCAAGATGGAGGGGGTTCAGGTCGCCTTTGCACCACGACGGACCGTTACACGAGGCAATTTGACTTGTCTATTCCCGTGCTTGTAAAAGATAATTTCTCTTGAATCCCAATGCCATAAGCCAGGTATTTAATCTTGCTTGAAGGGAGCATGTCTAACGCACGCAGGGCATTGCAAACAATAGTAAGCAATCAATAGGCTAAATCCTGAGGTCTCTTACCCAGACTTTGCTGGAGTAAAGGTTGACAAAGTGCTGAGTAGTTACTCGAGACTTCAGCCTTGCGCAGGGGGCAGGCAAAGTGATTGACTGATTTATTGATGATACATTTCACTATGAATCTAGTCTGTCTGTTAGTCACAAATGCTCATTTGAGCATAAATCCTGGGCTGCCGCGATCAGATAGCTTCTCCTACAGCAGAGCTGGGCAAAAAGATTTCAGATGAATGGCTTATTCGGTGAAAAGTAGTTTTGAATCAACGGGAATAGCTTGTGTTTCTGTGTTGTGCTTGGCAAATAGCCTCAGCAGAAGAAAGTGAAAGACCACTTGTGAAAAAGATCAAGCGCTGGGTTTTGACACGATGTTTAGATCTCCTTTCAAACCAGTTTTAGGTTTTCTTCCCAAATCAAAAAGCCATCCGAATTTCAGAAGATCCCTCTGAAACCCCTTTTTCCTCGCCCTCTGTGCCTGGCTTCTGCAGCGAAGCAGCAAAACGTGGCACTTCTTAAACCTGGCACTGGCTCGCCGCGAACCCCTACGCCGTTTATTTTTAGTTCACCCAGCGGTGCGAGGGCCCAGGCGCTGGCGGGCGTCCGTTCGGTGCGTCTGAGCTGGGGGCTGGGACGTGTGAGGCTGCGGAGGGGCAGCTCTGCGAGACCCCCGGGTTTGCTCCCGCGCCAGGGGACGGGGCTCATCCTGCTTCGCCGGACCCTGGGAAGGCTTGGGGAGGGGACACAGCAGCCAAAAACACCTTATCGCTTGTGCAAGGTTAGGCAAAGCATGAACTGTTTCTGTAGCAAAAGAGTGTGGAAGCCCTTTGGAGGTGTCCTGTGGAGTAACCTTCACCCCAAAGCCTCAGCAGCTGGGACACGGCTTGCTCGCCCCCCCTGTTCTTGAATCATTGTCCTTTTTTTTTTTTTTTTTTGATCCCTTAAACTGAGTAGTTTCTTATTAATTCAGGTATAAAACCATGCCACTCTATCACCTCCATGGCTATATTTTTCCCCATAGTGTTGATTCTTCTTTGTTTTGAGCCTGGCTGCTGCTGGCTACCGCTGCGGTGGCTCCCGGAGCCTGTGCTCAGCGTTGGGTACACCCATGGTAGGTGCTGTAGGAAACCGCTCAGACAGATTTGTGCATGTGTGTATGCCTCTCTAAGTATTTCCCATTAATTAATGGACACTGGAGTCTGTCTTCTGTAACGAGCGCTCGCTCACTGGCGGGTGATAAATTGCTTGTATGACAGGATGGCAGTGAAAGCTTGGGTGAGCCGCGGCTGTCGGCGCTGGGTTTAGGAGCAAGGGGCGAACGTCAGTCAGTATCTGGATGAGAAGAGGGCTGGTGAGAAGTCCTGCAGCCAATCGCAAGATCCCATGATTACCTGGCAAAGCCCAGCCCCATTTCTGCTTTTTAATGTGGAGGGAGGAGGAGAGGAGGAAGGGGCTTGTGCTGTGGTGGCCACCGGTCCTCCACAGGGATGCTGGCTGGAGCTCGGGTGGATGCACCCGGAGCAACCCCTCCTGACCCGGGCTGGGTTTTGCTGCCTCCTGCATCCCAAAGAAGAGATGTGTGCTAGGGCCTGAGACCTGTGCTCCAGTGGTGCCATGGCTTCCAGCAAACCCTGCTTGGCATCTGAGTCCCTGGCAGCGGTGCCAGCACTGGACATCCTGGCATATCTTGCCTGCTGGCACCATTGTGTGAACAGTGACATATGGCTTGGCCAGGCACCTCCATGCAAGACCAACGTTTTTGGTGGCCTTGCTGGGCAGCATTTGGGGAAGCAACTGGGTCTGTACCGCTGGCAACTGGGTCTCAAACCACCAAGTGGTGGCTGAGGTGCCATGCTGGAGAGCAATATGAGGCTGGACCTTATGGATGTGATGGAGAACAGGGCTGGGTGTGATGGATCTGAGTTGCTGGTTTTCGCAGCCTCTTCAGTCATAGCCCTGTATGGAGACCAAAGTCTCTGAGCCCCACACAGCGGAGACCCATCGCAGGGACGCAGTGATAGCACCAAAATCTGCAGTTTCCAGGGGAGCAGGTATGGACTGAGACTGGTTTTTGCTGCATCCCCAGTGGGACTAATCCCCGCTGCATCCTTCTGGAGCACAACATGCAAGCTGTACAGTGTAGATCCATCTCCATTTTGGCTGGCACTCTGAAGCTGAGGTTCAATTACCCATTGTGCTCATTAGGACTTCAGCAGTCAGACCGGGGATCCCTCTTGGAAGGACAGAATGGTTTATGGGCACCCTGCAGGATCCCCCATTCTCTGGGTCCTGCCGCTCTTGCCACGATGCAGGGGGAACAGTCTACATTTACTGGGGAACTGAATTATCTGCTTCCCTGAGTGGGGAAAATAATAATAAAAAAAAAGTGCCTTCCACTAGGTCATGAGCCATTACCTCGAGGGGCCCTTCATCAGCTGATGAATTCTACTTAATAAAATAAATACTGAGAGAAAATGTAATTGGATTTCATTTATTACCCAGTTCCGCCTAGCAGCCCCAGATTATACAAAAGCAATTAGAGAAAGCTCTCCATTAATAGCTATCTTCAAGCCGCCCAATGGGCTCATTCCATCAAACCTTCTGGCTCGTGTAATTTCCTTTCTTGGAGCTTGCTCCTGGCTGGGGGAGGATGCGGGGTGCGCAGCGCCATTGCCAGTGGCCTGTAAACAAAAGCAGCCCTGTCTCTTGCTTGCACCGGCATCGTCTTCCCACACACGTGGCTCTGTCAAAGGGTCTCCTGGATTTGGGGCGAGAAGCCAGAGCACCTGGGCAGTTTGGCTGCAGACTGGGGCTTAGTTGTGCCCTTCCCTGGGCTGGGAGCATCCTTCCTCCACTTGGCATCGCCACACGGTGGATCTGCCTGTGCTGCTTGGCAGTGGGTATGGAAGGTCCCATGGGGGCATCAGGTGTCATGTGTCCCCCTCGGGATGCGGCTGGTTCTCTGGTGCTGATCTTTCCCCTAATGCCAGCAGGTTGCATAGCAGTTTCTGTCTCCACCAGCTTGCAGGGACACAGCAGAATACTTCTGCTTCCTTGCTGGGAGCTCAAGGAGGGCCTGGGACAGCTTGCTGAGGTTGGGCAGAGGAGCACGTCTTATAACATCTCTCTGAAAGTCTTATGGCAGGACAGGGAAGCATGTTTGAGGCCTGTCACAGGGCAAGGACAGATGTCTGGCACTTGTGTTGTCACTGAGGACAATGTGCAGGTTAATCTGCACCGAAGGCTTAGCGCGGTATCTTTACTCCTAATCCCCATTTACAGGTGTGGATGAGCAAAGACAGTTATGGTGGAGATGCCTTGCCGGGGGAGAGATGCTGATTGATCCTGGTGCATGATCAGTGCAGAGTGGTCCAGCCTGGGGGGTGGCAGTAGGAAGGGAGATACGGTGTGTGTGTACAGCAGTGAGAGGGTGCAGCCCTCTGCCCCCCCCGCTGGATAAGCACCTCTGATCTCCCCTGCCACCAATGCACTCCCTCCCTCACTGCTTCTTGCTGTCACCTTCCATGGCTCACTTCTTGTCCCTTCCCTTTCCTGCCTCCATTGGCCTCTTTGTCCCTGCTGTGGGCAACGGGAACAGCACAGCTGGGAAGGAGCTGGTGTTTAGATTTGGACAAGAAGCCACGTAGGCGTAATGCAACAGGAAAGGTGCGGGCAGATGGAGAGGGGCGGCAAGAATATGTGGCTCTTCATCTTCATTACAAGGCTTGTATCTGTGGTCTTGTTTCTGTGCTGCTTGCTGGCAAGGGAGGGATGGCCAGAGAGCAGACATGCGTGGGGAGGGCTTTGTTTGCAGGCAGCCGGGGTTATTTCTGCTGGGCAGCGAGGCAGGGAAAAGCAAAAGGGAATTTCTTAGCATGGGAGCAGGGGGATGTGGGAGTGTGATGCGATGGAAGATCCAAAAAGGACAAGAGGGGATGTTCTCCTTGATGCAGCACTGGGAAATGCCTTGCAGATGCAAGGTCTCTGTTCACCCTGGGTGCTCTGGAGAAAGGAGAGGCAAAGGGGGGTGTTTGGGAGCACAAGAGGGCATGTGGTTGATGCTGGTATGACTGCAGAGTCAGGGGATTTGTCTTGGCTGGTGAGATGGAAAGTGTCATGAGGCCACCTTGCTCGGAGAGGGAAGAGGTAGAGCACAAGATGGTGAATCTGGGGGTCTGAGAAGAGGGCTGAGGTGTGGAAGAAGGTGGAGACCTTTCTAGCATGGAGTGAAGGATGTGGAAAGATCAAACGTGGGCTGTTGGGCTGGCAGCAGCGCTCCCTCCCCCCCAAAGCAGCAGCTTGTCTTTGGCTGGGCAGAGAGGAAGGTCTGGGGCGTAACTTGGGCTCAGCTCTGAGATGACAGGGCAAGCTCTGGAAGAAGAGCCATCCTCCAAAGAAGAGAGAAGACCCCAAAACTGTTTTTTCCCAAGCTAGCCAAATGAAGTGACCACATGAAACCTTCCTTTTTCATCTCATTGTTTATTTTTCACAGGGGCCTTATATTTATACCCCCTTAACATCCGTGCTGTTAAAGCAGCCTTATTAGGATGCTGCCCTTCACCAAAGAACTCTGCTCTCGAAAAAGAGCATTAACGATTCAACAAATAGCTGAGAATTGGGATTGATCCTAACCTCCCATAAATGGGAGTACCTTCCCCCATTAATCAGCCTTGGTTTTCACTTACAGGATGATGGCCTCAGTGCTACACTTCTTCAGGACTAAAAGCACGTTAAATATTTATCACAGCTGAGTATTCACTTCCCCCTCTATTGCCAACTAAGATCCACTGCTTAAGCCCCGCGTCGGCTTGACAGGTTGCGTAGTGAGGTGGCATGCCATTAGGAAACCTCATGTGCCATCGTGCTCCACTCATTTGCTGCACTAAGCACAGAGAGATGGTGGTATCTCTCATTTTGAAGCATGGTCAGCATGGGACTGTATTATAAAGTCTCTCCGCCAGCATTTGTGCTGGTAAATTAAATATTGCCAGGGTTTGCTCTCTAGCAGAGGCTGCGGAGCGTCCACACTCCTCCACGTCTCCTTTAACCTCCAAAATAGGATTGTTGCTCTCAAACTGCTCGGTAGGAGCGACCCCTGGACTGTGCTGAGGCTTTGCCCCATGCCAGGGGCTGCGTCAGCAGTTCAACGGGCGGCTCTGCCCATTGCGGTGCCTGGAGACATTCCTCAGCTTACGGCTGTGCTCATGGCTCCTGTGTCGTCCTCCTGCGCTGAAAGGATGCCGGCAGCGCTCTGTGTTTCCCTGGAGTGCAGGGAGAGAGCTTTTATTGCCTTGCGAGGCTTGAAATGACGGCAGCGTGTTTAGCGGTCCAGTTGGTCTAAACATATGCAGGTACGTCCTTGGTAATTGTGCCAGGTGTGCCGTAGTGTTTCAGACAGCGTCTGTTTTAGGAGCATCTCTGAGAGCTGCCTTGCCTTTTTGCTTTCTGGTCTTGTGCCGGCATTTCTCAAAAGACAGCTCTGACTTTTGAGACTTGCCGATAAACCTCACAGGTTGAAAAAACACATGGGCTGCTCCACGCCGGTGCCCTGGGGTGCTGCTGCAAGCAAGCCCTGAGCCCTCCCCAGCCGCGATGCTCCTGCCCTGTTTAGCTGCTGAGGAAAAGCTGAGTGCGATGCCAGAGGGAGTTTTCTTCTGCAGCGGACTCAGGGCAGACTCCGCTTGGCCGACTCCAGCAGCTGAGATTGAGCTGTTGTTGCTGGGTTAGTGCTTGGGTATTATTATTTCTTTTTATACATATATTTAACTTGTTGGCATCATCGTGATGCATCTCCCTGTCTTCGTGCCCCCCCACCCCCCTCCCCACCGCCCCCACTTTGAGTTACTGATGTGCGCAGCCTTGTTATAGCCCTTTACACGTACAGGCGCACAATGTGTTTCATTATCTGTGTATCAAACTTGTTTTGCTGCTGTCACGCACCAGAAAAGTTAAACACGTCTGATCAAAGGCATGTAAACACAGCTTCAAAACAAATGCCCTCGAGTCCTGCCAAAAGCACAGAGCTGTCTCCGAGCAAACCCCATCTCATATTCCCCCGCCTGCGCCTCCTGCTCCTTCTCTGAGCGGGTGTGCGATGCCGCCTGGTCTCAAAAAGCCTCGTGGGCTGCCGTTCGCGGCAGGGAAGGGTTGCCCACCGGCCGGGCAAACGTCAGCAGGGTTTTGCACTGGGCGAGGTGTCCGGGGAGGAGGAGAACAGACCCTCGGCAGGAGGGAAAACCTTGCTGCATCTTTGCACGTGCGAGTTATCAAACCCTAATAGCAACGTGGGTCGAGGGAGAGGAAAGCATGATACGAGTTGGCTGGAAATAAAGGTGCTGAGTGTGTTTTTTCCAGTTGTCCCGTGCGGCTCCAGCTGGTGTGTTACCTTGATGGGGAAGCTGCAAGAGGAGGGGCGCGCTCCCGAGGCTGCCCCTACCTACGCTCCCAGGACATCGCCCTAGGGTTGGGGCTCGGCTGGAAGCGGAGGCAGCTAGTTGCATCCTTCAACCCCCTCGCATCGCAAGCCGGGTGAGAGGGGCTGGGTGGAAGGATTGGGGATGGTCCTCGACCAGGAGATGCTTCTGCTCTGCCCAGTTTCCAGCCCTGGGTGTGCAGGGAAGGGTGAGGTGAGACTCGCACCCCTGTCTCGGGGACCTGATCTCCCATGAGGTTGCTAAAAGATGGGTGATGCTCTTAGTATCTATAGTTACGGACAAGGCAAGTTTTCATCTTATTCTGGCCTCTGGGAGGGCTAGACGTGCATCTTAAACGAGAATGGAAATCTGTTGGCTTTTGCAGCTTCCGAAGGCAGGTGTTTTCAGAAAACACTAGCTCCTTTCAAATCGGCCAAAAACCTATTCACGGCTTGGCTACGGGCATGACCAGCGAATAGTTTGGGAATTCATGAGCTTGTGAACTGACCTAGACTCTGCAAATGAGTTGCCCAAGGTCTTTGCCAAATGCCTTTGAATAATGGACGTGTCAGAACCAGATGGGGTTGCGGATGGCGGGTTATTAGTGCCCACCGCCTGTGCCAAGCGATGCCGCACGTGTGTGCGAGTGAGCGGCAGGGCTTGTCCCGGGGAAGAGCAGCTGGGTGGCTGCGGGTAAGATGATCCAATGGGTCTCCTTCAAAGCACCTAATTGTGCTAACCGGGGAGATAAAAACACAATCATCGCCCCGTATTGCTGCTGGACAGTCCCGGGCAGGCTGCGAAATGCCCTCCAGGCAGTGGGGACATGGTCAGAGGTTAACGACGGTGTCAGCCTTCATAAATCATCCCTAATGAGACTTGGGGAAAGTGTTGGGTTGGAACCTCTGATGCACAACTGCGCTGAGTTGTCTTTCCTTTGCTTTGGGCTTTTTCCCCATTTGGTTGTTAGGGTTATCTGGGTGAAACCTTTGTGAGGTTGGAGGTTCTGGAAGCTCTCCCACTGCTCTGAGTGGCAAGGGGTCCCAGGCTCTGCCCAGCCCCTGTTCCTGGCAAGGGCTAGCTGATGTGCTGCAGACTAAATAACTTTTAGCCCATTTTTTTGTCACTAAGGAAGCAGTTCGTGCATCCCTAGGGTGCCAGAAATCACGGACTGAAGAGTGTTGCCTGGGTCCTGGTGTGGAGGAGCAGCACGCTGCGTGCTCGCTGGTGCTGGGGTTGGGATGGCTCTGGGTAGAGCCCAAATCAGAAAGCCTGGCTGAGCCAGCGATGCCTATGGGCAGCGTCCTGTTCAGCCACCTGACAGTCGAAGGGCTGCAGGGACCTTATCTGGTGGTGTCCTCCCAGCCTTTCTCACCGGCGTGGGGGCCGCATTGTGGGGACGCCGTCAAGCCCAAACACTTCGCCCGGGAGAACCCCGTCTAGGAAACGGGACCCTAAACAAGAGGTTTGCAAGGTGGGAAGAAGAAGAAGCAGGAAGGAGGTTGTTGAGGTCCCCACCAAAGGCCACCCCTGGGGCTGGTGGTGGTGGGCTGCTCTAGACCGTGTGTGGTCCCTGCGAAAGCTGCCAGCCACCAACCGGGACACTGGGAGGAGTAAAGCAGGGTACAGTGAATATTCCCTCCCATTTATTATTTATAAAGTACTGTCACAGCCCTGGAAGTGTTGGGACTCTCAGAAAAGCTGTAGGAATGTACTAATTAAAGAACACAATGGGAATGTAAATTGGGAAAGCTCCCCAGGGGGAAGCAGCCGTGGGGGGAGCTAATTTGCCAGTCCTCACTCCTCCCCTGCAAGCTGGCTGAGACACTGGAGCAATTAAGGAGGAATTTGAGTGTTAAATATAATCTGGAATTGTGTTTTTGGCTTTTTTTGTAATTGGTTTATTTTTCTCTTGGGTAACTGTGTTTCCAATTCTGTAATTGGGACTTTAACCCTCCACTCTGCTACAGTAAGGGCTGGTTTGGCGGGGGTGGGGGGGGGTGGTGCTTGTTTGGTGTTGAAAACAGATTCGGGTTGACTCTGCCGGCACCAAGGTGGCAGGTCACCTCCTTGGAAGTGGTAAAGTTGGATGGAGTGGTCCCACGGATGGCACTGTGGGATCTTTGCAGCCCAGGACAAATTTGGGAGGCTCATGGAGGATCACTTTGGGGGCTGTTGTAGCTCCAAACTGGTGCGATGAAGGAGATACGGCACCAGAGCTGGGCTAACCAGGGCCGATCTGGTCACAGACAATCCCTGGCTGTGGAATAAAATACCGGTTGTTAGAGTCATCTCCTTATACCCATCCTAAGAGTACGGCTTTTTTGGTCGGTCCTTCTGCCTGCCCGTTTCTCTTCTGCATGGTCTGGGTTACTCTTTTGTGCTGTTTTCACTCGTCTTGCCCTGCTCGGGAAATACGTGTGTTTGGTATCATTCGAACTGTGGCTAGTAAGGCAGACTCAGGGTTGTGGCTGTGATATATTTGTCTTTTTCTGTAAACTTCTTTTATGTGGTCCAGGGCAAGAAGACAAACAAGGAGACTCTGTCAGGGATACAAGGTGAAGTAAAAACGTGCTGAGGCTATGGTGGTCCACAAGGGGTGACCATCAGCTCATGTGCTGCTTGATGTTGGGTTTGCGGGTCAACTGTGTCCCTGTGGCTGGGTTTGCAGTTGAGCAAAGGGGTTTGTGTGCTTGGGTTTGGGTTTTTTTGTTTTCCATCATTTTGAGTGGACCCTTTAGTGCACGTGTTGTTGTTGGAAGGTGTCTTCAAAGCTCATAGAACGGCTTTGAGAAGAGAAGCCGGTGTGATTGCAGCTGGGGTTTTGTGTGATGGCTTGGTTGCTGGATCATTTTAAAACGATGCTCCCAGTGGCAGGCAGGAGCCAGCATATTGCAGGGTCCTCCTCCCTCTCTCACTTTTATTTTTCTGATTAACTTGAATATTTAGTCTCTTTTTTTAATTGGCATTAGTTGCCTGAGATCCTCAGCCATTGCTAGCTCCTGTTGGCAGGAGTTAGAGGGCTTTCTAAGCTGAAACATAGGAAAATATAAAAGATGTAGTCATGTGATATGAGTACCCTCAGAGCAGTAGGAATTTGTGTGGCTGTGGGGGCTGACATGCTCTGGATAAACTAGTGCTTTGCCGTACAACAGCATCCCTGGTCCTAACCCTGAAAAGCCTGAGTTCAGCTTAGCCGGTTGCACAGCACAGCATCTCTCTTCCCACCTGGGGATATTGGGGAGGGAAGCCCCCATCTGCCCAGCCCGCTGCAGCCGATGGTTTCTGCTGCCACCGGACCAGGCTCCATCCCCAGGGTCAAGCCGTGATATCCCGTGGCCTCGATGCTGTGGCTGCTCTGTGCCGGCCTGGCGGCTCTTCATCTCCTCTCCCCATCTGGATCCAATAGCTGCATGTGGTGAAAAGTCTCACCGAGCCCAGGAGCCTCGTGAGAGCCCCTTCCCGGCACAAGCTGGGGCTGAGGCTGGGCGAGCTGCTCCCCAGCCGGGGCAGGAGGGGTCACCTGGTGGGGCTGCCACCACGGTCCACATGTCCCACCACGGTCCGTGTCTCCCACTGGGGAGAAATGGGCCCCAGGGTTTCACTGGTGTTGGGAGAATCCCCGCCAGGATCGGGAGCACTCCCAGCAGTTTCCCCTCTAAGCCTGCCTGTATTTATTGCCATTTGTTCTGGTTTATTTTTCCAAAAATAAAAGTTGGTTGAAGTAGCACAAAAGCTTGGGAGGAAACAGGCTGAGGGAGCCTGGGGAAACAAAGATTTAGAGATCGTGCTGGATTCCCCCTCCTCCTCACCCCCATCTCCGAAAAATATGTGGAATTAAAACCCCTTCCATCTTTATTTACTGTAGGACCTACAGACTCTATCTGTTGCCTGTGGTGGGTAGTCTGGGGAGGCAAAATTGGAGAAAGCTAGTATTTTCCCTCTGTTTGGAGGTAGGGAGGGCAGACCTGGGAGCACCTTTACCCTTCCCGGGCTCCGCACCTCTGGAGCTGGGCTGGGAAGCAGCCGTGGAGCCAGGAGCTTGGCCTGGGCATCCCGAATCGCTGGCCGGTCCTTTCTCTTCCTCTCCCGCCTGCACCAGGGACGGTCTTTTGGGGACCTACCACCACATGGGGTCATGTCCAGGCTTCAACCTGGCATTTTCCTGTGCGGCCTCCGGCCAGCTCGCCCCTGGGCATCCAATTCCCCCCAGATCTGGCACGGATCATTCTCCCTCCCTCCCTCTCTCACCATCTGAAGTTAGTTTCCTCTAGATGACAGGGGTCAGGAGTACTCGGGTGCTGACGGATCAGCATGTGCTTTCCTGGATCGGGGCCTCGCATTCCTCCTGCCTGTCCCACTGGATTTGGGATCCCTCCTGGGCTGCAGCGCCGGGGGGGATGCTGCAGCGGGGGATGAGACCGGCGCAGGGCAGCGGAGCCCTCTCGCCTGCAGTTGCTGCCGTGGCTCTTCTGCTGGCAGAAAAAGTAGTCTCGATTACAATTAAAACCCGGCAGCAAATGCTATCTGCTGGGCTGGGTCAGGCTGACGGTGACTATCGGTGCTCGGTCCTAACCCCAGCCAGCTCGTTTCACACGCTGGTCTGCGAGGCGGCAGCTTCCCGCTGGGAAACAGCCCTCGGCTTCGCTTGTCCCCTCTTTGGGCAAGGAAGAGGCTTCCTGGAGGCAGGGGGTCTGCGGTCTCGGCCGGGGGGTCAAGGTAAGTCACCTTCTCGGCAGGGTTGTTTGCACAGCTGCGGGTGGTGCCGTGCCCGCTCCAACAACTCCGCATTCTTCCTTGCGCCGAATATCCGGGACAGGCATCCCTCCGCGCTCAGCGCGCTTTCATTTCCGTCGGCGAGCTTGGGAAGCGCGCGAGAGCCTGGCGTCTTCGCCCTCGCTGGCCGGCGGCGCATCCCGGCGCCGGGGCTGTCTCCCACCCCGGTGCTGGTTTTGCCTGGCTGGTGGCAACAGGGTGCAACGGGGTTTCGGGTCCACGTGGAATCGCTGCCCTCTCGCTCGCGCGCGCTCCGGCGCGGTTTGCTGGAGGCCGGGGCTGGCGGAGCGGGAGGCTCTCCGCCACCTCCGGGCGCTGACAGCCTCCCTGCGCAGAGCCTCCGCTGTCACCCGGCGCGTTGTTTTCTTTCTCGCCAGCCCTCCCGCCGAACAGCGAGCCCTTCGCGGCGTCCGCGTTTTATGGCAGTGCCTCCGAGGCACTGACAACCTGCTGACATCCGTGGGTTGTGGTTTGTTTTGGGGTTTTTTTGTTTTGTTTTGTTTTGTTGTGTTTTTTAAATTTGCTCAGCTGCCTCCACCACCCCAAAACCCTAGCGCCAAGCCCAGCTCCCAGCTAGCTAGAGAGGTTTCCGTGCTTCTCCCTGTGTTTTCCTGCTGTGCAAAGAGCCTTAACGCTGTTTGTCCTGGGACTCGGCAAAAGTGGCAAGCCTCGCGCAGACAGCGCGCCGGGGCAGCTGCCCGTGCTGGCCCTGGGATTTACTACAGGCAGTTTATTTTCCCAAGGAAGTTAGTTTCCAAGATAGCATCTGGTTTTTATGAGGTCTGATCAAATAAGGTGGTATGTGTATGAGCAAGGGGGTGTGTGTGTGTGCGCGTTGGGTGTTTTTATGTTTGTACATGTATTTTTAAAGTTTTATAAATAGCGGAGTAATGAGTTGCTTGCTCCTTCCAAAACTGCTTCTCTTGTGACCCTGGTTTTGCTGAAATTGTTTCGGAATCTGGAGAGCAAGTTGTTTCTCTGAGACGAGAAATGGGCGGTATCAGTACTCATACCTTGCAACATACACATATTAGCAGTAGGTGCTGTTATTTTCAACACCAGTGCAGAATTATTCTTCAGGTGCCTCATCCACAGCACGGGAGGCAGTCAGCCGCAGAGGTTATGGGTGAAAATGAGATACTTTTGCGAGCAACTTGCTGGGCCACCGAAGCTCTTCAGCAAATAGTAAGAGAGACGTAATGCATTCTAGGGGGCTTGGACTCAGTTTGCAAATAATTTGCCAATAAAAAAGGTTAGAAGTTTGAATTTGCTTTTGTGGGCCGAGCTGGAGAGAGAAGCTACACGCAAGCTTCCAAAAGGACCCTGGGCTTTCATCAGTGCACGGCAAGTCCTACGTGGAAAAAGGACTAGATGGAAATCTGCTGTGGAGCTGCTTCTGCCTGTGTTTGTTTCTTTTATAGCTTCAGTTGAAACGAAGGAAAAGAGAAATGAAAGCGCAGATCTCAGGTGTTAGATTTTGGAGGAATTTCTTGGAATAAAATTGGAGAGGAAAGGAGGAATGGCTGAAAAATATTGTAGTGGTAAAAGACTCTGCTATCTGCGGCCCTTTCATTAATGGGTGATTAATAAGTGATGTGCTAATGGTGTGTGGAGACCTGGTTACTTGTGGCTTCCCATCTTGGCAGGTTTAAAAGTATCTACATAGTGATCTTGTCTCATTTACATTTTAATGCTATCATCTCACCTCTTCCTTTTCCCTTTTTTCTTCCATGTGTATCCCTGAAAGGTGATGATGAATGAAAGGATGTGTATCCCTGAAAGGTGATGGTGAAACTCTTCCTAGGTTGGCTGCACCAGACCAGGTGGGCATCATCCCATGGCGCAGGGTTGTCTCCTCCATGGGAAGCCTGACCGGCAGAGTCCAGCCAGGGGGACCACCAACGTGCTTATCTTCTCCAGGTCCCACCAGTGCTTCAGCCAACCATGCAACCCACAGGCATAAAACCACCCCAGTGAGACCTGCCCTCCTGTTGGTTTTCAGAGCAGCTTTCCCTTTCCCCCCACCTTTACAGAGGCACGTCTGCTTGTCTGGAGCTGATGCGAGCGCTTAATCCCCTCTCCCGTGGTGACCCCCGCGGAGCCCACCCTGCCGACAGAGATAACACCGCGCCGCAGCCGCCCCTCGGCACATCCCCGGCTCCGGGATTTGTTTTTCATTTCCTCTTGCTCTCCCCTCTTCCCCCCTCTGTGAGACATAAGGGTCTGGCAGCAGATCCTGTCGCCCCGTTTGCTTTCCTGCAGAGAATCGTTTCTTCGGGGTGTTGTGTTAGCGGTGACGGGGTCTGAGCCGAAGCCACGGGATGTCTTCTCAGAGAAGACATGAAAAGCGGATCTGTGCTGCCTGTCCTAACCTCCTGCCTCCTCACCGCTCCCCTGGGGACCACCACCAGCTTCCCCAGCTCCTTCCTTTTTTTTTTTGTTCTTCTGTGCGCTTTAGTTTTTCTTGAAAATTTTTAACCTATTCCTAGAAACTTGTAACAGAAAGGGGAGACAAAATGTCAACCCTGGGAGACAGACTGACAGCATAGCTGGTATTTCCACTACTTTAAAGCAAGCCAGCATCAGCTGGAACCAGGATTTTCTTTGCATTATCAGAAAAGCATTCCCTAGATGAAAAAAAAAAAAAAAAACCACCCCAAAACAAACCCACAACCAACCCCCCCCAAAAAAAACCAACCCAAACCCCACCTTTTTGCTGAGATGTAGGATTACCAGCTGATTTAGCATCTGCACCCTGGCTTTGTTGTTCAGCTAAACCTATGCCCCGGCGTCACTGCCGTCATTTCCAGTTTGGTGCCAGCTGTCCTGCAGGCATCTCTGAAACGTTGCCCACCTTATGAGAATATGACACTGTGCTCAGGCAGCGGCTTTTATGAAGGTCGGGGCTGCTGGTCAGAAGCGGCTGATACTTCACACGGTGAAGTTTCTCCCCTTTCTGCTTCGGGAGTTGCCAGGAAGCAGTTCATGTAGGGGGGGAAGGATTTTGGGGACATGAAGCTCGTCGTGCGTGCGTGCGTGCGTGTGTGTGCGCGTGCGTGTTTATAAGGAAGATGGGAGAGGAAAAGCCTTTTGATAGCTCAGTAAAGGGCCTGAGAAAATACAGCCCCGAGCTTTGATGGAAAGCCTGGGTGCCGCTTTACCAAGAAAACGCTACTTGCTGTTGTTTGCACTGCTGCGAGTTATTTACCCAGTGCCTCCTGCCAGCGAGTGTTGACATCGCTCAGGAGCAGCTCGCCCGGCGTTTTCGGCAGCAGGAACCTGACTCGCGTTGTTGTTCCTGGCTGCCGATGAGGCACCCAGCCCTGTCTCCCGAGGGTGAGGATGGTGGGATGAAGGTGCCGGGCTCCCTGCGGCTTCAGGGTGGGCAGCTGATGGGCCGGTGTCTCCTGCTGTGGCTTTTTCTGGGGGCGCAGTGTTCTGCCCAAAACCTTTGCAAAATCTTTCTGGGGCTCTCAGTGCGAGCAGGAGGAAAACACGTCCTTCTTTTTGTCCTTTTGCTCTCCCTCCACCTTTGCTTGCACAGCTGTGGTCCTGCTGTCTGCAGGGGACAACTCCGGTGCCGTGAATGAGTAGCGCCGGGGTGAGGACTGTCTTTCTGCACCCAATCTGCCGAGTGCACGTTCACGTCCGAGTTCAAAGCCATCTTTCCGTGAGCGTTCCGTAAGCTGTGCTGCTCCCATGCGCCTTTCTTACCTTTAGCTGAAGTATTTCTGGAAAACAGATGCAAACTTTTCATGGGAAATTACCCCGAGGTATTTGCTCCGTTCTGGCCACGCGTTGCGGGGGAGCAAGCGGTGCCTCGCCGTGACCCAGGAGTCTCTGCTCCATCATCTGCCCATACGGAACAACGGAGCAGATAAGAGATAGCTGCCTTATGGTGCACACTTGTTTTTTTCCCAGCCTCTCATTTGGGATGAGGTGAGCATAAGCAGGGATTAGTTTGTTAAGCTGTGGCACTTCATTAAACTTCTTGGACTTTTTCTCTGCGTTTCCTCTCCAGACAGGGCTGATGGCTGAGCCGGGCAGGGGGTGTGTGTGCACATACTTTGGGACAAGACAGGCAGCAGACATTTTCATGATTTTATTTTCCGAACACCCTCATCTATTTGCAAAGTCTGTCGAGTGCCTGCAAGAACTGTTGCATTTCAGATACTTCTATTTTGAAAAGCCTGTGGAAGCGAAGTTCATTTTTCTTGGCTATTTTTTGCCTTGAAGTGAGCCTCTTTTTTTGTTAGAAGCTGATGGCTGAGGCTTAGATGTGTAAAACTTGGTGAAATTAATGGGAGCCGTGCCCCGAATCGCCTGTGCGGCTTTTAAATCCTCTGACTTATAAACAAGGAGTCTAGTTTGCAGCTGGCTTTCAAGTCTGCCAGAGGAAAACCCAGAAGCTTGAAGGTAAAATGAGAGGGATGCTCACAAGGAAGGGGAAGAGAGCGGTGCCCCGTTCCTTGATTAATGCCTTCTTGCATTAATTGCCCTGCAAAGAGTGGGGTCGGAGCTTGCGGGCACCCTCGGGTGAAGAGTGTCAGGACATGGCAGGGCTGTACCGGTTGGTATCACCATCATGCCGGTGCCTTTTGGCTTTAAAGCCTGTGTAACCCCGTTGTTCGGGCTTTGCAAGGAGACTCCAGCTTGCAGGACTCACTTGGACTCTGGCAAAGGGTTTGGGTGCCCCGTTGGGTAATCATGCACGGGAATATGCTCCCGGTGTTATTTTTCCCAATGTGAAAAAGTCATCGTTGAGGGGAAATTACTTGCATGCAGAGCTGTGCCACCCCACGGCGGGTTTCACCCCGCACGGAGCACCGAGGGGGCAGCTGAAGGGAAGATGTGTGAGCATCTCTGTGTAGCCACAGAAATCTCATTTGATCCTCAGTGGTGGGAAAGGAAACGGAGCAATAACCCAGGACAGTTTAATAGAGTTTGGGTGAAATACGGTTGTTTTTGTAAGCTGGTCTCTGTGCAGTGAGGGCTCTTTAGCCCGTTTGTTGTGCTTGGCTCTCCTCTGGATGTTGGCACCAGCTGCTCTGCAGGTGCACATGTCTTTGGCAGGAAGGAGCTGGGATTTGGGGATTTGCCTTGGTTGGAGGCTGGGGGGGGGAAGAGGAAAAAAGCAATGAGAGATGATGTTTGTGTCTTGCGAGTGAGGAAGACACGTTGGGGAGGGGGAAGGACACAGCCCAGGCTTCAGTCCCACGTCGGGGAGCCAACTGGAGGGCAGGGTCCTCTCCCGGTGGCTCTTTCTCCCTTCCCCAGGACAAAGCAGGAGCAGATCCTACAGGCTCTGGGGCTGCAGAGCCTGGATGAGGCCAGCTCCTGTGAGCAAAAGTTTGCCCCGCAGCTGAAAGCATCTGAGACAGGGAGCAGTAGCAAGTATTGCCTGTAATGTCCCCGAAATCTTGAAAACTGGGTGGGGCGGGGGGGAAGGCACTTCCAGAGCTGAGCCCGTGGGGATGCAGAGAGAAGACATTTTTTGAGGTGCTTGCCCTGCACCTGCTGATTGTTTTCACTGCCACCTTTGCTCTCTCCTTCCAGTCTTGTGCTGTGGCAGTGGGTCCTGGAGACCCTCACCCTGACGGGGCAGAGCCCAGACCCCAGGTGCCCCCGGGGAGGCGGCGATGCTGAGCAGTCCCGGCTGTTTCGCCGGTGGCGCGGGGGCGTTCCCGGGGCAGCTGGTCCCCGTGGCCCTCGGATGTGGTTAGTGGACAGACTGGGTGCTCTGAGCACCACTGTGCTTGCCCACCCCTGCCCGGTTTTGGAGCAGAGGGACTGGTTGGGAGAGGACCGGGAGCCCCCCCCTCCAGCCCCTGGGCAGGAGCTGTTTGGTCCAGGAGGCAGAGAAAGGGAAGAAGCTGATGTTTCCCCTGGTGAAACCCTGCAGTCGAGCCAGGAGCAGCAGACCTCCGCGCGCTGGCAGGGGCCCAAGGCGTCTTTGCTTCCTGCCACCCTTTCAAATTAAGCAAACGATTCATTTTATTTCTTTAATTTTCCAAATGGAAGTGAATTGGCCGCGCTGGCAGGTGCCTGATTGACGTTCCAGAGAGGATGGGAGCTGGGGGATGGGGGGGGGGGGGGGGGGCTTGCCACTCCATGCCTGCCACCACCCTCCCAGCAGCACCAGCGGGGACCCAGCCCTGCCACTTGGGGCACAGGGGCCGCTTTGTCCTCCACGAGATGCCCAAGTTTCACGCCACAGGTAAAATGATTCCAATGCCGAGCTCCTGCGAGGTCCTTTCGGGGCAGAGAAGAGAGCCGTGACACCCCCCGCTGCCCCCTATTAACTCCTGGCGTTGGGTGTTTTATGAGCATGGCTTTTCCTCTTGCTTTTATTATGCTTCGCAGAGCCTTTCTCATGCATCTGCTTAGTCCCCTGCTTGCCTCAAGAGGACACTATCAATAAATGACACCGCCTTCACCAGTTCTTCACTTGGAGGACCAAGTCCTCCCTTGCAAGGAGGTTTGGGGGTGGGATGCTCTTGCAGGGGACCCATGGGGATGGCCACGCACCCTGACCAGCCCAGCACCACCACTGAGCACCCTTGCTGCAGGGCCAGGCACCCGTCTGGGGGCATACACCTGCACCCCTAAACCCTCCCGGCTCTGCTCGCGGGTGCCGGGCTCTCTGCAGAGCTGTCTGCAACTCCCCTTGCTGGGAAATAAGTGCTGGGAGATGGCGAGGGGAAGATTATCGCTGCTACGTGGCAGTGATTATCAAATCTATATACGCTGCATCGGTGAAATGAACGGCAGCCGGTGGCTCGCTGCCGGAGTGCGTGGCGTGTAATTAAGTCTAGCTCCCCCATCTCTGTTAAATCTCAAAGATCCCTTCCTAATCTCTGGCACCGCTGCCTCTCTTGTGGCTTTTTCCCCCTGCTGCTGTTTTTCTCAGTACTGTCTTTCCCCTCGGCTGCCTTCCCCTGTCTCCTGGTGAGCGGCGGTGGGATAGAAATCCTCCCCCTGAGCTGGGCTGGGGCGCTGGAAAGGCAAAACCTCAGGGTTTTCAGGCACCATTGGCTGTCCTGGAGCTGAATCCCTGCACGGTGCTACTGTATGCCCAGGGCTTTTTCACCTTCCCTCCATCTCCCCTTGGCTTCTCCGCAGGGTCCCTGGGCGGCTCTGGGGGACGCAGCAGCCCTGGCTGAGCCTGCAAGCCTCTGAGCCGCTCCGCTGGGGAGCAAGAGAAGCGTGGCTGTGTCATGGTGATGATCCCAGCCTGGGTATTAAAAGCAGCAGCTTAATTGGCCTTTTGAGGCAGGAGAGAGCAATTCTCGTACTCATCTCACCTGCTCTTGGGAAAGCGAGCCCCCCTTGGCTGCAAACACACTGTGTCCCTGGGACACGTGCTTCTCTTCCTCTGCTTGGCAAAGACGTCACCAACACCCACGCTGTTTGTGGCAATGGGGAAACTGAGGCACGGCATGCTAACGCAACGCGTTCGGGGCTGCTCAGCCTGTGTCCCAGGCCAGCGGGACTCCCAGCAGGGCAGGGACGGGCTGTGGGATGGGGGGAGCCCACAGCATCCCTGTGTCAACCATTTGGGGCGATGGGGTGCTACCAGCCGCACCCCCTCTCTGCAGCATGCCCCTCTGTCCCAGCAGCCAGGGATCAGCTCTGCAAGCGCTACAAGCCCCAAAAAACTGAGTCTCTGCTCTCCCCAGTGCTCTGCCATGAAGGGCACCATGTTTTGCTTGCAAAAGTTTTGCTTTTGTGCAAAAACATCAGCAGTTTGGAAGAGGACGGGCAAAACACGAGCTGTCTGCGAGCTGCGTGGCAGCCGGAGGGATGCAGATAAAAGCTCCGCTGTCTACCACCGAGATAAATTTCATCTCTGGCTAATTCAGGGGTAAAAAGGAAACTCGGCAGCTGTGTTTTGTAATCTTGCTCGGGTGAGGTTTTCTGGGAGATGCTGGAGCTGGCTCATTTTTACGTGGGCATTAGGGATGTGACAGCTTAATTGCGGAGAGTTCTCCGGAGGGGGAGCAGTAATCAATAGGTGTTGAGTAAGGCACTCGTTTTAAGATAAAGTCTATTTGTTAAATTATAATAATTTGTCTCCCTGCAGCCTCAAAAGCAGTTAATTGCGAGCAGCCCGGAGGGGCGGCGTGGTGTGGCCCAGCCTGAAGTCCGAACACCGGCCGTGCCCTTCGGATGCCCGGGATGGAGACGGCTGGCAGTGCTGCCGGCTAGCGGTGCCGCCGCCGCAATTCATGCGGGAGGGACCCGAGATCCGGGGGGAGGCTGAAGGTTATGAATTCAAGCCCTTAAGCGTGTCCTGTAATCCCTTTTCTGGCCCGGAGGAGCGGCAGCCTCTTCAATTACCGGGGCACGGAGGGCTGCGGGGTATGCGTTTCCCAAAGGCCAGCCCGAGGCTGCAGGGAGAGCGGCCAAAAATACTCGGCTTATTTGGGAACCATGAGGACTCGCCTTACAAGGCTGGAGAGTAGTTTGTTAAACATAAAAAAAAAAAAAAAACCCAAACCAAACCAAAACGACAACCCACTGCAGGACTAGAGGCTGAGTTCTGCACGCTGGGGTGGAGGGGATGCCTCGTCGGGTTCCCTGGAGCCAGCGCTGCCCCAGATGTGCATGCACAAAACCTCCTCACTCCTGTCCTGGTCCAGCTGGGACACGGCTCTCCTGGAGCTGGTGCTGTTAAGGCATTGCTCTCTGGAGCCTTGGCCTGACGGGGTCTGAGCTTAGAGGTGTGTTGCAAACCAGGAGAAGCTTCAAGGGGATGCTGCTGCTGCTGGGTGGGTTTGGGGAGGGGGCTTTGGTGCGGCGGGGATGGACGGATGATTTCCCCCGGCTAGTGGATGTTGTAGACTTGCTGTGTGCTTGTGGCAGCACCTGACTGCACAGCTCTTTGGGCCACTTTGGTAGGGAGTGGATCCGGCCGGTCATGCTGCACACCCATGTCCAAAGCTGCCAAAGGCGGATGGATCAGCTGGGGGTGATGGGGACCACCCGCAGGAACCATGTCCACTAGCCCTGTACAAGCTCCCCCCAAAACAAAAATACCTACGTGCGTGTGCATTTTTGCAGGAGGTAGGAAGGTTTGGGCCAGTGCTTTGCTGAGGGCATCCTTTATTTTTCTGTTTGTTCTCTCTGCCTTCTCTGGCCCTTCTGTCGCTCCCCAGCTGCATGAGCACAACCTGCTGCCACCCGGTGAGACCTACCTGATGCTGTGCATCCCCTTGGTCTGGGAGACCTCCCCGGGCTGCTTCCCTCCCTGCCCGGCTTTGCTCTACCCGGCTCCTCACGGATGCATTCACACGGCCGTCCTTGGCGCTGGTACCTGAAAGCAGCAAGGGGCTGGGGAGAACAGCGTCGAGAGAAGGAAATTAGGCAGGAGAGGCTCTTTATGGAGCAAATAGTGGGATGTTCTCCCTGTCTGTCGCTAGTGATACCTGCTGCATTGTGATCAGATGGACGGCATTCAGAGCATCCTACAGACGTCTCGGGAAGGAGCACGCGGAGCAGGTTTAGTGCTTTGCTTTGGGTCCACACTGCGATGGTCCAGCTGGGAGGCAGGAGCAGGTGGGGCCTGGATTCTCCTCCATCTCCAAAATGGGGCTCAAAACTCGATGGAAAAAAGCCCGTGGCCAGTCCATCCTTTGTCACAGCCCTTCAGCGCTGCCTGGGGTGAGGGCCCTACGGCCATGGAGCACAGGCAAGCAGCAACCACACAGGCAGACCTTGCAGAAGGGATAGGTTGCATTTCTCCTGGGAGGTGGTGGGGGCAAAGGAGGAGGCAGAGAGTCCTAACCCACGCAGCCACACCAGCATCTCTTCCTCAGCACCCTGGGGATGGCTGCGAGGCTCTCCAGGGAGGGCACTATGTGGGGAAGATGGGAGAAGAGTTGCTCAGACCTTCTCTTGGTCTATAGGGAGTGAGGGTCTCCTCTCTGCAGGGAGCTCAAGGTGGTTTCCTTTGCAGGCCAGCTAGCCAGCAGGCTAGCTCACCCAGGGCTTTCAGCCTTTTGCTGCCCTGTGCTCCCCTGTCTGCTTTCATTTTTCACTTATCCGTCCAAGCATTGGCCCCTGGATATGATGCTTGAGGGTTTATCACTAAAGTCTGCCTCGGGGAGCAGCTGGGCTTTGGGGGCTGGTGCTGGAGGCAGCAGGATCAGACCACTCCCACGGTCTCCGTAACCAACAGTGATCCTGGCAAAAAGGGTTCAGCTATTCCCGGACCTGGGAGCAGCATCCAGCCCTGCGTGGGGGCAGGCAGCTCCGGCACAGCCAAGCATGGACCAAGGTGGGCAGGGGCTGCGTGCAGGGGTCCAGACTGTTTGTTTGTCCTTCCAGGGCAGCCAGGGAAGTCCTTTGTGTGTGGGCAGCGTGTGGCGGCGGTGCGCACCGGGCTTTGTGTTCGCACGTGCAAGTGGACACGCGTGTTCATGCAGGCACGTGCTGGGAGGGATGGGGAGGATGCCCACACCGTGCCTGCCCGGGGCGAGGAGGTGGCTGTCTCTGCTCGCAGCCTCCTCGGCAGGGATGGAGGCGCACACGTGACCGTCTCCGTGCCTTGCGCGCCGTCCGCGTTGATCTCATGTGCTGAGATTCTCGCAGGCACCCAAAGGAGTCATCGAGCTGCGCGCCGATCACCGCATGCTGCCAAAATCCTCTGGAATCTGCTCCCCTGCGTCGCCCCTTCCCAGGTCAGCGTCGGGCTTCGCGGCAGCAGGTGCTGAAACCCGTCCCTCCTCGCGACCTGCCTCCCTTGCTTTTCCAGCACATTTTCCGGAGGTCAGTCGTCCCCTCCCCGCCGCTGGATTGCTTTCCTGCCCCTTCCCACCTGCTCCATCAACCCGGCAGCTTTTTTGGACCTGGAGAACAGCTATGGGGGTGGGGAGGGGGAGGTATCTTGGGAGGGTGGGGGAACATGAATCCGAAGGAGAAGTCAATCCTATCCTGGCTGGGGCTGAAATCTTGGAAACACCGTGCTCCGATCCAGCGGCTCTCGAAGAACCAGGGCCGAACATGGCACTAGCTATTTCTGGCCACTGGCGGCTATTCCTGGCCCCGACCCCAAGGTCGGTCCTTTTTCCTCGCCTCCTTCCCCGCGCACTCGGGTGAGCTCGGTGCGGTGCGCGCGCGCTCACTCGGCGAGCTATAAATAACGGCAGCCGTGGGCGGCCTCCGGGAAGGGCACCGAAGGGAAAGCATCCCCGGCGCTGTGGGCAGCCAGCATCCCCTGTCCCAGTCCAGCCCAGGGCCATGGGGGACCACTGTCCCCCCCGAGGGCGGTGGGATGCTGCAGAGCCATCGTTGTGCTTTTCCCATGGGGTTTTTGAGTGCCAGAGCTCCGCTCTCCCCTGCAAGCAGCCGGTGGGGCTTTCCAGCTGACCGATTGCTCAGGGATGAGTTTATTTTTTTAAAATCCCTTGCGAGCAGCTCAAGCTGGACTTGCTGCCCTGCAAGGCGCTGGGGTTGGGATATTTTATTTTTTATTTTTTTTTTTTTTTCCCTTCCAGATCTCTCTTTTCCTCTGGGGAGGGTTGAGCAACCTGATGGATGTGGCAGAGGGAGCGTCCAGGCGGAGGCAGCTCCGCTGGAGCCTGCACACAGCCGCAGCCTGAAGTTTCCTGACCGCTTTTCTCCTCCTCGCTCGTCCTCCTTCCCTTCTCCAGGCCATCGCTCTCTCCCCACTATCTTTCCCTATTTCTCGTGTTCTCGCCTTCCCTCTCCCTCAGTTCCCCTCTGTGCTTTTCATCCCTCCATCTTTTGCCCCATCACTCCCATGCTCTCCCCTCCCAACTCCCACTATTTTTGCCCTCCTCCTACCCCATCCCCTTTCCCTCCCCGGTGCTCCCCCCGGCCCCTCTCTGCAGCAGGGTACCGTTTTGCTCTGCAAACACCAGCTGCCGTGTTTTTCTTGCCGTGCAGCAAACGTTTCCGCGGCGCTGTGGAGATCGCCAGAGCTGCCGAACAAAAGGACCTTTTCATTTTAGCGGCGGGATGGAGAGCGACGGCGATGCTGGTCTGAGGGGTCGGTACTCAGGTGGTTCCCGTGCCTGCATCCAGCATCCTCTCCCCCGCGGGCAACAGCCCCCCATCCCCAGCTGGAGAGCGGAGGGGGAAGCCCAGCGGTCTGAGAGTCGCTCTGGGTTTATTTGGAAACGCACGGCTTGTTTTCGTTTGTTCCCCTCTCCTGCTGCAAAACCGGTGTAATTGGAGCAGGAAATTAAACATTTGAAGCGTTAACGTGATAATCTGCTGGTTTAGGCTTTGGAGGGGGGCAGGGAGCTGGGAGCTAAGCACGCTGCTGCTGCCCAGCGTGCCGGGCGGGAGAGGGGACACGGCACAGGGGTTCCTCCACAGAACCTCCCATCCTCTCGCCCCAGCTGGGGAAGCCACAGGGAGGGCTCTCCCTCAGCTCACTCTGGCCTCAGATGGTCTTTAGGCTCTTGGTGAGAGGATGGTTGTGTTTTTCCTTTGGTCCGCATAGCCGTGCCTCAATTGCCCATGCTGGTGGGACCAGGGCTGGTGTACGGCTGCACCCGTCGCCTGTGATGAGTTTCTCAGTGCTTTGCTGACGCAGCTGGGGGGTGAAGCAGCCTGAGACCTGAGCATGTCTCACATCCCCAAGGGCACAGTTTGGGAGCATTGAGATTGGAAAAGAAATAACACAAAAAAAGCTGTAAGCTTTCACAGATGCAAAAAAAGTCTTGGGAAAACAGCCCTTGTGTCCCTGGGGCAATAAATCCTGCGTGTAAAACTCAGTGAGGGAGGTTCAAGCTGGGTGCCAGGAGAGCTGATCCTCATGGGAGGGGTGGGTAGATGTCCAAACCAGGCCAATAGGTTGGGTTGTCCATCGCTAGAGGCATTGAAGAGCAGAGCAGACCTCCATCGGGATGGCTGTGCCCAAGGTAGTCCCTGGGCACGGTGGAGGTTGTGATGCTCCGGGTGGTTTTGGGGACCAAGCATGCGATGGAGAACGGGTGTCCCGATTCCTTCCCTGAGCTCCTCAGTGGTCTATAAAGATGGCTGGCACGAACATATTATGTTTTTTTAATTCCTTTTTTATGTCAGGCTCGGATTGTCTAATAGACGCTTGCATTGTAATTTTTTACTTTAATAGGAATCATTTGTAGAGAGATCTGCTGAGCTCAGCATCCCGGCTGGAGCTTTTGCATTATCGAGAGTTGCTGTCTTTGCAGATGGATGAGTTTCAAGGATTTCTAAATACACAGGCCTATCTGTCTAAACAAAAGTTCAAATGCTGTGCAGTTCACTGGTTTGGAGCAAATGTCAAAGAGGCAGGACTGGGCTGTCACCGCTAAACAAACCTCTGTCCCATTTTCTTTTGCGCTTTCCACAAAATCCTGCACAAATTTGGTGTCATCAGCCAGCCCGTTTCTGTTTACGGGGTGACAAACCAGTGTGGAGAAGAGCTGTGGGTTTTTTTGCTACGGCTTGGGGTTACGAGAGCGTTGGAGGGAGGAACAGTGCCGTAACTGCTATAAACCCCCTCCCTTTCCAAGAAGTCTTTCGGGAAGGAGACTTGTGACCTTTCCTGAGCAGCATCGGTCTCCATTGGCCTGACGTGCTGGCAGAGTTGATGCCTTTTCCAGAGGATCTTGGATGAAGGCAAAGGTTGTCCAACATGCCCTCTTCTCCCGGAGCAGGACCGGACATTCTCTCAGTCACCTCCGTGGATGCTTGTCTCACTTTTTCCTAAATAATACCCCAAAACGAGGGCTCCGGAGCCATCGGCTGCAGAAGGAGGGTGAGAGCCGTGTGTGTTTCATGGGTTTTAATGCGCTGCACCCTCTGAATAAAAAGAATCAGTTGTGTGCAGGCAGAGGTGTCACCAGGAGATGCCTGGGGGTGGTGTTTAACTCCTGGCCTGACCCGACGCCTTTCTCCCTTTGCTGCAGCTCCAAGGGCAGGGAACGGGGACTGTGCTTTCCCCAGCCAAGCTTGGGATAAAAATGCCCCCAGTGATATTTGTAGCCAAACGGTGAGACTACATCTTGGCACAGCTCTTTATGTCAGCATGGACACATTTGGGGCCTCCAAGGCTAGATACCATCTCCAGATACTTTTTGGTGCTGATGGGCACGGCTGGGCGCATCCTCCGCCACTTCTCCTCTGGGTTCAGCTCGACCACAAGCTGGAGGAGGGAGAGGTATCAACCGGAGGTCTCTCTGGGTATCCACCCCGCACAGGAAGGCTTTGTAGGATGGAGATAGCAGCCTGGCGTGGGAGACAGGAGACCTTTTTCCCTGACACCTGCATATGGTGAGACTTCGGCACGGCCTCTCTCGCGTCCGGTGTTTTTTGTGTGTTTTCCGAGGCGTTTTGTGTTCACTCCTTGGCCCGTGCTGGGAGGACTGGATTGGAAAGGAAAGGGATTTTCATACTTCATCTTTTTCTCGCCGGGGCCTGAAACGTGAGCGCCTCCGAGGCGTTGCCGAATGAGGTGGTAATGTGTTCATCAGCTGGGAAATCACCGGACCTCAGAAAAACGGGGAGGGGAGAGATGGAGAGACACACGAGGATATGTGTCCACCCGTCTGCCCCTGGGCAACCGTGGCTTTAGGGTGCAGCTGGTGGATGCGGGGAGCGTGGTGTTGAGGAGCATCCCAATGGTGTCGGGGAAGGTGGGGGCTCTGCCTCAGTTTCCCCACCCTGAGCAGCAGCTGCCCTGGGGAGCCATATGGACACCGCGTTCGTAGCGATGTGTTGGAAGCGGTGCTCCTCAGCAAGGGTTGAGGGAGACATGCGAAGAGAGAGAAGCCAAGTCAACGAATACCTAAAATACCACTAAGAGTCACAGGGGAGATCCTGCCTGCTGCAGGACACAGGGTGACCCTTGGCTCTGCCCAGCCGGGAGTAACCTCCTGCGGGGAACAGGTCGCGTTTTCCTGGCTGGATGTGGGTTTTGTCCGTAAGACCTTTTGCTGGCTGCGGTGGCATTTCTTTCCCTCGACCTTGGTGCTCTTTTCCCTGGCATGGCTCTTCCTTCACCCACCACCCGCCAGTGCCACCGCGCACCTATAGGTCTTCTTAGAAATCAAAGCATTTCATTTGTGCTCTTAACCCTCCCTTCGTTGTGGGCCTGCGGGATGCTCGGAGGCAGCACAGCCCAGGAGCTGCCCGTGCACACGCATGTGAAAATAAAACAGCTTCAAATCTCCTTTTGGGTTTTGTGGAGTCTTCTTCTGCCCGTGCCGTATTTGAGGAGCGTTTGCTGGTTGTCTTTTCGTTGCTCCCCGCGCCTCCTTCCTCTTCCTGTTTATCCGCCTCCTTTGTAAATTAAAGTCTCAGACTTTTCAGTCTCACACTCCGCTCTTTCTCTGCATCTCATCGCTTTTATTGCCCATCTCTGAACAGAAACGCTTTTCCTCTGTCTGATATCCAGGATTGATCGGAGCATTCCAGGTCAGGGCATATCGCTGATTTACACCGTCATGTATTCTATAATCCCGGGTCTTTATACATCACCTGGCATTTTGTTTTGCCATTTTAGCCGTGGCCGCAGAGCGAAGGCTGACATCACTTTGCTGGCTGTTTTCGGCTAATTTAGACTGCAGCAATGTGTGTGATTAGTTCGAAGTCTCCCTTGCAGCGTGCGGTGCCTTGGCGCTTATCGCCACGCTGGGCTTCCTCCCCGCCTGGCGCTGCTGTTTGCTTTGAAGGTCTCCCCTTATCCATCATATTCTTGATTAGCCTAAATAATATTGTCATCTGTCTGTTTTTCCTCCTCATTGCTCAGCCCTCTTCAAAGCATTAATAAACAGATTATAGCGTGCTAAGCCTCATCCACAACACCGCGGCGCGGGGAGCTGGCAGCGCTGCGCTCGGTCCGAGCTGCTGTGGCTGCTTAATAGATTAAGGTCTGAGACATGAAGAAGGTAATAACGAAAGGAGGCAGAGAAAACACCGTTGGTTTTATTACAAATAAGAGCCTCTCTATTTTCTGACATGGCTACGACTCTGCCCCGTTCACTTTATGAATGGTTAACACCGGTCTGCGTAACCAAATACGCTCTTAGTGTTAATACTTTGAAACGCGACCACTGTGTGTTTAAATGGCAAGGGCCTTTTTAGGGAAATACTTAGGACTTTGGTTTCGTGGGAATAGCATAGTTTTATATGATAAAAGTGTAGAGTATTATTGATGTGTGATATGGTGAAATTATGTATGTGGACATATGCTTACAGTTAGATCAATAGATCTTATTAATGTGTAAAGATACAATTTTTATGTTTCTTTTTTTCCAAAGGGTTTTGTGGTTAGCTCATATTTTGAGCTTATTGATGAAAGAATAGTATTTATTTTGAAAAGTCAATGATTCAAATCAGGGCAATTTTTTTAATGGGCTGTAACTTTTAAGCAGCGTAATAAATTTTCTTTGTCATTCACAGAAGTATTTCCCTTTGCGTTCAAGATGAATGTGGCAGTCTTCAGGTCAATGGCTCTGGTTTTCCCTAAGGTAAATTCTGGAGGTGCTGAGCTGACCCCTTCACAGTGGAAGCAGCTTGCAGCTAAAATGCCTTCAAAATTAGCATTATTTGGGAAAAGAAGCAAGGGAAGAGTGATCACAGCCATGTTCACAATTTTCCTACGTACTGCCCAAATTGAAATAAATGCAAATCTTTAAGAGCATAGGAAACATGGTGAAAATAGCACATCTGTGCTCCAGTTTGTAACCTCAAGGCTTCTTGCAAGCAGCCGCTGCTCTGACGGCTGCCTCAGCATCAGGAGACCTCACTTCTTGAACGTCCCTTCCCTTCAGCCATCAGGATGTTTTTTTCACGTGCAGTGTGCCCTGGCAGTGACTTCTGCTGGGTTTTGCTGCATGAAACCACCTCAGAAGCGTTGCGTCTTGTCTTTACTTTCACCAACCGGTTGACGGTTGCGTTGGGCAGCCTGCGATCGCTGTGCTGGGCGGAGGAGCAGCCAGTTGCTCCCTCTTTGCTTCCCTGTGTGGTTTTTTGTTTGTTTTTACTTCACTATAGAAAGGTTGGGAAGTGCGCTGCAGCTTTGCCCGCTCCTGGAAAACTCTGCACAACCTGCTTTGAGACGCTGGCTGGGAAATGGGAGAAGAGCACCTACCCCGTGGGTGCTCAATGGGTGCCCTGTGGGTGCCGTGACCCCTCCAGCTTTCGTCTTGGCTCAGGCAAGCCATGCTCTTCATAACCCTGAGCAGGAGCTCCTTGGAGGTGGGAGAGGTGCTTGCTCAGTTTTATTTGCGTCTTTGCACCGGTGGGACCAAATTTCTGCTCTGACTCTGCTTGTGTCCCCCTTCTCCCAACTCCCACCTCCCACCCCAGAGCTGTTGGGAATATTTGTTCCCCAAAAACCTCCATTTCTCCTTTTAGAGGATAGTGGTAGCTCTCTTCTGCTCTTATTTTGCTCAGTAAATAGGATGAAAACAGATGAGGTCATTGGTGTCTATACAGGCAGATTTGGCCTCCATTTTCTGTTTACTAGGACTGCATTAGTTATGAATAATGGCGCGTCAAACTACTCGCTCCAAGCAATTTATTCATGGGATTTGGCCCCGCTTGCTGTCTGAGAGCTGCCTGCCAACAGGATCTGATTTTTAAAATACACTTACAAACATGCAGCCGTTTGCCCGATCTGTTTGCAAACATATCTGGGCCTGTGGGTGCTGAGCAGATGCTCAGCGCCGGTGCCGGGCTCCAAAAATGACCTCCTGGGGTTTCGGTCCATGAACGGGCAGTGGCGATGTCCTTTGAAGCAATTAAAAGAGATGGAAGACAAGAAATCACGGGAGGTTTTAAATCGTCTTCCTTCTCTTTTTGCCTCAGGGGACATCATTATGTGAAGCTGGAGGCACACACACAATCCTGAACCTTTGAGACAGGAATCCCTCCCCGACCCAGGAGAGACGGCAACAATTTCTAGCTCGTTTCTCGCCGTCTGGCAAATTTTACGTCTAATTTTTTGCTCTGTCATGTCCCCGCAGAATAACCATTGATTTATACAGCGGACGAGTCCAAAATAAATGCTTTTGCTGGATACCTGTATTCTCTCCAAGAAAGGGTCCTGCTCCCCAAACTTGGATAAAAAGGACAAAACCAAAAAGAAACCCCCACTCACTGTGATGTCGATGGAGAAGGGAACACAATAGCCCACGTGTGATGGGAGGCAACCACGGGTCAGCTCTGCTCGCCCGCTGCCGGTACAATGTGCGCCGCACACTGCTGTTTTCCAGGGTATTGCTCATTTGATTGATTGCTTAATTTGTGCGCTTGTGCGATAGCGACTGTCATGCAATGGCTCCTTTGTCGTGCTGGACTGAAGGATTTTATTCTTGGGAGACAGTTCAGGCTCCGAGATGCTTCCCGAGAATGCCTGGGCTGATGTTCCCATGGGCCATATTTGGAAATCCCAACTGTTTCTGCTTGGCCAAAAGCACCAGTTGATTTTAAGGGACGTTTTGTTTGTGTTACTGTGCAAGTTTCTGGCCCCTGATGGTCTTGAAGGGAAAAAAAAAAAAAAAAAAAAAAAAAGATTCCCAGCTTACAAGACATTTGTGCTAATTAAACAGCAGGGGATTTGCTTCTCTTCACCACGGGTTTGTTTTTTAGGCTTCTGTCAGGCTTTTTGCTCACAGATTTCCACAAACCTCGTTAACATGGGTGGTAGATGTCACACAAAGTTGGGCAGATTTTTTGTCTCGAGGTTGGTGGGATACAGACTGAAGATGAGAGATGTATTCTCACCACCCGGCTCCATTTCCTGAAGTTCCAGATCCCCTCCATCGCCTGTCCAGAAAGAAGGCTCTTCAGTTTGTTAGAGGATGATTTATGCCTGCAGCCTGTCATAGGTCCCTTGCGCTGCTGCCTCTCTCTCTGGCTATAGAGGGATTTTGGGAGAAATGCATCCCAGCCAAGAGAGCGAGAAGGATGCACACCCTCCCCTAGGCGCCACACCACAACTGGAAATCTTTGGGGATTTTTTTTCCTTTTCTAGCCTTTTGGGCAGGGAGAAGCAGACCAGGCAAGGCTGAACTTTCTTTCCCCTTCATGCCCATGGTGCAGTCTTAGATCGTTTGCCCTCCCCACCTGGGAAAGCTGTAAATCTAAGGCCCAGTCTCATTTCCCTCCTCCTTGAAGTTTGAGTGATTTCTCTGTCAAAGGTCTAACTTCTGGAGCCGCTGGTGAACTCGGGAATCCCCCTTCATCCCAGGGAAGTGAGGCGGTCCCTGGAAAGCCACCCACGGACTGGCCTTTGGGAGTTAGCCTCTGCTAAAAGCCCGGGGAGCAGGCTGGGTGCCGAGCAGGAGCCCTGCTCGAGCTCTCGCTGCAGCAGGGGCTCATCCTGCTGCCCCGGGCTCCCCTCCCGCCGAAACCCAGCGGCTTTGTTGAAAGGCAGCTCCAAATTCCAACGCTGATCGTGATGCACCAAGCATGGACCGAGCGGTCGGGGGAGCCCAGCCATACCCCGCTCCTCCCGTGCCTCTGTGGCTTTGTTCTGTTGATCTTCCCCCATTTCATATTGGCTGTAGGGAAGCATGAGAGGAGTTTTGGAGGGAGGAGGACTACAATCCAGCACCCTCTGGATCGCAATAGGTGTCATGGTGTTGCTCGAGATCTATGGGACAGCAGGGGCAGAGCTCCTGCTCCCCCCAGTTTGGAGTAAGGGACTAAATCCCGCAGCCTGCGGCAGGGTGAGTGCCCACTGATTGCTCCGGCAACGTCTCTGGTTTTGACCAAAAATTCCCCTCCTTCATCCAAGAGATTCGCCCTGAAACACCTCCCTTCCAGACAATCTGCAGGATATTTTTTTTTTCTCCACCTCCTGTGCAAAATCACGCAGTCAACAAAATCTTTTCCAGCGCTAATCCTCGGCTATGCCGGAGGACTCCTCCAGCCCCGCGGTAGTAGGGGAGAGACAGATGTTCAGCAGATAATTAGTGCAGTTGTGCAGCGCCTTCCTGCTCGAAGCCTGGATGCCAGAGCCCCCAGTAAGTCGCTGCGTGTCTGCCTGCATCGCTTTGTGCTGCGAGACCTCTGTGGAAAACTAGAGCCAACGGGACTTGCTGCTTTAGGAGACACCGCGTTCCCCAGAAAAGTCCTCTCTCACCCTGGTTCCCGGAGCCATTTCTACTCTGTTACCCACTTAAGCACAGCTGAGCCTCTCTGAAGCCTTTTTCCTATGGGTTATCCCCCAGAAAGGGCTTCCCCCCCCGGCATCCAGAGGTTTTCTGAAGTTAAGGGTTAAGTTTTGGGACAGCACCAGCCCTTTCCCGATGAGAACAGCAGCACTGAATGCAGAGGGAAGTGACGATTTCGGCACAAGGCAGGGAAACACTAACAGTTTCTGGAGGTTTTGTTTCCTAATGACATTTTCGAGCGGTTTTTGGAAGCAGCCAGAAATGGCATAGGACGATTTTGGTTGAAAACATGGGGAAAAGGAGTCCTGGCTCCCGTTCAACAAAAGACACGACGTTGGGTTGCAAATGCCTCACAGAAACCGGGCCCTGTGCTGAGCAGGTGGCTCCCTTCCACATTTTTCCATGGTGGTCCTGAGGTCCATCCGTCGGCTTAATTGTTTCCTAGTAATTGGATAGTGTGTGTGTGATGGCTTCTTTTAAAAACCCAGGTCATTCACCGGGCACTGGGGTGCAGCTGGGGGGTGCGACGCCAGCCTGTGCTCCCAGTGACACTCCTGGGCTTGGCCCTACACCATCATCTAAGGATACCCACAAGGAGAAGCTGTCAGCCACGGTGTTCAGGGGTGCCCACCCTGTTAGAAGCATTGGAACCTCCTGCAAAGACCTGGAGAGGTTTTTGTGGCCCATTTCCTCCTGGCTGTGAGGGAGTGGAGATGGGGAATGTTCTCCCAGTTTCCCAGGGCAGCAGCATCCCCCCCTGAGGATGGGCACCTGCATCCCACCTGGGGTCAAGAGGACCTGCCCCAAATTGCCTTAGTGGCATTCCCCATCTGCCTCTCCCTCCTGGACTCCATTTGGTTTCAAAGTGGGATGGTTTGCAGAGCTCCTGCTCCCCAGTTCTGGCTCTCCCTGGTACCTGCTCCTCAGGGGTAAGGCAGGGCTGATGAGAACTGGCAGCTCATTGCAGCCATGGGAAGGGAGCCAGGCACGGGGAGACCTACACCAGGGCATTCTCCTTTAACACTCTCACCAGCAAATTTAGCGTCATCTTCTAAAACTTGGGTTATTTATTCAGGCGCAGAAGCGCTGCGTGCTTTCCGTGTGCACGTGGGATGGGGATGACCTGAGAGGCAGCCAGCCACGCTCGGCCCCAGCGGTTGGAGGAGTTTGCGGGTCGACGAGTGGGATATCAACTGGAGAGCCCCAAAACGAAGCCAAATCACTTATCCTTCCTCTGTCCTCCTTTGGGCAGCCTTGTAGCTCGCTCAATATTCTCGCTGCAGCATGAACTGACTCCATACACAGCACCTAGTGCTGTGAGATTAGTCTTTCGGGGTTTTTCTTTGTTTGAAAGAAAACCTTTCAACAAAAGAAGAGTACCTTCTGATGCGTATCCTTCTTCCCCTCTTGCATATGTTCATTTTTTGATTCAAACGCGCTGTAGAAACCTTTCTTCCCTCGCAGAGCAAAATACCCTGGAAAAGAGCAGAGCCTGCTTGTGTGCATTTATTTTTACCAGATCTTGAAATAATTTGTGACTTAAAAGGAGAGAGGGGGGGGGGAAAAGCCTGTTCCTGATTGAGGCCGCTGAGCATTACTGTGATAGAACCAAAAATAATAAGGTAACGAGCGGCTCTAACCTTAGCTTAATTAACACATCGTTAAGATCAAGTGCACAGAGAGGTAGCGGCTCTGTGCCGCTGTGCCTGGTGCGCTGCTCTTACGGCTGAACTGGGAGGCTTGGCGACCCAAGAAATGCATCGCAATTTATTTCTTATTTAAGTGTTTGTTCTCTAGCCCCGGTGAATAACCTAAGTAATTTCTCCAGGGGAGACCTGCGACACGCTCATAACAATTTTCAGGTATGAGTGGGAAGAAGTGAGCGATGTGAGAAAGGGCGGCACGTGATGGGGGAAGGTTTGCTCAGAAGGATGCCTGGTGTGAGCAGGTCCAGAGCTGGATCCTCGGCTGCTGAGAGCAGTCAGGAAAATGGGAGATGACTGAAAGCTTTTAGTGCCAGAGCTATTTCTTGACGTCCGAGGCAGATCGCTTTCTGATCTCATCTCCCCTTGCACTGAGCTTGGAACCAGAAGGAGAGGTAAATGGGTCAAGATTCCCTGGGGGCCGGTGAGAAGGGCCAAAAAGCAGGCGTCCGCTGGGGGAAAACAGTCGATTTGGCAGGTCTGGAGTTCATTGAGAAGTTATTGCTTTGGAAGGCACAGGAATATCTGTTGGGAGTCATAGAAGAGTTATTGGTGTTGGAAGTTATGATGTAGAATTATGGTGGAGGATATAGAGACCCTTATAGAAGCTCAGCAAACCTGTGAATCCATCTATCTAAGCACCCTCAATTCCCACTGAAATCCTCTTGGAACAATAATAATCATTTAACAAAGGAAATGGTTTTTGACCCAGACAACTAAATGCATTTCCGCTTAGTGCTTCCCAGCCCTCGCCTGATGCTCAGCCGTGTGTTGAGGTTGCCTGTTATTTTCCCAGACATCAAAGGCTTTGAAGGAAAAAAAAAATGCAACTTGGGAAAAATTGATTGTTTGCCATGAAAATCTCCCCTGAAAAGAGCAGTCTGAAGAACAATTAGCCAGAGGCATGCGAGCAGATTGCAAAGCAAAAATACGCTGGCTTGGGTGAGGATTCCCCCGGGAGAGGTGGTGCAATGCCCTGCTGGTAGGGGAGCAGTGGAGGAGGACGAGGGCATTGCAGAGACCTTAATTTTTTCCTTTCATCAGGTTTTGTTACAGCGGCTGTCAGAGGGAGATCGGCTTCTGAGCGAGTACTGGCAGGAGGAAATAGGTGAAGCCTGGAGCTTTGTTTTGCCTCTGGCACTCCGAGTCCCATCTAATATAACAAAAGCCCGGAGATCATCCTGCCCTGGATGGAGGGACTGATCTGGTATTGCCCACTTTCCTTTGGCTGCAAAACTGGGGCTCTGGGCCCTTCCTATACTAAAGGTGATGGTACCCATCCACCACTGCTGCCAGAGGTCTCTGGCCCAGACACCTGCGTGGTCCATCTGTCCTCCTATGAAGCTGTGGCTGGGTGATGAGTGTTTAAAGCTAAATGATAATTTTGGATCATCGAAGCTGACTTTCTGCTTGCAAGCCACTACACCGCATCCTTGATGATGGAGAAGGATGGAGAAATACATCCAACCTCATACGGTCACGGCTGCAGAGGGCATCACGAGCAGCTGGGAAGGACCTGCGTCCCCTTGCGACGCCAATGCCATGGGGCCACTCATAAGTGCTGAGTTAATTTTGCCATCACTAGCTCATTCTTTTATTTTTTTTGTGTATTTTGGACCCAAAAGAGCGATTGCGCTGAGAAGGGATCAATAGCTCAGCCGAGCGTCCAAGTTATTAACTCACAAACAAACAGCGTTGGGGCTGATGGGAGGAGGAAGAATGTCAATTTTCTGTGCAAATGTTATTGCAGGGAGCCTTCAAGGAGTGTTTTATTTAGCAAATCAGGGCTATCAGAGACAGCTATTCCCTTGCCGGCTGAAGGGGGAGAGTTGGGGAATCATATTATGTATCTGGTAAAGTGTCTCAGGGGGGTAGACCTTCAGGTGGAGGGGTCAAGCAGAAGGGACCAGATGGGGTGGGATGTCATGTGTGAGAAGGATTCCTCTCTTTCCCTATCCATCTGCCCATCTAACTTTCCTCCCACCAGTGGAAAAGGCTCTCTGCTGAGTCCCCTCTCTCCTCTCCCCTTGTTTTTCAGATGTTTGCCTTCGCAGGCAAAGGACAGGGATCTGCCTTGATTCTTTACATAAGATAAAAAAAAAAAAGGGGGGGGGGGGCAGGGCACACAACTGGCCTGTTCAAGCCATCCTCCCTTGGAGGTGGGTCATAAAAAATTGGGAGTCACCTGCTCATCCATGCTCATCACCCTTAGGGCTACCAGTGGAGGGCTGTGCCCGCTGCATCCCGGCAGGTTTTCGAATCTTCATCCTCCTCTTGCCCAGTCTGGCACGCCAGGACTTTACATCGGCTCCTATTGTTTCGATCTCGCTGCCTTGTGCCCGTAATGAAGAGTGGCAGAGGGCTGGAGCGCCGGGCTGGCAGCTGAGGCTGTCCCAGTCCTTAGCAGACCCAGCCATGCATTGAAATCTTTGAAATCCCAGCCCTTTTACCCTGTTATTTCCAGTGTCGGCAGTGACTCAATATGTACAAAGTATTACCAAGGTCAGAGCTTATGCTTTGAAATCTCAGCTGCCATGGAGGAGATGGTTTTTGCAACACATAAAATGCAGTTGGTATCTTGCCACATCCCAAACTTGCAGTGTACCGTGCGGTGTGCTCCCTCGCCCGACGTTTAGGAAGTAGATGGAGAAAATCTCTATTTCATTCCCCCCCCACTCAGGTTTGTCCTGATGCTAAATCCTGTGACAAAACCCGTCGGGTTGGGTTTTTCTAACGTTGTGGTGCGGATGTCTCTTCTTACTGAAGTTTTTGCAGCCTGCGTGCTTAAGGTTTGTCCCGAGAGGGTATTGCGGTGACACCAAAGGGCACTGCGAGAGCACCAGCAGGGAAACCCCAGTGCTGCGTGCTCAGGGGTTCGTTGCAGGGTGCTTTGCACAGCAGCGTTGCCCGCCAAGCTTGAAAAACCTGGTGTCGGTGTCAGGGAGTGTGTGCCTGCAGCCACCAGTGCTGTCCCCTCCTGCCCCTTTCTGCACCAGTTTGGGTGATGCTTTTTTTTTTTTTTTTTTGGGGGGGGGGGGGGGGGCGGGGAGATGCGATGCACCGCTGGGACCCAGCCAGGGGAGGGAGGGCTCGTTGGGGGCTCCTTGCGGCGGTGCCTGCCCCCGCAGCCCCCTCGCTCTGCGCGGCCGAGCGCACCCTCCTCTTCTCTCCGCTGGTAGAACCTGATGGATGTCAGGGCCTCAGGGAAACGCCGCCTGACATTTCCAGGGAGCGTGCAGCCGCTTTGCCTTTACGAGCCCGTAAAAGCAGAGTGGAGAAGCGCCCTTCTACTGCCACGCAGCCGTATGACACCTAAGGAAACGGTGTGTGATTAAGGCAAACATCTGCCGGGATGGGTTAGCCCAGTACAGACCAGCTCTTGCCATGCCTCCGTTTCTGTGACCCCGTGGGGGTCTGCAGGTGTGTTGGGCAAACCCCTGCCCCGCTGCAAAGGGGTCTGGCTGGTGCAGCACAGCCTGGGAGCTTCATGACCCCGTGGAGCAACCCCAAAGCAGCCAACCTGTTTTGGGGATTCAAGGTTGTACAGTGCTGATGCTCTTCAGGTGAGTAAGGCAGAGGGTCCCGGCACTCCTGGACCCAACCATTACTCCTTCGCTTGCTGAAGCACATGTCCCAGGCTGGATTTTTAGGACGCGATGTCACAGCTGCTTGAACCAATAGATGTCATGATCACCCCATGGCGAATCCCACTTGGCTGCACTGTCATTCCTTTGTATACCCCTTGCTTACACATCTGAGTGTCCTGAGTATGCTCCTGTGAGCATTTCAGTGTCTTATCTGCTGGTGAAAAGCCTTTTCCTCAGCTACAGGGGCAAAAAATAGTGCAGGATGGCATTGGCTTCACATACAGCAAACTTCTCCCAGTGCTGGTTTGCAGTAGAGCATCATGCTGGGCTCCCGCGAAGAAGTGTCTGAGGCGGGCGATGACTTGCTGAGCAGCAGCTGTGTCCCAGAAAGTGGCTATCTGCAGTTTTGTATCACATTTCTCTGCCTGAAAAACTTTTATTTTCAAACACAAGCTGGCAGCAACTTGCTGCCACGCACATCGTGCCCTGCCAGAAGAGTTTTGGTACGTTTTTCAGGGCAGAAGAAGCTATGTCTAGCAGTCAAGCCAGCAAAAATTTTGCCCTTGGATGAGACGAGAAAATCTAGCTATAAAGCCCAACATTTTATTCCACATGCAGCAATTCCTTTAAAAAAAGGACAAGCCCTTCATATTTTTGCAGAGCTCTGGTCCCAATCAAATAGCTGGACTGGGAGAAGCATTAGAAAATGGGGGAACAATCTCATGTTAGTCCATTGGGAAACTTAATAGACCTTTTCCATCCCAAGTTTGTAGGATTCTGGGCTTTTCGCAATAGCTGCTCCACTTAAACCGCAGCTCTGTGCATTGCCTCGCTCAAACTGACGGCTCCTTCCCCTGCAGCGGCCCCGCTTGTCTCATTAAAGCTCCCACCTTTCCGCTGCTCAACTGAAAATCAACAAAGGGAAATTTAGGCTGGATATCAGGAACAATTTCCTCAAGTTGACTGTGAAAGTGCCTCCAGGGAGGAGCAGCGGAGGCTTCGTTGCTTGCAGCGTTTAATGGGTTTCCCATCTCGGCGTGGGAGGGAGGGCAGCCCGGGCTCGCGGCCGTCCGGGCAGTGCCGGGCATCCCTGGATGCGGGCAGTGGTCCTGCTCTTTTTTTGATCATTTCCCTAGGGAGGAGCGGAGCGGGTGTTGTAGCTTCTCTTTCCCTGCCGCTCTTGCCGCTACGCTGCCAAGCTGGAGCTTGTGAGCCTGTTGGTGCGGTGGCTTTCCCCGCTAATAAGCCCCGAGATTACTCCTTGCCTGGGAGAGTGACCGGGGCATGTTTGGCTTGAAACAGCATGTGCTCTCTAGCTGTCCAAAAACTGATTTCAGGTGAGAATAACTCCACACGTGTGCTGGAAAAAGCAGATGCCTTCATTCGATGACTCACGTCCTTTCTGCATCTCATCGTCGGCCCTGGATTTGCTGGAGGGGGGTTCTGCTCCCAGTTTTGCTGTCCCAGGTCGGCTTGGTCTGGCTCTTCCCCACGTCGGGGTGAGCCTGTGGCCGTACCACTGGGTATTGCTGCTCCAGTATTTATTGCTTGTCTGGGAAAGTGTTTTTCCAAATTGGGTGTGGGGTCCTGCTCTGTGTCCCAGCACGGTGAGTGCATTGAGCGCAGTGTCTGCTGGATCCTGGCACCACACTGCACCTTCTCTGCAGTCCCTAAAGGACAAACACCGGAGACACTCCGAAACTCCCAAAACGTTCTCTCTCTGGGGAGGCTGGTTGTGGCACGTCACCGGGTCGGACCTTTAATTTCAAATTCACAATGTCTCGTGTCGATTCCCCTGGTCCAAATGAAGTGGGAGGGAGGGATGGAGAAGCTGCCACTCTGCTGAGGTCAACTTGAGTGGAGGGAACCATGTTCTCCTGGAGGAAACACTTGCTGTGAGATTGCTGTGGATGATACTTCAGGGTGGAGGAGCCCAGGGAAGGAACGGGCGTAGGCAGGGCTCTCCGGTCGTTCCCGGCTGGCAACACAGGCAGGAAGATCTCGCAGACGGGCGGCTGTCAATTCAGGTAGAGCAAACGTCCCACGGAGCCAGGCTGAGAGGGCAGCCTGCAACCCAGGCAGCATGAGAGATGGAAGGAGAGGCACTGAGGAAGAAAAGAATCCTTAAGGGGAATAAACACAGGCTCCTGCAGCGTGTTGGGGGGGCTCCTTGGAGACCAGCAGTGTTGAGGAACAGGGTACGTAAGGATATTTCATCTCACCCTGGGTTACTTTTAGCCGAGAAGGTTGGTATGTGGAAAGGGGCAAAGAAAGACCCCATAGTTTGGCGTCCCATAAAAGTATAGTTGCTATCGCAGGAGTATTGAAAGGAGAAAGAAACACACAGTATGAGAGGGAGATGAGTGCTTTTGTGGTCCCTGTTCTTCATCCTACCACATGAGCATCTTATGGCTGCTCATGGGCTTTCCCCTTGCAGTGACCTTGTGAGGCCATAAATACGATGGAGAGAGAAACCCCAGGGTTTCAGGGAACCATTATTTTGGGGTGTTGGCACATAGTATCCCGCAGTGATTTTTCTGGGTTGCACATCCTTCCCTTCCCGCCCTCCCTCCACAGCTGGTGCTGAACAAATGCAGAGGAGGACGTTTAATTCTTTCCTTGAACAATTTCATAACCTAAGGCTAAAGGCTACAGATGAGCACGGCCTGTGGGGGACAGGGAACAATCGAAGGTCCTGGTCAGCGTGACAGGCGGTGGTGTCAGTGCAGCAGCCGCCAGGCTGTTTTAAAGCAGAACCCTCTCTAGATAGCTTTTAAAAATGTACGTGATATCTCACAAAAACATGGCCGGGGTGTGGATTCCAGCTGTGCACTTCAGAGATTTCCGATCTTTTGTTTCCCGTGCATGAACCCAACGCACTAATCTGCAATTTGGGGTCTGACTCTGCTCTTTGCTCCAGCCGGCGGAGCTGTGCCGGGAAGTGGGACGCCACGTGTGACCCGCAAGGGCTCGGCGGAGAGCAAGCCAGGAGCAGCGAGGGGGAAGGGGAGCAAGGTTGGGCTTGATTTGTATGGCTCAGCTTGCAAAATGCTGTCCTGCTGTGCAGGACGCTGCTGGGAGGTGGGAGACCCCATTGGATGCTCTTCCAGAGACCCGGGATACACGCAGCAAGCTGCTGCCTCCGACAGTGGAAATGTAGCATCTGGGGCCTCGTGGGTTGCACCCGCATCCCGGCTCTGTAAGGAGGCGTTGCTTGGAGCCTGACCTGTGGTGCAAATACATGCCCTGATGCCTCAGGCTTTGGGCAGCCTCCCATGAGGGGAAAGCTGCCACCAGCATGGGTGCAAGCTGGCTCTGAGTAGGAGTGGAGGTGATGCAGAGCCCGGGGGTCCCATCTGCCACACGCATCGTGGTGGGCCAGCACAGCGAGGGTACCTTTGTCCAGGCTTTTCCTCCACCAGCATCGTTCTTAGCACCACTGAGATGGGTCCTGGGTGTCTGCACCCTCCTGGGCGTGAACTTCCCAAGGCATTGCTGGGGAAGCCCACAGAGGAGGATGGGTGAACACATGCAGCCCAACGCAGGAGCCAAGGCTGGCAGCACCTGGGTCAGGCAGTCCAAAGCCATCTGGACTGAGGGTTTACAAGCCATGCAGGCAGCGGGGTGCACAGGCTTGAAGGGTTTCCTTGAAAAAGGAAGCCAAGGCCATGTAACGCAAGCAGGGCTGCTCCTGTAGCGTGCTGAGGGCAGGGAGCGATTCCCTTTGGGGAGCCCAGACCCAACCCTGCAGCCTTTCCCCGGGCTTTCTTAATTTCACCGGTGTCTTTAGCCAGGTCAGGGTTTCCCTTGTGCTGTCTGTCACAAATGCACCTCGTGCGATGGAAGTGACGTTTGCTTATTGCAACAGCGAGGCTTTGCCCTCCCAGAGCCAGCTGAATTCCCGCTAATCCTCCCCTCCCTCCTTTCACACATTTTTTTCTTCGTTCTGCTCCTCAACCATGGCGCTTTGCTAAGCGTCACAGTCAGCAGCAGGTAATTTAAGCACACATCTGCTTGCAATCTGGGAGGAAGGAGAGAGGCAGTTTGTCTTTGTTAGAAGCCCGGCGGTCTTCTAACCAGTCTTTGCTTACCTGGTGGCATTAAGGCCACAAAATGTGGCTCTGCCGGGGCCAGGTGGAAACCGGGGTCAGACAGGATGGGGACAAGGTGCCCTGCTCTGGTACCTCACCCAGGGGTATGGTTGGGGATGTTCAGCCAGGGGTGATGATCTGCATGACCTAACTTGATGGCTTATATCTGATGGGTTTGGCTGTCCTGTCCCCATCTCCCCTCCCTTTTGGTCTCCTTCTTGTGGTCTGCCGGGCTGTCAACCTTTCCCGGTGAAAGCTCGCCATCCTACTGGCTGATTGCAGCCGGGTGTGATAGATGGAGAAAGCCACCGGAGTCAGTGGCCAGGTCCATGCCCTTGTTGCAGGAAAGCTCTGGGGTTTGGGTCCCCTTCCTATGGAGGAGGCAGGGGTCATAGGAGGAGGTTGGAGCTATTGCTGGGGGCACAGAGGGATTAAATCGCACAAGCCTGTAGGGGACCAGGGCTTTTCTCCTTCCAGTGCTTCAGGGCAAATTTAGTTCAGCAAATCCTCCATCCCCCGTTGCTATTCCCTCTGTTGGGTTTCCTCTTAATGCACCGAGCTGCTTGGTTTATTTTTGGAGCTGCCCACTCCCCACCAGCAGCACAGAGACGGCAGGGCATCTGCACATCGGAAAGGCTGGGCGTGGGTAAATTGGGAGATGCTGCTGATTTTGCTGGGGAAATGAGGACACATCCCTGCATTTTTCCAAGGAGGCGGAGGACTGGAGCAGTGCTGCGATGGTCCCTCTGCTACCGAGAGAGACTGGGGCTGTGGAAGGATGCCGGCACCCCAAAATCCTCCTCTTCACACACACCCCCTTGCAGACCTCTCCTTTCCTGTTCCAGTCCTTGCAACTGGTTTTTAAATGCATTGAAGCCTTTCGTCGTGTTTTGCTAAGTTTAGGCTGACTGCCTTTTCCCTCAGTGTCCCAAAACAGCTGCTGAATGAAAGGCAATCGTTTTCTGATATTCAATACCATAAGCAGGAGTGATTTGAAAATGTGTTGATTCCTTAGACTGTGGGAAAAAGACCTGTACTGCTGGCAAAACCGGGCTGAAAAGTAATGTGGGGGTTTTCAGGTTGGGTTTTTTTTCCTTTTTTCAATGGGTTCATGGAAAAACAACTCATATTTCTTCATTGCTTTGAATTTTCCCTGGAGGCTTCCAAGGGGCTGAAGTCTTGTATTTCTATACACTTGTTTGCAGAGACGGCAAAATGCGGTGGATTCACACAAAAGCCTCGGATTTGGCAGTATTGGAAAACGGGGATCTGCGTAATGCCCCGAAGCGTCGTTCTTACAGCCCGCGAAAGCCAGACATCCCAAGGGGAGCCCAATGCCAAAATTAGCTGAACTCACAGCCACACCAGTGGGGTGAAGGGGCTGTCCCGCGGCCGGTGCCAGAGGAGTCGCGCTTCCCGGCCCTTGCTTTGACACAGATGTTTTGTGTCACACTCGGGTCCGCTGGCAGCAGTGCCGGGGCTTTCCGCTCCCTACGGCTCCGGGGCATCCGTGAGGGAATTGCTCCCGCAGTCAGGGTCAACCGTCCTGGCCAAGCGCAAGGTGAGATGCTGCTACCCGGGCTCGGTCCGGATGCTGCGCTGCCGGCTCTGCGTGGGTTTTCCTCCGTCCGTCCGGCAGCCTCAGGTCCTCTAAAGATTGTGTGTTTGAGATATGTGTAATATTAGTCCGCGTAAATCACATCGAGCCTATGGCTTCCAGCACTGCTGGCCTGGATTCTTGCAGACTCGCTCGCTGTCACTCAGCCGCGGGCCGTCTAGGTTAGCTTAATGAGGAAGCCAGACTAAGATGAAATAATTAATGCAGCTGTAGAGTGGAGATGTAGGAGTCTGTGGGGGATAAGGGAGCTGGCCCAAATCTTCCTCCCCAACCGGAGTGCTCCAGGCCTTCGTGAAGGTTTGGAAATATTCTGTGTCCGCTGGGTGCCGAAGGTGGGTCTGTGGTCATTCCAGCCTGGGGTGCTCCTGGGAGCTCTCCGAATCAGCTGCGTAGGCACGGGGGGTCTGGATGGGGTTCAGGGCAGCAGCTGTGAGCCGGGAGCATCGTGGGGGGCCGTGGATGTTTTAGGAGGGTAAAACCCCCATGCCAGGGGGGAGGAGAGCAGTGCCTGGCTCTGGAGGATGCTCTGTTGTTGGGATGCTCTTCTTGGCCCCGAGAGCGGGGAGGTCGGCCAGAGCCCTTCTCACCGTGGTCTGGCCCCGCTCCACTGGTGCGAACAGGCAGTGTGGAGGGGAGGCACCCGCTCCCGCTGCGAGACTCCTGCCGCTCGGTGTGAGCCCGAATTAAAGCAGGTTTATTTAGTAAACCCGTTCCAGAATAAAGCTTTTGATTTATAGGCGCCCCAATAGCGCTCCAAGGAGGACTTGTACAACTTTAACTGCATTTTCTCAGCATCACACCAGCCCAATAAAAGAGAGTTCATATGCGCTGCACAAATTCTCACTTCCAATATAAAAAAGGTTTTATGAGACTGGAAGTCTCGCTGGCTCTGCAGGGCCGGGTGTATTGGCGGATACTCCGCATGACAGACCCTCGATTCCTCTTCGAGTTGTCAGACTTCAGTAGCATTTACAGCTATTTAGCTATCAAATTTTATGTGCGGCTCTGAGAGAAATGTGTCTTTTAAATACTGCTCTGTCTCATAAACAGCAGTCTGTTAAACCATGTCAATGGTACAAGCGGTTCGTGAAGCTCTCCGATGCAATCGCCTACAGCTCCGCTCGTTACCTGAGCGGTGAAGTGCTGAACAACGCACTAAGTTAATTTCCCGAGCCGGTCGTCTTGGCTGGGGATCAGCTTGCCGAGCGAAAGCTGGTAATAGCTATGCTCCAGCAGCCCAAATTTGGGTCCTGTTTTACCCCGGTGTAAATCTCTTTCCTGCAAGCCGCTGTAGAGCCCCGCTCACTCAGTGCTCGCTCGGCGCGCGCTCGGGCAAGGAGATAGTTTGTCATCTGCGCTGTGGTTGCGTCCAGAGGCCACTGGTGAGATCTCACCCCTAATTTTCCAACCCAGGGCTTTTAAGCTCAGGATCCTCTCGCCTCCACAGCAAGGCCGTTGGGGCTTCCCTTTGGTCCTCCTTCTTGGAGGAGGAGCTGGAGGCAGGGGGGTCCTGGGGTGCCAGCCTTGACCCTGGCCATAACAAAATCCCTTTGTTGCTCCATCCAGCCTCCCCCTGGGACATCCCCATCCCGCAGCTCTCTGTGCTTTTCCCATCAGCGGTGCAGGGGAACAGCATGTACCACTTTGCATCTCTGTGCTATTCATTTGGTGACCCAAGCTGATCCCTTTCATGCTGTACGATGAACAGAAGCTGCTCGCCCTCTTTGCTGATGGTGCAGTCGCGCCAGCTCCGATGCTTGGGATATAATTTACAGACTCTGAGCAAGGTTTCAGAGCTGACCCCGGCTTGAGCTTTCAGCTTCTTTCATTTTATTGTTTTCTTCTTTTTTTCTTTCTTCTTATTATTTTAGCGCAAAACGGTAACTTTATGTATGTTTTCAAGCTTGTGCCGCTTAGAAGGTGCAGGTGGTGCGGGCAGTGCAGAGAGCCCAGGCTGCAGGCGCCTTCGCCCAGAGGTACGGGGTAACGAGTGCTTCGATGTCTAATTGCTGCTGTGCGCCGCAGACCGGGAGGTTTGCTCTCCCATCGCTGCCGTTTCTGCGTGCAATGAGCCGGGGGGCTGGGGAGAAAAAAAAAAAAATACGTGCGTGTGCAGCATGGTTATTTTCAAATATGAAATTGCACCTGCAAAAATAGAAGCCAGGAAGGGACTGGCGAGCATTTCGGAGCTGGGAGGCGCGATGCGTGCGGAGCAGGGATGGGGACAGCATCTCCGAGTTTCTTTCCCATGCTCGCACCGCCTGATAGTTTTAGCGGACGTTACTTTTCCTCCCCCTTGCATTTCAATTAATCATCTGCTTGTCAGCGCTCTTCCCCCCAGCTCCCCTCCCCGCCAAGTCTCGGGGAGCAGCATGCACGCACACACGCAAGCACCCATGCACGCAGCCTGCGTGCTGACGGGCTTGGCCGCTCGTTAATCACTTACCGATGTCGTGCGAGTCAGTCCCCACAGAAGGAGGTTTGGAAGAGGGGAAGACGGCCATGTACTCAGTCTCCACTTCATTGATGGGGATGGGCTGAGTGCAAGATCTGGCCCTGGTGTGTTGCAGTTCATGGTCTCCGTCCCACTCCAAGTGAAGAGCTGGTTGGATCTGTTCAGACAGATTTTGCTTTCCAGTGTGTTTGAAAGGAGCTCTGGGCTGAGCCATCCCCCTCCCAAAATTGGTAGGGGACTTTTTTACATTTAATTTTTCCTGGCAATGGTGTGCTCATAGATCCATCCAGGTGAGAAGTGACCTTAGGAGGTCTCCAGTCTAGCTGCCTGTCCCAAGCAGAGTCAACACTGAGTTTTACTAAAAACTAAACCAGTTTAGTTTGCCCATTCGGATCTTGAAAACCTCCAGGGCTGGAGATCCCACAACCTGTCTGGGTTCCTCTTCCAGCAGGTGACCATCCCCGTGGGAAAATGTCTTCCTTACAGCAAGCCTAAATGTCTCCTGTTGTAGGTCACGCCTGTTGTCTCTCATCTTCCCACCGTGGAGGGAAAGGGTCTGTCTCCATCATCTCAGGAACCTCCCTCTAGGCGCTGGCAGGTAGCTGTTATGTCCCCCTAAGACCATCCCTTCTCTGGGTTGACAAGCCTTGTGTTCTCAACTTGTCCTCATCCCCAAGTGCTTCAGCCTCATCATCCCCCTGATGGCCCTTCACTGGGCTTGCTGGAGATCAGCAATGCCCGTCGTGCCCCAAAACTGGACACAACACTCCAGATGTGGTTTAAGGACTCTTTTTTTTCCATAGTGGATCTTGCAGACCCTGCCTAGGCATGTACCTGGCACCAAATTTCCCCGCTGGTTGGGAAATGTTGCCAAAACCCAACAGAATTAATAAAGTGTGCTTGTGTGCATGTGTACGCGTGTATGCACAGTTATGTAGGTACGATTTCTGTTTTGAACAGTCAATAGCATTTTTATTAATATTTTTCACGGGTGTGTTTAAGGACTTTGGCTTGGACCCTGTGCAAATGTGCTGCTCTGCTCAGAGGCTCCTCTGCAACCCCCGTGGAAGTCGTGCCCTCTCCACAAGCTGCCGTTGGCTTCGCTTCAGCCACAGAGATAGTGAACTCAGATGGTTTCTTTTCCTACTCTGTCTCCTTGGCCAGAGTTTTCATCTGCCAGGAGGAAGCTTTTTTGGGACCGGGCAGGATCTGCTCTGGCGAGAGCTGTTGCATCCTGTGCTGGGAGGTGCTGGAGCTGCAGAGAGCAGCTTGGAGGGGTGATGGGGGTTGAGGGGTGCAATCAGAGCTGGGGACAGGGAGCACAAACTCTTTAGGAAAGGTTAAAAAGAGTCAGGCAGCCTCGGCAGGCTGCAGGGCAGGAGGCAGGTCACCTCAGAGGTGGGGGCTCACGAGGAGGAAAGGAATGTTTGCTGGAAGTGAGCATCCCTGGGAGAGGGTGAGTTGGTGTGACTTTGGTTCCTTCCAAAACAGCTCGTTGGCTTGTTAGAGAAAAGCCCTCAGCCCAAATGCTGCTAAGCCAAAAGCGGAGGGTGGAAGGGAGGGAGCCGGCAGCGCCGGTGGGAGATGGGGAACCGAGTGAGCCATGGCAGTTGTCCCCTTGCTGGGACAGGCTCAGCTCTGCAGCCACAGTGAAGTATTTCCACCCTCCCTGAGTCTTGCAGGAGGGTATTAGCTAAAGGAATGCCCAGTGACAGGTCCAGGATGAGCCACCTCCGTGTCCCCAGAGCAGAGATCTGGGGTTTGAACTGAAACCTCCTGCCGTGCCAGGGAGGTGGAAGTTGGGCTCCCGCTCTCCATCCAGGCAGCATCGCAAAGGGCTCAGGCAACCTGAAGGGAGCAAAACTGGGAGCCGAAGCATGTTTCCCCACGTTTGCTGCTCATCCATGGCTTTAAGCTGCGGTGCGCACAGCAAGCTGATGAGTTTGAATAGACTTGACTCTGGCTCAGCTTTTCCTTTGTTCTGCCATTGAGGAATATTTGGGGATTGAAAGGGAAATACAGCGCTTTCCTCTTCCAAAGAGAAAAAAAAAAAAAAGAAAAGAGGGGAAGGGAAGGGAAAGAGCCTGTCTCGCATGCTGCACCGGCGAACCCTCGTCATCCTGTAGCAGGAGGCCAGCGCACATGAATATTCCTGTGCAATATGCGCGAGTGATGAGCCCCATATGCAGGCCTTGGGAGAAATTAAATATTTTCTACGGCATTTTCCAAAGAGCCTTTCTATCAAAGTGCTCGGTCGGGAGCCAAAACGCCCCAGCTCTCGCAGCCCCAGCTGGTTGACACTTTTTTTATTTTATTTTTAAACGCTGATGAATATTTTCTAATTAAAAAACAAGCCCTCCCCTTAACTGAGTCTTGCCCCAGTGGATGGAGTTGAGCCAGAGTTTGGGAGGGGGCTGAAGGCCGCTGGGGACTCCACGGCTGCTCTCGGCTGCTGGGTTTTTTTTCCTCCTTCGGTGCTGGAGCTTGCAGGAAGGGTCCTGAGGTGAAGCACACACGTAGTCCACGTCTGCCTGGCCACGCATGGTGAAGGCAGTGGGCTGGGCAGGGGGTGGCAGCATGGTCCCTGCCTGCTGCCTGGCCCCAGAGAGAGGGCAGGGATGAGGGCAGGCTCCAGGCATCTGGTTTGAGCACCACCAGCCTCCTGGGATGGAGGTGGTGCACCACGGGGGTGCAGGTGGGCAAGGGGACTTCCAAGCAAAGTTTGGCATTGCAAGGGCTGATCCTCATATACCGGTTGTTTTGCCTGAAAAGGGGAGAAGAAGCAAAGACTTGGTATGGTTTTGGGGGTGGAAGAGACAAGGGAGATCACTGGAGGGAGAGAAGCCCAAGGAAGAGCAGGATGAGACCTGATGCTGGCTCTCATCTTGAGCTTAGGAACGAACCCCCTTGCTAGTTTTAAGGTGTATGAACACGGCCCAGAGCTGGAGAGGAGCTGACCTGTCAGGGGTATGGGAATGGGAGATGATAGGTGGTGGTTCTGTGGACTGTAAGGAAGGGAGAGCCCAGAGAGTCCAGCAAGCGGCTGGCCAGCAGGGCAGAGTGATGGGCAGCAGGGTGACGTGCACCAGCGGTGATGGAGAGCGTGGGGCCAGGTGGGAGGAGTGTCCGGCGCTCCCCTGCTCACTCCTGGGGTCTGGCAGCGTGGCCACCTCTGGAGCCACAGCCCGTAGAATTGCCCCAGGATGAACTTGGTTCAGGAACCATGCTCCTTGGATGCAAGTCTTCATGGCAAGTCACAGAGGAGACTTGTGTACGTGTTTAGCACTTGGTTTTCACAGTTTCCTGGTGGATAAAGTGCCTTGGAGGAGCAATGCTGGCAGCTAGCTCCTCTCCAGCCCCTTCTGCAGTGGTTGCAGGGCCTGAGAGTGGAGCAAAGCTCGCAAAAGCAAAGCTCAGGTGATGGAGAAAAAAAGCTGTTGGCATCTTGCAAGGTGGGACCTCTCCCAGCTGAGCTGTTTTTCTCCTAAACGGCCAGATTGGCTTCAGAACATTTTCTGCTCACTGCATCCAGTGTTGGTAGGTAGGAAGGGGGTGGTGTACCCACCTTGAGTACTGTACCCCACAAACCACGAAAAAGGAAGAATCTGTGCAGTTTGACATCACTTGGGGACCGAATTGGTTCCCAGGCGTGGGTACCAATGTGTGCATCTTCTCTCCCTTACAGGGCTGGAAACAAAATGGATTTTAAAACAATTTCTCCTGTATTGAGTATTCATTTAATTCTGCTCGCTTTGCATTGCAAAGTCTTCCTCCGAGCATATGTCTTCTTGGCGTTTTCTTTTTTGGAAGGAGGCTGAGACCCAGACATGGTCTTATGCCACAGCTCACCTGCCAGCGGCAGCACACAGCGGTGCTGGGCTCGCCAGAGCTCACTGCTGCTAGCAAGATCCGTGCTCAGAGGGCATCCTCGTTTGCAAAGGGGTGTTTTGTTTCCCCTATCGCTGCCGAGACCGCCGCGCTACTCCGGCACGCGTTTCGGTGTACAGCCGCTCCGTCGTCCCCCCGCTCCCCGCGCAGGAACTGCTTCCCTGATGTCAGACAGCTAATACCCCCTAACAAACATGCTAATTTAAGAGCTGTTAAAGCCAGGGGGCAGCGGGAGGTCACAGTCCACACAAACAGATGGTGTTTTGTCCTTGATAATTAAATTTTCCTGTCGTTTTGGGCGAGAGACTTTCTTGCCTTTTATTTCAGCACAGCTGCCTCGGGCCAACTCCGTTCCTCCCTCGCCCCCTGCTCGCTCGCAGCAAACGCGGCGGCTGGGGCAGGACCCTGGGGAGGGCGAGGGTCCCCGAGGGGTTCGGAGGTGCCCTGGGTGGCCCGTTGGGCTCGCCCCAGGTGCTCCGCCAGCTGCGGACTATAGCGGTCCGAGCCCCCCGAAGAGGCAGCGGTTGGGACACCAGGTGAGTGGCACCAGCCTGGGGGCTTGTGGGTGCCCCCGGCCCGTTTCGGCGATGCTGGTGAGGGAGAGACCCTGTGCCTCGGCCTCTCGTGGCAGCTTTTCCCCCAGCTCCGTCCAGGCGATGCCAAGCTGGGGGGGGCGGGGGGGGATGGGGGGGGGGGATGTGGGGGGAGCTGGGGTCAGAGAGGTCCTGCTGCAAACCCAGGCGGCGGTGATGGCAAGACAGCTGCCAGCATGTGGCGAGGCTCGACGTGTGAATGGGAGGGTTGGAGTTGAAAGGGGGTCAATTCCTCCCCCCCTGCTTTCCCAGGAAGGTGTTTTTAAGCAGGAGGGGGCAGGCACGTCGCTCCCGTGCCACCTCCAGCCCCGGGCTCAGCTCCGTGTCTGCCAAAGGGGCTTCTGGCAGCAGAAAGCCCTCTGCAGCATCACTGGCCCCAGTACGGGCTGTCCCTGTCGAAGGGCAGGATTAGTCCCTCTCTGTGACACCGCTCTCCTCACTTGTCCCCAGGGCACCACGGCACAGCCCCACACCTCAGTTTCCCCCAGCTCAGCGTTTTGCAGCCAGCTCGGATGCCCGCTCCAAAACCCAGGCGCTGCTGTGGCATTTGGGGACAGTCCCCAGCAGGCTGCGGGGGGCGTGCTGGGAGCCTGCGGGACAGCAGTGGGTGAGCGGGGTGGAGAAACTGGATGGAACTGGGAGAGGCAATGAGCACCAAACCCCATCTGGCCGCAGGGTGGGCTGCATTTCTCTCCAGCCTGTGCTTTTCCCTGCCCTGATTTTGGGCAGCGTCCTTGCGGTGGGGAGGGAGGCAGGGGGCAGCCCATATGCAGGTGCAGGACGTGTCCCCCAGCATCACGTCTGTCCTGGCTGCCTGGGGTGGCGTGTGTCCCTACAAGCGGCTTGTGGGCTGGTTACCCCAGGCTCGATGGTGGCATGAAAGCGTTGCAGGGACCACTGTCCAAGACACTGTCCGATTGCATTGTTTGCAAATCTGTGCCCCAAGTGTTTGGAGCTGGAGGCAGGTGTGGCACTCATGCAAACCGGGGTCAGTCGGGGTGCAGAGTGGCCGGGGGCTCACAAAGGGTGCCACCAGGCAGGACCTTCCTTCCAGTACCTAAAGGGGGCCTACAGGAAAGCTGGAGAGAGAATTTTTACAAGCACATGTAGTGATAGGACAAGGGGAAATTACTTCAAACTGGAAGAGGGGAGATTTAGATATTAGGAAGAAATTTTTCATTCTGAGGGTGGCGAGACACTGGCACAGGTTGCCCAGGGAGGCTGTGGAAGCTCTATCCCTGGAGGTGTTCAAGGCCAGGCTGGATGGGGCTTTGAGCAACCTGGTCTAGTGGAAGGTGTTCCTGTCCATGGCGGGGGGGGGGGGGGGTGGAACGAGATGGTCTTTAAGGTCCCTTCCAACCCAAACCATTCTATGATTCTGTGACCAGGAGTGGCCACAGTGCAGCTGTATGCATTTCACAAGCAGACGTGTGCAGAGCACCTTGGTGAGTATGCAAGCCAGCGGTGGAGTGATTTTTGTCCAACTTGCCCACCCACTGTGGCACTCCTCCTTCAGGGCACCACATCTGGTGAGGACCCCCTGCACCCCATGGGGTGGTGGGCAAGAGGGGAGAGCTGGAGTAGGCTCACAGCCTGACCAGAGATGGGGTCTTCAGACCATCCTGATCATAGAATCCTGCCATGGGCAGGATGCTCTCCCCATGCCATTTGCTGTCCCCCATTGTGCTGGGAGGGAGAACCACGTTCCAAAGGATGGAGGGAGTTCCTGGGGTGGGTGGATGGGTTGCAGAGCGGAGAGCTCAGCATCTCCCGTGAGACCTGGACAGGGGCAGGACAGCAAGCAGAGACCAGTGGGGAGCACACGGTCTCCCCAGCATCCTGAGCCCCTGTCTGCCCCTGACAGCACCCTGGAGGCTGCCTGGCCCCTGCCCACCCTGTCCTCCTGCCAGCTCGTACCGCGAGCATGGGGGAGAGATGAAGCAAAGCAAAACAAATCATCCCAAGGCACCTCTGGGGAGGCGGCGTCAGAGTCATTGGAGTGGCTTGCTCCATGCCAAGCACTTAAAGAAAAAAAAAGCCCAAACAAATAAACAAGCCAAAATTAAAATGCCCAGCAAGCTCTGTACAACTGGATGCTCCCTCCCTTATGCTCCCAGCTGCTTAAGCCAGCGTGTTATTCCCTTTCTGGACAAGATGAGCTGCCAAGGTCTCTTCCAGCACTCCTCACTCCAATTCTGCTCGTGTCCCTGAGCCCCCGCAACACCGGCTTCAGGCTCTCATCCTCCTCCAGCTGTTGGCATGCTGGCACAAAGCAAACCTGCGCTGCTTTCTGAGCAGCGATCCTGTGGCCTCAGTCCTTGGCTGTGTTTGTTGATTTGGGAGTGAGCTGTACCTCTCCCTGGCTTTGGAACATCACCACCGGGAGGTTTTCTGTGGCCAAGCAAACGTGGTCCTGCCTGGGCTGGGAGGAAGGGGTCCTGTGGGCTGCAGGGTGCCAGCAGTTGGGTTGGGGCAGCAGCCAGTTGTGCCCCACTTGCCCCTGTGTTTCTGCAGCTGTGCGGTCCCCTTCACCTCTCCAGCATGGTAGCATTGGGGTAACCCCAGAACCAGCAAGCTTGGACCCAGTGCCCACACTGGTGTCCAGCCTCTTGTGTAGGTACTGCAGAAAACAGACCTCCAGAGGAGCAAGTTTGGGCCACTAAGAGGTACAGTCTTCATATTTCAAGCCAAACCCCTTTGTCCCTGTGTCCCCAGGTGCCATTGAGGACGATGTTAAAGCTCCTGTGGCAAGACCTCCCACAAAATCCCCATGGGCAGCAACCAGGCTCTTGAGACTTGGCAAGGCTGGGAAACGCCGTGCTGCCCTGCGCCATGTCCACTGTGCCACGGGCATCTAGACGGAGGAAGTCTGGACAACAAGCTGTCTGTCTTCCTTTTCCTCGTTTTGCTCAGGACAGCATGTGACTATGGCATAGTCTGGATTTTAACACTAGGATGCTTTTCTCTGCCCTGGAGGTTTGCGTCTGAAGTGGCATTGGGGAGTTCATAAAGCAGCCTGGGCACAGACTCTCCTCAAGGCAAAAAGCTGGGTGGTGAGCAAAATCCTGGGGGGTTAGAAGGCCAATGCAGCCCCATGGACAAAAATATGAAAAGTTGTAAGCATTTGCCTGGAAATCACAAACTGAACCTGACATGAGGCAGCAGGACCTTCCTAAAATGTTTGGAGCTGTTTGCTTGGTGTATGGAAGTTTGGGTTTGCTTTTGTATTTTGTTTTTTTTTCCCCATCGTTAATATTCTGTTTTTGTGAGTGGAGACTGGGAATTGAAGTGCCAAAATTGAGTGTGACACCAAGAGCTCCTTCCCAGAGTAATCACAGCCTGGAGAGGTGGAGTGAGCAGGATCTACCTCCAATGCGCCCATCTTGGGTGATTTCTCCAGCTTCCAGGGAGGAGCACTGGGAAACACACATCTCCCATCATCTCCCATCTCCTGTCTCCCTCCCTGCTCTGTCTGATCTCCTCTGTCTGTCCCTGGTGTGGTGCCACCAGCTCCATGCCACAGGGGGGAAGCATCTATAGAAAAGCTCAGCTCAAGACCCCACTTTAATGGAGGCTCCAGAAAAAAACACCATCTTTGACACTTCTTTAATAGAAGCAAACATGCAATTGATTCCTGCAATCTCACTCTGCAGGGAGCCAGGAAATGCTCAGCACAGAGGAAAGTTGAGTAAAAGGAGGGGGAAAATTACATTTCCCATTGTTGGTCCAAGATTCCCTTCATTTCAGAGGCTATCAGGGCATGGATGTGGGGTGTGGAGGAGTAGGGTTTGGGTATGGCAGCTCGGCTGAGCTTCCTGCCCAGGTGACACTGGTGTCTCTGAGGAATAGGCCAGGGGCAATGTTTGTCCGCAACATCTGCCGTGGGGATTCAGGCCCCCTCCTGCCCTGCCGTGCTTTCTCCCAGCACTGATTTCGAAGACGTGCGATGCTTATTAGTATGCTGTGCTTTGCCTTGGCTTTTATCGCCGCTGGAGCAGATGGCTGGGCTTGGACTGCTGCCCTCCGCTTGCAGAAAGGCTGGTTAACGTGATGGTAGTTACGCGGACAGGTAGGGGCTGTGGGAAACATCCTCCTTCAAGGCTCCGAGCGGGAAGAAGGAATGGGCAGCGGCAGGTAGCTGCCTTGCTGGGCAGCATTGCCCCATGATGGCCATGGCACCAAGGGCTGTTGGTAGGCAGGGTTGCTGGAGGGGTTCTCAGCGGTGTACCTGTGTGGTGCTCCCCAACGTTGCTCATGGAGGTAGGATGTGGCTGGCAGGGAGCCACGCTGCAAGGATGGTTCCCCTGCCTGTCCTCAGGCCACAGGGGAGGCAGGTCGTATCGCCCCTGCATGTGTCCCTTGTCCTGTAAGGGTCATGGTGTGGGTTGCAGTGTCCTGATGCATTGGGGCTCGCTTGGTCAGTTTGGAGGAGCTGCAGGGTGTGGTTTGAGAGGGGAGGAACCCACCGTGCTCCTGGAGCAGGAATCCCCCAGCCCCTGCAGCTCTTGGGGGTCTCAGGGTCCTGCTGGCCTTTTCACAGCTCCCTGCCCCAGCGGGAACATGTTGCTGTGATTTACGTGAGCAAGAAATTACCTATCCAGGGAGCCAGCTCGCCAGTCAGGCAGGCTCCCAAACAGCCGTTTCATGGGTTGCTTGTTCCTCCCCAAACCATCCCAGCTGCCCCTGGAGCACAGGGGCTCTGCAGTACCCCCTGGAAAGCAGCTCTGGTTTTAGCTGGGCTGATGCTCCCTCCCAGAGAGCCTCTTTCTTCATCCCCACAGGCACGGGGAGCATCTTTGGTCACTGTCTTTCTCACTGAGACATCCTACCAGTGACATCCAGGGATGACGGAGCAACTCCAGGCTTCAGCAGACTTGTGGTGGAGCCAAGAGCCCTGCAAGCCTACAGCTACCTTTAGGGGCACGTCTTCAACCGAAGCAGCTGGGAAATTTTTTGAGGGCCATCCTTCCACCTTCTGTCCATGTCTTCTAGACCACGAGGGCAGGAGAGTCTGCGCAGCTGCCCAGGGGTCCAGCAGCGGTCCCCGGGCTGGCAGAGGCATGGTGATGGAGGGGCTCTGCTGTGGCGGGCTCCTTCCTCCAGGGCATCTGTGCTTACTTGGCATCTCCACATTGTTACTGGAAAGGGAGGAGGTGGAGGGAGGAAAGTCGCAGTCTGAGAGCCGTGAGCGAATTAATTTCAGCTGGCCCCACTCATCCCTGTGGCACTTGTGGTCTGGGGGGGCAGCGCTAATCGCCCTGTTGACAGTGGGGGTTTAAATTAGATTTAAGAAGGCTTTTCAGGCAACAGGGGCTCTGGCCCTGCAGGTAAGGCTTTCTGATAGCACGTATTAAGGAGACAATAAAGCCCCTCTTTTCTCTCCTCCTCTTAAGTGGCAAAGTGGAGTTCAGCGTGAATGGCGCATTGCGAGACCAGGAGGTTTTAGGGCTGTTTGCAAGTGCACAGTATTAAGCAACAACTATTTTTTCCTCTCCCTCGCCTCGCTGCCGGGGGAGGTCTGAAGGAACGAGATGGCACTTAGTGCTTTTGGGCCCCCAAGTGCTGCTCCCAGGGCTGCTGCCCCGCTGCCCACAGGGCTGCACACAAGTGGTGCGATCCCTGTGGGAACCAGGACTGGGACTGGGGAAGGGTGTCCTGCCCACTGAACCCAGCAGCACCCGCTGCCCTCCAGGAGGGATGGCACCCCAAATTCCCAGGTCTGGGGAAAGCTGTGGCAGGTTCTCTGCTAGCAAAGGGCTGAGCTGAGCAATGGGGGGTGGCTTTGGTAAGGGTGGTCTTACTTATGTTTCTGTGGGGCTGGGGGCCCAGGAGGTGTCTGCTGCGAGTGTCTCCAGTGCAGGTGCACTATCATGGCTACAGTCGGTGTCTGCACTGTACGCGTAGCATCACACCTCAGGGACAGGCCGATCATGACCTCTCCTGTGGGATGGTCATGCTGCAGTGTCTGTGGTCAGCATCTGCGGTACAGGCGTAGGGTACCACATACAGTATCTGCAGTACAGGTGTACTGTAAGGTCAGCAGTCAGTATCTGCAGTACAGGTGTATCATAGCATCTACAATCAGTGTCTGCAGTACAGGTGTACCATGGTGTCTACAGCTGCTGTCTGTAGTAGAGGTGGTACCTTAGTGTCTACAGTCAGTGTCTGCAGTACAGGTACTGCAGAGCTCCGTCGGAAGGCTCTGGACGAGGCTGCAGGGGAGGGTGCTCAGGGAAGAAAAAGCTTAATGGACCTTTTTTCTGCCCTGGGTCATCATTTCAGAGCCAGGCCCTGTAAGAGCACCCGGTGGGGAATTGCTCAACAGAAGACTTTGTCACGGAAATGCCCAGAAGAGGGTCTGTCTTATTTATTGTGGCTGGGAGGGGGCTGTGATGGGAGGAGGCTGGGCTGCAGCCCTTGTCCCTCACCAGCCAGGGACAGCCCTGTTCTGGAGGTGCTGGGCACCTGGGGGAGGTCATGGTGGCACATGCTGAATTGCAGGAACATCAGAAGGTCCTGGGTTTGTCCCAGCCCACAGCAGGGAGTGTGTTGGCTCTGGAAGGTGCTCTCAGGATGGACAAGCAGTTTCCAGCTGACTGTCACCAGTTGATACCTCATTACCAGTGAGCATCCCCATGGCTTTGGGGATCCTTTTAAGGGAGGGCCGGAAAGGATCCATCCCTCTGCCCACTCAGAATAGGGCACTGGGACTGTTCAGAAGACAGTGGCAGCCTACTTTTTGCCTTGATACATGATCTTCTTTGCTCTTGCTACCCGCCTTGGACTATCCTCACCCCATCATGCCGCAGCAGTTAATGTCATATCGCTGTGCTTCTTCAATCCTGCTTGTGGGGAGAGCCTATGGGCTTATCTTTGCATAGGTCTCACCACATGTAGCCTGATCCAGCTCAGGGAAAGCAGGACTGGAAATGCATTCGGTTTAGACCAAGAGCTGCCAGAGAGGACCATATTTATGTCTACATTGAGTTTGCTTCTGCTAAGAGCGACTGTGACTGATGTCCTCATTGCCCTTGGTGCAGAGGACAAGGCAGGGAAGGATTGACTGGTCACTCTCTTCCAAACAAGCTGGGGACAGCGAGGAAGGCTGCCGGAGGTGGCTGCAGCTCCAGACCTGCTGGGACACCACATCTTGTATGCCCCTTTGCCTCCCTCCACTCCTGTCCAGGGTCTTCTTTCCTCTCCGCTGTTCAGAAATGCTTCACTACAGTGGCAACAGCAAATATTCTCCAACCTTTTTGTCTGCAGAAGATTGAGTTTCCCACTGCTGCGTTTGCTGTGTAACAAACACTGTTCCCCACCATCACCTTTCAACTGGGGACGTCCCCTTTCAAGGGACAAAGCCTGGGGACCCGCATGCCTGGTGAGCTGCTGCTCGCTGGCCCGTGCGCCCGCATGCCGAGGTGCTGGCTTTTGCTAGAGAAACTGTTAAATGAGTAAATACAGCAAATGGAAATTTGCATTAGAAGCATCTGCAGAAATTGCGATGGGTTTGTTATGTGCTTGGAAAAGGAAAAAAAAAAGTCAACATGGCTTTGGGCAAAACAGGCAAACAAAGCAAATACTGCACGGGAAATTGCGATTCAAGTGAGAAAAAGTTGGTTTTCTGGCTAGATTTTTCGCGCTAAAATAGCTCCGGCTCCTGCCTGGCGTCAGGGCTCATCTCCGAAAAGAAATGAGGTTTTGCAGGGTAAAAGCAGCCGAGCGGTGAGATGCCTGTGCCAGCTCTTGGAGGTTCTGCCTGTGTCCTGGCCATACCACAGAGTCCCAAGGGACCTTGTCCGGGACCCGCCTCTCTCTCTCTCTCTCTTTTTCTACCTGTAGCCAAACAGCATCGCCCTCGAGACTGTGGGTGCTTCTCCCTTGCCACATAACTGTGGTGCCTCTCTCCACGCTGGTCCGGCCTTGGGTGAGGCTGCCAGGCACATGGGCAGGAGCAGCAGCAGTTATTTTAACAACCGATAAGATGAGGAGCAGCAAGGGGAGGGCGGGTGGCGTTGCTCCCTGGCAGGATGCGTGATGGTTGGTGATGATATTTGCACCGGTGCGAGCCAAACCAAAGGCTATGGCGAGCAGATCTCACTCTTTTCAAAGATCAGGCTGATTGCCGGGGTGGGCGGGAGGGGGGAATGGGGGGATGTCAGAGGGGCTCCTGTCCTGCGTGCCATCACTGCCACTGTCCCCAGAGGTGGGATGGCTGCACTGCCTGCGGGTACCTGGACTGCGGTGCAGGGGGGATCTGCAGCTCTGGTGCAATTCCCTGATGGCTTCAACCCCTGGTGCCACCCACCAACTTCCAGGGCTGTGCGGAGGGGATATTGAGTAGGAAGTGAATTTGGGACTGGCAGGGAGAGTCGGCTCCTGGTTTGTAGGCAGCTCCCGAGCTCATTGGGGCCCCATGTGCCAGCACTGCCCCGGGATGCGGCGTTGCCACCTGGCTGAGGTCCTGGCTGCCACCCGCTCCCCAAAGCTGCCGCTTGCGATGGCAGCTACCGCAAAGGTGGGGTGTCAGCCGGGGAGCCACGCTGCGGGCGCAGGGGGGGACGCGTGGAGGAGGCAGGGCGGAGAGCAGGCATGGGGGAAAAGGAGGAGCAGGAGAGAAGCAGCAGAGTGAATGATAACGATGTTGTAATTAGCACTTAGCGCTCCTCGCCCAGAGCTTTCAAAGGAAGGTCATCTTCGTTATCTCTGTTTTACAGGCGGGGAAACTGAGGCACGGGGGAGGCGGTGAGAGCGATGTGCTCAAGGTGACCCGGGAGGGCTGGGGATGGGCTGGGAATGGGGTCTGGGCTGGTGTGTCCGTGCTCTGCCGCCGCAGCCGTGCTGGGACTGGCTCTTGCTGGAAGCCCTCCCTGCCCAAACCCAGTGCTGCAAATTCAGCAGTGAGGCGGTGGGTCTCTTCTCTGCCTGTCTCCCGGCTCCCCATTTTCAGGGCCCCCTCCCCTCCAGCATCCCTGCCCCTGAGAGGCATTTGAGACCAGGCTGTACCCCAAAATCAACTCGTGACATCCCTCCCAGCCATGCTGGCCTTCCCCTCCAGCCCTGCGAAGGCTCATGTCCTGCTGCGAACCCGAGGCCATCTGGGCTCCTGCAATGGCCGTGTTGGGTAATGGAATATGTTTTGCTGTTTTTTTTTTCCTCTGGCTGGTGCAGCTCCCCTTTATTTAGGTTTAAATGGATGCCATCTGGCTAACGAGCCCATACTCATGTTCTAGATTAAAAGGCAATCCTCTGCGCATTACCGATACGGCGCTGGAGATTAGAGAGGTTTAAATGGTTTTGAAGGTGTAATTTGCTTTTCACGCACGGTGCTATTTACCTCCTGGCGGGTGGGCCGGCATCCCCATCACTGTCCCCAGCAGCTCCCTCCCGGCTCTGGTCTCCTCCGCTGGCCCCGGCCACAGGAGGAGGAGAGCTCAGGTGTCTCTGAGCCTGGCAGGGCTGTGCAGGGCATCCTTGCGGTTGTTGCTGCCATCCGTCCACTCCCAGAGAGGCTCCTTGTTGCGAGGAGGACGTTCCCTGCTTGTTGAGGAGGATGTTCCCTGCATGTCCCTAGATGTTCCCTGCTTGTCCCTAAAGCCCAGCGTGTCTCCACCCGCCTGCTTTCTCAGCTGTAACCCCCTCCGCACCTCCCTGCACCCCAGCATCTCCTGGGACATGGCAGGGCTCGTCGGGACCGAGCAGCCTCTGCCCCTCTCCCAGCCTAGAGGGATGGGGGCTGACCGTGGTCCATCGGGGTGTCAACGGCAGGCAGCTGGGGCAGCACGCAGCACCCGTCGGTCACTGCAAAGACACCGATGAGGGTTATGCTGTCCCTGGCGTGCCCAGAGATGCTGCTGCTGCTTCTGCATCGGGCTGGCGGACAGCACAGTGCTCGGTGCTAGGGGAGCCACACCGGAGCAGCAGCAGCAGCAGCTGCCCGCGCTGGGATCTGCATTTTCATGCTGGGATCTGCATTTTGCACATCCTAAGCACCGGCTGCTGCTCTGAAATGCCTCGGCGCGCTCCCAGCTCTTCAAAATACCTCTGCAACCCGCTTGCAGGCAGTGTCTGCTCCAAGGGTGGTGCTGCAGCTGCCGAGGAGAGCCCAGCACCAGGGTTTGACTTTCTTAAGGGGAAGGTTGAAAATGAGACAAGGAAAATGCAGCATTTGTGCAAGGCGTCTCGTCGCCTCCAGGCAGCTGGTTGCGCTGGCAGCTCCCACGGAAAGTGCCACATTGACCGATAAAGTGTGGGCCAGCAAAACGCCCGGTTTTGCAGCAGGTTCCTGCATAGCTGAGATGAAGTCTCACTTCATGGCCATCTCCTTGTGCCCTTCGGCTGGCCGGGAGGGACCGTCTCTCAGCACGCTGCGTGCAAGGTCGCCTGGGGACAAACCCTGACTGCTCCTGCCTGTGTTTGCTTCCACAGATGGCTAACCCCGTCCCGTCAGCCTGCTGCGTGGTGCTCGCCGCGGTGGTGGTGGTGTACGCCCAGAGACACAGCCAGCAGGGTGAGTCTCTTCACACCTCTCCCACCTCGGGGGTCCCGAAAAATGTGAATGTCACTCCTCCAGCCTCTCCTCTGGGGCAAGCTGGGTGTGCCCTCCGGGTTTGCCTGTTACTGCGTTTCTGGATGTTTATCGCTTTTCTCCTCTCCCTTCTGCCCACTGCTGCAGGATCTGGGCATCCTGCGTCCCCACAAAGCCTGCTGGTCCCCCTTGCCCTGCCCACAACCCCATGTGTCCCAGGGTGCCCCTGCAGCCAGGGCACCGCTTCCCAGCCCTTTACCCTCCCTTTTCTGCACGCTGCCCTGTGCAACCCACCCGTGAAGGGATGAGCAGCATCCTGACAGCCCCAAGCCCTGATGCCCTACCCCGTGACCATGATGGATGCCTCATCCTGCTCTCACCTCCGTGGGGTGACTTCGTTCCCCATTGCTACCACCCATCTGTGCCCACCACTTGCTCCTGCCTCTTCAGGTTGTCAGAGGATTTCGCGCTTACCTTAGAGATGGCTTTAGAGAGATGAAATTTTAGAGACACTGGTGGTCCTGGGTCCAGGCAGGAGCAGACAGGTTATGGGGCAGTGGGTTGGGTCCCATGGTGGGGTCACCTATGGCAACCCTGCAATAGTGGAACAAAATGGGCAACCTCCAAAACTCACTGGATCTCTGGCAGTCAGCCTGGCTGCTGTTGCTTTTGGTGGATTGTAGAGGATAATTTTGCTGATTAACTCCAGTAAAGACACCTGTGCATCTGTGGGATTGAGGAACCCAGCCAGAGCACCCTGCTGAGCTCCCCTAAATCCAGCTGGGTGGGTGTACCTTGCTGGAAACCGACAGCCTTGCTTGCTTGGACACGAAGCAGATGGGGTTTGGCAGCATGTTCCCATCACATGGGGACAGCCAGTCTCTGGACACAGAGGGAGCTTGCTGGGTTCCCAAGACCTCCCCAGGGCGCCCGCTCAAAGCATTTGGGTGCTGAGCTGTGTGCTGCTTGTTGTGGTGTGTTGCTTTCTGCAGAGAAGCAATGCTGCTGGTCCTGCTGTGCTTGCAGGACCACTACCTGGGAAGCCTTGAAGAACCCAGTGTCGAGGCTGCCAGAGCATCCTTTGGATGCGCCATGCTGCTTCCCTCCAAGCTGTGGGGACAGCAGCCCAGACCTATCAAACAGGGAGGTGGACAAAACACAGAGGTGGCATGTACTTCAGGGTTATGCACACTTGAAACTTGTTGTCAAGGCAGAAAAACACTGCTCCCCACCAGCGCACGTGCACATGAAGTTGGGGAGCATCTGCCCCGCATTGCAGACCCAAGGGGTGTGCTCCGTCCCCCCACCATCCCCCAGAGCTCACCCCCTGCCCCACCGCAGCCTCCCCTCACTAGCCAGCCCCCGGGCTTATCCCCTGCCAGCTGGGCGCTGGGGCTGGGAAAGCACAGCGGGAATGGGGTGGGAGGATGGATTAATCCCACTGGTGGACCGGGTGGAGATGGTGGGGGGAAGACACTGGTATAGAGTCCATTTATCATGCACTTGAGACACGCTCGACTTTAATAGCTCATGAAGCACTTTAAGAGATGCATTAGCACTGAATACTTGAGTGAGGAGGATGTGACAAGCTGTTAAGTGAGCACGAGCACAGCGCAGCGAGGCCGGCCACCCGCTCCTGGCTCTCACGTGCACCCTGGTGATTACTGGAGCGTCCTGCAAAGTGGCACATGAATTAATAAAAGCAGCATCGGACTCAGAGGAGGTGAGGCTGCTCACGCGTTAACCCCTCTGCTGCTCATCTTTGGTCCTTCTCCTTGGAGCTGACACAACAAAGGGTGCCTTTGCCTGGGATGTAGGAGCCCAGGATGCTCCCCACTCCCCAAGGTGGTTTTTTTTTGGGGGGGTGAGGGTTGGAGGCGCTCAGAAGTCAGCAGATTTGGGTACTCTCCCTCCCTCCGGTCGCAGAGCTGTCTTGCTTTGCATCCATGCAGGTTGCTAAAGTTACACCTGCACCACCCTGCTGGGCACCACCGCTTCCAGCTACCCATGATGGTGGGCACTGTGGTGGGAGACCAGAGCCATCACTCAGGGCAGCCCCAAGGGGATGCTCGGAGTATTTCGCTGATGTGCTGGCTTGGGCAGGGGTTTTTGAGTGTCCTGATGTGGGTATGGGGCAGAGGGGCAGCGAGAGAGGGTGTTAGTGAGGGGTTTCTCCCACAGCATGGTCCCTTGTGAAACCCTAACCGGAGGGGCATCATTCCTCTTTAGAACAAGAGGAAATGGCTTCAAGTTGTGCCAAGGGAAGTTTAGATTGGATATTAGGAAGATTGGATATTAGGAAGATTTTCTTTACTGAAAGGGTCATCAGGCTTTGGAACGCGTTACCCAGGGCAGTGGTGGAGTCCCCATCCCTGGAGGTATTTAAGGGTCGTGCAGATATAGCTCTCAGGGACATGGTTTAGTGGTGGGCTGGTCAGTGTTAGGTTAACGATTGGACTAGACTACAGGTCTTTTCCAATCTAGGAGATTCTGTGATTCTGTGGCACGGGGATGAGGCAGAGTGCCTGGCTGTGGGCGGGCGATGCCACTCCCCAGGAGAAACATCCCTGATTTCCCAGGTTGTATCTTCACCCCCATAATTGCTCAAGCCATCAAACAGGGATTGCTCCCAGCCCACCTCCAGCACAGAGTCTTTAGCTCTGGCATTGATGCCATTTTGGGCCAGCCGGGTTGGACCGTGGATGCTGCTGGAGCCGCCAGTGCTGCCACCAGCCGGGGGTTGCACGGTGTGCTCACGGCTAATCCTACTGCTGCTAAACTGATCACCCCACGCTGCTCAGCCCCTCACGCTGGGTGGCTCTGGCAGGCTCCGGTGGGGCGTTCAGTGTGGGTGGGATCGCTGCCGCTGCGTGGAACACTTGTCCTTCCCCAGCCTAGCCAGGGCAGCCAGCGCAGGGTCGAACAGCCACCTCAGTGCTCTTGAATTTAGCAAAGCAAAAGGCGATGCGCTAGGTAAAATTGGAGGCAGAGAAAAAAAAAAAAACAGAGATGAGGCTTGCAGGGATTCGCTGCCAGAATAGGCTGGCGTAGGGTGGTGTTTGGCCCTCCTGCCGGACTTGCTGGGCAGGTGGTCCAGGGATGTCCCCCCACTGCATGGGCAAGCACTAAAAGTGTACCGGCTTCAGATGGGGCTGCTGGATGAGGGGCAGCCTGCCTCCGGAGACGGGCATTGCCCTGTGCCGCCATGGAGCCGTCCCCATCCACGTAGCTCCTGGCCAGCACAGAGGGATGGACTGGAGCTGCAAGAAGAGATGGGAGGGGACAGAGGAGGCAGAACGGGCTGAAGAACACGCAGTAGAGGCTGGTACCCTCCCCGTTATCGTGGGTGGCTAAGTTTTCCTTCCTGTCTTTCCTCCTCCGGACAGCGGTTGCTGCCGATTTATTTCAGCGTAGAGGAAGGCGATGGGGAAAGCTCAGCAGAGCGCAGAAGCAATGCTGCCTGCTGCAACGCGCACACTGTTGGTTGGCCAGGGGCTCCATCGTGTGACAGCAGCGCTGGCAGGGGTCCCTGTCACGCAGAGACCCTCTCGCTAGCAGGACTTGGGCACCCTCAAAGGAAGGGGTGAGGCCACGGCACGAGCCCTGGGGCTTTGCCGAAGCTCCTTATGTGGGAAGTTTGTACGTGGTGGAGATGCATAACCGCATGTCAGGCCATAAAGTGTACATGCATGGGTGATGTCAGTGCTTTCCGTTCATTGCCATGACTCCCGTGGCTGGAGTTAGCTGGTACCAGTAGACCCAAGGGCTACAGAAGCCCTGGGAAGAGTGAGCTCCGCTTCCCCTGGCTCCTGCCACGACCAAAGCGTCTTCCCCATCTGTCAGTGCTGCCAGAGTTATGTCCACATGTGTCCCAGATTGAGATTTCTCTGCTTTTAAAAGAGGAGTAATTCTGCTTTATTGATCCTCACCTTGCTGAATTAACTCATGTTTAAACAATAATTATGTTTTCACCCAGGAGAGGAGACAAAGAGATAAACGTCTCTGGAAATGAATGCGTTTCAGATGCCACATGCTGGGGTTAATTTATTGATGGGCGCAGAAGCTGCTATCTCCTCTCTTTCTCACCAGCAACAAGCAATTAGCCCCCATCATTCCTCAACCGAGGAAAAGAAAGAGAGATTTTGTTTCATTACTTTCACTTCTCCCTTGCTCTCTTAAGCCCTGGCGCTAATCTTTTGCAATCGGTTCTGCTGCAAAGCCTCCCGGGAGCTCCAGTTTGCATGTGCCTCGTTAGAAATGCTGCCCACATTTCAGCTAAGACAAAGACTGGGCCGGTAAACAGCCTTCAAGATGCAGAGCAAAGCCACACAAATCAGCTTTTTGAAGAGAAACCAACTATAGATATGTCCCTCTCTCCCCTCCCCACATTGTCCAACCTTCTCCGTTGGCTGACGGGGATGTGACCTGCTCTTTCTGGACTCTGCTTCCTCCCACATCCACCGCCCTGTGCAACTCCCCAGGCCTGGTGCAGTTAAACTAGTTGCTTTGCTTTTTGGGGTGTTCTCTGGGCTTTCTGTGTAGGAGGTGGTTTGTAGATTCACGCAGTGACGTGTGGTTTGTTTGTAGACATCTGAGTAGTTTTTGGTTGGTGTGCAAATGCTGTTCAGTGAAGGTGCCTGGGTTCAAGTGGTGTGGTGGTCTGCCTGGGTCTCGAGGCTTGGTCTTGTGCCCACGGGTGCGCAGGGGAGGTACACATTCAACCTAAGACAGCGCTGCTGGAGTAGTCTCTCCAAAGACGTGTACAGAATGTCTCCTCTCCCTCTCCCTCTCCCTCTCCCCTCTCCCTCTCCCCTCTCCCTCTCCCTCTCCCTCTCCCTCTCCCTCTCCCTCTCCCCTCCATTGAAGTGCCTTTCAATCATGCATTAAGCGACATGACTAACATCTGTCATGTGTTGTTTGTTTTTCCACCCGCTCCCCAGGGCGAGATGCGTGTGCAACAGAGTGTTTTGGAATTTTTGTAATTGGCACTCTCTGTGTACACTGGGGAAGGCAAGGTCAAAGGGACCGTGTGTTTGTGTGTGTGTGTGTGTGTGCGTGAAGCAGCTGGCCTGGGGCTGGAGATGGCGCCTGCTTCCCGCAGAGGCTCGTTCCCTGCTCAGGCTGGGGCCAGCGCAGGAAGAAGCTCTGTCTCCTCATGACATAGCACCTTCCCACCTCCCCTGACACCTCCTTGCGTCTCAGGCCAAGTTTTACTCTCATCACAGCACACTGGCACTTTATCTCTGGGTGGCTCCTGCCAAGGCGTTATCGGTGTTGTCCTCAAGATGCAGCCCTGCTTTCTGTGAGTCTGACCTACATTCCTCCACCGGAGATGAATGGACTTGTGTTTGGCTGCATAAAACACATGTTCTTGCCGAGGGAAAGCTACTATATTAGCTGCTCCAGAGCTCTGTGTGCGATGGACTCGTCCTTTCTGTTATCAACATCAGCCTTTTTCTCACTGGCAAACTTTGCCAGCAACAGTTTTATGTTGCCTTCAAGATAATTGATACGATGAGTGATTAGCAATGGGCCAAGAACAAATACCTGGGGGGGCCACGCTGGGACCACCCTCCTGCAATGATGATTCCCCATTAACGATCATTTCCCCATTAGCAGTTACGTTTTTTACTTCTTCGTGTTACAACTCTGGATGCTCTTATTATCCAGCTGGCTGAAATACCAGCCTTGCTCCAAACTCCAGCCCTGTTCAGTGTGCGAGCTGGTTTCAGAACACTCCAGGACGCCTTTTGGGTTAGGAAGCAAGGTTTGGCATAACCTCTACCTGCCCCTGCATCCCTTACTCTTTGCAAGTAACGTCGAAGCCAAAACACTCTTCAGATTTGCTTCATGGAGAGCTTGGAGAGCCAGAACCAAGGTAACGGTGCTGGATCAATAAACAGATATGTCTTGGCATTGAAAGGATGTTATCAGGGTTTGCTCAGCGTAGTCAAAGCCGGGGGGCTGAGCTCAGCCTGTCCTCAGGCTAAATGGGCTCAGTTCACAGCGGTGTTCACATAATCTGCTGAAGGAGGCAGCTGTATCTGGAAGACTTCGGTTCCTGGGCATGTCGTGAGGAGATGGATGCTTCTGCCTTGGAGCTGCAAGAGGGGATAGACACAAGCACTGGGGCAGTGGGGGAAGGTATTGCTGGAGGTGTGGACATCCCCGCATGGCAGTGTCCCTGGCAGAGCAGCACTGCCTGCACCGCTGGCCACCCCAGCGGTCACCTCCCTTCTGCAGGCAGCGCGTGTCCCCGGCGGGTGAGTCAGCCTGACTCACCGAGGACACATTACCCCTCACACGAAGGCTCCAGCGCTGACGGCTTGTGCGCAGCGATTAGGATTCGGGCTTCTCTGTGACTCGGAGCCTACTTAAATAATTCTGAAGGCTGCCATTCAAGGGCAGGCATCCACTCTTTGCCTCCTTTGCCTTGCTAATTGCTTCCTGGGGGCTAAGGTAGCCCAAACTCACTGCTGCCTGCTGGGGACCAGCATCATTCCAGTGGGGTTGCTCTATCTGCTGGGTGCCAATCTGCTATCTCACCTGATGCTGGCCAGAGGTACAACCTGGCTGTAGCCCGAGTTGCATGAAATTTGTGTCCCTCTGATGCTTTTGCAAGGAAGGTCTGTAACCCCCATCCCTGGGCATCCATTACCATGGTGGTTTCCCCACCCCGCTTTTGACTTCCTACACCTCTACACCTCTGTCTGTTCCAGAGTACCTGGCTTTTTCCTTGCTGTTCTTTTTTTTTTTTTTTTTTTTTTTTTTTCTCAGCACAAGATGCATCTCCCAAAATGTTCCTTGTCTGCAAAGCAAAAGAAAACAGCAAAAATAGCCCTGGGTCCTGGAACATCTTTTTCTGTTACTGGACATCCCTCTGAGCTCAAGTAGATTTCCTGCCCAGACACAGAGTGAATTATGGCCAAGCTCTCGGAGGCTGACCTTGTGGTCAGCCAGAGCATAGGCTTGCTAATAAATGTGGTCAGCCCCTACCGCAGACAGCCTATTTTTAGTGCCTGTGTTTCCTTGCCCGTTGCCTCATCACCCTGCAGGTCCCAGCATTGAGCATCCCTCGGGGGTCCGGCCGGTCGTGCAGGATAACCCCACGGGGAGCACATCCCGGGCTCGTTCCTCCCCCCTGGGCGCTGGGAAATTGCGAGCGTTGGTTTCCATGCAGTGTCTGTTAGTTTTGCACCGCAAAAAAAGTGGCGGGTGCGTGGGGCAGGGTGGCCCGTCTTGCTGGGGCGCGCTGCCGGAGCACAGCGGAGGTCGTGCCCATCAGACAGGGAGCGGAGAGCTCGTGGAGCTCATCCTAGGGTCTGTGCTTGGAAAATAGCCTCAGGTCAGCGTGAGATTGATGTCCCGTTGTGCAAAGTGCTGTCGGATGGGCGAGGAGAGATGCTTTTAAAGTGGAGGTGGGGGAGAGAGGAGAAGGGCAGGAAGAAAAACGGAGGGATCGGCACTTAGGTGAGAGGGAGCGGGGCTTTGAAAACTTGCTCTTTGCAAGTTGCTGAAGTTTGGAGACATGCAGAGGACACCGCAAATAAGCTGCCTGCTTTTTCTATACAAGTCTGTCTGGAGGCATTTGCACTGAATTTATGCCTTTATGGGAAGGGAAGAAGTTGTTTGAAATGGAGCCAACAGAAATAAGGTTCTGGAGCAAAGCGGGGATCTGTCCCCAGGTCCACATGAGCCATCCGAGAGCTCAGAAGGAAATCTAGTAGGAAATATCTGAGATGCTAACAAAAATGTGAACAGTTCTATCAGTCTGGTATATTGAAGCAGATCACAAGGCTGTAAAAGATTTAAAAAAAAAAAAAGAAAAAAAAAAAGAAAAGCTAACTAAAGGTAAGAGTGGATCTGACAGGTTTTGGACAAGCCTGTGATCCTACAAAACTGGTGAAAATAGTTCATATCTGTGGTGAGAAGAAGAAACTGCTGGGAGGCTTGCAGTCTGCCAGGATTCATTAGTTCTGCCAGTGGCAAGGAAAACCACGTCTCAGTAGTCTCTTAGACTTCATTAAACGTATCGACAAGCAATGAAGGAGGAGGAACGGGGTTTGTAGTCCACCCAGACACCCAGAGGAGCTTTGGATGGAGAGCATTCAGCTCAGGATGAAGCCCTGGGAGTTACTGCTGGCAGAGAAAAAGCTGCCATGACCCACGGGGAGGAGGCAGGACCTCCTGGTGAAGATGTGCCCACGGGGCAGCGTGGAACAGGGAGCAGCATTTGGCTTTTGGAGCATCTGTGTAAGCCAGCTGGGTCCTTGCTGACAAATCCTTGCTGAAACTTACTGCTGGACAAGCCCAGATCGTGGGGAGAAGCTGGGAAGAAGGGTTTGGATAAAGGTCATCTTCTCAGGGTGGCATCGTCCTGTTGCATGAAGCAGGAGCATTACTTCCCCTGCCGACACTCAGTTGTAAATCAAGGCATTGCAATAGCAGCTGTGAGCCCCCAAAAGCTGGTGAAGCCAAAATCTCATTTTCACAGATTTTCAGACCCAGGGAGCTGAGGTGTAGCCCAGCACATGGGCAATAGCCGTGGGCTTTGCTCTTTGCGTGAGCTCTGGCTGCTGAAGAAGGGCTGTGTCCTGTCCTAGCACTGAGCTGCCTTTGGCGAGGGGGGAAGCAATCCTTGACCATGGGTTACGTGTGTTGGTTTTTTGTGCCTGTTACATTCTCCAAAGCTTCCAGAAATGGAAGATTTCATAAAACAGTGACAGTTGGAGTGGAAACCTTTAGTGCTTCAGGGGTTTGGCTTCAATTAGCCTCCAAAAGCTCGGAAAGGTCTCGCCTTGGAAGTGGCGCATGGCCATCCCAGGGAGCAAGCCACCTCACATTTCCAAAGCAGCCTGGTCCCCACCAGCCTGTTTAGCAACAAGTGTCCAGCTGAACTTGGACTGAAGGTGCCACTCATTAGTTATCCCCTTTGAAGGGTTTCCAGTATGCGAAGTCCTGGATTGTAGGCTGCTCTGGGACTGCAAAGCCAGTCTCCAGTCAGGCTGAAAGAGCAAAGTGCTGCAGCTCTGGACACTGCTCGCAGGAGCCCACGACCTTCGCAGAGGGTGCTACAAATCACTCCCGGAGAATGTCAGCAGGGCGGTGTGTGACAGACCTCAGGACCAAAAGGGCAGGGCAAGGCTGGGGCTGAGATGTTCGGGTCCTGCACATCCATCAGTAGTGTTGGACGCAGAGTGAGTCACTTGCTGCGGTCTTCAGGCCACCCATGACATGTCTGTGACCAAGCAAAGCCCTGGGTAATGGGAGCACAGCCATGGCAGGACACTGAAACCAAATGTTATTGTCTCCACTTTCCAGGGAGAGATTTTACTAGGGTGGGAACAGAGCAAAGGAACCATGAAGCATGATCGGGAGCGCAGATGCTGCAACACAACATGCACAAACCTTAGTAATCGTTGTCTTTTGGGGACTTTAATTTCTCTGGGCAGACACTGTGCTTCTGTGCAAAGGGAAGACGTAATACCCAGATTCCTAATCCGGGTGGGAGATGCTAGAGCATAAACAATAAACAGGAGAACGGCTTGCAAGATGTGTAGTCTGTCCTGCAAATGAAAAGAGCATCTTTCAGGATAAGCCGTCTTAGGCAGCACTAAATGGAGCGGATCCATGCAGAGAAGCCAATATAATTGTAGCATATTAAAAGGAAAAGGAGAAGAAGAAGAAGGATTGAGCAGGGGCTGTGGCAAGCTCGTTACAGAGGGGAAAAGCGATGCATGTCACCTCGTAATGAGTGCTCCAGGAAGGCCAATCAGGTGGAGAAGTGAAGTGAAACCACACAGCAATCGAAGGTGATGGAGGCAGGAGGGGTTACAGCAGTATTAGTCCAGCGTATGGACCATCGATCTCTTGGTGTAGGATTTGCGGGGAAAGATTGTTATTTAGGCTTAGCTGCCACCAGGTGCTAATTGAAGCTGAGGAGTCCGGAGCCTCATTGTACCGCCTGCCTTTGCTTAGAGCCATACTGGAGCGGATGGCGTTGGGGAAGGGGCTGTGTGCATGTTACTCAATGTGGGAACGAAACAGACTTTGTCTCCGCTCAGGAGACAAGGGGAAGCGGCCGACAACTATCCCTTGCACGGTCGCATGTGTCTGTGTGCAGTGTGCGTCCCTGTCCCACAGCACTGGGCAAGACACATCCACATCCTGGTGCAAAATCCCCCGGGATGGGGCAGAGCCTTGCCATAGGCTGCCCTTCGTCCCAGGTTCAGCACACTTGACCTTCTGAGCTTTTTTGGCTTGGAAAGCCTGAAGCGTTTCCCCCAGCGCAGGTGTTAGTAGATTTAAGACATCCAGCAGCAGCCAGATTCTTCTTAGTTATCTATTCTGGAGCGTTACAGAGCAGCCGGAGGTCTGCAGAGTCGATGCTGAAAAACATTGACCTGCAAGGCTGGAAGCCTGGAGGACTTCTGCCGGCCAAGACCCGTGTGCTTTGTAGGCAGAAGAGAGCTGGCACCGTCGCACCAAGGAGCTGACTGGGATGCACAAGCTAAAGCAGAGCTGCAGCGTGTAGTGTGTCTTGCTTGATTCCTTCTGAATTTGCTCAGGTGTAATGATGTGTGCATGTATTTCTGATGTCCAGGCGTTGGTTGTGCTGCGGGGTAACACAGCTCTGCTGGCAGAGGACTGGTGGGGAGTGGACATTTTGCTATGCCAAAGCGTGCTTCTGCTTTCTGGAGAGAGGTCTCCTCTGTCCTCTGCTGGTCTGTGCTGCTTGAAGGGGGCCGCACCAGCTGCCTCCAGGATCCAAACTGAAATAAAGCCGAGGAAGTTGCTGAGCATCCCTCACAGAGGTAACAGAGCTACGGGGGGGGGGATCAGGGTCCTGTCCTGTTGTGAGCAGCAGGGAGGCAGCCTCACAACAGCGGCGGCTGGTGCAAACCTGCATCATGGAGAGCATGTGTGCAGGGCTCTGCTGCGGGGTGCCAGTCCTGGTAGTCCCACAGCCATGCATCCGTCCAAGCACAGATCTTGAACCAGGCAGGAGAGCTCTGCTCACCATTCACATTGTTTGTGTGCAAACCCTCTCCAGGGGAAACGGTAAGCCAAGCCCGGAGCGCTTGCTCCAGAGGGGAGTCTCCAGCCGTAGATGTGAACTTGAGACTTTGTAGGATGAGTCACTGAGATCCCCTGACTCCAGCCAAGCCGCAAGCCCTGGCAGGTCGGACTCTGCTGCATCTGCGGATTGCCTGTACTGTGGTGCGGTTGCTCCGGTAGAGAGCACACTGTGCAAATGAGAAACTGAGGCACACATGAGTGAGAGTGTATTAAATCCAGAAGCTAATGTCTGTCTGTCTACTCCCCTCCCTGCAATTTCCCATAGGAAACCTCCATGTCTGGCCATAACTGGGAGCCTGGAGATCTGCCACAACCTGTGCCAGCTGCTGAGGCAACTGGAGAGTCTTGGAGCAAAGCATGAGAATCCAGGGACATCACTCAGGAGTGGCCTGTGGGACTCCTGGAAGGGGATGTAACATTACCTGGGATGCAGTGAGGTGCCTGGCTGGTGATCACACCCAAGTTCCTGCACTCAGCAGACTTGAAAATTAGTTTTACCTTTGTGGTGGGAAGCACAGGGAAATTGGCCTGTGTCCTTGTCTCTTTTTTTTTCCTTTGGGTGAAGATCCCTGCTCTGTGGCATAGGGGAAAGCAGCTCAGGAGCTTAGGTTCCTACTGGTTCCTTCCAGCTCTTAGAGCATCACACAAAGCCCCTTGGCATGGGGAGGAAGTGCGGCCAATGCCAATGGCCACAGGCTCACTTGCCCGTGAGCTGTTCCCACTGACGCTCCTGCTGGAATTCCATTCACTTTACTGGGACTCTTCTCTGCCTCGTGTATCTCCAGGGCTTTTCCCTTGAGGAGCCTCCCCAGCTTTGCCTGGTAACACCCAGCCCTTGCTTTGCACTCTCCCAGCATCGCAGGGCACAGCCCTCTGGGCTTTAAGAGAAAAGGCATTGCTCCTCCTTGTTCTTGGAGGATGCTTGTGCTCTCTTGCTGGACCCATCACAAGCATCCTTCTCTTGGCCTCGGTCGGGTGTAATATTTCTGCCAGCTCCGTGGTTCCTTTTGGCGGAGAGCCTTTAGGGATGCCTTCAAGCTGCCTTACTGCCCTTCCCATCGTGGCAATGGTGCTTAGCTGATTTACAGCTGCGGCGCACCGGTCTGCCCCTGCGCAGGTGACTCCTCCAGCTCTCAGCCCTGAGATGGACATGTCTGTCCGTCCCTCCCGGCTTGCAAAGAGAGTTTCTGTTGTTTTCAGCCCAAGTTGCTGGAGACTGAGCCTCACTTTTATGGAGAGTGAGCCCTGAATATTCAAGAAACAGCACTGAACTCACTATGACCATGGTTGGTAGGTTCGGGCCCTTAATTAATTAGCATTGATCGTACTTCACTTCCAACAGTGGAGGAGGGAGCTGCAGCTCAGGAAAGCAGTGAAGTGTTGCAATATAATCACTGCGGCCATTTTCACACTGCCGGTCTGTGCTCTTCAAAAGTTACACAGCTGCTGCAATGGCAGCACGGGAGACAGAAGGGAAAATCCTGGGGGAATAGGAATGACATAAGACTTCGGAAGCTGTCATTTTAAAAGAAACATTTGTTTATACATTTAGGCAGGGCTGTTTTTTTTTTAATCATATTATTTTTCTGGTTCTTGGCATTGGCTGAACTTGACTTAGCCTTAGCGAAGGTGCTGCTCTTGCCTTCTGCATGGCAGCAGAGTCAGGGTAGGGTGCCTCAGCCCACCAGGAGGTTCAGCCGTCGAAGCATGGGACCTCTGTGGACTCCCTTTGCTCTCAGCTTCCCCATCCAAATGCAGCAGCAACCTTGCAACCCCTGGACAACCAAAAAGTGCTCTTTGGGAGGTGGGATGTGCCTTGTCCCTCAAGAAATTTGGAGAGGGTTGGGTCAGTCACTTGAGAATGGAGGTGTCTACCCTATCTGAGCAAGACACCCAGTGGTCAGCCTTTTTCTGTTGGTGAGCTTTCCCTCCACATGAAGTTGTCCATCTTGCTGCAGTCTGGACATGTATTTTCTACTGAGTCTATTGAGTCCATGGGATTTCATATCCCTGATGCATTTATTTCTCCATGTTTCTCCAGTTTTGTTGCTGGCAGCGCCAGAGAGATGGCCATGGGCATCTTTCTATTGATCCATGAGTAGGACTTTGGGATGTAAGCCCAGAAGGAAAACTTCAGGATTTAGGTAGGCAGACTAAATCCTGTTACATTCATCTTCTTGCCCTAAATCACAGCTCCAGAGTGACAACCACATAGTGAGAACTACTGACAGTGAAGGCCGGAATGTCACAGCTTTTTTAACGTGTTGCGTGATGTCACCGACGCGTCTCCCAGCCTGGTGAATACTGAATCCTCCTGCAAACATAGTGTGTCTGTAATCTGTGCTGTGGCCTGGGCCAGCAGCTCCCAAGCTTTTCCTTGCACACCCCATTGCCAGGGGGTCCCGGTCGGGCTTGACTGTGTGCTGGGAGCCCTGGGCGCTGGTGGGCTTTCTCTCCTGCACAACACGCATGCACGGCTGGGAAAAGCAGTGCCAGGGCTGGAAGAAGGGTGGGAAGTGGTGGATGTCAGCAGGCAGAGACTTTCAGAGTCAAGCCTGGAAGCCCGAGGGATTAGTGGATATGGCTGTTAGGTGATTTAATTGTGTTTTCCTTCCTCCAGCGAGTTTGGGCCATTTTTCTTAACTTGCTTAGCCGTGAGGAGTTTTTCAGTGTAACCGCTATTTATGGAAGGCTTTTACTTTGCCGCTTCAGGGGGAGTCAGCAGCGTACACCGCAGCAGCTGTCTCATAGTGCCACAAGCCACCACTGCAGTGTCCGAGTGCTGGCATCTCAAGGGGCATACAGAGGTTCAAGATGGATAAAAAGACACCAGCTCAAATGAATTCTGTGCTTTGGGTGTTTATATTACAGCAGGATCAGGAGAACCCAGCTAAACCCTGGTGTCAATGTACTAGGTGCCATAGGACCACAGGGGAGGAGGAACATCAGAGCCTAGCTCTGATGCTGACAACTTGCACACCCTTGGGCCAGTCATTTAATCTGCTGTGGGAACTTCAGCTCCATCTGTAAGACGGGGAGAATGATGCTCTCCTCGTTTGTCTCATCTGTTTGAGTTGTCAGCTCGTTAAGATGAGAGCTGCATGTTGTGGGGTGCTGGTGCAGAGCTGTGGGTGACAGGGTGCCCATCCCCGGGGGGCTGCAGGCAGTGCGAGTGCTGGGGAAGAGCCATCTCCGTCCCCTGTGCTGGGACCCTGTGCTTCCCATGGAGGGGCATCTCCGTCGGGAAGCGAAGCGTGTGCTGCCAGTCTGTCCTGAGCAGAGCTGACGGGGAAATCCTCAGGGGAGCCATTTTCCATTGGAAAATGAAGTCCCATCAACGTCTGAGTGTTTTGCACAATCATATTTCTCTGTCAAGGGAAAAAAAAAAAAAGTTGCAGGACGTGGAGAAGGGCTGCAGTATGTCTTTTTGGTATTTTTCAGAAATGGTTAGGCTCTTCACTTTAAATTGGCAACCCCTTCTACCCCCCAAAAAAGGGTTGCAAAGCCTTTTATACAATGCAGTGGGGCATTGTTTTGGGGGTTGTTTTTTTTTTTTTTTCCCTTTAAAGGATAATTTTTGGAAGTTTGGGCTTTTGCCCTGATGGGGCCTTAGCAGCATTTCCAACTTCATGGCATCCTGAGCTTGCCCCAGCCGTGCCAGGGTAGTGGGGGGCTGCAAGCGTGGGAGCCCGGAGAAGCCGGAGCATCTCCTCCCACCCATCCCCATGCAGGCGGCCGCTCTTTTCCCCCGTCGCCGTCTCCTGCGGGCTGGCAGCCGCTCTCCCTGGGTGGGCTGCAGAGCATCCTCTTTTCACTCTGCTTCAGTTTGTTTTCTATTCATGGCCTCAAGCCGGAGGTACGGGAAGAGCTGCTTGCTGCCTGTAGCTGCTTTCCGTGCGTGCGTGCGTGCATAGATTTGCACTGATTTTCTCTCCTTAAGGACTTTCTCGTATTCCCCCTCCCACAGGCAGCGTCTGCGGTTGTTTGCAGGCTCCTGCCTGTGGGCAATTTCCTCCTCCTCCTCCTCCTTACTACCATTCACTCCCTCATCCCTTCTCCTCTTCCTCCCTCCTGATGGAGACAGCCGCTCACAGCCGACTCATTTCAGAGATGTTTTTTCACTGCTGAAGCCAAGATTTTTCTCTCTCTCATCGTGCTTAGTCTGGAATTGGGAAGGGGTTGTTTTGGGTTTTTTTTTTTTTTTTCAGCAATAAATAATTTCAGCGTGCTGAATAGGCAGGAGAGTGAAGCTGGCATTAGGCTACATTGAAATACTCCATTTGTTCTGGGAGTCTTTCTCCTCACTCCAGAAAGCTTCCTCTAGCGTTCAATTTTAAAGCAAATCACTATTATTTTTTGTTTTCTAACTTTCCAGAAGAGATTCCCATATTATTTCGGCTTGCCTGGAGATTTCCACAGACACCAGAACTCTTTCCTTTGGCTTTTCTTTCCTCTTGCTTTCTTTTTGCCGGGGTTAAAAGCCCCAAGCCAGCAAGGTACTTAAACACATGCTGAAAGTTAAGGGCTTGCCTAAGTGCTTTGCTGACTTGGAGCCAAAGATTTTTTCGCAAGTCCTTTAAATGCTTCAGAACCTGAACTCAAAACATTTTACAGAAATTCCAGAATTGAAGTATCTCTTGTGCTAATAATAGTTGTAATTCAGTAGTGCCTTCAGATAACTGGAGCTCTAGACATGGTGAGCTTCTGTATAATCTTACTTTCAGAAAATATACTTCCGTAAAATCTTCTTCTGCTTCAAGCACAAGAGCTCTCCAGAGAGCTGGGCAAGTTTATTTGTATTTCAGTCAATGAACATAACTGGGCTTTTAGCTGTTGTTTTGCAATAAGACACTCAAATCTTTTAAGTGTTGAAATTTAGGAAATAATGGGCAATTAGTTCAAATCATACTGAATGAATGTCTGCTCCTGAACTAACATTTGCTCATCATCTACAACACAGGAAAGAAAAAAAAAAAAAAAACCAACAAACCACCAACTTGAGGGCTCTCTGAAACAGCAACATCAGTAATTGGAAGTTAGGAGATGCTCTCAAAGACAGGCTGAGCTCCCGTTTCACAGAGTCTGAAAGCAGCACTGCTCTCTGCTTTTGAGAGATTACTCAGAGGGATGGCGTTAAAAGCCGTACAGAGAGGGAATAGCGGTGGGTAGAAGAGCAGGAAAGGCTCTGCGGAGGAGGAGGTGTTTCCAGAAACAGAGAGGCAGCCAGCATCGAATAGAAATTATGGCTTTGTTGTTTTGGGCTCTGCGTGAGGAACCCAGGAGCCTCTGCCACCAGCCATCCCGTGGGGGCTGCTTGGAGATGCTCAGCTGCTTAATGAAGAGCATCTGCTTCAGAGGTTTTGGAAGAGGTGCTGGACACTGATGCTTAGGGCAGCAACAAGGGAGCAGGACCAGACAGGAGCTAGTTTACTTCACGACCCTCCAAGGAATTGCAGACACCCTTCTCTGAAAGCACTCAGTGCTGCTGCTGGGAATGGGAAACCCAGCTGAAAGCTCCCAACTCACTATCCTCATCTTAATGCTTTCTTTTGAGAGGTGATATGATCTGCCATCAGCTTCTGAGGAGAAGGATCTGGGGGTCCTAGTAAACAGTAAATTATCCATGAGCCAGTAATGTGCCCTTGTTGCCAAAAAGGCCAATGGAATCCTGGGCTGCATAGGGAAGAGTGTGGCCAGTAGGTCGAGGGAGGTCATTCTCCCCCTCTACTCTGCACTGGTGAGGCCACAACTGGAATACTGTGTCCAGTTTTGGGCTCCCCATTTCAAGAGGGACAGGGAACTGCTGGAGCGAGTTCAGCAAAGGGCAACTAAGGTGATTAAGGGCTTGGAGCACCTCCCTTATGAGGAAAGGCTGAGAGAGCTGGGACTCTTTAGCCTGGAGAAGAGAAGGCTGAGGGGAGACCTTATTATGCCGTACAAGTATCTAAAGGGTGGGTTGAAGGAGGATGGAGCCAGGCTCTTTTCAATGGTTCCCAGTGACAGGACGAGGGGCAATGGGCACAAGTTAGAACACAGGAAGTTCCGTTCAAATACACGGAAACACTTCTTTACGGTTCAGGTGAGAGAGCACTGGCACAGGCTGCCCAGGGAGGTGGTGGAGTCCCCTTCTCTGGAGATTTTCAAGACCCGCCTGGATGCAGTCCTGAGTAATGTGCTCTGGGCAATCCTGCTTTAGCAGGGGAGTTGGACTAGATGATCTCTAGAGGTCCCTTCCAACTCTGAAACTCTGTGATTCCATGATTCCTTGATTCTGCATTGTGCTTTGCAGGGATACATGTGCACATCTGCACAAGAAGGCATGCAAAGCCTCTGTCTGTATGCCCCAAAGCATCGTGTGCTTGCAATCTCCTGCAGTCTCATAGATACGGTCTGGGAGTTGCTCAGAAACCATTTGGGGACCTTGATCCTGCAGTCGTGTCATTCATGGCCCAGATACACACTTTCCAACCCATAACCAGAGACCCAAACTCATTCAGCCCCCATCTGGAGCCTGCTTCCACGTTCTGCCTGAATCCAGGAGCTGTGTCCTGGGGCCCTGTCCTGGTCTGCAGTGCTCCTTTAGCTACACTCAGGGACTTATCTTGATGTCTCTGGTGGAAGTTACACTCTTTCCAGTGTGCCATGGGTCTGATACGTTGCCATCTTTCACCCCAGAGGTGCTCACACCTAGGGGATGCTCTGTGTGACTGTTGGGCTACAGCTCCACAGCGGTGCCATGGCTCAGCACATGCCAGTGATCATTTCTAGGCTTGGCTTCGCTTGAGGATCCTTCGGAATGAAAGGCATGAAATGCAAATGTAATATCTCGTTATTACCAAGGCAAATCCCAAGGCCTTGGTGTAATTGTTAATACAGCCCCTGATGGGCAGAGTAGATGGTTGCCTTATTATTAATATTGCTTTGAAATCATCACCAGGCTCCAGAAGTGCAAGTGTTACTTGGAGTAGTGAGTGATGGTGATTGAGTCAAAAAAAAAGAAAAAAAATTACTTGGGAAAATGCTTCCCATTTCATCAGCATCAATTCTTCCCACCCTCTGGTCACTGTGCTGCCCTGGCAGCAGCTCGGTTCCTCTGTTATCCTGTAGCCACATGCATGAAGAAGAGTCTTGGTGTTGGTGCAGGGGGAAGAAGTCCCTGTCTTGGGAAGAAACAAGTCCTGAGGTCTAACCTCTGGTGGACGTAGGGATGGAGGAAAAAGTATTGGTGTTTTCTGTTGGGAGTTCCTGGGCACAGGGCGTCAGTGCTGCCCTGTCCCCCCGTGTCTTGGTGCTGCAGGTTGCACCCTCGCTTTGATTTCTAAATCTAGCCTGGGTGCTGCCTTTGAGTCCTGGCCCCGCATGCGGTGCGCCCTGTACCTCCTCCTTGCCGGGGCCGGGTCATACGGAGGAGGATGAACCTCCCGTACCTGTGGTTAAGAAAGCGGAGGAGGATTTCCATCCTCGGGCTGCAGAAGTTCATGTGTTTAGTTGCAGCGGTCCCAGCTTCAAGCCCAGCTGCTGCCGATCCACCCAGGGGTGTGAGTGTTACATCTGTAAGCGACAAGCCACTGGCCTACAGCAGGCAAAACCCAAGCCAACAGACAGACAGAAAGAGCCTGAGGGGCTGAATTTTAGAGCTATTAAATGATTAAATGCAAGGGAAAAAAAAGTTAATTTAACATCGCGGTTGTGATTTTACACACCCAAGAGCCTGGAAATTGAGAGCTCTGCTTCTCACACAGGGATCGTAACTTGGCACTGCACAGATTGTACAGTATGTAAAATTAGACCGGAGAAATAGTAAATATGCTGCAGGGAGCAATACTGTCTTGGCAGAAGGAGGATGGACTGAGTGGGACCCAACAGGTCTTTTACGCCTCTGACTTCCATAATTCTGCGCTAATAAAAAAAATATTGCACAATGCCTGATGCTAATCCGCAGCCTTGAGTGGGGTGAAGCGGGAGCCGGGTTGTTGTGTGAACAAATAGCAGTCGCCCCCGGTGTATTCGCGCGGCGGAAGGCTGTTATTTGAGGGCGGGCGCGTGGGCATTGGCAAACAGCGATGGGGAAGTGTACGCTGTGCACCGGGCTTAAAAGGCAGGTTGCGGTCAGTGGGGTGCGAGGTACCCTGACATCTCTATCCAGCGCTTCCCTCCCACCTCCCAAAGCTCAGTAAATACAGGCGTCTTTGCACTGTTGCTGGACCACAATAAGCCTTTCTTGTGTTTACGGCTGTAATTTGGGCACCTAATTCTGAATCGTATTGATTTCCCCTTAAACGGTGTTGAAAAGCCTGATCTAAGCACTCTTTTGTGGCCTACAGCAATTTATCCTGTCTGCGTGAAAAAGCAAGACCAGAAAACAAGGCTTTAATTCATCCGCGGTGCTAACACCAGTCACCTGGCAGCAAAGGGCGAAGGCTCAAGTGATCCCGGCTTGGAGGATATTGGTGGGACTTTTGTGCTATGTGCTGGTTCTCATTAGTGCCATTCATCTCTGTCTGGTCCTCCAACACCTTCCTCTCCATATCATACCACCCCACGTGCCAGGGCACCTGTGGTGTTGATGCAGGGGAGTTGGAGGAGTTGCTGTTTCATGGGGCAACTGCTCTTCCTCAGGAAAGGTCGTCTCAAGTTGACTTTGCAAGGAAGCCAAGTGGGCAAAGTCCCATCCATCCTTCCTGTTGCCTTAGGATGAAAATGGTGTCATAGCTCAGCCTGTCCCGGCAAGGAGAGTACTTGAAGTCCCAGGACACAGACATTTTTGGACCAGAAGAGCTAGGACATACAAGTGCAAGTCTTACCAAGACCTCCTGCTGGAAACCAGCTCAATATGTGAGCTCAGGTCCTCTGCTGGAGTGCAAGAGCAAAGTCTCCTGGGGAAAAAAAAGCTAAGATCACCAGCCCAACAGCATCAACAGCATCAACAGCATCAACAGCATCCAGCTCTCTCAGCCCAGAGCAGCTGAGAGAGAAAAGCAGAAGTAGCAGCAGAGGTGCATCTTCTCTTGATCCTGCCTATGGCAACACAAGACAATCAGTGCTAGAGGTATGCGACCATTGCAGATGGATATACCCTAGCATTAGTACCCTCTGGCAGAGCTCAGTCCTACCCCGAAGACGTGGGAAAGGGCAGCTTCTTTGAGCTCACCTACCCATGCATGACTGGAGAGACCCTGTTACCAAGGCAGGAGGGACTTGGTCACTGTTCCAGCTTGTTGCAGCCAGGGACAAATTGGTGTTTGGGGAGCACACTGCTGTACAGCCCCTGCTACTCCCAACAAGAATTGAGTGTGATGGCATGTGGGACAAACAAGTCTGCCTTGGACATGGAGCCCTTCTGGCTTGCAGCAAGGAGCACTGCCGGCATGATGCTCCAGGCTGATGTGGTTTGGCAGGTCTGAAGAGCTGCAAGAGGGGCTCCGTCCTAACATGGGGGTGCTGAAAGCACACCAAGACCAGTATGAGACATGGACCCAGCCATCCTGTTCTGGCACAGGGACGGCACGCTCTGCCCTGGTGAGATCCCACTCAGACGAGGCCAAAGCCGTTCAGCTAGTCTGGTGATGTGATACAAGCAGAAAAAATGGCACTGAAGTTACTTGTCTGCTAAGGCAGCTTCCCCCATCCTGCTACCACGTCTGTCAGCCAGGGCTCAGCGTGGGACCACAGACCACAAGGCACGGGGAGCTGCCGCATCCCTTGGGGCTGAGCCAGTGCTGCAGCAAGGACTTGGCCCTCGCTTCTGCTGTGAGCTTGTGTTGCTTCTGCTTCCAGCAGTGGGTTTCTGTTCTGCGGTTTCCCACTGGGTTGAGTGCTGCCTTTTCTCCCCAGGAGGGTGCTTTTGCCCTGCCAGTGCGTAGCCTTGTTGGCTCCCGCGCACGAGCCATGCAAGTGTCGCCATCCTGACTGTGTCACCTGGAGTTCAGGCCCAGGGACAGCATGCCAAGCTGGTAGAAGAGCCCCACTGCTGGACCACCAGGTCAAGGTGGGAGCCTGTGGCAAGGACTATCATTTGTGACAATGACATACTTGACTGCAAAAGTTTCCCTTCGTCCCCAGAAAGTCTCAGCAGATACTGCATTAAGTTTCATGGAATAAGCATCAGCCTCTTCCAGCTGAGAGGCTAGAAGGGCCACAAAGGACCGTTTCACCCTATGAGGGACATCCCCAGCTGGGTTCGGGGTGTAGCTGCAGAGGGAGGTGTACTCAGCTGTAGAGCAGTGGTGGGAGGTAAAGCTGCAGCAAAGCTGGAGGAGAGCTTCTTCAGGGGCAGCAGGGCTTTGCCTACCCCCACAGAAGAATGTTTTGTGGTCACATCCAGGCTGAGAGAAGAGGCTCTCTTGCCCTGGAGCTTCCCCTGAGCCGAGCGTGTCAGAGGGGGAAGCGCCTCCTTTACAACACCCCTGAAGTAAACTAAGATCTGCTCCTAGGCTATCGTGGAGTGATTGAGTACAAGTCCTTTAGCACCCATCTGTTATCTCTTAATTAAAGTTTCTTGCTAATTATTTTTTCTTGTCAAGAGAGCAAAGCTGCTGACTCCAGGGATTTACCAAAGTAGAGCAAACAAACACAGTGTCTGCTTGCTGCAATTCTTCATTAATGGACAAAATTAACTTGGAACAGTCCATATCTTTGGCTACATCAATGACACTTAATTATGCCTGTTTCCTTACAAAGATGTATCTAGTTTTAAATCACTCGTGGGGAAACTGCCTCTTTAAGCATGAAATTCCTTCTCCTTGAAGGAAAGGTTTCTGCTGGCAACAAAAGCCCTGCAAAGACCACGTGGCGCCGGAGGAAATAGATGTGAGGTGATCAAGGATGGGCTGCGCTTTGGGAAGCTGGTGTCAGGAAACCCTCTCCAGTGCCAGAGGCTGTTTCATCTCAAGAAGGGCAGACCTCAGGGCTGTGAAACTGCAGATGGGAGCAGAGCCACCAGCATCCCTTGGACATGGTTGGTGATGCTCGTGCCAGCCAGCATGGGTGCAGTCACAGGTGACAAGTCACAGGGTTGTGCCACCACTCTGTGAGACCCAGACCCAATGGCCAGGAGCATCCTCCTCCATGCAGGAAGGATGACGGGAGACGGCCAAACCATCCCCCACAAGCATCGGCACGTGAGACATCTCTGCAAGAAGGCAGGGCCACCTGGGACACAGCTGAGCAGAGGCACTTGCAGCTCTTGCAGTGGTGGCCAGCCAAGGTGGGGATCAGTGCTCTCCTCCTCCCCTCCCCGCGCTGGCCGGGCTCTTTCCCCTCATCCTCCCCACCCTCTGGGGCTCCCAGCTCATCTCCTGTGGGCTTATTCGTCTCATTTACTGTGGGAAGTTGCAGGGTGCAAGACCTCACCGGTTTATCTGCTTGGAAAGCTCTCGGCATAGCCCCGGCACTGTGTAAACATCAAATGTATAATTTATGAATACATACACAGAGAGCTAATTAGCCACTGAGATGATTATTTGTGGCCAGTTGCTTAGCGAGGGAGGTACGAAGGCTAACGAGGGCGATGTGAAGGTCCTGCTGTCTGAAGGCACGTATGTAACGCTCCGTCCTGCTGCAGAAGGGGACGTGTCCTTTCTCACTGCCTCAGTTTCCCCATCTGCAAAAGAGGGGCAGAGCCAGAGGCTGTGCGTCCTGCAGATGAGTGCTTGTGTCTGTCCCCAAAAATGCTTCGGTGCCTTCCTTTTGCTCTCTCGCTGTTCATGCCAGCCGCAACCCGCGCCGCATTTGGGCAGAGGGCTCTGGGGGAAACAGTTGGCCCCGTCTGCCTGCAAATCGCTGTGACGGCAAGGGCGGTTTTGGGCCCCCATGTGTGCGTGCTGGAGGTTGGCTCGCAACCCGCCCTGGCACAAAGAGCCCCATTGAGGGGCTGCGGTGAGCACCGGCGCCGGGAATGCAAACCATCTTCTCCGCTTCCTCTGCTGGCTGCTCAGAAGACCCCTGGGGGCATCTGGGCGCAGACCCCTGGGGCCGCGTCCGTGGCGTGGCTCCACGCGTGCTGCCGTAGGGCAGTGCCCAGTGGCACGCTTGCCCTGGCAGCTGCCCACGCTGGCAGGGTGGGAGCCTCAGTGGGAACAGGGAGAGCAGCCAGTGGAGGTGGAGGGTCCCAAGAGGAGTTTTCCTCCTTCCCAGCACCGTCCATGCCAGGGCAGCCCTCGGGTTTGCAGGATTTCCCTGTGTTGTTGCCCTTGCAGTCTCGATGCAGGTCAAGATTCATTAAGAAGGAAAATGAGGATGATTCTGTGGAGGAGCTCCAGCCGAGCAGGGTGGGTTTGGGAAGCATCAAACATGTTCCCGTGGGTCCTGCATCTCAGCTGCTTCTTCTCATCTGCCCTCCATGTCTCTCTGCTAGACCGCTGTCCCCGTTGGTCCCCCTTGCATTGCAGTTGCACAGATCACACCTGTCAAATTGTCACTTGTCATCATTAGGAGGGCAGCAAAGGAGCTCACGGCTTGTTTCACCATGCTACCCCAGGTCCACCACTGGGAGCTGTGTGTGTCTGTCCCACAGGCACCTCCAATCTTCCCTCTGCTGCAGCTTTTCAGGGCTGTGGGTAAAGCTGTAATTTCTGCCCTCATTACGCACCACTGCAGTTCCTCTCCAGCTCTGGGACTTTATGTCATAAGCCCTGCTGTACCTGTCTTGCATGCTGTGCTGCAGCAGACGATGTGGCCTTTGGTGGAGTTGGATGCTCAGAGGCATGTTGCTGCTTGGGGTGTGGCACCATAGCTGCTCCGTCGTGTGTGCTTCACCCTCATCCTGTCGCCTGACCCAAAAACCAGCATACTTTGGAGAAGCAGGGTGGTGTAGGAGCAGGACAGCTTTTCTCAGGATCAATTCTAGCCAATGATCACAGCAGTGTTGGTGGGAGAGGATCTTTGGAGGTATCTAGACCAGTGTCCCACTCAGAAGAGGCCCAACAGTAGGCCACGGCTTTGTCAAAAGAGACCAAGGATCTCCAAGGATGGAGATACCCCCTCTCTGTGGGTACCTATCCCAGGGCTGCACCACCCTCCTGGAGACTAAATTTTCCGCCATGTCTAGCTCAAACCTCCTGAGCTGCAGCCCCTGGCTGTTGGCCCTTGTTCTGCCTGTGCCATCCATCAGTGTCCGTCCAGGAGGGCTGGCCCTGCAGCATAGGCACCATCTCAGCCTCCGATCCCATGTGTTACCAGTGATGTGATGACCAGGAGAGGGTACAAACCGCCCTCCCCTCCCTCCTTGAGGGACCTGTGAGGCTCTGGGTGGGCTGGGACCAGGGGCGTCCTGCCCATACCCAGCCTGTGGGAGATGGAGGCTCCCAGTAAAAGCTCTGGTCACCCTTGCCCATCCCCATCCTAAAGCAGAACTGGTGTCTGTAGCACAAGGCAGGGCTGCTCCAGCTTGGAGGCGGGGAGGGACAACACTGTCCCCATGGTGCCCCTTCCAAAAGGGAGGTGACGCCTGCCAGTGGGGCTGCCATGCATTCTCATGGCAGTGTGATTGGGTGGGACTCCTACGGCTGGCATGGGGCAGGAGGGACATGGGAACCTGGCTCAGCTCCAGTAATAGCCTCAGCAAACCTGGCTGGGAGAAACGCCTCCTCTGAAGCTGTACTTTGGGTTTCTTCTTCATCAGGGGCCTTAAATCACTGCCTTGGTTTCAAAGACCTGTCTTCCAGGAATGGCTCCCTCAGTCTTTCTGGGTGAGTGCCAACATGTTTGTACTGTGTTTAAGGACAAATAGGAAATAATTCAAGGTGCCTTTTCCCCTTCCCAGCTTAGTCCTGCTGCCACCACCTACAGACAAGGTCTCAGCCACAGTCCTTAGAAGCAGATCTGGGCACCCCAAAGCATCCCCCTGCTCTCAAGCCTTCCTGGGGGCCAGGCACTGGGCAGGCAGGAGTCAGGCAAGGCAGGCAGGTCTGTGGACCCATCGCTGCAATGAGCCTTTCTCCATGCAAAGTTAGTGGGTGGTGCGGTGTCTCCAATGTCTCTGCCAAGCAGATCCCCACGTGTAAGGCCCGGAGAGTCAATGGCTTTTTGTGACCCAGCAGGAAAGGGGAAGAGAAAATGTCTTTACCTTATGCAATAGAAGAAATCAGAGGAGAATTTGAGTAAGGTGCTGGGACTCTTACTTTAGCTCTGCTATCTCTAACTATCCCTCCACCTTTCTGCCTAGTCATCTGTCCGTCCATCCATCCATCCATCCATCCATCCATCCATCCATCCATCCATCTCCACAGTCATTCAAACAGCCAACCATCCACCCAGCCCCACTGCTGTTCACTGATCCTTCCATCCCTCCCTGCACTGACCCACCTGCTTGTATTCTTATCCCTCCGTCCTCTTACACATCTCTGCATCCCCTTATATGCCCATCCATCCATCCACTAGCATAGTAATCCATCCGTTCATCTTCATACGCTTCACTCCATCCCATCTGTGCCCCTCCAGCCAGCTGTCCGTCTGTCTGCGATCACATGCATTCATTCTTCCATCCACCCATCCATCTTCTATGCTTCTATCCGCCTGTTTATCTGGGCCCATTCCAGCTACCCTTCCTCACACAGACACCTCAGCTTGGATATTGTCCCCTTTGTCTGCCTGTTGGTATACGTGCTAAGCTTTTTTAAGACACTTGAAAGTCTTGTGTGATCAGTGCAGTTTCTCAAAGGTCCCCACCTTGGCTAGTGTCTAAGATGATTCTGAGGCATCTCACCAGCACCTTACTCACAGCAACCCAGTCTTTCCTCATCTGATCTTAGCACCCCCTTTCCCAGCAGGGATAGCATTCCCAAAGGTACTGCTTCCCTATCTGAAGTAGGTGTCCTGACACACCATCTGCAGGACTCAAACCTGCCAGGGTCTCCTCCAGGGTCAGCTTCACCCTGGGGCTCTCTCCATTGCAGATGGGCTCAGGCTGTGGGCTTTCACACAAGGAATGGCTGGATCCTGCCTGTGTAGTCCTACCTATCAACAGGACCCAGGGGCTGATGTCTAGATAGGGAGGGCAAGCATGGGGAGATATTTCTCCAGTCCCTCTCTCCCATCAGCTGCCTGCAGCTTCCCTGGGCTCACCAGGCAGCTCAGTATTTTACTGCCCTGGGTGGTGCCTTCTTCTGTGGATTCATTTAATCACTATTTTCCCCAAAATGTTGTCATCCATAGCATTTGATGGACATGGGTTTCTGTAATTTAATCACACTTTGTGTGAAAAAGCATTTTCTTTTGCTTGTTTTCATTTGCTGCCCCTTAATTATTTTATTAGGAGAAGGAGCAAGCAGTCCTTCTCTATTCATCCTCTCCGTGTCACTCATCATTGCTTAGGTGTCTATCATGTCTCCGCTCAGTTGTCTCCTTTTACGGATGAAGGGATCGAGTCTGTTAAGCCATCCTTAGGCGGGGGCTGTTTCCAGCCTTTCCCCATTTTCTCTCTCTACCCCGTTTTCAGCTGAACTGAACTCTAACATCACAGAGATAGATCTGTGCGTGGCTTTTAGGGTACAAGTCTTTCCATTTTCTTCTTGATCCCTTTCTAAATAATTCCTAGCATTGGGTTTGCATTTTGGGTTGCCACTGAGCTGATGTTTTCAGGGAAGTGAGCATGGCAGCTCCAAGATATGTTTCCATGGAGGCTGCAGCTCATTTGGAGCCGTGAGTGGTGGGGGAAGCAAGGCTTGATTTTCCCTGTATGCATCCCTCTGAGCTTCATGACATGGTGTTACCACCTGGTGGGTCTCCGCTGTGATGTCCTTCTGCAGTGCTTTTGCACCCAGCTGTAATTTGGCTGCCCTGGCAGCCTCAGCAGCACGCTGTCTCCTCTCCCTGCCTCGACACCCTTTTCCCCGTGAGTTACGAGGGTGTTGGGCAGCTCTGATCCAGCTCTGATCTCTGTTGAACTTCACCGGTGACGTCTTCTACTGCCCCGTCTGACCGCTTGTTCTCACCTTTGGTCTCCTGACCTTTAGCTGCTATAAATCCTTGCAGGGACTTTCCTCCTGTGTCGGGGCTGCTTGATTTCCTTGGGAGGCATCTTGTCAAATGTGTTTTTGAAACCCAAGAGTATTTTGAGAACCAAACAGCCCTTGTCTGTGCGCAAAAGCTTGATGAAGCCTTGAAGAAACCTCATCCTCTACTCATCCCCCTGTCCTGCTTCATCCCTTGTCATGCACACACACACACACACAACCCCCACACACACAGGGCTTTATCCTTGCCACACACAGCTCAGCACAGCCAGTGTAGCAAGACGGGAAAGATTCAATTGTTAAGGATCATTAATGAATGTCAGCTCGAGCTCCTGTCCAGAAACCTGAGAAAATTCAATTAGGCAGCTGGTGCCCAATGAGCTGTGTTGCCCCGCTCGCAAAATGCTAAATCAAACAGCTCAGCCAGGCACCGTGTTATGGTAGAGAGAGAAGAAAAGGCGGGCAGGGAGATGAACAGCATAGCACGCACTGAGCAGCTGCCCCTTTCCGAAGTGCGGCGCCGTTGGGTTGCAGCCCTCCCACCCGATTTCCTAGGCAGGGAGTCGCAAGGGCAGCTGCCTGCTTCCCACCTCCACTAGTAAATACCTTGAGTTTGCTGGTGACAAGTCCTGGGGCTTTGTCACCTCTCTGCTGGGAATTTCTGATGTGTGCATTTGGTTTGCATCCTGCGACAAGACACGCAGGTACAGGAGCAGCACTGACTCGCTGGTGCGAGCGTCTGTGGGTCATTTGGCTGGAGAACCATACGTGCATCCCTGACGTCTTCTCCAAGGTAAATGTCAGAGGAAGGCGGCCTGTGAGATGGAGGTATGGAGGTGGTCCATGAGTCCCAATTCACCAGTCCATGTCAGTTGATCCACTCTGGTCTAAGATTAAAATAAATCATTATCAGTTCCAGCAGGAGAACTTGAGAACAGAGACAGGCTTCCCTGGCCACCGCTGCAGTGTCAGTCCATGCCCCAGTCCTTCCTATACAAGCGATGGTAAGATGCTGTTTCCAAGGCAGCACTGCCCACAGGGCTCTGAGCTCACCTGGTTTTCTCCTCTTCCTCCTCACAGACAGCCACATCCAGTACGAGCGGGTAGGCGCAGATGTCACCATGAAGTGTGGCTCCATGGACTGGGACGCAGCTGTGACCTGGACGGCCAATGGCACCGACATCGATGAGTCCCACCTGAACGGGTCCTACCTGATCCTGAAGAATGTTGACCTGACACAGAGTGGCCAGTACTCCTGCTACGAGGGCTCCTCCTGGCACCTCAAATACCAGACCTGCCTGAGGGTGGGAAGTAAGTACCCTGGCGTGTGACACTGCGGGGGGGCAGAGCCATACTCTTTGCTCCCGTATTGATTCCTCACAGCCCCCTCCTGCCATACCAGACCCTGTACTGCTGCGGAGGATGCTACGAGGCACCAGCCGGGAGCCCCACCAGCTGGGGATGCATCATGTGGCTGTACAGGTTTGAGGGATGCGGCAGAGCCTTCCTCTGCTCCGTGTCTCCCCTTCAGCACCTTGCATCAGAACCAGCGTGGTGTTTCCATCCTCGACTGTGATCCAGGGTCAGAGGGTTGCAGGAGGACCAGCCATGGCCTGCATAAGCCCTGCAAATCATACAGCGGGGGCTCTCTGCACCTGTAGGTCGGACTGAAGAAATACAAGTTTCAGGGATGCTGCACAGCGTCCAACTCACGGTTTCAGGGTCCACTGGGAGGGATGCTGGTACATGCGCCGAGGGGAAGGGATGCTGGAAGAAGCTGAAAGGCAACGTGAGAAGCAGGCAAGGAGGGCAGCGGTGAGCAATAGGTCAGGGGGTATGGCAGCGAGTAGGCGTCGGGGCTGGGAGCACGGCAGACAAAAAGGCAGTGGCAGACCAAGTCAGGGGCCTCTCAGCGGTGCGGTCGGGGTGAGGAGGTGTTCACAGGTTGTTGGGAAGCAGTGAAAGCAGAGCAGGGTGCAGAGCAGGCAGCAGGAGGAGGAGGCTGCGCAGCTCCTCTGCCGTGGGCACGTGCTCACCAGACGCCAGCTGGGGAGAGGTCCCAGGCCGTGCCAGTGCGAGGAGGGGGCTGCAGCCCAGGTCTGGAGGAAACGAGGGGAACGGGTAGGGGGCTGCAGCCTCGCACCGCCTCCTCTGCAGCTGTGGCATCCCCGTGACTTCGCAATGCCTCTTCCGTCTGCTAAGCACCTCGCTAATAGTAATCCCTGTCAATCCGCTCAGGGACCCATGGGAATTGCTCAGCATTAGAGCCCAAATCCTGCTGTTTCCTATTACCGCGTGTTCCCATTTGCTGACAGCTCACAGCCCCCCTAAGCACCGGGCAGCTGAGGAACCTGGTTGGACACTGCAGGGCCACCAGCCCCAGGAGAGAGGGTGACTGATAAATAAGTGAATGCCTGGTGTTGTTAATGCAATTAAGTATGCAAGGAACTAATCAGGTGAGATGCTTTAAGTGGTAATTAATTTAATTGCCTGGATTTTAATTTCATGTTGTCTGCAAGGTTTCTTTTCCCAGCACTTCCATCCCTGCCTGCCCTTCCTGCCTGCCCCCCCACGCCTCCCCAACTTTCCTGCCTCTGCGGGGCATGATTGATTCCCTGGAGGTGCGTGGGCTGCTGTGGAGGAGTGCGTTTGGGAGCATCCCAGGAGGAGATGGGGATGGAGATGGAGACGGAGATGGGGATGGGGCTGGAGATGCAGACAGAGACAGGGATGGGGATGGAGACGGAGATGGGGATGGAGACAGAGATGGAGACGTAGATGGGGATGGAGATGGGGACGGAGGTGGAGACGGAGATGGGGACGGAGGTGGAGACGGAGATGGGGACGGAGATGGGGACGGAGGTGGGGACGGAGATGGGGATGGAGACGAGGATGGGGATGGAGACGAGGATGGGGATGGAGACGAGGATGGGGATGGAGACGGGGATGGAGATGGAGACGGGGATGGGGATGGAGACGGGGACGGAGGTGGGGACGGAGATGGAGACGGAGATGGAGATGGAGACGGGGATGGGGATGGGGATGGAGACGAGGATGGGGATGGAGACGAGGATGGGGATGGAGACGAGGATGGGGATGGAGACGAGGATGGGGATGGAGACGGGGATGGGGATGGAGACGGGGATGGGGATGGAGACGGGGATGGGGATGGAGACAGAGATGGGAATGGGGATGGACGTGAAGGTGGAGATAGGCAGCTCACAGGAGGTTTGCAGCATGGCCCTGTAGTAGCGTCCCTGCTGCAGCTGAGCGCTCACTGGGAGTCCAAACTTGGGATTTGAGGGATCTTGGACTCGTTTCATTTCAATTGCACAGGAAGTTAAATGAAAACAGACCTGTGCCTGTGCTTTTCCCTCTTACTGGGGCAATAAGAAAGATGACAGCACCGGGAGCGAGGGGTTGGAGGCCGTGTGCGGAGAAATGCTGGGGATCTCATTGAATCAATGACGGTACCTGGAACGTGCCCCCAGGCGAGGCAGGGGCGCTCCCAGGCAGACAACGCTGCAGGAAGGATGTGGGGAGGGAGCGGGGAAGCGGCGAGGACCGAGAAAAGGTGTCATTTAGCAAAGCAAGCTCTGTCGTGGGGGTCAGCGAACGCAGGGATAAAGGGAGACCTGCCAGGAGTCAAGCTGAGCAAAACCTTGCAGAGGAAATGAAAAGGGGGGTTAGCCATATAAATACAGAGCAAACGAGGAGAGAAGAGCAGAGCTGGCTATGCAGCCAGGTTTCACGGGAGATTAAAGGTGATCTCGGCAGAGCCCGGTACTGAATGAACCCCGACAGGTCTGAGTGGCGATGCTGAGAGCGAGGGCAGCGCAGGCTGGGGGAGACAAGGGAGGATAAAACCTGGAGATGATCCTCCGCCTTGTAGGCACCTTCAAAGAAAACAATTCAGTGAAGGCTTGGGGAGCACCTTATCCCCAGGTGAGGACATCTCCTGTTCATTAACAATGCTCATTAGCGGCTGAGAGGTCATTGGCAGTACCCAGCACTGTGGGGAGAAGTGATGTGTCTCCTGTGCTTGAGAGAAGGAAAAATCCCGATCAGACAGCCTGACCCCAGAGCACAGCAGGGCCGCGGGGTGCACTTGGAAAACGGAGCAATTAAAGACATGGAAACAAGTGGAAAATGAGAGAAAAATAGAAGGGGGACTTGCCAGGGATATATCACACCAGATTAACCTGATAACTCTTTGATAAGGGAACTGATTTCCTAAGCCCAGAAATGTGGTCGATATAATCTGTCTTGACTTCAGTGAAGTATTTGCTATGATGCCACATGGGAAATTATGAGTTAAACCAGAGAAAATGTGGATTAGTACAAGAGTTGGAACATGGCTTAGGAAATGGCTAAAGAGGATCAGATTGTGCTGAAAGGGGAGCTGCTGGGATGGATGGGGGAGCTTCGGTATCAGCCTTTGGACCGCTTTCAGTGGTGTTTCCCGTAATGGCTCTGGCCCACAAGGACCAGTGAACTCCAGTGGGATGTGCCAGTAGCTGTGGGGGGACCCAGGGATTTTTGATGGTGGGGGTTTCATGTTGGAGGGGCTAGGATCTATGTAATGGTGCAAAAGGCACAAAATGCATGAAGGTGTCTCATCAGTGTCCTTCAGCAGGTGGGTGGGAGGACATGGGTAGTTCAGCTGGTCCTTGAGGTGGGGTTTGACACCCAGGTCCACATCATGGGGGATGTAGCTGGGAGCCCAGCAACACCTCACAGAGAATGGGGGAAGCCAGGCTGTCTTGTACCCTACAGAGATGGAGACACCAGCGCACATACGGTGGGGACAGTGTGCGTCCAGGGACGGGGTAACCAAAGGATAGAGAGCCCATCTTGGAAAATAGGAAGGGCCCACAGGTTTGCTTATCCCTGGGGGTCCCAAATCGCCCATCTCCGGGGTGTGAAGCATCCCAAGCGCAAACCACCTGAGAAGAAGGTGGGCACTTCTCCAGGGCCCCCTCTTCTGGGGGACTTTGAGCGGCAACACGTCGCTCTGACCCCTTTTTTTCAGGCAGCTGAGCATGAGGTGAAGCACAGGAGAGCAACCGGGATGCTTCAGGTTTATCTCCAATGGGTCACCTGCCCTGCAGCCTGGAGAGTGACGAATGCCCGAGCATGGCCAGAAGCAGCAGGCGATGGGGACGGGGCTTTTTGCATGCCAGACATCCCTGGACTGAGCCCAGGGCTGAGCACTGGGACTGGGAAGGCGGGAAGGGAAGGCTCTGGGTACCAGGAGCGCGGCGCCGGGCTCCCAGCTGCCCCCGTGAGCTGCAGCTCTGTGTTTGGAAACGCACGGGCGGAGGGCCCGGGGATGGATATAACAAAGACGTTGGGAAATAATGTGCTCTTGAGGTTTGGCACACGGCTCTGTGCATTACAGAATGTTATAAAAATACTGCTAATGGGCCAGAGAGGAGTGGAAACGCGCGGCGGAAAGGCTGCCAGAAGCCGGAGAGCGCACATGGGAGCGGGGAGGCCTTGTGTGCGAAGAAGGGAGGGAGGGAAGCAGCCAGGGCGGGCACCCATCCTCCCGCTCCCATCCCTCCATCCCTTTCTAACCTGCTTATCTCCATCCTGGCCTGGCTTGGCGGCACTGCCCGGTTGGACCTCTTCTTTCACCCCTCTGCCCGGCTTTGGGGATGCCCAAGCGCTGCCGGCTGTGCTGCTGCCGAGTGGGCTGGGATGCAGGCAGGGATGGCGTCTGTGCGGGAGAGAAAATGCAGCAAAACCCCCTCCAGCAGAGGGACACGGGTCAGGATGCAAGCAGTGGAGCTGCCCTCTGCATCGCGGTGGTGGCGTGGGGGCTTGTAGCCCCGTGCCAGCCCCAGCCCTGCCCCGTGGGTATCGCTGCCTCCCAGGCAATGGTGGGAACGGGACTGGCAGAGGGCAAGCGGCTCCGGGCTGGCCTCCTTCCTCCGAGTCTGTCACTGCAGCGGCTGGCGAGAGAAAGGGGAAAAAACATGCGGTTTGACGGAAAACGACATGGAAAAACAACCAAATTAACAGAAAAACAAACAAAGCAAAACCAGAGAGAGGGAGGGGGGAAGGGGCAAAGCAACAGGAACCACATGTGAGCGGGGAGGCCGGGAGAGCCCGAGTGTGTTCTCTGGCCTGATTAGCAAGCGATCAAACATCGGCCACTAATAAATAATCAGAGCCTCCCTTTTCTCTGCCTTAGAAGTCCTTTTCCTCCCAGCTGGGCTCCAGCTGCAACCGGAGGGTTGGACTGCAGTTAGCATCTTTTTGTTGTTGTTGTTGTTTTTATAACTTTTTGTCTTTTTCACCCATCCAAAATAAAGAAGAAACAAAGGAGGTAGCAACCTCTCCATATTAGACATGTACCTCCGGCTCTTCAGGAGAGGGATGGAGCCCCAGGGTGGGTGTGAGCATCCCAGGGTGGGCATGGGCTAAACAGCCGAGGAAGGCAGTGCCAGGGATCGGTGTCTGCCCGGCTGCGTATGTACGTTGGTTCGGTGGGAAAATCTGCGGTAGGGCACTGCCAACACACTGGCTTGGGAAAGCAGGTTCGGCTGGCTCCGGCCACAAGGATGCCTCTGCCTCGGGGCAGGGTGCCGCTGGTGGGGCCAATGCTCCTGCCACTGGCGCAGATGCTGATGGAGAAGCCCGGGCTCGGGGTCAGCGCGTGCAGATATTTCCTTGCTCGTGTCCAGCGATCTGTGACGCAGGGCTTGTGTGGTTTTTTTTAAAAGCCTTTTTGATGGATTTTTCCCCTATGAACTTATCCAATCCCTTCCCGCGGCCGTGTAAACTGAGGCTATTTCGAGAGCAGCAAGTTAAACACAACGGCGACCGTTCTCTGGCACCAGGGCCAGCTGGCAGAGAGCAGCGCCCGCCCCTGCGATTCATCCCTCCTGCCCTCCAAATGTCCTGCTGCCCCTCAGGGACGGCCCCCTGCAAGGTCAGCCCCAGGGCTGTGCCCAGGCATTGCTTGGGGCAGGACTACATTAACCTGGACCAAACCTACAGCAGGGGTGGAGCTATTAAATTTAAGCATGTGGCTGCTGACATTCCAGCATTGGGAGATGCACCCCAAAGCCGTTGGGTTTACTACTGTGGATGTGGTTGATTTTTCCCCACGTGCCCGCGGGTGCCAGGGGCTGGCTCGGTGCAATGGCTCTGGGGGGTCTTCACGGCCAAGCATCACCACCCAGTTCCTGAAAGCTGTGGGAAGGGACCATTGCAGACAGGGTCAACCAGGTTGCGAGAGCGCCTCATTTATCGAAGTTGAGCTTTGTGTCACAAGGCACGCATGCTCTCCAGTCGCCGCCTTTCCGTGCCGAGCTGTTTGTTCACGGCTGGGAAAACTCAACAGATGAACTTTGCTGCCTGTGCCCAGATTTCAGGTCTTGGCCCGGCTGGGAGCTGGAAAGGCATGCTGGGTAACGATATGCAAATTGCCATCCCTGCTTTTTAAGGAAAAAGCAAAAAAAAAAAACCCCAAAAATCAACCCCACCTAAAAACCCCACCACGCTCCCAAATGCAATTAGCCCTAATCGAATTAGAAGCCGGACTAGAAAAACAAACACGTTTGCAGGCAGCAGGCGACCCTTCTGCCCAGTCCGTTGGGATGCACGCCGCCGTGCCGCAGCGGGAAGGGCTGAATGAAGCGGGGCCCCGTGGCCCGCGTGTGCACGCACTCGCACGCTCGCACCCATGCGTGCACGCATCCGTGCCCCGCTGCGTTCCTCCCATCCTTCCCCTTGCCGGGCTGGGCAGCCTGCCCAGCTGCAGCATAGCAGAGTGATGCTTCTTTGGCTCGCTGCATAAAATATGATAATCTGGGGCAGCCGGTGTCAGAAACAATAAAAATATCCCCTCTCCCATCCTTGCAGCCCCCCTTCTTCGCGCGGGGGAGCTGGGGGCGGCAGGGAGTGCGCGGCGGCGGGGCGAGCGGAGCGGCACGTGGCATTTATTAGGTGCTGCGGCACGGGACCGCAGCTCCGGCAGCTCTGCCCTGGCCTCGCTGATGCTGTGGCCTGCGGAGCCCCTGCCCAAGGGAGGAGCATGCCCGGGAGGTGGCCAACGCTTGCAGGGTCCTGTGTCCCATGGCGTGTCCTCGCGGGCACCTGAAGGGACATGGCACCAGGCTTGACCCCAGCGATGGATGAGTTTATGCTGGGTTGGGTGCTATGGAGAGTTCATAGCTTCACTCTTCACCTGAGTTGTGGTGGGAGCATCACATGGCGTTAGAGTACCAAGAAGTGGAGAAGGTGGTCTCCTCCTTGTCTGCCCACTCCCCAGGGCAGACATGGGGGAGTCCTGGGGTTGCTGGTGACCAGCCAGAGCCAGGGATGGAGTGCCCATCAGCGAGTGGATGCTCCTGGGTGCAAGGAACCCCTTGGCAGGCACCCGGCAGGGTCCTAAGGTTTGGACCTAGGTGTGAAATGAGCCCTACGCGGGGCTGGGGATGAGCTCATGGGATGGGCAGGAGGAAAGTCCAGCTCTTTCCCTGGTCCCATCCCAGCAGCTGCCAGGCTGGAGGAGAAGAGGAAAAAGGGCTTTGGGGCTTGGCAGCTTCCTGGGAGACCCTCCACATCCTTGTTTAACACAAATGCTGAAGGCTGCGTGCCACACCAGCGTCCTGTGTCACAGGCGGATGGCAGGGCAGCCTCCTCCCGCTCTCCTGAGGTTTGTTTATCCTCCTTAACATGACAAAACCAGCCCTATAATTAAAGAAGCCCAAATCCAGTCTAAACAGCTTCCCACAACCCTTGCTTCCCCTAGTGCAGGGAATTAGGGATGCCCGGGAGGACAAAGCCTTCTTGGCCGCAGGCTGGGGCCGTGCCTGCCAGGGGGAGCAGAGGGGGGGCCACACTGGTGCTCTGTTTGTGCTGGCCCCTGCACCAGGAAGGATTTTGTCTCGGCTGCTCCTAAGTGCCCCTTGTCAAAATATTTGGCGCGAGCTTCCTGCCGCCCACCGGCGGTGGGTCCCCAGCTTCAAGGGCACTGGAAGGGGAGGGACTGGCCGAGATGCGGCCGCTTTCTATGGCTGCAGCCGTGGGGCAGGGAGCAAAGGGGTCAATGCTCGGCATGTGAATGCTGCTTTTCCCCTCTCCACCCACGGCTCCACACGGCTGTGACACTTAAAAAAAAATCACAGCCTGCTTCCCAGTGGATGCTGGAAGAAGAAACCCCACCACTGTCACCAGCACGGGGCACAGCTCTTGCCTGTCATCAGCCACATGTGCCCACATCTGCAGAGACCCAGGCCAGGTAGTCTCCCCAGGGATGAAAAGACCCTGTGGTGGGGACCCTCTGCAGCCCCATCCCTGGAAGGAGAGGAGTTGGCCGGCAGCCACAAATCCTCATCTTTTCCCAGCTCCCTCTGCTTCTCCATCCCTCTCCAAAATCGCCAGCAAGAGCTGGGAACCACAGCAGGGCCCGGGCAGGCGGTGGGGTCCTGGCCAAGGGCTCAGCAGGGTCAGGGCAGGATCTAGTGTACTTCAGCGTGAAAGACATTGTCATTAGCTATGGTTTCCCGAGCCGGTGCGCCTGCTGTAAATAATTTAGCAGAGTAAATGTATGCTAACAGCAGGTCAGGGCTGGGAGGAGGAGAGAGGGAGGAGAGTCTTGGGTCTGGAAAGCAGGGAAGGGCACTGGGAATAAAGTGAGATTATTTTCCTCCGGTTAGTAGTTTGGGGTGGTGTCTCCCCCCCAGGAAAAGGAGTCAGAGGGTTCTCATGCCCGATGGATCCCTCCTCTCCCCAGTCCCCTCCCGAGCTGTCAGCATCGGTACCAGAGGCAACTGCAGGACAATTTCCAGTTGCTCTTGCTCCAAGCACTTTAATGCTGTTTAAACAATTACGCAGTTGATAAATTTTGACAAGAAGAGATAGAAATAGCCTGGGAGAGCCACGCAGTAGAAATGCTCTAAACAGATGTCCCTTTTCTCCCCCTCCTCTGCTCCCTGGGGGTCTTTATCGTTTGCTGCCAACTAAACAAGACAGTGTTTGCATGAGTTGGGATGGTGGGGAGGGGGAGCAAAATGCCTTATTACAATGGTTTATGATACCATCCCTAGGGTGACGGCTGCTTATTTTCTCTCCAGGATGGTCTTCTCTGCACCGACGGGAGCCGTGCGCAGCCTGCCGAGCGCAGATGTGGCTAATGGTGGGCCATGGTGGACCATTCGTTCTTCTCCCTGCCAGCTCACAGGGTACCAGGCTGGGCAGCCTGGCTGCTGGTGATGCAGGGGAGGGAGAGGGGTGCAGATTGTTTGCCAAATGCAAGTGATCAATGACGACCTGCTGTGCCAAGCAGCATGGGGGAATTTGGTCTTGCTCTGGGGATGGGGATGCAAAGAGCCAGAGCCCAACAGTGCCTGTGCAGAACCTCATGCAGCAGGGACCAGCAGTGGCTCCCCAGTGCTGCAGTTTGCCCCAACTGAGAGACCATGAAACCAGGGCTGGACCAGAGTCAGGTCCACAGAGCAAGCTTGATTTCTTGCATGACTGAGCTTGGACGTGTAGGGAGAGGAGATGGGTGCTGTTGTCCATCTCTGGAGGCCAGGAGGTCACCAAATAGGTCCATGCCAGGAAGCCACAGGGAGGTTAGGAGCCAGAGCTGAGAACTTAGTGCTGTATTTTTGCTCATGTTGGGCTGCCGTGTTCTGAGCCCTCCCCACCCCATCTGTTTTTCCTCACCACGGCCTTATAGTGTGCGCGGCTTTGTGCTGAGCACACCCCGACTCAGCGCATGTTCCACGAGGAGCAGCCTTACAAAGCACAGGCTGTCACGTGCCACGGGTGCACGTGCCATGTCCTCTCGGTCAGGGAAGAAAGCAGAAGGCCATGAGCAGCTCTCTGCCTTTTGGTTGCTTTCTGGATGCTGTGCCACCTGTGTTGGTCCGAGCCAGTGCCTGGGAACTATGGCAGGCTGGAGCCAGGGAGCTGTGAAGTGCGTTGATTATGGCGAACAGGCTGGGATTCATTGTGTTGTTATCTTTGGTGTTGATATGGTGTTGTTCACTTTTTTGGGGAATAGCTGCCTTGCTGAATCCCTGCCTCTGGTTGGGGGGGCGGCGCTGATGGCTTGGCGCGCAGGTACCAACATACACTTCTCCCGGAGAAGTGCCCAAGGCATCCCAAAGCCATCCCTGTGGTGAGGTGAGGTGAGAGCCCAAAGCACCCGGCGCTGCACAGGCATTTGTCTGAGCCCAGAGCAGAGGGTCCTGGGCAGAGAGGTGCTCGTGGGGGTGTCTGTGCAGATGTTGGTTTGGGGTGCGATGCATTCCTGCGCATCACTGCCCGCACGCTGCAGCATCCCTACCTGTACAGCAGTGCGGTTGCACGGCCCGGGGGCAGCTCTGATGCTTGAAAGATGGTGTGTGCGGCGGGTGTGAATGTGCCTTTGCAAAGAGGGGATCCTGGCATGGAGGATCTCTGGCTGCTGCAGGGGCATTTCTGACTCCTGATTGATTTCCAAACCCTCAGTCCTCCAGGGCTGGATTCGTTGCTGCTCTCCGCATTTGGACCCAAGCCACTGACCCTTCCCTCTGCGCCTGGCTTCCCTGGGTTGCCAGCCAGGTGCAGCTGCCCTCTGCAAAGTCTCTTTGGCCCCATCAGCTCCTTCCTCCTCTTCTTCCCTTGCCCTAATCAAAACCCCGGGACACAGACTCCAGTGCTGTGCTGGGGATGCAGGGCAGCCATTGCCACCTCCTGTTTCACTCCCTGCCAGGGAGAAGCGACCCAGCTCGATGGGAAGCAGCGGGGTCAGAGCCTAAATGAAAAGGTGGAGGGGGAAACTGAGGCACAGACTGGGGAGTGATTTCCCAAAGTCACTCAACTGGGCTTGGAAACCAGACTGGTGATTCAGTGCTCTCCTCACCCTGGGGTGTGCTGGGTTGGGTCTCCCCCACTCCAGGGCTCCCACCCACCGCAGCCCACCCTGGGGCAGCAGCACACTCCAGTCACACAGCGCTCCGTGACTCTGCATCACTCCACAGAGTGGGACAGCTCACGGGCAGCCAGCCTGGAGACATCGCCCCTGGGCAACCTCCACATGTGCTCCCCTTTCTGCCACAGCCTCTGTCATCCAGCCCTTCTTCTCATCCCTCCTCCTTCTCCCACTGCCCGGCCAGAGCTGGCTGAGCATGGTTGGCCATCATGTGGGTTTGCTTCTGCTTCCTTCTGCTCCCTGCAGCGGCTCCCGGTCTGCAGCAGGGCGACAGAGCCATGAAGCCTGGGGAGGGGGGAATTCCCGTATCTCCAGTTGACCTGCTGCGTTGGACCTAAGTGGCAAAATAAGTTCCAAAATCAGACCCCTGCACTCCTCCTGGAGAAGAGAGCGTGGAGGGAGGTAGCTGGTGCTGTGGCCACCCCTCTTATTCACGTTCGTGCAAAGCAGGCAGGAAAACGCTGCTGGTTTGGGGACTGTGCAAGAGCACCAGGCTGCTCCTTGCTGCAAGTGCTGGTGGTGACACGTGGCTTTTGCAAACCAGGCTTGCCTTGCTGGAGCAGCATGAATACACCAACACCACTCCCATTGCCTCCGGAGACTCAGGAGGGGAAACACCACTCACTTCTTTAGCTGCCAAGGCAGTGTTCGTGGGTGTGATTTTTGCCGTAGCGGTGCGGGGGCTCTGCGTCGGCCCGCGGAGGATGCTGAGGGTTTTGTTCAGAAGTGAAAAAGAGTGGTGGACTTTTTCACGGGCATGAAAAAGCTCACAAAGCTGCTGTGACACATAGCCGTTGCAGGCATCGCTTTGCTGCATTCCCTTCTCTCGCTTCCCTGTCTCCCGGTGACTGGTGGATCAGAGCTAACCTCGGGGGTGATTCTTACTGGGGTGAGCAGAGCAGCTGCCCAAGGCTGGTGGCGGCGAGGTCTATGCTGCCACACACCTCCGGGGCTTAATTACGATAAAAAAAAAAAGGCAAAATTGCAGAAAGCACAGAAGAAACCTCCTACAGGAGGGTGCCAGAACGGAGACGCCCCAAACTGTGAGTTTGTATTGGGACAGCCTGGCCAAAAAGACCATTCTGGGGCTTCTGGAGCCAAGATTGAGCCAACGCTGCCAAATGCTGCATATGTAGAACAAAGAGGCAATTTTACCTCCTTGCAGCTTGGTCCCGGGATATTATGGGAGGAGTAATTTGAGAAGGACCTTAGAAAACCAGGGAAAGTAAAGAAAGATGCAAAGGGAGCAGGGGGAACTGCCGTAAGGAGAAAGACTTAAAATAGTCTGTTCAGTGGCTTCAAGAGGAGCTGGAAAGATGCCCTGACTCCCGTTGGTAATTACCTCCAAGTGGAGATGATACTGGGTACTAAACCGGCAAGCAAAGCCATAACTAGAGCCAATGACTGGAAGCTGAGCACAGCCACATTCAAATTAGAAATGAGGCTCATATTTTTAATAGAAAAAATGATTAAGCATCGGAACAAACTGCCAAAAGCGGTGGCGGATCCTCTGCCGCTTGTTATCTGCAGAGCAAGGCTGGCTGCCTTGCTGAAAGATGATTCAGTCAAACACGAGTTATTGGGCTCAATAGAGGGGTAACAGAGGGACGTAATGGCCTGTGCAACCCAGGAGGTCAAGTGAGATGAACTAATTTTCTCTTCTGGCCTTCAAGTCGATGAGTTAAGGAAGGTGCATATCCCTGTCTTGCAGATTTAGCTTCATGGTGTCTGTTTCTTTCGTCAGATGATGTGATTCGGATGTTTGGTGGTGCAGAGCAGGGCTGCGAGGACAAACCTGCAGCACAGCAGGCGGTGGGGCGTTTGGAGGATGCTGCATGTCCTTACTTAGGATGGGTCTGAGACCGTGCCCCTCGTCCCCTGCATCTTCTGAGAAAACTGCTGCTCATCTCTGGCCTGAAAGACAGAGGGAGAGTAGAGTTTATAAGGAGCAAAAGGAGGGAGGTGGGGAAAGGCAGAGCTGCCCTCGCTGGGTCTAAACAGAGTTATCCCAACTCTCTGCAGGGCAGCTGTGTGACAGTGATGATGCTGGCTTTCCAGATGTCTCAGCCAGCCGTGCTCCCTGCAGCAACGAGCTGCTCCAGCCCATGCGGGGAGGTTGAGTGAGGTGATGGGGCAACTGGAAATGAGCACCCTGGAGCAAAGAGCCCTGCAGAGCTCCCTGATGCCTCGGTTTTGCATGCACCCTGCTTCTGGTCTGGCTGCAGAGAGGAGCCAAGTGACACCTCAGCCCTGGAGTGTCTGCAAGGCATGGGGAAGGCAGAGAAGCAAAATGGACCAAAATGGGATGAGATGGCTCAGGGCTGAGAAAGGGAAAGGGGAAGGGAGACAGGGAGGAAAGACTTGAGCCAGCAATGTGCCCTGGTGGCCCAGAAGGCCAATGGCATCCTGGGGTCCATCAAGAAGAGTGTGGCCAGCAGGCTGAGGGAGGTCATCCTCCCCCTCTACTCTGCCCTGGTGAGGCCACATCTGGAGTGTTGTGTCCAGTTCTGGGCTCCTCAATTCAAGAAGGACAGGGAACTGCTGGAGAGGGTACAGCAAAGGGCTACAAAGATTATTAGGGGACTACCAGAACATCTTTCTTATGAGGAAAGGCTGAGGGACTTGGGTATTTCTAGTCTAGAGAAAAGAAGGCTGAGGGGGGATCTTATCAATACTTACAGATACTTAAAGGGAGGGTGCCAGGTAGATGGTAAGAGTCTTTTTTTCAGTGGTGCCCAGTGACAGAACAAGAGGTAATGTGCACAAACTTGAACATAGGAAGTTCCATCTAAACGTGAGGAGGGAATTCTTTCCTTTGAGGGTGGCAGAGCACTGGCACAGGCTGCCCAGAGAGGTGGTGGAGTCTCCCACACTGGAGACATTCCAAAGCCACCTGGATGCCGTCCTGTGCAACTGCTGTAGGTGACCCTGCTCTGGCAGGGGGGTTGGACTGGGTGATCTCCAGAGGTCCCTTCCAACCCTGACTATTCTGTGATTCTGTGACTCGTGAGACATTAGCCTGAAAGAGAGGAACCTCCTGCCACGCCCCTCTGAAGGAGGGATTGACGGAGACCTTTTGATGAGGAGCGGAATGGATATAATGTGCCATCAAACGGCAGTGGGGAGGGAGGTGGGAGCAGCTCCCCGCAAACCTCTGCCTCCAGCGTGCAGACAGGAGCTTGGCACAGCGCGCCCAGAAGCACTTACCTCCCTTAATGGCCAGGCAGACCCTTCTAGGCTGCCCCATTAGGAGCTGCCTCCCCAGGCAAGCTGGCACAAAGTGCTTGGCCAGCCTAGGGAGCAGTTGTGCCTCAGAGCCCGGAGATGCTGCCTCGAGCCCCAGCACTCTCAGCCCCTCCGACTGTGTGTAAGGCAGCAGGTTTGGGGTGAGACAGGGTTAGTTTGTCTCTTTTTGAAGCGATCTGTTCCCTCCAGGAGCAAGAAGAGCCATGCATCACGCAGGGGATGCCGTGTGCCCTGCAGCTCACGGTGCTGCATCCTTGTCTGACGGTGCTGACGTTGCACAGGGGGACACAACCCAGGGCAGGAGGAATTGGTGGTCCAGGGTAGCAAGTGAGCTGTGGTGAGCTTGCAACTGAGCTGGAGATGTGGGGTTTCAGGCTGGTATTGCTCCTGGGCAAAGCAGCACCCACCACCCTGGGCTCTCCACCAGCACCCTGCACGCAGTGGGCACGGGTGAGCTCGTACGGGGCGGGCGGCCCAGCAGAGACCTGAGACAAGGGGGATGCAGCTCCGGCACAGGGCTCCTGCCGGGCAGCTTTTCCCCACAAAAGAAACTAACCCCGTCTGCATGCCGGCGGCTGCTGCCAGACACGATCCAGGGCGCGTATCGGCAGGAGGAGCTGGCTCTCCTCGTGCTAGGAGGGGGCCAAGTCGTGTTCACCTACTGCTCCAGCAGCAGCACTCCCTGCTTTGCATGAAAGAGGCGCTTTGATTGCTGACATCTGTAGACAATCAGATAAGAATTAGAGTTATTCCTCTCGGCATAAATGGTATTTCTAATCTCATAATCCCTTAATATTGTTCTCACCAGGATGTGGCCGCTGCTAATCCCTGAGAGTTTGTTCTTGGGCAAGTTTCAGGGAAGGTGGAAGAGGAGGGGTTGGCCGCCTTCCCTCCCTTCACCCCCAGAATCCTTCCAGGGTACGAAGGGAAGAGCTGGTCAAGCAGCAGCCGCTCCTGCCAGCCGGAGGATGCTCATGCTGGGATGGAGGCATTTGCAAAGTCCTTCCACCGCTGCTGCAAAGAGCCCTTGTGAGTTTCCCCATCCCTGTCCCTGCCCTGGGTTTGTCTCTTGGCTGAGCAGCTCTGTGGCAGCAGCAGCAGTCTCCAGCCTGGTTTTGCCACTTGTCTGCTTTCCAAAAGCAGAGGCTGATCCCTGAGGAACAGCCCGGGGCCTCTATTTGTGTGCTGGAGAGGTGCAGCAGGGACAGCATCCTGCTGCTTCGGGGCTGCAAAGGCCAAGGTCCTCAGGCAGCTGAAGGTGCTTAGTGCTTTGTAAGGACCCTAGGTTGCATTTGGCCCTAATTTTGCATCCCTCCCGGGCTAGAGTGGGGAGAACCACTTGGATTGCTCCTTACCTCCTGTCCTGATGTTGGTGCACTGGATACAGATGTGCCTCTCTTCAGCAACCCACTGTGGCGTTCCTTCCTGGCTGCCTTGCAGGGACGGTCAAGGTGGGAAGAGGGCTGAAAACCTCCCGTGGTCTACCCAGAACAGGCAGGGATTGCCATTTCTTTTGTCCCTGCTGCATCTTTCCTTCTGCAGCCCAGCCTAGCTGCACCTTGGCAGCTCCACTGGCTGATGCCGAACCACAACAGGGGCTTGCACCAAGCTGCCAGTGGGACGTGGGATAAAATCCAGCCTGGGTGATATCAGGCTCCCTTGCTGTCTGCAAGCCAAGTGCAGCCCGCCATGGTGCAAGGGTGGAAATTCTGCCCTGGGCACTAACCCATCCCAGTGCCAAGCTAGCAGCCGCTCAAGGGAGCAGCTTGCAACGCAGAGGAGAGCAGAGGGACTGGGTGTGCTGGTCTCTGCAGACACGGCTCTGTGCCTTTCCTGTCTTCCGAGTTCCTTCTCCTTTACAGCAGCTATGGCTTCTCCTGCTGCTTCAAGTTCTTCCCTGCTTTTATTGCCCAGACAGGTCAGAGAGGCAGGACAACTGCTTCGGCTGCGTCCTGGGCGTCTTCTTCATCTTGGCAAGGTGAAGGTGTCGGAGATGGATTGGTAGCAATAAATACCCCCAACAAGTCTGCATCTGCCTGTGAGGTTTAGAGCCCCATGCCAGTACAACATGCCCACAGCATGGGCACACAGCAGGGCAGAGAGTGCAGGAGGAGGCTGCTTCCCCCCGGGAAGCGTGCCCATCACCATCCCCTCAGTGCTCCTCTCCCAGCAACCTGGGTACCAGCATCCCTCTCCTCTGCCGTGCTGAAACCTGTCCATCTTTGCCTCCCAGCCTCGAGTGATTTGTTACTATAGCTACGTTTTTCCATGCAGGGAGTGCTCAGATCTCTGCCGGGCTGAGGTCTCCCTCTCATTTCTGCATGGCTGGAAGGAGAGGAGAGGGCTCAGCCTTGAGGCCAGGTGTTGTGGACTCTGCCACAGGGATGCCGTGGTGGCAGGACACAGCAGTGCAGTGGTGCAACGTGCCCAGGAAGCCCTCAGTATCTTGCAAACACTGAAACTCTGCAAAGTCCTTGGGAAGAGAGAGGTGGACAGTGTTGGCTTGTAATGAACCAGTGTAACACCGCGGTGCGTTTCCCTCCTGCTCTCTGAAGGCTGGCAGTTGGAGAAGCAGCTAGTGGGTACCCTCGTTGTACTGGCAGATGCTAGTTTTCAGATTCCTAAGGGTTTTTCCCAAAAAGGGGAAATGAATGGGTTTTGCTGTTCACTGGCAACATCAGAAAAATGCCCTGGAAGTCAGAGCCAGCTGAAAATTTTTGGTGAATGGGGAAGTTAGAGAATTAAGCGTTTGTGTTCAAGGTTTTGCTCATTTTATTTCTGCTTGATGAGGTTCTTAGTGAAATTGGAGGGACCTCTGAAAGGAAAAGCACTGGAAACTCAACCTTTCCATTCAAGTCACCAGAGGCAAAAAAACCTGCTGCTGTTGTCCTGTTTCTGTTGGAAGCAAACAAGCTGCAAAGCAGCCACAAATGCGTGAAACCCTCTGGCATGGCCAGATCCCTGGTGTTCACTGGGCTGAGGTGCAGGGAGGACAGTTTGCTCCATCCCCATTGGTTGGCCCCTTGGCTGCAAAGAGGCACTGCCTGCGGAGGAGTGTCTGCACTGGCTGGGGAGGGGATGGGTCCACCACTGTGGGTGGGTGAGCAAACACCTCCCTGGGCAGCTGGCTGGCATGGGTGCAGAGATGCCAGGGCAGAGCAAGGGCTTACCAAGCCCTGAGACACGAAGGATGGGAAGGAGACGGGCAAATGTGTCCACTGGCAGTGAGACCACACTTCTCTTCCCCTTCCCATGCTAGGATGATGCTCTCCCCCTCCCTGGGATCTCCCTTCCTGCAGGACCATGACCCCTCTGTCCAGAATTTGGCCTTTCCCTGTGCCAAATCCTGGGCAGAGAGGTTCTGAGGGCAGGTAGACATCTCAGCCTGGCTTGGGGGTCAGCTTTGGCCCCAAGCTGTGCCAGCGTACTGAAAGATGCTCTAGGACATTGCTTCTGCGGCAGGAGGGCAGTGATAGCATCACCCGGACTCTGATGACCTCCACAAGTGGATTGTGCATGTGTTATCTCCATCCCCATGGGCAGCCCAGTCCCTGTCTCTTAAAGTTTGTTCAGACCAGCCCTTTTTCTCCTCGGGGCTGGGATAACATCTCCGCACACAGCTGAAGGCCCTCCTGGCTCCACGGTAATCACCCAGGGCTGCACCAGGAAAAAGCAGGTAATTAAACTCAGGCCCTCTCTTCTCCCCCAGCCAGCAGATGCAGAGAGATGGCAGTCCTGCAGAGACTTTATTTGGGGCAGGGGGCAGAAATTTCAGTCTTGATCTTACCCATAACAGCTGCCGGTATGCGGCTGCTGAGCCCGGGATCCGCTCCCCCCATCCAGCCATGCCTCGCTGGCTTATCATTTCCAATCCTATCAGAAACAAAACTGCTGCTGCTTAATGCTTCATTACAGGCTGTTATGTGTCTCCTGCACTGCCCAAGAGAGCAGCAAGGAGGGCTCTGACTCTATTTAATAACTGTTTCATGGTTCCTAATTGACAGATAAAAACGCTACTAACTCAGTTTCATCGAACATAATCCATGGGCAGGAGCAGCGGTGCCCTTCTGGAGCCTGGGCAGCAGCACCGGTTTTGATCCATTATTTTGACATGGGAAATCCGTAACGCTCCGATCTGCCATCGCGGTGACGGGTTTACGTCTCATTTTCCCCTCTGTTGGTTTTGGCTTTTACAACCCTGGGGGAAGCCATTGGGGAGGGATTTGGGGAAGGGCTGCCAGGGCAGACAGAGGAAGTCAGATGGTGGCTGGTGCTTCGTTTCGGGGGGGAGGTGGGTGTTCCCATAAGGGTCTGCAGCACCCCCCGGCACAGTGCTCTGCAGCAAGGGTTGGCTTTGCAGCACGTCCCCTGTAGGGCTCCATCTCTGGTCACCTCGGGGCCGTGCTGGCAAGTTCCCAGCCCCCGGGCTGTCACCCTGAGGCTGTCAGGCAGAGACATGCTCGTAGCTGGGGAAGATCTGCCAAGCTTGTCAGCCGTGGTAGGAAAGTACCTGTACTTGCTCAGATGAAACAGGAAAGGATTTATTATTGTAAACCTGGAGATGTCAGGAAAGCAGGGTGTATCATTGTGTGCTGCACGGTTAGCAGGATCTCATCCGTGCCTGGGGGTGCCGTGCCCCTTTTTGCTGGCACAGGTGACCAAGCGACCCAGACTTCTTCCACACACCGCACTGAAGAACGCCAGCCGGACAAAACCCTGCTCTCCCCAGGGACGGGCGCACAATTGCGTGGCCAAAAATGCAGGGCCAGCATGTGCAAATAGTAACAACGAGTGTTGCAGAGGCGGGATGCAAAAGGCATGCGCTGGACCTGAAACCTGCTATTCAACCCAATCACTTTGGGATTTGCTTTATCAGTTCCCACCTGGGGCCGGCACTTAAAAAAAGTCTTTGGAAATGAGATTTTTTCAGGGCTTTCTCCTCCCATCACAGTGGCTGGAAACTTAAATACCAGCTGGGAGTCCCACGGGCATTTGTGGCCACAGGAGGGGTTGAACAGCACGCCGGGCAGAAGCAGAGTGGTTCCCAGGTGGCGTGGGCAGAGGTGGAGTTGCAAAGGAGAAGTGCTGAGGGCCCATAGCTCTGTGCAGAGCAAAGCAAATCCAACCACGGCTGAAGGCATCCTGGGAAGATGAGATGTTATTAGCAGCGAGCGCTTCAGGGATAACACGGAAGATATTGATTTAAATAAAAATCACCATAACGGCAGCTCTAACAGGACCCTGTGGGTCACTTGGAGGAGAATCAGAGGCATCAGAGCTCCAGTGCTGGCACGCTCAGAGCGTTTTCTAGCTGCAAATATTGTGCTGGAGAGAGCCAGGACTGCTGCCCGTGCTCCTGAGCGGACCAGGAGCAGGGACAGGGACAGGGACAGAGGCTCAGGTGCTGTGCCAGGGTGTGCCGCGCACACCGGGATGCCCAAAGAGCATCACTGCAGCAAGGTTAGCAGCTTGACTCACCATGACCTGCAAGGGCACGCCGGACCGTTTGCAGCACTGCCGGGAGCCGCAGCGCCGGGAGATGGATATCTGTGATCTCAGCCAGTTGCGGGGCTGCGATGGAGGTCGGATTCCCATGGTGTGAGTCAGATGCATTCCTCCCCAGGGTCAGCGAACTGCACTGGGCTTCAGCAGCCTCAGCTGTCTCCAGCCTTGACGCTTGCGGTGATTAACTGCCCTGAGGATGCTCCATTTGGGTGGACAAAGCAAAGGCTAAGGGGCTCCAGCCAGCTGGGGACAGCTTCAGCTGCTCGTCCATGGGAGAGGCGAAGAGCGGTTTCTTGGTCAAGAAAGAAGCTTTCATACCAAGAGTGCTTTTATCAACGGGGTGTGAAGGGGTGATAAAATGCTACCAGCTATCTCCATAGACAGCTAATCCATTGCTATGGATTTGTTGCTAGAGAATCCGGTAGACCTGTACAGCTCCTTGTAGCTGGCTCTAACTCTTGTGCCATGGTACAGCCACCTGCAACGCCAACTGCTCTCATCACGATACGGAGCTGCTTCGTGCCGTGCTGTCGGCAAACACGGTGCAAGATAATAGCCAAGCTGTCGAGATAAAATGAGTCTCAGCATGTAACAGAAGGGTTTCTCCACTCCAGGGATTTTTCTACTTGAAGTTTTTGGAGTTCTTCCTCCTGATCACTGTGCTTCCATGGGAGTCGGGCATTTTGCAGAGGAAACCTCCCATGCCCTTCAGCTTCCCCATCGAATATGATGGGCAGACCATCTGCTGGACCTGCAGCACAGACAGCACGGGCTGTGCCAAGGTGGCTTCGCATTACCAGACCTCTGTCACCGAGTCCCTTCCCGCTCAAGGGAATTCAGACCACCTGGAGCAGCTCCCCTTGCAAGGACACAGGTTCCCTGGGGCCAGCTTGCAGCCTGGTACTTGCACCGAGCAGCGTGTGTCGAGCGTAAGGCTCAGTCCAGCTCATTCATGCATTAGAGTCAGTGAATGGAGATACCGATTCAGCCTGGATCCTGCCCACTGGTTTGTCTCGGCAGCATTACAGACCCGATCAGCATCTGCTGCTCTCTGAGGACAAGAGAAGATGGGCAGACCCACCTGCTTGGTGTAGCTGCTGGGAGTGGGCAGATGCCAGGAGCTGTGGCTGGGAGTTCCCCACTGCTTTGTGTGAGGTTGTCGTGGCACTGCAGCCTCTGCTTGCACTCGGACTCTGCACAGAGACAATTGTTCAGCTTTAATGTCTCCATAAATGGCACCTGTGGGGTTTTTTTCCAAATCAACATGTCCTTCTTGCAGGCATGGAACTCCTGCTGCAGTGCTCTGCGACCCCCTTGAGGTGCTTATTTCAACGTGGAAAACCCCAAATGGGGCAAAACCAACAAAGATGCTGCACAAACAACCAAAATCCAGCTGTCTGGGACTGCACAAGCCCTGCTGTCAGCGAGTCCCGGCCAGCAGTACTATGACCCTGATGTCAGGCAGCATCCGCAGCAGGGATAAGGGTATTTCCAGCACTCTTAACGGCTGGTTTACAATGCTGGGATCCTCTTCAGCCAAACCACTTGGGTTCAAATTTCCACTAACCCGCATTATTTCCTTATTTGTTTTAGTCTCCCAGCAAGAATGAAACCATCAGCTGCTTTGACCAGCTCTTTGCCTGGAATTAAATGGCTAACTCCTAACCACTGGTGGTCCTGGGTTGGCTTGTCCAAGAGAGAGGGTAATAGAAAGTAAAATTGCAACCAGGGAGCTGTGGCTGAACAAGCAGCCTTGTCCTTGAGCACTGCGAGGTGACTGACACCAATGTCCTCGTGCCATGTGCAGAGGTAGGTGTGCACATCCCCTGCAGCATCCCTCTGGCATGGGATGCAAGGGAGATGTGGGGGACCGCTGTTGCTGCATGGTCCCTGTCAGGGTGCTGCCTTGAATGAATCCTTCTTTGAAGTGCAGCAGAGCTGCCAGGAAAGCGTTCAGCCCTGATTTAAAGAATTCCAGTGGCAGGGAATCCACTGGAGGCTTTGGTGAGCTTTTCCAGGGTTTAATTACCCATGTGTCAAAAACATTCACCATTTTTCTTGTTTGAATCTGCTTTGGCTTCATCCGCTTGGGTTCACGCTGGCAGATGGAGGGTCAGGACAGTGGGGTCAAGCACACCGTCAGCACCACTGAGCCTGGCTTTGCACATCGTGCCCACCCTGGGTGACAAAGTCATTTGATGGGCATGGTGTTTGCAAAGTTAAGGGGCTTCCTAGCACAAGTGCATTGGCTGCCCACCCTCTACAGCTATGAAAACACTGCAGACAGTTGTGTACCCCATGTGGAGGAAAGACTTGATTTGACTTCCTTGGGTGCCTGTCAGTCCTCATCGAGCACAGCAACAGCAGAGACAGACTGCTTGGCCCGGCCAGCTCCCTTCCATGTGGTTAAAGATAGATGAAGGCAACCCTGAGAGCATCAACCCAGACCTTCTCAGAGGTGAACCCGTCCATATCTCCATGGTCTTCCTGCAAAGTCTCTTTCCCCGGGCTTGGCTCCCATCAGGCTGTCCTCTGATCCCGCTGGCATCCCTCGGGACTCAGGGCTTGGGAAGGGCAGGGTCTGCCCCACACGCCTCCATCACTGGGGCAAAGCCACGCCGGAGGGGATCACTGGGTTGAACAAAGCACGAGCCTGTGGATGTTTGAGCAGAAACAGGTTCTGGGCCAAAGTGGTCAGCACAGGGGCGTTTTGTTAAAGCCACACGGGGAGAGGGCTCTGCAGGCTCAGGCAGCCACAGGCAGGTCCTGGTGCTTGCCCAGGCACAGCCCCCATGGGAACACCATTAGCATCCCCCCTGTATGACTCCGTCGGCACTAGTGCCTCTGGACTGTGAGCAGCACAGGGTCTCAAACAGCCTCGTTATCCCAGTAGCTGCCCGACAGCCACTCCAGCCCTGGGCACAGCCTTGCCCCGGCACAGCACTGCACAAGAGCTGAGCCTATGACTCAAGTTTTCTAAATCCTGCCCGGTTTCATGCCTCGAGAGGCATCCTATGTCTTGGGAGGCTTTTGTCCGTGCTGGGGCCAACATCCGCGTCTTGGGTATAAAGAAGGCAGAGCCTTCTTGCCGTTTCAAGCTCTTTGGGATTTTGGGTGGCTTTCTTTACCGAGGTCTATTGGTAGTTACTTTTAATAGCACGTACGTGACGTGGAGTGGGATAGACCACTACAGCTCCGGCTGGCACATTATAAATCTCAGCGAAAAAAAGAAATGCAAAGGGCTAGGAGGGTGGGGGGTGAAAAAAAGCAGAAGGAAGAGACGATTTTCCCAGAGCCCAAAGCAGGCAGGGGTGGGGAAGGGGAAAGGCAGGGTCGTACAGCTCGCTGGGGCAGAGTGTGCAGTTGTTTATACTGGAAATGAGTTTCTGTTTATTGCAAGCTATGGTGGGGAGACCACAAAGTGAACGTAAAACAAAATGGGAAGGGTGTGGGGAAAGCCAGGGGAGGGGGAGTGGGTGCCTTTGACAAACTCCAGAAGTCACGTCCAGTAATAAATCAAGCCGGGATCCGTCCCGGGATACAGGACCCAGAACATCTGCTTGGGCTGCGGGGAAGCTGGGCGGGCGAGCAGGGCTCTCCCAGCCCCGTCTGGGGCCAGGCGGAGGGACGGAGGCTTGGGCAGCTCAACCAACCATGGGTGCTGAGCCCGGTGATGCTCTTGCGCAGGCAGAGGTGGACTGAGCACCCGGGTTCACCAGGATGCATGGGGAGATGCGCGCAGGGCTGAGGGATTTAGCAGGCATCCTCGGTCAGCCTCTCCATCCTCAGTGGTGATCCCTTGGCTGCTCTGCACTTCCGTTTTCTTGGCTGTAAGGTGGCACAGGGTGCTTTTCTCCCATTTGTCACTTCTCCCAAGCTTTGCAGCAAATGCCACATGGGAAGACAACTCTTGCAAGGTCTCAGGGCTGGGGCATGGTGTAGGCGCCACCGGACAGGGCGGTTCCCTGCCCTCTCCTAAGGCAGCGGGAATTAGTGTGTTAATGGGGCTGCTAGTGAAATTAGAGACAAATCTCCGATAACCCCACCGGGGCCAGCATTGCATCCATTCTTTGTACAGGCTTTGAAGGTATTAAGTGCTAAGGATTTTGGTTTGACATCTGAATCCAGCTGCATTGTTGCAAGAAGCCCTTGCAGATTATTACTCTAGACCAACCTTTCATATATAATCTATTGCTGTGGGTTTAGTGCTTTAGAAGGAGTGATGGACATTTGTTTTGCAGATTTAAGCATTCCCCTCCTCTTCTTCCTTTTCTTTTCCCTTTCCTTGGAAAAGGGATCCTGTTAATCGCTGCAGAGAACACAACACATGCCAATACATTTGCAACCCATTTGGCTCATAGCTAGGGCTGCGTTCGAGCTACAAACTTCCCCAAGGGTCCAAGTAAAGCATCGGGATGGGGTGGAGAAACAAAGACCGTGCATCTGCCCTCCGGGTCCTTGCCCAGTTCTTGTCTTTCCAGCCCATATTAGTGCAGAAAGCAGGAGAGACAGCCACCGAGATGCGAGTGTGAGCTCTGACCTCAAAAGTCATTTGCATTTTGTTATGCCGAGCGATGGCTGAGCTGCTCTGCCCTAACGCCATGGGTGCTGCTACAGAGAGCTGCTCCCAGAAAATGCCCGTGAACAACTTTCTGGGCACAGGGCCGGTACCAAGCTGTGCCTCCAGCATCTCCCTGTTGCAGACATACCCCAAATCCTCCCATACTGGGTCCTGGGCAGGTTCAACCCCATGTCACTGCTGGAAAGGTCAGAAATTTTGGCAGCATCACAGCACTTCTCCACTTGCTCCAGGCATGCTGCCTTCCGTCCCGTGCTGCTATTGGCACATATTGCATGAGACAGACCTGGCTGCATGGGCATTAACCCAGCCACGGTTGATTTCTCTGCTCCAGGAGAGGACAGCAAGATTTTCAGGTAAAACCAGACTGCCCTGCCCTGTCTGTTTCTCCCCAGCACATCCTTGCAGCTCTCGTCTGCAGCCGAGCCCCTGCTCTCAGACCTGTCCCCGCTGTGCACCTCATCTCAGAAGGATGCTGAGCCGTCTGCCTGCGTCGAGGAGAGAGTTGTCCCTGATGCAGGAGGCGTTTGCAGTGCATGCAGCAGCAGTGTGCTCCTGGTCCATGACAGGGCAGTGGGGCTCGTGTAAGCCAGGACACCACAGCATCCTTCTGCTTCTGGCAAGGTCCAGGCTGTGGGGCTTGCTCTTCTGCAGTCTTATGTGCAACGCTTCAGAGAGCGCGGCAAAATCCTTCAGTGAGTGTAATAACTTTTCCCTCCAAAGCTCTAGGGTATTTCCCCCCATCCCTGTGAAGTCACGCTCCAGGTCTGCTGAAATCCTATCAAATACCTCCTGAAATCCCCTGGAGCCCCTACGACAGTTTATTGAGAGTCCAGGACTGTTTGACCTTGGAGGGGCTGAGAAAGGCAGGGAAAGAAAGAGCAGACCTGGGCTTCCCTGCCAAACTCCTTGATCCTGGGCTGAGCCTCTTGCAGAGACCTCGATCCAGCCAGGAGTCCATCCCAGCCCATCGGTGGGGTATCTGGGTACCGTGGCCTCCTCTCCCCTCTGCCCCAGGTCTCTTGATGGTGTCCTGCTGTGTTGGGCAGCGCCGCTGCGTGTGCAGTGTGCTGCCTCACCACAAAAAGCAGCGGTGCCCCGATCACCTGTGCCCAGTGCCCATCATGGCACCCCTCGCCCTGCCCAAAAGAGATTTGGGGACCTCCAGGTAACAGCTCAGTCTCCAGCTCTGGTGCTTGGGGTTTGCAGGAGGGTTGCCCGCCCTGGGGGAGCTCTGTGCTGGGGATTATTTCCCTTGGGAAATAAAGAAAATATTTATAACAATATTTTTTATAGCAATAGCTGCTTGTTATTTGTTCTTGGTTGGAAGCAAATCAGAAGCTGCTGTCCTCCATGAGGAGGGACAGGCTGCGCTGAGCATCCAGGTTATCGCTGCTGGGGCAGGGTCAGCAACGATGCCGTTCTCGCCACTGATCTGGTGCCGATACACTCAGGAAAAGTGTGGTCGCTTCTGGGGTTTTCGTTATTAAAAGGCCATCGATGAATTACAGGGAGTCCAGAGGAAAATTGATTAAAGGATTAGAAGATAGCGTATGACCTAAAGGGGAGATTAAGGGAATTTAGTGAGGTGCTCGCTGCAGAGCGGAGCTGGAGAAAGCGGGGAGGAAAGAAAATGAAAACAACCTTGCAAACATTTTACAGGTGATGATTAGAATGGGTGAAAACAGTCGCTGTGAGTAATCGAGTCAGGTCGTTCTTCATGCTTCGTTTTGCAAATTGTGGGCTCTCACACAGGTGGGAAGGGGCTCTCAGGCCCCTCAAGCTGTTCTAACTGCCCTGGCCGTGCACGCCAGGAGCATCCCGTGGGGTTTGCTGGCTGCCACTTGTGGGGATTTAAGCGTCGAGCCAGGATTTCAAGAAGATGAGCATCATTTTCATAAAGCAAAGAGCCTTTTTTTTAGCTCCATTTCTTTACAGATGGGCTGAATAATGGGACCTCCCTTGAAGCCAGCTGAGTTAAGGATGCAGCTATTACTTCCAAATGCAGTGGAGTCTGGGGTTGTGACTTGCTGCATCCCAAGGATCTCATTGCTGTAAGATAAGAGTGATGTCAGGGCCTGACTCAGGCCTGGGGATAAAAAAAGACATTTGTAAAGAGAGCAGTGATGTTGAGCAGTGGTGTTAGCTGAGCTGGTGTATCAGCCCACCCCTTCCAGAAATGCCACACTCCTCTGGGTTTCGTCCCCTCGAAGGATGCCCTTTGGGTGAGCTGCGGAAACTGATGAGTTGGGCTCCCTACTCCTTCCTGCCTCCACCCCATGATACCAGCACAGGGGAGGATTTAGGCTTGAGCTGGGGACCCTCCTGCTGTTAGTGATACGCCTGACTGGTATTTTCTCAAAGCCGGAGAGTGGGCAGCAGAGGACTGGTGTGGAGACCTCATTTCCTGGGACAAATTAAGCATCTTCCCTGATGCATGTCATAAATAGGCTAGCAGCATCCCTGAGCAGCCTGCACAGCACCACCAACCAAAGCAACCCCCTGGGGTATCCATCGTGGCCCTATCCCCACCAGAGTCTGACGGTGTGATTTTCCAGGGTATATTGTGCAGAAGGACATGTGGGATGGGCCAGGTGGCTTCACGAGACATGCCAGAGACTGGCTGCTGCTGCGGGGACTTCTGTGCGGGAACAGCACAGAAAGAAGCCATATGAGGCTCCTTCTGGTCCTGTGTCAGCTCTCTACAGCCAACTCGGACCTCTGGCTCCAGCCCCGCTGTTTTCACAAGGTCCCCGCAGTTGGTTCCCCAGCAGGACTGTGCCAATGACACGAAGCTGGGCAAACCCACGAGCATTGCGGGGACCGGGGCTGTCACACACGAATTGCTGCGTGGTCCCTGGGGCTGAGGGACAGGGGTGTGTCTGTGGGTCTGTGGACAGACACAGGCTGCAGATCAGCCCCGTGGAGCAGCGCAACATTTCCCCAGGAGAGCAGTGGTGTGGGGCAGAAGGGCAGTACTGATGATGTGGGCCGGTGGCCGGGGGATGCTGTGTCTGCATGAGCAAACCCAGATGCGATCTGGATGGCCAAACACAGGGTCAGCTTGAGGGTGGGCAAACGGCTCTGCTGCACGTGCAGACACGTGGTGCGCAGGGGGGTACCTGCATACAGACACCCACTTTCAGGTCCCTTGTCCTGTCTGAATCCAAGGTGGAGCAGCCGGTGTAGGTTTGAGGGCGCCATAAAGTCTGCCTTGTCAGGGGATGGAAGCAGAGCCTGCAGCATTTCCTCTAGAAAAACGTGTGAGAGAAAAGAGAATAGGGTGGTTTTCCACAAATGCTCTCCTCCAGAGAGTCAGAAATCTCTTACTTCTTCCTCCTCTCGATTCTCCATGGGGTGACAGACCCCTGTGCCAGCAGGTACCTCCTTCGCCGTGGTAGCGTGGAGAGCAGCCTGTGGAAGAGCAGAGAGAAGGGGATGAGTCCAGGCTGCATCTTGAGAGGGATGAAGAGAGAAGACATATTTTTGGAGAGCCGCTGGCTGTTAGAGGCAGCCCACACTCCCCCACTGGGAGTGATAGCTGGTAATATTCGTGGCTAGCTTGTTGCTCGGTACATGACAAAGTGCTTGTAGCTTCCCTCCGGAGGCTCCTCCTGGATAAATATACAATTTCCAGGAGTTCTGGTGGGACAGCTTTGCTGAGGATACACGGCTGCTGATGGTCCCAGTTGTGTCTGATTGCACCTGGTATTTTCCCTGTCTTCTCCATCTGGAGAGTCTGGGAGGATAGATTGCGTTCTTGCAGCCTGTAAATGAGGTGATGGAGGGGGCAGGGGCACTGCATGGTGTAGATCGTGGAGGGAAATTGTGCCTGGGGCTGGGAAAAGAGGGAGAAGGGGATGCTGAGTTCTCTTCTGCAAGCCCCACAGGCATGGAGGCAGGGGGTGGCCGTGGCACAGACCCTCAGGCTCTCCAGTACCTGCTGGGGAGCCCTTGGGGAGGCCCTGCATGTCCCCTGCACAAGCGAACCGGGGAAGGCACTGCCCTCCCACACAGCAGGCGGGGATGTTCCCTCCCTCTGGCTGGCAGCTCTTCCAGCTGAGCTCCTGGATGAGATTTGCAGAGCTCTGCACAGATTCGGGCTCCGGGGCTGTATGTTGCTCACAGCTGGTGTGGGCTGAGATGGGGCACAGCGGAAACCAACACTTCAGAGCAGTTTTGGGCTGCTCTGATCAAGCCTTTTAGCGAGGGGTACCAAGGGAAGCAGACACTCCTCTCTGGAGATTGGGATTGTGATGTGCACCAAACACAAGCTCCTTGGGGTGAGGAGCAGCTGCTGGGGGGCCTGTGTGAGTGCTGGGAAACATTTTCCCCCTGCATTGCCTTGGCACGGTGCATCCAGCCCCATGTTGAGAAGTGCCCCTGGAAGTAGAAACTATTTTGGCAGGGACTGGAAAATCCCATATAATTCATGCCCGGCGTCCTTCCCAGACATTTTATAAAGGATGGGCACAGCATTTGGGTGGTGGCTGTTGGGGCGTCACGCTGTCCTCCCCAAATGCCAGCGGTGGATAGCCCCATGGCTGCACTGAGAAAGCAAATTGCGCATCAGCCCCCTGCTCTCTGCGTGGGGACTGCATCCCCTTCCCCGCTGGCTGGGCATGGCAGCATGGCACCCCGGGATGCTCCAGCCCTGAGCTGCAGGCAGGGACACGCTCCCCATGCCCGGAGCCTCCCGTGGCTCCGTTTGCCAGCACTTTCCCCTGGGAGCTGCACAGTCCCTCACCCCACACTGCTCCTCAGGTCTCCAGAAGCTGGACGGAGGCCCGGCACGCTCAATCCCAGAGCAGCCGGTAACGAGGTTTGGTCATTACTGCCCGGGGCTATGTGCGAACCAGTGACCTGGCTCTGAAATGGTTTATGTTACATGCAAATCCCTTCGCAGAGGTGTTGGGGGAGGAAAGCCGGCCTCGCCGTGAACTCCCCCGGCTGGAGAGCAAATCCCAGCGCCGCAAAGGGCTTCCCGTGCCCGGCACGCTCGTCCTGCCGCTGTGTCCTGCCTGGCTGGTGTACCCCTGCCGGGTGTGCCGCACCGAGCACAGCGCGCCCTGGCCTCGCTCGAGGCCTGGCCGTGCTACCGTTATACACAAAACAATAATCAGCTGCCGTAACGAGGATGCAGAGTAGCTGAGCTGGCTTCCCTGCTGTTGTGCCGGCTCCAAGTAGAAACAGCTGCATTTGGTTTGGTTAAATGTTTTATTTACTCCCAATTATCCCAGATAACAGATTTGCTTTCTTTTGTTCAATATTTAATACTGTTTCAGAGCAAAGCTCGTCTTTGGTTTCTGGTGGAGGACGGGAGGGTTAGGAGGGACTTTCTGCTGTGGTGCAGTCCCAGGTGAAGGCTGGAGGCGCCCAGCATCCCCGCTGTGCATCCGTCCCTGCAGCATCCAGCCCAGCATCCCGGCCCGTGGGGACAAGGTCACCTGCAGGAGTACGGTTGGGTTCGGGGTGCCAGTGTGCCAGGCAGGATCTCCGAGCACCTCTGTGGGCATTGCCCTGGGACAGCGATGCTGCCCAGCACCAGCACTGCTTGGAGGGACTCAGCTCTGCAGCTGGGAGCAAGCGGATTTGTCATGGGTGCAGGATGCTGGATGGCTTCACCTGCCTAAATTACCTTCCTGCGGCATCCCGCACCTTGAGGAGCATCTCCAGAGAGGGCTGCGACGCCAGCCGGCCACCACACCCCACCCCACGGTCGCCAGAGCCCCTCTCCTCGTGCTCTTTCCTCTCGCTGTTTAACCAGGCTGGCTCGCTAATTTTTTTGAAGGCTTGAGAGCTGTCAGGTTTGAAGAGCACCTCTGCTGTGCCGCAAATAGCATGGCCTCGTGCAGTGCGGGATGAAGCGAACTCTGGTGAGCCTGTTATCGCGCTGTCCTGCTGCGAGGCGGCTCTCAGGGCTGGGAGCTTGCACTGCAATTGGGGCTTAAAGCAGGGCTCTGAGCTCTCTCTTCTCTGTGAGTAACGCCTCGCCCCAAAATTTACAGCGCTGCCTCTTCATGTGCACACTGAATTTTCTGCAAGGGAAATGAGAAAATCCATAGCTTGGTTTACGAGCCCTAATCAGTGTAAAACGGGGCCTTTTAGAAATTTATCTTCTGCTGAGTCCACCTTTTTCTCCAGCACCTTCTGGGGAATAAATTCTTGCTCTTTGAGGCTGGGGATCTGTCTCCTATCTGGCAGTGGGGCCAGGGGACTTTGGTTACAGCCACAGGTGTCCCTTGCCCGTTTTGGGAGCTCCCAGGGAGATGCGGCAGCATGAGGGTGTTGGGGCTGGGCTAGGTGTGGGCCACTCTGGTGTTCAGCTGGGATGGCTCGCACTCCAGAGGGATGCATCTTCAATGTTTAATTTCAAGGGGGAGGAATATCCTCCTGAAAATATCCCTTGCTAAGGTTGGGGTGGCTTAGACTGACTGGGGAAGACCTAAACCCTGTCTCCATCACTTGCTGAGGTCACCCAGGAGGTCAGTGAGGGATGAGCCCATCTCACCCTATGCCCCTGCACCCCTGAGCTCTCTAATTCTCTCTCACATGAATTTTGCCACATTAATTTAAAAAGAAAACAAAAACCAAAACCTTGCTAAATCCTTCTTGAAGAAGTGGTGGTTATGAACATGATGTTCCCTGAGCGCAGAAGCACGATGCAGGGGAGCATCGCCTGCCTCCGTACCACCCCGCCGCTGTCCTCTGCACCACCCCTCATCCTCACCCTTATCCAAGAACAGCTTGGACAAAGGGTAACAGAGCAAAATCAGAGCTTCACCTCCCTCCCTTTCTGCAGCAACAAAACACAGCTGCATCCCAAGATTTGGGGCGGTGGAAGGGACTGTCCCCAGCCACAGCCACGCTGCACTCCAGCACAGGTGATGCACAACAGGCAGATGCTCCCCTCATCCTCCGGGCAGTAGAGATATTATTTATTCATCGTTGTTTTCTTTGTTGTTTCCTACCAGCCTGCTGTACACAGACAATTTTAGAAAAGCGACGTTAGATAAATAATACATCGTGCTTGCAGCCAGCATGTGCATAACAAAAGCCTCTGCGTAGGTGAGTGCGCAGACGTGCGGGGTGTGCACATGTGCCTGCGTGCTCGGGGCTGGCATCTCGCGCCTGGATGGGTCCCCGTTGTGCCCTCCAGCCTCCGCAGCTTTGCTTTCAGTCACTTGGATGCCTTTTTACTTATCGGCATGTACCCGTCACCTGCAAGGTCATGGCCATGGTGGGAAAAAGGTCAGCGGGTGAGGATGTGGAGGGCATGTTAGGCACAGGCGAGGGATGGGGCAGCAGTCCTGCCATGGGCACTGGGGAGAGGCAGGGGTGCTAACAGCGGGAGTCTGGCGGCAGAACAGCATCAGTGCTGGGGCGTCCCTCAGTGCGGGGCAGCGTGGGGGCCCACATGCAGGCAGGCTGTGTCACGGCTGTAGCTCTAGCACAAGTACCTGCTGCTGTCATGGACCCTGGAGGCTTTGCTGGCCTGGGACCGGGATGATGAGTTATGCAGGTGACCCCACAGGCATGCTGGAGGATCGATATCCCCCAGCAGCCCAGCGCCCGAATGTGCCCCGAGTGCACCAGAAGAAATACCTCTTGTAGAAGTGTTGGAAAGGCCTCTTAAAACTTTTAATGGTACTATTTTTTGTATCCCTCCACCTGTGGAGCAAGGCATCTTTAGTACGTTCAGCCCTCAGCAGGAGAGGAAAATTATAACTGATCCATTTCAGAAACCTCTGAAAATGACCTAAAATAACTTTTCTATATATAAAAATGCCACGATTTTAATGTCCATTATCTCATGACCTAGCAGGGCTAGGAAAAGCTATTGTAGATCATTTTTAGTGGTTTCTAAAATGGGTGGTCACACTTTTCCCTTGCGCAGTGGGACTCAGGGTACAAGGACGACCGGGCTTTAGAGATGGAGAGGGAGAAAAAAATCTGTGTCCGTGCTGATGCATCCAGAGCTGTTTCATCCTTGAGGACCACTTGTTGTGTTCTCCCCATCTAGGCAGAGATGCTGGAGCCGGTCAAGTGACAGCTATTTCCAACAAGCCAGAGAGACAGCAGTTGAATGGACGCAAAGCCTGGGGGCACTGTGTGGTGGGAAACCGACCCCATCCCTGCCACCGGTCTTCTGCGGGGTCTGCAGACGATTACCCTGGCACCAGTTTTTGCTGCCTGTCGCAGCTCCGAATTTTGCTGGAGCGTTGCACAGCTTGTGAGCGGTGTGCCCAGGTGGGATGCGCCTGGCTCTGGCACAGCCTTCCATCCCCTTGCCCCGAGCTTTTGCAGCAAGGCTGTGGTTGCAGCCCAAGCCGCTGAGAAGCCGCCACGGCCGGGCATTAAACACACCGGGTTTGCAGAGAGGACATCAGCAGAGCACGTGGGAGAAGTGGCTTCCTGCCATGCGAGAGGTTAATAGACAGATTAGAGAGGGCAGGCGCTGTTTGCGACGAACGGAAAGGAGCTCTGCCTTTACAGAGTTCAGCAGCTCCATGAGGCGACGGGGACATAAATATTTGCCAGGATTAGGGAGGCTGCTTTCAGGAGCCCAGGGAGAAGTGCCCGTGCAGGGGCAACATGTTGCTCGGGCTGTTTTCGGTGTTGAGCAGGGGCTGAGAGCTGGACGTCAGCTGGGGGAGGACGGAGGAGGTGGAGGAGGTTGGAGGGGGACACACCGCACCCAGAGGCACTGCCCAAAGCCTCAGGGCAGGAAAAGCCTTTAGTGCTCCCTTGATGGCTTTGTTTTCCTCCGCTGCTTTTCTTGCTTTCTCAATTGGCCCGACAGGCTGGCCCACATCCAAAGACAGCATTACGGAGCGCCGGATCGATTGGAGCCTGCAATTTTATTTGCTCTCTTTAAGAGCCTTTGATGGGCAGGATGAGCTGTGCCGGCGAGCGCCTTTCCTGGGAGAGGAGGGGAGAGGAACAGGGTTGCAAGCCACCATCTCCCATAGGAGATGGGCACCCTGCCACCAGCTTGGAGAAGACACCATGGCAGGGTGGGCAAAGACAGCCCTCACAATGCACCATGGCAGCTGAGAAGGAGCTTGCAGCCCTCTCCTTTGTGGTGCCTGGTGGTCACGGTCACGGTCACCTACATGGTGTCATGGTCACAGCCCCAAATAGCACATCGCGCTGGCCCTGCAGTCTCCCATGGGGTCGACTTTCTGCCCATCAAGGTGGAAAGTGGGGCAGTTACGTGACATCCCCCTCCCAAAATGCCTGTGGCTCTGGGACTGACAGCTCTTTGGAGGGATGGAGGTGGCAGGAGTGTCCCTGTCCCTGCCCAGAAATAGAGGGCGATGGCTAAAGCTAGACGGGCTTCACACAGCAGCATCCCTTCAGCTGCAGCGGGCTGAGGATGCTGCACAGGCACCAGGGTGGCAGATATAGGAGGGTGGTTTTGTTCCCCTTCCCCAGGCTCTCCTTCCACTTCTGCCTTGCTAAAAGGTACCAGAAGATGAAGGATGGAGGATGCGGTGGGCACAGAGGCTAGGGGCCCCAATCTTGGAGCAGAGGACAGATGTTCAAGACATTCAAGGTTGTGAAAGTGGGGCATCTTCAAAGGCTGCTGCAGAGTGGGAGTGGAAGCGGGAGGCAGTTTGGGCAGCCCCCCTTCTCCCAGCAAAGCAAACCTGGAGGCACAAGCCCGCCGCAGCCGGTGGAGGAATTAGCACAGATCACCAAGAGCCGGATCCGGTGTAACAGTAGAGACAACGGGAGATGAATTATCCTCGGATGGACTAATTGCGGCTCAGTAGCGGTGCAGCATCCGGGGCCGTGTGGGTAGGGCAGAGCCTCCTCGTCGGGAGGGGACCGTGCAGGGCTTCAGGGATGCTCGCCGAAGCCTGGGCTGCCTCTGCCCGCCTTCCCCGACGGGCTGATGGTGTAGCGCGGGGTGGCTGAGCGCAAACAGCGAGTGGGCGAGAGAGCCCCAGGGTAGCATCCCCAGCATCCTCCCCCTCTCCCCCACCCCACCCCATGCAAGATTTCCAGCCCCCAGCCCCGTTTGCCGAGTGCCGTTAGCCCATACTGCCACCACGCGGTCGCTCCGACCCCAAAGGCTGTCCCGAAATCCCCTGCACCCCTTCCACCCCTCCGAAAAGCCTCCCCGGAGCCCCCTCCGCCTCACCATTACCCCCTTCAAAGGGCGATGCTGCCCTGTGTTTGCTCCCGCCTCACCCCGGGGGCAGCTGTGGGGCAGGGAAGGAGTTAAGGAGTAAGCGAGGAGGAGGAGGATGGAGCTGTAGCAGGGATCAGGCCCTCGTCTCTGGCCTTGTGATTAGCCACTCTGTTTTCCTGCAAAGGGTCTGCTTGAATAATTTAGCTGGGAGGCTCATTAACCGGGCTCTGGCCTTCGTCTGCCGGCTGAAGGCTGAAATAGCCATTAGGAGGAACGCGTGTCTTGGACCAGCACAGTCTCCCCTCCCTGCTGCCCCCCTCCTCTCCCTCTCCCTCTCCCTCTCCCTCTCCCTCTCCCTCTCCCTCTCCCTCTCCCTCTCCCTCTCCCTCTCCCTCTCCCTCTCCCTCTCCCTCTCCCTCTCCCTCTCCCTCTCCCTCTCCCTCTCCCTCTCCTCTTCTTTCTCCCTCTCTCTCTCCCTCTCCTTCCTCCCTGCTCCCTGACTCTGCTGCCCTTGGCTCTCTTGTCATCTGCTTGCTCCCTCTCCATCCCTGCCCCAGGGGTGCCGGCATGCATGGAAGCCCCATGCCTCAGTTTCCCCTCTATAGACTGTAGTAGGGTGCTGCAGCTGGAGCTTGTGGCATCCCCCCAGAAAGCTTTTCTACCAAAACCCATCATTATTTCCTGACCATGGGCTCTGCTGTGCAATGCCAAGCCAGGATCCTGGCAGCCCGCCCTGGCAGTCCATGCTCATGGCAAAACAGCTGGGTTGGCCCTCTCCAGAGGGCATGGTCGTGCTGCTCTTTACCATCAGGGTCCTGCCCTCGTCCTAGATGCATCCCGGAGCATGTTACACCAGTGAGGCCTGGGCTGTGCCTCAGTGGGGCCGAGGAGACCTCCAGGAGACCAGCAGGGCTGTGCGCCACGTGGGGGATTTGCACAGACATGGCTGCAGGGATGTCCCATTTTTTGCGTTGATATCTTGAGGCTTTGGCATCCTCCTGGTGCTGCCAGCTCACCAGTGCAGCAAGGGCACCCTTATCTGACTCGCTGCATCCTTTACTACTCCGGCATGGCATGCAGGGGGGTGGGATGCTGTTGCATGGCTTTTCCTGTACCAACATCAGTATGGACGGCTCCATAGCAAGACGTGTTGTATGCACGGTGCTGTGGGACTTGTGACTTGCCCTTGCAGCCCTCGGGGGAAGGAGTTTCCCAGCCTGGGGGTGCTCCCTTTCGTCACTGCATCCCTGTTTGCATCTCATTTTTGGTGACGGCCATGGATGAGGCATCTGCCTCAGCAGAAGGGAAAAGGGCAGATAGCCCTGTGGTGGGGAATGCAGCTGGGACCGTGATGGGGTGGTGAGCAGCGATGTTTGCACTGAGGCTGCCAGGTTTGCTAGGTTTGTTTCAAAACCTCTGCTTGGAGAGAAGAGCGTGTCCTGGGACATCCCAGGTAGATGTATGAGGACGAGGGCTAACGAAGGAAGGGAAAGAGGGACCAGCACAGGTTCAGACAGCCTTTCTGAGGGAACCCTGGTGCACATCCGGCCCAGGGAGCGTATTTTATGGCGAGGTACTGTGTTAGGGTGCTGCAGTTAGAGCCAAACCCTGCTCTTAGCAATGCAAGTGTCCAAATACCAAGGGGACTTGACTTCGGTGTCAGTTCAGATAAGGTTTTTACCAACCTACGAGGGCAAAATTTATCAGCTGAAAGGTATCACACCTCATCCTCCTGCACGCACTGGCCCACAGCATTTTGCAGAGTCTTCCTGCAGCTCTGGCTGTGCTCCGGCAAAGAGCGCCTGTGTCTGGGAAAGCCAAGCGCAGTGTGAACACTTGATTGGGTTTAAAACCTTTTTCTGCCTCTAACCTCTAGGACTGGCTGAAGAGGCCAGAGGTAGGCTGCTCCCCACTGCACGCTCTTGTCCCATCTCCAGTTGCCTCTGTGTCTTTTGGGAGGCAGAGCCCTGGGGTGAGATGCTCTGCCCCACTGCTGAAAGCATTAACACTGCCAGTCCTCCTGGAGAGCTGAATTGTCTCTGTTGGTTTCAGGTTGTTCCTCCTGATCTTACCATAAGTGGTCCTTCTTCCACCCTTTGAGGACTTCTGGTCTTTTAGAGGATCATCCCCCAACAAGTTTATCAGTCGCTCCCTGGGGACATAGCAGAGAGTGCCATGAGCACTGTAGCTTAATGGGGTCAAGAGAGCTGCACCTCCCCCCCATCAGTGACATCTCTGTTGCAGCCTTGAAGACAATTTCCCCTGGTACCTGCCACCCTCGGCTGCCACTCCATCTCTCATTAAAGCCAGTGAGCTGCAGACATGGTAAAAAGGCACCCAGATGCTTTGAGCAGCTGATAAACAGAGACCAGGCTCCCCTTGCCAACTGTGTCCCCTCCCGAGCTGGCAGCAGCTGAGAGTGGAGGAACATACCCTTCTTCAGAACCTGGTGATACCCTCAATGGGTAATTGTTCTTTCTCTTTCCCTGGCAGCCCCCCCAAAGGAGCCAGTGCTGATGTGCCGGTCCAACAACTACCCAAAGGGTTTCTACTGCAGCTGGCACCTGCCCACTCCCACCTACATCCCCAACTTCTTCAACATCTCCGTCATGTAAGTGCTGGGGAAGTACGGGTGCAATGGGGAAGGATGCTCCAGGGATATGCAGGCTGGATGCTTTGTCCCCAGAAAGTTCCAATTTCCCCAGAGGGGGCCAAGAAAGTCCCCAACTCCCAGGTCGCCTTCCCATGTCCCCCAGGTCCGGCCTCTCTGCACCACTTGTCCACAGTGGAGGTTGTGCCCGCTGTATTTCGGCGCATTTGGCACAGCCATGCTCCCTTCTGCCATGCACTGCCAGGCAGCAGCATTGTCCCCTACCTAGAACTGGCAATGGCATGGCATTGTCCCCCACCCTGTGCCCAGGTCTTGGCACAGCTCTCACACAGGCTGGTGCTGTGCGTTATCTTCTGGGGTTTTTGTCACCAGCAGAAAGGAGACACCGTTTCTCTTACAGAAGGGGCAGAGCCAACCCCAGCCTAGCAGGGTCTCATCCTTTCCTTGGGGCCAGCGTGAGGACATTCACTGCAGTCTCTGTGCAGGCTTGGGGTAAAACATCACACACATGAGCCTGCAAAATTCCTCGGCAGGAGGAAGCAGCCCTTTGGCAGCGGCAGGGGCTGGTGCATGGAGACCGCAGACACAGCACTGCTACTCCTGCCTCCTCCCTGCAGCAGCGTGGGTGCATCCCCTGCCCCAGCACTGCTCCGTAGGTAACAGCTCTTCTCGCCTCTGCTTTCCAGACACGGCACGAGAGAGATGGTCTGCGAGAAGGATGCCTTTCCCAAAAACAGGTGTCACATCAGATACCTCCAGCTCTTCTCGACGGTGAAGTACAAGGTGACTCTGACAGTCACGAATGCTCTGGGCAAAAACTCCACCACTCTCACCTTTGACGAGTTCGCCATAGGTAACTTCCGCGGCAGCAACTGGCCTCTCCGAGACGGTGTTGGGGTTGGCTTGCTCTGCACGCAGCGTCGCCCACCGGAGCGACGGGCCAGGGAAGGGGCAGGCTCTCCAAATGGAGCCTCTGCCTGTCCCTGCATGAGATGGAGCCAGGGTCTGAGCCACGCTGGCATCCTCCCCGTGCCCCCCAGATTCTCATGCCCCTGCTGTAAGTGATGCCAACACCTGAGCATCCTCGAGGAGCCAGGCAGGACGCCCACTGGCAGCCACCATGCTGCTCCTGTCGGTGGCCTCATGCCCTGCCTGGTCCCATCCCCTGTGGTCCAAGTCTCCCATTGTTTCTGAGTTCATCCCTGGTGGGGGTTGGGGAATTGACTGCCATGAAGTGGGGCAGAGGGCTGTGAAACCGCTGTGGTCCAAATGGCATTGCCTTTCTTGCCCCTATGAGCATTCCTAAAAGAGAGGTTTAGTGTTTGTGCTGGAAGTGGAGTCATGGGAATTAGGATTGGAAGAGAAATTTAAATGTCCCATTCTCTTCCTCCCAGAGAACTTTATTGTCAGGATAAGCCCTTCCAAAGTCATCCTCCACCACCCCTTACCTAACATGCTTCTTAAAACCCTATTTCCCCCTTTACACCTCTTCACTGCGCGACCTGGGCAGTGGATGCTGTGCAATGTGGGACAGGGAGCAATGGGCCTTGGGGGTCAGGGTGTCCATGCCACCGGCTGTGCCGCGGGGATGTTGCCCGACCATGTCCGAACCCACGGTGTGGATGCTTCTCTGACTTTGAAGGACTGGCGTAGACTGAGCAATTCAAGGCCGAGCAAAGCAGGGAGCTGGGCACAGCGCTTTTGCCACCAGCCAAAGCTGGATCACAGCCCATGCTGTGACAAGGCTGTCCATCCTCACAGAACAGGAAAAATGGGAGAGAATAGAATTCAGGAACACGTCGAAAAACAATTTGCTGGTTACATGTGGCAATTACTGGACCAGAAAAACAAATAAATGAATCCTTGAAGTGCAGCCAGCAGTCAGTCTTTGCTTTCGCTGTGCTGCATGTCCCAGTCCTGAGCGGCTGGAAGTGCTAGAGTGCAAGAAGAGGAGCTCCACTGCTATCCCAGATTTTCCATTTCTACCCCAAATCCTGGAAAACGTCAAACAAGAAACAAGGTGCCAGCTCTGAACAGAGCGGGGACATTATTTTGGAGCAGGGACTGTCCTGCCATGTCCCTGCAGCTGCGGTCCATATCTGAAGCTTGTATTCGTCAGTGCATTGCAAACGTGAATAAGAAGGCAAGGAGCTTAGCAGGGAAGTGTTGGAGTTTCAGTCACTTGGGTGCCTTTAAATGGAAATTGTTGTGTTTGTGGAAGATACACTCCTTAAAAATGAAGGTAACCTCCAGCCCACAGGGCCCAGGGCAGCAATTAAGCTGCATTTTCTGAGTTCCTTGCATTCCCTCCTGCAGGAGTTCAGGGCATCATCCTGTAACATCTGCATCCCACCCATGCCCTGCCTGGCTTCCCAAACATCTGGTCCTCTGTCCAGCACACAAGGGCAACCCCCCAGGGAAGCACACCCAGCTGCGAGCCCGGGGCATCCCGGCACCAGCACAAGCCGGATCCAGCCCAGCGGTTTGAACTCAGCCCAGGTCAGAGGAGCAGTGGTGAGCAGAGTCCAGCGCTGCCCCGGGACAGCCGTGAGCATGGGCGCCATATCGCTGCCTCTTGCAGGAGTGCCTGGAGGGGTGCAGGGTGCCTGGACATGTCCCAGCAGTTGTGGTGGAAGGTGAAACCTCCCAGCATCACCTGGAAGATGCTCTAACACCCGCCAGGATGGCACTTGGGGAAGGGGTGATGGGTTGGTGCCGACGGGAAGGGCTGTGTCCTGCACCCTGGAGCCACTTCACTCCCATAAACACCTCAATATCTAGTGGGCTTAAAATCTCCATGTTCTGTACACTATGAAATTCTTCTCCTTGGGATTTGGTACAGCCGCTGTGCATAGGAAGCAGAGAGTGACTGAGTGTTCAGGCAGGCAGTGGGCAGGCTTAGCAGGGTCATTACGGGATGAACTCGGCTGCCACCGATCAACAGCCACCTACCCTGAACGGAGCTTCTACTTGTGCTGTCCCGGTGTTTCCAATTAAAACCAGTGCTCTGCGTTAGCGTATTTTGCCATGCAATTTTGCCCCAAGTTGCCTGTTCGTCTTGCAGAAGCTTCTGCTTTCCAGTGGCTCTTCTGGCTCTCTGCGGCTGCGAACCCGGGGTTGTGTCCTGGTGTGGTGGGTGCCGGTGGTGTGGATCCGGCACGTGGTAGGTTCCCTGGGGATCTCTACCAGCATCAGCTGGGCTGAGGTTTCATCCTGGAACTTGTGCTGAGTTTCACTCTGCTACATGGAGGGGTGGAAAACCTGTGGCTCAGGGCAAAGCCATTGCATCGGCTCACTGGAAGAACGCTGCGTGAGAGCATTGAGACATATGCACACATCCTGCTAAAATGGAGAGATGGTGTCAACCAGCGACTGCATGATGCTTCTGCTAAAATACCAGGGCTGGGGATGTCAGAGCCTGCCTTGCGTTTTCCCCTTAGCCTAGAGAAAACCGTCATACCTTCTACATGGAAGTTAAACCCCAGGTGTGAAGCCCCGATCTCATACCCTGGCTGGAACCAACACGAGAGCAGCGCAGGGCCAGCGGCTCTCCCTGCCGGCACCGTCTGAGCCGGGAGCAGATGCACTGCTGGGTCAGACCACCCACCCAGCCCAGGCAAACACAAAAAGCCCCCTGGGAAGGAGTGACCTCCTTTGGTTTGGCTTCCTCTCTCCTTCCTCCCTCCCTGGAGCCCCCAGCAGAAAATCCCTTCCACAGCCGCTCAGAAGATGGGCTCTAATTGAGTGGAAAATGACTGGTACTTTCTTTTGCTATCCTGAGCCCGTGCCTTGCTGGCGGTTGTGCCGTGCTGGTTATTAGCAGCCAGCTGCGAGGGGTCACTCTGCATTGTCATTTTCAATGATGACTGCAAAAGCATTTCCAGCGCTCTGGCCCCCACCTCTCATTGGTAGGAGATCCAGGCTGACTTCCTCCTCGTCTTGCTCCTGGAAATTGTTTTCATAATTACGTCTTCTGCAAAGGTATTGATATTAATGAAGGTGAATGTGGGGAGAGCAAGGTTCTGCAAAGCCCTGCAGGCATCAGGGCTCCAGCCCAAGGCAGGAGGAGGTGGGAAAGGGACTGGGGGACCTGGATGGGAGAGAACCTTGAGGAAGAAGAAGGCGCCAGGGAGGAGTGAGGTGGTGTGTCAGGAGCTCCCACCTCCCTCATGATGTCTGGGACAGCCCTCCAAGGACACAACCCCACCTTCCTCACTTGTGTTTCAGCCCAAGAACCAGGTAGCTGGCACACGCATCCCCCAGGAAAGCAGGGACATCACCACCAAGCAGCAACACTGGCATCCCATCTCAGCACCTTTCTCCTTGTGTGGGCCTGGGGCAAATTAGCAGAAGATGTGCAGCATTAAAAGGAGGAAGGCAGCCTTGGACCGGGCCTTGCAGGCATTGGTGCCTTCCCCAAATCTGCCACCCATCCCTTGTGTGACCTTGGGAAGGTCATTTGATCCTCCCAGCTACGGCTCTGGGGTGATTAAGACGCAGAGCATCTCGAAGGGGCTGCATGAGGACAAATGTGCCCATGTCTGTACAAAATTCAGAATCTCTGAAGGCGGGTATACAGTTGCCTAGGCAGAAGGTCAGTTCAATTCATACTACTTAGGGAGGCAGAATTAAATTACCCAGACTGACATTTGGCTAAGACATGGAGTTTAATGTCCCTCTGCTCATGGAAAATGCCAGGGGATATTTAACGGCCGCAAGGGATCCATTTTAGCGCTCATTGGAGAGACGGGATGGGTGATAGGCCCCTCCGTGCTGCGGGGTCTCAGCTGCCTTTCTGAACCGCTGGCTCCGTCTTGAGATGTGTCTAACAGCAGCCAGGAGCGATGGATAGCTGAAGACTCGCAGTTAAGCGTGAGCGCGCAGAGCCTTTAGGAAAAGCCGCTCTCCGTGGCTCTTCCTGCACGCCGAGCCCTCGCTTGGACGCGGCAGCCGAAAACCAAGCGGGAAGAGCTGCGAGTCGCCTCCCGGCCAAGTCCCCTTCCAAGGAAAGTCTGATGATGCTCCCTCAGCTCTGTGGGATAATATTACATCTGTTTTTGTAGCCGGTTAACCAGTACTCAGCCTAATGCCCATCGTCCATTATTATTATTACTATTATTGCTCTTATTACATTACTGCCTGCAGGCCCTTGCCGAGGACAGGCCTCTATTATGCTGGCTGATGTACAGCCAGACAGCCCCTGCCTCGCCGTGTGCGGGCTAAATGGAGGCAGACAAAGGCCAGGGAAAGAGGAGCGCTCGTCCCCGTGTGTGCAGGAGGGACCCGGGAGGCTGCGGAGGATAAAGGACTCCTTCAAGGCCACACAGAAATCCGGGAGCTGAACACAGCCCGTCTCCCATCACTCCTCAGATGGCTCCTGCGGAACCAGCCCTGATGTCGCCCATGATGAGCACAGTGTAAGGAGGTTTGTCCTAAGAGACGTACGTTTGTCTAAGAGACATAAGTCTGTCCTCGCTGGGCTGGCTGACGGAGACGCAGTCCCCTCTCCTGGCTCTTGCATCCCCACCGCCTTGGAGGGACGTGGCAGGAAGACCTTTGGCCTCATGCTTTTGGAGGGGCTGGCACTGCTGCGCTTTCGAGGCTGGGCAGGAGTCCCGCGGATGGGGGGGACACGCGGGGAGGCAGCAGGGGCTGTTGGTTTTCCCATTAACCCGCAGCGCCGTTTGAAGGCTCGCCACAGCTGCGAGTGCAGCCCCGTCGATGGCTGGGCTCTGCCGTGCTCGCTTGGAGCCAGGGCAGCCCTCCCCTGCATGCCAGGGACAGTCTCCAACCCTCAGGAGCGGGGCTGGGGGGGTCACATCCCTTCAAAGCAGGCAGGTGACTCCCAATTCAGCATCAGGGCACCTTATTTTGTGCTTTCCTCCAACCCGACATGGTGGCATCTCTCGTTGCTGCCCAAGCATGCATCCTACCTCGCATAACTGTATTTAAGCATCCCTCTGCCATGGCTGGCATGTCAAAAAGCAGAGCCAGGCTCTCTGCGTTACCCCAGGGAGTATCCATTGCGTCCATCCCCAGCCCGGTGCTTTCCTTCCCAATTCCTCGCTGCAGAGCTGCAGTTTGCAGTCATCTGCACTCGTTCAGCTGAACAGACTTTTGTTTTGCAAACCGAGCCCGCCGAGCCAGCCCTGGATTTATACTTTTCCATATGCATTTGGACTCCAAGTCCCTGTCGATGGAAGCTGTGTCCAGCCCAAGCCTCGGGATTCGAAGCAAGTGGAGGAATTGCATAGCCATCTGGAGTAGCTCAGCACAGCGCAGACCCAGCAAGTCATCCCTCCTACCAAGGATAAAGCTGTACATGGAAAATTTTGTCCCACCCTGCCACAGAGAGGGGTCAATGGGAGCCAGGAGGTGGCACTAGGTACTGAGCTGTTGGGAGCTGAGCAAACCCTTGCTGAGGAGCAAGGCTCACTCTGCAAGGGGCAGTGCCGTTCAGCACAGCCTGTCTGGGATTTGATCCCAGCGCTCTTAAAAGTAGCTGCGACTTCAAAGCACGTTGCCTAGCTCTCAGCCAATTAATATTCACTTGAGATACTTGTCAGGTGGCAAGAAAATATCCCTGTATCCCAAAAGCAGGGCAGGGCTGAGAGAGATACCTGGGGTGGAAGCTGAACATGGCAGTCCTTCGCCCTTGGCAAATATGATGTGCCAACACTTTGGATCCCCAGAACCCCAGACCTAAACCCCAGGGCCAAACTCTGGCATGTTACTTTGAGGTAAGTGGATTTGAATGTAGGTCCGACTCCCAGAAATCAGAAGGTGCAATGAAAGTGCAGGATTTGGGCTTGATGGGCTCCTCACCCTGACCCAAGTAGCCCTGGGGCGGGCCTTGTCCTGCCCAGCTTGTTTCCACACGTCTCCAGCACTGCCGTCTCCTTGATGGTGGTTATTTTGTGCCAGGACAGCTGTACCACTGACCTGGATAAGAAAAGGTGATTTGCACTTTATTAGTTTGAGAAAAGGATGATCCGTGTGTTGGCTGCCCACCTCAGAAAGCATGTGGCACAAAGCCCAGCCAGCAGTGCCGAAGGGTGTAAGGATGCCATGTCCAAAGCTTTACCAGCCACCATATTCTCTTCCAGTAAAGCCGGACCCTCCAGAGAGCGTGGTGGCCAAACCCGTGACCAATAACCCTCGGAGGCTGGAGGTGTCGTGGCAAAACCCCTCATCCTGGCCTGACCCTGAGTCTTTCCCGCTCAAGTTCTTCCTGCGGTATCGGCCCCTCATCCTGGACCAGTGGCAACACGTAAGTGATGCTGAGCTGGCTGGGACGGGAGGGAATGGGGGGAGATGGTGGCTGGGAACAAGTTGCACTGGGAACAAGTGGTTGGGGACCAAAAAAAATGTCTATTTACTGCCCAGGCAACCCAGACCCTTTTCCTCTCCTTCTCTGTCTCTACTCCTTTCTCTCTGCCTCTCCATCTTTCTTTTAACTCACATTCTGCCTACAAATGGCTCTGCAGGCTCTCCCCGCTCTGCATTTTCATCCACGGCCCCTATCTACTTTCCATACATATGTTCTATATAAAACCTGCCAACGAGATGTAAAAGGCATTTAAAGTATAAATGTCACCACATTTAAATGCGCCTCTGCCACATTTAGATTTTGAACTGAAGATAAAATACCGCTCACTGTAAGTCAGAGCACAGTCACAGAGCGATTGCCGCGATGTTATCGTATTTCTTACTTTTATTTCTTGTTTCTTTAAAAAAAAAAATAGTCAGTGAAATCCTTGGCAGCCCGGAGGACAGATTTCATTTGTTAGCTGCAGGAAGATAACAAATGGGCTTTTTTTTTTTTTTGTGTCTATGTGCTGCTTGCATGCTCAGCTTGTGAAGGAAAGCAATCTGCCACTCGAGGAGAGGTGCTGCTACGCTGGCATGGCTCATCCAGCATCCCCTCTGCACCGAGCTGGGCCGGTTGAAAGCCAGTTAGGCGCTTTGCTTGATAAAGCATTTCGCACCCCCCAAAAAAAAAAAAACAAATAGAAGGTGGCACCTGGTTCCCGGGGAGCTTACCTGCATCGTGGAACCAAGCAGGGTTTTCTGCAGACCAGCTCTTCTTGGGGAGAGAATCGGCTGAGAGATGGGATGGGAAGCTTTGCTCGTGTCTCTGCAAGATGTTGGTGTCTCGGCGAATTTTTCTTTTTTCTTTGGTATTGTATTTTTTTTCTGATGAGGCAATGCCGCAGGTCATGTTTCAGACTGAAGCGTTTGCTGATGGCTTTGAAAATCAGAGAAGGGTTGGGAGAGGGTTTTCCTGCTTGTCTCTTTGCTTCCCTCTGGGGAGCGGGAGAGCATCCGTGGAGCATCCCAAGGGGTAAGAAAGCAGAGGTGGAGTTTGGGTATTAGTTTGCTGTGGGTATAATTTTTTTTGTTTAACTTGGGGGAGAAATACTCAAATTGTAGAATTTGTGAAAAGAATTAATGGGAAATACCAAGCATAATGTCAGTTTTTTCAAGGTGTGAAACTGTTGTGGAAAAAGCTGATGTTTTTACCCTGCCACAGCCCAATCCAGCCAAGCACCCTGCAAATGCAGCGGTTTGCACCCAAAAAATGGCTGCCACCCACAGGGTGGTTGGCCCCTCCATCACTGGGGTTTAGGTATCATATTCATGGGGTCAAGCTGTGCCAGTCCCCTCGCTGCAGGGCCTCCGAGGGCACAGTGCGGCCTCTCCATCAATGTTCTCTGGCAGGCAGCAATGGTAGGAAATACATGGAGGTGTTGGTGACACCGCTGGCGAGGCCACCCTGGCTGGAAAAGGCAGTTCCAGGGCAGTAAAAACTTGATTTCTCCTATTTAAAGATATCTTGAGCTGCGGAGAGAGGCTGACATACCAGCCCTCATGGTGGGTGCAAGGAGGGCTGGGAAGGGTTCATCTCCCAGCATCCTGGAAGGGCACAGAAGTCCTGGGTACCGCTTTTAATCAATATCCCCTTGCAAAAGACATGTACCCCATCACTGTCTGATGGAGAAGTGTGTTTGGGAAATAATTTGCTCGGTGAGCAAGTGCAAGGATTCAGAGTGTGAGGTACCAGCCTTGTTATCTGACTCTGTGCCCCGCCGTCCAGGTAATGAAAAATCTGATTTGTGGATGATTTGAGGAAAACTGCCACTATTCATCAGATGAATTATTTGCAAAGCCTAATTCAATCAGCTCCCAAACACCAGGGGATGGCAGTGCTGCAGCAGGCGAAGCTGCTCCGACCCCAGACCCCCTTGGCACACTCAGCCTGCTTAGCGCAGCCAGGCACCCTGCGAATGCAGGGGTTTGCACCCAAAAACGAACCCGGCTGATGCCAGCATGCTGGGAGCATGCCCAATCCATGCTGAGCTCTGCTTTGCTTAACCTACTACTTGTTGGCATCCTGGGGGGGTGTCCCTATTCCCCCAAACCCAGCCAGCTGAGGGAAGGACATGGTTTGGTAGAGCCAAGCGTAGCTCAGCCATCCAACTCCTCCTACGGTGGTGGGGTTGGGGCTCTCCTCGAAGGGACAAGTGCCACGAAAAAGGATGCAGCCATCATGTATGTCGTGCTGGCCTGGGGGTGTCTTAATTCTTGCTGAGGTGAAGGTCTCCTGCCATAAGCTGCCCCACATCTTGGCTTTTGCTGTCCCCACGGGCTGCTGGCACGGAAAAGCCATAGCACACAACCTTCTTGCTGAAAATGGGGCAGTTGGGGAGCCTGGCAGGGAGACGAGAAGTCTCCACCAGCATCCAGGAAGAGCTGGGTAACCTCATGGTCTGGCACATCCCTGTGTGCCCAAGGTCCCCATGCTGAGCCCCATCCCCGCCTCCTCGTGGCAACCCAGCCACGCACCGGCTGTGGGTTTTAAGCGTTTCCTGCCACCCCCTTGGCAGCCCCGTGGGAAGCCCAGCATCCCTGAGGGAGCAAACCCACAAGAGAGTACCGGAGACTGCCCAGAGCCAGGAATATCCATGCAGGCCCTGCTCGCACCTGGCTTTTTTTTTTTGGTAGAAACGGCAGCTCCCCTTTCTCCCCTCCACCTCCCGTTATCTTTGCAGGGTCTGATTTATGCACAGCACCTCGGCAGGCAGGACCGAATGAGCACTAATAGGATCAGATGGATGTCGAGCTGTCGAATACCATAGGGCCTGATTCAATCAGCGTCTGCTTTCTCCCAGGCTCTTCCTTTCAGGATTTTAATAATGCCGGGGCTTGGCACCAGAAGATGAAGCCGTCCGTGGCAGAAGCGGTGGATCTTATCGAGACCGCCGCTAAGCGAGCTAGCCATGAATGCAGTTCCCTCCCTCCCCGAGAGAGAGCCAGGTGATGCTTGGCCCAAGCATCCCCCCCCATCAAGCAATATCTGGGGCTGACCCAGAGCTGGGGGGGGACACCCTCATCCCCTTCCCAGTGCTTTGCAAAGGTGGTTCTGAGCCCCAGCATGCCGTTTGCACTCCCTTTCCCCTGCTCAGCAGCGCCTTTCCACTCAGGCCACTTAGCAGCTCTCGTGTTGCAGTTTGCTCTGGGAATTATGATGATGTGCTCTGGGAATTATTATTGTGGAGAGATGATGATGATGAGTTTCCACGTGAGCGTGCAGCGGGGCGTGTGCCGGATGCTCCTTGCGCCACGGTGCCACCTCGCAGGAGCTCCCTCGCACCTGGCCACACGCACTTCCCGGCTGTTTGGGATGCATCCGTGTCACATCGGCTGGCCACCAACTCCCCTCCACCCCACCAGCACTGAGCTCGCTCTGAAACTCAAGCAACTTTAAAGTCACACTCCTGCCTTGCTGGAAGAGGGGCTGGTGGTTTCTCTGCTGCCAAAAGAGAGATGGGATATTTGTAGCCTAAACATGTTTTTTTATTCTCTCCTTTTGGCAGAATCTCCCCTTCTGTCTCCTAAATATAAAACATTAAATGTTTAGGGTATCCTTTATTTTTCTCCTGCTTTTAAGTTTGTAATTCAAGCCAGATTAGCATGGTTTCCTCTTCTGTTTTATAGCCCCATCCTGGCCCCAAGCGAGCTCTCCTAATGCTCTCAGATGTTCCTCTAATGGCTTACCTAGGCTGGAACTGGATACCCTTTCCTAATGGATTGCTAATAGCCTGTTTCTGGTTTTACAGGCTCCTTCAGTTAACTCGCAACAGCAGCGATCACCACGCTCATACATGCGATCTCCCCACAAGCCCGTCTGCACGCTCACCCCTAGATGCAGGCAGGTGGCACCATCCTGAGCATCTTTGGGGAGCCCAGCCCAGGATAGGTCTTGCACTCGATTTTCTCCCACACCACAGCATTTTCTGGAGCAAGATCTCCCTTTTTCTCAATTTTTGGAGGGAGATCTCATGCACTGAGTACTGACCAGCTCGGTGCACGTCCCGGGAACGTGGCAAGGCTCAGAAGGTATTTCTTAAGCAGTGTCAGAATTGGCGGCCAGGCCGAGGGAGGATTTCCTCCAGTGGGTTGCCAGCAATTTGCAGATGCTGACACAAAGTCTAATTGAACACATTGGCCGCGCTGACAACATGAAATGTTAACGAACCGTAAGACGGGCTGCGCCTCAGATCTTGAGATTTGCAGTAAAAGGTCATGAGATATTTAAAGCTAATAATGTGGTTGGGTTCTCTCCTTCCTCTTCTGTTTTGGAAGCATTAGAGCCACATCCGTGAGCATTCACAAAGGCTGGAAACGTCCTTCTTTGGAAAAGCAGGCAGAGGTGCTCCCACCGTCCCGGGATTTTCAGAGCTGTGGCCACAGAGCCCACAGTGCAGGCATCTGTGCCGGCTCTGCTGCTGAGTAGCTCTGATCCGGGCAAATGGTGGGGATCTGGGGACAGGAATGGGCAATTTGTGAGTATTGCCAAATATTCAGTGGTTGGGCTGGTTGGTGTGAGAAGGGCATGGTTCTCTGGGCCGGCCACTGTCGCTCATGTGTCGGGGGTGGCTGCCGGGGTGGGCTCCGGCTCATCTCCCAAAGCAAAGCAACGTTTTTCTGTCAAATAGGTGAATCTCACAGGCTGCCTCTGGAAGTTCCTGCCTTGGGGCAGCCTGAAATAACCTGAACGTGTGTGCTAATGCGTTATCCTGCTCGCGATGGGCAAGGGGGAGGGATGGGAACTGGGAAGGCAATTAGTGCCACCGCCTGCCGCAGCTGCGTCCCCACTGGCGCAGCAGCAATGTCACTTTGTGGCGGGCGCGCTTCTTCGCCCATTTGCATCCCCCCCCCGCCCCTTCCCAGTGCCTCTGCCGCTTTGCCTGCGCTCCCCCTCTTCGCAAGGCAACCTTGGCAGGGAGGTCACCCTGAGCGAGCCGGGTTACAGCTTCACGCCTGGCAGCTTTTATTGCGGCGCTTCTCTCCCTTCCCCTCCTGGCTGCAAAGTCAGTGATTGAAAAAGAAGAAGGAAAAAAAAAAAAAAAAAAAAAAAAAAAGAAAAGAATTAATAGGTGGGAGCAAAATGTTGAGGCTGTATTAGTGTCGCTCCAGCTCGGCGTGGGACGGGCAGGGCTGGAACAGAGGGTGGCTTGGAGGAGGATGAGGGTGGGGAATGCTCAGAAGTCACCTTTTCCATCCACCTCCCAGCTCCTGGGACAGAGCCAGGCTCAGGACCCTTGGCTGGCAGTGTCTGGGTGCTCTCAGCGCCCTCAGGAACTGCTAGTGACCTAAAAATACTGAGCACCCAGCAGGATCCGGCCTCCAAAGGCAGCCATAAAGGTGCCACTGAACAGCGGAGCGCTCGTGCATGCAGCCGTGTGCCGGTGCTCACCTGCATGCTCGCACAGCTACACGCAGGTAGGACGGCACCGGCGAGCTTAGCTTTCCCTGCCGGCGTGCAGACCGTGCCAGGCAGGTGCCCACGCACAAGCTGCACCCATCCGCTTTCACCCCCAGCCCACTGCGTGAGGGTGGTAAATGCACCTATGGGCAGCAGATGCCAGTGCCCGGCAGGGTTAGAGCTGGTGGTGAGTGCCCTGAGCATCCCTCATCCCATCCTCCTTGCAGCCGCGAGGGAAAGCGAGGTCTGCCAGTTGAAACTTGGCAGGAGGGGACAGCGCATCCGGAGAAAGAGTCCCGTTATTAACGAGCTTACAACTCCGCTTTCAAAGATGCTCTTTATTTTAAGCCAGGAGGGAGCCGTTCAGCCGCATCTGGTGTGACACAACCCAGGCTGCCAAGGAGCCCTGCGATAACTCGTCCTCCCAGAGCGGCAGCGGGGCTGAGCTATGTGCATCAGCAGCACGGCAGCCTTTTTTTGCGGGGGGGGTTCGGGGTGGTGGTGACAGCAGGGACCGCAGCTCAGACCCTGCTGGGCTCCTCCACTATGCGGCTGGTGGAGAATAAGGTGGGGTCATTCACTTTTAGTCTGGGCAGAAAGTTTTGTCTGGGGTTAGCCCAACCGATTCCTGCAGCGCTGCGGCAGGAGGAGGTATTTGGGGACTCGTTTATTAGTAATGAATGTCAGACCTATTTGCTCTCCAGACGTGGCTTTCGAAGGGAAAAAGCAAAAAAAAAAAATCTCTTTTCCGCTCGGCGACATCTTTTCACGGGCTGCAGCAGCTGTTTGCAGCGACCCTCCTGCACGTCCCAGCGGCGGGGCGGCTTGTTTGGGGGTTACTCCTGCTCTTGTTTCAGCCTGTTCCCCAGGACAGGCGGGAGCCTGCTGGGATCCCCCTGCAATCGCAGGGACTGAAGGCGCCTCAAACAGCAGCTGCTTGTGTAGCACAGGTCCCTGCAACACTCAGGATCTGGCTGCTTGTTACAGGGAAAAGAGGCTGTGAAATGGAGCCCACTGGGGTGCCCCGTCCCCCTCCCAATTCCCATTTCCCCCATTACCCAGGGTAACCCGGGGGGCATCCAGAGGTGGAGGAAGCTGCGAGGATGTGAGATGCATGGGGGACCCGGGCTGTGCTCTTACAAGGGATTTCCTTCCACTTCCTCCCGCTCGCTGTGGGTGTCACGGGCAGTGCGAGCAGATCAGCTTCAGCCTACAATAACCGGGGTGCTCCTTTTATTTTGGGGAAGGCAGGCTCACCCAGGCCGGATACAACACCTGGGACAGTCGCGTGGTCTCTGTCCTGGCACGCACAGAGGTGTGGCGCATCCCTGCCGTGGGACGGAGGGGTGCCAGCCCCCCATCCCTGCGTGGCCAGCTTCCTCGCAGCGGAGCACCCTCTTCCCATGCCGGGAGCCTTGCTGGGGAGACACAGGTGTCAAGGAATGGAAAGCAGAGCCGGCAGACACATTTTCATGTGGGATGCAGAGAAGGAGGCATCTGATCTCCCCCCTCCTCCTTCTGACACACTCTAGCCCCCAGCCCAGCTGCCGGGGCAGGGAGGGTTGAGGTTTCCTTCTCCCCCATCCCCTTCCAAAAGTAATCTGGGCTTCAGATCCGCCTGTGCATCACCCTGTTCGCAAGTAAATGCTATGCGGTCGTTTTGGACCAGGAGCAGAGCTCGGGTGGGAACAGAGCACGGTGACCTTTCTAACTGCTGGGGCAGCCTGGCAGGGTGGGCTGGGGACAGTGGGAGTAGGGGGAGCCCGGGGCAGGGGGAGGAATGGTTTCCTTAACTCCTGTTGTGCCGAGCACTGCAAGGCAGTGCCACCAGTCTGCAGGCAGGGACTGGAACAAGGGCACGCATGGATGTCCCCTGTTGAGGTGCATGGTGTGGATGTCCCCAGGCCCCCTTCACGTGTGCAGGGGGGACTGGCACGGACAGGGGCAAAGCTGAGCACTGGGAAATCCTCCCCTCCACCTGTCCTGTGCGTCTGTCCCCATCCCAGCGATGTGGCACTGCCCCTGGGCTCATCCTGGTGCTTGGGGCTGTGGGTGGGCACTGGTTGTCCATCAGCAGCCCCATTGTCTTTCCAAGCAGGCTGATTGGGATATGTGGCCACAGCAGGGAATGGGATCCCAGCCCACACTGTCCTCAGCAAGCTGTCGGCTGAATTACTGGGTTCAAGGGCTTTTTTTCATTTCTCTCTCTCTCTCTTTTTTTTTTTTTTTTTTTTGCAATGCTAATAGCTCTGCATTGCACTGGCTACTGATCCCTCATTAATCTGGGCAGCGCTTCACAGCCAGCCGGAGTGACTTTTGGCAGGTGCACAAAGGCAGGCAGCGACACACAGACCCCCTGGCCAAAAAAATTACCATGCGCAGCCTTCCTCCAACTTTTGTCTCTGTGTGGCGGGGACGCGGATTAAGGAATTTCTCCCTCAGCCTTTGATGCTGTGTGTCCATCCGTCCCCCCACGACCTCCCCAGTGTCGTCCCCCACCCCGGCTCTCCCTGTCTGTGACCGGTTGGACCCAGTCCCCATGTGCTTTCCCATCTGCTGCTGCATTTCTGTGCTGAGCCACGGGCACCCGCCCAGGGACTTTCTCACCCACCACAGCAAATGTTGGATGTGTCCACTGGCTGCCCAGCTCAGACGGGCAGGACGCTGGACTCTATGCCTTCTCTTTTTGTCTACTGTCTAAAGAGGAGCTTAGGGTAGCATCATCCCGGATCCTACAAGGAAGGTTCTCCAGGTCATCCAGCGTGGGTCTTGGGGGAACATCTACCCCCAGGCAAGGCACCCCGTTGTGCCTGCAACACCCTGCCTGCAAACAGGGGAAAAAAAAGCTGGCTGTGGCTGGAGAGAGGCAGGAGTTGCTCCCAAGGGGAAGCGCTCAGCCAGGAGGGCTCTTTGGGCTGGAGAAAACACTCTGCATGGAGCAGCAGCCTGTCCAGGCCAGCAGGACCTCAGTGGGGCTGGCCTGCTCACTGCAGGGCTCAGGGAGCAGCTGGATGCTGAAAGACCTTGAGAGACCCACGCACCAGCATCTTTCTGAGCCCTGTGCTCATTCCCTGCTTCCAAGGCACCCCCAGCCCAGCATAGGCCAAGCCAGGAGAAGCAAGCTTGCAGGGGGCTGGCAGCTCACCCAGCAAGGTTTCATTTAATTTAGTTGTCATTAGGAGCTTGATCACCTTGGCATTGCCGTCCAAATTGGTGGATGCCACCCAGCAGCTCTGGGCTGATCCTCTCCAGGCGGGTCCCTGCTGTGTGGTGTGCGTGGTGCTGCACATGCATCCCATCCCGCTGTGCCCACAAGCAGCACACCTGTGAGCAGTGACCAGAGCTGGTGGCAGAGGCATGAATCCCAGGGTCTGGGTGGCAGGGACAGCTTCACCTTGCCACGAGGATGCTCAGCTCAGCTGGGTGCAGCGATAGGTGCCAAGAGCCCGTCACCTCTGAGGAGCCTAATCGAGCTTGGGTTTTGGTCCTGGGCTGAGGAGGGCTGGAGCTTGGTGGGGTTAGTGGGATGGTTCTCAGCCAAGACCCCCCCACAGGCTGGAGGATGCACAGCCACATCCTGCAGGAGGCACTGGCATAGAATCATAGAATAGTTTGGGTTGGAAGGGACCTTTAAAGGTCGTCTAGTCCAAGCCCCCTGAAATGAGCAAGGGTATCTTTAACTAGATTAGGCTGCTCAGAGCCCCCTCCAACCTGATCTTGAATGTTTCCAGGGATGGGGCAACTACCACCTCTCTGGGCAACCTGTGCCAGTGTTTCACCACCCTCATTGTAAAACATGTCTTCCTTATCTCTAGTCTGAATCTGCCCTCTTAGTTTAAAGCCATTACCCCTTGTCCTATCACTACAGGCCCTTTGTCCTCATCTTTCTTGTAGGCCCCCTTTAAGTACCGAAAGGCCACAATAAGGTCTCCCCAGAGCCTTCTCTTCTGCAGGCTGAACAACCCCAACTCTCTCAGTCTGTCCTCATAGGAGAGGTGCTCCAGCCCTCTGATCATCTTCACAGCTTCCTCTGGCCGCGCTCCAACAGGTCCGTGTCTTTCCTGTGCTGAGGGCTCTCACTTGAGCATCCACCTCATCTTCTTTTCCCCATCCTCCCTTCTGACCAGACCTCACAGGATTTCAGTTTTCACCTCTCCCATGAGTGAAATGGACCAAAACGCTTTTCCTGCGGGATGGGCTGTGCCCAGCCCTGGACTGGGAGCAGGTAGCCCCCTGGTATAGACTGTGCTGAGGACCTGCAAGCTGCCAAACAGGACTGCTGTAAGCCTGACCCCGTTCTGGACAAGAGGCAGCACCTGTGACCCCAGGACTGGCTCTCAGCCTCTTTGGCATGCTGGAAACTCAGGGTGACTCTGCACAGAGCCCCAACAGGGTCACTGGGCTCATCTGCCCCCCATGCCAGACTCCCTCCAGCCAGGGTCTGACCTCAGACCCCTCGGTGGGCACCTTGACTAGCTGCCCCAGTGCCAACAGGTCAGACCTGATGGTGACACCCATGGCATGGTGGGGAAGGTGTCCCTTGGATGGTAGGGTTGGACTCATGCACCAGTTGTCCCAGTGCTTTGGCTAATGGGTGTTTAGGGCTTAGGCACGTCTCAGCTTGGCACAAGCCCTGCAGTGAAACCACTGTCATCCGCTGTTTGCATCGCACCGGCACCATGGGTGTCAACCCCAAGCCAGTGGTGCGAGGAGAGGCAGCGCCTGGCATCCCCCCATCCAGCCCCAAAATCTGCAGCTGTGAGACAGACATGCATCTTTCTCTGCACTGCTCCCCTGACGAGGTTTGGTAGCAGCTTCGTGCCTCGCAGGCAGCAGGAATCCATTTGCTCCCCAAGGGCTGGTAGGGGACCAGCCGGGTCTGCCTCCAGATGTGCTCCAGGTGTGAGGCTCCTGCGGGCTCTGGTGTGAGCAGCTGGGAGTGCAGAACCCAAGGGTCCCGCTGTGCCGGCTGGATGCGGCTCTGGGAGAGGGAATAGGGAAGGAGAGGCTCTCCCCTGGCACAAGAAAGAAAAAGTGCCCCCCTCCCTGGTGGGGATCCCCCAGAGCAGCTGTAAAAGCCAGGTGAGCTGCAGTTCGCGTGCCAAATGGATTAAACCTGTGCTGGGGTGTTGCACGTGCTGTAGTGGGGGGACTGGAGAAGGGCTGGGTCTTTCTCTGGGTGGGTTCCTACTTGTCAGGTACCCCTGCAAGCAGCGGGGTGATGAGATTAACCACACTGGCTGCTGACCAGGCCATCACACGCATCCTTGGTGTGTACACCATCCCTGTGTGTGTAAATCCGCAGTGCCAGGGTGGCCTCATCCCACAGGTGCATTGGCCCAGGTAGCCCCCAGCACCCCGACAGCGCAGCTTTTCTCTCTTTGGGCTGCAGGATGTGATCACGGATCAGGCAGAAGATTTCAGCTCCATCTTGCTCCTGTTGTTGAACTGAGTTCTTAATAAAATGCAGCTGTTGGTCCTCCTCAGGGCAGTGGGATCCTGTGCCTGACCTTCTCCTGGGTGGCTGGGGAGACGTGGAGGACCCCACGTGGGTTGTGTCATGAAGTTCTTCCCACCCTTGAAGTGCCACTTGTTCTGCTCCAGCGTGAGCCCCTGGCTGGGCAGCACCACTCGCAGATGGGCTGCATCAGACCCGCACTATCCCTTATCCCCCCAGAATCTTTATTATCAATGTGTGTCTGGAGAGAAGGTGGTTTGTGTTTGCCAGGGCATGGGAGAAGGACAAGGGGTGCCCGTGTGTCCCCCAGCATGCCATGCACAGGCAGCACAGGGGGAGGATGAACCCAGCAGTGTATTGGTCCTCAGCCTCACAAACTGTAGAGGGCAATCTCCCACACAGCCTCTGCAGGATGCTCCTGCCCTTGTCCCCTCTTTGCCCTCAGGACACCAAGATAGCCTGGCTCCATCTCTGGAAGGTCACTTGGATGCTGAGCCCTCCTCCTCTGTCAGCCAGGCATGTTTGCTCACTGGTGGCCATGCAATGGGGATGCATTTCTGCTGAGCGCCTCCATCCCCCTGTCATTGAGCCAAGCTCCAAGTGGATCAGAGATACCTGGAAGGTGTGGACAGAATCTGGGGTTAAACCATGGCACCAGCAGCCACGTCCCCAGGAGGACAGCAGGACCTCCCATGGTCCAGGCAGCAGTGACAAGAGGACAGACGGAATTTTTCTAGGAAAGACGGCTGGACATGGCTTGATCTTTGTTGAAGGGGCCAGCCAGAGGGATGCAAGCCAAGCCGGTGGGACACTAGCAGGCACAGGAGCAGGGTGGCCAGAGGTGCGCTGGTGGGGGAAGCCTCCTCCCAGCACTGGCAGTGATGCCCAGAAAGTCCTAACATGTCCTAGCGGAGCCTGCCTGCACATCTGCTAGTTTCTGGTGACCTCTAGAGGAAGCCGCTCCACTCCGGTATTGCAAGTTTGGGAGAGGAACGGGGTCTCACCAGACCTTTGGCTTAGCTGCAGCTGGAGCATTCTTCCCCTGCATCCCTGTCCTGGGCTCATGCCTGTGCCCAAAACCCCGTAGCGATTCCCAAAGTGCTGCAAAAGTGTCATTATCATCCTGTAGCTGAGCTAAACTCGCTGATTGTTTCACACCTCCTGGTGCCGGGGGTTCCTCTGACTGCCCTCCCCTCCCCGCTGCTGCCCTCAGGTCGAGCTGTCGGACGGGACATCACACACCATCACGGATGCCTATGCTGGCAAGGAGTACATCATCCAGGTAGCAGCCAAAGACAACGACATTGGCACGTGGAGTGACTGGAGCGTGGCCGTCCATGCCACCCCCTGGACGGAGGAGCCCAAGCATCTCACCACGGAGGCACAGGTCACAGGTGAGAGCCCCCCTCCCAGTACAAACAGGCTGTGCCCTCAATGGGGAGTCACCCAGGAGTCCTGGCTGAGGGTCCCCCCTGTCCGGCTCCGTGCAAGTTTCATCCCCAGCCAAGGAGATCCCCCCAGCACCCGGGGTGGAGGGTTGCAGCCCTTCACCCTATACTTTGTCCCCAACCGATGGCCCTGGCAGCAGGTGCAGCCATGGTCTGAGGGGTGCTGTCTCAGCTCGCCTGGCTCCAGCATCCTCCTCAGCGGGATGCTTGCAGTGTGACAACGAAGCTGGATGAATAATAATAATAATAATAATAATAATAATAATAATAATAATATTGTTATTATTTTTATTACCTGGAGTGCTGCCTCCCTCCAACCCTCCCTCCAGTCCTACCCCCTCCACACCTCCGACCCTACATAATGGCTCGGAGCGATGCCAATTCAAAATAAAAGCCACAAAGTTAACAAGCCTCTGTTTCTAGGAAAGAGCTGGGACTGTGTCCAAATGGGCGTTATCAGCCCACCGTTTCCCAGAAGGGCTGGAGCGGACCCTGCGCCGGTTCCCCTGGCTGGCACCGGCAGCGGGGTGGGGGAAAGCGCTGGCGTGCAGGCAGGCAGCAACCAGGCTTCTAGTTGGGGCCACGTGTGTGAGCTGGCCAGATGTGCGTGTGGGGAGGAGGTGTGTGCTCAGTGTCCCCACTCACTCTCCAAGCCCAGTAGAGCACCTGGGGATTCAGGCAGCACCAGGGATTTGCAGCCCCTCATCCCCAGCAGGGTAAAACCCCCACAAGGAGTACCGGCACACCGCGCTGGTGTCAGGGTTTGGGGTTTGCTTCTATTCCCACCTGCACGGCGCTAAATGTAAATGCCACTTCAAATGGCACTCACCTGCTCCCTGTGCAGGCACACACATGTCCCTCACACACGTGTCCCTGTGCATGCAGCCATGCAGGGCTGATGTAGGACACCCCAGCTCCAGGGCTGAGCCTTGCTGTGACACCTTGATGGGGTCTGAAAGGTGCTGAGACAGACCCCCCCTTGTGGCTCCCAGCATCTCCCCCCATATTGTCTGGCCAGGGTCACTCTGGGACCCTCTGGATGTCACCGAAGCTGCCCCAGCCTGACTGCCCATCCATGCTCTCCCTGCAATCCTGCAGCTCTTCGTGGGGACAGACACCTCATCTGGTCCCCTACAGAGGAGGACAAGCCAGGCATTCCCTGGGCAGGGGATGCTCTCTGCTGAGCCCTCGTGGCCATGTCGTCATGACCTCTTAGCCAAAATTCCCACAGACCTGATGCACAGAGCAGCCCGGCTGGTCTGGATGGGGCCGAGAGGGATGTCTGGCTCTGGCTGGTGGTGCAAACCTCTCCAACCAGTAGGTCCGGTGTTAGAGGAGGGAAAGTCTCGTCAACCACACCATCCCCTGGCTCATCGTCCCAGCCCCCCAGCTCAGCCCTAGCGTGGCATGGCAGTGAGAGAGGCAGTTTGGGGATGAGACAGTGCCATGGCCCCACCGGTGGGGGAGTGGGGCTGCCCTGACGGGACGCATCCCAGGGCACCCCGGCTCCCCTCGCCATCCACTCTCCCTCCCCACAGAGACAACGAGCGCTAGCACCTCCTCTTTCATGCCGCCCCCCACCACCAAGATCTGCGACAAGGGAGCCGTGGTGGGCAGCGGGGCCGTGGCAGTGTGTTGGACAGCTGGACTGGTCTTGGCTGCCTATGGTGTCCTCTTTATTTAGTGAGTATCTCCCAAACTGTGGGTGTGAGAGATGGGGTGTGGGTGCTGGGAGGGGGCAGGGACATAGGGACCCAGGGGGCTCCAGGGTAGTTGGGAAGGGGATGCTCCAACCAGGCTGTGGATGAAGAGCATTGAGAATGAGCCGTTTGGGGTTCTTTTGCAATTCTTTTGTAAATGCACCAAATCTGGCTGCTTTTATCGATTGGGTGTGCTGATGGAGGTCTCAAAAATGTTTTTTCAAACATTTTCTGCAAAGCCTGCAAAGGGGTCGGTCTTCAATGCCTCACTGTCAGCAGACCTCCCCCATCCACACTGCTGATTTTTTGAGGCAAAGAAACCATGTGGAAATCGAAGGCCTTTGCATAGTGACAGAAGCAAAATTGTCCAGGATCAGAAAATTCAAAGATGCATCTCAAAAATGTCCTCGGGCAGGGTCCGTCCCTGGGAGGAGGAGGTGGAGGTGATGGGTTTGGGCACCTGGGTTCTGGGAAGGGGTGAATTTTCCTGTGGAAAAAGGCCAGATTCTGCTCGGTGTGTCTCCTTGGTGGCCAGCCATGGCTGAGTCCAGAACAGGATCGGTGACCCCTCTCCTCCCAACTTGCAGATCCCTGTCTGTCCATCAGTCGCAGCCCAGCGCAGACGCCCTCCCACCGCCCACCGCCACCACCACCCCCCGCCCCACCACCCCCCTCCCGGGTTGAGTCTCTTATCTCTTCGATTTTGCACACGTTGAGGACGTATCACGCTTCTCGCCATCGCTTCGGAGGAGGACAGAGCCACCGCCGTCCCCTGGGGAGCCATGAAATCCTCTCCCAGCCCGGAGCGAGGAGACGCACTTGTGTCCCCCCACCTCCCCTGCCCCCCATCCCCATCCCCCTTTCCCCAGCAAGGCGAAGCGAGCCCGGGCACCGCGCCGCAGCCGAGGACATACCCGCTCATACAGCTAACCCCCCCACGCCAAAGACGTGCCCGCCGCCCCACCGCCCAGCCGGGTGACAGGGAGCGTGACGGCGCACCGAGAAAAGGGGATATGAAAATGGGGGTGGTGGCGAGGGGAATGATGCTCCCAGCTGTGTACCCCCCTACGGCAGAAGGGGGTCTCCCAAGGACCGGACTCGCTTCCCTGAGCTGTCAACCGTGTGGCGAAGATGGAGGGGTGCACTGGGGGAGGGGGTGGGGGGGAGGGAAGGAGGATGGGGGGTGTCTTGGTCCCCTTCGAGGGGATGATGGAGGGAAGAACTGGTGGCTTTCACAAGTGTGGTGGGGAGCAGGGAGCTGGCAGGGTTTTAATGAAAAAAAAAAAAAAAAAGGAAATGAAACACCGATAAACCCCCCCTGCCCCTTGCCGAGCACCTGGGAGAGCTGCCCCTCTGGCTCCCCCCCACTTCCCTCCCCCCTGCAGCACCCTGCAGGAGCCTTCGCCACCCCCAACCCCATCCCCACATCACCCCCAAACTTTTAACCACGTTGGATACAGGGAATCGCCCCCGTTGACGTTTGTCTCATTCTCCAACAAAAGCAGAATAGCTCTGCTGTTGCCTTTAGAGCTGGAGCCCTGCAGACCTGTCCCCTGCTGTCCCCGCTGTCCCCAGCTGTCCCCGTGCCTGCTCTGCTCTCCTCCCTATCCTGACCCAAACCCTGTTTTGTAAAGACACCTCCTCTTGCCCCTGCCTGGACCCAAGCGCAGTATTTAATACCGTACGTCCTAGTATTCCCACTGTTGACATGCTGTATTTGAATTTTTTATAGATGTATATATATAAAAAAAAAAAAAAAGAATCAAAAAAAAAAAAAGAAGTAATAGAGGGGATAAAACAAAGCTCACACAGAGACAACGCGCGCGCACACACACACACACACATGCACCAGGAGAGACAGTCTTCATTAAATGATCATTTCATGATGACTGGCAGCTCTGGGTGTTATTTCCCCTGCGGCTGGAGTGGGTGGGTTCGGCTGCGTGGTGCTGGATGTGACAGGGAGGACATGGGGATGGCAGTGAGGGGGACACGAACACCCTGGAGCCTGCCCAAGGCCTTGAGCATCATCTTCCCAGGCGGTGGGGGGACCCAAAACTTGGCCTTCAGGTCATCCTGAGAAGGTGCAAGGGGGATGCCCACCCCTGCAAACCCTGGTGATGTAAAGGGGATGGTTGTCACCCACCCCATGTGGCACCTGTGATGTGATGGGGAGGTGTCACATGTCCCCATTCACGGAGACTTCAGGGATCCCATGTGTCCCCGAGCTCCGGCTGCACCCGAAGACCTCTCAGGCAGGCAGGAGGATGGAGACCTGCCTGTGCCTCGCTGCAGCCTGGAGGTTGGAGATGACACTTAGCCCCAATTAATGCACTTTCCTTGTCTGATTAATAATTTCATGTTAGCAAAATGCCACTGGCCCAGATGCTCTGAATTAAACTTCCATCAAGGCAAGGCTCACAGGGACATGGCACAGGGGCAGTGAGAGCAGCAAAGCATGCTGTGCGGAGGTCTGGCCTCTCCCCACATGCCTTGCTTGTGAGCACCAACTGGAGCAGACATGTCATCAAGCTGCAGTTCATCCCAGGGGGAAAAAAAGGTTGTTTTGTTTAAGGAAATTGCCTGCCCAGTGCACCAACAGCATCTCTCCAGTTGGGAGACGGATGGATGGGTGGATGGGTGGATGGATGGAAGGATGGGTGGATGAATGGAAGGATGGGTGGGTGAGTGGGTGGATGCAGGTGGAGTAGCCACAGCCCTGGCTCTGTAAAGCCTGAAGGCAGCACCAACCTGGTCGCTGTGTCCCATCAGGCACTTGCTATGACTTTTGCCATGCTGGGGCTTTATTAGAGGAGAGCTCAGTCCTATGCAGCCTCCAGCTTGGCCATACTGTCAGCAGCACTACCCCCTGTGCTGGCTTGGTTCACTGGTTAATGTTCCATTACCAGACAACATGCCTCCGTCATTTATTAATGTTTCATTAGTGTTAAAAACATCTGGTAATTAATTATGCACTAATTATGGATTCACAGTGCTAAAAGCCGGGGTAATCTACCATAGCAGATGGCTCTTCGGGGCAGGGGGAAGGGACAGCTCTTAGCAGAGATGAAAATGTCAGGCCCAGCCCTTGCCTGGGGGAAGCATCCCAGACAGACAGATTGCCTTCATCTCCAACCAGGATCTCCATGCCTGGTCCGGAGCCATGCTGTCTCAGGTTATTAAGCAGAAGTAACCTGTCCTTCTCAAGCTCTTTCAGGCACCCAGGCAGCGGTGGTCCCACTGCCCGGGGCAGCTGTATGAGAAGCCACCCAAGAGTGGTGGCTTTCACACGCAGCCCCAGGCACCCTCCAACACCTGCAGTTGGCACCAAGCCTGACGCCGGCTCCAGGATGCCATTCATCAGCCCCTCCGCTGTGCCTGGCCAGATTAAGCGGCAGTCCATAAAGCACGGGGTGTCGTAAAAGCCCACTCGTGAAGTGCCCCAGCAATATTACGTACAGATGTGCGGAGATGTTTCTAACTGGGGAAGGTCCCAGAGGAGCATCCCTGCCAAGCAGAAAATCCATCCACTTAGCAGTATAAATCCATACAGGAAGAAAGGAGGAATTACAGCACTCAGAGAGACCTGTGCATCACATAACCTGAAATCCAATACATCAGCTGGGCGCAACGGGTCCCTGCATCTTCCCAGCACATACGTGGCAGTAAATCCCACCTTAGGTGTTGTTTTCAGCCATTGCTGATGCGAGAGCAGCCTTGCACTGAGCTCCCCAGGCTCTGCAAGAGGGATCAGAAGTGCGGCTGGAAAGCAGGAGCTATTTCCTGGCCACGAGGCCTCGTAGGAAGCAGAAAGCCCCTTTGCTTGAGTGATGGGCTGAGGCGTGGAGCGGGTCCAAATCACTGTACCTCCTGCATCCTTCCCGGAGGCAGGTGCCAGCAGAGATCTCATCCTCCCCGACCCAATGGTCAGAGAAGCTCCCTGCTGCCATACCAGCCTCCCAGGAGCCTGGAGCCCCCAAGTGATAGCGTGCAGCTTATTTATCACAAATTAGACTGGCAGCGCTGAGCCGTCAGGCTTCAATGGGGCACCACACTATGGTGGAGCAACAGGCGTGGTGCTGTGTGTTTCGGCTCCAGCTTAGACAGTCCCAGGTGAGAGCGGGGAGGCAGAGGGGTGTGAAGGCAACCTCAGCAGCCAAGAAATCACACGGATAGCTGCACAGTCAGACCCAAGCACAAGAGCATCCTGCTGACCTGGATGGAAATGCCACATGGGATCCATCAAGCCAGCTGGCAGAAGAGAGCTGCTGCTTATTTGCACAGGGTTAGATCTTGTCCCCCAAGGGTCAAACATCCTCCTCCATCACAACAACAGGGAGAGGTGGGAGGTGGAGGCAAGAGCAGCAGGAGCTGGTGGAAAGGTGGTCCACAGGGCGAAAGCATGAAAAGCAGCATCTGCGAGGGGCTGAGGATGCAAATAGAGTCAGCTTGACTTGGAGGAGCCCAGACTCCCCTGGTCCTCAACATGTCATGGTGTCAAGTCCAGCAAAATACAAGAGCCCATCCCAAACCACAGGGTACTGGTTCAGAAAATACCTATGTCTCCTCCACAGGGATGTTGTACTGGACGCCCTTGGCAGGTTATAGCCTTCCTCCAGGACTTTCTTCCCCAGTGGCAGGAGGGATGGCTCAGACACCAGGGTCCCACTACGAGGAAAGGCTCCTGCCTACTACCAGTGGTGCAGAAATGAGGCCAGGAGCTTTGAATGATTCAGTCACCACCATACAGAGAAGCAGATGGAGCTGCTGGTGTGGTCCCTGGGGGTAACAACAGCGTCGGGCACCCCCACAAGTCTGTTGGGCAGAGGCTTGGAGCAGTAAGAGGTGACAGATGGTCACAGCAGACTGAAAAGGACAGCCGTGGACCTTCTTATTCCTTGGTGGCTCCAGAACAGGACTTGATGCTTCTCCAGAAGAAGCCATCTGTTGTTTGAAGAGCCTCAAAGCAGTGACTTTCCTGTTCCTCATGTCCATCCTGAATGGCTCATCCTCTGCCCTAGCACTGTGTCCCTAGTCCCCAGACACCTCTGCCCTGCAGCTTCATGCCCTCCCTCCCCACCAGACCAACTCCGACACCTCCTCACCCCCCAGTGGCACTATGGCCGGATGGGCAGCACCCGCCATTGCCTTCCCAGCTCCCCATCGTGACCTCAGTGCTGTGACTTCTCTGATCACCTCCTGTCTGCCTCAGTCCCTTGCCTGCTCTGGCCAGGGTGACCCACACGGACTGTCTGCTCACAGCATCCCAAACCTCCCTGCACGCAGGCACGGCAGCTGAGCACAGCCCACCCAGCTCAGCTGCAGCGTGCAGACCAGACCACACCGGGGTCCCTTAATAAGCAATTGACTCTTTTTTTCCTCCCTTTCAAGAAAAAGCCAAGCATTAATTTGGCTTCTGCCACTCTGTTTATCTAATAGCATCGCTGATTGATTGTCTTATTTATAACCCAGATCCGGTGTCTGGGCTGCTCACAGAGATGGGGTGATTGATGGAAAGAAGACAGCCAGGAGGGGACTTAATGGAGCCGTGTGGCTGAGCAGCAGAGTAGTGGCTTAGGCATGAAATGAAAGTGTCTCCCAGAAGTCTGGGCTCCTCTTCTTTCCTGCACAGTTCCCGGGGAAGCTGCTAAGTGCTGGGAGAGAGCAGCATGCTTCCTATGCTCTGCCAGGAGTGATCAGGGACTGTTCTCAGGTCTCCTCCAGCAGCTTGGAGGAGGACAGGCCAACAGGACATGGACAACAGGGACTTGGACTGCTTCCCAAGAAGGTGCCATATAGTCTCTGGGAAGCTTTTCTCCTTCCAGGATGGAAGTGGTGGTTGAAAGATCTGAGATAGCCCATCCCTGCTCAGCCACCAGCCTGCTGTCAGGGCACCTGTTCTGCAGGCTGGAAATCAGGCACTTGGACAACCAGGTGATGCAGAGAGGAGCCTTGCCCATGGGTTGCAAAGTGCCGCTGGTCTGGGGTCTTGCCTTCCTGCAGGTTGGCAGCACCTTCCAGAGGTCTCAGTTTTGTCCAAGGCTGGACTGAAACATTCCTATATCCCTACGGGAGGTTTCCCTGTTCCTTACACCTAATGGGCACAACCCCCAGCAAAGTCACTGATTCACATGTGTGTCGCCCCATGGAGACAGTCACCACCATAAAGCACCAGCAGACAGGGAAGGAGCCACAGTCCCAGGAGGTGACATGACATTATTCAGGGTCACGCTGGGAATGTGTGACAGCCTGGACATGTCCCAAACCTTCAGCCTGCAGACACAACCCAGAGAAGCCCATCCTCCAGATGCATGGCCGGGTCGTGGTCAGGAGATGGCTGACAACTCCAAGTCCCCAAGAAGGCATTCAGCTTTGATCTGAGCCAGCCCTAAACCCTCATCTTGTCCATAAAGATCAGTTAGGGAAGGAAAAACAACATATTGGTTCAGTCAAAATATTTCATTGCTGTTTAACGGTCTTTATTTCATGTCTGATTGTAACAGATAATCTAATACAAGCCTAGAGCAAAGCCAAACACGGTTGTTTCATTAGGAAGAACCCCATCAGCCAGTTTTGATGTGGCCAGACCTCACTCCCTTCCCTGTTTTTTGGTTTTCTTCTTTTTTTTTTTTTCCCACATCTGAAATTTGAGTAAAACCAAAGCTGCTTCACAAATATTGCTGTTCAAGGAGATGGAATGAAACCAGCTTGGGGACAGGTCTCCTGCCCACCAGCCAGTGCCTGGTAAACTCTATTCAGTGCTTTATGGCAGAGATTTATTGCTTCCAGGAGAAACCCCCCTTGGAAAGTCCTCATCGACCACTGGACACAAGCAGACAGTCCCTTCGACCAGGGTGTCCCCAGATGCCTTGGTGTCCCCAGCCGCCTTGGTGTCCCCATGGGTGAAGCTGCTGCCACCTTACCATGTGGCTGGGGCTGTGGGGGGAGGAGGGGACCAAAACAGGGCAATCCTCGCAGGATGTTGGAAGATGGAGGGGCCCCCAAGCAGCGGGAGCGGAAACAGCCTTTGATGTGGAAGCTCTCCTTTCGCAAACACAATGAGTTGCAGAGAAGTTTTATAAACATGGCTATTGTTGCTTCGTCCCTTTGGTGGGAACAGATGGTCCGGTGCTCTATTCGGCCCCCCTCCCCTTCCCTCACCCCCCACCCCCATTAATAAAGTCCCGGCAAGTCCAGCACTGCTGAGGTTTTCCCAAGAGGGATCAATAAATAAATGTAATAACAACAAAGGGGCCCATGCAGACGAGATTGGGTTACAAAGAGGCCTCGGCCCCCCTCCTCCTTTCCGGGCGAGAGTCATTGCACGCAGGCATTCTGGCTGGTTCGGGGAGAGGTTGTTCTATCCCCACTGTCCATGGGAAGCGGAGAGACGATCTTCCCACCAAAGGAGCCAGGCACCACCTGGAAATCCCCATCCCACAGTCAAGGATGGTGACATGTGGCCACCTCTCAGCCTTAGCCATGGGGTATTGATGGCACGTGGCTCCCAGCTCCCTGTGGGCATCTCCTCCACCTTCAGAAGCCAACTGGTACCAACGTAGCCCTGGGGATAGGCTCAGCCTCCAGCCCTGGATGTGTGGCAGGCAGATGTCTTCTTCCAAGATTTCCTGGCCAAGAAGTTGCTCCGAGTCCTTTCCCAGCAGGATCCTACCCAACACTAGGCACTCAGAAGCAGGTGTCCAGGCTTCGCCTTAGCTTACTTTCTGCCTTGCTCTTGCCTGACACTGGACCAGCCAATTTTCTCTCCAGCTGAAAAGCACTGGTGACTCTGACCTGCTCCCCAATGCCATGATGAGTTTTTACTCAGAGCTAGGAGATAAGGTTTGCAGGTATTAAACCAGGGCAGAGCAATCTGCAGACAGGGTACCCATGTGGAAACCACCAGCCTGGATGGCCCCACCAAAGACTGCCTGTCAAGTTGCAGGGCAGAAGAGCAGCTTCTCCAGGAGGACCGGTGGGGTTTGAAAGTGGTCACAGCACCTCACCAGGGTCTGGATGCCAGAGAAGTCATGCTCAGGCACTCCATCAAGTGGGCTCTCCTTTGGGGAAGCTCAACAGAGCTTTCCAGTGATTTATCTGCTGAGGAAGGGGCTAAGCCTGGAGCAACCCCATGGGCAGGGACAGGAGGGGACTTTGGTGATGTGCAGGAGGGACTGAGCAGAGGGTTTGGTCTGCAGGGCCAGCTCCAAACCCTGCTGCCACATCCTTGCTCCACGCAGGCTGCTAGCAGCCATTGTCTGATCTTCTCCCCAGCTGTTCCCCAATGCTTGGAAGTGACGGGATGCTGTTTTTATCTGCACAGGACTCCTGCAGCTGGGGGTCAACGGGACGAAACGTGTCTCACACACGCATATGCACGCATCGCCGCCTCCCCTCCAAGCCGCCCTGGGAATCTCCTCCTCCCCCCGACCCCTTGCTCATAAAAAAATTAAAACTCTCCATATCATCTCACATAAACGTGGATTTGAGGCCCCGTCAGTCACCAGACACGTCCCACAATCTGTGCTGGCTCCAGACAGCTGGAGGGGTTTGCTAGAGGACCAGAATGACTTCACGCTGCCTCCCACGGACCGGGGTTACCCGGAGTGCTTGGTGCGGGGAGGGGAGCTGGGGGCCAGAAACTGAGAGCTGAGAGCCCCATCCCCACTGTGCTGCCACCATGCTGTGCCCTGGACCCACCAGGATGGCTGCTGCTGCAGAGAATGGCCTCAGGCGCCGATACCGAAACACGCCCGGGATGCGGAGGCCGTCCCCGCGGGTGCGAGCGAGGCAGCTGGCCTGGGCTCCGGTGCCGGCGAGGTTTATGAGGGCTGACCCCTTGCACCGAGCGCCTGGGGCAGGATAAATCCCACTCTGCCTCGGAACACAGGTGCACGGGGCTGATGGAGAGGGGAAGGGACTACAGATGCGTGGGGGTTGCGGCGAGGGGGAGTTGGGGCCGGCCTCAAGCTGTGTGCTGCTTCGGGTCCATCCCTGCAATGGGAACAGTCCCCTCCATCTACTCTAGAGCCCACTGCGTTGCCTTGCAGATGCTCTTGGCAGGGCTGCCTGCACACGTCCTACTGTGGTGATGCCCAGGGGTGCAGAAAGACCTACACCATGCCAGCAGGTGTGCCACAGGATGCCCAGAGGAAGCTCATGGCTCATGGAAGCTCATGGAAGCTTATGGCATTCTGGGTGACAGCAGGTGACTGCTGGGATCCCCTGGGTACCGCAAGTGTTTGAGTACCCAGATCCATAGCTGTGTGACTCACATTGAATTCACCCCTGGTTTAAGTCTTACCAAGGACCTCCTTGCCACTATAGTGAAAGAAACAGGCAGGATCTGGAGAGATCATCTAGTCCCTCTTCCTCCTGCCATCTCAGCCAGGTGGAAAGAAAGAAACTTTTCCAAGTGTCTCAGGACACAGTGACGGTCAGGTCCCCAGCCATGAAGGGCTCCTGCCCTTTCTCCAACACTGGGAGACAGTTGAGACCTGCACTGAAAAAGACACCCAGGATCAGACACAGCCCACGATCCAGCAAACACCACCCCAGGTAGGGGGTCCTGCTGGGGCTGGGACGTGGGGAGCATCGTGCACAGGGCTGCCAGGGAGCTTTGCAAGAGCAACAGGGATTTTATCCCATAGCTCACATCCCCTGTTTCATGTAGCACTGATTTGAAGCCTTGCCTCAGGAGCCAAGCAGGGGGGTTGGGAGCCTTTCTCCAAGTGAATTATAATAATCTTTTAAAAAAAAAAAACAAAACCAAAACAACACAAAGCAGGCAGCTGAGCTTGAAGGTGGATAAATGCCCAGCACAGAGCACCTGGCTGAAGCCAAGTGCAAGCCTGCCTTTGGAGTCTTTGAATTCAGCTCATCTTCATGCTGTCAGTGGGTTTGGGGTTCAAACCCTCTGTGCGTGCCTTCTACCAACACTTGGGTAATTTATAGACATGTGTGGCTATCCAGAAAGCTCCTCCGTGAGCCTCCAGCATCAGCCCAGTCCAGCTGGCCGGGTTGCGTCTGCCTCCCATGAACAGCTTGGTAGGAGCACCGTACAGCACGAATCACCCCCAAAAGCAAATGCTAACACTTGATGTCCAAACCATGTTAATGGACCTGCCGCATCCCTCAGGCATGCTGTCCCCTTGCTGCACGATGCCGACCCCACCTGATGGGCAATCCATCAACAAACAAATGTGCGCACCCTTTAATTACAGCACGCTGAAGCCACTTAGTGCTGTTTTGTTAGCTAGCTTGTCTATTCGAGGAGCTGGAGTGGTACATACTCAGCTCAGCAGCCCAAGTCTCTGGATTTTCAGACCTTTAATTTTCACTCTGATCTGTTCATAAGTTATTCATAGGGAGTGGGAAGTGCCTCACAAGAGAACTCGCTTCAAATTGCGAGTGCTTCGGAGGCATCTTGCAATCTGCTTGCACAGGGAAAGGAGGGGAAAGTAATAAATAAATTATTATTTACAAATTATTTACTTGTCTCCACTAATTTCCATGCTGTTTACCTGGCAGCAGTCTGAAGTCAGGAACAATTAGAGAGAACTTTCTCCTGGCGTATCAGGGGCTGGAAGTTGTGCAGCATGGGAGGAAGAAAGCCAATACAAGGAAGAGCGAGACGGAGCTAGTTTTGGCTGACAGAATTGGCCATCAAGTCCACTCTTGCTTGGTCTTTGCACTCCAGAAGGGATGATCGTGGATAAGGTTTCAGTGTAGCATGAGCAGGGAGCTCCTCCAGCCGCCTCTGCTCAGCTGGAAGGCTCCATCCCATCCTGGCAGATGACGACCTGCCTCCAAAGTGTCCCTCTTTGCATGACATCTGGGCAGGCAGGCAGCAGCCCCCAGACACAGCACACTACAGTCCCAAAAATCCGGCAACAGATAGTAGCGGCAGTGCAGGACTATTTTTTCTGTCCCAGCTCACCAAGAAGCATGGTGCTGAGTCCAGGATCATCAAGGCTGTCTGAGAGTCATAAAGTGATCTGCAGAAGATGGCCAACCCTTGCTAGGAGTCCCTTCTCTGCTCCTGAGGAGCCAGGGCTTTGTGGAGGTGACCAGGAGAAGGTCTCTGCTGTGAACTATGCAACAGAGTGAAACAGGACGGGAAGGCTGGCCTGTTTTGCACCAACAGTGTTGGGTTTGTGAGTGTGGGAAAGATGATGCTCACAGGCCGTGGTGTGTCATCCCAAAAAGCAAATGGGAACTCTGCCCCTGGGCAAAGTGACCCCAGCAGTCAACAGCTACCTGAGGCAGGCAGCAGAATGAGCCTGCCCTTCTGCTTAGGACCATTTTAGACTTCTCAGTCCCACCTCGAGCTAATCTCCCACAATAAACCAGAGACAGAAAATCACAGTGAGGAGGGATGGGGACCAGGAAATTTAATGTGTAGATGTCCTTTGGGGAAAGAAAAAACAATCTGGTAATGTCAAGAGAGGAGGATAGCCTGGGAACAGGTTAGTCCCATCTGGGCTGATGTGTATTGCAGACCTCCCCATGCTTCATTCCCCTCCTGTTGTTCAAGGGTTTGTGAATGCCCTCTGCCTGAGCATTTAGATCCTGTACCCTTCCAGGCTGGTCCTGGAGCATCCTGGGCAAACGCAGCTCTGGAAGGAGACACAAGAAGCCTGTAGGGTGCTGAGGGACACACAGACTGGGAAATGCCCGCTGAAGCTCGAACTCTGACTGCCACCAACTGCTGCCAAAGCTCATGCAGGGGCTGAGGGCTTAGATAATGCAGTTAACCAGTGCATGATGAACCCACCTTGCAGGATGGTGACCCACAGGAGGCAGAGTGACTCTGTGTATAAGGAACTGACTAGGTGCACAGAAAAGGCAGGTGGAAGCCAGATTATCCTGCCGCGGGCTGCTGGACAGAGAGACACCATTAGCCAACACGAATAAGGTGTACAAGATGGATAGACTCATGCCAGCAAGACTCAAGAGCAGCCTGTCCTTGGTACTCCCACCTGCCTGTGCCACAACCATACCCTGGGGACAGACAATGGTGTCCAAGCCCTCAGGCTGCAGGAGGCTGAGCGGGGCTGCAGGTACGCCAGGGATGGAGGGGGAATTTGGGATGCTCAGTCCAGATCCATGCTCTCACCTGCAACATGGAGAGGGAAAGCTGCCTGCAGGCTGCGGGGGTCCTTTGGGGTCCTGTCTCCTCTGTTCTCCCCCCCTGGTGGCAGCCGCCCCTCACTCCCTCCCACCACCCCTCACTCCTCCATGCCCCAAGCTGCTTGGCACTGACCCTGCTCCCTGCAGCCTTCCAGCTCGTCACTCCCTGCGAGCAGCCCGTAAATCATCCTTACACACGCATCTCCCTTGGCCTTGGGGAGAGGGAATTTATCCCCCTGGCTCAGCTGTCAGAGAGACCTCCAGCTGCCAGGAGCAATCAGCGTGCTCTTAATTCATGGTGAGGGGTGCGGAGCCTCCCGCGAAGGCTCCTGTGCCTGCTTCCCTGCCAAACCTTGCAAGGACAGTCTTTGGTGCATGCCTGTGTCCAGGCCATGGAAACTGCCTAGGAGAAATTCCCCAGCATGAGTTAATTGCCATGGTCCTTAATGAGGGCTCATGCAGCTGGGTGCTGTGGCCAGGAAGCAGAGAGGCAGGAGGACACGGCAGGAAAGGGTTGCAGGTTGGGAGCCCCATGCATGCTCTGGGTGGTGGGCATATGCATGGTGGGGACTTCCCCAGCTCCTTGGGGAGTCCTGCAGCATCCAGCCCAAAAGACAGCAGGCAGATGATTCAGGATTGCCCTAACCCCCTCACCGGTCACTGGCAAGTCCATCACAGATGTTGACAACAACACAGGCAACATGTCCAGATGCAAACATCTGGACGTGCAGCTCCTCTTGTCATTGGCCTGAGGAAATGGTGCAGCCAAGGAGGCAAGAGGGGAGAAAGGCATGGAAATGCCTGTAGGTCCTTCGGCCAGCACGTGGATTCAGCAGGGAGGGATTCGCAGCTGGGTGAGCTGGCCGGGATCTGGCAGCACTTCACTCACTCACACCAGTCCACTGATCTCCCTCCACAGCCCCCCAGAGCCTGGCTCTCTGGTGTGAGATGAACACTGAGCAAATACCCCTTTTTTTTTTTTTTCCTGCCACAATAACCCTCTTTAACTTTTCAACATATCACCTGCACAGAAGTTTATAAAATTTTCAAGCTAATGGCGTCTCCAGTAATGATACTGCAGATGTACAAGCTGCATCCTGGGATGAATAAATTATAGGAGGCAGAGAAAATTGCAATGGGAAGGACAGCAGCTGTGGGATGGAAACAGATGGCTCCGCCGCGTGCCACAGCTTGGTCTCGGTGCGGGGTATGTTCCCAGGGCTGGTCCTTTTGTGGTGGCCCTGAAGACCACCTGGGCACACCTGAGGCTGCAGGACCCTGGAGCAGCAGCAAATGCCGTGGCCAGTGTGGGGCTCCGCAGGTGCTTGGGTGCTGCTGTGGGACTGGGCACCATGGTGGCAGGCTGTGGGTCAGCATGGGGGACCTGTCTTCCTGCTGCTGCTCACTGGTTTTCATGCAGGAGGATGCTTGCAGCCTCCAGGAGCTGACAGGACACTTGGCGGCTTTCTTGAGCAGGGCTGTGGCTGCAGTTTTATTTGCTGCCGAAACCTCTCCCAGCAAACTCTTTCCCGTCCTTCTCCATCCACACACACACGCAGAGGAAGTCCCCAGAGCAGGGCGACTCATCCTCCTCCTCTGCCCCATGGCATGAGGCACTCAGGTGTGGGATGAGGATGCACGTGGGGCTGTGCACCAGGTGCACACATGCCCTGCCAGTGTGACCAAGGGGGTCACCACAGCTCAGCGCTCGGGCTCCTTCATGCCCAGGGGCAGCACAGCCACAGCTGAAGTCCGACAGTGCCACAGCTCTGGTTCCAGCAAACCTGGCACCACACTTGTCACATTCAACAGGGTGACAGGACAGGGCTCTCTCTTCCCCAGACAGGGGACAGGGTAACAGCCGCTGCAATTCCCAGTTCTGTTAAGCCGCACATCCCCTGGCCACGCTCCCTGTGCCACTGCTGACCGCTTCAGTGCCTGCCTTCGCCCACGCGCTGGTTGACTTCCTAGAGAAAACCATCCTGAGACAGGTAACCCCTGCCAGGGTATGTTCAGGGTTCCTCAAAGGCTTCTGTGATTGTGGCCTCAAACACTAACCAGCCTGGGCTAACCCTCACTGCAGGACTGGGATCTCAGCCAGATGCCTGGGTCCTGCTGCTATCTCTGAGGTTATTGCTGGAGCAGCTCAGCCCCAGTGACATTGCAGAGACGTAAGGGTGAGCCACAGGTGGCAGAGGAGCCAGGGACACGCAGAGAGGCAGCCCCTAAGTCACTCTGTTCCCTGCATGTCCTTGTGAGTAACATGGTCCTCTGGCCCAAGGCACACACTGTGGAGACTACCCCTGCCAATGGATCTCCAGTGAGGCTGATGAATGACAAGAACTTCGCTCCCAGAGCTCTCAATGTCACCAGAGGCTCTCTGACAGAAATACAGCTCATTAATATACAGCCAGCCAGCACGGCTCTGTTGCTGAGGGGTGCACAGCTCATGCTGACCCACACACTACACGCACTGCTGATGCTCATGGGGTCCAACCAGCCTCAACCTGCTGCATGGTGGCAGCACCATGCTACTCCATCCTGTTCCTCACAGGGTGTCCCTGGCCCAGGTCAGGAGCGTGCAGGAGGAATTCACCCTCCTCTCCTCCTGCTGCAGGGGTGGCTGATGTGCCGGAGGGTCGTGCTGCCATCCTGAGGGACCTAGACAAGCTGGAGAAATGGGCCAACAGGAACTTTATGAAGTTCAACAAGGAGAAGTGAAAAGTCCTGCTCCTGGGGTTGAATGACCCCTTACACCTATGCTGTGGGTCACCCAACTGGAAAGCAGCTTGGCAGACAAGGAGCTGGCAGACAAGATCCTGGGGGACACCAAGTCGAACACGAGCTAGCAATGTGGCCTTGCTGCAAAGAAGCTATCCTGGGTTGCATTACAGAACATATTGCCAGCAGGTCAAGGGAGGAGGTCCTTCCCCTCTGCCCAGCAGTGGTGACGCTACTCCTGGAGTGCACCTGTCTGGGCTCCCCCATACAATAGAGACATGGGTGTACTGGAGTGAGTCCAACAAAGGGCCACAAGGATGATGAAGGAACTGGAGCATGGATCCCATGAAGAAATGCTGAGAGAACTGGGACAGTTCAGCTTGGAGAAGAGGAGGTTCCAGGGGATCTTATCAATGTCTATAACTACCTGAATGAAGGGTATAAAAGGGATGGAACCAGACTCTTTTCAGTAGTGTCCAGTGACACTAGGACAAGAGGCAATGGAACACAGGAGGTTCCCTCTGAACATCAGCAAACACTTTTTTAATGTAAGGGTGACCAACAATGGAAGCAGGTTGCCCAAGGACACTGCGGAGTCCCCATCCTTGGAGATATTCAAAAGCCATCTGGATGTGGTCCTGTAAACTGGATCTAGGTGGCCCTGCTTGAGCAAAGATGATCTCCAGAGGTCCCTGCAAACCTCAGCCACTCTGTGATTCCGTGAACAATTTTGCATGCATTACAATTTTTGTATTACATTTTTTCGCATGCCTCCAGGCTGGAGGCTGGCAGGGCTATGCTCGGTCACCCAGCAAGCAAGAAGGCGGGCATCCCTGGAGATCCAGAAGGAAAACACTTTCTCAAAGCCTGTTCACATCCACAGGCTAAGGGAGCCCAACCTAAGCATGGTGGAGACATGTCTGTGGACAGAGGGGAACAATTCCAGTCCAGACCTAACTATGCCTGGCTGGACCTCAACAGCTCCTGCACTCACCACCAGTCAGGGAAGGGACCTCCTGTTTGTGCGCCCTTGGCTGGGCTCAGACACCAAACCTGGGCTAGGACTGTGCATGGAGTCCCCCTGGGATGGCAAGAACCCGGCAAGAACACAGCAAGGGTAACACCCAGCATCAGCACTGGTGAGGCTCACTCCTTTGTAAGCAGCCCCAAACGCTGCCCAAGCTTGAGGTCCTCGGAGCACTAGGGATGCAGTGTCCCCAGGACTACAGGAAGAGCAGCACTGGGATCATGATGGGGTCACCGTTCTCTTTGTCTGGAGAAAGTTTTACTGCGCTGGGTAACACCGTCTAACTCCACTTTCTTTCGCGGTTTCATTGCCTCATTCCAGAGCGATTGCGCAGGCGAATGTGTCCAAAAGCAGATGGATCCGCTAAGCGTTTCTTTGTTGCACATTATCTCATACAGTTTGGGTGCAATAAAACTTCCAGGCAGAACAAATCTTCAAGCTTGTGCCGTGCCTTATTTTTAGCTGTGAAGTACGTCTGTTTTAGTGCTCCTAATCCCTAGCTTGGTAGTAATTTATGGAGCAAGCTCTTGGCTCACTTGGGCCAGAAGATTTGTAGTAAAACTTTTATAAGTTGCAGAGATAAATCCCATGGACTCTTGCAGTCTCGGGGGACTCTCCTCCAGAAGTGTGTTTTGCTGAGCACTCCCTCGGTGTGGGAGCACGTTCAGGCGAGAAAGTGTCAGATGGCTGAGAATAAACCATCCTGGGTGTCGTCACAATCTGCAAATTGCCTGGAATGAGAATTCAGGGGAGGCTATGGATTCCCCGGCCTCAGATATGCCTGAGTTATGAGAGTACCCACTCGGCAGGAGCTGTTTGCCCCGGGTTGAGGTCCTTCGCATGGTGCCTGGCAAGCCCTAGGGATGAACCACATTATCAAGCTATGCTGGGCGGTGAGATGCCTGAGCAGGAGCATGGTAGCTTTGGCTTTGATGGGATTATTGGGATGACCAACTGCTTGCTTGTGCAGGGAAACCTGCAAGCATATCAGATTGGAGCTTTTAGTATGGACAAGGCTGTGCCTTAAGAACAGGGACAGCAGCAAATGTCTTTTCCTCTATTGCCTTGGGCTCCCTCAGGGAAGGGGTTTGCAGGACGGAGCACTACTTTATGCTTTGGTGGAGCAGGGAGCTGAGAAAAGTCAAGGAGCAGAGGAGGGAAAGGAGACCAAGACATGGGAACCAGCAGCAACCCTTTCCAGATGCCAGTGGAAACACAGGCACATAGCTGTGGTCCCAGCTCACCCATCCAAGGGTGGTCTGCAGCATCAGACCTGGCTTTCTTGAAACCCTGGTGCTTGCAGAAGCTGGCAGCTCTCAGAGATGCCCTGGGCCCCATCCCCAAGCCTCGTGCCTCTGACAAGCGGGAGGTGCTTGCATTTGGTCCAACAGCTGGGGCAGGAGCTGCTGCATAATTACTACAGCACATCCCAGCGGGGAGGCCGGTGATTCACCATCTGCACACTGCGCTACGATGGAGTGATATTCCCTTCGCTGCTGTGTTTAGATTCACGCAGACCTGTATCCCTGAGTACTTCAAATTCCCAAGAGCACTTTTTTCTGAAGAGAGGGAATGTTTCCAGGAACCATTAAGGAAGGAAGGTCAAATCCAGAGAGGAGACATTGCAGTTCTGCGTAACTTTAAAACCCAAGCAGGTATCAAGGTTACCCGCAGCCGATGGGTAGATGCCTTCCCTGTGTGCTAGGTCCTCCAAAGATAGAGCAACCTTCTTTGTTCTTGGATAGGACAACCAGCTGGTGCCATTGCATGCTGTTGCAGTGGGGAGGATGGGTCTTTCTCAAATGTTTCCAGGTAATTTAGTCAAGGAGAAAGTTGACCAATATCCATATTTAGTGCCTTTGCATCTTTTTTGGTGTCCTTTGGCAAATGCAGAGAGCATCACAACCTGTTGGGAGCTGGTTGGGCTGAGCAGGTGAAGAGCCCTGAGAGGTATCCTCACACAGTCCTGGAATCATAGAATGGTTACAGTCAGAGGGCACCTTAAAGTTCATCTAGTCCAACCCCCCTGCCATGGGCAGGGACACCTTTCACTATACCAGGCTGCTCAAAGCCCCATCCAACCTGGCCTTGAACACTTCCAGGGATGGGGCCTCCACAATTTCTCTAGGCAGTCTTGGCTCTCCTCCCAGAAATGCAGTTAGCCCAGCCCCAGTGTCCACCAGGGATCTTTTCCTGGGAGGAATGTCTTTCAGACACTGTCTGGAGCTGAGCAGTGTTGGAAACTCCCCTGTGCCTTGCTGACTCTGATGAACGGTGTCTGCAGTGAGGGATGCCTGCCAGATTAGCAGCAGGATCCCGCACAGACTATTCCCTACCTGCTCACCCTCCTGACTGCCAGCTGGTCCCAAAAGCCTGCTGCTTCCTCTGGCAGCTCATAGCCCCCACACCTTCTGCCCTGCCACCTTCCCCAGCCCCAACCTCTATCCCCATGACTTGTAGAAGCAGTGCTGGTTTGCTGTCACACCGGAGAGGCTTCTGTCACCTTGGACATCCTCCCCTCTGTCCCCTGTGGGGCTCTGCAGGTGCAGCAGTTTGGGCAGACCCCCCTCCCAGCCCCCACAAGCACTGCCAGCATGGGCACGCTCTGGCACAGACACATTTCGAGTCCCTGTCCCCAACGTGGTGTGGAGAGGTGGCCTGTTGGTGCGCGGGGCAAATTCTGGGTGAGCAGGGCTCCCCATGCAGCTCCCAAAAAGTTTAATTTCTTTCAACTTTCCTCATGTCTTTCCCCACTTTCAGCCCAGTTTTCCTAGTGAATGAGCAGGATTCCCAAAGCCTGAGGCAGATGACATCCATCTGGAGCCATGTGCACCCAACCAGGCTAGTCGCGGCATCTCATCCACAGTGGGGAAAGGAACTAAAAGTTTCCCAAACCAGCAACAGACATTGCAGCAGCTCCACTTGACCCGAGCAAGTAGTGGAGCTGCCGGAGGGGAAGAGCCCAGCCAGGGTCCCCAGAGGGATCTGCGCAGCGAGTCGTCAGCAAGTAGGTGCACAGTTCTGGGCTGCTGCTGCTGCTGCTGCTGTGTGGGCAGCGGTCTGTGCTGCCCTCGCACGGCAGCGCTGCGGGCTGGGCACACTGCATGGGTCCTGCCGGGCTGCACAGACCTCCAGCCCAGCTTGTCCTGCTGGTCCCTGGCTCAGGGCACCACCGGTTCCCCACACCGGGGCTGGGCTGTGCGCATGGGGTCCCCGCTGCAGCCAGCACCGTGGCTCCCAGAGCACCCAGCAGCAGCTGCATAGACTGATGAAGGTCCTGGTTTGAAATACATCTCCATGCTCCTCAGCAGAAGCCAGCTCCTCATCGACCAGACGCACAGAGGTCCTATTGCAAAGCCTGCAGAACACTCCCAAACAGCTATGGATTTACTAACACATCCCACCCCACTGGTGATGTCTCATGGGGAAACGTGTCTCGGTAACATTGCCTGGGAGCTGCAGCAGGTGCTATGCACCGGGGCGGCTCACACAGCCCCTCGATGAGGGACAGGGACATCCCCAAAGGGGGGATATTTCCCCCTCTCCCACACCACCCTCTCCTCCTGACCCCAAGATAGAGGACCAGATCAGCTTCCAGCAATAAGCTATAACCCATCCAGACAGCAAATGCCAGGGACTTACTGGAGACACTGTTTTTATGGCACAGTGCATAAATACCTCTTTTCTGCTCTCCATCTTCCCTACTGCTTCCCTCCTCCCTGTGCACACACCGGCAGTGCTGCTCATGCCCCTGCAAATGACACCCACTGCTCCGCAGGTGTCTTTTCTCACAGGGTAGTTAGTGAATCCAACCATGCTCAGGGAAACAGCACCTTTTCCTGATGTCTCACCTAAATATCCAGCCCACAGCATCTCCTGGTGCAGGGGTGGCTGTTGCTCCCTCCCTTTTTGTGTGGGTGGGCTGTTCTCCCTCTAGACCTGCCCCTGCTCAAGGGATGCCTGCTGTTATTTGCAAAGTCCCTATTTTACCTGGTGCCTCTTAACTCCAGCCCCATCCTCTCGTGACCCTGTGCCATAGAGGCAGATGTCCTGGGTCACACTGTTCCTTCTTCCCAGGTGCCCCATTCCCTGCTTGGAGCGGCGTGGAGCAGCACCAGCTCAGAAACACTGGCCGAACTGCATGCTTTTGCCTTTTTTCCAGATTACAAAGCTGTTTCTTAAAACGTCATCCTTGGAGGATGTGCCTGCAAAATTCAAAACCCTGAAGTTTTGAATGGGGATGGGGTATGGCTTGGCCCCTTTCAGGAAATCCCTGTCTCACACAGACACCCTCTGTGATGCCTGTCTGTCCCTGAACCCAGGCAGGTCCCTGTCCTGTTTGGGAGGGCGGCTGTCACCTGCCCACACAGCACCACTGCCCTTCCCACCATAGTTTTTCTGATTTTTTTTCCTTCCAAAACTTGGTTTTTCAGAGTATTTTTTTTTTGCTCAGATAAAAAAGCTCCAAACAGCTACCCCCAAAGCTCTGACTGGTTCAGGGTCTCACTGCAACAGATAAAGCCCCTGAGCACCAGGGACCCAGGAGACACGGAGCATGGAGAAGAGGTATCCCTGTCCCCTGCTATAGAACAAGCCACTATGACATCCCTGGCATTAAGTACCATGGTGCTCTTTGTCACCAAGGGGGAAGGAGCAGCTTTTGGGGATTTGAAGCCTGATGCTGTCCTCACCCCTGCCGTGACATTCTCAGCAGTGAAAGGGGAGTCACACATTGCCCAGGGCAGCTCCAGTTTGATGGGCTGGAGTTAATGGGAGCGGCTGGCCCTGTGGAGCAGAGAAAGGGGACAGAGGAGTGCGAGGCGCAGGGCTGCAGCCACCCCGGACCCCGGAGGAGGCAGGTGCCGCTCGGGAAGCAAAGCTCAGCCCTGGTCCGCAGCCGGGAGAGGGCAGCCGCAGCCCGAGCAACGGAGCTGGGAAGGATGCCTGTTGCTTGGCCCTCGGCGGGGACTGCTCCTGCTCCCCCGCTCCCCGCAGCCTCCCAGCCCTTGCTGAGCTCCCCCTGGTCCAGCCTGGGGGCTGCTGCTTTCCCAAACCGGGCCCATGCCCATCCCCGGGGTAAACCCCCCTCCTCCAGCAATGCTGCTGCCTGGTGGAGCAAGGGTTCCGTCACGATGGAAGGTTTTGACGACCGAGTCTCTCCATCTTGCTCCTACTTCCCAGCTCTGCTCCATGCCACAGCGTCACCCAGAGCCCAAAGGCATGGATCCAGGCTCATGGGGCTTTTCACATCAGCGTAAACAATCCCATCCCCTGCGGTCCACAACCAGGAGCAGCCTCCAGGAGCACATACATAAGAAGGGATGCCTCCCTGCCCTGATCCACAGCTGGTAGCAGGTCCCAAGGATGCTCCCCTCTGAATTTTCACCAGCCTGGAGGGGCCAAGGAGGCCTCTCTGGGGACAACCCACCAACAGCCAGAGCAGGGCCAGTCCATTAGTGGATCTGGTCCAGAAAGCACAGCAGAAGCATCTCCAGCAGGAAAAGGTGGTTGTCCCAGGAATAGCAGTATCACTTTGGCTCTGTTGAGGTTTGCTGGGGAGGTGGAATTATTCTGCCAAGGCACTGAGGAGCAGGTATATGGGTGATATATCCCTGGGTCTGAACAACAAAAAGCCAATCTGTAGTCAGTGGTGCCTTTGGGAAGCAGCCAAGCCTTGTCCTCGGGCATGGTCTCCTTGTGCAGTGCCTAGGAGGTTGCTCTGTGGGCAGCATCCAGCTGCCGAGGGCCAGCACCAGAGTGATGCTGCCCAGAGCCAGGAGACAAATCCACCCTCCACAACAGCGGGGGAGAGAGGTGGAATCCAGCAGTGTTCAGATGTAATGGCCAGCCTTTCTGGAAGGAAACATTCCAGTTTTTCCTTTGGAAATAACTTCTCATATTCCACTTCTCTGTTTTTTTGGGGTTTTTGTTTTGTTTTGGTTTTGCTCACTATCTCACGCTATGAATTTCATGCCTTCAGAAAGTGAGACTCAAATATTTTCATGGTCCTTCAGTGAATCCCTGCCTGGAGTTACTGTAGAATTGTAGAAAACACAGAGTCTTGGAATGCCTAAAGACAAGAAAATTAATACTGAGCTCTAAAAATCCTCCTAATGTGTGCCCTCCACAGACTTAACTCTCTGTGGCTCAAACCACCCTGTTGATGATTTCAAACCAAGGGCTTAGTCCCATACGATGGGGTTCAGCACCCAGCTGCCTGCCTGGGGAGGAGGGCTGCCAAATCACCCTGGGTTTTAGCAACTGGCTCACCTTCCCCTCTTTATTGGCTCAGTAGCGTTTTCTCCTTTAATAACAAGGCAGGCTGGTGAGCCGCGTGACTCCACAGGGGACCAGGACCGCTGAGAGGTTTTGTCTCATGTCCCCAGGTTGCTGACTGGTGGTTTTGGACTGGGGCTCCCTACATGCCAGCCCAGCCCTTGCTGCTGCCAGTCAAGTCCTGGCAGAAGGGCAGCCCCTATAAATAGCCGTACATATAATGTCTCCTCTCTCTGTTTCACTTCTTGAGCTGTGAGCTTGTCTGTGTCTCACAGCGTGTGGTGCCTTGCAAGCTGTCGCCTGGGTGCTTGCAGTGCACGGCTGTGGGGAGCAGTGTCCATCTGGGTGCGTGTCCCCAGCCCCGTAGGGAGGGATTCCCTGTCCTCAGTAACCTCCAATCCTTAAGATCCATCATTAAAGCAACCACGGTTACCACCATGGTGTCTTCTCCAGGACAAGGACTGCCATGGCAGTGGGGCTGGAGCAGGCTGTGTGGAGCTGCTGGCCACGGGCAATGAACCACTGGGGTCCCACAAGCCTAAACAGTGAGTGAGCCCCAGGCTTTGCACATGGGGGTGGCAGCCAGGCTGTGTCCCCTGTGCTTCCTTTCGCAGGGTGATGGAGATGGATGAAGAGAAAGCCCTGGAGCAGGGATGCAGCTACAGAGACCTAGGGCGATGTTCATTGCTGTTTTGCAGAGAAGTGAAGACCCAGGGAAGATGTGACCAGGCTGGGACATCCTGGTGCCAGTGCAGGTAATGCCTGCAGTCTGGCATTGGGCTGGGTGTCCATCAGCAGTTTCTCCTGGCATGGTGTGGCTGGGCACATCTGGGACAAACCACCCTGCTCTTGGACAGGATGAGCATCGTGTGGCACTGAGCATGCCACCACCCCGTTGCAGGACAGGGCTGCTCTCAGCTGCAGGATGTCAGTAGGAATCAGAGCAGCGCAGGGCTGGCAGGGCTGGAGCCGCACTGCAGCACTTAGGGGTTTTGTTACCTTCTTTTCACAGCGTGGGCAGCCCAAGCTGTGACCATAATAAATAAAGCGACAGCCAGGGAGCAGAGCTCTCTGGTTTCCTGTACACCTCGGGCTGGCCAGGGTAAACACACAACAAGCCTGCACTTCAAACAGGGCCATGCCCACAGCACGTCGGCCAGAGCCCGGCCACATGCCAAAGCCAGCGGGAGCAAAGGCACTGAGCAGGAGACTTCACAGGACCAGTCCCAGGCGGGGAAAATAGGATGGTGGCGACCAGCACAGCCCCATTGCCCGGTGATGTCCCGCAGCCAGCAGGAACGTGCACCTCTGGAAGTCACCCATGCCTCTGGGATGTCAGGGACAGCCACTGGGGCTAGGCTTCGGGGCATGTGTGTGCCCTGTAATTAGCCCAGCCCCATCCATGCACAGGCTGCATAGTCATGGACCATCCTCAGGCAGGCAGTGCTGGGATGGGCAGTGGGGCAGGAGAGGCTCCACGCCACCGGCCAGCCCTGCACCAGAGGGGACACACCCTGTGGCAGTGCCCTCTGCACAAAAGCTGTGGGAGGACACCGCAGCCTCCAGCTGCACTGTTCTCCAATCCCCACAAGCCTCTTCCGTCCGTCTGTCTGCTCCACTTGCACCATCCAGGCAGCAATCCAGCAAGTGCGAATGCATCCAGCACGGCTGAGGACCGGCGTCCCTGTCCCTTGGCATGTTATCATGACACCGCACCTGCACATCTGCATGACACATCTTGCTTCATCCCACCCCAGTTTGCCAGCTTCTGATTCAAAACCTCCCAATCTCTCCACCCAGACTGGCAAGATCCCACCAGTGGGAGCCCAGTTCATGGATGTGGCTGACTCTTCCCAGCAGACAGCTCAGGACACCTTTGCGCAGACATCGGCAGCAAGTCAGGCAAAGCCGTGCGCTGGGAGGGAGAGCAATGCACAGCGCGTATGGCCCCGGTTCAGCAGGTCCTGCGTGGGTTTGTGATAGTGTAATATAACCCCCAGCCATCTGCTCGTGTGTCCAAGTCTTGACCTGCCTGGACAAGAGCTAGCAGTTTCCTCTCTGGCCTGGTCTCTGCTCAGAGGAGAGGGAGAGGGGAGAGACTACTGTCCTGAAACTCAGTCCTTCTGGGGTGCTGAGAGGGGGATCCAGCTGCTGGATGGGATGCTGCAGCCAGCCTGGGAGGTGTCCTTTTGTAAACTCTCGTGCCACAGCAGAATGGAGGAGCCGGGAGGTACGTGGATGTCACGATCTTCATCTGAGTCCGAGGATGGAGCAGGGGAAGAGCCACATCAGAGCTGCAGAGTGTGCTAGCGTTGCTCGCCCTGTGCCTGGGAGGTGCAGACGAGTCCTGCCCCAAGGACCCCAGGGTGCCTGCAGCCCCACCAAGCACCTCGCTCACCTGGCAGACTCCATGCTGTCCCTGCTGAACCTGCCCCTTCTTCACCCAACGTTTCAGCTGCCCAGCTTGTCTCAGAGCTGGTGGCCTGGCAAGCCCCAGAGCCCCATGGCATCCCCTGTCCCAACGCCCTGGTGGGGTGTCTGTCGTCTCCAACCTTCCGCACCAAGACCCCCTCCAAATCAAGCCCTGCTGTCAGTTTCCCAACCTCATGGGTGGCCCCAGCCTTGTGGAGCTGGGGGATTCCCCGGATCCACGGCTCAGCTCAGCTCCTCAGCGCTGCAGCGGCGGAGAAAGCAGCGCGTGGCTCCCCGCCAGCGCTGGCGCCAAGCAGCCCAGCTCCCGGCGCCCAGCGAGCACCACGAAGTGCTGGGGAAAGCTCAGGGTCTGCTCCCGGGGGAGAACCCAGGGCCAAATGCTTGCTGCAGCCCGCCCAGCTCCGCTCCTTCCAGCGGGGGCCGATCCTGCAAGATGCTCCATGTCCTTCTGTTCACGCGGACTGCGGAGTGCAGAGTGGCGTGGGGAGGCGGGATGGGGAAGTGAGAAGCTGGATGGAGAAAACTTCTCCCTGCTCAGGACCAGCCCCTCCTACATTCCCAGGCTCCCCAAATCCACGTGAGCCATTAGTTAAGGGCAGATGCGAGCGGGCTGGTGGGACCGGGCACCTCCTGCAAAGCACCTGAGAAGCCATGTGAGCTGACTGAGTGAGGGACATCCCCAGCCCTGGCATGGCCCCAGCTCTTGTAGCACAGGCGGGATGGACCTGGCCACATGTGGCTGGCGAGGCAGCAGCCCAGGCCACAAGCAGATGTGTCGCGCTGGGCTATTCCTCGGGTGACGTGGGCATCAAGCCTCAACCACGGCTGAGTGCAACACCCGCAGCGCAGCCGGGAGCTGGTGTGGGCGCTGGGCCGGTCACGCTCACCCCACACGTGGCCTCCACCTCTCCCAAAGTCTGTTGTTGTGGGGTTGCAGGGGAAGGCTGGGAAGAGGGAAAATACCGTTTTTTTACTGCAGGGTTATGCAGGAGGTGAGGTGACTCACAGGTGTGTTGTTGTGGGGTTTCAGAGATAGAGTAGGACAGCAACAGGTAGCCGATTGTTATTGCGGGGTTGCAGAGGTGTGCCAGGACGCCAGCAAGGATAGGATTGTTATTGTAGGGTTGCAGAGAGGGGCTGTGACCCTGTTTACTCCCACCAGGCTGCAGAGCAGTGTGTTGTCGCAGGATTGCCGGTGTGGCACTGCGTGGGTGCTGCACGCACCCGGAGCACGTGGTCCTTATCTCCGCACAGGCGCTGTGCCCGGCAGAGACGGAAACGCTGGGTCTGTCCTGAGGCTCCAGCAGCGCCAGCCCCGACAGCATCACCCGGGGGCTCCAGTGTGTCCCAGGGGGACCCCAGACCACACTTGACCACAGGTGCCAGGGGAGGGAAAAGTTCCCAATGGGTCTTCACCAGCTGGTTTCCCGTTGCAGGCTTTCAGCACGTTGGGTTTTTTTCCACCCGAAAATTTTCACTGTGATAGAATTGCAAAATAAAACCCTTTTCCAAGGGAAAGCAGGCAGGGCGATGGAGGGGTGCTGCAAAAGGGGCACGCAAACATGCACCAAAAAGCCGCCAGGAGGAACGAGGCTTTTCTGCAGCTCAGGGACGCAAGCCCCGGGGCCAGATTTCACCCTACGTGTTCCCCATCAAATAAGCCGCTATAAAAACAACCCCCCGAGAAACGCCCCTCCCAGGGACAAGGGAAACTGAGGCACGGGCAGGACCTGCCTCCCTCGACTCCTCCGGGATGCTGGGAGCGCCGAATGTGGTGGGGGACCCGCAGGGCTGGCAAATGCGGGGAGTGATGCGGGGAGAACTGTGCATCCCGGGGGGGGAAGGGGGGGGTCCCTCCGCCTCCGGGCGTGGGGGTGAGGGCACCGTGCACCAGTGGGCCCCGGCGGGACCCCCAGCCCAAAGCGCCCCGGGCGGAGCGGGACGGCGATCCCCGGTAGGGACGGGGAGAGAGGGAGGGGACAGGGGACACCGTGCATCAAGGAGGGGGACGTCGAACCCCGGGGGATGGGGGTGGCGGGGGGGTAAGGGGGAGCCGTCCAGGATCCGTCCCCGGGTCCGGGGGGCGGCTCGCAGACAGGAAACGTCCCGGGGCGGCGGCGGCAGATTGGCAGCGCTCTGCTCCAATGGAGCGGCGGCGGCGGCCCCGGCGGCTTCGCACCGCCCGCGCTACCGGCCCCAGCCAGCCCGGCGCGGGCGCCCCGCCGCCGGCCCCGCTCCCGCTCCCGGACCCGCTGCCGGCTCCGGCCCCGCTCCGCCGAGCGCCATGGACTCATAGCCGCGTCGCCACGCAGGAAGGTAAAAAAACGTGTCTGTGTCCCCGTGTCTGTCCGTCCGTCCGCCCGCCCCCCCCCCCCTCCCCCCCCGCCGCTATCGTCCCCAACCCGAGGGGAACGGCTCGCCGCCGCCCCGACGCCGCGGTGAGGGGCGCACGGCTGCGGGCGGGCTGCCGGCGCCGCGCAGGCAGGCGGCTCCCGCGGCTGTTTGCTGCTCGTACGGGGGAATATATGTGTGTGTCTGTGTCTGTGTCCGCGCAAAGTAGGTGGCAGGGATTTGCTCCCCCCACCCCCCCACCCCGCGGTACCTCCGGTGCTGCTCCCCCTTCTCCGCCCGGCTTGCCTCCGCCTTGCCCGGAGATGCTCGGGGGATGAATGGATGGAGTTCCCTAGGTGGGATCTTTGAGTCCCTGCCTCAGCCTCCGCAGACAGCCTCCCCCCTCCCCCCCCCCCGCCCTGAATTTTTAGTCCCCCTCCCCATGTCTTCGGGGGGAGTTTTCTGGAGAAAGGCTGGAACAACAGCAGGCAAAGCGCCTCCTTGGCAGGGCCCCCTCTTCTCCTGGGGGGTCCGGGGAGGGAAAAGCTGCTCCCAATTATGAGAGGCGCGGAAAGAGGCGCTTTCCCATGCGCGGGCACTGGCAGGGCTCTCTGCCTGCCTTGTCCCTCCTTGCCCCGGGATGCTGTCTCAATCACGACTTCTCCATCCTCTGCCAGCCCCTGCGGGTGCCCAGCCCTGGGCTGTACCCACTGCCACCCTCGCAGGCTGGCTGTCACCCCTCGGGTCCCCCCCCGAGCTCTGGCTCTGGGCTGGTGAAGGGTGTCAGAGGGGTCCACGGGGCTGAGCTTGGCTCAGGCATCGCTGTCAGCAAACCGAGACCCCACTGTGATGGGGCCTGGGGGTGCCTTGGAAAATCTCATTTTCATTGTGCCTGGTCTCCATGGGGAGAAATCCAGAGCTGCAGCAACTCTCAGACGTGTTGCTGTGCCCAAACTGGTGTTGGACCGACTGGCGTTGGTGGCGTAGCCGGTGTTGAGTCTCCCAGGGCTGGCCGAGTGCCTCGGGTGCCGGGAGGTGACCGCTCCATGCAGGCTAGAGCCATGTCTGGCCGCGTTTGCAGGAGGAGGTGGGGTGTTTGCTCTCTGCCTCTCTTTATAGGAGAGCAGGTCACAGAGTGGTTACGCAGGGGGATGCACGGAGCCCACGGCATCCCATCCCAGCATGAGGTAGAGGAGCTTCACAAGGAGCTGCGAGCTGGCAGAGGTCCCTCCTGGGGCAGGGATAGGGACAGGACTGGCTGCAATGTCCTCCCAGCACTCATACACCCTCTGCTGTACCAACCTGGCCCTTTTTGGGGGGAGTGAAAGGGGCCATGTCTCCTCTCTGGAGAGCTGTGAGCTGACTTTGGCAGCCAAAGTGGGACTGGAGTTGGGGGAGAGGGGCTGAGCGGGGACAGTGGGGTTGTGCGCAGGGCTGGATGTCACTGGCGATGGATGAACAGGGGGTGTGGGGGTGCAGTAGGGTGTTGGGGAGGGGTTCATGGGGGATTGCAGCTGAAGGCAGAGGCTGCCTGCAGGAAGCTGAGAGAAGAGCAGCTCCAGTTTTGCCCTGCCTCCTGCTCCATGAACTTCAGGTTTTTGGGAACCTCACAGGGAGGGGAAAACTTGACTTGATTATATCTGATAAGCCACTTTTTCCCCGTCCCAGAGAGCTGTCCCAGCGGCGGGGAGGGGGGAGGAGGATGCTTGGCTGAGTGCGGGCCCTGTTTGTGAAGGATGAATGAATGACTCACGGCGTGGCAAGTCTCCCCGCCGTCTTCATCGTGGCAGCAGCGGCAGTTCCCTTTTGCGGCTGCTGGGTTTATCAGAAGCCGTCATGCTGGGTGGGCGCCCGGGCAGCCCATGCCTACATCCCCTAGACTCCCAGGTACCCTGCCTCCTCTGCCCTTCTCCCCCGGCTTGCCTGCACCATCCTGAGTGGTGAAACCTTCTCGGATGGTGACGGTGCACAGCACCCTCACCTGCCATGAACTAGCAGAGCACTGGGTTCAAACCCTCTCTTTCCGCTCTGCTCTTGTTCAAAGGCGACTCCAGACTCTTCCTGCTCATGCAGGGCTCAACCTCCCTCCAGTTTCCTGATGAATGCGTTCCTGGAGAGCTTATTCCCCCATGGGTTCGTGCCAACATTGTGCTTTTAGTTCAAGACCTCTTCTCCCTCTCCAGTGTTTACCCTGCTGTATTTATAGCTTCCTCAGGTTAAACAAGCTGGAGGATTCTTGCCTCCTCTTCTCTCGTGGGTTTGGCTTTGGAGGAAAACCCCTTGCGAGATGCTTCCCGCAGGAGGGGGCACGTGCCGGCTTGTGGCTTTGCTTTTCTCCCTTCAGAAAATTTCAGCACCTCTCCCAGCTTGTTTTCCCTCTTCTTGTTCAGGCATGGGAGAGGGTGGCTCTGCCCTTGGCCAAGATGTAGCCAAGGACGGAGCTTGGATGGGATGGGAGCTCTCCCCTATGGGCGATGTGCCGGGGCCTCACCAGCATTTGGGATGCTGATACAAAGCCAGCATCAGGAATTAGCCCTGGGATGTCTGGGCTGACTCGCTGGGATGTTTAGAGAGCTTTTGGTTTTTCTAAGTGTTCTGTGGTTACAACAGCATGGCATGTGTGAACATCACCAAATCTCTCTGTCCACGGTTGTAGTGACCTTGCGACCTGAATTCCTACCGGCAGATCTCTCTGCACCTCCCAGTGATGGTTTTCTCCTCCTGTCCAGGCTGTGAAGGTGGGGAAGGTTGCAGATGCCTTGCAGTTGTGGTTGAGTCGTCTCCTCCAACAGCCAGATTCCCATGGACCATTTCCATGGAAAAAGGAAAATTCCTCTGGAAATTAGAAGCAGGTTTGCGGTGTCAGGGATCAGTGTGTTAATAGGAATTATCTCTCGAGTCTGGCTGCTTCTCAGGTCTCTGAGTCACGCTGGCACAGGGGTGGGATAGGGGGAGCTTTGGGCTCTTTTGGACGATTGCAGCACCCACAGCCCCTGGAGCGTGTGCCGGGCTCTCCGGTAAAGGCAGAGGGCTGGGCTGGAAGGTTCAACTCATCCTTCTCTCCAGTGGCATGAGTCTGGGACATGCAAAAAAAACCTGGCAAACATCTCCTCCTCTGGTGTTTGGGGTGAGGGAGGTCCAAGAGAAGAGAGACAAGAAACCCAAGTGATTGTCAAGACCTGTCTTCCCTCCATCCTAGCAGGACTGTGTGCTGTGGTCACATGTGACCAGCGGAGCCTGGGCTTGCTTCAGCAGGGATTGGTCCTTGCTAAAAAAGCTCACAAGGGATTTTGGAAGGGTCTGGCTCGCAGAAGGTGACATCCACTGCTGCCCTGCTTGTACACATTTCCTGAAGATGGTTTTGGAGACAATGGATGGTCTGGGGAGACCTTGGGTGAGACCTGGTGTTGTTGGATGTGGGGCTGGCCCATGTAGATGGCGATGGCCCGGGGACCACAGGTAAGACTGTTTATTCACCAGGGGAGGGGAGGATGTTGGAAGCATTTTGGAGATCAACCCAGGGCTCCCCAGAGGCTGTTCAGTTTTGGTCCCCTCCTCTGAATACAGAGGCAGCTGAAATAGAAACTGCCTAATAAAAATGATTACGGACCCACAGAGATTGCCTTATAGGGTGAGGTGGAAAAGTTTAGGGCTCCTTCATCTAATGAAATCCTGATGGTAGAAAGAAGGTCATTTGGGCATTTTCTGATTTATCCCACCTCCTAAAATGAAAACAAGGGACACCGATCCCTGTTGAAAAGCCAACGCTGGAGATGCACCGAGGGGAAGAGGGGATGGGAGAAGCTGCTAGCTTTGGGGGACCATCATCTCTGTGGCAGCCTGGGGAGGCTCTTCTGACTTCAGCAGAAAGGGACTGCCCCTGAGTCCCATCGCACCCTGGGGAGCCCCAAACAGGGCTCAGGGCTGCCGCCTACCATCCTGCTGCCAGCCCTAAGGGGTGTGGATGTCCCCTCAGAAGAGCACGTGGGAGGCAGTGGGGCTGGCACAGCGTCCCTGGAGCACGTCCCCATGGGCTGGTGCCCGTCCAGCTGTTTCCTTCGCCTTCCTGTGCTTTCACCAGCCCTTTCCTTTGGGACCGAAAACCCCGCCTGCTTCATCCTGGCCAGACCGATAGCTGCAGCTGGAGCCAGGGACCTTGCCAGCCCCTCTTTGATGAAGGTCAGCATGGGCATCAGTGCCTCTTGAATTCAATAGCACCGAGAAAGGCACGATTCAGGCCTCGCCTTCCTGCAAAAGTAGCTAGGAAAAACCAAAAAGTGCCATCACGCAGGGTCTCCATCGTGGGCCAGCTCAGTGCCGTGCCAGCGTTGCGACAGAGCTCCCGACAGCTGTGCTGCAACAGCCCCGCAAAGGTCCCCGGGGATGGCTCAGCCGCGGTGGCCCGGCTTGGCTTTGCAAAAGCCGCTGTCACGCAGGGTGCCTGGACCAGCCAGCTGGCATCTCCCCAGACTTTCTTGCAGGGCCAGGGCCAACCCCTGGGGAGGTCTGCAAGGAGCCTTGCCTTTGCTTTCCATGAGTTTTGCCCGAGGCCTCAAGGCTTAGGAGGAGCTGGTGGACCCAACCAGCTATTGCTCCATCCTTGTCTTGCAAGGGCCAGCATGCAGCCCCGGGGGGTTCCTTGGTGCTTCAGCTGCTTTTCATTTTTTTTAGCTCCTGTGAGGCTCCCGGGGGGGGTGGGGGCTGTTTTGTAGCTCCCCTGAGGCTGCTCCACCCCATCCTGGCTTTGAGTTTTGCAGCTTTGTGGCTGGAGCACGGCTGTGCCCAGGGAAGCATCCCTTTTCCCTGCCCTCCCCAGTCCCCTGCCTGGCTGTTTCCCTTCTCCAGCTGGGACTGCACCCACAGTGGGCACCCAAAAAAACAGCTCAGTGCCTCAGGTTCCTTCACTGCTGTGTTCCCCCTCCCCGCAGCACTGGGGGCAGGATGCCTGCGACCGTGCAGGCAGCAGCCAGTGTGAGCTCCGGAGGGTCCCATCTCTCGGAGCATCCTGTTGACACAGCCCTTGGTATGCTGCACGTCCCCATCCCTCCTTCCCAACCAGAGGCTGCAGATACACACTGGGGCAGCTCGGAGAGCTGGGTGGTTTGCCCCATAGATGCCTTGGAGGGCTCCACTTGGCTGACGAGGCACTGAGGTTTGGACTCGTAGTGGTCCAGGAGGAGGATGCCGAGATGCCCAGGCTCAGATGGAGCAGCAGTGGTGCTCATGCTGTGCCTGGGATGGGTGAAGGATGTAAAAGCGAGGCAAGGTCTGTGGCGAAGGTCATCTTGGTCCTCACCCCCAGGGTGTAGCTGGAAGAGCGAGATGGGTGCTGAGGCAGCGTGTCCTGCTGCATCCCCAGACGATATCCCCATGAGACGTGTCCCCAGCAGGGTGGTTAACAGGGAGCAGGTCTGGCTGTGCACAGAGGATTTTCTTCCTCCAGTGCCTGGAAAGGTCCCTGAGAGCTTTTTTTCACCTATTTTCCCCATCTACCAAGGGCGGAGGGACCCTGCAGCAGCATTTGACCCTCCTGGGGCACACAGGGGACCTCAGCAGTGCTGCCAGCGACGTGGCCGCTGCACCTCCCATCAGCAGCAGCATTTCAGGGATGGCAGTGAACGCCTTCTCCACCATCCCTCACCACAACCAGAGGAGGGTGGAGCGGAGCCGGAGGCAGCATTTGTGGCCAGCTCTATGAATTTCCAATTACCAGCTCGCCTTGCCACTGCGCGAGAGGTTCCTGCACCTAATTTTTGGTGAAATGATCCATTTTTCTCAGTAATTTAATAGCGTGGGCAGGCTGCTTGCTGATGGAGAGCCAGCAGCCGGCACCGAGGAGCCTGTGTGCTGGGCTGCCGGCCGTAACCACCTTCCCCGGGCGACGCAGGAATGCTGACCTAATAGAAAAGACATTTAAAGAGGAGTTTTGGAGAGCGGCTCAGCTCGGATTCGGCTCACACGCACGGCGGCCGGCTGCAGTGGGGTCTCTCTGTGCCCCGGCAGGTCCCGGGGACCAGCGCGGGCAGAGGGGACATCCCCAGTGGGAGCCAGGCACCAGGGCAGAAGCCCTCCTGGCCATCAATCGGCACAGAAACTGCTTTATTTTCTAGAAAAAGTAGCTGCTTCAGAGAGGCCGCTGCAAGTTGTGAGCTGAGGCTGGGTTAGGAGCCCGGCTGAGGCTCTCCCAGGGCTGGAAAAGCCATGGCGTTTTGCTCTGACATTTTCCAAATGAGATGTTTTGATTTTATTTTTTTTTTTATTTTATTTTATTTTATTCCCCACCCCAAGGTAATGTTTGGAAGCCAAATTTAGCTCGATTTAACTCAAACCATTTTAAAAAAGTAAAACCACTGAAAACTAAACAAGGCCTATCATTTAGAACAAAATGTTTTGGTTTTCATTTTCCTTTTGGCACGAAAAACACAAACTTTTTTTTTTCTCTTTTTTTCCATTTTCCTTTTGACCCACAAACAATTTATTTTTTTTTCCCTTCTGGTTGTTGTCCAAGACTGTGCTGTGTGCCGTGGCCGGGGGACAGGCGAGCCCCGATGCTGTTCCCAGTGGGATGGGGGTCCCGGGGGCTGGCGCTTCCCCATGAAGGTTGGAGGGATTTTGCAAAAGCGAGTGGGAGCCACTCTCCCCGCTGCCAGCACTGACTCAGCCGGGAGCTCCTTGTGGAAAAGGGAGGCCCCCAGGCATGGGATTTGGGATTTGGGATTTGGGTCTGTCCCAGCTCTCCTAGGGCAATGTGAGCCCCGGGGCTGAGCCCCACTAGTACCCAGGCTGGTCACGGCCGTGCTGCGGGTGCTGTGCCCTGCTGCTGGGCATCCCCTCTGGGAAAGGCGAGCTCTGGCATTGCCTTCTCCACTTGTTTATTCAAGTTTAAAATTAATCTGACCTTCCCCCGCTCAGGCTTGTGCAAACACAGCGTGTCCCTGAGCGGGGAGCTCCCGCCAGCCCAAGGAGAGCCCTGTCTGTCCCCAGTTTGCGCCGCCACTGTCCCCGCGGGGTGAGGTCCCCGCCAGGGCTGGGGTGCTGGGCTCTGGTGGGGTGCCTGCTCTCGCTGTCGGTGTGCCAGCCTCCTCCCAGCAAAGGCACCTCTGGCCGTAAATCAGGGCACAGTTAATCCTCCGGTGCAAGCTGCCAGGCAGCTGGGTGCATCTCTGAGCTGGCCGAGGGGTGGCTGCTGTGCCTCCACCCCAGGCAGAAGCCCACGTGCCGGAGCCAGCGATCGTTCCCGTAGCCGTGACCCCCCCCCCCCTCATCGCCTGCTGACCCAGCCCCGCATCCCCCATCCTTTGCCAAATCTCCGCTCTCCACTCTGCCCCAGCCTCACCGGGCTGGGATGATGGGGAGCGGCGCAGGGGCCAGCCCTGCTGCAGAAGCGAGCGCCCAACTCATTCACCACCTGATTTTATTTTATTCCCCTCTCAGTGCCTCGCCGCGTACTGCAGCCGTGCTTTTTATAGCCCCCAGCTGCAGCCTCGGCGTGCTCCCGGCCAGCTCCCTGCTGCGGCCCCGCTCGCTCCGTGCCAGCAGCCCCGGCCGGAGCAGGGGACGGATGCCGTCCCCGGGGTCCCCGCGGCGGTTCGGCAAGAGGAGAGGGCGGGCTGCGGAGGAAGGCAGATAATTAAACCCTAACCCAGAGCCACGCTCCCGTGCTGGTGGAAGCGTTTAAAGAGCCGCATTAGTCACCCCCGTCGCAGCCGGCGCGTGCCGCGTGCCAGGTCGGAGCCAAGCGGCGGTGGCCTGTCCATCACCGTCCCCTCCGGTGCTGTCTCGGCGTGTTTCCAGCCTGCCAGAGCCACCAGCTCCTTCCATGAGCTGGTTTGGTTTGCTCTGCTGTGGGAGGTTGTCAGGGGTCCCCCCCTCCATCACCAATCATCCCCCAGGCTCTGGCAGGGCTGCGCTGCTACGAGAGAGGTTAGAGGGAGGTTAGAGGTTCCTGCCCGCTCCCCGGGAGCGTTTTTACGAGCGCCTGGGGCTTGCTGCCATGTTTCCGCATCCCGCAGCCGTTTCCGCGGCTGGGAGGCTGCCGCAGGGTCTGGCGTGAGGAGGAGGAGGAGGAGATGGGATGTGGGTGCCTGGAGCATCCTTCTGTTGGGATGCGGGGTTTGCAGAGCGGGGGCGGCCGGCCAGCGGGGCAGGGAGTGAGCATCCTCCCTGGGAAGCAGCGGGGGGACGACCCATGCTTTCTCCAGACGTGATTTCACCGCCGCGGGGAGGGAGCACAGCCAAGGGACGGGCCCTGCTCGCCCCGGCGGCACCCGGCTCGCTTGCCGGGGCGTTAGTCATTTGGGCTGTGGCTGGGGATGGCGTGTGCCAGGGGTCCCCACGCGCCGGGGGGGCGGGGGGGGGGGAGAGGGGGGCACTAGTTGAGCCTGCACTTTTGGGATGTTGCCAGGGGAAAGAACAGAGGGATGGAGGGAGGGAGGGGTGGGGGAGCTTCAGGGCTCACAGCCCACCATCCCCCTCCTTACTGCCCTGGGGAGGGGGCAGATGGCAGCAGTGAAGCCAGATGTGTGACGGGCACCTCTGGCCAAGCAGGTGGGGCCAGGACGGGGCCACCTTTGCTAGGGTGACACCTGCGGCTGGTCCCCAGCCTCCTGGCGTGACCTTTCGGAGCTCGGCATGGCGGCATGGAGGCAGAGGAGATGCTTGCGGGAGGCAGCATCCTGCTTTGGGGATGGATTTGGGGAGGTGTCCCAAGGAGAGGTCTTCTGCAGAGTTTTGCAGGTCCCTGGGAATGGGGAGAGACCCGGGGATGTCCGGTGCCAGGCGCTAATTTTAAATCCTGGCCCGAGACATGGTCCGGTTCTCTGTCCGGGAGGAAGGGACAGGCCAGGCGGTGAAATACCGGCGGTGCTGCCGTGTGGCTGCCACCAAGCAGCCGGGGCTTGGGCAGCCTTGCCTGGGAAAGGCAGAGAACTGCGGGGTTGTGGAGGACGGGATGTGCAGGGGTGGGTTTCCCAGAAGCGCCAGCTGTAATTTTAACCCGGTGCAGGGGGCTGCAGAGCCGGGGGGGAGGAGGAGAAGGGGGGCAGAGAGGGGAGGGGACGGCTTCCCAAATGTGCTCCCACCCGAAGGTGCTGGGCATCCCCCCATGAGAGTTGGGATCTGGCTGGCAGCACCCCAGTCCTTGGGCGAGCCGGGGGTGGCTGCGGGAAGGGGGAGCTGCTGGTGCTGCCGGCCAGGTGCCGAGCATGCCGGGAGAGGGGAAAGCCTCAGAGACTCGTTCCGAAACAAGGCTGCCCTTTTATTCTCCTTTACGATGGCGTTTTAATATCCACAAACACCCCTCCCTCCCCGGGCTGCTGCCAGCAGAGCCTGTATCGCCTGCGCTTGGCCTGACGAGAAACCCCGGCCAAACCCTGGGCCTCAGTGCTGGGGAGAGGATTATTTTTCCCCCCTCGTTTTTTTTTTTTGGTTTTTTATTTTTTTCCCTCCTTTTTTTTTTAATATAATTTTTCTATAGCTCTAATTAGACAGGCTTGAGCCCCAGCCAAGGCAAACACACCTGGGGGAGCCTCGCCTTACAGACCCCATCTGCTGTGTCGGGGGCTCTGCTCCCCGCACAGCCGCTGCCTGGCCCCTTTATATAGGGGAGGGGGCTGCTGGGGGCCGGGGAGGAGGAGGAGGGGGGGGGGGGGGTGTAGGACCACTCCCACGCCAAGCCACCGAGCAGCCGCCACGGAGGAGGAGAGCCCAGCGAGGCGGCGCGGGGAGATGGTACAGAGGCAGCGGGGGCACCCGGCGGAGCCCCGTCCCACGGCAAGACCCCCTTCCAGCGTGGAGCTGAGGTATCTCCCCCCATCCCGCCAGTGCTGCTGTGGTGGCACGGGGCTGTGCGCCCACCGGGTTGGGATGCTGCAAGGGGGAGGGATGCGGTGGGTACCAGCAAGGTTGTGCCCTCCTGGGGTGGCAGCATGGGTGTATCAAGGGGTTGCAGCCCCCAAATCTGTGTGTGCTCGGAGAGGGAGGACGTGGGGGCTCCCCGGTGTGTCTGGGTGTGTGTCAGGCTGTGGGACCACCTACCCAGTGGACTGTTCTGGAAAGGGAGCAGGGGACATCGACGTGCCAGGCCAGCACAATGGCTTGCATTGACAGCCAAATCTGCGCTGGGCTGAGCTTTGGGTGCTTCTTCCCGTGACTGCTGGCTTTCGTGTGGGGCTTTTATCTCTCTGGTTGTTTCGGGGGCCATCCTGCAGCCCCCGTTGCCAGCGGGCTGAGCAGTGCTGGCACCCCCAGACCGGGGTCTGCTGGGTTCCACATCACATCTGTGCCTAGCTGGAGCCAAGGGAGCTCTTGAGGGGTTTCTGCTTGCCCATGTTGGAGCCCCACCTCTTCTGGGACTGGGGTGCACACCCCGACTGTGTGGTGTGGGCCAGGGAGGAACAAGCAGCACCTTTGAGTGGCACCCATCGCCATGGCTTATCCTGGAGGACAATTCCTCCTCTCTTCCACGTGCCCTCTCCCGGGGATGTGCAGGGGACAGCACTGTGCCCCCCACTCCATCCCCAGGGATGGATGCAGCACACCACCCCTTCCCATGCCCAAGCAGTGAGCAGGCATCACTGCTGCGGACTGCCCTCCTGGTGCCCAGGGTGCCACCGACTGCTCCAAGGAGGAGCTCTGGCAACTGCTTCACCTTCCAACCCTTTGGCTGGTGGAGCAGGGATGCCTGCAAAGAGAAATACCAGGTGCTTTGGGACGCACACAGAACCCCTACCCCTGGTGTACCCAAGCCTTTTACACTAGCATCATCATCTGGGCGCAATAATAACTGTAGCGGCAGCTTGAAATACAAAAAGCGGGATCCATTCGCAGGAGAACCTACTGGCTCCCTTCAGGTGATGGGCTGGGCTTGGGGGGGTTGTACAGTCCGGGACCCTCCGGCACTTGTGCCAGACTGGTGGGTTTCCCTGTGCATGGGGGGATTTGGGGGCACAGTGGCTGCTGGTCCTTGGTGCCTGCGACCGGAGCCACGGCTGTGCAGAGGGCAGCTCCAGCGTTCTGTGAAGGATTTCAGAGCTGCCTTGGCCTCCAGTCAGAGCAGGCTGCAACGGGAACATTTCGAAATTCTTTTGGACGAGGAAAATTCCACGGGCAGCCCCCCTCCGGAGAAAGTTTGGGATGGCTGAAATGTTTGGAGTGAGAGGCTGCTTGCTTTTGTTTACTGTGAACTATAACACTCGGGGGGGGGGTGGGGGGGGTGGGAAGGGGACATGACACGGGACACCAAAAGGCAAAAAAGACAATAGGAGCCTGTAAACAGAGTTGGCCCCGAGCGGGGCCGGGGCATCTCTCCAGCATCGTGGAAGGAGATGTGTCAGCACGCTCACTGCGTTGCCCTGCTTTCCCCCCACCCCGGCTCGGATACGATCGCACTTAATCTTTCCGGAGAACTTGGTTGGGTGTTTTTCTCCTCTGGCAGAAAACGAGCCAGTGGGGTTTTTTCCCTTCTCAACTCGTGCAGGGCACAGCCTCCACCCCCTTTGCCCTGCACCGCAGCCCCCAGCCTCCCCCAGCCTCCATGGTGGGCTTCGGCCCCAGTTTTTCCCCACTTCTTCTCATTTCTCCACCTCTCCTTTCGGCTTGACGTCTGCCGCCTGAGTGGCCTGGCACGAGGCAGGGGGCATGGGTGCTGCCACAGCACGGTGTTTCCCCAGCCTCCATCTCTGCCACGTGCCCTGCGCCCCACCACATCCCCTGGGCTGTCTCCCCATGGCAAAGCGGGCAGGGTTGCCTCCAAGCTCTGAGAAGACAAGCCATGGTTATCCCACCAGGTGCCAGAGCCTGGCACCAGCATCCCCACATCACACATTGCTGGGGGTCTACAACTGCCACCCACCCTCGCCCCCTCCGGGACACTGCTGGTGGGGTACAGAGGGTTAACGGGCCACCCTTTGGTGGTGGCTTTTTTTGGCTGCCCAGGTGGCCCTTAATGATACCTAAAGCCCCTCTCCAGCCTAAAAGGGATTTTGTTTTGCAAAAGGAGTGACAGCAAATTGGTAGCTGGAGGAGTGCTTGTGCTGCAGTACGGTGAGATGTTTATTTTGGCCCTGCCACCCCGCAGCGTTTTTGGCTGACCCGGGCGCCTTCGTGCCTCGGGGATGGAGCTGAGCCGGATGGCTCCCAAGGACTGGAGCATGGGGAGGGATGGGGGATGCTGTGGGGCCCCTCTCCTGCCTGGGGTTCCCAGCTTCAGGCTGGAGTTCTTCAGGAGCACCTGGGCTTCTGTGAGGCGCTCACTTATATGTACATATATGTGTGTGTGCCCTACACATATGCTTTTCTATCAGCTTCAGGGCCAGCTCGTGGGGGGAGTTTGTTCTGGGGGGTGCAGATGCTGCTAGGGGGGTGAAATGCTGGGATGCAGGCTGGTACCCGGCTGTCCCACCGTACTGGGAGCTGTGGATTCACCAAAACCTCTCTTGAGCTGGGTTGAGCCTAGGAGCAGAAAAATGTCCCAAATCCTAAAACGTTCCTGGTACAGGAAAAGCCTTTCCCACCCTGCTCTAATCACAGGGTGGCCCAGCGCCCTGCCAGCGGGTCCCACCCGTGTACTCGGATCCAGCACTATGCCTGTCCCCATCCCGCAACCCTGTGCCGAGGACAGTGGGGATGCAGCCCCCCAACTCCATCCCTCCATCCTAAAAATAATCTCCCGGCTGTAAAGAAACCCACTGGTGCTGTAGCGCCGTTAGGTTTCTTTACAGCTGGGAGATTATTTTTAGGAATTTCTCTGGCATGTGACTTGAGGGGGAGAGCGTGGGGATGGGGATGGAGGTGGGGGGGGACGACCCCTTCTCTCCCCCCTCCAAATACAAGGCTGCCAGCTGGCGTGGCGCTGGGGCTGCTGGCTGCTAACAGAGCCCTCGCTGTTTTGGCCCTTGCCAATGCCTCCGGTTACAACTGGGAGCCAGAGACTTCTCCTTCCCGCAGGATGGAGCAGGGGAGGGCGGAAATCGGGGCGTTGGGGTGGGAGTTTCCTGGCTAGGGGTAGCAGAAGAGCCTGACCTCCGTGAAGCCACCGGCATGCTGAGATGTGTGGTGGCCCCCCAGCACAAGGTCCGGCTAGCAGCTGCCAGCCCCACAGAGGAGAGAGGTGACCCTCAGGTTATGGGGAAGGTTTGGGCTGGGCTTTGGACACCAGTGGGTCTGTGGTCAGCTGGGCATCACCAGGGGATGTCGGGGGGAGGGGTTGGTCTGGGTTGGATGGAGATGTGCATCGTAGATGGCTGTGGGGGTGAACTGGTTCCCGGTGCAGCACTGGGGTTAACCCCGTCTTTGGGCTGAGCTGGGGTTAACCCCGCTCCTGGGCTGCATTGGGTTTAGCCCTGCATTTGGACTGCGTAACATTACGTTTGGGTTGTGCTGGGTTTAACCCCACTCCTGGGCTGAGCTGGATTTAACCACTGCACTGGATTTAACCCCAAATTTAGACTGCGCTGGATTTAATCCCGCTCCTGGGCTAAATAGGGTTTGATCACACTCCCGGGCTGAGCAGGATTTAATCCTGCTCCTGGGCTGTGTGGGGTAAAATCCGTTTGGGCTGCCCTGAGTTAAGCCCCGCATCGGCACTATCCTGGGTTTAGCCCCACATCCAGGCTGCAACTGGTTTAACTGGAGTAATTCCCATGTGCTGGGGTTGCACTGGGTGCAGTTGTGCGTGTGCTGGCTCAGCTCAGCCTGGCACGGTGCCCCCCGCAGCAGGTATGGGGTCTCGGCACCCCACCAAAGCAGTGCGGAGGAAAGCAGCCCTTTTCGAGATCCCCAATGCACCGGAGGGACTGGGGACTGCGAGCGGGGCTCTCCCCTTGGCCTTGGGGACCATCACCCTGGCAGTGCCCAGGGTGGGCGAGGAGTTGCCCCCGGGTGCTGCCAGTGGTCCTGGGGACTGTGCGTGGCCCCGGGTGGCCCTGGAAGTGGTGGGGGACTTGCTTCCCTCCCTGCCAGCACCCACTGCTGGGCTTTCTCTGGGCACCCAGTGGCTGGGAGGGTGCCAGCGGCATTTAGGGGACAGGGGTGGCTGGTTGCAGGGGACCATCCCAGCAGTGGGGTCTAGGCTCCCCCCGTCCTGAAGGTGTATGTTGATGCAATGATGATGGAGACCAGTGATGCTGCAGGGCTTGGATGCTGCCGGGTTTCTGGGCAGATCAGCAGCCACGTGGATGGGCTCAGGCCATGCCGCGGCTCCTCGGGGCCAGGCACGGCACTTCTGCAGGGCTACTGGGAGCAGGGGGGGTTAGCAGGGCACTGCACTCCCAACCCCTCAGGACAGCAAGAAGAGGGAAATTCTTCTGCTTTAAAACGCAGACGCCCTTGGCCATGGACTGGGTTTCCCATAGCGGGCACTGGCAGTGAGGTCTGGGGTAGGGATGCTTCCCCCGCTGAGGGGCAGCAGTGATGGCATCTCCAGGGCATTAGAGCCAGCCAGCATCGGGCATCACCCGTTTCAGAGCAGCTTTTTGCAGGTGGGTGTCTCTGGCAGGACAGAGCTGCCAAGTGCTTTTGGGTAATTTGCCACATCTCCATTACAGCAGTGCTTCCCCGGACCACCCCGGGGAGAGGTTAGGAGGCACCCCAGTTTTCTGTGCTGACTGGGGAGCATCCCATGTCTCCCCGCTGCTATCTTCAGCCCTGCAGCATGGCATCATCTGCTTGTGTCCTCACCACCACCCCCCTGGATCTTCGTGCGGCTCATTTGCTTTGAAGAGTGACTTCAAATGAAGCAAAGCAAAAAAAAAAAAAAAAAGCCAAAATCCACTGTCTTTCAAAGCGCCGAGCACAATGGAAAGTTGTCCTCCCCCAGGAATCTGCATTGAGCTTTGCCAGGCCACGACGGCGCATGGCACAGAGCAGCTGAGCCGGGGGGACTGTCGCACCCTGCGTGGGCATCCGTGCTGGTGCACATGACTGATTTTGGGGGATGTTTTTGCTCACAGCATTATGGTTTGGATGCAGGAAGGGGCTCACGGCAGGACTTCTCCCTGCAGCTCCCCAAAAACTTTTGAATGAGCTCAAATGATGCCCAGCGGGAGAGCAGGGTCGGTGTGGGATGGAGGGTGGCACCTTGCGCTCCTGGCTCGCATCCACGGGTGCCACGCACAGCCTGGTCACCCTGGCTGTGCTGGTGACGAGAGCGTCCCGTGCCGAGGGAGTGGAGTCTGGCTCCGCTGCCCTCCCTGCCCGGGCCAAGCCGCAGTCCCAGGCTGGGCTGGGTCCCTCTGCCCTGGCCGTGGCCACGGGAGGTCACCCAGCCCCAGGCGGGTGGCAGACGCCTCTCAGGCCAGGATTAGCATGCCGGGAGGAAGAAAAGCTCTGATTGTTCCCCCTGTCCCGGCTTGGGTCCAGAACGAGTGTCCCGGGACTCCCTGTCCCCGGGAAGTGTCACCGGCGGTGCAAGCATAGAGGGATGCTTTCTCCGCCTGTGTGCCCATCCGTGGGGTTGCAGAGATGCCGAGGAAGGCGGTGTGGCAGCGCGTGTGCCTGTGCGTTCATTTGCACGCCTGATTTTTCCCCTGGCCCAGGGAATTTGGGTTGCCAAAAGTACAGGGATGGTTTCTGGGCAGGCTGTTTTGCAGCTCTGGCTGTCCCGGAGCGCCTGGACCCCTGCCACGCCGCCGCACCGGGAGCCGGCGAGGGCTCCGGGTCTTCCCCTGCTCTGCGGCTCCTTCCCCTTTTGTTTGTGGCCTTTGGGCAGGCGAGGGAGGGCTTGCCCTGTTTCTTCTCTCTGCGGCGATGCTCGGTTGTGGCAAGGTTTTGGCAACACTCAGGAGGGTCATTTACAAAGCCAATGCGTGTGTCTGGGGGGGTGGGGGGGCGGTGTCAGTGCTGCCTTCACCCACGCCGTGCTGGCAGGAGTGGGCAGCTGCCCAAAAGAGCCCGTCTGAGGTCAGAGGAGCTCATGGGGCGGTGGAGTGAGGATGGGGGACACTGGGGGGGCTGTGGGACAGAGGGTGCTGGAGGGTGGGAGGATGCAGGGTGTCCCTCAGCGTGAGCGGTGGGGGACCGCTGCAGGGTTGCCATGGAGATCAGGGGTTGGGATGCAGCTGGGCATGGGGTCTGCAGAAATGCCCTCTGCCACCATGTGGGGGTCCAGGGTTCCTGAGGGTCTGTTGGCAATACCACTGGCAGGCAGGCTGGCCCGGCAGGGCTTTGCCCCGTTCCCCAGGGACATCAGCAGCGGCTGGCTGCAAATTGTGCCATGCCCCCACTTCTTCCCTTGTCCATCCAGGGAAAGATGCCTTTCTGCGTCGCAGCTGTAGGATCATCTATGATTCTATGATTTTTCCAGGCAGGTCTTGGTGGCCCTGAGACCTGGCAAACTCATGTCAGGAGTGAGCCAGCACCCACAGCATATTCCCCTGCCGCAGAGGGGGATGCTGGGCAATAGGTGCAGCAGCTCTGCCTTCACCCTTCACAGTGTTTGCACAAAAACCCAGGGCGGTCGGCAGACGAAATGATTTTATTTTAAAACTATTTATCTCTCTCCATGCTAACACACTCTCCTTGCTCCCTGACTCCCCCCCCTCCCCCCCCCCCGCCGCCGCCATCCTCATCCCCTTAACTCTGTCCCACGTGGTGTTTGGGGTTATTTTTGGTTGCTTCTTTTAAGTGTATTTTAAGTCGTCTTTTTTTTTTTTTTTTTTTTTTTTTTTCCATCACCAAAATATTTTACTGTCAGGCCAAATGTTCCCAGTTAGTTACCAGCATAGTTTTGGCAGAGACCTTTTAACTGATGTTTCTTGTGAATGTTCCTATGGGTGGTTTAGTAGGAAAAGCTTATGACAGTCTCATGAAATTATTTACATTTGAGGCTTGCATTTGAGGCTGCCTGGCACGTTCAGGATGGGGCTGATGCGGGGTGGCGCACACCTTCCCCCTGCACTTGCTGGGTTGCAGCACATCACCTTGTAGCTCTCCTTTCCTTCGCCAAGCGGTTTGGTCTGTGGCCATGGGCACCTGCCTGCAGGAGAAGAACTGGCAGCTGCTCCAGGATACTTTTCCAGGGCTGGAGCATCCCTCTCCTGAGCATCCTCCCTTGACTGTCAAACCCAGGAGACTCGGGGGGGGATCCAGATTTACGCTCACAAGCTGCAGCCTGCAACTGGGGCTGGCAGGGAGCTCACTGCCTCCTGTGCCCTTAGCCCCTGCCTGCCTGCACCCGGGAGCAGAGCCTGACAATAAGGGTGTAAATAAACAGGCCTGCCCATTTGTGAGAGGTGGGCATGGGGGGTCTTGCAGGGAGAAATGAATCAGCTGTCTGTGCCTGCTGGGGGCAGGCGGGGCTGGCTGATAGGGACAGTGTGATGCTGCTGATATGGATGGCGTGATGCTGGCTAGGATGGATGTCCTGGGGTGATGCTGGCTGGCACAGCCAGAGTGACACTGGCTGGGATGGACAGGGTGATGCTGGCTGGCGCAGACGGGGCGACACAGGCTGGTATGTGCAGGGCGACGCAGGCTGGAATGGACGCCTTAGGGCGATGCTGGCTGGCACAGACAGGGTAATGCCGGCTGGATAGACAGGGTGATGCTGGCTGGGACAAACAGGCTGACAGTAGCTGATATGTGCAGAACAATGCAGGCTGGATTGGACACCTCAGGGTGATGCTGGCTGGGATGGACAGGAGGGCAATGCTGGATGGCACAGACAGGGCAATGCTGGCTGGGATGGACAGAGAGATGCTGGCTGGGGTAGACGGAGATGCTGGCTGGGATGGACAGGGTGGTGCTGGCTGGCACAGACAGAGGTGGGGAGACCTGGTTCTATGGCTGGGGTTGACCCATGGAGAGCTGGGTGCACATCTCTTCCTCAGCATCCCCCTCACTGGTGGTCTCTGAGTGGGAGGAAGGGATTTCAGGGACATTCTCCATGGGTCCAGAGACCCCAAACAGCCAGAAGGGCACAAACCTGCACAGACCAGACTGCAGCGGGTACGGGGGTGGGCAATGATGTGGGACCCCCAGCCAGCCCCACTCTCGGTACAGTCTGAGCTCTCACAGACCTGCTGCCCTGGATGTGTGAGCCAGTGCAGATCTAATTGCTGTCTCCTGCCACATAAAAACAGGCCAGAATTTCTTCTCGGTCCTTTCCCACTCCAGCTGCACCAGCGCAGGTCTCTGGACCACCCTGAGTCTGGGAAGCAGCCAGGGCTCCCGGCATGGGACTGCAATGGAAAAAAGCCCTTAATCCCACCAACCCATGCAGCCTCAGGCTCCTGGTCAGTGTTTGCCCTTTGTGTCCCCCCTCCAGGCATGGGGACTCCTCGGCAGCCAGGCGCTGGCTGTGACAATGGCACAGACCCTGCCAGCTGTCCCCGCTGGGGTGCCAGCGGTACAGCCCCCGTGCTGTCCCTGGCAAGATGGGGTGAGATAAGAGGGAGATGTGGAGTGTGCAGTCTTGCAGGGATGCTTCGGGGTGTGGGCCCCGCCAGCTGCCCTGTCCCAGGGGAATAACACTCTTTCCCTCCCCGCTCTGCCTTCCTCCAGATGCGCAGTCCCATCCCAGGTCTGGGCAGGGTGATGGTGTTCCTCGCAGCAGCCCTGGCGTCAGCCTCCCTTGCCACCCCCGAGGGCTGGGGAGAGGAAGGTGAGCCCCCTCCAAGTCCCTCGCACAGCCCCCACATCCCAGGCATGGGGACCCTGGGGGCACCCCATTCCCCCCCAGGGCAGGCACAGACCTACCAGAATCAGGGTGTACATGAAACACAGCCCCACGGTGATGGGTGTCCTCTGGTCAGCCCACCCCTGCAGCTGCCCATTGCCCAGCCCCAACTGGGACCAGTCCTTCCCAGTCCCCCATGGTGGTACCTGCGTGAAGCAAGACCCCACAGCCACCGCCCAGCTCCCCGGGGGGGTACAGCCCCAGGCTGCCCACCTTGACCCGCAGCCCTGGCATGGGGTGGCACAGGGTGCTAACCCCCGTCTGGGGATGTGTGTGTCCCTCCAGGTGTGCAGTATGGACAGGTGGGGACAGACGTGACCCTGTCATGCGCTGGTGCCCATGTCGGGTAGGTCTTTTCCGTGCACACTCTGGGGTTTTTCCGATGGGATGGTTTACCGGGTTTGCCTGGGGTGACCCCATAGTCCCTGTCCTCTAATGCCGCCTGCCCGGTCTCTCCTCCCCAGCTCGCCGGTGCAATGGAGACAGGCGGGTGCTGCGGTGCTGCCAGAGGGCTCGGCCATCCATCAGGGAGCTCTGGTGTTGCCACATGCCAGCTTGGCCGCCACGGGGACCTACAGCTGCCATGGAGAGGATGGTGGCCTCCTGCATGCTGTGTCCCTGCGGCTGGGGCGTGAGTAGCATGTCCACGGGCTGGGGTATGGGGGTGTGCGACCCCACCAGGATGGGCCTGCGGTGCCCACCCCCCTGGCAGTGGCTTGCAGTGGCAGGGGACTTTGTGGTGACACAGGGGTCCCTGCCTGCTAGCTGGGCTGCAGGACAGGGGACCCCTCGCTCACTGTCACTTCCCCTCGGACCCCAGACCTGCCAGGGGTCCCCTTTGTGTCCTGCAGAGCGTCCGACTACGAGAACTTCTCCTGCTCCTGGACCTCCAGTGTGGAGACCTTCCTCCCCACCAGATACATCACCACCTACAGGTGATGTATCCCTACACGGCACAGGCTGGGGGGTTTATGGCGTGAGCCCTGGGTCCCAACCAAGGACAACTACCAAACCCTGCTGGCCACCTGACCAATGTCCTGGGTTCGCCTCCTAGCCCAGGGACCAGGCTGCACCCCAAAGTAGATCATGTTTTGGGGTGAGCAGTGCACCAAGTAATGTCTTGCTCCAAGGGTGGCCCCCAGCAGCGCCGGGGGACCGGCACAGGCAGGCTCCCTCCCTGCCGACGGGTCTGCCAGCACCAGAGGGGCTATAAAAGAGAAGCAGGTCATGGGCAAGCCGCCGAGCGCTTTGGCATGCTTCAGGATGAAAGGAGCCCCGGCAGCACCGCTGCTTCTAATTATCCCAGCAGGCCAAATTAGCAGGCTGCTTTGAAGTCAGCCGGAGCTCACAAAGCACAGGCTTGCTGAAAGCTGCAGGAGCTGGAGGCTCGGCCAGGAGGGGGCTGTGGGAAGCAGAGGGTTTTGGGGGCTGTAGGGTGAGCACGAAGCCAGCTGCTGGGGAGCTTTTATTAACGTCCCTGCGCCTTTGCTGCTGCTGCACAGTGAACCCCAGGTGGCCAAGGGGGTCCTCTGGGGAGGATGCTCCTGGGCACCCTGCTGTCTTGTTCCCCTGAGACCCCCAGCTTCTGCTGCCAGGCTGCTCGCCAGCAGGGCTGGGCTTGGGGTTAGCTCCATCCCCTGTGCCATGTCATCCGTGGGCATCAATGTGAGAGTCGGGGGCTGCTCTGTGGTGCGGAGACCCCTGTGCCTCCTCTGGGTTACGGTGGGGTTGGTTTCATGCTGTCCCCTCATTCTCACCATCTGCTTTTCCATCTTTCTCCACGGCAGGAAGAAATCACTGACGGGTGAAGAGAAGCGGAGGTAGGACTGAGTCCCACTCCAGTTCCGCTCCCTGGGGACTGACCACCCTCCCAAAGGCTCTGCCACTGTCCTCAGTGGGGTCCTTGAGGCAAGGGCTGGGTGTTCCTGTGGGGGAACCAGCTCCCTAAGCCTGGTGCTCTGGGAGAAGGGATTGCCCCAGGGGAGGGACCTTGCCAGGAGGGACTGTGGGGCTGGGATGGGGGTCACTTCAGTCATTCTTGGAGGGACATGCCAGGCTCTGGAGGGGTGAGGGCAGCTGCCGGACCCTGTCTGAGCTGTAACGCATGCTGCCTCCTCCACAAGGCTCTTTACGTGGAGGGTCTCCCCACATGCCACCACCTTGGTAGCACAGGGAAACTATGCATGGCAGGCGGGGCGGGACATGTCACCACCCTGTCTCCCCATCTGCAGGAACAAGAATGGGCACGTGGGGCTGTGCCTGCAGGATCCATCCCACCCCGGCACCTGCACCGTCCACAGGTCAGAGTTCTGGAGCTCCTACCGACTGAACATCACCGAGGTGAACCCCCTGGGCTCCAGCTTCCGCCTCCTCGACGTCACCATGCAGGCCATCAGTGAGTCCTCAACCATCCGTCTGTCCATCCATCCCCCAGGCACCCAGCCCTGGGTGGCAGTGGGGAAACCAACACCCCTCTGCATGGCAGTCCAGAGTGACAAGGGCTCCCTGTCTTCTCCCACACAGTTAAGCCCGACCCTCCAGAGGGCTTGGTGGTGGAGCCCATCCCTTTGGCCCCACGGCGGCTTCACGTCAGCTGGAAGTACCCCTCCTCCTGGCCCAAGGAGCCCCACTTCCAGCTCAGATTTCGGCTCCAGTACCGGCCCGTCATCCACCGCTCCTGGTCCGTGGTAAGCGGTGGGCAAGGAAAGGCAAAGCCCAAAGGAAGGTGGGCATGGGGCCAGGGAGGGCAGTGAGGGGTGCCCCTGCCTGCCCCACAGCTCCCCTCTGCCCGGTGCAGGTGGAGACAGTGAACCTGTCTGAGGTGATCACGGATGCCTTTGCTGGGCTGGAGCACGTGGTCCAAGTCAGCGCCAAGGATTTCCTGGATGCAGGGAACTGGAGCGAGTGGAGCGCTGAGGCCCGGGCAACGCCGGTCAGAGGTGCGAGGAGGACAGGCTGCAGCCCCCAGTAGCCCTCCTGGGTTGTGCCATCCCTCCCCAAAGCCCATCTAGCACGTTGGGCTGCCCCTCTTCAGGCCCTTCCCCATGGCACCCGTTCCCCCAAATATCACCCAGAGCAAGTCCCAGCTCTTGGGATCCTGTAAAGTTGACCCAAAAAGCTGGTCCTGTGCACCATCCAAAAACTGGCTTCATGGTGGGATGCAGAGTTGTAAGTGGGCAAAGCATGTCCCAGCCCCACAGCAGGATGCAGCTGTGCTGCTGCCATTTGGGGATTGACCCCAGAGCCTTGGGGCCGAGTGGTGCTCCCAGAGCACCACTAGCACCCCGTGGGCACCTTTGGGCTTGTGGGACCCCTCAGGCACAAGGGCACCCTTCTTTGCTCCTCTCTGCGGGTCCCTGGGATGCTGCCCATGCTTTTGGTTGAGTGTTTCCTATCTCCTGCCCTTCCAGACCTGGCCACCACAGCGAGTGAAGAAACCACTACAGATGCCAGCCTGGAGAACCTGGCCGAGGAGCCCTCCCAGGCTCCCAACCCTGAGCCCATCAGTGAGTAGAGCTGAGGCTGATGGGCAGGAGTGGGGACTGCCCGCAGGCAGCTGCCTGCCTGGGCACACGAGTGGCTGAGAGTAATGGGAAGGGTCTCTTGCCCCATGCCTATGTGCAGCTGGGGTGTCCAGAAGCTTGCAATAGGGTCCCCCAGGCATCCTTTGGCCATGAGAGTCTCTCTGTCCCAGACCGCAGTGACCCTCTGGAGAAGATGGCTGTCCTGGTGTCCCTTGGGATCTTCGCCTTCTTCGTCCTGGCTGCTGTTCTCGTCATCACCATCCTCATCTGGTAGGTTGGGTTTTGAGAGGGAGGGGTCTGTGTGATTGCTGTCCCCAACACTCTCTGGCCCACGAACCCTCAGCATGGGGTGCCCCAAGTCCCCACATCCCTGCTATGGGGTCCCTGTCCAAACAGACTTGATGCCAACCCCATAAGGTGGTTTATGCTCCCCCTGCCACGTCAGTGCCTTTTCCCAGCACACCCCCACCAGCTGCGGTACTGCCCAGCCTGCCAGGGGTCTTTTAGATGAGCCCACGTCCATGGGACCTTTCTCTGTATCCCCCAGAGATGCTGCTGCTACTAGCATCCCCCTGAAAGGCTCCTGCCTTGCTCGGGACTCTCATGCTCCAGAGTCAGTGCAGACACCCCTCCACATCTCTTTGCTCCCTGGGAGTCCTGCCCCCGGGCACTGCCCGCTGGTCCTGTCCCCGGGTCCCCTCTCATCCTGCCACAGCTGGGCTCTCCCTGCCACGCTGTGTGTGGCTCTGCTGTCGGTCCTTGTCCCCATCCCAGCCCTGGTGTACCTCATGAGCAGCTCCTGCTGTAGCCCTGGAGCTGACCTGCTGGAGTGCCAGGTCTCAGCTGGGCACAGCTGGATGAGGATGCAGAGTGGGATCACCGGGAATGCGGGCAGTCTGGGTGCCCAGGAGGGCTGCTCGGGGTCCTCAGCCACTGCTGCTCTGTCCCCAGGCTCCGGGTGAGGAAACACGGCAAGGAGAAGACCAAACCCCACAACTTCTTGGTTGCTGCCACCCACTTGAAGGCACTGCCGAGTGAGTCAGGGTGCAGAGAGGGTAAAGGGGGGAAGGCAGAGGAGGGAGTGCGGAGGCAAAGGGGCAAGTCAGTGCCCCCCCGACCCTCTTCTCTCTCTTTCGGCAGAGGCCCAGATCCTGTAGTGAGCTCCGGCCGATCCCAGCTCCCTGCACCTGCTTGCCCACGCATGGGACTTGATGCCGCTGCTGGCACCCAAGGACCCCACGCCTCCCGGGTCACCCCACAGCCGTGGACATTGCCGGAGCCCCCAGCACCCTGGGGATGCAGGATGGACCCTAAGGAGAGATGCTCTGCTCCCAGGAGCTTTGGGTTGCCCGTGCCTGCCAGGAGCCACCTGGAGGCACCTCCGACTCAGGGCGGTGGGCCAGCCCCGCCGCCGAGAGCTGCTTAACACATGGGGATAAGACACTGAGCCAGCCCCACTTCACTGCCTAGTGTCAAGGGGATCATGGGTGCAGGCTCCCAGGGGTGCCGGGCATCAGTGAGCAGGGGGTGCTGAGCCCTGCCCGTCACCCCCCACTAGCCACCAGCAGGCAGAAGGGACCCCCCCTCCCTCTGCCCCTCTCCACCGTGCCGTAGCTGGATGGAGCAGTGATGCCAATAAAGGGGGTAGCGTTGGCACTGCCCAGGCTAGACCCGCCTTGCAGATGGTGCTGGGCCAGGGAAGAGGTGAGTGGCACTGGGTGAGATGCCAGCTTGGGGACAGTCCTTGCAGGAGGTGGGCAGGCAGCAGGGCTGGTCCCCAGACAGGTCAGCCCCCTCCCCAGGCACCTGGAGGGGCTGAGAGAGACCCTTGCCCGGGCCAGCCCTTGCTGAGTGCCCGAAGAGGATGCAGGCAGCTGCCTGGGGCATCTCCCCTGCCCTCTCCAGTCTGACAGTGGGGACAGGACCCTCTGCACAGCCCCCCTCGCTCAACATGTGGCCCCCCTCACTGTGCGTCGACCCGGCCCCTCTAATGGCTTCCATCTGTTGGCACCTCCCGACCTTGGTGCTCAGCGCCAGCAGCCCGATGAGATCCAGATGGGGCTGGGTGGAAAGTCAGGCAGCGGCGGCGTGGGGAGCGCGGGGAGCAGAGCCAGCACGGGGTGGGATGCTGCGCCCACCCTGCCAGGGAGATGTGTCGCTCCCGGCTGGGCACTGGGGCTGCCCTTGAACCCGGGGTGCAGAGGGAACCTGGAGGATTGGGACCTCGCGAAGGGGTCTTCATGGGGACTGGATTGGAGGGGACCAGGGCAGAGATGTGCCTTTTCCAAAGGCTTATGTGCCCACAAGGCACCTCTGCCCTCACTGGGTGCCCCTGCACTCCCACCCCGGGTGCATGGGGGCTGCCCGTGCCAGTGCTTGACTTTGTGGGTTCCCAGCCCCTCGCTGCCCTGGGGAGTGCACTCACCCTGGATGGGGGAGATGGGGCTCAGCCCTCCATCTACGGTGTGCTACTGGGGTGGCACCATCCTTGGACAGGAGCAGGGCTCTCCATGGAGCAAGTAAGGCAGGTCACCAAGCTGGAGAGATATAAGGAGCCGGATCCTGCCCGGGTTTCTGGGCCCAACATCCGCATCGCTTCCTCCAGGTGCATCCCAGAACTTGCCAGCTCCAGCTGTGCCATGCTACCATCACCTGTTGGGCTCTGGTCCCCAGCATCCAACCCAGCCAGCACCCTTTCTGATGTGTCACGGTCACCCTTGTCTCCCCTTGTTCCCCAGCATGGCATGGGCAGCCCTTTCTGCTTGGAAACCTGCTCTTATCACCACCAGATCCCACCCCTCTGCCATGGTGAAGGGGATCAGGGCTGTGGTTGTCCATAGGATGCTGTTGAACGCGGGTGATGTCCACCCCGTAGCTGTGACTCCAGTGTTTGCAAACAGCTCAGTGGTTTCTCAGCACCTGGTGCTGGTTTAGAGGCTGACGCCTGCTCGAGACACAGAAGCACAACAGCCAGAAAATAGGAGAGAGTGTGAGCTGGCGGCGCTGGCCCCCATATCCTTCCTGCTTATAAACTCCACAAAGTCAAAGCACACTCCAAATAGAAGGGGGTTGCTGCTGGCTGCGGGGAGCAGAGACCCCTGAAGCCTCACACATCCAGAAGGGAACATGTGCCTGTATTGTGCAGCAAGCTCAGGTGGGCAGATGAGAAATGACAGTCAGAGGGGACCCATAGCTGTGCTGTCCCCATGTGCCAAGCCCTGTGTGCCTGTCCTCAGCTGGGACTTGACTGACGAGGCAGTGGGGACACCCAGTTCTGGTGACCAGGGCAGCTTGAGGGTAGGAGATGTGCATCTGGTCTTCATCACTGCATCCTGCTGCCCTTGGCCTTGGAGGGTAACTCCTTTCCTCTCCGATGGAAGCTTTAGAGACAGGATCTGTCACCTATTTGGCAGCTGGAGATACCCAGAGCAGGCAAGAGGTCTGCATGCCACTGCCCATGGCTCGGCTCCCCACGCCAGCAGCCTGTAAATGTGAGATAGGGGCATCAGGGACCCCAAGGAAGCAGCAAGGTCAGTGCTTGGAGGGGTAAAGATGCTTGGTGATGGGTGCTGTAGTCCCAGCTGCCCTGGGGGAGGATACCCTGGGGCAGGACATGGATGAGCAGGGCTTTCTGCTGGACCAGTGAAGATGCAAGGGGAAGGCTGGGGTGAGCAGCAATCTGGGATAAAGGACAGAGCTCCAATGCCAAAGTCAACTTTGCCTTCAAGCCGTGGAGAAGAAAAACAGGAAGGGACCATGAGAGCAGTCCCAGCACCGGCACCTCCCTGTCCCACAGCGGGGCCAGGGCACTTCCTCCAGGGCTCAGGCTCTTCGGTGGCTCACGCAGCCGCTGAGGGGGCAGGACGCTGCCTGCTGCAGGCTGGAGCCCTGCCTGGATGCACCCTGCCCAGAGTAGGCAGAGGCACTTCCAAATTTGCCTTGCTGCTGTATCCCACCCTCCCCAGGGTGGATGCTGTGGCCACGATCGCTGGGGAGCTGGGACAAGCCAGGCCTGGGGATGCCGACGCTGTGCCAGGCCAAAGCAGCCTGTGGGCTGCATCCACAAGGAACAGGGATGGGTCCAGCTCCCTGGCGTGGGGCAGGGACCAACCCAAGGCCAGCAGGAGAAGAGTGCAAAAGAACATGTCCTGGGTCCTGCTGAGGTACAACATTTCCAGCAGGCAAACGCTGCACGCAAGGGAAGGTCCCCAGCACCGAGGTCCATGTCTACATCTCCATCCAGCACAGGGAGGCCCCCTCCAGAGCATCTCTTGGGCAAGGGGCTGGTGTGCACCAGCCACCCAGCTGTGTGCAGGGCTCCTTTGGGAAAGAAATAGCCTGGGCAAAAGCCTTTGCAGCAGGGCACGGGTTGTGGACAGTTGCGCAGTAGTGCCTGGGCTGCTTGACTGCCACCAACCCTGCCAAATATCTGGTCTGGCCCTCAGGCCTAGCCTCCTCCCCCCACTGCCTCGCTGCCAGGACCAGTCCGCGTTTTGCAGGGGAGGAGGCGGGCTGCACAGGGCTCTGAAGCAAAACAATCTCAACTTACCTCTCATGGCTGCTCCTGCTTCCTTCTCTGCCACGTCCTGAGCCAAGGAAAGAAGTAAAAGCAGCTCCGGCAGATCGTGGTAGCCATAGGGGCATGAAACATATATGTCATGAGGTGAGGGAGAAAGGAAGGGGTACGTATACTGTCAGTGGTTCAGCAGGGAGGGAAGGATACGTGGATTGAGAGAAGGAGCCCTGCAGATGTATAGGTCGATGCATGGATGTGTTCACAGAAGGAGGAAGGGAGGGATATATGGATGGATGCATGGATGTGTAGATGGATAGGCAGTTTGGACACCCAAATACTATCCTAAGCATCAAAGATACTCATTGTGCAGGTGCTGACTTGTGAAGATGTCTGTGAGGCCAAATGTGTAAAGCTGGCAAAGGGAGACCCATGGGCAGAGCAAGGACCCTGTTTGGAAACAAGTCCCAGGTGTGACCCATCCACCCAGCCCCATGGAAGTGCCATCACAGCTGACACGAGGAGACAGAGCCCAAATTGTTACCAGTGCAGGTCCCCAGAGTGTCAGCGGAGAGTGTGGGGCATCTCCAGGGGATTGCCTCCCCCTCAGGAGCCACTTCCATCTCACACAGTCGAGTCACTGGGGTTGGAGGAGCAACAGGGACCCTGCCCCAGGGACACAGTAAATCCAAACGCTGCTTTAAAAACCCAATGCTGAGCGTTCACCCTGGCCATAGCTTTCGTCTCACCTGCACATGGGATACCTCTGCCTGGGGTCTTGCTAGAGGCTACAAGCACCCAGCCCTCTGGAGACCCCTGATATCACCCATACTCCTTCATCTGCCTCCCTTTTCTAGCTGCCACAGGCCTTCAAACTCCTTGCCCATCATCCACTCTTTCCTAAAAGACAGAAGGGAAGATGTCACCTGCCAGGATAGATGTGCTGGCACCCAAACAGATGTGGAGAGGGTAGAGGCTTGAGACATCTCTTCTTGCTGCTCCACTGTAGGCTTCTCCCTGCAGGAATGGGTTGTTTCTTTCTTTGCTTGCTGGGGCTGGCCCCTTCCCTGCCTCCAGGATGCTTTGGGTTTTTCAAGGCCAGGAAACACCAAGCACATGGCCGCAGAGATGCTGGGAGGCTAAAGCCAGCAGCTTAGCTGTACCTGAGCACTGCTGCTCATGGTGCTCTGAGGAAATGGCTGCTCCATCCTGAAGGCAGCAGCAGCTTTTTGGATGAGCTCACCAAGCCCAGGACTTTCCTGCCAGCTTCTTTTGCGCTGAAAATAGTCCTGTTGTCCAAGCAAGAGATCCCAGGGTTTTGTGTGCCTGCCATGAAGTGTGGTGGCACTGGGGGACACATGCAGTCATATTCCTTTCCACAGCAGTGCCCACCACATATCCCCCGTGCTCACATCTCCTCGGCTGTGCAGCATGAGGACCATATCTCCTCAGAGCTGCCATGTCACTTGCTCAGAGGAGATGATCTCCAACCTTCCCCATGGCAGAAACTCCATCTTCTCCTCCAGCTGCCTCTAGAGTTGCAGGGACTGAAACAGAGCTGGACACACTTTGGGAGCTTACCTGGAGAGGGACGGGGAGCCTCACTGCCTGCTCTCCTCCCACCAGCTGCACCTCATGGTCCCCTTTGTCCACTGCCACATCAGCTGCTCTGTCTGCAAGGGCAGACCAAGTAAAGAGAGGTTATGAACAGCATGGCCCAGTCCTACGCAGCAGCTCCTCAAACGGCTGGGGGACTTCAATGCCCCCTGGGTTTCCAGGATGGCATGGAGCAGGCGCTGGGCAGACAGACAGCCCTGGACAGCAGGGCTTTTCTCTGCATCCTGAACATGATGGGCCAGAGTTAAATGTGACTCTGGGAGTCTCATGTGGCTTTGCAGGGTTACAACACATGGAGCCCTCCCAGCATACAAGCAACCCCCAGCCTTTGCTCCACACTGGGAGATATGGCAACAGCTGAGCTCCACATGCATGCTGGGCACTGGCATACTCACCTCTGTGCTGATGGATCTGGAGATGGCAAGGTGCTAAAAGTGCCAGGTCTGTGTCTACACCTGGGATCTCCTGAAGGATGCTGTCTGATCCCCAGGAGGATCTTCTGACCTGGAATGCACCAATACTCGGCAAGATGCTGACCTGGAAGGCACTGATTGTGAGGGAATGATGGAGGTGCCAATATGGAAGGTGCAGATCCCCAAGAGGGTGCTGATCTGGAAGGCAGCGATGCCCAGGAGGATGCCAGCCTGGAAGGCTCCAATACCCAGGGGGATGCTGACCTGGAAGGCACGATTTATCCAAAGCATGGTGCTTTCTCTCCTACTTCACAGCACTTCTTTCATCTCCTCCCTTATGCTGGGCAGCAGGTCAGGTAAGGGATCACTCCAAGGTCTTGGGCTGGGGGTCCACACTCAGGCAGGCACCTATGGCTGGCTGCAGAAAGCCCAGTGAGCTGCCCGCATGAAGCTGAGCCAGCACCACCTCTCCCAATTTCCCTCCTCCCCGGAGCTCCCCGCTGGGGCTGGGAGCTGCTGCCCAGCTACGGGCCGGGGAGAAAGGTGGCCCTCAGCTTCTGCCCAAACAACCCCAAGCTCCATCCTTCTGCAGGCAAGAGGGATGCCCAGACCCTATTTTCCCACTAGATGGCAAACATTGCCTTCAAAACAGCCTTTGGAGGATTTACATGCCTTCCCTGGGAGATGAGGCTGAGAAACCCTTCCTCAGGGCAAAGCCCTGGAGGTGAAGGGCCTGATGCTGCTCAGGAGTGGGGCTGGGGACGGCAAGGACCCCATGCGTGCTCCTCATCTTGCTTTTTTTCTGTCATTTCTTAAATTGCTTTCCTTCCCACCAGCCTGGTTTCTCTCCGGTCCTGGAAGACCCATCCCTCACCCTGTGCTGGTGGGGCTGAGTGCCCCGGGCATGCAGGAGAGGCATCTAGTTACCCTGGGCATTACCTTGAACTTCCACAGCCACAAAGTGAAACCCAGAAGCTTTGTTGGGAATTAATTAACGCTGTGGTTTGCAAGCCAAATGTGTGCTCATTCCTCCTTGCAAGCCCCCAGGTCCACAGGCAAGACATTATGCTGGGTATAAAGGAGGCAGGGATGAAGGCTGTGCAGGTGAATGCGCACGCTTGTCTAAGATCTTCTGCCAGCTTAGATGCATTTCCAGGCTTGTGTACATTTGTTTGAATTCAGCCCCAGATTTTCTCATGGTCCCTGTATTAACCTCGTTGCATAAGTTTTCTGAGCGTTTGCTGCTGGCTCTGGCACTGCTGCAATATTGCTGTGTGGTTAAACATGATGTGTCATAGCTAATGAAGGAGCTAACTGTGGATGGTAAATGTTTAATACGGACAAATCAAGCCAATTAGACAATGTCGGGAGAGGAGTTTGTCATCTCAGCTGTGTCTGTCCTGTGTGGAGGACAGGGTGTGTGGAAGGGTGCAGACCCAGCCACTATGGGAACAGCAGCTCCCAGCACCAGCCAAGAGTAAAGACCCTGAATGCAGGTCTTCCTCCAGACCCCCCAGACCACCGTGTAGGTACCTTCACCTGGGGTAAGAAGACAGTCTCTTAAGACGCAGAATTTTATTCTGAAGCAAAGACCTCTGGGTGGCTAGAGGGGATGGGAGCTGTCCCCAGCACAGAGCTGCAGAACTAGGAGTAGTAAATCATCCCGCTCAAAGCTCTCCTTGGAGTTCCTCAGCAGGACTCTAGGCCATTGAACAGCATGCCGCCTGCTTTTGTGGCAAACCTGGGGCTCCGGAGCTCAGCAGTTCTTGGACAGGAGCACCAGGGAATGCCAACGGCCAGGTTCCCGGTGGCAGCCCCCCCTTCCCAGCGTGTTAATGAGCTAACAGCAGCAGCTGTGTTTCCTCCACAAAGCTCTCAGGAGCCCTGGTCCTGGCAGCATCCTCTGCCCTTGGTGCCTCAAACGTTTCCTGCCCGGGGACGCTGTTTGGTTTCATTTACACCGGGGTGAGAAGGGTCCTTCAGGCATCCTGGCCACTTCCTTCAGGAAGGGATTATCTCCTCTTCCTCCATGAGGGCTGGGAAGTCCCTCTCAGGGCTATTTGTAGTCAAAAAGAAAAACGTGAAAAACGAAAGGAAGAGGGTGACTGGGGAACAGAAACAAAGGGAGCTATCGGGAGCCGGTCTGCAGTGTGTGGCTCAGGGCAGCCAGCCACTCACTCATCATGACAACCACTGAACCACAAGCAGAGCAGGTAGAAAGCCCTTCTGATCCTCTCCAGCATAGCTGGGCTCCCTGCCAGCCCTTGTACTGGCATGTGCTGGTGCCTGGGGATGTGGGATCTGGGCAAAAGCAGTGACAACATGGATGGCGTGGGCTCTGGTGTGTCCCTGTGGCTTGAGGCTTCCCCATCCCTTTGCCAAACTCATTGCCTCCGAAGGCAGCAGAGCAGTGGTTCAGCACAGACATGGCTGCATCACTCTTGAAGGTGGGATTTACAGATCCAGGAAGGTTTGACCCTCACTCCTGACCGAGGACACCAAGGGATGGACAAGTCCCCTTGCCTGAGGATGTCACATCTTTGCCTTGACACATGCCTGATTCCAGCTTTCCAGTCCAGGTCCTGGGGGCAGTTCTGGCCCTGTAGACTCAATGTTCTGGGTTTTTTATCCTGAGGATTTTTCACCAAGCAAATGCTTCGTGCCTCTGCATGACATCTCTGAATGGTGACAGGCTGCCACGGGCAGCAGGCACCCCCTCATCCCCCTGATCTTGTTTTTCCCCCATCTCATATCCCTGGAGGCTGGAGCCTCTTTCCTGTCGGTTCTGAGTGATCCCAAGCTGACCAGCAAGCCAGGGGCTCTGGAGCAAACTGGGATCCATGTCCCCTCCTGCCTGCAGTAGGGTGACACCATCCACATCTCTCACCTGTTGCTGCCAGGTGAGAACACCCACAAAGCAGCCAATGCTTCAGAAGCGCTGGTGGAGCTGCACCGAGCTACTCTGGGTAAGGACCTGCACCTCTCACCCTGTGCCTTTCACAGGGTCTTGGCCATGTGCATGGTGTGGGACAGTGGTGACAGAGGCAAAGGGGCTGTGCTGGGGCTGCTGGGGGTCTGTGGGGCTGTGCATCCTCTTTGTGCTTGTTCAGATCCCTCAGCAGGTGATGGATGAGAGGCATTAGCTAGCAAGGGAGCTTGGGAAATGCTTTTGCTGTGTGCAGAGCTGAGGGATGAGCCTCTCCAGACTGAGCTGACCTTGCTCTCCAAGGGGGTAAAGGCAATAACCCACCATGGCACACAGAGAGCCCCAGCAGAAGCATCATGCAGAAAACAACACCCAGACCTGCACAGAGAAGAGCAGGGACCCTCCAGCTACATCTGCGCTGGGAAATCAGGTCTGCTGGGGGCTTCTCTCTCGCCTTGGGCCAACAGGCATGTGACAGCCCGCCTCCACCCTATTCAACTGTCTTCACCCTCCTTGTCTGTGCCCAAATTGCCAGTTGGGAATGATGCCCGCCCTTGGGGTCAACTGCCCAGGTGAATTGACCTGGGCCAAAACCTTCCAGGAGTGATGTTGATGGTGTTCCAGCACAAGGGGACATTTGCTTCACTTATGGTCACCCATACAGCCCTGTGGGCACCACAATGTCTTCAGGGAGCACTGGGACAATTGAGAAGTTCAGACTCCTGCTTGTAGCATGGCTAAAGATAACTGCCAAGTAAAGGGGCCCATTTGGAGGATAAATGGAAGAAAACACAGTACAATTTGTGTGCCGCCATTGCTAGGATGGGAGCCTGCTGCAGGTCAACAGGAGGGGAACCCAGCAGAAACCAAAGCCTCAGAATGGAGGAAAGATGAAGAAGTCGGCATTGTTGGTGGCTCAGATCCTGCAGTGGGTTTGCGGGCTCCGCTTCCTGCGGGATTTTATCTGCCTGCTTATTCCTCTTGCATAAGTGCATTGGCTCTGCTCCAGGGCCAAGTTCTGCAGTGGGTAACCTCTTTCTCTACTCTTTTTCATCACAATCCCTTAAATGCAGCAGTTCCTAAGCTGCAGCCTTAGGATCCATGATGAAGACCTGACAGGTGATCTGCAGACCTGCTTCACCTTCTGCAGGGCTGGAAACCCATAAAAGACTAAAGAGCTAACTGGAATCTGGAGCCCAGAGGAAGGGTACCGGTGGCAGAATGGTAGTGCTTTCATTTCCTCCTAAAGGCAGCCACTTTGAAGAAAATAAAATAAAAAAAAAAAAAACAGGAAGGATCTGCTGCCTTTGCTGGGGCACGGGCTGCAAAGGGAAGTGCAAGTTCCCTTTACACAGGCACCAGCATACCCCACAGTGACCACTACTGTGATTCCCCCCAGTATAATAATCCCTATCTCCTTCCTCAAAGCACAGCTCGGATCCAGAAAGTAAGAAAAGCCAAATAAGACAGTTGCACAGAAGGAGGCTGGGTGTCGGGTTGATGGGCAGCAGCAGAAACCCCATGAGCAGCAAGGATGGGGGGCTGCCCAGCCAGCCATCAGCTTCCACTCCCGTCACACCAAGGGAAGCCCAGGCTCTTGGTGTCTCTAGGATCTGGACTTTTGATGTCTCCTGTGCTTCTCAGCTCTGCCGAGAGCTGGAAGGAGACAATCAATGCAACCCTCATTGCCCCTCTACTCACTGCTCGTGCCAGGAGGCAGAACACAGGGTGGCAAAGTTCCTCTCCAGCCATACAATCCATCAGTAGGGACAAATTAGCATCAGCCACGCAAGAAGAGAGAGGGCAAGACTGAGACATGGGGGTTGCATGTGTCTGTTCAAAGATATGAACCTGCATCATATCACTGCAAATATTTACACGAATGCACACAGGGCTGCATAATTTGCAAACCTGAGCAGGTTGTAAAAAGGGAGATAAAGCACTGAGTTCTCCTTTGGTCATTTAGATTTACCTTCACTTTTTCTTTCCTTGAAGACAGTTAGCAGGCTGAGTTTGTGTATCTTGTACCCAATAAAGATATTAAAAACCCTTTAATCGACTGCTGCATAATCAGCAGCTTATTCTGCTGTGGAGGTAAATGGCACTGGTGTGAGACATTAGCTGTGTGTGGCTCAGAGCTCACTGGAAAACATCCTTGATTAGCTGGGAAGTATTCACTGGCATGCACTTGCTGCAGGCTGGGCAGGCTAGCCTTGCCCCTTCCCTGGCTGTAAACCAGGTGGCTTCCAATGTCCTCACATGGGTACAATGGACCACGTACATCCTAATGACAACCAGCCAGGCACGCTAGGAGGATGAGGTGTAGTTTCAGGGTGTCAGCAGGGACAAACCCAGGGAATGGCACTAGGAAATGTGTCTGGAGCACTGATGTGATGTTAGCACTGAACTGATGCAGTGCTTACATGTACCAGCATGGGAGGTTAAAAAAAGAGTAGCAGAGACCCACCAGTATGGAAACTTTGGCTTCCTACCATGCTTGCTCTGTGCTGTACAAGCTCTTTGACCATGAGCAGCAGGGCACACGTGGAGGTCTCCCATGCTCAGCTTCCTCTGCCTCTCTGGAACCACTGCTGGAGCTGATGGAGGTTTGGGAGATGATTTCTCTTTGGTCTGTGTTTGTGTGAGAAGGGAGCTGTGGGGAGCAAGGCTTGTGGACCCATCCCAGCACATCACAGAGTCGTTGAGATAATGTGTCCAGCCAGGACAAGTGTTACATGACCAAAGCAGGGTTCCCCTGGCCTGGAGGATTGTGGCAGTCTTCTCCTAGGACTCCAGGACAGTAGAGAGGGAAATAGGGCATTGAAGCATTTGCCATGGCCAGTGCTAGCACTCAGCACCATGGCTTGGGTTTCCTGCACACTACAAGGAGCATCAGTACTCAGACCACAGGGACATGCCAGCTGTGTGTACCTGTCCAAGCCATGCAGGAACCGTGACTTTTACGGGTGGTATCCGGAGACTCAGACCTACATTAGACCCTGAAGACCTTACAATCTCACCTAAATAGACCAGGCAGGCAATGAGTGGAAGAGCTGATCTCACTCCATTACACAGGGAAGGAGGGGAGGGACAGCGAGTGACACGCATAGATCATGGCAGGGCCACAGCAGAAGGATGAGCCTGTTGTCACTGTGCACCAGAGCTCTTCAAGGTCATAATCCCACAGCCCAGGTGCTCCTGGGGTTCAGAGCTGTAGCCACGTCTGCCTGACACAGGCAGGTGGCAATCTGCTCTGCTGGGGCTGTTCTTCCACTGTGGGACAAGCTGGTGACAAGAGGTGTCTTTCCACAAGATGACCATGAACCTTCTTGCCCCTCCAGAAATGATATTTTGGATATAGCAACAGGGGCTGCAAGAGATTTAGATGGAAGGCAGGCATCTCTCAGAGCAGCCTATTACTTTTTGCCCGTCTCTGAGGCTTGCCATGTTCACCCCAAGCATCCCTGTCCCCAGAAATCACTCTTTTTACACTAAAAACAAACAAACAAACAAACAAAAAAAAAACCCACACACAAAAAAAACCCAAACCCAACAACAAAAGAAACCACACAAAATACTTAAAGTGGGTTGGAGTGACCCATCAGCAGTTTTTCCCTCCACAGTCAGCACAAGATGTGGTCCAGGCTGCTCACAAACACCATATCAGACCTGCCCTCACCAACCTCCCTGGCCAACTGGGACCTAACAGTTTCTCTACTGGAAGGAGCTGGAAGGGCCCACCGAGTTGAGCAGAGAGGCACAAGGGAGCACACAAAGACTGCCCAACTTCATACATCCTGTCCTGAGCCCTGGACTCCCCTGGATACCCCCAGGCAAAGTCTTCTCCAGCTTGTTTTTCTCTGTTGCCAGCTCCTGTGGGTCTCTGGGATGTGCTGGCACACACCCACAGGCAGGAATGGCTCCGTGTGACAGCTAGCCTTGGACTTTGCCTGCCCGAACAAAGACAAAGAAGAGGATCGGCGGGGCCTTCCTTCTCCTTCCCGGCAGGTGGCTGCCTTTTTCTGCTGGCTGGGATTTTTCAGGGAAGCAGGGACATTCAGTTAAGCACTGCTAGGGCAGGGCAGGGAGCCAGGAGAGCTCTTGTTCCTGCAGGACAGGAGGTCAAAGGACCGGCACGCTCGCCCCCAGACAGTGCTCATGGCTCCTCCATTTGCAGCTGCTTCCTCAGGATGTCAGAAACGCTAGGATGGTGAAGACCTCCTGGGGATGAACGGCAGGGAAGAGCCTCTGCTGGCACCCCTTATCCCAGCCTTGATGGTGGGTGAGTGGTTGCTACAGCAATCAGTGCTGGAAAGGGTGTTTGGAAAGGGCAGTAACTATGGGGCTTGGTCCATTGGCGAGCTGCCCCAGGACCCCGTGGAGCTGGTCATGGGACATCGACACAAAGGATGGGAGCAGGTTAATGACACTTTCTGATGATTCAGAGGAGTGGCAATACAAGAATAAGTGGATGTAATAGATACCAGGTGAAATTTAGCAGTGCAAAGGGCAGAGGAGACAGCTCAAGAACAGCAGTGCTCTGTCAGGACAGAGTGCTGCATCACTCTGTCTCTCTCTCCAGCTGAGACCACTACGAGATATGTAAGAAAAAGCACAAGAAACACAGCAAACCAGAGTTATCCTTCCCTGCTGCCCCCTTCCCAGCACCCAGGACTTACTAGCACAGGAGTTTCCCAAGGTGGAGCTTGTGTGGGACCCATGTTCACCTACCTGTGGTGGGTTTACCTAGCTGAGCCCCTCCAGCACCATTTTTCCATGACTTATCTGTAGAGGATGTGAAAAGGGCATTCCTGTTTGCCTTAAACCTGCAACCTGATCATTTGGGGGATGGACACAGCTCTTGTCAGGCCTGGGGACAACACTAGCACAGGAGCAGCTGGGCTGGTCCCAGCGGCACTGCAACGGGCTGCAAGGAGGATGTTTCTAACCAAAATTGAAGGGGCATCCTGGGTCGACCTGCCTGGAGCAGGAGGAGGCTTTAAAAGACCTTCAGGGCTTCTGGTGATGGGGAGCAGTGCGCTTGTAAGGGGACTGTGGTAGCATTGGGAGAGGGACAGGGGGAGCTCAGGGGCCTATCAGGCTTCAGTGTTATACCCCCGGCCTGCAGATAAGAAGTCCTGGACCTGCTGCCCAGGACCTCCCGACAGCTTCCCTGTGCAGTTTAGGGGCTTGGCTAACATGGTGGCCGTGAGTGGTGCAGCCTGAAGGAAGGATCTGGCTGCCTTTTCTTTTCCCATCTCTCTGACTGCTGTCCTGATGACTCTCCCCTCTGTTTCCTGTAAAAAAGAATCCACAAGCAAGTCCTTCCTCGTCAGGGCATGGAGCCACTCTGCCTTATCAGACACAGAAGAGCCAGCCAGGGACTTTCCACTCTTTGCTGCTGTGCCCTGGTAGGAATACCAGCCTGGTATATCTTATTTGCTTCAGAGACTTCCCCAGCTCCCCTGCCCTCTGCTGCCTTTGCACTCTTGGCAGCTCTGCCCCCGCAGACTCCAGATTTACTCTCTTTGATGGCTTTTTCCTGGCCTTGGTCATCCTCTGCCTGGAAATCCTTGGACAGAATCATCCCACAGGAAGGCTGGGAAGGAAGATGCTGCCTTTGGGGCAGCACAGACCTGCTCCTTGGGGAAGCCCCCAAAGACCCAGCCAGTGCGGCCTCCACCAGCTACCTTTGCAAGCAGCTGAAAAAAAAGGCTCACTTGGGAGTTTATACATTTGACTCTTTGCCAGTGCTGTCCCTGGTGGCCCACACAAGTGTGGTACGGAGCTGCAGACTCTCTTCACACCAGACTCGGTCTCCTGACTTTCAGAGAAAGCCCTTTGTAGCAGATCCATGTCAAATCATTGCAGAACTACCTGCCCTCCATCTTCTCACACACTGTCCGGAACAGGAGAGCAGCCCCTGGAAGAGAAGAAGCAAAGCTGAGCAGATTGGGACTGTTCAGACTGGAAAGAACTGACCTAGAAAGCTTGTGTGAGTGTAACCAGAAATACCCTATAAGGGGCAAGATCCGGACCAGGAGGAATTCCTTCCCGGACTGAGCTGAAGGAGTTCTGGGAGCAGAGAGAGAAATGACCCTCCTGAAGCCCTGCCAGAGCTCTTGTACTTGTAGAAAAGCACTACAGGGTCACATTTGTGGGGGTTAATGCCCTGCTGAAAGAAGTTGTTGTCTCCCTGCATTTGCCTGCATGCAGTATGGGAAAGGCTGCAGCATCAGAACTGATGATGCAGACAAGGCAGAGCCCCTCTGGATAGCTGGAAGCTTCTGCTCATCACGGACTTGTCCCAACTGCCAGCACAGCGCATGATGAATGGCCCCGGCGTGTTCTGGCACGCCGCAGCCCCCAGCATTTACTTTAGACAGTTGCAGCGCAAGGAAGACAAATGAGATTCAGAGAAACCCAACCTGCTGTTGGCCCCCTCCGTCTCCATTTACATGTCTGTTTTCTCCTCCAAGGACATGTATCTCCTTTGTTTAGGAGCATGTCTGGCTTCTGATCTTGTTCCAGATGTTTTCTGCTTGAGCCTTTCCTCATTCTGTTAAAGTACTAAGCACAGACACTTTAGGGCCTGCTTTGGTTAAAATTCCCTTGATTCAGATGCCTCAGACCTTGCACCAACCCAAAACCACAGCTTCCATTTGGTACTACCCAGGGGGCCAGGCAGTGCGCGTCTCCTGCCAGCCAAACTCTCACGGCTGCCTCCCACTCAAAAGTCCTCGAAACCTCACTAGGATGAGGATAAACCGCCAAGTGGAAAGGTCTCCAGCTCTCAGAGCTCTCTAGAGAGAGAAAGGACCCCTCAAGGGCTTCTACCTCCCCATGACACCCTCAGCCTCTGCTCCAAGCCTGGGCTGAGCATCAGGATCCTGGCCATACACCCAGCCACTCTGACGGAGCATGTGGCACCATAGCAGCTCCCGGCAGCTCTGCGGGAAACCCAGCCCTGCAAGGACAGGTGGTCCGGGAAGCATTTGGCAACATGGGAACAGTGTGTCCTGCCAGCTAGCTCTCCAGCTTCAAACCAGCCTTTATTTATCTCGGAGCAAGACTCCACAGCTGCTTTCAAAAGGCATTTGATGCTAAACTCTTTGGCTTCACGTTCCCCATGAAGAGCTCTTTTCTTTTCTCTTCTCTCTTTGGGTTGCTTTCTTTTTTTCTCAAACCCAAACTCAAAGTACACTGTTGAAACAGAGCCAAGGCTGCCAAGGCCGTTGCCAGGACCATACTAGCATGTGGCCCAGATGGTGACAGCAAGGATGTTGTTTTTCGCCACTGATGGTTCACACTCTACTATTAGCATCTGCACAGCCTGCTCAGCTTCAAAGAGGGCTCATGAATGCAACACAAGATCTGGTTCCTTCGGCCTGGCTTGCCAAGCCCTCTCCATGCTCCCAAGACAACTTCATCGCATGGGCAGTAGGTCAGTTCTTGGATTTGCACCTGGGGACAAGGGTTTCTTGTGGCCATGGACAGCCTTACATCAAGCACTGAACAAATGAGTGGGGAAAACCGCATGTGACTCCGTCCTCCCACCTCCAACTTCTAGAGATCTTCCAAGGTCATGGTCCGTGTGACTTCACCTAGCCCTCAGAGGAATAGCATAAGGCAGAGGAAGCTCACCTCAGCCACCAGGACCTGGTAGACCAGAATAATAGGGGAAAAAAGGGATTTGGAATGACTGGCCCAGGTCATCTGATCCATTCTGTGCTAAGCCAGGGTCAGCACTACTTACAGCTTTCCGACAGGCACTGGTCTAACCGTAAGTCTCCAGCAGTGGAAATGTAGCATTTCCTCAACTGCCTTGTCCTGCTACATGGAATTTCCCCCTGAAGTCTGACCCCATAGACGCCTGTGGTTTCTTGACCTATCAAAAGTAAACTCAGAGAGTACTTTTTTCACTTTCTCTTCGCAGCATCCCTCTGTGCACTAGGAAACCATCTTGTCCATTCTGGGAATCAGGGTAAACCCAAGCTCCTTCAGCCTGTGCCTGGAGGCCAGGTCATCCAGATGTCTGACTAAACTCACTGCTGTCCTCCACAACACTCCCAAGTGGGCGCACACCTTTCCAGAGCCCAGTTGTCCCATCCAGGTCCACCTCTCTCACCAAGACTGACTTGAATAACTCCTGCACTACAGGATCACTCATGAATGATGCCCAAAATCCTCACTGAACAAAGCTCAGAGGTAAATTAAAACAGTTGTCCCTGCCAGGAGGGAAGGGGACAGAGCCTGAATGCAGTGGCAGCAAGCTGCAGGCCATGTACCCCCTTGTCCTCATCCCAACAGCCACAACACAGCCCTCATTTCTCCCATTACCTCTGCACCATCTGCTACGTTGGGCTGGAGATCTGAGCACCGCTTGCTACGAGGCTGACTCACAAATGGCTCTTTGTGGTGAATTTTTGCTTTAGTCTGCACTAACACAGTTTTAAACACCGGTTCTACAGCACACGAGCATGCCAGGAGATGCTAATTTTTGCAACAAGCCACCTGCACTGGATTTGCTAGCAGCAGGGCTAGCGAGCAGTTTAGCTTGAAACCAGGCCAAGGTGGAGAGAGCTTCCCTCCTACCATCCCCTGTCACGCTGCAAAATACCTACTGCTCCGAGCGTCCACGCTGAGATACGGGGCAATGCAGCTCACAGAGGGCAGAGCCTCCCTACCCCAGGTGAGAAGTGGAGAGCTAAGAACCAGCATCTCCTGGACCTGCTGCCCTGCCCAAGCCAGCCGAATCCCACAGGCTGAAGCAAAGAGCCATGGCGCAGCATGGACACAGCCTTCGGAAACAGTGGGGATCAACCCAGCGGACTTCAGCCCTGCTTTCACTCCAGGCAGGCAATGAAACCCCCAGCCCTGCAGGCTCCAACACCGGGAATTCCCTGGGGTAGCTGGCCTTGGCAGGGGCAGAGGAGGACTCTGGAGCATTGCGCAGTAGCTGGGAAATGAAACCAAGCACTGTGAGAAGAGGGCAAATCTGTAGCTGTAGCGTATCGGGGACACTTCTGCTTTTGTTCTTTGCAATACGGTGGCTGTCATCCATCACTTTAAATGCTGACTGGTGCCTTTCCAAAAGCCACGTCAACTAAATAAAAGGTGGGAAACTACAAGTTGCAGGGTCTTTCAAAGGAAAGGACTTGATTTCTTCACCAAAGACCACCACAGCAGCCCACAAGGCTCCTGATAATAAACGCTGCTTTTCTGGAGCGTCGTCCTCCCAGAGACAGCAGAAAGTCGTGTCTTGATAATTTAAACAAGATTAAGGAACATGCATGTAAACACAGTTGTGTGCTTGCAGTGTGGGGACAGTCAGTGCACAGCCCAGCAGAGGAGGGGTTTTCCCAGCCAAAACATCTGCAAGAAAGAGAACCCTGCTTTCTGTGGGAAAGTGGAGAAGAGTGAGATGTGTTTGTGGAGGAGGCAGACCAAAGGCTGCAGAGGCTGAACCACCCAAGCCAAGCAGCCATACCACACCTGGCACATCTGCAGTGACACAAGACAACTGCCAAATCCCTCCGGACAGGCACAGAATAGCCACTACTCAGGTAAAGCCTGGGACAGAAGGGTACAAGGAAACTGGGCAGAAACTGGGCAACATGGGGCCAAAAAGAGAGAGGGGCAGGGAGAGCCCAAGATGAGACGTTTGCATGTGATAGAGCTCAAGAAGGATCACAGGAAGAGCCTCAGAGTCTGCCTTACAGCTAGCGATCTTCTGGCTCTCCCTTTCCACCCCGGACAAGGAAAGGTTTTTCATGCTTATGGGTTTAATGCATCCCAGCCAGCCTCAGGCTGCACATCAGTTTCCCGGATTCATGAGAAACTCCAAAATCTTCTCTTCTTTGCTGCTGTCCTTGCCCAGTTCTCACCCCATGGTTGTTCCTCCCATCTGCTCCCAAGAAGAGCCCCTCCCAGATCTTCCCTAGTCCCCGCCAAGCCCCATCCCTGCAGTCTGAGCCAGGTGGTGCCACCTCATCTCAATCTTCAACAGACCCAGCTGTGTTTTGCCATGCAGCCATGCCGTTTTGCTGTGGTTGCAGAACAACTGAGAACAGGAGGGATGGCAGATTTCCCTCCAGCCTTCTGTCCAGGGGGCACACCACGGGGAGCAGAGAAAACCTTACCTAGAGGCACAGGTAAGCAGGAAAACAGGAGGGAAAGGTGGTGAGTGCCACAGAAATGGCACTAAGCCTTCCATCACTGCCTACTGGTTCACTGAGAGGGATGGGGAAGGTACTTTCCAGACACTTCTGGCAGCAGGACAAGTCTTCTATTTGCTTGTCCTCCTGGTTTTCTCTTTAATCTCCAGTTTTTACTGCTACTGTGCACAAAGAGAAGATGAGTGCATCTGAGGGCAGAGAGGATGGGTCCCCCCTCCCTTTCCAAAGGGTGCTCTGAGCCCTGGGTTTCTGGGCAAGGCTGCACCTGGCTCATGGCTGAGCCTACACTACAATGAGAAACTTACAAAAGCACAGAGCTGAGCCCTGCGTGGGCACAACGTTCCCCCACGTCAGACAACTTCTGGGCTTAGTTTGACTCCAGGGACCCGTGCCAGGAAAAACACCCTGGTGCCCTGCTCCAGTCCTGGGGACCAGACCTGAGAAGCGAGACCATGGAGGTGCAGGCTGGGCGATAACACCAGGGAGAGTTCAGCTGCAGGAGGAGGGTGGCAGGGATGGCACTAGCTCGTGTGCAGATCCCCACAGCCTGGCCAAGGGTGGTGACATCTTCTCACAGGACAAATCTCAGCAGAAAGTGTGCGGACAAGCAGCACTGGTGATGACATGTTGGGAATGAAAGGGAAGCAAGCAGGGGCCTGGGGAGGAGAGATGCCAAGCCTGGATCCTCTCCACACCCACACGTGTTAATGTTAAGGCAAGAGCAAACAGCACAATGGGATGAGACCCATTAGGGGCTTTTCCTCACCTGAGTTCCCACCCTTCCCAACTGTCTACATGTCCCTTGCCCCTACAAAAACCTGGCAGATCCCTGAGCCCCTGCCATCCGGGTCCGGCGCTGGTGCCAAGGGATCTGTGCCCATGGAGAGCAGCCCCTTGCCTTGGCACCAAGCAGAGACCATCAGCATGGGGGACATCTAGCCCTTGCACTGGCAAATGTGCCCAGGGCATCTTCACAGCTCCTGTGGACAACTCTGCACCAGGGATTGACATGAAGAAGCCGTGTGAGGGCTGTGGGAGGGGGGAACAGCTTTTAGCCCTCACGGCGCTGCTCACCTCACCTGTAAGTTCATTCCAGGATGGTGCAGCTACCTCCTCCCTCGTCCCTTCAGGAGCAACAAGTGCAACACATGAGGGATGCTGGTGACAGAAAAAGCCCCTGTACACAAGGCAAGGGACAAAACCAGTTCCAGTAAAGCCCCTGGAAGGGCTATTATGGAACCTAATGAGGCCAGCTTAGCATTTCCCTTTGTTGCCCGCTTTTGCTACAGAGAATTAGAGTGGTTTTGCTATGGATCTTCAATCCCACCTTCTGGCTGGGAATGTCCATGCCAGGCCAAACTCTGAGACTGCAGCATTGTGCCTGCTGTGTCTTGTGCCCCCTGAATGCAGCCTGTGAAGCATCTGAGACAGCTTTCACCATGCCTGGGAGGTACAGGAATGCTCTCATGATCCCAGCTAGGAGACCTGACAGCTACAGAACAACCCAAAGCATGCTCAGTTTCTTTGCATAGATGGAGCCTTGCCTTTCTTTCCTGGCCTTCTGAACAGTCATGAGGAGAGGGGCTGTTTTGTCAGCCCTGTAGAAAAGCTCTTCAGTTATAATGTCTTGTTATTCCACCATGTGTGACATACGTGTCCCAGGTGTGGATTAAGTGCTGCAGGTGACTCAGCCAATGCTCCAGAACCCCTCACACCAAAGTGATCCCTGCACATAGCCCCAGATCTTCTGATGGCATGTCTGCATCATACCGCAACAGATCTGATCCTGCCCCACCAACCCTTGCGAGTGGAGTGAGGGTAAACAACGAGTAGGGAAAGGACATCTAGGGACAGAGAAACAGGGGGACTTGGAACATTTTTCACTGAACGTAGCTCTTCACTGGGACCCGAGGTTTTTGACATGGCAGTGACTAGCTGCTTTCTCCAAGGAAAGTGGCTGCTTCCCTCTAAACAGATTGTTGACATTTTGTATCAGGAAAAACTCCGTAGTTTACACAGTACTGAGCCCTGCTGGGGTTTGACAGATTTCCAAGCATCAGACTCTGGAGTAGGGACAGCTGCTGCAGGGCTGGAGGAGGGACAGCCAGTCATGACCACATACCTGGCCCAGTACAGCATCTCCTCCTGTCCTTCACTGGGGGGTAAGGGCAGCCTCTCACAGCCTTGAGAGCCACGAAAGACAAGCACCTGGCAGGGATCTCTGATGAACGGCTGCATTGCCCTGAGGAGGGCACGTTCATTGCTCTCAGCAGAGCTGGGAGCCACAGGCTTTGCAACCATGCTCTTACAGGCAGGTTGGCCAAGTGGTCCCTCAAACCCTGATGGAAATGGATAAAGCTGCTTCCAACATCCAAAAGATCGGTGCAAGCCCCTGCTCACTCAGCTTTCCAAGAAACTGGGCCAGAACACCGTGCTTCTTGTCAGGGTAGCCTCCAGCAAAGGATGAACCCGATACACCCCACGCTAAGCCTCTCCTGCAGCCCCTGTCCTGCACAGGGACCTGCACCAGCTGCAGCAGCTCAGCCCCAGTGTAGATCCACGCCGAGCATCCTCCTCCTCCCCAGCTGTGGCACCTCATGGGTCACCTAGCGAGCAGCTTGCTTCTGCCCAAGCAAGCACCGGTTATCCTCATTTCCCACTCACAATGTTTGTCTTGGCCTCTCTTCCCATACCACCCTCCCTCCTCTGCCTCCTCCTCCTCGGGATTGTATTGCTGGGCTGTCACTATAGTTAATGAGCTGGGACAGAGCTGGTGCTCTGGGAAAGTCACACCAAGAGACAGCTGAGCCCAGGGCATCGCGTATGCACAGATACCAGGGAGGAGGACCCCAGAGGAAGGAACACCTGGAAAAGAAATCCCAGCCACCAACCAGGGGAGGCAGCAGACCAGGGGAGGAAAAGGAACAAGGCTAAGCTTGCATTCAACAGGTCTCAGCAAGAGCCACCAGGTGCCTGGACATCCCCTGGCTTGGACAGCCCAGCCGCTGCACCACCATGGATGCCATCCCCTGGAAGGGCTGGTGGCCACATTCCCCCTGCCTTGAGGAACAGTACCTGAGCTGTCTCTCTCCCAGCCTGTGCCCAGGCCTTCTGCCTGGCACCAAAACCTGGCCAGGCACAGTGTAAAAATTTAACCATGTGGACAGTCACGTTTAACACCGTGGTCTTTGGGAGGAGAGCGTGGCGCCCTGCTGTTGGCCATGCAAACCTCACTCGTGCATGTTCAGCCCCACGCTTCACCCGAATGGAGCAGTTCTGTTCAAACATCACGTGGTGTGGGTGAAAGGGCAGTTCCCAAAGGGACATAAAGCCATTTGGGGGGACCAAGACCAGTGCACAGACCCAGTGTACAGTCCCAGGAGACTCAAGGCAAAGTTCCTGTCACTGCAAGGACAAGGGTCCAGTTACCACAGCTCTTCATCCGTGTCCTAAGCTCCTGTGGGAGCTGAGAGCTGGGGAGCTCCAGTCCGGCAGCCGCATCAGTGGGACTGAAGTGGTTTGGGCTGGATGGTGCAATACTGCCATACTCCCTCCCACCCCATCTCTGCAACACAGCCCCTTGGGGAGCTGCCCTGGCAGCCTGGCCAAGCATCGCAGAGCAGGGCGTCCGCCTCACCATGGTCCTGAGACCTCCCAGGAGAGACCTGCAGCCCAGTTGTTGTAGAAAGTGTCTTTCACCCTTATGAAAGCCACTTTCCCCCCACCTTGCTGCTGCAGCATCGCAGGCAGTGCTGGCTGCACGCCCCAAGCTCCGCACTGGCCTTTGGGCTCAAACACGAGGCATGTCGACCACCCAATGGTTTTTCTTTTTATTTAACAATACCACAGCATAATAAAAAAAAAAAAAAAAAAAGAGAGAGAAAGAAGCAACTTACACCCGTAATTGTTGCATCTAATAGATCTAGCAGCAAATGTCTGAGAGCAGCACGAGCACTGCTCGTGTATCCCAAAGCCCAGGCTTTGAACATGGTGGCAGGCTGGGGGACCAAGAAAGGGGCCGATGTCCCTGAGGAGTGCAAGGGTCCAGGGCAACATGACTGCCCACTCTGCTGCCACCTCATTACTGGCTCTGTTTCTACCTGGGCAAGGAAGGGCAGGAGGGGAAACAGTGCAGGGAAGTCAGGGCATGAGAGAGGAACAGCATTGGCCATGCTCTGCACGGGGGCATCTAGGTCATGCTCCGTGAGGGAGCAGCACAGTACGTGGCCAGTGAGGAACATCTCCATCCCTCCTTTCCATCCCCACACTGTCCCATCCTGGCAGCCCTTCTCAAGGATACAGAAGGGCTGCAGAAGGTTTGGGGCTGACAGTGGAAACCAAAGGGATCAGACTGGTGCTGGAAGTCACAGCTTCTGCAAGGGAAGGCTCAGAACCCCCCAAACTTGTCTCCCAGAACAGTCCATCAAACAGCTTCCAGGCTGTGAAGGCAGTGGAAGCTCTGGTCCAGCAGCCCCTGGCTCAGCCTAGTGCAGGTTGCTGGGCACACCAGAGACAGAGGGAAGAAGAGAGAGCAGGCAGGGCTCTGCTCAGCCCCGTGCATCGGTGCAAGTCCTGAGGAGGGTCGGCCCTTCAGTTGGAGGTGAAAGCAGATTGGCTCCATTAGCTTCAGATTCACAGCTGGGAGCTGACCCTACTCCAGGCGCTGGGGCCGGCCATGGGCTTCTTCAGAGCTTACTTGCCCTGGGGTTTGGCCTGTGGAAGTAAAAAACCCAGCTGTGACGAGGCAGGAGCCTCCCTAGAGTCCCTTCCCCATGGTTGGGGTGGTCACCAAGGGGTGACCTTCCACAACCAAGCCGTGGTGGTGAAGTGAGGACCTGGCTGGGCTTGCAAAGAACCCACCAAACCCATCACAAGCCCTCCCTGTCAAGACACACAAGTTGCAAACTCCAAGTTTGCAGGGCAGAAGTGGTGATGGTGGTATGTGAGGGGGTGGCTCATGGTGCCATTTGCAGTGGCACTCGTTGGTCTCAGCCCAGGGTGCCGCTGGGTGGGCAACAGCCCCTGGGCTGCATTTATTTTGAGTGGAAGAGGATTGCAGAGGAGATAGACTGTTCCCAGTTGGAGGGAGGAGGGATGCAGATGGAGACAAGGTATCCATGCCTCAGGAGAGCATGTCCCAGCTCTTTCCAGCAGCCCAGTCAGACTGGGAAAAGCCTTTTTGGTGGTGGATTAACTCACTCCTGGGCTGCCCCCATTCCTGGCTAAGAACAGGGACTGCTCTTACCTTCCTGGCAGAGCTGGCATCCAGCTTCTCTTGGAGGCGAATCACCCATGGGGCTTGGAGTGGGGCACAGAGGCGCTTGCCTTTCGTGGTGATGAACCTGCCAGACCCATGGGAAAAAACCCAAGATGAGCAGGACACCCCAGGAATGTTCAAGCACAGCTCAAGCTCTCACCCGCTGTCTCCCTCACTGCCCTCCTCCATCTCTACCTCGAGAATACTTTCTTCCCTGACATTTGTCCTAAGTTTTCCCTTGCTGGCAGGTCCTGCTCTGATTGAGCCTCTGGTCTCCAGGGTCTCTTCCACAACCATCCCTATTCCCTCACCCCTGAACCCAGCTCAACATCCCTCCTCCACCCTGCTCTGCCTCCCTCCCTGTCTCCCCGCAGGGTCCATCCCTTGACCATCATCCCCCCTGGGGCTCTTGTCCCTCAGCCATCACCACCCTGTGGCTCTTACACAGCAGCCGGGATGTTGCATCCATCCTGCACCAGCTGGAGCCGGTAATCCTGCACTATCCGACGCGGGATGGGCATCTCGCTGGTCCGCAGGCAGCAGTCAATGACGTTGTTCCCGCCATGCACTGGAGGAGGAACACACCATGTAGGCTGAGGATGCTTTCCCTGGGTTGGCTGTGCCTTCACCCAGCCTCACCAGAGGGAGAAGGGGCTGCGGGGCTGCCCCGGCGGAGCAGGGCAGGATGGTGCCCGCCAGCGATGCCCTCGCACACTGTCCCGGCTGCACACACAGGCACAAGCTTTATTGCTCCCACACCCTGGTGCCAGGAGCCCTTTGCCTCCTTCTGACAGGTGGCAAAGGCGATGAGAAACAGCAGGTTGGCAGAGGGCAAACCTGCACGCCTGGGTCCCTCCTGCACCCGCAGGGCCAGCCCCAGCAGCAAGCAAGGCAGGACGGGGGTCTTTACCCAGCCTCAGGGTGCTGCAATACAGATACCAACTCCCGAGGGAATGGGGATGACTTCAGCTTTCTTCGCTGAAGCAGTCACAGGTTTTGCAGCTACCCCATCACCAGCCCACCCCAGACTGACCAGTCCTGTGACAGCTGTGGGACACACTTCACTGCAGGGTAGGGGACCTCGATCACCCTCCCAGCAAATGCTGCACTCACTGTTGATGCCCGCCAAGGCTGGCAGTGTCCAGGGATGCCTGTAGCCCCAGCCAGCAAGGTATGGTGCAACACCCCTGTGCTCCCCAGCGCCCCGCAGCAGAGCAGACAGCTGTGACCCGTGCAAAGCTCGTGTCCAACACCAGCAGCCCCTCAAACATGAGCTGTGCCCTATCTCACACCTTCCCTCCCCCTCCCAGCCCCGCCGCTTGCCCCCAGGCTGCCCCACGCCAAAGGGAGACAGAGATGGTCCCCTGGTGTGCTGGGGAGAATGGGACCAAGGCGATCCCAGCCCAGTGTGCACAAGCTAGGATAGGGCACTTGGAGGCAGGATTGCTCCACGGCCTTTCCCAAGCACAAACCTTCCCGCCCCAGTGCCCTGCAAGCTCCTGCCTGGACTTTGAGCAGGAAATAGTCCAGTCCCTCTGGGACAGGTTACAAGCAAAGGACTCAGGAGGGCTGTGACAGAACCCCAGCCATGGATCCATCTAAAAGCCTGCTGGAAATGCAAAGGAGAGCAAAAAACTGCATCCTCTCCCTTCCACAAGAAAGGCAGCCTGAGAGGTTCCCTCTTACCATTCAGGATGCATCCCAGGACCAGGAGACTGAGGCAGAGAAGATGCAGCCGCTGCATTTTGCTGCTGAGTCTGGCAGAGGATGGGCTGGAGGTGACGGTGCTCCGGGCGGGAGAGGTGAACTCTGCACAGCTTCCCTGCGCTCTGCTGCTGGTGTTCCCCACTGCCTATTTATCCTTCCAGCCCGTGGCTTTCACTTTCTTTTGGAGAAGGGGGGTGGGAAGTTGCAACAAGTCTTGCCACAGGCTGGATTTTAATCTTTGAGCAGTTACCGAATATCCCGGCTCCTTTCCCTGCAGCCAGCTGCTCCGCGGTCCCAGAGCCAAACACTCTCCTGCCCTGTCTGCTGCCGGCACCCAGGCCACAGGGGCTGCTGGTCAGGGTCAGAGCACCTCCAGGGTCCCTTTACTCTGCAAAAACACCGGGACAAACATGTGGGCAGTCTCACTCCATATGTTTCCCAGTCCCTTCTTCAAAACATCTCTGGGATGTTCCCATTAGATGTCACATAGGCTCAACCCAGAGATGCTGGGGGTAGAACTTGCTTCAACCCCATTTGGGGGGTTTATATTGGTACTGGGGTGATGCCTGGCTCCCCCTGAGCCCCTGCACCTGGTCAAAGGAGCCTGGCCGGCTCCCCCTGCTCTCCCCACTGCCTGCATAGGGGGGCTCATCCGAAGCTGGCGGATGGAGGAGAGCCCAGCCAGCATGCTCCACTCCAGGGCTGCGATCTCACATGTCAAAAGATAACCTGGTTTCCAGGTGCCCCAGCAAAATGGGCTGACGGCCAAAGGCAGCTACAGAGCTTCCTGGAAACAGGTTTTCTCGGCACAGGAGCAGAAATCCCCCACAGAGGATGTGTGCACGGTGCAGGGTGCCAGCAGCTCACCGGCTGCGTGGGCACCACAAGGAGTGAAGACCAGCGCTCCTGCTGAAACAGGAGCACAGGGACGGGGGCTGTTTCTCCTTGGGATGATGATTCACCACTGTGCCAGTGCCACCTGTGATGATGTCCCTTAACCAGCCTGCTTCATCCCTGTTACGTACCATGTGGGATGCTGAGAGCAGTGGGGTTGTGCAGCCCAGGGAAGGAATGGTGAAGGGGGTCTCACTGCTGTCAGCAGCAGCCTTGTAGGGGTTTGGAGAGATACCAGAGCCAAGCTCTTCTTGGAGGGACCCAGGGACAGGATGAGAGGCAACAGCACTAGTGGCACCCAGGGAAATTCCCATCGATAGTAGGAAAAATATTTCCCCACAAGCGTGAACAAATCCTGGAGCAGGATCTCCATCCCTCCACCCTCTCCTTTGCTCCAGCTTTGGTCTGTCCTGGCATCTCAGTGGAGAGAGCTGCACAGCCCTTCCACAGGGACAAATATCTACCAGGGGACAAGACAGAGGGCTGGGACCCCGAGGACCTCAGTAGGTCCCTCTGCTCCTCTCAGCAGCAGGAGACAGCGAGCTCTGCCCTTTCCCCGCTCCACGGTAAAAAGCAAGAGAAGACTCCAGCCACGCCACTGGCCAAGGTGCTCCATCCCTGCACTGGCACCGGCACCGATTCATGCATGGGGTGGTCTCCTCCATCAGGAGCTCATCGCCTCCAGCCGCTCCTGTGCCCTGGCAAGCCAGTGCTGTGCGGAAGGGATTAGGCAGGGGCTGGTGGGCAGGATGAGCAGCACAAATAGGATGTGTCAGCTTAACTTCAGTCAGCACCTGCCTCCTTCTAGCACTCACAAGCTATTCGAGAGAAATCTTGGCTGGCAGAAGGGGAATTTAGGTGGTGGAGGATTAGCATCAGTCATCAGCCCCAGCCTCCCTGCGGGTTTGGTGATGCAGGCTGGCTCTGGGACCTGATCGCCGCTTGATCTCCCCGGCACGCTGCCAAAGAGATGCCACAGCAGGGAGGATGACAGCTCCTGGCTGCTGGTGGCCAGAACTCTAGCAGCAACTGCTCCTAGCCCAGAGCCAGCTCCTCCCTGGGGGATGGCCTGACAGGATGGAGCCCCCTGGAAAGAGGGGGTCCCAAGAGCAGAGCCCCAACCCACTGGCAAGGAGTGCTGGGGATGCTGCCCAACAGCAAACCGTCTCCTCCTTGCATGTTCGGTGGGCTTGGCAGTTACCAGAGCATGCCCGAGGGCTGTCAAGGGGTGCTGGGGGTCCCGTCCTGTGGGACTCCCCTCCAGGCACTGCTGGGGTCCTGGTCCCCACAGTAGATGGGGCACAAGGGTCTCTCACCCACTGCTGGCTCCTGGCTGGCTGCACACCAGATGGAGCACGTCCGATGTTGGGAGTACATCCTTCTGGGGATAAACGCCTTAACCACCTCTGGCTGCAGGGGACCCCCTGCCCTCGAGATGCCCACAGTCCCTGCCGACACACGGGGTGGAAAGAGAAGCTCTGTCTCCTCCGGGCAGCTGTCTAGGTGCCAAGTGGGTGAAAGCACGGCTGCTCCAGTCGCCTCTGCTCCCCAGGAGAGGCACCGGAGGGTGAGGAAAGGGGCTTTCCACTTGCATTGTGAAAGGGGAATGTGACGGGTTTCCCCCCACTCCACAGGGTCAGTGGGATTTCTAAGAAGAGAGTGGTCATCTCTGAAGCACATCCCTGAGGCATGCAGGGAGGTCGCCCCATCCCCCTCACAGGGCTGAGCCTTGGGGACCAGTCCAGACAGCACAGACGGGGAAGAGGGGACGTTTTGGGGTCTAGGCAGTTCAGAAGCACACGCAGGCAGGGAACGGGCAGGGGATCTGGTGCAATTTGGGAAGAGAGGAGAGCATCATGTGCACTGACCCATATAATCCTCATCTGGAGCAATTTGGGAGCACTGGAGCTCCAGCCCCGAGAACGCCACAAGCAATGCTGAACACTCACCCCTGCAGAAGCCTCAATAATGCAGTTGTTGAAAGTCTGGGCCGGGGGGGGGGGGGGGGGGGGGGGTGGTGGTTGAGAGGGGGCGGCATGGGAAATCTAACCCATCAAAATGTAAATGGGCCGTGTGAGCATCACCTCCATCCCCAGTCTTTCGTCGTGGAGCACCAGCCACACTGCCACCCCCCTGGAGATCTGCTGGCTACAGGAGTCCCTGGGGTGACTGCTCCCTGCCAGGCTCCTGGGCTCTGGCGCACTCCCCGGGGTGCCTTGCGGTGCTCTGCTTCCCACCTCCAAGCCACCGAGCTGGAAGGGGCAAAGGGGGAATTTCAGCAAATTCCAGGCACAGCCGGTCCCTGGGGCAGGATCTGGCCTGGCTGCATTCACCTCATTGGGAAATACTGGGCAGGCATTGCAGCTATTTCAATTTCCTTTGCGTCTCCCGGCACGGGAGAGCCTCCCGCACGGCTCCCATTGCAGTCCCAGTCCTGGTGCGGCATGGGGACTGGGGCCACTGCCAGCCCACGAGGCTCAGGGCCCTGCTGGATCTCCTCCAGCTGAGGGAACATGGTCAATCTGATTTAAATGGAGTTAAGTTAAAAAAAAAAGAGCAAGCCGTGACTTTGCCCAGAGGGAGCAAAGATGGTCCTGAGGATCTGGCTAAGAGGGATGCAAAAGGTGCCAATTTCTGCTCTGTTAGAGCCCATCTGTCCCTAACACTCGTTGCCTTCAGTGCCATTGATGTTGAGGTCACTGCAGGTGATGGGCAGCAGAGCCAAGACCCTTCAGCTGAGTCCTGCTCAACCACCTCAGGTGAGCACCCATCTCCTGGGGTCCCTGCAAACATACAGGTCCCTCAGCATCATCTTTGGCCTGCACAGTTTCCCAGCTGGGTGCTTCCTGCAAATGTCCTCGGACATGCTGTGATGGCACCGAGCTGGCAGTGGCCAGGTGGGATGCCCCCAGCCCTGGCTCCCTGCTGTCATGCTGCCTGTCCTCCTCGCTGCAACATCTTCAGGGGTTTCAAGAGGAGATTGCTGGTGAACAGCTTGGGGACCTGTGCAAAAAGCAGCCCATCAGCAATTTCTTGTCATCTCCCATGTGGCTTGGCAGGAAAGATGCCTGGTGAGGCTGCACCCCAAACTCACCTGTGAACAGACCTAAAAGCACACAGGATGGACCAAAAGCCCTGAAGACTGCTCTCTTTCACTGCTCTGTTGTGTCTTAGACTGATGCTGGGCAGAGGAGGCTGTGGGGTTCTTGGTGTGGTGCAGTTCTGGGACATACCTTACGTTGGTCCCACTGCAAGACATCCTCAGAGGAGATCAGATGCATATCCATCACCCCTTGGAGAGGTGCAGCCCAGGAGCAGGTCTGCAGTCACTAGCAGGGTGGGAGGCAAGCAGAGGGACATGAGGGTCTGGGCAAGTGGAAGGACACACCAAAGCAGAGGTGCTTCAGCCAGCAAAACAGAGGACGGCAGAAGAGGGGCACTTGGGACCTATACATAGGTGAAGAAAGGGCTGAGAGGAGGCTCTGGCCTGGGGAAATCTAGGACAGGATGGGTGCCAAGGGATGGCTGGGCTGGGAAATACCTTGGGGCAGGACGAGTGGGAGTCCCTATCACCCACCAGCTGCTTCTCCACCTCCTCTTGTCTCTCAAGACCACGGCAGACCCCAGGAGGGCAGTGTTGGTGGAGAGAGCACCAAAAAACAACTTGAAGCTTCAGTTGGAAAACACAGCCCCTTTAGCAGCCACATGGCCCCAGAAACAGCCCTTGGCACCCACGGAGCTGCTGCAGTGTAGCCAGCTCCTGCTTCTCAGGAATGGTACAGGGTGGAAGGATGGACCCGCTGCGTGTGTCTCCAGGTGAGCCTCGCTGGACCTCAGCCCGGCATTGCAGCCCAGCACGCTCCACTGCTGGCACAAGCCCGGACCATCGTCTGTGCCGGCTAATGACTTGAGCTAATCATTTGGCCTGGGTTCAAGACTTCCCTTTTCTTGGCTGCACTCTGTGGTTTCTGTCTTGCCTGGCTACTTTCTGCTGTCGCTGAAGCGTTTCTGCTCCAGGGTGGCCAAGCTCTCCTAACTTTTGGCTCTGCTTGACACAGTTGCCACTTCCTTGCCTTCCGCACAGAATGTCTAGGGGGACGTTTCTCTCTCTTGCACACCCCAGCACAAGCTGCATCGCCGCCACTTGGTCTTCGCACGTGGGGCAAAGCAGTGGGTTTGCTCTGCTTTGGGTACCACTGTGAATCCTCCTCCTCTGCTTCAGCGCAGTATCGCCTTAGAGAATCTCCTCTACATCGCTTGTCTCGGCTGGGGTCTGTGGATTCAGCTCCATCATGGGGAAGAGGTTTTGGCCCCTGCTGTGCCCTCCAGGTCCCAGCCCAGTGCCTCTCCTTTCAGCCTCTGGCAGGGAATCTCCTCGGAGGTGTTTCCCCATGGCAGCACTGCAGCCACCTGCCTCGCCAGCAAGAGGCTCCCACTGACCCTGACACCTTATTTTCCTTAAAAACGGCATTCTGCAGGAAAGCTGGAAGCAGTGTGCAGATGCCTGTGTGTGTGCAGGCACAGGCACGCGTGGGGCTGCATTTGTGAGTCCATGTCCGTGCTCGCACATGCCCTCCTGTGTGCGTATCACTGCCTAAATGTGGAACAAACACTCTTCCACGAGCCCTGCTTTTAGGGTAAAATTTGGGGTAAATTAGAGCACCCTCAGGTACATGTTCTTTATCCCGCCTTAGCCTAAAGCCCACCTAGCATCTGAAGGGGAAAAAAAGACACACCTGTGTGGTGTTTACCTCCACAGCCGCAGAGACACCAGGATACATTTCACGTGCTGGGTCGTTCCCGCCATCTGCTCGTGCTTTGCCGTTAGTGGTTGCAGACGTATTCGGCTGGGCCTCATTTCTAGTTTCTTTTATTTTTATTTTTGCTATCATTTCACAATCCCCTGACGCTGTGACCAGCCCAAGAAGGATTCCCGCAGAAGGCAGGGTCGGCCTCGCAGCGCGGGATGTGCCGCGTCCCCGACCAACGCAGGGCTGACTCCAGCTCTCCCACGGCAGCGCCGGCTGACTCCCAGCGCAGGTGGCAGTTCCCAGGCTCCCGGCAAAGCCCAGGCCAGAGCGCAGCTTCATTAATAACTGGGTTTAATGTTGTTTTTCCTGAAACAGCCGGCAGTACAGAGCCCCTGTTCGGGATCAGAGTCGGAGGGACAGGCTCAGCCGTGAGAAATTGGTGTCCAGTACAAAACCACCTTGTGCCCCAACGTTTGCTGGCACCTCGGGACCTCTTGGTGGGGACGGCTGAGCAAACAGGATGGTTTCAACTTGCTGGGCAGCACAGCTGCAAGAGATGGGATTTGCACAATCCCCCTCCCCCGTGCCAGCATCTCCCAGACCCTCCACCCCAGGGACAGAGCACCCCCCGGGGGGGGGGGGGGGGAGCTGCAGACGCCTGGACCTGGGGGATGATGGTGTGTGGGGCAGCAGAGCAGCCCTCTCTGCAGCCCTTCCCACCCCACCAAAGCCCATCACAACAGCCAGGACAAGTGAGTTTGGTTGTAAAGGATATATTTTATTGCCTCGCATCCTGTCCAAAAGCTGGGCTGGCAGACGGCCGCGTGCTCCCACGTGGAGGAGAGGGCAGCGTGGAGCCAGGTCAGCACCCGTCCCCTACCCAGGGCCGGTATCTTGGACTTCACAGTTTCTTTACACAGCCTTAAAATAATAAACCTAAATGCCCGCCTAATAAAGCAATCAAGGCAGATAAACATGCTTGATAGAAAGGCTCAGCTACAAGCTTTACTCCAGCCAACACACAGCCTTTGCTGATACTGTTAAGCCCCGCAAATCCTATTATTGCAATTATATGACTTAATAGACCTTTACTGACCAAAGTCCACGTCTGAAGTTTCTGCAAGCAGATAGCACTGTGAATGCGGTACAGCCCTTCAACTTGCTCCTTCTCGGTGTGCTGAAGGGGGTTTGCAAGCACAGGGAGATGCCATTTCCCAGCCAGCCCTTACCCAGGGATCTGTCCCCCTTCTACTTTCACTCTCACCTTAGGGTGTCATCAGGTTAGTGACTTCTCATTTTAGAATCATAGAATCATAGAATCATAGAATCAGTGAGGTTGGAAGGGACCTGTAAGATCATCAAGTCCAACCATTAACCTACCCTGATAAAAACACCACCACTCCTAAACCATGTCCCTAAGCACCTCATCTACCCTTTTCTTAAACACCTCCAGGGATGGTGAATCCACCACCTCTCTGGGCAGCTTATTCCAATGTTTAATAACCCTTTCAGTGAAAAGGGTTTACTAAGGGTTTGGGATGGAGCTGCTCTCAAATTGCTGCAGTGTGTCTGTGATGAATTTCGCAGTCTTCTGTTTCCCTGCCTGCACAGCCTCACGTGCATTTTTCACTGTGTGGGCTTTTCAGACTTGGGAAGAAAGTATATAAGAGTTTCTTTTTCTTTTTCTTTTTTTTTTTTTTCCAGAAAACAGAAAACATTTGGCTTAATAATATCTGAATCCTCTGACAACAGCAAAACCAAGGGAGATAAAAGGGCAAAATTCCCCTAAAATTAACAATTTGTTCTGATTTCATTGCAATTTTGTACCTAAAAAAAAAAAAAAATACTCAAAGGAACAAATCCCGTCTGTCTTCCTCCAACCTACACTACAACAGCGTGCTATAGAAGCCGAAGGGAAAGCCTAGAACAGTCCAGACATACAGCTACACTGTCACCCGCGCCGTCCTCAAACCCTCCATCTCAGCTTTATTAATTGCCCTGCAAGGAAGCACCCAGCAAGCAGCCGGGGCAGGACCACGGGGACAGGGGACCTGCCTGGCACCCCACAGCCCTGCAAGCCAAAAAGGAGCAAACAGGTGAGAGGGAAATGAAACACAGCCATAGTTTATTGGGTAGAAAAATAAGAGCAATCTTCCAGAAAAGCCAGCCTGCAGCATAAAGGGTAGTCTGTGAAGCACAAGGAGCCAGAAGTAGAGCCCTCCAGGAAGACTGAATGAAAGCACAGTCTTTAAATATAAATACAAATGTATAAACCTCCTCCCCCCGCCTCCCCCCCCCCAAAAAAAAAAAAAAAGTCACAGGAAAAGCTGCCATCCTGCCAGGCTACAAAAATCCCCTCTGGTAGGAAGGCTGCCTGCTTTTCCTTGGGGGGGGGCTACGGCTCAGCTCCCATGCGGGTCCAGGTCCCCGCTGGTGTGGCTGTGGGGCGAGAGAGGACCTGGGTGCCCCCCCGCCGCCGAGAGCACCCAGCCAGCACAGGGGTCCCGGCTGGGGGGATCTCTGCGGCAGGCACGGCAGCACCGGGGGGGTCTGCGGAGCAGATGGCAGCCCCCTCGGCCAGCCCCGTCCTCGCCCCAGGGTCGGCAGGTGGGTGGGTGGTCGGTAGATGTCCATTGCCAGGCGTTGGGTCAGTCATCGGTGGGGAAGGCGTCCGTCCTAGGGGAGAGGAAGGCGAGGAGGAGGCAGTGAGGTGGGGAGGGTCTCAGCAAGAGCACCCACCCCAACTAGGGGGCCGTTACTTTGCATGATGTGCTTTGCCCATCCCCAGGCATAGCCTTGCCTTGCCCCAACAGCAAGAAAGAAATCTGATTTTAAGGTAAGTACAGGTCAGGAGGGAGCTGTGCCCTGAGTGCCTCCACCCCTCCAGCCGTGGCTGTGGCAGCCTTCTCACGCTCAGCCCCGAGAGCCCTCCTATTGGGAGGGATCCGGGATGGGGGGCAACACCATCACCCCATCAACCTGCCGCCTCCTGCTCCCCCCCACATACCTCTTCAGGCCTGACTTAGACCCGCTGCCGCTTCTGCCGCCTGGGTCTGCCCCCGGGACGGAGTCCCCTCTTCTTGTCCTTCTTGTCGTTATTCCCCTTCTTGTCCAGGTTCTGCATCAGCTTCTGGACAGTGGAGTCGGTGGGAGAGGCGCAGATTTTCTTATTCTTCTTGGTGGTAAACCTGTGGGTGCGGGCAGAAAGGTTTGCTTGGGGGTGGGCAGTGGGGAGGACATGGGGAGGGAGGGCTTGGCTGGAGACAAACTGCTCCAGATGGCCCCGACCACCGTAGGTACTCACACAACAGAACGCAGCAAACATCCTGACTCGGGTCCCTGGAGGATGTAGGACTTCACCAAGTGGCTGGGGATGGCGCTCTGGCTGTTCTTCAGGCAGCAGTCCGAGGCCGAGCTGCCAATGCCTGGGGGCAAGAGGGGTAGGTGGGATTTCGGACCCTCACTGAGCCAGGGCACCTTCCCAGATCCAGGGGAGAACAACACAGCCAGCTGACAGCAGAGAGTTTGCTTGGTGTCATTCATGGGAGAGATGCTGGGGCAGCACGTGAGGGTGGGAGCTCTCAACCCCAGTACCCAGTTGCAGGTCAGACCCTGCCCCAGGCATATGTGACACCAATGTCACTGCTAGCGGAGGGCAAACTGAGGCAGAGATGGGCTCCTTGCAAAGGAACCTTGTTCTCCTGCCTGCACTGTTCAACTTGGAGTTCTGCTGCCCGACCAACCACGTGCGCACACACACGTGCTCCCAAGCCAAGCAAGCACTGGAAGCCAACACCACACACCAACCAGGCATGCACACACACACACAAATACACCCAACACACAACTGCACTGCAAACGCCACACCCCCAGACATGCACACACCCAAAGGCACCACAAACATCCCCCATGCAGGACAACCACACCACCCAGCTCCCTGCAAGACCGCGCCGACCACCCATCCCCTGCCCCATCCCCACCAGAGGTGGGCAGGAGGGCTTCGTGCCCCTCACCTTGAGCCTGGGTGATGAGGACGGTAGCGGCCAGCAGCAGCAGCGGCAGGAGGAGGCGCAGAGCCATGGTGGGTGCTGCGGGTGCTGCGGGTGCTGAGACAGGCAAGGCTGGAGAGCAGGACACGCACTGCTGCCTTGTGCGGAGGCTGCTCCTATTTATCTCCGGACGCTTTGCTTTCATTTTCGGCCAGCCTGGCAGGCAGCCCACCAGCCGGCCGAGGGCTGGGTGATGGAGAAGCGGGGAGGGTGGGGGATTCCTGTAAGCTGCGAGCCCCCCTTTACAGATATGTCCTGTCTTGTTCCCAGCTGCCCATCGCGGCAGAGGGTGCCAGGTGGGGGGCACGCTGGAGGCACAGCCCCCATCACGGCCGGATGAGTTTGTCGGCTCCTGTTTCTTATCTCGTCCTGCAACCTGCCGCTACCTGCTCTTGGTGGGTCGGGTGTTGCTGCTTGCCTGTTTGTTCCCCAGACAAGGACCCTGGCAGGTGGCCAAGCCGTTGGGGAAACCGAGGAGTCAATCTGTTTTGCTTCCCCACCTTTGTGCTTTGCTCCCGAGCCAAGCCACCCATCCCACACAGGTGAGAGGGGGCTTAGGGTGACCCCGCATCCCAGCCCCCCTGAGCCCCTATCCCTGTCCAGCTGCCTCCAGGGCCTCCCCAAACAGCTGAACACATCTGTAGGGTTGGGATGTGCAGGGGCTGGACTGCAAATGGGGCTGGGGGAGATAGTGCAGCCCACTGTGTGTTAGTGCTGATGCTAAATTGTGGGGAGCTGAGGATGAGCAGGGAGCTCAGCCAGCAGGAGGAACGGGCTGATGGGAACCTCCTGAGGTTCAACACAGACAAAACGTGAAGTCCAACAGGTGGGACAGTGTGACCTCATGCAGCCAGTCAGGTTGGACATGGCTGGCAAGACAGGGGCTATGCAGAAGTGGACCTGTAGGAGCTGAATAGGAGCCCTGGGGACATCCCTGTGGTGGCAAAAGCCACTCAAAGAGATGGTCACATGGCTGGACCAAACCGTGAGCAACCTGGTGAAACACCAGTCCTGCTCTGAGCAGGGGTTGGCCAGAGACCTCCACACTTCCACGCAATTGCCAGGGCACCATCCGAAAGAGACGAAGGATGGAGGTTTCACAACCACTTTGGGCAACCTCTTCCAGTGCTTAAAATGTTCTCATGTTGAAAACATTTTTCCTGCTATTTAAGTGGAATTTCACTTGATGCCTCTTGCCCTGCCCCAGGACCCCTCCAAAGAAGAGCTGGGCATGGGTATCTCTCCAGCTTCTACAGGCAACCAGCTGTGATGAGGTCTCCCAGATGCCCGTGGGGGCCGAGCTCCTTCCCCAGCCCCCTGCCTGCCCCCTGGGGTGCAACCCCAGGACTTTTCACTGGTTCCTGATAAGGACCCTCATAAACAGTTATCAAGGGCAATGAATAACCCAGGGAGAGACCAAAGTCCTGGATGCTGTAGAAAGCAGAGCTGCGATAAGATGCCCAGGCTCTTGTCCCCCTCAGTGGGGAGAGGGCAATCAATGCTGGCATGATGGGGGGGGGAGCTCACCAACAATTGCTCTGCAACCCTCTCTTGGGCGAAGACACCAGCAAGCTGCGGTGGTTTGCTGCCTTCCTTGGGGACAAGTTGGGTGCCTGGGGCAGCGTGGGATCCAGGGCTGCATTCCTGTGACTTTGCTCATCACCCAGGCAGAAGAGAAAGGGAACTCACATGCTGGGGGTACCCATGCGCCCAGCACCTGGAGCAGGGAAGGCAACGTGCCATACACATGCAGCACCGAGGTTGATGTGGTTTCAGGCAGCAGCGCCTGGGTCATGCAGCAGGTACAGGCCATGGGCCACAGCGGGTTGCCTGTGTGTGCATCTCCCCAGTGTGCCTGGCACCATGGGGAACTGGTCCCCAGAGGCGTCTTATATGCTGTCACCCATCCCTCCAACCCCAAAGTACTGGTGGCATCAGGACAGGGCAGGAAAAGGAGAGCCACACTGGCACTGACCGCCTTTCCAGCCTGCCTTTGTGCAATATCTCCAGGCAGCAATGCCCACCTGAGCACCTGGATGAACCCTTGCCCTTGGCACGGATGTCCCACTGCAGATCCATGTGCTGGGGGAGCACTGATCCCTTAGCCATCCACACTGGTGAAATATCTCCTAAAGCCTATGTGGTGTGAGGAAAATGGATGTGTCACAAGTTGCCCTCAGCATGGACTGATCCAGCCCAGGGCTCCCTCCACTCCTGAAAGAGCCCAGGAGAGCTCTGCAGTCCCATCATAGAGCCCACATCCCTGCCTTGCCTGGTCCCAGCCCCAGCCATGGCAGCAGGAGCCTGGAAAGTCCCTGGCTCTCTGCGTGTTTTCAAGACACTGCAGCAGCATCCTCTGGCCAGAGGCCAGCCCCAAGTATGGTCTGAGCTGCTGAGGAGGGTCAGGGCACAGGTTCCCTTCACAGGCATCAAAGTTTGGGAAGCCTCTAATTGCCACAGTTCTCACCCTGAAGAAAGGAGCCGGTCAAGCGGACCCTCACTCCAGTCCCTCCAGGGGAGGTGGATTGGAGAGGACCCAGGAGGGAACAAACTAAGGGCAGGGGTACTTGGCCATTGCTCTGGCTGAGCAATGCAGGTGCACCTGCATGCCCGATCAGCAGGGCCCCATGGAAACTGGCATGGAGGTCCATGCCCCATCTCCCCTCCTACCTCTCTTCCCTCAGAGACCCCAGTTCACTCTTTCCTTCCCAAGTGCCTTGCTCTGTCACCTGTCCCTGCAGAGCAGGGAGAAATCTGGGAGCTTCTGGCAGTGAGAGAGGGGTGAGCATCCCTGTTTACAGGGCGGTCAAAAGGCAGGCTGAAATTTTGGGATACAAAGGAACTGCTGGGGGTGGGAGGGTGGGGGTGCAAGCAAGGCTTTTTGGGGCTCTCCAGCACCAGCATCCTCCAGCAGCTGCTCTGACCAGGCACAACTTCTTGCACGCATCCATGTAAGCACATTTCTCACCAGCTTGGGCTCCTGCAGCCACCAGCCTTTCCTCAGGCGTGCAGGACAGAGGTATACATGGGGAGGGGTACATAACCAAGCAGGGTGCCTCTCTGCAGTGTCTCAGCTACAAAGAACCCCTTTCTGGCCCCAAGGTCTGTGTCGGAAACCGTACAGAATGTTTGCAACAGGGCTTTGTGCAATGGTGCCTCCAGCTGCCCCCATGCTCAGGCAGCCCAACTCCAGGCCTTGGGAGTTGTGGTGGTGGGACCTGCAGACTTGCAGGAAGAGGGGAGGATGACCTAGGCAGAGACTACAATGTTCCTGCATACTGAGTGTGAAAAGACAGTGGAACCATAGCAAAATTCACCCAACCATCTTGCTCGTGAGCCTTTCCCAGGCAGTGAAACTACTGTGGCAGCTTGTAGGGACCAACTCAAGTCTCCATCCCGAGTACTTCCCATGTTTGCCCCCTGCACCCCAGCACCAGAGCCTGGAGTTTGTCCATGAATTGCTTCCCTGGCTTCCACCACTGTAGTTTCCTGGTATCTCACCCCGTAATACCAGGAGATCCTCTCCCTGCTGAGCCTTCAGCCCTCTGCTCACCCAGCCCTGAGCTGCTCTTCAGCCCTGCAAAAGCCCCAGGTTCTGTCCCTCTTCACCAGACAGCAGGGTCTGCTCCCCGGCAAGCTTGGGGTTGGGAGCAGAGACTCCTCAGGTACACGCGTGGACCGAAGGCATTGAGGGGAACCCATCAGGGGGACTGGGAATTTCCAAATCCTTCTGGATGCTGCCTCCAAGTTAAAGTCACTGCTAACAGGAACAGGGTCGCGCAGCTCAGCTCAACCCGCTGACCAGCAAATTCCTTCCTGCAGAGGCCCCGATTCCCAGGACCCAGCACAGAGGTAGTTTGCAAAGCTAAAGCATGGAAAACCCCCATAGCTGGGAACGGGAGCAGGCTGCCTGCCAGGCACACCGTATAGAAATGCCGTATAGTGAAACGGTCCTCGGGAAGCGGGAAAGAATTGCTGGAAGCCGGCAGCACACGAGCCAGGCAGGCTCCCTGCCGGCTGCCGCACCATCCCCCGGCATTCGGCGAGGCTGATGGGAAGAGCGGGATGAGCACAACATGCTGGGAAGAGCAGGGAAGCCAGCTCTCCAAGAGTCCCCTCCCCGCGCACAGCCGCTGGAGCCGGCTGGGCTTGGAAAGGGTCCTTGACCAGGAGAATTTTGCCCCCCACACCCCCCACACCCCAGGTGGAAATTTTGTTTTGCAGCTGGATGTGGGTGCGAGGGGTTAACCCTTTGGCTGCTAGCATGCCTGCAGAGCGGCTCAGGGGCTTTGGAGCAGGACAGGCTCACTGCTGGTAAATGTTCATGGGGGTAGCGGGCGGGCTGAGAGGGACCCAAGCGGGTCTTGTGCCGTGGCAAGATGCCCTCTTCCTACAGCATCCTCTGCGTGGTGTGCAGCGCTGCCCGTACTGCTCCCTCAGACCTAAACACAGGGAGCCGGGACAAATCTGTGTCTGGTCTCCCTGTGGAAAGCATGTGGTCAGGGTTGCTCGGCTCTCACCTTTCCTGATCCAGGCATTACCCAACACACATGATCCTTTGTGCTCAGGCTCTTGTGAGCATCCATGTTTGTCACTACGTCACCAAGAAATATATTCAGCGCTGAAAGGGGTGATGATGCAGAGCCTGTCCCTCTGTGGCACAGGCAGAGACCTCCATGGGGTGGCCGAGGTTCGTGGTGGGAAGGGGACACAGCAAGAGGCTCCTGCTTTTGGCAGAGACGCTAGTCCAGAGAGCAGCAGATGCTGCAGTGAAGAGGGGGTCAACTGGTGTTTGAATAACCCTCCAAAAACAGGGTCCCTCTGAGCCCTTCTGTCAACCACAGGCTCTGCCCTCCCTCTTCCACCGAGAAGTACATCAATCCTCCATCCAGAAATCCCACGGTTTGTCCTTTAGCAGCATAAAACTCAGTGGAAACTGCTGGCACCATCCCAACCCTTGTTGAAAGTGGAGATGTAACAAGTCATAAATCCTCTCACGGCAAAGTGAGCAGCGGCCCCTGAAGCAAGGCACGGTGCGCGCGCCAGCCGAGCCAGGAGCTCTGCACGGTTTGGAATGGGCGGGTTGGCTGGGATCTGTCCGAGCTGGGATGCGCACACGAGTATGCTTCGTGCAAAGGCATCGTCCCAGCGTGTGAATTTAGAGAGGCTCGAGAAGCTGCTGGGAAAAAAGCTGGCTGAGTGTTGTTGGAGAGGAAACCGCTCCTTCTCCATCTTGGTGCCGAGAGACGTCGGGCTTTGTACTTGACATCAGGCAGAGCCGTGCTGCAGACACCCGGCGTCCGCCCAGCAGCCTGCTCTGCCCCACGCTTCTGGCATGAGCTCAGCTCCACAGTCTGGAGAGCCTGGATCCAGTCTCCAGAGCAAAGAGTGGCTGGCACATGCGGCAAGTTCATCAGGAGGGGGGAAATGGAGACAGAGAAATTAAAGACGGCCAAAGGGAAATGAAGCAAAACATTGAGAAGGCTCTGGAGAGTTTGCAGAAGACGTTAGAGCAACACGTAAACTTGGAACTGGATATGCTCCAGCCAAGAGTAGAAAACACCAGAGAAGGGCTCTGGTCCTGGTGGTGGCTCAGCCATTCTAACCAGGGAAGCAACCACCCAACAACCAGACAGCGGTGGAAAAGGCAAAAGGCTGAGAGAAAGCAAAGAGAAAGGAGATGAAGCCCCACAGGGCTGGGAGCTGCCGGGCACTGACAGCATGCAGAGACCTGCTGTGTTGCCTGCCAGCTTCATGGGCCATGAGTGTCTGGACTTGGCATCAGAGGGAGCACCAGTGGCCAGGAGGTCACTCGAATAGTGTCCGGCTGAGCCCTTCCCGGCAGCCTGCAGGGAAAGGAAACAGCTGGTGGAAGGGAAGAAAAGGGATGAGGGATCTCCAGGAGCCCAGTTCCACGCTGGACAGGTCTCATCCTGACCGGATATAATTAAAAGATAAGAAGAAGTTGTATACTCCACACCTAAATATAACTGGTCGTAACAGTAATTAAGAGCAGCAGGGCAGAGTGATGGAGCTGTCAAAACCCTTCAATAGCTGACTCCACCATAGCGGCAGCACTTGAAGACGTGAGGAGTGACCTGAGGGTCATTTTGGTACCTGGGCAGACAGGAGGAATGCAGAGGAGGTGCCCTGCACCACCAAGGAGACCTACACAATACAGAGCAACCTCCTCCCAGGCACACACAGAGCAGGGACTGACCCGGGTGCACCAAAGACCTGGGGAGTCAAGACTGGAGGTTTGACTTGGCCATCGAATTGGTGTCTCCAAGAGGAGGCAAGGGGCACCCACCAGAGTACAGGGAAAACAGTGTTTGGAGCTGGGATTCTGCTTGAGATGCCGCACCCAGTCAGCGAGCATCCGAGCTCTTTGGTTCGGCAGGTGGCTGCAGGTGGTGTGCGATGGGCTGGGAGCAGTGCGAGGGGCTGGAAATTCCCTTTGGGGTTGGGGATCAGGCGGGACGGCTGTTTACAGCACGGGAAGAGCTGCAGGGCCAGAAGCCGGGAGACCTCCCGGCAGCATCCGCCTGCCAAAGCTCTGCAGAACTTGTAATGGCAGCTCTGGAAAAGTCACCCAGCCAGTTCGCAAGACTCTCCTGCAGGTTGCCTGGCTCAGGCATCAGGAGGACGGGGAGACACACCGCAATACCCACCGATGGGTCCCATCCCAATGCCTGAGCAGCAGAACAGACCATGCATGTTGCAAAGGTCTGGAAGAGCTCAGGGCTGCCAAGATGAGACTGAGCCCAGGCCCCATCCCTCTGAAGTGACTGACTGGTTGCAGTCACAAAGGGGAACTTCTGCCCCCCCAAGAACGACACGAGGGTTGCAACAGAAATTTCCACCTGTGCAGGGTTCCAATCCAGGCCAGAAGTTGACAATTGCCAGCACTGCAGATGCCCATGTCGCTGCACCAAGGCAAGGTTATAGAGTCAAGAAAGAGGTTTATGAGACCAGTTGATACAGTTGGCATCACTTGATTGGCAGGGAGAGCATCCTTGAGACATGCTGCTGTCCCCATTGCCTACAGCTACCTCCCACTGGACAGCGGATCACTTAGACAAATACCACAGCCCCTGAAACCCCTCAGGACAGAAGTCTGGCATATGTGGTCCATCCTGTGCCCCTTGGGTTTCTCTCTCCACTCAGCGGGGAGATGAGGCCAGATCCTGTGCAAACATTGTTCAGCAATAATTAAAACATCCTTGTGTTAGCAACACTATTTTGGTCACAAATGCAAAGCACAGCACCGCACAAGCTGCCGTGAAGAAAATTAGCTCTATCCTAGATAAAACTACTACAATCTCCACTCATTATTCGATGCCATTTATGGCGTGCTCAGGCCCCACACCATCCAATACATCCTCATTAACCACCACCCATCCTTTGATTTATACACAGATACCATTCCTTTAGTCCATGGGCCACCCCTGTGAAATGTCCATAAAATGTCTCCTGAGTTCATTTAGTCCCTGACTTTGAGCTCCATCTAATATGGCGGTCACTCAGAACAGGAGAGGTGGTGTGTTGCATGGAGTTACTGGGCACCAAAGCCAGCTCAGGTCAGGTCACTGCTGCACTTGCACTGCATCTTGTGAGGCTCATCCTCCATTGGTTCAGGTGGTTCACAGAATCACAGAATCACAGAATGGTCAGGGTTGGAAGGGACCTCTGGAGATCACCCAGTCCAACCCCCCTGCCAGAGCAGGGTCACCTACAGCAGTTGCACAGGACGGCGTCCAGGCGGGTTTGGAATGTCTCCAGAGTGGGAGACTCCACCACCTCTCTGGGCAGCCTGTGCCAGTGCTCTGCCACCCTCAAACTAAAGAAGTTCCTCCTCATGTTAAGAGGAAACTTCCAATGTTCAAGTTTGTGCCCATTACTTCTTGTCCTATCACTGGGCACCACTGAAAAAAGACTGGTCCCACCCCCCCCGGCACCCTCCCTTTAAGTATTTATAAGCATTAATAAGATCCCCCCTCTGCCTTCTTTTCTCTAGACCAAAAAGACCCAAGTCCCTCAGCCTTTCCTCATAAGAGAGATGATCCAAACCCCTAATCATCTTTCCTGCTATAGTAATTCCCATAACATGCAACTCAAATCATGGGTTACAACGATGTAAGGGTATATCCACTACAGTCTCCACCCCTGGTCCCTGTGGACCAGGCTATAGGATTCAACATTGCAATGAACTCCTACCCTTTCCCCTGCTCTGCTGTAAACTTACCCATGAGCCACAATCCCTTCAAGGGAGAACCTGCTCTGGCATAGCAGGCGAGGTTGGACTAGATGACCTTTAAAGGTCCCTTCCAACCCAAACTATTCTGTGATACTATGGCATTACCTGTGGGCTGCAATCTTTTAGGGGTGTTCCTGCTCCAGCATGGCATTAGCCATAGCCTCTTTAGGGGTATACCTGCTGTGGCATGGACTTTTCCATGGCCACAGACACTTCAAAGTGTACCTGCTGCAACATGGACATACCCATGGCCACAGACACCTTGGGGTGTACCTGCTTCCACATGGACTCATCCACAGGTCATGGTCCCTTTGACTCAAGTTCATGCCAGAGTTCCAGCTGATCCAATACAGCACCACAGGAATGACAGCGATGCCCTTGCCATCTGTTAGCCCAGGCGCATGGCCATTGCTGTTATCAAAAAGTTCCCAGGCATAGCAGAGTAAGATAAGCACTAGGGCAAGCAGCAAAAGCAAAAAGCAGCCCTAACAAGCACTGGACTCTGATATACAGTGAGGCAAACAAGCCCCATGGCAAGCACAGCAGCCTGCCAATTAGTAGCTAAACAGCTATAACAGCTATAAATTTGGTCTAGCACACTCCAATCAAATCTGTCATTATCTTGAACCCTTCAAGCACCATGGTGGGTGCCAAAAAGGCACACTCTGTCCCAGCCAAAACTAGTACATCTGCCACATCACACATGAACACCTTTCTATTCCACAGTTAGAGCTTCACCAGCCCACTCCAACTCTGTCTGTGATGCTGTAGAAGCCCCAGGTGGGATCACTGCAAGCACAAATGGCAAGAGCCAACCTCCATCTGCCACTGAGGCCAAAATACAATAGTCAGGGAGCTTTATTTTGATAGACATGAAGGACAGAAACAATGGTTATGTTCATCCTGTCTGACCGTAAGCCAGGAGCTATCATCGACTGAGCCCACTGTCATGATCGATCAGGACAATTCCTCTTCTGTAAGCACAACCCAGACATCCCTGCTGTCCATCAGTATGTCCAGTCTCAATAGTTTCAGCAGCCAAAATAACCTGTACTTACAAAATGTGTGGCGGGCACAAACACCAGGGAATCACAAAACAGGGAACACATACATCAGTGGACCACTGCTGACACCAGCCATTTCTGGAGTCAGCCTTTCAGACAAAAAGAAAATGGATAAGGCTTTGAAAGAAGGATGAGAAGGGATACGGCTCATATCCAAGCCAGGACCTCCCTTTATGGCACTAGGGCAGTTTTAATAGATGTCTCTAATGGGGCAGGAGACTGGCGTGCAGCCTTCTCAGGCACCTAAACACAGTGTCCCACCAGATTGCCCCACAACAGTATGCATTGGGCACATTTACTTACTCAAAGCTGCAGGGCCAGACCAGAGAGCACTAATCAGTTCTCCGTCACTCTGGTTGGCCATGGCCAACAGCTTGTTGCCCACAGTAACTGTGATGCTGAGGTCTCTCATATTTACAACATCCAGTTTCCATGAGGAACGCTGCAGAAACCAAGAAACTTCAGATACACTCTCCACCCAATATATCACAAGGAAATCCTACAGTGTGTAGGATGGACCCCCCGTCTTCCCAAGGATGGAGGTCTGGTGGCACTTGTGGAGACTCTAGAGCATTCCCAAAGGCCCAGACAGCCCCAAGCTGCTCTGGGGATGCCATGGGTCAAAGCTCAGGATGAACCTGACCCAAATGTCCATGGTCCCTCTCTTGTCCCAAATCATGAGCTACTTCTCACCCAATAAGACTGAGTTGCCCTGGAAAAGGGATCATGTCTGAAAAACAGTGAGGAAGCTGGCATCTCTTCTGGAGAAGAGCCTAAACCCTTCCTCTCTGACCTGGGGAGGACATGAAGGAGCAATTTTCCTTGACCCACCTGGTACTTCCCGCAGCCCAGAGTTTCTCTGTCCCTGTGGGCTGGTGTGTCCTGTCTCCATCCTTCTGATGTCTTCAGAGCCTTGGCAGGCGGATGCTGCCGGGAGGTCTCCCAGCTTCTGGCCCTGCAGCTCTTCCCGTGCTGTAAACAGCCGTCCCGCCTGATCCCCAACCCCAAAGGGAATTTCCAGCCCCTCGCACTGCTCCCAGCCCATCGCACACCGCCTGCAGCCACCCGCCGAACCAAAGAGCTCGGATGCTCGCCGACCGGCTGCGGCATCTCAAGCAGAATCCCAGCTCCAAACTCTATTTTCCCTGTACTCTGGTGGGTGCCTCTTCTCTTCTGCCTCCTCTTGGAGACCAGTTCTGTGTGACACATGAGGCCTTTTGCCCCTTGCAGAGACTGATGGAGACAGAAAGATGGTCCTAACACAGCCAGAGCTGTTGAGGCATATAGGCACTGGATAGAGGAACATCTCTGCGCACTCAAAGCAGATCTACCTCTGGTGGCCCAGCTGTTGGGTGACTCTCCACATACCCATGAAGCCCTGCACTGTGTGCAGTCTGAAGGTCCAAATCCCCATCCTAGGGCCCTGGGGTCCAGAGGTCCCATCCCTGCCTCCCCTGATGGTTCCTGTCCTGATGCCCTGGCAGCAGAGCAGACCCTGCATGTTGCAGAGGTCTGGAGGAGCTCAAGGCTGCCAAGACGAGATTCAGACCAGATCGTGCCCCATGTATCCCAACAGTAATTGACTGTGGTTGCAATCAGGAAGGGGATTTTGCACCCCCAGGAAGACCACAAGGGCCATGGCCCTAATTCCCATCTGCGCAGGGCTCTGCTCCAGTACCGAAGGTCTCTGTGAGAGTTGCCAACATTGCAAAACAGCAGCTTTGCTGGAGGGAGAGGGGGAAGATGTACAAACCAGCAGCAGAGGACTGTGTGCCGTTTCAGTGCTGAAACTTCTGGAAATGTTCCTGCTCTCTTTGTATTCACCTTGTGTTCCCACCTCCGGGAGCAGGACTGGTGGGGATCTGCAAGACCAGACCCCAGCTCACACCATGAGCTGCATGCCATCTGCCCAGTGAAAGGACCTTTCCACTAAGCCTGGAAAACCAAAGGCTGAAGCATCTCCCCTCCTCTCCACACGGCGTAGAACCCTTTCATTATCCAACAGCCAAAGCTTGTGGCCAGAGATGGAAACTCGATGTTGGAGCAGCAAGGAGCAGAGTTCAGCGCATCCCCTGCATCTTCCCAGGTGGGCATGGACAGAGGGACTGGTTACCCGTGATGTTGGCAGTGCTGTGGGGATCAGAGCTGCAGATAAGGGGCTTCAGACCCCACACAGACACCCCCTCTTTTTGTCTGATGCCTCCAGCATCATGGACAGGGGATTTCCTCTGAAGCACCGTCTGCATTTTCTCTTCCAAACAGTAAGACCCCACCAGGCCCACAGCTCCCCTTGCCAGAGGGGTGATGACATGCAGGGTCAGGGAATGAGGGCACAAGCCTCAGCACAGCCCCACCATGGTCTGGCAGGATGCCCTGAACCCCTCTGGGGTGCAGTATCCCCCATCTTCCTCTGCTCCCATCTGCAGTGGCCCTGGTGCTCTGGGGAGGCTGTGTGTTCCCCTCTGGCTGGTTCACCCTGTGTCAGGGCAGCACTGGCGCACATAAAGGTTGGTCTAGGTAGGTTTGGGGAGAGGGTTTGGAGCACAAACACATAGGCGATGGTAGCATGTTTACAACCAAAACCACACAAAACATTGCTCTCCAAAAGGGGAGGCTGGAACAGCCAGGGTGGATGGCCAACCTTGCACCTCTGCACAGCTCCAGCTTCTCATGGAAGTAACCTCCTCCTGGGGGACCCCCACCTCCCATCATCTGGCCCATCACACTAACCCCATGCCCTCCCTGCCTCTCATTGGGTGCCTCTTCATCTCCTGTCCTCGTGATGCTAGACTCTTTGCCTGGGGCAATTGATCTTCCTGGAACCTCTTTAAATTTGCAATCGCTCATGTATCACAGGGAATTAAAAGATTAAGCATATGTCCAGGCTGCTGAGCCTGAGCTGAGCACACAGCCGAGATCGCACACAGCCGCTTTGGCTAAAGCACTGCAAAGATAAGGATAACACTCCAAACATCCAAGCAGCTCTTAGAGGTCAAGCCGCTCTCCCTTCCCACTTGATGTTATCTGCCTTGGGATCTCCTAGGTCACACACAGATTTCGAGAAAAAAATCCCGTCTTATTTAAAAACTTTCGACTGCCAGAGATGTCCTCCAGCTTAGGGATGTGCTATGGGCTAAGTGTCTCCCCAGACATATGCGCCATCTTTCTGGTCACCCCTGTACCCCTGTCAAATATTGGCATAACATTTTCTTCTAAATCTTCTGGAAATCCCCGCTGTCCGGAGACTTGGCCAGTGCCTGTGCTCGGCACGCTTTGCTGGAATAGGCATTTTATATATGCTAAAGCAAGTGACGCAGAACTTTAGAAGAACTCTTCTGGGGTGGGCGCACTCCATCTGACATTGTACTTCCAAATCTCCCTTTGAGGACCTCCCTGAAACAACGTGCTGGATCCATCTAGCTCCGCTGCAGTCCCTTGACTGTGGAACACCTCAGCGTGCTGGCCCCAAGCTGCCCAAGAAAAGCCGGGTGCAGAAAGCTACAGCTGGGTGACCTGCAGCCTGGAACCCCCACCCAACCCACCAGGGGATTGGCAGCATCCTTTGTGGGTCTGCATGCAGGCAGCAATCTCATGGTCATCAGGTCTGCACTGCACAGGGCTATGACTGGGCAACCCAGTGGTCTCCTCCAGGCTTAAACACCAAACCGTGCAAGCAGGAGCCCAGAGGAACAAGAAACGAAGGGAGATGTGGCACCCGCACCTTCCTCTGTCCTCACGCCACAGCCAGAGCTCTCCTGTCCATCCCTGGCTGCCAGACTATCTGTGGGCCAAAGCCACCAACACACCCCACACTGCCCACTCCTTACTTCCTCTCTGAGGATGCCCCCATAAAAAGCTGTCCTTCCAGTCCCTCGGTACTAAACTCAACACAGTGTAATTTCTGGGAAGCTTTGGATCTCACATGTGTTTGTCCCACTTCCCAGGCTCCTCAGCTGCCCAGCTGTTCCTCTCCATTTGAGCTAATCACAGAGATTAAGGCAAAGACCCAGCCTGGAAGGTTTGCAAACAGCTTCAGCCTGTTTCTGCAAACAGCTTTTGCAGTCGCACTCTTGCACAAAAGCACACGGGATAATAAACCCCGTGGCATCTGTGCAGGGAGTTCCCCAGAAAGGCTCAGCGCTAACCCAGCCCAGCCTGGAGCCAACCAATGCCACTTAGAGCCACCAGCTTAGGGAGACTGCAACCACAGGGCCACCAGGCACAGGTCCTTCAAAGGGGAAGCTAAGGGAGGCAGCGAGGCTGGAGAAAAGGTGCCCCGAGCTGTCAGAGGGAAGGCTCAAGTCCATAATGCATCTCACCACAGAGCTTGGGTCCCAGTGTCCCCTGTCCACCCAAGAAGTCTGCCCAGGTGTAACCTCCACCCTCCCAAGCACACTAACACACTTACTCCTTCAAGGAGGGGTAAGCCCACCATCCCGGCAGGGCACAGTGGAGCTGAGCAGCCAGCCCAGGGCAGAGGGGAGCCTCCACCGCAGTCCTCTCACCCAGAGTCCCCTGTCCTTCTGCCCCATGGCTGCAGGTGGTAGCTGCTGGCTGGAGCTGTTCATTACTAGATTGACTTCAGATTTTGCAGACTTTGAACTCTCGTGGCCAGGAGACTCCAAGCCAACACAACAGAGAAGCCATCCTGCATCTGTCCAGCTGTGTGCTGAGGTTTCTGCAGCCACCCACTGAGCAAGCCGCTGTCCCTGTCAAAGTAAACAGGTTGTCCTCCCTCTACTAACAAGCTCGAAGGATCACTTTTAACCCCCAGCCCATCTGTAGCCCCATGCTTGCCATTGTATGAAGCAAGCAGCTTGCAGCTGGCCTCGCTGTGACCGCATGGAGAAAGAAGGGGGTGCAGCCACCTGGGGCTCCTGATGGACTGCAGTATATGATAGACAGTTGACAAACACAACTCTTCCCAGGCGTTGAGCACTGAGTCCCAAGGGATGGATGTGAACCTGAGCTGGGGAGAAGACAGAAGTCATAAGAAGGGCTTGTGGTTGAAACGCGCTCTTTTCCCCCAGCATGGCGGAGAAGGTCCCCCAGTATCACTGTTTTTGAGGTGAGAAAGATATTTCCTACGGCAGTTTGCCTGCAAGAGTGTGACAGTGGGCTAAAATGCACTGGTCTGATGCCCATGTGCTTTGGGGACACAAGGTGGCTCATGTGCGGACACCAGGGCAGGAGCAGAGCACACAGCCCATTTCCCTGGCAATGCAGGGACCCAAGCAAGCCTGTCCAGCTCTAGGCATGTCAAACAGGGAGGTCTGTCCTCCTGTCCTTCCCCTCCCTGCCACCAGCACCCTCATCCTCCCCAGGGCCAGCACAGCACAAGTCTGGGGTGATCTACATCAGGCTCAAATGGCTGCAGACATTTGGCCTCTCTTGCAGCCACACCAGGACCTCCTCTGCCTGCCGGTCAGCAGTTTTGAAGGCAGACAACGGGCGGTACTTGCACTGCTTCAAAGCACAAAGTTCAGGCTAAGCACGGCGGGGTTTTGTCAGGGTACAAGGTGAGCAGGGATCCAGATGGCCCAGGTGCAGGGAGCCCGATGAGTGTTCTGTCTGTGGTGTCTTGGCTAGAGAAGGTCCCATCCCCTTCTTGTCACGGTCATCACCTTCCCAGGGTGATGTCTTCCAGGTATGACAGCCCAAAGCTTCTGCCAATAACACAAACAGGACAACTTGGACCCCAAACCTGATCAGTTAAACCAGAATCGTTGCTCAGATTTACAGAAGGGAGATTTTGAGACAGTTTAATTAATTTAATGGAGGAGCACAATCAGAGGAAGAAAAACAGGAAAAGTACTGTCAATGCTCCTTTTTTTTTTTTTTTTTCTTTTAAATAAGCATGTTCCTGACAGGCACGTGAGTGAAAGGCATGGGTTTTCCAGCCAGGGGAGCTGCCAGAGGAGCACTGTGGACCCCGTGCTGACCAGGGGACCCTGGGAACCCGCAGCACTGATGAATGTCCTCACCATGAACTGTGGTGAGAGGCGACTGTTTCTCATTAGTCAGGAGGACAAAAGCGTCCCAGAAAATCACAGGGACATGACCAGATAGAGAAGCTTTTCAAGTGACTAACTGTCCATGGATGAGGGGCAAGGGAGGACAAAAGGAGCAAAAAGAGAGCACACAGACCCGATTTCTCAACTTCATGACGTAGTGGCAGCAGCTCTTGGGCAGAGAGGAACTGCGGTGACTATACAGTTTGTCCCTTTCCCTGCTGGTTTCTCCATAGATGCAGCCCCAGTCTTCCAGCACCTCAACCACAAACCCAGGGGTCGCCTATAATTTCAGACAAATCTTTTGCATCGGTACCTCCTGATTTATTACTGCAGCTGCCCTGGAGCAAGAGTGTCCTCCTGAAGCATGCTCAGGCTGCAGTGGCACTGCTGGAACGTCACTGCGTGTGCACGCTCCCTCGCATGCTTTCGAGCCAGGGCAGCTAGCGCTGAGCTGAGTGTATGGGGGTGAGCAGGGTCAGGGACCATCCTCGAGGGATGGGGGATGCGGCCACTCCGTCTGGGGATGAGAGAGCTTGGCCCCAGGCAGCTCCCTGCCAGCTGGCCGGGGTGCCGGGTGGCCTTCCCGCTCACACTTAATCAGCTTATCCCGACCCAGCAGTTCCCTCATTAATCACCGACGGACGTGGGTCCCACCAGGGCCTGAGAGAGCCGAGGCACTTTCCTTTCCCTGTGCACCCCATGGTTTCCCCGATTTACACCCTCCCACCTCTGAAACGTAGGCGTAACCTTGTGCCCTGCTCCATTCCTGATGGAGACGTCAGCGTCCCGCTGCTTCTTCCCCTGCAAGGCAGCTCTAGCCCCCCGTCACCCGAGAAGCTCTGCCCCCAGCCCCAGGGCATGCCCTGTGTGGGAAGCCCCTGCCCCACGCCGCTCTCCCCGCTCTCCCCGTAGCCCTCTGTGTGAGGCCAAAGCGTTTACAAGCGCTTTCCAAGCAGCTCAAATAATTTTCCCTCTCCCATCTCCTTCAGAGCTGGCAGAGGAGCATGTTGGGATGAGTCCGAATCCAGAAGCAAATGCTAGAAATTGGCTTCTTTTCTTATCTGAGTTTGTACGACTCCTAAAGTTGTTTGGTCCGGCTCTTCTCCACCAGCTCCAAGAGCCCTGTGGTCCAAGCAGTTCCTTGCCAAGACCAATGCGTCTTCAGGCTCGGACTGGGCAGCTGGGACTGTCTGGGGCAGAGCAGGCTTTCCTACCACCAAGCATCAGGCACTCATTTTCCCCAGCCTTCTCCCATCCCTCCTTCAGACTCCCTCTGGCCAAGACCATTTTCAGCTACTGCTCTCCCCAGTCTTCTCCCATTGCCTTCACAGACTCACAAATCCATCTCATGGATTCACAAACCAAACTAGGTCTCAGGTCCCACCTCCTATCCAAAGCAGAGGCAGCGGTGGGATCACAGCAGGTTGCACAGGACTTTGCCCAGCTGCGTCTTGACAACCTCCAAGGCTGGAGCTCCTACCACCTCTCCAGGCTCCTCTTCAAACACATGGCTGTTCCCATAGGGAAAAACTTCCCCATGCTACAAGCTAGGTCACTCTCTCTCATCCTCCCATGCACCTCCATTAAAAGCCTGGCTCTGTCTTCCCAATATTCTCCTCATAGTTGTTGGGGGATTTCTCCCCAAAGCTATCTCCTCGCAATGCTGGACAAGCCCAGCTGCTCCAGCCTCTCCTTGGCAGGCAGCAGCTCCAGCCCGTGCCCACGCTGAACTCTGTTTATCAATGTCTCTCTTGTACTGGGGGGGGGCGAACCTGGATGCAGTACCCACATATGGCGTAATGAGTGATGATTAGAGGAGGATAAGAGTTTCCCAAGGTCAGAAGGAAAGACCTGAGCCCTTCTGCTTTTCAGCAACCAAGTGCTTTGCCAAAAATATTGCTCCAGCTGCCTTGAAATGATGTGCAGCACCTGTGTGCACTAAGAACCTGTGGGTGATGCCCAGCCCTGTGTTTCTGCATTGCCCAAAACCTCACAGGACAAGGCAGTGGAGGAGGCCTTTTGCAGACAACAGATCTGGAAAGGAAACAGGTTCCCTGGCTCTCTGGATGTCAGTGGAAATGGAGCAGCTGCAGGATGCATTTTCAGCAGACTCACAAAGCCTACGGCCAGAGGGAGCCATCAGATCAGCTTCTCACAGCCCTGAGACTCACTGGTGGCTGCGTAGCTGCCCAGTCCTTGCAATGTTTTGTCTCCTTGCTTGTCTCCTCGTGCCTGCACTTTTCATCTACACCCATTTAATAATCATTCCCATCATACTGAATGTTATCAAGCCCAGAACTGGTCCCGGAGGAACAGGCTGGCAGGTGCCACTTCCCTGCAGGTGGCTACTGGTGCCCAGGGTCACACACGCTGTTCCGAATCATCCCCTGCTCCTCCTCAGCTCGGGGCAACCTGAGTCCCAAGCTGCCACAGGGACTCCCACCTCTGCTGCACTTCCTAGGGTACCTGTAAAATTCTACACAGCACAGGCAAGGACAAGAAATGGCAGCGCAGCTTGCACACAAGGTTACCAAAGATGTCTCCGAGTTTAAATTGTGCGAACGTTACAGAATCTGCAAAAAGCTGCAGAATGGAAAAAGTAAGCTGGAAGTGATTCTGGAGACCTTGTTTTATGAGCTAGGAAGGGAAGAAGCAATGACTATGCAATGTTAGGATGTTTTCTTTGTGGAAGGCAATTCGGCAAGACTGGTGGTCATATCTCCAAAGGGCCACAGGCAAGGGGAGAACCATTATCATCGAGTCCACGTGCACACCACAAAGAAATGCTCTCTTCCAGCAGCAAGCTAGTAAGCTGCCCTCATGTCTGGGAAGAAGTGACGTCTCTCCACAAGCTGCTCACATTTCTTCATCATCCCAGGGACAGAGGGCAGAGGTGGAGAGCTGGGCAAAAGGGGCCCCTTCCCACGGGTGTGCTCCCATTCCCCTTTAAAACCTCGTGTGGGAGTTGCATTGGCTTTACTTTACTCTGGTCAGGCTTTTCCCAGAAAGGGCAAGCAGTTATTCTCCTTTCAAGATACTTGAAGTAACAGCCATGCCGCCCCTGCGCACCTGACTCACATGAAAGATGCTCTGTGCGCTGAGGAACATGGATGCCTGAGCAGGGAGATACCCAGTGGATGCCTTGCTGCCCCAGCATCTCCTGGGAACACCAGGGAAATTCCAGTTGTGTAAGAAATAAATACCATTCCAGCTAAGATACATCAGCCCATTCTTTCAGGGCTCTCGGGTACAATTTATCTGGGCAGCTACTTTTGAAATATTTGCCCTCAGTGTATGTCTTCTAGCATCCCTTCTAGTGCCCAATAAGCTGGAAAGTATTTCACAGCCTTCCTTGCTTCTTCCTAAACACTGAATAATGATATTGCCTTCCTTTCTGCATCTTGCGTAATAGCATTTTCATTCTTTTTGGCAACAGATTTAAAAAGTTGAGGATGTGTTTTGGTAGTAAAAGCTGTGCTCCTCCTCCTCATCGCTGTGGTCAGCCATGCATATCTCCCAGGAGCATTCACAGTTTTATACACTTCCCAACTTCCCATTTGCATCTGCTTATGATGACCCAGCTCATTTCGGACAGCTGATCCTCCTTCTCGGCTGAGCCCACCAGTGAAATCCCCTTTCTCACTGGACAGCTCAGGCTTCAGCCTCTAGTAACAACTTTCTGAAGCACATGCCTTTTCCCTTCCTTTTTTTTCAGCCCCCACTGTTTTGCTTGCTGCAAAACTTGCTCAGGGTGCCCTCAATCCCCTTGTCTATGTCATTGGTGAAGATATTAAATAGTACTGGTCCCAGTACAGACCCTTGAGGGACACAACTCGCTACTGGTTTCCACTTGGACATTAAGCCATTGGCTGTAACCCTTTGGATGCAGCCATTCAGCCAGTTCCTTACCCATCGCTTTTCCCAGACCAGAGATTATGGCTGGTCAGCACCACCACAGCACCCTGGCTGCTGTTAGCTTGGCACAGGTGGCACGAGGACACGTGCCTGGTGGCAGGGGCACGAGCACATGTGCCAGGTGGCAGGGGCACTCCTACGGTTTGCTTGCATTGCTCCTGAAAAGGTGAGCCGTACTGGCTGGGAGTCTCTTCTGGGCTGGAGGATGTTAATCTGGGAGGTGGCACGGCTGCCTGGTGTAACATTCCCCATGGGAGGCCACCACGTGCCCATCTCCCATGCAAGTCTCTGTTGCTGTGGGCGCTCCTGGGGCTGGTTCTCCAAAGCATCCATGCTGCTCCCGCCACATGCTCTCCTTGCCACAGCTCCAGCCTCGGCTATATATGAATATCAGGGATCCCATGGACGAGGGCCCAGGAGACCATTGTGAATGCAACAAGGGACACAGCCTGTGCCATGCCTAGGGCTGGGTCTTCCCTGGCCAGACGAGTTTTAGCAGCATGAGGCAGCCTTGCCACAGCACCGCTCACTGCCAGGACCCTGCAAGCAGCACAGGCATGGTCCCCAGCCACGATTCCAGCCCCTCTGTGCCACGTGCACCATCGCAGCTCAAGGGGCTTCACAGCCATGCAGAGGTCCAAGGGAACAGGCAGACCCCAGCTCTGCAGGGTCTTCTCTCTCTGGGTCAAGTCCATGTTTCTCAGGCTCTCAGGGGGACTGAGGTTCTGTTCTGCCCCACAGGGATGGCCAAGGTGGGTGGAGGAGAGGGAGAAAGTGTGGAGCAGTCGGGGAAGAAGCGCCCAGTCCCTTGGGCTGAGGTGGGAGCCCTGCTGCAGCTGGAGGAACTACTGCCATGGTAATGGACCAGCACTGGCTGGGCAAGGGATGGGGTCCAGGGCAGGGTTGGCTCCACAGGGATGCCTCAAGCTATTGACGTGTGACCTGCTCCAGCTTCATGAGGCACTTTGGCTTCAGGAAGGGGACACAGACAGTGTGGCCGCAGGAGTCCAGCAAGAATTTGAGCAGCGGCTGACGCAGCCTTTCCATGGACCACTGCACGGCCCCAGGAAGTTTCACAGCTTTATCTCCAGCCATTTTCTTGCTGTGTGCAACCAGAGTTTGCTGCACACCTCCTGCCTCAACTCCAGATTTGAGATGACACCAGGTGCTGCAGCACGAGGCTGGCTCCCATCCTCAACCACGCATGACCCTAGGATGGCAAAGCTGGTGTGACAGCCGTCATCTTCCTTTAGCAGGATCAAAGGTGGTCCTGCTGCACATCCTGCTGCCTTGGGAAGGGCTGGGGGGACCATGGACAAACCAGAAGACCATAGCAAATCCTCAGTCAAGAAGAAGGAGTATCTTGCACACAATGTTCTGCAGTGCTGGTGGCTGGATGGACGGAGGAGCAGACGCCAACGGGCAGCTCTTCAGCTCTGATGTCTGGCTTGCAGCCTCAAATCCCTCAGTCCTGGAGAGCCCGGGGCAATCAGGACTTGCAGGCACTGCCTGTGGCTGGGGAGCCCAACCAGTGTCCCAGTGCCTGTAGGGAAGAGTTCAGGTGGTGGCTGCTCACAGAGAAGCTATCATCTTCCTTCGCAGGATCAAAGCTTGTCCTGCTGACAGTTCTGCTACCAGTCCTGCTGCCTTGTTGGCCAGGCTGGAAAGGGCTGGGGGGGTGTCCATGGACAAAATGAGAGTGCACAGGGACTCCTCCTCACTCCGAGGGAGTCCCTCATCCAAGCAAAGGAGGGTCTTACGCACGATGCTCCTCAGCACTGGCTCCCGGCTGCCACAGGCAAGGCAGACCCTCCTGGGCACTAGTCTTGTCTCCCCACATCCCTGCAGAAGCAGCCCCCCCTCACCGAAACGGCGGCAGGGAACCTGCCAGCCACGGCAGATGGCACCTCTTCCCATGCTAATGAGCCAGCAGGATTTAATTCCTGCCTCCCATTAACACTCATTAGAGTGTCACTTGGCCATTCTTCTGTGTCTAGCACATCTCTGCTGCTTCTGCTTCAAGATGTTAATTCGGGGCTGCCTCTGGGGTGGCCGACATCCCCCCTCTGCCTCACTGTCCCCGAGTCCTCACGTTAAATACCTCTTAAGAGGAGACAGGCACAGAGCAGCATGACTGGCACTCCGGGCATGGATGGATGGATGGATGGATGGATGGATGGATGGATGGATGGATGGAACTGGTCTTAAGCCATAGGCTGGATATGGACTCAGGGCTTTTTCATGGCATCCCCATCTTGCCCAAAATCCCACGTCCCCACCATGGGCACAGAGCTGCAGGAAGATGCAGCCAGACCTACCGCAGTTTGCTGGGGGCCAGAAGTAGGTTACTTTCTGCCGTGCATAGAAATGATATGATGCATATTCATCAGTTACGGTTGTGCAGAGATTACAACAGTTGCATAAATTGCAGGTTTAGGGATCGCCAGCTGCACTCCATGACTTTCCCACGGCTTTCTCCCCTGAAAAAGAGACTGAAATTGGAGTCACCTCATGAAAAATAAAGGTCAGCGCTTTAAATGATGTCTTAGAAAAATACTGTTTTCTTGACTGTACATTTTTGCACCCTCAGGTGAACAATTCAGTGATCGTAAGCCTCATCTTATTATTTAAAATGATATTTATCAGCTGAAATAACTTTCAATACATTTTTGTTCTAAAAAATCAATTTACCAAACTGTTCAGGGGTAAGATGGAAACAAATTGAATTTGAAGCCCAACCTCACAGGATCGATGCTAAGCAGGTCGCTGCGTTTGTTTACAAAGGGAAAATATTCTTTCATGCAGCTGCCTTTGAGCATAGGAGAACCCGGGGAGCGTAAAAGCTTTGAGCAGCAGAGAGGATTTGGGGATCAATGCTCTGCAATCACCCGTGAAGGCAGGAGCTGGGGGCGAAGGTGCCCCAGGGCATGCAGTCCTGCCCCGGTTCCCCTGTTGAACGAGGCTCTCCCCAGCCACTTGTCACCAGCCTGGCCATGCCACCAGATTGAACATTTGCCCCAGACACTTGTCACCAGCTTGGCCGTGCCATTGGCTCTCTGCTGTGTGCCTCCTTGCCAGCCTCGCCACACGATGCCGGCCCCTTCTAAAGTGACGATGGCGCAGCAATCACTTCACCCAGCAGTGAGACCACTCTCGGGTGCCACCAGCCTTAGAGACCTCTCATGCAGCTCTGTGGTTTTCACCCAGTGCATACATAGCTGTGAGAGCCCCCAGAATAGTTTCGGATCCTCTCAACCACAGGGTATGACATTAACCCTGGGGGGAATACGTGCTGCAGTGCTTCTATCCATCCACGACAGATGAATCTCATCTGAAACTCTGAATCGGCCATATTTGGAAATAAAGAAGGGCTGAAAACACACTGATGTGAGCCAGGTCTGTTCTACACAGAGGCTGGGCAGCCAGCCCTGGGCAAATACTCATTTCTGCTGTCTACTCCCTTGCAGGCACAGTGAGACCTCATCTGCACGTAGCAATGATCGGCCAAGCTGCTGACCACTCGCTTTTTCACACTTTCCACCACGCCAAAGCAGTTTTCTGGCCTGCAAACACTCCAGCAAATGAAGTATTATTGCCTTTCAGCTGGGGAGCGGCTGCACAGCAGCACAGAACAACTGAAAGCATTTTGATAGTCTCATATTTTGGGGTATCTGTGACCACGGAAAAAAACAAGCTCTTTTCAGCCAAGCCTTTCATTAATTTTTCATCCAAAAGAGAAGCTAATATCTAAGTGTAAAGCTCCTTGCTTCCCCAAATGTCTCATTTGAACTATATGGGACTCTCAAGAAAGACCATCTATTTCCCAAGCAAGTGTTCCGAGTGCCTTGGGATAACACCACCATACCCTTTTATTGCTCCTGCAGCAACCCCTGTATCATTGTCTGTATTTTCACGTCTCTTCATCATCAGAGGAAGCTGGGGGAGAGATGCTGTTAGGAGCTACCCGAGAATCGCTTCCGCGATCTGTGCATCCTCACCAGCGCCAAGGAGAGGGGATAATAACTTCCCTCAATCTGCTGGCCACGCTCCTCCTAATGTAGCCCAGGATGTGGTTTGCCTTTTTCACGACGAGAGTGCTCTCTTGGCTCATATTCAGCCCGGTGCCCACGATAACCCCTGGGTCCTTCCCATCAGCGCTGCCGCTCGGTGCTCAGCTCCCAGCCTGGGCTCGCGGCACCTCAGTGCCGCACATTGTATCCCCCATGCTGAGTTTCAGGGGGTCAATGATCACATTTATCTAATCCCTCCTGGACTGAGGCTGTGTCAAGGTGTCAGCCACCCTCGTCTAGTGGCACCTGAGGCTTTGCTGGAGGTTCACCCTGTGTCAGTGCCCCTGTTGCTGATGGCCATCCCCGTGTCAGCCCCCAGGTGCTTCAATCATTACTGGCCACCCACCAGCTGTTGAGCTGGTGGTGGCCACCCTCAGAGTCCAGCGCAGTCTTCCCTTGGGAAATCCCTGCTTGCCCTTTACGTGCTCAGAAATGGCTTCCGAGATGCTGTGCTCTGTAATGGGTCTTATAGCAATTACCGTTCCCTTTACTGATCCGCGCCAAGTCACGTCTCCCCTTCCCCCAGAGAGCGCAGAGCTCTGACTCCTGGATGGATAATCCCCACCACCCGTCAGTCCTCCTCCTGCAACCACACAGCAATAGAAAACACAGAAAGCAGGGGTCAGAGACCATGAGATGTCTCTGTGCCCCCTTTGCTCTGGCTTGCCAGCCCAGGCACTGGGTCCCAGCCACTCAGCAATGCCCAAAAATCTCCTGCAGGATGAACCATCTCCAGCACAGAGGAAAGCTTCGGGTGAACCCAGCTGCGACATTTCCGCGCAGGCTGGAGCTTTGAATCCCAGCAGCAGCCTCAGCTAGTTTTATACAAAGACGTTAACGAAATTCAGGATATCTTGGTTTTGAAAGCGCTGCATAATTGCAAGCTGTTATTGTCTGAAACCGCATTTGCAAGATGCAGTCTCAACAGCCAGGCAGTTTGGAGAAAAGAAACACTTGCTTAGTGTGGGAGAAGCTCCTGCAGAGGATACAGCCTCACAAATACCCTTGCCAAGCATTCACAGGCCTTCTCAGCTGCCCGACCAACACACTTTTCAAGCAGAAACCTGTGGGCAACATCCTACCTGAACTTCCCCCAGCCCTCGCCGTAAGTTCAGGGCTTTTCTGTCCCATTTGTCTCTACACCATGTAGGATCTTTCATCACATCATCAGCATCAGGTTGCAAAGCCAACAGTAGCTTCCAAAGGGGCAGGTCTACAAGCTCCCCACCTTGAACTGCAACATCCAGAAAGCTCTGGCAAAGCCTCCGTGTACACGTTTCTACCCTGCTCACAGCACTGCTGAGACTTTGCAGCCAAGAACACTATGCCCAGGCAAGTGCTTATTACCCCTTCTAGACTCCTCTTTCTCATGTGCCTTGAAAAGCCTAGGAAATGCTGGGTTTGATCGGGCGTTGGCAAAGCCACAGGCATGAGTGTTATTTCGGGCATGTGATTCAGTGGGGGACTAGAGCACCCCAGGAGGAGAATGGCTGGATTTTGTCTTGAGCTTTGTGGTTAAATTTCAACCAAGAAGCCTCAGTGACTTCGGGCAGGATCCTACACCTGCACAAGGTCTGATCAGTGGCTCGGTGCTGCTCAGGAAGGGTTTGAGTGACAAGTTCAGCCTTTCCCTGTAGGACATCCCTCAGCCAAGAGAGGTGGCCACGTGCACTCCCCATCACTATCTTGTCACAAACAGAAAATCCACGCATATCCCATCACTGATTCACATCTTCACTCATTGAAACCCACCTGCACCCAAACTTTGGAGGACTTGTTGGGTCATACAAAGCTTAGGCTGGGCCTTCTTGGTATTACTTGGCCCTGGGAGCTGGATTTTGCAGTGCATCAGGTTTTGTGATGCATGGGACAGTCTTCTATGAAGTCTGACCACAGACGGGCGACCCAGTCCTTGGGGACAAAAAGCAGGCAGCATCCACAGACTGACTCCAATTTGGGACGTACCTCCAGGGCAGGCAGGACATTCTGAAGTGGGTGTCCCAGGTCCTCCAGGGTGCCTGAGGATGAGGATGGCTCAGAGATGGAGAACATCCATGCCAAAAGATGTAGTGGATGCTGCAAGTCTGCTCAGGTTCCACAGGAGACCAGCTCATGGGAAAGAGGCCCACTGAGGACAGCTAAATATTCATATGGTGGCCAGCACCCCCTGCCCCTGGCCACCGCTAACTCCAGGGGAGGGTGGCAGGGCTGGTGGCCACACAAGTCTCTGCATGGCTGGCAGCATCAGTGTTAACAGGGCTCTGCCCCAGCCCTGCCGGGAGCGCACACTTGCTTAGAGAGCTGTGCTTCCAGAACACTCCTTGCAATTACATGCCCTGCCACCATGCAGGTGAGTTATTAATATTTATTAGTCTCAATTATTCATGGCTTCTTTAGGATCCTGTTGTTTAAGTCCAGCTTGAGATCTCCAGGCTAGCAATCACAAGTTGCTTTCCAGAGGAATTACAGTAAATCAATCCTTTGGAGATGTTACAGGCAGCTGTAAAACTCACGGACAGAGCTGCCTGGAAAGGAGTCTCATGCTCAGCCCTCAGAGGCCCAGAAATGCTGCACAGGAGCTCAAGCCCTCCTGAGGTGGGGTGCAGGATCCCAGGACACCACATTCCCTCTTGCCACCACCTGCACAGAGGTCACACTGTCCATCTCCTTCTGAAGCTGCAGGGGAGAAACAGCCCAGGGATAACAGCTTGGAGGTTTCTCCCGGTCGAAACGACACCCGGTGAGGATGGAGACCGAACCATGATGTTCGCAGCAGAGCAAGGCAAAGCAGGCAGCAACCAGGAAGACACAGCCCATCCCGGCAGCTGTGACGGGATGCCCTTGCTTGTCCCAGCTCCTGGCTGGTGCTTGGTCCATAGCTGAGAAGCCGCAGGGAGGGTGCGGGGTCCAGGACAGACACCTCAGGGCGCTCCCACCAGGCACACCCCTTGGCACAGGGTATCCCACTGAGACCTGCCAAATCGCTCCATCAAAGCCGTGTCAGCAGCAGCGAGGAGCAGGCACACAGCCTGGAGGGGCAGGATTTACCTTCCTGCCCTGTTGGCGCCCTGTGGCAAGCTCTGGGTGACCCCCAGTACCAGTCACCGAGCACACCGTCCCCCGGGGGTGCACGGGAGGAGGCAGGGGGTTCTGCCTGCACACCGTCTGCAGCAGACACGAGCTGCCAGGGCCGCCCTCTGCCAGCAGAAAGCCATCTGGACCACTCAGAGATGCTCGACGAGGCTGATAAGCCGAGGCCTGGCACCACACTAACTGCGCCCGCCGAGCCGTCTCACGGCTGCTTGCAAAGCCCCGGGCAGCACAGGCGATCCCAGTGCTTCCCCAGCAGAGCCTGAGCCACGCTCCTCTGCATCTGCTCCCAGCCTGAGCCTCGGAGCAGCCACCCCACAGCCCATGGCCACTTCCAGCAGCTCACAGCACCACAGAGGTAATGGGTGGGACAGGGAGCGCACGTGCCACTGGAAGGAGCTGTGGGGTGGGCAGGGTCCCCCGGTGCATCAGGCACGGCACGTGTCCCTGCAGCCCTCCACGACAAGGGTGAGCACAGCCTGTCTGGTGGTCCTGGTTGATGCTCATTGACCATGATGGGAATGAGGGCATGCAGAGCTCATGTAGACACCTGGGAGGGGAAGGAGAGAGGCTCATGCAAGAGAAATAGCCCTCTGCCTCACTACAGTCCCTTCCCTCGGTGAGGGCTGGTCTCTGGGGCACTGGGGGCTCTGAGGAGCACAGCGTGGCCAAGGCAGGGGTGCATGGCCAGGAGGGAGCATGGTGCTCTTCTCTGGAGACCAAGAAACGCCCGAGGACCAGCCTTGCCCACAGTGATTCATGGCTGAGCCTCATCGCCAGCATGCAAAGGATGGAGTGGTTCACTCAGCGCAGAGGAGGAGGAGCGGGGGAGAAGGAGGAGAAGGGAAGCAGCCCTACACCTTGAAGCTTCAGCAATGAGCAGGCAGAAAAGACTGGCTGCGTCTCCTCCAAAGCCAGGGTGATGGCCCTGTGCCACCAGGCTCACACAGCTCTCAGGCGGGTGTCAGAGCCCAGACAGGGTATGCTGGGATGGAGAGGAACTGGGCAGAGGCCCCCACAGCAAGGGCCATCCCATGAGACGAGATGCCAAAAAGGCCACGTGTCACTCTCAAAAACTGAGTTTCCTTGTATGCCATCCTTCCTCCAACCTATCTTCCCCTCTCCTCATCTCCTCCACATCTCTGCAGCAGTCAATGCCTCCCGCCCGTGACGTAACCCTCCTTTGACTAAAATCTGAAAAAAACCCCGTGCTGTGCTCTGGGCTCCAGCATGGCTCAGCATACAAAATCTTGATCTGTTAAATGGGTTTGCAGGGGAAGCTCGGTGAGCAGGAGGGGGAACACACACCCGTCTCCATGGCCCTCCACCTGGGTCAGATACCTCTCCTGCACCAGGCTGGTCACTACTGGAGAGGATGGAGGGGGGCCGGGAGGCAAGGGAGGGCTCGTGCAGGCACAGAAAAGCATCCCAGAGCCCATCTGGCTGGGCAGGAGGTGCTGGAGAGGCCTGATGCAGCTCATAGAAAGGCCAAGGGTGGCAAAGAGGTGGGTTTGGAAAGAGGAGAGAGGAAGGACTGCAGGGGAGACACGCAACCCAGCTGCAGAAAGCAGGGCAGGCGCATGCCAGCACTGCCGGGTACAGGGGTCCTGCCTCGCACCCACCACAACACCAGGTCGGGGACAAACATTGGCCAGACCCTCTGAGCTGTCAGATCTGCCCCATGTCACCCCCCCAGCCACATTCCATCCCTCCTCCACCGAGCCGTCGCACCGCATGGCTGCACCACCAGCCTGGCCAGCTCTGGGGACTGGAGGTCCCCAGGGTGAGCGTCCAGCGTCTGTCCCCACGCTCTGCCTGGGGACACAACCTGGGCCCCCTTTTCTTACAGCTCTCCCCTCACCCTGCTGGAGAAACCGAGCCGATCCTACCACCAACAGTGCCTCAGACAGACTCCAGCAGGCAGGGGCATTTTCTTTTTTCCCCAAAAAGCCTCTGAATCCCAGCAAGAGCCGTTTTAATCAGAGCTTTCTGCCCTGCGGGACTCCACGCAGGGTAATGAAAGAGGCGCAGACAGCCCTTTTACTCTCCCCTCCCATCAACCCTCTGTTTGGCCTCCTCTCCTTTTTTAATTCCCCCCCTCACCGCATTTCAAGTCTGCTTGGTAAATGTTTGAAAGTGATGCTGATGTGGTTGGTATGGCAACGCCAGGCTGGGGCCCTCGCCTGAAACCCCAAACACACAATTAGCTGATTAAGAGGTAAGCGCGGGGCGGTGGAGCACTGGGGATCTGCCTGCTCCATGGGGCTGTCCCCCCTCACCCCATCAGAGGTGCTTGGGGGTCCCCAAGAGGGGTGAGAGGCATCAGGTCCTACAAGGGGATGAGATGTAGCCTGAGGAGCCTGCACAGACCCTCATGTGGGTGTAAAGGACTGGGTTTCCAGACTTGGAGAGGCTGGGGACAAGCCTTTGCACGAAGCCTGTCCATAGGATGCTGTGGCACGGGAATGGGGCTGATGGAGACACCAAAAGCAACGTGGAGGCTGCTGGACCCACTTCCAAGCACCACATCCCTGTCCAAACAGCAGCACCCAACAACCTTGTGTAGCTCCCAGCCTGGGTGCAAGTCACACCACGACCCACCTCCACAGTGGGACAGGATGCAGCCGTGCCCCAGAGGGATGCATTGGTCGGATCCAGCACTCACAGCTCTCAGCTCCGCTGAGCCATGCTCCGCTGGAGCTAGCTGGGCTCTGCATCTGCCTCCATCCCTGATGACTGCCTGCTTGCCCCCAGCCTCCAAAACGGGACACAGAGGTGCCCACACTAGCAGGGCAGAGGCTTGTGGGCAGGCTCTGCCCTCTCCCCTCTCCTCTCCTCTCCTCTCCTCTCCTCTCCTCTCCTCTCCTCTCCTCTCCTCTCCTCTCCTCTCCTCTCCTCTCCTCTCCTCTCCTCTCCTCTCCTCTCCTCTCCTCTCCTCTCCTCTCCTCTCCTCTCCTCTCCTCCTCTCTCCTCTCCTCTCCTCTCCTCTCTTCTCCTCTCCTCTCCTCTCCTCTCGCACAGCTTTATTGCTCATAAAGCAGCTCAGGAAGGCAGCAATCATCCCCGTGACAGCCCCGGTTAATGAAGTCGGCCTTCATTAGGCGTTTCCGTTCCACTTGAAAAGCTTCTCTGTGAGGATGCTCAACCGGCCTGCGGCAGAGATGTCCCCGCCAAGGGAGGACACGGGGACAGGTGATGCTGCAGGGGGGCGGCCAGGCTGGCAGGGTGGGCAGCAGGGAGGGCTAGCCATGCCTCCCTATGGGGACAAACGCGTCCCTTTGCAAGGTGCTGTGGGGCTGGCACTGGGACGTTGCAACTGCAGTTGCAAACCTATACCCTGCACCCATCCATGGTCCAGCCCCAGTGCTCCTCCTCCCACCCCAGCCTCGACCCTTCTCCCCAGCCCCAGGGTTCATCCTGCTCTCCAGAGCCCTGCAGCGTCCTGGGGGACAAGTCCCTGCACCAGGCTCTGCAGGGACACCAAATGGGTACATCCACGTCCCCGCTTAGGGCAAGGGAATACCTGTCCCTGGAGAGCCATGGGGTCCGGCCTCCACCCTTTCTGGGGACTTGCAGGAGGAGGGGAGGGGACAAGCTCTGGGGGACAGCTGCCCGCTGGGAGCTGGCTGGAGTGGCCCTGTGAAGAGGGTCATTTAGATAATGCCTGCAAGAGTGCTCCTAGATTAGAGAGCTCTAAAGTGCTCAGCTATTATCTGTCCGGAGGGAGCATCCTTGTCTCATCAGGGCCAGGCTTGGCGAGCGGCCAGCTGCAGGGACAGGCTCCGTGTTCTGCTCTGCTCTGCAGGGACATGCCACCCCTGGGAAGGGCAGCCCAGGGTAAGCCCAGGCAGCTGTATTTGGGGAACACCTTCCTGTAGACCCCAGACCCTGGGGCATGCCCCCTGGGGCAAGATGGATTGTTAGCTTCCTCCTACCCGCTTCATCTCCATTTCCCTCACCCCTGCACCTTCCCCTCAGCTCCCCTTGGGGCATTTTGGCACCCATCCGCACTATCAGACCATGTCCTTGCCCAGTATCTCCTCCCTAGGTCCTGACACTGGTCCCCACCAGCTTTTCCCCCTTAACATGGGGATGAAGGCAGCTTAGGGAGGAGCAATGAGGATAAATGGATGAACAAGTTAGCGTGGTGCTCCTCATGCTCCTTCTGGGCTCCCCAGAACACAGTCTTGTAGAAGGAAAAGGGAACAGCCAAGCTGTGACTGCAGGACGGTAGGAAGGAGCAGGTAGGGGCTCACCTGGAGGTGGGTAAGCAAGAGGATGGATGGGCTGGGTGCAGGCTGGATCTCCTCCTTCCAGCAGCTGGAGAAGCTGGTGAGGTGCATTGTCCACTCAGGGCTGCAGGTCCAGCAGATCTGGGGCTGCCACAGCTCAGCCCAGCAGATGTGGGGATGCAGCGGTGAGGTAGGGCTGCATTACACACAGGTGAGGATGAGGAGTAACCAGCACTTATCTCTGCACCAGACCAGGTCCCTGGATGGAGCTAAAACCGCCCTGAGCAGCACAATGTGCTGGTGCCCCAGGAGGGGACATCGGGTCGGGCCGCAGTGGGAGCTCAGCCTAAATTTGCAGCCGGGCAAAGGAGAGGTGTCTCCTACCCAGGCAAACCAGTGCCTGGCCCTGCCCTAGCTGGGATTTCGGCTAGCTACGTGCATCCAGACAGACCCCAGGACCTGGGGAGCTGCGGGGCTGAAGATGATAGATTCCTTAGGCAAATTCTGCTCCAGGCTTTTGTACTGGGGGATTTTTGGGTGCCAGGAAAGCTGTTATGGAGGGGGCAAAGCCAGCCCTTGCACCCTGACTGTGAACACTCAGTAACTATGAGCACAGAGCTCTGTGGTCCAGCTCTGGGACGGGGAGGAAAAACTTCAGAGCAAACAAACACGGTGCCACGGCTGCGAGGCACAGAGCCAGCATCCACGGCGTCTTAACCTACTTCGGGTTCGTTACGGCACGGCTGCTGATGGGGGCCAAAGGAGGGGCTGCGTCCATGCTGGGCACCATCTGGCAGCTGCTGCTCAGGGCACTCTGGCCACTGAGGGCAGGGGGAAAGCCAGGAAAGCCATCCCCATCCCTGTCCCCATGAAATGTGTCCCCATCCGTGTCCCTGAAACCATGGCAGGGTGAAAGCAGGCAACAGGAGCTACAAAGCAGCCACCACCCTCCCATCAGGAGTTTGCAGTGGCATCAGCACCACAGCCCTCTGCACACACCTGGAGGACAGGATTGGGAGAGGGAAGGTGTCAGAGCAGCCCCTCTCCAGGGAACCGGTCCCCAAGGAAAGCAGGTTGAACCCTTTGGGGTGGGGGGCACAGGGCCACGGCCCCCTCCACCATCAGGCTCAGGCTGCAGGGAGCTGGAGGATGTGGGGACCGACGGCTGAGCTGTCGGGGTGTGGGATCTCCAGAGGACATCTGCATTGATGGCCGGGGGTGTGACAGGAGGTGTCAATCATCTGTCCTCAATGGTGGGAGCATCATGCACGGCACCTGCATTGGTGATCAGGGGTGTGACGGGCAACCACTGATGATCTGATGTGAATATCCTGGGGCAGCGATGGAGAGCCATCAGGGGGCATGATGGACAGCTGTCAGTGGACATGAAGGACAGCCATCAGCCTTGTAAGGTACTGTCTGCAGCCAGCATCAGGAGATGTCCCTCTTGGTTGCTGATGGTGAGCAGGATCATGTCTACAGCTGGGATCAGGTCCATGGGTGGGATCCCAAGCCCCTTCCCTTGCCTGGAGCCCACACAGGTGGAGGGCATGGTCTGGGACCGCTGGAGGGAACCAGGCATGGTCTCCCTCGCTCACAGGCTTGTTCCTGCACTGCTTGTTCTCAGTGATGGGTGATGCTCTGCCATTCCCCGCCTGCAGTCTTATACAGCAGCCCATCAGGCAGACAGTTTTTATCCCATTTCATGCTGATTTTGGCATCATCCTCCCCTCCTGAACCAGCTGCCACGAGGTGTGCCGATGCCTCTCCGAACCCTCCCTGCAGCGCATCAACACTATTATCTCCATCAGCCAAACTTGTAATCTCCTGAAAAAAGATATCTCGCTATTTTGACAAGTTCTCTTTTCCATCACCCCCCGCTGACTGGCAGGAACGCCGGCTTGCGCAGGCGCCCCGCTGCTGCTGCTCCTGCTTCTTGGCAGGAGCCGAAAGTTCGGGTTCCCCCCACCGAATAGCAAACCCTTCACCCTGTGCCCCCCTCCCTGACCCAGGGTGCTGTTGGCATCAGGGCCGGACGCCGGACGGGAGCCCGGATGAGCCGAGGTGGCACAGGGCGACGTTCCCAGGCGGCGGGCTCCAGAAGCAGCCGCAGATGGTGAGCCCACACGCCGCGTCGCTGCAGCAGCCAGTGACCTACACGCGGGCGTCATGCGAGATTTTGGAGGGAAGGGGGGGAAGAGCTGACGAAAATGCACATTCCCGCTGCAGCTCAGCTCTCACCTCCGCCCCTGCAGCCCTCCTCCGGCAGCCCGGCACTGCCGGCTCCGCCAAGAGCTTTCCCAGCCTGTTGCCGCCGCAGCCGCTCCGACGGGCACCCAGCCACGCTGTGGCTTGTCAGAGGGGGGTGTCAGGGCAGGGGACCATGTCTTCCTTCTCCACAGGGCGGTGAGAGAGCATCCCGCGCCCTGCATGGGGGGGAGGCTGCTGGATGCCCCTTGCAGAAGCAGATCTGGGCTGCAGGTCTCCTTTGGTGGGATATCACACCCACCGGCTGGGCCACCCAAGGGCTGCCGAGGAGCTGCCATCCCCCCAGTTTCAGCCAGCCCCATCCACGGAGCCTTACTGCAGGGGTGCAGCCTGGCCGTGCTGCAGAAGGGACTGCAGAGCACCAGCGCAGATGGCAGTAGGACCCCCAAACCCCTCAGCAGTTTGAGCAAGAGCAGGGCTGGGGCTCCTCCTCACCTTCGCTTTTCCAGGAACCACTGCACTCAGCCACGGGCCCACCAGGGCAGGCACTTAAAGCTTTCGCAGCCTGCCGGCACAATCCTCCTCCACCGCTTCCCCCTTTCCCCGGTCCTCCGGGGCCAGGGCTTATCTGCAGACATGTTTTCCTCCGGCCTCATTTACAGCTGGCCTCCACTTTCTCCACCCCACACACATCCCAGCACCTCTCCACCGTGCTCCCCAGGCCAAATCATGCAAAATGTGATTCACCCTAAAGGGAAGCATCCCTGGGGAAGGATGAAGCACAGAGAGGCACCCCCGGGCCAGGGCAGGGTGACTGGAGGCTCTCTGCAAGGCTCCCGCAGCCGATGAAGCGAAGCAAGACAGGACCTGACAGCCACAAGCAGAAAGCATATAAATTCTGTCTGCAGCCTGGCTTTGCACGGCTCCACCCGGCGGGGAAGGGAGCTACAGACCCACTCAGGTCCCAGCGCAGCACCCAGACGCTGCCTTTCGCAGCCCCTGGCTCTGCTTGCGGGTGACACGAGCTGCAGATGGTCTCAGCTCACTCCTGGCTGAGACGTATGGGAGTGGGAAGGGTCTCTAATGGAGGTATTGGTACTGTGAGACCAGTGTCGGTGCCCCCAGGTCTAGGGAGGGCTGGCACAGGGTGAGGAGCAGCCGCCAGGGGTCAGGGACCAGGCTGGCACCAGTGTGTGGCACAGGCTGGAGAAAACCTGTCCTGAACACGGTGCTGGGAGCATCCTCCAGGCTGCCCTGCCCCAACCACTTACTCCTGGTGAGGCAGGGCACTGCATTGGCACTAGAGACTGCGTCCAGCAGAGGCTTGTTCAGAGGTGGAGAAGACCTCAGGGATGGCACTGCTCATCTCCTGGGAGGCAGCAAGCTTCAGTCATCAAATGGCCCTTCACCCCATGGCTCCAAACCCATGCTCCCCACGCTTTCTGCATGGGAAAGGTGACATTCCCCTCCTCCTGCCACTTGCTGCTCTACCGAGGCCTCCTGAGCACCTCTGCAGACATATGCATCAGTGCATGCATGCATATACCTCCTCTTCTCTGTGGGCTGGTGGGTCTGCATGGAGCCAGCCAGGCCCTGTCCCATTGAGGGGACGGGGGCTGGCAAGGTCAGGATGTGATGCTGGGATATGAGGTTTCCCCTCGCAGCATCATGGGGGCAGGAAAAGCACAGAGGGGCCAGGCAGAGCACCCCTCTCTCTTAGCAAGGAGACGACCTGCTGTATCTCTCTTGCCTGAGCGACAGGATGCAGGGACAGCCCCTGCAGCCATCCCCGCTCTGATCTAACCTTCAACATTAATCCCAGGCCTGTCTGGAAGCTGTTCCTAGGAGGACTCAGATGCTTTTGTGCCCTAAGTCATCCCCAGGTACAGCTGGCAGCTCTTGAAGAGGAAAGCATAACCCCTCATCCAGTGGTCCCCCATCCCAGAAGGATGACAGGGGGCTGAGTGACCACCTCCACCAGGCTGGTGTGGGGCAGCTGGGGGTGCACATGGAGCAGATATCCCACCTTCAGAAGTGCTGCTTTTAGGGCCGTGCCCTCCTCTCCAGCCCAGCATCCCCCCTGATGCCCCATCATCTCCCTTGCACCCTCTGTGAGCCCCCAGCCCCTCTGCAGCAGCCCTGTGCTGTACACCCAGGGGACATCCAGTGCCGGGCAACAGGAGAACCAAAACCACCCGTGCTGCATTGCACCGGGGCACACAGGGCTGCACGTAGCCAGGACTCACTGTGCCCTCGCTGCACCGCAGAGCGGGGAGGGCAGCCTGCCTGCAACGCTGGCCGGCAGGCAATGGGTTAAAGCAGTCGCAGGTAGCCTGTGGCCGGAGCACCAGGTCTGGGGAATACCCCGCGGGTGGGCAGGGGAGACCTTCGTTCCTCCGCAGATGCAGCCCCATCTCCGTAGTCCTTGAGGTTGTCTTGAAGAAAGGCAGTTCAGCCCCAGGGGCCAGAGGAGATGCAGAGAAAGCTTTTATTGGTATCTCCCAGCCAACGTCAGCCCCCTTAAAAAAATGCTTCATGTCTCAGAGAGCTGTTTAACACAGCTCAGGCAGCAATTGGTACAGGGACAGCAAACCAGGCTGCATCTGCTCAGCCCCAGTCACAAGCTCCCTGCATCCTCTGTGTGTGTGTGTGTGTGTGTGTGTGTGTGTGAGTGAGCGAGTGTGTGTGTGTGCGCGCGCGCTAGACACAGGCATCCGCTCCCAGCATCTCGCTGTCTCCTGCATCCTCCAGCAGCAAGTGCGGGGCTCTGGCTCCCCGGGTACCAGCCTCACCGCTCCATCCCCCGGCAGGGATTTGCACGCGGGGTGCGGGATGCGGTGAGCACCCGCGGGTGGAGAGGGAGTAGTGGCCAGAGGCAGTGGTGATGGCCATCGTGTGGACTGCTCTCTAGGGCTTGCACTCCCCAGACGGACCCTGAACCTGGTGAGTGGCTTTTTTTGCTGCCGTCGGTACTTCACCCGGTGCATGGCATGGGCTGGCTGCATGTCGCGACACCCATGGGTGGGTCCCCCCGTGGGTCCCCCCCACTGCCTTCGGGGTGCTGGTGCCAGGGAAGGTGACTGGGGCTCCTGGGATGGGATGCCTGGGAGTGGGGATGCGGATGGGGTGGGTGGGTCCTGCCCAGGCATCAGGGTCCTGATGTAGGTGCTGGGGACGAGGGTTTGGGCAGGGAGATGAGGAGGAGAAGTGGGAAGCTGGGCAGGAGTCGTGTCTGCTGCAGGGAAAGGGACTCTGCTGTCACGGCATTTTCATCCCCCTCTGAGAGATGGAAACGTGCGACACACCTATAAAATCTGCCATTGCGCGGCAGGACGGGCAGCCTGATCCAGCAGGGAGAGCAGCCACCGGCTCAGTGTCCCCCAGAGGGGGGGGCTCCAGCCACCCTCCCAGACCTTCCCGGCAGGTCCCCGCAGCCCTGCAGAGGGTGGGGAGGATACCATCAGCCACGGACCCCCCTGCCCAGTGGCAACCAGGTCACCTCGCAGCAGCAGCCCCGGCAGTGCCACAGTCCCAGCACGTGCCCTCTGCCAGGCAGAGGGGACAAAGGGGTGCTGCTGGACCACTCTGGGCATCCCCAGCCAGCTCAAGGAGGTGGGATGTGGGGTCCCCCAAGTAAAGCCTGCTGCCTGCGCTGCCCGGCCCCCCTCACCCCAGGCAGGCAGTGGCAGGCAGCGACAGGCAGGGTGTGCAGGGCTGTGCCAGAGCCAAGGCAGCTCCTCCCGGCCCCGCTCACTCGGTGCCCTTCAGACCGAGCCCTGTGACTGGGCTGCCATGGGCCCTGTGGTCCCTGGGGTGTCCTTCCCATCGGTACCCCATCCCTCTGCCCCCAGGTCCCTAATGCTCCTCCCAGGAAGGCACAGCACTGCGGGCTAAAAACACCAGGAGCCTGGTGAGGGCAGGGAGGGGACCTGGCCCGGGGGGATCCCATGGGGACCAGGCACATCCTTCCCCACCAGTGGGGAGCCTGGGAGCGGGTCCTGCTCCTGGCACACCTCCGGAGGGTGGGTGCGGGGGGTGCCACGGACCTTTGCTTATGGTGTGTACCAGCCCAAGCCCCTGCTGGTGTTTGGTTTGCTGGTGGGGCTTTGCACTGGGGACGCACCATGGGGCAGGCAAGCACAACTGATCAGGGGGCAGGTAGGGAGGCAATGGCTAGCCCTATGGACCCTATGGCTCTGCACCCCCAGCTCCCCATGCCACCCCCGGGCGCTGCGACAGCCCGCCCTGCACCCATGGCCCCTGAAACATACCCATCCCGCACCCCCAGCCACCACCCCACACCCACAGCTGCTCCAACGTCCCTGCGCCCAAAGCCACCACCCACACCGTGCCCACAGCCCCTGCAACACCCCCAGCCTGCACACCCCTCTCCGGGCCCTAACACCTGCCCCGCACTGCCAGCCATGCCATAGCACATCCACCCCATAACACATCCACCCCATAACACATCCACCCTGTGCTGCTCCCCGCCGCATCCATCCTGCGCTCCCAGCCACCACAACGTCCCCACCGCGCTGCGATACAGCCACCCCCGCGTCACCCGCCACCCCGCCAAACCCGCCCTCACAGCCAAACCCGGCACCCCGTAACCCCCAGCACGAGCTGCATCCCGATGCCTCCTTGCTGCATGGGGGAGAGGAGATTTTGGAGCCATGCAAGGACCAGCAGCTCTGTTTGCATCAGGATGTTCTGCCCCACTGCTTCCTCCCAGGGTGCCTCCATGCTGGCCACCAGCTCCATCCCACCAGTGCCCTCATCTCCCCTCCAAGACAGGTCAATCCCCAGTAGATCCCCGCTCCAACTTCACCAGCCTTGCCCCCGTGCCTCAGTTTCCCTGTGGAGAGAGCTCTGTGGAAAGATGAGTCCATGGGTGCTCGGGGGATGAGGTGCTTTCTGGCTCAGCATTTTGCTGCAGGGGCGAAGTAGCAAGGGGTATTTCCCCATCAGAAGAGCGTGGGGAACGGGTGCTGCCCAGGGGACAGGGCAGGGGTGTGGGAGGCCGGGGCAAGGGAAGGAAAGGGGGTGGGAAGGTGCTCACCACCCTCTGCGACAACCCCTGGTGCCAGCAGGGCTCGGCGGAGCCAGGCACTTGCAGGCAGCTCCGGCCCATGCCCAGATTTAGCTCCTCCGTGGGGACCACCTAAAAATAGCCCCCACGTTGGCACCCGGCAGCAAGGTCGAGGCACCGGTGCCTCGGGCCAAGGTGAGCTGGGCAGAGGCACTGGGTCCCGACCATCAGGCATCTCGGTGTGTGGCCACAAATAGCAGCACAGACACCTTCCCCTGGGGACACGTGGGGATGCGGGGGTTGCACAGGTAGCTGGGCTGCTGTGGGGTGAGGATGACTCTGGTCCCTGCTCCCCACATCCAGGGGTCTCCAGGAGAGGTGAGACCCCCCAAGCCTGGCAGGACCCTAAGCTGGGTCAGGGTCTGGGTGGGAGTGATGTCCAACCTCTCACAGAGGATGGGTCAGGCCGGGCATGGGGGAAAGGGGTCCTGGAGAGTGCAGAGCAGGCTTGGGGTATCCGGGGAGCACTGGGGCCTATGGAAAGGCAGGATCATCTGGAGAAGGAGCTCACCGTGAAGCCATTCACCCCCTGGGTGTGCTGGCAGGGTCTGGCTGTGAAGGACTAGCAGGGACAGGGAGGCCAGCAGGGCTGAGAACAGACACAAGCCATGACAGGAGTGATGCCCTCCAAACTCCAGGCACGCAGCAGCTGGTGGCATTGACTGTGGCAGGAGCCACTTGGGGTCGCCTTGGGAGAGGACAGAGAACAGGGAGATGGGCTGGGATCCTCCAGCAGCAGTGTGGGGCAGGGATGCAACCACGCCGTGAACACACAGCAGAACCTCATTTTGGGGGGATTACAGCAGGCCCTTATGCCAGCCACCCCGCTGCTGTCCGGGCTGCCCTGCCATGCTGCAGGGTGCCTGGGGATGGGCCATCCACAGCCCCACAGTGCTGCGGGGAGATGCTGCCAGCTCTCTGGGGATCAGGAACACCAGTGCAGCTACTGGGGGGAACGGTGTGCTAAGCGCTGGGGCCCACACCCCTCTTTTGTCTCTTCTCCATGAGCCCAGCCCCTCTGTGTCCTCTCCTCCCCGCTTTCACCCAAGCTTGGGGCAGGATGAGGCCAGGATCGGTCCCATGCTTGGTGATGCAGGGACCTGCAAAGGGGGGGAAGTCCCTGCGGTTCCCCCCCAAGCTCGATCGCTCGCAGGCAGAGCCACAACACTGACCTGCAGCAGAGCTGATCCTGCCCGGGGCTGATGGGATCCTGAGCCACTCGGGCAGGGTGTGACAGCACGGCAAGGATGCAGAGACACCAAGGTGTCTTCCCCCGCCGCCAGCACAGCCACAGGGATGCCGTTGCTGTGGCTTGGACACGTACCTCCAGCTCTTCCCCACTCCCACTCTTGCAAAGCCCCATCCACGCGTGCCCAATGCCGGAAGCCCTGTGCAACGGGATGGGGCCCACGTGTGTCGCACACCCGGCTCTGTGCGTGGGAATGCGCATGCAGATGGTCCCGCGGTGGTGGTGGGAAGGCTGGGAAATCACATGCGTGTGCGCACAGCGGTGTCTGGGTTTGCCCCACACGACTGAGGGTCACGGGGCGAGAGCGTGGGGCCGGCCATCTGCAGTAGGGGCGAGCGAAGGGACGAGGGCTGCCGCCCGCCAGCACGCTCTGCTCGGCGCCGCTGATGTAGGGCAGCTGTAATTACCCTGCCCAGGCTCCCTGCCACAGCAGTGCCCGCAGCGACGTGTCCTCCCGCAGCCGTGAGATCCCGGCGTCTGCGCGCGTGCAGCTAATTATCCCGCTACCTGGGGACTTCCCTGCCGAGGCTGGCGGGGCAGGAGATGGCTGCTCCGGTGTCCCCCCTGCTTGCGCAGGCAGCGAGTGCTGTCTGCTGGTCCCTGGGCACCAGCCGGGAGCTCCTCTTGGCTACCGCATCTTCCATAACGCAGCCTCAGCTGGGCACGGGGACTAGTGTCAGGATTCTGCCCGGTCTGTGCCCCACGCTGCTGGAGACCAAATCCTGCTTCTCCCCAGCTTCAGCACACCCCCATTGAGACAGAGCCCAACCTGCTATTGCTGCTCCCATTGCCCTCCCTTTTTTACCCTAAGATGATCTTCCCTCGGTCCTGCAACCAGACCCCCTTTTTGGGACCCATGCACTGCTCCCCTTCCCTCCTGCACCCTCGCAGCCACCCCCCATGGCTGGTCCAGCTTCTCCGCGTGGCTCCTTACAGGATGCCCAGCAATCAGGGCAGCAGCACACACACATACACACGAGTGTGTGAGCATGAGAGAGACGAGGGGGGTGAAGTGAAATTTAGGGAAGGTGAGAGACACAGCACCAGCTCTGCTATGCCTCAGCCTTGGGCAGAGCTACTGGGAGGACACCTCTTGCCCTCGGCTGGCCAAAGGGACTTTCTCCAAGGCAGAATGGGATGCACACAAGCGGCAGGGTTACAGCTGGTTCCAGTCCCTCTGGGACTTACTGGTCTGGTGTGGGAAGGGCCTGGATGTGTTCCTTGTTAAGCCAGAGCCTACAGAGCAAGGATGGGGGTGGCAAGATGCCCCCAAACCAGCTTTCTGCTTGCTGTTCTACTCCCCCACAATAACTGACACTCCAAGACCGGATGTCCACATGGTTTCCACCTCCCCATGGCCACCATAGATGACCTCAGTGCCAACTTCCCAAGGAACCCCCCATTCTCCCTGCCCCAAGCTGCTCCCCACACAAGTGGGAGACAGCCACCGGTACACCTTTTTGGGACCAGGGACATGGTGCAGGGGTGGGGAGCAGCATTGCACCCCGAGGACTTAGCACTGAGACCTTTCTCTCCCCTGCAGAGCCATGGGGGTGCTGATGTCCAGGCGGCAGACGGTGGAGAAGGTGCAGAAGGTCAGCTTGGCTGTGTCAGCCTTTAAGGACGGGCTGCGGGAGCAGCCATCGACGCGTCGGCAGGCAGAGGCGGGGGGCACACGCCGGGGGACGCTGGAGCAGGAGGTGCAGGAGGGTGAGGAGGAGGCATCGGCAGGACCTTCCCAGCCGGAGGAGAGCAGCACCAGCAAGGCGGCCTGGGAACGGCTGCGGGATGGCCGGGGCGTGGAGCCGGAGGAGTTTGACCGAGCCAACAGGTTCACACCACCGGCATTCATCCGGCCCAAGCGTGAGCTGCATGATGACGAGCCCCCGGATATCAGCCTGGAGCAGCGGGAGCAGGCGAGCAGACGGAGCACAGGGATGGGGAGGGAGGGATGGGGACAGAGCTGGAGACACACAGAGGAATGTGCAAGCATTGCTGGTGCCCGCCGGGCAGTGACAGCCTCCCCACATACAGCAAAGCCCCATGGAGGCAACTCAGTGGGGCAGGGGGCCAGGGGTTGGGCTGAGCAGCTGGAGGTGCCACGCAGGGAAGAGGGTGCAACTGGCTGGAGGTGCCTTGTGGGGACCCCAAGGTGTCTTGGAGAGGAGAGGTCATTGCTGGGCACAGACAGCTCTGGCTTTGGGGAAGAGAGAAGGATCAACCTGATCTATGTGTTTGTCAGCCTACAGCCAGAACAGCCTACAACTCAACCCATCCATCCACACCTGCAACTCTTACAGCCCAGCCCACCTACAACCCAACATCTTATCTGCCCATGCCCACAATCCTACAGACCACCCCCACACCCATGACCCTACCCGTCCACCACCCACCCCAAAAAGCCTACACCCCACCCCATCCCCACCTACAGCCTTGCAGCTTATCCATCCACACCTACAACCATCCAACCCACAGATCAGCTCTTCCACCCACCCACCATACAACCCTAAAGACCAGCCCACCTACAACCCCACAGCCCGGCCATCCACACCTGCCACGCTGCACCCCAGAGAACCTACAGCCCCACAGCCCCACCAGCACTAAAGCCAAATCCATATACCCTCCATTCATCCCCACAAACCTATCCACCCTCCTCTAACCCCACCAGCCATGTCCCCTACAATCCCACTACCTGCGTGTTCCCTACGCCAGCCCCACGCAATCCCACCCTCCCACCTCCTCTGCCCCCTAGCCTGCAAAGCACCACCCTGACCCCCTGAGAAGCCATCCCCCTGCCCACGCTGACCCTCTGAGCCACTGCCCATCTCCATCCAGGTCCTCAATGATGAGATGTGCGAGATCTGTGAGGTGTGGACGGCCGAGAGCCTCTTCCCCTGCCGCGTCTGCAGCCGGGTGTACCATGACGGCTGTCTGCGCCGCATGGGCTACCTGCAGAATGACAGTGGCGTGGAGGTGACGGAGACAGCGCACACCGAGACGGGCTGGAGCTGCTACTACTGTGTGAGTACCCGGGGTGGGGGACATCAAGCTTCTGCCGGGTGGAGGGTGCTCCTCAGGGAGCTGTGCCCCACACAGACATGAGCAGGGTCCCATGTTGCAGCCTGGTCTGGGACAATGGGGGACCTGCTGCTCCCCAGCTCCTGCCGCACACCTTGGCCTGACAGGGAGCCACTGGAGGGGAGGAGACAGTGGCCCTTGACCACCTCCCCACTCCAGCAGTGAGCCCCCCTGCACCTTGGTGGGGGCCGTGACACCGAGGGATGTGTCACTGGATGCATGGGGAGCCATGGTAGAGCTGAAATGGCACCCAAAGCCCAGGACCATGGAGCCACCCCACTGCAGCACCCCTGGGTAACACACTACACTGTCCTTCTCTGTGTGCCCACACCTGTGTGCCTTCAAGGGATCCCGGTGCCACAGCACAGCCGGGTGCTTGCACCATCCCGTGCCTTTTCCCCACGGCTCCTCTCTGCCCTCCACCCCAGGACAACCTCAATCTCCTGCTGACGGAGGAAGAGATGTACAGCCTGATGGAGACCCTGCAGCACTGCAAGATCATTCCAGGTGCGGACCCTCCTCACAGCGTGTCCCCAGCGGGTGGGGGAGGCAGTTGGGGAAGTGGGTCCCCCCTCCCTGGGCGCCGCACAGCCGATCTGTCCCCACAGAAACCTGCCTGACCCTGGACGATTTCCTGCACTACAAGCACCTGGTGCACAAGCAGCAGTTCGAGCGGCCCATGGCGGAGGCGCAGGAGGAGCAGGCAGCCCTGCAGTTCTCCGCCCTAGACCCCGACAAGAAGGGGCACATCGAGTGGCACGACTTCCTCTCCCACGAGTCCATCCAGCTGCTGCAGAAACTACGGCCACAGGTATGACTGCAGCACCTGAGGTTGGCTCCCACCGCCACCACCCATGGCTGCAGCACCCAGGTCCAGCTCCCACGGCCACCACCCACAGGCATGTCACCCAGGGCTGGCTCCCATGGCCAGCACTCATGCCCACGGCACCTAGGGCCAGCTCCCACAGCCAGCACCCAAGACCACAGCACCCAGGGCTGGCTCCTACGGCCAGCACCCATGGCTGCAGCATCTGTGGCCAGCTCTCTTGGCCGCAGCATCTGAGCCCAGCTCCCATGGCTGGCACCCATGGCCAGCACCCATGGCCACAGTGCCCGTGGCTGGCTACCACAGCCTTCACCCATATCCATGGCACCCAGGGCCAGCTCCCATTGCCAGAAACCACAGCCATGGCACTCAGGGCTGGCTCACAGCCAGCACCCATGGTCATGGCACCCAGGACCAGCTCCCATGACCAGCACACCCAGCTGCGGCACCCAGGGCTGGCTATGACAGCTGGCACCCATGGCGGTGGCACCGAGGGTTAGCTTGGCTTCCATGGCCAGTACCCACAGCCATGGCACCTGGGGCTGGCGTCCACAGCTGTAACCCATGGCTGTGGCATCTGTGGCCAGCTCCCTCGGCCACGGCACCTGAGGTGAGCTCCTACTACTGGCACCCATGGCTGCAGTGCCCATGACCAACTACCACAGCCATCACCCATACCCATAGCACCCAGGGCTGGCCCCCACAGCTAGCACCCACAGCCAAGGCACCCAAGGCCAGCTCCCATGGCCAGCAGCCATGGCCATGGCACCCAGGGCTGGCTACTACAGCTTGGCACCCATGGCCACGACACCTGGGGCTGGCTCCCATGGCCAGCACCCATGGCGGTGGCACCCAGGGCAGGAGACCCCCACAGTGTTGGGCACAGGAGCTGGTGGGGGTCTCCCTTGGGGCAAGCGCTCCCCGTTCCCCTCCCTGCCCCCCCAGAACGCCCTGCTGCGGCTGCTGACGGCTAAGGAGCGGGAGCGGGCACGGGTGGCCTTCCTGGCCCTGGACCAGGACAGCGATGGCTTCATCGGTGAGGGTGAGTGCCGCCGGGCCCGGCACGGCTGGTTCCGCAAGCACCAAAAGGAGACGCCATCCTGCAATGTCAGGTACGGGGACACTCGCCCTGGGGGGGGGTATGGGGAGTGGTGACATTCCTGCCAGGGCTCCCGCCACCGCCTCAGCACCCACCGGAGGGGCTCAGCATGCAAATGCGTGTCCCTTCTTCCCACCACCTCCCCCTCTGTTGCCCTGCACCCACACACCCTCTTCCTCCCACCGCCACCATTTAGGGTGTGAGGAGGGGGGGACAAAGGGTGCCCTCCTCCTCCCCACAGCATCAGCCATGTAGGGCCCATGTCGGAGAGCAGCCCCGCCAGCAGCGGCAGCGGCAAGAGCCAGGAGAAGGGCCTGGAGCAGGAAGAGGCCAGGTGAGGAGGGGGGTGGTTGGGAGGGGCACCCCACCATTTTGGAGGAGATGGTGGGGGAGGGGGGACCAGCAGTGTCCGGGCAGCCGGTGAGCCCGTGTCTGCCCTGCAGGCCCGTCGACTGGCCCGGCTTCCTGCGGGAGAACGTCGCCTACATCCTGGCCGCCCGCCCCAACAGCGCCGCCCTCCACCTGCAGCCCCCCGCCTAACCCCCCCCCCCTTCCCCCAGCCTCCCCGCGACGCCATCTTGGGCGGCGAGGCCCTCTCCCCGCCACCCAGACCCGACCCGCCCTCTCCCTCCCTGTGGGCGGAGCCGGCCGCCGATTGGCTGTGAAGAGGACGGGTGATGGGGCTTCGATTGGCCGAGGGAGCGACGTGCTGCTCTGGGGTCTCTGATTGGTGGGAGGGGGGGCAATGGGGAGGGGCCGGGAGGCGCCCTGTTGCCCCCGCACCCCGCAGACCCGGAGGGCGGTCGGCGTTGCGCTGCGGCTGCGGCGGGTCTGGGTGGTTATGGGGTGAGCGGGGAGCCCGGGCACGCAGTGGGGGCAGCCATGGCCCCCCCAGCACCCCCAACCCCCTTACAGCCCCCTCCAGCATCCCGCTGAGCCTCTGTGCGCCGCCGGCAGCGGCACCCGGGGGGTCTTGCGGCAAGCACCGGCTCAGCTCATCGGCATGGTGGATCCTTTGGGGGGGGGGGGGGGAACGCGTCTGGGACCCCGCTCGGCCTCTTCCACATCCCTGCCTGGCTCTAACAGGGGCCGGAGCCTGGCCGGTCCATCCTCACACCCACCGTTCGTGGCCGTGTTCCGGGACAGTGTTTCCCGGCACGGCTCGGCCCTGCCCTGCTGGGGATCAACCATTGAACCAAATCTCACTGACAGCGACGGTTTGGGAAGGAGCACCGGGAACAGAGAGCACCAGGGGGGTGGGAGGGCAAGGTCAGATGCACAGGAGTGCTCCCCTGCATCCCTCGTCCCCTCGACCCCCCCTTGGTCCTGCAGGATGCTCTTTCCCCCCATTCAGCATTCTGGTCCCACGCCAGACCCATTCGCTCCTGCTCCGTCCCCGGCAAGTCAAGCGGGCATCCCCACCTCGCCATGGGCATTAGTGCTCGGGGCGAGGAGGAGGAGGCAGAGCCCAGAGACCCGCAGAGTGTCAGCTGCGGGGGTGAGGCACTCACTGGGCAGGGTTGATGCCCAGCAGCCCTCAGGTGGGTGGATGGATGTGCTCAGCCTGCAGGTGAAGGAGCAGGGACCCCTGGAAACCTCGCCCCACGCATGCCAAAAGGGGATACCCGGGTCCACAGCAGCCCCAGCAGCTGCCCCCTGCCCCTCCAACCCCTTCCCCGCGGTGCCATCAGCCTCTCCCCCCCGGCGTGCCCTGGCTGAGCCAGGGTGCTCCGGGATGTGCACAGGCTGGGGATGCACCTGCAGCAACCTGGTCGTTCCCTCACCTCCACCCCCCTGATGTGATGGGGGCACCATCCTGCTCAGCCTCCCTGCCCCAGACAGAGCACAGGTCCCTTTCTCCAGGGACTTTCCCCACTGCAAGATCGGGAAGCACACCGACACCTTCTTCTGCCATGAAACCTTCCTCTACCACCCTGGCATACTAGGCCAATGGGGATATTTCGGACACCAGGTCCGAGATGGGGCCAGAGCCATGGCCGTGGTGAGGAGGTGGCTGTGGGTGTGTGGGTCGCAACACCCGCTCTGTACTGAGATGTGTCCATTAAACAGCTGTGTCCAAGTAGCCTCCTGCCAGCGCGCTTACGGGGCTTCTGGCTTCTCCCAGGGGTTTCTGGGGACCCCACAGCTGCCTGTTGTGTGTAACATCCTGCCCTGGTCTCAGGTCCCTGCCCCACCAGCCACGCTTGGCCTCATGTCCCCATAGTGTCCTGCAGCAGTGACAGGGGAAAGCCAGTGGGTTAACCCAGGGCCCTGTAAACTTGGGGTGCCCCACATCTCACCAGGAGAGCAGACAGTGGGGAGAGTACCCAGCTGATCCTACAACTGCCCCAGCCCCTGCAGCAGGAGGGATGCCCACCCACGGGGATGAGGGTGCTTCTTGCCTGCAGAGGCATTGGAGGCTACAAACAGAGCACTGGGCATAGGGGATGGCTGGGTGCTGGGAACAGGCTGTTTGCAGCAGTGCTGGGAGAGCTGAAATAACCCCATGGAGACACCAAGGGTCCCAGGGAAGAGGTGTGTGGAGAGTGGTCCCCATGACCGGAGGCTCATCCACTGCCAGCCACATCCATGGAGCACCCAGGGAAAGCTGCGGCTCTTGCTGGTGGTGTGTGGTCTGTGGGAGCCAGGCTGCCATCAAAGGGGGTTCACCTGCCTGGGCAGGGGCTTTCCTTAAACAATGCCCGTGTTGCAGCTGGGTGGGGAAAGGGGCTTGAGAATTGGATCCAGGGAGGAATTAGGAGGGGGACATTGCCCTGGCAGCATGCATAGGGTCTGCAAGAACACAGAGTTTGTTGCTAAAAGCTGGACTTGGATATTGCAGCCCATCCCCAGGGCTGCGCTTCCCAAGTCAGAGGGGCTGCCATTGCATCCAGACCACAGCAGTGGTGTCCAGCTGGCCCCTCGAAGAGAATCCAGCCTGGGGAGCAGCGAGTGTTTCAGGCCCTGGAAGCTGGATTAGCTGTAAAAGCTCTCAGGAGAGGAACCCATCGCCTTGAGGAAGAGGATGGGCACCCAGAGGAAGGAGGAGCTGGCAGTGGTTTACATGCTTGAAGCTGGGATGCCATGGGTGGGTGATGCCCTGGGCTCTGCCCATGGAGGGAAGCCCCATGGAAGCCCTTGCCTGGAGAGATGCTGTTGATTGCTGGGTTATTGCCCTGGCTGCCAGAGCTGGAGAGTGAGCTGGGGCAGAGCACACCTCCTGGGGACCCTGGGGGTGAAGCACCCGCTGCCAGATCCCATGCTCTGAACACCCCGCAGCACCCAAGCTGGGAGGGCAGAACCCCCCCAACCCTGATCCAGCCCCACTCTGCACCCAGCCCTTCCCCTGGGGACAAGGTACAGGCGGGTTTCCCGGCCCCATCCTCCCCTGCCACCCCCTTGCCAGGCCACACAGCCGGCTTGCGTCCCCAGGGAGCTGGCTAATGAGGGCCACATGTGGCCAGGCTGGCCTGCGTCCTGCAGGGCTGTGCTGTAACCGCTGTGGTGCCAGCAGCCTGGCACACATGATCTGCCACAGCTGCAGGTCCCCAGCGAGCAGCCACCAACGTGGGCAGAGCATGACCCACCAGCTGTGTCTCCACACGGACAGCCTCGAGGTCTGGGCAGAAGCAGGAAGACGTGGGGGAATGGGCAAGGTGGTGCTGTGGCATCTCTTCGCTGTCACCTGCTCCTCTGAGACAGGGGCAATGCCAACCTGTCCCCAGAAAGCCTCCATGGCCTGCAAACTGCCCTCCTCAATGCTTATGCAAACCTTCCCCTGCTTGTTGGTGCAAACCTCCTCACCACCCAAATGCTGGTGCAAATCTTCGCTGAATGCTCGTGCAAACTTCTCAACAAATGCTGATGCAAACCTCTGCTGGAATCCCCCTGAATGCTGGTGTAGACCTCCCCAGTGAAAGTTCCAGAGGCCCCAAACCAAAAGATGGGGATGCTCTGGTGGGATTTAAAGCTGTGGCAGGAATTGGCTGTCCAATCCGCCCCCTCCCCCCCCCTCCCCCCAGACCGCACAAGGATGGAAATCCCAGGGATAGTAAATTCATGCTGGAGCAATGGTGTCTATGCAGCCCACGGGTCCACCATCCCAAATCCATCACCCACTGCTTGGCTGCTCCCCGGGGGGAGTCCCAGATGTAGGGTTCTAGCACAATGTCACCCAGTCTGGGACCGGGGACAGCCTCGTGGGGTCCTGGGGGGTCAGCTCCGACTGGTGCGTTAGGTTTTGCAGCGGTCAGAGCACGGGCCGCCCTTCACCCCGTGGGTCCTGCCGTTTGCAAGGAGCCCGGAGCACCTCGTGGTGCCTGTCGGGGTGTCCCCGCTGTCCCATGGGGACGCCAGGGGGGTAGCAGTGCCCCGCTCGGCGGGGAAGTTGCACCCTCTGCTGGGACGCACGACCATTGCACAGGGCTGTCACCCACCCCAAAAACCTCTGCTTGCGGGGACGATGGGCGCTTAGCTTTGCACCCAGGGTGCGGGATAGCACCCTCCTCCACGGCCGGGGACCTCTGTGTGTCCCGGGGGCTTGGCCAGGTGCCATCAGGTCTGGTGCGTCCCAGAGGGGAGGTGACAGCGGCGTGCCCCACACCAGAGCCATCCAGCCCGCAGGGATGTGTGCGAGGAGCGGTGCTGACACGGAGCAGGGAGGGGACACGGGTGACCCCCTGGGCTGAGACAGTGTTACCTTGAGCACCCGGCCATCGCTGGGGAAAGATGTCAGAGCCCCATCCCATCACTGCCACAGGACAAGCCAGGGACCACCAGCAGCAAAAGGGGGTTCTCTGGGCAGTGAGTGACAGTGACAGCAAACAGCCACAGCTCCCAGAGGCACTGCCACCACCCTGGTGGCCCCAACTGTCCTTCCCCTCCCAGACCAGACCAGGAATGACCATGCAGAGCGGGGACAAGTGTCCCCATTTAGCAGGATCCCTCCAGATGCAAGCAGGGTGAGGAGGGGAGAAGCTGAGGGGATTTGAGATGAGGAGGTTGGACCACCCAGAATGACTCAACCCTGAGCCAGGGTCCCTAGAGGGACCAGGGCCCTCTGTGGAGACCTCTGGGCAGACTTGGGGGGGGTGAGGGGGCTGGAAACGGGTGCAAGGAGCCTTAAGAAGCATGTGTCCCCACTCTAGCAGAGAGGTGGCCACAGGGTGTCACCCCTGCACCATGCCACGAGCAGGCCGTGCCACTTCTGGACCTGCACACTGCAGAACCATCCCTGACCGCCACACCAGGGATGGGGGCACAGGGACATCATGGCCAGCAGGGGACAAGAGCATGCCACCAGGCTGTCCCAGTGGAGCAGATGGGCTGGCATCATTGCACTGGCCATGCCTCCATCCTCATGCCCAGCTACTGGTCCCACAGCCACGGGAGCATGCAGGGATGAGGGGTGCCGGGACCCACTTCAATCCCCAGGTGGCATTTTGTAGGGTAGTTTGTGACCCCTTTCTCCTCCTGCCCCAAACCCGTCTCTGACCCTGGTCTCTGCACCATAACACCCTCCTCCTCCATAGTTATGTGCCCGTGGCAGGTAAGCACCGGGCCACACACCCTGCGTGAGGAGCTGGGACTCAGCCTGGGCAGCCCCAGGCTCCTGCAGTCTGGGGTGGGCTCCATCCTCTGCAGCACCCAAGACTCGGGAGACCCTGGGCCTTGAAGAGAGACAAGCCCAGGGCTTCCTCAGGCCCAGCAGCCCTTCCCCACGAGATTCATGGGGAGCCAGAGCCCCCTCCTCTCCGTGTCCCCTGGCAGGAGCCCTGGGAACCCCCTCCTCTGCACAGAACCACTGCACCCCCCAAGCAGCCATGGGGTCCGCCCACACCCAGCACTGCCGCAGGGCTGGGAAGGATGTTTAAGCGATGGAAACTCAGCCAGGCACTGGCATGGTGACAGAGGTAGGGACAGTGACGCCCACCAGCGCCTGCTGGGACCAGCCACATGCTGCCTGGGTCCACAGGGCAGCCCGGAGGGACCCATTTGGGACTCGAGTGGGGAAATAGGGTGTGTGTCCCCAGTATCTCCCCTAGCACACTGCTGGGAGCAGCAGGATGAGCTGCCCCAAGAGGACACGACCCGGCGGGCACTCCATCATGGAGGCGGTGTGCTCCTCTCCCGGGAGGACGCATGTGGCCTGGGCCACCCACGGGAGCCCACGCAGGGGGCTGTGCACGGCTTCCCGCCGGCATGCCGTGCCGCCAGCTCCCGCCACCCCCACATTGCCGGCTCGGTGGCCCTGACACGGCGCAGGGCTGCCAGACGCTGCCTTCTGTTCCTGGCACGCTCACTCCCGCTTTCTTCCCCGCAGCACGGCCGTGTGCGGGGGGGGGGACAGAGGGTGCCAGCATGTGCCAGGGGTGCAGGGGCGGCCCTGTGATGAGTGGGGGGGGAGCACAGCGTGGCACCGGGCACAGTGAGCATCTTGCTCCCCGCAGCAGCTTTGCTGTGACTCATCCTGGCAACCCACGCAGCACCCAGGCAGGGTGTCCGGGTCCTCTCCTGCCTCCGTGCAAGGCCATGTGGGAGCAACGCATTAATACTGCAAGTCCTGGGTGCCTCCCTCTGCACCCCCCTGGCCTTGCAGTGGGACCAAGAGGTAGCACGGGAGGCAGTGGCCCCAGCCCTGGACTCCCTGGGGCTCCCATGTCCCACTGTTCCCCTCTGCACAGCTGCCTGCACCTTGCTGGCCCCTAAGCAGCCACTATGGACCACTGGGGCTGGTGTGGCAGGTGCCATAGGCTGCCAAATAAGGCAGGGAGGGAAATAGTTTGGGGTACGGTGAAGGGCGGAACCTGCCCTCCCATTTTGACTGTGAGGACCCAAGCCCCCCATGGCTGGTGTCAGAGCAGACACTGACAGTCCCTCTGGGTAGCAGTGGACAGCTGTACGGTGCGACGCATGTCCCTGCGCACCCCAGCATCCCTTCTCACAACACACATGTGCTGCGCACACCAGCACCCCCCTCCATCTGGGATGCGACCCTGGACCTGAAAGGCAGCACGCACAGTGCCCTCTGCCCCCCCAGAGTCCTGTGTCAAGGCATCTGATGGGGACACCAGTAACCAGGCATCAGTCCCGGACTAATCTGGGAGCCCCACAGGGCCAAGGCGTACCCTGGCTGGCCAGGGAAGGAGGAAGGCAGCCAGCGTACCTGGAAAGCAGGGATTTGGAGCTGAGCCACCCCAGAAAGCCAGTGCTGTGCTTGGCATAGACAGGCACCCGCCCCACAGCTGGACAGGGACACAGAGCCCCGTCTGGGTCATTTGCCAACCCAGCCGGCATCAGCAGGGCTGTTCGCTCCCTGGGCAGGGGGTTAGCGGCTCTGGCAGCGATGATGGGGGTAGTAAAGGGGGAGGCACCTCGTGTTCAGCACAGGGCACCCCACGACCCAGCAGCGAAACAATCCGGGGGCTGAAGTGACTGATCTGTGAGGAGCCGCACGCAACTATATCTGTCTCGCTCGGCTGAGCGATGACTAAGGGAAGGACAGGAGAGCAGTCTGCACACTGCCAGGCAGAGGAGGAATTATTTAGGCTGGAGTGCGGGGGTGGCGGGAGGGGGGCTGGAAGGAGATGGGTGGAGGGGAGGTGGAGGCTGGGTGGGATGCTCTGGCAGCATTCCCCCTCTGTGCCAGAGGGACACCGGGTACTGGGCTGGCAAGAAACAGCACGAGAGCTGGTGGACTGGGAGCTGCCAGCTCACTTTTTGGGGAGAAAATACTTTCAGCCACAGCAGTGTCCTGCCCTGTCCCCAACCCCACAGCCAGGCGCTGTCTCAGAGACCTGCCATTAGCCCCGCAGAACAGCCAGCATCTCCCATGCATGGAAAAACACCCAGCAGCTGCCTGCACAGGGCAGGTCCCCAGGCATGCACAGCCCCATCCCTGCCCTCCCGTGACACGCCGGCAGCCAGACAGCGGGCCATGTGCAGGAGCTATTTCTGATGGTCTTGGGGCCACGCTGCTCCCATGCTGGGGCCAACCCCATGCCTGCAGACGGGCTGCACCGTGCCACGCTGGGCCGGCTGCTAAGGGACAGACAGGCACCGGCCTTGCAAAAATTCGCCTCGGTGCCCACAAGGTGAATTTTTAACGGCAAGAAGAGTAAGGTGGAAATCGGCCCCGCTGTGTGGCATCTCTCTTAAGCCCCAGCCCAGTACAGCAGCGCTCTCACATAAGCACCGGGCACACAACCAAAACGAAAGGCAGGAGGAGGGGATGCTGAGACCCCGAGGCTCAGCATCCTCTGGGGCCAATCCCTTCTCTTGGGAAGAAGGGGACCCCACCACGTAAGCCACTTCCACAGCCAACAGGTACCAACTCCCCAGGTCCCCCCTCACCCAGCCCCGTGCTTTAGGAGCTGACAGCAGGATGGAGAAGAGCAAGTCAATCAGACAGAGCCACGATTCCTGCTGATACTTCAGCTGGCCCACCCTGCCTTGCTGACCTGCAGGTTGCAACTCTTCTCCTTGCTCTGCAAAGATTTTTTCCAGCGTTAACTGGGGCACAAACATCCCAACCCAGCTGGCACGTGAAGTCATGGGAGCCTGCAGCGTGCCCCACACATGGGGAGCAGAGCCGAGGAACCTGCACACCCTCTGGACCTCCCAGCCCAGGAGGATGTTTTCAAGGGGAGCATCATTTCTAGCGCAGAAAGCTCCCGAAACTTGCAGCCAGGGGTGCCTCAAGGTTCTCTGGCTCACTTCAATGGTGCAGAATTGAAATGTGTCTGTTTTGGTCAGGGAGTGGGGATGAGGCTGGGTATGAGCCCCGGCAGTTCAACATCTACAGACCACAAGACACGGTCCGGGATGGTGAAGAAAAGGAAATTAAGGAAGGGGCTATAACCCACTGTGATTTCATGCCCGTGTGTTCAACAGGGCTTGTCAAATAATCCTGGCTTCTTTATTTGATGACTTTATAAATCCAGTTGCTAAAACACCACTGCAGACATACCAGGCTGCCGCCAGGTCATCCTTCCAGCACCCCGAGTCCTGAGCAATGCCAGGGGAGCACCAAGCAATTCTGGGGGAGTGCTGCAAGGCCAGTGACCTACCAGGATCACTGGTCCAGGCAGGCCCTGGGGACTGCCACCACACCAGCTCCCACAGGCAGCAACACCTCTGTCACTGCCTGGTCCTCTCCAACCTGGCCCATGCCTGGCAAGTCCCTGGGCTGGCAGCAAGGTGGGATTCAGAAGCCACAGCATCTCCCCGGCTTTATCTCCTGTCTCCTCATCCTCAAAGCAACTTGACATCCTCTTCTAACACCCTCAGCGTAGCCTGGCAACAGCGGTACCGGCATGGAAACGGCTGTACTGGCATGGAAACGGCAGTACCAGCATGGCAACACGGCTGCAGGAGGAAAGACAAAAATGTCAGGCAGATCCCCCCCTTGCCCAGTGGTCCCTCTGCTCCCAGAGTAGCAAAGCTGCCCTGTCTACCCCAGGAACATCCAATGGGCTGCAGGGCCCCACCAGCCTCATCTCTCCCCATGGCCCAGCATTGCATGAGATGAATTGCTGGGTCTCAGCCTGGGTCTCACAGGTCTTGGCACCCAGGGAGCTGCACCTGCATGCCAATGTCCCTTGTGGGTCCCCTGCAGAAAGAGACCCATACCCCGCCTTACCTCTCCCAGAGCAAACACCTTGTTTGGAGGGCATAAATTTGGGAGACACAGGAAAACAGTCCCTCTCATTTTTGGCTGCCAAGGGCTTTTTCCCTGCTGCCAGTCCCTCCGTCTGCCAGAGCAGGCCTGCCGCTCAGGGCCAGCCCTCTCTGCCAGGAAAGGCACTGGCATCCCCAGGTAAGGGGGACATTAAGGGCTGCCCTCCTTGCCCGGTTGGCCAGGGGGATGTCTCCCTGGCAGCAGGCAGGGAGGGCAGCCAGAGCATCCCTCTCTGCCGGGGAAGGAGATCCGGCAGGGGCATCGGAAGTTACACAACGCTGCGCCAAGCAGACAAGGCAGCGAGTGCAGCGGGGGCGCAGGCCAGCCCCCAGAGTGAATTCCCTGACGTGGCAAACATCTCCCGAAGCCCCCTCGACGCCCACCTGCACACGCAGGCAGGAGCCCACATGCATACGCAGGCAGGAGCCCACGCGCTGGCGCACGCCTGCCTCTAAAGGAAAAGCCTCACCAGAGCCAGTGCTGAAATAATGAATTGCCTCATTCATTCACCCTCTCCGGAAGCTCTGCCCGTACATGCAGACATACGCGCGGGGAGCCATGTGCGGCAGACGGATGCGCCCACCCCTACGCCCTCCAGGAATCCCCCTCCAGCCACTTGCTTCACCACCCGCTCCAAAATGCGGCACAGTCCGTATCCACACGTGTCCCTCCAGCTTTGCAGGTGGGAAACCCTAGTCACAGCAAATTTTGTGTGCGACCCCCTTCATGGTGCGGTGAGGTGACCCACGATCCCTGGGGGGTGGGGAAGCCCCCCTGCCACTTTTTTCTCCCCAGTCCAGAGTCTCTCACCTGGGAGATGCCCCCTTAGCACACACAGAAGCATTCACAAATGCATTTGCCCCCATGGCTCAGCGGAGACCCTTCTACAGAGGATTCTGCTGTGGCAAAAACCTCTCACCGGGGCCAGATGGGTCCCTCCACCCCCAAAAGCTTAAGAAGTCCTGGCAGGTGCCGTGTAGGGCACAGCACATGCATGGCATGGGGGACATGCACGTGCATGGCATCCACAAGGGATGTGCATGCACAAAAGCCTCAATTTCTAAGCTGGAAGGTCCAGCCTGGGGTTGTCAGCTGGCAAATGCTCTCCCAGGACACGTAGCCTCGCAGCACACAGCTGCGAGCAACCCCAGGCAGACGCAACACTCACCCACACACGTGTGCACACACCTGGCACACTTTGTGATGCACAGCTCTGCAGACCCCATTTGGGGATTGGCACAGACAGGGAGGGACGCAGGCAGTGCCAGGCAGCAGCCAGACAGAGCAATGCCCACAGCCTGCACGCTCCCTGGCGTGACCCTGCTCTGCCAGCACATCCTTATGCAACTCCAACCTGGTGTGGGACAAACCACCCCACCAAGCAGGGAGATGGAGCAGATTCAGCTCATTTCTTTTCCTAGAATAACTTTTCTTTTTTTTAAGCCCTGCAAGGTGCCGGAGAAAACATCCCATCTCCACCCCCCACCCCCTCACCTGGCAGCCTCCCAGCAGCACCAAGCCGCCATGCAGCATCAGCAGCCGGGACAGCATGTGCAGCTCCCACGAGCGTGGCATTGCGCACCCCAACCAGGGCCCCTGTCCCGACCCACTCCTGGCAGCCAGGGTGGTCAGCTGTCACGACATGTCCTCAGTCCTGTTCTCCCTCCCCATGTACAGAAGCCCTGCTCAGTTCCTCCCTCTGATTGCTGCCACAGACATGTGCCAACGTCTGCATTGGGCAGGGAAGATTTCTTGCAGCGAGGACGGCTGCTCACATCGGCATGACCCAGGGATGTGGACACCGCACCACACACCTTAAAGAAGCAGAAGCATCGGCGCCCACAGCCCAGAGCCTGCACCTTGTCCCCATGTGCCCCCTCACTGGCTGCTCTTCCCAGTTGACTTTGAATATTCTTATTTTTCCTCAACCTTACGTACAACTTGACACCAGACACTCCTTCATGAACACGGGTCATGGAATACCGCTCCAGCCTGGGCGATGTTTCATAAAGACAGTGGTTTGCCAAAGAGGAGCCCTGCCACCGTCACAGCGTGATACCAGTGCCCGTGGTGCAGCTCAACCCCTCTCCCCAAACCCGACACACTCTGTGGTTTTGTTCCCCTCCAGCAGCAGCAATTTCTCCTCCCCGCCTCCCTCCCACTCCCCACCCTCCTTCAGGCTGTACATCCAGTGCTGCTGCCCTTACTGAAGGTTGAAGCTAAGCAGGGAATTCATTCAGGGCGGTATTTTCTTAAGCGTTAATTCTTTCAGCCCCTTCTCACGCGGAGATGCTGCTGCTCTCCTCATTTGCTCCCTAATTATGTGGCACTGTAACTTTTCCCTCTTCGCTCGTTCTCTTCCAGCAAATTGGAGGGTGGCGTTTGCCAAGTCCCACTTTCACATTAACCCACTGCCATCCCCAACCAGGCTCAGATGTATTTGCATTGTGATGGTCCAGCTGGAGATAACCACAACCGGCTTTAACCTGGTGCCTTGCAGCAGCTCTGGGAACCACGTGCCAGGATAAATCCTCTCTGCAATCCTCACTATAGGCAATGGGACATGGCTTTGGGAATTAAGAGCCTCAATGCTCCAGATGTGGCCCCACAGCTAGCCAGCTGTGCAGGGTCTCCAGACACCTCAGCATCCCCAGCACATCCCAACCCTGAAGAGCCTCAGGTCCCTACAGGGTTCTGGCTCACAGGGCTGCTGGAATATGTTGGTGGGTGCTGGAGAATAGCCACCCCCTGCCCTTTCCACTGGTCTGGTTTGAGAGGAGAGCTCAGGGCTCTCTGCTCATGGGGTGTTCTCTCAAGTCAGCGTTACAGAGCATGCCATGGCAAGCGATGCAGGAGCCTCATCTCATCCTGAGCAAGCATGGGAGGAGCAGGACAGCAGTGCAGCAGACGTCTTCGAGGCCACCTGGGCAAGACAGATCTCCATTCCTCAAGGAGTAACACTTCCAGCAAAACCCCATGCAGAGTGCAGCCACCACAGACATGTCTGCCAGGCAGGTGAGGATGAATGTGCCCAGATACCACAGTGATGGGCACCTAGGGAGACCAGATTAAACTGAAACCTCCAAGGACTGTCCTCTGGGCCACGTGCACAGGAGAAAGCTGCTTGACTTGCAGATGGTGACTCATAACACACTGTAAACCACTGGTCACTTCGTATACCACCACCACCCCCTGCCCCATCTCCCCACACACTGCCTCTGAGCAAGGAACGGGCACAGAAGAAAAGCATCCTTGCTGCCACCTCCAGCCAGGGCACCAGATGCTCAGCCAGTCCCTGCCAGCATCCCCAGCTCACTCACTACAGCATCCTCTTTCAGTTCAACCTCAACGCTGGCTGGTGTCTTGGGCTCCTGACGAAAAGCTCCAGCCAGGGCCATTCCCTGCCAGCTGAGGCTCCATGCTGGCAGAAGCCAGCAGTGACCTGGAGATCCACAGAGCCATGACAGAACTGGCACAGTGCAGTACGACAGGTCCCAGGGCTGGCAAGCACAAAGACCCACAAGACTGAGCTGAGATGCCCAAGGCCAGGCAGTCCCATACATCTCTGGTTGCTTGCAAAGACGAGACCGGGACATCTCAGCATCCTCCAGCACTCCAGAGGGAGTGGTTGGAAATCCTCCTCCCTTGCACAGGGAATCTTTACGGCTTTAGCCACCCACCATCCATAATCCCACTGGACCAAGGAGCTGGGATGCTCAGGAAGCAGCAAAACCAGAGGGGTTAGTAGTTATGGGCTATGGGTATAGAGGGAAGCAACCCACCACCACTGTGCCACCAGTGGAGTCTTCTGTCCCCAGCATAATATCACCTGCGTTGCTCTGAGCAACACCTGCCACCAGGCCAGGGCAGTGACAGGGAAAGAGGTTTGGGAGGCAGTGGAGAAGAGGTAAGACCAGAATAAAGGCAAGCCAGCCTGTTCTTCTAGAAAACCCTCCTTGCCAGACAACCCCCAGGTCTTACTTTTTTAAGAGATCACAGATTTGGTAGCACCACAGAGGTATTAAGCTTCCTACAGCAGTCAACTTTGTGTCCGTATGAACCCATCACATCTTGCTACTGTCAGCTCATTTAACAACTCAAGGATTAGATGCCAAGCAGATCTGCAAAAGAAAATGCAGCACATAGACACAGTCCCAATAGAGGCAGCAATGTTTATGCCCAGTCCTGATACTACCCACCTCCAGCTGTGACCTTCAGGGCCAGCATCCTTGCTGGGAACACCCGTGGATGCCTCTACCCTGGAAAGCAGGGACTCAGGATGCATTTCAAGACCAAAATTTCCCAAATGATGGCGTAGCTGAAGAGACTAGACTAGAAGAGCTCTGTGCGCTTGGCACTTAAATGCAGACTGGAAATAACTTGGTTAAAACATTACTTGGAGAGAGCTGTCCCTAGGAGAAACCACCAAGTGCTACAGGGCACCTTTGCTGAGGAAAGCAAGGCAAAGGCTGGAAGCTGAAATGGAGCCAAGCAAAACTTCAGTGCATGCCTCCACATGCAGACAGGTCCCAGAGGCGACCAATGTTATTCGGGCTCCCCAGCACGGCTGGCCTCCCTTCCAGAGGGACACTGGACATTGCAGGTGGGTAGCGAGGAAGATGCCAGGGTCGAAAAGATGCTGCTGGCTACCAGCTACCATTGTCCTGTCTCACTGGGGAGTATCTCAACCAGACTCCAGCCGCTCAGAATCTGAGTCCCATGCCTGCCACCAATTCCCACAGCAACCTAGGACAACTCACTGTGCCCCAGCATTCACCGGCTGGGATGGGGACACTGCCTCTCCTCCATCGCCTGCTTGGCAGGGGGTTTGCAGAGATAGCTCCCACGAGGGGCTTTCCCAGCCCAGGCATTCTGTGCCGTTTAAACCCATGGGTTGGTGTTTCAGAGTAGGAGCCAGAGGGGTAGGACAAGCCACACCACGGTGTCCAGAAGCAGAAGCTGCCCAGTGGAGCCTTGCTTTTCCTGAGGCGCTGCTCTAAAAAGCACTGCAGCATCCCCCACACTGCCCTTTCCTCCCACTCGCTCTTGCCTCCAGGTTTTGGCCACTCCAGCAGAGCCCGAGCACAGGTGGGGACAGCAGGGGACTGGAGAGGACCGAGTCCTCCCACATACTGCTGCCCACTGCCACACAGAGCCGCTCGCTTCTCCCCCGCACACTCGACGTGGGCAGCAGGAGAGCCCCAGCACACTCATCCGAGGGGGTTTGTAAAGGTCAGCCCAGGAGGAGGTCTCCAGCGAGGGCCATGTGCCAGCACCGGCTGGGAACCACTCGAGAATAGAGGCAGGAAGGATAAAAAAAAATAAAAAATAAAAAATAAAAAAAGAAAGAAAAAATAACCCAGCTGGCAGCACAGACTTTGCCGGGAGAGGAAGCGGCAGGTTGAGACAAGGACACGACTCATTATGCCACCCCCGCAGGTGCGGAGTGCCTAGCGGCTGCATGCTAGCAGGGAAGAGGCAGTGGCCGGCATCCTCAGCCCCAACCGGGCAGGACAAACCCAACGCCATGAACACCATCATTATGGTTAAGAGCAGCATCCACCCCCTTCCTCTGGCATGCCCTCGGAGGGCAGGCTGGCTCTGTTGAGACGCAGAGCCATGGGGATGTGGGAGATGCTGCTGGAACAAGCTCTTCCAGTGCCATCACCGTCCTCAGAGGTTTTCAAGGTCAGCCTGGATAAAGCCCCGAGCAGCCCGCTCTGACCTTGTGGCTGACCCTGCTTGGAGCATGAGACTTCCTGGGGACCACTCCCATCTGGATTACCCTGTGCTCTGAGCTAGGCAGGTACAAGCCCGCTGTATGCTGGGGCTACCAACAAAGCCAGGGTGGCTGGGAGCTGGTAAGAGCCACTCAGGTTTAGTGGTTTCCTTGGGGGACATGCCAGGAGCTGGCTGAGCCCCAAGGAAGAAGGTCCTCACGTCCTCAGGTCAGAGCTTGCCTGCACAGACAGCAGTTTCAGCAGGAACCAAGACCCAGGTCTGACCCGGGAGGTGACCCACCAGCATTGCCTTGGACATGCATCAACCTCAGACCACAGCCAGGTCAGCAGCAGGTGGGGAATGGGGCATTAATCCAACAAAAAAAACATGGGCATGGATATTTTTTTTTCTTGCAGCCCTTTTCTCATCCTGCAGCTCAGGGTGCTGGAAAAGGCAGGCGGCATCTCTAAGGATGGGAACAGGCAGGAAGGAGAGACAGCACCAAATGCGTGGGTGCTGCTCTCGCCGTGGAGAACAGAGTACAAACCCCGCTGCTGCCAAGCCCAGTGTCCTCAGATGCATTTCCCCAGCTCACCCAGCCACAGTCGCCGGAGACTTCCCTGCGCCACGCTGAGCGGGGGAGTCTGAGCGGGACGGGGGGAGCACCGCAGCGAGGAGCGCTCCTCGTTCCTGCCCCATCTGCTCGGCCACGGGGAGATCCAGATCCAGCTTGGAGGAGGTGGTGGCAGTGACAGGGGAAAGGTCTCCTTCGCAGTGGTATAGTGCCCACCAGTAACGCACTTTGCAGCCAGTACTCAGGTAGGAGACTGCAGAGCTCAGTGGCCTCGTCCACTGCTCTGACCTTCAGACACCAAGTAATGACGTTTTAACAGAAAAACAGCCTGGGCCATGGCCCTCCACCCCCCCATCCTCTCTGGGACAGAGACCAACAGCCAAACCCCGGGAAGAGCTGAAGCTCAAGCGGACCACACTGTGCTCCTCACTGCTGCAGCCTGGGGATTTCCCACATCAGAAGCATCATCACCAACCCCCGGTGGCTTTCTCTTTCCAGGAATTTGCTTAATTGCCTTTTGACCCCTGACAAGTTTCTCACTTCTTCCCTCCACCCGAGGCCACCATTTCCACAGATCAATCCCAAAATGCCCTTGCGTCCCGAGGTGCCACCGCCTCTTGCCACACTGATGCCCCATTACGGGAACGCAGCTCGAGCAACCCTTCCCCCGGCTCACCTTCCCCCCCCCCTCACCCCCCCCTCATCACACAGGATTTTATTATTCCCCGTCATGCCTCCCTCAGTCATCTCTTCCCCCAGACGGAAGAGAGCCAGTTTATGTAATTGTTCCTTCTATGGAAACAGATTCGTACCTTTAATTATTCCTGCCACCCCTCCCTGCACTTTCCCGGCGTGTCTTTAAAAGGGTGCGGATGTGCCAGCAGGCAGACAGGCTCTGAAGGAGGAACAGTTTTGGTTAAGACACCCACTGCGCCCCAGGAGGGCAGCTATGGTCTCCCCTGACCCCACTCCTGCCCAGCTTTCAGTGGCAGAAGGGCTGCATCCAGTCCCTGGACCAAAGCCCTTGTTTGTCCCCAAGCAGTCAGCAGACCAAGCAGAACATTTGTGAGCACAGGGAGGGCCAGTGCCAGCTCCCCACCCCCCAGGGCCTCGAACGCCCCCGGCAATGAAAGGCCGATGAAAGGGAACAAAAAGTGTATGCAAGCCTAGGGCACCAGCATGGCGTGGGACGAGCAGCACGAGCCATGAACCCAGAAATGACTCCAAAACACCCCATTCAAACACCTCCTCAGTAAAGGGAAGCGTGCAGTGGTTACAAAAGCACCCTCTAATCACAACAAATGCCATATTAGCAGCCGCAACCATTCATATCACTGCTCAGTTTCACCCATGAGCTGCAGCACCCACAAGACCAGCTGCTTCCCCCTTGGTCTGGGGACAGGTCTACTAGCAGGATGCTGTCCCGAGAGGGATCATTGCTCTGCGCCAACATAGCACCTCAGCAGGGGCCAGAGGTGGGATTGTTTCTCGAGATGGGCAGGTTTCTTAAGACAAAATCCAGGACACTGGGTCCAGACAGACCCTCTGACAAGGAGCCGCCTCACTCCAGATCTAACACCAGCTGGGATGCTGGAAAGATCAAGGTGAAGATTCCCACGGTGAAAGCCTGAACACACTGCCCCCTTGGAAGGGGACTTGTGATGGGGCTTTGCAGAGGGACAGCGCTGCATCTGTGTTTAGTTCAGCAAAGCAGCCTCCCTGCTAGCTGGGCACCGCTGGGATGCAGAGGCAAGCACATCAGAAGCGGTTTTAAACACAGCCTCTAAGCATCGCACAGAACCTAAGCTTTGAGGTCCAAGAGCTTTTTCCTCATGAAAAATCATACCCCAGGATGAGCCCTCACACACCCAAGGCGCCTCAGCCAACCCCCGGAAAGAGAAGCCTCTGCTAAAGTCAGACCATGGGCCTCACTGCATCCAAGTGCTTGATGCGGGCATGGGGAGCAGAGCCTCACCCAACGTCCCCATCAGATACCCTCAGACCACCCCACGCAGCAGCTCCAGGGGCTCACTCTTCCTCCCATCCCAGCCAGCCCCACGTGAAGCCGAGTGCCACCTTAGCACAGGCTCTCAGGAGGTCCACGCTGTCCTGCAACCCCACCGGGGCTGCCCGGCCAAAGGGGCCCACCTCACACCAGGGCAGGGGACGGCTCCAGCGCCTCCCTCCCTCCCTCCCTCCCTGCAGGCCTTCACCCTCCGGCCCGGCCCCTCCCGCCAGCCTCCTCCCCCGGCTTTCCACCCCGGGCCGGCCCTTCCCGGCCCCACAGCCTCCCTCAGCACCGGCCCAGACCCGCCTGCGGCCTGGCTCCCCGCGGGGCCGCCAGCCCCGCACCTGCCGGGGAGCGGCCGCGACTGCCAGGCCCCACGCAGGCCTCACTCCCGCGGGGCTCGGGGCCTGCACACCCGGCTGAGGGGACCCACGGCCCCGCAGCCCCCACTCGTGCCCACCCGCACAGGCGCCCCGCTGACGTCACAGCCTTCCAGAAAATTCCCCCCTCCCCACCCAAGGTTCCCGCCGCTACGAACTTGCCCCTGACCAATGAGAGCGCCCCGAGGGGGCGGTGCCGGCTTGAACTGACCAATGGAAAGACGGTGGCTGGGAGGCTACCGCCCGCCCGGCCTCCCCTCCCCTCCACCTCAGGGAGAGCCAATGAGGGCGGCGCGGCGCGGCGACGGACAGCCTGCCGGCCCAACGGGGCGGGGCGCGCGCGGGCGGGACTCCCCTGACGTGGCGGCCGGGGGGCGGGGGCGGGGGCGGGGGCGGCTCAGCGAGCGCGCGGCGCCCCGGGACAGCGCGAGCGGTGAGTGCCGGGGGCGGCGGCGGCTCTGCCCCACTGCGCTGCCCCACACCGCCGCCCCACAGACCCCCCACGGCGCCGGTGCCGGCAGCCCGGTGGGGACGGGGTCGCGGCCCCGCCGCCCCCTGCGCTGACAGGGCGTCGCTGTGGGGCGGGGGGGGTCAGTCCCCCTGTCCCGTGGGGTGACAGGGTGTCCCTGTGGGGCCGGGGGGTTCAGTCTCTCTGCCCCATGGGGTGACAGGGTGTCGCTATGGGGCTGGGGGGTCAGTCCCCCTGTCCCGTCGGGTGACAGGGTGTTGCTGTGGGGCGAAGGCATCGATCGCTTTGCCATATGGGGTGACAGCGTGTCGCTATGGGGCCGGGGGGTTGTCAGTCTCTGCCCCATGGGGTGACAGGGTGTCGCTATGGGGCGGGTGTGTCAGTCTCCCTGTCCCATGGGGTGACAGGTGTCCATGTGGGACTGGGGAGTAAGTCCCCCTGCCCCATGGGGTGGCCGGGTGTCGCTAGGGGGCGAGGGGATCAATCCCTTTGCCGTATGGGGTGACAGGTGTCCCTGTGGGTTGGGGGCTCAGTCCCCCTGTCCCATGGGGTGACAGGGGTCCCTGTGGGGCTGGGGGAGCTCAGCCCCGTGGGGTGACAGGGTGTCCCTGTGGGGCTGGGAAGGGTCAGTCCCCCCATCCCATGGGAGGACGGGTGTCCCTGTGGGGCTGGGGGGTCAGTCCCCCTGCCCCATGGGGTGACAGGGTGTCGCTGTGGGGCTGGGAAGGGGAGGTTAGCCCCTCTGCCCCTATGGGGGTGGGGAAGGGAGGTTTGCCGATAGTCCCGTCACCCTCCCCGGAGTGATGGGGCATCCCCTATGGGGCTGAAGGTGGGGGAGGAAGGGGTTAGCGCCTCTGCCCTCTGCCCCCACGGGGTGATGGGGTTTCCTGGTGGGGCTGTGGGTCGAGTTAACTGCTCTGCCCTGCCTGGTAACACCCTGTCCCCGTGGGTCTGAAGGGGGTGGGAGGAAGGGGTTAATCCCCCTGCCTCATAACAGTAACAGTGCATCCAAGTGGGGCTGGGAGGAAGGGGTTAAACCCCCTCCTCCATGGGGCTGTAGTATATCCCTGTGGCACCCGGAGAGAGGGCGGTGAGGGTTAAACCCACTCTCCCTTCCAGCTTTGGAGGGAATAATGTTCCCTTTGGAGCTGTTCAGTGTGGCCAGGAAGGGGTTAACACCCCCGCCCCCATGTTGGGGGTACCACTGTATCCCAGTGGTCTGCAGGAGCAAGTAATGCCCCCCCCAACCCCCAGGTGACAGTAATGGGGTTGGAGGTGGCAGCAAGGAAGGGGTTAAGTCCTGTCCCCAGTTGAGGTGACAGTGTGCCCCAGGAGAGCTGGGCAGGAATGAGTTAACCCGCTTTCCCTTTGGGGCAGACTGTGGGTCCCAGGGGAGCTGTGCAGGGGTCACCCCAGTCAGGGGACAGCACCCCAGTGGGGCTGGAAAGGGGGAACCCTACATCGGGAGATGTTTTTGGGGGGCCAGCGGGGTGTTGACCCTGTCCCCATGCAGGACCAAACAGCCAGTGGGGCTGTTTGTAAGTGGGAGTCCCTCTATGGAGAGACATTGAGGGGGGCTTGCCCCCCTCCCCACACCAGTGTGAGCACCCCAGTGGGGCTAGAAATCGGGGACCCTACGTGGGGAGATGTTTGGGGGGGAGGGGGGGGGGCTTGACCCTGTCCCCACCCAGGATCCAGCACCCGATAGGGCTGGAAATGTGGGACCCTTTTTGGGGGAATGGTAAGGGGGGCTTGACCCTGTTCCCCAGGCAGGCTGGCAGCGGGGGCAGTGCTGGCAGAGGCAGCAAGGGGAGGGTTAACCCCGTCCCCACGCAGGTGCCGGCACCCCAGTGGGGCTGTCGGTGGGGAGGGGGAGGCGGGCGGTGCGTGTGGGGGCTCGGGGAGGGGATGATTCATTGCGGGTAGTCATGACATTGCTGCCTGGTTGCCTGCGGCTGCCAACCGGCACGGGCACGGGTGGCTCTGCCACGGGCACCGGTGGCTCTGTCTGCCCCGGCACACTAAGATTCCCGCCGGCTTCCTAACCAAACCCGGGACACGCTGCCATGCCGGCCATCCTGCTCTTCTGGAGCCGCGCCGAGAGGTACGGACCCATCCCGGCACATCCCGGTACCCACCCCAGCACCTATCCCGGTACTGGGTGCCTGGTGAGCCGCCGGGACTCCCAACCCCTGGGGATGCAGTGGGCTGGGGGCTGTCGCCTGCCCCGCGTTTCGCGCGCCGACGGTGGGATGCCGGGCGATGTCCCGGTATGGCTGCCCAATTTCGGTGTGGGGCATCCGGAGAGGATGCTCTTGGCAGTCCTCAAGTGATGGTGATGGACACGGCGGGGGGAGACGGGGACGGGGATGGGGATGTGGTGGCATTGGATTTCTTTGGCGTGCCTGAAGGTGACTTCTCAGAAGTAGGTTTTTGGAGGAGGCACCGTCCCGGCGCCCCCCAGTTGCTCGGTGGGAGCGTGGTGGTCGGAGCCTTTCTGCTGGGGGACCGGTGCCGGTGCCCCGGGGAGGGGGACACAGGGACCCCCGCGCATCCGAAGGGGATGTGCAAATTGGTTAACGTGACTTTTTTTTTTTTTTTTTTTTTTTTTTTTTCCCACATCTCCTCTGCCGCCCTACTTTTCTGCCTCCCCGATTCGCCTGGCGGGTGCAGAGCCCTGGGCGTCAGCAGAGTCGGTTTTGGGGACGTTTTAGGGGGCTCCTGGCTGCGCTCCCTGCTCCTCGGCGGGGGCTGCGCGGGGGACGTGACGGTGTCGGGGCGGCCGGGCGCCTTGCGGCAGCCGGGAGGGAGGATGCTGTAGCTGACGGCAGAAGTGTCTTAATCTGGCAGTTTAGTGAGAAAGCGTTGAGAAACCAATTAAAGGGAAAATTACGGCTCGGCAAGAGACTCCATTGAAGGGTCCCCCCGTGCGCGGCTGGGAAGCACACAAAGGACGGCAGCTCCACAGCAGCTCCACGGCAGCACCGCATCCACAGCCGCTCGCTCGTCACCGAAGCCTTTTCGGAGCTGTCCTGGGAGCGGAGGTCGGAGCCAACCGTGGCCGCCGGGCTGGCGAGGAGCTGCCTTTTCGGTGCACCCCAGGAGCTGGAGCAGGAGGCTCGCCACCCCAGCGTCCCTTGGCGGCGGCGGCATCCCCGGCACGAACCGGCACCGTCCCCTTCGCCGTCCCCCTGCCACCCTCCGGTGCCTCCCGGCCGAGCACACAGCACCTGCCGGCGCCTGCGGACAACCGCGATGTTTAAAATAAAACTAGAGCCCTTAAAAATGACAGCGTGGACTCTGAATGTGTTCGTAAAGTTTCGGTAAGTGGGTTTCCGTCTCTCGACCTTGCCTCCTCGTTAAACCACCGGTGCCCGTCCCCAGCGTCCCGCGGTGACCCTGCACCCTGAGATGGAAAAAAAAACCCAAACCAAAACCCAAACCTTTCCCTGGTGCCGCTGCCGGGGCGGGTTTGTTCCCTTAGATGACTGCCGAGCAGAGGGATTATGTCAAGCGATCGCTATTCAGCTGGCGCGCTCATCCAGCAGTTACACGGGCTGATGTCATGTGTGGGGCCGGAACAAAGATTTAATTTCTTTTTTTTTTTTTTTTTTTTTTTTTTTGTGGTTGCAAGAGGAGGATGGAGGCTGGGCTGGCTCAGCGGGGCCAGGGGATGCTTGTGGTTTTGTCCAAGGCCGGTGGCCGTGGCTTGTCCGAAGGTGTCCGGTTTGGGAGGGTGATGCAGGAATGGCCTTGCTCGCCTGAACCCCCCTTGCGGTACCGTCGTCGTCCCCCCCCCTCCCCGCCTCCTTCCCCGCTCCCGAGGGGGTTAAATGGGAAGGCATGAGAGGATGACTGAGCAGAAGGGGGAGAGGAGCTGGTGGCAAGGCGCAGCTGATCCCTGGGAGGTGGGAGGGAGGGAAGGAGGCTCTGCGGGGACAGAGTCGTGTTTTACCATCATCGCGCATGTGAGCGTCGCCTCCGGAGCGTGCCTTAACCCACCGGGTCACCCGCTGGCGGCTGGTCCTCACCGGCACGGTAAACCGCGGCACCGGGTTGCGTTTCGGTACAGCAATTCCCCCCTCCCCAATCCCAGATGGGCGAAGGGGTCTCCGGCTGGGAGAGCATCCCTCGGTGGGCATCCCCACTCCAGCCAAAGACCCCAGAGCGGTCCAGATCGGAGCTATTGTGGGGAGTGACAGCGTTTTGCCGGGATGGGATGTATTTTCATGGGATGTGCCGTGGGGTTTTGGCTGGGCAAGGGGGTCCTGGTGGTGCCGTCAGATTGGGCTGTGCGGGGTCGGGGTCGGAGCTGGGTGCTGTGGTCCTCGGGGTGCGGGGGGGACAACTGAATGTTTGCCACCTCCGTGTCTCTCAAGGTGGGGTGCCATGGGGTTGTCTTCAGCGCTGCCTGGCTTGCCCTCACTGTGGGAGGGTTGGCATCATCCAGACGGGCCGAATCCTGGTCCAGGTCCCAGTGTTGGTTGTGGGAAGCCCCTGCCCCACACTGGAGACTGCCATGGGGTAGGGAGGTGTTGGGGTGACCTTTTGCGGGTCACCTCTCACCCCCCTCCCATCACTTGCCTGGGGTCTCCTGCAGCCCCCCCCCAGCCCAGCGGGGAGGGCAGATGGGAAGGTGGGCAGGGGACGGAGCATCCCCCAGCGCCTGCGTGGGCTGTGTGCCGGCGGTGGCTCTGCACGCAGGAGCTGGTACAGAAACGTGCTGGCATCTAGGAGCTGCTGTGGGAGACGATGTCGGATGCTCTTTACGCCCCCAGGGACCTTCTCCCACCTCTTCTGTGCACCCCCGAGGTGCCTCACGTGTCTGCGAGTGCCCCCATCTCCCCTCGCCGTGACCTTCAAAGGTGCCTTGAGTGCCTTAGCGCTCCTCCCCACCTACAGCAAAAGACCTGCTCCATGGCTGGGGCAAAAAAGAGCAGAAGTTAGTGGTTTGAATCAAGGTGGCTGATTTCCAAGCCCCCATAGCAGCTACCAAGCCTCAGAGGGGTTATTGCCCGAGGCACGACCCCAGGCAAGCCTTGGATGGATGGGGCTTTGACCAGCCTGGTCTAGTGGGAGGTGTCCCTGCCCATGGCAGGGGGGTGGGAACGCGATGGTCTTTAAGGTCGCTTGCAACTCTAACCATTCTGTGATTCTGCGATGCTTGGGATGGATGCCAGGGGCTCGGTGCAGCGCTGTGGATGTGCACCCCGAGGTGCCTGGACACCTTCACCTGAGCTGCTGTGGTCGGGGAGGGGGTCCCTCTGTGACCCCCACTGGGAGCTTATGGATAGAGTAAGGGCCAGTGGGAACATGTGGTAACTTGTCCGGTGGTGAAGGAAAGAGCCAAAGTTCACACCCCGTGAAGAAATCCATCTGCTGGAGGGGCACGATGGGCTGGGGCTGCCCAGGAGAACTTGGAGCAAGTATGGGGTGAAACCTGGACCATAGTGAGGAGTGGGATGTGAGCATGAGGACTTGTCAAGAGAGCAACGGGGCTGCTGGGGCAACACCTGGAGAAGAGCAGGGCCAGCAGCAAGCACTGAGCTCTGCTGTGGGGGGGGAGGTGGGGACACCAACCAGGCTCAGGGGCTTCGGGAGTTGGCTGTCAGATAACTTAAAGTTGAGAGGCATCCTTGGAGGACTGTGGGGCTTGCTCGGCCTCTGCCCAGGGGAGCTGCCCTCCCGTCTCCTCCACCTGCTCCCTGGCTCTCTGCGACTCCAGCCCTGTGACCGGGGGATGAATTAATCTCCCGTCCTTTTCCTTCCTTGGGTTAGGGCCACCAGGTTTTCCATGCCTTAGTAAGGCATGGCCTCAGCCTCGGCCCCTGTGCTACGGAGGGGGAGAGCCCTGGGTTTCTGGCTTACTGCAAGATGTAGTTGAAGGCTCTCGGGGAGTGCAAGTCAGGCTAGAAAAGTGTGGTGTTTTTTTTTTTTTTTTTTTTAAACAAAAAAATAAAAAAATCCCTCCCACCATCACAAGATGTTTCTGTCTAACGGCTTCGTTCTCTCCTCGCTAAATAGAAATTACGGCTCTGACACACCGGAGGCGCTTATCTCCAGCTGAATGCCAATTGCTTTCAGGAACAAAATGTTTGAAGTTCCTTTAAGGTGAAGGCAGCAGCATGGTCCCTGCTGCCGCTTTCAGCCTCAAAAACCTGCTGTCATCACCCTGACTCGGGTCGCAGGTCCCTGGCTGGGAGAGAACCATGAGGGGAGGACGGACACGGGCCGGCGGCTACATTTAGACATAGCTCAGCCCTCCTGGCTCAGCTGAGGGGGGACGGGACGGGGACGGGACTGGGACGCAGTCCTGGCCTGACGTTAGCAGTGGCGTGGCCCCTATAATAACGCCGTGCCCCGTCTCGGGCTCTCCCTCTCCCTGTCAGCCTCAGAGATGAGTCTCCCCGTCCCCGCCGTGGGGTTTGGTGGGGTAAAACCGGAGCCAGGGCAGGTCCCGGCGCCGGGGCTCTGACCTCCGGTGGGAAGCGTGGACTTGAGCCGGCTCTGGTGCTGCTGGCCGGTGGGACGCAGGGAGCAGCGGCTCCGCGATAAGTGCGTGCCGGTCCCATCCCCGGTGGCCCCAGAGTGATAATTCACCTTACAGAGAGCTGTCTTTCTGCTTTCAGGAATAAGTACTCAGCTCCCGGCAGCGTCGCCGTCATGGGGAAGGACTATTACAAGATTTTAGGCATCCAGTCTGGCGCCAACGAGGATGAAATCAAGAAAGCCTATCGGAAAATGGCCCTGAAGTATCACCCCGATAAGAATAAAGACCCCAACGCCGAGGAGAAGTTCAAGGAGATCGCGGAGGCTTACGATGTCCTGAGCGACCCCAAGAAACGAGCCGTTTACGACCAGTATGGGGAGGAAGGTAAGGGAGTGAGCGCTGCCCGCTTGGAGGCAGGGGTGCGGGGTCAAAATCAGTTTTAATAGGCGAGGGAGCATTTTCACACAGAGGTGTCACTGGGGTTCATGCCTGCCCCCCGAAACGGGGCTAATAGCCACAAAACTGGGGAGGGCGAAGGCTCTGCTGATGCCAGAAATCCCCTCTCGACCTGCTCTCCCCCTGGGCTGCTCCGCCTTTCCAACCCACCACCCTGCTTCCCGGGATGGCTGGGCTCTCCCTGCCCTTCACCCCAAACCCCCAGGAGCCACCTGAGATGATGGAAGTGGATGGAGCTCACCTCCTGAGTCATACCTGGGATAATTTGTTAGCCACCCTTTAGTTGACCTAAATATCCCAGCAGAGAAGTACTGCTTTTGCCCGCGTTCCCCCCCATGTTTGGGCACTGGTCCTGCTGTCCTCCCCAGTACGGGCTGACCTACAGGATTCAAAGCTTTTCCCAATTTAAGTAATAGGTCCTTGTTTTGAAACCAAGAGGCTGCTGTTGTCTGGTGGTTGGCACGAAGGAGGAGGAGGAGGAGAGCTGCTCCACCGCAGGCGGCCTTATTAGTCGAAGATGGAAGAGCACAACCCCATTCGAGGAGAGTGCCGAATAGCATCTGCATTAATCAGCCCAGGGCTTGGGTGCTTAAAAGAGCAGGAGGTCTGGCAGGAGCAGGCTGCGGGGTGGAAGAGGCAACCCCTCTCGCGGGGCCAGCGGGCAGGTGCATCCCCTAACGAGCCACCGGCAGAATTAACCGGTGGTGGGTTAATTCTCGACCCAATAGTTATGTCAGGGCTGTGATGGATGCACCAGGCAGAGTGATTTGCCACCTTGTAAAATGAGAAGTGGCTGTCTCAAGTGGGAAACCTGCCTTTCCCCAGAGGCACCCGAAATCGGACCCGGCTCGGGCTGGCGTCACGGGATTGAAGGTGAAACCTCCTGGCTGTACAGTCTGTTTGGGAGTGGGGGCTCGTCGAGGATTTGGGAAATCACCCCCTCGTTGCAGCGGGACGGGGAGTCCTGGCAAAGCCGAACTCTGTCAGACCAGTCGTGCTCCATGGTCCCCCACGCTTTTGTTTCCCATCGGATGCCTTTTTTTCGGAGCAGCATGTCTTGGGGATTGACATTTCAAGGGGCTGCTGGCTGCCACACACTGGGGTGAGCAAAGCGAAGTGAAAGCTCCCCCAGCTCACTTCATCGATCAGAGGAGACCCCCAGACTTGCCCACTCTGGGCTGGTCCCCCTTCTGTCTCTGCTGAGGGGGGGCAGTGGGTTGTCAGGAGGGACCCGTCAGAAATAGCCCTTCACTGTGACTGACATGCCCTGAAAATAGTCCTTGGCTTAACCCTTCCTGGCCCCTCCTGATCAAAAATAACCTTGCAGAGCATGTGTGTCCTCTCCGGGGGGGCCACGTCATGTGCCTCAGCTGCTTGGGACTTTGGGGGGATTGTAGTGACCTAAGGCTCAGCCCAGGACCTGGGAGAGGAGTTTCCCAAAAGGTCTAGCCCTTGAGCTTACCTGTCATTTTGTAGAGGGGTTATACAGGGAGATGTGTGCCGACCTGGGGCTTTGCTGACCCCCACCTGCTCTGCCACCCAGAGTCACAGTCGCTTGCTGAGCTCAAAGCCTGTTCTCACCTGCAGGACATGATGCTCCTGGACCATCAGTGCAGCCCAAGAGCTAGGGCTATGTGGGCAGAAGGGAGCCTGCCTATAGGGAAAAATGGAGATGGGCCGGTCAGGAAATGTTCTGAATGCAAAGGCCATGATTAGGTGGAGAGAACCAAAGAAGCACTTCAGTAGGGGCAGCAGGGACAAAACCTGAATGGATTTTCAGCTTGATGGGTGTAGGGGCAGGGCTGTGTGTTGTGGGTTGGGGTGATGCCTTCCTTGCCCACGCTCTCTGCAGGTGGCTGGGCTGGAGGGGGTGACCTGCACCCCCAGGAGATGCTGGAAAGGCTGCCTGGAGCCAGCAGAGACCACACTCCCGCTTGGAAAGTGCGGTCCCAGCACAGCACCCACTGGTGGGGAGCGTTAGTGTCTCATCTTCCCCCTTCTCTTCCAGGTCTCAAAACTGGAGGTGGCTCTTCAGGTGGCTCAGGGAACACTTTCCACTACACCTTCCACGGAGACCCCCATGCCACCTTTGCATCCTTCTTTGGAGGCTCCAACCCTTTTGACATCTTTTTTGCTAGCAGCCGCTCCCGGATGTTCAATGGCTTTGACCAGGAAGACATGGATATTGATGACGATGACGACCCTTTCAGTGCCTTCGGTAGGTTTGGCTTCAATGGCATTAACGGGGTTCACCGGCGGCACCAAGAGTCCCTGCATACGCGGAGGAAGGTCCAAGACCCACCTGTCATCCATGAGCTCAAGGTGTCCCTGGAAGAGATCTACCATGGCTCCACCAAGAGGATGAAGATCACCCGCAGAAGGCTCAATGCTGATGGCCGGACCATGCGGACTGAGGACAAGATCCTAAACATTGTCATCAAACGGGGTTGGAAGGAGGGAACCAAAATCACGTTCCCCAAAGAAGGGGATGCCACCCCAGACAACATCCCTGCTGACATCGTCTTCATCCTCAAGGACAAGCCTCACTCGCACTTCAAGAGGGATGGGACGAATGTGGTCTACACGGCAAACATCAGTCTTAAAGAGGTGGGTATGTGTGGGAAATTCCACGGGGTGGGAGGTAACACTGGGTCATGGCACATGGGGCCAAGATGGCAGTCAGTCCTTGTCCTGCACTGATGAGGAAGGACCAGGTAGGTCATGAGAGATATGAGCAAAGGCCGCTGCAGAGGGAAGCTGCAGAGGCCAACTCGTGCTTGGTTTTGGAGGTGCTCATCCTCCATGCTGGGGAGTAGGACACAGGTGCTGCGGTCCCTGCTGAACGCGCCTTGATTCTTGAGCCAATACAGGTGGTATTTACCCATTTTCTCCCTTCCCCGTATGTCTTGTCCTTCTATTTTAGCATAGTGTATTCACATGTGGAAGAGAGCCCAGATCCTCCGTAGGAACAAGGGAAAACCCAAGTTGGCTGGCATGAGTCCGGTCCCTGCTTGTTCTCGTAGCTGAGCCTGCTGTGGCTTAGTTACTGTCCAGGATAGCGTGGGGAGCCTCCCCCCACGGATGGAGAGCAGGGTCACACAGAGAAAGATGGTACCTCACCCTCCCAGAGCAATGCTTTAGCCCAAACCAGCTCTTTTCCTTGATTCTGGCTTCCTTAGATAAAGAACCAAACAAATGAAATATTAAGGCAGCGAGCAAAACCCCAACACATCCCGGCTGCCAGCCCTGGAGGTCACAGCGGGGCTGGATGCATCAGAGCCAGCGAGCTGCGCGAAGGTGGGAGAGGAAGGGGAGATTACCCCAGGACAAGATGTGCCGTTCGCCGCTGCTGCTGTATAACTACCTTTTAATAAATCCCTGCTGGCAGCTGCATTTAACATTGACGTTTTTGGCAGATGCCATTTGCTGTTCCTTTCAGACTGTAGACGCTGTCTGTCTTCTTAATGAGCTGATTTTTTTTTTTCTTCTTCTGAAGACAGATTTATGTTCCCAAATGCATTTAATGGAAATAAGCTCAATGGGCCAGACCTGAGGTAGGGAAACGTGAGCTCGTTAGTGTGCCAGCAAGTTGGGAGGGTGTTGCGATGGCTCTGCACCCCGGCTGGGGCTGCGACTGGGTGTACTGGGGGCAAGGGGCAGCCACGTGTGTCAGGCAGAGCTGGGTGCTCCAGGAGCAAACTCAGCTCGAGTTAACCTGCGGAATCAGGAGCTGAATTTGCTTCGCGGTGCAAAGTGCAGAGGTTTATTCCTGCGGTGGCCGGCTTCCCTGGCCGCTCCAGAAATACTCAGGAGAGGCTGCCTTATTTATGGAGCCATGCATGCCATATCTCAGATCTTTCCTTCTGTGCCGTCCCCTATCTGTAAATTTAACCCCAAGCTGGCTGTGCTGATGTCCTGGCAACACTGGCCCGAGTTCATGTGCTGCTCAGGCTGGAGGGACTCTTGCCTGGAGTTGCCCTTCAAGAACCAAGTGGAGAAGCCTGCTCCGGCCCCATGTGCTATCGCACCAGGAGCGCTGGTGCTGGGCGCTTGTGAGCTCTGTGAGCAAGGCGGGCGTGCTGGCGTTTGGTCTGCACGAGGCGGTCACAAAGTGGAAAGTTGCCGGTCCGGGCAAATTCTTTGTCTCTCTGAGCTGGATAGTCTGGTCTCTGTCCTCCTCCGCTGCAAATCCAACGTGCTGAGCATCCTGAGGGATGCTCGCCAGCCTGCTGCTTGACAGGGCAGGGTGACATTTTGCTACTTTTATCTTCCATGAGAAGAAGTACCTTAAGTGCTCTGGAGCACGAGCAGATGCTGGGAGATCCCTGACTCCATATGCCACCACCTCAGTATGTGACGGAGCGCCATTGTGTTGCAGCCTCTCCATCACCTGAGCCTACGGCCGTAGCCTCGGGCACTCTCCTAGCGCACTCTCTCCCTGTGAGTCTTCCCTTTTTTAGCTTGAGCTTTAGTCTTTCCCGCTGCCGAGAGAGCGGCACGGCATGGTGCCAGCAGGCAGAGCTGGCAGGCGGTGGGTGCTGTGACGGGACTGGTGGCTGTGCCGGAGACCCCTCACCGGCACCCTGCTGCCACGGGCAGCAAAGCACCTGGTGCTCGGGATGGGGGCACTCAGGAGAGCATCTTCCTCCTCTCCTCCTCCTCCTCCATCCCACAGACCCCTCCACCGATCAACCCGGGGAGGCGATGCCCTCCTGGCCTTTGCGTCCCAGCCCCAACGGGTGCCACGTGCCCTCGGCCGGGGCAGCGTGAGGTGTTTGCCACCCGGCTGCTACAGGAGACAGAGGCATTTGAGGGCTTCCCCCAGGGGACTCGTGGGCTGCGGGGAAGTGTCCCTTCCTAAAATTACAGGCGTGCATCGCAGCGGGAGGCCGGAGGAAGGAGGAATGGCACTGCTGCACCGGCAGCTGCCTCTCCCGGGAGGCAGATCTTCAGGCAGCGCTGCTGGCAGGGGCTTGCACCCGCCCGGCTGCCGCACGCCTGCCCGCGGCGTTCGCCCGCTTTGCATCCTTTACCTGGCGTCACCTTCCTCGAAGCATCCTGGCGGAGACGCGGCCGGTGGCGACGTCCCCGTCCTCCCCCCCGGCAGCTTTGCTGCGAGCGGAGGAGGACCCGACGCTGACCTAGATAAAGCTCTGCTCTCACAGCACAGCGCTCAGCTATCAAACCCTGGGTGATTTCATCCCTAGGGATAATCCGAGCCTCTTTCTAGGATGCAGGGCAGCTCCCACAGTTACTGGTGTTAATTCAGCAACCGTTTTCCCAAATGCCAGCAAAGTTGGACAAGAAGAATGAAAAACAGGGACATACGGTGGAGGAGCAATCGGCTCAGATTCTCGCATCTTGGCTCTAGGAAGGAAACATTAAGATCCTGTCTGCTTTCGCTGTTACCGCCTGCTCCTGCTCGCATCCCTCTGCTTGCCCCATCCACACGCTCCCATAGAGAACTCCTCCTTCCCATTTTGTGGCTGGAGATGTCCTTTCCCTGGCACACATGGACCCACACAACCCTCCACGGTGCATTATGGTGGGCACTGGCCAGCAGGAAGGCTCCGGCATCCTTGGGCGAGCACAGGGCAGAATATGGGGGGAGGTCATCTTTCAATTCCCCCCCAACCTGCTGGAGATCCAGCCAAGCACCCGCTGCTCACACGGAGCTGGCGAGGAGCGTCCTGCAGCCAGAAAAGCTCATCCCTGGAGGAGACACTTCCCAGGAGCAGACCCCACGCAGAGGAGCTGTGCAAGGAGATGGCCACATGTCTCCTGTTCCCTGCTCACCAGAGCCCACCAGCTGGCTCTGGCATGGGTCCCTCTGCGATCACCCTGGTGCAAAGCCCTGGCTCAGCCACAGAAGCCACAGCCGCTGGCCCTGAGCCGGTGGCCAGCAGGAGAAGAGATGTTTCTCCTGGTGCCTGTTGCTGCTCTGCCACTGGGGAGGCTTTTCCTGGGGAGGGGAGTGCAGAACATCCCCCCCACCCCCCATCTACCCCAGAAACAGCAATTGCATCCTCCTCCCCTCCCTTTGCAGGCCATTTTGGGAGGGCTGGGCCCCCCAGGACCCAGCTCGGAGGGGACGGGCCTGCGCCAGCTCCCTGCCTGCTGTACCCCCAGCGCCCCCCCGCCCCCCCTTCCAGAAGCATCGCTCCGCAGTTCTCTCCCTCAGCCCTTGCCGAAAGCCTGGAGACGGTCCTGCCCACGTGTACGCCAGAGCTGTCTGAGTTATTTAAGGACACAAGGATTTTCTTGCTGCATTCCCGCGTCACGTGGCTGGCTAATGCAGGCCGGCTTGCGGCTGCCGCGGCACCCACCACCCTGGCTGCTGCCGGGGGCTGGGGTGCAGTGGGGGGGCACCCACAAAACCGGATCATGGCTTCGCGATGGGGACTGGTGACAGGGACCAGCCCCTCCGGGACCTTCTAGGTCCCCTTCTAGGAAAGCTCGGTGCTGTGCTGCGGCCACACCACCCTCCCACCCCAGCGTAACCTTTTGGGGGCTGTTTTGGGGGAGGCAGGACGAGGGCTGTGCTATAGATAACCCCCAGCGCCGGGCAGAGCTGTTGGGCTGCAGAGGGTGACAGCTGATGAACCGCGGCGGCATCCGATGATCTCAGCTGGATTTTCGGCTGCCTGAGGTTGGGCGGTGAGGCTGGGGAAGGGAAGGGGCTAAATTTAACCTGTCCTGTTGCTGCGAGTGGCCGGGCAGTTGCTGGCGGTGCCTCCTGGGGAGCCCAGGAGGTGTTGGGGTGGGGAGATCCTTCCCCACCATGAGGCTGGGGAACCCCTCTCCTGGGGCATCCCTCAGCTGGGGCAACCTCTCCCACACAGCTGATGGTGGTTAGACTGGGCTGTCACCAGTGGAGACCTAGGTTTGCACTGGTGAGCGTCGAGCGATGCTCTTGGGCGTCACCTGAGCAGAGCCGAGCGGTTTAACCCAGGGAGCGGCTGGTAGGGGGGACGGGGGGCGTCCGGCGGGATGCTTTGGGGTGTCAGCCCCATCTGACGGCGTGTCCTCCTCTTCTCCCCCCCTCCCCAGGCCTTGTGCGGCTGCACCGTGAACATTCCCACCATCGACGGGCGGGTGATCCCGCTGCCCTGCAACGACATCATCAAGCCAGGGACAGTGAAGAGACTGCGTGGGGAGGGGCTGCCCTTCCCCAAGGCCCCCAGCCAGCGAGGAGACTTGATCGTGGAGTTCAAAATCCGCTTCCCGGACAGAATAGCTCCCCAGACGAGACAGATCCTCAAGCAGCACCTCCCGTGCTCCTAGAGCCTGGGGACTCTCCTCCAAGCAGCAATACTCCAAACGCACGTGCCGCAGCACCCGGCCCGCACGGAGCAGAGGTGCCACAGCACTTTCAAATGCAAAAAAAAAAAAAAAAAAAAACCAACAAAAAAAAAAGACAACAAACAACAAACCACCCCATCACACCGCTTTCCTTCCCCAAAAATCCCACCCAACCCACCCTCCTCATCCATCCCTCTCCCCATCCATCCCTCTTGGCCTGTTTTCTACTCCGGCAGCGGGGAGGTTCCTGCCCATCACAGCTCTCCCAGCTGCCGGACTCTATTTTTTCCCCGGCGGTCCAGCTTTTTCCACCTCGCACAAGCAAGCCGCGCGGGCCCTTTGCCCGGGGAGGTGCGTCACATTGTGGGTTTTTTTATGTCACCTGCTTTTCAGGCCACTTTTCCCACGAGAGGCTGGACTTGTCGGGGTCCGGCGCAGTGTAAATAGGACTCCGCAGGATCTGGCGTCCCCGCTGTTGGTTTTTCTCTCCCCCTCTTTGACACTTGCTGCTGTTCGGGGTCCCGGCCGTACCGCGGTGCGGGTCGCTCCCGCCCGTGGTGGCCCCCCCTCCTCCCCACCCTGTAGCCAGACTGTTTCTCACTTGGGACCACGGTAGCGAGTCCAACCGTGGTCCGCTCTCCTGTGCCAAGCCTACAACCAAGCCTCGGCTGTGCCAAACGACGGAGCACGTGGGGACGGTCCCGTCCATCCTCCTGCCCCTGCCCGGGGCTGTCCCTGGTACCCGTGGGCAGCAGCTGCCTGCACCCGCTGCCCGCAGAGCCCCAGGCGGCCGGAGGAGGGGGGGAAAGCCCAGGGTGGAGCTTTCTTGTTCAGATGTGTTGAGTTTGCGTTGCTGCTTTTATAAATACATATATATAGAGCTCGTTAGATAAACTCAGTAAGGGTTTTTTCTCTGCCCATTTTGGGGTTCCTGGCGTGGTGCACCCTGACTTTTTTTTTTTTTTTTTTTTTTTTGGCGGGAGAGGATGGTTCAGCCACACAAACATCAAGCCAACCGCAGAGCAGAGGAGTGGGGGGTTTGTAGCACAAGTCTGGGTGCAAAAGCAGAGCCAAGCGTGAGCAGAGCTGTGGGTTTCACTAGCGTTTGAGTTCAACCTTAGGGTTTTTAATAAGAAGAGACAGGCACATGTATATATTTTTCTACAGGGACAATTCATTCAGGAGGCATTTCTGGGTGTCAGGGTGGAGCTGGGAGGTGCATGAGGCAGTCTGCTTGGTGGCTTTGTTTTCAAATGCTGTATTTTTTTAAAACCTTTGGATTTCCATCAGGAGAATTTTTATATTTCTTATCTTTCTCGGCCCACTCTGCCTCGTGCCAGTATTTTTTTTCCCGGGAAAGAGCTTCTACGGAGTGGGAGGTGTGTTCAACCTACCTGGGTTTGTACCGCTTCTCTTCCACCGCAGCACTACCGAGAAAACCCCAGCCAAAATATACCCCCCGCCCCAAGAATACTTTTTTTTTTTAAGATAAATCACTAACTTGAAATAGGGGATCTTTTGGGGCAGGGGGGCAAGCACGGGGCATCCATCAGGGCTGGGTGTACAGCTGTACAGTGTATTATACAGGGTGAGGAGAGCCGTTGGGCGCTGCTTAATTAATTGCCCGGTTTTGCCGGCGAGGGGATGCTGACGGTTCCTTCCACTGGTCCCTGTGGACTTCAATGTAGAGCAAAATCTGGTGGACACCGCAAGCGAGAAGACAGGCCAGCGCGCAGATGCAAGCTGCTTTGTTTTTCTCGGTTTCAGTGAGATCTGAATGTTTTATAGTGCTTTTTTTTTGTAATTTTTTTTCCTTTTTTTTTTTTTGTAATGTCAGTATTGAGAAAAAAAAAAGAAATAAAATATTTTAAAAAATATAGTTCCTTGGGGTGTGTTGTGATGGGAGGTGCTGGGCTGCTCCCACGCAGCCATCGGGGCCGGGGGTCTCTGTGTCGGGGTCGTCCCCATCGCTGGGCTGACCCCAGGGGAAGAGAGACAACATATGTGACCTGCTGGGTCATGGAGAATGGCTACTCACCTCATAAAACAGCATTAGCTGTGCTGACCATGTTGCCAGGAGTCGGGATCAGAACCCATCAGGGGCTGTGTGGTCCTTCGAGGCTCTTGGGACGTGGCTAACATGGGTGGTGGGGTGGTGAAGCTGGGGATGGGGTGGCGAAGGGGTTCCTTGCTGGTTGCCCCGGTGGGGGCTGGACAGACCCCGGTGCCCAGCTCTTCTCGGAGGGGCCCTGGGGCAGGGTAAGAGGCAGCAGCACCAGTTACACCCTGGGAAAGCCCTGCTGACACCCAGGAAGTTTCCCCAAAAGCTCTCAGCGGGAGCAGCTCACAAGGGGCAGGTGATGAGACTGAAACCCACCAGCATCGTGCCTCAGGAGGGGACAGGGCAGAGGCTGCCAAACCCCCAATGGGGGCTATGGCTCACTGCCCCCTCCCAGGCCAGAGCTCAGGGCTGTGAAACCAAAGCCAGCCCTAAAGGCCACACAGCAGAGCAGCTAACAGGGTGAGCAGACTCGGGGAGGGGGGACAGCCAGTGCAGCCCCCACCCCGGCTATGGGAGCTGGCAACGCTGCTGGGGATGGCCATGGGGAGGGGATGGCCATGGGGAGCGGATGGCCATGGGGAGGGGATGGCCATAAGGAGGGAAAGCCTTTGGGACAAAGGGATGGGTCAGGGATGCAGGACAGGGCACCCGCTGAGCGCGGCCGCTGCCTGCCCTCTGCTGGCAGCAGCGCCTGCTGTGCCCAGAGGGTTTTGGGGTGCTGCAGGATGGCCCCAGTCCCCTCGGGTCAGGGACCGGCCCCTAAACCCAACGCCTTGGCTAGAGGTCCCCCATCCTGCACCTGCTGCAGGTGGGCTGTGGCCCATGAGGTCGCACAGTCCCCAGTGGACCCAGCTATAGCACTGGGCCAGGGGGACACAGATGGGACATGGCTCTGGGGCCACACAGGGGACCCTAGGGGTGCAGGAGACGCTGATCATGGTGGCAATGAAAGGGCCGCCCTCACCTGTCCCCCATCGCTAATCCCACACCATCCAGCCAGCCAGCACCTTCCTCCCCCAAGCAGCTCTGGGGATGCCCAGTGACCCCCAGCATGGTGTGGGGCAGTGGAAGGGGGTGCCACGGGAAGGCCAGGGGTCTCTGCTGGGGGGGTCACCCCTGGACAGGGGCATGGGCTGGGGACAAACCCAGACCCTGGTGCCAACTGCTCTCCTGGGGCTCAGCCAAGCTCCCCGGCTGCTGCAGGTGCTGATTTTGTGGACCCCCTCAGGCCCTCGGGATAGGGGCAGGTGCTGTCGGGATTCCCGTGGGTGCTGTCCCCACCAGGAGCCATGTCCCACAGATGGCAAGGAAAAAAGACAAGGTTTTGCAGCCCTCCTCCTGGATTTAATTAGCGTTTGCAATTAGCAGAGGCAGCAGGGAAGATTCAGGCTGCTGGGAGCTGGGACACGCACCCCACCATCCAATGCCAGGCTTGCTCCAGCCTCCACAGCAGACAGATGCCAGGCTGGATCTTCTCTCAGCACTGGCCAGACGGTGATGGTCCCAAACCAGCAAGGAGGGAGAAACTCACCCCCTGACGGAGCTGGGGAAGGTTTTGGGGAGAGTCCTGGAGAGGCCCTGGAGTGGGTGTAGAGCAGCCCTTTCCCCCTTCCCCAGGAGGCTGAAAGCAGCTGGTTCCTCACCCCGTCTGGAGCTGCCTCTGGGAAAAGCTGCACTGGGAAAGCAAAACCACCATCTGTGTCCCTGCAGAGCTTCCAGGTGCCAGTTAACCCCAAAACAGGGCAAGTGAGGGGCAGGGAAGGCACCGGCCCTCCCCTCCTCAACCTCCCTGCCAGGGAACAAGGTGATGGTCACCAACGGCCTTCATCCTGGCAGGAGTCAACAGCAGCATCTTCTCTAACAGAGGTGGAGTGAGGACAAGGTAGGAGCAGCACTGGCAGAGCACACTGAAGTAGGGCAGAGCACCGGAGCTGCCCACCCTCCCCAGGGCCCTTCGTGGCCTCCTACCCCAGCAGGAGGTTGTGCTATTTAAATGCAGCGTTCCCAATTTCATTGTTTCTCCCCACTGCTGCACACAAGGCCCCTCTCATGGATAGTCACGTCCTCCTGCCATTTTGAGACTCCCCTCTCCCATTAAATCTAGCTGGTTTGATGGAGACCTCCAGGATCTGCCAGGCTTTGGGGCAGAAATTCCCACTACTGGGGGCTTCACACAACTCCTGCCAGGGAGGAGGTTGCCTTCTCCAGCATGGCTCAGCCCCAAAAGTCCGGGCCACCCTTCTGCCACACAACCTGCATTTAATCCTCCTTGCAGAAATCTTCAGCTCCCACACCCCTGAAAGCCCCCTCGTGTCTGGAAAAGTGCTTGGAGCCAAAGCAAGAGGAGGTCGGGCAGCTCACGGTCAGCATCAGAGAAGCAACGCCAGCGACCTGCTGCTGGTCTCTCTTGCTCAGTGCCTCCTGCCAAGCCAGGGCAGGGGAGAGACACTGCCAAACCGATTTCTTGCATTAACTCAAGCTCAGAGGTGTTAAGAATGAGGAGCAACCCCGTACAAAGCAGGGAAGCGCACGTACAGCTGGACTCCACCAGAGTGAGGCATGCTCAGACAACACCCGAGACACGGGTTTACAGACCACACCAGTGCCACACAAAGGAACTGCCGGGGCCTGGCTAGAGTTTTGTGGGGTTTTTATTTTTTTTTTTATTATTTTTGTGGGTTTTGGTGTTTTTTTTTGTTTTGTTTTGTATTTTTTTTATACAGGCTAGCGTTGTACCCTTTGCTAAAGCTGCTGATTCTGCCACATAAACTAGAACAGAAATTTCTCAGAAATTAAGTCAGTTCCCCTCCTTGTTAATTCACTGTCTGCCTCCCAACTGAACACCGGTCTGGATTGGTGTTTGCAGAAAACATTCCCTGTACAAAGTCTGACGTGCAGCTACACTGTTCTGACTGAGGAATGAAGAAGCCGAGAGTCCACTGAACATTGGATTTTTCCCTGTACAACGTGGCCTGATTTGGAGTTTGGTCCACCGAGGACAGCAAGTTAACCGTAGAGATCGTCGTCATTGTCTTCGCTGTACACGTTGCCCCCGCTGCCTCCTCCTGTGCCTTGGCTGGGACCGGCGCCGCCCTGGTTACCCGATGGGAACCTGTGTGCAGCAGTGCAGAAGGGGAGAGAAGAGACACTGTTCAAAAGCCTCCTCGCAGCTCAGCACCATCCCCTCCCCTCCATGCCAACACCCTGGTGCGCCACATAGGACAGGCAGGAGAAATGGGATGAAGCCTTACAGCAGGTCACGCAAAATGCTCATACGGCTGCTGGATGTCACTCGTGTTTCAGGAAAAAAGAGACAATGGACTTAGGAGCACTAACAGAGTAGCTACAACCAACCTGCAGCACAGCCTACACCTGCCACATCATCTACTGGCTGCTGTACATACTGGGGAGAATAGGAAATCACAGCGGAAGAGGGGTTTGTTACCCAAAATCCAGCAGAAAGCTGCCTTGATGCTCTGCTCTGGGGCCGGCTGAGCCACGCTGCCCTCCCATAACTCCCCCACGGTTACCTGAAGCTGCCGAAGCCACGGCTCTGCTGTAGAGTCTGTGCAAACATCTCGTATTTCCTGATGTCGTTGTCACTGACAGAGCGGCGAGCAAAGCGCATGGCCTCCTCAAAGTGGTCTCTGCGTATTTCGGGAACTGGGTCATCCTCCTCCACTTCCTGCAGTGGGACAGAGGGCCCAGGTGAGCCACATTGCCGAGCTCACCACCCACAGCCTTCCTCCTGGCCAGGATGCTCCAACACCCGCCAAGGCAGGGGCTGGAGAGCAAAGCTGCGGCAGACCGCGAGTCAGGGCTGCAGCAGGGACCTTCTGAGCAATGCCGTGAGGCACCCCAGGAGGCCCTGAACCTCCCACAAGATGAGAACAAAGTGCTCCAGCTCCATGCTCTGTGTGAGAGCCCACTTGTCCCCATACAAGGATTACAGAGAGGAACACATCACGCCTCACCCACTTGAGCGGGGAAAGCTCAGAGGGCCCCACTCACCATGGCAGAAGGGTTGGTCTGCCTCTCGCGTTCTCGCCTGATCTCACTCTCAATGGACTCACGGATGGCCAGTTTGCAGGCACGCTGGCAAATTTCTGTCAGGTCGGCCCCCGAAAAGCCATTGGTCATCTTAGCTAGGAAATCCAGGTCAACATCCTAGTGAAAAAAAAGAGAGACCTCTCCTTAACACCTTGCAGCCTCAGGTGACAGAGCGATGTCTCCAGATCCCGTGGTACCAAGGCGCTGCCTTTACTTTGCCCAATTTTGAAAAGATGAGCTGTTAAGGTTCTTGTTTCTGGGAAAAGTTAACCAGACACAAAGGCAGGCCACATCCCCCACACACCCAGCAAGGTGCTGTGAAGTAGCTGTAAATGCCTCTGCACTTGTGGATTTAGGATACGATTTGCTCACGTTTCAGCATTAGGAGTCAAATGAAACTGTCAGACTGGAAATGGAGACGGGGCACAAGTAGACCAAGAAAACCAACCTCCTCCTCCTTACCCTCAACCGAGGGGGCAGTACTGCAGCCTCCTTTGAAACTTTGCTTCCCAACAGCACCTAAAAAGCTAAGCTTGGCACAAAAAAAGCTTGACCACTCACTTGACATCTGCTTTTCTCCAATTAACTTGCATTATTGCCTGCTCCCTAGGCAAGGGACATAGCTCTTGCCTATGATAGAGTTCAGCAACAATTAACTGCAATGCTTCCGCTTCAATTTCCCTTTCCCACCCCCGTGTTCTACATTTACTTTTCTTTCTGAGTACAAGAATCTTTTCCATCTTGCCAGAACAGGCTTTCCAGTTCCCACACCGTGGGCAGAACTCCACCATGTGACAAAGACTCGCTGCGCTCACACCCTGACACCGAGCTTCGTTGACACCTAGCCTCAGAGCTCAAGCCTCCCCCTACCTCTTCACTTCCATCCTTCAAGGACTAAAGGTTTCCCAGCTCTGTATTGCATAGAGCAGCCACCAGCTCTCTGCTCTGTTCCCAGCTTGTGAGGAGCACATACGGCACACAGCAAATCCAAGTCTGACACAGTCAGGGTGCAGATCCTACCTTGGCAACTGGCGATTTCCTCAGGTTGGCCTTAAGAATAGCAACCCGGGACTTCTCATCAGGCAGGGGGATATAGATGAGTTGATCCAGGCGGCCGGGGCGCAAGATGGCTGGGTCAATGATGTCTGGCCTGTTGGTGGCACCGATGATGAAGACGTTCTTCTTGGTGGACATGCCATCCATCTCTGTCAGAATCTGGTTGATGACACGGTCTGCAGCACCACCACCATCGCCAATATTCCCGCCTCGAGCCTTTGCAATGGAGTCCAGCTCATCAAAGAAGAGCACACAAGGGGCTGCTTGGCGGGCCTGCAAAAAGCAAATGGGAACAATTACTCCATGTTAATATCACCCAGTGAGTAGCACAATGATTTCACAGTAAGCCTGCCCTACCATTAAAGAAGCTCAGAGGAGTACCAGACCACTGCTGCTGCAAGAGAACTTGGAGGAGCTGTTCCAGAACAGCCTCCCACCGCACAAACCCTCAATCAAATTCTCCTGAACAACAAGCTGAATTTTCCCAAAGCTGGGAGCACTGTGAACATGGCAGAAGGGTGGTAACTCCCATGCCTAGAGGGAAAGCTGGATCCAGTTTGCCTGGACTAGAAGTCTCCCTGCAAGACCTGGGGATGTTAATTGGTTATTTAGGCACTCAAGTATCAGTACATAAGATATATCCAATGGAAGGGGGAAATCCAATCGTTGTCTTCAGATACCTAATGGTTATTTATAGGGGAAAGGGAGCCAGATCTTTCTTTGAGGTGTGCCGTGAAAGGATGACAAGACCACAGGCACAAATAGCTGCAAAGAAAATTCCAGTTAGAAATAAGGAAAAAAAATTCTTCACAGCAAGAGAGCTCAACCACTAGCACAGAGGTCCAGAGAGGACAGGGATTATCCATCCCATAGCACATGTTCAGAACACGAGGTGCTGAGCAACCTGATCCAACGTCCAAGTTATCTCCCTGCTCTGGACAAACAGTTGGACTAGATGGCCTCTGAGGTTCCTTTCCAACCCGAACTTTTCTCTCTCACTGTCTTTCCAACTTTGTTCTGTCAACACCTTCCCTGACCACAACAGCAAAGATTCCCAGGATAATCCATGCAGATACCTTCTGGGACAGGAGTCAACACTATCTACAGGGCAACTGGGAAGTAGCAGTGAGCTCCCTTCTAATCCATGTATACTGCAGGACAAGAACCCACAGGATATTTTGAAAATCTGTAGATGGTGGCAGCTAATGAGGTGTGAAGGTGAGTTTTCAGGGATGTGGAGAATACCTATGCCATCCTAATGCTAGCCTCGCTAAGGCACTGGGGCATTTATCATCCCATAAGAACAGATACAAACTGCACTCAGAGAAAACAGTTTAAATACTTATGTTGCCAAAGAGGATTAATTTCCCACCATCAGGAAAGCAGCTTCTGCTCTCAGTGCAAGCGGGGAAAGCACAAAAGACACAAACAAGAACCAGGCCAGGAAGACAGACGCAGTGGAGACAAAGTTCTGGGAATACCTCAGCACAAACATAGCACAGGGAGTAGAAGAAACACTTACCTTGTCAAAGATCTCGCGCACGTTGGCTTCAGACTCGCCAAACCACATGGTGAGCAATTCCGGCCCTTTGATGGAAATGAAGTTTGCCTGACATTCATTGGCAATGGCTTTGGCCAGCAGTGTCTTACCACAACCAGGTGGCCCGTAGAACAGGACCCCTTTTGATGGGGTCATACCAAATTTGAGGAACTTGTCTGGGTGCTCCACAGGATACTGAAGGAGAACAAAACAAATAAACAAAAAACCTCTCGTGTTGAGGCAGAACAGGCCTCCATCTTAGAATCACAGAGTGGCTTGGGTGGGTAGGGGCCTTCAAACATTATGTAGTCCAACGCCTCTGCCATGGGCAGGGACATCTTTCTCTAGGTCAGTTTTGTTTCTCCTGCAACCAGAAACACCACCTGAGATTTCTGGTGCATTAAACACAAGATCCTGCCTGCTTGGTGCTACTGGAGTTTTTAAATGGACACAGTTTTGAAAAGCACCACAGCTAAATTAGAAAGCTGCCTTAAACAAACTATCTACCTCTAAGGACTAAGTACCAGTTCAGGAAGTTTTCCAGCATGCTTAACCCCAACTTCACTCTGCCCTGCAGGAGCAAAACCGAACAGCTCATTATCTAACCGATTCGTTCTGCTCTCCAGAGACAGGCCAGGTGTCTGATGTGAGGATTTATCCTCCGCAATGAGGTCAGAGATAGGTGATGACCTTAACATCAGAGAATTAGATTGAAAATTAGATTCTTTTATTTGCAGACAGGATATTTGTACAGTGCCAACTGAAAGGAGGAATGCATCAAACCTAAACCATCCCAATGCAGCCAGCAGGTGTTTCCACAAACCATTAACGTCCCAGTCTTTTCCTTTGTAGTAGGCTTTACTATTCCTTCTCACCTGTCCCTGTGCTAACACTGATGGGAAGCCCTTCAGAGGCTCTCTATATGAGAATCTTCATCCACTTTCTGGCATATATAGCCACTACATAAGAGGATTCTCAGCAGTGGTCCCACTGCTGGTCTCCATGTAAGAGAAGCAGATCTGCTGCTGTTTCTGCAAGTAGCACAACACCCACCCACTGTAGACTCAGCTAAAGAAAGCCTGATGCTGCTTCCCAGCACCTTCCTCTCCAAGTTCACTCAGGTGGAACAGCATGGTATCTTTAGTCCATTGCAAGCAAGTACCACAAAAAACCTCTCATTTACTCTGTTGACAGCCCAAACAGGAATCTGAAGTTGCTCTGGATTTTATTATTACAATTATTTTTCAAGCTGACTAGTCAAAAATCTGCTGGAAACCCTTACCTGTACAAGCTCCTGGAGTTCTCTCTTTACATCTTCTAGACCACCAATATCTTCCCAGGTAACTTGTGGCACCTCCACCACAGTCTCCCGAAGAGCAGAAGGGTTGCTCTGGCTCAGAGCCCACTATTGTTAGAAGGAACAGTATTATATGAATTCTAACTCATTATGTTCACTTGCTTCAGATAAGCAATTAGACACTACACTCAAAAGAAAGAGGGGCACTCCTGCATTACCCTGAAATCATCCATGGTCACAGCCAGCGAGTTCATCACTTCAGCATCGATGGTTTCATCTTCTAGGTCTATGAGATCCATCTTCTTTCTGATAGCCTGAAGAGCAGCTTCTGAGCAAAGAGCAGCCAAGTCAGCACCAACGTGGCCATGGGTCTCGTTTGCCACCTGAAAGCAGAGCACTGACTATGACTCACAGGGATACAAGCAAGCGCTCTGCAAGGGCAATGCATGTTTTGGTCACTCACTAGGAAGCGCAACAAAGCTCTGGAGGACAGGAACATCAGTGCCTTGCTGGGGATTCAAGACAAGTGCTACCCAATATTTAACAGGCAAAGACACCACTGTTCCACCTCCTACTTGAGATCAAAGCTGCAATAGGAATTCAGATGGTCTGCAGCACAATAACCCTGAGGACTGCAGTTCTTCATTCAGGACAGAGATTCCAGGAAACATCCAGGTTTTATGTGGTGTCCAGTGTCACCACAATGCTCACTCAGCTCTGTGTGAGCTGTTTCAGGCACACTTTGCTTTTAAAGAGAATGCCACAAAAGACAAACACAGGACACTGGCAAGGCACTTCCAGAGTGGACTGATACACATTTGTTTCACTTAGCCATGCCGTTCTCACCTAGGGAGTGAGGATTTATGGTCACTGGTAAACTAGTCAGAGGGAAGCCCAGAGATCATACATTTACACAGTTTCATGCTGTCCTAAACGAGCAACCACATTTATGTAATCAAGCCTTAACAACTCTTCTACTACAAAAAAGAGCATCAGGAATGCCTGGTCTGTAGAGACAAGCTTTCCTCATAGCATGCTATTCACCTGTTCCAGATCCACATCATCAGCGAGTTTCATATTTTTCGTGTGGATCTGCAGGATCTCCAGGCGCCCGGTGGCATCTGGGATGCCAATATCCACCTCTCTGTCAAAACGACCTGGGGAGTAGAAAATATATGTTAAGCTGCTGATTCTGTGAACTAGAGGAGCTGCAGTTGCTGCCTTCCTCTGACTGAACAACACGATGACAAGCCACAAACACATACAATTTCATAAAATGCCAGAGCTTTGGGTCTCTCTGAAGCATCTATCAGCACACTAGCAGAGTCACATCAGAGAAGGAAGAAAGGCCTAAGCCATTTAGGGAAAGCGAAACCACTGTATTAACTAGAGTTCAAGATTATATGACGCAGAGGACTGCTGGTTTAGTAACTTTTTCTGAGCCTCATTTTTAGGAAAATATGCATCCCTGAACCAACATACCATGAGACATTTTTGTTTATGTCTACCTTTATGTCCTCATCAAAGGGGTCCGCAAATATTGAGAGATTTAGCTTTTCACAACTTTCATAGCAGTACCCAAGTGGTGAAAAACATGAATTGCCGCAATATCTGGAGAGGCCGGAAACCTAGGTATTGCTGCAATATTAACTAAAGAACATACACCCATCATTGGCTTCTAGCCATAGCTGTGCATTCAGATGCCTCGCTACACGTTTAAGAGGCTGTTTTCCCCTGCACACTCAACTGGTTTGCTATTACAGACCTTACCAACTGCTCATAGACCATATGCGCAGTCACACTGCAAAGTTTCGAAAACCTGAATCTCAGATACTACTGGATTTCTCATCAATACAAAAAAAAAGAAATGAGAAAATTCAGAGCCTTCTGCAACCTAAGGCATGAACATCCTTTTAAGCTTTTACTCCTGCAGTGTGTCCTGAAATAGCTTCACCTAACAGAGGCTAGCACACTTTTCCACTTCAAAGCGTTTTTTTATTTCTACAAGTTCTAACCTAATATGGCACAGAAAATTATACTGAAAGCTGGAAGCCTAGAAATGAATTTCAAACAAACAGCTGGAGACAAGTCAATAGTTTATGTAACACATAGAAGATGTTTAGTATTAATTTCTGCTCAATCCTTCCAATCCTGTAACAAAGTATGTGATACACAAGGAGACTGCAGTCGTGGTTACCAAATCGCCTGAGTGCTGGGTCAATGCTGTTAGGTCTATTGGTAGCTGCCATAACAATCACGTGTGCTCTCTGTTTCAGTCCATCCATAAGAGTCAACAGCTGAGACACTATGCGACGTTCCACCTCTCCATGTGTCTATGGAGAGAGAAAGCAGTAGTTAGGCCAAAAGCTCTACAATACAGCACAGGAGCTAGGACTGCACCAAAGCGGACAGATGCAACAGCCACCAGCTGTTAAGAAACATCATGAACTGTATCTGATTCTTCCCATGCCCAACTGAAATCAGAGGTCAAGTTAAATACTGCTTTACCCTGTTCTCAAAGGCAGAGATTCACACCAGCTGCTACCCAAAAGGACACATTTCTTTACCTTCTACAGACTTTCTTTACCTTCTCTCTCTTAGGAGCAATGGCATCCAGTTCATCAATGAAGATGATGGCAGGAGCATTCTTCTCTGCTTCTTCAAAGGCTTTCCTCAGGTTGCTCTCAGACTCCCCAGCCAGCTTGCTCATGATCTCAGGACCTGAAAAACAGCAGCACTGTGGCACCCAGAAGAGAGGCAGCTAGCCCCAAGGCATGCAGCTGCATTTTTTTTAATACGACATTCACATGGGAGAATCTATATTTCAAGCCAAAGCAAGTACTATCAACCAAGTTTACTAAATTTGCAGCTGAACAGGCAAGAACAGAGGAATTACTTTCTATTATTATTCTGATGTTTCAGTTTACTCTAACAGAATACAGCGCTAATCAATGAGCTACCTTTAGCTGCCTCTTTCCTTACCCTATTTCACACTTGGTGAGCTTCTCTGTAATGTGCCACCACACACTGCTAATGCCAGTCCTAGCTTGCAAGAGAAGCAATCAAATTATATGGTGATGAATTATCAGGGTAGGGAAGGAAAAAGCTGTAAGATACTGAAGCGGCCTTGCGCTTACATTACACAGGTATACATTTACCTCTGTAAGATCCTACAAATGATTTAAAAAAAAAACAACAAAACAAAAAAGCAAAAGTCCAAATCCCATCTCCTCTCAAGGAATAAATAAAAAAAATATAAAAATATGTAAGCACATCAATCCCAGAAGGAAGGACAGCATTCCCCTGAGATCTCCTACAACTGCTGAACACTAGTCCAGACTTACAGATGTATTCTGTTTTTACAGATTTTTCCATCACGCTGATGAGAGTGGTTATGAAAATATGCTTCTAAAAGATCCAAGAAAAGAAACCTGAGCCCCATGAGTGCAAAGCTGCTAGCTGACTGAAGCATGCCAGCTGCAGAGACACTGGTGTGAGCAGGTACTAAGAGTGTTTCACTACAGGTAACTCACCAGTTCATACCAGCTCTGTCTACAACACCGTCTGCAGCTCCAGGCTTGAGACCCGCACACAGTGAATGCATCACTAACTCTGACGATGTTATTTTTATTATGCAACAGAAGTACAAGTGTCTAAACAAATGGCTGGCTCATTAGCATTCAGTGACAGCTTCCACACACTTAGGATGTATATGACAAGGGCGACATATGGTTAAAACTAGCCCATTTACACCTCATGTCTTGAGATACAACGCAAGTAACTTCCCTACCACTGGTCACTGCTACCCTGTGCTCTACACTCCTTTGCTATCATCATGCTATCACCTTCATGGGTGTACGTGATTGTAACCAGAAAACCAAAGCAGCACTCCTTCAGTACAAATGTTCAGGTACTCCAGCACTGACTGGAGTTGGACTTGATGATCTTAAAGGTCTTTTCCAGCCATAACAATTCTATGATTATATGGCTGTAAAATGGAACAGAAAAGCAGTGAGGAAAATTTAGAATTTGGTTCTTACTGGACATAAACCCATAACCCCATAACCATCTCAACTGCTACAGGTGAGAGTTATCAGTAGGAGGTTCTGCCACTTGTAGCTAAGTCCCAAGATACTCACTATAGCTTTCAGAAAAGTTCCTCCCACTTAATGTTCCATGAAACAAAACAGGTCTTGTGTTTTACTTGAAGGGAAAGAGAAATCCACAGCAGACCAGTTGCTTTTCCTAATGAAACATGGTCACAGCAACAGAAACAAGTGTCTTGCACCCATAAACTTAGGATAATCTCAGCACTTCACTCCCAGCTCTGCCCTCACCAATATAAATGAACACCCAGATAGGCTCCAAGTCCCTGCATTGCAGAGCTGTCTTCCAACCACCCTGCTACAACACAGTCAAGCTTAGGGGAAGTGCAACTACAGATGCTTCCACACAAATAGCCTCAAAATGTCCACAGAGACATACTTGAAAGAGGTAAGGAAGGATGTCAGGGAGACAATGTGGGTCTACAAGTCCTGTTAACACCACTCATTACCATAAGATGCATGAATGGATGGATGAATGAGCACACAGCAGATCTGGGACCAAAGCAGCCACAAAACTTACCGTTAATCAGGAAGAAGAAAGCCCCCGTTTCGTTGGCCACTGCTCGGGCAATCAGTGTTTTACCAGTGCCAGGAGGACCATATAGCAGGATTCCACGTGGAGGCTGAGCACAAAGGCAAGGGACTTATGTGGTGAGCTAGTATCTGAATGCCTAAGTAGCTTCACAGTGAAATTGTAAGCATTTGATAAAGCCAGTCCGAAACTGTGATGCAAACTCATGCAACAGCTGCCATCCCAGCATCGCTATCAACACCCTTACTAATTTGCATGACACACAAACAAAACCTTGCCAGTAACTGACAGCACCGATTCAAAGCATCACTCCACTTTACAAGTTGCCAGTACTTTAATCTGTGTCCAGAATACATAAGGAACCACTTTCCTAACACCAATATTAAAGAAACCCCCCAAAATTACTTATTGCCCCCACCAATTCCTCATAAAACTTCTGAGATCAAGAGCTATCTGCAAGAGCAAGCCCACTCATCTGCCTGGTGCACACAGGGACTTACCTTCACCCCTATGGCCTTGAAGAGTGCAGGGTGTCGGAGTGGAAGTTCCACCATCTCTTTGATTTGAGCCAGCTGCTTCCGGCAGCCACCAATGTCATCATAGCCCACTTCATTCAGTGACTCCTCTTCATCCTATCCAGAAGGAAATATATTAAACATGCGAGTGAAAACAATAGTTCAACAACCTCTCCCAGTCTACAGGAGCCAGGAACACAGGTTTTTACTCATAGCCATTTCTTTGCTGTCTTGAGAGTCTCACTTTCAAGTCTTCCTGGTGCCTTCTGCAATTATTTTTTAGCTGTCTTCCCAGACACACAAACAGAATTTCATGCACAAACCTAGACCTCACTGAAGCCCATCCCCTTGAATGACAGCCTCTGCTGCCAGGTTCCCTACAGACTACAAAACAAGCTCCATGACCCTCTGATGTGGCTAACAAAGATAGCAATAGACAACGAAGCTCAGTATAAAATATACTTATTTGTTAAACTTTAAGTGGTACCTCTAACTACTTGACATACTCTAGCTACCATACAGTTCTCAGACATAGCATTGTCTTTAGGATTGACTCAAATTAAGACAGAATGATAAGATCCAGACACGTAGATAAGATCAACTGTAATCAATTCTTTCAGTACAGCATTACAGCATCCATTCACTTGGCCGTCCAAATCTCTACTGGCCTTAGTTATTTGTAACATTAGGCCATGCTAAAATAATAAACCAACACAGCCTGGAATCTCAGAGGGGCTCGGGCCAAGCCCCACACACAGGAACTACTACCTCAAGCAGGTCATTCAAGGTCTGGCCCCATCAAGCACTGAAGGTCTCCAGGTTTGGAGATTCCTGCCCTCTGGGCCATGCTCCAGGGTTGGTGGAAATCTTTTTCCTAGTATCTACTGGGAATGTCCCTTGATACAGCTTATATCACTGCCTCTAGTCCTGTCCCTGGCCACAGGTCTCAGAAGAGCCTGGTCATCTACCCCTTCCCACCAGTAAGTCTGCCCTTTTGCCTTCCCTTCTCTAGGCTCCATCATCCCACTCTCCCAGCCCCTCCGCATTTATTCTAACCGCCAACTCCTTCACATTTTGGTAGCCTTGGCTGAACTTGCTCCTATCTGTCTCTGCTATGTCCTGAAGAGCCCAAACTGGACTCATCTGGTGCCCAGACACAGTCTCACAAGTGTCACATAGAGGTGAGTTTTTCATAAGGCAGCCAACTACAAATCAGCACTCACCCGGATTTGCAGACACTTACTTTATGAAGTATACAACCACCTTAGCTCATTTCTCTGAGATTTCCTACTCTGTGATGGTAAGGTGGCCAAGACCTGACAGAGAAGCCACTCAGGCTGCCTCAAGCTTGGGAAGCTCAAGGATAGATATTTTAAAGGACTAGGGAATTTTGTTTTTATTTGTTTGTTTGTGTTTTTTTTTTTTTTAATCAACCATTTGGAGATTTTCAAATTTCTCACTGAAAAAGCAATAATTGCTTTCTTTTCAGCTGGTATGAAATTTAGCAACTTTGTAAGTTCTCCCTGCTTCCCTCCCTCAAGCGAACTTTGGAACTAAAAGATGCATCTAAACCCAGCATGAGTTATCTGGAAGCAGATGCAAAACCAGCTGCTGCCAAAATATGGCAACTCATCATCAAACCTACGCATTGGTGCTATCTCAGCATATGAGGAAGGACGCTGGAAGTACATTTCTCTGACTATCTTCAGCAGCAGCTCATCTCCTGAAACTGGAGTTTCTAACCGTTATATTCAATACACAAAATGCCAAAACAAGAACTGCAAACACTGCTGCTCTCAAGGACTGTCACAGAAACAAATTTCAGACAGAGGGGATCCAGTAGAAGAACCACATGGCAGGAATCTGCTCACCTCTCGTTTGATGGGCTCTCCTTCACAATGGATCACAGTGTCCGGAGCCACTATGCAGTATGGACTTGGATCTGTTTCCACCACTTTGAACTCCACCGCACGCATCCCTCCACGCACCAAGAAGATGTCACCTGTGAAACCCCACACTTCAGTAGCCTGCTGCAACCGACATCTGCAAAATGTCAACCCTTGTACTACCAACAGCCTCAGAGGACAAGGAGGTGGGTTACACAGGCATACACTGCTGGCATTTTTAACACCACTCTGCATTTTAAGCTCCAGAGCTGAATGCACTGTGACTACCCAAGCATCGTTTAGACCCACAGCAGTTGCAAGTTCTCAAATTTCATCCAGTGACAAACCAGAAAACAAAACCAGCAAACAATAGAAAAGAATACTCTGCCTAAATACAAAACACAAAGGCAAGGAATCACATTTCTTTTCCATTCAATTTCAATTTAGCACTTCTAAAAGAGGCAAAAGGCCCTAACAATGAAAAATTCATTTTGAAGTTATTATAACTAGTTGTTACTAGTTATAACTGGTTGTCTCCAAAAGCAGAATAATATTTAATACTGCAGTAGGACTCCTGACTAAATTGGGCTACAGAAGCTGGCTAACTTCAACCTGTCTTTCTACTGTATTAGGACCTATTTGCTTCAGCAAAAGTGCTACTCAAACAACTCTAAAAGTGCATTTGGTTTTCTAAGCACTCTTCCAGTTATTAATTAAATTAATTTGAAGAAGTGAATTTAGTCAGGGTGCCAGCTGGTATATCCAACCAATCGATTAATATGTGGGCAACTCCCAAATCCCATTAAGTGGTAGCAACTTAGTTTAATGAGATTTTCTCCTGTGTTCTAACTGAGGCTTTTCTGATGCTCTCCCATCCCATGTAGCAAAAAAACGCAGAACTATCAAGCTGCTCTGCCAGCCAGCAGCAGCAATCACCCTTTCTTCTGAAGATCAAGAAAAAATTTCATCAGTACCAGCAAAATCTCACTCTACACATGTCGGTATAATGCTTCATGGAGATCTGTGCAAGCTCCTAGAAATTCTCTTTATTCAATCTCAGGACTAGCTCACACTCGCTGCCATCAGGACTTCAATAACAGGCGCTATTACCTTTCCTGATGGGTCTGTATGCTTCCAGGAAGTACGGCTTGAGATAGACCTCAAACAGATTCCCCGTGATCCCTTCTACCGTGTCATCAATTGGCAGCACATGGATACGTTTGCCATATTTCACATCTGGGCAAGGCTGGATGCTGCAACAGAAGAAAACTCCAGTTAACCACAACATGCTGGACTTACATGAAAAAGGCAGGGATGCCCCTTCCCAGGTCAGTACAAATGCCAGAAAGGACCCTCCAAAGCCCCGGTGAGACTTCCCACCTGCATAAGAACATCTCAGTGCTGACAAGGTAAATGAAAGTCATGCCCATCAAGAGCTACTCTTTGCAATACACACTTTCCTTCACTCCTCTCAGCCCTGCCCAAGACTGCTGGGGAGTTTCATACTTTCTTCCTACCCCCTGCTCTTCTGTAGCCCCCCTCGCCACCTCCAAGGCACATTCAAAAGTTACTAAAGACCTGCAAGAGTCATAAGCTAACTTCTGTTTCAACAAGGAGCTACTGCTGAACCAACTGCAAGGGAAAGGGAGCTGGGGGAAGCTCTTTGTTCCCTCCTCACTCTCTCATAACCTGCTACAGAGACCAGAGCCCCTGTTGCTGATAATCCTGTTTCTGAGCAAAGGCTCTCACAGTACCAGCCAAGGGTAACCAGCTTACAGCCAGGCATCTGTCAGTCCCACTTTGTGGAGGCTGACATTTAGGTCTGAAGGCTCTTTCGCCCGTTTTAAATAAACACTTCAGCTATTATTTTACAGTGTAGGCCAACAGTCTACTGTAGCGATAGCTCAGAGTTATCAAGCTGTGGCAGAAAGCTCAAACTGACTTTGCCAGCGAAGAAAAGCCTATGTGGAACTGCAGTTGAGCATATGACTTTTCATATGGGACTTTGCTCAAGACTCTTGATAGATTCTTCTACCACATGCTTAACAGAGAGGACGTAGCAGAAGGGTAAAGAAAAAGACAGACTGCCCCAGAAGGAAAACAGTTGACAACCCACAAGCAGGAAGCAATTAGCGCGTGAATCTGCATTTTGGCAGAAACCAGGCCACAGAAAGTAAGACAATAAGTAGTTAAAGACCAGCAAGAAAAACTTTATGGGCAAGAGGTGTGAAAATTCTCTGACCCTCACAACAAAGCTACAAAAATCAGTAACACATTCGGAAGGCCATGAACTACTACGGACACGGTCCGAGCACAGAAGGGGAGAGCACAGGCTGAACTGTCATACTAGAAATGACTCGACAGTAACCTCACATGAGGTTAAAGTCAGGATTCACCTTTATTTTAAACTCACAGACTGCCTCAAAGCACTGTTCTGTTCCAAACACAGTGGTGTTTAAAACGCACTGTTCTGTTCCAAACACAGTGGTGTTTAAAACGCACTGTTCTGTTCCAAACACAGTGGTGTTTAAAACGCACTGTTCTGTTCCAAACACAGTGGTGTTCAAAACATTTTCTAGTGGTAGAGAGATGGGTGGACAGCCTCATTGCTCTACTCTACAAAGTTTGTATGAAACACATTTTTCACTTAAAGATTATTCCAGATAGCACCCCAAAAGTCTAGTGTCAGAAACCAGGCTCCAAATTTCTCAAGAACATGCAGGATATTCCAGATTAGGAAGATGCTCTGGAGGAGGAGCTGTCAGCCCTCCCATATTTAAGCCTGAAAATTAGCATATTTATGTATAAGAAATGCTCCCATTCCCCTCCCCCCACTCCTATCACAGAATGGAACCTGTCTCCCGTAAGCAAAGATGTAGTCTTCAATGCTTTCCCAATACTTTCTGCAAGTGTTGCACAGCAAAATCCCTGCCACACTTTTAAAGCATTCCTAATTTTAAAGTTACTTTTACAACAAAAATCAGAATATAAACATCCTTTGGGGATTTTTAATATTGCTATTTGACTGCTTCGTGGTTTCATCACTCATTTCTAGCAAGTTTTAATTTCTGTTTGCCATAGGGCGGGCAGCCCAAATACTACAAGGCCAATTACAATGTTGCTTAATGCCTTCCACAGTTAACACTGTAGACATTAAAAGTTTAGACAAGAAAAATTTGAGAGTTCACCCAACAATGTAAATTTGGGCAGATGACTATGACAACGGTGGGATAACTGAACCATTCAATTTAATGACAGGACCTGGGCTAATAAAGGTCCTCAAGAGACTTCAAGAATCTTCAGCGTAATTTTTTAGTGTTAATCCGAATATACATACAGCCAGAAACACATGCAAAAGCAAACAGAGGTCCCCAATGTAAGCCATGCACTTCAACACATTTCTGTGATCTACTCTGGAAGATGTAAGAATACTTCCTGCAGATCCTGCCTCTGCTAATGACTCAATTCAGAGCCAGCGCACAAATTATTTAGGCAACCCAGGAATACGCAACAGTTAGCAAATGAGTCCTCACCTAATCACGTCACCCAGGCGCACTCTCAGGTTGTTGCGAACAACCCTATTCATTCGAATCTTCTCATCTGAGCAGGTATCGTCTGACAGAACAATACAGACTGCTTCTCTCCTCTTCTTTCCTTTTAGCAGAACAGTATCTCCTCTGAACAGTTGCAATTCATCCATTTTTGCCTGTAAACAGTAATAGCATTAGAATAAGCTTTTGACAAAATGAGAATTCAAGCATTTGAAGGAGAGTTACTTGACTTTAGAGAATTACATCTTGGAAGTGATGTACTAAATCCACAAGGATAGTGGCTCCCACTACACTGGTCAAGAGCTAATCCTGAAGCCAGACTAAGGGCACAAGTTCAACTGAATCCTACAAATTGATAATCAAAATACATTTTATCATGGAAGAGTGTCAGAAAACAAAACAACCCTCCCTTACCCGTAACAGCTGCAGCTTCTGACACAAATACTTAAGATTCATGTTGCAAAGTTACATTTCAAGTTAACACAGCTTGCAAATTACCAGATTAAATGCTTTGCTTTTACAGATGACGCACCTGGGACAGTGACACAACACTGTTGTCTTCATTGATGGCTTCATCAACAATTAACCGATTGGGCCTGTTCTTCTGCTTCAGAATAGCAGTCGATAAGTCATCCGCTTTAGAACTGGTGAAGAAAATAGAAGTTATGAGGCTGAGTGATACTGCTCACCCCTTTCCAGCCACCCCCCCTGTTTTCATCTCCATTTCCTACAGGTTTCTTTGCTGTCTTGTTGTTTAGAAACTATACTTGTTTGTAAGACAAAGGAGAACATTTTTCCCAGGCACTAGTTGCAGGAGCTCAAAGCACAAAGTTTTCTGTCAGTAAATACAACTACTTTACTAGCCTCAAATGGAAATAGCTATGAAGCTATCTATGAAAAGAAGTGGTCGGTGAGATGTTGCTGACTGTAAGATGTTTTTCCTAAAAGAATTAGTCAGACTCATCTGAAATCACATGTAACCACTGCCACCGAAACAAAAGTTCAAGTCTATTTGGTGTCAAATCCCAGATAAATAGGGGAATTACAGGACAATACTGCAGCTCCCCTAACAGGAAGAGTTGTAAGAGTTTAGCCTGTCAAGGCCTATTAGTTAAACCTAGCAAGCCTGCAGAAATAGTCAAGTGCTCATGAAAAATGGGGCTTTCTTTTTAGGATATAAGCACCTTTTTAGGATATAAGCACCTTTCCATAATATTTTCACAGGAGTCATTGCAGCTCTAGCCCACTACACCACAACAAATATGACAGTGAATTTGTTTGCCTTGACGAGGTGGAGCAAATCAAACAGCAAAGAAATGGAAGAAAGGCAGATTAAGCAATTCCCTTCAAAATCTAATACAGCAAATAATTCACTGTATGAAAGAAATATGAATTTGAATCAGCCAATGCCCAAGGAGCTCTTGGAAGCTGCCACAACAGTGGCAGACTGTTGTAACTTCCCTTGTTAGGCACCTGACTACTTTCTCCAAGTATTCCAGATGTGCCACTGTCTAAGGTTGGAACAGAAAACTTTGCACATTTTGGGTTGATTCTGACAAAGAAAATAAAAGAAAGTCTTCATTTGCCCTAAGCAAGCAGCAAGCACCAGCAAAGAGCAGGGAGCTTTGTGCACAACAGTGTTGGCCATGCACTTTGGCTCTATTTTGCTTTAGGGACAAAATAACCAGAAGAAATCAAATCCTGAGTGGAAGTGGCAGAGCAAGCAGCTACACAGCACAAATGCAGACTGTGGCAGTAGAGTGTCACTTGGCACACTCACTGCATTTTTAAAAGTACATCAGAGAGGGGTGACATACCTACAGCGTGATGTTACCCCTGGTCTCCCTGCCCCTCAAGACAGAGGTTTTTCCAAGACAGACTATGTGGTATTGGCTCCTTTCTCTGACACTTAAAAGGCGGAACAATACCAAGCAAGCCTATGAAGGCAGCAAGCTTGTTTCCAAGAGGTTTTCAAGCTTTGCATAAGCCCTGGAAGCATAGGAAACATGGTGGAAATGAGACACAACATTATTTTACGTGAACGAAAGAAGGAGTCGTAAAACACATCTTTCCTGGACTGCCAGAGAAAGCTGCATTTTTCCTCTCTACATTAACAAGTGCAAGAGGTAAGAATCGACATCCATCCCTTTCAATGTGAGGTGTACAGACCCTTTCTCTGAAGCCAAAAAGACAGAAGAAAGGCTGCTGGATACATCCAGGAACGAGCTCATGGATTCAACCTAAAACATGGTCTTGGCAGAGTCCTAAAAGGTCTGGGATTTCCAGGAAAGCTGAATGCGCAATAAGAAAACTGAACTGATATACTCCCAGGCCAGAGAGGATAAAACCAACAACCTACTTGTAAGGACCCTGCCTCGGCATTAGCGCCTGGACACTGGAAATCAATTTAGCAGGTAGATTTTAAAACTTGAGCCAAGGGAGACCAGAAGAAACAATACTCCTACTTAGGCTGTTCAAAGTGTGAATGTAACTCATATCTTTCTGCACATGACATGTAGATCCAAAGGCCTTTTGATTAGAAACCACTGCCAGACTTTAGCTACATAAACTGTCACTGAAACTGAGTGGCTGTCCCTCAGGATGCAGAGTTGTAAAAAACTAAAAAAACAGTCTGGGACACACGATAAAAATAAACAGAAGAGGAACTGGGCAGCAAGTGGAAGCTTTTGGACAAAAACTGTCAATAAACCAAAAGCTGTATAAATCTGGGAATAAAGTTCAGATACCTCCTGACACACAGCAGTGCTGAAGAGCACAGCAAGAGGTCTGCTTGGTTCTGCTGAATGTGAGAAAAAAGTTTTAGTACTGAAGAGCTGAATCTACAGCTTCCAAAGTAATACAGGAGGGATGGATCAATGTTGTCAGTACATTACTGCACTTAAAGCAACCAGAAAGCTTGGAGGCATTAAAAATGGAATAAACATCTCCAAGAAACAGCAGGCAGGCATCTTAATGCATGAGGTCAGCTTCAGTTACCCCTTATTGCAGCTCTCCTGGGGGTTCCTTATGCTGTAACTGAGATGACGGAGCAAAATACGTCTGGGCACCTCAACCACGCGCAGACAATCCCCAATATCAGTCCATCAAAGGAGAGCTTGAATGGAAAATACCAAGCAGGAAAGCCTAAGGCATGGGTTGGGACTCTCCTACCAACCTCCCTATGTGTGCTGGTAAAATCTGGCAAAGGGCAGGACAGACAGCTAACCTAGGTAATTTTTAAAGCTCCTCAATGAGTCTCCCGTCAGAGAGAGCCTGGTGCAAATCCTCTAGATCATATCCCTTACTCACCCCTTTTGTCAGCTCCCTCACACACTTCCCCTCTCACTCCTTTCTTTCACTGACTCAACAAAGAGATAAACTGAACACAAAATGTAGCTTTAAAGCTGGTTTGAAATTAAAAGGAAATTCAAAGCCTGCATCAAGCCTGCCCCAAGACAGAGGCCAGAAGTGAGGACATAGTCCCCAGCACAGCGAATGGCCAAACTTGCATATGCAGTGCAAGACATCAATAAAACTGAAGTAAGTATGTACTAGCCCTAAATACCAACAATAAATAGGTTCCCGGTTCCCATCCTCAGCCCCGTTTCCTCTCTCAGTAACACAGTCCAAAAGCCCCATTTGTCACAGGGGAGGGGTGGGGACAACTTTTTACCACTTACATCACTTCATCGTTTTTCTCTGTGTCAAAGCTCCCCTCATTCAGCATGTATCATGGCCAGGCATTATACCAGAGGTACCAAGAGCAAGAGCAGAAAGTAATTACCAATTAGTGATTATTTTGAAAACGGCTACCAACCTCCAAAGGTCCGCTGAAACTAGGGAAATAAGTTCTTCCTGCAAGCCTGTGCTAAAAATATAATGAACAGGCACTGACTAAACCGATTCCAGCTGCAGTAATGAAAGTGAAACAGTCATGCCTTCTGTATGCTGGTGTGCCTTTTTATCAATATCCTCATGAACCTGCTTCCAAGCTAAAACCTGTCACCAGTTTCTTACCACCCTGAACATCCATGTTACAGACTGATCTGGTAAGTATTAAAAAAAAAAAAAAAATTGAAGAAAAATTTTATCCATTGAAGCAAATAAGTGAGGTATTTGATGATTGCAACCACTTACTGGAACAGCACATGGCAAAGAAGTGGTGAGTCCATACCTGTGCTCAAGATGCCAAGTTCTCAATCACTGTTTCAGACAGGTAGGCACAGAAAAAACGAGTATCCCTTTAGAAACTGCACTCCCTCAGCGAGTAGCATTGCAGAAGCTATGTTAAGCCCAATTCAGCAAGATGGCTGCCAACTGCACTGACCCAAAAATGGCAACTAAAAAGTAACTGTTTTTCAGTTGCAAAGTAACTTTAGTTGATTCCCGTGTGGTGAAAATAACTTTGCTAAAGTAGAAATTTCTTTCTAAAGACACCGTTCACCTCACTTAGCTGCAAAATATGCCTCTGAGACCATCACTTCCGTCAGAAAATCTACCATGGCCACTGAATTCTTGGCACGCCTTGCTGGAACTGAGTCAGTAGAACTGAGCAGGTGTAATTTCAGGAGTTGCAAAAGAAAAGGTGAACGTAAACGACAGACACTAAAGAGACTGAAAGTGCCTCTAGCAAGTCCATGAAGTCACTTTAAGTGTTCTTGAATGTGGGAAATTTATCTTTAGGTTCTATTTTTACTTTTTGCAAGGGGCAATGAAGTGGCTTGTGCATGTGGGCCGGAAGCTGAGAGACTACTATTACTCAACTAATTTTTGAGAAGCATGAAAGATGATCCTCAGCCTGGAATTGAAAACGGAGTGAGGCAAGGCACCGGAGACGAAAATATAGCCGATTGCCTCAGCTGCCACGGAAGCCAGCCGGGCACAACATGTCTGCCTCTGCTAATGCCAAGTCACTTGCTAGCCCTGGCCTGAGGGCTGCTGCGAGGAGGGGACCGGGACACCCCCTCCCCCCCTCGCTGCCCCGCCAACCGCTCCGGGGCCTGGAAGACAAAGCCCTCCCTACATAAGGCCTAGCCCAGGCGGGAGGGCGCGGGCCGCACCAGGGCACGGCAGGCAGGCGGCCGCGAGCAACGCGCGGGGACACGGCTGGGGCTCAGCGTGAGGCCCGGCCCGGCCCGGCCAGGCCAGGCCTCGCCTTCCCTTCCCTCCATCCCCGCCCCCCCCCCATGACTCGACACTTCCCGGGGAGGCCCGGCCCGGGGGCGGCGGGGAACGGCCGATCCCCCTCCCGGCACCGCCTCCGCCTCCTCAGGGCCTGCGTGACACAGCGGGACGGTGGGACGGATCGGGCCCGCCGCCGGGCCGCGCCGCGCCGCGCCGAGGCGAGCTAAGGCGAGCTAGGCCGGGCCGGGCCCAGCGCCGCCGCGGCGGGGCCTAGGCCGCGGCCTGCCGGCGGGCGGCCCGCACTTACTCGGATCCCGAGGCCATGACGCTGGGGGGGAAGGGGCGAGGGGAGGCGGGCGGCGGCGGCTCCTCAGGACGGGCGGCGGCGGCGGGCGGCGGGTCTCCGGCGGGCTGGCGGCGGTAGCGGGTCAGGGCGCTTCGCGCTGACTGAACCTCACAGCCGACTCATCGGAAGCGGGAAGCTCCGCCCCGCGCCGCGCCGCCTCGCCCGCCTAGCAACAGAGTGCGCTGACCAATCGAAAATTCCGCCTGGACCGCGTCTCAGCCAGTGGGAGAGGCGGAAACTGGGAGGGGGACGAGGGGGAAAAAAGAGAACGGGCGCTCTGCCTTCTCCGCCCCGCCCCTCTCCTTTTCCCTTCCCAATCGTCACGAGCCAAGCGCAACACCCATCAGCCAATCGCAACGCCGCTCCTGCCATGGCTGTTCTACCGGGCAACACGCGCTGGGCAGCCAATGGCAAAAATCCACCAATGAGATAATGCGGGCCGGAGGCCCTGCCCCGACGGCCATCCAGGTTAGCCTCGTCTCGCGATTGGCTAGCGCCCGAGCAAAAGGAAAGGGGCGGCAAGGCTGCAGCCAATCAGAAGGTGTGGGAGGCGGGTGCTCAGGGACCAGGGCGTGACTTAGATGGCAGGGCCTCATGCGTGGCCACGGCCGTGAGGCAGAGACGGACTCCGAGTATGTCCCACGCACCCAGGGCACAGCCTAGGGGCTGACAGCAGCTGCAGGCAGCGTGATGCTCGGGAAAAAGGGCACAGAAAGAAAAGCATGTTAACTGGAGCTGAGGGTTTTATTACAAAAAAGGGGATGTGCTCTGTGCCAGTCCTTCGGGCACCCTGCATCCGGGAGCGGTTCTGGCCTTAAAATTCCGGCGTGGGGAGGCAGGCGGGGTTAGCTCACGGGGTCCCGAGGTAATCCCGTATGGTCCTGGCAAGAGACTCTCCATGTGGGAATGCCGCCCGCTTCAGACAGGAGGCCAGGTACAAAGGGACGGGCCTGCAGGAGAGGGCAGCACTGCAGCCTCACCGGTGGCAGTGTTCCCGCGCCGCCATCCGACGAGGAATTTTGCTCCCGGTGTACTGCGCAGAGCCCCCAGCGCTGCCCCCCACCCCCGTTTAGCTCCGTGTCTCTGGGAAGCCCTGCAGAGCTGCTGCCCGTGGTCTCTCTGAGCAGAGGCAGAGGGAAGAAGCTCCTCAGACACATCCGAGCTGCAGGCTGGTGGGAGATGGACTAACCTGCTCGCACAGGCTCTTATGTGTGAGCCCACTGAGATCCCACCTATCCTTCCACACACCTTCCCTGCCCGCCCTCCCTGGGGGGGCTCTGGGAGAACTTCTGCCAGTGAGCCACCGCCTCCTGCTTTCGGTCCAGTTTCCAGAGGGCCTGCACCAGGTAGGGAGCAGCAGCTGGGTCACCTGCAAGACCCAAAGGGAGATTCAGTCCTCAGCAAGGGAGGAGCAGGTCCCCAGCGCTGGTTGTGGGCTGCAAGGCGTTGCAAAAGAAGCTTGGGAGCCAGGTGAAGGACATATGCCCAAGGAGAGGTGATGTAATGGGGAGGAGACCGTCCCAGCTGTGTCACAGGCTCTAATTAAGCCTGAGGCTGGCACCCAAGGCGGATGGCATCGGCCCTGCAGCACAGCCAGCCACGCCTGTTTTTGGACGCACATTGGGGTTTTCCTTGTAGGCAGATCTGCACCCACTCCAGAAGGGAGTGAGTCGCGGTCAGGACTGGGACCAGCAGGTTTGGCCAATCCCGGTGAAACTTGCAGACCTGCAGCGTGGCTGGAGAGCTGAACAGGGGAGGTCACCCCTGGGAGCAACACTGGCCACGCCTCGGCTGTGCCTGGGACACATGCGGCTCCCCACTCCGCTCCCCTCTCCCCTGACAGGCCTCTGGGCTGCCAGGCACGGACATGCCGCTTCCTAGGATGAAGTGAGACCCCAGCTGCTCTGTTCTGCCAAAGAGACCCTCTCTAGGAGAAAGCTGGCTGTACCAGGCTGGGGTTTGGGCAGGGAGAATCTTCCAAGCTGTCTCAGGGATCAGGCTGTGGGCAGGGTTCTGATATACTCCTCTGACAATAGGTTTGGTCTGCTTCTCCAGGCAGCTGACCAGGCCCCAGAGCAGCATGTAAAGTATGTAACATTGCTAGTAGCCCTACTGTATTCTGTGACATCCACAGAAGCGTGGTCTAAAGCGTATGACCTTTCTGCTGAATACAGCAAAGCAGCCGAGGACAAACTGGTGGAAATTGCCTCTGTTCCTCTCCAAAACGAGGCTCTTACCTGGTGAAATCTGCAAACCATGCTGGAAATCTAACAAGGCTTCCTTGTGCTTCCCCAGCTCCAGGAACTGTATACCTCTCCCGATGAGGGAGAGCAATCTGATCTTCTGGAGCACCTCCACTTCTGACAGCATATTCTCTGGCACAGAAAGACACAAGGACCTGGAGACAGCATCCTCCAGACATTCCCTCCCTCATCCCAGTAGGCTGAGCCTAGTTAGCAGTTGGGATAGGCCAAACATTTACTTGGGCTACTCATCTTCCAGCTCCCCGAACATCTGGTGGTAGAGCTTACCCTCTCCACCAGGCTGGGAGAGGCTGGGAGGTGGCAGAGGGTGATGGTGAAGAACGCCAAGAGCTTGGTACATTACATGGCTGTGGTGAACAGTGACCTCTGCAGCAGCCTGGCCTTTGGCTGCTCATATACACAACTGGTACAGGTCTCTTCTTAAAATCTGGATTTGAGAAGCTTCATGGTTCACAACCCATTTAACTGTCACCTGGACACCAGTGAAGGAGGCAGAGCCGAGGCCAAACACAGCTCCAACCAAAGCCAGCCTGTCTCTTCAGCAGCTCTGGGATGGCACAGAGCTCAGCACGCTGGGACAAGCGTCTCTTGCCAGAGGTGACGCTGGGCCCGGCGCCTTGCTCCTGTACTCAGTGCTGCCAAGCACGCAGATCCTGACCAAGCCAGGCCCCACACAGGTCCCAGCTGTGCAGCGTCCTACCTGTCGGTTCAACGCCAGATCTGTAAAGCTGGACTCGCAAGAGATCGCCAAGGCACCTGCTGAACTGCGCTATGGCCTCCTTGCTCTCGCCCAGCGTGGCCCATGCCCAGCCCTGGTGCAGGTACCCAGCTGCTCTCCAGGCAAGGCAGCACAGACTCTCCTTCTTCTGGGACAGCCCTGCCCCTGGCGATGCACACTCCAGCTGCTGCAGCCTCTCCTCTACTTGTAACATCCGTGGGATCAGGTCAGTCGTCCGGCTGATGACCTCCTCACACAGGGTTATGGCATCCTGGTACCTCCCGGCCTGCTCTAAGGCAGACGCTGCTTCCAGGAACACCTCGGGGATCCTGGGCAGAGCTGAGCCACTGTCTAGGGGTACCTGGGGTGCAAGAGCAGTGGCAGTGCACCCATGCAGAACTGCAGAGCACCCAGCCAAGAAGAATGATCCTACGCTTACTGGGAACCCGTAGTTGCTGCCCAGCAAAACTCAGACCCACTCCCACAGACAATGGAGCCTGTTGGAGGCAGAAGCTGTGAAGCACCAACAGCTCAATAGTCTAGGTTGCAAATCCCTACTCTTGAAGTAAAGGACATCCAAAACCAAGCCAACAGCTGCTCCCACAGGGGAGGGGAAGCTGTTTCTCCAAACAGCGGTGGCAAGTGGTGTCTGGTGTGAATCCAAAGGTACACATGCTACAGGTCAGAGGTGCGGACCCCCACCTCGTTTCCTTCACACCTCAAACTAGACACTGAAACCTGGAGTCCATGGGTGACACCTGGGCCCACACCTTAGGAAGGGGATCCAAACCTCATCTACCATGTCACCAAGGGAGCTCCTTACCAGGACACCTACCTGCTGCTGCAGCCCGTCCTGAATCAGAGCCAGAAAATCCAGGTAATGTTCCACTGCATCAGTCACCCTGCAATGGGGCCAGAAGATGTGGTGGAAGGGGCAGGGGGACCCAAAGAAGTGCCAGCACTCAGGTGGAACCTGGGTCACTAGCCCACAGGCTCTCCCTGCACCACACTTGCTCTGGTGGTGATACCCGTGACTTGAGCAGACCTACAACAGCAGTACTGAACTGGGCAGTTTCCAGGAGCACAGAGAAAAGCACAGAGCCCAAACAAGCAGCTTGTTGCAAGCTGGCCAGAGGCGCTGTTACCTCCCATCCTGGAGACACCGCTGTGCCAGCAGGTACTTCACTTCAGAGGGGTGGCGATGGCGAAGGAGAGAAGCTAGTATTGGTGTGTGGACAAGGAGCTCTGTTTGGATTAGGAAATATGGACTAGAGAAAGCAGCTGCTGGAGGGTTTTTTTCCAGAGCCTGTGAAACAAGAACAGAAAATGTGGTCAACACAACACTGGTCAAGTACTGAGCAGCTGCAATCACTTGCCACTTCTGGCATCTGGAGATGCACCCAGACAAGCAGAAGCGCTGCACTTCATAAGCACAGCCACACTGTTCTCACTCAGTACAGCACAGCCACTTCCAGGAAGAGCAACCAGGATCACACAGGGACAGGCAGACTTCTGATCTCCATACAGCATCAGAAAGTGTGCAAGGTCACCCAGATCACCTCAGGTTTTCAGTTCAAGGTGCTCTGAGCTGCCTGGAACACCATATCCCATTGCAGCTGTGGACCTAATTAGACCAGATCTTAGGCAATTTGTAATGAGGGAGATTGCTCTCCATAGCTGTGTTTGTTTCTTAGGGATTTCAAACAGCCAAAGAGCTAACTCTGGGTCTACTGCTGTGACCTGCTCCTCCCAGGCAGACCGAGACTTCCACAGCTAACGCACACCCTGCCACAGCCACAGTCTGCCTTTTTAAAGGCCTTTTTACTGGATAGCTTATTAAGAGACCGATACTCTCTGACACTGGAGAGTAACCTAATCTCCCAAGCCACCAAGAACATGTACTGAGATCCAAAGGTCCTGACACTTCCAACAGCCAGGTGCTGAGTAGGAATTTCAGACCTCACTGGGCTCCTTCCTGCCCACTGCTGAAGGCAGCACCATGACTGGATCAGCTGTAGCCTACTTTGGGGAACCCTCCAGGGTCAAACAGCCCCCCAGATGGGAGAAGTCTGCTTGAAGCAATGTGCAGGCTCTCCTGGGCAAAAATCAACCCAGAACTACAAGAAGCAGACAAACCTCATAGAGCAGAGCCAGGGCCTGCAGCTCCGCCTCGGTCTCCCCCAGCTCGTGGTACACTGCTGCCACATGGGACAGGGCAGGAAGGCACCAGAAGTCCACTTGGAGGGCCCGTTTCAGGTGTTGAAGGGCTGTCTGAGGCTTGCTCTAGTTAGATGGGAAGAGGTGCATATTGCAAGGTCATCTGGCTGACATCTTTACTGTTCAGTGGGATCCAGGTCCCTGCTCTGCTTCCCCAGTGATCCCCAGTAAGCAAGGGCAGCACTTTAGCCAAAGGCAGGCCTCCTCAGGCTGGATTTTGAGCTTCTCTCTCTGCAGCAACCCTTTGCACTCAGATAAAATCCCTGCCTGGATTTTGCAGCTGCACAAGGAGGCTAGGGCCACAAGGCCAACTTCTGCTCAAAACATCACCTTGCTGCAGCAGCCTACGACCATGCAGAAGGAGCACGGACATCAGCCTGAACATTCCCACCCTGCTCTAGGCTGTGTTTTGCCTCTCCCCACTGACGGGGAAGAGGCCTGGCCATTACCATTCGCTGAGCACAGCAGCCGAGGCAGGTGTAGATCTGGGCCAGGACCCTCTTGGAGCAGAATCCTCCAGCAGCCTCCTGAAGGAGGGAGAGGGCAGTGGGGAAGTTTCCAGCCTCCAGCTCTTGCAGCCCTAGGACAGACCCAACATCTCAGCTCTGCAGCTCCGCTTCCAGGCCCGCCTGGTCCCCAAACAAGCATACATGCTCTTTTCTTCCCAATGACATAGGGACCTGCCTGATTCCCTCCGCACCCAGCAATGCACAGCAGGATGGTGCCAAGCTGCCATCTTTGGTTTGATGGTGTTGCAAGAGAACAAGCCACTCAATGGAAATGTCTAGCAGAGTTCCAAGGTTCCAAGCCCAGATACCAAGATGCCTGCCTTGGCCTAGAACAAGGGCGGAGGTAGGTGTTAGGCAGGTCCACCTACGCATTCAACCACAGTAATGGAACTGCAGATAGGAAAGCACACACAGAATCTCAGAAACAATTTTTCCAGCATATCTGTGCCATTTCCCAGCAGGATACTTTGGGATATTAATTCATGAGTATTTATTGCAAATAGTATTTGCTTTTCTTTCAGTCCTCATTTCAAGCTCTGTGACTGCTCTCACATGCCTACATCACATTTACATCTGCCATTTGCCCAATGAAAGTGCTATTGCCACCCTAGAGGCTTTTGAGAGGTCTGTGGAGCTCCTGCCCTTCCTCCTTGCATGAAAGCCTGACGTCAGCCTAAGCACAGTGAGGCAGTACTGGCTGCCCCCAGAGCTGCTGGGGTTGTCAAGACAGTGAGCGAAGGAAAACCACAAGCAGGACAGAACACAGCAGTCGGATGAGATCATTAACCTCCTGTGACACCAGCCTACAAAGATGCACAATAGCTTTGTGTGGCTCCCAGAGCACCATAATCTGACAGGAACAATGTGCTTGCAACAAGGCAGGTGCCAGAAGACAGACAGAACAAGGCAGGTGCCAGAAGACAGACAGAACAAGGCAGGTGCCAGAAGACAGACAGAAGAAAGGAAAATCCTCATAAGCCCCCTGCGAACCTTCTGCTTTATACAAGATCACTGTAGGGCCCAGACACCTACCTAAAGCTACAGACAAGCAGAGAAACCCTGTGACAGTGGAGAGAAAGGCTTAGCTGACAAAAAAGCAGAGAGGCTCTTTGAATACTGAATAGCAAAGCTGAGACCCAGAGGCTCAGTCCAGGCCCTCTTCCTAAGGAACAGCCCAGAAAACCCCAAGGGCTGGTTTGCTTGGGAACAGAAACCATGATAAGGGCAGGGAGCGGGAGACCTGGGACAGGAGGGCAGTGAGAGACTGTGCAGGCATGAGTACCTCCTCCACACAAACCTTGCAGGAAGGCTGCTGCAGTGCAGAGGATCTCTTTCAAGTCCTCGGCGCTCTGTACAAGGGGAAGAGAGGCCACCTCAGCAGGCACTTGCCATGCCTTGAGCAGGGAGAGGAGTTCATTCTTCCCCTCGCTGCAGCAAGCTCTTCCCGAGTCCTGTGAATACACAGAGGAGAGAGAGCAGGGAATGCTAAAGTGGAGCAGGGAACACTGATCCCAGGGCACAGGGAAACAGAGGTCCCACCAAACTCTTTGACAGTGCTCTCTGTGGTGGGGAGCAGTATCCTACCACCCACTCACTTCAACTACATCCCCCTCGATGCAGTGATTCCTGCCTGGCCCGGGGCAGCACCTCCTCATCTCAGAGCAAGGTGTACCTCAAGGGGCTCCTGGAAAGGCAGATGCAAGCACTGTTGGAGGGCATTCAACAAGGTGGGACCCCTCAGCAGCCTTACAATCAGCAGAGAAGGTTCCTCTGCATCCCATTGCTCCCAGCTTGCTCCCTACATAGGCTGTAAATCCACCTGCAACCCCTCCTCCAGCCTGCCCAAGCCTTCTGTCTTGCACCTTGAGGTCCGGGACCCCAACAGGGAGGAGATATTCTGGGACTATTAAGGCACTGGGGGCCATTAGGCTGCACTGGGACACCAGGGAGAAGATTACTCACGCTGACTAGGCAGCACTGATAGTTTCAGGTCTCCAAATGCCACAGCAACATTTTGCCAAGTGGAGTTTATGACAAACACAGTATTTATGCCAGCTCTGCCTCCTTTAGCAAACCCGTGGATATTTATATCTGTGCAGACACTCTGGTGCAGGTAACCGGGAACTGCGCAGCATCCGCCCGTGCCCAGTTACCTCATCATTGCTCAGGAGCCTGAAGAGGCCAGCAGTGCTTTCCAGGCGGCTGGCTGCCAGCCACCATGCTGCTTGCAGGGCGCCCAGTCGGTGCAAAGGTCCCTGCAGCTCCTCCACAGTTACCTCCTGCAGCACCTTCTGCCACAATTCTTCGGTGCTAAGATCCTGCCCGCATGCCCCACAAGCCTCCAAAACTGAAAAAAAAAAAACAAACAACAAAAAAAAACCCAGCCAGGAGACAACAGGTTGGTGCTCTGTAACAGACACCCTCCCAAGAGGGAGGCAGAGCCTCAAGCAAGCTCAGGCTCCTTGTAGCGAGGGAAGGAATGGGGTTACAGGGCTCGCTACGCCTCAGCGGCATGGAAACCAAGCTCTCAGACACTGGAGTTAACAGCAGCACACTCAGGAGACAGCACACGGTTCAGAACTACATCTCCAGCTCTGCTGAGGTGTCCTAAAGTCACTTGCCCTTGAACAAGCATGTGCCAACACTGAAGAGCCCCCTCTGACCTGCAGCCTATTTCAGTGAGCTTTCTTTGAAGACAGCACACCATAATTAAAGAAAACACTCTTTTTCTACCATCACTAAAACTTTGCTAAGAGACTTGACACCATACTAAAACTCTCTCTTCCCTTAAAACCTCTGGCTCATCCCTGCGGGAAGCAGCAGGGAGACAGCCAAGCACCTGCACATCATCCTTGGCCACAAGCCACCCCACCTCCTGCCATTCCCAGCAAAGCCAAGCTTCCCTTGTTCACAGCTCCCCTGCCTCCAGCCACTCACCACACATCTCTGAAGCAGAGAGAACAATCTCCTCAGCCCAAGGAGCCCCCATACAGAGAACGATCTCCTTACCCCTGAGGAGCCACTGGCGTATTTCTTCAGCGTCTGCTTTGCTGGCAGAGTCAGATGCTCCCATAGTAAAAAGCAGGGAGTTGTAGAGAACAGTAAGCTCCAGAGGCAGGGCAGGGAGGGCAGCCGGCAGCCCTGCGATCACAGCCAACCCAACAAGAAATTGAGCTGATTAGGAAAAAATCCAACAACCATCCATGCTAAGGTGTCACCACCTGGCTTTGTAACAACAGAAGTGTCCTAGCAAGTATTTTTTTGTTGTTGTTGTGGTGGTGATATTTAATAGCTTGGGAACTGCAGCACCTACAGAGACAGCAAGTGTCACCTCTCCAGGCACAGACACTGCTTTAGACATCCAGTCCCCAGTCCTCCAGAACTAAGATCTTTCAGCTTTCCCAAAAGAGTATAAATAGCCTACCCTCTTCCAATACACATTCACCCTTTTGCACAGGTTTCCCACTTTCCCTCACATAAAGCTTTTTCTGTACTACAGCTATGGCAGGGAGCCCCTTCCCCAGCTTCCCAGTACAACATTTGCCTCATTCTTTCCAGAAACCCCAAGGTTCTGTTCACATCCCTCAGCAAGATTAGGCAGAGATCGGGGCTGGGCCTTAATCCCTTTGCAGGCCCAGTTCAGCTTAGGAACGTTTCACTTCCTTACAGAAGTTTGTTTCCAGCACGGGGATACCAGAGCTGCAGGCCGGTAAACACCAGTGCCTGGTGCTTCCACACCCACGCGCTTCAGGTCCGGGATGGCAGCGGGAGGGAGGATGAAGACAAGGCACAGGACAGGCCAGCCCCAGCCGACCGGGCCGCCACTCACCCTGCATCCTCAGGAGCAGCTCCCCGAAGCCCCTTCGCTGCTGTCGCATCTCCCGCGCCACCGCTCCGTCGGCCCCCGAGCACCGCGCTCCCTGCAAGGGAGACACTCACTCGCCGGCCTGGCGACGGGACCGGCCCGCCCCGCGGCCGACGGGCAGGCTGCGGCCTAGCCCCAGCCGACACCCTCCCCATGGAAACCGGCACCGAAGGCAGCGCGGTCGCGGGAAAGGCAGCCCCGGGGATCGGGAAGGAGGGGGAGAGAGGACGCATCTCACCCGCCAGCGGTCGGCCAGGGCCCGGTTCTTTGTGGCCCAGTCCCGCAGGCAGCCCGGCTCAGGGGGAGACCCGCGCCGCCGCTTCATGGCCGCCACCCGCCCGTGCGCGCCACTCTCCTCCCGCCTTCCCGCTGATTGGTCGGCGCCCGCCGTGCCGCCGCCGCGATTGGCTGGCCGAGCTGACCGGAACCAGCGGTCTCCAAGGCAACAGATAAACATGGAGAGAAGGGGCGGAGACGGCGGCCTACCCGCCAGAACGACGGTAGCCGAGAAGGACCAAACCTCGGCACGAAGCGAAGCTGCCAACCGCGGGGCTCTGGGGTACCCGGGCCCGGAGGTCTGGGGGGGACCCGGGGGCGCGAAGAAGGAGGCGACCACCGTCCGCTTTCCATCTCATGGCTTTATTAGCAGACATCTGTTCCACATCCGCCCGGAGCCCCATGCCACCCTCGGAGAGCAATTCTCCCCCACCACAGATTAATTAACAAATCGCTTAATAACAAAGCGACACCCCCTCCCCCACCCCCCCCGCACGCTAGGTACGGCGCAGCCCCCGGCGAGGCGGGTCAGCAGTCGGCCGGCACGGCAAGTGGGCTGGACGTGGGGCATCGGCCCCCGGGACCACGGCGGTCCAGGGGTGAAGCTGTTGAGTGAATGAGTGCTGCCAACTTGCCTGTTTTGGGTTTTTTTTTTAAAGGAAAAAAGGCTCTACTTCCCAGCAGAGACTCAAGCATCACTTCCACCTTCCCGGTGTAGCTGCTGAATGGGAGCACAAGCACTAACGGCCAGATATGTAGATACCCAGGAAAGCGTAGCACCACGCGGCACGCAGAGCTCCCAAATTGCTTTCCAGAACTGGGTTCATCCCCTTTTTTTATCCCAAATGGGGTACTGAGGCACAGAGAGGTTAATAACAAAAAATAAAACAACGATCTTGCTCCAAGCCACGCAGGGAGGCAGAGTCAGAGCCAGGGAGACGGCAGTGCTCCCCAGCCCTGCTGCTTCTAAGGGGAACGGGAGACATGCACACCAAGAACGTGACCATGCCTTGGCGTAAATAAACAGCCTGAAGTGTTGAGGGAAAAGTAGATGGAGATGGGATGGAGAAACGGGCATAGGAATGGAGACAGACGGAGCCCTAGAATCCCCGCAGCAGTGCCAGCCCTTGGGATGGTGGTGCAGGCAGCACCGGCCCCAGGGATCGGGGCAGGGAGATGCTCCCAACAGCCACAACCCTTTGCAGCGGTGGTGGCTTTTGGTTGCCATTTTTCAGGCAGCACAAACTAGAGACAATTCCACCCCTGCCCTGGGCCAGGACCATGGGACACACTGTCCCACCACTGGCCTGGGACAGGGAAGTTTCCCAGCGGAGCTCTCCCCTGCCCAGAGGGACAGGGCACTGGGCAGCAGCCCTGGCAAGGAGTGCAGGCACAATGCTTCCAAAAGCCCAAAGAGCATCAGCTTTGTGGAGTGCAGGAGGATGAAACTGCTCTGTGGAGCATGCTGAGGATGACATGTCCCCTCTTACACTCAGACCAGAAATGAACCTCTTGGAATAACTGCTTCAGGAGAGACCCAGCAGGCTCCAGTGACAACCTCAGCAGGGGGACACAGGGCAGAGTTGGCTCCCCAGGATGCCAGGTTTCCCAAAGAGCCTTGGTTTGGACCAGAAGGAATCTTCCTCTGGACATTCCTTGGTGTTTTAAATCAGCAAACACAGCGATGTCTGCTCTAGCATCAGCAGCATGCTTACAAGGTTGCCAAGCCTTGGATCAACATTAACTCTGTCATCCCTGGCACACTCAGGAGAACGGCAGCCAAACACTCAGCGTGAGGGCACCTGGGGAAGGCTGGAAAAGACTAAAAAAGTCATTGAAAGGAAGCAAGAGCATCTCCAGCCCTTGCAAAACTTGTCGTCTTGAATCTGAATTCTTTGGTGTAGTAGTAGCCAGTCTGCCTTGGCTGAGCAGCTAGCACTCCTTGGCATCTCTGCAGTGACAAGAATGTACTTGCAGCTTTGTTACTGCAAGTTTTGACAAATGTCCGGTGAGATAAGTGTGCGTGATTTCATGGCACTGAAGCTCTGCTGTCAACTCTGCTCTGCCTCAGCCTCCTGCGGCTGTAAGCCTACAGCCCCAGCAGAAAGGCAGAGGGGTGATACGGAGGGTTGAGGAGAGGATGCCCGTGCACCGTCTGAGTGCTCTAACCATGAATAACGGGCATGGGAAGGCTCAGCAGCATGATGGCAGCCATTGAAAGAGGAACTAGTCCCAGAGATGGCAGACAACACAGCCCAGGGCCCTGGGTGGCAGCTGCGGGGATGTCAGGGCCAGTTCTACAGCATTAGCAACCATAAGGATTTCTGCCAGCACCGATACAGTTAGGCAGCAAGGCCCTGACCAGGTTATGAGGTTACAACAAAACCTATTTGGGCTCCAGCCTCAGGGTTTAGCAACACGTGTTACCTCGACTAATCTCACGTTAAATGAAAATTCACTGGGCAGCTGCTACCTCCATCCCTGTCCTCCACTCCACAGCAATCAACCCCTCACCCATAGTATGGTCCCCTCAGCAAGAACCATCTGGCCATCAAGGAGTCACAGTACACAGCAAATAACCTATTTTTAAGGGTGGGACTACTTAAGCCCATCTAATTGCGGGCTGATGTATTCCTGCCCCCTCCAGCTTCCCCCACTGGATGCTGCTACCCCTTGGCCTTGCACTAGCACTGGTGTGTGTGCAACCAGGTGGCGAGGCAGCCCAGGGAGTCAACCAACTACACACTAGTCCCTGGTTGTGTCAGGTGAAATTAAGCAGGACAGGCCCACAGGGGAGATGAGAGACTGAGGTGTGAGAGCACAGCCAGCAGGTCAGGAGGAGGCCAGGCAATGGAAACCCAAAACTAGAGCAGTTTAAGCCTCCCTGGAATGGCACCCTAACACCTGAGCAAGCATTCTGCAGGGGTAAAACAGAAAACTAAACCTGCCCTCAGAAGCCATTTTCCACAGTGACTGGGCACTTGAGCATAATGGTAAGAACTGAAATGATGACAGAGGTGACGAGACGCTTTCCCCAAGACGGGGAGAGGAAGAGCCTGGAGTCACGGTAGCAGTCTGCAGTGAAGAATTCAAACAGGGCAGTCACGGTGCATAAGTCAAACAAACTTTGAACGGTCATGGAGAACAGGAGAGGTGCCTGAGGACTGGAGGAAGGCTGACATCTCTCCGATCTTCAAAAAAGGCAAGAAGGAGGACCCAGGGAACTACAGACCAGTTAGTCTAACCTCTGTCCCTGGGAAGGTAATGGAGCGACTCATTCTGGATGTCATCTCCAAACATGTTGAGGAACAGGAAGTTATTGGAAGTGGTCAACATGGATTTACCAAGGGTAGATCATGCTTGACCAATTTGATAGCTTTCTATGATGTTATAACTGGTTGGCTGGATGAGGGGAGAGTCATAGATGTCATCTACCTTGACTTTAGCAAGGCTTTTGACACTGTCTCCCATAACATCCTCATTAGGAAGCTGAGGAAGTATGGGCTAGATGAGGTGACAACGAGGTGGATTGAGAGTTGGCTGTGTGACAGAACTCAGAGAGTTGTGATCAGCGGCACAGAGTCTAGTTGGAGGCCTGTAACCAGTGGTGTCCTCTAGGGGTCAATACTTGGTCCAATTTTGTTTAATATATTCATTAATGACCAAACTGGGTGGGGTGGCTGACACCCCAGAGGGCCGTGCTGCCATCCAGTGTGACCTGGACAGGCTGGAGAGCTGGGCAGAGAAGAACCTAATGAGGTTCAACAAAACCAAGTGCAAGGTCCTGCACCTGGGGAGGAAGAATGCAAAGCACCAGTATAGGTTAGGGGCGGACCTGCTGGGAAGTAGTTCTCAGGAGAAGGATCTGGGGGTCCTGGTAGACAGTAAATTATCCATGAGCCAGCAATGTGCCCTTGTTGCCAAAAAGGTCAATGGAATCCTGGGCTGCATAGAGAAGAGTGTGGCCAGTAGGTCAAAGGAGGTCATTCTCCCCCTCTACTCTGCACTGGTGAGGCCACAACTGGAATACTGTGTCCAGTTTTGAGCTCCCCAGTTCAAGAGGGACAGGGAACTGCTGGAGCGAGTCCAGCGAAGGGCAACTAAGGTGATTAAGGGCTTGGAGCATCTCCCTTATGAGGAAAGGCTGAGAGAGCTGGGACTCTTTAGCCTGGAGAAGAGAAGGCTGAGGGGAGACCTTATTATGGCGTACAAGTATCTAAAGGGTGGGTTGAAGGAGGATGGAGCCAGGCTCTTTTCAATGGTTCCAAGTGACAGGACAAGGGGCAATGAGCACAAGTTAGAACATAGGAAGTTCCGTTCAAATAGACGGAAAAACTTCTTTACGGTGAGGGTGACAGAGCACTGGCACAGGCTGCCCAGGGAGGTGGTGGAGTCCCCTTCTCTGGAGATTTTCAAGACCCGCCTGGATGCAGTCCTGAGTAATGTGCTCTGGGCAATCCTGCTTTGGCAGGGCAGTTGGACTAGATGATCTCTAGAGGTCCCTTCCAACTCTGAAACTCCGTGATTCCGTGAAACAAATGGGACCAGAACAAAAATCAAAGCAGGAATCCCAGGCAACCAGTCCTCAGCTCTTTCCAGAGGGGAAAGAGACAAAAGGTTTCATAGCACCATGCCACACAGTGGTTCAGGGCAGTAAAGAATCCCCAGCGCCCATCAAAACTGCAGGGGGAATTTGCTGGGATGTGGCCAGGCACCACGGTCACTGTTCTCTACCTCTGCCCACAAAGAATTATGACGTCTCCTGACTGCAAGCAGTCAAGGGCAGGTTTGGGGTAGTTCATTTGCGGCACAAAGTCCCACACAGAACGCCAAGGTTAAGAGGGAGATAAGCACCAACTGTGGGATCACAGATGCCATTGGCTGCAGTTTCTGGGGTCCCTTCAAAGTGACATAACGCCTGGCACATACACAGATACCAGTGGGTTAAGCCACCTCCCAGAAGACTTGTCACCTGCTCAGGGCTTTCAAGGAGTCGTTCCTGGAGTTCACACCAAGGCCACTCCTACAGTTGGAATAGCTGCTCTGGTCTCCCCTTTCCTCCTGACCAAATCCAGTATGGGGATGAGCCAATGCTCCGTCACTACATACTGCTGCATCTCAATTGCTCAGAATCAACAGCCAGAATCCAGAAGCACGTGCTCAGGAAGGGACTGGGAGCCTCAGCTGCTACAGCCCAGCCTACGGGGATACTGACAGGCCTAGACCACAACTGTAGAGTTTCTTGGTCATGGACACAGTTCTCCCTGCTACCACACAGCCCTCACCCCAACAAGCTAAGCCTGCTTCAGGCTGGAAGAGGCAGCAGGGGAGCGTCTGTTCCCCCTCGCAGGGGAGCCCTTTGTAGGGCTGAGAAAGACCAGGAAAATGGGAGTGAGTGTAGGGCAGCAGGGGCCTCACTACAGAGCAGCCAACTGACTTTACAGAGGAGCAGCTGCCACCGAGACCCCAGGAACCATCTGCGTGTGTACCCATGTGCACTTTGATACCAGCATGAAAACTGAGCACGAAGAGAAGGCTGCAGGACCTTCCCTCTCCTCTCTCCTCCCCTCCTCAGCAGGCCCCTTCCCATTAGTCACTGTCTCTGCACCCACAAGGTGACACCTTGCTGGCCACTGAAGCTGATCAGCTGCACCGTGGGGACAGTTGTCAGGAAAGTAGCAGCAAGACCCCTAGCTGGTGTTTCTCCAGAGGAGCACTTCAGGACTCTTTCTTCTTGGGCTTCTGCAGCAGAGTCCTCCTGCTGCCAACAGATGCCCAGTGAGAGCTCTGGCCTCCACTGCTGAGAAACACCACTGCAATGAGCGGGGAACAGTTGGCTCTGGTCCTCTCGTGCAGCACTGAGGCAGGGAGCTGGGGATAATCCCTGACTGCTGTCGGCAGGCACTCATTGCTGGTGGCTCGTGTATCCCTCCCAGCCCCAGGGAGGCAAGGAGAAAACCACAGCCTCAGCCGACGAGCAGGTCAGGTTCCCCACATCTCCAACGCTACCTGAGCTGAAGGTGGCTGAACCAGGTGCTGACGGCACAGTCCACACGCATCACCAAGGAGATCCCCAGCAGGAGGCAGATGCTGCTCACCACGAAACCCAGTGACTCAAAGAGGAACCTGCAGGCACAACAGACGTAGTAAGGATATCACAGCCAGCATGCCTGCAAAGACAGGCTGCTGCCCTCACTCCCAGAAGACCGATTTTCCTGACAGTGGGAGGCTCGTAGCACCCCAGATCCTAAAACGTGAATTACATTCTCTCCTTGGCAGTTGCTGCCTGCAACCTGGAAGCCAAGCACACCTCTGGTTTAGAGGTCATTCAGGACAATATCCAGGTGGGATTTTGAATCCCTTGGAGGCGGAGGCCACCCCACACTCCTGCTAGCCCAAAGCTGTGCTAGTTTAGCATTTCTGGGTTTACCATTTCTGGTCTGGTACCCTCACCTTTGGCTCTCTGCCCTCAATATTCTTAACTTCCAGGTGGGCTCTGTATGTCCTTGGTAATCAAGATAAGGAGAAATTTCTTGGCTCTACTTCAAGTCCAGCTTCTGAATTTGAAGCAGAAATCAGTTAAGGACAGTCCTATAGCCTCTGCTAGGTATGACGTCAGAAGATGGATCACAAGGTCTCTTCCAACATTTCTGTCTACAAACTCTAGTCAAGATGTCAGGGATATGAGCCCTAACGCTGTATCAGAGCAACTCAACTCCTGTGACTTACTTTGGGGCAAAGACCTTCCAGACCATGAGGTGTCTCCTGAGGATCATAGCTGCACAAACACAGGCCAGAAGCTGTGGGGGAGATCAGGAAAAACAAGTTACAAGTGACTCTGGAGAGACCTCCTGGGCACTAGGTTCACATCTGAAGGTGGTACTAAACTGCACACACCTGAGAGGCTGATACAGCGCTCACCAGAAATAAGCATGCCAAAGAGGATTCCCTTCCATCGTGTCCTCAAGTCAGGAAAAACAAACAGCTTGAACTACACACAGGCCCTCCTGAGGCCAGGCTGGGACAGCACAGGGGAGGGTTCACACTGTGATTAACCTGACCTAGTACTTCACTGAGAGGGGCACCCCCGTGCTCCCACTGCAGGGCCTGCCCCCTCCCTTGAACTGTCTCTGGTCTGACCACACGGGAGAATGATTTGAAGGGCTACACCCCAGAAAGCTACTTGCTTCTTTCATAGGATTAGATTTCTGGTGTTTAGGTCCCTACATCACCACAGCACAGGATCAGAGGAAAACCGGAGCTGGTTCAAAATAGATAGGCATGGTCAGGAAGAGGGAGAGCAGGATTACAACCCTGCAGTTTCTGAACAGATGTTCTCATTCTGGCCAGATGGGTATGAAAAGCAGCCTAATCCATACTGCACCTTCCGCTCTGGAACCCTTCCCAAAACACACAGCAAATGGCATGGCTGAGAAGGGGACCTGTGCAGCTGTTCTTCCATCTGCAACCAGACATATCACCTCTGGGCCTGTCCGCGCCCTGGCTGACCCCTTTCTCTCATCAGAGTGCTCCATGGTTCTCACAGCACACCAGTTTCCTCTTAGACAGCCCTCCCCACAGCTATCCCTCCTCTGTCCATACCTGTGTCCCAAGGACAAAGAGGTACTTCAGCCCCAGCTGCAGCAGAGCAGTGGAGAACTTCTCCGGGCACTCCCGCAGCCTCATCTCCATCATGTGCTCCTCCACCTCCTGCAGCTCCTCCCGGGGCTCCTTCTTGGGCTTTCTCTTCTGAGAGCTGGGCATCTCACACACAAAGGGCCAAAGCAGGAGCAGAGGGCAGCCGACTACCTCAAGGACAAAGGCACATGAATTTACTGGAGCCCAGGAGGTGAGGAGCAGTCTAGGCTCTGCCATCATGCCCTGGACGTGCAGGAAGCATATACCCCAGCTCCAGTTTGCTGGTCAGGCACAACTGCATGGAGGCTGCAGGCTATGGGCAGCTCTATGGCCCCAGAAGGGGACAGCGAGGATGCTGCTGTTCAGCTGGTGCCGGAGCCTTCATCGCCTCGTGCTCAGCCTGCAGGCCTCCAGACAAGGCAAAGCAGTGAGCCATGTCTGCTCAGGCTCAACAGCCCAGGAATAAACTGATTTACCTGCAAAGAGGATATGGGAGGCAAAGGTGTTGGCGCCCACCAGGACAGCAGGCAGGAGATTCGTGCTGTGGTCAAGGTGGAAGCCCACAAAGGCTGCATTCCAGTGGATGGCCGGGAAGATGGGCTGGTGGCCTGTGGAATAGAAGAACTGGGAAGCAGCAAGGAGCCAGGAGATGACTGCATACCAGGGCACCGAAAAAGGCTCTGAGAGATAAAATATAAAAAAAGAGAGATCAGCATTGAGGAACAAGATAGATCCATGTGCAAAAAACCCCAATTGACTTTTCTTCCAGGTTCTCTTTCCATGATCTCTCTTTTGAGAGACAGAAACCAGTCAGGCTCCCACCACATTTACGGCGAGGGGCCAGGCATTCCCTCTGCTGCCCGTCCTGTTACTGGACTCTGTCAGCAGCAGCGAGGTTTGGTGGCTGCTCACACCCTGGGAGAAGGGATGAGTGTAGAGCCGTCTTCCCTAACACAAGGGACTCCTCCTCCTCCAATGTTATGTCCCTGCTGCATGCCCCTCTCTTCTACTAGAGGATTTAAGCAGCTCTAAAAAAGCTAGGAGGATTCCCTGAGGATCAGTGCACCACCATTCCCCAAGAGCAGAGACTGGGCTCTGCTCCTGCTGCTGGAAATAAGACAAGGTTGCTGCAGATAAGGCCAAGGTTGCACATCCAGAGGATGCTCAACTGAGCCCTGACTCACCAGCGTCTCCAGCAAGGCCTCTGGCACGCGTGTGGATGTGCAGCAGCACGAAGGCCTCCAGGAAGAGGAGAAGGAAGGCGAGACTCAGCCGTTCACTGTGCAGAAGCATCAAGAGGAAGCCCAGCAAGGTGAGTGCTATGACCAGGGCTGCTGAGTATACACTGCCCAGCCCGTATGCTGCAACGGTGGCCTTGCAGCTGCCCCGCTCCAGGCGGCTCTTCTGAGACTCCTGCATCCTCTTGTAGATCTGAGGGATGACGTGGAGGAAGTCGACTTCAGAGCTGGGAACCCCCAGGTAGGGAGTGACAATGGATCCTGCTGACTCCCGCGTGTCCTTTGCGAACACTGTCATGGGGTTGCACAGCAGGAGCAGCAGCCCCATGGACGCTAGTCCGTAGACAGCCCATGGAAAAGCAACGACTGCCACCTGCACCAGCTCTTGCAACTTGCCGAGAGAGTCATCAGCGCTGGAGGCAACAGCCCAGTAGCAGGCAATGCAGAGGACCACCAGAGGGAAACCCCACCGCACAAAGAGCACAAGGGGGTCTGAGCTGTTCAGGTTGCCGTAGTGTCGCAGCCAGCTCCGCACCGCGTAGACCAGCCCAGCCAGCAAGGCCACACACAGCAGGTAGAAAAGATTCTTGGCCCGTGCGTTTCTCAGGCTGGCAAGCGGGGAGAGGAAAAGAGAGGGCCGGCACTGAGGGATTTCTTCGCGGCACTGGTGGAAGAAACCAGAGAGGCGCACGCAGAGCAGGAGCATGGCCACAAGGCACAGCAGGTACCAGATCTCTCTTCTGTAAGAAGAAAAGCCAAGGAGCTGCTGCTTGGGTCCTTCTGGCACAGTCAGACGACCGTCCCAGTGGAGCTTCCCTACTAGCAACATCACCAGTGAGGCCAGCAGGAATGGGGCCACCCGGGCCTCAGCCACCACAAAGCTATCGGAGAACATAGCTCCGCAGCGGAAGAGCAGAATGCTCATGGGGAAGACCAGCCCCAGCCATGCTCGCAGCCTCTGCCTCAGGCCAACGCTGGCCAAGGGTGGCTGACTGCCCACCAGATGGGCTCGCTTGGGATGCTGGCCCCACCAGTGCCAGAAAAAACCCAGCTGAGAAGCTGCAGCTGCCCAGGATGACACCAGGAGGAGATCCAGCCCTTCCTGGGTGAAAACACGGGCCAGCCCAAGCAGACCAGCCACCACAAGGCCCCAGAGCAGTGGGTACAAGAGACATCTGCGATAGAAAGAGTCCGATGCTGTTGCCAGCTCTGAGGCCATGTAGCAGAGCAAGCAGGAAGCAGCAATGAGTATGCAGCCCCCCACCATACGCAGGGGATGGAAGCGGGCCCAGGACTGGGTGCATACAGCCCGTGCCTCCCGCAGGTAGAGCTGGAAGCGACTGATGAGGCTTCCCAGTCTGGACTCCAGCTCCGGAGGCACCAGCGCTGCTCCCTGCACCTGGGCCAAGAGTTGAGTGTGCTCCTCCACAGCACCGGAGAAGAGCTCCTGCAGGTGCTGGAGCTGCTCTGCTGGCAGGTCCTGAGCCACCAGTGAGTATGAGTGCAGGAAGCGGTCCACCTATGGGAGAGGGGACACAGGGTCAGACGGTAGCACTGGGACCACTGGGAACAGGATTCACTGCCTCACACACCTCCTTCAGAATGGAAACAGCCCCAGTCTGCCAACCCCTGCCAGGACAGACCTGTCCCCAGCTGCATCACCCAGGGCTGGTCACCCAAATCCAGGATGTGACTGACAGGAAACACAATCCCTCTGCCAAAGTGACATCCCTCTCAAGTGACATATCCATCCTGACAGCCATGCTGACTCCTCTCAGTTTTCCACCTGCAGATGCACCTCTGGCAACACTGTGCATCACTGAGGGCTTTTATGCAGAGACTTTGGTAACAGTAAGGCAAACTTCCCCCGAAGCTTCGAGTCATTACTAATCTGCACCTGATGTCAAACTGACATTGTTGGTTGGAGGACAGACATCAAATTAAAGAGCTTATAGTGGATCAAATCAAACTGCTCCCTCTTCTTCAATACAGGCACATTAACCCTGTACCATAGGCTAAGGAGAGCTTATGAGGAAAGGAACAGAGACAGCTATGATCCCAAAGTCCTAAAAAAAGTGTTACAAGGATATTACCAGAGTAGGGCATCTATACAAACATCCAGCTGCTCAGCAGTGTAGATCTGCTCAAGCCCTGAAACACACTGATACCTTAACATGCCTTCGAGTTGCCTCAGAGAGCAGGCAGAATCAGCCTGTCCCTGCCTACGAATGGCAAACATATGGACCACCTCTCTCGCAGGCCTGCATGGCTTCCCTGGTATGCAAAGGCTTCTTCAAAACCAACGTGATCTGAGCCAGAAACATCCTGAGGCAAATCAGTGCAAATATTTAAACAGGCAGGACTGAATAATGCTAATTCCTAACAGATGATGATCTATATCCTTAGTGACTAATGCGCAGTAATGTACACTATCATCTTTAAATGACAAAGCACTCCAGTGCTCTATAAATACAGAGCAGAGAGGCTGTCTTCCATCAGCAATCGTATTCTCTCCAGCTCCTCACTGACTTGCACCAGTGCTGTGCAACTGGCCCACTGAGGAGCTGGCTGGGGGCTGGAGGAGTTATTCTTGTGCTCCTAGCAACCCAGGGGTCTCTCAAAGGCAGGCCGGCACTTAGCTGAGTCACATGTCTTACAATGTGTGCAGCAAATCTGATTCTGTAGCATGCCCAGAGCAGCAACAGACGGCCCTCACGTCCTCCACAGAGGTTCTGGCTGCGCTTCTTTTATATCTGGTATAATCACTCTCATTCAAATTTTGCCATTCAGCTTTTGGGGTTCTGTGTTTTGTTGCGCTTGGTGTAAACTGTTCCTTCTCTATCCCCCTTTACTGTCACCTGTTACATGGTGTTTCTTTCATTTAGTCCTTCGTTACCATTTTCCTTCTGCCATTGATCTAGAATAGCTTTTTAGCTAACTTGTTTCTCCTCCAAAACTGAAGCAGCATCAAAACATCCATTTGTACTCTTGAATCTCCATTAATGAGACTTGCCTGTAGTCATCTTCAGCCTTGAGGAACCAGCCTCCCAAGTTACCAAATCCACGTCTGACTGCCTGTGACCAACCCTCATCCTGAAGCGAATGCCACCTTCCCAGCCAGTATTTTCCACACCATGGCACTCCCCAACCAGCACTAAACAGGTATTTCACATTTCTCTTTTGAGAAAATGGTGCTGCCTTTTACTGGAGAAAACACTGCAAGGAGGTAACTCTTCAAAATAAGTTCCTCACAAAGACAACACTATGTCACCACCCCACCTCCACTAAACAGAAGAGGTTTGTGCTTAAAAAGCCATTCGTTCTCCCCGCTAGTTCAATGGGGAAGCCTATCATAGGCCATACCTGCTTGGCGTTGATGTGATAGACCGAGAGCTGCTGCAAGGCTGCAGACACAGCATCGCCATCCCCGGAGAAGAGCTCAGCCATCACCTCCCCAATGTTACTGTAGGGGATGGGCACACCCAGCAGCAGGGCCACAGTGGGCACCAGGTTCACCTGGGGAATGGCCTCAGGCTCCTGGAGAGACAGGAGAAGAACTGGAAGTTCGGAAAGAACAGAGCAACACAGCTTTTCACTCAGGCTAGAAGATGGTGGGGAAGGCATCCCTGTTCAGAGGGGAATCTGGGAAGCCAGGAGTTTTCACCGTGAATGACACCTAAGGTAGTGACAGCTAAAGATCAGCTTCTTCTCACCTCTGGAGGGCCAGTGCCAAAGAGGGGTGTTTTGCTGTACATAAACAGAGCTGCATTCACTTCCTTCTCGCTGTCACCACCATGGTCTCCGGTCTCTGTCATGCCATGGTCCCCAGCCACCAGAAGAAGGGTGTCATTCCCCAGGTGATCCACCAAGGACCTGTCACCGGGATAAGAAAGGTCAACCCCTACCTGGGTAGGGGCCCAAATAGCTCAGGTGGGAGAGGACATGTCCACATCAAGCCTGCCTGAACCACCAAGGTGAAGCCCACAAAAGAATCTGAGCAAAACTAAGTGCTGATGCAGAGCTGCAACAACTGAGCCAGGAAGCAGGGCAATACACACTTTAAAACTGAACTGAAAACTCAGAACCCCAAGACAGAGTGGACTGATCTTGCTTAGGTCTCCAGAGAATGGTGGCTGACTCCTCAGCGCCTTCAGGGATCCTGACAAAATGCAATTCAGAAGGAAGGTTCCCAACAGGAATACATTTCAGGCTGCTCTTATTTGGAACCTGTCTATTGCATCATGTTGTGTGAGTAATCTCCTACTTTTAAGGAAGAAAGAGGGGATTGGTCCCTGAAGAACCCAGTAAGTATGACACAATATATACTGCTCTCTCAGATGCAGCAGGGCAAGCTACTCCTTCCAGCACCAAAAATTAAAGCAGTCCTAAGAGTCAAAAGCCGCAGCATTTTGTGCTGAGGCATGGCTGTGTGATCAGGATTCCTGGATACCATTCTGCCCTCTGATACAAAGGAGCAATTCATGGGGTTGCGCAGTAAATGCAGCATTCCCTAGCCAGGGTTCTCTAAGTGCATCTCAAACATTAGCTAAACCTCTGTGTGCCAATCTCCACTATAGACAGAGTGAGGCTCAGTTGTACTGCAGCTGCATCATCGCCTGATGGTTTGGTTGCGAAACACGGCTCCAAGACCTGAAAACAGCCGTACCTTGGGGCAATCCCACTCACAAATACAGGCTGGGCAGAGAATGGATCAAGAGCAGCCCTGAGAAGGACTTTGGGGTGTTGATGGATGAAAAGCTCAACATGATCCAGCAATGTGTGCTCGCAGCCCAGAAAGCCAACCATATCCTGGGCTACATCAAAAAGTGTGGCCAGCAGGGCAAGGGAGGTGATTCTGTCCCTCTGCTCTGCTCTCATGAGACCCCACCTGGAGTACTGCGTCCAGCTCTGGGGCCCCCAACATAGGAAGGACATGGACCTGTTCGAGCAAGTCCAGAGGAGGGACACAAAGATGATCAGAGGGCTGGAACACCTCTCCTGTGAGGAGAGGCTGACAGAGTTGGGGTTTTTCAACCTGGAGAAGAGAAGGCTCCGGGGGGACCTTGTAGCTGCCTTCCAGTACTTAAAGGGGCCTACAGGAAAGATGGTGGGGGGACTCTTTATCAGGGACCATAGTGATAGAACAAGAGGTGAAGGTTTTAAACTGAAAGAGGGTAGATTTAGATTAGATGTTAGGAAGAAATTCTTTACTCTGAGGGTGGTGAGAGGAGGCTCCATCCCTGGAGGTATTCAAGACCAGGTTGGATTGGGGCTTTGAGCAACCTGGTCTAGTGGAAGGTGTCCCTGCCCATAGTAGGGGGGTTGGAACTAAGGTCCCTTCCAACCCAAACTATTCTATGATTCTACGAAACCTAACCTCTTGTGAACATTTGTCTATGCAACCAAGACTGCCCGATAGCTAGGGTTTCAGCTACTGCTAGCCAAAGCAGTTCTCCGTGTTAGCAGGCACAAGCGTTCCCTGTTGCCCTCTGCATCTGTAAATTCCCTGGGAAGGCCCCACCAGCACGGCCAAAGGAAGAAGCCTGCTGGCCACCCCCCACAGCTGCACTAATCACCTGAGCATCTCATTCATCTGGGTGAGCTTCTTAGCCATTTCGGGATGGTCAGGTCCATGTTTGTGCCCACAGTGGTCCACGCCGAGGAAGTGAGCGATCAGCACATCCCATTCACCACTGTCAACTGCAGAACAAGAGCGGTCTCATCACACACTAGCCTGGGATTCAGGCACGGTCTCTATGCCTGGATCCTCCTGCCAGAGCTTTCTGCTTGCCTCTGGAAACTGCTATTTCTTCCCCTCCTGCCATTGTCACTCCCAGCTTTCAACTAGACCAACGCAGGTGTTAACAGAGGGCACCCTCTTGGTCTGTGGATGCCTGCGTGCAATGCCGCGGGGAGCTCAATGCCTGGCAAGTGACCCAGTATCCCTGGGTTTTGTTCACCACCCCTCATGAGGGGAATAGCCCAATGTCATCCAAGTCACCTTGAAATACCCTTAACTCAAACGGCCACAAACTGAGCTAAACCAAGGGGATGCTCAGGAAAAGGAGAACCCAGAACTCTAGTTCTTCTATGGAGATATTTCAGGCCAGACTCATCAACATGCCCCTCTGCATCCCACCCAGGACATGGGGCCAGCACACAAGCACTGTCCCTAGCTAGAAAGTTACCCCGGCCTCTCCCCTCTGCTTCAGGGCCTCAACACATGAAAACCAACATATTTGCAGATAAATGATGAATTGCAGCTCTCCCACAAGGCACAAGGATTCCCCCATGAAAAACCACTGCACACTTGATTCACTTAAGATTTGTATCAGACAAAGCAAAGAGCATTCTCCTCGATCCCAGGACCTCAGGGAGGAGTCTGAAATCACCTAAAATTCACAAACCAATCTCACGCTTCACCTTCTTCCCAAGACTCAAGGCCATTGACGCTCTGCTGAGAGCAGTGCTGTGGCCCAGCCTCTCAGTGGGTAGCTGCACTGTTGTGTATTTCTCAGAGCACTATGTGCCTGCCCAGGCAGCCATGTGTCCAAGTTAAGCTGCTCCTCCTGCTCCATCCTGGCAGTGTATTTCCAGGATAGATGCAGAAGTCTAACCTTGTCCCATCAAGCTGCACTCTCTCCCAAATGAAGGAAAGATATTTACAGAAACAGTTCATGGGCCACAAAAGCTGGCTTCTCTATGGAAATCCAGCTACAGCACTGTAATTCCGGTGCAGCAGTGTGTGATTGCCCAGCACCACTCCTTAGCAGAAAAAAATCTTTAGTCCTACCCCAAACTTGCAGTAGGACACCCACAGAATGTAAAGGGTTATTCAGGCCCTGGGGAAAGAACTGCTTACCAGTTGGATAGAGATGCTGCAGGATCCCATTGTCCACAGTGTGAAGATCCTTCACGTTAAAAGATGGGAAGAAATATGAGCGGAAAAACTTCTTCGGGAAGAGTCCTTCCCAAGTGTCATCACCCATGAAGACCACTCTCCTTCCTGAGTCAGCAAGAAAGGAATCAATGAGAGGAGGGAGCTCACCCAAGTCATATTGTTACCCAAACTAGTGCAAAGAGCCTGGGCAGATCCAGCTCAGGGTCTGGAGTACTGCCTCCTCTCCAACCCACACCCAAAAGCAATCTAAAATTAAATTGACCATCTGGCTGTATGTGAGTTTGAATATGGAATCACCAGCCCTGTTTCTAAGCCTACAAGCGCCCCTCACACCAAATCTACCTGCACGACCTCATGACTTATCACTGAACTCTGACACGTTAGCCAAGCAGAAAGACTGGTGGGTTGGGCAGACCAGGAAGCAGAGTGGTACCCACCCATACTGCTGCAGAACTTTGGAAGGTGCAGCACAAAGCTGACAAAACCTTCACCTAAGGACCATGACCCCACTGTAAAAGACAAGGCTGTAGATGGCTGCCAACAGGGGTTGTGTAGAAGCCGTGCATCCTGGGCTCCAGCTTTAGACACAATAGTGGTGAGTTTTCATAGGCAGAAAAGAGAAGGCAAAAGCACTGATGCTTCCCACTGCCCTTGCTCTGCCTGCCATCAGCCAGCCCTCCATGTTTCCGCAGAGCCTCTCCAGCCTGGGAGAGTGGCCTCCGAGGCCACTGCTCTGGCACAGGAGTCTACCAGCATTTTTCACCTTGAATGACTTACTACTTTTGCCCACCTTCCTCACACACAGGGGGAGTAGACAACCCAGTCATGTTGCCTCATCACACGCACTGGTTATTTGTGCCACTTTGAGCCCTGAAAGGAAAGCTCTCTGGCTAACACAAGACTGCATCCTGTCCCCTTGTCTCTACTCTATCATCCCCCACTAACAAACCCTTTACAGCTGCGCTAAGCACACCCCAGCAACACCAAATCATATAGAAAACGTGATGAGGTTGCTACTTAATAGCCAGAGGCAGCTGCTGTCTGAGTGACAACCCCACAGCACACCTGGCAGCAGCTCCTCCCTCACCGTGCGTCTCACCTGAACGCAAAAAGGACACGACTGACTGCCCTTGGCTTTGTACAGCCATTCCTGACGGTGACCTTGTAACAGTCACCATCACAGACACTTTCACCTGCTTTCTTGTAATCTTTGAAGGTGACGAAGACAAAGCCATGGTCCCAGCTACTTCTTACTGATGGAGTACTTCTTACTTACTGAAGATGGAGAAACCCTGCCTGTGTGACAGCTCTGCCTGAGACAACTATCATCTGAGCAGTGCATAAGAATTAGCTGACAGGGTGGAGGTGTAAGCAGTTCCCTGCCCAGGGAGAGGAGAATAAAGGTCCTGTGTGAGTGCTGACCAGCGGTTTAGATGTGCCCCATCCCAGTGGGACACTGCCCTCGCCTACCTACCATTCTGCACCAGCTGCGACAGCAGGTTGTCCTCCTGGATGGCATAGGTGGCAAAGTTGCTGCCCACGTCGATGAAAGTGGGCAGTGAGCCGGTGGTGAGGCCCTTGATGCGCTGCATGGTGGCGGTAGGGGGATCAGCTCGGAAGCGGTAGAGACGGGCATGGCGGGGCTGGGAGGTTGCAAGGTGGTGCAGGAAACTCAGTTTGTTCTCATAGGGCAGCGGGCTGGCCTTGACTGGATTAAAGCGGGCAAACTCAAAACGGAGGGCATCGATGATGATGAGCACGGCTTTGGAAAAGCGCTGGGGTGCCCAACAGGAGCCTGGCGGGAGGCTCTGCCTCTCCCAGGGTGGTGGCACAAGCGGGTCTGAGCAAGAACTGCTGCTGGCAAGCTCAATCCGGGTGAGCAGGAAGCCGCTCATGAAAAGTCCGATACCAGCAAAAAAGAGAAAGCAGACCCAGGCCAGGAAGAGCAGCACTGGCCACCGCTGCATCCTAAGGGGAAGCACAGGCAGGCTCAGCCCCTCCGCGGCTCCACCTGGGCCAGGTACACCCCCCCCACCCCCCCTCCAAGCCAGCACCCCCCCGGCCCCGACACCCCTCACACGCGCCCTCCCCGCCCCCAGTTCCTCGGCTCCCCTCGCAGCCCCTCACCCCCCGCGGCCCCCCAGCACCCCCACAACCCCAGCCGGCCCGCGGCCTCCTCACGCCCCTCCGCCCCTTCTGCCCCCTCAGCACCCCCTTCCACACACGCACACCCACCCCCCCACCCCCCCCACACACACACCCCTCAGCCCCTCTCGGACCCCTTCCAGGCCCCCCCCGCGCCGGCCTCTCCCGACACCTTCCCGGCCCGACCTGCGGCCGTCGCGGCCCGCCGCCAACCGCCGCCAACCGCCCCCACCGGAAGCGCCGCGCCCGGCCTCGGCCGCTCAAGAGCGCCGGGGCGGGCAACGGGAGCAGGGCGGCAGCGCCCCCTGGCGGTCTGGAGGCCTCAGGCGCCCTCGTGTTCGGGGGCCGGACCCTGAGCACCCCCAGCTGGACGGGGACGTTGCTTTAATTAATTCATTAATCGCCAGAGGCGCGTCCCTCCCCGCAGCACGCGCTAGGAGGAGCGCACGATAGAGAACCCTCTGTCGCACACCGCAGGGGCAGCTACCGGTAGAGTGAAGGGACAGTGATGGAGAACTCATGTCCCTGGTGAGAGATCCCCCAGGAGAGGGGTGTCCTCCCCAGGAGAGGGGCTCCCCGGCTTCTCCTGAGGATCAGTGTGTGTCTGTGGGAGCTCTCAGCAGGAGCCTGCTTAGGAAGGATGGTCCCCACCTCGGTTGGGCTCCTGAGGGCCAGGGGACATGCTGCAGCAGCACCGCTACCATTTATTACATGATTTAAATTCAAATACAAAATTAGGACAAAGGGGAGATGAAGAAGAGCAGCATCTGACTGGGGAGGGCAGCAGGACAGGACTGCTGGGGCGTGGGACCTCCCCAGCCCCGCTAGCTGGAGCTGGCCTCTTCTGCCTTCAGCACCTCCATGGGGGAAGGCTGGGAGCTCTCACCGGCTGGGGGCACCTCCTCCTGGGTCTTCACAGCTTGGGGCTTGGTCAGCGTGGTGTAGATGCCCAGGGCCTGAAGGGAACAAGAGAGTCATGGGGGAGGAGAGGAGAGGGCTGGCCTGCCAGGCGGCCACCGTCACCTTCCCTGGGCAAGAGACAGGGGCCCTCTGGCCACACTGACCTGCGCCACCATGTTGGTGACATCGCCGGTGTTGGCGGGCAGCAGGAGGGTGTTGGAATCTTTGGCAAGCTTGGAGAAGGCGTTCACGTACTGCTCTGCCACAGAGAGAGAGGCGGCGGCGCTGCCGTGCTGGGGAGAGAAGGATGAGGCTCAGCAGTGAGCCATGTACCACCAAGAGCTCATACTTGCCCCTTCCCCAGCCCACCCCAGCTGGCAGCAGCCCCTGAGATGGCAAAACTCCTCGCACACAGCAGCAGCTGAAGACACCAGGGATTGTCCAAGAGAAGACCAGGTGCCACCCCAGCCATGGTTTCACCTCCCTCAGTGCCAACGCTGAAGTGGTGGCTGCCCCAAGGAGCTGTGGCTCACCTGCTGTGCCAGAGCGGCTGCCAGCAGCTGAATTGCCTCTGCCTTGGCCCTGGCCTTGACGAGCACGGCATTGGCTTCTCCTGCAATGAACGACAGCAGGGTGTGCATCAGAACCACGACAAAGCACTTGCACGGAGCAAATCAGGACAATTTCAAGGTGCAAATCAAGACAGTTTCATGCACGCAAAGCCTCCTCTTCCCCAACAGCAGCACGGCAATACTCCGGCCGCACACCTCCTGCTGCCCCAGGCTGCAGGGCAGCAACGCGAGCTGAAGCTCAGTCCGATGGACCCAGCAGGGAAGGATCAGCATGGCTGAGGAAGCCTGACCCACAGTGATGTGGTCTCTCCCCAGGAGCATCACCCCATGGTGCAGAGGGCTACACACCCCCCAGGCCCCAGATGTTCTAGTCCAAGGCACTACCAGCAGCTTTGTTGATTTGTTCGGCCTTCTCAGCTTCTGACGCCAGGATCTGGGCCTGCTTCTGCCCTTCAGCCACGTTGATAGCCGATTCCCGTGTCCCCTCTGACTCCAACACCATTGCCCTCTTCCGTCGCTCTGCCTCCACCTGCAAACACAGCTCAGATTCCAGCCTGCCACAGCCGTACTGGGGAAATCTCATCCATGGGGCAAGTGCAGTGAAGACACGCTGCTACATCCTGCTTGGGCCAGCAGAGCTTAGCAGAGGATGAGAACACAGCTACAGAACACCGAGCAATCCCAGGTGAGGGCTGGTTTTGCGCCTCACCCTGCACAGGCCTCTGTAGCCTGGTCCACACCTAACCAGACAGCCGCTTCCCCCTCCTCCCCTTCCAGCCTGGAGATCTGGAGCCCGGGGCTTTTCTCAAGGGGAGACCTTCAGCTCTGGGATTTGCTTCCTACAGAGCCTCAAAGAGAGCTGGCAGGGCTTGCATGTACCAGGCAGGAGCCACCACTGCCGAAATAAGAACGCAAATTATTTATTCAATAGCTGTACGTTCACAGCCGAAGTGCCAACAGACTTCCCTCACCACAGGAGGACCCAGTGCTGCCAGCTCCGGACAGAGCTCCGGACAGAACTATGCTGCGTGGAAGGGGAGACCTCCCTCTTGTTCCAGACCACCCACCCAGTGAACCAAACCTGCATCTGCATGGATTCCTTCACGCGCGGGGGCACATGGATGTCCTTGATCTCATAGCGCAGGCACCGGATGCCCCAGTAGTCCGAGGCCTGGTTGATGGCATCCACAATGTTGGCATTGAGGGACTCCCGCTCCTGGGAGGCACAAAAGAAATGGCAAAGTGCAAAGAAGAGGCACTTAGCACAAGATAGAGATCAGGAGGAAAACAGGCACCAAGGTCAGAAACAGGCCAAGGTCAGAAAAAACAAATAAACAAAAAAACCCCAAAAAAAACCCAAAACAAGACCATCTCCAAGGATAAGGATTCACATACAGTTCAACTCAAACAGAAGCCAGAAGCCCTCTAAGCGGAGGATATTTTGCTGTTAAACTTATCAGCCTGGCCATGCAGACTGCCCCCGAGTTTCGAGATGCTGGCAGCTCCATGGTGCACCTCCCCAGCTCACCCGGAAGACTCTGTCGAGGGAGAGTTTGCCAAGTTCAGATCTCATGGTGGTCTGGGCCAGCTGGGTCACTGCATACTCAGGATCTTCCACCCCATAGCTGGCCTAGAGAGCAGAAGCAAAAAACAAGAGTCAATGGCAGTACCAAGAAGAACACCAAACAAGGCAGGGTGGGTAAACACAGAGGGGAGAAACCCACCACAGACACCCTCAACAAAGAAAAGTAGAGTCCAGAGCCTTGGGAGGGATCGGGGTGTGCAGCCCACCTGCCTCGCAGGGCGCAGCAAGCTGGGCAGAGGCTAAAGCGGGCATCGTGGGGAGAAGGGAGCCAGCAGAGCCAGGCGAGCAGTGCCCAAGGGGCTGCCAAGGCGGCCAGCTGAGTGGCGCGGCACACGCAGAATATGCTGGATGCAGCCACAGAGGCTGCAAGTTTGACTCAGGCTGAGCGTCGGCGCATCAGGGACGGTACCTTGTAGGGGTCCATAACCCGCAGATAGAGCACACCATCAATCTGCAGGGTGACGTTATCTGCCGGGAAAGAACAACACACCTTGTCTGCTGAAGCAGCAAAGACAAAATATGGCAACTCCCTCTCCCCGACAGAACTAGTGCATCTGGGCAGAGTCATCCCTTTCCCTCCTGGTATCAACAGCATGGCACAGAAGAGGGATTGGCTGAAATGGATCTCCTTATCAAAAAAGGCTATGTAAAAAGGACCTTGACATTCCCCAGAAAACACTACACTTTGGTGTTTTAATACGCAAGAAATCTCAGGTCTCCAGATCAAAACATTAAATTCTGTAGTTATTTTCATACACAAAGATTTAAAGGGGAAAAAAACCCAAGACAAAACAAAAAGCTTAATACTAGAATTGAAACAGAGCTGTCCATTACACCCGATCTGAAATACTTTTTACAGAAACACAGAGATTTTTTGTGGTTCAACACAGGAAAACATCTGGAAAATGAATTCCTGCCCAGGTGCAACCCAGCAAGAAGGGGAAGCCACAGTGCTGAGAGAGCTGACAGGACCTCCTGCGGTTCTCCTGCTTGGAGAGCCAGGAGTATGGTCAAGCTCGTGTCCCCAGGGACAGGGCTGAGTGCAGGAGACTGGGACATTTCCACTCCTCCTGCACTGTCCCATGCTCACCCCGGACGCAGCAGAAGGGGTAGGACGCAGAAGCTGTTCCTTACCTAGGGTGACAGCTGACTGCTCTGGGACATTAATGACAATTTCTTTGAGACTCTGCACATAACGAATCCGATCCAGCAAAGGAATGAGGAAGTTCAAACCCTGGAAAAAGGGTGGGATTAGATGGTTAAGCCCTCTGATCTGTTTTTTTTTTTTTCCCCAGAGAGCTCAGCCACACTAGAGAGGGCTGTGCAAACAGACACTGCAGGCAGAAGGAATGTGCTTTAAGCATGGTGAGAAATTTAGGTTTTTCAGTGCTTTTAACATTTCACCAAGGGAAATTAAGTCTACAGGCAGTCAAAAATCCGGAAAAATAAGCACACCGTCTGCCAAATCCTTGCAGAAAAGGTGCGCCTTGCTACAGCTTTAAGAACCTGCTGAATCCAGAAGGGAAGAAAAGCGGCTCCTTACAGGCTCCAGGATTCTGTGGAACTTGCCCATCCTCTCCACCACCCAAGCCTCCTGCTGTGGCACAAAGAGCACCCCGATATTCATGGGCAGGCCAGAGCTCAAGCGGCACGGTGCTGGGGCCAACCATGCTGAACGCTTCAGCTGCTGGGAGCGCTGGAGAAAGGAAAAGGAACGGGATGGAGACCAGCTGCCAGCACCTTGGAGACTGGCACCATCCCTGCTTTCCCACCTGGGATTGCTGCTCATGGCCCCAATACACCAGGGCAGGAAATAGCACAGACACCCTGAACAAGCCCACACCATGAGGGACATGAGCTGTCCCCACAGCGGTGAGACCTGGGCCCCAGAGCCAGCGTGAGTGTCAGGGCTTTCCCCACAGGTGTATGCAGGCTCACACCCGTGCTGGAGCTTTCTCCATGTCTCCCCTTCTCTCATATCCCCATTCGTGGGGGAGAAGTCAAGCCTCTCTGAGACTGTAAATGAAAGGAAGGTGTGTGTGGGAGGGTCTCTTCTGCCCCAATCAGCCCCCTGTAACCTGGGGTCAGACCCCTTCCTCCTCTCACCCCTCTCTCTCACCTCAGTCCCAGGCCGCCCCCCTTTGACGGCCTGTCCCTCCCCATTTGTGGCTGCCTTCTGCCCCCCCCCCCCGGGGCACTACCTCACTCCCTACAGTCCCTCACTCCCCCACCTCTCCTCACCACCTCCCATGCCCGGCTCTCCCCCAGCCTCCTCACTAACCCTCCCCACACCGCGACTCACCTCTCGAGCCTCCACAGCCATTTCTCCTACAACCCTTCCCCATTCCCCCCGACCCATCCCCCTAGCTTACCTCACACACCGCCCCCCAACTAACACCCGCCAGACCTCTTCTGCACTCCCTCCGCACCTCCTCCTGTCCAGCCGAGCCCCCACTTCCCCAGAGCCCCGACACCAGCACCCTCAGCCCGCCCCCCATCCCCAGCCCAGATCCCCCCCCCGGCCTCCTCAGTACCCCCTACCCCGGGCACTCCGCCCCAGCCCGGCCCGACCCCCCCGGAGACCCCCTCATTCCCCCATCCCGGTCCCCCGAGGCCTTCCCCCGCCCCACCTGCAGCAGGCCGAGCCCGAGCACGGCCCGGCTGCCCGCCCGCGCCAGCATCGCTCCGCCGCCCGCCCCGGAAGGACTCCCCGGAGGCTCCGCCCCTTCCGGGTACTCCGCCCCGGAGCGGCCCGTCTCGCCGCGGGGGCCGGTGGCCCTGGTTCCGCCCTTTCACCGAGCACGGGATGCGATGGAGTTGGGTTTCCAAACAGGCGTTTATTAAATTAGAAACAAAGACGAAAAGTACCGGTACAGCCTTCCCGCCCCCGCTGGGACGCGGCGAGCGGGCCCCGGCGGAACCCCGAGGCGTGGAGGTGAACGGGCTCCCCTCCACATCACCCCCCCCCAAATCCCCAGTGAAGGTTCAGCCCCGCTCCCGTGTGATGCCCTGTGGTGCTTCCCCCCCTTCCCAGAAACTAAGTCAGGGCTCCCACCCGCCCTCCATCCATCCCCTGTTCGCAGCCGGCCCCCCGGCTCCACCTTCCCTCAGAGCCGCGGCACACAGGCTCCTACCGGGAGGTGTAGGGGGTTGCTGCTATCCCCATGCTTCTGCAGAGAGCCTCAGGACACCAGCCGTGTGACAGCCATGTCTCCTACCCCCAGGATCCCTGGCAATGGCCGCTTCCCCTGATAGACTTCTTGAGGGTGAGAGGGCAAGTCCAAGCTGCCCCAAGCTGCCTGAAGCAGGGCTGGCCCTGTAGAGCAAGTCTCAGCCTCTCCCAGGGCTTTTAATACAGCCCCAACCCAGGAGCTCCACCCTGGCTGAGTGGTGGGTCACCCTGTCTTCCACAGCCCAAGGTGTCCCCGTCCATCCCCAGTCACCCTCACAGTCCCCACAGCCCTGCGCCAACACAGGCAGCCCTGCACTGCCAGAGGCCTCATCCAGGACTGAGGGTGGGGGGGAAGAACAGCACAGCACTTCCGATCCTCTGCACAAGCCTCCTCTGCTCTCCCAGCAACAATAAATACAAATAAATACAAACTCTTCCCACACTTTCTGCTCCCAACTCCAGGACCAGGGTGGGCAGCTTCACCCAGAGCCCCCCACCCAACTCTTCACTGCTCCACCTGCTCCAGCCCAGTCTCCAAGCTGCTCCCCAGCCCCTGTCTCTCCTGGTGAAACCCCCTCTGTGATCCCAGCCCTGCCGCAGGGCATGGACATGGCATCTGTGCTGTTCAGGAGGACAGGACAGGGGTGCATAGGGAGGGCAATACTTCAAGGCAGTGCTTGCATGCTGGCCCTTTACTCATCTCTCCCCAAAGTGCTGGGCTGGAGGCTCCCTGGTGGCCCTGGGGGATGGAGAAGGTCAGGCCCGGGGTGAGTAGGAGGGGTTCCTCGGCATCTCCGTGAAGGACTTCAGTTCGTAGGGGATGCCCGAGTCAACCTCAATTGACTTGCGGGAGAAAAGCAGCCGGATGTCGTTGTGAAGGTAGATCTTGCCCGACTTGGAGCTGTGAAACCTGAGTGGAGACAAGAGCAGGGTGGAGGGACCTCAGGCTCCCAGGCAAGGGCAGGACAGCCTCAGTAGGGGCACAACCCCCTCGCCTACTTTGGCCCCTAGTCAAGGTGGCCAGACTGGTTACCTTCAGAGGGACAGCGGGCACTGGCCTGGGGCAGGGTGACAGCTCTGACCTCCCCGAAGGAGCAGGCGGTCCCTGTTCCTCCCCAGGGAGAGGGGCTCAGGCTGCCACCCTCCCACTCTGCCCTGCAGGCTTGGGGGAGGCAGGGACACATGGGAGAGGAGTCCAGAGGTGACCCTGGGGCAGGTGTTCATCCCTCCCAGTGTGCCCTACCTTAGGTGCATCAGGTAGCATAGGACCCTGCGGGGTGGGCTGGTGCCCAGTGGGTTGCTGGGGTCCATGGTGGGCCCTTCCTTCTCCCCGACAGGCACCAGGAAGATGCGGTGGCGTAGGAAGGTCATGTGGTTGGCTGGCATGTCCTGGAAGTCGTATGTCACCAAGAACATCTTCACCACAGTCTTGTTGGGGTTAAATAAGGTCTGGCGGCAGAAGGGTAGGAGGTGAGACTGGGAAGGGCACAGGAATGGATCCACAGTGCAGAGCTGGAGCATCTCGGGGCAGCACCAGCAGGCCCAAGGGTCCAGAGAGCCCCACACCAGACCCAAAGGGCTTAACCTGAGGCCCAGAGGTAAGTCCTTTCCACCCACCTCCACTCCTGTGCTCCCATCACCACTGCATGTACACTCTCTCCTGCCAAGACCCCATCCCTCCCCACCAACATCTTCCTTCCCTGCACCTCCCATCACCCTGTCTCCCTGCTAGCACCCCAGGGACCCCATGCTCCCCTCTGCTGTGCTGTCTTGGTGGCCACGTAACCCCTCTGCATGTGCTTTCTGGCTTTTGCCCTCCCAACCAATGTAATGGAGCATATCCACCCTGGGGGGCAAACGGAGCCCACTGTGTCCCCTCCTCATGGCACTGACAGAGACCAGGGGATGGATGACTCACCACTTGGATGGTTCCAACTTTGGGGACACTGTAACCCTTCTTTCCCAAGGCCTCCAAGTCAATCACTCCCTGGGGCCAAAGAAAGAGCACATGAGAAGGAGAAAGCCCATGGAGAGCCCAGCTGGCATCCAGCATGGGGCTGAGAGCCTCTCTTGCCGGGAATGCCTGGCACAAGGCAGCAAGAAGCAGCTCAGCTCAATGCCTCTCCAGACTAGGGGGTGAACAAGCAGCAACACAGAGGTAACAGCAAAGCAACAGCCATGAGACAGCTGGGCAGCAGCCTGCCTGTTTATATGACTGCAAGGGCTCCCTCTTCTTTCCCTCTTTGCTTTTTGGGTTAAAAACTGCTCCTGGCACCGCCAGCGGTCTCTTCAGGTAGGCGGTTGCTCAAGCCACGCTCTTCGGAGAGGGGCATCCTGCAGGATGCTCAGTGCCTGGATACAGCCCCCACTCACCTCCCCCACGGTCCCAGCCCTCCCTTGTCCGCGTACCAGGAAAGGCGAGGGCACACTGTGTTCAGAGATGTCGAAATAGGTGACGTCAACAGGCAGGGTGACATGCTGGGGGCAGTAGGAGCCGCTGGCACCAATCTCTGCTGTGAACCCCTCGATCCTCCCCGATGGTGCAAAACGCCCTTTCAGGATGGACTCCTGAGAAAGGAGGGAAGTGTTAGGGACCTTCAAACACCAGTACTGCCCTTCGCCTTGAAGCTGCTGGTGAGATCCCCCCCATCTCCACCCTGACCATGTGTCTGCTTGCCTGCACGTGTCTCCCAGCTGTCTGGAGACCACCCATGAGTGACCCTGGCTGCTCACTCTGAGACAGACCCATCCTGAATTGCTGGACTAAAACCAGCCACCTAACACAGAGAAGCAACAAGAGCGCCTGGGCTCAGCCCCACAGCAGCCATCTCAGCAGGGTCCAGGGTCCTAGCATATCACCCAAGGATCTGCTGGCTGAGACAACCTGCTGGTATTTGGTGGCTGTGCGACACAGCCACCGCACGCCAGGCCCTTGGGTACAATCATGGATTCTGTCGGGTTCAGCCTCTCACACCTCTCACCAGCCCAGCCTGGAGACCCACCTCCCTCCCTGGGAGGTGTGTGCCATTACCTCAAAGTTGCCCAGCAGAGCATGGCTGACAGTGGTGGTGGCCCAGGATGCTGTGGAGGACCTGGTACCCCTCCGGAGGCTGTTTCGGAGATGTTGCCTTTGAGAGAGAGAAGAAGATTGGTGTCGGACTGGAGAGCATGCAGCCCTGGGCTGCCCTCTCCAGGTCCCCCTGTCCCTTTCTTTGGTGGAGGCTGAACTCACTTTCCTACCCACCATGGGCAGAAGAAACCTCCCTCCGCCCCACAGCGTGGGGTCTTGTAGAGGGGAGACACCTGGGGCAGGGAAGCAACCCAACCCAACCCTCCCACGGGCTTGTGGGGTGCTAGGATGGCTGGTCACCCTGGGCCCCCATGGCCATCCTGTGGGACTGCCGGGACACTCACAATTTGAGGCGCAGCCCGCTCTTCACCCTCCTCCCAAGCGCAGTGCAACCCGCAGAGCTCTGGAGAGGACAAGAAATAGAGAACGGTGTTAGGGCAGCAACCAGGGACTGCACACCCCCAGGAGGTGTCATCACCCCTTGCCCTGCCCCACAAGGCCCCAGCAGATCAGAGACGCTCCCATCTATGGGGAGCCATCAGCAGCCTCTGCAGGAGCAGGGGGGGCAGCAGGGCAGCGTGAGGGCTGTGGTGTCTGGTGGAGATGTGGGGCTGCCCCAACCCCAAAGTCGCTCTGCTGGGGATGAGGGTTTTGGTATCCAAGCTGAGAGTGCAGCGCACAGCTCCCACCTTGCAAAGCAGGTCTCAGGACCATCCGCAGTGACAAGACACCCCCAGACACAGCCATGCACCAGCACCCCCTTGCACCTCCCAGGGAAGGGTAACACGTATGATGAAGCTACCCGACCAGCCCAGGAAAAGTCCTGTCCCCTGGCGATTCATGCAAAGTCCTCAGTAGTGCTGCCGGGCAGCGTAGCGTGCTGCCTGCCCCTGCCCCCTGCTAGGGTCTACAGCAGTAGGGTGGAGGGTTAAAACCAGGGCCACACTGCAGCCTCCTTTTAAAGATGTCCCCTTTTCAGAGGTTTTATCTTCTGGAAGCCACACAAAGGGCAGTACAACACAAAGGGATGATGGAGCTGGCTGGCATGACCGGGCGGGAAAACCCAGGGAAGCTGCTGGAGGGCTTCACTCTGCAAGGGCAGTGCTGGGGGCAGCCGGGCTGGGGGACAGTCACCAAAAAGGGCACGCGAGCAGGGATGGAGCTGTGCCCCATGGACAGTGTGTCCTGGCTCCAAGCAGCAAGAAGCCTGGGCAGCTCTGTCCCTGTAGGTCCCCACACCATGGGATCCCCCAGGGAAGATGGGGAGCGTGACAGTTCTGGCAAGAGCCTGATGCAGCCTCAGCTGGCAGGACACAGGGAAGGCAGAGCGCTGGCCTGGAGGGGCTGGTAAGCAGGGAAGAATCGCAGGCAGCTCCTGAGTTGCCAGGGTGGTCACAAAGTCTCCCGAGTCTGCCCCACTTTTGAGTTTGTAGCACCCTGGGGACATGCTGTGGGCACCCCAGAACTGCAGAAAAGCCAGCGGCATCTCTGCACACAGCACTGGGGCTCCCACTCCCTGATCAAAGCATGTCCAGTCCCACCCCCCACCACCAAACCCTTGCCCTGATGGATAGATATCACATACGGAGACTCAAGCCACCCCACCCCTCTGCCTTCCTCCTTGTCAGGCAGGCAGAAGACAGCCACTCTTCCCAAGCCCGACAGTAAGTCTCGTTTAATGTGAAGTTGCCAGACACTGTCACCCCATGCCGCACATCCAACTACCGCTGTCACAGGAAGGTTGTGTCCTGTCCGAGCAAGGCTCTCTAGACTAAAGAGCTGGTTGCAAGCAGAGGATCCAGTGACTAAAAGGTGTCAAGAGTTGGTGACAGCCTATAGACCACTTGTCCCAGGGCTGGCTGTCAGCCAGTGTCCTGCTCACACCAGTGCTGTGGCACTGGGACAGGACAAGGTGCTGTGTCACGATGGACCACACTGCCCACGAGGACAGCCAGTGTCCCCAGGCCATGCCCTGCCTCCCGCCACGAGCGATGCTCACCTTGGCTGTGGGAAGCAGGTGATTCCAGAATGGGGCCCCCTTGGCATCAGTGCTGCGGCAGGCCGTAGGCAACGGATGGCATAGCAGGGGCCTCTTCTTCCTTCCTGATGGGTACAGGCTTTCGTCCTCAGAGCAGGAGTCGGCCACAACCTCAGCAGCGGGCAGCAGTTTCCTTTTGACCGGGCAGCTGCCACTGCTGAGCTGGCTGCTCCCGCAGGGAGTCTTCTCCAGGGAGCTCAGGTTGCTGGGCTCAGGACTGAGTGCTGTCTGAGGAGATGGGGGCTCCTTGCACCTACTGGCCACCACTGGCCATTCCTCTTCGCCACTAGCCCTGCTACTGTGAGCTGGGCTGCTCTCTGGCTTCTCTCTCTTCCCACCAGAGTCCAACCAGGCTGTTTGTGCAATATTGTGCAAATCAAGGTGAAGTAAGTTGTGGCCACTTGCCCACTCCTCATTTTCCCCATAGGCTGTGGACTGATCCCCCAATGAGACAGAGCAACCATCTCTTTTGTGCAAAGTACTGCAAGCAATGTGCTGGGGCCAGGAGGAGGAGGACACATCCTGCAACTTGTTCTCTCTGCTGGCTTTGGGGCTGTGGCTAGGGCTGCCCTCACACCGGTGCTCCACTACCCGCAGCCCGCTGTGGGAGAAGTGTTGGGCAGAGCCACACAGGGATAGCTCCTCCACCAGCAGACCATCCTCAAAGGTATCGTCATCATCCAGGGAATCCTGTCCAGGGCCCCCATCACGCTTGTTGTCCACCCCCCCACCACCCCAGTGAGTTCGTTTGGGATCTCTCCCCCCCTCTGTAGTTCGCTGCTCAGGGTAACTCCTCTTGACAGCCGGCCGACTGCCTGCCCGCTGCTCCGTGCTCTCAGAGGAACTGGAGAGATGGGAGAAGATGGACACCTGGTAAACCTTCTGGCGTTTGATCTCTGTCTCGTTGTAGCCCATGAGGATGCTGTGGTGGGTGCAGTGCTGTGAGGAAGGTTCCAAGGGTGCCTCTCCACTGGGCCGGGACAGGCTGGGGTCTGTGCCATGCTCCGGGGGCAGGGACGTCTCTGCGTGGATGTGCCGCATGGAGCCTTACTTGCCTGGACTCCGAGTGGAGCCAGAGTCAGAACAGCCCATGCAGCAGCAGGAGCAGGACCGTAAAGTGCCACAGGTCTGGGTGTGAGGGCAGGGTGGGAGCTGTACCCCTCCTCGCTCAGGACATCCAGGTGAGTGCTCCGCTATGGGGTGCACTGCAGCACAGCATCTGGAAAGAGACAGCAGGAGGACGGAGATCAGCCTGGGATCCTTGTCCTTGTCCAGGCTTTTGGCTGCAAGGGACCTGCTGGGAAGAGGGCAGTTCTCCATACAGTCCCACTTGGACCTCCTTCTCTGGGGATGGGAAGAGGAAGCAGGCTGGTGTGGCTCTCCAGGGAATCCTGTGGCATCACCCACCTACAGGATCAGCACTTCCTTCCAGGCCTGGGCATGGAGAGAAGTCTCCAGCCAGGCTGGAGGCTACTGAGGACAAGTCCGGACAAGTGGTGAAAGGGGGGCCTGCCCTCTGCCAGGGACTTGGTGTGCTTGTACTGCTCTGAAGCGCAGGAGTCAGGCAGGTCAGACCAGTCCCAGGGGCTCAGGCCTGTAATCACCCTTTTGGGCAACAGCAACAAGATCTCCCAGAGCTCGCCAAGACGACCTGCCCCACCGCATGCGCTGAACAAGGCAGGGCCCTATGCTGCAAGCCGCATGGCAGGGACATAAACCTGGCTGGGCAGCCTGGGGAAACCTGACCTAATGTCACAGCTCTGCCGGCTTGGTCCAGAGACCACCACCTCAGTTAGCAGTTGGGTGGTACCAGCAATGGCAGAGCCCACCATGAACTCCTGCACCATCCACCCACCCCTGCCTGCCCCGAGGGTGTCACCTCCTCCATGCTGCATGGCACCTCACTTTTGATTTTCATCCCAGTTTGGGAGCTGTGAGAATCCTGGCCACGAGTTTTTCTGGCATGATAAATACTGAAATGGCTGCAAGAGCTGAGGAGACGCAGGAAGTCACCAGCAGACCGAGGAGCTCCAGACCCTGACAAACTGCCCATGCCCGGCAGCTCTGCCCTTTGGCTGTCCCCACAGTTCTACCTGATCTTGTGGAGCAAAGGCTCAGAGGCAGGTGAGCAATAGGGGAATAGGTTCTCCAAGTGGGTCAAGGCTGTCTGGAGAGCAAGGCCACACATTTATTTTGACCCCTGCTGCGATGGGGATGGAAAAGTGGAAGGCCAGGGTGGTTGAGTCCAGGGATTTTGTTTAAAAGGAGTGATGAAAGGTATAACCATACACCAGGACATGCTGGGGGCTGACCAGCTGGAAAGCAGCTTTGCAGAAAAGACCCTGGGGTCCTGGTGGACACCATGTCAACCATGAGCCAGCAATATGCCCTTGCCACAAAGACGGACAACAGTATCCTGGGCTGCATTAGGCACAGTATTGCCAAGAGGTCAAGGGAGGTGATCCTTCCTCTCCACTCAGCACTGGTGAGGCCACACCTGAGAGAGTGCAGCAAAGGGCCACTAAGACAACTAAGGGACTGGAGCATGTCTCCTGTGAGGAAAGGCTGGGAGAGCTGTGACTCTTCAGCCCAGAGAAGAGAAGGCTGAGGGGGATCTTATCTATGTATATGAATACCTGAAGGGAAGGTGCAAAGAAGATGGAGCCAGGCTTTTTCCAGTGGTGTCCAGTGAAAAGACAAGAGGCAATGGACACAAACTGGAACACAGAAGGTTCTGTTTGAAATTCAGGAAACACTTTCTTTTTACTGTGAGGGTGACCGAGCACTAGAACAGGCTACCTAGAGAGGTTGTGGAGTCTCCATCCTTGGAGACATTCAAAAGCTATCTGGACACAGTCCTGGACAATAGCTCTAGGTGGCCCTGCCTGGGCAGAGAAGTTGGACCAGATGACCTCCAGAGGCCCTTCCCAACCTCAACCCCTCTGTGTAACCTGGCACACTGCAGCCTGTCCTGGCTGCCCCCCACACTCACCCCTCTGCAGCAGAACCCCACTTTGCTCTTGATTAACTTCCTTGTCCCGCAGCGGGCGGTCGTTGGCACAACTAGCTGAAGACACCTGCCAGCCAGGCACCCCCCAGAAGCGGCGTGGCTGCCGTGGAATGGCTCCCACCATCACTGTGTGCCTCCAAACCTCTGCAGCGTTCTCTCCAGCTCTTCAGTTTCCAGAGCAGCTCTGAAAGGAAGGAAAGTGGGAGATAAAGGGCTGGAGTGATTCAGATGCTTTCCAGGAGAAGGGCAGGAGGGTACCGCCTGCCTGCAGGGTCACACAGGCAGAGAAGGCAGCATTGGGGTTCAGCCTCTCCCAACTTCCCAAACCCAAAGGCCACATACAGACAGTGCTATCACCTTGATTTCCATTTAAACCTCAAATATTTTAAGCTAAGCTGTGAACTCTCATATCTGGCTTGTATTTCACATCCCTTTTGCATGTGTTCCTGTATAAAAATCTGTGCACACAAACAGATCCCTCCTTCTTTCTGGTGACCATTTCATGTCTTGCTTTCCAAGACAGTGCAGATCACCAGCAACCTCTGGGCCTCCAGCTAGCTGCTGGTCTCATGCTCACCTCTAGCCCTTCACCCACAGCACAGGACATTGTCTGGCCCTACAGACAAGGAGAAGAGTTTGCAATTGTTTTCTTTCAATAAGAGATGCCTGGCAGGGAAGGCAGAAACCGTGAGCCTGACAGCCCTGAGCCATGATGGCCCCCCACCAGCTTCCCCCAGAGCAAAAGATAGCAGTCCTTTCATGTGCACAGCACTCACCTGCTCAGATGTGCCCTTGATGCATGACAGAGATTTGCAGATGCAACACAGCTCCCCTGTGGTCATAATCCACCGGCACTGCAGCTTTGACGCCTGGAAGAGGGCAAGGAGGAGAGTCAGCTCAGGCAGCAGCTCCTGGTGCAACACCTTCAGAGTGGGCAGGAGCCTTTGGACACCTCCACCCTCGGCTCCTTTGTGCCAGGGGAAGCCTATGAGCTTTGCTGGCCCAGGAACCTCCAGGCGAAGAAGAAAATGCTGCCCACCCCTGGGGACTGTGCTGTCCCCACCTCCCCTGCCATGCAGCCCTTGACCGAGGGCTCACTCAGCAGCTGTGCAGAGAGAAGCCACCACTGGGCATCCCAACCCAGTGGTGAGTACTGCCCTGAAGGCTGGAAATAGGCAGATGAACAAAATCCCCAGAGGGATGCTCGGAGGCATCGAACACCCAAGTGCACCCCCTTTCTGGCACCCTGGTCCAGCAAGTTTTCTATCCCATCATCTTGCAAGTGGGAAGCCCACTTCAGCAGGTCACTTTCTGTGCTCGCTGCATGACCTCGCCTGCCCCAGGAAATGGGCTGTTCTTTCATTACATTTCCAATAAGATTTGTAACTAACAGGCAGTCATGGCCAGTCCCTGAGAGATGGCCAGCCCAAAAGCCACCAGCAGCAGCGGTGGGGAAGGCCACCACCAGTGACCAGCTAGAACAGAGATACAATACACCAGCTCCCAAGGAGTGCTTGCAGTAGGGCAAATCAACACTGTAGCATAAGAAACGTCTGGTCCAAAACCTCAACAAAAGCTTTTTGTAAATATCAGCTCCTCCTGGCAGCTCATATGGGTCCTGTACCAAGGCAGGTGGAAAACCAAGTGAATGCCCACAGCTGTGGGTGGATGCCGAGGTGGTAGCACACTGTGCTCTGCCTGCCTGCAAGGTTGTTGCTTCCCTCCTCCATCCCTGGAAGAGATTTGTACCATGACTTGTGTGACACAGTCAACCACTGGGAAACAAAATCAGCAACCAGCAGCAAGAGTCAGTACAGCGCAGCGGGAGAAAGCCACATCCTTCCTGTGTGTGTCCATGGTGGGACAAATATGCAGTTTCACCTGCATCCTTTCTTTCTCCTTCTTATGTCGCTCTGCAGTCACAGCCCTTCCCAAATCCTGGCACAGGCAAGCCAAGTCCTTTGCTCCCCAGCAGCAGCTGCCTTTCAGGAGAATGTGTCCATCAGGAGAAGCTGACATGCAAACACCACAAATCCATCCCAGCCAAGATCTCAACACCAGTCACCAGGTGATGCCAGCACTAGCCAGTAGGGCACACTCCCAGCACGAGGGGATGCACCATGTTTTGCCAGCCCAGACACTGTGGCCTGAAGCATTTGTGCTGGGAAATGCTAGAATTCCCCAGCCCACCAAGTGTCTCTAAGTACACCATGGGACCTCCTTGTACATCCCCCTGGAGGACTGCCCATCAGCCTGGGATGTTGAGCAACTAGAGTACAGCACTGCTCCTCACCCTTCTGGAAGGCACCGTGGCCAAGGGAGGTTCCCATCCTCCTTCCTTTAGCCTTGGAGTTTCTCTTTGCTGTGTTTAGGTCTGCCTCCCAGGGCAGCTCCTGCGCACTGAGAGCCCAGTCAACTCACAGCAGGGCTCAGTATCTTACAGTGCTAGCGCACCACCCCCCTGTAGAGCAGGAGAGCAACACGGGGACCAGGGACTCCTGGACGCTAAGCAGGGACAGGGAGACAGCACCTGGTCTCCCTTCTCCCCTTGAGCCACGCATCTACAGAGATCTCCTTCTGGCCACCTGGATGGGTCAGAGCCAAGTCCAGGTCCTCACCAGCTCAGCTGAGCAGCACGGGTACCATCCCCTGGATGCAGCATGTGGGGTTCCATGTTTGGCCACTCTTAAGCCCAAGTGATGGTGATTTTGCCAGTGTTTCAGCCTGTGCTGGTGCTCTGACTCTAAGATAGGACTTAAAGGGCTTTGCCTGTTGGAGGAAGCCCAGCCAGAGTTCCTCCTGTTCTCTGCCCTGCTCCTGCCAAGCTCCCAGCCACCCTCAATGCTCAGGGGGCAGGAGGGGCCCTGTGCTTTTGCCAGGGTCTCCCAGCACTTGGGTTCAGAGCTATGCCAGGCACAGCCTTCCTCTCTTCCTACAGCCCAATGAGGCCTGGGGAAGGGCACTACGCTTCAACAGCCACAAAACACCCAGTGCCAAAAGAGGGAGGGAGCATCTCCCAGGCGCTGGGGCAGAGACACTACGTTCCCTAGGTACAGCGAGCCGCCAGACCCTGATGCAGGATGACAACGCCAGGCCTGGAGGGACTTGGGAGCTTGGCTTACCCGCTGGTTTGATTCCTAATAGTACATCTAGGCGGAACCCAGAATTAGCAGACTGTGGTCTCAGTCTGGTGGCAACAGAGCAGGATGGTGGGTGAGGAAGCACGCAGCTGTACCGCATGCCAGGCTGCAGCCTGCAAAAGGATCTGTTGTGGTTTTAACTGTACTCTACGAGCCAGAAAGGACATGGGATGGGTGTGGGGGCTGTTCTGCCAGTCAGAGGGGCATGTGTCGTGGGGCAGAGCCCTTGGAAAGGGGAGCCAAGCAGGGCTGGCAGCATGGCACTGGTGCAAGGAGAAGAGTAAGAGCTGTGCCCAAAGGGGCCACACTCACCCAGTAGGGATCCCGGTGGCTTCCCAGAGTGACATTGCCAGAGAGTAAGGGGGACACATGGTCACTGGGCAAGAGGCTTTGGCCTGGGCATTACTGCCTGGGGCAGAGCACCATGCCTGGGGGCTGGCAGGGCCAAGAGGGGTCCTTGAACCGTTTAGACCTCAAAAAAAAAAACAAACCAAACCCAAACTAGCCAGCTTTTGCTGCCGTCTTCCCTCCTGCTCCCTCTTCATGGGAAGTGCTAGGGAGACCTTCGCAGTCTCACTGGGGGTGAAGCAGGAACCATGCAGCCTGGAACAGGAGGGGCTGTCGCTACAAGAGGGCAAATAATCATCATTGGTACAAGCAGAGCACAAGACAACAGAAACTTCTGGAAACAGGCTGCCTGGAGGATAAGTCACAGCTCGGTCCTATCTGAACCCAAGGAGAAGGAAGGAAATATAACCAGTGGAAGTGCAAACCCAGAAGTTCCCTGGCACAGACTAAGAGCAGAACTTGAGAAGCACCAGCAGGCAGAAAATTTCCATCACAGCCCTGAAGGACGGCAGCACCAGCTGCAAGCTGCCACCAGAGGAGGGTTTCTCCACAGCCCCCCAGGTCAGGCGTATCACCGTCAGCAGAGAGACAGATGCGTGAGGCTGGGGAGCGTCTCCAGCACCATCCATAGTAGAGGTGGCAATCCTTGAGAGAAGATGGTTAGAGAGATGCTAGAGGAGCAAATTGTGCCTGAAGGGAAAGACAACTGGTGTGGACGTGGCTCTGGCACTCCCATAGGATTCAGGTTAGGAAAGGAGGAGTTCAGACTTGGTAGAATCAAGGGAGAGGGGGAGGGAGAATGCAGAGAGAGGGAGCATCCTCGCCCCACTGCAAGGGCAAGTGCTGCTCTTGGGGGTCCTCAGGAAGCCTCCTGCTGGGCCAGATTTCTGCAGCTGCAGAGCCTTGCTCAGTGCTGGCCCCTGTGCTGATAATGGGGAGGAGGAATCCCAAGCTCAGAGAGGAAGAATGGGGCAAGAGGCAGTGCCCATGTTAGGAGTGCCAGCTCCTAGAAACCACCAGAGACAGCTTCTACAGAGACAGACCCGACACCTCCCTCTGCCCCACAGCACCCATGTTCGCTGCCGCTCTTCCTCCCACCCTGTGGGGAGGGGACACTGACAGGGTGCAGAAGCCGCTGGGGACAGAGCATCCCTCCCCGCAGGGCACTTTGCTGGGGCTCCAGGCTGCAGCAGGCTCCTGAGGGGCACCCAGAGACGTGTGGAGCCTCCCCAGCCCCAGCCCCACGCACAGGTGCCGCAGGGACAGCTGCCCCAGGATAACACAATGAAACCTCTCCTGGGAACCCAGGGACCTGGAGCAAAGCTCCTGGCTTGGGGACTTACCCCTGCTCCCTATGATGCCCCTGGTCTTGGCATGGATCGCCTCCGTCCACCTTGTCCGGCTGCCTCACACGCAGGCAGCGATGCTGACAATAGCCCGCAGCTGGGAAGAGGGGCTCGCAGGGTCTGCAGGCAGATCCTACTATGCAACAGCCACCTGTGTACGGCTTTCCCCCACGTCCAACACCCCCCCCCCTTCCGCATCAGCCTCCCCTCCATGCACGGCTGCCCCTCTCCCCAGGAAAGCGCAGTCAAAGAATGAAAAGCTGCTTAAAATCCGTCAGGACAATCGGACAGCTCTCCAATGCCAGCAGCAGCCCCTTGCCCACCCAGCACCAGCAGGATCAAACCTCAGTGATACAGCCCACGGCCACCCAGCTCCAGCTTTCGACCGGGAGCCCAGCAAACCTGCAGCAGGCAGGGCAGGGAAATCCCATGCAGCAGCCGCTCACGGGGAGGACAGCTCAGGTTGAGGACAGACCTTTGTCTCTGCCTGCCTGTCTCGCTCTTGCTGGCTGCCGGAGGAGGAAGAGGGGGGCGGTGGGGGACAGCGAGCAAAGATAACACCCCTAGGAGGGATGTCACAGCCACGTTAATCACTTGGAATTCCAGCCAGCGCAGACCCGGGCGCCGCAAATATGGGCAGCAAATGGAGATGCTCAAAGCTCTGAAATAATTGGATCCTTTCACAAGAGCCGAGCCCAGAATCCAGCACAGGAATTCAGTCCCCGCTGGAAGTCGAGAGATCAAATAGACGGAGAGGCAGGCGCAGCACAGGCAATCCTCAGCCACTGCCGTATCCGGCTCTGCAGCCCCTGGTGCTGCTCTAATCTCAGGTGCCTTCTCAGCAGGAGCAAGGGTGAGGGAGGACCGCAACGGAGAGCCCAAGCCCCCAGTGGAGCTGAGCCGAGGACCAACCCCTTCCCATCCAACTTACTCTACTTGTGGCAAGGTGCAGAAACGTTGCCAAGGCGAAAGAGGGTTTTGCGGAGGAAACCAGCGGCCTTGAAGCCCTGCTCGACCGGAGGAACAGCCCACGGAAAGGAGACCCCCCAGAAGCTGCCGGCTGGCCTCCGCAGCCCTGCGAGGGAGATGCCCAGCCCGGCAAGCTTGCCAGCCCGCATCACGTTCCCGGCGAGACGCACACACGGCACATGTAGGCTCCTGCTCGGCGCCTCAACAGCAATGAAAAGGCACAGAGGCTTCTGCCAGAAAACAAAGAGGCAGCGGCGGAGCTGGGGGTGGGGAAAACTCTCCGCTGCCCAAGAGGATCCCTGCAGAGGCAGCAGGATGCTGCTGGGCTCCACGGCAGCTACTCACCCCCACGAGCCCAAGGTGGCACCCACTTGCCCGGCGCAGGGAGTCCGGAGGGTGGGCCAGTCCCTGGTCCCCTCCCCGAGGCAGCGCGGGGTGGGAAGTGCTGGAGGACGCAAGCCAGGCCCAGGACAACAGCTGGCCACAAGGGGAAAATTCCTCCGGGCTGGCTCAGCTTCATAAAAAGCTGTGTCTTTTCACCTCGGGGTAGCTGCTGCGCACCACTGCTCCTGGGGGGAAGGCACAGCGCCTGTGAGCTTTGACACCAGAGCAATCTGCGGAGCCCAACAGCATTGACCTTGCAGTGGCACAGCGGCCGTGGCAATCACCCCAGGGCAACAAAGAAACTGCCTTGCAGCAAAAGCAAGCCCCTGGCCACCCAGGCACAGGGACATACCGGCCAGCTCCCTTCCAGTCCTCCTGTCCCTCTCTGGGGGCAGTGGCCAGAGGGATGGGGACCTCAGACACTGGATGACCATCCAGACCAGGTGCTCCACTCCAGACCTCAGTGCCAACTGCAACTGATGGAAAATTTTCCACCATTGGTGATTACAAAGTCACGTGCGTGTGTAGCCAGTCACAGGACAGCCACGAGAAGGCACACAGGTCCTGGCAGAGGGGCAGGGACCCCGTCTCTGTGCTTGCATGATACCTGGGGTGTCCCACCATGACCAGGGTACCAACATGCCCCCATGCTTCAAATTCAGTAAGGACATTTTTCCAAGGCAGGCATGCCCCAGGTCCAAGCAGGAGCAGACCCTCACCATACTAGGCAATGAACAAATGTTAGCATTAACAGTGCTTTTTATCTGATGTCCCAAGAGAAGGAATGATGCCCTGGGGCTGTTGACTGCATCAGAAGCCCTGCAAACCCTATCCCAACCCATTTAACTCAACCCTAATGGATAGGCAACAGCTTAGTGGTAACCCCGATCCCATCAGTTCCCTGTCCCGGGCTGTGCGCGGTGCGAAGCGTGATCTAACCATGCAGCATGAACAGCTCAGCCGGCTCTCCATCACTATGAGCCAGGTACAGAAACACGAGCCTCTGACAGGAGCTCTGGAGGCAGGGTGATGATTTGTGAGCCAGGAGAAGACAGCACAGCAATCAGCACGTGATGGGACCCCTTTTGCTCCCACTTCTGCGGTCTCTTCTCCCTCTGGTCACCACTGTGTACAACCACAGCCCCATCTTTCCTCCCTACCAAGCCAGCTCCTGTACCCTGATGGCCTGTAGCCATCCACACTGCCTGATCCCAGACGCACAACACTTCACCTTCCCCACATTCTTTAAATGGTAGCTGGGCTCTGTATTCCCACAAGGGCGTTCCTCTTCACTTCCATCCCAACCCCATCCTCCACCATCATCAGACCCTGTCCTGTCTACATGCACTCCTGTGCATGTCCCCAACATGGCCAGCTCTTTTCACCTGTGCTGTTGCCTGCTGATTGCTGTAGCTCATACCACAACTTACCTTAGTGTCCCCCCAACCCCGACTGCCACCCCCCTACAGCCCTGCCAACTCCAGCTGCCTTGCACACGCTCCACCGATCGAGTCCCCAACACCCATCTGGAGAACCACAGCAACAACACCTTTCCCTACCTCCCTGAACAGTCACCAGGGCATTGCAGAGCAGCGGAGAAGGTCCCAGGGATGCTGCATTACGCCAACTAGCTCCGGACACAGGCATCAAAAGCTATGCGTGACAAAAGGCAGCAGGTGAAGTGCCTTTGGTGGGGAGGGCAGCAAGGATTGTGCACACAGCATTTACCCGGTGAGAACTGCCTACTCTCACCGCAACCCCTCTTGCAATACACTTCCTTTTACTGTAAGAGCCCTCCAAGGGAGGTGCTTGGGCACAGGCACTTGGGCCTCCAGCTCAGCATTATCAAGCTGCAGCCTGGAGATAAGGCTGCAGCAGCTGTGGGGACATTCAGCATCTTTTCCACCTCCACGCCCCTGTACTAGACATCTACATGGCACGGGGGGAGCAGATACCACTCACACACACAGCCATGCACACCCAGCAGCGATTTAGAAAGTCTGAAGTCTAGCAACAGGCCAGAGCGGTGGCATGGGCTGGGCAAGGGTTCGGGCCATAAGGGTGAGGCTCTGTCCATCTTTGATTGTAAAGAGCTGGGCAGAGCCAGGGCTACCGCAGGGGAGGAGGGTTTCCACCATGAATTCAATGTCCTGTACCTTGTCACAGAGAAGAAAAGTCTCTCCTTCCCATGGGACTGAAGGTGAAAGACAAACACCCTGCTGGCATTAGGAAAAGGGTGTCACAACTGGCACTTAAACACTGACACTGTCGCCTGTAAAGGAGGCAAACGCACGAGTGCATAAGCCCCTTTGAAGGGAAACAAGGGGGTAGGAGGCACTGGCATGTCTGACTGCAGGCATATTCATACGCAGGAGAGTGGGAGACACTGTCTAACCCCTATTTCATCCTGTGAAAATGGCAAACGTCCTGGTCCATGCACCCCAAACCACCCACAGGTCCCACCAACAGCAGAGCCCTCTGCCCAGTGCATCCACCACCCCTTCCATGGGGGCTGGGCTCCTGCAGAGCTGCCAGGGCTCCGAGCAATGCACACGGCCAGGAATGCCCTCAGGATGGAAGGGGGATTCCACCTGGCACCTGTGTGTTGCATGGAGGAGGAGGAAGCCAAGGTGCTTCATGTCAGGCGGAGGCCAGAGAGGACCTGCCCTCAGGGCTATCTGGCAGGTGCAGCCTGCAGGGACTACACAGCACTGGGGCACCGGCATATCAGCATCCTCCGTCTTCTCAGAAGCGATAGTGAACAAAGACAGGCTCAAGACACAGCTGCTTCCCCAGACAGCCCACCTGCACAGGACATGAGCCCCCACATCAGTCCCTGAGAGATGCAAAGGCTCCCGTGCAGACTGTGCTTGCTGCCACTGTTGCAGCCCATGTTTTGCTGCACTGCCTCTGTAGGATCACACAAAGCTTAGAGACCTCAAAAAACAGCTTAACTATGGTAACTGGGTCCAAAATACCTTCAACCCTGGTGGCAGCTGTGCCTCTGGGGACATAGATGTCCCCCTATACCTGACCCTCCTAGAGAGACAAGGGCCCACAAGGGACCCAAGAGCTCTACCAGGAACCAGCTTGTCCCTGGCCATGCAGAGTTACCTGTGCAGCTGGGAATGGACCCCAGGGGCCTCTTGGCTCAGACCACCTCACCCCACTGCTCTCAATGTGTGCAGGTGTTGTAACAGGGGTATCCAAGTAACGCAAGAGTGCCCAGAGCAGTATTGAGTAACGAGCGGACTACTGAGGAACAGAGAACTCACAGCGCTCTGAGTGCAACTGCAGCCCAGCATCAATGAGCCCAAGGGAACGGCTGAGAGGATCGACTTGAGAAAGGATCTGGATCTTGAGAAAGGATCTTTGTCCTAGACCTTGAAAATCCACATAAAAGCATCTGGTGAGCGTGGACATCCTCCCAGCCTCTGCCAGACGGGGAGGCAGACATAGCCACTGCTGCAGGTCAGCTCTGCCCAGGCACCATGGCTACACACAGCCCCCTTTGCTCTGGGTTGTTATTGTTGCAGACGGGCCAAGGGCAAATACCAAAAACTCTTTGAGCACTTGCACATCCGACACAGGCTTCTGCAGTATCAGGCACCAGAGTCAAAGCTCGGAGACACGATAAATCGCAGAGCAAAGTTGTTACTGAAGACAAGGCTGATAAGGCTGCCAGCAGCCAGCCTTGCAGAAGGACAGGATCAGGAAAACGGCAGCCATGAGAATAAAAGGCTGGCAAAGAAACAGAAAATACTGGGAGCAAGTAATTCTTTCCAGACAGTTCTTTAGGCTCATCTAGCCTCCATTTGCTCCCTATCTGCTCGGGATGGTCAGGCAGCTGGAGCTTTTAAAAAGGCTACTGGGGACTTCTCCTGAAATTTCCACTGTCTCTGGGACAGGCACCACGGGGAAGACAAACCTGGAGCCCTTCCAGATGGAGAGCTGGGGGCCGGTGTCCTCCCCAGCCTCCCGACATCACCAGCACCCCCGTGCAGATCACAGCTCTGCTCTGCCAGGAGAGCAGGGTGGATGGTTTATCGTCCCATGCCAATGGGATTTTTGTACTCATGCAGGGAGGGGAATATCACGGACCTCTGGAGAGATGGCTAAGATAGGTAGGGCAAAGCAATGAGCTGGGCAATGCTGCTAAACCAGCACCTCCGTCCACTGCTAATACCATATGGACGAGACAAACCAAGCCAGGAGAAAAGGGGATGGACAGAAGAACTGATCCCTGATCCCTCCATTCGCCTAGAGGCTGGTCAGTCCAGCAGATCATGAGCTGCTACATTGCCAAACACTCCGAGAACTGCAGAACTGGGGAACAACAATGCTGGGAAGGGGCGTCAGGGGCTTTTGGTCCAATCTTGCTCACAGCAGGGCCAACGCCGAGCAGGTTGCTCAGGGCTTGCCCCTGCCAAGGGCTGAAGGCTTCCAAATGTGGTGACTGCTCCCCCTTCTCTTGGCGACTGCCCCCCCCTTCTCCGGGCCCTGCTCCAGAGCCTAACCGCCATTGTGGGGAAATATTTTTCCTGGTATCTAATTGGAATTTCCCTTGCGTGCCATTGCTTCTCATCCTGTCGCTGGGCACTTCCCAGGGGAGCCTGGCTTCAGCTTCTCTCCAAAACCACAGCTGCCGGCAGCGGTGAGAGCCCCCTTCACTACGTTCCTTTTCCCAGGCTGCACAAACCCACCACTCTCTGCCTCTGCCCCCGACGCACTGCAGCACTGGCCAGAAGCCCCATGGCAGGACCAGAGCTCCAGGGCATCTCTGGAGAGTGCTGGAGCCTGTTAGCCTCCATCCTGCCCAGCCAAGGGTGCCACCGGGGAGGACAAGAGGTACCTGCGGCCAGCCTCGAGCAGCAGACACCTTGGGGATGTTGTAAAATAAGGGACTCACCTCAGCACTGGAATGAGCAGGACTTGTTTTTGTTCAAGTTGCTCTGGTTGGAAGCGATACCAAGTACAGTTCCTGCTGCAACACACCTAGGCTATCCCGAGCCAGGAGTCCCAAGTACCTGATCCAAGAAGTTTGGCCCTAAATATAGAAAGCTTTGGCTTCACCGCTGTGGCACTGATACCAGGCCTACTTCCATCACGTCCACAGGGAATCTGCCCTCCGGAGCGATGAGCAGGACCATCAGTAGTCAAACTCAGCAGAGATCAGCTGGGCTAGATGGAAACTCAACAGCTGAGAGCAGGTCCCTGGATGAGGGAAGCGGCAACCCATCACCACCCGACACTCCCTTGGGTCTGCAGCAGAGTCTAGATCGCACGCGGGATTTTAGAACCAATGACCAACTATGTCCCCAGACCTGCAGCACATCATCCCTCTCCCAGCTCTCCCCCAATGCTGCATTCCCTCAATCCAGACCTATCTATTTATCCGTCTCTGCCCCAGCAGGGATCATTTGTTTTTCCATCCTCTCCCTGCTCTTTCAGAGCAGATGGGAAGCTTACTGGGCAGGATCCGACCAGGACAGAGACCTGCTCAGTGTGCCCAGGGCCATCTGGACACCTCACTGCCTGCATGGGGACAGGGACCCGGGAGGCTGGGATACCTCTTCACCGCACTGCTCCCTCACGGCGCTTGTCTTCCATCCCTCCTGGGAAAGCCTCAGCACCGAGGATGCCCCAGGCCCCTCCAGGACAGCAACGTACCCAAGGCTGGAGGAGATGCGGGCAGAGAATGGGTTCGGCACATGGCTGAGCTGGATCCCGGCCCGTTCCCAAGCCACAGGCACTGCCTCCACCCGCTGAGCCCCGTGGCTTTCCCAGCTCTCCTCCGGCACCCTCAACCCATCGCCCAGGGGACCCGGCACAGGCTGCCAAGCCCTTGGGCTCCCTTAAAGCCCAGCCCCGGGCAAGCACCTGCCCTCTGCTGCCCGATGACTCATTCCCCTGTGATTCACCCCCTGATCCTGCCTGACTCACCCATTTCTGCCACAGCCCTTGTGCGCACACGCGCGTGCAAGCCAGCCGCAGTCATTGGGGCAATGACATGAACTCTACAAGGCAGCAAAGCGGGCCGGGCACCCCTCGGCTCCTGCAGCACCCAGCAGCAGGAGGCAGGAAGGAAACAGAGAAGTCTCCACTGGCAGCCCATGGCGGGGAGATGGGGCAGAACGTCAGGCCTGGGAGCGCCGCTGTGTGCCAGCGCTGGCCAGATAAGGAGCTATGCTGGGGGAGGGCTTCCTCTGGGCTCCAAGGCTGCCTTCCAGACAAACCCTGTGGGCTTTATCAGCCCTCTGGCAGCCTGATCCTCACCACTGGCTGTGGGAGGGTTACCAGGTGCTGTCGCAGCTCAGATCCACAGGAGAGCTGTCTGCCAACTAATCTGCCTTTGAGTACAGCCAAACATACCTCCCCCCCAAGCTGTGCCTCTTCCCAGTTTGACTCTCCAGGGTGGAGAGCTTCCAGGCAGCCAAGAAGGGATTTCCTCTGAGCGCGGCTATGGTCACTCAGCAGCAGCTGGTGCCACTGCCGATGCCAGGCACACAGGCTTGGCCAGTTCCTGAAATCTGGACAGTACAAGCCACACACATGACGATACATATACACGTCCTCTGCAGGCTGATTCTCCAACTAGCAGTTCCCCTAATGGTAGGGGCTGAAGTTCACACAGGCTTTGCCCCATGTCCTTTCACCTTTCCACCAGCATCACCCCTTCTGAGGGCTCTCCGTCTAACCTCGGCCTCCTTCTCAGTGGGGACCAGAGCAGACATAGGAAGACCGCGTGCCGCAGCTGTGCCAGAGCCCAGCGAGAGCTGCGGCACACACCTCCCAGACGGCGAGCGGTCTGCGTACCAGAGCACATCCATCTGCGTCAAGGAGCACACCAGAGCGCCGGCGCGTGCAGAAGACGCCAGTCTGCGTAGCACACCCGGTCACGGACCTGCGCCTCTGCCTGTCATAGCTGGAAGATCCATTTCCCACTGACTACAGGAGAAAATTACCAGGATCAGACACAGGCTCTTCTCTCACGCTGTCTCCTCCACATCCCACAGGTCAGAGTCGTGCTGACAAGGGGCTCCAGTCCCTTCCACTCAGGAGCGCTTGTCCAGCTGAAGCATTTTGCCTACAGCCACATGCAGGTTACTCAGGAAAAGCCTTGCTGGTGCTACAATAGGACAAGTCAGTCAAGCATCACGTCTCCAGCAGGGTCACACATCCCCAGATGGGTCAGGAGGCCCTGACACCCAGGAATTAAGGGCAGACTAAACCATCCTTTGGCCAGGGAGGAATGGACAATGTTTTGGGCTGGGATGTCATGTATTAATAGGGACAAAGAATGATCTTATGCCAAAGCTTAGGACTGTAAGTCAGAACTGTTGGTTCTCCCTAGATTTTTACATTCCTGATCCGCACCATGTACACACAGAGCTTTTATCACTTCTCAGGGGAAAGAAAACTAAGTTTCTGTCACATGGGGTCCCGTGGGCTCCAGTGGCTTCCCCTGCACACCACCCCTGCTCATCAGGATGCTCCAGTCCCCACGGTCCCTTCTAAGGAGGCAGGGTGGGAGATCCTTAGTGCTCACCATATGTCATCAGCGAGGCCAAAAGCCAACAGCGTGGTCACAGTGTCACCAAGGTCACAGCACTGGGCAAGCACCTGAACAAAACTCAGCGGCCACCAGCAGGACAGACCCAGCAATCTAAACTTAATTTATGCTTAATTTAAATCAGAGATGGGCTTCCCTACAAGCCCTGGGGAGCCCCTGCAAGTGCAGCAATAACCTACGTGAGCTCTGAGACAAGGCTGGCTCCCTGCTGTAGCCCCAAGGCAAAGGGGAAGCTGTGGCATGTGCCCGACACCCAGTTAGAGTAGTCAGGGACTGCTCTGATTTGAGCCAGACAGTGACAATTTCCTGCTGGCCCCCCATTTGTGACTAACAGAGGGGTAACACCTGCAACAGCCCCCTCTGGCCAGGCTGGGGGGAAGAGCAGAGAAGAGACAGCCAAGCTGCCCTTCCTTCTGACGTCTCTCCCACACCAAGGGGATCCCTTGCGACTGCCTTGTGTTCCCCTTCTGCATCTCAGGTGGCTAAGAGGAGTGGCAGAGCATCCCTCCAAAGCACAGTGACAAGACCTTGCTGCTTTCACATAGCATGTTTCAGGTCAGCAAGCTGGAAACTGTCAGCAGAGAGGAACCAGTTTATTCACCCACCTTTACGTTGGTAGCATGCTTCTGCAGCACAGGTGATGCCAGAGGACAGGACCAGAAGAGAGGATTTTTGGCAACAACAGATGGAGAAGTTCAGGCTTTCTCAACATTGATGCTAAGCAGCAGAAGTTGCTTCTGCTACTTAGCATCAGCTGATGCTTCTGCTGAAATGGTTCCTGGTTACAAGGACAAATACACAGAGCATACCAAGGTGAACAGAACATGTTATGGTTTTGAGAGCGCTGAACCTAGCCTTCCATTTCTGGGTTCTCCTTCTCACAACTGTTCTGTGCTCCCTACAGTTCTCCCTTCTGGTGCTTGAAAAAGTAGAGCAGACCCAGGCTGCTAACTTAGGTGGTGGCTTCAGTGACCCTCATGGAGTGCTCTCTGGGACCAGCTTTCATTTCCTAGACAGAACCCGATGAACCACCAGTTCTTTGTTCCAAAAATCACATCCCAGGTCATCTGATCCAACATAAAGACCAGATGTGGAATTTCTTTAAATGAAAGCTTATATGGGGGGAGTACACCTGTGCCAGGGGATGGAGCTGAATGGCCAAGTGCCTGCTAATCCAGCCTGAAAGTTTGAAGGACGAAACTGCCTTTTTTCTGGTCAGTAACACAAACCTAAGTTTGCTAAAATTGGAAAGCCCACCGTGTGGCTTGCAGCTGGCGCTCACCCTTCCCGCAAGCTGGAAACCCCTATTGTCTCGGCAGCCCTGATCAGCCCCCCGCCCTCGGCAAGGGGATGCTCTTGTTGACTCAGCACATCCTGCAGCCCTCCGTACACATCCTGGGTGGGCTGGCCAGCTGGCTCACGCCATCTGACGCTAAGGACAGAAACTAGCTGTGTCCTTTTTTCCACCTTGCTGTGGGAAGGGAAACAGGTTTCTGCCATCCATCGCTTCCCTAGCTTCTTTTGCTGGACCCTCTAGTGCTGTGCCCCACGGGGCATGCTGAGCAGATGACAATTAAGCAGAAGGGCCAGGAAAGCAGCTAGACTTGGGCTTCCCTGCTTAACTACACATGGAAAATCCAGTTTTCGCTTGAGCAGGCATTGAAAAGCCAACTTCCCTCTTCTGTCAAGTCAAAAATATGCCTGCAGGCACTTGGACTGTCTCCTCTTCTGCATTTTGGAGAGATCCTCCCTTGCAGGCATTGCCTTTTACTCTCTTCAGCCTCCACCGGCTCAGAGCAGGTTGGAGAGGCCCAAGTGCTGGCTACACCAGTCACACTGCGAATTCAGGTGCCATGTGTGGGGGCAGCTGCAAATGTAATATTGGGAGGAAAACCAAAGCCAAACCACCCAAAAATCCCAGGGCAGAAGGCCTGCACAAAGCCTACAGCCCTGGCCTCCTGGCTCCCAGCCTTGTGTTCAACACTTACTCATCTCAGGATACAGTTCCAGTTTTCACTCTCATCTTAAAGCTCCCCATGAAGTTGCCCTCACTGACTTGCACAGTTTCTTTTCTCTCTGCCCCACTTCCAGCAGGGACCTCAACCACTGCTGCCTCCCAGCAAAAGGGTCTCCATGACCTTTGTAATTCAACACACTGGGAAAGGCTCAATCAATTCCCTCTATTCCCAGCCCAACACAGACCTTAAAAGCCCTCTTTGTTCCTGCTATAGACCCTACCCCACAACCGTGGCTTAACCCTTGGGGTACCGCCTCAAATAAAGAGTGCTTCACAGAAGCAATGTCGGTTGCAGCATCCCTGGGAAGCTGGACCTCCACCTACAAAAGAGCTGTCCTGACAATCTACTGGTGGCTTGCAGGATGCATTAGATACATACAACGAGGCGGGCATGGGGAGATGTCTCTGACCGTCCTCATCATCCGTACAAGCGTCTACCATGTGGGGACCCTGTGCCCCACACTGCTGCAGCAACATGGGTTAGGCTCACAACTCTTTATAGTCAGCTGGTCTTGCTCTGCCTGCCCTCAGTTCAGCTGTTTTGGGTTTGGGTTTTTTTGTTGTTTGTTTTTTGTTGTTGTTGTTTGTTTGTTTGTTTTTTTTTACAGAACACGCTCCATGCAGGCAAATTTGGGGCTGCAAGGAAAGAATAGAGGTGAGGAAGAAAGCAAGTGGGACCAGGCACTCCCTTTGTCCCTCCTGCGAGGACTCCTCTGCTCCCACCCCTGGGTACAACCATTGCTCCATGCCCAAGTGCAAAGCAGAGACAGTGAGGGATGCCATGCTGTTACCCCTGCAGCCTGCACGTAGGTGAGAGTGCAGTGACAGCACTCCCGAGCAGCAGCCCATAAATCACACGCTGGAGGAAGCAGTGCCATGGGACTATCTGTAATCATACACCCTGCACACGGGAACGCAGAGGGGATGGAAGGTACAACCAGCCCTCCCTGCCCTAGCACGATCCCTGGCACAGCAGAAGGCAGTACGGAGCAAGGGCTGCTTTGCAGCACCCAAACATACCAGCTCTGCAGATGGGATGGAACAGAGCTGCCCTCCAGCACCCCGAAACACCAGCTCCACAGTAGACAGAGCAGGCTTGCACCACAGCACCCCAAAACATCACTTCTGCAGATGGGATGGGGCAGGGCCACCTTGCAGCACCCCAAAATGCCATTTCCTTACCAGCTGCTGTCACTTCCCCTCTGCCCCTTTCCGGTCCCGCACCACCCCTCCCTGCTCCCAAGGTCACAGGGAAACCGAGTCACAGCATGTTGTCACTGTCCTGGGGAAGGAGAGTGGGTGGGCAGCCCCACACCAGGCACGGCCAGTCCCAGCACCGGCCACAGCCTGGGGAGTCGTGCAAGGGTGGTACCAACACCTCTGAAAACCCCAGCAACGGGGAGAGATAAATATGGACGCTTCCTTGAGAGCGTGTTATTGCATTCTTTACTTTAAAAGATTCATGTGTTTGAATAAAGACTTCAATTCTCTGGTCCAGCTCCAGGAGCTGATAAGCTTCCAGATACTGACCTCAGCCTCTCTGTTTTCACCACACACCTCCAAAAACCCTTTTGAGGGCCTGCTCACCAGGTAAGCTTCCCGGGACCAGGCCCAAAGCAGTGTTCACCCACACCAGCATCCTTTAAAATCCCTATGACTGGTGCAGTAGCAAATCACCACCTATCTATCTACCTTGTAGGCAGAGAAGATAAATATAAAGATTTGTCCATTCAGGCACCAGGTCAAACACTTCAACAATGTTATTAAAGTTACGGTTTCTCTACTGCATTTCTGAAGATCGCGATGAGGTTAGGAGCCCAGTGTCGTCCAGTTCAGCTGGGCCACTGAATGGGGAAGCAGAGGTCAAGCCGAAGAAAACGCCCAGCTGCTACGCACTGCTCATCTGCAAATCTCCTGGCATCTTTCCCCAGGCCCGTGTCTCTTGGCTGCCTCGTTCCACCTTCCTGGGGACAATGAAAACAGATCCTTTCACTCCTCCCTGGGGAAGTGCGTTCAGGTGGTATTTGCTGCTGTTGTTGTGCAAAGCATAACTTTATTGCCAATACCCTTGCCCCAGCTCTATCTCTCAGGACAACATAATAGTAGATTAAACTCATTATCCCCTATCACTTTATGGCACAATCTTTTCATTTCTCTGTTAACACACATCTGAGACGTATCGAGTTTCAGGCAGGCTCACTCCAAAGTAAATTCCCTGCTCTTTCTTTACGAGGATTTGCACAAGCAATACCTTTTCTTTTCCGTAGCCAAAAAAAAAAAAAAAAAAAAGCCCAAATCAAACCACCTCAACAAAACCCAAAACCAACCCAAATAAAAAACACTCCAAAAAACCCACTTGGAGGTTCACTTGAGGACAGAATTTGACTCTTCTTTCCAGACCACCACTTTGGTCAGACCTTTCCCAAGCTCTGGAGGGCAGCATTCTCACTACTGCTCACACTGCTGCAGCTCCATCAGCAACGTTTGGAGTCGAGTGGCAAGGAGGCTTTCAAGGGTATGATGCCTTTTCCTTCCCAAAAGCCACCAGCATATGAACACAGGCATTTCCTGGTAAACTGTTCCTCCTTGCTTCCAGCCTCTGCTACAGGGGTGGCCTCTGATAGCAGTCTTCCTCCGGAAACACTGCTGCGTTTCGCTCAGTTATGCTAACAGTATGATATTGTAGAGAAACAGAATTAAACAGAGCTGTAATCTATAATAAATCATTCCTACTCAGCTACCAGGGAGAGAGCAGCACAGGAGAAGGCGAGTAGCCATAAGTCTGTTTCCTCAACAAATCCAAGCCGTGAAACAGGGAACAGGCACAGCAGCAAGAAGAGCACTTTCAGGGTACAGCTGATATTTGTGTTGTCTCTATTCAGATTTATCACATGGCGAGGAGGGATCATTGCAAATATTTTAAGATCCCAGAGTGTCAGGGGAGAGGTCGGCAGACCAGACCCAAACAAAAAGCATGAGAATATTCTAGTTCCTCAAAAACTGATCATATTTTTAGCTGTTGCTGCTGTAGAAGATGAATTGAAAGCAAAGCTCCGACCTGCTACTTGATGCCATAACTGCTTTATTTTTCTGGCAGCCACAGCAGAGAGTACCTTGAGAATTACCCTCTTTGTCCACCACTGGCCCAGCTATGCTAATCTCATCAGTAACGCAAACGCTGGTACGGAAAGGACTTGAGTGACTGTGCTAACCTGTCTACGCAATGCTCTCTCTACCCAGCTACAGCACTGCTGACTGGCAGTAAGAAAAGCCCAGTGCACAGAGTCCAGGCGTTTTCCCCAGGTCTGAGTTGAGCAAAGATTTGGCTCCTGCAAGCTGTTCTTTATGCATCTTCCAGACAGGGCAATCTGTACAGCACTGCCGGGCTCGACTATCTTCTCACAATTCAGGGAATGCAGGTAGAAACACCCACCGAGTCAAAGTTTCCTCTTGGTCCCAATGATCCATCATTTCTCTGCTGAAATCCCCAGCTCTCTTTCCACAGCAGCAGCATTAAGGTTGCTCCTGATGTCCAAGAGGACATTGGCCATTTTTTCAGAGTGACACTGGTTAAGATGGTGTCCCCATCTGACTACTAGCAGATATTCATGTCCCAGACTTGCCTAAGGTGATGGCAGCAGCAAAGTGCAGCAGCACGTAACCCACACAGTACTTTCCAAACTTCAACGCCGCAGCTCAGCCAGGAGGAAATCTCTCTTGGCTGCCTCTCCCTAAATGCTTATTCCAGCACTGCCTGTCTTAACTCCTCCCCAAATCAGGAGCAGAGTGTGTGACCCCACCACTGCTGGGCTTTTCTGATCCTTTGTGCTGTGCTTGAAAATGAACAGGCAAGACAGAAAAAGAGGGAGCAGCACTTCAAAGATGTCACGGTCATAACTCATCAGGTCACAGTGCCCAGGAGACTGAGTCTCGGGCAAGGATCTCAGCAAGTGAGGTGCTGTAGAAATGGCAAAAGAGAGAACACCCCCTGCCCTAGAAAGTGTCCATTCACACCCCAACACACGCACATAATCCAGAGCCTTATCTGCTGGGCTCTGCATCCACTTCACGATATTTCATGCACATTTTGGGGCCTCAGTCCGGAGGAAAGGTCAGAAACAACAGGCTGTGAAAGTGGGGTCAGAGGGAACTACGGATTGGCTCGATGGATCCTGACCATGCTCCACCGTCATCTGCACCTGTAATATATTGTAAAGCCAATTCTTGCACAAAATGCTGAAGGTCACATACATGAACAGCAGCGCTCAAGCTGCTGATCTGAAATGCAGTGTCAGGTACCAGCGTCCCAGCTTCCTCCATAAGAAGGAAACTCCAGCTGTCAGTGCAGAGCAAGCTGTTCCCCTCCGAAAATGGAAGGAACCTGTCAGAAGCAAGAGGGAGCAAGCACACTGCTGTCTGCTGCAGGTGGCTTTCCCAGAGGCTCCACGTTCCAGCTTCTATCCCATTGTTTGCTCTCCCTTGTGAACACCAAGGTCTGGAGTCCAGGGGACATTTTACAAACAAGTCTAGTCCATGTGGGAGTTTTAAGATAACTAAACTGTAGCAGTGGGCAGCGCTGGACAGTCTACATAGATCTTATAATCACCCTAAATTGGAGAGGGACAGTATGGCAGACTGGAAATAGTGAAATGGTTTTCAGGGGAATTTCTGAGGCTTGTGCCCTGATTCAGAGCTCAACGGAGTGGTCACAGCTCAGGAAGGGATCGTGACATTTGTGAGCGCAAGGTTGTTTGGGCAGCTCATGGACAAGCATCCCTTCCCCTCCAGTTTTGCCTGAACATCCTAGTTCCAGACAAACTCTGGCCACAGGCACTACAGCAGTGTGTGCCACCCCATGGCAATCCCACACATCTGACCTCAGAGCATCCTCCGAAAGTGGTGGGCAGGCTCCTTCCCCTCTCGCTCTGGGCTGGGGGGCAGAGCTGCAGGCAGGGCGTTGTAGCTCACTGCGAGCACTGACCTTTGAGAGGTGTAATGAGAGAGGTTTACAGCTCACGCAGCCACCCATGTTGAGACGGGCAAGCTGTGCTTGCTGCCAGCCGGTCCCTTCCCCCTGGCTCGCATCCAGGACTTGAGGCACATCATGGATGACAGGTCAGGTCTCAGTCACGCTCACATTATGGCCAGGCTGGAGCCAGCTTCCTGACCTGTTCTCTCCATGCAGCGAGCGACATGATGTCCCTGCTTCCTTCAGCAACAGGAGCCAGCTCTCTGCCAGCATCTAGAAAGGGGTTTGCCCAAAGGCAGCATCTGAAACATATAACCTCTCCTTTGCCTGCTCCAGAAGATGGTCTCGGACCATATCAGAGGGATCACTAGAGCGTCTGCTCTCCATCAGAGTACAGATACCCTGGAGCAAGACAAACTTGCTGTGAGAGGTGGACGGCATGGTACAGGTTTGGGCATCCTGCGAAGATGCAGGCGTGGCTGGAGCCACTTACATTGATTATCCGAGGATAAGTAAGGGCAGCAGAATGACTTGCTTCCCTCTGTGGTACAGTGAGAGGGCTCAGGAGACTGTTTTCTTTCTGGCTGGGCCTGCTCTGCAACTCAAAGCTTCAAACAGAACAGGTCTGCAAACAGGAGCTGCCTGCCCGTTCCCCACAGAGGGGTGAAAGAGGGGAGAAGCTGGACAAAACACCCCTGGCCAACCCACCCCCAGGCTGCAGCGAGGAGAATGGTTCTGGACACCAGATTGTCACACAAAAGCTCAGCGGTGCCGAGCCCATAGCATGGCTGGGATGGGGCTGCATCGAGGGCCGCAGCAGGCTGCACGTCTGCCCTGGCTGCTCCTCCACCTTGTGCTGCAGAAAGCACAGTGCAGGCGATGCAGTCAGCAGCATGTTGCCATAGCAATCCCCCCAAGCATGTCCCCCTGCCTCCCTCCTTTGTCTCTGCTCCCCCAAGCCTTGCTGTCCCCTCCCCGCTGCCCCACACATAAAACCTGCTGCACAACACCCAAAAACCTCAACACGCTCTTAAAGGGCTGTTCATCACCCTGAGGAAGGAAAGGGGGGCAGATGCGGAAGCCCACTCCCACAAGCCTTCATCCCCACCCATTTCATGGGCAAGGTGCCTACTCCAGACCCAGGTACATCGCACCCCACTGTGCCTGGTCCTGAGGCACGACACAGGAGAGCTGGGCAGCCAGACCTGGGGTACAGAGGCCTCTCTAGCTGCACCCCCAGTCATGCCGTGGCAGGCAGGGATGCTTCAACATCCCTGCCTGTCCCACACTGCCTGTTCCGTGGCAGTGACACGCAGCCCCTGCCCAGTCCAGCAGAACCGGCTGCCTGGATGTCAGAAAGCCCAGTGAGCTCTTTTTACCGCACAGCAGCACCAGGTTTGATGGAAACGGAGGTCCCAGACTCTTCCTGCTGCAGCCTGGCAGGCATCTCCTAGGTCTCTGCTCTCCAGTCCCAGCCCATTTCCATTTCAGGCAGTTCTGTTCTGCTGCACTGAACCTCACTGTGGCTTAAAACGGAGACAGGATCCTGCTTCACTTCCTGTCCTAAAAAGCTGTTGTCTAACGTTGCTATGTGCTGACGAACAGTTACCCAACCCAGCACGTAAGCAGAGATCCTCTCCTGTTCACCTCTCCCACACAGGCACAAGATACAAGCAGAAGATAAAGGACCCTGCTGAACCATGCTCAGGTGTGATACCTGCCAATATCTTTCAATGAATGAATTTAGTGACTTAACAGAATGGATAAAAATCAACTTTAAAAGCTTCTGCTTCCCTCCCCACTCTACCCATCCCCAGATCCAGTAAGGCCCACCACAATGGGTTACATCACTTGAGGGTTATAGCAGAAGCTAATGAAGCCTCGGTCCTGATCCAGGATGAGTCACGGAGCTCAGGAGACCATGCAACTTCCTTCTGATACCATCAACCATGTCTTACACCGGCTAAAAATAAAGATGGGCCAAAACTGCAGAGCCACGTCTTGCCTCAACACGAAACTTAGCAAAGCTCAGCGTTGCTGAAAAATCACCTGAGCAAGTGGAAACCAAAATGTGCAGAGAGGCCAAAAGTCTCGGGTGTACAAACAAGGGAGAGGCCGGGAGGCCTCACCCTATGCTGCGCCAGGCTAAGGGATGGCAGTGGCAGATGCCAAGCAGCCATCCAGCCATACAGAGAGGCCCAGAGCTTGGCTTCTGTCCCACTCATCTGTGGGCTTTGGAGTATTTCCACATGCAGAGGCTTTGCAAAGACTGCTTTCTGCACCGCATGCGCCCACCTGAGACAACAGGAACAGACTCCTGCAAATAGGAGGGAGACTGCATTTTTGGCAGGGAAAGGCTGGAAAGCTGCAGCCTGCTTCCCAAAGCGCAATGCGTGGGCACCCACAAAGCAAGGTCCAAAGGGTGCTTGGTGCTAGGGCTAAAAAAAAAGGGTCAGACATATATCTGATATGGCTTAGTCACTTTAGGTAAGTGAGGAATTCAAAGTTCTTCCTAATCCCTGGGACGCTATGCCCCAGCAAAACCTTCACACACATGGATACGGGACTCTCACATGGCTCTTAGCAGGGAGCCACAGGATCACACACAAATAGGGGCTCAGAGGGACACCGGCAATGTTCAGAGACCTAAAATTAGCCCCAGCAGATGATCATCTGCTCCATTCTTGGGAGCAGTGAGAACCAAACAAGGATCCAGCTGTCCCAACACTCCCATGAACAGGATCTTTGAATGCCCAACCTACTTGCAACAGAGATGGTAGAGCAAAGAGGGGATTCCTCACATAACCCCAGAGCCAATACTCAGGAGGAACCCAGGCTCCCATCTCTGAAGGGGGCAGCAGCATTTTCTTGGGATTTCCAGTGGAAAGAAGACCTACTCCTAGATCAGCTGGTAATACCAAGGGACAACGGCAGCCCACACATGCTGAGACCAAGCTGAAGGACATTAGGCTGACCACTTTCTGTTAAAGATAAAACCTCCACTTTGCCCAGTCATAGAATCATAGGGTTGGAAGGGACCTCTGGAGATCATCTAGTCCAACCCCCCTGCCAGAGCAGGGACACCTTAGAGCAGGTTGCACAGGAACGCATCCAGGTGGGTTTTGAATGTCTCCAGAGACAGAGACTCCACCACCTCCCTGGGCAGCCTGTTCCAGTGCTTTACCACCCTCTAGGTAAAGAAGTTCCTCCTCATGTTTAGGTGGAACTTCCTATACTCAAGTTTGTGCCCGTTACCTCTTGTCCTGTCACTGGGCACCACCGAAAAGAGCCTGGTCCCATCCTCCTGGCACCCACCCTTTAAGTATTTATAAACATGGATCACGTTCCCCCTCAACCGTCTTTTTTCCAGACTAAAGAGACCAAATTCCCTCAGTCTTTCTTCATAAGAGTGGTGTTCCAGTCTTTTGAGTATACCGGTAAAGCACTCCCGACAGAAGCACTGCAAGTCTGTCCAAGGGTCTACAAGCTGTACTGGCTTCCAGATTACTGCCAGCTGCACTAAACTGAACTAACATGGTTAATTCAGCCCAAAAACAAGTTCACCAGTACCACCTCGATTAGGCATTATCTAAACCAGAGAGAAGAGGTTCATACTATGATGAAGTAATGGGAGAAGCTGCTGCACTACACATATATAGGAGATTTGCTGTCCCTGGAGGTATCAAGCTACTTGGTCAGCAAGAGGGGGTCGGGGAAAAAGTGGATTCACCATAAGCCTTGTGCTAAAATGCCTCTTGTCAAAAGTTAGGGGAGCCCTGAGAAGGTGCTGTGAGCTTGGGGGACTAGGAACTGCAACCAGCTCCACCAGAAACAAGAGTAAACCTGTTCTCTGGTCTTAGCCACATAACATGTCTCTCTTCCATCACTAAGAGTGACATAAGATCCCAGCATGGAGCAGGTATTAGTGATTGTCACAATTCAGCTGGATAAAGGGGCTGCTCTGCTGCCACTGCATTGTGTAGCTGGGAGTCTGCAGCACACAGCACTGATATGAGCGAAGGACTTCTTCCTTCCTTCCTTTTAACTTTCCTGGTGAATCTACCCCTGCCTCACTCACTGTGGGTACCACTTCAGCATCAAGCTGAAGGATGAGATGGCCCAGTCTCCAACTGCTTCTGGACTGGACCCAAACTCCCCTGGCAGACGCTTTGGAGGAAGAGCCACACAGCCTGGGCAGCCAGGCATCCTAAACAGCAGCTTCCCCAGGTAACCTCTCCTGGCCAAATCATACCTGAGCTCTGGAGCAAGAGAAGGGCTTGGCCTTTCCCCCTCCAGAGGCACAGTGCTGATGAGGGCTCCTTGCCCGGTGAGAGCACGCCATGCAGGTGGGGCAGGCGCTGCTGGATCCCAGGCAGGGGTGCAAGCACCCAGGCACAGGGACGAGGCGGGAAGCCCACAGCTGTCTCAGCCCAACAGTTATCTCAGAGCAGCGAGGGCCTGACCTTCACATTTCTTGACAGTGGCAATACAAAGACTACTAGTCCTCCTGAAACACTTCACTGTCACTGTAAGCCTCAAACACCACGGTCAAGGGCCTCCTTGAGCTACAAAATCCTGGGAAAATGCAGACAGAGCTCAACCGGTTCCGATAGAAAGGATCATGTCTGCCACAAGCTCTGAGTGAAGTCTCAGCTCTGTTTGTTCAGGTGAAGGACAGGGACCAGCAGAGACCAGCAGCTGCGAAACACTCCCATTCAATACTCCCAGTACACAGAAGGACCAAGGAGCACAGACTGCAAGCTCCCAAGGGCTTGAAACACACTGCCCTTGAGCTCCCGATAACTGTGTGCAGGTTTCGATAGTCTTAACAGCACCAGCTGTATGCATCCAGGCTCCTTTCGCCACACTGACAGCAAGGTGGGAGGCAGGAGCACCCAGCAAGCCTGGGCTGTGGGAGCACCTCACCTGGGTGATACCTACTCTACAGGGCTGTCCCTACAGGGAGGAGAGCACAGGGTTACCCAGCTTCTTCATACAGCCCTGGTAAAGGAAGAGAAACTAGTGATGATTGAATGAGTGCTAACCTTGGTGTAGGGCTGAAGCAGATGGGAAAGGCAGCTCTCAGCTGTCAGCTCTCGCGGGGTGGACTTCGGGTTGCTTGTTCCAGCTGTCTTGGGTCACCTGGAAAGACAAGTGCACAGGCAGACAGTCAGCTCAGCTGGGAAATAACCTGCCCATGCAGGAACACCTTCTGAACACTGGGCAGGCAGTAATTGCTTGTCCAAGCCAAGCGAGTTTGTGGCCTGTGAACAGAAGTGAGAGACCCTGAGCACCCCAGCACTACGAAGAACCCCCCATATCTTTTACCAGTGCCGACACCACCTCTCCAGCTACAGCCCTGACTCCCTCCCAGAGTTCCAGTTATCACCCCATTTCCCTGTGTTACTCCGGGTGGGTGCACAGATGGTTCCCCAGAGAGGGCTGCTACGGTCACTGCCACCATCCCCCTTCCTGGGATTTCAGTGGGAAGTCAAGTCCTTTTTGCGCCCATGGCTTTGCTCTTCTCCACCCGCGCAGCCATAGGTTGCTCCACCACACAGGCTTTGCTGGCACTCGAGTGGGTGCACTGGCACAGGGTTTATCTGCAAGAACAGGCTCTGGCTGTGGTCCTCCCAGGCCACCCACTAAACCACCCTGTGGGGACACGGAGCCAGGGGAGGGAGGACCAAACTCCACTGTGGGGAGACACCACTCTGAACAACCCAAACAGACCAAGCCAAATCCAACACTGCAGCGTTTCCCAGGCTACAGGGAAGGGGGGAAAACGACAACTGCTTAATAGAAATCTTCGAGAGACCTGCCAACACCATCACAAAGACATTAAGACTCCTCCCTGGGCTCCCAGTGCTGTAATTACAGACTACTGGAGATTGCACTGTGTGGGGGCTAGGTCCTTGTGCCCAGCAGGTCCTGAAAACTGAGACAACATTAACCTCCCCCAAACCAGGTCTGATGTTGCCCTGGCCACAGGCGTGATGAGCAAAAGCTGTGTAGGAGCAGTCCCTGCTCTCCATCCTGCCCTCCTGTGTAGGCTACCACCCTGCAGGACCACCGGCAGCTCAACCCAGCTCCAACCAGAGCCGCAGCAGCGAGCACAGTCATGCTACCAGTCCCCCAGAAGCACAGCCTTTAAATCGTGATGTGGGGAGGCATCCCCACACTAGTTTACTGGTGCACTGGGCCTTAGGGCAGTCATGAAGGCACCCAGAAAATTTATGCTTAATGTCATCTGCACCTACACAGCTAGCAGGTAAGTCTGCACCCGCATCCCAGGAAAGGTCCCGCCTGGAAGCTGTACCAGCTGCTCACCAGGGCTGTTTTTGGAGAGCTTAGAAGCAGAACAAGCCCCAGTAAGTGTAGCATGTGTATATGTAAACATACCCATACTTAAAACCCTCCACCAGTTCCCTGCTCTACCACACTGTCTTTCAGAGAAGGCTCGAAAGGGTCTAAGCCTGAGCAGTGACAAGAATTGCTTTGGACACGGCTGAAGTACTGCCACCCACATACTGCTGCAGCGCTGGGAGCAACGGCGATGTATCTGACAGGGACGGGTTGAAAACACTCCCCAGGAAGAATGCAATTACCCCAAACAGTCTGAGGCCAGGAGATCTGGATTATCACCTCAGCTCTTGCATAAAGGGCTTTGCATCTTTGTTCACTTCAAACAAGAAGAATCACAGGGCTGACATCAGCCCTGGCCCGGGACATGGATTCGTTACTAAAAAGCACTTCCAGCTGAATTGCTAACTGCGCTTTTTGCAGTACACAGGACTCCTTTGAAGGTTTCCCATCCAAGTATTGTTCTGCCATCACGCTGCTTAGCTGGGGGGGTTGTCCAGGCCACAATACAGGCGAGTATGACTGCAAACCACTGGCCGGTCCTGAAAAAGCTCTCTGAAATGCAGAGCATGTGAGCTCAGCTGCTCTTCATTCAGGATTCACAACCAGCTGAGGACACTGACAGAAACAGGGAGCAAACATGTTAATTGGCAGCTGGGCATTCACAGGGCCAAGCAAAGGAGACTATGAGAGAGGGGAGCAAAGGCAAAGGAAGGATGAAGATTTGCAAGGACACTTGCCAGCAAAAGAAAAACATTTTTAAAGCAAACCTCAAACTTTGTGATACCAAGTTCTTTAGAGGTTATGTTCACCGGGCTCACTTGCTCATAAGCAAAATGGAAAAAAACAAAGGAAGAGACCTGGTCAGAAAACAGGCTCCAGGGAGCAGCGCTGCCGCACACTGTGGACAGAAGGACGGACCAGAAACACACGATGGAGTTAGCAGGTCACAGGGACCCACCCCACCCACTGGAGGAAGGGGTTCCTGGGCACGATGCATGGTGGAGAGCCATCAGGCAAAACTCTCCCACAGAAGACTGTCACTGCCAAGTAACCCATGACGACACCCTCCACGAACCATCTGTTAACCTCCAAATGGCTCCCTTAAGGATTTCTCCCATGTTGCCCTTCACACCTGTCCTGCTTCAAACCTGACTCATTAATTCCTCCAGCCATGGAAGCCTCCAATAATTTGATTACAGCTACACTGGCAGCCTGCTGAGGACACCACTTTTCTAACCAATACTGCTTCATTTTTTCCTTTCACATCTGTGGTCGCATACCCATAAACCATGTGTTTTCTTGTTCTGCATCCAGAAAGCGTCCTGGGCCCCAGGCGCTCTGCATTTCCACACAGCACACGATGATGCCTACCAAATCTAGAAGGGGACAAGCGTGGGCAGGCCCAGAGCAGTAAGGGCAGGTAAAGGCTTCAGGAAGAGTCAAGAGTCATTGACTTTCAAGAGTCAGATCAGTAACTATTCCCTTGAACCACCCTCAGACCCAGAAGCGGTGAGGAAGGTTGGTGTGTCTCTGCCCTCTGCTACTCAGCACGGCTGTGCAGAAACATGCCAGGGCAAGCAGCTGGTGGTAGATAGCAAGGAGGAAGACCAGCAGCGCAGATGTGCTTCCCTGCGTTCAGAGGTCACTCGAACCCAGGGAGGGAACTTCCTACCCTCCTCCTGCTCCGCATGCTCAGAAGACCTGAAACTGCCAAAGGAACAGGGGCTGGGAAAGCTCAGCATCACAGCAGAGGGAGGGTGTTACGGACTGGGTGCTTCATCTGCCTTGGAGGAAGCTGCCAGGAGTGAAACATCAACCCCACCAGTAAAATTAAAACAATACGTTATTCGCGAAAGTCCATTTCTGCAGCGAGGGCAGACATGAAGAACAGAGAGCATCAAGAGCTGCTCTGCCCAGCTTGCTGCAGAGGCGTCAGAGTCAGGGAGCCCCTCAGCGAGCTGCCCCTCAAACAGTAGAGTCCTTAAAGTCACTGCAGGGTGACCCCACCAGCTTTCCTTCTGGCAGTGGGTATGAAACTGCTCACACGGGGCACAGAAACAAGGTGAGTAGCAGAGCTGCAACGGCCCCAGCCCTGCCCCACTCACAGGCTTGACCTCAGTCCACAAGCTGAGCTCCCCAAGGACCACAGCTCTATGGCTGGGGTGACAGGAGGGCTCTGCTGTCCCCACACATCCTGGCCAGCCCAGGGTCCATGGGGACAGATGTGTTTGGGCCCCCCAGGAGTGAGCAGGAACCTGGCAAAACGTTATGGGAGCAGCTGCTGCGGATGAAGCGAAGGCTGGTGCTGCCTCCTCTGCAAGAGACACTGCAGCAGCAGCAGTGTCCCACTCTGACCCAAACCCTGTACAAAGCCCCTTGCCCACCCGGCTCCCACTGCTGCCCTGCCCTCAGCCCTGGCAGAGCTGCCAGGAGGCTGCAGATCCCAGCCTGCCGCCATGCCCAAACAGGAGCTGCATGCTGGGACATGTAGTCCCTACCAGGGCCCTGCTGCTCACTTACGCATCATGTGAATCGCTGCTATGAAACAAGGCGGTGACCATGATTTACAGGATGATTTCATTCTGCTGGTCCTCAACCCCTTTCTAAAGCAGAGCCCATCCAAAAGTGACACTAGTACTACCTATCCCATTCAGAGTTTTCTCCTGCTTCACCTGCTAGGCCTTGTTCACCTCCTGTGCGCGTTACCAAGTTTGCCAAGACTTGCCCTTGTGTCAGGGTTCAATCCTGCTACACTGTCCACAAGGTCACAACTTCCCATCTTCACTAAGGCTAATGGACACGATTCAGGCAGAGGAGGACGGGTCCACACACAGCTTTTTGCTCATGTGATGCTTTTTAAAAACACATGGAGTGGAAGTGACTTCTAAAATACCCTAAGACACAGCACAGCATTCCTCTACCACACACTTTACACAACAGCAGCAAACTCTACGCTCCTCCCTTAAAAAAACAAAGACGGCTGGCAGCCCCAGAGACAAGTCTATGCCCCTCGTACACGTCACCAGTCGGGTCATGTTCACGGGTGGGTTGTGAGCGAGCCCACAGCCCCAGCTGCCATGATGCAGCCATTGCCCTCCACCTTCCCTAACGCACAGCAGCTTTCTAAAGGCAACATCTGGGACTGCCAAGAGGATGCCGCACACCACCCATGCGGTTTCTGTAGAAATTGGGTGCCTCGGCTCCAGCAAAACGCTTGAAACCTCCACCAGGTCTCCAGCTACTCATTTGGGGTGGGTAAATGTCCCCCTGACGGGTCCTTCTGCTGTGGCTGGGACGTGACACGACAGCTCGGGGCCTCTGCCACGTTCCCACCGCCACGGGTCCCACGAGCACGAACGTCCGGGGGGGGACAAGAACAGTCCCCCCGAGGCCACCCCTCCCCCCATGCCACAGCCTCCACCGGCCCCAACCCCCCCACCGGTACCACCGCTCCCGGGTCGCAGCCGCCCCCGGCTCACAACCCCCATCCCAGTCACGGCCCACCCCCCCACCCCCCCGGTACCACCCGGCTACGGCCCCCCCCGGCCGCGGCCCCTCCCCGCTCTCGCTCGTCCCGTCCCCCCCCCCCCCCCCGGTCCCCCAACCCCACCGTCATCCCCCACCTCCACTCGCCCCCGAACCTTCTGGAACCTGGTGGCACTAACCCCTCCCGCGCCGGAGAAGCGGCCCGCTCCCCCCCCGGTGCCCGGCCCTACCCGCCGCGGCCCGGCCGGACCCACCAGCGCCCCCTCCGCTGCCGCCACCGCCGCGGCCCCGACTGCTGCGCGGCTCCTTCCGGGTGCCGGCGGGGACACGCCCCCAACTCCCGCCTCCCCCGCGCTGATTGGTGCGCTGGGCGGGGCAGGGCGGGGGGCGAGGCGAGCGGTGTGACTTTGCAACCAATGGGCGAGCGGGCGGGTGGTGACGCGCCGCGCCGAGATACCACCCTCTTCCCGCCCCCTCCACGTGCGGGTGTGTGATGACAGCGGGGAAGGGGCGGTCCCAGACGAAGCGGCTCCTCATTGGCCGCCCGGCTGCAGGGGCGGGGCCTGACTCAGCGCCGTGAAGCCGGCGGGGGTGGGGGGGGATGTGCTGCCACCGCCGTCACCCTGCGCCTCTGCCCCACGGACACGGCCCCCCCCGGCCCCACAGACACGGGTGTCCCTCGCTCGGGGTGCCGCACGGGCCCAGCCCTCTCCCAGCAAACCCAGGCTGGGAAATGGCGGTTCCGGAGCCGTCGGTGGGGGCAGGACCTGGGGCGGGGGATGGAGGGGTTGGGGGGAGGCAGCCGCCCCCCGGGAAATGGCTGCTGAGAAATACTTCAGCACGGAGCAGCCATTAGGCAGCGGCGGGGGGGGGGGGAGGGCTCTGACCCGGTGCGGACTTACTGCCGTCGACCCGACCGCGGGCCGTTCGGGTGACACCTTGACTTCAGCAAATTTTGGGTGAAACTCGGTAAAAAACAGCCACTCTCACCGCCTCCCCCCCCTCCCCCGGCCGACTCACCTCGCTGCAGCTGCAACACCGCTCTAAAAATAGCGGGGACCGGTACTGTCGAGTGATAAATATAACCGAGATCTCGTCTTGGGGGCGTGCAGCGCTCCGGCTGCCAGTCCCAACGCCCTCCTCCCCCCCACCCCCACCCCCGGCCTTGCTGCCGCCCCGGGGGTGTTGTTTTTGGGGGCTCCATCAGGGATAAAGCTGCGGCGCCGTGTGCTTTCCGGGAATAGCTGTGAGCAGGGGGGAGCAGGATGGATGGTCGCCTCACACCCCTGCTCTCCACACAGTTTTCTGCGGGGAAAAGTGGCGGCTCGGACACGCTGCTACGTGGCCATGGAACAGCTGCTGGCATGGGACCTCATCTCCTTCCGGGGCCTCAGCCTCTTGTTGTAGGGGATTTCTTGTTAATTGTCGCCTGGCTGGTCCCCGAATCAGGTTGTGGGCTGTTAAAGTGTGTTTAATATATGGACCATTTTAATTTCTGAGGGTGATGAGAGGGACACATGATGCTCCGGTGCTCCTGGTGGTTCAGGAGCTGTTGCCTCAAGCCATGCGTGTGCAGGTGCCGGTTTCAGGGACAAAGAGCCCAGGAGGCTTGGTTCCGCTGCCCCCCTGCTCATCCCTCGCAAAGTGGGTTTCCTACACACTCCCAAGGGCAATATTTAGCTTTTCTGCTCTTTGGTCCTGTGTGTCAGCTGCGCTGAGCTGTCGAGAAGCTCTGGTGTCCAACTGGGACGGGAGCAGAGGCTGTGGAAACCAGAGGTGGGCTGAAAATGGCTCTGTCCCCATCACACAGCTGCTTTTACAGGCTGTGTTTTCCAGCTTAAACTGGCTGAAATGAGTTCAGGGTTAACAAATGGTTAATGAACCGTTATTGGCCTGAACGGGAACTGAACTGGAACAACTTCAGTCACAGCTGAACCCACTGTGGAGCTGAATCCAAAAGATTTGCTGGTTCAGCTCCTCGGCTGCAGCGAAATATGGGCTCCTTTGTCCTTGACAAGAATAATACATTTCTGTTTATTGTGTGGGCAACGAAGGATTAATAATATCCCAAGTTATTTACCTCCTGCTTTTGAGTGCTGAGGGTTTGCGAGCAATGTCCCTGCTGAGCACACTGTCCCTTAGCAACCTCCCTTGATTTTTAAAACTCGGTCTCGTTCCAGAAAAAGGATTAAGAAGCAGGACGTAAAAGCTCCTTTTAACAGGCTGGGTGGAGTGAAGGTGCTCCCGCTCCTCCTGGGCGCAGAGCAGGACCTCAACCATGGCCATTTGATAAGGAACAGTAACGCAGGTTGTGGTTCACAGAGCATCTGGAAAAGCTCCAGAGGTTTGGAGGGGGTGGCAAAGTTACTGGAGGAGCCATACCGCTGCCTTGCAGAGGGACAGCCCACCCAGGGCTTGCTAGGAGTGGGCTTCATCCACTCCCCGCAAACACTGGTGACCTGGCAAAGGACTTCACAAGGGTCTGTGAAGGCAAGCAGGGAGGTTTGAACATGCGAGGCAGGTCTCTGCACCATGGCTGGCCACCTTCCAGAGGCTCGCCTGCCGGGAGGGCCAGGAGAAGGGTGTTTCCCCAGGAAGATGAGGTGTCCCGGGCAGCGTGCGATGGAACGAGGTCCTTCCGTGATGAGCTCTGCTGCCTGCAGGGCTTGCCTTTGAAGGGTGTGCTGGCGAGGTGACTGGGTGCCGGTGAGTTCATCGCTGGGTTAGCTCCCTCCCGGAGCTGCCAGCGCTGCCCCGACTGGCCGGCTGTGGGCTGGGGCTGCTCAGCCTGTTTGCCAGGCTGGCTGCTCCTGCCGGAGAGGCTGTCGGGTGCTGAGTTCCAGCAGGCCGAGGAGCTGACAGCAACAAGGCTCCTGCCGCAGCTTTAATTTAATTTAATAGTTTTCATCACGGAAGAGTGACGTCCCCATGCACATGTTCGTTTTGTCAGTGTGGGTGGCTTTCGCAATCGCGAAAGCGCCTTGGAAAAGTACGCGCATCATCTCCCAAAGCTGGTGGGGCAAGATGTGCCTCCACAGGGGTGATGCCACCCCTGCATTGCCCGCACGCTGCCCACGCCTGCAGGCTGGCCCACGCTACGCACGCCCAGTCTAAGTCCGTGTAGGTAAAGCAATAAAGGACCAGAGTGCAGGAACGAGCCCGGAAAGACCTGGAGCCCTGCCAGGGAGAGATTGCAGGGAATTTTAAAAGGCCCTTGGAGGAAGCTGGTGGGAATCAGCTGTCACATTGCTCAGGGGCCCCTGGCAAGCCGGGCTGGGCCAGCGGGGTGCGGAGCGGCGGCAAGGGCTGGACTGGGCGCCCTGCGGTGACTCATGGCCTCATCCCAGCTGGCAGAGGAGATGGAGAAAGCCCAAGGGGCAGGCGTGCGAGAGGAGCGTTGGGTGTCACTTCCCCTCTTAATGGTGTGCCGCGCAGGCAGCTCTTTGTCAAGCTGCCACAAAAGGGCTTTGGCTTTTCTCTCTCTCGCAACCTCAGCCCTCCACATGCTGCGGAGAGGCCTTGGCTCCTGCAGTGTTCCCTACCGGGTTTTTCACACTTATCGTCCTCCCCATGGTTAACAACAGAGGAGAGCGATGCTAAACCCTGCATCTCTTTCCCCACTGCTGTCTCAAGGAGGGGATGCACCCAGGTGACACATGGAGCCAAGAGATGTCCCCAGGGGCATGTGGGCTGGCACTGCAGGACCTTTCCCCTGCTGGAACCTGTTCCTAGCAATGTGCTTGGCTTACCTGTTCGACCGAAACAGCTGTAAAACTGGAGATATAAATCAGGCTTGGAGAGTTTCCCACTGGAGGAGCCCTCCGCCTCTCCAGGGTAGGAGTGGCGTTCCCTCCCAGCACTGCAGGAATCCCTCCCTGTATGGTTTGGATCTCACAGCCACAACTCAGCTGAAGTCACTGTGGTGCTCCCACCGAGCCCCTTTGCTCATCGATGCCTCGTCCTGAACTGTGGGTGTCTGCTGGGATTCAGAGCCCAAATGGGAAGAGTGTGTGAGGGGGTGACAACACAACTGAGAAAAGATGGAGCTGACATTGCTTTAACAAGCAATGGTGGTAGGGTCAGCCTGGGCTGCTGTCTTCCTCCTAAACCCCACACGACCCTCATAGCTCCAGGGTTGTCTCTCTCACATCAGCTGTCCCCCAGCACCTTGCAAAGGAAGGCAGCACTGTGACCACCATGGGGGTAATTAGGCACCTAGGAGCAAAGGGACCTTCCAGGCTAGGCAGCCAGAGGCAGGTCATTAATTCAGTGCTTTAGCCACTGCACTTCACTGTTACTTTGTGTCTGAGATGCACATGGGGCCTCCCAGGGCCAAACAGGGATCTTGGCTGTGGGCAACACTCAAGAGGCCCATCCTGGCGCTGCTGGCAGATGGTGTAACAAGGGGCAAGGGCTGCAGGCTGCAGGTTAGCAGGCTGAGGATGCTTGGCAGGAAGAGATTCTGCAAGGGAGATGCGCAGCCACGGGTAGGTACCAAAGGGAGGGTTCTCCAGGCCTGGGGGTTTGCAGAACAAAAAGCCATAGAAGATCTGATGTTGTATTCGTTATGTCCTGCTGTGAGCAGGAGGTCAGCCTGCAGATGTCCCCACCTGTCCCTGCCAGCGGTACTTGGGGGGTGCCCAGCTGCCACCCTATAGCCTGTGCTGGAACAACACCTGGGGATGCAACGTCCTTGCTCAGCACCAGGGAAACACCCCCTGCTTACCCCTCGCCATTGGGCACACAAACCTCCCCCTGCTGCCACTTCACCCCTTGGGGCCACCCATTGCCCCGGCCAATTTGACTTCACTTAATGGCCCTCTGCCCCGACCTGCAGCTGTGGAGCTGGGGGACAAGTTGCAGGTTTAGGATGGCAGTAGGAATGTGCTCCAAAGAGGGTGCCACTGGGCCATGGGGAGAGATGCGCTATGTCCCAGCATTGGATGTGGGAATGGGTGCCTCGTTGTCCCACACCTCAGCTGGTCCCACTGCAGCTTCCCTTTGTTGAGGGATATTAATTGCTTAGCATAAAGAAGTAAGTTTTAAGTATAATAAATTATTTAGGATTAAAATTTGGTGTAATTTGTGCTGCTTGCTTAGCCCTACTTAGCCTGAGTAGCTAGATTTGCTGAAACCTTCAGGCTGTGAGAAAGCTATTCTTCTTAATAATTTTCCTAGCAGATGGTATAGTGTTGTTTAGTCTTTTAGCATGGGAAAGTGGTGGATATCATACCGATGTTTTGATACTGTTTCTCTCAAGTCTGGTACACTTTGGTTCCCCATGTTCTGCCAACAGGGGCAGGTGCAGAAGGAATGTAAACCAGAAGGTACAGAGGTTCCTATCTGCGGCTGAAACTGCAAATCAACAAAATAAGAGCCTGCCTGCCTGGAGACAGGAAAAGAATCCAGTTAGGTGTTAGAAAACCCCAGATGAAAAATCACCTTTGGACTAAAAGACGTGGACAGCACGTGAGGGGCAGGTGTAGAGATCACAAGGGTATAACTGCTGAGAGATTTCTTTGTTCTGGGTCCCTCCAAAGAGAAGGACCTAGCCTAGGCTGTTCTTGCTGCTGTACCTTCTAATCAAATTAATTATTTTATGAAATCCGACACCTGAGACTCTGCTACAGGAAACTGAGGGTTGAGCCTGAAGAAGGACAAAGCGTGCCCGGCAGTAAGTGTGTGTGTGACACCATGAATGGTATGTGAGTGCCCGGGCAGCTGCTTCTCCCTTAACACCTGCAGAAATGTTTCCTTTCCTTTGTGCCTGCCTTGGGAAAAAAAAAAAGAAAAGAAAAGGAAGAAAAAAAAAAAAAAAGGGAGGAACTGATAAACCTTGTTTACCCACCCAGATAGCATTGGCCCCAAGCAGCCGGCTGGTGTGGGCTGCGCCGGGGCTGGTGTGTGCCAGGGCTGCCTGGAGCTGGGTAGTGATGTCTCAGCCTCACTGCTGCCCTCCCAGCCACGCTGGCAGCCTTCGCCTGCACTAAGAGTGTGAGCCAGGGCTGATAGCAGAAGGCAAATGTCCCCTTGGCATCACCTTGGTAGGGTGGCGGAGGCTAGAGCCACCCAGAAATGCCTCCCGGCTGTTAGCTCACTGTGGGTACCTACCCGCACCTACATTTTGGCATTTTCCCTTGGTGTTCAGGGCTGAGACCTTCCCCTGAGCTCTCAGAGGGATGCTGCACCCCACGCAGCCCTGGCGTCCTGCAGTGCTGCACCCCCTCTGCCAGATCCTGGAGGACAAGGCTGCTGGATGGCAGGGCTGGGCTCTGTAGGGTTACATGCTCTTTGAACCCTGTGTTGTGGGTGAAGACAGCTCCAGGGCTGAGCTGCAGGAAGGGACTGCAAAGGCCCTTCCCTGCCTTCGGTGGGGTGCTGAGCTCTGTGGGGTTCATCTGAAAACTGAGGTGCGGGGGGTATATCCCCATGTCGGCCACTGAAAATTTTGGGGTGAAGGAAAAAATCCCTTCCCATGCTTGGCTTGGTCAGTGGATGTTGTCTGTTGGCACAAGGTGGCAGCCCAGCCCAGCTTATTTTCAGCAGGGCCATGTCTGGCACATTTTGGGGGCTCTGCCCTGCCCTGCCCTGCCAGGGTGGACCCTGTCCCTGCAGACTTGGGGTGCATGTCCTCCTGGCCCCTCCATGGGTCAGCCTTATGGGAGAGACAAGCCCTGATGCAGGAGGTAGCCCCACCAGACATGGGGAATGACAGCGGGACCACTGCCTTGGGTCAGTTGGTCAAACTGGCCATGGTGGCACAAATCAGAGCCTGTCCCCTGCCAGCACCGGGAATCCTTGCAGAATGTGTCCCTTGAGACCACCCACCCAACAGATCAGTGCAAGACCGTGGCAAGTGCCTGCCTTGTACCAGATCTGACATGTCCCTGGAGGAGGGCTGGGAGGGCAGCAGCCTGGAGGTTGCACCCATACCGCCCTCCCTCTGGAGGAAGGGGGGTCCCTGGGCACTGAGTTCTCTCTGCTCAGAAGCGTGGCAGTGAGGCCCTCCAAGGCATCGGGAAGCCCTTCCTGTGGGCACCCATGGGCTGCACCTCGGCTGTCCTGGCTCTGCTGCCCCTACGCTCTGCGAGGGCATCTGAGGACAAGGGACATGTTGGTGGGCTCCAGTCCAGGGCTTCTGGGCTAGAGAAGGCTCAGGATGAGGCCACACCAGGTACATGGTTGCTACCAGGACCTTCTTTCGGGGCTTTTCTGAGCAAGAAGCAGCAACAGAGGAATGAGGGAAACGGGCCAGCACAGCAATGAGGAATAATGGGCTCTTCTCTGCCCTTGTGGGGAGCAGGGACACCCTGAGGTCTGTGATAAGTAGTCCAAAGTGGGGGTGTTAGGATACATTAAAGGTGTTCAAAGGCTTCTCATGCTAACGTGGCCATGTACCTTCAGCAAAGGGATGGAGAAAGGTGTTTTTACAGAGTCATCATGCTGTGGGGACTCTGATTCTTTGGCATCAGGTCTCACTTCTTCCCATGTCCTGTTGTTTCCCTCTGCTGGTTGCAGGTTGGAGGCTGTTTTGTGCCTGAGACTCCCTATGGATATGTTCAATGAGACAGCCATGAGGAGGCATGGCAGGTTGCCATTTCCTCACTCCATCCATCCATGCATGCTCTGCAAGTGTATTTTTGTAAGAATGAGAAGAACTGTGAAATTCCTGCCATGGGATAATTCACTGGATCTTCCTGATGATGCCTGGCTCAGGTTTGGGGTTTACCCATGTCCCCCGAGCAGCCAAAGCTGCTGTATGTGCCTGTGTTGCTGGACCCGGTCCATCTTGATGTGTACCCTTTCCCATCTTCTGTTTGCTCATCTGTAATGGGGACACATGAGAATGCTGCTGATGTGATAGACCTTGTTAGAGGTCTGCACCAACTAGCATCTCCTTTGGGTTTACAGTCAAATCTCATGCCAGACCTGTTTACCTCCTTGTTGTTGCCATAATGTGAGCCTTGACTACCTAAGGCTGTGAGCTGGGCATCCCCAGCCTTTCCTGTCATTGCTGGACCCCACTTTCCAGGCACTGCACCTTAGTGCTATTTTTTGGGGGTAGGGGCAGCTCCCAGCTTCTGTAGAAAACTCTGACAGAAAAATGCCTCGCTGAACAGTTGATCTTCCCGTCTGTGCATCTTAAGTACACCTGCATCAGCATCTGTTGAGGAAACCAGGTCAGAAGGAGCCCATGGAGCAGAGGGGCAGACCTCAAGGAGGGGCTGCCAACATTATCAGACAGGGCTGGGCAGCACGGGCAAGATGCTGCACTGCCAGTGTGCCTGTCAACATCTGGAAAAAAACCCTATCTGAGGACCCACCTGTATACAGCTGCCCTCTGTGCTCAGATGTGCAAACATACCCAGGACCACAGCACGGGCATCTCTGCACTTGGGGGGTAGCAGGTAGCGGAGAGGACAAACCTCCCTGTCCTAAATCACAGCTGTGCACAGCCTCTCACTTCTGCTCGCACAGGGCTGGGACCCTCCCTGAGGTTTCTGGCGCGCTGCTTGCAGGCAGGATGGGAGCTGCCAGGTCTGGCTGTGCCGCTAGTTTGCCTGCCACAGAAATGCCCACTCTGGTCGTTATTTCTGTCTCAGCTTCTCCCACTCACAGCGACATTTGGGAACAAACTGCTCTTACTGGGCATCTTCAGCTCCCAGTGTCTGTCTCTGCCCCTCATGCCTGCCCTTAATTTCGGTGAACACACTCAATCCCTCACCAGGCTCTTGGGAGGATTGAGAATTAAATGATGCAAAAATCCCTGCCAGCTGCCCGCGCTGGGCTCCCCGGATGAGTCTCGCTGGCTCAGCGCAGGCAAGCGCACAAGCAAACGAGGTCATGGCCAGGGAGGAGACAGGAGCCTTGGTCCCCTGAACCCGAGCACCATGGCTGCCCCCATCCCAGGGAAGCATCTGCCGGGGTGCAGATTCCCGGCTGGGGGATGAGCAAAGCCCTCTTACCGGTGGGCTTTGCACTATGCTGGTGGAGAATGCTGCAGCAGTGCTGGTGGTGACAGCAATGTATGGGAAGTGTTTTCGGGCTCTCTGCAGCAATTTCCAGCCAGAGGACTTGAGTCTGTGTCTTCCATGCTTAGATCTGGGGGAACAAAAAAAAAAAAAAAAGCCCCACTAGCAAATCTGGTTTGATTTTAGTTCAGAGGGAGAAAAAATACATCCCAGATGTGACCTAGTGCTGATAAATGCCACTTGCTGATGCAGCTTGTGCCATTAAGTGAGTCCTTTGGCCACCATACCCATGCTGCGGAGACAAAAGGGCACAAACAGGGCAGCTTTTTTCAGCAAAGCTCTCAGATGTGAAAGCCCAAGGGCCAGGTCAGGAAGAGATCACAGCTATCTCTCTCCGGGTGTAGGTGCCTGCGCTGTGCTGGGAGGCACTTGGCTGCTTTTGGGGTGTCTGTCCCCAGGCTGCGCTATCCGAACATGCTCCACAGGGACGAGCTATTTCCGGGAGCTGGCTTCTTGCCTCGACAGGGCTGGCTCTGGAGTTTTATCTCCACCAGCATCAGCGGGAATAAACACTCAGGATTGCTCTGGGGTGCCTGTCTCTCTCATAAAGTGCTGCTCTGCAGCGCGCGCATCCACTTTGCTGCCGAATGGGTGAGGGAAGGAAAGAGGATAATGTTCATGAATTAAACTTTCAGCCCTTTCCTCCTCCCTTACTAATCCCCATTCAGATTTAATCAGGCAAAGAGTGTATTTCAGTCCTTGCGGCCCGAGTTATTGTAGCAACAACCCACTCCAGAGGGGCCGTACCTCAGAGGCTGTTGTGCAATATCACAATAAAAAGACAAACCTGGCTCTGAGAGGCTGAAATCTGAAGCACAGCAGCAGGTAGAGACAACACTAAGCAGCACCGGGGAAAAACAAAGCCAACGCCACGCAGATCCGAGCACACTAGCCGAGCCAGTCTGTCAGCTCACATTTTGGGAGCATTGCACGATGAGTGTGGAGGGATGCTGAAGACCTTAGAGATGAAGACAAGCAGACAGTGGAGAACTGGGAAAGCTGGAAGACAAATGCAGGAGGTTCATGTGGTTTCTCCTTCGGACTGTGTCAGCCAGATGGGTCCTACATCTGCCTGGGAAAAGGGCCTTTGCTGCACAGTTCAGAATAGCTCTGATGGGAGCTTTGATGAGACTCCTTCCTGCGAGGGAGTCTGGAAAGATCAGAGGTGTTGTGCTGAAACACTCTGGAGGACCCTGGTGTGGAGAGGGACTTGGTTTGAAGATGACATATTGGTTATGGTGTGAAAAACTGGGACAATAATGATTTTGTACCCCACGATGGAAGGACTTGGTGAATGCAAAGAGCTTTGTTCTAGCCAAATTGAACTTGAGGCCATGGGATGCAACTGTGAGGAGAAAACTGTGGTACATCGAAGTTCATTTTGGACAAAGAAAGCTGGATTTGGGACAGAGAGGCAGATCTGTGAGTCCTCAGCATGGAGCTGTATGAGCTGGTGCCCATATTCAGAGATGAAGCATTAGATTAATCTCATCTGACATTTTCCTTCCTCTGAGCTAAGGTTCCCAGGCTCCCTTTACAGTCAGTGGAGAAAAATAGGTACTTTCAGGGCATCTAACCTAGTCTGAATATGTATTTGAGGGTGAAGGGAACTGCTCTCAAGAAGTGTTTCCATGGATTATAAAAAGGGACATAGTGGGAAGAGCTCAGAAAACCACGCTGTGGACACCTGCATTTGCCCAGCAAAATCCTAACCCAGAAGAAATCTCACAGAAAGCCCAGGGGGATGCCCACTCTAAAGGACATTGCAAGGGAATGACCAGTGAGGACACAGGACACAGAACCTGAAGGAAAATAGGGTCAATGACCCACAGAACATGAAGGAATATAGTGGTCAATGACCCAGTGGTGGCAATCAGGAAGAACAAAGCATCTGCTCCTACTCTAACACAGCAGCAGGACAGCAGCAGGACCAAGAATGGGCTAGAAAATGTCCTCTGGAGCTTTGCAGGGAAGTGGAGCAGTTGTACAGACTTACAGAAATTCACTGTCAGGAGAAAGCAACCCCTCCTGCTTTTGCTTTGTGGCCAAGGCACTGGCAGATCCCACCTCCACAAAACAGCTAAAGCTGCCCACGTGGCTGTATGAACACACAAAAATGTAGAAATGATGAGGCTGAGAGCATTCAGTGCTGATGGCCTTGGAGGAAGGTGCAAGGATGAGTTTTGAAAAAACTCAGAAGGGAAGTTCCTTTGTCTTGGTTTGCTTCTGTGAGAGAGCTGCTGGCTCCCAGCTGTGCTGCCTGCTCGGCTCTTGGCTGGAGGCTCTGGCGTGCATCGCAGCCCACTTTTGCCTGCTGTTGGGAGGGCTTGTTTGGCTGATGGTACAACACACACCTAAAGTGCTATAAAAGCTCTGCTCTTCATTCCAGAAAGCTGAGACAGGGTACAGATGCCAGCTCCTCCATCCGCACATGCAGATGCAATTAGTACTAAAACTTAGTACCTAAGAGGCATTCATGCTGCCTTCACAGCATCCTGCAGTTAAGAGATTTTGGTCTGTAGAAACGCACTCTGTCAGTGCTAAATTGGTGAGGCCACAGGGATGAACTTTCCCTAAATAACACAATAACTGGGTGGTTTTCTGGTAAATCCTCAAATTGCAAACAACCCTGAAGAAACACGTTAGGTTTGACCTACAAGGCTCCTCGGTACTTCCAGCCTCTGCACTAAAACCTCCAGATCCTACAGGAAAACATTCACTTTATTGCTGCTGGATGCTGTCTTAGCACATCTTGGCACACAAAAGCAGGACTTGGGAAGCTTGGTAGTTTCTTCTGAGACCTCTAGAGAAATTCGTCTGCCTTATGGAAGGTGGATTCAGATAGGGATGCTTTTCTTCTACCTCTGTGCTGTCTCTGTAGGGGGTCCTGGTGCTGGAATATCCAGTTTTTGCAGTCAAGCTTGCCATGGGTGCTGCAGGCTATAATCAGCCTGAGGAACTGGGCTTTTCCCCGAGGATGTATCAGCCAAGGACTGGTTTAAGGCGCTTCTGAATGCAGAAGACAGCACCGGTGTCACCAGATGGGAACAGGAGGTGATAGTTGGCTGGATGAGAGCTGCAGACTGGAGGGGAATTGCTGGGTAGGGGAAGAGGCAGATGATGGATAAAAGATCCTGTGTTAGAACCAAAAATTTATTTACCCAGTATCTTTGTGAGCCATCAGCAGTTTTGTATGTATGTACGCAAATATCCCACGGGAGATAAATGGCTAGTAATTGAGGGTCAAAAGACAAGGCCAAATTATGGTATCTGCCTAAAATTTCCTGCATTTTGGATGCTGACTTTCTCTAGTTTGTGCATTTGTCAGCACCCAACAATTTCCAAGCAGAATTTTCTATGTTAATGCGTGTAGCTCTGAACATGAAAGCAAATAGCATCTGGAAGCAAACAACTAGTAACTAGTGCCATTAAGAATTTCAATCTGCAAACCATAAAATGATCCCTAGCACATGTAAATGACTCTGCCAATCTGTTTCTTTCCTATCCACTAAGCATAACAATGATACTGGGTTCATTTTCCCAGTTGGGGGTCTTTACTGCTCATACCTCAGCTCTATGAGCAGGGTCCCATCAGCACCTCCCCAAACAGCAGGAGGACCTCTGACTACCATAGGCAATATCCAAGCCACCCAGGCAATACCCATTCTACAGGCAGGCCATGTACAGCGGAGCCATTCTCCAAGCTCTGCCAGCATTTAGTCTCCCACTGGCAAGGGAAACAGCCTTGCTAATGACTAGAAGTCCTGAAAGCTTCAAATAATTTAGAGCCAGGCTCTCCAGGGAAGAGAAATGGCATATGCAAACAGTTACCTAATCATGGTCTATTTACCCGACTGGAATTTGGCCAGGACGCAGGGAATAAGAGCAGTACCCTGACAAAAGGGTTGTAGGGTCTCTGGTGAGTGCGTGCACTCGGGACCTTGGCTTTATACACTTAGCAGAATGTGTGAAGGGGCAGAAAGCATGCCTGCTACTGCCCAAAAATGCTTTGGGCTAAGCAAATGTCATTTTATGTAGGTTGCTTCTTCATGGCTTCTTATTTCTAGAAATTAGACACCCACCTCTGCCTCCTGGCAGTTCTTAGACACCCCAACTATCAATTGGCAGGGGCAGGTTTTGGTCTAGATGGGAGAGCCAACTTGACCTTCTGCTGGGCATCCCTGTCATGATCCTATCAGCTTGTACTGATGGATGTCACCACAGTCTGTTGGTTTCAGTGCTCAGGTGTGAGAAGCTACAGAAATGCGGACAGGGAATGGCATCTCAGCAGACCAGGAAAGTTTATTTCCCATAGGTGACGGGAGGCTAGACCAGAGTTTCTCTCCAGTCCCTCCGACACCATCCCACTTTCCACTGTGCACCTGACCTGATCTCAGTGGCATTACTCTGTCACTACCTTTTCCTCCAGGATTGTTTTGGTTTTGTGTCGCTTTCATCAATGAGAAACACCAGTTACTTGCTTAAGACAAGACCTGGCAAACTCATGCCAGCATCAGGCACAAGTTAAAGGCATTGCCTGTGTCCATGCTCTGGTTGTAGGCTCTGAGATATGCTTCAGCTGAGTACCTCTCAGGCAGATGGGGATACATGAGAAAGAAGAGAAGCACGGAGGGAAATGATAAGCCGGGGTAATGGGGTAATGTAGGCACTGTTCATGGTGGAGATGGGGGCTGGAGGTGTTGGTGGTCCCTCCTCCTTCCCTTTGGGTGGGTTTGGACCAGTCTCCCAGGTGAGGTGAGGGCTGGCTGTTGTATCATGGTGTATTGCAAAGGGTACCGGGCATTATGGCAAGGCTCGGGGCTGCCTGCCCCAGTGACCCACAGAAAAAATCTCCATGGGGCCAGTGGTTATAATCTAGTAACTGGGGACTTTTCACTCCTCAGCTTTCACAGCCTGCTGCCAAGCCAAACCTTGACTGTGGCAGGATCCTTGCAGACCCCATATCACAGCCTCAATGTTTAAACAACCATATCTGTGCCAGGCTATTTCTCTCCAACTGTTGCTCATTTTCCTGAGCAATTTTATGTAACCAGCTGGGTTGGCTTTCCATTAGTATAGAGTAAAGGCTTATCGCCCCTTTTTTGTTGTTTTATAGTAGAGAATAAAGTTGGAAGAGCAGTATTTTCCTCCTTTTCTTTTCTATTATTTTCTTTCTTTTTATCCTGAACTCTTGAGTTAGGCTCAAAGAACTCATGAACGATGTCTGTTTTGGTTGCAACATAAAATGATAAAACCCAGCCCAAGGAACAGACGAAATCTGGGATTGTTAGCTACAGTTTGTAATTTTGCCTTTGTATTTGCTTCTTATCAATTTATTTCATTCAAAGATGCAACAAACAGTACAGAGGAATAATCCCTAAATGATACTCATCCTCTTCTAACAGATGTTATTCAAGGCATTCCTGGGGAAGATTTTAAGATTTGTTATTCTTTCTAAACCCACCCTCTGAGACCTACCACCAGGGATACAAGGCGAAGTTCAGCAGCACACATATATTGGTAATAAAGAGTTATGGTCCATAAAAACAACAGCTTTCAGGCTGTAATGCTACATCTTCTGCGACTTAGTTTCACCTGCAGCTTGCTCTTAAGGAAACTCTGCCCTGCAGCTGCCCGGCAGGCTGTATTGTGGACACGAGTAAGTAAAATCTGGAGAATCCTTTATTTCTACATTTGTTGTTTAAAAAAAAGGGATTTGAGGGAGGAAAAATTTCACTCTGGGCTGTGTGATGCTTCCTAATTATTGTTGCTTGTCTTAAACTGCAACGATCAGCAGCAGAGTGCTAGACATGGCACGGGCATTGAATGAATGGATAAGCTTCACTAATCTTTGCATTTTAAATTATTTGGAAAAGGATTTTTCTAAATCCTTTGGAAAAAGGGACAGAAAGGGGAGTAAAAAGCTGAACTAGAGAGACTCCATGGTGAACCAGGGAGGACAGAGTTGCGAAATACGTGCTTTCTGCATACCCCTCTGAGGAGGCTGGTGGCAGAAAGTGTTCACAACAGGGCTGTTATTCTGCTGTCACAGCTCTGAAAGCTCGATGTGTGTGCCCAGGGCGGGGGGGGTGAGCCTGCCCGCCTGCTTTCCCCCTGTTCTTCACATAGCAGAAAGGCACGGTACACATGCACACTGCTTGGATTCCAGTGCCTATGGAACAACTTAGCTGGAAGGTTAAACAGCCTGTTTGTGCAGCGAATGTCAGTCACTTGGCCACTTCTAGAGGGCTGGTGGCTCCAGCAGACTGTGGGAGGTTGGCCAGCCTTTCCCTGCAATGTACTGTATTGCTCTAGAAAGTAATTTACAAAAGCGCTATAAAAATCCTTTGACAAAAACCTCATAAACACTGTTAAATGCCCTCCCATATTCTTCATGGTTCTTACCGAGACATTTTTTATTCTTATGTAGAAGCCCTGCTTCTACAGAAGCATAAGCAGCCCGGCTGCTCTCAGATAACAGATACACTATGATATGAAATCACACCGGAGGGGAGAAACTCTGGCCAGCTGCTCCACAGCAAAGTGAAAAGGATCCAGTATCCTCAAGGTGTAACACGATTTCCCTTATGCCTGTAATGCTCTTTCCTACAAGTTGACTGACTCTGTGGCTTTTGACTGCGGGCTTGGGATGGTGAAGCGGGTTGAGCAGACAGAAGAGTCCTCTGTGGTCTCACCATGCTTCTTCCTCAGAGCCCATCACTTTAGCTATGTTCACCAACAACATTTCCTTTAACTTTGGCAAATAGCTCCTCTTTTATCTCTGATAAATGTTCCTCTTCAATGAATAAAAACTACAAAAGCAAGAGAAAAGCTGCCCCCTATTCAAGACTAACCTTCTGCACTCCTCAAATGTCTGTTAATGTGAACAGAACAAAAAACGAAGACACAGCTGTAAGGCAGGAAACAAGCCTGTCTGGGATGAGAGGTTTTGCACCTTGCTAAGTTAAAAATGACTCCTCTTGGAAGGGTAAAATATTTGATTCCTTTAAAATAAAATTGTTATTCCCTCCCTTTGTAATAGGGCAGCCATGGCTCAATTTAAGTACAAATCCTACCCAAGTGGAGCATGGAATAGCAGGTGGAATAGGGGAATATATGGGTGTCATCTATTCCTATTAAATGAGACGGTGGTAATCTCGCAGAACCACGTGGATCTGTGTAGCTAATATGAGGCACAAAGGTCAGGAAATACTGGCTTGATCCTGATGTGACCTGCTGTGCACAATACCTGCCATCCATGCTTGAGAAGTGTTAACTCAAACAGAAAGAGCTACAAAACAGAAATGATACAACCAGAGCCAGTGATCTCTGGACCACTCAGAAAAGATGCCTTTTTTTAAGGCTGGCTAAACAAAATTAGAGAGGGGACACAGTTGCTGTCTCATGGGTAAATACTAGGAAGAAAGAAACACTATTTTAGCTGAAACACTATTTTAGCTGAAACACAAAGCCGGCAGAAGCATGAACATGAATACTTTGGAGATGGTGGCTGCTGAGGGGTTCCTCTAAAGTACCAGAGCAAACCCCCAAGCTGTTTGTGAAAGGAACAAGGCTGTGGAAAAGGGACAGTGACTGTAGGGACAGGTCTCTTCAGTCCTGTGTCCCTATGTGCCTAGCTTCTGACTGCCAAATGGCCGGAATGTGTTGAGGGGGAGCCACATGAGGATAAAACGTAGCCAAGAATAAATATTGCTCAAAGGACAGTATTTCTGCTGACCAGAAAGACCACTTCAGCTTAAGGCAGAGGCTTTCAGAACACCTGATGGTCCTTCAGATCATGGATATGTTATGGTACCTGCCTTTGGGGGAGCAGCAACCGTGCCGGTGTCCATGCTGCATGCTGGCCAAGTAAGCAATCGTTAGCGGACAGCACCAGCCTGAGCATGCATGATCAAATCCCAGGGAAATATGCCCTGTCAGGGTCTATACTTCACGAAGACCCTGTGTTGATGGTTTTGCTGCTCACTGCTTGGACAGACAGAGAGCCCACGCTGCACGTGTGTCACGCTGGGTGCAGCCTGCAGTGCAATCCCACTGTGTTGCTCAAGGACAAAGTGCCCTGATATGAACAAGAAATGCTGTGTTTGGGATGCTTTGGATAATTGCATCAGAAATGGGTTCAGTTCTAAGGACTCCAGCATAAGCAGTTGAAAGAGTTTTCTACGGAGCAGCTGTAATTGAAAGGTCAGTTCCCACAGAAGCTGCCCTCTTATGCAGAGGTTTTTTTCCCCTGAGATGAAAGGGTGCTTCTCGCCTCTCCAGCCTTTTGAACATGGATTTGTAATCTAAAAGCTGTCAAATCCCTTTGTGCTGTCTGTCTTAAATGGTTATGTGGTGACAATGTCCAAGCATCTCATTATTGCTAACATATTTACAATCAGGACACCCCTTATCTTTAATACCCCTTTCTTTAAAGAATTATCACAACCTCCATTTTGTGGATGGAAAATTATGGCACAAAGATTAAACCCTACCCAAGTGCTCATGTTATGGAGGGAGGAAAGCTAAATGGCTGCAGAGAGTTCCTGACCATGCTGAAAGTCTCAGTACAGGGACTTCAATGGCACATTGAATGGGGCAATTGGAGAGTCTCTGATTCAAGAGGGAATTAAAATGAAGCCACTGGCTAATGCCTTAAATTGCCAGACCACTGTCACTTCCAGACGTCACCAATCTTTAGGAAAAGCCAAGATGGGGACACTGGAAAGAAGATGCCCCAAGTTGCAGCCTGAAGTTTGGCTGGTTGTTCGGTGGGGGCTCCTGCCCCTTGCTGCCCTGTTCACCTCACTGTCCTGCAGGTACAGAATTCCTATTCATTCCCGCACCTTTAAAATTTCATGAGTATTATTCTGTTTGAGCATTTTGGAGTGCTAAAACCAGCATTCTTGTTTACATATCACTGAGAGGATTGCAGGCTGCTTCCCTGCTAGTTTCAGTGCATGTATATGGTGTTCTCCATCTACTGCACTGGTTATTTGCTGTTATCCACTCCAGAGAAAGCTGCATTTCAAGATGCTCTTGACATGGTTCCCACACACCAGTAAGACACCACGCAGTGCTGTGAAAAAGATGCAGTGATCCCCTAGCTGTTCTGCAAATGTTACCTTTTATTAGTAAGCAAATAGAGCAGAAATACCAGTGAAAGCGAGTTCAGTAGCCTGTTACCATTACAGTCAAATCTGAGCGTTGCTTCCCAATACCAGAATATCAGTCAACTGCTTAGTCTATGTTCAGCACTCAATTCCTGCCAAATGTCGTAAGGTAAATTAAAAGCTTTTTTTCCTTATCTTTAGAGCTTAGCCCCAAAATTCAGGTCTGAGATGATTTTTTTTTTTTTTGTCAGTTGCATAACAGAAAAATGGTTTAACAGATCTAAACCCTTTGATTTAAAATAAAGCCCATGTGGGTTTACTACATGCCAAGTTTCAGCTTGAGCTATTCTCCAGCGGCAGAAATACAAAACTCAGAAAAGGCAAAGGAACAAGAAGGGAAGAAGAAAACACAGTTTACTTAGACTGCAAATATAGCTAGAGTATTGCTCTCTGAACAGGGAAACTACAGCAAATAGGCAGGTATAAAACAGCTGGCAAGCTGCAGTGAGTGGAGGATCACCCATTTATTACTTTCCTATCCAACAGCAGGTGAGCTGAGACCAACGGTTGGGGTCTGAGAAGCTGGAGAAAATTAACTCTTGCTCTGCAGGGAGTGAGAACTGGGTATTACTTTGGAATTGGCAGTAAAGCCTCCTTTCTGAGTTTGCGGAGTACCTCAGGCTTTGTTCAGAAAGGCATATAGTTTCAGTGTGTATGAAGGCTACTGTAGTGTGCTCCCTGCACTGTATTTTTCCTCTTTAATTCAGTAAAATTCTCCATTAAAAAAATTACACTGCTGATGGAGCGTACTGCCTGCGCTACCAGAACATGCTGTCAGCTGCGGAATTTGGATCCATTTTACTACAACAGATTTTGGGGCTTTGCTTGTAGTTAAGTATTTGTGAACCCCGCATTCCCTTTTGTGGATTTATAGAAACAGGCGTGGAAAGATCATTCATGTTCAAGAGGCTGAGGACAGCACAGGAAGTGGTGTTTTTTTTTTCTCTTTCTATTGCAGTGGTTTTTATCACTAAACTATTTTTGTATCTATGAGAACAATGTCCAGAGGAAGAACTAGAAAAAATAACAGAGAAAGATGCATTTCGGGCATGTCACTTCAGCTGGAAAACCATAAGGAAGTTGATTTCAAGGAGCAAGCATAATTTAGAAGAGGGTAATTCTGCCTTGCAAAGCCTTCTCAGTAGTGTCATGGTCCTTCCAGCCTATCTGAAGGGGAAGCAGAGGAGGGGTGGTCAGACACACAAGTAACCGCTGTATTTGGGAATCAGGAGTTATGGAAATGATCTCTTTTGATTAGATAAAGACTGGTATAACGCATCTACTTAGACCTCGGAACTGCAGGGAATTCATAACATCTATGATAATCCCAGCCTCCACAGCTACGGCTGTTAGTAAAATCTCTCATCCCAGCTACAAGGTGCTTACTTGATTGCCATGCTTGCTAAAAACACATTACTATGATTTTAAATTGCATATGACATCATCTGCCCTTGATGAGATAATTTCTGTTTTACAGTAGCATTTACACGCCGTGGGCAAGGTAGGGACTTGCTGTACCAGGTGCTTGTGTGACATGGTGGTGACAACCATGGCCTCAAAGGCGTTAATTTTTAAATTAGGACAGGCAGAACAATGGGGCCCAGTAAAGGGAGGAGAGCAGCCATGATGGGATTTTGTGGTTATGGCAGATATTAGCTCATGCACAGTTTAAAAGTTTTCATTTGAACAAGGCTGCAAAGGAAGACGGGAAAGGAAAGGCACCAGAACAGCTCAGGGACCCCTGAGCTGATATTCTGCTGATGAAAAGCTCTGAGGTTCTGACGAATGCAGAGGAGCAATGGAGATCTGAAAAGGCTGGGGAACTAGCATCCTACCCTAAGGCACATGGGAGATAAATAATAAAGGACTTCTTAAAACAAAACACTAACGTCCCCTGAAGTTAGCTGAAAAGCCAGTGTTGTGCCCAGCTCAGAGGTGGGGCAGGCTTTGATCATGTACAGCCAAAACGCAGAGGTTGGTGTGCTGTAGCCCTTACAATCTGCCACTGCTACACTTGAGTAACACACAAAGAAGCAAACCAGAGATTTTGAAGAGTTTACCAGCATTTCAGGAGCACCGAAGCCAGTTCAGGGGCAAGGAGAGGAGATTTCTTCCCCGCCTGGCTCAGTGCTGGCACTTGCAGCTCAGTGCAGTGACAGTCTGCGTTCACGCTGCTGAGTAGAAGTGCTCCCAGTCCCTTGAGACTGCCTCTGGTAACACCTTTAGCACACAGTCTGCTTGTTTGTTTGCAGGAACATCATGGTTTGTCCTTTCAAGTGGTCCCTCTTGGTACCTCTGAGAAGCTTTATGTATGTATTTTTGACACATTTCCTTCACTGATAACACTTCTGTGCAGCAAACATAACGGCAGTAAAACATGCTGTGCCGGACAAAGCAGAAATCAAATCTCTCCTGTCTATGTCTGAATTTTGGGAATGTTGGTTGTGTCTTTGAAACACCCAGCTAGGAGTCTTGTCCTCTACCCTCTGTGCAGAGTTTTTGAGTTGCTCTAAACTTTAATGCAATAGAAATCACATTATATGACACTTTGCTGTTGAGTTTCAATATCAGAAATGATTTGTTTCTCCCTGGATCCTCTGTTTGGAACCAGAAGCACATTTTGCAGTGCTATGGTTATTTATAGGTTGGGCTGAAGCAGCACTAAAAGCATTAGAGGCCATCAGAGAGAACTACTCTGACCAGCTCAAGGGAAACCAAAGGGTGGTTCTTCCTGCAACAGGCAGCAAACCTGTGAAACACCTTGTCAGAAGATGGGGATGCAAGAACTTTGCAGGGGTTTGGGAATGACTGGACAAGCAGAGAGATGGTCTGGGGGGTTATTAACAGAACAAACGCATCAGGCTCAGGAAACCCCTGGAGCTGGTCACACCTTGAAGCTGGAGGTGTACCGAGGGATAACTTAAAGCACAGTAGTCACACCTGCTTGTCTTGTTCTTGTTCTTCCCTAAGCATTTGCTTATGGCTTTCGCTACATAGGGTGATATGGGTGGCTGTTGCTGTGAATCATCTGAGCTTTTTACGGTGATAACCCACAGCCCATCCCAGGACAGGTGGTATGTAAATGCTGGAGTGACTCCTGCAAAGACACAAGGTAAGATGCTGTGTATCCAGTAAGTCCTCTTACCCTGCAGGAGTAAAATAAAAGTGAGAAAAGCAGAAAAAAAAAAAAAAAAAAGAGGCAAGGTACAAAAAGCCCCCAACCAAGTACAGCCCTCCCTTTCCGCAGGTACGGACACCTCCAAGCCGGGCTGGGCAGCGGGAAGGGACCAGGACCCTGTCCACCTGCACATGACGCCCCAGGAACCCGGTCGGCGACTGCATCCCTCTCGAAGAATCCCGTGTCAGTGTGCCCAGCTGTGGGTTCCCTTCCAGATGTATTCATCAAGATGTGATTCTGCCCCTCTACTCCGCTCTGGTGAGACCCCACCTGCAGTACTGCGTCCAGCTCTGTGGTCTCCAGCACAAGAAAGACACGAACCTATTGGAACGGGTCCAGAGGAAGGCCATGAAGGTGATCCGAGGGCTGGAGCACCTCTCCTATGAGGAGCGGCTGAGAGAGTTGGGGCTGTTCTGCCTGGAGAAGAGAAGGCTCCGGGGAGATCTTATTGCGGCCTTCCAGTACCTGAAAGGGCCTACAGGAAAGATGGAGAGGGACTTTTTACTCAGGCATGTACTGATAGGATGAGTGGTAATAGCTTCAAACTGGAAGAAGGTAGATTTAGATTAGATATTAGGAAGAAATTTTTCGCTCTGAGGGTGGTGAGGCACTGGAACAGGTTGCCCAGAGAAGCTGTGGAGGCCCCATCCCTGGAGGTGTCCAAGGCCAGGCTGGATGGGGCTTTGAGCAACCTGGTCTGGTGGGAGGTGTCCCTGCCCATGGCAGGGGGGGTCGACTAGATGGTCTCTGATGTCCCTTCCACCCCAAACCATTCCAAGACTCCAGGTGCTTCGGGGGGGACCCTGCGCCCGCCGCAGCCCGAGGCCCGGGCAGTTGCCATGGCGACGGTGGGGGGGTTGGGGGGGGGAGGGGGGCGGGCGCGGCAGCGCCCCCTATCGGCCGTCGCGGGATGGCGGTGACAAGGGCTGTGTGTGCGTGCCCGCCCCGCCTCGCCCCGTGTCGCCCCGCCCCTCCCCTCAGCGGGGCGGCTCCGCCCCCTCTCACGGCGCCACCGCCCCGCCCTGAGGCAGCGGGGCGGCATGAGGAGAGCCGGGGGCGGCTGGCGGGGCCGCAGCTGAGGTGCGGCTGTCGCCGCCATGTCGCTGCTGTGCGTGCGAGGTGAGTGAGGGCGGCGGCCGGGGGGACGACGGCCCGGCCGGGCGGAGCCGGGGGTAGCCGATGGCGGGAGCGGCTCAGGCCGGGCCGGGCGCTGGGAGGCCCGGGCTGTCCCGCCCCGGCTGTGAGGCGGGAAAGGGGGGGGTGACTCCTACCTCAGTTGTGGGGAGAAGAGGTGTGAGGTGTCCGTCCCCGGGGAGGGGGGGAGACCAGTGCGGCTGTGGAGGGAGGCGGGGATGGAGGAGCCGTGTCCGAGTTTCGGAGTTTGTTTGAACAGGAGTCGGAGCGGTGCCGCTGCGGGATGGAGCGGTGCTCGCAGGAAGGAAAGGGAGGGGAGGGCGGAATGGGGGCTGTCTCTGGCTTTAGCGTTGCAGTCCTCACTCGCCCTACGCTCGCCTATAACATGTATTATGGTTTCAGGCACGGTGCTAGTCGTCTTCTCGCCCCGCTGCCGGGCTCCGTTCCCTTGCTGAACAGGTTGCTGAAAGGCGGCACTTTCTCATGCAGGCTGGGTTGTAGCGCTGGCGGCTTGCTCTCGGTCTCCCGCTGTCAATGCCTTGCTCTCTTGTGCCAAAAAAAAAAAGAAAAAAAAAAAAAAAAAAGGTAAAATCCCTCGAGAAAACCATCTGCTGGGACTTATGCTGCCGGGACGTGTCTCCTGTCGGCGTTCTGCACCAAACACTGTGGTCACGGGGTGTCCCCGGACGCCAGCTGTGCCCTGCGGCTTAAAAGTATAGTTTTAATGTTCTCAACTCCTTTGCCAGGTATGATAAAAAAAGTTGCACTGCTGTGCTGCTGACAGTTTAGCTCTTCGCTCGCGTCGGTTGATAGCTCTTCATCCAGCTGTTCTTCACTTTTTTGAATCAAAATCCTTGTGTTGGTGGTGGTGTTAATAAAAAGATGCCAGCACAGTGTCTTGAGAGTGCATCATTTTGGGGAGAGCGCTGTTCTTGTAGGATAGAGTTTTTAAGTTAACTTTCAGCCCTTTGATTGAACATCTGTCGTGTTTAAGGAGTTGGGAGAGGTGTGTAAGTGCAAAATTTATCTTAAAATTGTTTTTGATCCAGTTCTGTGTAATCTCTGAAGCATTTGTAGCATCTCTGGTAGACTTGTCCATTTTGAAAGCGTTGCTAGAATGTCTTCGTTGAAGCTGATTCTCACTAGCTCAAGGATGCTTACATGTTACAGATGTTTCTTCATTCTTTTTGGTGGCTTATCATCAAAACGTTCTCAGGCTGTCCTTTGAAGAAATCTGGTTTTGTTGCCACTTGGAGCTGTGTTAAAGATGTATTTATACCCCATCTACTAAGAGCAGTGAAAAAACATGAACTGGATGATTGAGTTACTGAAGCTAAAACCTTTTCAGGGTGTTAATTCTTGGTCTGTGCAGTCGTTGGGACAAAGGTATTTCAGCAGCCTGGAATGATGCACTCTTGTGTTTGGCTTATTCTTTGGTTAGGTGTAAAGATCTAAAGAAGAGGCTTGAGGTGGCTGGTGACTTATGTGATGGAGAATTATTGTGAAAATTATATCTTTAATTTCCAGCTGTAGTGTGCTAAGACAGTAGAAAAGAAACAGTGATATTTTAGATGATACTGAGCAATTTTATTATAAGAATGCAAAATTTAGTCAACTTATTAAGCTTGAAGAAACATGTTTTCTGAAATAGCCATGGCTGAAAGAATGAGCTGATGACATCCCTTAAGTACGAACCATTAAACATAAATGGAAGTATGGTGAGGTAGGGCAGTCTGAAAAACAAAAAGATACCAGGAACTGAGATAAAAGAATAACTTTCAGGGCATGGAGAAGAAGAGTCTATTAACTGTCACTTTAAAAAAAAAAAAAAGTGGCTTTTTTTTGCATTTTCCCTTTCCGCTGGCATGAAAAAATCTTGCTGATAAAGCAATGCAGCTGTTAATAAGAAAGTTGAAAAAGCTGCTTTTTTTTCCATTAAAAATGGTACGCACGTAAGACTGTATAGTATTGTGGGGTTGGATGTTGTAGACCTGAGATTAAAAAAGAAAGACAACAAAAAACCCTGTGAAATAAATGTAGGCGACTGGGACACTGTTAATAGCCTCTGAATTGCAGTTTAACAGATAAAGGGAAATGTGGAAAAACCCTTAAGTGGCAGTGTAACAAGAAGCCTGGCAGCCAGAAAGATAGTGTTGTAATTCATTGATTTATTCCCCCCCACCCTTGAATTATACACATTAATAGTATTTTAATGAATGGCTAATCTAAAACAGTGCACACCAGACATGTCTGAGTGCCGCCTGTGTTCCTGAAAAAGCAGCTAACGTACGTGGCTTCTTGATCTCATGTTTAGTAGTGAGTTTCTTTTACATTTTCTTCTTAGAGAACAAACTGGCTAACTTTTTTTCAGAATCATTGAACTGTATCTGTCATAGAAGTACCTGACAGAAAATCTAAGCTCAGAGGAATTGTTGAGTACTGGGCTCACCTGCAGGTATTCAGAGTGAAGTGAGCCATTGGTAACAGGCTGTTGTAGGAGCAAATTAAGGGATTCTTTTGGAGCAGGAAAATCAGCAGAGGGTGTAAGTGAAGTGAAGGAGAAAAGAAATCCTGAATATTATATGATTGAGGCTTTTAGAGGAGACTTCTTTGTATTTTGATTTTCCTGCTTAAGTGCAAAAGAGATTGCATATACTCCTGTTCAGAGCAGCTGTGTCTGGATTATGTCTGATAATCTTCTCTTGGCATAGTTTGCTTTATTAGTTTGCATTTAGCGTTGTATTTGTGGAAATAGCACATATTAAATAAAACTAATCCCAGTGAAGCAGTCTAGTTTTCCCATCAGTCTTGCATTGTTAACATTCTTCACCTTCTTTTGGAATCTTAATTTTACCCCAGATCTCAATTTAATTAAATTTCTTCTTCTGATCTTTCCTGTCTTCTGACTTCCACTTAGAAATAACTGCTATCTCAGCACAGCTTGCAAGGGTCATAGCAAAGGAGGACCCTGCTGAGGTTGGATCACATGGTCATGGCTGCCCTGTTGTTGGTTCCTTTGCTCTGATCGCATCATTTGCCTGAGACATACTTCAGACCCTTTCCCTTGCTCACTTCTATTACATCCTACTTTGTCCCTAGCTCTTGCTATCTCAGGATAGTGATGGTTCTCTTCTAGTTTTCTTCCTCTCTGCGTTATAACAGCTTATGTCGTGTCTTCAGTGCTGTTGTATAACTTCTTGACCTACCTTATCCATCTGATAATTACAGTAAAAACTGTGTCTCTCTGTCTCATACCTTGCCTGTCCTGTTCACTGGATCAATGTCTGAAATGCTTTGCTTTTGCAAAGCTATTGGCAGTGGGGGTCTTCCCTCATCCTTGTGCTTGGCTTAGTCCCATGAGGGCATAGTGCTTTTGTCTCGGGGCCTGATCCGCAGCATATGTTTGAGATTTGGCTATGTGAGGTATGTAGGAGATTGAGTTAGGTGGTCTCTTCTGGTCTTGCACTCTAAAAATTTTAAAGTTGGTGACTGCTGTGTGAAATGATACCGTCTTGAAGTTAGGGATGTTATTTTTTTGCCTACTGTTTGTCTTGCTGCTGCTCTGAAGAGCTGGAAAAGCTTTCTTACCTGTTGACATTTTTGCTTTGTCAGAATAGGCGGAGCATTGGAATACTACTTGGTGAACTTGTCCACCAAATTAAACTCTGTGGCTATCCCAGTGAAAGAAGCAAACAAGGAAAATGGAAATGGATGTTAATGATAACAGAAATGAAAACATGTTTATCTTGTGGAGTACTTAGAAATATCCATAACCAGAAGCCTGGTGGTCAAGTGTCAGGCCTTTTTCTTTGTGTTTATAGGATTTTTTTTCTTCCTGATGCAATAGCCTGAACTTACCTTGGTGTTCTCTGTAGGGCTGAATGCAGTGCCTCCAGCTCTTTCTGTCTCAAGGGTGAAGGTCTCTAGTTGGAACTCCCCACATTGCACACTTGTAAATAGTGCTCTTAGCAATAGAGTAATTGTACTGCTGTGTTGTGACAGTACTCTAAAATGGTTGCAGAATTGGGAAAACAAAAAACCAAACCCTGCCTGTCTTTATGTAGATCACAATGGAAAAGAACAGAATTGGACGTTAAAAGTGGTAGCAGAAGTACAGGCTATAAAGGAAGGGTATTAAAAAAAAAAATGTTTCATGAAGAACTTGCTATGTCAGTATTATGAATGCCTTTTCTCTATCTGCAACTAGTCAGGAGGTCACCAGTGTATGTAGTGTTGGGGCAAAATAAAATGCATTAGAAATTTGGATAATAACACTAAGATAAAAGAGTATTTGCTACTAAAGGAGCTTCTTTGCATTGAAACTTAAATTTGGTGTTTGTAAAGCTGTAATGTGTGGCTTAATTGGAGAGAAAACTTAAACTTTCAAGCTGCTTCTGTTATTTAATAATAGGAGTGTTTAAAACCTGCAAACCACATTTGGCTTGTGATGCACAGGTGGTCATCTGTTTTCCTGTTTCAAACCCTTGCTCTTTCAGCTTTGGACACTGTCACTGCAAAAGTTTCAACAGTGTGAAGTTTTAAGTATTTAGGGACTAAGAGCTTCTTGAAATTCCCCTGTGATTTTCAGTGGGATTGAGGAAATGTGCAGAGTTGCTTCCTGAATTTGAATAGCATCTGCTTTCTTCTTGCTCTCTTGGTGTCCTCTCGGTTGTCTCTTTCAGTTTGGGATCTGCCAGGTCAAACTTATTGAAGTTGTTGTTAACATACTGTTTTGATATGCAACAACCTACTGGATTTAATCCAAATGCTGAAAGATCCTACTTTTGAACTGTAACAGTCTGAGAGCTAGTTGCAATTTACACAGTGGCATATAAAGTCCAAGCAAACGAAACTGCTATTTTAAATCCAGGACCATATTTCAAATATTTGACTTGGAGGCATGTGAAGTACATATGTCTGATGGAAAATGATCCTCTTACAAATTTCCTTTGAAATTTTCTCCTGCATATTTTTTTTTATGCCTTGTGATTAAATTTTACTTGATGTTTTGAAAAATACTTTATAATCACTTGGTGAAAGCTATTCTCAGTGCTCTTCCAAGACAGCTTAAACCAGAGTGATGAGCCTAATAGCTCTTGCTCTGTTGCTTTTTCATTCAGATAATTCATTGTGTGGTCTTGCAAACAGCTTGGGAGGTGCTGCGAGGGTGTGTAGGGTCTTCCCTTACTCTGCCTCTTTGGTAGGTTAAAGCTTGCTAGTGTCTGGTATTTTCTTTGTGTGGAAATGTGTGAAAGCAACTTGCTATTCTTGTCTCTTGTTAGATAGAAAGACCTCTGGACTCTGTAGTTTGAAAGGTTTCTCTTTAGTATTTGAATTTGCTTTTCTTTGGAGTCTTTATTTTCTGACCATACTTCTAAAATTTCTATAGAAATTAAAACTGCATTTTATATTCCTGTGTTGATCTCATCATCATTAAATGGAGAACTAAAATCTGCTTTATTCCTATTATTCCTTTATTCCTAAGCTCATGCTTACCTGTGCATACATTAGCCATCTTTGCCAAGGACTTTGCTGAAATAATGTTTTGCTTGCCTACAGTGGCCTGTAAAATTTGGCAGATGCTTTCTGTGATAGGGATTCCTGTTCTATAGGCGTATCCTGGGTGTCTGGTTCAGATATCTCTGCATTTAGCAAGATTTCAGATGGATTTTCTTTTCTTTTAGGCCTTCCTTATACCTGATTGGGCTGCTGTGCGTAATGCTGCTTTTATTATTTGCCTCTTCACTGGCTTGGTTTTGTATTTGCCTCTTGTCCTGCTTGGTTTTGTATAAATGACAAATGCCCAGTCTAGGAGCGAAAGTGTTGAAACGTGTCAGGCATTTGGTACAGTAAACCTCGCTAATCCTGACTGGTCACTCAAGTGGCTAGCTGTTACTGTGTTTCACTGGCTTTCCACTGTATTATGTCATTTCACACTTTAATGGCACGATCCTGCACTAGTAAGTCATATGTCTCAAAATTCTGCATGTTAAATCTGTACAGTTTAGATCAGTCTTTCCAAACTGGTGTTGAATAGTAGGCATCATTTTTTCAGAACTTTAACTCCTTAGACATTTCAGATGTTTGTCTGGTGTGCCCAGTGATCGATCTGTAGGTGCCTGTCGTGCTACAAACCTGCTCTGAATGTCACCTCAAGTATCATACTCTGCTCTCCTTGGAGCCTGTTTTCTAATGTATCAGGATGCATTTAAAGCAAATGTCACTGGGCTATACACCTCTTCACAGACATCTGTGTGGTGGTTATCTAGACCTTCTGCTTTTTATTATTTGTATCTTGGATGTTTAATGTCATCTTCACTTACTGATGGGCTGGGAAGTACCTGGTCTCACAGGTACTTGCCTCTCCCCAAGCATGGGGCAAATGTTTATTGCATGCCTGCTGCTTCTTCACCATTAGCAGTTAAGTCAATGAATGGGATGGGAGGACAATATTCTTGTGGTGTGTTTTTTTTTTTTTTCCTAATATAATTAAGTTTTTTTGTTATATTTAACTCACTTTCCCCTGCATCTAACTTCCTACACCTAGGGCCACCCAACCTGTGTTGATACTGTTTTTCTTGTGTATTTTGCCATGGTTTATAACTCTCTGGGATGGAATGGACTTCAGCTGTCCTTCCTACTTGAGGAGTAGGGGCTTTTTGGCCCCTCTTAATAAAAGATTACTGCATCTGGCATCACAGTTCTGGTTCATATTTATTCTTCTCAGTCAACAGTACTGTACTGTTCAACATCTTTGTCGGTGACATGGACAGTGTTGAGTGCACCCTCAGCAAGTTTGCCGATGATACCAAGCTGTTCAGTGAGATAGACACGCTGGAGGGCAGGGGTGTCATCCAGAGGGACCTGGATGGGCTGGAGAGGTGGGCCCAAGCCAACCTCATGCAGTTCAACAAGGCCAAGTGCAAAGTCCTATATCTGGGTCGGGGCTACCCAAGCACAAATACAGGCTGGGCGGGGAATGGCTGGAGAGCAGCCCTGCGCAGAAGGACCTGGGTGCTGATTGACAAGAAGCTCAGCATGAGCCAGCAGTGTGCAATCGCAGCCCAGAAGGCCAACCGTATCCTTGGCTGCATCAGAAGTGTGGCCAGCAGGTCAAAGGAGATGATTCTGCTCCTCTACTCCACTCTCGTGAGACCCCACCTGGAGTACTGCATCCAGCTCTGGAGTCCCCAGCATAAGAAGGACATGGACCTGCTGGAGCGTGTCCAGAGGAGGGCCACAGGGATGATCTGAATGCTGGAGCACTTCTATGAGGAGAGGCTGAGAGAGTTGGGGCTGTTCAGCCTGGAGAAGAGAAGGCTCTGTGGAGATCTTATTGTGGCCTTCCAGTACCTAAAGAGGGCCTACAGGAGAGCTGGGGAAGGACTTTTTACTCAGGCATGTAGTGATAGGATGAGGGGGAACGGCTTTAAACTGGAAGAGGGCAGGTTGAGATTACACATTAGGAAGAAATTTTTCGCTTTGAGGGTGGTGAGGCACTGGAACAGGTTGCCCGGAGAAGTTGTTGAGGCCCCATGTCTGGAGGTGTTCAAGGCCAGGCTGGATGTGGCCTTTGGCAACCTGGTCTAGTGGGAGGTGTCCATGCCTATGGCGGGAGGGTAGGAACTGGACGATCTTCAAGGTCCTTTCCAACCTAAACCATTCTATGATTCATATGAACTCTCCAGCATTTCTCTGTTTAACTCTCTTTATATGACTAATACTGTTTTGTTTGAGTTCACAGATTTCAGTATATAACTGAAATATATATATATATGTAACCTTATATATAACCTTATGAAATACACTCTAAACATCTTTATTTCTAGTTCAGATGGGAAGAAAGCTTCAAGTTTAATCCAGATTAAAAAAAAAGTTAAATCAAGAAACCTCTAGTTGATAGCTTCATGAAAAGATGTTAGTGAGGTTTACTTGGCATATTGCAAAAAGCTGAGACGGCAACCTCCTTCACCAGGCTTTCAAACTAGATTCTTTAATGTCCTTTTAAATTATTTTCCCCGTTATTAACTTTGAATAATTGAATAATTGCACTTCTAACTAACAAATAACACACTGAGTACATACAGGTATTAGTGACCTTTTCCTTCTTGTGCAGCATGGTGTGCAAGAGATTGTGGCTGTCAGATCAAGTTAGATGGCGAGAAGTTCTCAGTTGAGGAATTCTTTTTGATTGGTGTTGGTTGAACTTCGTAAGTGCCATGTTATGGCATGAGTACATGTCCTACTGTTGTGGAAAGGAGCAAGGAATTGAAGTGTGTTACTGGCAGGTATTCTGTCTCTCTGATAGCTAGGTAAGAGCATCTTAAAAATGAATGGGAATAGTGCCAGCTAATGGTTGTGACTCAGTTTACGTTGCCTCTAGCACACTGCTCTTGAGTGTCGATATGTTCATCCTTTTGTCAGATGAGTTGGAGTGGGATTTGGAAAGAACTGTAAGGGAGTTGTATACCTGCATGCAATATGGAAGTGTATGTTCGGAGAACTTCAGTTTATGGAAATCCTATGATGAGACAAAATTAAATTGAGGTGATGTCAGGTATATATAAACCTTACCCCCTTTGTTTGCAGGATATACTTTTGCTGGCCAGGCTTACATTTCTGGGCAGGGTGCATGGGTTAGAACCTGTGTTAAAGGGATTAAAAAAATGGTTTTGTTCCTTTTTACTTGCCTGTTGGGAAGTTGGGGCATTTAGAAAGATAAAGAAGGTATGATCTTTGAACAACTTTGTGCTGACCTCAGACTCCTGATGTTCTTCCCTGCGGTTGAACATCTCGCGTGAATGGAAAGTGAATTGGACTGGAATAGCATGTCTGATGAGGGATAAGAGGAGGCGTCTTGTTTGAGATAATCTCTAGCCTAAAATTGTTGGCGAGTTTTAGAAGTTTGGCTTCCAGCCTTGACTGTGTCCCTTTAAGGAATACTGGTTTTAACCTTATTACTTAAAGCTCCTGTGACTTAAGTCTCTTAATTCTTTACAGCTAAATGCTATGCTAAACAGACTCCAGCATTTCCACCATGCAAACATAATTGTTACTCAAAAGTGTAATTCTGCTTTATATGTATTGGCACACTCAATGCTTATTTTCTCAGCTCAGGCCAATGTACTAGTACGCAGTTTAAGAAACATCATTAGAAAAAAAATAATTACATGCTAAAGGACTTCTTGGGTCACCCCTCTGTCCAGATGAAGTCTGCAACATATAACCAACCTGCTGTCGTCTGGCTTCTCCTGAAAGAAGGAGTTTGGGTCTGGAGCTAAGTATGGTGGTCCATTGAGCCTTTCATTCTTCTAAGCTTCTTTGGCAGAACAATGGTGCAGACCTTGTCGCAGGGATGCAGGCATGCTTGAATAAGGCAAAGTGAACTGATGAAGGGACTGCATCACCCGAAACCAGTTCTGGAGGATGACGTAGGGCTGTTGTCCAAGGCCTGGGCTGGGAGATGGTTGGTTGGCTTGGGAACAAACAAGCGTTGTTGCTTAAACTTATTCTATGATGTTGTAGTAAATCTGTCCTGTATTGCCTACTGTCTGGTGTTTTTGTGACTTTGAGCCACCAGACATTCTCCTGCCTAGCTGTAGCAGGGCAGCCCTTCATCTGGGGAGTGGAGTGGGCAGCGGTGCTGTGCACAGAGAGCAAAACCCCAGAGTCAGGTGCTGGTTCGGAGCCTCATGTGCTGATGAAGGTGCATTGTGCTTCTAAGCCTTCATGGGATTTTTACCTGGCCACCTCCCTTGGCTTGCCATAATTTTTTGAGTTGTCATATATTTATCTTATTTTTTTCTGCCACTAGATACCTGATTGAGGCCAGACAGCTTTATAAACTTCAAGGTTGGGGAGCGGTGTGCTTTATTTTGCTCTGTGCTTTTTGTCGGCATCCCGAGTATTACAAGAAGGTTACTATATTTTTTTTTTTTTTTTTTTTTTTTTTTTTTTTTTAGCAAATCCTTGACCCGGTTGTTCAAAAGCTGTTGTGCAAGCTGACTTCTTCAGAGTCTTGTGGGTTTTTTCCAATTGTTCTAAAATATGTTTTAAGGATACTTCAAACCCGTTCCATATAGTCAGGTAGTGATGGAAAGGCTAGGCATGAAGAAACTCTGGGTCAAATTTCACTTAAGGTATGTTGTAAACTGAAAATTTCTGCTCAGCAAAGATATCTAGATATTTATATATGAATATGTAGATGTTTAAATTTCTAGAGAGGAACCCTTTAGAGACATTTTTCTTTCCTGAGGGCTTGTGTAAACCTCAGAATGTGTTTTTCAAGAAATGTCCAGAGACTTTAGACTCCCAGTACCTGTGATGATTCACATTTAGTCGTCACACAGTCTTCTGTTGCAACAACCACAGTCCTTTGCAAATGAACTCCCTGTGGAGTGTTATGGCTGCAATTATACATTGGAGATCTACAAACTGTTATTCTGGAAATATTTAATAACTGTTTTTTCCTATAGGGCCAGGAGTACCAGATACTAATTGAGATGATGCCATGGTAGCTTAGCAGCTTTGGGTGAGGAAGAAATTTGACTGCTGAGTAAAATACTATACACATTTTAGAAAATTAGGTGTCGTTCCTATTTTGTTCACCTTCCCAATTTCAAGAGTTATTCTTCATCATGAGAATTGTTTAAAAGCAAGCAGGTGGCATTCTTCAGAAGATCGTTTGGTCTCTGTGGAGGGTATACTTCATGTGCCTCCTCTTTGAGGATTTGAGGGGCCATAAATTACAGAAAGCTGAGATTACCTTTATTTTTGGATTTGGGAGTTCTAATGCTACCAAAAAGCATAATGCCATTTCATAGATTGATAAAATCTTGAATTTTAACAGAATAAATTCTTGTTATTTTCTGGTTCAAACACGCCCCAACCTTGAACTCCTGATCTGAATGTGAGCTTCTAGTATGTGACTTGAATTTAACATACAACGTGAATATGAATTGGTGGGGAGGGAAAAATGGATGTGAAACAGTAATTTTATTTCAGCCTTTCCTACCTGGTATAACTTGCTGCATGTGCAAAATTTTATTAGATTTTGACATATCAAATTAAGTGAGTCTGTGCTCTGTTTTAGTAGGAGATTTTTTTAGGAGATTAACTGCTTAGAAAGTCTACAGTTATAAGACCAGAATGGATTGTTGTAATCATCTAATATGACCCTCTGTAGGACACAGTATTTTTTAGTTTAACAACCTAGAGTCTTCTAGAAAAAGATGAGATTCTGAATTAAAATTGATGAAAGATTTTGCTACAGTTTTTGGCAGATTTATGTTGATTATCATCACATGTCACAACTTTATGCTTAGACTGAACTGGTTTTCTAGTTTAAGCATCACAACAGCAGAAGCTGGTGTGCCTTTCCTTAGATTGGAGAAGTTACTATGAAATTTATACTCCCCTCCCTTCCAGTACTTAAGGATCGGGCAAAATGGAGTTTGGTAATGTCTGTTACCTGAATAGAGGTACGTGGCTGTTGTATTATGACTAATCTGACTATAATGAGAACTTTTTAACATATTTTTCCATGGTTCAAAAGAGATTAAGGCATGGCATGACCTATTGGATTGCAGCGTTAATATTTTGTTACACTTTGGCAAGGTGAGAGGAGTGTGGTTTAACAGAGCTCTACCGACAAACCTTTTACTTCTATTGTAAACTTGAGTTTGAATTTACTGTTCTGTATGTTTATCTGACACTTCGGTCAAAGATACAGAAATGTGTTCAGGCTTTATTGGAGCAGAGCAGCACGTGACAGAAGTCTGAATACATACGAGTTAACCCTGTGCGTGCTTGCTGGGGGCCTGCACTGTATTTTTTTTTTTTTTTCCTCATAGAGCATCAGGCAAGAACTGGTGTTGGAGGTGAAATGACAAGCGATGCAGTTTATATAAAGTAAACAGTGAAAAACATTTTAATTAGTAGTTTCGAGTTTGTTTCCAAGAGGATGTAAACGCATTAGTGTTATAAAGCAAAGTGAGGAGCTTGTGACTAAAGCGGTGGGAAGGGTGTTGGTGTAGGACTCAGAGCTAGCCTTCATAGGATTAGCAGGAGCCATGAGGAGTGGGGGTTATGAGAACAGAGGTGTTGGAGGGGATGCCCTGGTCTGGAAAGAGGAATAAAGGTGACTGGGAAAATTCCACTGTGTGTTAGTGATGCAAAATTGTAAAGCAGTATTAGTGTGGATAAAAGAGAACCAGCTGGGCTGAAATTGCTTTGGGAAGAGCTGATAAGAGATTTTGCTGTGATAGTGCGAGAGATCTACTGCACGTAGTCCAGGATTTAAATGTGGGTAGAAATCTCGTAATATGGTTAGAGTGAAGTATTTCTGGGTATTGTTACTGTGAGAGACTAACTCCCCACACCAGATAACGAATGCTGTTGGTAATGGCTGGGTACAGAGAGCTGTATTATCTGGCAGTTTCATCATCAGATAGTGACTGAAGCCATAAAATCGATGAAGTTAACTGTAGATGTGGCTTCAAGAAGCACAGAAGATGCTTCAGGGAATTCTTCATAGAATTGAACCCGGTTTGAGTGAGCGCAACTTAACCTAGGTTAAGTTAAACAGATAAACATATAAGCCAGCAACTGTCGAGCCTCTAGAGAAACTGAAGGAGCTTTTTGGTGAAGTGAGATGCTTAGATATGGAGGAGGGCATGAAATTCAGTGAAGCTACAGGGGTAAATATTAACATCTCAAATAACAAGAAAAGGCTTCACCTGGGAAGTGACCCCAGAGCTGATGATTCACCTGGTCGTTGCGTCAGGGTATGGTGAGCAAACACAGAACCTCTGTGAGGTATGGGCAATAAATCAGTTTGTAAAGGAAGGCGTTTCTTGAGGATCAGGAAGTCCAGTGCTAAGGCAGAGGCTTCCACCTCATCAGACAAGGTGATGTCTTGCAAAGGGTATTAAATCAGATAACAGAAGGTGCTTTGGTCACATGAGAAGGAGAAATAGCCAGTCTCACAAAGGAAGATATCGGGCTGCTGTGCATAGGGACAGGGAGTTGAATAAAGATGATCTGGGTGTGATCCCTGAACTGTAGGAATTCTTTCTTACAAGAATGACACTGAAAATGATACACAGATTTGTGGGTGGGAGCAAAGCCTTAATACCTTGAGTTTCAGACTAGTAATCTGTAGCCTAGAGTGCTAAAACATGCAACACTTCAAATCTGGATGCTGTTAGCAAAAGTTCATTGCTGTAAGCAAGCCGTGGCATCACCGAACTGGGGAACAAGAAAGGCATTTTCTGTAGTTTGGCAGGAAGATAAGGAGATGGATAATAAATGTGGGTAAGTATGGGTCTTGACTTCGAAAGCAGGCAAGGCTGTGATAATGTGCAAAGTTTATTTTAAACTTTAAAGAGAGAATGATAAAAACTTTATAGACAGGTGGAAGCAGTGTGGAAGATCATGAGATATAAAATGTGGCATTGCTTTGCAAGAGGAAGATTGTTCTGAGCTAACCCCTTCTTTCTAGGTGAAAGCATGCATCTATTTGGACTTTTGTAACATCTCACAAATCACCATAGCAGACATTTCTTTTTGAAGAAAATTGGAATTGGCAAAAGACATGTGAAGTGTTTAAGGAACTGGCCATAGCAGATGCCAGTAATGCTGCAGTGACTGGTGGGAGAAGCAGATAGATGTCTTATGCTTGTAGCATGGCAAGAAAAGTAGGAATGTGTGTGTCAAAGTTTTCTTTTAAGACAAGTCCTAATGGCATAATCAATTTGGAATTAGATAATTACAACGTGAAGGATTCAATGACTTGAGGACAGCAATAACAAAAATGAGAGCTATGCACCTGAAGGCAAATGACAAGAATTTCTGAAAAATGTGAAGGTTGGTGAAAGGAGAGATGTGGGGGAGTCCATGTAATTCAGCACTGTGGTGTCAACCAGTACAGAATAATTGTGGGGAGAGGAGAAGGTGATACCAGTATGTGCTAGGGAAAGTATTCTTGGCAGAGAGGGAAGGACGAAGGCATGGGTAATTTGTCCTTGCATGCTGTGGCCTGCATTGGCTGACCTTGTTCATGAAGGATAAACTTAGGTAGGACTAAATGTAGAGGGAGAAATAAAACCTTGACTGTCTCTCTTCCTTTCAGTCTTTCTGGTGAAAAGACTAAGAAGCTGTGGCTTCTTCTGTCTGATAAACAGAAACTGATGAGATCTATGACTTCTGTCCATTAAAGACATCAGGAAATTAAACACGGGGTGAGGAAAAACATTAAGGTGGAGGATAGTGTTGACATAAGATACAGAAGGTATAAGCGTGCCATTAATTAAAGTGTAGGCTGGAAGTCAGGAATGATTTTGAATGGCATGTGGTACAGGTGATAGGAGAATGAACATTAGAGTTGATGACCCCAAAGGGCCCTTCCAATCTTATGATTCTCACAGCACTAACTTCATGATGATGGGAATTACTGCTCTGACAACTACTTGCTGTAGACAAATGGTGAATTATGGTAAAATTTTGATGTAGCATCTTGCTTAGGTATAAACTTTAATATAAAACCCAAACTACTTCTGAGGGAACTTGCTCATACTCAATTGTTACCTAAGGCTGTTTGTTTTAGTTAATGATTTTGATTCTAATGGCATTTAGCCTGATGGAATTTCACTTTAATTTTTATGGAGGCCCAAATGCAAGCAAGCAGCATAGGTTTCAGGAGAACAGTCTTGGGCATAATCCTTGTCATCAGTAAGACCTGGTCTTGGTTCAGTTCTTTGTGTACATGGTGTGTCAAAACAAAACCATTGGCAGGTGAATGCTAATGTGTTTGGAAGACATTGCTCCTTCAGATAACGTAAAACTGCCACGGGGAGCAGCAATTCAGCTGCTTTGCTCAGATGGAGTTAAAATCACATGCTCGCTCAGGTGTCAGTCCCTGGGCTGAATTTTATAAAGCACATTCTGTCTTTACAAACTTTACTGAAAAAAAACCTAAACACCCGCAAACGATCCTTTTCAGCTTCCTTCTGGGGGAATATTGTAAGTGACTGTCCCAAGGCCTTAAGCAAAAAAAAAAAAACCTGCAACCCAACCCACAAAAATGTTGGTGCCAATCTAACTGTCCTATTTCTACAATTTGTGTATGTCCTCCAGGGACTGGTGTTGTCTGAGCAGTTTGTGAGTGCTAATTGTAACATCAGGCTGCCTTCAAACAGCGTCCTGTTAGATCTCCCATTCCTGCCCGGGAATCTCATTCAGTTACACCATAACTCATCCTTAATAATTATTTTTCTTAATGCTCACAGTCAGCTTATTTCTGTCTCCTAGATATTAATCTTTTCTCTGAACTCAATAAAGTAAATATTTAAGAAACACAATATTAATATTTTCACTAAAAATGTTTTTCAAACTAGACCAATCCTGCTTCGTTATTTGGTGCGGGAAAACACAAGTGCTGTTTTTCCCGGGAGCTTATCATTTGCTGTAGCATGGCAGTGGTTTTTTTGCATTTAAAAAAAAAAGTTACAGAATCCACCACAAATGTGCTGTTGCTTTATTTTTGTTTCTCTTTTGGTGAAAAAGCTAGACTTCTAAAGTTGAACAATGATAATTCGTTATATCAGTTTTTAGCTTGATGCCTTTGAGGGCAAGCTTGTGCTCAGTCCTGCTTGACAAATAGCTGTGTTCCAGTTGGCTGATTGCATGCAATCCTGTAACTTAAATAGAAACTACCAGAAAATATATCAAGGCTGTGATTAGGTGGCAATCATTTCTGGTGTGGTTAGTCAGCAACTCTCTTTCCAGGGTGCATCTTGTTTTAAACTAAATCTGAACAGGGCGTCTGGAAACCTGAGTCACTCCAGAGACTATACAGATGACTTCAGTGCTTTTGTTGACTGAGGAGAGAAGCACATTCCAGCCAAAGGAAAAACACATAAATTGTTTTATTCTATCTGCAATTGCTGCTTTTTCTTCTCTGTTTGGTACCAGAAGACTTGTGTCTTCTAGCAGCTGTTACCTCACCGTGATCAGGCTGTGTGATTTGACCTAGTAACTCTGGCAATATTCTAGTATTTTAAGTGACCTTTACATGTATGTGCAATGTCTGAGCAGCAGCTGCATATACTTTGTGTCTTGGAAGAAATTATTCTGTAAAGAGTTGTCTTATTTTCAAAACGAAACAAAAAAAAAAAGGACAAGCCAATTTATAGACTCAACTGGTTTCTGAATTAGTTTTAAGGGTTTTGTTTGTTGCTTTATTTTTGCTTGTTGGCTTGGGTTTTTGTTTTTTTTTTTTTGCACTGAAGCTTTTATTAAAAACTAGTTGAACTATTGGTTTGTCAGCAAAGTCAGTTTACCAGCTCAGACTGGCTCCTGGCAGACTTAATACATTATCAGTCTGTCTCTTTTCCTGCCTCCTGGTGCAAGGATATGGCTTTCATTATGCATGCTTTATTCCTTGATCTTTGACAGCTGGGGGCATATGAGTGAAGTCTATTTTGTGTAAAATTAAGTAGCATAGGTTTTGTTCCCTTATTCACTTAAGGCATTTCCTCTAACTTAAAATAATATATTTCTGAACCTTACAGAGCTTGAAAGAAGGGTAATGTATGCCACTGAAAATTGGAAGCCTCCTTTATTCTCTACCCAATAATATTTATCCTCTATATGTAAAAATTCTGAAATATTTGAATATTTGATGGGGTTTTTTTCTTCCTTAATCAGGAATGGATTCAGGAGTACGGGTGCTGTCTCTTCTGATCATAACATGTTACAAGTTCAGGAGAAATCTGTAGCCTGCAGGGAACTCCTTAAAGCAAAGTGACTGAAGTACAGTCTAACAGAATACGTCTTCTGAGAGAGGGTCACAAACATGGTTACTCACTCCAGTACGATGTACCCAAGCTGCTTTTTTACTAGTAAAATAAAGGCTGCAACAGAATTTTGGAGAGAAGAGGCATCTTGTATTAATGTTCAATTAATGTAGTAATGTTCCCCTCTTGTTGGGGAACCAGGTCACCTGACAGAGTTGTCTGTGTTGCCAGCGTCAGGAGGATTAACCTCTCATAATCTGTGATTTGAATAAGAGATTTTGTTCCTGTCCTTACTGCTCAGTTCAAAGCAGCTGCTGGGCAGAAACTTCAGTGAATCTTCAGCAACATGTCTGTGTTGGTCAGTCAAAAAGGGAAGAAATAGGTGGTAGAGGATTTCTCCTAGCTGGGCTTTATAGCAACTGGTTTTACTGCTTGGATGGTAAGTGTATGTAGGTGGAGCTGTCCTATAGATTCAGGGAAGTTGGCTATATCCTTGGTTTCCTTTTTGTTTAAAAGGTGTTTTGTTACACAAATAATGTCAAATGCATTTCTCCATCACCACACTGCTTCCCCCCTGCCTCCCCTGGAAGGCAAACTTTGGACAAAGGCATCATCTCTTGGTTGGTAAGCACAACATAACAAAACTTCAGTGTGTGTTTGTTTTCCCACTTCTCAAGAAAAAATGTAACTGATCCAGAGCAATCAGTCAGAGGTGATGCTCATCTGCCTGTGCTAGGTCAGGCCAAAGCTAGGAGTCAACTAAAGTATATGTATCTATGCTTGAGGAATGGTGGTGGTAGTAATAAGGGACTTAGCTCTGCTTATAGCCCCACAAAATTTGAAGAAAGATTTTCTTTCACATATTGTGGTTGTGGGGAGGTTATTTATTTTAGGTTTTGGTTTGGTTTGTTGTGTTTTTGGTTTGTTTGTTTTTTTTTTAAACAGACTGTACTTGCTGTGTCAAAACGGTAGCAAAGCATCTTGCCACTCTTTGAGTGATAGTCCCTTTCCTCTCAATAGAGAGTGATATAGGTTTGTGTTGCCTACCTACTTTAAAACATCTAATTTTGCTGTCAAGTGACAGCAAAGATGTATTAGCAAAGAGGCTACATTGTGAAGCAAGGTCTCAGAATCATGTGTTCCCCCTTGCTATTGAAGAAATACCGAAGTGGAGTTCACCTGAAATTGTCTGTTGCCATCCTTAAGTCTTGGTTACATTAGAAATGGAGGAAACTTGGTGGTAGAACAGACCATGTGAAACTGTACTTTATAGAATGTCACCTCTGGGTCCTAAACCTAGAAGCCGGGGGCATATTAATATATAGAGTAGGTACTGCTGTATCATCATGTCTGCTTCTTACTAGGAATCATCTACATGTTTGTATGGACAAGCTACCAGGCTAAATGAGCTTGTTCTGCAGCCCTTCCTATTGTGATATGACTTCTCGCAGTGCAAAGTCCTGCTGAAGGTGTTCAAAGAGCCCCTTGTTCTGCAGGGCAGGAGATATCTGGTTTGGGACCCAGGTGTGAGATGCCATTGATGTCAAAGTGTGTCTTAGGGAATTCCAGCATCAAGTTTGAGCAATGGCAGTGTCAGATTTATTCAAATAACTGATGTTTTTGGAACAGTAAATTACAAATCTGACTGGCTTTGTCATGGTGCTGGTGAGGGAGAGGCAGTAACCACAGGCAAACATCTGAGATGGCAAAAAGGTCTCTGGAGTATCATTTGTGAACACTCATGTGACTTGGTTGCAGTTCTTGGTGGAGAAATAGGGCAGGAGAACTGACACTTCAGTCTCTCCTTGGTGAAGAAAACCATCTGGAGATAGCTTGAGTGCTCCACTAACTGTGTGTTGGAGCCTGGGCCTTTGGTTTTGAGTAGCAGCAGATGGATGTTGAGGTGACAGCTTGGACTGAAGTTAAATTTCAGGTAGATGTTAACCTGTCTGTGGGAATGTTATGAAGAAGCAAAGCACAATTCAAAATAAGCATCTGAGTATGCTGGCTCTTGCCTCACTAGAATTAACTTGTCAGTTTGCATTGAGATCATGATTATTGTCAGATAAGTTGAAAAGGTGAGTAATGAGGTAAAGGGCTCTCGGGAGAGTGGCACAGAGACTTCGCATATCTTTGAGGCACCTTCTATTCCCCCACAGGCTGTGGGGCTCTTGAGAGTTGGAGCTAATACTTTCTGTATAGCCTTTGAGGATGATAACGAGATGCATTGCTAGAGGAAAGATTTTTGTCCATGCGCTGGGAGGCTGTCTTTCCAGCAAGTACCAAACCAGGCAGAAGATGGCTTATGATTCTCAACTTCTGGTTACAAGAAGGGTGACCTGAGCTCAATGGGTTGATCTGCTTTGTGTTGGCTGGGGAAGTGTCCTGCCCGCTAGCTGAACTGCAGGCAGGAGAAACTGGGATAGCCTGGAAGAGCATCTGCAGTGATGGGAATTCCTGGAAGAATGTCCTGGTGTTGGGAATTCTGGCACGACATGTTCCACTGCTCTCCGAAAACTGCTGTTTTCTTCTCTCTTGTGCTGCATGTAGCCACACAGGCTGCCTAGAAGTAGAAGCTTCTGTACTTGTTCGGTTTCCAAGTATATTTCATGTACAAAGTGGAAAATATTTTATGGGCTGTTGGTACTCTGGATTCACGGGCAGTGCTAATGTGTTTCAAGAGGTTGTAAAGTTCAAGGCTTGCATGTTCCTACTTTCTTTACTGCTTCCCAGCATCTGTTTCCAGCATTTTTGGCTATGTGGTTTGTGAATATGCTTTTTTTTTTTTTTTTCCCCAGATAGAAGAAATAATATTGTCAAGCTTATTTTAGTTGTTGCTTATCTGAAATCAATTGAATGCTTCCTACTACCTTTCAGGAAGCTCTTTCTGGGATCAGCTGTAAGTAAGATTCTTGCAGCTTCCTTACTGCAAAGCATAAGTTTGACTAAATGCTAATGCTTAATATAATAATGATTTGAGCTGTGGTTTATAAAATAGCTTGTCAATGTTTTAAGCATTTTATTGGTAAGATCTCCTGAGGCTTTCGGGATAAAATGATCTGCATGTTTTAAAATTCTAAAATCCTTTTGCAGTACCTAATGGTCATAATATACTGGTTGTATTTTGCCAGCTGTTCTGTGCTAGCTTTTTAGTAAAATTACCATATCCACTTACAAGTTCAGAGATGAGGGAAGTTCTGGGTTTTGGGACCTGTTGTTTTGTGGGTCTCCTCCCTCACTTCCTCTCTGCGAACCTATCCTGTCCAAGTTGCTGTACTGCAAATTTTGTTTTCAAACCAACAAATAATAGCATGACCTTGCTGCCTGATACTGTCTTCCACAGAAATGCTGGTGTAAGGATCCTGGAAGAGCAGTGTGATGTCTACTCTAACTTCAGGGAAGGAACCAGTTGCAAACCTCTTTAGTTTTTCTCTTGCATTTTATTCCCTGTCACAGTGGCTTTCTACAAGTTGCATACATAGTTTCAGTTCCATTTTTCCTGTCCTATGTTCTCTTAGTAAGACACTTTGTTTTCAATTTGTGTTTCTTTGAGATACAGATTCGATTTTTCTGTCCGAAACTCTATTCACAACTGCAATATCCATGGCATATCTTCTGCAGCGCTATTTGTAATTTTTTAATTGCTGCAGCACTTTTTTCACCTGTGAATTTCTGTTGCTGAAATAGTTCAAGGAATGTTTTAGGCAGGTGAGTAGTTCTTGAGCTAAGCAACAAACAAGAATGCATGAAACTCTTCAGTTCAGGAGGTTGAAAATCTGTGTGATGTTAAGTCAGTGTGTCAAATCAAATCTGGTAACAGATTAACCTGTAAATGAGACCCAGATGTCTCTAACTGTCTGAATCTACTTTGTTATTGAAAGTGTTTAGAAGCCTACTTACATTAACTGCCTACTACATTAAACAATCATAGAAAGTAAATTGAGTTGTATTTCACACAACAGAAGCAGTAACCTTTTAGAGAAGGAGGGTCTTTTAAGAGAGGGCTTCTTTTGCTGATGAGGACTGAGTTTTATTTGAAACCAAAACAATTAAACAAGCCTTATCAAAGGGTCTGCAAAGTTGATCTTTTGCTCCAGTGAGAATGTGATGGAAGAAGTGGAGTGCTATGAAGCTCGCCTGCAATCTGTGCTACATACACTCACCAAGTTTCATGCAAAAGCTGAGCTGAAAAGTGGCAGTGTCTGCAGGAGGTGTGAAATTAACTAGTTCACTAAAGTGGTCAGACTGGATGATTCAGCAAAATAGTCATATATATCTTTCATTTGATAACTGGGTCAGCACAAAATATTAACTATGGATTTGCTCAGTTTTGTGTAGAGTGGCCATTGTGGTGTCCTGCTGACTCATCCAAGTTCGTGTGAATGAAACAGTGGAGAATACTGACATATCCTGCCACTGTACTATGTCACTCTGATGCCCGTGGGCTAAGGCAGTAATAGTGATTTAGACAAGACAATGATATATGGATATGATATAAAGGATGAACAAGGAGCTCCTGGACATGACCAAAAGGAAAAAGGAGGCCTATTGGGAGTGGAAACAGGGGCGGGTAGCCTGGGAGGAATACTGAGGAATCGTTCGAGCAGCCAGGGATGGGGTTAGACAGGCTAAAGCCCAGATAGAACTAAATCTGGCCAGGGACTTAAAGATAAACAAAAAATCTTTCTTTAAGTATGTCAGCGAGAAAAGAAAGACTAGAGAAGATGTGGGCCCTCTTTGGAAGGAAATGCAAGAACTGGTTACTCAGGACAGAGACAGAGCTGAGGTACTCAATGACTTCTTTGCCTCAGTCTTCACTGGCAAAGACTGCAGTCACACTGCCCATGATGCAGAATGCAAAAGCGAGGATTGAGAAAATGAAGAACTGCCCAATGTAGGTGAAGATCAAGTGTGAGACCACCTGAAGAACCTGAAGGTGCACAAGTCCATGGGACCTGATGAGATACGTCCATGGGTCGTGAGGGAACTGGCAGATGAAGTTGCTAAGCCACTAGCTATCATATTTGAGAAGTTGTGGCAGTCTGGTGAGGTTCCTGCCGACTGGAAAAGGGGAAACATAACGCCTATTTTCAAAAAGGGAAATAAGGAAGATCCAGGGAACTACAGGCTAGTCAGTCTCACCTCTGTGCCTGGCAAGATCACGGAGCAGATCCTCCTGGAAACTCTGCTGAGGCACATAGAAAACAAGGAGGTGATTGGTGACAGCCAGAATGGCTTCACCAAGGGCAAGTCATGCCTGACAAATTTGGTGGCCTTCTATGAAGGGGTTACAGTGGCAGTGGACGAGGGAAGAGCAACCGATGTCGTCTACCTGGACTTGTGCAAAACATTCGACACCATCCCACACGATAACCTGGTCTCTAAATTGAAGAGACATGGATTGGACAAATGGACCACTCAGTGGATAAAGAACTGGCTGGATGGTCACACTCAAAGAGTTGTGGTCAACAGCTCGATGTGCAAGTGGAGAGCAGTGACAAGTGGTGTTCCTCAGGGGTCGGTACTGGGACCTGTACTGTTAAACATCTTTGTTGGTGACATGGACAGTGGGGTCGAGTGCACTCTCAAGTTTGCCGATGGTACCAAGCTGTTTGGTGAGGTAGACATGCTGGAGGGCAGGGATGCCATTCAAAGGGACCTGGATGGGCTGGAGAGGTGGGCCCAAGCCAACCTCATGCAGTTCAACAAGGCCAAGTGCAAGGTCTTACATCTGGGTCGGGGCAATCCCAAGCGCAAAAACAGGCTCAGTGGGGAATGGTCGGAGAGCAGCCCTGCGCAGAAGGACCTGGGTGTGCTGATTGACAAGAAGCTCAGCATGAGCCAGCAATGTGCAATTGCAGCCCAGAAGGCCAACCGTATCCTTGGCTGCATCAGAAGAAGTGTGGCCAGCAGGTCAAAGGAGATGATTCTGCCCCTCTACTCCACTCTCGTGAGACCCCACCTGGAGTACTGCATCCAGCTCTGGAGTCCCCAGCATAAGAAGGACATGGACCTGCTGGAGCGTGTCCAGAGGAGGGCCACAGGGATGATCCGAATGCTGGAGCACTTCTCCTATGAGGAGAGGCTGAGAGAGTTGGGGCTGTTCAGCCTGGAGAAGAGAAGACTCTGTGGAGATCTTATTGTGGCCTTCCAGTACCTAAAGAGGGCCTACAGGTGAGCTGGGGAAGGACTTTTTACTCAGGCATGCTGTGATAGGATGAGGGGGAACGGCTTTAAACTGGAAGAGGGCAGGTTGAGATTACACATTAGGAAGAAATTTTTCGCTTTGAGGGTGGTGAGGCACTGGAACAGGTTGCCCGGAGAAGTTGTTGAGGCCCCATGTCTGGAGGTGTTCGAGGCCAGGCTGGATGTGGCCTTTGGCAACCTGGTCTAGTGGGAGGTTTCCCCGCGTATGGCTGGGGTGTTGGAACTGGATGATCTTCAAGGTCCCTTCCAACCTAAACCATTGTATGATTCTATATAGTTTTTATATATAGAAGCTAAGCCTTTTCTGGGTAGATTTCAGTACCTTGGTCACCAAAGTTTGGCCCATACAGGTGGTGGGATGCTTAAGCCAGGGGCTGTGAAAATTCTGGCAAGAAACAGATGTTGGGGTGAAGCTTAGTAAGCAGAGCCAGGCAGCAGCTGCAGTGTCCACCGGGACTGGAAATGTCTGTCAGCCCCAAGGTATGGGGTGTCTGGGCTGCAGAGGGAAACAAGGGGAGCGCTCTCTACCTGTGGGTTGTGACACATGTATGTGCAAGCCCTGGATCTTAACTGACCAGAGAATTTACAGAAGAACAGGGTAGCACCTAGCGAGGTTTGGCAGTGTGGAGGGTTATTGGGTTGTGTACTTTATGTAGTGCTTTCCTGGATTTCCTATATGAAATGGTGCTGACATTAAATGGGGCTAGTATTGAGTGTGTCTCGTCTTAGTAGTACAGGAATCTGGAAGACTCTTCCAAGCAGTCACACATGTCCCAGCTGCTATCAGTCACTGTCCAGTGGGTAGAAAGTGTGGAGTGACTGGTATAAATCTGTTTGGAAATTATGTTGTAAATCAAATAAACCTTGCCTGACTCTGGACAGGTTAATGAATTTGCAGATCATCTGAGCAGGAATATGCTAGTTCATGTGAATTAGAAGGGATTCTATTTCATTCTCAAGACATCTGGCAAAATGGAAGTCCCTTGGGTCAATCAATTTTCTACCACAGACAACAGAATAGAATCTCTTCCCCCCCCCCCCCGCCTTCCTGAGAAGAATGCAAGAGTGATAGTAGTTGCTTTTTAAATATGGTTGGTTGCTGAAGGGAGCATATCTTATTTGACATGGTTCCCAGGGCCTTAAGAAAGGCGAGCCAAGTTGTCCGGTGGGCATTTAGAGTGGTCAAATTGAAGGAAGTTCTTTGCTACATGAACGGGAACTGCAATGTAAAAGTAGTGTTGCGTTTTGTTTTTTTTTTTCATTTTGATGACCTATCAAAAATTAATGAACTCTTATTGTGTCCATCCATTTATTCTGGACTACTTCTACTATTAAAGTAGATCGATCTCTCGGTTCAGTCGGGGTAAATTGGTAAATTAGTGGTACTGATGGCTTGCTGTTTAGGCTATCTGGATTCCTCCACTGTTGTCTCAGTCAAACAGATGGTGGATTTTTGAAGGACTCTTTTGGGTACTGAGTCAAGAGAATCCTGCCCTTTATATGCAACCTTATTTCTTTAGGTACTGATGGAAATCTGCGCTATCTTCCTGCTCTCTGCCAGTTACCAATCAAAGTGGTAGTGGCTTTTTTCACAGTGGCTCGTCTTCCTTCTGGCAGCAGAGCAGTTCCCTGGTCAGCCCAACCCTCCATTCACATCAAGAAACAGCAATAACAAAATGTTATCCTCTGTTTGCTGTGAATGTGGTCTCAGCTTTTATGTCTGTTGGCACGTGAAGGTATCCACTGTGTTTCCGTCACGTCATTCTAGAAGGGAATACACTGGGGCATAAAGTGCTCTCTTCCCCGCTTGAGTGGAACAGTGTTTATATGCGAACCAGTGGTTTGTTTTCCCTGGCAGAAAAACGAAGTATAAAGTAATAAATGTGACTTAAGTCTCTTGTCTCTCAATGGCCCCTGAGGCTGAAAGAGACTCTCAGCTGCAAAACCCGCACCAGCTCAGCAGGCCTCTGCCACAAGGAGATGAAGCCCAAGTGGACCCTGCTCTGGGCTCTCTGCAGTCATAGCAGTGGCTGTAAAGGTGCTGCTGAGTGCCTGTGGGTCCCTGGGGCCTCCTGTGCAATTATTCTTCCTCTGAGTTAGTTCAGGAAAGTCTTTTCCTTCTGAACATAATTTAGGTCTCGATGTATGAGAATTCAGTGGAGACTTTCTTTTTAGACCTGTCTCAAGCTGGGAATACCAAGGCAACTGCGACATGTTGAATCCCCATAACAGGCTTGGAAAACCATTAAACTGCTCTTTTATCCAGCTCTTTCTTTCTTAGAGTTATGAAGGGATGAGAAGAGTTTTGCGACACAGTCAGTACTGTGCTTCTGCTGTGGCATGTGCAATTGCTTTTAATAGCATACCTCTGATGCTGCTGGGCTTTTAAAGGGATTACGTGAAACAAAACAGTGACTGAGTTAAAATCAGGGGTGAGGTCACTGTATGGCCTCTGCTTCCCCCAGGCTGGAGCTTCTTTTGGGTTCTGGTAGTGGGAAAGACAAGGGTTGCTTGCCTTCAGGTGGGAGGTGAGGGTGTGCAATGTCTGTGTATGTGAAATGTTTTGTTTTCCAGGGGAGGGAAAAGGTACCTGTGTATTAGGGTGGGATCCCCAGGGACAGAATAGTCCTTGTTTGATGTTCCAGTCTTGCGCCACTTGCCAGCCTCTCATGGATTTTATAAATAGCTTTCAAGAAGTGAGTAGGAGGTGTTGAGTTTCTGGCTCTGCAATGAGGACCTGTGCTATAGCTGTTGGTGCAGGGTTGAGACAGCAAAATTATTATCAAAGGCTCAGTTACAGAAAATCTAACCTGAAGGGCTAGAGCACTGCCTAGCCAGTGCTTTCCTCCTGTCTGCATACGTGCTGCAGGGTGCACAGGCTGTAAATTTGATGTGTTGACTTAGTCTTGGGTAGTTTGAGCATTTTGCTGTGGTCTCTTATTTCTGTTCCTTAAGCAACCTTTGCACCTGGTGCTGTGTATCACTGTGCACTGAAGTCTGAGCACCTGGAAGAGGTGAGAAAAGTACAAAGTGAAATGGAAATATGTATTGATTCTGTTGTTCAGCTGGGGACAGTTACTGTAGAAGTTAGAGTGCTCTTGAGAACACATTAACATTGCATTCATGTTTCACAGGGAAGAGGAAGTTATTTGCTAAATTGCTAATCATGAAAATGCATTTTGAATGTTCTGCTTTTAGTGTTGCATTTCTTTTTAAGAGCACTAATTAAACTGCACCCTTTCATTCTTCTGACTTCTCCCACGGACACTCCATGGCATTTTATTGGCCTCTGCATAAGGATGTAGGTTTTGTTGTAGTGTGGTGAGGGACCAGCTCGTAAGTCATGTGCTGGATTTAGTTAGGATGTAATCTTTTGGCCATCTGCTCAGGCACTCCCTGTGTCTGCATCCCTCTGATTTGCAAGCAAATATTAAAGGTGAGCTCAAATCTACAGATGTTCAGAACACCCAGGTTCGCTTTGAGTGCGAGCGTGTCCGCGCTTAGGTTTGATCGATGTGTTTTCTGGACCTCACAGTAATTAGGCATGCTTGACTTTAATTCTCTGGCTGGTGTATGGGGCATCTAGTCTGGAAAAAAAAAAAATCCTTCAGACTGATTGAAAAATAAGTGGATAGCAAGAATTTCTCTGTAGAACTGAGTTTAAGAATGCTCTCCTATAAGTTCTGCTGTTATTTTTCCGCCTTCCCACAATGATTCTTTTTGGCAATCTCTGGCTTGTATTTTCCTTTCCTGTCTTTAGGAGTCTGTCTGACTCTCCAGCCTGTGGTAACTGACAGCTGTAGAACATCTGGAGGCACCTGTTGTGCCTTTTTTTTCTAAGTTGCAGGCAAGACTTCAACTGAATTTTTTTTCTTGTGTCTTTAGAGAAACACCAAAATGGCAAGAGATTCCCTGAGAAAAATCTCTGGATGAATTGAATGTTTACATCAATTTTCATTGCTGTTATATCTGTCTGTCTAACTTGCATCTGGTTATTTCAGTGCAGACTGTTTGTTTTCTAATAGCTTCTTGAACTGAGGTGCAATAGCTGCATCTCTGCTATGCCCAAGTCTTTTAGTGATTAAATGAATCCTCACATGCACAGTGAGAGCAGGTGCATCTCTGTGCATCTGTATCATGCAATGCTTGCACATGGCAGTGCAAAGCTTTAGGTCTTGAAGCTTCCCTTTCTAAATTTCTATCATTTTCATTCCTTCCCTGCTGTTTTGCCTATACAGTGTTGCAGTGGCATGGGATTATGGTTCAGCATAGTCCCATGTTTGCCTCTGAAGAGCTGGACTTTCTATGCTGCCCAGTTTGAGAGAAGCCATTTGAAACTGAATGGAATTCAGCATTTCCAGGTAGTTTAAAAATGTGGCTTCCCCAGAGCCTAGAAGTGGCTTTGGGATAAATGGAAGTGAGTCAGAAAATCTCTGATCTAGACCTTTGACTTACTTTGTCTTCAGCTTTTTACTTTGTGGCGATACAGAAGCAACTATATCTGCAAAACTTGGCTCTGCAGAATGCTTTCCTTTTGTAATACAGGCATTTTGTTAAAAAAAAAAAAAAAGTGCTGTTTCATATGGCTTGATTTCAGCCTGCTGTCCTCCTGTCCCTGGAGTAGCAATGAGTTTTCAGCCATTGTTGCAACACTATAAGTAATTAACTGTCAGGCTTCTTCACAACTTCATTACTCCTTTGTGTCCTTTCTTGAGCTCTTAACATATAGGAGCTCTAACCAGACAGAATGAGCAGGTGGGGGTACAAAAGTTTACCCAGGGAAGCTAACCTTGTGCCTTTCTAAAGCTGTGGTCCTTTGGTAGTGGCGTGGTGTGTGCAGTTCTGTGTGTTGCACCTGGCCCATGAATTCTCTGGGCTGACGAACAGGCTGGGTCTTGACAGTGTCTAATGGCTCTTCCCAGCTATGAACTCCTTGATAATCACCGTGTTGGATGGGGGACCCTGCAGACTCACCGCCAGTCCTGATCTTGAGATGTTGTGGGAGCTGCACTTTTGTCATGATTTTTACACACCCTAGGAAGTGCTTTCCAGTGGGCTAACAAAATAAAAACATGTCTAAGTCACTTTTCATGGGAACTTTTAGGGCATGCTGTGTAAACTTGCAGGTACAGCAGAAGAGTTACTGGTGAGATGAGACTCACAGGTTTGTGATCAAGCTTTTATAAATAAGCTCTGATTCTGCAGCTAAAGGTGTAATTTATTATATGTGGGTTGTCTGTGGCCATGGTGTTCATTCCTGATAGATTCTAAAGACTCAGGACTCCATTTTTGTTATGTGGATCCATAGCAGGCTTGTGATCTTCAATTTAGTCTCACTGCTGCTTCAGAATATCCCTGTTGTGGTGAGCCATGGAACAGCTCTTGCTGAAGGCCCACACAGGCACTCTTTTCAGCATGCTAAGGCAGTGTAGGGTTTGCTGCCTTTCATCAAGTGAACCTCTTAATATTTAGAGGTTGAGGTCACAATGTACAGACAGCATCTGTTTTGTAGTTTGCATATTGCTTGCTGCAGAGACACGTGTCTTGTCTCTGTGTCTAGCAGCCCACTCTGGCTGCTTTTTTGACAAATAATACCAAATTTCTGCACTGGGGTTGCCTCCACTTCCCTGCTAACAGCAGTGGAGCTTGTTACAAACAGGGAGAGAGACCAGCTGAAGCTTACTGTACATCCCCTGCCCTCTTTCTCCTATTTTCCTTCCCTCAAGCACATGCACTTGCTTCTTTGTCTCCTGCTTCTTGCGAAGGAGGGGAGAGGGGAGGATCAGAGATAAGCTGGGGTCTTCCCACTCCAGGGCAGTATTTCAAGAAATACCTGCTTTTGTGTAGTATCCAAAGGCACCTAGAAAGTGGGTAGATTGCCCTGCCTGTTTCTCAGTGGTTAAACAGACTGATTGACTTGGAGATTAAAAAGGAATCTGCATCTTCAGTCAGCAGCAACACTGCCCCCCCCACTGTTGTATGTTTTGCTTGTACCATTAGGTTTAGTGTCAGGAATGCTTCAGGCCCTGAACCTGGGAGAAAATGAACCTGTTTATTTTGGACCTAAAGGCTCGTGGGCCTTGGCAGTCAAGGTAAAAGCTACAGGTCTTCAAACTTCTGTTTGAGATGCCTCTGGCTCATACCATACCTGGTACAGCATTTCCTTCATGCAAACATCTACCTGGACTGTAAATGCTTGCAAAGAAGAATGTCTCAAATAGCAAGAGTGTTCTCCAGCATCACACTCCATTGCAGCTCTGTGTGTGTAACTGTGTAAGGGCCATTATTTTATTTTTTTTATTTTTTAATGTTCCTTTCTAGAACATTTATCTTGGAATTAGACTCTGTGAGCCTTTAGTAAGTGATTTGGGTGCTTTGTTTTCTGGAGGAAACTTGACTACACTGGTTTTTATATCTTTTTGCTCTCTGGTGTATCTTGCTTCTTCGCTTGTTAAATATGTTTTCTTCTTAGTGTTAGTTTTCCACTGGGAACACTAGTTGGAGCCTAGAGATGTCTTCTCTTAGTGCTTACACTTAGCAATACCAGTGAGGATATGAGCTTGCAAGAGAGAAATGTAAACAAAATCTCCCCTAGGTAGACATGGACCTTCTCCATCTGGTGAGATAAGAGCCAGTGCTGTTTTATATTCTAACTGTTGTTCTTGATAAATACTGTCCTGGAATTAAATTAATAGAGGACACCTCAGAAAAGTGACATTTGTATTTAGGCTGCTGCTTGTTTAGCATAGCAGGTTAATTTGATTTACAGATGTCTTACTATAGAGCTACTAATCAGGCTTGATTATTTCCAAGTTGTTGTTGAAAGTCGGCTCTGCACTGTTAAGGAGAGATTCTTTGTTTTTAAAGAAATGTTTATTTCTTCTACAGTGTCTGTAACTTTGTAAGTGAGGTGGTAAGAAATGGCATCTTGCTAAGCAGCAGTAACATCTGGTTGCAAAGGACTGGTTTTGAAATTACTTTGCATGAGCCATATCACATAGCTTTCCAAACACTTAATCAATGCATTTAAAAAATAATCACAGGATTAGAGAGGTGAGATGGGGTACAGAAGAGGTTTTGCCTCCAGATCTGTTGAACTGTTAAAATGAATGTGGATTTCTAGCTACCAGTCGTCTACTGGGGATGTTGTCTGATTAATATGATGCCCTGTGATGCTCTGACTCAGATAAAACTGTGACAGGACAAAATCACTAACAGCTTTTTTCTTTTCCTTTTGTTCTCTTTACAGTAAAAAAAGCTAAACTCCAAGGACCACCAGGTAAGCCATACTCTACTGCTTGTTTGCAGCAACGGTGACACCTGCTCTCTTACTCCTGCTCATGCTGCTGACTCCAGTTTTCATCTACATCCTCTCTGCGCCATTACGTTCTCCTTAGGAGTAACAAAAACTACCCTGAGAATCTAGGCAGCCTGAGGTGGTGGAAAGCTTGAGGCTGTGATCCAGTGTTGCAGTGCTGAGAAACCTCTACCTGCTCACCTGACCTGAACAGGTGATGGGCAAGGAAAGATGTTCCTTTAGTGTCATCAATTCCTGCCCCACCCTGCACTTTCCTCTCATCCTTCCTCTGTCCCTCCTAAAAACAGAATCTGAAAACATCCACCGAGCAGAACTGGTGCATGCCTGTCTGGATTCAGTGCCTCCTCAATCCTGATCGGGATTGCTGGATGGTACCACAGAACGGATTCATTCTCTTATGTGGCAGTCCATAATGGCTATGCTTGGGATTGCAATCCCATCCACCAGGTTTTGCGTCTGCGTAGTAAAATAAAAACAAACCGCTGGAGACACGCAGAATTTACAGTGTAGGCAACTATTTCACTGTGGTTCAGTAGCTAGCAGGGAATCCCTTAGCAAGCAAATGTTTAGTGAATGAAATTTGGTGTACAGTTTACAAAAGAATAACATAATATGTAAGAATAAATATTCTTACGAAAGAAGAACATAATTGTGGAATAACACCTATTCAGGTGGTTAGATCCAAAGCAATTGCACAGCTGTATTCATGACTTGTTCAGCTTTATTCTCTTGATATAGCCATCCTCAAGTTATAGCAGAAAGCTTCCCAGGCCTCCTTGTCCGTACTCCATGTCAGGTCAACATCTGTGTGTGCACCAGCCTTGAACTTGCAGGGAAGGAAAGCTGAGTGCCCAGCCTGGAAGGGAGATACTATGTACTTTATCGTTTCTGTAATCAAGAAGCCTGCTGATGGCTGCAAAATATTTGTCTTGTAGTCTAGGTTTAACTCAACTGAAGTGTATGGTTTTGCTGACAATCCCACTGTCCCAGGAGGATGCAAGTGATGTGACTAGATATGAGGGAATCTTACTTTCAGGGACTTCCATTTCTTCCTTGGCTTCTGGATCATGTAGTTTTCCTTTCCACCCTTTCTGTTAGGATATTTGAAGCTAGATGCTGGGACATGCCATAGTAGCTAACTGCAGTCATGCATGCAAACTTTGGTAGTATTAAAACGGAGTGTGACCTAACTGGGAATATATGCAGCAGAATATTGAAGTATTAAAATACATGTGCTACTTTCTAGCTGCTTAATATGTTTCTTATTCCAGGCTTGATGAAACTGATTGATAGGTCTGAGGTGGTGACTCCTCTTAAAAGGGAGTTTGTTCATTCTCAGATGCTGATATTCAAAATTTGCTTGTGTCTGTGCTTGGCTGCTTTTGACTTTATCAGCAAAGAGATAGCAGCAACTAGGCAAAAAGTTGTTCCAGGCTTTTTCTTCAGATTTAAATTAAAAAGTAAAACATCTAAACAAAGCATGTCTTGTCAAAATGTGAGTATAATGTATTTCTTCTAGGTCAGCTGATCAGTTTTAGCACATTTAGTATAAGTCACTGTATTTTTCTTCTGCCCTCGATGGGTCTGTAAAGTTCTTTGTGGATTCACAGGTTGAAAACCAGGTTGGAACTAGGAGAGCAGTTGAGTTAGAAGGAAAGAGGTGATATGATCTGCCCAACTGCTTCTTGCTTGTATGTTTTGCACGTCTGTTTTTTGCTCTGCATGATGGGCCCTGTTCCTTCAGACTGTCTGTTCTTCCTCTTGTCTGCATTTCAGGAACAGGATCTTACAAAGGGTTTGTGTTCTTCAGGATTTTACACTCTTGGTTTGTCCCTGATTTACTTCAAGTGCTTAGTTGCCTGTGGGTTTTTTTTTGTTGTTGTTGTTTGTGCATGAGTTTCTAAAAAAAATGTGATTGAAAATTTAATGGCAGGTGAAAAACATCTTGTACATTTGGCTTCTTAACACAGGGATGTCTTCCCATATAGGCTTTTTGTTTTGGGTCCTTCTGAGATGCAATCTATGGACTGAAAACCCTGAAATGTTGCATTTATGTGATGAAAGGGTATACTGAAGGACATAACTTTTTGCCTCTTGTTCCCCAGATAAATTCAATACATATGTGACCCTGAAAGTGCAAAATGTGAAGAGCACAACGGTAGCCGTGCGTGGTGACCAGCCCTGCTGGGAACAGGATTTCATGTTGTAAGTATGGTGTTGCGCAGTGATGAGGTGCTTGTGGCTGAGTCCTTCCCCAGCACTGATGTTTATATGGAGCTGCTATTGTGTTGTGTAAATTGGAGTACTTAAGTAGGTAAAGTGTACAAGCCTGGTGACAACCTAAATCATTTGCTTTTCAGTTGTACCCACTGATCTGTGCTGAATAAGATGTGTGTTAGAAAATTGTCTCTATGGGTGCCACAGGCTGGCTGGAGCAGTCTGTGTCTTTAATGGTACCAGGTTACCTGGATTCCTGTTCTTAGACCTGTGTGTCAGGATGCAACGAGGGTCGTCTGCTCCTGCAGGGACAGGTAGCCAGAAGCAGAGTGTGGTAGGACAGCTGGTAGGGCAGGGTCAGGTAGCCAGAAGCAGAGTGTGGTAGGATGGCTGGTAGGGCAGGGTCCTTGCCAGCCGGGGCCAGTCCCACAGTACCTGAGCAGTGCAAGCGGGGTAGGCTGAAGGATCAGGCCAGTGTCTGCCGAGAGGTCAGGTCATCAGACAAGTTCATAGTAATGAGGCAGGTCCGAGGTCAAGCTGGGAGTGCAAGTTAGCAAGTCAGGCTCAGGGTTGTGTCTGGTAATGATAACCAGGGTCAGACATAGTCCAGCAATTGCCAGTCAGGTCCGTAGTGATGAGGCAAGTCTGAGGTTGAGCTGGGAAGTCAGTCTCTGGGTTGGGTCTGGATTGGTGGGGGTTCATGGCCAGGCATGGGCACAGCTGCAGCTAAGCTGGAGACAAGCACACCTACAGCATAGCTTAGGCAAGGACTGGAGGCCCAGAGCTGAGCTTAAATGGGGCTCCTGGTCCCTAGGTGGAGGCCACTGGAGAGGCTGGTCAGGGCAATTAAGAGCTGTTGTTGGTGCGCTCAGGGCCTCGACAGGGTGATCCTTGTTACCTCAGTGCAGAGGAGCTGCTTTTGTGGGTTGATGTTTTCTGCCATTGGCTTGGTGGCTATCAGTGTGTTTTCCATCTCTCCTGTTGCAGCTTGAGGGGCTGCCAGTCCCTGCCATGAGCAGCAGAACCAATTCCAGATCTCCCGGGGTTCCTGGTGCAGCTGCTTTACTCTGGTCCTCATAGTCTTGACACATAGCCTGGGATTTCCCAGTATCTTTTAGAATTCTGGGTTGGTTTGGTGTTTTTTTTTTTTTTTTTTTTTGCAGGTGGACAAATGACTCATTGATATATTGCATCTGCTTCTGTTTCTATAGCTTTGTAAGGCAAAGTGAACTAAATTTACTAAGTCCTGGACTCCAAGTCCTTTTCTCTGACTTTGGCATGGACGCTACAGTTGTGGAGGGAATGATGTTGTGTTCACCTTGTGGAGTCAAAGCTAGTGCTGCTGTTTTTGAGTGAGTCCGAGGTGTTTACATAGTATCTGTAGCAAGAGACCCACAGGGAATTTTGTGAATATGTTTCCCAATGCAGCAGCAGTTGGTTCTCCTCTGCTGAAAGTGGGAAGCTTTTGCCTTTGGTTGAAGAGTTCACCTGGGCCATCACAGCTGTGCTCCCATCTCCCTTGTTTGGTGGCACTCTGCTTTTGGAGCAGCACATGAGGTGTGTGCCTCTGCGCAAAGTCTGGAGCCTATCCTTTGGCATCTGGTGAAACACGTGTGCTCCTGAATGCCACCATCTCCTCAGCTCTGCAGTTCCTGGTCAGACAGAGGCTGTGGCTATCACTGATGTCTAAACCATGCAGGATGGGGGCAGGGAATTGTACCTGTCTGCCAAATCACATGCCTATACCCAAACTACTAACTCATTCTTCCTGTGATTTGTGCTTGTCCTGTGGACAGGAACTAGCTTTAAACATAGCCAGTTACAGCGGAGGCTGCTCAGCAGTGATTTAAGAATGACACTTGTTTATATTAGATGACAGCTCTCATGGTTGCTCCTCCTCCTTCCCCTCAAACAGCTCCTGGAACTACTCTGCGTTATCAGCTGGGAGCTTAGCTAGCATGCTGTAAGGTCACTGTGCTGCTCCGTAATTAGTTGCTAGGGGATATGAAAGCAGAATATTAGCTGAACTACCTTGCCGTTATTGTCCCTGCTTTAGCCAGGCAACAGCACAGTTGCTCTGATGTTTCCTTATAACAAAAATATTACACGTGGCAGGGAACGTGCTTTGCATGATCCTGTGTACATTAAGTTGTCCCAGGAGAAATAACACTGATATTCCAATACTACTATTCACTGGTTTGCTCTTTTTCTTTCTGGAGTTGGAAAAGGCTTTTAAACACAGTAGTTTTTCCCTGAGGGAAGGATGCTTTTACTGTCTTTGTTTTTGTTTACCTTTTTTATGAGCCATAGTAAAAGAATAGACTACAACCAAGAAAATGCTTTCTCTGTGTTTGTTATTTTTGCTTCCAAACTCCTTGTGAGAGATAACACTTCAGAATTTGGGGCTCTGGGGTTATTTGAGATTTGCGTATTTACTAGATCAGTAAAGCACTTTAATGTATTCTTTGGGGACACCTTCTAATTTTGAAGGAGCTTTAAAAGGACAGCATATTTGCAGCAAGCACCTCTTGAGTGAAAGTGCAAACTGATGTTTAGAACATGCTGATTAAAACGGTGTTGAAGTTGTTAGAAATGTCTTTCGTTTAAATTCTTTGTGAGGGAGGGACACCAAATTCCAATCTCAGCTCTTTTGTTCTTTGAAGCTGTTCTGCATCTAACCAGAAGGTGGAGAAAGGGAGACACAAAGGCAGTCAAAGCCACTCTACTGAAAAGCTTTTTATCTTTTATTCTTATTGGTGACATGTCCTGTGGAGTTCTGTACGGAAGCCCATTGGGTATCTTATGATCAATGTCTTCCTCTGTCAATGTACGCTGAAGCAAAGAACGTGGTTTTAGTGTGCCTGAATTAGAGTATTTCTTCCTTCCTTTCCCTTCCTGGTCTCACACTGGTCCAGCCAGCAGAAAATCAGTAATTTCTGTTGTTGTTGCAAGTTTGTGTAATCTGATAAATGTCTTCCAAGAAGCAAGCAGTGGGAGGACAGAGCAGTGATAGTTCAAGTGGTTAGTTGTTAGATTGGCTGTATTGAGTAGCCATATCCAAACAGAGGGAGCTGGAGACTCAATTTCAGGATGCTAGCAGTAAACTCAAAATAAGCCTGTGTAATAGCTTGGTTTTGAACTATGCACACTGAGTCACCCATGTGCTGGACACTCCTGGCTTTAATTCCTGTGTCTTAAACAAGAACAGGAGCACTTGGGTTTGAAATAGATATTAATGTGCTTTGCTGTAGCTGTAGGGTTTGTCTTGAACTTTGTAGATACAATATTCTCTTTTAAAGCTGTAAGAAGTCTCTGGGGCAAAGCTCCAATAGATGCTGGAATTTGCAGCAGTTCTTTTGTTTTGGCCATGATGGTAGTCTATTGAAATTAGTGACTAATGTGCTTTTAAATTCCCTTGATAAACTTAATGTGAATACATTTGGAAGGACAGCAGGCAGCAGCACTGTGTGTCCAAGATACCTACTTTGGGGGATTAGCAGTTGCGCTAAAGAAAAATCCCGAGCTCAAAGAAGTAGGAGCAATAGCCTTTCTTCAAGGCAAGTGTGAGACGGTTGTGTATCAATACACAGCTCAGGATTCTCCTCTACTTCATTGTTTTTACCAGTGTTCAGGCTGTGCGTGTGTTATGCTCTTCTTAAGTAAACATGTTATAAACCAGCATGGAAGTGGGAGGCATAAATTCCATGAAGCGTTGGGAAGAAGCGAATGTGAAATGCGTTCTTTCTGTACTGAGAGGGAAGATGTTCATGAAAACCTTCAGAGAAGTGTTTCTAAGAACTTGGCACTTGGTGGTCATCTGGCTGTATTGCTGTTTGCTGCCAGAGATTTGCACAGCTCAAAGCCTTGCAGTGTCATGCAGGGGAAGAAACTAGTGCTGGAGCAGAAGCTGAGTAATAGTGCTGCTGATGCAGCTACGCTGGGTTTGGAACTGTTAATTTTGGCATGTGAGCTCCACTCACAGAAAAGTATTGGCATGTCTGGACCTGCTGAGTATGGTTGTGCTGCTGTGCTGCCAAGGGAAAGGAGGCAGACACTTTGTTAGAAATGGCGTTCCTGATGACAAAGAACAGCTTACCTCTAGGTTTTGGCCCAAGATATACTTCCTCCTCCTGTGCACATAGCTACAGAGGCAAGTTCTTAACTAGCAATCCATGCATGACATAGTGCAGGGTTTTAGTTTGTGATCTTTCTGTAGTTGGTGTTAAGCTATGAGAAGTCAATAATTAGAAACTAGTGTTCCCTGTGAGTATGAGCCGCCTCAACTGTGTGCTTCCAGAACTGCTCTGTAGCTTGACACAGCTGTGTGGAAAGAGTTCACTGGTATAATCATGGTAGTAATGCAGAACCTAAAGCAGAATTATATTGTATTCTGTTTTTTTCTCACCTGTGCTGCCTTTTCTTTTCTTGCAGTGAGATCAGTCGGCTGGACCTGGGCCTAATTGTTGAAGTATGGAACAAAGGACTGATCTGGGACACCCTGGTTGGGACTGTGTGGATTGCTCTGAAGGCCATTCACCAATCTGATGAGGTTAAGCTGACACAGAAGCTTTATTTTGACAGCTCGCATGTTGGTAGTTAACAAAATCAGGCCTCATGCAGCCCAGGGCTGTGCTCTTCAGCAAAACTTCTGCTTGCAAAGTCAGGAAGGCTGGGTGAGGGGAGAGAACTGTTGGCATCACGTTGTTGGTTTTGTTGGAAGCTGCCAACACTGAAACCAAAACTCAGCTTAAGTAGGGGGCTTTGGTCTCATTTCACTTACATGGACTCAAAAAACAGGGCTTAATCTGTTTGAGATCATGTATAATTGACAACTGTCTGAAGTCTTAAGGACTGACTGCTTAGTGTGATGCTCAAATTTCTATGAGTTCTTGCTAATGATGGAGGGTGCCCTGATAATAGACAAGCTGGCCTTTGACGCAGGCCCAGAGCATGTCTGCATCATCATCTTGTAGCTTCTAGTTGCAGTGTTAGAGGGTGTCTAGTGGTGCTAATATGAATTGAAAAATGTAGGAAGTAAGATGTGCCAATGTCTGTAACTGCCCTAACTTCTGAATTTGGCGGTTCTTGCAGCTGAGCAGGACATGTTTGGTTTTTTACCTCAAATTTCAGGGTGTTTATTTAAAAGATTATTGAATTTGATCAGGGAGAGGGAGATTATATTTTCTATAAAAGGAAAGGAATGGGAATGACTAGCAGTGTGGCCATAAAGTCTAGCTGATGACCAATTCCTCTGGCTGTCCAGGCACTCCTTGGTGCCTGCCTTTGAGGACTTACCTTTGCATTCCCCTGGGAAGGCAGTAGTTCTGCTAGGAGGTGTTTGCTGCTTGTCTTGGTAAAGGCCTGTGAGACTGATGAGAAAAGCTGCCAGCATGTGCTGAATGCATGTTATTTGATGCTGAACTACTGATAATACTGTAAGGCTCTTCCTGGAGTCTTTCATCTTAGCAAATATGTGAGAATCACTGCATAAGGACCTGCCAGACTTGAAACTTCACTTGTTGCTTGTCATTCACAGGAAGGTCCTGGGGAGTGGTCTACGCTGGAGGCAGAAGTTGTAATGAAGCATGATGAAATCTGTGGAACCAAAAACCCAACTCCTCATAAAATTTTGCTGGACACAAGATTTGAATTACCTTTTGGTGAGTGCATTTCAATAACTTACTCAGGGTGCTGACAGTGGAGAGAAAGTGTTTGGGAGCAACTTGAGTTTTATAATCAACTTGTGCTCATTCTCAGTTCATTCAAAGTAGTTCAGTGCAGGTAGAATTGCTGGTGTTTATTTCTTGTTTGGCTTCTTTCTAACAACATCAGAATAAATAAGGAGGATTTGAAGGCCTTCAAGTGCGGGAATGTTTAGACTAGCAGCAGTTTAAGAAACTATTAATGCTATTTCAGGATTGTGCAGTCAGACATTTTGTTCCTGAGCAAGGAACATTCACTTCTTTCTATCTAGACAAATTTGGCTCTAGAAGAGGTCAAGTGCGCTGTTAGAGCTGTTCTGTGGTAGGTGCATTTAAACCCTGTTAGAAGTGTGCTGTTCAGTTAGTGAAACATTAATGCTTAGTGCTCCTGAACACTATCATTAGCAGAGTATATAAATAACTTGGTGTTATAAGAACTACCTTTCTGGCAATTACTTGTGGTTGAAAAGTACAGATTGTGGAAAAGTAGCTGACTGGAGCAAGGCCATCTAAAGTAAAGTGGTGTATGATTATTTTTTTTTAATTTTATTTTGCTTAAAAAACCTCAAACAAATAAATCCCAAAAGTAAGGCCTTAGCCAGAATACATCCAAGGCTTACACAGCTTCTCTTTCCAGCTCTTATCTGACTCTTGGGACCAAGAACAGAAATGATGTTTTTGGGGCTCATGGTATTTTTTTCTGCATTGGGCTTTGAAGTGTTTCAAAGTTGTCTGCGACTGCAAGGCTCATCTCTCCCCTCTGCCTGTTGCTTGTTTTTTTTGCTGCCAAGCCCCTGGCAGTGTGAGCAATTTGTGTCATGCTCTAAGCACTTGTGGAGCATTTGTGCACCCACTGGCATTTGGCCAGCAACTATCAGGTTGGCCATCTGTTGTGGAAAAAAGTTAGGTCATCTGTTAGTCTGATACCCCCCTTCTGGGTGCAAGGGAGGATGCAGGCTTTGGCCCTGCAGTGCTTATTATCAATATAAATTGTATTTTGTTCTCCGAGTGTATTATTTTGAGTGCACAGTCTGCTGGATGGTGCAATTCAGGGTGAGTGAAGTGTTTTATAGATGTAATAGGCACTGCTCTTTAACTACAGTCCAGTGTGTAAGGGGAAAAGGTATCTGACATCTCAGCTGTCTTGACAACGAAGCTACCTAATGTTGGTTTGGAGCCATCCCTCTTCCTCACGAAAATGTCCTGGTGATTCACTGCTGCTGTCACCCTGTCAGTGGGAAGTTTATTACTGAAATTACTTGTTACCTAAGAAGAGGAACAACTCACTTGAATTCCTTGTGGGGTAAAACATTGACTCTTAGGGGCAAGTGTTTTAGGCTTCTGGGAGGGAGAGAACACAGCACACATAGCTGAAGGCAAAGCTTGTAGCCGCTACTTTCTCATCTAAGTTCATTCTGATGTGTTTGCTTGTAAACTGTCTCTGCTTTAAAAGAAAATGAAGTTCTCATCTCTCCCTGTGTATTCAGCAAGTATCCAAATGAGAAATTGCTTTCTTCTGCAATTCATGTTTTGAACTAGATGAGGTGACAGCGAGGTGGATTGAGAGTTGGCTGCGGGACAGAACTCAGAGGGTTGTGATCAGCGGCACAGAGTCTAGTTGGAGGCCTGTAACCAGTGGTGTCCCCCAGGGGTCAATACTCGGTCCAATTTTGTTTAATATATTCATCAATGACCTGGATGAAGGGACAGAGTGTATGCTCAGCAAGTTTGCTGATGATACCAAACTGGGTGGGGTGGCTGACACCCCAGAGGGCCGTGCTGCCATCCAGCGTTTCCTGGACAGGCTGGAGAGCTGGGCAGAGAAGAACCTAATGAGGTTCAACAAAAGCAAGTGCAAGGTCCTGCACCTGGGGAGGAAGAATGCTAGGCACCAGTATAGGTTAGGGGCGGACCTGCTGGGAAGTAGTTCTCAGGAGAAGGATCTGGGGGTTGTGGTAGACAGTAAATTATCCATGGCCTAGCAATGTGCCCTTGTTGCCAAAAAGGCCAATGGAATCCTGGGCTGCATAGGGAAGAGTGTGGCCAGTAGGTCGAGGGAGGTCATTCTTCCCCTCTACTCTGTACTGGTGAGGCCACAACTGGAATACTGTGTCCAGTTCTGGGCTCCCCATTTCAAGAGGGACAGGGAACTGCTGGAGCGAGTCCAGCGAAGGGCAACTAAGGTGATTAAGGGCTTGGAGCATCTCCCTTATGAGGAAAGGCTGAGAGAGCTGGGACTCTCTAGCCTGGAGAAGAGAAGGCTGAGGGGAGACCTTATTATGGCGTACAAGTATCTAAAGGGTGGGTTGAAGGAGGATGGAGCCAGGCTCTTTTCGATGGTTCCCAGTGACAGGACGAGGGGTAATGGGCACAAGTTAGAACATAGGAAGTTCCGTTCAAATACACGGAAAAACTTCTTTATGGTTCAGGTGAGAGAGCACTGGCACAGGCTGCCCAGGGAGGTGGTGGAGTCCCCTTCTCTGGAGATTTTCAAGACCCGCCTGGATGCAGTCCTGAGTAATGTGCTCTGGGCAATCCTGCTTTAGCAGGGGAGTTGGGCTAGATGATCTCTAGAGGTCCCTTCCAACTCTGAAAATTCTGTGATTCTTAAAAAATTCTCAAGCTCCACCTAAACTGAATGAAACATTTTAAATACACAGACTGTGTAACCTGGGGTACTGCATCCGTGTGCATCATCTAATCTAAATGAAACAGAGCAGCCAGAAGTGACAGAAGCATGACAGAAGCACAGCCAAACAGAAGAACACACTATTTTGTTGAAGCTGCTATCCCAGACAGCTGTATTTTACCAGACTTGGAAAGCAGCACAAGCTGTATGTGTGCACACAGATCGCTCCGGTTCTCATGTATCTACAATAGCCAGGAGATCTTCACCTGGGAAACAAAACGTGATACACAATGTTCCTAAGTGTCACTGCAAACATGCTGTTATTAAAAGGTTACCTTTACAGCAACAGAGCTGCTGACTTAAGAACTTCCACAGCAGATCAGCAATCTGTTTAGTTCTCTGTGTAGGTTTAAAGCAGGAGTTCCCAGCTCCTATAACAACACATTCTTAACATGTGGGGCACTGAGAGTCCATACTGCTACCCTCCACTGAAAGGGAAACTGATCTGCAAATCCATTGGGAGAGATGCAGAGGCAGTGCTGTGAGCTGAGCTGAGCTACCTCCATGGATCCCTCCAGGTCTCACTGTACTGCAAGGGCAGGGAGACAGAGCCTAGTCCATCTTGCAGGGTCCTTCTCTACCCTAGAGGTGATGGCAGGAGTCGTTCAGTCATGGTGTGAAAGGAAGCACCACTGGGGAAGGTGATATGGATAGATGCTATCTTATAGCAAATACCCCACATGCTTGGGTGCCTACCACTTTTCAACTCGCTTTTGACCTTGCTATGGCAGACTGAAAATTGAGAAGATTCAAGAAAAACTGCAGCACTCAAGTGAAGAACAGCAGAAGCCTTGAAAGAGCTAACTTGATGCACCTATTTTTTTCCTGGGCATTATGAAACACTGCGGAGGCAGACAACTCTTCAGACTCTGAACTAAAAACCCTTCAATATAGCAATGTGGAGTTCCTGTTATTTCAGTATTGGGCATAGCAAGCAAAGGAATAAGTAGTAGGTGTGCTTTAAATGATCAATTGTATTACAAACAGAAGAGCCACAAAAAGCTAGTTATTTACTTAAAGTTTTCAGTTTTCTGCATGAAACTCTACTTCTCAAAATTCTATGTTCTATAGAACATCATATGTTTTAAAACAGTAGTTTAAAAACCTACAAACAAACAATTAAAAAAAAAAAGTCCTGTGTTTTGAGTATAGTAGTAGGGAGAAAATGCACTGTTACCTGAAATATTTTATTTTTTAAATCCAGATGCTCTAACACATAATGGTTTACAGGGAGTCTGTTTTCCTACACTTGAAAAAAAAAATTACAAAATGTAATGTAGTTTACGGAATCACGGAGTTTTCAGAGTTGGAAGGGACCTCTAGAGATCATCTAGCCCAACTCCCCTGCTAAAGCAGGATTGCCCAGAGCACATTACTCAGGACTGCATCCAGGCGGGTCTTGAAAATCTCCAGAGAAGGGGACTCCACCACCTCCCTGGGCAGCCTGTGCCAGTGCTCTCTCACCTGAACCGTAAAGAAGTTTTTCCGTGTATTTGAACGGAACTTCCTATGTTCTAACTTGTGCCCATTACCCCTCGTCCTGTCACTGGGAACCATCGAAAAGAGCCTGGCTCCATCCTCCTTCAACCCACCCTTTAGATACTTGTACGCCATAATAAGGTCTCCCCTCAGCCTTCTCTTCTCCAGGCTAGAGAGTCCCAGCTCTCTCAGCCTTTCCTCATAAGGGAGATGCTCCAAGCCCTTAATCACCTTAGTTGCCCTTCGCTGGACTCGCTCCAGCAGTTCCCTGTCCCTCTTGAAATGGGGAGCCCAGAACTGGACACAGTATTCCAGTTGTGGCCTCACCAGTACAGAGTAGAGGGGAAGAATGACCTCCCTCGACCTACTGGCCACACTCTTCCCTATGCAGCCCAGGATTCCATTGGCCTTTTTGGCAACAAGGGCACATTGCTAGGCCATGGATAATTTACTGTCTACCACAACCCCCAGATCCTTCTCCTGAGAACTACTTCCCAGCAGGTCTGCCCCTAACCTATACTGGTGCCTAGCATTCTTCCTCCCCAGGTGCAGGACCTTGCACTTGCTTTTGTTGAACCTCATTAGGTTCTTCTCTGCCCAGCTCTCCAGCCTGTCCAGGAAACGCTGGATGGCAGCACGGCCCTCTGGGGTGTCAGCCACCCCACCCAGTTTGGTATCATCAGCAAACTTGCTGAGCATACACTCTGTCCCTTCATCCAGGTCATTGATGAATATATTAAACAAAATTGGACCGAGTATTGACCCCTGGGGGACGCCACTGGTTACAGGCCTCCAACTAGACTCTGTGCCGCTGATCACAACCCTCTGAGTTCTGTCCCGCAGCCAACTCTCAATCCACCTCACTGTCACCTCATCTAGCCCATACTTCCTCAGCTTCCTAATGAGGATGTCATGGGAGACAGTGTCAAAAGCCTTGCTAAAGTCAAGGTAGATGACATCCACAACTTTCCCCTCATCCAGCCAACCAGTTATAACATCATAGAAAGCTATCAGATTGGTCAAGCATGATTTACCCTTGGTAAATCCATGTTGACCACTTCCAATAACTTCCTGTTCTTCAACGTGTTTGGAGATGACATCCAGAATGAGTCGCTCCATTACCTTCCCAGGGACAGAAGTGAGATTAACTGGTCTGTAGTTCCCTGGGTCCTCCTTCTTGCCTTTTTTGAAGATTGGAGTGATGCCAGCCTTCCTCCAGTCCTCAGGCACCTCTCCTGTTCTCCATGACCATTCAAAGACGATGGAGAGTGGTCTAGCAATAACATCTGCCAGCGCTCTCAGCACTCGCAGATGCATGCCATCAGGGCCCATGGACTTGTGAATGTCCAGCTTGGCCAAGTGGTCTCTGACACGGTCCTCCTCAACTGAGGGATAATCTTCCTCTCTCCAGACCTTCCCCTTTGCCTTCAGAGTATGGGATTCATGAGGGACAGCTTTAGCAGTGAAGACCAAAGAAAAGAAGGCATTCAGTAACTCTGCCTTCTCTGTGTCTTCCACCACTAGGGCACCTGTCTCATTCATCAGTGGGCCTACATTTTCCCTAGTCTTCCTTTTTCTATTGATATACTCAAAGAATCTCTTCTTATTGTCTTTAACTGCAGTGGCCAAGCTGAGTTCTGATTGAGCTTTGGCCCTTCTCATTTTCTCCCTACATAGCTTTGTTATATCTTGATAGTCCTCATAAGTTGCCAACCCCCTTTTCCAGAGAATGTAAACTTTCCTTTTTTTCCTGAGGTCCAGCCAAAGTTCTCTATTAGCTAGGCTGGTCGTCTTCCCCGTCTGCTCGTTTTTTTGAGACAAGGGGATGGCCTTCTCCTGCGCTTTTAAGAGCACCTGCTTGAAGTATGCCCAGCCTTCCTGGGCACCTTTGCTCTTCAAAACTGCCTCCCAAGGGACACTCTGAACCATGCTCCTAAACAGGCTAAAGTCTGCCCTTTGGAAATCCAAGGTGGCAGTTCTGCTGGCTCCCCGCCTTACTCGATCAAGAATTGAAAATTCTATCATTTCGTGATCACAAAGGGTTTGTAAGAGAGATTAAATGAATTTGAAAACCAGAAAAGCTTAAGTCCTTGGTGTAAAACATGATTGTATATGCAAGCAGGTTTAGAAACTGATTTGTTGTTTGCACTATATTTATCCCAGATTAATTTGCTGCTTCTGCTTCCACCTGATGTGTTCAGGATTCTTCCACCCTAGTATGTCTTCTCCTGGTACTCTTGGGACTGGCAACAGCTAAAGCTGAAATGTGGTGATGCTGCTAGTCGTAGTACATGAAAGAAACTTTAGAGGGTGGTGTTTTTTTTTTCCTTTTTCATATGAAGTTGGTTTTGGTATTTCCCAAGCTTGGAGTTGGGAAGAAGTCATTTCCTAGCAGAGGCTGGTGAGAGTTGTCATCCCTGCTAGATGGTGATAGAAAATAACCTTTCCTGAGGTTATCTAGGAGTTAAACTTTGTTAATGCCCAGATTTCTAATGGGACAAAGAACATCTATGGTGGCCTTGACATGTCCTGCATGTGTCCCATTGCATGTTACAGATGCAGCTCTTGTGTTGTGTTCAGTAGTGTTGGTATTGTGACATTAGGTTGTGGTGTATAGGGGAGAGAGCAGATCTGTGGGCCTTTCTGTGTTGAGCATCTGTGTGTGATGGACTGTGATGCTGGGGACCAGACTGTCATCTAATGTTCTCTGCCAGCCCTATGTTCTTAAAAGTTCAATCTTGCAGAAACAGAATGACTGAAAATCCGCTTCTGTAAAAGTGCAGCAAAGCGTAAGCATTTGAAATGTGAAGTGTTAGTGAGAGTTGGTATTAACCCCTAGGGTGCAAAGCATTTTTATGCTTGGTAGTCTTTTAAAAATGGCGATAAGCTGCCTTCTTGATGGTAGGAAGTGGTTGTTAGTAAAGACAGACTGGAGCAGTTTTCTCCACTGATCATATCTATTTCTTCTCATGAGCAAGATGGACATATCGAGGAAGGGAGACAGCTTTTCTTGTTTGGTTTAGAAAATTTGCTGGTGGGGAGAATACAGTCTTACTATTGTTGTCTGCACACGGTGAATGTGTGCTGGCACAGACCTTCCGAAATGCTGCTTTTCAGGTGTAAAATTGTGCTGTTTAAAAGCAGTTTTACTCTATCCTCCCTTTTTTTAGAAGTGCAGTGGTTATGTGTAGGTCCCTCACAGGATGGAGTACTCAAAAGTGGTTTTAGCTCCCAAACTACAGCAGGTCTGTCTGTGCCAGGCTGTTTCTAGTAGACAATTGGAGTGAAAATGCTTTTAGTGTTCTCACCACTCCCAGGCTGGGAGCATGCTGATCTGCATCCAGCCATCAGATGGAGTAAATGTGCTTTCTTGTTTTATTTCTGTAAAGTTCCCAAGACAATAAATGCTCAGCTCTGCAAAGTTATTTTAGTGAGAACTTGTGAAGATTCCCATACCTCTGGAAAGGGAAGAAATTGGGGCTGGAAAGAGATGAAGACAGGTGACTGCTTCTAGGACATGGGGGAGAGATGGGGTATCTCTTTTACTTCCAGCACTTGTTTCTGTCATGCATACCTGGGGTGTGCCCCAGCCCAGGCGTTGCTATGTGGGAAAAACTCAGGTGGCACAAGGTGATGTGCAAGGAGTAGAGCAAGGACCACCAAGCCTGAGGTGAAGGAAAGTTTTTAGGGCTGAAACTCCTGGTTATTGCCAAGCTAGACATCTCTAATGTCATGTTTAGGTAGCTGAGGAGGTCTCACTGTGAGTGAAGTGGTCTGTATAGATGCAGCAGATTCCCCTTTGATTCCTTCCTCGGTCTGATCTAGTCTCCATAGTGCAGTGTCGCCATTTCTGTGGTGGTGCAGTGTATCCAGGTGTTAGGGCTCTAAGTGCTCTGCTGAGTCTTGATGGTACTGAGCAGTATCTCCCGGGACCCCCCCCACCCACACCCCCTGCTCATGGGCCCAGGAGTCTTGCTTCAGCTCTGCTCTAAGCCTTCCCTCCTGAGTGGTGTTTTGGGAGTTACTGATCCCCCGCCTCAACCACAGCTGTGTCTGTGCCTGCTTATGGACCCCATAGATCCAGGCTTGACCTCAGACCTGCCTTGTCACCATGGACCTGCCTGCTGATCTGGGCTCCTGGCTGAACCTGGCCATGATCTCTGAGCCTGCCCTGCTTGCCTTGCTCAGGTGCTGCAGGATGGGGCCCTAGCTGGCAAGTCCCCTGCCCCGCCAGCCACGGGATCTCCCTTATCTCCCTTCCTTTAGGGAGCAATCAGACCTCACTGCTCCCTGACAGCAGGAGCCCAAAGAAGACAGGGGTTACACCTTCCAGCTGAAGATACCAGTAGGAGCAAGGACAGGAGAGCTTGCAACCTTTCCATGTTGGTATCAAATTTGTATAAAAGCTAGTCAAGAGATCTGCCCATCTCCTGTCTGTTCTTGTTTAGATATTTTGTTTCGCTGACATATGGCCTTGCTCCTCTTGTTTACCAAGCATGATGTCAGCAGAGTCCTGAGCTGGTATCAGGTGGCCTCTGTTTGGACTAGTTCAGCTTCTTATCTTGTAAGCAAAAGTTAATGTGGCGGAGTAACTTGGTCTTGTAATCAAAGCTGAGCAGTGATGTAGGAGCTGCATGGTGGATCTGGCCTTGCAGTCAGTCTGTGATCTCTGTGCTAGGGATTTCCATTCTCTGCCTTCCAAAGAACCAACTTCAGCAAAACAGCTGAGGTGAGACAAATGGATTGTGAAATGAAAAAATAGTTATAAAATGCATCCTCAAAAAAATCAAGAATTCTGTCTCATTGGACATTTGTTCTTCGGAACAGGTAACTTGATTCAAGTTCATGGGCCATTTGCTTCATGTTTAAGGTTTTCTGTGCAGTAGCTGTACTGCTGTTAGTATTAATGACATGACTTTCTCTAAGATCAAGAAGATGTCCTTAAAGTAGCCACTATCTAGGCAGTAGCAGATTTTAATCTCTAACTTGCATAAGAAGCCATTTCAATAGAATAGCAGCAATCCTGCACTAAAAGTCTGATAGCTCTGTATGAAATGGGCACCTTGAATACAAGATAGGAATCAACAAGTCTGAGAGACACATGGTGCTCCTTAATGCCTGGGCATTCCCGTGGTCTATGGGAAAGCATTGAAGCCTGCCCTGAGACAACTGCAGTTTATGAAATGTTGATGGTAGTCCATTGCTTCATGCCTCCTAGATCTTTTTGGTCTTCATTTCAGGAGTTGAGTTCATTTCATTTCATTTCCAGAGTTGAGTTATTTTGACACTGACCTTTAGTCCTCAGTTCAAGAGTTTTTCTTCATCTTTTAGAGAAGTGGTGGCTTTCAAAGACAAAATTCTATAGACTTTGCTTTAGTGTTTGGATTGTGTCGGGTCCTTGTTGGAGTTTGTCCTCCTGAATCTCATCAGGTTGTGTGCTGATAGCCCTTCAGTTAATTGATATCCTCTTTCTAGATCAATTCTGTCCAGATTTCCTTTGAATGCTGTTCCTAATTCGTGTGGAGCTCATCTTAATAAATCTGTGCAGCTGTGATCCACAGCCCTAGTGATCAAAAGCTGTATGTTTTTCTACAACTCCTGTAATTGTGGAAGACTCTCTCATGTTTCTCTTACCTTGTTTTCTAATAGCATATAACAACAAAGCAGTGTACTATACATCAGAAAGAGCAACTGGCTCTGTGTGTTATGGTTAAAATAAATTGCTTTACTGGTCTCCCTTCAAGCAAGGAGAAATAGGTTGTGGTTTTTCTTTTTTTCTACTCAATGCAGGTTTTCTAGGGCCTGGTACTAAGTTTCCAGTTCCCTAAATTTTTCTCAAGTGGGGGTATTTTATCCCCCTTTTCTGAATGAGCCTAGTTGCATAAAAATACAGTTGTGTTTCTATTATAAAGGTATAGACATTAATTTGTAGTCCAAGGAAATCCCTACTTCTGAAACTTAAAATTCCACCAAATCTGTCATGTTCCTTGTTCTTCTTGAAAGTGGTTCGTGTTCTAGTACACTGGCCACCATTATCTCCAGATGTTTGGGGGTTACTGTCTTCATAAGATGATGGTTTGTCTGGCTGAGAGAGGATACATGGAGGACAGGTAGCTCCTTTAAGTGTAAGTATGTTCCTTTCTGAAGGTGTCATAGGTTCCGATGGAATGCTCACCTACCAATAAATCTTTTTCTTGTTTCTCTCAGGAGCGAGAGTAGATGTAATTTTTAGAACAATGTTTTCATCTGGAGACCATCTCAGCCTACATATCCCATTCTTGCCAATGCATAGCTTAGCATATCATTGTGGCTGTGTTCATGGGGTATAGTTCATTGCAGGGAAACAAACTTGTTAGGTGTAAACATCTTGGCTCCTAACGAGGCACCTCAGAGTGTAAAGAGTTACAAGAGATAGGAAAACTAGCTGAACTGGTATTATATTCGTCCTCGTTTTTCAGTGTTTGGGATGGTGAGCCTTGCAGGGTTGGTGGTGCTTAGCTGGAGCAGTCCTTCTGCTTCCTTCCTGTGTGAGCTCTGAAGTTTCTGCACTTTAGGGTCATGAATACCCAAATTTCAGAAGTCATTACCCCTTCTTGGAGGGAAGACCAGCCAACCACTTTACAGTCAGGGACATGTTGAGTGGCTAAAAAAACCCAGCACAAACCCCAAAACTTTTTTTTTCCTCTCTTTCCAGTGATCTTACAGCCCCTCATCCCTAAGTAAATTACCTGATTCTCCTGAATTGGGAGCCTAACTTATGCTTTTTCTTTCAGTGGATTATTTCCTTTGGTGTTGTGCGCGTCTTGCTGTATTCCTTAAGTATAGTTTGTACCTCACTTGCCTTGTATTAAACTTTCCACAGCAGTTCATCTGCACCTCTAAGGGTGCACTTTGAGAGGTGAAATTTTGAGTGGCAGAAGTCTATGTTCCCTTCAAACCACGAGGACACTATATTACTTCAAAGTGTGAAATATAAAATAGTTACCAAAATAAAGGTGATAATGCTTGCTACTTGCTGTCAGTCATCAACTTGGTAAATCTTCCAGAAGGTAAAGGGGTTGTTATGATTCACTTCACAATGAAGTTGCAGTGTGGTGTAAAAATAGGAGTGTACTTTCATGTGAATATGACTGCCTATAACACTGTTCATTACCTCAAAAGATTTGGCTTATTGCCTGCAAAGGAAAACAAGAGACTCTTTCTTTTTTGGTGCTTAATTTGTTTTGCACCAGGTATGTAAGAAAGATGTTCTATTCAAAAGAAGCCCTTATTCTTTTGAGGTTATAAAAGCCTCTAGAAGAGGCTCTTGATCTTGCTATTTGTTATCAAGCATATAGCAAGTTTATTAATATAATTTTGAAATGGCTCTTCATAAAACTAATACTTGAATTAAATCTGAACCAGTCTGTCCTACTCTTTCCTACCTTTGTGCAGTGTGCATTTGGTTAATTGGTTTTAAGAAAGCAATGTAAGCCCTTGAACTGTGTTACTATTTACAATGTTTGTTTTCCATCTGAGTGCTAACATAAGACAGTCCCTATTACTTCAAAATTAAGTGTGTTTTTTTGGTGGTGTGATCTTGGAATACCTTCCTTGTTTTAATGCTACTGGTGATAAATGTAAATTTGCCTGGTTAATAAGATGGTGTAACTTATTCTTTTGCTATAGATATCCCTGAAGAAGAAGCCAGATACTGGACCAGAAAATTAGAACAAATAAATTCACTGGGAGATGATGAGGTAAATAGCTAAATTGAAAAATGAATATAGCCCTGAATGCCTTATAACTTATTCTTTGTATTGGATCCCTGTGATTAAGGTAGCTACTAAATGTTCATCATTTACAAGTCTTCCATGAACTGTTTACAGAACTGTTTCCTCAAGTGTACTGTTAGTGTTAAGGAGAGGAATGTTTTTCCATGTGCTGGAAGTGCTCGAGTAGCGAGAACAGTTCTGTTGATGTGCATGCACTCAAAGGAGAGGTAATATCATGCTTTACCTCACAAGAGGGTGAAACCATTTTTGACAAGTTATAGTAGGTTTTATTCATTTGTGAAATCAAGTCAAAAGGGACGTTTTGCAGTTAGTTGCTTCTGGGAAGGAGACAAGATACTGAATATTTCTTGGAACTGAGGACTGTTGGAGCTGTTAGCTTCTGTCTTAATCAAGTTGTTAATGGCTCAGTTTATATGAATCTTGTATTATAATACCTGCTAGCTACAGCTTTGGTTTCCTATTTTTTCTAGTGTGTACTTGGCTAAACACCTATAAACTAAAAGTCACAATATCTTTTTTTTAAGAGAGACTCCTACATGATTAAAGCTTTCCTTTACAGTTCATACTGTTTGGAAAATAAGATCTGACATATCAATGCCTGTACGAAAAGTTTAGCATTTAAAAAAAAAAAACCCAGAACAACTTCATGTGTCAATGCCAACATCATTGAGTGGGAACATGGTGCTTGCTTAAACTCTTAATGGGTTTCTTTCCATAGCAAGATAACTTGCAAAATGTTCTGCCAGTGACTCTAAGAGGTTTTTGTTCTGGGATCCTTCATCTCATCTTTTCTGCTCCTTATGGGAGTCATTTGGTTTACTGTGCAGATGGAGAAAAATAAGGTGGGTTTTCTTTTTGACTTAGGGCAGACCAATATTGGGGTGTATAAGAACATAACTGCTTGAGGGCAACCTCTCCTGCCTTCCTAGAAGTTTGGGAACCTCTTGTAGCTGATGACAAACTCAATCTGTGATTTGACCTGTCAGTGATAGTGCTGTGGTGCCTCCCTGCTCCTTTGGACTGTAGCAGCAGTCTGTGCCAGGGACTTCAGTGAAGCATAGGTGCCCTCTAGTGCTTCACTGACCTGGTACTTGCCGAAAAATATTCTGAGCTTTGTGAGACTCCCCTTTCTCTGGAGTGCCAGCCACCTGCATGCAAAGTACATGCTTTTATCAAATACTACTAATAAAATCATGTTTCTGTATTTGTGAACTAATAATCTCAGATTTATTATGGACGTTCCCTGTCACCAGTGAGAAAATTAAAAAATGTAAGAACACCTGTGCAGGGCCTGACCTAAGGTTCATCTTGTCCCATGTCTGACAGCGACCCAGAGTGAGGATGATATCTTCCTTGCACATTCCCTTAATTTTCAGCAATTTATAGCTCAGGGACTTCCAGAACCAGAGGCATTATCTTTGTCTTTAACAACACTGGATGGATTTTTCTTCTGTGGATGTCAATTGCCTTTTGAACCCACTGAGGTCAGTTATGTTGTAGCAAAGGAATTCAGCCCCTTAATTGTGCATTCCCTGAAGAAGTATCTTACTTGCTCCGAGCAAGCAAACCCTAGGTGGTGAAACCAGCTGGAGGCAGGTTTATTTGGAGAAATTGAATGTCTGATCCTCATTCATCACCTCTGTACCACTTAACTTTACGGACCTCGTCTTCTTACGTGGCTTTTGGGTTGCAGAGTCCTGCTCTACCCCGTGGTATTAAGTACAACTTGGTGCATTTATCTTCTTTTCTGTGTGTTAAGTTCAGCTATCTCTGTTTGAGACAATGGATGAACAGACTAACGTTGCACAGCAGTATTCAAGAAGCAGGTTAATTTGGAGTTTAAATGGTGTCATAAAATGCTTTCCAGTCTGTATTCCTACAATATTTAGTTATCTTTTGGGAATGTTGATAGCCATTGTGCTGATGCCTTAAAAAGAACAAACTACTGCCATTTTTGGATCTCTGAGTGTAATAATTCAGAACTCATTGTTGTCCTGTGCTAGTGAAATTGCTCATCAGCAGACTTCCTTTCACTGCTTTGTCAACCAGGCAGTGCTGTGAAATCCAGCAGTTCTTGTTTTCACAATCCCGGTTAGCTCAGTGAGTTGGCAGTTTGCTGATGATAAGACTAACCACCTTTCAGGATCACTAGTGCATTTTAGATAGCACAGATCAGAAGATAGCCACAGTGGAAGTCTGCAGGCTTTCACCTTCCATGTCATGAACTGGTCATTAATCCTTACCAAATCCAAGAAGAGGCTGTCTGGTCACCCTGTGTTGCACAGATCGCAATACCAGATTGCTGAGGTTGCCACTTCCTTTGTCATCAGACCTTTTTTTCCTAGCAAAGGCTGTTCTTATTATTTTGCTCAATTGTCCTAATTTTCTCATATCTCTATGTAATATGAGACAGAGGAGAATAACAAAACAATACCACTAGCGTTCCCTTAGGGAATCCTTTGATGTTGTAACAAACAGCTTTGTAAAAAGTCAAAGCTGGGTAATTGAAATATCTATGTTCTCTAATTTAGTATTAAATGAGATTAAAAATTCTTCAGTCTTGGATGTACAGTGGATCACAGGAGAGTTTGTAAGTGTTGGCTGGGCAAACACTATGTTACTGCCCTGTTGGGCACACCAATTATCTAACCACTTCAATCTCCTACTGCAGTGTTGCTGTGAGCCCTTATGAGTTTTAAACTGTTGAAGCCATGCTTGAGTGTCTAAATGTAACTGGGCTTATACTCAGTTCTCAGCTTCCCATTGCAATGACATTGTGGTGTGGAGAATCAGATCTTTTAGCTGTCTAATTTGAGATCTCACAGTTGAGGATGGGGCCTGTGCTTGTAGCAAGGCAGACTTCACCTTAACCAGATGTACGTACACTTTTTAAACAACTGGTTTTGGCATGAAAAAAGAAGACACTTCTAGGAGTGTGTTTGAATATGGATATTAAGGAGACTGCTTAATGCTTTGATACTACCAGGGATGTTTTCTCTTGTGTTGCATGCTGTACTCTGAAAGCTGTTTCATGAAGTTACCATTTGCTTTCTTATTGGTCTCTTCCTTCTTATTTTTTCTCCTCCTTTAGTATTCCTTTCAGGAGGAAGTCCAGAGGAAACCACTGCCCAGTGCTGCCTCCCAGTGTTGTAAGTTAGACTTTATTTCTTAATATTTTTTCTCTCAGTGTACTTTATTTCCTTCTCTGGTTAGTTATCAAATGATGTTACATCAGAACAATATTTTCTTGTTAGAAATACTAAAATCTCTGTGAAGCCAATAACTTTTGTCAGTTATGAAAAGCTGTGCCCCTCAAAATGTTGGTCTAAGCTTATTCTAGAAAGTGAAATGCAGCATTGAGTCTTTAACCTGTTTGCGTCCTCATGTGTGATAGGAACACAAAATGTGTTCGAAGTCACGTAGATAGTCATACCCTTGTAAGATTGTTGCAAATAAGAAAATGCTGAGTTTTATCATATACCTATGTCAGGCTATGTTCTCTTTAAACATCGTGTATTGAATATTATTTTAATGACTTTTTAATGAAATTTGAAGAGGAGGAGAATAGATGGAGACAGGTACTGCCAGTAGCCTTTTAAAATGCACCAGAGGTTTGTGTACTTGATGCCTAATTTCTTTGATACTCCTCTCAATGCTGTGTTGATGGATGAAAAATATTTTTACTAATTTCTGCTTATCTCATCTTGCATTTTTTTGTGCTTCTGAAAACATGGATGGAAAAATAACCTAGGACATACTGTATCTGATGGTCTGCAAAATTAGATTTCTGAAACACTGCTTTTAAAGTACAATAGATGAAAGCTCAGTGATGTCTCTTATGAATGTCCTATCTACTTTTGGCTACAGTGTTAATAGAATTCAAGTCTCATAATTTAAACAAATCTTTTATCCTCTACTTTAAATCTTATAAGATGTGTGTATTGCACTTTGCAGGCTGTTTATCCATTAGGCTGATTACAGGATCTCTGCAAAACTGCTAACACTAGGAAATGTTAATTACTGTTTACCTTTTTTTGAGTAGAATTAATTTATCTGGGTACTGTTATGTTATCTCAAGACTACCTTCAACAAAACATGGACATTAATCAATTGCTTAGGAAATCTGAATGTGTTGTGTGGCTGGAACTTGTACAAAGATATATAAAAGTATTCCAGCTGTAGTACCCTAGGTAACACCAGATATGTCCTCTCTTCTTTTTTTTAAAGGAGTGTATGTAAAGAATAAGGCACTTTTTTGTTTGTTTGTTTTTAAATAGTCAGAAGGGTACAATTGATTTGTAAAGCCTACAAATAAGAAATGTTGGAGAAACAAATATTTGACTAAATTATACTAGCATAGTACACAGAACCCCTAATGCAAAAGATCGAAGAAAACCAGTCTGATATGAAGTGTCCTAGAAATGAACGTGGTGTTTGCTGAACTGACTTTCCTGGCTATGTGCCCTGGACTTTGCTTTTGTTTGAGAGAGGCTGGTTTGATTGACTCTTCTAAGTGTTGGGGTATGTGGGTAAATAGGGAGGAATGCTTCCATGTAGGGAAAGTAGCTGCACCTGTTCCCACAGCATGGTGCTTTTGCATCCTCAAGCTCTAGTAGCCAGTTTCTTCCCTCGAGGACCAACTCTGCTCTTGCAAGTGGACATAGTAGAGAGTAGAACTGCAGCTGCCCTCTTTATGTTGCCTGTTCACAGCTTGCATCTTGCTAGAAAATGAACTTTCCCAATAATTAATTGAAGGCCCCTGGTTTGGACAGTTAATATCACATAAGAATTAATTTAATCATGCATGGGATTAAAACACTCATTAGAATTGATCTTAAATATTTTATAGCAGTACATGATTAACGTATTTAAGAATTTTCTAGTAATTCAATAAGGCTTGTGGCACTGTGTGTACTTTTCCTTATCTACTGCCTGCAAGTATCCAACATCTATGAATACCTAATTATTTACATGGACAAATATAAAATAGACATTTAATTTAGAAGTATTTTTGAAAAATGAACTCTGCCTGCGTCATTCTGCCTATAGGAACTGTTGCCTTGTCTGAATGTAGCATAGTCCTTTGGAACTTGAGAATTCAACCCAGAAGATGCATTGGTTGTGGCTCTATTGAAAGCTGACCTGACCTTTGCATATGACACAGGAGCTCAACCCCCTTTTACTAGGATCAGGGTTGATGCCCTTTGCTAAAGTAAAACATGTTGAGTACAGAGTGTTCTTACTTGCCATGTGGATAAATAATTGATAGATATATTTTTAGATATAATAAAAATACCTTCAGGAACGTTTGTAAGACTCATTTAATTTTCCATCATGATGTGCTAGATGAGATGTAATTGCTGCTGGGAGCAGGACACGATCAGCTGGACAACAGATTAGGTATTTAGAATGAGCAAAAAACCTCCTGAGTGTGAGTAGGTTTTGCCCCATGAGAATATCTTCCCAAATCCTAAAAAATACAAAGTTATCTTAAAACCTGATGCAGCAAAACACTCCATATAACTTGCTTGTCAAGAAACAATGGTATAACTGCATGTGCCACTGGTGTCCTGCTTAGCCCTCTTGCATATCCCAGAAGACTCTTCTGGCTTCTTTTTCTAGCTAGGGAAAATCGTGCTCCAGCAGGCAGAATCAGGTTTGTTAAATGGAGAAATGCATGTTCTTACATGTTAAAACTAGATTATATTTCTGCCCTGTTCTGCTTCTGTGTTTTCCATAAATGTCTGTTCCCTTTCCCAAACCACCTTTTTTAACGTTTATTTCCCCATTTCTTGCCCGGGTGCAGCTTGTTCTGTTATCTTCCCTGTGGAGGAAGAGGGAGAAGGATAGAGCAAGGTGTGAGAGAAGAAAGCTGGGCCGTGTCTGAAAGCCAACATCTGCTCTGTGAGGGTGGGTTTTCATATCTGGTCGTGTGTGGGCTGCTGCCTTGGCATGGTGCCATGGGAAGTATCAGCCCAGATGAGGTGCTCTAAATTTTCCAGAGATTATGGAGCTTTCAGGTCCACTTTCACAGTCTCAAATGCTTCTTTGTTCTTACAAGAATCTGACCCATGACTTCTGAGTTAATGTGGAATTCAGGCTTCCTACCTATTCTTAAATGAAGCAGGTGTGTCGGTTCTTGTATGTGCTGTCTCTTCTAAGCCCTACTGATTTTGGCACTTCCTGCTACTTCCTTGGTCATACTTAGCCATTTTGTTCTTACCTCCCAACTTCTTGCTTCCCTATATATTTCTTCTGCCCCAGAAAGATCACATGCTTCCAATTAATTTAACTGTCAGTGATCCCAGGCAATAAGCAAAGCACTATAGTACCCGTGGATCCAATTTTGTTTGCATTTCTATTAAATGTAATCGTAATTCTTAATTTCCTGGTACCTCATTGTTGGATAACTGCACCATCTTCATATTGGCTTTTACCCACAACCTGAAATTGAATGTAAATTAAAAAGAAAGCAAGCTTGTATTGTCTGGAAATTCACTGTAAATGAAGCAGATTGAAAAACTGTTATTTGATTACTTTGGCATTCATTGAGTCAATAAGCTCTAAGTTATTTATGGTGGTAGGTATAGATTTATTTTCCTTCTGTGCTCAAGATCATTTCTGGCAACATAAAAGTCCATTATAATCCATAAGTGAGTCACTCAGTATTTTAAACGCAGCTCTGACTTGGAGCAGACACTGTGCAAACTGGAATGAGAAAGGTATTCTGTATCTTCATGGAAAAGATTTGGCAGTCTTAGTTAGTGTCAGCTGCTGTAAATACTGCCCTATACCTTTTGTCAGGAAGTTTACAAATCTGGAAGAGAACAGGTTTGTTTAGTATGATTCTCAGAAAAGGTAACTGGTTGATTCCATGGCACCTAGGTTATGTATCTCCCCTTGTCTTTGATAATGTTTCTGAGAACGTTTTATCTTCCCTTCTCTGCATGTATTTTTTCCTTCCACTTCATTGAGTCTGTGGTGTTGCTTTTTTCACAGTAAGACTCAGATAGACCACAGCACACCATAGTTCTATCTTGCATGTCTTTTAGTCTGGAAAATCCCTGTCTACCAGGGCCATGTTGTTGTTGTTTTTTTTTTTTTATTTTATTGTAGGTTTTGTTGGGTTTCTTTTTTTTTTCCAGAAGAAGGTAAATTTGTTGTGTGGCTCCAAATTGTGAGTTGGTGCAACAAGGAAAGAAATACATTTTCTGATATGCTGTTATACTAGCAAAAAGAACAAAAGCTAGCCTGTGCTTTGTCTGCTAGCAGATCAGAGAGAAAGGAGCAACACCACATCTCCTTCGGCACTTAGGGTTCCTTCTTATTCTCCTATCTGGAGTGTATGTGCACGTGCATGCAGGAAAAAAATTTGACAACTTTGTTGTAGATACCTAAGCAGCCTTTTTAACTAATTTAAAGCTGGCAAAATGTTTTGTACACGTTATAGGAATGGGTGTCATTTGATAGCAGATCAATTTGTTGTATTGACCCTTCTTTCCCAGTAATATTTGAAGAAATCTTTTTTCTGCAAAATGCATAAGGCAGATTTCTGTTAATATCTACAAATTCACTACTATTTCAAAAGTACCAAAACCTGACTTTGAGAGGCTTCATTCCTGATGCCCATTAGTTCTCTTTTTATGAGCTCAGATTCCACTGATGCATCAGGGAAGGCTTGTGCCTTCCTCTGCATAGACTGACTCTGATGCTGAGGTTAGGGTGCTTTCCATGGCACTGATGAGGAGCTTTGTCTGTTGAATGACAGCTGACTGCCTTCCCTGCCCCTGACTCCTCAGCAAGCCCTGATAACATCCACACTGATTCTGTGTTTAAGGTGTTGCACTGTGGATACTCACATCTTTACGCTGCCGTTAATGTGCCATTGGGTTGGAGCTATCAAACCCTGCTGCTAGGTTTTCTGCAGCACAGGTGGTACAGTTCTGGCAGAAGCGGTGGCAGTGAGTGCACAGGTCTGGGCAGGCTGTGGGTCCAAGGCAGCTGTGTAAAGCTCTTGTTTAAAGAGCTTGGTTAGCAGAATATGCATTGCAGCCTGTCTCTATGGAATGAAGTCATAGCCATGCAGGGTTATATGTGCACTCGTTTGGGCATGCCATCTTGTGCTGTTGTAGAATCCTGTGATTTATTCTAGTCAAAGATGATGTTGGCTGCTGTCCTCCAGTGTTGAACTGCGTAAACTGACCCTTTGGCAGCACATGTGCTGAAATGACATCCAATTAAGAGATTTTTTTATTTTCCCCTCTTTCCTAACAATATATAAAAACATAATCTGCTATATCAGACTCCCAAGGCTAGGCAGCATCAAAATGTTTTAAGCAGGCTGTAACTTGACCATCTTAATTTTTCCTAGGGATGTGTAATAGTGCAGTGGCAGGCAGCATAGTTGGCTGCAATTGCTGGGAGGTGATACTACCCTCCTTGTTGTAGAGATATATGCTATACATCTGGATTCTTGCTGGTTTTTTTTTTTTTTTTTCTGGTTACCAGCCTGCTTCTGCACTTAGAAACAACAGAGGTCAGCAGCTACCTACGGCACCTCTAGACCAGGCCAGTTTGGGAAGAGTAAGGAGGAGGTCAATGATTATTTTGCCCTTCTCAAGGGTAGGTGACGCTAAAGATACTGCTGCAGTCATTGAAAAGCTGTGCTCTAGTAAGAGTAAAACTACTGGCCGAAGTGCAAACGGTAAGCCTTGCAGCTGTCCTCAAAAAATGTTCAGTGTAAGTGTAATTCAAAACGGGACATATGAATGACTTTTTTTTTTTTTTTTTTTTAATTAAGCTAGGCAGAGGAAAAACTACTCTTGTCTGTACAAGTGAAACCATTGTATGAGCTGTTCTGTGGTAGTTTGCTGATGGGCTGGGAAAGCAAGTTTCTTGGCATCTCTGCTTCTGGGTGACTGGCAGCTCCTGTTCCTTTTTGTTTGGGATAAATCCCATCTAGGAGACTTGTTTTCTTGTGGCTTTGTGGTACTCATTGCCTGGGCTGGCTGAAGGCATGATAGGTCTACTTGAAGGTTTTATTCTAAAATTCCTGCGTTTTTAGGATAAAGCTGCTACTTCAGGACTGGATATGCCTAAGGAAAAGTACTCAGCAAATAGAAGTTAAAAATAAAAACACTGGTTATGTTAGAAGATTATACAGTAATGAAGTTTGACTTAACTGCTGAACTCTAGAGGACAGCAGATCTGTGGTTCTGCTGCTGATCCTCTAAACGTACTTTATTAGTTGCTTTCCTAGAGTACGTGCTGTGTTCTAAAAGGTGTTGAACAAGGAAATAAAGCTTTGACTTTTAAATAGCCCCAAACCTAAAGCTCTTCCTGGAATGCTGAACACTGGTAACACTGATATGTGTCTCTCTAAGCAGTGACCAAAAAAAGCAAATGCTCAGTTAATCACTCTAGGTTTCATAATTTGTTTAGTGCTCTTCATGAGTACTTAATTTTTTTTTCTGGAGGGGATTTTTTTTAAGGACTCTGAAACTTTATTAGTCATCCTTTAATATTATAGCAATAACAGAAAATTAATATGAATTTTGTTACCACAGTGGAATATAACCTTTTAAAATTTAGATTAAAGATTTTAAATGGATAGAAAAATTATTGCTCAACTTCATACATGAGCCATAAATAAGTGTCCTTGAGTAATGAGGCCTGTACTGAAAGTCCAAGATTGACAATCAGAAGAAAAAAGGCAACAAATCTCTTCTTTCAGCTGCTGTAGAGCATCATATTCATCTTTGCTGTTGTGTGTATATGTAATGTTAGGTGATCCACTATAGTCCAAAATTGTATCTCATGAGGAGTATATAAAACTTTTGTTGGTTCTTGTGCGTACATCTCTTAGCCAAATAGCCTGTGTGACTCTGTAGCCCAGAAGATGAGACAGCTGTGCTAGGTATTAGTGCAGAGACAGAAATGTTACAGTTTTTCCATTGTAGATAAAATTACGTGGCACTCTGCCCCATTCTTTTTACTATGGTTATTGAGTTGCACAAGCTTGTAATAACTTAGTGGATACTGTTGATGATTTGATGGTGATTCAAGCCCTGCTTAAATTCTCAGTTCTCAATCTCATTTTGCTTAGCCATAGCAAAAGTGGCCAGAAGTGCCATTTCATTTAGTGAAATAAGACACTCCAAAATTTCAGTGTCAACTGAATGCCAAACTAAAGTAAAATGTGATACAAAAGGAGTAGTGAGCAAGGAGAGTATTCTAGTGCCTGTCCTTGTCTCTGTCAGCTCCTTCTAGCTTGTGTCCCTCCTGTGCTTTCTCATCTCCTTTTGACCAGAGGTCTTAGCCCTCATCTGTGGTGTTCCAAAACTGAACTGGAAATGGTGGTACTTGTTATGAAACCCTCTTGGTCATCCTGCTTACTGAAAATGTGACTTTATTCTAAAAAGCTATTCAATGTTTTGTATTTTAGAAGCTCATTCCACTAAAATATCATACATTTAAATTTGGGAAGTATGTTGAATATTGGAAGAATGTACACTTTTACGGAATCTGAGATCTGTGTGCACCATGTTGAGGGTCTTGGGGGAGAAGGAGATTTTTTTTTAAACCTAGAAGAACTGACCAGGACCTTGCCAGCTCTGTTGTGTTCTATAAACAGTACTTTATCAGCACCAAATGTAGTGTAATTTCTTGACCTCATTTTACTTTTATTACCTGTTCAGATGCTCTCTGCCTTTGCTCCACAAGGGATGTAACAGGAGGATTAAATAATTTATCAGCATAATTGTAAGCAGTGGACAGCAGGAAACAATAATGCTCTGATGGGGGTAGTAGGTCCTAGCCACTCTGAGACTTGTAAACAGAAATGAAACAAAATGGCATGCAAGCAATCAAATTAGCGTGCATTAAAAACTTGGAATATTCTGCTTCTCTTCAGTGTCCCTGCTGGTCCAGGCTTGACAGTGTGAAGTGGGGAGGAGGAGTTCCTCCTTGAATAGTTGCATAATTGAGACACAGAACAAGCATATGTTATGTTCAGCTAACTGTGGGAACTTAGATGTGCTTTATAAAATGTGTTAACGACAAGAATGTTGTAGCTTCCAAGGCACCAGTCTGCTGGCATTGCTTAGTCCTTAATTGGAGGTTTATATAAAACCTCATTTTTTGAGTACTGAAACTTACGAATACAAAATAATGTGATAACCAAGACACACTGTTGGTATTTAAGAGCACACAGAGTAACTAGTCTGACTTGTCTGTATCATCTGTTCCAGTGTTAATGTACGATGTTGTATGTTTTTAGAATTACAACTTTCCATTTTGTATGTCTCTGGACTTCGTGCTGTTTTCAATTCAAGTTTGTACAGGCTTAGATTTAATCTCAAAGGTGATCTGGAAGGGATTTTTTCTTAACAAATTGAGGTTATGCATATTATTTTTATGAAGCAGAAAAACAACTTGAAAAGGCTAAAAAGAAATTCTGTTTTCATTAACCTTCAAAATATCAAGACTGTCAGCCCAGGTCTTCTGCGATTATGCTGAAGGACTGAGATATATACTGTTAGCTCCTGAATCTTAAATGAAGCAGCATATGTGTTGAATCTTTAATAAATTCATCTTTTATCCAAAATGTTAGACGCTGAAGTGAAGTGGGTGTTAGTAAAAACAAACAAAAGCAGAGTTTTGAGATTCTGTCTGAAAATCCCTTGCTCTCTGTTTTTGCAGCTCTTTCTGTTTGCTCCTGCAGCATTGCCTTCCCAGTTAGTCTCCAGTTGTAGCGTGCCCTGGTTAGCCAAGACCCAGCTTCTCAGTGTGAGAAAACTTGCAGGGTAAGGAGCTGGTGTCTAAAAGCAGCTGCTCTGCTCTCTACCCTGCTTGGCATCAGCTGCTATTTGTCTTGGGAATGGAAGTAGTCTCTAATCTGCTTTTGAAAGCTTGTGGAGTTCATGCTGTTCATAAGAAACTTGATAGCAGTAAAGTAGACAGGTAAGTAGCTGGCTCAGGGATATCACTGTCAGTTTGAGGACTCTTGTCTATGGGAGGTGTATGGAAGTTGTGTCTATGGTGTTTCTCCTCTAAGGTCAGACCTTGTATCTGCGAGGCTTGCTTTTAGCACTTGGTGGTTTTCTCCTTGTTGTAGTTTGAAATTGTGAGTGGTGGTGTGCCAACCATCAGACCATTTGCCGTCAAGGAAACAAGGGCTGGGAACAGTCTGAGCTGATTTCAGGGGTCAGGCTTACTGTTTCCCCTTAAAGAGTCATTCATTTCCTCTGTGTGGATTACAGTGGTTTATGCAGAGGCTGTCAGTCTGGGAGTTTTATCTTTGGGAAAGGGTAAGCTCCATTTCCTCTGTAGTTTTTCTGATCTGCATACTGGTTTTGGGAATTTATAGTATCTTCTGTTATTTCTTCCCCAGTTGCTTTGGGGTGTTACATGTACATTTGTTTGTGAATAATGACATGGGTTTAACTAGCAGGTAGTCTGAGTGCAATAATGTTGTGCCACCACAGAGTTTTTCTGGATCTTTAATAGTAATCCAGGCTGCAAATGCCTGAATGTTGGCTTCCTTTAGCTCTTGCTGTTTACCTGAGATAGGAACCTTTTGATGGAAAGAGGTGCTGAGGTTGCTATCACATGTGTTAGTGGCTTGAGATTTTCAGGAATGAGACACACATACGGTATTGTTTGAATTATACATTAATAGGAAATTGTTTTCTCTTTAATGTGAACTATTTATTACAGCAAATTAAATCTCAGTGCAGAGGTCTGTCAACTTCTTCCTCTTTTTCCGCAGCCCTCTGCCCACGTCCCTCACTGGTGCTCCTGCGCTTCCTGCCTCTTGTTTCCATTCCCTTCTCCTGGTTGTCTCCCCTTTTCATCTTGCTTTCCTGCATGTGTTTTACTTCTGTTTTCTTTGCTAGCTTGGTTGTGTGTTCCTCTTTCTCCTCTCCTTTTCCCCTGAAAAACACTCGGGCCTCTGTCAAAGCTGATCATTAGGAAATCCGTGGATTTTTATTGTTGTAAAGAACAAGCCTGAGATGATAGTTCTGTGGTGAGGAGCATGTAAACACTGGCTGGTGGATCCTGGCAGGCTTCTGATCGGTCTGGGTGCATCTTTATCTTGCCAGTGTGGCTGACTCAGATGCATTGTCCAGGTGATGGCTTGTCACGCTTGCTGCCGTGGACCAGAGAAACAGCATTTTTCATGTCTCAGATGGTAGTCTGCTGGTGCTTGACCCTGTGGACCTCAGTTTTTCTCACTTGTTAAGTTATGTAAACAAGAAAAAAGTTTTTATTTGTTATTCCTGTAGGCAGGAGAGGAATAACCCTTTTATACTTCATGGAAACTGCACATATTCAGCAGTACTGAGGTGTACCTGAGGAACTGCATTGCTTTGTGCACCTTTTATGTCTGAGAGGAAAGGAGCAACCTGGTTGTAACTCTGACACATCATTATTTCCCAGATGGGGAGAGAGGGTTAACACCTGATTTGCCTTTTTTTTTTTTTTTTTCTTTTTCCTTGGGGTAGCTCACATATGTGCCTTTTTTTTTTTTTTTCCTCCCCACCTTTTCTTCACCCATAGAATTGAAATACGTGTAGTATGTGTGTAGGGACTAAACCCTTGGGAAGCCAAGTTACTCATCAGGACCTTGCTTATTTACTAGTCTGGTGATTTTTTTTTTAGGACAAAGAGGTTTTTGTTTGGTTTTTTTTAGAATTGTTTTTTGCAATCTTAGCTAAAAGCAAGAAGTGGAATCGTAGCAACTTTGGCCAGATTTTGGCCAGATTCTGCTCTTAACTGGACTCTGGTTTCTGGGGCATTCTGTTTGTAATCCTGATAACATGTGTACTGGGAAATACAGTGTTTAACTGCTCTTGCTAAGTAGTGTATTGATAAGTATTTTGTCTACTTGTGTTAATAAATGCATAATTGCTTAACTATTCCTAGAGCTTGTATTGATCTTAATCTTCATAATGTTGTATAAACAAACTAGACAGTGAAAGTAAGCCCCAAAATATATTTAGTGCTGTATTTATAACCAAAAAAACCAAACCTCTTACATTTTTAAGCTCACAATCTATAAGGCATTTTAAATACATGAAAAGTATGCTTGTGGTTTGTTTTTCTAAGCTTTCTTTTTCCATTCCTATTCTTTGCTGCCATTTGTGTTACATGCAGGCAACTGGAGTTATTTCGGATGGGGAGAGCAGCTGAGTACGTAACAGTTTGATTTCTTGCAAGTTTTCTGATCCCGTAATGATGCAGCATGCTCTAGTACAAGGAAAGTGAAAATATTCATGCATATAGAAAATCTGTTCCATTGTATTTTCTTTTACTGAATCTTCATATTTGTGTGGATGGCTGTCTGTTCTTTTTTTTTCAGTTTTGTTTTGGCCATGTTTTAAATGTTGCTTGTGGTTTTTACTGGAATTTGAGGATAAAAAGGGAGAATTGGGCTATTCTTCTTTTCCCATAAAGATGATTCCATTTTTCTGCTTGTACCCTTCTTTTGTGTTGGTCTTCATACCCACACAACCCCAATTCAATGGTTGGAGTAACTGAAAAACAGGAGGGAATCTGTAGTGATTGTTTTACTAAGGTGCAAAGATATGCTAGAAGTGATCACAGACATTCCAGATACTACATATAGGAACAAATCTTAAAGCAGAAATGTCTGGTGGACACAAGTGTGACAGAAGGGCTGTAGGTATTGTAGCATATTTAAGCTCAGTGAGACAGTATCATGGCAAAAGTGGTAGGGTTTTGCTTTAACTAGTGCTTAGCAGCCTTGGAAAACTGAAACTCAGATACTGCAGTTGTCTGTGATATGTAGAACTGATGCACACACCTGAAGACTGGTGTATGAACTCTTGCAGAGGCCACACAGCTCAATGTTTTTGTTAGTTTTTCCAGAAAATGTGTGTCTTCATTGTCTGGAAGTCTCACAAGTTCCAACAGGCAAGGTTTCTGCTTAAGCTACAGGGCATGGCTTCTGCTGCCCATAGGACCTGCAAAAATTGATCCATCGGTCTTAAAATGAATGTGTCTATTCATTGTGTCAAAAAGAGTGAGGGTGTTGCCAAGGGGGGCGTGTGAAGAAAGGTGACTGCAACCACTGCCAGCAGGGAGGAGATTCTGCCTGATGCTTTTCCATTTTTGATGGATTTTCACTGCAGCCAAGTAACTTAAGTCTTATGTCCAGCTAGTGTTATACCGTATTTCACAGATGGACCTTTTCTGAAATTTAGAAGTCTTCCACCAGTGACTTCCCAGTTTCTTCTCCCATAACATGTTTTGTCCTCCTTGTTCTCCTGTCTTTGATCAGACCATTAGTTCTTTGGACATCAGCAGTGTTGACCAGCCTCCTCACGCTGTCAAGTGTTGGATGTCTCAATTGTTTGGGGCTGTTCTCAGAGGTGTGATAGGATAACCGAGAACTAACTGAACTTTTGTATAGTATTAAAATGAAGATTAGTGTCCTAAATAGCTTTATTTTTTTTACCCAATTTTGTGTGTTTGGGAGGGAAATGAGGTGCTTAGGTATTGGTTAGTCGGAGATTTAGGAGGGTTGTGCAGAGGGTGTTTCTCCTGTTTATCTGGAATGTTGTTGTGTGGTATGTTTGCTTTAAAGGTGTTTGCATTCATGGAGCTCCTTCCCTCCCTCTACTTCATCTTCCCGTGCCATTCTCTTTGAAATCATGTTAGCATCCTTAAAGGCAAGTGTTGGCCAGTGCTGATGATGTTTCCAAGTGATCTCCTTTAGCTTGATGATGTAATGAAAAATATACTTCTAATTGTAAACTTACAACAGCAACTGAGAAGGAAGCAGCAGAAACAGCATTGTTGGTAGCTGGAAGACATTTTCCTGGCGAGAGCTTCTAGCAAGAGGAGTGCTGCAGCCCAGAACCTTGCTAGTGAGGCAGAGGCAACTTTAGAAAAGGGACATCTGCTGCTGCTGACCTGGTTTCATTTTGAGAAAGGAAAAGACTTAAAGAAGTGGGGTAAATGTTCAGGGCGATCTTTGCACTTCAGACTGTCAGTCCAGTTCTTGGCTGTTGAGTGTTTTCAGCAGCACAAAGTATTTTCAAGTGGGAACAACAAGGTTATGAAAGCTCTTAAACTGAAGACTGAATATTCATAACTTGCTGTCTTAAAATTATGCAAATTTCTAATGTGTTTTTAAGTGGTGAGGTCAATAAGATGGACTCATGACCTGCAAAGTTGGACCTAAATAATTTCTCAAAACCTAGGAGTTTTTAGTATGGAGAGCTATAGAAGAGCCTCAAAAATATGCCCTTATATCCTTTTGAGACTTTTTTTTTCCCTCCTTGTTACTTCAGTAGTCCTCTTTAAACTAGTATGCATTTTGATTATAAGATTTCAGAAAGTGTACATGATTATGAGAAGTGACTGGTGGTTTGGTAGACAATAGAGTATTGGGGTCTGAGGCTTAAGGAAATAAGTTGTTGGCAGCTATTGTGAAAAACAATTTAAATGGATGAAGGGTGGGAGAGGTGAGTTGCAAATGCCCTGGTGTGGAGCTAGTAGAGATCTCATCTGGACTTGGGCTAGAAGTCATTCCTTCAATTAGTACACTTTCTTCTCTTCTACCGTTATAAAAATAGACAAAAACTGTGAAAGCTCAGTGATTTATTTTGGAGAAGTAGTGAGGATTTTGGGATACAGACCTTAAATGAACCTTCTGCTTCCCAAGTGCCAGTGTTGCTGCACTTGCTACTTTCGTCAAACTTTTTGCTCATTTGTGGAGGATAGCTAAGCTTAGGGACTGGACCCCAGCTCTCAGTGGCTGATGAGACATCACTGCTAGAAAAGCAGGAGGCAATTTCAACTGAATGCAGCCTTTTGGAGGAGCTCCTGCTGTGCATTGAGACCTTAAAACAACAAAAACACTTCTGAAAGTGCATTCATCCAGCCAGCTGTAATAATTTTGCTGTTAGCTTTCCTTCCTGTCCTGAAGCTTGATAGAAAGAAAGTTACCAGAGGTTAAATGTGACTAGTAGAGCTGGCATGACAGGACTGTGCAAAGTGGTTTTGTGGTCAGTATAATAAAAACTAAATATATTCTGCCCTGCAGTAGTGGTGTAATAACTGCTGGAAGGAGGAGTGGGAAGGAATAACAGGGTTTCCAGGAGGTGGTTTGTTTCAAAGAAGCTATCTCCCTTCTTGATTTTCCCCACTCTTTGTAAAATCCTGCTGTGTGATGTGACTGTCCAATGGGTTTTCTTCTTATGCTGCCTATATGCATGAATATTCAATATTAAACATGAACAGCATGCTTCTGCCCTGCCCCTTCAGCCTTACCCCCTACTCTTTACACAGTGGGTCCAGCAACAAAGAAGCAGTTTTCATCTCTGGAGAATTCTTTGGTACATGTGAAATTTCTCAAACTGGGATAAAACAACTACTGACTCTTTATGTTTATTGTTATACATCTTGTTATTAATTAACTGATCTTCTGAGACTAAGGCTAAGCTATAACTTTCCTGATGGAAGACCTGTTGTGTCATCTGTTTGAAGAAGATAGTGCTTGAATTTATCACACTATGTGTGTTGTGAGGGATATTTTGCTGAAACATGGGCTGTAATGCCTGACCCCTCCTTTTGAGGGGATGCTGCATCCCCAAAGCTGGTTCTGCAAGTTCTTGTCAGTCTCTTGCTTTAATAAAATTCAAGTGTCAAGTGTGTTAATGAATGGGATCATCACCATGTGCAGGCATTTCACAGTATACTTTCTTGTAAAGATAATGTGTGCTGTAAGCCAAGTTTTGGTGCTTTTAATCAGGCTGAGCAATGTCTTAATTTGTGAAAACTTCTGTTTAAGGAAGTGAGGTTGCTTATAAAGTAGGTGCAATTCAGCATGAATAAGAGTTTCTGGAGTTGGCCCTTATTTATGAGTCAGTTGAGTATTTCTGCCTGATATTAGCACCTATGGATGCTGTAGGTGCATGGTGCAAACATCAGAGAAACGACGTGCTTCTGATGCCTCATCGATGTTTGTTGTAGCTGGAGCCTTGCATCCTTTAAACGTGTCATTGGGGAGGCATTCTGTGTCATGACCTCAAAGAGACTTCCTCATGCTAAACACCAGTAAGAACCGGGAGAAACTCTGCCACCTTTTATAAACAACTATGCTGTAAATGTTTGATTAACGTTTAGCTAATCAGCTATTTTTAGATGTTGCTTAGAGATACCGTGGTTCATATGGGAAGTCTTCATTTGGTAGCGCAGAGGTGAGATGTGATGACTGGTTAACAAGTCCAGATACTGCTTCTGCAACAGTGCAGTTGGGGAGTCTGGAAATTTCTGAGCCATTGGTGTCGCAGAGTTGCTGGCCCAGAGAAGCTGTGTCTTGCTTCCTGCTGCCTGATAACCATAATTATGTAAGTCTTTGCGTGCCCTGATGTTAAGTTTAGCTCAGTATTAGTGAGTTACTGGGTTCACTATTGTTTTGACACAGATAATTATACTACTGATTTGTACTTGTTGTTATACTGTCGCGGTGAGATGACTTGTTTATTCTTAAAGCTGTTGGACTGATGTCTTTTACTGGATCCCAAACCTGTAACTGAGTTGGGCTGCATTAAGTCCCTGGAAGTTCTCACAATGATTATGCAGCCACAGCTGGAAGAACTTTCCATCACAGCAGAGTTATTCAGGCTTTACCTGAAATCTGAGTTATATCTGATGGGAAGAAAAAAATACTTTGAGCAGCAAAGTGAGGCATTAGAAAGCTCTTTGAAACAGTGTTTCTGTCCCAATAAGAGTAATTATTGTCCATTAGAATGTAATGGCTCAAGTGTTTGGCAATGACATTGCTCAGCTGAGTAATAGCTCGTTATCCTTCTGGGGATGGTATGTGCCTTGTGATCTACAAATAGATCAGCCCTTGCTCCACAGACAGGAAATTTGGTGCTTCTCAGAGGGGTTTGGCACTTTGGCATGTCAAATCATTTTTGTGTAGCACATCTTGAGTGTTTCACCTAAGCGCTGAACTGTAATAAAATTGATGGACATTGTGCTTTTAATAAAGCTGAATAAAGCAATGTATGATTGCTGTTTGTTTCTGTTCAATGGACTAGAGATTGACAAGAACTATGCAGCATTTAAACTACTAAAAAGCAGGAGGCTTAACTCCGTTTTCGGTGTGGACAATCAAATCGAATTGATTGTACTAGAGAGTAGAGCCGGGCCCTTTCAAATGGTTTGTATTTTCAGACATGTTTTCTACTTGGGGCTGTTTTCTACTCTTCCATCCACTTTAGGGAAATTATATAAACTTACTCAGTTGGGAAGGAACTGAAAAGATCATAGAGAACAAACTGTACTTTGGATTAAAAAAATGGAAATTGAATTGGAGGTGTGGGAAGTGCCAGTGGAAGAAAAAGGTGTTCCCTGATGCTGCATTCCATCTCCTTGGAATTTCAGCAATTAAATTCAGGGGTTTTTTTTGTTTGTTTGTTTGTTTGTTTTTTCTCAAGGATCTGGCATGAAAACAGCACTTTCACCTTATTGTTCAGCCCCATGGTGAATGGCTGGGTAGGGCAGATACCATTGAATAACTTACCAGAGGAGGCTTTAATTTGATTGTCCTTTTTAGACAGGTTTTTGGTGGAAGAGAGAGTGAATAATGGCTTATCCTTATTTTCCTTTGTTTCAAGCATGTTAATGGTGCACTCCACTGCTGCACACCATGTGTATTTCACTTCAAGCTTGCAAAAATAACGTTGCATTCTGCACAGCCAAACACAGCCATACATTAGTATTGTATTTTTTGATACCTTTCCTTACTGTAACTCTGCGTTCCCTTTTCCTGAAAGGTTAGGAAGCAAATGTGTTTCTGCAGGGAGAGGTACTCATTGGAAAGGAGCTTTTTCCTTTGTGAAGGTTATCATTAATGTTGACTACTAAACTTAAGCTAATGTACCTGTGTGTTAAATCTAGCAATTTTTCCCCTATAAGAAGTAGTATAATTGTTTATAAGCAGAGCTGCTCTCCCAGTTCTTCTGATTTTCCTACTGAGTGGTTTTCATTTAGTTTAAATTAAGAGAAACTATACTTTTACAAAAATAAAAAAAAATCAGAACCCAAAAGTACTGGGTAAAAATGCTGAAAAGAGGAGATAGTATTACAGCTTAAAGGTTGAAAAGTTTTCTGGAAAGAGCTCCTTTTCATAAAGGAAAGTTTATCTTTTGGGGTTTTTTTTCCAACTTCTAAATGTTCACTTTGGCAGCAGCAAAGAACCTGAAATTTTGCGTGTTGGGGATTTTTTGTTTTTGTTAAATAAAAATGTCTTAATCTGCTTACTAGGAATGACTAAAGAGAAAAACGCTCCTATAATAGGAAATGGGAGATTACAGAGGCGATGATAGGAGGAATTCCTTGCTACATCCTTGAGAGAACCGGAGGTTATAACCAGCTACCAGATGGAGATACACCCATAGCAGAGATAGCCTTTTTTGTCATTCTTTACGAACTACATGGGCTTCACTGTCCCAGCAAGGGAACTTGAGAGCTGTGCCCTTAACTGCTTTTGTTTCTTAGCCTTTGAAGATGCTGACAGTGCTGTGGATGATCGAGACAGTGACTACCGCAGTGAGACAAGTAATAGCATTCCTCCCCCGTACCACACGACAGTGCAGCCCAATGCTTCTGTGCACCAGTTCACCGTACCATCACGCCTGCAGCAGCAAGGGGTCTTGCGGGAATCCTGTGCTGACTCCCTACAAAATTATGATCTGGATTATCGGGAGCATGTGGCCATCAGGTGGGTGCTGTCTTCTGGGTAGCATTTCTTTTCTCATTGATTTTTCCATAGCAGACCCTGAAGGTGCCATGCTACCAGAGGAGAGCAGCTCAAGGGCTCTGAAAGGCTTCTGACAGGAAGGTGTTACATGTTTTGTTAACACTGGGACTCTGCTGTGAACCAGGAAAAACCCATAAGGCTATGTGTTACACTAGATCCAGCAGTTTAGTGAATTACCTTTTAAAGATATGCTCAACTCTGAGGTCATTTATTCTTGGTTCTACTTTCACCTTACCTTTAGAAGGCCAGTGCGCTGGGTAGTTGGTTGTTCTGGTACCATTGTGTGGGTGTGCCTCCCAAGCCAGTGAAATGCAGTCTAGCAGAGTTATCCTATTAGGAGTTTCTTTCTTGGGGCAGGTTTATTTTGTGTTTCTATTAGCCCTGCCAGAATGGCCTATTCAAGAAGAAAGTCTGTAACCAATTAGGTTTTTTTTTTTTCTGTTATGTAGCATTGTTGCATAGTGTGCTTTTTCTTTTGGTTTCCTTTGAGCTGTATGAAAGATGGTTTACTTGCTCTGAATTACCTTTTTGACCATAAATCAGTAGTTTCACAACTGCTTTTATCTTTTTTTTTAAGTATTAAGCATTACAGCATTAACTTACCAGGATCAGTGGCTGTGAACTAGAGCTGGCTGCTGGGAAGGCCATGCTGCTGCTGCTTCTGCCTTCGGCATGGAGGGACGAGTCAGTTGCTTAAACTCTATCACAGTTAGAGGTGCAGGATTTTATATGTATTATAACCAATTTGTTCTACCTTATCCCCGTTGGTAAGAATGTTCTTGTTTCCTGAAGCCTGAACCTGAATTCAGTTGCCCTCACTGAATTATGTCTGAGGCTGAATTTTCCTCTTTTTGCCTTATGGTCTTTAATGGTAAAAGCTGAAGTTTAATGGTAACATTTAAAGTTGTTACTGTTACTGAGATTTCAAGCAGCAGAGGTTAACGTGCCTACAAAATGTAATTACTGCAGTGTGACATGTCATTCTTAGTGCTCTTTTCCTAGTCCATTAAATATCTTATATAACCAAGTAATTCCTGGAAGAGCCAATCTGAACAGTGGTATTGGGGCCCCCAGCCTGGGGAAGCCACTGGTGGCTGGGTGTTCTTGTGCAGTTGTGTGACTTCTTGGATGGTGTTGACAACACAGCTTTCATGGCTCACCTTGCTTGGAGGTGGGGCTGTGAACTTTTAACTGTTATCTAGTGGATAAATATGTTTATAAGACCTTCCAAAGAAGCACTTCTGGTTTGAATTATTAAAGACTACCAAGATGGAATATGTATTTTTTTCTGGTTTCCTGAAAGCATTGATATGAAAGGATCTAGACTGATAAAGTTTACTTGAAAACTAAGAGCTTTGTCTTCTGCTCTTGTCTAAAATTACTTTCAGTCCTGTAAAGCAAGTCCTAGATCGTGATTGAGTCCTTCTGAGTGTTCCTGTTTCCCTGTGCATTTTCCACATGCCCAGCAAGATTTTTTGCTACATATTTAATCGTAAAACTCAGAAAATGCAAATAAACTTCCCAAAGAGGTTATGTGGGATTCTCTTTCTTACCAGAAAGGTGTTTTTAATGAGAGCTGGCTGGGTAGATCTTAAATATTTTCAAAACTCAATTGTACCTGAGTATTGCAAAACCAAATTGTGTTTGACTTTTACTCCTAGCAGCTCTAAGTGCTGTGGGCCAGGCAGCCACCTGATGAAATCAATGCTTCTGGCAGACTGCAGTTGGTGATTGAGGAAGTGGCAGCTTGTAGGAGGCTGCCTTGGGCAGACCCAGAGGAACCAGACAAGGTTGTACTAGAACCTGTCTTGAATTGGGCAAAAAGTTGTCTATGCCAAAGTGCTTTAATTGAGGCTGTACTAACACCGGTGTTTTTTTTCTAACAATGTTTGAGTTTGGCTGGAAAAGTTCTGATCCTCTATATCAGCTGTGATTGTGTTCTTTTGATAGAAGGGCATGTATTTTATTCCCCCCCCCTCTTCTAAGGATAACAAGTAATGTTCTTATTTGTCCTTGGAGTGTGTTTTGCTGCCAACAGACAGTTTAACTTTGGAACAGCACATGTTTTCCCCTCAAATTTTTTTTAAGCACTAACTTTTCTTTGCAATGTTCATTTTTGTGTAACCATGTGTCCTCCATGTCTCCCTGCTCTTGCTCTATTTACTTCCAAGGCGATATGGTAGCATAGATTCCACTGTGAGTGGCCGAACTGACCTAGAGTCCACACCTGAGTCTAGTCAAATGACAAGCCGCCAGTGCTCGCTAGAGAGCAGGCGCTCTCTAGATCTGTCTGATAGGTGGGTTAACCTCTTTGCAGCCTGTGTGCCTGTCTCCTTGCTGTTGCTGCTGTGAAGTGATCTTGTGATACATTTCAGCTCATACTCGATGTTTGTGTTGGCTCTGTTTCAGATCTGTCATAGCTTAATGCTGGGCCGATGTCATCTTTTTCTCCTCTCAGGTGTTGGACTTGTCATTGCTTTATTTCTAGTAAAAGGAATGCTTTGTAGAATAACAGGGGAAACACTTACCGGGGGGAGGCACTCAATTAGGAAAAAAAAAAAGTCATTTTCTTTATGCCTAAATTAGTCAAGTGTTGGTTCAACATTTACAGCTAATAGCTCTTCAGGCACTCATGTAGCTCACATTGCTTTCAGCTGAGATTTGGAAGGGCTTGATCCAGTAACTATGGTGGCCCTGGGAGTCTTTTAAATTTCATTAGCTTTTTAAGGAAAATTATTTCAGTTACCAGCTTAAAATTGCAAGCAAGAAGTGTAGTAAGTGTTTTAAATTGTGTACAACAGGGATCATTTAAAGTAATGAGTATCTTTCCAATTAGTGTAAGTTAACTAATACTGGTGGAAATTAAGCACTAAACCAGCAGTAGTGAAAATGCAAAGACCTATTTGTCTTTCAGGGCTGTTTCATCGGTATCCTATATTGGGGTACCCCAGGCAACTCTCAAGGTGAAGGCTTGTATTAGCAGTATCCATACAATGTCCATGTGCCCTTTGCCCTTTCCCTTCTCTTGCCCTGCTCTCATGAGGTCAGGACATGTGGGCCCTCATGCTCCTCAGTTCTCAGCAATGAATAATGTGAGACAAAGCTGCAGTGCATCTTTCAGATGAGCATTTTAATTTTTTCTACATCTACTTTCTACCTGTTTGTTTTTATTTAGGTTGACAGGAACTCTTCTTGTGGGACGTAGATAAAGAGGAAGCTTTCTTGCTATTAGCCTTTGGGTTGTTGAGATAATCCTTCTAATTGACTAGTAGTAATTAATCTTAAAATTCCAAGGGTCATTTACTTTAGTTTCTAGGAAGCTTCAGATTGTTCTTTAGCAAAACACTAGCTGCCTTAATCCATTCTCCCACAATGGACAAGTACAGATTGCTGGGTCTGTTTAGCTGCATTATAAATGGGAAGTACAGATCCTGAAAAGCATCTGAGGCTTGCAGTGGTATAATATCCATTGCCAATGTTTTGTTTTGCCTTCTGATCCAGTAACAGCTCTGAGAATCTTCGTTTTGTGTTGGTAGGAGCCCCCAGAGGGTATTAGCTGCAGTGAAAGCCCTCCCAGCAAAGAGGAGTGGTTGGAGTAGTTGGAACTCCTTGTGTTGCTGGTGCATATGGTTTGCATTTTGTTCCCTGTCCTGACTTCCCTGGAGTCCAGTGACTCCTGAGTCTCTGCATGCAGTCTCTGATCTATAGCCACCTTTGGGAGAAACAAAGTGCCTGTGTGCTTTGTGAATACTGCTAAAACAAAGTCTGCAGCCTAGAGTGACCGAAACACATGCATAACATAGTGGAATGGTGTGCGTGGGCACTGTATCTCAAAGTAGTTCTGTTACTGTAATAAGTGATTTTTTTTCAGCATGCCTAAAAAAGTAACAGCAGAGTACTGGTACAGCCAAGGCTGTGTGCCCTGACTTGATGACAAAAAGCTGTTCTCCTTCAAACAGGCATTTCTAAATTTTGTGCAACTAACTGATGGAATATCATAACCCATGCTGCTTTTTTTTGACTATTTGATTGAAATGTAATGGTGGTAGATTGGCAGGTTTTCAGTTTTGTTATCTCTAGATGGTTCTGATTTTAATTTTCCTTTATTTAATGCATGTTTTTTCATTACTATTTTTTGTGTCCTTTCTAGAGCTCTTTTTAAAACTGTTATTTTCCCCTTCCTATTTTTTGCTGCCTCTCTTCCTCTTCCTCCCACTCCCTTTATTTCTCGTCTTAGACAAGGATCTCTAGCTAGAAATGAAAGAGTCAGGATCATTCCATTTAACACTGAAGACGGAGAAGAAGAACAGGAGAGTAACTATGAAGAGCTAGGAAAACTGCTAATAGAGGAATTCTTAGAAAAGAGTCATAAAAATAGAAGTTGGCAGGAAACAAACATAAAAAAGACACAAACTCTCTCAAAAAGAGAAAATTTAATTCACTGTGAAAGATCAAAGTACTGCCAAAGTGTGTGTGTGGAGTCAGGGTCTGTAGATGTCCCTAGGTATCCTCAGGAATATGATACAATAGATAGGAGGAGGAAAAAAAAGCTGCGATACAATTTTGAAGAGAGTGAACAGATAAGCCCACAAAATAATGAAGATCTGCAGTTTCCTGGGGAGAAAATGGTTTATTTCAATGGTGTGGCAACTAGTTCTGAACCTAATGATGATTTCCCAGTATATGATAGAACTGGAAAATATACCAGTAACTCTGAAAGTAAGGAACAGTTGCCTGCTTATCCTATCCTGCGTCCATACAAAAATGGCTTAATGGTTAAAAGTGGCAAGTTACCCAACAAGCAGGGAGTGAACCATGAGGGCTCACTTCACCTCAGTAACAGTGAAGACACGAAACTCATAGGGATGCCAGATAACACTTTTGTGCCTGTGAATATCCTTGAGGAATTTGACAGCAGTGCTTCTGATGAGTTCCAGTACTCACCCGTTTCAGATGATGAAATGGAGGAACTGGCTATGCTTTCACAAACGTGGTGTGATTCTGACGTCAGCCATTTGAGAAACTTCACTGTTAATTACCCTGCAAATTTTGGCTCCCAGTCAAAGGCTAGCTGTGATAAAAAAAACAAGACTAAAGGAAGCAAACATGGTCATCCTGTGCAAGACTTAACACTGTCTCCTGTTGAAGAACCCATTGAGGAGTACATAGACACGATGGATGAGCTTCAGTGTCTGGTAGAATCAGTTTCAGAATACTTGGCTGAAAAGGAGGAAGAAATCAGCAAATTTGGTGCATTGCCAGAGACCAGAAAAAATGTTGAGAGCATGTCACTGAAGCAGGATAATGCTGATAATTCATTAGAAGGCAGGAAGTCTGAACAGCCCAAACAGCCAGCTGCAGAGGAGAGTACCAAGGGCAAATCTGAATCTCTCCCAGACTTGTCAGGTGTGAAGAATACAATGAATTCCCTGTTCAGCTCTCTCACTGAAAAGGTGGGGTCAAGCACAAAGCAGCTCACAGCCTCTGTTGAAAAGTTTGTTTCTTCTACTCCAGAGAAGACAGAAACCAGAAACTCATCAGAAAGTGGAATCTCGAATGTATTTTCTAGTAAGTCCAAAAGTGAGAGTTCACCTTCTGGAGTGAAGGCAGATAATAAAGCTGACACCAAGTTCTCCATTCACTCTTTGCTACCATCCCAGGTGAGTGGTGATAAAAGAGCCCAGAACATAAACTCCAACAAGCCAGAAATCACTGACATGGACAGTAAGGCTTCTGTGCCACATCATCTCCAGCAATCACAAGGAACTACCACCAGCAGCCAGCAGAACCAACATTCGGTTATGAATTCTGTTCTAGGCATGTTTAATCCTTTAAAGATCTTCTCTGAGAAGGAAGTGCCAAAACAAGAAGTCATAAAAGAAGAGCACACCAAGGAGGACAGCCATGCTGTGAAAGATGATGAGGCAAACAGAATCGAGAAACCATCTGGACAGACGGCAGCCAGGACCAGCAGCATTATTCCGGAGATACGGACGAGTGAGACTAGAAGTGAGACAGAGGTAAACGCAAATAGCACTTCCGTGTCTTCAGTCTTTGGCAGGCTCACAAACTCAGTCAGTTCCTTCAGCCTGAAAGCCAATTTTGATGGTCTCTTGGCTCCCAAGCAGCAGGATGTGCCACAGAAGCAGTCAGATTTGCATCATGTTACAAATCAACCAGATGCCACTGTGCAAGAGGGTGAGCCTGCTGCCAGGGAGCAGCCTCCTGCAAATCGCCTAGGGGATCAGCATACTACAGGTCATGGACTGGGAAACAAGCAAAACAGAGGTAATGTGGAACTTAATTCACAGCCTCAAGATCAGGGTACAGCATCTGAAAAGTTTTTCAGTCCGCTCAAAAAGTCTTTCAGTCAATTGTTGCTTCCTTCTGCCGAACAAGGGCAGAAAGTAAGTATATCTGGGCATTCTAAAGGCCATAAGTCTGAGGAGGATATAAGACAAAATAGTTCATCAAATGAAGAACACTCATTTCCTTTCCCTGGGAAACTTCCTTTTTTCAGTGGTTTGGGTTTTTCAGAAAAGCAGGAACATAAGAATGAGAAAGGGGGCATTATTCCTTTGTTATTTAAATTTTCTTCTGCAGAAAATCTAGCACCTTCACAGGACGAAAGAAGTCATCAGAGTTCTAGTGGCATTTCTTTGCTTGAAGACAGAAACAGTAAATCAAAAAATACCATTTCATTAAAATCTAGCTCTGTTCCAAATTTATCAGACCATAAGGAGGAATTTGTAGAAACAAAAAACATGAATAAAGAAAACCTATCTAGTGCCCAAGTAAATAGAAAAAAGAACCAGGAGAGTGCCTCTGCTACCTGTAAGGTTGCAGGAGAGCAGCAGAGAACTAAGAGTACTCAGGAAGAACCTAGAAATGTAAAAGGAGAATTGACAAGAGAAGGACTAAATGCACCACACTTTAATGACAGCTCAGTTGAATCCACCTCTTCAGTGAGAGGGCCAGAAGCTGCAAGTGCAGATGATATGCAGAAGAAGCACACACCGGGTTTTCTTTCTGGCTTTCTTCGCATTTCTTCCAATGAAAACACAGCAAATAATCAAGACTTGACTGCTAAAGGCAAGAGTGATGGCCAGAAAAGCACTTCTCCTGGATTATTTTCTGGCTTATTTAAGTTTGCTTCAAGTGAAAACTTGTCTGAATGTAAGCAAGAGAAGACGAAAACAAACTCTCTAGGCTTCATGAAGCTTTTTGATAGAGGTGAGGATTCTATCTCAGAGACAAAACCCAGCAACTCAGGAATGGCTTCTGACACTCAAAGCAGCACTGAAGAAAAGCAGGAAGCTTCCAGCTTCTTAAAAAATCTCCTGCCTAAGCCAAAGGAGAAAATGGAAAATGTGAAAACAATGGAATCTTCTAAAACTACTGACCACCTGTCCAGTGCAAGAGTACATAAAACAGCTGAGCCCCATATTCACCACTGTGGGGATCCTGTGTTCCCTGATCCTCTAAATCTTCGAGACAAGGTACAGGACTTATCTGGAAAGCCAGTAAATACTGGTCATATCCCTTATCAGGATGCAGAATCTAGAGTTTTTCCAACTCTTCTAAACAAAGAAGCAAATGAATTTCTCAATTTAACTAATAAAAGCTATAACCTTATGGAGCAGTACTCAGTTTATCAGGAAACAAGAAGCCATTCTAGCTTTGAATGGGAATATGAAGTGGGGGAACTGGCTGACACTCATGATATTGCAGTACCAGTTTACTACATGTTAAACCAGAACTCTGTTCTGCCCCCTCAGTTCTTGGATTGGCCTGAAAATGATATGGTGGTCAATCTCTGTAAAAAAGATGGAAATGCAAATGTGATGGATTGGCAGACTAATGCCAATTTTGATGAACAGAGTTTAGATTTAAGTGTGATGTCATATGAGTCATTTGACCAGTTAATGTTTCAGGATGTTTGTTTAGAAGAAAATGATGCGTGGACTGCTAATTCTCTCAATGAAAGTTATAGTAACTTTGCACCATTTGAAAGAGATGGCAGTTACTCATTAGAAGAGTTGCCCATGGATTTAAGCTACTCCTCTGGCTGTGATGGAACTATGTGGACTCTAATTGACCAAGAGACTTTAAGTATGGATGAGAGCTTTATGTACTCATCCTATAGCCAGGAATATCAGGAGTGGCTAATGATGCTTGAGCAGGGTATATGGTGGCCATCAGAAGATGGTGATTGTGGATACTACATGTACAGTGACAACCAGTATGTGTATTCACTGCTCACTGATCCCACTGGGCAGTATGTCTACGTGTGTGCTCCTGAAACGTATTCCTACCCAGACTGCTGGGATTATAATTTTCAGATGGATTCCATTCCACAAGCTGTGCTAGAAGACAACACAATTGCTGTTTGTGGTTTTAAAGTCCCTCTTGGCAGTGAAGATGAGCTGTTTTGGTTTGCTGAAGAAGAGTCTTTAGATGATTATACAACAAATAAACCCCTGGATTTGTCAGTAGCTTTGCAGAGGAGTGATCAGCTAATGAACATGAATTTGGAGACTTTCTCACAGATGTTTGAAGAGTCTATTTATTATCAGAGAGAGCAGCCATTAGACTTCTCAGGTTATAAACTTCAAAAACTCAAAGTAGATTTTAGACCCGAGAAAGAAACCCTGAATTGTTCAGAGGAGTCTCCAATAACCCTTGATCTGAGAACACGTTCCAGAGCTGCTTTCAATAAATCGCTGAGTAAGGAAGTCCACACCAAGGAATTGGATAAGGCTGTCCCCGTGATAACTACTGGGAGTGGGTCATCAGGATTCTTTGGTTTCCATCTGTTTCAATCTACTCCTAAAGCTGAAGAAACTGTGGTATCTACTGAAAAAGCATCTACTGAAAGAGTAACAGAAGCAAAAAAGACTGAGGAAGATAAGAAAACACCAGTGAACAAAGTTAGCTCTTTATTTTCTGCTTTGGGTGGACTAATTGGAAAGTCTTCAGGTCCTGACCTTGAGACATCAGAAGATTCTGCCTTGAAGAGAACAGACATGCAGTCAAAATCATCTGAAAGTAGAACTGATGTTTTATCACTTGCACCAAATAGGAAATTAGATGAGTCACAAGCAGGGCAAAAGTTTCCCGTTACATCAGAACCGAGAAGAAATATTTCATCAGAACTTAAGTTGGAGGCTGCTAGAAATGAAGAGCCAGAATTAAATCAGAATGAAAACATCCGTGTTAAAAAAACAGGATTAACAAAATCTCCTTCCCAATTGAGCCAAACTGCTCCAGATGGCAGGCCCATCCGACAAGAGAGACCTGTCAAAGCAACACCAACTTCCAGGCATACTGAAGGGCATGCAAGTATTAATGAACCTAGTCAGTCACAGCCAAATCAGAGCCACTCAGCCACTGAGCCAGAGGAGACATTATTTCAAAGCGCTCTGAAATTGTTCAGCCTTGGAGAAGATTCTTCTGCAAGCTCAACTGCCACCAAAACCCAAGCTTCTGGATTTTTTGATTTCTTTAAAACGCAAGTAAGCAAAGCGCCACAGCCATCACCAGATATGGAAAAAAGTCAAAGTGGTAAACCAGAAAAGGTGATACAGCCAGAACAGAAGGAAACCTCCAGCTTCTCATTGTTATTTGGATCCCTTGGAGATCTCTTCAAAGTGGATGCTGTGTCTTCTCAACCAACCTCAAGTACTACGACTCTGCCAAAAGCCAATAGCAGAACTGTGGCTGAGTCAAGGCAACAAACTGAGGAGTCAAGGCAACAAACTGAGGAGTCAAGGCAACAAACTGAGGAGTCAAGGCAACAAACTGAGGAGTCAAGGCAACAAACTGAGAAGTCTGGGGGTCTTCAGAGTACCAGTATGCCATGTCTGTCCTCCACCCCTAAGGAAGGGGTGAGAACAGAAGGCAAGGACAAGCAAGTCTCTCCTAGCCCTGGGGTGCAAATGGAACAACGAAGCAGAAAAGCTGAGGAGGAGACTCGTGAAAATAAAAAAGTGTCTCCCGGAAACACTTCACAAAAGCCAATGGGCGTAGATCCCAAAATAAGCCAATTGAGTCAGTCAGCTGTGCAGCAAAGCAGCATACCCACAGTTACACCAAAGCAACAAGGAGGAAATCATTTAGGAGACACAGTTAATCAGGCAAAACCAAAGCCAGATCAGACACCTAAAGAGTCCGGTTTCAGTTTGCCATTCAGCTTTTCTGATATCACTGCTTCGAAATCACAGCCAGCCAGTAGGAGCATATTCTCGTTCTTCACTGGATCAGATGAACCAAAGCCTTCAGCACCTGCTACTTCTCCTGCTAGTGGGAAGCAGCAAGAAACAGAGGGGCTGTTTCATCTGCCCTCCTTCTTCTCCAGTGGTCCAACTGCTGAGAAGAGCATACCTCAAAGAAGTACTAGCTTTAGTTTCTTCAATTTGACATCCTTTTTGGATGAAAAGCCGCAAACTGCTTCAGGACAGGAGAATAATACAAAACCAGCTAAACCAGTGAACTCTAAGCCATATGCAAAGCAAAACATTTCCACTGACTCTGGTGTTAAAATTAGCAGTTCTGCCAGGCAACAAGAAGCAGACAGTAAAAAAGAAATTGATAATATTATCGCAGCAGTGACTGGCAAAAAGATGTTTAATAACCTCACGATCCCAGAAAATAAATCGGAAATGTTGGCAGTGGAAAATGTGGAAAGTGTTGCTGAGGTAGCTGAAGAGAGTGACTTGGAGAAGCTTCCACAGACTGACCACGCTGCAGTAAGCAATTTGGCTTGCCTTCAGACTCCTAGTGTGCAGGAGGGTTCTCAGGCCCAACAGGCGATTTCCTTAGGGGCAGAAGAAGGTGCCTTGGATAGCACAGGGAAAATGGACAGTGTTGCATTTCCTATTGATAAAGAGCCTTATTCTTCAAAGGAACAAGCTTCTGAAAAGAAAGATTATAGCTTGGCCTTGGATGATAAAATGGATTCCCAGAGTCTAAATGACTTAAATATTATGAGTGACACAAAAAATGAAGCGGTTTCTGAAGAAGTATGTGTACAGCGTGAGTTGCCAGAACATAAATTACCCGAACAAACTCTTGGTGACAGGTTACAACAGGCACAAGAGCTACACTCTCATTCTAAAATGCCAGAGGCATCTAATTTGCAAAACAAACCTAAGGAATCTGAGAGTGATAAATCGGTATTGGATTCTTCAGTTGAAATGTTTTCAAGTTTCATGACAAAAATGAAACCACCTAAAACATTATCCAGTTTCTTTTCCCAACCTCAAGCTACTGCACCTCCTACTGCACAGAAGAAAAGCTCCTCTTTCTTTGGTTTCTCATCCCTCTCAAGTGGCCCAGCACCAACTTTCACAAATGATCTCTTTGGCATCTTCAAAGGTCCGAAAGAATCTCCAAAAGACATGCATCCAAAATCCACCCCTAAACCTCAAAGCAGTAGTGTGAAAGATGTCATTGGGTCTATTCCAGCAAAAGGCTCTACGGAGACAGAAAATACAGCTGCACCCAGAGAGTCTAAAAGAGATGTCACGAGCTCTCTGAAGGAGGATGTATTACCTGTTTCAGCAGAAGAGAACTCCACAAAAGAGTCTCCTATGAAGATAGAGACTGAGGAAAATAGAAACTCAGAAACCTGTAAAGAGGAACCTTTGAGGATCACTCCAGAAACAGCAGTCTCTAGTGAAAACCAAGCTGTTGAGGTTCTGCAGTTGGATAATGATGCACAGCCCTCTGAGTTAGTAGATACTAAGCCATGCCAGTCAGATTACAGTAATGCAGTTGATGCTGTGCAAGCTGAGGCCACTGACCAGTCTGTCGATACATGCCAATTAGATGCGGGGTCTTCACATGTAATAGAGGAACAAACTGCTTCTACAGACAAGGCAGCCGTTGATATCCTTCATACTGGCTCTTCTGATGGGCTCAGACTGGAAATGGAAGCCCCAGCTAAGGGGGCAGACACAGAACTTTCCCAATTAGATGAGAGTGCTACACTTGAATCGCAGCCTGCTGTTAGAGGAGATCAGGCCAATGCTGGTATTGATCAGCAGGACATGATTAGTAGTAACGGTAGAGAACCCACAGCTCCAGCTGATGAGCCTAGTGTTCATCTGCTCCAGCTGAATGAAGAGAAGACGAGTGAGATAGAACAGCAAACTGCTGAACAGGAGAAACATTTAGCAATTGATGAGGTGCCTGCAGAAGGGATTGCTTCCAAATGTGACTTGAAGAAACAGGATAAACCTAATAACATTCCTCCAGATGCAAACAGTGGTAAAACAGTCTTTGAAATACCAAACATGCCCAATTTGCCAAAATTCAGCTTTATGTCATCTGCTGATAGTGGAAAGCCATTTGGGTCATTCTTCTCTCAGCAGCCACCTTCTCTTACTAAAGGAGGGGCAGATCAGGGCCTCATGTCCAGTTTTAAGAAACTTTCTGCAACTCTGTTTGAAGGAGGTAGTGAAGAAAAGGTGAGTAAGCCAGAGAGTGGCCAGGGAGCAGTCTTTGGGAAGAAGCTAGATTTCTCTTTTCCCTGGCAAAAAGACAACAGGGAGACCTCTGCCAAAAGGGAACCACATGTACCACCGCAGGCTTTGTCAAAACCAGATGACAAGGTGTTAGGAACAGTCAGTTCAGATGAAAACTCAAAATCTGCAGTCTCAGATCAACTGACTGATGCAAATATAGAAGTAAACTTGTCTTCAAAGCAGCCTGACAATGAACTTTCTGAAGAACCATCTGGTGCAAGCACTGTTGATGATACGTCCAGCAAAGAGCTGGGAGAGAAGTTTGATAAAGAGTCAGAAGATCAGCAGAATGTGATTTCAGGTGAACTGCAGAAAGAAGATCAGGCAGAAGAGCACACACCAGATGAGCCTGAACTGAAAGAAACTGAGCTTGATTCTGCTCCTAATGGAGCAATGCTTCATCCTAGCGCACAGGCTGCAGATCTGAATAGTGTGGAACAACTGAATGAGAAAAGGCTAGTTACAAATGAGGCATAATAAATGGTTTCAAGTTTTTTGACCATTTATAATGCAATACTGCAGCAGTAGATATTGGCCTTGGTGTCTGATGTTTGTAGCTCAGTCCTATCCCCTATTTGTTGTAAAGTGTTTTGTAGTATTACTGATAGCAGTCACAAAGGATGTGGCACAAACTGCAGTCACTAGTTACGTACAAGGCCTTAGACCATTTACTCACCTTTTTCCACTCTTTTCTGTAAGTGTAATTGGATTTCCCATGTTCTTATACTATGTCCCACTGAGTGAGATGCTTTTAGTGCTAATTTCATTAGCCTTTCAGAAGTCATGTTCTTTGTGTGTTAATTCTGCGGCATACAATTCACTTTGCTTTCTTGTTTAGTGATAATTATGTCCTATTTGCTAAGAAAAAAGGTAACACTAGGTAGAATATATTGGAAGGAAAAGACATTTTGTTTTTAAAATACAAGGTAAAGACTTAATTTTAGAGAGAAATTTAACTTACTGCTGATGAATTATAGAACTAGTTAAGTTCATTTCACGTTATTGAAGATTTTAAAACACTTTCAGAGATATCAGTGAAGGTATTCTAATGCTTGCTTTTCCTACTGTGCAAAGGTTATTTCATGCAGTTATGAAAGCCACTAAAGGAAGGTATCAATATTTCATGTGTCTGTATTCAGTCCTGTGCATGTGTTAAGTTACAATTGCCCTCAAAAATCAAAACAGACTCTCTAAACTTACATCTCTGCATGATGTAAGTGAAACTTGTGCCTCTGATCATACAGTTGCAACACTGTACTTTGAAAACTTCCTATCTGGGTTCGAATTCTCTGAAGTGTGCAAGTGAGAAAAACATTAGTGCTGCTTAATTCTTGGCCATAGTTTTCCTGACTGCATGAGAAATTTCTGTCCACTGTTTTGTGTGAGGATTGTAGGAATTCAGTCCTGGAAGTGGTATCTTGAATCACAGAGATCACGCCCCTGTGGCATTGGTGTTTTTTATATAAATTAAATTCTTGAAAAAGCTCTCGCTTCTCTTTGAACAATTGCTCTACTGTTACAAAAGGTTTTAAGTTGATAATCTTGACAACCTTAATCTTGACTGCAGTGTATTTTATCATAAATGTATAATATATATAAAAATAAAGTTAACTTTAAGTTAACTGTACTTTTTAACAATAGTGAGCTTAAATGGTCATGGTAAAGGCCTTAGCTGCAGTGAAACTGCAGAAGACAGAAACACTTCCACTCCGAATTGCTATGTTTCCATTCTTGTTCCTGTCTGGTTATTAGAATATCTTCACTGGTAGTTTCTAGCTGATAGAAGGTGAAGAAATAGTCAGTTGGTGCAAGAAAGATCATTGGTTTATATGGTCTATATACTGGTAGGTTGCGTATGAAGTATGTCTACCGCCTACCAAAGTTTTGAGCTTCAGAAGTCTAGATCTAGTTCAGGGAACATAGTTAAATGTGTCTTCACAACATGTCTTTTCAGTAATATTTAGTGTCCTATGCAGTTTGTTACTTGTGCAGATTGCTTTGCGTTTCTCCAAACCATGTTTTGTTCTGATGGAGTTTCTTATTTTCTCATAGTCCTGCTGGCAGTAGTAGATATGGCTCCTCTTGTAATGTCAGCCAAGGGAGCTCTCATTTAAGTGAGCTGGAGCATTCCCACGAAAGTGCCCATGGCTCTGAGCAAGAAGATGATCACCAGGAAAGAGAGTCGACTCATTCCTACCACAGTTTGAGCAGCTACCAGAAGGATGGTCAGGCATGGCTCAGGGAGCAAGAGGAGCCTTGCAGCAAAGGAGAGGAGGAGAAGGTCTGCGAGACAGAGGAGAAACGTGCTGACCATTCTGCAGCCAAGTTACCTCTGGAATTTGAGAAGCCCAAGGATGTTGATGCAGGAGCCCAAGTGAGGTAGGTGAAACTATTACTGAGTTCTTTTAAATTAATTCAAAGAGGATTCCTCTCTTTGCTGTTTCCCGGGGCAAATTATGTACGTTGCTCTTGAGCCTTCTCTAGCAACTAACTTGATGTTGCTGATCTGTGAAACGTCTTTATGTGCAGGGCCAGTTATTTGTAAGACATTGGCTAAGCTTAAACTGTGCTCACTATGTATGTGAAGAAGAAGGCCTGCTAGAGCCTTGGAGCTCCTTTGCTGTATTTTCTGTTTCTGGTTTGATGAATGTAGTCTGGCCCGAAGATAGCTGCTTCCATTGCTCATGTGTGGTCAAGCTTACATGTGAGCAACCAAGAACTACATGTAGTCATGGTTAGAGGTGCACTAGTTCCTCCTTTCTTGTGTAGTAGACTACCACAATTAGAGTTAGTGTTTATGTAGTTGTAGGTTGTAGAATTACAATATGAATAGACATGTTGCTCTGACTCACTGTGGCAGCTTTTCTTGTCCTTGCACTTGGGCTTTGCAAGCTGTCAGCAGCATTGAAAACAGTCTTCAAAAGTATTTCAGCTAAGTTTGGGGGAGTAATGTGCTGGGTTTTGTACAGGTTTTACAGGAATTTCAAATTTCACTACTTAACTTTGGGAGTCACTTTTTTCCTTGAGGTAATCAAGTCATTGCAGCTACTATTGTGGGTATGGTTCTACTTTCGTAAGTATGAGGGATTGTTTTCATCTGGTTCAGTTAGATCCATGGAAAGATGTCTGCCTGTCTGTACCCTTCAAATGGTACAGCTGGTGGCACTGTGCTTATATGAGAGAATTAACCACAGCAGTTCCTGTGTAGGCAACCCTTACACTAAAGACGAAAAAAGGAAAGCAAGACTAGAAAAAGTGTTAAACTGTTTATAAACTTTGAGTCACTTTCCTGTTCTCCTTACAGATCAGCAGGAGTCTTGTCCCAGAATGGCTGGCCTATATTTGTTCACAGGGAAGGTTATTCATATAGCTACTTTCAGGCTAAGTTAGGCATCTAGCTTTGATACTTCTACATCACTAGCTCCCTTTCTCTCCATTATCTGGCAGTGTGTTGCTGTCTCCATGGAGTATGCACGAGACTGAGCTCTGAGGATTGGTCCTTAGAGTTGCACCTGAGCTAGCATGGATTCATGTTGCTCCCGGCTATGTTTTGTTTTGTTTTATACCATCAGCACTGCAGGGTGCTTTGCAGACAGGGAAAGATGTTTGTTTCAGTGATTTACACCTCAGCAACATATAAAAGAAGGAATGCAACCAAAGGCCCGATGTATCATGAGGTGAGGGAGTGTAAAATGTGCTGCAGGGCACTGAGCATCTTCCATTGCTGCCAGATGCATGTGCCTTCTTAAACAGGTGTAGGAAAGGGTGGAGTGAGAAAGGTGCAATGAATTGTGAAAACCACAGCTAAGCCCAGTTGCCAGTGTTTCCATGGAAGAGGGGCTGTAAACTTGTAGCAGTAGATATGAGTAGGAAGAGGCAGGGATTAGAAGGGACCTGCAACAGGCATGGAGACGAAAAATTTTCCATCTGCATCCTTGTGTCTGCAGTTATGATACCAACATGTTGAACTGGCTTGATCAGGTGTCTTGGGTTGCTTTCCTGATGTTCAGACCAACATCAGCTTACTCCCAGGGCTGGATTGTATCCTAGCTTGTATCTTTCAGCTCAACAGTTTCCAAGATGGTTCCTGGGTATAAGGAAACCTCTACTTTAGCCTCTCACTTCCCAAAGCATGTGCAGGGGAGTGTTGATCAGAGTCTGTTGGTTACTTCAGTTTTCAGAGCTGAAGCTGTGATTGCACTGTGTAATGTTGAATCTTTAATGATACAGATAAGTGTTTTTCATGTAGTGATTTTCTGATTCTTGCGTTTAAGCTACCATGGTGACAACGAGCCACCACCCTTTCCTCCAGCAAGAGCCCATTGGATTAGAGCCATTAACAAAGTCCGAGTGCGGCTTCAAGAGGTAGGATGGAATATTGCTTCGCTCCTTCTCTGGGCCACCTGGGTTTTAGATCTGTGGCTGAAGGGTTCATTTCTTTTTCCTTGTAAGACACCTCTTACAGTTTTGATGTTTTGCAGACAAAAATTTAATCAAATGTATTGTATAGGACTGCAACATGTTGTGATGTTCTTAGAGCTATCTATTTCCATTGAATGTTTTGAACATCGTCGTGTGGAACTTAGCGATGAATATCAGGAAAGATGCAGAAGCAGAGAAATTAGCTCTTAATTTTTAAATAGTAATAATAATGTCTGGGACTAAATGTTTTGTGTTAAACTGTTCAAAATGAAGACTTTTCCTCAAGGCAACTTGAGGATAGCTTGTTAGCTTAGTAGGAGTTATCTGTATTATTTGTCATATGAAAATGTTCCTTGGGAAACTTTACATCAAATATTTTTATATATACTAATTGAAAGTGGGTGTATAATAAGTTTTGGTATTTCCATCTCATGAAAATAAGATTTAAAAATAAATAATCTCGATTTGGGAAGTCAAAAGGAAAAGGTTGTGACATTTTCTTCAGCAGTATAAACACTCTTGGTTTAGAAAACAGCAATTAAGACCCAAAAAATTGTTATTTTTTTAAAAAAGTCTTATGCTTTCATCCATCTGCATGCCCACAGAAAGATAACATATGGTGTTCATATTCTATAGATGATAAACTATTGCCTACTACCCAGAGTACAGAATTAATGTATTTCATTTAGAAATACTATTTTCTTCTAGACATCTCTTGTTTTGCTTTTATAAAAAATTATTTTACAGTATCTATTTATCAGTAGCAGGACTCTTCTTTTTCTTCTGGTATTGTTGCAAATTTTTAGGAAAATAATTATTTTTTTTTTTTGCCTCTGGGGTTGCATCTGAAGTGCCATAGCAGAAATAGTTTTTCCCTTGGCTTATCTGGATTGTAAATTTTCCCATCTTAACGATTACTGTGTTATTTCACTTCTGAGCAGAAGGGATTTGGGTCAAAACTGTCAGTGTGACATGGAAAATGAAATTTCAGAACAAGATTAGTATCTAAGAAGAAAAGGAACTTATGTTGTGGTTTTGTAGAGCGTGCAAGCAAAACATTTTAGTTCTGTGCCTTATGGAAAACAAGTGCACAAGCATGCTAGAAGAGAGAAGAGATTAAGTGATGCCTCTCTCTGGATATCTCTAGGTTTTTTTCTGAGTGAGTATGAGGTCCATGAGGTTGTTCAGCATCAATCTGTGTGTTTCTGCTGAATTAGAATGAAGATATGCTTTGAGATGACTGTTACAGAAACACTAGTTTAGTTATGATAGCAAAACGTCATGAATTGCTTTGTGTTCACCTCTCCTAACAACTACTGATCCAAAATTTCCTTAAAACAAAAATTGTAAGTGATGGAACTTTCCAGCAGCCTGCTCCACAGCTTAGCTGTCTTTACTGTCCAAAGGCTTTTCCTAACCTCTGCTCTAGATCTCTCTTGTGCCATATAAATCCATTTCTCATGATCAGGACAAGTAGTAAACGAGCAGAATTGGATTCCCTTCCTCTCTGAAATAGCGAAGGGCTGCTGCGAAGAGAGGACAAAGCCACACTCACTCTTCACATGTTCACAAAATGACCCTTTTTCTTTTAGCCTTTTCATGTCAGTTTTTTTAGGCACTTTTTAATCAGCCTATCTCTTTTTTTTCTTTCTCTTTTTCTCTCCTTTCCTTGTTTTTTTTTTTTTTGTGAAGTGCAGTGTCCAAAGCTGAATGTAAAAACCCAGCAGAGGGCCTGCTAATGTGCACTACAGAGCAATGAAGACTTTGTTCTCCAGGCTGTGATCCTGATATCCCAAGATGTCAGGTATCCTGCTGTGAGGGTGCTTTTTTATCGCAGACTAGCACTGATATATAGTTAGCCTCTTATCCCTTCCAGAGCTGAGGTTCCTTCTGAAGAAGGGCTTTGTCAGTTGTTCCCCAGCCTATATTTCTGTTGGATTACGGCTTCGCACTTGTTCTTACAGAATTGTTTTTTTTCACTCCTTAAGCACATTGCTGTCTGTCTCTTCCTAATCTGTTATGCCTACAAATGCTCCAAGTGGTGCGTGAAAAAGTTGTGTAGTACCCAAGCTGCAGGGCTGTGTGTTACCAGAGCTGCCTGAGGGACACTGCTTGATACATTCTTTGAGGTTGGCTACCCTGAGTATAATTTTTTCCAGTGTGTTTGCATCTATTTTAGCAATTTCATCCAGACCTCAGGATATAAAACTTCTACTGTTCTTCTCCTACCCCGAAGACTAATTTACCTTGTCATAGAAAGAAGTTAAATGCATTTGACACAGTTCTACTCTTGATAAAACTCGCTGTTATTTCTCTCCTTTTTATGTTCTGGAAGATTTGCAAATAATTTGATTATTTGTTCCAGTCTTCAATTCCCAGGAGCGGGGGAAAAAAGTCAAGTTAGAGCTTTCGTAATTATCTAAGTTCTCCTCTTCCTATTTTTTAAGCATAAATGCTTGCTTTGCCCTTTTCAAATCTTTAAGTATATTGCCTGTTTTTCCAGTTCTTAGCGCTTTGTGATTGTCAGTGTTGTGACCTGGTACCTGAGGATGAAGATTTATCAGGACCACCTGACTTAGAAATAGCTACCTTATCTGTTTGCTTTCAAATTTGTTTTCCTTTACTGCAACCTGTTTTTTATAACTTGCTAAACTTCTTTTCCCTTTTTAAAAAAAAAAAAAAACAAAAAACAAAACAGTATTAATTCAGTCAGCTGCCTGACTGCAATTGTCCCTGTCAGTGAAGATTTTAAGTAATTAAGGCATCAAATGTTCCAGCCTTCTTAAGGCCACCTGATGATAGCTGTGTCTTCCTATGAGTAGCAGCCATACTTTTTTTTTTTTTTGTCATATTCTGTGTTCACTGCTAGGTGTTAATTTTGTTCCAGTGCTTAGAGCATGTGCTTACGTCCTTACTGTACAAGGCGATGCCTCCAGCTCTTTTCCATGTTCCTCTTCTTCCATGCACACTATCATTTCATAAATACGTGTGGAGCTCTAGCTCACTGATCCAAACTGCTGGATTCCTCTCACATAGACTACCAAAATGGTTCTTATGACTTTTGTTAATGATCTGTTTGAAATGTGAAAGAAAGAAAAGAGAAAAAAAAAATAAGACACCCAAGAAGTTTCCATATGTGATGTGATCCCCTAAGCAATTCAGCCTCCTACCTGGGAAGAGATTAATATTCATATGAATAACATACATACATCCTACAGCACCATGAGTCAGACAAATGTAGTATTTTAATTAAGACTTGACAGTTATAAAATGGCACAGAAATTTGTAACTGTGCATGTTAAAAAAGCTTCGTGGTAGCATGCACAGTTTTTTCTTCACTTCTGCTGTTTTCCTTATTCTCTTTCTGTGTTTGTGAAGAGGAAACTTAATTATGCCAGAATCAAACTAGGGTTTTCAGCCCTGAGAGGAATGACTCAATAATTGTCACCTTCACACTTAGAACTTTGTCTACAAAGAGGGATTAATTGATAGCTCGTCTGCTGCAGTCCCTCTGTGGGAGCTTCTTTTCCAGAAGAACAACAAACACATAGCTAGTGCATCTTCAACTTGCAGCCCTCCTTAACTGAAATAGCCTTCAGCTAGGGACACGGCTGTGTGACTTTTAAAGTTACACAAATCTGAATCTGAGTTTTGTATGACACAAAAGAATTGGTGGACTGGAGACAAGCAAAAATTCAATCAAGTCATCAAATTGCCTCTCTTACCAATTCTTTCAAGTATATTTAAGTATTACAGGAGGTTGTGGGGTTTGGGATTTTATCCACTTACATTGAATTTGCTTACAGGGAAAAATGTCTTATGCATAATTTTCCTCTTTTATGTCAGATTAAGTACATCAATTGACTTGTTTTCATTTCAAACCCAAAGTCACCGGAGCAGTGTTTCCTCTATTTTTCTTCTCCTACATGCCATTTTATACCAATTATTTTGATTTTAATCTTTGTCTTTCCCTGTTAAATGTCAATAGTCTGTTCTTTTTGACTGCTGTGTAACTAGATTACATACCAAGATGGCAGATGTAGTTCATGACATTGTTTTTCTTTGTGATAAGCACCTGCAGCAGCAGAACTAAATGACTGTTCTTCTCTAGTGTTACAGGTACCAAATCATATCCTCAGTCTTATTTTCCCATGCCCTATAGTTTCACAGTCAGCACTTCTGATCAAGCACCTGCAAGTATTTAAGGACCATCAGGATTTCATTTTTAAAAGCCCTGGTCCAGGGAGCGTATTGTATTGGTGATTTTTTGGAGTGTGAAGCCCTCCAAAAATTTTGAGAAAGCAACCTGTTGGTCACTTCAGTAGCCATGGGGTGCCCTGAGAAGTCCTTTCTGGACTTCCGCTATTAGTGAGGAGACCAGCAAGGCACTAACTGGTGCTAGCTTTGGTTGCTAGTTTGATTGTAAGTTACCTGCCTGCACCCACTCCCCATGCGTGAATCCAGGCCCTCTCATCATTAAAACCATGTACTGTACACAAGCCCAGATGGCTAGTGGAGGACATGCCTGCTTTGAGCCAATCACCAAAAGATTAGAAACTGTCCCTTTCCACCTCTCATGAACTGTGCGGTCCATGCAATTGCTTACTTTGGGCATTTTATTTTCCTTAAGCCTTGTTGCCTAGGTGTCTTTTTATTAGTCCCGTGAAGATGAGTAAGCTCTGCATTTTCAAAGCCTCCCACGCAGTGGCAAAGAAGCAGACTGAAGCATTGTGACTCTAACATAGAGTTACTAGAAACTTCTCTTCATACAGAAAAACTACATCTCGAGTTAAATGTCTTCCTTCTTTTGTACCTGTTGTATTTTGAAGGTTATCTTTAACCTCCACCGAAATACCAACATTGCTGATCAAATGTCCCAGGGATCAGGGTTGGTGGGGATCTGCAGAACACCTTTGTGCTCATGAAATCGCTGTTCTTACACCAGAGAGGAGATCAGGTCTGTGTAGATAAGCTGTGATCTGAGGGTCGCTGCCAGCTGTAGTGCAGACTGGCTGTTGTCAGGTGTCTGTGCTCACAATGGCAGTCAAATGCTTTCTGCATACCTTATCTTTAAAATGCCTGTGCATCTCTTGGATTCCTTATGGATTGCATAACAATTATTTAGAAAGCATTTAAATACAAAAGTAGTGGAGGTATTCTGTCTCCTCATGCCATAATCTTACTTCCCTTTGCATCTGAGTTTGCAGACTGGCAAGTCTTGTAGGACTCCCCAAAGCCTTCATGGGTGATTCCCTGGTGCTTGAACAACCTGTGTCTGTTGTCTCTTCTGGCAGCCTCTCTGTGGGGGCAGGTTTGGCTGACATGTACTCAGAGGAAGAAAAGCTTCTTTCATCTCCGAGTGCCTTAAATAAGATATCTGCATATTCGTATCTGTTTGGAATAAAATGCATGTTTAGTTATTCTTACTGAGCTTCTCTGAGACCTATCACTTTTTTTAACCTGCTTTGCAATAAATGTTAACAGTTATGTTACAGTAAAGAGATTATTTTCTTATGTGTACGTACAAATAATTGTGTTGTGCCTTCATTAGCTGCTGTTATGATTTTAGAGTAGCTTCTTGATAACATTATCTCCAGTGGGAAAAATCAACACACTTGCCCTTTATAGAGTAGTTATGCTAAAATTAAGAGAAATATTCTCTTGTGGAGCAACATGCTGGTCAGAAATGTTTTTTATAATGACCGCAGCAGCTAGGAGCCTGTTCAGTTGCTAACAGAATTTTCTGCAAGCTTCTCTGAACATGTCAATATACTGATACTCAACTTCTGTTCACTTCTGCTATAAACTGGTTTTGGTGTTGATGGTCTGTATTCGCCGGCACACAGGACATCTGTCCCCTTCAGTGACAGCAGAGTTCATCCATACCCTCCTGTTGCTGGTTAGAAAAAAAACAAGTTTTCTTAATTGAAGCAGGACTTTGCAGAGTGGGTAGCTAACTTTCCTATAATGCTATTTTACTTTTTCACTGCAAGCATCCTGTGGGCTTGTAAGGCTTGGAGTAGCCTCCATGAGAAGGCAAAGAATCATGTTATTTCTTTTCCTGATCTATAGTAGTATCCAGGACTAAAGCTTTGCTTCTATAGTTTTGTATTGTAAACTCTACACATCTATAAGTCAAAAATCTTCTGAAGCCTCTGAATGGGAATCCAAGTGTAATTTACTTTTCTTCCAAGATTTACTTAAAAAGAAAGGGAAGGTGTTTGTGCAGCATCTGGGATATATTTTACAAACACAGGATGTTCCACAATTGGGTGCATCTCTTACTTTGTGCCAGCACTGCAAATTAAGTTCAAGCAATCCAAAACAGAACCTGTATGCTTCTGTTCTGACTTGTAAGGTTGTAATGGCAGTGTTAGGATGCATGTGAATAGTCTGCTGTGGTGTTTTTGTTTTTTGGTTTTTTTTTTTTTTTATTGAAACACTTCATATGTGAGCGTTTGACTTCTGGACTGAAGGTGGATAGAAAGCGGCTGCTGCTTTTGCAAAGCATGGTATTTTTTGGGGTGGGTTAGCAGATAGACTTTCTGGGTTTGATTTTTTGAGATTGGCTGGGATATGATGGATGGGAGACCCCTCCATGGAACAGCCGACAGTTTAACCTAGAATATTTCTAGAATAAGGGGGGAATGGGACTCTAGTTCCTGATCTAAACTGCACAATATTGGGATTTTAACCTATGTTTCCCACATTTTCTAAAAGTGCATCGACTGCTAAGCTCTAACACTCTTCTAGGGAGTGACTCTTTCCTGTGTTCATTTCCCTGTTTGGAAGTTTTAGACCTGAGAAATATTCCCATTAAAATTCATCGTGGTCCTGTAAACCAAGTTTTGATTCTAACAAGCTGGTGTTTTCTGAAGGAAAAGGTGTCTGACTCACTTCCTTTCTTCTCCATGGAAGGTGGTGTACTTGTGCTGATCAGAGAGTAAGATGTGGGTGGCAGCAGTGGGCTGGCAATGGGCATAGATGACCTTGTGTCTTGTATAGCTCCTGAGTTCACAATTAGACTATGTACCCAGAATTGCTGCCTCTGTCTCTGGTATTGTTTCTCTTAAGCCCTCTCATCACAGCAAGTTCTGTATTTGTTATCTCCAGAAGTGACATGCCTCTTGCAGTCTGAAAGAACTATCCATGTGCACAGAGTACCTCTGAACTGGGATGAACTACAGTAAGGTCTTTTCCCCTGTCTGGTGCTGCCCAGCTTGCATTCACATTTGTACCACGACTTTTCCAAATACTTTGTTGAGCAACTGCTTGTCTTTTCACAGGACCTCCTGCAGCAGTTGTCCAAAGCTTTCAGGAAAAGTGGAAGCCAGATCTGTTTGCAGAGTGGACCAAGTCCTCTAGTATGTATGAAAGGCTGTAGAAGAATACTAAAAATGTTGGAGCTGAGGCGACTGTTTCCACCTTATGCAAAACTGCCCTCTTTGCGCCTTGTTTTGGGGATGTAGCGGCAGAAAGAATTACAGCAGTGTGCTCTGTTGATGTAGGGTTGTACCTGATGTGGAGTGGGGCACAGAAACCTCTGGCATCCAGACCACCTCAGCATGGCACTCATGCATGGTGCTCATCAGTAGAAACTGAGAGAGCTTCATCTAGCCTTGGAGTCAGTGGACTCAGTTCCTCCTGCTCGGAATAGGGGTGCAATAGGAGAGGTGGGTGGGGGGACTCCTACCTGCCACATACGCAGCCCTTAAAAATAGCATTGGCTGTTGGGAGAGCCAGACTTCACACTCTTATTTTTAAGGCTCTGTGTGGGAGGAGGGGATATTTCCCAGTGTTGTGTATTACTGAAGCAATCTGTACAAGAAATGCTGCACCAGAGAGATAGCAGTGGGCTTTGGCTTACAAAGCACAAGACTTGGGGAAAAGATGAGCTAACCAGCGCTGGCTGAGAGCATCATAAATGAAGCATTAACTATTTGTTCAATGTTAGCAAACACTTTGAATAACATCATAACTTCATACAAAAAGGCAGTAGGTCAGAAAAAAAGGTTTGGTACATGACAATTTTGTCTTTTAGTGTTGTTTTTCTTTCACTTGTTTCTTGTTTTCCAAGCTGCACGGTTATACAACTTGTTTAGATGTAGGGCAGGGTTGCCTTGCATGCTTCTGAGCTAATTTTTGGAGTTGTGTAAGGGTTGTTGTAACTGGAATCTTTAATATTGTGCATCTGGATTTAATAAGTAAGATGATTGGGTTTTTTTTTCACCCATTGTAAAAGTGGCATTTGGAAGTCAAAATGCTGTTAATAATGGTTAATGTAATGCCTGAAAACAGTGGGACTCCAGTGTTGGCTGGTGCTATGTGGTGTGTAAAATAGAGTAGCATTTTATTTTCTGCACATTTTAATGTCAATGATTTATTGAATTCAAGCCACTTGAAGGTCTTGTGGTACAGCAAATAAATGCTGTCCATTAGGAAGTAGTTCGTGCCAGGTGATACGAGAACTTTCTTTATCCAAGACTCCTTTCTTGACCACCGAACAGGTTTTTTAAGCCATATCATGGCCACCAGCAAGTTGTCTACTGTCTGCTCATGTTTAGAGTCTGAACAATTTTGTGACATTGTGGAGGGCTGATCAGATGAGCCTGGATCAAGCTGTGTGTTCATTTGCATTGCTGTGATGGTTAATCACTGGCACTTGCAAAAAGGGATTTTTGGTGATTCCCCTTTGGTTTCATTTGAAACTTGTTCTTGGTGAAGGTGGGACCAGTTCTTCCTTTCCTTGTCTTTTGACAAAATCTGTAAGGAAGGGCCTGCAGCCTTTCCTGGCAGTCTGTGAGCTGGGTTTGTAAAGTGCATCCTCTGCTGAAAGGCGCTTGAGAACATCGAGGTATCAGATATCTGTTCTGCAGGGAGAATTTCCTGAACGCATTGGCAGCTTCATCCTTTGTCTGCTATAAAACCAAAGATAACTTAAGCATAAAGCTGGGGTGAAATCCCAAAGATTTTAATCTATTTTGTTTCATCTGTCAGCTTGAGACTTTCAACTGTTGCTCAAGCATGCAGGTACCAGATGCTGGAAGGGCTGTGAAAAGTCTGAGTGCTAATTTACTGGGGTGCTTCAGGCAGCGAGTCTCTTGCTGTATAGGGTAGCTGGTGCCTTCAGGCTTGCTGGATGATGTGGTACCAGGTGAGCAGCTGTGCTACTCTCTGGCCCGTGGGAGTATCTTCTTAAAAACAGGAGGATCCTGTTTAAGCCACTCATGCATTGGATGAGGAAGAGAGAAGAAAAGTCTGTTCTGGGTAGATACAGGCTCATTTAGTCTACCCTCACTGGTGTGTGAGGCTAGAAAGTATTACTGCCTGGCAAATGGGAAATTAGTAGAATCGCTAATTAGGTGCTGCTCTGTGCTACACTGTGACAGACCAGGTGGGCAGTAGGTCTCATCTGCCTGTAATATGCCATGTAGGAAACTAGTAAATGCTTTGGAGAAGCAAAATCGGAAAACAGGTTATAGAAGTGGGAAAGGGGACACTGGGGCAGTCCAGGGAGTGGAGGTGCTGAGGATGTGTGAGATGAGGCTAAACAAGTATGGCTCAGCTTAGCAGACTGGAAGCTGAGAGAGGATGTTGCTGCCGTGTAGTAATAGAGCAGGGGAGTAAATATTGGCAAGTTTACAGCTATTTAAGCTAAAGGTTAATGTTAGTGCAAGAACAGAAGGGTATAAGCTGGTTATGAACAAACCCAGGCTAGAAGTCAGAAAGCGATTTTTCTAATTGTTAGTGAACAGCTTCCAAATGGGTTTCTTTGCCCTTTCTGTTTCTAATTAATCTAAAAATGGGTCTGTTTATGGAAGCTATTATATGACAGTTGCCTGTGGGAGCAAAGAATGGGACTTCATCATCCAGGAAGACTCTCAGTAGGCTGTGAGAAATGTCCGTGGAACCACAGCCTCCGTAACTGTTTTTCGTAGCGTGGCCTCCCCGTGTTCACACTGCCCACCTGCCTGCTTTTGCTGCTGAGCTGTGCTGTGTTGCAGGACCCTGTGGGTTTCGGAGCACAACCAGCGGTGCGTGGGAGAGGTGTTGGCTACGTAGATGCTGTCACTGAAGTAAAATAATGAAAATCATATTGCAGCCCCTCTTGAATGGTGGCTTTTCCATGTGGTTGTGCAGTAGATATTAAAGATGCTAGGATGTGAGGGTTTTCTTGAAGAATGGTAGTTATTAGTGACTCATGCCTGGTAATGAACCTGTCATAGATATAATTTTGTTTTCTGACAAATGTTCAAGTGGTAACAGTTTCAGAAAATATGGTGTAGTTTGTAAACAGGTTTGTTCTTAAATGAGATTTTTAAAGTTCCCCATGGGATTTCAGATGCTTATTTAGACAGTAAATTGCAATTGAACCTATACTCATTAAAAGTTTTTAAAAGCTAACACTGGAAAATTATTTTCTAGGAGAGCATGAAAAGCAATAGAGAATCTCAAGACAAAACTGGTGACGTGTACTAAAAAGCAGATAATAGAGCTGTCCATCTAGAAGGGAATTTAGATTTAGCCTTGAGCTTATTTATCTATTTAGCCTCACCTTGGTCAATAATTTAGGTTGTTACATACAAGAATATATGAAAAACAAATAGAGATTGCTTTATGTAAAAAATAAATTTATTTTAATCATGTTTCCTTCTATTTTTTATTTTTGTTGATGAGTCAATATTGACCTTGCATTTTAAGATAGAACACACATTTTTTGAGGACCTGTTATTGAGAAACTGAGAGTACTACATTTTATTGCAATTTGTCTGGTTTTATTCAGTGTATCATGTTAGTGCAGCAGATTGGAATGCCTATAAGTTTTTTTTGTGATATCTCATATAATGGGTACTTGAAGGATCCAGTTTTGTCTACACAAATATCTGTAGACCGGCTGGTGTATTCACTCTGAATTTTGTTATGCCTAATTTAAGGAACTTAATTTACAGCAAGTATAGCTCTCCTTCATATTTGTGCAACATAGTTACGTGTTACTCATCCTAATTAAGTCACTCTATTTTTAGCTCACAATAGTAATAGCTAGTTAATATACAACTGTGTACAGCTCTTAGAATCATCCCTTTTTCATCCTGTCTTTACATCCGCTTCCCTCCAGTTTTAATGAAGGTGGAGCGGCTTCTGTGACCTGAGAGCACCAAGCAGAGGCAGCAGCTACCGGAATGATCCCCCCATCATCCCTGCTCAGTATTTGGGTGTGTTTTGGTCAAACTGTGCTTGTCCCTCCTGTCACAGACTTACCAAAGGAGCTAACTGGACTCTCGCTCCCTTGACTTAGGTCAGGTATCTAACCAAAGCTTGGTTTGTAGCACAATCTTCATCCCCTTGCAGAGGCTTTCTAAATACAGCCACTTTAATTTTTTTTTCATTAAATTTCCTCCTCATCTCTCCTGATCAGGGGAGCAGATTGACTGAGTTTCTAGACCCAGTTAATTCAGGCCCATTTGTAGGGCCTGTAAAGTGCCTTTACTACAGGTGTGAAAGCTGTGTTTGGGCTTATTAATATGGGTGTGATTGCTGGAGTCAGCTTTGTCAGAGCTACTGTGTGGTGATGCCTCTTTTTTCTTGTTCAGTGCCTACACTAACAGTGACCTCAGAGACTGACAGAGGCTTACATGTGGTTCATAACAAGTATTTATGAGATATTTTTGTCCATTAATCAACTGCTGCCTTCTGCAGGGAATATATTTATAAGAAATTATTCCTGCCTACAGAGAAAAGCATGTTATTTAAGCCAGCAGTCATAAAGACAAAGGTAGGGTAGTAAAAAGATTATTTCCCTGAGTTTTGAAAGTTGGTGTATCTGTAGCAAATGAGGAAGAAAGTGCTGGCAGAGGAAGCAGTCTGTCGGCAGAGGTAGCTGGGCACTGCTCCATATGGTTATTAGTTGTTATTCCTCTGCCTCTCTGTTACATGATGCTGGACAAGTTATGGTGCTTTCTGAAAAGAACTTTTTCCATTGCCTCTCCCAGTGATCCACGAATTTATTTCTGGTTATTTGATTTAAGATTCTGGAAATGAGCCATCAGAGCATTAAGTGAAGTAGCTGGAAGCCAGACTTCAGTGTTTGATACGCTCCAATCTTAAGCATTCTGAAAAATCAGGGTTTTGTTATCTTGAGATGGCAATGCAAACACAGAAGGCGGCATTGACCTGCCCTCATTTTTCAATTGTAATGGGGACTTTTTCATTTCAAAGGTACTCTATGAAAACAACAATTAATACTTGAATTACTTGAGTAACATGGTGATGAGTGCAAAAAACACTCCTTAGCTCACTGCATGTAATGGTAGGGCCTGGCTGTGACACAATAAATAATGCATGTAGTCATGCTTTGAATAACATGAAGGAAACACTATTAAATACTCTCTTGTTCAGTGAGCAGTAAACATCCTTCTCTTGTTCCTGAGAAAGGGGGTTATCTCCAAACAGAGAAAGAGTCATCTGTAAGTTCATACTGGGTGCTAACCTGAATGATCAAGGCGCTGAATTTCTGTAGCCAAATCCTTATGTGTTGGACCTACTTTTTGCAGAATGCACGAACAATTTTGTCAGAGACCATTTCCCTGTTCTCACTGTCAAGCTCAAGTAGGAAAACACATTCTACAGTGTTTGAACTAAGCCCTCGTGCTACAAACAGCTGGGTTGTCATGCAGACCATCCATACGAAGCAATGTACCTTCATGCCTGTTAGCAGATATATGTGTTACCACATAGTTTCCTGCCTGATACAGGTTCTGGAATGATATAAGTAAGGACCAATAAAACTGAGACCTGGGCAGTATGTGAAGAGATTAACTAGATCATCTATCTTCCTCAAAAGCATCCCTGAAAAATGCATGTATGCCCTTTGTGAAAATCTTCTGTGATAGAGATTTTGTAGCTTCCCTAGACAATCCATGCTCACTTACGCTTACAATTAAAAGCTTTTCCAGACGCCTAACCTAGCTTTCCATGGCTGCAACTTAAGCCTGTTATTTCTTTATCTGTATTTACAACAGAAATGCTGAATAGTTTACTTCCCTTGTGCTTGCCTCAAGGCTTTTACATCTACCTGGGGTCTGCATTTCACAGCATCTGCAACTTTTCCTGCCCAGGTTTCTTGATCAAAAAAAGCACTTACAGCTCTACCCGAGAGTATAATTTCTGTTTTTTCCACCTCCAGCATGTCTGTGCTCAGATGTCTTTGCGTTTTGGTGATGCTGATTATTTAATTAGATGTGCAATTAAGACATTGATTGTAATTTTCTAGTTTCATGAAATACCAAGTTCTTATGTTTTGGATGCCATTAAGAGGGAGGGATGTAATTTGAAGGAGGAAGCAGCAGAGGGAGAGTTTTCTCTGCTATAAATGCTTCCTCACTGCCTGTTGACTAAGGTTTTCAAGCTGGGTCTGGTTTAAAAGACAGTGTAATAGTTGTTTCTGGAACAGGGGCATTGAGTTTATAAAATTTTTTAATCAGCTGAGTTGTAGAGGGTAGCACAGATTTTCTAAGAGTCTGTCTTCTATGTGTACATTTTGATTAAAAATGGAGAATGACAATTCAGCTGAAGAAAAGCTTCCATGCTTTTGGGTGGGCAGCCAAAATGTAGGACAAGGGCTCTGGTGGGTGCATTCAGATGTTTTCAGGAGCGTGTTTAAGGCAGGTTTTCTGGCTGTAATTGCTGGTGCACAAGAAGATAACATGCTGTCTCAGGACCTGTCACCTAAGGCAGCTTCGTTTTTAAAGTCTGACTGTGACTTTGAAGGCTGGTGTGGGCTGTGACAAGTGGGGTTGGCACTGTCTTGGTAGAGGCTTCAGAGGAGGTGAGGCTTGTTTGTGCCTTGGACTGGCTGGAACTTACTGGCTGAGGAATAAAACGGCCTCTTCTGTGAAGTGTTGGGTTGCAGAGCTGATAGTATTTGCCTTTGTATCCCAAAAGTCAAGAGTGCAAACCATGTGGAAACAAGAATGGGACAAGCAGGTTTAGCCTGTGCATTTAAAGGGCTGCTTCAGGTCATCTCTTAGGAAAGGCTTTTTCTGTTGTTGTGAGAGACCATGGTGACTATAAACAAATCAAATGGAGGATGATTTTAATCTGAGCTTTTCTAACTTTATGACCAACGCCCCTTTAAGGATTTTGCACCTTAAAAATTCCCATGTCAGACTAAATCTGTTCTAGCCTGAGAAGGAGTTTTTGACTGGTGTGGCAGCAGCAGCCTCAGAGGGAAGGAGATGGGAGGACTCACTGCAAGCAGCTGTAAGGTTTCTTCTCAATACCTGCCTGATGAAAATCGGCCTTAGCTGAAGTGTGAAGATTTGTAGCCCTGCAAAAGCATTAGTGCTATGTCTGCAAAAGCATCAGTGCTATGTTAACTCATTTTTTCCTTAACCTTATAAAAATCCTACTCCTTGAATCTTGCTGCATTCTTGGCCTTGTAAGTATCCTTTATTCCCAGGCTATATGAAAGTCTTTCCTTCTATTAGTTCAGAAACGTTCATCTCTCGGGGTTCAACGGACATCCTTACAGTCAAATAAGGTTAACATACGGAGTGTAGATATCTTTCACGTGAAGACAAGTCAGCCAGTGGTTTGGTCTCACCTATTCAAAACATTATATTGCTTGTCTTTGACTTACATTGCCTATATTTGACTTACATTGCCTGTCTTTGGAAGGTAAACAGTCACAATACCTCCATCCATCAGTTTTTTCAATGTGCCAGTACTATTCTTGTTGTCTTTCTATAAGTCAGATAATTCAACCTTTTCTTTTGCAGGAGGAAAAATCCCTTTTTCAGGAGGAAGAATTTTTGAGGTAGATTGTCTCCTTCCTTTTATTCAAGTGTTTCAAGGCCAATATCTGGTAATGGCCAATTTCCAAGGTGCTTGGGGTGCTGCAGGAAGGACCTGTGTCTTTTTTCCCTTCTGAGCTTGCAGGTTGCCCTTGCAGCTTGCCTTACCCTTTCCTACGGGGAGAAGAAAGAATCAGTGCTTTGAGTGACACCTTGCTTAAAGAAACTTGGTCTTTCTTCTGAAAGCAACATCTTGAGCGTATGTTTCATAAGTGTGTTCTGGAGCTATTGTAATGACAGAAACGGCATTGACAGGGTAGTTTTAAATGCCTTGGAATATACAGTCTCCTCTCTTCCAAGCGTCTGTCTCGGCAGCGCTCCTTACATTGTGGTGATGCACAGCTCCTCAAAGCATGGTATTCATTGAGGACAGCTGTCAAACAGCAGGAGGTTACTGCTTTTTCATTAACACTTTGTCTTCAGACTGCTGATTGATTTGATCTTCTTATGGCTTTGAAGAAGATAATAAATAGCATATTTTCACTGCTGAATCAACTGATAAACTTTACACCGTGTATTTGAACTCTTAAGTTCTAATGCAGCTCTGAACCCAAGCTACCTTACTGACAACTCTGTCTTTACAGAGACGCAGCAGGCAGTTTCATTTGGGACAGATGGTTCTCATTTTTCTTCCAGTGAAACAAATAAAAAATTGGTTTTAGAGAGCTCTTGGGTCAGAGATGTCTGAGGCTATTTGTGAGATGAATTAAACCCGAGTGTGAGTTGGTCAGAATGTATCCCTGCTGTTCCAAAGTGTCTCCGTTGACTTTTCTTTCTTCTCTCTTGACTTTTTTTCTGTTTTCTGTCTTTGTTTAATCTGTCTATGTAGCATTCTTATCCTCTAATTTACTTAACTGCCCAATTTTGTACTTCCCCAAGAGCCAGGACACTGGAAGTGTTCTTGCTTGTCTTCCTGCAGGGAGAAGGGGTGTGAGTGTGAGAGAGGGAGGAGTGGGACCTGTGCTTGAAGCATGCTCATTTTCCTTTGGTTAATCCACTCATGCTTGTGAAGGAAATGCTTACTTTTACAATTTTATCAGTAATTCAGTACTTTACAGGAAGTTGGAATGAAATAGATAATGAGGATTAAAAAAGAAGAAAGGGTAATGTATACCTCGCAGACATCAAAGCATTTGGCCTATATAGATGAGCCTGGCTTTATCAGTTTTAATAATTCCCTGCTGGCTCAACCTAAAATTGAAATCTGTTGGTGAATTAAAAAATAGCAGTAAGAAGTATTTAAATTTTTAAGTGGCAGTTTATTTCTCAAGTAGAAGGCAAATAACTCAGTACTCTGAGCCTTAAGGTAAAGAATGCTATTTCTTACAGGCTTTTTTTTTTTAGATGCAAGTAGTGCCTATTTTTCCCAATTCCCAATTATCTTCACTATTTCAGTAAATAAAATATCACTGAAAAACAGAGCCTGTCTCAATCTCCTGTGCATTAGGTGAGGGTTTTTAAATCTTTGAAAGGTGCACTCTTCCTTGCTTCTGAGGGCACCTGTTTTTGTCTTTTTGTAGCCATGTTTTTCTCTCCAGCTCCTTGTGAGCTGTGGTGAGGACTGTGACATTTTCCAGCACTTCATTGCTCGTGACCTCCATTAGTGATTAGTCTCTTCATCTAATGAGACTTGCTTGCTTTTTCCATGTTTTTTTCTGTTCTGTTCTTACAAGGCAACCATGGGAATATTGGAATTTTATGTGATAGTGCTTGGAAATCTGTTTAGGCTCTTTGGGTCTCAAGAGCTGCCACTGGAGGATTGTGTTTGGCTCCAGTGCATTTTTGACTTGGATGTGCTGATGTCTGGTGTTGATGGCTGCAAGGATGTGGAAAGACCAAGGAAGGAAGAGATGTGAAGGACAGTCAGCAATGGCAAGATTACGTTGGCTCCACTTGTAGTAGGATCTTTGGAAAAAGTAAGACATGTAAAAGCCTGTGAGGCTCTCTAATGGATGCTTCAGGTGCTATAGAGAGTTAATGTTGAATAAGAAAGTGTCTGATGGATGCTTAATTTTTTTTTAAACTGTTGCTGTGAAAGAGAACCCTGGCAAGATCTTTTTTGTCTTATTCTTATGCAGAGTTTTGAAGATACTAAGTGCTGCACAAATCCTGGATTGCATTTTTGTTTTCTCAGTTGGGCAGTCTTCATCCTTATGTGGATGAATTTGATACGGAGCTTCGGCTCTGAGCTCAAGTAATATAATTGGTGTGTTTAGCAGCAATCATTTCTATTGCAGTGGCACTCGGTGCCCTTAGTTGGGTAGGAGCCCTATTCTCCTGGCAGGGTGCAAACATATAACGAAAAACTCAGGGTCACACTCTTAAAATCACTTAAATCTAAAGCACTTCTGAAAATCTGACCTATGGTCCCTGTGCCAGCAGCAAGGGAAGGAGCAAAAAGAGGGAGGATTTTCTGGGGGATGGAGGACATGAGTGACCACAGAGGAACACCAGTCTTACAGCGGGTCTGAGAGGAGGTTGGTGGCCTGATGGCTGTGCCTGGCTGCAAGGGGCAGTGCTGTGGCTGCACGTGGGAAGAGCACTGTTCACCAGTGGGGCTGCTGAGACAAAGTACTGTGAATCATGGTATTAGTCTACCTGTAAGCAAAACTTCTGTTTATATCCATTAAACAAATGAACTGATGGGAACACCAGCCTGGCTGTTGTCAGATGGTGCTTTGGTGAAGTGCTGGGGTGGAGCTGTGGCACCAGAGGGTAGAAGGTGGCAGGATAATATCCCGTGCATTGAGGGCAGGGCTGGGAGCACAGTGATGCTTGTGGAGGAACTGGTGAATAAAAGTTGATATTGCTGTAGGTAAGAGACTGGGGGGGAAGTATCATTCACAGCAAGGCTGGCTCACAAGGAGGTAGGAGGTATTTGAGCAGATGGGAGGATAGTGGCATTTCCACTGCTAAGTCATATAGGCCTCTTCAAAATCCCACCCCACACTATGAAAAGACTTTGTTTTGAAAGATGCAGTGAGCTGTCCTTGAGTGAAACCAGGAAATGTGCACAGCTCCCATAGAATCCCTTTAATGCTAAAGGCAGAGAAACAGCTTTGGGGAAGGAGGCGACTGCTTGTGTTGGGTGCATGAAGTAGGGAGACAGGATGAAGGGAGCATTTGTGAAAAGCAGGATGTGGACCAACTGGCCAGGAATATTTTCTTAGCAGCAGTGTGTTGGATGCCCCTGGGGCAGCTTGTGGGGCAGATAAATGGTGCCTTTAATTCAGGCACTTCTTGCAGGATGAGTGCTTGCTGATGCTCACTCCCAGGAGAGAAGTGTCGGTACAATGTGAGTGGATCTGATTCTGTGCACAACACTTCTGCAGTCATGCTTTTATGTAACGATGTGACTTTTATTTTTGGGAAACGTGAGATCAACGGGTGTTCAGTCCCCCCCACTCGTAGCAGAACTGGTACTAGTCTTCCTTGGAAACTGGCGACAATTCATTTGAGCGAGGGCATCGCTGAATCTCGTGGGTTAGTCTGGGGGTGAACAGGAGATACAAAAATAAACATCTATATCTGAGTTGGGTGAAGAATCTTCTTTGGAGCTGGTTAATTATGTTGGCTTCACTGCTTTTTTCCCCAGCCCCCCTGCTCCACAGTCATACAGGATGCCAGGAGTCAGGCAGAGTGCTTTTCCAGCACAGATCAGCTCGCTGTGCTGTACTGCCTGCTCTCATAATACCGAAGGAGTGCATTTTGTCTTTAGTCAGATTGGCTCCATCGGTTCGTGTTTCCTTCTGAATGGATAATAAGGTGGAGAATCATTTCGAGGCGAGGGGTGTTGGTGCGCGAGCAAAGCGGGGAGGCTGCGTGTGTGAGGAGCTAGGCAGTAAGCAGCTGACGAGGAGGAGTAAAGTAGCAATAGCTGCACAGCTTTCTCTCTGCCTCTGAAGTACAATATTTTCTGTTGAGTCACAACTGAAGAGAAGGATGAAGTTTTAACCGTACTTGGTACTGCCTGAGAAAGGGAAAAGATGCACTGTGGCGGTGAACTAAAGAATTTCTGTTGAGGGATACTCCTGGAAGCTGACAGGATTTCTGCATTTTTGGCTCTTACATTCATTGACTTCTGCTCATTTTTGATTTTTGGATTTTTAGTATCTGTTTGCCTTCCCCTCCCCCCCCCCTCTTGAAAACATGCCTTCAACTTTATGTGATTTCTCATCCTAGTGCTGCTGTGGAAGGGGATACTCTCAGTGCCTTTAACATTGCTTTCCCCGATAACTGAGATGGGATACCAACAGTATGTTGATAATCTCTGTCGTGAAAGTTCATTATCTGGTGAACTTTTAACAAGATTAGGAATCCTTCAGGACTTGTATTTTCTATGAGACCAAGCTATTGTGTTCTCTAGTTTTCTATTAATTCTATAAATTTCCTTTACACTTTAACCTTTTGTTTTATTTTGAAGCAGCAAGGTAAGTGCGTGATTGGAACAAGTGAAGTGGCTGGGTATAAACTGCAAGTAGGCAGCAACCAAGGAGAACTGCTCTTTATTTTTGGAGCGGGCTCTGTGTGTGTGTGTGTGTGTGTGTGTGTGTGTTTACTTTAGCAATACAATAGCTTCATTGGAAGCTGACTGGATTTAAACACGTGCTTTGTAAAAACAATTTACTCTTAGTGTGTTCATTTGTATGCTCTATTTCTTAGTTTTCATGTTCACCCGTTAAACACTAATTGTAGATGTCTTATCGCTGGTATAACTGAGGTTGTGTCTGTTTACTTCTCATACTTTTTTGTAAGGAGGGTTTGTATCTCAGCTGGAATTTGACATCAAAATCACTATGTGAAGAAGAGTTAAAGGGAAAGGGATTTGGGGATAATTTAAATTTGATCACTTGTAAAGCAAATAGCTTGAGAGTAATTAAATTACTGGGTTGATTCTTCCTTAAATGTCACTTAAAACAGGCTTGCTTTTAACCCAGAGTATTTGTCATTGGCCTAATTTCCTATGCTGAGAAGCTTGTGAGCTGATGAAATGACTGGCATGCAGGAGCAATGAGGGTGCTGTACAAGCTCGTGAATCAGAGCAGATGGTGCGACTGTTTCAGATATCTTTTCAGTTTTCATTCCTTTTATATGGGCAGCTTTCTTTCGCTAATGGAGCGAGCCTTTGGGGGATAAACATCAAGACTTAATACAGAATGCTAAGGTCTTCTGTCCTCAAGAAAAAAGGAGAAAGCTTATAGAACTGAAGCTGCAGTTTTAGCCCAGGAGGATTTTAGTTTCCGAGTGCTGCGGTTTAGCAGCATGAGCTGGAAAACTCTAATTATTCCATCAGCTGCCTACGTTACCTTCACCCAGCCTGGCTGAACGCTGCCAAGTGTCTGCTCTAAAGGAGTGCAGGACAGGTCAGAAACAGCGAGCAAGATCACGTAGCAGCAGGCTGTACCCTAGCTGTGCTAGCACTGCCCTGACAACAGAAGTTGGAGCTCCTGATTCGTCACCCTGGGTTGGTGAGTGCTGACTCTCCCCTACCTGAGTGTCCCTGTGAGCTGAGGCACTGTTACCTGAAAAAACAGCTCCAGACCTCCTCAGTGGGTAGTCGGAGTTCTGAAAAAATTCTTAAGGATGAGTGTTTCCTGGTAGTTCTTGTCAGAAATGCAGCACTTGGAGTTCACACTGTTGCTTCAGCACTGGGTCGTAAATTGGATTAGAAGTAGAGGAAAAGTACGGAATGTTCTGTTTCTGTTAGTCAAGGCAGAGATCTTAGCATCCTTCAGCACTTTCATAATGGTGCACGCAAACCTTATTTAAAGCAGAAGCAGTGGGTTTGTAGTGGTGGTGCTGACTGTCTGCTGTCCAGTTAGAGGCAGCTGAATAATCAGAAACCTTTCCCCAAAGCCTAGCAGACGTTTCTACAGCTCAGATCCCAAGGTCAGCGAACTTGTCAGCATGCTCCCGTGCTTTGGCTTCATTTCCTAGTGCTGTTTCATTTAAACAAAAAGTTGGTTCTTGCTACTGGCTCATCTGTTCAATATAATACTTGATCCTTAGGAACCTGGTTTGGGAAAAATCTGTTTTAAGGAATAACTAGTGCATTAGGTCATCATGGGTAAAACATTTACTGATTGATTCAGCTGTGTGCAAAAACCCCATGCTCAGGAAACAAGGGGGCTGCTGAACTTAATTGCTCCTCAGTTTGCTCTTAAACTTCTGATAGCTGCTGCTTGGGTTTTGTACTTGCTGCCAAGGAGTGAAGTAACTTTACATAATAACGACAGAAGCATCTGTGATTTCTTTTCTTTTTTTTTAGCAGTCAATGATCCTTTTTGCCTGTTTCTCAGCACAGGATGGTCTCAGAACTAGGTAGGTGCTGCTGGCTAGGCACAAACCTTGCCTTTCTGTGGTTGGCAGCTTCCAGCCTGTGCCTGCCTCTGCACTCGGGGACAACCTTTATTTCTTTGACTCTGTCTCTGGATGCCACCTTTTCTTGGCCACCAGGTAATGACAGACCTCACTTGTTATTGCAGCCAGTGCATTGCTGTGCCAGCCGCTGCTGCTTTTAGCTCGCAGAAAAAGCTGTGATAAGAGGATATGGCTGCAGAGGGAATGAGCACATCTCAAAGAATGGCAGGGCTGCCTGGTGCTGAGATGCTGTCTGGGGCTTCCCGAGACAGCTGGATTTAAGAAGGCCTGAACATCTCAATCCACCTCCATCTGTGCTCACAGAAGAGGTGCTGGGTGGATAACCAACCGACATTAGTCCCGTTTTACAGAAAGCTGAGAGACACTTAGCAACTTCTGTGGTGTCCCCTACATTTGTAGGGGGTATTAAAGAGTTAAGATGGGGTGTGCTATCTCCTTGCTGTACTGCATAGCGATACTCTTTAATTACATGAATTTAATTTCATGCTGTTCCGCAACGGAATTTTTTACACTGGTGAATGCACTTGCAACACTTTAGTGGGTGTTTTATCTCATACTTACTGATTTTTGCTGTTGCTTCACTTTGTAGCTACACTAATAGCTTGCTGGTACAGAAAAATATTATTCAGAGGTGTTTTTTTGCCTCAGTTGAGTGGCCTTGTGTAAAAAGGTAAGAAATAACTGTGTAGTGGGAGGTGCAGAACCATGTAATTCATTCAGCCAGTGCAGTGTTCCCTGGCTCAGTTTTCCACCATGAGGGTGACTGACTGGCCAAACCTGACCTTTTGTCACATCTCCCAAACTGCGTTGGCAAGGTATTTTTTCCTAAAATGTGACAGACAAGCGGGAAGGCTGGCTCTCATTGATGTCTGCATTGAAGTGTTCTGACACAGTTTTTGCTCAGCTTTATTGAAACAAACCTGTAGGTATGGATGAAACCTGGAAAACATCGTTTTAAGTGCTTAAAAATTTCAGAAAGTTCTACAAGCGGGGCTGGGATGTAGTTTTGCAGCTCATGCAGTAATTCCTGAACAAGAACCTGGGTTGATGCTTGGCTGCAAAGGGACTGTGAAAGGCTTACCGAGGGACTGTCATAGTTTCTTTGTTCACATTGATTATTTTTTTTAATAATTTTTATCCGTTTGTAAATACTATCTTTTCAGTAGCATGGATGTATTTCCTCTTTAATGCACTGTGAAGTGCCACGTCCCTTCTGCACCTTACTTTTAGCAGAAATGTGCTGAGGTGAACATGTTTTTCAAGAGTATGTTTTATTCTCCAGTCTTGCTGCTCTTTGCCCAGGATCGCTCAGCTCAGTACCTTCTTGTTCTGGTCATTCATGCCAGGATTGAAAAGTTACGAGTTTTTGTTAATTATCAGGAGAAGGTTTGAAAAGTCACACATTCTCAGAAGCAAGCAATAATGTCATGTTTAGGTATGATCCAACCCAAAATTAAATCTAATCATGTTAATTAGAAAATTGCATGCTCACCTCCAGAAGTCATACATCAGCAAAGGTGGCGGTAACCCTTCATATCTCTGTCAAGCCTTGCTGTTAGGATTCTTTCAGCAATTAATGTGTTTAAAAATGCTATAATATTCCCAGGAAGAGTCGATGTTTCAGCATGAAGTGCTGGGGCGATGTTGCTATGGCAGCCTTAGCCATGGTTTCTTTCTCTTTTTAATGCCAAAATCTTTTTTTTCCTCAGAATGTCCTGCATTTTAGTTATTGGTATTCTTAATGTTTAAATGGTTCCTTATAAAGTAGCAAGACCATTTATCAGTCAGTTTATTGTTTTTCCTATTGTAATTGTTAGTACTGGTAATGCAATACTACTTTGTGTGGAAGATAATGTAAATATAATCTAATCCAAAAAAACTCTACTCAGTGCCATGGTGGCATGAGTCAATAGCCAGAGAGGTGGTTGTGAAGTGTTTTTTGATCGTAGTTAATTGTTTTTATACCTCTTTGCTGGTGACTCTGAACATCACATCTACCCTGGGGTACCCACACCTTCTGACATGATGGTGTGGGGTAAAGGTGTCTCAGTATTTCCCTTAGTGTGATGAAAACCAAATAGTCAATAAGAAGATAAATCAATCTCATTTTAGCAGAGGTTTGATGGACACAGAGGCTGTGCTCTCACCCCCTTTCTTCCACTTGACTGTAGCCAGCTCACTGCTGTGTGGGGCAGTGCTGAAGGCACCGCAGAGCTGCCTTTGTTTTGAACAATGTTTGTCCAGTGGCTCACAGAAGTGCAGATGCTGCTCAGATGGAGTTGCAACCAGCTCTCCTCAATGTGGTGAGAGCCTGACCTTCCCTAGAGTGGTCTAAGTGTAAAGCATGACTGATCCCCAGCTGATGAGCAGAGAACTTAGAGTTGCATTTTATTCCTTCATGGGATTTCTCATGTTCATTTTTCTCACTCGTTGATGCTGCCGTGCAATGCTTTTGCTCCTACTGTCATTGCAAATCCATGTGTCAGGAGGAAAAGTAACATTTATTCATGTATTATAGGGATATTTCAAGTGTCCCCAGTGACAAGGTCATAAGCTGCACAGTGTTTGCAGTAGTTCACCCGTTTCCCCTGTTTAAAATCTTAATATGTCAGTTTTGTCTTCATGGGAATAGCAAAACAACACAAACATGCCCAAGTAAAGCCAGTGATGTCTTCCTCCTGCTTAGCTTGAGCCTGGCTTCAGTTTGGGAAGTGCCAGGATGGAGAAATGGTGGTACCTGTGCATGCTGCTCTTTGGTCTGCACACCCAGAGACAGCTCCACGCTCTCCAATTCTCCTGGAGAGAAATGCCTGCTAAAAAGGCAGTCAGAACAAAGCTTGTGTAGTCAGTGAGGGCTTGCAGTATCTGGCAGGATACCAGCATGCAAATACTCTTTCTTTAAAGATTTGATTTCTTGTTATGTGTTAATGTGACTCCTGGAGTGATTCTGGAAGAGAAAAAGACTTCAGCAAGGATTTGCATCCAAATCAGACATTTATTTTTTTTCCTAATATGAACCTGCATTAACTTTCCTTCTCACTTTGCCTGTCTGTGCTACAAAAAAGCATGACCCTAACACAGGCAACATTAGAGGAATAAAGGATCTTTATAGGGCACAAGTGACTGCAGAGCACCTAGTCTGGAACAACGGAGGGGAACAGGAGTGTGCACACAATCCCAGGTGGAGAGGAGGAGTGAAGGACCCTGGCAGGAGGTGCGGAGGCACTGCGGGACCAGCCTGTAGGATGAAGGGGGCAAATACCCAGAGCTCCAGGTCTGGGGTGGCAGAAGGCAGGGAACAGAGGGAGGAAGACTGTGGTAGAGGTGCAAAGAGTGTGATTCTATACCTGCTTCTTGGTATTCCGGTAAGCGGGCAGTGTTTTGCTCTTTGATGAAAACGGAGCTTTCCGTTCTCTTCCACCCACTGTAGGGAGAGGTAGAGGGGCTCCCCTCTGATCCAGAGCTGCTGTCCTTGTGTTCTGCTCTGGCCTTGTTCCCAGCCTGGGGGGAAACAGTTTCTGTCTCTCTTGGAGCTAGCTGGAAAGGTATTGCTAGTATTTAAAATCAAAGATTATTATTTTTTTAATCTCTAATGAAATAAGTATTTATGTATATCTATATGTACATATGCATACATAGATATATACAACAAACATTATATATAAAAATAAAAATGACAGCATTGTTGTGTTTGCACTGAACTGCCTGCTTTGAAACGGCTGCAGTCCTGCAAGTAAATGTTCAGCAGGAAAAAGCATTCTCTGTAACAAGCTGCTGCTGTTCAGTGTTGCAGCAGACAAAGGAAATAAGAGCAAACTCTGGCTTGAATTGATTTCTTTTTTTTAAGCTAAAATGATCATTAAGCCCCTCTGGTGCCTTGAAAGCTGTGTGCAGAAGGAAGTGTGATGAACATCGAGCATTCAGAGGGAATCCTTGCACATGCATGTTTAGGCTTTTCTCATAGCGCTTGCGGTTCAATATAATGGAAAACATTTGAAATGAGCATCTCTGTGTGCTGCCCTCAAGCAACATATGTAGGGATATACCACTGTAGAGCTCTTCTTTGCTGCTGTTGAATTCAGGTGCTTGCTCTTTGAGGGTTCACTTAATATTGATACAAAAGTGTTTTTCTGGTGTTAAACACCAGTTAGCCGCTCAAGAGAAAGGTAAACTGTGTAAGTGGTGGAAGAAGAGAGCCTGAGCAAATAGGTCATAGGTCAACCCTGTTCCTTGAGGGAGTCGTTAGGTAAGGAAGACATGAAAAAGAAAACCTGATCTTTCCGGACCAATGGTCTGAAAATTCTATAAAATTAAAACTTGTTTTCTTTAAGAAGCTGACAGTCAATCTAACGGAATATTGTTTAGCCTACACAAGGGCAGGTGTTGCCTTTGGTATGGAGTGTCTGCTGAGATGCTAGATGATGGGGCTTAAATCTGTAGCACAGATGCAGCCTCTGTTATAGAATATTAATTAGTTCTGATTATAGAGATTGGTATTTGCAAATGCTGCTTCCTCCATATTGAAAACCACTCTCTTCCCTACCTCCAAAGTGAAACAACAAAAGTGAAAACAAAATATTCACCAGGATGAAAATGCTCACAGGAAAAATGCTGACAGTAATGTAAATGGCTGGCTGGTGGAGCTGGAGGATCCGTTAGGGAGGGTTTCTGCACTGCAGCAGCTTGGCATCAGTGCAAGTGCAGGAATTGAGTTAGTTTTGAAAATGGGAATTGTTGTTTGATGTCTGAAAGAGTCACTGGGTGAAAAGTTCTCTGAGCTCTGGAGCTGGCCCTTGGGCAATGAAAATGCTCAGAGTGAATTCGTTGGGCCCTAGATCAATGCCTCAGTCCAGTGCAAACAGACCTATTTTAGTGTTCAGCCCTCTGCTTAGCATGAGAGCATGAAATATTTGGCTCAGGACTTGGTCCAGCATTCTCCGGTGGGTGCTGCTGGGACAACATGTGACTGTCCCTGCAGAAGACTTCAGGGTTACAAAGACTATGTTAGGAGAGCCAAGGTTACCAGACCTCAAAGATGTGAATGGAGCAGCGAAAAACATCTTGGTATGAACTATATCACATTAGCCAACAGTTAAACCAAAAACAAGGTTAGAAACCCTCTTTCTATTCCTTTCAGCATGACAGTAAACCTTCTTGCACAAAGCTGGACGCACTTGGGAAAATTTCAGTTAGACTGAAAGTTGTGTGCAATGATTATGTTTGTGTGTTGTGGAGCTTAATTTTTTTTTTTTTTTAAAGAACTAGGTAATCATAAAAACAAAAGGCAGTTACTGTAGGTCTTAAATCAAACAAGAAAGTGAGAAAGAGTATGTGCTTCAGTATCAAGTCCAAATTGAATCGTTAAAGACATTGGTGTTCTCCAGTCACCTTGGCTCCAGGAGGTCTCTGCCTAATTCTCTGGAAGAAAAAGCTGATTGTGTGTTGCTTAGTAAGTACAGCAGTGAAAACACATGAAAGTTTTAAGTAGTTAACATAGTAAATTTTTTATTTACTTTGCTCTTTACAGAAGGGATTTAAATCGGGAAAATGATCCAGTGCGAAATCTTGAGTGTTGGAGTAGAAGTGACGTGCAGAATCTTCATGCTGTCAGCTCAGCCTGTTCATACATATGCTGAGTGTGGCATATTTAACTATAGGTTATCCTGGGAGCTTGTAAGCTTTGAGGTGTGGTTTTTTTTTTGTTTTTTTTTTGTTTTTTTTCCTAGTGTTTGGTAGCAAAATATTAAGGTAAAAATATTAAAGTAGCAAAAGGTTTTACATTTGAAATCTGTCATCCAGTTTCCTTGCCACTTTACATCACTTTGTGCAATTCTTGTGAGATAGCTGGTACTGCGCCAAGTTAAACTTGATTTCTGCTTTGGTTTGAAGCAAGAAAGGATGAAGATTGTGGACTTGAAAGGAAAAGAGATATGCAGGGGTAGAATCCCTAATAATTGTCAGAATTGTGCATTCAGAGGGGTAGTTAAATCACACAGTGCACCATTGCCAGGAGCTCAGCTTAGAGTGATTTTGCAAACCTGGTAGAAAAATGGAATGGCCACAGAATTGCTCTTATTCTTTTTTCTTTTTTTTTTTTTTTTTTTTTTTAAATTTCTTGGGTAGAAAAGGGAGTGAGGAACACTTATTTTGCCAAAGAAGGACCTGATCTGGGGAGGTGGCCAAAACCAAGATGATGTCTGTATGCTTCATATAGCACATTCTCTTTCTGTCTGCTTTTATGTGGATGCTGGGTTTTTTATTCTGATGCTTAAGTTGCTTTGGCTATTTCTATCTGAATCAAACTGTAATGTTTTTTCCCCTCTTTTGGTAGCTGCTTCGTGACAGAATAAAAACTGGATGTGAGTTGTGCATTGGGAAGTGATTGATGTGTGCTTGTGCAGCTTGTAGCACTATGAGAAACACAGGTGCAGCTGCTGATGATGTTTGCTAGAAGTAGATTGAAAAAGCAAGAAAATGAAATTACGCTTCTGCACAGACAACCTGTTGTAAAACTGTGGGCCAGGAAGCAATTCCAGAAGCAAAAGCTCCATTTGTTTCTGCGGGACAAAATGAAGAGGTTTCTTCAAGGCCAGGTAGATCAGAATCCAAACCACGCTCATCACTGCCAGCTCTCCCCAGTGGAGATTGAAACGGACATGTTTGTTTGTGGAATAAAGAGGAGCTCTGCCAGCACTGAATTTTCCACTGCTGGAGGGGACTTCCATCAGGATGGAGGATGTGATTCCAAGGGAGTGAGTGAAGTGTGCGTCGGTGAGGTGGAACTGAACTGGGATGGCTATGTAAAAATACCATGCTCGGTTCAACAGAACAAGAAGGATTTGCAGGGAAATTCTGACGGTGCGACACAGACCTCTTCTGAAAGAAAGAGCAGAGTGTCTGAAGGGCAGGACCTTTCTTCCCTGAGCATTACCATGAGCTGGAGGGAGGTGGCTGAAAAGCAAGGATGCTTTCCCCAGGAAAAGCCCGTTGCATACAAAAGTCATAGACGGCAATCAAGAGATCGCTCAGCTGATGTGGTTGATTACATTGTTAAAGAGCTCCAGGGAATAAGTCGCATCCAGACAGAGATTGCAGAGCTCCGGCAGCACCTTACCTTGATAAAAGGCTCTGTGGATGAAGTCTCAAGCTGTGTGGATACGGTCCTGAGTGAGATAGAAGGCCTGCAAGGTGGTTCCACTGGCAAAACCCAGGGTTCACATGCTCGAGAGCCAAGTAGGGAGGTACACAAGGAAGAACCAGTTTTATATTTTTATGGCATCCCAGAAAAAGATGGTGAAGACACAGTAGAGCTTATCTGCAGCTTCTTGTCTGAATATCACTGTTTCAATGGTATCCAGTGCAGTAAGTATATAAAAGATGCTTATAGATCGGATATTGGTCCAGGCAAGCCATCCATGCCAAGACCAGCAGTTGTGAAACTTGTCAATTGTGAACAAAGAGACTTTATTTTACAGAAGTCTATCCTTCTGCAAAGCTCAGGGGTCCGGATTGCTACCAGTGAAGAGCAAAAACGACAGAATAGCCAGAGGGGCCGCAAAACAGATTCAGTCTCTTCACAGTCTGGCTTCAAGAAAAATCATCGCAACTCAGTGAATCCTGATGCAGCTCAGAAAACTGATACAGCTGGGCACCTTCGAATGGACTCATGCCAGGTTAAGTATAAAAGCACAAGTAGGAAAACACAGTGCGTAGGGGAGAGACTTGATTCTGTGCAGAAGTCAACCTTGACTAAGAAAAGCAACTCAATACCTGAAACTGGGAAGGAAGCACAAACAATAAGCTGCAGTGAGCAGCCTTCAGATGACACCGATGTTCAGGAGGCCCTTCATGAACCTCTACAAAATCCACAGGTGACCAATTTGGCCAAATCGGGTGATGGAAATTACTGGTGCTCATCTGACTCTTTGGGCCATACAAGCCAGATGTGTGCTTCAAGCAATGGTAGTGAGCACAGGCTTGACACTGAAAGTGTCGCTGGGAGTTGTTCTTCCCTTCTAGATAAAGATGAGGGGGTAACCGCAGAAGGAATTGAAATAGACTGTGATACCCCGTGCAAACTTACCAGTGTGGAGAAAGTTGATATTCAAAGAGAAGATGTTTCTAGTGGGGTGACAACCATTAGCTGTGATCATACAACAGATGAAATGGCTGATAGTAGTGACAGCTTGAAAGATATGATCCAAATGGATCTGAATGATCAAGATCCAACTGATCAGGTCTTTAGGGATGTCCTGGAAAATTCACAGTATTTCCTTGACCATTCCCGGGATAACATTGATCTTGTAGATATGAAGTTTTACACTAATAAGCTTGGCAAAGCTATTCATCACTTCAGGTCTGCTCTGCAGGTGGTATTTCACAAACTGGAGACAAGCGATTCTGAAATGCTTTTGGAAAATGATAGTGGCTTACAGATGGATGATGACAACACGCTTATGCTGACCAGTTCAGGTATGTGTGGCAGCTCTGACAACTTTGCAGAAACCCCTCCCAGTCAGTCCTCTGAGAGCCAGGCGAACACAACTGGCAACAGTGAAGCATCTGCTCAGATGCAGTTTGTTCCTTCCAGTCTTTCCTCTGTTCCACATGAGCCTCATGTTCCCAGTTTGATGCCATCATCTGACTGTGAAATCCCTGCTGAGCAGCTCTCACCTCCTGAGGAGCTTGGAGGAGATGTGAACTGTCTACCTGAGCCAGCAAAGGAGTGCAGACCCATGAGCCTTGACAAGGTGTGCGCAGAGACCATCTACCTGAACAAATGCATCAACAATTTCAAAAATGTGCTGAGGGAAAAGAGACAAATGCGTAGGAGACTCTTAAAAGAATTAGCGCAGGAAGGAAACTGGATTTCCACTGAGGAGACAAATTCAGGTAAACTGAAAAAATGTTTTTAAGGAGATGTCAAAATCTGACATTTGTGCAGCCAGTAGCCAACATCTCACTCCGTCAGTGAACAGTTTATTAGAAGTTGTGAGCAAATAGTTACAAAGGCAAGTACATATGCTGTACAACGGTAGTGACCAAAAAAAGTCTAAAATTTATCATGTAACACTGAAATGTGAGTTAGTAAGCGTCACCTCTTTTCTTTTTTTCCTTTTTTTTTTTTTTGACAGAGGGAGATTTGCAGTGCATCTTCAAAATAGCAGGTGTTAGGATTTTTCATCATAATTCGTGACTTGGTTTCTTGTTAAATATAATAGTTAAGATGTGTGATAACAAAGTGTGCATTTGAGCTAAAAGTAGCCAGATTTGCAGTTTTGGAAGTTGAGTGGATCCAGACTTAAGTGGCTCCATCACGAAGTGGGAGTTCTCAGTGTTTAATCACTGCTAGATGTTATCCTAGTGAAGACCTTTAATTTTATTTTTTTTAAAATTAAAAAAAAATAGTTGAGACCTGCGTTTTGGTATTGTTTCTCTAACTTGTCCATGAGATGAGAAATTTTCCATTCCTGTGGAATGCCTTATTGTCAGCACAGATAATGGAGTGTTTGACCACAGCAGATGTGAGCTGATACAGTGGTGGAGCAGTGCTGGTTAACCCATTCCTGAGGATGTGGGAGATAGAAATTACCAACATGTTTTGATGGGCCATGTTATGATAGGCTTTGATTTGGTAAAACCAAACCTAACCTTGTCATGTATGTCCATCTGCCCCTTCCCTCTCCAAGTAGTGAGAAAACTTTCTCGTCACCTCTGTCCAAATCACTAGACGGTTAAGGGAAAAGGCTTTGTTTCAAGAGTGGATCTTGGAACTGCAGGTTGAAATCTTCACATCCTTATTGTGAACCTCCTTACATCAAGTATTTTGTTCACTTTTCTCCTTGCAATCATGAAAGCTAGTCAGAACAATGAGTGCTCTTTTTCCCATTGAAAGAGTTGTTTTGCTCCAAGTGATTTTTTTCCAGTGACTGTGCCATTGCTGTGAAGAAACAATCTGTATTTGACTTCAATCAATCTGTATTTGACTTCTGTACCGGTGACCTCAGTTATGCAGATCATCAAGCTTGTCATCAGTGCTTCACCTTCTTATTTTGTATGAGGTCCTCAGTATAGAGTTGATTCAAACAATAAGTTTTTAATGAGGGAAACACTAGGAATTGTTAGGAGGCTTGGCACAGATGCATAGGTATTTTTGTGTTTCAAGGGAATGTTTAGATTACTAAAGTAAAGATAGTACAGATGATACTGATGTTTTATTAATTCAGAAAGCTATCTTTATTTTTTTGTTAATTCTTTTCTTGTCTTTTTTCTTAGTAGTGTTTACATAGTGCTCAAGTCCTGCATGTATGTCCTAATTTTAGGACTTGAGGGAACCAACAGTGGTTTGGATTAGCATTTGCCACAGTGCAACAAAAGTATTGAAATAACCTATTTCTGAAGGTGAGAGGAGGCTGCTCATCTCAGCAGCGTTTGAACAGTACAGGCATATTCACAAGGTGAGAAGTAGCCAAAACAGTTGAGGAGGAGGATCACAGCTGTCCTTTGGTATCTTAGATCTTAGTCGCCGGGGTGGATTTGCATTCCTGAGCCTCCCTGGTTCAGTTCTCCTGAACATCAGCTAGTGATGTGACAAAGAGCTGGCGCTTGTGTGACACTTGCGTAAAAGCATATCTATATGGTAGATATGACAATTGAAGTTAAAACAGTAAGTATGGGATGAAATCATGATGCAGGAAATGTGCTCTGAGAGGCAGGAGGAATCTAAAAGAGTCAAAGGTAGCAGAAAGCACTGGATATGGGATGAGAAAAGGGAGAGAACTTGGAAAAACACCCTGGAGGAGACGTCAGGAAGCAAAACAGCCCAGACCATCAGAGCAAGGCAGGGGAGCTGGGAAGGAATAGCATATCCGGAGTGGAGTTTGAGGGATGTAATCAAAGCAGAGTGCTTGTGCAGGACAGAGTAAGCAGGCAAGGAAGCGGTGGGTGAATAACCACTTGGTAGCAGCCAGAACAAGAGAAGGGGATGACAGTATTGCCAAGGGCTGTAGAGCAGGGCAAGATTAATCACTTATTCAGTTTGAAATAAGTTTGGTTTGGCATGTGTTTTCCAAGACAGTGAAGCAACAGTTTTATGTGCTTCTTTGCCATACTCAAAATAAATTTGAGCCAAGCTCTTGTTTTCTTCCTTTGGAAAAAGTGTCATACTTGGAATGCGATGAAAGGCTGGTTGTTGGTTTGTTTTGTTGTTTGTTGTTTTTTTTTTTTCCCAGTTGCAGATGAGTGTTTATGTCTTACTTTAAAAATATAATTTGTTCTTAATAGGCTTTTAAGTTCCTGGGTCAGGTCCACTGAAAACCCAGTTCTGCCTGCTGGCTTTTTGGTTCTGAGCCTGAACCACTGTACTACTCATGCCTACTTGAAAGTTCAGCTCAAGGTATTTTATTAAATGTGTTTGGCAGCAGTCTGTAGCAAAGGAATAGACCGTAACTTTGAAGGTGTTGGTAAATCTGTGTGTTTTGGTGAATCAGAGATGATGCACTCGCATAAAGGTTTGAATTATTTATAGTTGTACACAGATGCAAATTACTGGAACAATTTAGAACTTGGCAGATGCATGTAAATAATTGTTGTGTTTAATTTGAAGTCAAAAGAGAAAAAATAAAATATCCCCTGAAAATCTGACCAAGCCTTCAAAGTATTAATTTGAGAAAGAGGAAAAAAAAGTGTAAGTGAAGATGAAAACAGTTTCACTTTGTGTATGTTTAAAAACAGCCCTGAAATGGTAGAGATTTTCATAGATGTAAATTGACTGCTCAAAAATGGAATGGTGAAAGAATTCTGTGATTGGGGTTTAACCAAGTTAGTCACTGTTGAAGATGCTGTGAAGCACACCTACTGTAATGAGACATAATCGAAAGATTTTAAATCTTTGTCTGCAGTTGCTCAGAGCTTTGCCAAATTTCACGTTTGGCCTGAAACGGTCCCTAACAGCTTTAAACTGAAGGGGCTCAGAAATCAGAGTTATGTATGGAATTTAAGCCAAAATAATCCATCCTTCCTCCCTCACTGTCCCATCCTGTCCGCCCTCCCCCCCACCCCCCCCAAAGTCTTAATGCAAGATTTGTTGCTTTGTGTTTGTATACAAATAAGTTTGACCTATACTTAAAAAGCTCTGGTGACCTCAGGCCTTAAAATTTGGCCATGCTAGTCAGCATCAAGGATTTTTTCTGTCAAAAATCAACCCCAAGTGAGCGAAGTGAATAAGCTTTTGCAAAATGTGTAGTTTGCATATGCTCGCTGGTAGCTTGCTACAGTTGAGCTGTTGCGCTGCCAGAGACTCCATCTGTCCTCAGTGTTTTCCAGCCGGAGGCTAAAGCGGGGCTTTCCCTGCTCGGCATGACTGAGAAGCATGGCAGACCTGAGAGGGCACCCGACTCCAGGTCTTCGTGTTCTGCACTCAGAGACTTCACCAGAGACATCAGGAAGGAATCTGGTTCAAATACAAAGGAGATAAACCCTCAGGAATGAGGGAAGTCTGAATCTGCCTGGAACACACTGAAACAATCCCAAGGATGAAGCCAGGAGAGATTGCGCTTGGGCATGAAGGTTTTGGGGTGGCAGTGCAAAAAGGAGAAAATCAGAAGTTCACTTTAAGTGAAATTGGCGCTGTCTAGGTGAGAAGGTTTTCCTTAATAGGAAGGGACAGGCAGTAGGATGGTGTAGAAAACTACTTTAGAGGGGAACAGTCAAAAGTGCCTGTGCCCAAAAAAGCATGTTCCCATCTGAGTCTGGGATGGACCCCAAGTTCCGTGAGCTGCTTCAGGTGGGCAGGTCTGTGTAGAGCTGACTGTCAAAACATGGCACCCCTGCAGCACTGCTGTTACGTGGTAGACTGCAGCATACTGCCGCTTGCCTGTTCTCCTCCATTAGCTCACAAAGGAGGGGCTTTCAGGGCAGTCTGCAGGCTTTCCTCCCTGCTCAGGATCCATGTGGGCATGTCTTAAGGTGGAAAGTAGGGGTTTTATTTTAGCTACAATCCAGCACTTCATTTGCTAAAGTAATTTGACTTCTCCTTAGTGATTGAGTTAAAATAGCTTCTCTATTTTCCTGTCTTAGTGATTGCATGTGTGTAATTACACCCATATAGACGGTAACTTTGAAAACTATTTTAGCTTTTAAACCAATTTGAGTGGCCCTTGTTGCCATGAAGCTATTCCTTCCCCTCCATGTTTCATATGCAAATGAATAGTATGATTCTTCTGTGCAGGTACAGAATTCTCTGATTAGAAGACTTAATACCATGTCTGTACCGGAAGTTTTGAGTATGACTCTCATATAACTTTACTAGCCTTGAAATTGCCTATCCATAAACATGAGATTCAGTGTAGGAGGCTTCTGTGTGTTTTTTTTTTTTTTTCCTCAGATGAGAATTGCCTAGATTTATAAAACCAGAAAATATCTCTCTGCATTATGGTATTTGCAAAAGCAAAATGTGTTCCGTGGGAGCTACCAGTTTCCTCGTAACGGGCAAAATGTACAGGGGGCGAGGAGGGAAGGAGGGGGAATGCTTCAGATGCAGGCAGTGGATGCAGTCTGGGGGAAAGGGGGAACAAATCTGTTCCTTTCTGTAATAAATACAGGTTCTCTTTCCAGTATGGTAAATAGCAGCTCCAATTCTGTATTAAGATTACTTACAGTTCCTGTTTTATTAACTCAAGAATTTTAACTCTAAAAATCAGCTCTCAAAAGCATACATTCTAATGCATGTGCAGTTATGGATGAAATTTGATTAGTTTAACTCGAGATTAATTGGTAGAGATTAATTAACTGGTGTATGTCCCAGGAAGCACATGGGAAGGCTCTCCGCTGCACAAATGTTTTATCAACTTGCGGCAAATGTTTACCCCACTTTCTAAAATCATTTTACAGAGCTCATGGCAGAAATCTGGTCTAACTTTTGTTCTTCTCCTTCTCTTTTTTCCTTCACAGAAGGAGGTAGAGGAGACCTCCAGGTTGTACATGTTGTCCCTTGTAACCAGCATCTCTTTCTGAAACTCCTGTGTGTGCATGCCAATTGCTCCCACTGAGGCGCTGAGATTCAGTTTAGCATGTTATGGTTGTCAGAGGAATTGTTAACACTGTGTATGAGTTAAGAGACTGTTCAGTGCATATTACCTTGTACAAAGAGGAAAACACAAATGCTTGGAGTGATCTCCTCCCTTCGGTGCTCTGTGGGGTGTAATGTGCACAGGCACCACGTTAGCAGAGTATGAATTGTTTATCTTGTCCTTTCCGGTCTTCCTGTTTATGAATCTTGTTTAAACCAAGTGTTTCCTCATTTTTCCTCAGTTGTATTATTTCATACCACCTCTATCTGCTTCACACACTTACAGCAATTAAAGTCAGAACTACCACTATGGGCTAGAATACTGAGATTAAGCAAGGCTATGGATGCTGGGAGGTGTCTGCTGCAGATTCCATGCCTTTTTAGCTAGCTACAGGCTGCACTTAGCTTTAAGCAGGGCCGTGTGCCCCATGGCAAGGGCGGGACTGTTCCCTTAATACCTATAGTTATTGCTTCTCCACTCACGGACTGAGTACCTCTGCTTATCACCCTGTGGGCAACAGGTAACTCTTTTTCCACCTAAGAGGATCCACAAAATTTTTTTGTTGATTCCTGTGTAACATCTTAGTTTGTGGTTGCAACTGTACCTCTTGTGGAGAAATTTCTGGCGCTTGGATTCTTAACTTTTGTATTTTCTTGAATCTATGCTGTGTGGATTCAGCGCCTGCTGTGCTTCTCCCTCTCTCTTACTTGTGTGAATCAGGCTAAATCAGCTTCCTGGAGTGGGCTGAGGATTGCATGGCATTTGAGCCTCCATGCAGATCTCATCCTTTGAGTTTGATGAATTTGCGTTTCTAAGCTTTACTCGCTCATATAACAACAGTTTTGTTTAATTCTTACTGGCAAATGTCTGTCCTTTAATGCTTTTTCAGGAACACAGAGGTATCTGGTGTCAAATATTGGTGTCAAATTCTGTCCTTTTCTGGCTTCAGTGCAAAAACACTGCAGCCTCCTTTAAACTGCTCATTTGGCAGCTGGGAAACTGATACTGGAACGTATGTCAGGTGGAAGGAGCTTCCTTTGGGACTCTTCAGTCATTATTTAAATTGACGCTACTGCAGAATACAATGAATGTAAAATAATCCTTTGGCTTGTTGCAGCTTTGGATTCCATGTAAAATGTAGCATACTTGAGTCGATGAAGACATTGAACCACAAGACCGACTGGTTTAATTGGGATGATTTAGGTTCAGTCTGATTCTGCTAATACCCCTGAAGAAATGGTCAAATTAGGCATGACCAGAAGTTTAATTTAGACAGTGAAACAGTTGTGCCTTGTTTTAGCCTGATTTAGATTAATCTACAGCTAAATTGAGGTCTTTGAGGTTTAATAATGAAGCACAATATTTGAAAACAAGTTAGCATGATTTTCGTAACAAATAAGTCATTATTGATTTTTTTCTTATCTGTTTAAATAAAGCAGCTTTCCATGTTTTACACCTGTTTTTTTTACCTAAAAGGATAATGTGCTAGACACAGTACTTAAATGTGATGGATAGAAAGTTACATTGTTAGCCTTTTATGTGGAGAGGTGGATTTATGAGAGGGCTAGCAGACCTGGGGATGTTCTTCCTTTTCCTTGTGCTGCTCCAGACTTTGTGATTTAATTTTTTTTTTGGTGCCTCACTGTCCATTTTATGGATTTTTACAGAAGTAAGTAATTAGTTTTTCTGTCCATTGAAACCTCTTCTTGTCTATGAGATAAATTGCAAAATTTAGAAATTGCAGCTTGGTTAAATAACTTCTCAAATTACTTGTAAGCCTTGTTGCTGCTTTTCCTGAATAAGCAAAACTCTCCTTTCTAAAAGAGGCTAAACTTCACTAAACATTGCCTTCCCTATGACTGAACGCTGTGCTTTAAATGATCATGTCTGTTGACTTGTTTAATCCAGGGTATTAAATTTATGCTACTCTGTCACTGCATTATTTTGCTGATTGATTCTTGGCTGATAAGAAACTTCAATTACTTGGAGAAGACCTTTCAGTGACTGATTGCAGCATGCTTCACTGTGAGTGAATATACTGCATTACTTGGGGTGACAAGCACTTCTGCGGCCGAAGATATTTTTTGGACAGTAGGTGCAAAACTGTCATCCATCAGCATCATCAGAAATAAAAAGATTGAATAGAGATGTGATGGGCTGTTTTGGTTACATGTTTGCTTCTCCATCTTTTCAGTGCTGCTTTATGTGCTTACTGGAGACTTTTAAAAAAGTAATAAAAGTTTCAGATTCACACTGGTCTGGCTGCTTTCACGGAGAGATCAAGTGAGAAAGCTGTGCAGAGAACTGAAGCATAAGCCAGCGAAACACTTTCGGTGATATGCAGCATGTGGATGTCTAGGCGTTAAATGTGTCTACTTTCCTTTTGCCCCTCCCATTTGTTTTGGGAAGGACAGTGCTAAAAACTCTTACAGTTGTTCCAGTGTTCTTCTCATCTGCCTGTCGTTTCCTCTGCTTGCCGAGGCTCTAAGTGAGCCATGCTGTTGCCATGGGCCAAACTTGAGCAGATTCATGGCTGGTGACAGGACCCAGAGCAGCTACTGGAACCCTCCTGTGCCCTGGTGAGAGTGCTGCTTTCAGAGAGTGGGGAAACTCCCCAGCTGCAGCAAATCCATCTGAACAGTATTGCCATTTGCCGCCTTTAAATGAAGAGGAATGTAGGAAGTGTTCCTACCCTCAGCAGTGGTTTAAACTGTGGATTACTTTGTTTAACTGGTACTCCCAGAGGTGTTTGGACCCTGTTAAACCCCATGCCAACACTTGTAGGTAATGCAGCCTCTGGTTCTTTGACTACGTATGTCATTGCAACTAGGGACTGCAGAGGACTTTCTTGTGACTGCCAGCCCTCTGCCACTGTGTGATATTGTGCCATTACCTCATATGTAAACTGCCCGATTTCCTTCTTTAAAACTGGTTAGGTTTGGTGTCTGCTTCTCCTTTTGAAAGGCTGCTGCAGACCTGTCATAGTTGGACACCTAATTTTCATCCTCCATTTATATTTAGCCACAGTTCTTCCATGCAGTATGTTCTCCTGTCTATTGAAAGGGTTTTTAGCTAAAGTAAGCAAGCTGTCCTGTTCTCCTTCTATAGTGCTGTGTTTACATCCACATACTGCTTTTGCCATTGTCCTGTGTGAATTCTTTTTACTTTGATATAGAATAAAAAGATTGCATATGCCTTTCTGAAGGAGTCTTGCCAGCATAGTACAGTGGTATTTATGCTTTTATTTCTATGGAGACATTTCACTGGACATACTCTATGGATGATGTGCTCTCCTTACATGGCTGTATCATAGTGGCTCATGGCCAGTGTGATGACTAGAACTCAAGTCTGTTGTCTCATGCTTTTCTCCACCAAGGAATGCCTTGTATGCAGTCAAATTCACAGCAGGCTTTGTGGCTCTGATTTGTGGCTTTTGCCATTTGTACTGTTTAATCCTCTATTGTTGCAATCTTCACTGCCATCAGTTCTTTCCATTGGACATCTGAGTTCTGTATCAATACTTCTGTTGTGCTTGTCATCGGCAGATTTTATCAGCAAATCCTACTTACTCCCACTAGCTTCCTTACTGCGTTGTCCATGGCTGGCTCAGTTACAGTTACTTGTTTACCCACCTTACAGCTCCCTACTCCTTCTTGGCTTATTCGGCCTGATTAACGTCACATGGCATTGCATCAAAAGGTTTTTGTTGAAATGAAAATTGAGTTGATAATTCATTTTACATTCTAAAGAAAAATGGTTGCTTTGTTAAAAAGTGTTTTCAAAACTGGTGTGCCCTGTTTTATATTTTTTTCCTATTTTCTGATTGCCTCTGTGTTAACTTTTTCCTTCGTGTTTGCTCTGAAGCCTTTCTAGCATAAGCTTATTATTGGCTTCAACAGCTTGTCTAGATCGCATTTCCCTTCTTCCTCCCCACACCTTAACTGTGGCTTTTCTACAGTCTTAAGGCACCAGCCCTCATTTGATGGATGTCAGATGCTTTTTCTCTTGGCATTTTCTCAGCGAGAATGCTGCCTGGAGCAAATTACCTCTTTACTTTGCTTTCAGCAGGTGATAACTCCTGATTCCACACAGCCATCACCTGCCTTGCCCCTGCATCAATATTGTCACGTACTGAAAGCTCTTTCTTTTGTTTTGTGTTGTTGAATGAAGATCGTGTTTAATCTCGACTCTAGAGAAGCTCTTTCACTTTTCTTGTTTTCTTTTTATTTGCATATATAAAAGGCTTCGCAAAAGTAATTAAAATAAATGAGCACAAGTACGGTTTATTTGGACTCTCAGCAATTTTTCCTTACTGTGTCTCAAAATCTGGGAGATGGTGGAGGTTTTTTTCCTGATTGTGCTTCCACACGGCATCCTTCCCTGCATCCACACTCCCGGCTGTTCTGTGTTGACTTGTGGTTGCCTGTAGGAAATGGTTATTGCTCAGTTAAATAACAGCCTTTCCTGGACCTTCTTCCCCTGAACAGAGTTCTTGATGGTCTCCAGGCTGCAGTATTGCCCATGCTATTTACGGTCTGCTAAGGTCTGCAATATTGGTCACTTATTTTTAGAGTTTCTCAGATAAACTGATGGAAAACCCTGTTACACCTATTCCTATTGACAGTAAATATGGCCATGTTTGTCATTCTCTGTAGTTTGGTACAGCTGAACCAATCGGTGTCGACCTCAGTCCAGTATAAGACACTGGTCTGTTTTAGGATTGCTTTCTAGCCACAGCTCTTCCAAATGTTCCAAGGCAAAGGAAGGGATGTCTTGCCGTGTGCACTCTGAAGGATCTGGTTGCATTTGCTTCATGAAGTCTTCTCTCTTGACCAGCAGTTGATTAAGATCCCTCCAGAGGAAGTGCAGGTTTCAGGCTGAGGGGTTCTGGAAGCATGGCTTGGAACGAACATGTGTAGAGCACAATCCTTCCTGCAGAAGCCTGGTGTGCTGCTCTGGCTGTGGGGAAAATGTGCATCTGTGCTGGACTGTAGGTCTGGGCTCCTGCCTGCTCTGCAGACCTGTGTGATCATGTAGAAAAGCTGGGGTGTCCATTCAATTATGGATAATGTCATGTTGTTCATGCCTGTTTAAAAATAAAATAATAAAAGTATATGTAGTCTTCAGACTGCCTAGCCCTGGAGCTTTAGGGCTAACAAAATGTTTGGACTTTTGTTGCTGTACAAGTTGAGACCTCAAATAGAAACTTGTCTTCCTTGGTTATTTCTGCTCGTCTTGGGAGACCTTGTCTTTCACCTGTGAACAACCTGAGGTTGCACAGCTCACCCAAAGCACAGGACAAGGGAAAAAAAAAAAAAAAGGGTCTTTCTTTTGGAGCTGAGTTCTTTTATCTTACATAAAACTGGAACTTATTTTCTGACAGATACTCCTTCACTTTGCTATGATTCTCAGGTTGTGAGTCCCATGGCTGGAAATACTTGGTTTTCTACTGTGTGCAAGTTGCAGCTTCTTTATAGTCTTGGCAAATGTGATTTTCTGAGGTTGGAGCGTTAGCTGTTAGCAGTGTGTCTTGCTTAGTCCTGTTTGAAACCAGCTTTTCTTTCAGGGAGTGCAGGAGAATGTATGAACTGTAAGCCGGAACAAAGAGTTCCCCGGTTATAGGTAAACCATTTTCCCCTTATCTGAAAACTTTTGTTTCCTCCAGGTACATTGCAAGTGTTTAAGCACTTCTCAGCTCTAATCAGTCGACTGAAGATTTTTCAAAGAAATAAAACGTCTCTCTATAAATACACTCCTAATATGAATATAAAAACATGGATTGAATTAATGAATATGAATCCTCATATTTTCAGCCTATGGTGTTTTCCATCATGCTGTGAGATCCCAGTTCACCTGCAATCATCTTGCAAGTGATGGCCCTTGTTCGACACTGGTTCACAATTCAATACTTGCCTATCAATAGGTGGAGCTGCAATGGGACCTCCCTGCTTAGGGGGCTGAAGTCTTTGCATTTGAGTATAAGCAAAGCTCACAAGTGTTTGTATAAAGTTTTGTGTTCATCAGTCATTTGTGCATTTCATACAGGTGCTTTTAATATATAACATCCTGATTATGATCATGTTTGTGTAAGTGGTGACCTGTAGTAACAGGAGCTCTCCAATAACTCATGCTCTTGTTGTGTTGGGAAAAAAAAAGAAAAAAAAGCTGGTCTTGGAGATTCTCTTTTGAAAGAGGAGGTGCACTGAACAGGCTCTTCTGGTCCTGGTTCTAGGTGTTCAATGAAATTGCATAGCTTCTCTGTGTATATATGGCTTGTCCTGACATGTTGGTCATTGGAGGTGCTTGAATAAGTTTCTGTATGCATTTGCCTGCACGCAGTGAAGTCTGTTATCCTGTCCTCACAATATAATCTGAATACTTGTTCTGAGGTTTTTGGAAACTTATTTTGTACTCTTCCCTTCCCCCATTTAAGGGTCAAGATGAGGCCGATCCATCAAAACCACCCTGGCTCAAAGGAGGGTAAGTGGCATTTTGAGACCTTGTTTCCCTGTGTTTATAATTACAGTGTACTTTAAGGTCTGCAGTTCAACCTAAGTAAAAGCAGTGCTTCTGATGTTTTTAATGGCTGTTTTCAGGACCAGGCCTCATATAGTTCCAGGCTGCTGGTCTATTTCAGAGTCTCCTCTTAAGCAGCTGGAGGTGGACTGTGCAGCTCTTCAGGAGATCTGTGGTTAAGAACAAGGTTATAGTTGCAGTGTATAATCTGTAACATGATGGTGCCAAATGCTTATAGCAGCAGTATTAAGTAAACCTTAGTGAGAACCACAGAGTGGTATGGATGAGATCATATTTCCAGATCTTGTCACTGATGGCACCAGGGAAGGGAAATAGTAACTCATAAAGATTGCTGTGTCTTTTGCTCTTAGAAGAAAGAAGTAGCTTTGGGGAAGTCTTCTGTCTTTGCCGTGATTTCTGTGGTCATTGTAGCAGTCAAAACTACAGTAACTCTGGAAATCATTTCAGTTTGTAATTTTTAAAGCAGTGATCATCATGCCTCTTTTGCACAGGTGGGAGGCCATGCGTTCTCTCTGCAACACGCTACACGCAGCAAATGAAGCAGACAAATTCTGATTGTGTGTAATTTCAGCATGATACTCTGCATAATAGGTGCCAGCATGGTGGCTTCTTTAGAATCCGCTCTGGGAAAAAAAGGCAGTGACACATTTAACGAGCTGCTGGGTTATGTGCCTTGTACGTGATTAGGGCGATATGGTTTAGTGGTGGTGAACTCATTAGAAGCTGGCATAGCTGCAGATATGCCCTAAAATCTCAGCAAGAGGTTGGCTTGCTAAACACATAAGGTAATTCTCATAGTACTGAAGGGAGCTTCCCTAATAAAACGCAAAGTTAAATTGGAGGCTTCATTATACGACTTTCTGCTTTTGGAGTCATTGTTCTGCAATGCTGGTACTCCCGCAAAGCATCCTCCACACCTGCGGATGCCTGGAGCTGCCTAGCAACCCCACGCTTTCTGGAGCCCGGGACTTCGGTGAGCAGGCTGCTAGAGAACTGGCAATTAGCAGGAGCAGAAGACAGTGATTTATTCTAACTATAAACGACACCTTCTTCTGCTTTAACAAGGAGACAATGTACTTAGTGTATTGGTTTGTGCAGACAAAATGGTTTCCCAGCCTGAAAGATGAATACACCTACAGTCCTGAAATACTTAAAAATGTGTTTTGTCAATTCAAGGCAACATTTGCTCTAGTCTGTAATTTTTTTCCTTATCTGTGCGAGCTGTAACTAATCAGACTGGCTAATGCAATTTTGAAAAAAGTTTAGCTTATTTACTGTATCCCCACATGCAAGGGATTTCCGGAATAGGTGGTTGTGGGTGATGAACCTTTAATTCCACCGTTAGCCTCATTGCGGCTTATTAGCCACAAAGTAGATTGAAGCACTTACTTTTGGAGTTCTTCTTTCATATAAAGATTAGAGAAGTCGTGCCCTTTGAAGGAAGTAATCATCCTCTGTCATTGCAAACCATCTCTGCTTGCTTAAATTTTCAAGATTTAATGGAAGCATCTGTCTGATAAAACTTGTATTAAAAGATGAATACATGCTTCAAGCTATTTGCGCTTTTGGCATAATGCTAAAAGTAGCTCCCTGTCTGTAATCACTGGCTTTGGAGAGATAGCTTCCAAAACAGCACAATTGGTATTATGGATCAATCTCTGGTGTAATATCTCATATCTATATATTTTATTTATTAGCGCAAATAATCTTCTCATATAAAAATGCTATTCACTCCTCAATACAGCACTCCATAATAATGCTATAAATATTACATGCATTGCAGAGGACAGTTACTCTCTTACATATAAAGCTATAGTGTGCGTATTTGAGGCACTGTCAGTAGTTCTGTCTGTGCAAACTAATTTTGTTAAGCAAAGTAGAGGTTGTGCTTGAATAAAGAAACTGAGGTAGCTGAAAACACACTAAGTTGAATAATTTTGAAAATTAAGAATTGTTGCTGGATTTTTATTTTTAAAATATTAACAAGCTAAAAGCAGGTCATCTGAGTGTATAATTGTCTAGATACTAGGATACCTCTCTCCAGTGGCAAATACAAGTATCTTTGAAATAGTCCTGTTTTCTCTCAACCTGGCTTACAACTTGTCATATTCCTCAGTCTATCATAAATATTTTGCAACAAACCATGGTGTAACTAGACACATTTCTCAAGCACAATAACTTGTTTAAGCTCATCTTAAATTTATAAAACATGCAATTTTAATGTTTTTCTTTCCTGGGAAATGTCAGAGTATCAGAGTTCCATTTCAGTTGAATTAGAAAAAAATAATCATTGGAAATTGTGTAGAAAAGAAGTATAAATTCCTAGTTGTGACTTTTAGCAGGAACATTGACTGTGGATTTTTACTTGTGACCATTTTGTTGCATCTTTTCAGCTTACAGACTCTCCCTTTCTATTTTGCATATGCTTTCATAATTCAAGTGATTTGACACAAATCTTTGACCCAAAACTTAGCAGTAAGCTGCATTGTGATTTAAATAATGCTGGAATTTTTGGCATCATCTGGGTAGGCCTCTATGACACCTATTTTACCCCAAAACAATATTGCTAGTATTGGAAATGTTTTGGAATATTAGGGCAGCAGACAAAACTCCATGTTTGATCCCAGCAAGACTGTACTGAGTTCTGACAATATAAACACTTTATGCAGGTATTTCTTATTTCAGATTTTTCAATAAAAAGCCAGAAGGGATTATTGCAGTGTAACTTGGGCAAAATGTTTTTCTGGGATTTGTTGTTGGAAATGAGGATAACCTCTAGTGAAAACACCTCGTAGCCTCGCTGTAAGGATTTTCAGCATTGGAGAAGTGTTCTCATTCTTGGCCAAAGGGTCCAGTAGTTTTAATTAACTGCTGTAAATCGCTACCTTTCTCCTGTCCGAGTTTGTCTTCCATTCCCAGCTGTGAGGTCTAGTTGCCGCAGCTGACTGCGGGTGGTTTGTGCTCATCGTGCAGGAGCGCAGCGTGCCGCGCGCGCTGCCGATGTGACTCATGCTGCGTGCAGAGCCGACGCAGTTCGCGCAGTTACACGTGACTGCTCACCTTCCCACCAGCCTTGTTCAGCCAGCAGCAGCTGTCAACTCTGCTGTGGCTCGGACGTGTCACCCTCCTACGTCCTGTCAAGAAAAGTCAATTTTACCATTACAGTGCTAGGGTGTGTTTCTGTATATAATAGACTGTTTCCCTCTTTGGCACAACCGTGTGCTAGGCTGTGCCGTGACATCCTTGTCCATCCTAGAGCATGGTCTGCCATAACATCGGATTGGTCACCTGGGATGTTTTTTTGACTTTCAGCTGTGTAAAAGGGGGTTTGAGTAGGCCCTGCTTGCTGAAGAGTGCAGGTTTCCTCTTGGCACTTACCAGCCTCCCAGTTTTCATCACGTGCAAATTTGTAGAGGCAATTTGGTTTCCTAGATTGTTTTAAAGGGTAGCTCCGTGTGTGTCTTTCACTGCAGTAAGAACGGTCTGACCTATACTCTTTCCTGTAGTTGCTGTGTCCTAAAGCATTTCAGCTGGGTGTGGTGTACGAAATCAGCAACATGTGCAGGTTAAAAGTGCCAGCCAATTTATCACGCAACTGCAAAAAGGTGTAGGCCAGCATGGTACAAGGTGAAAACAAATGGCTAAGGATAGAGGCAAAAAGGTTTCTTTATAGTCTCTGTAGTGAAGAAAAAGGCCTTGGAACCATATTCTTAGTGTTAGCAAGGCATGAGAACAGTGTGGAGATGGGGAAGTTGAGTTGACTGAGAGGGGCTGTGGGTTTTGGCTGGCAGATGGTTGTTCATTGCAGGGAGGGAGTCACATCACAGGTCTGTTCTTCAGTTCAGGACAAGTATGATAGGGGCAACGTCAGAGAAGTATGTGCTCAATTCCCAGCCTTAGCAAAAAGCATTTTCTTAAGGCAATGCAGAGGCTTTTGGGGCCTTTAAGCTGAATTAACAGACCTTCTTCAAGCACAGGCTTAAATCTGTGCAGTGTTACCAGTGCATGGCAGGATCCAGATACAATTATTCAGGCTGGTCTTGTCAGGAAGAAAGCAGGTTATGGTGTTTATTTCTGCAGTCTCCGAGTATTTCTGGGGTAATGGCTCTATTGCTCCCTTGCCACTTCCACCAGTGAATGGCAGCTCTTGTATGTAGAGGTCTGCATGGTTCAAAACACTGAGCACCATGGATGGTCCCTTTTACAGAAATAAAAATAATCTTTCTTCTCAGATGTGAGGTTTTTGCTAATAATTATATGGACCTCGAGGGCCAGGATTAAGTATTTTCTAGCCTAGAATCAGACGATGGGTAGCAGCATCCTGCCCCTGGGCTGATCTGCTTTGACATGCTCCCTCCCAAACACCACCAGGCAGGAACGTCTGGATTGTTGTCTGTGAAGAAGATGAACACTTAATCGTTTTTAGCATTAACTTTACACTTTCTTAAGTATAATCTTCTAGCTGATTTTTCTTCTTCCAGTAAAGCATCCCCCTCCTTGCCCTCCCCAACCCTAAATTAATTAAATGGAAAGAAAGGGGATGGAGAAGGACTAGAGACAAGTTTCCAAAGTATTTCCTTCTGGGATCAGACTCTTTTCAGTGGTGCCCAGTGACAGGACAAGGGGCAATCGACACAAGCTGGAGCAAGGGAAATTCTGTGTGAACATAAGGAAAGGCTTCTTTACTCTGAGGGTGACAGAGCACCGGCACAGGCTGCCCAGAGAGGCTGTGGAGTCTGCTTCTCTGGAGATATTCAAAACCCACCTGGACGTGTTCGTGTCCAACCTGCTCTGGCAGGGAGGTTGGACTGGCTGATCTCTAGAGGTGCCTTCCAACCCTGACTATTCTGTGATTCCTCCCATGATGCTCAATGCCAATAGTAAACTATAAACTGAGCTCACCCTAAGGAACAAAAGGTACTTCTGAAAGCAGAGGTGTGTGGCTCAGTTACCACAGACTAAGTTGCATGTGAATTACTGCCATGGAGCTCTTGTTTCTTCTATTGGGTAAGTATTTTTGCCAAATCTGTGCCCTACAGAAGCAGTGGGGATAGGGCTGCCTTAACGCACTGTGCTGGCGGCAGTGACTCTGAAGCACTGGGTTTTCTGCAAACATGTCCCCAGCCTATTCTGAGTGAGCTCACACCTCAGAGCTGGGAATCGGAAAATGACCTGTTTTCAGTGTGCTAACAATTTTGGTTTATTATTAAGTTGCATTTGCAGTGACCTGATTCTTCCTGTTCTCATTAACTATGATATTAGCAAGGAGACCGGTTTTAAGGAAGTTTTTTGGTCATCTCTTTTCTGTCTTTCACTGCTGGTGAGTTTCTTAATTATTTTTTTTTTGTCTCCTGAATTTCCAGGCCTGCAGGTGGTCTCTATGGTATTGATAGCATGCCTGATCTACGCAAAAAAAAGCCAATTCCACTTGTCAGTGATCTGGTAAGAGATTCTTTTTCTGCCACATAGCCATTAGGCAAGTGGCTTTACCTTTTGACATACAGTAACATTCACTGTCACTTCAAGAAGTTGAAGGTGTCCTGTTTAGTTAAATTAATTCTTACAGTAAGGGGTTAGGGGTTGTGCTTGGAAAAAATCTCAGTGAGAATGACCTATGGTTTCATTCTTTTGGCAGGGAGTAAGATACTTTTCATGTTCTTTGTCCTTTTTATTCTACACAGAATATTTGATTATTTTTAGGCCTGCATTATTTTTAAATATTTTCCTAAAAATCACATACTTTGGGGAAAGTTATGATGTCCATGTGAGGTTTGGCAGCTTACCAGAAGGTTGGAATTTCAGAGGGTAGATAAATGAGCATATGTGCTTGGATTTTTTGAAGTAATTTGCAATATTGCCAGTAGGCTTCTGCACTGAGGAAGCACAAGAACCAAGCGAGTAATGAGGACAAGTTTCATATGCTTGTGTGATATGGTGAAATAAAGCTTTTGCGGGACAAATGGTTTTCTGTTGGCTGTGTTCAGTACACGTAGCAATTTCATGCTTAAGAGAAATGCTGTAACAGCTGAAAGACCAAAGTTTCCATATCCTGTAATTCCTGTGAAAAGATGCATGCAATTTTCTCTGCCAGCTTATGGATGGGAAGCTTAATATGTGTCTTGGAAACTGCTTGTATCTTAAATCTTTGCAATAATGGCATTAACTTCTGTTACTTCCTTTGTATGCTTCATTCTATCTCTCCACAGGCCATGGTAAGTGGAGCTAAAGATTATCCACCAAGTCTTCACCAGAAACAAAAATTACTTTACCTTATTTCCCCCCCACTCTTTTGCTTTTTAATTTGAACCTGCAGTATTGCAGTGCATGTGTATGTATCCAGCACTCTGTCCTGCTCCATCACTGATGGAATGAACTTTTTCAATCTGTCTTCAAACAGGATGAGTCAGAGCAGAAATGGAGGTTTCTGATAGGGTTTGATGATTTCAGAGCAGATGTTGCTAGCATTAATATCCATCTCTGCCTTCGTCTAACTGGAGTGGCTTGCTGAAGAAATCCTTTGTGTGCCAGTGTGAGGTGCTGCAAAGGCGCTGCCCTGTTCTGCCCAAGGCTGCAGAATGTAGCATTGGTGTGATGCGCAGGAAGCAGTTTTGAGGGGAAAATGCTGTTCATTGTATTCAGTGATGGCCAATGAATGTGATACATCAGCACATTCAAACCTGTGCTCCCAACCCAGTCTGTTCTTTTTTTGACCTGTTTAGTTGTAACCCTTTCACTATCACATTTGGGCGTGTCGTGTCTGTTGTAACACTGATGAAATAATCTCCATTTGGTGATGAATGAAGTTAGACATAGAAGAGTGAGTCCCACATAGTGACCTTAGGCAATAGCAGAATTACAATTGCTACCAGGACATAGAAGTGGAAATGTGAACCCAGGTTTCATTGACAGTTCTTACCGGAGAAACAAATAAAAATTTGCCAGACTGAGACTGGTTGTGGGCAGGTGGAAACAATTTGGAGACTTTTCAAAGCATTTGACTCTTATGAGATGCGAGCTATCATTTAAGAAACCAACTTGAATGTAATAGACTGGTTTGGTGTCTGGGATGACAGAGTCCCCTTGGTCACTTCTCTGGGTGTGTAGTGGTAGTGCATTTCTGAATATTGGTGGTGAGTAACAAACTTTCTTCCTTCTTAGTCACTGGTTCAGTCCCGGAAAGCCGGAATTACCTCAGCAATGGCCACTAGAACATCTCTCAAGGATGAAGAGCTGGTAAGTGGGAGGGTTGCTTGGCTCCTGTTAACTTTTAGTAAGCAAATTAAGGGAATGTGGCTCTCCAGGCTGCAGAGCCAGCTTCACAGATGTCTAAAAATATAGATGCGAAGCTTCTTGTATCATTTGTTTAAAGAAACCAAACATGCAAAAAATAACATTTAACGTGTCAATATGATCCTCAAAAATGTAATCTTACCATTTCCTTCTGTGCTATCTACCATGGGAGACAGTGTGTGAAACTTGCTTTATGCAAGATCTCCCTCATCGACAACCCTTAATTCTTTTATTCCATCTTTTTTAAATGCCTGGATAAACATTTCTGGAAGGGTGTTCTCTGCTGCTTTTAAAAGTTTGATAAATTTGCCTACATCAAATGCATATATTTATTGCACTGCTCATGCTTTTTCCTTTAAAACTCATGTGTTAACTATCAAAAATAGGTTTGGTCACCTTCCTGGATGTTGGTTTATGTGTGTTCTTGCCTTTCAGAAATCTCATGTCTATAAGAAGACCTTGCAAGCCTTAATTTACCCCATCTCTTGTACAACTCCACACAACTTTGAAGTGTGGACAGCCACAACTCCTACCTACTGCTACGAATGTGAGGGACTGCTGTGGGGTATTGCACGGCAGGGAATGCGCTGCGGTGAATGTGGAGTCAAGTGCCATGAGAAGTGCCAAGACTTGCTCAACGCCGACTGCTTACAGAGTGAGTAGTGGCCAGTGGAGTGCAACTGTTCCAAAAGTGTTATCAGAGCTTTCCTAAATATATAGGGGGTACCTAAGTGATCAGTGAAGATGCATTTATTAAAATGACTGTATTTTCTGAAGAGGTGCCAATGGGCTAAACTTACACCCATCGCCCTCTGGACACACAGCTTCACTGACGCAGAACTTCTTTGCAACATTGTGCTTGATGTGCTGTAAAAGGTTTAATTCTTGACTCTTTCACATATATTTGGTTTTAAGCCATGTAATGTTTAATCTGTCTCACTGTCAGCTCAGGTGATGTGTCCGCTGATATATCCTGTGGTGGGCTGGGTGAATGGGGTACTAGGCTGGATATTCTGACTTCTGTCCCTCCTGCCCCAGTGTCTCAGTTGGGTTGCTTGTTTTAACTGTCAGCCTGTTTTACTGTTTTAAGCTCTTCAGAGCAGCACTAGGGTACTGCTTAGGGGACAGAGTCCATGGGTGTAACTCGGATTCTCTGTACCAAGTACAGATTGCCACAGCGTTTTGTCTTCCTAACAGCAGGGTCTGATGGCTGAATCGCTTTAGAGAGCTGGGGCTGAGCCAGCACAGATGATGGGTCAGATAGGAAGGTGGTGTTTGAGTGTATGGGTAGTACTTCATCTTCTGACTAGCCTTTCTGTTTATTTTATTGTTTTTTTCTGCACTGTTCAAAAACGAAGCCCTCTCTTCAAAGAACAGCTCTTCAAAGAGCTGTTATGTTGCAGAATAAATGAGACCTTACACAAACAATGGAGTAGTTTAAAAGGAATTTGATTAAGGGGGGGGGCAGGAAGAGAGAAAAAGTATTAATTTGGGCATCTGGCTTGGTCACGTTATTTTTGTTTGCTTTTAAAACAGTTTATTGATTTGGTCTCAAATTTACGTTCCTGCTTGAGAGCAAAATATCTTAGTCTAAATGGAATAGAAATTTTTGCCATATGTGTTAAATCTTGAGTAGGAGGGTGGGGCTGTTTTTGTTCACTCTTGATTTTCTTGGCATTCCAGCTTGATGGACTAAGGCTAAGGAATCAGAAAAGTTTGTGAAGTATAAACAGACTTAGTGCAAATCCACATCAGCAATTACAGGAAGAGAGAGAGTAGTCAAATCTTGTATCTGCCTCAGACTCTAGTTGGTTTGGAAAGCCAGAGTGGATGATTCAGCAAGGGATACCAGTGAATCGTAGGCCATTTGTTCTTCTTATCACTTATCTTGAGACCCCAAATGGACATTGTTTACGCTTGTATTTTTGATACGTGCAGAATTTTAAATAAATCATAGTTAGAATTGAAGCTGTTTGCAATGTCTTATTTATCAGACACAGCTGATACTGGTGAAACATTTCTGTTCTTCCTCAGTTGCTTAGTGTTTCTAGAGTGGCCTTTACAGTTCATAGCATTCAAGGAATTGCATCATTGATGCCTTGGCTTTGTTGTAACCATTTTGTGACTAAGCAAAGAACCTCTGTACTGCAGTTGGTTCAGGAGAATGTAGTTAAGCCATAACTCATTTTTATGTCAAAACCTGGTGCAGAGAGTCAGTTAGACTCAGGATAACTTTATTTGTTTTGGGAGTTCACCAGAACCTTCTATTGACTGGTGATTTTCAGTATTTGAGATGAAAAGCTGCTGACGTGCACGTCCAGGCTTGATTCAGATGCACGTCCAAGATGTTATAATGTTGCAGTGGAATTGTGATATCTCAGAATGGGGAAAATGCTGTTGAGAGCAGAGTTAGGTTTGTACCAGCAGCAGTGAGGAAACGGGCACAAAGCTGTTGTACAGAGCAGAGATCACGACATTGAAAACAATAGACAGAAAATTAAATTTAATAAGTAGCTAATTACTAAGAGGAAATATATTCCTGCAGAGGACAGCTATGGCTGTCCATGTTCAAGAAGGGAAGCTTCATACTGGGATGGGTACTGGAGAGAGTTCAGTGTTAATGGGGAAAATAAGACCGTGTCTTGAGTGAGGCTGGTATGAGTTTGTTAATCTTTCAAAAGAGAGGCTTGGCAGTGTGGGACAGGAACAATGTTGTTTCAAAAAAGAAAATTAGCCATACTATGTCTGTCCCAATAGAGTGTTTCTAAAGCAATGTTGTAGAGCCCAAGGCAGAGGTGTAAGACGTGTGTAGAGCTCCTATGACTGTGGTTTGCTCTTGCAGCTATCCATGGCTTACAGCTTTTCTAAGCAGTAGATGCTTTGCTTAATAGATGGCAGTGATGGCTCTGTGAGTTGGTTTAATCCTTGTTTGAACCTGTTTATGCTTGAACTGTGTTTGGGAAGAGGGAGGTAAGCAGCAGGGAGGAAGATGGTCTGTTTAAGCTTACTGTTTACAAAAGAAAAAAATGGAGTAAATTTGCTGTGAGAAAGCTAAAGGCAGAAGTAGAAGACAACTTCAGTGATGAGAACAGGGACTCTCTGGAACAGCCTCTGAAGAATAACCATCGGGGCAGGTTTTCTAATTTCCGGTTGGAATTAAGTATGTTTATGCAATTGGCTGTGGGATGTGATGATAGCAATAGTCTGCACTTTTCTATGGAATAGAAGCAACAACTGGAAATGACTCTACTTTTCATATATGGCAAAGCATTAGATAAGAACTTATTTTATTCAGGGGTTTGCAGATGTTTGCTTTGCACATTTCCTTTCAAAATGTAAACACAAGATACTTCAGCATGTACAGTTAAAGAAACAGAGAGGAAACAATTGAGATTACACTGGGCCCAAAACTTGTGAAGCCTGTAGAAAGGTAAAACTCAACCAAACAAAAACTTTACTTACTGAGTTATTTGAAAGCTTGTGAGCATCAGAACAGGGAAGATACAGAGACTGTGAGCCAGGGGTCTGTGGAGGAGCCAGTGTGAGTGTGGTGGCTATCATTATCTGTGGTAGAGATATGAAGGAAACTGAAGATAGAAACTGTGTAATTAAAAGACAGAAGAAGCAGAGGAAAGATAGTGTTGAAAGATTAAGACGATGGTGAGGCCAATATATGGATGTGCTGCTGGGTTGGGAAAACAGATGTTATCAATAGTAGAAATCTATTAAAAGGCTTTTTCATGCAACTGTGTTCTTTGCTTTGCAATGTTCATGCTAAAATCCTTCTAACCCACCAGGCCAGAAGAATATGGAAGAATTACATTAATTTTTATATATGTTTGAAGAACATAAGCTGTTCTTGAGGAATGAGAAATGGGGTTTCTGGGGAGCAAGCAACGGTTTAGAGATCAAATAAATTCCAAACAGAACTTTCTTGTGAACCAAATCCAGGAGAGGTTTCTCCCTAAAAGAAGCTTTATTGTTGCTGTCAGTAAGAAAGCCAACATTCTTGGGACATATCTTCACTTAGGTCTATTTAAGTCTTCCAGAAAATGTTACATTGGAGTAAAATGAATTTTCAGGCTGGCAACAAATACAATACTATTGATTATACTTTGATGCCTCAGGATATATCTTCACTTCAGTCTGTGTAAGTCTTCCAAAAAATGTTGCACTAGAGCAAAATGTTTTCAGGCTGGTCTCAAGTACAGTTCCATTGTCTATGCCTTGAAATTTTGGGTAGATACCTGGGGTTTTGTTCCTTAGAATCAGAATGTGCTATTTATCCATATTCTATCTTTCAGTGCCTTTCTGTGGGAAATTAAAATATCTTTTCCCTCAAATCTGTTAGAATTAAGTTTGGTTATTTCTGCTGAGGGTATTTTTCTTACTCAGTTTCTTAAAAAGATAGAGGGTGTCTGCTACAGTCAACAAATGTGCGGGACTGCAGTGATGAAATACTCAAATTTAGCAATGCTTTGTTGCAATTTGAAACAAAATCCATTTGCTGACCAGTTCAGCAGGGCTGTTCCATGAATTGGCAATATCTGAAGTGCAGTAAACTGAAATCAGCTGTGGCATGTGTATTGCAGCCATTTGGTTTATGACTCGGTTGGCACCAGGTTGTTTGTCTGAGAGGATGTTTGTCTATTGTAGGTACTTAGAAGATATTATTCTGATGATGGGGCACTTACCTTTTTATCATAAGCTCATAAATACTCGCACAAGGGAAGATGCTATCTTTTTAGCCTTCTGCTATTCCTGAAAGTACTTGAAATCTCTGCTGCATGGGTACACATCCTTTCTTACTTGGCTGAAAATGGATGGAGGGATGTTCTTTAAAATCCTTGTAGCATGCAAAGCTTTTGGAAAAGGGGCTTTTATCTCTTGCCTGAGCACTGGTGTAGTACTAACTGAAATACAGTGAGTTGGGCAACGTTGGTATGAAAGGAAGAGTAAAGCTGAGGATGGATGTGTAGGATACCAAGGAACAGATGCAGAGAAGTAAGCAAAATTATGAAGAGGGTGGAAGGGAAGAACATTATATTAGCAAGATCCTAGTAAAAGGGGCCTGTACAGTTCTGGACTAGCATTTGGGTAGCCATAGTAATCTGCTTCTACAAGTGTGTCTTGGGATTTTTTTTATTTTGTAGTGATGCTGATCTAGTCCTCTGGTAAATTATAGTTAAACCTGAGAAAATAAATTGCCCCGGGATAGGCAGAATTTTGTCCTCTGGAGATAGTGAAAGGAAATGAGATCTCAAGTTTGAAACTATGGTTGAACTTGAAATCTGTGTTGTGAGTGTGATTAGCCATATGCCTTTACAAGTGCTTCTTTATGGTGTGCTGGAGCAACAAACCTTGGGGAATTTCACGCAAGCTATCAGGGCTGTGTTGCTGAGTGCTCTGCCTTTGGTGCTGTTTTGGGTCCTGGGGTTATGGTTCATCTCTGGAGTTGTTCAGTTCTGCTTGACTCAGGACTGGAAGTCAGGCACGTTTGTTGCTGTTTGGATGAGAAACTTGTGTGTGTTGCACGCTGAATTCAGAGACTGCAGTCCTGAGACTGGCTCTGTGAGTGGACTGCTAGTGAGACCGATTAAGTCAGTCTTGTGATAATCATCTTGGCTTCTGGGTTGAATGATGATTAGACGCCATGGTGATGAACACTTGTTTGCTCCCAGAATCCTATATAGGAAAATATTTGCACAGAAGGAGGAAGGATACCTTTATTTGAAACTTGAATATCTATTTTAAGTTTCAGGAATATATAATTTCTAAGCATTATCCGCCTACTGAACAGCTGTCTTCTATCCTGCTAGTGTTGCTTTCTTGACTTTTTCCTGTTAAAGCATAGGATAACAGCACTGGTGGTTTACTAATAGCTGTATCAATAAAATTCCCAATATAGACTTATTTGCTTTCTGTTTCCAGTCATAAATTGACTCATAATTCAGTCCTAGAGAGGAAGAGAGAAGAAAAGCCAGTATCGTTTGTATGATGCTGTGCACAGTACTTGTATATTTCTGTGCCTTTATATTGCCATTTATAGGACTACTTGAAAAGCAGATCAACTGGCCAAAACATTCTTTTTGCAACTGAATACATACTATCCAGTATAGCACCAGTATAGGTTAGGGGTGGACCTGCTGGGAAGTAGCTCTGAGGAGAAGGATCTGGGGGTCCTAGTAGACAGTAAATTATCCATGAGCCAGCAATGTGCCCTTGTTGCCAAAAAGGCCAGTGGAATCCTGGGCTGCATAGGGAAGAGTGTGGCCAGTAGGTCAAGGGAGGTCATTCTTCCCCTCTACTCTGTACTGGTGAGGCCACAACTGGAATACTGTGTCCAGTTTTGGGCTCCCCATTTCAAGAGGGACAGGGAACTGCTGGAGCGAGTCCAGCGAAGGGCAACTAAGGTGATTAAGGGCTTGGAGCATCTCCCTTATGAGGAAAGGCTGAGAGAGCTGGGACTCTTTAGCCTGGAGAAGAGAAGGCTGAGGGGAGACCTTATTATGGCATACAAGTATCTAAAGGGTGGGTTGAAGGAGGATGGAGCCAGGCTCTTTTCGATGGTTCCCAGTGACAGGACGAGGGGCAATGGGCACAAGTTGGAACATAGGATGTTCCGTTCAAATACACAGAAACACTTCTTTACGGTTCAGGTGACAGAGCACTGGCACAGGCTGCCCAGGGAGGCTGTGGAGTCCCCTTCCCTGGAGATTTTCAAGACCCGCCTGGATGCAGTCCTGAGTAATGTGCTCTGGGCAATCCTGCTTTGGCAGGGGAGTTGGACTAGATGATCTCTAGAGGTCCCTTCCAACTCTGAAAACTCCGTGATATCCAAGTCCAATATCAGGAAAAGCGCCCTCTGCCATCCAGTATGGTGACATGCTTTGGGTTTATATTACATACATTATAGGTAATTAGTCCCCCAATGGTTATTTTGGAAACTCTGGTGTTTTTGTTCCAACAAGCAGGTGTTAAAATTAAGAAAGACTGTGTTGTCAAGTCAGAGGGTTTTTCTCTTCTTTATTAGGCGATATTGTTAAATATGGTGTCTGTCTGATTCTGGCTTTTGCACTGCAGTTCAGGTGCAACCTCTGCAGGGAGAAAGAGACCTTTCCCGGGGAAGGAATGATGGAACCTTCTTATCTGGGCAAACAATCTGGGCAGAGTGGGCAAGTAGCATGGATGGAGGTGGGGGATTTTGTCTGAAAGTCAGGAAGCAGAACCAAGCCTTAGAGGTGACAAAATAGAGGGCTTTCTAGGTGTCTATGGGACATGGGTTGCACGTCCTGCAACCCAGGATACCCTGGACTGCTGCTAGCTTGCAGAGGGTTAAATGGCCCCACTATGCAAGGTCTCTGGAGGTGGTGGTGATGTTAAACATGTTTTTAACTAGAATTCTTCCATTTGTCCAAGTTTGCATTCTAAAGCATCATTTGATGCTCCTGGAATGCTTGAATTAAGGCAATGATGCAGACCATGCCACTCCAGAACTGCAATACCTCTTGCCCCAGCTCAGTGATCAACAGTGAAACATCTATATTTGTAAGCTCTCTGGCTAGTAATTTTTTGAGAAAATGGTTCTGAAATAGAGCATTCTGCTTATGTACAACGTGAACTCTTAATGTTTGAATTTCCTTCTTAATTTCTTTAAAATTAAAAAGGTCAGGGCAGGGTTGGGTTTCTTTGGATCACTACAGATTTCAGAATTCTAACTAGGAAAGGCAAATTGTTTGGCTTGGCCTTTCCCAGTAATTTTCTGTAGCTCTGCATATACTGTGTAGAGTCCACCTCCATCCCCAGAAGACCTAGTTCTGTTAAAGCTGAATAGTTCTTCTTGTCTGAAGTTCAAAGTATAGCCCCTGGTAACATGGTTTCATATTACCTTAATAAGCACTGGGTCTACAGCCGGATGATTGCCTGATACAAGACATCGCTTTGGATGGTGCTAGTTCTTCACTTGTGAGTAGAGAGAGCAGGGACTGTGTAATTAATTCCAGTATTTTGATCTCATTTCTTCTTAAGCCAACAATAGGGAACTCTGGGGCAGATATATTTTATTGTACTAAATGAAATACTGAACATCAAGCCTCTGGCAAGTAAAATGAAAAAAATAATTATCAGGTAATGCAGAGTTATAGCTTGTTTTATACCCAGGTCTTTAATAGCATGCTTTGGTATACAGTGTCCTTAATGAACTTCTGAAACTTCAGCAGTCACAGTCTGTTCCAACCTGTGTTTTTGTTCTTTTTGGTTTGGATAGTGGAAGTTATAATTGAGTTTTGTTTCTTTATTGAAGTGAATTTAGTAACGGTGAAAGGTGTAAGATTGAAGACTCTAGAAATGAATGTCTTCAGGCAGTGTTAGTCACTGGGCACCCTGTTGAGCCTGCTAACAAGGTTGCCTGCTATGTTGTACTGCTGGGGGTCCTTTATGTGTGTGTGTTCATAGAGCTTTATTTGTATTTGGTCACTACCTGCTGCAACTGTTTCATATGCAAAACTGTAATGCCTTATATTAAAGGTGCTCCAGATATATTTGCCCACTTCTTCCAGAAGAAAATTTTTATGTATCTTTGTGATTGATGGCTCCCTTTGCACACACTTGCACCTGCTTTAATGCATATTTTTAAGGTAATTTAATATTTGGTGAATACTTGGATGAAGATCATTTTACTAGGACAAAGCTGGCTTTAATTAAAAGCTAATTATCCCAGAAAAGAAAAATGAGTGGAAGCATATTAAACTAACAAAGCTTACTTTTAATAAAAATATCCTAGAAAAGAAAAACAAGCAAAAGCATATTAAACTAAGCAGAAATATTATGATTGAATGTGTTCAGAGGACTTTCGTAGTGTTTTAACTTAATCTAAGATCATGACTTGAAATCACTGCTGACTGCACATAGACTGTGTGAAGCTTGGTTCCTGCTTTTCATTTCACACCCTGGTTTATCTGCCCTGTTAGCTCATGTCAGTGCTTTCATTAACGCATGCCTCACATCTGACACAATAGTCAGTGGCTGAATTTTGAGAGCAAATATGACTGTCACAATTGAATAGGGGGTAGTTTGTTGTGGGAGCATTCTTATCTCATAATTATATGAACTTTTAAATTTTATAAGAGGTATTCAAGTGACCAGGGGCTGCTCTTTTTCCAGTTATAGTTAAATACCTGTGTAATACAAACCCCTACGCCTGGCTCTTGTGATTCCAGCTGCTAGATGCTGTACTAGTGCCCCATCCTTATGATGGCCCAAGTTCTTAACTATTGAATTTGCTACCTTGTAGGGTTTTTTTTTATAGTTACTATGCCTATGCAATTCTAAGAATGGATTATTTGATTTGTCTCCTTACAAACTGATAAAATAGAGTGGAATACAGAGAGGTACTTTGGATGCCTTCACCTTGATGCCTAATCAAAACAGGGTGGCTCCCAGCAGAAGAATAGACATGCATAGTGCAGTGACTCTGCTGAATGGGGATTCCTGTGGCGCACACCAGTAGGAAATGCTGACCAAGTCAACCCATCTGAACTTCTGCTCTTCTGTGTCTCCTGGTTTCAGTTGGGATAAGTTAATTTTCTTTCTGGTGATTGCTGTGTTTCAGATTTGGAAGGAGTGTCAATAATGCATATTGCTTTAGTTGTTGCTAGGTGATGTTTATTCTAGCCAAGGACTTTTTCCAGCTTCCCAGAGAAGCTGAGAAGGAGCACAGACAGAACAAGGGAATAACAATGCTGGAGAGGGTCCAGCAAAGGGCTACAAAGATAATTAGGGGATGAGAACATCTCTCTTATGAGGAAAAACTGAGGGACTTGGATCTTTTTAGCCTAGAGAAAAGAAGATTGAGGGGGATCTTATTAATACTTACAAATACTTAAAGGGAGGGTGCGAGGGGAATGGGAACAGTCTTTTTTCAGTGATGCCCATTGACAGGACAAGAGGTAACAGGCACAAACTTGTACGTAGGAAGTTCCATCTTAACATGAGGAGGAACTTCTTTACTCTAAGGGTGGCAGAGCACTGGCACAGGCTGCCCAGAGAGGTGGTGGAGTGTCCCACTCTGGAGACATTCCAAACCCATCTGGATGCCATCCTGTGCAACTGCTGTAGGTGACCCTGCTCTGGCAGGGGGGTTGGACTAGATGATCTCCAGAGGTCCCTTCTGACCCTGAGCATTCTGTGATAGCAATGGAATATTCCATACCATAGATGTCATGCTTGGTACATAAATGGGGGTTTGCTGGGGGACAGGAATCCACGATCACTTCTCAGGGCAGGCTGCGCAACCAGTTCACCAAGTGGTGAGAGTGGCTTGTATTGTATTACTTTATCTTGTACATTCCATTATTATTATTACTGTTATTATTATTATGATGTTCTATTAAACTTCCTTTATCTCAACCCATGAGGATTTTTTTTTCCCCTTGCCTTTCCTTTCCCCTCCTATTCTCCCTCTTCTCTCTGCCCTTCTAGGGGGAAAGAGGGAGAACTGCATGAGTGGCTGCATGGTCCTAGCTGCCAGCTGGGGTTAAACCATGACACCGTGGCGCAGAGGTGCAGCACTGAGACAAGCTTATAGATACTATTTGTAATGGAGGTCCTGTGTCCTCTTAGCACTTGCCCAACCAGGGATTTATTTATTCAAAGCAAGGTGATAAGAGGAGGGGGCATGATGATAAATGCTGTTACAAGTAAGAACCTCATTTCTGGGTCTCAGCTTGCAGGGGTATTGAACTCAAGCTGTTGTCGGGAGAGCAACCTGGTCCCACCTTATAGAGGAGTCTCAGCACTCCCATTATCCCCTCCCAGCTCTGAGTGGTCCAGATTCTCTTGTGTGTATGTTGAAATGGGGGGCAGCGGTGTCTAGCAAGAGCCATCATGTTGAGGGTAACTCATGGCTTTGACCTGCTGTCCAGATTCAGTGAAACATGACTTTGTATTTGTCTGTTTCCTCCTGTCTGAGGACTGGAGGAAAGCCAATGTCACTCCGGTCTTCAAAAAGGGCAAGAAGGAGGACCCGGGGAACTACAGGCTGGTCAGCCTCACCTCCATCCCTGGAAAGATGATGGAACAGCTTGTTCTGGGCGTCATCTCAAGGCACGTGGAGGAAGAGAAGGCTATCAGAAGTACTCAGCATGGATTCACCAAGGGGAAATCATGCCTGACTAATCTGATAGCCTTCTATGATGGTGTGACTGGATGGATAGATGAGGGAAGACCGGTAGATGTGGTCTAGATTGACTTCAGCAAGGTGTTCGACACGGTCTCCCACAGCATCCTCATAGGGAAGCTTAGGAAGAGTGGGTTAGATGAATGAACAGTAAGGTGGATAGAAAACTGGTTGCAAGACAGAGCTCAGAGGGTTGTGGTTAGGGGCGCAGAGTCTAGTTGGAGGTCAGTGACGAGTGGTGTTCCCCAGGGGTCAGTACTGGGTTCAGTCCTGTTCAATATATTCATCAATGACTTGGATGAGGGGATAGAGTGCACCCTCAGCAAGTTTGCTGATGATACAAAGCTGGGAGGGGTGGCCGACACACCAGAAGTCTGTGCCGCCATACAGAGAGACCTGGACAGGCTGGAGAGTTGGGTGGAGAGGAATCTTATGAAATTCAATAAGAGCAAGTGTAGGGTGCTGCACCTGGGGAGGAATAACGCCATGCAGCAGTACAGGTTGGGGGCTGACCTGCTGGAGAGCAGCTCTGTAGAAAGAGACCTGGGAGTCCTGGTGGACAACAGGATGACCATGAGCCAGCAATGTGCCCTGGTGGCCAAGAAGGTCAGTGGCATCCTGGGGTGCATCAAGAAGAGTGTGGCCAGCAGGTCAAGGGAGGTCATCCTCCCCCTCTACTCTGCCTTGGTGAGGCTGCACCTGGAGTACTGTGTCCAGTTCTGGGCTCCCCAGCTCAAGAAGGACGAGGAACTGCTGGAGAGGGTGCAGCATAGGGCTACCAAGATGATTAGGGGACTGGAACACCTCTCTTATGAAGAAAGACTGAGGGAATTGGGTCTCTTTAGTCTGGAAAAAAGATGGTTGAGGGGGGACCTGATCCACGCTTATAAATACTTAAAGGGTGGGTGCCAGGATGATGGGGCCAGGCTCTTTTCGGTGGTGCCCAGTGACAGGACAAGAGGTAACGGGCACAAACTTGAGTATAGGAAGTTCCACCTAAACATGAGGAGGAACTTCTTTACCTTGAGGGTGGTAGAGCACTGGAACAGGCTGCCCAGAGAGGTGGTGAAGCCTCCATCTCTGGAGACATTCAAAACCCGCCTGGACGCGTTCCTGTGTAACCTGCTCTAAGGTGTCCCTGCTCTGGCAGGGGGGTTGGACTAGATGATCTCCAGAGGTCCCTTCCAACCCTATGATTCTATGATTCTATGTTTCTGACAAGCATTATGTACTTTCTGGTGCACAGGAGCAGCGGAGAAGAGCTCAAAGCATGGAGCTGAAGACCGAACTCAGAATTTCATCATGGCCATGAAAGATCGCATGAAAATCCGGGAGCGGAACAAGCCAGAGATCTTTGACTTGATCAGAGATGTGTTCTGTGAGAGCAAATTGACACATGCTCAGCAGATGAAGACAGTGAAGCAGAGCGTGCTTGATGGCACCTCAAAATGGTCAGCAAAGATCACAATCACGGGTGAGTGAGGGAGGCATGGGTTCTCTTGGCCTCTCTTGAGAGGAGCCTAAGGTAAGACAATTGGTGTGAAGCTAGAGAGAATGGAGAAGAAGGGCTTCTCTGTCCTGTGTCTCTTTCTGCTCAGTGTAGAGGTAGCAGGTAGAAATACTCCTACAACAGGCACTATGGTGCACCACGAACTGAGGCTCCCCAGAAAAGCTGTCATGAGTGCTATTCCTGTTTCTCTGGCCATTCTGAGCTAGTGCTTCACATGGTGTGCAGACACATTGTCTTATTGCATGGTGGTGGTAACCGTTCTCTTTTCCTTCCAGTGGTGTGTGCTCAGGGTCTGCAGGCCAAAGACAAGACGGGGTCCAGCGATCCATATGTAACTGTTCAAGTGGGTAAAACAAAGAAGAGGACAAAAACAATTTTTGGGAATCTGAACCCTGTTTGGGAAGAGAAGTTTTACTTGTAAGTGCTCTTACCAAGGCTCTCAGCCCCCTTTTGCCTGTTTGTAATGATCTGTGCTTCAACAGCTATGTCTTCTCTGTCATTATGCATTCCCACACCACCTGTAGTGTGTGATGGTTTCATTTCCACTCAGTGGTGTGTGTGTGTGTCTGGAGGTTTGATGTCTTTAACAATGTATGTAGCGCACACCTGTCCATTTCATCTGTCTTGCTTGTGTGTACATAAATTGTCTGCTCTGTGAACACTTTTATATTGATGTTTCTAGAGAAAGCTAAAGAGACAAGAAAATCTTTAACTCGGTGACTTTTGTTCCTGGCTAATAGACGTACTTTCAAAATTCTTTGTAATATAAAATAGTAAAGTTTATATAAAAGACTAAGCAAACTTCCTGTGACTTGCTACTGGTGTTTGACCAACAAAGATTAAAGGTAGTTACTTGTCTGTCACTTGTCTGTGACACTACCAGTCTCCCCTTTTAGTTCCAGAAAATCAATGTAACAATAATATGAGGGATTATCTGCTTTCAAGAAGAGCAATGTATCCATGTCTGAATTGAAAGCAAAGGCTGGAGGCACAATTCTTTAGATATCAACTACTCTCAGAAGGCTGAAGAATGTATTATTCCATCCTGCTTTTATTGAATAAGTAAACAGTACCCTCAATTTATCATTGAACATGTTATAAAACAAAATGGAGACATGAAATCCAGCAAGCGTTTTCTGAAGATTCTGGATGATCTCATTCAACCTCAAACAGCTTTATTTCCTTTAATGTGTAAGCTTTTCCCTTGTACCTTCTCTCCCTTTCTTTTTTTTTCTTTCCTGTTTTTTCCTTAAATGCTTGGGGGTAGCTCTCTCTGAAAATTCAATTTTTTTTTTTTTTTTTTTTTTAAATCAGGCTTATATCAGCCCAGCTTTGTTTTTACAATGCACAGTACAAACAAAATTATTTTTAAAGTAGTTTTGAGCTACTCATTAACGTCAGAAAAATCTTGGTGCTATTTTGAGTGAGTAAACCCTTGGCTTTATTCTTAGTTTAATCCAAGGTAACATTACTGCTTGGTAAGTAGTAAGTATGCTTAGGTGCCATTTGGTTAACTCTAGTCACAATAGCAGTAAGTCTGTGTGGGAGCCTTAAGGACCTTGATTTACCATGCCAAGTAGTTACCATGGTATTTGCAGTGTGTTCCCTTCTAATTTTAGGAGCTTCAACAACTGTGTTTAAAGATAGATAGCACAACGTGATAAATGTCACAATTTTAACGGTGCACTGTTTGAATTTTATCACCATGGCTGTGATTCAGCAGATAATATGCTGTTGGGCATTAGAGTTGATGCTACTTTCTATCTTACCTATGTCTAGGTGATTGTTTTAATTGCCTTGGAATAGCAAGGGGAGATGAAGGAAGTGAGCACAGTGTCCAGATCAATGGCAGGGGAGGATTCAATACTGGCATCAATGTGTCATTTCATTAGTAGAAGTCAAAGCTTACCTTATGCTGGATGAGGAGAGGATCATTTAAAGTGTATGCAGCACTGGTCTTTTACATGCCCATCTTCCTTTTTTGCATTTATAGATCTTTTTTCAGCTTAGAAATCTTATAATTTCTGAATTTTCTATCCCATAATCAAATGGAAATTTAAGTCAACATATGCAGGCCAAAAATACGCATTACATACCAATGCTTTTTAGAAGACATTGTCAGGGCAATCAAGAGAGAGTCAAATTTAAAGGATTGGGGCGTGTTTGTTTCTTAGAATGAAGTTAATTTGTTACAGTGGGAGAAAGGTGTGCTGGTAGTTATTGCATACCTACCTTGCAGTAGACATATGAGAAGTGTGGTGTTCAAAATGCTTAAACACTTCAACAGGCGCAAGATATGCAAGTAGAGAGAGATCAGGTTAGTAACTAATGTGTGGATTAGCAATTGCTATTCCTTTTCTGTTTGGCTTGTTGGACAGACATGTTTGTAGCTGGTGTTCATTAGGTGCCCAGTGTTTTTTAAACGATCACAATTCCAGTGTCATTTCAAAAGTTGGATACAGAGCCCAAAATCGGTGTGCATCAGTCATTATAATTGCAGCATTGTTATTGTAATCCATGACATTAATTGAGGCGGACTATGTACAGCTGAGTGATACGATTCTTTCTACAGACGCAGTAAAGTGTATTAAAAGCAGCTTAAACAAGTTTTAAAATTTTTAAGGCTGCAGTAACCTATTTCATATAGTCTTTCTGTGTTTATTTGCGGTGATGGATGGAAAAGTATATTAACTTAAATACCTCTCCTTAAATATCACTTTGTTCCTTTTCTGTGTGTTTCCAGAAAAAAAGTATTGTGGTAGGCTTGACCCAATTTGGATGTCCAGATTTAGAACCATGTTTTAGAGAAGACAATCTCCAAAACACTTCAGGTTTCTATTATAAGTGCTATTTAGGTCACTACTACCCTATGTCCCTATAGGCATCTGCTTAGATTAATGACCAGTTCTTGGAGCATATTCGTGTTGTCTGAGCACGTGATTGCAGGTCCTATTTCTTTCTGAAAATTCTCTCTTTGTATATTTACATCTTTAGCTTTAGGAAGTTAGTGCTGTTGTAGAGAAATTTTTCTATCTTTCATTGGAGTCTGAAGATCTGTGAAAGTATGAGGGGTTGATCTTTCTGCTCAGTTCAAAATTTTGCAGGCTTGATGCAAAGGCTTTTCATATTTATGGTGCTTGGCAGGAAGAAGCCTGATGGGGGACACCAGCCATTGCTGCAATACAGAAATGTTCTGTGAACATGGACGCCTGCTTCTCTTGCTTTACATCCCATTCCCCTTCTGCAATAATTCCAGATAATCCCAGATCCATTTGCTATAGCTATGATGAGCAGGCTCATCGGTAGCCTCCTTCCTTTGCCCTGTAGATTTCTCCTCTGTGGCCTCAGCTTTATTCCCTTGCCCTTAACTCTGGCTGGATGGAAGACAGTATGTGTCCAACCTTCCTTTGAATCTGAGTTATCTAGATCAGTTGGTACATGAGAGCCAGGTGGCTGCAGACTTTCCAGGGATGGCAGCTGGTATGGGTTTCTGTTCTCCATCTAGCTGTAATTTTTTTCACAAAACTTCTTGGAACATAGAAGCTTTCATAACAAGTCTGTGTAACTTTCATTTCCTTAGGAAGCAACCCAGTAATACTAAAGAGAAGATATTTTTGCGCTATTCGGTGCAATTAGAACAAGATATTAATTCCCCATTTAAACGTGTTTTAGACTGTCAGTAGAAAATACACGCTTGCTCGAACCTTTTTTTGTAAAGGCTGAAGCTGAGCATCTATTTGAATGGGTTACAATGGCAGATAGTGTTTAGGAGAATAAACTTGACCAACAGGACAAGAGTTTCTGTTATAAAGGGAGAGCCCTGGGCTCAGTGGGAGGGCTGCTAGTCTGTATCGTTTATTCAGGAAGCGCCCCTGTCTTTAATGACTGAGCAGTAGAAGTTACTGGATTCAAACAGGACATTGCTGTTTTTCTTGGCCTAGGCACAGAATGACTCATTCATTTTACAGTAATATGCCCTTAGTTGTATTGTCTGAATACAACTGTGTTTGAAGCTTTGAATGGTGGGTGTGAAATCATTGCCTGGAACAGATTACATTGACACTGAAGAGTTTGCAAGAGGCCTGTTTATTCTCTCTCGCTGCAGAAGAGTAACTGAGTTAAAATAAATGCGGTGCCTTCTGCTAGCAGATAATCAGTATTTTACTAGGACATGCAGAGCCCCACATGATGTACATTCCTCTTAATCTGTAGGGAATGGTGCTATTGCATAGCTAACCACTCGGTTGTCACCCAAAAGGTTCTATTTGGTTCCTCAATTTTCCTTTCAGCTGCTGAGCCTGTTATCAACCTCAGCATCTTTCAGTTGTCTCTGTGGTTGTATGTGACTGTTCCAGAGCTGATTTTTAGACTTCACCTTCTGAGACCACTGTGTTTATAAATATCACTATAACCCGCTCCCTCAGCCTGCCTGCACTGCATGGCAGGGACCATTCAGTTTGTCTTGCTTTCTTTATTCTCCAGGTACTGCAGATACTGAAACTGGCACTCTGATAAAATCCTGCTTGTTTCCCTGTTAAGTCACAAATGTGAAATTTAAATTTGAATGTAGAGTTGATGCCTTGCGGCAAGTGCCTGTTGGAAAGCTGAGTTAATATAGCTAAGGATGGTAACGCTCAGAATCACCTTATCTGCTCTTTATAGTTAGGAGGGCCACACCATTAATTTTTCAGTCGGTGTTGTAGCATTGAGTAACAGCAAAATGATTGTACTTGTTCCCCTAAGAGAAGAGCTTCATGCTAGTAAGAACGGAAAATTAATTTCTTTGTTCTTAGACAGCAACAGCTGAATCTCAGGGCATACTATTGTGCTGTCATGCTTAACTTCTAAGCTGCTAAGGATTTTAGCTTCATTCTCTTACCACTCTGATTTTGCCTTTGGTGTCTTCTCCACTGTCCTTCTTTTTATCTCCTTAATAGAGGAGACTTGGCATTGTTTAAAAAATAACCTGTCCTGAGAAGTTTATTGACTTCCATTCCCATTGAGGTTGGCCACAACAGAGCTGCAACTTGGATTCTGCCATGTCAAAACACTTCATTTGATCCACATCTAAATCCTCCAGCTTTTTCAGCCAGACCATTTCCCATAGACATTTTTTCTGTTCCCTCTGTGTATGTTGTTATAACTCTTTACTGGGATTTCTCATACTGATTTGCTACAACTACTCCTCCCTCTCTGACTTTCCAGATAATAGCTTTGTGTTTTTTTTGAAGCCTTGCTCCTCAGAAGCAAAACTTTCTTCCTAAAATGATCGCAGGTCCTAAAGTCTTGCTGATCTGTTCTCTCCTGTGCATTTTCCCACCTGCTGTACTGTTATCCATTACTTCTGCAAGCAGGTCTGCACTTTCTCTACCATTGCATGAAATGTGCCGTGCACTGGACTGTGAAACTTTACAGGCCCTTCTTGAGAGCTACATCTGCCGTGATGCACAAGAGAAACCGCTCACAGAATATGGCCATATAGATATTCACTAGACTCTTTGAACCATAAATTATTTTTTAGTATCAAAACACAACAAAACTATTTAATTCTGCACTTGACTGACCTACTTTTAAATCTGCAAAATATTGTTGCTGCCTCTGCTCCCTTACTTCCGTTATTTGTACTTGCTATGTCTACTTGTTGCTTTTTGCCTTTATTAGCCAATCAGCTCTACAAGGCAGGGACTGTCTTCCTCTCTGGGAGCTGCCAAGTGCAGTGGAGTCCTGACTGCATTTGGGGCCTTGGGATTCTCCTGTTCAACAGGGAGAAAACAGGAGAAAACATAATTTAAGGAAACGCGTTTATGTGAAGTGGGCATGTGGAGTGATAAGATCATGTTGGTGTCCCACCTCTCTAATCTGCACAGTGCATTTTAGAGGTGCACAGTCTAGGTCTCACTGCACCTTTAGTGAAGTGAAACTGAGGGCTTGGTCTGTCCCACAGGGTTAATGTGTTGATAACACCTTCTTGAGATGAGAGGTTGATTGGGAAGAAACGTTGATGGAGATGTGACACAAATGGACTGTAAAAAACCCTTGTGGTTATCTAACAGACCATTGGTCTTCATGAGTGTTGGTTCACCAATGTGAGCTAATGGTGTCAGAAGGTTATAGGTTTTCAATTTGACACTCTCCATGCTTTAAACTTACAAACTTTGTGTAGAGATCATTTTGTGAACTGCTGGACACATGGTTTTGTAGTTATACCTTTGTACCTCTTGTGGCAGAACTTTTGCAAACTGTCAGTGTTGCCACAGCTTCACAAGGTTTGTGGCTTTGACTTTAGTGTTCCTGCAGTGTGAAGGTTAAGTAACAGTCCTGCAAATGTTCTTAGCACAAACAGCAAATGGTTAGCAAATTCAGCACAAATGTCATTGGGTTTTTTGTTTCAAACTATGAATCATTGGCTCAAAAGTGGTATTCTGGTCATTTTTGGACACTTCTCCTTTTTCTTTCCGCTTTTGAAAGAGACAAGACACGTGCACTACTCTGTCCTAGACCCTTGGCATTATCTGCACCAATTTTGGCCAACCTTTAGAGACAGGCAGATGTCTTGGAACTAAGAATCACTTTCTACAATTTTTTTTGTGGAAGTTGAAGCTAGTTTAGGAGGATACAAATTACTAACTTTATTGTGGGAAGCACTGTAGTGTAAATTCAGCAGTTGCCTGTTCTGTTTAGCCACCAATATACCAATTAGCATGTGTGTGGGCATGCCACTGTGTGTGCAGATCAGAATTAACTACAGCTTCGTGTGCTCGCGTGCTTCCCCTCAGCCCAGTTGCTAGCTGGGCATGGGAAGAGGCCAGAGTATTGACAGTGCAGGGGACGTGTGTGGGGAACTGGTGGTTCGGAGTTGGGTAGGGCCAAAAGGGGACATGGCAAAAGAGATGGAGGTGGAGAGTGGTATAGAGAGCAAGTCAGCAGAACCAAGCTCAGCTGCTTCCACTGCTCCTGCAGCCACTGGCTTCAGGAAGAAAAACTTCACGGAAAAAAAATCATTGTTTATTTGATTTTAATTTTTCTTAAAGGTTTGGTGTGCTGTTTCTTGAAAATGTTACTTTATTTTGTAGCTTGAAGTGTAAAAGTAAGTTCTTTATAAAAATGGCACCACTGCAAACATCAGCTCAATACGGATATAGAAGAAAGAAACAATTTCTGAGCCATGTACAAAGGGAACCTGATGTCCAGTCTCTTGCTCTCTGAAATGGGCCTGAAAGCATTTGGTAGTTTCTTCCTTTCAATGGGGTCACAGAGCGTTTCTTCTCTCTGCATCCTCTTGGGAAAGCTGTTGGAGCTTAGCTGTGGGAGACTGGACTGATGTATGTGTGCACACAGTGAAATCAAACTTCACAAAAAATGTAGCAGGAAGTGGGGCAGGCATCTACAGAAATGTGCCAGCTGCTTTATTAATGAAGGGGAAAGTTTCTAGCAGCAGAGCTTGTTAGCCACAGTCTTATGGAGTTGTGATGCTGTCACAAATTGGAAGCTACTTCACATTAGTTGGGCTTATTGACTGATAACAGGCTTTCTAAGTCCCCCAGTATTCATGGTTCTATTTTGGGGTGCTCTCTGAAAGGTGAGCAGGTGTTGACACAACTGTCTTGCTGCACTGAAAGCAAGGACTGAGGTTCCTACAGACTTAGATGGTGATGTTTTACAGGTAAGCCACCAGCCTAAGGCTTTCAGCTGCCATGAATGAGTGATAAGACTCACTCTCTGGCGAGGGAGCAGCATAAGGAATACGAATTGAGCAGTCTCTTAAAAACAACAGAGAAAGGTATGGTGAAATAGAAGCTTCAGTAGCTCGGTAAATGCTACTGGGAAGTTTCCTGTAGCATTAGCAGTGAGTATTGCTGCTGTAGCTGAGTAAAGGATGAGAGCCAGCCACTCCAGGAGCATGAGATGATGCCTGTGGGACTGCCTAAGGTAGATTCAGGTCTAAATGGTGAATGTTTTCCTGAAGGAAACAGCAAGTTTCTGACTGTTGGTAGCAAAGAAATAGGATCAAAGTTGTTCCAACAAAGAATTAACGTGCTAGAAGGTGATGTCTGAAGAAGTCAGGAGCTAACTTGCTGGTGCTTTGTAAATGGCACTGTGTGCCAATCTTTTTAGGCACCCATGCACTTCTCAACACTGATCCTGTACCGTACTGCCAGGACGTACAGTAGTGCACCGTGTCAGGAACAGAGGATTTCTTTTACATGCTTATGCTGTGTTGCTGGTAGATATGGCAATGCACTCAGGAAAAATTGAGACCTACAAAGAGGTGCAGTCCAAGCATTCCCTGCTTGTGAACACTTACTCTGCATGGTTTTGTTAAGGGAAGACATCCTTGAAGTAGAGGCGGAGGAAGGGGAGAATAAAGGCAGGAGAGAAACATTGAACCTTTTGTTTCTGAGCTCTAAATACAGCTTTGATTGCACAGCAAAGGCAGGGAGCAGCGATGCTCTTTGCCCATGATCAGGACTGCATGGAATTGCCTCTAACTTTCTCTGTATAATTCTCAGCTATTCCTCTTTACTGGAAAAATCAGTAGAAGCTGCATGGACATCTGCTAAACAGTCCTGAATCACAGTGGTGGCAATAGGAGCCCAAATGATTTCTTGGTAGAGAGCATGCAAATACCAGTCACCGCCACATCTTATTGACCGGGCTTAGCAGATCTCTTCTGACCCACTTCTTCCTTCTCCCTGTTGCTTAGCAACAGATGCAGCATGTTAATGTTAAAAAGGCTGGAAAACAGGCCTTCAGCAGAAGTTGCCTGTTTTCATAGGTTTTGTTTCCTTGAGGGCAGACATTTGTAGTGGTTATGGTGAGTAATCACCCTTGTCATGGTCTCATATGAGCATTCAAATTGCTTTATTGTATTGCATGCCCTGTAAATGAGCAGAGCTCTTATAATAAGGTTCTTCTACCCACTCCTGATATCCAGGAGCCTGTTTGTTTCTAGAAAAGGTATCTGAACACCAAAAAAATGAGGGAGGCTGCAAATTCTGCATGCAGGGTGCTGATTCAGCAAACAGTAAACTGCTTTTTTTTTTTTTTTTTTTTGTGGAAATGTCTTTAATGATCTGCTGGGGCACAAAGTATCAGTCTGAGCTGTGAATAATAGGAAGAATCAATTCCAGTCATTAAATACCAACTTTGTAACTGCTGTATCCCACCCTTTCCTCCCACACACAGGCAGTGTTTGTATCATCTGATTGTAATGTATTGTACATTAATACACTACTGCTTTGTGACTGTCTTGAAGTAAGGTAGCTACCTCCACCTGAGCTATTTATCTTTCATTAGAAAACAGCATGAAAGTTGTATGTCATAGGCCTTGACCGTGCTGTCCTAGATACTGCACGTGCATAAACACAAGACCCTTTAATGTCTACAGCTGAACAGATCACTGGTGGGGAAGAGCTATCAGAAACCAGTGAAATGCTGATCGGCATTTTTGGGGTGTATATGCTGAGTTTACCAGCCTAGCTATCACCAGGCTATCGTGGGCTTCACAGCAAAAGCAACAACAGTGAAGAGAATTCCCAAGTTCAGAGAGCTGCTGCTGAGAGTCGCAACCACTTAGCAAGTCTGAAGTTGGTGGCTGCGGTCAGGGCAGGACACTCCTTTAGCATGCGTCTGAAGTGCAGTATCAGTATCTACCATGTCACAGGAGCATTTAGCATGCACCAAAAATTTGCGTAGTTCCTATCAGACGCTCCACTTCTAAATAAATAAACAGTTTTTTGCATTTTGTTTATGCCTTCCTATGCTGTTGGACAGGTGGGTCAAGAGTAATGTGAAGCATGTAGCATGTAAATGTTGGCTGCATTATGTGTTCTTCAGCATTACATTTGTCTCATTTGCAGTGAGTGCCATAATTCCTCTGACCGAATCAAGGTGCGAGTGTGGGATGAAGATGATGACATCAAGTCTCGTGTCAAGCAGAGACTGAAACGCGAGTCAGATGATTTCCTGGGGCAGACAATCATTGAAGTCCGTACTCTGAGTGGAGAAATGGATGTGTGGTACAACCTTGGTGAGCAGGTCTTTGGGATTGAAAACGTCACATGTTAGTTTGGGACCATTTGAGAGCACTTGTGTGCATCTGGGCAATTTGCAAGAAAGGAAAGAAAAAAAAGAACCCAACATAAAACCCCATGTGATTTCAAGGAGCATGTGATGATATTGTGGAGCAATTGTGAGGCTTTGATGAAAGTTAAAATGAAAAGGAGGACTATAACGTGTCAGAAGGGTGATGGGTTGGAAAACAGGGAACTGTCAGTCATTGGAAAGTACAATAGTTAAATGCTTGGAGCAGGGTTGGATTCCACCTGTGTGGAGACATGTTTCCTGTCCTGTACCCTTTTTCGTGCCAACACAGGCTTTTTAGCAGTCCTGCAAGTGCACTGCACTAGGCTGGGAAGTTGTTGAGACCTTTCCAAGCGACCACAATGTAATGTTGTAGAAAGTACTGGCAAGTAACCAGATGATGCTGAATTGACAGGCATGGCAATAATTGTAGGAGGTCCAAAATCTTCTTGTTTGGCATGACCATCAATTCCCAGGAGCTCCAGACTATGTTGACATCAGGAGCAAATTCCGCATATGTCAGCTCTGTTCTCAGAAAAGGGATCTGTCTTTGGTGGTTCTAGTTCAGCTGAACGAATCCAAGACCCTATAGCACATTTGCTGTCAGAAAGGCTAGCTTACGTCTAGAAACGTACATAGCTCTAGCTAGATGTGTCATTGAGGGAGTATCATGGCAGTTGTTTTGCTGATGTCTACTTAGTATTCAGTGTTTTGAAAGAAAAAAGTCAGAAAGTTTTCTCCATGGTGACTCTGATCACAAGGTCAGCCTGAGCTTCCAGCAATTTTTTTTTCCAATGTTTTCACCTCAAGATGTCTCTGCTCTGAACATAAAAAAATGCATGTAATTGCTGATGATTTTTCCTTCTAGAGAAGCGAACAGATAAGTCTGCGGTGTCGGGGGCTATTCGCCTGCAAATCAGTGTGGAGATCAAAGGCGAGGAGAAAGTGGCTCCATATCATATTCAGTACACTTGCCTTCACGAGGTAAGAATTGTGTTCAACTCAGTCATCACCATGTCCCTTCTCTCTCTTGGAGAAGTAATTCTCTTACCTTTATTTCCTTGAAGTGTTCCTCCTTGCCCTAGGTGAGTTTTCTTTTCCCTACTCTGCAGGCCTGGAAACACACTGAATCATTACACCTGTGTTTGTCAGGAAAGCAAAGAAGGCTTTAGTCTGTTTTCCCCACGCTAAGGACTGACTGGCTCAGTCTGTCCCACTGTCACAGTTGTGCTGCTGTCAGGCAGAGGTCATGCATCGATCCAACTCAGAGTATCCCCCTGGATTTAATGTGGAGAAACATCTGAATTTCCTTGAGTGATGTTTTCAGCATGTACTATACCTATGTCAGTCTTTAGAGCAGGCATACTAAAATGCTTGATGAGTAAATTCAGATCTGGGGACAGCTTTGACTCTGGTTGTTAAGTGATGCAGATATTGGTGTTATAAATTCTTCTGTGCTGCTGCACTGGTGTGTAGCTATGAAAAACTGTTGGGGAACAGAAGATAAGCTGTGGTTACTGGGTACTGACCTGTCTCAGGGTGAACTAAGCTGGGCAGCCAGTGCTGCAGAAGTTGGGAGGAATCCAAAGATGACTTGTGAGAATGACTAAAGGGAAAACCCTGTCTCGGAGAGATGCATGATGCCCAGTCTACCTATCAAAAAGAAGGCAGGTGGCAGGGTCAGTCTCCAAGTGCCTGAATATGGAAGAGTAGTCAGAGCCCCTTTCACCTGACATACAAGAATATCATGAGGTCCAGTGAGATTTAAGCAAATTCAGATTGGAAAAGAAGGACAGCTGTATCACAGAGAGGAACGTTGAGCTACAAGAACAACATATTTATCCAGATGCTGGGCTAGATGAGCCCTGTGGTGTCTTCTGGCCTTGCCAGGGAACAGGCAGATGCAAAGCTTAGAAAAACGTCAGTAGGCTTTTTTAGTTGACTGCATTTTGTCCTTCAATACATTTTTCTTGGTTTTTAGTTCAATGATGGATTCTCTTTAGTAAGCTGTTTCATTTTTTTTCCTTCTGAACGTGCATGAGCACTTGCTGCCCTTCTTTTTTGCAAATATGTCTCTTTTTAAGGAACATCTTTTTTCATTTGTGTATCATAAAGTGAAAATGATTTACAGCTAGAATAATTTAATCAGGACAAATAGTAGTGTAAAGCAGAGTCCTCTAGCTCCTAATAAGATCGTTAGACTTTTGCATCCCTTACTGCAGGGAGCCAGCTGTCTTGAAAGGCTGATGAATCTGTAAGTGACATGAATTTGCGGATTACTGAGAAACCCACGGAACTGAATGTGCAATTTCTGCACAGCAATGATAGCTGAAAGCCTTTGCAGTGTTAGATAAAGTGAAAGGTTATGTTGAATAATAATGCAAGTGTCTAGTTGTTAGGGGTGATCTTAAGGATGTCCTTTTCAGAAAAAAAAATCTGTTTGGACCGTTCTGCTGTATGATAATAATTGCAAAGCTGACACAGAGCTGTTACGTCAGCTAGTTTAAATAGTTTGTCCATGTTAGGGCATTTAATTCTGATGACAGAAATGTGTAGGTTTCAGGAAACTAATTAGTCTGTGATTTCACTGCACTGAAACACTCCTCTGCATCATTCACAGTGTCGCTGGGTAAAGTTGTAGGTATGCGTGCAAAAAATTCAGCTAGGAGCACTCAAGAAGAAAAGAAGGTAAAAGCAGAAAAATACATAGTGGGCAGGGGTAAAGAAAGAGGGATGTGAGCAAAGAAACATGTGTCTGTGCCGCCTTCTCAGCATTCCAAGCTCTTCATGAAACTCACTTGAAGGCTTCAGCAGCCTCACATATAATTTCATTCCTGTTTTGTGTTTCAGAACCTCTTTCACCATCTCACGGATGTGCAAGGGAATGGGGTGGTGAAGATCCCTGATGCCAAAGGAGATGATGCCTGGAAGGTGTATTTTGATGAGACAGCTCAAGAGATCGTGGATGAATTTGCAATGCGTTACGGCATTGAATCAATATACCAGGCCATGACGTAAGATGCATTTCCTGTGGTCGTTAGCACAGATAATCCGTGTAACTAATTCATGTGACTGTTAATATTTAGAAGATTAAATATGTTGGTAATGGAAGGCTTGGTGGTGACAGCTGCTGCTTATGGGGCTTAGTGTGAGCAGGAAGAGACTGCCTGTCTCTGAATCACTGGTCTCCTCAAAGTCTAGAAACTAACGTCTGTCGAAGTGCTGGAATTAAGCAGCTATCTGAACAGTTTGTGTGAGCACCTTTAGAACCAATTCTAAGGAATTACATCAACTTTGGTAGTGTGACTGACCATTTTTTATTATTGATACCTGAGCCATTCCTGTTTTAAGACTCCGAAGTCTCTATTTGGACACTATTCTGTTAAAAAAAGGTATTGTCCAAGGATCCCACTGAAGATTTCTGATGATGTGAGAAGCGAAGAGGTTTTGTGAAAGTGTTTGTCTGTTGTGGTGATTGATACAGTCCTTTGAAGTCACTAATTTCCCAGGTGCTGGCTGAACGGATTTATAGGAAGCTTGAGTAATGGAGTCACTGGTTTGTCCTCTTTGGAGCTAGGCTGATGCAGCTCTTGATCTTCAAAGAGCATTTTCCTTGTCACTGTACTTTTACTTGGATTTGAGATTAGCCATTCTTCCTCTTAAAGACTAGTAGAACTATGCTTAGCTCATTTCTTATTTCAAATATTATACTAAATATAGCAGGCAAAAGTGAACTTTTTCAAGTTAGAAGCTCAAAGTTTTGGGGTCTGGGTGCTTGGATAAGTTATGAGCTGTACTTATGTCACCTTGCCAGCACCTTTTCTGCCTATTGATTTAAGCGACAGTAGAAAAGAATTGGAAAGTACCTCTGGAGGTCTAGTCCCTGCGTATAGCAGGGCTAACATGGGAGTTGGACTAGGCTGGTCAGGACCTCTTTCAGTTTGTTGAAAATTTCAGGGGCGGAGATCTACCACCTCGCTTGGCTTCTGTCCTCAGGCTGTGTTACTCTGGGGAAGAAATTCCTGGTTGAAATCCAAATTGGAAAATCCTACTTTGAATTTCCTATGCTGTAACTACTGCATATTGCTGCTTATCTTTTAGTCTTCCCTCTAAAAGGATTTTGGCCTGGCTCAAAATTCTCACTAACCCTCCCCTCTCTGCTAAGTAGTCAAGACATTGATTAGATCTTCACTCCTCATGACTTCTCTTCTTCAAGCTAAACAAAGCCATTTTATGTCTTAGGTGTACTGAACATACAGGCATCATAGAATCATAGACTGGTTTAGGTTGGAAAGGTCCTTGAAGATAATCCAGTTCCACCCCCCCTGCCACAGGCAGGGACACCTCCCACTAGACCAGGTTGCCCAAGGCCATGTCCAGCCTGGCCTTGAACACCTCCAGACATGGGGCCTCAACAACCTCTCTCGGCAACCTGTTTCAGTATCATGTTTGTCTGAAATACTGACTTGTGAATTCCTGTGAAATTCTCTCACTGGAGCTTTTTTGGTTATAATCATTTGTAGGTTAACTAGCACAGAAGCTAATGTCTGTGGTGAGTCCCTTAGGCAGAAAGCTACATTTGGAAAATAGTTCCAAAATTTAGTTTGGGAACTCAGTGAGTATTTCTGCTTAAAAAGGACTGCTTAAAAATGTTCCAACTTTTCTGTCTGTTGGAATGAACTTTACTTGCTGTGTCCCATAATATCAGACTTCTTAAGCTCTGACTTTTTTCCCCTTACGTCTAACAGATTTTCTTTGATTGTTTAATCATTTCACAAATCCGGATGCTTCTGGCATAATTTTGAGATTTCCTGCAGGGAGGGTTCCTTGCACTTTAATGAGAGCAGTTAAGTGGGTGTCGTGGTTTAGGCACAAAATGGAAATGAGTGTGCAGGCTTCCTGCAGGCTGGAAGGGTTAACCCGAAGGGATTGCGTATCAGTGCAGCAGAGAAATACTAGTCTGTGATCTCACAGTGCTTGAATGCTTTCCAATTGCTGCTGCCTCATGTCACCTCAGAACCTGTGGCTGCCTCAAGTGGCAGCAAATTCTATAGATATCCTTGTGTCGGGCTTGGTTCTAGGAACTGGCATCAGGACCCAGGATATCACCTAAGTCACAAGCTTCGTCAACAAATAGTTGAGAAGCTGTTTGATGACCTGCAAAGGACTGTGGTGATGGCATTTCTCTTGTTTTGAGCATATCTGTTGTCTAGATGGCATCTTTCCGAAAAAAACTCGTAAGATAATAGAGATTTACAGAAAAGGAGAAAAAATAACTTTTGTGGTGCCAGTTAGAGTAAGGGGGCTATTAAAAGAATAGAGTCAAGTTGAGCTACACAAAAGTGACCAGAATGACTTACAGAACTGTCCTTTTGCAGGCATTTTGCATGTCTCTCCTCTAAATACATGTGCCCAGGCGTGCCAGCTGTGATGAGCACCTTACTTGCCAATATCAATGCTTATTATGCGCACACAACTGCCTCCACAAATGTGTCTGCTTCGGACCGCTTTGCAGCCTCCAATTTTGGGGTATGTTTGTGTGTTTGGTGATGTTACAATTGGATTTCTCTAATTTGCCTACAGTGCTTCTGCCTTGCTCTGTTTAAGGAATACTAAATCTGTGTGGAGTTGGAAGCTGTGAAGTTCTTCTAGACTAGACAAAGAGCACACTTTTATTGTCATCATCACACATTTTAGATATTAATCACTGTAATGCATTGTGATGTTTACTCTTCATGCTCGAATTGCAATGGAGCACAGATGGTATGGAAATGAGCAAATAATATTAAACTCTGCGTGGTGATGCTGTTGATAAAATACACCATGTGATCTGATAGTTTCAGAACTTTGTTTTTAAAAACAGCAATTGCCTTAAGAACAAAAAAACAGTCTATCCCCCTAATGGTTCAAATGTTTTTTGTGTAATGTGTGGGGTAGCTGAGCATGATGGAAAAGTATTTGGAAAAGGCTCGTGCTTCCCATCATACTGAGAATATTTAGATTGAATGAGGTGTTCACAATGCCAAACCAGGATCCAGAGGAGAGACCTGACCCCAAGAAGATAGTCACGAGGAGCCTGTAATACTTGTCACTGAACTAATAGATAAGATCTTGGAACTGTGTCATTGTTCTGAATTGGACCCTTTTCTGCCTGTTCCTTTATTTATCTCTGAATAAATATTTTCTCTTAAATATAAGTTTGATGCAAATTGCAGACTAGAAATCACAGGGCTTTTTCTTCTGCCTCTGCTTCAGAGTGAAATGGAGTATTTTTCGACACTTCTAATGTTACACATACTACAGAAATAATTACAGTATAAGAGTAAATCCAAGAATTGAAAGAAAATAGTTTGCACAATACAATGCATCCATATTGCTTCTTTCTGCTCTCCTGAGATCTGACACTAATTCCCTGATATCCTGCTGCTTACTCTGAACATCGATTGGACAGTGATGATATGTGATGTTTATTGGTGTTTTCTGCTCCACAGAAAGAACGATTTGTGAAGCTTTTGGACCAGCTTCATAATTCACTTCGGATTGATCTCTCAATGTACAGGGTGAGTGGGAATAAACAAAATCCTTTCAGGCATTCCGGTGGGCAGAGAGGAAATGCACCATTTGGATTTCTTTTATGTTTCTAACCTTTTGGGTAGTTTGTGTCTTACGAAATTGTCATGACAAGCTTGTTGCTTGAATACACCGTTTTGTTTTCCTCGTGGATAGAACTTAAATCATGGCTTTTTTCTTCCATTATAACTTCCTCAAGACATATGAAATAATTTAAGGATTGTGAACTATGCTCATCTCTGAAATGAGTCCCAGAAATGCAAGTTGAATTGGATTAATTAAAATTAATTACTCTTATCAGCTACTTCAGGTATCATCTGCAAAGAGAAAAAAGACTTGTTCTCCCCTAGTAAGAAATCTTTCAGAAGACCTGCAGCCGTGTTGTGACTTATTTTAGGTCTGGCAAACTCAAATCACTGTCTCTGTGGATCTGCAAGATGGGCTCTCAGGTTGAGATCCCCCTCACTTCAGCATATTGGGAAGAGATGAGTTTCAGATGTTGATATCAGTCCATCAGGATTCTTAAACCCTCTAGTTTCTTTCTTTGCTACTCCAGAGTCAACATAGTCTTACCATGTGACTTGGCTTTTTTTTTTAATTCATTGATATATTATTTTAATTAGTGACTAATTCATTGACAAAATTGATTTTATTTATTTATTTATAAGTAGAGCCTCTTCTGGGTAGGGCATTTATCTAGAACACAGTAAAACATACAGAGGAGGGAAACATGAGTGGACTAAGTGCATTAGGAAGATGAACAAAAAGGAAAAGGGGCAAGGTGCAAAAGAAGATAAAAGGAATGTTGTGTAAAGAGCTATTCTAAAACTACATTACTATAAGAGAAGGTCTGAAGAGATCATTGTTACCTTGTGGAGTAGAGGGAAAATTATCAACACACGGCAATAGGAAGCTGTCACGGTGATGCCTTTTTTGTTTGCTGCAGTCTTCAATAAAAGCTTTCTGCTGGCTAATGCAACTACACCTTGGACAAGATCTTATATAAAGGACCAGGGAGGATTTGTGTAGTTTAAATAATTTAGATGTTGATCTAATTGGGAGTATGTTTAGAGAAATGGCTGAAGCAATTTGGGAGCTCTTAGTAATTATTTTAAGACCCCTGAAGGGCAGGTTAAGTTCTGGAAGAAAAAGGTGTTAGTTTCCAGCTTTCAAGAGAGGAGATGGCAATTTACAACTTAAATTACCCAGATTAAGCCTCCACTCTCCCCCAGTTTAACAAAGCTTTTGTAAGCACTTAAAACAATGAGTAACAAGCAGTCTGGATTTGTCAAAAAGAAAGTGTCAAACCAATGTGTGTTCCTTCCAGGGCAGGGTTGCAGACTCTGGGAGAAAGAGAGAAGAGGTGGAGCTCTTTCAAGAGTAGCTCCGAGTCACCCTCTGAATAATTATTTTGAAAAGTCTTTTGTGAGCAAATGCACTTGTTTTGTATGCGTGCAGGTTGTTCCTTTTATTGGTGGGTTGCTAGCTGACATAAGTGTAGAGGAGGTTGAATTTCAATACAGATAATGTTACCTTTTCCTGATTATTATTCCTGATCAAGAAGATGCATTCATTCCCCAACACTCATCCAGTGGTTTGTTTTTAAGTCTTGACCCATGGAAGTGGGTCTTTGATTTTGGTAAATACACTGAGTGCCAGAGAGAGTCCATGTGTGGACAACTTTAAAAGGAGAGTTTTCTAGGAATGAGCATCTACAAATGACTGTAAAGAGCATTAAATTGCTTGCAGTAGTTAGCTGAACTGCAGCAATGCTCAATTGCTGCCAAGAGACATCATATTTTTCTCCAAGTCCTCAGTAATAAATGAGAGCTTGTTCCCCTTTGCCCTTTTTACCTTTGTCTCTAATAATTTTTGAGTATGCAAATATGAGGAGACTATCCAAGTGGAGGTTGCTTTTGCTGTTTTACTTGCAGCAAAACCAATCGCATCAGTAAGAACATGCTGAGGAACATGAATGCTGTTAAAGGACACAGGAAAGAAAGAGTGGGAATGTAGGAAAGGGCACAGTGCCTGAGGTCAGAAAGGGAACAATCTCTTGCAAGAAGCAAAGCTTGCTGACCCAGGGAACTACAGGCCAGTCAGTCTCACGTCTGTGCCTGGCGAGATCATGGAGCAGATCCTCCTGGAAACTCTGCTGAGGCACGCAGAAAACAAGGAGGTGATTGGTGACAGCCAGCATGGCTTCACCAAGGGCAAGTCATGCCTGACAAATTTGGTGGCCTTCTACGAAGGGGTTACAGCGGCAGTGGACAAGGGAAGACCAACTGATGTCATCTACTTGGACTTGTGCAAAGCGTTTGACACTGTCCCACACGATATCCTGGTCTCTAAATTGAAGAGACATGGATTCAACAAATGGACCACTCAGTGGATAAAGAACTGGCTGGATGGTCGCAGTCAAAGAGTTGTGGTCAACAGCTCGATGTCCAAGTGGAGAGCAGTGACGAGTGGCGTTCCTCAGGGGTCGGTACTGCGGCCTGTACTGTTCAACATCTTTGTCAGTGACATGGACAGTGGGGTCGAGTGCACCCTCAGCAAGTTTGCCGATGATACCAAGCTGTTCAGTGAGGTAGACATGCTGGAGGGGAGGGATGCCATTCAAAGGGACCTGGACAGGCTGGAGAGGTGGGCCCAAGCCAACTTCATGCAGTTCAACAAGGCCAAGTGAGAGGTCTTACATCTGGGTCAGGGCAATCCCAAGCACAAATACAGGCTCAGCGGGGAATGGCTGGAGAGCAGCCCTGAGCAGAAGGACCTGGGTGTGCTGATTGACGAGAAGCTCAGCATGAGCCAGCAATGTGCGATCGCAGCCCAGAAGGCCAACTGTATCCTTGGCTGCATCAGAAGAAGTGTGGCCAGCAGGTCAAAAGAGGTGATTCTGCCCCTCTACTCCACTCTCGTGAGACCCCACCTGGAGTACTGCATCCAGCTCTGGAGTCCCCAACATAAGAAGGACATGGACCTGCTGGAGCGTGTCCAGAGGAGGGCCACAGGGATGATCCGAATGTTGGAGCACTTCTCCTATGAGGAGAGGCTGAGAGAGTTGGGGCTGTTCAGCCTGGAGAAGAGAAGGCTCTGGGGAGATCTTATTGTGGCCTTCCAGTACCTAAAGGAGGGCCTACAGGAGAGCTGGGGAAGGACTTTTTACTCGGGCATGTAGTGATGGGATGAGAGGGAATGGCTTTAAACTGGAAGAGGGCAGGTTGAGATTACACATTAGGAAGAAGTTTTTCACTTTGAGGGTGGTGAGGCACTGGAACAGGTTGCCCAGAGAGGTTGTTGAGGCCCCATGTCTGGAGGTGTTCAAGGCCAGGCTGGATGTGGCCTTGGGCAACCTGGTCTAGTGGGAGGTGTCCCTGCCTATGGCAGGGGAGTTGGAACTGGATGATCTTCAAGGTCTTTTCCAACCTAAACCATCCTGTGATTCCATGATTCATTGTATGCATTTACATGCATATATAGGCACGCACATATGTGTCATATCGGGAATCGACAATGAGACTTCTTATTTCAGTGGAATCCAGAGAGTGGAAGAGGAAACTACAGCTACAGACAGCAGAGTGGTGGGCAGAGTATGTAAAATAAATGCATTAGAACGAAGGATAAATGGTTGTCTTGGCAGATTGGACCTTACAAGGGACTGAGTGGTTATGATGACTTCTTACAGGTAGCAGTGGTCGTTTTACCTTTACAGTCCAATTTATTTCTCTGGAGGAGTTGCTAATATACCACACCTCTTGGTGTCTCAGAAGAGAAGCCAAAAACAAAACGGTGAGTGCAGAAAGAAAAGGACATGCCCAAACAACCTTAGGCAGGAGGCCAGGGCTGCCGGTGGTGAGGCTGTTGCTCCCTACCTGATCCTTCTACAGACAAGGAGAGATCCCCTACTGCTGAGGGTTGTCAGTCTCCTGGCATTCACAAACTTTACATTCATATGAGAAACTATTTAATTAAGCAAATGGATAAGCTCCTGCAGCAAAAAGGCCTTATTTATTGAGCATTGTTTTGACTGGTACAAGCTTCTCAAGCAGGAAGTGTTTCCAAGACACTTTCCTTATTTAGCACATGCTTGAAGCCTTGCATGGATCTGACTGCTTTCCAACACGATTTCCCTTTTTTGTCAACAGAATAACTTCCCAGCCAGCAGCCGCGAACGGCTGCAGGACCTGAAGTCTACAGTGGATTTGCTGACCAGCATAACTTTTTTTAGGATGAAGGTAGTGTTATGGGTGGGGATGGGAATGGGGCCTCTGCAATTTTTGCCGCAGGAGTTGGTTTCCCATTTTCAAACCATTGTTTCATGTTGTCGTGCTTTATAAACTTAAGGAAAATGGAGATCATCTGCTGACCATGTAATAAACATCCACATTTTATCTCTACTTCACTGTATTTTGCATACTGAAGATGAAAGCTGTTTTTTCCCTGGGGTTCTTCAGTCATAAATATGGCAAAAAATAATTTAAAAAAAAAAGGGGGGGGGTTGAAAAAAAAGGCTTTGAAAGGGTTCATTCAGACAATATGTCTGTATTGAAAGTTTGCTTTACAGAAATACTCTGAAAAGTTTAGACGTAGTGACAATATCAAAATTGTCTTGGGTTATAGTTTTATTAGCAGAGTGATGCATGCCTATCTGTTTAGTTTAAAGTAACCCTGCAGTTACTTTAAACTAAAGTAACATAAAGGAACATAACAATGAAATAATGAAAAGAACTGTTGCTGCAAGGGCAGAAGGCGTATCGGTTGGTATGTCCCTATGGATTCTGGTGTGCTTTAAAATTCAATAAAGCTTGTGAAGAAAGATGTCCTTAAAGAAAGTTATTGTATTTAAAGGCGTGCAAGTGTTTGGTCTTCAGCAAGACTTTCCAGATCAGATGTAATGTGCTCCACTAGACTGTTGCACGTTCTTTCAATATGTGGAAAGATTGCTTGCTGGCTTCATAGCAAAATAGTATAAATCTAGCAGGAACTGCGTGCTTCACTCAGATTATACATGCATCAAGCCGCATGATTTATTTATTCTGAAGAATCTTCCTCGGCACTTCAAAATTTCTTTTATGCTCCTGCAGTTACGTAAGTGTTGTCACTGCTGTTTTGTGCCTTGGGAGAGTGACCTGTTCATGGTTGCAGTTTACTGATAGCACAAGTCACTGAAAGCAGATCTACCAAGTCCTGGGTAGTTCCCAAACCCTGGTGACTTGTTCTTTCCCTGTTTGATTTGTGAACAGTGCTTTGTTTGACTCACTCTGTTGTCTTATTGCCAGGTCCAAGAGCTGCAGAGTCCACCCCGGGCCAGCCAGGTAGTGAAGGACTGTGTAAAAGCTTGCCTCAACTCCACCTATGAGTACATTTTCAACAACTGTCATGAGCTGTACAGTCGCGAGTACCAGACAGATCCTGTGAGTAGCTGATAAATGGGCAGAAATCCAAGTTTCTGATTTTCTTAAGATAATAACAAGAATACTAATTGATATAAAAAGCCAACACAAACTAAATTATGTGACTTGTTATCTTCTGAATGCACAAAACTTGTAATCAATTAATGAGCACTTATTAGTAAATGGAGGGTGATAATTGTTTTACACTAACTAATTACTATTCATTTTGCCAGCCTCAGCTGTTTTATTTCATGAGCAGTTATTTGTGAAGGGAAGGTTTGATGTAGCTTTGAGTGATCAAAAGCCATTTCAAGCAAATGTAAACTGATCAAGAAAACTGTCTTTAGCATAGATGAACCTCAAGCAGTGGCATTTTATCTTTTTTTCTGGCATCCAGTGTCCCGCACTGGGCTTAGGGGGTACATCTACACACAAACTGTTTTCAAATCCATGAGAGCCCTGCTGGCCGTTCTGCAGTAGTGCCCACACATGGATATAGTCATCAACCCAGGTGACTAAAATGCAAGTATTTTGAACAAGCTTGTAGCAAATGATGTCTCAGCAGGTCTTCTGGAGCCAGACCTTACCTTGGCATGGTAAATGACAAAATGGGGATTATTTGGGTTTGAGGCCACTGGCAAGCAATATGGATTGGCATGTTAGTGTGTTTTGCATTAGATCCTGCAAGTTGCCAGCATACAGTAATAATTTTAAAGTCTTAAGATGAAAGGGTACACAGGTAATTAGTGTTTGGTGTTTGTATGGTGATCTACATTTGTCAGCTTTTTTTTTTCCCCCTTTAAATTTACACTGGTGTTCCAATGGCTTCCTTCCCAGAACAAAAATCAGGACCTTCCTCCTGAGGAACAGGGCCCCAGCATCAGGAACCTGGATTTCTGGCCCAAGCTCATCACTTTGATAGTTTCCATCATAGAAGAGGACAAGAATTCTTATACTCCAGTCCTGAATCAGTAAGGATCTTCCACATCCTGTATGGCTAATGCTAGTCTCTGTGTGCTCTGCTTTATTTGTAAAACTGCTTTCTATCTCTTCTGTCATTTGTGTATTTATAGAAGTACTTATCTTGTCTGTCTGTCTTTCTGTCTTATCTGTCTCTGTCTATATAAATAACTCTTTTTGATTGGGATGGAAGAGTTTCAAAAGGTTCAGTTACGATGGCGTTCGAGCACAAACACCCTGATTATTACAATCCTGAACTCAGGGAGGCACCTGAAAATGGGGTGAGAGTTCTTTTGGTTTTTTCTGATGTTGAGCAGTTCTGGGATGCACATTAATGCACACAGTGGTGCCATGGTGACAGTATCTTAAGCTGTGATTTAGGAATGTGGTGTTCAGTGCAGCACTAGGAAATTGCATTGGGTGGGGTTCGCATAGCGTTTTAAAGGAACCTGAAACTGGTCTGTTTAACTGGTAGATACTCCTCCAACAGTCCCACAGGGCAGGAGAGAGGGAGGTACCTGACAAGGTATACACAAAGAGCTGGATTGTGTCTTACTGATCATTGATTTAACATGGAAGGGACGCCTGATTAGTGTTCACTTGTCAGCCTAATAACCCTAGAAAAAAAGGAGAAAAAGAAAATATGGACAAGAAAGGCAAAAAAGGTGCAATGGTATTGAGATCACGTTCCCAGAATTATTGTATGGATCTCTTCTAGGAGAGACATTTAAGGCCTGGCTTCTTGAGTTAAAACCAGTCTCAACAGCAGTGGTGTTTTCAGGTTATTTAATCTATGCCACAGAGTCTGGTCCATGATCTTCAGTTTTGACTTGGTCTTTTATCTAGGGTGAAGGAAGTGTGTGTAATGTTGAGCTTTTCAGCTTGTAGTTTAGCTCAAAGCTGAATAAAGAAGAGCCCTTTGCTTGGATACATGCCAAAGTCTTTCCCAAATGTTCCCTCAGGTTTCCTCAGGAGCTTGCTGTTGGGAAGATCAGTGCAGAGGTGATGTGGAGTCTTTTTGCCCAGGATATGAAATACGCCATGGAAGGTAAGAGAATGTCTCACTTCTGCCAGCTGATTTGTTGCTGATCTCTCATTCTCTATCCATTTGGTGTAAATGAGGCTTAAGTACCTCAATAGCACCACTATTTGTGGTTTTCTAGTGGATTGTTTGTGGACAGCTGCTTTGTGGGTGAGAATTGAGGCAGTGATCTGCATGAGCTCTAGACCTCTGTGTAGGCTGTGATGCAGGCTGCTTATTGTCATCCCAGATGGTTTGAAATCAGAAGTTCTCTTTGGCCTGAGGTTATGATAGCTTAGATCAACAGCCACTTCCTTCTGCAATGTACAATGGTAGAAGGGGCTGGAGAAGTAGGTGGACTCTGGGTTGTGCCACAGCTGTAGTTCCCTGGATGATACAGTGTAGACTGTCTAAGCCATAGGCAGAAATGTGTAGTTAGAACAAATCCTGCTACAGACACCTTCATTTTGAATGAATCTTTGCAAGATTCCACCAGACTCCCAGCAAAGGAGAAATTTTACTGCTTGTGAAAATGCATCAGGCATGCAGAGCCCAATGAACTCCCAAAAAAGAATTCTGCCACTTTCAATACTCTTCTGATGGTTTGTTACAGTTTCTGAACTTGGTTTTAGTGCTATAAATTAATTTGCAGAGTGTAATCAGCTTCTTACAAGGTTCAGAGAGCATCTGGCTCCCACCAGCTCTGCAGCTGTGGTAGCAGCTATTTTCGGTGTATTTTGCAAGGTCAGGCTTTGTGATCATCTGTAAGGTGATACTGTGTTAAAACAGAAGTACCAGTGCTGACTGTGTCATGCTGGCTGTATTCATATTCCAAAACCATGTCAAGTTACTGCCTTTGGTCACTCACAAAATTATGCTCAATCCATTTGCCCCAAGTTTGATTTAAGCTCACTTACAGGAGTGACAGCCTATTAGGCTCTTACTTCAGACTGCTAGAAAAAAACTGCTACCAGCTAAGAGAGTTTCCTGCGTTTTGTTCTTTGGGAACAGTCTGTGGGGTTGCTCTGTAAGTGAAGAAAATTGACTCCATCTATTTCTTACTCTCTGCAAACACAACAGGGGTAGAGACTGTGCTGTGGGGGTACACCCTTCACCAGCTCTAGGCTTGAATTCAGCAGGCTGCAGGTCTGGATGAAATGTTCTCACTTCTGTGTTAAGAACTTCTTACATATGCTTGTACCCCACAGTGCCTTTGTCTTGTGAGGTTGTATTGGCGTAAGAACAGACACTGGGGGGAAGGACTAAGACCTACTGTGTTGAAGAGTCTCTTATATAGTGACTGTCACTACTTGCTTATGTGTTAGGGGTAAAGCAACTGTGATAACTTCGTGTTCATTTTCCTGAGAAACTGTTTGCTCCTGCAACCGTTTTGGCTCCCTTTCAATTTTGTCCTTGTTTACCCCTGTGCACTCACCCTCCGGTATTTATAATACGGTTTGCTCTTCTAAGTGTTGAAAGTGCTGTATCGTCCTTCTTGCCCACCATAAGAAGGGCAAGAGAATTGGATCTTTCCAGATATAGTTGCTAACTTTCCCAAGATTCCCTTTCCCTGTTGCATCCAAAATACAGCTGCAGAAAGGTTACTGATTGTGTGTGTGAATTTGACTGTCAGAGGGGACATGACTTTAACTGATTTCCCCCCACCCCCTCTTTTCTATGGCTGTATGTTTGCCAGTGCCCAGGTTAACTTTGCCTCCCAGGTTTTCTCTCTTCACACCTCATACCATGTCCCCTTTGACTCTGTCCTCCCTGGTGAGTCTGGGCTTATTTTAGCTTTTCCTTACATCCTTCTGGTCACTTGTGAGCTCCTTAAGACAAGGATTGGCATAATGTTTCTGCGAGTTCATCAGTCCATAGCAACTATTTGCGGAAAGAGCATCCCTCTTGTGGTGGGTTGACCCTGGCTGGATGCCACGTGTCCTTCAAAGCTGCTCTGTCACTCCCCATCCTTAACTGGACAGGGGGGAGAAAATACAACAAAAGGCTCGTGGGTTGAGATAAGGACAAGGAGATCACTCAGCAGTTACTGTAGTGGGCAAGATGGGCTTCACTTTGGGAAAATTAATTTAACTTATTGCAAGTCAAATCAGAGTGGAGTAGTGAGAAATAAACCCAAATCTTAAAACACCTTCCCCTTACCCCTCCCTTCTTCCCAGGTTCACCTTCACTCCTGATTTCTCTACCTCCTTCCCCCCAGCAGCTCAGGGGACGGGGAATGGGGGTTGCGGTCAGTTCATCACACATGGTCTCTGCATCTCCTTTCTCCTCAGAAGAGGATTCCTCATACTCTTCTGCTGCTCCAGTGTGGGGTACCTCCCACGGGAGGCAGTCCTCCACAAAATTCTCCAACGTGGGTCCTTCCCAGGGTCTGCAGTTCTTCAAGAACTGCTTCAGTGTGGGTCTCTTCCATGGGGTGCAGTCCTGCAGGAACAGGATGCTCCAGTGTGGCTCCCCCACGGGGCCACAGGTCCTGCCAGAGAACCTGCTCCAGTGTGGGCTTCCCACAGGTTCACAGCCTTTGGGTGCATCCACCTGCTCTGATGTGGGGTCCTTCATGGGCTGCTGTTGGATATCTGGTCCTCCGTGGACCTCCATGGGCTGCAGGGGGACAGCCTGCCTCACCACGGTCTTCATCACGGGCTGCAGGGGAATCTTTGCTCCAGCACCTGGAGCACCTCCTTCCCCTCCTTCTTCGCCAGCCTTGGCATCTACAGAGTTCTTTCTCTCACATATTTACACTCCTCTCTCCAGCTGCAGTTGCGCAGTTCCCCCCCCCCCCCCCCCCGTTCTTAAATATGTTATCCCAGAGGCGCTACCACTGTCACTGATGGGCTTGGGCTTGGGCTTGGCCAGCGCGGCAGGTCCATCTTGGAGCCACTTGGCACTGGTTCTGTCAGACACGGGGGAAGCTTCTAGCAGCTTCTCGCAAATGCCACCCCTGTAGTCTCCCTGCTACCAAAACCTTGCCGTGCAAACCCAATACACCTCTTCAAAGTATTTCTTGGTGAGAAAAGTTAACAGAAAGGCAGCTGATGGGACAGGGAAGGGTTTGCATTTTGAATGAAAGCTGAAAAACTGCACTGTACATGTATTTGTACTCTAGCTGTGCAAGTCCTGCAGGAGGACTGAACAATGATAAAGCCTGTGTTGATGAGTGTCTCTTCCAAATATATATTCAAGAAATCCTCATAGTGGAAAATTCAACTTGAGGCAAGTGTGATTCCTCACCACTTTGCTCTCCAGAAACTTATGAAGACAACCTTTATAACAGGCTCTACAAGAATTCAGTTACAAACCTTACTATATGTATTTTAAATACAAATTATTGGATTAGGTCACTGCATTTTTTTTTTAAATGGGGGGGGGGAAGGGGTTAAAGGAAATGTTAAGTAATGTGAAGGATGATGATTAGATTTGCTATCCTCATACTTGGCTCTGTCATTTCTGAGTTTGAGTTGCTAATTTCTCTGCCAGTTTACACCAAGAGTTTCATATTGCTGCCTTTGCTGGTTTGGGGAGTAATCCTTGAGTACATTTCTGGTGTGCTCCAAGATCTGTGTGCATCAGGAGCTCTCTGCAACAAAAGCTAATCTGTTTTGTGGAGATATGTGCACATGAACCCAGAGTATAATACTTATTCCTAGCTTTCTTCATGGTATTTTCTCTTATGTTCTGTTCCTAAGTTCTGGATAACATGAGTTCATTCACCTCACCGAGTGGTAAGTTCATGCTCCTGGTAGAGTTTATAGTTGCGAGTAGGCGAAGACTTTCATCTGCTACCTGTAGTTTTAGCACTTTGGATGTAGTTGCTAATATTAGCTTTAGTGTCCTGTAGTTTTATGCCAGTGATGAGCAGATCTGCAAAGAAGATGTGGAAGACTATACTGCTGCTGCAGAAATTGTGAGGGTACGTGCTGCTTAGGAGATTTCTGATCTGACTAGTTATTCCAGCTGTTGTTTTTTGACGGTATCTGATACACTGAGGAGTTCTGGGTGAGAGTCCCTTTGCTGGGTACCAGGCATTAAGCTGTAGATAACATCTGAAGGAGAATAACAGGTGAGCTCAGAGCTCTAGTTCATGTGTGTGTCTATTCGTTCCCTCCTGGCTGGGATGATGATTGAGGGTCTCTGGCCCTTTTAGTCTGCAGTGGGAGCAAATTTTCTTCTAGCTTAAAGGCCATGCAATGGCTTTGGTGTAGAAAGAGTGCCAGCCTGGCTGTGTGAAACTGCCCCCTCCCTCCTTACAGCCCGATGATTCCACATTGCTCTCCAGTATGCAGTGTGGAAGAGTTTGGAGGCTCAGGTGGGAGACAGCTTTTCTGAGTTGGAGAGTGATGCCTGGCTACATGAGTTATTTTCCTTTTTCCCCATGGGTGGCAGCTAACTGTGCCTCTCCCAGGTGGACCTTACCCCCATGTGCACTGTGCAGCCTGTGCAGGGCAACGTAAAAATACTGATTTATATCTAGAATACAGTGTTTAGTGGCTTCAGAACCAGAAGTCTTGCTAGCCTGTGGATGCTGCTGCATCTCACCTTTGGGCACCTCCGTGAAAGTTAGATTGCTAATGTGTAAAATGTTCAAGTCAAAAATGAAACACCTATTTTTTTTTTTAATTTGAAATACATTCAGCAACTGGTAGCAGTAGTCACAGCAGCATTGTGTTTGCTGGAAAGCAAGTGCATGGCAGATCTATCTTTTGCCTTTGTCTCCCCTAAGGAGACTCTAGCTGCTGAGACACAGCAGAACCTCCAGGATCTACCCTGCTTGTTTTGTTTTCTCTCTCCCCTGAAGCACTGACAGCTCAGGGCACCATGAACAGCAGACCTGGCTCTTCCCTCCTCACTGGTGAAAGCAGTAAAGGATGAGGCATTGAGAAGCATCCCTTGTTCCCCCATCAACCCAAGAGTAAAGCAGATCAGAAAGACATGTGCAGCCCAGACTTGGCTGCTACCCTGGAGTCACTGTAGTGTAGAGGATGATTTTTTCAAGTCATACAGTTAGCTCTACTTCTGGGATGCTGACCAGTGCTCAGCAGCTGGATAACTTCCTTCTGAGCCCACTGGTAACTGGAGTTATTAGTTTGCTTGCTGTCCTCTGCGAAACCTATGCAACCCAGAAAGCACAAACTCTCAGAGCAAAGAGGGTTTTTACTCTTCCTTTACTAGGAAGACATTAAAATACGGTAATAGAAAATCAATGGCATCCTTGACAGCAATGGTTCGTCTTATTTTGGACACATCAGCATAGGAGAGTTGTAAATTGGAAACATTGCTAATAGGAAGAGAGACTTGGTGGGCAGGATTGAATCAAATCATTCTGCCACATTCTCACTTCTAATAAGAGGAGGGGGGTCAGATACACACACAGATGCCAGCTGTCTAAAGTGTTAATGCTTTAACAGCCTCAGTACCTATTAGAGTTTCTTTGCAGAAATTCAGCATTATTTGCTAGAAATTAACCCATGGAAAGTAGGCTGATGATCAAGAAAAAAATCCATGGATTAATGATGTGGTGGAAGTCCTGTTCTCTGCCTGAAAAATGGAACTGGACATGACACTAGACAGCGTGCTACTAAGAAGCAGTTCCCTATTAATATCTTAATAATATGGCCTCGATGACCCTAAAAGCTCATCTCTGGAGGAGACTGTTTGCAGATGAAATCTGCTGAGGAAATGTGAGAGACTTAGAGAACTCTGCGGTCTTTTCAGGATAAAACACAGCAGTTGCTGCAAAATATCTGTGCACTCTTCCACTGTTGCTGCTGCTAAGCTCTTTAAAAGCCAGCAGGTTATAAAGCAGAACAGAAATGTGCTAAGACTGATGGCTCCCATGGTCTTCACTTTACTTTTTCTAAAATGGGGTTTCAAAGTATACCTCTGGCCAACATGTTTCCCTGTCATCTTCAAGCACTCTTAAACATTTCCCTGTACAAAGAAAGCAGCTGATCAAAGCTGTGCAGTGTCCATTGAATGGGAGAAAATACAATCTGTTGGGGATGAGGGGGTTTTGGGGCTTTGTTGGCTTTCTTTGTCCGCCGGCATGTTTGAGCTGTTATAGTTCACTTTTCTTTTCTCTGTCACAAGCCCCACCTTTCTTTCGCATACGTAAAGTTCTCTTTTATGGTGGTAAGACCTCTCCTTCTTTCTTTTACTTTCCTGTAGTGTTATCACCCTGGTGTCAAGCGTCTCCTTCACTGCATAGATGGCTAGGTAGTCCTAGTAGCAGTCCTTGGTCTTACGCTTCTGCGGCTGCTTTGCATCTTCCTCTTCTGCAACTTAGTAGTGTTTTAAGTGTCCTAAAAAACAGGAAAAGCTTGGATTACTTGCTTTTAGTGCACTGCTTAGTTTTAAGGAAATAAATCTGATTGGAGTTCTTCTTACCTCCAAGTCAGACCTTCCCTCTGCAGAAACACCACTTTGCCCATGCGGGAACAGCACCTGGGTGGCAGCGCATATCAAAGTTAATGAAGTTATAATTGTCCATTGATTTCCTCACTCTCGCAGGGAGCTAAACAGGCACGGTTATTGCAGTGTTTATTTCCAGTTTTAGATCTGCGGAGAGAGTTTTGAGTTTTCTTCTACAGCTGTTCATGAGGGAGGCCAGCAATTCAGACACTGGGTATACTCACGCTTTCTTCGTGCTCAAGAAAGATACTAGATTTATTAATGTAAAACAAGAATGGAATTTCCTTGGCTCCAATAGAATTCACTGTGGAGAGTAATGGATCACAGTACATGTGAAACAGTAGCACATGTAATTTTTCCATTGAACCATCACCACTGGGGACTGTGTGTCTCAGATATTGGACATTTTGATTTCTTCAAAAAAAAGGTTGGGGGCTGGGTGAGATTGTATCTGTGCGGATCTGCTACATGTGAATTAGAAGGAAATCTGCATTACACTGTTACGGAATTTTGCAAGCAACTCACTGGAATATTCCCCTACTTGTGAGTTGACAAGGCTTATGGAACAATTATGCATGAAAAGTTCTTTGTTTTTTGTGTTTTCAGTGGATGATTCATAATTTATTTGGCCTTTCTTCTTGTGCATGTTGTTGAATAGTTGATGATATTGTAATATAAGCTTGTCTGTCAGGCAACTGATTAGAAAGCCATTTTACATCATTGAGATGTATCTTCTGCTGATGAATATCTGTAGCATGTATTGCTTGCTTGTGCATATATCTACCCAGTTACTGGGTACTTGTACCAAAGTCCTAGATTAAAGCCATTCAAAGTTAAGAGAAACACTTCCGCTTTTTAACATATTTGGATCCTGTCTACACATCAGCAGTAATGCCCTTTGAAAGTTACCTCAGTAATGAGGTAAACACGTAAAAGGTAGGAAGACAAATCTGAAGTCAAATTTTGGGGAAAAAAAACATGAGTCTAAGCCAAAATCATGTATGTTTTAATCTCGTATGTAGTCTCACTGTAGTCATGGACTAGCAGCTTGCTGTGGTGCTAGAGTGAATAAAGCCTGGCACAGAGTCTATTCATGCCGTTGAAGCTTGGCAGAAGAAAGGCCGATACAAACAGGTGGCAATAGGGAGCAGCAGCGCAGAATTGGTCAGCTGATAATTCAGGATTGCAGTGCAGGCAAAGGCTGGCTGTTGAGTCCTCTTAGCATCATGGAAAAGGAATTAATTTTATACTTTTCAAGGAGGACTTTGAAAAGGGCAATGCAGTAGAAAGAGCTGCTTGTGTAAGCACATGAGGGGTGGCTGGGGAGAAAGCGTTGAGATGCTTTGGGGGAATTTAACAAGTAGTTTAAAACCTGGGATCGTGGGCTGATCAGAGGTGGAAATCAACTGCTGAAAGATGGTAGTGTGGACGTAGGCTGTGAAGGGCCTTGAGATCGAAGACATGGAGCATACATTTCTTGTGAGAGGGAAAGGGAAGCGGTGGTGTAGGGAGATGATCTCTGCAGAAATGTAGGTCTGGGTATGGCAAGTGCTTTAGCAGCATAGATGTGTGGGAAGGGTCAAGTTGTGGAGGTACGTGCATTATACATGGAGGAACTGCATTGTCCCGACATAACCTGGGTACAAAAACATAATGAAACCTGGCAGGTGGACGAGGCTCAGCAGCAGGTAGATAGATATCCATGTGTTGCTTCAGTGGACCAGGCTCAGGAAGGCAATGCAAGTAAGAAAACAGTTGCCTTCTGAAGAAGCATCATTTATTTCTCCAAACTGGGGATCAGGGAAGGCTCCAGCTCCTGTGTAGCTCATTTGAACTTGCTTTTGATTCATACTGTCAAACTCTAAAGAACTTGATTCTTTCTACCCTTGTCTCTTAGGGGATGTAGTCACATGTTGGTATTGCCTCTGTTTATATCCAAGAATGAACAGATTCGCTCTCCTTGATTTGTTTCCTGCAAAGATGAAATCTGGACTGTCATATGTTAAATGGAAAGGCCATAAGAGATTGCTCTATTTTTATTGCTTTGACAACCAAAAAGTCTTTAACAAATGGTAGTATTAATTGGAGCTACAGAAATAAACACCAGAGCCCCGACAGTGAACCACCAAGAACCCCTGCCTGCTGCCAAAAGCTTATGTCATGAAGATTTTGTGGCTCTATAGGTGCTTCAGCCTCAAAACTGTTGTGTACTGTGGACATGCTTTATAAGACCCTCCTCTACCTGATGCAGTGATAGTGGTAATTTCATACTTAACTGCTTTTTTTTTCCTTCCTTACAGAGCATGAGAAACACAGACTGTGTAAAAGTGCAGACTATATGAATTTACACTTCAAAGTGAAGTGGCTGTACAATGAATATGTTCGTGATCTGCCTGCCTTCAAGGGAAAAGTGCCTGAATATCCAGCGTGAGTGTGTTATGTCCCCTGTAGTAAATCCCCATTATGCATCTCCTTGTGTTACCTTGAGGAGAGTAGTCATTTGGTTCTCCTGTGGCTGCCTTCGTGGTACACTATTTCTTCACCCCTGATTTTATGTGTTTATGTGCTTGTTTGTCCCCTCTGGTGTTCTGTGCCCCAACACAATTCAATCCCTTGTACAGTATCTCCCAAGATTTCAAAAGCTTTAGCAATGGCATGGACAGTCTTAAAGCCACTTTGTGCCTGCAGTGTGGGCTTTGGTCAGTTCTTGAACAGCAGACTGCTGGATGTATGCCTCCGTTCTTGTGTTAATGGATACAGCTTTATCTGTATGTACTGTATGTATGTCTGTATGGGTGTGTATGAATGTCATATGTATACATACACAACAGGATTTGTAAGTAAATACAATATTTTCTTTTTTTTTGTTAAGTCCAGGTGGCATAGTTGGAAACATCAGATAAGCTGTCACTCTTAAGCTCTAAGTGATTGTTTGCAACTTTTAGTTAACTTTGAAAGAGCAGCAGTAGATTTCAGACCTGAAGAAGGTTTATAAGCCCAAGAAGTTGTCTGAGCAACCTGGAGAGAATATTGTAGCTGGAGCCGCATGCTTGGCTTAAGGCAAGAGCAAGTGTGTTCTTTCTGACCAGCGTTTAACTGGTTTCCAGAGGCTTTTAGTGGTGGTTGGCCCACATCTCCTTCTAGTAGCTTTTTTCCCTGTGCTTCACTGTTACCTCTCCGCTGGGTTTTGGGGGTTTAACACACTCCTCCTTTTCCCCCTCCAAATCTTTCTTGCTTTGATTTGAGCTTGTTCTGTCCTGCCCTATCAGCCTCGGCATGGAGAACAAATTGTTCCTGCTTTACAAGACTAAAATGCTTTTCTCTTGTCCTTTCCCAGTCTCCTGCTGGTTCCCATTTGTTCTCAGATTTCCTTGTAAGTGAGGTTTACTCGCCTCTTTCCAGCTGGTCTGTGTCTGGACATACAACACTCAGACTTAAATACTGATGTTTCTTCTGGACTTTGCCTTGTATTGCCTTGCAGGCAGTGCTGCTGCTTTTGCACGCTGGGATGATAGCAGCCTTTTTTATTTTTTTTTATTGTTGACTAGTGGTGCTTCCAGTGGGCCACAAACCAACCCCAGGCACCTCTCAACAGAATGTCCTAGCTGTTCTTGCCATCCTGTGTATGACTGTTCACTGCTGACTAAATGCAGCACTTTGCACTTGCCCTTCTTGGGGGGGGGGGGGGGGGGAACAAACCACAACATTTTGCTAGGACTGTGTTTCCAGTTAGGCATTTTGAATTCTTTTCCCCTCCTGCAGTTCACACAGTACCTCAAGCCTGGTGCTAGCTGTATACTAATAACACTTGTGGCAGTTAGTGTAATTGCTCAGCTTGGGCTATGGGCCTTGCTTAACAAATCAGGTCATCGAGAGGCATTAACTCAGTGAATAGGGCGCTGGAGTGAAAGTCTCAGAAGCCCCGTTCTCTTTGCTGTGCCTCTGAGTCAGTGCAGTCTCAGGCAGGCCATGGGATATTCTTAATCTCTCTTTTTCTCCTGGGTAATCAGGATAACGATGCTCAGTTTTGTTCTGCAGCCTTATGCAGACTGTTCTGCTCTGCTGGCCTTTGTGGTAGAGCTTCAGTGCTCTTGTGCATTTGCAGCCACTGGCTTTGTTACTTCACTCTTGTTTTTTAGTACAATAGTCACATTATCAGACACAGGTGATGTTTATTTCAACCATAACCTTCACCTGTTACGAAATATTCCCTTGGTATTAATTACAGCAATGTGCTCTTGTCCTTTGATTTGCTTCCTCAGAAAAATTTTTAGTCTTGAAGCTTCCTTAAACAAAGGAGTCCACTCATCAGGTTTGATCATCAGTAAACTCTTTAGTGAAACTAAATTGCTGCTGTCCAGAGAACAGCTGAGTTGTCTGTCTACTCGACAGACAAGAGGCTATCCACAACTAGCTTTTTGTGTTGAAACTATGAGAAACCATGTGCTGATAGCCTTGAGATATTGAATAAAGTGAAGGCTCCAAAGCATTGAAGCAGAAGGTTTTATGCTCCCCTTATTTCTTGGCATTCAGCAGCAGTCTGAAACTGAAGTAGCAACATAGCTGGGAGTGGATCTTCAAAACTTCCTCTCTTCACTTTTTAGCTGCTAGCTAAAAGCTGTGAAGTGTCAATTTCCAACACCCCTAGCTTTTTAGATGTGTGATGAAGAGTTCTATGTTTGTTTTAATACTGATGTTAGCATGCTGCTACTATTGTAGCTGTACTGGAAACTACCTCCTCTCTGGTTGGGGAAGGCATTCCTTCCTTTGAAATCCTGTCTTATTCTTCTGGCTCACTCCATCAAACATAGTATTTATTCTTTTACTCTTTGAAACCCTGCCTGCCTTCTTCCCTCTGCACTTCCCAAGGCCCACAGGATGTTCATTGATTACCCACATGCATCAACAGAGCAAAAGATTAATTCACCTGTGAAGTCTGAGACCACAGGAGCCAGGCTCATGGCCAAGCTGAAATCACAGCCTTTTGTGTTACATGACTGTTGTACAGCCTACAGAGGTAAACTTCCGTTTAGCCACAAGGCACTGCTCCCTTTCCTGGCAGGCAGGACTAAGGCATATTCTGTGCAAACCTCGTTTGCAGAGGTTGGCTGTGCCGTCTCGAATCAGGCTGTGCTGACCCCTGCAAGCACAGAATGTCTCTGAAGCAGCACCGTGAGTCTCTGCCTTGTGTGCTGGTGCATGAGTCATTATGATGTTTGCTTCTAGATCAATAATTGAAGCAGACGGGGAAGAAGATATGTGCCATATAACAAAATTTTGAACCTATTTCTGCATGAAATCAGATTATTTTTATTGGTTTCTATACTAGATAATATTGAATATAATTTTGGATATGTTGCCTTTGTACTTTTCAGAGTCCCCCCTCACTTGCTCAGCAGCCCAAGACCTGATAGCAAAACCCTGTAAGGGGTGTTTGGCTTAAGATAACTCTAGGTTTGTGTTACAGCTCAAAGCACATTTTGGTCCTGAATGTGCCCAGGGACTGGAAGTATTTATAGCTGATTTCTGTCTCTTGTGTTTTTCTGCCATCCCATGTATGGGACAAAGTTGAGGCTGGCTTTGCAAATGTAGTTACAGAATTTCCTGACCTGATCCAAGTGATTTCACTTTGCATTTAAACATTCATATTAAACCTCTTTCTGGAGGTAGTGCATTTTTTTTATTGGGGGGAGGTGAGGAGGTGATGGTAATTCACCTTCCCACCCCCCAATAGTACCTTTTTCCTTACTACCTTTGTTTAGACGATTTTGTAAGACAGTAAAATACCTATGCACTTGATTTTGTATGTCAGCTTATAGTAGCCATAAAAATGGGCAATGACTGTTGTCAACAGTGGATGTCCCTTTCTTACGGATATGGTGCAATAACTAAGGATGAATGATAATCAGGAAGTAGTTCTACTTCTCAGAGCAAAAAGAAACAAACAAGTAATCCCCCCTGTACATGGACCTGTGACACATGAAGCAGTTAGCAACTTGCAGCCTGGGAACTGTGAAAGAGGTGGAAGATGTGTAGTTGCTCCCATGTAAACTGCCTGAGTTACCTTCTAAGGATTGAGCTGTCACTTTAATATATGCTGTTGTAATTAATAACAAAATGTTGAATGCTCAAGAAACTTGCAGCAGACTCTTAAATATGCTGACTTTTAGGAGCCTGAAGTGCCATTCGAAAGAATTTTTTCCAGAACACAGGAAGTCCGTATGTCTGTGATAATGTTCCACTGCTGCCGTCTATATTAAATAGAGCTGCATAGACAGGTTGCTGTTGGCATTTAACACTGTGTCAGTTACAATTTCCAATATTAGCATTGATGTGCTTTATATTTCAAAGTGTAGAGAGTATTTAAGGCTATCTAGTATGCTCTGTCTGTGAATTTGCTCTTGATCTCCCTCTCATGTCTGGCACATGCTTTCATGTTCTTTGCAAACTCAGCCCATAATTAGCACAATCTCTATGAACACAGCTGCCTATTTAGAGGAGGCTGTACTCTGAGAAGCTCATATAATATTCTTTTGTATGGACTGAAATCACACATGGATACTTTTTTCCTTTATTTGTGAATGTTGCTTAGTAATATTTGAAATTTATTTGCTTCAGCTGCAGTATGTTGGCACTCACACACAACAAATCCTAGACAGACATTTAAATAAAGCTGTAAGTGTTGTGTTGTTGCTTAAACATGGACACCCACCCCACCCCACCCCCCCTTTTGTACTATGTGGATATGTCCCACAGAGCAGAGAACAAAGGATGACCAGCTGTAGGATCCCATCACTGAAGCTGCTTCTCACCTTGCCTATTTGGCCAAGGTGGGGCTGTGTAAGAAGCCTTTTGTTCAGCGCAGGAAACAGCTCCAGACACCATCTCACGTAAGGCATGTCCCTGAGATACAGCAGTGGCTGTTGCAACAGCTTCTTGGATTTGACTCTACCGTTTAGCTTATCCTCCTAAGTGAGAAGAAAGAACAGAGACAAACTTTGGTGTCCTGCTTCTAGGACCTGCCTGGTTTGGGGACTTGACCGTGCTCCAAGGCTGATGGTCCAACACTCAACATGAACTGAGCTTGCGCTTCTTTAAAAGAAAACAATGAAGAGCTGCTTACAGGGCTGGCCAGCCTCCTGCGAGCCCTAGCAGATGTGCTGTGCTATCACCAGAAGTTGATCTTCCTCAAGCATCTTCACAGTGAGATCAGCAGCCCACAGAAATGGGAGAGTGTTTGAGAGAGGGTTTGGGGAAAGGAAGAGCAGCATTAAAATGAGGAAACTTCTAGCCTTGATTCTTCCTCCTGGCACTCCAGAAATATGTCTATATCTGCAGATAAAGTAGCTGAAGGGCCCTGGAAAACAGGCACTTATTTTCCTCCCTTTATATTCACTTGCAGCTCTCACATGAAAGATGGTAGACCCAAGTGGGCAGCAGGACAGTGTGCTGTCTCTCTTAGCATGCAGAGGTAGTGGTACTGGAGGTCTCCCTTGTCCTGTCTGGCACATGGGTGAAAGGGGAAGAAAAGACAAAGTGCTCTGAAATGATGCAAAGTTAAAGGTGGTGCTCAAGGGGGAAAAAAGGGGAAGGTATGAAGAAAGAGAAAAGATGGGAGAGAAGGACAAAACCAGCACAGGACCAACAATCTGCAGAGGCTGGGCTGCACTGTGTTCTGCTTGTCCAGCCCAAGTGATGGTACAGCCTCTGCTTACTGATAGCTTGTGTACAGGTAGGAGTATTTTTGGGGAACTTTGGCCGCACATGCAGATAAGAGCATTCAGACATCTGAGAGTGGCAAGCTTTCACAAGACTGGCTAAAACAGCAGCAGTATCTGAGTCTTGTTGGGGTGCTCTGTTACTTGCTGTAACTTACTGTCTTTGCTGTCCCTCCTGCAGGTGGTTTGAGCAGTTTGTGATGCAGTGGCTGGATGAAAATGAAGATGTTTCTTTAGAGTTCCTGCATGGTGCTCTGGAGAGAGATAAAAAAGATGGGGTATGTAGGTTACTTTGAGTGGAGGACTTGGTGCTACATCCTTCCATGCCCAGAACCACACAACACCACTGTAAATTCAGCTGTCATACAAATGAAGGATGCAGCCTTTTTTGCTTGCTTAACAACTGGGAAACTCGTTTATTTTAGGACCTTTCTCTACATGTCACAGAGAGCTTTTTAATAGCAAGGTACATATTATTCATTTATGTCTGTTCTGTTCTGCTGTTAATCTGTCAGCCAGTGGCTTGGTGCTCTCCGATTTCTCTGTGTTTTTGAGAGGTAATTGAAATACAAGGCACTTCGCATGTACTTAGTCATACAGTGAGAATGTGACCTTAATCCAGTGACAAACTTATTCTTAATTTGATGAGTATTCCCGATGGAGTCCAAGAACCTTCCCATTTGTTCAGTGACTGTTGGTGCTATAGTCTGTGATGCTAATGTAAGCATTCTCTTTCATTTCTAAATTTTAAGAAAAAAAGTTCTTCACTCTCCTTCTTGCCTCGTTAACTGACAGGCAAGCCACGCATTTAATTAAAGGTCTCAGCATCATGCTACATTTCCGTGGTCCTTGTCATGTTATAGTTGGTGAAGGACAGTAAACTTATAACCCGACAGAATTGGCGATTTAGCTCCTATAGGCCTTTTGGAGACCTTTTGATTAATTCTGAGGAAGATGTAGTTTTTGGTAAAGTTGTCCTGCCTCCAATATGGCAGGTGACGGAGACCCCCAAGAAATAGGTGTATTTCAGATCTTTTGAGAATGACTCTTTGTACTTCTCTTTTAGTTCCAGCAAACGTCCGAGCATGCTCTGTTCTCTTGCTCAGTGGTGGATGTCTTCACCCAGCTCAATCAGAGCTTTGAGATCATTAAGAAGCTGGAATGCCCAGACCCTGTCATTGTTGCTCATTATAATAGGAGGTTTGCTAAGGTAATACGCTCAACGTCCAGCTGTTTATCTTCCCTTAGTGGGATGTAAAACCGTATGATGTTTTTTTTTTTTTTGTTTTATTTCTGGGAGTTCTGCAGTGATAGAGGATGAGTAACAGTCACGTCTTGTCTTCACAGACTATTGGGAAAGTGCTGATGCAGTATGCTGACATCATCTCCAAGAGTTTTCAGTCCTACTGTTCCAAGGAGAAACTGGTGAGTCATGCTAAGCTTCTCTTTTGCCCTGAAGATTCACATAATTGTCCTCATGAAACCAAGTTTCTCACATTACAACTGACTGTATTGGTGGTGTAAATACTTTCAATATTGGTTTTATCATCATTTGTATGCTTTTGCAGATTGATTTCTGGCTTGGCCATAAAATAAAACTAGGCCCTGAAGATGATCTGCAGGGCTTGAAGGCTGTCAAGTCCCCTTGAAATTAACTTCTACTTTGTCTGTCTGGGTTGTATGTCACAGAGGTGATTAAAAAAAAAAAAAATGGGCATAGTTTGTTGTGTAGATCTGGTACTTAGCAGCACTCCTGGTTTACTGTTGTCTCCGTCTAATTACCTTGCTGTTTAATCCTGAATTCAGTAAAATTCTGTGCATTAAATAAAACAGGGCCTTACATTTTTGAATGCTGGGTCCGTCCCATGGTGGTTTTGCTATCTCCCACACCTGTACTGGGGCTGTAACTGCAGAGAGAAGAGTTGTTGCTCAGACTGCCCTTGACTGTTGGTCGCAGGCTTGGCCTGGCAGGACCCAGATGTGTCTCTGAATGTAGCTTTGGCTAGCAGTGCCCCTTCTTGTCTGGGAGGTACACCATTCGCAGCATTGGAATTCTGGTCTGGGAGGCACATTGCAGCATTAAGAGGTTGAAGGTGACATAGCTTGGATTCTTGCCAGGCATGGCAGGACCTGCAGAGAGTTTGACCTTGTCCCAGCTGATTTCTTGTCAGTTCGTTCTCTGTGATAAGCTGAGGAGGAAAATACAACACCAGAGATCTCCCAGATCTGGGGTGTCTGGAACTGGCCATCCCTTTTCAAGCTGGAGAAAAAAATGACTTGTCTTTTTTAGGTTTGAGTGCCAAAATCTGTGCATGCTTTACCTCCTATTGGACTCTCAGATCTGGTGGTGTTTGGGGAAGGGTGTTGAGGCACAGACTGTATCACTGGTGAAAATGTGTTGACATCCTGAGCAGTAACAGGCACCTGCTTTTGTCCCTTCAGCCCTGCATCCTGATGAATAACATCCAACAGCTGAGGGTGCAGCTGGAGAAGATGTTTGAAGCCATGGGTGGTAAAGAGGTAAGAGCACTAAGAGACTGAGTATTACTTATTTCTACTGCACTGTTACTAGGTTATTTGCATCATATCGGTACTTGCAGACTGCAGTCATAAGGAGAGCCCCCTGACACCTGGCACTATAAGAAGTGTAAGGGGACAGCCGTGCCTTGACTTTTCAACAGAATTTATCATAAGATACAGGAGCAAATGTTTCGAGGCTCAGAATAGGGTGGAGGAGGAGAGAGAAGGATATGTACTGTGCTCATGTGGGCTGGATGTGGGTATTTCTGGTGGTTTCACAGCTCTGAAGACACACAGATAGGTCTGAGAACTGTTGACATCAAGTCATTTTATGTGGCATATAAATGTGGGACAGTACCTTTGGCATTAAATGTCCAATATTTAATATATTGTAGACATGCAAATAAAAGTTCTGTACTCATGCTTGGTTGGATACTCAATGTGTCCATGAATAGAAATATCTTGGGTTTTGTTCTTTGTTCTGAGATGGGCATTTTTACAGAAATTTTCCTCCACCATATCACCATGTCTGTTCTGATATAATCTATATATCTGTGTTTTCCCTCTTTTTTTTTCATTGCTTTTCAAGATTCGTGAAGATGAAGAAAAGGCTGCTGCTGCTGATGTTAGGAAAAAATTATTTTCAAAACCTAAGTGCATATGGTTGTGTTGTGGTAGAACCTGTGCTATGACCTGTATGCCAAGGGGAAAGTCAGCTTTGCTGATGGGCAGCTCAGTTTTGCCTGTATTGCTGTTTCAAATATTTCTTGTGTTCAGTGGCAGAATTCTATGAAGTGGCAAAAATCTCAACAAATAGATTCACCCCACAAGTCAAGGAAAGCTGCTGTCATTCTTTCATGTGTGATCGCAATCCTAATTTCTGAGCCCTACATCAAGAACTTGAATTATATGGTCCCAGCTGTAATAGCAATGGTAGCTGAATGCTCATTTTTCAGGAAAAAATAAGCTTGCGATGAAATGTTTGTGAAGTAATTTATAAAGTTTTAATCTGTATGCCTTTAATTTCCCTTAAGGAATCAATTTGCTACTTTTTTCCATAGCAGTGGCCATTAAGTAGAGTTTCCCTATATTTCAAATTGAAAATGCCACCTGATAGTGTGTTAAATAGGGGGATTAAAAAAAAGTGTTTATTAAGACTGGCAGCTACTTTTCCTACCCTAGACCTCTTTTCTGCATTCTGCCCTTTAAAACCTGCCTTAGGAGGTATAGGTAAGGTAAAACAGAGGTGATGAATCCATTCTTTCCTCTGCACTGTGGAATCAAAAGAAAAAAAAAGAAAGAGGAACCCAGACTGTGAGCAATAAAACACACAGGAAGAAACCAGGCAAACATGCTAGGAAGCTGTTTTTTTTTTTTTTTCTGTTCTTTTTAAATACTGCTTTTCCACTTCATTAGCCTGCCACTGGTCACCAGAAAGAAATTGTGTTGTGTTAGGTGCCTGCATTATTTGCTATCCCCAGGGGTTTCCCCCTTGGTGACTATGTAATACTTTGATTCTTGACTTGAAACCTGCCAGGTCGTCTTTCTTGCTAGAGTAAACAAGGTCTTGTCCTAGTTTGAGTAGTCCTTTTTCTGATGTAGGTTGAACCTGACCAGTGAGCAACAATTGGTGAGACAACAGCTTTGAAAATAGAACATGTAGACAAACATGCTGCTGGAAGTGCATCTCTGGGTTTTATCCTCTCCTTCAGTGAGGGCAGTTCTTACTTTCTGTGACAGATTTGATTTATATTCATCTATACATCACACAGTAGCCTGCACAAATGTAAGCATTGTCCTCACTTCTCTACCCAAAAAGGAACTGCTTCCTTGTGGGAATAAGAAAGTAGCATAGCAGTATGTCCTGGTCATTTTGAACTGTTCACTTACTCCCTTTTGCAGCAAGGGAAATGAAGGGACAGGACTCACCCGTAGTCACCCTGCAATGTAATGGCACAACATGGAAGAGAAGTGCTTGCCCAGTACTATTTCTTGAGATCAGGCTCCTCGATATAGTGCCTTCCTTTACTTTTCTTTCCCTCAAATGAGGAATGGTACCTTAGCCCCCAGTTTTCTTACTCTTTTTCCAACTGTAGTACTCAGAATGCACAAAACAGGGCAAAAATTGCCCAACATCATGGGCTTAATGTTTGACATCATGTGGTCTGTGAACATTACTAGTCTGAAACAATAGGGACAGCAGCAGAGCTTTAGAGAGCTCTGTGTGGAGGGATTTTCTTGGGTCTGTGCTTGAAAACTCAAGGCATATATATACACAGGCATGCACACAGAAAGTAGTATCTTAAATGATTTTTAGGATTTATGATTAATACTTTTATTTTCCTTTTGAGCCATGCTGATCTCATGGGATCAAAACAGTTTCACTGTGGCTCAATAACATTCTCAGACATTCCTGAAGCGTGTTTTGGAAAGACAGCGTTTATGGAGTGGCAAGTAGCATTAAAAGCATAATGAACAGTGGAATCGAGGGGCGAATCCTGGACATGAATACCTTTTGAAACCTTTGATTCCTTTGAATCATCTCCAGTACACACACAGAATGGAGATTGTAATTTAGCTCTGTGCTAAAGTGGGCTACGTAGGTTCATTGCTAGTGTTTGCCTGAACTTGGCCCCATTTAATTATTCGTATATTGTCTAATAAAACCTAATGTGACCTGCATTTTCTACCCACCTCTGCAGTTTTCCTGCAGACTTCAGCCTGCTCTGTGCACTGTCCCTCACACCAGAATAAGCCTTTCTCGTTTTGCTTGAGAGAGATGGCTTTCTGCAGCCCAGTATTTTGCTTAGCTTTTCCTGGGTTATGTACTCATGGCACTGAAATCAAAGGTGCTATACTGCATTGACCACTGCTGAAGCCTAGATGTGTTGTGGAAGCATAGTTTAAAACATTTCTGCACTTTTTTTTTTTTTTTTTTTTTTTTTTTTTTTTCAAAATCAGGCATGTGGAGTTCCTATCAGAGACAAGCATTGCCTAGGGAACCCAAAGAATTAGCTGCTGAGTAGCAGCAGATTGTCATCATACAATTTTCATGCCTTCGGTTTCAAGCTAATCTGTACAATTAATGCTTCAGGAAACTCTCCTCTTAATGCTCAGCCAGGGTTAGCCCACATTTTAAATCCTAAGTTAGCCACCTGAATAACAAATTGCAGAAAACTTAGAAACGGCCAAGACTTGGTAGCAATGTTCTCAAAGGATTTGTGGTGTCTACTGATTGCTCCTGTTTAGCATCCCATGTGCCATCACTAAAGCCACCCTAGTATTTGAGAAGCTGGCAGCTGTTTGGATTCAGCAGATTTGAATTGTTCAACATCTTCAACCTTCTAGAAGGCAAGAGCTATGTCTCTCCAGCTACAGAGGAGCCTTCCAGTTTTGGTTACTCATGCTTCACCACTGTGTGTAGAAGCCAACAAAGAACTAATGACAACTCGTGGAAAACTTTGAAGCCCATCGCAGCAAATTCTTAGACTAATGGGTTCTATTTCATCCATGAGAGAAGCAAGAGAAGATCAACCTAAATTGAAATTCATAGCACTATGCTGTAAATGCCACCATTCAGATCAGCAGAGAACTTGAGGTTCCAGCCCTGAATGTGCTTGGATGAGAATTTGAGACCTGGATTCTCTGCAGGAAATAACAGGGCTGTGCTTTCTTCCCTGAAATGTATATATAGGATTACCTCTTCCCTCTTCGCATGCATCTGAGTTTTATGTATTGCACATTTAGTCTCAAACACAGAACGATGGCCGTGCCAGCCACTATTTCCACTGGAATTGGAGCATTTGCTCAGAGATCAGAAGCTACCTTGCTGTGGGTACTGTCCCATGTTTTGCATAGAGAACTTTTCATTAGCCTTCTTCCTCTGAATCATCTCTGATACACCCACAGAATGGAGATCATAAGCCTGCTGAGCTCCAGCTTCCGATAGAAATGGTCTGGACGTGACATATGGCAGTGACCCAGCTGCCTAATCCTGCTTTCTGCTTCACTTTACCAGCCAGATTTATCATGCAGTCCAAGTAATATTTCCTGCTATCAGTAATAGCTGATGTGCTTACAGTTATTGGCTGAGCAGGAACATCAAAACGCACACTTTCATTTGAGCGCAGTTATCAGTGCTTCACCGTATTGGCAAGGAACAGCTTGCAGTTATACTGCATGCTACAGAGACTCTGTAACTGGTGTGTAACTTATATATGTGAAACAGTAGTACACACCTGCTGGCACCTTCCTAATGGACTTCAGTCACATTGAGGTAATTCCCCAAAATTTGCTTTCAAGCCAAAGCATGTCAATGCCCAAGCACCAACCATCAGTATTATATTATGTGGACGACTCCTTCCACAGTAGCAGTTGCTCAGAAGACAACAGCCTTTCTAGGGTGACAGAGGACTTGATGGATACTTGTCATGGTTTAGGCCAAATCGGGTACTGGGGACCTGGGGGACCCCAGACGGGACCGACAGATGCTCCCCTCTACCCCTCTTCAAAGAGAGAGGCAGAGGAGGAAAGAGAGACTTATGAGTTTAGAAGGAACTAAACTACTTTAATGAAATATTAATCATAAAATAAAAATAAATAATTAAATGTATACAAAACCGTATCAAGCTCCCGAGATGACAATCACGTCACCGGCTGGCACTGGGGCAGCCCAGGCTGGACTCAGTGACGGATGGGAACTGGATTCTGGGTCTGCATTCAGGATCAGGATCACAGGCAGATGGACAGAGTCCTCCTCAGACGTCGGCCATTGAAGGAAGAGCGCTGACCCTTTGATCCCTCAGCTTTTATACTGAGCGTGAGGCAGATGGGATGGAATACCCTGTTGGTCAGTTTTGGGTCACCTGTCCTGTCCGCTCCTCCCTGCAGGTGGGACCCCACTATGCTTTTCCGCTTCTGACCCTCCAACGGGGCAAATAACAAAGTCGGTTGGCCTTGGGGGTTATAGCAATAAGTATAAGCAGGAGCCTCTCTGCATACCATGCCTGGGCATCAGCTATAAACATTGGTGAGAGCAATGAAAGACAGAAAATCTGAAAGAATGAACACCATCTGCAAAATATGCTGTTAATTTCAGTAATCACAGAATCACAGAATAGTCAGGGTTGGAAGGGACCTCTGGAGATCACCCAGTCCAACCCCCCTGCCAGAGCAGGGTCACCTACAGCAGTTGCACAGGATGGCGTCCAGGCGGGTTTTGAATGTCTCCAGAGTGGGAGACTCCACCACCTCTCTGGGCAGCCTGTGCCAGTGCTCCACTACCCTCAAAGGGAAGAAGTTCCTCCTCATGTTAAGATGGAACTTCCTATGTTCAAGCTTGTGCCCATTACCCCTCGTCCTATCAATGGGCACCACTGAAAAAAGACTCCTCCCATCCCTCTGGCATCCTCCCTTTAAGTATTTGAAAGCATTAATAAGTTCCCCCCTCATTCTTCTTTTCTCTAGACTAAAGAGACCCAAGTTCCTCAGCCATTCCTCATATGAATTATTAGAGAGGCCTAGCTAAGAAGCGAAGTTACTGAAGAAAACTGGTTCTGTTTTACCTCAAAGTAGGACAATACTGAACCAGAATGCTTACCACCAGGGCTTTTATTCCAGTGTGTGAGGCTAGGCACCTCAGAGTTAAATCCGGGCAGCTGTCTTGCCGATTGCACCCAGAAAGCTGTGAGCTGCTATTGTGCAGGAAAGAGGGGCCACAGATAATGGAGCTTATCCCCTTGGCAAAACATTGCTCTAGCTGTCCCTTCTTGCAGTACAGGGTTGGCAATCAGCCTTTCTTCTGCTCCTGAGATCCATTTGCAGTCAACAGGTACAATAGCAAGGAGAAGCTTAGAGATAGTTGGTGAGCTCTCCACGTCACCTCACAGTAAAACAAGTCATTGATTGCATGGTTCATGAACCAGGGCAGTAAGTTGTTGATCCTGACCTCAGACATCCTCTAGACCCTGCATCTGGTAGCTTAGAAAGAAGTAGAAGTAAATAGTGAGGAATAGGTGTCTTGGGCCAAATTCTTCTGGCTTTTTTTTTTTAATCTGGAAAAGCGGTTACTTGGCACGTGTTGATGAATCATGAACTGGTCCTGCCTCAAATCTACCAGAAATGGCTAAAATCGGAGGACTGTTCAGTGCCATTAATTGTAGATAGCAAACCAGTCAGCTTGTGACTCGTTGCCCCTTTACAGAGTAGGAGAAAGGAAGGATTAATGTAGGGGAAGACAAACCCTCACCAACAGATGCTGGTTTTGTTTTGTTACCTACAAGCTTGGCTAGAATGACTGCTGATTGGCATATTAGCTTCCTTTTGCCTTCATAGAGCGAGGGAGTTATAAAAGTAACAGAATACAAATTCACTTTAATAAAGGAAAAATAATCAGAGCTAGCAATGCCTAAAGTTATAAGGCTTAAGTAATCATAATTTGCTTGTTTTTTTTTTTTTAATTATTTTTAAAATTCTGATCCAGGAGTTTCATTAGCACACGTTCAAATGCCTAATAGAGTCAGTTTTCCATGCCAACTTACAACAGGAGAATGAACGGATCAGATTCCAAATCCCCTGAGGCTTGGCTTTCTCTGACAGATGCTGAGGAATATGAAGAGGGCTTCAGCACTGTATATAGAAGTGGGAACTCCTGTCACGTTCAGATCCTGTATAGGTGCATGTATGGATATACCGTAAAAATCTAAACTGATTTTTAACCACTGTACTGGCATCTGGCTCATTACATTTGTAAATAGATACTCTGCCTTAGAGATAAGGGCAGAAGCTCTGAATGCCAAATGAAAATATTTCTGGAAGGTTTTTGGTTTACAAGCAGCTTGCCTCCCTCCAAACAAAGGCAAATCTGTTTTACAAGTCACTTTTTCAAAGCAAATGATCCCAAAGCATTCAACATGCATTGTTATGTGTACACACAGATAGGTTGCTCAGAAGTGGCTCTTTCGAGGCTGGAGGGATGACTGCAGCTGGAATACAGGGCACTGTTGTGTGTTAAAACAGGTGGTTTGGGGCTGATAATAACAGAGCAAGCACTTTCTTACAGAATGTGCCAAGCTGTCAGCAGCATCCATGTAGTGCTTGGGGCACTTTTTTTGTTTTGTGAAGTCTCCCCTGAACAATTGTAAACAAAAAGCTATATGGCTCCACATGAGAGTGTAGAGCTGCTTGTGCTGAATACCCATAGCTGAGATTATGCTTTCTGAAAGTGATCAGTGCACAGCAGCTCCTGCCATGCTACTGTGGCCAGACTTTCAAAATAGCTGGGGTCCAGTCATCTGAGAGCAGTGGCTGGGTCAGTCTTCACTCTGAATACTGACAGCAGGGTGGAAGGTGAAATAGCATCTTTCAAGATCACGCATGGAGAAATGCACAAATAAATAACATCCACTCTGAAAAGCCCTGTCTCCTTCTAGACTTGGAGGGGTGAAATGACCCGTGAGTGAGCCCAAGGTAATGCACAGTGCTTGATGATTTCTCAGCGTGCTTACTCTGTTGGCCGTAGGGAGTTCACATTCACTTTCTTTCTCAACTTTGCAAATATCAGGAAGGGTATTGGAGCCTGGGGAAACCACTGGCTGCTGTTTAGGCAAATATCTGTTGATGATTTCACAGCTTCTGTAGCAGCAGCAGGCAGTGGAGGAGAGCATCCTAGCTGGCAGAGTCCAGTGGTGATAGTTCACCTACTTATTAAGAGTATCCTCAACAGTGAGGAGCAGCACTGTGAAGGACAGCAGACTGCCCTCTGGGTGCAAGCTAAGTTCTCTTCTTTCATCCACAGTTGGATGCAGAAGCAAGTGACCATCTCAAAGAGCTCCAGGTGAAGCTGAACAATGTTTTGGATGAGCTGAGTGCAGTGTTTGGTAACAGGTGAGTATAACGAGGTCCCTGTCCTTGAAGCATTATTTTCTTTTGTCTAATCTCGTTCAGTCAGGTTAAGAAAAGAAACTTGCAACAACTGCATTGTATTTTTCTTTTTGTCATAAATTCATGGTCTTTCAAATACTGAGACGATCTAAAGAAGTAAGAAATGTTTTTAAAGTCTCTTTTCTATATTGCTCTGCTTAGAAATGTAACATGGAGATCTCTCAACCGGGAAATGTCTTTGACTTACATAGGGCTATTTTTTTTTTTTTTTTTGTAAGTAGTGCTTGTCAGTAACAGAATTGCCTGCTCCTTTATTGCTCGGAAAGCAGTTTCCAGGTTAGCGTTTATGAAGCAACATTCTTGTTGAAACATTCTGCTCTAAATGTATGAAACAGCTGACTGATTCCTGATTGTTAAATGAATATTGGAATAAGAAGGAAACAGGTTTAGAATTTGAGATTGACTTGTTCTAATGCTGCAGTGAATGGTGTTTTCTAATGTTTCAAGGAAGGAGCTCTTTAAAGTATTGCCAGAGTAATTGATGGCAATTGAGTTTTACTGCAAATCATGTTGCCATTTACCTGAGGATAAAAATGTGCTTGACTTCATAACAATTTTGTAGTGAAGCATAAAAGACGTCAATTAACCAAAATCTAGAAATACAGGGTTCCCAAGTGATCTTCTAAAGGAACCACTTCTCATGTTTAACCCCATTCATTTCATGTGCTTTGTAACAAGATTGATGCAGGCACGAACTAGAGTATAGCTGAAACATGGGCGAGGGGAATAAATCAAATTGTACCAACTTCACCTCCTACAGTCTACAGATTTGCTGTACTTATGACCAAAAAATCACGGTGGGATTTGTCAGTGACTGTTTGAGTTTCAGCACACAGAATCTAAGTGGGGAGATAAGTGAGGAGTTCCCATTGCCAGTACTGGATGCTATAGCAAGAAATGGAGAGATTCAAACTGTAACTGAATTGAATCAATAAGATTCATAATTAGATGGAGGATGAGTGAGAAATCATAATTAGGGGGTGAATTTTGTTATCTGAGACCTGTATCCATGGTGTCACTGCTGCAAGACAATTAAGGTACAATCTTGACATTTGCTAATATAATTTAAAGAGATTATTCAGTATCAGCATACATACCAGGGAGTGTTTTAGAGAGATGTGCCAGCAAGAGATTTAGCCAGTCAGGCAGTTCAGATGTTTCACTCATTCCTTAAGAGTAATAGGGAATGAAAAGCAGGGCTGTAGTTTACTGTATAAGCAGGATCTTCTAAAGGATGTAAATGTGGGAGGTAAAACAGATAACCACAATATTCTGTGCAGAGCCTGTAAACCATTGCTCCTACAATACTGTGTGCACCTGACACTGCAGATCTTAACTTTTCTTCATCTCTGTGAGATAATTGCACCTGCTGGGAAAGCAGCACTCATCCAGAGAGCCTCGCCACTTTTGTGCTGAGAGAGGATTATGTCTGGACACAGAAGCGTTGTCTGCTTTAAAGGATATCATAGAGAAAAGGAGCTCTGAAAGGGTTTATACTTCATGCAAGGCTAGCTTCTGTTTTGTTCTCGAAGGCTGTAGGAGTGAAGGAGGGAATTCCTGTGGGATTTGCTCCAGTGAGAGGCAGGTTAGAAGTGAGCAAGAGGGACTGTGAGGCTGGAGGTGGCAGTGCAGGAGAGGAAAGAGGTGACAGGGTGGAGAGCTGCAGGGCAGAGGGGTTGTATGCTAGCACCCAACCCACAGATGTCCTAGGTGACTCACACAGCAGAAGTTCAGCCCACTTATGCAGACATAAAGTTGACTTCCAAACCTGTGTTCCTGCTCTTAAGCCTTTACTCTAGCTCCTAGCACTGACTTCTCTTCCTGGTTTCAAACCTGTGTGCCATTAGTGGATAGCTGAATGTCACTTGTAATGCCTGTTGTTAGTAACTGTTCTTTTAAATGTCAAAGCATTTTCCTTTGTTCACTGAATTGATATGTTGTCAGCTCTGCTGATCTATTCATCATTTTTAACCATTGTATTATTTCATTTTGGACTTCCTCTTAGCAGTAAGAGACGGAACAGTAACTGTGCTGTAATGGCTTGCATGTCACTTTACAGTGACACTGATCATTTCACAGCTGAGCTCCACATCCTGTTCAGACACTTTGATACGGCATGGACTGGATGGCAGCGGTCTGGTTTCAGTCTGCCTTCAGGCTGTCTCTGTTGTTTTAAAGACTTACCCTATGGTGGGTCATAACCAGATTACTGCCAATGGACTCCTGGGTGCTTGGAGCTGTGCATGCTTCGTGCCATTGCTCCATAAGATATCCCAGTCTCTGTGGTGTAACACCCTGTGTAGAAAGCAAAGATGCAGCACGGTGCTTAGAGCTAAGAATAACAGTGTTTCTTGAAGTCAGGAAAGGATCATTTCTTTTTGCAAGCTGAATGAACAAATTCCTCTTGTGTTCAGAGGTGGTAGGCTGTCTGTGGATGATGGGCATAAGGAACTGGGCAGCATGCCCTTTGGCAACAAATACTGTAAGGAAATGCACAGCAAATCTCAGGAAGGAAGAGTGTGTACTTGAGTACATGGTTTATGGACTTGGAATATTTAACTTGTGTACTAGACCTGAGATGTCTTCCACTAATAATCTTGGTTTTGCCTATCTCCTATGTGTTCAGCTTTCAGACTCGCATTGATGAGTGTGTCAAGCAAATGTCTGATATCCTCTGTCAGGTGAAAGGGACGGGAAATGTTGCTGCTAATGCCAGAAACACGGTTGCACAAGACGCAGATAATGTCCTGAGGCCTTTGATGGATTTCCTGGATGGAAAGTAAGTTCAAGTATATGTTACACATACAGCACATCGGATTGGGAACAGGATGGGGGAAGGAAGAATAGCTTCGTATTCTTGGATTGTTCTTGAGATGTCCAGCCTCCAAATTCTCAGAAAGAATTAATAGCTTTTCTTCCCATATCTGCCTCTCTTTCGAGCCATGGATCACTTCTTCAGCCTTCATTCAGTGCCAGACCACACTCTCAGTTCTTTCTCCCTCTGGCAATTATAGCAATCAACAAAACACACTGCTGATCAGGTAGTGGGAAAGGCTGAAATTCTAAGTCTATTAGCTGTGTTTTTTTTCCTATACAAATTGTACTGTAGCCAATTAGGAAACATATTGCAAACCGTAGTTACATACTTGATACATATACTACTCAGTATCCCACTCATGTTAAGTGTGTGTGTTCTAGTTATGCCTGGTGCTGTTCTAACTAGAAAATAAGCTTCTGAACTGTGTGATGTACATAAGCTTGATCCATTGCTTTAATTAACTGTTGCCATTAATACTATGCAGCATGATTCAGCTGTACAGGGACATTTTGTGGCTAACTGCGCATAATTCTCATCAGCTAAGCCTTGATCTACAAAGAGAAACAATTTTTAATCATTGTAGAATTTAAACTTCTTGCTGATGCACAACAGTTCTTTATTTTGAAAGGGGTGGTAGGCCATTTTCTGAATAAAAGCTGTGAGAGATGTTCAGCTTTACAAGTTTAAAATCTAGTTTCTTTTGTTGCTCTTTGTATTGATTGTCCCATCTTTCCTTTGGGTCGCCATGTAGTAAGTGACTCTCTGCAGCAATCATTACATCCAGGAGCCCTCTGATTTGAACATTTTCCATGTGTGCCTTCACAAATACTGAGAAGCCACCTTTTTTTGTATCACTGGGAACTTGGTATGCTACAGGCTTTTTGTCCAGCTGTGGAGCAAGTCATTTTGATTATCATAATCCAAGCCTGGATAATTTTCTTTCCTCCTTTTCAGAAGGAGGGTCTTTTTTGATGTTCCTGCGTCCTACCCGCATCAGTCTTGTCCCTGTTCAGTTTTGTGCATTTACTGTCTAACCAGCTGTGGAGAGAAGGGAAATCTGTGAGAAGATGGAACACAATGTAGATGAGTCAGCTATCACCTGTGCACTGCTTCTGGCTGCAGAGTTCCTGTTTTGTAGTTCTCCCAGCGTGTTCAGTAAATGCCAAAGTCCAACAATCATTTTGAAGAAGAATCTAGCACTTCTTGGCTTTTTTGATAGCCTGTACAATAATAATGGAGGAATAACTAGGGAGATAAAGCAGAACTTCTTTATGTAAAAGGGAACAAACATATGTCAGGTGATTGGTGGTGAATGAAATTACAACACAATACAGAGGAGTCCAAGAAATGCTTCAAGGTGGTTATAGAGGTGGAAGATTTAGGGACTTCAGCAGCTATCAGAACCTGTGCAGGAACTTCTGCATAACATTCTGGGAAGTATTAATTTAGGTATTCAAACAAAATCATAATAATAACCGTTTGGAAGTTTAAAACCTATTGTTCTATATTTGTTTGTAATTTTTTTCTATCTACTCTGTAAACTTAAAACATCAGGAAGTATCTTCTTAAGGGGAACCAGGTCAATGGTGCCTGCTCTTATTTGGACTATTCCCAACCCACATAACTTAGTGGTATCTTCTGTAATCCCTAAGTCAATAAATAGAAATGATGGGGATCAGGAACGTCAATAATCCATTTTGGCCAAATGTCTTTAGTGCTAGAACTCCAAGGGTGAAGACAGGCTGCACTGTATGAAAAGGGAAGATTTTTTTACCCTTAAAGCAATCGTTATGACAAACTGCTTTGGATGGGGCACTGATTCTCCCATACACTTCTCCTTTTTCCTTGCAAATGGCATTCTTTGAACTTATGCAGTTCTTGTTCTCTCCCTGCAGCCTGACTCTGTTTGCGACTGTGTGTGAAAAGACAGTGTTGAAACGGGTGCTGAAAGAGCTCTGGAGGGTGGTAATGAATACCATGGAGAAGCTGATTGTCCTGCCTCCTCTTACAGACCATACGGTAAAGCATTTTCTCCTTCCTGACTCATAGCAGAAAGTGTTGCCATTGCCTGCGTAACTCATCCTTGACCTAATGAGTTATCTGTCCAGGTAGATTTGCCTGCATATAGCCTGCTCAATGGTGGAAAAATATGTCTGTAACCTAGTAAAGAGAGCAGCTCTCGTTACAGTAGGGTTGCAAGATACAGAGCACAATGTAGAAAAAGAACAATTCAAAATCCCTGATCCAAAAGGAGTTGTCATCAAGTATATCAAATTGCATTAATCAGGGATTTGCAATTCTTTAAATAGAGCTGTGTATGTGGGATTATTGGGCAGTTAGTGTTGTCTTCATGGCATTAGATCAACACCTGTAAACACTTTCACCTAATTACTGTCATCTATTAGTCAGGTGTGTCTCTGTATAGATGTGGTTAATTTGGGCTTGCTTTTCAATAACACCACCTCCCATTTTACCCACCAGAAGGCTTTAACATAAGTATGGGCTGGCACAATTCCTGTGTCTCTGATGTTAGGGAGTTGGAAGCATGTCCAGATAGTTTGCTTTCAAAGGCAGCCTTTTATATAATTGTTCAGCTGTGTGGACATGCTGGATGAATGTGTGTCATGAATGTAGTGATGTTTTTAACAATGGATGATTAACCTCTTCCCCAATTTTGAGAAACCACAGAAACTGATTAAATGTCAGTCACGCATGCCCAGCTGCTCAGGGGGATGACACTCAGTTGGAGGCAGTGTGAAGTTTGGGCTATAACCTCATTATCTGGAGATGATCCAGAACTTCTTTTCATCTCTGTGTTGGAGTAAACGTGTGGTCTGGGGCTAATTTATGCTGATTTATTTTCTTCCCAGTACTGGGTAGAACGATGGTGGTTCAACTAGTCAGCAGTTGCCTACATATTTTGAGTGGACTTCTTGGGTTGCAGTGTCTAGAGAAGTGATGCGAACCTGCATCTTGCAATAGGTGTGTTTTGCTCTGAGAGGGAAGGCCTTTGTCTTTAGCCCTTGAGATGACAACTTTAAACAAAACTGCTGAGACGCGGTGTGCTGTCATGCCTTCTAAGCATAAAATTAGCATGAGGTGTAATTTGCTAAAGACTGCTTGCTCTGAGCTTGGATTTGGAGTAATCACTTCTGACCGCTTTTTTAATTTATAAAGGAGAAAAAAAAAATATACCTAAATTTAAGAGGATGACATTTCTTTCTCTCAGTTGAATTGCTTTAAAGAGTCTTTGTGGACAGGTGCTAGAATCGTCATGTAAGAGCAGCATTAACATGACCCCTTCAGGATGGAAGCAGTGAGATTAAGAGCCTCGGAGACAACCAGGGAGGAGCTGCTTGAGCTTTATATTTGCTAATTTTGAATTTAAAGGTGGAGTAGGAGAGTGATTCAGTGCGTGTGTCATGAAGAAGGCAATAAGTGTGATCAGCTAAATCTTCAAACCTGCGAGATGGTACTATAAGCCACTTTGAGTAGTTTCTTATTGCTGTCACTTCAGTTTCAAATTGAGATGCTCTCTTTGTGTAATGAAGCTCATCCTCAATTTTCCATTGACTGCAGCTATTTGAGTGTGACCATCCAGCCAGTTCCTTATCCACCAAGTGGTCCATCAATCAAATCCATGTCTCTCCAATTTAGAGACCAGGATGTTGTGCAGAACAGTGTCAAATGCTTTGCACAAGTCCAGGTAGATGCTTCTAGCTGGATTTTTGGCTGTCTAATCAATTATATCATAGTGAGGAGGCTGAACTAGTCCAAACAGGAAAAGAGTTGCTGTTTCAGAAAGGTGGTTGTGAACAATGCAGTGATTAAAATTGCCTTGTCTGAAGTCCTTGAGCAGGGAATGTGTGGCAAGGCTAGGCGGGCTACAGGGGCAAAGAGCTGCTTCCACTATCCCCTGCACCATGGTGATTTATTGTGCCACCATCAGATTTTCATAATCCCTAGTAGTGAAGACTGTCAGGGAAATGCGAGGCAACACTCGGGGTTGGCAGTGTGGGCAGAAGCAGTACTTTCTCTTTGCTATTCTACTTCTCTGCCATGCACCTCTTAACTAATTTTGCTTTGTCTTTTTCTTGCATTTGAAAGCACATCAGACTCGGAAATAGCCCCAGGCACTGTAACTCACTCCTCCCAGCCCTCAGCAATAGAAAGCCCTAGTGCTGCCTCTCCATGTTTGAAGGACCACTGGGTGGAATTACCCTCCTAAAACTCCTCTGCAACCCTTGAGAAGTAGGGGATGTTCATGGTAGAAAAGATTCCCTTTTAAGGGAATATTTTGTCTCCTTTCTGTAAAACTCCTAGAGGTGCAGAAGTGTTTTTGATGGTGGTCATGGAAAGCATACTCAGGTGGAAAGTTCCTGACATGCTGCAGTGTATCTCACTTGTCGCTTGCATGGCCCCGTCACTGCACAGTGCTTTAATGCCTGTTACTCTCCAGACCGATTTATTCCATTTAAATTAGCTCAGCCTGTATCATACAGGGAAGAAAAATCTGAGCTCTGCTCTTCCATTCTCTGCTGCTGCTTGAAGATTTTTGTATAGGGTGGGGCTCAGGTGAGAAAGCAGTCAGCTACTGCCTGTGAAAGATGTGATGGGGATGGGGCAGTTTTACAGCCTCCCACTCTGGTGACCTAAGATGGGGGTGCCTTAATGACTTGCAGATGAGTGGCTTCTACCTCTCTGAGCATTGACTGCTCATGAGCTGTGAGATTAGTAGCAACATGATCTCCAGTAACTCACCGAGCAGTTCACACCTCACTAGATTTTAAGTAAAGATCAACATTTAATTAAACACTCTCTGTCTTGGATGAGTGGATATGCAAACACAGCTCTCTGGAAATCCTTATTTTGGGGCTCAGTGCACAATGCTTGGGGATATTAACAGATTAGTTATACATTTCTTTCTCCTTCACTGCTTGGGATGAAACTATAGCATGCCATCAGTGACTAGTCCGGTCAATGAAGACTTGCTTAATTTACACACAGATGATTCCTCTGGAGCCTCTCCTTTATTTATTTCACATGGTACGCTGCAGCCATTCACATGAGGCTCCATTTGTTCTTGCTCCTGCTGTGCTTTTTTCTACTCATCAGACTTCACTAAATGAAAACGCGGTCCCGGATAAGAACAAAATTTTCTTTAAGCTACAGACAGATTTTACATGTGACTTCCAAACTGGCTGTTCTTCAGGCTCATCTGCAAGCAGCACCGCTCCAGAGCAATTCTGTGGTGGAGGAGATTGTGGCTTTAAGAGGTTTTTCTGAAACCTTTCTTAACTTGTGTTAGTTTAAATGAATCCTCTCCCTTGTGCTCACTAAGAGTGGAAAAAGTCCAAGGCTACCTCTGTGATGAGGAGACAAAGCTTTCTTAGCCTTGAATCAAATGATGGTCTGTGAACTGCACGTGTGCCCAGATCTCTGTATCGATAGGTATTTTCCCTTTTCCCCACTTTAGGCCTATTTTCTTGATGTTTAATACACAACAGCTAAAAAATAGTCTTAATTTTTAACAGGTGGTAGTGAACATTGTCTGATGATAAAGTTTTTTAAATGAACATAAATGCTGCTAATAAATGATCAGATCTCATTGTTGTTGAATGTAGGAAATAAAAAAAAATATGGAAAAGGAACATACAATACCAGCTGAAATCTCCTTGCCCTGCTATGTCTCAGAAGAATAAGGCTGCGTAATAATAAGTTTTCCTAAAAAGGGATGGGATTCAAAAGACTTGCAGTAGGCTTTTGTTTCCTAACTTTGTCAACTGAGCTGTAGGACAGTTAAGCTGTGAGAGTTTGAGGCTCTTGGAATATAAATCAGTGGAATTCTGTTGGCTTCTAGCAATTAGACTTGAGTCAGCTGAATTCTTCTCTGAATGCTTTCACTGGGGAAACAGTCAGCCCATTAACAAGGAATTTAAAATCTTTCTGTGGTAGACTATAGATATCTTGCATGTTTCCAAAAAGTTTAGGAAGGTAAAACTAATTTCTTTAGAAGAACCAGGAAAACCAGCACTAAGGTCTGTCCCCTTTCCAGCTACCTTTGCCACAAAACTGGGCAGAAACAGTTCATGAGAACTTAATTTTTCCTCATCTTCGATCTTTGATTGGATCAATTCCATTGTGGGAAGCTTGTCTCAAAACTACCTGCTACTTAAGTTTAGTTGTTTTCATTCCCTAGAGGCACACCTGGAATAAGTGCTGTCTATAGAGCTTTGTGATATGTTTTTCATGAATAAATAAATTTTTGGAGGCATTATAGCATCTTGTTTACAAGAATGCTATTTGGCAGAGGAAGGAGCTGTCCCATTTTCATTAGAAGTTACCAGCGTTGGTAACAAACTCAGTGTAACAGTAAAATAACTTCTCCTTGCAGACACATTGACAGAGATTGGCACTGATTGATGAGGATTTTCTTAGTGAGCAAGAACTGAGGAGTAGTTATCTGAGCAGCTTTGTTCCTTGAAGCATATCAAGTCACTGGATATTGCTCAATGTTACCAACCTGTGCTCCTTAGAAGCTTGCAGCAGGGTGACTATGTGCCTAGGTTACTTAATGTTGCTGTTCAAATTTACATTAAAAAAAAAAGTGTCCAATGAAGGCTGAAAATACTGGATCAAGAGATGTTAATGTTAGTGTGTTTTGAGACTGCACACTTAACCTTTTCAAAATTCACGTTATAAAAATGTTGTTTTTTTTTTTTTTTTCTGGTTGGTCAACAGGCATGAAAACCTTAAGTTTTAAGACCCATAAGTGAAACAAACTTAATGACCAATCATACAGAACAGCAGGCACATCTGTTGGATACCAGAGTGCTGGCTAAAGCCGTGTGCCCTGGTGGATTATTTGGTGTGGCCCACAGTAAAATCTTTGTTGCTCCTGGTATGCAGTCATGTTCAACCTTGCTTGCTGGAAATACACAGAATTTTGTACTCTTTCGGTTTAGAGAGTTGTACTCTAACACTGCCCATTGGATATTGGCAGCAATGGAAGCTCCCAATCTCAGTTCAGAGGCTTTCCTCTATAGATGCATTGTCCTCATCTGTGCTTTCCCCACCTCCAAGAGCTGTGAATTTAATCAATTATCAACAGCTTCTGTTTAGCTACAAAGTCAATAAAGATCATTTTGTATTGATTTGTATTCCACAAACATAAAAGGCTGAGGAACAGTGAGGGCTAGGTGATGGTTACAGATAGAGCACATCAAGAGGTTGTCTGTGATTTCAGGTCAGAGTCTTTCAGCTTAAAGAAATTTCTGAAGCTGGCAACACTAAAGTAAAAGTATCTCATCTAAAAATTCACTTCTGGACTGCTGTTGTAATGGGCAGAGGGTATCCAGTGTCTCAGTCTTTCCAGTGTTACAGCTGTAAATTGTTTGCCTGCTTTTCCTTCTGTGAAAGGGTACCTGCTACTTCTAGTAACAAGTGTAAAGACACTTTTTTGCTGAGGGGAACTGTCAAACCAGGACAGGAACCCATCAGTGGGGCTGATGTTAACTTTAATCCTAGAAAAAAAAAAAAAGGAATTACTTCAGCAATGATCTTTGCAGTAGAACCCAGTTCCTAGAGTGTCCTTTGCAAATGCATGTATGGGGTAGTTCCTGCTCCACAGAGTACTGACTTAAACGGCAACAAATAAATGAATATCAAAGAAGGCAGCAAAGAAAACAGACTGAGTTGCAGGGGCAAAGGGCAATATAATAATTCTGGTTTTACATCTTGCTTTGTTACAGTTTCAGGGTAAGAGTTTGATGGGGTGGGGAGTGGTCATGGCAGTTGTGGTTAAGTGGGAGGGTGAAGGACTGTTGAGATGAGAAAGAATAGTAAAGGAGACGGAAGGAGGGCTGTGGAAAGGAGAATTGGATTTACTGGAGCCCTTTGGAGAAATGTGGTCCTCATGGAGCCAGCAGTCTCCAAATAAGATGAGCTTCATCTTTTCCTAAGTGTTTTCCTGAGCAAAAAGACCCTACTGGAAAGTGCCACTCACCAGTGTCTGTCCCTGGAAGCTTATTTCAGACATTAAGCTGGAACATCACTTCTCAACTGATGCCTGTGGTGACATTTACCCATACTTTTAACACTAGCCCCTAATAACCGATTACAATAGAGGACAGCCAAAGATTATCTTTGAGAGGGCAGCTCTCCTGACACACCTAAGGCGTTCCTGAGAGACATAATAGAGGGGAGGTTTAATTAGGGAAGAGGGGTCACTTGTAGCTTTGTCTTGGTCCTAAAGCCCAAATCTTACTGCGCTAAGAGGGCTGAAGAGGAGGGCAAAGTTTCATGATATGATAGATGCACAATTCATAGCCAGAATTATATCAGGCTGGTGTTTTACTCTGAGTGGAGTAATAGGCAATTGTGACTTTTTAAAAGAAAAAGGCAAGATTAGATGAATGAAAAGGAGCCAAGTGGAAGAAAATAAATTCCATAACACCCCATAAAGCATCTCTGGGAGAAGAGACTGGAGAGTTGTCTTGGTTGCTTTTGGCTTTCTCATTAAATTTTGGACTTAACTCCCCAGGCAAAAAGAATATTACACAACAGAGAAATGCTGTGGTGGGGAAAAGGAAAAATGTCGTTGTAACCATTGCAGAGCAAGTGTGTAAAAATCCATTATACTAGAGTGTAAGTGACTTGAAGCAAGATTTCCCATCATTGGATTTATCTTCCCTTTGTGTTTCTTCATTGGTCATACAGCATCATTAAGCCACAGTAGGGGAAGAAGAGCCATTGGCCAAGCTTTGGACATGGAAAGACTATGTTGTAGTATTCAATGAACTTTGTCGCAGATCTCTCTCCTGAAAACTGCTCGGATCCAGTTTTGTTTCTGATCTGATGTAGGCTTACCCCTACCCCGCTGATTGGGCTCTACTTCTATAGCGAGATTGCCATCAGTTGTGCAATCTTTTGCTTTGGGCAGTCTTTCACTGTCTTCACGTGTATTGAGAATTGAAATCTAAAGGAGCACTTGGAGAGGAAGCCAGTGCACTGCCTCCGCCCCCAGCACGTGCGATCCGTTTGAAGGTGCATCCTGTTTAAATGGGCAGCTGCTGTAAGAGAGAGTGAACCAGTTAGCAGAATATTGTGCTCCAAAATAGCTCTTGATGTGGTATCCACAGAAATGCCAGGTTTTATACTAGGTAATAGACTGGTAAGGAGTCAAGTTGTTGTGACTGGCCTTGGGGTGGTTATCTGATGTTCTAGCTGTGAACTGACTTGACTTGCTCAAAGGAAAAACATGCAAAGCTTGTTTATAACCATTTTTCCCCCCCTCCCTCCTTTCTTTTCTAACTTCTTGCCATCATAGGGCACACAGTTGATTTTCAGTGCTGCTAAGGAACTGGGACACTTGTCAAAGTTGAAGGTATTGTTCTGCATGGCTTGTGTCAATGTCCGTGTGTGTAAGCATGGAAGTGTAGTAGCGCATAGCATGTCTTGTGCTTCCAGTGGTTTGTTGCTGAATGCAGTTGTAGAGAAATGCTTTTAAATGCATTAAATGTGCTTTTAAATGTGTTCTGCTAACATTAGTATTGTGTTTAAATTAACAGTTAAATTTTTTTTGTGGATTTAATCATCAAAGTAGTTTCTCTCTTCTGTAGATACAGTGATCAGTTTGGTATATCAATTTAAAATGAAAAAACTAGAGATCTCGGTATCTGCCCAGTTCCTCTGTATTCCCATGTATAAAAGGGAGTCCCTTATGTGATCCTTATAATGAGATATTGGTATTAAAAGATGATTGTGCTAGCTATTGATGAATTATATGAACTGTTACAAAAATAACTGTTGCTTGTGGAAGAGAGCCTGTGTCTGTAAATTCCTTCTGCGTGGGCTTTCTTTACAGGCAAGCTGGCATTTAGCATGAAGGCTATGTTGATGTGTTTTGACAGCGCATGACATGACAGTGCATGACATGAGCGTTACTAAGTGCATGCCACCTCATCATAAGCCAATCAAGCATTAATTCACTGGTCATGACAGGAATAGTATGAAAATAGTGATGCCTTACAACATTCAAATTGCACTATGCTGTGGTTTGACTTCTGCTACAAAACAGATACTGTACAAGAGGAGGTCTAAATCTGAAGCGTCACAGTGCATGAACTGTGCTGCAAGGAAGATGGAGCTGAATGTGAACTCTGTCTCAGAGTGTGATCAGGGAAATTTCCCCCAGCAAAGGGCATTCTTCTAAGTGATTAGTGCAGTTTCAAAATGCATTCATCATTTCCCATGATATTTTTTTTTTGTCTTGAGCACTTATTATGGCTGTCTAACTACAATTGTCTGTTTCCCTTGACCAGAACACACATTTCACATACGTGTGTTTATGAGCCAAGACAGTACACAATTCATTTAAGGTAGTGCTTACTAGCAATCGTAGTGAGTGATCTGGACACGCGGGTGTGTTGTTCGATGCACACACTTTTCTCCAGCTGCATTTTGAGGCTGTTACATAGCAGTTAACAGTGACATAACATAAACCCTTAAGTGTGGTTCCCCAGGGGAATAACTGTCACTGGTGCCGGGGGATGGCCCCGTGCACTCCCACAGCCAGGCTGTTCTCCCTGGTGACATGGTGGCTCCTGAGGATTGCACTACCTCCACTGTCTCCTGCGCTTACACTGCTCCATGTCACTTCCATGGGAGAAGTGCACAGAAGGGAGCTTTGTATCCAGCCTGGGAGAGCAGGAGCGGGACCATAGCCTCCAAATCTGACTTCCTTTTCCTATGAGTATCCCCTTCCCCTTTCAAAAATAACAGCAAGAACCCAGCATTTGGAGGAAGAGAAGACACCTCTGCCCTCTACATGCACTCCTGGTGTCAAAAGGGGAGAGCTCTGAATTTGCTCTGTACCTCCAGATCATATGAAACAAATCATATGAAGAGCAGTTGAAGGAGCTGGGACTGTTTAGTTTGAGGAGGAGGAGGCTGAGAGACCTCATCACTCTCTACAACTATTTGAAAGGACACTGAAGAGAGGTTGGTGCTGGTCTCTTCTCACAGGTAATTAATGACAGAACAAGAGGGAATGGCTTCAAGCTCCACCAGGGTAGATTTAGACTGAACATTAGGAAAGAATTTTCCACAGAAAGGGTGGTTGGGCATTGGAATAGACTGCCCAGGGAGGTGGTTGAGTCACCATCCCTGGATGTGTTTAAGAGACATTTAGATGTGGTGTTGGGGGATATGGTGTAGGGGAGAACTTTGTAGAGTAGGGTAGATGGTTGGACTCGATGATCCCAAGGGCCTCTTCCAACCTAGACAATTCTATGATTCTCCTCTGAGGCCACAAAGACAAGTTTGTGCACAGGCAATTGCGAGTTCCTATGGCTTGCTTGCATTCTCAGGCATAGTCAGTGACATTCACTGTTATCTTTTACTGCTTCCATATTTTCTCATTACTGAAATTTTGTAATATATACAAGGTGTCTTTTGGCAGGAGTGAGTTGGAAGCTTTGCCTGTTTCTGTTCGCACTGGTCAGATGAAGACTGTCCCTCAGCAGCAGCCTGTCTTCAGTTCAGTTACTGTAAAGCTTAACTTTGTTAACTCTGGACTGCATTTTCAGAAATGCACGTAATCATGTAAATCAGGCCAGCCCTGGTGTGTGTTCAAGCCTTTATTTGCATATCCACATATAGGACTACAGCAGCATAGGTAGACAGGATTTTATATGTGGCAAGAGAGTTGTACACAAGTGTGAAAGCACTCTACCACCTGAATTCTGGAGACCTTTAGTTCAGGCAGATGGTGTGAACCAACACTGCGTCCAAAAATTTCCAGAAGAGTAAAGGTATTATAAGAGTATAAATTGTTTGGGTCTGTGTAAGTACTGTGGATATATATATTTTTTGTCCTTTTGTTTTTGTGGGCACATACAAGCTAACAGGGAAGGCATGAGCAAATGGCTCTTCAGAGCCCCTCTCCTGTGCATTTTTTGTTCCACTAAAAGCCTGGGAAAATTATGGGATGGATTTTAGGCTTTATTTGTCTTAAATAGAACAGGGGGAACAGAGTGCTGGTGAATCAGATAACTCAGCTGAAAACTGAGACTGACAGACCTGACAAGCACAGGCTCTCGTCCTGATGACAAATCAAATTTCACAGTGTATCTTAAAATGCTTGGAAGACCAACCATAAAACTGGCACCTTGGTGCCACATATCTACCTCCCATGTATTATCAAACTCTTTCTGCTCCATTTGCTTACTAGCCGGCAGCTGGAGCAGGGAGCAGCATCCTCCTCTCCTGTGCGCTGCCCCCAGGGTAGTGAGCTGAGGTCTGACCAAAGAGGTTCTTCTGAGAGTACCTGTGGAGAATACAATGATGAATATGAGACCAGGAAAAGATATTTTTTTTCACTACTTCTGCTTGAAGTTGCATAATTAATAGATGTAAGTGTTTGTGGCTAGCAATCTGGCAAGTGCTGGGTAACACTCTGTGCAGTCCTTTATAGGAACAGTGTGGGATTTTCAGAGGGAAGGTATGCAGGGGAATGACAGTCATGGGCTCCTCTATGTGTAGGTGCAAGCACTACCAGTCCAGTCACTGGGTTATTTTCACATAAAGTGTTTAAGTTACTGGTACTGGGAAACTCTCTTAGAAAGCAGTGATGTGTTGCGGTGCAGCGACAGCATGGGCACCAGCAGGGTGACTGCTCAGAGCAGGGTTAATGAGCTCTTTAGGTGTTTAAGAGAAAAATGCTGACCACCTGGTTTCTGTCACAGTGTGGGGAATCTGGCAGGGAGACCTAGGAAGTCATTTCAACAGACATGAAAGTCACTCTGCCTTGGGGACACAGCTGCCCTGACTGGACTGGCCTCTCCCATGAACATGGCCTTGAGGTCTGGCTGATTGTGCACTCAACCTGACTGTCAGACAGAGGAAGAATGTTTTACTCTGTGTACTGAAGTGTGAAGCCACATAATCTTCAATTGAAATGCTCATCAAGAAGAGGGAGGAGAGCTATTGCTCCCCTAAGGACAGCTTGTCGCAACAGAAGATCATTTGCAGCTTACAGAGTGCTGTGCCACTGCACATGGCTTTGCAGACCAGCAGCAGCCTGCATAGGGGAAAGAGGCAAGTTGAGGCATGTCAACTACTCCAGAAAGTATGATGCAAACCGGTCTGAGGTGCTGCTGACTTGAGGCATCTTCTGTATAGTTTAACGCAGCACTGTGCAAAGGTGCAAGCTAGATGTCTGTGAGAAGCATGGCAACTGCCTAGCACTACTCCAAGACTGCAGTGAGCCCCATCTCCATCAGGCAGGAGATGGATCGTGGTGGATAATGAATGGGGACAGCACCAGGCAATGGGAAGAATCACCAGGCTGTGACAGCAGGCTTATCAGTGTAAAATGCACACATGATGCCACACACTAGGCACGCTTTACTCAAAGACAATTTAGTGAACAAGTCTTCTGGAAAGTGTCTCTTAACAGAGGTTATGTCGTGTTCAAAGTAGAGATAAGTAGCCTTTGCCCGATTTGCCTGCACCTTTTTCATGAATGCTTCAGCACCCAGACTGCAGCCAGCTGGCCTGACCCTCCAACAGCTCAGTTAGAATTTGGGGTTTGTTTTCCCTGAGGCCTAGACTAAGCATCAGAGACAAAAAGCGTAGTGCAATACCGAAGGATGACGCATCCTTGTAGTCAGGAAGGAGTCTAACAGGGATATGCTCCCCTGCAGGAAAGGGAATCCCTTCCAAGGGGTTCCTGGCTCCTTGCTATTTGAGATGGTGGATCTTAATGGGAACAACTTTTTCTTTTAGCAAAGGTATTTTCTATAACATGTTGCTTGCTTGTTTTTCTTCCTCTGCACCAATAATATGATGTATTAGTGACGTTTTTAGATGGAAGAATTAAAAATCTACAAACAACATCAAAGAACTTTGCCCAATACCTGGTTCTCAGAATTTCTTGATTTAGGTGATGGTTTGACAGGTTTCTTGTGGTTGCTCTAGAATGACAGGGGTAGCAAGCAGACTCCTATTTGAGTTTTCTGAGAGACAAACTGTGATTTTAAATTGTCACTCATCGCTACCCAGTTCCTTTCCTTACTTCTCTCTTCTGTGCTGGCAAGAAACAGAGAAAGTGGTTTTATTTTCAAGTTAAGCTGTAATAAATGACTCTGAGAGACTCCATTAAGCATTCCTTAAACAGCTGAATTAATGCCTTGGCCACGTAGCCACAGCATGAATCCAGAGAAAGAGGTGATAATGGTGACTCCTTTCCATTAGTCTCCGACAACATACTCATGTCAAATATAATGGTTGTTTGCAGGATCATATGGTGAGAGAAGAAACTAGGAGTCTCACTCCAAAGCAGTGTGCTGTTTTGGATCTGGCATTGGATACGATCAAAGTAAGTGACTCCATTTCTGTCTCTGTCATTCCCTTGCTCCATCCACAAATACTATTTGGGAGGATAGTGCCTGGGAGGATAGCTCAGGAGATGGCAGGAGTCTGTCACTGCTGTTAGTGATAAAGGCACTGAGTGAGTGATACTGCCATGTCTGTGTAAACCTGAACAGGCTCAGGTGACTGGTATGTGCTGGTAGCCAGCATATTTATATTTAAGTGCTTTGGAAGAGGAAAGCCATGAGCAGTTGTTATTCGTTGGTCTAAGAGCTGTATTTCCAGTTCAGAAGCTATTTTGTGAATTTTTCCAGCTCTTTCTCATCCAAACATGCAATAGCATGTAAATGTTTGTTGCTGGTTGCAGTTCTTCCTCATTATTTTTCCTGTTTCTTTTTACTCTTAGCAATATTTCCATGCTGGTGGGAACGGTCTGAAGAAAACCTTCTTGGAGAAGAGTCCGGACCTGCAGTCACTTCGATATGCTCTCTCTCTCTACACTCAGACCACAGACACTCTCATCAAAACCTTTGTCCAGACTCAGACAGCCCAGGGTAAGACTCTTTTGTGTTGTTGGCAAAGTTGAATGGAGCTATCTGCTCTGTTCGTAATTGCTCGGTCTTGTACTGCCAGTTTGTAGAGTGCTTTTGGCAGTAACGTTTCTGGAAACATGACAGTTCAGAGCTTTTGAAACTGGGAAGCAGGGAAAGGGTGTTTGTTTTTTTTTTCCCACTCAACAACTACATTTTGAGAGAGCAGAAATGTGAAACATAAGGCCTGGGGTGTTTGTGGTCTTTTTCTTCTGCAATCCTCACTTAGCAGTCACGTTTCATGAATTAATGTGGGTGGGTGACTTAAAAGAAGTGAAATTTGAAGTTATTGTACTGAGACTTTACACGGTGGCGTGAGAGACCATTTCAGCAAGACACCACCGCAGGAACTAGTCGGTGCCTGTGTCGCAGGCCAGCTGCCAGCAGCCTGTGTAGTCCTGACTAAGGCTGATTGACAGCAATGTGATGAGTCACAGAGCTACATGCTGCCTGTAAAGGGAGAAGTCTCTTAGGAGAGTAAGTTCGGAGAGTGTTTTGTCTGCAGCCAGTACAGGGTATGTGCGAGCTAGGTGATTGCAAATCACCACAACATATTAGTTAGCTCCGGGGATGCATCACTGGAGTTCTTTGGTAGCGCTCTGGGAAAGCATAATAGTAGTGCTGTTTCATTGCTTTGGCGCTATGTCATTGCTTTGATGTTGTACAGAATAATTTGATCTCTTGTCAGGGACTCTCACTGGCTGACTATGAATCTCACTAATCTCAGGAAGAGGGGACAGATAATATCAGAGGTTAGGTCAAAACTGAAACTGATGTTTTAAGTTTTCAGGCTGTTTAAATACAAGCCTTGGTGTTGGGCTACTATGTCTCAGCAGCAAAAGACATACAATTCCATGCGGGTGTCTTTCTGCTATCTTTTCGCAGGAGGCCCTTTTTCTATTAATCCTTCCAAACCTATGAGAGCTGGTGACCCCACAGACTCTACTAACTGTCAGCATACTGTCACACCGAGCCCTGAAATCAAGGGGAAAGCACTCCCTAGCCAACAGATTTTCCCTTCATGTGCAAATGAGACTGCTTGATACAGGCATTCCCCAACCAGTGGAGAAAGCACTGAGAATTCTTGAGCAAAACAAAGTTTGTTTTTAAAGTGAAAAGTTGAGTGTAGTTTTGGAGGACTGAATCATCCCTGCCTTTAGCAGCACAATATATTCTTGCTTAGGTTGAAATATACTGCATTAAAACACTGAAGTTTAGCACTATTGCTAAAGTTAACTAACCTGCATTTGAGAGAATGGTCCTATAGCTGTGTCCCGGCAGAGCAAGGATGACATCCAGTGGCCACACAGGTCAAAGACTGCTACATCCACAAGGGACTCCAGGAACTTAGCTGTTCCCATTACAGTTAACCAATACACTTTTTAACTGTGAACTTGTGTGCACAGTGTGTTTTCAGTCTTTGCTGTTCTATGGCACATGTTTCCCCTTATATATCCAGACCATGAATTGGAGGTAGTTTTTTATGTGGATCCTATTATCTTGTCGTGATGAACCAGGATATAAAGATGCGTGCAGCACTGCTCTTATACGCTACATGCTACAGTCAGGAGTGTTTAAAATTAGAGGAAGAAGATGTGTGGTTGAAGTTGCAAAGAGGCAAATTCAAAAGTTGATATGAGGAAGCAGCTTCATGTAATGCATGATTTGACTATAAAAACTCCACTGAGGAGTATTCAGCAGATACACAAAGAGAACTGAAAATAATCTGAGAGCAGCAGGAATATACAGAGTTGCCACAGAAATATGTGTGTATTGGGTATTTTTATTTTTCTTTAAGAAGCTGGAAAGAATTAAGCTCTAGTTTTAGGACATAAGACACACTTGTTATGATGTCATCAGTTATACCTCATAGCTGACTGATGACATTTCTCTGTGGCTTGTCTGAGCCACTTTAGGAGACAGGTACCAGGCGTGGTGGGCCACTGAGCTGATCCAAATCAGCATCTTCTACGTTAGTAGGCTTGAGAGTTTTGGACCCTGTTTGGGGAACAAAAGACTGAAGCTATGCCACCCAATATCCGTAGGATCGATCAATGATGGAATGTCTCTGAGAAAGGCATGACTTGCTCCTGGGTTTGGGGCTAGAAAAGGGTATTGCTTGCATACACTTCTCAGTAACCCCAATTGGTAGATCAGTTTGCACATGTGTTGGAGGGATGGAAAGAACAGCACTAGTATTTACAGCTGGCATCTGCTTACCAGAGCTCTCTGACTGATGTTTCCTTGTGCATAAATCAGGCTTCTCACAAGCCTATGGGAGGAAATGGCTGCATGCAGAACTATTTAATGCTGACTGTTTGCCTCTCTTACATCCCTGCTCAATGGTTACATCTTCCAGTTTGTGAGGTATCTGTTGCCCTCATTTTCTTACTGAGCAGGCTTCTATAGCACTGTGCCGTTAAATATTTGCTCTGCAAAGTTGGATCATGGCTTGCAGTTTAGTTATGCCAGCACAAATTCTGTGCTTGTTTTAACCCAGACAATCCCTTGCTCTCAGACAGCCTTGCTCTCCAAAGCCTGTGTTGGTGCAGAAGATCTAAGAGGATATTTTGTCTATTAAGAGCTAGAATATTTGTCTTGTATTTGTTTAAGTGACACCACTAATTGGATTGTAATTCACACTCTTCTCTCTTTATCCTGCTTGCTTCTTGCCTTTTGAATTCATGTCTCAGTGCATGATGGGAAAGGTATTAGGTTTACCGCTAATGAGGACGTTCTTCCTGATAAGGGTATGTTCAAGACTAATGTTGTTACCATAACAACATTAGCCAACGGCCTTGCTTTTGAAGTCATCTTTCCCATGCCCAGAAACCTTTTCCAGAGAACCGTTCCCTGTAGCTCCCTGTAGAAGTGAACTTTCACCAAATGCTTGCATCCCACAGATGGAGCCACAGGTTGCACGGTGTAGAAGTCTGTACCCTGCCTGAGAGCCTGTCCCCAAGCTTGAGACTTATTCATGGGATGTGAAAGCTGTCTTGAAAATGGACTGTTTTTTGAGAGATGCTGCAGACTTGTTCCCTACCTTTTAACATGGGCTGTGTATTGCTGTTTCAAGTCCTAGACTTGCATGCATATGGTCTGCTGAGACAGGCTACTGTAATACATGGTAATGTCTGATATGCACTCAAGGTTGTGGCTGAGCTTGAAACATCTGGCTTGAAGAGGAGTTAGCTAAAAGCCTGGGTGCTCAGGAAAGCCTTAAAAAATAAGTCTTGTTTTTCATCTCTCAATTTATTTTCTGCTGTCCAAAGTGTTTTTGTTACCTTAGGTGAAATATGTCTGTAACCCATTGCACGAGCTCAGTTCTGCAGTTTCACCTTCCAGTATCGCAGTACCAATGAGATTTATCTTGTCAAAATTTAAATCTACTTGTCACTAAATGTGCAAGTACATGTATATACACAGTTGTATGCGATCAGAATACTTTTCTCTGGCCATCTACAAAGTGGGTTTTTTTGTCTCAACATTTCAGTTAAATAGAACAAGATTTTTGTATGAGAAGACAAGATTGAAGGTAGAAATGAAAATATCTAAATTTTGTCTCCCTCCAAGGTAATGAGATGGTTCTGCTGTCATTCCTCTGAAGCATCAGTGTCTCCTTTATAACCTATTAATTACACTAAAGATCAGTAAAATGAAGACCTGAGTGTTTGGCAGCTGATGTTTCTGCAGATGTGGCCTGATAAAGTTGTTAGATACATCTTGTCTGTTCCCATGGAAAACACCAACAGTATAAGTTACAGATCTGCACCATCAGATGGGTCAGGTCGATAATTAAGTCTATCAATTTTAAAGCTCTGTGCCTATATACAGAAAAGAAGGAACACTGCCCTTCTAAGCAGGGAGAAAACAGTACTTTCAAGATCATGTACAAATGTTACAGCCTAGAGGCTGTTTGTTGTACTCGGGTCAAGAATGAGAATCTACCCTGAGATGATAATTTGAGGTTCTGTTATGTTTGCTCAGATACTTTTACTTGTCTATTAATGTGACTTTCACTGCCTACAGTTCTGTGCCATGTAATTCTCTTCAGAGAATTGCACAGATTAGCTCTCAACCTCCTGGTTTTTAAATGAGTGTTTTTGCTGCCTGCAGACTGCTCTTGTGAAAGTTGATGTGTTAGATCTATCTAATCAAAATGTTTGTTTAATGATATCCTTCAAGCTCCTTATCTTGAATTTAAAACACACCAATTCTTTCACTTAGTAATGTGTCTTAGCCTCAAAATTGGCAAAATAACACTGCTGTTCATAGGTGCCCAATTACCCTGTAGGTATCCCAATTACAGCAGCATTGTTAATTGTCAACCTGAGATCAGACAGTTATCAAAGGGAAAGTAAAATCAATCTCACTATCTTATCAAAGACTTCATTTTCATTTTGCAAAGCAGTCTGTTTCTGTAATTTACATGACATCTTGACTTTTCTACCCAGAAAAATGTCATTTCCACATATTGCGTGATAATTATGATTAAAAGTTATGAAAGTTGAAAACATCATAATGCATGAATTGTAAGGTTCATGAGGTCTTCTCCCTCTGTTGCAACATGTTATCTTTTCCTCTGTGAAGCTAGGTCTTGTTTTCTCCCTGGCTAATTGATGAAGGGAAATAAGTATGCAAGTTTTGAGTGCTTCTCTCTCATCCTTTTTGGGGCACAACAGTGAAGGGAATCTCATTATCCTCCAAAGGAAAGCAGATAGGCTGTCAGGATGACAACTTTTATCTGATGTATAACATGGAAAAAGCTCCTTAGGGGGTGAGACTGCACTATGGCTCAGTGCAAATCACTAACATCTTTGTCTTTCTTTTCCTAGACTTCCTCTCTGGTGTGGTTTGGTTTTGGTTTTGGTTTGTTTTATTGGGTTTTTTGTCCTCCCTTCTTCCCTGAGCAGATAGGAATGCCGATGCCCACCACTGGAATGCCTGCATGTGCGCACAATAGCTTGGCAGGAATCTCTGAAAAAATCCTTGCTCTCTGTGAGAGTCTCTTGTCAAGCTTTAGGCCTATTAAATTCTTTTTAAATTCTTACTAGTATTCTCAACAGGATGCAGTCTTTATGGTGGAGTGCAAAAAACGTTAGCGTTTATGCGTGTTGGCATGCAAGCCTGATGTTATTTTGCATTAATGTTACATTATTGATGTTGACTGAAGAGCTGGCTGTGGAAGGTGTACTGTGAAAACGCTATATAGTCTTGCTGAGGCCATAAACCAAAGATGGGTGCCAACAGACAATAGGCCATGTGTGCATGGGGGGTGTCAATTTTCTTCCAACAGGCTCTGGTGTGGATGATCCTGTGGGTGAAGTGTCCATACAGATTGACCTGTATACCCACCCAGGAACTGGTGAACACAAGGTCACGGTGAAAGGTATGGCAAAGCATGTGTTACTGCTCAGGCTCTGTGACTCTGTCGTGGCAAATCTCCAGTTGGCAGTCATTATACTTCTGTGTTAGCTCATGTGATGTGAATCCAGAATTCTTTTCTCTGTTTTACATCAGGAACATTTAGAGAAACAGCAAACGAGCTTGTCCAGCCAGTGACGTGGCAATGTATAGCCTGTTGTTTATTGGAAACGATATAAGAAATAAACAAAAATCAGATGATGGCTCTCTCCAGGCGCCACAGTGTAGCCTGTGCTGCAGAGAACAGGGCAGCAGGACAGGGCAATGTTGCGAAATTGCTTAGTGTAAACCGGGAGATCTCAGAGCCGGTAAGAATTTAGAGGTTCCTCTCCCCCATCCCGAAGGCCACGCTGGTCCCTAAGGAGCTGCTCTGAAAATAACCAAAGCAGTGATTCATCTCAGGCTTCCTCTTCCTCCTTCATCTCCTTTGCTCAAGTACAGCATATTTAACTACTTTAATTTCCTCTAAAGATTTATATAAACAGCTCTTCATGCCTCTCTTCTGGCTAAATCTACACTGCAATGCAAAAAATTTTCAGAGCTGTTTCCTATGCTTCAGTCTGTTCCCTGCAGTGACCTGAGAGAGAACAAAAATTAAAGAGCTAATAATTCTGGGCTCTGGAGCCACCCACAGCTCATGGGCTTTGTTTGTCTTACCTGTGCTCTTATTTTCCTTTTCAACAGAGACCTTAATATTGGTCCCTAAATGCGCTGTTTTTTTTCTCATCCCACACATAATCATAGAATCACAGAATGGTTTAGGTTGGAGGGGACCTTAAAGACCATCTAGTTCCAACCCCGCCTGCCATGGGCAGAGGCACCTCCCACTAGACCAGGTTGCTCAAAGCCCCGTCCAACCTGGCATTGAACACCTCCAAGGATGGGGGATCTACCATGAAGAGTTAAGCACTGAACTGGAAGGGCAGCCTGCCCAGAGTTGCATGAATGCCTGTTTTTTAGACTAATTTCTTGACTATGCATATGGCAAAAACTAAGTGCTGTCCCAAGCATTAAATTCCCATTGCAGAATTAAACTAGAGCAAAAGAGCATATCTTCCAAAAAAGTCCTTCCCACGTGTGTCAGGACACTCACATGTTTTGAGTTGGACTTTGTCCGCTAAAAGAAGAAATTGAAAGCATAGCAGGGGAAGGGTGTCCGGAGCAATGGGAACAAGTGAGTATTTACTGTAAAACAGGTTGTGACACTCTTTTCCAGTTGTGGCAGCCAACGACCTGAAGTGGCAAACGTCTGGCATGTTCCGTCCATTTGTTGAAATCACCATGATTGGGCCCCATCAGAGTGACAAGAAGAGGAAGTTCACAACCAAGTCAAAGAGCAACAACTGGGCTCCCAAATACAATGAAACTTTTCACTTGTAAGTGTGAAAAATAGCCTGGGGATCTGATGTGGAGAGTGCAGATGCAGAGGACAGATAGGGTTTTCCCGTGTCCACGAACAGCCTGCCCAGGGCTCAAAGGAGCACTTGAACAAGTAGCTTGGCCCAGAGTTTGGTGCCTTGGCAGGAAAAGTTAGGTTATGGGAGTTTTTGCTGTGGGTGAGATGCTGAGGTTTGTTCTATACCAGCAGTGTCCTTTGGCTACTTTCTGAAATGCCCTGTGTCCTATCAACATATTTTACTGTGCTCCATCATTTTAATAAACTTTGTATCTTTTATTAGTACAGTTGAGGCTAAAAGCTCATGATGTATTTTTAGTTCTTTTAATGTGTGTTTTTTTGTCCCAGCTTGACCTGTGGGACATGCTTTCTGAACTTGTTTCCAAGGAAACTGGTAGTAAGTTGCACTGTTAAAATTGCAGTCTTTTTAACACCGAGTATTGATCTCTTCTTATTTGGCTTTCATTATTACAAAGGCATCTTCCGTCTTGGAAGGCTCAACAAAGGGAGCTACAGAGTAGTGCTCACCCAGCTGTACAGTAAGAATGAGAGGAGAAGAGATGACCAGAAAAAGACTGTAAACATCTTGGGGGAGAGGGACTGTCCGTATACCCGTATAATTTTTTTGATGTGGCAAAAGGCGGGCTTCCTCTAAGTGAAAAGATTTTGTCCTTTTTTTTTATTCTTTTAATTTTAGAAACATCAGAAAGATTGGGGATGTATTTTTATTAGCTTTTGCTTTAATGGAAGGTTCTGAATCTTTAACAAAGACTTAATCTAATTAAAATATTAATTACTGAAATTAAGCAACCCTGAGCAGAAGCAGAAATGTTTAAAGTCATCTGAGTTGAAAATCTATTAGCATGGCTTTAATGTTCTCCACTCCTCATTTCACAGTTTAACACATGCGCGCACACACACACTCAGAGGCAACTTGATAATAAGGGTTGTTTGTTTTTTCTGTTTATGTAGCTAGGTTGTCTTTATCAGCCACGAAACGGCAAAAATGCCCGTATGCCCTACGTTTTCCTTCTCCCTCTCTGACCAGGGTTTTCTGTAGAAAGGAGTTTTCTGTGGCTCATCTAAGCACTCTAGCCAGCTGCTGGCATCTTTATTTTGCAGAGGAATTTGTGCATTCTGAGAAACTAAGTAAACCTGTATGTGTTTTTCAGCATACTGGGGAATGAAGACGGCCCTGATGCCTACGAGCTCCAAGTCTGCGTGAAGGATTACTGCTTTGCTCGGGAGGACCGAGTACTGGGGATAGCAGTGATGCAGCTCAGAGACATAGCAGACAAAGGAAGCTGTGCTTGCTGGTGCCCCCTCGGGCGCAGGATTCACATGGATGAGACTGGACTTACAGTCCTGAGGATTCTCTCTCAACGAACCAATGATGAAGTTGCCAGAGAATTTGTAAAGTTGAAATCTGAATCCCGTTCCACAGAGGAAGGCACCTGAGCTGTGCTGTGTAATGTTCCCTTTTCTCTTCTGCCTTGTGCCAATATGTGCAAGTGTTCAACAATTCTCTTTTATTAATTACAAAAGGTTTTTTCATGTTGTCTTTGTCAGCTCCGATAGCGCACGTGTGCTGTACAGGAAACAAATCCATCAATCTGATGTGAATTATTTATTTTTTAGTAGCTGGGTAAGACACCATAGAGAATGAGACAATCTCTTCTTATTTAAGATGCAAATTCTGCTTTGTGTATATAAATTATTTTATATTGGAGGCTGGGTATGCTGGGTTTTGTTGATATGCAGCACTGTGATTTTTATCATCTGAAGTTGGCAGACATTAAAAAGGTTCTACATAATCACACCATGATACAAACACACAACTGTGTGGAAATTAGGAGAAGAAGAATGATTTGGGGTTTTGGCAAAGCACAGTTCTCTCTCCTTGAATTCATGTACTGTGGAGCTGCCAGGGGATGTTTTGGCACAGTGTCCCGATGTGATACACAGACACTTCAATGCCTGCTTAAAAAAGAAGTTGCAAATTGCTCTGAGAATGCACACTGAATGAATGTGTGACCATGGGTGTGCTGCGGTGAGCATGGGTGAGACCAGTGGACAAGTGCAGAGGGGCCTGAGATCTCATAGCCAAAAGCTGCAAAGGCAACACACCAGGAGCAGACTGCAGCTGCTCTGCCGTTGTAATTAGGTGGTATGTCTCAGAGAATATAAATCCCTGCGTGCTGCTGGGAATCCTGCATCACCATGGGGGTGCTGTAAGCTGCTGAACTCCGCAAGTCACACATTGGATACCATGATCAACACGGTAAGGAAGGGAACAACATGAGAGCCATGACAAATAACATGGCTGCTATATCCTTTTCCCTCTTCAATATTCTTTTGTTAGTTTTTTTGACGTAGGATTGGATAATTTAATACTTGCAGGCTTTCTGTAGCATTTTGTTAGTCTGGAGTAGCTGAGACCATTCCTCACTATGAACCTAGAAGTGACGGCTCGCTTGGGAGAGAGCAACACCTCTCTCCTGTGCAAGCACTCAGTCTGGAGTGCTGGTCAAGGGGCAGCAGGTCCATTCAGTTCTGATCTTGAAGTCGCTGTTGGCCGTGCTGCCGTTGGTCCATGCTGATTGTCATTAATCTGTGATTTAACGATACCATTGAAAATATTTTTGCACTGTCTTAAAAGGAGCATGCTGGTTTTGTTTTCTTGCAAAACGAAACACTGTCCTGAGCAAAGTGATTGCAGGGAGGTCAGAATTTCTGACTGAAAATTCATAAGCAGGAAGGTCTGGAGTACTGATTGCACCTGAGGTATGTTTGTTGGGGGATTTTTACTATTATGGGGATTTTTTGGCTATTTCCAGCTGCCTGTGTACTCTGGAAAGTGCAGCTGGAACAAGCCCATAAAGTACTGTAATACTGTCAATAAATTCAAGGACTGCATATTGAATGACTTTTTTTTTTTTTCTATTTTCTCTGAACCTTGTACAGCTGTATGATACGACTCCTGTATTTCATGGGCCTGCTTGTAGAGTTCTGCGATGGCACATCTGCTTTGTTCTTGTCCATGGTGTGTTATAATAATGCTCTTCAAAACTCCACTCTACTTGTCATGATTTTGAATCATTGTACGTGCCATTGTTATGAGAGCTGTTAGTACAGTCTTTAATAAACACTTTTAGCAGCATTTGGAGTCATCTGTTGAATTGCAACTGTAATTGGATTTGCTAAATCACGCGGGGCAGAATTGCTACTGCATCTTTGCAAATTACTCTCGTTTAACACGTAGATATTTCTTTGGTGCTGTAGATGCCCAGCAAGAGGTATGAGTCAGACAGTTCCCCCCTCCTCCGTGGTGCCTTCGTCTTTGACATCTTTCCCTGAAGTTCTTGGCTTCTGGTAAGACGCTGAGACATCACAGAAAAGCATAGAGAATAACTTGCTTTTCTTCTCCTATCCGGCCTTGAAGTCAAGTCTCCTTTATGCTCTGGTAGCCTCCTGAAGGTGCTGAACGGAAAGGCTCAGGCAGGCAGTAGGATACTCTGCAGATAAGAAGAAAAACAATTATATGCCAAACTTGATTCATAGCTTTCAGTCTGATATGAGCATTAATACTCTGTAGATGGTGTTGACGAAAGATGAGAGAATAAACCTTCTTGATGTCAAGTAAATCACTCCCCCTCCTCATTTTTTGGGAATGCTGCCAGTTACCAGCAGACAAGCTCAAATAACTCAAGAGACTCCATATTTCATGATAATGTGGATCTCTGAATTTTTGTGACCCAAGATGCCATTTTTTCCTTAGGTAACGTGTGATCAGCAATGCGAGTAACTGGGCTAATTCACAGTCCAGCTTGTAGCTTGTTGTGGTTTAACCCCAGCCAGCAACTAGGACCATGCAGCCTCTCGGTCACCCACCCGTTACCCCCAGAAGGGTGGGGAGAAGAGGGAGAAATGGAGGGGAAAGGGGAAAAAGAAACTTTGTGGGTTGAGATAAAGACAGTTTAATAGAACAATAACGGAAAAGGAAAATAATAATAATAATAGAATTTACAGGACACAGGTCACTCTCACTGCCCACAGAATTCATTGCCCAGCCTGACCACAGCAGAGACTGCACATCTCCCCCTGACACCCCCAGCCAACCCCCACGTACCAAGTGTGACATCTATGGTATGGAATATTCCATTGCCATTCCATTGTCTTGTCTGTGCTCCTTCTCAGCTTCTATGGGAAGCTGGAAAAAGTCCTTGACTAGTATGAACATTACCTAGCAACAACTAAAGCAATATGCATTATTGACATTCCTTTCATACCAAATCTGAAACACAGCAACCACCAGAAAGAAAATTAACTCTATCCCAGCTGAAACCAGGACATAACTGTGTTTCTGTTTCTGGCTTCATCATGGGGAAGTTACTGAGGTTGATGGCATATTCCGTGTGACGTGTTTAAAGCACAACTTTAAAGCCCCACTTCAGTGCCAAGTTAGATGGTACGCAAGTTTCCAATTCATCAGTACGCTCATTTGTCGTCGCTTCAGCAAGCACTGCGGTGGAGAGAAACCAATAAAGAGCTATTGAGAAGAAAAGCACTGTCTGTAACCGTGGGGAAGAGCTCTGGCTGTTATTAATAGAGCCAGGAACCTGGGGCTCCTGAATATATTGCTTATCCGCCAGTCTAGTGTTTCTCCTGCAAACCAAGTTTGTGGAGTTTTTAATTATAGAATCAGTTTCTGTGAAATTTCCAATTTCAATTTGTAACAATTTTGTCTAAAACTGTCTGCCCATCTTGCCTCGTTTCTTGGGTTTACACTCATTGTGACGCTTTCAAATTTTCTTTCCTGTCTGAAAAATCCTGCAGACTCAAGCTACAAACACTCTGACACTTTCTTGTACCTGTGGCGACAGCATTGTGTTGTGCACGTGGCTCTTTTCACTCTATCTGAACTCTCCTCAAAATGACAGCTGGATATAACCTGTGCGTATCAAATACATATACATATATAATAATAAATAGATTAAATGAATAAATAGAATACATAATTTATAAATATATACATACATACTGGTGTACCTGAGGTGGAAATGGCTATCCTGAGGTGGAAGAGGCTGTTCCAAGAACATGATGGCAAAGATGTCAAGCAGCAGGGAGTGGCAAGTTGCCTGCTGTCCCATGCAGGAGCTGTCTGCGGAGTGGAGAGGCACGAATATCAGGTGGGACAGGAGAGGTGAGAGACGAGCTGGATGCTGGAGGCAGACAGGTGAATTCAGTCCCTGGTGTGACTGTTCTTGCCCGGGGGGGCCTTCTGCAAGGTCTGTGGGAACAACAGAATGGTTTCAGACCAAGAGTCCATCTGGTGCAAATCCTGCTTCCGAGAGCGGTTTCAGACAGCTGACCAGAGAAAAGTATGAACAAGGTAAACTAATGATGCTTCCTTCCAACGCGCTTTATGGTGCTGGTAAATTTTAACCTGCGTGATATTCCTAACTCCATGATTTCTCATTAGTAAGTCCCAAGCTATCTTATCTGCCCCTTGAGCCCCTGAAAAGGGTTTACAAGCTGTGGCATGAAGATCTCTTTTTAACCTGGTTCCAGCTAATTTAATTTTATGCCCTCCGTTCTTTCGTTCAGGAAGATGCTAAAGTGCTGGTCCTATCCACCCTTTCCTAGGCAATGGAGATGATGTAGACCTCTATCATATCCCACCCTACTCATTGCTCTTTGAGCCTGCAGAGTCACCGTGCCCTCCCCAAACCTTTGATAATCTTTGCCCTTCTTTGAGCCTTTTCCATTTATATGGATCACTTCTGAGCTGTGAGGACCAGAACAGCATCCGGCATTCAAAATATGGACCAGCTTCCAGGGGGAAGCCTTTTCAAGGTAACAGTTTGCTCCTAATCTTAAGGGCAATAGTCAGTAGTTCAAAAAAAGCTTCCAAGCTGCCAGCAGAAGATACTGGCAGGCTGCTGGGAGAGGTGGGGAGCAGACGCACTGCCAGACCTCCCAGGTGACAGGGAGTTCCTTTTGTATTGACCCGAAAGGGGAAGTTCAAGAGGGTGATGTGACTTGGGAAGTCAGCGTTACTCAGAGCAAACCTGAGAGAGAAAGAAGCCACCCTGCTGAGATTTGATGGATGGTAGAGAGTTGTTAACAATCCTTTTATTTCTAGCCTTTATTTGAAAAGATGAGATAATTTTCTAAGAAAAGAGAGAGAAAGAAAGAAAAAATGCCTGGATTTTGGACTAAAGTGACTTTTTGATCTTTGGGAAATTCCCCTCTAAAACTGTCGTCAACTCGGGACTGTGACACTGTCAGAAAAATGAGTTGAGGGAATGAGATAGGGGGACTGGAAGGGATGACATGACCCTGCGAGCACGTGATGAGGATAAAAGGACCTTATGGGAAAGGAAGTTGTGTTTCTGGGTGTGTGATGGGAGAGAGCAGAGACCCAAGGGCAGAGGTGGGAAGGGCGGTTTATCAATCTTCCTGGAAGATATTAACAAGTTGATGGATGGAGACAAGAAGGCGAGCTGGAGAATGGGAGGGTTTGGGGAGTGACTAGGAGAGACTTGAGAAGGCAGCTGGGACTTCAGGCATAGGATTCAGTTTCCTGGTTTCTGGGCAGCAGCAGGGAGGGAGGAGGCAGCGCAGTGGCAGCGGAGGAGGTCAGGCTGCTCGTGGGATTTCCTCCAGACATGTCATCTTCCTCCTTTTCTGCTCTTAGGCTCTCATTTCCTCCTGTCTAGAGAAAACTCTGGACGTGGGCCTGTGAACATGTGCAATGTGGCTAATGAGCCTGGCAGTATTCCCTAGTGCTTGACAGAACATGAACAGTGGGCCTGAGCCCTCCCTGGGCGTTGCGGGATAATCCCCCAAACTCCTCTTTTAAATCAGGAGTGTCAACACTGGAGGATTATTTTCAGGATGTGAGTTCTCTGATACTTAAAACTAACAGTTGCTGCCTGTGATTTATGGCCAATCTAGAAATACTTGTTCTTGCACCACAGTGGTGTTTATCATGATGAAGTCTCTTTAGCGTCTCCTGATGCTCGGATAACATTGCCATCTCCACTAAACTTTGTTCTGCTAAACTGGACAAGAGCTAAATTTCTGCTGATAAGTAGTGCTGTCCATTTCCAGCGTAGTTTCTTTGCATATGCTCTAACACGCAGCCTTTCTAGCGTTACTTTTCCCTAGCTTTAAGAACTTCCCATTATCAGTCCCTGCCTTCATGGGCTTCTCATATTTCTCAGCCCATTTCTGTTATGTCACCTCATAGTCCTTTCATCAACCCCAGTCTCCTCTAGCTTCACCAAGAGTTCCCATCTGACGTTGTACACAACGCTGCTTTTGAGTCTACCTAGATTTGAGCTGCCAGGTTTGCCCCTAGAATTAAGTTTGCCCAGCTGCAACCTGTGGTAAGATTCAGTTGTCTCCTGAAGGACCCTGAATGCCTCTTACCATCAAGCATTTAGCTCTGCAAGTGGCCACTGCTCCAAAGTCATTTCAGAAGCAATGGAGCCAGCTTACAGAAATGTACACCTTTGACAGTTTAGACCTGGGTATTCATTTAGCAGAACCAGGGTGAAGTTGGTCCTGCACGTTCTAGCTTTACCAAACCCATGTTGCCTTTTGTCTCACTTTCCATCCTTCCTTTTATTATTCTTTCCTTCAAGACTTCTTCTAAAACCTTGCATGCTGTTCAGGTCAGCCTAATAAGTTGGAAGTTGCTTGATACGTGATACATTTTGCATATTATTCTCCAGTCACATAACCACCACCTTCACAGGTGGACAGACCCTTGCTGCCAAACTTCCAGCTCCACATTCTGGTGTTATCAGAAGTGTAGCATGGAAGTCACCCTTCCCCAGGGATCAGAGGGGTTTGAGCTGAAGCGTAATATTTTCTATTTTCTATTCCTATTCTATTTTCTATTCCTATTCTATTTTCTATTTTCTATTTCCTCATTTTTCTGCTTCAGGACACTTCTTTCTGTATGGGTGGTCCCTCTGGGGCCAAGTTCTTCTTTTGTGGGATTTTTTTCATCTGCCTGTCCTATACCACCTTCTTTCTGAAAAAGAGCATATGACAGAAGGGACCCCAGGATCCCTTTGAAGCCTGTCCCACAGTCACCCATGACCACAAAACAGAGGAGTCCCCAGGAACACCTGCACTGCTCCTCCTCAGTCCAGAATGCAAAGGAAATCCTCCAGCAGCATATTAGCATCCTCAAAATCTCAAGAAACTGTGATGAGCTATGAGGAGAGAGCAAGCCAGAACTGCAGCAATGTCACCACCTTAGCAAATCCCTCACTCCTAAACATGTCCAAGTCAAATATAGACCCTCTTCCCAAAGGGGCAACAGGGTCTTTGCTCATGAGCTAGAGGGGCTCACTGACACAGCTTTAGACTAGACTTGAAGGGGAATGCTGGCTACACTGGAGCACACTTGAAGTCTTACAGAGATGAGCCAGGGACTCCTGAGGTCATAGGAGCCAACAGGGAAACTCCAGTGAAACACCTCAAAGGAATTAATAGGTGTTCCTCTAAGAAGGTGACATGGCCAACAGCCCGGCTGAAGTGCCTCTACACCCATGCATGCAGCATGGGCAACAAACAGGAGGAGCTGGAAGCCACCGTGCTGCTAGAAAGCTACAACCTAGTTGCCATTACTGAAACCTGGTGGGACAAATCCCGTGACTGAGTGCACGATGGCTACAGGCTCTTCAAAAGGGACAGGCGAAGAAGAAGGTGTGGAGGGGTTGCCCTCGATGTCAAGAGGATAGACTGTGAAGAGCTGCCTCTGAAGAATAGCCACAAGCAGGTTGAAAGCTTACAGGTAAGAACTAGAGACCGAGGCAACAGGGGGAACTTTGTGGTTGGTGTCTACTACGTTTTGCCCGATCAAGGGGAGCTTCTTGACGAAGGCTTCTTACGCCAGCTACAGCAAGCATTGCACTCACAGGCTCGTGTCCTGCTGGGGGACCTCAACCGTCCCAACATCTGCTGGAAAAGTAGCACAGTGAGCTGTAGGCAATGCAGGAGACTCCTGGAGTGCATCAAGGATAACTTCGGAAGCCAGGTAATAGACAGCCCTACCAGAGGGGATGCAATACTGGACCTGATGCTCACCAATGCAAGTGAGCTCATCGGTGACATCAAGATTGGAGGCAGCCTGGGCTGCAGTGATCATGCACTGGTGGAGTTTCACAGTCCTGAGGGGTATGGGATGGGTGATGAGTAAAGTCAGTAGCCTGAGTTTTAGGAAAGCAAACTTGCAGCTGTTCAAGGAGTTAGTCAGTAGGACCCCCTGGGAAACTGCCCTCAGGGACAAGGGAGCAGCACAGAGCTGGCAGATCTTTAAGGACACTTTCCATACCGTGCAAGAGGTCTCTATCCCTAGGTGTAAGAAATCAGCAAAGGAAGGCAGGAGACCGGCATGGATGAGTCAAGATCTGCTGGTCAAACTAAAGGGCAAGAAGGAAATGCACAGGCAGTGGAAGCAGAGACAGGTATGCTGGGAAGAGTATAGGGATGTTGCCCAGTTGTGTATGGATGGGGTCAGGACAGCCAAGGCGCAGCTGGAGGTGAACTTGGCAGGGCACACAAGAAATGCTAAGAAGGGCTTCTACAGGTATGTCAACCAGAAAAGAAAGGTCAGTGAAAGTGTACCCCTCTGAGATGAACACAAATGGCAGACTAGTAACAAAGGACGAGGAGAAGGATGAGGTACTTAACAACTTTTTTGCCTCTGTCTTCACTGGCAGCCTCTCCTCCTACTCTTCTTGAGTGGATAGACAACAAGGCAGGGACTGGGGGAACAAAGTCCCTCCCACTGTGACAGAGGATCAGGTTCATGACCACCTGAGGAACCTGAACATACAGAAGCCTATGGGACCTGAGGAGATGCATCCCAGAGTCCTGAGGGAATTGGCTAATGTAGTTGCCAAGCCACTCTCCATGATATTTGAAAAGTCATGGCAGCCAGGTGAAGTCTTCAGTGACTGCAAAAAGGGAAACATTGCACCCTTTTAAAAGGGTGGAAAGGAGGACCCTGGGAACTACGCACCTGTCAGCTCCACCTGTGTGCCTGGGAAGATCATGGGAAGATCCTCCTAGAAGCTATGCTAAGGCTCACGGAGGACAGGAAGGTGATTTGAGACAGCCAGCATGGCTTCACTAAGAGCAAGTCCTGCCTGACCAACCTAGTGGCCTTCTATGATGGAGTGACCACATCAGTGGAAAAGGGAAAAGCTATGGATGTCTCCTATCTGGACTTCTGTAAGGCCTTTGACATGGTCCCCCACAACATCCTTCTCTCTGAATTGTAGAGATATGGATTTGATGGGTGGACTCTTCAGTGGATGAGGAATTGGTTGGATGGTGGCATCCTGAGGGTAGTGGTCAATGGTTCAATGTCCAGATGGAGATGACTGACAAGTGGTGTCCCTCAGGGGTCCCTGCTGGGACCAATACTGTTCAACATCTTCATCAATGACATAGACAGTGGGATTGAGTGCATTCTCAGCAAGTTTGCTGATGACAGCAATCTGAGTGGTGCGGTTGACACGCCTGGGGGATGGGATGCCATCCAGAGGCACCTGGACAGGCTTGAGAGGTGGTCCCATGTGAACTTCAGGAGGTTCAACAAGGCCAAGTGTAAGGTCCTGCAGATGGGTTGGGGCAACCCCTAGTATCAATACAGGGATGAAGGGATTGAGAACAGCCCTGATGAGAAGGACTTGGGAGCACTGATGGATGAAAAGCTGACAGGACACAGCAATGTGCGCTAGCAGCCCAGAAAGCCAACCCTATCCTGGGCTGCATCAGAAGCAGCATGGCCAGCAGGCTGAGAGAGATGATTCTGCCTCTCTACTCCACTCTTGTGAGACTCCACCTGGAGTACACTCTCCAGCTCTGTATCCCTCAGCACAGAAAAGACATGGACCTGTTGGAGCGGGTCCAGAAGAGGGCCACGAAGATGATCGGAGTGCTGGAGCACCTCTCCTGTGAGGAGAGGCTGAGAGAGTTGGGGTTGTTCAGCCTGGAGAAGAGAAGGCTCTGGGAGGACCTTACTGCAGCCTTTCAGTACTGAAAGGAGGCCTACAGGAAAACTGGAGACAATTTTTTAGTAGGGCAATAGGACAAAGGGTAAGGGTTTTAAACTAAAAAAGAAGCTAGATTCAGACTGTATACAGGGAAGAAATTTTTTACACTGAGGCTGGTGAAACACTGGCCCAGGTTGCCCAGAGGGATGACAGATGCCCCATCCCTGGAAACATTCAAGGTCAGGTTGGACAGGGCTCTGAGCAACTGGATCTAGTTGCAGATGTCCCTGCTCATTGCCTAGATCACCTTTAAAGGTCCCTCCCAGCCCAAACCATTCTATGATTCTATGTTCTACGATTCTGTGATTCTATCGGCAGAAAATCAGGCAGGTGAACTGTGCCTCTCTAATCCCAGACCCCGGTGACATCTGTCAGTCCGACCTGGGGACCTCCATACCTACAATCCTACTGAACACTAGCAAAAGCCATCTTGCAAGATGCTTGATCTGATTTCTCAGCACCTTTTGTGCACTGCAAAATACACTGAAAATTACAGCGGTTACACATTGGGAAAGTAGAGCTTACAGATGACGCAGAAGCCTGGAAGCATAACATCAGTTATTTCAGTACAATACAAAACTGTGTGATAAATAATGTAAACATATTGAAAGTTCAAGGACTATCAGATAAGATTCAGAATACTTGGAGACTAAAGCTTTCATTCAGAGATACTCATCTCACCCTCGAGCACTCAGGACGATGGCAGGCTGGCAGCGCTCATCACAAACTCTGTCAAAGACTTCTTCCAGCCCAGTAATGATTTCACTTTGAGACCAAAGCACTGCCTTCAAGTTCTGCCATGACAAAGCACATAGCGCTCTGTGCTCTCAATCTACGTGCCTCAAAGAACCTTTAAATTTTCTCTGTTCCCTTGGGAAGATTAACTCAGATGAACTTTAACCAGTTCTTATTTATCTTTACTTGATTTTCCATGCATGTGGAGTTTTCTGTTGTTGTTTCAGAAATTAAAACCCCTTTACTTATCCTTGCATTTAAACTGCAAATAAGTATTCAGTGGACAACAGTGCTTTTATGAGTTGCTCTTTTTAGTAGTTTTACTGCTTATTAGAACCAAACCCAGAATAACACCTCCTTTTATTGCCTTTGTGACGATGTGCTGACAAAACCTGTCAGTTGTCACATGTGGTAGCGCTATTCTATTAATAGAAGCTATTCACCAATTGCTGAGATGCTAGTTTTCTGTAATGACAACTGTCAGCCAAAAGGATTTCCATCTATTGGCTGTAATTCAGATAATGTGAGAATATCAACCCTGTGAACCAACCGATGGGGAGGTACATTTGAGTTACATGAATTTTGCAAACGAAGAAGCACTCACAGTGCCTGCTGGGCATCTTTTTTCTTTTCTCCTGCCCCTTCTCCTCCACTTCAAGAAGCTCGTTCCCAAAACCCCTACCTGTTACCCACTGGTGTTTGGCACACTGAGGAACACAAGCCTTGCCTGTCAGCATCTTCAGAAGCAGAAAATATAATTTACTGTGATTTACCTCCTTCCTAATCACAGCTAGAGGTCCAGAGAGGTGTATCACTTTGGCAGCTGCGAGAGGTGATGAAGTCAAAAAGCCTCCTTTAATTTAAGTTGCTGCTAAACATGGTCAGTTTATCCCTCTCTCAAGTACAGCAGCTTGTCAAGCTGCAGATCCTTATTTGGAATTATTTTTGTGCGCCTGGATTCAAGCCTAGGTCAGGTCATCTGTTTCATCAAAGGAGGAAGTTTCTGAGGATGACCATCACGGATGCAATAAACCCACACAATAGCAACCAAGCTTTTCTCTCAAAGCTTGGCAGCAGCAATAGCTTATTCCCTTGGGGGGGTCAGGGGCAGACTTTGAAGACACAAATACCTCTGTGTTTCAGAGAAGTTTCTTGTTCAGTTTTGAAACGTTTTTCAACAAAAAACACCCACCCTCTCACAGATACCCTCAACCCCCACATGATGCATATGTGAAGTCTTTGGGGCATTTTCCTCCTTGCCCCTTTTCTCCCCACTGGAAGTAGCAAAACAGCCATCAGCAGAAGTTGGAGACCACAGCCAGTGCTGGATGTGAAGCTATTGTATCACAGCTGATTTCTCCAAACCACTCTTTCTTTAATCTGGTAACACTGCACGAGCAATCCCTGCACGTTCTTCTGCAGGGGGAGCTTGTAGTCCAGTCTAGACATTGGAACCAGAAAAAACAACTGGAGAACATCTGGTTCTTTCAGCTGGAGTCCAGATTAACTAAACTCCTGCCATTACTCCCCGAATGAAGGAGGTTGCAAAGGCTTCAGCCACCTGGTGAGTGCCGCGTGCTATCAAATCCATTCTCTGAAAGTGACAAGTTTGGAAGGAAGTGAAAACAAAACCTCCACCAGAGGAAGTTTTGTTTCGCAGATCTGTAGGCCAATGACAACTTCTTTTTTCCCTTTGCGAGCACTCCTGAAAAAGGAGAAACATGAGGGTGACAACCCCAGGGTGACAAGCCAAACCTCTTCCACTGGGCAACTCACAAGCTCACATGTTAAACGCAGTTTCTATGTTTCTGCGCCAGCAGAAGCAAGGATTTCCACGGTCGTAAGCCAGCGGGTACAAGCCGTGCTTCCCAGCAGTCGCCTGATAATTGGCATGATGGCACTCGGTGATCACCCCTCCCCCTCAGTCTGTTTTGGGCCCTTTCACAATAACAAGACGCCTCTGTAAGCCATATACGACCCTTAAACCTCACAGATGTAGTGATGCCAGCAAATGCTTTACTTCACTAAAAATAACAGCAAACAAAATGGAGGCTGATACATTTTACATGGGAAATCTTTTTCTTTTCTGTCCTTGACAAGTCATTTACTGGCTTTCTCTTGTATTCCATCACTTAACAGTTTTTGTCCAGACAGTCAAGGTGAGTTGTGCCTCTGTCTATGTTCGATCTTTTGTCTCTGACGTTGAGAAAATCTGCAGGATTCACCTGTGCCACCTGCAGTAACCATAGCAATCAGGCATTTTGCTGAAATTTGAAAATTGTTAGCTAATGTCCGTGAGGTTTGAACCAAAGGGAAAGAGAGGAGGGGGACAAGAAGGGAACATGGCTTGAGGATATCCCACCAGTAGTTTTCTCTGCATGGTGCGGGATGATGAGATGGGAGATAAAGAAACATGTTTTGCTCCTCAAAATAGATACTGTTCAGTCTCCAGTGTCTGTCTGGTGCCATCCCCAAACCAGTAATCGCTCACCCCCGGTAAATAGCTCACCTCTGTTCTGCAGAGCACCATTCTTATGGTATAATGAGCATCAGTAAACCAAGTGCTGTAGGCAATTTTGTCCATGCTGTGGGTTTCATCTGGGTCACGCCATGTGGTTTTAAGAGATTGCCAGAAAAGCATGACCTGAGAGAAAGTGTTGCTAGCATGATTTTTAGAAGCAATCCTCTCAAACAATTAAAAGCCATCAACTTCTGTGACAGAAGAGCCCACCAGCTACCTCATAGTTTACCACCCCACCATCTGCCCAATTCACTATGGACCATTATGGCCTTTTCCTATACCCCACCAAAGCACCGATGACTGCAGTATGTGTAATATCCATAGAATTAGAGACAGGGAAGGACCAGTGGATAATTTTACCTAACCTACTGCATTGCCCAGGCCATAGTGCATCACCCAGTTAACTCTGCATTGAGCTCAGTGGCTTTGGATGTGTCTGTCACCTCTCCCAGAAAGATACTTTTCATCTTGCTGCTAAAAGACTAAGAAATGGACATCAGCCTTTGGTGTTTTGCTCTGTTGGTTAATGGTTTGCAAGTGTTCAGCTTCCTAACGCTTGTTTGCTTGGTTTGAGGCTTCCAGCCACAGGTTCTTACTTTCTTACCCAGTTGTGGCAGGAGGTCTGGTGTTCAGAGCAAGAGTAGGTGAGAAGTTTGACTTGGGTTGTCTAGCTGCAGGTTTACCAGAAAAGCATTAATTGCTGATATGATCCCACATGGACCCAGTCAGCTTGGAATTAGGTCCAGAAGAAAGAAGGAAGAAATGCCAGATAACAAACCATTGCCAGGCTGTATGCTTCAGTACTTCAGAAGTCTCCTGGAAGGACCAGGCAGTATTCTCCATCCCACTGGAGAGCTAGTTAGAAACAAGCTAAAACTAAAGATATGTTCCCTTCTCTCACCTTTCCAATGAAGCACCAGAGATTCATGTAGTTCCTCCTCCATGGGTTATGGGTAGCACAAAGCTAACCTTTTCTAAATGTCTGGTTGGTACATCTTACTTAAATGCTCAAGGTCATAGTGGTTAATGAATTTGGGATCAAGCAGAAGTATTCTTTTAGTTGTTGAGTTGTGCTGCAGAAGGTTTCCACCCAGCTCTTCTTCACAGCTTCAAATAACTTTCCAAGCTCCTTTGGCATCTCTGTCCCAAGTAAAGCTTTTTCAGCAAAAGGGCCTTGCTTGCTGGAGGCTCTCAATTAATCCTGTTACTGGCTTGAGGTAAATAGCAGGTCAGCCCTCTGAGGTCTGAGTTATTTTTGTCAATCAGTGGTTTGGGTTCTTACCACTTTCTTTTCTACACGTAGGCAGTTCCTCAGAGCATCTAATCTGACTATATAGTTCTGTAGAATAGGAATCATAGGCAGAAATATCCCCCCCCCCCCGTTAAAAACAAGCCCTCCGAATCTTCAGATTTCTTTCCACGTGACTAATATTGCAAATAATGAAGAAAACAAAATATCTAGTTGTAGCACAATCAATAAGAGAACATAGTTGTTTATCTTCGTAGCAGAAACGATGCTGGAGAACTTGTGTTGCTTTTGGTTAAATTTCTTAGCCAGACTGCACAGGTCTCTGGAGGCCCTTATGGCTCTGTAGCCCCCTCATATTTGTCGTTTGCGTGGAGCGGGAGGTTTGCAACTATGTAATGGACCGTTTTGCAGAATTATACACACTGTAAAATACTGACATGGGGTATTTGGTGAAGATAATATAATTTTCTTGTCAAATGGTGGGAAAGCAAACCTCCTTTTCTCTACAGCATGGCAGCACCAGCAGATTGCCCGCATACCCACTACACCAGCGTGGCCGAGTCCTGGTCTGCATGTGGGGCTGGACCAGGAGTAACAACACACCCTTCGCCACTCGCTTAAGGTCCTACCTCCATTAGGATCCTACCTTGGGTAGGGTGATACTGCACAATCCTGTGCTGTGCAGAAATACAGGGACGAGGTCCTGCAAGTGTTGTGGTTGTGCTGGCCCAGTGCCACTCCAACCAACCACGGGGTTCTCCTGACAGGTTAATCATATCGTTTTACTTTGGAGCTAGGTCTGGCAGGGATGTTGCTCCAATACAGCACAATGAGTCCATTAATGGAGAACTTGGAACAAAGGCTCCTGAGACAGGACAAAAATAATGAGAAATCACGATTGTCTGGGAAAAACTATTTTATATGGGATGGTAGAGCCTTACTACATATATAAGGTCATTGTTAAAATAGCAATAAGGTTGAAGAATGACTCGAACTTCGGTCAATGTCCATGCTATCGGGCAAGCTGACTTTTCTGCCTCTTCATGAATACATACAATGGTGGCATGGGCTGTGCAATCACAGAGTGTGTCCCTGTGTTGACCGCTTGGCATTGACTCAACCACCTGAACCGAAGGCGTACCTGGAAGGGCGGCTCTGTCAGCACGGCAGAGTCCCAGCTGTCCCCTGGCTGTGCCATGGTGGCACGTCTGGAAGACTCCGTCTTCCTCCCGCTGTCCAGATCCATGATTTGGCCCACGTATGCCACGCAGACATCTGGAATGTCCCCGGGGAGAAACACTATTTACTCAGTTTTTCCTCCCAGTAGAAAGCAGGGCATGACACCCAGCGGTGAGACATTATGTGTAAGGGCAAGACCCAGCAGTGTAGGAACTAGCACACAGCCACGATTTATGCTTGGAGACTTGGAAACGCTCACAGGTGACCAGTTTAGGCGTAATCTTTGTGAACTGGTCACTGCAGTTGAATTAGGGAGGGGGAATCCAAGCCCTCAAAATACTGCCTGTGCTTTGCCGAGGTGTAAGCACCCCGTCCACGGGGTTGCGGGAGGGCGCTTGGGCTAGTCATGGGCTTGGCTGCTGGTTCAGGTGGCTGTTTCAAAGTGACGGGCATGTACGTGTGTGCATGTGTCTGAAGCAAAGGCCAATATATCTGACGGGCTGTATTTCACACTCCGACTCCTGCAAGGAACACCAAAGCCTCTCATGAGCATATTCCTCCTTGGGTATGGTTCATGGAAGTTCAGCGTAGAGCCTGTCCTGAGAAACATCCCATCTTCTAGGGCTGACAGTGTCCAGAGGCAGTGGAGAGGGAAACTGGAGCGGTAAATAGAAAATAACTTTCCTCTCTCCTTTGAAGTCTCGCAGATGTGGTGGTGAACCCAGCCCTCTTGGAAAGCACAGCGGCTCGCTGGGCTCTAAATTCACGTATGCTGGGGCTCCTTCAGGAATCGTTTACAACTTCTGTGAGCAGAGAGTTGCGAGAGATCAAAGCCTGAGGTAAGTAGGGCACCTGTTATACTGAGCCTTTATCTTTCCTTGAGAGGAGATGGGAGAGAGCAGGAAGTTTGATGATTTTGCAAAGCTAAACCAAAAGTTTATTTTGGTAGCCAGGGGATATTGCAGGCATCTTCACAGCACTTTTGAATTTGCATCTCTCAACATCTGATGTCCCCAGCGTGCAAGGAACATGCTCGTGCACTCCAAAAACATGTAGGGAAAAGAGGAAACGATGCTAACAAGGTAACGTCCTTGTTTAACTTATTCTCCTGTGAGTTTAAACTGTACCTGGGGGTGTCATTGTTGAAATTACTGCTCTTGTTCTTATTTGTCAGATGCCTCTTTTTAAAAACCTAAATATTATTGCCGGGGAAAACAGCGGTTTTTAGGTAAGTCTGTGATGTTGTCTTAACTCATACTGTCCCCAGAGCAGAGGGAAAACTATTCATGTGCTCAGAAGAACATAGGAATGTATGAAAAGTCTTAGAAAAATATAATTCCTGCCTAGTTTTTCATGCCCAAACCCATTCCAGGATCTTGGCAGCCTCAGGCACCCTCTTGGGACACATCAAATAATTAAGAAATCTGTGTAAGATTTGTGGTAATGCGAATCTGGGTAACACCCCACCATTCCAGGGTCAGAAAGGTGGATCTGAACAGGCAAGCAAAGCCAGGTGTGACCTGGGTGCCCATGCGGGTGCTTCCTTGCTAAGGCATGAGACAATTAATTAACGCCTCATGTGTAAATTGACTCTCAGTGAGAGTCGTCCTGTAAGAAGGGGATGCGCCACGAGGGCTCCTTCAGGGAAGCAGTTTCTGTGGATGGAAACTGAATCGTCCAAAGCTGCAGAGGTGAACACCAGATGGGAATTTGAGCAGCCGGGATGTATTCTCATCCGCTGGACGCTGCAGATCCGTTTCGCTAAGGGGGCCCTTAGCAAAGTGACTGCCTACTGCTGCAGGTTGGAGATGTCCACCTGGCCTGGAAAATTCAGAAACTCAGGCCAATCCTTGACTATCACATAGCATTGTATCTTCTTTTCTGACTTATGCTGGGCCAGAAAATGGCCCTTAATATCTTGATCCACAGGAGGAAACTGGGTCTCATGTACTCTGCTTTGCCTGTCGTGCTGAGGGAGTATTTTAATGTTAATCCTTTATTATAAATGTGTCAACCATTATGTTTCTGGAAGTCCTTCACCAAAATTTCTCCTCTGCTACAATGGGTACTGGTGTGTGTGAGTCTGCTTTTGTGGGGGATTTGAACTCCTTTATTCACTATGTTGTTCTTCACGAACCCTACTGTAATTGTATACGTGATAGGTTCAATAAAAGTATTTTTTAAAGTTTTAGAGGTCTCTGACTAATTCAGGATGGATGATACTAGACAGAGGTATGTCAGTAATCACTTGCAATAATGTTTCAAACGTTTTCAGTTGTAGGAGTTTGTGTGTGTTAAACAACTACAAATTTAATACACGTTTTGTGACTTTTACTTGTTTGCACAGAGTTAGGTGCGTGGGGTCAAATTCCCATTTAAGATCCTGTTCTAAGTTCAAAGTCCTGCAACGTTAATGATGTTAACTATGGATCACGTTAACGATGTTAACTTCAATCACAGAAAAAGTGAGCTGAGCCTGAGCAGAAAGTTTGTATAAGCCTTAACAGACCTTTAACAATATGAGCTCTGAACATACCACTCACACCTGTCTGAGGATGAGATTCACCTTCATTGGGACCAGATTTTATTCTGTTACTGTTCTTTAGTTGATATTTTATAAAGATATCTCTCCCGCCTTTTATGTTCTTTTCTTGTAATGTTCTCTACAGTTGACTGCTAATAAGATAGTTCAGAGAGCTGAAGGGTTTAACTTTGGGTGTTCAGCCATGATTGAAATTTCTCCATTTCTCCAGAAGCCTCAGAAATAGTCGCTTTGAAGGTTATGTCACTGGTATTCTAACAAACTGCTGGGAAACTGAGACTTTTCACAGCAGCCAAAGGGAAGTAGGCACATGAATCTTCCTGAAATTCACGGGAAGGTGGCAACTACATGATTGCAAAAGTTAAAATGGAAACTTTGCTCAGGAGTTCTCATGACAGCAGTGGGCTGTAATGATTACATGACCATGTGCTGCTTTTAGACTCAGACTGTGACACCCTTTCTTTACTTACACCTCTTAGTTTTTATTTTGCATCCTGGTGCAAGCATCAGGGAGTGTGTTTGTGCAACAAATGTCTGATGTGCCGTACAACAAATCAAACCAGAACTAACAATGCCAGGGAGGGCTGTCTGAATCCTAATAAGGAACAACAACCCCATTTCTACAGAGCTGTCCCTCCCCGGGGTATTGTGCTATTCCTTCATATGTTTTGGAGTGAAAGGCTGTTTATAGCCTCATTATAGGGTGTTTAGCATTAAATGTCAGGAAGCATCTGCTGGCACATTTCTCAGCAGGAGACCTAAATTCTGCAAGTGAGTTTGGGTAGCTGTCGTGAATATACATGGGAGTTCCCTCCAGAGATTTGAATCGTGTCTTTGAAGGCAAGTTAATGCTGCCTTGTTGCAAATACACTTCATAAAATAGCATTCTCGGTAAATGGTCAAGCTGAATATTCAACAGTAGGTGTTCTCCTCTTCCCTCATTTCAGTAGCATCCAGTCTCTGGCCCGCATCATAGGCACTGCTGGGAGACTCCTTTTGCTGGTATTATTGCCATGTGTGGAGGCATGCTTCCATGAGATACTGGTTTCAGCCATAATACTGGCTTAAGAAGCTAACCTCTGCTGGACCCTAGCATCACAATTTGTTGTGTCGTGGGTTGTGACAACACAAGTCTTTGAGAGACCCTGTTTTGAACTCAGTTGCTGAAAAGATATATTAAAAAACCAACCGAACAAATAAAATAAAATAAAAAAATAAAATAGAATAAAAACAAGAAAAAGAAAATTAAAAAAACCCAATTGGTTTGGTTTGTGTGGCAATGACTTCAAGTGGAGATAACCAGACCCCCACCAGCTTGTTGTCGCTGTATTGTGCAGACATTGCTTTTATACCAGTGAGTCAGATAAGGGAACTGATCCAATAAAAATGCAAACAAACGCACTTTTTTTTTTTGCCAAATCAGCTCGCAGTCTGAGGATGGACGCAAACAGGAGCTTCTGGGTTGTTTTTTTGTGTTGAAGCCAACGTCCCATGAAATTGCACTGACGGTTTGTGGTATAACCCCTCTGTTTGCAGGAAGATTTATACCAACCTGGTCTGAACTGTGGTGTCCTTAACTCAAAGCGCCCATTTCTCTTCACACCTGACCCGTACGTGTTCTTAGATATTCAGTTATATATGGCTGATAACCTGTATGGTCTTTGTGGACTGCATGGTAGGTCCTAGAGAATGAAGTAGGGCCGGTCCTTGTCCAAAAGTTGAGTGAAATCCTGTGGCTGGTGGATGCACCCGTGTTTTAGGACCAGCCTTCAGTTAGAAGGCAATCCTGTTTGGATATGCAGGAGGACCAAACTCCAATATCTTTTGCGTCATCCATCAGTGTCATGCTGAACTTTCTTCTTCCAGGACGGTTGGTAGGCTTATTGCTGGCGGGGGATGAGTGTCCACAAGAAATCATGAGAGCTCTGTCGTTGCCATGCCTCTTTCCCAGCACATTACAGCTGTAGGAGGAAGCTACAACATAGCAGGATATTTCTAAAGCAGAAACTGAGGATGAAGAAACACGCTCAGTAGCTCTCTACAGACAGACTGAATTCACAGAGGACAAGAAAAATAGGTTATTTGTCCCATCCATAGTCTAGAAGATGGGAGAGAGGGGAAACACTCCCCAGTACATTGTATTTTGTAAAGGGGACAACAATGTTTGAAGGAACTCCTCTGGAAGAGATCTTCTGGAAAGACCCGAAAGTCGTTAAGGGAAGAGCAGATCGGGTAAGCAGTTCTTGCAAAATGGTTTTCCATTAGGCAGCAGTACGTCTTTCTTTTCCCCTTAAAAATTGCATCATTCTTAAACAGTAGCTTTTAACTCCAAGCAAAGGGAGTTCTCATGCTACGACAGTTCTAATCTCAAGCTGTACTTTTAGTTCAAATTGTTAATCATTGTTAATTTGAAGTTATTTTTACTTTAGTGACCAACACAGCAAAGGCAGGAAAGAATTGTAATTTTGCGTATCCTCCAAGACCAATTCTGAATGCTCTGTAAAAGTCTTCCCACCAGCCCGCTGGCTCATAGCTGTAGTGCTCAGAGGCAAAATGCTAGCAGGGCAGGCTGTCATATTACTATTGACATTAAACCTGAAATCTGCACTATGTGGCACCTTTTCCCTTAAGCGGACATTCTTCTCTTTCAATAATAGCATCATGAACTAATACAAGAACTGGAAAGCGGGCAGAAAAAAAGCTTATTCATTTGTGCCCCCCAGAAAAGTGAGTATTCACTTTTCAAAAAACCTGTTTTGGGGTAGCCTGTGCCTTTGTTACACACAAAAGACAGCAATTCTCATGTACCGAGATGTCACTGGTGTGCTTCTAAACAACTTGTAGTCCCTGATGCCTCCTATATGGTCTCTTGAGGAAGTGAAGGATTATTATTGCCTTTTATGAATAAGAAAATAGAAGTGCAGCAGCATGAACTGGCTCGCCCAGAATCTGTCACAGATGTGAGAAGGGATTTGAGTCTCATTTCATTGTTGTTCAGTCTGCTATCCTTCCTCCTTTAGGTGTCCACGTGACCCTACCAGTCATAGCCACGGCCCCTTATCTACTGGCAGAACTTTAAATAAAATGGTAAGTTTTCACTGCCATGTTTGCAATCCTACCTGCAGCACCAAAACCCAAAGAACAGATTTGATTTGAAAAAGGCTGCAGAGAACATTAGTACTGATGAGCCTATTTTCATTAGCCGAGAACAAACAGCACAAAAAGACACCAGACAAGATAGTTAAGGAGAAGTGAATTACCTTTTAAAAAGCCTTCCACTTCAATAACTTATCCTATTGGAAGGAATGTAAAAAATAAATACATTTTTTTCTTTGACAAAAGAAAAAATCCTTATTTATTTAAACCTGACTCTGATTCTGAATTTTTTCAGGCAGAAGTTGTCATCAAACCTAAAAGTAGGTGGCAAAATGCCTACAGAAGCAAATCAAAGCTTGTGAATTAGCACTGGAAGTTTGCACTATCGAATTGTGGGAAAATCCGCGGTGCTGCTGTGCCTTGATGAATGCAAATATTTAGATAATACTTTTTTATGTTACATCTGCATGTTGCATCCTATCACAGTTGTACTTAGGTGATCTTTTTAGTTTAGCTCTGTCTCTTCTCTGTCTCAGAATTATCTTTGTAAACTTTTTTTTAGGCTGAAGAAGGCATTGAAACAAATAACTTTCTGTCAAAAGCTGAACGTACACTTTTTTTTTTGCATAAACATGGCATCCAGAAGCCTCAATTGGGATCCTGTTGTATTTGGCGCCATAAACCTCCCAAATAATCACTTATCCCACAAAGTTAACATACATTTTATATGTCCTTAAGGGAGGTAATAAAATGTCTGACATTTGAGAAAGAATATATTTTGCGACTGAAATTCTCCGTTTGAGTGCTGTCCAAAAAATTAGATCTGTTGACGGCCAAAAGTTGACCACAGTGTCTCGTTTGCATCTCTTGCTGCTGCGTTAGCCGCAGCAGTGTGCACCAGCAGGTTTTTAAGGCTACGTTTCTCTTAGATGAAATACAGAGTCCTGCTTATGGTATATAAACCTTTGTAATACCGGATGTCATACCCGAGTCCAACAATCAATTGCTTTTTATTTACTCAGTGCTACACGGTGCCATGTTCCACCCACAGCTTCGGGAACTTTGCCTTTTCTCTTGCAGTCCTTATCGAGTACACGAAGCACACCAGGACTTCTGGATCGCGTTCAGCGAGTCCCTGCACGGGTTTACCTCCAGATCCTGGAAAGCCTGGTGTTCCCTAGCGAGCTTTGCGGCCGAGCTGGGGAGAAGCCTGGTGCGCTCTGCTGAGAAGCCATCTAGGGATTTTCAAAGAAGCTGCAGCTTTTTGTATGGTGCTGAAAACAATCCCTTCTGATTGTCTCAGCAAACAGCTTCAGGTAGAACAGAAGACACAGAACAGACAGGTAGGACAATTTCTTCATTTCTTCTTCTAGAAGTGTAGAAGCAGTGTAAAAACTTGCATAGTAGCCCAGATTTCAGCTATTTTTTCGGGTGTGTTTTTTTCCTTTTGCATACTGGATTACTCTGCATCTGTAAATGCTGCTTCTTAATAATCTGTCTTGTGCCTAAGTTTTCTTTATGTAGTGCCAGCTTTAGTGTCTCAGTGACACCCAGAGGTAGAGGCAGTTGGAACCACGGCAGTGAAGCTTTAGCAAAGCTCTCCAAAGTAAGTCAGTGGGAAACCACAACTCCGTTTTACTGGCTTTGGACCTGGGCCCCTCTTCTCTCTGTTTAAAACTTCCGAGGGGAAAGCCAGGCTTCTCCTTCTCTGTGTGCTTAAATCTAAATTGTGCTCTAAGCTCTCCCTACGCTGGTGATTGCACTTTAATTTAACAGTAAAGGCATGAGACGCAGGAATGTCTTGCCTCCATCATAAAAGGATTTGCCCCCTAGACAGGGCTGATAACATCTGCAGATAAATAAGACTCCTTTTGGTTTTCCCTGACTCACTCCAGGGGCCTGCGGCTCCCTGCCTGCCTCCATAAGTTATTCAGTGTTATTCTTTCATCCATTGCTTCCTTCCTACTCCATTGTTCATGTGACCCTGAGTTTACTGGGACTTGCAGCTACTGCCGGTTGCAATTTCAGTGGCCACCTGGATTACCTACTAGTTTAACATTAAGACCTTCACCTTCTTTCCCTTGCCCTTTGATAAAAGCCATTTTGTGCAATTTACACTGTTGCTGTCATCCGGACTGTTGCCAATGCTTTCCCCACCTGCCATTTCACTTCTTGGACAAACAAAATTTAGTTTACTTTTCCATCTTAAATCTACAGCTTTGGCTTTACAATAGTTACAAAAGATATTGATACAGGTGTGAGGGGAGTGAGAACAAGGGTTTCGCTTAATTTATGCTTGGCTGGAACAGAGTGCGGTCCAGCATCCCAATTAGGACTGCTCTCCCTCCTATTCTTTTCTAGAGAACCCCTTCACCCTTGGTGTGGTGTCATTGTAGACTCTGTGGAAACGGTCTCTATCTCAGAGTGTTTCTTTCCAAGGGCTCTGGCTCTGCACTGGAGTGGGATGCCTGGAGTGGTAACTACCTTGCACGTCTCCTGAAGGCTGCTCCCCCATAACAAAGCCATCCAAACTGATGTGTGTCTCCTCCTGAGCTGCTGTAGTTTGTAGGAACTGTCATGTGAGCATAAACTGAAGTTGATGGTGATTTATGTTTATTTGCGGGGCTATAAACCATGACTACTCCGATTAACATCCTCTTCAGCTGTATCTGCTGCAAGACCAACCAATGTGTCAGCTGGCTGTCTTAGACTTCCCAGGCTCCTTACAGGAACCTCAGGCTCCTCTCATGGCAAACACAGGCATGTCGTGGTTTGGGCTGGGCTGGCCACTAAAATGAATGGCAAGTGCTCTCTTTTACTTCTCTCCTCTTCGGAGAAGGAAGAGCACCTCCCTTCAGAGGAGAAGAGAGAAAATGAGAGGAAGAGAGAACTTAGGGGTTGAGCAGAAACTAGAGTACTCTAGTGAAATATTAATAATAAAATAATAATAACAGAAAGATCATAGCATCAATAAGAACATAAAGAAATATATACAGAATATACAAAACTGGTATTGAGCTCCTAGGATGATGATCACATCACCCGTGGGCACTTGGAAAGTCCATGACTGGACTTGGTGATGGATGGGAACTGGATTCTGGATCTGGATTCAGGAATGCATGGATTTGGATAAAAGGCAGATGAACAGACAGAGTCCTCCTCAGACGTCGTCCATTGAAGGAAGAGCGCTGACCCTTTGATCCCTCAGCTTTATACTGAGCATGAGGCAGATGGGATGGAATACCCTGTTGGTCAGTTTTGGGTCACCTGTCCTGTCCACTCCTCCCTGCAGGTGGGACCCCTCTACCCTTTTCTGCTTCTGACCCTCCAATAGGGCAAGTAACAAAGTTACTTGGGTGTTATAGCAATAAGTATAAGCAAGAGCCGCTCAGCGTACTATTCCTTGGTATTCACTATAAACATCAGGCCTTGTCACTCTGGAAGCAGATACCATATGAAATAATATGCCATTAATTTCAGAGTTTAGTTAGTTAAAAGAGACTCAACTGAGAAGTAAAATTACTGAACAGAAAATTGGTTCTCTTTTACCTCAAACCAGGGCATACCTATAAGCACATTAAACTCACTGGTTTCCAGTGCTTTTCATTGCCATTATATCCATCAAGCAGTGAGTTTGTCTTTCAGTTTAGGTCTCACTTCATCCCAGTGTGCTTCTAAATTTTCTTTTTTTTTTTTTTTTCACACGTGAATCTTTTTGCTTCTGCTGCCTGGCCCTCACAGCTCCATAAGTACCTTCCTTCCTTCTTCCTTTGAGTCTTCTCCTTCAAGTCCTGTGACAGCCTCTGGGGAGGCCCCTTCTTGTTTTCTTAACAAACAGAAGACTAGAAACATGAACCAAAAATAGACAAACCTGACCAAAATCGTAGGATTCTTGCAAGCTGAGCTGCAGACTGAAACCAGCTTCCAAGAAATAATTCATTCAAAAACTTTCCACCACACCAGGTATTGATTAATGAAGCAATAACGCTTTGGTCTATTTAAATTTCATGCCTCACTGTCATGGTTGCCTCATGTCATGAACACTTTCAGGAGTCTCAAGGTATAGACATGCTACCCACAACTTTACCACATGCCAGAGAAGCTTCCCAGCTACAGCCGGTCACCAGACACTACTTTTGACTCTGCATGCCAGAGATCATCATTCTCTGGATTGTCACCGGTTTCCCTTCTGGTCAACCCTTGCTCCAAGGCTGTGCTGCAGGTGGGCTGGCCAGGCTAACAAGTGCTTTTTTTTATTCTGTTTACAACCAAAATTTCTCCTCAGTATTTTTCCTGGAGTAGTGTATATATGCTCTTCCCAAATGTGCTCCACAAACTCTCTTGGAACACTGCCTTTGCCTGACCCCTTCATGTTTTATGCTACTTTTTCTCTTATGGCCAAAACAGAAATCGGACTGTAGGAAAAAATTCATGTCCATGCCTTTCTGGGCAGACACAACCTGTCCAGCAGATGACATCCAAAGAAACACTCAGACCTCCGTCTGAGCTGTTTGCGTCTCTGTACTACGCTCACTCCCAAAGCTAATGCAATCTTGCTTTTTCTATGAGAAATTATGACTTTATTTACTGACACAAGGCATTTATTCTGTTCTGATTATGCCATCGTTGCAAAGGTCTTTTGGGATTACATGAGTTTTCTAGTATTTTGCTTAATTCCAGGGGATTTAGCCAGATACTAACAGTCCTTAGAAGACATTTCTTCTTCATAGAATCACAGAATCACAGAATGGTTTAGGTTGGAAGGGACCTTGAAGATCATCCAGTTCCAGCTCCCCTGCCATAGGCATGGGCACATCCCACTAGACCAGGTTGCCTAAGGCCACGTCCAGCCTGGCCTTGAACACCTCCAGGGATGGGGCCTCCACAACCTTTCTGGGCAGCCTGTGCCAGTGCCTCACCACCCTCAGAGTGAAAAACTTCTTCCTAATGTTTAATCTGAACTTGTCCTCTTCCAGTTTAAAGCCATTCCCTCTCGTCCTATCACTTCATGCCCAAATAAAAAGTCCTTCCCCGGCTCTCCTGTAGGCCCTCTTTAGGTACTGGAAGGCCGCAATAAGATCTGCCCGGAGCCTTCTCTTCTTATTGCCCAAGACCTGCAAATATTAGCTGTCAAACTAGCCTAAGAAGTTACACAGGCACTTGGGGTACCAGTAGCCTAAGGCAGAGCTGGGCGATAGGCAGATCATCGCAGAGCTCTGCTTTTGAGATGTGCCACATCTTGGATGAGAAGTGCTTTGTCGCTTGCCAAGATTCAAGGCTAGTAGAAAGTTAAAAACACAGATTTGGAAATCATAGAACACGGCACTAAAAAGAAGCTAAAATAACAACACACACCCTGAAGATTATGCTCACGAGTAGAGTTTCTCATTGGCTGCACTGAGCCTCATGTAGCTTCTACCTCTCTTTCTGTTAGTTTAAGTTGGGATGTCCTGTCATTATCTGAAGATTATCTATCTCCTTGGGGGGAGGAGGCACTGAAAAAAGGTTGAGCTTTTCTTTCTGTGCTACACCAAGATAGAGGGCCATGGGTTTTGTGGGCTTTTTTACTTCCTTGTTAAGAAAACTGCTTGCTTTATTTCTCCTGACTAGGTGTTTGGTTCGGCACAGTACTGCTGAAACCTCACTTAATTCCCTTTAGTCTCTCAGAGTCTTTGATTAAGTTCTCTGTTGTGTGCCTTCATTAGCACATTCCTAGCTTCAGGCTGTGTCATTGCCTTCTGGAGATACACCGGTAAAACCTTGATCACTCTATCAGAAACAGCAAACGCTGTCTTTTCTTACGGAGCCCGCAACTAATTTTATTCTGCAAGCAGCACATGAAAACCAAACGTGCTATGACAAATTGTAACGCTGGGAATAGGGTGTTTAATTTACATACCTGCCTCCCTTTCCATATATCTCTTTGATTTTAAATGGATCTTCTGTGATACTGCATCACACCCCAACAGGAGAAATGGCAATGATTAACCTCAAATAAGAGCTATACCCACCACATCCTTGTGGCTGTGTGCACTGTGGCATACATTTCTCACTGACTTAGCTGCTGCTGCCTCCTCCCCCTCTGGGTTCTCCTTAATTGTTGGGAGAAGAACATGCCCTCCTTAACTCTGCCATCACTTCCTGAAGGCCATGGGCACCCATCAGGTTATTTCTCTCTTTCATACGGCTGCAGAAGGATTTATGTGCATAACTTCCATTGGAGTTAATGGGAATTCACTGCTTAAACACCAACTGTCCGTGTGTGCGTGCGGAGATGAGAATAATACAGGTCTTTGTTTTCAGTCATGTAAATGCAGAGGAATGTGCATTTCTGTCAAACACCTGGACATCAGATAAAGGAACAATCTAACATAACATAGACTTGCACTGAGTAAAAGCAAAGGCTGAAAACGCCAGGACCTGGCACGCCTGTGTTGTGGTTGTGCCGGTGTAGCCGTGGTTATATATGGCTTATTTACTGCCAAGGTGATGCTGCAATTGAAGTGCAATTGAGTTGATAAAAATGTTGTGCAGTTTCCTTGGGGGTATCTCCAGGAAAATAAAATTTTGTGCCTATTTATGGTTAATTAGGTAAAATATGATGTTTCAGAGGGGAGCCAGATTCTCTCTTCTCAATATATTAGGCTCCCTGGGCCTTGTTTTACAAGATGGTTGTTTTTTTTTTCTTGACTCCATTCTGACCAGCAGGCAAAGGTTTCCTTATTCTTCTCAGAGCTCACAGAACTTGCGTTATGACAGGTCACGAAGTCACCCAGTCCAAGTCATCAGCACTAGAACAATATACTCCTACGTGCTCCCCTTTTGGGACCATGACCCTACAGAATGCTGGTGCTGCTGCACATCCCTAAAGCAAATATCAGTCCCTCCTGAGCTCGCCCTGACCTCTCTGAAGTGGGCCATCTCATCACCATCCGGGAAGGAAAACCTATAATAATATAGTAAGGACCTAATGCAGAAAGTACTACTATAAAATATACAAAAAATCATTGCTACTAGAGAGAATTTCATGGAAGGCAGCAGGTTGCCTCCATATTTTTCCTGGCAGGGTGGATGTGATTGTAACTGGGAAAAGAGACAGTACAGATACACTTGCACACGGTGTATTTAATTTGGAATTATGCTTAAAGTGTTTACGAACATAATTGATATGACACGAAATTTAAAGGAATTGTCTCAGAATGCCAGTAAATTTTTCATGCGAAGGATAATCGACTGTAAGAGCAATATATACTGCAAACCATGAGGGGCTTAAAGAAAGAAATCCCAGATCTCTTGGGTGATGTTGTAGAAGATCGCAGAAGATCTGCTTCCTGAAGACCCAGGGATCTCCCGTCCTTTCCACGTATGCTCAGCACAGAAAACTGTGGAAGTGGCAAGGGGGACAGGGCTGCGTTGCTGGAGTATGAAACAGCCTCTCCAGCGTGGTGGACACTGCTCCTCATTGTCCCCTGTGATTACCATCTGGAAAACTGAAGGCACTGCAGCCCTGTCCTCCTTCGCCTGCTGAGCTCTGTTGGGTGTCGTTACTTGCTCTCCCACAGCAGTGGAGTTTACAGAGAGTGTACACAGGGGAAGCACCACCAGGACTAGAGCATCTCTGGGAGGCTACAGGAGATTAAACATTTTCTAGCCATTACACAGCCCTTCAGGTGATGCTATATGGTGCCAAAAGTGCTGTTTCTCCCATGAGTGCAGCCCACTTTTCCCATGCGCACATGTCATGGGAAGGCTCTGCAAAATGCTGAGGCTTTTTGTTGGCTCTACATGGGTTGGATTTCCTCTGTGCGTTCAATCACGGCGTCCCACTGAGGGGTATCCTAATTCCTCAGTGGCATGAGCTGGGTTTTTTGATGTGTATCTGAGGAGTGTGTGTGTGACAGTGTTTGAAGTGTCACCAGTTACAGCATATGTGTCTGCGGCAGCTACTGCCTCTCAAATAACAGCAGGAGGTCTTGTGTAATACCCGTGTTACAAAGGGCACTTTAGTCGGAGGCTCTAACGAGCTCGGCTGTTGCTTTGCCCTCAGCTATTGATTCTTCTATTCACGTAGGCATGATTAGTGTTTAACGAGCCCTCCCAAGCATCCCCCCGAGATTCCACTTTGTTCGCTGATGGTGATTAGGAAATATGTGCTAAAAGCAGTGTGGACACATCTGGGGTTTGCCGCAGCGGCTGATTAATCACTGTGTTTTCCCTGTGCAGTCGGGCACGTGCGGTGACACAGGCAAATGAAGAGACGCAGATTTATACTCTGCGAACATAATCCTGAGACAGGTGCATCTCCATCAGCTCCCACTGAATTCCGTGTCCATCGAGTCACCTAATTTCTCACGGGATCGCAGCAAACATTTCGGGTACCCAGGAGACTGCCCCCCTTGCAACAGCCCCTTCCCTACCAGAGCAATGAAATTTTTGGCCAGAAGGGAGTTGGTAAACACAAGGTCCCAAATCTGGTGGGAACAACCTCAGAGACGAGAGATGATCTTGGATTTAATTCCCTGCAGAATTGAGCTCAGCTTTATCTCCCCTTCAGTGTAATCTGAGCAGCTGAAGCCAGATTAAAGCTTTTTGACCAAAAGGTTTTCGGCTCTGCTCCATCTCCTGTGGGCTGCAAAGGGAACGATTGAGAGAGACTATTTTAAAACATCAGGAGGTATCACATTTGCAGATGTTGGTGCCAGGAAGATGAGATCAATAGTCACCAGAGCAAGTTGCTGCTTTCTTTCTGCAGAGCCTGCACCTGTGTGGATTTCTTATGGTTTTCCCCAGCTGATCATTGTTTGTTAAGGGACGGGAGTACGGTGCAAGGGGCTCTGATGGAGAAAGGGAATTTCTAGCCACACACTCTTCCTTCCCCACTGCAGGTAAGTGGCACTCCACTGAATCCTGATCAGTATGAGTCACGTTATTCTGCACACACCCACTGAAACTATTTTCTGACCATTTCCATTTGGCATGTACCTTACAGCACTGTGTCAGCTTCCAGCTGCTGGAGTAACCAGTGAGGTATGGGAATATTTCTGTATGGACCTGCAGTGCTGAAGCTGCACACGTCGGTTCAGATCACACCCAGGGAGATGGATGCACAGGGGTAGGAATCCAGAGCATCCCTTCAAATTGAGTTACCTTGGATTTCTACCAGCTTATTGGTTCCTTGGAGGAGCAGTTAAATTAATTTGGCTGAGTAACTCCCAGCAGGCAAGGACAGCCCTAGAGCAACTGCTTACTTTCTGACATTGTCTACCTGTGTCCACTTCATTTTCCTCCCACAGGCTGGTCATGATAACAGGAACATGTAGGATTTCTTTTTCCCTTCCTCTGCCATCTCATGGTGTGCTTTCTGCTGCCAGGTGGACTGTTTCACCTTCCACATCCTCTGCAGGGATCAAGGACACTGCCAGCACACTTCAACCTTCCTTACCTGTTATCCAGTGTATTTTGGGACCTTTGGTCTTTTCTTATTCACTTTATGATTGTGCTGTTGTTTCTTGGAAGACAGCAATTTTCAAATTGGATGTTCCCCTTACACTGTATTTTTTAAACAGCTCTTTGATATTCAAGGGGTGGGCATCAATGTCCCAATTTCTTTCTTTCAGTCCTGTATTTCTTATGCATCCTACACTGACTTTTGACAGCAAGAGGATGCAGAAAGTCTCTCATAGCAAGGGCAGCTGGGACAAGATGCCCATCTGACCCCTTGTAGCCATTGCAGGTGCTCATAACAACAGATGTGTCAGTGGTTCCCAAAGTGAAGTATGCTCCTTATCCTTCCCCTACACAAGGAGCTCCTCACTGGCCAGGACCAGTCAGGAGAGGAGAGAAAAGCTGGGATGAGGAAAGCCTATGCTGTGGGAGGAGATTCGGTCATCTAAGGCTGACCCTTGGGCTTCTGTGAGGAAACCCTTCAGCACCATGTCGGAATTCTTTTCTGGAGTTGTAACTCCCATGGTTAGTTAGTATGAGCAATGCACTTGTGCCAGTTTGGGAGCTGGAGTTTTGATTGTTTGGATGGAAACGATCTCTGGACATTGCACTGGTTCCGGGGTTGTGGGGAGCCCAGCTTGGCTCAATCAGCAACAGCCACTTCTTTGCAGTGGGAGGTACCAGCCTTGGTAGAACTTCAAACCTTGCAGTTCAGGAGTTGCAGACTGCAGTTACAAGTCAGTAAGGGAAAGCAGAAATTATCAGTCCTCCTTTTGAACTATATAGGATAGTTGGGAAAGCATCTCAGTTGACAGAAATTTTAAAAATAGCATTGACATCTCGCAAGGATTGGCACGTAGTTTAAGTCTACACTATGGGATGCTCCAGGGTGTGTTTCTCTCCTGTTTCTCTCCTATCCTCTAGTTATTTGCTGTAGTTACCTGGGGGCATATTAAGCCATTCAAAGCCTTACTAGGTCACCAAGCATGTTCGGGTCCTCTGTGCTTCAGAGAGGGTCCTCTCCTCTCTCAGCTTTGCTGTTTGGAGGGAGGGTGGATCTGGACTGGAGGGCCTTAAACATCAGTGTCAGTAAGTCTTCAGTTTTGCATCTTGGTCATAGTTGAAATGCAGCACAGGCTGAATGACTGGAAGTCATTCTCCCAGATATAGTCCTAGGATAAGATCTTAATGGCAAGAATTTAAATCCATCCCACTGTAAGCCAGCCCTGTGTGACCAGCGGGCAGTTGGGAAAGTGGAGGATTCAAAGGTGAAGCACCATGGTTTGAAGTTAGCTGCCCAGCCAAGAAAACAACTCATTTGCTGTATAGTCGGCAGACTGAACTACTTCTTCCCACAGCTATGGGTCACAGCAAATTCACTGCTGCCTTGCTGCAGCTGGTCAGCTGAACCTCTGCCCAAACCATACTGGCTGCAGTGGGAGCTCAGACACCCAGCATACATGTACACCCCTTAGGCAGGCACTGAAATTTGGACAACCGACATTGCAGGCTGCAGCCCTCCCTGATGTGTTCAGAAATTTGCAAAGGAGGATGCAAATGGTGTGACTATTGGGAAGATGCTACCCAGGGACCAAAGTGTAAGGCAAGGACAAGAGAGCTGAGTTCATAACACCGAGTGACACCTGCTCTTCCGAGCGCTTCCACTTGTGCTGAACTTCCCTACATGAGCAGGTTCACATAAGTCCATGGGGAAAGCACAGTTGAGGGAAAAAGTAATTCCCAATGTACATGAGGTGGATTTCAGTGCCAAGAAAAATCATTAACAAAACACCCTGCCCAATTTTTAGCTATTTTAAAGTCTAAACAAGGCCCAAGCCTAGCTGATTTTATGTTTGGGTCCACTCTCATGTCAAAGGAAGGTGGTGAACCTAACTCTAGGAAGGAAGAAATGACCGGCCAAGGTCAAAGTGGTAACAAGCAAATATAAAGACAGCAGCAAGGAAAGTGGGAGTAGTGTGGAATGAATCATCATTAGTTAACATATTAAAATGGAGGTAAAAAGCAGAAGAAAGTTCTAAGAAAGAGGAAAACTCCAGAATGAAGTGAGACCAAGGCATTCTACAAATATGCAGAAGGACCAAAATTAATCCAGGTCTGTATACTTTTGGTTGCAGGAAAAAATGTGATACTTGTGGCTGCTGCTGTTGAGATGGGGTGTGGGTGGTGAGAACTTGAGGAATGGCTGGTGCAAGGGAAATTCCTTCTCAAGTTAGATGCTTTTCAGTTCAAAATAATTTCAGTTGACCTGGAGATTAGTCCTATATGCCATGTCCCATGTTGGCTGTTTGTACGGATGGTTACTTTGTGTTGGAATTAGGAAGCCAATTCAATGAATGTTGTCTCAAATAGGTGTAGCTTGGAAGAACAACCCTGGAGTCATTGCAAAGAGCATGGGCTCCTTTTCTTCCTTCAGAAATCGTTTATGGTGCTATAGGATCCTCTTCATTGTCACTCTGCACTTCAACCTTTATGACCACTGTAGTACCACCATTGAAGCATCCAGGCTCTTCCATAGCATTTCTCTTTGACAGGTGTCAAAGGAGAAGCCACTGCCAATACCACCCAAGGAGTCACACACACACACACACCACCGGAGACTGTCACTGCTCGGACCAGGGTCCCTTCGCAACGAGCGACCCCAGTGATTTGTGGTCTGGGGTCTTCCAACACCTTATTGGATTCTTTTTCTGTGTCCAGGCCAGCTGGCCATTGACTGCTCTCACCTTGTTGATTTGCAGTCTCTGCTGACGGATGTCACCTCCTTATCTTCTGGTTTGCGCTTCTTGTGCACCTGCGCTCGCTGGCAGAACATGGGGAACTGAAAAGTCCCAGACTTGGGAAAAACACTACCGAAACATCAGTGTGTTATTGACATTTTCCTCACACTAAAAGATTAAACACAGCACTGTACCAGCTGCTAGGAAAATTACTAAGAAAATTAACTGTATTGCAGCCTAAAGGCTTCAGCAAATCCAGCTACTCATGCTATGTAAAGCTAAGCAAACCGCATACGTCACACCATATTCTAACCCCAAGTAATTTATTCCTAAATAACTTATCTAACTTAAATAATTTATTCTTAAAGCTTACTAATTTAAGCTAAAAAATGGATATCTCTCAACAACAGGACTTCAGAAAATTTCACCTTCGAGAAAATACTCTTTGGCAAAGCCTTGACTTCCATGTTAGTATGATTAATCAGTTGATCAATACATTCAAGTGTTTGTGGGTACGTTTGAAACTAATTCTAACAGCGTTCATGTAAATCCAGTGAGAAAACACAGAAGATGAAGGAAAAAACAGAGATAAATACATATAGAAATCTCTTACCTTAAACGTTCTCTTGATGTTGGGAATAAATTGGCATGTTGCTGGCAGACATTACTGTCAATGCAACTTAGGGAAAGAATATGGTGATTTTAAAATAATTGCAGTTCACAGGTATAGGGAAGCAGGAGGTGGATTAAAGTTGTAGCTGGCCCAGTTTTAGTCTTGTAGTACACTCGGTAGGTAACGTGCCAGGGGAATGGCATTTAGGAGGGCACTGTATTGTGAAGGGTCCCACAATTTGGAAAAAAAAAGTGACTGGTTCATTGAAGGTGGGAGAACAGGTGGGAAGAGGGGGAGGCTCATGAGAGTGCTGAGGGGGTTTGGTGAGGAGGAGCCCCTTGAGAGTAGCGAAACCAAGCTGGTGTCATAGAATTGTAAAATGGTTTGGGTTGGAAGGGACCTTAAGATCATTGTGTTCCAACCCCCCTGCCATGGGCAGGGACACCTCCCACCAGACCAGGTTGCTCAAAGCCCCATCCAGCCTGCCCTTGAACACCTCCAGGGATGGGGCCTCCACAGCTTCTCTGGGCAACCTGTTCCAGTGCCTCACCACCCTCAGAGTGAAAAAATGTCCTCCTGATATCTAACCAGTGTCCCTGAGGCCAAGGGGAGGTCATGCTCTCAGGGATGAGCAAGCCCTGACGTTTCGGCGCCGAAGCGATCCTCCGGCTGGCTGGAGGAAGCTCTGTGGTTGAGTTGTGCAATTGTACTCGATGAGGTTTTTCTCTGCAGAGTTTTTTGCTACTCACAACTATTGGAAAGTGGGCGAGGTGGAGCCTTGGGATCAGCTTGTAGGACAGTGTCTCTGGGTTTGAGGAGTCCTGACCGGCTCCAGCGTTACGGATGCAGAGAGAGGGGCTGCTGCTGGGAAACAGATCCCTTACCAAGTTCATCCTTTTTTAAAGCAATTTGATATGTTGGACTTTTTTACTCGCTTGGTTTCCTTTTGAAAGCTTCCGCGTCGGCAGGAGGTAGGTAAGGCGAGCAGCAGTTGCCTCTGGAATTAATTGGGGTGCCCCAAGCCTAGGCGCTCTGCTTTTCTGCTTTACTCTTTCGCAGCTTGTTGTGCTGAAGCATTTTATTTTTAAGGGAGCTACTACACACTCCCTATCTACAGGAAACAGAATTTAAAAAAAAAAAAAAAAAAAAAAAGAGGAAGAATTTGGCAAGGAGCCAAGCCCAGTGACTGAAGTAAGAAGTAGGGAACTTGGAGTAAGTTTAGTTACCAGGACATTGCGTGGCAGAGCGGGTCCATGGTGGATTTTAAGGGGCTCGGAGACAAGCACGCGATGCCCATTTCATAGCGCGCAAAGGAGCTTTGCTTTCTTAGATGAGTGTCCTGGCGCTGCGACTACAAGTGAAGCTGTTGGTCTTGGGAGGGGATAAAGCTGCGTGTAAATGAGAAGACAGGAGCGTACCGGAGTGCTATGGAGGGCAGGAACTTTGTTGCTGTGACTTTTACAAGCCTTCAAGGGTAAGATTTACTGTTTTCCTTCCGCTTGTTTGTTTTCCCTCTCAGCTTTTGGGGGCAGAAAACCTGTGGGTCTTTTTTTTTTTTTTTTTTTTTTTTTTTTTTTTTCCTCCCCCAGACCCGACAGCTTCGCGAAGTTTAATCAAAGTGTTTGGGGGTCGAGCTTTCTCAGCGAGCGAGCTGATAGACTTCTGGGTGGAGTGAGCCGGGCTGTGCACGATTTCAAGCAGCGGTGGCGGCGGCGGCGGCAGGCGCCCGGGGAAGCTGCTATTGTTTGGGGCGCTGGGGAGGGAGCAGGCTGCTGCCTGCATTTCTGTCCGGGAACTCGCTCGGCCTCAGCTGTTGGTCCGTAACCTGAGCGTTGCGACTCGCTCACCCAAAGGAGCCGAATGCAAATTTTCGACTGCCATTCCGGTGTCAGTTTAAAGAGCGTTTTAATGAAGACAGATGGAGGATATTGGATCATTACTTTAAAACGTGGCAGATAACAGGCTGAGTCTGTTTCCCAGCAATTATAGCTAATTGCGTTGGCACGTTTGAGTGTAGGGGGTAGGAGCACACGTTTCCATAGGTTTCTGTATGTATTGCTTGGAACAGCACCAAAAAATAGCTGGAGGGCTCGCTTGCCTCATCCAGGATACGTCTTTAGGTGTTTAAGAAGCTGAGGAGGTTTCAGGGATACTTTCAAACTCTTTGCACTGAGTTAGTAGATTTAAACCAGAGACACTGCTCCTCTTGTAAACCCCAATGCCAAGAGTGACCATTTATAGCTTCTTAAACTAATTCCAAGTCGAATTCAGGCAAATCTGAGTTCAGCCCCAAAAGAGTGTTATTCTGGGATTAAAAACACACTTTTCGGTTGTCTGTCCTGCAGCTTGTTTTCTCTGTTTCCCACTTGCAAAGCAGGGAGTGCTACAGCCTGTGCTACTCCCTGTTTTGCTCTTGAGGTGTTCAAACATAAGGGGATGTAAGGAAGGGTGGAGAAACACAAATGCTTATATATTTAAATGTTAAAAGAATATTAGTACTAATTATTTCTAATGGCTGAAATTTTTGTGTTTGCTTTCGATAGGGGAAAGCAAAGGCATCGTCCACATTGGAACCAAAAAAAAAAAAAAAGACCAATTTGACTGAAATACTTAATATACCAGAAGTTTAAAGGGGGTCTTTTGCAAACGTGCCTTTGTATGGCACACTGCGAGGTCAGTCCATCCCAGGCGTGCCAGGCCTTTACATTGCTCTTGCCAGAGCATTAGCAAACATTGCACCAACTGTGATGTCCTTCTCTGTGATACCTGGGAGTGATCGTGACTCTCCTGTTTTAGCACCTGAGTATGTTGTCATGATTTAACCCCAGCTGGCAACTAGAACCATGCAGGCGTCCACTCCCCCTGCCCAATTTATGATAGGGGAGAGAACCACAAGAGTAAAAGTGAGGAAAAGCTCACGGGTTGAGATAAAAACAGTTTAATATGTAGAGCAAAAGCCACACGCATGAGGAAAGCAAAACGAGAAATTCATTCAGTGCTCCCCATCAGCAGGCAGGTGTCCAGCCATCCCCTGGAAAGCAGGGCTCCATCACACATAACGGTTACTCGGGAAGACAAATGCCATCACTCCAAACATCTCCCCCTTTCCTTCTTCTTCCTTCAGCTTTATATACTGAGCATGACATCACATGGTATGGAACATCCCTTTGGTCAGTTGGGGTCAGCTGTCCTGGCTCTGTCTCCTCCCAACTTCTTATGCCCCCCAAGTCTGCGCGATGGTGGGGCGGTGTGAGGAGTAGAAAAGGCCTTGAGAGCTTAGCAACAAATAAAACCACCGGTGTGCTATTCTACAAACAGTATTTCTCAACCCAAATCTGAAACATAGCACTATACCAGCTTCCAGTAAAAAAGTTAACTCTATCCCAACTGAAACCATGACACATGTGCACCCCCTCAGGCACGCAACTAAGGCATGGAGAAAACAGGGAGTTTGAGGACCTAATGCATTTTAAACCTTTAACATTTTCCCAGTTGTTCTTCCAAATCCAGTTTAAAGTGATATGTGTTCAAAATTTAGGGACTTAGATGTGGTTCATCTCATGGTATTGAACAGAATTCCTCCACCAAGAACATAAGGCATCACAGGCAGTCTTGAACCTTGTCAGTCACGATGCCCAGTGCTTGGGATCTACTTTCTCATACAGTGACCTATTGGTTGGATATTTAGCGCTTTACCCTGAAAAAAAAAAACATTCTAAGACCTGTGGGTGTTTTTGGTTACATCAGCTGAACACAGATTTTAAAAAATTAAACTTATAAATCTTGCTCAAGTGCAAAAACTGACCTGACATGGAAAGCTGGTGAGTGGAGGCATGGTATGCCTTCTGAATTTTTACCTGGACAGAGCTATTTAAACTTTTTAGGGTGTACCCGTACCACACTATATTTGGTGGCAAAACTGACTGGAGAAATCCTGTTCTCCTGCCTAATTCTCCTGGACTTTGGGTGCTTGCTTCTAGTATTACGGCACAACTCACTGCCCCCTCAGATCTGCTACAACCCCTGCTTAGGCAGGAATTTCGGTCCGTACTGAACTCCACCCCATGATCTGGATTAAAATAACCCTTCCAAAAATGATTGTATTTAACATGGATCATTTCACAGAGTCTGGGAACAAGGTGATGGGAGCAGAAGCATCAAGTGTTTTCTAATTCGTATGTATCATTGAATCTGATGTATCACGTAGCTATGTCCAGAGACATGGCCAAGAAACTAGCCATGTTTTCCATCTGCAACATCTGCTCTCCATTCATCGGAGTTGTGCCATGTCTTTTCTCATTTTGCTACTCATCACAGCGGTGGTGGGAAGTGCCTCCCTCCAACGCTAGTTTGCAGCCCAGACCTTAGCGAGCGGTGGTTTTGGATTAGGCTGTAGCCCTTGCAAATTCCATGTGCCGTAGCTCATTGCAACCTGCCCCTCATGCAGGAGGAGCTTTGCTGTTGTGTTCTCAAGCCAAATCTGGCTCTTGTCTCTCTTAAATTAGGCTGAGCTTGGTTTACGAGAAAGCATCCCTTCCCTATTTAAGACCCATCAAAGTAGCTTCTCGCTGTGGATATTAAAGTGCTCAGAGCCCGTGATTAAACTGTCAGTAGCCATAAAGCAGGTGGATTGTCTTTGCAGAAGCGTAAGCTCTAGCTAGACAGTTTGTAGAGCACGGTAAGTACAAAAGCCTCTATAGTGAGAAGTGATAATTTATTCTTCGCTTATACCCCCAAATTCCCATAAATGAGGAACTGGGAATTTGAGCTTTAAATAATTTTTGCTATAAGCTTTGGGACCATGGGGAAGTAACATGTGTCCTGTTACGCAGAGGAGTCGAATCCGTGTGGTTATTCAAATATGTGAGCTCCCTGTGATTACTGAGCAGTGCAGGGTACCTGGGGTAAACAGAGATGAAAAAAACAACAAAACACAACACAATCAAGTGGAAAATGGAACAGCAACAAAAAAAAGTCCTGAAGGGCTGACACAGACTGGGGAAGGCAACTTTAGGAGGTTGAAGCAGTGCTTCACTTTGCCTCTGAAAATAGCTCGTGCCAGGGAAAATGAAGGCAAACAGGAAATTGCCTTTTTTTTCTGACTAGAAAGCTTTCGTGTGTTTTATGTGTTTTCAATTAATTCAGGAATAGGAGGCTGTGAAAGTGTCTTACCAAAATCTGAAAAGTACTTCATGCCACATGAAAATGAAACATGAGAGTGATCATTTTTTCCAGAAAACGCAAAGGGAAATTAAAACCGTAGCAGTGTGTGTGAGTGATATGAGGCTGAAGACCCATCATTGCAATTTTGGAAGAGAAACTGAATCTCAGATTTAAAAAATAGAGAGATTGAACAAAGGGGGGGAAAAATAGAGTAAAGAAAACTGAAGAGGAATGTACATTTTGATTAGAAGTGGAATCTGGGGAAAAAAGTACCCTGAGGGATTTTGTTAATAGATACAGGTGAAAAGATGTTGGACCCTGCGGGTAGGATTGAGAGTCCAAAATACCCTAAGAAGAATACCTGGGACTGAAAGGTAGCCAGAGCCAAGGCCTTGGTTGACCACATCTGCCTGCAGAAGTTGTGATAACTAATACAAATGGGAGCGATACTTGGAGGACTACCAAAAGGGACAACTCCACCATCGTTTGCTGAGGTTTGTTTTCACACTTGCAGCCAATGGTCAGTGAACTCTCAGACTGAAAACAGACTCCTGGAAGTATGTAGGTGTACTGGCACAAAGGGGGGTGTGAGCAGACAGGCACACACAGAAGCTGTTGCCAGCGTGAGAGTGGCTTGGTAGGTAAAGGAGTATGAGGATTAGGTGTGTGAGTCAATAACAAAGCAGCAAAGGGCGACATTTGCAATATTATGAAAATAAAGAGTACACCTCAGTGTAATAGGGGTGTGTCAAGCCCTTAATGCCATCGTGTGTGTGCCCATTGAATACTGACACATTCTCAAATGACACTGTGGTTTGGGCAAGCCAGGAACTGGGTTTTGCTTAGAGGATCAGGTGAGCTTGGGAAGGATTTATAACTCCTGGGATTTTGCCAAGTAAGCAGCTATGCTAAATCTGTATGATGGAGATGACGTACCAGAGAGGTAATTGGTATCAATGGATATGGCAAAGTTATGACCCATGTCACCCCTAAAAGACATGGTTTTATGCGAATGGTGAGCCTGTAAGGATATTTGTGCTGGCCACGATCGTAACTTAAATTTGCTGCTGAGCAAAGATGTTCAATGAATGCAATCCTAAACAAATGCACTGAGAAGCTGAAGGAATTAAAGATGCCCTCCATGTCAAAATAGTATATTGTTGCAGTCTAGTTGTCATACTGCAGTCACGCCAGAAACCAGTGATTAAAGAATCACAGTAATTAACAAAAGCCATGTGTCAGAGCTGAGGGAAGTTTCAGGGTTTTTTTTTTGTGAGACGCGGATCTTAACTCTATTGTTTGTTTCGTGTTATTACTGCTGAAAGAAGGCTTATAACCACCCTCTCTTCTGCTCCCCCGCAAATATAAACATCCTTTTTTCCCCTCTGCTGAAATTATATGCCTTGTCAGTTGAGTATGCAGCTGGGAGAGGTTTGGTAGCTGTGGATAGTTTTTCTAAAACTTTTGGCAAATACTGCAAAATCCAGAGTTCAGCAGTATATCCACATGATGATTACAAGCAGCCAACCTTTTGCATCCTTGCGCTGCCAGTGGACAGTAATTACTAGATCTGTGGCTCCTGGTGCTCTAGGAAGTCTGAAGTCTTTACCTCTGGGTGTGTGGGCAGCATGTCTTGCTCCTCCCACCATCTTATGGGGAGCCCTCAGTGCTATTTAGGAGAGTTTTGTAAGATATTATAGTAATTCTAAGACATTTGCCAGGGAGGCTGTGGATGCCCCATCCCTGGAGGTGTTCAAGGCCAGGCTGGATGTGGCCTTGGGCGACCTGGTCTGGTGGGAAGTGTCCCTGTCTATGGCAGGGGGGTTGGAACTTGATGATCTTCAAGGTCCCTTCCAACCTAAACCATTCTATGATTCTATGACATGGAAGAAATATGTTGAAAATGATAGACTGAGGTCATTTAGGGATGGACAGTAAGGTTGGTCAGCAGGGTTGAGAAAGCTTTAGGTTGTGACATTGAATATTGTAACTTTAAGTGGTTTAGCTCCGTGGACAGGGGAAATTTTGGGGAGGGGTGTTGCCAAAGCATTTGTTCTGGTGAGCAGAAACAATTGGCTCTAAATGAGTGAATAGAAAAAGGATCTCTTTCAAGTATAGTGGGCACAGAGGGGTTCCCGAACACCGTGGTGAGTGGCAGGGAGTGCTGTGCCAGGGCTGCGCTGTGCTCAGGGTGTGCAGTGCTTAGCTGGCTGGCTGGAGCTTACCTGCTGCTGTTTGCCTTATCTCAGGCTCGTTGAATTGCAGCTGCTAAATATAGCTTTGCTTCAGCATCTGGAATAGAGATCTGCACAGAAATGTCTGACCTATGCAATGACTGTAGACTTTTCCCTAAAGTTCACCTTCATTTTCTGAAAAGACTTGAAGCCCAAGCTGGCACCAGGCGTGTTTCAGTGATGTTGCACCAGGCTTGCACTTGGGCAGTGGCATAGGCCGTATCTGCATTTGCGTGTTTCCAAAATATGATGTATATGCTATACTTGTCTCCTTAGACACCCTGGCTCTGCACAGATAGCATAGAATAGAGCGCAAAAACTTTATTCTGTCACCTAGAAAACATGTTCTATATAGATTACGATTCCCTCAAATGTCTCAGCTTGGCTCCACCGGCCAGTTGAGCAGCTGGTACAGCGTTCCTGTTGATTCAGGCTCCCCATCAGCCAGGCCTGCCAGGCAGCGCCGGCTTTTCCCATGCTCACGGATCCTCGCAGGCTGTCAGCACCAACACCACCATTAAGTACTTTAAATAATCTGTCTGATGCTTGGCATGCTGAAAGTTTCATTGCCGACAGGTTTTGATGTGATTTTGTTTAATGCTCAGTTCCTCTGCGTATCAGGATACGTTCAGTGCCTTAAATGCATTGCTGGTGGCTGGCTTTAGGCTTCTGGGCCAGGGAGTTTGCAGGCAGCGGGGGAGAAATTTTACTCAGAGCCGTACAGGCTAGTCCACCCCAAACACAGAGGGTGACCAGCAGATGGACAACCGTGTGAGCCAGCACACGTTGAGCACAGGCAGATGTACAGGAAACCAGTGTTTCCCGCTGCTTCCCCCTCATCAGGGAGGCTGGTCTCGCTCTGGGTAGTCACACAGTTCCTCTGGACCTTCAGCACAAGCCCTGTGAGTGTATTTCTCCTTTTCACATAGGGCCAAGGCAGTAGGAATGTCCTTTTCAGTCTCTCCTCCACCGGCCCGTTCTTCGTGCCATGTCAGGAGATGAACAGATCAAAATGTCCAAGGTAAGGTAGCCCACACTGATACAGTGCAACTTGCAAAGCTGAGATGGTTTTGCATTTTAAAACACACTATGTGATAAACTGTAGCTGTTGGCCACTGTTCTTAGGAGTTTGGTTCTCCCATTTCATGGACACAGAATTACATGTATGTGCCGCATCTTGTCATGCTGCGGGACCAGAAACCCCCATTGTGAATTACTTTCTCTTTTCTCTTGCAGAAGTTCCATGGAGTTGGACTAAACTAAAGTTTTGGGATGTCTCTATTCGGATTAAAATTTGGAAAGAAGAAATTGAAAGGTGAGTGCGGCCTGGTAATGCTGTTGTCACGGGTGACAACCTAAGGAATGTAAATACAGCACACGAGCGAGCCCTTGAGAGCATGCTTGGGAGCATGTCTTACACCTGCAGAGCGGGGAGAGGAAGGCAGACTTTCTTTACTTTTCCTGCATTTCATACTAATTTGGGGGAGTGCTGCGGACTGTGTGCCAGTGAACGGGGGGACGTCCGAAAGACAACAGGCTGCAAAGTTTGTGCTCTGTCATGGCACATGACTGGCTGGGGGAAGTTGGGTTTCGGTGTCCTTTCTAAAAGGATCTCTTGGTGGAGTGGGCGGAGGAGCAATGCGTAGTGCCCGCTCTCAAGCAGTTCATAAAATATGCTAGAAGCAAGCCAGCGTGAAGGTCTGATGCAGACTTTTGGTGATGAAATGGGTTAATGGCAATGTCACGATATTCCCTTCAATGAGAGGTAGGAAGAAGAACAAAGTACAGAGATGCACCCTGAGAGCACCCCAGAAGCTGCTGAGGGTAACACTAAAGCTGGAGGAGAAACCTACATAATTCCCTCTCTGTCAGCTCCACAGGGCACCCAAAGAAAAGGGTTTGGAGATAGGGAGCAGCCGTCCTCTGCAGCACGATCCTCATTGGATTTTGCTGCAGAAATCCCTGCGGAGATGAATGCTTGGAAGAAGTCCAGCTGGAGGGCTGCTGGCGTACCCTTAATGTGGGTCAGCTTCCTGCAGCCTCTTTGGGTGCACCTTCATCAGTGCCACAGCTTTGGAGCAGGAGCCACCAAACCGAGTCTCCTGTTTTATCACTTCACCTCCAGGCCCAGGGTGTGATCTCTGGTCGCGCGTCCATGTCTGGAGACGCTGTGAGGACAGAAATTTAGCCTTTCCTTTCCAGTGTGTTCCTCCCTGTATTTGAGGAATGCAGAGATTACTGCCCTATTTATATTTTGATACGAAATTATTTTTTTCCCCAACCTCCCTGAGCTCAGAAGGCTGAATAGCTTTTTCCCAAGGGCTTATTTTTGCAATTGTGCTGCTGTTTCCCCTTCCTGGTGCAGGGCAGACCGTGAGCCCTGGTGTTAAAGACAAGGGCATCCGTTTGCTGCTGATGGTCCCTGGAGAGGAGGTTGTGATTGCTCCCGGGGAAGGATCTTTGCCCAGCCCAAGGTCTCTTTCTCCATCTTGGCTTTGGAGATGAGGGAGCTCAGGCTTGCCTGCGAGCCTCCGTCCACCCAGGGCATCCCCACTTGTAAAGCAGTAGCTGTTCTGGTTATCAAAAAGATTATGTTGCTATATTAGGAAAAATTTGTGTTTTGCCTGGCCTTGTATCTGAGTTTTAGCAGAGAAGTGTTCATCTCCCCCTTCAACCAAGCGTCAAAGAAACTCAGATCTTCCTAGATCTAAACCCCATACTTTACAGGGAAAGATAATTTATTTTCACTTTCTGTGCTTTTGATCACCAGTTCAAAACCAATGAATTCAAACTGGAGGAAGTTCAGAGAAGGATAAGGGAAGCTGGGGTGATCAGGGAATGAGGAGCTTTCATAACAGGAAGCTAAAAGAGCATTTTTCCCTCCCCTTTTATTTTTAATTCTTTTGCGTTGCAGCCCAAAAGCTGAAAAGGCTGTGATTGCTCCTTGCAAACATTTTGCTGGAGTAAATGCCAGGGTTGAAGTGATCCAAAGGCTTATAAGCCTTTGTATTTGTAGGAGTCCTTAGGACCACGCTGCCTGAGAGCAGGCGCAGCTCTTCTGCAGGGAACATCCCATGCCCTCGTCTCGGAGGGACAGTGCTGTTCATGGAAAGACCAAATTTCCATTCCATAAGCAAAGCTGGATCACAGTTAATCTTACTGAAGACCCACGTTCGTGATATGAATTTCATGGGAGGGAATGGATTACCTCAGGCACCAGCTGCTGAAACTGGGATCAGGATTGCTCCCATGAGAACCAGTAATATTTTGCAGTTTCTCCCCAGCAAGACACAGCTCTTTTCACATGAGCTGAGCTGCAGGCAAAATTAGGAGAGTTTTTTTCAGGATAGGTAAAGCTTAACAAGACAGGTTACATGGTCTTAATTTCTTGGAGATAAGAACCAGGTTCTTGTACTTTTATGTTCAAGTTTATGTACAAGGAATCAGGAATGTAACCAAATCTCAGCTCCATAGCGCAGTACTATGTGGTGTCGTGTCAGACATAGAAAAACACCTGCAGGAAACCAGTTCCTAGATGACTGAACCTTGGTGAAGCTCTTCAAGCCAAAGTGGAGGAGTACATCTCTTAGATAAGCAGCAGTAGTGTTTCTGTGGAAAAGATGCCTACGATCTTTTACACTGAGGTTTAACCTACAATGAACAGCGATGAAACACAAAGGAATGAGGAGACTTTTGTTTCATGGAGTGTGTGGGAAGAAATAAGGATCATGCCTTGGAAACGGCTGATAAATGTGGAACATCTCTGGTCACTGGCTTGATCCCATGGCAGCTTAACTCAGCAGTAGACCTTCATACCTTGAAGATGAGGATGGTCAAGTACCATCTATGAAATGAACAGAAACAGGGAACGGGGAGGACTTACCCACACCAATAACCTTATCCCAGGGTATGTGCTTCCAGTCAATGGCAAGAACAGTCATAGCTGCAGCTTCATCTCCAGAAGCCCAACCTAGGGGCACTGTGAGAGGAGGAGGAAGGATATAAATTGAGTCAGGGCTTTTGGAAAGCTCCAATGGGTTTTCCTTCTTGCTGCTAAAGACAGCCTGCTCTCCGGGGCAGCTGGTTTTTGAGCAGCCAGGCTCTGGGCAGAGTTTGGCAGGGGTAGCAGCTCCCTATGGAGAAGGCAGCCCAAGACTGGCCTAACTGACATAAATCTTGGCTTGCCTTCTGGGACTCCCATTCAGATGTGATAGGAAATGTCTTACCACAACAGACGCTGAGTATGAAAAATATATTTATTTTTACATAATTTCCCATGGGGGAAGTAACAGTGAATTGAAAAACTTCTCAGAGTTTGTTTCAGAGCTGTATTTATTTTTATGATTTTTACATCACTTCCTATCACTGTGTATCACTGTTATTAACAACATGTACAACTGTGTGAAGCTGTGGCATTACCAGCATGTCTAGGAGACACCGCTTTCTAGTAAAGGAAATTATATGTGCCAGCCAGTCACTGTCAGGTTAGTTTTTAAAATAAAAATAAATTATTGTTTCAGCTGCTTTATTTGGCATGCTGATATTGGTCAAAATATTGTGAACTGCTATTACAAAAAACAGCATACAAGGTGATATAAAATCCTAAACCAAAATTGAAAAAAACAATATTTTCAAAATTAAAGTTATCCAAAATGAAGAAGAGACAGAATTTCCACTGCTAATATATCTGGAAAACGCCTGCTCTCATTCTAAAGTCGACTGAAAACAAACATGAAAAGAGGTAGATGTTTCTTGAGAAATCGTCTGTTGTGAAGACGTGGTGTGTCCCCACCCCGTGCCCAGAGCCAAGGCAGGTGAGTGAGACATCGCCGGGAGGAGGAAGAGAAGGAAAACCAGAACTGGTACTACTGCAGGAGACAAGGAAAGGGAGAGACGAGGCAGCCTCTGCCCCTTCCCGGAATAATCTAAAAGGGAATATTTTCTGGTTTAAGGTTATCTAGCACTTCTTCCAGGCCTGTATCCCAAGAGTGCTGTTTGACCACAGGTGTAGTACATGCTGGGCAAAGACGAGGCATCCTTCTGGAGACCTCTTTTCTTATTTTCTCTCTCCTTTTGGTGATAATATCAAATACTGCTTTTAGAAAAGGGCAGGAGCTAATATTTAACTTTATCCTCATATTAAAAATTTGTTGGACCTGAGGCAAAAATAATTCCAGTTCACCGTCAAGATTTTTGATTTCAGACCTTACATTTGTTGTATGAAAATGGAGGTATGTCAGTAGATCTCCTATGTGGGCACTGTTAGTGATGCCAGAACAAAATTAATTTTGTATTAACACCTGATCCAGGGACATATGAAATGTTTTACCAGTGTTGGCAAATTCCAGTTGCCATGTAGCGTTTGTTCAGCGCTAGCAGGAGGCTGAGCCCAGTACCAGGCACAACAGGCACAATCCATGAGCACAAACGTCTATTACTTGTCAAAGGAGAAGCCGCTGCCCGAGTGTTCTCACACCACCCAAGGTGTCACACACACACACCACCGGAGACTGTCACTGCTCGGACCAGGGTCCCTTCGCAACGAGCGACCCCAGTGATTTGTGGTCTGGGGTCTTCCAACACCTTATTGGATTCTTTTTCTGTGTCCAGGCCAGCTGGCCATTGACTGCTCTCACCTTGTTGATTTGCAGTCTCTGCTGACGGATGTCACCTCCTTATCTTCTGGTTTGCGCTTCTTGTGCACCTGCGCTCGCTGGCAGAACATGGGGAACTGAAAAGTCCCAGACTTGGGAAAACCATCAGTGTGTTATCAATATTTTTCTTCTACTAAAGGACTAAACACAACACTAGGAAAATTACTAAGATAATTAACTGTGTTGTGGCCTAGAGGCTTCAGCAAATCCAGCTACTCATACTAAGTAAAGCTAAGCAAACTGCATAAATCACAGCATATTGTAACCCTAAGTAATTTATTCTAATTAAAACTTACTTATTTAAGATAAACAACTAATACCTCTCAACATTCTTGCATTTCATTTCTTCAGGAGGAAGAAGCATTCTTGTTCTTTCGAGGCAAAAAGACACGATAAAGAAGATCTTTATTTAATAATGGAGGAACAGGCAAGAGGGAATAGGGCTAAACCCATTTATAGTGATCGTAACTGAATGGTCTTACTGCAGTTTTTTTTTTTTTTTAAATTAAATCCTTCACCCTCAGTACAAGCTATTCCGTTTCAGAGATGAAAATGCATGTGATATTGCCAGCATAAATCCTCTCCAGCCACAGCAGCCAGAGAGGCTCTGTAGAGGAAGAGGCATTTACACGTCGAAAATATGCAGTTTGGTAACATGGAGCCCTGGAGAGCCCCTCCTTTGAGTCAATAATAAAAAAACCCACCACATTTGTTTGCCAGGCAGCTGGGCATGTTCCTGCTCTGAGCAGGGCTTGGTTGTGACCTTCCCCTTCCCCGTTCCCATCCCACCAGGTTCTCACCGCTCCTCCTGCCCCCGCCGCGCTCGCTGCACCCTGCCAGGCTCTGGCTGGGGTTCAGAGCAGGGATGGGCTGTGGTTCCGTGCCGCAGAGCAGCTGGCACGTCGGCAGCAGGCAGGTTACAGCATTAGATTGACACTCAGGTGATGAGGGTTTGGCTTTTGTCTGTGCCCCAGACAGGCTGTGAAACGTAAATATTTAACCGGTGTGAGCCTCAGACCTGTTGTTTGTCTCTTCCCTTCACCCACCTATCCTCTGGTCCGTATTAAATGTTGAGCTTGTTGGGTAAAGATCCCTGGCTTTGGTTTTGGGTAGAGTTTGCTCAGTGCAACGCTGAACCTGGCAAGACACTGCTGTATTATGAATGTGAAATCCTGTGCGATCGCTGCTATAAAACGTAGATAGTCCTGTTCTCTTTGACCCAACGGTAGTGACTCTGCCCCGGTACAGTGACTGCAAATCGAGAAACTTGTTGCATGCTTCACTCATCTCACGTGATTGCAGAAAGGGGAAATTGTCACTTTAAGGTGAAAGGAGATTTTGGCTAATAGCTTGTATAATAACCTCCCTAGGAGCAGCAATTTCAGTTGCCTAATACAGTATACAATGACTTGCTCTCTCCCATGGAGTTGCTTTTCAGTGGACACTGTAATTCTCTTTTTCTGTGGGCAGGGAGGACAGAGGTACCAACACACTGTGGCAGACTTCAGTTTCTTGTGCACACAGAGTGACAGTCCAGCAAAGACCAGAAATAAGGGTTAAGGTTCCTAGGGTGAACCGATGGGTGATGGCCTGGGTGCTGGATGCTGGGTGGCACTTGTGCTGTGATACCAAAGCCATCACACAATGATGAAGAGGTGCCCAGAAGTAGACTCAAGAAAAGTAGGAGGGAGATGGGACACAGTGGAAGGAGGCACATCATAAGATTTAAAACAAAAAACGTGCTGCGACTGGCGGAGGTCTTCTGAGACTGCCTATAGCCTTTTGCAGGGCAGACCTGAATTGCAGCCTTAGGAAGGTCAGATATGCGCTCTTGGGACCAGAATAACTGTGTTACACCTTTCACAACTTGGTATTGATAAGGTTAATAGCTTTGCTGAGAGCCACACTGCAAGGGAAGCTGGGGAGAGGAGCTCAGTTCCTGGAGGCCATTCTTTGTAGCTGGTCCAGGGCAGCATTCATGCTCTTGAGGTCGCTTGTTTAAAGGGTGGAGTTGAGATCATTATTTTTACAGAGTTTATGTTGTCTCTGTTCTGTTGTCAGGCTTAGTTACGCCGACACTCCCCTAATTGGGCTGTGTTCGTTTCATGCATGAGGTATCAGGCCCTAGTTTGTGTATGACTTGGCAAAACCAGGCAGATCTTAACCTCCTGTTTCTTGGAGCCACAAGACCTAATACCTACAAAACTTTTCCAACAGGCTGCTGAAAGCATTGCTCTTGGCACATACTCCTTAGCATAAACCAGAAACAAATTTCCAGGCTGTCTGACCAGCTCTTGAATCTAACCTTTTGCAGGACTTTTCCATGCGGCAGTCCTAAATGGAGAAGGCTGGTAGGCTGGCCAGTTACATTTATAGCTGATTTTTGGCATGGGTTTAATTTTATTAAATACAGATGTTATTCTGTGGTTTAGCTCCTAAATCTGTCTGCCTGAGAAAACAGCCACTTTCCCAGTGACTTGGTCTCAGTGGTTAGACCAAGAACTGGGCACTAAGCCATATTTATGTATACTGAGTTTCCACTGATGAATAATTTAAAATAGTTTTCAGTGGCAGTGAAATGATAACTTGGAGCACAAATCCCGTTCCTTCTTTCCAGTGATTTTTTTCACTGCAGTTCACAGATGCAGAAAGTTGGAGTTTCTTAGAGATATAAAAAAGTTTCAAGAAATGAAAAACTTCTCGTCTGATAGCCCTTCATGTTTCCCCTCCCTTTTTCCTCAATGCTTTTAGAATCAACAGGGCATGATAAGACATGTGTGCTTGGATCTCAAGCCAAAATACCCTGAGCTGTGGTTTGCAGTCATGGCTGGGGTAATGCTTAGCTTACCCTAACTTTTTGTTTATTGCGGTCATCCAAGAGGCTTCATTTCTGTCCAGACAGTTCCAGAAACAAATAAGAGTTGTCTGGTCTATCACAGTTGTGAACCACTGATTTAGAAGACGCAGCAGTAGGACCTCACTCTCCTCTGTTGGTAAAAATAAAACCACTGAGGCACCACTGCCCTGCGCATGTGGTCAGCAGTGGTTCTCCTTTGGTGTAGCCTGAGGAGAGAAAGTTCTGTGTGCTGATGTTGTTGATGAGGCACCCTTTGCAATTAGTTGTGGTTGTTCTTGCTTTAGCCAAAGGTATTGGCCGTTATCCAGTAAGGAAAACGAAAATCTTGCCACGAGAAATTAGCCTCATATTTTGGCCTTTAGGGACACCAGCTCTGAGAGGGATGGATGGCTACGGCAGGCCAGAGACTTTCCATTCAGTTTTGAACGAGGTTCATAGCTGGCCTTCAGAAATGGGTTGTCCTAGAAAGCCTGCCCTTAGGTACCATATGATCAGGCACAGGAGAACAATGCCTTGAGTGAATTTCATTTGCTGTTTTATGTCCCAGTGCTTCATGTTCCTGTGCCACCCCTAAGTTGTTTCCAGCTATTTCTGTGTCTCATATAAAATCCATTCCTCTTGGAGACTGCATCTCTCACCATGGTAAGAAGCCAGGCTCCTCTCCTCACTGGAGCAGGTGCACACACGGTTTCTTTTTAGGAGCATTTGAGATCCTTGAATTCAAATGCACGTGTCAAGTGCCTCTCCCTGGCTGCACAGACCCTGGGGGTCAGGCTGAGAAGAGGGGACGGCTCCTCACTGCCCAGCGAGCCCTGGCAAGAGCCAAGCACCTCGCAGCACCTGCAGCTGCTACCAGCAGCACTTGGCATTCTGTTTCTGTGTGCTCTGTGTACTCTGTCTCATGTCCTGGCAAGGGAGTAGATACCCAAAGGGCTCCAGCCCAGATTAGCAGTTCTGGATGTCTTTGCGCCTCTCTGTCCATCGTGTGTTTCCATAGCTCCTTCTGGTGAGGCAGCTGGTCAGACCTGCCGGCTGTGAGCAGCACGGCCAATGTTGTCCTCTGCTGTGAGCAGCATGGATGAGGCTGTGCCCTGAGAGTGCTCAGCTTTTCATTTTGGGGTCGCCACAGGTCTTTGGCTTGCTTGCTCTGCTCCACGTAAGCCCGTGGTGTGTGCAAACAGCTCTGCCGCTGCCTGCCGGTTCTCCTTCCCAGGACCAGCACGCTTCTGTAGCCTGGTAAGGGTTTCAGGCTCTGTCACCTATTCCTATTTACGTTAAAGCCATTTATCTTTTCTGTGGCATTTATTCCAGGACTAGACTTGGAGCCCCTGGGGAGAGGACCAGAGTAGCACTGACTGTATGGGAGGAAATGTGCAAGTGTTGGGAAGTTCTGTTTTTAACAAATAGCTTTATCTTTCGTCTGCTTTGATAATACTGGTCGCCCTCAGGAAAATTCCTAAAGAGGCACGTAAGACAATAGTTGAAGCCCTGGAAGACTGGACCTCTTGGACTCTGCTTCTGTTTTCCTCTGGGACACCAGACAAGTTACTCTGATCTCTCTGTACATTGTTCTCCCCATTGTGAAAGATGAGAAAAATGTGTCTGAGGAAAGCAGTGAAGGATTAACCGCTTTGAGGGTCTTGAATGAAGACTCTGTGGTTGGTCTGAATCACCGGGTTGGGGCAGCTGGGAGCTGATTTGGAAATGTCTGACACAGCTCGATGTGCTTGCAGAAAGGCAAAAGCCCATTTACCTGCTAGCACAGCTTTACATTGGTAATTAGAGGGCTTGCTGAAAACTGTCCACAGACAGAAACCAAAAAAATGGGGATCTGAGAAAGGGCTTAAAAATTAGGGATGCTGTGTTATTTACAGGGTTATTGGAGGGAAAGGAGGAAGGATAACAGTTCAGTGCGCTGAATAGCTTAGACGCTTGCTAATGCAAGAGTGGATAAACAGGAAGAACTAGATGTCTTAACACATCATCTAATAAGTATAATAGACACGTGCTGGAATAACTCATGAGGCTGGAATATTAATAGAAAAGAATAAAGCTTATTCTGGAAGGGTAACAGAGGTGGCAAGGGAAGAGATGTTTTCCTTGTATGTTCATGTGCTCTGAGATCCATTGTGAGGAAGGAGAGGTACAAATCGCAGATCTCTGAGTAATGCTACAAGGGTAAAGAACATAGGCACAGCAAACCGAGAGGGGCATTTTTTTGTGGAAAAAAAAATATATGTAGTTTTGTGAGAGACATGGCATGATGGCAAATGAGGAATTCTAACTAGGCAGAGGCAGAGCTGGAGGGGATCAGAGGGGTACACAACCTGTTCAGCTGGCACAGCATTTTGGTGCAGAGGTGGGTAATTTTTTGGAGCTAGAGAGGAGGTTGTTCCAGAACTGGTTCCCACCAACAGGGAGGAGCTGGCTGGTCCTGTGAAAGCAGGAGGGAGTGTAAAAGGGAATGATTATGGAATGACAGTATGATGCTTTGGAAAAAGTGACAATATCAAAGTGTTTAAAATGGACTTCAAGAAGGAAATCTTCAGCAAATATGAAGAACTAGTAACTGAGATCTCATGGGAAGGAATTCTGGGGTGAAGGGAGAATTAAGCAGAGCTGTCATTTCCTTATGTAATTGGTATTAAGGGCACAGCTATAAGGTATCATTTTTCAAGGAAAGGCTCACAAGAGTGAGTGAAATGGCAAATTCACAATCTCCTCATTCACTTCAGGCAGAGGAAGGATGTCTCTAGAAGGTGCAAACCAGCTTGTTTTATCCAGCACAAACTGTGTGGCAAAGGCTCAAAGCGAGAAAAAGCTATCAAGGACATAAAGGGCAATAAAAGTTGTTCTGTAAGAGTTGGGATCTCTGGGGTTCTGTAACCCTTCTAGTAAGAGGGAGATCAAAGGAGGTTTATGTCTGCTACTCAGTGAAAAAAAAGCCTAGCAAATAATGTTAAGAAATCTGGGTTTGGGTTTGGTTTGGTTTTTTTTTTTTTTTTTTTTTCTTTAGACATCTAACATAATAGTTGCCAGAAACAGAGGAGAAGGGGGGATGTTTTGGGCCAGAATAGAGAGGGAGTGGGTTGGCTAGGTAAGGTAGAGCATGGCCTGGAGCAATGCTGCCTTTGAGAGTTTCTGGTGCACAGGCAGGCAAAGTTCAGAAGACTGGAAAAAGCAGAAGCATAGCATCAGCCTTGAAACAAGGGAAAAGAAAAGCTGAGCGATTATAGATATATTGGCTTCACTACTTTTGTAAAGGTTGAAACAATCCAACAAACCACTTCAAAGTAACTAGGAGTGTCTGTGTGGGGAAGAGAAGATGAACAGCCAGCAGTCCTGAAAATCTGCATCAAACCAAAATTAATTTTGTATTAGTGGTAGCCAGAGGGCTAGTGAAAAAGCTTTAGGTAGCTGTCATGTATCTTGACTGTCACTGGTGGCATTTTTACAAGTAAACTGGAGATACATGCTCGAGATAGAGTGAGTGCCAGACTTTTCGGAAAAAAAAACCCAAAACACTGACAATAGTTATCAATGACTGATTACAAAACTTGAGAGATTCATCAGGGGTGTATCCTGAGTCTGGCATTCAATATTTTCTTCTACATCTTGGCTGGCAGAATAAAGAACACACTTAGTAAATCTGTGAATGGCACCACACTGGCAGGAGCTACAAGCACACTGAAAGATAGGATTGGAATTGATTAGTTGGAGAAATAGACTGAAAAAATTTGGATGTAGTTCAGGAAGGACAAATGAAAGATTTGCGTTGCCTGATGAGGCCTCGGCTCTGCCAGAAAGGAGCTGCCAAAATGGATCATATTCTGGAACACCATCAGCTGCATGCTGGTGGTACATAAGGATATTATTTTAAATTACTCCTAGGTGAATTCTCATGTCAAATGTACGTGTTCTACAAGATAGGTGAAGTGTCCCTTGTGCTCCAGTCAGCTTTTGTAAGACTTCAGTTGCAAGCTGTGACCCATTTTGGCCACTACGCCTCCAGAATGAGGGGAACTAGCTGGAAAGTCCACTGGAGAGCAGCAAGAGTGATGCTACTTCTGACAGACTGACTCATAGGAAGTGGCTGAAGAAACTGGAGTTGCTTACCCTTGGGAAGAGAAGACTACAGTAAGGCATAACAGCCTTCAATACATAATGCATGTGTCTGTGCTCTGCATCCTTCACTAATAGAACAAGGAACTGAGGGGGAGCAGAAGAGCACTGTTGACCATCCCATAATTTGTTTAATTTGAACTAATGAGTTTTATGTCAGATAATGGAGTAAAATCTCTCCCAGGGAAAGGACACTGCAGTCCTGGAAGAGGCAGTCTGGAGAACAGCCATCACTCGAGCTTTCTAGGATATTTATTAGGAGTGCAACCCTGTCTTGATGTAGAGGATAGATATGATGACTTTTTGAAATCTGTTCCAGTAGTTTTTGATTTCATGATAGCTATGGTGGTAATGCCCCATCTGTGGGATCATGCTAGGAGATATACTTGTACTGGAGGAAGATCACTAACAGGATACTGCTGGCAACAGCCCCAGAGACTTCAGGGGGAAGAGATGGAGCAGGGCAGGAATAGAGCACCACTGGTTGAGTGATAATTCTTGTCCAGGAGAAGGTGAACAATCTGTAAAACCACTGCTGGCATTGCAGTGCAGAGGAGACATGGACTTTGTGCTATAGTACCAGTTCACAGTGCTGCTCTATCAGTGTCACCAGCCTCTTCAGTTCCCGGACATGGGGCAGTTACATAGAGCACAGATTCCTGGTGACATTGCCTTTTGGCAGCTCTGCTTTCTTTTTCTGATGCTTCATTCGTGACTGTATTGAGTCTGTTTACCTTCAAGCATGTCTGATGTGTTTCCTCTTCTTTACAGAGGAAGAGAGACAACTTCAAGCAAACAACCGGGATTTTAATCTTCAGTTTGAATATGCTGTAAGTAACCGGCATATGTTGTTTCATACAGATGTAGTCACAGATGTAGCTGCGTCTGCTTCATGTCTTGAGTGTTGTTTCAAGGGGGTGACATGACTACATGCTGGCTATGACTCTGCAAACAAGGCAGACACGTGCCAGATGAACCATCGGAGATGGTTCATTGCTGAGTCAGCCAAAGTGAGCTCTGGCTGTGGGGTCAACCCTGCGAATGGGCAGTCGAAGGGGATCTAATGCTGGAAGAGCGTAATGGCAGTGACTTTACACACTTCCAGAAAATTATTTGTGAGTCAAAGCATTTGCAGGATCAGGCTCCAAGGCCTTTCAATAACAGAACCTGGGGGGACTTTTCTGTTGGAAACGTGTCTTCATTTAAAGTAAAACATGAAAGGAAATGTGTCAGTTCCTCAGCTCTTGCAGTGAAATCCTCTCTGGCAGGAAGGTTTTCAATCTGGCCTTTGTGGCATCCTGCCAGATTTATTTTCAGCTCCTTAATAGCCTACTTAGGTTCACATCATGCCATGAAATCTGTGACTCCAAGGAGCACCATGACACGGGCTGGCTGTGACCCAGGTCTGCCAGGCTGTGGAGCCAGGCAGCCCCTTGGGCTACTTGATTTCCAAAGCTTGTGGACCATTTGCTCATGCTGTGTGCAGAGAAGGGCTAGCTCAGTTGCTAGACCCATACTGCCTGGCTGCAGGGTCATCTTCTCCTTGAGGCAATCCTGAAGCTCCATTCTTTCAAAGCATTTGCAGCTGCCAACTGATATTGAAATGAATTTTGTGAATTTTTATCCTCTGAATATCTGAATTCCAATGGTAAAATTTTCATCCTTCAGTTTTACTCAGGAGCTCCTTTGAATCATGTTTTGGTTTAGGAACATCACAAGTATCTTCTCGGTAAGAACTGGAAAAACTCAGCATTTCAGAACATTGTAATTTCTTGTGAGATAAAAAGTCTGACTTGCCAACAGCTTTGGCTAAAGATCTTAATGTAGCTGATCTGTTGGCAGCGTGAACTGGATGGTTTTCAGTGGTCACCTTGAACTAACCAACACAGGTTAGAGACTTCCTAGGTGCAGAACTGCTGTATGTCCTGAATATGAAATGCATTGTAGTTAATGCATGTAAAGGACTATGCATCACAAATGCCTTATCAAGCCTGGTGATTTGAGACTGGGAAAGTACATTTCATTTGCACAGGACCTGCCTATAGAGCACTGGGGTGGGTATCGCCACTACGTATGGGTTTCTGATCTTTCGCTGAATGTTTCCAGCTCTGGAGTCCCCAACATAGAAAAGACATGGACCTGTTGGAGTGGGTCCAGAGGAGGGCCACAAAGATGATCAGAGGGCTGGAACACCTCTCCTGTGGGGACAGGCTGAGAGAGTTGGGGCTGTTCAGCCTGCAGAAGAGAAGGCTCCGGGGAGACCTTATTGTGGCCCTCCTGTACCTAAAGGGGGCCTACAGGAGAGCCAGGGGAGGACTTTTTCCTTGGGCATGTCATGATAGGATGAGGGGGAATGGCTTCAAACTGGAAGAAGGTAGATTTAGATTAGATATTAGGAAGAATTTTTTCACTTTGAGGGCAGTAAGGCACTGGAACGGGTCGCCCAGAGAAGTTGTGGAAGCTCTATCCCTGGGGGTGTTTAAGGCCAGGCTGGATGGGGCTTTGAGCAGCCTGGTCTAGTGGGAGGTGTCCCTACCTATGGCAGGGGGGTTGGAACTTGATGATCTTCAAGGTCCCCTCCAACCTAAACCATTCTATGATTCTATGATTGCAATGTAGACTACGAGCAGCAGTGGGGCAGGAAAGCAGGAGAGAGATGTACAATGATGTCAGGGTACAGAGAACAAGCAACAGTTCTGGTTCTTAGCCTATTTCTGTGAAAAGCCATTCATAAGGTTGATTTTGCATGTAACTGCTTCCCAGCTGCTTGCTCATATGCCCAAGGATTTACAAATAAACAAAATTAAGGAGACGACTGTGAGACCTCTGGAGGGTTTCCGTAAGAGTCTATTGATTAGGTATGAAAGTGGAGGCAGCCAAAAAGTCAGCTCAATATAATCTGCTAAAACTTGGCAGTGAGTTTCAGTAATCCTACCCCTCGTTTAATCAGCTGTGGCTCATGATTTCTGTAGTCCAGTGTAGACTGAGGCTTAGGAAATCTAGAAAACTGTCCAGAAAGAGCCAAGCCTTGAAGTGGTGAGTGGGTGGTGAGGCACTAAAAGACTTTAAGTGGTGAGGTACAGGGCTGCACATCCTTCCTGGGCTGCTTATTTTCAGTAAATGCTGGCAAAAGTTCAATTTATTAAGCTCCCATTACCACGGTGTATGAAAAGGAATAACCTTGCTCATAAATTACTCCAGAACCCATGCTATAAATTGCTGGGTGCATCTGGAGATGCCCAAAGGGGAGATAGTCTCCTTGTACCCTCCTGTCAACATATGCATAGTGCTCCCGAAAGTTACCTCTCCCAGTCCTGTAGTCCACTGCAAGTGTCAAATCTGGGCCCCTTCCTCATGTTCTGAACGCAGTGGGGTTGCACTGCTAAGCACGAGGATGTGGTCCAGGGGACAAAGATTTTCCGAATGCTGGAGCCTGCACTGGGGTGCTCGGGGACAGCAGCTATTAGATTCAGTTGTCTCTCAGCATGCTGACATTTTCTAGACAGAGTGATTTTGTCTCCTGCAGCCACAGTCCTCCCTCAGGGTGACTTCCCACCCTCATGTATTTAATTTGACCTGCGTACAAGCAAATGATGAAAGCGTTGGACTTCACTCTGGTGCTCAGCTCTTTGGGGCATGAGAATCAACATACATGGACATACGGTGATTTGAGTCTTCTTTATAGAGCCAGGAGGAGAACAGCCATCCTCTACCTCTGGATCCCACAACAAGAACCATTAGTCCTTGTCCTCCTGCACAGGGGTCTTGTCTTCTCTCAAGGCATAAAGAAGGCTGCGCCAGTTCCAGCCAGATAAAACAAACACTGGGCAGAAACTGGAACAGCACCCACCAATATAACAAAGCTTAGAAAGTATTCTAGACAGTGAAAGCCACAGGAGTGAGGTTTACTTCACTTGGTAACTTAAAGCCATGTTAGCCATAAAACCTATAGAACAGGTTCTTGTAACAAAGCTAGGTGAAGCAGTAAATGTTTCTTTAGGGTGAGGCAGCAAGGTGAGAAAGGCCAGTGAGGAAAAGAAAGGGAAATGCAAGCAGAGGCATTGTGTATTGCCTTACTGCTGCAGCCAGGCTGTGTGTCCCAGCTGGTGTGAAGGTTCGACCCTTTCACTAAAAAGAGAGTTTCTATTGTGTAGGCATAGATCAAAGGTACAGAGATGCTTTGTCCTTGTTTAGTTTCAGTGAGAACAGGGAAGTGGGAGCCTACAGTTGGAGGTGGGCGTGTTGTCCTTGAATAGTTGGTCGTTATCGTCCCTTCCCAGTGCAAAGTCTACAGGATGTCTGTGAAGGGAGGAGAGCGTTGCTGAGAAAAACCTGAAAACTCTATTGTGTGTGCAGCCTGACATCAGCTCTGGCAGCTGCTGAAAGCTGGCCCTCCTGGTATGAAGCAAGGCTCATGAACACGCTCAAACCAGCTTTGCAGGAACCTGATGCTGCACTGTGGAAAGTGGTGTCTGCCAATGCATGCAAGGGCATGTCCAGATCCATCACACTTGGATTTGCAGGAGACTGTGGAGGGCAAATTCACCCCCAGAGCTCACCAGAAGATATGCGAGAGGCCAAGCTGTAGTGTGTCCCTGCCACACTGCTCCAGCCACAGAGCCTCTTTAGCTGAGCACCACCAGGCAGGATGGTTGAGTGGTGCGGGAGGCTGGACCAATAGGGGAGGATGAAGATATGAGGAGAAGAGCTGCACATAGTGGAAATCCCCTTAACACAGAGGCTTCATGGTGAGGTGGAGGGACAGTTTCAGAGGAAGAACTTAATGTGCCCCATGGGCATATGAAATATGTCCTGCAGTGGCCTGGAAGACTGAATTGGTCTCCTTCATCTGCATGAACAGAGGCAGTACAGACTGTGAGGGGGACAAGGAAAGTGTCTCTTACCCGAAGAAGCCTCTTACGTGTCCTCTGATGACTTTTGCTGTGATTAAATAATAGGAGGTGCCTGTGGTTAAGGGCAGCAGCTTCAAGCAGTGGCTGTGGCGGTGCTTGGGTAGGTCAGGATTTATTTGGGCTTAGTGTGAAGACTGAAGCTGAAACTAGAGCGCTCAGACTGGTGCAGCCCCAGACATCCTTGGCTTTATCCTGCACAGCAAGAACACAGTAGCTTAGAAAAATAATAAAAAAAAAAAACCTTCAAAACAAAGTGCTGTGCAGTTAACTGGAAGGGCTGAGTGTGAAGGTATGTACTACCCACCAGCTCACAAAATTAGTTTGGAATGACTCAGAAACCAAGCGTGATTGAGTGGCATGTAAAGGCACTTAATGCAGCACAAAAATGGACTCAATATAGGTCTGTAAAAATGAAAAGTCAAGTCCTAATCCTGTGTTTATTCACACTGCAGACAGGAAGATCCTTCCTGACTTCACTGAGGTTTGCCTGTGTAAAGACTGAAATAAAGTGAAAAGCAGGGTGCCAGATGTGGTCCAGCAAGATTTAAGGGCTTTAATCAAGGTTCTTATCTGAGGCAATTCGATCTGTCTGCACTGTCCCCAGCACAGCTGCAGAGGGGACAGCCCTGTGTGGGTCCACCACAATGGGCTCTTTGTCTATCAACACTCTGGAGAAGAAAATCTCTTCTGAAGACATTTAATGTTTGCTCTGATCCCAATTCCCTTTTATTTCTTCGCTTTCACATCGGAATTTAGCACAGCTGCCCTGGGACGTCACAAAGGGCTGCGAAAACAACTTTGAAATTGGCTTTCAGACAATAGGAGAGGAAATGCAGGGCCCATGAGTCAATGACAAATTTCATCTTGGATCAGGATCTAGGGTCAAACCAGCATCCTTTCTGCAGGACCGGCAACAAGGGGGATGCTTGGACTCTGCTTTTGTTCTCCCTGGTCATATGATGAATTCTCTGGTGAAACTGGAGGGATGTATATAACTTCCTATGGCCAATACACATTGCCCTGGGCTGGATCTCAGCTTGGTTCTTATCCCTTTGAAATTTAAAGAGAGCAAGGAACCCTGGTAGTGGGATCGGACTCTGCTCCACCTCCTCCACTTGCGCACTTCGATCTGAAAAGTTTGCCTGGTGGGTTATCCTCAAGGGCCTGGTCAGTGTGGTCAGGATGGTGGCAATGGCTGCCCTCTCTTCCCATCTCAACCTGCAAATGTTTCCCAGTGTTCATCACACTCAAGGCTGAAAGGAGTGTTGTCTGATCATGTGAAAGGTGATCTGAGTAACCCCTGAATAAATAGCTACAGCAGCAACCTGCACTGCTCTTTCTGCATTTAGGAAGGTGTTAGCTGGATTCATCCGAAGACCAGCTGAGGCACTGTCAGGTAGCAGCCAGAGCAGGCCTACCCTATGAGAGGGGACAAGCTGGGAGCTGAGGGTGACCCCAGTGCAGGCAAAGCCTCACTGACCAGGATGCAGTCCTGCAACATATGGTCACGGAGCACAGGGCAGGATGCTAGTAATGGGGCCCATCCCAGACAAAGTGAAGTGATGAACCAGGTCCTGTGTCCATCTAAGGAGCCCAGTCAGGAGCAGCGGGAGACAGGGCTGAAGACAAGATGTGTATCATAGGTCCAAGATCCATCCAGGAGACAGGGATAGATAGGTCTATCTGGGAAGCTAGGACAAATGTTAGGCTAGAGACCGATACTCCTACAACATAGCTCAGGCAAGGCCCAGGGCTGGGCTTAGGTGGAGCTCCTGAGCCCCGGACAGGGGTTGTGGATGGAAGGTCCAGGTGAGGTCAAGGCCATTAAGGCATATTAGGGCCCTGACAGGCATAGAAAGGCTGAGCTGTGCCAGACATGAGCTGCAGTGAAGTCCATAGACTCTCTTTGGACCAAGCCCTCCGCTCTTCATCTTATCTTAAACCTCATGGAGACAAAGTCTCTACCATACTGACTGGGAGTCTGGTTGTGTGAGACCTTAGTGAACAGACTACAGTGGTTTGGAGTTTGTCTCCTCTGTACTACTCGGCAGTGCTCTGCCCTCACCTTCACTTCTCCTCCCTGCCTGGCAGCAGCTTTAGGTACTGAGCTGACTGGAAGGAGAAGGCAATGTAGTCAAAGGAGATGATTAAGAGACAAGTCCTTTAGATCCCATGCATTGGCCTGTCTGTGAGCGATGGCATGAGGTCGTCAAGCCATGCCACCTCCCTCTGCCTCCATGCCCTCCTCTGTACCACCATGATGAGGACACTCATCACAGTAATGTTAAACGGATTAACAACTCTGTAATAGGGTGGCTCCAGGCACAAGGAACAGAATAGGAAAACACAGCCAGTGACCACATTTTCCTAGAAATTTTCCTGGAATACTCAACGTGTGATGGGATCCTGGAACTCACTTTTTTATTGCTGCCAGGAGGAGGTCAAGTAGTTACATATGTAAGAAATTCCCCAAACTGTTAAAAATTAAAAAAGAAGATAAAAGAAAAAAAAAGGAAGAGGATTGTGGGTTGGAGACAGATCCTTTTATTCCTCGTGTCTGACTGGCCAGTCTTTTACTTCTGGGAGTCAGGATGAGATCTTTACAGGGACCAGACAAATCTCATCAGCATCCCGTTGGCCTTTCTCAGTCTTCTGTTGAGTTTGGCTGCTGCCCACTGTCCGGAATAAGGCAGTGAACTTGGTAGGCTTAAAAGCGACCTAGCCTGGCTATTCTCTATTACCTATGAAAAGAAAGCTTTTGTGGCACCACTTGCCCTGTTACACAAGTTTATTAAATATGTCCTTGAGCACATTCACAGCCCTGTGGTCACATTGCTGCATATGGCAGCTCTGTGCTTTCAGATTGCACTGCTGCAGTTAAACAAAGTGCCACTGAATTGCTCTTCTGCCACCTCCTTGTGAGGATTTATCAAAGCACCTGGGAAAGCCATTTCTGCTGTTTCTCAGCTGCTTCATTGGTCTGTACCTTGTTCGACACAGGTACCAGTGAAATTGCCAGGTGTCATGGCACAACACCTCCCTGCAGGACGACCAGGGTTTTGCTAAGATTTGCTTTGAGCCAGGTTATCCAGCTGCTGGAAAGAAATATGTCACTGAACCAGGGGTATAAATTCAGATGGCCAATACCTTGCCAAACCCTGTCTTTTCCAGGTGTCACCCTTTAGCCTCCGTAATCTGGCCACAAAAGCGTCAGTGTTTCTTATTTCCAGTGACTTTTATGGTGAGGAGATGATTTGTTTGCTCAGCGAACAAAGGTAGGAGCCATCTGCTGAGCATTTGCCCGCGGTCAGACGTCACAGGCGGGCTTCTGAAAACACCCCCAAAGTAACAGCTCATCCACCAGATCTGGACTTGTGTAACTGTGGCGCGATGAGCACTATTCTTAGGGACAGCATTTTGGTGGAGTCACACCTCCAGGAGGTGTGAATCTAGCCCCTGAAAAGAGCAGATGAGAATAATCCCTCACCCACAGACAACGTTGCTCTCGTGTCAAGCTTTGCATCTGGAGAGCTTGAGGCTGACGGTGGGTAACCACGCTCGAACCTATTCATGTAGGACACAGGTGCACGCAGGGGCTGCCCGCGGTCAACCAGAAGTCTAGGGCAGACCTGGGAATGAGCGTAAAGCTCCCAGTTCCCATCTTTGTGCTCGGCCTATAAAGCTGCTTTTCTTAGATGCTTGATGTTGATAAATCTATAGGAGAACCAGAAGCTCCTGTAAGGCCTCTTAATACTTAATTGCTGCTTCAAAGACATTTCTCCTCCATCACTTTTCCCATATGGGAGTCTCCCTCACTGAAGACAGAGCATGGGGGAAGTAAGGAGAATGACACGTTAGAGGCGTCACTTTATAAAATGATGGCTGTGTATGGACTGTTTAACACTCTGCGGTGCTGCAGGTTCCCGAAGTACCCCTCTCATCCCAGAGTCAGGTTCTGGTACAGCTCTAAAGGAGTGACAGGCTGTGATGGTGTTAAGCAACATGGAGTAGGATCAGATCAAGAGCAGAGGCCAACTGAGATTTCTCTGTAGTCAATCGAGAGCCCAAGCTGTCAGAGCACACAGCCCTGGAGTATTGCACAGAGCTTCGGCTGTATCCTTGACGTGGGAATGCAGAGATTTGAATTGGAAAGGCTGAGGTTTTCCCTAGTTTCTTTTTATTGTTTAATATTGGAATTCCCTTAGCTGCTGAAGGCCATAACAAGTTACTTGTCGAATGAGAAATCTTCATAGTGATTATGAGGAATTATTTTTTCTGGTGGTTAGTTTTAATTATAGATTCTAGAATAATGAGAAGATCCACTATGATACTCCCTGTCCTTACCCTGAGGTCTGTAGTGTCCCAGTGTCCCAAAAGATGGTGTATGTCAAACAATATAATGATCCTGAAATACTATGGAGAAAACACTGGATGTCTCGATTCCTGCAGTTAAGCATTTGGAAGCTGTTATGCCTGTTTTTTTTACCATGCCTAATGGCAATAGGAAACAAAATGAATAGCTCTGGTTCATTCAGTGGTTTTCCTGACGTAATTAATGGACAGAAATAGAAGGCAGGAATTGAAATAAACCACTCCCATTCTTTTCTTATCCCCCTCTGAGATTTTTGCAGGCCATGTTCTGTAAACTTTATGTGAGTGTTTGCTGGGTAGTTTTTCCCATGTTGTGTGTGACCCTCCAAAAACTGTTGACGCAAAAAGGTCAGCTCCCCTTACTTTTTCTTGCAGCTACTGTCTTTTTTTTTTTTTTTTTCAAGTAAGTGGCCATGATATTTTTCTTTAGATTAGCGGGCAGGGAGCATCTTTAGACCCAGGTTTTATTAAAAAGTCTGCCAGACTCTGTGTCTGTTGGACACAGACTTGTCAAGCAGTAATTTAATTCTCTGTATGTTGGGTTTGCTGAGGATGCTGCTGTTCCATTGCTTCTGTTTTAGCAGTGTATGTGGAGCCCGTGTGCAGCGCATATCCTATGGTGAGGAATTTTGAAATAAACCAAATTTAACGATGTGTCATAATGTTTAGATCACAGGCAGAGTTAACCACACCCAGAGATGGCTACATGGTGCCAGGAGACGAGCAATACTGTTTATATGATGATCACTGATAAACATCTTTTCTTGCTGGAGTGCAATCAATGGGAGGATTTGGCATTTCCATCTCTGCTCTTTTAGAGGCTTATTCATTGGCTTGTACAAAGGATAAAACATGAAGTTAATGCTGAAGAATGTTGCTGTGCTTTTTGTCCGGACAAAGCCAGAAATCCAGTAACTGCCTAAAATGGAATAGCTTCCCCCATACACACCTTATGGTGCTGATCTTAAATAATTGGATTAATAGTGGAAACATGAAGATGTGTGTCAGTTTAGAAGTTGAGATCCTGGCTTAATGCATGGATTGGATGTGGCCTGTGATTCATAATTAGTAGCTCCTGTGCTCCTGCCAGCTTAGCAATATCTGAAGACTATTACAATGCTACAATCGTTATTTTCTCTTCCACTGAACCAGTAAATCTATTAGTGAATGAAGGTGCACTGTGTAATATCTGCCTCCTTGTGCTGTCTCACCTTAGTCTCACCTTAGGTTTCCCAGGAGGGAATTAATAGGCATCTTCTGGAGAACTTCTATGGGGGAAATTTTAGACGTGCTGGCAACAGATGGCATACATGCTTCCAGGACTAAACCTGGATGAGTGCTTGATAAATTTCATGTAAAAATAAAGTCTGGCACACCTAAATACTGAAGGGACAGCCCTAGCTGGTGGGGTCAGTATGATGGATTGAGCCTGTCTATTGGGTGGCAAGAATCAGACCAGAGACCTCTACTCTTCATGGAAGAAAATACCCAGTTCTGTAATCTCGAGCTTGGGTCTTTGATTTGAAGAAGACAGACGGGTAGCAGATATTGCTTGTGGCTGGAGGAGCCATCTGGAATTAGAAAAGGAAACTGGAAATAGGGAACAAAGCTGCAACTCGCTTACTGAAATGGTCAGTTCTTGTCTTAGTGGCTGTTTGCACAAGGCTGCATGCACGTGATCTTTGTGGAATAGAAACAAGCCACTGCTCCAAGTTGCTTTCGACTGCTGAATCAGGTGAAAATAATAATGGCATGTTCTGCTCATGGGAGGACCTATAATTCCTGTGTCATTGTCCAGCCAAATGGTGCTTCAAAGTCTCAGACAAGTTATAGATAATTGACTTAATGTGCATTTTCTAACACTGCTTTATAGATGCTACCAGTTGTGTCTTGTGGACAGTTTTTAATTCTATTTGTGCAGATGAGGTGACAGTGAGGTGGATTGAGAGTTGGCTGCGGGACAGGACTCAGAGGGTTGTGATCAGCGGCACAGTCTAGTTGGAGGCCTGTAACCAATGGTGTCCCCCAGGGGTCAATACTCGGTCCAATTTTGTTTAATATATTCATTAATGACCTGGATGAGGGGACAGAGTGTATGCTCAGCAAGTTTGCTGATGATACCAAACTGGGTGGGGTGGCTGACACCCCAGAGGGCCGTGCTGCTATCCAGCATGACCTGGACAGTCTGGAGAGCTGGGCAGAGAAGAACCTAATGAGGTTCAACAAAAGCAAGTGCAAGGTCCTGCACCTGGGGAGGAAGAATGCTAGGCACCAGTATAGGTTAGGGGTGGACCTGCTGGGAAGTAGTTCTGAGGAGAAGGATCTGGGGCTCCTAGTAGACAGTAAATTATCCATGGCCCAGCAATGTGCCCTTGTTGCCAAAAAGGCCAGTGGAATCCTGGGCTGCATAGGGAAGAGTGTGGCCAGTAGGTCGAGGGAGGTCATTCTCCCCCTCTACTCTGCACTGGTGAGGCCACAACTGGAATACTGTGTCCAGTTCTGGGCTCCCCAGTTCAAGAGGGACAGGGAACTGCTGGAGCGAGTCCAGTGAAGGGCAACTAAGATGATTAAGGGCTTGGAGCATCTCCCTTATGAGGAAAGGCTGAGAGAGCTGGGACTCTTTAGCCTGGAGAAGAGAAGGCTGAGGGGAGACCTTATTATGGCATACAAGTATCTAAAGGGTGGGTTGAAGGAGGATGGAGCCAGGCTCTTTTCATTGGTTCCCAGTGACAGGACGAGGGGTAATGGGCACAAGTTGGAACATAGGAAGTTCCGTTCAAATACACGGAAAAACTTCTTTACGGTGAGGGTGACCGAGCACTGGAACAGGCTGCCCAGGGAGGTGGTGGAGTCCCCTTCTCTGGAGATTTTCAAGACTCGCCTGGATGCAGTCCTGAGTAATGTGCTCTGGGCAATCCTGCTTTGGCAGGGCAGTTGGACTAGATGATCTCTAGAGGTCCCTTCCAACTCTGAAAATTCTGTGATTCTGTGATTCTGTGTCTCTGATGTTCGGAGACACTAATAAAGGGAAGATGTGTCTCTGTTTGTGAGCGACTACATGTACCTGTACCTACCTGCAGTTGTACTGGCATAAACTGGGCATCATGTTTTCACCAATTCCAAGAGGAATTCTGTCTGTTTATCCAGGCTTAGCATGACTATGTCGGGGAAAGGGAAATGTTTTTGAGCTGGTGTTGGAAACAATGCTATTGCTAAATATAAGCAAGTAAAAACACCGTTGAAATGGGTTGTGCTGTAATTTTGTTTCCTGTTTCACCAATCCGATTTCTTTTCCTTTTTTTCCCTACAGAACAATTCAATTAAAACATCAAAATACAACTTCTTCACTTTCCTGCCTCTCAACCTGTTTGAACAGTTCCAGCGAATAGCCAACGCTTACTTTCTTTTCTTGCTGATTTTGCAGGTATGAATGCACCGTGCTGGTTCTGGCAGATTGTGCTGTCTGTTATCAAAGCCACTCTATGTACTAGTACTTATAATAAAGTGCAAGCTATATCCCTGTTATGAATTAGTGTCTTAGTAAACCCTTAAAGTAGATAGAAAGTATGGGGAAAAAAAAAAAAAAAAGCAATTTCCTCTCTTACCTTTGGATATGAGGGTTTGAACTAAATGGAGAAAGAATGTAATTAAAGTTTTCAACAAATTGTGTACATTTTTCATGCCATGTCCTACTACCCCTTTGCATCTACATCTGAGTGCTATGAGCTGTCAATGGATTTGCGTTACTTATTTCTCCTGTAGTACAAAAGGAAGTTGTCTCTTATCCATAGATTTAAAGGCAAATGCCATTGGCAGTCGCAAAGGAAACAGCAAGAAGAACAAATTTGTAACCTGTACTGTTTCCCCAGGAAGGAAGGAATTAACATCAGGAAGGCTCAAGGTTGGAGCTAGTTTGCATAAAGCTGAATATTGCTGCTCCCTTCTCAGCAGGCTGAGGAAGGTGTCTAATATGGAGCTTCTCAGAGACTGGCCATGCTATTGAACCCTGTGGCTCCTGATGGCATTGAGTTGCACTTTGCCCATTGCTGTTGGCAATGCTACTCTGTCTGATCGCTAAACGTGCCAGAGGAATTGATATCAGGATTTCTGCCCCTTTGCACTCTGCTAGGATGTGGATAAATGCAGTGTACTCTGTTGCTGTTGAGTCATACGGGAATACACATTACCAATAAAAGGGTATAATTTTGATTATGTTTCAAGTATGCTATTTTAAATTTGACCATTTCAGTGCACACAAGTTTGCAAAATTACCTTTTCAAATGCTGTTTTTCAATTTCAGCTCAAAAAAGCATAGCCAAAATTTTGTTAAGCCTGTGGCAAACTACATACAATCTTCTTTGCTTATTTACAGGGAACAAATTTGAGAAATTTCAGCCCACATATATTTTTCAAGAAACTAGTGAAAGTACCTTTTTAGCTAAGCTGACAGCACCGTTCCTGTGTTGTTGTACTGCACTCTAGCTGTTTGTCTATCAAATTCATAGTATTTCAAACTATTTGCCTTAAATTATTCTGCTGTGTTTTTTGCTGAACCGTCTAGGAGTGACTGTATAAAAGCATACAGCTTTTTCTGCTACCTGCATCAAGGTAGGCTAAAGATGGCAGCTACGAGGCTTGCACATTTATGTATTCCTCCCCCACTTAATTTTTCCCCTCTTCTGCCCACTCACACCATCCCTGCAGCACTGGGAGTATCTCTTCCTGCATCAGGAGTGGATGTGGTGGATAGGTGGTGGGGACTCTGCCTCCCCACTCCTTTGGCACAGCCCAGTAGGACACGCATATTCCCAGTTAGGTGATTAGGTAGCAGTTACCTGTCTCTGCAGCCTCCACACCTGAGCGAGGATGTGCTTGCCTCTAAACATCATTCTCCTGGCTGGATTTGGTGGTGCCTGTAGGATCTGGGTTGTGATGGTGTAGCAGAAGGAGCAATACCAAAGAGCAGCTCTCCACCCTTTAGCAGCTGCTTTAGTGGCATAAATGTCAACTTCACAACACACATGGAGTTGACACTGCCCAAATCCAAACTGATGGACACAGTGATGGTGGCATCACATTGCTTCCATCATTAGTGCTGTTCTTCTAGAGGAAGGAAGGAACTATGCTGGGGTAAAATGTCCATCTCTGCATCACAGAAGGCGCGACAGGGTCACCTTCAACTGTTGGTTACCTGCATCACCAGCAGGGTAAGCGTAGCCTCCCTCGCTTCAGACTCCCACCTCCCTTTTGGGAGATGCTTCAACCACTTCAATCAGAGAATCTGAAAGCGCAGAGACATTCTTGGGCAGAAGCACAGTGGGAGATGCACCAGGGCACTTCAGTCCTTTGCTCTCAGGGCCCGGCTTCCCTTTGCAGCCACGGGACCAGAGGAGCAGGAAGCTCTGTCCATTTGATTCCAAATTTTTTAGCATGTACCTCTTATGTCACTGACAAAGCAAGCAGGCCCTAAATACCAGAAGCCCTTGAGAAACTCGAGTTCACAACAGTTACACCACCAGATTTCTAATATCCTGCCAGACTCAAAGTCACAGATATCACCTTAAAGCCATTTCCTACAGGCTTACGTGCCTGGTAGCAAGCACAGAGCCCAACACGTAGGTGAGGGACTCAGTCCACCCAGAAGCACATCATTATCACAGCACTTGCAAGGAAGTCCAGTCAAACTGCCTGTCATTTCACATAAACGGACTTTCCATTTCATCATTCACTAGTACTTTGTCCAAGTCTGACAGTGTAGTCTCTTCAGTCACCAGTCAACTTCAACTGGTCCTCTCACTGTTAAAGACGTGATAGACAAAAATGGCTCTGTAGATCTTGGAAAAATAAGGTCAACCCTGGCAACAGCTGTGTATTGTTTATTGATATGAAGTTTACTTCAGGAAAATGCGAAGAGTTACTGAAATAAAAACATAGAAGCGTTGGAAGGCTCTGCACAGCAGGCCTTGTTCAGATAGCTCTGGATCCCTCAGAGCAGGCTTGTCCATGTCAGTGCCTCCAGATAAATCCACTGGGGAGTTTGCAATCCTAATGTTACAAACAACAAGAAAGAGCAACCCATTGCACTTCCTGACAGTTCCATGTTTATAATCTAAATTACAGCTTGGTTTGTAAGCAAAGCATGGGCTCCCTGGACCTCCCACTGTTCTGGGGTCACATATAAATGATAGAGCTGCATTTCTGTCTTTATTGTGTATTCAGGTACCATAGAAAAATGTTATCTACAGCTTGCACAGAAAACAGTGTTCTTTGTTTCAGTTTCTGATGAACTGGCAGGAAATTTCTCAACTCAGATCTTTTCTTCCTACAGTTGATTCCTCAGATTTCCTCGCTGGCCTGGTTTACAACGGTGGTGCCCCTAGTGCTGGTGCTGGCTGTATCGGGAGTCAAGGATGCCATTGATGATTTTGTAAGATCTGTGTTGCTGACCTGTACTTTGGAGTTTGCCAGTAGCACAATGACTGAAGCAAACCTCTTAAAATAAACAAGGCCAGTGGCAGGCAGTTGGAGAACTGGTCTGTCGCCAAGATGGGGTCTGAGATTAGATCCCCAAATCTATCATTCGTTACCTAAAAAGGAGCTAGAATTTCCAAATTGCTGAGCAGCCCAGCAACTCTATTGACTTCCTCTGAAACTGCTCAGCTTGTCTGAAAATGTTGTCACTGATAGATATGTCTGGATGCATGTCCAGAGTTCTGTTTGTAGGCTTCCACTTTGGAGAACTCATCTTCTGCCATCTAGCTGCAACGTAAGGGGAAAAAAGGAACTGAGCATACAACCCGTGTGGGATTGTTCAGACTTGCCCAACTTTGTCTGAAGTCTGCTCCCATCAGAGCTAATGGTCAAAGTTCCATTGATTTCATGGGGTGACCTTAGAGCTTAGTTTAGCATCTGATTTTCTCTCACTATTAAAATAACTTTGGTGCTCTATGGAGACTTGGTGCATCTTTGCAAGTGAGCAGGTGAGAGGTGGTGAGGTGCTCTCCCAGGGAGCAATGCCAGCCTGCCCATGGCAGGGAGGTTGGACCCATATGATCTTTAAGGCCCCTTCCAACCCAACCCATTCTATGAATCTATGGTGATCTGTGGCCACTTTCCATATCAGAGAAGAGGAATGAATTTCTCTGGTATTTATGAAACTGATGGGCAGGACCAACACCAGTGGAGACAGGACTGTGCTAAGTGACATATAAGGCTCTCTCCTCTTTCTTCCCTCCAAGAGCGAGCCCCCTGTTGCCTGTTGCTCTTTGCAGTCCTGTTACGCCCTATGTTACTAGTGTAAACGTGGGCTTGAATATGACTCAGCTGTGACTCTAATCTGCCTGATCCATTCAGCCAGCTGGGTGAAAACCCGAAACATTAATGAACTGCCCACAGCTCTCTTGCGTGCTCGGTTTCCTGGAAATGCTTTTTAATGTACTGATCAAATTTTCAGAATCGACACAAAAGCGACAAACACGTCAACAACCGCCCGGTCCAGGTCCTGATCAATGGCATGTAAGTCCTTTTTCTTTTGCTGTAGTTTTGACTGGGAAGAACATTTTATTAATATTTTTTTTTCTGTGTGATTCCAAAGCATCACTAAACAATTTAAAATCTAATTGTCTTTCACACCATTAGTTTGCTGTTCATTTCTGGACTATGTGTCTGATTAATGAACCCAAGACACAACCGCAATCAGTGCAGACATTATGGCTGTGATCGTGCACTGACAAAAAGTAATGTTTTTCTGTTCCTGGATGTATATGTTTAAATAAGTGATACTTTCAGAGTATTGTATTATTTTACTCCTTATCCTAGAAATGACAAGCAAGGCTATCTTCCCATGTCCATTTATGTTCATAGCATTTATTTCTGCATTAAGCAAAACTAGGCATTATCAATAAGTTATTTTAAATTAAGAAACAGGAAGAGCTTCCCTATACGTGTCACAATACTTTGAGTGTGTGTAGCACTTCTGACTGTTACACTCAAAATATTTCAGCTGTGTGCTTTGGACATTGTACTTTTAGCACTGTTCTTTCCTGCAGAAAAAATAGCAGAGGCTTTGGCTTTTGTGGCAGACAGATGTGCTGTTTAGTTGCAGCTCCATGGAGTCCAGCTGTGCGTAGGACACAGCTGTAGACATCTGTGAAGTCTCTTGTGACTTTCTTTTCCGTACTATAGATAGCAGTTTGTTGTGTAAACTCCAACAGATGACCAAACAGTTAAAAATATAACTGGAAACCGAAGAACAGGAACATACTTTTTCTGCTTTCTGCTAAGTAAACCAGTTTCTTAGTTTACTGTGTATTAGTTACTGTGTCTAGGAAACATATATTGAAAGAGAAATTTTCTATTATTTTGCCTTTGTTCAAAAACTGGGAACCATGGGGCCTGCCCAACTCCAACCAACATTTAAAAAGCGAGGCTGAGCTGAACTCAAGCTCGAATACCCAGTCCTGTTTTGACATAGCTCTTGATATTTCTGACCTGTAAATTTTGCATATACAGCTATGGTGACTTGTTTACGTTGGCGCTCGCGGTTTAGCTGGCTGTTTGCATGCACATCTTGCTTAGCGCTGTGAAGGCCACTGCAGATGCGGGTGTATTGTGGTGGTCCCTTAGCTTAGTATGGATCAGGCCATGTCACGGCACATCCATCTTACCAACAACCTAGGTCCTGATGGCACCTACAGCCTGGCTTCAGGAGCAGAGCGAACATCCTACTTTCCCAAGCGGTGTTTGCTTTAGATGCCTACTTACTAGGAGTTTTCTTGCAGGTTAAAGGATGAAAAATGGATGAACGTCCAAGTGGGGGATATAATAAAACTAGAAAACAACAACTTTGTGACGGTGAGTATAGTTTCTCTCCATCCTGCTCACAGTTAGTCTCTATAATTACTCTTATCACTCACATGACAATTAGTCAGTAGTGATGATGACTGCCTCGGAGACCTGCAGTGTGCAGAAACCACAAGTAGCATTGCAGTGCCATGCCCTCTGACCGACTGAACTCATGCCAAGTCTGTCTGTCTGTGTTCAGGCCGACCTACTGCTACTGTCGAGCAGCGAGCCGCACAGCCTGACGTACATCGAGACAGCTGAACTGGACGGGTAAGTGAGCACAGCCCTCGGCTGCCATCACGGCTGCCAAATCTTCTCTGGGTGTTGCAAGCTTACCTGCAATAGCTTTGGTAGCTAGAGTTTCCTAATATGTAGAATAAACTTTGGGTAGGTATCTTGAAAATAACATCTTCTGGTGGATACTTTTGCCAAATGTTACGTGAGGAGGGGACTTTATTTTTAGAGACAGTTCTTCTAATGCTAAGAGTTAGTTGGAAAGGTGTTCCTGCGGAACAGCTTTCTGTTTCTTGTATCTCCCTTAGTCTTTTCTCTTAGCCAGATTATCTGGGTGAGATAATGACAATGAATAGCTCCAGTAATCTCAATTGGACTGCTATACCATAATATTAATGCATGCACACTGCAAAGGCTTCCAAACATTGCTCACTTCAGGGCACAACTGGCCACAAATCAGAGGGCTGCAATTAATTTGTATTAATTGGAATAAACTGGAGCTGACCTCATCTTTACGACCCAATTTGCATTACCTTTTCTGCATTGCCTGCAGCTAGCATCCGCTTGAAGGACTAAGCCACACCGGAGGGATCAAGAAATTGCGTCTCTCCCAGGACCCTACAGACAGCCCTCTGGACTTCCCCTGTCTTATTTCTGCTGAAAATGAGCTTGTAGTTCTTGTACACACAAGTGCCAGGGAACACTTTTAGGAGGCCCTGAACAAATGTAGTGTTTCTTTGATGTTGCATTTCATATTCCCCAGCTAGCTTGTCCCAGGACTGTAGTGCTCTTCAGGACCAGAATACCATGGGAGAAGATACAGAGCTCCCTTATATGCTCAGACACCTCAGGGTTCAATGTGGTGAGAGTGGCAGGATAGACAGTGAGATGCTCAGGGAGATGAGATGCCTGATCTTGCATTTTGTGGTGAAAATGAGAAGTCAGAGCCACCTCACCCTCTTTGGTACCATGGTACCATCTCCAGAATATTCTGGACTACTTGTCTTTGCAGCTGAAAGAGGCAACTGCACCCTTTGGCCAGGTAAAAAGAAGGCATATGATGGCCTGGTCCATCAGATGGCTAAGGAAGAAGACTGTCCTCAAGAACAGAAGTGACTTTCAGGGAGCTCTTTCAGTTCACATATGACTTTCAGTTCATGTTTTTGTCTCATGTTATTTGTCACAGTGAAACAAACCTGAAGGTGAAGCAGGCACTGACAGTCACTGCAGAGCTTGGGGAAGATCTTCAGAAACTGACAGAGTTCAATGGTGAGTCTACATGGAAAATTCGCTTTCCAGAGGTTTTGCCCAAACACCAGAGCCCAGAGAGTGCCTGGGAGTCTTCCTTCCAAGCTGTGTGCTGCTCCCTGATAGGACGTAGAGAAAGAGGTCCCCCTTTGCTTGCAGGTCTCTTCTGTGCTGTGCCTGGCTATAACCTGAAACTGCATCGGTAGGAATTCTCCTCCTGGCTGCACACTTTCCTTTATCATCAGTCTGTGCACATTGAGACTACCCACCTCAAACCTCGAGACAAGAGTTTGTGTAATTGCACAGTGGAAACTGTTTCCCCCAAACCGCATGCTTAGTTCTGATCTCAAATTATTTTCACAATGCACTTTTACACTGATGCAGAAATGCTGATGCATCAATTACATTTAGCTTCTGAGCAGCGGCACTTTCCAGACACCGTGCAGAGCTGAGGACTGACTCCGTGCATGCAGCACAGGTGACTTCTTCCCAGCCCGAAGGTTCCCCCTGCCAGCACTTCTCTCCTCTCTTGATGCTACAATGAAGGCTGCATTTTAAGATATTTAAAAAGCAGTACAGATGTCATTTAAGGGCAACATGTCCTTTCTTATCACTGTTTCATATATCAAATTTAGAATAGAATAGAATAGAACGGAATGGAATGGAACGGAATGGAACGGAATGGAATGGAATGGAATGGAATGGAATAGAACAGACTATTTTAGTTGGAAGAGATCTACAATGACCATCACGTCCAACTGCCTGACTACTTCAGGGCTGACCGAAAGTTAAAGCAAATTATTAAGAGCATTGTCCAAATGGCTCTGAGACACTGACGGGCTTGGGGCATCGACCACCTCTCTGGGAAGCCTGTTCCGGTGTGTGACCACCCTCTTGGTGAAAAAATGCTTCCTAATGTCCAGTCTAAACCTCCCTGATGCAGCTTTGAACCATTCCCACATGTCCTGTCACTGGGTACCAGGGAATATATAGCAGCACATACACAGAAAGGAGCCAGACCTGTCGAAACCAGAATACTCCACGCTCACACATCATCTGTCTTCAGGGAGAGGATGGGGGAACAGACCAAGTGGTGTTAGTCACGCTCCACGGTGTCCTGCTGGCTTAGGTATGAGGGCAGGATTACGGGAAGAGTCTGTATGGAAAGGGGTGGAGTAAGTGCTGCTGTCATTGGAACATCTCAAGGACGGCAGGCTCTCAGGAAATATTTTTAGATAAAGAGGAAAAATAATTTAAAAAAAAAAAAATTCTCTTCGAAATAACTGGATGATTCCAGGAAAAAGGGTGTGGATGTGGCAGAGAGTTAGCGTAGCTACCAGTAGGTCCCTGGTAGAGCAATCCAATGCCATGGCCTTTTCCTTTGCTTTCTACATTGAGGTTTTATGCAATAATGTGTGTGGTCTCAGCTGAGTGTGATATCAGTACATCAGGATTCCTCAGAAGTGATGGCTGAGGTTCTGAGTGTTTTAGGTTTAGAGGAATATGTTTTTACAGGTGCACTTGGATGCTTTATATTAATAGTCAGAGTGGCATGCCTTAACTATTTTCCTGAAGAGGCTGCACTGTATATCAACTTGTAAGCAAAATGTTAATCTCAATTTCTCAAGCATTTTCTGTGTAAAGCTTATCTAAGGATACTGCACTCTTGAAAGTACATAATTGAAGAAAATGTTTCAAAATATTTTGGAAAACTAAAACTTTTTAAATCAAATATTTATTTGTCCTTCAAATCTCTATTATAGTTATATTGTAAATAAAAGTGGCCTCTTCGCAATACTTAACATGAATAAAATGTTTCCCAGAATGATTTATATTTGGCAGAGTACTGGGAAGAGTGCCTGGAATCAGACCCAACCTTGCATTTCCCTTAGCAAACCTCTGTAGAAGTATTTAAATATTTATGTAACTCTTTATCTAATTACTTCTTAAGACAGGAAGAGAGGAAAGGGTTGAGCAGCTAATACAGGCACTCAGTGGAATGCTCAATGTGAGTTATTATGTTTGTTGACATCGCAGTGGTTCGGATAAGGAAGATGCTTGCAAAACACGGAATGTCTTTATTTGGTTTGGGGAGCTGGGAGATGAGAAAGGAAACAATACTTTTCAGTTACCTGCTACTTATCACATGTAGACTTGGTAGTGTTTAACTCTTTTCAGGTGAAAGGCATTCCAGATATCTTCTTGCTGTTAGTGGGAGGGGGAGACAGCAGGGACAGTGCCTTGCCAAGGTATCTTCAGCTGCAGGGCTACTGGGGCCAGTGCAGGTACACTGAGTGAATCTCCAGAGCGTCTCATTTTCTTGTGATCGGTCCGATTTGGATGAATCTCTTCTGATCTCAAAATCAGCGTATCAGTAACCCAGACCAACCCACTTACTGGAAAGAAGGTGTGGATGTTGACATGACACGAACGTTGTCCCACAGCGGGCATGAGGAGAGGCACAGTCTTCCTGGTGGGGGACCGTGCCCTGAGTTTCGTTCACCAAAATCTCACGGTGCTGTGTTTCAGGTTACACTGCAAAGCCTCTGGTTGCTTTGTGCTTTTCAAGGGGCTGCAAAGGCTGTAGCGAGACAGGTCTGGTTGCTGTAGACTTTTAGAAAAGATGGAGTACGGGACTGATTGTTCTTGGGTTAACTCGATGATAAAATAGTTGTTAATATGAGCTCTGATGTCACATGTGTCACAGAATTTCCTAAGCGCTTCATCTTTCAAGAGGGATGATTTGGCTGCCCTAAGTAATCATACCCCTGTACTCGGCACTGGTGAGGCCTCACCTCGAGTACTGTGTTCAGTTTTGGGCCCCTCACTACAAGAAGGACATTGAGGTGTTGGAGCGTGTCCAGAGAAGGGCTACAAAGCTGGTGAAGGGTCTGGAGGACAAATCTTATGAGGAACGACTGAGGGAAGTGGGGTTGTTTAGCCTGGAGAAGAGGAGGCTGAGGGGAGACCTTATCACCCTCTACAACTACCTGAAAGGAGGTTTTAGAGAGATGGGAGCTGACCTCTTCTCCCTGGCGACAAGTGATAGGACAAGAGGAAACGGGTTCAAGTTATGTCAGGGCACGTTTAGATTGGATATTAGGAAGCATTTTTTCACTGAAAGGGTTATTAAACATTGGAATAAGCTGCCCAGAGAGGTGGTGGATTCACCATCCCTGGAGGTGTTTAAGAAAAGGGTAGATGAGCTGCTTAGGGACATGGTTTAGGAGTGGTGGTGTTTTTATCAGGGTAGGTTAATGGTTGGACTTGATGATCTTAAAGGTCCCTTCCAACCTCACTGATTCTATGATTCTATGATTCTAAAGTAGAGCTACTTCTCTACGGAAAGGACACCCATTCTTGATTTTAAACTTTGCAGTGGTGGAGAATGCCACAATACTCAAAAGTTGTACTTTTTTTTTTGGACTTCTCTGGATTTTGCTTCCGGTCTCTTGAGCCTGGTGTGTTTTGTCTGAGAACAGCTGGAAGAGCTGCATTCTCTGCAAATGCTAGTTCTTATGTAGATATTTGCAGCCTGTGACCAAAATAACTTTAATGTTCCTGCTGATTAACTGAACAGACTGAACGCTTGGAATCCCTTTCAATAAGGCATATTCGTATTTTCCAGTTCTTTTCAACACATCCACAGGGTTCAGCTGTGAATCTTTAGATCTCAGGTGCAAATGTTGATTTGTTTTTTATTCATTTAGTGCGTTATTTATGGTCATTTTTATACCAAAGTATCTGAGTTTACAGTTTTGCATGAACACGTTTTATTACAAGAAATAAATATAAAGCAAGGAAACAGAAGCAGGCTCTCCAATCATTTACACTGTCAGCTGCACGGTCAAAGGTAGCTGTACCCTTTTTTATGTTAAGGGATAAAACAGATGAAATTAAAAGAAACAGTGAACAAAGACACCACATTTAATTACTCTCTTGCAGGCTTCAGGCTATGATTTTTCTTGCTTGGTGTCCTGCAGTTTTAAAGAAAATGGAATAGGAATTATGTGAGGTCAGCACTTTTATCTAAAGTTATCCAGTGACATCCTCCCACTATGAACTTGCTGTGAAAGGACTGAAAGTATGTTGCTGGTTCAACATTTCTTCTCAACTGCACAGAAGCTGTGGAAACTTTGTTTTGAACTCTACCAGTACAAAATTGCCATGTTCAAAGAACAGGATGAATGCAAATTTATTGTGGTCCATTGGATTATGACATGAATATGGGGAAGGAGCAATATCCCAAAACATCAGTAAATATAGGAAACAAGGTGGGAATGACAGGGTCAGGAGCGGACTGCAGCTATAGTGCTACATATTTCCTATCTGGAGAACAGCTGAGAATGCAGTATTGACACATATTTCTGGGCCAAGAAGATTTCCACCGTCTTTTTTTCTGTTTACCTTCCTTTTACAGGTGAAGTTAAATGTGAAGCACCAAATAACAAACTGGATAAGTTCACGGGAACTCTTACGCTTCGAGGAGAGAAGTATGCCCTGGACAATGAGAAGATGTTGCTGAGGGGCTGTACGATTCGGAACACAGAGTGGTGCTTTGGTCTCGTTATTTATGCTGGTAGGTAGAAAAAAATGACGTGAATTGCAGAGCACAGCAGCGCTAGTGTGGAAGTACGTCACTCCCATTATGCACAAAGGAACCAAGAATTTTCCTCTTTGGAAAATACGTTTCTACCAGGCACAAGAAGAAAAGCAAAACAATACATGAGATCCCTTGTCTTAACTCTAGGCTGGAAATTATGCATATTACAGAGGATTTTAATCTGAGATATTTTTATAGTTAAAGAGAACACTGGATTGCAAATGCTACATTACAACATCCAATTCCATCTTGATTAAGTGCTTCAGTAAGCAGAAGTAGTCTTTTATTTCAGGAATGCATGCAGCAAAGTACATGAGAGAATTCTTGATCAATCAATAAGAAAGAATATAAGAATTAAGTCTGCTTAAGAATTAAAGCGGAATTAAATCTGCCTTTACAGGCCCACACTGCTCCAGTTGGAGTCTTTCTCTCACCAGACTTGTTCAAATTTTTTCACTCTTAAGTGTATTCTCATAAAAATTCCATCATTTTAATGTTATTTTAATCCATACTGGAATATTAAGGTCATCAATAATATTATTGTAGACCATTAGATCTATGTTTTTTATAAGCATAGACCTGCTATTGTTTCTACACTGCTGTAGACATGTGAGATGATGTATAACTTGCCACTAATAACACAGCAGTATCGGGTATGCTGTGAAAACTAATTAAACTTGAAAGGGAGGATTGACGGTTCAAAGAAGAGGGCAGGATGAAAATCTAGAATTAATGACTTTAAGTGACTCTCTCCATATAATCTAAGGCAAGTGACTTAACCTTTTTCTGCCTAATTTTCCCACCAGCACTGTAAACTGTATGTACCTGCCTTCCAAAAAGCTGTGATGGGTATTTGTGCTGTAAAGCACAGTGCGGCCTCAAAGGGAATCAGCTTTAGAACCGCTAAGCTTTATTACTAAAATTCATGAGTGTGTTTCATCTCCAGGGCCAGACACCAAATTAATGCAGAACAGTGGAAAAACAACTTTTAAACGGACGAGCATTGATCGGCTCATGAATGTCCTTGTGTTGGTGGTAAGTCTGATTAATGTATCTTCATTTCTTCAGATGTATTCATCATTTCCAGATGCTCCACCTCTTTGTCCGCACAAATGAGGAAATATCAGAAGTGACTAATGATAAAAAGAAAAAATATATAATAATTTATTAGCAGCCTCAGTTCTGCAGCGCCTCTGCCAGCCCATTTGCAAAGCAAGGCCATTACATTGACAGTGTTAAGGACCTTTCTTCTGATCTTTTCATTTGCTCTGCTCTCCCTCGCTCTGCTTTTTTTTTTTTTTTTTGTGAGAATCACTTTGAAGCCTGCAAATGCCTTTTTTTTCCCTGGTAATTTTGTCATTTTCTATTTAAATAAACATTACCAGTTCTTCCTCTTCTTTCTAATTTATCGGCATCTTTGGTGATATCTGCATAGGACTTAGTAATTGAGTTTGTTAATTTACATGATGCCAGCTTCTGACTTAACACATTCGGGGAAAATGTTAGACATAGTCTCATTAATACTCAGAAACTGGTGGTTTTAGCAGCTGGGAAATTTGAGAACACTAATCTTATAGAGCAGACAATCTCCTCAAATTAGAAAACAGATCTGATTTGAGGTTTAAGCTTGTCAGTGGTTTTAACGAATGGCAAACACTTCCAGGCAGAGGTAGTGATTCTTTTATGAAGAGTCTCCCAAGATTTTACCACTTGAGTTCAAAGCTGCTCAGGGAAGGAAGACATGCTCTCTAGCACTGCTTTACTCGATGTTGCTTGAAGAGAAGCTCTTTAGTTTTAGGCTTTTGTTTCCCTTTGGATGCCAGTTTTTCATGCTCTTTCGTGCATGCTGCACCACCTTCAGTTTATGACACTGGGAAGGTCTGGTGGCCACCGTTCCCTCTTCTTCCCTCCTGCCCTTGCTCTCCAGCCCAGCCTGACAGTGTGGATCCCATTGCCAGGTGCTGGAGCAAGCCCTGGGGAAGACAGAGCACGAGGTGTCCGACAGCAGCCTGCCCATCACAGCAAGGCTGCCCCGAGCGCTCGCTGCCCTGCGTGACTTTCACACCTCCTCAGCACTGGGGCTTAATGCACAAACATCTCCAACACTGCTCCGCTCTCCAACCACTTCACCGCAGCCCCTGTCCTCCTGCGTTTTTTTTCTCAGGATCCCGACAGCTTTAGGTGAGCCCGTGGATGAGAGTTGTTACAGAGCAGGTTGTGCCTCTGTGAGACTGAAATAGTACCAATGCAGCAGCAGCGGTTATCCCAGCTCCCAGAGCTGTGAAGCAGTGTCCTGAATGTTCTGTGTGTGCGTATTTGCTGTAAAGCGGGGCCACAGCACAGAGAGGCACTCTGGAGTCATCTTCAAGCCCTCTTGAGTACTTGCTCCATGTACAGTAAGAACACACTTTTGACTGTAGTGATATTACACCAATCTCCGCCAAGTGAAAATCGTGATTACCATCATCAGCTTGTTTTCCTCAGTGGTTTTTTCCCTTGCACTTAAGGGGACAGCAAAATCTCGCAAAGTTTGGGCCTCTTACATTCAAAATTTTGCAAGCATTTGAAAAAATTCACATTTTCTTAGGTATTCTGCTATGCTTTAGCTGGAAAGGAGGATGGGCTGTGGGGTAGGGCTGCAGGAGATCCACAGGGCACAGAAACAGAGCAGAAAATAGCTGAATAGGGAACTCGGAATTTAGCATTCAATTACGGTTTGCCAAATTTCCTTTCACAAGTCAAGGGTCCCACCCAGAGCTTTCAGCTTGTTTGGCCTCTCTTCATGACTGCGAACCAGATGAATTTACCTCCTGGCTCCGTTTTAAAAAACTGAGCAAGTTGCAGCTGATTGCATCAGCCTCTGCCTGGGTTCTCGGGTGCTGATGGAGCCGAGGGTGTGTTTTTTCTCCTTCACACATTTTTAAGGTACCTAACATTTTGGTGTCTAAGTAAAGCTCTGCCCTCCCCTAAGCACCATGCTCTTTGCACACACAAGGGATGTGGCATCAGGTCCTTCCAACTCAGTGGGTGGCCGAAGGTTACATAGCCTGGTCATAAAATGAGGCAGTCTATTGCGCTCTTGAGTTTGGAAATACAAAGCAGCCAGAGCTTACTATAAATAGCTCATTTTAAGTGTATTGAAACTTGTTCCATGTTAACACTGGCAAAGCTATTCTGTGTTTAATTGTCCATAAAACTTCCAGGCAGAAAGCAGTGTTTAAGCAGGGCTCGCCAATGTCCTGGTTAAATGTCACCCTGGTCTGTCACAACAAGGGTTAATCAGGAGTGAACCTTTCCAGATAGCAACCGTAGCTGTTTTTTCACATTTGGAAGTGTTTCCCAGGGATCTGAGAGAAAAGTGAATGTTCCTCCACTGGGGATGCACCTGCCAGCTCCAGCAATGCTTTTTCCTCCAAAACTTGCTTTTTAGCAGGTTTGGGGAAGCACGTTTTCAGAGAAATAGGGCTGTCACCTTCATCTCTTATGCAACGTATTGCTTCAAATCCTGGAGCAGAACTCAAAGTGTCAATAAAGAAACTGAGACAGTTTGAATTCACAGTCTGACAGGAAACGTTTGTCAAAAGTCGCCTGCTCTTTACAAAAGTCCTACCCAGTCCTGCAGAGGACCTCTTGCAGGCAAGGCATGAGCAGCACCCAGGGAGGGAGGATGCTCACGGTGGGAAGACCCATGAGCAAGCACAAGCCTACAATTGGGGTTTTTTCACGTCCTCTTGCGGAGCTGTGGTTATGATTACAACAACCTGCACACAGCTGTTTCTCCACACAGAAATTAATCTCCGGGGCCACTGTTAACGGCTTGGTCTTTTGCATTTGTCTCAAAGCTGACAGCACATTAGTGAACTTTGTGTAAGCATGAGTATTGCACACAAGTTGAACTGTTAGGGACGAGAGCGTTGACATGCAAAATGCACATAAAGCAAAATGTACATAAAGCAACAGCAGTCATAGACAAGAGCTGCTGTGATATAGCATCATACATTCATTTAGGTTGGAAGAGACCTTTAAGATCATTGAGTCCAAATGTAAATCTAACACTACCAAATCCACCACTAAACTGTGTCTCTAAGAGCCATGTCTACAAGTCTTTGAAACACCTCTAGGGATGGCGACTCCACCACTTCCCTGGGCAGCCTGTTCCAATGCTTGACAACCCTTTCAGTGAAGAAATTTTTCCTAATATCCAATCTAAACCTCCCTTAGTGCAACTTGAGGGCATTTCCTCTTCTCCTATAACTTGTTCCGTGGGCAAAGAGGTCAACCCCCACCTCGCTACAATGTCCTTTCAGGTAGCTGTAGTGAGCGATAAGGTCTCCCCTCAGCCTCCTCTTCTCCAGGCTGAACAACCCCACTTCCCTCAGCCACTCCTCATAAGACTTGTGCTCCAGACCCTTCAACAACTGCATTGCCCTTCTCTGGACATGCTCCAGCATCTCAGTGTCTTTCTTGTAGTGAGGGGCCCAAAACAGAACACAGTACTCGAGGTGGGGCCTCACCAGTGCCGAGTACAGGGGGATGATCACTTCCCTATCCCTATGTGGGAACGTTCAGCTGTTGCCTTGCTCCGCATATATTTCTGTTGCTGAATCATATGTTGAATTTTCTAACTGGACTGTGACATTGTACAAACTGACAATTATTAACCTGTGGGACAGTGAGGAATCATTCAGGGTACAGTGATAAGATAGAGGAGCAAGCTGGGTCTTCTAATTGCTTTTACCACCGGCAAGGTCTTCAGAGAGCAGTAATATCTTTTACTTGACCGACAGAAATACCTATAAAAATAGACAGGCTTGTCTATTTTCTCCATTTATGTCTATTGGTTTAATAAAGGATATTGCCTGTCCCTGGGTTGTGCCTCTCATATACCCTTAAGTCCTGATGATACAACAGCACAAATTGAAGTCTATTTTTACTGCTGGTCACAGAGGTTTAAAAACACTGCACCACATTCCTTATCAGCGAGCAATATTGTCTCTGTTTCACAAGTGGAGTAATTTATTGGGCCTCCCACAATTAAACAGAAAAGCTACTACTGATGTGGGAAATAAATGTGTACCCTGAAACTCAGCCCAGCACCTTTACTTACTGCAGTCCCCCTTTAGCAGCTTCTTGGTATTAAAGCTCAAGTTGGTTGGATGTGAACTTTTCACCAAGTGATTCAAATCGCTCCATAAAAGTATCCTCCTTCCTCTCATAGATTACCTCAGCAATATAAATATCAGCTTTACCAGCAATGTTTCTGTTTGTACCTCAATTACTGTTTTTTTAAAAAGTTGATTAGTGTTTTAATGTGATTGTTACTGAGTGGCCTTATACATAATAGCCCAACTTACTGATATTTGCTCCCTAACGATTATACTTGCAAAATATGGTTTTTAATTGCGCTATTGTGGAGCTTGTTGATTCCATATCTACACATTTTTATTAGGACGTGGGTTGTTTTAAGTCACTTATTTGAAGAAGTCCATATCAGCAGAACTGAGTTTATTATCATTTGTCCAGGAAGGATGTCAAGCTAACTTCAATTTATCTTTCCCTCGATCACCATTTCTACCTTTCAAATACTGGAATTACGTTAGTGGATTTTTCAAATACTGGAATTATGTTAGCGGAGCTTCCCAGTTTTCAAAGCATTGTTAAAAATTAACCTTACCAGTTGTGAGAATTTCTCAGCTAGTCCCTCTAAGCTTTCATCTTCAAATTACCTGGATGCACTGGATTGAAAATGCTGATTATTACAGATAGAGCCACATAGCGTTCCTTGTCACAGAAGGTAATCTGTCTTTTCCATCTGCTGTGACATACACTATAGATACTTCCTTCTGCATCCTTCCTCCTTCATTCATGGAGGACTGTCTGTTGAACATATCTGCTTTTTCCACACCTGTTTATTAGTTTACTCTTTTCTTTTCTTGGTATTTTATATGGCTATTAGGTATTCATAGTTCTATAATTCCTTGTGGTTTATATTAATTTCTGTTAACTTCCCTTCTTCCCCTTCTTTTTGTATTCTTTTCCAAACAATTGTATTGCCATGTTCTTGTCTTCCTTTAATCAAAAATATTTTATGCCCTATGTAATGTTTTCGTGTCTATTAAATAGTGTTCCTGAGCAAGTCTTAGTTTCACTAAGGTGTCCCACTTTGAAATTCTCTTCCCAGTTGCTGTTCCCCTGGTTGCTTTAGGCTTCAGGAAATAGGCTTCTCTAAAGTCCAAGGATACACATCACTGATTAGTGTTGCTTTCTATTTGCTCAAAGGAAATGTAATCAGATTGTGATGGCAGGTACCAAGGCAACCATTAGTTCTGAGTCAGTGATTAACTCTCCTTTAACCATCAGAACGATATCCAGTCCTGAATTCCAACCTGCACAGTGCTGGATTTCCTGTGTTACAAGTTATCTTTAGTAGTTTTTCAGAAATGTTGAGGAAAACTATGATATATCCAGCAAATGGCCAGGTAAAATCCTCCAGGCAGTTTCTGTTCCCTAGTGCACAGCCAGATGTTTGAGGACCCGCAGCTCAACTCACCTCTAATGAGATCTGATTTTTTACAGGCAGATGCCCATGAGTACCCGGTTTAGGTGTCTGCTTGGGTCTTGAATCTTTAGCTGCTTGAAGTCTTGTGATTCCAAATTGCCAGACTCTGCACTGTGTCTGTAGCTTTGTCGTTGGGGTAAAAGTGTCATGACTTTGCTGGTTTTCCTTCTTCACCCCTAGGAATCTTTCTGTGCGATTCAGGCTGTCCAAGCCAATTTCATGAGGATCTTCTGATTAACCTGTACATAATAAATTCCTTGTTTCTAAAATGCAGTATCTTTGTTGGTTTTTGGTTTTTTTTTTCAGATCTTTGCATTTTTAGCGCTGATGTGTCTTATCCTAGCCATTGGCAATGGCATCTGGGAACATGATAAAGGCTACTACTTCCAGGTCTATCTGCCCTGGGCAGAAGGTGTCAACTCTGCCTCCTACTCCGGCTTCCTCATGTTCTGGTCATACGTGATCATTCTAAACACGGTGGTGCCAATTTCACTCTATGTCAGGTACGTGCCAGAACCTCCTTTCGTATTTCATCTGAGAAGAAGTCTAGGTTTTGCCTTAGCTAGGAGCAGTATTTTCCCTAGACACAACTGCAACGCCATTGTGGACAATCACACACAACCATGGTGATGCTTTTCTTCTTTCTTCTGCTCTTGGAGGTCTTTGTCAGGGTTGGAATGGGGACAGTAGAGAGCCCTGGAAGAGGACAGCATGCTATCCAGTTAAAGGGGATGTGTAGGTGTAGGATGCTATAGGACTGACTGGAAGCCTGTTACTGGTAGCATCTTGCTCTCTCCTACTTGCACTGCCCATCAAACAAAGTGAATGGCACATTCTTGGAGGTGGCTGTTGGGCTTATATGATGAGTGGATTGCCGGGTAAGTAGGTGTAATCAGTCTGAGGATCCATAGTACTTGATGCTGTATGAGCAAAGTGAATGTCGCCACTTCCCAGAGAATGTAGAGCTATGTTGGTTATTGCAGATAGGTAAGCAGGGGTAGAGGGTAGGCAATGCATCTGTGATGCTCTCAAAACCTTGAGGCTGGGCTGTAGACTGAGTAGGCCTGCATAGTTTTATCATTGGACCTAACTCTTCAGGCAGCTTTGCTACCAAGACCCTCTTTTGTGTTGGTGAATATGAGGAATTCATCCCGTTCCTGCCCACCATGTCACACCAGCAGTAAAGTAGAAATTCATGTTGTCTGCAAGCTGATGCGGCTCCTTGGCGGTATTGAGTTACTCAATAACTCACTTGTTGTGGAGCTCTGGGCTGTTTCAGCTGTGGCTGTGCTCATCCCTTGGGACTGGGCTCAGCCCAGCCCACAGCCCTGCTGGAACTGTTCCCTGTCTGAGCACCACTCCTCAACCTGCACCAAGTGAAACCCAGTGCCCCTGCCTCGCTTTTCAGTCTGAAAACTTCTGAAACTTTCCAAATACGCTTATAAGTACTTGTTTTATAAATAAAGGAAAGGAATTTGCTATAAACCTAACACCATTTCAGTGGGACTTGCTTCAGCATTGCTTACTACAGGCCATTTGAGGACAACTTGATGAGTACATCCTGTCATTACCTTCAAAGTTGTCTTCTAATTGCAATCGCTAATGGTGGTGCTGAAGACAAAGATCTTGTCCCTTAAACTAATGAATATTCCATCACCTTCTCTTTCTCTAGTGTAGAGATTATACGCTTGGGTAACAGTTTCTACATTGACTGGGACCGTAAAATGTATTATCCATTTAATGACACACCGGCTCAGGCCCGTACCACTACACTCAATGAAGAGCTGGGGCAGATCAAGTATATCTTCTCAGACAAAACAGGAACTCTCACTCAGAACATCATGTGTTTCAACAAGTGCTCCATCAATGGCAAATCCTACGGTATGTTATCTGTTTGTCTTATTCTCCGGGTTTTATTCTATTGTATGCCTCTTGATCCACAGAGACTAAATGTGACATCCAGAAGAGAGTGTCTCGCAAGAAACAGCAGTGATTAAGTGCAGGGTTGCCCATCAGGGATGCCTGGACAGCCTGGATTACATCACTTGCATACCTTAATATCATTTTCCCTTGTTTCCCCTTTTTGCCACCCTTTTACCTCCCTTTTTCTGCCCCGCTATTGTCCCAACTAAAGAACCTGCACCTTATTACTTTTTCCTCATTGGTCATCCCAGTTTTACTACATCTGTACTCATTTTTTTTTTTTTTCTGATATCACTGCCTAGGTAATCTCAGCCTTTTAAGGTATTATCAACATGGTTACCCAGGTGGTGCTAGCTCTGCAAAACATAACACATAACTCATATAACTGTCTCTTAACCACTTGTGAAATTATCTGTCCCTCGGGGTGTTATCTGCAAATTTTGTCAGGTTCTCACACTGTTATCTCTCACATTCAGCAGTTTCTCCTGTCATGATCAGCAGTTTTCCACATTCTCTTCAGGTAGCTTAACCTTCAGTCAGCACCTGGTTGATGGCTTGGACATTTGTCTGCAGCCCTGACGTACTGCACCTACCAGAAGAGAGAAAAGTTTGTAGGGAGTTGGGAAAAATGAGAAGAAAATTTGTTAGCTCTGTTAGATCCTAACAGTCATTGACTTAAAAGTCTCATTTGTTATATGGCCCTGGGCAGTGTTCTTCATACTGTTCAAGTGGTCAAAACAATTCACAAACTGACTAATTGATTAACATCATTAGATTCCTACAGAGAAATTAGTTACTGCTTATTCGTAGATTGATGCTTGTTTTGCCTGTGTCAGACCTGCTGATGAACTACTGCGCCAGAAAGCTTGTCTTTTCTCTCAGTGATACTAGCTGGCCTAATAACATCTTGTTTTGTGTATAATTGGAGACCACCATATCTCAAACTGTGCTACTAGGCTAGCCAATGCTAGTGCTGCTAAACAGCTTGAAAAATATTCAGTCTGTTCATTCTTGTGTCCTGCAGTTGACTTTTCCAAAGTGGATGTCTCCACTAAACACAAACATAGGATGTGGGTTCAAGAAATAAATAGGAAATATGTGGAAAGAAGGCAGACAGTCTATTGCCTATAGTTTTCTAAATGCTTAGCTTCTTCCCTGGAATATACTCCTTTGGATTTGCTGCTCGGGGGCATTTGGGAAGGCTGTGCCAGACAGGATGAATTAGTTCTGCTGCCAGGGAGGGTAGTCTGGAGGCTTAGGCTTCCCATTGGGAAGGACTTGTCTAAAAGACTCTCAGTTACAGTTCCCAGGGGATGAACTGATATGCAGTTCTCAGGAGACATGGCTTCTGAACTTTTTCTACACCCTCAGGGCTTTTATGAAGTAATACCTGTACCTAAAATTGACTGTGGCCACAGTTGAGGTTGCTGGTGCAGGTATGGACCTATCATTCATGTAATTCACTGTATTTCAAGCTTATTTCATTGAAATGTTGAATCTACTGGGCTGAGTACAGTTCAGATCTTCCAAGTGACATTTTCTTCAGGCAGAAGTTTCAATAGTGTTTCCTGGTGATGAGTCTTCCAGTTCTGTGACCAGATCATCAGTTCAGGGAAAATGAATGAAGCAGCCTTGCTACCTAGACATGGGAAGAATGAGCTTTGACAAGTCCTTCTCTGTGGATGTCCAGGGACTGTTGCAAACCCAATATGATCCAGGAGCTGGATTTTGTCTCAGATTCCAAAGGGCAGGTACAAGAGAATTCATCCCCTGAAATCACCTTTGTTTCCTACCTAGCACTACGTCCTTTCTGGGTTCAGCTTGAGTCAAGTCTTCTCTACCCAAATGCCAGTCATTTTTATGGTAACTGCTTTGTGTTTCAAGCATCTGTCAGTCTCTGGATTTTGTCACGGATTAAGATAGAAAACAATTGATATTAATCATCAGTCTGCAGTACTCATGTGAAGATATTTATGCTTATTGAAACTTTTTAAGCAGATACTAGCTTCAAAACGCTTTAACAAATTTTTGTGGTAGAGAAGCTCAGAGACTGCACTTATCTGGTGTTTGTGGCTATAACCTCAGTCTTTCTTGCTTTCAGGTGATGTATATGATATGTCTGGGCAAAGGATAGAAATAAACGAGGTAAGTGCTCAAGTGTTACCAAGTGCTGTCTGTGAACCTGCCTGCATAGGTGCTAGGGGACACAACCCACCCAGGCATAGGTCATGGTTTTGACCCTCAAGAGATGATGCTTTTGACCCTGGCAACAGGGATGTGTGTTCTCGCGGATATCAGAGGATTGATAGAGTTGCATTCCCTTCCAGTAAGCCTGGTTTAAACCTGCAGGTCAGGTAGCCTGAGTGCCCGCTGTTCCCTCAGCTTCACATGACATCTTAGTGCACGCACAGCTCCTCTTGGATACTGGGGCATTGTTATTTGTGGGAAACTTGGACATTGGTTAATTTTCTTATCTTTGGCAGTTAATTAAAGCTTTGGTGGGGAATCAGCGAGTTCAGTTCATATTGATAAGAGGGTCACTGTCAAATTGCCCTTATGTCTGGACATTGGAAAGTGTGAAAATGGGTGACTTCTCCATATCTGTCTAGCCTCTGCTTGCTGGCACAAACCCACATGTCTTGGATTTCACTGCCTAAAATGTCTGAAAACTGCATGCAGTAATCCAAGCAAGATGATGATGAAAATCCCGCTCCTCGTTCCAATGATTCATGCCCATGCCATTTAAAACTGAAATTGGCTTTTTGTGCCGAGTGCGGTGTCTCCAGGCTGACCTTGCCCAGGCAGCAAAATGCAAAGGGCTGACTTGCTTAAGGAGACATGCTGGTCTCCTGCCAACTGGCTGCCCGGCAGCTCCTCCTGCCCATGATACTCACCAGAGCAGGGTCCTGCAGGTCAAAAGGCTGCTGCCCACACATCCACAGTGCTGCAGTGCCTGGACCTTGCTGCGCAGATGAGTGTGTGTGTTTGTGGTGGGTCTGTGCTCTTGCAGTAAGCGCTAAATGTCAGCTGGCAGAGGTCAAGAGGATGACTCCCATCCTGGAAACTCTGAGCTCATTGGGGATGGGGTGGGAGTCGGTATCGTCCCGGGCAGGCTCAGCAGTGCATTCCTCCATGACACATCATGCTGTGATCTTCTGGCCGTTTCTGCACTCTGTTCCCCTCTGCTTGGGGCTCCTTGTTTTTAAACAAAATGGGCAGTGCCTGTGGGGTTGAACCTTTACGTCATTTGTCTGTCATCTTTTTCCATAACAGGATTTTTTTTCTTGCTTTGCAAGTATAAGGTGGACAACACAGCCTTTTGAATTGTTTTAAATTGGGCTTCCACATTCCCCTGTCACAGGCAGCTCTTGAAATCAGGACCATGATGCCATCCAGCAGGCGTGTCTTGAAGGCAGCCATTTCCTTGCTATAGAAATCCTTAGGCTGGGATCCTGTAGGAGCATTTGCTGTCATACAGAAAGACATCTTTAGCTAATCAGGTTCTCGGCCTGGGTGCTGCTTTGAAAGACACCTCAAGTACCTGTCCTCTCCTGTGATTCAGTAGCTTTCATGACCTCCCACTTACTTAGACTCATCAGTTTCTGTCATGAACAGCCCTGCAGGAGAGAGCCCTTTGTAAGGAAGAGAGGGGGGGGCTATGATAGGACCGTGTGAGAGCTCCACAAATAACACCAAACCATATTTTTGCAGAACACAGAGAAGGTTGATTTCTCATACAATCCGTTAGCTGACCCGAAGTTTGCCTTCTATGACCATAGCCTGGTGGAAGCTGTGAAGCTGGGTGATGTCCCGACACACAGGTTCTTCCGGCTCCTCTCACTTTGCCACACAGTGATGCCAGAAGAGAAGAAGGAAGGTGAGGACTGTTGAATGCACCAACTGAGTGGTTATGTTCACCCTGCACCACAGTATGTCTTCTCTACACAGAAGCTGTTATTGGTCCTTTTGGCTCCCTGGTGATTTTCCGTAGTATATGACTACACATAAATCACTGCCTTTGGAGATGCCACATGGGAAGAGAAAGGACCAGGGCTTCCATTCCCTGTGTGTTCCTGTGGTGGAGCTGACACTACTGCAAACACCACATTTCTGGAGAATTGCGAGTGCCACAGCTTCCCGGAGGTGGCAGATGGCTTGCCCCACTCTTTCTCTACTCTGCACCATGTCCCATAAAGCAAAGAGCATAGAGCACCTATTGGCTGGACACTCACTAGCTCAACTCACCCAGTGTTCCCACAGGTGCTGGGTCTGTCTCCTCCAATCCCAGACAGGGTGAAAACTGTGCTTTAAAGTCTGGAGCCATTAATTGAAACATATAAGGTGAAAATACTCATGAGAAAAATACATGCAGATGTAACTAGGAGGTGTTAAACCCAAGGAAGTTGTCCTCTCAGTGAGATCTGTTGGACTCCAAGGAGAGTGACAGAAGACCCAAAAGAGTCTAAGGGGCCTCTTGCACTGGCCTGGAGGATGTGTTGATGGCATTTGATGGAGACGTGTTGAACTTTTTAGTGTTGCACCTCTGGGGATAGACAGAGAAGCAAAGTGTTAACTGCTACACAATGTCTTTGGGTTTGTATTTGTTTAGCCTCAGAAACAAGGCAGAAGCAGAAGCCACATTACTTTTTTTTTTTTTCTTGCGTGTCAGGTAACTTGATGTATCAGGCACAATCTCCTGATGAGGGAGCCCTTGTCACTGCTGCCAGAAACTTTGGATTTGTGTTCCGGGCTCGCACACCAGAGACTATCACTGTCGTGGAAATGGGAGAAACAAAAATCTACAAACTCCTGGCTATTCTTGATTTCAACAATGTTCGCAAGCGAATGTCTGTTATTGGTATGTTCCCTTTGCTCCCTTCTTTCCTTCCTGACTTTTAAGGCTCTCAAGTTGGCCCTCATTCTGCTATGATGCCTTTTCCTAGGACACCTCCTTTGCAATGCTTTCTGAATAACATTTACTTCTGAGCGCTTGAGGTGGGCTGCCTTGACTTTTCAATTACACAGCAACAGTGCTAGATAAATACTTAGGCGTGTGGGAGAACATCTTAACATCTGGACCACAATGATGGAGAAGCCTCCTGAAGACACTAACTAAGCCTTTTACATAACTTACCTTCTCCATGAGAGTGCAGGAAAGGCCTTCCTATTATTCAGCTTCAACATTACCAGCAAAATCTGAGAAAGTGGGAAAGGAGAATGCAAGGCTGAGTAGAGAAACCCACTTTCCTGAGAGGAAAATGGAGAAACGATTCAAGAAACCTCATGTGGCCTTTTTTAACCCTCCAATATCCTCACACATTTCAGGAATTGGTATAGCGTAACAGTAACAAGAGAGTAGTAGTACCTTTACTGGTAGGAGCCTTAGGAGCAGCAGGACCAGTTCCCTAAGAAAAAAATATTCTTGACTTTTGAATGCAGATGTCCTGCCTGAAGTGTTGCCTGTAGGAACCATGTAGTTGAACAGAGCATCTGCTCAGACCAATGCAATCTGGGTACAGTTCCCTGTTCTGCTGCCACTGATGTGGAGAGTAGTTACATTATCTTCTGTTCTAAGCAAAGCTTGTCTTGATTCCTGGGAGGTTTCCAACACTTGGTGGAGTTCGGACACCTCTAAAAACCTTTCTTTGTTTTGATGCAAATGTTCTGAATCCCAAGTGCCTCAGTCTGGGATTTGTAGCATTTCTCTTCCTCTTCCTCGTAGTGCGGAGTCCAGAAGGTGACTTGACTTTGTACTGCAAGGGGGCTGACACCATTCTTTATGAACTGCTTCATTCATCCTGTGACTCTCTCAAAGAGGAGACCACAGAACACCTGAATGTAAGTGTTTCCTTCTGCACCACATTTCTGCATTTGACGGTTTTCTTTTCTCCAGACATGGAAATGTACTTTGTATCAACATAAAAAACAGGTTTCAGAAGCAGCACTCAAGCACAGGTTTTTTTATTGGGTTTTGTTTTGTTTTGTTGGTTTGTTTTGTTTTCATGGGGAATGGAGAGGGAAATTAATTTATAAAGCCTTATGTCTCAAATCAGTTGCCAAAGCATGGTGCCATTTGAACTGCTCTAGGATATCCAGCACACCTGGACACAGATAGCAAACACAATGAAGGACATTCAGAAGACTTGTACTCCTCTGGAGTAGGAGCTGGAAGCCAGGTAGAACAGGTGAAACACCTGAAATGGCACTACACATCCATGTTTTGGCAACTAAATTCCATCCAGGTCTGTGGTTACTTTACAAGGCAGGCACCTGATGCATTTGAGCATGCCTTGGATCAGAATAACTCAGTTGATCAGTAAAGAGCCACAGAACTGTTTACTTTCTTGAATACGTTTCAGATCTGCAGTGACTGTGATCTGAGAGGTCTCAGTCAGAAGGGACTGCATAGGTTCTGGGACCTGCTCACCTCCCCTTCTTCTAGACCATGTGGGGGCACATTGACTGGGCAGCAAGGAAAAGGCGTCACTCAAACTTGTGGCCTTTTATATTGTTGCTGGTGTGAGCTGGGCAGTGGTTACTCACATAAGTGGATGTTTTGGCCAATATTTGCTCCCCCTTGTGATGCCAGATCCTGCTGGCACGGTGCAGAGCACAAGATAACAGAGATTTTTTCCCAGAGAGGTTGTGCAATAGCACAAACATCTTGCTCACTGCCTGGGGGAGACAAAGAAAGTTGCCGGCGAAGGAGCAGGCACAGCAGAGCTGTGGATGTAGCCTGTTCCTGATGCACCTTTACTTCAAGCCTGGGGGAACACCTCAGCTTTTCACAATGAGATCTCTCTTATCCGACCAAACACCGAGATCCACACCCTCAATCATGCATCTGCAGAAAGCACACTTACAAGAACTTGCTGAGGTGTCATGACTGACTCTGCTCTTGCTGCGCATTTCAGCTAGTACTTGTACCCTAAAAGTGTTGAGCCCAGGTCCAAAATTCAAGTCTGTGTTCAGTATTTATTCAGGTCTCACCATTCTGAACCTTATGTTGAGTAATAAAAACCTGGGAAACAACTACCTGGTGAATGTAAAGATATAAAGTCAGAGAGTTGGAAAGCTCTTCTGAATTTGTTCTTTGTGAGGACCATGGATGTCAATGATAAAATGGTCTGGAACTAGTTTTTAAAAAGTACCCTAAGGTTTGTGGTCTAAGGTGTGATTTTTTCACCTTTTCTCTGCAGACCGTAGGCAAGAAGCTTTTACAGATAGCCTTTTGCTTTCCATGGGGCCTTTGTAAACCCAAGTGAGCAGACTGTTCTCCTTTGACCTATTCTGCCTCACCCTTGTCTCGCAGGAGTTTGCTGGTGAAGCTCTGAGGACACTTGTGGTGGCCTATAAAAACCTGGACGAAGACTACTTTCAGGACTGGATCAGGCGTCACCATGAAGCAAGCACTGCCTTGGAAGGACGGGAAGATAAATTGTCGGAGTTATATGAGGAGATTGAAAAAGACCTAATGGTTGGTGTTTCAGGGAATCTGGTCCAAGCTCTGGGGGAGGCAGTGAGGATGGTGGTTTGTCAATAAACAGCTCAGTATGACTTCAGTAAACATGGCTTTGCAAACATCTCAGTGGGTTGTGTGACAGGAGCAGTTAGGAATATGGCAGTCCTGGGTTTTCACTGGCACCTCCGCCAGGAGCCCGTAACTGGGGTGTCACCCACCAGTGCAAGGGAACGGTTTTATTTTAACTCACGTGGGTGTCAGAGTAGCTTTCTCGTGATGAAGTGACATAGTGATGAAGTGACATACCAGAGCCTGAGGGAGATGACGTGGACACAAATATTTCATCGCTATCCTTTGTATGTGCAAATGGCTGATCTATTTATTTTCCTGTCTTTGAAATGGCAGGCAGTGAATAATCCCCAGTGCCCCTCCCTGTCAGAGAGTGTCTTCTTTGTTCTTGCAGCCCTGGGCAGGATGGGGAGATGATGCCCATGAACGTGTTTGTGTCAATTTGAAATAGGGCTAAACTGTGATCTTCAAGTCATTCTTTTCTCCATGAGTGTTGTTACAGCTTTTTGAATGCCTTGCGGGGTTGGGTGTGTGTGTGTGGGGGGTATGTGTGTGTCTGCCTGTGTTTTAGAGCCGTGAATAATGAATGAAAAGGATGTGTGGGATCTGAGGGGAAGCAATGCAGCTCGTGCACTCGCAGCACTGCTTTTCTGAAATCTCGGAAATCCTGGGAGCCGCACTGTTGCTCCATTAGCCCTACGCTCAGGGTGCCAGCAGGGCTCGGGAAGAAGCCAGCGTGAGCTGAGGAGCTGCTGACCTCTGGAAATTGCATAGCCCACGGAGCAGAGCCTACTGCCCTTCTGGGTCTGGTCTGGAAAAAGGCTAATTCTCCAGTTCAGAGAATACAGTGTACAAGTGTCCAAAGCAGGAAAGACACTGAGGTTTAGGAGGCTAAGGAGCCGGGTGCTTTGCAAGAAAGGTTTATGAAGTTTCTGGCCTGAGTAGAGAAGAGATCACAGGCTCACAGTAGGAAGAAGAGTGGCTCAGAAGAAAACACTCATTACACCAGACCCTTCTCTGTGTTCTGTACAGGACTGACTTTACTTCCCGAAGGTGCTGCAGGGAAAGGCAGAGGGTGGGTGTAGGAAAGTCTGGCTTGTGACAGAGAATGGGTGCAAGAGCCAGCGTCAGCAAGGAAATAGAAAGGTCTTGTGGAGATGCAGCAGGCTGTCAAGTATCATAGTCAGGCTGATGGGCAAGAGCAGAAGTCCCTCCTGATAATGGTCCTTAGGGGGAGTAAAGTTATAAGGAAAACAAGGGGGAATAGGGATCGAACATGGTTATATTCAGTGAAGAGTAGTAAAAATACTATTTATCAGAGATTTACCTAAAAACTGAGGAAGATCCATGGTCAGGAAGTCATCACTGCTGTCCCTCCAGCTGTTGTTACACCAGATCATGGGCAGACAGGCAAAGGCCTGTCAACAGTACTATTGTGCCTTTCTGCAGCTGTGGGGAATACATGGTCCTGTTCTCTGTTCCTGGACACATTTGACATTAGTGCCCATCCTTGGGCTTCCAGCTCAGACTCAGACTGCCAAGGATGAGCAGGTACTCCCAGGAGAGGGTTTTGTATGCTACAAGCATTTAAGGTCTCACTAGCCGGACCAGGGACTGCTGCTGTAAAATGTGGATTGTGGAGTTTTGAGGACCCTATAGAGAAGTTCCCTCAAGAGCTGTTATCTACATTGATGACACTCATAGCTGATGAATGATTAACATCCCAAGAAGCCAGAAGGGATCTTGGGCTTAAAGCCAACCCCTGAATTTAATCTCCCAACAACAGGAGGTAGGTGGTAGCAGATGCTGTCTAAACCTGAGCTAGCAGTGAAACCTTCATGTCCCTTTGACAGTAGGTTAACGCCACCAAGTATCTCCAAAATGCAGAAAAAGCAATAACTTTAAAATAATAAATGTTTGTGCCCTGAGCAGTCTGTGGTTTAGATGTGTGACAGTGTAGAGTAGGGGTGGGGACAGGTCTGTTGTGAGCTTGAGAAGATGCTTAGCAGCCATATGTCTGCTGAGTTACAATATGGCTGGGAGCAAGCTCCACCCTACAGGATGCATATGGAGGTTTGCGGATCCACAGCCATCTTTGTCCCTCAGTGACAGCTCTATCTGCTGTGAAGGGGACACGTGGAAGAACATAGATCTGTAGGTCTGCAAACGTGTTGGCCAATAATTTCATGCACGTTCATGATCCATCTGAGCCTGAGGGATTAGACACTAGAACATTTGGAGGATCAGAGCTCTACTCTGTACACTAAATTTGCCGAGGAAGAGTGAAAATCAGTACAACCTTATTCATGGATTTCACTTGTGTTTGCTTGAGTAATTACCTGGAGGTCTATCTGTCTCCTTTGCTAGCAATGGGAAGACTTAACCAGTTCCCTGCTGTTTTCTGTTAAGCTGCTAGGTGCCACAGCGATTGAGGACAAGTTACAAGATGGAGTCCCACAGACAATTGAGACTCTTGCCAAAGCCAACATTAAGATATGGGTTCTTACTGGAGACAAACAAGGTAAAGGGGCTACAGCTTTGGTTGTTTCTCTTCTCTCCCACTGGTGGATGGTTCTGCTAAGACCCATGTTCTCATTCTCTCTCCTTTGATAAACTGCACAGAGGACAAACTTACCAGGCTGTGCTTCATTGCCAGCCAGGCAAAGCTCCAGTTATCTGGAATTAGACCAGATTAGTGCCTGTTCTTAATTCCTGTCCTGAGGCTGGAAGCAGTGTGAAGGCAGCATCCTTTGCCTTTGGACAGGTGACAATGAGCATCCCATAGTTGCTGTCATACGCTGTGAGAAGGTGTCAGTTTAGTACAGTTGACCACCATGGTGAAGGTGGAAAAAATCTTGTCCTGCTTTCCAGGAACTTTAGTGCTAAAGTGCATGTTGGCTTGATTTCAATTTGGTCCTGGCATTAATGATCCAGAGTAGAAATGGAAGAAATATAGGCTTTTGAAGAAAGCATTAAATTGGACAGAAATGAAAATAGATTCCAATACATTCTTTTGGAGAAATAGCAACTTCACTGAAACAATGGTGTTTCAGGGAGGCCAAAAGTGTTTGCAAATAATTTTATCTAAGAAATGAGCAGACAATTTTTGAGAAAAATTAAACTTTTCGTTCTGACATGTTCCAAATGTAATAATTTTAATCTTTTTAGGGAGAAAGAGAGCTTTTGTCTTGCATGTAAAAAGGCCACAGAGGCACTGTGTGAGTTTGGGGCTGCCACGATGGGTCATCTTCCTCCTTTGTCTTTCTCAGAGACAGCAATGAATATTGGTTACTCCTGCAACTTGCTGAATGATGACATGGATGATGTTTTCGTTATTGAAGGCCACACATCTGATGACGTACTTAATGAGCTGAGGTAAATGGCTGAAATATACAGCTTCCTTGCTGTGCACTGACACTGGAACGGAACAGTATTTGTATTTTGTATTTGTATTTGAGCAACCTGGTCTAGTGGGAGGTCTCCCCGCCCATGGCAGGGGGGTTGGAACTAGATGATCTTTAAGGTCCCTTCCAACCTAAACTGTTCTATGATTCTATGATTTTTATTATTCCAGCTTCTTTTCCTGTGGGCTTTACTTGATGCAGTTCATTCAGGGACCTCAGATAACAGCTAAGTGGCTCCCTCAAAGATCCAGCAGTGACATAGTGTAGAAATCTCCTCAGGATAAATTCTGAAGCTTCTTGATCCAGGAGCTCAAATCTAGAAGAAATAAATAAATGTAGAAGAAAGAGTCAGGCAGGCAATATCAGCTGATGTTCACCAAGCAACCTGGAGCCACAAAGCCTTTGGCCCCAGGCTTGAGCTGTGCTCTTGCTCTACTGCTATTGCTATCCACCTTGCAGTCCTTTGTCCTATGGTCCTTTTTGAGCGTTATCTGTAAATCTGTCTTCCTCCATAGCCTCCTCAGTAGACACAAGTTCTTAGTTATAGGTGGAAAATAGGAAAGTTTTTCTGCCATTTTCTGTTGAAGTAGGCGCTTGTCAGACAATGTGCACAGAAAATTGGGTTGTCCTTTGGGATAATGTCCTTTATGACATTCAGATGGTTTGCTTTACTTTAAATCAGCACAGGTTTAGCACACACTTCTTAGAGTTTCAGAACCATGTTGGTGGTCCGCGCAAACAGCAGCGGCTAAACCATGAACATTGTTTTCATTATTATTCTGCATTTTTTTTTAGGAATGCAAGGAAAAAGATGAAGCCAGACTCCTTTCTGGACAGTGATGAAATCAACATTCAGTTCGAAAAATCGTCAAAAAAACCCAAAATTATACCTGATGAGCAAGCAAATGGAGTGTACGGTCTGGTTATCACCGGCCACAGCCTGGTAAGGAAGGTTCAGAGACATGTTAGGGCTGAGTTCTGTTAAGAACTTAATGTCATAGGGACATACTGGAAGTCTGAAAATGCTTTCAAAATTTAGCTCTAGAGGACTGGATTTTTTTTTTTTTTCCTAATTGAAGATAAGGTTCAGTGGCTATCTGAGACATCAAAAGTGATGGGCAAGGTTTGAGAAGACTGGAACAGGCAAGAGTTGGCCCTGATGTTGGGCAAACAGGAGGGGTAGAGTAGCTGGATCAATTTTCATTTCCAGAAAGGTACTGGAAAAATAATCAGGCAGTTTATGGATGCAGCAAGAAGATAAGATAACATCAGACATGGGGTTTTCAAGTATGCCAAGAACGCATTCTAATAAATATATCTGGTAACAGATACATTTAACAGATAGGATATATATTGTACCACTTAACTAATAAATTGTTTTATGTTCTCCCCCATTATCTTCCAAGCAAACTAAAGTAATATGGTCTAGATGAAACTGTTAAGTGACAGATGCAAGACTGTTTGGAAAGTATGGCTCCTAAGGGCTCACTGTTGATCTAAAACAACAGTTAAGTGGCATCTGCAGGGGGCTATCCCACATCTATTTGATATTCAGTGTTTTCATTAACTGCTTAAGAAGAGAGCAGATAACACCAGCCTGGGAGAAACTGCAGGCATGGTGGAGTTCAAGATTAGATTTGAAACAACTTTAACAAATTGGAGAAATACTTTGGAAAAATGGGGAATGCAATTCAGTAAGAACAAATGCATTGTTTCTCCACTTTCCCATAGGCAACTGCACACATATGTATGTAAGACCATCTTACATATGTATGTAAGACCATCATCTATAAGACTTTTGAAGAAAGCCTCCTGCTTCATCTGGCATCGATAAAGACTTAGCTGAAATAATTCAACATATTTGGGCCATTTTCTTTGAGAAAATGCACACCGCTAGAAAGAGTACAAAGAAAACTCTAAGAGTGGTCATGCATGATCTGGAAAGCAGAAGGGAAAACAGAGAGTTAGGATTTATGAGCCTAGAGAATACTGATCAGTCTTGGTAATACTCTTCAAATAATAACAGGTAAACAAAGTAATGGAATTAAACTGAGAGAGTTTGGGATTAGATGTCTTCCTGGTGAGAACAGTGAAGCGCGGGAATAGATTTTCCATCCTTGGAAATTTTTTACAACGGGTTAGAGAAAAAACCAATTTAGTTAAATTTCAGCCTGTCTGAGAGGAAGGCTTAGACTAGATTGGGTTATTCGTCTATTGTATTTTGCTCTCCCAGATTGCAGGGAAAGCAAATAGGTAGATGTGGGAGGTGCTGCCTTTCAGAGCCAAGATGCTTCTGTTCCCTGTAGTTGCTACTTCTCTTGATGGCAGTCCAGCAAATTTAACTTCCAGCCCTACACCAGCCTAGCAAATTACTACTAAAAAAATCTCATCTTGCTCCATTTTTGGCTTGTATGCCATATATACAGACCCTGGACTAGAGGAGACACTTTCAGGCAATGTTGTCAAGTATCCTGTCTCCCTCTTTTAGACTCTCTCCCTCTTCAACTCCAGGGCCTTAATTCCCTTTATATCCCCACTGCAAACCAGACAAGATCTCTGTCAAGTTTGGTGCATCTGCATGGGTGATTCCTCTGACATCCCAACCAGCCTCAAGCCCCTCTCTGTTCCTACTCCATCCCCTCAGCCTGCAGGACAGACCCCAAGTACTGTGCTATAAAAGCACTACTGGCGGTGGTGACAAAGTTTCCTTTTTATTCCTGGAAAACAACACACTTACCCACACCCTGGCAAGGAGATATGTCCCACACAAGGAAATTCAAATCTGGGCTGTGTGGGAGCAGCCAGCCCACATGGCCTGCAACAGAGTGGACACAGCCGGTCTCACCAAGACTATGGCTTTCTCCTGGGTGTGGGCCACAAGGACAGTGTGGACAAAACTATATGTTATTTATTTTACTTATATGAACCTAGAGCTTGAACAATGGTAATAGTGCCCATACTCTCCCACTCAAACACAGCATCTCTTCAGTGCCTAATCCCCGTGTGCAGATGGGTGGGATGGGCAGCACTGGGGCGATGCACACATGTGGTCTCACTTAAACAAAGCGACTGAACAGAAGCACATCAGAATCTGTGATGGCATCATCATACGAGCTGATTTGTGTGCAGTACCATTAATATACTATGTGATAACATTTTGCCAGTGCTGTGCAGCGAGGACATGGCAGCGAAAGCCGTCCTGAACAGCAGTGACTGGCTGTTACTAAAGCTAAACCGTGGAAAGGTCTCTCTTGTTGAGCAAGCCTGCTTGCCAGTGACGGGAGGGAAGCGGGGGTGCTGGTGACTCACAGCTCTCCTGTTTCAAGAAGAAAAGATACCTGGCCTAAGGATTGTCTGCCTTATGCAGAAAGGGCAGTAGACGTGCTGTAATGGCCCTGAGGAGGAGAGGGCCCTGTGGATTCCTTCCATGCACGTCTACTGAGAAGAGACACCAGAGAACAGAGCCAAAAAGCACGATCTGAAAGAAATATGAAAAGCTAACACTGCTCCCTCTTCCTCACGCAGAGCTGGAGGGGTGACCAGACATCCAATTTTCTCTGTGCTTCCCGAATAGAAATAACGTGGCTGACTGATTTAGAAGGTCAGTGCTCAGAGCAAAGTTGCCTTCTCCCTGGCCTTGTGTTTTGCTTTGTCATGCCCACCTGAGCTCAGCCATTTCCATGTTTTTTGTTTTGTTTTTTTTTTTTTAAATCAAGCACTCCCAAATTGAAATATCTTCTGTTTATGCCACAGATCTCCCAGAGCTTAAAAAATAAACAAAGAGGGATGAGCAGAGACTCTCTCACATGGAGATACACAAGGCTGTCTCAGGCCCAGCAGCCGCTTCGCTAATTTAGTGCTCCCATTGTTTGACACTTCTGCTGCACTGTCAGGTTACATCAGGCAGAGCAGCTGTTGTGCAGATCCAGCTGTGGCGCATCCAAGGTGCAAGCTGGTAGGTGCACGTTGCGTGGCACGATGTTGTGCAGTATGGACGCTCCCTGCGACCAAATGAACGGATTCACCTGGGATATGCCACACCTTCCTTCTGCTGAATGGAAGAACTAGCTCAGTTCTCATTCCCTTCCCGCTGCATCCTCTCTGCCGGGCCACGAGTTGCTGCGAGTCTGACCTGAACACCTCCTTTGCTCCTTCTTCTCAGGCTTATGCGCTGGAAGGGAATTTGGAGCTGGAGCTGGTGAGAACTGCCTGCATGTGCAAAGTGGTGATCTGCTGCCGGGTGACTCCACTGCAGAAGGCCCAGGTGGTGGAGCTGGTGAAGAAATACAAGAAGGCTGTGACCCTGGCAATTGGAGATGGTGCCAACGATGTCAGCATGATCAAAAGTGAGTGGTGGATGGCAGCCAGCATGCTCTAGCTAAATTGACTCGCTGATGTATTTGCTATCTGAGGTGGCCTAGCAGCAGGAACGCATATTTGAGTGCCTTCTGTACCGCCTTCTTTGTGGCACCAGGGGGCTGCCGCCCAGGTTTTGGCAGGTTTCTCCAGAGCACTGTCACTATAGGCTACTCGTGTCTCCTGCCTTCCAGGACACACAGGAGGGCTCTTTGCTGTGCTCCCACCTTCAAGATTGCAGGAAGCTAAGGTGGCACCTATTGCCAATTTCTCTGTTTCTACCTTAGAACAGACAAAAGCCCACCAGAGCCACGGCATGTCCACCTGTGTCTCTGCATGGCCACCATCACAGGGGTAATGCAGAGAACAAACAGGTTTGTTTCAGGGAGGGCCTGTCTGGAATGGAGAAAGAAAATCTTCTTGCCTGTAAATAGTCTGTAGAATGTTACATGACTGTTTTAAACACTTCCATGTGGTAGGGCCATTTGTCAATTATCTCCCTTGAGTTATAAATCATGGGCTTCTAGGCCCCTTCGTCCTTGAGCATCATTTGATGCTGCATTACCACAGTGAATTTATGAAAAAAAATTCCCCTAACTAGGTATAATTAAATTAAGATTATTCAGAAGAGCCTATTGCTAATCTTCCTTGTGTTAATTTGCAAGAATTGATTAAGTGGAGCCTTTTAATTAAGAAAGAAAAGGCTAAGGAGGGAGCTTCAAGGGAGATAAGTCAGGCAGTCAGTAAAGAAAGGATAAGAAAAGCAAGTTAAAGTGTACATGATAATTAGAAACTACCCCTCCTCCCCCCACGAGAGGGTTGGGACTTTGGGATTTTATCAATTCACTGTTCCGTGAAAACCCCTGAATCTAACCAACCTCCAGCTATCAAGATTGTTCTCATTAGTTAAAGCTGTATAATTAGCTGTCACATTAAACTTATGTCCATGTTTAATAAACCCAAGCTACTATTAAAAAAGACGTGACTCTTCTATCTAATGATTTGATTGAACTAATAAAGCCTAGGAAATATAAAAAGGCTACAGTCTGCCTTGTAGCACTGTGTCTGAAATATCTATGAGTTTGAAGATTTTGCTTGTCTGGAGTGATATTTTAAGGCAGCTGGAAGGACATGCATGCATGTGACTACAAGTCACATACAAATATAAATTAAAAATTTTTTTTTTTTGTAACAGTAGCTGCTATGAGCAACAGCATTTATGCTGTTGGAAAACATTCAGAAAGAAAACATGGATTGTCGCTGAGAGTGTAATTTCATTCAAATAATACAAGCCCAGTTACTGGCAATGTATCACTTCAGCCAAAATCATAATGCTGCTGAAAGAATTAGTGCCCCAGAATATTTTTATTTTTTAAAAAATATCTTTACATGTGACTTTTTATGGAGGTTGGGAGGGAATTAACACAGTGTCCCAGTGGACGGGAATCTTACAAAATGGGGTTATGAAAACTCTCACTGTAATGACGTGATCAATAACCTTCTTGTTGCAGCTGCTCACATCGGAGTGGGTATCAGCGGCCAGGAGGGGATGCAGGCAGTCTTGTCCAGTGACTTCTCGTTTGCCCAGTTCCGTTACCTGCAGCGCCTGCTCTTGGTCCATGGCCGGTGGTCCTACATCCGCATGTGCAAGTTCCTCAAATACTTCTTCTATAAGAATTTTGCCTTCACGTTAGTGCATTTCTGGTACGGCTTCTTCTCTGGCTTCTCAGCACAGGTAAGTCCAGCTTCTGCTTTCTCGTGGTCACGTCTACCATTTTGAAGTAAAGTAACTGGAAACATTTTAAAAGGAAATAAACTAAGCCATTCCCCCCACCTTGCTGAACAGCACACAGGTCTGTCTTCTTCAGCTGTAGGAGTATAAAGCAGATACTGCTGCCTTCACTGTGCTGCTGGTAGAGGACAGATGCCTGAAGACATTTAGGTGCGTTATGAAGCACATAGGTACCTCGTGGGGTTTTCGTTCAAACAGCCATCAATGAAGGGTACAGATTACTCAGGGGCCTGACCAGTTTGGCGCAGATCTGTGTGAGACCCATGCTTGCCCTGTTGGCACACCCGAAGCCACCAGTTTAACCCCAGGACTGCTGTGTGCTCCAGCAGCCTGCAAGAGGGGCAAATCTCCTGCAGCGAAAAATCTGCTGGCAGTTTACGACAAACCAATCTCCGCACCCAGACCCTTGCAAGGCAGATAGCGTGTGAACCCCTTCTCCCCAGGGCTGGGGGTGCAGGGTGTCTCTCCTCAAGAGCCGATGTTCCCTCCTGCCGGCAGCCGCTCGTGGTGCCAGGGAGAATCAGATCCTGCTCAGCATCACCTTATACTTTCAGTCTCAGTACCGTCTTGAACCAAGATGTTCCAGCATTTAATTGTGTATCTTTTGAAAAGATGGAAAAGGCAGCCTTTTGCTACCTTTCATGCTCTTTTATTTCTTTTTTCTTTCAGACTGTCTATGATGAGTGGTTCATTACGCTTTACAATTTGGTATATACTTCCCTCCCGGTGCTAGGAATGAGCCTCTTCGATCAGGTACTGTTTCTATCGCCACTTGGTATTTTTTTACAGGGGTTTTATCTGCAGATGCTTTGAGCTGGTTCCATGAAGCAAAAGCAGCAGACTTTTTTGGCTAGCTGTTGTGGTAGCTCCTAACACAGTCTCCTGCCAGTGAGACCTGAAAGTACAAAAAAAGGATGCACCGGGGAGGAGATGGTGTATTATTTGGCCTGTGGGTTTCAGTGCGTGATGAGACTCTTGGGTTAGGTTGTTGACTACAGTAAAAGCTGCCATTGCATAGTTCTCCTGAAGTAGTCACATCTTTCTACCTGTGTTCCTGAAGCCTGACAAGTGAATTTTAATGACTGCATAGAACAATGAATGAACTAACTAGAACTCTGAAGCCAGGTTTTTCAGGTTCGGCCTTTCTAGTGGAAGTCTTACTGCAGTAATTTCACATATGCATTTTCACCTCCTGTGGTATTACTGTTCAGTAATAAAGCTGCTCCTGTATGCCTTTTACAAGTCAAGTAAGTAGGAACTTGCTACTCCGCAATGGTTCACAGTGTTCAGCTCTAGACACTTAAGGGTTCCAACTCAGACGGCCTTGGCTGTGCGTGGACCCAGTGGAGGTATTTTCTATCCCGTAGCTTCCAGGCAACTCTCACAAGAGCAGACCGTGTAGTCCGCTTAAGATGAAGATGTAGCTTAATTTCTTTTTTTTTTTTTTTTTGCAGCACTTGTCAGCTTTCTCAGCACAAGAAAGGTGAAATTCAACATGAAAAATGTGTCTAGGTGACTTTGGGATATGGCACACTCATCAGCACACTCAACTGAGTGAATTGTGCGCTAAGCCTTTTCTCATGGAAATGCATATCACAGGGACATGGCAACCCCAAGAGGTCTTGTGTGGTTGGTTGGGTAGGTGCCAGCAAATTTGACCATCTCCTGTCTACTTTCAGGATGTGGATGATCGTTGGAGCATGCTGTTTCCTCAGCTATATGTACCTGGTCAGCAAAACCTCTATTTCAACAAAATGGTGTTTGTCAAGTGCATGTTGCAAGGGATCTACAGCTCCCTCATTCTCTTCTTCATCCCCTATGGGGCCATGTACAATACAATGAGAAGTGATGGAAAGGCCATTGCTGACTACCAGTCCTTTGCACTGATGGTCCAGACCTGCTTACTGATTGTGGTGTCTGTACAGGTAAGGAATCCCAGGTAATGTTTTTAGGAATTCATTGTTGTTTCATGAAGCATCATCTGGAGGGCCACTTGGGATCTTGATAGCATTGTATTTGCTGCTGCATCTTGCGTTCTTCAAAGAAATAGTCTCTTGACACCAGATTTCTCTCCTCAGTTCAACTGAACAACAGATGTATATGTTATGAAAGATCTGGGTGACAGGAAAGCAGAGTCTTTGCCTTGGGAAGTTTACAGCCATAGCAGACAGAATAGTTAATACTGAGAGTAGAGGAGGACTCATTCCAGTTTTATGGGATAGGTTTGAAGCACAGGCCTCTCTGTCTGCTATCAGGCCATTATTTGTAGGGTCTTCATCATGAGGCTGTCTCTGTAGCCTGTTCCCGTGCATGATGCAGATGGTAGAACTGCACCTGCTGGAAGAAACAGCTAAGACTTGGGTGGTACAAAATTCAGATGGTATTAGCAGGATGAGAGACATGTCTTAAAAGAAAAGCTAATCAATCATACCTCCCTAACTAATGTTTTCTGCTGTCTGAGGTCTTGTAGGCTCCTCCTCCTAACCTTCAGTGCTAGAAGACACCTTGGGGGTGGGGACATAAGGATGGCTCATTTGAACTTAGTAGCCTGTCTGCAGTACTGGCCACTGGTGAATGCTTGAGAAGAGTGCAACAAGGCAAATGTAGTAATGTTTGCCTTGAATGGTCTCCCATCATCCTATGATCTGTGGCTTGGTATTTCTTGAGACTTGAATGAATAACAGCCTTGGGAGCAGGGGTACAAAGAAGAGAACAAGATCTCTAGCTGTGCTCAGCACAGATCTGCTAAATAATTAAGGCACTGAAAATCGCTGTATTGCTCCATTCTTTCAGATTGGCTTGGACACCTCTTACTGGACAGTTGTGAACCAGTTCTTCATCTGGGGCAGCCTTTCTGTTTACTTTGCTATCACCTTCACCATGTATAGTGATGGCATGTACCTGATCTTCACAGCCTCCTTTCCATTCGTTGGTAAGCCCTGGGACAAATACGGATTCACTCAAAATGGGCATACTGTGGGGCTTGAATCTGTCAAGAATTTTTAGTACATATTATTGCCTCTCTAGAGGCAATAACAGAATATACTGATTGCTTTTCTGCAAGCAATGCCAGAGTATCTCTGAGGGCTGCTGGGAATGCTTATTTTGGATCCCATCCATCCAGGTGAACATGTGCCACGTTCACTTCCTTGCACAAGAGTGCAAGTTCACATGCAGCCACAGGAATGATCCTTTAAATAAACCTACTGAGCTGGCTGGGATGCTTTCTGCTGCTCTTTTGTGTTCTGTTTCCAGGTGTCTAATTCTTATAGATATGTAGGAGATGTCTGCAGAAGGATGTGTGTTCTTTTGTAAATAAGTTATCACGTTAGTATAGGAAAGCATAGAAGTACAACATCCAGTTAGACATGAGAAAAATGCCGTGTGATTATGGTGAGCCTTCAGCCAGGTTAAATGGCAAATTCCTAACAAACAAACAAAAAAATCCAGTTATGACCAGGTCTTTGGAGTTATGCTACATAGCAGATTTCTGAATGCATGCAAAACGTGAAGGTTAACATAGGAACAAGTCTGTCTCCTGAGACTTTGACCAGGAGGAAGATGAAAGCTTAGCAAAGTAATTCAGATGTTTTTAATAGCTCTGTGCATCCCTAGCCAATATTGATAAATCATTGTTATGAGCCTCTACTTTTGAAATCCCACTGCTTTTTGTTTCAAGTGTCAGGTTGGTGTATTAATCAATGCTTGTATTTCTGGATGAATTGTTAAGCCAAGACTTGTTCTGCCCATCTTCACTGCAATACCAAGGTGCTTGGCCATTTCAGAAATATCTGAGGTGCAGGTCAGTTGTTGCAATGGATTTCCCAAACAGATGGTCACATCCACTGTAACATGGATTTTAGTATCAAAAGTGCTGAGTGAGAGAAGACAGAGTGCCTGTTCAGTTTCCAGCGATAGGTAACTCATTTGCCAGGGATATCTCTATCTGCTGCTCCGTTGATACTACGTAGGTGAAATTAGCCATAATGTGGAGCGCTGCTTAATAAGGTCTCAGCCTGAAACCATTTTTAAGGAAAGTGTTTCTACTCTTGTTTACTTTAATTTCACTGGAGTTGTATTGTAGCAGAATTGGCCAACTGAAAAGAAACCATTCAGCAACTTTACTGCCAACAACAGCATTGTTAAGCCTTGTAATGAGGGCTTTGCAGACTGCTTGTTCTGTTTTAGATTCCTTCAGTTTTGGAGGAGCCAGGAGTGAGCACTTTGGTTTCAGTGAAGGTGGCAGTGTCACGCCAGCACATGGCGGTTGCTCTGCCAATACGCCCATCGGGCCATGCTGTCTGTGCAGACACCCAGAGCAAGGCATGCTCCTCTCACAGAGGGCTGTGATCCCATTGTCTACTGGCCCATCAGGGTCAGTACTCCATACGCTTCAGGAAATGGTGCTGGAAAGCAAGAAAATAGCGTTCCTCCTTTTGTACTAGAGTCCTGGCAGAAGGTGATAGAGCTGGACTGCTGATAAAAAAAGGTCCCATGAGCATTTATATCAATCCTTTGAAGTGATCTGACTCTTTGTAAAGAGGTGCTGTTCACTCTGACATCCTTGTCTCCCTGGGTTGTTGCTGCAGTTGAGTCTGGAGATTGCATTTTCCTTTGGTCATCTCAGGCAGTGATACCCATATCACTGTCTTCTCTACAGCAAGTTGATTTCACTGTTGGGAATGGCATCTACTTCGAACTTTGGTCTGTTTGCCAAGTGTTTTGGAATCAGAGAGGGTGAGAGGTCCAGGTGAGTGATGGTGAGAGTGCCGCCGTTACGTTTTTAGTCATGCTTTTGTTTTTCAGGTACGGCTCGAAACACCCTCAGCCAACCAAATGTGTGGCTAGCCATCTTCCTCAGTATCACCCTCTGCGTGCTGCCTGTAGTTGGCTTTCGATTCCTGAAGGCTCAGTTAAAGCCAACTCCCAGCGATAAAGTAAGGAGATACCCTATTAAACAAAAAGTCCTGCTTACCACCAGCTAAGCTTACCACAGAGGCATATTGCAGGGGCCTGGCATTGTTCACAGTGTATGTCCCTGTAGGTGCAGGCGCTGCCACATCCCCCTGTTCCCTTGAGAAAAAGGACTGAATTTGGGTTTTGGCACGGCTCAAACCATCTGCAGCTGGGACCACGGGCTGAGATTGTTTAGATGTGGGTTAGATTGCACCGGAGCGAGGAAGCCGCACTATTTTTAGGTGCAGGGTTTAACTGCTGTGGCGCAGTGGCAAAGCAGTGGAGATTTTCCATCCTCCCGCCTCGCTGCTGCACCGTTTTCGGCAGCCCTTCACCCTCCACCCAGGTGTATTGGTTTGCTGGGGAGTTTTTCGACTTCAGGATTTGCTTCATTAGTAGCCAATGGTTCTATGGCCCCTTTGACACCAGCTGCCCTCCCCAGGAATACGAAGACGGGGCCATCAGGGCAAGGAGAGGCCCGGAGAGGTGGAGCGGGCAGAGAGAGCACAGCTCACTACAGCCAACGGACCCCTCCAGGAGATCGGCATAAACGCCGCTCCCCGGGCTGGCTTTCAAACAAGAGCATCTGCTAAATGCTGCTGCCACCTGGTGCTTCCTTCCTCTTCCTGCACCCAGCAGGACACAGGAGTGTCTCCGAGCAGAGCCCTCAGTGCTCCTCAGTGCCTGCCCTCATCATCCTTGGGATGTCTGTGAGGCTCCCCAGGCGCTCCAGGACTGTCGGAGAATGAGTGAAGGGGAATTCTCAGCCCTTGAAGAGGGAGTGGGTGGGTGCTAGAGAAGACTGCTAGGTAGGGAGGTCTTTAGGACACAGAGGCAGCTCAGATGTGTAAAAACGGGCTGAGTTTTACCCTTCTAGTTGAGTAGAAGTCCAACACAGCTGTGGCTGAGAATCCCAACCTCAGTGCTTGGGTTGAGCATCTCTCTCTAGTGAAAAATTACTTTACTTTTCTACCTCCTCTGGAAAGTAGAATTATCATGAGGAACGTTTGGGTTTCCTGCTGTACTGAGCTCCCCAGCTGGAAGTGTAGAAGGAACTTCAATACAAGCCTGAAGCTTAAGAGAGGCCAAGTACCTACAGCTGCCACTGTTCCTGCCAAGCAGGAAAGAGAGGGGTCTGGTGGCTGGGGATTCTGCTGAGCCGCTGGCATTCAGTACTGGCCTCCTGCCTTTGACATCCCCTTTCTGAAAAGGTGCTTGTCTGCAGATGATCTCGGTGGCCACGTGGGAGCAGAGACGCCGCTACCTGCAAATAAAGGGCATTAGTTCTTTCCCTTCTGTCAAGGAAAATGAGAATCTGTTGATCACCATTCTCATCATAAAAAGCTTTTACATATCAGAGAGCCCGTTTAGTAGCCTGTTTTCTAGATTAAGTAAGCCAATTTTAAAATGTTTCCTTATTTGTTTTCTATTATTTGACTGAAGTGCCTAGAAGAGCTTCAGTAATGCCCCAAGCAAGGCATCGCAGAGCTGTGAGGAACAATACACGGAAATCATCTCCTCCCAAGTCTTACAGATGACACTTCCATTAACGTCTTTTAGGATAAGATTTGCTTTTTCTTTTACCAGGCTGCCATCCCGTGCTGCCAGTTCTGTCCCTGCTCTGCAACCCCTCCTGCCATGCCGCTGTTTTGTCAGTCACTTTGGGCTTTGGGCCCTTGCTTCTATTTCCCTTTCTGTGCTCCTTTTTTACTGTGCTTGTGAATGGTGATGCACTTCCCACTTTTTCCATCTTATTTTCTGATTTCAGGTCCTACTCAAGGTCAAAGAAGCCAAAAAGAGGCCACCTCCACCCTCACCCAAGAGACGCCTGCGTCGGACCAGCACCCGCCGCTCCGGCTATGCCTTCTCCCATCAGCATGGCTTTGGAGCACTCATTATGTCTGGGAGGAACATGCGGCCAAAATCACCTTTTGCCACAACGGGAACATTTTCACCAAATAGTGACAAACATAAACACAAAGGACTGTAAAAAAAAAAAAAAAAAGAAAAAAGAAAAAAAGGAAAAAAACCCAACAAAGCAAACCAAAGTAAAGGGCTGTCAGGAGAGGAGGCTGTGGTCCCTGCAAAGCACCAAGCTGGTGGCCACCCAGAGGTCTGCCCTCCAGGCTAGCAAATCAAGGATTTGGGCCTTTCCTTTAACCTGCATGCATGCTCTGGCTCCAGCTTCTCTTCCAAAGACTTGTGGTGCTCCTGGGGAAGGCAGGCAGGGTGCATTAGAGCTGTTGTATAGTATCCCAGAAGGCCTCCCTGGAACAAGAGAGAACATGCTGCAGGAGGCCCCTCCGCTCCTTGAGATTGTTCGTAACGCTATTTTTTTTTCTCCCTTTAACTACATACCTCAGAGCAAAGAGAAGTCAATGTCTTTCTCATTCACGTGCCTTTCTTTGTTTCTGTCATGAATCCACTCTGGGCCATATTACTGTGGTGACAGTATTGACCCCAGGTGTGCCTTAGGTCCAGCCACACAGCCCCCAAATCCCCAATCTTTGTAATATGTGTAATTTTGTAGCCTTTTGACTGTACACAGGCACTTTGGAAGGCATGACCTGGAAATAACCTCCTTCCAAACTAACAGTTAATCCAGTTTCTCAAGAGATGGCCAGTGCCCAAACACCACCCTCTTCCCGCATCTGCAATCGGAGAGTGCTGCAAGCTCAGAGAAACCCTTAGTTGGTCAAGGGACAAGGACTTGATGTTCATCAGCCTGCCCTGTTTTATCTGCATTGCAAATCTGCTCTTGTAAAAGATCATAGTCCTCAGAGCCCTCTCGGGTTTTGTAGCCGGACACCAGCCATTTCATTTAGACTTAAACTAAAAGGGCAGAAGCAGCTCAGGCTCCCTCATGGATCAAGCCATAAAACCTGGCCCTGAGATGCCCATGTCGGTCAGGTCTCATCTGAGTGACCTGCACCAGGTGCCTCTCCCACCATAACGGGCTGAGGCACACGCAGATCTGACTCGGTGGAGATCACCCAAGCAGTATCAGGAGCAGAGATGCTATTTCACGGCTTGCTCAGGGTCTCCTGCCCTTTACTCCACCGGTGCTCTTGCTCAGTGTAAGGGACGATGCATGACCTGGTGGCTCCCTTCCTCTCCCTGATGAGCGCTGTGGGTCACGTTCCAGAGGAACTCAGCGCTCAGGAACTTCTGCAGAGTTCCTCTGTCCTGGCTAATACTTTATTTGGGAACGGCTCATCTGTCAACCATGAGTTGCAGAGAGCTGGTCTGGCCGCCAGCAGAGGGACCCGAGATGCACAGACACTGCCAAAGAGATGGTGATGCTGAGAGGCTGGGCTTTGCTCGCTGTTTTGTTACACCAGCTCCACAATCAGCGGGGTGACTGGGTGGAAGGCCAGCGTGGCAGCGTGAGAGCCGGTCTTGCCAGCACTGCTGCGCTGTCTAAATGGAGCTTTGTTGTGCAGAGGACTAAGCAGCGCTGGTTATTTTAGATTTTTTTTTTTTTCCAGCTCCTCTATAGAAATTTAGGCTCCCTTCCTTGTTTTGAGTTGGATTTTTTTTGCACAGTAACCATCTGGTATTTACTGGGAACTCTCTGCCTTGAGTTTCTGGTGGTGGCAATGTATGATGGCATCAGGCCAGCCATGTCCCCATTCCATCCCATCTGCATATAACACCTTGCTGCCCATGGTCCCAGCTTCAGCAGTCACTGTATAATATTTTTAAGCTCTAATAGAAGGCTTCATCTCCCTGGGTTTAACTCAGCACAGAAAAAAAAGCCCTGTCTGGTGCACCTGCTGCTTTGCAAACCGTGGCATTAAATTTCAGCATAGCCAGTGCAGAACTAGAGCTGGGACTGGATCCAGACTTCAGCAGCCAGGAGCTGCTTGCTGGGGAAAGGGCGAATTCTAATCCACTGATCTCCCCTGCAAGGAGATACCTAAGCAAAGCGAGAGCCTGCGCCCCGGCTGAGGAAGCCGCTGTGATAGTTAGTGCTTATCACCGCCCTCTGATTTACCCTTCACTTTGCAGAGACGGCCGTGGCTTTCTGATGAGGATTATGTCTTTCGCAGTCAGCCCTCCTGGGGCGAGAGGGAAAAAAGAGAATTTATGCAGGTAGGCCCACATCCCCACGATACCCAGACTGGGCTGGACTGGGGGCCCTGTCAGAGCTGTTTCTAGCAGGTAACGCAGCGGCGTGTAATGCGGAGGCAGACCTTCTGCTGGCAGAGCAAGGCAGCTCTGAGACTGTGTCACTCTCCTCGTATAGTTTACGTGCAAAGCACTCACCTTCTGGCCAAAGGGAACTTGCAAATGCTGCACAGGACGTCTAGGGGATAATAGATCTGCTTGTGAACTTGCGCCAGATACAAATATGTCAGTGGTTTGACACGATCAGCATTTGAAACATATCAGCTGACAGTGATGTCTGTCCTACATCACTCCTGATTTTGTAAAATAAATTAAAAAAAAAATACAAATAAAAATATCGGGATGACTGATTCCTTGCCAGCGTGCTAATTGATCAAAGGAGTTTATCACCAGATATTCCCAAACGGCGGATCCCGTCGGGGACGTTTTAAGAGGAAACTTACAGGAAACGTCAGACATCCTCAGGCGGAGGACGCCGACTGACGAGGGGGGGAGGGGGGGGAGGAGGAAAGCGAGGGGGGGGGCGGGCATCGCTGAGATCCCGCCCCGCAGCCCGGCGGGTAAACAGCGGAGCGGGGCGGGAGGCCGGTAAGGGGCGGCGGCGGCGGCGGCGGCGGCGGGGGGGCGACGGGATGGGGGGGGAGGGTGGCCGTGAGCGGGGGGGAGGGGGGAGGAGAGGAGAAGGGAGCAACTGCCCGGAGGGGGGGTGTGTGGGTGTGTGTCAGACCTCATAGCATCGGCTGTGCAATGCCTGAAGATGGTAATTTAGTCTTTTATGGAGCTCTTGTATTTGAGCGAGATATGAAAAATTAATCCCCGAATTAATTTTTTTCGCCTTGCCTTCTTCCCCCCCACTCCCCGCGCCCTTTTTTCTCGTTATTCCATAATATAGAGGTTCATGGTTTGAACACTGTGTTGTGCTGCAGCACCAGCAGAAGTTGTTGCCCAGGGAGGCTGTGGATGCCCCATCCCTGGAGGTGTTCAAGGCCAGGCTGGATGGGGCTTTGAGCAACCTGGTCGGGTGGGAGGTGTCCCTGCCCATGGCAGGGGGGTTGGAACCAGATGATCTTCAAGGCCCCTTCCAACCTAAACCATTCTATGATCCTATGATTCTAAAGACACCTGCTGACTGGGCAGCAGTTTCAGGATCAAGAATAAAAATGCTTTGATACCAGTGATGATGACTATAAGAGGGTAGATTGCGACTATATATAAGGAAGACGCTTTTTATCACGAGGGTGGTGAAACACTCACCCAGGTTGCCCAGAGAGGTGGTGGATGTCCCATCTCTGGAAACATTCAAGATCGGGTTGGAGGGGGCTCTGAGCAACCTGATCTGGTTAGAGATGCCCCTGCTCATTGCAGGGGGGTTTGGACTACATGACCTTTAAAGGTGCCTTCCAACCTGAACCATTCTATGATATGGTTACTTTTCATACGCTATAGCAGAAGAGGGCTTAGAGAACCTTCTCTCTCCCCTGAATCCAACAGGGTGACATGCAGAAACCTCTGCCGCTAATAGTGTGGAGACTCCAGTGCTTTGGGACAGAGCCATGTCGAGGTGTTTTTGAGCAGGAGCACCTCAGGGGTGTTGTCCGTGGCTAACTGCAACACCTGTGATCCTGCCAGGCTGCCCAGTGGCTCTCACTTTATCGGTGTGCATCCACACAGCTCTCTTCTACCAACCTGTAGGTTGGCAGTCGTTAGTCATGAGCCGCTCTTATGCAACGGGAAGGCAAAGGAGCACTGCATGCTTGCCCAAGGTCCTCCAACTGGAGTGAACATCAACAAGGTTTATTGTAAGAAAGGAGCCGTCTGAATAATGACCTGGGCTAATTACCAGCTGGGAACAAAACCAGGAGCATAAGGGATACCTGTGGGCAGAGGTGCTGTGTCCTATAACCCCATCAGACCACTGATAAAACTGTTCTGATGGCTGATTTTTTTCTCCCCCTCTAATTTTCAACCTAAATGTGTTCACAGTGCATTTATGCTCTTGTTGTTGTGCCAGCACTATTCTTTTGCTTCAGCAGTTTTGTTTGTCTCCTGTGATATATTTAGAGAGCAATCCTATCCGCTCTCTGCCTACATTTGGCTAGGCTAAACAAGCCAGGCTCTTAAGTTTCTTCTTGTTTGATAGGTTTTCTGTTTCCCCCAGGCCCTTTCTGCACCTGTTCATTTGAGTTTATCATTTTTAAATGCGGGTGACCAGATTTTTTTTTTGTGTACAATGCTCCTGTCATCAGTGCCTGTACAATAGCACTGGTATTGCACCACCTTGTCTGGACCGCGATTGCTTTTCTTATGGCCTCATCATCTCTGTGACCCCTAATGCAGCTTTAGAGGTTATTTTTCCTAACTTTGCTGTAAATATGCACAATTATTAGCTAAATTGTGTTAGCTAAATAAATACCTCTCTCACTGTCTCGTGCCTGATAATGTGGGGAGGAGCTGGAGTCATCACAGCATAAGCCTGTGCATGTTGATGCTTTGAACTGGTGAATGTCCTCAGGGGCAAGCTTTTTCCATGAGGGTTGGCAAGGGCTTTTTACTGCATCTGCTGATGTGTTGGCTGATGTAAATATGCCAAAGCGAGGGAGCTGTCATTCCTCCTAGCAAAGGCGAGTTCCCATCCTCGGCTCCCTGTCCGGGAGCCACCTCTAGCCCTGTCCCAGTGACAGGGGACCGGGTTGCTGCAAGGGCGGACATGATGAAGGGCTCAGAAGAAGACCACAGAGCCCCGCAGCCTGGGCTTGACCTGTGAGTGCTTCTGGCCGTAGCTGCAGCTCAGCTGCTCTTCAGTTTTTCCAAAGCTAGTCTTCTGCTGCCCTACTTTTTATAATTCACTCAGAAGCAGAGAGTGTTTTTCCTCTGCCTGGCACGGTGGAGGAGCAACCTCTCTCCCGTCGCTCCCAGCTTGAAGGGACGTGGTTTTCTTACCCCCCATCCCTATCCCCAGCCAGCTCCAGGCTGTTCTGGGCTGTCAGCTCCCTGCCTTTCCGCACAACGCTGAGCCCTCTGCCAGACTTTTCAGCTATAAATGGATCTGGCCTTTTCCAACCCAACCCTCCCTCCCCCTTCCCCGACACCCAAGAGATGCTGCGGGAAATCGGAGCTGGGCCAGGCTTCCTCTGAATTAGGAAAACATACGACCCAACCAGCAGCGTTTTGTAGGTTCTCTGGAAGCGTGGTGCCTGGCTTTGGGGAGCTCTCTGTGCCCCAGTGAGGGCTGTGCTGCTCAACTGCTTGTTTGCGCTGCCAGGGCGGTTCTTCCCAAACGGGAATGCAAAGCTGGGGCAGACCTATAGGTGCTATCTCCAGCCCCGTGCACCGTCCTACGAACGAAGCGCCTGTCTGACCAGAGCATTGTGTCTCAAGGGAAGGGCAATGTTTTTGTTACTGACTGCATCCTGCTTCCACATCCGTATCAGGCACTTGATAAAAGAAGCCTGGCTTTTGTATATAACGAACCACCCCGTTTGCCTCCCTTAAGTTTGGGATTTATGGCAGAGATCCTGGGATCTTTTAAGCTGTGTTGCATTCTCCCTCCCCTGAGGGGCAGGGAGGATCAGTATCTTCTGGTTCATCAGGGATCTGGGTCCTGAGGTATGCAGACCAAGGTGACTCAGGGAGTCAATAGCTGCCCTGAATTTTAAACTGAAGTCTTTTATGTTGTCTGGAGTAGAGTGCTACCCTCCATCCGCCCTGCAGGCATCCAGGCCATTCATTTCATGCAGAGTGCAGGTCTGTATTTAGAAAACTAATTTGTACTCTCATGTTGAAAAATTGCAGTCTGAAAGTCCTGTAGTTCGTGGGCTTCATAGAGTCTGCAGGGCCAGGTTCCAGTCTGGTGACCTTTCGCTGGCAGCAGTGGGTTTGCATCCTTTGGTCTTAGATAGCAACACCTCGAGCAGCTGGTCCAGAGTCTTCCTTACCTCCTGGCAATCGTCCCTTAAAAATCTTCAGGCTGTGGAGAAGAGAACACAGGATATTCAAAACGTGCAAGCCGGGTTTATGGTTGCCCAGTATTCTGCCTGCAGTTCTGCTTCTGGTTCCCTTTTTGCTGTGGCAGCAGATGGTGTCTGACACTTTTTCCTGTGCAGGATGCCTGGTAGCCAGAGTTTTCTCTACTCAGTGGCTCAGTTGCGTTGCCGTTTGGATGGTTTGAGCTGGTGACTGGGCGGTGTTCGATGGGCAATGTGCAGGAATACATCTGCTCTCTTTTTCTGTGAGCTGGAGAATGTAATATCCCTGACCAGAATATTACGTAGAGGTTATGGTTCGCTGAAACCTCCTTTCTGTGTTTCTGGTGGGATTGCAAGGCAGTATTTTGCATGAAACAGATGAGGGACAGATGAAGTCCCTACTTCACCCTTCCCCATGCCATCAAGCTGCTGTGAGGCAAGGGTACCTTTGAGCTCTGGGAATAAATGAAATTAAGATATTGTATGTAGTTGTAGCTGCCTGATGCTCTTTCCTGTGGTAAGCTCTGCTGAAGCTGGGCCAGGCGTCAGATCCTGCTGGTTTGCCAGCTCGACTTGGATTGCTTCAGGGTAAACTTGGCTGGGAGGAGTTTTTCCGCTTGCTATATCCCTCCCAGATGTTCAGGGAGGCTGGTTACCCTAATTCTGCTTGGCCTTATGCAATCTGCCTTCTGCTGAAGACTTAATTCCCAGTTCTTCACCAAAGCCCTGGACACACAGCATGGTGTTTTCTGAGGTTTGTTGGCTGTAGGTCTCTGTTCCTCTGATTCTGGAACGTGAAGCCTCATTGGGGTTTTGCTTGTGATATCGGCTGCTCATCTGAAGCCCACAGTTTCTCTCCCTACTCTTCCCATTCTTGTGTGTGCTTGCCTGGACTGGGAATATTGGTTTCCACAATTCACATCTGCTGTGCCTGGGTGGGGTGGATATTTGCTGAGCATCCTTGTAGCCCTTAAGCCTTGCCCTGGACTCTGCACTTCTGACTCGGTGGAGCTGTGGATGGCAGTTTGTGTCCATCACCCGGCACTGACAGGTTCTTTTAGGGATCCTTGGCAGAATGATGATGACACTAAATCATAGTTACAATTAAAGCTTTATTTTCTTAACAGGTTCCTGGAGCCCAGGAGCCTTGAGGTCGGTACGGAGGGGAAGAAGAAATCTGTTTGATTTGTCTACTTGGTGCACAGGACCTTCAGGGCTTGGTAATGAAGGGAAGGGAATGAATACGTGGCTCACTTGGCCACAGGGAATGGCTGCTTGCCCTATAAAATGGTGTTAGTTGTGCTAACCACATTGCCAGGGGTCGGGAGCAGGGGGAACTGGTCACAGTGCCCTCCTCAGGTCCGCTCCTCTCTAAGCAGTCTCCCCATGGACAGCTCTTGGGCTGCAGTCAGTCACAAATGTTCTGCGGACACCAGTATCTGTCTGGCACAACGTGCCAAGGCTGCTGTTGGAGGACACTGCCTTAGGATGCTTTCAAACTCTCTGATAGTTCAATCGCTTTGCAGAAAACTATGCACTACGGTGGTGGTGTCTCTTGAGCAACTTGTCCATGTCATTCGTTTTCGCAGCTCGGAAGGCCAACCGTATCCTTGGCTGCATCAGAAGCATGGCCAGCAGGTCAAGGGAGGTGATTCTGCCCCTCTACTCCTCTCTTGTGGGACCCCACCTGGAGTACTGCATCCAGCTATGGAGCCCCCAACATAGGAAACACATGGACCTGTTGGAGCGGGTCCAGAGGAGGGCCATGAAGATGATCAGAGGGCTGGAACACCTGTCCTGTGGGGACAGGCTGAGAGAGTTGGGGCTGTTCAGCCTGGAGAAGTGAAGGCTCCAGGGAGACCTTATTGCAGCCTTCCAGTACCTAAAGGGGGCCTACAGGAGAGCTGGGGGAGGACTTTTTACAAGGGCGTATAGTGATACGATGAGGGGCAATGGCTTCAAACTGGAAGAAGGTAGATTTAGACTAGATATTAGGAAGAAATTTTCACTCTGAGGGTGGTGAGGCACTGGAACAGGTTGCCCAGAGAAGCTGTGGAGGCCCCATCCCTGGAGGTGTTTAAGACCAAGCTGGATGGGGCTTTGAGCAACCTGATCTAGTGGAAGGTGTCCCTGCCTATGGCAGGGGGGGTGGAACTGGATGATCTTTACGGTCCCTTCCAACCTAAACCCTTCCATGATTCTATGATTCACAAGAAGAACTTGTTGTTGGCTGATTGCACAATGGCTGGTTCAAACTGCACCAAGACCCTCCACAAGTGCCAGAGCAAGACACTGGTTCAGATGGTGGTGTGTGAGTGCAAATTTGGTGTGCTGCTAATCTCATCCCACCAATGGGATGTGGAGTGTGGTCGTCCTACTGCTGTAATGGTTGTGCTACCACATACACAGCATTGAGACAGTGCCTGGCAAAGCCTGTGGAGTATCTGGTACAGGTGTCCAGCTGTGCGTGGCCCTGTGTCAGCACAAGTTCAGGTGCAGACCACAAGCATTAGGGCTCCACAGCTGCTGGCATGAGGCTGTGGTGAGATATCCCACTGAGACAGAGCATTCCTGGTCACTGTGCTTGGAGCACTCCTTGTCAAACATCAGGCTTTGTGCATCAAAAGCTCTGGTACCTTCAGTGCCTGGGTCCAGTGGGGGTCTCTGTGGAATGCATGATGTGCAACACATCTATCTACCTGTGGTTTGGAAGACACAGAGAAGACTACAATTTTCTGATGATTCTAAGTTAGTCAGGATAGTCAGTTTGAAAAGTGCCTGAAGAAGTACAGGACAATCTTGCAAAACTATTAGGATGATAAAACAGTAAATGGGATACCATGCTGATAAACTTTATGCATGTAATGGTGATTTGTGAACAGTTTCTCACTGCCCACAAGAAGCCCTTTGGAGTCACTGGATTGTTATTTGAGTGCATCAGCTCAATGTTCAGCTGTAGCCAAAAAGGCAGACCTCATACTGGAATTAAAGAATAAATCACAAAATGCTGGTATATATTCTTGTATACTTAGGTATACAGTCATGTTGTGCCTGCATCTTGAGTACCACGTACAGTCTGGTCGCTCTCTCTCAAAAAGGGTGGCATAGACCTGGACATGATACAGAAAAGGAGAATGAGGATGATTAAGGGACTGGGATAGCTTCTGTCGGAAGAGAGATTAAACCAGGAAAAGTAGATGATAGTGGGAAAGAGTAAAGGCCTATAAAATACGTACAGTGGGGAGAAGTTGAGTAAGGAATGACCTTGCTCAACTTTGCTATTCCTCACAGCACAGAGGAAGCACATCCAGCGAAATTATTTATTAGGTTAAGGAAGTCCTTTTTCAACACACTTGATTTGCACAACACGTTGCTACGAGATGTCATGAAGGCTGAAAATACACACAGATTCCAAAAGGAACCAGACACCTCAGTGGCAGAGATGTGTTTCAGTGGCTGTTAAACATGGTAGTCAGTGTGCAACCTCCAGCTCTAGAAGTTCCTTGACTGCTGATGAGTGTGGCCGTAGGAGAGATCACTGTGTACTCTGTGATATGCATATGCCGGTGCCAGAATGCCAAGGATAGGGCAGTAGACCAGAATAATTCTTGTTGTGACCCAATATGGTGGTTCTTGTTACCAGAATGTGCTGAAACAGCGGGGTGAAAATGAACTAGTTTGGTTTTGAGCATTTCTGGTCTAATGGCTTTCCTGCGGGAGTCACACACAGGTCAGCAGAGATTTTCTTAGATCTTTTATTAGCAAATCTGAAAGCACTTGAGGAGAAAGGGACTGGTGCAGGCATCGCCCACCAGCTCGGTGTGCCTGACGCTGCTGAGGTTGTTGCAGAGTATGCCAGCCCCGTGGCTGCTGCCCAGCTGGCCACGTGAGACGCCTGGCCTTAGCTCCCTGGTGCTATCTTTGCCCCCCTCCCCTTGGCTTCTGATTGGGATCTGGACTATGTCCCGATGGAACAAAATCTGGATTCTTAGAGCCTGTTCTTCATATAACTGTGGCTGTTATTGTTATCCGTCCAAATGCCTCGTCCTACGGAGAGGGAAAAGAGCAGGCCATCACGAATTCTATTGTGAATTCCTCTATCCTTTCCAAGTTCTATGTTGCAATTTCCTTCACAGTCTAAGTAGCAAAAAGTCTCCAGTCTCCCTCCACTGAGGACTGGGAGAGGCTGGAACTGCCTTGCAAAGTCTGTTTGCTGATAGCGGAGTGCCTCAGACGCTCATTTTAGGAGCAATAGCAGGAGCCACTGGTATTTGCCACTCACCCCATTGAAAACTTACCAAACCAATGGTTTTTTGTTTGTTTATTTGTTGTTGGGTATTTTTTTGTGGAACTTGCTGAGGCTGTAGCAAAAGCAACCAGGCAGTAATGGGCATATGATTTTTGTCTGCCATTCATCTTGCTGCAGGAGGATTCTGAGCTGCTTAAGCCTGAGAATGGTATCACAGTGAGATTTTGGGAACACCGAGCTCAGAATCCAGTCATAAGTTTACCTGTGCCTTGTTCCTTGAACCCAAATCCATGCACTCATGAGCTGCAATGTTGGTCCCTTTTTCAGCAGGATGGATAAAGAGTTTAAAGCCCCTGTTGCGCTGCCCAGTTCCTTGCTCCCTGCGGGGAGGGGTGGGGAGGGAGGGAAGGGAAAAAAAAAAGTCTCCTGGCAGCCTCAAGCTGTTTTTAAACGCGACAAATGCCCGGGGTGCCTGTCTGCCAGAGCCTCCCGCCGGTACACCCAGTCCCATTTTAGCACGCTTCTCCGCGCGGCTATATCTGGCTCCAGCTCCTTGCGCTGGGAACGTGACCTCATCGTTGTTTTGGTATTTCCAGTGATTCAGCCCGGTCCGGGGCAGGGAGGAGTCCGTTCCTGGTGCAGGCTGAGAGGGGTGTTTGTGCGTTGCTGGAATTCCAGAGCACTGCAGCCCAAACCCTTCCGCTGCCTTGACAGCTCGGCCGAGGCTGGGCTGGGGCATCGCCTTCCCGCCTGGCAGATGGCCCGGGCGCCGCGGGTAGGGGGTCCGAAGCTCCTGCTTTTGGGTGTAACGGGGTTCCCTGTCTTAGCAGCGTCCCTGCCGTGGTGAGGGTGAAGAAGGCTTCACGCTCGTAGCTCGTACGCTGGGGAAAGCCACAAGGAGTCTCTGCTCTATGGGTGGAAAAAGAGCCTCGCAGGATGCTCATTAGTGTGTACGGACTGACAGCATCCCATAATATTAAAGTTAACTTTGTGACATCTGCAGCAACTTGGTAAGTGTTATGATTTTTATTTATTTATACTTGGGGGGGGGGGGGGGCGGGGAACTAAGGCACTGAACAGGGAGGTGATCTGTTTGAGGTTTTACGCAGCTGAGCTAGAAAAGTAAACTTCCATGAAGTGGTGCTGACTGTCTCTGCCTGGTCCTGTAATGGCTGGATGCCTCCAGTGAAGGATGAACACGGGCAGTGGGTCAGACTGAGGTGGAGCAGTGCTTGTAGGGAAGAGCAGCTCCCAACATGAGATGAGGCCAGGCTGTACGGATTGCTAAACCCCTTTTTCTGTGGGTATCACTTTCCTCCATCTCTCCAGGTGTGGTCAGAAAGCACAGGGGATGTGGCGAATTGAAAGACACGGACTCCGATATGCAGGATCGAAATCAGCTTTATTAAGCAAGCGTGCTCTTTATATACTTTTCTACCAGGGCCAGTAATTTTCTACTTTACTTGTTTACACCATTGCATACTCTAAAAGATCACGTTCCCACCAAAAAAGGAATCTCTCCTCCTTGTGAGCAGCACCTCCCTATCTAGGGAGTCGCTTCACACAGTGCTGCAGCTACTTATTCCTCCCTATTAGTTCTACCACACTTAAACCTTCTTTAGCCTCAGTCCCCACAAGGGGAGAGCCTGTAGAGACAGTTCCCCAGACAAGGTCGACGCTGATGCTCCTGGCAGGCTGCGGATGCTGCAGCGCTGTCACTTGTGCCTTGGCAGGAGGATTGCCGTTGCTGCCGATGCGATGAGCCTTATTGCAGCCTTGATCTGAACACTCTCAACTGCCTCATTTCAGCCCGGGTTGTTGTGAAGGATTTTTTAAACCCTTTGGGATCATCTTGTGGTTAGGCTGAGACCAGTTTGGCTGCAGAAGCAGCTTGGTTGAAGACGTGGCTTTGGTGTTGTCGTGCTTAGCAGTGACCCAGCCTGTCAGTGTAGTCGCTTCACCCCAGGAGAGACCTGTTCCCAGTTTGTCACTATGCCGGAGTAACTTTGCTTTCCCAGTTGTGTGGAGGGGTAGTGGCTGTACCAGCAGTTTGCTGGAGAGAGGAGACAATAGATAATACAACCTGGCTGGTCTCATTAACGGGGAGGATTTCAGCCTGGCTTAATGCCTGGCTGGCTTCACCCCTCTGGTAGGTATCACCAGGAGATGCACCTATTATTCTGGAGTCCCTGTGCTCTCCTTGAAGACAGGTTTTTAACAGCACTCCCTGATGCACTTGGCCTAAGTCAACTGTTTTCAAACTTCTTCTTTAGAGGCTAGGCAATATTTTTTCAAAGAAGGCCTCCCAGCCTCTACAGCACAGCCCTCAGTTGCTATATAATGTCTCGAACTTTGTCACTGGTTGCACCCAGAGGTCCCTGGTGTGAGCTGTGTGCCTGTCTGGCACCGGGCTTACTGAAAATAGTCTCTGCCCGCTGTGGTATGCATCCTGAAACAGCTCCTTCTCAGCTTCTTGCTGAGGTCTGCCAGTGCTAGTTTAGTGGGCAGTAGCTGGAACCTGCAACCCCCCCTGCTGCTGCTTCCAGTTGTGGGCACGATGGAGGCAAAGCCCTCAAACCCTTTGACACATTGCTTCTTCACCCAGCCCCTATCCCCCATCTGCCTTAGTTGGTGTAAATCCAGTTGCAGTACAACTTGTAAGTTGTCCTGAAATGGGAGGGAAAGAAGAGTCCTAGCAGGAGGTGCCAAGGGCATTGAACTGGAGAGAGAGGCTAAGTCCCGAAGACCGGGAGCCCCTGAGCATGGGGAGAGGGCCTGGACAACGGGAATGGGCTCCTCCACCATGAGCTGGTGGCACAGGTGGATGGAGCCATGCTCCGACCAGCCTTTCTCCCAGGTGTGGTGGGATGCTGTAGCACCGTGCGCCAGAGGAGGTGTGGGGCCGGGGCTGTAGGATGGAAAATGGCGTAGGTTTGCATTACGGCTAGCAGGTGCTGTGTATGGACATGCAGGGGCTGCTGGAGAGTGTGGAGCTGGGGGGTCTCCCCTCGCTAGCGGTCACTTCACCCCGCGGCTTCCCCTGGCAGGCAGGGCACGGCCCCATCACCCCCTCTTCTCTACAGCTTGCTGCAAATGGCTGTCTGTAACAGGAGCTGCATTTCTGCCGTAGCCCTCTCCCGAGCGCATCTGTATTCACACCGGGGCTTTCACTGGCAATCTGGCCCTCGCGCTGCCGGCAGCCCTGGCTTTTCTCTCCTGCCCACATGCTCCGTGCCGGCGGAGAGGCGGGTGACTGGCAGCGGGAGGAATCCCTGAGCCAGCTCCCATCGGGGAGAAGCGCCCTGTCATGTTGCCTCTCGCCCGCCGTCCTGCAGCACCGGGCGAGCTGCCTGCAGAGGATCCCTGCGGCACGGCTCGCTGATCCGTGAGCCGGCACGGGGACAGGCGGGTTTTGCTTTGGATTATCGCTGGCTCTGTGTGCTGTCTTCTTCCTGCGGCGCTCTCATGCCGTTGCTGCCGCTGCCGGCTCCCAGCTGCAGCGAGCTGAGCCCACGGTCCGGGGAGGTTGTGCCTGGCAAGGTAGGAGCTGAGCCCTTCCATTTCTTCTGCTAAAAGTAATGTGTCCGGTCCTGCCCCTGCCCGGAGAGCATGCTTCAATTAGTGGTGTGTGCACGGTTTTGTTTTGCATTGTTCTGTAGCTCTGATGAACGGTCACTGTGCTGTAGCTTCTGTTATATGGAAAGAAAATGCATATATCCGTTATCTTTTGACCTACACACTGGCAAATCGAACTCTGGCTCCTTTTCTACTCCAGGGTGGTGTGCAGGTGCTCCAGGGACTGTCTCTCTCCTCTGTTCTTGGGCAGCATCCTGTGCATGTCCTACAGGTCGTGTCACCCACCTCTCCGGGTGACATGGGAGTAGAGAGAGCAGTCTGAACATGTCTTGGGAGGAGGGAGAAGAAATTCATGGAAGACAAAAATCAAGGAAGTCTAATAGGCATGGGAATGGCTTGAGAGAAATTATTTTTACCCCAGAAAATTAGGCAGGGGAAGAACCTTCTTCCCCTGCATAGTCTGAAAAGGGTATCTTCCCCCCCCCCCCCCCCCCCCCCCGCCCCCTCCCTCCCTTCTGTCCCCTAGGGAAAGGTGTTTTGATATGGAAAGGCCTGAGGCTGTGTTGTTCCTAGGGATGAAGGAGAGTCAGTCTTATTAGTCTGGTGCCTTCTTTCCGGCCAACCTCATTGTCATTTAATGCTTCACCTTCCCTCACCGCTGCACACCTTTACTGGGGCTGCGTAGGGAAAAGAGGTGATGACCAAGAAATCCCACGCCTGCTGGATTTCCTTGCGGTAGCCAAGGATAGATAAAATAGGAGGGCAGCAGCATTTTCTTCTGACCCAGCTGGTGTTCAGGCACAACTGTTCCTTTTTTAGTCCACAGCAGCTGGGGCGCGCCTGCCCCTGTACGCGCAGCTATCCATCTTCCCCAAGCTTGCTGTACCTGGGCTTCCCTCCCATGCGGACAAGAGTCTCCTAAACAAGACAGGCGAGGATATCAGGCCTTTCTGCAGGTGATGGTCTACTTCTGAGGACTAGCCCAAACAACAAACCAAATTTTAGCCCCCCCACCCAGATCCCTAGTTGCTAAGCTGTGAGGAGGGAAGGGGGTCCTCTAGCTTTCCCCCCCCCTTACATACACTGCTGTGCTGCCAGTGGGTGTATAAATAGTGCCCACAGTGTACTATTTTGGTGACAAGCTCTTCCCAGGATTCATCCAAAGAGTTATGTGAGCAAGTATTAAAAATAACACCAAGCCCTGCCCAAACGCTGGCACCGTTTCAGCCAAAGCGTTGGGAATCTTCCATAGAGAGCAGCCTCGGACCCTCGGGAGGGGGCAGCAGGAGGGTGTCCAGCAGGGCTACCCCTGGGTTTTCCTCTTCTTGCTGCCTGATGACCACACGGGACACTGATCCTCAGGTTCAGCAGATGTTCTGGTCAACATGAGGATGTGAGACTTTCACTTCTAATTAGGTTATGTGCTCCTGAGCTTTCCCAGTGTGTTGTGAGTATTATCGTTAGGTCTAATGAGAGGTACAGGAAATGCCTGGGGGGGTGGGTTAACCTGAGCTTTAATCTAGCCTGCTGCCAGGTCCCTGCTGGTAGTCCGATCTGGCTGCTTCGCTAAAAAGTCTTGGGCTGTAGCAATGGCATATATAAGGATTCTGGCCCTATGTTAGGTTTATCCTGAGGACTGGTAGCTGGAGATTGGTTTAATTGAAGAACACATATTAAATCTATATGTTGGAATAACTGGTATAGCTTTGTGTCCTGGTGTGAGGTAGAACAGGACCAATTTTGTGTGTATTGAAAGCACAGACTTCAGAATTGTCCAGAGATGGAAATACGTCATGGAGATGAAAAGCATGTTTCTGTTTTTCCAGGAACATGCTCTGGGCAATCGGTCCTTCATCAGGGGCTTCCTGCTCCTCCGTTCCTCTGCTCCTTCCTGCTCCTCTCCCGTGTCCAGCCAACAAAGGACCTCTCTGAGTCGTCATCCTTGCTGCTTATTATTAGGTCTGAGCCAAGGATCTCTGTATTGTTATACATTACAGAGCTCCTGAGGGCTCTTTCAGGGCTCTTTCCACCCTGGCATGCTCTTGTTTCCCTGACTGGAATGTGTCTGTGGAGCATGGGGACACATGACCTTGTTTGTCATCTCTAAGCACCTCTTTGCTGGATGTTTCTCAATAGTCTTCTGCACAGTGCCAGAGCCCCATGCCACGGTTTCCAGCGGTTCCTGTAGTGCCGAGATGTCTCCACAGGGAACCCTGTAGAGCAGAGTTCCCCCGCTCTTTCCTCTGCTTCCCATGAGGCCGACCCCTGTTTCAGTCTGTCCAGCACAGTCTAAACTTGGCTTGTTTATTGGGCGGCTCCTCTGACCTGCTTTGCCTTCGTGGCCTGCCTCATCGCCAGTGCCCGGGCTTTGCCTCTGCCAGCTTTTATTTTCTATTTTAAAGAACATGGCAGGATTTCCTCCCACGCATGGATCCCCTTTATCCCTATAGCATTTCCTTCGCTGTGGGTCTTTCTCCAACCTGGGCAAAACTGTAGCACGTTGTGGATGGGCACGTACCCCCCATTTCTGGCTCTGTGTGCCTGCCTGCATAAGGGGTGGCTGCCGTGTTGGGTTGAACGTGTCTTTTGGAGGAGGTAGACCGTGCACAACTGGCTGCACAGCAGCTGGGTGCTGCAGATTAGACTCTTTGTGCCAATTAAGCATACACCGATAAGCACATACACCCAAAATGTTGTTCAATCGTGGGCTGACCTGTTGTGGAGACCTTGAGTACGCTGACTGATGATCCAGGACAGCCTGCTGTATTAGATGGGAAGAGATAACCAAAATAAAAATTAGGAGAGCTCTCAGCTGTGGTCAACAATCATCTTCAACAAGACTGAATTAATGAGAAGAAGTCCCGTCACTGAGGTGGATGAAAGGAGGATGAATCCACTGGCTGAAAGCTGGTGCTAAACAGACTCTATTTAGGAAAAGAAACCCAATCTGGACTATGTTTTTAACAGCCAGGTGGATTAGCTACCAGATCAGCTGGCATGGCATGCTTTTCCGCTCTTAGGCTGTACCTGTACATTTGCTGTGTCTTTCCAGGAGCGTCTTTCTGTTTCCCCAGGTGTTCTGCCTCACAGAATAAAGTGCTCTTGGCTTTTAATCCTGCGTTAGAGGCTTCCTGCTCCTCTGAGTCAAACAGAAATCATACGAGAATAAGACTTCCCAAAGCTATATAATTACGTCTCCCTGACCCAGGCATAGTGGACACAGGCTATGCCATGTGTCCTGGTTTGAGGTAGAACAGGACCAATTTTGTTCAGTAACTTTGCTTCTTAGCTGGGCCTCCTCTAACTACTGAAATTAACAGCACATTGTGCAGACACTGTTCACTCTCAGAGCGATCAGACCGATGTTCATAGCTGACGCCCAGCCATGGTCTGCAGAATCACTCTTCCTTATACCTATTGCTGTAACCCCCACGGGCAGCTGACTTTGTTGTGTGCCCCATTGGAAGGTCGGAATCGCAAAAGCGTAGAGGGGTCCCACCTGTGGGGAGGAGCGGACAGAATGGGTGACCCAAAACTGACCAACAGGGTATTCCATCCCATCTGCCTCATGCTCAGTATAAAGCTGAGGGATCAAAGGGTCAGCACTCCTTCTGCAATGGCCGGTGTCCGAGGAGGACTCTGTCTGTTCATCCGTCTCTGATCCCAATCCTGAATGCAGATCCGTAATCCAGTTCCTGTCCATCACTGAGTCCAGTCTGGGACTTCCCCAGTGCCCACCGGTGGCGTGATCATCATCCTGGGATCTTGATAGGGTTTTGTATTTATTTCATTGTTTTCTTTTTATTTTATTATTAATATTTCATTAAAGTAGTTTAGTTCCTTCTAAACTGATAAGTCTTTTTTTCCCTCCCCTGGCCTCTCCCTTTGAAGACGGGTGGGGGGGAGTGACTGTTGGTCCCATCCGGGTGCCCCACGTCTACAGTGGCCAGTTCGGCTAAACCATGACATGATGCCTTGCATTTCATCTCTCTAGAAGCTCCCAGTGGTTGGGACATTATCCACTGCATCCTGCATCTTAGCAGTCCAGTCCCTTCCCTCTATCGTTATCTCCTGATGCCATGGCACACTGGGTTGGCCAAGAACCTAAGATGGACATTTCTTCTGTGGCAAAGCCAGAAAAATAAATTGTTGCCAATTTCTGACGCTAAGGACCCATGAAAATTAACAGGCATGCATGCCTCTAAATAAGTAAAGCAAAGAGCTTCTGAGACAGACAAGGCCACGCAAAACATTCAGAAAACTGGTATTACCTCCTGACTGCTCTGTTTTTTTGGTGGAAAAATGAATGGCTAGTTTTAACTGCTATACCCGATGTCTAACATAAACTTCCCTGGCTGCCCCTCAGGGAGCCTATTCCCGTTGTCAGGGGTGTGTAGAACAGCTTATTCACTTGCTCTTGGCAGCAGCCTTTTATACATTTCAGAACTGCTCTCATGTACCCCCTAGTTTTCTACAGAGAACTAACCCTCTTGCTTTGCAATCCACTCCTTTCTGTTTTTCCTTGCTGTCTTTGAACTCTCACCGGTTTGTCCATGTAGGACACATCCATGAGCCATGTGCCAGGGTTGGGCAGAGAGGAAGGATTACTCCACGTCTTGCATATGACATGCCTGTTCATACAGCCCTGCATACTTGTTCCCTGCTTCAAAGCAAAATGCCACAACCACTCGAGTTCAGCCTGTGATCTGCGGTAACCACAGATCCCTTCCCAATGAGCCGGTCATGCATGATGATTATGGGTGGGGATGCGCAATCTGTGCTAAGTGAGGTGTCATGGTAATGATTATAACTTATGTCACGTTGCTCTTTATGTATAGACTTCATCCCTTCAGCTAACAGTATCGGTGCTGTAGACGATACAGATGAAGAGCGGAAAACACCCGCTCCATCTGAGAGCCAGCAGGTTAAATGCACAAGTGGTGGATGGGGTCTCCAGGATTCAATTACAAGCCTGTGTTACGGAAGCTTTTTAGCAGAAGTTTTCAATGGTTGTCCATTAGCTGGCCCTGGCAGCTTTCCTAGGTGCCTACTGGGATTCGGGTGCCCAGGAGCACGGGCGATCTCATGGGTGGCACTGGAGTCCTGTGCCTGCCAACGTGTGCTGTAACTTTCCTGCTCGTGGCTGGGTTTTGAGCGTACCTGCAATAGTCTCTTTCAACAAAGGGTGCTTTTCAGAAGCACAGGCTGTCTAGACATTGCTTTATTTGCCACTAAAACATAGCCGGCTGGGGCAGGTAACACTGCAGAGCAGCACTGGCGTGTCCATTTTGGGTGGTAAACGGAGAAACTTAGGAAAAAAATCAGTATAAACAACCACAATTAATCTCACGTGTCTCTAATAAATCAGCTGGTGGTTACATGCTCCCTGGGCTTTGTTGCAAAGGTGGGAGTGTTTGAGAAGAGGGAGGTCTGCTGGGGACTCGCTCTGTGGTGAGCTGACAGATCTCACTGCTTGGCTTTTGCTGTTGCTCTGAGCCGTGATGGCAGGGAAGTGCTTTGGCATGCGCGGAGAGAGGCGAGTGTGGGTTTTCTGCGTGAAATCCAGAGCAGTTTTCATACTTGCTGTTGCCTTGGAAAACTGGAATCTTTATGACTCAGTACTGAAGCGGGAGGGCAGGAGTCTTTTTCCATTCTTGGATGTGGCCTCTTGTGTGTCCAACAGTGATGCTTTTCTTCTCCTCTGCGTGCCCCTTCCCTGCTGCGTCCCTCCCGTCGCAGTCTCTGTGAGCAGAGCCTTGTTTACGGTGCAGTCACCCTCACTTTGAGTCAGCCAGGCGATGCCCCTGCAGTGGCAAGGGAATGTCACTTTGGTGTACATCACAGGAACCATGAGCAGTCACCTTCCTTGATCTGTGCGTGCTGTGTACACAGCAATCTGTGGTTGTACTTAGTATGTAGGCAGTGAACCATTTCAGGGCTGTGGATTCAGCTCAGCCCTGCAGCTTTTCAGCTGCTTAGTTGGAAATGCAGAATTTTTATTTGAGGCCAGAATACAAACTGGTGAATACAGCAGAACTGAAGCTGCAAAATTCACCAGCTCCAATAGAGTATGTAATGTGGCATCTTAAGACTTTCCTCATGGCAGCGGGGAATTGTTAAGTCATGGTGAAACTAATGGTGTAGGTACATTGTGCTGTAGAGGCAGCATTGATCCCATTTTCAAAACTAATTTTAATAGGAGGGGAGGCAGTAACACCTTAATATCCATTGTTACCATGGACTGCTCAAAGCAATTGATTGCCAGATTAGAAGGCATATGTTTTTTGCAATAATACCCTTTTTGCTCCTTCTGCCAAGGCTTTGATTAGTGAAGTTTATATTCCCACTCAGTGTTATCATCAATATTTGAGTGAGTGCTTAAAGAAACAGGCTTGCTCTTAGAGCTGAGCTTGTGATTCAAACACTCTGAAATCTCAGGCTGGATCAGTTATGTCCAGGCTTTGCTTTAATTCAAAGTTTCCCGTACAGCTTTATGAGCTTGGTTTATCAGATTGAAGCTGAGGCTTCAGGCATGGTTCAGCAGCTGCTCTGTTGTTTCTGTCCTGATTTCCCTCTGCCTAAAAGCGTTCAGCTATTTCTTTGTGCTCTTGCTTGGGCAGTACTAAGTATTAGGGCTAAGAGATGGGCACTGGGGGCTGTAGGATCGGTTCTCCCTTTCCCACAGCCTTCCAAGTGATTCACATCTCCTCGTTGTGCCAGTCTCCTGTGTGTAAAATGTTGGTAGCAGCACTTTCCTAGAAAAAGTGTACGAACATACTGGAATCCTGGGCTGGAAGGGACTGGAGACAGACAGCTGGCTGTGGGCCGGGTTTGGTTTTCCCGTAGACGTCTCTGTATTGTAGAGCTATGTGGAACTCAGTCCAGCCCCGTGGGGACCCTTGCCAGCACTAGCCCTAGCTGGTAGTTGTGACTTTTTATGGAGCTTGTGAAAGCCTCTGTTCCTGGGCAGTGAGGCATCAGCCACTAGCAATAGGAGGATTTGACCTTAATATGGGAAGGTGGAACTCAAGATAGTGATTGCAATGAAGGAACCACACAGCCCAGTATTACTTTTTCCAAAAGCGGTTGCAGGTGGTCAGCTAGGGAAGAGTGGGAGCAGGCCAAGCAGATATGGTATCTTAATATTTTTTTTTTTCCAGGGAACTTGCTAAGTCTATTATATTTTATCTGTTTAGTAACCCCAAATGGATCTCTCAAGTGCTTGTCCTGCCTCCCCTTGAACCCATGTGGACTTCTTCCGTCTGTAATATCCTTTGCTGAGAAGTAAGGAGCAGCAAATGGGCTAGAGGAAGGTAACAGGAATGTTGAAAGAGGAACTACTGGTCTGAAGGGAAGTTGTTAGTAGAGAGTCGTCTCAAAATGGAAGCTATTCAATACACCAAATCGTGCTTTGAGCATTAAAAAGTAAGATTTTGCTAGTGATGTTTCCTAAAGCCATAAAGCTAGGAAGCATCATCAGAGGCAGTTCAGGGCTACTCAGCAGGAAGAGCTTGGATGTCCTTAAGGAATAACACTAATGGGAATTGGATAGTTCAGAATTGCATGGTTACGTGCATGAGAAATGAGCAGAAAGTTCAGCTCCAACAGGGAGCTCATTGGGGAAAGTGAGAGAGACGGGGGGAAAACAAAGGGTCTATCAGTGACGTGCAGGATAACTGTGAGCAGCTGGTATCATGCAGCTGTGATTTTCATAGGTAAATGTCACACGCTGGACAAAATATTTGTAGCAGAGATGGGGAAATTTCAGTGTATTAAGGCATGGTGAGACCTTGCTTGGAAGACTGCGTACATTTCCAGTCACTCTCTGAAGGCTGTACGCAAACTGGGTCAGGTCCAGAGGAGGGATACTGGTATGATCAAAGAAATGAAGAGCCTACCTAATGTGAAGTGATTAAAGAACTCAGATGATATAACTTTAAACACAGACTGGATAAATGCTGACGTTAAAGCTCATTTTTGGAACATGAGTGAATAGGGGTGAGCTGTGCATGGATAAAGATAAGCTGGGAATTTAGAGAATGTTCTTAAACATCAGAGGAATTAATTTGGGGAATTAATTCTGTTAGAAAACCGTTAGCAAACAACAAGAAATATCCAAATTTTTGGAAAAAAACAGCAACAACTTTCTCTTCTCAAGCCATTTTCTTATTTGGAGGCACGACTCCTGCCTTGGGTTGCTATCCCTGAAGAAATCAGTACTGCTGCTCTGGGCAGGGCTCACTGGGGCAGGATGGTCATGGGAGGCTGGGGAATCCTGCTGGTGGGAATGTGTCTGTGACCGGCATAACCCCGCAGGCTCCTGTCCCTCTGTCCTCAGGTCCTCTTAGAAGGCAGGCTTCATGGGGGGGATCAGTTCCTCAGCCCCTGGGGAAATGTGAGGACCGAGGGCAGGCATTGCCACTAAGCTAATGTCTGCTTTTCTCAGCCTTCTTCAATGCTGACACATCATTCAAAAACTCCCATGTTTGTTCTCACCAAACAGAAAAGTTATCAAGCACATGTTGGTATCGATCAGCCTGTATTGATCTCTGTGTGTTTGAGGGAGGGATATTGTTTGACCTTGAAAGGCAGGGTTGGCAGGGATGGGGAATGATTTTGGGTTTTCTTTCTGAGGATTTTTATGAAGTTTTCAGCACTTCCTGCTTTCCTGATTGCCTCTGTGTTCTGGTCCCCCTTGCTCCAGTTGAGCAGGACCATGCTCTTAGTTCAGCTCTGATGGACATTGCTCTCTCTGGCATTCCTGAAATGGCCTCAGCAGTGGCGGATGGGGTTTCTGTGTCTTGAGGATTCAGATTTCTGCCATGAGCAATCAGTGAGTGAGGTGGAAAGGCCCTGAGTGCTCATGTCCCACCTTGCTCATGGGTGGTCCAGCACGTGGGAAGGAGGGATGATGTCCACCCCTCCTGTGGCCATACTACAGATGGGGTCATGATGAGCCAGAAGCTGTAGCCTAGGCATGTTCGTGCTCTTTCACCCACAGACAGCAAGGCACAGATTGTCCACTGGGGTGATGTGCTTGCTGTTGCTTGTACTGCTTTTGATTTGCTTGAGAGGCATGGACACGCTGAAGGTAACGAGGGCTACATCAATATACCCTTCCTTTAGGAGAAGGTGGCACGCAGCGCCCTGTGATGGGTTATAGCCATGAGCTGCGGTGGAGAGGCAGCAGCCCTGGGGCTGTCTGGCTGTTGCAAAGGCGGGCAGGTTGTATATCGTGCCTGATGGTGAGGGGTGACTGAAGATCTGTTCTTGCCTGCTGCTTGGTGTCAGAGCTATAGCACAGGGAGCCGGCTGGGATCTGGGACTGAGCTTTTTCCAGTTCTTGGATCACTGGAGCAGATTTGCAGCAAATAGGTGGGAGGCTTGGGCTGCTGGTGAACGATTTTGCTGTACAACTGCAGCAAAAGTGGAAAGGTTTCTTCCTTCTTGTATGTGGGGGTGTGCTGACCTTAGCAGCCAATTTTGGCATGGTGTGTGAAGGCAGGTGAAGGAAGGAGCCTGAGGCCAGGACGGTAATGTGTTGGGTATTTTTTTGTCCAGATGATCTATTTGTGTCCTGGTTGTTGTCAGCAAGCGCTCCAGGCACACACACAGCTCCAGTGTGATGTCCAGTGTGAGTGCAACACATGGGGCTCCCCTGACGCGACGAGCTGTGCTGCAGCCCAGCACTGGGAATGGGATGCTCCTCCTTACTGGAGTTCATGGGTGGGAGAGTGTGTTGTGCATTGAGTTCTCACACCCTTGGAGCACGGGGGAAGAAGGCGAGATGGCAAAACCCCTGCCCTACACGTAGGATGCCTGTGAGTGATGAGACCAACATTGCTTGATAAGCAGTTTTCTCCTGCCAAGCTGTACCCCGCAGTGCTGGGGTGTATAGGGAGCACCTATCCCTACCTCTCCAGGCCAAGCAGGATGGGGACCCCTGATACTGTAGAGGCAGGCATGTTCTGGCACTGCCACCTCCCTCGCCTTGCTTCTCTAAGGACTGCAGTCACCAGCCTGCAGCATCCCTGCTCCCCTCCTTACATGAGGCTGTCGAGTCAGCCAAGCTCCCCTTCTCGCACCAACTCATCTGTGATCAAAGAGAAGTCATCTGCTAGAAGACAGTCCCCTGCTTTCTTCTTCCTCATTAGTGCCTGTAATCTCTTGCTGCCTACGAAGCTTTGGGACAGCCCATCAGTTTTTACCAGTGTTGCTGAGAGGGGTAGTGGCTTCAAACTGGAAGAGGGTAGATTTAGATTAGATATTAGGAAGAAATTTTTCACTCTGGGGGTGGTGAGGCACTGGCACAGGTTGCCCAGAGAAGCTGTGGAGGCCCCATCCCTGGAGGTGTTCAAGGCCAGGCTGGATGGGGCTTTGAGCAACCTGGTCTGGTGGGAGGTGTCCCTGCCCATGGCAGGGGGTTGGAACTCGATGATCTTCAAAGTCCCTTCCAACCTAAACCATTCCATGATTGTATGATGCTGGGAGGGACATGCAGCAAAGGGGGGAAAGGTGCTGAACAACCGTTTTGAGGAGGAGGATGCGAAAATTTCTGTTGGGAACAGATATGTGAATAAGGGTGTTTCTGGGGGAGCCCCTCATCCACGGCATTGCTCTGTCTGGTTTTTAACAAAACAGCCCCCTGGCTCCATCTGCTCTGGTGTACGTGTCTGCTCCACAAGGCAGGCGTTGCTGTCAGTGAATCGGTTAATGCCAGTGTCCTGTGGCAGGGAGAGGGATGCAGGCAAGCACTCCGCCTGCCAGCATTTATACCTCCTGGCGTCAGCATTGGCAGTGCTCGCGGAGGGCTGGGGAGGGCACCGAAATAGTTTCCATTCTCCTCTCTGCTGTGGGAACGAGTCTCCTGGGTAACAAATGCTCCTTGTTCTGCACAGAGCTCTGCAGCTGAGACTTCTCTGTCTCCCTCCTCGCTGCTGCTCCCCGACTGTCCCAGCTGAACGGGCCGGAGATGTCTGCTTGAGACTGCCTTAATTAACGCTGACAATACAATGGGACTGGCCGTACGGGTGTCCAGGGGCTGCACGCTAATGGGAATGCAGTAAATAGTCTCATTTACTGCAGCTTGGGTGGAGCAGAGCCCGGCAGGACTAGCTTTCTGTCGGCTGTAATGGCCAGGCGTGGAGGTACGTCCCTTGCTCCTGCGTCCTCCCTGGGGCTTGTCCCTGCTGCTTGAACGGGACCAGCTGGTGGTGTGGGTCCTGAGCATCCAAGGAAAGGCAAGCAATGGGCTGGGGAGCGTGAAGTACCACAAATGGGGCACGTGGAGAGAAGGCACCTGCAGAGCCTGAGCTTTGGGATGGGCTGAGGGATCATTCCCAGTGTTTCTGAGGTGAGTAGCAGAGCCGTGTCGCCGATGATGGGTCCAGTGCATTTGGGTCCAGTGCACTGTGAACAGGCTGCACAGCCCACAGACAGTTCAAGGACCTTTCTCTTCCCTTACTGGGAGGGTCTCTCTGCACCAGGGTCTGTCCTGGGCTCCTGCCTCTGGAGCCCTTGCTGGGAGCCACGGACCAGACACTGGGTTTTCAGTCATAAATCTGATTTAAAAGTTACCTGAAGAGATATTTTAAAGGTTTCTAGTGGTCTGTGATGTGAGACAATTGGCAGCCGCTTCCAGTAATGAGTCTAACATTTTTCTGGCATAGCTTTTTATGTTGGCCTCTCCAGCAGCAGAAGCTTCTGCAAAGTGTTGTATTGTCCGGGCTGTTGTATTTGTTTGATTTGGTTGCTGCTGTGGGTGCATCGTGGCACAGAGCAAAAAGTAATCAGGCATGTGATGGTTCTTCATTTCTTTGAACTGTGTGTCAGTGTGACATTTTTACCTCTTCTCTGACTTACCCGCTCCCCATGGAGCCTTGGTTTAGGAGATGGGGTTTGGTTTGGTTTCATACGAGTTGTTTTTGCTGATGTGGCCGCTCCATTTTCTGAGCTGTGCTTGGCTCAGCACAGGGCAGTGGCTGTAGGAGCGGGGATAGATGGCAAAGGGCAATAATGTGAGCGGTCCCTCCAGGATGGTTGTCTCAGGGCAGCTGCTCCAGTGCTAGAAACCTCTCCCTTGGCATGGGCTGGAGCATTGCTGAGCTCCTGGGGTGTGTGGTCACATCCAGACTGTGGTATAAAACACACGTGTCCCTTGGCAAAGCTACCTGTGCCCTGTCAGAGCTGCGCTGACTTGCCCATCCAGCAGGTTGCAGCTGCCTCTGGTGGAAGGGGGATGATGAAAAAATCCCTTCACATGGCCCCAGGACAGCAAGAGCGCCTGGGCTTTTGCAGGTGGTGATCCCTGGTTTCAGGAAGGAAGATCTGCCGTGGTTTGCTTTGCAGAGATGCTGGGATTTAGCCCGGGTAACAGGCAGCACTTTAGCCATAAGCTGTAGATAACAGTTGCTGGGATCTTGATTTGAGGTTCCCTGTGGCAGCAGGGACTGCAGACACCCTGTCCCTGCCTGGTGGATTCAGCACCGGGGGAAGTGCTGGTGGCTGCGTCTCGCTCTGGGGGTGGCTGCATTTCAGGGATGCTGTGTAGATACTGTTGATGAAGCACTTTTGGACAAGGCACCATAGAAATGTAAAAGAAGCTTCAAGAAGCTTCTTGTAGTCTTCCTGATCTCTCAGTTATAAATCCTCCCATCCTCCTCCTTCCGTGCGTTCCTTTGCAGACTAGCATTTTATCTCCAAGAGCTCTGGCTGCCATTATCAATGGTAGGAACATAACACTTCAGTTCCTTTTGCTTTCGTTTGCAAAGCCAGGAGAAGAGATCAGACAGCTTGCAATCATGCAGCGTCTGAAACCAAACTCATGACAGAATAAGATGCTGCAGTTTTATGATGCACTGTTATAAGATAAGATGCACTGGTTTATGGCAAAGGCTTTAGTGTTTATATTTCTCCTTATGCTACCTTCCCGATTTCCCAGTTCCTGCAAGAATCAATCCTCCATCTTCCAGCTCGACTCATCTCCCCTCCTCTCCTTCTCTGCTCCCTCCCATCCCCTGCCTTGTCTGAGGTCCCGCAGGGACTGATTGCAAGCCGGCGCGGCGGTGCTGTGGGCATGCTTGCTCCTTCGCACGCAGCAACGTCACAGCAGCAGCAGCAGCAGCAGGAGCATTGGAGATGTGATTGCGCAGACCCTCTGCATTGCCAGGGATGCAGCTGTGAAAAAAAAAAAAAAAAAATTAAAAAAAATTGACTCTGTGTTTCCCGCAGCATCCTGGTGAGAGAGCACGGAGCCCGCTGGAATCCGAGTGCTCAGCAGTGCCGGAGCAGAGCCTGTTCAGTGAGAGGAGAGAGGGACCAGAGGATCTGTGGAAAGGTGAGGTGGGGAAATGGTTGGGGTGGGCGTTAGTCGTAGTGATGGTTTTCAGGCCATTCATTGTCCTGCAAAGTGGCTGGTTTGTTTTTGTAGAGATTGCCAGCTACCCGATGAAGCTTAAGGATTTTAGGATTGCATTGTCTCTTCAGAGGCTGTGTTGCTTCGGAGCTGCTGTGATGACAATGGATGTGAGCGAGGAGGCTGGTGTTGCTGCGCAGAATGTGTGTTTGTCCATTGCAGCTATGAAATAGCGGTTGTCATGTCCGGGGCTGGTTGCACGGAGGCGAGCCGTGCTTCGCCCTGACAATGCCATCGCACAGTTCTCCATTGTGCCTACCATGACGGACGACCCCACACAGATTGTTTTGGTCCCGCCAGCTACCATGCTCTCTGTGCATCCCTGGCGGTGATGCTGCTGTGCAGCTCAAAAGCTATTTTGACAGACAGCGCTTCCATGAAAAGCCAGAAACAAAGGACGCAGACAGAGGAAAGGCTGCTGTCAGTGTGGCTTTTGGCTTTTTTTTATTTGCTTTTTTCTTTCTTTTTTTTTCTTTTTTTTTTCTTTTTTTCCTAATTACTGGTAAATCAATTGCTCCAAAGACATTAGGATAAAATAGAGTGGCAGGTAAAACCCTGCTCTATTTCTAAGGGATACATGGGCTCTGTGCATGCTGGAGTCCTTTGTGTTTCCCAGGGTGTGTCTGTGCTGGCTGTGTAAATGGATGCTTTCTCCCTGCCTCTTTTCACAGATCAGATGAGAAAGGTTATCTAGGAATGGAGGAATTACTACTTTTAATTACTGAAATGAGGGGTCCAGGCTGGGTACCAGTTACTAGAGCTTAATTACATGGTCTTGTTATAGCCAAATCCGTCTTTTCTCTCCCCACCTTCTTCCCTCCCCCACCCTCTGCACAAATCCTTCCATCAAATTGCCTCTGCAAACGCAGAGGGAGAAGGGCTTGAACAAAGAGAAGGGTATATGGCGGAATAGAGGTATAGATGCTGGAGAGGCGATATTCAGGATGACAGTCAGTGAGAACAATAAGGCTAAGGTATAGAAGAATGAGATTTCAGTATGTGTGGTACAGTGATGTGGCTGTAGAGGAATGTACACAGGAGAATGTGGTAACAAAAGGGGATGGAAAAACAGCAGATGTAATCTTTTGGGGTTATGGAAGATGTTGAGCATGTGGGGTTGCAATTGCAGGTGTTTGGGGAGAATGTGGTGTTAATGGAAGTTAGATTAGTATTGGCTGTTGAGGAACAGATCATACACGGACTGGATTGATGGGTGGCATAAAGGTGTATGGAGTATGGGGGAAACAGAGATCTGCTTTTTTACCTCCAGACATCTACAGCCTCATATACTGGTGTTGCAAAAAAGCGAGGTTGGAAGGTCTAACCTATTCACAAAAGCTCTCTGTAGTTTTCCAGTGACCAAGAATAATTCAGATAAAGCATCTTTATCCTGTCAGGAGTAACAGGATGGTAGGAAAAATGTAGATAAAATGGTAAATGTTTGGCAGAGCTGTAGAGGAACCATGGAGCAGAAGAGGCACGTGTGAGGGGCATTGCAGAGCTGGAGGAACAGGGGGTTGTGGGTCAGAAACCAGCAGTAGAGGGCATGGGGGAAGAAATTCAGGGATGTCATTGTCAGGGAATGTAAATGTGTTGTTTGTGCTGTTATTCTCCAGCCTCTCGCTGTGTTTCCTGAGATGGTCAGTGCTGTGTGCAGCCCCAAGGGGTTTGTGGAGGTCGGAGTGATCCTCAGCATGGCCTTTTCTGCAGCAGTTTTCTGAAGGAACCATTTTGCTGCTGCAGGTTCTCAGTTGGATGCTCCCTCTCCATCCCTATGGAGTGGTGAGGCTCTCCGGCCTCTACACCTGGTAAAGAAGATAAATCCAGAATTTCAGTGCAAGGTACCAGGTGGGAAGGAGAGGGCTTCCAGTGAGCCCATGGAGCAGAGCGCATTCTGCTCACAGTTCTGTGACAATGTCCTGGAAGCACCATAGGGCTTCCTGAACTGGAGCTTCTTCTTATCCCTATCTTGCCCTGGGACCTGGGACTCCAGGTCTCTGCCCTGTTCAGCCTGATGGGAGCAGGGACTGGGATATGCTCCTGTAGGTGTGTACCAGACTACATTTGCGGTGCTGCCGCAGCAGAGGCTCCTGCAGGAGCTTGGCCGGGGGGTAACGACAGCATGTGTGTGTTTGTAAGTGCATCATGGGCCGGAGGACGCAACAGGACATACCTATGCAGAATACACCTACTTGTGTCAGGGCGTGGAAGAAAAATTGTATATAGTTTGTGCGCACAATGCTTGCCTAAAGGAATAAAAATAAGGTGATGCAGCCTCCTTTGCTGTGTGGGGTGGGAACGCTCCCCAGGACACACAGGCTGTGGCTAGCTAGTAGGTGCCGCTCTTACAAGAGCATCTGTTAAGCAGTGAGAGTGCACAGATAATCTCTGCCTTGAGATGCTTAAAAGATGGGCAAGAGCCTCTGGCGACTGGAGCTGACCGAAATGATTCACAGGAAGGAGATACAATTGCTGCTGTGTGTCTTCCTCGCTGCATCGGTCCAAAACACTGGAGATAAAATGCAGCTGGATCTCTGGATCCAAGGGACCTGGACCTGCACTGCAGAAAGTGCAGGTGGCCCGGGAGAATATGCCGTGGTCTCAGGAATGGCCTGCCCATGGCTCCTTTACCACCTCTCAGCTGTCTGAGGCTGTGATAGCAAACAAAAAATGAGGTCTCTGTCCCAGAGATCTTCATTTTCTTCCAGTCTGATGCTCCTGGTGAGTCAAGCTCTCACTCTGTTATTACTCCTCATAGCCAAACAGTAGCCCACCTTTTGCAACACCATGTTGTGCTTTGCCCCATTTTTCATTTATTTCCCAGTCTTATTATTCTTCTCCAATGTTTTCTGAAAGCCTTGTGTAGTACTGAGGGCAGGCTGACAAATCTGATGTGGGTTACTTTCCTTCCTTTTTCACAACAGGCATAGCCGTTATGTTTATTATTTACCAGCCACACAGTGTCCCCTCCTTCCTCTCTTTGCTCACAATTAATTCTATCAAAAGCCCTGTTGCCAGCTGCCATCATGCAACTATTCTTTCCTTGTTCTGGAATCAAGAATATCTTGTCCCTCTGATTTGAGTGCATTCATCTTCTGGAATAGGTTTCTACTTCAAACGCTCATTTCCTTTTCTGCACCCTCTTTCCTCCATATTACCTAACCGGTTGTCGCCGCAGCTTCAATATTCTTCTTCTTGCCAAAACAGCACCAAAGATGCCTTTTTACTTACCTCTAATATCCTGCTTGGTGTGGTTATTCATTCAGGTTGTTCAGGAACCCTGCTTTTCTAATTCCCTCACCTTGCTTGGTGATTGCAGATGTTTTTTTTTATTTATTTATGATGTACATTCAAAGTCTTTTCTGCAGTACTTCTCCAAGCTCTTTGTTCTTCTTGGCTTTATAACTGATTTCCTTGATACGCCAGATATCTGCTCTTTAAAAATTAAAAAGGTTTCATTACACAGCTGTTTGCTTTTTACCCTTCTGTTTAATATAAACTGGGTCAGCTTGAGGTATTCAGACCAAAGGCACATCTATGTCGTAGATTCTGGGCACGGTTCTGATGGTTCAACCCAAGAAAAGCAAACCAAAAGTGAGAGGTGCGGAGATCTGTGGGGGAGGTTGAGAGGTGGAGGATTGGAGGTGGAGATGCCTCCCTGGCAGCTGTAGAATCACAGGACAGTACTGGACGAGGAGATTTTGTCCCCATGATTGTGGGAGCCATTGAAATCCAACCGGTAGTGGGAAAGCTCACGTGGCTGCTACCTGAGCTGCTTCGTGGGAAGAATTCTGATATGGATGAAGTCCTTCTGGCAGTCCAGTCTAAGTCCAAAAGAGCCAGAAGTTCACCCCATCCCAGAGCTATGTGAAAGGCTGTGGGATAGGGCTTGAAGTAGCTGAGGGAGCTTGGCTGGCAGGGGGTGAAATCCATAGCAATGATCAATGACAGCTGTGTTGGTAACGAGCCTTAGCAGGGATTTGTCGTGTTATCTGCTGAGCAGGTTCCCTGCACGCCCTAGCACTCATCTGAAAGTTGGTTACTCTCCAAAGAGAAAGAAGCAGACTGTCAAAATGGCTCTGGTCCCTGATTCTGCTCCAGTTTTCTCGCTTGATGAAAATGATTTTTAATGTTCATTTTCTGAAAGAAGTGGGTCAAAGCAGGGACACACCTGTTAAGATGAGCGCAGGAGCAGGCACGTCCACAAACTCTTCCTCTCCCCGTGCAGTTGTATTGCAGCCTCAGGGTCATGTTGACAGTGTTTTTTTTCTTTCTTACTGGGCAAGGCTGCAGGTGCTTATATCAGCAGGTAGGGAAAAAAAAAAACAAACAAAACCCAACAACAAAAATCCAAATAATTGTGGTTGTTAACTCTTGTAAATGGGACGAAAGCAGGAGGCAAAGCTGTAATGTAGGTGAGTGGCCATAATGTAGGTGGTGGCAGCTTCTGGCTCAGGCTCACCCTCAGAGTTTGGTGGGAGAGAGATGGTGTGTTGGTCTTCGTACAGTGCTGAGGGTATGGGGCTGGGAGTACCTTTGAGTGATAAATAATAAATGTTTGAGTGAAGGCAGTAATGCTTTGTACTGACACCTGGCAAGTGATGAGAAACTGGCACAGCCACCAAACCTGCTCTCTGCTGCAGCGCAAGATGTTTCCCGGAAGCAGAGACCGAATGTCACTGCCCTGTTGTGCTTTTTGGGCCAGTGGCACAGAAATCTCAGAGTGATTAGAGCTAGCAGCTCCTTCTGGGAGTTACAGGGAAAAAAAATAATCAGAGACTGTAGGGAAGACCTTGGCAAATATACAGCAGATTTTCACCTGAGACTTCCCTGGGACCCACTGTCACCTCCATGACTAGACCGTGCTCTGTTCTTGAGGAAGGGTGGGACACATGGGCAAGAGATGGGTAGTGGACTGGGAGAGTGTCCCTTCCCCTTGGTTCCCAGATGTGCAAGAGACTCACCTGAGCACCTGTGGCTCTGGCAAATGCTCAGGAGCTCTGCTGCCTATCGGTGCCAGAAAAAAAAAACCTGCATACAGTTGCAGAAAAATGAGTTTTTCTTGAGAACTCAAGTTGTCGTGTGAGGTTTGAGCTGATGTGTTGCTTAACTGTGATGCAGTGAACCCTGGGGAAAAATTGTGCTCCTGAGTGTTGGCTAACACAGACTCGGTTCAGCACCAATTAGATCATCTCTCTCAGCTCCTTCTGACCCTCAGGGAACAGGCTTGTCAGGTGTTATTTTTTAAGGGAGCAGGGAATCCTTTCTCCCTACATAGTTAAACTAATCTCAGTGGTTTGTTTTAAGTCCAGAACTGTGCCTTGTTCCAGAACAGCTGCCATTACTTCTGGAAAAATCTGACCTAAATGCCTTGAGTGGGCAGGCTCCTCTCCATTCTGCTCTGCCTGCATTGGTGCAGGAGCAACTGCTTACTTATCCTCCTTTCGCCCAGTTGGTCCAATTCACCGGAATTGCTTACCAAGCCACCTTCTTTTGGTCCCTCTCTGGGGTTCCCATGATGAAGAGTCGGGACACGTGCCTTGTGCTGCATTGTCGTGTGTCTTCTCTGTAGCTCAGATCACATAGCTGTCCTCACAGGTGTCCTTCTCAGCAGGGAGAATGACCTGTCTGAACCACTGTGCCAGTGCAATTTACTGTTCTTAATAGTGAGGCTAGTTCTGAAGCCTGCTTACATGGCATTTTTCCCTGTAGTCCCACCCTCAGACCTTTCCCACTAACTCAGGTGGTAGAGTCACAAGCCCATATATGAGAAGATCCAGTGGGAGGTATAAATAATTCATGTCTGTGGTCCCAAAATATTGTTGGCCCACACAGCGTATCTTCCCTGGCTTTGCCTAATTCATTGTAATGATCGATACCTGGAGTGACACATCAGCCCTGAGGTTTGTCTTAGTCTGGTTGACCTCTCCTTCACCACTTGTTAGTATGTGAGTAGTTGTAGTCACTTCTAAGGGATTTCTTGCCTGGATGTGGCTTATCGTGAGCAGTGATTGTAGCTTGACCCTTCAGAAGAACAGCAAGTGGATTTCAACAGACATCTGCACTTAGCCATGTTCTGGTGGCAACAAGCTGTTCTCTCTTGTCCACAGTTAGTGGCATCTAACTTAACCTACTGCTGAGATTTATCTGCAGCTGCAGGTCATATTGCTTGAAGTGGCCGTTGAGGAGACGGCCTTACCCAGATGTCTCCTCCTGCTTTCAGCTCCATGTCATATGCCTCATTTTCATTTCTGCAGACACTTACTATTTATAATTACTGTATTTATAAAGCACTCTGAAGGTGGTGATGACATTACTGTAAGCCCAACAGTCTCTTCATTCCCATGTGCTTCCCTTCCCTGTTTCCTCTTAGACTGGCGGTTTTGGGGGGAGGATGAGGGCAGGGGAAGGGTGAAGCAGCATGGCACATAGGGGGGACCTCAGACATTCCTGGAGGTCTCTAGACCCTAGTGCAGTAGGGCTAGCCAGTTTGTGGCAGCATAACAGAGGACGAGAGGAGGAACTGCCAGAAACAGATATGTCCAGGCACTGACAAGCAATGGCATGGGGATGGTTAATGCACAAGGTGGCAATGCTGTAGTCACATGCCATTCAGTTTATGTTTGACCATATCTCGCTGATGGATTGAGAGTAGTCATTGACCCATTGGGGTTTCTGTTCCCTGTGCCTCTGTTGGTGACTTTGTACAAGCTTTAGAGACCCCAACGAATGTCTCCATCTCTGTAACCCTGACCTCTTACAGGCTTTGTGCTGCTGATATGATTTGGTGGAAAAACACCCCAGTCTGAAGCAATGTGTTTGTATTTGTGCTGGAGGTACTGAGAGGTGATTCCCCTCTGTACTAGAGTGTGTTCGACAGCCGGTATTTTGATCTACTGCCTTGTTGTCTGCCTTCCCCTTGGCATGAGTTGAGGTTGAAAAGGAAAACCACAACAACCTCTTGGCCTGCCCATCAGAACAAAAGGGGAATCTTCTTTCATGGAGGCAAGCCACCAGACCTCACTGATTTAATGAGGCAAGTTCACCAGGGAAAATATCCTTCAGCCCAGACCTTAGTTAGACACTGAGGACCCTCTCAATCTCTTGGCAGACCACAAAGAGAATTTGCATGGGGACACGGTAAACCTCTCCCAACGTGCTTACACCAAGAATTTGTGCAACCTGAGGGAGCAAACCACCCAAAAACCTCACTCCACAGACAGCAAAAAGAAATTCCTCTCCTCAGAGAACAGATAATGTGAGAAAAATCCCTTGTTTTCTTCTGGGCTAGTCTTGTTGCAAACCTTGAGTTTTTGAACTTGATATTATGTCATGTAAATGTATGTAACAGAGGATAGTCACAAAAGTGCACTTTGTGATGTTCAAAATCATTAAATTGACTAAATTTATTCCAGCTCATTAAACTGATGTCGTTAAGCTGCAAAAAGTACCTGGATATCACCCTGGTTATAAGGAACTTTACTTGGTGAACACTGTCATTGTTTAGGCTGAACCGGCCATCGGGCGAGTGATAGACGGTCTCCCCCAGCCCTCATCAGAGAGAGAGGCAGAGACTTATGAGTCTTATGAATTTAGAAGGAACTAAACTACTTTAATGAAATATTAATAATAAAATAAAAAGAAAACAATGAAATAAATACAAAACCCTATCAAGATCCCAGGATGATGATCACGCCACCGGTGGGCACTGGGGAAGTCCCAGACTGGACTCAGTGACAGACAGGAACTTGATTACGGATCTGCATTCAGGATCGGGATCACAGGCAGACAAACAGAGTCCTCCTCGGACACCGGTCATTGCAGAAAGAGGGCTGCCGTTTGATCCCTCAGCTTTATACTGAGCATGAGGCAGATGGGATGGAATACCCTGTTGGTCAGTTTTGGGTCACCTGTCCTGTCCGCTCCTCCCCACAGGTGGGACCCCTCTACACTTTTGCGTTTCTGACCTTCCAATGGGTCACACAACAAAGTCAGCTGCCCGTGGGGGTTACAGCAACAGGTATAAGAGTGTCTCTGCAGACCATGGCTGGGCGTCAGCTATGAACATCGGTCTGATCGCTCTGAGAGTGAACAGTGTCTGCACAATGTGCTGTTAATTTCAGTAGTTAGAGGAGGCCCAGCTAAGAAGCAAAGATACTGAACAAACTTGGTCCTGTTCTACCTCGAACCAGGACAAACATCTACATATGAATGTTAGAGTATGTAAGAAATGGAACAGAAAACTAAGGTAGAGAATCTTCTGATGTTGATACAGGAAGTAGGGGACATCCAACTGTTGATTGGGAAACTGTGTGCAATTAGTCACCCCAGTGCAGAAGAATGACTGCAGAGTTGGAGGGAATTGAGAAACTGCCCAGAAAACTGCACAAAGTCCTGGAAAGCTCTCATAAGAGGAGAGACTGAATAAATAGGAATTATTTGTGTTAAATGGGAAACTGTGGGTTTGATATGAAATCATGAACAGTCTGGAAAGAGAATAATGATTTATGTGCTGCCCTGCTTGTAACTTGCAAGTATTCCAGGAAATTAAGGCAGATAATTTCAAACTGATAATACAAATAATTTCACATACTGTGACTAATTAGTCCACGAATCTTCCTGTCAAGCTTTGAAGCCCAGCAATATTCCCAAATGGCGTGGCATTTGTGTGAATAAGACTACCCAGTGTATTTATAGTACGTGTTCAGAAGTTGTAGAGTTTTGAAACCTCCTGGTTGAGTTGAGGCCCATCTCAGTGCAAGGACTTAGGTGAGGTAAATTCTTCTTCACCACTTGTTGCAGGTGCTTATTCTTTTCTCTGAGACATCTGGTACAGAAAGGACACAACAGCTTCAATACAGGAGGTGTCCAAGTGTGAGCATGTCCTAGCTGGGGAGGAAGATCTGGGAGCCTACAGTCTTAAGGTGTCTCCTCAGCTCTCTCAAACACCTTTCAAGTGATCAGAAGCAGAGTGGTCATCCCTCTGGTAGTCTTGGCGTGTCCCCTGGGACTCTGACCTGCTCTTCCAGTACAGAGCCAAGGATCATCCCCGTTTGCCCTCCTTTTTTCTCCTAGTGAATAGGTCTATGTATCCTCTGCAGCCCAGCAAGACTTTCCTCAGTAGAAGACCTCGGTTAATCCAGGGTTATCAGATTTAGTTAGTTAGACCCTTAATGCTCTGTTGAGCCCAGTCATTCCAAGCCTAATTAGCACATGAGCTGTCTTGTGGAGCGATATCCTAAAATAAACTGTCCCGAATAGAGCTCTACAAGCTGAGTTTGGTTTGGGTTGCCAGCCCCTGCAAGGGATAAGTTTCTCCTCTCAGAAAAAAAGTATGTGTAATCATTAGGAGTGCCTGGACTGCTTCATAAGTATTTTATTAAGCTTCTGGCTTGCCTTTTGTTAGTTCTGTTGCATGGAAAATATTCTGTTACGTAAATTGATGCTGCGGTTTCATCCAGATCCTCTGAGCTCTGCCTTGCTGCCGGCCATGTGAACATACAAACACACACCACGAAGACGCTTGGAGAGAGGTTGGGGACCAGACCAAGGATCTGGGAATACTCTTGTACGTGAGCAGGATGAAGAGCTTGGGACTGCTCAGAGGGGTGGTAAATGTAGTAGAAAATATAATACTCTCACTGCCCTAGCCCAAGGGCAAGCAATGGAATTAAATGCCCATAGGTTCCAAAGGACTGACAGATAACTACCACAGCAGTGTTTAATTTGGTATGGAACTCACTGGTTCAGGAAGTTACAAGCGCAAAAAGTTGCAAGAATTCAGAAAAAAAAAAAAAAAGGTGACACTATAAGGGATGTCAAGAATGTATAGCACTATCGTTGTATAGGCTCCTAACTTTCTATGGGAAGGTTATGAAACCCGCTTCTAGTCATAAATTGTTCCCATATGGAGGAGGCTGCCTGTGATGGGTGGGGAGAATGGAGCAGCTGGTCACTCACTTGCCCACTTTGGGGTTATTACACCTCATGCAGAGCATCTGAATTCTGCTGGCAAAGGTGGAGGATGGGCTTCACCCCTCTGATTCACTCCACAGACATCTGTGTTCCTGTGCTGAGATCAAAACTTCCCTGTAGCAGTTGATCCATGAAGATTGAATATGTTAGTCTGTCTGTTACACCTTTCTCTTCCCTCTAGTTTTGAGCTAGTGGCAATAGTTGACCTTGATTTTGTCTCTATTGAGAAAAGCATTCTTGATAGGCATGTTTTGATCAGGGAGGTCATATCAAGAGCTGCTATGGAGTGCAAAGAACGTTTTCTAATCTTGCACAATCTTATTATGGTTCAGGTCTTTGTTCCCAGTTCAGAAGCTTCTTGTCCCATCATCCTGGGAATCATTCTGCCTTTTTTTTTTACCCACACTGACTTCTGCTGAAATGAGATTCGGACAGCATTTGGCCTTGATTACAGAGGACCTGTTTGTTCAGGGACCTGGGCAAAAAAGGGTCAGAAGTGCACAGACTTAACAGTAATCAGGCCAGTTCCCTTTTCAGACTGGTGTGCTGTAGTGTCTTTTCCTCCAGCTAGCTTCAAGGGATTGCAAAATCCGGCCTTTGGCCCTAAAGCAGTTGGATATCAGCAGCAAAAGTATATGTGGTCCTGGTGTCCTTCAGAGGGCAGGATAAATTCAATGCATTAGTCTCATCAGATGCTGTCTTTATTGAGCTATTACTCAGCCTTTTTGCTTTGTAGCGTGCTGTCAATCCCCAAATCAGGGTGCTGCCACCCTCCAGACCATTCAATTGCTTATTGCATATTCCTGCTTTGGAGAGACAGAAAATTTCTTCCTGTATATCCAGTTATCGCTTCTGGCCTTGGCAGAAATACCTGGAGCTAGCAAGGGTTAAAGTTTCCTGCAGTCTTAGCAGGAGTCAGCTGTTGGACATAGCTGCTGTTTGAAAAACCATTTAGATGTGCACTGTGAAGAGGAACAGCTAACACAACCAGGCTGCTGCTGGGATGTTTTCTGTTTGTGCTTGATTTTGGAGCTCCTGATCTGATTGCACACGGTATGTATTAAATTCCTCGTAGGATTCCATCATTTAAAAATAATACAGCTCTGCAGGTGCAGGCATTCTGGCTGTCTGGCAGAACTGGTGCCCATCGCTGCTAGGTAATGCCATACCTGTATTGCTTCTCCTGTTTACTGGGACATGGCTACCTAGCCCTGGTAGCAAACCATTGCACCACCGCTGTGTTCAAGAGTGAAAATAATGCTGCTGGGGCTTTTTGACACCTCTGGCTGCTTTATTTGTGGTGGCTTGGGGGATGATATTTCAGATATTTCAAAAACTTGGCCCTGCTGTGGTTTTACTTCACTCTCCCGTAGCCTGTTCTGTTCTGCTTTTGCTATGTTGCTACATGGGTTGTACATCTGTAATCTTCCATCCCAGAAATGTTTGTTTTTCACTTGATAGTAAGTGATTCCTGGGCTGAATAGACAGTAAATATGATTTTACAGTCTCTTTAACTGAGTTATCTTAAGACTGAATTACTCATTTTTCAGGCTTTCTCCAGTGCTCACTGATGCTTTTGCCTTGCAGGGAGAGTTCAGAATTGTTTTGCAGCTGCAATTCCTGCAAGGGATTTTCTGGACAGAAATGCAATGCCACTTTTAATCTGGATGGAGGGGAAGCAGTAGTGAAGATATGCAGCCATGGAGTGGCTGGAGTCTGTATGGGTGAGATCTGATTCACTGTGAAGACAGACCTTTGTCCCTTTCAGGGCTTAGCTCATCTCTTTTCCCCAAGTTATGAAGATGATAGAGGATCTAGAACTACTTGAGGTGGAGCTGTTCTTGTGTGCTTTTTCTTTGTGCAGATGAAACTTACTTCTGAAATTGGCCTCCCATAAGCCTTGGATAAGCAGAGCCTCTCCTTTGCCATGGTCCGGGCAACACCAAGTTGTGTGAAGACAGATTCTAGTAAATGTTAGGGAGGAAAGCCCTGAGGGCCCAGTGGAAGTCATTTGTGACCTCTCATTGAGAGGTCTTTCCAAAGTATAGTAATTCTAGGGATGCTTCAGATCCCCAGCAACCCCTGAAATCTCCAATGCTGTTGAGAATATCACCATCCATACAAAGCATCTGTGCCCTCTCCACCTCTTGCTATCATCTCAGGAACCTTTTCCCCTGCAGTGCACACCTGAGCAAGAATGGCTGCTCAGCCACCGCTGCTCATAGCCACATAACAGACTTTGGGAGCAATTTTGCCATCTTGCATGCCTGCAAGCACAGGTACAGAGAGCCAGCTTTGATTCATGAAGCTGTGCTGAGTTTGATGCCTGACTCCCTCAGCAGAACACTATTCCCCGCCCTCCTGTGGCTGTTGTGGTGGAGAGTTTTGAGCTCGCAGCTCCTGGGCATGGAAGTTGATGGGAGAACCTTCAGTCTGTGCTTCTGCTGGCTTTGGCTCTGGTTCACCCACAACCGCTACCCATGTTTTTGTCACTACTCAACTGGTTCTTAGCATCCTCAGCTGGGCAGGTCTGTAAAAGGAGCACGATGAGGCAGCCAGCTGACAGCCCTGCTTTGCAGCTAAGCCCTGGCCAAAGCTGTGCAGTTAAGGAGGAGTTAAGCATGGCATCTTCAGCTACCGATTCTGCCCAGCAATTTCACTTGCTTATAGGATGTTTTTCCTTCTGCGTAGGTTCTTGAGTGCTCTGGAAACCCTGAAGCATCCAGGCTCCAGCACCCAGGCAGATCCACGTTCCTGAAAGGAATTGTGTAATTTCTGCTCTTCTGAGATCTTCAGTATGCTTCAGAGTGCTCAGGCAGAAAAGCGCTCTAGAAATGTAGTCCCTCCTCCTGCTGCTGCTGCTGCTAGAGTGTCTGTGATAAGAAAGGATTTATTGTGTCTGCAGTTTAATTCAGCAGCAATTTCGCTGTGATATTAGCAGCTAGAAACATCAGTCTTTTTTTCCTCTGCGGATTTCCATATAGTAATTAGGAGCATATGTGGTGGGGGCTGGGGCAGAGGACGGGCGGTAGGGAGAAGGAGGAGCAGGTTCCAGCCCAGCTCGACTCGGTGGATGCTCGATGCTCGTGAGTCATGGCCTGTAAGTGGCTCCTGCCGAGTGCCACATGCCAGATGATGAGTCACGGAGCAAGAGAGCACAGAAACTGGTTCGGTCACTGTCCAGCTCCTGTGTTAGGTGGTATAGATCTGCTGCTTGAGCTATTTCTGATGTCTTGCATATCTCAAAATGCACAAAGCAGCTGGGGCTTCTTTCCTTCTGACTGGGAGGCAGTACGTGCCTCATGCTGGTTGTGTCATCGGCAGGAATAGACATACTACCTATTACTTATTTTTGTCTCACGCACCTTCTCATCTCTGCTGGCAAGCCCCTCATCCCTGACCTGCGCAGCTCCTTGCTGCCATAAGTGTAAGGGCTGTGATTGATTGTCACATGCCGCAGTTTCCATTTTGAACACATCATGGTCCTATATAGTTCTGGGATGTAATGATACATCATTAATCATGGGCTTAGTCAGGCTGTCCTGGAAACCACTGGAAAAAACCCTGGACCAGGCAGCACCTCATTGTGAAAAGAACAGGGAAGTAGTCATTTCAGGAATCACTGTTTGCTCAGTGCCACAAGAAGAACCAGCCTGAGATGAGGCAGAAATTTAGGAAGTGTTTAGTCTGTCTTGCTGCAGCCCCCTTTAAACGCTGAGTGCTGGAATATTCACCCCGGGACCAGGCAGACCACCCTCACTATGCTCCCTGTTCCCCGAGGCAGGGAAGGAGAGCTAGAGATTTAGGATGAGTCAAACAACTAGTATTTCCTTTTACACCTTTTCTTTCTTTCATTAAACGTGCTGGATGATTTACTAAAGCATTTAATGAAGGCGTGAATTTGGCAAAGATGTATTAGCTGGCAAGAAATAAATGGATGACCAAACAAACACTACTAGCTAGTCCCACCCTACGACAGCTTACAGGCTTCCTCACCTCCGCCCTCTTCTTGCTCACCCCGATGGTTCAGACCCATCCCCAGGCCACTCATCCTGTGCCACTTGCCCCATCCTCTTCACTCACTGCTCCCTGAATGCCCTTCAGCTTCTTGGAATTTTCCTGTTAAGTTTGGGGGGTTTTTTTGTTTGTTTGTTTGTTTTTAAAGCCATTCAGTACTTTCTCGCAGCTTTTGGAGTGGCAAAGCTGGGGCAGGGACGAACTGTGTTACTGGGGTCCTGGAAACTGGTGCTGGAAGCAGTGAGCCCCGAGTTGCCCCACGCCGTCTGTAGAGTGGCTTTCAGTTTGGATTCATCTCCTAGCCCTTTTGCCCAGAGGTAGGCTTACAAGGAGTAAACTGAATATGTCTCTCCCCACGGAGCAAAGAGGAGGTGTCTGTATCGTGCCCCTGTCCACAAGCTCACACGAACCGTTGCTTTTTGCAGCATTTCTGCTCGTGCTTGTTTCGTACAGCTGTGTGATTTCTTCAGGCTTGTTAATGCAAATGCTCTGTAGGAGTCAGAGATTCACATGGAACAACCCTCAAAGAACAAGCAGCTCCAGTACAAAAGGATTTTTGCTGGTTCATCTATGAAACTGAATGCCCAGCTTTTAACCCTCTTCTTCCATCTTTCACCCTTGATTGACATGATGGATCTTGGTCAGTCTGAGGGACATGATGATGACAGTGAAACAACAGCCATTCAGAAAGAGGCAGCAAGAACCCTCACAGTTAAAGGTTTTCACTGGGGATGAAATTTCGTAGATGAACTGACTGAGATGTGTAGAAACAGTAATCCGTTCAGAAAAGCCAGCCTCCAAAACGCCAGCATCGCCTCCAGCTGACAGCTCTGGTGATCTTGCTCCTGCATCTTCGTCCTCCGTGCGGCACGTGCAATCTTTTTGCATTTAAATCACATTTATTTCTTAAATCTGTGCATGCCTCCCCTAGTATTGCATTACATTTTATGAGGAAACTTGTGTCACAGTGTGTTGAACCGTGTCGCGCCACGTGTGCAGCTGACAGTGCTGAGCAGAGCTGGGTATTAAGCAATCAGGGATGGAACTCCAAAAGCGTGGCTGGAGTGGTAACAGATAGCGGGGTATGCCTGGAGGTAAGTGATCATCACACCTAACCCATCAGCACTTGGAGGCAAGGCTGGTGTTTGCACCAGCCCCCTCTGAGTGAAGCAGAGCCTTGCAGGCCAGTTTGGAGCCAGCTCTGGTGGCATCTCCATCTTCTCAGCAGCGTTGCAGAAGCAGGAGGTTGTACTCCAGGAGCCATGGACCTCCACTGCCGACCCTTAAATTAGCACAATGTCCACAGTCTTTGAGGGTACAACAAAGGAGGGGTTTGGGGGCCTCTATGTCGTGCTCAGCAAGGACTCAGAAGGCATGAAGTGCACAGCCTGAAGGGCTCAGCTCTGCAAGGTGCTGCATGCCCCCGTTCTCTGCAGCACGCTGCCTCCTTCCTAAAGCACAGACACAGCTTTGTAGGCGGCTCTCAGATCGGTGCTGAACCATCCTGTGTTGCTCAGCCCTCACCTTTTTCTACTTACCTACAGCTTTGCTGCAGCTAAGTTTTTGTCACATGTATATGTAGGTGGGGGTGAAAGTGTTCATGAGCAACTCCACACCACACCACTGGTGTCTCATAAAAAGCTGTCCTTCTCTGCTCTGTATTACTTTGACTGGAATGAAGCATCCACAGGTAATTAAATGGCTGGCCCTCACCTTCTCCAGGTAACACTTACCACCTCAAGAAAGAGCTGACTGAATAAACCCATATCTCCTATGTAGCAGCAGATGGTGTCAGAATGGAGAAGGCAAAGAATTTTGACATTTGAAAATAAAATGGCTGTGGTACTGGTGTGTCTAGAGTCACGGTGCTCCCTGCGGGCCTCCCTGCCGTGCACTCCACGACACGCTTTTCTGGGCAGGGATCGTTGCTGGATGCTGTGTTTGCTGTTGTATGTGTAGGATTTAGCAGCATTCAGCACCCTGTGGGCTTGTGCTATTGCAAATAATAAAGAAGAATTAACTGATTTGGCAAAAAGTGTTCAGGTACAGTCTGCCTCTCCACATCTGGAAACTTCCCCTTGCAAAGGGGTGTGAGAGCTTTACAAAGAGCTGATCAAAGCCAGCAGAATCTGAAACGTCTCTGCTTGCTGGATTTTATGCCCCAGTGACAATCCCAGCCTACCAGACCCTGAGCAGGAAGAGGGAGGATCCTTCTACAGTCTTCCAGAATCAGGGAGGGAGAGTCAAGGGACGGTACAGCCAGGGAGGATGCTCTGACGTTGGGAACTGAATAATCCCCGTGCTGGCAGTGCCATTGCCAACCTCCCTGCGTCCCTAAGAAAGGAAGAAGCCAGGAGAGGTGTCCCAAGGGAGAGAGGAGGGGTATGCAGGGCACGAAAAGAGTCATGCATATCCCTGGGGAAGCTGTCAGAATGGCCACCAGCAGGAGCTGGCTGCATGCCACCTGTGGTATTGAACCTCGGAGCCTTGTTCTGGGTGCTGGCTGCGGGTGCGGGCAGAGTGGGCATCCGTCTGCTGCAGCATCTGTGGCAGGCAGTGAATCGCAGTCCACCCGGGGAGCCCGTGCTGCCGCTGACACCAAATAGCTGGGCAGAGTTGCATGTTGCAGCCAGAGTTCCAGAGAGACAGCTGGGACATGGCTGTGTGTCAGCTCTCGTGACATTTTGCTGTCAAATGTCAAAAATGTGCCTGTACAAGCCTTGTCCTCCCACAGCAGCTTCTGTACCAACACAAAGCGTGTGTTGCTCAGCAGGGCTGGTTAGCAGATCAGTGCTGGTGCTGGGAGCCGGCTCAACGCAGCCATTTCCCAGAGGCAGCGGAGAGCCGGTGCTTCAGCAGTGAAGTGTGCTGTCATCACGGTCTGTATCCTCAAAATGATGCTTTTCAAGTGGTTGCATTGTGGCAGCACTCAAAATATAGCAAAGCCTTATGGAGAGACGTGATCTGAGCGTTACCATCAGCTACAAAGGCAGTAATGAGGGCAGGGGGGTGGGGGCTGCATGAGCAGATAGGCACTGGGGGACCAGCTTTGCTTTTTTCCCCATAATGCTGGGGTGGGAAACTGCATAAACAGAGGGTCCTGATGCTACATGTACTGTCAGTGGCGCACAAGGCGCGAAATGGGGCATGAACACTGCCCTAGCTGTTGAACACCACTGTCAGCATGTGTGTGCTAGGCTCAGAGTGAGGAGCTGCTGGTACCCGCGGTGGTTCTTGAAGAGTGGGATCTTGGGAATCCCTGATGTAAGAGATCTCCCACACACACACCCCAAACCAGGCTGAGGACAGACTGGTTCCTTTTAGCCTCTGTGGCAGCAGCTGTGGGAAAGGAGCGAGAGGCTTGTAAGACAGAGGAGTCACTGAAAGGGGAGCGGAGGGTGATACAGGCATTAGGGAGACTAGAGGTGGGGGAGAGTTTAGGGTCCAGCTGTAGTCCACAGTAGTCCAGCTGGATGTGGTCCAGGTGACCTCTCTACTTCAGAGCCTAATCCTGGGTGAAACCTGCCAGCAGAAGCAGCCATGAGGGTGAGTGTGCCCCTCACGTAGGTCTCATGATGATCTCTGGTGGAGTATACCAGAAGGTTTGTCTGTTTGCTAACACTGGTGTTAGCATTAACTTTTACATCATTGGGTGTTTACTGTAAACACTATGTCCATTTCCATCTTTGGGGTTTTATTTTCCTGCCAGCATCATCCTGTGTCTGTGAGAAGCACTACTATGCGTAGGAGGAAAGTATTGCTTTTGATCATTTTTTTTTTAGCATCCTTTAATTGGTATTCTTACGCCATGACACTGAAAGAACTGAAGTTCCTGATCTTTCTGTGGAGCTGTCTCATTGCTTACACTGTTGTTCTGACTTCACTTATCCCACATTTCTCAATTTCTCTTCTGGGCTCCCATGTGCCTTTGCAGCTCTGCTCCAAATCCGTTATCATCCCATATCACAAATGCTGGGGGTAAGGTAGGCAAAGGCAGATGCTGTGAATGCCACTTTCTGGAGTCTGAAGGTCAGTGGTGGCAGCAGACCTGAGGTCCTGGAGTCCAGAGCAGGATCACAGTATGTGGTATCAGGGTGCTGTGAGCACTGAGGATGCCTGGATGAGATATGGGATGTGGATCATCCTGGATCACTGTTGCCTTTTGTGGTTTCTCCCTTTCCTTTCTGCCTTAGCTGCCCTCCCATGCACTTCTCCACATTGGCTTCTCTGAGGTCTAGAAGGTAAGGCAAGAGGGAAACCCCCTCCAGCCTGTCCTGGAAGTACTTGCAGACTGGACCTCTGTGTGAGATGAGGAAGGAGGAATTAATATGTTCTCTGCTCTCTTGTATCAAATGCTGTGTAACATCTTACTCTAGCTTTACGAGAACCTGCTACATACTGAACACTGAGGGAGTGGGGGTCTTAGTGCCCTGCCTGTATGGCTCCTGGGACCGTTGGCTGTGGCACTCATAGTGTTGTGAAGTGGACCAAGTAATAAGATAAGCAGATAAGTGCCACAGATAGAGTGTCAGAGAACTGTGAACCAGGTGCCTCGGACCACAAGAGGAACCAGTTTGAGCTGAGGCTTAACGGTCAGCAGAAGGCAATGTGGTGTATGGGACTTATTTAACCACCACCAGTGGCTCCCCATGGCCCCACTGAAGTCATCTGCTCCTTTACATATGAGATGCCCTTGTGTGCATGAGTAGTTGTATACTTTAGTATGCTCCCCTGGCACCATTAAAAGAGCTCAGGACCTCATGGGGGCTCCTGGATTTTGGAAAGGAATGGATGTTGCTGCTTTCCTGTTCCAGTCTGTTCCCGCTTTCCAGTCTCTGCCTGGACCTGTGTGTTTCTAACGATGCAAGGCCTGGCAGTGCAGTTCAGTGTTTAGTTTTTAAAGAAAAATTCAAGATAACTAAAGGGAGGCAAAGATATTTAATCCAGTGTCAGACGGTAGACTGCTGTCATCAGAGTGCAGTACTTCATTTCCGACCCTGCGTGTTTTCTTGTGAGCTTACGGTGCTGTCCACAGTGGCCCTTTGGCCACTTGAGTGAAATCAGGTACTCACTTCAGATGAGTTTGAGAGGGGTCAGCTGGAAGCACAATTATTGTCCCAGGAGTCTACAGGGAGGGGGACATGTTTGTCTTACGGTGTGATGCTTTCCCTGAAGAAGGACAACTCAGGACCTTGTGCCCGGGTACTTGTGCTGACAAGGACCAGTCTGTTTGGTCCTTGTCAGCACATGAAGCCTTCAGTCAAACCAAGAACACTTTAAATAGTCGCTGCCTTTCCTGAGAGGTGACTTCCTTTGTGCTTTTGTCTCTCTCTAGGTATCTGAATTCCCTCATGAAAAGTGTCCTCCTTGCCTCTCATGTGCAGCCCTACCTGTCCATGGGTAGCACTAGCTTATCTGATGTCCTGAAGAGCATTCCTCACCATGGATAGTCCACCCAAACTGACTGGTGAGACGCTGATTGTGCATCACATTCCCCTGGTGCATTGCCAGGTCCCTGATAGACAGTGCTGCTCCGTGAGCAAAAGGACCAACCCCTTCTGCCAGCCAGAGCTCAGCATTACACGGACCTCTGCCCTTCCAGACAGAGAGCTTTCACAGACTGACTCCTTGGTGTACAGCAGCTTTCTCCAGACCTCTGAAACCTCAGCAGAGGCCTCAGACAATATAGAAGGCAAAGCGAGGGATTTGATTGTCCCTAGTGTCAGTAAGCGACACAATCCTTTCCTGCTGAGTGAGGGTGAAGACCTCAGCATCTTTGGGGATGACTTGGGCCAAAAATCTTTCCACCTGCACAACTCACTTGTGGCTGGCAAACCTCCCTTTCAGCTGCACGAGCTGGCCTTACCCCCTTTCCACCTCCACGACTCCAACCACATTGTGAAATCCTGGAACATGGCCAGCCGGTCCGGTGTGGTAGACGGGCAAGAGGACAAAATCAGCAGTGACGACGTCCAGAAGAGGAACAACGCAAACAGGTGCCACCAGGCCTCAGAACACATGGAGCTGGATGAATGCAGCTGCCATCGCGGCAGCTCCTCCAGCTTCTCCTTTGATGGTGGTGACCAGGAGTGGAACCAGAACACAGGTGAATTGCTGAGGAATCAGGATGCCCTGCACAGCCGGACATGCAGCTGTTCCAGCTCAGAGCTCCAGCACTGCCGCTGCTACAGTTCGTCAAGTCAGTCTGAAGTGATTGACCAACAGATGGGCTACATCAGTGACTCTTCCTGCAACAGCTCTGATGGGGTGCTCGTGAACTTCAGTGCTCTCTACAACAAAATGAATGGCCAATCTCGATCTAACCTGAATTCAGCCAACCTGTCCTGTGACTCTTCCTTCTGCAGCCACTCAGACACAGGAGCTTTTTACCTGGATTTGCATTCATCACCCACAGAATCCAAGATGTCTTGCGACTCTCATCACCCAGAGAGTTCAGGGAAGGTGTGTGGGTGTCAACACTCCTCCTCACCTGTCCTTGATGCCAACTGCAACTCCTACCACCTCCACTGTGAGCCTTGTACTTCAGAGAGCTCAGACCTCACTGCCTGCTTCCAGAGCCAAGCACGGCTCGTTGTGGCTACTCAGAATTATTATAAATTAGTCACGTGTGACTTGTCTTCCCAGTCATCCCCCAGCCCAGCAGGATCTTCCATAACTAGCTGCTCGGAAGACCATACCAAAGGTAGCCCAGCCCAGCCCACTGAATATTATCTGTTTAGAAGGCCTGACCTGAGACAAGAAGAAAGTAACGTGGAGTGCTGTGAAGAGGAAGCAAAGGGAGAAGCCACCCAGAACATGATTGAGGGTCAGGTCTATGTGAATGTGTCACCACCTAACCTCAACACAAGCCGGCAGCGCTCCAGGAGCTATGATCAGAACCTGGACAGGAGTCCCAGCAGCAGGCTGGGCTCCTTGGAGCGCATGGTGAGCTGTCCAGTCAAGCTGAGTGAAAGCCCAGCAATACCCATCCAGAGTTCCCCCCCAAAGCGAGTGACATCTTTTGCTGAACTAGCTAAAGGTCGGAAGAAGAATGGCACCTCCCCACCACTCCGGTCCAGTGGTGATTCCTCCTTGGAGTTCTCCCCTATCCCTGAGACACAGCGGGATTGCCCAACCTTCCTTGAAGAAAGAGCTCGCCGCAGCCAGAGTCTTCCACCCATGCCCTTCATCCATGGTCTGAACCGGAGCTGCGAAGGCTTCTGTTTGAATCACACTTTTGGGGATAGCCAGGCTTTGTGTTCCGCCAAAGACTCCGTCTCCAGTGAGAAGGTCCCCAGTGGGCATGGGGCAGGTGAGCAAGCCTCTCTCTCCCTGCTGACGGAGGCAGATGCCAGCTTCTCAGGTGGCTCTGCCAGTGGCCACGGACAAAGAGATGTTAGAGCCCGAGCAGACGGTAAGGAGCTAAACTAGGCAGAATGGAGAAGTAAAAAGAAAGGCTGCTCTTTGGGACATGAGGGGAGCAGCAGAGGAACCTGCATGGTGATGGGAGACCAGTGCCTGTGCTGTTTGTTTCCCCCTCCCTGGGACAAAGCCCTGCTGTGCTTATATATCAGACCCAGATCAGTGCTAGTGTCTTGTCCTTGTATTTCTAAAGCTTCTTGAGGTTTTGTGCAAACCTCTCGTACCATGTAAGGGAGGACACAGCATTAGCACTTAGGGTCTGTGCAGCACCTTCCAGGGCATTGTGCTCCCCCAGTCCATGAGAATCACCTGCCTTTACCTCTTAAGACAGAGATGCTCATGCTCCACAGAGTCATGTTCTCAGCAGATTAAGGGAAGGGAACCACTGGGGAGTTTTTAGCCTTTTTTCTTTGGAGCTCCATGGTGCAGAGGTGGAGACAGAAGAGGCAGAGCCAGCAGTCTCCTCTGAGTGCAGGGAGCTCACACAGTCTCTGATGGGACTTACAAGCATGAGTCCTGTAGAGATTAGAGGAGCTGTGTGTCTCTGCTGTAATACCCCGGTCATATCCTCCACAGCACGTTGGATTGCAGCAAAGTTCCTATAGAGGGTAATTGTCATGGTTCCCTCTGCAGGAAAGCCTGTAATACGTGAGTTGCTTTCCATCTCTATATTGCCGTCACTTGTCCTAGTGAGGAAGCTGTGCAACAACAGCCCCATCAGAGGTATGGTCATTTCTCCAGCATGGCAGGAGACCTCTATCTCTGCCCTAGACAGTTCTTGTACCTGCTTCACAGGTAAGAGCCTGTCTAAAATGCCTCTGACCAGAATCCTGGGGTAGATAGCCCCTAACATGCCAAAGACCAGGCTGTCTCCATTTAATGCCCTGAAGATTTCTGGCAAGAGGTAGGAAGAACATGTCGTTCGTTGCCACGGTAGGTGTGGGAGAGATTTTGGCCTTTGGAGCAAGAGGGTTTTAGGTATTATCCTGTTTGTTTATCAAGTCTTGAACGTGTGCTCGGTGTGGGATGGCAGGGAAGGCAGCTGTCTGCTGGGAGAAGGCAGCGTGGGAGCAGCCCTCCTGGTTCGCAGGGGGAGTGCTTGGAAGGAGCAAGAGCTGCTCAGGAAGGAGGGGGCAGACAGGAGCTCTCAGGGCAATATACCCCAGCAGTTCCTGCAGCCCCTGCTGCAGTCCCTTCCTCTGCACTATGACAGCAAGGCAGAAAGCTCTTGCCTGCAGCTGGAGATAGAGGCAGAGCTGCCTTGCTCCAGCGGAGAGCAGCATGCAAGCCTGGAGAGTCTGAGAAGGGACTGGAGGGAAACCAAGCCCTGCCAAAAGCTAGCTATAGGGAGGAAGGCCTTGCACATCCCACAGGCAGCAACTGACACCAGGGCTGTGCTTGGGATGGGTCCTTTGTCCCAGGATTTGCCGTGGACTGGAGGAGTGAGGAGGAAGCAAGGGAGAAGGTGCCACACTGTGCCGGGATGCATCATGGCTGGTGGTCAGGGGTCCCAGTCAGCCCCGTGTGTGCATCCAGTGTTGTGTGTGTTGTGCACTTGGTGCACAGCGTGTCACACTTCAGCTGTGTCCCTCGGTATATTGTGGCCCCACCAGGATCTGGAGGCATACATAGGAGGTCAGCCCAGCACACTTCCTTAGGACGTTCCTGTCCATCTTTTGCTGGAGCAGACCTTCACTTTACAGGGTTGGAAGCTCTTCTGTTTCTGCTGTGGTCCTGATTTGGTTGGGAACATCCTGCCTAGGTCTGGTACAGGCAGGGGAATGAAAGGAGCGGTGTGTTCAGAGCGGGGGACAGTTCCAGGAGAAAGAAGGGGGAGGGAGAAGGGGAAGCAAGTGGCCTTTCCTACAGCACTGGGTGTGATGAGGGAGCTGCAGCGCTGCAGTGCTCCTGCGTGTAATGCTGTGCTTGGCTGGGGAAGTTCTCAGCACGTGTGGGAGGGGACAGTCCTTCGGGGTAAGAAATCTTGTGCGCTGGGCCATGTCTTTGTGGTACTGCCCGGGCAGAGGCAAGTCAAGGGCAGGCGCATGGGGAGTTTGTGCTGTCCTGGGAGCAAGGGATGGGGGAGGCATATGAAGCTGGTGACCCTGCCAGGAGATACAAGCTCCTGGTGCAATGCTTTATTCTTCCAGACAGCTGTCAACAACTGGAAACTTTTCATTTGGGGCCACATGTCTTTACCCTGCCAGCTCATGATGTGTGTAACCAGTTCAGACTTGAACCACTCTGCATGTGTCACTGGCCTTTAGCTCATCCTCTTCCTCCCGCAGCTGAGAGCACATTCCTTTGTGCCTGCAATCTTCTGGGCTGAACGTGACTGCCCTCTGCCCATCCTCATACTCTGTTCCCTTTTCTCTCCCCGAAGGTGGTGGCACAGACAGCAAGCCCGTGGTACGCTACAGCAAGGACCAGCGTCCCACGACTCTGCCCATCCAGCCCTTTGTTTTCCAGCACCATTTCAGCAAGCCGCCCAAGGCCCGTGCCCTGCACAGCCATTTTGCCTCCAGCCTCTCCCAACTCTACAGCCTGTCCAGCAACCGGCCTGCCGGCCAGCAGGTCTCCTCCAATTCCCAGGCCTCAGCCTCGGCCACCTCGGCAGAGCAGTCGGGGGCGGCAGGGAGCCGAGCCCACAGCACGCTCCTGACCCAGCGCTCGGCAGACGGAGCTGCCTCCCGCAATGATGGCTGCATTAAGAAGCCTGCCCCTGAGACAACCCGGCCATCCCCCCTGGGGAGTTACTCTCCTGTGCGATGCAACGTGCCTTTCTTTCAAAGCGTGGACTCTTCCTCCTCGCCCACCGCGGAGAGAGCTGGAGAGAGCCAGCCCCCCAGGAGCAGGTCCTGCCCCATCTCCGCCAGCCTGCTGCCCACGAGGTCTTCCCCGGCGGTCAGTGCCATGCAGCCCTCCCAAGCCACCAAAGCCGATGCCCTGAGGCAAAAGGAGAACCCCAAGCCGGTTCCCAAGAAGGAGGCGCCGCTGGAACCGAGCCCACCGCTCTCCGAGTACAGGCTCCACAGCGGGTCCCTCCCACCCCTCTCAGTGGGTGGTATGCCTGTGGGCAGGGTGGGAGGACACGCAGATCCCCACTGGAGAAGTGGCAGTGAGACCAGCGCCTCTGGTCCCCTGAGCAGCATGGGAATACGGCCCCTCAATGGTAGGTACCCATCTGCCAGGACGGGCTAGCCTGGAACATCTCCAGCTCCCTATGGTTGTGGCTGTTCCCTGTATTACCACCCTTGCTTATAGCCACAGCCTGCAGCAAAAATGCGTCTGGGTGCTGCAGTGCCCGACAGCCCCCACCATCACTTTGCCTGCAAAAGAAAATCCTACACTAAGAGCTTGTCCCTCCAGTCCCAACTCCTGCACTGTGGCTCCGGAGAGGGCAGCGTGGGCTGTTGATCTTACAGCACCCCTTGCCAGGTGCTTGCACCCCAAACCTGCTCCCTCTGTGCCCGCAGCCACGAGGCTACCCGGGCTCCTGCCCTGCTCTGCCAGTCTGTGGCCTCCGCCTCCCACCATGTATGCGTGCTAATGTTCTGAAACACTGCTGGACTTTTAACTGATGTGCTGTATCTTTCTCTGTCCTTCCTCTTTCTCATCTTCTCTCTCCCTGTTTCCTCTCCACCTCCTCCCGGCTGCTCACATCCTCCCGTCTGGTGCTCACTGCCTGCGGTGTCCTAGCGAACCACCTCTCCCCCCAAGCACTGAAGTGGCGGGAGTACAGGCGGAGGAACCCCCTGGGTCTGGACCGTGTTTCAGGACTGCCTGGCTTAGCGAGCAGCCTAGACAGGAGGCAGCAAGAGACCCGGCTGAACCGGGGGAACCCCATCTTTGAGCTCCCTGGCACTCTCAACACCAGCCATTTCCACTGCAAGCTGAACGGTGCGCACTGCCTTTCTGCTGGGGGCTTTGGGAAGTGACCTTAGGGCTCAGGTTCAGTATCCCTTGAGGCTGAAGTTCAGCCTGGCCTCATCACTGTTCTGTCTGCACGAGGGATGATGCATCTGCTCACAGTGGGGCCAACGGGTACAAGAGGAAGGTGAAAATTGCCTCACTGATGGGTACACTCTGTGTGGAGCCTCCCTTCTTCTCCACAAACTGAGAGCAGTTAGGATTGAAGGGGAAAGTGAATGGCCCAAAAGATGGTTCAGACCTCAGCAAGCGCTCCTGAACTATAGCCATCTTGTAATTCATGTCTCATTCAGGAGTTGTGGCCCTTGGAGATCTTGTGTCTGTGCCCCATGGTGTCTGCCCATCTGCCCCAATACTGGCAGTATGCTAGGTGCTGGGCTGTAGCTTTCATGGGGCAGCTGGCAACACTGGAGGGCTCCATGTGGCTCTGTCTTCTCCATGCTTTGCCCCTAAGGTCTTCCCTATCCTCCAAAACATGTTCAGGAAGGACTGAGAGAGACAGGCTGCTGCTGGTTGAACCTTTGAGAGTCCCCCAGGAAGCGTGGTGGGGTCTGTCTGGGAGGGGAGAGTGTTCTTCAGGCCATCCCCCAGTTGTGGATAGAATTCGCCAAAGCTCTACACCTAACTCTGCCAGCCCAAACAGTTTCTTCACCCGCCCTTCATGGGAAGATGCCTAGCAGAGAGCTGGGGAATCAACCATATGGAAATCGAGCACATGAAAGAGCTCCTGCAGGAGTCACCCATCAAAAACAGAGGCCATCCCAGGGGACAGACAGAAAACATGTAGTTTGTTGCCTGTGAATGCCTGTGTGTGTCAAGCAGGGATTCTCTCCATGCTCTACTTTTGACCCCACTTGCTGGGACAGGGCACAGCAGCCCTGAGAGTCTGGTGCAGTGAGGTTTCCCTCAGTACCAGCCCATGAGGGTGAACCTCCCACAGCATCTTCCAGTGCCCTTGGGCCCCCAGTCAAGCTGGAGCTAGATGTTGGGTGGGCTGTGGGGTTGAACTCTACAGACTCACATTACAGATCATTGCTGGAAGAGTAACAAGCCTGTAACCTTGCTGTCCCGGTTTTGGACAGGCTGGGGTGAATGCTTCTGCTGGTGCAGGTTGTTTATGGGAAAAGCAAACAATGTGCGAGAGGCATTGGTATAAGGGCTTGGGACTGATCCTTCTCCCCCTGTTTTGGCCCTGCAGGACAGTCTATGAGGCAACTCCAGCTTACCTACACTGACTTCTTCCCCGACTACTTCTCGCTAGCAGAGAAACCCCCGGCTGAGTTCTGCCTCTCCCCAGATGGCAACACAGAGTCCATCTCCATCGACTTGCTGCAGAAGAAGGGTGAGTCCGTGCATCTCTCGTAGACAAGAGTGTGGCGTAGCACAGCATAAGGTGAACGCTGCTTCTCTCTGTCTCATCTCATCTCATCTCTGTAGACATAATGGTTTCTTTCCCTGCCTTTTTCTACTGTAGTACCATAACTGCATGTCCCCCTGGACTGATGGCAGTTTCCACAGCAGGTTCTTGAGTTCTCTGCACCATGACACATGCCACGGAATATGTTTGAGCTGCTCGTCCCAGGAAGTATGGTTAGAAAGGATCTTAAGTCCACAAGAAAGGGCAGAGAGAGGAGACAGGCTCAGGAGTATGACCCTGGCTGCCACCTCTGTCGCAGTACACAAGGGTAGACCTGTGAATCAGTTTGACGTTGCAGATGTGCTCGCCTGAGATTTTGTAATTTAGGTAAAAGGTCTGTTGGGTCCTACATGGTAAATTATTTATATAAAAGGGTGGGAGAAAGGATTCCAAAGCAGGGCAAGATATGGATGGCTGTGGTGAGACCCATGCTAGAGGCAGAGTTGGGGACTGTGTTGTTGACAGCTGACTCGGCATCACTGCAGAGGCGAGGGGTGTGCAGAAAGGTTCCCGTGCCTTTGCCAGCTATGTGTTGATTCTTACCAGGTGGCAGCTTTCCGCTCTATTCCACTTCTGTTCTTGCATCATACTGATGCAGATATCAGATTCCCCGCCACTGGCTTGTTACTGAAAGTCATTACATAGCTTGCCAAACATGTGGCTTCTGCCCTGCCACCTTGTTAGCATCAAAGCAGCAAAAGACTCATTGCCGCAGACCCCATCTGTGCTTCCTCAAGGGACGGTGTGTGGAGGTGATGGTCCATGCCCAGTGGGAATATTGACAGGGTGTCTTATGCTTCAGCCGCACCTAAAGGTTGTCCTACTGTTGGGCTGATAAGTGAGTGCTGGAACCAGCTGGGTTAGATTTGGTGAGGACTTAGGAGGGGCTCTGCATGTTTTTGGGAGAGAGGGCATATGCACTGACTTGGGCTTGAATTGCCCCTGCCTGATTTCTTTGTGAGGTGTTTGGTCAGGGTCTGTGCTAGAAGCCTCTCCGGTAGCTCTCTGACTCATTCTTTCCCTCTAGGTCTGGTGAAGGCAATCAACACTGCTGTTGACCTGATTGTGGCTCACTTTGGAACCAGCAGGGATCCAGGGGTGAAGGTATGTCTTGCTTTCAACGTCATGACTGACATGGAGAGGATGGAGAAAGACAGCCTGTCCATTCTCTTCCAGTCAAAAACTACAGGGTATCCAATGAGGTAATGGTACCGAGAACAAACCAAGCAAAGGCAACGGTACGCCATGCAGCAGATAGTAAGTCTGTGACAGTTCTTGCTGCATGATGCTGGGGATGCTAAAAGAGTACATGGATTTAAGGGAAGATCAGAAAAACACAGGGAAGGGAAATTCATTGAGGTCTACTAAACACAGGAATAATGTCCAGCTTAGGTAGTGTCTGAGTTGAAAGTAGTTGTAGGCTGCGTGAGTATTAAGGGCAGATATTATATGTGTTCGGTCTGGTTTGACTCACTCTTCTGTACTTACTCATGACTCTTATAAAGAGAGAATACAAAGCCAGCTGGACTTTTGGTCTGGTGCAGTACACCAGCTCTTTTTCCTTGTGCAGTGGAGAGTTGTGTCTCCCTCCTCCACGTGTCCCATGTTTCTGTTCTGGCACTGGAGCCAGGACACAGTGCAGTGTCCCCAGTCCCTTCATGTGTCAAAAGGCTCCATAATGATAAAAAGTACATCAGTCCATGCCCCATCTGGGGCAGGTGAACATGCCTTATACCCCTTCCCATGAACCCACTGGCTTCAGAGAGCATCTAGGTTGCCCATGGGGCTGGCTGTCTTTGGCCTGTGCTTCCCTCATCCCTCATTTCTGGAATAACACAGAAGCAGAGCAAGCTCGCTTCTGTTTGTATCAGCCAGCATTTGCAGTCCTGTGACACTCAACATGTTTGTGGTGCCTCCTCTCAGTGCTGAATGCTCTGCTTCATTTGCGGGGACTCTGGGGCAGCAACGTGACACTATTTGGACATGACAAACTGCTCTGGAGTGCCATCCTCAAGGAGAAACCTGACTGGGTCAGATTCCAAGCCCATTCAATCTTATCTCAGAGCGCAGGGTAATTCGCCCCTAATTACAATTGTTACTGATGCAGCGATTGCTGTGCAGCGTAACCAGAGCTGTTTGGATTCCCACAGCTTTTTAAGCCTTCACTGTGAATTTCCTATTCTTGCTGTGTTGGTTTGGGCAATAATTGCAAAATTCCCCCACTACTTTACTTACCGGACAACGCTGTCGTTTTGTTATGCATCGATGTGCCTCGGGCTGAGCATCCACCTGTCAAAAGGCAGCACCCGTCCCTGATGCTCCCACGCTCAATGGATCTGGCAGGATTATTCCTGACCCAGAAGTTCAGTCTCAGTTCAGGGCCTTTGTGGACCCGTGCCAACTGGCCAGTGTAATTCCAGCTCAGCTGGTAAAATCTGCGCCCTGAACACGACTGCCTGGGACCACCGACATGATGTGCAAGGCCTAGAGCTGACCCCTTTGGATTGACCCCTCAGCAGCTCAAGGACTATATGCAGCAGAATATGTCCCCGCTCTGCTGATGCTGGGCTCTTACATGCTTCCTCACCTCAACCTGAGCTCTGTCCATCCATTTTGCCCTCACCCTGTTTATTTATAGTAATCCCTAGGAATTATAGCTCGCCATGTCACTGAGTTAAGTGTTCCTTAACCCCTTGGTGGTGGTAGTTCCTATGTGGCTTGCTGCTTCCCGCTCCAAAAATAGCAACAAGAAAATCTACAGCAGCAGAAAAATCCCCTACTCTCTTCTTCCTCCAGCAGGACAGCCTCGTTATACCTACTGCAGGCAGAGCCAGGCATCCCTTCTGACTGGGATATCCTCTTCCCAAGCTGCGATATTCTCTTTCCAAGCAGTTGCCTCATCCCAGCCTGGGGCAGACCTTGCAGGGAGCAACCCAGAACTGGTGTATAAGGCAGCAGGGGGAAAGAGGAAGACCCTGCCTTTTCAAGGAGCTTCTGAGCCTCATCGTAGCCTGGATATTGCCTGCTGGGTGCCTGTGCTAGGCAAGTGGGGCTGGACCATTTGCATGCGTCTGTACCCTGTAGAGCCGTTATCAACACTCTCCCTGTTGCATGTTGTTGTCCCTCAGGCTAAACTTGGGAACAGCTCTGTGAGCCCCAACGTGGGGCATCTCATCCTGAAATACCTATGCCCTGCTGTCCGGGATATCCTGAGTGACGGGCTCAAGGCTTACGTCCTGGACATGATCATTGGCCAGAGGAGGAACATCCCTTGGAGCGTGGTGGAAGCATCCACTCAACTGGGTATGGAGGGTGTGCAGCAATGCCCATCACTCTGTGGTACTCCCGTATTGTGTCTGGGAGGTGCTGGGGAAGGTTGGCTATAAGGATGGGGATGCAGAGCAACACCCAGCTCGCTGCATGGAACAGGGTGCATGTTGACCTTCTCTTGCAAAGTGGGAGAGCCACTGCTCTATTCTGCCCAAATATTTATTGTCATTTCTCCTAAAATTCCCAAATTCTCCTATAACAGGCCCTAGCAATGAAAAAAAAAAAAAAAAAAAACAAAATAACGCCCTTTTCCCACCTCGTAAGTTTCTAGAGTATTTCTAGGCATTCATCTTTAGCCCTACACAGCTACTGTATAAGGCAGAGTTGTGCTCTAGCGTGGTCTGTAAGAACATTTGCGCATACAGCTCAAGCGTGCCCACAACACCTGCACCCTCTGCTAGTACCAGTTTTGCACCCTGGATTGTGACAGGGGTAGATGGTAGATCCAGGATATCTCCTTTCTGAGGTTGCAGATGGCAGGGCCACAATGATTTCTGCGTCATGAAGAGCTTACATCCAGGGCTGGGAAGCCTTCTAGCCAATTTGTGACAAATCTCCAGCTCTGGGGTTACGTCTCTGATTGCAGACACCCCAGATTATGACCACCTGAGACAATATTCTGTTTACCTGCTCGATTTGAGCCAAGGGCCATGCTTGTCCCTGAAGTGTGGGAGGCAGGCCCTTGCAGTATTGAAACTCTCACAAAGTTTTGGACTGGCAGTCTGGGACAGACCACAACCCATCTCCCTTGTGGAGTCTAACTGTTGGGATGAAGTGAGCTCATCTTGAGGAACAGTGCACATACAGGCATGGGCACCCAGACAATGTCTCTCTTTGCCTTGATGCTCCTTCCCATGGTGCCATTTTGGCTTTGCTGACTCACCATATGTTGCTTCTCTCCATAGGTCCCTCTACCAAGTTGCTGCACAGCCTCTATAGCAAGATCAGCCAGTACACGGAGCTGACCAACCACACCATGAGGTTCAACGCATTCCTCTTTGGCCTTCTCAAGTAAGCAGGCTCCCCAGGCTGGCTTCATGTCACTGTCCAGGGCTGGCAGCAGGTGCTGGTCCTTGACTGTGGGCAGGCACAGTTGCCAATGAAAAGACTTAAGAAACCTGTGAAGCTGTTGTAGGTGAGAGAAGGAAGAAGCTGTGAGCCTCAGGGAACTCCAGAAAGATCAAAACCTGCCCCTACCAGGCCAGGACTGAGAAGCACTGGCTGTAGCCCACTGAAGAACATTGTCAGCTTGTTTTAGCCCCAAAACATTAGGTGGGAAGAGTCTGCCTGTCACGGTTCATATAAGGATAGGCATGCTTAAATTACCCCTGAAAATCCCTGCTTAAATTACTGCTTCCTGGAGCTGCAGTGAATCCACTGCATGAGGCTCTGAAGGAGAAATTGCCCTGGTCTGGGACTCAAGGCTGACCCTTCCAGGTTGGATAAGGAATATACAGAGTACACTCAGTGTTAAATAGAAGAAGGCAGTGGTAAAGGGATGAGTACGGCTGGGATGGTATTTCTCTGCTCCTCTCCAGTGATCAGCAAGAGCTCTGGCAGTGGCGACAGAGTTCCCAAGATCTCCAAATGCTGGGGACCCCTACAAGCAGGAGCAAGCTCTGTCCTGCTCTCCCCAGCTGTCCCCTGCTGGCACAGGATGACAGCATACTTTGGGCCAAGCCTGCAGCAATGTTTTAATGTTTGTAGATGATTTCCCTCTTCCACCGTAGCCCTTCTCAGCAAAGCTAAGCTCTGCCAAGGAAGTAGGAGCCAAATCGTGAGGAAACTTCTGTAAGCACGGTTGTTAGGGGTTATGGTTGCACAATGCCTCATGCAGAGCAAACGGGATGGCTCCATGACAGATTGGGTGGCTGTGGTCAGGGCATGCTGATGGGAGTGAGCCACTGTCCTTTCACTAGGTCTTGAAGGTTCACAGGGCTATGGTGTAAATGTTCTTTTCCAGCCACGCTTCTTCTTGTAGAACAGCTAGGATGAAGGGGATGAATCGATTTTCACTTTATCTTTCTTTCCCTGCTTGTTTTCCCTTTCTTCAGTATCCGGTCCTTGGAGTTCTGGTTCAACCACCTCTACAACCATGAAGGTAAGTGCCTGGGGGCTGTGGGCTGCAGCAAGAACCAAATTCTGCACAATGTAGAGCACAAATCAAAGCTCTGGGGCACGCATGCCTCTTGTTGGTCTCTCAGCCTGGGCTGCTCCCATCTGCTCTGAGCTGAAGGACTAGACTGTACACAGTCCCAGTGTTGCTGGAAGGCTGCACAGCTCAAGGGAGCAAGGTCAAAGCTCCATGCAGCTCCGTCTGCCTGCATCTGGCCAGCCATGTCCTTCCCAGCTGCGGCTAGTACCCAAGGCTATCACTTCTAATGCAGATCTCTCAATCTGCTCGCAGGAGACCAGATCTAACCCTTCCCAAATTTTTCCCTTCCCTGCCCAGTGCCTGAGAGCTTTGTATGGCTGGAGATGTGCACACTTAGCTGAAACCCTTCAGGCATGGGAATTGGAAAGAAATGGAAAGGAAAACCTCCTGACAAACAAAAAGCAGATTTTAGTGCATGTATCTGTTCTTTCAACCAGAAACGTTTCTAGAGCATGCAGATAACCCGGCAGCATGACCAAGCTGCCTGATGCCTAGAAGCAGCCTGACTAAGTGCTACGTGCGCAGTGAGACAGACACCCTCGACCTGCTGGATCCCCTGAGAGCGCTGCTGGCTCAGCCTGTGCCCAGCCCAGGGCCCCATGCACTGCAAGAAGTCCAGCCCAGTATCTTCTGACAGGTTTTGGGGGCTGACAGCAGATATTTCCCAGGTCGGCGTGTGCAGTCAGCACTTCTCTCTGGAGCAGGCAGGAGAGTAGACTTGCCTTTGACTGAGCAGCGTGGCAAGAGAAAGCACCCTGGGTTTTTTGGAGCAGAAGACGACCATCTGTTCTGAGCCATTAAGAGCTGGAAGCGTGAGCAATAGCTAGGGCTGTCAGGGTGACGAAGGCTAGGCAAAGGGATTGGAGATAAGGTGCGAGTCCTGTCTGTGGTATAACCTTGTTATCTCACTGGGGCCAAATGGCCACAAATCCTGTTCCCAGCCCTCTCCCTGGGAGTGAGACCTGACAACAAAGCTGGTGGGATGTGGCCAAGTGAAGTGAAGGACGAATGCTGCAGGTACAAATGCTAGTCCTTTCTCTGTTAGGATCCACAGTTCAGCCCAGCCAGGTCCCTGGAAAGACTGCATTCAGCTGTCCCCAACCCCTCTCTCTGCAGGGGCCTGGTACTGGCCAGATCTGCAGCTCCTTGTTCTTCTCCAGAAGGTGGGGAAGTGAATCTTGGCATGTGCTCTTTGATGCTCTTTATTTGCACCCTGCTCCCACGGTATTTCGTGGCAGAGGTCATCCTGCAGGATAGCCTGGTAGGCAGGTCCTGGCTGCAGCCGTGACTGGAAGCAGGACCTGGGCCAGATTGCCCACAGCAACTGGTGCTCCCTGACCCAGTGCTGAGCCTCACACTGCAGCCACAGCTGTGACCAAAAACTGTGTCCAACTCCTTTCCCCACAGCTTCAGCAACTTCTTGGTGACTTGGCAAAGGAGGCAAGGGGCTCTCCTCTAATTAATGTCTTTTGCCCTGCAGATATTATCCTGGCACACTACCAGCCAGTGGGCTTCTTGTGCCTGTCTCACAGCGTGTGCCAGCCTCTTTTCGAGGAGCTCCTGCTCCTGCTCCAGCCTCTCTCCCTGCTGCCCTTCAACCTAGACCTCCTTTTCGAGCACCACCTGATGCAAATGGGCAAAGAGCAGCAGCAGCAAAAGGAGCTGCTGCGTGTGAAGCAGGACCTGCTGCTTTCCGCACACTCCACCCTGCAGCTGATGCGGACGCGGGGCAGCAGTGAAGATCCTGACGGCTGCAGCACCGCCCCTGAAACATGCAAAGTGGATGCCGGAGATGGTGACATGTCACCAGGCCACAGCTCCCGGCAAGCTGTGAGTGAGAGGGTCAAGGGAGTGGGAGCCTCCTGCGGAGATGTCGACAGGGAAGAAGAGCAGAGGAAGGTGAGGGAGAGCACGTGGGAGGGGAAGAAGGACAAGCAGGCGGGCTGGTGGTACCAGCTCATGCAGAGCTCTCAGATTTACATCGAGGGCTCAGCTGAAGGCTCTAAGTTCATCCGCTATGAGAAGAAGAAGAAGGCTCTGAATGCTGTTCCTGGGTCAGCGGAGACCCGCAAGGCACCACCCCCCCGCGAAGGGGTGGTGGAGGGCGCAGAGGCTTGCCCCATTGCTGAGGGCACCTTGGAGGAGAGACCCAAGGCTACCAGCAAGCCAAGTCCTGAAGCTGTGGAAGAGCCCTTGGAAAAGCCCCAGCAGGTACTGGTCAGTGAAGAGGTGAAGGAACGGAGCTGGCCCTTCTGGATGGGCAGCCCCCCAGACTCGGTGGTTACAGAGCTGAAGCGCAGCAAGGAGAAGGAGGCTGGGACTCAGCAAAGAGTGGGAGCAGCAGCAGCAGCCCCCCAAGAGGAGAGCAGCACCAGTGCATCTGACGGCAGCCAGTCCATCAAGTGGGGACACTTGTTTGGGTCCAGGAAGGTGCAAAAAGAGCCCAGGCAGCCTAACAGGTAGGGACCAGGATGGTTTTGGGCTGGAGAGGGCTGGTTAACCTGGGATTGCAGCAGCGCAGGTGGAGGTCAGGCCAACAGCTGACCACTAGGCTACAACACGGTGGTACACCAGAAGCAGTGTGTGAACAGAGATGTCTGTCACCCCTGCCCAACCCTCCCAGCCTGTCTTAATTCCTACGACACCACCGTTCCCCTCTTCAGCTCATACCCTTGTTCAATCCACCTCACTGGCTTTCGTCTCCTGCCTTGACTCCTAAGCCTTCTCTCCAGGGGAAGGGCTCCTGTTGCACCACCCCCATCATCACCTCATCCCTCCCAAAAGTGTGCAGTAAGTGAAAAGAGAACACAGAGAGCCATTTTTGTTGCACACAATGGGTGAGGAGGAGGAGGTATAAAGTTGCCCGATGTAGCTGAGACCCCCCTGCGTTGCCTCTCCTTCTGCACCCTTCTTTCTTCTATGGCCACTGGAAATGTCCTTCCCAGTCTAGGCCGTGGTGTGTCTGGAGGGTGCTGAGCCCTCCCTGCCAGGAGACAGCCTGGGAACCACAGCGCATTTTGTGTGTGGAGCCAGACCTCTAAGGCATGACCTTGCCATGACAGCGGCTGCTCCTTGGCCCCAGGTGCGCTTCCCTGCCGCTACCTGCTTCTGTCTCCTTCTTCCAGGTTGCCCTCCGGCTGGCTGAGCTTGGACAAGTCTGTTTTCCAGCTGGTGGCCCAGACGGTTGGGGCAAGCATGTGGCGAGAAGCAGCCCCTGTGCCGGAGCCGCGCCAGCCAGAGTCACCTGAAGTGTCCCCCACTACGCGGCCGGCCGGGGGGCTGTCTCCCCACCCTCCCTGGTGAGTGGCACCACATGGCCATCCCGCAGGTGCTGGGACATGGTGGGTTGGGGTTGGCATGGCTCTGCCTGTTGCAGTTCACCTGCCCCTCTTTATACTTGTGGACCAGGGGATGGTTCAGGGCAGTGATGCAGCTTGTGCATCCATCCCCCTCAACTCTGCAATCTGCAGGCGAGGGGCAGCTGGGACCCTGGGTGGGTGGGGAGGCACAGGAACTGTTTTCCTCGCTCCTCTGTGCCTGTGGTGGTCCCTGGGCTTCAGCAGGGTGAGTGTCCTGTGGCAAGCTAACCCTTCCTCTCCTCCCTCTGCCTGCAGTGAGGTGAAAGCTCTTTGCCATCACATTGCCACCGAGGCAGGACAGCTGAGCTTCAACAAGGGGGACATCCTGCAGGTCATCTCCAAGGTGGATGGTGACTGGCTGCAGTGCAGCCTCGGCTCCGAGAAGGGACTGGTGCCCATCATGTATGTCACCCACCCGGAGGACGAGGACTACTGACCTGGCTGGAAGGCCAAGCACAGTACCGTAGGCTGCTGCGGCTCCTCTGGGGAAGCACACCCTGCCAGAGGAACAGACATAGCTTCTTGCTAGTTTCTTACCTTTCTTGCCATTACAAAATACAGTAACCGTAGGTGGTTCCTTCCTGCTCCTCCTCATGCAGCTGCCAGAGGCCGACTTGGCCCCCAGGGTCTTCTGCAAGCTGCACCTTGTATTGCCAGGCATTGCCGTGCATGCAGCCACACCGGGGATCGCCTGAGCCCCCTCCACCCCACGCCATCTCCAGCAAACGTAGGCCATGGACTCATACATAGCAGAAACCCAAGCAGTCCCTGTCAGGGTAGTGCTGCCCTGCTGCCCAGCTCAGTTTCACGTTGGAGGGTGCAGGGTGCCTGCCGTCCCCTCCGCGGGGGTGGCAGTGCAGTCTGCAGCCTTCAGCATCCCTGGCATCATCAGCCGTAGGGATTGGAGCACCGTGCGTGGGCAAGGTCTCTGCAAAGCTGGGCTGATGGGTTGCACTGCGGTTTGATGGGGAGCTCCAAGGTTGGTTCCCCCATGCTGGAGGAACCCTGTCCTAATGTGTTATAGTGGTGCTTGGTGGGTTGTACTGGGCCAAGTGGCCTGGCACTGCCACGCAGCAGGGCTGGGGCTGTGCCTGGCCACAGCCAGGGGAGGGGGAATGGGATATGTGTGTGTGTGCAGAGCAAAGGGGTGCATGGGGTCATGAGGAAGGCACGTGGATGTTCAGTGTTACGTAGGTCTGGGATGGGTAGTGCCACCCTGTGCAGAGATGAGTGCTTTGGGGGGTGGCCCTGTGCCCTCCACACTGAGCAAGGAGCCAGTGCCTGGGAAGCCCTGGGATGCTCAGTGGAGGGGGGTTGGGGGGTAGGGGGGTGAGGGCAGGGTCCCTGACTGGGCTAGGGATGCTCTTTGGGGTTGGGGGCAGTGCTCCTGACAGGTAGATTGGGGAGTGCTCCCAGAGGGAGCCAGGGAGCTGGGGAGGGAGGGGTGGTGCTCCCCTTGGCATAGGGTTTCTGGTCTTGCTGAGCAGTGCCGTGGGGTGGGGGGGGACAAGTGTTGTGCACAAGCACAAAGGGGATGCTGGGGGTCCTGGGGTCCTCGGTAGAGGCGATGCCAACCCCTTCCTTGCCATGTTCATGCCGCCCGCTGGGATGGGGATGTTCACCTGCCCGTCAGGTGAGGAACAGTGTTAATGAAAGGCCATGCCAGTATTTGGTGCCTTGGCCGGGTTGATACTGCTCACAGCATTATGCCTGGGCTGGCTTCCCCATGGCAAAGGGGCCCTGGTCTTGCAAGGTTACCTCCTGCTTGTACATCGCTTAGCAGACATTGCACCATATTTAATTTGTATTTCCCCATTAGAACAAGGTGTCTCGCCTTTATTTATTTCTTTATTTATGATGCATATTAATAAAAAAGGTGCTGATTGAGCTCCCTGCTACACAGCCTTATGATTTCAGTCCACCCATCCCTGAGAAGGCTCTGAGGGTTACCTGTGCTGGGACACTGCACTGCAGGCTTCATCCTGCCTCCACCACAGCCAACACCAGACCTTCAGAAGGAAAGGGGTTATCTGTCAGCTCAGGCTGGCTGGGGGGACTACATCACATCATCAGCTAATGGTATGTCTCGGGGACACAGTGTTGTTCAAGGTTCCTTGTCTTTGTTCCTTCTGCATGCTAGCAGGGGACCAAGCAGGCTTCAGACAGGGGTTCACAACATTTCAGTCTGGCACGTGCTTCCACAGGGTGCTCAGGGTGTTGTGAGCAAGGTGTCTGTAGGTGCGGCCAAACTGGAACTTGTAACCCGCAGGCAGCGGGCAGCAGGAAGAAGTCCTGAGCAGCGCAGAGAGGTGGCAATGAACGATGGGTTGTGGGGCTGGGACCCAGAGCCTGGGACAACCTAGGCATGGGGCTCAGTGGCTGTGGGTGACTCACAAGGAAGGGCTCTGGGGCTTTTAAGCTTAGACACACGAAAGTGTTGGAACTCCAAGTCCAGCAGGAATTAGCCCCGAGATCCCATCCCTTCCCTTTACACCTCAGTAGCTCCTCAGAGAAAGGAAGATCTCTGCTTGAGGCTCCAGCCTTTGCTGCAAGGACACAACTCTGGAGCTTTCTGCATCCACATGGACAAACAGTGCAGTGGTGGAATGAGTCAAAACAGTCAAAAAAAACCCCAGAAATGAAGCAGTGTAAGCCCCTGTCCTGGCTTGAAGAGGCTTGGAGCAGCCAGGGCTTGCACATGGGCTGCTTTAATAAACCTCTCCAATAGAGCGGTGGTCAGGGTGGTGGTCAGGGCTGTTTCCAGATTGCACGTAGCAAGGCTGTTCTCCCCGCGTGCCCGTGTTGGCCCAAATGGGGAAGGGGACCATGTGCCACACAGGGTGCTGTGCCAACCCCGGAGCAGGAGAGGGGATTTCCAGCTGCCTGTGCTGCTGGCACTGACATGGAGCAGCCTGCGGGGTGCTTGCTGCCAGGGCAGCCTCGGATGCCATCGGTGAGGCCATCAGAGGCTGGATTTGGGGTTGCTCCTGCAGAGTTTATAGCTGCTAAAGTCTTCTTCAGGGTCATCTCGCTAAACTCAAGCAGGGTCTGGCTGGTGGTTATCAGATAGCCTGTCCCAATCAGGGACTGGACATGGGGCACAAAGCCTGTGAAGCCCGCATGGCTGGAACTCACACCGCAATGTGTATGGGGCTGTGGCTGCTGGTGATGTTGGTGTGGCTGGGTGGCCCAGCTGGTGGCCTGGTCCCAGGGGGTCAGCTGTGGGATCCTGATGGGGACATGGGGCCGTGAGTACCGCTGGGAGCAGGCTGAGCAAGGAGAGGAGCCATCGGGTGCTGCTGTGTACTGGAAATGACCCTGGTCTGGGGGCGGCAGCTCATCCATCCCCGGCACAGATAGCTCAGCATCCCTTGGCACCCACTTGGCTGGGACACAGCGGCAGAAAGGTGGGTGCTGTGGTTTGTGGGTGGCGATGGAGAGAGGGGCAAGTGCTGGCCCACAGCCTTCGCGAGCATCTCCAGAGTAGATGGGAGCAGGTAAGATGGTCGTGCTGTGTGCATGACACCTCCTGGGCGCTTCCTTGAACCCAAACCCAGCAACCCTTCAATCTAGCAAATGGTGCAGGTCCTTGGCCTCATTACTGCACCAATTAAATCCCTTCCCAACCTCCCCATGGCAGGCTGCCTGCCAGGACCAGCCTTGCACCCACTGCCCTCCATGGGTACAGGGCAGAGCAGCCGCAGACCCAGCCCAGTGCCCACATCGCATGCCCTGAGGCACAGGATGAGGCCGGGGGAAGTTCTGGACCATCAGCAAGATGAACACTCAGTCGCGCCTGTCCCATGTCACCCTCCTGTGCAGCGTCCTGGAGCAGTGTCAGTGTCCTCCAGTCCTGCTCCTTGCAGGCAGCTCTCTGCGGCTGCTCGGCGATGTTGCTCCTGCCCTCCTTGCAGATGTCAGAGTAGGTCTTAGCAATGAAGTGCTGGACACTGGGCATGTACCCTGGGAGCAGAGCGCCCAGCATGCAGGAAGCAAAGGGGAGTCCAGCTTCATGGTACAGGGGTCTGCTTTGGGGTGGTGGTGGGGGGGCTGTGGGACCCAGTGGCGGGGCAGGTAAAGGCATGGGGTGACAGTGTGGCTGGGGGCAGATTAAGGGTGCCATGGGAGTCCAGAGGTGCATGACAACCTGGGGGACATGGGCCAGCTGAAAGACAGAAACCTGATGGTGCCAGGTGCTAGGGGGTCCTGGCAGGTCCCCCTGGGACCTTCTCTGCTCAGGTCATCAGGACCTGGCTCATCTTCAGGGCAAAGGCTGTGGTCATGGCCCCTAATGCCTGCCAGGGCTGAAGCAATGCTGGCAGCTCTCAGAGGCTGCCGTGGGAGACTGGGAAAGGAGAAGGCACCTGCGCACCAGCAAACTGCTGGGCTGGGGGAGCTGAGGTGGGAACGCACGTTTGGGCAGGACAGGCAGGGAGAGGTGGGACAGGGATGCACATGGAATCAGGACTGGCAGGGAGAGGTGGGACAGGGATGCACATGGAGTCAGGACAGGCAGGGAGAGGTGGGACAAGGAATCACACAGGGCAGGACAGGCAGACTCAGGGGTGAGCATAAGGCCCTGGGGGTCCGCAGCCACAGCAAGGTGATGGAGAGCTGTCTTCAGAGGGGGAACCCTATGGCTGATAGGGTTCCCCCTCTAAGCCAGGATGTCGTGAACAGTTTCTAAGGACAGACCTGCAAGCTGTGCCAGCCACCAAGACTCACAGGAAAGCAGAGGGTGTCTCATCAAACAGGCTCTGTAGCAGCCAGTATTCAGGCCTGGCAGGGGAGTGTGACTGCCATGTCACCGTGACTGCGTGGCGTCTGACAGAGAATAAAGAAGGTTCTGCATTAACGTGGCAGTTTTTCCAGACACTAAAAGCTGAGCAAGTGGGGAAGTGTCGATGTGGTGGGAAATGGGCTCATGCTCTGCTGGGATCAACCCTTCTCTTGCCAGGGCTGGAGGCAGCACCAAGCCTGCGGGCAGCAGCACAGCAGACACCTGCACAAGGGAGCATGGGGTGCAAGCAGGGACGTGTGCGTCTGAAGGTAAGGTCCACATGATGGGGGGGAGGGGGAATGCTTTTCTTTCCCATGCCCCTCCTGTCAGCCAGACCTCGCTGTCAGCTCACCCTGCCAGCGTCCAGCAGGCAGTGCCACATCCCCAGGTCCCACAAGGCTCCATGCAGCAGCCGTGCCATACAGGGCAGGGGCTGCCAGGCTGGGGATGGGCACACAGGTGCCTCTGACACCTCTGTGACCACTACTTTGGGGACATCAAACCATGTATTACCTTATATTAACCCCTGAGAGCTTTGTGCATGCTCAAAACAGCTCAACATCCAGCTTCCAGACTAGCTCAGCTGCAACACAGCCTGGGGGCAAGCAGGGTCCCAGGAGCTGCTTCCCAGGTCCCTGGTTGGTGTGACCCCTCTCATGTCAGTAGCCCAGGCGTGCTGAGGCAGGACCAGACGCTGCGGCGCCGCTCGATTCCCCTTCAGCCAGAGGAAGGTCACCACTGTGGTTGAGGCACCATCCTGGGACTCAGCACTGAAATCGGTGTCTGCCGAGTGGACTTCCTTCCTCAGCCCCTTCGCTGACTCCCTCGCTGCCTCAGTGCCCCCATCTGTACAATGAAACGCCCGAGGTTTCCTCTGAATGAACTTTTGTGGCAACATTGCCCAGGAGCGGCTTTCATGGTCCAGAGCCCCTGTTTGCCCTTGCTGCAACGCTTATGGGACACGAGTCAGTCTCTGCGCACCATCAGCTGTGCATGGTCCATGGGTGGCACCGTGCGGGAGGTTTAGGTGAGGACTGGCAGGCTAGGTGCTGCTCCTGGAGGAGCAGGGGAATGCAGGGGAGTCACACATGTGAGTGCAGGCATCAAGTTCCAGCTGCACGCAGGAGGCCAGGAGCAGGCAGGAGCCCTTTCTCCAACATGTGGCCCCAGCGATGGGGTCCCTGCTTTAGAAGAGGGAAGCAAACCCCTCAGCACCACAGTTATACCTTTGGGAACAGGAATCCCAAATAAAAGGAAGAGGCAGGGTGTAGTACTACTGCTGCTGGTCTTCAAGCATCCCGATGACTGGTTTGCAATACCAGGCAGAAGAGAGCGAGGGGTTGGCGTGTGGGTCCTCCACGTGCGCCACAAGGCCGGGGGAAAGATGGGGAACTGAGCTCCGTGCAGGAATGGACAAAGCACGTTCTCAGGAAAGAGCTGCCCGCTGGTGATGGCCACAACAAAGTTCGTTTCCATGACCCTACATCAATCACCAAAGGCTGAAAAGTCCCGTGACGACTTGTTCAGCTTCAGAAAGGGGAAACGCTGAAATGAGGAAACTTGGATGAAATGAAGCAAAAGGAAGCAGCATGGATACACAGTGTCCAGCAAACTTACAAAGATCTAAAGTAGCCATTCAGGGCATCTGTTATCAAAAGGTAGAGAGGAACCAGCAGGGATAACCACCAGTGCCAGAGGTTATTCAAAAGAAAGAGGCCCCTTCAAAGAGCTGAAGTCATGTCAAGATGACAAAAAATAGTATCAAGCAGGTTAGATGTAAAAGCTTGATAAGACAAACAAAAAAGAGAGAGAGGAACAGCCTGTAGAAGTGGCCAGCAGTCCTTTTTGCAAACACTTCAAGAGTTTCAATTCTGCCACAAAGTCTGTGGGGTCAATGGGAGAGCATATCCTCACAGCGGAGGAGTGACGTCCCTCGGGGTGGCACGATTGCTGTGAAAGGTGACTCAAATGCCAGCGCACTGGGAGGTTTGTAGCAAAATGGGAGACGTGCAAAATGGGCAGCATGCCTGGACCCTGGCATCGCAGCAGGACGCGGGTCTCTGCCTACGCCCCACTGAAATACACCCTCCCAAAGTACACCCTGCCCGTCCTCCCGGCTGTGCCAGATCTGTTGGCTGCTGTCTGCGATGGGGTGACATGGGGGAGGCAGTGGGACCTGCCAAACCAAGAAGCCCACATTCCTGTCTTGTTGGAAACCAACAAAAGCTGTCTTTGTGGCTTTGTATTTGCCTTGTGTGACCAGAGCTGGTAGCTGCTGGACCCGCTGGGGAAGGTGGCGACGGCTCGCAACACCCCTCTGTCCTCTGTGCGAGAGCTGAGGTTACACTCAAGGCTGGATTTTTCTGATGTGGACGAAGGGGAAGTGTGAAGAGCGAGAAAGCAACAGGCCTTCCTGGCAACCGCTTGGTCCACATTTCCTCCGTGGCTTTTGAGGTTTCAAATGGGGTAATGAAGGACTTTTGGAGATCTACTGTTAACGTATGAGCTGACAACCATTGTGCTGGGAGTGGTGCACAGAGGGACCAGGAATGTGATTTTTTTAGTCTTTTTTGATTTATGGAATTTCCCTACTTCTTTTCCAAAGATCCTCCAAATGAAAAATCTGTTCCTACTGATATAGTTTGCTTTTGCAGCCCTTTTTTTCTTGAGACACCCAGAAGCACCAAGGGGCAGGCAGAGGTGATGTCTGAGTTGCTGCTGTTCCTGGAGGCTGAGGAGCAGTTGCTTCCCCCCACCCCACAAACTTCCCACCGAGGTGGATCACAGCTACCTCCCAGGATGCGCCCTGCTGCGATGCAGGGTCCTGACCATGCGCTTGCAGCCCCAGGGTGCTTCTGCTAAGGCAAGCGTGTTTGGGTATGATAAAGTCTCTACAGGTGAGCTTCATAGTCTGAGTGATTATGGTCCCTGGGGGGGACCACTCACCCAGTCAGCTCTGTTGCAGGAAGAGATGAAACACCGACTAGGGAGAAGAGGCTGAGACTGCCGTTCTGAGTGCAGGAGGGCACAAGGAAGGTAGTGGGGAGACACGCCAGCTCTATCCCTGAGAGGGAAAAGGCTGCTGGAGTGTCTGCCCTCAAGCACTATTGTTGCGGGGAAAAAAAAAATAAAACAAGAATTCTACCGTGTTTTGCTCAGAGTCAGATTTTTGGAGTGGCTGGGAAGACTGTGTTTGGAGAAGGCCACCCCACACTGACCTGCTCAATTCTGCTGAATAAAGGTGTTGCAGACTGTGCAAATTGAGCAGGGGATGTGCATCAGCAGAAAGCAGGGCCTGACCCCAGGCTTGAGAGTACAGGGCTGCTGCGGTTTAACCCCAGCCAGCAACTAGGATGACACAGCTGTTCACTCACTCCCTTCCACCCATCTCCCCCCAGGAGAATAGGGAGAAGAAGGAGAAAAAGGAAAAAAACCGCTCATGGGTTGAGATAAGGACCATTTAATAGAACAGTAATGGAAGAGGAATAATAATAATAATAATAATAATAATAATAATAATAATAATAATAATAATAATAATAATAATAATAATAGACTATACAAAAAGAGTCATGAGATGCAATTGCTCTCACTACCTGATGATCGACTGCCCAGCCCATCCTAAGCAGTGATCATGGATTCCTACCCCCTGGCCAACCCCCATTTATACACTGACCATGACATCTGTGGTATGGAATACTCCTTTGGTCAGCTTGCCCTGTCTACGCTCCCTCTCAGCATCTATGGGAGGCTGAAAAATCCTTATCTTAAAATAAGAATTACTTAGCAACAACTAAAACAACATGTGTTATATCAGCATTATTCTCATACTAAATCCAAAACACAGTAGCTACTAGGAAGAAAATTAACTCTGTCCCAACTGAAACCCAGACATGGGCCTTGCTGAAGAGCATTATAAAAAGGAAGGCCATCATAAGGGGCCACAGCCCTACTGTGAAGCCTCAGAAAAGATTTCAGGGCTCGTTTTTCTCCCAGCTCTGTGTTTCAGCTGGGATGTGGGCCAAGCACAATCCAGCAAGGGCTGCTGGGCAGCTGGGGAAGCTGGAGCACAAATTCATTGACTCCTGCCCTGTGCCACCTCTGATGGTGGCAGCTGCTGCCATGGCCAGTGCCACCAGCCGCACAGACAGACTCACCAGCAGCCCCTCTCCTCCCCACTGCTGTGCCTGTGCCACCTTCTCACCCCTTCACGGTCATTCTCACTTCCAGCACATGTCAGCAACACAACCTGCCACAGCAGTTGGGCTCCAGGTCCCCAAGGTTTTCACCAGCTTCTTCCCAAACATCTGCTTTCCTGCCTGTGGCAGACACTGCCAGGTAAAGATCATCAGTGCACTTCAGAAGTCCCTTTTATTACAATCCTTATCAGGAAGTAACAGTGAGGGCTGTCCTGATGTAGTCTCTGCTTGACTTTACTGTGTGACTATGGAAGCTGCACCTTTCTGCAAAACCTGGAGGACCATGAACCGGCACAGCTCACAAGTCCTTCTGAGACCGCTGAGATCTGTGCCAGGAGAGGAGGCAACATAGCTGCTGTGGCTAGTAGCTGCTCCTGCCAGAAAGCCTGAAAACTCTGGTTTTCAGACAACAGACCAGAGAGCAGCAAGACTGCAAAAGGGGCGTGAAGCTGCCCCAGTGCACAGAAGAGAAGAATGAAAGCGGCGCTGACACTGGCGGAGGTTCCCTCTCCAATGAGGAAGCCTCTTGCACCAGACGTGATTTCTCTGGGTGGCTGTTTCCTTTCTGTGCTTGCACCTCTTGCAATCAGACGGGTGTGCTGTGGGGCACCCAGCAGGGCTGAGATATCAGTCCTGCCCTGGGAGCATAAGCAAACATGGCCCTGCGATGGGTATTTCCCATGCTCCTCACAGCTCTGCTGGCAGCACAGGAGTGGGATGAGACAGACAAGAACTTCTCCAAAGTACTGCAGGAAACAGGTAAGAAGTGCTCCCTCATCATTCCACAAGAGAAGGTTTCACTGCTCTCCTGCTGCAAGGTTGCTGTGTTTCTTTACTGCATGCTAGATGCAGTAGCTGTATCAGAGAGGACTGGAGCTGATGTCCATACCAGGGCTCGAGACACTGAGGCATTAGTTGGGTTGGGTGGGGTGAAGCTCTGTTTGGGGATGGACGGCAGCAAAACTTGGTGTACTGGGAAAGCCTCCGCAGGGGCCGTATCATTCCTCCCTGGAGTGGGCAGTGTCCCTGGGAGCAGCAGGTGGCCATCTCTCTTTGCATGGTGTGTAGATGCCATGTCCTCACTGCAGTGGAGATGGGCGCTGGTGCCTAGAAAAGACCTTGGGGGGCTGTGAGCTGAGCCCCTGTGTTCTCCGGGACACCCTGTGGGCAGAAGTTATTATGTGTTGGACTGTTCTTTAACGGGCTTGCTTGGTGCCAGAGGGGCAGGGCACCCCCAGAGTTTTGCTGGGCTCTTCCTACACAGGCCGCACACTTCCAACGCAGCAGAGTCAGTTACCGGGTGTCTTCAGGCTCACATGTTATCTGACCTCCCAGAGGGCTGGTGGATCAGTTCAGTGTGGCACTGTCTGGGGTCTGAGCTGTGGTCCAGGGGCCATGACATTGCGTTGCTCTGCACTGTCTGAATTGGAGTATTTCTCTAAACTAATCTTGCTGGAGCTAGGTGACGAAAGTCATTACACTAGCATCTACTTGTGTTGCCCAGACCCACGGCTGGGATGTGTCTGAGCTGACACAGGCTAAAGAAACCTGCTTATTAAGGACCCTGGCTATGACAGAGGCCAGGGAATGTGACCAGGACCTTTAGGTGCTGATGTGAAGTGATGGCAGGGTCTGTACTGTGTCAGTTGGGCAATAGGATCCTGTTCCCACGGAAAATGTGTCCCTGTGGTTGCAGGGAGCGTAAGCACAGCACACTGTCACTCAAAAAACAAGGGCTAAACATGGGACAGAGGTTATCCTCCTGCCCAGAGTGGCTTCCCCTTGCTCAGATCCCCCAGTGAAGCTGCCCTCTCAGGCCAGCATGTGCAACCATGCCTGAGCGTTGCAAAACTCTCCAGATTGTTTGCGTGGTGCACACTAAGGCCAGGAACTGGCCGTTTCCTATGCTGTGGGATGCAGTGGGGACCTGGTTACCAGCAGAGTCTTGGCGCGCTCTGCCCATCTTGGTCGCCCAACTGTCCCCGGAGGAGTGTGGGGCTGCCTGCGGCAGAGATGGTATTGCTGAGTTTGCACCCTGGGGTTTGTGAAAAGAGGAACCAAGACAAAAACATTTGGCAGCCGCACCCAGCAGTGCAGGCAGCCCTGACTGCATCCTCAGCACGTGGGCTCGTTCCATGGCGGGACCTGTGCCGAGGTTCCCACTTGATGGATCGGGGGACTTCTTTCGCTAAGGGATGGGACAAGGGGGATGGCCAGGATGGGGCAGGAGAGTCCCTCCCATCCCCATTAGGGTGGAATGGGCCTCTGTGGGGCAGATAGGGTCAACAGGGCAGGGTAAAGCCGTTGGGCAGAGATTAGGGACATGGGAACAGAATGTGACCCAAAGGTCCCCTTCCCAGGGGTCCCTGAGCATCTCCCATGACCCTGCCACATGTAGGGTACAATCAGGGAGGGGAAGAGCCCAGTGGGGACAGTAGACAAGCTGCTCCCACTGCACATTGCTGTGCCCTTCCAGGCACCCAAAAAATCCCTTCCACACTTGGGGGGCACCAGGGCGTGGGGAAGTGTCGGGCTGTCCCCTTTCAGTGTGCCAAAATTGCTGTGCTACCTTCCCCATCTCGCCCTGTCTCTCCCCCCCAGCACTGAGCATGGGCAGCACTGGTTCCTGAAAAGTCACAGCCATGGCAATTATTTTGAGGAAGAGTCGTGGGCCACGGGGCCTGGCAGTTGACGAGCAAACAGGGCCAGGCGGCAGAGCTGTGTCCCAGCACTGGGCAGGAGGTGAGGGGACACGGTGGTGCCACCGGGAGCCCGGGAAGAGCAGAGCAGCTGCAGGCAGAGGATGTGGTCGGTGTGTGTGGTACAAGCGTGAAACAGCGCAGCACTGCTGCTCTGCTCACCACATCACAGGGCACCAGGCACGGAGCAGGATGTGTTGTCTCATTGTCCTATTGTCACCTTATTGTCTTACTGTGCTCTTCTCACAGGGTTTTTCTCTCCCCTGCGATGCCTCACCTGTACAAAAGCCTCATCTCCTTACAGTCCCTGTGTGTCCAGGAGGCAGGTGGAGAAGCTTCTAGGGGATGCTTTCCTCGCTGGCCCTGGCCCCTTTCTCACCAGCCTTGCTTGACTTTACACAGTGATTTAGTAGCAGCTGACAACAAGCCCTAACTGGGAGCGTAGCTGCAATGCCTGGTGGGTGGGAGGGTGCTAGGTAAAATAAGGCCCCATTTGAACCGAAAGGTTTTATGTCAGTGGGACTTGAATTTCAAACAGTGCCTAGAGTGAATCCCGTGGGGAACACAAACGCTCAGAGAAGCTGTGGAGAAGTGCCCTGGGGCTGGACACCCTTGGTGCTGTGAACTGTGTGCTCCACCACGCTTCCACTTCCCATTACCAGAGTACAGATTCAGGAAACAAGTATTTCACATCGTGTTCCTGAAACTGTGTTGGATGCCTTTTTGCATAGCAGAGCAGTACCGGTTACAGCGCTGCCATTTCCCTCCTCTTCCCGCAGTGCCTTGTTCGATGTCCTGCTTCACCGCCTCCTTTCCCTGGCACTGCTCACAAGCAGAGCAGCCCCAAAGTCTCTCCGCCCCTTCCCGAACCTCACACTGCCCTTCACTCTTAAAGACCTGCTCCGCAGCTTTGGTTGCTAGCGACAAGAGGCTTTAAGACCCATGCATGTCTCCTCAGTGGTTTACAGTACCACTCTCCTCTGGTGGAAACAGTGCTTGCTTTTCTTAGCTCCTCTCGGCACACGCATGGCATCAAAAGCAGCAAGACTCCAGCGTGCTTTGCTGTCACCTCTGTTAGCTGCTGAGCTGCCAAGGGAAAAGGGTTGAACTTTGCCTGCTGCTCCCTAGATTTTACTTTGTTGTTTTGGGTTTTTTTTTTATTCTTCATGTATGGGATAACACGATGTAAGAAAGTACATCTTTTGCTGGTAAGCAAAGCGCTGAACCCAGGAGCCTGACCTGAATTACCAGCACAGCTATTTCTCCTTTCTCCTGATCCTCCCTGACGTCTGCTTCTGGAGCATGCTGGGGCTTTGTTTTGCCTGCCAGGCTCATAACTCCTTTGCAGCAGGGACAGAGAGTCCAGATACTTTTGTAAAATGCTTACTATATTCGTGGGTATTAAAGAATATTAACAAGGAGGGTATTCATTGAATAGCGTCAGCTAACATAACAGTTAATCTCTGGCTATATGAAGCAAATAGACTAACATTTTGTTACCCCTTCTGCCTAGGCATTTGGCATTCTTCGTTTTGCAGCAAGCACACATTGTACGTTACAAGAGGTGCCTGTTTGGTCACGTCTACACCATATTTTCCATGCAGAAATTTCACTTGTCTCAGCCTCTTTCCTATAGTTGGGGGTGGAGGTCCTGTGGGCGGCTGTCTGCATACCACGGCACAGGGTAAAAAACAGTGTCTGATGACTGTTTCTTTACTCTCCCGGATGCTGTTAGTCCCTACAAGGCTAGAAGCTGAGTGTTTCTTTCCCCTTTATCTCTGAGCACCCTCCCTTCTCCAGCAGTGTCCTGTCCCCCCACGCACAGGCACGTGCATCCGTCTCCTTTGCACAAGTGTTGAGCTCCAGCCTGGTGGAGATCCAACACCTCCTGACTCACTGTGCCACGCAGCTCCCATGGCCACCACCAAAGCACACAGCCACCCTGCCTAGAGCAAAAGCTCCTTTCCTCCAAGGAGATTTTTCCCATGGCAAAGGTTACAGAGTGACTGGGGAAGGGGCAAGGACAGAGGTGTCCCCCCCAGCCTGTGCATCTTGACTGCACCCAGCAGTCATGGATTGGTTTCTCCCAGTGAATCTCATGTGGTAACCACACGCCTGCTAGGCTTAGGCTTCTTGGAGAAGTGGGGCTGAATTGGATTGTATTCAGCGATGTCCTTGAGACAAAAATCAATGTGGACTGAAAGTGTCTTCTCTTCCATGGGGAAGCAGAGACTTCTAGGCTTTATCATCAAGCATTCACAGAAATGCCACCAGGAAGGGTTCTGAGCCCTCTGAGCTGTGGGCTCTGCCTGCCTTTTCTGATCTCTCCCACCCAGCCCTCGGGCTCTGCTCAGTGTGGTCCATGCCCAGCCTGGCTCCAGGTGCTGTATCAGCCCCTGCCTGCTCCACGCATGAACACGGAACGGCTACATCTGGCAGGCTGAAGTGCACAGGGGAACCTGTGGGGAAGTAAAAAGGGGGGCAAATGACCACCCTACAGCTCAGAGGGGTCGGAAAGGAAAGGACGAGTTGCAGAGGACAGTCATCCTGCCGGTGCTTGCAAGGGGGTCGGCAGGCACAGCCAGGTACAAGGAAGGAGCAAGAGGGTTTGCCCACAGGACTGCTCACCGGTGTAGTCCTTGTGCCCAAAGGGCAGACGTGGCCACTGGCACACTACTGGCACATGTGCGGTCTTTGCAGAAGCACGTTTCAGTCATTTGCCCTTGCCTCATGCTGCACTGTGTTGCAGCAGCATCTTGCCACCCCTGCCTAGCAGACACCAACAGGAGGACTGAGGAAGCCCTGGAAGAAAACTGTGCCTCTGCTAAGACCTTTTCACCTGAAAAAAAAAAAAAAAAAAGAAAAGGGAAAAGATGCTGACGTTTCTGGCAAGGGATTTTAGGGCTGATAAACGCACAGGTTTAAGAGAAGTGACTCACTGGAGCCCTGGTGAAGCTGACCAGCCTAGTCAGAAATGTGTGGCTGCAGCACCAGCTCAGCCCAAGGGATCCCTTCACACCCACTTCCAGGCTGGGAGCCTTACACAGCACTTTGGTGAATCACCCAGAACTAAGACAGGGAAAGGCTGGATCAGTTCTAAGTGCCTGGCAACAGTAATTAGTATAATGCTGAATATTCCTAATTTCAGCATGCAGAAGCTTCACCTTTTATTAAAAAAAGAAAGCATAAACTTTAAACAAAGGCTAATTCTTTAATTGTACTACAGTAACTCTGCACTGTATTACACTGTTAAAGCAGCAATCATGAGATGTGGCCTTTTTAAACATAGTGTTACCCCTGGTCTCTGTAAGGAAGCACCATACAAGGCCAAAACCCTCCTTCATGGCTGCATCAGCAGCAAATGCTTTGCTACATCAAGGGTACTACAAGTTTTGGTGGGCTAGGAGCAAGGCAGAGCACTGGCACACATCTGCAACCACCCTTGCCAGCAGAGCATCACTGTTTGTAGGAAGACTCTGTCCCAGATATCTCTTGAAATCTGCACCTGTGTCAGCAGGTTGTGCGTGAAGGAAAATTTCTCTTTCCCCCCTCATTTCCTGCCTGGCAGGTCGCCATCTCCTGTGCTGCCGGTGGGTTCTGTGTCACTGCAGGGACTGTAACGGCTACCAGGAGGAATGGAAGGAAGTACTTAGAAAAGGAAAAGCAACAAGCCGCATTTGCACTGAAGGTCAAGACTGAGCAAGTCTGGGAGACGCCAGCTGTGCCCATGGGGACTCGCAGCCCCCTTAGCTCCGGGGGCTGTCTCCACTGGAGGAGTTTCATTCCCTCAAACTGCTTCTTGCTCGAGGTCAGGCCCTGCAAACCTCTTTTTGATTGTTCAGTTGCTGCTGTGATTCTAAGCTGGAAGGATCCCCATCGATGAACAAACTTTGTACGGGCAAGATTTTGGGCCCTGAAATGCAAAATGAAATATCAGAAACACCTTCGCAAGTAGCTCGCACCTGCCTGAAAGAATTGCTGCTCAATTTCCCAGTCTGGCAGAATTTTATTCAAGTCATTTGGCAGGGGCTTTTTTTTCTGGCTGAGATGATGCAGCTTTTGTGGTCTGTTGGCTTGCTGCACAATGAGTGCAGCGCAATTACGGTTTTGTGGTGAGGCCATTTGGATGTTTTGGGAGGCAGCGTAAACTCACTCTGCTGGCCTGGCAGCACCCTGGTGACTTTGCACAGCATTTGGGTACTTACAGATGAATTTGTTGAATGAGGAGAGCTCACAGAGAGGTACATTACTTATTACATGAAAATTGGTATCTGGTCAAAGGGTAGAGACCCAAATTAGTGCCACGCAGAGAGACAGCAGCACTCCTGTCTAGAAACTAATGGAAAATTAATATGAAGATTTACTTCCACCAATTTCCCAATCTACATACTGCAAAATGCGACTAAACATACAGTTAGTTAAATACGTACCTGCAGCCCCTGTTGAGTCCTTTCTGCCAACCCAGATGTGGGGGTGCTGCTCCTCCTGGGTGAGGATGGGAGGGATACAGGACAGGAGGTACCCAGTGCTAGGAACCAGGAGGTATTTTGGGCAAGGAATAGAAAGGAGAAAAGAACAAGTGTAACCTACAGAGAAAAAGTGAACTGGCAACTTGAGTGGGCTTTTCATTGCAAATAAGCATGCACGTGGCTGTGAGCAGGTCATGCCCAGCAGGATGACAGGAATGCAGGTGAGTGGCACCAGCACAGACTCAGGAGGGCTGGTGCACTCCCACAGCCCCTGTCTTTGAGGGAGAGAGCACAGGAGAGAGCAGCATCCACCGGGCTGCTGGATCCTGCTGGCTGAGATGCATTTCCAGCGGGACCCAGACCTTGTGGAATGGGACTGCCACCTGCAAGGGTAAGAACAGCCCAACAACACCCTGATCCCAGGGTCCTAAGCTGACAGCAGACCCTCTGTGACATGGTCATGCCTCAGCCCCACCTGGTGAAAATCCAGGACCTGGATGCCTTGGCTTTCTTCCCTGTCCTGGTAGTGCCAGGGCACCTTTTATCTCAGCACCTTGCCATGGGCAGCTGCCTGGGGTGTGTGTTCCTGGGGAGGGATTCAAAGGCAGGAACAACCATGATGGCACTGTGGGCTACCGTAACAGCAGTGCCTTCAAACAGTTCTGGGCATAGGCCAAGGCAGTGGGAGTGGAAGGACCTCTGTGTGAAGACCGGGGAGGATCTGAATCCCTGGTCAGCCTTACCCAAATGATTCCTGAGTGGAAAGCCTACATGTCTGTAGGAATGGATGGGATTGCTCTTGAGATGGACTGCTGCCACCGTTAACTCTGCTCTAGGCTGCAAGAGAAGGATTTGGCATTAAATGTGGTAATGAAAGGAGCTGGACAGTGTCAAAATCATGGCAACAGACCACACAGCAGACCTCTTTCCAACCTGCTTACACCCTCTTCTTCTCCTCTGTGCAGAGGGATGCGAGCAGCCCCAGTGGGACTCAAAGCTCCACTTTACCCCAGCACAGAGGTTTTACGGGCTTAATGAAGAGGTGACACTGAACTGCTCTATGAAGGACCCTCTTCACCTTGCCGTGATCAGATGCACAAAACAGATGTCTCCAGGTTGGAAGTATGCTTGGGAGGTGAAGGACATTCAGGGAACATGGCATCCAGTGGTAGAGAACCTGACCTGCTCCATGGGTAAGTGGAGGAGCAGTAGGTCTCCCCTGCTACATGTGTTTCTCCCTGAAGAGGGACCTTTGACATCCTGCCATATCCTTGAGACACCTTGGCCACAGAGATGGGCCCAAACTGGGAGCAGTCTCCAAGATATGGAGGGACAGAAGCTTTCAGTGTGAGACAGGTTTTGTCACTGTCCCTCCATCTCCTCCCTGTCCGCTCCTGAGTTGCAAGCCATGCGGAAGTTAGAGGAGGCCAGATCCTGCCCCTCAGTTCACGTGTCTCCCAGTATCCTATATCACCACCTTGCCCAGGCACACACTCCTTTCCTGTACTTGAGGGCCCTTGGGTTTCCTCATGGTGTTGAATGCTAACACCACAATCAGTCACGGCAAAGCCTCAGCCCCCTCCTGTCTGAGCATCCCCTGTTCCTGAGAAGGACTCTCACACTTTTGCCTTGACAGGAAAGTGCTCAAAACCCCAGTGGGATAAAAGAGTCCAGTTTCCTGGAAGCAAAAAATTTTACAAACTGAATAAAGAATTCACACTGACCTGCCCTGAAGATCTTGAGCCGTCCTTCCCCAAGGTCAAATGTGCAAGTGATTTTCAACGAGTGAGTTCTGGAGAACCAGCCTATGGAGGTACCTGGTGGGGCAGGAACAGCACAGGTGCCTGGACGTACATTGAGAGGGCCGTAGAGTGTATTGGTAAGTGAGGCAGCAGCACCTCTCCCATATCCCCTCTCTACCTTCACCCTCGGCAGCAGTTTGACGTTGCCCAGATGAGCAGTAGGCATGCCACCATCCCTCCTTGACACTGTTGCCTGTGCAAACTGTTGAAAAGGACAGCCCAGGCAGGAGACAAGAGACAACGTAGTGCCAGCCAGGCAAGCTTGGCAACTCCTGCAGTGTTTCCTGAGCAGTACAGAAAAACAGTCCCTCCCCAATAAGTTTTGATGAGGGGTCACGTACTGACTTCATTTGCCTCTCCCATCAGCAGCTGGAGCAATTGCTAGGGATTGTTGATACCCCACCACCTACTCCTTGCCCCACCTCCTTGAAACTTCCCACCCGAACTAACACCCACTTACACTTTTGCCAGGAACATGCCCAAAACCCCAGTGGGACTCAAGACTCCATCTGGCACCAGACCAGCAGAGTTACAAGACGAATGAAGAAGTGGGGCTGAGCTGCCCTGAGGGTTTCCAGCCATCCTTCACCAAAATCAAATGTTTGATCAAGGACCAGCCCATCAGCTACGGGAATCCTGTATACAGAGGAGTTTGGCACAGAAGGAGCAGCAGAGGTTACTGGATCAGCATTCAGTCCAATGTGGAGTGCATTGGTAAGGAAGGCATCAAGACCAGGATGGTACTTTGCAGAGATGGGTTGCTGGGAATGTGTCTGGGTGAGAGTCAGCATTGGAAGGTCACGGGAGTCCTCTGAGGCCAATGCCATGAGGTTTAATGACCTGGAAGCAGCTCCTGCAAGGCCAGGATGAAAAGTGTCCCTGGGGTTCACCAGTGGGTGGGACGTTCTTGTGGGAGGTCTGGGCCATACAGGTCTCTCTGAGTCCTTCTGGGAAGAACATGTGCATAAGGGAGAGAAGCATGGGAGAACTATGTGTGATGGAGTTTCTGGGCTGCATGGCATTCACGACTGGGGGAGGGAAATCAAAGGCTCTGCTGCCTGTGTCCTCTCAGATGTACCACAGCTTGCTCCCCTTAGGCTGGTCCCCTCCAGGCTCTGTGTTATGGTAGGCACAGGCTTGGCACCATCTTTGCACAGTGTGGCGCACTGAGGTCCCCTCCAAGGGAGAACAGGGCTGATTTGGGAAGCCGGCGGGAGGTCTCTGAAGTTTTGAAAACAGTAGTCCTCAGCTGCTCCCCAGCTCACTGAGTGCCCTGAGACCTGGGCCCCAGCAAGAGGTCTCAGGGCTGGTTACCTGCAGCTAGCTGTGAGCATGGGTAGTGTGGGGAGGTCTGTGGGAGGGGGAAGGGGACGCTTGTCCTGTGACAGCCCCCCTGGGGACATTGCGATGCAGGACCCCACGCTGTCAGGGTGTCCCACCTGGTTCCCTTGGGTGCTTTGCTGACTTCATGTGGCAGGTTCATAAGGCATGAAATAGACCTGGTTTCTTAGATGATGCCACAAGGCACCAGGATCAAATGCTGGTCCATCAGTCACTGTGCAAGCTTTGTGCATGGTATGAGCACCTTGTGGGTGCCCTAGTCTCTCAAGCTCCTGCTCCTCCTGGCTTTTCCGGGGAGGCCTGAGGGAAGCAGCGCAGGGCCCTTTTTCCTGCCACCCCCTTCCTGGGGATGTGGTATAAGACGACTACTCAGTATGGTGTCCTAGAGCTCCATGTCTCACTGCACAGGCAGGGAAAATGAACTTTTCTCCTGAGCTCTATGCAGAGCAGGAAAGGGCTAGGTTTTTCTAAGAGCTGCATCTGTGGAACTGTAGAGATGCTGGAACCCACACATACCTCAGTCTTGACTGGGTGGGAAATATTGGCTTGAGCAATGGGAGTCCAAACATTCACCCACATTCATTCCTGTCCAGACTCCCTGTGCTCTCTCCAGCAGAGAGCTGGAGTGACCAATTTCGGCCTCTCCCTTTCCCTCCCTCCCAGCTGAGTGGGGAGCAGGACTGCCTGACTGCAGCACCCTTGCGAGACTGGGAGGGAAAGGGAAGAAAGTAACTCTTGCAATGTTTTCTTAACAGAGGTCCTCCAGGTTGTCCCCGGGACCTTGGAGATTTCCAGCACCAGCATCAAACTGAACTGGACCTGCACGCTACCCAACGCCTGCCAGCAGATGCGGGCCACATGCCGACTGGCCATGCCTTCCTCCCTTCCCTGTGAGTCTGAGGAGGTGATGGGAGAGGAGATGCTATACGGCCAGGAGGGAACATTCACCTGTCCCCCTCTGCAGCCCTTCACTCTCTACAATGTCACCATCTCCATGGCCCCCAGCATGATCCTGTACACACGGCTCTTGACGACAAAGGAAACGGGTATGTGTCTGCCTGCAGGAAATGTACATGTCCCCTTTGCCCGGCAGCTCAGCCTGATCATCTGCTCCCTGCAATAATGACCCTGGCATCATGCCTGCTCAGATCCTATGGGGCACTGGGGAAGGGGTTGTGTAGGGCCCTGCAACACAGCACGTCCCCTCCTCACTCTCCCCCTCCTCACCACACCATTGCTGCTGCTGCTGCGGCTGTGGTGCATTCAGTCTTTGTGGTGGACAAATCCTCGTTGGCCCCATGCGTGACCCTGTCCTCCTGTGCTTCCAGTGCCAGACAAACCAGAGAAGCTGTGGCTGGATCCCAACACAGGGTCCCTCATGTGGAATCCACTGCCATACTGCAAAGGGGAGATCATCGGATACCAGGTACCAGGGGACCACGGACTCCCCATGGTTCCCCTCACCTTGCCAGGTGCCCCCTGTCTGGAGCTCTGTGCAGGCAGCCTGGGGAGAGCAGAGAAGCAAAAGCCATGATGACCTGTGGGAGGACAGAGCAGTTCAGGGCTCCTCTGGTGGGGGATGTCACCACAGTGCCTGCAGTCTTGCAACACAATGCCAATGACCTGGCCTTGAGCTCATTATGCGTATATACATCTCTGCAAAGGAACGGCCTCCCTCTTGCCCTCAGCTCCTCACAGACACTTGGTCCTTTGCTCACAGTGGCAGCCGCTCTGAGGTCTTAAGCATTGGCTCCAGATTCCTCCGCTCCTCCTCTTGTCTACTTGGAGGTCCGTGCATGGGGCCAAGGCTCCTGCTGGTTCCTCTCCGGGAGCTTTCCACAACTGGGGCAGTCACGGGGAAGAAGGGGCTCACAGGGGTGCTTTGCTCTGTCTCGGTGTGCCGTGGGCAGTTCCCAGAGGGCAGGTGGGAGCTGCTGCCCTCCAGCTCTGTCTCCTCTCCCCAGCTGAACATCACCACGAGGAGCATGCAGGATGGTGGCTTCCTGGAGGTGGAGCGGCTGCAGCTGAGCAGCTTCGTCACTGAGCACCCACTGCCCAAGCACAGCCCTGGCAGCAGCTACGTGGTGACGATTCAGGGACTCACGGCTGCTGGGGCCGGGGCTGCGTTGCTGCGGGAGTTTCAGACCAACGGGTCAGGTAAGGTTTCCTGTGTCCCACTCCCTCCAGGGTGGCCACGGTGTGTGCCCTGGCTGAGGCAGCTCCTATCCCCAGCCCTGTGGCCTCCTGGTCGGCATGGAGGAGCCTGGGCACAGAGGAGCTGTGCTCTGCAGCCTGCACTGCTCGGGGCTGACCCTGCTCCCACACGGCCCCTGCTGTGCTGTCTGCTTGGTGCTCATCGCTCTTCCCCTCTGGAATCTCTCTGGATCTTCCCCTCCAGATGCTCTGCACCCTCTCGACATCAGCTGCCGCAGCGTCCATGACGTCTCCCCATCCCAAGGGACTGCTGTGCTTCCCCTCCACCCCATCACCCATCCCCCAGCGGCAGCGAGGTGAGTGCAGCCCTCAGCAGCTCTGCTCTCCGCAGCCCTGACATGGCTTTCCCCACCAGCAGCTTTTGCTCTGTCCTGCTCCCCCCAGCCCCGTCTCCATCAGCCCTCTCATCCCACTGCTTTGCAGGGAGCACCAGCTCATCGTGGCCGTGGCCCACAACGGCACGGCGGTGGAAGGCGCCTGCTCAGGGGAGCCGCAGCCCTTCAATGCCAGCTGGCAGCCCGGCACCTACGTGGCTGCCGTGCTCAACCTCACCGGCCCCATGGACTTTGTGCTGGGTGATGGGACCCGCGGGCAGGGCTACCACAATGCTGCCCTGCGGCCGGGATGGGACTACATGGCCCTTCTCCGCCTTGTCCACCGCTCGCAGCAGGTACCCATCCTGTGGGGCTTCTTCTCCCTGGGGACACTGCCAGCCAGGGCCGGGATCCTCCAGGGGTCTGGGCTGGCCACCCATGGCAGGCAGCAGTGCCGCATGGGCTCCGCTCCCGGCCCCTGTGGTGAGAGCCCAGGTGCCGTGACAGGACAGTGTCCCCAGTGTCCTCAGCCACAGCCGGGCATTTGGTGGTCGTGGGTAGGAGGTCTTTGCACGCAGGATGGGCAGTGTGGCAGGATTGACCTGAGCTCTCCCTCCCATCTCCTCCAACAGGTAGAGAGGTTCACCTGCATCTGCTACAGCTTCTCTCTTGGTAAGCGGTCTCCTCTCTCCCTGTGCCTGGGGGTTTCTCCCATGTGTTGCCTTTTGGCAGCCTGGCGACTTCCTGTGGACAGGAGCTGGCTGAGCACAGCACCTGTGGGTTCTCGTTGTCCTACTTCTGTCTTTGTGGTTGTTCCCTGGATCTTGAAACTATCTATTGTGGACGGGCTTTGGGAAACCTTGGGCCACTTGGGCAGGTGTGGCGCTGATGGCAGCTGGACACAGTGCATTATCCCTGCAGTGATCATATATTGCATCTCAGTCCTGGTGCTCCCCTGGTGCACGTGTAATCCCAGAAATGCACACAACTCACCAGGCTCTGGCCACGCCTGGGGCAGTCAGGGAGAGAGGGCCCACACTGAAGGGTATCACACCAAGCAAGCACTTACTCTTTCTGCACCAGCTTAGCTATTCTCCAACACAAAGCTCGTGGTGGGAGATGCGGGAAGCTGCTTTTCACCCCCTGCCCCTGTGGGATCTCCCAACACCTGGTTCAGGTTGTGCAGGAGCCTGAGTCTGGTCTGTGCTGGTTGCAGATCAGGAGCCGGGGTCTCTGCTGGTCAGGATGCCTGTGGTTTTGGCAGTAGCGCTAGTCATTGCACTCCTGGCACTGGGGATTTTGCTGCTCTTCGTGCTCTTCAGGTGAGTATGTGCCTCACCGCTCCTGCTCTCTGTGAGGCAGCCAGCACCTTGCACTGCCAGGGAGTGTCCAAGTGGACCCTGAGACAAAGTAAAGTGGGAGGCAGGGCTGTTACATGGGCAACAGCCTCTCCTCTGTCTCTCTCCTCTGCTGCTCTACGGGTCTGACTTGCTGTTTTGCAGGCGAAAGTACAACGGTTCAAAATCCTCGGAGAACAACAGCACCATCCCCCTGCGAAGATGTCGAGGAGGTGCAGTATGAGCAGATGTCTACGTGTCCTGTCTGGACAGTCTGCCTATTAAAAGCACAGGCAGGGTGCTTACAGGCTCTGTAAGGTCCTTACAGGAACAAAGGGATCAGAGCTGGCTGGCATGCGGAAAGGGACACCTCCCAGGAGAAAGGGATCTGTGTGGGGAGGACAATCTAGGGTTTGGTGGGGTCCTGACCGCCTTAATGCCAGCTCAGTCCCAACTGCAGAGCTCCATCAGGTGCATGCTAAACTCCTGGCCTTGTGGTCTCTGTAGGTACATGCAAGCTGAACACACAGATCCCAGTGGAGGAACTGCTGGAGGCTCTGAAAACATTTAAGAGAGAAGAAATAGAGGCAGAGCAGAATGAAGACGAATCAGTTGACAGGCATGACGCTGGACGTCTGAGAGAGTACCAGGTCTGGTTCAGCTTTACTTTCCCACCTGGCTGTACTGTCCACCCAGCCCTCACCTCTTCCTAGGCTGTGTGATGCAGTTGGCCTTGGCCAGTCCCAAAACACATGCCAATGCAGAGTGGGTTTGTCTTCTTCCCCTGCAGCAACTGTCCTCCACTTTGTTGCATCCCTGTGATGTTGGGAAGGAGCTGTGTAATCAGAGCAAGAACCGCTACAAAAGCATCATCCCATGTAAGCAGAGCTCTCCAGCAGTTGGCACAGGCACTTGGAGGTGGTTGGGCAGTGCAGCGTGCTGGGCTGGTGTAGGTGCCCCTCCAGCTGTTCAGCAATGCTGAGCTTTTCGTCTCATCCTCTGTGGCCACTGAAACCTAGAGGGGTTTTCCAAAATTGTCATGTTGACCCCACTGTTTTATGTCCAGTTGGAGAATCCTTGTTCTGCTCCTCAAATCTCCCCGCAACCTAATCATTCATCATTGTATTCCTGTTCCTGCTGTTAGTCATTGCTGAATGCTGCAGTGTCACATCCAGAGGTGGCTATTTGGGGGAAAGCGGAGGGAGTAACCCAATTTCTATCAGAGCTTACAGCTCCTCTGGAATCCATATGGTGTGGACATTTGGCCATTGCATTTACAACCTTTCTCAAAAAACATGTTGCATTTCCTGCCATGCCATGGTACGTTTCATCTTATTAGCTGTTCTTTACCTCTGAACATGTCCTGAGGCCTCAAGTGCTGCTGAGGAGGGAGTGGACAGCCCCAGACTTTCCTAAATTACATCCCCCTCCTTAAACAGTCACTTTGTTGCTATCCCAAAGAGACTGTCCACCGACTCCCACCTCCCTTTTCTTTCAGACGATCACTGCCGTGTGGTGCTGCAGCCCTCTGACACGGGGAATGGCTACATCAATGCCAGCTACGTGGATGTAGGTAGCGAGGGATGCAGGGTAGAGGTGCCTGGGCAGGGTAGGAGATGTGCCTGGCTGCGCTGGGTGAGGACAGTCCTCCTCACGTGGGTGGCCCCAAGGTCTGGCACTTGCTGCCCTCAAGTGCTAGCAGATCTTGGGATAACACTTTCCTTGCATTGTCTCTGAGCTGCCCGGAGTACTGTGGGTTTGTGTGCAGTTCTCATCTCCAACAAAAAGGGACCTGTGTGAGAGGACAGGAGCTGAGATGCAGCCCCTGGGTACCCTCTCTCTGTGCTGACCAGGAGCAGTGCTGTGGGATACACTGTGTGGGGGCTCTGGTTTCTGGTGCCTGTGGGGATGGGTCCTTTATTTCATTCCCTGTTAAATGTTTAACCCATGTGACCGGAGCTGTTTGAACATCTCCCCCACAGAGCTACCGGAGTCCACGCTTCTTCATTGCAGCTCAAGGTGGGTGCTCTCATGCTCAGGAGATGCCAGTCACTGTGCTGAGCACTTTGGGGAGTGGGGAACTGGGACAGCAGCCTAGGAGCTGTTAATGGCTCAGTCCAAGGCCCTATATCTCCCGGGCCTCTGGCTTGGACCATGGTTATGGCTGCAGGAGGGCATGGAAGGCTTCAGTGGCAGTTTGGCAGCAGCCAGATGGAGCTGGTCCCTGCACTGCCCAGGCTGTGGATGTGGTCCTTGCACCCACAAGCCTGGTTTGTTCCCTTTGGTGGCTGGCATGACGGGGACCAACCTACAAATGTCTGACACATCTTCACTCAGTGCACTTGGAGACAGGCTCCTTCCAACACTGGAAAGCCAGGATGGGTTAGTCTGCTCTGTGCAGCATGTGCTGAGGTCTCAGCCTCCTTGCAAAGCTGCAGAAATGTTCCTCAGGAAATAGGATCCTAAATGTGGGAGCAACTCACGGTCATCTGGATGGTCTGGATAGAGAAGCCCCTGAAGCAGCAGTGAATTCTTGACATATCCTGGGCTTACCTACCCTCCTTCTTCTTTGTCCCAATTTCTAACATGGATGATGAAGCCAAGGTGCTCATCAGCCCCTGTCAGGTGCTGCTGTGCCCAGGCTGTGCTGTGTTAGTCCCCAGACAGAAGGAAGCCCGGGGCTGCTCATAGTCTAGGAATGTCTGAGCTGTGCCTGGGAGCAGCTCTGGCTGCAAGGCTTGGACACTCTCACAGGGCTCTCCTCTTCCTCCCCAAGGCCCCTTACCTGGGACAGTAGTGGATTTCTGGCAGATGGTCTGGCAAGAGAAGACCTCGGTCATTGTGATGCTGACGGGCTTAGTGGAGCAGAACAAGGTAGAGAAACCATCTCAGCCTGTGCTCATCTTGGTCTTCCCCAGAGCCCAGGCTTCCTTGCCTGCTTTGCTTTGCTCTCAATGCAGCTGTTGATGAGGGCAGAGAGCAGCTCCACACCACTGCTGGCTTGCAATGCTCCCCTCATGAGTTTGTTCATGCTTAGTGGTCTCGCTGCTGTTGACAGACCAAGTGCGAGCAGTATTGGCCAGAGCAGGAGCAGGTCTATGGGGACTTCACTGTGACACTCAACAACACCAGGACCACCACAGGCCTTGTCACACGTATCTTCTGCCTGCATAAGGTAAGCCTGGAGTGTAGCTGAGATGGGGATGCAGGATGCTTTTCGGTTTCAGCAGCTAGTGGGAGCTGTCAGCCAAGAGACTCTGTGGGTAGCCCTGCCTGGTCTCCAGCACTGGCAGGTCATCATTGCTATCACTGGATGCCATGCCAGGGCATCGACCCCAGGTTTCTGTGCCAGGCAAAGGCAATTGGTCAGCTCCAGTGGTCACACCAGCTGAGTCTGGACTGATGATGCACATGGGCAGCTTGTGCATCCTTGAGGGCTTGGACAAGGTGATCAAGAAAGGTGTAAAAGCAGTTAAAGGGTATAAAATGGCATCTCTGTACATCCAGGATGATGGGACGGTGGCTGCCCATCACCTGGGCCAATCTGCAGAGGGTCCACATTGAAGCTCGGTGGTCACTTACAGCTCCTAAACCTGAACAGATAGTTTATAGTTTAAGATAACTTACATAATGACATTTCTCAAGACAAGTACTTCTGCTGAAGTTATACCTCAGATAATAAGCAAAAACTGAAGGAGCTGCAAGGAGTGGAAAACAGGTAGAATATAAAGACATTGCAGTTATGCATATTCTTGTCTTGCCCCAAGCAAAGTCTAACTGAAAGGTAAATCTCCAAGAGCACCTGATGGTGGGACACAGCAGTTCATTAGTTCAGGCCAAGTGAATGTGATGTTTAGGGGAAAATACATGATGGGCTGGCAACAAAAGTGATTACGTTCACATCAGTGCAGTACCAGCCTTAGGAAATACCTTATTTGGGGAAATCATGGCTTTTCAATGGCTATGGAAACACTCTACACTGTGATTTAGTTTTTTTTTTTCCTCTGGGGTACAAGCTGCATTTATCTTTCTGAATACACTATTCACAGCAGAGAACAAAGTGAACGGTGCAGCCGTGTGCTGGCTGAATTTGCCCTTTGCTCTCCGATGAGCTATAGTGGAGCAGTCATCATGGTGGGGGTGCTGGGGGGAACACTGTGTGCTGGTGCCCCCCCAAAGTAGTTTTCTCCACTGCTCCAAACTTGTTGGCATGGAATTACTTCACACAACTTTCCAGGTTGGTTCATGCTCCCTGCTCCCAGCCATGTCTCCCTCTTTGTAGGCAGGCTGTGCTCTCCCAAGAGTGGTGGAGCAGTTTCACTACCTGCTGTGGCCGGACCACGGGGTCCCCAGAAACCCTGCCCATCTCCTGTGCTTAGTGGAGGTGGTGAACAAGAGGGCATTGGAGGTGCCGGCTGGACCTGTGCTGGTGCACTGCAGGTACTGGGCTGGGATCACTTGGGTGCTGGGGTAGGGCTGGTTGGGGCAACGCTGACCCCCAGTTTTCTGTCTCCTCAGCGCAGGGATTGGGCGGACAGGTACCTTCATTGCCCTGGACTTCCTCCTGAAGATGGGGAAGGCTGAGGGGAAGGTGGATGTGTTTCACTGTGTGCAGAGGCTGCGGGAGCAGCGGGTCAGCATGGTGCAGACGAAGGTGAGGAGAGTTACCTGCTCTCTGCACACTGTCGGGCTGCAGGTCTGCTTCTCACCTTTCCCAGGGATGTGGCATGCAAAGCCACACTGGCCATGCCATTCATGGTCTAGACACAGGGGCTGGAGCTGCTAGGTGCTGGAGACTGCAGGATCTTGTTTTCAATGCTGTGTCCAAATCTAGCAGGGATCCATATTCCCTTGACACCCTCTGAGGTGCCAGCAGCATTCATACATACCAGTCATCCTGGTATAGAAAGACTGTCTTATAGGCAAGGAGGATGAACAAGAGTCCACGTGTCCTTCAGGCTTTCAGGATGTCTGCCCTTATGGTATCTTCTGGGCAGCAGTGTCCTTGCCAAAGGACTACAAGGGATGAGATGGTTGTTGCAGTTGATGGCTGTTTCTCAGAGCAGGGCTGCCGGCACTGAGAGGTGTCTGGCCTCAAGTCCCCACAGCAGGAAGGTGAAGGATGGACCTGGCACAGTCTGATGCCAATGAGCTGGTGGTCTGAAGTCTCAGAACTCCTCATGGAGCTACTCCAGACTGTGCAGCTGACCCATGTCCTCATGCAGGAGCAGTACATCTTCTTGTACGAGGTGCTGCTCGAAGGCTTGCTCTGCAGCAGCACCAGGATCCCAGTGGAAAGCGTCGCCAGCCATGTCCGCTGCCTTCGAGAAGCTGAGACCTCAAGGCACAACAATGTCCTTGAGAAGGAGTTCAAGGTACCACCAGGGTGCACTGGGTCTGGTGCTGTGGGGGCTGTGGTGCCTCCCCCCTACTGCTCCCCCATCCCCAGCAGTGGGATGGAGATGGGGGAGTATTTCATATTTCTCTGGGGTGGCTGAGGAAGGGGAGGAGCTGACAGGCAGGACTTACTTGGCTGAATCATCCCTGCAGACCCTGCAGAAGTTTTCCGAGTTGTTCCAGCTTCTGCCTTGCAGAGAAGCGGAGAAACCCAGCAACCAGCCCAAGAACCGCAAGCCAGGGATCCTGCCAGGTACTGCTGGCAGGGCTGGGAGCAGCTTGGTCCACAACCCAGCAACTGAGAGCAGTGTGGGGGGACAATGATGCCCTACTGGTTCCCTCCCCAGCTCCATGCCGCTGGCAGGTTCTGCCCAGGGTCCAAATGTCATTTTCTGGTTGGCAATAAGTATAGATTAGGCTGGGCTCCCCATTGAAGCAAGACCACATCCCTGCTTCCTTCTGGGCTTGCTGGAGATATGCATTCATGGGGTACACCTGGGATAAACATGTATTGGGTCTAATCTTTGCCAGTGGAGAAGCCTGGGTGAGGCATTAAGGAACAATGAGGAGGGTGGACCTGCTGGGTCTCCACTCGTGGGGTTTTGGATACCCTATGTCAGGCAGCCCTGAGCTGTCATGGCCACGATGCTGGTGGTGCCTGTTCATCCGAGCCTCTCCAGCCTGTGCCGCATGGAGCCACGCTGACCCCACGGCTTTCAGGGAAATCTCTGTGCAGGGAGAGGATGGCTCATCATTTCTCTCTCTGCCCCTTGCCTCTGCAGCCGATTCCTGGCGGCCCATCCTGATGTCCTCGCTGAACGCAGACGGCTCGCCAGGTTACATCAACGCCGTGTTTGCCAATGTAAGGCTCCAGCCCCAGCGTGGGGTGGGAGCTGCTGCCAGCAGCAGAGACTCCTCCGGCCACCACTGCGCAAGGCAGGGGTAGACCATGCCACCATGCCATGAGGTGTTCCAGCCCTGGGGCTTCTTCACAGTGACTCCTTCCCAGCAGCTGGGGCCCTGCTGCCAGGAGATGGCCCCCGTGATCAGCCTAAGCCCAGCCTGCACACCAGGCTGCCGCAGGGCCGCTGGCTTTTGCCTGCTGGGAGCAAAGACCGGGTGCCATGAGCTGAGGGAGCTGCAGGGTCCTGAGCAGGGCTGGGGAGTCGTGCGTCCCCTCGGGCTCTGGCCCGGGCCTGCAGGGAGGAAGGGAGCCATTCCTGCTGTCGGAGGGGTCTCAGCGGGGTGGATTGTGTGACCTCTTCCCCCAACACCCCGGTTGGTGTGTTTTGCAGACATACACTGAGGAGGACAGACTCATCGTCACCCAGCTGCCTTTCCTCACCACGCTAGTGGATTTCTGGGCTCTGGTCTGGGATTACACCTGCACATCGGTGGTTGTGCTGAACCAGCTCCAGGAACTGGACAAGGTCAGCAGCCCATGCGCAGCACTCCCCTCTCCAGCTCCCTGCACGGCTCTTTCTGCCTTTGCCCCCATGCAACTCTTCTCACGAGAGCTCCACTTGACACAGGAACCCACTGGAAGCTTGTGGGCTCCATCTGGGAGAGCCCTGGGGACAGTCCCAGCACCATGACACTACAGCAGTGGGGTGTCCCCAGTCTCACAGCAAGGGAGCATCCCTCAGGTTTTGCTTATCCCTGCCCAGCTGTTCTGTCTGCAGGAGTATTATTTTTCTAGCTGCAGCACGGCGGGTTGGTCCCTGCCCTGCAAATGGCAGGCAGAGCACCTACATGAACACTGTGGCTTATGGACTGGTGTCAGCACACCCATGAGAGGTGCTGAGCTCTGCCACACATGCAGGTTGGGCCTGTGTGTCATCATGTGTGTGTCTCCCCCCCAGACATACGTGGAGTTCTGGCCCACCCAGGGCGAAGCTGCCTACGGACGTTTCCATGTCCTCCTCATCTCAGAGGAGCCTGGAGCTGACTTCACAGCCTGGACACTTGCCCTCACCAACAAGCAGCAGGTGGGCTCTTTGCACAGAGAGGGAGAAGCCCTTTGAGATGAGCCTTTGCAAGAGCTGGGAGGACCAGCCAGGCTCCAGCATCAGCAGCCTTTGATTTGGGGTCAAAGACAGCCAGGGATGGCAGAAGCCATAGTGGTCAGAGAGATCTGATGGGGTCCTGGAAGGGCACTGGCCAGAGCACGGCCTTTTGCCTTGGGAAAGAGGTTAGTCCCAAGAAGGTGAGGCTGCAGGCAGAGGTTCAAGGCAGAGAGGTACATTTGTGTACCTTTCTAACTTGGAGGATAGCAGCCATGGATAGAATTTGTGTATCTCGGTGGTGGTTCGTGAATGGGGACAGTTATCACAGGTGGCTGGCTGCTGGACTGGCATCAGTCTGAGCTGCACTTGGTGCTCAGCTCTTATCTCGTGCTCTGTCTGTCTGCCGGTCTCAGAGCACTTTATGGAGAAGGGCAAAGTCTGGGACTGGGCCATCCCATGTGGAGCCGTTCACTTGATCCAGTGTGCATGGCTGAGCCTGGACTGACACACTCTATCCATCCCTTTCCTTCATGAAGCCAATGGGTTTCTTTCTCTGCCCAGCCCACTGACTTTCTTCCCCACTAGCCCAAGAAGTCTGCACTGGAAGTCCGGCTCTGGCAACTAAAGGACTGGCCCATGCAGGAGCATCTTCCCCCGCAACCTGCCACCATCATCAGCCTGCTAGGAAAGGTGGAGACACACCATCGGCAGAGCCAAGACGGACATATCCTCGTCACCTGCTGGTAAGTGATGTCTCTCAGAGGAGCAGCCGTGGCACAGAGGTGGCTTAGCCCAGGCTGTGTCAGTGATCTTGGGTCACAGCTCCATCTTGGGTGGACGTGCAGACATGAGTTCAGCTATGTTCAGGGAGGAAGGCTTTCCTGTGTAGACTGGCTGGGGGCAGAACTTGTGGACAAGACCATCCTGAGAGTCTGCATGGTTAGTGGGACACCTCTGAGGCTCAGCACTGCCAGGTGATCCTAGGGCAAGTGACTCTTCCCTTGCTCTCCTCTGCAGGGATGGTGCCAGCCGGAGCGGAATCTTCTGTGCTGCTGGTTTCCTGTGTGAGCAGATCCAAAGTGAGGGGCTGGTGGATGTATCCCAGGCTGTGAGGATGCTGAAGAGGCGGCGGAGACAGCTGATTAAAGATGTGGTAGGTGCTGACTTCAAACTCAGCTGGGATGGTAACACCAGAGCAAAAACCATAGCCTGGACTGTGCCAGCAGCTGTCCTAGCAGCTCTGTGCTCAGATCATCCGGGGCCAGCAGGGCAGATGAGATCTCTGGAAACTCTGTTTTCTGCCGCTGGGACATACCCACTCACTCGGGGGCAGGTTCTACAAAAGCATCATGCTGGCTGAGTTGCCCCTTTCTGGTTCACCTGGCCTGCTCAGTGGGGGACTGCACTGGTAGGTGCCCAGGTGTCAGTCCTGCACCCACCTCACCACCCGGTCTGGGTGCTAGAGGCCATCGTAGGGTGAGCACCCCAGAAGGGAGTGAGCCGCTTCCTGCCATGGGTGCCATCGTAGGGTGAGCACCCCAGAAGGGACCGAGCCGCTTCCTGCCATAGGTGCTGGCTCTCATCCTGAGAGCAGATGGCTCCAGCATTGGGCTCCAGCTCTTACCTACTGGAGGACATGCCTGTGATTCCTCAGCGGGGCAAGGTGGGCTCTGATTGGGAGGAGAAGAGTGGGCTGTACATGCACCTGGCTTGCTCAGGAAGCTGTTGGCAACCAAGGCTGGCCTTCTTCTGCAGGTCTTGGTGTACCAGGTTCTTACATGCATCCTTCTATCCACAGGAGCAGTACAGGCTCTGCTATGAACTAGCTCTCAGTTACCTGAATTCATTTGAAACCTATGGGAATTTCAAGTAGAGGCATGGCCACTGCCTATCTCTGACCAGGACTTTGACTGTCTTGAGAGCCTTCCATCAGTAACAGTGGAAACCAGAGGAGACGAGAGGGGTGTACACAGACCCAAGATGCTTAACTCCCCTGAAAAGCCACCCCAAGGGTCCTCTGTGGCTGGAGAGCACAGACTGGACTCTCTCCAAATTGTGGTCAAGCTTTGAAGTGGGAACCTGACCCTTTGCCCAAAGTTTGTGTCAGAACATACCTGGAATTACAGCCAGTATGAAAATGCAGACCAGAGCAGAAGCACCACGACTTGACCTGTCTATGCCAGCTATCCCATCCAGGCTCCCTTGTCCCTTCAGGCAGCCTCAGGGAAAGTGAAGTAGCTCCACCAATGCCCAAACTGTGTTTTGCCAGGGGAGCATCAAACCACTGTAACATCCACGGAGCTCAGGAGCGCAGGCTACCTGTCTTACTTTGGGAGAAGCATGAAGCCCAAGGCCAACAAGAGCCAAGGGAGGGACAATCCACAGTCCTGTAGTGCTAGCCTGGTCCTTCCCACCCCACACAATCCCTTCCTGGAGTTCCATACACTTGATGCTGGTCCAGGTGCCACAGCCCTGACAACTCCACAGAGGCTTCCTCCCCAGCCTTTCTGACTCCATCATGGCAATCCCTGGTTGCAGTGGCTCAACTCAGATACCCCAGGTGCTGTTCCAGCAGGCTACTGCCCAGGAAGGGCTGCTGCACCACAGACTGGTTCTGCCTTTGCTGCTCAAGGGCAAGGGGCTTCAGAGCCAGGACCGACCCTATGACTCTGTTCTGTGTATCACCAATAAAGACTGTGCTGGCCGTGATGGTGGTGACCTCTTCCCTTTTCTTCCAGGTTTGACCTGGCACAGGGGCTGAGAAGAAGCTGAGAGCAGACAGGTCCCTCAGCTCTGGCCACAGCATGGGCATAGAACAGACTTCTCACAGAATCACAGAATGATCAGGGTTGGAAGGGACCTCTGGAGATCATCTGGTCCAACCCCCTGACAGAGCAGGTTCACCTACAGCATGTTGCACAGGACGGTATCCATGTGGGTTTGGAATGTCTCCAGTGTGGGAGACTCCACCACCTCTCTGGGCAGCCTGTGCCAGTGCTCTGCTACCCTCAAAGCAAAGAAGTCCCTCCTCATGTTTAGATGGAACTTCATATGTTCAAATTTGTGCTCGTTACCTCTTGTCCTGTCACTGGGCACCACTGAAAAAAGACTGTTCCCATCCCCCTGGCACCCTCCCTTTAAGTATTTATAAGCATTGACAAGATCCCCCCTCAGTCTTCTTTTCTCTAGATTAAAAAGACCCAAGTCCCTCAGCCTTTCCCCATAGGAAAGATGCTCCGGTAGTCTCCTAATCATCTTTGTAGCCCTTTGCTGTACCCTCTCCAGCAGTTCCCTGTCATTCTTGAATCAGGGAGCCCAGAACTGGACACAATACTGCAGATGTGGCCTCACCAGGGCAGAGTAGAGGGGGAGGATGACCTCCCTCAGCCTGCTGGCCACACTCTTCTTGATGCACCCCAGGATGTCATTGGCCTTCTTGGCCACCAGGGCACATTGCTAGCCCATGGTCATCCTGTTGTCCACCAGGACTCCCATGCCCCTTTCCACACAGCTGCTCTCCAGGAGGTCAGCCCCTAACTTGTACTGATGCATGGCATTATTCCTCCCCAGGTGCAGTACCTTACACTTACCCTTGTTGAATTTCATTAGGTTCCTCTTGGCCTGACTCTCCAGCCTGTCCAGGTCATGCTGAATGGTGGCAAAGCCTTCCAGTGTCTCAGCCACCCCTCCCAGTTTTGTGTCATCAGCAAACTTGCTGATGGTACACTCTATCCCTCCATCCAGGTCATTAATGAATATATTGAACAGGACTGGACCCAGTACTGACCCCTGGGGAACACCACTTGTTACAGACTTCCAACTAGGCTCTGCACCACTAACCACAGTTCTCTGAGCTCTATCTGCCAGCCACTGTTCAATCCACCTCACTGTCCATTCATCCAAGCCACACTTCCTAAGTTTGCCTGTGAGGATGATGTGGGAGACAGTGTCAAAAGCCTTGATGAAGTCAAAGTTGACAACATCCACTACCGTCCCCTCATCCACCCATCCAGTCACACCATCGTAGAAGGCTATCAGATTAGTCAGACATGACTTCCCCTTGGTGAATCCATGTTGACTACTTTTGCTAACCTTCTTTTCCTCCAGATGCTTGGAGATGACATCCAGAACAAGCTGTTCCATCATCTTTCCAGGGATGGAGGTGAGGATGACTGGCCTGTAGCTTCCCAGGTCAATGTTCTTGACCTTTTTGAAGACTGGAGTGATATTGGCTTTCCTCCAGTCCTCAGGCACCTCACCTGTTCTCCAGGATCTTTCAAAGATGATGGAGAGTGGCCCAGCAATGACTTCTGCCAGCTCCCTCAGCACTCGCGGGTGTATCCCATCAGGCCCCATGGACTTGTGGGTATCCAGTATACTTAATTGTTCTCTAACTTGTTCCTCTGCAACCAAGGGAAAGTCTTCCTTCCTCCAGACTTTCTCTGTGTTACCCGCAAGTCTGGGACTCCCGAGGGCTGGCCCAAGCAGTAAAGACAGAAGCAAAGAAGACATTCAGCAACTCCACCTTCTCTGCATTATCTGTCACTACAGCACCTGTCTCGTTCAACTGCAGACACACCTTTTCCCTAGTTTTCTTTTTGCCTTCTACGTACTTAAAGAAACTTTCCTATTGACCTTGACATCTGTTGCGTTAAAGGGGCAAAGTAGTTTTGGCAGAAAATAAACCCCCTTGTGTTCTAACACTCGTCATTGAGGTGGGAGGCTAGGTGCAGCTAGGTTTAAATCCTGAGTGATGCCCAATTCACCGCTATCATCCCGGGCGCGTTTAATATATTAAACTGTTACGGTTCTGCATACACTAACAGCAGACTGCACTTTCAGCCCAGTCGTGCTCATGAACTAACACGGTCTCACTTTGGTCGCGTTCAATGAGAAAACCCAAATGACGAACTGCCTACACAGTGCAGTTTATTTAAACAACAGATACACAAGTTCTTTTGCATTGCCAGTGATAGTGACTGTCTGCAAAGCACATGAGAATACTAAAGATGTTGATAATATAGCTCGGTTACAAAAGCGCTAAGTTATAAAACCACTCTATATAGAGATTTCTAAGTTTCCCGGGGAAGCACTTGGTGTAGCCAAGTGTTCGAATGTTACCCACAAGCGTCCTTATGAGGGGGGGAAGAGAGGCTCAGCCCGTTGACTGGTCCCAGAAGTCTGGAGATGGTGTCTTCCCTCACATCCCCCTTGTCTTGGGCTATTTTTATACTATTTTTTATCTTCAAGGTGGAGTTTGAGTGACTCTAGTCATAAATACTTTCATTATGATTGGTGTAAAATTTTCTCGCCTTGCATTTAAAGGTATAGTTTACGAAAAATTCAGGGCACAGACTCAAGGAGGAGTTGTTGCACCTTGGAGGCGGGTAGCTTTTGGGATGGAGGTGTGTTTTGGTATTATAATGACACTATAATGAGCAAAGTTCACTAATGGACAGCATTTCAGCAAAAAAAATGACAGATTGTTGGCTCAGGGTAACAAGTGGGCAGTATATCAGTTCTGTAAGACCTTTGAGGGCTCCATTCTGTCCCCAGGTTCCCAGTTTATCAGAGTTTTAGCCACAGTGTCTCCACTCTGCTCCATCCTTTGCACTGTTTTTCTTCGTTGGTGCCATCTCGTTCCCATGTTTTCCGGATTATCACAGGGTTTGGCCTTGGAGTCTCCACCCCACTCCACTCCTCGTGTTGCTTTGCAAGCAATATTGTACAGGGAATCACAGATGTAGCGGATTCTTCACATACCAGCTGCGGCTGTATTTTAGCCTAGGACCCTCTTGATTTTAATGTGTGATCAATGGTGTATTATTGATCATTTTTAGTAATCATTCCACAGCATCCCTCTCCAGGTTCAATTCGAAGGCAGCCTCGGCTTTCCTCGTTTCATCCCTGCATTCTCTGACAGCATTCTTGTACTCTTCCCAAGTGGTCAGTCCTTTCTTCCACATACTATAAACTTCCTTCTTCCACTTGAGATTTTTCAGAAGCTACCTACTCAACCGTACAGGTCTCCTGCTTCCCTTGCCTGATTTCTTGTTCTTAGGGATGCACCGATCCTGATCTTGGAGGAAGTGATGCTTAAATATCAAGCAGATCCCTTGAGCCCCCTACCCTCTAGAGCCCTTACCCATGGGATTTCTCCAAGTAGTTTCTTGAAGAGATCAAAGTTAGCCCACCTGAAGCCTAAGGTTTCAAACCCACTTGTTGTTTTATGCATACTGCACTTAATCCTGAACTCTGTCTTCTTATGATCACTGCAACCCAGTCTGCCCCCAACCTTAACGTCCTCCACCAGTCCCTCTTTGTCAGTTCTAGGTCCAGTAGTGCACCTCTCCTTGTGGACTGCTCTACCACCTGAGTCAAAAAGTTATCATCAATGCACTGGAGGAACCTCCTGGACTGTACATGCCCAGCTGTGTGGCCTTCCCAGCAGATATCAGGGTAGTTGAAGTCCCCCATGAGAACCAAGGCTGGCGATTGTGAGGCGATTCTCACCTATCTGTAGAAGGCCTCATCAACTTCCCCATACTGATCAGGTGGCCTGTAATAAACACCCACAACAGTGTCTCTCCTGTTACCCTGCCCCTTGATCCTTACCCACAAACTCTCACCTCGCTCTTCATCCACCCCCAGGGAGAGCTCGATACGTTCCAGTTGCTCTCTCACATAATGAGCAACTCCACCACCTTGCCCTGTTTGCCTGTCTTTCCTAAAAAGAACATAGTCATCCATGAGGGTGTTCCAGTCATGTGAGCTATCCCACCATGTCTCAGTAATTGCAGTGAGATTGTGGCCCTGTGACCGCACGCAGATACCTAATTCTTGTTTGTTCCCCATGCTGCGTGCATTAGTCCGTAGGCATTTCAGAGAGCCCAATGAGTGTGTAGTTTTTGGCCTAGAGAGGTGGTAGGCCTTCCAATTCTCAAAAGTACTAGCACTCTGCCCCCGAAGTGCTGAGCTACTACAGCCACACGTCTCTCTAGTGAGCCCAAGATGTGTGTTGAGAGACATCACCCTCCACTGATTCCCACCACGCACCCCATCCAAACTCATGTGAGGGCTGCCCAGCACAGCCCTGGGGGTTGGAAAGGCTGTCCAGCACCACGCAGGGACATGGGGGTAAGAGCAGCCCTGCTCATGGCCTCCCCTCAAGAAGGTGCAGTTAGCTCCCTGCAGGGGATGTGACCCCTGCAAGGAGGGGACCAGGCAGGAGCTGTAGAGGGGTGGGCAGCCACAAGCCTTTATTAGTTGTCCATACAGAGCAGGCAGAGTCACGAAGGCAGTCCAGCAGGCCAAGCTCCAGCAGAGCCCTGGATTTGGCTGAATATCAGCAGACAGAGGAGGAAGAGGAGCTGGGAACCCAGGACATGGCAGGAGCATGAACCACCCCTCAGCCTGAGCCCACATGAGTCAGGGGCTGGGAAATCTGGCATATAGTTCCTGCTTCCAGGAAAGCAAAAACCAAAGCAAAGACTAAAAAAAAAAGAACTACAGAAAGTCACATTCAAAGGCTTTAAAGCAGTAATCAGTGAAAGATGAGAGGTGAAGGGCGTGAGGAAATAAAAAGCTCACAACCCTCCTTGGCCTCCTGTTTTCTTCTTGCTCTGCTGAATTGGATGTGCTGTGACCCCAGTGCTGGTCACAGTCACAGGAAAGCCAGTGGGCCTGGCAGCCATCAGCACTGAGCTGGGGTCATCCTCCCCGTCGTCTCCACTCCCTCTGAATCTCTCCTGTGGTCCTGGGCAAGGGCTGGAGTGACTGATCTTCAGCATGGCTACCATTACCTGTGGAGACCAATGGCACCCAGTGCAGAGGTTCCTGCAAGCCCTGTGTTGTGTGGGGATCTCATGCCACCACAGCTGCCTGCATGCACGAGTGTCTGAGACAGGTTGGAGCACAGGCCACTGCTTGGAACCACCCTTTGTCCCAACCACAGGTTTCCAGACGAGAGCAGCAGTCCCACAGCCTGACCCTCCTGAGACCCTTCCAGCAGATCTCTCCCTTTGGGGACGATGACATGGCCATGGGTCCCTCAAAGGGCTGAGCCATGAGCCACCCTTTGGGATGCGGGCCTTTGCTCGCCCCTGCTCCAGTCTGGGAGCACTGCCTGGAGCCATACTCTGCTCCTGTGTGGGGCTCAGTGGGTAGAGTCATCCTGACCATCCCCAGCACCACAGGGCATGGGCAAATGGGGAGACATGTCAGTGAAGAGGTTGAGCACATGTTTCTCCTGAGGGTCAAGCTCTCCTGGCAGATCTCTGCTCTCCTCCCAGCTGTCACCCGGCCCTACAGCCCTTTGTGTGCTGGTGGTCCAGGGAATTACATTTTCCTACCTTTTTAATTATCCTCCTTAGCTTTGCTGGGAAAAGACCTCCTTTTCCTGGAAAGGCAAAGGGTAGTCCTGAGTAAGACTGGCACTGCACATGGCCCTGCTGAACCTGTCCCCTTCCTACTCACCTGGAAAGAATGAGCCACAGGACCCCTGCAGACATGAGAAGGAGTACCAACAGCACAGCCACCCCAATCACAGTCCCACGCCATGGGCCTGGATGCTGGCCTGCAACTAACACATAGCCAAGAGTGGGTGCCACAGACTGGGCCACATACTGGCAATGGCCCCAATGGTGACAAAGGGTATGTGCAAGTGTGTAGATGTGCATCTTGGCTTAGGTTTATTATGGGTTGGAGGATCACCCCATATAGGGGAAAAAAAAAGGTTTCCTCACCCTCCATGAGACCCCACAGGTGCTGTGCTCAGCCAGCTCCTGTCCACAGGAAGTCGCCAGGCTGCCAAAAGGCAACACATGGGAGAAACCCCCAGGCACAGGGAGAGAGGAGACCGCTTACCAAGAGAGAAGCTGTAGCAGATGCAGGTGAACCTCTCTGCCTATTGGAGGAGATGGGAGGGAGAGTTCAGGTCAATCCTGCCACACTGCCCATCCTGCGTGCAAAGACCTCCTACCCATGACCACCAAATGCCCGGCTGTGGCTGAGGACACTGGGGACACTGTCCTGTCACGGCACCTGGGCTCTCACCACAGGGGCCGGGAGCGGAGCCCATGCGGCACTGCTCTGCCTGCCATGGGTGGCCAGCCCAGACCCCTGGAGGATCCCGGCCCTGGCTGGCAGTGTCCCCAGGGAGAAGAAGCCCCACAGGATGGGTACCTGCTGCGAGCGGTGGACAAGACGGAGAAGGGCCATGTAGTCCCATCCCGGCCGCAGGGCAGCATTGTGGTAGCCCTGCCCGCGGGTCCCATCACCCAGCACAAAGTCCATGGGGCCGGTGAGGTTGAGCACGGCAGCCACGTAGGTGCCGGGCTGCCAGCTGGCATTGAAGGGCTGCGGCTCCCCTGAGCAGGCGCCTTCCACCGCCGTGCCGTTGTGGGCCACGGCCACGATGAGCTGGTGCTCCCTGCAAAGCAGCGGGATGAGAGGGCTGGTGGAGACGGGGCTGGGTGGAGCAGGACAGAAGGTCTGTGGGCCAACGCTGCCAGTGGGGAAAGCCATGTCAGGGCTGCGGAGAGCAGAGCTGCTGAGGGCTGCACTCACCTCGCTGCCGCTGGGGGATGGGTGATGGGGTGGAGGGGAAGCACAGCAGTCCCTTGGGATGGGGAGACGTCATGGACGCTGCGGCAGCTGATGTCGAGAGGGTGCAGAGCATCTGGAGGGGAAGATCCAGAGAGATTCCAGAGGGGAAGAGCGATGAGCACCAAGCAGACAGCACAGCAGGGGCCGTGTGGGAGCAGGGTCAGCCCCGAGCAGTGCAGGCTGCAGAGCACAGCTCCTCTGTGCCCAGGCTCCTCCATGCCGACCAGGAGGCCACAGGGCTGGGGATAGGAGCTGCCTCAGCCAGGGCACACACCGTGGCCACCCTGGAGGGAGTGGGACACAGGAAACCTTACCTGACCCGTTGGTCTGAAACTCCCGCAGCAACGCAGCCCCGGCCCCAGCAGCCGTGAGTCCCTGAATCGTCACCACGTAGCTGCTGCCAGGGCTGTGCTTGGGCAGTGGGTGCTCAGTGACGAAGCTGCTCAGCTGCAGCCGCTCCACCTCCAGGAAGCCACCATCCTGCATGCTCCTCGTGGTGATGTTCAGCTGGGGAGAGGAGACAGAGCTGGAGGGCAGCAGCTCCCACCTGCCCTCTGGGAACTGCCCACGGCACACCAAGACAGAGCAAAGCACCCCTGTGAGCCCCTTCTTCCCCGTGACTGCCCCAGTTGTGGAAAGCTCCCGGAGAGGAACCAGCAGGAGCCTTGGCCCCATGCACGGACCTCCAAGTAGACAAGAGGAGGAGAGGAGGAATCTGGAGCCAATGCTTAAGACCTCAGAGCGGCTGCCACTGTGAGCAAAGGACCAAGTGTCTGTGAGGAGCTGAGGGCAAGAGGGAGGCCGTTGCTTTGCAGAGATGTATATACGCATAATGAGCTCAAGGCCAGGTCATTGGCATTGTGTTGCAAGACTGCAGGCACTGTGGTGACATCCCCCACCAGAGGAGCCCTGAACTGCTCTTTCCTCGTGTGCAAGGGTGGACTCTGAAGGCTTTGTCTACATGAAAAGGGGAAGACAGAGCTCCCCTTCTGGGATACAGGTGGAGGCTCCCCATTTACCAATGCATCATCTGATTTTCTCCTGAGATCCTGGGCCATCGTTGCTGCTGTCTGGGTCTTTATGGAAATAGCCTTGATAGTATGCAAAAAAGGAGCTAACTGAAACCAGAAGAAAGGGTTCTTTTCACAAACAGACGTGTCTGGAAGCAGGGGAGGAGCTCAACAGACCCACAGGCAATGCCGCCAGGGCCCCTGTTTGCCAGTTCCTCCAGGAAAGAGATAAGAGGGGCATGGAAAAACAGTATGTCTGGGTCCCTGTCACCCCACAGAGATATCTGTTCTCAGAGAGGACATAGGGCACACTGGTAAGGGTTTCATTTCACCCCACACACACACTGCCAGAAAGCAGGGCTGCACTGTGGGAAGAGACCCAAACCCACAGACAGAAAAGGTGTTTCTGCCCATGCACTGAGGAAGACTCAAAGGAAAGGTGCAACTCTCTAAGAAGAAGAGTGGTTTTCAGAAGACAACTCAAACCACAGGGTTCCCTGTGGCAGGAACCAGAAACAAGTACGCAAGAGGTACAGGAAACTGTAGGAGGCCACCCCAGCAGACACGTCACCAAGAGTTACACACGAAGCCACAAAGTCTGCCAAACCCCAGGCTGAGCACACCCAGGGAGGAAGCCCAGAGGGGAGAAAGCACCCACCACCTCTGTGGCCAACTGCACAGCACAAGGATTGTTGAGAGTGAGACAGAAAATGTTCATGCTCATCACAGCCAGATATTCACCTGGACTGGCTGGGAACTGCGGGTCATCACGGCTTTCCCTTCCCCACTTTCCTTGCCTACCTGCACCGAGCTCCAGGCAGGAGGCACCTGGCAAGGTGAGGGGGACCGTGGGCAGTCCGTGGTCCCCTGGTACCTGGTATCCGATGATCTCCCCTTTGCAGGAGGGCAGTGGATTCCACGTGAGGGACCCTGTGTTGGGATCCAGCCACAGCTTCTCTGGTTTGTCTGGCACTGGAAGCACAGGAGGACAGGGTCACACATGGGGCCAGCGAGGAGGGTCTGAGCCCAGAGCAGGGTGCAGGCAGCTCCTGGCCCAGGGGACAGACTGCAAAGGGACTCCCCAAGCATGGTTTGTCCCCCACGAAGTCTGCATGTGACACAGCAGTGGCAATGGTGTGGTGAGGAAGGGGAGTGAGAAGGGGACATGCTGTGCTCCAGGGCCCTACACAACCCCTTCCCCAGTGGGATCAGTGGGATCTGAGCAGCCCAATCCCAGGACCATCTCTGCAGGGATCTGATGGTCAGGCTGAGCTGCTGGGCAAAGGGGACATTTATCCACCTTCCTATCTGTGATACAGCACAGGACTGTCCCTTCTCTCCTATACTTGTGTGCACATACCTGTTTCCTCTGTCCTGACCAACCATGCAAAAAGGATCGTGCTGGGGGGCAGGGAGACAGTGACACTGTATTCAGTGAAGGGCTGCAGAGGGGGACAGGTGAATGTTCCCTCCTGGCCGTGTAGCATCTCCTCTCCCTTCACCTCCTCAGGCTCACAGGGAAGGGAGGAAGGCATGGCCAGTCGGCATGTGGCCCGCATCTGCTGGCAGGCGTTGGGTAGTGTGCAGGTCCAGTTCAGTTTGATGCTGGTGCTGGAAATCTCCAAGGTCCCGGGGACAACCTGGAGGACCTCTGTTAAGAAAACATTGCAAGAGTTACTTTCTTCCCTTTCCCTCCCAGTCTCGCAAGGGTGCTACAGTCAGGCAGTCCTGCTCCCCACTCAGCTGGGAGGGAGGGAAAGGGAGAGGCTGAAATTGGTCACTCCAGCTCTCTGCTGGAGAGAGCACAGGGAGCCTGGACAGGAATGAATGTGGGTGAATGTTTGGACTCCCATTGCTCAAGCCAATATTTCCCACCCAGTCAAGACTGAGGTATGTGTGGGTTCCAGCATCTCTACAGTTCCACAGATGCAGCTCTTAGAAAAACCTAGCCCTTTCCTGCTCTGCATAGAGCTCAGGAGAAAAGTTCATTTTCCCTGCCTGTGCAGTGAGACATGGAGCTCTAGGACACCATACTGAGTAGTCGTCTTATACCACATCCCCAGGAAGGGGGTGGCAGGAAAAAGGGCCCTGCGCTGCTTCCCTCAGGCCTCCCAGGAAAAGCCAGGAGGAGCAGGAGCTTGAGAGATGTACCACGCACAAAGCTTGCACAGTGACTGATGGACCAGCATTTGATCCTGGTGCCTTGTGGCATCATCTAAGAAACCAGGTCTATTTCATGCTTTATGAACCTGCCACATGAAGTCAGCAAAGCACCCAAGGGGACCAGGCGGGACACCCTGACAGCATGGGGTCCTGCATCGCAATGTCCCCAGGGGGGCTGTCACAGGACAAGCGTCCCCTTCCCCCTCCCACAGACCTCCCCACACTACCCATGCTCACAGCTAGCTGCAGGTAACCAGCCCTGAGACCTCTTGCTGGGGCCCAGGTCTCAGGGCACTCAGTGAGCTGGGGAGCAGCTGAGGACTACTGTTTTCAAAACTTCAGAGACCTCCCGCCGGCTTCCCAAATCAGCCCTGTTCTCCCTTGGAGGGGACCTCAGTGCGCCACGCTGTGCAAAGATGGTGCCAAGCCTGTGCCTACCATAACACAGAGCCTGGAGGGGACCAGCCTAAGGGGAGCAAGCTGTGGTACATCTGAGAGGACACAGGCAGCAGAGCCTTTGATTTCCCTCCCCCAGTCGTGAATGCCATGCAGCCCAGAAACTCCATCACACATAGTTCTCCCATGCTTCTCTCCCTTATGCACATGTTCTTCCCAGAAGGACTCAGAGAGACCTGTATGGCCCAGACCTCCAGCAAGAACGTCCCACCCACTGTTAAACCCCAGGCTGGGTGCAGGGCAGGCTCAGGGGCTGCATTGACACTGCCTTCAGCAGCACCTACCATTTCTGCGGGCAAGCAGAGAGCCCAAACCCCCTGTGCATGCACAGCCTGCCTTTCACTGCTCAGGAAGGGCAGAGCGGGGCAGTCAGAAGACCTCCTGATGCCTCCCTTACCAATGCACTCCACGTTGGACCGAATGCGGATCCAACCACCTCTGCTGTCCCTTCCACGCCAAACTTCTCTGTATACAGGTTTCCCAAGGCTGATAGACTGGACTTCACTTGAACATTTGACCTGGGTGAAGGATGGCTGAAAACCCTCAGGGCAGCTCAGCACTACTTCTTCATTCTTCTTGTAACTCTCCTGGTCTGGTGCCATCTGGAGTCTTGGGTCCCATCTGGGCCTTTGGCACATTTCTAGCAGAGGTGAAAGTGGGTATTAGTTAGGTTAGAAGGTGATGAGGTGGGGCATGGGTAGGTGGTGGGAGAGAAATCCCCATCAATCCATCCAGTCCCTGAATGGAGAGGGACGGTGACATGTCCATCTGCCAGATGTGACCCGCAGGCAAGGCTTGTTGGGAGCAGGCTCTTCTTCATATGGCCATAAGTGTGAAGGATCACTCTTCCATGAACCTCCCTCATCCACCCTTGTGTCCAGGGACACTATATTCCCTCCACAGCCCACAGCAGGGACCTTCCCAGGACAATCACTCTTGCTCTAGGAGACCGCCTCCAGCCACTCATTCAGACATGTCGCCCACCCCAGGTCAGGCTGCCCTTGATGGGCACTGACACCACCAGCCCGTCTCTCCAGCCATAGCTCATCCCTCCCACAAGGATCAGAGGTGCCCCTGTTACACTTCTGGGGTGCCTGTGCTGGCTCAGTCAGTCGCATGGCTACTCTCCTCCTGCCCCATGCCACTGCCCAGCAGGACATGGGGATGAGCAATGCCTTCTCCTTTCACATCTGCTTTACGACAGCCCCTGCCCCTTTGCCCTACCACAAGCCCTGCTCCCTCCTCCACATCCCCCCTCACCACGTTCACTATCCTCTGGCATAAGGAGGCACAGCCTATCCCAGCAGTTTGCTGAGTCCTGTGGAGGCAGGCTTTGAGGCAATGATTCCTACAGGCAAGGATGCTAGCACCTGGAAAGGAGCACTTCCCTGCTCCAGCCTCTGCAAGGGGCTCTGGAAGCCTTCAAAGTGTTTAAAATACAATCTGCCTTCTCCCAAAGGGGCAGAGAAGGGATCTCACAAGGTTCAGACCATCTCATACTTGTTCCCAAGCGTGTTCTCGCACTTCTTCCCAAGTAACAAGCAATAGAACAGGAGGAAATGGCCTCAAGTTGCACCAGGGGAGATTTAGGATGGATATTGATAAAAATTGCTTCACTAAAAGGGTTATCAAGCATTGGAACAGGCTGCCCAGGGAAGCGGTGGAATCACTATCCCTGGAAGTGTTTAAAAGATGGGTAGACATGATGCTTAGGGACACTGTTTAGTGGTGGTTTTGGCAGTGTTAGGCTGGTGGTTGGACTCAATGATCTTAAAGGTCCCTTCCAACCTAGACAATTCTATGATTCTATCATTCGATGATTCCTGAACAACCACGAGGAAGTACAGACATGCTGGTGAACAAGCCACTGACGGTCAGGATTTGCTCTCAAACAGCCCTGATTGCAGAAGGCAAGAGATGTCCAGCTGAGCACCACAGCCAGCAGCTGCGTCCCACTGACACGCAGCTGTGACCTAGCCCACATACAGGCACCCAGACACTCCCCACGGCCAGGCCCATCCAGCTGGCAAAGCAGCAGCAAGGTCCCTTTTGCTCTGCTCTCAGCTGCCACAGTCTCCCTTTGGCACACCTGGGGACAGAAAGTGGCAGCCCTGCTCCCTGGAGACCCTTCCCCTGATTCACGATGCATGAATTCATGTCTGCAGCTTCCAGGGAATGACTGGCAAACCAGCTGGGGGCAGGGTATGACCCATCCCTGATCATCCAGCCCAATCCCGTTGTTCCCATAGCACTCCCAGTGCACCCACACGGTAGTTCCTGCCCCCGGGATCTCTCAGAGGCAGCAGATGCCCCAGCTGACACAGCCTCAGGGGTCTGCTGGGCTCCAGCCCAGGGCTGCAGACAGTAAAGATGCACTTCAAACTTGCAGGGGGAGGAGCAGCAAAACCTTCTCCTGAGGGGAAAGCAGACACTGATTCTTACCTGTTTCCCAGAGCACTCCTTGGACCTTGGGATCAGGTTCTTCTTGGCCCTGCGCGGCCAGCAGAGATACAAGGACCAGGAGAAACCTCAGAGCCAGCAACTGCAAGGCCATGAAGTCCCCAGGCAGGACTGAAATCTCAGCCCTGCTTGCTGCCTCCGAGCCCAACCGTCCGTTACTGACTTCAAGACTTGCAACCACAGGAAATTTTGTGAAATACAGGAGACTTCCTCTTTGGGGAGGGAGCCTCCCATCAGTGTCAGTGCTGCTGCCTTTTGCTGCCTTTTTTCCCCAGGGGCATCCAGGCTCTGGTATTCAACAGAAGAACCCCTGTCACCAACATCCCAGAGTTTCCCTCCAAAACCCTTCCAGAGTGCATTCAAGAAGCACTGCTCCTATTTCTGATGCAATATCCATGCGCTTCACAACGCCACTGCATGGGTTTTAGAGTTTTGATGAGTCACTGCACTTCCTGTCAATGATCACAGGAGAAGGAGGATGACTGAGAAAGCACATAAAGAGCTGGCAAGAAACAGGGGTAGGAACAAGGCCATGAACAGCAAAGAGTACCTCAAGGCCTGAAACAGTCCTTGGCCTTTCTGAAGGACTCAAGTGTCTGTCTGAAAGACACTCAGCCCACACCCTCTCTCCTCCTTCTCTGCTCCTCCATCCCCAGCTGTGTCCTCCTCCCCCCCCTCAGCCTGGCAACACTTTCCTCTGTCCCCAAGTGCGCAGACCACCCTGCCCTCCAGTGTCAGCTGAGAGCCTGAGGAAGCCCTCAGAGCTACTAAACCATCCCCCTTGCTCCTCAGCAGCTCCTGTTTTTCTCTTCCTCCAGAACCTCTCATGGACCCACCTGGGATGCCTCAGATCCCAGAGGGCTGGTTTATCAGGCCCCAGAGCTGCAGAGGAGCAAAGACCATGCTTGTCCCTCACCTTTGCTGACAGCACATGCAGAAGACACACTCCTGCCCAGGATGAACGAGGGGGAGTACCACCACTCACCAGTTCCCACTACACACCCTATCCAAACACGTCACAGCTGCCCAACACAGCACAGGAGCACAAACCAACCCTCCATTTCCCCATACCTTGCTCGTTCCCCTTTCTCATCTAGCAGCATCCACACGGGGTTAAGCTCCCTCTTCCCCTCACTGCCCAATACTCATCGAGAGCAGCTCCATCAGGTAAGCAGGTCACACCATTGAAAATCCTTGCAAAGGAGATGCATTGGTACCTGGGGTCAGTTGCAGGTACTGCAATGATGGTTAGACAGCTCATATCAAACCTGACACATGCTGGTCATCAAGGGCTAAAAAAAAAAGGCTGGAGAGTAGTCAGTTGCCCCATATTCCAGTAATGTGCTCCTGGCCCAGGAGAGACTTCAGGTTGTCCCTCAGCATCCAGGCTGGACTGGGCAATGGCATCCCAGAGTGCAGGAGACGCAGTGCAGTGGCTGCTGGAAGCTGCGCTGGGGCAGCAGCAGCAGCAGCCAAGATTGAGAAGATCCCACCAAAGAACACAAGATAGGGATGACCCAAGAGGGCCAAGACCAACTGCACCTCATAACATGGGAGACAAGCACCAGGACCCACAGAGTGGGGTCACAGACCAACACAGAAGTCCAGCTCTGCCTAGTGGAGACCATGCTACCTGTAGGATGGGGAGGAGGGAATGTAGGAACCCAAAACATTGCGCTGGGAGCACGTGGCTTCTCACATGTGCTTCCTCAGGGCCGCTGGGGCCAAAAGAAGCCTAGTCCAAGCTCCTCCATGAGGATTCATAAGGACAGGGCTTTCACACACAAAACAGGGAGGAACCACAACAAGGTGGGAGCTGTCGCGGGGCAGGCAGCCCCTGCACACCAGAACAATTTATTGCTTGTTGGGACACAACGGCACAGCTACGAGGGCAGCGCGGTTTGGCCAAACTCAAGCAGAGGTTGGGGTCTAGATCAATATGGGGATACAGAGTGGGGAAAAGGGACTGGGACCCGGTGAGCTGCTTCGGTCTCAGAGGACGCTTGCAGGCACCAGGATGAGGGTGAGACAGCTTTGCCAGAGCACTGGAGGACTGTCAGAACACGTCCTCGTTGGCACAAGCAGGTCCTCTCAGGCCTTGGGATGCTCCTGCTCTGTGACAGAAGATGCTGGAGCTTGACGAGGGAGGAAATTTGAGGGGGAGCAATAACCCAGCACAAGCTATATGAGGTCCTGCTTCCAGCCCGGGAAAACCAAGCCTCGAGAAGGGGCCATCAGCACTGAGCCGGGGACGTCATCCCCATCTTCTCCTCTCCCTCACTGCTCAGATTATCTCCTGAGGACTCCAGGACCGGCAGCGTCTGAGGCAACGGCTCTCCAGTCTGGCCACCTTTACCTGCGGAGATCAACAGCACCCAGGGCAGAGGCTGCTGTGTATCCTCAGCAGCAGCGTGGGGAGCTCACACTGCCACAGCTGACACTTTCCACCCTCTGCCTGCCGTGCGTGGGAAAAGAGGCCGGGCACTCCATGTCCTACCTGCATCTCTTTTTGTCAGAAGAGCCTCCTTGACCACACAGTAATTATCCAAGTTCTCATAGGGCTGGAGCTCTGGGGGGATGACAGAAATAGCATGAGGGCCCAGGGGCTGTGGAGATGGAGCAGGACAGATGCAGGCGGGCGGCAGCCGTGGGGGCTGCAGGACAACCCGGGACACACAGCAACAGGGCAGCAGGGCCAGGCAGAGGCAGTGACTCCGCTGGGCAGGGTGAGCACGAAGGGCAGCTCCCGACCCTCACTGCCACCGCGGGCAGGAGGTGCTGGGAGAGGCAGCCGGAGGAGGTTCTCAGCTGGGGACAGCAGGTTTGGGACACGTTGCTCTGGCAGGTCAGCCAGAACCAGCTGGGCTGCCTTTGGCCACAACAGGATGGACAGAGGACATGCAGATGATCTTCCTGATGGCCAGGCTCCCCCAGCAACAGACCTTCTCCCCTTCCAGCTCCCACCCCAGCCCTACAACCCTCTCTGTGATGGCAGCCATACCGGTGTAATGGTCCTCCTCGGCTTTGCTGGGCAAGGACTTCCTTCTCCTGGGAAGGCAAAGGGAAATCCTAAGAGTCGGGACAGAGGCTGAGGTGGCTCAGGGTTCTTCTGAACCCAGCAGCAGAAGCATGGAGAGCTCTGCACATCCTCCCTCTGGGCTTCTCACGAGCACCCCAGAGGGACAGCAATGGTGGCAGCAACAGCAACCAGAGATGGCGTCCCTGACCAAGCCCCAAGGAAGATGCTTATGAGACCCAGTGAGAAGCCCGACAGCCAAGCTATGGTAGGAGCAGCCAGCTGCATCCTCAGCACCCGGAGAAGGGTGGGAGCATTGAGGAGAACCCGATCTCCATCCCCAGACACCTCACAGCACAGCACAGCATGGCCTGAGGCAGAGCAGCAAGCCCAAGTCTCCTGCCTACTCACCTGGACAGCACAAACCACAGGATCCCTGCAGACAAGAAGACCAGCACCAATAATACCACCACCACCGTGACCACCATCCCTGGCCATGGGCCCAGAGGCTGTCCTGCAACTGACACACAGCCATGTGTGGGTGCCAGTCTGGATGGACCATGTGCCAGTGATGGCCCCAACCATGGCGTTGGGTGTGTGCATGTGTGTAGGCATGTGTGTCCAGGCTCTGCTGTCCTGGATGCTGCAGGGACAGGCAGCCAGGCACAGGCTTCCCTTGCCCTCACGTCCACTGGCAGGGCAGAGGGAAGGAGGCTCTGGAGGACATGGAGTTGTCCCATCTCCCATACACAGCCAGAGGGTCGGGAAGCCACTCAATCAGACTGCACACATCAAGAGGACACACAGACCCAGGCTCAGCAGCCCTAGTGCTGTCTGACCTTCAGCCCCTCATGCACATGAACACAGTGGTGGGTATCATCATCTTTAGTGGAAGAGTAAAGGGTCCAGATCTGCTCTTGCAGTCACAGCCAGGAGCTAAAGTGATGCAGTTGCTCTGGGGACCAGGCGATGCACCCCCTCAAAGCAGGACTCACCCGTCCCCATGGCCCCCACTGCTGAGTTGGGCTCTCAGGTTGCCCACACTCCCTGTCTCTCTCTTGGTGGGGATGGCACGCTGCTCCAGACTCACTCACTCTCAGGGATGCCACCTCAGCCAGACCCGGGGCAGAACAACCATTACCTGAGATGTAGGTTTGAAATTCCAGGACTGACGCAGCCCCAGCACCAGCCACCGTCAGGCCCTGCACTGTCACCGTGTATTTGCTTCCAGGTGTCTGACGAGGTGGCATGTACTGCGTGACAGACTGGTTCACCGTCACCTGCTTGAATTCAAGGAAGCTGCCATTGTGCGCTCTCCTGGTCGTGATGTTCAGCTAGAGAAGGGACAGGGAGCTGGTGGGGAGCAGTACCCACCTCGCGCTCCCGCACAGGGCAGCTTTGCGGAGAGGGGCTGCTACTTCTGTCTGGGGACAGGAGGGGACCTGACCCCACCAGAAACACCAGCAGTGTAGAGCTGGTGTGCCCTGGCCAAGGAGGGCTCACACCTCTTTCCAGGCTGCCTGCACAGAGCTCCAGGCAGGAGGTACCTGGCAAGGTGAGGGGGACCGTGGGCAGTCCGTGGTCCCCTGGTACCTGGTATCCGATGATCTTCCCTTTGCAGGAGGGCAGTGGATTCCACGTGAGGGACCCTGTGTTAGGATCCAGCCATAGTTTCTCTGGTTTGTCTGGCACTGGAAGCACAGGAGGACAGGGTCACGCATGGGGCCAGCGAGGAGGGTCTGAGCCCAGAGGCAGCTCCTGGCCCAGGGGACAGACTGCAAAGGGACTCCCCAAGCATGGTTTGTCCCCCACATTTGTCCCCCACAAAGTCTGCATGTGACACAGCAGTGGCAATGGTGTGGTGAGGAGGGGGAGAGTGAGGAGGGGATGTACTGTGCTCCAGGGCCCTACACAACCCCTTCCCCAGTGGGATCAGCGGGATCTGAGCAGCCCCAATCCCAGGACCATCTCTGCAGGGATCTGATGATCAGGCTGAGCTGCCGGGCAAAGTGGACATGTACATTTCCTGTAGGCAGACACAAACCCGTTTCCTTTGTCGTGAAGAGCCGTGTGTACAGGATTGTGCTGGGGGCCATGGAGATGGTGACACTGTAGACAGTGAAGGGCTGCAGAGGAGGACAGGTGAATGTTCCCTCCTGGCCGTATAGCATCTCCTCTCCCATCACCTCCTCAGCGTCACAGGGAGGGGAAGAAGGCACAGCCAGACGGCACGTGGCCCGCATCTGCTGGCAGATTTCAGGGAGCCTGCAGGTCCAGTTCAGTTTGATGCTGGTGCTGGAAATCTCCAATGTCCCGGGGACAACCTGGAAGTCTTCTGCGAAAGAAATATTGCAAAAGGTCCCTCTCTTCCCTTCCCCTCCCAGCCTTGCAGCCAACTTCCGTCATCCCCACTGGTCACTAACGAGCCTGGCCACACACAGCCATCCTCTGCCTTCTCCCACACAACACTCAGGCACTGCCTGCACCTTCCTCTGTTCCTGGACCATTCCCAGGCATACTCTGCGTGCTGCAGCGACTCTGGGAGGGTAAGGGAAAGTACTTGAGGCTTCTCTGCAGCTGGGGCTAGCAACTGGTCTGGTGGATGGCCTCTTTCTCACCAGCAATGACTTCGCCTACACACTCAGCAGACAGACCAGGGCCCTGATCTCCTGCTCCTGGAGTCGTGCTCTTCTCCAGGCAGATCCTTTTGGCTGGTCTGAGCACACTGCCTGGGACCCATGTGCAGCAGCAAGGACTTGTCCCCTTCAGCACTGTGCAGGCTGCCCCAGCTGCCAACAGTGCGGACACAAACCTGGGATGCATCAGCAGCAGTTTTCTCTGGAGAGAATGTCCATGCCATGCCTGGACCACCCCAAGCACAGCGCACCAACACTGTGAGACACAGGCAGCAGCGCTCTCCCTCCCTGGGGTGAACAGACTGTGAGCACTGGGGGAAAGGCTGGTCCTGTCACTCACCCACACAGGTCAAGTTTCCCTCCATAGGGTACCAGTGGCCTGTGTCATCCCTCACAATCCAGCCGCTGCGAGGAATCAGGGAGTCTTGACCTGCGAACAGCTTCACACAGGCAATCTCCATAGCAGACGACCAGTACCCTTCTGTGCATCTCATCTTCGCCACTTCATTGAGGTTGTAGAACACCCGATCTGGCTCAAAGATAAACCTGGAGTCCCACTGGGGCTTCTGGCATTTCTCTGCACCAACAAGATGGGAAGGAATTAGTGGGGCTGTGGGTGGCCCGCAGCGCATACAGGGGATAGAGCAGGGATCCCTTCCATGGCACAGCAGGGTGAGGGATGGAGCTCCAGGACACCATACAGAACAGCCCTCTGGCATGGTGTCCCCAGCACGGGGATGAGGGCAAGAAGGGCCTTGTGCTGTTTTCCCTAGGCCTCCTCAGAAAGGCCAGGAGGAGACAGAGCTCCAGGGGTTTGGGGCACCATGCAGTGCTCAAAGCTCGCACTTGATGGAGGGCTTAACAATTGGCCTGGGGCCTCACAGACCCCTTGGTCTTGCCTGGCAATGTGTCACATCAAGGGCTGGCACAGCCTACAAGGGCAGGACACCCTGAAACTTGGGCCATACATGGAGCTGTCCCCATGGACCCTGCTCAAGTATCCAAAGGAGAAGCATCCCCTTTCCCAGCCCACCCACTTCCCCACACTCCCGGTGCTCAGAGCTGCATGCAGGGAACCAACCCCGAGCCCTCTCACTGTGGCCCATCCTGAGAGCTCATGGGGCACATGGTGAGTCGGGCAACACCAGAGGACGACCTATGACTGATCTCAGCATGTCATACTGGGTTTCCAAAACCAGCACAAGCTGGCCCTGGCCTCCCTCACAGAGGACCACAACACCCTGAGGCCTCCTGAGAAGGCAATAAAGCCTGAACACAAAACCTGACTGCTGCAGTGACGGCATGCAGCAGGGACCAGTAGGGGAGACCGACACAGGGGGACGAGGCCAGGCCTTTGCCCTGCCTGCAGGGGCTGAGAGGACACAGGGGACAGAGACCTGTGACTCCTCAGAGCCTGTCACTGGGCTGCCTCAACACTGCCTTCAGCAGCACCTACCATTTCCGCGGGCTGGCGGAGAGCCCAAACCCCCTGTGCATACACAGTCTGCCGTTCCCTGCTCAGGAAGGGCAGAGCGGGGCAGCCAGGAGACCTCCTGATGCCTCCCTTACCGATGCACTCCACGTTGGATTGAATGCGGATCCAACCACCTCTGCTGTCTGTTCCATGCCAAACTTCTCTGTATATAGGTTTCCCATGACTGGCGGACTGGAGTTCGCTTGAACATTTGACCTGGGTGAAGGATGGCTGAAAACCCTCAGGGCAGCTCAACACCACTTCTTCATTCTTCTTGTAACTCTCCTGATCTGGTGCTATCTGGAGTCTTGGGTCCCACTGGGGCCTTTGGCACGTTTCTAGCAGAGGTGAAAGTGGGTGTTAATTGGGGTGGCAGGTAACAAGGTAGGGCAGGGGTATGTGGTGGCATATGTGCAATTGTTTGATTTGTGGTAGAGCAGGGCAGCCAGAAGACCTCCTGATGTCTCCCTTACCAATGCACTCCACACTAGACTGAATGTGGATCCAGTCACCTCTGCTGTCCCTTCCCAGCCATGGGTCTCTGTATAAAGGATTCCAGTTGTTGATGGGCTGGTCTTCCCCCAAACATTTTATGTCCGTGAAGGATGGCTGGAAATCATCAGGGCAGCTCAGCATCACTTCTTCATTCTTCTTGTAATTCTCCTGGTCTGGTGCCAACTGGAGTCTGGGATCCCACCTGGGCCTTTGGCACGTTTCTGGTGGAGATGAAAGTGGGCGTTACCACAGCTGGCAGCAGGGAGTTTCCCATGTTGTCTCTCCCTGTCCACTGCCCTTCAGCACTGGGCTACCTGCACACAGACATCCATACACTCAGCACAGCTCTGTCTCTACCCAGGGCAGCCCATGTCCCCAAGGGAGGGCATTGCTAGGCACATCTCCCACAGACTCCAGCCCCAAACCCAAGGGCTGACTCAGCCTCAGGCACTTGGGGCTTCCTTCAGTCCCCTCCACTCCAACTCCTGGGGCTGCAGGAGATGTCTTCAGGGGTACAAGCAGACCTATGGACTCCAGGGTAGCACCTGGAGATTCAGCAAGGACCATGGCACCTCCATGGGCACCTCGCTGCTGGCACCAGAGCCTTCCCCAGGGCCTGGCACCCATGTTTGGACTGCTCAGGAACCACTGCAGGAGCTGCCGGCTTGCCCAGCTGCCACTACCTTATCTACTGCCTGGGCTGTCCTCTTCAACACTTTGCACAGGCATCACAGTGTCAAGGCGGGATGGTGGCATGCCTGCTGCTCAGCTGGGCAATGTCACAATGGCTGTCGAGGGCAAAGATAGAGAGGGGACATGGGAGAGGTGCTGCTGCATCACTTACCAATACACTCTACGGCCCTCTCAATGTACATCCAGGCACCTGTGCTGTTCCTGCCCCACCAGGTATCTCCATAGACTGGTTCTCCAGAAATCACTCGCAGAAATTCCCTTGCACATTTGACCTTGTGGTAGGATGGCTTGAGATCTCCAGGGCAGGTCAGCATCAGTACTTCATTCTCTTCATAAATGTCCTTGCTTGGTACAAATTGGAGTCTTTTATCCCACTGGGGTTTTGAGCACTTTCCTGTCAGGACAAAAGTGTGAGAGTCCCTCAAGGACAGGGACTAGTCAGGCATAGGAGGAGAGATTGAAGAGCTCTTTGCTAGCTCTTCCTTGCACCTATAAACCCTCTGCTCTGTGGAAAAGTGGAGCCTGTGTCTCACTGGGATGCTGGCAGAGGGGATGCAGGCATCAGCATGCTAGGAAGGGGGCTACTGTGGGTCTGCAACTCCAAGAACGTCACCCCAGTAAGACAGTGGCATGCTGGTGGTTAGAGCTGACTTGTTTTTTTAAAGCTTTCCTATGGAACAGGCAACAGGTGAGGGCCTGAATGAAGTGTCTGAGTCAGGACCAGGAGAGAGACCAGTAAGGGGCAACACTGTGGTGCAAGTGTTCCAACCTCACCAGGTGAGAAAATGTATGAATTCTTTTTTAAACTACTTGGTGAACAGCTTGACTAAACAGGGAACTGAGCTGCAGTTCAAGAGGCATTGTATAGGAGATGGAAGGAGAGGCTGCAAAGGAGCAAGATAAGCACTGCCTCTGCATGCAGAGAGGGTGCTAGGAAAGCTGAAGTTCAGCTAGAGCTGGCCCTTGTGAGGGATGCTCACTTCCTGCCAGCCAGCACTCATGGGGCTGCGCTCCCTTACACTGGAACAGGGGCATCACCACACTTCCCTTATCTGCTAGCAGGTCTTCATACCATCATATCAACCCTGCACCCTGGCCCTCCACCACAACGCACAGTGGACAACACCCCCCCATCCTTTGCCATTGCGTGTGTTGTCCAGAGAGGAAACTTCTTCCCCCGCAGCTGGATGCCTTCCAGCGCCCGCAGATCACACACTTCACTGCAACAGCCAAAATCCTGGACAGACCTGAAACCCGTGACTCACGCCAAGCCTGGTTAGGCAGCCCCAGCACCCACTTTCCCCCCTTCCATCACTAAACCCCCTGGAGCAGCGCACCCGTCCTCACGATCCTGCCCCAGGGTGGCATCCAAGGTCCCTCCCACCCCAGCACAGGCCAGGCCGCCTGCCCAGCAGCAAGCGTTTCACCAGGGACACCAGCCATCAGGGAGGAAATTCCTCTGCCACGGAAAAACAAACCACGCTTCAAAGAGCAGATTTCCACCTGTGAGGAGGAACGTTTTTTTTCCTGTTGGTACTTGTCAGGAAACAGGTCCCAAAGGGTGGCTGTCCCCGAGATGCTCTACAATGTGAAAGGTGAGGCAGAAACACCCTTACGCAGAAGGATGATGGGCGATGCAGCAAGAGCACGGCCTGGCTCAGTCAGGAGGTGACGATGACCCGTCATGCAAGAGCACACAGTGACAAGCAGGTTGCCCTCCTAAGGGAGCAGAAATCAACAAGAAGAGCCAACGAGGAAACAGCTGGCAAGGCCAAAGCATAGGAAGGGACACAGCAAGTGGGAGCAACTGGAGCACAAGGCTGTCTCCTGCAGATCTCAGTGGGGAGTGGAAGGTGAGCAGAACTGGGCCATAGGCACTGTCAGCCAGTACCGCGAGCCTTTGCTGTCTCAGTCTGAAATGCGCGTGGGTCAGTCAGACGCTGATGGCTGTCCCTGAACAGCAAGGACACAGGACTATAAGAGACAGTGAAAAAAGCACACATCCATGGCAGACATGATTCCTGGTGACACTTGAAGAGCGTTGACTGCAGCAAAAGCTGTTGCAGGGGGCTCTGCTTGGCTCCAGGGCTTTCCTCTCGGTGCAGGTGAAGGCAAGCTCTGCCCCCACCTGCAGTTCCGCTGGGCTACCCATAATCCAGACTCCAGCAGCCTCCTTGGGTGCTGCAGACACCAATGGCACAGCACACGACAGCAGGCGGAGGTTCCATCTGGTGCCCCACTCCTCTTCTGTAGACACAGATCCATCTGTTGGATGGATCTGCTCAGAGCCAATGCCTCTACCAAGCCCATCACAGCCTCCTCCAGCTGGGACGCCTCAGGCGGAGGAGAGGAGAGCCATGGCTATTGACAGGCCTTCTCAGGGATGGGCTATAGGGAATGGGAGAAAGGGCCAGGAGTTGCTGCTGAGACAAGGGGAACAGGTCCCATCCTGCCCCGGATAGCTGAGGGCTTCCCATTGCTGGAAGGGCATCAGCAATTGGTGACATGACTCACGGCACATCTGATGACTTGGCAAGCCACTTCTGCTCCCATTTCCCTCCAGACGGAACAACTCACACCTCAGGCCCCCTAACCCCTCATGCAAAGAGCAGCTGCTCCTGCTGTGCCCCATGGGGACCTCGACAGCTACTGGCAACCCCAGGGCACAGAACACAGTCTCTGTAGGAAAGCCCACAGTCTCCATAGGAAGAGTCCAGCAGAGACCCCGGAGGTGCCCCTAGCCCACCGGGCACGGAGAAAGAACAGACCAGTGCTGTACAAGAACAATCCCACCAAGCCACAGCTCCCCCGACCCTACGGACTACAGGAGAGAGCAGGTGTCCCACCTAACACACGGATTCATCCCACAGCTCCCCACGTCTTCGCTGAACACCACCACCGATCACCTTCCCCTGCGACAGGGATGCTGCTCTGAGCGCCCCGGGAAGGCCATGTACCGCAGCTTCATCTGGCCACTGCACAACAAGAACCGGCCACCTCCTGCTCCCAGGGACTCTGCCCACTCCCTACAGGGACATTGCAGCTCCCGTGCTCGCAGAGGCTTTCCCAGCATACCAAGGCTTCGCCCCACCACAACCCAAGGGTCTCGGACTGCTGCAGACACCGGCTGCAGCCCTCCCCAACACGGGTGCTGTGGGGGATAAAGCAGCATAGCAAACGTGCAGGGAGAGGAGCAGCAAAACCTTTTCTGTAAGAGAGAGGTGCGATCCACCCTTACCTGCTTCCTTGTCTCCCCCCTGGTTCTTGGGACCAGAGTCCTGTATCCGTGCAGGCAGCAGAGGGGCAAGGATCAGGAGAAAGGCCAGAGCCAGCCCTTGCAGGGCCATGCCGGCACGAAGTCCCCGGACAGGACTCAGTCTGAGCTGCTGGGGAGAGGTATCAGCATAACCCAGCGTAGGAGAGGTGCAGACACAGAAATGAAACAGCCACCTAGGGAAATCGCATGTCGTGCAAAAAAGCTTCCTCTTTGGAAAGAAAGCGTGCCACCAGCCACAGGGCTGCTCCTTGCCCATCTGCCAGCAAGCAGCAGATCCAGGCTCAATGACGTCTTCTCTGTGCCTTGGTCCAGCCTTTTTGCTGGCTACCTCAGGCCTCCATAGCCCTGCTCCCACAGACATGTCCAAAGCCTTCTCAGGTCTGCCTCACTCCTCTCTCCCTCCAGATCCAGTGGTGGATGTTCAGGAAAACACCTCTGGTTCATCTGCCCAAATGCATCCCAGACTGCTCTCATCAGAGCCCTGAGTGAGCCACCCAGATACCACATCAGACTTTGCAGTGGTGAGGTGGGAAATCACTGCTCATTATTCAATGTTGTGAGCAAAGGCTGAGCTCAAAACCCTTTGCTCATGTCCTGGCACCCCAGGGGAAGGGGGCCATCCCATCTGTGCAGGCCCCAGACAGACCCTAGAGAGATCTTTCGTGAAAACATACTGCCATCCAGGTCTCATGATGCAGGGTGTTACAGAGCCTTTCACTCATACCTAACAGCAGTAGCAAGAATACCTGTGTGAGGCATGACCAAGTAGGTGATCTGCTAAGCTTGGTGGCAGAGCTTTGAGAGGAAGTGGACAAGCTAAGGAGCATCAAGGATTCTAAGAAGAGATAAGACTGGTGGAACCATGCTCTGCCCTCCCTGAGAGAGAAAGAGGAACATCAATCAGAAAAAGACTTCCCCCGAAACCTGAGGTGCCCTTCCAGAAGCGCTTCACACCACAGCAGAGTCAAGAGGAAAGACCCATTGCATCAGGAGAGGTGCTGGAGCTGAGTAACGCAACCCGATATGCTCCACGTATAACAAACAGCGCAACTAAGAAACGGCGATGGGTGATAGTAGTAGGTGACTCCATCCCGAGAGCTACAGAGACACTCAGTTGCTGACCTGACGCACTGTCTAGAGAGGTGTGCTGCTTACTGGGGACTCGTATCAGGAATGTCACCATGTGACTACCAAGCCTCGTACAGTCCTCTGACTATCATCTGCTGCTGTTGTTTTATGTGGGCACCAGCGATACAGCCAGGAGCAATGTGAGGAATATCAAGAAGGTCTATAGAGCCCTGGGAGCAGCAGTCAGGGACTCTGCGGTGTGGGTAGTTTTTTCATCAGTCCTCCCGGTCAAAGAGAAGGGGGTTGAAAGGGACAGCTGAATCTGGCAAATCAACAAATGGTTACAGGACTGGTGCCACAGCCAGGGGTTTGGCTTCTGAGACCTTGGGACTCAGTTTGAGAAACCTGACCTTCTGGGGCCTGATGAGGTCCACTTCTCACAGAAGGGGAAGAGCATCCTTGGTCAGAGGCTTGCCAAGCTCATGAAGAGGGCTTTAAACCAGAGTTGCCCAGGGAGGGGAACCTTAATCCACCGAACTCCTATGAGGCTGATGCCAATGTCAGGGAGGTCAGGGACAGGTAATGTTACAGTGGGGGTCTGCTGTAGGCCACCTGACCAGGAAACCAGGGGGATAAGGCCCTCTGTAGACAGATAGAAGCAGCCTCACATTCCAAAGCCCTGGACCGGGGAATAAGCAATGCAGGATGTTCCCAGAATACATAGATGATAACTTCCTCTGCAAGTGATAGAGGGGCCAACAAGGAGAGATGCCATGATGGACCGTGTTCTCACCAATAAGAAGGTGCTGGTGGGGCTCATGGGCAGCCTTGGCTGCATTGACCATGACATGGTGGAGTTCAAGATCCTTAGGGTGGTGAGAAGGGTGCACAGTAAGCTCACTACCCTGGACTTCAGGAGAGCAGACTTTGGCCTCTTCTGGCATGTGCTTGGTAGAGTACCATGGGATAAAACCCTGGAGGGAAGAAGGGCCCAAGAAAGCTGGATAATATTCAAGGATAACCACCTTGAAGCTCAGAGCCATGCACCCCAACAAAGAAGTCAGGCAAAAACATCAGAAGGCCTGCATGGATGAACAAGAAGCTCCTGGAGAAACTCACACTCAAAAAGGAAACTTACAGAGGGTGGAAGCAAGGACATGTAGCCTAGGAGGAATACTGAGAAATTGTCCAAGCAGCCAGGAATCGGGTTAGGAAAACTAAAGCCCAGATAGAGTTAAATCTGGCCAGGGATATCAAAGGCAACAAAAAAAGCTTCTACAGGTATGTCGGTGGCAAAAGGAAGCCTAGGGAAACTGTGGGACCACTCAGAAAGGAAAAGGGAGACCTGGTCACCCAGAATATGGAGAACACTGAGGTGTTCCACAACTTTTTTGCCTCAATCTTCACCAGCAAGTGCTCCAGTCACACTGTCCAAGTCACAGAAGGCAAAGGCAGGGATGGAGAGAATGAGGAACTGCCCACTGTAAGAGAAGACCAGGTTCAACACCATCTAAAGAACCTGAAGGTGCACAAGTCCATGGGACCTGATGAGATTAATCTGCAGGTCCTGAGGAAACTGGTCGATGAAGTTGCTAAGCCAATAGCCATCATATTTGAGAAGCTGTGACAGTCTGGTGAAGTTCCTGCTGACTGGGAAGGGGGAAACATAACCCCCATTTTTAGAAAGGGGAAAAAAGGAAGACCCAAAGGACTGCAGGCCGGTCAGTCTCACGTCTGCGCCCAGCAAGATCATGGAGCAGATCCTCCTGGAAACTATGGTAAGGCACATGGAAAATAAGGAAGTGATTGATGGCAGCCAACATAGCCTCACTAGGGGCAAATCGTGCCTGACAAATTTGATGACCTTCTATGATGACGTTACAGCGATGGTATATAAGGGCAGAGCAACTGATGTCACCTGCCTGGACTTGTGCAAAGCATCTGACACTGTCCCGCACGACATCCTTGTCTCTAAATTGGAAAGACTTTGATTTGATGGATGGACCACACAGTGGATGAGAATTGGCTGGATGGTCACACTCAATGGCTCAATGTGCATGTGCAAGTGGCAACCAGTGACAAGTGGCATTCCTCAGGGGTCGGTACTGGGACTAGTGCTGTTTAACATCTTTGTTGGCGACATGGACAGCGGGATTGAGTGCACCCTCAGCAAGTTTGCCAACAACACCAAGCTGTGTGGTACAGTCGACATGCTGGAGGGAAGGGATGCCGTCCAGACAGACCCAGACAGGCTTGAGAGGTGGGCCCATGCAAACCCCATGAAGTTCAACAAGGCCAAGTGCAAGGTCCTGCACGTGGGTCAGGGCAATCGCAACACAAATACAGGCTGGGCGGAGAATGGATTGAGAGCAGCCTTGAGGAGAAGGACTCGGGGGTGTTGGTTGATGAGAAGCTGGACATGACCCAGCAATGTGCACTCGCAGCCCAGAAGGACAACAGCATCCTGGGCTGCATCAGAAGAAGCGTTACCAGCAGGTGATTCTGCCCCTCTACTCTGCTCTTGTGAGACCCCACCTGGAGTACTGTGTCCAGCTCTGGGGCCCCCAACATAAGAAGGACATGGACATGTTGGAGCGAGTCCAAAGGAGGGCTACGAAGATGATCAGAGGACTTCTCCTGTGAAGACAGGCTGAGAGAGTTGGGGTTGTTCAGCCTGGAGAAGAGAAGGCTCCACAGAGACCTTATTGCAGCCTTTCACTAGGGGTGAAGCTGAGCCAGAGAAAAGGAAGGGAGGGAAGGTTGTGTTAAATTATCATTGTTTCTCACTTGTCAAGTCTATTTAAACTGGCAGTAAATTAAATTTGTTTTCACCAGGTTGAGTCTGTTCTGCCCAGGACAGTTACAGATCCGTGATCTCCCCATCTCTATCTCAACTGATGAGCTTTTCCAGACATCCTCCTGGGTTTGAAGGAGATGAATGGGAGCGTTGGTGCCAGCCGCAGGTCAGCCCACCACAGCTGTGTTCAGCCAAGACTTTACTGCTTTTTGTCAGAGCAACTAACAACAAACCAAAGTTGAAAATGTGCCCAAGATTTTTTCCTAGCAAAGCCAGCTGGTCTCAAACTCTGTGTCAGTTTCTCCTTAAACTCTACTTATTAGCTTGAACTCACCCATCCACAACAATCCTGCTGTTGATTCCCACTGATAGACCTACCAGATCTGACAAGCTCCTGAACCAGCCAGACGTGGGGTTTTTCCCTGTCTCCTCCAAACCTTTTCTGCTACGCCACTCTGAGCTCCACTTTCTCAGTGCCTTCTAGGATGGACTGTACCTTGAGATGGACAGTGTACACAGGCCTGTGGGTAAGAGGGTCTTCCTGCAGCTGGATGGAGAACATATATGCCTGTCCCTCACTAGGTCCGGCAGGGTCTTTGGCTATGGGAGGGAACTCCCTGGGTGCTCCTCATTTTGGGCCATAACCTCAAGGCTGGATTTCTCATACTGCCCCAGCCTCCTGTCGCTAATCACCATCGAGCTCTTCTCTGACCTCCTTTCCAGCTCACACACTGTTGCACAGCCTCAAGCCTGCATCAGTCCTGGCTCCCCATGCTTTGCAGCTCTCCTGGGCAGCTCCTCTTTCAACCCTGTGGTTTAGACTGCCTCTCTCTGTTTCACTTCTTCATGAAGTGCTCTGGACTCTTTCTCATTCCTTGAATAGAGGCTTATCCCACTGACGTCTGAACTCCCCTCTCACCCTGCCTGCACTGAGATGCAGGCAGCGGGCTGGCACACAGCTTTCCTGGCACGGAGAGCGTGGGCTCAGGCAGTTGCAGGGAAGCTCTCTCTCTCCCTGACTACATTCCCTGAGCACTGTGCTGATCGCATGTCTGTAGGCATGTGTGTCCAGGCTCTGCTGTCCTGGATGCTGCAGGGACAGGCAGCAAGACACAGTCTCCCCTTGCCCTCATGTCTGCTGGGCAGTACAGATGGAGAGAGGTTCTGGAGCACAGGGACTTGTCCCATCTCCTATACACAACTGGAAGGTTGGGAAGCTGCTTAACCAGGCTGTGCATAGCAAGAGGACACACAGACCCAAGTTCTGCAGCCCTAGTGCTGTCTGTCTGCAAGCTCCCAGCATATACGCATAGCAGGGTGGGTGTTACCTATTCTGGGATTATTTTATTCAGGGACCCTAGGGTAAGATTCTGCTGGAGCTACACCATAGACTAAGGATCAAGCCCTGCCTGCATGACCTGATGGCTCTGAGGCTGCTGTTCATGGCTCACAACTCAGGATACTTCACTGGCCCTCCTGTCTTTCTGATGTGACCTGGGATTCCTGCAAACTCATCCTAATGCCTATCAGACTTCCACCACTGTAGCCCACTTCCCCTCAGCACGAAGTTTTGCCAGAAGCCCTCATGGAGCCTCATGTCACCCACACACCTACACCACAAAGTTCCCAATCATTTGTGAAACACAGAATGGAGCTCTCTGTATGCCAGGTGCTCTGTCCTAGCCTGGACAGCTCTGGCCACTGCCCCCACCCAGGTCCCAAAGCCCCTTCCTGCCAGGACCGTCAGGGACTGAGGCTGGCACCAGCACCATCCCCGCAGAGCCCCAGGGCAAGCACAGGGCAGGCTTAGGGGCTGCCTCGACACTGCCTTCAGCAGCACCTACCGTTTACCTGAGCAAGCAGAGAGTCCCAAACCCCCTGTGCACATACAGCCTGCCTTCCCTGCCCCTTTAGGCTGTCAGAAAGGGGGGTTCTCTCCAGGACTTGGAAGACGTGCAGGAGGTCCATCCTAACTTTTGGAATGGCAAAAGCAGGAAATCCACAACTTGCAGACTTTGGGAGGTGCCTCGTCAACCCAGGAGGCTTGTGGCATTCCCAGTGAGAAAAGATCACAGCTCAAATCCAGCTACCAAGGGACCTGACAGCTCTCCAGCTGCGTCTTTCTGTCCCTGGGCACCCAGCAGAGGTGCGACAACCAGGACAATGCCTCAACCCTGCACTCACGGGGTCATGCTGCATTAATTGCCAGGGCAAGACTGAGGTCTCGGCCCCATAAAGGGCCTCTCAGCACACGTCTGTGTAACTGACTGCAAGAGGTGCAAGCACAGAAATCAAATAGCCATGGAATCCAGCTCAAGAGGCTTCCTCATTGGAGGTGAAACCTCCGTCAGTGTCAGAGCTGCTGCTTCTCTATTCTCAGTGCATGGAGATGCTGTGTTCAAGCTCCAAGGCTTCTTGGGATGCCCCAGTGGACCAGCCCAACCCAGTCCCAGCTGGATCAGGCTGTCTTTGTATATAATCCTGCAAAAAGACATCCCCTAACCATCCCCAAACCTTCTCTGGACGTTCTCCTGCCAATGGAGGCTCTTCCCGCCCCTCGCTGCTCCCACATTTGATAACTCTATCCTCCTGCCCCACTGAAACATACTGCAGTCAGGCTGTCCTCTGTTCTCCAGGCAGGACAGACTCACGTGTGCAGTGACGCTGCATCCAAGAATCCCAAAACTGTGATTCCCAAATGGACTCGAAGGTGCAGTGACGAAGCAGCTACGCACAATGCCTGGTACAGGACAGGGACACAAGGACACTGATGTCCTGGAGGATACACAGGAATAACACAAATCTTAAGATTCATAGGAATCCACCATGAAAGAACGCAGCAGAATAAGAGTGAAAGGGGTGGCACACAATGATTGCTATGGAGCATTGCTTGAGTGGCCTCAGGCAAATGGCTGCTAGTAGAAAGATGAAGAACAAATTGTAGCTGTAGACAAAAGGTAAAGTACAGCACTGGAGACACAAGATGCACAGGCAAAGAAAACAAAGCGTCAGAAGGTCGCACAATTAACTAGAGGTTTGGCAGGGAAGAGAGATGGCACAGAAGCAAAGGACCACAACGATTCAGTGTTCGGGGTTGTAAAAAGCACATCTGACAACGAGTTTGTCATACCAGATTCCAAGGAACTCAGGAGAGCCCGTATGCCCAAGGGCAGGAGAAGGAATGGAAACATCCCAGGAAACACACAGAGGTGGAGAAGAGGGTGATCGATTGCCCTGTCTTCTAGCAATGTTATCCTGGCCAAGGAGAGCCTTCAGGTTGTCCCTCAGCATCCAGGCTGGACAGGGCAATGGCATCCCAGAGTGCAGGAGACGCAGTGCAGTGGCTGCTGGAAGCTGCGCTGGGGCAGCAGCAGCAGCAGCCAAGATTGAGAAGATCCCACCAAAGAACACAAGATGGGGATGACCCAAGAGGGCCAAGACCAACTGCACCTCACAACATGGGAGACAAGCACCAGGACCCACAGAGTGGGGTCACAGACCAACACAGAAGTCCAGCTCTGCCTAGTGGAGACCATGCTACCTGTAGGATGGGGAGGAGGGAATGTAGGAACCCAAAACATTGCGCTGGGAGCACGTGGCTTCTCACATGTGTTCCTCAGGGCCGCTGGGGCCAAAAGAAGCCTAGTCCAAGCTCCTCCATGAGGATTCATAAGGACAGGGCTTTCACACACAAAACAGGGAGGAACCACAACAAGGTGGGAGCTGTCGCGGGGCAGGCAGCCCCTGCACACCAGAACAATTTATTGCTTGTTGGGACACAACGGCACAGCTACGAGGGCAGCGCGGTTTGGCCAAACTCAAGCAGAGGTTGGGGTCTAGATCAATATGGGGATACAGAGTGGGGAAAAGGGACTGGGACCCGGTGAGCTGCTTCGGTCTCAGAGGACGCTTGCAGGCACCAGGATGAGGGTGAGACAGCTTTGCCAGAGCACTGGAGGACTGTCAGAACACGTCCTCGTTGGCACAAGCAGGTCCTCTCAGGCCTTGGGATGCTCCTGCTCTGTGACAGAAGATGCTGGAGCTTGACGAGGGAGGAAATTTGAGGGGGAGCAATAACCCAGCACAAGCTATATGAGGTCCTGCTTCCAGCCCGGGAAAACCAAGCCTCGAGAAGGGGCCATCAGCACTGAGCCGGGGACGTCATCCCCATCTTCTCCTCTCCCTCACTGCTCAGATTATCTCCTGAGGACTCCAGGACCGGCAGCGTCTGAGGCAACGGCTCTCCAGCCTGGCCACCTTTACCTGCGGAGATCAACAGCACCCAGGGCAGAGGCTGCTGTGTATCCTCAGCAGCAGCGTGGGGAGCTCACACCACCACAGCTGACACTTTCCACCCTCTGCCTGCCGTGCGTGGGAAAAGAGGCCGGGCACTCCATGTCCTACCTGCATCTCTTTTTGTCAGAAGAGCCTCCTTGACCACACAGTAATTATCCAAGTTCTCATAGGGCTGGAGCTCTGGGGGGATGACAGAAATAGCATGAGGGCCCAGGGGCTGTGGAGATGGAGCAGGACAGATGCAGGCGGGCGGCAGCCGTGGGGGCTGCAGGACAACCCGGGACACACAGCAACAGGGCAGCAGGGCCAGGCAGAGGCAGTGACTCCGCTGGGCAGGGTGAGCACGAAGGGCAGCTCCCGACCCTCACTGCCACCGCGGGCAGGAGGTGCTGGGAGAGGCAGCCGGAGGAGGTTCTCAGCTGGGGACAGCAGGTTTGGGACACGTTGCTCTGGCAGGTCAGCCAGAACCAGCTGGGCTGCCTTTGGCCACAACAGGATGGACAGAGGACATGCAGATGATCTTCCTGATGGCCAGGCTCCCCCAGCAACAGACCTTCTCCCCTTCCAGCTCCCACCCCAGCCCTACAACCCTCTCTGTGATGGCAGCCATACCGGTGTAATGGTCCTCCTCGGCTTTGCTGGGCAAGGATTTCCTTCTCCTGGGAAGGCAAAGGGGGGAAGTCCTAAGAGTCAGGACAGAGGCTGAGGTGGCTCAGGGTTCTTCTGAACCCAGCAGCAGAAGCATGGAGAGCTCTGCACATCCTCCCTCTGGGCTTCTCACGAGCACCCCAGAGGGACAGCAATAGTGGCAGCAACAACAACCAGAGATGGCATCCCTGACCAAGCCCCAAGGAAGATGCTCATGAGACCCAGTGAGAAGCCCGACAGCCAAGCTATGGTAGGAGCAGCCAGCTGCATCCTCAGCACCCGGAGAAGGGTGGGAGCATCGAGGAGAACCCGATCTCCATCCCCAGACACCTCACAGCACAGCACAGCATGGCCTGAGGCAGAGCAGCAACCCCAAGTCTCCTGCCTACTCACTTGGACAGCACAAACCACAGGATCCCTGCAGACAAGAAGACCAGCAACAACACCAACACCACCACTGTGATAACCATCCCTGGCCACGGGCCCAGAGGCTGTCCTGCAACTGACACACAGCCATGTGTGGGTGCCAGTCTGGACCATGTGCCAGTGATGGCCCCAACCATGGCGTTGGGTGTGTGCATGTGTGTAGGCATGTGTGTCCAGGCTCTGCTGTCCTGGATGCTGCAGGGACAGGCAGCCAGGCACAGGCTTCCCTTGCCCTCACATCCACTGGCAGGGCAGAGGGAAGGAGGCTCTGGAGGACACGGAGTTGTCCCGTCTCTCATACACAGCCAGAGGGTCGGGAAGCCACTCAGACTGCACACATCAAGAGGACACACAGACCCAGGCTCAGCAGCCCTAGTGTTGTCTGACCTTCAGCCCCTCATGCACCTGAACACAGTGGTGGGTATCATCATCTTTAGTGGAAGAGGGCAGAACAACCATTACCTGAGACGTAGGTTTGAAATTCCAGGACTGACGAAGCCCCAGCACCAGCCACCGTCAGGCCCTGCACTGTCACCGTGTATTTGCTTCCAGGTGTCTGACGAGGTGGCGTGTACTGTGTGACAGACTGGTTCACCATCACCTGCTTGAATTCAAGGAAGCTGCCATCATGTGCTCTCCTGGTCGTGATGTTCAGCTAGAGAAGGGACAGGGAGCTGGTGGGGAGCAGTACCCACCTCGCGCTCCCGCACAGGGCAGCTTTGCGGAGAGGGGCTGCTACTGCTGGCTGGGGACAGGAGGAGACCTGACCCCACCAGAAACACCAGCAATGTAGAGCTCACACCTCTTTCCAGGCTGCCTGCACAGAGCTCCAGGCAGGAGGCACCTGGCAAGGTGAGGGGGACCGTGGGCAGTCCGTGGTCCCCTGGTACCTGGTATCCGATGATCTCCCCTTTGCAGGAGGGCAGCGGATTCCACATGAGGGATCCAGTGTTAGGATCCAGCCACAGCTTCTCTGGTTTGTCTGGCACTGGAAGCACAGGAAAACAGGGTCATGCACAGGGCCAGCAAGGATTTGTCCCCCACAAAGTCTGCATGTGCTGCAGCAGCAGCAATGGTGTCATGAGGGCAGGAAGTGAAAGTGGGACGTGCTGTGCTCCAGGGCCCTACACAACCCCTTCCCCAGTGGGATCAGCGGGATCGGAGCAGCCCCAATCCCAGGACCATCTCTGAAGGGAGCAGATGATCAGGCTGAGCTGCCGGGCAAAGGGGACATGTACATTTCCTGTAGGCAGACACAAACCCGTTTCCTTTGTCGTGAAGAGCCGTGTGTACAGGATTGTGCTGGGGGCCATGGAGATGGTGACACTGTAGACAGTGAAGGGCTGCAGAGGAGGACAGGTGAATGTTCCTTCCTGGCCGTATAGCATCTCCTCTCCCATCACCTCCTCAGCGTCACAGGGAGGGGAGGAATGCACTTCCAGCCGGCACCTGGCCCGAATATGGTGGCAGGCATCGGGGAGCCTGCAGGTCCAGTTCAGTTTGATGCTGGTGCTGGAAATCTCCAAAGTCTCAGAGATAACCTGGAGGACATCTGTGAAGGAAATATTGCAAAAGGTCCCTCTCTTCCCTTCCCCTCCCAGCCTTGCAGCCAACTTCCGTCATCCCCACTGGTCACTAACGAGCCTGGCCACACACAGCCATCCTCTGCCTTCTCCCACACAACACTCAGGCACTGCCTGCACCTTCCTCTGTTCCTGGACCATTCCCAGGCATACTCTGCGTGCTGCAGCGACTCTGGGAGGGTAAGGGAAAGTACTTGAGGCTTCTCTGCAGCTGGGGCTAGCAACGGGTCTGGTGGATGGCCTCTTTCTCACCAGCAATGACTTCGCCTACACACCCGGCAGACAGACCAGGGCCCTGATCTCCTGCTCCTGGAGTCATGCTCTTCTCCAGGCAGATCCTTTTGGCTGGTTTGAGCACACTGCCTGGGACCCATGTGCAGCAGCAAGGACTTGTCCCCTTCAGCACTGTGCAGGCTGCCCCAGCTGCCAACAGTGCGGACACAAACCTGGGATGCATCAGCAGCAGTTTTCTCTGGAGAGAATGTCCATGCCACTCCCGGACCACCCCAAGCACAGCGCACCAACACTGTGAGACACAGGCGGCACTGCTCTCCCTCCCTGGGGAGAACAGACTGCGAGCAACGAGAAAGTGGCCAGTCCTGTCACTCACCCACACAGGTCATCTTCCCCTCCACAGGGTACCAGCGGCCCGTGCCATTCTTCACAATCCAGCCGCTGTGAGTAATCAGGGAGTCTTGCCTTGGGTTCAGTTTCACGCATTTGATCTCCATGGGAGGAGGCCAGTGCCCCTCAGGGCATCTCACCTTCACCACTTCATTGAGGTTGTAGGACACCCGATCTGGCTCAAAGATAAACCTGGAGTCCCACTGGGGCTTCTGGCATTTCTCTGCACCAACAGGATGGGAGGACATCAGCAGGGCATAGAGTGGACCCACAGGGCATACAGGGGATGGACCAGGGGACCCCATCCGTGGCACAGCAGGGTAAGGTATGGGGCTCCAGGACACTGTAGAGAGTAGCCCTCCCGCCCAAGCTGGCCCTGGCCTCCCTCACAGAGGACCACAACACCCTGAGGCCTCCTGAGAAGGCAATAAAGCCTGAACACAAAACCTGGCTGCTGCAGTGACAGCATGCAGCAGGGACCAGGAGGGGAGACCGGCACAGGGGAACAAGGCCAGGCCTTTGCCCTGCCTGCAGGGGCTGAGAGGGCACAAGGGACAGAGACCTGTGACTCCTCAGAGCCTGTCACTGGGCTGCCTCAACACTGCCTTCAGCAGCACCTACCACTTCCACAGGCAGGTGGAGAGCCCAAACTCCCTGTGCATGCACAGCCTGCCTTCCCCTGCTCAGGAAGGGCAGAGCGGGGCAGCCAGAAGACCTCCTGATGCCTCCCTTACCGATGCACTCCACGTTGGATTGAATGTGGTTCCAGTCACCTCTGCTGTCCCTTCCATTCCAAGTTTCTCTGTGTACAGGTTTACTGTTGCTAATGAACAGGACTTTTCCTACACACTTGACATGGGTGAAAGACAGCTGGAAACCCTTAGGGCAGCTCAGCAGCACTTCTTCGTTTTTCTTGTAATTGTCCTTGTCTGGTGACAGCTGGAGTCTTGAGTCCCACTTTGGTCTCTGGCACGTTTCTGGCAGAGGTGAAAGTAGGTGTTAGTTGGGGTGGGACATGTCAAGGAGGTGGGTTGGGAGTAGGTGGTGCCATATCAGCGATCCCCAGCAAGCCCTACAGTCACTGAAGGGAGAGGGAAGGTAACACATCTGTCTGCCCGGACATGACCACCCCACAAGGCTTGTTGGGAGGGGGCTGTCCTTGTGAGTGACCCCATCAGCTTGGCCTGGGGTCTTCACAGGCAGGGGTTGGATGAGGCTGTGCCAGAATTCACTGGGACAATGGTCTCAGGGAGATCTGAGTGGCCCTGATCAGGCATCAGAAGTGCATCCAGGCCACAGTGGTGATGCTGGAAGCTCAGAGATGGATGTATGGGACAGGATTTGACCATGGGGCGTCATAAGAGGCCCCTCCTGACACCCTGCTTACCGATGCACACTATGTTCCCCTCAATGTGGACCCAGGCATCACTGCTTTTCCTCCCCAGCCACACATTGCTGTTTAGAGATCCAGAATAATTCAGTGACTGAGCTCCCCCTGCACATTTGACATGGGTGAAGGATGGCTGGAAACCATTGTCACAGCTCAGCGTCACTTCTTCATTCTTTTTGTAATTCCCTTGGACTGGTGCCATCTGGAGTCTTGGGTCCCACCAAACAGGCCTTTGGCATGTTTCTGTCAGAGGTAAAATAGGGTGAGAAGTGTTTTGGGGAGGTGACAAGAAGAGGTTTGTGACAGCTCTCTTCTCACCATGAGTCTGACCATTCACCTTAGCACACCAAGAGTCTCTTTACTCCGACAATAAGCCCAGGCACTCTTCAGGGGCACAGGCCTTATAATCACCCCTATCTCCAGGATTCCCAAGCCTCCCCCAGGTTCCACCCATGCATGGAGTGCTTGAGACCCCATTCTCTTTGCACCCCTCATGCCCAGGTGAGCAGTGCTCCAGTGACAGCCTCCCCAGCCAGAGCTCACCCAAACCCCAGAGAAGCTTCCCAGGGAAACAAGCAGCACAAAGTGCTAAAGCCTCAGGCTGAACCCTTCCAGCCACTCCTCCTCCTCTCAGTTTACAGCTGCAGCTCTCCATCATGAGCCAGAAGACACTGGGGTGCTCACTCCCTCACTCTCTCCACCAAAGACAAGAACTGTGGGAGTGCACCAGCCGCACTGGGCATTTCCTGCTATGGCACACCCTCACAACTTGGCCCCATGAGACAGCTTTCAGCCCCAACACCCTGCCCTCAGACCTCCATATCTATGTTCAAAGCATTGGACACAAATCTCACACCCCACTCCATGCACCCATCCTTTTTTGTGTACTTCACCCCGAATAAGCCTGCCTTGTCCTGCTCTGGTAGACATGTCACCCAGCCTTGCTCATCCAGTGCAAACCAAGTCCATGAGGAGGCATTGGGGTAGTAGGTGCCATCCACGGAAATAGCATGAAACACCTCTCTTCAGTTACACACGTCCCCACCACTGCCCGCTTCCTGCCAGCCAGCACTCATGGGGCTGCGCTCCCGTACACTGGAACAGGGGCATCACCACACTTCCCTTATCTGCTAGCAGGTCTTCATACCATCATCTCAACCCTGCACCCTGGCCCTCCACCACAACGCACAGTGGACAACACCCCCCCATCCTTTGCCATTGCGTGTGTTGTCCAGAGAGGAAACTTCTTCCCCCGCAGCTGGATGCCTTCCAGCGCCCGCAGATCACACACTTCACTGCAACAGCCAAAATCCTGGACAGACCTGAAACCCGTGACTCACGCCAAGCCTGGTTAGGCAGCCCCAGCACCCACTTTCCCCCCTTCCATCACTAAACCCCCTGGAGCAGCGCACCCGTCCTCAAGATCCTGCCCCAGGGTGGCATCCAAGGTCCCTCCCACCCCAGCACAGGCCAGGCCGCCTGCCCAGCAGCAAGCGTTTCACCAGGGACACCAGCCATCAGGGAGGAAATTCCTCTGCCACGGAAAAACAAACCACGCTTCAAAGAGCAGATTTCCACCTGTGAGGAGGAACGTTTTTTTTCCTGTTGGTACTTGTCAGGAAACAGGTCCCAAAGGGTGGCTGTCCCCGAGATGCTCTACAATGTGAAAGGTGAGGCAGAAACACCCTTACGCAGAAGGACGATGGGCGATGCAGCAAGAGCACGGCCTGGCTCAGTCAGGAGGTGACGATGACCCGTCATGCAAGAGCACACAGTGACAAGCAGGTTGCCCTCCTAAGGGAGCAGAAATCAACAAGAAGAGCCAACGAGGAAACAGCTGGCAAGGCCAAAGCATAGGAAGGGACACAGCAAGTGGGAGCAACTGGAGCACAAGGCTGTCTCCTGCAGATCTCAGTGGGGAGTGGAAGGTGAGCAGAACTGGGCCATAGGCACTGTCAGCCAGTACCGCGAGCCTTTGCTGTCTCAGTCTGAAATGCGCGTGGGTCAGTCAGACGCTGATGGCTGTCCCTGAACAGCAAGGACACAGGACTATAAGAGACAGTGAAAAAAGCACACATCCATGGCAGACATGATTCCTGGTGACACTTGAAGAGCGTTGACTGCAGCAAAAGCTGTTGCAGGGGGCTCTGCTTGGCTCCAGGGCTTTCCTCTCGGTGCAGGTGAAGGCAAGCTCTGCCCCCACCTGCAGTTCCGCTGGGCTACCCATAATCCAGACTCCAGCAGCCTCCTTGGGTGCTGCAGACACCAATGGCACAGCACACGACAGCAGGCGGAGGTTCCATCTGGTGCCCCACTCCTCTTCTGTAGACACAGATCCATCTGTTGGATGGATCTGCTCAGAGCCAATGCCTCTACCAAGCCCATCACAGCCTCCTCCAGCTGGGACGCCTCAGGCGGAGGAGAGGAGAGCCATGGCTATTGACAGGCCTTCTCAGGGATGGGCTATAGGGAATGGGAGAAAGGGCCAGGAGTTGCTGCTGAGACAAGGGGAACAGGTCCCATCCTGCCCCGGATAGCTGAGGGCTTCCCATTGCTGGAAGGGCATCAGCAATTGGTGACATGACTCACGGCACATCTGATGACTTGGCAAGCCACTTCTGCTCCCATTTCCCTCCAGACGGAACAACTCACACCTCAGGCCCCCTAACCCCTCATGCAAAGAGCAGCTGCTCCTGCTGTGCCCCATGGGGACCTCGACAGCTACTGGCAACCCCAGGGCACAGAACACAGTCTCTGTAGGAAAGCCCACAGTCTCCATAGGAAGAGTCCAGCAGAGACCCCGGAGGTGCCCCTAGCCCACCGGGCACGGAGAAAGAACAGACCAGTGCTGTACAAGAACAATCCCACCAAGCCACAGCTCCCCCGACCCTACGGACTACAGGAGAGAGCAGGTGTCCCACCTAACACACGGATTCATCCCACAGCTCCCCACGTCTTCGCTGAACACCACCACCGATCACCTTCCCCTGCGACAGGGATGCTGCTCTGAGCGCCCCGGGAAGGCCATGTACCGCAGCTTCATCTGGCCACTGCACAACAAGAACCAGCCACCTCCTGCTCCCAGGGACTCTGCCCACTCCCTACAGGGACATTGCAGCTCCCGTGCTCGCAGAGGCTTTCCCAGCATACCAAGGCTTCGCCCCACCACAACCCAAGGGTCTCGGACTGCTGCAGACACCGGCTGCAGCCCTCCCCAACACGGGTGCTGTGGGGGATAAAGCAGCGTAGCAAACGTGCAGGGAGAGGAGCAGCAAAACCTTTTCTGTAAGAGAGAGGTGCGATCCACCCTTACCTGCTTCCTTGTCTCCCCCCTGGTTCTTGGGACCAGAGTCCTGTATCCATGCAGGCAGCAGAGGGGCAAGGATCAGGAGAAAGGCCAGAGCCAGCCCTTGCAGGGCCATGCCGGCACGAAGTCCCCGGACAGGACTCAGTCTGAGCTGCTGGGGAGAGGTATCAGCATAACCCAGCGTAGGAGAGGTGCAGACACAGAAATGAAACTGTCACGTAGGGAAATCGCATGTCGTGCAAAAAGGCTTCCTCTTTGGAAAGACAACCTCCCACCAGCCACAGGGCTGCTCCTTGCCCATCTGCCATCAAGCTTGATGTGCCCTTCCAGAAGCGCTTCACACCACAGCAGAGTCAAGAGGAAAGACCCATTGCATCAGGAGAGGTGCTGGAGCTGAGTAACGCAACCCGATATGCTCCACGTATAACAACCAGTGCAACTAAGAAACGGCGATGGGTGATAGCAGTAGGTGACTCCATCCCGAGAGCTACAGAGACACCCAGTTGCTGACCTGACGCACTGTCTAGAGAGGTGTGCTGCTTACTGGGGACTCGTATCAGGGATGTCACCACGTGACTACCAAACCTCGTACAGTCCTCTGACTATCATCTGCTGCTGTTGTTTTATGTGGGCACCAGCGATACAGCCAGGAGCAATGTGAGGAATATCAAGAAGGTCTATAGAGCCCTGGGAGCAGCAGTCAGGGACTCTGCGGTGTGGGTAGTTTTTTCATCAGTCCTCCCGGTCAAAGAGAAGGGGGTTGAAAGGGACAGCCGAATCTGGCAAATCAACAAATGGTTACAGGACTGGTGCCACAGCCAGGGGTTTGGCTTCTGAGACCTTGGGACTCAGTTTGAGAAACCTGGCCTTCTGGGGCCTGATGAGGTCCACTTCTCACAGAAGGGGAAGAGCATCCTTGGTCAGAGGCTTGCCAAGCTCATGAAGAGGGTTTAAACCAGAGTTGCCCAGGGAGGGGAACCTTAAGTTTGCCAACAACACCAATCTGTGTGTTGCAGTTGCCAACAACACCAATCTGTGTGTTGCTGGAGGGAAGGGATGCCATCCAGACAGACCCGGACAGGCTTGAGAGGCGGACCCATGCAAACCTCATGAAGTTCAACAAGGCCAAGTGCAAGGTCCTGCACGTGGGTCACAGCAATCACAAGCACAAATACAGACTGGGTGGAGAATGGATTGAGAGCAGCCCTGAGGAGAAGGACTCGGGGGTGTTGGTTGATGAGAAGCTGGACATGACCCAGAAGGACAACAGCATCCTGGGCTGCATCAGAAGAAGCATGACCAGCAGTTTGAGGGATGCGATTCTGCCCCTCTACACCGCTCTTGTGAGACCTCACCTGGAGTACTGTGTCCAACTCTGGGGCCCCCAACATAAGAAGGACATGGACCTGTTGGATTGAGTCCAGAGGAGGTCTACAAAGATTATAAGAGAGCTGGAGCACTTCTCCTATGAAGACAGGCTGAAAGGAGTGTGGTTGTTCAGCCTGGAGAAGAGAAGGCTCCAGGGAGACCTTATAGTGGCCCTCCAGTAGCTAAAGGGGGCCTACAGGAAAGATGGGGAGGGACTCTTCACTAGGGAGTGTAGTGATAGGACAGGTCATAAGGGTTTCAAACTGAAAGAGAGTAGATTTGGATTAGATATTAGGAAGAAATTCTTTACTGTGCGGCTGGTGACACACTGGCACAGTTGTGGATGTCTCATACCTGGAAGTGTTCAAAATCAGCTTGGACAGGGTTTTGAGCAACTTGGTCTAGTGGAAGGTGTACCTGCCCATAGCAGGGGCATTGGAACTAGATGATACATAAGGTGCCTTCCAACTCCAATCATTCTCTGATTCTATGAAAAAAAAAAAAACAAGATCAAAGGAATCCTGTATCCTCCCATCATCAGGCAGAATGCAGTAACTTAAAGGAAAGGAGTGAATGGAGGCAAGTCCACGCTCAGGGCAGCAAGTGAACTGCCTCCTTGCCCACCTCGCTTTCCCAGGTTCCTCTGTACAACACGTATGAGGGTCTGGATGTGGAAGGTCAGTTAGCTGATGACATGGGTGATGGTCCATCTACACCAGAGGTGTTGGCAAGGCCAGAAAGACCTACCCCCTGAATCACAACCACCTCCACAAGAAAGAAAAGATGGGTTGTAGTTGTAGGTGACTCCCTTATGAGGGGAACAGAGGGTCCAATATGCCAGACAGACCCTCCTCTTAGGGAAGTCTGCTGCCTCCCTGGGTCCCGGGTTAAGGACATCATTAGGAAACTTCCTAGCCTGGTACAGCCCTCGGACTGTTAGCCATTACTGCTCTTCCATGTGGGTGGCAATGAAGCTGTAACATGTAGTCCAAGGGCAATCAAAAGACACTTCAGGGCCTCGGGATGGGTAGCAAGGGAGTCTGGAGCACAGGTTATTTTTTACTTCTAACCTTCCAGTTGTGGGCAGTGACATTGGAAGAAAGAGATGAACCCAGTCTTTTAATACATGGCTCCGTGGCTGGTGTCACCACAAGAATTTTGGATTTCTCTATAATGGGATGGTCTACACTGCACCAGGCCTGCTGGCATTGCATGGGATTCATCTTTCTCAAAGGGGCAAGAGGGTCTTTGTTCATGAGCTAGAGGGGCTCATCGACACAGCTTTAGACTAGACTTGAAGGGGAATGCTGGCTACACTGGAGCACACTTGAAGTCTAACAGAGATGAGCCAGGGACTCCTGAGGTCATAGGAGCCAACAGGGAAACTCCAGTGAAACACCTCAAAGGAATTAATAGGTGTTCCTCTAAGAAGGTGACATGGCCAACAGCCCAGCTGAAGTGCCTCTACACCCATGCATGCAGCATGGGCAACAAACAGGAGGAGCTGGAAGCCACCGTGCTGCTAGAAAGCTACAACCTAGTTGCCATTACTGAAACCCGGTGGGACAAATCCCGTGACTGACTGCAACTACCGATGGCTACAGGCTCTTCAAAAGGGACAGGCGAAGAAGGTGTGGAGGGGTTGCCCTCGATGTCAAGAGGATAGACTGTGAAGAGCTGCCTCTGAAGAATAGCCACAAGCAGGTTGAAAGCTTACAGGTAAGAACTAGAGACCGAGGCAACAGGGGGAACTTTGTGGTTGGTGTCTACTACATTTTGCCCGATCAAGGGGAGCTTCTTGACGAAGGCTTCTTACGCCAGCTACAGCAAGCATTGCACTCACAGGCTCGTGTCCTGCTGGGGGACCTCAACCATCCCAACATCTGCTGGAAAAGTAGCACAGTGAGCTGTAGGCAATGCAGGAGACTCCTGGAGTGCATCAAGGATAACTTCTGAAGCCAGGTAATAGACAACCCTACCAGAGGGGATGCAATACTGGACCTAATGCTCACCAATGCAAGTGAGCTCATCGGTGACATCAAGATTGGAGGCAGCCTGGGCTGCAGTGATCATGCACTGGTGGAGTTTCACAGTCCTGAGGGGTATGGGATGGGTGATGAGTAAAGCTATGGATGTCATCTGTCTGGACTTCTGTAAGACCTTTGACATGATCCCCCACAACATCCTTCTCTCTAAATTGGGGAGATATGGGTATGATGGATGGACTGTTAGATGGATAAGGAATTGGCTATGTCCAAAGAGTTACAGTTAATGGCTCAATGTCCAGGTAGAAACCACTAATGAGTGGTGTCCTTCAGGGGTCCGTACTGGGATCAATGTTATTTAATATCTTCGTCGGTGGCATAGATAATAGAATTGTGTGCATTCTCAGCAAGTTTGCAGACAACACCAAGTTGAGTGGTGCACTTGATTCACTCAGGGAAGGGATGCAGTTCTGAAGGACCGTTAAAGGAGAAGCCACTGCCTGAGCATTCCCACACCATCCAAGGAGCCGCACATACACCACCCGAGTCTGTCACTCCTTCGACCATTGTCCTTTCACAGTGGGAAACGGCAGATATTTTTTGTTTGGGGCGTTCCAACATGTTATTGGATTCTTTTACTTTGTCCAGGCCAGCGGGCTGTTGGCTGCTCTTATCTTGTTGATTTACAGTCTCTGCTGATGGTCGTCGCCTCCTTATCTTCTGGTTTGCGCTGGTGGAACACGGGGAACTGAAAAGTCCCAGACTAGGGGAAAACACTACTGAAACACCAGTGTGTTAAAAACATTTTTCTTCTACTAAAAGACTAAACACAGCACTGTATCAGCCGCTAGGAAAATTACTAAGAAAATTAACTGTATTGCGGCCTAAAGACTTATTTAAGCTAAACAACTAACATGTCTTGATGAGGACCCAGACAGGCTTGAAAAGTGGGCCCATGTGAACCTCAAGATGTTCAACAAGGCCAAGTGTATGGTCCTGCACCTGGGTTGGGGCAATCCCCAGTATCAATACAAGCTGGGGCATGAAGGGATTGAGAGTAGCCCTGCTGAGAAGGACTTGGAGCTACAGGTGGACGAAAAATTGGATGTGAGCTGGCAATGTGAAAGAAAAAAGCCAACCATGTCTTGGGCTATATCAAAAGAAGCATGACCAACAGGTTGAGGGAGGTGATTCTGCCCCTCTACCCCACTCTTGTAAGACTCCACCTGGAGTACTTTGTCCAGCTCTGGGGCCTCCAACATAAGAAGGACATAGACCTGTTGGAGCGAGTCCAGAGGAGGGCTACAAAGATGATCAGAGGGCTGGAGCTCTTATCCTATGAGGACAAGCTGAGAGAGTTGAGGTTGTTCAGCCTGGAAAAGAGAAGGCTCCACAGAGACCTTATTGCAGCCTTTCACTAGGGGTGAAGCTGAGCCAGAGAAAAGGAAGGGAGGGAAGGTTGTGTTAACTTATCATTGTTTCTCACTTTCCAAATCTATTTAAATTGGCTAAAACACCCCTGGTTCACCTGCCCAAGCCCACCCTAAGGTGCTCTCATCATGAATCACTTTTGCCTTGAAATCTCTCTACTTATTAGCTTGAACTCACCCATCCACAACAATCCTGCTGTTGATTCCCACTGATAGACCTACCAGATCTGACAAGCTCCTGAACCAGCCAGACGTGGGGTTTTTCCCTGTCTCCTCCAAACCTTTTCTGCTACGCCACTCTGAGCTCCACTTTCTCAGTGCCTTCTAGGATGGACTGTACCTTGAGATGGACAGTGTACACAGGCCTGTGGGTAAGAGGGTCTTCCTGCAGCTGGATGGAGAACATATATGCCTGTCCCTCACTAGGTCCGGCAGGGTCTTTGGCTATGGGAGGGAACTCCCTGGGTGCTCCTCATTTTGGGCCATAACCTCAAGGCTGGCTTTCTCATACTGCCCCAGCCTCCTGTCGCTGATCACCACCGAGCTCTTCTCTGACCTCCTTTCCAGCTCACACACTGTTGCACAGCCTCAAGCCTGCATCAGTCCTGGCTCCCCATGCTTTGCAGCTCTCCTGGGCAGCTCCTCTTTCAACTCTGGTTTATATGGCCTGTCTTTCTTTCCATGGACAAAGAAGCATAATTGCAATATGGTCCAACACAATCAGTGTTCTGGGAATGGGTGCTGTCACCCAGGGTTCTCTTCACCACCTGGATGGGAACGGTTGGCCCCGAGCTCCATGGCAGATCCTTTCCCGGGAACCACCACCATCAGCACCATGTGACTGCTTGATGTATCTGTCTGCATTAACTCAAGTAGCGTAGCAATACTGTGGAATTTCTGGAAGCCAGGTCTCTCCTAAGATCTATTCAGGAACATCAGTACATCAAGTCCAGCTGTCTCACATACAGGTATTGTGAGATTAATGGGGTAAAGTCTTCTGGCATACTTGCAGCAAGAGGAGAAGCTGCACTAAGTCATGTCCTCCCTGTTTCCTTGGTGGTTCCCTGTGCTTTGGAAATGAGGCGCTTTTTTTGTCCCTGTGCAGCCAGCAGAGGTGCAAAAACCCAGGAGAATGACCACAGCCAGCACTCACTGGGTAATTTCCTCATAAAATCCCAGCATTAGATGTAGACACCCCCACTGCCTCTTTTTGCCATATGAAAGAAGCCAAAACAGTGAAAGAAAACAGCCAACTTGTGAAAACGCAGGTGGTGCAAGAGGCTTTCTATTGCAGTTGATATGAGTATTTATCTTCTTTTCCCCTATCCTGAAGTGCACTGGTGCCTAGCAATCTGTGTTTGGCCTCTTCCTCCTTAGAAAGTCACAGTTTCTTGAGATTTGTTGTCTTAGTATATAGCATACACTAGTAAAAGTCTGAAGAAATACCAAAAGCCGGCAGAGTCAGTTGTATGCGTAGCTCTGACACTGTCTAGTGTGTGAGCTGCTAGTTCAATTGATGCCTTATGTGGGGAACCACATAGCAGACTTCAAACAAGAAAAGGTTTCAAAGGGACTGTTAAGTCACACAGCAACTCATGAATCCAATCTTGGCATGGAATGATCAACAGGAAGTGATGAGCTCCAGCTCTGAGACCACTCACTGCACTTCCAAGGGCACATCACATGTGGGATGCACATACCCTGCATACTCCACTCTAGCGCTTGCAGCAGGACTAAGTCTCACAGAACCATCTCAACTCATCTTAGATACTTTCTAATACAGATTTCCTGCTATTGCATACAGCAGATGTGTACATTTTTGCCCATAAAAAAGCCAGGAAGCTATATACCTTCCTCTCAGTTGGGCTGAGGCCCCAAGGCAGTTGATTTGATTATCATAAACATGATTACCGGGCTGTTTCCTGAAGATTTGGTTTGATCATCAATGAACTAACAGGACTAAGACCTTCGGACTGAAGAGAGAAAAACCCAAACCACCTACAAACTACAATCAGTTTTGCTTCTGATAGGGAAGAACATTGAGGTCTCAAAACCATCCACAAAACCACAAGGGAAGGAGAAGTAGCTGTGGGTTTTGAGGATCAGGCTTTGTGGAAAGCACTGCTAACATTACCACCATGTTCCCTCACAGTAAAGTCTATTTCTGTGTCAGACCTCACAAACAACAGAAATATTTGAGGTTTATCCCCATCCCTACCCCATGTCCTTGAGGGAGCCCAGTGTGGGGCATACCTATAGATCATCAGACATGGCCATGGTCATGGGGGTGGGCTGAGGCCAAGTTGGGATGTCATCCTGCAGGCGGTGGGTCAGCATCAGGCCTGGGGAGGGCAACCCAGTCAGATCCAGTCCTGAAATGTCCAGGCAGCACCAGTGTGTTAATCCCATGTGATCTGCTCATTCCTGCTCCCTTCCCAGGGCCATCTTCAGCATGTCCCACGCTGGCTCTGGGACAGGGAATCTGGCTAAGCCCAGGAGGTGGGAATTGTAAGATATGGAGCAGGATCTCAGGCCAGACTAGCTTCCCCCCAAACTCTGCTGCCCAAAGGTGCTGCTTTCAGGGCAGGCTCTCTACACCAAGATCAATACTTCTGACCTGCTCTTTCTGCCCCCATGTTTCATACCTACATCCCCCCATGCACCCTCAGGCAGGGGTGGCATATTGCGCCTGTGGTCTCTCTCGCTGCCCGAGTGGGGCAGCTCTCTATCTCCTAGACAAACCTTTTGCCCTGTACCTCCTTCATTGCACAAGCCTCTCTACAGTGCTCCCGTTCAAATGCTCCTCCCAGCCCCATGTGTTGGCCCCACATGTCACAGCTCTCTGTCATAGGCAGCTGATGGAGCGCATGTGTTTGGTGGAGTCATGAGTCTCTCCTTCCATACACAGGTCTTAAATAAAGGGCTTGGCATTTCCCCTTTTCAGTTCTAAGCCTGTACAGCTTCCAGAGGAAAGCAAATCCCGAGGAACCGCCTATACCACCCAGGGTAGCTGGGAACAGAGAAGTGCTCAAAATATCCTGAGCCCGGAAGGAACCAGATGAATAGGGAAGAAAAAGCCAAGCAGCTGTTTCCCCGGTGAAATGGAGCCACTGGCCTGGTGGAGGGGGGAAGGTGGCACAGCTGGTGGTGCTAGCTGGTCTTCTGGGGACTGCGCAGCCCCATCGTCCTGCCTGGCGCTGCACCAATGATGCCTTGGAGGCGACATTGCTGCTACCAGGGGTACCCTGAGCTGGTGCAGCTCTCACCTGACCTGTCCCAGGATGTCTATCCATGTCCTGGATGTGCAGTTGCCAACAGCAGAGCAGCTTCCCTCTTACATGGGACACCAGAAAGCCGAGGTCTGGGTCCCTGCTCACCCCTTTCCTCAGTGTGTGGCCCTGCAGAACCACCTGGAAGCCTGCTGGCTTCTCCCAGCCTTCAGCCTCTGACCAAGGCTTGCCGTCACGTGGTGCTGTTTCCCATAAAGGCTGGGCAGGTGGAGGAGAAGAAGGGAGGAGGGCATTGCATCCTGGTAAGTCAGTGCGAGCGATGGGGATGGCACGGTGCCCAGAAAGCAGCTGCCCTTTGTTGTATAAATGTGTGCATAAAGTTACGCGTGTTTCCAGCCAAGGATGAAGCCAAGGGGAAGATCCTGAGCAGAGATCTACAGCAGCACCACAGCTGACCTGGAGGCAAAGGGAAGGTCCCATCTCAGGCAACCACTTCCCATGGGGAACCCCCACTTAGCCTGGCCCAATCGAAATCGTGCAGAGCCCAGGGCCGTGAGACAAGCAGGCTGGGGAGGCAGGTTTCCAGGCAGGAGGTGGTGGGGAGGGCGGGTGGATGCTGCTTCACCCCTGCCATGCGGGAACTCAAGTGTCTGGAAAGCATCAGGAGGAGGATATCAGTCTCCCTCTGGGAAGCCTGGCAAGATAGTGCCTGTGGTGGCCCTCTTTCATGAGAGTCCAGGCTACAGGGCATCCACACAAATGCTCCTGAACATCCCATAAGAATGAAGAAAGGACACGCCATGCATCATGGTGTGACTTATGTGCCAGGTGCTGGACTGGTGGTGACACACTTGGCTCACCCGCGGCCCGCAGCACCCAGTCGCTCCTGGCTGTAATTACCCCAGGAGACCAGTTTGTCCAGTGCTGGCGCAATCAGCCACTGCAGAACAAGGGCTCAGCAGGGTGGGGTGACCAGCCACCCATGACACAGGTGGACAGAAATTAGGCCACAGTAATCAGAGGTATTAATGTGTTGTGGTGGCATGCAGGTGCTGCCTGGGAACAGGGCTCCAGCATGCAGGGCACAGCAGGATCAAAGCCCTGCACCATTCATCTCAGCTCTACCTTTCACTAGAGCTGGCAGAGATGTCAGGTCAAGGCAGCGCTGCCACCACTTGGCTTGGCTCAAGTGTCACCTGCATCTGCTGCTGCCAGCCAGGGACCATCAGCCTCACATCTTTGCCACTAACATAGATCAGTAACACCCATTCTCCTTCATTTTTTACCCACTGAGGGGTACAAGGCCGCTGTGTGTGGACAGCCCTGCTCCCTGTTGTGTTGTAGCGATGTCCCCATGTAGAACAACACACATCTCCTTTCCTTGCCTTGGTCTTTGTGGCAGACCCTGGCACACCTTGTCTGTGCCAATACCCATCCACGTACACCAGGGTGCGGGAAGGTTTTTCTGCTCAGGCCCCATGGATCGTGCTGATGCAGGTCAGGGTGCCTTGACTCATGGGAGAGGGCAGGAGATGAGAAATGCTGGCAGCGCTGCTCATGGAGCTTGCTAAGCCTAATGAGATTTTCAACAGCCAGGAGAAGAGCTGTGATTGAATCAGCTGCAAGCAGCAGCACGACAGCGACTTCCAGGCTGAACATAGCGCAGCTGCCTTCCCTCCCCACACTGGGACATGTTCCAGCCTGAGCTGCCTCAGCCTGCCCTGCCTGGACAGGGGCTGGCCAGGGCACAAGGATGAGGGAATGGGCTGTGAAGTGCCCCCAGTCACAGGGAGCTTCCCATCTTCCTGGTGCACAGAAAGCTGATGCCCTGCTTTGCAGCCCCCCCGATACCTGGACAGAGCATCACTGTCCACGCGTGGCCATGGCATCGGTGACCTCCAGGTGAAAGGCTCCCATGGACATGGCACCAGTATAGGTTAGGGGCGGACCTGCTGGGAAGTAACTCGGAGGAGAAGGATCTGGGGGTCCTAGTAGACAGTAAATTATCCATGGCCCAGCAATGTGCCCTTGTTGCCAAAAAGGCCAATGGCATCCTGGGCTGTATAGGGAAGAGTGTGGCCAGTAGGTTGAAGGAGGTCATTCTCCCCCTCTACTCTGCACTGGTGAGGCCACAACTGGAATACTGTGTCCAGTTTTGGGCTCCCCAGTTCAAGAGGGACAGGGAACTGCTGGAGCGAGTCCAGCGAAGGGCAACTAAGATGATTGAGGGCTTGGAGCATCTCCCTTATGAGGAAAGGCTGAGAGAGCTGGGACTCTTTAGCCTGGCGAAGAGAAGGCTGAGGGGAGACCTTATTATGGTGTACAAGTATCTAAAGGGTGGGTTGAAGGAGGATGGAGCCAGGCTCTTTTCAATGGTTCCCAGTGACAGGACGAGGGGCAATGGGCACAAGTTAGAACACAGGAAGTTCCGTTCAAATACACGGAAACACTTCTTTACGGTTCAGGTGACAGAGCACTGGCACAGGCTGCCCAGGGAGGCTGTGGAGTCCCCTTCTCTGGAGATTTTCAAGACCCGCCTGGATGCAGTCCTGAGTAATGTGCTCTGGGCAATCCTGCTTTAGCAGGAGAGTTGGACTAGATGATCTCTAGAGGTCCCTTCCAACTCTGAAAATTCTGTGATTCTGTGACATCCAGAGCCCAGCACCATCACCCTGTTCCTCTGTGCCCCAGCACAGAGAGGGGAAGCTGAAGGGGAAGGCAGCAGTCGCAGGAGGCCAAGCACATGACTCAACTCTCTGTCTGGACATGGACATGTCCATGTTTCCTCCTGGGAATGGTCCTGGCCCATGACCTGCCTCGAACCCGCCCTATTTAGCACTGGCTAAAACTGTGTCAGCGAACCAGCCGAGTGATGTGGACGATTACAGGGTGTCATGGTTTCAGTTGGGATAGAGTTAATTTTATTACTAGCAGCTGGTATAGCGCTATGTTTTGGATTTTGGATGGGAATAGTGTGATAGCACAGTGGTCCTTTTGATTGTTGCTAAGCAATCAAGGCTTTTTCTGCTTCTCTCACCACCCCACCATCAAGCAGACTGGGAGGGCATAAAAAGTTGGGAGGAGACATAGCCGGGACAGCTGACCCGAACTGACCAAAGGGATATTCCATGCCGTGTGATGTCATGCTCAGTATCTAAAGCTGAGGGAAGAAGAAGGAAGGGGGCAGACATTCAGAGTAGTGGCATTCGTCTTCCCAAGTAACCATTACGTGTGATGGAGCCCTGCTTTCCAGGGCATGGCTGGACACCTGCCTGCTGATGGGGATCAATGAATGAATTCCTTGTTTCGCTTTGCTTGTGTGCACAGGTTTTGCTCTACATAATGAACTGTCTTTATCTCAACTCACAATTTTTTTCTCACCTTTACTCTTCCAATTCTCACCTCCATCCAAACTGGGGCAGGGGGGAGCAAGCAAACGGCTGCGTGATTCTAGCTGCCAGCTGGGGTTAAACCACAACACAGGGCCATGCTCAGGATGAGGAGTTACTCAGAAAGGTGTAGCCTCGGTGACCGCTGGCTCAGTGGTGAAGAGTCCCTTGCAGCACCTACCTCTTGCTCAGGCATCTGGGAGAATGAGCAGGGCTCCACACTCTCTGCTTGGGGGCAGGAGAACAGAAGAGGCTAGGAGCACCTCTCTTACCCATGCTGCTGTGGCCAGGGTGGGATGTGCCCTTCCTGAACAGAAGCCCAGAGCTCACAGGGCTTCAGGTTCTCTAGCCTGATGCATTGCTTTCCCCTAGAAGATTTTCCTTTGTCAGCTCTGTGACGGGAAAGCAAGCCAGGGCAAGGCTGAGGATGTTGGTTCATTAATGTAGAGTCTCGAGAGGGGACTGTGCATGTGGGTTTGTTCTGTGGGGTCTCTGGCAGGCGCTGTGCTGAGCTGTGCATTCCCTCACCGGCCTTTCTCTCCCCATTGCTGTGCTGTTTCTGAGTTCCTCCCTGTAGCAACATCAAGCCGTGCAGATCAAAGAGCAGCAATGAACCACAGGAGAAGGCTCTTTCTCAAAGCCATACGCCAAGACCCACTGATCACTCTCAGCCCTGCTCCCTGCCCTGCTCTCCTGCGACTGGTGCTGTGGGCCACAGGGCTGCTCCCACAGCCAAGGCCAGTCCTGGCCTGCTCTGATGTGGTCCCGCTCAGCCCTCCACTGCAGCCAGACCGGGTTCCTGGCGTCCCTGCTCCTGGCTTACGTCTGGCAGAACCACAAGCACTTCAGGGACGCTGCGCTGTGGCTGGGGAGTATTACTAATAGCCTGGCACAGGGCAAGAGATGGAACAAGGCTGGCACAGCCTCCTGGGATGAGTGTGGAGCTGCTGAGAGCCCCATTGCCCAGGACCAGGTCAATAGGGCAAGGAGCAGCCCTGTTACCTGCTGGGCAGCCGTGGAGGATGGGACCATGGCAAGTATTGAGAGACAAGCTGTGCAGGCTGGCTCAGGAGCAGCATGGGAGAACATAGAATCACAGAATGATAGAATCATAGAATGGTTTAGGTTGGAAAGGACCTCGAAGATCATTGAATTCCAACCCCCCTGCTATAGGCAGGGACAGCTCCCACCAGACCAGGCTGCTCAAAGCCCCATCCAGCCTGGCCTTGAACACCTCCAGGCATGGAGCTTCCAGAACTTCTCTGGGAAACCTGTTGCAGTGCCTCACCACCCTCAAAGTGAAAAATTTCTTCCTAATATCTAATCTAAATCTACCTTCTTCCAGTTTGAAGCCTTTGCCCCTCATCCTATCACTACATGCCTTAGTAAAAAGTCCCTCTCCAGCCTTCTTGTAGGCCCCCTTCAGATACCGAAAGAAAAGAAATAGAAATAGAAAGCTGCTATAAGGTCTCCCCAGAGCCTTCTCTTCTCCAGGCTGAACAGCCCCAACTTTCTCAGCCTGTCTTCACAGCAGAGGCGCTCCAGCCCTCGGACCATCTTCATGGCCCTCCTCTGGACCCACTCCAATAGGTCCATGTCTTTCCTATACTGGGGGCTCCAAAGCTGGACACAGTATTCCAGGTGGGGTCTCACCAGAGTAGAGTAGAGGGGCAGAATCATCAGAGATGCTGGAGGTGGTAGCATTGCCCCTACCTCTTTGGCACAAGGTCACCAGCACCTGGTGACCAGTGAAGCTTTCTGCAGTACTGGTTCACTGCAAGGGTGTAGTTGTGCTCACATGGCTGCATGTTGAGTTACCGTGGGTTGCAGGTGGTGCTGGCCTAGACAGAGCTGCCTGTCCTCCTTTTCAGAGGTGGTGGTTGTTATGGGTTTGCTTTATCAGTGTTCTCAGTGTTTTCAAATTCACAGGGCTTCCAACAGGTACTTACTCAGCTGCCTTCAGGCATCAGCTGGTAAGTCCCCTGCCACTGCGTTGGACACCCTGGCAGGGGCACCGGGGCTTGTTTGAGGAAAAGCAGAGCAGGGAGCTGAAATCACTGCCCACCACTAAGAGACAGGGATGGGATGTGGATGCTCCCTGCACAGATGTCATGGTACTGGCACCCAGGTGTGGAAAGCGTTGAAAGGAGATAACAGGAGGCAGTAAGCAACTGCTGCCAGGTGCTGTGCTGACTCTGCTTGTAGAAAATTAATGACACAACAAATATCTGCAGCCCTCCCACTTGCATACAGCCCCACATCGATCTTCAACCCAGGGTGCCAGGGAGGGAAAGGAGGTAGGGAGGCAGCATTGTGCCTGAACAGCAGTGACCTTATCAGTCCCTGCTTGCAGCTGGACATGTGCTGCTGCAGCTTGCAGCAACGTTGCTGGGAATGGAGTGTGCACGGCTCAGCAGCATGCAGCGCGCTGGGAAATGTAGTCCTGCTGCATCACCTGTAACGTGTGCTGTTGGGCGTAACCAGACTGCACAGGAACTACTGGGACTGGAACCTTCTCCCGTATATTCTGGGTTCCTCGCACTGACCAGGCCTCCTAGCAGGTTGCAACAGACCCTGCTGTGTCCCCGTCAGCTCTTTCCTATGGGGCAGAAGAGGGAGATGTTTGTCAGGGACTGGCCCTCTCATAAGCAGGGAGCTGGGGAACATGCAGGACACAAGGCAGGTGTGGAGATCTGCTGGATGACGTGGTAATTTGGGAAAAGAGCTGAGGTTGTCAGGGGACAGGGGTGAGAGGACACCAGGGAACAAGAGGCTGCATCCACATTCTGGGAGAAAGCACCAAAGGGTGTAAGTCATATGAGTGAGTCGATGTTCCTTGTCCTGCTCACCTCTGGGTCTACACAGCCCCTCCAGGCTGGAAAACCCTCCTGAAACAAAGCCTTGTGCCTGCTCTGGCACAGCTTCACACACTCACCCCCCGCAGCTGTTCCTGGACCCCCTGCGACAGCAGCCATTGATATTCCTGAGTGCAGAAAAGAAACCTCAGGTATGGATGGGCTCTTGCACATGGTGCAGAGGACAGGCCTGGTCCAGTTCTGGCTGAGGGGCTGTGAGCAGGGCAAGCCTTTGGCCAGGGTGGGTTACTGTTGGCTGAACCCAACCAGAGCTGTGCTGCAAGGACCTGGGGCTGCAGGTGCCAGTGTGGAATAGAGGGGGGTTGCAGCAACCACCAGGCTTTCTGCGTGGAAGCCCCCCTACATCCCTCACTGCCCTGCGGACAGCCTGGCCACCCCATGGCCATGGTGTGCCCTAATCCTTACAGGACGCCCCCAGCCCCTGCACCTCTTCAGCACCAGCCTCCCCGGGCTGTTCAAAGGCTCTTGCCCCCACTCTGCCTGGGTGATGCACCATCCCAGCAGGCAGGGAGATGTTTGCTAATCCCTGAGCCTTCTCCCCGTGAGAGGGGGAGGGTGCAGAGCGCAGATGGAGAAGGGCAAAGAGGACAAAGTTCCCCTCTTCTCCCCCCTGCAGCTCCACGGGAGCAGAACACAGCCAGGGAGACCTCCTTCCTGCTCTTCCCCACCGGGGCTTGAGGAGCTTTAATTCAGGGTTTGCTGCAGGCTCAGCCCAGCCTGGCTTTGCGCCTAGCTGCCCAGAGTGTACCTGCCTGCACCACGGGAGGGATTCAGGGCACTGGGGACCTTTAGCAACGTCTCAGCTCAACACTAGTGTGCCAGGCAGGAACAGACCGTGGTGGAAAAAGCACAGTAGAGTTATCAGCGCTGATGAGAGAAGGGACAGTAAATCCTGCAGCAGCAATTTCCACAGCCAAGGCCGTCTCCAGGGCTTTAATTTATCCGTTACAACTTAATTGGATGTAAACCCAGTCACTTGTAAGAAGCAGCAGCCTTGAACAGGCAGTGGTCCTGAGCTTCTGTCTGCAAGATGCCTCGCCAGGACTCCCCATCTCTGCCTTGACCCTCAGGGCACCGCTACTCACATCCACTCAAGGGAAAGGGAGAGGCAACATTCACTCTCCTTCTGGCCATAGCTGAGAGGGTTTTGCTCCTCTGAGCGGCTCCCTACACCACTGAGGAGCCGGTCACTGGTCTGTTGGTGCAGCTGGGTGCTCAGGTTTTGGGTACCAGGGCTGACCCTGGGCAGGCGGGAAAGGCACCCGCTGCCATCCGAGCAGCTGCAGCTGGCCATCATGGTGGAAGGGCAGAGCCTGCAGCCTTCTGTCCCCACCCGCAGACACTGGCATGTCCTGTTCATGCCCATCACCGGAGGCCCATGAAGCTGCTTCTGTCATTCTGTCATGCTCTTGTCAGCGGGACAGATGTGTGAGGCCCGGGAATGCAGCCTATTGCATGGTGCGGTCCACCAGGGCTGCAGCAGCCTCCCTGGCACACGCCATCAATCACCAGGCTGGAGCAGCACTGGTGAGGGAAGGGATGGCTCAGACCCCACCAGGCAGGGACCGGCAGAGCCCTGTCCCTGGTGTCTGCCTCCCTACATGTAGGAAACTTGCCCTGCACAGACCCACTCCTTTCTGTGAAAGAGCAGAAGTACTACGTATTTATTGGGGGGGACAGGGTGCTGCTCCCACTAGAAAGAAGTAAGAGGCTCAGTTCGCCTGCTCTAGCCCACAGAGTTGTTCTCCCTCCTGGGACAAGGAAGAAAACCCAGGGCTCACAGTCCACGGTGTTTACACTGTGTTCGGTGGCACCTGGAGCTGAGCACTGGCCAAAAAATGCAACACCAGGAGAGACTCTGTGTGGCTGCTTTTTCCGGCAGAGAATGTGGAGCCAGCTGTACGGCACAGGGAAACAGCTGGAACAAAGTAGTCTGGGGGGTGGCTGCAGTGGTGGCTGGGCAGCACAGGAAGGTTGGGGCAGCACCCGGGGAGGTGGCTGGGGCAGGGTTGGGCCAGTACAGGCAGGTGGGTGCCAAGGGGAGCAGCAGCAAAATGTCTGGAATGGAGCAAGGTCAGATCCAGCTGCAGGGAGCCCCTGGGCAGGAAAGTCAGGACAAATCAGCAGCGGAGCAGGGAAAAGTCCATGGGGGGAGCAGGGAGCAGGAGGAAACCAGAGACAAGTGAAAGAGCTCAGGAAACAGAGAATTGCGAAGGGGCACAACAGGCACTGGGCATACTGTGACCAAGAGGTTGCATTTCCCTGCTCCTGTGGGGACAGACCCCAGGGGTCCAGGCAGGGGTGGGTGCACAGGGAGGAGCAGAGCCCCACATCCACAGCATCCATCCAGCCTAGTGATGGCTGTAAGGAGAGATACGAGAATGCACCAATGCAGCCCATCCTGGCAGCAGCTGCTTGTAAGGGGGGAATTGGATGAACAACACTGTATGGGGTGGGGCTGGATCACATCCCCACACCCTTGGCCCATCCGCTCAGGGACTGGGTGCTATGAGGAGTCCTGCATCTACAAGGAGCATCCAGGCAGGATCCAGGGGAGAATGAGAATCCCACATCTACAAGGAGCATCCAGGCAGGGTCCAGGGGAGAATGGGAGCCCAGCATCTACGAGGAGCATCCAGGTGGGATCCAGGGGAGAATGAAAGTCCCACATCTACAAGGAGCATCCAGGCAGGGCCCGGAGTAGGGGCAGATCAGAGCACCGTGTCCATGTAGTCTGTCCAAGCCGTGCACCGTGTGCTCACGTCCCCATAGCCCATTCAGGCGCGTACAGAGATGCCACCTCGGCACCCAGGCACCTTGCAGGGGCCGGGGCTGGTGGTACGGCGGACACCGGGGCGTGGGGGATCCCCGCCGGTGCGGAGGCGGGAGGGGGGCCGGAGGGGGGGGGAGGGAGGAGAAAGCTCTGTCAGGACGCGGCGGCGGCGGGTCCCAAGGAGTTAAGGGCTGTCCCCGCCCCGGCTCCTCCCCGCCGGTGCCAGCGCTCGGGGCGGCGGAGGCGCAGCGCCGGGCCGCGGCGGGGGTCGGGGCTGCCCGGGCCATGAGCGCCGTGCGCCCCGCCGCGCCGCCCGCCCCGCGCCGCCGCCGCCGCCGCCGCCGCCGCCTCCGCTAGCATCGCCCCGGGAGGACCGCGGCGGGCGGGCGGGCGGGCGAAGGGGGGGTCGCGGGTGGGAGGGTGGGTGGGGAGACGTCGCGGGGAGGGTGGAGGGAGGCCCGGGCGGGGATGTGAATGGCGCTGGGTGTGCTCGGCGGGACCGACATGGAGTGGGAGAAGCTGCCGCGGCGGCCCGGGGAGGGCGAAGGGGAGGCGGCGGGGCCCTGGCCGGGCTGCGGGCGGCTGCGGCCCTCCTCGTACCGGGCGCTGCGCAGCGCCGTCTCCACCCTGGCCCGCATCGACGACTTCTACTGCGAGAAGATCGGGGCCGGCTTCTTCTCCGAGGTTTTTAAGGTGCGCGGGGCGGGAGCGGGCATGGTGGTCCCCGAGGCATCCCGCCGGGTTTGAGCATCCCCCGGGGACCGCGGCTCCCACGCAGGCGGGGGGCGGGAGGGAAGGGGGGGGGGGGGTGTCTGGACCCCAGCCCCGGCAGCTGGGCGAGGTCAGGGGGGTGGTGGGGGTGTTGGTGGGAGGCGGTGCCGTGCGGCGGGGACCTTGGGGTGCCGAGGAGCCCCTTCCCCGTCGGGGATGTTGTTCCGCCATCCCTCCGTGCAGGGGGAGGGGAGCGCCGGCTCTGTTTACAAGCCCGGTAAGGCTGACCGCTCCGAAGCGCTGCGTCGTGGGTCACGGCGGGGCCGTGGGGGGAAGGGGGGAGTCTGAGCACGGGTGGGGTGGCGGGCAGCCCACCCCCGGGGACCCCTCTCAAAAGCCTGGAGCCCCGACCCCGCCAGGCCCGGGGTGTGCCTGTGGCAGAGGCAGTGTTGGCAGCTGTTTTGGGGTGATTTCCAGCGTTGCTGGGCCTGCTCCAGTCTGTGCTGGGCAGGGAGATGTGCAGGGTGCCCCACGGGAGCCTCCCGAAGGTGACCGGGTCTGGGAGAGGGGTTTCATGCTGCAGAGCAGCGTGGGGGAACGTCCCCGGCTGAGAGCCCAGAGCTGCCTTTGTCCCCTGTCCTCTCTGGAACTGCCGGAGCAGGGATGCCTGTGTGTGGCCCGCACGCTGGTTAGGGGTGTATGGGTGCTGGTGGTGAGCTCAGGGTCCCAGCAGTGTGGCAGAGGTGTGTGGTGACAGTACCTTGCCAGCCCACACGGTACTGTGCCCTGCCCTGCTGCCACGGCCGCTTCTCCACATTCAAGGGGAGGTGTGTGTTGTTTTTGTCCTCGGCGTCACTTAAGGCACCACAGGCTGTTGGATGAGGACTGCCCTTAAGCCACGCTTCCAGTGGCTTTGCCCCTTTCCATGAGCAACTTTGGGCTGGGCAGGACCCTCACCACCTCCCAGCATGGTCGCTGGGGTCCCGGGCAGCGCTGTGCTGTCCCCCCTGTGCGGGACCACGCTCCCACGTGCAGCACAACCGGGCATCCACATCCCAGCAGGGGGATGTGGGGTCTGTCTCCAGCCCTGGTGGCATTCCCCCCTCAGCAGGCAGACCCCAAGACCCGGCTCCTCGGCACCTGGGGAGAGGTGTCCTGTGAGGGGCTGAGGCAGGCATGCAGAGGGGTCCCTCTCCTCCGTGCTCCCTCCTGCCCCTGCGGAGCCACAGCCTCTCCACTGGCCAGGTTCCTGCTATTGATCTCTGGCTTGGAGTGCGTGGCAGCACCTCGGAGCAGAGGGAGGCATTTAATAATGTCAGGCGTGGATACCGCTCTTTAATAATGGATGCTCCCGTGTCTTGGCCAGGCCACGGTCTCTCCTTGCCTCGCTGTTTCCATTTCCCTGGGCCCTGCGGGAGCCACAAAACACTCTTTCTCCCCCCCATTGTTCATGTTCTTGCGGGGCCACTTCCATGTAGGATTTGGGGGAGCAGTGGAGGTTGGAGGGGTGGGAGCAGGATCAGGCGTCAGGACCCGACATTGTGGATGCCGGAGAGGAGGCAGGAGCAGGAGGGGTCCAGATGGGGCTTTGTGCTCGTGCAGTGGGTTGCGTCCAAGATCTCAGCAGGATGGTGGGGCAGGCCTGGGATCTGAGCTGGGGTTTGGCTGCCTGAGCTTGCAAGGAGGATGGAGCTTGGCAGGGCAGCACAGGACCCATTTTCCTCCCACCTCCCTTGTTCCTGCTGTTGCCTTGCATGGCCGTGGGCCCTCACGGCTCCCTCCTCCATGTGGCTGCTGGGTCCTGCTTCATTCCAGCCTTGGTGGGTGTGGGGGACAGGGAGGAGACCGGGACATCTCTGTCCCTACAGAGGTAGCTCATCCCTGGTGTACAGCCCAGCCAGGGCCAGGCAGGTTGCTGGGGTACCGGCATGGGCATCTGACAGTGCTCCCAATGTTAATGCCAAAGGGCTCAGCGTGTCTGAGCCCTGGTGTCCTAAGCTTGCCTCTGGGTTGAGCCTTATCCCGCTCCAGCCACTTCTCTTGGAAAAGCTATCCAGAGCGGCCGGGAGACACGGGTGATGTAAAGCTGCCCTTTTCCCTGGGGGTTGTTCCCTGCCGATCACCTGCTGTAACTGCAGAGCATTTCCCTCTGGAACAGCTGGTCCCCTTTGCCTTTCCCTGTGCGATTTCAGAGGCACCAGACCCACCCATTTTCTCGGGTACACGGACATTGCAGCGAGCAATATCCATCTCCAATAGACTGAGCAGATTGAGCTGGGTGTGTTTGTGCCAGACATATTCTCCAGCCCTTAAACCACTGTTGCATCTCTTCCCTGTATCCCTCTCTTATTTTCCCATGTGTGGTCTGCAGTGGAGGTGGGGGCTGCGGGCAGCGTCCTGGCTTCGCTCTCCTTGGGGGCTGTATCCAGAGGTCTTTGCTCATCCAGCCCTGCACCTTATGCCCTGCTGTCACACATCCTCTCCAAGATGCTCCTTCCCAGGGCACAGCCCTTCGGTGTGCTTGTCCTGGCACCCCATTTCCAGGGTGCCGGGGTGGGAATTAGCAGCTCACAGCACCGATGGAGCTTGGGAGAGGGCTTCAGCACCACTGCCGCCAGCCCGTCTCTGCTTGCATCCCCGCCATCGTGTGAGGTTTCGTATTTACTCCCAATTACCAGTGCAACTAATGACACAACTCCCTCCCTCCCTCTTATCTGCTGGCTGCCCTTCATCGGTGGACCTTGCCTTATTGTACCAAGGAGGGTGGAGCGGCGTGACACAGATGGGGAAACTAAGGCAGGCGGGGAGGAAGTGAATTTGCCAAGGTCAGCCAGCTGCCGCGCGGCTGGGAGCAGTCCTGGCCTCTCTGTCGCAGCTCCGGAGCCCCGGGCACTGGAAAGGCATTGTGCTGACTAGCCAGGGACCTGCCGGCACCTCTCCTGTGCTGTCACGGGGCGTGCTCTGGGCTTGCCAGTGAGGGCTGGTGATGCCCCGCCACTGCGGTGTGACGCCAGTGCTGCCCCAGCTCCTGGTGTGCCTGTGGTGCTGCTCCAGGGAGCGCGGGCGGTGAGGGCTACTGATGTTCAAGCATTCATCGGGAGCGGGTGCTGCATGCCCTGCTCCTTCAGCTTCCCCAGAGGAAATATGTCTTGACCGATTATGCCTTTTCCACGTGATGAGCAGGTTTTCCAGTCCCACCCAGTAAAAGACCTGTTGAGCTACTGGGATTCCCACGAGCTCAGACGCAGCCGTCGCGGCTGGCTGTGGGATCACTGGCGGCGTTGCCAGCTCCCTTACCTGCCCTACCATCTTTCCCCCGCTGGGCTCTGCAGGGCGAGGGGAGCAGGATGATGTTCCTGCCTGACTGCGACTTGCCTGCGCCATGCCCGGGTGAGGGGACGGGCACGGAGCATGGGCTATGTGCGAGCCTGTCCCCAGCACAGGGGGGGAAAGGGGATGGCTGCTGAGACCCCCGGTGGGGGGGGTGGCAAGGAGGCTTCGCCCTGCGTCTAGACGGGAACGCTGTGGGGAGGGAGCAGGCCGTCTGCTCGCTCTGATTAGCATGCTCTTTAAATAAGACTCTAATTTCCGCTGTTAAAAGAGCTCAGATCCCTTGTGCCCGGGCTGGGGCTGCAGCCAGCCCTGTCCCATCCCCCAGCCCCGCGCGCTGGCAACAGATGGGACGGGGACCGACACGCCACGGCACCCCGGCTCAGCCACCATACCCCCACGAAGCACCAAACGGTGAACCCCTTGTGAGGTGCTGGGTGGGGGTGGGCATCAGCAAGGACGGAGGGCTTGGCTGGCTCCTGGGTGGTGGCCCGGCGGCTCGTGTTCCCCCCTGCACCCCGGCATGGCTGCCCGGCTGAGCTCAGCTCTGGGGAATGCGCCGGGATTCCTGGGCGCCATGCCAGAGCGCGGAGAGGCGAGGGGGAATGCCGTCGTGCCTGGGGAGGTTCTGCCTGGTGCCTTCAGTGTAGGGGAGGGAAGCCCCCTTAGCAAGGGGCTGTGTCCCTCCTGGGGTCGTGGCTTGCTCCCTCCTCTGCTATGACTGCTTCTGGAGGGCGGCCCCTGAAGCAGTCCCCTGCTGGGGGGTCCTAGCACCTGGCTGGACTGGGTAAACTGGCCAACGCATGTGGAAGGCCATGGGAAGCCCAAGGGAGCATAACACCTTCCCTGCCAGCCCAGGCAGGGGCTGGTGTTGAGCCACGGACACTGGGGGGGTCTTTGCCCCATGTGCGTGGGGATGGGGCTGTCCTGGGAGTCCCTGCAGCCCTCCCGGCCCCCAGGGATGGAGTCCTGGAGCAGAGCAGCAGCGCAGGGCTGTGCGGGCCAGGGGCTCCTGGGGTCCTTCGGAGAAATGGGAGAAGCTGGGGAAGGACTTTTTACTAGGGCATGTAGTGATAGGATGAGGGGCAATGGCTTTAAACTGGAAGAGGGCAGGTTCAGGTTAAACATTAGGAAGAAGTTTTTCACTTTGAGGGTGGTGAGGCACTGGAACAGGTTGCTCAGAGAGGTTGTTGAGGCCCCATCCCTGGAGGTGTTCAAGGCCAGGCTGGATGGGGCCTTGGGCAACCTGGTGTAGTGGGAGGTGTCCCTGCCTATGGCAGGGGGGTTGGAATTTGATGATCTTCAAGATCCCTTCCAACATAAACCATTCTATGATTCTATGAAATCCCAGGGAAGGGGCTTTCACTGGACATTCCCTCCCCAAAGCTGCCTCCCCTCCAGGATTAAGGCGTTAGGCGCCATGTGGCTGCGTTTGGACCTGACCTGGCCCATTGCAATGGCAGAAGGCTGATTAACAAGGAATTAAGCCACAGGCACGTCCCGGCTATGTGGGGCTGAGCCCCGGGGGGCTGCTGCCCCATGCAGGGATGCTGCTGCTGACAGGGACCCAGCCAGCCCCACGGTGCATGGCCACTGAGTGCCAGCGATGTGCCGTGGGGTGCCGCCTGCCGTTGCTGCCGTGGGTGCGTGGCGCCGGAGCCTCGCCGCCCCCAGCCATCCCGGCGGGACCGAGCCTGCCTGTGCCGTCGAGCCGGGTCCTGGCGCCTGACAGCTGCCGGTGCCAGCCAAACCGACCGAGCCAGTCCTGCCAGCCCTGCGTGGGGTGCGAAGGGAATGGAAGGCAGCGCTGCCACCGGGCAAGCTGCATCGGGAGCACCGGGCTTTGCTGGGCAGCCCCCAGCGCCGGGGGCTTGGCAGGGCTGGGGGGTCCCGCTGTGGCCTCCTCCGTGCTCTGGCTGCCTTGGGTCTGCAAGGAGCTGGAGGGGCAAAGGGAGACCTTGCCAATCCTGCTTTGGCCAGGTATGTCCCCTTCTTAAAGCCCGCACAGCCACCAAAGCCAGGATGGGAGCCCTGTTTCTGTGTCTGGTGCTGCCTCCAGCTGTCTCCCCCCTGCAAGATGGGGATGGTGTGGAGGGAAGGCAGCGATGGTGGGGATGGGGTGGCGGGGACCCCTTGCTCTGCCTGCTGGTGCAGGTATGGGCAGGGAGTCCCTGGGCACCACAACTGGCAGCGGTGCCAGGCACTGCAGGTGATGGGGTGGGGTGAGTAGGATGGTGGGCACGGGGAGGACCTGGGGTGCCATTAGATGGGGTGCACAGGGCTGGAGGAGCCATACTTTCCACCGCAGGAACTGCGCCGTCACCCTGGGACGAGCCCTCCAGGGGCTTCGTCCTGTGCTCAGTGAGGAGGAGGCATGGAGAAACCCATCTGCCCTTCTCCTGCCAGTGTGGTGGGGGGCCGGGATGAGGACCTGCGGCATCAGGTGTCTGGGGTGTCCCCTCCTCGTTCATCCAGGGCCCATCCTGATCTCTGCTGCCACGTGTTCCCTGTGTGCGTGGCCGGGGGTGCCCGCTGGCTGGCTGGAGCTGGCTGGAGGTGACGCAGGTGTAACCAGAGCGGGCAGCACACGGGCAGGCGGCTGCTAAATTATTCAGAACCTCTCCATGAACTCCATGAGCTGGTGGTGGCACAGCGGGGTCGGGCCAGGTTGTTGGCCTCTCACTTCCACACTGCCTGGGGCTGGTTTGGCCTTGGTGCACCCAGACACATAGAGGGATCTTTATAAAGCACTAATTTCCATCGTCCGTCCCCCCACACACCCCCAGCCCTTTGGTGGGGAAGAGCTGCTGCCCATCCCCTGGGTACTGGGTACTAGATGGGTCCCAATCTCGGTGTGCACCCCAGGACAACTGCTCCCCAAAGCAATACCAGCTGTGGAGTGGGAAGAGAGCCCCAGAGGTCCCAGCACACCAGCCTTCTCCTGTTGTGATGGGGACAAGGGGCCAAGCTGCGAGGAGGATGGAGGGCACTGGGGACCTTGCCTCCAGCCAGTCCCCCCCCGCCCCGTGTTTTGCCCAGGGAGGCGATCCCCGAGGAGAGGGGGGGTGTGGGGCAGGCCAGGGGCTGGCACCGGCACAGCAGCTTCAACCAGCATCGACTAAAAAGGAGAAGAGCGGGGAGCTGACGGCAGCGCCAAGGAATGCCTGCGCCTCCGTGCACGGCTCGGTGTATGCTGGGGGGCAGCTGGGATCCGTTGGGTTGTCCCCCCCTCCACCGGTTGCTGCTCTGGGGAGGGGGGTGGGGGGATTCCATCCCAGCCCCAGCACCCGCTCAGAAGGGGACCCTCAGCACCAGTTCAGCCCCCCCCCGTCCCCACAGCATGGTGCTGGGACAGGGGATGCTGTGCTCGTCCCTCGCCCCGCACGTGCCAGAGGGCTGCAGGAGGACGGGGGCTGTCCGTGCTTGGCCACCCTCCCAGCGGCTGTTCCTGGCAGGGGGCCAGACCCCCAGCTTGCTTGACAGCGTCAGGCTGGGGCCAGCTAAATATACAGCTTCGTCAGAGCACCGTGCCCTACCAGGCTGGGGTCATGCACTGGGGCAGTGTTGGCCACCCCCGGGGCTGGTTCAGGGGCGTGATGTGGCCCCCTCTGTCCTCCACCCTATGCTGGTAGGGTCTGGCTGGGTTGTACTGACCCCAAAAAAGCCCTCCCTGGTGTACCCCCATCCTGCAGCTGCCTTGGGGTCACAGGTTGGAGGATCTGCCGTCGTCTCTCCAGGAAGGCTGGGCGGTGTCGCATGGTGCAGGGAGCACAAGTGAGGTGCCTTGGGGAAGATGGGATCATCAGCACTGGAGGTCCTTGGGGTGCTGCTGTGCCAGGAAATGCCCCCCTAGCCCTAGCGGTCCCTGGGTTGACCCATGCCTTGGGTGCACGGGATGCTCAGCTCCTACTTCTTGAGCTGGGGTGGGTGCCGGGTGTGGGCTGGTGTCCGGGGGGGGCTGCGGTGACACACGGTGCTCAGCCTCCCTTGCCACCCCCCCCCCAGGTGCGGCACCGCCAGTCGGGGCAGATCATGGTGCTGAAAATGAACAAGCTGACCAGCAACCGGGGCAACATGCTGCGGGAGGTGCAGCTGATGAACCGCCTCTCACACCCCAACATCCTCAGGTAGGACCTGCTCCCCCACTGCCATCCCCGTTGGCCCCTTTTTCCCTATCCTGGGGGGTTTGGAGCTATCGCCAGCGCTGGATGAGCTCCTGGGGCTGGTCCCCACTGCGGCCACTCTCAAGTCCCCTCTGTCTTGCAGGTTCATGGGGGTGTGTGTGCACCAGGGACAGCTGCATGCACTGACGGAGGTGAGAGCGGGGTGACGCCCATGAGTGTCAGGGTTCCTGCAAGCCTGGGGAGGGAACAGCAATACCTATGGTGACACTTTCTTGGCCCATGGCACACGTGCAGGGCAAGGTCTACTGGAGGTCTGTGCTGTGGGGTGGTTGGGGGATGCGCTGGAATGAGAGATGGGCACCCAGCATTATGGGAGGGAGGGGGCATGCGGTGATGCGATGGCCCGACTCTTCCTGTCAGTACATCAATGGTGGGAACCTGGAGCAGCTGCTGGACAGCCCTGTGCCCCTCTCCTGGTCCATGCGTGTCAAGCTGGCCCTCGACATCGCCCGTGGCCTGCGCTACCTGCACTCCAAGGGCATCTTCCACCGTGACCTCACTTCCAAGGTATGGGATGCTCCAAGGCATCCCATTGCCCTCGTTGTCCCATACCCATGTTGCTGCCCTAGGCTTGGCTGGCTGGCCAGCAGGAAGGACTGCTGTGCCGCACCATCCTGGTAGAGGTGGCCGGTGAGGCAGAGCTGGTGTGGTCAGTGTGACAGGGGTCCTCCTGTGTCCCCAGAACTGCCTGGTGCGCTGCGAGGCCAACGGCTACACAGCTGTAGTGGGTGACTTTGGCTTGGCGGAGAAGATCCCCACCTACAGGTGCGTGGGCAGCGTCCATCCCCATCCTTGGAGTGGGGGGTTTCCAGCCTGTTTGGAGCAGAAGCTGGGGACAGCTGGGCATTTTAGGTGCAGCTAGAAGAGCAGGGGTGGGGAGTGATGGGGATGGTCCCTGGCAGTGGGGTCTCAGGGGCAGATGGATGCTCTGGGCCTGTCTATCAAGGGATGGAGAAGGGGATGGTGTGCGTGGGGAGAGATGGGTTTGTGGGGTGCATGGAGGAGGCTTAGCCCAGGAAGGGAGATGGTGATGGTGATTCGGGCTGGCCCAGCGGGAGGATGAGAGGTGGGAAAGGGGCAGGGGGCTGCAGGCAGCCCCTAATGTCCCACCATGTCCTCCAGCGAGGGCAGCGAGAAGGAGCCGCTGGCCGTGGTGGGCTCCCCGTACTGGATGGCGCCCGAGGTGCTGCGAGGGGAGATCTACAATGAGAAGGTGAGGCTCTGTGGCTGCCATGCGTGAGGCTTTACCCAAGCCTGTGCCGCTGGCAGTTTGCAGGATTTGTGGCCCTGGGGGCGGCGGGGCACAGGGAGGGAAGGAACTGGGCATCCCTCAGGTTGGCGAGGTGGCAGGGCCCCTGGTGTGGCTCCACAGCGAGGAGGGGGGCTGTGGGTTCACAGGAGGGTGTGTACGTCGCCTGGGGGCTGCAGGCTCCCCCCCAGTGACTTGCTGCTCTCTACAGGCTGATGTGTTCGCGTACGGCATCATCTTGTGTGAGATCATCGCTCGCATCCCCGCTGACCCCGACTACCTGCCCCGCACTGAGGTGACTCCCTGGGACAGGGAGGGGGACAGGGAGGGAGGGCAGAAGGCAGCAGCACCGCGGCTGGGACTGCTTCACCAAATGAGGGGGACAACCCTCCTGTGCTGGGCAGAGCTGCATGTGCAGGAGCTGCCCCGCACCTCGGGGCAGGGGTGCTGTGTCCCAAATGTCTCCTGGCAGCACGTGCTGCTCCCCAGGGAGGGATGTGCTCTACCCATAACCTGTCCTTGGAGCCCGGAGTCAGCCTGTGTGGGAGAAGGGGATGGTGGCATTAATGCAGAGAGCAAGAGGTGTTTGTGTCCCAGCATCCCCCAACCTTGTCCCAGCGTGGGGTGACCCCAAGGTACCACCTTGCTGTGCCCCAGCAGGGGTGCTGCCAGGTCTGCAGCCCTGAGTGGCACACAGTCAGTGTGGGGAGGTTGGGGACAGGCCACCTGGGACCCCCCGGGCCACATGGTGCCCCAGGGCACCCAAGCTCACTCTTCCTCCTTTCCCTGGCACAGGACTTTGGCCTGGACATCACCACTTTCCGCACCATGGTGGGAATCGACTGCCCAGCGACCTTCCTCCAGCTCGCTTTCCACTGTTGCAGTGTGAGCCTCCCCATCTCAGCCGGGGCGCGATGGGCAGCCCTGCCTGCGCGGGGAGGTGCCTTTGCTGGGCAGGGCTCCCTGGGTGCTGGGGGGAGACCCCCAGAGCTCACCGGTACCCACTCCTGCCCACAGATGGAGCCCACCTCTCGCCCCTCATTCCTGGAAATCACGCAGTGCCTGGAGGGTGTCCTGCAGCACCAGCCGGGTGCCGAGGGCGCCGGGGCCACCCTCTTCGGTGCCGGGGAGAACCTGCCCACGCCTGGGACGGCGGCCGCGCTCAATGGTACGTGGGCGCTGCGGGGACAGGCCATAGGGAGGATGCAAGGAGGGGGGATGTGGGGTGTCCCATCCTACCCCAGCAGCCACAGGGGAAGGGGACGGGGGTTGCATGAGGTCTGCAGGATCGGGATGGTCACTCTTCACCCCCTGGGGTGCATCTCTGGATTGTTTGGTGCCCGGCACCCTGTGGCACCCTGCACTGGGAGCTGCTGGCAGCCAGTGACCCGCTCCTGTGCCCATGCCCAGGGGTAGCTGGAAGGGCAGCCAGCCGCACCGAGCAGTCACCCCTGCGCGAGCTGGGGACCCAGCACCTGCAGCCGGACCAGCGCCTGTCCCGCAGCCAGTCTGACATGTTCCCCCCTAAATCGCCCACCCTGCTGCGGCCACCAGAGCCTTACGGCGGGGCCAGGACCAAGGACTCGTCCCCCCGTGTCAACCCCTTCTCCCAGCGGGAAGACCTGAAGGGGGGCAAGATCAAGCTCTTCGACACGCCGAGCAAGTCGGTCATCTCGCTCACCTTCGACCTGCCGCCTCCGGCCCCGCTCCAGCTCAGCACCCCCGTGACACCCGAACCCACTGTGGAGGTGCAGTGTGACTTCTCGGCCCCCGCCGCCACCCCCCGCAAGTGCCACTCGCTGCCCACCTCCCCCGAGCTGCCCCGCCGGGGGGGGCTGGCGCTGGGCATGGGGTCCCCCCATCCCACCGATGACCCCCAGCCCCCTGCCCTCCTCCCACCCCCGGCTTGGGGACAAGCCTCCCCTCCCAGCCCCGGGGCAGAGGAGCGGATGGACTGCGGCCTCGACAGCCCTGAGCCACCGCAGCCCCCCCCGCCACCCCCCAACAGCAACTTCATCTGCACAGCATCCTCCGGTGCCCGATCCTGGCAGCCGGAGCCGCGAGCCCCCAACGGGCTCCTCTTCAACAACAACCACGTGGTGGTCAGCAAACCCCTGGCTTGGGGCAGCGGGCTGGAGCACGGCTTCTCCGAGCTCAGCATCCCCTGCGCGGCGACTCTGGAGCGGACGGAGCGCGCGGCCATGCTGCCCGGGCACGGCTCCGGCACTGTGCTGGAGCAGGACGAGGTGCTGCCCTGCCCTGGCTGCTGCCTGGGTCCCTTCAGCTTCTCCTCTGTTTGCCACCGGCCGGCACCCAGCCCGCCCCGCTACCAGAACCTCAACTGTGAGGCCAAGAGCCTCCTCTGCCACGACCGCGGCCACCACCAGAAAGCCTCGGGGCCGGTGCTGGCCGAGCCCAGCCTCAAGCTGCCGGAGGCGCAGTCCTAGTGCCGGGGACCCCTGGGGAGCAGGGCTGTGTCCAGCCGCCCCCCGGACCCCCTGCCCACAGCCGCAGCGTCAGGCAGGGGCCTGATGCGTCCCCATGGTCTGTCCCCGCACCGGTGGCCGCGGTGCCCCGTGCTGTGGCTGCCGTGGCGCTGCCCAGGTGCTTGGGCACCCATCCCACTGGGGTCAGCCTCGGGGATCTGTGGGGAGGCCCCGGGGGGGGTGGGCTAGGTCCCTGCCGGGGACTGAAGTGCAATAACACCCCTGCCTCGGGCACGCTGCAGTGCTGCGCTGAGCAGCAGGGCTGGTCCCCTGTGGGACCCCCCAGGGCTCAAACCTTGGATGTGGGACCCCCCCTTTCCCCAAGGGCTCACCCCTTTGCGGGCTCTCGCAGAGGAGTGTGCAATGAGCCTGCTCCCCCAGGAGAACTGGGAGCCCCCCCTGCTCACCCCCAGGTCAGGGGGTGAGCAGGGCTGGGCTGGGGGCAGAGGGTTCAATGTGTGTATGTGTGTTTTAGGGGATATTAAGGGGCTGGTGGGTGTCCACACGCTTTCCCCACAAGCGTGGGGAATGCAGCCGGTCCCTGCTTGGGCTGGGAGAAGGGCGATGCCCATGGGCCAGTGCACAGGGAGGATTGGTTGCCAGCGCTGGGGTTGCCCCTGCCCACCCGCTGCCGAGGGCTGGGTGCTGAGCTGGCACGGCGCCTTGCGTCCCCCCGGCACACAGGGTGAGGAGCGGGGTGCTGGCAGAGGGGATGGGGTGCCATTCTGGCAGCAGGTCAGGGGAGAAGGGGCCGGTGGGCATTGTGGCCAGGCTGCCCAGCCCCTGGCAAGGGTGGGAGCCGGCTTTCCTCCCTCCCGCACAATGCACTGGTGAACGCAGAACTCTTGTGTTTTTTATTATTAATAATAATTGCTAGTAATATATACCCAGCTTATTTAAAGTGTTCAATTAAATCTGAATGTCCTAGCGACTCAGGCCACTGCTTACTGTCTCTTGGATGCGCGTCAGATGCAGAGGGGACCCCAGCCCCAAAAGGTTGTGTGGTCTTGCCTGGGGCTTCTGGGGAGCCCCTTGGGGGGCCACAAGCCAGCCTGGCTCAGCCCAAGATCTCAGTGTCCCCAAAGCGGCTGTCTCGGTTGAAATGGCTTCGGTCAAATTCCCGTTTATTATTTAGGTTCTTTGGGTTCATGCTCTTAAATGCGTGTTTGTGGTGGTACACAAGAAAGCAAAGAGCAGGCAAGCTGTGTCTCTTTATTGGCACAAAGTGGGTTCAACCAGTGGACAAGGCAGAGGAGTGACATGTGCCACCTCCAAAAAGCCTGCCTTTAACATTTAACACTTTCACTCTTCAAGCAAGCTAATTCATGTAGCAATTAATCAACTATATATGGCACACACGACCCCATAATAAACCGAGAGCGTCTTTGCCTGGTTGAACATGACTTCCTCTGCTCTTGCCTGGCTGCAGTGTTACATCAGGGCTATTTTGCTTAATCTTCGCGTGCGCACGTGTGTGGTAACTATTTAAAGTCCTGATGACTTGTCTCGCAAAACGTCAGTCCGCTGCAAGTGCCAGAGCTGCTTTTGCTTTTGAAAGGCGCCATCACATCGTACAATCCTAAAGGTCATCGCTCTACTTACTAATTAGCAAAAAAAAAGCACAGCCGCCAGCCCAGGCGCCAGCCGGTTCAGGCACAGCATCTTCCTTGGGCACCGAGGCTTTGCTGAGGCAGTTGCTGGCTTGCCTGAAAGCCGTGGCCAAGCTGCTCCTGGGATGGGACCAGGCAAAAAGTCCTCGCTGTGGGAAAGGGACCTGGCCAGGAGCAGGGCTGTGCCATCCCCCAATCCCACGTTCTTGCGTCTCGGCAGCACAGCTCGCTCTGTGCTGGGGATGTTGTATGGCTGAAGGGTTTGCTCCACTCTGCGGCCGGCTCCAGTCTCCCCATCACACACCAGTCCCTGTGCTCAGGAAGACCCAGTGTACCCTGTGCAGGTGTGGGGCCCGTACTGCTCTGTTGAAGCGCATCAGCTCGGGGGAGAAACGGCCACTGCCACCACCTCCCCCAGCCTGTGTGATGCCCGAGCATCACTGGGCATCGCTGGGAAAGACCTGGGCAGGGGGTCTGTGAGACGGAAGCGGGTTGCTCGCGTGGATGGGACATCCCGGGCAGGGGTGCAGCAAGGCTGAAGCGGAGGCGGTGCACGGGGTGGAGGTGCTGCAAGGGAAGGCAGAGGGTGAGGGTGAGGTGCTGCCCAGCCTCCACCGCCCACAGCAGGGCTGGGAAGGCAGCTTGCAAAGGGGTTTCCCCCATCTTGCCCCTTTGCTGCACCACAGCCTTGGCCGGGGGCATCTCTTGAGCTATTGCAGACCAGACAGCGAAGGGATGGGGGCAGGCTCTCTCCAGCACAGCCCCTTCCCAAGGGAGGGGATCAACAAGGCCCACGCAGATGTCCAGGCTCCCCAAAGTCCTCCACGCACACCCCACGGGCCCCGCACACCCCAGGGCTTGACAGAGCTTGGCATGGGCACACTCACCGCAGCAGCGTGGTGGCCAGCGGCCATCATCCTATGAAAGGGGAGCTCGGCCCCGCCGCCTTCTCACAGATCCAGAGGTGCAGGTCGTCAGGACCGGCGCACTGGGCAGGTTTGATGTTGCCGCGGCTTATTATGGCACAGGACCCATTCGACTTTGATTGCCACGGCCTGGGGGGGGGGGGGGGGGATGAGACATCAGGGGGCTGCCATCGCCCTGTCCACTGCTCCCTGCTGAGGCACCCGGGGGCTGCTGATGACTGCCACTTGCACGTTTGCATGGGAGGGGTTGAACGCTGCAGTCCGAGGGGGATCCCCCTGTCTTCCCCTACTGATTTCACAGGCTGAAGCCTCAGCCAACGCATCCCTGCCCTTCCTTGGGCAGGCTGAAAAAACCCCTCTGCAAAAGGTTTGCATCACCTGCGACTCCCCTGAGCCTCCCCCCGGCGTGAATCTCAGCCTCGCTACTGGGACATATTTCACCCCCACAGCGCCCAGCTGTGGTGAGAGCCCAGTCCTCCCTGAGGACGTGTGGATGGGCCATGGGACCACCGTGGGGTCCAGCCCCCCACAGCAGGGCTAAGGATGAGGGGGGCAGGCAGCGGACAGGGGGTGGGTACCCAGCACCCCGCCAGACGGGTCTGTTCCTCCCCACTGCGCTCAGACACCACAAGAGGAAGCCGTGGCAAGCTGGCGAGGGGATGCACGTGGCAAGGAGGAGCCTGGGACCGCCCGCAGGCGGGAAGGCTTGATTTCCCTTCAAGGAGGGATCAGGGAGGCACATGGGGGATAGAGGTGGTGCTCGAACGCTTTGTCTAGACCCCAAATAAAACTTGTGGTTTCTTTTGTCCCCTTTCGCTGCCTCCCGCTTGCGCATGCCCTGCGTGTGCCACCCACCGAGTCTTGGCTTTCCATTTGCACAGCCTCTAAACATCTCGTCACACCACTGCAGCCACCTCCCCACAGCCTCAACTGCTTTGATGCTCTTTGTTGCCCAGTTGTGCCTGGCACTGGGTACCAGTGGGATTTAAAAGGCTTCCTAAATCTGTGCTGGAGGAGACAGAGTTTCAGCAAGAGGCTGTGCTGCCAGGTACCTTTCATAAAGGGAGCCATCCACCCAGAACCAGGCATCTGAGACTCCTTCACCATCTGGGTCCCCTTCCTCCAGCCAGCCATAGTCATACCAGGGGAAGCTGCTCTTCTGCAGCCCGATCCAGTAGGGGATGTCCGCATTCTTCAGGAAGGTCTGGGGAAGGAGAAAAAGGACCTTTTAGTGTCTTTTCCACGGTACCTATGTGCTGCATTGTTTGCAGTGGGTGGTCATCTCCCCAGGGAGCCCCTGGGGCTGGAGCTCCTTGGGGCAGGACAGCTGAGCAGCCCTGGTCCCCTGGTCCAGCTTGGGCAGCATCCAGGGGTGCCAGGACCTCTCTGCCCCATGTTCACCACCAGCCACGTGCTCCAGAGATCAGCCTTGCACCCTGCAATGTTTCAGCAGGCCAGGGATCCCCAGAGTGGTACTGTCCCACCTTGTGAGGTGAGGGCTGGATGCAGGAGCTCCTGCCCCCAGCTCCCCCAGCACCCTACCGGCACAGTCCAGCGACTCCAGGATTTGGTGACCAGGAGCTGAGAATATTTCTTCTCGCACTCATCTCTGCTGTCCTCCCAGGTCTTCTTCTCCGATGAGATGAAGAGGCACTTGCCCCTGTACAGCAGCCAGCCTGAAGGGCAGCAATCTGGGGGCAGGGGTGCAGCTCAGGTGTTTGCGCAGCCACAGGTGCCCTGGGGGGGACCGGGAACAGCCCCACATCTTCCCAGCAGACATCGCAGGCTCAGCCTCTGCACCAGGCATAGCCTCGGCATTTGGACTACACCGTGCCCACCATGTGGCCAAAAAAGCCAGTGCTCGTGCCTTGGCACTTCACCTGCTGAGGGGTGCCAGCCCCCTGAGGAACCCCATACCTGCTCTACCATCAACCTACCTATAGCCGTGCAGGAGCGCAGGGTGGCCACAGTGCTCTCGCTGGCGTTGAGCTTCCCCTGCACCTCCTGCATCTCCTTCTCCGTCTGCCCCAGGACCCCCATGACACGACTCAGCTCGGCGTTCAGGCTCCCCAGCTCCAGCTGGCTGCTGTTGCCCTCCTGCCACGCTCGATGCAGCTCCGCTCGGGCCCACGCCAGCTCCAGCCGCGTCTGCTCCAGGCTCTGCTCCCGGGCGCTCACCTCCTGCGAGAGGCGGCCCTGCTCGGCCGCGTGCTCACGGGAGGCGTCCTGCAGGCTGCGGGTGACCTGCCAGTCTGGGGACAGGGTGGGTGAGGTGGGACACCAGGGTGGCACAGCCCGGGCAGGGGGACATGGGACTAATTCTGCCTGGGGGGGGGAGTAGGATGGACAGGGCAAGGCAGGGAGGTGTCCGCGCTGGATGGGAAAGGGTGGGAAAGACACAGCAAGGAGTGTACAGTCAGGACCTGGCGGGGGAGAGCATGGCAAGGCAGGACAGGGTTTAAGAACAGCAATGGAAGGGAGGGTGCAGCAATACGAGGCTGGGCAACACTGGGAAGGGGAGGGAAAGTAGCAGAAATGGAGAACGAGGTGGAGAAGTTGAGTGATGGGAGGCAAGGGATGCAGCCGTGATGTACGAGGGATACAGGCCAGCTTGTGGCAGACAGGGCAGAGGGACCCAGCCACCAGCAGTGTGGGTGGGCATGCCTCTATTCACCCCAGCCCGTTCACCCACGGCACCCACCCCAGCCCAGCCACCCCCAGCCCCACAAGTGCCCACCCCTCTGACTCACAGCAAGCCCCCAGAGCCACGGTGGCCACCAGCAGCAGCAGGCAGATCGCCAGCAGCCCCATAGGGAGGCACCACCGCCGAGACCAGCATCCTGCAAGACACAACCCACCACAGGCATCACCTGGCGAGCTGGGAAACCCCCAGCAGCCCCCAGACCTCCTGCCTGCAGGCAGCAGAGTGGTGCCATGCTGGCACAGGTGACACAGTGTGGGTGCTTCCTCTCTTCAAGGATGGGAGCAGGAGCATCCCAAAACACCACCCACTACCCATGCCAGGACCTCCTGGGCTCCAGCCAGGCACTCACCTGGGCTGGACTCGGCCCCATCCCCGTCCCCGTCCTGCCCTGCCGGCGCTGGCTGGGTGTTCTCGTAGGGGCTCTCTGCCTCATCCATGCCGAGGGCTGTTGGAGGAAGGCAGGGGAGAGCAGCTGAGCCCACTGGGCTGGGCACGACGGGGGCAGCGTGGGGGATCTTGCGGGCTCTCACCTGCCTCCAGCGCCTGGCTGGCCATGCTCCGGCCCCCCATCACCTTGGCGAACCTCAGGTCAGCATAAACCACGCTCTGGGCCATGTGGGCACGCGCTGGGCAAGCCCTGAGCCCTGCTGACTCCCACCCTGCCTTTGGGATGCCTTTCTGGGATGGTCCTGCTGGCCGGTGACTGTGCCGTCTCTCAGGGGTGCAAAGAAGTGTGGCCAGCGCCTGCAAAAGCAGAAGTTTGCTCTGAGCTGTAGCAGATGGGACCAGCGAGGCACAACTGCGGGGACCAGCACCCTCTTCATTGGTCCCAACACCACCGGCCCATCCCCTCCCACGCCCCAAAAGTGCTCATGGTCCCCCTGGGCACGCGGCAGGGCCAGGGTGACATGGCCTGTGGTCAGGGCAGTGGTAGAGCAAGGATGGACCCAAATCTCTTGTCCAGGAGATAGCTGAGGAAGAGCAGGACCAGCCTGGACACAGGAACACATTGCCCTGGGGACAGCCCTGTGGAGGGCTGGAATTCTTCACATATGCAGATTTCCCCTCCTGACTTCTAATGGGAATTTCCTCTATGATCTAGCATGTGCCGCTTCCTCTCATCCTCTCCCTGGTCCCCTCCTAGAAGACCCCAGCTTCAGCATTGCCTCAAGCACCCCCCAGAGATTTGCATAGACCACTTTGCCTTCTCTTCCCCAGACTACAACCCCAGCAAGTCACAGCATCTCCTCCTGGGTCCCAGTCTCCAGCCCCTCAGCATCTCAGAGGTCTCTGCTGAACTTTCTCGAGAAAGGCGGGTTTCAGAAGGGGCACTGGGCTGGGGACCATCTGGGCATATCTGGACACAGCCAGCTCCTAGGACAGGACTGGAGGTGTACAGGGGTGCTGGTGGAGCACAGCATTGCAAGGCCACTCCCCATCATATCTGCAAGAACAGGGTGAGTCCTCCATTGCTGGAGAAAGGCAAAAATCACAGCCAGCTTCAAAGGGGGCAGGAAGGAGGTTTGGAAAGCTAAAGGTTGAGCAGCTTTCACCCAATCCCCGGGGAGAAGATGGAGCAAGTCCTCCTGGGCTCACAGTGGTCCAGGGCCAGGGATGGCACAGTGGTGGCTGCAGGGAGCCCAGCAGGATTTTCCAAGGGCAAGTGGCCCCTGCCCAATCTGCCTGGCTGCTGCTGTGGGAGAACTGGGCTGGGGATGGGGCGAGAGCAATAGGGGCCATTTATCATGACCCTCTGAGGTCTGGGACGTGGTCTCCTGTGGTCTCCTTGCTGGCAGAGTGGGGAGACGTGGCCAGGAGAAGGGAAGAAGAGCAAGAGCTCATGCTGCAATGTGAAAAGCCCTTTTAGGCATCAGGGTAAATGTTTCTGCACCGCAGCAATGCTCAAACCCCGCAGCAGAGCACAGAGAGGGGGAACCTCCATCCAGGATGGCGCCAGCCCCAGAGCCACCTGTTCCCACGTGGAAGCCGGCTCCTCTCTCCCTCCCCTGACCCAGGGATTTGGGTCGATTCTCAGTAGACTGGGCCATGCAGCTCTGCCCAGCACCCCAACGCTGAGCTGCACCTCCCCACTCCCATCCCAGGGGACCCTGAGCAGTTTCGGGGCGTGGAAGGGGGCAGGATGGAGGTGCCAGGGCCAATGGCAGAGCGCCGGTCCCCGTGGCTGTGCTTTCCAGCTTCTGTCTGCCACTCATCACAGCAAACTTCTGCTTCTGCAGAAACCAGCTGCACTTCTCCTTTGCAGCCCCAAGAGAGGGGGCGAGCACAGCCGAGCAGGAGCCACCAGGGCCATCAAGGCAGCACAAGGCATGGCCCAGAGCGTGGTCTACGCTGACCTGAAGTTTGCTGCGACACCCCCGCACACCACCCCCGCCTGCTCCACAACCCCCGATGAGGAAGACAGCCCCTACGAGAACGTGCCGCTGGGGCCAGTGCCCGTGGCGCCCAGCCCAGGTGAGAGCCCGGCCGTGGCCACCGCCACAGGGATGCCCCAGTGTGGGGTGGGCAGTGGGTGGTGGCAGTGGGACCACGGGGTGATGTCTGTGGGCACTCATCTCTTGCAGGTCGCTGGCCGCGGCATTGGCGCATCCCCGCAGGGCTGCTGGCAGCCAGCCTGCTGCTGCTGGTGGCCACCATGGCTCTGGGGGCTTGCTGTGAGTCCGGGAGAGGGCTGTGGGGTGGGGGGGAGTTTGGGGCGGGGGGAGGGGACGGGAGCACCGTGAGTGGGTTTGGGGCCGGGCGAGGGCTGGGCTGCTGGCAGGGGTTGTCAGGGCTGGGGGTTGCCCGGGGCTGGTGGTTCGGGGCTGGTTGCTGCCTCTTGCATGGCCACCCCGATCTGCCCTCCATCTGCCCGCACTGCCTCTCACTCCCTCCCCTCCCATTGCCTCCACTTTCCCTTCCCTTTGCTCTCCCTCCCCTTACCTTCCACTTGCCCTCCCCCTAACTTCCCATTGCCCCCACTGCCTCCTATTACCTTCCTTTTACCTTCCCATCTCCTTCTGTGTCCTCCCACCGCCCTCCCTTTCCCACCCACTGCCTTTCCATTGCCTCCCCTTGACATATCTGGGGGGCACCTTGTCCTCCCCATGGCCTGGACGTGCCCACCTTGCCCCCCGAGCAGAGTCAGTCCCACATCCCCCTGCCTGGGCTGTGCCACCCCGGTGTCCCGCCTCACCCACCCTGTCCCCAGACTGGCAGGTCACCCGCAGCCTGCAGGACGCCTCCCGTGAGCACGCGGCCGAGCAGGGCCGCCTCTCACAGGAGGTGAGCGCCCGGGAGCAGAGCCTGGAGCAGACGCGGCTGGAGCTGGCGTGGGCCCGAGCGGAGCTGCATCGAGCGTGGCAGGAGGGCAACAGCAGCCAGCTGGAGCTGGGGAGCCTGAACGCCGAGCTGAGTCGTGTCATGGGGGTCCTGGGGCAGGCGGAGAAGGAGATGCAGGAGGTGCAGGAGAGGCTCAACACCAGCGAGAGCACTGTGAGCAGCCTGCGCGCCTGTGTGAATACAGGTAGGGCTGTGGCAGGGTGCGGGGATGGGCAGCGGTGCTGCCGGGGAGATGTGGGCGCTGATCCCGGGTCCCCCCGAGCATCCATGGGTGGTCGAGCGCCTGAGCCCTGCCTCCACCCCCAGATTGCTGCCCCTCGGGCTGGGTGCTCTACAGGAGCAAGTGCCTCTTCATCTCGGCGGAGGAGAAGACCTGGTGGCAAAGCCGTGAAGACTGCAGAGGGAAATCTGCTCAGCTGCTGGTCCAAGGCAACTGGCTGTCATGGACAGTGCCGGTAGAGAGCAGGGGGGCTGCAGCACCGCAGGAGGGTGGGGGTGATGGTGGGGCTGGGCAGACCCCTGTGCGGCCAGTGGCATCGGCATCTGCAGAGGTGCTGGGATGGCACAGTGAGCCCTGGGTTCCCATGCCAGCATGCTGCGGGAATGAGCACGGCCGGTGCTGGGACTCCCAGGCACCAGGCGGGTGCTGGTCATGGGGCAGGCAGTCAACAGCTTCTCTCCACGTGGCATTTTTTGCAGGAGAATGGTGGCAAATACTGGATTGGGGCACATTTTCTTTCTCAGTCAAAGTCAACGCTTGTATGGGATGACAAAAAGTCTTGGTAAGTGCAGCGGTCCTTGGCACAAGCCCCTGCCCTGTAGCCATGCTGGGGAGGTGTTATTTCACCCCTGGGAGACCCCCCTGGCAGAGGCGATGATGCTTCAATAAGCATCAGCAAGGGAGGGGGCCCCGAGCAGAGCCCAGCTGCGGGGTCCACTGCCGGATCTCCAAGTGGCAGAGCAGGAGGCCAGCTGGGGTGGGGTGGAAAGTGGCCATTTCTCTGACTGGTCCCAGCACCAGATGCCCTGCCTGTCCCAGCGGCACTGGGACCTGTGGGAAGAGGTGTCCATGGTGAGGATGTTGTCACTGCCTTTCTGAGACGTACCCTCTCTCCTAGGTATGCCTATTATGCAGACTGTGGGCTATCAGTTAACGGGAAAATAGAGAGTTCAAAATGTCATAGAAAGTACCCGTGGATCTGTGAGCAGCTCCCGACACTGACCAAGGCATCCAAGACCCTCCTTCCTCTCCTGGCCAAGGCCTGATTGTGCTGCCACCTCACCCTGTCACAGGACTCGGGGACAGGAGCTGGGGGTGCACCCGGAGACCCTCTCCCCTAAGCGAGCATTGCCTCAACCGCGTTGCAAAGCGACGGGAAAAGGTGTCTGTATTTTAAAGCAAGGCTTATGGAAAAAACCTTATTCCCCTCTCTCACACTCATGCATACACTTATACCCCCCTGCACTTGCCCTCTGTGTGTCCCCGTGTGCCTTGGCCAGCGCAGATCACAGTGACCCGGGACTCTGGAGCGAAGCCCCGCTGTGCTCCCCCAGGGCTGCTGGCGGTGCACTGGTGCAGGATGTGCCATTTGCATCTTTCTGGAGCTGGGGGGTGATGGCACCATAGGGTGTCCCCAACCTGTCCTCTCTGGGGAGTCCTGTGGATTTACTGCCTGTCCCTTCCCTCCGCATCGACGGCTTCCATCCTGCCTTTTCTTCTGCCTCCATCACCTGCCCAGGGCTTTGGGCTGGACCTTGCCTGGGGAGGGTGCAGGCAGTGGTGCCATCAGCATGAGACTCTGCTGGGGAGCCCTGAGACCATGTGGGAGATGGGGGAGCACTGAGGAGCCCTGAGACCATGGAGGGGGAGTGAATGAGGGAACCCTGAGGCCATGGCGGGAAAAGGGGTGCACTAAAGAGCCCTGAGACCATGGGGGGTGAATAAGGGAGCCCTGAGGCCATGGGAGAAATAGGGGTGCAGTGAAGATCCCCGAGATCATGGAAGGCAAAAGAGAGAGACCTGAGGCCATGGGAGTAAATGGGGGTGTGGCGCAGTGTCTTAAGACAGTGGGAGAGGGGGGAGAGCACTGGAGAGGCTTGGGAACACAGGGGAAAGGGCAGACCCCTGCCACCATGAGAGAAAGATCCCTAAGACCATGGTGGGACCTGAGCTTGGCAGCATGATGAGGGAGCCCTGTCCCTGACCTGGCTGGGGGGGTGGGTGGCTGGGGGAGTTCAGGGGCAGCACTGACCCTCCCTCTTTCACTCAGTGTTTCTTCAGAAAGGCATTTTTCAGACAGGGGAATGAGGCGGGGAGCACTGTGTTAAGCTGGATGTGGGCAGCTCCTGGGAGACGAGGTGTGGAAGGAGGCTGTGTGGGAGCCAGCCCACAGCGTGGCAAGGTTGGGAGGCTGGGACAGGACTGCAGGAGGTCCCCTGCAATCTCTGTTATCGTGCAAAACAAGGTCTTGCTGTGTCTAGCTTGTCCTGGGGAGCCCAGATATGGTCTTCCCAGCACCTGCAGAGGAGCAGACTCCCTTCCACTGGAGCCCTGAGCTGCAGCCACCACAGTCCCCGGTGATAGTGAGCTCTGCCGCCCCAAGGACACACTGCTGACTCCTGTCCAGCCTCTGGTTCATGGGTCCCCCGGGTCTGTTCAGCATGCCTGCTTGCTTGCCCATCTTGATGCATGGGGTTTCTCCTCCCTCTCCAGCTGGAAGAATCACCCTTTCCCCCATCCATCACCAGCAGGCTCCCATCACCCAGTTTCTCCAGGCCCCTCTGAACACCAGTCCTGCCCTCCAGTATACCCACTGCTGCCCAGTTTGGTATTGCCCGCCAGCTAGCTGAGGCCACCCCCTTCTCATCATCCAGGGAACCAGTGAAGGCTTCAAGGAGTGTAAGCCCCAGGACTGACGCCACAGAGATGTTGTCAGCTGGACAAGGGCATCGCTGAAACCCCCCTGCAGCCCTCCTGCCATCCAGGTTTCCACCCACCTTATTCTCTGCTTCTCCTGGACACATCTCCCCATTCTGCCAGTGAGGAGACCATGGGAAACCATGTTCCAGACCTCAAAGGTTCATGATAAATGGCCCCCATTGCTCTCCCCTCACCCACAGCCCAGTGTTGCAGAATCACAGAATCACACAATGGTCAGCGTTGGAAGGGACCTCCGGAGATCATCTAGTTCTAGTGCCAGAGCAGGGTCACCTACAGCAGGTTGCACAGGATGGTGTCCAGGCAGGTATTCAATGACTCCAGAGTTGGGGACTCCACAACAGCAGGCAGGACAGACAGGCATCAGTTGCCCTTGGTAAATCATGCCTGTCTTTCCCCGTCCACCAGCATGTCCCCCATGGGCCTGGACCATCACATGCCCAGCAGGACATGTTCCACCTTCTTCCTGGGATCAAGGCTCTTCTCCGACTAGACAGCTCTGGGACAGGCTGTGGCTGAGGGCAGGTGATGGAGGGAGAAAGGGCAGGTCAGGAGCCAGTGGCAGCCAGTGACAGAGGCAAGGGGCAGCCAGTAAAACCAAAGGACCCCCTGAGGGTGACAGTTTGGGACACTAATGGCACCGTCATACCCAGCTTCACAAGGTGTAAGAGGCACCTCCCAAACCAGCCTCAGCAGAAAGCAGCAGAGGTGAGCAGGGCTCAGTACTGGCGTCCCCTCCCTGCGGGTCACCGGAGCCGGGGCTGGACAGCAGGGGCTGGAGAGGTAAGCATGGGCATGTGTGTGGAACACAGAAAAACAGTCTCTTTTCTATAATTCTTGTTTTAAAATGCAGACACCCTCTTTCCCAAACTGTATCCCGAGAGCTTTGCAATGCAGCCAAGGCAAAGGTGTGCCGGGATGTAGCTGTGCAGGAGGGGAAGGGTGCCTTTGCTGTGCACCCCCAGCTCCTGTCCCTCAGTCCTGCAATGGAGAGGGGGTCTCAGAGTTCACCCCTTGGCCGGGAGAGGAAAAAGGGTGTTGGATGTGCTGCTCAGATTTGGAGGGGGAGGTCTCACAGATCCATGGAAAATTGCTAGGGCACCAGAAGTTGCTTATCTTCCCATAGGGTGTTCTTGCACAGAGGGTGAAGGGAAGGAGCATGTGAGAGGTGCCACAACCACACTCCCAGCCCGCTGCCAGAGCCACAGACCCCCCAGCGCAGCTGCAGTCCCAGAGCCCCTTAGCCTGGGCTGGAAGGTCAGAGCACTGTCCATGCCCGAGAATCAGTCCCACAGCCGGGACAGATACACGGGCAGTGCCCAGCACCTCTACCCATGCCTGGTAAAGTTGGGAGAGGTGCAGGAGGGCAAGATGAAACGACTACCTCTTTGTATAGATTCTCATACAGTCCCTCAGGTTTATCATGATGATTTTGATACTTCTCTCCGATCCAGTACATGGCACCATTCTCCTGCAAAAAATGCCACGTGGAGAGAAGCTGTTGACTGCCTGCCCCATGCCCAGCACCCGCCTGGTGCCTGGGAGTCCCAGCACCGGCCGTGCTCATCCCCGCAGCATGCTGGCATGGGAACCCAGGGCTCACTGTGCCATCCCAGCACCTCTGCAGATGCCGATGCCACTGGCCGCACAGGAGTCTGCCCAGCCCCACCATCACCCCCACCCTCCTGCGGTGCTGCAGCCCCCCTGCTCTCTACCGGCACTGTCCATGACAGCCAGTTGCCTTGGACCAGCAGCTGAGCAGATTTCCCTCTGCAGTCTTCACGGCTTTGCCACCAGGTCTTCTCCTCCGCCGAGATGAAGAGGCACTTGCTCCTGTAGAGCACCCAGCCCGAGGGGCAGCAATCTGGGGGTGGAGGCCCTGCTAAGGGGAAGGTAAGGGGAGGGTAAAGGGAAGTTAGGGGGAAGGTAAGTGGAAGGTAAGGGGAGGGAGAGCAAAGGGAAGGGAAAGTGGAGGCAATGGGAGGGGAGGCAGTGAGAGGCAGTGCGGGCAGATGGAGGGCAGATCGGGGTGGCCATGCAAGAGGCAGCAACCAGCCCCGAACCACCAGCCCCGGGCAACCCCCAGCCCTGACAACCCCTGCCAGCAGCCCAGCCCTCGCCCGGCCCCAAACCCACTCACGGTGCTCCCGTCCCCTCCCCCCGCCCCAAACTCCCCCCCACCCCACAGCCCTCTCCCGGACTCACAGCAAGCCCCCAGAGCCATGGTGGCCACCAGCAGCATCAGGCTGGCTGCCAGCAGCCCTGCGGGGATGCGCCAATGCCGCGGCCAGCGACCTGCAAGAGATGAGTGCCCACAGACATCACCCCGTGGTCCCACTGCCACCACCCACTGCCCACCCCACACTGGGGCATCCCTGTGGCGGTGGCCACGGCCGGGCTCTCACCTGGGCTGGGCGCCACGGGCACTGGCCCCAGCAGCACGTTCTCGTAGGGGCTGTCTTCCTCATCGGGGGTTGTGGAGCAGGCGGGGGTGGTGAGTGGGGGTGTCGCGGCAAACTTCAGGTCAGCGTAGACCACGCTCTGGGGCATGCATGCGGCACTGCCTTCAGCAGCAGCAGTTCAGGAACTCGGTCCTGCCTTGCTCCACCACAGTCAGGTGGCAGGCTGTGGCCAAGAGCATGTGAGGTGGAGCCACTTCTTCATGTTCAGAAAAGCAGAAGTAGTTGCTTTATTTGGAAAAAAGTGGTTTTATTTGTGAAGCCGCTCTCACTTTGGGGGTTGGGGGGAAGTGAATGAGCTCCATTCCAGGCAGCGCACTCTGCATCCACTCCCGACGCTGTGAGGAGCCCCGAGAGCCCACGTCTACAGGCCACAGCAGGGCCGTGCTGCCCGGTGCATCACCTTCCCCATCCCAGCCCCTGCTCAGGAGATAGGATGCAATGACTGTGATGGCTTCATCCCCCACATGTGCCAGGGATGTCCAACCTGGAGCTGCATGCTGCTGGCACAGCCCAGAGGTGATCTATTATCAAATTGGTAACATCCCCCAGGACCAAACCCCTCCAAGCCAAGCCCCAACAGGCCTTTTAGGCTCTCACACATCACCCAGCCTCAAAGCAAAATGAGGGCGTTTGCTGTGACCTCCTCGGAATGAGCAGGCACCAGGAGACAAGCTGCTGCCCAGCCCAAGCTCTCTGTGTCACCAGGAAGGCAAAGGGTCACCTCTCAGCTGCCTTTCCTGAGAGGCACAAACCCTGGGCAGCCACCACAATCAGAAAGCCCAGAGCTTTGGGGGACCTGCTCCAGCCTGCACAGGAGCTGCTCCACGCTGCCAACGGGCCATGAGGATTCTCGGGTCCATGCTGGCTCCCAGACACTTCTTTCAGTGCCACAGCAGCTGCCATTTCCCACAAGGCAGTGATGTGACCAAGTCAGTGAGCTGGAGGATGCACCTCCAACCCACCACCCTCATCCCCCAAAGCCAGCCACAGCATCTGAGTGCCAGTTTATTGCCAAAGTGCAGAGATCCAGGGGGGTAAAGAGGTCTGATGGAGGAGGTAGCAGCACCCGGGGATGCCCATGTGCTGGGGTCGGTAAGGGAACAGGTCATGGGACAAGCCGGAGGTCCCCATGGCCTTCAGGGCCCCACACAGGTGTAGGTGGTGTTTCCCCAGAGGAAGGCGGGGGATGAGGAGCGGAGCCACTGCAGCGTGGCTGCGCTCTGCTCGCAGACCCAGCCAAGGGCTTCCCCGCACAGACCGCCTGACAGCCCCGAGCCCGACACCCTGCCGCAGGCCAGGAAAGAGCTGGTGGAGCGCTGGATTGGGAAGAGCCTGCAGGGAGAGAGTCGGCTGAGATGGGATGGGCAGGAAGGGATGGAGTCATCCCATCGGCAGCTCCTCCAGCCAGGGACCAGAGGCTGCACAGAGATGCTGTGGGAGGAAAGCTCTCCCTCCCCATGGACCACTGTCCCCTGCCACCCTCCTCCCAGTTAGGACACATGCTCTGATCCCCCCTAACCCTACGCCTGCCTGTTTGACATACAGCCCCCAGCCCCACCATGCACGCAGCACCCCCAGGTCCCTCCTGGCAGGGCTCAGCACTAGCTGCACCAGGTAAATCCTGGGAACCTGCTTCTGGAGGACCACCCCCCCCAGCCCCTCACCCAGGCAGGGTGTGGGTGTCAGGGTCAGCCCCTCGCAATATTCCCTCCCCTAAAATGACCCAGTGCAGTCCTGGGAAGATGAGAGGTCCCCAAAATTTGGAGCACATCCCTGCGCGCCAGTGGTCTGCCTGTCCCCCTGTCACCTCCCCAAGCCCCGATGCTGGACCCTCAGCAGCCCTGGCTGGGGATAAGCTGACAGCCTCACCCCTTCAGTGCGGTGCCATCCAGCCACTTCCAGTCAGACCTGGAGCCGTCCCGCTTCAGTCCCACATGGAAGACTTCCATGTTGGCTGTGCGCACCAGGAAAGCCTAGCGCAGGAGAGGACCCACATGAGCTCCCTTGAGGGGGACACCCAGCCCCAGCCACGCGATTAGTGAGAGGGGGGTGCGCAGCTTGGGCACAGCATTGCCGGCTCCCAGCCTGGAGGCTTGACTAGGCTTTGGGCACGGGGACCAGAGCCAGGGAGCCGAGGTGATGTTGGTGATGGCTGGGTGACTGCCATCTTGACACCTTGGACCTTGAGCTGGTCACCAACGCAGCCCAATGCCCAAGGGGAGTTGGACGGGCCAGGTTGGGTGCACTCACCAGGGTGGTGTTGGTTCGGATAGTGACCAGCTGTGCCCCTCTGGAGCAGCAGTCCTCTCTGCTCTGCTCCCAGCTCCTTTTGGCAGAGGAGAAGTAGTAGCACTGCCCTGCATCCCAGAGCCAGCCCACTGGGCAGAACTGGCATGGCCCTGCACATCAGAAACTCAGCCTGTGGGAGCAGCTGGGACAGGGCAGCCGGCAGAGGCTGCCACCAGCCCCCAGCCCAAGGGACGGGAGGGTAACAAGGGGCAGCCAGGGCACCAACCAACACAGCGTACTCCTACGGCTGCCCCACAGAGAGAACCCTCCTTACTCAGGAGCCCAGTTTCCATGTCCCAGCCCCAGCTCCCCAATGAGAGCCCCAGGGGAGATGGGTTGGTGACATGAAGGTGCTGGCACCGGGCAAGAGTGTCGGGAGGGGAGGTCCAGGTTTGGGAGTGTGGTACAAATATCATTTGCAAAAGTTGAGAACGCAGTCAATATTTCATCTTCACTGGTCGAAAGGGAGCACCTGACGCCATCTGGCAGATGGATGCTCATGGCAGCTGTGAGCCTGGTGCATGCCCAGGCAACACTGAGCCACACTGGGGCCGTCTCTTCTGAAGGGATCCCAGCAGTGCAGCCTGTTCAGCAGCACTGGGGCAGCTCTCCATGCCGCGAGCCAGGCGACAGGCAGCAAGGGTGAATGAAGACTTAGGGGGAGGGCATGTTCTGGAGTAGAGACAGATCCTACCCCTTGAAAGGAGAAGCCAGGCCCTCTCCAAACCTCACCGAGGAGCCCACTGGGCTCTCTTACCTCGCAGTGTCTGTTGCCCATAGCTGGGGCTCTCCTCCATACTCCAGGGACCATAGGCACAGCTTGCTTGTTGTCCTAAATCTACAGAAGAAGAGCACAGCATTGTCCTTGCCAGCCATGGACTCCTGTTCCCAGCAGCACCCCATGCCCTCTCCCACGAGACAGCCTCACGGCTGAGGGCATCCCCCCATTTGGGTGAGTTGCCAGCCAAGCCCGCCAAGGTCTACCAGCCTTGCTGTTCTTGGGAGCACATCACATGACAGGCTTTCGGGGAAAGTGCTTCTGCATTTCGGTTTCACTGTCACTTCTCCCTCCTGTCTTCACTTTGTTGCCAGGTGACGCAGGAGGATGCCCCAGCGCCGTCCCCAAGCCCACGCTGTCCCCCAACCTTCCTCTCCCAGCCAGGCAGGCGATGCCTTGCCTCACTAATTTTACTGCTTACCCCAGAACCTGCAAAGCTCTCAACCCCAAGCAGGAGGACCTTCTCTGTTGTTACGTGGGCCCCATGGTGCCAGCCCCGACCCCAAGGCCCTGGCCAAAAAGGTCCAAGCACAAGCATGTACTCACAGTGGAAGCTCAAGCCGACGAGGATGATTTGTGCCAGCAGGAGCAGCAGGGAGAGGACAGCCAGGCTGAGGGCTGCCCAGCACCAGGGCAGCCGCACCGGCTGCTGAGGAGCTGAGAAAGGGAGTTAGCATGGGTCCTGGGGACTTGGTGGGAGAGGTGGGGACCACCAAGCCAGGAAGGGTCTGTGAACCCTGGGCAGGGTCTCAGGAGGCAGCCAGGGAGCCCAGGAAAACTGAGGGAGAGCCCATTTGCAGCACCTTGACCCTCCTAGAAGCTGTCACCCTGCAGACAATGCTTGGCACGGGGGATAGAGCAGGGCATGGCGTGCCTGTGTGCACTTGAGGCACTGAGGTGCTGTGGGCATCCTCTGCCCTTGAGCCCCTCCTGCTCCCCTCCCTCAGAGCTGGCAGTCTGCAACGAGGCTGGAGCGGAGCTGTTTAGGAGAGGATATGCGAAAGGAGGGAGCAAGGGGAGCAGGGCTGGGGGAACAGCTCTGTAAGAGGTCAAGCATCTGCAGGAGGGCAGGGGACCCGCCAGGAGAGCTGGGGTGCCAGGGGCAGGGAGCAGCGTGCCATTACCTGGTGTGGGGGGCAAGCGTAGATCGGCGTATGTGACACCCTCTTCCATCCCTCCCTCTGCCTCTTGCTCTGCGCCCCACGGGGGAAGCGACAACCCACTCCCAGCCCCCTTTGGCAGCCTGGTGTGTGACGCGAAATGGAAAGTGTCATTTCCTGGCGGGGTCCCCAGAGGCACCACCTGGACCACAACCCTGAGTGGGTCACGGTGCTGCCTGAAACGAGGGCAAGGGGGGAGCCCCAGCCAGGCCGGCACCCCCGGCATCCCCATCACCAGGGAACCCTGCACCTCTGGCTGCGGGGCAGCGGGTGGTGGGGATGGCTGCTGGCTTAGATGTGGGGCCATGGCTGTGCTGGGGAGCCGTGTCGAGGCTGTTCCCCCTGCCCTAACCCCCCCGCCAATGCTCAGTAGATCTGCCTTAGGGACTGTGCAGGGAAAGTGGGCATCCTTTGGGAGCGGGACTCAGGGCCCTGTCCATGTCCTTGAGCTCTTTGCTCTCAAAGCAGCAAGGCCACAGGGTGTTTGCTTATACGTGGTATCTGCTGCCTTTGGGTTTTTTTTGTTTTGTTTTTTTTTGGTTTTTTTTGGTTTTTTTTTGTTTGTTTTTTTTGCTTGGGGCTGCAGCTGCATCTCGGCCTTGGAAAGCTGTGGGAGGGGTGGGGGATGGGGACTGGGGTGCTCCTTCCCCTCCCGGAGCCTTGAGGGCTGCCGTGACGGGCACCCCCGCCGTGCCCTGGGGGCTGGGGGCCACCAGTCCCCCTCTGGGGTGGTCCTGCCCCGGGGTCCCTGTTCTCCACCTCTACGGCCGGGCAGGGGCGGGGATGGCTGCGGGCAGACAACGACCCCCTCCGCCGGGCTGGCGGGTGATGGCGATAGAGGGGGGGAGGTGGGAGGATGGAAGGGGTGGTGGGGGAGGATGGCACGGTCAGGACTACGTTTCCCAGCGGCTCCTCCGGGGGCTGCACATGCTCGGTGCGGCTCCCGGCGACTCCCGGCAGCTCCCGGCGCTGCGCCCGGTGCGGCGCCCGGTGTCGCGCAGGGGAGCTCGGTGCAGCTCCCGGCGGTCCCCGGCGAGGATTCTGCTGCGGCTCCCGGTGGGGCTCCCGGTGAAGCTCCCGGTGCGGCGCCCGGTGGAGCTCCCGGTGCGTCCCCCGGTGAGTTCCCCGGTGCGGCGCGGGGGACTCCCGGTGCGCCCTCGGGAGCGCACGGCCGAGCCCCGGGGCTGAGTCCTGCCCATCCCAACCTCACCACCGAGCCCGGGGCCGAGCTTTCCCCCGGCACCCGCCCTCACCGCCGGCATCATGCCCCGCGGGCGAGCCTGGACGCAGGCGGAGGTCAGCAGCCTCCTGGCGCTGGTGGAGGGCTCGGGGGAGGCCACCCTACTCATGGCCTCCACGTCGCGACCCAACGAGGCGCTGTGGCGGGAGATCTCGCAGGGGCTGGAGGCGGCCGGCTACGGGCGCAGCGTGGCCCAGTGCCGTTCCAAGTGGAAGGCGCTCAAGCAGGCTTTCCACTCGGAGCGGGAGACGCGCCGGAGGGCCGGCTGCCACTCGCCTCGGTTGCCCCCGCACTACCGAGCCATGAAGAGCATCTGGAAAGCGGCCGGGCGGCCCATCTTCGGCGAGCGGCGGATGCCAGGTGGGTGCTGGGGATGTATGGGTGGGCTGGGCAGGATGGCTGGACGTGGGGAACTGGGAGAGCACTAGTGCCACACAGCCCCCCGGAGTCCCTTGACAATCTCCTTCTCTTCCTTTAGACCTGGTGAAGCTACCTCCCAGGAAGTGCAGGTCAGCAGTTGCCGCCTGCTCTCCATCCTCACCAGAGCCGCCAGGTACCTGTGGGCTCAGGCAACCGGAGTGGGGCTTGTACCGGCTGTGGGATGGCAGGCACCCCTCGTCTCCTGGTTATTGAAGCTCTTTTCTGCACCTCCTCACCCTCCTTCTGCAGAGCACGATGTCGGCAGGGACGCCCCAGGCGCGCTGCTGTCCCCGCTGCTGCAGTGTGTGAAGGATGAGCCAGAGAGCCGTAAGTACCAGCCTGCCCCGCTGCACCGGGCTGCACAGCCACGGCTCCAGCCCAAGCCCATGCCAGCATGATGGGAGTGGGGGGCTTAGCAGGTGGGAGGGCCCATCACAAGTTCCTCAGCAGGGATGCTCGCCAATGGGGCTGCTAGGACTTCTCTCTCCAGAGGCTTTGGCTCCAAACCAGCCCCAGAGCGTGAGGGGATGGGGATGGCTGGGATGGGGCAGGAAAGAGTCCCTGGCTCTGACCCAGCCTGAGGGCATGGCGAGGCTGTTGGCTGCCCCAAGGCAAGTCGTGGGGCTCAAGGTCTCTTAAGGGACAGTGGCCCCGATCTGCCCCAGGGCGCTCTTGCGGCTGTGCGGCACTGCAGGGCATGTGACTCCCCTTCCTTTGGCATGTCCTGGCTCCCCCCTTCCCCAGTAACACCATAAAGCTTCAGATGAGTTAGGACTGGGTGTGAGGGCCAGAGGTGTTTGCAGCTCCCCTGCCCTGCAGCGCACCCAGGGGCAGATCCTGCGCCCCCCTCGCTGTGCGCACTCCGATGGGTTTGGCACCGAGGTGATGCAGGATACATCCCTGGGTCTGATTTGCGTGGGCACCCCGGCCAGCATCCCACACTGGGTAATTACCTTCTGTTTCCCTAAATTCCCCCTGCAGTTTCAAGTGGATGTGGGATTCTCCTTCACTTCCAGTCCTAATCTGTTGTGTAGCGTTGCTGCACGCTGCTACGCCGCTGCTGCCTTCCAGCCCAGAGGTGGCTGCATTGCAGTGGTGGGTGAGTGACTCCTGCTTTTGTATATAGCTCGTGAAACGCTTTGGGGCCCTGCAGGGCGCTGTGGAGCTGTGGCTAGGGCATGTCGGGCTGCGGGGCTGGCCGGGGCAAGCTGGGCAGACCCCAGGCTGGTGGTGATCCCCATCAGATGGCACATCTCTCCTCTCTGCTCTCTCCCAGCAGCCGGTGGGGACCACGCCGCTGGAGTGCCGCCCACTCCCCCCGCTGTGCCACGTAAGACTTTCCTTGCCCTTCTTGGTCCAGTAAACCCCCTCGGTCCTGCGGGCAAGTTCTGATATGGTTCTCATTGCAGACACCAGTCGCTGCTTCCCCCCCCTTCCCCTCCTGGGTGAGTACCGTGCCCAGGCAGCTGTGCTTGTGCACCCCAGGGCAGGAGGCAGCCCCAGCTCACGGGCTGGGTCTGCTTTCCTTCCAGGCTGTCACACCACCCTGAAGCAGGAAAGAGCTGAGCAAAAGGCTGGTAAGGGTCTGCAGCTTCGAGCAAGTCCCTCTGCTCCAGGGAGGGCAGCTCTGTCCTGTCCCACCCATGGGGATGGAGAGCAGGGGGTCCCACAGCCGGTGCCAGCCTGGTGCTCTGCAGCAGGGTCAGGCTGCACATGGGGCTGGGGTGGCTCCAGCACTCTGGTTTCTCCCCCCATACCAAACTGTCATGGCAGGTTTTCCTGGTGAGACGTCCCTGGGGATGGCAAGAGGAAACCGAGTACTGCCACTGGCCACCGCAGCCCTGGGCTCCCCTGGGATGGCTGCCATGAGTGAGCAGCCAGCGGTGGGTGAAGAGGCATCAGACGCAAGCCTGCACGGTGGGTCCTCCCTGCAGCATCCTGACAGCCTCACAGGGGCTTGTCGGAGCAGTGATGAGGGTTTGCTGCCACTGACCCTCCTCTCCCTGCAGGCTCTGGGGTGGCAGGCTTGCTGCAGAACGTCCAGCAGCTGCTGGTGCAGATCCTACAGACGTCACGGCAGCAGCAGGCACTGCTGGAGAGCCTGGCCAGCGACACTGTCTCCCACCTCCATCTCCTCTCCCACAGCCTGGTGCAGGTGGGTGAGACCCTGCATCAGCTCCTGCTCCGGCCGCAGACCCATCCTGGCCTTCTCGGCCCCTACAGTCCCCACGTGCCCCTTTTTGAGGGTGGCCCCAGGGTGCCCTGTTCCCCTGGCTCTCCCCACACCTCCCCAGATCACAAAGAAGAGCCTCAGGTGTACCCTGCCGGCAGCTGCACATCCCCATGAGTGCCACCATGCCCGGCCCCAGGGGCGACGGCTTCGCTGCGCAGCCACGGCACAAATCTTTATAACAGAGGCCCCAGATATTTTGAAAGTTTATAGAAGAGAGACATTTTAATAAAATTAAAAATAGCTTTTGTACCAGCAATGACAGTCGACCAATTCTTTTCCCGTCTCTGGGGGACATTCCCCTTCTCACTTTCAAAATGAGCAGAAGGGGAACTCGGCTATTTATAGCCTCTGGGAAACTCCCAGGCCACACACTGTGGGGCAGATGTGCTTTCTCTGCCCCTGCCGGCTCCCTGACAGATTCCAGCTGTGCTTGGCACCGACAGGACCTGGAGGAACTTGCTGCCGTGTCATGGAGGAGAGCAGGGCTGCCACAGGCTGGGGAGGGCAGAGATCCCAAACGGGGCACAGGCTGCATCCCTGTGGAAGGGAAGGAGCCGGGGTGGGCAATGCTGAGCAGCACTGGGGCTGAGGAGGCAGCGTGTGCTGTGGCCATGGTCCCTCGGTCACCAGGTCCTTGGTGGGTTCCTTCTTGTGGGCAAGCTGGGGGCTTGCAGCATTGCTGTGGTGTGCCCAGTCCTGCTCCCAGGGCTCAGGGCATGGATCACCATCAGGTAGCAGTAGTTGCAGGCATGCTGTGTTTGTCTGCAATGTTCTGCTTGGCAAAGCGGTCACTGGCTCTTGCCCGGACCCCCACCACCTCCACCAGGGTGCCCACATCCTCCATGGGGTTGGGGTGGACATGCCAGCTACCTCCAGGACTTCTTGACCATGTCCGGGGAGAGGATGTAGGCAATGCCACTGGCATAGGGCGGGTAGATGTCAGGACAGTAGTCCTGCTGTGCCACGTGCCACTTGCTGGAGGGGTGACAGGTGACCTGCCACTTCTCCCAGGAGAAGAGGGACCCCATATAGAGGCTGGTCCACAGCAGGTCAAGCTCAGCCAGGAAGGTGGGCAAGCAGTCCATGTTGAAGCAGTCTTAATCCATCTTGAGGATGTAGATGCTGTGCATGACCTTCAGGGTGAGGTTGCAGTACCTGTGCCCATAGCTCCCCACCAAAATGTCTCCACACTCCTGCCCTTCCTGCTGTGCAGAGGACATGCTGAGCCTCCACATGGCCCACCACAGATGTCACCAGGATGAGCAGCACACACCAGCTGGCTGGAGCATCCTACATGTGGCCAAGCCATGGAGAGGGGCCAGGGGTCTGGCCAACGGGGCCACCAGCGAGGTGGCCAGGGACAGCAAGTTTTACAGCACCAGTGAGCAGCAGCATTGCAGCTCAGCTGGCTTCTGTAGGGGAGAAGCGTGGGCGAACAGTGCTGGGAAAGCTGGTTACCTCTCACAGCACCATCCCTCGCCTCATGCCAGCTGCACAGCCTGGGTCAGAAAGAAGGTCCATGCTGTGAAGCCATGCTGGCCCCATGATGCAGCGGGCAGGGAGATATGGGGTCTGGGGGGGCTGCCAGGAGCAGGGCCAGCCCTGGTGGGGATGGTGCTCCCATGGCCACACACAAACCATCCTCTGTGCTCCTGAGCAGGGAGTAGTAGAAAGCAGCTGGCTGCTGGCCAGTAGGGCTGGCCCCAAGCCTCGCAGCGGTGGGGCCACTGCCCTACCTTCCCCCACTGGGGGCCGATTAGGGTGGGCCAAGGTAGGAGAAAGGTGGGATCTCCCTTCCTGAGACCTGCCACCAGTGAGGCTGCAATGGGAGGGCACCTTTGGGCTGTGATCACCCATGTTCCCCACCACCCCGCTGTGCTCCCTGTCATCTTTCTGTGCTCCCCACTACGCTGCCACGATTGCCATCATCCCACTGAGCTCCCACCACCCTGCTGTGATCCCCATTGTCTCACCACGCTCCCCACCACCCTGCCTTGCTCCCTGCTGTCCTGCTGTGCTCCCCCCACCGGAGGCTGCAGCCTCCTCCTTCCAGCCCTGGGACACTTTGGCACCCATTCCCTGAGCCCCCAGTGGTGCTGGGGCGGTGGGGTAGGCTGTTCCCCGGCACGGAGAGGGGTCAGGTCCCTGGCAGGAGGTGAAGTGCAGTGACGGGTTCCCTGGGATGGGGTGCAGTCAGGGGGCTGTCTGCAGAGGAGGGTTGTGTTGCAGTGAGACCTGAAGCGGGGTGCTCTGGGGGTTGCAGATTGGGGGTGCATGGAGGTGCAGTCAGAAAGAGCGGCATGCAGTACCAGGAATTGGGGGGATGCGGGGGGGTTGGGGTGCAGTGAGGTGCAGTGCGGTGTGTGGGTCTGCAGCAAGGGTGCAGTGAAGGAGAAGGCGGGGTGCAGGGGGGTGTATGTGTCTGCAGGGAGGGTGCAGTGGGGTGCAATGGGGTCCAGGGGGATGTGTGGGTCTGCAGGGAGGGTGCAGTGAGGTGCAGGGGGCTGCAGTGCAGTGGGATGGGGGTGCAGTGAGGGCGCGATGGGGTGCAGTAGGGTGCTGGTGGGGTTGCAGAGGGGGTGCAGTGGGGTGCAGAGGAGGTACAGGGGGGTGCACGGGGGGTGCAGGGGAGGGTGCGCGGGGGGGTGCAGGGGGGATGCAAGGCGGGGGTGCACCGGAGGGTGCAGTGGGAGTGCAGCGGAGGTGCAGGGGGCTGCAGTGCAGTGGGATGGGGGTGCAGTGAGGGAGCGATGGGGTGCAGTAGGGTGCTGGTGGGGTTGCAGAGGGGGTGCAGTGGGGTGCAGAGGAGGTACCGGGTGGTGCACGGGGGATGCAGGGGAGGTGCAAGGAAGGTGTAGGGAAGGGTGCAGGGGGGGCGCATGGGGGTGCAGGGGGTGCCCTGGGACCACAGGCCGCGGGGTGCAGCGCGGCGTCCTTGGCCATGCGGGCAGGGCCGGGCTAGAGTGACAGCTCGGCAGCCAATAGGAGATCAGGAAGGCGAGTCAGGGGCGGGGTCAGATCAAGGCCCGCCTCACTGCCGGGGGCGTGGCCGAGGAGCTCTCTACCCAATCGCAGAGGCTGCGGCGGAGTACGGGCGGCGCGGCCAATCGAGCAGCGGGGAGGGGCGGGGCTCTCCGTGACGTCACGGGAGGGGGATCCCCCGGCGGGACGGGGCGACCCGGGGCAGCCCCCGGAGCTCCTGCGGGGTGCACTGGGTCCCCGGCCCGGTCCTGCCTGCCCCAGGGCTGGGGCATCGCCACCCCCGGGCGTCGCCCGCCTTCCCCAGAACGGGGGGTCGCCCCCTCAGTGCAAAGGGGGTGAGCCCACCCCCACCCGGGGGTCTGCTTCACACACCCCGCGGCGGTGCAGGAGTGCGTGGAGGGGGTTGCTGGGCGGGCATGGCGGTGTGCTGCCAGGGGCACGCTGCGGCACTCACATTGCACCCTCTGCTGCCTGCCCTGCCTCAAAAGCACTCCCTGCAGCACGGCTTAGGGTGTCCCCTGCCCCCCCCACCCCCCCCAGCTGGGGCACAGGGGGGTGCCAGAGGGGCAGTGGGGCAGGACTGGACCCCAGCCCCTTTCCAGTGAGCCCCCAGCTCTGGGACGAAGGCAGCGGGTGGTTTCAGCAAGGGGAACTGGGGCTGGCACCCAGGGGACGCAGGTGGGGAAGGGCTGGGGATAGCCTGGGGTTCCTGGGGGTGTGCATCTGAAAGAACCCCTGTGCCCTGTGAGACCACTTCCACTCCAGACACAGCTTGCAGGGCTGGGATCACAGCCAGGAGAACAAAGAGCAATCCTGGTGAGAGGAAGGCAAGCTCCTTTTTGGGTACGAGAGGCCTTCTCCAGGCTGGAAATGGAGGTGAAAGCAGCAGCAGATCTCAGCAGGAATTCAGTGCTGCCGTCTGGTGGCCCAAGGACCACGAGGGTCCTGCTCCGGGCAGACAGGATATATGGCTCCTTCCTTCTCCATCTGCGACAGTGGCTTGCAACAGGGCAGCTGCAGCACACCGAGCAGCTCCCACCCCTGCACCCCAACAGCTATGCGACCCCCACGGTAGCTAAATCAGACCCCTGGGGTAGTGGGGGCCTGGGGGAGGATTTTTTCCCTGGATTTATCCCCTCTGGAACAAGTCAAAGCTGCACCACCCTCCCGATCCTCTCCTCCCTGCATGGCCTGCCCCAGCCTAGAGCTTATGTATAATGTGTGGAGCAATTGAAATAATAAAATGTTTTTACCTGCCAGTGGAGCAGGTACCTTTTGTCCCTGTACCCCGCTCCCAGCTGTCACCAGCACGCCTTGCCCTCGAGGCGATGCTGTGTGCCCACTGGAACCTGGTTCCATCCCACAAAGCAGAGACACCGGTACTGTCACCCAAATGACTGCCACAGGGGCATCTTTGGGCTGTGTCCTGTGGCTGCCTGTTCTCACCACTCAGCCCTGCAGCTTCCCCACTGCACCCGCCCCTCATCTTCCCTTTCATCCCCAAAGGGTTCAGGGTGACCTGGTGAGGGGCACACAGACCCCCCTGGCCACAGCTCACCCTGCAGCCCAGCTCTGATGGTCACCCTGCTAAAGACCCCTGGCCATGACAAAAGTACTGACCGTTGGCCTTGCAAAATCCTTCTCATCAACTCCAAATGCTGAAGGAGAGGTTTACCGTGGGTAAACCATTGGAGTACAGCTTGACTCCTGCCGGCGCCCCGTGCACATACCGCTCTTACCTCCTCACCCTTCTCCCTCTGCAAGTGGTCAGCATTTACACGTCAGTGCTTTCTCCCAGGCTGCTGAATGCCCGCCCTGCTGCCAGAGATGGGTCTGCAGCCTCTGCTGATGGGCAGTCTGGAGGGATGGAGACCTCTGGGCACAGAGGCACCCCTCAGTGCCGTCAAGCACTTCTCTATTGCACTTTCTTTTAAAACCATGATGTTTTTCAATGGAAACGGAGTCACTCTCACCAGCAATTCTTAACTCTTCATAGGTGGGCCAGAAAGCAATAATGGAATATTTGGGCTTGTGGTCATGCCCTGAAGGTCTCACGTGCTGCAAAGCAGCATCCAGCATCTCCCCCCACAAAACAACCACCCAGCTGGGATAGGGCGCAGAAGGATAACTCTAAAATCCAGAACTGAGTGAAGCAGAAGAGGGTGTCTAAGGACAAGGAGAGGAAGCTGCTTTGAAGTGTATCAGGATGTTTATCTTGATGTCAAAAGCACTTTTTTAATGAAGCGGTTCCCCTCTTTGAAGTGGATCCTCCTTGCGCTGTTCCTGGCTGTAGCTCAGGGATATCCTGCACCCTCATCAGACGTTAATTTTTCTCATGTGATTTGCCTGAAAAAAAAATCCCTCCGTGTTGCAGCAGACAGGATGAGACAGAAGTGAAGACTCAGGGAGGAGAGCAGCCAAGTTGCCTTTGGACCCACCAGGCAGAGGACGGCGTCAAGTGTGTTTTTGAAGGCAGCCCTGAACCGGAGCACGCTTGGGGTCTGAGGCTGAATTTCAGTTGAAGGCAAGGTGCAGGCAGATGCTCAGTATCTGGGAGCACTTGGCACCTCCCCACAGCAGGAACTGCACCCCGAACCTCGGGGTTTACTAATGCTTACGGTGTCCCTCAAGATGAGATGGGTGTTGCTTCAGGTCTCCCCTGAAACAGGGAGGAAGCCTCCAGCTCAGGTTATCCATCTTCCCTGCAGGAGAGGCCTTCATTAGTTAATTAGAACAACAATCCTCATGGGCTTCTCTGGGATTTGTAGCTGTGCTGGCAGGAGATTTGCTGACTGCAGGCAAGCCCTGGGGCGAAGCTCCACAGGAGGATGTGGAATTCGGAGCCCACTGGGACCTACCTCCCCTCTCCTGCTGAGCCGGGAGCCTCTGGATTGCACTTGTTCCAAGTCCGTTTAATTTTAGCCAAAATATTCCTCCTCAAAACATGGAGCCCTGGGTATTAGCCCTGAAGATGGTGAAGCATCTTTATATAAAGTAAGAATAAACTGTAATATTCCCCTCGGTGTAGGCACCACTCACACTCCAACAGGCAGATTCAACGTGATTTCTTTAATACAGCTTCCACTAAGAGCACAGTTCATACATAACAACATATTGCTTAGCACTTGGTTCTTTCAAGGGAAATTTTTGTGGTGGTATTTGAGCGGGGGGAAGCGGGTTTTATGAGAAAACTTTAATCTGCAAGCCATAAAGGGAACAGTGGCTTTGCATCCCATGGAAAATGTTCTCAGCTTCCACTAACATGGTTTTATCTTTCTCTGCAGGCTTGCTTCTTAAGATAAATTTATCCAGGATTGCATTTGGTGTAACAGTTTTATTTCTGTTGGTGCAAGGCTGATTTCTCACGAGAGTAACTGCCTTAATTTCCTACCGCTTGACAGTGAGCACAGATGCACTTTGTACTTGTAGACTTTGTTCTCGCAATTTCAGCCCGCAGGAGATCCTTCCCCTGCTCGCCGGCCATGATGCTCCGAGGCTGCTCCTTCAGCAGCATCCCTCTGTGTTGATATACGGCCCCTGGATGATGGCTCCGGGCCTTAGAAACACTTGACTTTCTTGTCATAACACAAAAGGCAAAGGCTTGTGGGGGACACAGGTCCTACTCCAAGATCCATCTGAAGGAGGTAGGTCAAGGTTGCAGCACTCTGGTGCGTCCCTGGACATCCCAAAGCCTCATCGCTCCAGCAAGACCTCAAAGTTGGCATTGCAAAATTATTTGCAATTTTACGCTGTTGCCAAGATCTTCCCCAAAGCCTTTTTGGGGGTTGTTTTGCTCTGGTTTTCCACGTAACTTCGTCCCCTTTCCTGTGTTCTTCATTTTGACAGCTTACCCTCCTTGCATAATGTCCTTGCCCACCTGTTTGCCTGCTCCACTCCTCAGCCACGCTGGCCCTGCAAATCTCATTAAAGGAGGTGTTCATTTACTGGAAGTCTCCAGCATGCTGCTCTGAGCAATTCTTGTGCTGTCTGCAGGCGCTCTGCCCTCCTGGCTGCTCTATTAATTTATTTTAGCAAGCTCCCTGATTTCTATGCAGTTCCTTTGATGAAGTTAAGCACAACTCAAGTGGCTTTTCCACTTGGCAGAGCAGCTCTTCAACAGCCCTCTTCTAAATTGCCAAGGATAAAATCCCAAGCCTGCCTCCCACCCCTCCCCCTCCCCGTGGGTTCCCCCACCAGCCTCCCCAAGAAAATTACCAGCAGGTCAGAGGCTAAAAATCCTGGTGCTTTGCATCACCACCACATTTGCTTGGTCTCCCATGTCACAGTGTCCCCTTTCCCTGTCCACTTCTCCCCTCCGGCCATGTGACCATGGCAGCTGCTGTTGGTCCCTTGACACAGCCCTCCTGTGGTGCTCCGGTCCCTGTGGGTACGGCTAACCCTTTTGTCCCTCATCTCCATGGCCCCTGCACCCATAACCTCATGCAAAATTGGGCGTCCCCTGCTACCCCACTGCTTTGTCACACCTCCAGGCGCTGTTGTGCTGGGTGCTGCTGGGGCAATGCTGGTTCCTGATGTCCCAGGTTCATCTCCGAGTCCCTTGTCCCTGCTCTGGGCTGGCTTTATCATGCTCAGCTCCATCCCAGTGTTATGACACAGGTACCCAAGGCATGGTGCTGCCCTGGCGCAGGGACCCAAAGAGATGCTCCATGGCAGGAGTAATGCAGGAGCATGAACTTGGGCTGGACTTGCTCCATCTGTATCAGTACCTATATCTCCTGCTTGTGGGTGCCTGGCTCCCACCTGGCCCTCTCCCAGCACCTTCAGACTGGGGCTGAATCTTTGAGGGGTCCCCAACATGGGATGAGGGCTGGAGATGGCAGTGGGTGAGACAGAGGGCTAGGGGATGGGGAAGAAGGAGGGGTGAGGAAGCAGGCTCTGCACAGCTTGTGGCAGGGGAAATGGGGTCCCTTTGCATGCTCAGACCCCTCCCCCCCCCCCCAGGCTGGCCATGGCTGGGCTGCTGTCTGTGAGGCTGAGGGATGGCCAGGGACAGAGCAGGGCAGGCGTCTCCAGCGCTGGTGATCTGTGCGGCAGTGCCAGCCGCGGGTGATGGATGGGTCTGCGTGGGGAGGGCGGTCGAGGCTTGCTACTCTGATGAGAAAATCATCGAGTGGCTGGAGGGTACGCTGGGCAAATTGCAAAAGAAGAGAGCAGCCGGGCCATTCTCTCAGCCTTTTGTCATCCCCAGAGCAGCACAGTGACAGCTGTGCCCGGCCAGAGAGCAAGCTCTGGCTGCACCCACGGCGGGATTTAAGTCGACTGTGGTGGAAAGGCTTTGTCTCGCTGGGACCTGGCAGCAGAGCGAGCAGGAGAGGGGTGAGGACTTCCCAGGGCACCAGTGGGAGATCTGCTGCCCCTGGCCGCAGGGTTTCACGAGGATACAGGGAGGAAAGGCCGAGGCGGGGGCAGAGCAAGATGGTGCATCCCTCCCTATACACCTGCCCCTGCACCCTGCAGAGATAATGCCAGCCTTGGGGGTCTCACGGCACAGGGACCACCGAGCTGGCGGCACCAACAGCCATGCTGCCACCTGCACCTCACAGCCCCTGGGGCTAGCAAGGGGCATGGCACCTTCCTGCACCCAGAGAGATCCCAAAAGCCGGGACCTCTCGCCAGCCCTGGTGTGCGTGGACTGGGAGAGGAAGAGGGACGATGGGTCCTGCCTGCAGGCATGCAGCCCGCTGCAGGGCTCAATAATTCAGGCCCAACACATTAAAGTTGCATGGCGTGCAATTGCCGCCTGCAACGACTGACTGCGTCAGGGCTGCTGTCTGGCGAGCCTGACCCGGCAGGCACAGGCAGGCAGTGGTGGGAGAGCCCGGGGAGGGCAGGCTGCGGGCAAGGGGCAGAGCAGCATCCCTGCAGTGGGTGTTAGGGATGGGAGTTGGTGGGGGGGAAGCACGGTCCCAGACTTTGGGGTACACATTTCCAGGGAGTGTGTGTCAGAGCAGGGAATGCCAACCTAAGGGCACTGGCAGCCCAGCTGGGATGCAGGATGCTAAGCTGGGGTGATGCTGTCCCCAGAGCCACGGTGTTCTGCATCGCGGCTGTCCCCTGCAGCCTTGCTAGCAGAACTAGCCACGAAGGCTTGTTCTGCCCCAGGCACCTGGCCAAAGACATTCCCAGCTCTATCTGTCCCCATGTCCCTGCAGTCACCAGCCCTGGTGGGGCTCAAACACCTCCCATCCCTCCCCAGCACTGAGGAAGAGAAGCTCTTCACTGGCTGTTCAGGGAGTCGGTTGCCATGGGGATGTCAGATGTACCTGGTTGTTATAGGGAAACTGTTGCCATGGTTACGTGGTTGCTGTGCCTGGCAGAGGCAGGGATGGAGCATCAGGATGGCTGTTTACATTGAGGGGGTGGGGGTCACAGAGACCCTAACTCGCTGAGGCTGGGGGAAAGGCAGAGTTCAGCCTTGTCCCCAAGCCTGTCCCCATGGCGCTGAGGCTGGAGACCATGCGGACCACACCAGCAGAGCTCATGCAGCCCCATAGGGATGGACGGGCCAATGGTCCTGACCCCACAACTAAGGAGAGATGGCTGAGGGGATGCAGAGTCTCCCATGGGGTGTCCCAGCATGCTCCCAATCAGGCTTGGTGGGAGAGATGGTGCCGGACAGCCTGCCCTGAGTGTCCCATGGGCGAGAGTGGCTTCACTCTGCCTGGTGCAAGGAGCGCTGAGTGAAAACCTTTCAGTCCTGCAAGACTGCAGGTCCCGTACTTGCAGCCCACTGCAATGGCCCCCGAGCTGCACCAGCCTCCTGGGCAGGGGAGCGGGTCCTGCTGGGGGAGTGAAGTGGGGAGAGGGATTCCCAACACTCAGTGGGCAGCCCACAGGCCCCAGGGGATGAGTTGGGCTGGCAAAGAGTGCCTGGATCCCCTCCAGCGCTGCTTGGCTGAGCTCCCTCCCCGGCAGCACGGTCGACTGCTTGGCCTGTCCTTGAGATGAAAAATGCAGTCGCAGGTTTAATTAAAACGAGAGGGAGTGCTGAGCCGCCCCAGCAGCCTGGAGAAGCGGAGTCCAGGAGAGCTGGTGCATGGTTCCTCCAGGCTTCCCTGGGCAGCTCTGCCAGCTAAAACCCCTGCCCACCACTGCCAGGACCCCTCAGGGGTACAGACCTGCATGTGCCACCCCGTGGTGTCCACTGTGGGGCGGGCCAGGGGCTGCATAGCTGCTTGCAAGGGGAACACACATCCCAGCACATTCTCGCCAGGCTGTTATGGCAGGGTCTACACAAACTTGGCAAGCCGCAGGTTTGCACTTAAAATCATCATAGAATGGTTTAGGTTGGAAGGGACCATGAAGATCATCGATTTCCAACCCCCCTGCCATGGGCAGGGACACCTCCCACCAGACCAGGTTGCTCAAAGCCTCATCCAGCCTGGCCTTAAACACCTCCAGGGATGGGGTATCCACAGCCTCCCTGGGCAACCTGTGCCAGTGCCTCACCACCCTCAGAGAGAAAATTTGTTTCCTAGTATCTAAGAAAAAATATCTACTCAGCCCTACAGCAGTGAGACGGGGAATGATGCTGCATGGAGCACTGACATCTCCATGAAATTGGGGTGCATTTGTGCAGGACCACCCGCTGGGCTGGTGCGCATGCCGGGGTGGCACAAGCCCTGTGCTCAGCATGCATCGCACTCCAGCGTGTGTTGCTGTGAAAACTAAAGCTGAGCTCCTCATTCTGTGGGGGCTGCCACTGCCGGGGGGATGCAATTGGACTTGGTGAAGTGAGTAACGTTCCTAATTAAAAGATTAATCCTTAATCAGCTGCCTGGGCAACCAGACAGGGCATTTTGCGTGGCAGAGAAAGGGATGAAGGGTGAGCTCTTGGGGGAAGGAGGGGGGCAGGCGCAGGTCCCCCAGCCCCCTTGCACAGTGACTGGGGCTCCTGACCAGCCACCCTGGGCTGCCCAGCACATGTCCTCACCAGGCTGGTTCCCCGCCGCCATCACCCCCTGCATAGCCCAAAAATGCAGGCAGCAAAGCCCAGAACCCACCAACAACAACTTGGCCCTTGCCAGCTCACCCCCACTTCTGCTCCTGCCTGCCCTGTCCATGCCACCCTCTCCAGCCAGCCCCCACAGCTCCCCAAGCCCACCCCACTCCAGGCAGCTGGGGCCCAGCTCCCAGGCAGCAGGTTTAATTAGATTGCAATCCTATTATGGAGCTGCCTGCCCGCCCACAGTTGCTAATCCTGTTAGGCATCCAGTAAATCTCCCTGTGCCGGGCTCCGTCCCCTGGGTACGGGGAGGGGGGCTGCTGGCGGGTGGCCTCTGCTGAGCCAGGGTGTGACCACCGAGCTGCAGAGCTTCGCTTGGGGACTCACCTCCAAAGACCCCTGCGGGGTTGGCAAGAGCCCAGGGAGTTGGAACCATCCTTGCAAGGGTGAGAAGGGGCAGTGGGGTTTCCTCTCTCCTTTCTGGTCCATTTTGGCCCCTCTGAGCTGCAGGAGCCAGGTGGAAATGCCCTGTCCTTGAGCCGTGCACACAGCCTGGGTGTTTGCCACCACACCACAGTCATCACCAGCTCAAATGGGTGCTGAGCCCTTGGGTCTGACCACAGGGGAAGATGATGAACAGGGGCTGAGAGAAGGTTGCCCCAGCAAAATGGGGGAGGGGGGGGAGGGGGGGAGGGGCGGGTACAGTCCATGCAATACCCCCTCTCCCTGATGCTCAGTGCCCTGCAGAGACAGGGCAGCAAGGAGCTGCTCATGGCTGGTGGCACCAACAGGAACGCAGGGTCAACGGTCCACTGCTCCTGCCTGGGTGGGTGCACCCACATGTGGGGCACCCAAGGAGGGCTGCTTTGGGCAGTGGGGTGACACCAACGGGGCTGTGGGGTCCTGGGGATGTGGGGCTTGCAGGCAGTGCATTGTCAGCATCAGCGCAGCAGGCAGCACCAGCACCACTCCCCAGTGGCAGCTCTCCCCAGGGCTATGAGCTTCCTACGGTCCTGCTAGGTTGGGGAGCACAGCAGAGCCGCCCGTGGGTCAGGCATTACAGCCATCCTGTGAGAACACAGTGCCACAGCAAAGTCACGCCAGCTCTGCAGCCTGCCCTGCAGTGAGCCGAAAGACTGCATCCCCTGGTCCCCCACCTCCCGCCGGCCACCGTGCTCTATGCCAGAACAGTGTCAGCCCCAGAGCAGCCCACCGCAGAGTAGCAGTGCTTGCTACAGACCCCTAAGTGACAGCCAGACACCGTTGCCATTCCTCCCTCAACATACAGCCGTGTCCCCATGGCACCTCCATGCCCCTGCAAAGAGGGGAGCACGGCCCCAGCTCAGCCTCAAGTCCCCCCCAGCTCTGCACCAGACTGAGCTGCCGCAACTCCCAAAGACAAGTTCAACCAGGCTGTAATTGCAAGAACAGGGCAGCACGGGCGGCTGTGCACCCTCCCAGAGTCTTGGCGCTCCTGGGGACAGGCGGCCAGCAAAGAGAACGGGTGCCAGGCCCCACAGGGCTGCTGTCCGTGCTGGAGGAGTCCAAGCTGCCATCGGCATCAGCTGGTACAAATGCTGTTGATGGAGGCCACGGCCGGGTCAACGAGCCCCAGCTCCTCCTGTTCGTTGATGCAGAGCTGATACCCACAGCCCTTGCGCCGGGGCAGTGGCCCCAGGCGCCCGCTGGGCTTGGCACGGGGTGGCAGCAAGAAGCCGACGCTGCCAGCGATGAGCAGGTGCCAGATGCTGTGGATGTAGAAGTAGTTTTCCTCTGTCTCCACGAAGGCATAGAGCAGCACGGCAGCCGCCGCAATCAGCGCTCCCGGGCACAGGTAGAAAGCCCAGCGCTTCCAAGTCGGTGGGTAGCAGTGGCGGCGCCGGATGGTGCGCGCTGTCTGTGGTGAGGAAAGTGGGGGGATGGAAGAGGCAGCCCCAGCAGGGGTGGGCACAGCCCCTGTGCCATGGTGACACATCCCCCAGGGGCCAGGGAGGAGCATTCATGGGGAAGGGTGAAGGCAGCAGAGGGGAGATGCTGGCAGGGGAATGGGGCTGGACGGATGGGCAGGATGATAAGCACAGCCAGGATGGGGACATAAGAGTACAGGGACAGCATCTCCTTACCCAGGCGATGGCCATTATCCCCAAGGCGAAGAGGCTGGGCCCCAGCAGGTTCCAGAGCCCGTGGCGGTCCATCTGCAGAGCCATGGAGAGCAGCATAGCCCCCAGCAGGTATAGCACCTGTGGGGCAACAGAGCACCGGTCAGGATGGGTACCCTCCAAGCCCGACCCCTGCACCCTCTCGCTGCACTTGCCTGCTTGACCACGGGCTGGAGCCGAGCCATGGCGATGACAGTGACCCAGACGGACATGAGGGAGCCCAGAAAGTCACAGAACTGCAGCACATCATACTCCATGATGCAAAACACCACAATGCCCGGCTGGTCACAGGCGTGGTAAAACTGGGGTTGGGGGGGAAAGGGGGATGAGAGCTGCCTTGCATGGCCCCAGCCCCTTGCCTGCCCCCCTCAACCGGCCTTAACCCCACACTCACGGTGGAGAAGAACATGGTGAAGATGTAGACGGCAGCTTCCAGGAGGTAGTGGCTGCGGACAGCGATGGCCACGGGAGGCACAAACATGACATTGCTGAGGCACAGCAGCAGCGTAGAGAGGAGTTGGAAGCCATAGGAGAAAGCCTCGGCGTTGTCTGTGCAGCCCCAACCGTTCCAGCCTGTGGCCGGGGAGAGCTGCTGTAACCCCTGCAGCACCCACAGGGGCTAGGGAGGGAGCAGGGAAGCCCCTTTCCAGCGCCCTGGACTGGGACTAATGGGGTGTGCAACCCCCGAGAAGAAGAGGAGGATGCGAGGGGGGTCCCTGGGTGCAGCAGGCACCGTGGGGTGACTGGGGCAGTTCTCACCAGCTTTGCACTCGCAGGCGGCATACAGGTAGTTGTTGGTGCGCAGCAGCTTGCACTGGCCGTAGATGCCGCAGTCATTGATGCAGGGTGAGAGGTAGGCGCGCAGGTACACCTCGGCTGTCACGTTGGTGCAGGGCTCGAACCTGTGGTGCAGGAGAAGGCAATAAGCCCTCGCCCTGTGCCCCTCAAGCCGCTCCTGCCTCCACTGGAAGCACCCGTCCCACCCAGACTTGGCAGGTGATGGGAGACCCAGGGACTGAGCTGCTTTGGTGCTACGTATGGCAGCTCAGAGATGGTCCCCTCAAGGATCTTTGTGCTGCGATTGTCTGTGCCAGGCTGGGCGAGCAGAAGGAACGTGGCCAGGCTCAGACCCACTTTGCCTTTAGCAATGCACTCGGTGGGCTATTTCATCTGGATTTTGCTGTGCAAACACCATGCCCTGCAATGCCTGCGTGTGACCACGTCGGGGAAGGACTGACTGCAACAGGCAACTCAGCGTGAACTAGAAATGCAGTGGAGGAGTCAGAGCAGCCACAGCACCCCCACTGCCCCGCACTGCCCGTGCACACAGCTCTGGGGACACCCAGCACCTCGGCAGCCTCTGGCACACAGGAGCACAGACAGACCCATGTCTAGACAGCATGCAGCGAGCGCTGCCTGTGCACAGGCAGGCACCCCACCACGCACAAACATGCATAGGGTGCATCTGCACGTGTGCCTGCTGTCCCTGTGCGTGCTCCTGCAGCCAAATCTTCACGCACACAAAGGACACGCACAGCCCTGTCTGCTTGCAGAAATGCGAGCACGCACACAGAGCTGTCTGCATGTGCGCACCCATACCTGCACGCAGTGCTGTCTACACGCATGCACCAAATGTGCCCGCAGCACCATCCGCACGCATGCGCCGAACACCCGGTGCTGCCTGCATGCGTGCACTGAACACGCACACAGCACTGTCTGCACAGCACAGAGCCCCACATGGATTCTCGTGTGTACAGGCACACGCACACAACAGCCCCTCTCCTCTGCAGGGCTCTCAGGCGGACACACAGGCCAGGAGCAGAGCCACGGTCAGAGGACCGGTCCCTGGAGATGCTGAGCAGAGCAGGGCCACAGCAGCTTGACCAGAGCTGCCCCCCTCATACACACATCCAAGCCCTGTCCTCGCAGCGACAGCCCAGTCTCTTCCCAGGCACGGGCACAGATGGGCACTGCCGCGGAGATGGGCAGGCACCAACAGATGCACGGCATTTGCAAGCTGACAGGCGCTTCCTAACCGAGAGACAGAGGGAAGAGCCGCGGGGACCCACAGATGGTCAGGCAGGCGCAAGCTGGAGCCATCGGCGCCCACGCAGGCACTCACACGGTGACACACAGCCCACGAAGCCACGTTGCACACACATGAGCGGTGGCGCGCAGCGCAGGGGCCGGGCACACCCACAGCGCGCACGGATGCAGGCCATGGTGGGGACATCCCCTCTGGGTGCTCAGGGAGGGGACCTGCCAGGACTCTTACCCGTGCTCCGTGGCACAGAGCGAGCGCAGGCTCAGGTACCAGCTGCCTGTCTGGGGGTAGGGGATCCGCAGGCGGCTGAGGCTGGCGGTGGCGTTGACGGAGAGCAGGAAGCCTGCCAGGGACTCTGTGGGCCAGGAGAGCTCCAGGTGAGCAGGGCAGGGGGCAGCCCCTTCCCCTGGGCACAGCTGGGACAGGGACAGAGCACCCTGTGCCAGATGCCCCCGCAGTCTCTGCCATCTCCCACCCAGCCTCTCGCCGGACACACGGGGGTGCGACCCCCACAGCCACGGCAGGATGGACACACACAGCCCAGCCTACCTGTCTCACAGGTGACCGATGTGTTGTCAGCAGACGTCAGTGGGACTTCATGGTTCAGACAGCCGAATACTGTCACGTTCTCACCACACAAGGAGCTCTGATGGCAAAGGAGGAGATGGCCCTAAACCAGTGCTGGGGATGTCCCCTGCTCAGACAGCACCTGAATCACAGCAGTGCCCTAACCCACTGTCCATCACCCAGGAACACCCCAAATCCAGGCCATAACCCTGCCCTTGGAGCACCCTAATCTGTGTTTCATCCCCCAAGAACACCCCAAATCCAGGCCATCATCCTGCCCTTAGACCACCCTAATCTGTGCTTCATCACCCAAGAGCCCCCAAACCATGACCCAAGAGCACCCCAAAGCCTGCCCCTCACCCTGCTGCAGCCCCCAAATTACCAATTTCCCATCCCATGCCCCCAAGGCTGCCCTGCCCAGTCTGGGGCACAGCATGGCCACCTCACCACATTGAGCCGCAGCTCCAGGTTGAGCACCCCACCACTGTCCAGCACCGGTAGCAGGTTGATGACGAAGACAGCAGGGCGGTCGGGTGGCACTGACACGTTGGGCCCGAAGAAGATGTAGAAGTGGACGGAGAAGGTGTCCAGCTCATTGCGCAGCGTGGGGCGCACCGGCCAGCATCGCTCGCTGGTGGGTGAGGCGGTGGGGATGGGGACGGGGTGCTTTGTGCTGTTGGGGCTGGCGGGCGGAGGGCTGTCCCCCAGCGCCAGCCCACCCGCAGAGCCGAAGGAGTGGGGCATGTTCATGGACGCACTGGAGGGCAGGAAAGGTGGCCGGGCCAGGCTGAGTCGGGAGCAGTCTGAAAGGCAGAGTCATCAGCCTAGGCACTGCACAGCTCCTCCAGCCCCCTTTTAGCTCCCACTTCTCCTCCTTGCCCACTGCTCACCTCCATCTGCAACCCATCCCCAACACCTCCCGGTGTCCCCATCCCAACAGAGCTGGGTATAACCATGCACCCAGCTGGGGACAGATCCCGCAAGCATCCTTTAACCCCCAACCAGCCACCCCAGCAGAGTCAAGACCATCCCCCCCACCCATACCTCCCCATGCACCCTCACCTGTGAGCTGCACGGTGACCTGGAAGGAGACGGGGCCCGGCACTCCTGGGTGTTTCTCCACGAGCACATAGTACCAGTGCTGCCAGAAGGGCAGGTCGAGTGCTAGCTGGCAGGGAGCATGCTCCCGGCAGTCCAGCGCCGTGGAGTTGTGCAAGGGGGGAGCCTTGGCCCGCACTCGCAGCCAGAGCGGGCAGCCTTCGGCCCCACGGCACCGCAGCACCTCCACCAGCACACGCGACGTGTAGCTGGGCACAAACACCCTGCAGGACAGCAGTGTCAGGTCCTGCCCCTCACCGTGAACCAAGAGGGCTGGGGAGGCAAGCCAGAGGGATGTGGCACCCTAAGCTCCCCACCCTGGGGATCCCCCCTCTTTAGGAGACCCTCTCGCACTTACTTGTAGAGGCAGGAGCGGTTGTGGGGAGCCATACTCTGCTCAGTGACATAGCCAGGGTACAGCACGGCAATGTTCACCAGGCGCTGCACGATGAGCTGTGGCTGGAAGAGATACTGGCACTCCTCGTAGAGCCCCTGCACCAGCAGGACAGTCAGCATGGGGCAGGAGGCAAGGAGCGCTCCTCCCTTTTGGGACGCCTGCCCTAGGCGCCACCAGCCCAGGACAGTCAGACCCAAGCAGAGCCCTGCAGTGAGCCCTGCAACCCCACAGTCCCCACAAGCCCTTCACCTTGACGGAGATCTTGCCTTCATCTTTGGGCAGGTGGGCAGCCAGGAACCAGTCCCCGGGCAGTGGGCTGGTGACATTGAAGACCCCCGTGGTGCGGTTGGGCAGCGTCCAGGTGAGGGTCAACGCAAAGGAGCCAGGGACAGCCGTGTCCCTGGGGAAGTGTGTGTGCAGCGGGTTAATGACGGAGGGAGCCCCTGAACGGAAATACCTGCAGAAGAGACAGCAGTTAGTAGAATGCAGGCTGGGCATCATGGCAGAGCCAGCCTGCCCTACAGGTGTGGGTCTGTCCTCCATGCTGTTAGCAAGCTCAAAGACATCATGGGAAGCCACCTGTAAGCTGTGACTTTGCTGGAGGCTGTGAGCTTCCCTGGATGGGTGTTCAAGCAAAACTGTTCATGTTTGAGATGCACAAAAGAGTGGAGCCTGCAACAGTCCTGGGAAGATGAATCATGTGGAGTGAGCATGCATGTAATGTGTGTGTGCATGTATGCACATGTATGCATGTGTGCGCATGCATTTATGCACATGTGTGTGCCTGCTTACGAATGCCTGTGTGTGTGTGCATGTGCGAGTGCTCCTCTGTACGCGTGCACACACGTACATATATGCACATGCGCACATGCAAACAAGAAGCAGACAAGAGCAAGCCGGCTCCAGGGCAAGTCCAGGCAGGGGGCAGCAGGGGCAGGCAGGAAGGAAACAGGGTAGGCTGCTTACTCACACGGTGATGCTACGGTCTGGGCATTGGTCCCCAAATGTGCCACCCTGCTCCTTGAAGGTGATGAGGTTCCAGACAGCGATGACTGTGTCCTCGGGGATGTGGAAGTGGAAGAGCTCAATGCTGGCAAAGGATCGGAAGGGGCTGAGCTTGCGTGGTGTGCGGGTGAAGTAGTCGGTCACAAAGAGCCCGTCTGCAGAGGAAACCCAAGGAAGTCTCAGTGGGGTGAGGGACTAGGGGGAGTGCAGCACCCCTCCCAGACCAGGCCCACCCACCCAGACTCTGAAAATGTCCCAAAACCGGCAGCCTGGAGGCAGGAAGCGCTGGGACTGTGCCATTTCAGTGAGTCCCCAGGGCTGATGTCAGCTGTGCCTAGCTGCGTCTCCCAGCCCTGGCACAGTCTGCTTCATGCCTGGTTCAGCACTGCTTCAGCTCAGTGCCACAAGCTGTGGGCACGCATCTGCTGAAGCCTAAGAAGCCCCTCGGCCCTGGCTGCTCAGGCTCTGACTAGGTGCAGCCCACCTCTTTCAACTTATTGTCCTCCTCAGTGAGGGCCTGCTCCCTGAATTTTACTTGTAATAAAGGGCCATTTCTTACAGCTCCAGCCCTACAGGTCATCTCCCACGGGGACACAGATTCCCCTCTTCTCTGCCTGCTGAGGAGGCTCAGCACAGAGCCCATTATAAACCGGAGAATCCCACTCTAGAGCCACAAAAAGAAGGAGCAAGCAGTGCACTTCCTGCACAGCCTCCCAGCTCTCCCATGGTTTGCAGAGGAGGAATGGTGCACATATGTGTGCACATATGCACACGTGGGTGCTGTCTGCATGCACAGCAAAGTGGAGGCGTGCACACCCACATGCATGGGTGCGTGTGGCTGTGCACAGCCCCATGTCTGCAAGATACTTTCTGCAAGCCCACAACACTCACTGGGGCCTCCTCTCCCTGCCCAACTGTCTGACAGTTTGATTTCCAGGAGCCCCGGCAGCAGAGGGGCAGCCACTTCCTTGGCACAGTAGAGACAAGAGAGACCTGGTCTCCAGATAGCAGCTGTAACTTCACCTTACCATTGCCACAATTCCCCAGTGCCAGCCTGAGAGATCCATCCATTATTCCTCAAAGATGTACCAAGGAAGAGATGCACCTCCGCACAAGCTGCTGGCAAGGGCTATGCCAGCAGAGGATGGGCCGGGAGCAGGGCTGTGCCCAGGGGGACTTGTCCAGTGAGAAGTGGGATAGCTGAGAAGAAGGGCTGCTGTGCACAGCATGCGGCTGGCTGGGAGTGCGCGCATGTGCTTGTGCGCACGTGTGTTTTTGCTGCATGTGTGCAGCCCCAGCTGGCTGTACACTGACATACATCTGCTCTCTTGCCTGGAACAAAGGCAGCTCCCCCTCCCCTTTACTGACAGCCAACACAAGCCAGACATGAAATACCTGTCTCAATGCAAGAACACCAGTGCCCAGTTTCCCCATCATGAACCACCAAGCAACTACACAGCTCCCCTCCTCATGTGGGGACAGTGACATGGCAGGGGACCCCAGGGAGGAGGGAATGTTGAATGCAACTCTATGAAGTGGCATGGGGGGAAGCATTCGGAGCTTCCCGGTCCCAGCATGGTTTCCTCCATACCCACTCTCCCGGGACAAGGTGGGGGGAAGAGAGCTGCAGGCAGAGGGTCAGGCTGAAGCCCTGTGGCAGTGTGGCCAGAGCACGGGGGGGGAGAATGCTGGAGGACGGAGCGTAATTTTCTATCCATGGAGAGGGAGGAAGGAGGAAAGAAGGTGACCCTCTACCCCAGACCAGTTGCCGGAGCCGCGGGACCCCCCAAAAGCCGGGACCACAGGCCCGGGTGGCCTCCGGCGGTCAGCACCGCGGCCAGCTCCCGCGGCCGTATGTTCAGCACCGCGGCCAGCTCCCGCGGCCGCCCCACTGCCGCCCCACGGCGACCCCCGCCCCGCGGCACCGGCAGCCCCCGGCCAGCTGCCCCCACCACCCCAGGGGAGAATGCTCCCTCCACGCCTTCGGGTACCCCTCTGCAGCCCCGTCACCAAGCCAGCTCCCGCGCCCACAGCACGCTCATCGCCTCACACAGTCCCGCCGGTGTCTCCCCCACGCACGTCCCGACGCCTCGCTGCACGCACATCCCCTTCCCCCACAGGCCGTCCACCCCCGCTGCCCCACTGCATGCGCGCAGCCCTCTGTCCTGGGGACCCGCTGCCTCTGCAGCACCCCGGACCCACTGCCCATGCACCTGCGCCCCTCGGGTGTTCCACTGCATGTGCGCCGCCTGCATCCCCCCGGCACAACTCTGTGCCCCACTGCGTGGGTAGCCCATGCCCCACGGCATGCTTATCGTCATGCCCCACTGCACGCACAACCTTGCACCCCATTGCATGGGCATCCGGTATCCCTCGCGCATGCATCCCCATGCCCCATTATGCAAACACCCCATTGAAAAAGCGTCTTTGCGTCCCATCGCACCCACCTCGTGCTCTATCGCACGTGCACCTCCAGCCCCATTGCACACACCCCCTGCCCCCAACTGGGCACCCTTCTGTGCCCCTAACCTCATTGCACGCGCACCCCATCCCTCATTGTCCAGACTCACCGCGTCCCACTGCACACACATCCTGCATCCCACAGCAGGCAGACGCTGTGCCCCACTGCACACACGCACACACCTGTGCCCCACTCTCACCCACCCCCCGCCCCATTGCATGCACATCCCACATCCCATTGCTCGTGTACCCCATACCCCTCACAAGCACATCCCTCTGCCCCACGACACAAGCACCCTGCGTCCCACCACACACACGCCCCACAGCATGCGGACCTCCTACCCATTGCAGACACCCACCCCACGGCACACGCACCCCGCGCCCCACTGCGTGCCTACCCCATGCCCGTGGCACACGCACCCTTTAACATGCATCGCTGTGCCCCACGCCACACGCGCCCCACGCACGAGCACTCGCGCGCCCCATCCCGTACCCGTCCCGATGCCCCGTGGCGCGTGTGCCCCACACCCGTTGCACCTCCCGACCTCCTTTCTCCCCCACACACCCCCTCCGGCGCCCCCGGTCCCGCGGCACTCACCGGCGGGCGGCGGCAGGAGGAGGAGCGGCAGGAGCAGCAGCGGGAGGCGGAGGCGGGGGGCGAGCGGCCGCCGCTGCCCGCCGCCCCCGCCGCCCCGCCGGCCCATGCCGCCGCGCCGGCTGCCGTGGGGCGCGCGCCGCCAGCAGCCCCGCCGCGCACAGGCGCACATGACGTCACCCGCCCCGCCCCCGGGACCGCCCACCCCCCGCCAACATTGCCCCACCCCCTCCGCGTCACTCGCCGGCGGCAGCGCCGCGCCCCGCCCCGCCCCCCCCCCACGCGCGACCCGATTCCCCCGGAGTGGCCCCGCCGCTGCTCGGGGCACCGGGGGGCAGGGACACAGGTGGACGGGGACACGAGGCTGGCGACAGGGACACGGGTGGAGAGATAGGGACATGGGGCTGGGGGACGGGGACATGGGGCTGGGGGACAAGATACGGTGCTGGGGGAGAGGGACTTGGGGCTGCGGGACAGGGATATAGGCTGGGAGCAGGGACACGGATTGGGAACAAGGGACATGGGGCTTGGGGACAGAAACAATGACTGGGGACAGGGATATAGGCTGGGAGCATGGACACGGATTGGGAACAAGGGACATGGGGCTTGGGGACAGAAACAATGACTGGGGACAGGGATATAGGCTGGGAGCATGGACACGGATTGGGAACAAGGGACATGGGGCTTGGGGACAGGGACACAAGGCTGGGGGACAGGGACGTGGGGTGGAGGTAAGGGACACAGGGCTGGGAAAGGGACACTGCGGACAGGGACAAGGATACAGGCTGGGGACAGAGATACGAAGCTGGAGGAGAGGGATATAGGGCTGGGGGACAGGGACACGGGTCTGGGGACAGGGACACGGGTCTGGGTGGAGGAGAGGGATATAGGGCTGGGGGACAGAGACACGAGGCTGGGGACAGGGACACGGGGCTGGGGGACAGGGACACGGGGCTGACTACCCATGGGGGCTGGCGGCGCTTGTAACAGCGTTGTGTCCCTCCGGCCGCCAGGGGGCAGTACTGCTCCGCCACCCGCTGCCGCCAGCGCCGCTCTGGTCCCCACTCCGTTCCCGGCCGCTGATTGGTGTGCGACACTGGCAGCGCGACGCTGTGCGACGCCACTTCCGGTGGCGGCGTTGTTCCTGTGCGGGAACCCACCGGCGGCTGCTTTGGGGCCCTCGGATCCACCGGCCCTCGCCCGCCTTGCTCCAGTGGCCCCATCCCGGTACCGGCGCCCCCCGGCGCCATGGAGTTTCCGGCCGCTCTCTTTCCCTCCTACTTCGGCACCGGCCCGCCCCGGGAGCAGTGGGGCCCCGCTCCGGCGGCCGGCTGGGGGGAGCACGGGCAGGTGCTGGAGGCCGGCCTCGGCCACCCCCAGGTGAGGCCGCGGCGCAGCCCGCCCTGCTCGGGCCCGGGGGGTCGGGGGAGCCCGGTGTGAGTGAGGCGGGGGCCGTTCTCACCTCCCCCCTCCTCTCCCTGTAGGCTGAGACGGTGTTCGTGCCCCGCCGTGGCAGGATAGGCGAGATCTGGGAACCCGCTGATGCTGCTGCCGTGCCTGTCCTGCCTCCCAATGCGAGTGAGGGCCGCAGGGGTGGGAGGGGGGTACACTGTCTCGGGGAGGCAGGGGGGGACATCCTGTTCCACCTCCCCGCCGATCTGCCCTGCAGTTCAGGATCCCCACCAGCTTTACCGCACTGGCACGAGGAGCTTTAGCAGCTCTTCCTGGGGGAGCGGGGATGGTGCTACAGCGGTGTCCCAGTACTTGTGCAGTACCGGCCAGTCCCTGCCCTCTCCCCGCAGACTGCTGGGTCCCCTCACTTGCACCTCAGGACATCCTCTACCGTGGCGTCTTGCGCAGGAAGCTCCAGGCAGGCAAGTGTGGAGCCACTCTGGACTTCACCAAGCAGGTAGGACCTGGGACACTGTGTCCCACCAAGGACCTGGAGGGATGACGCGGGATCCCTGCGCATCCCAGCCCCTCCCTGTCCTTCCCACACAGCTGGGCCACTTCTTTGTGGATCACCCTGAAGATGCTTTTGGCTCCCTGGGGCGGCTGCTGCACCAGAACTTCTACCTGGGCAACTCCAAGCTGAGGGTCAGTGTCCATCTGGGGGATGACAACACCATCCCCCACCCCTCCCCTTGCAGCTGCCATCCCCAGCCTCTGCCCCCTCTCCTCCCTGCAGAGACGAGCCCGGGAGAGCACCATCCGGATGACGGCCCTGAGGGAGGAAATTGACCGTCTGGAGGCCAGGCGGTAAGCGTCCCTATGTCCCCTGCCCTGGAGAGGGCTGGGGGGGCTCCTGCTCTCTACCCCCACCTGACACCAGCTGTCCACCCACAGTGGCTGCCCCCAGAAGCACCTTGTCCCCCGCCTGCGTTGGTTCTCCCACCTCTCCCGTGACTGGCTCTTCGAAGTGCCGCTGGGGCTGCTGGCAGACTGCGTGCATGAGGATCTGCTGCTGCAGTGGGCCAGCCTGCTCTTCGACGATAGCACCACAGGGGGTGCACTGGCCTGGCTGCCCCCCAAAGACGTGGGGGCACGCACAGGCCGCCTGGTATACCCCGGAGGGCAGGCCATGAACCACCTCTGTATCCTTCCCCAAGGGTGTCCCTGGGGAGGGAAGCGGGGCTCATGTTGCACTGCCCTTAGCCAGCATCCCAGATTTCCAGGACATGGTGCTGGAGAAGCTGCCCTGTGCCCGGGGCTCCCCGGCACAGTTTGAGCTCAATGGACGCATCCGGCAAGTGGCAGCTGCTCGGGCAGATGGGGAAGGTGAGCCAGCCCCAGGATCTGAACCCCGGGCCAGGCAGGGTGTGGGTTGGAGGGATGCCACCACCCCCACCCCCCTCAGGACACTGCTTCCTCACATGTCATCTCCTGTCCTCTGCCAGATTTTGTTGGTGTCCGCTCGGACTATCACTGCGGTGTTTGGAGGGTGCCAGGCAGGATGGGGGCAGCCCCCATCCCGCTGCAGGTGATTCGCACCAGCGTGCCTGCCTCCTGCCTCACCGTCAGGTAGGCGCTGGGAAAACGGAGCTTTGCAAGGAGAGGGCTCTGCTGCCCCTGCAGCCCTCCCCGCTGTGGTGGATGCTCTCACCCCCATGGTAATGCCACGTCCCCCATCCCGCAGCCCTCACCTCCCCGGGGAGCTGGCTGTCTGCACCCAGAGCGGAGCTGTCTACCTCTGGAGCATCGAGACAGGGTGAGATGGGGCACTCGGGGCTGGGAGGGGACTCACACAGACCCCCGAGGTCTCAGGGAGGGGTGGCCGCCCAAGTGAGAGGGGCAGCTCTGCCCTGCACTGGCACTGCCTTCTCCCCACAGGCTGCAGCGGCTCCGCCACGACCCCCAGACCATGTTTTTTCGGGACCATTCACCCTGGCGCTGGAGCGACTTCACGGCCCACCCACGGGTGCTGAGCTGCGCCGACCGCACTGGCCTACAGTGCCTGGACGCCCGGGTGAGCCTGGGAGGGTGGGCACGGGGCCAGCAGCAGGCAGGGAAGAGGGTTCCCCAGCCTGGGATGCTGACAGCACCCCATTCTGCTGCTGCAGGCCCCCGAGAGATGCCACTTCGACTTGTTCAAGGTGGGCGAGGAAGCTGGCTGCCAGCAGGGCGAGCGGGTGGTGCTACCCATGTACCTGAGCAGGGCTTACCCCTCCCAGCACCTCGTCACCACCCAGGTGAGTTCCACCTCTCCTGGGGGACACAGGCAGTGTCTGGAGGGGGGACACCCCAGCACCTGTGGGGCAGGGGGATCGCCCAGCTGAGGGGGGCTGTCATGGCATGTTGGCATGAGCCCCACTGAGCCATGCCTCCCTGTCCCAGTTCTCTGTGTACGTGCTGGATGAGCGGTTGCCGCTGGTGCCTGTGCTGAAGTGGGCGCACATGATGAAAGCCCCCCCTCTTTTTGCTCACCTGACACCAGGGGGTCCTGGGAGGAGCCATAAGGTGCTGCTTGGTGCATCCTGCACCCAGGAGCTGCTGCTGCTGCAATACCAGGGTGAGAAATGGGGTTCTGGGAGTGCTGCGGGACAGGGGCTCCTCTGTGCCTATGTCACAGCCTCTTCGCCGCTGGGACTGGCTGCCGCCCTGCCATCAGTGCTCACCGGATAATTTTTGGTGTGTCTTTACCCAGGGGGCAGCCGGTGGGCCTGCCAGCTGGCGGGGCCTCCACAGAAGCTGCACAGCATCGCCGGCTGCCTGCAGCACCTGCCCGCCCAGCTCCCGCACCACCATCGCCTGCTCCAGGAGCGCCTCAGTGCCCCAGCTGCCGGTGGGTGTCCCATGCACTCAGGGGTTCAGGTCCCAGAGGGGATGACGTGGGCTGGAGGGTTGAGGGGGGGAGTACAGCCCTCGCTGTGCCCTGGGGTGGTGGGTAAAAAAGCAAAAGCAAAGCCCTGAGCAACCCTGTGCAAGAGATTAATGATCTAGATAAGGACGTGGCAGGCAGGAGTCAGCAGTGAGTGTGCCCATGGGGGGGTTGGAGGCAGCCCCCACTGCTGGCCAGGCTCCAGGAGGGGCCCCAAGGCCGGCACCCCACTGGCAATGCCCTCTCCATGTCACCACAGGGCTGGCTGCCGCACTGCAGGAGGACGGGCCACGGGAGTCCCTGCTGGTTTTCCAGCTCTCCGAGGCTGGGGATGTCTTCTGCCAGAGGCTGACCCATGAGGCAGCGTGGCCCCCTGCGCCCAGCGCAGGAGAGGAGGTTGCGGCAGCCCCCGGTTCTTCCCCTCTCTTCGACGATCCAGCCAGCAGCCCACCAGGCTTGGGCAGCGAGGAGGAAGAAGAAGAAGAGGAGGAGGAGGAGGGAGAGCAAACCTTCTACTTGTCCAACCTGGAGGTGATTATCAACGAGGAGGAAGAGGAGGAGGAGGAGGATGTGGGCACACCAGCGGCCCCGCAGGAAGCTGAGTGTCCCCAGGAGCCCTGCGCCAGCCCCCAGCCTTCCCTGCCCGCAGCCCTGCGGTACCGCCGCTGGCTGAAGGCTCTTTTCAAGGACTGCGGAGAGCCTCCCCGGCACACCCGGCCCCCCACCTTCGGCCAGAAGCGCCTCTTCACCCGCAAAGAGCTGGAGGAGCCGGCGGCCCCCAGCGCTCTGCACAAACAGGCACGCCAGCGGCTGCGCCAGGCCATGCAGGACGGGGGCTGCATCCAGCGGTGGGAGACCCCAGCTCCCCGACCCCCTGCCCTACCACAGCCACCAGAGCCCGGGAGGGAGCCGGACCCCCTGAGTACCCGTCTGACAGCATCCTGGTGTGGGGACTGGGAGCAGTGGTGGGAGGAGAGGACGAGCTTCAATATGGCGCAGAGGCAGCGGGCCCTACGGGAGCGACGGCGGCGGCAGAAGCAAGCCCGTGGCCGGCGCAGCCTTTCGGCCAGCTTCACCTCCTCCCTCACCTACCAGTCTGAGCTCTCCGAGCTGAGCGATGTGGCCCCCCTGCCCCTCTCCCCCGGCCCCCCACGGGAGAACTCCCCACCCACTCGTAGCCCCCCACCATCACCGGCTCCCGATGAAACCCTGCTCTCCTCCCAGAGCCTGCGCAGCCGTGGAATCCCCAAGGAGCGGCGGAAGACCCTGCGCGACTACCTGTCGGTGTGGGCTGAGGGTCCCCCCGAGCCCCCAGACCCCCCCGGCAGCCAGGCCAGCCAGCTCTGCATCCCCTCCTCCCAGAGCCAGCTCTCCTCCGCCTCCCAGCCCCGCCGCAAGCGCCCACGCATGGGCTTCTGAGCCGCCAATAAACCCCCACCCACGACCAGCTTCTGTTCTTGATTTGGGGGAGGAGGTGCTGCCATGCGTGGGCATGGCGCCCACCCGTGGGCTGGGTATGTGTGTGGGGATCGGGTAGGACCTCTGGGTCGGGGGTTTGGCGGGCCGGTTGCCTGCAGAGCGGCCGGCGGTGGCGCCCGCGTGTCACGCGTGGGGGCTGGAGGGGGAGTGTGCGGGCCCTTTAAGGCGCCGGGGTTGCGAGTGACAGGGGCGGGAGCCAATGGCGGGGCGCGGGGGGCGGGGCCGGCGCGGCGGCGGCCATGGCGGCGGTGCTGGCGCGGGGGCTGGTGCGCGGCTGGGCGGCGCGCGCCCCGCTGCGCGTGGGGCAGGTGGGCGCGGGGAACACGCGTGGGAGAGGGGAGGGTGGAACCATAGCGGGGGGCGGGCGGGGAGCGCCCGGGCCGGGCCGCTCCTTCTCCCTGAGCCGCCCTCGCCGCTCCTCCCGCCCTCGGGCAAGGTCCGCGGCGGGCGTGGGCCCCTCCACGCCACGGGGCCTCCGACCACCCGTGTCCTTTCCTCCCCCCTCGCCCCGTCACCCCCATGTGTACCCCGTCACCCCCATGCGCAACCCCTATCATCCCCATGAGCCACCCCTGTCACCCCAACTGCGTCCCCTGTCATACCCATGTGCACCGCCCCTTCCCCCCGTCCCCGTCCCCACGCCGCGGTGTCCCCGCCACCCCGGGTGACCCAGGGTGTAAGTGTCGTGTGTCCCTCCGCCCCAGCGGTGCGCGGCGGCCGGCGGGCAGGACGGGGAGGTGGGCAAGGCGCGGCGGGCAGCGGCGGCCGGCGAGGAGGCGGGGGGGCAGCCCACCATCTTCAGCAAGATCATCGACCGCAGCGTGCCCGCCACCATCCTCTATGAAGACGACAAGGTAGCGGGAACAGCAGGGCGAGTGTCCCCCACCGGAGGGGAGGGCAGCACCCACGGGTGCGGTACTCACCCTGCTTGTCGTCCGTGTCCCGCCCCCCCCCCGCCCCCACCGGCAGTGCCTGGTCTTCCGCGACGTGGCCCCCCAAGCCCCCGTCCACTTCCTGGTGATCCCCAAGCGCCCCATCCCCCGGATCAGCCGCGTGGGTCCCCAGGACACCGAGGTGAGTCCTGGGGGGTGTCCCTGGGACATTTTTTTGGGGGGGACACATACAGACACGCAGGGTGCTGATCCTCCTTCTCCCCCCCTCCCGCCCCCCGCAGCTCCTGGGGCACCTGCTGGTGGTGGCAGCACGGACGGCGCAGGCGGAGGGACTGGCCGAGGGCTACCGCCTGGGTGAGTCAGGGTCCCCTACCCCGCCGTGGGTGGTCCCAGGGTGGGGGTGACCCGGAGTGTGTGGGTGGCCTGACCCCTGTCCCTCTCCCGGCAGTGATCAACGACGGGAAGCATGGTGCCCAGTCCGTCTACCACCTGCACCTCCATGTGCTGGGGGGGCGGCAGCTGGGCTGGCCTCCCGGCTGAGACCCCCCCACCAACTACCCACCGCCCCCCCCAATAAAGCATCTCCTTGGTGGTGGCTTCAGTGGCTCTGTGTCAAGGTGGCCCTCCTGGGGGTGGCCGGCCTGGGACAGCAAGTGGCTTTGGGTGTCACCGCAGCGGGGACACACCAGCAGGACGCGGGTGGGGGGGGGATGCGGCTGGGGCTTGGTGCCCCACTTCTTGGAGGAGGGGGGTGCCATATCCCAACCTGCCCACACTGGAGATGCTTTGGAGCTCCACACTTGGACCAAATGTGTTTTTGAGGGGTGCCCAGGTCCCACAGGTCCTGATGCCAGGCAGGGGGCCGCAGGCTGGGTGCGGCAAGGGTGTCCCCAGTCTGGGGAACACTCCGGGGCTGCCAGCAGCATCCCGTGCCCTGGGCTGCCCACCCAGCCCCACTGCCACGACACAACGCCTGCACCACCACCCCCACCCCTGGGTGTCCCCCAATTACCCCCTGTGTTGCTGCCAGAGCCCCACAGTGGGTGGGGCTGATGCTTCCCCGCCTTGCGAAAGTGAGCTAATTTGCGCTAAGTTGAACTAAAAGTGCTAATTGCCCATTTACTGCTCCCCACCCCAGAGGGCCCTGGCTGGGAGCTCCCTGGTGGCTCATAGCCATGAGCTAAGGGCTGCGCGGGATGGGTGCGTGGTGGGTGTGCTGCCCCCCTCCACCGCACACCACGCTCACCACCCCGCCTGCACTGCCACGCAAAGCTCACTGCGCTGCACACCCCAGACCCCCCCTGCGTGTGCACTGCCGTGCAAAACACATGGCCCTGCACACCCCGGACCCTCTGCGCTTGCACGGCTGCGTGACACACATTGCATTGCATGCCCCAGACACACACCCCCCCCCCCGCATTTGCACCGCAGTGCAAAAGCTGCGTTGTGTGCAACAGACCCCCCCACGCATGTGCTGCTGTGCACAACGCTTGCACTGCACACCCCAGACGACCCCCCCCCGTGCACGCACCGCTGTGCAAAAGTGCTGCACGCACCAGCCCCCTGCGCCTGCCTTGTGCCGCGCGCCCCACACCATGCACGTGCATGGCGCATGCACCACTGCGCGAAGCGCATTGTGTCGCACACTGCAGACAACCCCCCCCCCCCCCTCCTCCCACCCCACACGCAAAACATACGCAGCAGTGCTCATACACACGCGTTTACACACATTGACCGTGGGCCTGTGCCCACCCCGACTGGGGTACACACATACACATGGGGGAGGGGGTCACGTTGCATGCTGCCACTCACCCGCCGCCACCGCGCAGCCATGTCTGCCCCCCCCCACCACCACCACTGTGCTCCCTGCCCTGTGCCTCCCGCTCTGCCACGGCTATATTTAGCGGCAAAGGAGGGGGGGCCCGGTGCTGGCGCGGCGCATGGCCCACCTGGCACCGCCGGCGGGGCCGCCTGGGTCCCCGCCAGCCGCGCAGGGGACCGCAGCCCGCCGGGGAGAATGGTGGCTCTGTTCAGCCTCCGGCTCGGTGGCGCTGGTGGCGGGGGCTGTGGCACAGCCTTGTTGCTCTAAACCTCCCCCCCCTCCCCGTACCTACCCAGTATAGCGTGGGGAATGTTTTCGGGGTGCAAAGGAACCTTAAAAATCTTGGATGCGGCTGCTTCCAGCCGCCAAGACCTGCTCAAGCTACAACATGCCTGGGGGCTGGGGTTCCCTCCTGGCTGGGGAAGCCCAAGGGGGTGAGGACCCCAAAAAGGGGCTGGGGGTGCCAGGGAGGTGGTGTGGACACCAAAGAGAGGGGCCAGGGACTCCCAGTGCATCATCCTCCGGGACTGACCCGGAGCAGCCCCCCGGGGATGCCGTGCCCGGCAGAGGGCAAGTGCTGGCACGCGAGGTCAGGGGACGGACGCCTGCCATGGCGTTTCCTCCTGCGCCAAGTTTATTTTGTTGGTCTCCGAGCAGCCCTGGGGCAGCACAGCGGTCACGGCCCCATGGGGCTGGGATGGGGCTGGGGGGAGGGGCGGGGGGGGGCAGTAGTGTTTTCATTCCTCAGCCGAAGACTATCACAAATGACGCAAGTTCCCAAAAGAGCTGGGCAGGGGGGCGGCGGGGGATGTGTCAGCCGACAAAAGGCCGCCAGATGTGCTCCAGCAGCTCCAGGGCTGCTGCCCCACGGCGATGCTGCCACGGTGCAACCCCACGGCAATGCCCCATATGCCACCCAAGAGTGGTTTGCCCCATGGTGAGTGCGCACCCCCGGGCTGCCATTGCCAGGGTCCCCGTCCCACACTGTACTTACAGTGCCTTTAGTGTCCTTTCAGTGTCCCTCCGGGCGCCTGTGCTGCCTTGGACAGGCTTTTGGCTGCCCCAGGGGCAAGCCCACGTGTTGCTGGTGGGGAATTTGGGGACAGTCCTGGGAAGAACACCCTGGGGTGCAAGCTGTGGGGAGGGTGCCCAGGCTGCCACCAGCCCCCCTCAAAACCCCCTAGCATGAGCTGGGGTACGGGTGCACCTCAGGGGCCAGCCCTGAGCCCAGGGCTGAGCGTGGGGGCACGACGAGTGGCATGCACGCCAGCACCCTGCCAGCGAGCACCCAGCCCTCCGGGCATCCTGGCACCCACCTCCAGTGGCAGCAGGGGTGGTCTGTCCCCCAGCTTGGGGGGGTAGTGGGGGTGCCTTTGCTGAGCCTGAGCTCTGGAGCACGTCTTTCCCTCCTCCCGCAGCTGCGCAGCAGATGGGCTCAGAGGAGCCCCTGCTTGGCGCAGGGCCGAGCACCCGGAGGGAGGAGCGGTCCCCGCTGGGGGCCCCGGCTGGCCAAGGCCAGAGGGGCTGGGCACATCCCCTGGCCAGGAAAAACACGAGGCCCCAGCGCCGAGCGTGTGGTGGCCCCGGTGGCGCACACCGCAGAGCGCTTGGAATAACAGCCCTTGCGCCGTAGCCCGCCGTGTGCTATCAAAGGGCCCTTCTTCTGCCCGGCCTCCATGGGGATGGTGGCCAGGGGGCCCGGGGAGGGCTGGCGGCGAGGGGAGCTGCTCCACGCCTGCGGGACACTGGCTGTGCCCAGCCAGAGGCTCCGGGGCCCTGTCCCGCCCTGTCACCCGGGGCCAGCCCTGGGTCTCTGGGGCAGACGGGCGCCAGACCTCAACAGCAAGGGGTGTCACTTGGGTCAAGTCACAGGGAGCAGCGTGTCCCCAGGCACCCAGTGCAGGGTACACCCCTCCTGCCGCCCCAGTGGGGCTGAGCTGTCCCTGCCTGGGTATGGTGCCTACCCCGCGAGCCTCTGGGGCCACCTCTGTCCCTGGGCCTCGGCACCAGGAGGACACGGACACGTGGGGACGGTGACAGCCCCCACAGCAGGCCCGGCCATGCGCCTTCCCGCCCCGGCCACGCCCACTTACCCCGGCCACGCCCCTTTGCCGGGGCCTTTTGGCCTTGGCCACGCCCTCTTACCCCTCGCCATTCTAACCCTGCCCCTTGGCTCCGCCCCCGGGTGGGCCCCTCCTCCTTCAGGCTCTCCGCCAATGGGAGGTGCGCACGCACCTGGCACCACCCATGAGCTTGCGGCCGCCGGCGCGGCGCGGCTCGTGTTTACTGTCTCTATGGAGACGGAGCGCAGGCGCCATGGAGCCGGGAGCGCGGCGGCGGGGCGCCGAGACCCCCCGAGGGTGGGAGCATTAAGGGGTGTAGGGCATTAGGGTGACCCCCGAGGGAGGCATTTAGAGGGGCAGGGTCCTGGGTGGGTTGGGGGCAGGGCCTGGAGAGCATTATGGGGACGGGGGGCATTAGAAGATGGGGGCGTCAGGGGCACGGCCTGGGGAGGGTGGCAGCTGGGGAGGAGGTGGGGGGCAGAGCCCAGGCAGAGGGTGCTGGGGGGTGCAGAGCCACGGTAGGAGGGTACAGTGGTGGTGGGAGCGTTGGGGGGACAGAGCCTGAGATGGGACAGTGAGGGAGGGATATTGCGGGGGGGAGGAGAAGGGAGAGAGTTATGGAGGGGGGACCCCTCCGGAGCACAGACCTAGCAGCAGGCACTGCTTCCACCACCCCAAAGGGAGAGGAGTCCCTTGTCCCCCACCCTGAAGTGGGGGTGACACCACGAGGCACCCGGGGTCCCCAGCCTCAGAGCCCTGCCCACGCTGGTGGGGGCTGGGAACATGGTGGCAAGGGGGGGGGGGGGGTGAAGGATGAGCCCCACCGCCTTTCCTCAGAGACTGTCCCCATCTGCAGTGTCGCTCTGACGGGCCACGTGCCTCCTATGTGCCCTGGGGAGAGGCCATCATGTGTGGTCAGGGTCCAGAGTGACGTCCTCCTGCCTGAGGTGCCCACAGAGAAGCCCCCATGCCAGAGGGAGACACTGATGGCCACAACCAAGATGCCCCAGGAGATGCCAGCCATGGATGAGGTGCCCCAGGAGACACTGTCAGCCACAGCCGAGCTGCCTGCCGAGGCCCTGCCAGCCATGCCCAGCGTGGTGCCACCCAACGAAGCTGGGAAAGATCCCTGCGGGGTCAAGCTGCCATCCTGCCCTGAAAAGTTGGGGACTTGCCCTGGTGAGGTGCCCTCCATGGCGGTGCCAGTGGGGCCTTCCCCCCTGCAGACGCCAGCAGAGCAGCCCCACCAGTTGGTGCCTCGGGGGACCTGCTTGATCCACAACTGGCAGGAGGAGGTAAGTCACCACCACCATCTCAGGGAGGATGCGGGGATGGAACAGGGGAAAATGCCCCTCAAAACCGACCCCACAACATCCCACATGCTGATCCTTTGAAGCCCCCCACTCCTGGGCAGCCCACTCTATAGATAGCTGCCCTTGGTGGAGCTGGAGCTCCCTGGATGACCTTGAGCCCAGCGGGATGGAAAGGGGATGAAATTCAATAGCACAAAAGGAACAGGCAGATGCGTGGGGACTGATGGTGAGGCTCTGGGAGGAGAGTGGGGCCTTTGCTGCTGGGGTGGTGGGAGCCAGGTGTTGCAACTCATCACAGCTATGTGGGGACACCTGCTTGGGTGAGCCAGGCTGAGCCATGCGCCAAGTGATGCCACAGCCTAGGGACCCCACCTCCCAACCAAGCCCAGAGCCCCATGGGACTATCAAAAGCCTAAAAGCTGGGAGTGGTCATGGGACACCACAGGGTGGGCTCCTGCCCCCTTCCCACAGCCCCCACTGTCCATCCCCAGAGAGCCACGAACCACCTGGACACCGTGCCAGGGCAGGAGCCGGGCAACGAGGGCTTCACCCACCGGCATGGCCACCATGGGCTGCTGGTCCACCAGCTCCTCTCCTGGCCCACCAACAGCACCACCACAAAGGACACCTACCGCCCACCACACAGGGCCCTGCTGCTGGGGCGAGGTGAGGTTGAACCCCTCCCTGCCCCAAACAAGCTGTGTGCCCCCCAAAAAGGCAGCGAGGCGATCTTAGCTGCTGGGGCTGATGGCACCTTCTCCCCCACAGGGCAGCGGGAGGCCATGCTGGAGGCCATGCTCTACCAGAAATACAGGCAAGCCTGCACCCCTGTGTGCCACCCACCCCTGGAGCCATGCCCCAGAGGAGGGCACCCTGCTGCGGGTACCTGCCCGGGGGGGGGGAGGGGAACGGACACAGACCCCCGAGCTGAGAGGTGTGGGGTCTGCTCTGCCGGCAGGAAGGAGATGCAGGAGAAGATCTGTCCCCCCAAGATGATGCCCATGGAGTCGGTCTCCACCACACATCGGGACTACTGTGCTGGGGGCTGCCAGTTCATGCCACTGCCTACCACCCAGGTACAGGCAGGGGACAGTCCATCTGCCCTTCCCCCCAGCTTGTGGCAGCCACCAGGGTGCCCACAAGCCTCCTGTGTGTTCCCCCTGGACATGCTGTCCCCTCTGATCACTGTCACATCACTTCCACCTGCAGCCCCACAACTACTGCACGGAGCAACCCTGCAGCTTCTGGCTGGAGCAAGCCCGCAGCCTGCCCGTAAGCCCCCCAGCACCCTGCCCTGCCAGCACTCAGGGGACTCAGCTGCTGACAGGGACCTCTCTGCTTCCCTCCCCTCCAGGGTGTCACCAGCATCCGCAGCGGGGACAGTCCCTTTCGGAGGAATGCAGCCTTCTCCACCCCCATCACCGAGTACCTGGAGCAGCCCCTGCCCTGCACCCCGCTGAGCAGCTGGCTCCGGCCCCGCAAGCAATAAAAAGCAAGGGGGGCAGAGGTGGTCCCAGCGTCCTTGCCACCCCAGGGTTGTCCTCAGGCTGGGCGTTTGGAAGGGGAGCACCATGTCCTTGGCCTCCCGATCCCTGCAGGGGCCATGCAGCACATGCATGGGGACACCCTCCATCCTCTCTGCAAGTCACTGCTGCCCCAAAATATGCTGTGGCCCCCAGCGCCCCTCCTTGGGCATGGAGGGAGAGCCTCTGGCACAGCCCCATCCCCTGGGACATGCCCTCTCCCGGTGCTCGCAGTGGGTGACAGGCGGCCCCTGTTCCTGTCCCCAGTCCCCTGGCACAGGTGGGTTCCAGTACGAGGCGGCTGCAGCGTGGCCAGAGCATGAGCTCAGAGGAACGTACTGCAGCCCTCATGCCAAAGCAAACCCCACCGCAGCGTCCTGCCTTTCCAGCACCGCCCCAAGCCCTCGCCAGCTGCTGCTGCAGCCGCCCTGCACCGGCTCCCCATGCCCAGACACCACACACCCCCCCCACTCCACAGCCGGACCGCCGGGGTACAATGCTTTGGGATGCTCCAGGCAGCTGTCCCCAGCCCAGGTGGAACTCGATGTTGGGGTTTCCCTCCCTCCAGCCCCTCACCCCACTTGGTGCTCCGGACCAGAGCAAAGCAAAGGTCAGGGGACAGAGGGATTTTTTGGGGGAAGTTTGTATTTCAAACAAAATAGTTTGCAGCGACTCCTATATTTACACCTGGGGGAGTGGGGGTATTTACATGACCCAGTGGGGTTATATACAGGGGAGGGGAGGGAGCCGCGGCATTGAAGCCTGCCCTGGCCAAGGGGTCAGTCCCAGCAGGAGCCCCCGTTTCCCTGCCCTGGGGAGGGGGTGACATAGGCACAACTTATAGTGGGGGCCAGGTACTGAAAAGAGACGGCAAAGTGCCCTGCGGGGCAGCCAGGCCCCGGGAGCGGCTCAGAGCCAGCTGAGCCGCAGGGGAGAGGGCAGGGGAGGCAGGACCCCAGAGGGTGGGGGGATATGGGGTCCCCCCCAGGCTGGATCAGGGCTGGTTTCCCCCCTCCAGCAGAAGCTGCAGGTGGAGGTGGGCTTTGCTGGTGCCAATGGAGGGGTGGCAGGTGATGCCATGGCCACTGAACCCCCCCGCCATGCCCGAGCCCTGCTGAAGCAGGTGGGCTGTGGTGGTGGTGGTGGGCTGTGGTGATGGAGGGGTGCCGGTGCATCCCGGGTGTCCAGGCACCAGGAGGTGTTGGCGGCCCCATCAGTTCTAGGGGCTCCACCACTGCTCAGATGACTTTGGGGTCTTTCCTTTCACCCAGCAGCCAGTACGTCCGCATCTTCCCCTTACCCTGGGGAGTGGAGGGGGGGCAGTGAGACCCTCCCCACCCCCAGTGCTGCTCCTTAGGGGCTGTCCCCAGCACTGAGGGGGACAAAGGGTGCCATCCCCAACCCACCCACACATTGCATGCCCCTGTGCAGGAAGGACTGGCACCCCACCAGCGTCCTGATGACCTCACCTTCATCTCCACATCCCCACGCAGCTCCAGGTCGAAGCAGCCAAACTCATCCAGCACTTCCTTTGTGGTGGATGAGACGTGGATCTTCAGGGCTGGGTGGCACAGAGGGGCAAAAGGAACATGGCTGGGTTCGGTAGTGGGGCACGACCCATGGCACCGGACCCCAGCTGCCAGCCCCATGGCTCACCCTGGCCGTTGGACTCCATGCGGGATGCGGTGTTCACCGTGTCCCCAAACAGGCAGTACCGCGGCATCTTCAGACCCACGACTCCAGCGCACACAGGACCTGCAGGTACAGAGATGCCTGGGGCTGCTGCAGGGTGGGCAGGCAACCATCCTCTAGCTGCAGCGGCGGCCGGTGCAGTGGCTCACCGGTGTGTATGCCGATGCGCAGGCGGAGCTGGTCGTTGGGCCGGTGCCGGATCTTGAAGGTTTTGACGGCCTCGAGCAGGGCCAGGGCCATGCGGGCGATCTCACGGGCATGCAGCTTCCCGTTGCGCACCGGCAGCCCTGACACCACCATGTAGGCATCCCCGATGGTCTCCACCTGCAGCGTCAGGGGAAGCAGGTACACCAACGGGCTCCTGGCTGCCCGCCTCACTTTGGGGGGCTGCGCATGCTCGCCCCCCCATCACACACCTTGTAGACGTCAAAGTTATCGATGATGGCATCAAAGCAAGTGTAGAGATCGTTCAGCAGCGTCACAACCTGGGTGTAGCAAGGGTGCGTGTGGGGCTGGGAGCAGACATGTCCCCCCAGCCCCAGGGATGGCACTGCAGTGCTGTAACACACTCCTACACCAGCACCACAGGGGATCTGCACCTCAAACCCTGCTCTTACCTGCATGGGGGTGCTCTCTGCTGAGAGGGCAGTGAAGCCCACAATGTCGCTGAAGTAGATGGTGACGCTGTCAAAAGCCTCGGCTCGCACTGTCTCCCCGCGCTTCAGCTGCTCCGCCACAGAGCTGGTGAGGACAGGGGGATGGTGGTGGGCTCCCACCCCAAACCTATTCTCTCCTTTGTGTCCCTTGCCCTGCATCAGCATGGAGAGCCAGCAACGGACCCCATGCTTGCATGGCTTGACCCCATGCCAACCCCCAGACCCACATGCTCCCGTCTCTCCCCCTCTCACTGGGGCAGAATCTGGTAGAGGAGGTTCTCCGCCTTGCGCTTCTCCTCCAGGTAGGCTTGTGTCCGCTCCTCCACCAGCTTCTCCAGGTTGTTGGCGTACTGCTCCATGCGTGACAGCAGGTTGTCCAGGATGCTGGTGCTGCCCTCCCTGCCGGGGTGCAGGCAGCTGGCATCGCGGGAAGAGGTGTCCCCCAACCACCACCCCCATGGCTGTCCCTGCTCCCTTCAGGGCCACCTTCCTCACTCGCCAGCCACCCACTTGTTGAATCTACGGATGAAGATCTTGATCTGGCTGAAGTCGGGGCGCTCAGCCGGCTCCTGTGCCCAGCAGCGCTCCATCAGCACTGCCAGCTCCTCGCTGTGCACCCCGATGTCGATCGAGGGGCGGAAGAAGGGTTTCTGGCTGTTACGCACCTTCTGCACAATCTCTGCCAGGGGGTGGCCAACAGTGAGCATCGGACCTCCCCAGCAGGGATGGGACCACCCCATACCTCCCTCTCTGCCCCCCTCACCTTTGGGGCTCAGGTCCATGCCCTCAATGTAGAAGGGACCGTTGCGCAGGGCGACCTCCTGCACAATGATGCCGAAGCTGTAGACATCAGCTTTCTGCATGCCTGGGGTGGGCAGGCGCCCCTTCTGCAGCAGCTCTGGGGCTGTCCATAGCTTCTCTGGTGGGACATTGCCATGGGGTGGTGAGGCATAGCCACTCCATCCCCCTGGTCCCCCGGTTCCCAGCGGTGGGCACTCACTGGCATAGAGGGCATGTGTGTCCTCGCCATCGCAGGGCGAACGGAAGCTGGCCAGCCCGTAGTCAGTGATCTTCAGCACAAAGCGGCTGTCTACCACGCAGTTGGATGACTTGAGGCTGCCGTGGTGGCCGATGATGCTGTTGTGCAGGAAGGCCATCCCCTGAGAAAGACGGACGTGGTGAAGCTGGCATCCCTCAGGCACACCCACCCCCCAGCCCTTCATGACCCTGTTTGGGTACCTTGACGATGTCGTTGATGAGGGAGTAGCGAAACATCCAGTCCAGGTTGATGCTCTCATTCTCCAGGACATCCTGGGGCAGCACATTGAGTGAACCCAACCAAGCACCCGGGTGACAGTGACACTGGCACCAACCTCACCAAGCACCCAGCTGCGGGAGGCTGTATGGCACCCACCCCCTCCCCTCCACTGGCCTCTGACGCCTGGTTGGGTAGCTCTGTTGTGAGTCTTGTTGGCCACCAGCAGCTACAGCCCTGTCCTCAACACCCATCCCAGCCGGGTCACCTGGTGTGTCTAAGTGTCACCCCTGGTGCCCCCAAGCCCGCCTACCTGCAGGCTGCCCCGCGGGCAGTACTCAGTGACAATGCAGATGTTGGGGGGGTCGATGCACGCCCCAATGAAGCGGGTCAGGTGGTTGAACTGAATGTCCCGCATCTGGAGGTGGAAGCAGAGCCCAGATGACTCTGAGGTCAGGGGGAGATGTGTTGCTGCTCCCACCAGCCCCCTCCACTGCCATGACCGGCCCTTGCACCCCCAGGCAGGGTGCCCACCCCAGCTCAGACCCCAAACCTACATGTTTCAGCTCGAAGAGCACCTGCCGTGTAAGCTCAATGCGCTTCTTGTTGATGTGCTTGATGGCCACCACGTTGCCCTGGTTGCCAAGGAGGGAGAAGAGGTCAGCGCCCACTGGGCAGATTTGGGGAGGGGAGGAAGGTGACAGCGTCCTGCGAGGCAGGGGTGCAGCCAAGGGCGAGCACCCCAACAGGGCTGGGGGGTTTAGGGAGAGGACTCAACTCCCCACCTGCAGCACTGACCTTGAAGTGGCCGGTGTTGGCGAAGATCTGGTACTTGCCGTGTGTGGTCATCAGGGAGCCATAGCTGGAGCCACGCTGCGGGGAAGGAGGGGGTTAGGGATAGGGACCCCAGAGCATCCAGGCACCAATGGAGCAGGGCAGCGACACCCCAGGGTGTGTGTACAGGGGATGGTGCAGGACAAGTTCTGAAGGGTCAGCAGCAGGTCTGCATGCTCTGTAGGGAGGGTGAAGCCTATAAAGTGAGGTATGGTGTGCTGCAGGGCATGTAGGGGGTGTAAGGGATGGATAAGGTGTGGCTGTGTAGAAGATGGAGGACCATGTAGTGGCTTGATGAGATATGGTGCTCTGTAGATGATTCGGGGCTATGTTGGGGGTGGATCAAGCATGGGTCTGCAGGGGATGCTGGGTCATGCAAGGGATAGAAAAAGTGTGGCTCCATAGGGGTTGGAGAGCTACATAGGGAGGGAGGGTTGTGTAGGGGACAGATGCAATGGGTCTGTGGGTCTGTAGGGGACTGAGGGCTGTGCAGGGGCTCAACAAAGGAGGAGTGCCATGCATGGAGGGAGTCGCAGGGGCAGGGGGGCAGGAGGAGGGTGGTGACCCAGGGCTGGCAGCTCTCACCAGGGACAGGGTGAGCCGGCTGCCCGCTGCCTTGTGGTACCGCTCGGGGCTCCCGAATTGCAGCTCGTCCCAGCGGATCCTCCACAGCATGCTGGCAAGCTCCTTCTCCAGCATCAGCTTCCTGGGGGGGCCACACTGAGGTCAGTCCCCCATACCCCCCGGCCCTGCCGTGCCCCTCATCAGGCTGAGGGGTGCTTGGTGCCCAAGCAGAGGCTCCCCCAGCCCCGACTGACCTGAAGATGAGGAAGCTGGAGATGCCAAACATGACGAAGGTGAGGCCGGTGCCCAAAGCCACGATGGCCAGCATGGAGAGGGGGGCTGGAGGCAGGAGGGGGTGTCAGCATGGCCTGGCTGGCCAGCGGTATGGGAACCGAGGGATGTGGGGACCCGGTACACCCACTTTTATCGCAGGAGGGATCATCCACATCAAAGACGCAGGGTGGGTTGTCCAAGGGGGGGGCCCCTTTCACCCAGGGGATGGGTCGTCCCAGCCAGTGGATCTGCTTCTCCACACCTGAGTAGTGTCCCACCACCTATGGCAGAGAGAGCTGAGGCCCCCCCCCAGCCCGCAGCATCCCATCCCCCATCCCCGGATGCCGGCAGGATCCCGGTGCCGGCCCCCACCTCGTACTGCCCGCTCTCAGGGTCACCCATGGCCCATAGGTTGAAGTCGGTGTCCCGGTCGTTGTTGCTGTCCATGCTCACCAGTCCCGTCACCCCTGTGGGAGAAGAGAGACCCAGGTGGGATGGGGACCGGATCCCACCACCCCTGCGGCACCCCCATCCCAGCCGCCCCCACCCTATCCTTACCCTGGAACTTGCGGTCCCGCATCTTCTCAATGATGTGGGTGGCATTTTTCTTGGAGCCGCCCTCCCGCAGGGTCTCGTTCAGCACCATGGCATACAGCAGCATCCCATCATAGAAACACCCCGCCACCAGGTTCATCTGCCGGGGGGGGACCTCAGTGCACCTGCAGCCACGCGCGCAGGGGTACCCCGGCCACAAGACCCCCACAGTGGAGCCACACACCCACTCATGGCCCCATTGCCCCACATCAGGGCCATGCACCCACCCTGCGGGGATGGCACTGCCCATGGCTGTTGCCACCAGGGATGGCCCCTCTGGCATTGCCAGTAGCCATGTCCCACCCTCTGCACCCTGGTGAGGTGCCACAGCCCCACGGGGAGGGTCCCCACCACCCCATAGTGCAGGGGGACTCACTCACCAGGGAGTAGTTGAGCTGCACTCCAAATTTCTGCTTAGCTCGCAGGATGAGCTGGGTTTGGAAATGCTGGTACTCGGGGTTTTGGGGCTCGTAGTAGGTGATCACCAGCACCATCTGCAACCAAGCACGGCACTCCGCTTCACACACTGGGGCCAGGCTGGGGAGGTCCCCGTCCCCAGGCAGGTGGGCACAGCTCACCTGAAAAGCCTCACGCAGCCCCGAGTCCTGGCCCGGGCTCTGCTGCCAGGGCTTGAAGGGGTCGCGGGCAGAGTCGCCCCGCAGGCTCTCCCCAAAGACGTCCAGGTAGAAGAAGACGTAGTCACCGTTGGTGAGGTTCTCCCGCTGCGCCAGCTGCATGATCTGCCGCAGCATCTCCGGCGGCCCACAGAGGTACACCACTGCCAGCGAGACGTGGGGTGTCAGTGGGATGATACCGCCCCGCCTCAGGGCACCCCGCTCAGGCGTGGGGTGGGATGCTTTCCCTTGGGGCGATGGGGTGCAGCAACCCCGGGGGCATGCTTGGTGACTGCGGGGACGATGGAGCAGGCGGCTGGGGCAGCGCCTGTCTCATCGTCTTCTCATGCCACGTGCCCCATGGCCACAGACCCCGCTCAGCCCCATCGCCCTTGCTGGCCCTGACCCACTCTTGCCCCATCAGCCGCCTCGGGCTGAAGGGGTAAAAGAGAACAGGGGAATCCTTGCTCCAAATATGAGAGAACAGGGGAACCCTTGCTCCAAAATATGAGGCAGACACCCCACACACAGACCCCTGCACACCCTGCTCCAGCAAAAGCCACCCAGAGGATGCCGCTCCCGGCATCAGCTCCCCGGCTGCTCCCCGCCAGCCCCAGCCAGGAGACCGGGAGGGATGGGAGAGGCGTCGGGGCCGTACGCCGGAGGCCCCTGGGGAACGAACAAACCCATGTTTGGGTTCGCGGCCAGCCGGCCATGCGGCAGGAATGCGCAGGTTCCCGGATTCCAGCACCTTCGGCGGCCGCCGCCGGCGCTAATTGGAAACAGAGCATCTCGCTGGTGTGACCCATGCAGCAAGGGGGTGCCCGGGACCCGTCCGGATGCCCCGTGTGCCCCCACCCGCTGCCAGCAGCTGGTCCAGCCCCGGTGGGATGCCCACCCGGGTGCTGCATGGGGGCAGCATGGGGCCGGCACGGGGCACCATGGGCTGTGGGGACGGGCGCCCGAGAGTGTCCGAAACCCCCCCGAGCAGGGGCCCTCCTCGCCCTTGCTGAGGATCCTGACACTGCCTCCTCCCTCCCCCCGGAAAACCAGGGCCCCCGCTCCAGCCAGCCTGGCTGGGAACCCGGGATTGAGCAACGGAGGAGTCGGCGGCAGTGGAGGAATGTCACGCTCGGGCACTGGCCCCAGCGCGCAGCCCTTCTGCGTGGGGCCCGGAGCCCCGGCTGGAGCTGGAGCTGCTGGGGACAGCAAGGAGGCTCCACGCCATGGGATGGGGTCCCCACTCCCCAGGATGGGGTCCCTGCTGCCGGCAGGCACCCCGCCACGCAGGCAGCAGGAGTGGCAGAGGGTGGCTCGCTGGGGCAGCGAGGGAACCCATGGGTGGGAGAAGAAACCCAGTGCCGCCACCCTGGGCACGGGAAACCCACAGCAACACGGGAGAGCTGCTCCTGGGCATGGGGGAGAGGGAAACCACAGCACCTTGGGCTGTGCATGAGCAAAAGCGCGTTTTAGGGGCAGAAATGTTTTCCCTCCGAGTGCTGCAATACCTCAAATAAACACTTTCTGCTTCCCCACTTAGCTAGTCCCGTACCCAGAAATGTGCTGTCACCAAATTTCTCAGCCAGGATGGGCAGCTCAGCATCTCCCCAGCACACAGAGGCTGAGGGTCCCCCCATGGGGAGGCAGTGTTGGGACCCTCCCCATCCCATCGCCGGCGCCAGGAAAAGGCAGCCGGCGGCACCGCGCAGGCTGGGGAGCCAACAACAGCTGGTGGCAGATGGTGGGACACCCCGGGCAGCCAGCCCCCATGGAGGTGGCGGCAGCAAAAGCCTGCCTGGTCAAAGGCCACCGAGCTAGGGGATCGATGGCGCCTGGACGGCTCCCCAGGGACAGGTTGCAGGAGCCGTGCAGAAGGGAAGGGTCAACGCTCGGGGCTCTCCATGACGCTAGCAGCTGCCTCCAGCTGGCAGCCGCCTGCCCGGCCAGCAGCACCCCTGCCTGCTCACACCCCGCAACCCCCCGGGGGTCCACAAATGGCCAAATGTAGCCTCAGCATCCCTAAGGACAAGGGGAATGGGGTCCTGCAAGGCTGGGGTGCATACAGTCCCATGGCACTTGTTTAGGTGGTGCCCATGATGCAGAAGGCAGAGCACACAGTCCCAGGGGATGGGAGGGACCTGAGGCAGGACCCTGAGCGTGCAGCTGGGACAGCATGACACTGCCTGACCCCTGCATTATGGAAGATAACCCTAAAGTGAGGGCGAATCCTAGTTTGGGGCAGCTAGTCCCTGCAAATCCCAGTTTGGAGCAGCCCCGCCAGCACAGGACACCGCAGTGCAGGGACCCTCACCCCAGCCAAGTGGCTGTCCCATGCCCAGGGGGATCGCAGGGCAATGCACTCCCCTCCCGGCAGCAGCACCTGGCCATCTCCCCAGGCAGGGGACCTGGGCTTTGCAGGCAGATGCTCCGGTAATTCCCTCAACCACAGCTCTAATTATATCAGCGCTTTTGCAAGTGGCAGGAGAGACGTGGGCCCCTGCACGTCGCCCAGGCATCAGTGAGGGGGGCAATGGGAAGTGCGAGGCGGCCACACACACGGGACAGGGCAACGCACCCAGATCCCCCCATGCCTGCTCTTTAGAGCCACGAAGAGAGGGGATCAGCAGCTTCAGGGGCACACAGTGGGGCAGGGAAGAGTCTTTCCCAGGTTTACCAAATGCCTGCCTCACCACCTGGGAGGAGGAAGGTGACACCACGACATGTGGTGTCATTGCAGGGCACAGACATGGATGTGGCTGCAGCCGAAGCTCCTGTTTCCCTCTCCACGACATACCACGCAGGGATGGCCACTCCTGGGAAAGCTTTGCAGGTTCCCCACTGCCTGCCCCACACCCCCAGGGGTTAGGAAAGCACCTAACATCAGCATCGCAGCCCTGAGCACCCATCGCGGTGGGGCCAAGCATTCAGCCCCACACCCTGTCCCGATCTCTGAGCTGTGACCAGAGGGGGGCAGACCCTCCCCTAGGGGCATCCCGGCTCGGAGGGCCCCCAGGTCTCTGCCCACGCCTGGCCTCCTCCCCCGGCAGCCACTACCCCCTGCCTGCACCAGGAGGGATTGATTCCCATCAGGGTGATTTACAGCACCAAGCCGGAAACATTGATAGTAATCACTGATTTTAGCTTTTTTCCTTGCATGGTCCTTTGCCCCTCTCCCATGTGAAGATCCACGCCCCACGGCTGGTGACGGCACACCAGGAAGCCTCTGTCCCAGGCCCTTGACCGAGCAAATGAGAGGGGCAGCCACAAGCTGCTCAGCTCCTGCAGCCCACCATGGGATGCCCAGTCCCATGGACTCAGCCCCACCAGCCTCAGTCCCAGGGGAACCGCGTCCAGCACCCCAAAGCACCCCAGCCACACATCCCCATCCTGGTCCCACGCAGCCTCGGCCATGTCTCCTGCTGGCCCATCTGGCTCCACTCATCCCAGCTCGATGTCTTTCTTAATGACACAGCATCTCAGGATCCATTAAGAAGCATCGCAGAGCGGCTGGCTCCGGGATCGATACACCCCGCTCATCAATAATGAAAGAGCATCAGGCTGCCCTTGCTCTCCAGCTGCCTCCGTAAGCCCCTCCATTTCCTCCCGCTCCCAATATAGCCGCTCTCCTGGGGCGCTCACAAGGCACCAGATTGATTTATCCCTCCATCAGCAGGGTGAGGCCATCCCCAGCCCTGTCCCCGGGGCACAGCAGGGACGGGCACAGCGCAGACAACCCAGCTGCCAGGCTGGGGGGCTCTGCCCGAGCATGGCATGGCTGCCTCAGTATGTGAGCACCATGGCTGCCTCAGCATGTGAGCACCGGGCTGCTCTGGTCATGTAACCACAGCCGGCGCTGCCCTTCAGACGGCCACGTCCACACCGTCACCCGCAGCTTCTGAGGAGGTGACTGGGTCCCACTGGCCCCTGGGGATGCCCTGATCCTGCTAAGGCAAGAGGGGTAGGGTGCCCCCAGCGCCCCTCACACCACGCATCCCACCAAGGTGACGGTCTGCCCCAGCTCTCCCCCGGCACACTGGGAGTGACTGGGCAGGGGGACAGGGAGAGGGACCCTGTAACCTCCCACCCTGCCCTGGCGCTCGCCACCAGCACTGGGGAGGCCCAGGGGTCCTGGATCCTGCCGTATCCCATGTGCATCCACCTCCCCATGCAGGTCCCCCTGCTGCCCCAGCCCCACCGTGACCATATGTGCCCACCCACCCCTAACCAGGCCCAACATACAAGCTGCTTCGCTCACCCTTCCCCGTGCCCCACATGGGTCCCATTGCACTGCTGGCCCCTCGTCATGCCCCACGTGGGTGCCACTGCCCTCCTTGATGTGCCCCACAGGGGTCCCACTGTGTCCTTGGCCCCTTGCTGTGCCCTACATGGGTCCCACCCTGTCCCTGGCCCCCTCACTGCACCTACGCAAGCCCCAAGGTGTCCTCAGACCCTCACTGTGCTCCACAAAGGTGCCACTGTGTCCTTGGCCCCTTGGTGTGTCCCACAAGGGTGCCACTGTGTCCTTGGCTCCTTGCTGTGCCCCATACAGGTCCCACTGTGCTCCTGGCCACTTGCTGTATCCTACACAGGTCCCATTGTGTCCCTGTCTCCTTGCTGCACCCCAGATGGGTCCCACAACACCTTCAGCCCCTTGCTGTACCCTACGTGTGCCCCACTGCATCCGCAGCCCCTCTCCGTGCCCCAGACGGGCCCCACTGCATCCCACACCCCTTGTTGTACCCTATGTGTGCTTCACAGCACCCCTGACAGGTCCCACCACACCCCCAACCCCTCGCTGTACCCTCTGCGTGCCCCACTGCACCCCTGTCCCCTCACTTCACCCCACACGGATCCCACCCCATCCTCAACCCCTCGCTGCGCCCCACGGAGGATTCTGCCTCCTCCCCTCCCCGAGCCCTGCGCGGTTCCCCCGCGGGGACCCCCCTCCGCTTATCCCCCCCCCCCGCCCTCCGCCACCCCCCGTCCTCCCCGAGCACTCAGCCCTGTCCCGCGCGGGGTCGCCCCACGCCCTCCCCCCCCGTCCCCTCCCGCCCCACGCCGCGCCGCCCCACGCACCGCGCCCGTTGGCTTTGATGAAGTGCACGGCGGTGTCGGGGCCGCCCTCGTCGGGGGAGTAGATGTGGTGGCGCACGGTGAGGTTGCTGCCGTCCTGCAGCTCCTGGTAGACACCCTCGACGGTGAAGTAGTAGGGTCGGTCGTCGGTCTTGCGGTCCACGTAGAGGAGGACGGCGCGGGCGCTCCAGTTGAAGTGGGCGTGGAGGTGGGAGACGAAGGCACCCAGTTTAGGGGCCGAGGGCCCGGTACGCACCGTCGTGCTGTAATGCTCCCGTTTGCGGCTGAAACCGGCCGCCACCGCCCCGCCGGTGATGAGCGGCAGCCGCCAGTGCGAGGCGAAGCGCCCCACGGAAGCGGCGGGGTAGACGCAGCCCGGCCCGAAGAGGACGTCGGGGTCGTGGTAGAGCTTCAGGTCCACGGCGTTGAGCGGTGCCACGTACTCGGAGCAAGCGCCCTCCAGCTCCGAGCTCATGAACTCGACGCGCACCGAGAAGGGCCGCGGCAATAGCGGCGGCTCTCCCCGCTCCAGCGCTTCCAGCGCCAGGCTCAGCGCCGGCCCCACGCGGGGCCAAGCCCACGCGTAGCTCACGTTGCGCTCCGGCAGTACCACCGCCACCGTCAAGTTGGCGACCGCCCCGTCGGGGGTCGCCGCCCGCCGTACCCCCCCCCCTCCTCCTCCTCCTCCTCCTCCTCCTCCTCCTCCTCCTCCTCCCCCCGCCGCCGCCGCCACCGGCACCGGTAGCGCCGGTAGCAGCAGCAGCAGTAGCAGCAGCGGCAGCCGCGGAGCCATGGGCCGCGCTGGCTCCTCCGCCCCGGCCACCGCCCGCCCGCCCGTTCCTGCGCCCCGCCGCGCCCCCGCCCCGCTGCCTGCGCCCTCCCCCGGGCGGCACCGCCCCGGGACGGCCAGCGCCCTCTGCCGCCGCTCCCCGCCCGGACGGCCGGACTGCACGGGGATGGGCGGCACCGGCATGGGGAGGGGGGTGAGGGGTCCCCGGAGAGGGGGGCCGGGGAGGGGTGCGCGGGTTCTGGGGGTGGCCCGTCGGGAGGGGCTGGAGAGGGGGCGTCGGGGTTGGTAGCATCACGGAATCATAGGATGGTTTGAGTTGGGAGGGACCTTTAAAGGTCATCCAGCCCAACACCCCTGCCACGCACAGGGACATCAACTACATCAGGTTGCTCAGAGCTCCAGGGATGGGGCATCTACTGCCGCTCTGGGAAGCCTGTGCCAGTGTTTCACCACCCTCAGCGTAAAAATATTCTTCTATCTAGCCTGAATCTACCCTCTTTTACTTTAAAACCATTACTCCTTCTCCTGTCACAACAGGCACTGCTAAAAAGTTTGTCCCTATCTTTCTTATAAGCCCCCTTTGGGTACTGGACGGCCACAATAAAGTCTCCTCGGAGCCTTCTCTTCTCCAGACTGAACAACCCCAACTCTCTCAGTCTGTCCTCACAGCAGAGGTGCCCCAGCACTCTGATCACTTTTGTGGCCCTCCTCTGGACCCACTCCAACAGGTTCATGTCCTTCCTGTGCTGAGGACTCCAGAGCTGGAGGCAGTACTCCAGATTGGGAGTTTGGGTTCTTCAGAGTTTACTGTTGCGATAGGACAAGGGATAATGGCTTTAAACTAAAAGAGGGTAGATTCAGACTAGATAGAAGGAAGATTTTTTTTACAGTGGGGGTGCTGAAACGCTGGCACAGGTTGCCCAGAGGGGTGGTAGATACCCCATCCCTGGAAACATTCAAGGTGAGGTTGGATGGGGCTCCGAGCAACCTGATGTAGTTGAAGATGTCCCTGCTCATTGCAGGGGGGGTGGACTAGTTGACCTTCAAAGGTGCCTTCCAACCCAAACCGTTCTATGATTCTATGATTCAGATGTCTCTCACACCCAGGTTGTCCCCCCAACAGCGGAGGGTGCAAGTGGGGAGCTGTGCCACAGGGATCTGGTGTCCCTGCTGCCCGTTCTTGCTTGACACGTGGCCTGGCTGGGACAGGCAGGTGCAGGTGGGGGGGGCTCAGGGCAGGGGATGCTGGGGGCTGGAGGCAGTAGGCATGGCACCACTGCAGGTTTTAAGGCTCCAACCCCTGTGTTGTGTGGCACAGGTCCTGTGACATGGTGGGGTAGGGAGGTGGGGGGCAGCGAGGGGAGCAGAGGGGCCAGGACCCGGCCCGTGGAGCACAGGGGAGCAGTCTGGGGGCAAGAACTGGCTATGGGGCAGGGACCCCTGCACAGCCCCCTCCAGGACTCCGTGGGGCTGAGATAATCTGGGCACTGTGGGGCTGCCAGTCCTCCCCATGGATTTGGGGACAAGGGGACACCAGCCCCGGCTTCCATGGGGGTCTGCCCCAGCCTGGGGGGGACACAGAGGGACCCTGTGTTTGCAGGATGGGGTGGGCTCGGTGGGGCGGGGGGGTGCTCGGCGGGGGCAGCGTTCCTGCGGTGCATTCCTTGCATTCCCAGCCTGCTGTCTGCTTCCATCTGGCGGGGGGGGGGGGGGAGTGGAGGGGCGGAGGGAGTCTGGGGGGGTCTTGCCAGCCCCTTCCCCATGGCTCAAAGCTATGGGGGATGGCATGTGTGTGAGGGGCACAGGGGAAAGCGCAGGGGAAACCCAGTGGCTAACCAGGCACCCCGTGGGTCTTGCTGGTACTGCCGGCCCTGCAAGGTCCTGTGGGACCATGAGGGATGCTGATCTGAGGGGTGGGCAGGGGGTCCCTGTCCCCTGCTGGGATTTGGAGCAGGTCACCAGAGCTGCCTGTGGGGACCTGCGGGCATGGCACCCCCTAGTGCCCTGGCACGGGTCCCTCCACAGCTGGGGCTGCCGGCAATCACGGCCCTCGCTCTGTCCCTGCTGGTGCCACTACACGTCCCCACCATGAGTGACATGTCCTTCCCATCATTGCAGGGTTGCGGAGATCAGCTCACCCAGCCCCGCACAACCTGAGCTGGGAGGATTGGGTTGCCAGCTATAAATATCCTGGTTCAGTCACGGCACGGAGCTGACAGTGGTGCCTGAGCTGAAGGACGGCGCTGCTGCAGGGTGGTGAAATCCAACCAGCAGCAAACATCGGTGAGAAAGGAGAAGCTGGGAAGGTCTGGAAGAATTTCCCCCATGGGATGTGAGGCTGGGCATGGTGACAGTCCCACCAGGGACCACAGCCTCCACAAAATCACCCCTGCTGCTGTTCATGGGGCACTGATGGTGTCTGGTCCTGTGCCCCCCATGTGCCCTCACACCGCCAGTCCAGCCCCGGGGATTGTGTCCCAAGCCATGGTGGCATCTCTGAGCCTTGGGCTGGGCTTACTCAATGGCATGGCTCGGGGTGCAGCGTGGGGCAAAGGGGCTGGCAGCATGCCGGGTGGGAAAAGCCTTTTCTGACCTGTGTCCTCTCCCTGCCTGCAGCGGGCAGCGAGTCACTTGCCTGGGAGGTGGTGATGCTCCCGCAGGACCTGCCGTGGGCAGGATGCAGCCACTAGAGGCAACGATCCTGGCAAATTAATAATTAAAAAAACAGAGGGGGAGGGGAGCAGACGGGGGTGGAAGGAGCATGGGAGCAGCCTGGGGGGACTCGCCGCTGTTGGGATGGGGTGCGTGGGATGCCCTGGGGAGGAGAGGGGGGCGTGGGTGCCAGGGTACCCCGTGTTTGCATGTGCATGCCAGCAGAGGGGGCCCGGTCACCGCCGCCTGTACACCGTACACTGTGCACCACACACCCCTACAACCGGGGACACCGGTTACAACCTATCGGCTGTGCCCACTGCCGTTCGGACACCCCGACAGCCGGAGGGCACATGGGGTGGCTGCCCCGGCTCTGCATCCCTTGTGTGACCAGGAGATGGGGTCTTGCAGGGCTTGGTATGCTTGCGGTCCCCCAGCCTGCTCCCTTGGGCACGTGGGGCTCTGGGGCTCCCCATGCTTTGGGGTTTCTGTAACCCCATCTCTCCTTGCCCATCTCCTGGTCTCACACAGAGTTTTAGTCTTTCTGCACTTGGCATCCCATGTCTCGGAGCTGACAAGTTTCCTTTCCACCTGACTGTGCCCAGCACCCTGGTCCCTGGTGGTCTGTGGTGGTCCATGGCAGTCCATGGTGGTTTGTGGTAGTCCATGGTGGTCCTTGCCCTGCACTAGGGCATGGTGGGCACAAAGGTCACAGCCGTGCCCACCTGCCCCGGGGAGCTCATGCCCATGAGGTTCCCAGCTTGTTTTCCAGGTTCCCATCAGGCCAAACCAAGCCCCAGCTCCCCAAAGCTGATGATTGTTTAATTGCTAAAAAATGTTTTTCCACCTCCTGGAGTGCAGCAACACGAGCTAGCGGGCTGCAGGGCCCTGCCAAGTGCCTTCACCTCTGCACCGAGTGAGGCCAGAAACCTGTCAGCCTCTGGAGGTGGCTGTAAAGAGCACGGCAGGCACCACAAATGGGTGCCTGCAGCATGGTCGGCTCCATCAGGGTCCAGTGGAGGAGCCATGTGGGCACCACTGTGCAGGGGCATGTGTATCACTTGGGCACCCCTGGTGCTGCAGGAGCCCAGTGCCTGCAAAGGCCACCCCATCCCAAATGGGAGAGGAATACCTCCAGGTCAGGTGGGCACAAGACACACAGGGACAGGCATGCAGGGAGACCTTTGCATATATGGCCACCCTAGGTTCCTGCTGTCTGGGAAATCTGAAGGGCTCCTTGTCTGGGTTTGGGGTTTGTGTGCCAACAGCAGAAAAAAATGTAGCAGAGGCAAATGTTTTAAAGGGAAAAATTTGGGTAATGCAGCAGCTATGTTGTCGTCCCCCCCCATTCAGGGCAGGGGCTGGCCCAGTGTGTCCATGAGCTCAGTCCTTCAGCACCCACGTCCCTCTGTGTCCCAGACCCATGGCAGGGCCCTGTGAGTGTTCTTGCAGGGCACCAGGACAGGACATGTCATCCATATCCCCCCCTCAGGTGGATGCTGCTCATGCTGAGCTGGGGGCACCAGCTGCGTGTCTTTTCTATCCACCTGCTCTGGGACCCCCATGCCGGGTACGAGGGGTCCCAGCCCCATGCCCATGTGGTCTCTTCAACCATGAAGCCACCAGCCATTCATGGCTTTTCCTGTAGGGTGTCCCTAAAGCAGGGCAGCACCCCAGGGTGCTCCCGTGGGTGCCAGCTAACAGCCCATGATGCACCAGGGAGATGCAGGGTGCAGCTGGGACCTATGGCTGGAGCAGAGCATCTGTCTTTCTGGTCCCAGAGAGAGGCCGGAGAAGATCTGTGGGATCGACCCAGGACCAAGAAAGCCCCAGTGTCTCCTGGGGCTCTCCCTGTCTCTGCATCCCATGGTGTCCAGGACAGGTCTGGGAGTGCCTTGGGGCTCCCCAGCACATCTAAAAGCAGTTACATGCCAGGGCCAGTGCTGGTGGCAAGGCACTGCCATGGCAAAATCCCCTCCGTTGGGGACCTGCCCTGGATGGCTTCTCTATCGTGGGGTGCCCGGACCCCTGACCTGCCTGGCGGGTCCCAGGGCCTGACAGGCATGTGGCACTTTTTTGGCCATCACGGCTCCTGCGTGGCCCAGGAATGATCTCCCAGCGTTATTTCTGACTCACAGGACAGGAAACGTTTCGGGGTTTAAGCCGAGCTGAATAATGTGCTCATTTCCTTGTGCCGACTACAAAGCACCTGCTCCAGGGGATTTATGGAGTGCCGGCCTCTCGCACTCGCTGCGCGGCTGCCCGCCCGGATGTTTTTATTTTCCCGGGATGGCCAGCAAGTGCCAAGGCTTGTTTTCCTAAACACCCCGCGCCCTCCCGGCACGTTTTCCCTGAGGGGAGCCAGGGCAGAGCCGTGGGCAGCAGCACACCTAAGGTGCTGGGGTACTCTGGGGTGCCGAGGTGCCGGGGTGGGTGCCAGCACCCTGCCAGGGCTGAGGACAGTGGGGATGTGTGGCTGACCCACTGGTGACAAACCTGGCCTGGCACAGAGCAGCCACAGCTGGGATAAATGGCCCGGGAGCGCGCCAAAGGATGATGGAGATGAATGGAGCACAGGGGTAAGAAAGGGAGGATGAGACGATGCGAGAGAGGGCAGGTGGTCCAGGGAGCCCGAGGGAGCCTCAGCACGGGTCAGTCCACACCACAGAGCCCTGCTTGCCACCAGCTGTTGGGAGGAGGCATTCAGCCTGGGGTGAGCACAGTCCATCCCATGGCTGGTGACCCACAGACATAATCTTATTAGAGAACCCATCCCATAGATGGAGACCCATGGGCACCACCCAACAGCAGACCCCGTCCCATGGCTGGGGACACACTGACACCATCCCTCAGCAGACCCTGTCCCACTGCTGGGGACACAAAGATACCATCCCACAGCAGACCCCGTGCCACAGCTAGAGACCCACAGACACCATCCCACAGTAGACCCCATTCCATGGCTGGGGACACACTGCCACCATCCTACAGCAGACCCCGTCCCACGGCTGGGGACACACAGACACCATCCCTCAGCAGACTGCATCCCATGGCTGGGGACCCACAGGCACCATCCGACCTCAGCTTGTAGGGCCCCTGCAAACGCTGTGCTCAACCCAGGGGCTGGAAATGGCTGTCCCCTGTGAGGAGGATTGGGATGTGAGGTCAGGGGCACCCATGGGACATGCAGGGCATGCCAGCACACCTCCTATCCCATGGTCCTCCACCAAGCACCAAGCTCCATCCAGCGGGCAGTCCAGCCTGCAGAGTAAGGTGACATCAAAGTTTTCATCATGTTCCTTCCACTTTGTCCCCTTTCTAGAGCAACAGCCTCATTGCTTTAGCCCTGGTAGGGTCAACTCTGATCCCACCTGTAGTTCCAGCCTCCAGGAACTTATGAGCTTATGGCTTATGAGGCTTATGAGCTCCAGGAGAAAGGATGGAGTGAGATGGCTGTCATTCCCTGGGTAGCCCTTTGCTTCTCCTGTCCGCCTTCCCAGCTGCTGGCTGCCCAGCTCTCTCTGATCCTCCTGCTCAGCTCTTCCCGGGGTCCGGCTGCTCCGGTGAGCATTGAGTGTTCAGGTGAGCGGACGTGGCTCAACGCTGGCATCTTTGATGCCTTCATGCTGCCTGCACCCTGCCTGCAATCTGCCCCAGTGCCTTGGGGGCTCTGTGGCTTGAAGCATCTTCAAGGTGTTGGGTGAGGAGAGGTCCCCACATCCCACAGCCACCCCAGGGCCCAAGGCAGCACAGGGATCCAGCTGAGGAAGCTCAGCCCAGAGATAAGTTGGGGTTGGTTGGGTTTTGGTTGGGTTTTTTTAGTTTTTTTTTTGTTGGTTTTTTTTTTTTTTTCGCCGTTTAGAGAGAAAATAAAGCACTTGTGGGGAGCAAGAGCCAAGCTCCCCAGTGCCTAAAACAGCAATCGCAGCACTTCCTCGGATTTATGGTGTTTGCTTTCACAATGCCAGCCGGGATCCTGTTTGCTTCCTGCTCTGCAGCTGCAGTCCCAGCTGAAGGCTCAGGAGATTCAGGTTTTATAACACTCCTGGATCCTGCTGATGGCAACTTGTCCAGCATCATTTATTACCCCCCTGCCTCCTGTGGGGCTGGGGTGGGCTGTTGTCCCCGCATCCCAGCACCCTCTGGCTTGGGTTGCTGGACCCTGCCCATCCACAGGGACCCATCTTCCAGCTCTGGGGACCTGCAGAGCAGCTCTGCAGAGGGAGCACCCAGCCCTTGCTGGGAGAGGACAGCAATGCTGTATCCTCAGTGGGGTGCAGCACCCAGCTCTTCTTGGGCAGAGCTACAACCCGAGAGCCAGGCCAGGCAGGAGCAGCTGGGTCCTGCCAGCGGGATGCTGAGACATGGATGTGACCTTCTGCAGGGTCCCAGGATGCTCAAGGGTGGTGAATGCTCCTCACTGGCATGCCTGGACATGCAGCCAGTCCCTACTGCCTCTGCCTGATAAGTCAAAGTGACTGAACTTGCAGCGAGGCACTTCTTCCAGCCCCTACATCCATTCCATGACTCTTCCTCAGGTCTCAGTTGTCCTCATGAGATGTGAGCACCAAAACCAGCTGCCCCTTTTTCACTCTCCAGGGCAAAACCTCCTCCGGGATGCACTGGCTGGCACAGCTGGAGAGGGTGTCAGCTCCTCCAGCCACAGCATCCCTTGGGTACGCGAGCTGAAGCTCTCAAGCACCAAGTCCAACTCCAGGTGCTGCTTTCCAAGCAATAAGCCCCCTCCTGTACGCACCTTACCAAAATGCCCTGGAGCCCCCATGGGGGTGTGCGCTGGGGTCAGGCGAGCTCCCAGGGATGCAAAAGCCGGGGAAGAAGAGCGGCCAGGAGGGGAAAGAGAAGGACCAACAGGCTGTGGGGGACCACCAGCCCCATCCCCTGATGTACGGCCACAGCGTGGAGGGTGCTTCGCTGCTCAGGTCCCTCTCCTACCTGCTGAGGGGGGTCCTGACCCCTTTTCCTCCTCCTCTGCGTTTACCCAGTGGAGAGCTTTGATGAAATACTCAAAGGCCATGCAGGGGCTGCTAGCTTTAACTCTCTCTTTGGGAAAGCGGAATGGCTACAGAAATGCCAGGAATGCCTCCCTGTGTCCCTGACAGAGCAGGGGCAGTGCCCCTCCACGCAGCCGAGAGATGCTCTCGCCCCAGATTTTCAGCACCCTTCTGGAAGCCTGGTCAAATCATGCGGGCCTCCAAATGAAACCCACCGCTTTTGTTTAACATTTGCTGTACTCGGTGACGAAACGATGATGGATTATTTCATTGTGGTTACTAGCGTGCCAGACTTCTTTTTCCAAACACACAATGGGAATATTCATTTACTGCTCCGACGACGAATGCTTTTATCCTCCTTATATAGTAACAACTCTGCACCAAAGGGCGAGTTTCATTTGTCACTGATACACTTCACCATCCCAGCTCACGGCCCCGCAGTCGGCAGCTTTTTTCACGGGTGACCAAAGCTTCTCTGATTTATTATCAACCTTTTCCAACGGATCCCACCCGGTCACCCCACTCAGAGGGGCACCACGTCACCCAGGTGATGGGGTGATGGTGACTACAAGAGGACTGGGGTAACTCTCCAGGAGGGAGAGGTGATGCAAAGCTGGGGCTGCTCCCTCGGAGGTGAGAGCACAAGGTGCAGGATGGGGATGCGGTGGGACAGCGAGGGGGCCTGGAGCAGCAGCACGAAGGGTCTGTGCCTGCAAATCCGAAGGTGGTGAATCCAAAGCGGATAAAAGGAAGCTATTTCTTTTTTTTTTTTTTTTTTTCACTCCATGCTTAATTAGGCTGCCACAGGAAAATGCTCAGGCCAAAATTTAGCGGGATTCAAGAAGGGATTGGACATTTATGGGGATAACAAAAATATCCAGCTATAATAGCGGATGCCAACACAAATTCTGGAAGGGATATTAAGCCTCACGCGTCAGGGTGTAAACCTATCCCAAACTCTCAGAAAGTAGGGAGCTTGACACAGGGGCAGATGACCCACATATGCTACTGCTGCCACTGCCGCCTCGCTGCTGGCATGGCCCCACGCTGGCCGAGCCACCGGCTGGACTGTCCCTGGAGCCCCGTTTCCTGCTGCCAGCAGTGCCTCTGAAGAGGGCTGTGAATTTCTCTTGGCAATTCATCCCTTCGCTTGTAGCTCCCTGGGGCCATGTGGCTCCCAGGGCCCTGACCTCCTCCACCTCCCTTGCTTTGCCTGCTGATAACAGCCTTATCACTTCAACCCAGAGGCAGCCGCTCTGGGTGAGGGTCTGTGAGGACCACAGGCATGTCCCTGGGTGGTGTGGCATCTCAGAATCATAGAATGGTTTAGGTTGGAAGGGTTTGTAAAGATCATCGATTTCCAACCCCCTGCCATGGGCAGGGACACCTCCAACCAGACCAGGTTGCTCAAAGCCCCATCCAGCCTGGCCTTGAACACCTCCAGGGATGGGGCCTCCACAGCTTCTCTGGGCAACCTGTGCCAGTGCCTCGCTGCCCTCATAGTGAATTTTTTTCCTAATATCTATTCTAAATCTCCCCTCTTCCAGTTTGAAGCCATTGCCCCATGTCCTACCACTACATGCCTTAGTAAAAAGTCCCTCTCCAGCCTTCTTGTAGGCCCCCTTCAGATACTGGAAAGCTGCTATAAGGTCTCCCCGGAGCCTTCTCTTCTCCAGGCTGAACAGCCCCAACTTTCTCAGCCTGTGTTCACAGCAGAGGTGCTCCAGCCCTTGGAGCATCTTCATGGCCTTCCTCTGGACCTGCTCCAACAGGTCCATGTCCTTCTTATATTGGGGGTTCCAGAGATGGATGCAATATTCCGGATGGGGTGTCATGAGAGACGAGTAGAGGGGCAGAATCACCTCCCTCGCCCTCCTGGCCACGCTTCCTTTGATGCAGCCCAGGATACAGTTGGCCTTCTGGGCTGTAAGTGCACATTGCCGGCTCATGTTGAGCTTCTCATCAACCAAGACCCCTGAGTCCTTCTCCTCAGACCTACTCTCAACCCATTCTCCGCTGAGCCTGTGTTTGGGCTTGCGATTGCCCTGGCTCACACGCAGGACCTTGCCCTTGGTCTTGTTGAACTTCATGAGGTTCTCACAGGCCCACCTCTCCAGCCTGTTGGGGTCCCTCTGGGGGGGCATGGCATCTTCCCACGGCTTCTCGCTTCCAGCCAAGCCTTTTGTTTCCTCTCAGGTCACTTGTTGCCCAAAAGCACATTCGCCTCCTGATTTCATCCCTCCTGTTCCCTATTTCTGCTGGGGCCGGTCTCCAGCCTCTGAAAGGGGATACTCAGGTACGGTGTTTCGTGCGTGCTGCCCATACGCCGGCATGGCCCTGCTTTCATGGGCACTGCTCAGATGAGCCCTGGGTCGTGCCTCATGCAGAGCCTTCCTCACTCGCTCCACATCAGTGGCAATGGCCATTATGCCTGCTTTTGGCCAAAAAACCCCACTGTCACCCCCAGCCTGTGGGTGGCCACAAGTGTGGTGTGGCTGCAGCCCAGGCTGGAGTGAAACTGCCCTGCTGTGGTACCCAGAAGCCGGGTGCGAGCATCTCCATCCTCACGGAGGATAGTGCCACAGCATCCCACACTGGTTGTTAACAGGATACCTGTGCTGCTCCGGTCCCTGAGAGATGGGATGCTCCCAAATCTTCGGCTGCTGTGAAGGACCAGAGATGGCTCAGTGTGACCACAGGGAAGGCTGGAGCTCTCCTGGTCAGGGGCCAGGATGTCCCCCACTCACCACTTGCGTGCTCACCACCCTGCCGAGGGCAACCCCGCTGGGGTCCCTTGGATCTCCCCTCACTGCGGAGCCTTGCACCCACAGGGGCTTCCAACTGGAGACATTTCTGGAGGGCATGAATCAGCTTTTCACAGCTTGTTAAAAATCTTGATCCTACCTCTTGTTTTCATGCCTTTCAAATCAGGAAATGAGTTTTACAACTTTTCCAGTGGGGCACAGCTGGTGGCCAGGGTCGTAAAGCTGAACTTTATAAATATCTCTTGTCGGGATCAGGGGAAGAGCATTAAAAAGGCAGAGAGAGAGAGAGAGAGAAAGAGAAGGGAAAGGAAAGGAGCAAAGGCAATAGAGAAGCAAGACAACCTCGGTGAAGAAGCCCAGCTCAACGTCAGCCATGGCCATGCGAGCGCAGAAGATGGTGTGCGCTTGGGGCAGGCTCTGCCTGCTGCTCTCCCTCCTCCTCCAGCTGCCGGGATCCCAGGCCAAATGCTACTTCCAGGCTAAAGGTAAGTGGGGAGGTGAGCCGGGAAGACGTTTATGGGAAGAGGAGGCCACAGCTTTGCCTGGCGCAGCGGGGCTCTGCCCTGTGTGCCTGCGAAGCGTGGAAGGGACTGTGCTGAGCTCAGGAGTGTGATCTTGGGCCAGTGATGAGTGGAAGGAGCAGTCTATAAACCACAGAACAGCTCCCCAGGGCTCTGGCTGAGAAAGAGTTCACTGGGCCATGAAGAGCTCCTGGCAGAAGCCCGTCTGGGACTGAGCATGCAGGACTAGCAGCAAAGGGAGGAGGGCTGCCCACCCTTCCTCTGCTGCCTCCTTCCAGGGCTGCAGAGATGCGCAAACCCCAAGGGGTGCTGAATATGCACTCTCCAGGGAAGCAAGAGTTCCCTGGGGCAGTAGGGAGAGCTGCAGGGAATGGCCAGGAGAGGATGGATGGATGCCCGAGCATTCCCTACCTGTAGGGAGGCAGAGAGGCCGCCAAGCATCTTCTGTATCATGGGGCAGGTGGGATGTCATGACGTCGCCTCTATCGCCTCTTTGAGGGCAGAGGGGTGCCAAGGAGGCTCCCACATGCCCCGGCACCAGCCCATGTACGCTCATGGCGTGTTTCTTTTGCAGCTCCCTGTGAGTACGAGGGGAAGCAGTTCTCCCTTGGGGAGTCATGGCTGAGCACCAACTGCCTGCTCTGCACCTGCCTGCACCCCATCGGCGTGGGCTGCTGTGAGACGTGAGTTAGGGGCTGAGGGTTGCCGGGGGGTGTGTGGTGGTGGTGGTCTGCTGCTGGTGATGATGCCCTGCCGCGGCACCTCTGGGCCCACAGCGGGGAGGAGGTCATGTGGGTCTGGTGGCTGCAAACGCTGCGGAGCAAATGTCAGAGCCCCAGCGGGCTACAGGGTGCCAGGCCCTGGGGGACAAGGGGCAGAGGGGGGCAGGAGCCCACCGGGATGCTGAGGCTTGGTGGGGTGAGTAGGGAAGGCAAAAGCGGGGACCAGGGGTGTCTCAGCACAGCAGGATGCCAGGAGCTGGTGGCCCAGCTTGCCCAAGGTGTCCTGGGAGACACCCTGGCAGAGGAGGAAGCCACCCGACCCTGCCAGCAGCCCCCCCGGCATGGGTCAGGGTGAGCTGATGGTGCTGTACTCTCTCCTGCAGCACCCAGCACCCCATCGACTTCCCTGACTGGTGTGAGGCCCACTACGACTCGCAGACCTGCCAGATCTCGGTGGTGCAGAAGGCCAACCCCAGCCTGCCCTGCGTGAAGAGCATGGAGCACGAGTGGGGCTCGGCTGGCACCCCCGAGCCACTGAGCAACAAGGTGCTGGGCGCAGGGCTGAGCAGATAGAGGCTCGGCGGCACCCCGCAACCCCCCCTACCCCGCATCATCCTCCTTCCTCCAGAGCACACCTCCCGCATGCTCCTGACCTGCCCCATCCCGTAGAGACGTCACTGCTGCCACCTTCGAGGGAAACCACTATCCGCACACTATGGTACCGAGTTAACGTTCACACCCTAGCGCTGCCACGGTACGGCTTTGCTTCCTCCTTCAGCTTCCTGAACCAAACTGGAGCCCCCTCCCCATGAGATGCCCTGCACACCACAGGAAGGCAGATCCTACGGGATCTCTTCCCAGGTGGGCAGGAAACATCCAGCTAGTAAAGAAAGGGGTACGGCACCAAATTAGCCCGCATCACCACAGTCTTGTACTCCCTCCTCCCTCTGAGATCCCCGTTCCCCTGCGTTGGGAGCTCACTGGGGAGCAACCACGGCCCTTCGTGCAGGACCCATGCGTCCCAGCCAACCCTTTTCTCTGCCTTGGAGAGTGAGGGGCAACAACACATCTCTGGAACCACTAACGCCCCTGCTCCTGCAGCTCCCAGGGCCGGAGGGGGATCCCGGCACTGCAGGCCAGCCCTGGGCAACACTGCAATGGAGCCAGCGCCGGGGCAGGTGGCAGAGCAGCAGGGGGGAAACCACTGGAAGATGTCCCCAGGGGAAGCCCCCATGCCAGCTGCAGGGGAGCTGGGTGGCCTGCTAGGGTTCAGGGAGCTGAAGCAATCCACGCATGCCAGGGTGGAGCCGGCCGCCCTGGCAGCCTGCCCCAGCCGGTGCCATGCCCGTGTTGCGCAGAGCCTTGTGTAGATGTTTCTGTTCTTGCAATAAAGATATTAAACAAAGAGGAGCTCTCCAGCTTGTGACTGTGGTGCAGGGTGGGCTGGCGTCCACCACGGACGGAACGGTGTAAGAATAAGGCTCTTGGGAAGGCTGAGTCTTGCACATTCAGATGTTTATTAGATTTCCATACAAAGAGAACTCTTTGAAAGGTTGGTAGAAACTGGGAGCTGGCTGTTGAGTAGGGAGACCTTCACCCCAGCTCCTGAACATATAGCACGCATCCACTCCAGCTTCCCAAGGATCCTGAGACCAGCAGGATGCCTTCGCGCCCAGGAGTGCAGGCAGGCAACAGCCCATGCGCTCAACGCTTCTCAGTTTTGGATCATCACTATCATGCTGCCACAGCATGCAGCTGCCTCCAGCACACCAGCACATCCCAGCAGCACAGGGCTAGCCTGACAGGACCTGCCTCCTCCAGGTGAGGATAGCAGGGGCACTGGGCTGCGTGCATAAGACACACACAAGAGGCAGGACACATGCCAGGGCAGGAGAACAGGTTCCCACCCAGCCCAGGTGGCCAGCATGCCTCACCTGGATGCCAGACCTCCTCTGCTTGTGGGGTCTCTCTGCAGGGGCACGGTCTTCACCCAAGGCTGGTACGGGGCTCCATTGAAGAGTTCCCCCCTCCCTTCCCTGGGCTGGGCCTTTCCTTCTTGGAAGTCCCTCATGGGGTAAAGGCATGTCAGGCCTTTCCCTGGGAGGCAAATTTATTTTCACTGTGCGCTGGGATTCACACCTTTATCCAGGCAGGAAGCATCCAGCTCCCAGCCGAGGGCTGCAGCACAAGACACCGCAACAAGTGCGGTGCTCTTCCACCTGCAGGTGGGATAGACTTGCCCAGTGCCCATCTGGGCATTGCAGATGAATCCAAGGGGACATTGGGCTGTGCGCCCTGCAGCACACCGGTGAGAGTCCTGCCTACCATTCCCACTGCAGCACTGCAGGTTCCCTACCAGCTCTCCCCACTTCAGATGGTGATGGAGTTGGTGCTGGAGAACTGAGATACGTAGGAAGCCAGGATGGGGTTGGTGGGAAGGACTTTGATGGGCAAGTCCCAGCTGAAAGTGTCCACTTCGATCTGCTCTACCCCAGTCCAGGTGATGGCCTCCGACTGGCTCCCACGAACCAAGCAAGTCCCCGATGACTCCCCGGAGGTCACAAACTCAAAGTGCAGCCTCCACTTCAGGGACACTGTGGACAAGAGGGGGGTAAGCAGACAACACCACAAGGGATGGGGACAGCAGCTGTCTCAGCTCTGGCTGTCCTGGCAAGAGGACAAGCAAATAAGCCCACTCATGCAGGCCAGCTCCCTCCCACACGACACAGCCTGACAGTAGGATCATAAAGGCAAGGCTGGGGACATTGCAAAAGGACTGTGGAGACAAGTGGGGGTGGGTCCCTTCCCTGGTGGCCACTAACCGATGTTGGTGGTGAATCCCGGGGTAGAGCTGAGCGGGATGGGCAGGCTGAAGCTGCTCCGGGCTGTGTGCAGGCAGGCTTCCTGATGGCGGGCGTGTGTGCTGAAGGAGCCAGGCTGCCCCCGCCGGCGCTGGAACTCCTCCTGGATGGTCTCCTCTGTCTGCAGGCTCACCGAGAACTGCAGGGCAATCATCAGGGTGCTCGCTCTCATGCACTCACACAGCCCTGGCCCAAAGCCCCGGGACCTCCATTTCCCAATCAAACTCAGAACTGGAGCCCTTCCCCACCTCACACACCAAGGGGACTTCAGCTGGGTTCCACTAGAAACCCTCACTAGAAACCCCACAGCAGCCTGCTGCCACCCCAATCCCTCTCCCTCTCCCCCACCCAAAGCCCCTGCCTCTCCCCACAGTGACCCCAAAGCCAGCACTGACCTGCAGACATGGGATGTCTCCTTCCGAGAAGTTAAAGGTCCCAATGACATCCTCCCCTATCTTGTATACAGTCTTAAAGATGCAGAATGTCCCCACCTTCCCACGAGTATTGCTGATGTTATACAGGTCTGCGGAGCAAGAAGAGGCGGGGGAAAGGGTTGCAGCAGGATGAGACTTTGCTCCATACAGAGCTCTGGGTTAATCACAGAGCCCAGCAGACATTACCCCACGCCTGCAGCTTGGGTGTGAAGGACAGGCCCTGGAGGCGGCATTCCCTTTGGGAAATGCCTGCAACGAGCAAGAGCAAACCACACACTGGCTGTGATATGTTGGGAAGAGGGTCTCTCCAGCTGAATTAGGAAAAGCCTGAGACTGGCAGGAAGGAGCTCATTGAAACTGACCCAAGCGGGCCCTAACGGAGCTGCTCCACATCCCTACTCAGGAGCTTCAGTTTGCCAGCAAGAGATATTTGCAGCAAGCCCTGAGCTGTGCTTCGCACACAGGTTTGCACAGCAGGTTCAAGCAGGGGATATGACCTACGCAGGCTGCGTCGGGAGGTGGCCACCATAAGAAGTTCTGTCGCCAGGTCCGCCAGGCGTGAGTCTTTCTTCAAGCCCTCCTCCTCCTCCAGGAAGGGGTTTGAGGGTGCAACAGCCTCATCCTGTGGGAACTGGTAATCCTTGAGCCCTGGGGAGAATGTGGGAGTGTCAGTGGGGCAGGGTGCAGCCAGGCCTGTGTCTGCAGGGAGGGCGGCATGTGGCCTTACCGTGCAGCACAAGAACACGGAAGGGTACGCGCAGGAGCTTGATGGGGGAGTTGACACGCTGGCAGCCGATGGTCAGCTTGTACACATACTTTACCGACTGTCCCCGGAAAGAGGGAGGGCCGTCTATGGGCAGCGTCTCACAGTACGAATCTACAAGGAGTGCAGAAAAGATTGCTTTCCAAAGCCAAAAGGAAGCTCCTGGAGCTGTTGCTCGCAGGCTCCCTGAACCGAGGGTTAGGACCCGCAGCAGGGTTGAGCTACAGAGAATGCCTAGTCCTTTCTGCTGTCTCCTCTTTCCCACAGCAGGCCAAGCACATCCCTGGCTTCCCTGCACGAACGCACTGCTCCTCACATCACATGCGCTGTCATCCAGACATTGCTTCCAGCACATACAACCACACATACAAACTCTGCTTCAAAAGAATGTGAAAGATGTAAAATCCAGGAACACAAACACATGAGAGCTAAACTTACTCATCACGAGTTCAACCTGAATTTGCCTCTGCGCACTTCCTTCGGACACTGCTTTCGTGGTGCAGTCACACGCTGTGGTTTCCTCAGGGCTCTGCCCCATGTGGCAGAGAGGTGCTGATCAATACCTCATGCCCATTTTGATATTTGCTTTACACAAACCCTAAACTCAGCAACAAAAATTAGTTTCTTCCTGTGTTTTTCTCTGAAGCACCATGTCTAAATGGCCAAGAAACAATTAAGAGACCTTTCCAACAACCTGTGGCGTATTCCCCTTGACAGACTGATGACTTAGACCACAAAGCCTCTGAGTCTGAGACCTCTGAGATGCCAGGGCCTGGCTCTACACCACATTCAGCCCTCTCGAAGCCCCTTGGCCACCACACAAACCCCAACACTTCTCAACGCAGCATGAACATTTCTGCAGCTTTCCCAAACCGCACGCTGTATAATAAGAAAGGCGCAAACAGTGAACTGTGGAAAGTCTCCACCTCTCTGGCTTGCCCACCGTGACGCAGATACACCCTGCCAGAGGAAGGGCAGCATCCTGCTGTGAAACCACAGATCCTTCCCCATGTCTGGCACATCCTAAACATTGAGGCTTAGATTAAAAGCTAGGGTTACATTTTAAATATAACTTCTAGATTTAAAATAACAGTACTGGAAGGGAAGAAAAAAGCCTGTGCTACTGCGTGGTGTACACAGGCTGTCACACTTTAAAACACAAGGATGTCCCACTGGACTGGGGTGTAGATAAAGCTGACAAACATCCTGACAGGGAGGAAAATCAGACATTTCCAAGAAAGGAAGCAAACTGCTGTAATCCCCTGTACCAGGCTTAATAAGAGTGCTCACAAAAGTCTTCATGCCCAGTGAGGATAATCTGTGCAGAGACCACCACCATCTGAGGAGGACGGGTGGTTTGCTACCTGGCACAGGAATGCTGAGACTCGGGAAGTCCCAGCTTCCACACATATCCCAGAAGGAAGCACATTCCTGGTGCTACGGATGCCTTCCTTACCCACCCGCTGCACCTCTGGCTGGGCTCCCAGCCCGTGTCCAGGCTGCTTCCATTTCCTCCCCTCTCTGTGATCTACCAAATATTTAAAGGTATTACAAAACTGGAGAGGAGGCAAAGACAGCCACAGAAATGACTTGAGGGCTTGAGAAAATGTTTTATGGTGACAAATTTAAACAGCTCAGTCTGGGCAGTGTGTCAAAGGGATGGGAGATGAGTCAACTTCAACATATAGGCACCGTAACACGGGGAAGATATTGGGGAATAAGATGGTCAGCAATTGAAAACAAGGCCTTTTATCAAGAGACAGCCTCACACAACCTCAGGTATATGTGCCAGTTCTGGCTACAGTTTAATAACATACTACTTTGGTGAAGCAGAATTAAGATTCTTGGTTTTGTTTTTTTTTTTTGCCTTTCCAAACTGTGCAGCAAAACTCAGAACTTCTGAAAAACAGGAAATGAAGAATTAAGATACACACCCACACAGCTTTAACTCTGCCTCCACGGAGCTGGCAGGAGCCCCCAGGAATGATCCGCAAGCATGCCAGCTGTATTCTCGCGTAAGAGGAGCAGCACTGCAGGCTGACAGGATCACTGCAAGCAGCCTGGCAGAGCTGGGGCTGTGATATGGGAGTTTCAGTGCAAAAAAGCCCAGTGCCACACACAGCAGCATCACGTGACACATGAAATGGATGCGTGCATCACACAACCAAGGGAAAAGGCTGTAATATACAGCCAAGGAACCTCAAAGTGTGGAAGGCTTTGTGACCTTCCTATGGATTGCATCTACATTAAAGGCAGATGCAGTGTCACTCAGTGGCAGAGCAGACAGACACACACACTACAGCATCACTGGGAAGGACAGACTTTCCCTAGCTTAGCTGGGGGCTGAACAGCTTCTGCCTGCAAAGCCAGTGGACAAGGAAATCCTCTCAATCCATCCCAGCCACCTGGAGGTTGAACTGTAGTCACTGATCTGCCCTCCCAGAGCCCGCCGAGCCTGCCTGAGATGCTCCAGGAAAAGGGACTTTCCCCTGCTCCTGCGGAACGGATGCTCCAGCCCCACACCTGCCAGCAGCAAGGAGCACAGGAGAATGCAGGTGAACTTCAGTCCAGCTGAGATTTCTGTCCCCTCCTCCTCCCTGGCATGGCCACTTTCAGAAAGCACAGGGGACCTGGGCTCTAATGTGGCAGGGCCAGCTCCTTTACCCTGCATGCTGCTGTAGAATAATAAGTAAATAACTAAACATGCTTGGACGATAGCCTTTGTAGTTTAGGAGACACAGCCCCAGACAGCACTGCCCCACCCTGCTAATCACCTAGCCAAGCCAGGTCGGTTTCACCCTGTCCACTTTTCCCCTCCGGTCAGGCCCCTTCAAGCCTAGAAAGGCAGGAGATCCCAGCTTCAAAACAAGCACGTCACAGCTCACGGCTCCTTGGTCTCACTTGCAGCTTTGCTCTCACCTCCCCAGAGTTCATTGCTCCAGGACAGCCTCCTCCACCACAGGCGGTGCCACTACACTCCCTTTGCTCTGTGACTTGAGAGATGTCCGTCAACCATTCCCAGCAGATCCTCAGGACAACCTGAGGAAGCTGTCCACACACAGCCTGCAATGCCTAATGTTACACTGCTGCTGGACCACGGGCTGACGGAACGCAAAGGAGATCCGACACAAACTGACAGGCTGGGTCATGCAGCCACCAACCAAGAGAAAACAGCACATACTTATATTTTCACAGTCCTCTACTCAGGTACAATGCCTGGAACAACAAAGATAATTTGCTGCAAACCCCTTGTGAAAAGGATGATAATTTCTCTAAACAGCAAAAGTAGTGATGATAGAGAGCTTAAAGGGGACCCACTAGAAGGACACTGTTTGAGGGCTCTGGAGACATGGAGAGCTTTGAGCAGAGAAGATGAGAAGTGCTCACTTTTACAGCAGGAGTACTAAACAGGCAGAAGACTCCCTGGTCTCCAGGACAGCCACAACCTGAAGAGGAAACATGGACCTTTGGAGGACACCAGCCTAAATTCCAAGAATACTCCAGTGTGGCTGAAGAAATAAAGGCAAGGAAATGCAGGTGTGCATAACCGTTACCTCAGGTGCAGCCAGGTACTTCAGAATGTTTTATGTCTCGCAGCTACACAATGAACCTGCAGCAAAGGACATGAGCCAGAGGCAGGACTGAGGGACGTGTTGCAGTACGCAGCCCTCACACAGTGGAGAACAGACTCTGGATGATGCAGCAGTTCCTTAATACTCGTGCTCCTACCAAAGCCCCTCGCCTTCTGTGAGCACCAGGTCTCCCACTTAGAGCACTCAGGTCTGCAAAGCCAGCTTGGAGAGCAGGTCTACCCAGAGGTGAGCTCTCTGAGCAGGGGAAAAGAAGACAGGACTCACAGGACTTTGACTCCCCAGGATCCAGTCGCAAGTCACAGAAGAGAATCTTTGGTGGAGTGGACAGGATACACTGACCCCGCTCTCCTGCAAGAGAAGAACCACGTGAATGCTGCCCAGCCTCGGGGCCCAGGCCGAGGGGGCACTCACCATGCCCAGGCCTTATCTTCACAGGGAGGGATGGGGAGGAGAAGGGGTCGAGAAGGAAATATCTCATGCCCAATGCTCAGATCATGAGACATTCCCAGAACAGCTGGACAGACAAACCTCAAGTTTCGCTCCAAGCTAGCACCACTTTGATCTCAGTATTAACAAGGTCCTGCAGCTGCCATGAGCAGGGAATCACACAACGAAAGCAACATGGACTTCCTGCTGACTTCTATGTGTGCCGCCCTCAAGACACGTTATAGTCTGCCTGACTCCAGCTTGCTGTGCTCTCACCGTCCCTACCCAGGGTTACACTCACCTCTGTTGGGGACGAAGACTGTCTCGTTCTCTGCCTGCACATCGTGCTTGCTGCCATCAGAGGGAGGGAGCGCTACCCGGTTCTCACTGGTGTGAAACTGGCAGTGGATCTGGGCACTGGCCCATGCCAACATCTCACTGAGAGCAAAGAAAAGCAATAGTCATGTCTATGCTTTAAACCTGGATTACAGCAAGCATGAAGTGACATGCAGAGCAGCACTCTGAAGCACCTCCAGTGACAATGCGACCATCAGGAAAGTGGGCAGACTCAAAAGCAACAAATACCTGCAGCTTGGGTTCAGCTGCCCCTGCCCACAGCACCTGGCTACCCTGAGCTCAACATTCTTCGGGGCAGGCAGGGTACAGATGTGCTCCCTCCCCACAGCACTGTCCCCCTCAATAACATCAACTTCTGGTTGTCTCAGAGCAGAGAAGGACGATTCTGGGTCCTTCATAAGGACCTATTTTGTCCTCATGATGCGAGGGATTCACTGACGGCTACAGGGAAGGCAAACATGTCATTTTGCCCTGTCTCTGAACAGCCACAATAATTGGTTGCATCCAGCATGAAAAACAGTCTCATGGTTTGGACTCTGCAACGACCTCAGCCATTCCACAGGGGATTCCCCATGGCATTACCGACACCCTTCAGATTCCAAAACACTCACCTATTTTTATTTCAATAGCATTCTCGTTAATTTAGCCAGTGTATTGTTCCTCTGGTGTTTTCTAACATCATGATGCGATTAGTAAGCGCTGACACCACAGTTTTAGGTGGCACAGGGATTTTTTGTGGCACACGATTATCTCTCAATGTGACACATCAGAGCAGTTAAACTTCCAGGCGAACCAGAGAGAAAGACGTGCTGCATTTGTTTCAGCTGACTAATAATGCGCTATTTGATCTTTGTATGTGGCTAGCTGCCTTTACCCAAACATGCATTGCTTACTCTACCCAGTTCCCTCTAGCCCCACAATTGCAATTCTGCATCTTCAAAAGTACCAGCATGGCTTTTCCATAATGACTGCCCTAAGGTTTTCTGTTGTAAGGTATCTACTATATGGAAACAGAGAAATGCTCTTGCTTAAGAAACAAAGTTTACTAATTTTATATAAGCTTAGCATGATTACAATACCTTCAAACACTGTATTTTTAACCTTTTTTTCCCCACCCCATTTATTTTCAGTATTGCTCAACAATATGCCACTGGATTGTTTTCTGTTTTTGTAACCAGATGCCCAAACAAAATTTGCATATGCCTTCCTACCAGCAGACCTGGCTTGTCCAGCTGGCAGGGTGCAGACGGATCCTGCACTGGTGTTGAGGTCGCTTCCCTCCTCTCTCACCTCCCCCTAAAATTCCTGTAGCCCACAAGGGCTGCATTCCATGCAGCCTTGGGGCAGAAGAGTTTTGTTTCTTGCACGCCTCGTACACCACAAGCAAATTCACTTTCTGACGTTTACTTACTGTCTGTCAGTTCTGTCCCTGTGCCTGAAATGCATGCTTCTCAGTTCCTCCACCTGCACCACAGCTCTTGCTAGCCCTGAAAGCTTCTAGTCCCCAACAGGTCTATCTGCCTGTTGCAGTGACTGTGCTTTGATCTGGCTCCTGCCTTTACGCAACCCACAGCTTCAATTTCCAAAACGCCAATCTATTTGGTGTTGCCACTTGCATGACTTAGCCAGGTCTTGTCCGTTTGGTCATCTGCTTTTTTATTTTAAAAACTTTTCTTTTTCCAAGTGGTGATTTTCTAAAGACCACAACACACCTGAAGTTCCCAAACAAAGCTCCTGTAATTGTGCTGTGAACCTCCAGAACTGCTCCACCGGCTACCTGTCCCACACGTTTCGGAACCGGGAAAAACAGCACTGTCACCGCACAAGACATAATTCTGAAAAACTAGATGCTTATGCCACAGCTGAATTTGAAAGATGAATTCAGCAGGCAAGAGGAACCAGGAAGAAAAGATGGAAGGCGAAAAAAGGCAATAAACAAAAAAGCCCTACAGCAGTAATACAAGAGCCCGCTTTGCTGCTGCTGACACTGCAAGTACTGGAAGCGGGTCCACCAAAACAAACACATGTGAAATGTACACTGGTGATAAAAAGATTCTGAACCTGACAGGACTGGAAATGGACGCTTCCCAAGAAGGGCTCAAGATAAGAAAGCACTCTCCACCCCCTGGAGAATCACACAAGGCCACACACTCAGCGGACATGGAGACTTTGGGTGACTACATATGATGCAGAGTCACCCCCTGTGAGCCAACATAGGAAGCTCCCATCTTCTCACGTTTCCTCAACACCTATCTTGGGCACAGTAAGGATAAGGGGAGATGCAGTGCTCAAAGGCTGGGCCACAGAAAATGCTGCCACAGAAGGTTGCCTCTTTCTGACTCTAGGCAGTGGGGGAGCCCGAGCGCCCCTTTGCCTGCCAGCCCTGCAGGCAGGGATCAGACTGATACCTGAGCACGCTGCTGGACAGAGAGAGCTTCTTCCATAAACGTAGGAAATAATGACATGTGGATGTTGCCCTGTGAGACTGGCACCCTGGTGTAACTAGATAGCCCGCTTTAACAGCCAGTTTGGCTTCATTTTCTGCCAGTAACCCTGTCGCTAAGGGCTCACCTGAGGGGCAGTTAAGAGCATCTCTAACTGCATACCTTTTTCCTCATCTCCTTCTTGGGGGCGGAAAGCCAGAATAATTACCTCAGTTTCAGCCCTGAAATAGCCATTGCGCAAAGCTCCCTTAAGGGAGTACCTCAGGTAGGGAAGTCACCAGTGGCTGAGCTGGCACCATTGCCCCACAACCCAGCCATGACTACATCGGGCTGCTCAGGAGGAAGGGCCATTCCCTCTGGAGGGGACCCAGACAGCTCTGCCGCTTCGAGATTTCATGCACAGAAGGGCCCACAGGCTGTCGTACCTGCTGGCGGAGGTAGACGAGGCCGATAAGGGGTTGGTGAAAGTGATCACGCACTCCAGCACCTCCCCGGCCAGGAAGACAGGCCCACGGCCCAGCTTGGCCAACACCTCGATCATAGCTTGGACAGCCCCTGCTGCACACCTGCCGAAAAAGAAAACAAAACAAACAAACAAAAAAGTGGACATAGAGAGAGGGCTGGGAGCTGTAGCAGCAGGGGGACGAGGGCAGGGAGAGCCCCAGCTCTAGACACGTACAGGGAGGAGGGACAGCCCTGGCCGTGCACACAGACACACAGGCAGAAACACAGACACACCGGTGTGCAGGGGAAACACGCACAGCCCCGGCCATACGCATACACGCACCCCCCCACACACACACCTCCCTCAGCCCCACACAGACCTGGGGGAGGTCAGGACATACTGCGGCGGGGGGTGAGGGGGTGGAAGCCCTGTCGCCCCCAGCCCGGCGGGCTCAGGGCTCAGGGGCGGCCCCGACCGCAAACACACAAACCTAAACACCCACCAGAGTCGAAGGGGACACAGTACCGCACGTTCCTCCCCCGCAGCCCCCGTCCCAGGCCGCTCCGGTTCCCGTCACCGCCCCGCACAGGCCCCACTCGCCGCTCAGGGCCCGGCTTCCCCCTCAGACGCTCTCCCGACCTGCTCAGCGGGGCTCGGGGTCCGTTCGGCAGCGCTCGGCAACGCTCGGCCCTCGCTCGGCAACGCTCGGCCCTCGCTCGGCAACGCTCGGCCCTCGCTCGGCAACACTCGGCCCTCGCTCGGCAACACTCGGCCCTCGCTCGGCAACACTCGGCCCGCACTCGGCAACGCTCGGGCACCCCTCGGCAACGCTCGGCCCGCACTCGGCAACGCTCGGCCCGCACTCGGCAACGCTCGGCCCGCACTCGGCAACGCTCGGCCCTCACTCGGCAACTCTCGGCCCGCACTCGGAAGCTCTCGGGCGCCGCTCGGCAACGCTCGGACGCCGCTCGGAAACTCTCGGGCACCGCTCGGGAACTCTCGTCCCGCGCTCGGGAGCTATCGGGCGCCGCTCGGCAGCGCTCGGCCGGGCGCCCCGGGGCTGTCAGGTCGCGCCGGCGGCGGGGCGGGTCCCCCCGTGTTTCCGGACGTTGCTCGGCGGCGCGCGGGGCGCCGTGCCCCGGGGGCGCGGGGCGGGGCGGGGTGGGGCGGGGCGTGGGCGGTGCGCCCGGTGAAGAGGGCGCGCGCGGGGCGGGGGGCGGCGATGGCGGCACCGGCAGCGGCGGGAGCGGCGGGGGGTCCGCTGGTGAGGCGGTACGAAGGGGCGGCGCGGGGCCGTGGCGTGGCGGCGGCCGGCTGGCGCGTCTGCCTGGCGCACCGCTTCGAGGAGCCGCGGCAGCCCTACGGAGCCGGCGACGTGCCGCTCCGCGACGTCCTGCGGCACATCGGCCTCGCCTTGCGGTACGGGTGACCGGGAACACCCCCGGCGGGAAAGGGGAGGGGGAGGAATAGAGGGTGTCCCGAGGGTGGGAGCACCGTGCCGCATTCGAGCTCCTCGGTGGAGCGGGTCTCTCCCTCCCCCCCGCCCCCCCCGCGGAGGCACCGGCGGCGCCCCGGTGCGCGGAGGGCAGAGTACGGCAGGTCACGGAAGGCCCCGGGGCTGGAGGAAGCCACTCTCCTCCAGCCCTCGCCTGTCTGGCGCCAGCACTGGGAGCACTGGTGCAGACTGGCCGAAGCTGGCTCAGGGGCAGCACCCGGCGCTCGGGCTCCCCAAAACCGAGGAGGAGCTGGGAGGAGGGCTTGGGGCATCGCTTCTTGGGGGCGGGTGGGAGGGGAGGGAGGACCCCCCCCCCATCTCCCACCCCCGAGGCTCGCTGCTGGTGGCCACCCCTTGCCGCATCTTCGCTGGCCAGCGCCCGGTCCTCAGCCCCCCACCCCCCGGCGGAAGGCACCTCTCGGCAGATGGGGGGTGAAAGGCGAGGTTAACTGGGAGGGTTTCCGAAAGGCTGTGGCAGGTTTGGGAGCGGGGACGTCTCCCGACTTGGCGTGAGGCTGAGCTGGAAGTAACCAGGAGAATCGCGCGTGGGGAACGGCAGTGTTATTTTAACCTTTAGAACGGCTGCCTGGGTGCTGGCGGCGCTTGTGTACCTATCCGGCTGAAAGTGATGACGGTGTAATTTATTTCCTTGTGTTCGCTTTTTATCTCCTGCCTCCATTTTCTGAGCTTTTTTTTTTTTTTTTTTTTTTTACTGTTCGATGTCCTTGGAGGTTGCTGCTTGCAAAGCTGGTTCCTGCAAAGCCTGATGACAGGGCAGATAGCGGGCTGCTTTGGGGTGCACGGCGTGCCGGTCTGACCTGAGACATCCCGGCGCAAGCCTGGGCATCAGGGAAGGGAAAGCGTGGGTCGTGCACGGGAGATAAAGGCTGCCAGAAAAGCCGCCGTGGCAGGTTGGGGATGAGCTGAGTGCATGGGAAAGCGTGAAGTTCTGGTGGGGTGAGTGGGGAGGAGAGGTGATCACCTCTGTGCTGGCTTGGGGAGGCCTGTTCTCATTGGGGTCTCAGGATGGAAGTGGCTTGTATCAGTCCTGGAAAAAGGTTTCTGAGGTTCAGAAGCAAGAAGCTAAAAGTCAAAGTACTGCCTCTTCCCCTGCACGAGTTTAGGAGGTAATTTGGTTGTCATCTCAAAATACTTGTGCAGAGCGAAGCTTCCTTGCCGGGAGACTCCAGCCTAGAGAGTGGAGAAGAGGAAAGACCAGGGCGGTGAGAAATACCTGTGTGGGTTTGAGTTAAAACCCGAGGGCAGCGGTGTTGGCTGGTGAAGGGCAGCTAATGCAGGGATGCAAGGATGTGTGGGAGGCTGTCTGCTCCTGGCGTTGATGGGCACCCATGCGTCTGCCCGGCGGAGGCAGCCAGCTGGCTGAAACCTGGGTGCTGGTGCTGCAAGAGGAACCTGGAGCATGGCAGGTGGATCTGGAACGCTGGAGCCCTGCAGGTTGGCATGCCCACTCCCAAAAGACTCGTGATGAGCATCAGCCCTTCTCTCAAGGGCACCTGTGCCAGGGGTGCCCTCAAAATCTGGCATGGCTTGGTACATCAAGTGCAAAGTCACCTGGTGCAGGTGCTTGTGCCTCCGGAGATGGCTGGGAGTGCCATGGGGTTGCTGCACATCTTGGGCTGAGGAAGTCTAGGACCTGCAGAGGACCCAGTGCATCCTGGTTTGACGTGGTGTCATGCTGAATTAAACCTCTGGCTGATGGGTGTCCTCTCCTGCAGCACCAGCTCCTGCTGCAGTTGGCACGGGCCGGGGAGTGTTGACAGTCCTAGGGTGGGATTTTTGTTCACTGGGGCTTGTTGGGGTAAATCCTTCGCGGGGACACCCTCAGCGGTGGGTGCTGGGGCTGGTGGGGCAGAAGAGGTGCAGGCATGTTTCCAGAGGTGGCTGGTGTGGCCTGGGAGTGGGTCACGGCACGGATCCAGAATGGCTGGGTGATGTCCCGACAGGTTTTAATTCTGCTGCCAACTCTAAAGGAAAGAAATGCCCTCCAGCCCTGGCAGGGCTTTTGGTGCTGCAGAACACAAAGACTTTCTCCTGGTTGTTCTGCAGCCCTGGGAGAGCTGTTAATAGCCAGCGACGGCATCAGCCACCTTCTCATCTTGGTCTGTGTGATTTTGGGAGAAGCTGGCAGGACAAGAGTGTGCTATTGAGATGGAAAAACAGCTCAGGCAGTGGCTGGCTGTAAATCCCAAACCTCTCCTGCTGTGTGCTCCTGGAAAAACTGCTTTTTGAAATCTCCCTGTCACCTTCTTTTCAAGTAGCCGGGATGCCTCCGCCGGCTGCAGCTGCTCTGCCTGGGCACTTTATTTCCCATCACCAGAAACCTGCTGGGGAAGCAACTGAGTTGGTTCCCTAACGCTGGGTTTAAAAAAAAAAAAAAAAATTAATAATTTCCTTGAGAGAGACAGCACGCTGCCAAAAACCTCGCCTCTGCAGCGTAAAGCTGGGGCTGTCTCAGCTGGGAGAAGAGCAGTTGCAGCAGATGTAGCTTGAAGATAGCGGCAGGGCCTGATTCAGGGCAGTCGTGCAGGACAGGCTGGTTCTTGTGGTGCCCTGGACCTCTGCAGGCAAAATGTTCTTAAACAGCCAAACATGAAGGTGAGTACGTAGGAATGGAGAGCAGGCTGCAGTCAGGTCCTGTGAGACTGCAACCTGGAAAATCTCACCCTGAGAGGGATTTGGGGACCGTAGATGTTGGTCAAAAAGGCAAGTGTGAATTGGTTTTGTTGGGGAGGAGTGCGTAGGACCAGGGGGTGTCATGGAAGAGACGCTCCCCCTTGCTGCCCCCATCCCTGTGAGGATGGGGGATACATGTCCCTGGGATTAGTGCTCACCCATTGCCCACCGCCTGGACTCTTCATCCCATGAGCTGCCGGAGCAGGACAGACTGTGGGCTCCCGGCTTGGGTGTCTTTCTCCTCTCGGCAGTAGGGCATCGGTGCCTGTGGGTAGCTCAGGGATGTTGCCCATCACTGGATCTCCCGTACCCCTGCTGGCACCCAGGGCTGTGGAGCCGCTGGTTGGGTCTTGCCTGTCTGTTTGCTGGGGGATGTTCAGCAGCTTCTTCTGGTCTGGCAGCTGGTTTCCGTATGCTAATTGTCTCTGTGTGGAAGATTTAACTTGGGGCGGTTCATTAGCAAAAGCCGGTCCTTTACGAGCGCCAACTGGGAGCCCGGCCCTCCTCCTCTTGCCCGGAGTGGTGCCGGCACACCCAGATGCAGGTGTGCCCCTGTTTGGGTGTCTCGATTCCCAGGCCTTTGGGTGAGAAATTATCTGATGGGCAGTGCCTGTCTGCGCAGCTGGTGTGCGAGCGGAGGTGAATCCCCGGGATCCTGCCAGCTGTAGACAGCAAGCATCACCTCCTCCAGGGCAAGGCTGCCCCACGCCGTCTGCCCCCGGAGAGGTGGCACTGAGATGTGGCAGAGCCGTGCGTGACAATGGGGATGTGGAGGTGGAAGAGCAAAGGTCGTGTCCCTGGAGCAGAATATGGCTTCTCTGGGCTTGTGCCTGCAACCCCAGACCTTCCTTAGCAGGACATGCCCTACCAGGTGTGGAGGTGGTGGTCCTTGTGTGCATTCCCACTTCTCCAAGGGCATTTGGGAAAGCCTCCTGCCCTTGCACGAGCTGGGAGCCCTGCTTTTGGGTATTGGAGCATGCTGTTTCCATGCTCTGCCCTTGCAGGCATCCCTCAGCTGCCTGAGCTCTGCCTGCCGGTGTCTGCTCACCGATACACGCTGCAGATGGATGCCAGGGGCTGCCACCCCACACGCCCTACAACACAGGTTATGTCATATACATCTCTACGAGAGGGGCAGCTGCAACATATGCTGGTCATGTCCTGTGCCGTGACATTGCAGGGACGGTCATGCCTGCTCCTGTCTTCTTTCATACCTCTCTTTCCTTTGCAGATACTTCAGGTGGTGGTACAAGAAGACCCGCATAGAGAAGAAATCTGCCTTCATTGACCTCTTGTGTGCCGTTCCTCTGCAGCAGATCTATGGTTAGCCTCCAGTTGGTGGTGCAATGCCCGATGTGCTGGGTGGGCAGGGATTCACATGGGATTGTCAAAGTGCTAGAGAGCAGGAGTGGGTCAAGGAGCTTCTGGAGTGCGGGCAGTGCTGAGGGGCCCCCGAAGCTGCATGGGGGGTCCTTGAGCCAGATCCCACCACGGGGAGGAATGGGAGTGCTAACTTCTGGTGTCTTTGCCAGGGTGCCCGCTGGGCGGGATCGGGGGAGGCACCATCACCCGTGGCTGGCGGGGTGAGTTCTGCCGCTGGCAGCTGAACCCTGGCATTTATCACTACGAAACAGTCATCGCCGACCAGGTATGTGTGGCAGGGTCCGCGAGGGGTGTGAGCAGCAGACTGGGTGGTTGAGGCATCTGCTCTTGGGCTCATCGCATCCCCTCCATGTGCTGCTCTCCTCCCCAGTTCACGGTGTCCCTGCGTTGCAAAGGGCAGACGGTTTACCAGCAGGTCTTGTCCGTGGAGAGACCCAGCACTCTTCAGGGCTGGAACTGGGGCTACTGTGGCCACTATGCCTTCTACCATGCCCTGTACCCTCGTGCCTGGACCGTCTATGAGCTCCCAGGGCAAAATGTGGTGCTCACATGCCGCCAGGTCTCTCCTGTCATCCCCCATGACTATAAGGTAAGGAGGTGGTGGCTCCGTGCTGGCTGCAGCCTGTCCCATAGAAGCACGGTGCCACACCGCCCTGTGGCAGCATGGCTCGTATGCAGCAGGTTGGCAGGGATGTGGCAGAGCTGCCTGCATGGGAAGGGGCAGGGATATAGCAGAGACAGGGCTGTGGTGTGTGTTTTGGTAGCAGAGGCTTGGAGCTGGTGAGGTTTCTGTCCCCTGAGCGCTGCCTGCGTGTCTGGGATGATGCAGTAGAGGAGTTCCTTGTCCCTCCTGTCCAGCTCAGCATTGCCTGAAGACAACCAGGCTCGCCACTTTGCTAATGTTCTTTCCCAGCCTGGTGTGTTCTGTCCTAAGACCCTGTCCCTAGTCCCAGCTGCCGGGTGTGTAGCAGCGGGACCCTGGAAGGCTTTGCCCCTCCTGGGGCAGTCGGCGCTGGAAGGGTTATCCCTTTTTCCTTGTGCTGAGCTCTGGCAGCTGCTTCTTTCCCTTCTGACTTGTGCTTTGACTCTTTGTCCTGCTTGTTCCCTGCCTTTGGTTTTGTCCAGTGACCATCCTGGCTCCCATCCACCTGGAATGGCAGGTCCAGAGCTGTGGCCTTACTGCCCGGAGGGATCCGGTGGTAGCAGTTTGGGGAAACCCTCAGCCTATACTTGTGGGTCGGTTTGTCAGCTGGGTCTTCCTGGGAGCGCTTCAGCTGGCTTTTGCCTGCCATTCCCACAGGAAGAGCTGCTTATTAGCTGGGCTTTCCCAGCTGGGCTTTCCCAACGTTTCCCCGTGTTTCCGCTCAGCAATGCTCCCAGGCAGGAGGAACCCCCGCAGCAATGCGGAAGCTCGGGATGGCAGCACGGGATGCCTCACCGTTCCTGCATGCCGGTCCTGCTCACCCCCAGCCCGGGGCGAGGGCGGCGCTGCCGACACGCCTGACCTTCCTCTTACCCCAGCGAAGCACATGAGCCTGTATCAGCTTGTCGAGCAGACAGGTGCTGAGACACCCGTCTGAGCCTTAAATGCTGCTATCCGTCTGTGTATTGCCCAGTGTGGGCTTTGCTAGCCCAGGGCTTGTAACCTGAATGCTGTATTCCCTGCCCCCCCCCCCCCCCCCCCCCAAATTTTTCTGCTGCTGCTCCCCAGCTTGCCAGCAGACTCCAACAGAGAGTTGTTCCTGGTGCTCTTGCTCCCACTGCATCCCATGTGGTCTCCCCAGCAGCAGAAGAAGTGATGCTCTGATGGCACCAGCCCTATATACAGCGTTGTCTGTCTTTTCCAGGACTCCAGCCTGCCAGTGGGAGTGTTCATCTGGGAGGTGGAGAACGGCAGGGATGAGGACGTGGATGTCTCCATCATGTTCAGCCTGCAGAATGGCACGGGAACGAAGGAGGACAGGAGTGGAGGGCACTGGAACGAGCCCTTCACCTTTGAGAAGGAGGGCGAGCGGGTTACTGGAGTCCTGCTGCACCACTGCACACGTGTTAACCCCTTCACCTTCGCCATCTCTGCCCGGGAGAAGGTAAAGGGCTGACACCTATGGTGTTGCTCCTGCTGGGGCTGGGGACTCTAACAGCCCTGCTGAATGTGAGGGTGCCACTTCCAGGCAGCGGGTAAAGGGTGGGTGTGCAATGGGTTGGGGTCAGCACCAGTCCTCAGTGCTTCCCTGACTGCCAGAGCCAGAGCGGGGGACATGACTTCCCTGAGGGCACCGTCTCTGGGGTGGGTGCCAGGAGAGAAGCTGTGGGTGACGCTTGCAGGACAGCAGGTGAGCAGGTTTGGAGTTAGCATTGCTGGGCAGCATGCAGGGAGTGAGTGTGGAGTCCCAGAGTTGTTGAGGGTGGGAGGGTAGGTGTGCATCTGCCCCTCAAACGTACTAGCCCCTGATGATGCTCTTCCCTTCCCCAGGCTGGCACGGGAGTCACCCACCTCACTGCGTTCAATCCCGCGGGATCGGGTAGGGAGGTGTGGCAGGACCTCCTGCAGGATGGCAGGCTGGATTCCCCCACTGGTGAGTCCCTCTGTCCTCCATGGGACAGGTGGAGGGGGAGCAGGGGTAATGGATGGCCACGCTGGTCACAGGCCACCTGAGCAAGGGGGGATTTCCCTTCCTCCAGCTACCTTGGTGCCATTGCAAAAAGCTCTTGGTGGTGTGGCTCATTCCCAGCTTTAAGCTGTATCCAAATTTTCCATTGCTCGTTAAGCTGTCCTCATTGTGGTTCTCCAAAAGCTATTCGCACCACTTTGGGGCTGTTCTTGATTATATTAATTGCATATGCCAGTATCTCGTTAGTCTATGTAGTGTTGCACACTGAGTTGAGGCTTCTGCTGAGTAGCCCGGGTGATGCCCAGCCACCTTCCCTGAGTTCCCATTGCCAGAGCTGCAAGCTGGGCCCCTGTCAGATTTATTCTAGTGGGCATTTAGCAGCCCTTGGGGTTTGGTGCTGCCATCACTTGCTGTCCTCTTGTTACTACATGGGTTCCCTGAAGGTCTCTGGTATTTTCGTGGTACTTCTGCATCATCCTCAGTTGCCTGCTTGCTCCCTTGGCAGAAGCCTTGAAGCAGGGTGGCATCTCCCAGCCCTTGCTGCCAACTTCTTATTGCCATAAAAGGTGACCATTTGCCTAATGGGTCTGCTAGCTTTTGAACAAGGATGATGCTGACAAACTAGTGATGCTGGTACTGGGCCATTCCAAGATTTCTTGGAGCTTAAATTACGTAAATAAAGTGTTTACATAAATATTTCCGGAAAACTAAGTTTCCTGCCTAGATGCAGTCAGAACTCTCCAGGCTATTGGGATGTGGTTTTCCTTTGTGCGTGCCAGGCATTATCATAGTCAAGATCTGTGCTGCTGTTAAAATTGTTGCTCTAATGAGTTTACCTGGTACACATGTCAGAACTAGCATATAATTATCCATCTGCCTCGGGGCTTTTCTAAAATACAGGTGCAGTTCAAGCACCCTGCAAAAAGCTGGAAACGATGACTGTCACTAGAAAGTCACAGTGTCTCTGCGTGCAGCGCAGTTACAAAGTCATGGGATGCTCCGTCTGTTCCACTTGTGCCTGGGTGGCTTTTCCTGCCTGATTTGTTCCTCTGCTTTGATGACTTAATTTTTTTTAACCCCTCCGCCCGTGGCAGGTATTTTTTCCTGCTTGCAAAAAGCAGTTACTCACGTGCGGTAATGTCATCCCTTAACACCCTGCAGATGTACCCTCCAGGTTGTAAGGGGGCTGAGGCATGCCCGAATAGTCTTGTCCCACTCAGGCTGCATGGAAGCATCAGTCACCCCTCCTCCCCAGGGCTTCCTTGGTCACTTGTGAGTATTTTTTTGCCCCTGCAGGTAAAAGCAACCCGACGGAGAAGGGAGAGGTGACGGCAGCAGCGGTGTGTGCCAGCTGCAGGGTGCCTGCCCGGGGACACAGGACGCTGGAGCTTGCCCTGGCTTGGGACATGCCCCGTGTCCACTTTGGCTCCAAGGAGAAGCTGCATCTCAGGTGGGTGGGTTGTCTCCAGTGGGGCTTCGCTCGTTTCCCCAAAGCTCCCTTCTCCCCGCCTCCGGGCTTGAGTGCTGCCTTGTCCCACCCACTCCCTGTGGCTGTGGCCTTGCCAGCTCACAGAGGGGACCCTCTCCACAGCTCCTGTTCCTCAACACCCCTGCACTTAGCAGTTGTGTTATTCTGGTATTCACTATAGTCCAGCCCCTCTCCCGTGGCCGGGTGGGCTTTGCAGCCTGAGTCCGCGGCGTACTCACCAAACACCTGCTCGGCAGGCGGTACACCCGTTTTTTTGGCAGTGGAGGTGATGCTGCTCCTGCCCTGTCGCATCACGCCCTGACGCACTACGAGGAGTGGGAAAAGAAGATCGAAGCGTGGCAGAAGCCCATCCTGGAGAACAGGTAGGGTAGATGGGAGCATCTTCCCGGTGGCCTCTTGGGGATGGTCAGAGCAGGAGCATCACCACCTTGGCTGCTGTGGTTAAGGTTTCCCTCTTGCCTGCAGCCAGCTGCCTTCCTGGTACAAGTCGGCCCTCTTCAATGAGCTGTACTTCGTGACGGATGGGGGGACCATCTGGGTGGAGCTGCCCCCGGACTGCCACGCTGAAGACCTGCAGGGGCCGGCGGGCGCTGGCCTCTCCCACCTCCTCCCTGTCCTGCGGGAGTACGGAAGGTTTGCTTATTTGGAAGGTAACTTGCAGGGATGTGATGGATGGTCCCAACTCAACCCTTCCCTGTTGCTGGCACCAGGTGTTTTTAACCTGCCATGGGGATGCTTTTCACACCCTGATGGGTAGGGAGCATAACCCATCAACCTGCCAACCCTGGCAGGACCAAGCCCTGTAGGAGATGGCATGAGGTCTTCTCCAGACCCCTGGGTGCTATATGTAGAGGATAAAACGCACTTCTAACAGGAGCCCCTGCCTGTGCCAGGAAAGAGCCCACACTCCTGGGCCATGGGGGAGGGAGGACCTGCCCATCCTTTACCCTCCCTGTGGCAGGTTTCCCATCCCTCACCATCTCCTCCATCCTTTCAGGCCAGGAGTACCGCATGTACAACACCTATGATGTCCACTTCTATGCCTCCTTTGCTCTCGTCATGCTGTGGCCCAAGCTGCAGATCAGCCTGCAGTATGACATTGGTGAGTGACCCAGGAGATCCTGGCCCAGGAGACCCTGGCTTTACGCCTGCTGATATCTTCACCTGGGGAAGAGGTGGAGGATTTGGGACAGCATCTGCCATAGAAATCTGTGCCGTGGAGCCAGTATCTCCCTCCAGCTCCTCTGCTGGGCCCAGGACTTGCATATCCCAAGTTTCTGCCTCTCAGCATCTCTCTGCCTAGTACTGGCATGCCTTCTTAGTGATAGGACGAGGAGGAATGGCTTCAGACTGGAAGAAGGTAGATTTAGATTAGATATTGGGAAGAAATTCTTCACTGTGAGGGTGGTGAGGCACTGGGACAGGTTACCCAGAGAAGTTGTGGAAGCTCCATCCCTGGAAATGTTTAAGGCCAGGCTGGATGGGGCTTTGAGTAACCTGGTCTAGTGGGTGGTGTCCCTGCCCATGGCAGAGGGGTTGGAACCAGATGATCTTCATGGTCCCTTCCAACCTAAACCATTCTATGATTCTTGCCACACTGGGGTGCACAGCTGGCTCTGCCTGCCCTTGGGGGAATCCCTGCTCTCACCAGCTCTCTCCATGCCGCTTGCAGAGGAGAGGCATGGAGGTGTTTGCAGACCCTGTCACTTGAGCTGCTTGGTGGTGGCCTGACCAGTGGTGGAGCACAGTGCTTTGCTGGGCTGCGGGTGGGCTGAGCCCAGTGGGGTTCCCTCCCAGCCTTGGGTGCTGCCACCACCTTTCTTAACAGGGTGGTGACAGTTACATCTGCCCTGCTGAGGGGAGACTGGGAGCAGCCTAGTGTCCCCGCAGGCCCTTTGCAGAGGGCCATGATCTTGCAGATGGAGCCCCAAAGGGCAACCTGGCACACTGGTGCCAGTGTCCCTGCCTTTGCCCGTGCTTGGAGCTTGCTGCTGCCGTGCCTGCTGCCTTTCTAATGTCTCTTGCTCTGTGTCCTCTCCAGCTGTCACGGTGGTGAATGAGGACGTCCAGCCCCGGCAGTACTTGATGTGTGGTCAGACAGCCCAGGTGAAGCTGAAGAACGTGGTGCCGCATGACATTGGGGACCCAGGTGAGGGGTCTGGCCGGGCCTGCTGGGGGGCAGAGGGGGTGCAGAGCTGATCACAGGACTTTCTCAGGCTAATTAACTCCCGAGCTGTGTGAAAGAGCTGTGTTGCATGGGATATGCTGTTTTCTGGGGATCAAAAGCTTGGATGGTTTGGGGTGGTGATGAAGACCACGCTGCATGGAGGCTTTACAAGGGAGACAGAGGGAAGCTGAGCAGTAGCGGGAAGGCTGCTCTTGCTAGAGATGGCACAGGGTGCAATGTGTTGTTTCAGTGCCGTTTGATCACAGCACCCTTGGGACCTCGCTCCTGGGTAGGAGAGGGGATGTTCGTTGCTTGCTGCCTTGCTGCATCCGCTCCGTCCTTGCCTAGGTGACGAGCCATGGCAGCGTGTCAATGCCTACCTGATGCACGACACAGCCGACTGGAAGGACCTCAACCTGAAGTTCGTGCTGCAGGTGTACCGCGACTACTACCTGACACACGACTCCCTCTACTTGCGGGACATGTGGCCAGTCTGCCAGGTACTGGGAGGAGATCAGACTGTGGGGCTTTCCCCAGCTTCTCACTTCCCTTGGGAGCCGTGTGACATCCCAAGAGGACGGATGCTGTGGAGCAGAGCATGAGGGACAGTCAGGATGCAGGGGTTGTGTGACCACCTCCTGCCTCTTCCACAGGCTGTGATGGAGTCAGAGCTGAAGTTTGATACGGATAATGATGGGCTCATTGAAAACGGTGGCTTTGCTGACCAGACATACGATGCATGGGTGGTAAATGGACCCAGGTGAGCAATAGAGGCAGGTAGGGGTTGGAGATGGGGAGCGTGGGGTTGGGGAGGTTGCTCAGAGCTGGGACTGCTGTCCCGATCTCTTGTGGCAGCTCCGTGCAACCTGTGGGGCATCCCACGTTGCTGACGCTGCTCTCTTTCCACTCTGGCAGCGCGTACTGCGGTGGGCTGTGGCTGGCAGCTGTCTGCACCATGTGCAAGATGGCAGACGTGCTTGGGGATGCTGAGGTCCGGCAGAAGTACACAGACATCCTCAGCAAGGGCAAGGAGGCGTTTGAGAGGATGCTCTGGAACGGTGGGTGCTGCCTGGTGGGGAGCCACGCTCGGCTGGCTGTGTGTCTGCCTCTTGGGAGGGGGGCGGCTCCTCCTTGGGTCACAGAGCCTTACAGGGGATGGGGGAAGGAGAGGAGGTGCCATCCCTCCACACAGAAGGGAAGGAGCAAGTACCAGGGAGGGAACAGAAAAAGTATGGTGGTTTGGGAAAGGAAATAGAGGAGAGCCTTCTAGAAAAAGCTGTCATGCTCTTGCCTCATGGGGTAGAGAGTAGGGACAGCACATGTGAGCTGGGGTCATAAACTAGGGATTTAAAAATGTATCCTGTCATCTTTCCAGGAAAATACTACAACTATGACAGCAGTGGGAGCGACACCTCCAGCAGCATCATGTCAGACCAGTGTGCCGGGCAGTGGTTTCTCGGGGCTTGTGATCTGGACCAAGGGGAGTTTGAGGTAAGGGAAGGGGCAGCCCGGTGGGGTGAGATGGAACCTGTGCCTGGAGGAGAGCAGCAGGGCTGGCACGTGGCGTGGATTAAGTGTTAGGGGCTGGTGCGGGGGCTCCAGCCTGCTCCCTCACAGCGATGCCTGCTCAGGTGAAGGCTGTTGGATGGATATGGGTGCAGCGTGCCTCAAACCAAAATCTGCTCGTGGAGAGGCTATGCAGCAGGGGTGTGTAACCACGGTTGGCTCTGGCACACTTGGAGGAAGGTGCCCCTGGGATTTGCTCTTTGCAAGGTGCTATTTGTTTAAAAATAGGAGAAGAACGTGTATGAAACTTTCCATGTATTGTTTGCTGCCTAGTTTAAAGTCCGAAACAGATATCTGAGGGAACTAAGGCTTATTTGGGGCCCTAAAGTCTGTTGGTCTTCAGTTGCAAGAGAAAAATAGGCTGAAGGCTTCTCTTGTCTGATGGGATGGTAAGAGCAGCTGCTGGTGGTGCAATACCTGGAAAAGAGCTGCGAAGAGGAGAGCCATCATATGGATTATTTTTGACCCATAGGCAGTTGTCAGTCCAAAGCTGTCTGTGGTGGTGATGGACAGGCAAACACTTTGGGTGATGGAAGGAAGGAATGACTCTTGGCGGTATGAGGGTGATGGACCATTTCACCGTCTGTCAGTACCAGAGGGCAGCTTCAAGTGGCCTTTCCTGGAAGCAGCTTGTGCTGAATGCTGTGGGGTTTAAGAAGTAGTGGGTGCTTGGTTGTGCCTTTTATCCCAATGTGGGTACCTAGACTATGGGGACTGGGGCTGTGCCTGAGGTTTCAGGCAGGATCTGGCCCAGACCTCATGCAGTAATACCCAAACATCCCTTTTGGGGGTGAAACAGCGAACCCGGTGCAGTCCAAAAATCATCTCACTTGCCCTTCTGTAGCCTCGGACTTTTGTTGCTGAAGGTGGCACTCTGCTGGCTGGTGAGCTTTGAGCTGACTGGAGATGGGACCAGTGAACTACTGCTCTCTTCTGTTACTGTGACTATCAAGTTTTTTTCCCCTGTATTTTGATCACTTGCCTGGCTGGCAGCACTTCTATTTGTAACCTCATTAATGCACTCCTGCTGCGTATGCAAGTCAGTAATGAAATGCAAATTAGGAAGAGCCTGTGACCCAAGTCCAGAAGAAACTGTGCCCTGACACCTTCGGATGCTTGGCTTTAATGTAGATAAAAGGGATCTGCTGCCTTTCCTTTGAGTCTACTGAAGCTGTCTGGTTGGACTGCTCAGCCTACCTGTCTGGTGTCATCACCCCTCCCACTTCCCCTGGCTCTGGTGGCACCAGACTGGCGAGAAAGGTCTAGCACGTCCCTGGGCTGTGCTGATGAGCCTGGGAGCTGCCTGGCTCTTCCCTTTCTTGCAAGTAGATGTCGTGGTTGCTCCGTGAAATCATTTCTGATCCTGGTCATGCTGCAAAGTTCTCCTTATGGCTTTCTTACCATTAGGTGGACATGGGATGGAGCTGAGCCAGCCCTCCTCTTGCAATGTCAGTCTTGAGCTTTGCTTTTCTCACTGAGGCAGTGACTTCTGCTGCGCTGACACTTCCCAGTTTTATTGCCAATAATGGAAGCACTGCAGAAGGTTTATATGTTTTCCACTGTGCTTTTTGTTTGCCTGGCAGGTGTTTTCATGCTTAGGTGGGACTGGTTGGGTTTGTTGGTTTTGTGGGGCTTGCCTTTTTTTTTTTTTTTTTTTTTTTTTTTTTTTTTTTGGCAAGAGCTTACTCAGCATGGTACTTCAGTCTGTTCTCGTAACTGTTGCTCTTGGCCTTAGTTCGTTGAACAACTTCTCCCCCCCCCCCGCCTCTTATTGGAGGAGGGAGGTTTTTACTTCCTCCTGGTAATCTCCTGAAATTGCTGTTTATCCAGTGAGCACTATAGCACTATTGACCTTCTGTGAGCACTATTGACCTTCTGTGAGTCTTTGACTTTCACTTTGGATAAAAGTTTTTCAAATCTCTCCTACCAGAAGCAGAAAACCATCAGGCATCTTGTGCATCTCAGTCTGAGCTCTTCATCCCCAGGCTGCCCCTTCTCTCGCCTCAGACTCACCTTGGTCCAGGCCATGACCTCTTGCATCACTACCTGATTACAAAACTGGAAGGATTAAAGTCCTTTTGAAATCACTCAAAACTAAGCCCTGTTTTTGTTTTTCCCCTGAGCTGAAGCTGAATTTTACTTTATTTTCCACCCACCCCCCCTGCCCAAGATTCCCAGCATTTACCCAAACAAACTTACCGGTATCCACAACATTCACTTTGCAGCTGCAAGATGCATTCCGATGTCATCAGACTGGCTTTGCCATAATCTTTCCCTTTGGCAGGAAGATGCCTCCAGCCTCACTGATCCCAGACCATCCTTTGGCCACCTCTGGCCAGTGTCCCATCTCTTGTAGGCATTGCAGTGCCTCTTGTGGCTGGTGCAGAAGGGCTGAGAGAACATCACAGTGGTTTTACCAGAAGGTCTGGGCCTCAGATAGTTGTTTGCCTGAGAAACGAGCAGTGGGGAACATAAACCAAGATGAGGATGGTGTTGTTGGCCAGGTCTCCAGAGCAAACTCCCAAGAGATGTGGGGGGTTTTGCTAGTGACTAAAGGTGAGGGGCTGCTTATGGAGACACACGAGTTGGATGAGCTATCAGCCTCCTTAGGAGGAGGGTAGAATGAAGTTTAGCCTCTCTTCTCTTAGGCAACTGCTTTCTTTTTTTTTTTTTTTTTTTTTTTGTCTCTTCGGGGAAAGAGGCTTTTTCACTTCCTCCTGTTATTTTCCTGAGGTAGTTATTTACCTAGTGAGCAGTGTTGACCTCCTTCTAATGGAAAACTTCACCCCTGCTCTCTGCAGACCCAGCCCAAGGGGTCTGTGTGAGTGCTAAACCCAAGGCCCTCTCTCTCTACACAGGTCTTCCCCAAAAGTCATGTTGTCAGTGCGCTCAAGACCATCTTTGAGAAGAACGTCATGAGCTTTGCTGGTGGCACCATGGGAGCGGTGAATGGCATGAGACCCGATGGGGTGCCTGACACCTCCAGTGTGCAGTCTGACGAGGTGTGGATCGGTGTGGTCTATGCCTTGGCTGCCACCATGATCCAGGAGGTGAGTGGTGATGGTGCAACCCAGAAACGTACCATCTCCTTGCACTCTGTGGATGGGCTGATGGTTATCTTCCCTCTGCTGCAGGGTTTGGTGGAGGAAGGCTTTCGTACAGCAGAGGGCTGCTACCGGACAGTTTGGGAACGGCTGGGCATGGCTTTCCAGACACCGGAGGCCTATCGGGAGAAGAAAGTCTACCGCTCGTTGGCTTACATGCGGCCCCTTAGCATCTGGAGCATGCAACTGGCCCTGGAGCGCAGAGCCAGCCAGGCAGCAGCACCTGAGCAGCCCTCCCAGGTCCCCATCCACCCTTGAGCCTGGTGGCACAGAGCAGGGCAGCGGGTACACCAGGGGGGCTGGGGGAAGGAGGGGCCTCAGCTGGTGGGCAGGGACCCTTCCCTCCCCCTCTTTGATAATACTCACATTGCTGTTTTCCTTCCCTACCTCCACGACATGCCCTTCGCCTCAGGGGGCTTCCAGCCAGCGATGCTGAGCACGAGGGGGGACCAGAGGTGTGGGTGCGCCTCCTCAGAGAGGAGTGGGATAAGGAGGCACTGCTGGAGCCTGTGCCTCCCCTTCCCTATCGCTCAGGGCTCTGACAGCCTGCAGGACCCCCAGCCATCCTCCACCAGAGCTGGTACCTTGCCTAGGAGCACAGGAGACTACTCTCCCGCAGGCAGCAGGCTGGGTAAGGTGGGAGCTGGCCTGCAGGGTGAAAAAAATTAATAAATAAATACATGTGTGGGTGTATGCGTGTGTGAGGACATGGGACTGGTGCACGCAGGCACGTGGATGCTGTAGTTGTCCCTCCATCGTGTGGCACGGCAAACGCAGACTGGTTCTGCCCCGAGGCACCAGCCCCAGGAGAGCCTGTGGGCGGATAACAATCCCCAGGGGAGCCCTGGCTCCCCAGCCCGTGACAATCGGAGCCCAAGCAGCAGCAGCAGGTCCTGGTCTGGTACTGTGGCACCCCTCCCTGCTGGCGCTGGGGGCGGGCAGCGGAGCACGTTTTAGAGGATGAATCATTTTAAGTTCTTAATAAAGTTGTCCAGCTGTCACTCCTTCTTCTTCCTGTGTTCTCTGCTGGAGGGGGGCGAGCTGGAGGAAGGAGCCCCAGTTGCTCCCCCTCTTCTTCCTCATCTGGGAGGGAGGGCTGGGGGTGGGGGGGGTGAGCCCTAATTGCAGGCTGGCGTTTGTAGGGTTTTGCAAAGCAGATGTGTCTATCCCCTCCCCTTCCCCCCGGAGAGACCTGCCTGTGGCTCTCTCCTCTCCTGCCTGCAAGGCAGGGGAAGACAAGGAGCCTGGCATTCCTCCCAAAAGTGCCTCTGTGGGAGAGCAGCGGTGCCCCAGGGCTGGCCCTCGACCAAGCAGGGCTGCCTGCCTTGCCTCCTTTTCCTCCTTCCCCTGCCAGTGTGGCATTTGAAGGCTGCACCTGCCTGGTTTACAAGGGTTGGCTACGAGGTCTTCTTGCTCTAAAGCCCACCCTTAATCCTTAAGTGCCCCTTGCCTGCCCTGGGAGCTGATGTCAGGCAGGGCATCGCCGCGGTGGCCCCATGCTGCCAGAAGGTGACAAACAGCCTCTTCTTTGCTCCTTGTGGGATTGTTCCTGCATCCGCCTGGGCAGAGGAATGTTATCCAGGAAGGGCAGGTTGTCCCGGATGCGGCACTCCCCCGGACCAGCCAGTGTCCCATGGCAGAGCCCCTGGCTGGTGGAGAAGGACGGAAATGGTCTCCCTTAGGGTCACCCTGGCGAGGCTGGAGGGGGACAGGGGTGCCAGGACACCAGGGTGGGTCACCTGGGCTGGCCTCCTCCATTTGTCTTGTGACATCTCAATCCAGCCGGCAAGGGACAAAAGCAGATACTGAAACCTGCACAGCTTCTGACCGGGCTGGGTTTTATTGCTGCCACCTATCAGCATCACTCCTTAACCCCGGGCAATAGGCTGCCCGCAGACTTTCTTTCAAAGCTTGGGGCATTCAGTCTGTATCAAGGAATATTTCTGCTCTTTCCTCCTCTTTTGACTGTATTACCTCAATAAAACTTGTCTCTGACAGGCTCAGCTTTCAGCAACTTCTGCGTAGGCACGGCTGTGGTCTGGCACCACAGTCCTTGCTTACAGATAGGATTTTCTCTAACATTTCCCTGTACCACTGTTTTTCACGGCTGACTTAATCCCAGCTTGAGCAGCAAGTTTAATTATGCATTAACCCTTTCTTCTTATTGTTCATTAAGCCTTTCTCGACCCCTGACATACACAGGTTCAAACCATGGCCCCACTGACTTTTAACTTCTTCAGCACTTTCTGCTTCCCTGCCTGCCCGTTCCCCCTTGCCCACCCTATGGCACCGCAGGATTTAGCCGTGGTAATGATTGCCAGCCCCAAGCCGCTTCGCTGGCTGCCCTTTGGAGGGTACAAACCCCATGGAGACAGCCCAGCTCTTGGCTTTTTTCATTTTTGACTGGTCGACAAATCCACCTCCTTGAGCACTGAGCTGATCCCCGCACCTGCAAGATACACCACTGGGATAGGGATTGTTATACATGGGAAAAATAAAGATTACGGGCAGATAGCACCAATATTGTTTGTGTGATGTTAAAATAAACCTGCGGCTGTACATGAGCTGTGGGTTGCTGTAAGCACCGGTGCCAGCGTGGACACCTTGTGTTGCCCATTCCTGTGCCCACCGGTGGCCCTGAGGTCCCTGAACCAAGGTCATGGTGAGGTGGAGATGGAGAGGGGGTGATGACAAGGGGGTGATGCCCTCCTCCTGCCCCCTGCGACCTTCCCAGACTGACTCTACTCCTTATCACAAACAACAACCACGGTCCAGGTGGTGCCCGTCTGCTGAACAAACCAGCCAAAACAAACAGCAGCTGTGTGGGAAAACACACTTTATCCTGCAGTTAATTTCTGAGATAGAAGGAAGCAAACACCGGGGCAGAAATTTCCCGAGGGCAGCCGGCTTGCTGGCCGGGGAGCTCCTGCGGGCGGGAGTGCGAGAGGGCTGTGGGGCTCCCGCGGAGAGAAGAGGGAGGCGTTAGGATGCCAGCAGCAGCTCTGGATGGCAGTGAATTTCACTGACGGAGAGAAACTGGGGCTCAAATGTGAGATTAAAAGGGAGTTAAATTTGGGCAGTATTTCTGAGAAGCTGCAAAGAGTTGACTTTTCTCCCTTTTAAGAAAAGGAGCGTTTTCTGGTGCGTGGGTCTTCATCAGCTCTTGCTGTGATGGCTGGGGGAATTAAAGCACACATATTTTAGGAGACTGCCTTGAAAATCATTGAGGAATGGGGAGAAAATCTGGTGTGAACCGAGCCACTTCAGCCTCCCTGGACAGCAATAACTATAACATAAGGGGAATTGTATAACCACGTACTGAAAGTTATTTAAGAATCCCCGCATAAATACAATTTTTGTCAGCATTAAAATGTAACGTCCCAGATATTCAGGGAATGTTTGCTTTTCATAAACAAAATAATTTCCTTCCAACAAAAGCCAGCTTGTAAAAACAGCAGCAAACCTTCATGCCAGCTTGGGTAAGAGGAGACCGGGCACTTTGTAGCCTGATCTGTGGCTGCTTCAGTACCGGGGAGGGGGGTAAAAAGCGAAGCCCTGAATGGAGCCCAGTGCTGGGTGGGTTTGCACGAGGATGCTCAGTAAGGGGTGAAGCTGTGTGCTGCAGCTAATCCCGGGGTGCATTGGGGGTTAAGGCTCCTTGTCACCCCTATGTGCCCCAGGCACAGCAGTGGGGTGGCAAACGGGTGGCAGAAGGGACAGCAGCTCCTGAGAGGGGTTTTCCCCCTGGCTGAGCATCTCTGCTGGCAGTCACTAACCTGCAGGAGCCGGGACCTCCCCGAAAGGTGCCAGGGAAGTGTGAGCAAGGAGGGACAGTTTCGGCAGGCGCTTCTGGGAATATCTGACTGCAAACACTCTCTCGTACAGCCAGGAACTGCAAATTTGGAAACACCCAGATTGCACAATGCCCTGGCGGGAGCTGCCAGCCATGGCCCTGGCAGCTATAAAAAGGCGAGAGGGCAGGCGCATTGGCAGAGCCCTGCGAGCAGCACATCCCCAGGTACGCTGCAGAGATGGTGCAAGCAACTCTCTTCCTCCTGGTGCTCAGCCTGGCCCTGGTGGCTCCCGGCTTCTCTGCAAGAAAGGTAACGGCAGGGCTGGGATGAAGGGGGCAGGGTGGGCAGGGGGGCTGCAACCGCCGGGGGTGTCCGCTGCTGCCACCCTGCCCACACCTGGGCTGTGTGGTGGCACCAATGCTGAGTCTCCTCAACTCCAGTGTGTGCTGACCGGGCGCTGGGTCAACGACCTGGGCTCCAACATGACCATCGGGGCTTTGAATGGAAAAGGCGAATTCACCGGCTCCTACCACACGGCCGTGACTGCCACATCAAACGAGATCCAGCTGTCACCACTGCAGGGGGCACAGCACCGCATCTACCAGAAGAGCCAGCCCACTTTTGGCTTCACCGTCAACTGGAGCTTTTCAGGTGCTTCTCCTTCCCCAACGTCCCAGCAGAGTCCCCAGAGCTCCTTTGCCCTCCCCTGTGGCGTCCCTGATGCTCTTCTGCCCTCTCTGCATTATCCTTGATGATTCTCTGCCTTTCCCTGCGGTGTCCTCACTGCTCTCCCATACCCTGTGGTGTCCCTGATGCTCCCCCATCCTTGAGCCCAGAGTTCCTCGGCTGCTGTCACTTCCCAGTCCAAGGGCACAGAAGATGCTCTGGGAGCTGAAGCCCACTGCTGTCTCCCTGTCTCCATGTAAGACATGCCACCCCGGCCATGCTCCCCTCCACCTCCTACTCTGTCCCTGCAGACTCCATCACTGTCTTCACCGGCCAGTGCTTTGTGGATGAGGACGGAAAGGAGGTTTTGAAGACCATGTGGCTCCTGCGTTCCCGTGTGGACAACATCAAAGATGACTGGAAGGCCACCAGGTGAGCTCCCTCTCCCTGCCCCACTCCTGTGCATCTCTGTGGGGGTCGGGGCTCTCCCACCCCACGGTGCTCAGTGCCCCGCAGAGCTGCTGCCGGTGCGGTGGTGACCACGGGTGGGGTATTCATGGGCAGTCACCCCGGGGGTCCCATCAAGGTGCAAACACTGCTGGTGGGTGGCACGGGGCTGGGTGGGCATTCAGCACTGGGAGGGTGCATTCGCCCTGTGCGAGGGTGCATTTCCCACCCTTATGTCTCCTCCCTCTGTGTCCCCACAGGGTCGGCATCAATGTCTTCACCCGCCTGCACTCACAGAAGGAGTGACGGTGGCAGCACCGGGGTTCCCAGGCCAGCAGCAACGGCGGGCAGCACTGGGGGTGCGGGTCCCCCCCCTGCCCCACCACCTGCTTATCTCAATAAAGCTTTGCTGAAAACAGCCACCAGACTCCTGTTGTGTCGTGGCTCAAGGCCCACGTTCCCCCATCCCCCCCTCAGCACCTCTCCTGTCACCATCCCCGAGGCTCAGTGTGTGTCCCTTGCCATGGACCCCCCATGGCCCCAGGCTCCTCCATCGCAGCTCCCACTACCATGCTGTGCTCCCTCGGGACCCCAACCTTGGCCGGGCAAACAGCATCCTGCTCAGTCCGGCGCGGTGGCCGGTGGCCCGTGTCCCACCGGGATCGCCCTTGGCAGGATGCCCGGCATGGGCAGCCGCTGTGAGGCCACAGCCCCCTCTGCTATAAAAGGGGCTGAGCGGACACAGGCACAGCGCCGGCAGAGACCAGGCACTGCGCACGGCTGCCACCACTGCCGCCATGGGGAGCCTCAGCTGCTGTCTTCTGCTCGCCGTGGCCCTGCTCGGCCCCCATGCTGCTGCCGCCAGGAAGGTAAGGGTAGCCTGGGGGCAGTGCCCGGCTGGGGGGCTGCCTGCTCCAGCCGTGCCACGCCGTGCTGTGCAGTGCTGTCCCCAGGGTGGAGGGTGAGCGGATGAGGGGCTGCACGCCCTGGCTGTGCCATGCTGTGCCACACTATGCCGCGCTGTGCTGTGCCACCCCTGGGGTGCAGCAGTCAGGGCCAAGGGGATGCCAGCTGTTGCTGTGCTGTGCTGTGCTGCCTGATGCCACGTTGTGCCATGCCGTGCCATGCCATGCTGTGCCATGCCATGCCGTGCCATGCCATGCCACTCCCGAGGCAAAGTGTGCATGGCTGAGGGTGTTGCGTGTTTCCACTGTGCCATGCCGTGCTGTGCTGTGCCATCCCAGCACGCAGCCTTTGGGGCCAAGGGGCTGCGTGCTCCTGCTGTGCCATCCCAGGGTGCAGCGTGCACGGCCAAGGGGGCTGCCAACCCTGGCTGTGATGTCCCTCAGGGTAGGTTTGGTCACCTACCCCTGGTATGGGGGTGGGTACCCAGCACCCTGAGCTCTGCCCTGCCCTGCCATGGGAGGGAGAGATGCCGGCCCAGCCAGTGCCCATGCCACCGGTCCCAGCTGCTGTGAGAAGGGGCTGTGCCAGCCCCACATACACGGGGCACACGTCCAGGCAAGCTGGAGGGGCGGCCATGGCTCGAAATTGCACAAGACACCGTCACAACCCCCGGTTTTCAGTGTGACCTGCAGGGCCAGTGGAGGAACGAGATGGGCTCCAACATGACCATCTCAGTCCTGGATGCAGCCGGGACCTTCTTGGGCTCCTACCACACCGCCGTGGCAGCCACCAACAAGCAGATCCTGGTGTCACCCCTGCAAGGGGCCCAGCAGCACCCCGGTGCCAAGGGGCAGCCCACCTTCGGCTTCACTGTGCAGTGGCAGTTCGCAGGTACAGCGGTACCCGGCACAGCATCCCGGGGCAGCCAGCAATCCCCGGCCCATGCAGGGAGCGGGGTGCCCCCCGGCTGGTCCCTCACACCCTCTGTGGCACCCAAGAAACCCTGGCTGTGGCCACAGAGAGGTCACACGCACTCGCTCCTGCCATGGGATGGAGGGGGGGGGGGTGTCTCTGTTTGGGGTGGGTGGCAGGGGTGTCTGTCTGTCTGGGAGAGGTGGTGGTGGTGACAATCTCTCGGTCCAAGTGACATGGCAGGGGTGGTGCCCATCTATCTGTCCAGGCGATGTGGAATGGACCCACCTGAGCAACGTGGCGGGGCAATCCATCTGTCTCTCGAGGGCATGTGTCGGGGGGAGTCTGTCTGTCTGTCTGCCAAGATCTGGTGGCCCAGGTTGCCCTGACTGGAGCTGCAGGCTCTGAGCTCCCTCTACCCCACTTGAACCCCACCAGACTCCACCACTGCATTTGTGGGCCAGTGCTTTGTGGACCGTCGCGGCAAGGAGACGCTGGAGACCACGTGGCTCCTGCGGGAAGAGGTCCCGTCCCGCAGGGATACCTGGAAAGCCACCAGGTGAGCCTGGCCCCTGCCCTCCCGCCCCTGACACCCCCTCCCCTCCTGCTGACATGGCTTCCCCGCAGGGTCGGCACCTCTGTCTTCACCCGCATCAAGTGATGGGAATGGGGACCAGAGCTGTCTGCTCCCTGCTGTCCCGCCTGCACCTCCAATGCTATCTGCTGCCCCGATCCCGGGTTGGGCTCCCACCTCCTCCCAGCTGGGAAACACACCCTTGCCCTGCCCTGCTTCCCCCCAGTGCCTTCCAGTGCCTCCCAGCAGCCTGCTGGTGGGCTCCCCCGTTCCCAAAGCTTGCTACCCCCACATATGGAGCCAAATAAACATTTCTCTGTCTGTCACAGAGCTGTGCCCTGTGTGTCCTTGGGGTGCAAGAAGCCACTCTGTGGCTGTGGGCAGGTCGAGGTGGGGGCCAGGCAGTGGCTGGGGTGGTGGTGTTTTGGGGGCTGAGAGGGACCTGGCTGCCGGACAAGGGGAGGACAGCAGCTGGGTAATCCTGCTTCCCAGCCATGGCTTTGGGCCTCAGCAGGTGTCTTCTTGCCCCATTTGGGGCACCCACAGGGGCCCTGTGGTGGGCAGCCCCAGGCAGCATCCCTGGCAGGGAGCAGTGGGATGTCCCAAGGCCGGGGGCTGGGGTGAAGGCTGCATGCAGGCAAACCAGCACACTCACCTGGCCTCATCCTGCATCTCTGCAGCCCACTCTGCCCCATCTTCCCATTAAACTGCATTTCCAGCTACTGCTCTGGGTGGGGGGCTTGGCCCTGGGTGCACATATGGGGGAGGGCTGGGTGCCAGCCCCCACAGAGGGGACGATGGTCACGAGCTACTAGCCGGGGGCACTGGGGTGGTCCAAAGTCCAGGGCTGATACTGGAAGGACCAGAGGAGGGACCTGGGGCTGCAGGGGCAGCTGCTGGGCAGACTGGGTGGCTAAGGCCGGACACTGGAGGGATCCCTGAGGTATATATGCACATTTGCATGTATTTCCCACTAACTTGCTGTCACCCCATCAGCCAGAGGGTGGAACAGGACAAGGCTGCTTGCAGGTGTTCAAATGGACAAGACAACGTCGCATGTACATTAAACTTTATTTTACCAGTTCATTGGGAAAGAAAACAAACACACGCACGAAACAAGGGCCCACTGCCCTTTGCACGGACCCGTCTAACGTGTGAACTCACTAATTCATCACTTCAGCAAATCATGAAGTTTCCAACTCACAGGTCCTCTAATCCATAACTCACAGCTCCTAACTCGGGTGCCCCTGAGCACCCCAGAGAGAAGCTGTGTGGGCAGGGAGAGGCGCGAAGGGCTAGGAGGGTGCTGCCTGGCAGGGAGAAGCACAGAGGATTTGGAGGAGGGTGCTGCCTGGCAGGGAGAGGCAGAAAGGGCTCAAAGGAGGGTGCTGCCTGGGGGCTGCAGGACTGCTGGGAGAAGACGCTACCGGATGGGGCAGGGCCTTTGGGGCAGCAAGCACACAGCACCCCAGGAAAGTGTCAAGACCTCTCCACCATCTTCTTCCTCTTACAGTTTACCCACCTTTCCCCAGCCTTCCTCAGCCTCTGCTCCACTCCCTTTTTTCCTGCTGGGCTCTGGGGCTGCTCTCAGCCCCCACAGCTCCTGGAGAGTGCACAGACCAGAGCCTACTGAGGGTATGCCTGCACCAGCCAAGCCCAACTGGCTGACATGCCTGGTGGTTCAGATTCTCATTAAAAGCCACTCCTGCATCCTCATCCTCACCCCTGCAATCTCATCCTCACCCCCACATCCTCATCCTCACCCTCACCCTTGCACCCTCATCTTCACTCCTGCCGTCTACACGCAGACACCCAGTTCAGCCCCATTGCGCACTGGCATCCTTGGCACTGTCATGGCTACTCTGGGCTCATGCTCGTGCTCACCCTCGCCAAACACCTGCTGTGACTGTCGCCAGCAGCATTGAGTGGGTTCCCAAATGCTTCTCCAAACTGTCTGGGAGGTTAAAGCCTCAGGAACCCAGTGGGAGTGGGAGGATGAGGCTGGGAGCCCAGGTGGGGAGAGTCCATCAAGGGATGCAGGGTGAGAAAGAACCTTGTGGGACCCACAGGGATGTAAGTGTTCATTTCTGTCCTTTCATCACGCCCACAGCTACAAATTCCCTGCCTCTTGTGTTGTCTTAAAAAGGCACTCAATAGGGATAGGAGATGATGTGAGCAGCCTGTTTGCTACACAGGGGAACAGAAACAGAAAGCAAAACCACAGGGTTTACAGGAGGCCAACACTGTCAGTGTCACTGCCACCGCCCCCTGTTGCTGTTGGCGTTTCTTAGCTTCCTCTGTCTGCCAAATCCCTGTAGCCACGCAGATCACCAGCTATGCCTGCACACACACCCTTGCCCTGCCCTCGCCACTCCGCATCCCTCTATCCGCGGTGACCAGGGGGCAGTTTGGGATGCAGGAGCTCCTGCAGGGCAGGGGTGAAGCCCGAGCACAGCCCTCAGCTAGGGGACACTGGGACCCGGGCCAGGGACCCCCAGACTGGGCCATGTCAGTGGGCAGCTCCAGTCAGCCGTGTCTGCATCCCCAGACCGGTGCCGATCCCCATCCCTGTCCCTGTGTCCACTGCGGTCCCCACCTCCATCCCCATCCCCCTGTCCATCTCCATCCCCATACCTCTGTCCGTCCTCATCCCCATCCCCATCCCCATCCCCATCCCCATCCCCATCCCCATCCCCATCCCCATCCCCATCCCCATCCCCGTCCTCGCCCCTGTGCCTATCTCTATCCCCATCTCCGTCCCGGTCCCTCCCGCCGGTGCCGCGGGACTTTCCGGGAAGGAGGCGGCAGGCTCCTGTCGGGCTATAAAGGGACGAGCGGTCCCGGCACAGCGACATTCCGTTTCGTCGCTGCCGCCTGATGAGTCGCCACCTTCTCTCCGTGGTCGCCCTGGCTACCGGGACCGCCCTGGCCGCGGCTGCGGCGGGGAGCCAGGTGGGAGCCGCGGCACGCGTGGGGGTGCCTGCTGGGGAGACACGCGTGGGAAGCTCGGCACCGGGGCAGGCTGCACGGGGGCACGTGTAGGGGTCCCGGGGTCCGGGGAAGGAAACGCGTGGGAAACCCTCCTCCGTGGGGGGATGGCACACATGGGAGCTGCAGTACTTGTGGGGGGAGGAACACGAGTGGATGACCCACCTGTGGGGGGAATCCCTGGCAGCAGGGGGACTCCCTGCTCTAGGGGGGACACTGATGGGAGCTCCTGCCGAGGGAAGTGCTCCGAGGCGGGTGGGATGCTCCAGGGTTGTCCATGTCCCCGGGGAGGGATGTGCATTGGGATCCCTTTCTTTGGCCCTGGGGGACCCCTGCCGCGGGGACATGCAGGGGAATGGGTGCAGAGGAAACCTGGGGACCCTGCCCCAGGGTGGTTTCCCCCTGCCCTTGGAGGTGCAGTGTGGGAGAGGACAGGCAGTGCCCAGAGCTGGAGCTGGAGCCTCGCAGGTGAAATGCTGCAGGGCTCTGGCTGTGCCACCTCCTTGTCTGTGCAGGAGCCCACCATGAACATGAGGGCTCTGCCTGTCCCAGTGGGTTCCCCACTCATGCCACGCACTAGTGCTGAGCACAGCACATATCCCCAGCCGTACAGGCAGACATGCCCTGGGGTCATGCATCTCACCTGGAGGGGCTGATCCTGCCTATGTTCCTACCTGTCTGTAGCTCCTGCCTTTAGCTCCCATCCTGTCTATTCACCTCTCCCCTTCTGCTCGGCTTACCTCAGCTTTTGGCCCTCCTGACATGGCTGAGATGTCATCCACTTTATGAATCATGTCTCTTAAAAACAAATGCCTAAGCATTCCTGGGGCTCTGGAGACACCCTGTTGTGATGCTGCCCATAGCTTGCCCTTGTGTTTTCTTTTTTTTCCAAGCTCCTCTGCCAGGCAGCTGAGATCCCCAGTGAGGAGAAGACCAGCTCAAAGAAGGGAAAGGCAATCAACACCAAGTGGTGGCCGAGTCGCGAGCAGAAACACCTCACTAGGAACAGCAAGGTGAGTGCCAGCACCCTGTGGGCATCAGAGGGGCACAAACAGGGGGCTCAGTCCATGGGGCAGGACTTAGGGGCTGTGTGTAGGCAACCCCCGGGGACACATGTGGTTGTGTCCCATCAGTGTGACCTGACCGGCTGGTGGAAGAACGATCTGGGCTCCAGGATGCTGGTGTCAGACATCGACAGCCAGGGAAACTTCTCCGGCGAGTACTACACTGCCGTATCGAGTGCCCAGAAACCCATCAAGCCATCCCCCCTTATTGGCTCCCAGCACTTGGACGAGGATGGGAAGTGCACCTTCGGCTTCACCGTCAATTGGAAGTTTTCTGGTTGGTAGCTGCAGTATCAACTGTGCCTGGATGGGGTGATGGGATGAGGAGGGGAGCTCAGGCTCCCAGCACCCACCCCAATCCCTCTGTCCCCTCTGCTGTTCCCAGTCAGTCCTTCCCTAATCTCTCCCCGCTCTGGATGGTGTCTGCGCATAGCAGGACACCTCCCAAAACACTGTTCGGGCTAGGCAGCGGCGAGAGTTGCTTTGACAGCATCTGTGGTGCAGAGCATTTCCCTGCAACCATCGCGACCCACCTGGGCTCCGTGAACATTAAACCCACTGGCCCAAAAGCAGTTGGGGTCCTGCTGAGATGCTAAAAGCCACCGCTCCCCTAGATTCCACAGCTGTCTTCGTTGGCCAGTGCTTTGCTGGGGACAGAGGGGAGGACGTCCTGCAGACCACCTGGCTGCTGCGGGAGAAGGTCGATTCCCTGCCCAGTGACTGGAAAGCCACCAGGTGAGACATGGGACACCCAGCCTGGCTGGGACCCCTGCTCCTCTGCTGGCCAGGCACTGATGGGCTTCTGCTTCCCCACAGGACCGGCCACAATATCTTCACTCGGATAGACTGAGAGGAGGAGGGAGAAGCCTGTCACTTCAGCTGGGCTTGGGAGACTGAGGGACCGCTCAGCAGCATCGGTGTGCACCACAATTAGGGCTGTTATCAGCTCTGTGCAAAAATGTCATCAAAATCCAAATAAATATAAGGATATTTTCCTTTAAACCCAAACTTGTGCAGTCTGTGGATGTGTCTTGGGGAAGCTGGGCTAAAGTACTGTGATAGGTGCGGGGTGAAACTCTCACCCCTTTACTCCAGGAAGAGACTTGCCCCAGGAAAGCCTGTGTTCCAACCCAAATGGGATGGTGCATCCCCAAAGTGATCATCGGACACCAAAGACAGGTCAGCACTGGCTCTTCTACCTTGTCATCTACCTTGACTTTAGCAAGGCTTTTGACACTGTCTCCCATAACATCCCCATTAGGAAGCTGAGGGAAGTATGGGCTAGATGAGGTGACAGCAAGGTGGATTGAGAGTTGGCTGTGTGACAGAACTCAGAGGGCTGTGATCAGCGGCACAGAGTCCAGTTGGAGGCCTGTAACCAGTGGCGTCCCCCAGGGGTCAATACTCGGTCCAATTTTGTTTAATATATTCATTAATGACCTGGATGAGGGGACAGAGTGTATGCTCAGCAAGTTTGCTGATGATACCAAACTGGGTGGGGTGGCTGACACCCCAGAGGGCCGTGCTGCCATCCAGCGTGACCTGGACAGGCTGGAGAGCTGGGCAGAGAAGAACCTAATGAGGTTCAACAACAGCAAGTGCAAGGTCTTGCACCTGGGGAGGAAGAATGCAAAGCACCAGTACAGGTTAGGGGTGGACCTGCTGGGAAGTAGCTCGGAGGAGAAGGATCTGGGGGTCCTAGTAGACAGTAAATTATCCATGAGCCAGCAATGTGCCCTTGTTGCCAAAAAGGCCAATGGCATCCTGGGCTGCATAGGGAAGAGTGTGGCCAGTAGGTCGAAGGAGGTCATTCTCCCCCTCTACTCTGCACTGGTGAGGCCACAACTGGAACACTGTGTCCAGTTTTGGGCTCCCCAGTTCAAGAGGGACAGGGAACTGCTGGAGTGAGTCCAGCGAAGGGCAACTAAGATGATTAAGGGCTTGGAGCATCTCCCTTATGAGGAAAGGCTGAGAGAGCTGGGACTCTTTAGCCTGGAGAAGAGAAGGCTGAGGGGAGACCTTATTATGGCGTACAAGTATCTAAAGGGTGGGTTGAAGGAGGATGGAGCCAGGCTCTTTTCAATGGTTCCCAGTGACAGGACGAGGGGTAATGGGCACAAGTTAGAACACAGGAAGTTCCGTTCAAATACACAGAAACACTTCTTTACGGTTCAGGTGACAGAGCACTGGCACAGGCTGCCCAGGGAGGTGGTGGAGTCCCCTTCCCTGGAGATTTTCAAGACCCGCCTGGATGCAGTCCTGAGTAATGTGCTCTGGGCAATCCTGCTTTGGCAGGGGAGTTGGACTAGATGATCTCTAGAGGTCCCAACTCTGAAACTCCGTGATTCCGTGATTCTCTGCACGGTGCCAGGCGAGCGTGATAGGAGGGTAAGATGGGGGACCCTTCTGCACCCAAAAAAAATTGGCCTGGACCCCCCCAGCTCCCAGGCAGCCCTTGGACAGGCAGGTGCGGGGTCCTGGCTGTGCCTGTACCCCCGGTGAGTGGCAAGGGCTGCTCTATACTGGCAGCACAGCACTGGTAGCTGCAGTACATCCAGTCCCAAAACTCTTCCTAGCGAAATGTGTGTGATTTACTGGAAAAGGAATGTCCAGGAAATCCTGCCCCAAGCCCCTGCCTGATGGACTTTGTGACTTACTGTAATGGGCAGGGCTGCTGCTGACTGAATCACTCCCCTTAGCCAAAATGAATGATTTCCAGGAAACTCAGCTCCGGGTCTGAGTCTGAAACTCAGTCATCCAGTTATTCGGTGTCAAAATAACACCAGACAATGCTGCACACCCTGTGCTGCACCCTGCCTGGGATTTGAGCAGCTTAAAGGCAGGAGTGGGCTGGTGGAGATGCCACCTCCCACTGCTCCCCTGGTTTTCCTGCCACAAATGCTGTGGGAGAGCTTTGCTAACAGCATCTGTGACTTTAACAAGTGTTCCACCTGCTCTGTGTTTTAGTCCACCTCGTAGCAGACTTGCATGTGGTTTGCTTTTCACATTTTTCTCTCGTGTCCATCTTCTGCTTCTGCAATGATGCTGCTGTTTCCTTCTCGGTGACTACGTGGAATTTCTTCAGCTTTTTCTCTTGCCTGACAGTCTTTCTGAGCAGAATGCCTTTGCACCAGCCCTCTGCTTGCCATGTCCTTTGGTCTGTGCAGCCTTTTACCTGCTTTAGAGGAACCTGAGAATTAGGAACGAGGGTGGCAGAGGGGCCGCAGGACTCTGCTCTCACCTCGATGTGTGGCCAGCTCAGCAGTCGGGCATCCTGCTAAGCCTGCAGCTTTACTGCATACATCCTCCTGACTTTATTATTGCTGTCATGTCAACATTTCCTTGAGGCAGGGCTCCCCAGAGGCTGTGCAGCCATCCTGGGGTGCTCCAGCAAGGTGGCAATGCTGACCACACTTTGAGCACTCTGCAAACCCTTGCAGGCAGCCACAGTACTGATGAGAAATGCAGCAGGCATGGGCTGTCAGAGCTGTTTGCAAGGTCAGTCCTTATACCAGGGAACTCAACAAGGCTGTGACACATCCAGCATCTCGGTTTTGGGGTGGCAGGTGGTAGGACATGGTGTGCCAGGGGTGCCTGCAGGTGTCTGGGGGGGGTAGGCTTTGGCTGGGGATGCTTCACTGCGGGCGTTGGGCATTCATCAGGGTTTTACCCAGCTTCAAGACTTGCTTATAGTGCTCACGTCTGCTCTGCCTCTCTGAGCCACAAACCCAGAGCTGTTTGCCTCCTTCCAGCTCGGGCTCATTGGCATGGCAGAGGTGAGCAGTGGAGTCCCCTTTGGCCCTGCTGCAGACCTCTGGGAGGCAAAGCAGCCATTGCGGCTGCATTGATGAGCCTTGGTCATGGTCATTCAGGCACTGTGAATGTCTTCAGAGGCACCGGGAGCTGGAGGAGGCAGGAGGCACCTTGCAATCACAGGCAGCGTATCGCTGCCACAGTGTCTGTGTTGCACAGGTGCTCACAGGTAGTGTATCTGTTAAAAAAAAAAAAAAGAATAACTTATTGGGATCTTGGCACCAGGTAATGCTCATGTAGGGGATCAGTCAGTCACTCTCTGGATGGAGAAGGAGTCTTCATTGCAGGGGTCCTTGCAGCAGCACCTCCAGTGGGGTCAGGTGAGACTCCCCAAACCGCTCCCTGCTCTGGCCTTGTCGGGCTGTTGGCCATGTTCCGGTGTACACATGATCCGTTGCTACTGCTTGTCTCAACTACATGGGAAACAGCACTTATGTGCCGAAACATGTCTTAACCACGTGCAGAAGACTGTCCTAGACGACCATTTCTGCAGGGACTGTTCCTGTTGACTCTTTACAAACATCTCAACACTGAACGTCTCAGTGCCTAGCATTTGTCTCAATCCAGCTGTTGTTCTACCTGAGCAGATGGAGCCAGGGAGTCACCCAGAGACCCTACAGCTGGTTGGTCTGAGTATGTGTGCAGGCACAGCCTGGTACCCAGCCATGCTGCAGGGATGGCAAAAGAATAAATTTGATTTTAAAGCTTATAACTTCACTTATAAATGAAGTCTCGTAGCTCCTGTCCCCTCTGCCATGTCTGCCTGCTCGTCACTCCCACCAGCCCCCTGGTCAGGACCATACACTGGTCCTCTGCCTCTCTCCTTGACCCAGCTCTGGCTGCCCCCTTGCTGGGCGCAGACCATCACCATGGGAGGATGGAGGAGCTCCTCAGCCAGGTCCCCAGCCCTTCCTGGTGCTGTCTGGGAGCTGGGGCACCCTCCCAGATGTGACCTGCCTCCCCAACGTGTGACAAAGCTCATCACTCTTGGCAGTACCTCCCCTTGGGTGGACAGGGGACCTGTAGCTCTTCCAGCTTCCCCTCTGAGGCTCCTGGGGGTGCCCATTCCTGCCACCCTGCCCACACCTGAGCTGTGCCGCAGCAGCAACGCTGAGTCCCCTCCACTCCAGTGAGAGCTGACCGGGTGCTGGATTAACAGCCTGGGCTCCAACATGACCATCAGGCCTTTGAATGGAAAAGGTGAATTCACTGGCTCCTACCACAAGGCTGTGATGGCCAGAACGAGTGAAATCCAGCTGTCACCACTGCAGGGGTCCCAGTACCACACGAACCAGAAGAGCAGCCCACCTTCAGCTTCATCATCATCAGGAGCTTTCCAGGTGTTTCTCCTTTCCCAGCCTCCCTGAGGTGTCCCCAGAGCTCCCCTGCCCTGCCTGTGGTGTCCCTGATGTTCTTCTGCCTTCCCTGAAGTATCCTTGATGATCCCCTGCCTTCCCCTTTGGTGTCCCAACTGCTCCCCCATCTCTGCCGTGTCCTCAGAGATCCCCAGCCTTCCCCGTGGTGTCTCTGATGGTCCCCTGCCCTCCTGTGGTGCCCTCGGTGCTCCCACATCCCTAACACCAGAGCCGCATGGCTGATGGCACCTCCCAGTTCCCACGGCTGGCTCTTGCCCAGGCAGGTCCTGCTCAGGACAAGGTGGGGCAGAGCTGGATGCAGGCTCAGGTGGGGTCATCCCCCCCATGCCCTGTGTATCCCAATGCCTGTCTAGTGCCATGTCCCTGCAGGTCAGGAGGCTGGAGAGGGAAACATCACCCACCTGCAGTCAGCTTTTCTCACTCACTAACTGGCAAGCTCTCTGCCTAAGAGGCAAACACCCATCCCAGCTCCCTCTCCCACCTCCAACCCCTTAATCGGGTACAGACTCCACCACCACCTCCATGGTCCAGTGCTTCATGGACAAGGACAGGCAGGAAATACTGAGGACCATGTGGGTCACGGAAGATAAAGTTGACAGCCTCAGGAATGACTGGAAAGGCAATGGGAAAGACAGGGCAGGGTAGGGCTGCAGGGCACTTCTCCATCCCTGCTCTGTGCTGGGGCTGCCCCATGAGTACAGCATGGAGACCCTGGGGGCAGCACTGAGCCCTGGGTGTGGGTGCCGGTGCTGGGAGCCAGCTGGGCAGCAGGCAAGGGAGAGTGGTGCCGGGACCCCGAGGGCTTTTGGAGCAAGTCTCTGGGATGGTAACTGAAGGCAGCTACTATAATTTTATAATTAAAACAAAGTGAAATTTTCACATGGGCATCACCACATCCTGCTCCCCAGGAAGAGGAAAGTGGTCCTCCTGGTGTCTTCAAGCCTGGGGCAGATGTGTCTTTGGAGGATGCTCAAAGCAGATGTTCATCCCCTGTGCAGGGTAGGGGCCAGAGAGATTCCCCCTGAGCTGGACACATCCCAGCACCGGCTCTGTCCTCCCCTGCAGCATCAGCAGTGACACATTCACCTGGTTGGAGAGATATCTTGGAGGAGGTGGCTGTGCTGTGTCCCTGTGCAATACTCAGGTGGTCTGAGGACTCCTGCCCACCTGCCCATCCTTGTTACAGTCTTGTACCATTAGGGACCCCTCAGGAGGGCTCAGACAGGGCTCTGCCTTGTAGCTGTACCCTACCTGGCCGCAAAGCACCATGCATGTGGTGTTGCCTCCCGTGGGGTCTGTGCATGGGAGCACCATGCACCGGGTGTCCCCTCCAGAGGGATAACCAAATTTTACTATCTACATATCTTCCAGAAAACCCCTTCTGCACTGAGAAATGGTACCAATTCTGGGGTGCCCAAGAGCTCCCACTGCAGAGCCAGGGAAAGCCCAGCACAGTCAGCAGAGAAAACAGCATAGAAACAGCAGCAGAAAGTTGTAACACAGGAGGGGACTGCCATGAGGAGGAACTCCCTCCAGTGCAGCGGAGAAGAACTGGTTGGGCTGTGTTTGCTGCAGCACTGTGTGTGGATGGCAGCACCGGGACCGTGGCAGTAGGGCAGTGCCAGGCTCTGCCCACCCCGGGGACTCTGTTGTGGTGCAAGGAATGTGCTGGCAGAGCCTCTTGGATAGGGGATGTGCAAACCACCCCCGCGCCCCGACTTCTCTCTGCACAGCCGTGCTCGTTCCCGCGTTCCTCCAGCACTGCCCAGGTCACGCAGACCTCCTCGCCTCCCCTGTCCTGTCCCGGGCACGCTGCCACCCGGCCACCCATCCCATAGCTGCCAGCCCAGTGCCCATGGGACTCCGGTTACAGTCCTATAAAGGGGGACGGGGTGTGGGGCTGGAAGGGAGCTGTGCCGGGCGCTTTGCAGCCCCACGGCCATGGGGAGCAACGCTTTCGCCCTGGTCCTCACCCTGACCCTGGTGGCATGCATTTCCCCTGCGGAGAGGAAGGTACGGGGATGGGTGGTGATGGGGATGTGGCAGACATGGCACTGGGATGCAGTGTGAGCAGCTGTGGGGGGGTCGCCTCTTAAATGCCATCTTGGGCTGGGACAAGCAGGAGAGCTTTGCAAGCACCTAGTCCAGCCAATGGCCAGGGTATCTCTGGGTCACCCCCAGCCACCCGGTCACCATCTCCACAAAGTTCTTCTCCCAGAGGGGCACCAAACGTGGGTCATCCTACAGGGTCTGTGCCCAGGGCTACCATGCATGGGGCGTCCTTTCCCACGGGGTCTTCGCCTGTGCAGAGGGCATCCCCTCCCATGGGATCTGTGCCCAGGGCTACCACGCACAGGGGCATCCCTTTCCCTTGGGGTCTGTGCCCAGGGGCACCATGCACACTGCTGGACTGGGACATGTTGGCCAGGATGCACCACCTGCACAGCAGCTGGCAACACCTGGGGGAGCATTTCACCAAACTGGGGACAAGGAGAGCTGTGCTCCGCCGTCGCACCCACAGCAGGGCTCACAGCTCCGGCCGTCGGGGGGTGGGAGGGATGGGGTCCCCATCTGTGCCATGTGCAGGGGCAGAGGGCCTGTGACCGTGTCCCTTCAGTGCCAGCTCAGCGGGCTGTGGAGGAATGAGCAGGACTCGCTGATGGAGATTTCGGCGGTGAGGAATGACGGGAGCTTCCAGGGGAAATACCTCACGCGGGTCACCCTGGCCGGCGTCTGTGCCCGTGCCTCCCCCCTCATGGGCGCCCAGCAGCAGCCCAGCGAGGGGGGCTGGCCCACCTTCGCCTTCACCGTGCGCTGGGACAAGTTCTCCAGTAAGTGCTGGGACACCCTGGGTCAGCACCTCAGGGGCACTGGGAGCCACACAGGTAGCCAACAGGAATTTTCCTGCCTGACTCACCCGAGGGAACTGCTGGGGAAGGGCCGGTCCCCTCAGCAGGGTTTGGGTGGGTGCGTGGATGTTGTAGCAGAAACATGGCTGTGGCCAAGAGGACGTCAGGGAAGCAGAAGCAGCCAGCAAGTGGGGATATATCCCCATTGACCCCTTCCCCCAGATGCCACCACCGCCTTTGCGGGGCAGTGCTTCGTGGACACAGGCGGGAAGGAGACGCTGACCACCATGTGGCTGCTGCGTGAAGCCGTCGGGTCCCTTGAGGAGGACTGGAAAGCCACGAGGTAGTGGGGGGACATGGGGAGCAGTGACCCCACAGAGGGGCCCTCCCCAGGACCCCTGAGGACAAGCATGCTCCTGGGCGATGGGACTACCCCTGGGAACCCCACAGCGCGGGTTTGCAGCAGCGATGCCAATGCCTCCTGGCTAGTGGCTTGCCCTGGGCAAGGGCATCCAGCAGCTGCTCAGGGCAAGTTGGGGGGCATTTAGCAACACCCCTGAGTGGATCATGTCTGCAGATCATCCCACAGGAACTCTCTGCTTCCCACAGGGTGGGCAGAAATGTCTTCACACGCAAACGCACCCTGAAAGGAAAGATCCTGCCAAGCTTGTCCCCATCCTGTTTGGACGCAGCTTCACCTACCCCATGATGGCATGTTCTGGGCATGTTCTGGCTGCAGCCTGGACACCCAAGGCAACCAAAACCAGCTTCTCACATAAAAAAAAAAAAAAATTTAGAAGTCATGTCAGCTGTGGCTGTCTTTTTTAAAAAACTGTTGTCGTTCCCCTTCTGAGGCAGCTTTTACCCCATGGGTACCCCTGCAGAGGTGAGGGTTCACCACTGCCCTTCCCCAGGGAAAGCTGTATACCCCCCGATTACCCCCATCCAGCTCCCTGGGGTCATTTCCCACCTCATCCTAACACAAACTTCCACCCTGCTCCGTCGCTCCCCACCTGCCTGCTGCTGGCAGACATGGAGTCAGCATCCTGAATCCAGCCACCTTCCTCGTGGTGCCTTCATACCCATCTCTCCTAGATGCCTTTCCAGCCCCAGGACTTCCCGTAGGGCTGGGTGATGGAGGTAACAGTATCAGTAGATGTGAGATGTTGGTAAAGTGCTTCATTCATGCTGCATGACACACGAAGTAAGATGTACACAGTTAAAGCTCCCATCCCACCCCATCCCACCCCATCCCACCCCATCCCATCCCATCCCATCCCATCCCATCCCATCCCATCCCATCCCGTCCCATCCCGTCCCATCCCATCCCATCCCATCCCCCTGGGTTACAACCAGGGATTTTACCCTTCTGAGCTGCCGGATTTCAGCAATGACACTCTATCTGCCTCTGTGGACGCCTGCCAAGCTTAGTCAGCTCTTTTGACACAACGTTTTTGGCAGGTCCATGGGTGAAGATGAAGCCTCTTGCAGAAGCATTACAAATATAACACAGCCCCGGGGATGCCAGCATGCTAGCCTGACAGTCCATTGAGCCTGGCCCGGAACCAGCGAGGCTAGTGCACACTGCCGTGACATGGAGTGGTGGCTGCCACCTCCCTGACACCTCAAACAGGGCAGCTTGTCCCTGCCAAACAGGGCAGAAAGACAGGGGCTGGTGTCAGGCCAAAAGAATGGCGTGCGTCATCCAGGGGAAGAGTAAGAGATCCCCCGGGGGAGTGGGATTTCTCAGGTCCCTGTGATAAGACCGTGAGTTTGGGATGGTAAAGGGCAACGTGGAGGAGTGATGGGCTAGGAGAGGGGTGGTTTCCGATTGCCCCAGCCTTTGGGGCCATCTGGACCAGAGGGAGAGGCACCGAGCAGCATCAGCAGTGGGGTCCTGGGGTGCTCCGGGGCTCATGGCAGGCACTAAGCGGTGCCACCCCGGGGTGGGACTCCACCACCCCCAGTATGTGCACCACAGCCCTGCTGCCACCCAGTGCCCCACACACTGCGGTCCCGGGGACGATACGTGTTTATGCAGATGACTCTCACCTTAATTTTCAGCTGCCCACAGCCCCGTGCCTGCTCCAGGCACTGCAGAGAGCGGAGAAGCAGCTCTGGAGTGCAGGGACAGTGCACTCTCTGTTTTGTACATCCAAAACCCTTAAGAGCAGCAACTGTAAGGAAGAGGTGCAAACACAAGGCTGGTTAGCACGCTTGGGTGTGTTTAGCAAACACATTCCCTTGGACCCCAGTGCCCCTCTGTGGTGACTTCTGCCCCTAACTCTTGTAAAAGCAAAAGCAGCAAAATTAGCAGCTGGTGTACAGAAGATGCTGGGGAATTGTCATTGCTGGGGCAAGCCCTCCCTCCTGTGCCGCGCTGCAGCCGCTGCAGCTTGCCTCTGCCCGGGATGCCCCAGCACCGAGTGGGTGACACCCCGGTGGGGCAGTGGCACCAGCAAAGCAGCGAGCGGTTAAATGTTTAAACAGGTAATAATTTCCAGCCTGCACGCGCAGGAGGCAGATTCCAAGGAAGGTACTTGATGCTTCTCAGGCTGCTATAAAGGGCCTTAAAAAAAACCCGCACCCCCACCTCTCTGCACAGCCGTGCTCGTTCCCGCGTTCCTCCAGCACTGCCCAGGTCACGCAGACCTCCTCGCCTCCCCTGTCCTGTCCTGGGCACACTGCCACCCGGCCACCCATCCCGCAGCTGCCAGCCCAGTGCCCATGGGACTCCAGTTACAGCCCTATAAAGGGGGACGGGGTGTGGGGCTGGAAGGGAGCCGTGCCGGGCGCTTTGCAGCCCCACGGCCATGGGGAGCAACGCTTTCGCCCTGGTCCTCACCCTGACCCTGGTGGCATGTGTTTCCCCTGCAGAGAGGAAGGTACGGGGATGGGTGGCGATGGGGACGTGGTGCTGGCACCCTACTAGACCCCAAAGGCTACTGTTGGGGCTGCGGTGCTCAGCAGGGGAACTGGGGCCGGGCTGGTGGAGCTGGCAGGACCAGCACTATGCAGTGCTGAGGGAAGCTGCGGAGAGGCTGTGAGAGGGAGGGACCGCTCCTGCAAGCATGCTGCTTGCTGTGGGAACTCGTCCAGAGAGCGGCAAACAGAGCCGTGCCCCAGAGAAACACCGTTTCCCACCAAGCGTGCGGGGAAAGCAGTGCATCCTCTGCTTCAGCGTGGGGAGGAGCCACTCTCCCCTGGGTGGCAGCAGCGAACTGCCCAGAGCACTGGTTGGGCTGAAGGCAATCGGTGCTGCGGGTGCGATGCTCATGCCGAGGCGGCAATGCTGGTGGCACCAGCTTCTCACGGGGTCTGTGGTGCATCCCCCAGTGATGCAGCCATCCCGGGGCAGGGCCAGGGTGGTGGGGCAGGAGTCCCTGGCAGGGCAGCCCAAGCCACAGCACTGGCCTTGCAGTGCCTCCTCTCTGGCTCCTGGCGGAGCGACACGGGCTGCCGGATGGTCGTGTCCATTCTTGGAGAAGATGGACGCTTCTCCGGTTCCTACATGCCGGGTCCTGCCGCCAGTGACTCTGAAATCCTCACCTCACCGCTGGAGGGGTCCCAGCAGGACGCAGGGCTGGTCCCACAGCCCACCTTCTCCTTCACCGTGCACTGGCGGCTTCGAGGTAGGCAGGAGGGGGCCATCACCCTGCAGCAGGGATGCCCGCGGGATGCAGGGGCTGGGTTTGTGCCTCACCACCCAACTCACACCACCTTGGACCCTTCCAGACTCAGAGGCAGCCCGGACCACCGCCTTCCTGGGCCAGTGCTATGTAGGCACCAACGGGGAGGAGACACTGCACGCCCTGTGGCTCCTGCGGGAAGCAGCTGAGAGCCCTGCCGAGGACTGGAAAGCCACCCGGTGAGCTCCAGGTTCTGGTCACCACTGTGTCAAACTTTCCTGCACCCCAGGCTGGAGAAGGGAGAAATCCCACAGGATGAGGCATGGTGGGACTGGGAGGGTGAAACGGGTTTGTCACTAGTGACGAGCAGGGGCTAAGAAGCCCCTGTGGTGGTAAATGGAGTTAAATCCAGTTGGTGTCCAGTGACGAGTGGTGTCCCCCAGGGATCGGTGCTGGGGCCCGTTCTCTTTAATATCTTTATCAACGATCTGGATGAGGGGATCGAGTGCTCCCTCAGTAAGTTCGCAGACGACACTAAACTGGGGGGGCGTGTTGATCTGCTTGAGGGTAGATTGGCTCTGCAGAGGGATCTGGACAGGCTGGACAGATGGGCTGAGGCCAATGGTATGAGGTTCAACAAGGCCAAGTGTCGGGTCCTGCACTTGGGTCACAACAACCCCATGCAGCGCTACAGACTGGGGGCGGAGTGGCTCGAAAGCTGCCTGGCAGAAAAGGACCTGGGGGTGTTGGTGGACAACCGGCTGAGCATGAGCCAGCAGTGTGCCCAGGCAGCCAAGAAGGCCAACACCATCCTGGCCTGCATCAGGAATAGTGTGGTGAGCCGGACTAGGGAAGTAATCATCCCCCTGTACTCGGCACCGGTGAGGCCTCACCTCGAGTACTGTGTTCAGTTTTGGGCCCCTCACTACAAGAAGGACATTGAGGTGTTGGAGCGTGTCCAGAGAAGGGCTACAAAGCTGGTGAAGGGTCTGGAGGACAAACCTTATGAGGAACGACTGAGGGATCTGGGGTTGTTTAGCCTGGAGAAGAGGAGGCTGAGGGGAGACCTTATCACCCTCTACAACTACCTGAAAGGAGGTTTTAGAGAGATGGGAGCTGACCTCTTCTCCCTGGCGACAAGTGATAGGACAAGAGGAAATGGGTTCAAGTTATGTCAGGGCAGGTTTAGATTAGATGTTAGGAAGCATTTTTTCACTGAAAGGGTTATTAAACATTGGAATAAGCTGCCCAGAGAGGTGGTGGATTCACCATCCCTGGAGGTGTTTAAGCAAAGGGTAGATGAGGTGCTTAGGGACATGGTTTAGGAGTGGTGGTGTTTTTATCAGGGTAGGTTAATGGTTGGACTTGATGATCTTAAAGGTCCCTTCCAACCTCACTGATTCTATGATTCTATGATTCTATGATCCCTTGACCTGGCCAGATCCTGTATCCCGGGTATGCCCCAGGGTGAGTGACCCCAGTACAGGGTCTGGACCCATCCAGACCCACCTGGGACCCTCCTTGCACTCTGTCCAGCAGGGAGAAAGCAGCACATGATGCCAGCACCCAGTGCAGCCTCCACAACAGTGTGCTGGAGCCCTAGGCATCTCACTCAGCACCCAGCGAGGCAGTGGGGGACATGGTGCTTCCCCCCGTGTTTCCCCTCTGTACTCACCACCACAGTGTAGTTGACCCCGACTGGGTGAACCACAGTGATCTGGATTTTCCTGCAGGATTGGCACCAGCATTTTCACCCGGATAAAATAACAGCGAGTGGGAAAATCCAGGAGGCCCCGGACCGCAAGGAGACAGCGCTTCCCCCAGCCAGGCTCTGCCCACGCTGAGGTGCTGCATTTCAGCAGCTCTCAGCCCACAGCTTCATCCTTTCCTGGGCAAGTTCAGCCCAGTGTGAAGGCTGGGCACTGGCTGCAAAATAAAGGGTTTCTGTGGGGATGTGGAGCTCGGCTCTGGTTTCTGCCCTACCTCAAACCCACGGGGTTTGTCTTGACCCACAGCCTGCCCTCCCATGGGGAGACTTCATGCAGCAGGGTCCCTGAGGATGAGGGCTGTCCCATGTCCCCTCCCTGGCAGCGTGCAGCAATGCTGCACCTGCAGCCCTACCGCTGTGCTGTGGGTAACTCATCCCTTGGGGTCTCTCCCAAACTTCCCCAAGGGGTGCGGGGCAACCTGGGCTGTGTCCAGGTGGTGGCATGAGGCACAGCCTTGGTGGGACGCCGCGGGCAGCATGTCCCAGGGCTGCAGGGCAGGCTCCAGGCAGCCCACCCTCCCCCTGCGAGCAGAGCAGAGGAAGTTTCTCAGGCATCCGAATGCACGGGGCGGCTGCAAATGGCTTTTGCAGAGCCGTCCGCCTCCCTGTTCCCAGCCCCGGCGGATGCGCTGCGGCGGCCGGCTGCCAGCCCCACTCCTGCCCCAGGAGTAGGGAAAGCTCCCAGATGGCCCGTCCCAAGAGAGACCCCTCGGTGCAGCTGTGTCCCCCGAGCAATGCACATGCGGGGGTCTCCAGCAAAGCCCCGGCTACATGATGGCTGGGGAAAGGGAAGAGGGGAAGGACGCATCTGGCACTGGCTGTGTGTTTTTTCCATCATCCCAACCCGACCTCTCTGCTTTCTGATTCAGACACCTTGACAAAGCGGTCGTGACACGGCTGGCTCCCTTGGGGGTTCAGCAGCCCCGGGCCTCAGGTTTTGGGAGCTGGGGGAAGGCGGTGGCTCTATCACTGTATTTCCAGTTGCTTTTTTAACGGGGCGCTCAGATTTCTGCTAGTTTTTCTGTTTCCACCAATATCCAGCAGCTGGTGCTAGTGGATAAAAATAGGACGGATGCTGACACAGGGTTGAGGTTTCCTTTGAGAAGGAGGGTATGTCTCACTTCTGCTACTGACTGAAATTCCCACCTCTGAGAAACCCTGACTCCTTTTTTTTTAGAGGAAAAAAAAAAAAAAAAGAAAACCCCGATTCCTTTAAAGCCATGAGCAGGAGGTGTTTTGTACCGGCCACACAGCCCAGGCACTCCGTGGCAATAGGAGGAAAATTTCGTTTCATGCTTTCATAACTTTAAATACGTCGCTACTGTGGAAAGGAGATGGCGCTACTGACACTCGGGGAGCCACCAAGAGAAACAGAGAGGGTTTCCATTCGGCAACACCCATACGGGACCTGCAGAGGGCTGACCAGAATGTTTTGTCCTGAAGGGCTCATCTTTCTGGTCTGTCGGCATCCTCCCATGATGCTGATGCAGGCACCTGCTGGGACACGTGTAAGATATGGGTCGACCTTGGGAATAACAGAGGGAACGCAGCAGGGAGGGCAAGCAGGGGCCGTAACGCCGACCTAAGCCAGGGTGCGGGGCCGTGTATGTGTGCAAGAAGTGCTGACACACACACAGCCTGTGCTCCGACGCCTGCAGCGTGCAAGGGAAATACATGTCATGGAGGATCTGCAGCGAGGAGGAGGAGGAGGGTGGCAGAAATACTGGGTTCCTCCTGTTCCTCTGCCTGATGGAAACGAGGTGCGAGCCTCCTCGGCAAAGGACTCGTTCCAGGTATTTTTATCATCGCTGCCCTTTAACCCAAGGCGTGAGGCCCAAGCTGGGCTTCCTTCCTCTCACCGGCTCAGAGCTGACCACTGTGGGACCGGCGTGAGAACACAGAAAGTGATGAAAAATAGCAGCCCTGGGGCAGCGCCGGCAGGCACCACGGAGCAGCTGTTCCCAAAACTCCCAGCCCAAGACACGTCCCCAGCGCAGCACAGGAGGACCAGCTCTGGGCTCCGTGATATCCCAGCTGCTGCTGCACGCTTTCCCCGTGGCAGAGCTGCGGTGGCCGAGCGCTGCATTTGACAAGGAGCCCGCCAGGCTTGCCTGGCTCCATGCCCACTCTCCTGGAGCTATCTCCCTCCCCTGACATTTGGCCAAGTGAGTGGAGCGTGGTGCTGACCCCGCTGCCCCTGGCCAAACACCAGCTGTGCTGGCCGCCCCCTGCTTTGCTGGCAACCCCACGGTGTTTTTATTTCAGATGACTCACACAATATCGATTAGTGCTGGACTAGGGAATCCAGGTGACATCAGTACGTCCCCAGTGGCCTTATGCACCCTGGCCTTGAACTGCAAAAAAATAAGGAAACAAAAGCAAGGACCGGGTCTGAGATGTTCCCATTCTGGGGAAAAAGGTCCAGTGGTTCCCTGGGGATGCTCATGGGCTGCCTGCCTTGGCCAGGGCAGAGACGTGACCTGATCCTCTTATGAGTGTGCTGCCACCCATCCCGAGACAGATCCCATGGGGAGCCACCCCTTACCTGTCTCTCCTCTCTGGGCAGAGACACAATGTTCAATTTCGTATCTCGTTAGCCGGCACAAGCACCCTTTGCTTCCTGGGCGGGTTGCAAGCACAGTGCTACCTGCACGCATCGCCTTGCTGGGCTCCCGCACCCCCAAATCCCACGCTGGGCTCCGCAACTTGAGCTCAGGGTCTGCCAGTGCCTCCCATGGACCCAGTGACCCCAACCAAACCCAGGGCCCAGCCCTGATTTAGCAACCACCCAGGCAGGCAGGGCCCTCCCCGCAGCCCCTGGCCGAGGGGAACGGGGCTGTTGCACCACCCTGGCTCTGCTCCGCTTCCTGCGATTGTGCAGCTCCCTGTTACGAAAGCAGCGGTGGGGGCAGACATCAGCTCCTCGCGCTTCCTACCAGGGAAGCTGCTCGCTTCCGCAGCGCCAGCGGCTTGGGTGAGAGCAGGTCACACCTGGGCATCAGGCACTCACAACATCCACTCGTCTCCAAAAGTGGTTCAAGAGTGTTTTTGCACCCTTGAAGAATGGGCTGAGAGCACAGCAACTGACCCACAAACTTGCACTGTGTCTCAACCAGCCCCTCTGCACAGCCACAGCTGCAGGAAGCGAAGGCAGCACCTGTTCCCCTTCGTTAGGCAGTGAGAGTGATCACCTCCACAGCCTCCCTTGGGTTCCTCCCAGTGCTCCCAGCTCCTGGTGCAACCCCCAGCCTCCAAACAGTAGCCCGGCCCCTCACTGAAATGACCATAGAAGACACAGTCACACGTCACTAGTATATATTTATATGTCATTAATTAGGAAATTATTCATTACTATCCTGATCTAGTTGAAGATGTCCCTGCTCATTGTGCAGGGGGGTTGGACTAGATGACTTCTAAAGGTCCCTCTCAACCCAAACCATTCTATATGATTTTATGAAATGTCCTGAAGTAGGATGAAGAGAGATGCTCAACAGGTACCACTAAGCTGCACTCCAGGAAAGACACCACTCACCAGCTCAAAGTGTTTCTGTTCAGCCCTGGGGAGCAACCAGAGCCAGCGGACTGCATCACCGGTGAGCAGAGCAAACCTCGGGCACTCGAGGACACAGCTTTGAAACCATCCTGTGGCCAGGAAATCCCTCAGAAGAGCAAGCAGCTCTGCTGCTTTCTGCTCCATGCCCCCCTCAGCAGTCCCCCTCCCCCCGAGGACACGATGCCCCTCTTTCGGGGCTGTGGAAGATGAAAGGCTCAGCTCCTACAGAAGGGAAACAGCACACTCGGCTTGCGAAGGACTCCACACTACCTTCTCTAGCCGGACCAGGAGCTGTGCCTGTGGCTCAAAAGCTAGCAGGAACAGGCAACACGAAGGGTCTGTCACAACGGCAGGACCACTTCCCATGAGGGCACTGAAGGTCAGTTTGCTACCTCACACCTAGAAATTAGACAATACTGCAGGATTAAGGGGAAGGGACAAGGGGGAGGTGCTTGTGGCCATCAAACACAGTAAGAAGTGCAGGACCCAGTCTGTTCACCTCCCCCTGGGCAGGGAAGATGCAGGGCAGCAGCTTCTATCACCAACTGCATCCAGTCAGAGCAAGTACGGGCACCTCATGCCCAGCCGCTTTCACCCGCCATGTCACAGCCCATCCCCGCGAGCGACGGGACACACCCCGGGCTGCACGCCACGTCAGCAGCTGTAGCAAAGTTCCCCAAGCTTCCTTCCCCGTCTCAGATAGAGTCCTGCTGTAGGTACATAGAACAGTGTCAGAACTGGTCAACCCTAAACCAATACCTCCCTGGTAAACCCTCTGAGCTGACAGCAATTGGGAGAGTATTCAAAAGAAACTGCTTTGGTAGATTATCTGTTAAAGCAGTTATGTTTGTTCCTGCCCAGCAGGGTGCCCGGTGTCACCCTGAGAAGCAGGAGGCAGCGGTGGTCACATCTCATCAGCATGGTGCTGCTGAATGACAACGCTGTCAGCATGTTCCGCCCACTCCTGCCTCTTGGGTTTCCATGCCACCCGCACCGTTCCCTGCAAAGGGTTGCTCTGGGAGTGCTGCTTTTGAGGCTGGGGAGGGCCCAGCTCAGATCCCACTGCCGCTGGAGTGTTGGAGAATGAGCTGCTGTTGAAACAACATCTGGGACTGAGGCTGGGTGGACTCTGCTCCTCCTCCTGTGATTGATTGAGGCTGCCCGACAGCAAGTTATCCTCAGGCTCTGGGCTGAACCCCTCCAGCACAGCATCCTTCTGCACATCAGCTACTACCTGGTGTGACAACTCACGGATCTGCCGGGATCGCACTGCAAGAGAGGTAGAGCCAGCCCTGTCATTCCCAGCCTCTCACCGTCCTGTTGTGAGCATGGGCCACCAGAGAGCCCACAGGAGAGGAACCAACTGTTCAACTAGGGCTGCCTCCTCCCAGGGGAGGCAGGGAGGGGACACCGCACAGCCACCAGGCACAAGCTCATGTTATGCTCCAAGAGGGACTGGATCCCTCCAGTTCTGGTACCGTCCCTGCCCCAGGGCCCTGCCCCAAGGTGGGCTTCTGCAACGAGGCTGATGAAGAGGCCAAAGCTGGGGCGAGACAGCACTGCCAAGCCTAGTGGTCACCCCAGCCAAGATGCTGCTGGGTTGGAGGCACCGCAGAGTTCAGGCTGTCTCTGACGAAGGTGCTCTGCCCTGGAGGCACACCTCAGCCCCCAAGCACTCACCTCTGAGCTCCGGCTGTGGCTCTTTTCTCCCAAACGAGCAGATTCTGGGGGAGAGAACGAGGCAGAAGGACAGAACCACAACCTGGAGACACAAAGAAGATCAGAAAAGGACACATAGCATCACCCGCCACAACAGCCTCTCTCGCAAACTCGTAAGTACAGCAGAGACCTCTTCACAGGCACTGGGGCTGAAGCCACTCACCATGGTGCAGGTTTTTGCTGTGGTAGTTTTGGTGGTGGACCGTCTCACCAGGGCTTGCAGTTTCCGCAACTGATTGAGCAGTGACCTGCACAAGAGCAGGCAATGCAGGTTAATGCAGCAGCTGAACCAAGAGCTGCTTCCTTCGTTCCTACCCCTCCTTCCCCTTTGCAGCCAGGGACAGACCACAATCCCAAGAAGAGGAACAGCCTTTCCCACCACATCTCCTGCCATGTCCAACAATAAGAACTCACGTGTTCTGCTTCTGCAGCAGCTGCACCTTCTTCTGCAGCTCGTGGTTCTGCGCTGTGCAGGCTGCCACCCTTTCCAGGAAAGATGAACAGCATGGGGGAAGAACAGAGAGGTTTTGTTAGTCAACAGCAGGGACTTCACCAGAGTTTCTCCTCAGGTAATCAGACACCACCTCTGGGTGGCTGGGGCAGACAAAATTGCCCCTGGAGCCTATCCGGCACCACCTGAAGCAAAGCCCAGAGAGTGACATCTCACACCAGGTTTGGGGAGGGGTAAGACCTGCCCAGATGCCACAGGGAATCACCACCCTAAGCATGCTTGCTCCTAGCAGCACATCAACCCTGCAGATCCATGACGTTAGGCTGTATTGCAAAATAACCTGATCTGGAGAACATGCTGGACCTGGCAGGACAGCACCTGGCTTGAACAGAGCAAGCTCTGGGCCATCTTCAAGCAAAGAGAGCAGGGCAGGCTATGCCCTGAGCTTCTGATCCCCCTGAGGAATGCTGCTGCCCTACAGGGTCAGCCTCATTTTCTGCCCAGAGTGGCAAGACCCCAGCAGGGGCACAGCACAGCTTTTTGTGACCAGTAACCCCTGCTCCCAACCCCTGGCATTGTGGTTAGCACATCTAATGCCATTTTATGAGGTGAGCATCCATTCCCTGTGACCCAGCGGGTCATGTAATCGTTCCCTTTCTCTCATTATCAGGCCCTGAAGGTCCTGTGCACCAAGTAGACAAATCAAACAAATTTATTCTTCTCCTCCCTACCATCTTCAAGGTTCCTGGGCTCCAGGCCGATTACTTTCTTCCTTATCGGCCTTGAACGTCCCAGGCACCTGGCCAGCCCAGTGTTGTTTACAACACTGTCACAGACCAGGGAAGCACAACAGCACACAGAGAGCACTGTCCATAAAATCAAGCAGTTACAAGTCCTATGCGGGAACATGGACCGGAGCTGCTGCTGCAGAGTGAGAATCCCTCTGGCCAGGAACACCTCCACCATCATCTGCTGCCTCTCAGGATTGAGGGAGTGACTAATATTCCCTTATATAATTTTCAAGTCTAGATTATGATCATTATAATGATAAAGAAAACGATGTGTTAAGATCTGACCCGATATGCAGAGGGTCCAGGTGATTAGAAATCATAAGTTGTACTAGGATCTAAGTGACTAGAAATTGTAAGTTAAGTTGTATTATAAATTCTGTTTTACGCTGCTTATAGATTGTACTACATTGATTCTGCTAGTAGAAATACCATGCCATTCCAATCAAATTCTGTGCTAGACTAACCAGAATGTGTTAAGAAAGCAAAGCTTTAAATGAAACTACAATTTAGTACCGTCATCATTCTGCCAACAGTCCCTAGAAGTGTCTGTCCCCTCAGTGTTGGGTGACACTACTGTGTGCCTGTACCTGTTTTCCAGGCCATCCATGTAGATCTTCTTCCTGCGACGACTATCCTGGGCTGACTGCTTGTTCCGGATCTTGCGACGCACTTTCTTCAGAAGCTGCTCTTCAGCCTGCAACAGTCTTTTCTCGTCAGCAGCAATGCCAGAGCGTTGGCAATCCAGCCCTCACAAACCCTGCATACATCCCAGTGCTCAGCCCACATGCTCTGTCCCCTCCCACACCACTGAATGAACTGCAGGAGCTGCAAGGCAAACTCTGGTCTTGATACGGCTAGCAGCTTCCCTGGTATAGCAAAAGTGAGGCATACCTAAGGGAGATGAAAATCACACAGCTCACAAGGCACTAGGCAAGTATGAAAAAATAGGTTGGAGGCACTTGTGGTGTAACTGCCTTCTGCAAGCATCCATGAGTGGGGACATTGACCTGATAGCAGCCAGGTCTCTTTGCTCTTTGTATCCACCCGATTAGCAATGCAGACACTGCTGTGCACATGGACACCACCCAAGCCTCGAAAGGTGGAAAAGGACACAGAGCCCTGCCACACGTTGCCCTGAACGCAGCACCTGGGCACCAATGCTCTCACCAAGGCGCCATCCTGTACTTTTGAATTCCTACTCTGGCTGAAGCATTCAAGTGGTCCAAGTCTGTTTGGGAATGACAGGCTGTAGCGAGGACTTACTTTGGTCAGTGGCCCACAGGTTGGTAATGAAACACCTTCTTTCTTCAGGAGCTGCCTCTCCTCCTCTGTCAGGACCAGTTGTGGGAAATCAGACTGAAAAACAGCAAAAGTACACCCGCTGAGAATGCACAGTAAACGGAGTCCAGCCGAGGGCAGAGAGGGCAGGCAGAAAGCACAAAGAATCAGGATCAGCTCTGCTAAGGCACCATCATGCTTTCCTCAGAAATATCCCCCACAGGAGCCAGGCCAAGAGAGAAGGGGAGACACGACCAGAAGCAAAGGCTGAGGCACACACACATTGCAGTCAGTACCTGCACAATGGCTCCAGGCACAAGCTGGGGTCCAGCATCCACTGCAATAGCAATGGGGAAACTGGAGCTCTGTTCCAGTGTCTTGCTTGTGCTTTCTAAACCCATCCATGTCTCTGGGGAAGGAAAAGAGAGTCAAACACTGGGCCTCAGTGAGGCAGCACCTGACCAGCAAGCTTTGAGTAGCATGAAACCACAATTTCACAGCAGCAGAAAGCCACTAAACTCTGCTCTTGCCGACGCTGCCTGGCACCTACCCAAAAAAACCCAACATGGGACTCCTTTTCTGTTTCTATCCAGGACAGAAGGAGCCCAAGCACACCACTTACCAAGGTCAATGGAAAAATCTCCTTCTGCTGTGTCAGACCTCACACTTTCCAGCACAGGCCAGTCCTGATGAAGGAAATAGTTGTGATCAATGTGCACAATGTCTGAGCTCTGAGGGCTGCCAGCAAAGTTGCTGCTGGGGCTATGGGACAGATGCTGATCCTCAGAAATGCTGCTGTCACTGTCAGCAGGCAAATAATCCTGCAGCATGCCTGATTCTTCTTCAAAGGGGCTCAGCAGGGAGCTGATGAAGTCATCCACCTCCTTGTCCAGGAGCTGCAGAGAAAAAGCTTTTACTCAGCAGGGAGCCAAACCTCCTGAACCACAACCCAGCAGCAATTCCTCCCAAAAAACTCACCTCAGGCTCTGGCAGTCCCCAGTCTTCCAGCAAACCATTATCCTCCCCTGGGATTTCAGGGAAGGGAACATCATCCTTCAGAAGGAAGTCAAGCAGGTCCTCATCTGCCAGGGCAGCCACTTCCTCTGGGCACGACATCTGAGCAGGACACCAAAAGTGAGCACAGGCACAGGGGGAGACAGCAGCACTCCTTCAAGATGTCCCTCAGCCCCTACAGACAAATCTCCTCGTGCAACGGCTGCCAGGGCCCTGCAGTGACAACCAGCTCATGAATACTTCCCCAACAAGGCTATCATACCAGCACTGGTGGCCCCACCATACCAGGTTCCCCACGAGACTACTGGGACTCAGCCACAGGAACCATGCTCTACCCACAACGCAAAAGCTGCAGGAGGGAAAGGGAAAGTGGAAGGGCCCTAAATTTCTGCCATGGAGATCATGCAAAATCCTGTTGTTCCTCTGAAACCCGGAGGTGCTGTATCCCCAGCATGCAGCCAGTGGGGCCACCTCCAGTCACAGGCAAATTAGTAAGAGAAATCATCATTGTGAGGTTAACTGAAAGGGTTTTATTAATGATTAAATGATGATCAAATGACAATTGATCAATGACTGAGTGAAAATGAAATGGTAATCAAATGGTGACTAAGTGATAATTGAATGGCATACATTGATTTGACAGTGATTTAAGTGATGATTTAACCAATAATTTAGACAGTGGTCAAACACTCTGCTACTCACTACACTTCTAATAATGAAGCTATAGCTGGATATCTATAAATGTCACTAGCATACAATATACTTCTAGGCTGGATGTAAAATGCCACTTATCTTGCAGCAGCTACCAGATACCAGATAAAGGGTCCCTCAGCCTCGAGGAGTAACCTTGAGAGGCAGCATCCCTGCCCCAGGAGACAACACCACTGTGCAGCCCTGTATGGGAGAGGTCCACGGGCTTGGGGGAGGCTGCAGGTATTTATAGTGCACAGGGACAGATTCATCCTCAACTCCCTCCTTCATGCTGGTGCCCATCTGCAGCTGTGGCCATTCTAGTTTTGTTTACCTCTAGCCCCAGCTCGGGCTGGTGGTGTTATCTCCTGATAAGATGTGGCCTAGACTCCTCCATTCCTGAGAAGATGCAGCCTTGCAGGGTTCCGTGGGTTTGCACAGCACAGCTGACGCCGGCCAGACCTGCTCGTGGGTGATGCCTGACCCGAAGCACCACTTACCTGGCCGGACTGGGGGCATCTGTCACACCTCCCCATTAGCACCACTAAGCTTTCGCATCTATCTGGCAGGTGTTACAGTCCAAAAAACCCCCAATACCCACCCCAAAAAAAAAAAAAAAAAAACCAAACCCAAACGAACGAAAACCTGGAAGAAAAATAGAAGGCGAGGGCAGACACCAGCCACAGGGCTGCCGTGGTAGGTGCCCAGGAGCGGGAAGCCGGACGGCACAGTGAGCACGGCCTCAGCGGCAGAAAGCGGAGCACGGAGAGGACAGGGAGCCGGGCAGAGCCCGGGCAACGACAGGGCCCGTTGGGGCCACGGACCACTGAGGGCTTTGGTACGCAGCAAGGGCAGGACGAGAGGGGACAGCAGGGCGGCAGGGCAGGAGCCACCCCCCCGCCTGGACACCCACCCGAGGGGGCCCACGAAACCTCCCACAGCCCCATCCGTGCGGGCGGCCCACGGGCACTGCGGCCGCCTGCGGGAAGCCCAAAGCCTGACGGCCGGCTGGCCGCCCCGCAGAGCGGCCCCCGGCCCCGTCTGGGGCAGGCAGCGGTCCCGGTCCCGGTCGCGGTCCCGGTCCCGGTCCCGGTCGCGGTCGCGGTCGCGGTCGCGGTCGCGGTCGCGGTCGCGGTCCCGGTCGCGGTCGCGGTCCCGGTCGCGGTCGCGGTCCCGGCCCCGGCCCCGGTTCCCCCGATCCCCCGGGTCCCCATCCATTCCCTCACCTCAGCGCGGCAACACCACTCAACCCCGCTGCTTCCACCTCACCCGCCTCCCAGCAGCCACCGCGCGCCCCGGCAGCCCCGCCCCCCACCGGGGGGGTGAGGCGGCGGCGCCCATTGGCCGGAGCGCGGCGGCAGCGGGAGCGCGCGGCGGGGCGGGGGCGCGCGCGCGGCGGGGCGGCGGCGGCGGGAAGATGGGGGGGGGGGCGGCGGGGGTGGCGAGCAGTGCTGTAGCCCCGGGCTTGTGGCCGGGATGGGGGGCGGGGAGGGAGTGGAGAACGGGACGGGACGGGACACGACACGACACGACACCGGGCGGAGCGCAGCCCCGGGTGCCGTACCGTGCCACCCGTCGGCGCGGCGTACCCCGGCGCATGCGCGGCGGGGGGCGGGAAGCGGGCGGTGCCGCCGCGGTCCGCAGAGCCTCGGCGCGGCCGCCGCGCTGCTCCTGCCCTCGCACAGGTACGGGGACCGGGGCTACACGGGGGGACACGTGGAGGCGGCCCGTTAACCGGGGAGGGGGGATGCCCGCGGCGTGGGGGGCCGGGGACCGGCAGCGACCTGGGTCCCGGGGGGCTGCCGGAAACGGATGTCCCGGGGGCAGCCCCCCCCCCCCTCCGCCGTCGCTTACCGGGAGGGGGGGAGGTGGAGCGTCCCGTTTACCGGGGCCTGCTTGCTCGCTCCTAACGGGGCGGCGACTCGGGGTCTGCCGGGGGTCGGTCACGCCTTGGCCTGGTTCAGGGGCGCGCCCCGTCGCCCCCGAGCCTGGCGGCTCCCGATCACCGGGATCCCCGGGGCGGCAGGGCCGGGTTGGGGGCTTTGGCCCTAGTTAATCCCGGCCCTGTCCCAAAATAGCCGCGCCGCCGCCGCGGGCCTCACCCCGCCAAGCCTGCGCTGGCCAGGCCCCGTCCCCGGGGACCGAGCGGGAGAGGCCTGGCTGCGGCCACGGGCCCTCCAACCCGGGGAAGGGCGGCGGGGGGACGGGACGGGACACGAAGCTTCCCCCCGACGTACGTGAGCGGGAAGGGTGTCCGTGTCCTGCGGCGCGGTTTTGGGTGGGGACGGCGGAGGACACGCTCCCCACGCCGCAACCCCGGGGTGAGGGGGGAGGTGAGATTTCCCCCCTCCCCCCCGCCAGGAGCGATTTCCCCGAGTGGGGATCCGTGGGGCAGGGCCGAGCCCCGTCGGGGGGCGGGCTGGATCCCCGCCGTGCCCCGGCCGGGGCAGCTCTGCAGCGGGCAAAGGGAAACCCTGCCCCATCCTCTGCCTGTTCCCGGCCCGGCCCCGCTGCCGGCCGGATCCCACCCGCGCCCCCGCGGGCTCCCCGGCCCTTTGAATCTGCCGGCAGGATGTCTACATGCTTCTGCCGTGGCTTCATCGCTGGCTCTTAGACCCATATTTGGTAGCAATAATTGTTTACTCCCTTCTCCTCTCACCCCCCACCCCCCCCCCCCGAGCCTCGCTGCTGAGAAAGGGAGGGGACATATTTTTGGGATCTTGAGCTTCGCCCACGGGTTTGCCCGGTAAAGGGTCCGAAAACCCTACTGTGGACCATGGGGTGACCCCCCCCCCCCCGCCAAGCTCTAAAGGAGCAGGCGGTGGTGTGTGGTGAGCACCGGCTCAGAACGCAGCTCGCTCGCCCAACGGCAGGGGTGGGAGTTGGGTGCATCCCGCAGTGGCACATCCTGGCAGATTTGGGGAAGGGGAGTGGGAAAGCTGAGGAAGAAGGAGAAAGCACCTACAGGATGCCCTCCTTTATGGAGCTCAGCGTTGCCAGCTTCTGGGTGGAGAAATGTCCCCCAAAACCCATCCATACTCTTCTCTCGCTTTCCTCTTTTTCTGGCACGGTTGCATGCGAGTCACTTGCCCTGGCAAGCACAGATACCCAGATCGGGCCACCTGGTGGTCTCTGGAGGCTGTGAGAGCACCCACTGCACCCCAGGTGCTGCTTTTGGGGTGCTGTGCCAGCAGGCTGGCTCGCTAAAGGATGCAGGAGAGGCTGCAGATGGAGTCCTGCCCCTTGCTCGCCTCTGCAGAGGGGGTGCAGATGGCGGTGGCCAGCCTGGGGGGTGCCACCATTTGTGCCCCCTCCCTTCGGCGGTGAGGGGATGCCCAGCAGGAGGGGGCTGTCATCTCCCAGCCCCGCTGCCCGTTTCCCACGCTGAGCAGGGCTGCCCTCCCTGCAGCGGTGAGAGGATGCTCCTGCCCCCGCCATGGGGATCAGCCAGGGGTGCCACGGAGCTGGGGCTGGGCTCACCAGCCCCTCACACTCCACGGGAGCAAGCTAGACCTCGGCAGGAAGAAACCATCTCCCCGTACGACGTGGATGTGTGGCTGGGAAAGAGGAACTGGGCTGAATGGGTTCGGCAATGTGCAGCACCGTGACTGCCGGCTCAATCTTCCTGTAGGCACGGGGCTAAGCCGCCCATGCCTCTGGTGCCTGCCGGGGCTGTCTGTACTGGTCCTGTACTGGAGAACGCGGCCAGAGCCAGGTCTGGCTTCTTACCATGTTAATTTTTGACCTGGTTCATCGTGCTGTTGCGCAGACACTGATGTGCCGGCAATGCTGGCCGGCACCATGGTGGCCTGGTACCTGCCTGGCTGTGCCGGCGGCCGCGCTGGCATGTGTCAGCAGCCCCCGCGCCTGCGGAAAACCCCAGCAGTGGGGTGGTTATGCAGCTGATAAAGCTTCCTGCAGCCAGCTCTCAGCCTGGGGGTGGTCCGGAGTGGGGCCTTTCCCAAGTGAAATTTGGCATTGCCGGGAGAAAAAAAAAAAAAAAAAAAAAAAAAAACAACCAAAAAAAAAACCCCAAACCTCATCCGGAGTCTCCCTTAGAAAGAGCATGTTAAAAAAGGCAAAATTGTTGTGTTTGAAGATTTGCAGCTTGTTCTGGAAACTCGCCCTGAGTGCAGCAGCAGGCTGCTATCGAATTTTGGTTGGGGTTTTTTTTTTTTTTTTTTGGTAAGATATAAAACCTCCTCTGTAACCGTTCTCCCAGCGCTAAACTCAGCCGATGCAAATATAGCAGTTACGTCACGTGACGGAAAACTCGCTCTCAGTGGTCCCGGCAATGACGCCGTGGTTCCTCGTGCCGGCACGGCGCTGCAGAGCCCGGAGACCTCCACCAGCACCACCACGGTGGCTTTGCTCACCTAATGCGGGAGCGTGATGGAGGCAGCCAGGAAGTCTCCGCAGGGTGGTGGGACCCCATCAAGAAACCACCACCACCACCACCCCCACCCCTATTTTGGGATAGGCTCAGGAGCGTGCTCACGGCTCGGAGGGTTGCATGCAGCTTGCTATAAAATGCAGAAGTGTGTTAATCTGGCTGCCGGCTGGCTGCTCTGGTGCCTTATCTGCCTTTGCATACCGGCAACCGATTGCGAACTGGTTTGCTTGCTCTGGAGGTGAGCCAGGGCAGAAATTTCGTGTGGCTTCATTGAGACTTGGTTTGTTTGGGGTTTTTTTTGCCCTTCTGTGTTTTTTTTTTTTTTTTTCTTTCCAGAGGGACAGCTTGAATTTCGCTGTCCTTTTCCTTTATTTTTCTGGTTTGCAGTGACAGGCTCCCACGCTGTCTCATCCGTTATGTCTAGTCCGGCTTTTCCTTCCCCACGTGGTACCCGGAGGGGAGAGGTCTGCAGGGGCCGAGCCCTGCCTTCGTGCTGTCACAGGAGGCAGCAGATTTGCACACCCGGTGTGATTAATTGCCACGTTTGCTGACAAGTCTCTCTGGGATTTGAGGAGGTGCACTGATGCAGCAGAGAGCATTTCTTCTTTAAGACATTGATGTCATCAAAGTTCAGCTGCTGGAGCCTGAACTGTTTCCATAGAATATGGGGATTAAAATGAACCATCTCCCGTTCCTCTAAGGGTTTCCTTGATGTCATGAGCACCTTCCCTTTCGTAAGAGTTCGGGAGTGGGAAGGCTTGAGCAGTCATCCTTCTGCGGGGTGTCCCCCGTCAAGGGTGTACTAAGGGGTGCCTTTGGCACAGCGCCTGATTTTGGGTGGCTTTGGGAGGGCAAGAGGAGCCTGCAGAAATGGCCGGGCATGGCCTGGCTGCTCTCAGTTCCTCTCTGCCGTCCGGCGTCCTCCCCTCCCCTTCCTCCATGGTCTCTGACCTTGTCCTGGCAGTGGCATGTTCTCCTTTTCCTGCGGAGGGACGGAAGGCAGCTCTATGCTCAACTCCGAGAATATTTTTAGATACAGAGAAGATGGCCTGGTGACCACAGCAGCCCGCCCTGTGTATGGAATATTCGGAAAGTCTTTTCTATGGCAGGGTGTTCCTCGTCCCTTCGGCTCCGCAGCTTTGCTGGTGCATCCAGATAGATGGCAATGGCACAGGCGGACGCCGCTGCTGCCGGGCTCCCTCGCTCCGGACCCGAAATGCATTTCATTCCTCATCAGCGGAGCCAGTGGGGGCCGCGGGCCTCCGCAGAAACATTGCCGAACGGCTCAGGAATGCGGAGCTGGAGCCGCTCCATGTGCTGGCGGAGGCGGCACGCTCCTCCATCCCTGCTTCCCACCCCGCACCACCAGCATGGCTTTACGACTCTGCAGGAGCAGGACCCCTGCCCTCTGACTTGCTCCTGGCCAAAAATTGGATGCAGGGACTTTTTATCCGTCACAGATCTTGCCCCTAGCCTGCTCGGGTCTGTGGTTGGGAGCAGCCCACAGCGGTGTACTCCCTTCCATGGGGAACCAGAGCTGGCAGCACCGGGCAGGGATGCACTGGCCCTGTGCCGCTGCGGTGTGAGGGAGGCTGCCAGCAGATCTTCCCCAAGAACCTTCCCGGGACAGGCTGATGATGCGTGTGGCTGGTAACCTTTCCCTGACAGCCATAATAGGAGGCCCAGTAGGAGATAATCAATCTAAAAGAGAACAAGCAGATGCGGTGCATCCCACCGGTGCTCTTGCGTCCTCCCACCAGCTGGGGTTTAAGGACAAGGCAGCCCTGGTCAATGCAGAGCAGGGGACTCCATCCCCGTGAGCAGACTCTCGGGGAGAAGAAAAGGCACTTCATTGCTGGAGAACATTGGGTTGAGGCCGGCCGGAGACTGGGAATGCTGAGAAGGGCAGGGAGCAGTGGGGCAGGGCGAAGGACCCGGTGCAGGGACCCCGAGGCGTGTGGCAACCTGCGAAAGCTCTGAAAGCTGCTGCACAGCACATAAACCCAAAGGAAAGGGCTCTTACAGGCTCTACAAACGTGTAGGCAGGCAAGCAGGGGGCTTATTTACAACCTCTTTTTACTTCTGTTACTTCTTTCCAATTTTACTCTGCTGTAAGAATATCATAGTTCTAATTAGGAGTTATTAAACCTGATGTTTCGGAGCCCTGTTGAGGGGTGCTTGCTCTGAAGCTAATCTATGCAATCCTTCAAAGCTTGAAGCTGATCCTTCAAGCTGAACCCAGCTCGGGGCCTCTTTCAGATGGCGCGGTGCGGCTCTCCTGTGCCCTGGCAGTGAGACCTGCAGTGGCTGGTCCCTTGCGCTCCTGCACATCATCTTGTGCGCAGCTTCTTTGCCCCTGGGTTTGTGCAGTAGCTGCTGCTGTAGACCCCGATCTCTGAGCGCTCACTCTGTGTAAGTGGCGCTTTCCCCAGGTTTTTGTTTTTAGTGTGTGAGTTTGGTGCCTGGTGTCCTTATCTTGCCTCCCCAAGCGGCTCCAGGCTTTTCCGTCCCTCTGTCCTCAGGCTGCCGGCTCAGCACCGTCCGCTGGCGACGTGGGGAGCTCTGATAGCCGGGGCAGGGCCCTGCCAGCTCTGCGTCAAAGCTTGGTTTTCCTCTTGTGGCTTCTGTGTCACAGCAGGTTTAATTATAAACCCTTCCATCACTCTCTCCCAGCTTATCTTGCGTGCTCCTGCATCCTCACTTCCTCCTCTCTGGCAGCATCTCCGCTGGGTACCAGCTGCTGTCACTCCCGCAGGCGAGTAGAATTGGGTTTGAGACCTTGGGATGAGGAGACAAGGGTCCCAACGCTGGCTGGAGACCCTGGGGTCAGCACAGGGCTGGAAAGTGGAACCCCCTCGCAGGCTTGCCAGTGTGGGGTGCAGCCCTTGCTTGCCAGCAGAAGCTGGGTTCTGGCTTTCAGGGAGCAGAGGCGCTGCCGGAGGGGAGGAGGAGGAAGGACCCAGCTCACTGGAGGGGCCAGCGGTCAGAGCTAACCCGTCTGTCTTCTCCAAGCAGGTGACGCAGGAGTGGGGACAACCCAGCCGCCACCATGGTTGCCCTCTCGCTGAAGATCAGCATTGGCAATGTGGTGAAGACGATGCAGTTTGAGCCCTCCACCATGGTGTACGACGCCTGCCGGATGATCCGTGAGCGTGTGCCCGAGGCCCAGATGGGACAGCGTAAGTCCACGGTGGGGCTGGCTGCCACGCCAGGACCACCCCAGCTTAGCTCGTGGCATTTCACCGGTCTCCCTTCCCTCTCTAGTCCCCGTGCCCAGCTGGGCCTTCCCAGAGCAGTGGAGGGGTTGGGGGAGCAAGGTCCAAGTCCTCCTGCCCAGTTGAGGTGAAGGGCTGAGCTTCTCAGGCTCCCTCCTTGACACCCCAGAAGAAATTTTGGGGGTTGGGGTGTAGGAAAACACATTTGGAAGTGAAATAACTCATCGAGCCCTTTGAGCCTGGTGCCCTGTCTGTCTGCTCTTCTCTCCTCCTTGCATCTATCACCACTAGCCAGGACTGGGTGGGTTTAAACAGTTGCAGGGGTCATAGCGAGCATTAATAAACCACGTAAGTTCATTTTTCCTTTCTTGGGGGATATATAGTCCTCTGTTGGGTCCTCCCCCCCGCTTCCCCCGGCAGCTCTCTGCCAGGCCTGTGCGGGTGCTCTGTTACCTTGCTAAGCTTTCTCAGATCTAATTTTTCCGTGCTGCTGCCAGGCTCAAAATTAAGCTTATGCCTCATGAGCTCATGACGTGACTCACGCCCACGCGGACGTGGCCCGTCCCTGGCGTGGATGGGGGGGATGGAGCACTGGGACATCGTCTCGTGGGCTCTCCCGGGTCTCTGCCGCCTCTGAAAGCGGCTGTGCCACAGGGGAGAGGCAGCAAACAGGAGGTCAGGAGTCGTGGGAAGAGAAGGGGGGGGAGCGCGGCGACATCTGGGAGCAGCGAATTCCTCGAGGATGAAAGGAAATGCCTTCTCCGTCGTGCCCAGCTGGCCAGCGGTCCGGCAGACCACGGCTTTCGGTTTCAGAGAGGGGACTGGGTGTTTGTGTGGATGCGGGGCTGTAGCCTTGTCGGAGGGAGCATTGCGTTTCCTGCTGCTGGGCGTGAGCCAGCCTGCTTACAGAAAAAAAAGAAAAAAAAAAAAAAGGCAAGGGGAAAGCCTTAAAGGGAACTGCTTATTCCCGAGTTCCTTTTCAGTTGCTCACAGCTTTTCTTTTCCTATCGCTTCCCTGCAGCTCTTGTTTCTCTCTGCCCTCCTTCCCAGTGGCACTCAGGGGTCTCTTTGAGCTGCCCTTTTTTGTTTTTGTTTTTTGTCAACTTTGGGCTGGGGGAGCTCTGGTGTAGGTTTCCAGCTCTGCTCTTGCTCTGTCTCGGGAAGCGCCTCTCCGCGCGCAAGCTACAGATCTGGGGCAAACTGCTCAGTTTTCAGTGCTTTAAAGTTGTCCTCTTGGAATTTGCTTTCAAAATAGTACTGCCTTTTTTAAATTATTATTACTATTAATTTAAAAATAAAATGGCAAGCCTCCGTGGTTTTTCTGCTCCCTGTTTAGTAGGAGCCTAACAGCAGCGTTAGCCAGGCAGGAATGGGGCGGCTCAGGAATTTGTCCCTCCCCGCAGAGAGCTGCCAAAGAGATGACGCGTTACAAACTTAGCCAGCCAAGACAGCCTGCGGCGCAGAGTTCTTGAAAGGTGGAGAAGGACCTTTCACAAGGCAAAGCCAGGCGTGGTCGTGGCCTCTTGCAGCGTGAAAACAGGGCTATGCCTGTGGGTCTGAGCTGGGGTGCCACTGCCCAGCCTCCAGCAGGAGCACTTTCACTGGGTACCCCGGCCCCGAAGGAGCAGGATTTGGTGAAAAGCACTTATTCACCACCTTTGAGACCTTGTAAGCCTTGATCCCATCCTCCGCCAGCCTCCTCCTCCCCAAATGGAGGAGTCCCAGCTCCGTTAGTCCTTCGTACTAAAGCTCCATCATTTAAGTTGCCTCTCTCTGTATCTTTTCAAACTCTGCTTTGTCCTTCTGGGGAGGTGCAAACCACACCACTTCAAAGTACTACTAAAAGTGTGGATGAGCCTAGGTTATATATGGGTGCTAGTTCCCAGCACCCTTCCTGGTGATCCCCAGCATTTTATTACGTTGCTTTCACTGCTGCTACATGCTGCACTGAAGATTTCAGAGAGCTGTCAGCCACAACTCCGAGCTCTTCCTTCTGTTGTGACTATCAGTTGCAAGTTCAGCATTGTGTAGGCATGCTTCAGATGATTTTTTTCCATAGATAACAGTGGTAAAACATGTATCTCAGAGCTTGCTTGCCGGCTTTGTTGCCCACTCATTGGGTTTAGGCTCCAGCGTTCACAGTGCTGCTGTGCTTCGTGCGTTGGCCTGCACCGATGCACATCCCTGGGCACAGGCTAGCATCTTGGTGGCCCTGTCCTGCTGAGGATTACCCTGGCAAAGACTTTACCTGTTTTTCAGCCAATGATTTTGGGCTTTTCCTCTCGGATGAAGACCCAAAGAAAGGGATCTGGCTGGAGGCTGGGAAGGCTCTGGACTACTACATGCTTCGCAATGGGGTAAGCATCCATCCCACATCCTTCCAGCTGGTACCCGCCTTGGCTCTGCAGTTGGATGTGCCCATAGTGAGGAGATGCTGCAGGTGCTTGGCATCATGCCTGGGTGTACCCCACGTCCCCCCCTCAATTGTGGTTGGGAGACGGGAGCTGTTGGCGCAGTGGTGGGATGCAGGCAGCCTGCGTTGGTGCTGCCGCTGGGAGCTGTGCTCTGCTGTGCCCACAGGACACCATGGAGTACAAGAAGAAGCAGCGACCCCTGAAGATCCGCATGCTGGATGGGACAGTGAAAACTGTGATGGTGGATGACTCCAAAACCGTCACGGACATGCTCATGACAATCTGTGCCCGGATCGGTGAGAGGAGGGGGGCAGCAACAGGGGGGTAAGAAAGGAGGTGGGGAGAGGTGGCAGCATCTGGTGGGGGGTACCAGGGGAGCGGCAGCGGCTCTGTGGCGGTTGGCCTGGCAGCAGGGATGGCCGAGAAGTGTGTCATGCTGGGGAGGGGACACTGCACCCCTGCATCACTCCCGGCTCTGTATTCGGCAGCAATGTGCTGAGCTCAGTCCTCTGCACTCCTGCAGGCATCACCAACTATGATGAGTACTCTCTTGTTCGGGAGATTATGGAAGAGAAGAAGGAGGAGGTTACCGGCACCATCAAGAAGGACAAGACTCTGCTGCGAGATGAGAAGAAAATGGAGAAGCTCAAGCAGAAATTGCACACGGATGACGAATGTAGGTGCCTGCATGTGCTGGGGATGGGGCAGCCCGTGCTGAGGTGTGCAGGGCCCCCTGCAAGCGGAAGAGCTGACACAGGGGAGTGGGGGTGACAGTGGAGAGCACTGTGGCAAGGGGAATACGTGTCCACGCTCACTGGAGCCTCCTGCCTGGAGGCCCGGGACTGAGGGGTGAGAGCTGGGATCCGTTTCTCACTCTGCATGAGCCAACCCGGCACCAGGACGAGCCCTGCTTGGGTGCCTGTCCCTGCTCATGCCCTGGCATTGCCTGCAGTGAACTGGCTGGACCATGGCCGGACCCTGCGTGAGCAAGGCATTGATGACAACGAAACACTGCTGCTGCGGCGCAAGTTCTTCTACTCCGACCAGAACGTGGACTCGCGAGATCCTGTGCAGCTCAACCTGCTCTACGTGCAGGTACAGCTCCCCAGAGCACTGGGCTCCGCTGCCCCGTGCCAGCCTGCTGCCAGGGGCAGGGCTGGTGGCTGAGGTTTTGGCCAGGAGCCACCACGGGGGACACGTAGGGATGCGCGGTTATCTCCTGGGTAAGAGCCAATGCTGGGAATCCCAGCCCTGCCCTGTATGTATGCCAGAGCTCCCCAGGGGATCCCTTGTCTCTCCTCTGCCTGGTAGGAACCATCCTGAAGTCCTGCTGCTGTTCCTCTCCCAGGCATGGTGATGGTCCCTGTAGGGGACAGCCCGCCCCTTGATCCTCCTCTTTTTCATGTGCACTTCTTTTCTGTCTGGAAAACAGGTCCTACGCGGTGTGGAGGGGAGCAGTGGCAGGTCTGCATGGCTCCCCAGTCTACAGCAGTGTCTTCTCTTTCCATTCAGGCTCGTGATGACATCCTTAACGGTTCCCACCCTGTCTCCTTTGACAAAGCCTGTGAGTTTGCCGGCTACCAGTGCCAGATCCAGTTCGGGCCACACAATGAACAGAAGCACAAGCCAGGCTTTCTGGAGTGAGTGTCCTGGGGACCCCCAGGTGGCTCGCGCAGCTTGGCAGCCCCCAGCACTGCGCCGGCACATGGGGGTTGGGGATGCAAATGTCTCTGGAGCGACCCATCTCCTCGCTGTAGCACAGTGCCCACGCGTGGAGGTCCACACCAGCTGCAAGGGGTGCCAGCCCCCCATCCTGCTCCTTCTGGCACCCCACAGGACACGCAGCCAGGTCTGGTGGGGGGGACCCCAGCCCACTGTACAGTCTGCCCTGGTGCTGCGTGAGGGGCTGCATCCTCAGCACCTCCACCCCAGTCTCAGCAGGGCAGCTTCCATTACTGCAGCAATCTCTCCCACATCCTTCCTACTCCCAAAAACTCCCAGCCCGTGCCCTGGCAGGGGTTTGTCCGAGGCTCTGGGTTGGTCCTCTTTGTAGTTGAAGACAAACGCTGGCTTCGGGCTCTGCTGCTAACAGCTGGCTTGGTTGTCTCTTGGCAGACTCAAGGATTTCCTGCCCAAGGAGTACATCAAGCAGAAAGGGGAGCGCAAGATCTTCATGGTACGTGCAGGGGGAGTGTTGAGACCTGGGCTTCTTGTTCCTCCTCGCCAAAGGTGGAGGCTGCTCTTGTCTCTGGAGGCAACACATAAAAGCTTGGTGGGTGAGAAACAGGTGCAGGAAGCTGTAGGTGGGCAGACAAAGCAGCTCCTGAGGTCCCAGAGGTCAGAGGGATGCTGTAGCAGGGGCAGGGGGTGCCGGTGGGGCTGGGAGAGCTTGGAAAGGCTGTGACAGGGTGGTGGTGGCACAGCCAGGAGACCATGGTGCTAGCGTGATGTTCTCTTTTGTGCTGTCGTAGGCCCACAAGAACTGTGGGAACATGAGTGAGATTGAGGCCAAAGTCCGTTATGTGAAACTTGCCCGTTCCCTCAAGACCTATGGGGTCTCCTTCTTCCTGGTCAAGGTAAAGCAGCAGGTCCCCTGGCCAAAATTTCCCTTCTCCAGCATCTCTCCATCTGTTATGTCTCCATCTAGCTGCTGCCCCTCAACACACATTGCTCGTTTTCCCTGTGTCCCCACTGTCCATCTGTCCTTCTTGGCTTTCCATGTGCGCTGCCTTCCCACTTCTTGCTTTTCTCCTGTCCTTTTCAAGCCCCGTGTCGTGGCTGTCAGCACCTGAAAGTGTGGCCTTGGAGGTGTTTGGTAGCCAAGGGAGGCTTTAAAGGTCTCTGCCTGGATGGATCCATCCCGGGGGCAGCCCACAACCCTTCTGTTGCGGCCCGCAGGAGAAGATGAAGGGGAAGAACAAGCTGGTGCCGCGGCTGCTGGGGATCACCAAGGAGTGCGTGATGCGTGTGGATGAGAAGACCAAGGAAGTGATTCAGGAGTGGAGCCTGACCAACATCAAGCGTTGGGCAGCCTCACCCAAGAGCTTCACACTGGTAGGGACCAGACCTGGTCCTCCACCCCACCTCCCCAGTGGTGCCCCTGTGAGCGGCTGCTCTCATGCCAGCCCCTCTCTTGGGTATTGCCCTGTGGTGGGACAGCCTTGCCCTCCTCTGGTGCCTCTCCCGGCTCTTGTTTCGGAGGCTGGGGCTTGGGTGCTTAGCACATACCAGACGGGCTCAGGATGGCCGCCAGCGCCCTGCTCCAGTGCTACCCTGTGCCGTGCCGTTGCAGGATTTTGGAGATTACCAGGATGGTTACTACTCGGTGCAGACGACGGAGGGGGAGCAGATTGCCCAGCTGATTGCCGGCTACATTGACATCATCCTCAAAAAGGTGAGAGTTTGCTGGGAAGGGTAGATGGGTGCTGATAACTGGTTCCTCTCCAGAGAGGTGTGCGGGGTTGCCCCTTCCAGCTGCCTCCAGACCGCCGTTGGCCCACGGTGCTGCTGGGGGGACCCTGTGGCCCCAGTACAGTGCCCGGGCTCTGGGAGGAGGGGAAGGCTGGGAGGTGTGTGCTGGCTGACATGTTTCCTCTTTCCCTCTGCAGAAAAAGAGCAAAGACCACTTTGGGCTGGAGGGGGATGAGGAGTCCACCATGCTGGAAGACTCTGTGTCTCCAAAGAAGTAAGTCCTCTAGAAGCAAGTTAGCTGCCAACCAGAAGGTGAACGGAGAGCGGCACAACATGTCTGGAGCAAGAGTTGCCCATCCTTTGGCAGCAGCACTCCCGCTTGGTGTTGGGGCCATGGGCATCCCTTAACCCGGTATTTCTCCCCATTTCAGGTCGACTGTCTTGCAGCAGCAGTTTAACCGTGTAGGCAAGGCAGAGCTGGGCTCAGTGGCTCTGCCAGCCATCATGCGGACAGGGGCTGGAGGGCCAGAAAACTTCCAGGTGGGCACGATGCCGCAGCCTCAGCTGCAAATCACCAGTGGTCAGATGCACCGAGGGCACATGCCTCCCCTGGTAAGCTCTCCCCTTACCCACCGTAGGGCAGAAACTCCGAAAGGTGCCCATCGAGCTCGTGTAGACCCATCCATTTGGGTCTGTGGCCAGGCGTTGGCTTGCTGAAAAGAGCAGGGGCTCTGTGCCACTGGCCTCGTGTGCTTGCTGGCCTGGCTGAGCATGCGTCCTCCCGTACCCACTCTGCAAAATTGAGCTACACCCTGGCATTTTCCCCTGGCTGGTGGCTACAGCCTCTCCTTCAGGTTGAGTTTCCCGGAGCTGCTGTGCCTGGCCAGCCCCCAGTGCTGTGGTTTGCAGCAGAGCCCCGTGCCTGGTTTTGGTGCCCTCCATGTCCTCTGCAGCTGGAGAAGCACTTGGGAAAGGCCACAAGGAGGCTGTTTTCTTTGTCCCCACTCTGCCTGCTGTGAGGCTTAATGTAAAACCCTTGTGGGGTCCCACTGCATCTGCTCCCCATCCCCCAAGAGCTGGTTGACTTTGAGACTCACTTGTACCCATGGTGGGACAGGACATTTCCCAGTGGGAGGTACCAGAAGAGAGACCCCCTTTTTGCTAGGTGCACCCCACTTTGCAGAGGAGCCTACCTAGAGCGCTGCCATCAACAGCACATTACACTACATTGCAGGGGAGCACGTCAGCCGAATACTTAGGCCTACATGTCAAGCCCCTGGCGTACCTCACTCTGTCCCTGTGTTGCAGACTTCAGCCCAGCAAGCCCTGACCGGCACCATCAACTCCAGCATGCAGGCTGTGCATGCAGCCCAGGCCACGCTGGATGACTTTGAGACGTTGCCGCCTCTCGGACAGGATGCTGTGAGTGCTGGGTGAAGAGGGGGTGCTGGGGGGACATCACTGGAGGTTGCTGGCTGGGCTGGGTGAGGCTGGACGTGCTTGCAGGAGAGGTGTCAGCAGCTCTTTGGGAAATCTGCTGGCAATGAGGTGGGGTTGTGTCCAGCTCTGGGGGCAGGAGCAGAGAGGATTCTTGGTCACATTGCTTGGTCAGGATGGGCTGGGGAGTTTTGAGTGGTCACAGCTCTTCTTTCTTTCTTCCTTGCTCCCTGTCTCCCGCATCACTCTGTGTGAGCATGGGTGCAGCTCCCCACCACCTCCACTACCATCTCCTGACCCTCTTCTTCTTATTTCAGGCATCCAAAGCTTGGCGCAAAAACAAGATGGATGAGTCAAAGCATGAGATCCACTCCCAAGTGGACGCTATCACTGCTGGCACAGCCTCGGTGGTCAACCTCACTGCAGGTACATGAAGGGTTGGAGAAGAGAAATGCTCCACCTCTGGAAAAGGCTTGGTCTCTCTTGTCTGGCTGAAGGTCACATCTCTTGTCCCTCATGAGGAGGACCTAGCCTTCCCCAGCTAGAGCTAAATCAGCCCTGACTGCTGCTAACATGCCTGTAGAGCCAGCTGTGTCCTTGCAGCTTGCCCTGCCTTTAGATGCCCCAGCGTCCTTGTCTGTGCCCAGTCCGGTCCTTCCTCCCAGTCCTTGGCTGACCTGTCATCCTCTGAACCAGGAGCATGTTGTCCAGTCCTTGCTATAGCTCCAGGCACAGCCATGGCACTGTGCAGCTCTCCCCAGGCTCTGCTGCCCAAACTCAGCTGATGCAACCACCTTTCAGGCTTAGGAGCCAGGGGGTCTTTTTCCCCGCTCCCAGGAAGGAGGACCACCTAAGTGACAGGCTTGGGGATGCTCCTCAAGTATCACTGGAAGCACACCCCATCCGAACTCATCTCTCTGTGCAGGGGATCCAGCGGACACAGACTACACCGCCGTGGGCTGCGCCGTCACCACCATCTCTTCCAACCTGACGGAGATGTCCAAGGGCGTGAAGCTGCTAGCCGCACTGATGGAGGATGAGGGAGGGAATGGGCGGCAACTTCTACAGGCAGCCAAGAACCTGGCAAGCGCCGTCTCAGACCTGCTGAAAACGGCGCAGCCCGCCAGCGCTGAGGTGGGGGGCAGGAGGGGCTGTGGGGCCGAGAGGAGGGTGAAAGCCAAGGGGAACTGTCGGGTGAGTTTTTAGGGCTTACTCATGAACTTGGTGTTGCTTTTGCCTCGTTCCTCACAGCCTCGCCAGAATCTCCTGCAGGCTGCTGGCCTCGTGGGCCAGACCAGTGGAGAGCTGCTGCAGCAGATCGGGGAGAGCGACACCGACCCCCGGTTCCAGGTGAGTGCACCCGGCAGTACCCAGGGACACTCTCTCCCTAAAAGCATCAGTCTTTGCACAGGACCTGTCAGGAGGGCTCCAGGCTGAAGCTTGGCCAGTGCCCAGTGGTGACTTTGCTGAGGGAGGGGACAGGCCATTGCCCTTCTCTGTCCCTAGAGCCGCTGTGATATAACACCCCTTATCTTGTGGATTCCCATGTAGATCCCAGAAAGCCGGCGTCCTTGGATCCTGCCTGCCTCTGACCCAAAGACGGTAAAAGGGAGCTGTAGGCATGGCTTGGTGGTCCTTGCCCTCTCTGGTGTGAGGGGTGCTCCTCTGGTGACGATCAGTTGAACTCTTTGGAGAAAGGGCTCTTCTCAAGAATCTGCTTTTCTGGTGATGGGCTCTCAAGAATTCCATGCACTCGGGTCGCCGCTCGGGCGAGCGCTGCCGTAGGAGTCCTCCCTCGCAGCCGTCTGGGCTCCTGCCTGCTGCTCCCTGCCCGTGGGAGCTGCCTGCCTGCCTGCCCCCGTCACAGACCCAGGGTGGACGGAGCCTCGAGGGGTGGTTTGCTTTGGCTGAGCTGACTTCCAGCTGGCTTGCTTTCCCACGACTCCTCCTTCCAGCACAAGGGAGGTAGCACACCGTGCTGGGCAGGAGGAGCCGTAGCATAGATCAAAATAGGCTCCAGAAAGAAGGAGTTTCTGTTCACAGCAGCCTCACAGCCTCAACTTGAGCAGAAAAGCCTGGACAGAGAGCCAAGGGGAGCAGAAAAGCTAGCACCAGGGCAGGGGGCCATGCACGGCCAGGCAGCAGTGCCAAGACAGAGAAGCCCCAAGGGGCAGATTTGGGACCTGGAGGACAATTTGCACGCCTGTCACGGGATGCTCTGCCCTACAGCTGCCAGACCCGAGTGTATCTACTTCCCTCCTTGGGCTCGGGTGCTGCAGTCCGGGGACTCTGGAGCTGGGTGCATGCGCTCTCTGGTCTCTCCTCCTGTCTGGGAAGGTGGCGGATGGCAGCGGGGAGTAGTCTTGGCTTGCAGGAGGCAAGGGGGGGCTGTGACACTTCTGGCTTAGTGGCCGGAGGAGGCTTAGCCGCCACCAGGTGCGAGGCTGCTCGCCGCGAGCACGCAGATGGTGGGAGGGCTGCCCTGCCTACCGCGGTCTTTGCCCCAGGCATTTGCTGCCTGGCGCTGGTGCTGCCAGTTTTCCGCCAGCAGCATGCCACGGGAGCCAATTCCTGGTGTCTGCAGCGTGCCGTCACATCTGATGCTCTGCAGGAAAGCAATCCGCCGTGTTCTGGTTGCTGCCTGTTGCGTGCTGGCAGGGCGGCCCCGCGCCTTCCCCGCTGCCCCCGAGGGAGAGGAGGCTGGTTGCTGCGTTGTACCTCTCCTTTAGCCTCGGCGATGACAGCCAGACATGTAGCCTGTCGCTAACGAGCTATAAAATAGCTGTCACACCGGCAGTACAGGCAACCGGTGCGGGCAGCATCTCACTCGCCTCTTGCTGGTGGGGTGAGCCCGTGGGCAGGCTGCTGCCTCCGGTGTGGTTACGCAGCGGCCGGCTTGTGCCTCCAATTTGGCCGGAGGGGTTTGTAATATTTTTGCCATTTGGTTTTGCACCCTGTGCAGGCAGTGCCGGCGGTGCCTTGCAGCAGGTTGTTGCTTGCGGTGATACAGTTGGGGACTTGACACGTGTTGTTGCCTGGGGAGCGGGCGGTGAGCGGATCGTGGGGTGTTGGGCTGGATGCTGCGCGTTGCCCGAGCGGCTCTGGGCGGTGTTTGCGGCAGTGCCGCGGCGCAGGCGGTGGCTCGGGGCCAGGTCACAGCCTCACCGCCAGCTGTAGCCCACAATAGAGATGGGGTCAAGCTGTTGCCAGCCACTCCCAGTGTTCGTCCTACCGGTGCTGGGCCAGAGCGGATGAAAGGCCCCCAGAGAGCTCACGTTTCCCCACTGAATATTTCACGAGAGCCCTGTGGGCGGCTGCCGGTGCTCCTGCTGCCTGGTTTCCACACTGACCCTCTCCGCGTCCGTTCCCCCCTCCCACCCCCCTCCAGGACATGCTCATGCAGCTGGCGAAGGCGGTGGCCAGTGCTGCCGCTGCGCTGGTGCTCAAAGCCAAGAACGTGGCTCAGAAAACTGAGGACTCGGCGCTGCAGACGCAGGTGATCGCTGCTGCCACCCAGTGCGCCCTCTCTACCTCCCAGCTGGTGGCCTGCACCAAGGTAAGCCGCAAGGTGAACCCTTCCCTGGTGTGGCCGCAAGCATCACCTGGCTGGCGGCAGCTCCACGGTGTGTAGGTGTGCCAGGGCCACATGTCCTCAGCTGGGACATTAGGGGTCTGCCACCAGAAGCACGGGCTGCCTCAAGCTGGCGTGCCTGCCACTGTGCCCAAGCACTGAATATCCTCTTTGGAGGAGCACAAGTTCAGGACAGCTGTCCCTGCACAACTCCTGCAAGGAGCCCGCCATGCTTACTGAGCAGCCTTTCTCCTCCCCGCCAGGTTGTGGCTCCCACAATCAGCTCCCCGGTCTGCCAGGAGCAGCTGATCGAGGCTGGCAAGTTGGTGGCCAAGTCGGCGGAGGGCTGCGTGGAGGCTTCCAAGGCGGCCACCAATGATGACCAGCTCCTGAAGCAGGTGGGGGTGGCTGCCACGGCTGTCACCCAGGCCCTAAACGACCTGCTGCAGCACATCAAGCAGCACGCCTTGGGTGGGCAGCCCATCGGGCGCTACGACCAGGCCACCGACACCATCCTTAATGTCACCGAGAACATATTCAGCTCTATGGGCGATGCTGGTGAGAGCAGCTGATGGCACCTTGGGTAGAGCATGGCAGATTGGAAGGTATCAGTGAGCCTATGGGACTTGCTAACAGGCCACCCTTCCTTTCTGTCCCAGGGGAAATGGTGCGGCAGGCTCGTATTCTAGCCCAGGCCACCTCTGACCTCGTCAATGCCATCAAAGCTGATGCGGAGGGAGAGACAGACCTGGAGAACTCACGCAAGCTGCTGAGCGCAGCCAAGATCCTGGCCGACGCCACTGCCAAGATGGTGGAAGCTGCGAAGGTCAGTAGTGTGGGGGAGGACGGACGCTGGCTTTGGCTCCCGGCCCCATCTGACATGGTCGGCTCAGTGCTGCAGAGGGGGCGACCAGCCCTTGGGTGCGGGAGCAGTTCCCAGAGCATGGTCCTGCATTGAGCTGAGGACCTCTGCAAGGGAGCGAGGCTCCTCCTGGAGCTATGGGTGGCTCTCCCAGAGGGGCTTCGGTCATCTCCTTGGCACTGCAGGCAGCCGGGCTGCCTGGGGGTGCTCCCCAGCATCAAGCCAAAGCACAGCCGCTACTTCAAGTGGCCCAGTGGCCTCTGCAAGGTGTGATGGGTTTCCTCTTTCTCCAGGGAGCTGCAGCCCACCCAGACAGCGAGGAGCAGCAGCAGCGGCTGCGTGAGGCGGCGGAGGGGCTCCGCATGGCAACCAATGCTGCAGCCCAGAATGCCATCAAGAAGAAGCTCGTGCACAAGCTGGAGGTGAGACACCAGGCAAGGGGGCCACGAAGGGCAGGCAGGCACAGCGAGTGAGCGAGACCCAGCCGGGAAGCCCCACGTCCCTGTACTTCCCAGGGGGATAGGGTCCTTTTCACATACAGTGCCTGTGCTACATCCTGTGGAGACCTTCGCACTGCTCCTTTTCCTTCCCTTGTGCGCACCATGTCACTTTGGGGATACTGGACGTGGAGGGTGCTGGGGATTCTCCGCTGTCACAGTCAGAGACACGAGAGGAGAAGTTTAGGGGGAGCTGTGCCCCGGTGCGTGGCAGGGAGGTTCGGGGTGGGCTGCCCTGCCGTCGGTACTAACCCATACCTCCCCCGTACAGCACGCAGCCAAGCAAGCCGCCGCCTCTGCCACCCAGACCATCGCCGCTGCGCAGCACGCCGCCTCCTCCAACAAGAACCCTGCCGCACAGCAGCAGCTGGTGCAGAGCTGCAAGGTAAGGGCTGGGGGCTTGATCCCGGTGTCTCCTGCGCTGCCCATCCCTTCTCCCATCAGCAGCGCCGGGGTTCTGTGCTCGGCTGCAGTGGGCAGGCAGGACCGTGGGGTCCTCAAGCAGCTCCCCCAGGAGCTGATCTTTTGGTCACTGGTCCTGGATTAGGTCTGTCTCCTCCTGGCTGAGCCTCTACAGTGACTCTTCTCTCTGGCAGGTGGTGGCAGAGCAGATCCCGATGCTGGTGCAGGGTGTACGAGGAAGCCAGTCCCAGCCGGACAGTCCCAGTGCTCAGCTGGCTCTCATTGCCGCCAGCCAGAACTTCCTGCAGGTACCTGCACTGTCCGGAGCATCCCGCACCAGCTCTGGCACTGACGTTACAGCTTTCGTACTGTGCCTGGCCCCACTGAGACACTGACTGCAGGTGGGCAGCAGAAAGATGCTGCGTGTTTGTCCCCTTCTCATGGCTTTTTCTTTTGCCCCGGCAGCCCGGTGGGAAGATGGTAGCTGCAGCCAAGGCCACCGTCCCCACCATCACGGACCAAGCCTCCGCAATGCAGCTCAGCCAGTGTGCCAAGAACTTGGCGGCGGCTCTGGCTGAGCTCCGCACAGCTGCCCAGAAGGTGAGAGGCTGGGTCCCATCCCGCGGCAGGACACGGGAGGGAAGCTGGGGATGGCCTGGTGGCAGGTCACGGTCTCTACCACAGCAGGGTGGGCTCGACGGTCACCCTGGTCACCTTCCGTTCTTCCCTATCGCAGGCTCAGGAGGCGTGTGGACCCCTGGAGATAGACTCCGCGCTGGGTCTGGTGCAGAGCCTGGAGAGGGACCTGCAGGAAGCCAAGGCAGCTGCCCGCGATGGCAAGCTCAAGCCTCTGCCAGGAGAGACGGTGAGGGCACAGAGAAGGGTGGCGTGGGGTGATGTGAGGTGGGTGCTGGGGTGGTGGGGGAGCCACGGGGATGGAGTCTGGAGGTACAGCCCAGCAGCATGTCCCTGCTCATCCTTCTGCAGATGGAGAAGTGTGCCCAGGACCTGGGGAACAGCACAAAAGCTGTCAGCTCTGCCATTGCTCACCTCCTGGGAGAGGTGGCCCAGGGCAACGAGAACTACACAGGTACTGGCCTCCGCACTAGGGCTGGGAGGGGGGAGGGGGCTGTGCCAGCAGCCGCTGACCTCTCCGTCCCTGCAGGGATCGCTGCCCGAGAGGTGGCCCAGGCCCTGCGCTCGCTCAGCCAGGCGGCCCGTGGAGTGGCGGCCAGCACTCCCGATCCACAGGCACAGAGCGCCATGCTGGAGTGCGCCAGCGACGTCATGGATAAAGCCAACAACCTCATTGAGGAGGCGCGGAAAGCGGTGGCCAAGCCTGGTGACCCGGAGAGCCAGCAGCGCCTGGCCCAGGTAGGGGGAGCCGGGACCCCGGGTGTCCCCAGCCAGCCCGCGGGAAGGGCATGGGGCTGGCTGGGGGACCTTGACCACTCTTTGCTTCTCCGCAGGTGGCCAAGGCGGTGTCACAGGCCTTGAACCGCTGTGTCAACTGCCTGCCAGGGCAGCGGGATGTGGATGCTGCCATCCGCATGGTGGGAGAGGCCAGCAAGAAGCTGCTTGCAGATTCGGTGAGCTGAGCAGGGGCGGGAGGGGAAAGGGGAAGCCTTGTCAGGATGCAAGCTGGTCTATCCATACCAGGTTCCTCTGTAACATATCCCCAAGCACGTGCCAGACCTTCATCCTCCATCTCCATCCTCCTCGCTGCCTCTCCTAACCCCTCTCCCTGCCTCCAGTTCCCTCCCAGCACCAAGAGCTTCCAGGAGGCGCAGAGCCAGCTGAACCGGGCGGCCGCAGGGCTCAACCAGTCTGCCAACGAACTGGTGCAGGCATCACGTGGCACCCCTCAAGACCTGGCCAAGTCCTCTGGCAAATTTGGGCAGGACTTCAATGAGTTCCTGCAGGCGGGAGTGGAGATGGCCAGCCAGTCTCCGGTGAGAGCAAGCACCTGTTTGGGGATCCTGGGTATGGTAGGAGGTTTGGGGTGCCTGGGAATGCAGCTGGCCACAGGCAGGGTGGCTATGCAGCTGTGGTTGGGGCAGCTGTGGCCAACACAGCTGGTGAGGTGGGGTCTGGGGCTGTGCAAAACTGTAGCAGCAGGGAGAAAGTGGCTTGGGTTTGTTCAGCAAGTGTTGCCACCATATCTTTGCTGTTTGGTGAACGAGTTAGATGAAGGGAATCAGCTTAGCTTGAAAACCAGCAGAGAAGACCTAGGGTGGGTGTGGAGCTTGGAAACCTACTGCAGGTAACTCATCTTGGCTCCTTGCAGAATAAGGAAGACCAGGCGCAGGTGGTGTCGAACTTGAAGAGCATCTCCATGTCTTCCAGCAAGCTGCTGCTGGCTGCAAAGGCGCTCTCTGCCGACCCCGCCGCCCCCAACCTCAAGAATCAGCTGGCGGCAGCAGCACGGTAGGAGGACTTGCTCCCTGTGAGATGCTTGCTGTAGCAGTTGAGCTGGGTGGCAGAGCTGGCATTGATCCGTGGGTCTTTCTCCCTTGTCCCCGGCAGCGCTGTGACCGACAGCATTAACCAGCTGATCACCATGTGCACCCAGCAGGCACCGGGACAGAAGGAGTGCGACAATGCCCTGCGGGAGCTGGAGGTAAGAAGCCACATCTTGATGAGGCAGTAGAGGGGCTAAGATGGCTAGGTGTTGAGACAGTGGGGAGCGAGGAGCTGCACCGCACTGTGAAGGGCAGGAGGGAGCAAAGAGGAGGTACAAGTGGAGAGCATGGGCCCTTCCCTTGGAAGTGACACCTGTGTCCCTACAGACGGTGAAGGAGCTGTTGGAGAACCCCACCCAGACCGTCAACGACATGTCCTACTTCAACTGCCTTGACAGTGTCATGGAGAACTCCAAGGTGAGCCCTGAGATGGAGGTGGAGGTTTGGGGAAGGATGGGGAGATTTGGGAAGGATGTGAGGACAAAGGAAAAGGTGGTTTCTTCCCTGTTGCTGAAGCACAGTAAGCTGAGCCTGAGGACATGGTGCGGGAGTGGGAGGTGGTCTCTAACGAGCGTGTGTTCTGTCTTATAGGTGCTGGGCGAGTCCATGGCTGGCATCTCCCAGAACGCCAAGAACAGCAAACTGCCTGAGTTCGGCGACTCCATCAGTGCCGCCTCAAAAGCTCTCTGCGGGCTCACGGAAGCAGCTGCCCAGGTGAGACATGCTTATTCCCTGCCCTGAGCATTACCCCCGGTGCATAGTTGCTGTATGCTCCTCTCCACTGCCCCTCAAAGCCCGGACCTGTGGTATGGTGCTGCCAGCCTCTTCCACAGCCCATGCCTGCTCTGAGCCTCTCCACTGTCTTTCCCGTGCTCCTAGGCTGCCTACCTCGTGGGGGTCTCGGACCCCAACAGCCAGGCTGGACAGCAGGGCTTGGTAGACCCCACCCAGTTTGCTAGAGCTAACCAAGCTATCCAGATGGCCTGCCAGAACCTGGTGGACCCTGCCTGCACCCAGTCCCAGGTGAGTATTTTCTTGCACGAAAGGGAGTGTGAAGCTAGTTGGATGAGCTGTGTCCCAAGAGTTGACCAAGATTACGGCTCTTGTATCATCAGGTCCCATCAGCTGTACTGGGAACCAGCTGGCACATTTGGTGCGATGATTACCATCCAGATTGGGGGCTGTATGGGCATGCAGGACCTTGGCGATCCTTCTTGGGCCCCAAGAGGGGCCTCTGTCTTCACTGATGCCTCACGTGGGGCTGGTGGGAAGGGAGACCTGCAGAGCTGGGGAGTCATGGTGGATCCTGCCTCACCCTCCTCTTCCCCGCAGGTGCTGTCAGCAGCCACCATCGTAGCAAAGCACACCTCGGCCCTGTGCAATACGTGCCGCCTTGCCTCCTCCCGCACTGCCAACCCTGTGGCCAAGCGCCAGTTTGTCCAGTCAGCCAAGGAGGTGGCCAACAGCACAGCCAACCTGGTGAAGACCATCAAGGTGCGGTCTCCCTGCTGGGGCACCATGGTGGGGATGGGAATTGGGGCATGGTGGGTGTTGGATAACCACTCTGGTCTCTCCACACCAGGCCCTGGATGGCGAGTTCAATGAGGAGAACCGGGAGCGGTGCCGTGCTGCCACCGCCCCTCTCATAGAGGCTGTGGATAACCTGACCGCCTTTGCTTCCAACCCGGAGTTTGCCACTGTTCCTGCCCAGATCAGCCCAGAGGTGGGATGCTGCAGGCGCAGGGAGGATGTGGCCTGGCTGTGATGGGGGCTGCTGAAGGGTGAGGAGGAGCTGTGCCTCCTCCAGAGCTTGGGATGGAGCCCCACTGTGGGTCTTGTGCCTTGGGAGGGTGTGATGGGAAGGCAGTGGCAAGCCTTGGGCTTCAAAGAGTTGCTCCAGGTGAGGGTCATGGGAGCTGGGGTAACTTTGCAGGCACAGTTCCTCACCCGCATCACCAATCCATCGTCTCCTCACACAGGGGCGCAGAGCCATGGAACCCATCGTCTCTTCGGCCAAGAACATGCTGGAGAGCTCTGCTGGCCTCATCCAGACTGCCCGCTCTCTGGCTGTCAACCCCAAGGACCCACCGCAGTGGTCAGTGCTGGCCGGTCACTCTCGCACTGTCTCAGATTCCATCAAGAAGCTGATCACCAACATGAGGTGAGGCAAGACCTGCCTTGCTTGGCCATGGCCCTGTCCCTGCTGGGAGGTACCCCTGCTCTGAGCAAGCATCCCTGGGGATGTTTTGGGTCATCTTTTCCTTGGCCCATGCCAGCGGGGAGAGGCAGGGTCTGGGATGGAAGATGTCCCTCTTGTCCTGTGCAGGAGCTGCTCCTCCAGCCCTAGCATGAGTTGATAGGATTGCATGCCAGCAAGTGCAGGCTCTATGACTCTGGGTTCCCCTAAAGCTTGGGAGAGGGCTCCTGCCCCTCACCGGCACCAGCCGAGGCTGAGGGTGAAGGGGTGGCATAGCACCTGCCAGTGCTGGGCTGATCCATCTGTCGCACAGGGACAAAGCTCCAGGACAGCGGGAATGTGACGAGGCCATCGACGTCTTGAACAGATGCATGCGGGAGGTGGATCAGGCCTCCCTCGCTGCCATCAGCCAGCAGCTGGCTCCCCGAGAAGATATCTCCCAGGAGGTGGGTCAGGGATGCACTGCTGCAAGCTTAATGGGGTGGGCGTCCTTCCCCCTGGCTCCCAGCAGCACATGGTGACCTCAGCCCTGCTACAGCCTCATGCGATGCCCTCTCCTTTCAACAGGCGTTGCACAACCAGATGATCACGGCTGTCCAAGAGATCAGCAACCTGATTGAGCCCGTGGCCAGCGCGGCGCGGGCTGAGGCCTCGCAGCTGGGGCACAAGGTAACGTGGGGATGGGGATGGAGAGCTGCTGCTGAGGTGCTTGGTGCATGCAGAGGAGCTCACAGCCCACAAGAGACGTGTGAGACAGCTGGGGCTGGAAGCTGCTGGTGCTGATGCTGCTCTTCCCTAGGTGTCCCAGATGGCTCAGTACTTTGAGCCGCTCATTATGGCAGCTATTGGCGCTGCCTCCAAAACACCCAACCACCAGCAGCAGATGAACCTCCTGGATCAGACCAAAACGCTGGCCGAGTCCGCCTTGCAGATGCTGTACACAGCCAAGGAGGCTGGTGGGAACCCCAAGGTGAGCAGGAGGGGCACGTGTCAGTGGCATGCTCCCCTTCATGGTGTGGGTGCCATGCGGTGCACTCCAGGTAAGTGTGCAGCATCCCTGTTGGGAGGAGAGCCACTGCCTGCCTTCCCTCACTCTGGTTTGTCCTTGCAGCAAGCTGCCCACACCCAGGAGGCTCTGGAGGAGGCTGTGCAGATGATGAAGGAAGCGGTGGAGGACCTGACCACCACCCTGAATGAGGCAGCCAGTGCTGCGGGTGTGGTGGGGGGTATGGTGGACTCCATCACCCAGGCCATCAACCAGGTGAGTGGAGCGTGAAGTGGACCTGGCCAGGGCTGGGGATGAGGGAGAGGAAGACTCGGAGTCAAGCCCTACGAGGTCTCTGGGCTGGGGCTGGAGTCAGAGTCTCATGATGGTCTCTTGCAGCTGGACGAGGGACCAGTGGGCGAGCCAGAGGGGACCTTTGTGGACTACCAGACCACGATGGTGAAGACAGCCAAGGCCATCGCAGTGACTGTGCAGGAGATGGTGGGTGCACGCAAGCCTGTCACTGCAGAAAGTGCTGCCTGCCACCCAGGCAGGGCCACTGCCCTTCTTGCTTGCCCATCCCAGCGTAGGGCCCCTCTAACTCCTGCTCTTCTTCCACTGGCAGGTCACCAAATCCACCACCAACCCGGACGAGCTGGGCATACTGGCCAACCAACTCACCAACGACTACGGGCAGCTGGCGCAAGAGGCTAAGCCGGCTGCACTCACCGCGGAGAACGAGGAGGTGCGAGCATTGTGGGGAGTGCTGGAGTGTGCTGTGGAGCAGAGCAGGGTCTGCTGGAGTGTGCTGCAGGGGACTGGGGCACTCGAACCTCCCGTCGGAGCTGGGGGCAGGCAGCATTCACACCTTCCCTGCAACACGGTGTGGAAACATGGAGCAAAGCTGTGTTTCCTTTTTCCCCCTTTCCCGAGTGGGAGGATTGGGAGAGAGGAGCTGGGTGGAGGTGGGTGGTGTTTACCAGTGGGTGTCATGGACGTAGGGCTTAGTTCCCTGCTGGCGCTCTCATGCACGCATTCCCCTCCAGATTGGCTCCCACATCAAGCGCCGGGTGCAGGAGCTGGGTCATGGCTGCGCTGCCCTGGTCACCAAGGCTGGAGCCCTGCAGTGCAGCCCCAGTGATGCCTACACCAAGAAGGAGCTGATAGAGAGTGCGCGCAAGGTTTCTGAGAAGGTAAGTGGTCCAGAGAGAGGGGTGATGGGTGATGGTGTGGCGAGGTGGGAGGGATGCCAGATTGAGCCACGTGCCCCTGGAGCCACCACACTAGGTTCTCCAGGTTCTCCCCTGGTCCTTTTGGTCTCTCAGCCATGCTCGCCCTGCCCAGCTGACAGGGTGGAGGATGGATTCCCCTCTCTAGGCACCATAACAGCAACTGGTGGTGTGATGGGCGAGTGTGATGTCCAGGTGCTGCCTGCTGATGTGCTGATGGTGGCCTGCCAGGGGACACTGATCCACACACTGGTGGCAGCCCAGGGCTCTCCAAACCAATTCTTGCAGTGGTGGGCATAGTGTTTGCTGCATCTTCAGTCAAGCCTGCAGCTCATGGTGGGTGGTGGATATCCCCTTTATCTTTTTCTGGTGTGGTGGAAAGTGTCCTGTCCATCAGTCCATCTAAAGAACATACTTCTGAATAACAGATGAAAACATGGCTAAAAAACTCTAGTCAATAAGGCAGCAATAGAGCAGCAAAGCTTGTAAGCAAGAGTATGAAAGCAAAACACTGGTTTAGAGTGCCTGGCACGTGCCTGCACACTCAGGACCTCCTGCAGGTCCTTCCTTTCCAAGATTGCTTTCCATCAGGAAATTTGTTCTCCTGTGAGAGCTTGCCCAAGTACAGAAATTGAGTTTAGCAGCTAAAGAAGGAATGAGCTGCGATGTTCTGGTGCCTGTCATGTAAACTTTATTCATTTAGGAACTAGCAGAGTCCGATATCTCCTGGACCCACAAATACGATAGGTACAGGGTAAAAGTAAATAAACAGAAGCTAAGAAGGGGTGCCCAGACCATGGATTCCCAGTTCCCCTCCGTGGTGGCTTCCCCTCCGTGAAGTGGCTCTGCTGGGAGGTGTGGGAGGGTGTGTGCGGTGGGGATTGCCTGAACCTGCTCTGCTCCCCAGTCACCCTCTGCGTCCCTCCGCAGGTGTCTCATGTGCTGGCAGCCCTGCAGGCTGGGAACCGCGGGACACAAGCGTGCATCACAGCAGCCAGTGCCGTCTCTGGCATCATTGCTGACCTCGACACCACCATCATGTTTGCCACAGCAGGAACCCTCAACCGTGAGAATTCGGAGACCTTCGCTGACCACAGGTACCTGGGCACCTCATCCAGCCTCTGCTCAGCCAGAGAATGGGTGTCTGTCACCCCCCCACTCGGGAAGGACGTGGGGAGGAGACTCAGATTCACAAATCCCCAGCAGTGTGAAACAACTCTCAGGGTCCCTACAAAAACATGTATTAGATTCCCACAGTGATTAATATACGTTTTAACCAAGGCCACGATAATTGGTTAGGTATATAACAAATTATGGCAAGTGGCAAAACAAATTATGGCAAGTGGTAAGGTATGCCTTGCATTACTTAGCAACAGATATACAACAAATTATGGCAAGTGGTACTTAACAACAGACACACAATGAGTTATGACAACTGATAAGGTATGTCTTGGGTTACTTGCTTAAAAACTTTAAAAGAAAAGAGAAAAGGGAGAGAAACAGAGGGATAGACAAAAGGAGACAGAGCGAGAGACAGAGAGATAAAGAGATCACCGGTCCTGGTTCCAGTGTTTGTCGAGCCAACGGGGGTCTCTGGTTCATAGAACGCTCCTCTGTGGATCCCCCTTTGTGGTACTTATTTTCCCCTTTCATGTTTGCGGTATCAGTACAACCCACCCTATGGCTATGGTGACAGCTTTGTCTTGGGTTTCTCCCCCTGCCCCAGATGACATGTAGCATGATTTGGGTGGAGAGATGAGTCCTACAGTCATATATGTTTAGCATGATCTCGATGATCTTCATTAGCATATGCAGGGATGTCAACTTTAATATACATTTCACCAATAATGAGGCAAAGGTCGCCCCGAAAACAGAGAACTAACAAGGCTTCACAAGCTGAGCAGAAAGTCCAGTCTTCACAAGACTTTCCCCTGCCAGACGCATCCTGTGTTATTTAGACAAGTTTTCTCACCTGAGTTACACAAGAGAGAAGCAAGCTCTTTGAGCACAAGGCCTACGTTATCCAGACTCCACATTATCCACCCCACGAGGATAGCTACATTTCAAGGTACTTGCGAGTGTTTGAGACATTTCTCCATGAGGCTCAGAGGGCCTCCCCCCTCTCCTTATCTCTCCTCAGGCTGCTTCTCTCAGTCTTTGTTTTAGGGAGTTTACAAGGTGTCTCTTACAGGTGTCAGGCTGTGTCCCATAGTCTACTGTCTTTCTGAGCTGTAAACCAGCCCCAAGGAGAGCTGCAAGTTCAGGTCACGCTGACTCTGTTTCCCCTCCAGCTTGTAGATACAGAAGGCAGGGTCCACAGTCTCTCTATGCCCCGAGGACCATGTGTGCACGTAGAGGGCTATGTCCTCTCTGACTGCTGCCTTCTCCCCAGGGAGGGCATCTTGAAGACAGCCAAGGCGCTGGTGGAGGACACCAAGGTGTTGGTGCAGAACGCCACAGCCAGCCAGGAGAAGCTAGCCCAGGCTGCACAGTCCTCTGTGTCCACCATCACCCGCCTGGCAGAGGTGGTGAAGCTGGGTGCCGCCAGTCTGGGATCTGAAGACCCGGAGACTCAGGTGGGGTGGGGTGTGTAGGGCGAACAGAGGCTGCTTATAGCTTGCTTGAAGGGGTTGAGGGTTGCAGGTGTCATGTGGTGCTCTGGGCTGGATCCTGCATGTTGTGGAGAGGGTTGTCTGGGCTTTGGCTGGTGCTGGTTGAGCTGGACTCCCTGTGTGCCCTGGAGTGCCCAAATTTCTCACTGTTGGGCCGCAGCACCCTCAGCCTGAGTGTGACCATAGCCAAGCCATTGCCCTGGTCTTGCTGTCCCCAGGTGGTCCTGATCAACGCTGTGAAGGATGTGGCCAAGGCGCTTGGAGACCTGATCGGTGCCACCAAGGCAGCTGCTGGCAAAGCTGGGGATGACCCTGCTGTCTACCAGCTGAAGAACTCTGCCAAGGTCTGAGCTGGGCATGATGGGAAGAGGGGCTGGGGCTGGGCGGGGGGGCGTGGAGAAAGAGCTGGGGGGCTTCTCTGCCTGTCTAGGAGCGGGAGGACAACTAAGAGGCAATCAGAGCAAGAGGGGAGGAAGGGTCACATAAAACGTGGGGCACAGCATGCAGAGAAGGCATTGGTGGGAGAACAAGATGAGGTGGTGTGAGTGGAGTATGGGGACGGGGATGTGTTGGACCAAACCACAAGGGAGGGACACATACGGGCAGCAGCCCAGAGCTTGCGTGGGTCTTCACCTGGCTCTCTTTTCCCTTCCACAGGTGATGGTGACGAATGTCACTTCCTTGCTGAAGACAGTGAAGGCTGTCGAGGATGAGGCCACAAAGGGAACGCGGGCGCTGGAGGCCACGATAGAGCACATACGCCAAGAGCTGGCAGTGAGTACAGCTGCGGTGCTGTGGCTGCTGTCCCTCCAAACGGCTGCCCCACACCTCACCGTCACCCCTCGCCTCGCAGGTCTTCTCCTCCCCTGTGCCTCCTGCCAAGGTCTCCACCCCAGAGGACTTCATCCGTATGACGAAAGGCATCACGATGGCCACAGCCAAAGCGGTGGCTGCTGGCAACTCGTGTCGGCAGGAGGATGTCATTGCCACGGCAAACCTGAGCCGCCGTGCCATCGCAGATATGCTGCGCGCCTGCAAGGTGGGACGGGCAGGGGACGTGGGTCCAGCACAGGTTTGTGGGTGGCTGTGGGTGCCGGCAGGAATGGTGCTGGATGTGAATCGGGGCTTCCCTGTCTCTGGGTTTCAGGAAGCTGCCTACCACCCAGAGGTGAGCGGGGACGTGCGGCAGCGGGCGCTGCGCTTCGGCAAGGAGTGTGCTGATGGCTACCTGGAGCTGCTGGAGCACGTGCTGGTGGTGAGTGTCCCTGCCCCGGTTCCCAGGGTGGGCAGAGGCTGCCTATGGATGCCAGGGTGCTCCCCAAATCCCCAAGGTCCTCTGGGCTCTACACCTCCCACTGAGGTCTTTGCACAGCCCCCTTCACTGCCTGTGCTGGCACAGCTTGTGGCCAAGCCCCTGCTGTGGGAGCAGATGTCAGAGAGATGAACAGGCTCTGAAGAAAGGTATTTGGCTAACAACAGGCAGAGATTAACTGCCTGTAAACAGATGGAGGCTGGAAATTCGACAACACGGGAGCAAAATCCTGAAGCAGCTTCCAGTAAAGGTGGTGGGAGTTAGAGACTTCAGGCAGTGTGAAAACAGAGCTTGTTAAGCTCACAGCAGAGTGGGAAACAGGCAGTGCCCACAATAACAGAGGTGATGACTGCAAGTGCCAGCTGCACCCTTTTGATCCAGTCTTCCTCTATTTGAGTCCTCCTGAGGACTTCAGCCGGCTTCTTTAATTAGCTGTCTGACAAGATGAGTGTAGTTTACACGCAGCAAATTAAGACCATAGAGCAGTAGAAAGGATCCAGTGAGGTCCTTCCAGCAGTTTGCATTCTTGGCGAGATTGCAAAGGTGGAGTTGAGGGCACCGGAGGGATGCACAGACCCAGCCCACAGAGCTGCGAAAGCCCTTGAACTGGAGTTGGGACAAAGATCGAGGGCGAGTCAGCTCTGTGGCAAGGTTTCACGGAGCTCACTAGAAGGGCTTGGTGACAGTGTGCCGTTCAGGTTCACCAGATACAAGGTGGTGGAGCTCAGACTGTGGTTTCCTGCAGGGAAAGCCCCTTTAGGCAGAGGGTAACCAGCGCTGGCAGCACAGAGAGGAGGCGGGCAGGAACGATGGCTAGAAATTGAAGCTGGGTGGAGAGGAAGTCAAAGGGTGGTTTTATCCAAAGGAGGTAACCACTGGGGTACAGTTCCAAGGGGAGCAGTGAGTTTTCCGTCTTCTGCACCTAGATCAAATGTCTGTCTGGAAGATGCTTTAGCCACACGTAAGTCATGGCAGCCAAGGCTGGAGGGCTGAGGAGAAATTCTCTGGCTGACCTGTTGTTAACAGATGATTGGGCTAATGACTTAGTGTGGCGGTGACGGAGGTCAGCCTACTTGCAGGGACACGCTATTCCGCTGTATTTTGGGTGTAACCGTCCAGCTGCTGTGTGACATCTGTTGAATATACATTGGTATATGTACATGAAATGTTCCATGAAATGTTCACTGGAGATGCATCTCAGTAAGCTTGTAGCCTCCAGGGTGCCTTCAGCTCCAGACAGAGACCATTTAGCAGTTTTAAACACATTGTCAGAGCAGATAGCAGACTTAATGTGGCATTTGGTCTGGATGCGCTTAGGCGGGCAAGCCAGCCATCACAGTGTGCCATCAGCTCAGTAACTCCGAGCCACTTGCAGCTCCAGTGGCTTTGCTGGGATGACCCCATGCAAGTCCAGGATAAAGCCATGACCCAGCCCAACCCCTGCAGCACTCTGGTCTGTGAAGGCAGGAACAAAGCACATGGGTCCCACTTATCAGAGGGCAGCAGGTTTCTGGAAAGCCGCAGGAAGGATGTAGAGGAATGGGAGGGGAGATGGTGGATGCGATGCTGCCTCGCTCCCCAGCAGTGGCAAGTCCGTTGCTGTACGCTGGGTCCCCATGAGAACCAGTGCCTTGCACGGAGCATGAATAAGCATGGTTAGGGTTCAAGAAAGAGGGTTATTTGACTTGGGATGGAAAACATGGCTCCCGGCAGAGGAGTAGGAAAGCCTGCATATTTCACTGGGGAGGGGAAGGAATTTGAACCTCTGTGGGGACTTGGTATTTGGTAACGATAGGTCTCTCCCTCCAAAAGCAGAGAGATCCAGTGGCTGAAAACTGCAGTGAAGCAATTCAGGGTGGGGAGAAATAAGGTGTAAAGGGGGGGTGAGGGGGAGAGCAGCTCTATGGCTGCTCTGGGTGTAGATGGCTCCTCCAGCCGCAGGAGCCTCCTCCAGGTGCTCCAGCTCCCCCGGCCCTGCGAGGCTGAAGTATGAGCTGATGATGGCAGCATGGCTCCCCACCTGGGACCTCTGATCCTTCGTTCCCACCTCTCCTCTTGGCTGCCCTTCACCCCTCACTGGAGAGCACCCACCTACCCCTGCCCGTCGTCCCCAGCGCCCCTGTGTCCTGGCCAGGGCGTTCACTGCTTTCTTCTCTCTCTTCTCCCTCCCTCCCTGTCAGCCGGTGAGTAAGGCGACATTGGGGTGCCTGCTGGTGTCTAACCTCAGCATGAGCCTTGCTCACGGCGTGTCTGCATGCCCAGCCCGGTGCTGGGATGGCACTTGTGTGTGTCCACAGGGACCCTGGGGTCTGTGTGTGTGTGTGTGTGTACTCACACCTGCTCTAGCTGATGGGCATCTGCCATCTGTGTGGTGCAAGTTGGGCCAGCGGTGAGCTCTGCTTGTGCATACGGACCCTGTGTGTGTGCACACATGTGTGCTGTGCTGTGTGCATGTGTCCTCCCCCACCCTGGTGAAGGACCCTCATGGCTCTGCCTGCCACCTTGTCCTGGTGGGGTCAGCCCTTCCAGGCTGGGACGTAGTGCCAGGGTCCACCCCTTTGCCCAGCTTGTGTTTGCAGACAAATCTCCAAAATGGGGACAGCGAGAGGAAAATGGTTCTGGAGCTTGAAATGCTTTGTGGGGGAAAGAAATCCTGGAGGGGGGTAGCTGCTGAGTGCAGGAAGGTTTGTGCTGAGGGTCGTGTGTCTGCGTGATGTCCCAGAAGCTCGGATGCAGAAGGACTAAGGGGGAGCTCATCCCATCCTTGAGCAGCAGGAGACCAGCCAGGGTCACTTCAGAAAACATTATGGGCAACACCTGATGTGTACACATGTAGGGGGGAGCTGGGGAACCCCACCTTTCTTCCCTGGGGAGCGCACCCCAAACAGACCTATGAGGTCCTCCTTTTCTAGGTGCTTACATCTGCTCCTTCCTCACAGATCTTGCAGAAGCCGACTCACGAGCTGAAGCAGCAGCTGGCAGGCTACTCCAAGCGTGTTGCCAGCTCCGTCACCGAGCTCATCCAGGCAGCTGAGGCCATGAAAGGTAAGGAAAAGTCCTGCTCAAAGGGGCAGGACTAAAGGCTGGGATTAGGGTGGTGGGCTTAGCAGCTGATGGAGGAGGTAGGGCGGGTCAGAAATGAGGCCACACACAGGTTTAACCTGCCTCATGTCCTGGTTTTCCTAGGGACTGAGTGGGTTGACCCAGAAGACCCCACCGTCATTGCTGAGAATGAGCTGCTGGGGGCAGCAGCTGCCATTGAGGCTGCCGCCAAGAAGCTGGAGCAGCTGAAACCGAGAGCCAAGCCCAAGGTAGTGGTGCTGAGCCTTGGCTGACCCCCATGCTCACCTTGGGGTGGGCTGGGGCTCTCCTGCCTATGCTTCAGCAGGTCTGAAGCCCCATCTGACACCCAGTCCCTCTTCCTGCACTCCTGCTGCCTCCCACATCCCTAGCTGGACATTCCTTGGGCAGCCCATGCCCTCCTGCACCCCAACAGTCCTTAATCCATCTTTATATGTGCCCCCCTCAGCCCCCTGTTGCTGTCATCCTGCTCTGCTTCATCTGTCCCAGCACCCCTGCCTGGGACTCACACCCTGTGTTTGCCCGCAGCAAGCAGACGAGAGCCTGAACTTCGAGGAGCAGATCCTGGAAGCTGCCAAATCCATAGCTGCAGCCACGAGCGCCCTGGTGAAGGCAGCCTCAGCAGCCCAGCGAGAATTAGTGGCCCAAGGAAAGGTAAAGCTGCAAGAGGGAAAGAAATAAGAAAATGTAGAGCTGTGATGGGTTGTCCCTTCTCCCGGGACTGCTTGTAGCCCTCATGCCCCATGGCAAGGGCTGTGCAGGGTGGTGAGCTTCATTCCTCCTCTCCTTCCTTGCAGGTGGGCGCCATCCCCGCCAATGCAGTGGATGATGGACAGTGGTCCCAGGGACTCATTTCAGCTGTGAGTATCAAGGTCATGCTCAGGGGGTGGGGGGGACCCTCCTCCTGGCTCCTGCTGCAAAGATGAGGATGCTCTGTCCTTGTGCTTTTCCTCGGTCAAAGAAGCAGCCATGCTTCTTGCTCCCTCCCCCACCAGCTGAGACGTGGCGTGGAAGCTGGTTGTCACCTTCTCATGCCCCACAACCTCCTTGGGACCAGTCAGGGCATACCCTCCCCAGGGGAGGCTCTCGTACTCCCCCTGACAGCCTCTCTTGCTGCAGGCACGCATGGTGGCTGCTGCCACCAACAACCTGTGTGAAGCCGCCAATGCAGCAGTGCAGGGCCATGCCAGCGAAGAGAAGCTCATCTCGTCCGCCAAGCAGGTGGCTGCCTCCACGGCGCAGCTCCTGGTGGCCTGCAAGGTGAAGGCTGACCACGATTCGGAGGCCATGAAGCGGCTCCAGGTGAGTCCCAGGCTGCCCCTCCAGACCCAGCTGCCTCCTCATGGCTGCTCGAGGGGTGGGTGGGAGTGGGTCAGGGCACCGTGGGTGCTCCCCAGGGCTCACGCTCCCTGCCTGCATGCCGTCAGCGGGGAGCTCATACGCTTCAGGTCGCTTGGTCTTTACTGCTAGCGGCGTGTCAGGCGTGTGAGTGATGCTGGGCTGCTAAGCCCAGTGGCGTTCGGGGATGATGAACTGGCACAGGAATGCCTGAAATGCATGCACTGCATCACTGCCATGCGAGAGGTTAATGTCTGGGGGACGTGTTCTGTAGCACCCTTAACCCTCAGAGGCCATGGCACACAAGAGGTTAATGCCCATGCATTGCCGGGGGGGTTAACATGGGGTTCCAGCACCGGTCCCTCGGGGCCAAGGGCTGGGGAGGGTCAGCGGGGCTGCCCCCAGTCCCTGCCCCACAGCTCAGACAGGAGCCAGAGCCCGGCTGGGAGCAGCAGCGCCTGAAATGGTCATGAGCGGGTGGCAAGGCAGCGAGCCATGTAAAGGAATCCCTGCCTGCAGCTCCCAGCGTGCCTGGCTGCCTGTCCTGCCTGCCAGCCTGGCCTGGGGCAGGGGTTCTTTGCCCCCTGCCTCCCCCCTGCCCCCCCCCAAATAGCAGTTGTACCCAGGGGCTGTGACTTACACTGATGCTCCCGCCTTCCCCACTGCAGGCTGCCGGCAATGCTGTAAAGAGAGCGTCGGACAATCTGGTGAAGGCAGCGCAGAAGGCAGCTGCTTTCCAGGACCATGATGAAACGGTGGTGGTGAAGGAGAAGATGGTCGGAGGAATTGCACAGGTGAGGAGCGGGGCTGCTCTGATGGGGCAGGAGGGTCCCTGGCTGCCACCACAACTGTGTGTGCCAGTCTTAGGAGCATGTCCTACCACCCACCAGCACAAGGCATATCTCCAGAGAGGCTCACAAAAATCCAATCTCACCCAGCACCAGTTAAAAACTGTGGCTGCGCTCTTGTCCCGCCACATGTAGCAGTGAGCACAGCCAGTGATGGTGCATGCTCCCAAGAGTGTAATTCCCTGGCTTCTCCTTGGTGGGGTGCTCCCACCATCCCAGGGTCCATGACATGTGTGAAGGGCAGAGGATCGAGTAAAGGGTGAGAGCTGCCCAGTACAGGGTGCCACAGGTCGCAGTGCTGCTTCCTGGCTACAGGCTTGCAGCTGAGACCCTCTACAGGGTGTGTGGGGCTGAGCCCTGGGGGCTGTGCTGCTCCCTGTTGTCTCCAGAGGACTGTGGTCCCACCGCAGGGCCAACAAACAGCCCTGGTGCCCAGGGTCACACCAACCCAGGGAGGCTGTGGCTGTGATGGAAGTGTGATGGAGGTGTGGCTGGCATCGTCATTGCCACAGCAGCACAGCAGAGGCTCCAGCCATCCCTGCTGGAGGCAGCCGTGACCCCCAGGGCTCTCTCCCTGCAGATCATCGCCGCCCAGGAGGAGATGCTGCGCAAAGAGCGGGAGCTGGAGGAGGCGCGGAAGAAGCTGGCCATGATCCGGCAGCAGCAGTACAAGTTCCTGCCCTCGGAGCTGCGGGACGAGGAGCAGAACTGAGCCCCGCACCCTCCCGCCGCCCACCCCACAGACTGCCGCCTGCCCGCCCGCTATTTAAGACGATCCGCCTCAAGCAAAGGGCTGCCTGGGCTAGACCAGAGCCCTGCCTGCACCCAGAGCGCCGGGACTAACCCAGCTGCTGCTCCAAGCCGGCGCCGCACCAGCAACCCAGCTTTGCTGCCCAGCCCACCTTCCCACACGCACCCAGCACACGGCCAGAGCGTCCGGAGGGACCCGGCTGGGGTGGGAGCCGGGGCTGCACCGGCTTAGAGCTCACCCACCAGCCCCAGGGTGCGGGGCTGGAGAGCTCTCACTATAAGGGGATATTTTTGTGTGCCTTTTGTCTTTCCCACTCATGCTTCTTTCTTCTTTCTCCTCTGTGCGGGAAGGGGGAGAGGCTGAGCTCTCTCACGGACCCGCCTTTCACCTCCAATGCCTTATTGCTGGCTGAACCTTCGTCTTTCTCCTCCTCCTCCTTCTCTTCCTCCACAGCTTCCCTGGGAAGCACCGAGCCCCCTTCCCCCTGAGCATCTTCTTCAGCCTGGGCCCCTCTGGGGACCAGCGGGGCTGGAAGCCTCAGTGCCTCTGCTCAGGACTGGGGGGGAGGATGCAAGGGGTTCATGCCCTGAACTGCTCTTTGCCTTCCCATGGGGCTTCCCCCTGCCCATGGCCCCAGCCAGCTCTGCCCTCTTCCTCCTTCCCAAGTGCCTGCATCATTTTCCAAGATCTGCAGTATTTTTGTAACTTTTCCATTTCTCTAGTATTGAGCCTGCAGCAGCTTTTAAAGTTCATTTATTTCCCCCTCCCCCAGCTAATGCCCTGCTCATTAACACCCCGCTCTCGCTGGGGTCCCGCAGCCCAGCATCCCACCCCTCCTCGGTTCCGGGACCCCCATCCCTCCCCCTTTGCACTCGCTGAGGCTTCTTTCACTATTTTGATACTTTAAGCATCCTATATTAAACATTGAAGGAAACCAGCTCCCCCTGAGGCTCCAGGGTGGGGTGGGGGATGCCAATGTCTCGGAAAGACGCGTTCATCAATAAAATCTGGTTTTCCTGCTTTCTCGCTGCCTGGGTATCAGTGGGACCCCCCGCCCCCCCCAGGAGAAAGGGAGGGGGGGGGGGCCATGGGTGCCTGCCCTCCCTGCAGAGGCGGGGAGGGGGGGAGCGTAGCACGGGTGCTTATACAGCATGGAAAATATTTGAGGCACGTCCAGCCCCAGGCACTCGGCAGGCCGGACCCCCGCTGCCAGCCATGTGCCGGCCCTCGCAGGTGCTGCCGGGGGGCCGCTGCCATGGGAGGAGGCCCTGGGGATTTTGTTGCGGGGGGATTTGGGCTTTGGGGCTGGAGGGGGTGGGTGGAGGGGCAGCTGAGCTCCTGGCTCTATTCCTGCAGCCAGCCAAAAATACCCCTGGGTAGGATGCTACAGGGGTTGCAGGTGGGAGACACACACACCCCCCCCCGGTCACTGGTGACCCACCGGTGGGGAAGCGGCAGCCCTTGGCGTGTTGTGGGTCTGGGAATGCAGCTGGAGCCCTCCCGACTGCTGGTGCTGAGCTCACCCCCCGAAATAGCCCCCCGGGATCGACCTGCGCAGGCAGCAGCTGCCCTGAGCGTGTCCCCACCTGTTCCCACCCTGTCACTCAGCAGGGGTTCGGGGGCCCCGAGCGGCAGCAGGACGGGCAGGGATGCTGCGGGGTGGAGCGGGGACGCGGGCGGGCTGGCATGCATCCCCCGCCTCCAGGACCTGTCCCCAAGCAGCGTGAGCTACAAGCATTGCAAACGGTGAGGGCAGCATCCCGCAGCATCCCTGCCGGTTTCCCCTTGTCCCCTTGCGGACACATCCCCGGGGGTGCAGAGGAGCTGTGTCCCCCCCCCCCGGGACGTTTGCCCCTGGCCAGGCTCCAGGGTGGATTTGTGGCTCTTGCAGGCATCCCAGTCCTCCCAGCTGTCCCCTGACAATCTGCGCCGGCCTGACCCGGCACCAGGCTCTCACCCAGGTACTGGCCGGACACGAGGCCCTTCTTAGCGGCCAGCAAGGAGAGTGAGTGGGCACAGCATGGTAGCGGCCCCAGCTTCATCCTGACATCTGGGGCCAAGGGAGCTCCAGCACCCCCAGCACAGGGCTGCGAGCACATCCACTGTCGTGTCCCCAGGCTGGAGACTAGGCAAGGGGTGGTGGCACAGACACCAGGGGTGGGACCGATGGGAGGGATGCACACCCACAACCCTCTGCACCCCTTTGTGCCAGAGGTCACCCCAGAGGATGGCCTCAAGGGTGGACTTGTGGGCCTGGGCACCTGGGTGGCCCCAGCTGCGCTGCTCAGACGTGGCCGTGATGCCTGGAGCAAAGGGGAGTGGGCACCAAGGGAAATCTGCATCCTTTGGGGGACATCTGAGGGCTGAAGCCCCGCATAGCTCCAGGGCAACTGCCGGGCTGCTCGCACCATGCACATCATCATCTTTGCCACATGTGCCGAGCCCATGAAATTGCTCTGGTCTGAAACATCTTGCAGAAAACCTCACCCAGGAACGACGGGAGACAGATCTTCCCCCTCCCCTCAGAAAGCCACGTGCTGGTGGTTACTAACTCTCCTTGTCCAAATATGTGCCTAATTCGTCAGTATTAATAGCTGCTCTCTAGAGTCCAGCAGCGGCTCTTCTGCTGCTTTCCCAATGGTGCCAGCAGCCCCTCGGTCCTTGGCTGCTCCCATCCCTCCTATGCCTCCCATAACACATACTGGCTTTAAACTGCAAGAGGGCAGGTTCAGATTAAACGTTAGGAAGAAGGTTTGCACTCTGAGGGTGGTGAGGCACTGGAACAGGTTGCCCAGAGAGGCTGTTGAGGCCCCATCCCTGGCGGTGTTCAAGGCCAGGCTGGATGTGGCCTTGGGCAACCTGGTCTAGTGGGAGGTGTCCCTGCCTATGTCAGGGGGGTTGGAACTCAATGATCTTCAAGGTCCTTTCCAACCTAAACCATTCTATGATTCTATGAACCTATGAACCCGGGGCTGAGGGCTTCTAGAAAGCCACTTTGTCCAGCTATCAAAAACTTTTTTCTCCCCTCTTCTTGGAGCACCAGCGCCGAAAAGTTGTGGCAGGCAAGGGCTGGATGTGTCGCTGGGGTGATGGGCTGGGGGACACCACGCATCCCTCTTGTCCCTGTCCCATCCCAGCCTCCCCACGTGCCGCACGGCTCCTTCCAGCCCCCCCAGCCCAGAGCCCACCCTGCAGCTGGGAATGCGCCAGAAGCATTTACGAGCGTTATTAAAGCGCGGGTTATTTTTGGAGGAGCCAGGATCTGAAGGGTTTGCATTTTTTTGCCTGTGGAATACAGTTTATTTAGAGCAGAAAGACAGAGAGGGGCAGCGGGCTGCCCCCGCACCCTGTGTCACCCTGAAATGCCACCCTACGGGCTGTGAGTGGGCCAGGTGTCCCTGTGGGTGCTGGGAATGATGGCACCAGGGTGGAGGCAGGGGGGAGGTGGGTGCCAGGGAGCCTGCATGGAGCTGACTCCCTCCTGCCGCACTGTGACGCAGGAGCTGGACGGAGAGGTCAGGGGCTCCACTCGCTTCTCTCCTGGAGGATTTTCCCCACCTGGGCAGTGCCAGCCCCTGGTGTCCCCAAGTGCAATCACAGTTTATGGGTGTCCCCAGCTGCAACCACAGCACGTGGGCACCCCTGAGTGCAATCACAGCCTGAGAGTGTCCCCAAGACTTCAATGACAGCCCATGGGTGACCCTAAGTGCCATGCCAGCCCCTGAGGTGCCCCCAACCCAGTGTCAGCAAGCAGGGTCCCTCAGGCCGCAGGGTGCAGTGACAGGGCACGGGGTGTGCCTGGGGCAGTGCCAGCCATGTAATGTCCTCTAGCGCGGGGACAGCTCTGGCCAGAGCAGAGGCAGGTCTCAAACCCTGGGGGTGGATGGCTGGTGGTGTCCCTGGGGCACAGGAACAGCACACTGCCAGCCCATGCTGTCCCCAAGCACGGGGCCAGAGACTGTGTGTTCCCCACAGTGGTGAGGGGCTATGGGAGGTCCCCTCCAGCCCAACACCACTGGGGCACTGCCACCAGAAATGCCCCTACCACAGTGCTCCAGGGTGCCTCTAGCACAGTGCCACTGGGTTGCCCCTTGTGCAATACCCCTGGGGTGTCTGTAGCACAGTGCCACCAGGATGTCCCCAGTACAATGCTCTGGGGTGTCCTGAGCACAGTGCCACCAGGGTACACCTGGCATAGTGTCGCTTGGCTGTCCCTAGTCCAGTGCCACCAGGGGTACTTCTAGCATAGTGCCACTGGGGTGTTCCTTGCCCAGTGCCACCAAGGTGTCCCTAATGCAGTGCCCTGGGGTGCCCGTAGCACAGCGACCCGAGGGTACCCCTAGTACATTGGCCTGGGGTGTCCCTTGCGCAGTGTCACCAGGGTGTCCCTAGTCCAGTGCCCTGGGGTACACCTAGCGCAGTGCCACTGGGGTGTCCCTCACCCAGTGCCACCAGGGTATCCCTAATGCAGTGCCACTGGGGTGTCCTTAGTGCAAGTGCCACCAGAGTGCTCCTGGCATAGTGCCACCAGGGTACACCTAGTGCAGTGCCCCAGGGTGTCCTTCTCACCATGTCCCAGGGTATCCCTCACACAAGGGTTTCCCTCACCTGGTTGCCACCAGGGTATCCCTAGCGCAGTGCCACCGGGGTACACCTAGTGCAGTGTCCCAGGGGTGTCCCTCTCACAGTTCCCCATGGTGTCCCTTGCCCGGTGCCCCTGGGGTACCCCTAGAGCATTGCTCTGGGATGTCCCTTGCCCGGTGCCACCAGGGTATCCTTAGTGCAGTGCCACCGGGGTACCTCTAGTGCTGTGTCCTGCAGTGTCCCTTGCCCGGTGCCCCCGGGGTGTCCCTAGAGCGTTACCCCGGGATGTCCCTCGCCCGGTACTCCCGGGGTACCCCTAGCGCTGTGCCCCGGGGTGTCCGTCGCCCACTGCCACAGGGGTGTCCCTCGCCCGGTGCCCCCGTAGTTGCCCAGCGCCGGGGCTGCGATGGTGCCCGCCGGGGGTGCCGCCGCCCCCCCCCCCCCTCGTCCTCCCCCCGTCCCCCCCTCCCCGTCCTGCTCGGTGCGGCGGCCGGTGGCGAGCCTGTCCCTAAAAGGTGCTGGCGGGCGGCGGGGGAGGTGCTGGGGCGGCCCCCGCCCGGCGCAGCCCCTCCCCGGCTTTTAGGCGGCGCGGCGGGGCGGGAGGCGCAGTGCCGGTGCTCCCGTCGCCCCCGGTGCTCCGCGTCCCGCCGCCGCCGCCCAGCGCCCCGCCGCCCAGCGCCCCGCCGCCACCATGGAAGCCATCAAGAAGAAGATGCAGATGCTGAAACTGGACAAAGAGAACGCCATCGACCGCGCCGAGCAGGCGGAGGCCGACAAGAAGCAGGCGGAGGACCGCTGCAAGCAGGTGGGTGTCCTGTGTCCCCCCCGGCATTGCCAGGGGACCCATGCCTTAAGGGTGTCGAGCCTCGGGGACCCCATCCTGCTGGGTGTCCAGCCTGGGGATCCATCACCCTAGGAGTGTCCAGCCCCGGGGACCCCATCCTGCTGGGTGTCCACCCTGGGGACTCTGCACCCTAGGGGTGTCCAGCCCTGCGGACCCCGTCCTGCTGCATGTCCAGCCTGGGGACCCCTGTCCTATGGGGTGTCCAGACCCAGGGACCTCCCCACGCTGCATGTCCAGCCTGGGGACCCCTGTCCTAGCGGTGTCCTACCTTAAGGACCTTGCCCCACTGGGTGTCCTGATCTCAGCTCTAGGGATGCTCAGCCCTTGAGACCTCACCCCATTGGGTCCCCAAACCTGGAGACCTTACCCTGCTGGGTGTCTGTACCTGGGGACCTCACCTGCTGCATGCCCATCCCTGGGGATCTCACGCCTCTGGATGCCTGTCCCTGGGGACCTCACCCCACTGGGTGCCTGTACCCAGGGACCAGCACTTCAGCCTTTTGCCCCTGATCACTCACATTGGTTCCCTCAAACATGCCTTATCTCCGTGGGACACTCCGATGCCATGTCCCTATCCCTCTGCCAGGGAGACCCTTGGAGACAGCATACTCCCACCCCAGCTGCACAGAGATGTGGACCTCAGTGCTGCCCAAAGCTGCGTCCCCAAGTCAGGACCTCTTCAGTCCCCTACACAGGGAGGAATCCCACCACCCCCTTACCCCACTAGGCTCAGGGATGCTGGGGGCTACTCCAGCCCTGGGGACCATGGGCTCCCTGAGGATGTGTGGCCCCAAAGTTGACAGAGCGAGCCTGGGCCTCCCCAGGAGGAGGATGGCCATCTCCCTACAGCCTTGGGGGCACTGTCATCCCCCCTGACCCCCGTCCTCCGTCCTTTCCCCAGCTTGAGGAGGAACAGCAGGGTCTGCAGAAGAAGCTGAAGGGCACAGAAGATGAGGTGGAGAAGTACTCCGAGTCTGTCAAGGAGGCCCAGGAGAAGCTGGAGCAGGCAGAGAAGAAAGCTACAGACGTACGTAGACGCACCAGCAACTCCTCCCCCGCGTGGGTGCTGGACCTCGGGGGGGTGAAGGAAGAGGGGGGCCTTATATGGAAAGCGTCCGTGGGGAAGACTGTCAGGATCCCATTCCTGCGACGCTAACACTGAACCAGGTTGAGATGCAGGGTAGGGATTGGATGGATCCTGCTCAGGGTGCAGGGACTGGGACAGCCTTGGTGGGCACCACTCGCATGGCCGGTCCTGCCTGGAGCTTTGCGGGCAGCCGCCTGCCTGGATCCCCAAAGCTAAAAGGGACGAGTGTCCCAAACTGCGTCACTGGTCCCCAGGCATGCGCCTCCACAACACTTGTAGGAAAAACTCTGTGGCACTTGCTAAACTATGGCAGGAAAGCAAAAAAGAGCCGAGAAATGGGAAAAGCTCTTTCCTGTGGCCAGCTGCTGAGTGCTGGCTGCAAGGAAGGATGCTTGGGGTGCATGGATGGGGCTCGGTCATTTTGAGGTCCAATGTGCCACCCTGTACCCAAGGAAGGTGAAAGCCAGGAAGAGTTTTATTTAGTGCTGTGACTGATGTTTCTCCTGGGAAATGGATCCCGACGGGGAGATGTTAGGAAGGTGTTGAAATTGGCTTGTGCCCGGCTGGGATGAAGGGTGGAACAGCTGTGTGCGGCCACAGAGCCACTTGGGAACGGGGTATAACGACCTGTGGTGCCACACAGAGTATTTGACACCCTATAAATAAATCCTCCTTTTGATAGCCAGTCCTTCTTTGATGAAAACCAACCCTGGAAACTGGAGGAGAAGCTAAAGGGGAGCCGGCTGGAGTATGGCCAGCAGGGCACAGCCAGGCTTTTTAGGATTGAGAACAAAAAATTCAATCCCAGCTGGTTTATGAAGCTAAATGGGGGAGATGCGTCAAATCTCTGAGGTGGCTGCCAAGGACAGGGGTGAGCAGACAAGGACGAGCAGCGGCAGCACAAGTCCCCAGGGTGGCCCAGAGCCCTGGGGAGCGGCTGGGGGCCTCTCCAGCGTTGTTTGCTGACCCTACAGACCTGCCCTGGTTTAGTTAGATTCTAAACCATGTACTTAAAACATTGAAAATCCACTGGAAAGGCACATTTACCCTGGCGTGGGGCAGGCATGTTGAGTTGGGCAGGGTGGCTGCCGTGTGTAGCGGGGTTCATACTGGTCTGACTGGATCCATGCTGGTGCGGGACAGGGAAAACTCAGTGTGGGGTCCGGCTGAGTGTGGACATCGCATCCCCATTGTGGGGCTCAGAGGAAGGAGCAAACAGTGGTGCTGGGCAGATATCGGCTGTGGAGTGGTTTGCCACTGGCAGTGGGTTGCACGATGCTGTACTGGGCAGGGAGGGTGCCTGTCCCCGCTCTTGGTCCACAGCAGCTTGGCCAGTCCGCAGGCTTCAGCATGGGAGGTCCCATCCCAGCAGATATGGGGAACGGGAGCCACTGACCCCTCCAGGGAAGGGTTGGAGGGGGAGGCATGACGAAGGAGCAGTGCCCTGGAGGGCAGGCTGGCTGCGGCGGGTGCCGCAGGCAGGGCTGGGAGCCCCATCGCCAGCACCGTGGCCCCAGCTCCATGCCGAAGCCTGGACAGGCTGCGCCGTGTGCGGCGGGCTCTGGGAGTCACCAGATCCCCGCGCCAGGGACCTGAATGTGCTGACAGCACTAAGTGCCAGGGCTGGTGTCACCTCCTCCCTGGGGTGATGCGCAGAGCAGCTCCCGGCGCCAGCGGAGCAAGCGCAGGGTGGACCCCCAGAGCGCAGCAGGGGTCCCCGGGGGTCCCCGGTGTGCCCCTTGGCTGCCAGGACAGCGTGTGCCTGTGAGCACGGAGCGTCCCCATCCCTCGGCCGGGTCAGGGCTCATCACAGCGATCCAGGCAGGCTCCTGTTCTCGGCAAAAATGTCAACAAATGCCTTAAAAGAGTAAAACTCCCCCTGCTGTGGCTCTGCCCTGCCTCCGGCACCAGGTGGCAGTGCACGAAGGTCGCGGGGACTGCCCTAAGAGATGCAAATACGGCCCCCCCAAAGGTACTTGGAGGGGGGTCAGATGGTGACATTGACCCCTGCTCGGCAGCTCCACGTCGCTGGCGGCCCCTTCCCAGCAGCTCTGCCAGGCCACCGTGGCCCCACCACCTCCTTGTCCCCAGGAGGGACAGCCCATGGTGCCCAGGGCAAGATGCGGGCACGGGCTGCTGGGCACGGGGCAGCCGGGACAGCAGGTTTAGCCATGGCAGCCCCCTCCAGCCCCCCGCGTCCCCAGCTGGTGGCCTGTCCCTGGCCACTCAAGCAGGGCCCAGGGAAACTCTCCAGCGTTCCCAGGCCATGATCCCAAAGGCTTCACCCAAGTTCCCGCCCCGGTTGCTCTCCCCAGCCGAGACTTTGCTCTTATTTGGCGATTCCCCGAGCCGGTGGGAGGGAACGGGGCTCTGCTGGGAAGTGACTGCATCCCTGGGTGGGGCCAGAGCAGGAGGCACCCAGCTTGGCCACCGCAGGACTGGGGTGGCTGTCCCCCAACCTGCCGCCCAACTTGTCCCCCGCCTGCCTGCAGCCCGCTCGCCCCTGCCCCATTGCTGCCAGGGACCCCCATTTCTGCTCTGGGCCCCATGCACTGGCTTGGGAGCACTCTTGGCACCCAGGCGTCGTGCTGGGAGCAGGACAGCATCATCTGGGACCGAGGCCAAGCCCGAGGCCATGTGCTCCCATGGGGACCCGCAGCACCGCCTCTTCCGCTGCCACTTGGCTGGGGGTTGTAGGGCTGCAGGGCGCTGCTGGCAGTGTGGCCAGATCTCCCCCCAGGACCCCTGGCCCCGCAGCCGAGAGCAGCAGGCAGGATCAGCCTGGGAACTGGCATCCCTGGAGGCAGGTGTGAAGTGCAGCTGGGGCTGCCCAGGAACTGTCAGAGCTCCTTAAGGGAGGATTGAGTGCCACCAGCACTGGTCTCTCCTGATGGATCAGGGCAAGTGCCCCGGCAAGGATGTAGATCCAGAAGCTGAGAACTGTCCTCTTCCATGGGACAGAGCCCCCAGAGAAGCTGGGGGGTGCAGGAGGCTCCATGGGCCCCATGGGTCTCTGTGGGGCTGCCGGCCAGGTCCTCACTTGGGTGAGCGGATGCCAAGGGACTGAATGGAATGGCTGATGGGGACATGGCTGTGCCCTGGGGGTCCAACCCCAGGACCCTTGGGGGGATGGCTGGGAGGGGGCTCTGCCCCATCTGCCTTGTGCTTCTCATTGACTTACCTACAGCCTCTATGGGGAAAAGTCTATGACCCCCCTCAGCTCTGCAGCAGAGGGTGTTGGGGAGCCCCCATGGGTACACCGCTCCTGTGTCTATGGGGGCTCACAGGGGCCAGGCTCTGGCACTCCCACACTCCCTGTTCTGCCCAGAGAAATGGACTCCCTGCGCTCCTCTCCGTCGATCTGGGGGATTTTGGTGGGACTCTGCAGCCCTGCCTGGGGGGCACCATATGCCCTGCTGAGGGGGGAACTGCGTGCTCTGCCTTAGGGGGACTGTGTTCCGTATCCTGGGGGGCACCATGTGCCCTGTCTGGGGTACAATGTGCCTCGGCAATGGGGACTGTGCGTCTGCCTGGGGGGGGGGGGGGGGGGGGGGGCGCACCATGCACGGGGGGGGGAACACGGACGGTACGCCCTGCTCAGAAGCCACCGCACGTCTTGCTTTGGTGGGGGCGGGGGAGTAGCGACAGCGACCACTGCTTGGGGAAGACCCTACGTCCATCCCCATCTCCTGGGGACAGTCCCCTGGAGGGGGGTGTGCGGGGGTGAGGGGCACCCCGCCCGGGGAAGGGGGAGGTCTGTGTGCGCTGCCCGCGGGAGCGGCGGCCCGGGTGGGTCAGTGTCAGCGGGAGGAAGAGGAGGAGGAGGAGGAGGAGGAGGAGGAGGAGGAGGAGCAGGAAGGGATGGAGGCAGGGCGGGCGGCGGGAGCGGCCGCTGCCTGAGCGCTTCCTGCCGGAGCCGGGCGGATCCCACAAAGGGTTCGGCGGTGCGGCCTCCCCGCCGGCAGCACGCACCCCCCCCCCCCCTCCATCCCTCACACCCCCCGGCTCCCTCCGCCATGGCCGGCATCAGCTCCATCGACGCCGTCAAGAAGAAGATCCAGAGCCTGCAGCAGGTGGCCGACGAGGCGGAGGAGCGCGCCGAGCACCTGCAGCGGGAGGCCGATGCCGAGCGGCAGGCCCGGGAGCGGGTAAGGGCCGCCGAGGGGTTTGGGGAGGGGGAGTGGACTCCCCGGTAGCTTCCCGTTAGCTTCCCGGGATGCCCCACCGGGTCCGGCCCCGCCGCCGGCATCCTTGGCTAGCCCCCTCCCCCGCCGCGGTAGCCGGGCCGGCTGCCTCCGGTGGCCATCGCAGTGCCGCGGTCGCTGGCCAGAGCCAGCGGGGCAGGGGGATTCGGGACACGTCCGCTGCCTCCTCCAGTCGCCTCCTCCGTGGGTCTTGCGAGGGATGCTCGGTGCGGCGAGGGGTCCCCGGGGCTTCCCCGGCTGTCGGGGCACGGGGGAGCGGAGCGGCCAGCGGCTCTGCTTAGGCTCGGGCAGACAGACCCAGGGAAAGGATCCCCTCCTGTGGAGGGCGGCCGTGCCCACGGCTGAAGATCCCACGCCCAGGCTTCTTGTCTAGATCCCAGCGGGCTCCGTGGTCCAGGCCACAGCAGTCACAGAGCCCTCGGCTCTCCAGCATGTCCCTTGGTGAGGACAAGCCACCCCTTTGTGCTGCCACTTGCCGAAATTTCCACTCTGTGGCAATGGGACAGCATTTTCTGGCTGCAGCTTGTTCCTGGTTTGGCTTTTTTATTGTTGTTGGGACTGAGTTGTTGTTTTTTTTTTTTTTTTCTTTCTTTTTCCTATACCCACTCCTTTAACATCCTCACCATATCAGAAGCGGCAGAGCTGGGTGCGGTACCCGGGCTGTTGTCACTCAGGCTGTGTGTGGAGGAAATGGCCCCTTCCTGCAGCTGCAGATCGGGTTCCACGGTCACTGGGCGCTGCCAGAGAGCTCATGTTCCCAAGCGTCCATCCAAGCAGCTCTGATCCACTGTGGGGGTGATTCCCTGGGAAAAAAAATAAGCTCCTGACGAAGTGAGGCAGATGCCACCGGCAGAGCATCACCCCACAGGAGCCAGCCCCAGCTCTCCTTTGGGTGGTCCGGCTGGAGAAAAGCTCTCAGTGAGCTCAGAAAAAGGGTGTTCACGGGATGGAGGTAGCTGTTATGCCAGCCATGGGGCTGGCTGCCCTCCTGGCGTGCCGCCGGGCTGCCCCGCTCGGAGACGTGCCGGCTGCGCCCGTCGCCACCCTGCCGGCTCGCCACAGGGGACTGCGGGTGCTCAGTGGGGCCAGGCAGGGTGTCAGCCCCTCGCTGCTCCCACGGTCTCCCTGCTTGGCCGCCGTCCCCCGGGGCATTCCCGGCGCTGGAGCACGAGGCTGGACAGGGCCGGGCGCTGCAGCCGGCCAGGCTGGCTCCACACTCCTGTGAATAAGCACGAGACATTATCCCCCAGGTTGGTGCATACCTCCCTGTGTCTTGGTGCAGGGGGCTGCTCCCTGCAGAGAGGTCTCATCGCCGCCCATCCAAGGTTTGTCTTCCCCGCAGCCCCCCTCCGCGGGGAGCATGGCCGGGAGCTGCTGAGGCAGCGTTTCCCGGCGGTGGCGATGGAGCAGGAGGCCTTTACCAAATGGAAAGAGCACGGGGCCAGGCATCGAGGGGTTGGCAGGGAGCCAGGGCCATCGCTCCTGGCCGGCCCCAGCTCCCGGCCCTGCGCACGGGGAGCGCCAGGGAAAGTGGGGGGCCCTGGTCCTGCGGGCCCCGGCGGCCACAGCTTGGCTGGGTGCCATCCCGCCGAGGGCGACTCGCTCCATTGCCCCTGGCACTTTGCTGTGCATCATCTGGGGGACGAATGACTGTGCTCAGCTTCAGGCTGCCCCGTTGCGTAGAGCTCGGGGGGGGTTCCCACAGGAGAGGCTCCCGCCTTGCTCCGCTGCCTCCGTAAACAGGAAATCCACAAGCGGCTCCAATCTCCTTTTCGGGAGCGAAGCTGCACAGGGCATTCCTCCCCCTTTACTCACTGCTCTGCAAACCCCAAATACCATCCCCGTGACGGCACGGCTGCTACAGCCACCCTACGCTGGCAAACACACCTTGTCCCTCTCTGGGGCAGGAGCTGGAGGTGTGAGGACATGGAGAAGGGGCTGCACATACTGGGCTGGGGTTGCGTGGCCAGGAGGATGCAGCACCAAACAGGACACTAGGAATGGAGAAAACCCTGTTGTCTCTGTAGAAAGGCGAGGGGATGCATGGTTGGCATCCTATTCCAGTGAGTGTTGGCTTGTTGCATGGTGCCAAGGGGTGTTGTGGGTAGCAAATGTAGAAGTAACCAGTGAAAATGCTTCTTTTTTATATACATATATGAGACATGGGGTGACCAAGGGGTTTCTGCTTCCCCAGGCTGAGGCTGAAGTCGCTTCTCTGAACCGCCGTATCCAACTAGTGGAGGAGGAGCTGGACCGAGCCCAGGAGCGCCTGGCCACTGCCCTGCAGAAGCTGGAGGAGGCTGAGAAGGCAGCTGATGAGAGCGAGAGGTGTGATGGGGAGGGACAGCGGGGGTGGCATCAGGTCACCATTGATTACAGGCGGCCCCCTTGGTTTCACAGTGAAGTGAGCTTATGGGGTTTGCGTTGGTTTTCCTGCTGGCCTCAAAGGGAGAGAGCAAAGCAACAATGCAAAGAAGTCCCCCAGATACAGGCATTCTTAAATAGGCTTTGAAATTTCTAGGGCACCCACAAAATCCTGAAAAAATTTGATCTGGTGTTTATACAAATATCAGTCTGTAACCAAAGCCAGAGGGTGCTTGGAGCCTGTTTTCTGCCCCCGAGCAGCCCCCTACACTCAAGGGCTGAACAAGGGCCCAGGAGGGGAAATTTATGCCTGGGAACTAAGGTCAGCTTTTGAGAACAAACCAGCCTCATTCCAAAAAACAGTCCTGCAAAATGTCTTGCCTCGTCCTCGTGGCAAGCAGGTTTCCCAGGCAGGAGCCGGGCACGCGAGGGCACTCAAGTTGTATGGGAGTGCCCGGACACATCACGGCATTCCTGACAGTTACATGAGCTCTTCCCTCCATTGGCAAAGACCAGTTTGAGCAACAGCATCTGAGTGAGAGGAGAAGAGTCTGTAGGAGTCCCTGCTGCGGGGGTTTGGCGACCCCCCTGCTTGCGATCATTACTTCTGAATGAGAAAAGGCTTTGCCATGGGACATTTTCTAGCATTTCCTAAAGGTTGCTGGCATGTCAGGCTGCTTTTGTGGAGGTTGTGGCTGGCTCATCCTGGGCTGTGCACATTTTTGCCTCCAAATGATGCGTTCAGGACCTGCCTGGTTGAGAGGCACCATAGCCACATCTCCTCGCTCTGGAACATGACCCTGGGGTCAGCTCTGCTGCTGTAATTCTATGCAGGAGCATCCTTGGGGTACCACTGGTGTGACCTGACTGTGTGGGGTGGCTGTCAAGTGCTGGCATCCCCAGGCAATGTCCCATGTCTCTGGAGCTGGAGGACAGTGGGATTAGGGTAGAGATGGCATGCAGAAGGTGCAGGTGCCATCTTGACCCACAGCAGTAACATCTTCTGGTTTGGGCTTTCCTCAGAGGCATGAAGGTCATCGAAAACAGGGCCATGAAGGATGAGGAGAAGATGGAGCTCCAGGAAATGCAGCTGAAGGAGGCAAAGCACATAGCGGAGGAGGCTGACCGCAAATACGAGGAGGTGCGTGCCCCCTTTTCCCAGTCCTGACCCTGCAGCAGCACCCAGGGCCACCTCTTCGCAGCCTTGTGCCCCCCAGCTGGGGGCTGATGCATGCCTCTTGCTGCCGTCAACAGGTTGCCCGCAAGCTGGTCGTCCTTGAGGGAGAGCTGGAGCGCTCAGAGGAGAGGGCAGAGGTGGCGGAGAGGTGAGTAGGGCTCCTGGTGGGCAGCGTGTGGGGGTCCAAGGCAGCCCTTGCCCCAAGTCCCTGGCAGCTGTGGGGATGGGGATGTCTGTGTGGGGATGGGGATATCCCTCTCTGGGATGGAGTTTGCCATCGGGATGGTCCCTGGGCTTGCAGGCTGTGGGCAGGGGGATGCCGGCCTGCTGGCAACACATCCTTGACCCTGTTCTCTGCTGTCCCCTTGCCGGGGTGCCCCTCTTCCACCCCAGCCGAGTGAGACAGTTGGAAGAAGAGCTCCGGACCATGGACCAGACTCTCAAATCCCTCATTGCCTCAGAGGAAGAGGTACTGGGGCAGGGGCGTGGGGCGACACACAGCAGCCCCCCTTTCTCTGTCGCTGTCTCTCAAACCGTGCGAGCCACCTCTCTCCTCTCTGCACCGCTGCCTCCACCACCGACCTCGCCTCGCCTCCTCCTCCAGCGGGTGCAGGCTGGGCACGCTCCTCCATCCCTCTGTGCCTGCTCTCTTTCTCGGCGGGGCTGGCAAGAGCCCAGCTGGTGGCGATGCACGGGGCGTCCGTGCGAGGAGGCACGAGGAACAGATGAATGGATGCGTCCCGGCAGCTCCTGCTCGCAGCGGCTCTGCTCCTTTTCCACCTGCACTGAATTTTCTCCTCTCTCAACTTGTTCTCTTTCTTTCTTTCCTCCTTCCCCACGACCGCTCTTTCTGCTCCCCACTCTCTCCTGCCCCCTGGCCCCGCTCCCCCTCCTGGCGGCCCCTGCTTGGGATGTAGTAAATGTGGTGACCTAGAGGAAGAGCTGAAAATTGTCACCAACAACTTGAAGTCCCTGGAGGCCCAGGCTGACAAGGTAGGACCCGGTGGGGCTGCTGGGGCTGGGCAGAGTGCGTGGGGTGTGGGGGTGCTGGCGTCTCCTGCTGGGGGAAAGGACAGCCAGAGGCGTCCCCTGGGGTTCATGGGTGCTGTCTCTGTCTCTGCAGTATTCCACCAAGGAGGACAAGTACGAGGAGGAAATCAAGCTTCTAGGGGAAAAACTGAAGGAGGTAAGGGGTGTGGGGCCAGCACTGCATCGGTGCAGGCATGAGTTTGCCATCCCGTGTGGGTTTTGACCCTGTTATGCTTGTGTTCTCTCACCATTCCCCAAACTGCAGCCCTGCACCACGGCAGGTGCCTGGGTCTGAGATGCCCCCTGTATCAGCCTGCTCTAGTTTAGGGTGTGAGGGTCCATGGGGCCCTTGTCCCTTGTCCTTCCCAGGGCAGGGCTCATGGAGGAGGGTACCAGAGATGCAGACGGGGCAGATTTGGGCTGCAGTGCAGCCTGCACCATCCCTGTCATGCCCTGCAGCTCACCCTCTCCCCACTGTGCTCCTGCAGGCTGAGACCCGGGCGGAGTTTGCAGAAAGGTCTGTGGCAAAGCTGGAGAAAACCATCGATGATCTAGAAGGTAAAGTGTCCCCGCTGATCCTGTGTCCCTCTTTCCCAGGGAGCACTTGCCAGCATTTGCCAGCATTTGCCTCTGGTGGGGCCAGAGAGGGCTTGGCTGGGGTGAGGGGGGTGGGCAGGGGTCCCGGGAGGGGGGAGGCTGGATGCTATGGTGTCTGGGGTGGCAGCGCAGAGCTGCTGGGGTTTGGGCTCTGCCCTCGGGTGGGGAATAGAGCCACATCCACGCTGCCTGTGCCCGCACGCTCCTGCCGCCCTTGGACCCCCACTCACAGCCACTCTCTCTCGCTCCACTGCCTGCCCTCTGCCAACCCCCTCCACCTGCAGATGAAGTGTATGCGCAGAAGATGAAGTACAAAGCCATCAGTGAGGAGCTGGACAATGCACTTAACGACATCACCTCCCTCTGAGCCCCCCGCCGGGCACTAGCACTGCATTTCCTCCCCCCGCCTCCCCAAGCCTCTTACCTCCCCAGCTCGGCTGCTTGCCTGTCCGGCCACCCCACCGCTCTCCTTGCCCGTTCTGTCCTCCTCTGTCCTTCCTAGCCTGTGCCGGTCCATCGGCTCCTTTGTGACAGGAGCCAGCCCAGGATGTTCCTGCAGTCCCCCTCTTTAGGGAAAGATGAGGTGTAGGTGCTTAGGCGTGTTTGGTGGAGCAGGGGAACAGTCCCTGGGACCCTCACGTGCTGGGCAGACAGTGCCCATGTAGTTGCAGGTCCATGCCCCAGCATTTCCCAGTGAGGAACAGGTCTGTTCCCAAGTGCCCTTTGCTCCAGCAGCTCCTTCCTCGGCTTCCCAGCAGCACAAGCACCAGGCTCTGCAGCTCCGGGGCTGGTGGGCCACCCACCCCCCATATCCCCCCAGCAAAGACCCCTTGTCCTGTTTGCTGGACCCAGGGTGGAGAGGACCCGCACAGGGGAAGCTGCCAAAGCCCAGGCCCCGGGGATGGAGTTTTGGGTCTGGCTGTGCAGGCAGCCCTTTCCCAGGCAGACAGGCAGGCAGCTCCCAGCCCCCCGGCTCCTCCCTTGCCCCTGTCTCCCTTCTGTCTTTGCACATCGCTCTTCAGTTTGCATTTCATGACTTTTCTTTTATGTTCTGTCCCTCTGGGTTACTGAGTTGTCTCAATAAAGCATTTTCTTTCCTTGGTTTCTCCGTTGTTTTCTTCATGCTGCTCTGTCCCTCATCTCCTGCCTCCTGTCTCACGCGGGTACCAGCAGTGGGGTGGTAGGAGGTCATTGCAGGCACCTCACAGCCGCAGGAGCCCTGGGATGGCTGTGGTTGAACCCTGAGTGGCTCCTGTGCTGCCAGGCTGAGCAGGATGGGGCCCTTTGTGCCTTGGCTCAGGGGATGACTCCAGCCACTCCCTGGCTCTCACACACAGCTTTCCTCATCTTGTGCCATCTTCTCCATGACTTTTTTGGCCTGAAGTAGCAGGGTTAGACCTGGTCCTGTCCATTCCCTGTCCCCACTCCCAGACATCGCCTGCAAGCAGCGATCTCAGCCCTGGAATCCCTCCTGCATCACCCTCCCTTGGTGAAGGGACTGACCCTACCCTTCAGCAGCAATCCTTAAATGGGTCCCTGATCCTATTCCTCCTTCCTCAGCATCCTCCCTGCCCCAGAACCCAGTCCCCAAATTGATGGACCCACAGCCTTGTCCCTGCCCCGGGACTGGCTGCCTCCTCCTGCCAGTCCAGCTCGTCCCCACTGCTGGCTGGGCAGCTGCGGGATTTCCAGCGAGGGCTTTGGGGAACACTGTCTCTTTTCACTAACTTGCCTTTCTCTCTCTCTTCCCTCTGCTGCGCTGATGTCTTCATTTTCTCTAGAGCGCTCCCGGCAGGAGGCTGAGAGAAACCGCGTTCTCACTAACGAGCTGCGGGTCATCCTTACCGAACTTAACAACTGAGCTACACAGAGTTCCTGGCCCCAGCCCAGCCTCCCTGCCCTGTTTTGGCCAGGCTGGCTCGGGGCTGGGAGCCCCTGCCCACTTCCTGCTGGGGCTAGGTGGGGTGTGGAGCCTTAGCTTATCCCCCTGGGGGTAACCACCCTGCTTGGCGGGGACAGGGAGCCCCTCCGGAGCTGACTTTTTCTTGGGAGAGGAATGAGGGTTTTTGTGATGTCCTGGGACGCCCATGGATGGCTGTCTCCCAGCATCAACCTGGCCCTGCCAGGGAGGGATGTGGTGGTTTGTATTGCTGCCTTCCTCCCCTTGTCCCAGGAGTTGGCAGCCAGCCTCTTCGTCAATGTGGTCACCCCAAACAGTGCAGGGAGTATCCCCTTGGAGTGGGGTCCCTGCAGGGTGCTGGGAGGACTGGAATAAGAGCTGGGCACCCAGCAGCACCCACTGCCCTAAATTTGGGGCAGGGGACAGGGAAGACCCCAGCTGGGAGTGCTGAGAGATGGGGCTGGGTGGGCAGAGTTCTCGTCCCATCCCTGTCTCTAGAGGAAAGGAGGATGCCATCTGGAAGCAACCACCGAAGGAAGGTGCCTCGGCAGCGGACTGCCTGGCAGAGCTCATCCCTGCAGCCTCGCTAGCTCTACTCTTCTTTCTGCTGTCCTCTCTGCCCACCCTCCTGGGTTGCTGTTTCACTCTTCTTCACGGAGCACCACTGGGTCGTGCAGCAGGCACTGTTTCTCCTCTTTCACTAGCCAAGGGTTTGTGCACGTGCCCACAGCTGGACAGTGGTGATGCCCCAGGCCAGGAGGTGCTGGTGGCTGGCCAGGGAATGGTACCCGCCAGTGGTACCTGCACTGTAGAGGGCCTGGTCATGGGCAACGGTGCACCATGGGAGGATGGAAATATTGAAGAGTGGAGACCACCTGCTCCCAGTGACCAGCCTGGGTGGCCTGGCCGTCTCGGCAGGTCCCAGAGTGGCTTGGCTCATCCCTGCTGGTTGACTGGGTTGCTTGCATGGATTCTGCTCTGCAGGGATGCCCCGCTCAGCTGGAGGCGACTGAAATATCCGTCTGTGTGCGTGTGTCTGTGTTTGGTGTGGTGTGCGTGGGTCTGGCTACACCTGGGTACACTTGTGCTATGTCTGTGTGCGTGGCTGGGCGTCTCTTGTATTCACAGAGAGTCTGGCCAGTGCCAAAGAGGAGAACGTGGGGATCCACCAGGTCTTGGACCAGACCCTGCTGGAGCTGAACAACCTCTGAGCTGCCCTGGGGAGCCCCCGTCCCTCTTCCCTACCCCACACGTGCACCCCACTGGCACGCTCAGGACGTCATCAGCTGAACTGCGTCTTGGCCAAATCCACACATCCATTGAGAAGGGAAGCCTGGAAGCCTTACACCATGGCTCAGGGGCATCTTGTCTGTGCACAGCCTGACTGGCTCTGTCCTGTCTTCATGTCCAAATTAAAGCAGTTTGACAAGATGGATGGGTGTGCTTGGTTCTTGTGGGCGAGCACAGGCTCAGGGAGACATGATGGGGGTTTCACTGCCCAATGTGTGCAAGGAGGCTCCACAGGGGCTTGGGTGCATGGTGGGTAGGGCTGGCCTAAGGATGTCCTCTGTGGCCACAGGGGGCTGGGAGCGACAATACACATGGTTTGGGCTGCATTTCCTCATCTCCACTTCTTTGGAATGCACAGGAAGCCTCCATGTCTCAAGCTCAGTCCAAACTGACCATCCTCTTCAAGTGCATGGTGATAGACATGTCACTGGTGTGTCCCCTTCCACAGCCAGCATGTTACCTGCCTGGCACCTGGGGAAGCCACAAGGTCTTTGACCTCCCCATGGGTTCATGACGCTATCTGAGGACACATACAAGTGTGTGACCACGCATGCTCACATTATTAGTTATCAGGGTCTTCTCCAGGTCTGGGGTTAGCTGCTTACCCTGTGTACTAGTTGCATTTTCTATTACCAGCCACTGAATGCCTGCCTGAGGGACAACTGTGTAAACTAGCAAGTACTAATGCAGTAAGCAACCACTTCCTGAAGCATTTAGGAAGTCTGCTCCTGGCTTGCTGTATTTTCTCCAACACAAATTGAAGAGCAGCAGGATGCATCTCATTGCTGTCACCAAAATGGGCTGGATTTCCTGGACTTTCCCAAAGTCATGATCTAGTCCTGCCCTCTGCTTCAGGGCCCTCCATGATGTGTGTTGAGCCCCGTTGTCCCACGCTACTGGCGGATATTGCTCTAAAAGCACAGCCTCATGCTGTCAGGAAACATAATTCATACTGACCCCTTGCCAAGCCAGGCCATCGCCCCAGCGAGCAGCCAGCAGGGATAGCTTTTATTATCTGCTTTCCTTCATTTGCTGCGCCTCTCAGCTCAGGAAAGGAGGGTGGTGAGATTGCATCTCTTTCCTGCCCAGGTGCTGCCGGCCTCCTGCCCTCCCAATGGCCCAACACCTCTGGTTCGTGGCTCTGAGACCACCTCCTACAGCGAAAATGGCTCCCCTTGCATGGGATGCTCATTTTCTGCTTGTCCTCCTAGGGTGCGAGACCCACCTTGAACCACAGCCTCCCACCCTGAATGCCCTGGATGTGCTGGAGAGAAGGACAGTGCACGGCTGCCCTGCTGAGCTGGCCTTGCGCAAAGGCTGGAGCTCCTCCTTGGATCCATCTTGCTTTTCTGCAGCACATCAGCTGAGCCATTCCATTGTTTGGTCAAAGCACCTTCCAGGCAGAGGCTTGTGTGGCTGTAAAAGGAACAAGAGTGTAAAACCATCTCTTCTCCGGTAGCCTGCACCCTGCACTCCAAACAAGCCTGCCCAGTGCTCCTATCAGGGTGCGTCCGCTGTGCCCAGCCTCTGGGCGGCCTTCGCCTTCCTGCTGGGACAAAGAGCCCTTTCACACCCAGTGTTTTTCCCCAGTAGCTGCTGCTGCCTCCTGGTTTGGACCCATCCATTTAACTTAACTATTTACACACACAAAGGCAAAGGCCTTTTTTTCCCTCTGAACTTCCTGTGGTTTGGCAGTGGCTGCCGTTCCGAGGTGATGCTCTGCCCCAAAGACATGAGCCTGTCTTTCATGGTTCAGCAAAGCTTTGCATTTTCTCTATTGTCCCACCCATCTCCTGTCCCCCAAAGCACTGCAGAAAGATGGAGGCTGGGGGAAGCTTTGGGAGGCTGGGGCACTGTGGAGCTGCTGGCAGGGGAGGTTAACCTGGAGGCTCATCTCCCCACATGCATCACTCAGACCCACGCTGAGGACCACTGTACCAGTCCCCTCCTCCCTCCCGCTGCACCTCTCCCATTGAATTTCAACCTTTGGATTTGTTTATCTTGACCTGACAGACTAAAGATCTCTCCGAAGGGCTTTCAGCCCTGGTGTGGACTGCCACCCCATTGATAAACCACTACATTAACCTCCGGCAGCCTCCCACATCTGCGCTCTTCTCCAGTTTTCTCATCACTCTGGTGTCTCATCTCTTTTCTGAATCCTTCCCGTTCAATATCGTTGAACTACATGCTGGAGGGGAAGGATGACACAAAGTGCACTGCAGAGACATTTTGATGAGATGGACAAAGACCACCGCCACCCCACAATCCCTCCCTGTATTTATAGCCCCGTGTGTTTGGGTTAGGGTGGGAACAGCCCCCTTGCCAATCTGTGTGTGTTCTGCAGGGCTCTGGGTGATTTCAGAACAGCTCAGGCTGCCTAAAGCCAAGTGCCGTACAAAGCTCCCAGTCTCCAAACTGGTATTACCGATTTGTCAATCCCAGCAGAGGACAAGACAGATGGAGGAAAACGTAGACAGCCATAACCACACAGTGCTGTCTCATTTCTGTACAAGCTTCACATGGCCCATGTGCAGCACTCATTACCGCACCCCACACTGGGGCTGCACTGCCCGAGCTGTGAGCACAGACCAGGCAGTGCAAGAGGAGTGTGTGGCCCCTGCTCGAAATGCTCAAGGGCTGCTGGGGATCTGGGAGCAGTGCTGGAGCCCCCCCTGCAGCGAGGCAGGCCTATGGCAAGGTGACAGGCAGCTAGGGACCCTTGGGGACAACTAGCACACCTCACCCAACCCCCAACCCCCTTGACTGGCCCAGGTCCTGGGGGGCAGCGCAGGGACCCCCTCAGAGGTGACAGGGCCAAGCTCCCCTGGGTGCAGGCCGTGTGCAGTTGGTACAGGCTTTGTCCCTCCATGAGAGGACTGGGTCTCATCCCATGCAGGCCATGTCCGCCTGGTGCAGGCTGCAGACACCTGTGCTAGGACCAAGTTACCCTCGGTGACAAGCTGTACCCACCAATGCCAAGTCATGTCCCCCCTAGTGCTGGCTGTGCCCCCTGTCACAGGGCCAGGTGCCCCCTGTGACAGGTCCCAGCCCCCTGGTGCAGGCCATGTCCCCCTTAGTGCTGGCTTGCCCCCTGTCAAAGGGCCAGGTGCCCCTGTGACAGGCCCCAGCCCCCCGATGCAGGCCATGTCACCGCCAGTGCTGGCTGTGCCCCCTGTCACAGGGCCAGGTGCCCCTGTGACAGGCCCCAGCCCCCTGGTGCAGGCCATGTCACCACCAGTGCTGGCTGTGCCCCCTGTCACAGGGCCAGGTGCCCCCTGTGACAGGTCCCAGCCCCCTGGTGCAGGCCATGTCCCCCTTAGTGCTGGCTTGCCCCCTGTCACAGGGCCAGGTGCCCCTGTGACAGGCCCCAGCCCCCCGATGCAGGCCATGTCACCGCCAGTGCTGGCTGTGCCCCCTGTCACAGGGGCAGGTGCCCCTGTGACAGGCCCCAGCCCCCTGGTGCAGGCCATGTCACCGCCAGTGCTGGCTGTGCCCCCTGTCACAGGGCCAGGTGCCCCCTGTGACAGGCCCCAGCCCCCCGGTGCAGGCCACGCCCCGCCATGACAGGCCCAGGGCCCACCCCGTGACAGGCCCGAGCCCCGGGGTTCAGGCCGCGTCCCCTCAGTGCAGACGGTGCCCCCTCAACGACAGACCCAGCTCCCCCCGCGGTGACAGACCCGAACCTCCACCGCAGGCCGCGCCCCGCCATGACAGGCTCTAGCCCCGCCCCGCCCCGCCCCACCCCAACCCCCGCCCCCGGTCCCGCCCCAGGGCGCCGCTTCCGGCGGCGGCGGCGCGCGCATCCGGCGCGTGACGTGAGGCGGCCCCGGAAGGGCGGGGGAGGGGGGAGGGGGCAGCGGGGCCGGGCCGGGTCGAGCCTCCGGGTCTCGTCCCCGTCCCGCGTCCCGGGTCCCGCCGCCATGACGCTCGCCGTCTTCTTCGGGTGCACCTTCATCGCCTTCGGGCCGGCGCTCGGCCTCTTCCTCTTCACCATCGCCCGCGACCCGCTGCGTATCATCATCCTCATCGCCGGGTCAGTCCCGCACCGGCACCGGCAACGAGGGGGGTGGTGCCACCGTGGGTACTGGTGTGGGCCTAATGGGGGCACTGGTACTGGTATCGGTACTGTGGTGGCACCAGTGTCGGTGCTGGTACGAGTATAGACATGAGGGGGTACTGGTACCAGTGCTGGTACTGGTACCAGTATTTGTGTGACAAGGGTGCTGGTACCAGTATGGGTGTGAGGGAGGGTACCAGTATGGGCGTGACAGGGGTGCTGGTACCAGTACCAGTACCAGTACTCGTACCAGCACGGGTGTGACAGGGGCGCTGGTACCAGTATGGGTGTGACAGGATTGCTGGTACAAGTATGGGTGTGACAGGGGCACTGGTACCAGTGTCGATGCTGGTGCCAGTATGGGTGTGACAGGGGCACTGGTACCAGTGTCGATGCTGGTGCCAGTATGGGTGTGACAGGGGCACTGGTACCAGTGCTGATACTTGTACCAGTATGGGCGTGACAGGGTTACTGGTAGCAGTACTGGTGCTGGTGCCAGTATGGGCATGACAGGGGCGCTGGTACCAGTACCAGCGCTGGTACCAGTATGAGTGTGAGAGGGTACTGGTACCGTGCTGGTACCAGTATGGGTGTGACAGGGCCCCTGGTACCAATGTCAGTCCTGGTACCAGTATGGGCATGAGGGGGAATTGGTACCAGTATGGGTGTGACAGGGGTGCTGGTACCAGTGCCAGTACTGGTACCAGTATGGGTATGACAGGGATGTGGCTGGTACTGGCAGAGGCAGAATGGAGGGACCAGTACCAGTGCCATTGTGGGTACGACACAGGCACCAGTACCAGTACTCATACTGGGGCTGCTCTGGGTGCAATAACAGCACCAGTACCAGTACTCATACTGGTTGCTATTGCATGACAGGGGCATCAATATTGTTTCTCTTAGTGGTGCAGTCATGGGCACGTTAGGGACACCAGTACTCATACTGGTGGTCATGGTCATGATGGGATCACCAGTACCGTTGCTCATACCCTCGTGTGAGTCTGGTGGGGGCACCAGTATCCAGACTTGTACTGGTACCATTGCAGGCACAGTAGGAGCACCAGTACTTGTACTGGTACTGTTGTGGGTGTGACAAGGAGCACCAGTACTGGTGTGATTCCTTGCACAACAAGGGTAGCTGTACTGGTATTGTACTGGTACCATTGTGGTCACCGCATCACGTGGACATGTTGTGGAGGACACTGGTATCATTAATGGCATGGCATCAGTGGAACACTGGTATCAGTACCAGTGCAGGGTTGGTAGTGGTACTGGTGCATGCGTGGGATCAGTAGGGTATGGTGCTGGAACTGGTACCAGCGTGGATGTGAGCCTGGTGCTGCTACTTGTACTGGTGTGGGTACAAGGGGGCCACTGATGCCGGCTCTGGTTACCAGCAGAGGAGGATTGCAGGCACAGCAGTGATACCAGTACGGGCGTGACCTGCCCAGCACTGGTACTGGAACGGTGCTGGTACTGGTAGCAGAGTGGACAATGTCAGGGCACAGCTGCCAGTGCCGGTACCAACACGGAGGGGTGCGGATGTGGTGCCGAGGGGCACAAGCATGGCAGCAGCACTGGTACCGGCACTGGTCCCGGCACAGCACCAGTGCCAGCAGGCATTGTCTCTTGCAGGGCTTTCTTCTGGCTGGTGTCACTGCTGCTCTCTTCCCTCATCTGGTTTGTTGCGGTTAAAGCCAGCGACCCCCGGGATGAGAAGTTGCAGAAGGGGCTATTGATATTTGGGGTGATGTTCTCTGTGCTGCTGCAGGAGGCCTTCCGCTTCCTCTACTACAAGCTCCTCAGGTAAGGGCATCCCTAACCCCGCTCCAGTGCTGTGGGATGGTCTTCCCATCCTCCTGGCTGTGGCCCTGCCAGTTTTCAGCTGGGAGCTCCTGGGGTGTGGGGGATGCTAAGGGTGGCACCAAGCCACATCAGTCCTCACTGGTAGCGTGCTGGTGGTACCTGTGTTGATACGTTGACCTCTAGTGGGTCTCAGGTGGCAGAGCAGAGCAGTCCTAAGGTCTGGAGGACCCAGGGCTGAGGTGGTTGGTAGCGTCTTCCTGAATTTGGGACAAGTAGGCTGTGGGTTTGGGCTGCTGCAGAACGTGTCACATCCTCTCTGCCCTGGTGACTAGCACTGGCAGTGCTCCAGCAGCTCGGGGGCACGTCAGGCACTGAGAAATGCCAGCTTTGCTGTATGGGGGACAGAAGGGTTAGGGGTCTGCCCTGGCCTCCTGGCAAGTCTTGTTCCTTTCTTAGGGACAGTTTTATGTGAGCAGGGACAGCCTGAAGGTGGTTTCGGGGCTCTATGGGGCAGCACGTCGCCACTGGCCCTGTGCTCGATGCCTTGACCAGCCCGGGGCAAAGTCTCTGCGCAGCCTGAGCAGCTCCCGGCCTCACTGCTGCCACCAGCCCAGAGCGCAGGGGCTTGTACCACCTGATGGGTGAGCATGCGCTGCACCCTGTACTGTGTTCGGACGGATGGATGGACGGACAGATGCTGTACCAGGGTTGGGCAGGCAGACAAGGGAAGGTGATGAAGAAGGGGTGGGCATCCCTCATACCCACAGCCTTCCTGGCTGGCTGGGCACTGGCAAGGGGCCGGGGGAAGGCAGGGGAGGGGGGCCAGCTGCGTTGGCTTGCACCGCTCCCTGCGGCAGGGTGCTGCCAGAGGCAGGCAGACAGAGGGTAGCAGAGCTCCACGGAGTGGCCTCTAACACAAACCACTGCATTTCATTCGCCCTGGGGATCTCTGGTTGCAAGCGCTGCTGTCCTCGCTGGGCTGAGGAGCCATCTGGCATCTTCCTCACCTGCCACACCTCTAGCTAATAAAAATTATGAAGACCACCTCTCCCAGTTTCTTCCCCAAACGAATTTTTCTAGCTCTTTGAGTTCTTCCCTGCACCTTCTCCATTTCTTTTCAACATCTTCTAAGAGTGTAAATGCAAAGATCAGGTACACCTGCCTGGCATGTGCCTCCCCCACCGGTGCTGGGGCTGTTTTCCATGCAGAGGTGCTGCTTGCTTTGCATCTGACATCCCATTCACCCCAGCCCTGCCCTGCGGGGCTGGCTGGCATTCGCATCCATCTGTGGAAAATAATTCTGTGTGGCTTCTTGTGGTTTTCATGTGCCAATTTTTCTGGTGGTTTAGGGCGGTTGTGCAAATGCCCTCTGTGGTGGGTGTTGCGGTTTGTGATGGGGAGGTTATGAGGAGGGTGGGATGGTGCAGAGTGAGACCCTGGCTCCTGCCTGCTCCATCCTGGTGCTGCACCGTGCCTCGAGAAATGGCCAGGCTGTGCCGGGTTCCAGCATGATCTTACCCCACAGGAAGGCCATCGAGGGGCTGGTGGCCCTCAGCGAGGACGGCTGCTCCCCCATTTCCATCCAGCAAATGGCATACGGTGAGTTCTGTGCAGAGTGGGGCACCCCAACTGCGGGTCCAGGGGCAAGCCCAGGCAGGGCTGGGCATGGTGCTGGGGGGAAGGGGAGGGTTCTCACACCAAAACTGGTTAGGAGGTGCCTGGAGTGTCCCTGGGTGGCTCAGGGCCTGATGGAGTCCTTGTCCTGGCAGTGGCTGGTGTGGGCTTTGGGCTCATGAGCGGCGCTTTCTCCATGATCAATCTCCTGGCAGACGCGTTAGGGCCTGGCACTGTGGGCATCCATGGGGACTCGCAGCTCTACTTCCTGACCTCAGGTGAGCGACCAGCACCCTTTGCCCATGTCTCTCAGAGGCAGCAGACCTGAGGGACTGGGGCACAGCCCCTCTGCTCTATGCTGCACCTCTGAGTCAATCCCTGTACACATCTGAGCCCCTTTACAGTCCCCTGCCACATCTCTCTGTGCCAAGCCCTTTGCTCCATACCCTGTGATCTTCTCTGCTTCTCTTCCCCATCCCTCTCACACTCAGGGTCTGCCTCAGTGCCTCCCAGTCCAGCCCAGCAGTGCTCCTGCTGCCCTTTCCCAGCTCCTCTCTGTCCTTCCCTGACCCTGCGGGCTGGGCCAGGATGGGTGGTTCCCTGTTGACACCCCTCTGCCTCTACTTGCAGCTTTTATGACCATGGTGCTGATTTTCCTTCACACCTTCTGGGGGATCCTCTTCTTCCACGGCTGTGAGCACCGGCGCTGGTGGGAGATCACAGCAGTCGTTGTCATGCACCTTGCCGTTTCGGGGTCGGTGAGTAGCTGGGAGCAGAGCTCTGTGCTGAGGCTTGTATTCGGGGGTGGCCATGGTCTGTGTTGGTCACCATGCCAAGGAGGGAAACAAGCCTTTGGCACTAGTGGGGCAATTGGGTTTGGGGGACTTGCAGCTGGCTCTTCACAAACCAAATCCTCATGCTGGTGTCCCCTGTCCCACTCTACTCATTGAGGCGGTGATGCTGCCACCCGCTTATCCCTGTCGTGTCCCACCTGCTCACCCCTCCGCTCTCCTGCCTCTCTCCACAGACATTTTTCAACCCCCTGTACGTGGGCAGCCTGGTGCCCTCCTACCTGCTGATGGCCACTGCCGCTGCCTGGGCTTACCTACTCTCTGGGGGATCTGTACAGAACCTGCGGCGCTTCCTGCTCTGTGAGTCCTGCTCCATAAAGGGGATGGGGGACCCTATGGGTACCAGGATTGGTGCTGGGATGGGAAGAGGATGTCACTGGGGCTGGAACAAGGGCGTAATCCCTTTGGCTGCCAGACTGGAGGAGAATCTGGGTTTGGGGGCCGTGGTCAGGTTGTTGCTTCTCCTGGAGGAAGTGGGTGGAGTAAGGAGTCTGGTGAAAACTGACCCCCTGTCCTCTTGTTCCTGCAGGTCTACGGAGTGGAGCCAGCCCCCAGCCGGGATCCTGAGGCCCCGCGGGATGTTCCTGTCCCCGGCCACCCCTGCCCTCCCCTCCATCCTGGCAGCAAGAGCAGCCGTCACCTTCTCTGCAATATCTTTTCTCCTGGACTGGGGGACCCTGGCCAGTGGCAGCCAGCGGACCGGTGTGGCTGGGGCTGGCTTGCTCTGGTGCTGCTTTGGGAGCCCTCAGAGAACAGCTCAGTTTTGGGGGACCTGGCTTTGCTGGCCTCGCCACAAGCAGAGCCCCAGTTAGCCTGCCTGGGAAGGATGCTACCTTGGACTGCTGGAGGCCTGAGCCCAAAGAAACCCATCGCATCTCTCCCCACCGCAGAAGATGTGCTGTCCCCTGTGCCAGGGCTGGGGCAGGGGCTGCATCACCTCCTCACTGTGGGGTGGAGGAAGCAGCTTTGCAAAGCAGTGTCACGCTCTGGGTTGGGGCTGACCACTGCGGTGCTACTTTTTCCACCTCTTTGCGCAGCCTCGCTGCCCTGGGAGCTGCAGCCCCCGTGCTGGATTGCGGTAGCTGCAGTGAGCCGGCATCCTGGTGCAGGGAGGATGGTGCTGGGGTGATCTGAGGGGACTGACAGCACCCAGGACAGGGGGAGGATGGGGAAAAGACAATACTCAAAGGGCCCAGCAGACACGGAGGGGTGTTGGAGGGCTCAGGAGGAGATGCAACCCCAAAGCTGGTGCCGGCACAGCTTGGGGAGGGGATTCAAGGGGCCATTCCAGTGGGTCATTGCCCTCGTTTGCATTTGGGGGGGATTTTCAGGTGGGCACCAGCCCTAATCCTATGCCACAGGGCTGGAAGGGAGAAACTGCCACCAGGCTCAGGGCTGAGAAGGCAGTTTTATCCACAGTGGGCTTTTATACCAATAAAAAGAAGTACCAGAGACAAGCGGGGCTGTGTGTGGCCAGCAGTGCTGCCCTTGTGGGGGGAGGGTGCAAGCACCCTGCAGCGGTGGTGGCAGTGGCTTGTGCTGGTGTGACTGGTCTGGCAGTTGCAGACCCCCATTTCCTGGAGGTCTTGCTCCTGCTCTCTCCCTCCTAACAGGAGCTGGGCTCTAGTTTTAGTGCTTTGGGGTGGAGGCTGCTGAGAGCTGGAGGAACCTGCAGGTTCCTCCCCTCTGCGGGACCTGGCGTGTTTCTCTTGGTTTTGGTGTGGCCATAGAGCTCCCTGGGGCTTGGCTCCAGCTGCATTGGAGCCACCAGGAAAAGTGGGAGGTAGCTATGGTAGAGCTGGAGGGGAGCTGGGTGGGGGCTGGCCAGCAAGGAAGCAGTGGCTGTGCCACCTTCAGCTCTGCCTTTCTCCAGCCTTACTAAGCCACGGCTATGTTTTTCCAATGCTTTGCACAAATAAGAGGAGGAAGAAGTCCCAGAGCGATGGAGGGCAGGGCCAGGCTGTGCAAGGAGCCCTGTGCTGCTTGCTCTGGAGCTCTGCCCAGGGCACAGAGGTGGATGCTGCCTCTGCCAGTTGGGAAGGGGTTCCTACATGTGCCTCTCCGCTGTGGATCCAGCTCCACCGGTCCCCTTTCCTGCCCCACAGCTTCGCACAAGGACAGTGGAGAGGGCTTTTTGTTTTGTTTTGGTTTAACCTTTTTTTATAACAAAAATATCTGCTGGGGCCAGATACTGCCCCAGGCAAACAGTCCATATGGGCAGCCCATGCAGCCGAGGGATGCTGGAGTACTGTCCCTCCCTTGGCCTGGGGTGGGAGTGAGGGGAGGTGGGGTGGCAGGCTGAACCGGTGGGCCTGGGACTGCCACAGAGGCGTGGGGCTCAGGCGGTGTTCTCGGTGCTGGCTGCCGTGTAGATGACCTTGGATTTGGTCGGTGAGTCCAGCCTGGTGGGGGAGGAAGGAGCGTAGTGTTAGAGCAGGCAGGGAAGCCTTGCTAACCCATCTTGCTGCCCGAAAGACCACCCTTAACCCCTCTTCTCATGCCCCTGACCCGTGATACGCCCTGCGCCACCTCCTCCTGCAGCTCCCCATCGCTCACCGAGTGTTCTGGCTGCGGTGCTTGTAGATGTACAGCAGGAAGGCCAGCGCTGTGACGGCAAAGAGCACCCCGAAGAGCACGGCCAGCACATCTCCTGCAAGCCAACCACAGGCACGTTACACTGGGGATGGCTCCCTGCGGCTACTGGCTGAGGGAGATAGGGCAAGGCTTGAGCAGGCTGGTAGCCCAAAGTCAGAGGGGACACAAAGACAGCAGCCATGGCTGAGCATGCTTACCTGCATGAAATGAAGAGCTGGAGTGTCCTTCTGTAGAGGAGACAGAGGTGAGAAGATGAGCACCAGCTGCACAGATGCTAGGGCAGCCCTACCAATCCACCATTGCTGCCTGCCTGCCAGCTCAGTACAGGGCTGCCAGCACCCCCCTTCCCAAGCAGGTACACCCCCCAGCTCCCTTCCCCTCCTTGGGGCCAACCTGAACCTACCTGCTGCTACTGAGCCGTCACCACCTGAAAGAGAAACAGGGCAGTCAAGATGTGTTGGGGGAGGGAAGCGTAAAGCCTGCGGGGCTTCGGTTGCCTGCAGGACTCCCCGTCACCCATCAGCAGGCAGGATCCCTGACCCACAGCCCACATGAAAGCCCTGCTGAACCCAGCCAGAAACTCCCCCATGGCTCCTGCCGCCTGCCTGGGAAGCAGATGGGCAGAGTGCTGAGCACCGCAGCACCCCACGGTGGCACCAAACCATGCCAGAGAACCCCGGAGAGGGACACAGGGGTGAGCCCCGCAGGCAGCGATGGTGGGGATAGCTGCCTGCAGCGAGATGGTGAGGAGCATCGCGGCTGGAGGCAGCCGGATGGCTGTTGCTGGCAGGGCACCCTGCGCGGGGATGACTTGGTGGCCCTATGTGCTGGGTGAGGGCTGTGCTGGGCAAATATTTAAAAGCAACGCTGTCACGCCAGGTAAACAGCTGCATTATCGTCTGTACAGGGCTTGGGTGTTGCGCGCAGAGTGGCACTATCTGCGGGCCGTATCCAGCTGCGTGGCCACTGTGGGGAAGCCGCCACCTTTGCCCAGCAGCTCTGGGGGGCAGGAGTGGCCCTCCTGAACTGGGGGTGACTGGGGAAAGATCAACAAGTGTGGGCGCAGGAGGTGCAGCTGCAAGCGAAGTGAGACATGACGCCACAGCACTCCGTCGCACTCAGCAGCCCCAGGGCTAAAGCAGGCAGCTACCAGCACTGAAGCGGGGAGAAAAACCCCAATAACCCCATGCATGCAAGGCGGGGGGCCAGTAACCCCATCTGGGAGTACTGGAACGTGGTCCCGGCACTCCAGGAACCAGGGCTTTGAGGCTTTGTTAAAGTGGGGGTGGTTGGCTAGAAATAGCAAATAAGGAAAGAAAAAAAGGTGAGCTGGCTGACTCCCCCCTCATCCCAGCCACGGTGGCTGGAGGCTTTGGAACAGCCTCAGCAAGAAAGTGGTAAAAGAAAGGCTCAGAGGTAAATGGAAAATATGATAAAGTATCTAACAGGTTTACCAAAGATAGAGCATGCCAGCCTAACCCGATATCCTTCTTTGATAAGTGATATTCTAGACAAAGAAAACGTGGTAGATTTTATCTCTCCCAACTTCAGTGGAGCATTTGATGCAGTGCCACATGGGAAACTGCTAGCTAGGCTGAAGACCACGGTGATTAAAAGCCTGGAGCCGTTGAGCTGGCTGCAGGTGGGATGGTGAAGGGAAGTGCCTTGCACCACAGTGCGCGGCATTGCCCAAGGGCCTGGGACCAAGCCTATGTGCTGTTTCTGTTAGTCACCTTGACACAAGGTGTGGGAAATGCCATCAAAACAGAAAAGGAACAGGATGTTGGACAGAAAAAACCCATTGACCTCAGAGAGCAGCAACGGGCAAGAAGAATTCAGTGGTGCAGAGCGATAGTCACACCTGAGGATTAACAGGAATTTCTACTTATCACTGGAAATGACCAAGGCAAGAAAGCCCTTCGAGGACGAGCTGAAGACAGGCAGATGGGGATGTGTTGGGCAGGGGACTGTGCACCCAGCCAGGATGGCAGCGTGGCCCCACTGGCAGAGCACAGCTTTCAGGAGAGGACTCTGCACTGCCCTTCCCACAGGGCTTGGCAGTGGTGTGCTTGCTGCAGCTCCTACTGAATTTGGCTATTATGTCTGGGGATGAAGAAGCTAGCTGGGATGCTAGGACCTGGGTGTTTACCCTTGACCATACATTCGTTAGTCCTGCTACTGTTATTTCTGTATGACCAAGGATAAAATAGTTCCTAGAAACCGTTTTTCCCCACACAAGGTAAGACAAGCGCAGGAACGGTGGGGAGCGGGACGCCAAGCCCAGCGCGCAGCTGTAAGTCACCTGCCAGTCAGGGCTAAACCTGAGTGCAAACGCTGCATTTCTGTAAGAGACATGGAGCCTTGGCTCCCGCTCCTTGCCCCATCCCTGCATCCAGGTGCAGCCTGAGCACGCTCACGCATGCCTTACCAGGAGGAGGCTGGTGCTTCGTTGAAAAGAGGGTGGTCTGGAAGCTCGCCAGCACCCGTCGCCCGTGCAGGTCCTGCGCCAGCCGGTAATTGTTCTGCAGACGTTTGCTGTCATCGTTTCTCAGGCTCGTCACCAGCGTTAACATCTGTAAGGTGAATGGCGTGAGCAGAACGGGGTGCATCCCGCTTTTGGGAGCCAGGCGAGCACTGGGGGACCGGCACAGACAGCGCACGTGTGCAGGGAGAGGCTGGGCAAGACCCAGCACGGAGTTCATTGCCCTGACGGACCTGATCATGAGAGAGCAGCATGGTCTGGTTGAAGATCGTCCACTTCACTGTCTGGTAGCAGGGAGGGGTGGTCAGAGAGCCATTGTAGTGGAAGTAGAGTTTCAGGTTGGCAGGCAGCAGACCCGCAATGTTGAATCCAGGCACCAAGACTTCCTCACCTGGGATAAGAAACGCCACGGGAGTAAGAGTGGGCAATGGAGGACACCAGGCAGGACTGGCATGGAGATCATGGGCAGTGCCAGGGCCCACACTGCTGCCACTGGTGTGCTGGAGAAAGAGCAGTGGGTTTGCCCTGGAGGCTGGGGAAATCACGTGTGAGCAGAGGGCACCTTGGAGAGCTGTTCCTGCACAAGCTGTGCTATGCTCCCCTTCTCATGTATGTACGGCAAACGTCTGCTGCGGCCTCTCTCGGCCATGCAGCGTGTTCCTCTGCTGGGCTGCAGCCCCTGAGACAAGTACTAGCTGGGACAGGGTCTTACCTTCTCTTTCGATTTTGTACAGATGCTCAAGTATTTCCTGGTAGTATGGGTTCTCCCTTGGCCCAACCTGCAACACAGAGACCCCACAGCAATGCCAAGGGCAGGGGCCGAACAGAGACTGGCTGGTGATGGCAGCACCAGCAGGGAGGTATCGCTGCCTGCGAGAGCCACCTGATCCCGGTGACCTCTTCCTCCTATCAGGGCTGCTCTGCCCTCTCTCCCCTTCTCCCCAGCAGCACTGCACCATTGCCAGTCCCCAAAACTGTGGCTGACTCTGCCCACCCCAGTCCCACCCTCTGCTCTTCTTGCCCAGGGCTGGTCTATGGGACTCACCTCCAGGAAGGCTCCCAGTACGGCCAGGCCATCTGGGTGGACCATTGCCTCATTAAAGCTGTCGTACTTGGTGTTGTAGTGCACCACGTGGATCTGGAAGGCAAGCATGCAATGGATGCAGGACAGGCACCTCTGGGAGGTGTTCACCCCCACAGGCCTCCATCCTGCCAGAGCACGGGCTGGGGGAGACATAGAGCTGTGATGACCACCCGTCCTAGGAGGGGAATGTGCTGGTGGGACCGAGAAAACGTGCTGCTCCAAAGCAGAAAGCGTGGAAATCTGCCTGTGGGAACTTCCCTGGTGGGGGACAGCAAACCAGCACCCTGCCCTAGATGCTGGGGGGGGTCGTGCTGCAGAGCTGGCCTCCGTGTGAGGGCAGCAGCTAGAGAAGGAGGGATAAAACCAGCTGGGAGCTGGCAGAGCAAGAGGACAGTGTGTACAGAGTAAACAGTCCCTGCAGCTCCCAAAGCAGGCTGCTCACAGCCGCCCAGGGAGCTGGCTTCCCCAGCGCGGGGACCACCACAGCTCCTGCTCCATCAGCCCAGGACCGGGCTGCGGCACTGGGGACAGGCTGCGCCGCTTGCGTGCGGCCAGCCCCAGCCCACCTGCGGGCTGAAGGTGGTCTCCTCACCTCTGCACCACAGGCGGCTGCGTGAGTCTGGCTCAGCATGAGAGCATGGCCTCCTACACCGAACTCTGCTGCTGCGGAGCTGCCCGGGGAGCAGGGATGCTGGTCGGGGCTTACTGCGTTCACCCAGGGACCACCAGGGCTCAGAGCAAGACAGCGCTCCAGCACCGTCCCTGCTCAGCACCAGGAGGGGAGAGGATGCGTCCGCTGCCACAAGGGCTCCTTACCTCCGCAGCGAAGCGGCGCCCGTTGACGGTGTGCTCCGAGCCGGGTCCCGACGGGGAGCCCCAGTGCAGGTGCAGCTGCACAGCGCGGTACTGCTGGGCATAGCCGCCGGTGATGGCCAGTGACTTGGGCAGCTCGAGGAGGACTGTAGAGGCAGGAAGGAAGAGGTTGCTCAGTAAAACACAAAGCCCAGTCCATCCCACAGGTAGGCAGAGGAGATGTCGGCAGAGACAGAGTCACCCTGGACTTGTGAAAATTGGTCACAACAAACTTGCTTTCCGTCTTTCATGAGGCTACAGGCAGGTACTGACACCCAGAACTGTGCCAATGCAGCAGGGTTCAACTTTCAACTTCAGGTTATAGGACATCCCAGTAAATACATCAGCTTCAAAAATCGCTGCTATGAAAATGCTGGAAAGGGAAGAGCCCCTCTGCAGAGACTCCCAGGAGCCAGCTCCAAGCCAAATGTTATCCAACAATTTATTCAGTAAGTGAGAAAAACACAAAGAGACTGTGGACAAAATTCATGTAGAAAGATATTGGCAGAGTGGTGAATACCTATGAGAGGGCAGTTGGACACAGAGAGCTGCAGCGCTTGGCGAGCTGGGACCTTTCAAATAAAGTAGCCTGCAAGTGTCTGACAGCATTGGAGCTGGTGGCATGGAAGCATTAAGTCTTTTGAAAGCATTTAGAGCTAAAATTTTGCCTCTTTGGGTATGGTAAATATATACTTGGTTTAGATGGCTAAAGCACGTTAAAGTAAAAGGCAATCCTGGACTCATGCAGCAGTGTGGCAAATCTAAAAGCTGAGTTACCTGCACAAGCAGCAAAAATCTCAGGAGCATCCCTGGGCCCCAAGAAAGGCTTCTAAGCATCGTTTCCTCCTTTTTAGTATCAACTCTTTTTCTTTCTCCTTCTTTATAGGTGAAATGTCCCTTAGTCACATCGCCGAGCTAGGGCACAGGTTCGGGATTAACTACGTAACAGGGCTGAGATGAGTCATTTGTCCTCTCCCTGTTCCCCACCACCGGGCCACTGGGTTCAGAGATACAAAACTCAAATATGGGAAGTGGGAGAATGCTCCCTCCCTGGGAATTTATCTGCTTTTACTTTTCTTTTGTATACCTAAATCATTGCATTCCTTTTACTAGCTACCTGAGTTATTTTCAGGTCCTTGAAAAAGCTAATACAGCACATACACTTTATATTACAGAAAGGAGTAACTGTACAAATATCTCACTGGACTGGCAACTTTTTATTTATTTATGGCTTTTCATAAAGCAGACTGGTAGTTGCCAGAATAATAAAAAAAAAGCCATCTTATAAGCATGTGAGAAATTACTTCCCCTTCACCCCCCCCCACCCCCCAATGAAAATGCTCTGACTGCTTTTCTAAACACCCAGCAACACCAGATACCAGGGTGTCTAAAATAGCAACTACTGAGCTCAACGAGTTTAACTCTGCAGGCACGCTAGGGCAGGAGGCCATAATATAAAGCTCTGTGCATGCACGGCACGGCTGATCTAACCATGCACAGCGAGTCCAACCTCTTGAGTTTGCTGTATACACAGGTCAGCTCCATCTTGCTAGCTACCAGGGCAAGGAGGTGCCTTATCGCACCATCAGAGAGTTTTTAAGTCCCTTTCTCCACCACCTTTTCTTAGCTCCGAGACTGGCAGACACCAGCGTGCACCAGACACTCGGCTTGCTCCCAGAAAAAGCTGGTAGCAACCAGGACCCACCATCCCCAGCTGTGGGGTGATGAGCGGGAGATGTGGTTTTTCCATATCTGGCATGGTGAGACTGATGCTACAATAATGTAAGTTGTGTCCAGACTTTCCAAAAAACATTCTAAAATTGGAGAAGGGAAACAAAAGACCTATAAAAGTTTCTTAAGATCTTGAGATAACATCCTGAAGCACAGACTTAAAGAAGATGATCGACGTCGTGTCCTAAAAGACCAAGAGGTAGGTACCTTAAAGGCTAAGCCACAGCAGAGACTGACTAGTCCTTTCAAAGTGAAATGTAGGGGAGGAACCAGTGACTTCAAACCTGTGTCAGAAATACCAGGGACACATTTTGAAAGGAAACGTGGGTTTCCTGGAGCCAACTCCCAAAGGCAGTGAGTGGCGAGTCCTCCATCTCCTGGTTTCTCCCCTCCAGACAGGAAAGGACCTATAAAGGCTCAACATCCCCATGCCCCTTTTGGCCTTGAAGGCAACATGACTGCAGCCTGCAAGAGAATCCCCTTGCCAGAGCCGAGAGGAAGGGTGTCAGAGAAGCCCAGTCCTGCCAGGAGAGGCTAAGCGGGCTCTGATTGTGCTCCAGCATCTACCTGTGCCTTTGCACCCACCTGTGTGCCCGTTGTTCCTCAGCTTGAGCTTCTCGTTGGCGGGCAGGCTGTAGCCAGAGAGCTGGATTGGCCGCAGCTGGGGACTGAAGATGGTCTTGGCCGTGTCAATGTTGATGGGCGACTGCGCAGTGCCCGCGCAGTCCAGGTAGTCCACACCCCAGTGGTCCCGGTCTGGTACGAGGAGGAAGGGAGGGACTGCCAGTGAGACCACCCAGGCAAGGAGCCCACCAGAAAGGAGGTTTGGTGGGTGGTGAGGAAGGGGACAGGCACTGGCCAGGCAATAAACCATGCATGTAAGGTCAGTTTCCAGCAAGTTAGCATGGGAGCAGCTCTGTGCCACCATGTGACTGCATGCAGCTGTATCAGAAAAGGTCTCGGAGCATGGTGAGCTGCCAGGAAAGTCTATTTTTGGGGTGTTTGGGAAGAGCGCGAGAAGATCATTTACAAGTGGACTTGGCAAGCCAGGGAGCTGCTGCTCTGCAGCTCATCACACGCTTGTTGCCTTGCACAGCCTGGCCTCTGGCAGGTATCGACCTACCACTGCGCCCGCTCTGCTATTCGAGCAAGGTACCACAGTACCGCTGGGATGACACCAGCCCACAGCCACAGGTCTGACCGGTTCCCGGCTGTTAACTGCACCAGTACGGTCCTGCAGAGGGCCAACTCGCATGGCTGGGGTGGCTGCTTGAACTGCCACCTCTCCCCAGTCCCATAGCTGGCATAAGCATGGCTGATGCCCCAGAAACCTCCCCTCGTGCTGCAGGGTGCTGCTTCTAGCACGTCTTGGGCCAGTGCAAGCCATGGTTCACCCCCAGCCCAGACCCTCTCAGGATCCCCATAAAGATGGAGCTGGGTATTAGCAGGTCCAAGCCAACCCCTGGTCCCCAGTGGAGTGACAGTGCCATGGCCTGGCCCACCACCGTGGTGGGAAGGGGTGCATTTTGCACCAGCGCTTGCCGCGATGCCCATCATGGGTGCTGTGGAGAAGCCCCCTAAGCCATGATGGGATTGGCAGGACCGGGCAGGATGGGGAGGCAGGGTGAGAGAGGTGAGGACACAAGCTAATCCCTGGGCTGGTCAAAGTCCCAGCACAGGCTGCGAGTCCAGCCTGGAGAGCCTAGCCTTGCTCCCCTGCTTGGCAGAGGGTCAGGGGAGCTCCTGTTCAGGGAAGTTCCCTGCCCTGAGGGGGCATCCCCCCGCACCCAGGGGGATGGGGGAACCCTCGGCAGAGCCGATGCTTCCTGCTCAAATCAGAGCCACCCCCAAGCTCTTCAGCCCAGCCACGCTCAGGTCAGGGTCAGGCAGGAGGGAAGGGTGAGCCCTGGAGCGCTCACAGGAGCCCTGTAATCATTAACCACGGCTGGCTCAGGCCCAGGGTCCGCTGGGTGGTAGGAAAAAAGCAGGAGTAACTGCAGGGTATTTACCTTCATAGCTCCAGTGACTGTGGCCAGGACCTTGAAAAAAAAAGAAAAAAAGAGAAAAAAACCCCACATGAATGGAAGAGAAAGGTTGGCAGCAAACACACCTCTGCTAGGCAGTGCTCCCAGCCCTGGCAGCAGGTCTCTGGGCTCCCACTGCCTTCAGTCGCCCTCCCCGTCTTCATTTTCCCTCTCCTCCCCCTGCCCTGGCCAGGGGGACGCACCCGGAGGGCACTGCCTCCTCTGAGAAGGGCCAGGTCTCCTGCACGCACCAGCCAGAGGGAAAACCCCTGGTCTTGACGCTTTGCCATCATCCTTATAATGGAAAAATCACAGATATTGGCTTCCGTCACTGAGCAGCTGTACCTGCACTCCTGCAGCTACTCTGGAGAAGCCAAAACCTCCCCCTGTCCCAAGGAAAAGCACTTAAGGGGGCAGGTCTGTGGCTTCCCTGATCAGGCTCTGTAAGCAAGAGCAACTGGGGAAGCGGCCGTCCTGGTGGCACTCCTGCAATGCCGAAGCACTGGAAGGGATGTGGGGAAGAGCAGCTCCCGCACCACAAAGAGCAGCGAGCTGCATCGCACCCTCCTCCTCCCGCCGGGGAAAGCAGCCCCAGGACTTGCAGCAGCAGAAGCAAATGAGCACCAAAACCTTCCTCAAGAGCAAGTGTCCCTACCCTGCCGGCAGACTGACACAGGAAAACGTGCCAGAACAAACACCCAGCTCCCGTCTCGGCAGCCCCCTGCCCCAAAATCCGCTGATCACCCCAATTCCCATGAGGAGCTGTGTAAGGGTCCTACCATGCGCAAATCCTTTCCCTAGGAAAAGCAGGCAGGAGGATGGGGGAGCCTGTACCAAGACTTCTGCATGCCCCATGTCACCCATGGGGCACACAGTGGCCACGGCAGGGCAAGGATGTGCCCTGAGCCTCCCATGGCTGGGAGTGTCCCCAGTGCACAGACCTGAAGGGAGCAAAACCCTCCTGTGGTAGGTCCTGAGGATATGGCAGTGCTCCACACACCAGCCCTTGCACCATCACTCTCCTCTAGAGCTGCTGGCAAAGCCTGTGCTCCCAGCACATCACTGAAGATGGCCTTAGTGGTGCCCCAGAGCCTCATCTCAGACGGCCCTGATCATGACTTTGGCTGTCACCAGCCAACACCAGCTTTCCACATGCAACCAGCTCCAGCAGGGCTTGGATTTGCCTCAAGCAGAGAAACATGGCCCGGAAGGATCATCCCCATACCCCAACTGGCACGACAGGTAATTCATGGGCTCCTCCTCTGCCTCGTCCTTACTGGCTTGTTCATCAGTGCAGACAGGCTGTTGGCATATCCCAGCCCATGAGGGCAGGGGCAGAAGGTCCCAGGTTGGGAAAGGCTTGGGGCAAAGGGGGACATTCCCCCAGCAGCAAGGGGCAGCATCTACACTCACTGGGATCAGCTCCCCAGGGTGCAAGGACACGGAGGAGCATTTAGCAGGTGCAGTCCATCCCCGATACCATGTCTGTCCCTTGGCGGGGCCAAACACCCGCCGGGATGCAGGAGTGGCTCAGCAGGCGCTGCTCTGGTCCCCATCCCCGTCCCCACCGCTGACAACAGCTATCGACAGCCCCTTGCTATTAATAGGAGCAGATTCCAGCTCAGGGGTGAGAAAGGAAGAGGCACACTTTCCCAGGCCCAGATGTCCTGTGCGAGGACCCCAAGCCCAGCGGGATCCTGCCCTCCTCTCAGCAAGGATCCAGGCATGGGCGCTGCTGGGGGCCTTTGGTGCAGCTGCTGCCCTGGAGAGTGGATGGCCACGGCAAAACACGGCTGGGAAGTGCTGGAGGGGGCTTTGGGGCACCAGGAGTTGCAGAAATAGGACCAGCCCTCGGTGCTCCATCCAGCATCTCTGGTGACTCATCTCTGCAGTGCTTCTGATGCTCGGGAGCGATGCTCAGGAATCTCTTGCCCAGGCACAGGCTACTCCCAAAGGCATACAAAGAAGGTGCAGCAAGCAGAGGGCTGGGCAAGCCACAACTGCCCGCATCAGGCAGGAACACGTGTGCCCCAGGACTGGCTGCAGTGCCCTCTCCATGCCTCCTTGCATGGCACTGCCCTGGGACGCACCCAGCTGTGCTGCAGCAAGGTGAGATTCATCCTGCCCACCTTGCTCATGCAAAGGTTACCTGCTCCCTGGACACTGGCTATGCACCAAAATCCAGAGTACACCGACCCTCCTCTGGGAACACCCTGTATCTTCCCCCACCCTGCCCCTACTCTCCTGCCCCATCTGTCTCCATCATGTGCATGAGGTGGTCATGGACCATGTTTGCTGCTTTCTAGGCAGGATTCCCCTCCTGCAGCACGAAGGTGCCTATCAGCATGGGGAGCCCCCCCTGCCCTGAGGGGCACTCACGCCGGGGCAGTCCTGGCACAGGTAAGGCACAGTCGCCCGGGGGTGACACGCGGTGCCTTGGCTCACTGCACATGCCTCAACCGGCACAGCCCGCCCCGGCACCCCGCTTTCTGCTCACCTCCAGGGACTCTGCCTTGACAGAAAGCAGCTCAAACATCATATCGTAGATTGAGCAATAGCACCATGCTGGCACCTGCCCTGCTGCGTCAGCACTGTGCCACCCACCCCAGCCTCCCGTGTGTCCCCCCCGCCGTGCCCATCTGTTCCCACAGCCAAGGGGGCTCCGGACCCTCCTCGCGGCCTCCCACAGCCTCAGCTGGAGCAGCTTTGAACACCCCAAAAGCTGCGGCTGCACCCAGGAGTCAGTCCGATCCATCCCAACACAACAGAGTTCCCCGGGGGGGGGGCGTGTCTCAGCATCGGAGCCAAGGGGACCCACGAGCACTTATGCACGTACTGAAGCCACCTGAGATGTGGACGCAGCTACGGCATGGCCAGGCCGCCCACTCGGGGAGGCATCTCGCAAGCCCAGCTGTGGAGGGTTGGGCCACCTTGGCACATGCCCTGAACATCGAGGTGAGCCCAGCTCGGGCACCGGGCGTCTGCCCCGACCTCAGCGTGGCTCAGAGGAGCCCTGCAATACTCCGGTCCCTTCCACGTGGGGGCATTCGCAATCTCGCAGCCCTTTGCCATGAACATTAACCCACTGCCCTGCCCAAACGCCTATTTGCATAATTCCAGCCTGCCTCCCACACTCCCCGCTGCCGGAGCACGTCTTCTCCCTCGGAAAGCTGCATGGTGCCAGGTCTCCTTTCTGCTGAACCGCTGCCGCTCACCACAACAGACGTGGCTGCACCTCGGCAGCGGGTGCTGCAGCTCTTTGCACGCTCGGCCCTACCTCTTAGCACCCACAGCCCCGGCAGGGACTAAAAAGCATTTCCAAAAATCTAAGGGGGGAAAACAACCTTGCTGCTGCGATGAGCTCACTGGGAGATAACGTGCAAGAAGAGGACTCCACGGGGCTCCCAGCAGGAAAATGTAGTAGGGCACCAAGACGGAGCTGCCTGCCATCTGCATGTTCAGCCATGCAGAGCCTCTCCAGTCCTGCCGAGCACCGAACACGCCACCCCCTATCAGCCGGCGATCCAGCCGTGTCTCCCCCTTTCACTCGCTCACTCCTTTGTGCGTTCTCCCCCTCCTCTGTTGTTCGCTCCCTCTCAGCCCTCCCATTTTGGGATCCTGGCTCTGCCGCCAGCGCCAGCTCCCTTCCCTCCTTGACATCCAACACCATCCAACAACACTTTCCTGCCGAGTTCAGGCAGACGCTGCCATTACCAGCGTGCTGCTCGGCATGTCCTGCAGCCCGGGAGGAAGGGTAGGAGCAGCTTTCAGCAGGGTGAGGAGCCCTGCACCGATGCAGCAGGCTGCTCCCAGGAGACCTCACCATGGGGACATAAGGATGAACCAGGCACTCAAGGGACTCAGGATCATGAGCACAGAGCAAGGGGCACCCCTCAGCAGACCAGAAGGGAGACCAGAGGGTCTGCTCCCTCCATCCTCAGCTTTTCACATTTTAGGGGATACACAGCCTGAAGCTGCTGCAGGGCACCTAACAACACCGAAATGCTTGTGCCGTTCACAATGTGGATGCTGCCAGGCAGCACCGCAGCCATCAGTTCTGCCTGCTCACCTTAAACTCCAGCAGAAGTTCGAAGGCTTGTGTGTGGCGGGCAGGGCAGAGGGCTCGCTTCTGGCTCTCCTACGGGCTGGGCACATGGTGCCCTGTGCTCAGTCACAGGGAGCACGGGGATCCTGCTAGAGCCTCCTCACCCCACTGGGACCCAGCCCTGGGCCAGACCTGGGTCAAATCACTGTGGGATGAGGCTGGTTCACAGGGAGCGCCAGGGCAGGACCACCTTGCTGTGCCCCTAAGGAAGAAGACCCTGCCTGCAGATCAGCCCCAGACTGTGGGGGGACCAGTGGGAGCTCATGGCCCAGAAGGAAAGCAGGGTGTTATTCCTGATGCTCCGTGAGCCAGGAGGTACCAGGACACACAGAGGTGCACAGAGTGCAGGTCCTAAAGCAGAGACCAGCCACAGCAGCCAGGTCCCAGCCTACTAAGCACCTCCAAGCACCATGTCCCTTGAAAGCAATAACCTGATCACTGTACCTGAGCTGTGCCGCGGTGCTCACCCTGCCCACAGCCAGCTCCCCAGGACAGTCTGTGGCAAGCATGGCACAGGCATGGGGTCTGGGCAGCAGGCACACAACCCAAGCATCCTTCTGCCAAGCCACACGAGGAGCCTCTCTCTGTATAGGAGGGCTTTGCCATCCCAGCCCAAACTCTGCCAGCACAGCCCTGGTTTCTCCATCCAAACACCCCCCCCCCCATGCAGCACCCATGTCCTTTCAGCCCAGGACACCACCCCATGCGCTGCCCATGGGAGCACTGATCCTTCCCAAGCCTGGCTGAGTTAAAGCCCCTTTGTGTTTATAAACCCACCACAAGCCTTTGGGATCAGCCTTTAATCTGCCACTGGTAGCACAGGTCGCCACAGGGATTGTTCTTTGTGCTCCTGGGGGAGGGCTGCTCGGGCTGCGGGACCCAAGACTGAGCCAGTTTCCCCCCAGAGGGGCAAGGGTTTGGGTGGAAACCAACTGCACTGACAAGTGCCAAGGGAAAAAAGGAAACAATTGCAGGGCAATTGCAGAGATCCAGCAGAAGGGGGGAAAAAGTGGGGAAATCCCAGGGGACAGATCAGTGCTTGGCACTGGGGAATGAGATGAATAAGGGTTATTAAGCAAGAGAAATGGGCTCAGCTGGAGGAAAAGGGCATCACAGAATGAGTAAGAAGAGGACACAGACAGCAGGACAGGTCTCAATAGGAGGGAGGGAGGAAGGAAACAAGCTGCAGTGGGAAAGGGAGTTACTATTTCCCAGAGACACACATAACACAGGACTCAGGTCTCTGGGCAAGCCACGGGCTCCTCAGAGAGCAACTCTATGGCAATGCATCAGTGACAACTACTGACTTGTGCTGAGCACCCAGGGCTGCAGGGCCACCAGCCCTACCTCGTGCACAAGCCTCGAGGAAGAGGGAGGCAGCTCACTGCCCCGTGGTGGTGCTGAGACATGCAGCTTCTAGCGCCTGGCAGGAGCCTTGGTGTGTCCCTCATGGGACTCCAGCCAGATCTTCAGCCTCTAACACCGGTATAGCATGGGCCATGCTGCCTGGTCCCTACCTACTTCCCTGCCACCTCCTACCCCTCACCTCGTCCTCCCATCTCCATCCCAGTCTCCCCACCCACCCATCCCAAACCCCACACCGTGCCCAGCCGCTATGCTGCCAGCGCACCACACCGGTATGCTGAACGCCTGACGCCCTCCCACCCTGTGGCCTGGGTTACTTCATCTCTGTGGCAAGGACCATCTGCGTCCCCATCTCTGTCCAGTGCTCAGCCTGGCAAGAGCAGCTTTAGTAAAAAATATGATTCATTGCAATAACAAAAGCAGCTCCTGGCATCAGACAATTGCCGGTCCGTACCACAGGGCAGCTGTCCCGGCACAGGTCAAGGCAACTCCTTACCACAGGCAAAACCAAGGACACGCTATGAGGCTGAGCCTGGGAAACAAACCCGCGGGCAAAGCTGGGAAGAGGAGCACAGCAAGGGACAGAAACGTCCCAGCGCAGCGCTCAGCCCCACGCGAGCAAACGCATGGCGCTGCCCCAAAATCCCTGCTGATCACTGGCAGCACCACAATCACCAGTCAGAAAAGGGACCGAGACCAAAGACCCAGGACTTTTCCCCCAAAACAGTGACCCTGAAATCTGAAAGCCCCCATGCCACCAGCAAGACGGCTTCTGGGGTGTGTGTGTGGGGGGGCACATAACACCATCCAGCCCTGAGTTCAGGCACGTCCCCCATTTCCCATCACCAGCCGTGGGGCAGACCCCCACCAACAGCGCAATGGGGCCGGATCCCGTCCTTGCTGGGCTGTGGGGGGATGGCGTGGATGCAGGGCCAGGCACAGTGGACCCCGCTGAGGAGAGAGGCCATGCTGCAGGACAAAGAGGACTGGACGCCGTCCCGCCACGCCAGGGTCCCGGGCTGGACCCTCCGGGCAGTCACAGTAAAGCACTGCTCACTGCACAGCCCCGACTGCCCCTTTTCCAGCAGCCGTGAGCCCCCCGATCTGTTGGAAGAGGGGGCTAAGCGAGGGAAAAGGGCTACATGCATGGCGGGGGCCCCGCAGCCCCTGGGCAGGGGTCGGGCTGCTCAGGGGTTGGCGGGAGCGGGGACAAAGGCAGGGACGTGCTGGAGGGGGGGGCAGCTCCCTCGGCGGGGTGATGCCGGGGGGCCGCAGCCCTGCAGGGACACCCCACACTGGAGCACACTGGGACCCCTAAACAGGGGTGCAGCAGGAGGCACAGCAGCCCTCCCAGCACCCCCAAAAACTGAGCAAGGAGGGAAGCCCCCCAGCATTGGGGACTTCTCCCGCGAACCATTAGGCATCCCAAATCCAACACCCCATGCACAGAGGTGCCCTACGCATCAAGGATCCCAAACCCAGCAAAGGGGGGGGCGGGGAGGGAGGGGTACCCCATGCATCAGGTACCCCAAACTCAGTACTGGCGTGTCCCATAGCATCAGGGTACCCAAGGCACCAGGGACCCCAAAACTCAGCGCCGGGGTGCCCTACGCATAGGGGACCCCAAACCCAGCACCGGGGCTTCCGACACGTAAGGGGACCCCAGCGCCGGGGCTCCCGCCGTGCGGGACCCCCCCGCCCCCCGTGCTCACCTTTCTCCCGGGAGTGCGGAGTATCCTCGCCGCCCTGCTCCTCGTCCTGCTCGCTGCCGGCGCCGGGGCGGCCCAGGGCGGCCAGGAGCAGGAGGGAGACCCGCAGCGCGGCGCGGCTCATCTCCAGCAAGTGCGCGGGTGCGGCTGCGGGACGGCCGGTGGCGGTGGCGGCTCCGTGCCTGCCCGCCCGCCCGCCCGGCCGCGCGTACGTGAGAGCGGGCGGGGAGGAGGCGGCGGCTCTGACTCACGCCGCCGTTACCTTTTATAGAGGCTAAAGGCAAAGTCTGCCGCCGCCCGGCCCGGCCCGGTCCGGACAGGTGAGACGACCGATGCGGGACTCGAACCCACGACCCTCCTCCCCCCACCCCCGGGGGTTGCCTCTACCCCCCCACCCCCCCCTCGGCACACTCCTGGAGCCCCTGCGCGGGGGAGCGGGGGACCCCGTCGGCTCCTCGGATCCCTCAGCAGTGGGTCTCCCCTCTCCTCAGCGATGAGTGGGGGACCCCTCAGCCATGTGCGTCCCCTCTCCTCAGTTCTGGGACCTCTCAGCCACGGGTGTCCCATCAGTGTTGGGGTTGGGACCCCTCAGCCATGGGTGTCCCCTCTCCTCAGTGTTGGGACTCCAAAGCCATGGGTGTCCCCTCTCCTCAGCGATAGGTGAGGGACCCCTCAGCCATGGGTGTCCCCCTCTCCTCAGTGTTGGGGTTGGGACCCCTCAGCCATGGGTGTCCCCCTCTCCTCAGCAATGGGTGAAGGACCTCTCAGTGGTCAGTTTCCCTTCTCCTCAGTGTTGGTGTTGGGATCCCTCAGCCATGGCTGTCTCCTCTCCTCAGTGATGGGGTTGGAACCCCTCAGCCATGGCTGTCCCCTCTCCTTAGTGTTGGGTTTGGAACCCCTCAGCCGTGGGTGTCCCCTCTCCTCAGTGGGTGAGGGACCTCGCAGCAGTGGGTGTCCCCTCTCCTCAGCGTTGGATTTGGGACCCCTCAGCTATAGGTGTCCCCTCTCCTCAGCAGTGGGTGATGGACCTCTCAGCAGTGGGTGTCCCCTCTTCTTAGTGATGTACAGTTAAGAAAAGCATTTCTTTCTATCGAGGCTAGAAGATGACACTGCTCCACTCTGGGCAAAAGTCCTGCCTTTCTGCTGCTCCTCAGAGGTGCTAGGAACCGTGTGGGTGCAGCTCAGTGTATGCACATAGTGTACCTGGATCCCTAAAAGCTTTGAACAAGGTCCTGCACCAAATGGCCTTAGTCCATCTTCATAAGACACTGGTCTCCATGGTTAAGCAGACAGGCAATGGAAGGTAGAATGACAGGTCGGTTTTCAAGGGGGAGGGAGATACCAGAGATTCCTTCCTCAGGAGCTGCACTAGGGCTTGTGCTTTTCAGCACTTGTGGTTTTCAGCATCTTCATAAAATGTCTAAAAAGCACATGAGCAGCGATAGGGCAGAATTAGCTGTGGCACTAATTTAGGGCAGTAAAGGAGTGAAGCTGCCTTGAAGAGTTCTAGGGGGCAATAATGTTGCTGAGTGACCAGGGACACCAACAGCAGATTACAGCCCGTGTTGGTAGAAAAAGTGATGCACAGGTGGTGCAATCAAGGATGCACAGCACGAGGGTGGACTTAAATTAACTAATGCAACTTATAGAAGAGATCAGAGAGTCATGGTGGTATCAGCTCACTGCTTGCCAAGAAAAAAGTGAAGTGAACATCAGGGATTATCGAGAAACAAAGAACAAAACAAAAAAAACCCATCCTGCTGTTGTATAAATCTTGGGTGAAACCTCCTGTCAGTTATTGCCCATGGTTTTGTTTCTCCCATCACAAAAGGGTTAGAATCAGAAACATCAGGGACGGGGCCCCAGGGCTGTTCAGGGCAGGGGTGGTTTCCGTGCAAGGATGGAGCAAAGCAGGCATGGCTGCCCAGCCCGGTGAAGTGAAGTCTGTGCCTATAGCATCCCGGCTTGTACGGGACTGGGGAGCAGGGAACCAGCACTTAGTCTCTCAGGATAGAGGATTTAGGGCACAATCAACTGAAATCATCAAGCAGGAAGTTTGAGCCCAACCAGCAAAATATTTTGTCATGCATTGCAGAAGGGAATGGGGGAACTCCTTTCCCCAAAAGTGCAATTTGTGCATACGCAAGAAGATATCGAACAAGTTAATGGACTCCACGGCACTGCCCGAGTCCCAGCTCTGCGCCGTGCCCCATGGGCCCCACACCTCTGATAAACCAGTTTGCCCAGTTGTTTCTCAGCCCACATCACTGGTCATCCCAGCAACCTTCCTTTATGTATGTGCTCAGCGTAGCCCGTATGGACACATCCGCATCCACAGACTTGCCATGACTGCAAGAGGGATCAAGACCTGTCAAGCAGTACAGGAGATCCTGCTGGGTCTGGGTCTGGATTTTGTGCTGAGCAGAAGGAACGACGCCCAAAAAGCTGTCAGCTGGGAACACAAACCACTGTGCTGACCCATTGCGACCTGACACGGTGGGCTCCTGCCCTGTGCTGTGCCAGATGTTCCCTCGCTCCTGGATTCTCTGGAGAGCCCTGTCTCTGGTGGTGACCTGCTGGTAGGATCACTGCACTCCCGAAATGCAGACTTTCTCATGATTCACCTTGTTCCTTCCAACACCAGATAAACCGAACCATCAGATAAGAAGACATTCATTTATCAAGGCTCAAGGAAACAGGACCGTGGGAGAAAAACAAACTATAAAACCCAATTCCAACGTTCTTTCCTTCTTGTGTTCTTGTGGTTTTCCTTATTAATGGTCTTTATCTTGAATGAAGAGGAAGAAGGCAGCTGGATATGGCAGAGAAAGGACGGGGTCAGTCTATCCCTTTTCCAGGACAAGCCCCACACTGTTCCCACCTCACACCAGGGCATGTCCCTTCTGTTTGCTTCCCCAGAGAGGTTACCCTGTGTTCCCTGCTTTGACTCGGCACAAATGGAGTAATTGTGGAGCCGTCACCTTTGCTGCCTTGTCTTTCTTAGGTTTCATTGTCCTTCCTCTTCATTACTCTTCAAGGCTGCATGTATCATATCACAGAAGCTGTAAGCACACGTGTCTTCTTTCTACCTATGATCTCTTATACTTTGTCAGCTTTTTTGTAGACATGATACTTGGCAGCTGAGGACTGTTAGAATGAAAGGTGACTCCACCATCAGCGTACTTTGGATGTGTCTTCTGGGGTTGTGGATCACAGCCCCATCCCACGAGCCTCGCAGGCCAGGTGGAAGAGCACAGTCGTTTGTCCTCCTTTACGAGGGTCACAGCAATGTAATATCCTCACCAAAAGGTGTCCCCTGGGCTTCTCTGGTAGGCTGCTGTCAGAGGAGATCTGGTCAGCTGGATTCAGGCCCCCGTAAGCAGCCCAGCTCTGTGCTCTTCTTTGCTATGACGCATCTTGAAATGCACAGCATCAAACCCCTGCTCAGCTCAGCACAGATCCAGCCTGAGGCACAAAGCACTGATGTACCGGGGAGCTTCTCCGATCCTCGGCAGCACAAGATGCACTGGGCTGAGCTAGAGTGGATGTACTTCTGGAAACACTGGCTGGTCTTGTTTTAGCGCCCGTGCTGTGGGGAGGGGAGACCTCCAAGTGCTTGTGAAAGGGTTTATTCTCAAGAAAAAGATATAATTCCCAGGAAAATTAACTCACTCTAAGGAAAGGCTTGGACATACAGAAGAACTTGTGGACTCTGGGCCAGATTCAAGTTTGTAGGAGTAATCCTTTCCCACAGGATATACCAAAGAATTCCTGAGCTCTTTTGCAGGCTTATTGTCTGTTACTTTTAATGTAACAGCAGCGGGCACTGGTTTGTCAGTGCTGTTGTTGTGCCTATTCACAACTTAGAAGTTCCCTGGATGACTTCCAAGTGAAACCAGGCTGATCTATGCCATTCATCGAGGTGAATCCCAGACACCATCACCCACAGTTTGTATTTTGCTGCCGAGATTTGGTTAGAATTGCCTAAATAATAATCTTTCCTTCAAGGCAATATTAGGCTCCACTTTGCAATTGAAAATTGCATAAAATGTCTCCTACCGAGTGTTTTTGTTTTCATCTCTATAGCTGTACGTTCGTTGTGCTGGGACTATTGGCCGCCCAAGCCCTCCACCACCACAGTGCATAGCTCATCTCCGCCAAATAACCAACTTGCAGTGCCCAAGGGTAGGATGGCAAGGCATATTTTGAGGTGAGAGTGTTAATTAGCTTGTTGCTGTCCCTTGATTTTCTAGGACAATAGTTCCTAATTTCATAGTGACCCCAACACCTGTGTTATGGGACTCTAGGCCTGGTCTGGCCAGATCCTGGTCTGCTCTTCTCTGTAACCAAACTGTAGGAAGCAGGTAGCCAGAGGAGCCAGTTGGCCTGGGAGCTCCTGGACCAGGGCCACCCCTGTGGCATGGCAGCTGCTCTGGAGCTATGTGTTCTAGCAGCTCTAGTAGGGTTGGTTTTAAAATACATGTTTTTGTGTTTCTATATACAATTATAATGTATAATATTTATCCATTTTTACCTATTGGGGAAAACCACCACCAACAAAAAATCTTGAGTAGTAAGAAACTGAATTTTATTTTAACTTCACAAGATTTGCTTCCAGATCTGAGTTTTGAAATATCAAAACTTCTGGAAACTAGAAAGTCTGACTTCAGGCAAGGTCTACATAGGCGCCTCTGGATCCCTGTGTCAGTCTGTTCCAGGTAGGCAAGCAACCTCCCCAGCAGCTGCTGGCAAACGCCAGCTACAGCGTTGTCCCAGCAGGATAAAAATGTGGAGACTCAGAGCTGGCAAACACTTCCAAGAGCACTGAGCTGTGCCACGATCTCTCTCAAGCAGTGAATAAGTCAATCTTTTTAATTACAGCAAACAGAGCAAGATTTTACCTATAGCTATGTGCAAATTAGGACTGACAGCACTTGCCTGGGCACCGAGTCTGATCCCCCTTTGTTAAAAAGCCTCCCTCGCGTGGCCTCCCTCATGACTTGATCAAGCTGTATGTGGAAAGCAGTGATCCTCCTCCTGCCCTGTACTTCCTTGGGCTTATTATAAAACCTCAGTGTTACGAATCTGCTTTGATTTTTCCATTAAAGTGTATTTATTTGTTCCTATGTGAAGGCTGCCTTTTTGGTCGCATTTATTTCCTGATGTATTTATAGGCAGCAACTCTATCCCTTCTCAAACTGTATTTTGAAAGGTTAGACAGAAGCCCAAAAGAGCTTAGCTTATCAGAAAATAAATGCTCCTTCTTCTCCCGATCGCATTAACCCTCTGTACTTCTTCAAGTTTTAATTAATCTTTTCTGAGCGTACACATGCTGAATTACATATTTATCCTATATGGAAAATACTTCTCCTGCAACGTGTAAAACTGTTCACAGTAAGCATCCAATCAGGCGGTTTGCCTGCTCTTCTTTTTCATCTTCCTACAGCAGTTTATACCAGGAGTTCTCGTTAGCAGCTCATCAGCACTCAGGAATATGAGGTTTCGTGCTGCTACAGGCAGTCTTCACAACTCTGCTGCAATAGCTTGATTTTCAACTGCAACGGCAGCGTTTCCCAGCCTCATGTCACTGGCCCATTCATGCACTTTGTGAAGGTCCCTAATGACAGTATTTATGAAATTGTCCTAAAAGCCACTTCAGTGGGTTTCAGCAATATCTGTTTTACTGCATAGTGCCTCTTTTTTTGAGGTGACCTATTATTTTTCCCTGTTTGTTTGAATCTTTACAGTCCTTATCATCTTCACTTTAATTAATATTCACACATGAAATTACTTCAAATAACTTACAGAAATCCTGGTAAAGTAACCCAGAACACTTCCTTTGTCCAGAGAGATACTAGATTAGTTTGGTACAAAATCATTTTAACAAATATGTATTGTGTTTTATCCTTCTTTCTGCTTATTCTATAACTTTCCTTCTTCTGAAGATACCCAGATCCCTTTTCTCCACTGAAAGTTATTCTCTCATATTATTATTCTCTCATATGGCACCACCTCCAGCTGGACACCAGACCTGCAAGATGATCATTGCTTCTTTCAGCTCTCAGGTTGTGAACTCCGAGCTATTTGAATACCTTAATCTCCGAGCTTTACTCTGGATGGGGTGGCTTGTCCTTATACTTGCTTTTTGTTGGGTCCTCTGCTTCTGTTCTTGTGTCTGGCAACATGGGGGCACACCCTTGTTCAGTTGTGGAGACACAGCTAATGTTTAATTTTTAATCTTTACATAGGGGCCGTCTCCCCTCCGTTGTTCCCCCAATCTCATTCAAATATCAGTGAAGGCCCTTTTGTGGAGTATTTGAGTTTCCTCTGCAGGGTCTCAACTGGGAACAATTCTCAGGTTTTGCATGCGCATCGTCACCTCCAACCCACAGCATCCTTTGCTGATTGACCACTTTTACTGCTGCTAGCAGATTCTTTGTTCATTCTCAGTATCATTCACTGTAGTTACACAACTACTAAGGGCTGGAGTTGCCTCCTAAAATATTTACACATTATTCAGGACACAAGCTTCAGACAGCTTTTGTACTGAGTTAACAAAAAATTCCATGCCGCTCTTTACTCCATGCCAAGTCCTCGTGCTTCTCAATCCAGGTGACTTCATTAACTAGTTTCTGTAATTTATTTCTCTAACTGCTGTCCTTGGAATTAAGAATCATGACTGTAAACATTTCTAACCACCTGCTTTGTGTAATTAAAATTTTATCACTCAATACAAGGTTATTTTCTGTAACCAGCTTGTACACAACGATCTCCCCACATCTAAGAAACAATGTTAATGACCATCAACTCAAGCTAGCTCCCTGGGCATTTAAATCGAGCAAGCAGTGGCTGGTGCAAGTGGCTGCAGTTAGAAGCCACTAGCAAACCCTGAGCCGCATTGTAGTCACAGGAAACTACCAAGCTACTCCCCTGTCTGTTGCCGCAGTGTGAACTGGCACTAAGGAAAGAGAAACAACATCTCAATGAATAAGAAATGAGCAGAGCTGAGGATCTTGTCTGTAATTTACAGAAAGTTGTGAAATGCTTCCTGGTACGCATTTCCCCAGAACTGCAAACTCCATACCCCAGAAACCAAACGTGTTTCACTACTGAGAAGGTATTTGATGCTGGTTAGAACTACTCAGACAGATCACTGGCACCAGGAGTGACTGCATGGTGGCTATTTCTTCCTTAAGAGCTTCTCCAAAAAGGGAAACGGACTAACGAAGCCTTTGTTGGGGCCATAAGACCACAAGCCAGATCTAAAGGAAGGGGAATTAATGGGACAGCAAGTTAAAAATAACCACTCTGAATAACACAGCGTCTTATTGACCTAAAGCAGTTAAAACAAAATAGAAAGTGCCTGGGGTGGGGGATAGGATACCCCCATGGCAGAGCAAGCAGGGGAGTTTGTGGTTATAGACTTAGAGCTGCGAGAAGACTCCCTAGACCATTCTTCCTGGCGGTGCATCACCTTACCCAGTCAGACCTGGCACTGAGCCCAGTAGCTTGTACGTGATTTCAGTCTTCCCTTCTGGGAATCACGTGGTTTGATCAGAAACTTCAAACGATGGAGCTCCAAAAACTTAGGGGGACTTGGGATTTCCCTTAGGAGTCCCCTCCAGTTGATGCTGAAAAGACAGGCTTTGTATACATTTTTCACTAGTCTGACCGTAACCCTGTGCCACTGGTTCTGGTTCTGCCGTGCGCTAGTCCAGGATTCTGAACTGTCCCTGTGTATTTTCCCATATCACAGAATCACAGAACCGTCTAGGTTGGAAGGGACCGCAAGATCATCGAGCCCAACTGTTAACCCAGCACTGCCAAGCCCACCACTAACCTGTGTCCCTCAGCACCACGTCTGCCCGTCTCTTAAATACCTCCAGGGATGGTGAGTCCACCATGTTCCTGGGCAGCCTGTTCCAGTGCTGGACAACCCTCTTGGAGAAGAAATTTCTCCTAATATCCATCCTAAACCTCCCCTGGTGCAACTTGAGACCATTTCCTCTTGTCCTATTGCCTGTTCCTTGGGAGGAGAGACTGACCCCCCCTTGCTACACCTTCCTTTCAGGGAGCTGTAGAGAGCTACGCAAAAAATCCTCTCAATAGCCGCCTTGACAAACTAATCAAATGGAGCCCTTTAGATTCCTCTCTAGAGGGCATTTTCCCAGCCTTAGAGCAGTCTGTAATTTTTTCCTGTGGCCTCTCCAATTTTCCATCAAAGTTATTTCAAAACTGTGGACACCAGAACAGGACCCTTTACGTCAGTCACAGCCTCACCAAAACTGCTCATGGAATTCCCTGTTCCCACTTACTGGTCCAAGAGCCTTGGCTGGGAAAGCATTAGCTCCTCCTGGCACAGCATCCTGGTAGGAATTCATACCATTCTGCTTATAGGACTCCAGAACCTTTTTCAGCACATGGATTTCCAGGAAAAACTCCATCATTTCTTAAGCTTGCCCTACTCCCTGCCCGCATGCTTGGCTTTCACGGGCCATGCTTTCAAAGAAACCCAGGCCACTCAGGCCTCACAGTAAATCCTTGCTTTACGGGCCTTTGAGCACAGCTGGGATTTTACCAGAGGGCCCTTGTATTAACCTCCAAAACAGACATTACCCCCACCCAGAACCAGCCTCTGCAGAACTCCTGACAGTCAGCCCAGCAGGCTGTTTCACAAGGGGAGGGAACTGTTCAGCTGTCAAACATCTCCAGAAGCTGAGCTCTGGAGCTCAGGTGCTCTGAGCATCTCTGCTGCTGCTTGTGTGGAAGCCAGCAGACAGAAAACAGGAGGTATTTTAACGTAGCAGGCCAGGGTACGGCAGGGGAGACCCAGTACACTCTTTCATCTCTGTTCTTAATCATCATCCTCTTCAGAGATGAGCTGGCAAACTAGGCTGAAGAAAAGGAAGTCGGATTCACAAGTGACGCTTGCAGGGTTGTGACATAGGAGAGGAGAGCCAAGAGCGCAGTCAGAAAGCCGCACAGAGATCATGAGGCTCTGCCATATGCCAAACAGGCTTCCCTGCGGCATCATGGTAGGGCATCCCAGCACAGCACAGTGCTCCCCCCGCACCGGGAGCACCCACCCTCCCCAAGCCTTAGTGCCAGCTGCTGACCCGCAGCCGCAGGGGGGAGGCTGCATCTTTCACAGCAGGGCACTGGTGGGATGCAGAGGGACACGGCACACACAAAAAAAGAGATTTTTACTCATGGCTACGTGGCTTAATTGCCCGAATCGGGCTTATAAAAAGCTAACAGGTCTGAAGTCCCATCAGCACATGCTAGCCTTGATCTTTCGCAGTCCGTGCCTGGGGGCCAGTCATTCCTGCATGCAGTGGCAAGCAGCAGGAGAGCAGACAGGCAGGCATCTCAGAAGGGATTTGCAGCCGGAGCTCCCACTGGCAAGACTGGCTGCAACGCAATGTGTTACTGGGGGAAGCCCACACCCATGGCTGCTGCACAATAGTGGAAACCTAAAAGAGCTACAGATCGAACAAGCCAAATGGCTCTGCCCAGTGCAGCAGAGCTGCTGTGGGACACACTGTCCCCCTTCCCAGTGTTACGGAACTTTATTCATCTTGCCAGATTCAGGGGTAAAGAGAAGGGGGAGGTGAGCCTGCTCATCACAACCACGAAGCATTGCTTCCCACCATGGAAGGCAGTGTGGTCACCTCGCATCTGCCCTGCACAACATCTGTGGCCAGTGTCCATGCAACACATCAGCTGGAGATAAAATCACCCTGGAGAAGGGCTGGGAAAGCGCTTCTGCTAGGCAGCACTCGCAGGGCCAGCCCTGCCTCCTGAGTGGGCCCTGTGATACTGCTGGGTGACAAAGGCTTGAAACTAATTTATTAGAACACTAGCAGCAGAGCCAAAAAATGGTCTTTTGGGCTGAAAGAACCAGTGCTTTGCAAACAGCGTCCCCTTGCTCACCTCCCCTTCAGGCTGTTCGAGGCTTCGTAAACCCCAGGCCAGACCTGGCCAAGGCTCTATGGCAGCCTTATACCACCATGGAAAGATCCCAGATGTTTCTGTCTTCTCTGCTTTCAGTTTGCTGCTAACTTCTGGCACGTGGCAACGCTTCAGCTCCCATCCAAGTGATGCAGCTCTTTAGGAGACAGGAGACGCCAGAAGCTTTGGACCAGAGGGGCCAGCACAAACCAGCCCCCCGAGCCTGAAGGCTGCGGCTGATAATCTGCTGGGAGCAGAATGGGCAGCCCAGCACCACTGGGGTGAAGCCCCTGTGGAGCCGGTGGGACTGCACTACATAGACCATGTCTGCACCAGTTGCATGACACTGGGGCACTGTTTTAATTTAAAATGGATTAGGCTTTGTTTTCTTTTCCGCACAATAACATTGCACGCATTGTTGGGCGATAAAACCCACAGATAACTATGCCAGCGGGGTGTTGGGGTGGACGTGATCAGCAGCACAGTACGAGCTGAGACGGCGAAGAGGTGGGGGGGAAAGCCTATAGAAATGTGCTGCTGCTAGCAAAGACAGTGGCTCCTGGGGAGGCCCTTGCACAACCTCTCAATAGCTCCTTCCCAAACCAGTGCGGAGTGGCCAGCCACCCAGAATTTGGATGACAGCTGGAGCGGGACACAGGGTGCAAGGCAGCAGGGATGCCTATGAGCCAGCTATGCCTTGTGTCACTCCTACTCACAGCCATGCGACGGCGATGGCACTGATGACTCCTGGGAAGACACCGGGAAGAGGAGGCGAGGCATCTCAATTCACCACGGCATCTATTACTAAATTGCTGTTTTTCCCAGGCTGGTTCTGCCCCTCCCTGCCTGCCTTCCTCCTGATTTTCCTGGGCTTACAAGCTCTGCATTTAGTGGGAAGCACGGCCTGACCAAGGTGCTCTGGCAAAATAATTTTGTTTCCCAGGTTTCTTGGCAGGACCTGGATATCACATGCACCGGGTTCCTTTGCTACACTAATCTGTGCCTTTCGGCTGGCAGCAGCGCAAGGCAGAAGGTATGTTATTCGCCAGCACTGACCCCGAGCTGCAGGAAGCACTCCCTGAGCACAAAGGGCTTTGGGGTGTCCCAGGGCCACACAGCTCAGTTTGGGGACACCTACCTACACCCAACTGTGGTGTTAGAGACCAGGCAGTATTTCTGCCCCCTGCAGAATCAGAGGACTCTCTAGCAAATCCTCCTACAGCCTCATGAACTCACTACACCAGTGTTACCGACCAAGGTGGCCCTTGCAGGTCTCTGACACAGTTGTGCCTGGATCTCCTCTTCAGTCATGTTGGCTCCTGGCACATGTGATGCCTGAGGAAGCTGATGCTGCCAGCGAAATGCAGTAAGAGTGCTCCCACAATGCTCATATAGCAGCTGGGGACCTGACCCCATGTGGTTCTCTCTGCTGTATTTTCTCAGTACTTTCTCACCTGAAACCCTTCATAACCTCTCATGGCTTTTTTTAGCATCAATTTTGCTGCCGATGTGCTCCAGACCAGGAATCCCTTGCTTCAGACGGTAACAAAATGCACTGGTCTCCTCTGGGGTGCTTTGTCACTGCTAGAGGAACTGCACCTCCATGCAGGCAAGGACAACGGGAGCTCCTGTGGATGTGGTGTGGTCTGGGGCTCAGAGCATGCTGCAATGTACTGTGGTAAGCATAACCAACGCTGCTGCCCCAGGCAGGAAACGCAAGATGGAGGGACTCAAGGGCAGCATGAGAAAACCCACAGCCCCGCAACACCACCAGTGTCCATCTGCCCTGACCTGCTCGGCAATTGGAAAAGCCCAAAAAGGCAAGACTGCAAGTCTGTGCAGGTGCCGTAGCAATGTGCTCCCAGGAGAGAGGTACACGGGTGGCATCAGCAGGCAGCCGCAGCTGGTAGAAACAGAGCTGCCCAGAGGAGCAGAAGTAGGACAGATGCTCTGCACAATGCAGATAGGAGCAACCAGGTCCCACTGCTGCTCAAGGGATGCCAGGATAGCTCAGAGCCATCACAGCAGGAGACTGTCCTTGCATGGGGAGGTGGCCCAGGGCACTCGGCATAGGCTGCCACACCACCGAAACCTCAAGTGGGAAGTCTGAGAAGACAGAAAAATGAGCTGGCAAGAGCCACCAGTCAGCAGCAAAGTCAACGTGCACCCTGGGTCCTCCTGAGCTCGGGGAGGAGGCCTTGCATGATGTGGTGAGGACTGCATGAAAGCCTTGCCCTGGGCCATTTGAGAGGTCTGGAAAGGTGATCCTGTGGTCTCTTATGGGCTTAATGCTCTATGAATTGACAAGTCCTTTCCTGGTGGCAATTTAAATAGCCTTTCTTGTTACACAGAGACTCTTCATTAGCAGGTATAATTACAGCAGGAATGCAGAGAGTACAGTTTTAGTTCCATCAGATGCTGGTAATTCCCTCCTCCCACAATCAGTCTTCCAGCATTTTATTTGTCTGACGCATCATATTCTATTTTCTTAGAGGGGAAAAGAGTTAGGAAAACACTTAGCAATAACAAATTAAGTGTCATTAAGTCAGGCAATCACAGAGCTGAGACTTAATGCCCTAATTTATCTAACTCTTCCTGCAGAAGAGCTCCTCGGTGCTATATCCAGCTGTTGGTGCTGATGGACGTTACATACATCCAACACTTGAGAGCAATGGAGACATTTTGCATTTGACCTGGACTGATACTGCCTCTTCCAAGAAGTTCCAGACCTTTTAGCTCCTACCAGGACAGCAGAGTTAGGACCTTGCCAAGCCAAAGCTCATGCTACAAATTTAAACTTAAAGACAGCCCCCAGCTGCTGAAGAAAAGCCCTCTGCAAAGAGTAGGTTCTCCTCTCCTACTCAAGTCCAACTAGATGAACCATCTCCTTTGGCAGCAGTCCCTACAGAAAGGGATACAGTTTGCGCAAACGGGATGAAGGAAGAGCAACCGGACTGTTTTGGATTGGGAGAGGCAGGGAGGGACTCATTCAAGTGCTAATTACTCTTGCACACAGTATAACAAACCATCGTGAACACAGTGAGAAGATAAAATTGAACAAAGATGTTAATCACTGAAACTTAGAAAGAACACAGAGCTACATTACTGTTTTACATAGATACATATATGCATATATATATGAGAAGAGGAAGTAGACAGGACCTGCAAAACACATCACAGCGAGTTTGGCCAGTGCAGGCAGAATGCACCAGGTGTTAAGTGCAAAACCTGGACAACTGCAAAGTCATCTGCACACACTGCAGAGAAACTTAGGCCATTTATTATTAAACTGCAGGCTGGCCTCTTTCTCAAAACTGCATCTTCATCAGAGGATAAAAAACAGTCAGAGAAAAACTGAAGTTAGCAAACCCCAGCAAAACGAGCGAGGAAAACCCACCCCAGATCCAGAACTCCCGTGTCCTCTGTCTCTCAGCAGGGCAGTCTTGGTGGCGTTGCTCCCCGTGCTCTGCTGCCCACTGCCAGGCTAATGCCCGGGGACAGCTGTGGGGCCCATGGAGCCCTCATCCCAGGGGAGACTCAGCCCTGGCCCCTCGCTCTTGCTGCAGCAGAACCATGAGAGGATAGCAGGGTCAAAAGAGCAGTAATGAGCTCTGGGAACTTGTCAGACAAATGTGTTTTTAACAGAATCCCAAATGAGCTGCTGAAGGGGAGCATTAGCGCTGTCACGTGGAGCACATGATGTTGGAATTCATTAAGCCTTTGATGCAGGGTTAGCACCACCGTCCCCTGTCCCAGCCGTTAGCCATCTGGCTGAAAAGCGGCCAGGTTTCACGGAATCACGGAATCACAGTTTCAGAGCTGGAGGGGACCTCTAGACATCATCTAGTCCAACTCCCCTGCCAAAGCAGGATTGCCCAGAGCACATTACTCAGGACTGCATCCAGGCGGGTCTTGAAAATCTCCAGAGAAGGGGACTCCACAGCCTCCCTGGGCAGCCTGTTCCAATGCTCTGTCACCTGAACCGTAAAGAAGTTTTTCCGTGTATTTGAACGCAACTTCCTGTGTTCTAACTTGTGCCCATTACCCCTTGTCCTGTCACTGGGAACCATTGAAAAGAGCCTGGCTCCATCCTCCTTCAACCCACCCTTTAGATACTTGTACGCCATAATAAGGTCTCCTCTCAGCCTTCTCATCTCCAGGCTAAAGAGTCCCAGCTCTCTCAGCCTTTCCTCATAAGGGAGATGCTCCAATCCCTCAATCATCTTAGTTGCCCTTCGCTGGGCTTGCTCCAGCAGTTCCCTGTCCCTCTTGAACTGAGGAGCCCAAAACTGGACACAGTATTCCAGTTGTGGCCTCACCAGTGCAGAGTAGAGGGGAAGAATGACCTCCTTCGACCTACTGGCCACACTCTTCCCTATGCAGCCCAGGATTCCATTGGCCTTTTTGGCAACAAGGGCGCATTGCTGGTTCATGGATAATTTACTGTCTACTAGGACCCCCAGATCCTTCTCCTCAGAACTACTTCCCAGCAGGTCCACCCCTAACCTGTACTGGTGCTTTACATTCTTCCTCCCCAGGTGCAGGACCTTGCACTTGCTTTTGTTGAACTTCATTAGGTTCTTCTCTGCCCAGCTCTCCAGCCTGTCCAGGTCACGCTGGATAGCAGCACGGCCCTCTGGGGTGTCAGCCACCCCACCCAGTTTGGTATCATCAGCAAACTTGCTGAGGATACACTCTGTCCCCTCACCCAGGTCATTAATGAATATATTGAACAAAATTGGACCAAGTATTGACCCCTGGGGGACACCACTGGTTACAGGCCTCCAACTAGACTCTGTGCCGCTGATCACAGCCCTCTGAGTTCTGTCACACAGCCAACTCTCAATCCACCTCGCTGTCACCTCATCTAGCCCATACTTCCTCAGCTTCCTAATGGGGATGTTATGGGAGACAGTGTCAAAAGCCTTGCTAAAGTCAAGGTAGATGACATATATGACTCTCCCCGTCCTTCACCCCAGAACCGGAGGAATGGCCTGTGTTTGCAGCAGGTCGCAGGACCCATGGAGCTAGAGCGTGCATGCACTGGACGGGCTAATTGCAGTGGTCTTGAGAAAAAATGGCACCTCTTCTTGGAGCCCTTGGCACAAACAAGTCATTCCCTACGTCCTATGAGGCTTCTTCAGAGAAATCAGATACTTCCAGAGACGCTTCCTTTCTTCTTTCTGGGAGACAGGGTACAGAGGAGTGAAAAATTTAGTAATGGAAAAGTGGAACTACAGCTAGAAGTCCTGCATTTAGTTACTGAGATCCAGAACAGAAGCACCTCAATTTTGGTTGAAACCAGAACAGAACTGCAATTGAAAGCTAAAGGTAAATGTTACAGAATGTTTCTGGCTATGGCACAGGGTCATGTTTTGCAGCACTATCGCAAATACAAAGTCCCCTCTGAAACTCCAACTCTCCCTTGTTTGAGGACAGTTTGTAGATTAACCATGCTGTGGATGTAAAGACACAGAGGTGGTTCTATCCATAGCCAGGACATAGTAAACATCTTTATAGTTTGCTTTTTAGGCTTGAAGAAGCTCAGCTGCTTTTTCACAAGAGCTGAAGCAAGTACCTGTGTAATTCCATCTCAAAACAGTGGGGATTGCGCCCCAAGACACCTGTGCAGTTCTGTGCAGAGGACATGGAGCATGTCCCACACTGGTGGCCGATGTGAGCAGTGTGGTACAGAGTTGGCTTGGAGCCAGAGCAGCACCCGTGCTAACACACTCCCACCCAGCTCTGGCACTAGCAAACACAGTGGACACTTGAAAACGGCTCTGCAGGAAACAGATCATGTCAGGAACAGTAGCTCTGGATCAGGGGTTACCATGCTGGATCCAGGCTGTCTTCTGCAGAAGCGTTTCTGTGTCCTTGCACTGCAAACACTTGCCATTACCTAACATAGCGGGACTGCAGTCTGTTCCCCCTCACTCCCCATCTCTTACAGCCTTAAAACAGAGTGATAATTGCCTACTCCTAACTGGGATCTGCATGGTGTCATGGCCTCAGTTCCTCCAGGGGAGCCACCATGCTGTCCTTGGGCTGTGCTGAGCTGCCACAGTACCTGCTGCCGTCCCCTCACTCTCCTCCCAGCACACTGCATGCAGCAGGGTGAGGCTGGCGCGGCCTCAGCTCGTCAGGCCCATGCTGTGTGGTTACTGTCATTCCAGCCCAGAAAATATTTGGGTGAGATGATGCTTTTGGCAGAAACTCTCAGCAGCTGTGCTGGTGCCCACTACACCAACCGCAGCAGGGCTCAGTTGCTGGCGGACACCTCCAAGGACACAAAGCAGCAAGAGAAACCCTTTAAAACGCTCCCCCAGGTCTCCTGACACTGTGAAGTGGTTTTTCTTCCTAATTTTCTGACATCCTAATTTGCCAAATGTTTTTGCTTGACTGGAAGCCAAACACAGCTTTGGGAACGAAATCTGTGGTGCCCTGGGGGTTCCCCTGGCTGTTAATTGCCAGGACCTGTGATGCTAAGAGCTGACCCCAGACACAGCAAGCTCGATGCACAGACCAAAACACAAACTGAAAACTCTCCAGCCTGGCCTGCCCTGTCCCAGAGCAGCCGTGAGCCTCAGAAACACTGTTCTTCCTCCAGGGACCTTGCTGCAAACATGCCCCTGTAGTCAGCAGCGTACCAAAACATGGTGAGAGTGGGGTCAGTGGCTGCTCAGAGCCCCATTCAGGTGTGAATGTACTGCAGAAGGGACTAAAGACTGGCCGTAACTTTGCTGCTGCATTTGGGTCCCAAGGTGCTGCTTTGGGCTTTAATCCTGCACCTTCTTTGGATGCATTGTGTCTTTAGTAGACGGGGGCAGAAACATAGTGACCAAGGATGGGGAAAAGGCTGAGGTACTTAATGCCTTCTTTGCCCCAGTCTTTAACAGTAAGATCAGTTGTTGCCCGAGTGGCCAGCCCCCTGCGCTAGTAGGGAGGGGCAGGAAGCAGAATGAAGCCCCCATAATCCATGGGGAGATAGTGAGTGACCTGCTGCAGCACCTAGACATACGCAAGTCTATGGAGCCAGATGGGATCCACCCAAGGGTACTGAGGGAGCTGGTGGAAGAGCTCACCAAGCCACTCTCCATCGTTTATCAGCAGTCCTGGCTAACTGGGGAGGTCCCAGTTGACTGGAGGTTAGCAAATGTGACGCCTATCCACAAGAAGGGCCAGAGGGAGGATCCAGGCCTGTCAGTCTGACATCAGTGCCTGGGAAGGTTATGGAATAGATCATCTTGAGTATCATTACATGGCACATGCAGGACAACCAGGTGATCAGGCCACTCATCATGGGCTCTTGAAGGGCGGGTCATGCTTGACAAACCTGATCTCCTTCTGTGACAAGGTGACCTGCTTAGTGGATGAGGGAAAAGCTGTGGATGTTGTTTACCTCGACTTTAGTAAAGCCTTTGACACTGTTTCCCACAGCATTCTCCTGGAGGAACTGGCTGCTCATGGCTTGGGTGGGTGTACTCTTCACTAGGTAAAAATCTGGTCAGAAAGCCAGGCCCAGAGTGGTGGTGAATGGAGTTAAATCTGGTTGGCACCAATCACAAGTGCTGTTCCCCAGGGCTTGGTATTGGGGTCAGTTCTGCTTAATATCTTTATCAATGATCTGGACGAGGGGATCAAGTGCACCCTCAGTAATTTTTCAGACGACACCAAGTTGGGCAGGAGTGTTGATCTGCTTGAGGGTAGGGTGGCTCTACAGAGGGATGTAGACAGGCTGGATTGATGGGCCGAGGCCAATGGTATGAGGTTCAACAAGGCCAAGTGCCTGGTCCTGCACTTGGGTCACAACAACCCCGCACAGCATTACAGGATTGGGGAGGAGTGGCTGGAAAGCTGCCCGGCAGAAAAGGACCTGGGGGTGTTGGTGGACAGCTGGCTGAATATGAGCCGGCAGTGTGCCCAGGTGGCCAAGAAGGCCAACAGCACCCTGGCCTGTATCAGGAATGGTGTGGTGAGCAGGACTAGGGAAGTGATCATCCCCCTGTACTCGGCACTGGTGAGGCCCCAACTCGAGTACTGTGTTCAGTTTTGGGCCCCTCACTGCAAGAAAGACATTGAGAGAGACATTGTCTGGATAACAAGTGTTATGAGGAGCTGCTGAGGGAACTGAGGTTGTTTAGCCTGGAGAAGAGGAGGCTGAGGGGAGACCTTATCGCTCTCTACAACTACCTGAAAGGAAGTTGCAGCAAGGTGAGGGTTGGTCTCTTCTTGCTAGTAACAAGTGACAGGACAAGAGGAGATGGCCTCAAGTTGTGCCGAGGGAGGTTTAGATTGGATATTAGGAATAATTTCTTCACAGAAAGTGTTGTTAAGCATTGGGACAAGCTGCCCAGGGAAGTGGTTGTGTTACCATCCCTGGAAGTATTTAAAAGATGGGTAGACAAGGTGCTTAGGGACATGGTTTATTGGTGGTTTTGGCAGTGTTAGGTTGATGGTTGGAACTGATGATCTTAAAGGTCCCTTCCAACCTTGACAATTCTATGATTCAACCTCCTCCAAAGCATCTCTAAAGGTGCCCAAGTTGAAACTGCTGGAATCTTAAGTGGTGTGTAACCTCCCATATAAAGTTGGCTGCGGGAGGTAGAAAGGTGGCTAATAGGATGCGATTTTCTAGTAGTTTCCCAGGGAACTCCAAGTTAGTACTGAAGAACCAAATTAACATGCAAAAGGATAAATGAGACATATTGGAAGAAATTATGCACCCTTTTTCATATCTCAAAACCTCCAGGAATTCTCTGAAGGAGAGTAACCACAACAAATTAAATGGAAAGCCATAACAGAGTCTGTTAGAGTGGTAAGCAGAAAAACTGAAAAAAAAATAATCACCAAACCACTCCAAAACAAAAGGCTGTTTTCATACTGGAAGCTTGCCATAGAGTGAACAGATAACAGGTGTGAAAGACCATTCAGAGAAGACAGAGGGACAGCAGAAAAGCACAGTGAGTTATCTACACTAGTAAGGAAAAAAGGGAAATTCCCATGCTGCAACCTCCCTTTGCAGGGACGAATGAGGCAACCTGCTTCGACTGAAAGCGTCAGCAGGGTATGTTTCAAAACAAATTTATTACACGAACAGTAAATGACATAGATGGCGTTTATCGAAGAGCTCTGGAGGAACCCCAACACAGATCTCTCAGCTGGTATGGGGCATGCAACCTGTTGCTTAATTCAGCCCAAAATGAGATGGATGGCATGAGACAAATGAGATGCCAGGGTTGGGGTTTTGGTTTTTTAAGAGCTTTGGATGAATCTGGGGACCTATGGCTTGTGAATCTGAGTTCCACACTGGGAATTATGAATAGAATTCCTGGGCACATAAAGAAATGGGATTAAAGGGGAAGAAACAACCCCACTCTAGCAGAAGGAAGTCATGTCTCACTCCTTAAAGGAGTGAGGAGTCTTGCTTTATGGATATAGCTGGATAGATGGGTGTACCTGAATTCCCAAAACACTTTCAGCAGGATTCTACATCAAATGTCCTTAATCCCTCTTCTCCACATGTTTATTCCCATGGTTAATAACAGGGCAGAAGACAGCGAATAGAAAATTGTCTGTGTTTAATATGTTGGAACATACCAGTGCTGTCCTACCAGGATCTGTGCTAGGGCTTGTGGGTTTTGCTGTATTCAGAAATGGTCCAAGAAAGCATGTGAGCAGTGATGGGACAGAGTTTGCTGGTGAGGCTGAGATCTGCAGTGTAGAGTAAATGAGCACTCATTGCAGAGTTCAAGAAAGATCTCACAATGAACAGCTGGATGCTAAAGTCACAACTTAAAATCAGTGTTGGTAGCTGTAGAGTAATTTAGAAGGAGAAGCCCTATGTGCACAAGGAGGGAATTCAGACCAGTTATCTCCACTCAGGGAAGTGGCCTGGGGGTTGGGTCTGTGCTTCCTCCCTCCCCTCTCAGAGGAGATATAGCGGCATTAAGAAAAGGCAGGGAAGGGGAAAAGGAAAATCAAATGCATAGGACAGAGAAGACAACCAAAGGAGAGAAATGTACCTATATAAAATTATGTGCAGCGAGTGAAGTGTTTTGGAAACGATTACTTTTGATGTTTTATGGTATAGAAACAAGGGCATATTGATTAAACAATGACATAGCATTAAATAGTGACAAGCCAAACAAATTTAAGTACTTCACAATGCATCATTTGTCTGAGCAATTAATTGCCTAGGGTGGCTATGGAGGCAAAATAATCCAGAACTGATCAAAAGCAATCAGATGCTTTTATGGAAGAGCAACCCAGCAAGGACTGCTAAACAGAAGGATACTTTTGTCAGAATAAGATTAAACTGAGTATTGCTCGAAACATGTAGCAGGGGAAGCATGACTTTATGCCTACATTGCTCTAAGTATGCCCCACTGGCCACCTTCATAGCCAGGGTCCCGTGCTGGTTTGACCCCTACACGTCACACAGTAGTTTCTGTGCTCTTGTGATGCATCAGGAGGAACAACTTGAGAAGCAAAGCCCTGGTCAAGTAGCCTGTCCTAAATGTTGCTGCAAAGCAGTGGCACACCATGTGAGTATTTGGTCTGGACAGCAAACTTAGCTAGAAGGTAGGAAAGGCAGTATCTCAGGGATGCTGTTACAACACTTCACAGGCACTTGACATAAGCTGGAGTGGCGAAGGGCAGCATGGAGAGCTTTGCCCAGGCTGAGGGCCAAACAGGTCTTTAAAACACATTTGGGGAGGGAAACTTGTCAACATACACCATAGCATTGCCCAGGAAGAAAGCAAACAACATGAGGGCTGCCACTTTTGTGAAAAGAGATTAAGAGTCATCCTTGGGTCACAGGATCATGTTCCTAAACCTCGAGTCTATGTCAAAGATGATGGCCAGACTGAGGAGAGGAGAGGAGAGGAGAGGAGAGGAGAGGAGAGGAGAGGAGAGGAGAGGAGAGGAGAGGAGAGGAGAGGAGAGGAAAAAGCAGAGCTGTGAAAGGGGGAATAAGAAGTGCTGAGAATGGAAGGAAAGAAGAACAAATATTTCTGTTTTAGCCATCCTGATGGGGAATTGCTCACCAGATACCTCAAGGGCTAAAGGCAAGCCAGAGCTCTAGTTTGGACAGAAGAGACTGAGTAGGTCTTAGCCTAGAGGTGATTAGCTAAAAGGTTATTTGCAGCTAAGATCATTCAGATGTAAAGCATGGAGGGAGATAAGAAAGGGACACAAAAGAAGGAGGCAGGTTAGGGAAGCTCTCTAAAGGATGCACTGAAGCACCAATTGCAGGGATGGACTGTGTGGGGGATGACTAGGAAGGCACAGGTTATGAAATAAAATTCCTCGCAAGATGCCAAGCCCAGAGGTCCCTCTAGCACTTCCAGTTCTCGCTCCTGTGGACTGCAGATCCTTCTCGCTGCTCTTCTTACCTTTCTGGGTGCTGGCTCTGCCCAGCTCCCCATGCCTGGGCTTCTCTTCCCAGCCTTCCACTCTGAGCTCAGCTGAAGTCCCACGGGGCATGAAATGCAGTGCTCAGGGGACCTGTGGGCTGCCAGGCCCTCTTCTGGGTGCTGCCCCTGCTCACACAGCCCAATACAGCCTGTTGTTTGCCTTTTATGTGAGTACATCCCATTCAGTTCATCACACAGTAGCTGAACTATAACATGATGTAACATGAACGGCCTTCCCACTTAGGCTTACGCAGTTTGCTCTTTGCTTTTTCTAAGGTATAACTTTCTGAGTGCCGCAAGGGAAGCTGCTGCCAAAGGAAATGAGACAGGGCTGCTCGTGCAGCTGCTCCTCTTCAGCGGAGAAGATCGGGAGAAGATGAAAGAAATCCTTAGCATAACTCGTGCTCTCACACGGAGCTGAAGCTTGACTTTGGCCATGAACTGGAAGCATGCAGACAAAGATCACGCTGGAGATGTCAAATCTGCTCTTTATACTTTAGCAGCCTATTGTATTCCTAGCTCTTCCCCCAGCTTTTCCCCACTGCTGGCGCACATTTCTTCCCACAACAGCCCAGCACAGCCAGACTGCTCTCTAGAAGCCGGGATAGACCCTGTGCATAGGCAGAGCATAGAGTATTTGCTAACGCTCCTGCTGACTGGAGCCTTGCAGAAATTATGCCAATACCTCCAGTGCTGCATAACCTCCTCAGCCTGGCAGTTTCTCACCCTTCTCTTCCCCTGATTTCTTCTTGCCATGTCACAGAACAAGCAGAAGAGGCAAACGTGGAAGAAACCTGACCTGCCAGCCCAGGCACGCTGCCCAGGTTTGTGCCAGGCTTCTGGCTGCCCAAATCTCGATTTGACTTCCCACCCGCCAAATCAGGGGCAAAAGAAATCTGTGATCAATCTGCTCTGGTTCTGTGAAGCTTGACAGGAGATGTGCCATGCACATCCACCAGAGAAGTGTCCTGACGCTCCCCTGATGTTGTTCTCCCCCACCAGCATCACTCGTGAGCTGTGCCTGCAGCAGCACCCAGGGCATACTTAGAGGCAGCTGCTGGAGGAAAGCTCTTCACCCTCCTGGGTTCAGCATTATCCCTGCCAAGCCAGAGGAGCAAACTGCTTTTTGCAGCTAGACCTCAGCCCTGGGCTTATACCACGCTCTGTGGCACAGGAACTAGGAAAGAGTTACAGAGCAGCTCCGTTACTGAAATGCATTTCTCCTATGTGTCTCAGTTCTGTGCATTAGTGAGTTCTTAGAAATGTTTTGGCCATGAGGTGGTTCTACGTGCTACCCAGAAGGCAGGCTTTCCAGCTGCCCAGTGGTGGAGGAAGCCAAGGAGAACATTAGCACAGGAGCCAAGGCTGCCCAGCAAAACGCCCCTGGGCTTAGCCAGGAAGACTCTGCAAACAGCAGCCTTTGACTGCCTGGACTGGTTCTGTCCTGAACAGCCTAAAAGCAGCTGCCAAAACCCTGCACAAGGAAGAGAAAACGTGTGTTAACGCTGCAAGGCAATGCTGGGGAGAGCCAGGATGTCAGGCTGAAACAACCACTGCTTCCCTGTCTGGTCCCCAGCAGTGCTGCCTTGTGACCCAGTGCAGCTCAGCTCTCCTGCTCCAGAGATCACAGGGAAGAGAAATAGTCCCATGGTTAAAGGCAGCACTAAGACACCGCCACAAGGAGCCTGTATCACAAAAATAAGCTGCTTTGGCCACAGCCTATGCAACCTGGACTTGGCTGCACTCGTGTCTCCCAGGGAGGAGTGAAGCAGTGGGCAGTGTGGCTGTCCTCCAGCACAGAGGGATCTGCCAGAGGGAAATGGCTCCCACTGAGGCAGCAAAGAGGGGTCTTGCCTGTGACATACACAGGAGATAAGGTTGGTAGGGGAGGAGAGCACTATTAGAGGTGGCAGTTGCACACCAGGATTGTTGGCCCATAAGCCTACAGCTTCCCCATTGAGACACTTCACATGATCCTGTGTCTACCCTCAGAGGTGCGAGCCGTTCTCCTCCATTTGCAGTCCATGACTGAACTGACTGCAGGTAACAGAAGAAAACATTGAGCTTCTCCTTATAAGAAGAAAAGAGATTTATTTTAAAATAGAACATACATAACAAGTAGCATGGTCCTGTATGTTGCAAGCCCTCTACCCTCAGTGTAAAGTAGGATGTTGTCCAGCCTGGACTTCTAATGATTCCAACCAGGATGAACAAGAGTGTTTCGCCAATGATTTCCTGACTTGAGCTCCGGCTCAGGACTGAAGGGCAGCGTGCCAGCACACTGATGCTAGGGCAGGAAATTTCCTCTACAGAAAGATCTTCTTGCCCCTTGTCTCAGCTCCTGTTCATGTGCTCCTGCACTCAACAGAAAGGATTCACCAGTTTCATTCCTTACTTGCTAAGCCCAAGCCCAGCTCCCCTTGACACCCACAGCAGCGGATACACAGAACCAAAACAGAGACAGAGGACTTGAAGAGAAAGAGGTAGGAACCCAGTACGGGTATCTGTAAGAGAACAGGTTGTTGGGAGATATCCAGTTTGTGACTATAACAGTGCGAGGCGAGGGGTCTCCAGGCACGTTGAAGTATTGACACACAGAGCGTCAGGCACTGTGTATCTGTGCAGAGTGTGACTGTTCCCATCCTCTCCCCTCCGCCAGGATGAGACTGGTCCATATACTGCAGTCTCGGCCACTGAGACTGGTTGAGTGCTGATGAAAGTTCATTTCTGCAGCAGTCCTGTCTAAAGGCACAGGGCCAGCTGGGTGCAGCAAAACCAAATAAAAACAGAAAAGAAAAAAGACTGCTGTATGTCTGGATATGTTCACCCAGTTTGGTAAGGCACAGCAGCACTGGAACAGGACAGGGCTGAGCCACTTTGACCTGCAAGAAAGTCAAGAAACACAACTCAGCAGAGGACATAAAAAGAGAGCTCTATTCAGCAATCCCAATATGACACACTTGTGGTCATCTATGCAGATCTCACACACTTTGTCTTTCTTCTGCTTAACCTCAGACACAAGGAACATCCCCTGCATACATCAATACCCACATACAGGAAAGAAGCAACTGAGTCAAACACTTCAGGGAGAGGATTTTCTCAGCCATCACAAGGAAGACAAGACAGGCCCCAGCTAAACAGCTCCAACATGAATTGCTGGGAAGGGAACCATACAGGGAACTCAGCAGTCCCAGTGCAAGGCTGCAATCCCCGCAGCGGTTCTGCAGCCAACAGCATGGTCCTCTGTCCCAGCTGACACAAATACAGGTTTTTCCAGAGGCGTACAACAGCACCCCTATTGCTCCCTCCTGCCTTCAGCAACTGAATGGGACATGGATTTACCCACTGGCTGCACAGGGAAGCTGCTCATCCACTAGATGCTTTGGACAATTAATGCATTGGGCATAGCCAACTCTGTCAGATGGCCCTTCCTGGCCCACTCCATATACTCCTATAATGCACCCAGCCTCAGTAACCAGCTGTGTTTCCAGCTGCTGAGACCTTGTTTAAAGTCTTCACAGACTACTGCCTTTTCTTATGTTCTCAGCCTTGCCTTCGGCTCATTGCATCTGCCACCCCTCAGGGCTCTCTGCCCAGCACCCACTTCTGATATGTGCCTCTCTCCACAACATTAAGCCACTGCAGCTGACTACTGTAGTGTGCAGATATGCTTTCTGATAGTACTTGTCCTTCCAGCCTCAGGTCTCCAGCAAACTGTGAGCTCCCTCCAGCAGCCTCATTATTGTACTGCAAGTACACTGTGCACCACACGTGCTGGGAACCCAACCTTGTGCTGATTTTTCCCCATTTTTCCTGGTCTCTTTGCAGTCTTGAAATGGAAGCTGGTCACTGCCCTCTGTTTTTCCTGCTCTATTTCTAGGTAGTTGGTGGCCAAGAGATGCTCCAGGTGGAGCAGGAAGGGAAGAGCCCCTTTACTCCTCCATTTCCCAGGGAAGCTGCAATTGCTGTCTGCCCTCCTGTGTGCTGCTTCCTCTTACCGTGTCACTTGGGCTCTACATCCTTAATGCTGAGAGCTTCACAGCAGCTCTGTGCAGAATTGTTCAAGGTAGTGGAAGATAACTGCAGTGAGAAGCAGAAAGACAGCATTAGCTGAGCAGTGACTGGGACACCGACCACATCACAGCCCCTTCCTGTTGTGGACTTTTCTTTGGGCATCCCAGCAAGACCCTTTCCCAGCGTCTCTCCCAGCGCAGCACTTCCATTGAATACAATGGATCCCAAGACGACCAAATACAACCTGTGACCCAGGAGCCAGCGCTGCTCGTGGAAACCTCCTCTCTCCTGCCCCTGGGTAGGGCAGCTTCACGTGTCACAGAGTGGCTGTGGGTGGCAAGGCTTGGCAGAGGATATGCCCCAGCTCACCTGCTGGATTTCCTGCATCGCCAGGCGTATGGAAGAGTGGAAACGAGGGAAGGCTCGTTGGCTGCCTATCTTCTTGCCTGAGCTTGGCTTTGTCCTTGTCTTGTCCAGGCTCTCTTCCTTTTGGCAATTCTTGGTCCTCTTGAACCACACATGTCTGAGAACCGCGGCTGCTCCTGACTGCAGACCAGGTCTGCTGGTGGAAGGCCTGGAGGGGGGGTGCTGCTCCTCTGGAGGGGCTTCTCCCTTGGCTTCTGATGGACCCAGTTTGAGGCACTCCAGATCTTCATAATCCAAACTCTCACTGCTTTTCTGAGAGAGGAAAGAGTGGTTCAGCAGTGGCTTGCAGACCCTCCACCCACCCCAAACAGCACAACAAAAAGGAATACCCAGCTGTGACTACTGCTGATATTCAGGGGACAGGGACCTGTCCCTGAGACCACCACCAGGGCCTCTCCCCCACCCCAGGACTCCCCAGTGCCCAGCTAGTAGCGTTTCCTGGTGCATTCAGAAGAGGCCAAGCTCCAGGCACCAGTGGACTCCCCAGTGCCCAGCTAGTAGCGTTTCCTGGTGCATTCAGAAGAGGCCAAGCTGCTTGGCCAGAATGGAATATCCCAAATGGGAACATGAAAGCAAGATGCTGTCGCAGTGACTCTGTCTGCTCAGGGCACAGTCCATGCCCCATTCCCTTTTCCACCTGCAGATCCTCAACATTCACCTGCCCACAGGGAACAGTCAGTATCTCCATGAAGGGTTGGATGCCCACAGTCTGGTGATACCGAACCAGTTGGGTAAGCGAGGCGTGAGCCCGGTCTTCCCCCAGGATGACATAGCGTGCATTGGGCTGCACCTGGATCATGTAGTGTCTACAGCGGCCTTTCCCCCTGGGGAAACGGACAGACAGAAATAGTCATGGAATGGGGCCACAATGTCTCTCCAGGACCTAGTCATTACCTTCTGCATTTGTCTCAAGAGCCCAGATGTGATCAGGAGCCACAGTAACAAATATCACAAAGATGCAGGAGATGCGCCATGCTGGAGTGTCACATGCTGTGCTAGTAGGTGCTGGAGGAGCAGCAATTCCCCCAAAGTCAGTGGCAGAAGAAGCCCAGCAGCCAAGTCCAAACCCCAGCAGACCCTACCGCCTCCCATGTTGTTTTCCACATGAGAACTCTGCCCTACCCTTGCCTGAGGCTGTACAAAGACCATGCCCTTGCGGCACTCTGATGGCCTCTCCTCAGGCCCTCCTCTAGACTCATCTCCTCTGCTCCAGCCGCTGCTTCCTCCAACCTGGTTTGCCTACTCAGCCACATAGCACAGCCTAAGCAGGACCTGCACCCTTGGAGCTGCAGCACCCCACCCACAAAGAGATCTAGTTTTTGGCAAGAGAGAGACTACAGTGTCTTGTCTGCTACTCCAAACTGTCTGAAGGACCCACAACAGGAGAGCCTGAGCATCACCCTCAGCGGACTCCTCTGTGGAGGGGGTTAAATCCTCCAGCCATGCAAAGCCATGCAAAGTTTAGGACCTTCTTTTTCCTTCTCTGCAAGGCTCATTACCTGTATGTCAAGGTGTAGCCCGGTCGGCTCTGGCTGATCCGAACAAGGAAGCAGCCCAAAGGCTTGTCAATCAGCAAGTTTTCAGCTTCCCTGGAAGCAGGAAAGAATTTTTGAACAGACTGTGAGCACCTGCAAGGATTCCCATCCTATCTCACTACTGCGGGAGTAGTACAGGGAGGAGAGCCTCTGCCCCATGTGTTCCTAGCTAGAGATTTCAAGACTCAGGCTTGCTGGTGCAGGGAAGCATTAGCAGGCTGAGAAAGCACAATACTCTCCGTCAAAGCCTCTCCGGGCAAGGCTGCTCCAAACCTGCTCCAGTGGTCTGACTAGTGCAACAGCAACAGCTGCCTTCCAGCACAGAGCACATTACAAAGCGTTGATGAGATGAGGAGGTTGTGCACATATACATTTCCTATGCTTCAGGGCTGACGGAAGAAGACAGGATGCTGTGGGGTATCGGTGCTCAGCACAAGGTAAGTCCAGTGCCTTGGAAAAACACCAACTTGCATTACAGCACTGTGCTTCTCTAAAATTCTTGCTGGATGGAGGTCTTCCCCCTCTCTGCCCAACAGACAAAGCAGCGCTTTGTCCTTGTCACGTGCCTTGCTCCAGGCTAAAGGTGACTGCAAATCACCAGTGCAATTTGGGATTGCTCTGGCTCCTCTGTTACATGAGGCTGAGCTTACATTGCTGTATGGAGACTTAATTCCAGCAACAGGAAGCACCACTTAAAAAGTATCTAATCTTCAGTGTCTTTGGGAAGGACCTGCTGTGTCCTTCATTGTGAAGTGCTCGTGGCTAGCCTGTATTCAAATTCAGTTAGTTTTATCTTCCAGAGCTAGTTCCTCTCCTGTGTTCTTGGAACTGTAGACAAAAGCATTAATGCAGGTGAGGACCTTGTTAATTATCTCAAAAAAAAAGAAAAAAAAAACAGAGTTACCAGGGGGCTGTCAGCTACTGTAGTGTCTTTTACTAAGAAAACATGCTGTGCAATGTCTCAGTAATGTTCACACTGATAAGCTGACAAAAGCTAGCAACTTGCGATTTAATAAGACTGAAGGACTTTAACAGAAAGAAGATAAAAACTGGAACAAGATGATAATGGTGTTCAAATGGCAGACACACTTGGCAGCAATGCCCATACACAAGTCCCATCAAATAAGGAACACTGGCAGTTACCAAGCATGCAGCACCATAGATTAATTTGCACCCAGGGGAGACTATAGCCAGAAATTCTGTCGTCTACCTGCTAACCCCACTATCTTGCTCCTATCTGATAATTGGCATAATCAGCATTTATCTGATTATCACTCTGCTTGGAAAGCAGTGCTTGGCTCAGCCAAGAGAGGGAAGTATGAGGCATACCCAGTTGCAAAATTTCAAGCATTTAAATAAAGGTTTCCTCAAAAAAGCTTGAGAGTTCACAGTCTCGTAAACGACTCCATAAGAAGGCAGGGCTTTGTGGATGTCTCTCCCAGCCTAAACGGATGTAAGTTCCACCTATGCTGCACTATCCTTAGATGGGCAGAGGTATCAACAAAAAGCCTTCCTTTTCCTGTATTGGAGGGCTTTGGGAAATCTTTCTATTGGGTACTCAGTAAAGCCTCTCTTAATAGTTTTTTACATAAAAGTACACTGAATTCTGTATTCTTCTGCTGTAAACTGAGGTCTCCTCCTGACTTACACTGAGAGATATGAGAACAGTCATAATGACTCAGACAAAAGCCCATCTTCATTCTATACTACATCTCTGCAACAGGGTAAAAGCATATGTGCATTTCTTCTCCAAGTACTTTCCCAGCCTCCCTTCCCTGCACAGGAACTATATTTAGGAACCCACAGTGGACTTATTTGCCATGAGTTTCCACAGTCTTTCCTTGGACCCATGTAAAGTTTCAGCATTTGCATCCTGTGACGGGGAGCTCCAAGCTTCCCCCAAACGGTTTGAAGCTCACAGCCTAAAAGTGAAAGGTTATGCAGATCACTCCCATTCCTTAAGGAGACAAATCTTGGCAATCCAACCTATGCACTCATCCTAAGGGTACAGCAGCTTTTGCCTCCTTGCCACAGACCAAGCTGTGGCCACCGTGTCCAGCATACTCACCTCCGGCTAATCATCCCATGCAGCCAACTTGGAAAGGCCCCATCATCCTGCATGACCTTCTCAGCCTGTGTCTCTTTGAACCAGCGGAGAGTTGCTCCTCTCTTGCATTTCCTCATTTTTACCTCTTCTCCGGTCTGTTCCTCTGCCCCCAGAGCAGGGCGAGGTGCAGAAGGGTCCAAGAAGTTATCAAAAGGAGTGAACTGAAAGTGAGGAGAGGGGAAAGTGGGCATGAAAGGAAGGCCAAAGGCAGGGGACCTTTGAAAGGATCCTTTTGGTAATGATCCCATTCCTGAGTCCCTTAAGACAAGATTAGTCACAAACTACCAACACTGCTTTCAGTTCCTCAGAGGTTCTGACCACGCTTTTTAAATAACCACAGTAGGAAAGGATTCTCTCACTTCTCATAATAAGAATGACAATGTTCTCCTGGGACCACATGCAGGAGAACATGTGCATGCAGAAGCTGGAAGACACAGGGAACCAGCACACCTGGCTAAGGGGCCCCAAGTAGAGCCAACATTGCTACCTCTGTTAGTTTGCTGCGTGGCCGTGGCACTGGTGGCTGTGATGACTTATCAGGAGGATGGGGACAAGGCTGAGGGCGCCTCTTTCGTGGCATGGGGACTGGAAGGGAGATTCTTTCTGCAACAAGAGGAAAGAAGTAGATGAAATCTAGCATCCAAGATCCATGATATCCATTCTCCACACACCCAGGATAGGGACAGGCTCTGCTGCACGGGGCATGTGGGAAAGACACAGCTTGGCGCTTCTCCCAACACAACCAGGCAAATGACCCGCACCACGCTGCTTCTGCTCCCTACAGAGAAAGCCGCACTTTCAAATGGCAGAAACATTGGCATCTCCCTGCCACCACATTGGTGGAGCCCCGAGCCCCAGGAGAGCCAAGGGCAGGCCACCATCCCCTGGAGCTTACAGCACTTTGAGGTGATCATTACACAAGTGGCCATGCACAGGGGCAGTGGGAGTGGGAGCAACTCACTCTGGGCCTCTGCTTCCACTGCCAGCTGCCGGCTTCTTTCTCTCTCTGCCTCCTCCTGTAGCCGCTGTGCCTCAGCTCTCACCTCAGCCACCAGTTTTAGGTAACTGTTCCTGCATTTGAATCCCCTGAAAACTGTTCAGAGAAAAGCTGTGGTTAGAAAAATACATGTTCATCATGACTTTGTCACTCCTTGGCGGAAGCACACTGACTAATAACCCTTCACCAGTGCAAAGCCCTCAACATTTCAGTCACATTAATAAAAAGCAATACAGACTTTAGTTGAGCAGGCAGTCAAAACCATGTGAGAACTGTGTTATACTCTCTAAGCTGTCAGATCACAGATTTAAAAAAATCAAATTAGAGATCTAAGCTTTCATCTCTAATGCCAAGGCATAGGATACTTAGAAAACAAAGTCTCAAAGAAGGTCATCTGTTAACCATCTATCCTCCCGGTACCCTTCAGACACTACTCAGTAAAAACAAAGCTTTTGCATACAGGAGATGGGATTTCATTGATGTCAGCCCACAGGATAACCTTTCCCATAAGTAGCCATCACAGGGTTCATCAGAAGCTTTAGAGACATCGCATTATCGCGCCTACTCTACCAGCTACCAAGGCATATGAACTGAAAGCCACAATGTCATTTCCCACCGCCTACGCATCTTCCCCACAGATGAGAACAAGGCACAGCATGTGACAGTCTGATGTTTGTCGTACTGTACAGTGCATAACTGGAAGCTGCTTATATACTTCAGCAGTGCAACAACCCATACAGAAGAGAAGTACAACAGAGAGGGACCAGGCAGGATGACGGTCTCCTACTCCTGGTTGCACAGTCCTCATGGAGCCTGTGCAGAGGGAAGTACCAAACTGCCCACAGCGCCTGCTCTGGAGAAAGAGGCTGCCAAAACAGATGGTACCTGGAATGGAACGGAACGGAACGGAATGGAATAAAACACACCAAAACAAAATTTTATTCCCTTCTGCCTGTCTCTGAAATTAGGAATACGATCTGCTTCACTCATATTCTTTTCCCTATCCTCAGTTCAACACCACTCACAAAGAAGCCCTTGCTCCTAGGATAGTTACTCACATTTTGGGACACAGCCAAATCATATGCTTGCCCTGCTCAGCTCCTGCTTTCTTGCTCGCATGCTCACACATGCTTTCCCTTTCCAAGGCTCACACTGTCTGATGAGGATGAGGATGGAGGAAGTGGGCATCTGCAATAAGCACTCTGACTCCACAGGACCTTGACAGGGAGATGGTGCCTGGCCTGCCTTTCTGTCGTCTGCAAAGGTGCAATGGTGGAGCAGGGACTGGAGAAAAATTTTTCCTTGACCTGGTCTGAGATCAGGAGAGTTGAGGAACTCTCCTGCCCCAGCGCTCACCTTTCTGTATAACAACTGCTGCTCTTTCCAGTCGCTCCAGATACTTTGCCAGCTGTTCCTGGTGCCAATATTTAAAGAAAAGTCGTGACTTTCTGTGAAGTTGGGGAAAGAAAGAAGCAGTGAGAAACACTGTTTGTCTAAACGTGCATCCATCATCCTTTGGAGAGGTCTTTTCTATAGTTCTCTTTCCTATAAAGTTCTCCCTGAAGGGAACCAGACAACAGCCTATGTGTATAAAGTCTCTGAAGTTCGGGCCCCCCATTCCCAGCAGCTGTGATCTACACCTACCCACATATCCAGCCTGTCAGCTCTGTACTTTGCAGTATCTCCAAGCAGCTGAAAGAGAGGAAAAAAGTGAAATAAATAATTTTCCATCCAAAGTGAACACCACACAGCCAGTGGTTTTAGGTACATAAAGGGGGATAAAGGGCCTCAATGATTCTGCATTACATTCTCTGTCCCCTGTAACCTGATCACATTCAGCAACTGGCTGTCAATCTGTAGCGCTCCTTGAGGTACAGCTTGGATCACATTCAGAAACATCAGCAAAGGGGTTCCCAGAGGCAGATTTCCTTCAACTCTGTGGGAGTTGATTCTGCAGAGCTTATTTTATTCTCAGAACTGTTTTGCCTCATTTTGTTTCCAAGCTCTTTGGAGCACACAGGTTGCAAGGTCAGCACAGCAAGACTTCCGGGACAAAGCCTGTTTTCCAACTCCAGTTTCATTTTGCAGACTGTAGTGATAAAATTTGGGTCACTCGGAAAGATTCCCCAACACTTGGAACTGAAAGCAGTACTCTAGCTGCACCACAGAGACAGCTTCTTCCCTCTTGCCTGCAAATCCAGGCTGTGAAATCATAGTGGCACTTTTTGCCAATACCTTGCATAGCAAAGTAGAAGTGGTTTCCCTTCTATCTCAGCCAACTTCCACTGTGCCACGATCTATATCCATGGTAATTCTTTTCTCAAATGCATCCTATGATTTTTGTGTCTGAAAACACACTGTGCTGCCTGTTTACCATCATCTCTCTCTCATCTATGAGATTCGCTCTTGACCTCACTTGGGTTTGAAATGAATTCAGAATCGCCAGTAACTTCAAGGAAGCACTGTGAAGGCTGGAGGAGCTACTGCCAGGAAAGAACTTTTCTAGAAGAACATTCAAATCCTCTTCTTAAAAGACTAAAAAAAACCCTCAGCTGACTGCCTGACATGCTTCATTCTCACTATCAGTCACAATTGACTATGGCAGGAAGGAAGGACTGGGAAAGTGGAGAAGAGGAGGTGGGGAGTTGCTGCCCTAGATGCAGGAAGGAAAAAGCTGACAGCGTAACACTGCAGAGCTGGAGTGATGATTACATGTGTAAGGAACAGTCAGGTTCTGAAAGTGCTGAGGGTATATTGTGCCTGTACACATAAAAAAATCTTGGACCAGAAGCATCCTATCTAGCCTGGGAGACATTCAGTGCTGGCTGCTTGCTCAGAATTGTCTTTATCCTCATCTCCCATGAGACCATCAGGAAAAGGCCTGGAGAGGCACCTGGCTGAGCCCCTGCCATACTGAGTTCAGTGGGTACCCTTGATCATTATTGTGAGTTCCTAAATTGAGCACATTAGCCAATTCTTATTCCACAGGATACCGTGGCTTTACAGCAATTGAACTGAATTGCTACTTAGCAATTCTGGAAATATTTCATTCATCATTGTACCAAATGGTTTTTAAACACTGCCTTTGCCTAGGAATTTGTGTTTCCCATTACCACAAAAACCCATCCTAACTTTGTTACTTTTACTCAGTTTGCTATATTACCTTGAGAGCTAAAGTCTCTGAAGAACAAACTGGATTGCACATAACAAAGGAAAGATTCCTACCTTTCTTTTGTGAGGGAAACATCTGGTTTAACTAGAATAATTCCATATCTGTGAAAAAAAAACCAATTCAGCAAGGTAAGACCCCATCCTTGATGTGCTGAGGTGAACCATGTCACCCTCACAGTAAACAACAATAAAGCACTGTCTTTCCCACTCAGCCTCCCACAGCAAACAACCCCATGATCTCAGGCACGTGAACTTTAAAGAGACAATTTAACTCCCTGCCCACTTCTGTTTACCAGGGTCACTTCCCTAACAATATCTAACAAGGAATATTCAGAGGTTTTAACAAACCTTTCAACAAATTCCTCAAATGAGGGTCGCCAAGAGAAACCGTCTCTTCGGATACGGATTGTCTCCAGCAGTCCATTGTACCGGAGCTGAAGCAGCACCACATAGAGAAACAAACAGAAACAGGTCATTAGGACACCAGTTTGTTCCTCTGCAGCCACAATTTCCTTCATTCAACCCTACATTTCTTTAGTTCAAAATGAAGAAGTTTCTTTCAGAAAATGTCTCCTTGGTTAAAAGACTGAATTTATGACATCCTGTAACTCTGATGATTAACCATTCTCAGTTAAAAGTTGGAAAGCATAAAAACCAATGACTGAAATAACCTCATCTTCCAGCCATGGGTACTGTTTTGCCTCTGCTCCTTAGAGGACAGCCTTTTACTTCCAAATCTGGACACAGAAGTACTCTGAGGCACGGATGAACTTCCCTCTTAATCTTATCCTTTCTTATAAACATTGAACAGGCCACAGAGCTTTCTGAACTTTTCTAATAATTTTCAGTATTCTTTGAAGTGTCTGGATTTCAGACCTGACACAATATCCAAAGACAGTCATATCAGCACATATCAGCTCCTATCAAAGCGATCCCATCTTGGCTGCTATTCAGAGTTGTCCTGGCTGACAGTTAAGAACAGTCTCCTCCAGGAATCACCAGTTTTCATGGAGAAGGACTGTCTGTACCAGCCCCCATCCAGGAGATGCCAAGAGGCATCCCAGTGCCTGACATGCAGATCTCATTGCATTCATGAAAAAGAAACCAGAGAGAACCAACATTGCAAAACCTGGACCTAGCAGTCTGTGTCACAAAAACAACCAAGTACCCAGTACCTACATGCATAAAAAGTGTGCCTACTCTTTCTCTTGGAAGGGGAAGCTCAGACCAGTCAGCTTCCAGCTATCTCCACAGCCTTTCAGTGATGTCCCTCCCCACTGAGACATGGCAGAAGTACCTGTAAAGGACATGGCTTTTCCTCACCTGTAGCAGCACCACCTGGCTGTCCACCACACCTGGCTCCTTCTGGCTGTTGGGCTTTATACAGCGCACAAAGTGAGGGTTTGCAGAATACATCCTCTCCATGAGCATCATCAGGGAATGCTGGCCAGGGCAGAGAAAGATCAACAGTCCAGCAAGCCAAAGCACTGCCAGAGGCCGACGTGCAATATCCTGCAGTGAGAACTGTTTTCCCATCCCACAGCAACTTCCCAGACTCTGACAACATCCGGATCACTCCCACCATGACCAGCTGTGCTTGGCACTCAGAAAAACCGCTGTCTACATGCTGGATGTTATAACTATGCTTAGCAGCCCGGAAGCTCTCACAAGAACATCACTGCACTCATCTCAAGGGGCACTGCAGAGCAGCAATACTTTACCCGGAACTGAGCTCCAGCAGACTGTTTTCGTGTGCTGTTGAACTTGTTGTCTGCTCCTGGTATGACCTGAAACCAGACCCAAACAAAAGGATCACCCCTGGAAGGAGTGCTTGATTGCCATTCAAAGAGTTCTGCTGGAAGGCAGATGGCAAAAAGGAGAAAGAACAGATTTCAGGGGAGGGAAGACAAGTCAAACATATCAGCAGAAGCAAGCAGAAAACCTGGTAAAAAACAAAGGAGAAATTGTTGCAAGCATATTGCTCTCTGCTCTTATTTTCAACCAGTTCCTGTCTGCTCTGATTTTCAGGCAATTTGTCAATAATAGATATCAGATAATTTTGCCATCATTTATCAATTGCCACGTGGATGTGAAGTGCAATACCTTGGCTTTCACATGAGGCATCAGTGTCCCCGTTCTGGAGATAGCGGCTGGAAGAACAGAGATACTAGTTAATTTTGTACCTTTGCTCACAGTCAACCATTTCTAAACATTGAAACCTCACTTCACACACAGGTCTCCCTAAAAATACCGAATCACAGACAGGGTATTAGGTTTCACCATGGGGAAATACAAGGAAAGAGCTAAAGAAAGGGAGAAGAAAATGCAAATATATGAATCATACAATGCAGGCAATATTATTCTCTGCCACTGAGAAGACAAGGCAATAAGGTTATTGAACAACTCTAAATGACCTTCAAAAGAAATATCATCAACAGGCATCTAACAACACAGAAAAGTACAGATAGCAAACGGGAAGCTCACCCACAGCAGTCAAGACAGAGTGTTATATAAAGTCATTTAGCTAGAAACTAATTCAGTGACAAGATGAAAAATTCAGGGAAGTTGAATTTACTGAAGGATCTAATGACAGTCTTGCACACCCTTGATGCAACAGGCTTATATGAATTACAGAACCACAGAATGGTGGAGGTTGGAAGGGATGTCTGGGGGTCATCTGGGTCAACCCCTTTGCTCAGCAAGGCCACCTAGAGCCAAGTGCCCAGGACTGGATCTGGGCAAAAACCCAATCTGAGAACAGGTTATCTCTGTTGCTTATGAACTTTCAAAGAGTTGGGACTAGACTAAGTATCTTCAGTAACAGTGTGGAAGTGGTAATGAAGAAAGATACTCCTGAGTAGAAGCACTGAAAACCACAGTGGAAAATAGAAACAAAATTCATCAGTTACTTCTAAATCCCAGAAAGTGGCATGGACTGAACAGGAAAAAAAAAAAACCCACAAACAAACCAAAACAAAGAAAATTTCTGCACCAGAAGCACAGTGTTAAGCCAGAAAAATTCCAAGCAAGCACCCACCTGGCTTTTCTTTAAATGTTTACTTTCATAGAAGCCTTGGAGACTCTGAGGACTTACCAATAACTGGAAAAAGGGAGTGTAGTGGTGGGAGAGAAATAATGCATGACCTCAGAGTTATTTAACAAGTTGTACCTTAAAAACAAAATGTGTTTGAAAAGGATAATGTCTACACTCATTGCTTGTGGCTTTCCAGCACTCTATTTTCAGTGTGAACAGCTAGAAGCTATGACCTTATCCAGCTTCATTTCTACACAAGAACAGCGTATATGGAAAGGGCCAGTGGAGACAGTCCTGCACTGGCCCCGGAAAAGATGGGCTATCTGATCTAAGGGAAGATATCCGAGCAGTGGATAATTCTCTGGAAGATGATACAACCCGCTTTGCTTTCCAGCAAGGAACGAACAGCTCTGACAGCTCGGTATATGCCAGCAGTCCCACTCCAGGCTGCAGCCCTCCCAGAGTTTCCCTGGGGCTGCCAGCTGTGAAACACATTCATAGCACAGGAGTCTCATCCCCACACTTAACTCTTGCAAGGTGGGCCTTGATTCATGTGGGATGCCCTACCATAGCAGAGGGACTTGCCTGTGAACAGCACACTGAGCAAGGGGGTGACGCTGTTGATGAAGAGCCCATGGACGTTGGCTGGCAAGGTGTCTCTGTTCTTCTCTAGAAAACCCCCAGCACTATATTGTACCTAGGGGAAAGGGCAGCAAGTCACAAGGCCAGCAGTGCTCACAGGCTTGCTGTGAAAGCCACCTCCACAGCTTGCCAGGTGCAACTGTTAAACTGAATTTACACTAGCTTGCACATGCATTTTGTAAATGCATGTGCACTCCATTCAGATGATAATCCTGAGGAACAAAACCTTGCGGATGTCACTGAGGCATTAAAACCATAGGAGTGCAGCACAACACTGAGACATCTGCCTTTTTTTGTTCTTCTTTCCTTGATTATGAAGTTTCATTTACTTTTGTTCTATGCTTCACTCTTTTCCTTGCTTTCCCCCTCTTCCCTTTGAATAGGCTTCCATCCTGTTGTTATGCATCCACTTCTTTCTCTTGCTCCCTTCCTTTCTCATGTCTAGCCTGGCACTCTCCTTTCTATGTTAGATGCTATTTTTTTTTTAAGAAAGAATATCATACGTAATAACTTAGTCAACAATGGTGGGACAGGATTACTAAATTGCATATTAAAATAACCAGAACTGTCATGTCTGTTCCTGCTCCAAAAATTATCTCCAATCAGTACATCAAAATTGGTGGCAGTAAGGTTACATACATAGTCCTAAACCCCAAGGTGCTTAGATACCATTTGAATATATAAATAATTGCCTCCACTTTCAAAACACCTGGCTGCTCTCACTGTGTTCCTCAGTGCTTGCAATCAAATAGTGACTGCTGTGCTCTGGAACTCAATAGGTAAAGGTAAAGCCATTAGACTGTCCTTTGATGCTGCACAGCGTATGCAAGGCTTTTATTTTATGAAGAGCTGTTTTAAGACTAGAGTTCCAATAGAATGATGATGAGTACAGCAGATTCCCTTTGCTTCCCAGAGGTAGCCCTGACTTTTCTCGATGGTCGTCTCTTCCTATACCTTCCACAGAAATCCCAGGGAATCCTAGGAGGCAACTCCCTGGGAACACATCACTTCTGTTATATCATTGTTGGACCATACACTCCTTAACATCAAAGCCTTATTTGTCAAGCAACACATTTCCCCCCTCCTGCATATGTTACAACAGCATTCTTCCTGCAAACAGTACATACTTTCCCAGCATAGTGAATGATGCTGAAGCCCAAAACACGGCCCCGGCCTGGCTGGAAGTGTAAATTCCCCTTGAAGCTGCTGTTTAGTTTATCCACAAATGTCTTATCAGTTGCCTGCAAGAAAAGAGATTTCATAATCAAATGATAAGGCTGCAACAAAGACCTGATCAGGGCACATGGAAGCAAAACGAAGTGCTGGAAGTGACCTTGGCTATGCAACAGTTTCATACTGTACACTCTGAGTCTCCACAGGGACGCCAATATCATTACACTGTTCTTGATCTGGCTGTCCTGTCTCATCAGTCACACGTGGGAACACTGATACTCATCCTGCTCTTTAAAGTCACACTCCAACATAAGAACTCTCTCTGCAACCCAAATATTTATTGCTACATTCCCCCACACTATTTTCTCTGACCCCTGTCAATCTCATGCATACCTGAGGGAATGCACTCTGCTCATCCAGAAGAGAGAGGAGCCCAAGTGGCTTGGCCAGGAGCAGTTTCTGCAGGGAAAGGAGACATGCTACACATATCTAAAGCAGTACAGGGCATCCACTTTCACCCACACCACCCTTTGAAGAGGTTCTTCCCAGGTACACTTCTGCCCCATGATAACAACAGCAAGACTCCTCTCTTGGCTGGATGAAGCATTCTCTTCTGTCAGTCCTCTCACTCACCAGAATAGGTTCATTATTGTTGAATGTGATAGTCTCCCAAGGCAGCTCTTCTTCCTTATAGGCAGCCTGCTCCAGCTGGAAAATGTGCTGAAACAGAGAAAAAAAGAGGTTGGAGCACCCCTGAATATCTTCCTTCCCACCCTGAACAGAGAGCAGAGGCATGGCTCTCTCACCCATGGCATCAGAGATGCAAGATGAAACTGCTCTTCTGCATGCCCAACCTGTCACTTGCTGACCTTGGTACACAAAGCAGGAACACTTCTTAGAGTATAAGTGTCCCTTCTCTGCCAACGTTGGTCATTGCTTGACCCTTCCACTCCTTCCTTCTACTCCTTCCTTCTCTGCACCAGTGGCTTCCCTGCCACAGCAAAGAAGGTTGCTGCTCTCTACCCTGCCTCACTAATCACTGTTTCTGTCCTTCGAGGCTATAGACCTATTTTTTCCCAAGCTCTCCTTCATATGCCAGGTAGATCAGTGCTCTGCTTTCTCTGCCACACAAGGTGAGATCACTCACACCAGACTTACATGGTTGAAGAAGTGCTGCAACTGCTCATTGGCCAAGTTTATGCAAAGCTGTTCAAAACGATTCACTGCAAAGTTTTCAAACCCAAAAATATCCAAGATACCTAAAAGAGGGAAGATGAGCACATCATGGATCCTGCAGACCATCCTCACAGATAGCTGTGTACACCAACAGTGAAACCTCAGCCGTCACCAATGGCACCCCTCCCATAACTCCCCTTGGAAAGCTAGTTAGGAGAAGCCCTGAAGAAGTGGGAACCCCTGGCTCCTCTGGAAAGCCAGAGTGCCCCAGAACTACAGCCCCACAGTTTCTTCAGACCAACAAACTGCTCAGAGTTGGCCAAGGCCCTACAATCTTCATGCTGCCAACTAGTATCTCCAACATGATCATGTCTTTGACAATAGATCCCTGCATGCAATCTCTGTGAAACCTCATATTGTACCTTCCCTTCATTGTGGCTGAGGGACACACATTTGAGGACAGAAGAGGAGCAAGGCAGGCAGAACTCACCTATCTCACTAAGTTCCACCTCAGGATCCACCTTCTCAGCCAGCAGCTCATTGATCTTGCAAACGATCCAGCGAAATACTCGGCCATATGCCACCTTTGCAATGGAGTCCCGAGCATCTGCACAGAGATAACAATAGCAGCTCACTGTGGGGCTCCAAGGAGAGCACGGAACACAGCACACAAGCTGGCTCAATACATTCACCTCTAGCAACAACGTCTAGTGATTCATGAAGCTATTTTAAAGAGCAGATAAACATTAGAATTATGGGATGGTTTAGGTTGGAAGGGACCTTAAAGATCATCTGGTTCCAACCCCCCTGCCATGGACAGGGACATATCCCACTAGACCAGGTTGCTCAAAGCCCCATCCAGCCTGGCCTTGAACACCTCCAGGGATGAAGCTTCCACGACTTCTCTGGCCCCCCTGTTCCAGTGCCTCACCATCCTCAGAGTGAAAAATTTCTTCCTAATATCTAATCTAAATCTTTTTTTCCAGTTTAAAGCCATTCCCCCTCATCCTATCACTACATGCTCTTGTAAAAAGTCCATCCTCAGCTTTCCTGTAGGCCCCCTTTAGGTACTGGAAGGCCACAATAAGGTCTCCCCAGACCCTTCCCTTCTCCAGGCTGAACAGCCCCAACTCTTTCAGCCTCTCTTCATAGGGGAGGTGCTCCGGCACTCTGATCATCCTCGTGGCTCTCCTCTGGACGTGCTCCAGCAGGTCCATGTCCTTCTTATGTTGGGGACTCCAGAGCTGGATGCAGTACTCCAGGTGGGGTCTCACGAGAGTGGAGTAGAGGGGCAGAATCACCTCCTTTGACCTGCTGGCCATATTTCTTCTGATGCAGCCCAGGATATGGTTGGCCTTCTGGGCTGCGATCGCACATTGCTGGCTCATGTTGAGCTTCTCGTCAATCAGCACGCCCAGGTCCTTCTCAGGGCTGCTCTCCAGCCATTCCCCGCCCAGCCTGTTTTTGTGCTTGGGATTGCCCCAACCCAGATGTAGGACCTTGCACTTGGCCTTGTTGAACTGCATGAGGTTGGCTTGGGCCCACCTCTCCAGCCTGTCCAGGTCCCTCTGGATGACACCCCTGCCCTCCAGCATGTCTACCTCACCAAACAGCTTGGTGTCATCGGCAAACTTGCTGAGGGTGCACTCAACCCCACTGTCCATGTCACCAACCCAGATGTTGAACAGCACCGGTCCCAGTATCAACCCCTGAGGAATACCACTCGTCAGTGGTCTCCACTTGGACATCAAGCTGTTGACCACAACTCTTTGACTGGGACCATTCCTTATCCACCGAGTGGTTCATCTTTTGAATCCATGTCTCTCCAATTTAGAGACCAGGATATGGTGTGGGACAGTGTCAAACGCTTTGCAAAAGTCCAGGTAGATGACATCGGTTGCTCTTCCCTTGTCCACTGCTGCTGTAACCCCTTCGTAGAAGGCCACCAAATTTGTCAGGCATGAGTTGCCCTTGGTGAAGCCGTGTTGGCTGCTACCAATCACCTCCTCTTTTTCCATGTGCCTTAGCAGAGTTTCCAGAAGGATCTGCTCCATGATCTTGCCGAGCACAGAGGTGAGACTGACTGCCCTGTAGTTCCCTGGGTCTTCCTTTTTTCCTTTTTTGAAAATAGGGGTTATGTTTCCCCTTTTCCAGTCGGCAGAAACCTCACCAGACCACCATGACGTCTCAAATACGATGGACAGTGGTTTAGCAACTTTGCCAGTTCCCTCAGGACCCGCGGGTGTATCTCATCAGGTCCCATGGACTTGTACACCTTCAGGTTCCTCAGGTGGTCTTGTACTTGATCTTCACCTACAGTGGGCGGTTGTTTTCCCAGTCCTTCTGCATCATGGGCAGTGCGGCTGCAGTCTTTGCCAGTCAAGACTGAGGCAAAAAAGTCATTGAGTACCTTGGCTTTGTCTCTGTCCTGGGTGACCAGGTCTTCTATTTCCTTCTGGAGAGGGCACACATCTTCCCTAGTCCTTCTTTTCTTGCTGACACACTTATAGAAGGATTTTTTGTTTGCCTTGATGTCCCTGGCCAGATTTAATTCAATATGGGCTTTAGCTGGTCTAACCTGATCCCTGGCTGCTCAAACAATTTCTCTGTATTCCTCATTAGATAGATATCTGTCTGATTGTCCTTGCCCGCTGTAAGCTCAAAAAGAGCTCTTTTATTCTGAAATCTTCACAATCTTTCTACAAGATCAGATATGGCATATTAGGGCACCTGTGAGACCATCTAAAATGGAAAATTTCCTTTCCAAAAAAGTCCAGCTACTTTTTAGAATATCTAGAGACTTGCTTTCTCCTCTGCAGGTCTGCTGAGTATGGATCCCCTCACTGCTAAACCAAGTGAGAGGCTCCAAGTTGTACTTGAAAAATTGAATTGTTCTGCCTCTCCTAGCCCACAGCTGCCAAGTGTTCAAATGCTGTCAGCAAGAGCAGGATGCAATTGATGGAAAACTTGCTGATGTTCTAAGAAGGAAGAGACCAAATCAACATGACCTACTGCATGATGCACTTACTGATATATGTTTTTTTTTTATTGGCTAGAGAGATGCAAGAGAAGACATTTGGGAAACAGAACTAGCTAATTCCCTATTATCATTTTTTTCTTTCATTTATTTTAAGCAATAATCTAGAAATCCTGGGTTTTCATTCCTTTTTAAAAATTTTAAAATCTTTTATTTTAACTGAACCTTTTCGTGCAGATTCTCTTGGATTATTTTCTTTTCTTATTGAAAGGAAAAACAACACCTTGCACTTGTTACTTTAACATACTTCCCTTTCACCTTACTCCTTCCCTGGTAGTGTGCTATCTCATTGATTCTCTCAGTTATTTCTCCATCTACTACCTACAGCTCTGCACGCTGCCAGCGCTCTGCAACAGCAGCCTTCCCCTCTTTTGTACAAATACCTACAGTTTCCTTCTAGGCTGGACTGAGGGAGAAAGCAAGGCTAATTCTTGGTTTCTCATTTAATCTCTTCAGTCTCCTGGAGATCAAACAAAAGCGTCATTCATGGTCCTACATGTCAGTAAGAGACTAAACAGACAAACATTGATATACTTGCCTCTGTGCAAGCAAAACGAAGGGCACAGATGGACATCTTTGTTCACAACAAGTTGCACATGTGTGGGGATACCCTTCCACCAAATATGAGTCAGTCTTTCTAGCCAGCACATCTGCAATTCATTATGTTTCTTACCTTCTGCCTGCTGCTGGGTGTGAAAACGCTGAATCTGCTCGCCACGGGTCACTGACATTGTACAAATAAGGCATTTTAACAGTTCATCTTCTTGGACTCCAAACTGACCCTGGGAAAGAGGAAACAGATGACGACAGTCAGTAGTAAACCCTTATTCTACATGTGGGGATTGCATCTCCTTGCGTCTGTGCAACGTTCAGTGTAATGGGGTCATGATTCAGATTAAGGCCTTTGAGCTCCACTGTAAGATCAGCATCGCTGTTAACATCTCACAGCACTGGAGTCAGATGCAGGCTCCGAGATCTATTACCCCTGCAGTGACCAAGCTCACTCTTGAGCTCTCTCTGAAATACTTTCTGTTTTGCTCTCCCAGTGGTGCCACCTTTCACCTTCTTCAGGAGCCAGGCCAGTCCCTGCTGAATGGTTTAATGACTTATTGAACAGCACCACACGGAGGTGACTGTGCAGGTGCTGAGATGTCTGAGTTTCAGCAGACATCAGAGTCACATGAACCCACAAGAGACAGGAAACAAAGGGAACTCAGACACAACCAAACCCCTCAGTGATTACTTTCCTAGGAATTCCCCTCCCGTGGGCAAAAACAAGGAACAGACTTGAAAAAGTAAGAAAGAAAGAAGTTGGCTGCTGAACAGATGTAGGTGGTTGTTTCAGGTATGGTGTAGGAGGGAAACAGGCAAAGAGATGGGAGTGAAACCAAAAAACCAAAAGTGCTGGGATTTCAAATACGTCAACATAAAAAGACATAGAATAGGCAGAAATATGATACACTTTTTTGTTCTGTGTTGTTAACACAGTAGGATAATGTATCCATCCCATATAATAAAAATGGGACGGTCCTGAGAAATATATACTTCTTAATCCGTGATAATTTAATGTGAAATAGTAGAAAGTTTATTTCTGGATAACCAACAAAACCTGACAGCAGTTAAGGTGGTATCCTTGGACAAGATCTGCTGAAAACACAGAACTAGTGTTCAGATACTGCACACCTGAATTTCTCCAAGGCATCATCACATTTAGTAACATATAATGTTTAATTTCCAAAAGCTTGTATTGTATGAAGTCAACAAGGCACATGTGACATTGCCATATGCAAGACACTGTTTCTAGACACATGAGAAATAGAAGCTGGGAAATGTCTCTTTGGGAATGAATAGCAGTGAATACAAATGCAGTTGTGGGGTCAAACCGTGCATTTCTGGAAAAAACTCCTTTTCTTCAGGAGCCTTCACGTTCTGAGGCAGATATGCCCTCTGCCATCTCTGGCAGGAGCAGCTCCTGCAGTCACACTGCCAGTGGGAATCAGCATCATATCCATAAGGTTTCTGTCAGCTCTTGTGACTCACCGCTGCAGCCTTCAGCCATCCCCAGGAGACTTCACTCACTTTTACAGACCCATTCCTCTCCTCAGGCTCAAAGGTCACATTGCCCAGGGACAACACACCAGCCAAGATAGCCTGCATGTCCACTTGTTCCTGAAACACAAAAGAAAGGTGACTGAAAACCTATCAGCATATAACATATATAACATGGAGGCCCCAGAAGTTGGACAGGTGAAGGAAAGGCACAGGCAGCCTGTGGGAAAAGACTCTACACAAGCCTGACAGACCCAGGTGGTTTGGAAGCAACATGGAAAATCTAGAAAGGAGAAAAACAGGACTGAACCTCAAAACAGCAGGGAGAACAAAACCCTCTACTTGCATGATGCATAGGTGGAAACTAAAAGACCCCAGAACTGACCTGTTCTTGGAAGCCCACCATGTCAAGGGCATTGCACACCTCTTGGTATTTTTGCTTCCAGCACTGAGTTACATCCTCTGTACCAAATCGTCCACTTATGTACCTGAAAAAGCGTATATCCTATACAAAACTGTCACACAACCAGCACAGCAAGTCAGTCCTGCCCCAAAGGAACAAAGCAGATCAGCAGCAGTGGAGACATGAAAGGGAAAGAAACTCTTCCAAGGTGATGCAACAAAGAAGAGGCTCCTGACCTCCTAGCTTCCATGATGACCTATAAGATCTCTTCATGCAGCTCCATTCAGATCCCACTCCAGCTTCCATTCATTTGTTTACCTGTACCAAGCTCCACAGATAGAGCCACAGGGCAGAGGCATAGGCTCCATTATGCTGCTTTCCCCTCCATCCCCAATCATGAAGATTAAACTAGTCCTTGAAGTACCTGTAGAGTGAGGGATCCAATAGCCCATATATCTCCTTTTCCTCTGCAGACAGTCCAGCAAACATGTAGTAGAAGATATGGAAATTCCTCTCCCCGGTATCTTGTCGCACTACCCGTGACTTCTCTAACAGGTACTCACTCAACTTTGCACCTCGCACTGCACACAAGAGGGTGACAGGGTTAACTTTGCATCTGGGGCTGAACTGAGCTGTCCGGCATCTCTTTTTTGGTGACAGGAGCATGGAATTGTCTAAAATAGCTTTCTTGTGTGCAACACCTTCTAGGCTGCCCAGCACCCTGGAAATGGGCTTCTCAATGCTTCATCCCATCATCTTAGAGATGTTTGCTCATCTGCTTTAGCAGCAACCAAGGCTTCTGTCACTGCAGAGTATTATTGATACTTCCCTTGCACTGTCACCCCCATATCCTTCCTGTACTCACACACTGTCCAAACCCAGGCCTCATCCTACAGCTGTGGTTGCTGTAAGATTTTACTTAATTGCATACCCTTTCCATAGGGTGTCAAGTGTCAAAATTTCATCCTCCACAAGTTCTGGCCACTCAGTCCACAGCCTCCGGTGCCTAACCATCCCCCAAACTAGTAATTGCTCTTGACTTTACCTGTATTATTCTGGAAACGCAGCTGTATGTATTTTCCAAAGCGGCTGCTGTTGTCATTCATCACAGTCTGGGCATTGCCAAAAGCTTCAAGCAACGGATTTACCTAAAAAAAGGGAGCAAGTAGAACAAGCTTTCTTCAAATCAAGTGATCCAATCTAACTTACTTGGAAACATTTAATTTTAGCATTTACTGTTCAGCATTCAGCAGGAATAGAGACCACTACATGAGTACTCAAGAGCACCTATTTTATCATATCCTGGATAAAGAAACTGAAAGAGGCAAATATAACAAAGACAAAGCAGCATGAGATGACTGAAAACAAGCACAAACTGAGTTGATCTCAGTAAGATCACTGACTCATTTGTTAGAAGATAAGGTTGGTATAACAGATTTCCACAAAGCATCTGACGTGGTATCACTAGATAATTTGACTGCTATACTACATCAATAAACAAGGTAAACGTAGCACGCAGTAAATGAAGCATGACAACTTAGCTACCGAAATTCGTACACAGCATAAGGCTCAGGACAGTGAATTATAATTATAGAAACTAACAGAGCAATCAGACCAGCTTGGTAAACTGGATACAAACAAGGTCAAACAGCAATTTTTCCATATTCGAGCAAAGAATGCCCGCCAACTGGAAGAACGATACCTTATGGTACATGCTGGGCAGCCTGCTGAACACAACTTTACTGCGTGACACTGCAATCCCAAAAGGGCTAACTTAGTCCCTGGCATTGCCAGTCAAGTCTTTCAGGGTCCATTAGGCCAGGCACTGCGCTGAGCAAACACAGCTATCCTGCTTCCTGAACCTGCTCAGTTCAGGAGCAGCTTGGCAGTGTGGCCCAAGTCAGCTTTAAGTGGAGCCACATTCCCACAACAGAGCACAGGCATTCACCTCGGATGCACCGTGAATGATACCTCACTGAAATAATATGTCATCCCAAAGCACAGCAGAGTATTTACGTGGCAAGGTTTTGGTAGTGGGAAGGCTACAGGGGTAGTTTCTGTGAGGAGATCTCAGAAGCTTCCCCCATATCCAATAAAGCCAATGCCAGCCAGCTCCAAGACGGACCCGCCGCTGGCCAAGGCTGAGCCCATCAGCAACTGTGGTAGCACCTCTGTGATACTGTATTTAAAGAGAGAGAAAAAAGAGCAGCACGACAGCAGCCAGAAGAGACGAGTGAGAATATATCAGAGCAACAACTCTGCAGACACCAAGGTCAGTGCAGAAGGAGAGGGAGGAGGTGCTCCAGGTGCCTGAGCAGAGATTCCCTTGTGGCCCATGGTGAAGACCACGGTGAGGTAGGCTATCCCCCTGCAGCCCACGGAGGTTCACAGTGGAGCAGATATCCACCTGCAGCCTGTGGAGGACCCCACACCAGAGCAGGTGGATGCCTGAAGGAGGCTGTGACCCCGTGGGAAGCCTGCACTGGAGCAGGCTCCTGGCAGGTCCTGTGACCCTGTGGAGAGCCCCTGCCACAAAAGTTTTCTCTCATTTAAGATATCACTACATACCCAGCAAACGGAATTACTGAGCTACCAACGCTTCTAATTTGTGGTCAGTTATTTCACCGTCCTTATCCACTCTTTTTTTGTGTGTCTTATGTTTTGCTCCCTGACTTCCAGTGGTGTATCGTCAGCAGGCTTCCTGAGCCTAATGCAAGTTGTCTTGCAGCAGCATTGCTTCTCCATCTTCATGTACCATTCTGTAATGACCTACCTGAAGGATCTGCTGCTCCAGCTGTGAGTTGCCTTTGCATAGGTTCATTATGTGCTGCAGCAATAGCTTCGTGCTCTCTGTTTTCCCTGCACCGCTCTCTCCGCTGCCAAGAAAAAGCAAAGGAAATTCCAGCAGGTGTAAATTGTAGTTGTTCTGCCCCTTATGTCCTGGTGCCCCATGACTTGAGAGTGCTCTCCTGTCCAAGAGTTTCACAACTTTTTTCAGCTAAACTGCACATGTGAGTACAAACTTATACCACAGCTTTACACCGTGGGTTCCATGAGGTCCCGATTCCTCCCCAGGGGAAGTTTTCTCCATCTGCAAGGAAGTACAGGTATACCTCATGCCATCACTTCTGGATGGGGTGCACTGAACAGACCATCTGCTCTGCTTCGTAAGAAAAAATATAACTAACTTCTGGAAAACAACCTCCTTCAGAAGTGACCTGATACATCAGCTCCCCCACATATGATGGAGTTGACAGTTTCCTCTTTCTTCAAAGAGATTTGCCCCATCCATCTCATATCCACAACTAAGTAGTGAGACTAGTAGTTTTGTGATTTTTCACAGAAACTTGAGACACTGCAGCAACCTCAAATCTCAGGCTTTGTCTCATATTCACGTTCATCAGCTGATTGAGAACATGGGCACACCCCCACAGAGCTGCCCGCACACCCATAGCAGCAGCGTGCACGTCACTCTGCTGTCACACATGCCCAGCACCTCCGCCTCCAAGTCAAACAAGCAGCACTTGGAAAGTGCATTTTCCCCTATCCTGGGAGGGAGAGCGTACAATCAGTAAGACAACGTGTCCTTGACTGACAACATCATACTGGCAGAGAACTTCAGTATATGCGTAGAGAAAAAAATATGCAGGAAATACTAAGGTATACTTGAGGGCAGGTCTCTGTTTCCACACCTGACCTTTGAGCATCTGGTGTGGCTTTACTGCTTTGTAGCTCCCAGTGGCTCTGTGCTTGGGATCAAGTACCTGTCATAGGTGGCTAAGTGTCTCAAATACTACAACAGATTCCTGATCTCAAGCACAGATCAGGACATCACCATCTGAGTATGCACAAACGAAATAAGACCATTTTGACAGTTGAGAACATGTCATACAGACAGCACCCCTGATCAGTGTATGGGTTTTTTTTTGTTTTCAGTGAACTCCTTTCTCCACAAAAGCACTATCAGTCAGCACTCCTGCACTCAGTCACCAAGTTCAATCTTTTCCTTCTACCCTCCAACAAGCACAACAGCTTCACCAGGTCCTGCAAACACTCCTCATGGCAGGTGTGTAACTGCCCCAGGCTGTGAAGAAAAGCAAAGTCATCTCCAGGAGACCCAAGTGCTGTACCATAGCATACCCAGGCTGTGATTAACATCCATCAGGATTGGGAAGGCAAGGGGACCCAGTGAAATTTGCAGCACAGGACAACTAGATTGCAATGAGCATTTATCACCTGTGGGCAGCTGCTGCATTCAACAACAGCTTATGAAACATGTCACCCAGACCTCCCAGATGAAGTTGGAGACCACAAAGAATAATAGAGCCTGGTGTGTCCCCATGCTGTTCTAATGTGGTCTAACAGGAGTGCCTTCCTCCTCCCCCTCTGCCCCAACTTTGCTCATGCCAAGTAATCTTGGCCAGTAATCAAGTGTTTCACCACTTGCAGAGAGCAAAACCATGAACTTTGTGTGATAGCAACACACAGACAAGTTAATAGGGTTGCGAGGTGCACAGGAGTAACTCAGACTCTCATCTCTGAGACCACAAACTGCTAGCAGAAAACAATCGGACCACTGATTTCTTGGCAAATGCCACCAGTTATTCTTTCTTGTCTTCCATCTCCCCAGACAAATACTATGACTGTTCTCCATCCTTAAGAGCCCTACCAGCAGCACCTCTTCGACCTGCTGACTCCATGACTACCACTTCACTTGCGCTTTGTGACAGCACTTTGTGTAAAGCACAGGCACTGATGGCTTGCAGGCTAGAGAAATGAGTCTGGCTGGAGACTCAAGGTCCCACCACAACACCACTCAGCAGTGATTCAGCAAGTCGTTTCCACACCACGTAGCCTGAAAATACTGATAAACTGATCAGAAGGCCAATATAAAGAAGGAAGTATTAAATCAAAGAAGCTGGCAATTAAGAGTTCAACTGAGATGACACTTAAACTGTTCTCTACAATACCCAGAAAAGGCAGTTAGTGTTTTGAGGCTTTCTCTGCTAGTTGATGCTATCTGCTGCTCTGCACAGTTTCAGCAGAACAATAGTGACATCATGAAGTACTTATGACACTGGCACGCTTTTTGGTTACAAGAGCCCATTTTTTCCCCTCCTAGTGCACAGAACCGCCCACGACAATAAGATTTTCCCTGACCAGATTCCCAAAGGTCTTAGGGCGAAAAAGCTTCTGTTTATCTTTCTGCTGATGTTTGTTATATGTGAGAAGCTCCACTTTGGGAAAACAGGTCCCTTGCACGATGTATAACCTTTACTACAGCAGTTGGAGTGGGAGTTATTTCGCCCAAGAAGAGCACCCTATGGCCTTCCCCAGAGCCGGTTAAATCTTTCCAATGCCACATCCCTTCAGAAGCAAACCCGACACATTTAGCTGCGTTACCGGCACCGGCAGCCGAGCTGCTCCACAAAAGCCAGCTTTGTTTGTCTCGCACCTCCTGCCCGCTCTCCTGTCTGGAAAGCGGGCAGCTTGGGAAGCGGCACGTGCAGCCGGCTTTGGACTCGCCAACAGCGTGGGAGATGAGCTTCGCCCAAAATTTCAGCGGGGAGAGCCCAGGGAGGGCTGGCTGGCCACCACCTGGGCCCCCCACCTCTGCCTGGCTGTGGCGAGCCCCCAGCCCGACCCTGGTTGCCCACCGAGACCTCACCTGATGACGATACACTGGCTGTGTGGCTCGCCGCCCTGGTGGCCCAGCATGGCGTGGTAGGCCCGGCTGGCGACGGCGAAGATGTGTGGCGGCAGCGTGCCCGTCTGGTGGTGCCGGTACTGCTCGGAGACCTGCGGGGAGGTGCGGGGGGGAGACAGCGGTGGTGGAGAGGTGGTGAAGGGGCTGGGGGGACAGCGGGGCCCGGCCGGCGGGGGCCCGCGGGGAGGACTCACCTCTCTCCCGTACAGCGGTAGGGGCTGGAAGGGGTTCATGGCGATGAGGATGTCCCCGACATCGGTCTGGGGGAGAGGGGAGAGCCCGTCAGCCGAGCGCCCGCCCGCCGCCGCCGCCCCCCGCCCCGGCCCCCGGCACTCACGTAGACCTGCTGCCGCAGGAACCGCTCCCGCAGCCCGCCCAGCAGCGACGCCTCGTCCAGCTCCGACAGCGACGCCAGGTCCCCAGGCGGCGGGCGACGCTCCTCCGGCGACACCATGCCTGACCGCTGCCAGCGCCAGCGCCACCGCCCGCCTGGCCGGCCGGCCGGCCAGCCGCCCGCCCGGGCCCGGCCCAGCTCCGCTCCCGCTCCGCCCAGGGACCGCCCGCCGGGGCGGGGCCGCCGTTTGAACGCGGGGCGGCGGCGGGGAGCGGCAGGTAACGGGCGGCGGGGCCTGGGGGAAGGCCCGGGCTGAGGGGGGTAGCAGGGCCCGGAGTGGGGGGGAGCAGGGCCCGCAGTGGGGCGGGTGGGCCCGTCCCACTGCGGTGGTGGGGCGGTGTAAAGCGGGCAGCAGGAGGGGGAGGGGGGGGAGGGGGGACGCAGAAAGAGCCGCCCTGAGGCCTCCGAGGCTGAGCCGGCCCTTGCGGCCTTTGTCACAGCGGTCAATAAGAGAATGGCGGGGGGCTGGAAGGAACCTCTGGAGATCGTCTAGTCCGGCCCCCCTGCCAGGGCAGGGTCACCCAGAGCAGGTTGGACAGGAATGTGTCCAGGCGGGCTTTGAATATCTCCAGAGAAGGAGACTCCACAACCTCTCTGGGCAGCCTGTGCCGGTGCTCTGTCACCTTCAAAGTAAAGTTTTTCCTCATGTTCAGATGGAATTTCCCATGTTCCAATTTCATAGAATCATACAATGGTTTAGGCTGGAAGGAACCTTAGAGACCATCTAGTTCCACCCCCCCTGCCATGGGCAGGGACACCTCCCACCAGACCAGGTTGCTCAAAGCCCCATCCAGGCTGGCCTTGAACATCCCCAGGGATGGGGCCTCCACAGCTTCTCTGGGCAACCTGTGCCAGTGCCTCACCACCCTCAGAGTAAAAAATCTACCCTTTTCCGGTTTGTGCCCGTTGCCCCTTGTCCTGTCACTGGCCACCACTGAAAAGAGTCTGGCCCCGTCCTCTTGACACCCGCCCTTTAGATATTTGTAAGCATTGATAAGATCCCCTCTTAGCCTTCTCCAGGCTGAACAGACCCAGGTCTCTCAGCCCTTCCTTATAAGAGAGATGAAAGTCTCCTCATGCCTGGCTGATGGCGTTCATCCCGTTATCCTCCTGTGAACCTGCACTCAATAAATGCAGGTGTAGCCAGACTTTCCCCAGTTTCTCTATATGACAAGTCTGATAAACTGAAAGGCTTTGGGAAGCTTATTCTGCAGAGGGAAAGTCTCCCCATACTCAGAAGTGGGAGGTGGAGCTGCACAGCCCCTGGTGTGGCTCCCTTTGCACACACTTGTACCTACTTTAATGCATGTTTTTAAGGTAATTTAAAATTTGGTGAATACTTGGATGAAGATCATTTTACTAAGACAAAGCTTGCTTTAATTAAACTATCCCAGAAAAGAAAAAACAAGCAAAAGCATATTAAACTAAGCAGAAATATTATGATTGAATGTTACCATGAGGTGGTTAACACTCTTGAGACATCCAGAGTAGCTATGCTGTGATAATAAAGGGAAGGTTTTGCAGGATATTCCAAACAAAATTTAGAATCATTGCAGGGAATATTGCTAACGGGGCATCATAAGGTAGTTAACTGTACAGAAGGTATTCAGTGGTTTCTATACAGATTCTGAGAAGAGAGAATCAAGCTGGGGTGCTTCTGTCACGTGTAGGTGAAGTATTTTCTAGTCTACCCATGAGCTCCGGACAACTCTCGCCCTACAGACCTGAGACAGAATGTAATATATTTTAGAATAATGGGAGTGTTTGCACCACTTTATGTGAGTGGGAGTGGTCAAAAGCGGTGTAACTGGTTTTGTCTGTCTTTTTTTTTTTTTAAGTTATTATTTGTTAAAATAATTTGGGCTACAAAATGAAAATCATGACTTCAACCTTCCCTGGCTAAAGGTGCTCTTCAGATGGTAGCATTTTAGTCTATTATTGGTGAGTACTTTGTAACCACAACCTAATGCTAAGCTCTTGGATGGTATTCCCTGCAGTGCTGCCTCTCCCTCCGCAGGGGTGCCAGGTCTGCCCTGTTTGACCAAGACATGGCCTCGGCTAGGCTTGTGGTTGTGTCGTGAGCGAATATGAGGATAAACCTCTGGAGAAGCTCCCGCTACTATAAAATACTGCACATGTCCCTCAGCTATCTAGACTTTTGCTGACTCATGAAATGAGCCTTGGTACTCATTTGATGTGAAGCTTTGGTTTCAGACATTGATTTAGATATCTAAAATGTCTCTGGAAGACTGTATTTAACAAATTCCCTTCTCTATGACAACACATCTTTCTGTATCAATGTAGTTCATCCATGTGGGAGCCAGAATGTATGTGGAGGTATCTCAGCTTCCAGAGAAACTGAAGACTTTGTGCTGTGGCAAGTGTGCAAACAGCCTGCACTGCCTTTTGATCAAAAAGCAAAGCAATATTGAACTGGTGCTCTGCTAACACATGCCTCTTTCTCTGAGAGAGGGTGATAAAAGAGGGAGTGCTTTTCTCTGTACCAAAACCATGATGCTTTTGCAGAATAGCAGCAGCAAAGCCGGTTAATAAGTGAATAATGTGATTTACAGCAGTTGCTCAGTCTCTCTCATCTCTGAAACCACAAATGACTGTTGGAAAATGACAATGCAAACCACTTGCATCTTGGGAACTTCCATGGGAAAACAAGCAAGAGTGCTCCCTTTCTCTGTCTCTTCTCTCTTCTTCCCCCAGCAAAAGTTTTATGGCTGTTTTCCACTCCTACCTGCAGTACCTCTTCCGTCCCTTAACTTCCTTGGGTTTATTGGAAATTTTGCCTGAAGAATGCGGCAAAGAACAGGAAGAAGCAATTTGTGGATGGAATTGTATACTTGAGATTTGCTTACAGATGTATCGTAATGTACTGCTCTTGCTTTCACAGTCTAGTCTTTCTAACACTGTTCTTCTGGTTGATGCAGGGCTTACACGCGGGTAAGAAAGCAGAAGGAAACTTAATAATGGTTGCTGGCAACTGACTTTCCTTCTTTCATAGTAGAATGTAGAGTTTGTAGCTCAGAATCCTACCCTGTGGCTTAGGTTGTGCAACTGTTGTGTGTCCATCTCTCTTGGCTCTCCAGGATCAGTTACATTTCTGTATGTCAGCTCAGAGACTGCCATGAGTGACTTGTCCCTGCTGTTTATGGCCGGATCAAACACTGTTGAAGAGCAGAGGGCTCGCTGGGAGAGAAAGCGCAGCCGGACAGCCAAGGAGCTGCTGGAAACAGAACACAAATACCTTGAACAGCTGGATTTGGTGGTCACAGTGAGTATTTCGGCTCCTTCTAATATGTGGGTACCTTCAGGCAGCACGTACTTGTTTGTGTTGTCGTGAGGAAGGGACAACAGAAAGACTTTGCTACATCTCTAGTGCATGGGACAACTGCTGGGGCTGAAAGGTTTTTTTGTTGTTTTTCTTTTACTGAGAAGGCAAAGATAAATTATTAACAAGGTGGTGAAAAACAGATGCATCTAGGAATAATGAAATAGGCTCCACCAATGTTGTAGTGCTGTTCCACACATTTACAGTTATGGTCAAAGTTGCCAAATGGCTTACATCTGATAATAAATATTCACAACAAGACATTCACAATATTTGATATCCTTTTGACGTCAAGAGTGTGTAGGCTGCAACTTCTTGCTTCTGCTGTGTGTCAAGAATAACTTTTGAATGACCTTTGAATTTTACCTGTTTGAAATTCTCTCTTTTTTCCTACTTAGTTCTTTGTGACAATTTTAAAAGCCAAAGGGACACTGAAAACTGCTGTGTTGGAAACCATATTTGGACCCCTGGAATCCATATATTCGGCCAGCCAGTAAGTGAACAGATTGATGCGATCCCTGTAATTATATGCGGAGGACGCTATATTGGTGAGAAAGTAAGATTTCAGGAAATAAAGCTAACACCTTGTAAAACAGGCATTCACTTGTAGCACTGCTAGCTTTGGTGGCACTTGCAGGTGTACCCAGGAAACTGCTGATCTGTATCCACATATCTGGATGGCTAGTTGCTCTCTGGATAGTGGTTTAGACCCAGTAAATCTTCTCTGTGGTATTTTTAAGGGATGTTTTGTGTGGCTTACTTTGTGACCACCAAGCACATGTTTGGCACAGAAACTGGATGTGAGGCAGCGACTGATGAAGGAAGGTCAGCATAGGATTGAACCAGAGGGAGCTGTGAAAATGCCATCAGTAATGTACCCCTCACGAGATATCTTTGATTGTGCACAGTGTTCTGTCGCTTCACCTGGAGAGAGGGAATCTGGGACCAGGATTGGAAAATTTCTGTCAGAATCTGGAGCTTTATGGCCACTACGCTGAGAATTTGGAGCAGGCAAATAGAACCTTGAAGGTAAATATCTCCTTTATTCTTCATATTCTTTCTTCCCTCTTTCTCCATTCTGTGAAACAGCTACATGCTTCCCTTTTTCTTGTTTCTCGAGTGATCGGTTTTCTTCCTTTTTCTGGGCTTCTGATATTTTCTTGGTCTTTCTTCCATAATAGAATGGTGAGAACTTCTCTATTTATTTAGACCTTGAGATTTTTTAAGCTTGTTTCAGGTGTTTGTGTATGTATGTGCATATGCTGAGCACAGCTTTCTCAAACAGAGTTCTGTATTTACTCCCACTCCTCCTTGGCTGGCAAGCCTGGAGAGTTTGTGGTGGGAGCACTAGGGGACAGTGATCTCTTTCTGGAGTATTATCAGGTCTCCTAGTCTTTCCCACTACCACTAACTGTATCCTAACAGTGGGATTTCCTTTTCCTTCCCAATTTTTTTTCTATGGTAGAAGAAAAATTTTTCTTTCCCACTTACGTCTGCAAATACAACCTGTCTTCCAAGAAATTTCAGAAGGATATATTTTTATTCCAAAGTCTTGACAGCTGTATATGGAATTTAAACCATCTCACTTCCAGTTTTTGTCTATGCTTGTTCGCAGCTGCAGGATGTACTGGGAAGTCCTTCTGTTCTTTTTACAGGCATATATTCACACTTGATTTCCAAAGAGAAAAAGCCATTTTGGATACTTGCCTTGAGGTGGTGGGAACATGGGGTTGCACCGCTTTGTCTTGAAATGAATACCAAAAAGCCACAGGTTTTCCTGTCTGAGTCAACCTTCCTTCTTTTCTTTATTTCCATTTGCTGAATATACTAGCTTTATACTGCTGTGCATGTACGAAGAGGGGATATCGCTTCCATTACACGCTGGGAAATCGTGGTCAGAAGAAAGAGAATTGCTTGCCTATGGCTACAAAAGAAGTTGTTGATGCTTTAGGACTGCAATCCTAAATTCTACGTTTAAGAGTTTCAATTGTTCCAAGCTCTGGTGCAGTCTAGAGCACATATTTCTTTCTGTAGTCTCAAAGCTATGTCTTTTCTGCTGCACACAGGAGCAATTGAGGAAAAATAAGTCATTCCGGCGGTTTAAGAAGCTCCAGGAGACTCGACCTCAGTTTCAAGGGAGAAAGCTAGAGGATCTTCTTCCTTTGCCCCTGCAGAGGTTGCACCAGTAAGTATGCAATTCTGAGTCTTCAAGGTGTTAGTATGAGAGGGGAAAAAGGAACATAACAGTGTCTTGGTTGCTATGGGAGGTAAAGTTGCTTAACGTGTCTCAAAATTGGAGCATATAGACAGCAATAAAACAGACTTGAAGATGTACCTATAAAATAGAATCAGTGTATGTGGATGGGAGCTGATGCAGACAGATAGCTGTTTGGCCTCTGCTCCTAAGCCCTTCATCTAGCTCTTGGGTAGAACTGCAGTGGAGGCTTTCTGTCATCTTGGGAAGCTACTGAAGTTAGGCCCTGAACAAAAGCCAGAGATGGTCTCACTCCACTTTTGTGTGGGTTGCTGACCTGGAGCATCTCTTGTAGATGGTTGCTTTTGGGGAGAGATGAGATTAATGAAAGTGAGGGAACTTTTCTCCCCTCTCTGGTTATCAGGACCACATGCTTTCCTCGGATTTGGTGCCTACTGCAGTTGTCCGAGCCCTGGACAGATCCTGTCTGGATTGCTGCATTCACCCCTTGAGGCATCATCTCCCCTTTGAAGAGGCAGGCTGACAGCAGCAGGCGAGTCCTCCATGTCCTCAAGGGCTGCCCTTTGTTGGGGAGGGTATATGGGTAATACAGAGCACAGGTAGTTTGTTGGGAACACAGATGCTGCTGCTATAGAACAAGTAGCTGCTCTTCAACCACGACCTTATCCACGCTAAAGCAAATGTGAGAGATCGAGAGCCTAATTTCTTTGGAAATAACTAGGAGTGAGCATACCACAATTTTTCAGGTAGCCTTATGTAACCTTTTTAATCAGCTTCTCTTATGTTTATAAGCTTTCTTTTTATTGTAATTCTTTGGATTGTTCTTTTAAATTTCTAAAATAGCAGTATATTTGTTGCTGTCCAACAGTTTGGAAAAATGTTGGCTTTTTAACAGAAGGTCTAACTTTTTCATTAATCAGCTCTTTCATGTTCAAAGTTCTTCGAAACTCTGTTACATATACTGCAGGTCATATGACTTCTGCCAGTTGGTGAAGCTATTCAATGTGACATTTATTCTGCCATTTCAGATTGAAAATAGTTAGACTTTATTAGGAACAAGCATTTGTGGAGATCTGATCCTTTCTGGTAAAGGCTGGAGAGGAAAAAAGAAAAAGGCGGCTCGTAGTTCTTATAGAAATGTCTTTATTTTCTTGTGCGGGCAGGAAACATATGGTATGAATGCTACCATTCAGACATAAAAAAATTTAAATAATTCAAAGAGAAATTTGTCTGTTATTGAAGGTATTTTTATGTGAATGCTAAGTCTCATGAACTTAAGTGATGTGTGAGTTTGCTTTTATCAGATCGCCAGGAAATGCCAAAGGCTTGCAAATGTATAAAATACTTGGGTTAATTTAGTTGATAAATGTGAAGATAAAATGAATGTGATCAAAGAATTGTGACCAAATGCTGCTTGGTTAGGTTTAGAGGTGTGTACTCCATCTCCTGGTGGAGTGTTGTTCATTACTGTCTCTAATAGGAGATGCTGCTGTTCCTGGTATCTTTTTGTGAAATAGAGCTGCTCTCTCTATCTTAGGTACAAGCATTTCTTCAGAGACCTGCTGGAGAACACCAGCCCAGACAGTGCTGAGCACCAGAGACTTGCAAGTATGATTCCATCTGTAGATACTGGCACTCTCATCAGTGTTAGCCTCCTTGCTAATAACATTTGGATTCTCATCTTCTGTCTAGTTCCAGAGGAAGAAAAATCTTCCTTTCTCTGGGGTTCTAGTGGATTACTGTTTCCCTTCTCCATCTTGATCAAGATGTCCCTGAGAACACATTGGGAATAAAAATGTAGAGTAACCAACTGGGAAAGTGGCTTGGGGGTTAGGTCAGAGAAATGGCAGCTCTATTTTTTACTATGAGGGTGGTGAGACACTGGAACAGGCTGCCTGGGGGAGTTGTCAATACCCCAACACTGGAAGTGTTCAAGGTCAGCTTGGACAGGGCTTTGAGCAACGCGATCTAGTGAAAAATGTTTGTCTCTGTGGCAGGGGAGTTGGGCTAGGTGATCTTTAAAGGTTCCTTCCAACCCACAACCATTCGATGACTCTGTTGGTCATGTTCCTTAGTTTTCTGGGGTAAATCATGTCCTTCATGCCATATTTACTAGCTGTTAACACCACTTGTGGGGCATTTTTCCTGTTTTTGCTTCCAAATCCAGGGAATTATTCCTCTGTCTAACGTTCCATTGGCAAATAAATGTTTTCTAGAACCGCAGAAGTGTTGGCTGGAGAGAGGCCTCTGGAGGTCATGTAGTCCAATCTCCTGCTGAAATTACTGAACAAATCTGTTGTTGATATTTGGTTTAAAACATTTGTTCTTAATTTCTTATCTTATAATCTTATCTTTTCACAGCAAAATAGACAAGGCCTAATATGTACTCATTTGTGATAACCTCAGAATATGCTGCTGTAATTTCAGAGGCTGTGAAATCTGTTTCTGAGGTAGCTCAGTGGGTCCAAGACATCATTCATAAGAGAGAGAACTCATTGCAGCTACTTCGGGTTCAGAAACTGCTCAAAGGACACAAAACCCAGGTTTTGACTCCAGGTGGGTCTTATTGACAGCCCTGTTTTTCTTCTGCCAAGCTGAGATAACTGGAGATGTGCTTACCTTCATCTCTGACTCAACTCATATTAACCAGTTTTCCCCTTGTGCGCAAATTCTATGGTGGTAAAGGAATATAACTAGTAATTCAAGCCACATTTTTTTTTAATTAAGAATTTTTGAGTAAGGATAAGCAGCAGCTTAATAGCCTGACATTCAGATGGGAGAAGCTGATGACATGTAGTTAGAAAGTTACTAACAAGAACCTAAGGAGGTCAGGAGTGTAAGTAGGTCCTGGGTGAGAATGAAAGACAGACATTAAATAGTTTTAGAAGAGTCTAAGTAGTGGTGTTGTCCCTACTCCATTGCAGAAGCCACAGATTTCTGAGTATCAAGGACTGTGGTGTTTTTCACCTTAAGCTACAAGCTTCATGGAATTGTACTCACACCCTTAACATGAAGAATCTTCCTTTATCTGCATGGTTAAACTGTGCCAGAAATCAGAGTATTTGTGTTGATAGCTGAGATATATAAAAAAAGTCACAGTCACTGGCATGTAGGATCATCTAATTGGATAACAGGTTTCTTTATGACCTCTTGTGTGACCGAGTGCTCTCCATGCCCGAAACACACTCCAAGCTACATATGGAATATTGTGACAAATGTGTCCAGTCTGGGCAATTATGAAATGGTCACTTGGGGCTTCACCTGTGCCCTCACTAGACACTGCTATTGCAGAGGTCATCTAGAAACAGTGCTGCAGCTGGAGAGGAGTGTTAAAGTCACTGTGTCTAAAGGTCTCTAAGGCATACCTCCAGGTACTTGTGAATGTGGTGGTAATTCATATATGTGGAAAAAAACATCCCCCAGTGGGATGGGGGGGAGAATTGGAAGAGTAAAAGTAAGAAAACTTATGGGTTTAGATAAAAACAGTTTAGCAGGTAAAACAAAAGCCATGCATGCAAGCAAAGCAAAGCAAGGAATTCATTCACTACTTCCCATCAGCAGGCAGGTGTTTAGAGCCAAGCACAGGAAAGCAGGGCTCCATCATGCATAATGGTTACTCAGGAAGACAAACGCCATCGTTCCGAACGTCCCCCCTTTCCTTCTTCTTCCCCCAGCTTTTATTGCTGAGCATGACATCATATGGTATGGAATATCCATTTGGCCAGTTGGGGTCAGCTGTCTCGGCTCTGTCTCCTCCCAGCTTCTTGTGCATCCCCAGCCTGCTCGCTGGTGGGGCGGTGTGAGAAGCAGAAAAGATCTTGATGCTAAGTAATGCTTACACTGCTTACACAGCAATAACTAAAACATCCCTGTATTGTCCGTGCTGTTTTCAGCACAAATCCAAACTAGCCCCATACCAGCTACTAAGAAAAAAATTAACTCTCTCCCAGCCAAACCAGCACAGGTAGAAAAAGAGGTTAATTATCAGAGGTTGCTATTCTTGAAGATGCTCAGTCAATGGGCAGATTAATTTACAAGTATCTCTTCCATTCTTCTTAGGATCCTTTTGGTGGTGCTAGCTGAAAGGGAGCTAACACAGGTGTGCTCTGCTTATAGTGAGCATGAGCATGTGTAGGGGTGCCTGACTACATTAGGGTAGTGCATAAGTAAAGAGATAAATCAATTATCCTGAATGACAGAACTAATAAGGTAATCCCATGACAAAAAAAAACCAACACCCCCAAACAGTATAGCTAGACCAGACATGGCCATTGTTTGAAAGTGTTGGGTCCACTGCTTTTTTTGTCTCCGAATATTCTGAAATATGTAGTAAGACAAGTATTGAGGGTCTGTAGACACCTTTCCATTATCTAGAGAATTGTGATGGTCGTGTTTTCCTGTAGCTGGCATAAAATAGGTACTATTGGATGTGAGAAGTAGAAAAGTACAAGGCAGCTGGGTCTTGACAGTTTTGGGCCACCTTTCCAGAAACAAGCTAGCTTTTGCAAAACTTTTAAGATTGCATCCTATTACTAGGAGGGAAGAGGTGAGAACACATAATGCTATAGATTCAGAGAGAAGGGGCAGCTTTGGAGTTGGGTGTCTCATGTTTGGCAGTGTCTCTGAGATGTACTGGTCCCAATGACAAGAGACACATCTTTCCTTGCTGCCTTACATATTTAGGGCGAATACCATCTTGGCCAGAACTGCCTCTTTAACTGTTCTGTCATCCCGAGCTTCCCTAGGGATATTTCCTTGCCCTCCTTTCACAAGAATTTCCTAAATTGTGTGCCCCTGGGAATCCTGAACACGGATCCCAAGACTGCCAGCACAGTCCAGCTCAAACTGTATGCCAGGGAGTCTGATCACAGCTTAGCCTGAAGAAAACAGTTCCAAGTCCAACCCCATGCTGCTGTCACCTTCCTTCCATTTGTTTTTTTTTTTAATCGTGGACTGATTCCTGCATGTCACCCTTCTTTTTCTCAGTTTCTTATTCAGATAAGAGGAGTGGTTCCTGTGGAGTAAGCTAAGCAGGAATTCACTTGCCTCTATGTTTTGTGACTGTAGCATACTAAGTAAGACAAAATCCATAAAAATTGTGTTGTTTTCTGAAAGGTACTTACTAGTTCAGCCAAAAGCTAAGGCACAAAAAACAGTGGCTGAAATTCTCTGGCAGGTGTTTTCCAGACCAGGCCAGATGGCAATACCTTGTTATGGCTTTACATTCTTATCAATAATCTTATTGGCAGGTGTCTTCATAATTCCCATGAGTTGATGGCTATCTTGTACAATCATCCTTCTAGTTAGAGGCATTGCTTTAATTATTCCATTTTGTGTAGATGCCATTTTTTTTATTGCTGCCTACAACTAGGTTTATCAGATTGGTTTGTTTTTTTCCTGCTGATTTGTCTGCCTTTTGTTTTATTGCAATTAATTTCATGGGTAGATGACACTGGACTCTATTCTGTAAGAGAAGGTTGATAAGGTTACCTGTTTTAGAGCTTCCTTTTAATATATTGTTTTGTATCACCTTTGTTGTCTTCTCATTAGAACAGTAATCTGCATTCTGTAATCTGTTAATTACTGGAGGTCCATATACAGTTAGATGACCTGCAAAACGTTTTTTTTTTTTTTTAATTGGCACGCACAAGCAAACAAACAAGGGAAAAATAATAAATGTTCAAAGCTTCGGCTAACTTATCTTTCACTTCTAATAACAAACAATTGGGCAACACAATTTAAGATAGTTCATGGTGTGTTTTCTGAAGGCTTATGCTAATTTAAAGGTATGCATACCATTTTCAAACCATGTTTTTGTTCTGGTCTCTTTAAACAGAATTACATATCATAATATCCTCTTAATTAACATAGTAGATTTATAACAACTTCAGTCTGCTTGTCATATACTAAAAGTTTTGGGCCAGTTACTGCTTCTGCATGGGTGCTATCTGTGCAGGTGATACTGCCTTCTAGTGGCTGTGATTGATGTAGAACCTGGTAACCTACAAGGGTAGCTCACTGTGTTCCTGTTTGTCTTGTTACATTCTTTTTTTTCCCCCAATGATGATCTGACAACTGTCTTCATTTCCCTTGCATGCCTAGGGCGCTGGTATATCCGGGAAGGCTGGCTTTTGGTGGTGCCTTCAAAGGGAGAAGAGCTGAAGCGCAGAATGTTCTTCCTTTTTTCTGATATCCTTATTGCAACAAAGCCCTGCCACCCACTGCACCCATTGAACTCGAACAAACTGGCATGCCAGGCTGTCTACCTGCTTCACCAGTGCGTTGTGGATAAAGTGTTTGGCCACACGCAGAGCCAAGGAGGGCTCCTCAGTGTAAGTCTTTCCTCCTTCTGCCCTGCAGAAGCATCAGCGGAGTCAGACTTGCGAAGCAGGTCTCTCGCCGTCTCAGCAGCAGCAGGACTAAGACGATGAGAGTGGTGACAATGGTAGATGCAATGAACGAGCCTGAATTAGGGCAGCCCTTCTCTTCTTGAGCGGTGTAGGTCCTTTTCCCTTCGTGGCGTAGGCCCTCCTGAGCACTCTGGGGTACGGGTTGCTGGTTGTTTCACTTAGCTCAGGTGAGGAGGGTCTGATAAGACTCTGACATGCCCTCACCAGAGCCACATGTTGTGGGGACAGCTCCACAGTCGTGACAATGAATATGTAGTATTACACTGACTGTGGACTGAGCTTATAGAAAACCCTGAAAAACAGAGAGCGTGAAAAGATGTGGGTATTATTACAAAAGATATTGCTTGTGCATCTAACTCCCTGAGGCCTTCAGGGTCTTTGACTGGGACTGATGCCTTAGGTAGGGGTTCAAGTTCAGGACTTCCCAGGCTGCAGCACCTGGGGGCTGTTTTAGCTCATTCTTTGTGAGCTATGTGCAAGGAAGATTCTGGGCAAGCTGTGATCTGCAGATGGTGGTGGTGGAAGGACCCCTAGTGGCAGCTTGGAATATAGGAGAAAACGGTGAAAAGCTGCCGAGGACTGTAATTGCCCAATTCCAAACACCCTATTAAGTTAAAGTGAACTGTCATCTGTAGCTGGAAGGAACGAACAAGACTGGCACTTGCTCTGTACTGTCCAGCTTCTGGCTTCTCCCAGTACTGATGCTAAATTTTTCTACCTGGGTAAAAAAAAAGATGGAAATCAGCATACAGGGCTGAGCTGAGTTCAATGGTGATCGCTCATCTTTTATCAAAGTTGCTGCCTTGGCAAGAAATGACACAGAGTGGCACCAGATTCTGTTTGCCTTTCAGCTTTCCTTTCCACACAAGACGCTATTATTGATGTCCAGCGACCAACAAGATATTAATGACTGGTATCGGAGTCTCACAGCTGCAGTCAGGTAGGCATCTATTTTCCAGAGGTGGAAGGGGCTGAGGGAAGGGGGCAGAACATTAAAATGATCATATGGACTTGTATATTGGCATATGTTACATGGTTACATGGTGATAGAGAAGAGCTGACTTTGGCAGCCAGGATAAAACAAAAAGTAAGAACAGATTTCATGTTTTAACAGTAAACTTCCCCTTTGTTTTCTTCTACAGTCATCTGAAAGCCTGACCCACCTGAGTACAAGACAGACTGGCAGGACAACCGCCCCTCTTGGTAGAAGCCTACACAATCTTAGGAGAGTTGCATTTAGAGGGACTACGCAGTGTGCCTGTGAGATTATAAATGCGTTTCAGCTGTCCTAATCTTAATACAGATATTGCAAAAATTAGGTATGCACACTAAGGATTTGTATATCAAGAGCCCGTATCAAGACTTTTCCCCAACATGGCTTAGGAGCTTCTAGCTTTTCTACACTTTTTTTTTTTTTTTTACCTCAGGTTATTAATTTAAAGACAAGCAGAAAAGAGCCTGACTTGCTTTCCCTCATTAAATGTTTTTATCCAACTGTCTTTCTAAATCAGTCTACCTGCTTTTGCTTCTGGCTCCTTTGATCAGAACGGATGTTTTGGTTAACAGTAACATGGGCATAACACTATTTTCAGCTAGTGCTACAGGGCCACAGTCATCTTCCTCCCTTGGCATATTTTTATCATTCATATCCTTCAGTTTCCTACCAAAATAGTTTGACAGCTATTGTCCCTCCTCCTCTAAGAAAGTGACACGTGGGCAGATCAAGGGAAAATAATTCAGTACTTACAGTCCTACCTCTCAGTTTCTCATCAATCCCACAGAAAAGTTAATCTGCTGAACTATCCGAAAAAAAAATGGTAGGTAACATCAACTTACGCTTATCAAACAGGACTGGTATTTTTAATCTGAATCCTAAGACATTACACAGGTGAAACAGCGTTCGCCTTTGCCTTCAAGGCACACCAGTAGCCTTATTGCTTTGAAATGCTACCGTGAAAAACTTGAGCAGTGTCCCTGCAGAAATAGCAGTTTGGTTCATCTCTTCTATTGAAGGGGAAAACATGTTTGAACAAGATGTTAGGTCATCAACTGCAAGGAGAGCAATTTCAAGGTCATAAGAAATATAAAGATTAGAGGTGTCTCTGGAACACTGACTTTTTTAGAAGTTTGACTGTTCTTTCTTCTTCTTTAAACAGTACCACACGTCTTTCTCACTAGAAGTCATTATAACAGAAGTGGTACTGTGTAAACTCAATGTCCTGAAGAGAGAATACCAAATTTTAAGTTCTTTAACATAACTTATATTTTTGTTGGTTTTGGTCTTCCCATACAATAACTCACTACGTAAGATTACTCATTTGGCTGTTTGTGAAACTTGGGAGGGAGAAAGGAACCCAATCAACATATCTGGGCTTTTTTGCCTTTTTTCAGCTAGTAGCCACAGCTTGGACTTCCGAGTACTGGCTGTACTTGACATCAAAGACAAAGCTAAGAATTTAAGTTTCTTATCTCCCACTAGTTATATCATTCTCTGAAAAAGTTCTGCTACTCTCCCTTATTGTTCTAATAGGGTAATACAGAGATTTATTACAAACCTGCACCTGAGGCTGAGATGTCTACCAAGGTCTTGGGAGAGATGACCGTTATTCCTGCCCACATTGCTTCTGTATTAGAAAACAAGTTCCTTTGGTGCTGCCTCTTTTAAGACTTATCTCAGTGCCACCATCCTATCTGCATTCAGTGCTTCTAAAACAGCAAAACTAACTTGAATTTCACTGAATTTCCTGCCCTGAAAGGCTGCTCACTGGCTCCCAGAATACACTGTAGCTCTGTCACACTGAAGTGGAGATGCTGCCCGGAGAGTAGGGCTGTTGGGCCAGAAGCTGTAAGAAACCCAGTCTTTGCTGGAATAAGTTACAAATTCATGTGCATAAGAACATAATCCAAATAGAAGCAAACTCACTTTCTGAACAGAGTTTATTTACACAGAGACTATCAACCATGAGGGCTCCCAGCTTGATTTCCTTCTCTTGCTGAGTCTCTATTCAAACCAAGGAAGAAGCAAGTAAACCTTCAGCTTCTCCCCCTGTCACGGCAACTCAAGGTCAGCAATCAACCTTCAGGCCTTCTGGGACACCTTCCCCTCCAGTGCTCCAGGACAGCAACAAGCTGGCTGCTGCAGGGGCAGCTCAGCCCGAGCCCCGTCCCTGCCCTCCCTCGGGGCAGAGGAGGACGCCTAGACAGGGGTGCCCTCGGGGGCCTGCGGGGCTGCCGCCTGCTGCATGTCCTCACGGTAGCCCTTCAGGAGCTGGTTGAGCAATGTCTTCTCGGAGTCGCGGCGCGGGCGGATGAGCGGTGGGAAGGGGTTCCCCTTGAGCTCGATGACCGCCATCTTGGCACGGTCAAGGCGGCTGTCCCGGTTGGGGATCTGCAACAGGCGGGTGTAGCTGCCGGGGTGAGGCTGGAACCGGGGTGCCAGCACCTTGAACAGCTTGTGGATGAGGTCCTTCTCCTGCGGGGCGACACGCTCAGCTCCAGCACCGGGGCTGCGGGAAGGGGGGGACGACGGGACAACGAGGGATCTGTGTGGAATGGGGAAGGGTACCTACCGTCAGCCAGAAATTCGCCATGCGCATAGCGCGCTCGTTGGTATCCCCCAGCTTGGCGTACTCGATGAGCTGCGGGGAGGAAGGAGGCAGAGCCGTCAGGGTCCCTCGGCCGCCCGCCACCCTCCGCCGCCCCCGGCGCCCCGGGGTCAGGCCCCGGCCGCTCACCTTCTCGGCGTAGCCCCGCATCTCGTCGGCCCGCGCCCAAGGCGCCTCGATGCGCTCATGCCGCACCAGCGCCGTCACCAGGTTGCGCAGCAGGTCGAGGCGCGAGCGCGGGCCCAGCCCCAACCGCCGATGCACGCGCCCGTGCGAGATGGCCGCCGCCACCGACAGCCGCATCCCGCCGCTCTCCCGCCCCGGCCACCGCCGCCGCCGCCGCCGCGGTGCACCATGGGAGGAGACTCCCGACAGCCTCCGCGCGCCGCGATGCACGCCGGGAGTTGTAGGTCGCTCCTTGCACGGAACAGCTGCGCCGAGCGGGTCAGAGGGCCGCCGCCGGGCTCGGCGGGAAGCGGAGCTCGCAGCCGCGTACCGGAGGGCCTGAGCGGGGCACGGAAGCCAGGTGCAGCCCGGTAGAAACGGCCCGGCGCGTCCTCGGCCTCCCGCGGGAGGCCTGTTTGCCGCACGGCCGCGAGGTGCGCAGTACGCAGGCGCAAGAAAGCCGGCGCGCCCCGCGCGGCATGCCGGGAGCTGTAGTTCCGTGCGCCGGCGAGGCCGGCCGCCATCTTGCCGCCGAGCTGAGGCCCTGCCCCGGCGTAACGGCCCCGGTGCTGTCTCCGCGGCCTTCCCCTCCCCGCTCCCCCCTCCCACCCGAGCGAGGCCGTGCAGGCGGGCAGGCAGGGTGGGCTCTGAGGGGAGGAAGGAGCATGGCTGGCCTCCCTGCTGCCCCTCGCCCCGCAGCAGGGGCAGGGTGGTGGGACAGTGGCCGCGGGGAGACGCTCAGCCAGGCGCAATGGGCAGGCCAGGCCTGCCAGAGCCTTTACTTAATTCTCCCTTTCCCCCCAGTACTGGTGGTGGGATGGCAGAGGAGCCTTGGGCCCCCGAATTTCATCCCCAGGCTGCACAGACGCTGTGTATGCCAGCAGCATGGGGTAAGGGTGCTGGGTCCAGCCCCACAGGGCGCTGGAGTCGCCATCCTAGTTGTGGAGTTGGGTGCGAGCCGTATTTCCACAAAGACAGAAACCTGCCCTACTCTGCAAGAGGTCATGCCCCCATAGTCCTCCTGGCAGTGCGTATAATTCTGCTGCAAGAAAAATGCTACAAAGCAGCATAAGGAGGTGTCCTGCTACTTGTCCCTTGCAGGCAACGCTTCTGTATTTCGGAGAAAGGATGTGTAATAAAAGCATCTACCAACAGTGTAAGAAAAAATATCTTTGTTATTATGCATACGTCATAAAATCACCATCATTTTATACATATTTTAGTATTTCATATACTTATATAAATAAAGTGAACAGTATAGTTACTGGAATGTGTAATAGGAACAAACATACGGATTTTAATGTGAAATTAACAAATTCTTGGACCCCATCCCCATTTTTTGTTGCTTCTCTGGGTCTTAGTGTATTAACTGTGAAATACTTCTAGGAAGAAGGCTACTTAAGCTGTGAGCCCAACAATAACTCCAGGTGTTAACTTAATTCCATTTACAATCAATTTTCCTCTCCTTTTCCTGATTTAGCCTGACTATATAGGAATTAATCTGTGTCAGTACTCTAGGTTTGCAAGAAAGACTAATCCTTTATGTACTTGGCACAGTGTTGAAAGAAAACATTTTCCAAGCTTTACGATTTTGTTAAATCCATTAACAACCAGCATTTTCCCATCACTACACACTCTTGCAAATGTTTCCATTAAATATATTTCTAATATTAATAAAATAGCAAACTCTGTATTATCCCTCTGCTTATAACTTGATGTCTTAACATCAAAATAATATTTCTTTCTAATAAAATTATACATAATATTTATATGAAACAAAGTTGTCGTGTGCATAAGCCTAGTAATGAAACGAGGCACGACCGTAGATGTTTCTACATTCTTATTTTGGATTCTTGAGGGGGGTAGGGTGTTGTTACTTTTGGGGCCACAGAGTAATAAATAATTTATAAGGTAATGACTTCCCTGGCTCCCCGGTAACCAAGCCTGAAATGATTCCTCTGGTCTGGCCTTATAAAAGTTTGGGTATGCTGAAGAAAATGTCACTTTTCTATCTGAGTGTATGTGTTTATCCAGAAATCAATGAAATGTTTCCGATACAATGTGCTATGAAAGTTATCATACAATTAATCAGGAATAAAATGAGAAAGGTCTATGCAAAGAAGTTAGCTGGACGCAGACAGAAGGCTGAACCTTCCCAACCAGCTGTGCTCGGGCTCTCCCTGCTGCAGGAATTCCTGCATCATGTTGGGCGGGCTTATCTTTACCATCACATCCCCTCCTTGCTGCTGGGACTCGGCCAACAGCTTTGGGGCAGGGAGCCTGGAAAGAGGTGGGTGAAGCACGAGGACAAACCCAGGGAGCACTTTCCTTCACCTTTTTTATGGAGTAAGCACATCTGTTGGAAATGCAGCTCTAGGCTGTGAAAAACAATGATGCAAACTTCAGAAAGGGAAGTTACTGAGGTTTCCATTCAGTAAGGCACACAAACGTGCCGTATTTTATGTCCATGAGTCTGTAGGACAGCTTATAGTGAGACGTGTATTCTATCTATTTTTCTGGTCCAGTCTCAGAATTTCCCTTCCCGGGATACTAATGCACAGCAGGGTAAATTGTCACCTGCCCCTGAATTTGATGGTCAAACTGTAGGAACTTCTCGTTTGGTATTTGTCTACACTGGAAAAAGAAGAGCTTAGAACTAAAATAAGTGCGTTTTTTAGAATGCATCTTCTTGTGGGCAGGGGGCAATAGAATTTAGTCGTTAGGTAGGAAGTCACTCATCTAACTCATTATTCAGTATCTGATGGTCCAAAAAACTGCAGCTGCTAATTCTGTAGTGGGAATCAACCCGATCCAGCAGGTGATGGGGTGTGGTGGTAAACATATGCAAGAGTTGCATAATTTGCAAGCGTTACAAATATAACATTTGAAATTTAACAAATTTACTTAAGATTGCATATTCTTGAATGATGTTGTTTATACCTAGTTGCCTGCTTGAAATTAAGCAAATAAGACCTAAATGCCTCAGTTCATGCTGTCTTAGAGGTTTCTTTCAGCCTGCTGCATATAAGACTATATCTCTTTTGGCCACAGGTTCCTTCCCCAAATCTCACTGATTTTCCTGTTACCTAGTTCACAAGACTACTTGGATCTGCAGCTGCCGGCAGAGCTCCTCCCAGAGGAGAAGCCCAAAGACCACAGGGTGAAAGCACTTGGCATTTCTTCTAAGCTATCCCAGTAACTTGTTCATTTGTTTGTAAATATCGATATACATATACGGTGGAGTACAGAACGTTAATGTTCTTAAAGCTAATGCCCTTGCTTGTGGCATAGTGATAGTGAGGAGTTGGGAAACAATTACAGGACATCCTCTTAAGCTAATACACAAAGGATATGAAAGGCCTAGGCAGCCAGCTGTTTATACAACATGACCTGTTCCGGTGGTGTAGGGATTACACCAACTATCTTTTGGCCCAGAGAATATGGAAGGGAATCCAAACCCTTATGGGTTATCTGAAAAGGGCCTGCTTACATTTTCACCTGTATTTATTCTATGAGAACATGCAAGCCCTGAAAAACATGGCAAAAGAAGAAGTTTTTCTTCGTATTTGTAACATGGACATGACCCAGCACTAAACATACTGTAGAAGTAGCAGCTATGCAGATACAACATTGAAGCTTTGTGCTTAATATACTCCTTCATCTTCTAAGCATGGCAGAGTCCTCAGCAGCTGTGGTAATCCCAAAGAAACGGTAACATACATCATCCATGAGGTATGGTCTAACTTGTGCATCCAATTTTCCAGTGTAAAAAAAGGGCATTCCCTTTTATCCCCTTCACAAATACAGGATGCCATGTGCAGCACCTCATGTTAGCCATCCTCGTACCAGTCGAAAATGTTTTGTTGTGCACTCCTGCACCTACTTATATTCCTCGTACACCCAGCCAAACACACTGCAGCTCTGTTCCAGTTCCATGAATGCCATTTAGGTTGCTCTCATGCAGCAGAGGAACAAAACAAATGGAATCTCTTTGCAAATATGAGGCCTCTCTCTGGTCTTGATTTCACTTGGACTTCAGCATTTCGCCAAGGAAGATGTGCACTTACAGGAGGTCAGAATCTGGCTCCTTCTGCAAGGCTGGGATTGATTTTATACTTCCCAATGAGCCTACTTGATTCACTTATGCTTGGATTTCCTGCTTTATACATCCCCTGTTCTCTTCCTCATCTTTGTGTAATGCATCCAGAATGGATCCGTTGAGGAAGAGAACTGCCTTCACACCGAGCAGTGTAAGAATCGTAAGGGAAAAGTAGTGTTAGTTTAGGACAAACACATCTTTTTGACTCTCTTTGAACGATACTCTAGCAACACAAAGCCAAATATTCCAGATCTAGAAGCAGCGCCCTTGTATCACTGCTTCACCGTATTATTTTCGGCTTTTTCTGCCGTGGTGCGGCATAATAGAAAAATACATTTCACCTATAGCTGACCTCTGCTGTGAAACAGGGATCCACTTTCACACTCTCCTAAACCAGGGGGCAGTAGCCAGAAACTTGAGTTCAGTGGTATAATATCTTTACATGTATAAAGTAACTGTGGACCAAGGTTTTCATTATTGATGTCATTCAGGGACGATGTTCAGCTCCCCCTCTACCCCTGGCAAAATTTGGTCACTGGGTCCTGTGGACACAGAATGCAAGGTAGGCAGATGAAACGCTGTGGTCTGTGCCATTAGCTAGAGCGTGCCTTAATTGTATTACATACTAAAAAGTTTTTCTTTATAGTTTAGGTACGATGCACAGTGCAGGCTTGATGGTATGGAATTACTGCAAGGAGGCTACCATGAACCAGTAAAGCTACAGTATGGGCAGCATGGATGGGGAAAAGCAGAGAGAAAACTGGGAAATAATATATATATATATATATATATATATTTTACATTGTCAGTGCATATTGAAGAACTCTAAAGGGGCTCTATTTTTCAGTAGGCCTAGCTAAGGATGGGCTGCCTTCTGTATCCTGGAGTCTCTGGGCGCTCCCCGTGGTTTGTAGTCTTCTCCAGATCCAAAATCTACCGTGTCGTGATAGTTTGTAAATTCCTGAGGTAATGGAAACTCCTCTGTTGATGAATGAGTCCTGTGTCCAAACACTCTCTCTTGCAGCTCAGCGATGTCGTTTCTGATGTCTGCCATCATCAGCAATAGGAAATCAAATGAACCTGGTGGGCCCTGCAGTCACAAGGCATGGTCATTAGTTATATTCCACTTTGCTCCTACAGTTTTGAAACAGGTTGGTATAATTACTCTTGCAGGGGTAAGAGTAAATTACTGCTTCATTTCGACTGCCAGAAATTAATGGTCTTTATTTGAATCAACCTGCTCAGAAAACAATTTTCGAAAGAAGAAAAATGTTTTTGCGGATGGAGCCTACATTTACAAGACGATCAACTCTTTCGTTACTTAACAATTCCTTTGCTATATCTGCCTCCTAAGAGTATCTTGACACCTCATGGGAATAGAGGAGGTAAATCTTGGTTCCTTGTGTCCCTTCTTCTTAAACTGATAGAAATTGCAGTCTTAGAATGGCTAATCAATCAATAATTATTATATATTTAAAACATTTTCTCAAGAAATCTGGTATTTGGAAGGTATCTTTTCAATATGGTAACCCCACTGCTGTCCATCACTTATTAAATATATTAGTGATTACAACACAGAGAGTATCCATCTGTTTTTATCTGATTTTAGAAAATCATCATTTTGTTTTAGCTGACTTCACACAGTGAAGTACACTGTTTAATGCTGAGAACAGCCTACTGAACGCACTCTTAAAAAAGCCATTCTGCTAATGAGAAAACACCGTAAGAAATAATTTTAAAACAATTTCACGTGACAACAAATTGCAAATACTCATCCTCCTGATGACTTGCTCAAAGCCTACACCTTCCCAAATCCCAGAGAGAGACGAGGGGCGGGATTTTAAAAGGTTCCAGGGATCCAGCTCCCACTAGCACTCTGCATGGGATCTCGTGCTACTGCCTTCTGAGGATGTCGCACTGCTGTTGTAGGGCAGAGATGCACTTATTGCCTTCAGTGTCACACACAGCAAGGGAGGAGGTGTGTAGGCAAAACCACTTTGATGAAAACAGGTAATTACTTTCTTTCCAATAACATTTTCTGTGCATGTAAACTATCTTTCGCTGTGCTCTTGACACAGGAGAGGTGGTGTTTTTTGTTGTTTTTGTTTTTTTTTTTTTTTCCTTTTGGCTGACCCGTTGTTAGTAGTCAACATCACTCTTGTGGAAATTCCTCCTGTGAGCAATACTTACAGGTATTCCCTTTGGTCCTGGTGCGCCTCGCTCCCCCTGTAATCAATACCACCTCAGTTAGTTTGCTCTGACTAAAGGAAACAAAAAAAATCACAGTTTGCCTTTGCAGACTCCCTTACTGTCCCCAGATCAAGAATCGTCAGCTTACGTGTGCTCAGAAAAAGAAAAGAAAGTGAAGGAGGAACACGAGGAAATTGCCGGATTCTAGTGGGAGCGGACTTGGGCCCTTCTGATATTTTTTCTAGACAGTAACAAGCAAACCAGTTATCAGGAAAATCTCACAAAAGAGCAGTCTAATGAAATGGGTTACAGCATCAAACCTTCTTCACGGAAAAGCCAAAAGAGCTGGGGAGAAAGGAAAGAGGCTGTCTGGAAGATAGCCTGGCAAGGGCTATTTGGAAGACTCAAGGACTGGCAACCACAATACAGCAGAAGGAAGACATGAAGGGATGGGACAACAGGATGTTTTCAGCTTAGCAGAGTAAATTAGATGGTAAAAGGGTGTGACTGCAAGTGTGTAGAGGGTCTCTCTGGCAAGCCTGCCCTTCACCAGTGCATGTGCCCACGTTATGGAAAGCAGTACCTCTCCTCACCTTGCTACCATCTCTTCCCGGGGCTCCCGGTGGGCCCTGCAAGGAAAAAGAAAGTGTTCACAAGGTCGTGAGAAGTTGTGGAGCTATTGCCAAGAGTGCCATGCATGAGAATACTGACCACGGGGCCCCGTCTGCCCTGCTTAATATGTGATATGTCTGGAGATGGGCCCATAGGTCCCATTGATCCACGAGGGCCTGGCTGTCCGGGAGGTCCAGGTGACCCAGGAACTCCTTGACTCCCTTTTGGTCCCGGAGCCCCTGCAATTGACAGCAAAGGTTACCCACCAGGGAAAGCCTTCAAGACACCTCCTCAGTGCAAGCAGTGGGGACTGTCCATGTTTTGAACCACCCAATGGACTGGTTGCCTTAACACATCTGAATCCACCACAACAAAACCAACACAGCAGTCATCTGAGACAACATTACTTCTTGTCACAGTAACTATGAGAAATCTTCACAAAACAATTAAACCTTATGTATACAAAGAAGTCAAGACTGCCACTGCCAGGTGGTTAGGGACACAGACTGAGAATGAAAAGAAAAGCAGAAATGCATAATTTTCACACAAAGAAGAAAAGAACAAGTCACATCTGAGAAACGTCTCATAAAAAGGAAGCCTCAGAAGACTCATGGGAATGTTTGGTCAAAGGCATCTACATGACTGGCACAGAAGCAAGCCCTTTGCAGTGGTGGGTTACAGCTGTCTTTTGTCCAGTACAGAGGGCAAGGTGTTAGGGGAAAAAAAGGCTCTGTTCTTCCATTTTGCTTTATATCCTTTTCAGCTTCTGCTAGTTCAGCAGAGAATGTTAGTTTTTAGGTATCACACAGGCAGCAAAGCATATGTTTAGCTCAAGAGAAACTCTGTGAAAAGCGAAACAGAAAATCAGGCACCTGAAACAACAGTTGCACAAAATAAAGACCATTAAGGTCTCACTGGCTGAATTCCTTTATCATTAGAGGGGAAAGCACTTTTCTCCATACTGAAGGCACGTGAAAGACATAGAAAATGAAAGGCAGAGAGTTAAAAGGGTTCAGCAGGGCTGAATATTTAGAGTTGGGGTTCCCAAAAGGAGTAAAATCAGGTTCAGTGCTGAACCTCTGGGTCTCCTGCTGAAGACCCAGCCGCAGGGCTGCTCGGGGCAGGGCTGCGGCGGCGGCGGAGGAGGAGGAGGAGGAGGAGGAGGATGAGGAGGAGGAAGAGGAGAGCAGGGATGGTGTTCAAGCGGAACAGATAGTTCTACAGTACCTTGGAGAGCTCCGCCATGGGGAAACCAGGTGGGAGACATGCAGAGTCAGGCCTAGGTTAGAGAGATTGCAAGGCGGCGCACTGCACATTTCAGAGTCTGAGGCGGAATCTCTAACCACACTGTCCTTGCACTTACGATATACTGAAGACTGAAGACGCTCATCCTCCAAGAAAATGAGATAAAGACTCAAAAACCAAAGCAGGACTGCAAAAGTGGGGACAGATGGGGGGCAGCTCAGTAGGGTGTAAATCAAACCTCGTAAGGAATATCTGCTAGTCCTCTGTAAGAATCTTCCTGACACCCAGCACAATGCTAGAATTTCTTGGATTTATCGCCAACCCCAAATTAGATCTGCATTCAACAGAGTTTGCAAAATTTTTAGCATCACTGGCTGCAGGTTGCAAGGTGTCTGGCTTAAGTTAGAGCTTGAGGAACTCTCTGCTTTTCTCGTTGTTTCAAGCTATACCTTAGCAAAGAAGGTGTGAGTGGTGTTTTACTTTTCTTTTCAGATTCCTTTGAATCTGGAACACAACATAAAACCAACAAATGAATCCTTGCAAAACCAGATGAGGAAAAATAAAACAGCTGGTACAGACCCCCACAAAATGAAAGCATATTTTCTGCTCTACTAATGACACTGAGCTAAAGCAATAGGTATTCCTGAAATGAAACGGAGAATGTTTTAAGACGGAGTTAAAATACAGGAAATGACAACTGAAGCAGGCGAGATATCCCAGGGAGAGGGAGAAATTTAACACATACAGGACAAACACAGTTTGCACGCCAAGAAACACGTGGAGACTAAGACACAATGGATGATAGACAGGTGGCAGAGGCTGACCACAATGACCAGAAAGTTTTCTTTTCAAATTTAGCATAAACACAAATATAATAATAACAATCAAAATATGGAACACATGAAATCCTATCACACTGAGAGATTGAAGCTCCTTATTTTTATTCATGGCACTATTGCACATTCACATCTCTCTGGTCTGTATCTTACCTGGAGGGCCTTGTTGACCAGGCTGGCCTGGGGGACCAGGGATATACGCATTAGATGCAAGCACTTTCTCACCAGTGATTTGCTTGCTAAGATCAGCAGCATTATTTGGTAGCAAAGCAACCTGCCAAAACCAAAAATCACTGTAAGTTCTTCACCATTCAGCTGGATAAATTACATTCTTGGTTATGCTTTCATGTGGAGAAACAGCATATTTAAATACTTCAGGAAAATATAAAATGTTTAATCATATCCTTCTCTGAAATCATCAGAATAAATTGTTACTGTATGAGGCTGTTCACTTTTCAAGTCACTGTGGATATACTGCAAGTCAATCCAAATGGAGGGCAGGAGAAATTCAGGAGAGAGACAGCAATCAAACTTAAGTCTCATAACTGCTTGGGTCTTCTCAGGAAATGTTTTTTTCTTTATCTGAAGTTTTCTCTATTCATTTACTGCCCTTTCTCAGGGCAACATTTGCTCAGATATTTAAGTTCTCAATTGCTGCACAAGCCCCCAGCTTTTCACAGGTTTCAATGACAGCCCCAAATCCTTTGTGTATCTGGCCCTGTAACGATACTATTTAACCCAGCAGATGTCTGGATCTGCTCTGCATAGAGACACAAAGCTAAAGTCAGTGAGAATGTACAGAGAATTGCACACTATAGTTTAAAATGTCATTATCCGTTTCATCAGGCGTTTAATTATTCACCCTACAGTAATCTGCCCAGATTGAATATATATATAATAATTAAACATATTTAGAAATATTCTGCAAATGTTTAGTCTCTCCAGAGGCAGCTGAAGGGAGATGACAAGCCAGGAGGCTGTTCTGCAGCGAAGAAAGAAGTTTATTAGTGGTGAGTGGCTGCATGCAGAGTTGGGAATTTTGCTCTGCCAAACGGAACTGAAGAGCTATTTCAGCCATACCAGGACAGATCTATCCCCGGGTCAGGTTTATTGCTGCCCTGAATGAATTTGGCTCAGTGGATAGTTTGATGCTGGATTTAGCAACATTTGTGTGGGAGAGCTGCATTAAATAAAATACACGATGACTCCGGCTATCTGACAATGCTTTTACTCATCTATCTGGAGTTCCCTGCACTGGACCATTCTCAAGGCTCCTACTTGTTTCTGTAATGGTTTGATATACACCCTCTTGCCCTTAGTGCAAACCTAATGCTTGTAAAGCACAGAAAAAAAAAATAATGGTATGCACTTGCAGTACATACTGTAACTGGGCAAATTTCTTTTGGCAAACGAGTTATTGGTTAGGGAATGCACTTTAATGGCAGCCAGTGCTGCTTGGGGTTTGGGGTTGGATGCACAGAACAGTTCTGAAGGAAGAAAAAGTGAGGAAAAAAAAGTTAGAAATGTTGAGACAGTTCCTGGTGACATTTCCGAAACACAGTTTGATTTTTCAGACTGGAATTCAAAATGTGATGACAGGAATAGAAGGTTTATCAGCCATTTGTGACTCAGGTTTTGGAGAGCATAGCTGTTCCAAAGACAAGATGACTGCACTAAAGGCAAATTAAGCAACATGATGTAAGTCTTACAAGAATTTGGGAGACTCACTCCACTCCCGCCGAAATCAGTAGCTGGATGAGGTCAGCACTTCACAGGGTGTTTCGTACGTGCTTACTCCCATGAATCTGATCACATAGAAAATGGGGACCCAGCACACCTACTGGTGTGCCCTTTGTGCTGTCATCTTTGGTTTTCCAAAGGAAAAACATCTGCTTTCTTCACCAATCACCCTGCAGCTTTCTCAGCCAACATCCCCGTCATGGCAGCACAGACCAAAGCGTGGGACTACTGAAGACAGAGGGCTGCTCCATCGGTCACAGCACCTTACACCTGGGGCTGAGGAGGAAAATTCAAGTAGCTGGGGGCTCTCATAGCCACATTGGCCAGGGACCAGCACAAGGAAGTCCACTGGCCGACTCTGGTCAGCATGCTGTGAAGTTTTGTTTCCCGGAGGTGCATCCACCTTGTCCAGAGCAGCGTCCTGCTGCAAAACTTACATTATGTGAGACAAATCAAACAAGGCCTCTGCAGTCCCAACACTGCCATGCTAAAACCGAGACACACAGTTAAATCCTGTGACTACCTGAGAGCATTATATGTTTCAGGCAATTGTGAGAATATTTGCAGTGTCATCAGTGAGTGTTTCTCCTTAGGGGTGGCCATAGTTAAGTGACAGATTAATTGATATCCTCTTTAGAGCTTGTATTTAAACTTCTGACCAGGTCCTATTTTGGGCATCTACTACTATCCCAGCTGATAAACAAATGTCACTTAGTATATAGTCCCTGCCATGAATACTCTTCAGGTTATATTGCAAATGGCCAGGCTGGTGTGAAAAGGTGCATTTAGTGTCAAAGATGCATCATGAAGAGGATCGGGAAATGTATTCTTTTCTGTTGCTTAAATAGTGACTTGTTCCTGCCAGCAAGGCTGTTGTAACAACTTAGGAAGTTTTAAAAAAAAATCACATAGCTGCTGTTAAAGCATCTACACATGCTTCCCCACTGAGTCAGCTGGAATTGAGGCATACACTGGGAGTGCCAAAATACCCAGGCTCTGGTCTAGCTCACTGCTCTTTGATATCTTCTGGCCAGAAAATGGTTGTTACATGCACTGGGGCCAAACCATGTGTTTTTGATGTTGACTCACATCCTCTTAGGGATTGGCTATACTCACTGGCCTAATTTCTATTTCACCTTTTAACTGAACCAGGATCCTGGTCCAGAGTGACCTTGGCTTTCTCCATCCACAGCTCCAAATCTTAATGTGCCTTGGAAAATATTTTTTTTTTCCATGTGCGTGCAAATATTAGCGAGGGTAAATTTTAAAGAAAGAGAGTACTAGAAACAAGATTCCCATATGTTGTGTTGCATGCTGCATCTAGAGTTTTCAGTAGTTTCTAGGACATCTCTGGTTAGATGACTTGGACAGTACTGGACAGGAGTGATGTGGAACATGGCTTTCTAATTAAGATGTTTAAACACATGTGTGCAATAGGATCCAGCTTACTTGATTTTTTTTTTTTTTTAAATTATTGGCTGTGTGTCATCCCCCCAGTTTTTCAGCTTTCTACTCGTCTTCCTTCTGGCAAGGTCTGAGATCGACCTAGGACTGCCGAAAGCCCCCTAGTATATTGGGACAGTGCATCCCACTGATGACCATGCAAGGGGACCTTCTGTTCCTGATCCTAGAACTACTCTGTCCTGGATCTGGAATGAATGTTGCAATCCTCTAGAAAGGTACTGGTGCCATCACCAGAGGTGGCAGGACTTGAGTTCAGCCCTGTTCTTTCCTAAGGAGACACAAAACCACACCTCCCACCTCCAGAAGCACACACCAATTCCCAGTTGTAGGGTTTGCTAGATTGGATCTTTCACAGCCTCTACTGCTAAACATAATTTTGCATAAAGTTCATAGAATCTGAAAGCCTTAACCACAAGACTGAAGACTCATTGCCATAAACTGTCTCTCTGGAAGACAGAAATGAATTTTTCTGTGCAAAACAGAACAGCTTCAACCACAGATATTGAGAGGCGTCCTCCCCAGAAGAACTTGCCCATGGGGACCAGCTGGTGAAACACCAGGGTTCATGTCTCCCTGGGCAAAGAAGCAGCATGAGGCCAGATCTCTGCTCAGCAGGGACAAAAAGCTCTCCTCCCTGTGGGGGTACCAGGGGACCATCTCTTTCAGCTCTGCCTCTATGAGGCACAACCCAGTGGGCTTCCCCTTGAGGATGAAAAATAGATCAAGGCCCACTAGGAAGACACTTGGGGAAAATTTAGGCTATGGACCATGACAGGACATTAGCGATGAGGCTAGAGGGAGCTGCTTAGTTTGGTCACAGCTACTGCACAAGTGCCCACAGCGACAGGTATCGATGGTGTTCATTTTCCAGGACTGAGTTTTGAACACGGGCACCTAACAGTGGGAGTGAGACACGGAAGAATTCCCATTAATTCAGGCCATTGGTTTCCATCAATTCTTGCAGCAAACAACTTGTCCAACAGTGTGACCACAGAGCCCTCCCTGAGGGTCAGTGTGAGCCTACTCAGCATCACGGACTGCAGCTGGACAAACAGCCACTCAGAAGCATCGATCCTTTTTTAACCTGTTTGCTAACATTTGTTTGAAACACAGAATTTCCATTGCATGTGAAATGTTGTCACTTCCACATCTGTCTTCATGCTGATTCAGAAGAGAAACATGACATTTTGAGATTTTTTTGACAATGAATGTCTCAAACTTCAGTGCATTTAATTTTAGTGAAGCAGACTTCTTTCTTCCTAATATAAATTACATTGAATGAATAACATTAAATGCAACAAGCGAATATACCAAATTGCATTTTGACACAATTAAATTAAATGGTGAAATGATTACAGCCTGTCAGCACGCATTGCTGAGAATATTCCTGCAGAACATTTCTATTTCAGAGAATCTTAATGTTCGAAGGAGGTGTCACCAGAAAAGGCGTTACACCTGCACCCCTGCACTTGGCTCTCCAAATCCTGGGCTGGGTCTCTGGGTTATTTCAGTCCTATTCAAGTGCAGAAGGGGGCCGCATACAGAAGCGATTAAAGTTAAAGGCCAGGGGAAGATTTAAGTGCATTATTCTCGGCTTGCAAGGACACAGGTGAAAACAGAAAAGGCTGGGATGAGGATAATTTAAAAAAATTAAAGGTAATGTATCTGCTAGTGATGTTTGTGTCTAGCCACACACCTCCTATTTGGCAAGAACCCTGTATCAACACCCTATTAATGCAAAATCATGTTCTCCCACGTTCCTGCATCTGCAGAATGTTTTGCGCTTGCACACACTGAAGGTGGATCAAGTCCAAAATCCTGTGCATTCAGAATGAATGAAAAGCTGCGGCCAGCGCAGACTGCCAAGAAACCTGGGCTCAGACTGGGATGGGTGTTTGCCAGACTGGGTTACCAACCCCGTGGTTACCAACCACGCGCTTGGTTAGCAATCTGCTCACAAGCCATACAGAAGCATAAGGAAGAGATGCCATTCCTAGATGACTTTAAAATACGTTGCCATCATCTTTATGGGCACAAGCGGCATACGGCAGTGACAGCTCCAAACACTTAAATTTAACCTCAGGTGTCATAAAACATGCAGGTCTGGTAAAGACATGACTGATCAATGTTCATACCTTTTGCTTCAGTTGTAAAACCGTCTGCTTAATTTGATGAAATTCCTTACAAGAGGCACAGCATGTCCCTGATTTTGCCACATTTTCAGATTTCTCAGGAAGCCCAGCTGAAAGAAAGCAGTTTCCAACAGAAATATAAAGATCCAAAGCAAAGAAATTCATAACGTGATTGCAAAAGCAACTTGAAGGTTGTTACATTTCCCCAGACTGTGAAAAGAGGACAGCATCTTGCCATTATTAATGCTTTGACTGTGAATTGCTATGTAAGGCTGAGAAACTTCACAGGCACAGCTCTGAGCTCATTTTTAAAGCAGCTGTTTCCAGTTAACAGTCCCCAAAGAATTTCTTTTTTTAATGCCCGAAAAAGTTTACACCCCTTCTTTTATCTTTGTGTGTCGGGTAGACTAACCCTATAGATCTGAATTGATTTACAGTCCCCCAAAGGGCAAATTTTCACATGCTGTAAACTACAGTAAAATCCCTCACAATACGGTCATTTCATTCACTTTGCACAAACTGCTCTTTATCATCACCAGTTATTCCTCCGTGTGATGGAATGAGCCTGAGCAGAGATGGGGATTGAGATTAATGACAGGGATTTAAATCCACAGAAGAGAAAGGGTCACACCTGTTGATACTACGCATGAATGCGATCTTTTCAGGAATCCATTAAATTATTCAAACTGTAAGAGGTATTGTAAATGTTATTTTTTGTCCTTTTCCCATTCTCGTATGCAGTGAAGCACTTCTGCATCGCAAACAAACAAGCACTGTTTTAACAGATGTTCACTTAGAGAGAAAAGTGGTTTCTAAAACACAGGGTGACACACACTGGCAAACTCTAGGTGAGCTTTTCTTTCAAGTACAGTTGTTGAGAAGCATTAAGTGTACTGAGGCCCTGCACACGACGTGTGGACATGACTGAACACTGACCATTCAGACCATGTCCAGTAATGGAAAAGTGCTGCACGTGCTCCCGGTTAAAGCCAAAATCTTCAAAAAGGCTCAACTACAGTGTGCTTGTACTACTCTTCTCACTTGGACACACACTTTAATGTTCTTCATCTTTTCAGGAATGTTTATTGATTTTTGAAAACATCTGCATCATTTTAAATAAAACTGGAACTTTTTAATACTAAAGATATGTGGTACTTGACCTTAAGTGTTTGCAGGGTCCAGTAAGGAACACGGCACCCATCAGATGGTCATCTGTGGACCACCGTTTCACAAATTTAGGAAAAACTGATTTTCAGTACATTTAGTCCATTGGATATAATGCCACGTCAGGTATGCTTGCTTTTAGAAGACAATTCAGGAGTGCAGCATAAGCTGTGATCTACCTGGCTGGGGAGCAGCTCTGTGGAAAGGGATCCGGGGGTCCTGGTACACAACAAGCTCAATACGAATGAACAGTGTGTTGCTGCTGCGGCAAAGAAAGCCACCAGGATGCTGGGTTACATCTATGAGGGCATCGCCGCAGTGTCATTACCCCACTCTACTTCACTGAGTCATTACCCTACTCTAGTCAGTGCTTGTCAGGCCACGCATGGAATACTGTGCTCACAGTCCCACTACCCAAAAAAGATGTGGACAGGCTGCAGAGGGTCCAGAGAAGGGTCACCAAGATGGGCCACCATCTCCCCAAGGACTGGGAAGCCTGCCATATGAGGAAAGGCTGAGAGAACTGGGTTTGTTCAGCCTGGGGAAAAGAAGGCTTAGGGGAGACCTTATCACCCCATGTTCCAATATTTAAAGGGTGGCTACAAGGAAGACGGAGACTCCCTTTTTACTAGGAGTCACATGGAAAAGACGAGGGGTAATGGGCACAAGTCACTCCAGGGGAGATTCTGACTGGACACAAGAGGAAAATTTTTCACAATGGGAACAATCAGCCATTGGAATAATGTCCCCACGGAAATGGTGGATTCCCCAACATTGGACACTTTTAAGATTCAGCTGGACAGGGTGCTGGGCCTTCTTGTCTAGACCGTGCTTTTGCAAAGAAAGGTCGGACCAGATGATCCTTGAGGTCCCTTCCAACCTGGTATTCTATGAGTCTATGAAAGGTTTATTTCTCTTCTCTCCTAATCAAGTAGGTGAGGGCTGCAAGGGCAAGATGCTGGAATGACCAGCAGCAGTTAAACATTGGTATTAACGCTGAACTGATCAGAAGATTATGAAGCAAAGGCTTGGGGGTTTTCCCCACCCATCAACTGCCTGCTCTCACAGCTGCAGTTCTTTGACATTACAATAACCCATGATATTCCTCTTCATTTTATTTAACATTTTCATGGCAATAAACATACTGCTCTTCCTGGCCCTTTCTGATAGCACACAGCTTGGTAACACCTGAACAGCTTTCTGTACAGTATTCAGATGGCTCAAAGATCAAGTCAAAAAGTACTACTTGGAGTTTTGTGATGAACTCTAGATAACATATAATAGAATGTCACCAAACTGTAGCTCTGCTAACTCCAAGAATATTTGACCACAACATCTCCTAGAGGGACTCCAGCCTTTGGGTGAAGATACCCGAATATGCAGCATCTGCTTGTTCCCTTCCTCACTGCTGTATTTCTAATGCTAAGCATTTTGCCTTTGATTTTTTCCAAAGCCTCTTTTCCTGTAAGTCTTTCTCTGATAGACCAAAGAATCTGCAGCACACAGGGTTTTTTCTCCCCTTAACAAGGAATTGATATGCTGTAATCAAGACACCTCTTGATATTTCTATAAGTAAGTTTTCTCTTGACCACAAGTCAGTATTGTGGCTACCTCACGGAGTTCTTCCTCCCTCTCCAATTTTTCAGCTTCCTTTAATAAAACCAGTGTTTTGACATGTTCATTTTGACAATCCATGTAGGATTTAGAGATGTACATATATAGAGCCACTAGAAAAAATGCCTTTTTTTTTTTTTTTTTCAAACTGCAATAAAGTTTGGGTTTGGTACTAGTCTTAACCAAAATTTCTTTTAATAGCTATCTTACCAAATGAGTTCCCTCATAGCATGCACTCATTGTGTTAGGAAATGTTGCTGAAAGCAACGTACAGTCATAGGGAGAAGCTGCCAGTGCCTCTGCTATTTGAAACCTAATGCAATCCCAGTAGAATCAGGGGAATTACGTGCAGATCAAGAAGTGGTGAATCTGGCCTCGTGTTTCATTATAAAATCCAGTTTATCTTCCAGAAGGATGTGGTACATGGGGCTGACAAGTATAGATAAAACAGGGCTGTAACAATCCGTGGACATGAATGCGGGGTGGGAGGGTGGGTGTCAGCTCATGTTTGGGAAATATCATACCAGTGAGATTTCTGCAAATCCAGTTGGATTGACTTGTCGGAGGAAGAAGCCCAACAGCATCACATAAGCGAGTGTGAGCTGTGTCCCTGGAGAGAGGTGAAATCCCCCTAACTCATACCAGACAGAGGTGATGATTTGCCCAGGGAAGGAGTCATCCATCAAACATTCACTCTACCCCCATCTGATCCTGTATCACGACCAAACCGTGAATAAAGCCAGAACAAAGCATGGATAAAGCCAGAATCCACCTAGGACAGGCCAGAGGGGGCAGGAAGCAATTAGATGGAGCCACCCACGTGCAGTGCAGATACGAAGGTCACCTACGAGGGTCAGTTTGGCCAGCACTGAGCAAGGCCCTTACATAGCCTGTTTCCATTGCACAGGCCTACACCACAAAAGTAAAATTATTTCAGAAAAGGCTTAAACCAGCCCCATTTTATGAAGGGTTTCCAAAGCATGAAGTCTAGCTCACGCATGACGTTGCTATCCTGACGGGGGTCCTTTCATCTTGGCGAGACACCGGTGAGCCCCACGGTGCCTAATCGATAAGAGATCTGCTCGGCGGAGCAATGTGTTTTCTTTGCATGTGCTCAAAGACTCTGTCTTGCTGATGCTGGAAAAGGAGGAGATGCTGGCGGGGGAGAGCTCTGCGGGGAGCTGTGCCGCGGGCGGTCTTTGCATGGAGACTGTTGAGTTGATCATCTGTGTTGTATTATCTGGGCTCAGCCTGCTGAGATGGTTTCATTTGCCTACTTCAGCGCGGGTAGCTGTATTGTCTCCGTCAAATGTAACATGACTGCCTATGCGGGAAAAATGCTCCCTATTCTTGTGCCCCACTCACAAACCCAAAGCTCTCAGTCAAGCTTGCTTCTAGAGTCAAAAAAGTGCCTGGATTGCAACCTTCAGGCATGGCATGATGAAAACATGAATAATAATCCCCCGGGAAACATACAACATGGTTAAAGATGGAGAGGGATACATGTGGTTTCACGTCTCTCACACCAAACTTTAAAATCAAATTTAAGTGTTTCAGCTGCCATGAAAAGCAAATAATCTGTTTATTAGGAAGGAATTCCAGCGCAGATGTGGTGCTCTCCGGGGCAGTGCAGGGCTGGGGCTGACCACGGGGTGGTGCGTCACTACAGCCGGTTCCTCACAGCTGCTGAAAATCTCGATTTTCTTTGGGATGAGTTGTGGACACAAGCCCTGCGGAATAGCGATGGCCAACTCCTCTTTCATTTGCAGCACAGGTCTGGCAATTTAGCAATATTACCTTCGAGTACAGCAGTTCAACAGAGCAGAAAGCATCCTTCTCTGCTTCACACAGCTGATTTGGGAAACGTTTTGAGACATGGTGGGTATTTCATTTCAGATTAAGTACTGGAACTGACATTTTTATGTGCCATGTACATTCAGTGTTTTTCAAATATTAGAATGATTTCCACAGCCTTGAATATTTTGAATGGTCGGTTATCCTGAATACTTTGGGCATTACCCTGTCAGGAAATTTGAATTAGCTAGAGGAGAAGTTAACTAAAAAAACTATTTGCTGGGGGATTATATATGTTATGCCTCTTTCCTCTATGACCCCCACACACTTACAAGGAAAAAAAACATTTTAAAACTATGAGGAACAATTAAGTTAATGGAGTGGCTCCAGTTACACATTTTCAGAGGAAAATCAAAATTATAAATTGTTCTGGCCATCCAGTGGGATTTAGAGCACCCAATGATGCATGTGTTCAGGCATTAATTGATGAACCTATGGTAAGTCACCATTCATCAAGAGTTGTTTTTCTTTTTCCAGAGCACGGGTTATTCTCTTCTTCCTTTCTTTTTAAATTGTTCTATCAGTATTTAATCTACAGTACTCTAAATGCTGTAATGTAATAACTGGGATGAGGTCAAAAACTAAAATAATTTACACACAGCACACACCTATACTTTGAAACCAACAGTGAAAAGCAAGAACAAGCCCTCACTTTTACCCCTTTCCCATCACATATTACTTTCATTAAAAAAAAAGAAAAAAAATCTGACCGCAGTCACGAGACGCACAAGCTAATTGCAGATCAGCAGAATTCAGCATTACTCGAACATAATTAAGCAATTGATTTAAGCAATGCTTGAAAGGTGTGTGGAATTCGCAGGCACACCTCTCCTGAGCCTCTGAGTGCCCAGCGGCACTAACCACCCAACACAGGGCCACTTGCCGATCTCAGATGTTGGCATGTAAATACAAATTAAACTCACTGGAATTAATTTAATTAACAGATGAAATTAACAAAGGCTTATAAGGGTCAGCATCTGGCAATTTTTTTTTTCCCCCTGTGTCTCCTGAGCTCTGGACTGCAAACTAGGTATAATCCAGGTTGGTATGGGAGCAAAATATGTTTTTTAGCAGTTGGATCAAGGAGAAATGGTCTAACTGAAGCCGTAATGGCAAGTTTCACCGATCAGCCACTCTGCCTCTCCAGGGGAAGATCCTTTCTGCATCCTTCAATGTACTTATGCTCTTTCTTTATAGATGTGACTACTGATTTACTGCTGTGTGCGTGCAGCTCATAAACCGGGGAGGAGGAGAGCGTGCCGCAGGACCGCTCCACAGGCGCTCGGGCACCCAGTGAACAACCCGGGGTCTCCAGGGGCATCACCTACATCACCTGCATCCCAGCTTCAGACCCCCAGCCCCACGCGTAGCGCAGGGAGCAGTTCTTCTTTATGACAGGTCAACCTTTTAGGGGGCGCTTTGGGCCAGGACCTTTACCCCCCGCCACTAGCACATATACCTTTATCCCCTTTGGTGCACGTCTTGCCGTCCGCCTCCCGCGTATAGCCTTCGTGACACTCGCACCTGTAGCTGCCCACGGTGTTGACACAGATCTGAGAGCACAGCGTCCCGTTGCTCGTGGCGCACTCGTCGATATCTGGAGAGGAGCGAGAGCTGAAAACGCCCTGCAGCCGGAGGTTTCACACCGCAAATGCAACGAAAGACTTCCTTTAAAGGTACCGGGAGATTCCGTGGTTAAATAAATGAGTAATTGCAGCACCGCTGGTGCTTTGGGCCAGAGCTCTGGGCAAACTGCGCTATCATTATTCACACACCTGGCACTTTGCTGGTGAACACCGTGTGGCCGTTTCTTTGCATCGAAAAGCTTCCAAGCAAAGCTCGATCCTGCAAATCTTGGCTCCCTGGCACAGCAAAGGGTGCAGGGCCGGACTATGGAATCAGGGGGCATCAGCCACACAAGCACCACACATAAGTGATCAGTCCTGAATTAGGTACTGGCCATCTGGATCACAACCCAAGGATGTGTTTTCATAATTAGGCATGCTTATAGTGCTTTGAGGGTTACTGTTAGAATCGTGTCCCTCGTCTCAGGTCAAAATCCCAGATATGATTCAAAACCTGCAGGAGGAATTAATAAAAGGCAAATTACGTCAGCCTAAGACTTCAAAGTGTTTGGGTGCATATGTCTTGTTCTGGGTACTAACTCCTAAGCATTTCAGGGGGACTGAGATTTCTTAGTTCTGGGAACCAATCCTTCAAATAGTTAAAAACCACATTATTCTGTAATAGTAAAGAGAATAAGAAATGTTTCAGATCTAAACAGACTCCTAAAAGACCTGAGGGAGCAGGATACATCATTAACCGGAGATGAGATGAACACACGCTTCTACCCACCCAGGCAATAAGGCTTCTCTCTGTTCCTGTGCCTCTCCCGGTCATAGCGGTACCCGGGGTAGCAAGTGCATAAGACTCGCCCAAAGTTATCTGTGCACTGCTGTTCGCAAGGAGCTTCAGCACAGACATCGTAGTCTGGGGAGAGAAAAAAGTGGTTAGGAAAAATACCAAATAGTAGCTGGATGATACTATGACAGGAAATATTTCACCTCTCTGCTAAGTGACAAAGTCAAGTTACATCCTTTTTGAGGATTGAAGAAACCTGGAAATACAACATTCATGACACACGAGCAAAGAATTATAGTACAATTGTAATTGTTAATTACAGCTTTACAGTAGTTAGACTATTTCTTAACGTTGGTTTTTAAGCAAGGGGCGCTTTCCCAGTTTGCAGAATTTAAGAATTCTTCTCACAGAAATATTAAATTACCTAACATCCTTTTGCTGTTTTCTTCCACAAATTGTTAAGTGCTGATAGCAATGTTTCCTAAGCAAAATGCTGTGAAACACTGTGAGGCTAACTGCCAAATCTGGGCTGAAAGTATATAATAAAGAAAAGTTAATTAAAATTGAACAATAATTGTTCAAAGCCAGATATAACCCTTCTAGCAAAGAACACATTGTTACAAAACCATCATCACTCTTAATAATAGCAATGTGAAGATTAGGGTATGGTAAGTTGCTGGCCAGGCTTGTCAGTGAAATCCTGGAAGAGTGTCTGGAGTCCATGTTTGTAACCCAAAGGAGGGTGAATCTGTTTCCAATTTCACTGCTACGCAGCAGCAGAGCCGCATCCCAGGGACTGGACGCTGGAGCCAAACAGGGTCTGACTCGCATCCCAGCCCCTGGCATCAGGCTGGTGGTGGGGCTGGGGCTACGTGGGCGGCCCCCCGGCCATGGGTGCAAGGGCTTTGCAGCGCCGTGGGGAACATCTGCCAGGAGAAGAAAGGAGCTGAAGCAGCATCTAGCCTCAAAACCAGCCCAGGCAAACCCTGCTGGAGGTCGGGTTTTACGCCAAAGCAAGTGGCAGTTCCTGTGATCGTTTCAGGGGAACATCATGCAGCACACAGCATCCACGTGGTTGTCGCTGTGACCCGCCAGTGACTGGGCGCTGGACGGGCCACAGCATAAATATCCTGTCCCTGCTCCAGACAAAATACATCTAAACCAAACCTAAGTGTTTTGACTGAGTTCCCAGCAACGCACTGCGCTTCCATATATACAGCGTAAAATAATTAAACCCCAAACTCATTACTGACTCACGCTAACGACTAGCAGACATCTCTGGGTATGATGATTTTTCCAAACAATTAAAATGAACTAATAGATGGTAAAGCAAGTGAAACCACATTTGTTGTACAAAGTATATAGAGCCCATGTGTAGCACTGGGGGTAAAACTGACAGCGTGCCGAGGCACAGAAAAGCACCAAATGAGACTTAACGAGCTGCTGTATGTCACACCAGAGCCCCTTAGACCAAAAAAATGCCATCGTAATGGTGCCAAGCATTTCCCCCCTTGTGCTTGTCACCTTTTTGGATAGCGGGCATCCTTTCTTTCCTACTCCCTTTCTTTTCTACTGTTGATTTTAACTCCTGAAGCCTGCCCGCAGTGCTGTGGCGGTGCACAGCAGTGCCAGGAGCCCCAGCAGTAACCCGGGAGGAACAGCGCAGAGCCGTGCACGAGCATGGAAGAAAAAACATGGCCCTTGTCTTCAAACACCATCAGCCTGGGGGCTAGTTTGGGCTTTTTAGGTGATGCTGGGGCTGTAAACTCCCATTACACTTGGCACTACTAAATAGTCCCAAATATAAAGGATTAGTGGTGTTTTTCCTGGGCATGGTTGCCATTTTCGTTTTCCACTGAAATCAGATCAGGTGGAGAACAGGCTAGTATGCCCAGCGCTGAGATGAACGTGCCTGCTCCTTAGCCAGCGTGCCCACGCAGGGGCTGGATTTGGCCTGGCACACGTTCAGCCTATTCAGAGTGGAGGCAAAACGAGGTCTGTCCTCCCTGCACTTCCATGAATAGATGCGCCCTAATAAAATCCTAAAAAAACAGCACCGGAAGGGACCACCTTAACCGCAGGCAGGATTAGCTACGCCTAAACCTTTCCTAATAGACATTCATCTAACCTGTACCTAGAAATCCCTGAGGGATGGAGGTGCCCCACCACGCAGCCTATTCCCAAGATTAAATAACCTCGCAGATAGAAAGCTTTTTACTCATATCTAATCCAAACTCCCTTTATAGCCATTTAAGCCCATTATTTTTGTCCTCTTCTTCTTGGCCATGAAAAACAGTTTACTTTCCCCTTTGCAGCAAGTTTTCACATGCCTAAAAACTGTTATCACGTCTCCCCTCAGCCTCCTTTTCTCTAGACTAAACAACGCCAGTTCTTTTTAATCATCTCTCTTTTGCCGTATTTCATGTAATTAGTCTTTAAATATGGTTTTCACATCCACCTTAGCAGAGCTCCATCAAGACCGTTGCTTTGTTTACTTTCATACAAAGCTAGGGAAGGGTCCAGGAGGTGGAAATCTCCCTGCTGGTGGTTCCCACACAGTCAACCCAAATTACACAATGGCTGCGGGCAATGTCACAGAGCTGTGCATCCCCAGGGCTTCGGTCCCAGGTAGGACAACTCCCTCCCGAACAGTCTTCACAACTGGGATGAAATTGGGCAACAGCTCTGCATGCTCTGCAGAACCAAGGATGCAGGCGCCCTCCCACGTTCGAGCCCCTTGTCTGTCAGCCCAACCTAAGAAACATGGTTTGAGGATGATTCAAAGCCACATGGTGAGGATGAGGCTGTGCCAGACTTTAGGAAAATACAAAAAAAACCCATAATGCAGCAGAATAACAAATGTGTCTACATATTTTTCAGTGAACTCGGGAGTGACAATGCAGCATGTAAAGCTGTACCAAGGAAATTTCTGAAATAGCATTACTGAGGAAAGAGTAGATCTGATTAGTGTTTGCCTGTCATAGAGTATTTTGCTCTGCATTAATCCACAGCCAAGAAACTCATGTAACAAACCAGTGGTACCAAGGGTGCTCTCCAAAAACAGCCGTTTCAAACTACATCTGTCCCTGCTTTACTCTTGGTGATACCACGAGACAGGGCCTGGTTGAAGCTGTGAGTCTCCAAAGCAAAGAAGAAGGAGACCATTCAGGAGGAAAGAGTGAGGAGCTCTTTTTTGACCTGCTTTGCTGGTCAGGTGGAGCAGGAAGAGATGCTACAGGGGGAATCAGACACACAAAGCAAACCCCTCTCGAAGTTTCCTGAGGATCACTGCTCCCTGCTCCTGCAGCTGAAATCCAGAGTGAGAAGATGAGTCCAAAGCAAAGAAAATGCAGCCCCTGGGGGCACGGACTCACACTGGACTGCACTAATCTCTGTTGCTTTTTAAGGGCAGACAAGAAATAACAGAACAGAAACCAAAGATGGGCCTGGACTCTTTGGGAAAGTGTCTGTTTAAATAACATCTGTCCAAGAAGGAGATGGGTGTCTTCCCGAAGCAGCTGCGAGAGGGTGGACAAGGGAGGGTCTATCCCTCTCCCAAACCTCCTCCTGCAGCCACTGCTAAATCATGGAGAAGACAGGCCTGGAACTACTTCTCACGGCTTTGACTTGACAGTACTGGATTAAAAGGTGCAGATGTGCTCTAATAAGATCACATCTGTAATGTATTTATGTGCCCGTGTTGAGATATGCATTTCATACAGCTACTCTGTCAAGATTATGCCAAAACAATGTGTGAAGAGCCAAGTGATGTCTTCTAACAGAGTAAGTGAAATGAGTGCTTCACTGAATCATGTCTCTCATCCCTATACCAATGGCCCCAGATCATCTCAGATTTTATGGAAATTGCTGTGGCCTCTGAAGTTCAAGGCAAAATACAGATTCAGCTGAAAAAAGGGGAATGGAGATACAAAGGGAGAGAAGCCACAGCCAGCAGGGAAATTCAATTAGTGTCAGAAACTCCCAGGTTACTGAGATGCAGTTAATAGACAGGATTAAGCGAAGTCAGTGGGTACATAATAAAAGCTGCTTTCATAATCACCTAAACCCTCAAGAGATGAAAATTAGAAGCCTAAAATAATATATTGCCATGGCTCTCATTTTATTTTTGGTCCCATTACTTCTCCTGTTGTATCCATTATATTTAGTGAATAATCAGCATATACAATTGTTAAAATCTATAGGAAAGTTGGAGGCCAGACTGGAGAGTCCTGGCTTCTTTCCACCCTGAAAGGATTCAGGGCTACTGCCTCCCATGCACACAACCGCCTTGTAGAAGAAAGACTGCACAACCACTTCCTCCAACTGTCCGTCTCACACTGGAGCTGTCATCTCGTGTCACACACACTAAGACAAAACCCTCTGTAAAACCACGGGACGAGGAACTCCTTGTGAGCATCGATTTCACCCAAACCCTACCCAGCTCCCTGGAGCTCGGGCTGGCATCCTGAGCTGTTTCTTCACAGGGAAGCAGCAAATGCACAATTCCTGTTTTGAGAAGACGTAGGAGATTTTTTTCCCCTTTTTTTTTTTTTTTTCCCTTTTTTTTTCTTTTTTTTTTTTTTTTTTTTTTTTTGGCAACCAGTGTTCTAGTGTTTCCAGCCAGCAGCAAAGAAGATACAAATGAAAAAAAAAGCAGCAGGATGGGAGTTTGGGTTATAATCCCTGTTGGCTGGAGACTACAACTCAAAAACCAGCTGACTCTCTCCAGTATGTTAATTTGTCACTTTTCTTTTCAAAACATTATCATCCCAAACTGGGAAAACTCTCAGGTCAGCTTGAGGCTTTCCATATGTCATCAAATAGAAGGATGTGTTACCATAAACCAACTCTTAAACCTGCTTTTTGGATCAAACAAGGCTTACTGGCTTGCCGTCTCTGGCCATTTACTTCTGCCTGACAGTTCCTCTTCTCCTATAACTTCAGAGCCAATTTCATCCAAATTGGGCAAAGCAGTGGGAGTGACTGCAGAAGTCACATTGCTACTGCTCAGTGAAGCCGTCGGCTGGGTAGACCCAACAGAGGCCTCTCCCAAGGTTAAGGTGGGCAGAGCTCAGCCTTTTCCCAGATGAGAACTCGTTGCAGCCACCTCTGAGCATTGGGACGCCGGTACTGACGTTGCAAAGCGTATGGGCAGCTCCCCTCTGCCAGGAGGGATCATTCCTTTTTCACTAGTGCGTGAACTACCCCCGAGTAATGCCCCATCTCCCTTTGCCCCTGGTGACAAGGAAGCCGTGCCCACGACCAGGGAAGGCGGTGGAAGAGAGATGCCGTTTGGTGATGCTCTCCCCTCGCTGACATCTTTGGGAAACAGGTAACCAAAGGCAAGACTCACTCACCTAGTCACCCACTCCCTGGGCACGTACAAGCCAAATCGGCTGTGCCAGGTGCAAGGGGTACATGGTGAAAGCCATCAGCCAGGAAGGGTGTGCTCCTGGATGCACCGAGAGCTCCTGTGTACCCAGCCAAGAGCTGAATGCATCCCTCTGTTTGCAGCAGGTGATGGTACAAGATCTGTGCAGCTACCTGTACTTAGGGGAGGATCACGGCGTGGCATGCTAAGCAAAACTTTTGGAAGACGCTTTTATTTTCCCAGCAGTATCTTGGAAACAGTTCCCCACACTGACACATGAGATAGGGCCAAGCCTGTGGTTATATCAGGATGCTCTTCCAAACTGTCAATGCGGAGAACAGGGTAAACGGGGAATGAAAAAAGCACGGGGACATGAGGGGTAAGAACAGTGAAATCACATACCTTCAGGGATGCACTGTCCAAGGACAAACTTATAACCCTTACAGCATTTTTTCCTGAAAAACAATAAAATAAATAAATGAATAAATAAATATATTCTCTAAAGGTTGGTGCTGCCTTTAAAAACAGTCATGGGTAGATCCCGGATGTGATGAACCAAACAAGGTGAGGACCCTGAGCTTTGCAGTTGGAGGTATCTTAGCATTAAGGAATGCAAAATGGAAACCCACCACTCCGTCCTTGAGGCATTTTAAACAACAGCATGGCCAGCTGCCTGAGGACCCGGGGGCTGGGTATCCCAGTGTTGACCCACTCAACATCCCAAGTAATTTCTGGAAACCCTGCTGCCTTGGGTTGAAAGGATGCAGCACACCTCGGTGCTGTCCATATACATGACTCAGGTCATAATTTTCATGATACGGTGAAGGGTGTTTTCAAACATCCGTCATTACGATGTAAACTTGCAGAAAGGGCTAAGTCTCAGCGAGGAGTACACACAAGATAAATGTTATCAGTCATTTTTCATCTTTTAATAAACCTGGAAGGTGATAAGTGAAATATATTGGCTATTTCACCCACAGCAAAGGAGAGTATCTTATACAGGCGGGGGCACAGAACCGCAGTGTAGAGTCAATGGGATCGGACACTTTTTATGTGCCTATGATACGAACACAGTCTGAGTGCTGAGAAATTAACGTTTCTTACACACCGGCCTGTAATGACATCTAGGCATTCAGCTATATCTGCTTGTTTGATTTCTAGGCAGCAAACCACAGCAAGTCACCAGGACTCCCAGCAGCGCTGAGGAACCTTTACAAATGGCTGCGTCCCGTATCACCCTCGCTGCAGGGACCTGGTGACCTTCGAAGCGTCCCAGAGTGGTGGCTACCAGGACTGCCGCAAGAGAAACAAACTGCTGTTCAGTGCAGTATTTTATCAAGCCTACTTGAGTCTGAGGGGAAATAAAACCCTGTATTTTGCAAACTCACAGTTTTTCATGCTTTGTGGATATGCTGAAATATCTGCAAAACTGGGAAACCATCCATTTGGTCTTATCCTTTAGTTCAATAACTGACGCAGAAGAGTGCTAAAGCCATGGCAGTCAATGACACAACACTCCCCTAGACAACACGCAGCCATCACAAATCATCATTATGTTGAATTTAAATCAACTATCAGTTGCAACTGACCACTTAAAACAAACAATGCATTACTCCAAACTATGTAAAAACAAACTTTGGCTCCATATTTTACTCTCTTCCAGAGATTAACTGGAATATAAATTATGCTTAATGAAGGTTGAACATCTGAAGAGGAAGCCTTGCTTTGTTATGCAAACAGTGGTCCCTCATTAGACTTTTCTCCAAACACTGCTGTGAAGTTTTATCTGCAAGACAAACAAATGTGGGAGGAATGAGTTCAAAGGTGGATCGGGGAGGCTGTTCATATGCTGCAAGCCCTGCCAATGGCTTTCCAAGCGCACATTCATCTCCTCCTGTCTGCGGAAGAAAGGAGGCTGATAAAAGCTTGCTTGTAGCTGCTCTTCAGAGGAAGCCACAGCCTGGCTTGAGAGAGGGCTGGGAGATGGGAGAGGAGAGGAGGGCATCCCTGCCATGAGATGATGACCTGGGGGGTTGTGCCAGCCAGAACTAGCCAGAAAGAGGGAGCAGCAGCTTTCATCATTTCTACCTTTCTCCCTGGGAATTCCCACCTGATCTTCAGGCTTAGGACCCTTAGGGCTCCCACCCTTGCAGTGGCTTGTGGCAGCACATGCAAACCTCAGCCAGCACAGCCGGCTCCTGGGTAAGGGCTTGCCTGCTGGCAACCTCGCAGGAGTTGCCTCTCTCCTCTCAACTTGGCTGGCGATAGCTTTTGGCCGGAGTTGTTGGCTTTCTTGAGGTTAATCCGCGGTTTTATCTGCTTTCCTGGATTCTGCTGATAGCCAAACCGTTTGCCCCGATCTAAGCCCTCTCCCAGAGCCACACGCTGGGAACTCACCACACGCTGAGTTACAGCCATTAAATACCGCCCCGGCACCCTGAAGCAAGCAGAGCTTCGCGTAGCCTCGCCGGGGGTTGCTCCAGTTAAAGCACCTGGAAAATCGTGCTGCCCTGGCAGATATCCAAGCCCCTGCTGAAATCCGTTAGCTTCAAAGGCGTCTTGCAGCGATGAGTTCCACAGGGGGATGCAATGTTTCTGAGAAATTATTTCCTTGTTTTCAGCCTCCCTTTTAATCATTGTTGATTCTTCCCATCATGAAAGCTCTAAATCACACCTAAAGAAGTGGTTTAGAGGACGGATGCCCGGCTTTCAGGATCACACTCCAGAAACCAATTGCCCTTGGCAATAAGTTCCCAGTTCAGGATTACAGATCTCGGTATTAGAGTAGCCCATAGTCAACAGAGAGCTTCAGCCATCAGCATGATTTTGCCAGGGAAACTGCTACTTTAGGGTTAACGCACAGGAAATACAACACGAAAATGCTCGTTTCTCTGAACATTACATTGCAACCCTGGGATTCCTGCATGCTTTAGCCTTTTACATTCCTAAAGAGAAATCTGTCAAAATGATGGACACATGAGTTGATCATTAGCAAAGGCATTTTAATAGCAATACTCATTTTCAGCCATCCAGCTCCAGGTTGACATGTCTAATCAACGTTGCACAGCAGCGATCTCGTTATACATAATGAGAGATAAGAGGGGGTCCCCACCGATAATTTTAGCTACTGAATAACTTTCAGCAAGGCGGTTGCTACGCGGCTGTACCTGTGAGCGTGCATCAAACACAAGCTAATACACAGCTGTGTAAGACGCTCAACACTAAAATCTGGACCGACAGGGAAATGAAGCTGATTCATTAACTTTAAATCTGGTTTTCAGAAGGAGAAACTTCTGGCAGACACATCTCTTACAGCTTTTAAAGGGGTGCTTCAGCTATTAAAAACATAGCAACTGCTGATTCTCATGCGATCTTCACTCAGGAACAGGCACAAGCCCAAATTCTCAGAGGGTTTTGGGCACCATGATTTTGATCACTGCAGTGTCTAGATTTTGTGTTACGAAAATCCATAGTGATAGGGACTCTCTCAAAGCAAAGTCCCCCTTTTTGTCTGACAGGTAGCTGCAGGAGAACCAGCGAGATGCTGAGCTACCCCCCTCTGCTCTGGAGCTCGAGGTGCTCCTGGACCATGGAACGCCAGAAAACGGTATTTAGGGTCAAACCTTTGATACCAACAAGTACATCCATGGCTGGGCAAGCAGCGGATCTGCCTTTGTTGCTGGCTTTTGTGTCCCATCACCTTGCAGAATGAGAGGGGAGCTGAGATTTCCAGGACCATTTCCAGGACCATTCCCATGTCCCATCGCCCACAGGTCCGCCCTGCTCCTGACCCACAGCGGTGCACCGGCACAGCAACCCCCACCCCACCTTGCAAAGCGGTAGCTGCTTGATAGCATCGCCCCAGACGGGCAGGACAAAAGGCAAGATGCAAGGAATGTGGCTTAATTAAGCCACCACTTTATTAAGTTAGCTTATCTGGCAGCTATCAGCAGTAACTCATCTACTGCGGACCACATTTTTTTCCCATAATTGTTTCCACCTGGAGCAGGGCTGCCGTTGCCCCCAGCCCACCTCCTGCTCTGCGCCGGGACACTGCGGCCGGCGGCGGTGCTGGAGAGACCGGGATACGCTGTACCGAGAAAATACTTCTGTGCAAGAGGGAAGGGAGTGATTTAGGGTCCTACAGCAGCTGAAATGCTTTGGAAATGCAAACAATAACAGGATGAACATTTTAAGTGATAATTAACCCGTATCTGTCTGCAGTAACGTGTCAGTGACTGGGGACATGACAACGGCTGGCTTGGAGCTGCTTGATGTGTTATTGAGGTTTTGGTTAACTTCAGCAGAAAGGCAACTCTGAAACGCTGTCATGACAATTATGTTGAAAAAGATACATGATGGCCATGTAATAAAGGGAAGGCGAAGGGGAAATGTGAAGGGAAGGGAAAAATAAAAGCTTTATACTGGTTTCGGATGAACACAGTATGTTAAAGGAGCTCTTGCTAAAGATGTCAAAAGTAGAAACAGGGGAGAGTCCGCTCTAGGAAATACTTGCCTCCTAGGAGCAAAGCAGACACGGAACGCCCTACACCGAGTCAGAAAGTGAGTTCTTTTGACAGACTATTACCCTTACTTTATCCTTACAACGCTGGGGATCAGACAGACAGTCAGCCTCCGGGATGGCTCCACCCCCACAGAGGTAACTCAAGCAGAGGCACTTTAACTCCCATTCGTGGGGGGCAGGAGCACACGCACCGACAGTTTCTACAGCTCAGCTGGTGCCAAAGGTCTCTTCACTGGAAGATGCAGCAGCTCCATAGGTGGTCAGGCAGGTCAGATGCCCCCTCTCTGACACGCTATTTCTGGCCCAGGAATGTCAGAAGAGTCACAGTTTAGGGGGCATCAGAGCTGCTTAAGTTTTTATGTGGGTTTAAATGCATCGACACAGTTCTCCCAGGTTGGTGCTGGTACAAAATAACAATGGTACCGTCAAGCAAATGTATTTAATCAAAAAGGCGATTTCCTGTTGGGAAAAGATATTAAAAAAGAAATTTTAACCAGATTTCTTCAGACAACATCATAACATGAACTCAGAAGAACTTGTGCCATATCTCGAAGACCTGAGTCAGCAAAGACCATGGCAGGGCTGTGTTTAATTGCACAAAGGGGTCTTTGTTAAAATGGCTCCTTATTGTGCCTGTCCAGAGTTTCTTTTTGATCACCCTGACTTTGAGAAACACACACTGCAGCAAAAGTGCAAAAATACAGCAATTAACTTACAAAAGATAATTAGACAGCTATAAAGGCAAGCCAACAGGGTACCTTAAAAAAAAAAAAAACACCAACCAACAAAACCAACAAAACAAACCTTGTTTTCCTCATATTCTATATAAAATTCAAATGAGGGCCAGGTCTGTCTGCCAAAGCATGCACAGACAAAGCCCATCTGCAACGCAAAGGTATTAAGGAAGCAGCCCGGTAGCTGTGCGCAGTTTCGCCGTAATTCACATGGAGAAGATTTATGGCAACATGGTGTAAAACTGAATCCACTTTATTTTTGTTTGCCTTTCTGTGGGATACATACCGAAATCTTGAGTAAGAGAAGACGGCCTCCCTGCAGACACTTGCTCAGCATACACTTTGCCATGATTTCCAGACTCAGTCCTTTTTCACAGTTTTGTAAAGAGATAACTTATGTCCGCTTTGGGTGTAATGCAAGGTCCAAGGACAGCCCGAGCACTTCCAGTCACCATCCCGGCTGAGGGTGAATAACAGAGGGTATGGTGCATGTCTCCCACTGCCTAGGAAATGCTGCAGCACCTATGACTGCAGTTACGCGTAAGTATATTTCTTTGTTTCTCTTAACTGACTGACTGACTGAAGCAGGATTCGCCTGAACAACCACAGACAGTGATCCTTCACCAGCACAGCTGGAACTCAGACCTCTGACCGCAAATCACTGCAACCTATTACTTGATTTTTCTGAAAGTCAGATTTTCGGTGATTAATGCATTGCCCGCGTCTAAGCTGTGTTTCTCATCAGCTACTTAAGTCAAATAAATTTACCAACATATAATAATTTTCTTAGGAAAAAAAAAAAAAAAAAGCCCTGCTCTCTGCTCTTTTGCTCAGCTCTGGTTATTAAGACAGGTACCAAAAATGAAATCCCATTCCAGTTATTGCTAATGGGAAGGTTTTGCTAAGATTCACAGTTCCTGGGCTCCTATTCTGTGAACACAAGCCAGATTACCAGATCCTCCCCTGGTAAAAGCCACAGACCTCTGTTGACTCTGGGGAACCGTGCCAGCACTTCCCCAGGGAGACTCTGGCCAATGCTCTTGAAAGCTCTCAGACATGCTCCTCGGCTGCTCCTTACTGTAGTGTATTGTTAACTGACTCCTTCTCTCCTCGCAGTGCTGTTCCATGTCATCTTTTTATGGTCAAAGGGATTTTTACAGCACTGGAGTATAAACTCTGGTTCCCTCATCTCAGAAGGGACCTTCCAAACCGATACGATGATTTGCAGCCCCTGCAGAGCGCAGTATTTTTGAATGAGTGAAGCTCATTCCTCTATAAAAGAGCAAAAAAAGACCTCGAGGGGTTCAAGAAACCTTCCACCCTGCATAGGTATTGGTGGGGCTTGGAGTTACGATAGGTGCTGATCTGCACAAAACTGGAGAATGCAAAACTTCACAGATCTGGGGAATTTAACCACCAAAACCATCTGTCCCTATGTCCCTGTCCCAGCAGGTTTCATTTAAGAAAATGAGACGCGATAAGATGTTCAGAGGAGGTGTTCAAACAAAATCTGGTCGGGCAGACCGCTTCCCCAACACATCCCCCTGTGTCAGCAGATCAGCAGTCCCAGGAGACCATCAATTTTGGACTATTTAGGGCTTTTGGGAAGCAGAGAAAGGGGTTGGTACAAAAACCCTGCAGGCAGCCCCACAAGAAAAAAAGAGCTCATGAGCTTCTGCTCACCGCAGGAAGAAGTGGCAACTAAAACTCAGCTTTTTGGGTCACTTTCGTGCAGAATACAGGCTTTTAAAAATGTTTCCTGTGATCCTTCCTTCCAATGTGTAATGAAGGAAAAAGGTCATGCCGGGATTTCCACATGAACCGTACGGATGAGGGCTTCCCATTTTCAGGGAAGCCGTAACACTGTGCCACAGGGCCAGAACTAACATTGGCCCTCGTCAGTCCCGAGCCCAACCAGAGCCCTGGTGCTGCAAACACATCGACCGACCCCGGACTAATCAGCGCTTTTTTCTGTAGCACAGACCAACTGGAGGCACTGGTAACCATCGGTGCTCGTATCTCACTTGGCATACCGATGTCCAAAAATGAGTAAGTAAAAATCTGCCTGTGAATATTCTCGAAGCAAAGAAGGAAACTCTCAGAAAGAAAATACTACACAACTTCAAAAAGGTAATTACCGCTGCTGCCACTGGAAAAGCCATTTGTTGGATATTTTACACGCATGTGAACATCATCCTCAAAATCGCATATGTGATTCCTTCAGCGCTGGACTGTACTTTCGTCCCCTCTTTCTTGGATTTTTATTTGATTTTTTTTTCTTAAGGCAAGGGAATGCTCATGTGGTTTATCACTTGACAGCATGTCAAAAATAGCAGAACGATTAAATAAAAGACTTTTGACTGTTCTCATCTGCTCAGACTCAGCTTTATATACACACTGTCAGCTTTGCCTTGCTCTGTTTTCTTACAAATTTCTTTTATTTTCTGGCATTGTACCAAGAAAATGATTTTGTTTAGTTTTGCAGGTAAAGTTCGTATGGATTTTGCAGAATGAAATTAATGTTTGACAGGTGTGAAAATTGGGGGGAAAAATTAATTTTATACAAAGATAGCACTGCTTGCATTTACTCCATAGTCTAATACTGGCAAAGTATAATGCATCCTTATAAATACATTGTCATTTCTAAGAACAAGTAGCCTTCTAAATCTCAACTGAAATGATCCAAGATTGAGCCTTTGTTTTAAAATAACTCACCGCTTTGAGATTTAAAGTACGAAAAGTGAGCAAAAGTCTTTTTTTCCACCACCTCTGACTCCCAATTAGAGGACTGCAAGCCAGATTTCCTTCCAAGTCTGTAAATAGTATGTCTTGCTGACGGCACACATTCAGTTATTTATCTAACCCAAGGTGAGCCAGGGTACAGGACTAATCACAGCACATCTGTCCTGTCTCCTGGATTTTTTTAAACTTCCATGACTCTTCATTTTGTAGCTCCAATTTCCTACCAAATATCCACGTGAGATAGAGGGTAATAAATTCCATTTCAGTACGGAAGGCAGAGCCAGAGCGGCGCTGCAAGGAGCTGCGCTCCCTCGCTGGCTGCTGTGCTGGTGCTCGGTCACCGGAGCCAAACAGCAATAAATTGCTGGCAAGCTCTTAGACTTACTGAATCCAGTCCAATCCAACCCCGTTTATATAGCATCTTTCATCAACAAGATCACAAAAATGCTGCATAAGCAACGTCTAATAAACTCCTTTTGATAAACAATAAAAGGCAAGCGCCTTTCACACACGCATGCACAGAAAAAACATATCGTAGAAACTATGCAAGGAAGTCAGATTTCTAAAGCTAGTTCTCCAAACAGGACATAAATCCCAATTAACCTTCAGGGACAAGCTAGTAACTCGGTCTATGTTCACTTAGGGGTAACGTAAGGGCCTGATCCTGATTCTGCAGAAATCCCTGGCAGCTTTGCCATGAACATGTGTCAGGTTGGGGACAGGCTCGGACCGAGACTCGGGATGATGGGTAACCACACGCTCAGCTCTGAGAATGCGCTGCAGTTGGACTTCTTGGAAGAACTGTTTCAGATAATCGCTCGTGGCACAAACTTAATCAAGTCTGGCTGACATTTGTCATTGGAAACTGCTGCAAACCTCTTCCTGGATTTGATGGATTCGGGATTTGACATGTACCCCTGCTCCTGTACTCCATCCACAGGCATGCCATCTATCTATACCCTAGACCATCCCTCTACACCCCAGGCACAGACACAGATATTTGATCCAGATATTTTAATCCGCGATGGCTCTTGAAACTCAACTCCGGCAAGAAAGCAAGCAAGCAAGTCCAGCCAGGCAAAACTGCCCATTTAAATAGTCTAGAAGTGGGGAAAGCCAGACACAAAGCCATCAGCTTTTAGCAAAGTCAAACAGCATGGAAAAATAATTTAAGAAAGACGCAGCTCTCAGCACCTTGTTCTCTATGCTGGCTACCCACAATGTCCAGACGACACCTTGGTTTCCAGCGCTGAGCTGGAAACTAACGGACAGCACGAGGAAGATGTCTGTGTTTGGATACTCTGCCTGTCCGGTGTGGAAAACTCCTATTGAAAGGACACGAGACCACACAGGGTACGGAGGTTTATGTGAATTGTCTCAGATTAATGGGAAACTGGGCAGTCTCTATACACCATCTACAAAGGGTATGAAATGGCTCCTATCTTCAGAGCCCACGCTTTACAACAGCGCAAAAAGCATAGTGATCTAATTTTATACATTATGAATCACATAAGGGTGCTTAACAGCCACTTATGCCTAAGGGTTTTTATCCTTCCAGTACTGGCTTAGAGTCACCAGGGCATGACCCCGCTTCAGCACAGCCAAGGGAATTTTTCAAGTCAAGGTTTCAGCCATCCTATAAGCAGCAGAATTAAATCCTAGGGGAAAAAAAAACCCCTGTAATTTTAGAAAAATAGATTCACAGCATAATTTGGATTGCAAGGGACCTTTGGAAATCATCTGATCTAAGCACACCAGAAAGCAGGGTTAACTGCTCAGGGACTCACCCAGGTGAGTTTTGAATGTCTTCAGGGATGGAGATTGCCTCACTTCTTTGGGACCCTCTTCCAGTGCTTAACCACTTCACTTTTCCCCCTTATATCTACTTAAAATGTCCCTGCTGCAACTTGTGGCTCTTGTCTCAGGTCCATCTGCAGTGGACCTCTGATGAAGGTCTGTCTTTGTCTTCTCTGTAACTCCTCATCAGGTAGTCAGAGACACCAACTATATTTGCTCCTTCGCTCCCTGTTCTCCAAACTGAGCTAACACAGCTCCCTTGGGCTCCTTTCGAATACAATGTGCTCCAGCTGCTGAGCATCTTGGCTCCAGATTGTTGATAAGTGTACAAAACTGTAGGTAACCAAATCAAAAAAGTATCACTAGCAGATATTCTTTAAAAACATTAAAGAAATGGGAAACAAAAAAACCCAACAACTAAAAAAAAAAAAGTAAAAAAAAGTGATTTGCTAAATTGCAATGGAATTGCAGCTTTGGTCCCCCCCCCCCCCCCCCCACTGCTCCCACTGTTTTCTCTCCCTTCTTCTCTCCATTTTCACAATAAAACTTTAAATGGAGAAAACCTGAAAAAAATAGTAAATCTTGAATGAAATACAAACAATGCTATCTGTCATGACAGTATTTTCAAACAAAAGAGTTGGCCAGCTCTGATGGCTATCTAAGCAACAAGACCAAGTTAAAATTGTGCTTTTAATATATTTTCAACATCAATAGCAGCAATGGAATTAACTTCTTAATATAAGCCCTTGGAAATCTCTATAAAGACACTAAAAAAGATATTATTTCAAGAGTGTTTCACTGATCCAGATGTTTCTCTCATTTTTCTCTCTGTTTTATTGTTCCCAGAGAAGACCTTGTAAAAGCTGAAACTTCTTATTAAGTATACAGACTTAATGAATTGGACATGGAAAGAAATAATTCTTAACATAACATGTTCACAAGTCAGATCCATGTTTATTGTCCACAGAGATGATAGCAAAGTACTCTCTATATACAGAGCAGTCTCTGTTAGGACAGACTCTGTCTCCATGATCCACTTCCAGCATACAGAAAAGATTCATTTCTAAAACAACGCAGTACAAAAGTATGTTGAATTATGTCGTGATGCCGTACCATGGCCCCAATGCCAAGGATTATTTTTAGAGCCACACATCTGCAGGTTATTTGTTGCAGGGTAGGGTGGATGGAGTAAATCCTGAAACAATTCGCTAAGCAGACAAGCATTACTGGAACGAGCTGTTATTTATATGGTGTCACTAGAAGGTTTGGTATCTGGGACGCAGTAGTGGTATCTGCGCTGCCTGCGTAGCCGATGCTACTCAGCAGTCAGCAGACGATGGGAAGCTCGTGAAGCCGCTTTTCGATGCAGGCATTAGCTCCTCCGTTAAAAATGGCAGGAGGAGGAACGCCATCCGTCCCATCTTCCTGCCAACGAACGGGCTGTGGTGATTTCAGGATGGAGCGCCCCAGACCAGCGGTGCCCACTCGAAGCCAATGCATCCCGCTCCTCTTTAATTTGTGAGCAAATGTGTGGCGTGAGGCCAGTTTTAAAAATAAGAAGCAAAGCTATTTTCAGAAAATTCCTTCCATTTCCCCACTGCACCGTGTCCCACACAGGGCTTAGCTTTCAAGCCAGACAGAGCCTGAACTTGGTGTCAATTGCCCGTTAGCCAAGTACTAATTGCAGGAGCGACCGTGCTGTGCCCTAACCGAGCAAACCACAGCCCCAGCCCCATGGAGAGCCCGTTTCCTACCGCCTCATTTAATGGAGCTGGCACTGGCCGCCGCTCCTCTCTCCCCACCCTGCTGCTGGAAGATGGGTTTAGCCCTGAATAACCCACTGAGGTTGGACACAAGACTTTTATGAGATGCTGAAATGCTATCAAGTCAACTCATCCCTCATTTCACTCTGCGTACTTGCTATTTGCAACCACGCTTCAGCTGAAAGAAAGCCTCTCCTCCACCCCAAGCCCTCCTCCAGCCCTCTGCCCCAAAACTGGGGATGGGCTCTGCTGCCTGGGACAGCCTGAGATAGGACCAAGAGGCACTTTGCTTTGGCCAGCTATGAAACACTGAGAGCGAAGGGGTGGAATGGTGGAAATGAGCCAAAACTGTGGGGCATCCCGTGCTGCTGGGATGGAGACCTAAAGTAAAAAAACCTTTGGGATGTGGAAGGGAGCTGAGGCAGAAGGTCACAAACCCAAACCTAGTTCCTCCCATCCTCAGGTGGTTGGTGAGGATGTGGTCCTGAGCTGGTGGGGATCACTTGTGATGAATGTATGGGGAGCCTCAAGCGTGATGACTTCTGGGCGGAAACTTGCACAACTTCTTACACCGCTGCTGGATGCTGGAAACCCACCAACAAGCCCCCAGTCCTACCCATCTTTAAAAAAAATCATTCATCTAAACCAGATCTTTCCTGAGAAAGGAAAATTGCACCATCAGGATCTGTGACCTTGCCAAGACTATGTCGCCTGGGAAGAAAAAAACAGCTTTAGCTGGTTTAACCCCTTAATCAGAGGAACTAAGCCATATGACTTTGGCCTGGAGCACAGCTGGGTAGTGAAGGCATGTGCTTCACCCAGAAAAATGTATTTTTTAATTACCTGATAAGCTTTTTTTCTCACTTTACTTATTAAGAAATAAATATTTCCATGTAAAGAAACTGAGCATATCAATTTTAGACTTTTGGCCCACCGTGTCATGTTATTTTACTTTTTTTTTTTTTAATAGGAGGGAAATATTGATAGTTGCAAAGAAATTATCTACAAAGGTCAAAATGGACCCGGTATTCTTGTTGTGGTTTAAACTGCGGGGTGTGCTCCCAACCTGCCGCCGTGCCACCCTTCAGACGTGGGTGTATGTCCTCAGTGAGTAAATACCTAAGAAAATACATCATGTCCATTTCTAAAACACTTTGGGATGAAGGTGGTTTATATCTAAAAGTTATCACCAGCATGTAACTGCTGGGTTTATGGAGAGTGAGGTGGCCCACACAAAAGCACATTTAAACCTTCTGCATTATAGTGTACTTTGTCTCACATAATTGCTTTGTTCTGGGCTATTTCACTTCATCTAAAAAGAGAAGTTCCCTTACTCTGTGGTGCTCATTTTTCTCCTGCAATGTGTCTAATTTTACTGTTCCGTTGAGGCCTTTGCAAAATAGCAAGTGATGCTTCTAGCTGCCATTTTGGTATTATTGGTGCAAACCTAAAGATCTTCTTTCTTCCCTGTTGGCTTGCAGTATTGTGCAATTACCCTTGTATTAATTATGCATCAAAACTGAAACGGGGTTGTGTTTTCAGATACTATTGCCTGCAGGCACATATTTAATCTATATTACTACACCCCTTCCTCAAACCAACGCAAACCGGGGATGACTCTGCTGGACCTGGTGGAGCAGTTCCAGTCACAGGCAGCAATTCAGAGCTGCGATCACTGGAGCGACTCTGGTGTTTGAAGCACTCAAGTGTGCTCAAAGTTTGGGCTTATAACCAAAAAGAAAAGTGAGACCAGACAGAGATCAAAATCAGGGTTATTGACCAATTTACCCGGAAGATTGGGTAGGATATATACAGGTAGTGGTGCTGTCTAGGGGTAACATCACGCCTTGATGGCACACATGGAGGATTATTGGCTTCCTACTTTTTCAGCCTGCCTTTGCAGGCACTCTTAGAGCTCACCTGTACAGGATCAGAGCTTTTCCTTCCATCAGACACTGGTTTTCTCTACGAACGTCCCTCAGTTTGCCTCATTTCATCAGGTTTTCCCTCCCCACACATCATCCTGGAAAACTGTCCTGTGCACCAGCCCAGCCGTGGCATTCAGTGGTTTCGTCTGCCGCCACAGGGTCTTTTCAACTCACTTGAAATGTTTGTTTTCTTCTGGCGATTGGATTTTGCTTTGTCTGCCTTATTTCCGTGAGCCGCGATGAAGGCAAGCATCCTGCTGGGTGTCAGTTTGAAGACGTGCTCGCTGCTGCCCATGTGCTTGTTTGCTTGTGGGAACCCATCCCTCCCCTTCGCTCTGCTATGGGCTTTCGGCGTTTCTCTCACAACATCACTTTTTTGTAGGTTAATTTCGGTGCATCTGGGCAAAACCCCTTTCTGCACAGCTCGGGCTACTGTTTCTTGACAATGCGTAGCACCGTGTTTCTTGTTCTTCCTTTACCATTAGCACATTTAAGGCATTATCATACAAATGTCTCATTACTCTAACACCTACTGATACCTACCTAGGAAATACGGGGAAGGCTGGATCCTCGTGGAGGGACCTAAGCCTGCCTGCACAGCCCTTGCTGGAACCACACCATAAACCCGACAAGCTCGCTGTTGTTAACACGAAGGTTAAACGACTGCTACAACATGCATGTCCATCTCTGCTGGTGCTTTATTCTCCGCACAGTATTTAAATAGCATTTTCATGTCACAGCACTCATGGCTGAGAGGAGACCATTTTCCTCCAGGACATCCTCGCTGGCGCAAGGAGTAGTATCTTGCGTGGGGGGAGCAGGCTGGATCATGTGAAAAGGAAAGACCTCTTGCCTTCAGTGCCGAGTGAAGAGAAGACAGGCTTGATGTAGGTCTCATCTGCCTCGGCCACAGCAACTGCACCAGCAACATCTTAGGGTCACCTGCTGTTTTAAAAATCTCTTTTTCTGAGATTAGTTATGGGAGAAGAGTCAATTGAATGTGATGTACCTTGGTCTCTTAAAATCTCTTTTCCAAATAAAATGAGTGACAGCACTAAGAGCTTTTTCCAGCAGGGAAGATATGGCTGTGGCCTTGGCCAGCAGCAGGACAGTGCCTCATCACCTGCGGGAAGCGTTGACAAGCAATGGCAGATGCCACCTTCATCAACTGCCCAGGATGAACCACAATGGTTGATCACAGGCAGGACTTGCCACCTTCAACTAAACCAAACAACCTCGGGTGGTTTATTCCTATTAACTTATGGTTCTCTAATGTGTTTCATGCTATGACTGTCATTACTAAACTTCCAGCCGTTTTCGGCTTGATGCTGTACTTAAATAAGTATAATATAACATGACTGCTAAGGAAGCCTGGAAGATAAGGGAGTAGTGTATTTTTTCTGACTGGTTTGTCATGGCTGGTGTGACCATGCGTGACAGTCACTCTGGCTCTCCCTGAGTTAATTCTAGCTCTCCCTGGAGAATGCATGTTGTCTCCAAAAAGTGAAATCACAGGTAACTACATCAGGGCATCGGGCTGTGTTAGCCTGTAGAAACAATGCTAAATTTAGATGTGAGGCTAAATCAATATCAGCAAAGACAAGATTAGCTTTGCGAGCTTCATACCTCTTTTCCTCTCAGCACCCACATTTTGTGTTAATTTGGACTGCTCCTACATCCCCACCAATTTATCTACGTGTAATAGCTGTGCGTTGCCTTTGAGCCCACTCCACAGTTCACACCACTACGCTTGTGTGGAGGTAATATTTTATGCAGAATAAAAGAAACTAGTTGTTTTCTTTCCTGCTGTGTTCACAAGTTGGTTTTTCATTCCCAAAACACTTCAAGGAAGAAAACCCAACATTTTTACAGCCTGAGATATCAATCTGATTCTACAAAGTTGTTTGAAAGCGCTATATTATATCTGGCGTACTCTAATATACTTGGAATAAAGGTTTGGCATGTGGTGTGAAGCAGACTCCCCCAAACACATGCATGCAAACTCCAAACTGAAATTAATATCATGCACATTCCTTGAGAATTTTTAACCCCTTAGTTTGGATTTTTCCCCCCCTGCTTTTCCACCTAAGTGATTGCTCATCACTGTTATAAACTGATGGGCACAGTGTGCATTATAATCTCACCAACTGCATCATTTACATTCCCAAACGTGGAATCTCAGCCAGATGTCTGACTTATCTCCAAGGCGCTGACTTTGGGCATATGGTTTTTATTTACATGAATCACAATACTAACAGAAACTAACAGAAATCCAGTATCTATTATCTATCACAACTGCAGATAATAACTCAGAATACATTTATCTTGGGCTTTTTATTGTTGCCCACACAGACACATCTGTGGATGAATCTCCTAAAATGCAACAATAAAAATCGAATGAAAGGCAAGGCAGGATGTTAAGCAGAGTACTTCATTACAGATGAAGTTTGCAGATTGCATTACGAGCCGTAGAAAAACATGCAGCCTTTAAGTAACATGGAGATACCGAAGCAATCCGAGTTACAGTGACACTGAGAAACTAGGGGTGGCAGTAGGTCACCCCGAGCCCCTATCTCTGTTCATTCTTTGAAGCATCCAGCAAAATCCACAGCATTGGTGCTCAGCCCTAATAAATGTCATCACGTGCAAGGGGGTCGATAACCTGAAAACACCACCACGCTCTCCTGCTTGCACGTAGAGCTTGCAGCTTCTCCTGAGGGCTCCCGTGGCATTCGCTGGCACAAAACTCCCCACTTTTCGTTGAAATAAAAAGTATGCCTTCATTTAGAAATGTGTCGTATTACATGTCTTTCTCTGACTTGGATTTCCGGACCTTTCCACACTCCTAATTAGTACTGGTAGTAGTAATAATACGTTTTTGCTTCCATGATGTTAACCACTAGAGTATGAGTGCTGCAAATAGAAACTAAGTTCAACATAAAGAGATCTCCAAGAAAACCGATACTGCCTTACTTAGATTTCTTAGACTTATCACTTAGATAATTCCTTAGATTTACTACCAAATATATTTTCAAGCCAGACCCATGACAGGACATGGAAGGCAGACACATATGGACCAGGACAGAGTTCCCCACATTAGCACATTGTGAGCACAGTATAATCAATGCCATCACATCCCTTGTTATAACTACACACAATTTTTGGTGAAGTAGCTGCATTTCATCTCAAATTCACCCCGTCAGCGTGCACAGCGAAGGGCCTGGCTAAGCACGGGTCCCTCTGTATTCAACAGGGAGGGACAGACACTTCTGGAGAGTGGCTCAGCCTGGCGATGGCATAGCCAATCCCCCAACTACCGTGCCTTGGTTAAGTGCTAATAGGGAAAACCTGGGCTTTAGCGTCCCGTTTCTCAGCAGGGTTATCCAATTCTTTTAAACCTCTTTTTTCACAGCTTCTCTGCTATGGGAGGTGGTCAAAGGAAATGAAAAGGAGAAATCTTCACCAAAACCAACAGGAGGAGCTTGCCTCCTTGCTGACTCTGCTGATGGTCTCCAGCCACAGCCTGCAGCCCTCCTCCTGCCGTGGGGTGGGAAGACCCTGTGGAGGTACCTCCTTGAGGAGACAACCCGACCACCCCCACGCACAACTGCATCACCCTGCGTGGGAGGTTGGGTGTGCGCCTGCGGTTTGACAGCCAAGCGTTGTGAACCGAGAGCTCCGAGACAGAGAGAGGGGTCAGCCTTGAGGGAGCTCTTTGGGGAACTCTGTTTGCAGAGCTGCAGACAAGGGCAGCCGCCCCCTCAGTGGCGTAGCTCTAGTGACCCTCCCTGTGGACTAAGCTGTTTTGTAAACCAGGGAGATGTTGCAATACTAAAACTTCATTGCGTTTTAACCTCTCAGGAAACCCTTCCAGAAACAGAACTAGAAAAAAAAAAACCCAGACTACAATCATGTAATTAAATGCTGAATCATAAGAGAGCCACAGAAGTTCAGTGCAAATTATGCTGGCATGTGGTTAACACTGGCTTTTCTTAATTTGTGAGTGCTTTGTTGCCTGCAACACTGACTTTATTTGACGACTGTTTCCAACACAACACGTTGCCTTTCAGCATTCCTTGAAGCCGTCAGAGATGACGTTTGCCCCCCTGTACTTTTCCAGTTAATATCCAGCTTCTACTTTATCTGCCAGGATGGTTTAATGGATGTGGACCTGCAGAAGATGCAGTCAGAGCATCACAGGGTGACACTGAGGGCTGCCGCAGCAGCTCAGTGCCAGCCCAGGGACCCTGCACCACCCAGGAGCACTGGTGGATGTCTAAGGTGGGACAACTTTAAAGCACAGGCTGGGGAGAAATATCACAGGAACGGGCGCTCCAGTCTCTAGGTCTGGATCTTTCTAGGCCAGTGCGCAGTTCCTACACTGGTATCAGGGTCCCTGACTTAATCCCCTTGAGGAACAGGCTGAGGGTGCCCCACCACTGAGCATGGACCCCAACTTGCCCAATGGTCCTCCAACAGCTTGTGCCAGGAATCTCTGGGCACTGCCTATGTTCATTACCAGACGGTCCTGTTCTCGCTGGCACACAGCTTGTATCTCTGAATTTTAATTAATTCAATGCACACTGTTCACACATGGTGTCGTGCAGTAGTGTTCAAAGATGGCCAAGCAAGTTCTGAATGTGCTAGCGTGGACCTGGCAGCGGCACAGCGGCCTGCATCTACCACTCGCCCAGGCGTTGCTCTGTGTCGATATATTCTCCAGTCCTACAGCCTAGGGGGTAAAACAGGGACAATGGGAATTTTATGGCCCACTGGGGTGTCACCGCAATTGCAGTAAAGCATCAACTGTGATCAGTTCTTGTCAGGAGAGGATCTTTGAAGTAAATGCTGCTGGGGATTGATAAAAACAACTGACTGTGCTTGAGGAGCAAGCTCAGTGGCTTTAGATCCTCACCTTTTACCTGTGCAATGCAAACCTAGCGGGAAGTCCAACAGAAGCCTCCTGCCCTTGAACATGTCTGCACCACTGTCCAGGTGCTACCTGATCCAACCACTGTTGTCCTCTAAAGAAGGACGGGCAGGAACCATCTGCCTCTCCACACGCAATGAAGCAGTTACGAGAACATCTGAGATCTTATAAAAATGATGAATTTATTTTCCACAGATCAAGTCCAGTAAGTTTCACACTGCTACCTACAAAAACATCAACTGCACAGTTTCTGACCAGGATTTAGCTGTTACGTTTTGACAGAGAATAGCAAAATGGTCAAGACCGCTCTTGTTAGAGCCGGGCAGTAAATTACATGCTCTGCTCCATCCACAGAGAAATGTTTATCATCTGTTGCCAAAAACCACAGCGCCCTGGTGTTTCCTCGGGCTTGCTTTCCATTTCTACAGCCACCGAGGAGGCTGTTACCCTCGGGAAGTCTCATTTAGAATAAACAGTTCTTTATGTTCATTATCATAATTCCCAGAGAAAGGGCTGGAGGTAGCTAATTAGCAATTAAGCATGACCGATCAGGCAGCCTGGAAGCACCAGGCTGGACCCAGCTGATCTACGGGTGCATCTTTCAGGCTCAAGAGCCACAGCAAACCTTGTGACTCTTCCCCCGGCCTCGAGGACACCCGGGCTTTGAGCTGGGGAATTTATTCATTTTTTTGGGGGTGACAAATAGTTCGCTGGAGGAAGGGGAAACCTAACAACAGCGTTGTTTCAGGAAATGACTGATTTTAAGGGAAAACTAAGAAGAACCTGAGGGACACAGTGTTTCAGGTCCTCACTGAGAAGCAGTGTTTGCAGATCAGAAGTGGCTGACTGCTTCTCCAAGGCAAAAAGGACATGCCCAACCCCTAAGCACGGGTGTTTTGGGGGGAAGCCTAAATTGCATAGCTTGATTATTATTTTTTTTTTGTTGCAGTTCAGCCTCTGAACCTCAGTTCATCCCTGCTGTGATCTCTCCCCTGGGATGACGGCACGGCCAGCTGGGCTCTGTGAGCTCGGAGACGGTCACTGGCACCGCTCGGCCGGGAGCGCCGGGTGATGCTCACAGCCTCCCCACTGGCACCGATCAAGAGCTCCGGGGCAAGACTGCAGCATGGCTTAGGGTCATCTGCTGGGGCTGGGGACTCGCACCCACCATCACCTGCCTCGTCCCTCTCCTCCCAGCATCTCCCCCCATCGCGGGGTCCTGGACCAGGAGGCTCCAGTCCATCATTCAACCAGTGAGGGGAAAACAGGTCTGATAAGCAAACCTCCTCAGAGCAGGTCTGTTTTAAATCCAAGCAAGACGAAGCGTTTTGCCAGTTAAGGAGTTACTCACGGACTTTGCCGGTGGCACAGATTTTCGGTTCAGCTTAATGCCTTCACCCTAGATTTAGCTCAACTCCTAATAATGGGGGTTAATCTCCTCCTGTCAATGTGGCTTATTAAAAGATCACAGTAATCCCTCTGTGGGTTCAAAATCTACAAGTTAAAAATGTATTAACATACCCATAGCAGTGGCAGGTTGAAAGAAATGATACTCACACTGTGTCCCATCTGTAAGCTAGTGGTTGGATTTTGTTCTGCTGATTGTACTACCTAAAATAGCTGCTTGCTAAGATACAGCTTGATTGCTCACTGATGTTTTGTAACAGGCACAGAGATCGTCTCACTTTTGAAATGTCTAAGATTTCAAAGTCCCACAAAGACAGTCTTCCAATTCCCACTGGCCTGCAGGAAATGCTTGTAACCCATGGGTTTGAATCAAAACAGTGCGTTTTTATCAAATCTTGTTCAAGTTATTTTTTCCATTACCAATTTCTCCCCCCAAATCACTATTTACTTATACATTCTTTGCTACTTAGAAACACAGGAGGAGAGAACAAATACATCAGCCAGCAATGCACTGAGGATCATCTCTGGAAACACTAATGGCTTCTTACTCAGCAAACAGATTTTTGATGTAGGCACATCTAGTTCAGAGAAGGAAGCCGAGAGAATGGCACCATTTCACATGAAAACACACAGGGATGGCCAAAACCTTTATATAACACAATGGGATGATCATCAACGCGCTTTAAAAACAAAACCATCACTGTGGTGCGGAACTGCACCGTATACACGGTGCCTTAGAGACCCGCCTGCCCGGGGTTCAGCTGGGCGTTCAAATAGTTGGGCTTTTGAAATAGATGAGGAATCGCATCCAGATTTCCCCTGCGTCCACAGAGCCTGGGTGAGCCAACATGTGCTGGACGCGGAGGGAGAGCTTGGCCACTGCACCAGGCAGAGCATGTGGCTGCCTTCCCCACCTCACCTGAGCCTGCCGGGATCTGTCCCCGCGGGCCAGCAGGCAGAAAGGAAAGTGAGGAAACAAGGTCTGGCATGGCCCCCCCCCCCAGAAGGGGGAAAATAAAAGCAAAAAAAAAAAAAAAAAAGAAAGGCATCATTTAAGTTTCCTGTTGAATTGAAAGCAGAGGACCACACGCAGGAATAAGCTGAAAAAGGCAAGTCTTGATCTGCACAGAAGTTCAGCATCTCCTTGCTGAATGACCGCAGAAGGGTGCTGGAGGGCACTAACCTACTGTCTTCGCTCCAGCCTTCCCAAAGGACCTAGAAATGCATAGCACTGTCTTGCAAAAGTGGGAGAGCAATGAGGCGGCCCTGCGGCTGGGGTGACGCCACAGAGCTGCTCCCTTGTCATGGGGACCTGCTTCCCCTGCCACCGAGATGTTTGGAGCCAACAGTCCCGCTCCCAGCCAGCACAGGGGGACCTGGTATGGGGATGCCCGAAGAGCTAGGCAGAGCCCGGGTACCCCTTCCTCACTCCTCAGATGAACAACGCATGCCCTGTCCCCAGCATCACCCGGGAACCCCAGGGTATGGCAGCCCCTGCTCTGCTGCAGACCCCAAACACGATATGGGGTCGACCGGTCTATAACCCACCGACTTGCAAGAATGGGAAAGGAGCTCCCAGGATCTGCAGCTCTGGGACAAGATCCCTGAAGGCAACTCTAGATCTAAAATGGACTGCATCCCCAGCTCCCAAGGAGCTTGTGAGAGGACACCTGAACAGGCACACTTTGAGGAGGATCTTCAGATGTAAAAGGTCCGGAGAAAAGGGACAGGGATGTTCAAAAGCATCAAACGGTACTGGAAGGGAAACTTGTAAATAAAGCAAGGTCTTTTTAGTGAAAAGGGAAAAAGGGACTGTGAAAGGCAGGTGGAACAGAGGGCTGATACTCAAGAACAGTGGGGAGTCAGCGGGTTAGGAGCAGTGGTTAGGAGCAGTGCTGTGCTGCATCTCACTTCATCGAATCCAGGGAGGACCCAAGGAAGTGATGAGGCAGCAGACTTAAATAAACCAGATAACAAGCACTTTTTCTTGCAACACTAAACTGCAATACTTGGGGTGAGGTGGAGGTTAGAGGATTAAGGAGGTTTACACAGGACTCAGATGAATTCATGAGGACTTGGCTCTGGGTGGCCACCACAGCCAAAGCCTGTCCGTCCCCATCGGCACAGGCAGGTGTAGAGACGCTGCCAGCTGTAGACGGGAGGTAGGCACAGCAGAAGTCCTCTCCAGCACTGCTTGTGTGCTGCCGTCTCTCTTATCTAAGCTTGCACTAAGTTACCCATCACCACCCTATCTCAGGCCCTCCAAAACTGCCATCAGCTGAACACTGGTGGCCCGAGGCTGCATGGTCCGCTGTGATTTGCTTCGAAGCTCTTTTGCTGTAAAAGGGAATGTCAAGCACGAGCAGCTTGCTCTCAGCCTGCCCAGCTACCTGGGTTCGTTTGAAGGCAAGATAAAGCAGCCCCCCAAGTGTTATGACAAGAAGCCTTTTAGAAAAAATGAAGCACACAGACTCTGTTTACAAGAACCGCTTGTAAATGGAAACCAAAACCTGAATCTGAAAGGAAAACCACATGGCCATAATCTCTCCGCTGTGAAAGGAGTAGTAATTCCGATGTCACCCTGCAAGCTAAATGGTCTCCTCTAACCAAACGAGGATTACAACTGCATTCCTGGATCATACCTGACCCAGAGAGCACTCTGAAGTGCGGGGAGTGGAAAAGGCCTCCCCCCTTACTGCATTACATGCCCCTGGCACAGCCCGACAAAAGGTTATGGATCAGCTCAGTTAGTTTACAGAACAACCCAAACGATTTTCCTGGAATGAAGCCTTGACGTGAGCATTTCCAGCGGGGACGGATACCAGCCTGCTTCTACTGCTTCACTGTCAACAGGAAACGTGTGGAGTATGCGGTGGGATTCACTTCATTTCACAACTCAACCTATAGGTGCAAAGTAAACACCGATTTAGGAGGCTGTTGCAGTATTTATTTTGCCAGCAGATGTTCCATGAAAAGACTGGACTTCAGCTTGTACTTCACCCCAGCTGAACGATGGGCTGGGTTTGGCTTTGCTCTGGGTGACTGTGCAAGATGGGGCTCACAGTGGGCCAGTATATACCTATGTATGAGCATATGGACCAACAGATACATGAACTGGCATGTCTACAAGCAACAAGCCTTTATACCAGGGGTTTTAATGCCTTAGAGCTACAGCAAGGAGATTTCACCCAGGGGCTTCTGAAACTCCATTCTGCCTGCTGCAACGTGAACCAACTCCAGGGCTGACCTCCTCCAAAAACCCCATCTGCCTCTGGCATGGCACATGTGGAAATGTAGAGCTGGCAGAAAGTCTAAAAACGAGCCAGCAATGGCAATGCAACTGGCAAAGAAAACCCAAACCAACAGGTTATTGGCTTTGCTAGCACTGCCTAATGTCAACAGGGAATAAGAGACAGCATCAAAAGACCAAGACCAAAACCAAAGTCCCAGTTAGAAAGTCCTTCTCAGCAGCTCTCAAAAGAAGGCAGCAGTGTGTACTAACACAGGCCATTAAGTCAGCAGCATAGATAAATGTGCAAGAAAACACACAAGTCCTTGTTCTCCGTGAGAAAACTCTGGAGACAGAGACTCTTGTACCTACTCAGTTAAGCATCCTACTGCACAGCCCCGCAACACGATTCTCACGGGTTTTCACAAGGTAGGCACGATGAAAAGGCTCACTGCAAAGCACGCTCATCAGCAGGGACCTCCCATACTCCAGATCACCGCACGCAAAAGAAAGCAGGCGCTCACATGAAATCTTTGCCCTCAAACACAGCCGTCCCCTCCTGACACCCACGGTCACCAGCCTCGGTACTTGGGGAAACAAAACAGCACAGCAAGTCCGTAACCACACGCTGCTGAGCACTGCGATGGGCACAGAGGCAGCGCTGCCTGCAATTCACAGCACTCTCTCTGACCAGCACTTTGTGTGGCAAATACTCACATTAAAGTGATTGAAAAACCACTGCAATTGGTGCTTGCCCAACCGCAAATCCCAGTCAGCTCAGGTCCCCCAGCTACTGCTGTTTTTCCCAAATAATTTGCAACTTTCAGCTTTCGCCTAAGAATGCAACATGCTAGCAAATTCCAAGAAAATTGCTGATATTTTTAGCAGCATCACGCTCAGAAACCAAAATCAAGGAAAGATCCGTAAAGCATCACCCAAAAGCAAATAATTCAAGCATCAGAGGAGCTAACGGCTGTACCAACACCCTTTTCTAGCTGAGCTCTGGTTGTGCCTCAGTATACTTCTGCTGATTTAACAGAGGCACACGGCAAGCTTTCCCTACATCATAAATACAGCAATCATTTTTCAAGAGCTGAAATTTCACCAGTGGCCTTTGGTCACTGTGCTAACCACCACGACAGGCTGGCTTGTTGCAAAAGGGAGTTGTTTTCTTAGTCAATTATGCCATTATTTCCAAAAACATGCTCTACATGGCAGGATATAAATCTTGGCGGGCCTCTCCTGAGCACACTCTGCCCCACATAAATATCGGCAGCGGACAACCATTTAACAAAAGCATTAGACCCAAAAGATGAACAGGGCTGGATCGTGGGAGAACACTGGCGAGAAGCACAGCCCCGCGATAGCACAGCGGCCAAAGAAAACAGGGCTGCTCTGGGGCTGTCCTTCATGCAGATGAAAAAACAGAGATAAAAAAATGTTAACCCCGCAGGTAGCAGCCGTGCCGTGACTAGCGTATTTCAAATTCCAGGTGGTGTTTATTATTTCTCTTCTTTCAAGGGCTTAGAGCGTCTTTAGATATCCTAGCAGCCTGTGGGAGACACAGTGCCGTCCGCAACCGCAACGCGATGTCCGCTGGAAGTGCCGCATGGACAGGGAGAGGAGGATTGCTGTTTTTTTCCTCGAAATTGAAAACATTTCGCAAGATTGTGCTATCAGCTCCAGGGTATGAAAGTAAAGCTCAGACTGGGGCAGGACAAACAAGAGAGGATTGGTCTGCAGGAGGAGAGAGGGCGGCAGTAGCGCTGCCGCTCACTGCTGGGGTAGGCAGCTGCTTCACTGCTGGATCTACGTGACAAAAACGGCTTCAGAAAGGAGATGGGGAGAGCCCACAAAAAATAACCCTGTCCAGCAGGACAGTGAAGGGATGAGAAGGACCCCAGAAGTGACCGGACAATGTGCTCACTGAGCTCAAACGATTCATTCACTTTTTCAGTTATATGATCTGCTTGGTATTTATAGACTTCTCTGTAGCATCTGACTGGCAATCTGTGTTTTTGCATTTTTGGAAAAGACATTTCACCTTTTGCAATAAATTCTTGACCAATACAAGCAAAAAGAGATGCAAAGGAAACACTGGAAATGATCTTACTGATGGGCTAAGAAAACACTTCAAAACCGCATGTCAGCTAAGGACAGATTCATGTGCAGCACATCCTTATCTGTGCTACAGAGTTTTATGAAAGTATTACTGCTATGAAAGATAAAGAAAATTTACTAGCGCGCATACATTTCCAGCAACGTGCCTACATTTCCAAAAAGCATTTTATAGGATTCAGATTGGAGATCAGCAACTGAAGCCAAGAGGAAAGATTACAGGATTAAAACCACTCCATTGAGTGCAAAAGACAAAACATGACTACACAGTCAGAATCAGGATTTTACCAGTGGGAAAAGAAAGATGAATGAGTTGTCCAAGAGCTGTTTTCTAATGACTAGGTATTTCCTTTTATATAGGTAATTTTACGCAGTGAGCTAGGTACACACCCTTCTAGATACACACAAAAAGAAGTGGTTTCTGTGAAGCTGGTGGACAGTTTCCTCCTTTCTTTGCCAGGTAGGGAGCTGAAACACAGGGAGATTGAGATAAAAAAATCTCCGCTTACTGTGGAGCAATTTGTGATCACAAGAGGCTGAGTTTTCAGAGGTTTTGCACTATTTTGTGTTTGTTTAAAAACTGGTTCCCACTGACCCTGGGTGCAGCTGCGAGTGCACACTACTACTGCAAAAGCAAACCAAGGTCTCCAGCCAGGTATCACCTGAGAAAAGGTCGTGAAACATTTATTCTGCACCAGAAGGAGCTGGAAGGTGAGCTCCAGCTCTCCCCAACCTTCCCTTTCTGCAGCCCTTGCTTCATTTTTACACGTCTTCATAGAATCACAGAATCATAGAATTGCTGAGGTTGGAAGGGACCTTTAAGATCACCAAGTCCAACCATTAACCTACCCTGACAAAAAACACTTCTAAACCGTGTCCCTAAGTACCACATCTACCCTTTCTTTAAAAACCTCCAGGGATGGTGAATCCACCACCTCCCTGGGCAGCCTATTCCAGTGTTTAATAACCCTTACGGTGAAAAAGTGTTTCCAAATATCCAATCTAAACCTCCCCCAACATAACTTGAACCCATTTCCTCTTGTCCTATCACTTGTCACCAGGGAGAAGAGGTCAGCCCCCACCTCTCTACAACCTCCTGTCAGGTAGTTGTAGAGAGTGATAAGGTCTCCTCTCAGCCTCCTCTTCTCCAGGCTAAACAACCCCAGATCCCTCAGTCGTTCCTCATAAGATTTGTCTTCCAGACCTCTCACCAGCTTTGTAGCCCTTCTCTGGACATGCTCCAAAACCTCAATGTCCTTCTTGTAGTGAGGGGCCCAAAACTGAACACAGTACTCGAGATGGGGCCTCACCAGTGCTGAGTACATGGGGATGATCCCTTCCCTAGTCCTGCTCACCACACTATTCCTGATACAGGCCAGGGTGCTGTTGGCCTTCTTGGCCACCTGGGCACACTGCTGGCTCATGTTCAGCCAGCTGTCCACCAACACCCCCAGGTCCTTTTCTGCTGGGCAGCTTTCCAGCCACTCTGCCCCAATCCTGTAATGCTGCACGGGGTTGTTGTGACCCAAGTGCAGGACCAGGCACTTGGCCTTGTTGAACCTCATACCATTGGCCTCGGCCCATCAGTCCAGCCTGTCCAGATGCCTCTGCAGAGCCAACCTACCCTCAAGCAGATCAACACGCCCACCTACCTTAATGTCGTCTGCGAACTTACTGAGGGTGCATTCGATCCCCTCATCCAGGTCATTGATAAAGATATTAAAGAGAACTCGCCAATCATAGAATGGTTTAGGTTGGAAAGGACCTTGAAGATCGTTGAGTTCCAACCCCCCTGCCATAGGCAGGGACACCTCCCACACTTCCTCCAGTGTTCCCAGAAACAAAGGGTGGTACAGATAAAAACCTCTCTATTTCAGCCTCAAGATGAGGGAGTGGGGTGAGGAGGGGGCTGAGGAAGAAGGGGGATGCTAGAGGCGCAGATAAAAGGGGATTTCATCTTCCACCCCATCTTCTTCCCAGGGCAGACACCCTCCTTGGGACACTGGCTGGGGACAGAGATGTCCTGGCACAGCTTCATCCACCCACTGCCACCACAAAGGACTTTTCTGTGCAACCATTGGGCACGGGGAACAGCAGCACTGTGTACCTCCTTGTGCACCACAGAGGATAAGGGGGTGCCTTTTCCTCACTCTCTTCCTCACACAGTTGCATGTCAATAACTGCCAGGCATTGCTCACCATCTCCCTTCTCTTCAGGCTGTTGGACGTAGGGGAAACATAAGCCACAGGACAGTAACTTTTCATGTCAGAGGGCTGTTTTGCAGGGCTGGCATTTTTCATGTTTTTCATTTTTGCTTTAAAAGCTTAATAAAATAACCACTACCCCAAAGTGAATTTAATTAAGGTCCTCCTTGAAGCCCAGCAGTTGACTCTGTGCTAGAATATTACTTAATTTCATACTTCTTGAATCTTTGACAGAGCCAGAAAGCCAGCTATATGATTAGTCTTCTCTTTAGTTTTCTTTTTAAACACATCACCGCAATGCTAAGCAAATCCAGCAATTCTAATGAACTCTGTTTCGAATGCAAAACATGTTTTGTAGCACTTAAAAAAAAAAAAAATCAATCAAACTGCCAGAGATTGCTAAAATAGCTAGTATAAATTCTCTGCCATTTTCTACATGCGAAGGTCAAGCCTGGGAGATGAGCAGGCAACTCCGAGTTTGCAGACCGGCTCCATCTGTTTAACATAAAGTTTGGTTTTGGCAGTGAAAACACCAGAGGGGGGAAAAAACCCAAGCCTTATTGTCTGTGTTTACTAACTGCAGGGCCTGATCTTGCAGGGAGCTGAGTGTCTCAAGCCGCGGTGGGGTGGAGGGGACACACTGGTGCTCAGCCATCTCTGGGGACCGGCACAGAGCTCACTCGCTGCTTGTTTTTATTAAGTCACAGAAACCTGCGTCTTCATTGCAAACTCCCTCCTCCAACACTGCAGAGACACACTTGAGCGTTAACACCCTTTGCTTTTCTCTTTGAAGCTTTTACCGCGGCTTTCCCCTCACCCATCCCACTAGCCGGCAGACCCATGGCTCCACCTGTGGAACCACTCATGGGGTTGTCCTCTGCACCCACAAACGAGAATCGGGGGCAGTGAACGGCTGAGGCTGTGTGCATCTCCGGAGGGCTGGCGCTGCTGACCGCAGCTGCACCCTGTCTGCAGACAGTGATAAAGAGGGAGTCATGTTTTTAATACCAGAACGTGAGAAGACCTTGTATCAGCAAGGACATGAGAGAGGGAACTGCACAACAACTCCCTCCCCAGCATTCCTCCCAAGTGATGATTAATGAATGCAAACGGTCAGCTGCATGGCTGCAATTGAGGACAACACGCCGGCGAGACCGTGTGTTTGTGTAAGGAAGGAGGCGGCCGCCTCGCTGAAGAAGCGTGGAGGGGAGCCCTGGGCTGGCGGGAAGGTGGGGGCAGTCGCCCGCCCCGCGGATGCTCGGCGTTCCTGGCGCTGCCGGGCTGCCTGCTCCGGCTCGGTTTAGATCACTACCACGGATACGCGAGATGAAAGCCATCTCCTGTCACCTTCATTTCTACCTTACTTCCTGGTCCTAAGGGTTTGGTGTCCCTCTAGCGCTGGAGGTATTTTCCTCCTGTTGTCCTTTTATCAATCAAAGCCACAATATTGATACACCGGGTGAACCCCACGTCCCAGAGAAGCTGCAGAGTGCCGGGGGCAGAGGGGATGCAAGGGACAGACGTACACCTTGCAATGCCGTGGTGGGGCTGGAGAGCCATTGCCCCTATGGGGTAAAGCTCCACTCAGGGCATTCTTCCGAGGTGAGTCACAGCACGGATGGGGAGTGCCAGCCGGCTTTACCCACTAAGCAACAACTGAAAACAACTCAATAAAGGGAACAATGTTATTGCATCTTAGAATTACGCTTGTGGTAAAATGAAAACCTTTGCAAGAAACACAGAAGTCTGCCGGAGGAGAGCAGAGGAGAGGGGAGGAGGAGGAGGGCTATTAAAATGGAAGCCAGATCTGAGCTGCTTGTCGGGCTGAATTCTTTGCTGAGAATAATAAGCTTTTACCACAAAGAGAAAAGAAAGTTTGTTCGCAAGCTGGGATTTTTCCAGAACCTGCACAACATCTAAAATCCTACAGGCTTTCTTATCCCAATGAAAAATAATTACTCTAAAGAATATTCTTCAATGAACCCTTAGGGGACAAATTATGATACTTCTCTGAAAACACGCTGTTCTTTTCCCCTAACAAAAAAATGTTCTCGTGCTTGTTTCCAGGAGGTAGGCAGGCGAGCACCACAGCCAGCAGGACGGCTCTTTGGTAATCCATTTAATATCACGTGCTCCGTGGCAGCCTCCTTGCACCGTTCACAATGGAGCTACTTCAATTTTTATAAAACTCAGCAAAGTCCATCAGAAGTCCCATCTAGCAGCATCCCTGCGGAAATCCCCAGCAAAGGTACTTTACTATCCAGCCTCAAGCACTACAGGCACTTAAGAGATGTGCATGCACATTAATCAGTGTAAATCTTTCTTATAAGCACTGGGGAAAGTTGGCCGGCAAATTTGGTTTTAAGTATCCAGGAAATATGGCTTGTACACAACAAAACAACTGTTTTAAACAGGATGCAATAAGCTTTTCATGTAGGATATTTATGTTGCTGCGATGTTTTATAAATAACAGAGGAAAAATAGTAAATAAAAAAGGATTGGACTTCTGGTGAACACGCAGACTGTTTTAATCATGTCGAAGGTTGCAAAAAATGCTACTCTCTCGCCCTGCTGTAGCTGCCAGCCATCCAGAGTTTCATATATACCTCAAAGACTAAGAAGTGTGACACAGGCCAACAATGTCGTGTACAATCTTTGTTTTCAAAAACGGTAGGGTGCATTTTTAATATCTCTCCTATCTTATCTGAAGAACTCTTGACACGGCTGTCAGAACCACAATTGCTTCCAAACATGTATTATCACTAAAAAAGGGGAACAAAACCCCTACACACGCTCCGAAGTTCAGAGCCCAGCAGGATGTTCAAGGACCGATTAATGCCCCATTTGCTATGCAACAATTAAAACCAAGAAGTTAAATTCCACAGCTATCCTTGATGTAATTACATTACCAGTGGAATTACAGCAGGGAAGGGTTTACCCCTAATGCCTCTATATTATCAATACCAGATTTTTGATTGAACAGCACTTACTAGAAAAGTGCCTGAGTCAGTCCGCACGGCGGGAAAAACCCCAACCAGAGTATTTTTAAAACGCAGCATTCCACAGACTGAGTATTTTAAAATAGCTACAATAGGAGTTCTTTTATTTACTTTTCCTTTCATTATGTAGAACAATGGTGTGTTCCAGGCTCCCAGGAAAATTATTAATAGCACTTTGTTGATGCTGAGACCGTGGAACACGCTGCGTGGGGCAGGCGGGGTGCGTCCGCAGGCTCCTGCCCCGACTGATTTACCGCGATGCTGTGCAACTTGCTTTATTCCAAACCAGCCTCTCCGACCATCCTGCAGAGCCTCCCCTCAACGTCGTGTTCATCTCTTACGTGATCCCAACGCGGTTATTCCCCACGGTATGACTGGTGCGTACCCGCTCATGTCATGGGAGGGCTCACAGGCAATAACTGAGAGGATGGGGTTGCCTGAAGTATTTGCTGTAATTGTGCTCCGCAAAGAAGGGGGACTTTATGCTGCACTACATTGTGAAACAAATCAACTCAGCTCTATTAATTGTCAAAGTAATCTGATCCTAGTGTCATATAAATATATTTAAGTATGTGTGCATCTAATGAAGTGGTTAAACGACTAACTGCGAACAACTTATCAGATGAATTTTGCCTTCGCATCATCACACGTAAACAACGGGATTTGATAATGAAATCCCACTTTTTTAACTACGTCTCAGGAGCTCCCTGCTAAGTGGCTTGTTTTTGACTTGAACAGACCAGGTCAAGAACTCCAGGCAGACCTATCTGGCACTGGAAAGTGCTGACTAATCATAATTCAGGTGTCGTCTATGAGTGTGTCAATTTCGATGACATTTTCCACAGAAAAAAATCCCAGGTAATTTGAAGAGCATTTCAAAATTTCTTACACAGAAGTGTTTCGGGCAACAAGATATTCTAAAATTCTTATTTTATACCTTAAATTAGGAGAAAGCATGCCCTAAATATTGTTATTTGCTGTGTTCTGACACATTTGTTAAGTCTTTGTTATAATTAGTCCCTGCTCCTGACTGTTGGTGCCCAACCAACCCCAAACCCCTTGGGCTTGCTCCCGGCAGCATGAATGACAAGTGTTGATCTCCAGAGCACCGAGAACATGCAACTGCTACCAACCGCAGCCAGGCTCGTGCTGCTCCCAAATATCTCAGGTAACTTTGGTGGCAATGGTTAAGAGATGAATTTATCCTTGAACATTATATCTTTCCATTTAAAAATGTGTACCTTCCATTCTACTTGCAAGAAAAACTTGAATAAAGTGAGCATTTTTTTTTTTTCTATAAAGAATCCATTTAACTCTGTTCTGCTACTCGCAGTGCCTGTAATTTAGCTGTGGGCTCGCCTACTGATTTCAGCAGAGAAAACATCCGTGCATTCTCCAGCACTGATCTGGCCAGTTTGTTTGCTGTGATTTACTTTTAGGTACACTGTAAATAACAGTGTCCTGTTTCCATGGGTTATTTTTGACCTAGTGATGCTTCATTTACACACCGCAGTCACCCATTTTTTCTCCACGCTCCTCTTTCTGGTTTGATTTTCAAACGTGGCAGAACAGCAACAGCGAATCACAAAAAAATGCTACTCATTACAGACATCGACTAGATAAGCTGACGGCACTGAAAACGTTGGCTCCCGCTTTCAACCTTGGTAGTAAAAAGTCAATTTAATTTTGGTAAGTTCATGTGGCAATAGTTCAGGCAACCCCATGCTTTTGGACGTGATATGTAATATGGGCAGATAGCACGTGTTCAATTTCAGACCCGCAATTAAGTAGTTCTGTGAACGAGTCTGCATTAAAAAAGCATTAGGCAGCTCAGTGCCACCAGCTGCTGCTGCAGTTCAGCCGCCCCATCGTCGCTGCGCTGCGAACCACGTCCAGCTCCGAGCCCGCCGCAGGGCAGCGCGCGTTCGCTCTCCGAACTGAGGGCAGTGACTCACGGCGCAAATAAACCAACACATCCCTGGGTGAACAAGCACAGGATCCAAATATTAGAAAGGGGGCTCTGTAACTCAATAATGAGTAAAGACATCTGGCAAGCCCTAGCCGTGATCTTGTTGTAGCTGCAGTGTAACTCTCCGAGCCACGCCAGTCAGTGGTTTGATCAGATCACAGAACGGTCAGGGTTGGAAGGGACCTCTGGAGGTCATCTAGTCCAACCCCCCTGCCAGAGCAGGGTCACCTACAGCAGGTTGCACAGGAATGCATGCAGGCGGGTTTTGAATATCTCCAGAGAAGGAGAGTCCACAGCCTCTCTGGGCAGCCTGTGCCGGTGCTCTGCCACCCTCAAAGTAAAGAAGTTTTTCCTCATGTTGAGATGGAATTTCCTGTGTTCCAGTTTGTGCCCGTTGCCCCTTGTCCTGCCACTGGGCACCACTGAAAAGAGTCTGGTCCCATCCTCTTGACACCCGCCCTTTAGACACTTAAAAGCATTGATGAGATCCCCTTCTCTTCTCCAGGCTAAACAGACGCAGGTCTCAGCCTTTCCTCATAAGAGAGATGCTTCTGTCCCCTGATCATCTTCGTAGCCCTCCATTAGACTCTCTCCAGTAGTTCCTTGTATTTCTTGAACTGGGAAGTCCCGAACTGGACACAGTACTCCAGATGAGGCCTCACCAGGGCAGAGCAGAGGAAGAGGATGACCTCCCTCGACTGGCTGGCCACGCTTTCTGTAATGCACCCCAGGATACCATTGGCCCTCTTGGCCACATGGGCACATTGCTGTCTCATGGATGTTGGATGTTGGACAATCTTTTTTTCTGAATAAGACACCACCAAAATTCCCAGCCAATGTTGGGAGGGGGAGGTTGTCTTCCTCCCACCTCTGAAAAAGCAGGAGTGCCAAGTGCCCCAAATCCTGTAACAGGTCCCCTAGTAGGGGACAGGGCTTGGTGTCCTACAGCCAGGGTCACTGTATTGTTCCCTTCTATTATTAATAAACCACATCCTCCAGTCTGCATGGCAGAGGTTTTACCAACTACTTGTAAAAGGAGCGTTTGGGTCCAGAAACCTCTCTCTTTTCCTCAGTTATCATTCATAAAAGTAATACAGCAGGCAAGGCAGAGCTGGTGGCTCTATGTTCAAGATGCGCACAAGCTCAGGATGGACTTTTCTTCCCTGAATTAAATTTTCTTCTGGAGTCATGCATACTTAATAATTTGTGAATCTACCACCTGATAATTTTATTAGACATCTAATAAAATGCATCTAGATTTTGCATTATGAAAAGCAGCAGATGATTCAATCCTGACTTCAGAGACGTCTATTATGCCTCCTCTGTTGCTTCTTTTCCAAAATAATTCCTTAGCTGTTCAATCCCTTCCCATATGGAAACTGCTCCATACTTCTGATCAGTGTTGTTGTCCCCGTGAGCTGCCCAGCCATGGCAGAAATCCAGGCTGAGGGCTATCTTAATCTTGCCTGCCTGCAGGTGTGGTGGTTCCTGATGCTGGAGCTGCAGGACGGTGTTTGGACACCAGTCCATGAACTCCTTGGCAAAATGTAGGAAGAGAAGATGGCCCCTTTAAGCAGAAGATTGCTTCTCACAAAATCCCTGCAGAAGGAGAATGCCTTCATGTGTAGGAAGAGAAGAGACAAACATATGCTTCTCTAAATACACATTACAAACTTTATCAGAGGAAATGAACAGCAAACACTGAGGTTGAGGGTCAGGTAAAGGAAAGAGAAATTGTATGTGAGCCATGTCACAGCCTGGAAAGTATGTGAGCCATGTCACAGCCTGGAAAATGATCCTTCAAGACCAGCTAAGTGGCAGCTGATGCAGAGCATCAACTTTACGGGCTATGGAAAAGCACACAACAGTGCGGGCATAGCTCGCAAGTCTTTCAGAAAGAATCCGAAAGCAAAGTAGTCAGAGATCAACCTCTTCTGGGGCCGCTCTGGGTACCAATGAGTGTGACACAAGGAGACTGCTGCTTACCTTACTTTCTCTTCTAATTATCAACTAGCAAACAAACAAACAAGTGATAAGGCAGACATCTGCCTTGGATCCGGAACACAGCAGCCAGTGTTCGCCGTTCAATCCAGAGGCTGCAAAGCACGTGGTAAGATCTACGGAATTTAAGTCTTAATTGTGATATAAGGATAAAATTTAAACTTGTCTCACAGTTGCAGGTGTGCTGTAGCCCAGCATCGGTGCTGTGCCTGTGTGCACACCCACCACGCTTAATCATTCATTGCCTGGATGGTCCGGGACCTCCCCAGCGCGTCTCTGCAGGGTGGGGAGAGACGCGGGAGTGAGACCTGGGGACTCCTAGCTGGCTTCAACGTACAGCGTTTGGCTCTGCTGCAGAGGGTCTCCATGTGGGGATTTCGGACAGCCTAGACATTTCCTCAGGCTGTCCCCGCTGTGCACAGGACAGCTGATAGACCCTACTTGTACACTTCAATGTGCTACTCACATCAGGGTGGAGAATCTGCTCATCCCACAGGCACCCCAGTGCAGCCAAAGCTGAACTTTGCTGAAAGATACTTGCAAGTGGCCAGCAGAAATTGCTCCTGCAGGTGCAGAAATGGTCACGGAGGAGAGTCTTCTGTATATTTTTAAGGCTGGCAGGAGATGTTTTGTATGTAGTTTTAAGCTAATCGGTAGTGATGGATCATGGATGCGCTGGAGCACCGCCAGCAGGACTGTAGGAACTGAGCAGCACACCAGTTTGGGGAGTCTCACCTCATCCCACTGAAAGGCCACTGCAAGGAGCCCTGCAATGGTGCCTCCTGTCACCATCTGGGCAGTGACTGACTGTCCTCTTTGAGAAGTTTCATTCCCTGTGCAAGCTTTACCCTACGCCAAGATCGCAATAACTTAGTTTTGTGGGATTTTTTTTAAGCAAGCACTCTATCTGTAAGTGTGTGTGTGACAGGTGGAAAAAAGGATTAGAGAGGCATAAAACCCCACATGTTATAGAGAACTGATCAGAAAGTGAAAAACAAGGAATACGAAGAGAAAGGAGAATGCAAAAAATACACAGTATGACATGACTGAAAGCATCCTTGTCAAGATACACGCAGCGATGTCAGACCAGTCACACTGCATGTGGGAGAAACATCGTACACCACAAAAGAGCTGGGTGAAACTGCTTCCTAGTTAAGTGATCTATGGAGATGACAAAGAAGGTGTCACATAGACACTGCATGTATTCGTATCAAACGAGGTGTCACACAGACACCAGTGGCTCTCAGAGATGAGAGAGCCGATGCTACGCGGGAGCAGGGAGACGTTGCACACTCTTGGTTTAAATCCCCGTGTCTGACCCTTGGGAAGCAGCGGCTGCTGTGTAGTCCCTTGCTTGCTTCCTTTGCTGTTGCGTGCACCAAAGGGTTCACTGCTGATGTGCCACCACCACCACCGCATGGCCTCCTTGCACTACCCCAGTGTCCCGCATCCACATCTCGCCGCCTTTCCATCTGGACCCCAAAACACAAACGCTTTGGCACAGGGGCTGCTCCTCCTGCTCTGTGTTTGTGCAGTAATAATGCAACAGTGTCCTCCGCCAGGGTGGGGAATGCACCTCTGGGGCAGCACGAATAACAGCGATCCAGACCTCACTTTTTATTTCCTTGGCTTATGCAAGCGCAGGCATGCACAGGTTGAGGAAGGAAGGATAATAATCATCCCCTCGCTCATGGCTTTGGACATTTTCCTATTTTTACTGACCTCTGTGTTAATAACCAAAAAGTAACAGAGCATCGCTGCATACCGACAAGTCATTTCCATTGTTGGCTGGTTTTTCTTTTTGATTTACAACATTAAATCAGACTCATGATCAGAGCATTGCTGTGTACAGCCCGGCTGATGCAGTATTATTGTAGCTGTCGAGAATTAGACAGGTTTTAGAAGCTGGAACCAATTGCCAGTTACAATGAAAGAGGAACCTCTACATAAATGGCTCAGGATTTCCTGTTATTGCAGATTGATTTTTGTGATGCAAGGCAAGATTCATTTTTTTCCCCCAATAATTAAACACATGTGAAGTAGCATTCTTTCCAGTCCACAACAATGACTTTCCTGGAGATTGTTTTGACAGCGTTTTCAACTGAAATATTTTTCATTAATATAAATAAGTTTGTTTCTCAAAGTCACGACTCCACAATGATATCAGAGCACACAAATCTACTTTTTGAGAAAAGAAAGATGTTATTTTAAGGATGGTCACAACACAATTCCTTGAAAAAAGTCTGTCTTAATCCATTCCATTTGCTTGAAACTTTTTGGGCTTGCTTGCAAACGTGAGGCTGGTGCAAAATACTTCAGCATAAGGAAAAATATTTTGTAAGATAAGCTTTAAAAGTATGTTACTGTTTTATACAAGAAAATTTAAACATGACTGTGATTCAAGTCCACTGATTTTTTTTTCCTATATGGCATTACAAAGGTAAACTTCTCAGCCAGTTTATTACAGTTCATCCATAAAATAATTGCTTTTGATAGAAAAAATGTGCAGTGCTCATTACTGCCTGGAAGTGGACTATGGCCCCAGTCCAAGGCTTGTTGATGTTAGTGGGGATTCTTCCACAGACTTTAACATCCTAGTTAGCAGGAAATGCACAGTCAAGAAACTTGTTTTTCCAAATACCATGATATAACCACTGGAGATAACTCAACAGTTTCAAATGAGCATTGAGAATACTAGCAGGATAAGCAAAAATTACGACCAGGTTGTATTATTCCTACTCAAAGGGAACAGAAACTCACTCCGCAATAGCTCCGCTCAGTGCTTTTCACTGCAAAGCCTGTGGTCCTCGCAGTCCTGCCAGGCATCCCACTCCTGCTGAAAGCTGTGTGTGCTCTGCATCTCACCAAGCCCGGTCTCTGCCTCCACCCGCATCCTCCTTTCTCCCTACACCCCAGGGTGAAGCGCTCCCCGGTTTGCCCTCTCCTCAGTGCACATTTGGGGGTTCATCCAGAAGGCTGTCTGCCCCTCGCCCCTTTGCCACGGGAAAGATGAAAGTGGATCACATTAAGCAGATTTAGCCATAAAACAGCGAACGGGCAACTGGCCACACAGCCCACACTTCAAAGGGCAATACGCTTCTTGGGTCTCCGTCCCAGTAGAAAGGGCGCTGTGCAATAAACATCAGATAACTGAAGCCTGAAATGAGCTCTTTGTATTTTCACTGTTGCTTTTTATTAAATGTGGGATAACATATCTTTTATTACCTCCACTGAAGCAATTCATTTGTACCCACAACGGCTTTGGGTAAAGACCCAACTTCGTTTTCACCTTGACTAAGCCTTTCCACACTCTTGCCCCCCTTCCTCTCCCCCCCCCCCCCTTTCACTGTAGCTTTTTGTGCCAAATGAATGAATGCTCACTCAGGCTTCAAAGTACATGGCAGTTTAAAAGGACTTGTTTGTTAAGATCTCCCAGCTGTCTGCTGGGGAATTCCTCACAAAAGCAGATCTCCCCTTAGGGATTATTTCCCTACCTTTGAAGACCGTTTGCCAGCACGGCTGCTTTTTATTTGAGGAGGTATTTCAGCCTTGTGAAACGACAGAGCGTATTACACGTTACGGACAGTTTCGTTAAAACAGCTCTGCGGGCCAAGTATCTAAATGTTGATTTGCCGTACCTAGCTTCCACCTAGCTTTTTTCGTCCACCACAGTCCTTTGCACAGCAGTTCGGAGAGAAGAACCAATTGCCCCCCTCCCTGAAGCTGAAATAAATTTAAGGACAAAGCGTGCAAGTCCAGGACCAATGTCAGACATTGGCAACCCTGCCTCTTGCCCCCAGGCCCCTAACCCTTCTGTTGGGTCATGCAGCAGAAGGCCACCAGCGTCTTGCCGCTGCCGTCACCAAGCCCCCGTACACCAGCACCTGAGGCAAACCTCCCACGGCCACGCAGGGCTCATCACAGGGGTCTCTCTGCTTTCCCCATGAAAAAAAAAAAGGTGCCTGCAATGCCTTAAGCACTTAAGAGAGCTGCTGAGCAACATCTTAACATAAGCCCCCAATGGTTTGCTCAAGCAGCACTCCCCCATCTCACGGGCTTTTGCCGTGCTCCCTCACGCAGGCCCTTTGTTTTCCCTGGATCTGTCTGGATGTCTGACTTTGGGATCTGGATTTCATTAGGTGTCCGGGTGCCTAAAAGTCAGCCACTGCAATACCAAAATCCCTTTGGGTTTAGCCCAAAGCAACAGGCCTAACGACACCCAGCAGCTGTAGCTAGGCCAAGAAACATCCAAGATCATCAAATGTGATTGAAGGACACGCTCCTGAACCAAATAGTCTCCTTTCTAAAGAAGTACACAGTGCTCTCCTGAACAAGACACAGATGCATCTCATCTTCTAAGCACTGAGCATGCACATCTCCTTCTGACTCCAAACTGGGATTTAGGAGTGCTGAGGAGTTCTGAAAACTGAAATGGAAAGTCTGAGTCCAAAAAAGCTCCCAAGCTGACTGCTTTAAAGCTCACAACTGATAGTTGGGGGGCCAGCACAGCACAACCAGGTGAGATAAAAGGTGGAGACCAGGGGACAGCCCAAGGCACCTACCCTGTGTGCAGTCAGTGCAGGCAACTCATGCCTCCCTTTGCCAATTCTTCTTAATGTGTTAGAGTGGATAAGTGATCTCCGTAATGCGTATCACACTCTCCTCCAGAAAAAGAGAGGGGAGGGGGGAAAAAAAGAGAGAAAAGATATGCAAAAAACCCTCACGTTAAAAAGATAACTTTGATTATAAACACATGAGCTTAACATTTATTTTTAAATCAGTTAAGTTTAAGAATTAGTTCTGGGCATGTGCTGTAAAACAACATATGAATGTTGTGTTGTTTTGTTTTTTTTTTTATTCCGTAGTTAGGATAATGAAAAAGCTGCACAGAACAGCTATAACTGGACCAGTGTTCATTAATCATTTGTCTAAACCATTGCCCTGGTTGTCTTAACTTCATTTTTAGAAATTCACCAACTAACCCAAAACATATTTCTGAGGCCAACCTGGATCAAACCGAAGGGCTTCTCCCATGAGGTAATCCCCCAGCGGATTCGTCCCATACACACAGATGCTTTGTCTCCCATACGCAGAGCTATTACCCCAATATTGCCAAGCTGAAGTTTCAGCTCAAATTGTTTGCGTATGTTCAACTGGAAAAGCGTACGAGGAACGGCACGGATTAGCTGTGCTTGCTGTTACTCCTGGGACAGCACGGGCATGTCAGGCCCGTCGCTGTACAGATGACAGATACTCGTCTTCAAAAAGCTGCACCACTAAGTAAAGGGTAGAAACCCCAAACAGACCCAGAGGGACAGCAATATACTTACACCTGCAAAAAAATACATAGGCCTTGGTATACCATAGCCGAAAGGCTAAGGGCCAGCAAAGCCCTCATTACTTCACATGCACTATCACGTAAAAATTAATGATTCACTGTTAATGCTGGATTTTACATTATGGGGTGAGAAGTTCAAAAACAGAGAGAAACATTGAGAATGGAAAAGTTTCCAACACGAAGGAAGTGAACTAGTAGGATAAAGACCTGCCTTGGCTGTTAATAACGATTAATGCCTGTTAATTATCAGCTGCATAAGGTGGCAAGACCCTTGGCTGACAAAGCGTTCCGGAGAGTTACATTCACACAAGTCTGAGAGACACCAGAAAGCCCCCAGACATCCCAGCACCCTGGGAAACTGGCTGGGAAGAAACACAGTACATCCCAGAAGGAGCTTCTACACATTCATAAATTCTAACTGAATGTAAAACATCCAGGAAAGAGACCTCAGAGATGCGAGGAATCCAGTGAAAACATCTGTTCACTGCACAGGAAGATGGGTTACATAGCCAAGAAAATATTACACCGCCTCAAGAAAGATAAACTCGCAGCGTTAATATTCTAGCAATAGGCTTGAACCTCTAGAAATAATAAAAGCTAACGCTTGTTTAGGAGAAGACATGATTCAACTGTGGGTACTGAGACCTGTCCCTGAACTTTCGGAAAACGTGCTCTTCAGAGGAATATTTATCCTTTGTAATCACAAGAGAGGATGGCGACATGAGACAGAGACTGCTGCTGTCTGGGCACCTGGTGAGACTTGCTCTGGAAGCCCCTGTAGGCACAACAGCCCATGTCTATGGCACTTGGGATAACAGGGATCGGGAAAACAACTCGATTAAGCAAGGTCAATGTGAGGCATTAGCAGAACTTAAAAGACGCGGTCAACAGATTAAAAAATACACATTTTATCCCTCTGATGTCGAATACTTGTAAGAAAGTGAGAGGCTCTGTAAGAACAGAACTGGTTTAAATCTCAGACGGGACAAAGAAGAAAAGCCCATGAAGACAGAAGGAGCTTTGGCACCAGACCGTAGGTATCCATCGTCTTAAAAACACCCAGCCTGGCAACACAGCACCCGTGCTGAGAGTGGGAAAATAACATCACTCGCAGCAGCTGCCGAACTCATTAGCATCCAGCCTGTGTCTCCTCTCACAGCCACCCGAGGACATCCTGGAAAGCACAGAAATAAGCCCTTTTCTCAGCGTCCCACCTCTTCCACCCAAACGACACCCGCAGTTTACAGACACTCAAGTTTACAGATACTCAAGTAGTTACCTGAGGAGTCATTTACTGGCAGTTTGGTTAAAAAGCACACAGCTGCTTAGCATGCTTTACCTTTGCTTCTCAGGAACAGCCTCTCCATTAGTACTTGGTGAAAACCATAATTTATATCCTGGGTTGCATGCCACATCATGCAGAGATAACAAGCCTTCATTTCACCAGCTCTCCCTTTTCCTACAGTTTATCAATAAATCCCACGATCCACATTCTGTGTAAATAAGTCACCTAAGGAACATGCCTGTGGCAGAGCCTACATCTCCAGAGAGGCCACAGCACTCGCAGGCTCACCTCCTCTCTGCAAGCCCCCATGTTCATCTGTCCCAGAGGGGTTCATTGCACACCCAGCCCAGCGACAAGCAGCTGCTTTGCTTGGGTTCCCATCTCTCCGGGAAGCTGACAAAGGCCTGAAGTCCCTCTGTCCCCTGCTCACCCCAGCATGGCGATACACCAGCCTAAGGAAGGATGACTGAAGAGATGCTCCTTGGCGTCAGCAACGTCAGTGGGGATGAGAAGCAGGCAACCTGCAGGTTACCTGTAGGCCACGTTTTAGATAAAGGGAAGGTGAGGATGAGTTTGTTGCATGAGCCAAGTGGTGAAACAGTTTCCTGAGGTCCCTGAGAAGAGCCTGGCCAGGAGGTCCTCGCCTTCAGGGCTAGACCCATGCGGGGAGCTGGCCCCAGCCATGACCATGCAGGCAGCACCGCCCAGGGCTGGTGATCAAGCCCTAGAGCTGGACTGCCTGATGCTAGAGCCTTTCACACGTCAACCCAATGGAGGTGAGGCACTTTAGTGGTCAAGGACAGGTTACAGCTCTTGCACAGAAACCACCAGCGGAGCTGTAGAAAAGAAATGCATCATCTCAGCAGTACAAGGCCGCCAGAGCAAGCCTGGAAATCTGCCACAAATCCATAACAACGCCACAGTGGGCAGCTAAGGAGGTTTCGGAGAGTCCCAGCTGGGGTCAGCCATCCCTGTGCCAGCAGAAGCAGGCTGCAAGCTTTGCAGGTGCAGATCTGCCTATGCTAAATCTGGCCACGATTCCGCCCTGCTTCTACAAATGGGCAATCTCCTGAATAGAAGTGAGTACTTCAATAATTTCTTTCCTAATTGACTGGAAGTTAAAAGCTTTTTACTTATTGGAAAATATATTTTAAGGGATGTTTGTCCCAGAAATCAGATTTAAGCAATAGGAGGAATTAGAAACAGAGACTTTATAGAAGGAACTTTTGTGCTGGAGTAACTTTTACCAAGAAAATGTCCATAAAACATACTGAAGTCTGGCAGGCTGAAAACCCTCAAAATGTGTGACTATACTGTACCATCCGATATTACATCACTGGCACATTACAAGAAGCAAGGAGCATCAGATGAAGCTAGTAAGAATCAGGTACAAATAAAATAAACAAAAGTTTTACCCACACAATGGCCATTTGAACTGCGGACCTACTCGCCAAGGGATGATAAAAGTTTTCATCTGTCAAGGGGGAAACCAAACAAAGTCGCAGGAGAGACATCTGTTATTTTCAGGAAACAGAAACTATGTCCAGCTCTGTGAGTCCCTGAGTTGAAAATGGTTGAAAACTGGGGGAAAACTACAGACCAGTATTGAGGATAGTGACTTTGGCTACTCATGAAGATGACATTGGGACTGGTGGATCATCCGCATCCCCCAGCTCAATGTTTCTGGTGTTCCTAGGCGGTGCTTTAGGCTGTGGCATTGCAGCTCGGTGGACCGGAGGTGCCAGACGTGCAGAGTTAATAAGTATTATCATTGCACAGAGCTGTGTGGAGCAGCTGCAGCCTGCTCACCCCGGCCCTCTGCGTAATCGCATCGCACGCACATTTACCTAGGAGAGGGGACGATTCACCAGCAAACAGGCACAGACCATTTCTGTGTAGAGGAACCAAAGAACCTGCTTCAGTTAAACAACTAAAACCATCTTTACCCAACATCACGGTTACCACAGATCCCGCAGCTGAAGCCCATGTCCACATCAAGCGGTTTCTTCTGCTCTTGTTGGTGTCACCTCTGCTGCCCTCATCGCGGGTGAAACGCAGCGAGCCGCTGCTGCTGCAACTTGCAAAGGCACGGCTTTCTTGTGGTTTAAGTCTCAATATTCACGCACTTTTTGGCAACGGTTTGCACTGCAGTTCTGTTTTGTTTCATCAACTGACTAGTAAAAAGCAAATAATCCTCTAACAGGCATCCCTGCAAGAGAGACCCGCAGGGAACCGACTTAGACCTTTTCTTCTTCTGGACAGATGCTGCCACAGAGTAACCCATCCCTTTATCACTTCCATACCGACCTGACCACAATCCTGAATACTTCCCCAATACGTGTTACAGGGTATCAGCGATCATAACCCTCGAGCTACGGACATTTGGCAAAACCGAGAAGAATGCAGTCAGATAAAAAAAAAGTTAGTGGTATACAAACTCACTAAACTACAAAGTACAATTCTTAGTTGCATAATGCGGGCCAGCTCAATGTTGTTTTAATCTTAAAATAACAGAGCATCTAAGGTCTTGCATTTTTTTCAGCACCACAGGGAGCACAGGGAGGCTATGCGAACTGTGAGCTAAAATGGAGGGGATAGGTGACAAACAACAGTTTCGACAAACCCAAGACTAAATGTTGCCTTTTCTTCCTCCCCACCAGAATGTGATATTTTGACAGCTGAATGTGTCTCGCTCTCCCGAGAGATGCAAAGATACAGGCTGGGACTTGACATCACCAGTTGCACCAACAAAAAACACAAAACAGCTGCACACAAAGTCTGCTGCGGTTATTGCAACCGAAGCGTTCCTTTGCAGAGAACAGTGAAACTCGTAAGGTAAAACCTAAAATCACAGTGTAAATGGAGGCTGCGGATTTCAGTCTATCGAGGGACTCCGTTCCCGACGGCACAGCTTGGTGTGCAAGGTCTGCCCTTGGCAGAGCAGCCCCGCAGCCCCCTCCTTCCTAAGGTATTCCAATTTTCCTATTCTTTCTCCAAAAAAGGTTAATATAGGCTTCATCCCCCCAGCAGAGCTGCGTGCCTTGCCAGTGGCACGGCGAAGACGGCTCTGCTGAGCCTGGAAGAGAAGTTGTTGTGGAGAAATCTACTCCCTTGGAGAAGAGGAGGAATTTGGAGATAACAACAGCGAAGGATACAAACAATGGACACCCAGCAGACTCGCGCACACGGAGGGAAATGCCCTTGCACAATAGAAAAATGTATAAGGCACATTAAAATGCCCACCCAGGTTTGACAACACTGCAGACTGTCTCCTATTCTTTATCCTCTAGAGTCAAATACAAAACAAAGGCCTATTTTTTTAAGATTAAGACCAGAGACAGTGGGATTATATGAAAGATTTGACAAAGTGTATAATGGACGGACTCAGCATGCAAACGGGTTTGGGCGGGTGCCAAAGGCTCAGGTCACAAAAACTACATTGTTTCTTCTTTTTTCCCCTTTTAAAGTCTTTATAAATAAGCATTGTTGGACACAAGCTATTTGTCTTCTTATTTTTAGATATTAAAATGATTTTTTTAAACTTGGGAAGTACTTCAGATTCAACTTCTGCATGACAATCAGAAGCCTGAAATTAAATATGCTTCTGATTACAAATATGAATGAATTAAATATGCACTTCTGCTATTCGGGTTTAAAGGAGAATACTTCTTGGTATTCAGTTTAGTAGCACAAAGAGCAGTGAGTTCACCCAGCTTCCCGAATGCCTTCTGGCATTAGCATACAATGCGCTCAATGTGTATACGCACACGCATACGTCTTCCCTAAATGCGTATTAGTAACCTTGGTAGCTCCTGCAATGGGATACACTTGTTGCTTTGCCACCCCAAAGGTAATGTTCACTAATAATTGGAGTTAACTAAGTTGTCGCATGCTGTTCATGTCCTGACTGGGATAAGGAGGGTGGAACTGGACATGTATCATTTCGGGGAAAATTCACAAAGCTCCAGGACTCCATGGTAGCCAGTGAATTTTTGGTGTGCTCCCTGCAACACCCTGGTTGCTCCCAAACAGACATCCCTGCCATTGCAGGCAAGGTTGGAAGTATAGGTTTGCTTGTGAACATACTGAAATATATATATATAATAATTTAGGAATCCTTTTTGAACGCACGGACATATGATTCTCTGGGTAAATCCCCGGCAGCCCTGATACTGGCAGGGGAGTCCCTGCACCCGCTATGGCGTTTCCCCAGCCCAGGCACGGGCCACTCCATTAGCCACGTTAGGGACCTCTCTGGCTCAACAACAAAATGAAGGAAGACAAAGAGGGAAAAAACCCCAACCCAGCAACAAAAACGCAAGGTCCGTTCCCCACCCCAGTTCTTGGTGTCAGCCTGAGGCTGGCGTGCAGGCAGAGCTGAGGCAGTGCACTGCAGGGATTGCACCACGGAAGGATGTGGAGATGTTAGAAACCTGCAGTACCACCAGGTACTCTGTATCATGAAACTGAAGACGAAGCTCTACTTGAAAAACACCAATTTGTACAAGGAGAATAAAAAACACAGCATTTCCAATGGGACACTCATGACACCATCCATGATGGAGTCATCTTTTTTCCTAGCAACAAGTGAGGCCATTCTGTATGTCACGTTCAGCAGGTCCAAGAAGAGCTACAGAGAGGGAAGTGATCTTCAACCACAGTTTCTCTTTGGACCCTAAAGCTGCAAGGGCTGACAAAGGGAGGTGGTACTGTCTAAGCTGGCAGAGCCCCACAGGTTTGACCTGTCTCCAGAAACCCAGGAGCACCAAGCACAGCTTGCACTTCTTGCAAGTTTCCTCGTTGATCTGGGATGAGAGGGGCTCCTTCACAACCTCACAGCAGGAACCATGAAAGCACCTCAACTGCCGCAAAGACAGTGGCTCTGGGGTGCTGCAACCCCCGAGGGAGCGGGGTGCCACCAGAGCGGGGTCTCACCAGTGCAAAGTGCCAAGGGAGGCAGCCTGCAGCAGGCACAGGGATACTGCACAGCGGGGTGGTTGCTTCACTTAATGATTTTGGCTTTGGGGTTCATCTTCTTGAGCCACTGTGTAGACAACAGGTTAAAAATAACTAACAACAACAACAAATTTTATCCCTTCCCCGCCCAAGCTGAGCTTTTTCACAGGACAGCTGGGTATCAGCAGCTCAGGTGTTAAGCAAAGCCTCCAACACAAGATTCCCAATGAGACCACAGCGTTGAGCAACTCTGCCATAGCAGCCAAGATATCTGCACAGGTTGAGAGCACTGTGCTGGCCTTTCTCTACCCAGCAAACTTGCCAGCTGTTTGATTCAAAGCTTCCCTCATCCTCCAGGAATCCAGATGCAGCTTTCGGCATGATCCCAGCTCAAATTATTTTTAAAACCCCTCTGTGCACTTAAAATGACACGATAATTAAGATTAGAAAACAACAATCAATCCAGAATTTGATAATAACATTGAAAGCCTAAGAAAGAAAAATAAGATTGGTTTTAATTGTGCAACCCATCTGTAGGATGAATTTGTTAGAGACAATCTGGAGAGGAATCTTTTAAGTAAGCCAAGAAGTTTAGGAGGGATAAAAGGAATGTATTAGTGAATCCAAACTGTTAAAGCAAATTTCAGAGTGTTTTGCCATTGTTTAAGTGTAGCATTTTGGCTCTTCAAATCTTTCATGATTTTTTAAGAAGTATTATTTTCAAGTTACTGGGAAACTAAATCAGACCGTCACCTCACTAAGTACATGCATGTGTTCTCCAAATGCCCAGAAAGATGAAATACTGTAAAATAAGACAACTCTGGAAATTAATAGACACAAGAGCAGCATAAATAACCAGTGATGATAAGACCAGAAAACTGCCATAGGTAGGTTAAAACAAAGGCCATCTATCCCAGCCCTGTCTCCAGCAATAGCTTAGGGAAAGCGTATCAAAAACGGCCAAACACCGCATGATTTTCCTCCCGCACCCCTCTCCTCTTCCAGCAATGATGTGGCGGCATCCCAAGGAGGTGGCGTCCACAATGTGGAGCCTAATGGCTACCAGCAGAGCTGTCCCTTGCTATACGGCTGTTTTAAGATGACAAAACACGTGGAGTTCAGCTACCCCAGCGGGCGCTGCTCCAGCCCGACGTGAAGCCCCTGGACACTGCGCTCAGGGCCAGCGTTGCTCCCTAGGGAGCTGTGCCCCGTCTGCCTAAAGCACCCTGAACTGCCCTTATGGTCGACGGAAAGCCAACCCACGTGGCCAGCAATAAACCCGTCATCCCCATGTGCCCAATCACGCAGGAAAGCTGACCCTCGGGGGGTCTAACACCCACCCAGCTCTTCACCTGCTCGGGCAAAGAGTATGTCTGAGGACCCGAGACATCTTTGTGTCCTGGCTCCCATGGCTTGGGTTTCAAAATGTTCCCCACTCCACCCCAGAAGAGTCAGACTGCTGTGAGTCACCACAGACCCCCAAAATTAAGTAAACAGACCTCATTTGCCTTTGAAAATCCTGGCTTCACCAAAGCCAGTGAGACTCATCTCCTTCTACCCCCACCCCCTACCCCCCCCCAACTTCAAACATCCCATAGTTTTCTCTGGCACGGGATTTATTCAGTATTTGAACTGACCAGGACAATGAGGTAGATAATATCTTTTTTAAAAGCTCTCAATTATGTAAACACCTCAACTATTTTTGGTAAATGACTGCTGGTTTAAAAATTGTGAAAAAGAAATCACATAGCAATTATTATTATTATAATTATTTGCAAAATAATGACATATTATTTTTTGATTAAACAATGCTGCACTCAGGGGATTACAGGAAAAGGTCAAACAAAGGCTTTGGTGCATTAACAAAGCCACTCTGAAATCTTGGAAAGACCTCAAGTTCCTTAACAGTTTCGTGCAGGATTTGGGACTAAACTGCAGCTGCAAAGGTATGCTGTGTCAGGGAGCAAAGCGCCTCTCATGGGGATGCCTCTCCTCAGCCGGGAATTTGTATTTTCTGCTACCAATTCTCCTGCCTCTTATACTCCATACTGTCCTTCTTGACACTGTGTCCCTTGTGCTGTAACAGGACTATGTCCCTATTCCTCTCCATCCTCCTTTGTAGGGATGTACCTGAGCCGTGTAGTCCCGACACATATATAACAACTGCAGCATGGGGGGGGGGGGGGGGAGGTGTGGGACAACGACATGCTTGACTCAGAGGGCATTAATTCAGGGTGGATAGGAGACTTCTCATCATCGGGGACTAATGACGGCACAGGGTCCAGGGGAACGAAGGAGATGGTCCACGGAGCCAGAGCGACAGGGACGAGAGGGAGCATCACACGCGCCCCAGTCCGGGGCGGACAGGGACAATGTCCACTCCGCTGACATTGCTCCTCATCTCTGCCAAGGGAAGTGGACTTGGCACAACCAGAGGTGCGCTCTGCAGTAATGTGGCTTTTTATAAACACAAAATGTTTCCTTGGGCAATTTTTTTTCTTCCCCCCTCCCCCTCCCCCTTTTTTTTTAAACGCCTCCAAAGAAACAAATTGTGTTCCAAATTTTGGCACGCTTAAAGCTGTTGTTAGAAAAGTCTATAACAAGTTATCCTCAGATAAATTAGCCAACATTCTTTATTCCTCGGTGATATATCTCATCTTCAAGCCTGGCCACACATTTTGTTGTTTTCAGACCCAGCTCCACAGGATATCCACAGGATAACAAAGAGAATGTGAGTAAGGAGAATTTAAGTTCCCATGCCACTGACTGCTTCAGGCTCAGGACTCAGACTTTTTTATTTCTAAATTATTATTTTTTTTAAATTTATAAAGGATTTAATGTCATACTTTCACAGAAAAACGTTCTAGCTGCAGAAATGTAGCAAAATAGTTCCCCTCTCCTGTGGATTGCAGTTTAAAAAATATCTTGGTGTATCCCTCTGTTTTAAGGAAGGGTGAAACCGTGAAGACGCTAGAAGCAAAACATCCGACACCTGCTGTGACCACTTGGGAAATCTCTCTATGCAAAAGATTGAGAGCACAGACTGATTTTAAGGAATCTTTCCAGCGTTGAGTGATTTGGTGTATGCTGAATGAGATTTTTGCTGGCAGAGTGTATGTCACCTGGAGGTCAGGAGACTGCGACAGAAACATCAGGAGTCCATACCCTGAAGAAGGATCAAAGCAGAGCGCTGGCCATGCACGCGGCAGCTCTGCACTGCCAAGCTGCTGCTGCCAGGGCGCCCATCTGCCCCAGGCTTTGCTAATTAAAGCTTTGCCAATTAAAGCTTTGCCTTCCTTGGGTCCTAACCGTGGCGATCGCCATCTCATGGGGGTTTGCTCTTACCATCGGAGGTTTGGTGCAGGGCTGCCGTCAGGTCACAGACCCCACGTCTGCGACGGCACCAGCTCTGGTGCCGTAACAAACCCCAAAAGGGGATGCTGGCGACAGACATCTCACAATCTCTACTGCGGAGACCCTGCGATACGAACCAAAAACCTGCAGCCTTGATTAAGCACGGCTCGTTAGTTCCCTTCTGTAGTCCACAGGTCATCAGCAGGGAGGGGCAGGCCGCACCGCTGTGTTAGCATGGACTGGACTGCACACCTCGCCTGGGCCTCGAGAAGCGATCTTATGAAACAAAATGGAAGAAACTTGTCCGACATCAGCCCCAACAACTCAGTCCTTCCCCATTTAGCGCTCCCCCTCCCCCCGGCAGGGTTTAGGTTGGCCTTCTAGACACTTACATTATTTGCTATCTACTTGGAGCATCACAGAAAAAAAAAAAAATAAACACAAGAATTTAAAAAAAATAATCAGTGGGACATGACTGATCAGTGAAATCAAGCACAGTGGAATCGAGATGCATTTGCAAAGCACTGCTCTGATACCTGTGTCAGGGTTTGCACACCTCCGCTCCCAGGCAGTCCGGTCACTGAGCTGAGCTCAAAGCAGGGCGGCAAACACAGGCAGGTGGGGAGCTTTAAGCCTCCTTTAAAGGAATTTAGCTATGGAAAATATGGCTAAATTTCTCCAGGGGTCTGGCCTCCAGCTCCAAAACAGTTCTCGATGCAGAGGAAACGGCGTTTGCGCAGCGCAGCCACCCATTACAGATTTCAGGCAAAACGTGCAAGCCATTAGTATGCATGAGAGCTCCTTCATTCCTTTGTTGTAGTTCAACAGAAAGTACTGTGGAAATTCTGCAACTGAGTGTTAAAGGGGAAAAACAAGGGATAACTGTAGCCAAATGAACCTTGACAAATGTTGTTCCCCGGCCCCGTTAGATGCGAACAGATTACATATCCGCTTACAGGAACGTGCAGGTTTGCTATTACACTTCAGAAGGCATCTCCATTAATAATTTCAAGTATTTGGAAAAGTTCATGCACTCCAGCTGAGGAATTTTTGATCAGGTAAAAAATTTGATTTTTTCCCGCAGCCAAGTATGTACGTTTGGCAGAATGACACACACCCAGTACGACGCCAAAATTGTCTTAACCCTGGGGCAATACACCCCAAGTTTTTCCTGCTAGAAACCCCGCTCAGAAGAAAAGGACAGGAACACAGAAGAGAAATGGCATTGTTCCGAGGGAAGAAAATAAAAGTTTCCACGAAGAGGATAAAGTGTGCCTCTGTCCCAGCGGCGGAGGTCACAGGGCAACAGGTGGAATGAAAGCCTCCAGCAAAAACCTCTTCAGGGGTTACTTCAGACAGGTTTAAATCACGCTGCTTTCCATCACGCTGGCCTTTGACTCCTGCTATCGCCTGCCCCGGGGCACTCGGCCACACAAGCTTTCCGAGGCCGGGTTAGGAGATGTCCAAAGCATCTTGCTGAACGGGGAGTACGGCGGGGAAGGGCTGATTAACCGGCTGGATGAAAAGCCTGATTAGCAAAACGCGCATCAAAAAGGCAACGGCAGACCGAGCCGTGCCAGAAGAGTCTTGTGGAAGAGATACGATTTAAATAAGGAACGGAGCTAATTAGGCTTTTGGAGGGTAATTATGGATCATATGACTTACTGAAGAGTGAAATGCTTGTCAAACGTTGCTGGGATTTATTTAATCTTTTGTGATTAAATCCCCTTTATAATTCTAAGCTTTGGAATTACTCCCTCGACACCAAAGTACACATTAAACCCTCTAAATGGAGTTTAATTATACTCTGATGGCTGTCCCCACTCCTGCTAAATGCTGATAAAAGCCTTTGGTGTAAATACTAGTACTAAATCATAACCAAAGGGAGGCCTCTAATTCATAGCAATTATTGATCTACTGATATTTTGATGCATTTTCTTTTACTTGAGTATGAAAGATCAAAAAAATCCACAGTGGCGAGGATGCTGTGCCCACAGCTCTCTTGTGAAGGCAGACTGCCACCCCCACACCAACGCGGTCCAATCCACAGCCCTATGGCAAATCAACAGGAGAAAGAGCCTAAAACTCTGCTGAGGTCAAACACGCTGTGCTGTCCCCACCACCCAAGTTAACGATGTGGTCTGAACTTCATACCGAGCCTTCCTCGCAGCATCACGTAAAGCCTTGAGGAACTAGTTAAATTTGGGGGTGCAAATGTGTTCATTTACCATCACTGAGAAACACCAAATGATCACAGCACGTGTGATAGTTGAGGTCTCTCTTAGAGCTTTGAACTCCCGAGAGGTCAGTAACCAAGCGCCAATCTCGTCCTCAATTAAAGAAGGAAAAAATTCCACTGTTGTTCCTGATAAGCCAACCATAGTACTGCTGCCTAATTGCAAGAGTGCTGAAAGCATATGGGTTTTATTTTTGATTTATATGTGCAACCTCTTTCCTAACCCAGTTGTCAAAGCTTAAGATAATTATCTCAGAAAATATTGGATCAATTAACTCATAGATCAGAGATAGGTAAGAAAACGGCCTGTAGGCATCCCTGCTGGCTTAGGGCGGGCACTGAATGGGCTGTATTCCTCACCGCAGCGTCGTTTCACCAAGCATCATCAGCATTTGAGGCTAAAAATGTCTTTAAATATGCAATCTCAATTTCCATGAAAAATAACACCCAAGAGATCACTAGTGCGTGAGGATTTGCCTCCCGTAGGAAAAGTGTTAGTAGACTGTGTAGTGGACATAATTTTATCCAAAACCAGAAAGACTAACATCATTCACATAAGGCAAATTTTTAAAAAGCAGCACTTCTGACAAGAGGATTATGGATCTATCTGTAGCCTCAATTAATTGCGTGGTACCAGCAAGCCCTTCGGGCAACAACACAGCAGCTGAAAGTTGATGTTGCTGCTTCCAGTGTGACCGGAGACCTCACAAAATAGGTTGTTACCCAGTGTTGGCTAACATTTTCATTGCAGGGAGTCCTCTTCGGCTTTGTTTGTATAGTCATTTACTCTAAATCCATTAATGAATATTTCATTTCCTGCAGCTGTATTTTAAGCCACAAAGTTCTTGCTCACACAAAAATCTCCTAGTCAAGAACTTTAATCTGTATTAATTTGGCATTAGGAGGAAAAGATCAGAGTCTTGGTTACGCCCAAGGAGAGGATGTCCTGGCTTGCCTGGGACATGACCATACTTCCTATAGCACATGTCTGTCAGGCTGTCATTTATCACCACAAACCCAGGAACAGGTGTTACAAAACACCCCCTATGGTTTGGCCAGAAATAAATAATGTAATTACACACCCTTTAAACACCTATATTCAAAATACCATGCAGACTGTAAAAATAAAGGGCCCCCACCTTAAAAAATAAGATACAATTCCATAGAAAATCTCATGTACAGCAAAGCATATTTCTACTCTGGAGAAAAACGTGGTCGCATTATTAACACTTGAAGCACACACAATGTATTAGACCTGTACCAGCTCTAAGCTCTCAGCCTCATTTTATTTACAGCCCGGGACAGGGCTTGTCTGGCTGGGGATGTCCCGTGGATGTGCACGGTGCAAGCAGAGAAACAGATTTTCTCCCCCATCTCTGGGCATGGCATCCTAGGGAAACAGGAAATTAAACATTTCTTCACTTGAAAATACTTAGAGATGGCATAACTTTGAATCACAATTTTTGAGTTAAGTAGTCTATGCTTTCTTATCGATCAAAGATGAAAAAAATGTGTTTAAGAGGCAAATACAAAATGGTTCAAGGATGCTAGTTTTAAGCACAATTTTTTCATCATCTTTAATGAATTTATAATTCTGATGTTTAATCACATTTACCTTTCTCCAGTTTGGGTTGTTTGGTTTTGGGGTTGGTTTTTTTTTTTTAGTAACTAATGCTTTTGCCATAGTACTGAAAAGACATTACATAAAATACACAGTTTAATGGTATATATTATATCAGCATTATAAGCAATCATGTGGAAAGAACTCTGCTAAGGTTGGTAAAATGCAGACTGCAGTCTGGTGACTGCAGAAGGACCTATTCACACCTCCCTGTAAACATGAGGATAAAAGTCACTTTTAACTTCCGTGACCTCATTGATGCTCGATTTCTATCTAATTTGATACCTCAACCTTTTTCACAGTGCACATGCAAATTAGTAGAAACTTCTAACAGAACTTCTGCATTCCCTGTCATAGCTTCACGACCAAGCTCCTCTCTCTCTGATGGCTGTGTAGACTCCAGACCGAGAGGGTTTGAAAACGGAAAAATATGTTCTGTGTTTGTGCTCTATGAGAAGAGGAGAGCAGTGAGCTCTGAGAAATTTTAATTCAATGAATTGCGACTTTGACAAAACACATTCCTGTAGTTTTGTGTTGTTTGGAGCAGAATTTTCCTTCAGTCAGATTTTAAGCGGTTGCCTGCACGTTCATTCAATCTCTCGTTTGTTCTTGATAAAAGTTTGTAGTTCGGGGAATCTCTTCCCAAGCACGAAACTTTGGAACAACTTCTTTTCTGCTGGCCAGTTATTTTAAGTCCCTAAAAACGAATCCAGGCACTCTTGAAAGGTAATTACCTCCTGCTGGGCATCTGCCATTAGCACAGAAATTATAAACCAGCCTCTCAGCATTACCAGGAGCCTCATACAGAAACAAACTAAAAAAAAAAAAAAAAAAAAAAAAAAGATTTGAAACAAATTCCTTCCCTCCATTGTTTAAAAAACATTTTAACAATATGAAGTTGTAATATTGGCATTTGCTTTTACTTCTTTTTTTTTAATGTTACGCATAACGATGCTTTTTCTTTGGGAGGATCTCGGAAGCATGGGGACGTGGTGGCAGTGCAAGAATAATGTGGTTATCACCCATCTGCGGGCCGTGCCGGTTTCCCGGGGGGTGCGGAAATCTCATTAAGCTGTGTAACGAAAGACCGCGTACATGGATATTTGTGGCTTCCCCAACTGCGGGGCAGTTCACGTCACGCTGAGCCGCGGATGCACAGCTATACCGCGGGTATGGAGAACAGCTTAACGCCATCAGCGAGCGGGATGGTTTAACGCTTTAGGACACGTATCGTTTGAAGGCCATGACACTGTTAACCGCAAGCAGAGCCACGAAGCCAGCTCTAGCTCACAGCTTATCTCACGTTTACTCGATTAAATGGTCGTTAGGATTTCAAAAGCCACAGCGGATGAGCCAAGCCGCTCTCAGGAGGCTACGGGCCATTTACAAGAAATGCGTGTTAGGGCCATTTTGAGGAATAAATCATAAGCTAAGCAGAGAAAATGTGAGTCACGGGTTTTACTGAGAAAATCGCCACCTTTGTAGAGCCCAGCTGGGACACCTGGCTGGTAGAAGGAGAGGGTGGTTTTACGGCCGCCCCCCACGCCTTAAGCCGCCACGACTGCAGAAATTCGACATGCCACGCGCAGACGGGGCATTTGACTCCTCATCACCCCGGGGTGATCATCCGAAATGTAAGCAATGCCAACAGGCGGATCTGATGCTCGGCAGAAGGGAGCAGATGGAAAAGGTTCTCTTGGTCTGCGAGTATTTGTCTCTCCAAAACCGATCTTGGACTACAGCCATGTGACATACAGTATTGTTAAAAAACACAAGTAACACAGGTGTTAAAGCTGTTAAAAAAATGCATCCCAAACATATCTTTTTTTTTTACGTGCGTGATCCGTTATTTATTAAGTGTTTACTGAAACTGCTGATGTGAATTAAGTGCAAGGTCCCAACCACAGCACACTCCTGGGGATGAGTGAACGAAGATGGGCAAAGTCAGCCAAAGGAAAAAAAAAAAAGAACAAACCCAACAAAAACAGTGTTCCCAAACCCTCGGCAAACTCCATCTGCACGCAAACAGAAAGCTGCATAAATCTGTCTCGAAGCTGCCTCCTGGACAAGCACCGTCCAGCGGGGGTTTCCAGCGAAGGCCTCATAGACATCTCCGCAGGTCCTGCATCGGCGGAATTTATGTTCGCAAAAGAACGAGGACACAGAAGTAAGGCACTGCTTGTGAAACATTCACATATTGTAGCAGTACGTATAATAACTTTGGCAGTAGTTACCACCAATAAGCTAACTCCCTAGGTATCCTTTTTCAGATGAGTGCTTTATAAAAAAGAAAACATCCCTATTTCCCTTATTATTAAAAAAAAGGATACTAAAAAAAAGATATTTTTTTTTTTATTAGCATTGACATTCCTTAAAAATAATATATAGCAAGAAGGGGTAAAACAGCACAAAACAAAACTTGTTACAAAGTCAATGAAAGTTATCTGCAATATGTGCAAGTTGTAATTGCACTTTTAGTTTCTCCTCTCTTTTCCCAGATTGTCCAGAATGCAGGCATATTGAAATGGAGTAATCTGGGAAAAATCCTGAAGTTCAACCTTAGCCAAAACCTAAAAATAATAAATCTTTCTGAAAGGAAGCTCAAAAAAAAAAAATCGTTTCATGTTCTTTCTTGAGCCAACAAGGATGTAAAAATAAGATACAACCAGAATGCAGAAATCATTGTGTTTCATCTACAACAAAAGAGGTCTTCCAGGTTTTACAGAGCAGCACCGAATACCTGGCCTTCTGTCACCCAAGATATGACAATTTCAACTACATCCACTGAATTAAAAAATAATTTTCAAGATGCTGCAGACTTCAAACTGTAATCTCACCTAAAGAAACCTTTGGTACACTCACACAAATACAACACTGTAAAATGGTGCCTTAGAAAAGAATAAAGATATTTTATTTACATATCTGTATAAATAATATCTAGATATAAGTATATATGATTATATATGTATTATATAAAGTTGAGAGAGAGAGAGAAAGATTTGGTTATATTTATGCTAAAAGTAAATCTTGCCTTGGGAGCACTTTGCTAAAACCAAACCTTTTCTCGAGTAATCCATAAAGCAAACTTTCACATCTGAATGTGTAAAATCCCACTGAGTACAGTGATGCTATCAATATTCCTATCAGTTTCCAAGTAAACTCTGTTTGCCCAGACATTTACGGGGACCAGCAATGATGAAAAGCCCATTAAAAAATCCTTTGATCATCCTCTCTAAGCGGAGTTTAAAATCATGCCTTACCTACTTCCAACTATATCCGACATATTTTTAATTTTCTTTCTCTTGATGAACTGCATCAACCATTTGGATTTGTTCAGCTGTTTATGCTCCACAAGCATGCTAATCACACAAGTGATAAATGCCATCACTTGGGAATTTTGCATTTTCAATTGACTCTCAGTAACTCTTACAGTTATAAACATTAGGTCATAGTCTCAGAGTCTCTCTTTAAGGAGGCAATATATCCTGGAACACCATTTTCCTTGTGTGGTCTGAGCTCTAAAATACCACTGGCAAAATGTCAGCGAAAACGCAAGCAGTTTGGGTTTTTATCCCACAGTAAATATCACTTTGTTCCTCAAAACAGACCACCGCTAAGGCTCCACGGGCACTTCACGTAACCTCCGACCCGTCTCTTCCCCACCCAGCGAGTTTTCACGCCAGCTGATGGGAGACACGGATACCAGCAGGAGCTGGTCCTACTATCAGGCACGGATACGGTTTAGACTTGCTGCTCGAGAAATAAAAAAGTGTCCTCCGTGAGAGGCATCCAGCCCCCGCCGTGCGCCCTCGCTGCCCGCCCACGGCACCTTCCGATGGGAAACGTGCAGAAGGAGGGAGGGATGACGGGGGGTGGAGGGGTGGCTCCGCACGCCCAGACCAGAGGCTGTATTTAGGGAGCCTCGGGACAGCTTTCCTCAGACTACACGTTACTGTGTTCACACTGTCCTTCTTTGGGGATTTACGGCTCCTCCGTCTTCCCCTGAATGTGAAACACCAGTCGTGTCTTCAGGGCCCCTGTGGCGCTTCCTTTATTTCACCAGTGCTATGCAACAGAAATTAAAAATACCAGCCTAGCTTGGGGGGAAAAAAACCAAAAAAACACCCAACCCAACAAATGAACAAATGCCATACGGGTGTCTAAAAATCTGTTACATGGACTAGATTGTGAGTTGGTAATAAAATAATCTATATTGGAGGAAAAAGTGATTTTTATACCAGTTATCAATAGAGTGATCTCTTTCCACCCAAATCTGGGGATTTAAGAAAACGTACCTGCTTTCTATTTGGAGCACAGAGTTTCTGTGTTTTCATTCTGCTGTGTGCATTGGGATCACATTCAAGACAAGTGGAACAGAGATCCTAAACCCCACTAAAATTACAGCTCTTTCCTCACTGTGTCTTTTCTTAAAAATTACAGCAAGCTTACAGCTGTCACAGCTTAAAATACTGTTTCACATTTCCCTGTAACTCAGGTATAAATTACGGACATCAGGGATTGTCAGAGTCTACAAACTGCTTCCCACCCCGATCTTATGTTTGGATTTTCATTTCAGTTGATAGATGCAAGAGGATCATATATTGCCTGAGAAAACCTTACTTCTGATACCTCTCAAGAGATTAGAGATAATTTGTGTTCTTCCAATCTCTCACATAGTATTTGGTCATTTCAGACTTTTCCAAGAAAGTTAATGTTTCTTGAGGTCTCCACCCATTTTTGCTAAATTGTACCCCCTCTGGAGATCCGTCCCAAAATAACAGCATGAGATACATCTATTGGCTTTAGAACTGGAACTATATTTTCAAATCCTGAACTAGACACAGCAACTGCTCTTAGCCTGTATCAAGCAATTACAGCAAAAATATTTGGCTTATTTCTAGCTTCCTTTGGTAGGTGCCATAAAAAAAATATATAGTCATGTTCCCCTCTGTACTGCGAAGCAGAATGCAAAAAAGAAAAAAAAAAAAAAGTAAAAATAGGAGGGTGAGGTAGAATACAACTGTGGGAAGTGTGTCCAGCCACCTGATCCACCTGAAAAGGTGGCCTGGCTCCTTGGTGTCACTGAGGTGCCAGCTGTTGCTGGCTCACGTCCCCATGAGCTCCAGGGGCCATCCCTGTCGAAACTCGGGGAGTTTAGGCATGGGATTTGGCTTAGTCCAACACCACATTTCGGAACACATTGACCCATAGCAAGTAACTTCATCATGTCAGCACCCTATTTTTTTTTTAATAAACATGCAAACAAACAAACAAACAAAACCCACGAGGTAGAGTCCACTAGTTTACTTTTCTGTAAGATGTTTCATCTAGCGCATTTTACCTCCTGGCCTTAGACTCGTCAGGTTTTTAAATTGACAGAGAGTATTACATTACACTTAACAATTTCATCAGGATGTGGAAAAAGTTGTGGGTATTGTTTACTTTTACTTTTTCCATCCTGTTTGTTTTATACATGAAGTTACAGAACTGTCACCATGCGGCACGTGCCTAAACCAAGTACCCATGCGACTGCATTACTCTAACATTATTTTCCAGCACCCCTGAGCGCTCCTTGTGGCTAGTCACTGACTCGTGTGGTGGCTATTTCTAAAGAGCTGTTCATGACCGTATCTAGCATTAAATGTGTCAGTAATGCTCAAATATTTGGCAAGCTTGGGCTTCTTTCCGTTGAGCGACCAGAACGCCTTCGGAGATGGTCTGCCGCTGTGACTCACAATTGAGCTGTCCTTCGTTCATGTCCCAAGGACTTAAAAAATAATAAAAAGGACAGAATCTGCCCCAAAATCTCTGGTATTTGTCATAATGACCCGTAAATACAGAAGGTCAGGAGAAAACAGCTCTAAATGTTGGGTTGGAAGTTAAGTGGATGGCTGGGACGTGCTTGCCTTGACTTCATCCTGTAAATCCTCATTCCATACTAAGATCCGACTCATGGTAAAAGTCATCTACATTAAGCAATTTCTACACACAGCAGAAAGTACAGCCTCTCTCCTCCTGGCCATTGAGTCATTTCAAACTTGCTGAAAATTATTTTTTCAAAGACTTTTCTGTTCTTCTTGGCTGAGAAATACACGGAGAAGTTCCACAAAGCAGAGAGCTCATTCTAATAATGCTAATTATCCTGTTTCAGATCCCTGTTTACAGTAGTATGGAAAGGATGTATTTTGTCTTCATGTGCCCTTAAGCAAACCCGGGGCCTGACCTTGCAGCCTCTGGAACACAGTCACGTCTGTCGGGGAGATAATATCGCTCATGTCGCTCCTGTATCAGCTTTCTTCTGGCATTGGTTCAGTTCTTCTTATAAGCAACAATCTCCCTTGTCTCAGCCCTCAGCTTATTTGAAGCTTTTATTGATGCAACTGCTGCTTTCTCAGTTATTCCAACTTTAAGGGTCACTGGAGAGTCAACCTCCAGGTCAAGTCTCTGCTCTGTTACTATTCGGTAACAAGCATCTGTGAAAGTCACCTACACAAGAAACCCACCTCTTCACTCTCCTAACAAAAGCAAACAAACCCAAAATACCCCAACCGGTATATCAGCAGCCTCTGTATTGGATTTGAACAGGCAGCACACATACAAAAAGTACTCTTTTTACACGTCTCGACACATCTAATCCCAAAACTGCCACTTGGAACAACTTCACAAAGAGCTAAAATTCTGTTCTTTGAACAACACCATGAGCTATTCCCCAAAACCGTATCCTTGGAGATACTACATGATTGATGCTCAGATCTGGGGATTAGGTACTGAGAAAAGTATACTCAAGTGTTTCTCTCCATCCTCAAAAATGACTTCAATAAAATACTATTAACTAATTTAAAATCTCATTTTTCAAGAATTCTTACACATTCATGACATTAAGTCTCTAACTCCATTTCAGATTTTAAATCATGCTGTACAAAAGACTTATAATGATTTAGGTCCATGAAAGAGACTGACATTTAAAAAACCCCCACATTATCCCGCTAGGATTCAGAAGGATAAGTCAACATTCAGGGCTAGACAACACACGCTCTGCTCTAAGCATGTATCAGCAAGCGCCTTGGGAAGACCTTCAATTTAAACACCATTCTGTTTTATAGCAAATATTTTCTGTATTTCCTTGTTTTGTTTATTTCCAGGGATATTTGTTCCATGCTAACAATGACAAGGGAGACGTTCATAAAGAGTCAGCACCATCACAGGATGTTGAGCACAGCAATGGAAGTCATTCAGACAAGAGATAAGATTTCCCACGTTCACCACTGTCCATAACAAAACTAAAAGCCCAGGCAAAAGGCTGGAGAGGAAGAAGCACCCAATTCTATTCTAAGGCACCAGGCCATGATTTGTGAGACTGAGGATTTCCAGCCTGCAGAAGTCAGTGCTAAAACCACAGGCACTCGCGCAAGCGCGAGGGGTAGAGCTGGTGTCCCTAACAGCCCGCTTGTGCTGACCCCAAACACTTCCAGGCTGGAGTAAGCATGACCACAGCCTGGGGGCTGATGGTGTATTAGATGTAGAGGGTGGCGCTAGCACTTCCCCGGTGAGCTGGGAATACAATGGCTCTGTTTAACCAACTGGACTGTTGGTTACATGACATACATAAGGAATAAAATGACTCTGCGTGCGGCTTTGCAGGCTAGCGAAAGCATCTGAGCTACGCAGCAGAGGGAAGACAACTTCTCCAAGCTAGGTGCTTGAATATAGATGCCTGCAAGGGCCCCATCACCACGTCCAGACTTCCCAGTGCAAACCAGTTCCGCATCTAAAAGCTGTATTTCCACTTCAATATGGACTACACCTAACAAGACCGATGTCTTAAAGCTTGGTACTCATCATCATTCAAATAGCTATATAACTTTTAAACTAGGACTGGCCTGTACGTTTCCAAGAGGGATGTTGCTTCATTTTATCTCTAAACCATCACACGGGCTGTCCCTGTTTCTGAAAGCCGTCTCCCAGGTGTGACTCGCAAGTTAACAGCCAGAATTGCACCGGCTGTTCCAGCTGAGGTCTTGCCATGGGCTTACACAGTAGTATTAAAATTTTCTCACCGCTCCTGAAATTACTTCACCGCATACACTGTGGCACCACACGTGCCGTTCTCATTTTCCAGTTCCTGCTCTTCCCGTAACCAGACCCTTCCTCCTGTGCCTTTGCCAGCTGATGAGCCTCTCACTTCCAGAATCATCTCCTGGTAGAGACAATTGCCCCAGTACTCCCACTGGGCCAGATAAATTTATTTTACCTACAACAAGCGGCCTCTTTAAATGATACATGGAACAGCAACGGGTTTAGGTAATCCCTGTTGGGGATCAATTCCTGCCAAGTTTTGACCGCTATTTATTTTCTCTCATTCCCAAAGATCTAAGTACCAGAGGCGATGATCCACCAAGCAAGAGTGTTAGAAAAGCACAAACATTCCAGCGATTGCGTATATTCCTCTAGGAAAACACTGGAGAAAGTCTGACCAGCGTGACATCTCTAACGCAGACAGAAAATGCAGTTTTCTCCCCCGAGATGCACACCCCTTGGCTCTTCTCAGACAACTGAACAAGGGGCATTTCAGAGCACCCCCTCGCAGTGCTGGATGCCCTAGGGGAAATCGTGCCTCTGTTTCTCTCTGAATTCTAGCAAGAAGCCCAGAGTTTTCAAAGACATTGTTTTTCCCCTTATTTATTCAAGTTAACCGTCTTTTTCCTCTTCACCGCTGTGTCGGATTGGGCGTTTCAGGGATGCTCACCTGCATCTCTGCATTTCCAACGCTACACGCTCCAGAGTGAAAATGACCCAGAATTAATTTTGTGTTCCAAATCTGTGCATCTCTATGTTTGTGATCAGATCCATGCCTTTAGTTTCCTCTCAGCCTTACCCCCCAGGACCATGACACACAGCACGGGACAAGGACGGTGTAATCCTGCCATGCCCTGGCGCTGGCGGGGGCTTCTCCCTTCTGGGCATATCCAGTTCCTGCTTTGGCAGACTTACACATTCTCCCCAGACTCCTGATAAGGCTGAAGTGTTTTCCATCTCTCTGCTTACTCGCAGCACTGTTTAACAAAGTTAAAACATTTGCAAGCAAATAAAAAAGGAGACTTTGAGGCAACTCTGCAGCTATCTATACAGCGCTGCACGAGTTAAAGTCACACATCTAGGAAGGAAAAAAATGCAGCCCTGTAATCAAAACCACTGCTGAGGCTCTTGGAAATTAACAAGGGAAAAGAGAGGGTATGTTCTGCCTTGGCATTTGGAAGCAGTGCACATAACCCTAAAACTAAGCATCTTTCCTGCTCTTCGCAGTACGGGGATGTTGACAAATGCAGGAGAATTCAGAGAAGAACTGGGAGAGCGATCTAAGGGTGAGGGAATACAGAGCATCATCCTAGTCGGCCTGTCAAAGATACTGAACACAGACTTGATCATATTCTAAAATGAGATTTGTAATCTGGGTTGGCCAGTAAGTTTCAAAGTGCTACCACATAAAGAAATTAACCAGTCCTTACTAATCTTTTATTCCGTACACCCTCCACTTGAGCGCAGGTCCTCAGATGATACGTAGGCATCTGACTCCTACCAAAACCAATGGAGTGAAGCATTCAAATGGTTTGATGGTCCATCCCTTAGGGCATCACAGGGCGGAGAATAAACTTAACGCTGATCTTGACAAGACAGGGCTATAAATGCAAAGGCCTGCTTATAGTTTTTAGTGAAGATACACCAGTCTAGCAAAGATTTCCAACACTTTTTAGAATTGCACAACTTTATTTATTTATAAGCATCCCAGAACTGCTGACTATCCAAAGAAATTATTTAAGAAACAAGCTGGGGCTTGCTGGCTGTTTTTTTTTTTTTTTGTTGTTTGGCTTGGTTTTTTTTTTTTTGTGTTGTTTTTTTTTTTTTTTTTTTTTTAATCTTATATTACCCACAGTCAAAAATAACTTTAAAAATCTATGGTGAGACAGAAAAGTGCTAAAACCAGAACTTACTTGCTTATACGCAACAACTGCGAGGTAGATGATTCCTTGAAAAATATAAACCAATTACTTCATCCTGAAGGGAACTGGAAGACACTTCACAAAAGCTGGAGTCCTAATATCATTTTCACCATCACTAAAAGCAGCATAAATCTAGAGAAGCTCAATCAAAGCCAATGGAGCTACATCCAATTTGCACCGGTGCTGCAAAACAAGCTTTAACTCCAGCTAACTTTTTTTGTTCACCGGCACTGGAAAACAAACACGAGGTATTGTGGCTGTCTTGGATGAGACAGTAATTCATGTAGCATTTTTATGTGTATATGCTGCCATATCTCAACCCGAATTTCTTCCAAGAGAATTCATGCTCAGCCATTACAGATAGCTAAGACATTGCCAGAACCTTCCTAAGTTCAATAGTTGAGATGCTAAGTTTATAAATAATTTCCTTTTGTTATGATTTTCAGCTATATGCTGTAAAAGAAAAAGTTAAGGGCTCTATGGCTAAACCTCCATCTAAACATTGACTTGATGAAGGGAATGACTGACTATCCCACCTCGGAGCATTTAACAGAGAGGTACCTTGTGGAAAATTTACTTTTTAAGAAGGAAATTTAAAAAAAAAAAAAAGATTTTACAAGCAGAAGTAATAAAGGCTTACTATAAATGATGCAAACAAAAAGCAGTACGTGTCTGTGCCTCTCAAAGTCTTTTAAAGAGTACATTTGCTCTGAGTAAAGCAGGCAAATAAACTGCCACGCTCTGTGTGTCCTGTTATTTTTACAGCTGCTACCAAATAAAAAAAAAAAAAGTCTTGCATTTACTTGTAAAACTCATGCTTCAGTAAGAAGAGGTGCCAAAAAAAAAATTATTCTCTCCAAGAGACTAACAGTTGCACTTCATAAAGATATCATGAAAGGTTTCAGGGAACCTTCCGAATGCGGAATATCTTCCCACTATGAGGTAAAAGATGGAAAAGTATCTTCCAACAACTACATTTTGTCTCCAGTAACAAGGAAAAACTTGAAATTATTTAAAATGTGCATTTTAGCCATTTTCAAAATGAAAACTATTTCTAACAGAAGTTAACATCTGCTTCTGTATTTATGAAGAACCTGCTCCTCCAAAGAAGCCTTTCTCATTAAGAGACTTTTTTCATGGGCTTAGGAGCCCACAGTTTTCCTACAGGAAAAAAAAAAAAAGGGAGGGGGGGGGGGGTAGTGAAGTAGCTTTTCATTCAGTTATTGATATCTAGCTTCAGAACACACATTTGACAGCTGACTCCCAGACTCAAATTTTGGAAGCCTCTCTGCCGTTATCAAGCGAGCAGCTTGGGATGGTGTAAGGATTCACGGTACAGGTCTTCCCCACAGCATCCCCGTTTAGTTAACAGGGCAACTCAGGGATGGAAGGACCGCTTCTGAAATTCGTGTTCTTAAACATTCCCCACAAATACCAATCAAGTGGCTCCAGAGCGAGACACGACGAAGACTTTTCCAGTTCTTTGATGCTGCTTTGCAGCTTTTTTCCACATGCATCCCATTGTGAAAGGCAGGATATTGAACATTTTGAAACAGTTAATCTTCCTGCATCTGAGACTGGATTTCAGTAATAAACAACTTGCTGTAATTTTTCATCCTCTGGGCCACTATATTTCCAAGAAGCACGGTCAAGATGGCATTTAATAAAAGGATTGCTATATTTATTTGGTTCTTTCTTCCAAAAAAGAAGTCCTACAGAGCAAAGCACCACATCGGACAGTATGGAATACAGCCAGGGTCTTCAGTCCTAAGATACAATTAAAAGGAGTCTGAACACAGAAAGTTTCCTCTCTATTTCCACCCTGAAGATATATTTGTCCTGCATTAAATCTTCGTCAAATCCTTAAGGAAAATTTCTTGGAACAATTTTCTTTCCATTGGAACAACTTATAACTGTAATGGCTGTGAGGTCAATGAAAATGTTTGCAGTCTCTCCTTTCTGGTACTTAAAAATATCCAGCAGTCCATAATGCAAATGAGGATGTGTAAATAAATATATGCGTACATGTTAGCCATTCTTGCTCCCAACTACTTGTTTTCTGCTGCTCTTTTCACTCCACCACAGCTATTTTCACTGGAGATGTTCCAGTGATGTACCGTTAGCTTACTCCCACTGTGGAAATACTCTGGATATTTTTGCAACATAAGAAAACATCACAAAAATCTAATTTATCTCTTGGTGGATATGAAATAAATATACTTTAAAAAAAAAAGGAGCATTTTTTCTTCTTATCTCGAACAGTAGCATTTTGTTGAACTGGAATGACAGCAAATCACCGTAAGTAAACACAGTCCAGCAAGTTATTTGAAGATTCGATTTACGGCGACCTTCTCTGCTATAACAGGCACACTACATCTTCAGCGTAAGCCATCAAGTTATTTTTCCTGTGAGGCATAAATTTGGCTTTTTCCTCCATTTTATGGCTGGAGAAGTAGCTAGTACTGACATCCTGTAGTAAGCCTTAGTGGGTAACTGAATGCAGACTTTGGCATGATGCGGCTCCGTGAAGAGCACAGAAATTTAGCCCAGGATCCAGAACTACAAGTCAACTCCTGGCACGTCCATCCTAAGGTTAAAAACCATTGCCCCCCAGCACTGCTGTGTACCCATTGATGTGAATCTGGCGAAGCACCGTCCAGGACCCTTCCAGGCACACTCAGTAAAACTGCAACTCAAATATGGGTCATCGTGAGGACAACAAACAGCGCAAACAAGACTCAGGCCAATAAACTCAGCTTGGAAAGTCAAGCAGAGAACTCACTCTGTTGGTAAGATGCTTTCAATCTGCTTTAAGAACTTTTTGTGATCTTTTTTTTTTTTTTTCCGTGGAATGCTAAGAAGAATTATGAAGAAGAATTCCCAAACCGACGCATTTTGGTATAAGTCCAGGGAAGCCAACAGAGCTATAGAAATGCAACCCTCTGCTAATCTTTTCATACAGCATCTTTAGTGCCCGTGCAGGGGACCAAAAGAGCCATCCTTTAACACAGATGAAGTTCTAAGAATAAATAAGATAGGACCAGTCCTGCAAACACATTAATGCATACTAAGCAGTATTCTTGAGCCACACAGAGATATTTCTGTAGGAATTGGATGTAATTTAAGATCAGATACAAGGAGAAGGTTTGAAGGCACTCTGAATCTCTGTCGAACCCAGAGGAGACAAAGACCACAGGTCTGTCTTTATAAAACTTCTGCGGGTAAAGCTCTTCCCTGAGGTTAAATCAAAACGAAATTTTCGTTTCCCTTTAAGAAGTTTTAAAACTAAGAGGAAACAGGACGTGTTAACTTGGCCTGAAGGATAACTCTTTCCCTTTCTCCCCATTGACTGTATACAGAGAGAGCAGACTGAGCCTGGACTCCTAAAGCAGACTCTTCACAGGAAGGTCTGAAATCTGGGAAGTGTCAGGTTGTCCCCTCTTTCCCTTCCTCACCTGTAATTTACTGGGTTTTGTCTGGAGGAAAGAAATGTGGGGAACTGAAGGGTGAGACCGGGCAGGGAAACACTCTCGGAAGTCACATTTTTAATATCTTCTGGTTTGCTATTAAACAAGCTAGAAGGCAAGCAGGACAAGGTAGAATAAAAATGTCTCCCACATTCTCCATTTTTAATCACATCCCATTTTGTGTTTCTTCATTTTAAAAACAGAAAAGCTTGAAATGAGATTTTTTCCATGATTTTTTTTTTAAAGAAAGGAATGATCGATTTTCTATAGGCTCCTCATCTCGCAATTTTGTAATTTAAAGCAGTTTCACCAACTGCTCTCTGGAGACATATTTGTAGCCTCCAGGGCATAGGAAGTCCAGTGGAGTAGACGTACACATTCTTCAGGAAAAACAAAACAAACCAAAACAACCTAATGAGCTTTTAAAATCCAAATATACATCAAAACAACCTTTCTACATCTGCCTAAGCAAATATACAGTTTTCCATATAAGCAGCATATTATGTATTATACCAAGAAGCCGACATCTAAGACACCACAAGAGTCACAGTCTGAGGCAACGCTTGCCCATAGACTCTCCGGGCCATCGCGGAGACCAGCAGCCCAACCACGGTTGGGTTCATCATGCTACTGATTTCCAAGCAGCGGGCAGAGATGAGCACAGACTGCCAGCACGGCTGCCTGCCGCTGCCCCTCGCTCCTGCCTTAGGAAGCTGCAGTTAAAAGCACGCATCCCCAGGAGGTTCAAGCGTTTACCAAACAGAAGCTCTAGTGACCTGTGGTCCTTCAAGTCTCTCTCTCACTCTCTGCTTTTGACCCACTAAAATCTACCAAAGACCCTCAACCCCATTTTCACCCGTTTTTTCTCTTCGCACAGATGCTACTATAAAGATTAAAACAGTTTTCCCTTTGGCTATTTTTGTTTGAATTATAACTCATTTCAGCTCTCAAAGGCAATAATCTCTAAATTAAGGGGTTTTGTCAAAATTCCAGAGAGCAATGCTTAGAAAATGATACCGTTTTTTTTTTTTTAGCTATGATAATAAACTCTATAATGAAAATTGAGTATGATAATAACATCTTGTTGAATAGGCAAGACGTCAGATTTACACCATATATTAAATGTGTTGAATGTGATCATAGAGATACTCACATTCAACTGAGACATCAGAGCTCTCAGCAGGAAGTTATTTACAATGAAACAACGCAGCCAATAAAGTTATTTGCTCTCCCTTATAAAAAGAATTCTGAGCATACGTTTTTTTGGTGTGTTTTCACAATTTTCCAAATTGTCAGCATTTACCCATTACTCATCAAATATGGTGATACTACTTAATGTATTTCTTCATCCATTTTGCAGACTGTACCGTCTAACTTCTTGGATTTACCCATCTTGTTATGGAGAATTAGGTGGTCAACCTTCCCCCTGAGGGATGGTAATGAGACTCCGAAGCCAACATAAACACTGTTGTTTTACATCGGAAGGTATGCACCACTGATTTCTCCATAGAAAGGTTATTGTTTGTCATACACTTGCTAGCCCAGATGAATATTGTCCTGTATTTCTCCAAACTCTCTCTCTAGTGTAACTCACCTTTGACTTATAATAAGCCTATTCATTCTCCAAGACCAACCCATTTAAAAACTCAGATTATAGCTTTGATTTTGCCCCTCTTTCCCACTTAAAACATTGTGCATGGACCACTTTAGCTGCCAGCACATTTGAAAATGAAGGAGAAAATTTCTGTTTGATGCACATTTGCTACTGAACGGCTGCTAGTATTCATACAGTGAATGTAATCCCTGTGTATTTCACTCTATTTAAATTCCAGCATAGATCATCAATTAAAATGGATGTGGTTAGAACTTAAGTTTAACAAAAGTATATGTTTTTAATAGTCGGAGGTTCACTAAATGCTTTACAGTCTCGTACTTCATTTTTTGAACCAGGATCAACAATGGAATCAACACAACATGATGGAAAACACTCTTCAAGTGAGAAGGATTTTCCAAACACAACTAAGCTCTGCGATTACTGTCTGCAACTGAAATTGTTTTTCTCTTTGACTGTAAAACAGAGCTACCCTCAAGGAGATGCAAACAAATTGCTTTATTTTCCTAGGCCAAAAAGAACCCAAGTCAGCACTGTATGGATTCTGCTCTCCATTGTTTGTGCTTACAATTGGAACAACATAGAAGACACGGCCAAGTAGAGCAGTAGAGTGACATTTGCTACTGTTAGTTTACAGCAGAAGCCACCATTAGTTTGACAACTGAAACCGAGCAAACAGAAAATGGACAACAGAAGGAAAAAATTCAGAGCAGAATTTGGGGAAAGTTTTGGGGTTTTTTTTGTTGTTGTTGTTTGGGTTTTTTTTTCTGTAAATCAGCCAGCTCTGCTTATTTGGATGGTAGGCACAAGTCTCAGACTTTTGGTAAGGAATTTTAAAGAGAGGAACCCTGGAGTTGGGTCCAGAGGAGCCATAAGCAACACAAGTGAAGGTCTCCAGAGCAGATCTCCCTGTCACTGACTAAGCACAAAGCAAGCCCTCTGCCATCCCCAACAGCTCCAGTTGAAGTGACCCCGATATGGAACACTCAGCAATGACTCACACAGTGAGAGAAAAGCCATCTCAGGAGTCAGGGCACTGCGATGGAGACAAAAACAAAAGGTTAAAGTCAAGGTTTTGAGAGCTCAGCACAATCTCAATGAAAACCAAAATGACACATACCCCAAACGACCAGCACTGCGCAAGAGCGAGCGCCATCGGAAATGTGGTATGTCCCAGGTACAGTGTCTCTGCGCATCTGTAAGACAGCGGTCGGGGCCACACCAGGTATCTCGCACACGCCTCTTCGTGTGCCCTTGTTGCACACACACAGTAGGTGCTCGCCCAAACATGCAATGGCAGTAAAACAGGCAAGCGCAGCAGCAGTCTCAGAAAACCTCTCTCCCAGATGCTCTTTGTACTGGGCAATGGCTTTCACAGCAGAATATGGGCGATCCCATTTTATCTGGGATGCCTAGCCAGCCTGATCTATTTTTCCAAGTGTTGTTTAAATATTTCATGTTCAGCTGCTTCCCAGTAAGTCTGAGCTATGGCAACGAGCAAAGGCCATCTGAACTGAGTGAAGCCTGAATGGGCAATTTAAATATCTGCCGGCAAGGTGTTCCTCCTGCCCCCATATGGACCTGCACTTTACAGAGGGGGAGAGAGAAAAGAAGGGGAGAGGCTGTGAAGGGAAGATGTGTCAGCTCCTGTAGCTTAGCTCCAAGCCTAGTTGGGAGAACAGGCATCCTCCCCAGGGTGCGTGCATGTGTGTTTTTGTTTGTAGCCTGACCTCAGTGAGCATATACAATACTGAGGATAATTACAAAAGTCATATTCCCTTTGGCAGCCTATTTTTATTACATATTTCATATCAGCCACGGGAGGCCCTAAGGCTACTATTTTGTTTGTCTGGAGTCTCTGAGCTAGACGACATGCCCGGGAAAGTCAGTTCATATTTAACCCCATATTCTGCAGATGAAAACCATAATGCAATGCACCTGGGTTTCATTATCGATCAAACCACCAAGGAGGGCACTTACCATAAAGCTCTTGGCTTCCCAGGTTTAAAATTCTCCAAACTGCTTTGATGTCAACATCAAAAACTTCTGGACTACACGAACAACCATTTGCCAGACCTCATCCTTTAATTGTAGCATATCCTACCTCAGTGCACCACTCTCAGTAATTACGCAATGTTCCAAAAGATCATTAATTATGTTGGTTCATTTCGGAGCGAACTGGCTGGGCAGAGGAGACACTGCACAGCAAACCCACAGCAGCACCACGTTTTGCTGCAGGAGGCTTTGCTCCAGCCAGCAGCATCCACATCTGCTGAGATCTCAAGTGTCCCTAACCTCAACGAAATTCAGTAAGAATTAAGATCCTTAGCACCTGAGACAGCAAAGTGACCCAGAAAGTCACGGCCACCCAAATGCGGTATGGAAACTTACAGACACACACGTGGCATTGGTGTTACTCTTAACCTGCAGATACTCACAATGCGTCTCAGCAACGGCAAGCAATCTGTTCCCTTGGCAATCACAGCAAAGGAAATAGAATCAAACTAAGGACTGACCGCAATCAGAACCGCGATGCTTAAAAGTGCTACTTTCAAAGCAATAGTGAGAAAAAAAAAATCTAGGAAAGCTGGGAAAAATGTCTTAGCATCATTGTGGCATACACTGTTTTGTAAAAAAGTAGTGTACCGAAGCAAATTTTTATTTATTCATATGTATGAAAGTCTACCTGTGATGACAATTTCCAGGAAGATTTTTTAAGATGTATATATAAAATGGACAAAAAAACCTTTTTAACTAGGGGAACACTTAGCTTTCTTGCATCTCTTCATAAACATCACGCTAGTGAACAAATTAGTAGAATTAGTACTAGTGAGACTGGAGAGCAGCACTCCTTCCATGGATGTGCCACGTGGCAGAGCTGCTGAAGACCTCATTTTCATGATGATGGTTTGGTATGGAGTTCAAAAGGCCCCATACTATATGCATATTCACAGGCTTCTTCATAGGGTGAATAAATTACTAAGTTCTGACACTCCTCACTTTCAATCTGATCACCAAGTCCGATCACACAGCTCTCTGCAGTAGCGCTCACAGTCTATGTGTGCCTGTTTCAGATGCTGACGCTACCCTGAGAGATGCACAGAGTTAGCAGCTCATGGCACTTCACCACTGAACTACGCGCAAAAGAAGCATTGCTAGTTTATTGAAATGTAAAGAAACTCTTTTGGGACATGTACACAACACAGCTGTTGTGTATGTTTAGTTTTCTGAAACCAAAACAAAATTCAAAATCATATCCTCTCCTAAACTTTCAGCAAAGTTTCACCATGGAGAGCATTTGCCTGCAAGATAACTGGAGATTAAGCAGTACTTTGCTCTAATCAGATAAATTTCTCGTTTTACTGTTATATTATAATATATCAATTGGAGATCTTTCAATTCCATTAAAACTGAAACGGTCAGCAAAACTTCAGAGAGGAAACACAACAGCAACAATAAAAAATGAAATCCCTAAAAAGAAAAGTCAGAAGATAAGATGACAAAACGTCATCCTTGCTTACTCCAGCTGAAAGCTTCGAAATTGTATTCAGCATTTTTTCTCCTGTTGGAAAGCTCTGCCACATGCTCGCTGAGTATCTGGGAACCAGGAATTGCACATGGTCCCCAAGGGCATATTAGTGAAAGTGCTGCTCTTTGTGAAACAGCTACAATCCAACTTACTTGCAATTACTTTTATCTTTTAAGAATGTGCAAAATGATACAGTCTATAAAAATAGTAGGCTCCACCAGCAATATCAGCATTCAAGAGAGTAAAAAGAAATGCTTTTTGAGGCATGTGATCTCTGGTTAGCATCAGAATTAAGTAGGGTGTAAGTATACACGCATTCTCTTCTGCAATACATTTGAATTGTCTTTTTGTTATGAAGTGTAGAGCAATCTTTCACAGCAAAATTTAAAACCTGAAATGGAGGGAGGGCTTCTGTAAAATACTTATAGCTGCTAATTATCAGATGAAGGAGCTGTCAACCTACATTGAAACACGTTCATCCTATTTAAAAGACCTTTTGCTTGCGAAACACTACAAAGTTACTGATTAAGTTCTAAGCCGAGGTTTAAGCCCCACAAAATGTGGCTTATTTGCAGATATAACATGTGAAGATTTGCCTCATCTTTACAGATATTTTACCACCATTAACTAGGACTGTTCCGCCAAGCACTCTTATTCTAAACCTCCTACTCCCTGCTGGTCCCGCAGAAGGAAGGAGCAGGAGCAGCCTCCATCACTACACACAGAATTAGGGTATAATATATTCCCTGAGAAACTTGTACACTTCATTTTCAGCAAAAATTGCAGGAAATAGAGAGTGCTCACCATGATGTCAGAGAAAGACAGATAGTGGAAAAACTGATAATTTCTCTCATGATTTGTTTGTGTCTATTTCTTTAAAAAAAATCAGTTTCGTCAACTAATTTAGTTAATTTTATTTGCAAGTTGAGAGGGAATTAGACTTATAGTTTCAGCTGAATAAAAGGAAAAAAAAACCTTCCCTTTTCCCATGACGCCAATGGCTAAAGTGTTCTTCCAGGCTATGCAGATCCAGGTTCAAATTTTCATCTGCCCCCGATTCACACATGCTGGTTTCCTTAATTTAGCCCTTTGGTTTTATAAAAAAAAAAAAAAAAAAAAAATCTGAAAAGGAGCAAAACTGTTTCTTTCAAGTCAATTTACGGCAATATTTAAGTGTCTAGTAGATAAAGAGATTTGTACAGTCAGGGGATACAAATATTCTCATTTTCCTGTCTGCTTCACACTTGAATCTTCCTAAAACTGGTGACCGGCACACAGCTTCCCACTAGCAAATGTTTCTGTTACGTCTGTATATTGTCTTTCTAAATCCTTTTTACTACACTCTCTGAATTCTAACCGAATATAACACTGCAGGGTCCTGCACGTGGGTCGGGGCAATCCCAAGCACGAATACAGGCTGGGCAGAGAATGGCTGGAGAGCAGCTCTGAGGAGAAGGTCTTGGGGGTGCTGACTGACGAGAAGCTCAACATGAGCCAGCAATGTGCACTCCCAGCCTAGAAGGCCAACCGTACCCTGGGCTGCATCAGAAGTAGTGTGGCCAGCAGGGCGAGGGAGGGGACTCTGACCCTCTCATGAGACCCCACCTGGAGTACTGCGCCCAGCTCTGGGGCCCGCAACATAATAAGGACATGGACCTGTTGGAGCGGATTCAGAGAAGGGCCACAAAGATGATCAGAGTGCTGGAGCACCTCTCCTGTGAGGAGAGGCTGAGAGAGTTGGGGTTGTTCAGCCTGGAGAAGAGAAGACTCTGGGAAGAGCTTATTGTGGCCTTTCAGTATCTGAAGGGGGCCTACAAGAAAGCTGGAGAGGGACTTTTCACAAGGCCATGTAGTGATAGGACGAGGGGTAATGGCTTCAAACTGGAAGAGGGGAGATTTAGATTAGATATTAGGAAGAAATTCTTCATTCTGAGAGTGGTGAGGCACTGGAACAGGTTGCCCAGAGAAGCTGTGGAGGCCCCATCCCTGGAGGTGTTCAAGGCCAGGCTGGATGGGGCTTTGAGCAACCTGGTCTGGTGGGAGGTGTCCCTGCCCATGGCAGGGGGGTTGGAACTAGACAGTCTCTAAGGTCCCTTCCAACCTAAGCCATTCTATGAGTTGATGGACTGTAATGAAAAGGACTGCTGCTAAGATGTCCAAACTGAATTGTCACATGCAAGTGATAACACATGGAAGCACTGAAGAAAACTGCAGCAACATTAATGTAGTTTAACATGCCAACAAATTGTTTAAAAGCCTATCTGAGAGTGAAACAGGTTAACATCACATTCAAACAGCTGGAGCAACATGTGGATTGGGGCCTCATATTCTCATGCTGCCCAAATTTCATCAAATTTGATGAATTTTGCGTACAGTAGGAATTCAAAGTCTTATTTGCCTATTACATTGTCAACAAATCTGCAGAAGTTATTCTCTGTACCTACATGATGGGGCCATTACTACCAGGTACTTTATGCAGTTACATACACGAGTTTACACGAAATTTGCACATATCGTACAAGCTCCCACTGTTTTTTGCATCTGTTCCTCTGTACTCTTATGAAAATAAATACAGAGAACATCTAAAAAAATACAAATCAAACTAAGCCAAGGGCCAGACTGCACACATTCAAAAAGTAAAAATACATCTAATTATGTACAAGGTTGCTATGACCACAGGGAAAAATGCCAATATATTCTAAGCGCTTGGCCCCACTTTTGGCTTGGCCCTCTATTTGGCTCATCTTTATTCATGAGTAAATCTAGTGAAAAAAAAAAATTCAAGAAATATTTTCTGTGATGAAAAGATGCTATTTTTATTGAAGTGCTCTGCAAACATGCTGATCTTCATGAAAAAATCCAGCAGGAGTAATAAAAGGATGAATTTGCTTTCAGTCAAGAATTTATGCTTTGGAAAACTAATTTTGCTCAGGAATTTTGACATCTGACTTCAAATTTTTTTTTTTTTTCCATTTAACTAATTGCACAGCAGATCATTAGCAGTGGTGCATGTTGCCTTATGCCTGACATGTTATGACATGAGATAAATTTTGTGTCAGTTTTTTAATTTCTACACAAAAGGTAGTTTGACCTAGAAAAGAAATTAAGTGTGTATGCTAATAATAAATAGCACCTGATGTTAACTATCCTATTAAACTACCTCTAAAACTGTATATAAATTACTATATTATTCATAACTATTGTCATTATGAAATACTGTCAAAAAACTGTCTAAGAAGATGAAAAAAGGACTTTTATAAGAATAAATATTAGAAGACCAAAATCAAGTTTCTCAGAAACCTGGAGTGAAAATTCCCTAAAGCCACAGCTGAGTTTCTGTTGAGCTGAAGTTTTTTAAATGTTTGCTGTCATTCCAGGTGTGAAAACAGAATCCTAAAGTACTTGAATGTCCTACGAAACAAAACCCACATTGAGGCACCACAGCCTTAGTCAACACTAGCAAGTTTCCTGTCATCTCAAAATATTAATAAATCTTAAATTAAAACATGTTCTGCTGAGGTTAATTCCATGTGCCTGCTGGAAGCACACCTTGCTACCAGGAGCAATGGGGATGCTGCTCTTCCCCTAAGGTTAACCACCACAGGTGTGTGTGATGCTGCTGGTCCATGTCAGAGCGTGGCACACCTCCGAGGGGCAGGACCAGCAGCACACCACAGCACAGGTATGTGTGTGCCTCCGTTTTGGAGATGCTGCCTTGCTCTTGTGCATGTGGACATCACAAAAGAGAGCTCGCAGGGTGGGGGATAGAGCTCTCCTTACCTGGCCTTAAAGGTTAGACCTTGAAAACATATGATTACGTGGAAATTGATTTTTTCTTTCTTAAAGCAGGGCAGCCCTAGCACTCATAGATATAGAAAAAAATTGAAAACACGAACCAGGACAACATAGAGTGCAATGGAGTGATTTGGAAATGCTCATTCACAGTCTGTGCTGGTTTGGGATGGTGAATACTGCTTGGGATTGTGCGGGGGGAGAGCTGTGGAGGGAGGGAGGGCTCGGCATACCCAGAGCCCAAAGGTCAGAAATACCTTAGCAAGGATGAAGAAAGTACAAGTGGGACTTGGCAGCCAGACAGAGTCCTGCTTTCTTTGCATGGTGGCCTACAGCAGCCAGTGGAGCCTGTGAACTCCTCATCCATTACACACAAAGGAGACCCACTTTGCTCAGAAAGATTTTGGGACATGCAGTGACTAGCAGGATAGTCATGTGCGTGCTGTTTTATGCAGGAGTACAGCTTTTTCCTTCAGTAACTCTCCACTCAGCACAACCTTGAGTGCTCTGCTCCCAAACCAGAGAAATGCTGCAGGTTCAACCAAGTACTCTCCTTCCCTGCAAAACCTACACACTGCCTCTCTCCAAAAAGTGAGCAGCTATAGAGCCACTTATAAGCAGGCTCTGCCTCACCTTCACAGGGAGAGGAGAGAGAAGACAAGGGAAGCGGAGAAGGGTGGTCTCCGATCCTCGCAGAGCTCTTCGCAGGGGCTGTAAGGATGCTAACGCTGATGAGAACTGGGTGGTGGTATGACACCCTCCTGGGTGGCTGTGGCTGCTGGAGGGCATGGAGCATCCCCAAGCGTGCAAGCAAGGCACAACACTGCTGCACCGTGTGTCTGCGGCTCTCTTGGTATTTACACCAAATGGAAAACACTCTGGGAAGAAATGGGCAACCTCTGTAACACCCTTCACAAGCATCAGTGTGCCTTATCTTATTATTGGTGTACGTCAGTGGCTCCCTGCCACACGCAGGCACACACACGCAGGCAGAGCACAGCTGCCTCCACAAAGTAACCTCGCACAAGAAGCAGCTTTCATAGATGAAACGCCTCATCTGTGGGGATGGGACTAATCAGCGAAGGGATACGTGTGTGCTCGTGTTATGTGTCTATTTCTCCAAAAGCACATCTATTGTCAACTGTTTTGGACATTTGTCACCATTAAAACAGCTTTAAAATTCTTCTGAAAAACAGATGATGTTTCTCAAATACACAGCTGAAAAACAAAAACTCAGGGTTGGATTCATCTTACTTAATTTGAGAGGTCTCTGCCGAAGTCTCCCCCAGAGCTGGTAGCTGCAGAAGTTACTCATTCTGAGGGTATGATTCATCTACCTAAATGTAAATGTCTTTCGGGTGGCATGAATCCAGCTGATCTCACTGATTATCCTGTGACTGATGCAGCTATAGCTCCAACGCGCTCCTAGACAGCCAGGTCAGAGGAAGCCTCTCTCGCTGCATCAATGACTATCGGCCAGGATACGGCAACCAAAACCACACGCACCCTCTCCAGCGATGCCTTCGCAGCGGGCTACTAAAACCTTTCGTGTGGGCAACAAGCGGGACTTGCCAGGGGAGATGCCGAACGCCAGACCGACGAGTTACCCGTTCCCCGGCGGCTGGGGCGGTAGAAATGCCGGGGTGGGCTAGCAGAGAGCAGAGGGGAGGCGAACAGATGCCACAGCCGCTGTCCCCGCGCCTGACACCAACACGCGTGTGTCGCCCACGCTCGCTCCCCCCTTTCCCCCCCCCTCCCACCCGCGGCCGCGGCGCTCACCTGAAGCAGGTGGTGAGCTCGCCCGTGGGCTTCAGGCAGGGGTAGCGGGTGGTGGCGATTTTGTTCTCGGAGCAAACCTCCCTGCAAGGCGGGGAGTGGGATTATCAACAAAAAAAAAAAGGAGAGAAAAGAAAAAGAAAAAAAAAGAGGGGGGGGGGTGCGCACAGAAAAAAACAGCAGCACGGGGGTCCGCGGCCGGGGGGGGACATGACACCCACCTGTCGCCGTCCTGTGGCTCCTCCCGGTAGGTCCAGGCGTGCCCCAGCGCCAGCAGCAGCAGCAGGCGGAGCGGGGCCAGGCTGCCGGCCGGCCGCCCCATCGGGCCGCCTCTCCCCTGCGCGCCGCGCCGGCTCTGCCCGCCCCGGCCGGCGGCGGGGCTGCGCCGACCCGCCCGCTCCTCCCGCCCCGACGGAGGGCCGCCCCCCGCTGCCGCTGCCGCCGCCGCCGCCGCCGCCAGATGTGCCCCGCGGGGAGGGGCCGCGCCCGCCCAGATGTGCCGGCAAGATGCGGCCCCGCGGCGGGGCGGGGCGGGGCAAGGCGGCCAGATGTGGAGGGGTCGCGGCAGATGTGCGGCGGGGGTAAGGGGACGTCAATCTACCCCCTCCCGGTCCCTCGTCGTCGTTCCCCCCCCCCCCCCCTCCCCCCCTCGGCTGCAGGGGGAAAGGTGCGGGGGGTGCCCGCCCCAGCGTGAGCGGGGCAGAAAGTGATGGTAAGGTCTGAAACCCGTGGGGGTGAGCAGCAGCTCTCGGTGCACCATCACTGATGCTTTCCAGATTCGTCTTTATCTTCAATCTCTTTCCCAAAGCAGCAGAGCAGTTCAAAGCATCTCTGCTGCGACGGTTGTTTATCCTTGTGTACGGCTGCCACTTCCCCGCCATTCATAAAAAGGAGATTAATGACAACAGACTTTGATAAAGTAGTGCATCGGGTCTGGCCCGCTGTACCATATCCTGTTTTCACAGTTAAACTACCTGGGACCAGTGGAGCGAACCAGCAAAGCGACGATGCCTTTGCAAAGTGTTTGGCCAACGTATCAGCTTTGATTGAACTTCCTACAAGCATGAAAGGTTGCAGGGAAATGAGGGCATGCCAATCAGCCTTACTCACACTTTCACCTGTAGTATAAATGACCTCATTTTACAGCCAGAAAAATCAGTGATACGTGAGCAACAGTCTGTGCCTATATATTTCTATTCTATGATTTTTACAGACAGAAATGTCAGGGATGTGCAAGTAACAAACTGTAACTCCTCTATTAAACCAGCACAGAAGTAATAAAGGTGTGTAAGAAGACTCGAGCAACCCTCCCTTCTACTTTTTGCTCTGCCAGAGACAACATTTGAACAAATCATTTCACTGCTCAATGCCTCAGTTTCCCCATCTGTAACAGGAAGACCCTGATAGTGAAATAAATAAATACATGATGCACATCCCCATATACAAATCAGCTCTGATTAAGCTGTTAATCCCTTTGGTATGTTGTCCGGGACCCAGAAGAAGGCTAATGATAGATGGACTCTTACTTGGGAAGCTCTGGGACTTGTCTGAAGTTTTCCCTGTCTCGCGCAGCATCTGCTGTCACCACAGGCTGCTGTACGTGCAGTGAACTGCCAACTTCAAGGTATTTCTCTGCTCTAGGTGCCACTGCACATTTTCTCTGTTCTTGTGCTCCCTTAAGCAAGGGAGTTCTGCATGGCAGATTTTTATATTTTTTTTGGTTTTGCTTTTGCTGTTGAGAGGATGTTTTAGATGTTTATTCTTTGTAATTACTTCTTTTCCTTTATACAAATAATGAGTAAGCAAAGACAGGACTTGCTGTCTTGAAGCCAGTGAAAACTGTGAGTGTTTCTTGCAGGGCTAAGCCCCAGTCTCTCTCACACAGCCGCTCCTGATTTGGAGATAACAGGAACAAAAGCAGGACCTGGGTGCTTGGACCCAAGCGCTCGGGAGACACCTGTCTCCACATCGCGTTCTTTACCCTCCCACCCCAAGTGCAAAGTATCCAGTGACAAGGTCTGGAACGAAGAGAGGTTTGCACTGCTGTAACCCCTGCGATGTCTGTCTATAGATAACAAAGGATTTAATTTACCACATTCCACAAGTGGTTACAGTCCCTCCAAAAAGCTCTGTTTTTTAAAGAAATTTAATCATACCCGAGCACAGAGCCGCAATCCTTTGGATGATTTCTAACTCAGACCCAAGTGTCATGACTGCAGAAGGACTCTGATTTTCAAAGGATCCCTATAGGGGCCTGGCATAAGTATGTTCCCCAAAAGTGTTTTTTTCCTGAACTTTTGCCATTTGCTGCAGATCTGATTCACTACGTGAATTGCTTAACTCAGCTCTCTGCCTTTTCTTTAATGCCTGCCACCCACATAGCACTGTATCAACACACTGTACTATCTTTTTAATTAAAAATACTATAGCAGCTTACGTATGTTTTCATTTAACTCATGCAAACAGCCTTGTTAACTTAAACACGGTAACCTGCAGGTGAAGCTGATCCTGTACTCAACTCTGCCAAAGCAGGCCCCAAAATTTTAGATAGGAAAGAAATTAAGTGTGATCAATAGTAGATAGAAAAGAGAGGTTAAACAACATCCATACATTGCGGTTGGTAACCCTATTACTGCTGAATACATTAAAGTTGAGGGTTTCATCATTTTGCTTCATCAGCTTCATCTCAGCTTTAATGACCGTGCGGCCAGGGCCACCCTGAGAACACGGCTTGCTTCCTGGAAAGTGTGAAGGGTGGCGGTGGTTAAGGAAACACTGAAATGTTCCTGTTGCCTCAGGGAAGGAATGATCTGGGGCTGTTTTCACATATAGTAAATAAGCAGAATGTGATTTCTCGTGCGAGGGATGCTTTTCCTTGTGCAGGGTCATGTTAGTTTTGACTTGCCCAACTCAAGCACGTATGAAGTTGATTAAGCTGCACACTAAATCTTGGAATGCTCTCAAAGAAAAGAACGAGGAATTCAATGCAGTAAAGTGCTTATCAGAAGTTTTATTTATACTGTTTATGTAGGAAGATGCATTGTTTCCTGCATAATTTGTTCGTTCATAATGTTGTTAAATTAATAATACAAATTTGAGTTTCTTTTCTGGATTTTGCTAGCAACTGGAACAGCTCAGAGGCAAACTTTGATTGCCACCTCCAATGAGGACCCTTCAGAAACCCATTTCTGTAGTGAAAAGGCACAACCTCTACACATGGCAGAACAGGGGGAGAGAGCATACAGAAAAATTTAGAAATACACTGAGGTCATTCTCATCCATGAAAAGCTCACAAGATCTTGAGCAGTTATTGTGTTATCCTACTACCAATAGACCTCCATCGGAGCTATTGAATTAGGCCCAGTACAAATGCGCAGAGAGGTTTGCAAGATTAATGGCAATCCTGAACACAGAAGATAATTTTTTCCTACTTACCACCCCCACCTTTAAAAGTACTATGAACATCATGTTGGGGGGTGGGGAGGACCAGCGGTTAAGGGGTTTTTGTCTCTTTAAGATGTTTCACTGGAACCTTCAGAGGTATGCACTGTGATTTTTCTTAATCTGTTTACAACCGACATTTTCATCAGTGCATTTTCCATCTGCTTCAATTAAACAGCAAGTAACCAGTTATTGTAAATAGCCTTAATCCCACTACAGCATTGTGTTTGTATCAAGTGCCTTGGTGGCAACTCCACCAGATCTCCAGCTGCTGGTATTGACATGTTCAGGGAGATCACAGCAAGACTGAAGGTGTAAACAAAGAGAAAACAGAAGTTTTTAGGAACATCTTGGGCCTACTTTTTGGGTTTGAAAGGCCTTATGTTGGTTATTTGTGAATTAGGCTTCCTTCCAGGTGAATGCCCAGACTGAACCTGTCCAGATCCAAAAAATATGCCCTGAATAATTACATCTAGTTACCCAGAGAGAGATGTGGAGTTTCTTCCTAACTTTTCTGTGATTAACAGTTGCCTGGCCTTTAAAAGGCTGCGTGAAGCAAGGAACAAATAGGCAGAGCAAAGGCAAAGAGTGAAAGCAAAAGCTGTCAGAGGTGATCCATGAGTCCACAGGAAGGGGACAGTAAGGAACTGAGAGAAAGGACAGAAAAAAAAAGAAATAGGAAGAAGCAGAGGAAAACCAGGGAAGAGAAAGGAGCTGAAGAAACATCAGGGAACCTTGCAGTAGGGGCTGCGGTCTGCCCAGGTCTAAGCAGGTATTTCAACCTGAAAGAGGATGGTAGAGCAGCCATATGTCAGAGCCGGAAAGAGGTAGGAAGGGATGCTGAGAAGACGGTGGTATGGTCAAAGCAGCACGCAGTTATGTTTGGTGACAAAGAGCAAAGGGTGAGGAGAAGAAGGGCTAAAAAACTAAGGGAAGGGGGTTATGCCTCTTGCTTCTGTTGTGGTTGTGTCTTGAAAAGATGAGAAACAGAATCACGGAATCACAGAATGGTCAGGGTTGGAAGGGACCTCTGGAGATCATCTAGTCTAACCCCCCTGCTGTGAAAAACTGTGAAAGTGAAAATATTTTATTTATTTTTCCTACTAGATACCAGGTGTTATCTTACTTCTGAAGCCCAACATATGAAATACACCACAAAACATGCATTAAATAAAAATACTTTTTATTTTTATAAAGAGGGAAGATACTTCTCATCACAAACACTATTATGGCACTTAATCAATCTAGGAGAAAAAAAAGGCTCTGCTTTCTGTCAAAGGCATTTTTAGTAAAATGTGTTAATGCAGGACCAAGATAGTTGAAATGTGTGATGCACGTGTTTTTAAAAGAGCCATGGAAAAAGGCACCTCGGAAGACATGCAACGGTGACCATCAGGCATTGCCTCCAAAGAGCATCACAGCTACGGAAAGGAATTGCCCCGAACTGTTTCCTCCATTTCACAGATAATTACAGGGCTCATCTTAGATTAGTAGCAAAAATAAACACCTTTGGATAATATCAGCTAAAACAATAGCACTGCTGACCAAGCAGAAAATAGGTAAACGATACTTCTAATCCACCCAAGCAAATCCTGACCAATACATGGGACATGGCATGACACTAACCAGAGCTGACTTATTTTCTCAAGGGTTAGGTTTGAATTCCATTTTGTTATAAGAGATTAGAGCTGAAGAATGTGAGATCTTCCGTGGCATCCCAGCTATCAAACACCGTTGGCCTCCGAGGTGCGTATGTGCTTCTTGTCAGTCCAGGCTCCTTTGACAAGGCTTGGGCCATCGCTCTAAGTGCACGGACAGCAAGATAAACAGATGCCTTCTGCCCAGTCTTTGTAATAGTTAGAACAAAGTCCCTGTGCTTCTGAGATTTACGAGGTTTTCCGCCTAAAGCAGCAATTACTCCTGTGATGATCATGCCATGTCAGTGCCGTGCTAGAGAAGCCCCGGGTGGTGAGGAAGACTTTGGAAGGTCATTGATCGAGAAATCAATTTTTAACCACAGATGCACAGAAATACCTGCACAGTTCCCACATGTGCATACAAGAAACAGAATACGTGGGAAACTGGATCTGACGATACAAACTGAAGTAAAATTTGAGCGCTTGTTCTTTTGTTTGCAAATGCACATCGTGGTGGCAGCACAAAGGAAGATGGCCCTGGGAAGTATTCCTTTTTTTCCCAAACAAATTAGGTAGTTCTTTGATGAAAAAAGCTGTGGGAGCCCTGTGTTAGCATGCAAGTTGCTGCAAAGGAAGTGCAACACTCAAGATTGTTGCATGTGCACGCCGCCAAAAGAGGTCATAAATGGCCAGACTCTAACAGCCCCCCCCCTCCCCATTTTGGACCACGATTGATCCCCAGCAAGGCAGGGGAGGAGGGTGTCTTTGAAAACGACATGCTGAAAAGTGAAAGGCTTGAGCAAGAGGAGACCTTAGTGAAAAATCAGTGTTAATTGAAAACTTACAACTAAAGGGTGTTTTGTTTGTTTGTTTTTAATTACATATGGTAAATCAACAAGCCTTTATTTTGGAATATGGAATACGGCTCACAGAAGAACAAGGATGTATCAGTTTCAGTCAATGGTTTGCAAATGCTAGGAAAGATATTCCAGTAAGTAAGGCAACAAGCCACATATGTAGAAGAAATCAGAAGAGAATGGATGATGCAACCGCCCAAAAATGTGTTTTTCAACATGCTCACACACACGCGCACATGTAATTCCCATGCATACGAGCAAGCAAAACGGAGGAGAAAATGCTTTCAATTACTTCCTCGGCCTCAAACTGCTTATGTGACCTTGGGTAAATGACATAGGACCAGACTTTCCACAGTCTAAATATCTCTAAGCATGTGGGTTCTAATCTCTGAATCTCAGCACGCCGTCTACAACATGACCTAATCTCCTCTTTCCCACCTTTGTTCAGGTTCGCTTATGTGAAGTCTAAGGTATTTATTTGAGGGGCAAAATTTGACACTGACGACAGTATCAAGATATAAAATAGACATCTTTAAAAGCACAAAATATACCTGTTATGTATAGAAATTGATATTTCACACTACAGAATACATAACAGTAGTTTCCTGCTTGTTCCTGATGCAGATTTCTTTGAGGAGTGCTGCACGCTGCAGTACTAACTTCACTGTGTTATTCCAGAGCTGCTAAACCAAAATTTAAGCATTATGGACCCATCCACAGCAAGTGGCAGTGAGCTCGGGTGTCTGCCACGGTCTGGTCCCCGCACGCGGAGCCTCCTGCAGCCTGCGGTCCCACCTGCGGGGCGGGCAAAATCAACTCCCCGTGCAGCTGCTTTGCAGCTACGTCGTGACGCAGCCCAAGGCGGCTCAGGCAGCGGCGGTTACACCTGCCAAAAAGCTGCTTTTCCGCGGCCCGCCGGAGCCTCGCTCGCAAAGGGCCGCCCGTATTCGCAGCCGCGCAGGGATGCTGAGGAAGACCTGTGGCGCCGGGGGAAGGCGAGCAGCCCTCACGCTGCTCTGCTCACGGCGGTCCTTGGAGCCCGCGCCAAAGCAAACGCAGCCTGGAGACTCCGCACACGTGCCCCTGCTGTGGCATATCCCCCCCCCCCCCCTCCCCAGCTGTGTTTTCTTTGGCTCGAGTGCCCGCAGAGCCATGGGCACTCCCCCGGTGACAGATGCATTAACGTGGGCGCGACTGGACGGAGGTCCCAAAGTTTTCAAGCCCTCTCAGAGAGCGCGAAGTCTGTCTTCATTTAGCGATGGAGTCCTTGTTCATATAGTTATGGGCCAAGCTGAGTGCAGGGATTATTGAAAGGTGTATGGTTATGCCACAGACTTCGAAATCTGCCTTTCCTGGGGCGCTAACCGCATCTGCCCTCCGTGGAAAAGCCGGCACACACACACGTGCATGCACACCGCCCCCAACCCTTACCTATAAATCCGCTGACGAAGGAATGTTTTAACTTGCGTGTAATTTATAAGTGGGCTAATGGAGTTTGCCCAAACATAAACCCCCTCCGCTCACAGACTGAGGCAGGTTACTTAAACCGAAAATCAGCCTGGCATGACATTAGAAGCAACTCCTTCGCACTGACGGCGCAGATTTCCCTGCCATGGAAATAACAGTATGTTTCATGCTTTTCATCTCCTGCACACTGTTTTTGTCACCTTATTAGTACTGATACGTGTGTCCCCCCTCCCCTCCACGATTTCCTTCTAAATGAGGCAGCTTTTACTGGAGTTTCACTCTGCCCTTTGGTGCAACACATGTAACTCATCACAGAAATGGGCTCGATTCAGATCAGTCACCCATTTCACTGAAGTTAATCTGGCAAAACACAAGTGAAAAAAAGAAGAATACGACCTTCACTCCACAGCTTGTGACAGCTCGCTCACTGCTTATTTATTCTGCACTCCTTGCAAAAACACTCCACACATTCAATCACATCTCAAAGAAAGGGGTCAAAAGGCAAGTGTTTTTAAACTGTCTCGGTTAAAGAGTCCCTTCCCATTAAAGCCATGCTGGTTGTGTCAGAGATAAAAGACTGTTTTCTATGAGGACTGACCACTCTTGACAAATCAACGATAAATTACTCAGAAATACGCTCTGGCAGATTCATTGCAGGAAAATGAATCTCCAGGCACCCTCCATCTTCAGCAGCGAACGCTGTGTAATTCTGCTGATGTTTGTATGAAAAACATAAGAAATTACATGAATCTTTTAGTGCCTATTTCAAGAGCAATGGTTCTCCTTCTGGCCTGATCCCTACGGTGGATGGCCAAAGATGAAAAAGTTTAAGGCGACGGCATGGGGCACTTGTTGTGAAGAAAATCAGTGACAGGAAAAAAAAAATAATCTATTCTTCTGAGCTTGCAAAGCGCTGACTTTCAGTAATCAGTGATGGATGTGGTAGACTTCAAAGTTTGTCAAGCACAGGCAGGAAGCAAACGGAGCATGTTGGGAAAGATAATTTTCCTGCCAGAAAAGGGGAAAATCCACATTTGGATGTCCATTTACTGAAGTGTTAATTGCTAGGATAAATACAGAATTTTGCCTTGAGAACAACGTTTCTCTCCAAAACAAGCAATTTTCATCAGGTTTGACTTCAGGCTAGAAGTGTCCTAATCCTTGTCTATCACTAAAAGGCTGATTGGCCTCAGCAAGGAATCACAGGTGCTTTACACCAATGAATCTAAGACACATTTCTTCACATTTACCCCATTGCAGGTCATTTAATATTACAAGCAGTCAGGGACTGATCCCCTGTACACCTTCCATCTTGCTAGAAGATCTTTCAAAATTCATCACACTAATCCTTATACGCTCACGCAAGCACCAGTGCTGCTTTTTGCCACCTGACTTCTGCTCCTTTTGCCATCTGTCCCAATTGCACAACTTTTGAGCAAAGGTTAGATTAAAATGAGGAGAAGGGTATTTCTGGAGAAAACACCCACAGTTCTGCTCCCACTCTACATCCAAATATCTACATTGCTACCCAAAGATGCGATAGCAACTCAGAACAGTGTCTGTGCTAGCTCAAAATGCAGGTGACTGAAAACTCATGGTCTCCTGTATGACCTTCACTGCCCAGTGTGACACAGCAGGAGCCTGCAGTGGGCTAGCAGCAGCTGTGAAGGGCTTTCCTCTGCACCAGAGCCTGGATTTGATACCTTCTGCATCGTCTTCTGCAGGCATTTGCACTGGACACAGCTATGAACGCAGGCTGAAAACACACATCCTCCTTCCTCCCGTGGCTCTGGGAAACACGGAGTCCGTGCTGAGCAGCCCTGTTGTTATCAGCGCTGTCCTCACTGATCACTACGAGTTTCCAGTGGTGATGCTCACAGCTTGGGTGACCACTGTAAAATGAAAGCAAATAGCTCAGCTGAGGGGCTCACCTGCAACGCTGAATGCATAGGGTGCCAGTCTCCGTACGGCCCCAGGAATGGAGAGATCGAGGTTCAGGTATCTGCTGCATCCCCGCTGATGGGTGAGCCACTTGGGTGCAGACCCCCAAAGCCACAGAGGCTCCACACCGCCAGGGAAGGCAGCAGGCACCAGGCATGCCTTCTGGGATCTGGGCCTCGGCCCCTTCATGCCCTCCGCTATAAGACCCCCACCAGTGCCTGGTGATTACTGATGCACACCTTCCAGGTGTCTTCAAGGCAATACAGAGTGAGGTCTTGAAGACCTCAGGACACTGTGATCCAAGTACTTGGGAAAGACAAAATGAGAAGTCAATTAGCTATACTTAAGTGCTTAACAATGATGTTCAGCATCTCCAGCAGTGCTCTGGAAGGACCAAAACACTGGAGAATTATGTTACTTTGTTCTTGTAGTTCCAAACGGTCCTCTGCAGCCAGCAAATCATATTTCTCTTTTTTTGCTATGTATCATGTAATAGATTTTCCAGGTCCATGCTTCAGCCAAAAAAAAAAAACCAAAACCCAACAGCAAAACCCAAAAAATCATGTAGAGAAGACAAGTATCTGTTGAATGATATTTACCTCACCTCAAAGAGGTGAGGGTGATTTCAATACTCCAGAAAATTAGGTGGTTTTGTATTATGACTGTGCACCTATTACTTACCAAAGTTAGGTCAACTATTTTCCTGCCTAAGAAGTAATTGTCGGAGAAAAAGAGCAAACAAGGGAACAATCCTGACAGCAACTCATTTCTACTGGACAACAAGGGAAATTAGCAGTGCATACCTTGGCACTTAGCTGAACTAAGCTGCCTTTCCTTACTGACTCTTCCTTCAGGCAGCGCGTCCAAATATTTCCTTGGAATATGTTCATAGTGTGTGCAGGAGCTATTTATAATCTACAACACTTATTTTTGGATTAAATACATCTAGGTGGCTAGTTGCCACGAGAGCAAAGGGGGTTTCAGTGAATTACAAGCATGTGTACGAGATATTACACTTGGGACAAGGCATTTCCAAGCTAAGCGGCCCATACAAGCAAACAGGCTGTCAGACGTGGTGCGAGCAGGCACAGCACAAGAACCGGCTGAGCGATGCATCAGCGTGGCCTCACTGTCCTGGCATCCTCTGCCTGTTTTGGTGAGGGATCCCTCCAGGGGATCCTCTTCCAGGCTCAGGCCAGTACTAAAGAGCAGCCAAGGGGCAGCTCAGAAGGGCTCCTCTGTTTATTCAGTACCTGCCCTGATTTTAGACAGTGTGTCCATTGGCTGAAGTCAGTCCCATGGCCAGCCAACTGCCTCCTGCAGAGGAGAAGAAACGTTCGAGGAGTGTCCATCTGACACCTCTTGTCAGCCACTGAAGTCTCCCAACTTCTCTTAGATGTGTGGTTTGTACAAGATGACCCTGGCCTCCATGCCATTCATTCCCAGGCTTGCTGCCTTCTCCTCCAAGCCTTTTTCCTATGTCTTTCCACCCACCCACCCATCTCAGACCTCCCCTTCCGTGCCTGGGTTGGCATCAGTGCCTCCGTCCTCACAGCAGCACTGGCTTGGAGCTGGGTTAACAATTGCCCGGTACAGCATCCTACCCCAGATGTGGGCAGGGCTCCCACTCTGGGGACTGATGGCATCAGCCACTCCACAGTGGACACAATTAACGTATAACTATAACAGCACCTTCTCCCACTAGGAATTCCATCTGAACAGCAGTGAATGCATTTGTTAGCTAATGGTTAGATATGCCCGCTATGCTACTCCTGCTGCTCCGTAATGAAAGGTGGGTAATCATTAACAGTGCAACAAACTCATAAACTTGTTCATACATGTTTATTCTTCAGTTGCTCCTGATATACTGCAGTCTTTACCAATCTCAGTAAAATAATTTGGACATTCAGCATGTGTCATGCAACCCTAGCTTGTGCTGACAAAGCCCGTGGTATATGGGGTAGGTGAGGTCGCTAAGCCACTAGCCATCATATTTGAGAAGTCATGGTGGTCTGGCGAGGTTCCTGCCGACTGGAAAAGGGGAAACATAACCCCTATTTTCAAAAAGGGAAACAAGGAAGACCCAGGGAACTACAGGTCAATCAGTCTCACCTCTGTGCCTGGCAAGATCATGGAGCACATCCTCCTGGAAACTCTGCTGAGGCACGTAGAAAACAAGGAGGTGATTGGTGAGAGCCAGCATGGCTTCACCAAGGGCAAGTCATGCCTGACAAACTTGGTGGCCTTCTATGAAGGGATTACAGTGGCAGTGGACAAGGGAAGACCAACTGATGTCATCTACTTGGACTTGTGCAAAGCATTTGACACTGTCAACCTGGTCTCTAAATTGAAGAGACATGGATTCGACAAATGGACCACTCAGTGGATAAAGAACCAGCTGGACGGTCACACTCAAAGATTTGCAGTCAACAGCTCGATGTTCAAGTGGAGAACAGTGACAAGTGGCGTTCCTCAGGGGTCGGTACTGGGGCCTGTATTATTCAACATCTTTGTCAGTGACATGGACAGTGGGGTTGAGTGCACCCTCAGCAAGTTTGCTGATGACACCAAGCTGTTTGGCGAGGTAGACACGCTGGAGGGGAGGGATGCCATCCAGAGGGACCTGGACAGGCTGGAGAGGTGGGCCCATGCCAACCTCATACAGTTCAACAAGGCCAAGTGCAAGGTCCTACATCTGGGTCGGGGCAATCCCAAGCACAAATACAGGCTGGGCGGGGAATGGCTGGAGAGCAGCCCTGAGGAGAAGGACCTGGGTGTGCTGATTAACGAGAAGCTCAACATGAGCCAGCAGTGTGCGATTGCAACCCAGAAGGCCAACTGTATCCTGGGCTACATCAGTAGAAGTGTGGCCAGCAGGTCAAAGGAGGTGATTCTGCCCCTCTACTCCACTCTTGTGAGACCCCACCTGGAGTACTGCATCCAGCTCTGGAGTCCCCAGCATAAGAAGGACATGGACCTGCTGGAGCACGCCCAGAGGAGAGCCACGAGGATGATCAGAGTGCTGGAGCACCTCCCCTATGAGGAGAGGCTGAGAGAGTTGGGGCTGTTCAGCCTGGAGAAGGGAAGGCTCCGGGGAGATCTTATTGCGGCCTTCCAGTACCTAAAGGGGGCTACAGGAGAGCTGGGGAAGGGCTTTTTACTTGGGCATGTAGTGATAGGACGAGGGGGAATGGCTTTAAACTGGAAGAGGTCAGGTTTAGATTAAACATTAGGAAGAAGTTTTTCATTTTGAGGGTGGTGGGGCACTGGAACAGGTTGCCCAGAGAGGTTTTTGAGGCCCCATCCCTGGAGGTGTTCAAGGCCAGGCTGGACATGGCCTTGGGCAACCTGGTCTAGTGGGAGGTGTCCCTGCCTATGTCAGGGGGGTTGGACCTTGACGATCTTCAAGGTCCCTTCCAACCTAAACCATTCTATGATTCTATGATTCTATGATCTAACACCCAGATGCTGCCAAATCTTGGGTTAGCCCTTCACAACTGAAATATTGAGTGGCAAGCACGCCTTTCCTGACATGGAATCCTTTTTCTCCGAAAACGTGCACTCTGGTGATGAATTATATGTGTATATATATGTAAGTATATTGCTATCTATCCTCCTGGCCCAGCTATAATCACTGCTCTGTACGTCCCGGCTTGTCCCAATCCATTTTTCATGAGGAATGTGCCGCTTTCTGTTATACAGACAGTTATATAAGTAACTCTCAAGCTACTCGCAACTCATATCTTGTGGCCCCACTTTAGGCCATGTTTGTTTGTAATGAAGAGATTTCCTGAACGTTTCCAGCAAGAAGTGCCATGGGAGTTATATTACTAACAAGGTGACAAACACAAAGCCTGGTTTCTGCCGTTATGGAAATCAATGGCAAAGTTCCTACTCAGACTTCTACCAAAGGAGGATCGAGTTGACTTTTAACTGGATGTATGCCACAGACTGTCAAACCTGTGAGTTATTTTAAACGGCCAAAAGAGCATATTGGGAACAGCTATGGCTGCGTGTTACTCTAATGAGAGCCCACAACTGGAAATATTTTTTCCACTGGTTTGTAATTCCCGGGAGAGGACTATGTTAAAATTGCTCACAGACCTTCATGCCTTCAGCTGTACTTACCCTGTTTGTGGCTGGCACACACATATTCCTCTCCTTTTTCTGGCCAACTGTCCAAATTATCTGCAGCCATTGGGGAAAATGAAAACTGAATCTGCGTAACATAAGAGCCACACTGATGAAGTCCTACCACAGCTACTTGGAGATAGGAAGACATGTGTGGACAGCAAAGTCAGGTTGTCAGTCTGAGCGAGCAACGTGACACTGAGGCAAACAGCAAAACACAGACCAACCCAGAAAGCCTTGGCACTGCAGAGCAAAGAGACCAAATTTCCTCTAACACAGTTTAAGCAATGTAGTTTTGAAGGCCAGATCTACACTACCTGGGGGATGTCCCAATCAGAACCCAAACTCATTCATGTCCACGCACACAGATTGCAAGCCAGCTCTCGGTGGCAGGTTTGGGCTAACCTTTGGACCAAAAGGTAGTTGGTTGTGTGGATGTCTCAGAAATACACCATATCTCATACAAAACAGCCTTCATTAGTACAGCAAGATAGCAATAATTCAGAAGAATGGATAAACTAGACCTGGTTCAATATCACTTTTCTCCCTCAGTATTTCTGTGTTAGAAGAAAAGCATTAAAACGGAGTAAGGTCAAAGTATGGCAAAAAGAGCCATAAGCAGGAAATGTCCAGCAGCAATTTTACTCATGAAAGAAAGACACCACAGGATTTTGTTGCTCTGAAAAATTAAGACTTTGAACTAAGCCACAAGTGAGCAGGGGAAGGGAAAAGCACGAGATGATAATTTTCAGTAGTATCAGCTGCCTGCTGGAGGCTGTGGGAAGCTGCCTGCTCCTGTGGCTGTGGGTCAGGGGCACATCAGGCCAGTGAGAGCCTAGACCCCCAGATGGTCACAGCCAAGCCAAGAAGGCTGAGGGGAGGGGTAAGACAAAATGGAAGAACTTCCAAGCTAAAGGATGAACTATATGATAATATAAAGTATATAAAACAACCTACTCTTGTGGGAGGACTGCTTTACAAGGACACAACCAGGCTGAGATTGCAGTAAAGTTTTCCAGTGTTAATTTGTGAGTGAATTGCAAGAACATGTAACCCAAAACCTTCTTACTCAAAATGTCTGGATCCATGCAAATGCCATGATGCACATATCTGACTGAGCTACAGAGACCACAGCTGGGGCAGAGTAGAGAAAGGGAGGTGCAACAAACCCGTGCGTGGCAAAATTTCTGCGTGAGGATGAAACACACAGACTCAACTGGGCACAACGGCAGTGGGAAACTGCTCATTGTATTCTAGCATCTGCGAGGACAATAAGGCATGTAAATAGTGGGAAATACATGCCTTCAAAATCTTTTCTCTCACCCCAGAAAATAAAAAAAAAAAAAGAAACACAGAAAAAAGCAATAAATTATGACTGAATACAACACAGGTTATTTTTTTTCCTCCACAACTCTATGAAAATGTCAATTAAACAAATGTGATTTCTTTAGGCACATCCTCCCAGTACCCTGCCCACTCCTGTGGAACACCATGTATGAAAATCTCTATCGCAATGTCGTTGCTTCCTTTGCCCCTTCAGCCATGGGCTGGGGGTTGCCAATAAGCTGCTGGTGGCATCTGTCTTTACAGGTAGGTGGAGCCCCAAGGGAAGCGAGCATCTGCCCAGGCCGGTAAGGGATGCTGCTTCGAAACCCCATGGCAAAGAAACCACCAGATGGGAAAACATCTCCTCTGCAGCATCTCCTCCTCTGCTTCAAAGTGGTAGCTTGTGGCTGGGAAGCAGAGATGGGACTGACCTCCTTCCCCCTACAACACAGTCCAAACCAGTGCATCCCAGCAGCCCAGCTTTCCACCCAAGCCCCTTTTCGCTCCCTTACCCATCACTGAAAAACGCCGCAATCCTCAAGCTGCAGTGGTGGGAAGGAGAGGTCTGTTTTCGGCAGCATTCACAGCCCCTCAGCTTCAGACAAAGACCAAAACTGAACCAAAAGCTGTGCCAAATTTCTGACACAGCTTGCTTTCTGGATGTGAGATGTGGCTGGTTCTGCTTCAGAAAGGCTCCAATGACAAAATCACAAGGTCTTTCCCACAGTGCCCCTCTCATAACCAGAGGCATTCCAGGTTTTGCAGAAGTTCTCCTCATCCTTTCTTTGCACTCATTCATTTTTATTTACCTGCCCCGTTAGCGTACCCCTCTGAAGGACCAGCTGCCAGAAACCAACAGCTCAGAAAAAGCCAGTGACTTAATTTCATCACACGTGGATTTGCACGGCGCTCAAACAGCATTGCCACGTGTAAATGCAATAGAGATGGGGGGGGGGGGTAGGAAGGAGAGATGAAGAGCCTGTTACAGGGACTCCAGGCACAAGCCACAGTGCATGGGTAGCTCAGATAATGTGGAGAACATGGTCAAGATAAGGTGAGCAAACAGATGGGCTGGATGAACAAATTTCTTTCTAAAAGGGACACAGAGATTAAACTGATGATGTGGGCTTAGCTCTAGCTCAGCTGCCTGGGGAAAGGCGCTCTTCATGCCAAGAACTGCTGAGGTCTGTGCTTGGGACACCAACTGAGTGAAGAAGTCACTTACAATTAATTCATCAGCTCAGCACATCACTGTTGTAAGATTTAGCAAGTGCCTGCACCGCTGCTGACATTTCTGCGTGGATGTGGGCGAGAAGCAAGACACAGGATGCGGTGAGAGCCAGCAGCTGTGTACTGCTGACAACAAGCATTCTAGGCTGTAAGCAGAAGTTTTGATGACTTTTGCTGAATGGAGGTTTCCCTGTGCATTTTTAATTTTGCCTTTCTTCAGAAAGGGCTGCTGTCTGCAGTGACTGTCATGTGTGGTCTTGTTGAGTGAGAAAGTGGCTTTAAGGGAATGGGAGCACTAAGCCCAATTGCAGGGGAGGTTCTTCCATCGCCCCAGGAAAGGCACAGCTGGGTGGGAAGAGCAAGGCAAAACACACCGAGAGAGCAACAGCATTCACAGGCAGGAAAACGCGGAGTTGCTAGCTCTGTTGCATTCAATTAATACTGGGCTCAAATCAATCAATGCTAAAGCCAGCTACAAATGAGCTGCTAAGCTGTGAACAGGGCAGGTTTTACTAGCTGACATCACCTTTTTTATTTGAGATGAAGGCTTCCAGCATAATTCCTGCTGCAGTATCTCTGCAACAGAAACAGAAAAGCCGTTTCTCCCACTTTCCCTCTCTCTTCCATACTGGAAAAATCCCCTTGCACAGAACATTGCTCTTCCTCCTAAACTATCTTACCGTCTCACTAACTGCTGTTATACTGTACAAGCCTTTTTGAGGTGGACTTAAAAAAACTAATTACTAAAACAGTTGCTACATTTGAATAGCAGCACTGTGCTTGCTGGAGTCAGCTCAGAGGAAGACCAACCTAAAAGCGATTTAAGATCCTGTTTTAAAGTTCAGCTTGGGCCAAACGCATTAAACCCTAACTGATAGCTTCCTTTACAAACAATCAGTTTAAATGACTTCCTTTGACCTCCTGTTGGCAACTGACATTTCATTTGAAATGATCAAAGTTACATGAGATTTAACAGAACTTTATCCCTCATGGAATTTTGCTGTCCAAGTGAAAAATTGAATTTCCCAGTTGTGCGCGCACCGTCTGACACTAGGATAGAGAGCTCATTTGGGTGTAGGAGGATAAATCACTCTTGTAATAACACTGTGACCATTGGGTATGCAGGTCCTAAGCCAAAGTGACCTTGGGTGCAAATCAATTAGGACCAGGGGCGATCCTAGACCAGGATTACCCAACTGCAAGCTTGAAGAAGCTGGGAAGAAAAATCACAGAATCACAGAATTTTCAGAGTTGGAAGGGACCTCTAGAGATCATCTAGTCCAACTCTCCTGCCAAAGCAGGATTGCCCAGAGCACATTACTCAGGACTGCATCCAGGCGGGTCTTGAAAATCTCCAGGGAAGGGGACTCCACAGCCTCCCTGGGCAGCCTGTGCCAGTGCTCTGTCACCTGAACCGTAAAGAAGTTTTTCCGTGTATTTGAATGGAACTTCCTGTGTTCTAACTTGTGCCCATTGCCCCTCGTCCTGTCACTGGGAACCATTGAAAAGAGCCTGGCTCCATCCTCCTTCAACCCACCCTTTAGATACTTGTATGCCATAATAAGGTCTCCCCTCAGCCTTCTCTTCTCCAGGCTAAAGAGTCCCAGCTCTCTCAGCCTTTCCTCATAAGGGAGATGCTCCAATCCCTCAATCATCTTAGTTGCCCTTTGCTGGACTCGCTCCAGCAGTTCCCTGTCCCTCTTGAACTGGGGAGCCCAGAACTGGACACAGTATTCCAGTTGTGGCCTCACCAGTGCAGAGTAGAGGGGGAGAATGACCTCCCTCGACCTACTGGCCACACTGTACGTGCAAAAATGTACGTGCAATGCGCCAGAAGCCTCTTGTCCTAGGGTTCAGCCTAGGGTTCAGGCAAGCAGGCTGGTAGGAAGAGGTTACGCTCAAATAGTCGCAGCTCACTCTTTACTGGAAGTCATGCACACACTGACAAACTCCACTCTGTGCTGCTTGTTCACTGGTCCTCTTACCACAAAGAAGAAAAACTTCCCTTTTGAAGCATAACCCTTTTGTACCCTACACCCTTTCCCTACATCCAGGGCAGAGTTTTCTTTACTATATATAACTTTCCTTGTACATATTTCTAAAGTGAGTTTTCTACTGCCAGCAGTTACTTCTTTAAAGGCTGTGCAGGATTTTATTTCCCCAGAGGAACAAGCCCATAGCACTGATCAAACAGGGGGCTATAGCATTAACTAGGGATGCACTGTATCGACAGAATGATCTTCATATGTGGCGTTGTTGGGTTTTTTTTGAAAATTATTTGAATAAATGTAATAACTGTTTATGTCAGAGAACACGAATGCAAATTTAACTCTTCAAATCTTAAGGGAATGAAGAAATTTAATCTCATAGCTAGAACTTTTACCCAGTTGGTACACTTCAAACATGGCTATTTCTGTAACTATTGCATTTTTATTCAGTCTTACCCTTTCCACCCCCGCCCTCCCTTCAGTTATGCTTGAGATGTGAACCACAACAGACGAGGCACACACTGTTTCTTAACAGCATCTTGAATTTATGCTTTCTGGATATCAGACGTACATGTGAGACTGCCACTAACGAAACGCATCGGGAAGGAGAAGTTTACATTCCCCACTCCTCCTGGGGTCACTGAGGGGAATACAATGGGATGAATAAACTGTTTGCAACACTGCCTGGACAGTTGCACTGTGCCATGCACTTAGTACTATGCAGGGCTGTCGGGTGATGCTCCGAGGGGTGGTTTAACAAGTGATAATCGGTTTAAATTGATCAAGGAACAATTCTAAAAGTGAGGCCGTTCCCTGGGTGGTGCAGAGTTGAAGAAAAGATGCGCTGGAGCACCACTTCATCCACAGGGCTGCTTCTACCCCTTTGCGCCCAGCCAACCATATACACGAGGGTCCCCGCGTCCCTTGGATGCTCCTGGGGTGGTGCAGCACCAGCAAAAAAGCATCCAGAGCATGGCTTGGGTCAGGCAGACAGGGACAGGCAGAGGGAGGTTGCGGGAAGCCAAATGCAGGTCCAGTGAGAGAAACAGGGCACGCACGTGTGTTCAGGGGAGCTCCACAGAGCGGCGGATAGTGCAGGAACAGAGTCAGAGCTGGGGCTGCAGAGGCGAGGGAAGACACTGTCACACAGTTAATCATTTGCCGTTTTCTCCCGTTCGGCTACAGGAGCAGCAATCCTGCTGTGGTGCAAAGCACAGCAGGAGTCTGTGGTCCCCTCTCTGAGGGATTTCCCATGCACGGTGGTGGTGGGCTCCCCCATGCATCAGCTGTTTTGCTGACTGGCCAGAAGCTTGCGGCCATCAAGGCTCGGGCTCCAAAGGGGCTAAGTTGTCTGGCAGCAAAAAGAAACCTGCTTGCCCAGCGGAAATATTCAAAGCCCTGCTGGGAGCCGGTATTGTTTCCATGATTAGAAGAAATCATGGCAAAATGCATCAGAAAGGCTGTTTTGGAGGGGTTTCGCAGCAGAGGAGATGAGAGATGGTCCTGACAAACTCCTCCTTTTCGGAGTGCCACAGGCTGCACTTATTTGCTGTCTTTTACCACTGAAAGAGGTCAAGCCACAGCCAGAGGAAGGACTCTCTAAAACTGGAATTCAAAAATGTTGTTGAACTTTTGTTTTAAGAAGCTGCAGTAAGTTTAATGACACAGGCTCAGGAATTCTTCAAGTTACATGTCAGTAAAATATGAACGTGTCCCTGTACTTATTTAGGGACTCCTGTAGCAGACCAGACCAGCGATACGAAAGACTGCTGCACCTCAAACAGTCAAAAAAAGAGCTAAGTCTGCACACGTTCTCTTCAGCAATGTAATTTAAGCACACTTTTCCATCTTGTAACTGAAAACCTTTGGGTTTTTTTTTCTGAATCTAATGAGCCAAGCTTACTTTTATGTTTCCTCTATTGTTAACAAAGCCATTAGATGGCAGTACATCCTAAATTATTCTTAGCAATGCCAAAGCATTTTGGTGGTGCTACAAATAAATATATTTCATCATGTGTTGACAGTGTAATTACAAACATCATAAACGTTTATCATGAAATATATTTTCTATTTATGTAGATAATTAGAAATAGAATGTGAATGAAAAAATAAATAAGACACAGAAAGAAAGGAAAGAGAGGAAACGAAATATTTCATCGGAGCAGCAGGTTTACTCTGCTATGATAGGAACCAAGTGTCCTTCACTCTCCAACTGGAATGTACAAAAGATCCAACCTAAAAAAGAAAAAAAAAAAAACAAACAACTGTCAAGCCAAGCAAATCTAAAATAGCCCAGTTGTCAGAGATATTTATTAGTATTGCCACAGAGCCTCTGAGCACCGGGACAGACTAGGGTAGCTGTTGCACGAAGGGTTTTACAAGCAGGGGACGAGGGGGCAAGCAAGCGGGAGCAGGTCCTGCCCCACAGCCGGAGTCAGAGCCAGCCTCCGTGCGGACGGCAGCGCGGCCCCGCTCCCACAGGAACCCACGGGGTCACTCCATCCAACACGTCTGTGTTTCCGGCGCATTTCATCACCGGCTGCTTTAATGTAAATTACGCTGATGTTTATTGTGTTGCATAGAGGAAATACTTGACCAGCAAATTCATACCACAGAGGGCTGCGCTACCGTAATTCTGTGGGAGGTCACCACAAGTTAAGCACTCTGCCTTCTTAACCTACCCTTGCAAAACATGCAGTGGCTTTCATGTCATTTTATATCCATCAAAATACCATGAGGAGTTACTAATCATGGTAGAAACATCCTCCTCCTGCCAGGCTATGAAAAGGCATTGCTAAACACAGATTTGAGATGGTTTAGGGTGCCCGGCATCTAAAGGAAAGAGGCCCTCAGTCTGTTCCTGATGCCGCCGCAAAACTAGTAAGTGTAGGAGAGGGAAAGTACAAGGGAGAGAAGACAGGGTCTTCTGGAGGACAGAGAGGTCTTTCTGCCACTTTCCAACAGGACACACACAAGTGTTTCCTTGATAAGCTGCTGTTTCACTGAAAAACGTAGTTTTAATTCATCTGAAACTATTCCTAAGTTTAGCCTGAATTTGCCAAGTACTTCATATATACAGATATAAAAAAGAAAAAAAAAAAACAACGGTATTAATATTGAAAACACAAACCACTGAAATTCACTGTTCCAGAGAAAGAACATTTGTCAGTGGGAGTCCGGACTGTTAGGTCTTTAAGTTTCATCCTCGCTTTTATTAAAAACCTCTTCCTTGTCCCAAATCCCAGCTTCAGACTGAGCAGCTATTCACTTCTAAAACTTACTTAATAGAGTACCTATTGTTTATAACATCTCTATTTATATTAACCTGAAGGCAGACTGCAAAACCTCCCTTATACCAACAGACACAGCGAAGCCTTACCCTCTCAACCAGCCACCAGTGGCAGGACTTGACCCAGGGTCTTTACCGCCACTGTGTGATGGCAAAGCTTCCAGTACGAGCTGTCCTTTTCAGTTCTTCCCCACGTGCACAGGAGACAGGCCCCGCTCTCACACGTGTGAAAACAATCAGCGTGAACATATGCTAAGTCACAAGGTTTGTGTAGTATATCTTATTATTGCTTTAATTATTACAAGAATGTAGGGGGTCTTTGCATTTAAGACTACAGCAATGGAACAGTTAACAGGACGTTAGCAGACAGTGTCATATCTCAGATGCTATATTATTATAAGGACTTCCATTGTCTATCACATGTGAGGCATTTAATAGTGTTCTCCTTCACTGTTACTTCTGTAAGACTTTGCAAAGCTCATCCACTCGGCATCATGCCATAACCCTTACGTACAGTGCTACATTCATGCGCATTATTGCCATCTCCTTTTATTCAACATTTCTTTGCTGCTTTTGAATAACAAATCTGTTTAAAGGATCCTGGAGAAGAAGTCGCATGACAAGCAGCCTGAGATGCAATGTAAAGGCCAGGAAAGTCTCTGTCTTGCACTGACTTCTAGGGACAGATGCACTGAAAGCCAGATGTTATAGAGACCATCCAAAGGGATTGCTTACACTTTGATCCTTTCATACTTTGAACTGGGCACCATCATAAACTTAACCTCATTAATTAACCTTGGAAGGGGTGAAAACTCTCATGGGCTAAGAGAGGAGGTAGGGACGTGAGCAGAGACTGCAGCAGAGATCCAGAAAAAGGTCTAGGAATGAAAAAGAATTAAAAAAAAAAATAAAAAAGGGTGATGGTTCAGAGGAAGAGCTGATGAGAGGAGGTTTCTGAATCCTGTGAAACTTTTGAAATTCAATGCGATTTTGTGACATTGTTTCTGGGCCGTAGAGAGCAGAGAGCCCTCTTTTGGGATCTCACAAGGAGGGTGATCTCACAGGAGGAGAACACGCCTGACTGCAAGAGGCCCCAGAGAGTTTTCCTTTGAATCATTGCTAAAGAAAAGTCCTGGGGAGGAACTGGAGACAGACCAGTGTTGGGGTATGGTCCCACTTTCCCAGGTGGGTGCCCAGCTGCTTGTAGCATCCCACCTGGCAGGTCCGTGCCAAGGACCATCCTGCGTGAGGATTATCACCAAAGCCAGTTGAGGGGGCATCATGCCAGCAGCCAGCCTTACATTACAACTCCATCACGACCAAGACTGACATGGGTTGTGTGCCTCGCTACTGGTGAATCGTCAGGCCAAAATCCTGTCTCGTGGGTGCTGTACACCAGGCATACCCTGGTACTGCACAGTACCAGGCCAGCATGTAGAAAATCCAGTAAAGCAACCACTCCAGATCAGTCTCTTTTTTCAGTCTTAAGCCACCTCCAAACAAACAGCAGTAGCAGGAAGCTGGAGGGATTTGCATTTCCCATGACAGGGCACTGGTTCCCTTATCTCCTTCCAGCACCGCCTGTTACACGTGGGGCTGGCAGACGTTAAACCCTGCGCCAGCCCTGGGCGGCACAGCAGCAAGAGCACGCATCTCCCCAGCAGCCTCCTGAAACATCCGATTCAGCTGAAATGGTACTGCCCAGAAAGTCCAGTGCATAGAAACAAGACTCCACCTTTTCTTTTTCACCCAAACAGGAAAACATTTCATTTTGAGACTGAAGCATAACCTGGCTGGGCAGTTTGTCACTCCTTCGCCTGCAGACCACATAACCTTAAGCCAGTATCGTATACCCTGTGTTGATGGTGAACTCGCCCTGCCAACATGGTCTCCTTCTGAGGCCACCACCAAGAGCAGCATTTGGGCTTGTGACAACAGTTGCTTGGACAAGCCAAACGGCAAAACAGCCTGTGGGAGAAGTAATCAGTTTTCCTTTGCTGGGGACCATAGCAGACAGTCCTTGCCTGCCCCAAACGTCCTCCTCCCCTCTCCTACCCTCCAGGAACTGCACAGTGCAGTCCCAGGATGTCATTCCCACTTCCCAACCCCGCATGTCAGATGCAGACAGTTAGCTCATTTTCAGAGCTGCTGACGGCAATCTTGGAGCAGGAGGGATGCCAGAGGCTACGCTGCAAAAGCAGGGACATGTTTCACACCCTGCTCAGACACAGCTTTGTCCCGCGGCTCCTCTCTGACCGCGCAACTTGGTCCAGCTCTCTTTCAGAGAAGAGGCGGTGCTGAGACCTGCCACAGAGCCTCACGCCACGTGACATCTTGAAAATGTTGGGACTTGGGTAGGGAGGCCAAGGGTTGCTTGAATTTGGCACCTCCCCTGATCAGGCACTGCCAAGAATGCTTCTAAGGAGTTTCTGCTGGAAATTAAAACTGTTAATTCACGCTCAGAAACTACCTGTGGAAATATGGCATAAGGCCCATCTTTTCCTGAAAGTAAATCCCCTGTCTAGCAAGGGTCTCTTTGGCAAAAGCAGATACTATTGACATACAGGGAATGAAGCCAGGCTCGGATTTAAGCCTCGATTTAAAAAAAAAAAAAAAAAAAAAAAAAAAGTAATAATAGTAATTCAAATCTATGCACTCATTCTGAAAGTCTCAGATTTAATACACATGACTCAGGTTTCTGAGATATCTACATCTGGGCACTCAGGACAGAGTCACACCTTATGAATAGTGTTGAAATATATCCCTCTAATAGAACATACCAGGTGACTGCTTGCAGCACTAACAAGACAAAGGGAATGTGTTGTTTTAGTTGCTAGCGAGCTTACTTTTAACCTTGCCTAATGCTTTCGAAACATGATGAATCTCACAGACCCCCTTGCATTGAAGGCAACAGTGATTATGTGTTCCCCTAGCTATTGCCAGGAAGCAGCTGAATAACAAACACATAGAAACTATGCGTGAAAAAGCAAATACAGCATTAATAGCTATCGCCTTATTACTTGAGAATGGACAATAGGATATCCAGTCGCAATACCTTCCAATAACAACATAGAGCTGAGGTCGAGCTTTTTGGATCTCAGCGATATTGGCATTTGTTCCTACGAGGAAGAAGGGGAAAAAAAAGCTAAGTGAGGTTCCCACAGACCTTAAAAAGCAGAAACATCTGTTGCTGCTATGAACAGCTCAGACGCTGAGTTCAGCAGGAGAAAGTCCAGCAGCTAGGCCAGGTCTCTGCTCACCACCACATGCCTCTATGCTCAATGGGAAATTATCAGAGATAGTTTCAAGGGACATATCAATAATTCCAAACAGCCAAAACTAGCATAAACAAATAAGAATTAGTGCTCTCTTTCTTCTCCTGCCAGCAAGACTGGAAGATGTTACTGATGCCTTAACGTGCAGTCTCAAGCGTCGTTGTCAGAAGTGTCCCCAGCTGATGAGTTGCTCCACATTGTGCATTTGTTTCATTTTTTAGCAAACAGATTTGAGCTGAAACACTGAGCAGAAATTCCAAAGAAGTGAGTCTTGTTCTCAGCAATACAGTCTTCTGTGGGGCTGGGGAAAATGGCAAGTTCTCATGTGCTTGGGTTTTCTGTTTAAGAAATGGATCCCCACTTCGGTGATTCACTCGTTTGCCAACAATTCTTCAAGGTCTGTGTTTGTAATTTTTAGCTTACAGGAAAAACATATCTTCTAACATAAGGTGACATACCAGTGTCAGATACTGTTTTGCTAGTGCGCTCATGCAAACTGTGCTCAGTGAAACTCTTTTCTATCAGAACCTCTTTTGTAAGCAAAACCTTTTGGCAAACCAGACATCACTCACAGGGACTGAGCTGCACAGCTCTAAGAAATAGCTCTGCGAGTAGCTTGGGTAAATATCCACAAAGAAACTCCTGCTCCTACTTGGAAAGCATCAAACTGCATCAAGACTGTAACAACCATGAGTCCAGAACGGAAATGCTGATGACTTGGCATTTTGTACTGCTTAATCTCTTAAGTTTTGTATGTGGGAAGCCTCACAGAAGTAGAGTCCTGTCAAAGGAAAGAACCTCTGTACACCAGATTTCCGTGTAAATACAGATTCCCAGATATAGAACTTTATTTTGCTTCACATTCTTAAATAAAAAACCCTTCCAACGCTGTGCAGAGCTAAAAAGGAAAGGGAAATGAAGTCAAGAACTCTGGACTTGAAGGAGCGAATATTGGCCCTGCTTTCTCCTCACTTGTGTGCTGGCATCAGTCTGGAGTTGCTCTTCAGCCTCCTCACATAGAGCAGTGTGAGGAGACCGTAGCCCGATTTCCAGGGAGAACTGACTGAGGAGACTGGAAGACAGGGGTTTAGAGGGGCACAGTCTTTGGAGCTTGGATGTATTCCTTAATTTAGTTATTGCTGTTATGAAAATACACTGGGCAGTAAACAGATTTTTTTCTTTCATTAACACACCGAAGGAATGTACTTAAAGATAAGAATACGATGACCTGAAGTTTAGATCCATACCATAACATTTATGAAGACGTGGGGTTAAATACAAATATGCCAAGAAATACTGCTACCAGATACACATATTTGACATGTATTTCTGTTGATAGCAATGCCATTGTAAGAAACATCCCCTTTTTCCTCCTTTTTTTTTTTTTTTTTTTTTTTGCTAGTTTAAGAGTTCATTCCACAAACACCAGCTCACACACAGCACAACATGCAGCACTTTGTGTGGTACAATCATTACCAGTACAACTAAGGACTTCAGAGGTTGGAACCAAGGAGAAAGCAGTAGGCACGGGCTGTTCAGGCACAGCTGCTGAAAAGCAAAGTTCATCAAAACTTCACTTTTCGGTCTTTTCCAGAAAGAAGCTTTCATGCTATATTGACTCCAAGGTCATTCAAAGAAAACGTGTCCCATGCCTGCCTGCACACCTGCCCTCCTCACAACATTATCTCTTGCAGGACCCTCCATCTCCACCTGGTCCAAACCTGGAGAACAGAAGGTAGGTTCAGTTCTGCAGAACAACTGCAAGGGACATTCCAAGAGAGCAACCCACCTACAGTCCTGTGCTCAGCACTGTTTGACAGCTTTGTCTTTGCACAGCTTAGAAAGCAAGTAAAGACTTAGAGGCACTGCCACGTGGTCCAGAGCCACTTATGTTCACACAGCTCGGGGCTAGCCCTCTCTAAAGTAGATTGGCATGTTGACTTTCATAGCAGTTGCTCTCCTTTGGGAAATATACGGTGTTTCCATTGCCCTAAAACAACTGATTGGGGTAGTTTGGAATGGGAAGGGAAAGAGGGATAGAAAAGAGGGTCACTTACGTATCTGAAATTATTTAAGGGCTGTGTTGTAGCCCACCAGAGTTCTGTTTTTATGGTGTGAAGTTAGGATTATATGTTGCATGCCTTCAAGTATGGTATAAAGGCCTTTTTCAAGATGCTGGCAGAGCGCTGGAGAGCTGCCGAGGATAGGGAGGAGAGCTAAGTATGGCCTGGCTTGCCTCGCCCATACCACCTCTCAGAAACGCTCAAATGAGTTAGCCTCATCAGGGAGGAAAACAGTCAGACTCTGTCTGTGTCCAAGACCAGCACGGGGTGGGAAGCAGTTTTCTGCATAGACACAAGCTATGGCTTTTGCCAGGACCACTCACCGAAGTCTCTATAGAAACAAACGGGTCCTGGGACAAAAGAGAAAGATCTCATGTTCATACAGTTGGCAAACAAAGTGTACAAATAAACATGTTTTCTCAGTGGAAGAAGGTAGCCAGGTGGGTGTCTCCAAGATTTGTGCTGCCCTACCTATAGATGACCTGGAAAGGTGGCAGGTATGGCTAGCAGTACTGTGCAGGGCAGTAGAAGGCCCTGACAGCCCTGGTCACGTGGGTGTCAAAAGGGTAGAAGAAAGTAACCGTAGAGAAAGAGGCAGCTTCAGAGTGAACAAAAGGAGATATGTCTTCACATAAAGTCTATTTAAACCGAAAATTCACTGCCACGGGAACCCTGTGGAATAAAAATCCACCAGGAGTTTCTCAAGACAAAGATACCATCTCCAGCTCTGGAATTCACTGTGTACCAAATTACTGGAGCCAGAAAAGTATAGCAGAGGAGTTTTCAGTCTAGGCCTGCCTTATTACATTTTTCCTAAAGCATCCGTTACGTTATTGTTAAAGAGAGAGTAAGTGGTTGGATAGAACTTTATCCTGACCCACTACAGCTGCTCTTCTGGGTGCATATGTGTTTTAAGTGTAACATTTTCTTAACACATATGTGCCAATCTTGGAATAGAATTGACCAAGAAATGAGAGGCCACCGCCTAGAGATCTCAGCCCCATATCAACACAAGGTTCCCAGGAAACAACTCTATTCTAGGAAACAACTTCAATCAGAGACAAAAGTGGAAAGCAAAACCCTCCGGCCCTTTGCCCAACTCCCATTGCACCAGGGAGCCATGCCTAGTCCAAAATTAGCAATACGTGGAGTCAGAAGTCCTGGGTAAGTTAAGAGTCTTTACTTACTGTAATACAGATATACTAACAGTGCCCTCTTCTGAGCGCTTCTTCCCAATCTGATCAATACAGCATCTTCCTTCCTTTCTCTTTCAGTGGGGAACAGAGAGATGGAGGTGTAGGGTACCTTCCATCTTGTTGTACTTTAATACATGGACAAAAGTTGCATTTACAGGCTGCAGCCTCCTTAAGGGGTGAGCAAAAAGGGAGAACTTTTCTAAAAGACAGGGTAGAAGGGGGTAGAAGAAGAACCCCAAATCAAGTACAGTGGAAGTGGCGTCTTAACTATTCCCGAGTTGTATGAGAATCCTTGCAGTCAAGCCATTGGACTAGAATCCCCAAACTCACCACAGCTATAGATCAAGGAGATGAAACTTAAGGAGATTCTCAGGGACTTCTCACTCTGTACTGCCAACTTTCACATTTTCTTAGGCATTTTACCAGATTTAGTGTCTCTCAAAGTCCCATCTCCTGAAGGCAAATGGATAGAGACAAGATGAAGTGCCCTAAAAGTTTCCATCTGTTTTCATTTCAGAGAAATGCCAGATACTGTGATCTGAGCAGTACCAGCTGGGAGCTCTCTCAAAAAAAGTAATTTTTTTCCTGTTGGGAAATGCTGACTTGTTAAAATTTAAACCCAGTCAAAACTGTTACAGTTCTGTGAAGAAGTTCTCGGATCCAGACTAGAATCATTGGTCACCAGATAAAAGAGGTCCCAAAAGCAAGTAATTTGGAAAAATTGCTTTGAGGTATGTACCTGTGGATACGTGATTACACAACAAATAAGACCAAGATCTGGCAGGACATGTCATTTACTTGAGTTCATCAGAAGAAGCAAAGGGAGAATTCAAACCTGTTCATCGTGCTGGGATGGGACTCAGATGTCAGGCTTTGGGGAAGACTGAAGCTAGCAGATCCTGTTTATTTTTGGACAGAGCCTAACACATTGAGGCTGTGCTGGAACTCAACAGGAAAGCAATAAAGTTATCATGGGCATCTCTTTGTAACCAGTTTCACTTAAAAAAAAAAAAAATCCTTCTGTCATTTGTGTCCTTCCCCTCCTCCAAAGTTCTGCCACTGCCAAAATTTCTTGTTTCTGTCAAGTGCCAAAGTGTTTTCCAGGCAAACTTGCTGACATACAAGTTGTGCTCCATTTTGGATTCCTCTGTTTGTTTGTTTCAATATAGATGATTCCCACTCGACCTAGACCTCTATCTTTAGCTAATTTTGTCCCCCATGAAACTGCATACCCTGGCTTTCACTGACAGAATAAAGGCCACTGGAAAAGAAAAAGAAAAAAAGAAAAAGGAGACTTCACAGAAATTATCTACTTTCCATCATTCAACACACACTGCACTGTAAGCTAAAAATCAGTCAAAAATTAGAGTACAGGGCAGAAGATAGAAGAACATTCCTTCCCTTTTTGGGGCTGTATTTTCAAACACTGGTATGATTATGTTGTCTAATTCTTGCTGGTTAGTAGAATTACTCAGAGCAATAGTGTTGCAGGAATGTGTTGCAACATCATTCTTAGAAGTGTTTAAATTTGCCAAATACTGGGGGAGAGACATGTTTCTGTAGTAGAAAGTAGAATGGAGCATCCCATTCCTGAACAGACTGTAATTATTTTTCTGGTGGCGGTTTGTACTTCAGAGGTAGAAGTAGTCATTTTGGTTAAAACATCCCCCGTTAAGTCCCAGCTTGCCAAAAAAGCCTTCAACCAAAACCAGCAACACATATGGACATCACTGGGAGAACACACTCTTGCACTGAGGTTGTGAGCAGCAGTCAGCACTTCCATAGCACTGGTCTCCAGACCACTTAGAGGAGACAAGAGGCTTAGCATTGATTTAAATGCCACCAGCATTATTCTCCCCTCAAGTATTGCTTAGAAAACCCATGTAAAAAGCATGATGTAATGGCCAGAACATAGGCTGAAATTTGAGATTTTGGCAGGTAGTCAAAGTGGAATAAAAAAAATAAGAATTACCTCTTTTTGCACTGAAATGATCAGGGGGAAAATGCTGGCTCTCATGAGGTCAGCATGTATTCAGTGTAGAGTCATACCTTCTTGGCCAACTGAAGCAATAATGCTGGACAGCTAAGAGAGCGCCTCAGAGAGCAGAAAGCGCTGGTACAAAGGACTCAGGCAGATACAACAAGGAATGCTTGGCTAAAGAAAGTCTGAGGAGTTTTTACAGAAGTGGGAAGAAAGTAGCCAAAAATCAAGTAGCCATGCACTCACTGTTTTATGAAAGCAGTACAGAAAGTGTTCATGTCCCACCACCCCAAAAAAAGGGAAACTTATCTGTGGGGTGGTGTACAGATCTCCAGAAGACCTTTATTCAATGAATGGACTTCAAGCATACAACACACATATAGCTGCAACCCCACAGTTAGTCATACAAGTCCTTTAAATCCACAACACTTACTGTAAACAAGCCTACTTAAAAATAAGCCATTATACCCCAGAGATACAAAGGCAACAGCTGCTACGGGAGTGCTCTTGCCTTGCAAGCAAGAACTGACTTGCAAGCAAGACTGACCTCATTTCATTCTCATGCATTTGATTTTCACTTGAAAATAGCTTTTACACATACACATGCAGAGCTCCAAACAGTTTCATAATGATTTCTTGTTTTAAACAGATTTGTTCCATACTCATATAGCAGAATGGCTACTGTCCTTTTTTTAAGTGATTATGAAAGCTTTCAACATCAACTTTGTTAATCTGTAACATACGCTATGCAGGATGTCACAGATATATCAGACATTAGAGTCAAACATTTTATTCACATAAATGAGGCAATTACTGCCATGGAAATGGCAGATAGAGTGAAGGAGACAGATGTCACTCATTAAATACACTTTCACAGAATTTCGGTATTGCTTTGTATGCTGCAGACAAGTTTGGCAACATTTCCCAGTCAATGGGGTTTGCCCATGCACAAAAACTGGGAATAATTTGTTATTGCAGGTTATCTCATCATGTAAATCTTTAACATGAGATAAAAAATCACTTTTAGGCTAGAACTGCAACTCCACGTGGGAAAGATTTCTCAATATAAATCCATTACAATTTTTCCCTATTCCCCCGTTAGATTTGTTCTTATATCAGGCACTAAGCTTGATCCATGCCCAACCTACCGAGCAAGCCCAAATGATGGAACCAAAATTGACTCTCTCCTCCTGAATTTAAGAAGGGGGCAGAGATTGTTTAAGGAGTTATGCTATGAAGAACCACCCTAACCTCCACAGGCTCTCCCCTTTTATAGTTGGATCAAATCAGTCCAAGAACTCTCCATCTACAATTGCTTGTGCTTGTAATGACCATCAAATCAACATCAGAGTGCTCAACAGTGACTGCAAGTCAATCTCTGAATCTATTTGCAGGCACAAATTATTACTAATAATAATTTTTTTAAAAAAGCTATTGGGGATGAATGGCAAAGTCCACAAAAACCCCAGATTTAGTATTTATCTGGCTTTTGGGAGAGTAGAATCCCCCTCCCTCCTAAAGCTACATGTATATCATTTATCACCACAATTACTTGAAGGGGTAAGGAGTTATTGTTGTTTCCCTTTGGAGGAGTAAATTAGAAAAACTGATTAAATGACACAGCCAGTACCATGGAAAGATTCTGTGGCAGAGACAGGTATTGAATATGTATCTTTCCAGCCTTTGTGCATAAGATTGCTTCTAAAAAAGAAAAAAGGTTACAAAGACTCAAAACATTTCACTGAGTTTTGAGAACCTTTTCGGATTTCAAAGTATTGAGAAAAAAATCTTAAGAGTCCAGATTATTCTATGCAGGAGAGTTGTTTTGCATTTGGATATACCTAAGCTCTATGATAGTACTTTTAGGAGAGATATTGAAGTGCAGAGATATTTAACACAAAGGGACCTCTCCACAGGCTGAGGCTGGTGGAGAGTTAACATCATTTCATGGAGAAGCCACATTGCACAGGGCTGGAAAACGTTACACCACATGAAGGAAAGAATGCTCCCCCCCTCCTAAATCAGTTGTGTCAGGTTTCTTCAGTTTTCTTACGTGCTTTCCATGGTATTTCAGGTTTAAATCAGACAGTAGCCTTTTTGTTTACTTCTTCATTGAAAAAACTTACCAGAATAATACACTGATGCTTCGTTAAGCACAAGGTGGTGAAAGGCCTTGTGAAAAGTGGGAACTTTACGTCGCTGGCAGCTCCAGTCCTCCCACTTGGGACTCATATCTTAAGCACACCTTCCCAATGTGAACAGGAGTACAGGAGAGAGCATGGGTATGGTCAGGGTGTACCCACAGTATTTTCCAAGGCAAAGGTTCGCTTTTGGTCAGCCCTATCTGCAGAAGAGCAACAACCCCTTTGCATGGTGAGCAAAATAATCTGCACGCCTGAGTGGCTAAGGATGCTTCAAATCCATTACACATCCCACTGAAAGGCCTCTGAGAACATCCCTCAGAGATGTTCAGATGTATATTCAGAATGTCCATTAGGTGGATGAGAAAACTACTAGTGTCCATCGCTTAGTGAGAAAGTTCGAGCTTTTTGAAGTGAAATACTCCCTGTCTTTCCGAAGCACTGCACAGATTGGATGATTTGTCACCATGGCCTGAAATACAGGAAGCAGCTTACGTGATGGTTTCCACAGCTCTCTCTCGCTCAAATACACATCTGTAAGCTGCTGGTTAACTAAGAGGTCAATGTCTTTGCATTCCAGATGTGCATTTAGAAACACAGCCCGACCTGCCAGCCGAGGCTCTGTAAGCGTTTGGTACAGAGGCTTTTGGAAGCTGTTCTTTGTGCTTGTGAAAGCATGAGAAGACAGTGTGGGAACTACCCAGAAAACTGAGATTTATTACAACTTGATATCCCCCAGTCAGAGAGTATCCTCTAGGAAATGCATATGCTCCTCTTTTATATTCACCAAGGCCTCCTGCACAAGCAGAAATGAAGACAGAACAACCCAGTCTGCTTTCTATTGAAGCCACAATCTTTTTGTGGTTACCACAAATATATTCCTATAATTGAATTCCCCATCACGATTTCCTCAAAAAGATTATAGCAACACCAAGAAAAAAAGCATGGGTCGTTTAATTCTGCAGTTTTGTGCGTAAACCACAAGACCATCTCCCTCACTCTATGGGAGACAATCTCCAATGTAGGCTAAGACTATCCTCTAGGAACAACATTCTTTTTTGCCCTCACCAACAACCCTCTACACAAGCAGAAAAGGGAATATAAGACTCAAATGAGAAACAGATGTTTAAAATAATAAAGAAAGAAAGAAAAGGAGACCACAGCAGACACTCCTATCATTCATCTACTAGTTCAATCAATGACCCAGGATCAACCTCCTGAAAGCGCCATGCAACAGCACACAAAATGCTCCCCCCGCCATGTGCCTGAAACGAAAACATGCAGTGGAAGAGTCATTAAACCTGAATAAACTGACCCAGAGTTCAATAAACAAGCTTTAAGACATTAATGATAAGAAGTGGAAACATCCAGTACAAACAAGAATATCACTGCACAGCGAGAAGCCTGAACTACATGCAAGCTCCCTAGCACACAGAGAAACATAGCGACTGCTCTTCCGAACATTCATTGCTTATTTCCACTTATCTCTTGTTCAGGTACAACACACTTATGTCATAGGCATAGGCTGACGCATACATTTACTCTTTGGCATGTTTCTGATTACAAAGGTTTTGATCACAGGCCCCCGCTGCTGCACTCCAATCGAGGCCTCTGATTAACTCCGGTTGGTATGAATCAGAGCTGCACGTGGTTAAGTAGAGAGAAAATACAGAACATTTCTAAATCTTACCTCCTGAAGGAAACACGAGTTTGTACAGCACCTGCTTTCTAGGAGGTCTAACAGTTGTGACCGTACAGCAGTGTCCAGAGTTCAGGCACTGGATGGACACAGCCCAGGAGAAGCACTGGGACACAGGCAGAGCAAACCCCAGATGCGTGGCAGAGCTAAGGCAGAGCACTTTCAGGGGCACCTGGGTGCTGGGGGGTCCCCATGCAGGCTCCTAGTCCAACATTTCTAACCCCCCACACTTCTGTTTTTTCTTATGACATCCATTGCTCTTCCTGGACTTATTTTTCATTACCTTTGGAAGGGAAAAGAGGTCCTGGAGGATGAGCCAGGCAAAACTGCAAGAATAAGGGATACTTCTCCTCAAAAGCACACACATGAATTGAACAACACAGCAGGCATTTGCACCTGCTGCCATTAATCTGCAACCACAAAAATTAGGTGTGGGTGGTATCTTGCACAGCTCAGCACGTTCCTGAGTAATGTTCCCATTTCACTTAGCAAATAACCTATTGCAGTTATTCAGTAAGGCCAATGGTTGCAGGGAGAGAGGAGAAAGATCAGTTCAGACCCCCCTTTGCAGGTTTTCACAGTGGGACTGTACCTGTGACCTAGCATAGTGAGGAGGAGAATGCCATGCCCAATTCCTCTGACGGTCACTGCAGCATGTTATGGCCAGAGAGCAACAGTGGTAGGGCTTGGCTACCTTGATGTTTTCTCAAATGACTTAAGACAGCATCTTCCCAACAGCCAAGACTGTGCACTGAACTTCACGCTGCTGTCTAAAGTTGTCCCTAAGGGACCCCTCCAAGGCTGAATTTGGAATCTCTCATTTGTGCAAATATCACTGTCCTAACAGTGGCTGGGGACAATTCCAGCCCCAAAGGACAGAATCCAGCATACATCAGGTGTTTGCTAAGCTGTACAACAATAATGAGATATTTTCAGAAGCTAAAATTGGCTGCAGACTTCTTCCATGCCACAATGTGAAGGTTGCCATGGGAAGGAGTCTAGCAAGGAGACACCACCTTTTCACACAGGACCACCAGCTCTTCTCTAGTCCACCTGCACAGCACCTAAATATTATTACTGTGCCAGTCCAGATGCAATTTGTCTAGGTCTGACTAGGTTAACATCCCATTTGATATATGCCTTTGTAGAGACCAAGGCAGACACTATCTCAGGAGGGTTTCAGTTACATCTTGCTGCTACTCACTTCCACGCTAAGGATCTCCATGCTAAGCATATCCACTCTCTCCCACACCTTTTCCCTTTACTTTTGAGGCTTGTTCATGCTTCCATTTCCTTATCTATGTTTATGTCAAGTAGCAGCTCTGTGGCTGCTTTCTCACAGAGCGCGTGATGGGCTGTTTGCCCTGCAGAGCCCAACCCAGCATCATATGCCACTTTTCTCCAATCTTGTTTTCTGTCTGATGTCTAACAAGGTGAAAGCAATTTCTTTCCTCCTTTTCTTCCTTCCCCTCCCTCCAGATGCGTATTTTTGTGTCGAGTTTTATTGCTTTTCTGGGCTCTGCTCACCGGCACAAGGTGTCCTGTACATTAAGATAGCCCTCAAGCATCGCGTTACCTGGAAAAAGCGGGGACAGCCCTTAGCTCTTCCCCTTGCTCTCTGGATGACTTCAAACACCGCTGAAGAGATCGGGATACGCTTTTTCTCCTCTTCCTTGCAGTAACAGCACCACCTTTTGGCACGATGCTGTGATTTCGCATCAGCGGCTCAGCGATGTCACTGCATCACCCAAAACAAGCCCGCGCCTAGCCGAAGTGCTCATTTCACTCGCAATACCCTTGCCTGGAGAAAAGAGGATCCCACGAGCCCCTGAAGTGAGGGGTCACCCCTCAACCAACCACACATCACCTGAGTGCTTCTTCTCCTAACTCAATAGCTTTCCAGATAAGATAACTGGTTACCAATTAATTCCACCTCCACCCCACTCTGCGCTCTGAGTCCAGCAAAGAGAGTAGTAGCACAGCTCAAAGCACGCAGTCATTTTCAGCCCTGAATGTACATAAACATACCAATCCTTTGGCCCTTGTCTAATTGGCCTACAAGTATGAAGTAATCGAATGCAGAGGAATGGTGCTCATAAACCCAACGTCTTAGAAGAATGACTACACTCAAGACATTTGTCATTTGTCTGGATCTTGTGGTGTATCAGAAAAAAAAAGAACTGGGGAGGTTTTTTTGAGGTAAGGCAGTAAGAACCTGACATACAAGAAGACAGATGAGAACCCACACATTTAAAGTAAAAGCTCATCTTCAATTTTAAGTCACCCTTGAACAAGGGTCAGAAACCTCCATGTTTGCATCCTTTATTGATGACATCAGTCCTAGAACTACAACACAAAGTTTGCCATTGCTTGGAACACCAGCTGTAATGCAGACTTTAATCACCCAGCAAATCTTCCTTCCCCCTCTCCAGATCTGATAAATCAATCTCACTTTATTGATGTGATTCCCACCAGCTAGGCTCTGATCCTTCTGCATGCCTCAGGAGTTAGCAACACCAGCAGAAGTGAGGCTCTCCTAATCAGGGATGAAGCAGAACAGACGCATGCCTTTAATGGTGCAAATTCAATGCCGTTTCGGTAAGAAAAGTGTTGTGCTGAGAATTCAGCAGAATCTGCTTCATTTTGGGGATTAACCTTTCTGTTATGCTACTTGGTAAATCCCCTTTGGGAATGTCTACAAGAAAAGAAGTAAACCACTTCTTAAAAATCAATAAATAAATGAACCTGTAGATGTCTGAGGATGCAAAGGCAGGTCCTGCTTGAATAGCCTGATCTCCTTCTATGACAAGGTGACCTGCTCAGTGGTTGAGGAAAAGGCTGCAGATGTTGTCTACATGGACTTTAGCAGAGCTTTTGACACTGTTTCCCACAGCATTCCCCTGGAGAAACTGGCTCCTCATGGCTTGGATGGGTGTACTCTTCACTGGGTAAAAAACTGGTTGCATACCCAGGCCCAAAGAGTGGTGATGAATGGAGTTAAATCTGGTTGCTGGCCGGTCACAAGTGGTGTTCCCCAGGACTCAGTATTGGGACCAGTTCTGCTGAATATCTTTATCAAAGATGTGGACGAGGGGTTTGAGTGCAGCCTCAGTAAGTTTACAGACAACATCAAGTTGAGCAGGAGTGTTGATCTGCTTGAGGGTAGGGTGGCTCTACAGAAGGATGTAGACAGGCTGGATGGATGGGCCAAGGCCAATGCCATGAGGTTCAACAAGGCCAAGTGCCGCGTCGTGCACTTGAGTCACAGCAACCCCATGCAGCGCTACAGGCTTGGGGGAGAGTGGCTGGAAAGCTGCTTGATGAAAAAGGACCTGGGGGCGTTGGTGGACACGCGGCTGAACATGAGCCAGCAGTGTGCCCAGGTGGCCAAGAAGGCCAACAGCACCCTGGCCTGTATCAGGAATGATGTGGTGAGCAGGACTAGGGAAGTGATCATCCCCGTGTACTCGGCACTGGTGAGGCTGTACCTTGAGTACTGTGTTCAGTTTTGGGCCCCTCACTACAAGAAGGACATCGAGGTGCTGGAGCATGTCCAGAGAAGGGCAACAAAGCTGGTGAAGGGTCTGGAGGACAAATCTTAGGAGGAATGATTGAGAGAACTGGGGTTGTTCAGCTTGGAGAAGAGGAGGCTGAGGGGAGACCTTATCACTCTCTACAACTACCTGAAAGGAGGTTGTAGCGAGGTGGGGGTTGGTCTCTTCTCCCCAGGGAGCAAGTGATGGGACAAGACAAAATAGCCTCTAGCTGTGCCAAGGGAGGTTTAGATTGGATATTAGGAATAATTTCTTCACAGAAAGGGTTGTCAAACATTGGAACAGGCTGCCCAGGGAAGTGGTAGTGTCGCCATCCCTGGAGGTATTTAAAAGATGTGTAGATGTAGTGCTGAGGGACGTGGTTTAGTGGTAACCTGGCAGTGCTATGTTAATGGTTGGACTTGATGATCCTAAAGGTCTTTTCCAACCTAAACAATTCCATGATTCTATGCAGAGCAGATTACTACTATCCGAAGTCCGAGATTAAAAACAATTATAGGTTGACTCATGTTTCCACGGACTATGACTGTGTGCCTTGACCTTTGCAGTGGTAGAAAGTGAAGTAGTCAGGTATTTTTAAAAATATACTCACAAGTATCTACATTTTGATTTATAATGTGTTCCAGTAAACTTGAATTAAATCCGGCATACTAAATCAAATCAATAGTCATTTGCAACACCTTTCAAAATCTAAGCAGCTTTCCTTCACCACTTCTGATTCACTTGTAAATCACTCTGATTTCCTTTACTGCTTGTTATTTTTCCTTTACAAAGCCCAGGAATCTAATTGTACGGGGGTAATGTTAAGGATCAAACACCAGGGAATGCAGACACCATCATAAACTTGATGTCCCCATCGCCTGGGCTTGAATGCTGGCAGTCCCTAAAAAGCTGGTGTAAAAGTAGGTAAAATATCTTATGCGCTTTTGTCTTTCCTAGTTCAGCCCTTCCAACAGCCTGCTTCAAAGCATCTTTCAGTATTTTTCAGGGTCATATTTTGGCTAATCAACAGCCATCTCTGGAATGAAAACTTGGCTGAAAGGAGCATGTTAGCCTTCCTGTCACAGTATCTAATCTGACTTCAAATGAAAAACAAATATGCAAAGACTGGAAAAATGTTTGTCTGTTAAAACAATCTAGATGAACACAACGTAGGAAGGAAATGGCAAAGAGTTCAGGTTTTTGCACAATAAAGTTGAACACAGGATTGGAGGCAGCTTTTTTACAGTGTCTCCCACCTAGACATAGCTGTACCTGGAGAGGAAATTTCAAAATATTCTGGATTTCTCAACAGTAACTCCTGAAGAAATGAACACAGCTTTTGCAAAGGGTGTTGCTAACTGCTGTCAAAAGTTTTCCTTTTAATCGTTTATAGCCTGATCCCAAACTCATTGCAGTTGATAGAGAGTCCCCTTGATGGCTTTAGGTTTTCATATGGATGCAAGCCCTAATTTTCAAATGCTGTTAAAAAGGGGGAGAAAAACAACTTGTCCGTTATTTAGGCACCTAAGGATGGGTTTGGGTCCTGGTCATTAACAGCTTTATTTGACAAACACAGCCCGTGACGGATTTCAAACCAGCTGTACTTTTTCTGGGGCAGGGAAAGTTCTTGATAAGTTTTAATCTCATTACAGTACAGCTTGGAAGTATCTGGGATGTGCTATGCACACAAACCCAGCAGGAATGGAAGATTTTTCTGCTGATAGCTGATTTTTGCCAGCAACTTCAGCTTGAGCAACCTCTTGTGCTGACCGACCCCTTGGTCGTTCCTGCTGGAGCTGGCAGAGACTGTCCAACCCCAAATCTGTTTAATGTATTTTGTCCTCTTAACTTACTGAACAGAGTTCACTTAAAGCAGCCCTAAAATACTCATTATTCTAATTCATCCATAATAGGAGCGAGGCTAATGAATCAACTCACTGCAAATGCCCTGGAGGTATTTTTGATAAGATACCTGCCAATACGCAGTTATCAGTATTTTGTTCTCAACCTACTGCAGAGAAGTACAACATTATCATGAGAAGGGAAATGGATCACTAAAGGGAAACTGAAAACCAGCAAGACAAATAAGGAAACCAGCAGGAAAAAGTTAATATGTACACTAATTATCCATTAGGAGCAAACAACTCCCTTAGCAATAAATAGTGCAAATGTTAACATTGTTCTTTTATTTTAAATTAAGCTATTGCTTTAGCAGCGGGAGGAAAATGAAGATCTTTCCATACGAAACTAGAAGTGTCAGTTTCCTAATAAATAAACTGGATTACTAAACTTGGCACTTCCCTGGCACCACAATCGCTGGTGAAGCTGCGGGGGGTTGGAAGCTGTCAGCGGAAATACAGCAAGAAAGTAACAGCCTGGCACATTTAGACACAGGATTTCCTCTAATGTTTGGGTTTTTTCCTCTGAGCTCCCCCTTTGATTTCCCACGGAAGCCCATCCAAACCCTCCTTCCTCATCCTTCAGCTCACGCGTACAGCAGAGGGAGCTAAGCCACCAGAAAATAAAAAAAAAACCATCCCCCTCATCACTGAGCAATGCAGTATAACCCAGTTATTTCTCTGCCCTAAAGCTCTGATCATTCAGCATTGAAGCTCACCTGCAGCAAGGTCCCCTCTTCCAGCCTGTGGTCCTCCTGAACACACAGCTGATGAGCAGGAGTGCATATGCAGGTGCTTCTGACTCCATTTCTGGGATTCTTTCATTCTTCAGGGATATTTTTTTTAAAAAGGAAATTTTTCTCTACAATTTCCCTTCTACCAGCATGGTTTTTTCTACATATTGGATATAAATCCCAGCAGCAACACTCAAAACTTTTCCTTTCTGCGCTCACTCCAATCTAACTGAAGATCCCCATCACATGCCAACAAGCCATGGGGCTCGCCTGTGAACCGGTCCTCAGTTGGCATTGACATCAACCCCATCCTGGCCTTGCCAGCCCTCTCAGAGAAGAGAATTTCACATCCTAAAACCACAATTACTTCTTACAGTAGCTTCATTGCTTGCAATCTGCCCAAAACTGAGAGAACATGGAAACAGAACTTCCATCTAAGATGCACTGGTACTCATGGGGCAGGACAATTTATAGGACAGTCTTATTACTGCTGCACTGAGTTACAAGAAACTGCTGAATAATCTTGCAACAGTGCAAAACTGGACAATGAAATGGCAGATGAAATTTAAGACAGGTAACTATGAAACATTAGACAAGGGGGAAAAAATCCCACCAGTTAAAAATTCAGCATCTGTCTTATGCGGCCATGACAATTTCCCAGTTGATATCCTCTCTTTGACTCAGCACAGTACTTTCTGGAAGAGTCAGGTTCGTTTAAATATTTTCACTTAAGAAAATCTTAAAGGCACAGGAGCAAGTGGTCCCCATGTGCTGAAAGACAAGCTGGCAGGGAAGAAGACCAGCTTGGCTGAACAGAGAGCTTTGGCTGGAACTCAGGAAAAAAAAGAGGTTTTGTGACCTTTGGAAGAAGGGGCAGGCAGCTCAGGAAGACTTCAAGGATGTGGTGAGGTTATGCAGGGAGAAAACTAGAAGGGCCCAAGCCCGACTAGAACTTAATCTAGCTACTGCCATAAAAGACAATAAAAAATGTTCCTATAAATGCATTAGCAACCAAAGAAGGGCTAAGGATAATCTCCAACCTTTACAGGATGTGGGGGGAACATAGTGACAAAGGATGAGGAAAAGGCTGAGAGATATAATGCCTTCTTTGCCTCAGTCTTTAATAGCATACCCAGTTGTTCTTAGGGTACACAGCCCACTGACCTGGAAGACAGCGATGGGGAGCAGAATGAAGCCCCCATAATCCAAGGGGAAATGTTTAGCTACCTGCTACACCACTTAGGTGCACACAAGTCTGTGGGGCCAGATGGGATCTACCCACGGGTACTGAGGGAACTGGTGGAGGTGCTCACCAAGCTGCTGTCCATGATTTATCAGCAGTCCTGACTAACCGGGGAGGTCCCAGTGGACTGGACGTTAGCATATGTGATGTCCATCTGGAAGAAGGAGGAACCGGGGAATTACAGGCATGTCAGTCTGGCCATGGTGCCAGGTAAAGTTATGGAACAGATCATCTTGAATGCAATTACACTGCGTGTGCAGGACAACCAGGTGATCAGGCCCACTCAGCATGGGTTTATGAAAGGCAAGTCCTGCTTGGCTAACCTGATCTCCTATGACAAGGTGACCTGCTCAGTGGATGAGGAAAAGGCTGCAGATGTTGTCTACATGGACTTTAGCAGAGCTTTTGACACTGTTTCCCACAGCATTCTCCTGGAGAAACTGGCTCCTCATGGCTTGGATGGGTGTACTCTTCACTGGGTAAAAAACTGGTTGCATACCCAGGCCCAAAGAGTGGTGATGAATGGAGTTAAATCTGGTTGGTGGCCGGTCACAAGTGGTGTTCCCCAGGACTCAGTATTGGGACCAGTTCTGCTGAATATCTTTATCAAAGATGTGGACGAGGGGTTTGAGTGCAGCCTCAGTAAGTTTACAGACAACATCAAGTTGAGCAGGAGTGTTGATCTGCTTGAGGGTAGGGTGGCTCTACAGAAGGATGTAGACAGGCTGGATGGATGGGCCAAGGCCAATGCCATGAGGTTCAACAAGGCCAAGTGCCGCGTCGTGCACTTGGGTCACAGCAACCCCACGCAGCGCTATAGGCTTGTGGGAGAGTGGCTGGAAAGCTGCTTGGTGAAAAAGGACCTGGGGGTGTTGGTGGACACGCGGCTGAACATGAGCCAGCAGTGTGCCCAGGTGGCCAAGAAGGCCAACAGCACCCTGGCCTGTATCAGGAATGATGTGGTGAGCAGGACTAGGGAAGTGATCATCCCCCTGTACTCGGCACTGGTGAGGCCCCACCTCAAGTACTGTGTTCAGTTTTGGGCCCCTCACTACAAGAAGGACATCGAGGTGCTGGAGCATGTCCAGAGAAGGGCAACAAAGCTGGTGAGGGGTCTGGAGCACAAGCGTTATGAGGAGCGGCTGAGGGAACTGAGGTTGTTCAGCCTGGAGAAGAGGAGGCTGAGGGGAGACCTTATCACTCTCTACAACTACCTGAAAGGAGGTTGTAGCGAGGTGGGGGTTGGTCTCTTCTCCCAGGGAGCAAGTGATGGGACAAGACAAAATAGCCTCGAGTTGTGCCAAGGGAGGTTTAGATTGGATATTAGGAATAATTTCTTCACAGAAAGGTTGTCAAACATTGGAACAGGCTGCCCAGGGAAGTGGTAGTGTCGCCATCCCTGGAGGTATTTAAAAGATGTGTAGATGTAGTGCTGAGGGACGTGGTTTAGTGGTAACCTGGCAGTGCTATGTTAATGGTTGGACTTGATAATCCTAAAGGTCTTTTCCAACCTAAACAATTCCATGATTCCATGATTCTAAGATGGTTTCAGTCTAACAGCCTTATGGAAATTATGAAAACATGGAAGGTATAATCCTCTGTTCTCACCGCAATTTCTAACACCACCACATCCACTGTTGTTCAGTAGGAGAGCAGAGTCATTCATATCTAAGGCTGGCTGAATTTCCCTTCCAGGAGTCAGCTGGGAAGTCCAAAAAGAGGACTTAAATCCAATCTGAAGAGCCATATGCTTTAGTAAAGGCCTGTGGAAGTACACCTTGCTCTCTTCTTCTCACCCTGTATTTCCCAAGCAGTGCCAGCCATAGCTTATGCACCTGTCTGAGGACCTCCAGCCCAAAGGCCACCCTACACCAGGACAGCACCTCCTGAATTGCCAGTTTCTGCCCCAAAATCAACATTTGTCAGGATTAAGAAACAATGTTTAGCTGCTTTTGCCTTATTTCAGACAAAGATCCTTTTGTATTAGAATAGTATGGGATGATGAACTTTTCTTTGCTAGTATGAGAATAAACATCCTGCCTTTTCCACCTCCATCTCTTAAATTTTAATCCACAAAGGATATTAGAATCACAGCATCATGGAATGGTTTTGATTGGAAGGGACCTTTAAAGGTCATCTAGCCCCCCTGCAATGACTTCTTCAACTAGATCAGGTTCTCAGAGCCCCCTCCAATCTGATCTTGAATGTTTCCAGGCATGGGGCATCCATCACCTCTCTGGGCAACCTGTACCAGTGTTTCCACACCCTCAGTGTAAAAGATTTCTTCCTTGTACCTAGTCTGAATCTCCCCTCTTTTAGTTGAAAACCATTACCCCTTTTCCTATTGCAACAGGGCCGATTAAAAAAGTCTGTCCCCATCTGTCTTATAAGACCCCTTTAAGTATTGAAAGACTGAATAAGGTCTCCTCGGAGCCTTCTATTCTCCAGGCTGAACAACCCCAACAGTCTCAGTCCGTCCTCATAGCAGAGATGGTCCAGCCCTCTGATCATCTTTGTGACCCTGCTCTGGACGCACTCCAACAGGTCAATGTCTTTCCTGCGCTGAGGGCTCCAGAGCTGGACATAGTACTCCAGGTGGGTCTCACGACAGCGGAGTAGAGGGGCAGAATCACCTCCCTTGATCTGCTGGCCACACTTCTTTTGCTGCAGCCCAGGAGACGGTTGGCTTTTCACATTGCCGCCTCATGTCCAGCTTTTCATCCACTAGTACCCCCAAGTCCTTCTTGGCAGGGCTGCTCTCAATCCCTTCATTCCCCAGCCTGTATTGATCCTTGGGGTTACCCCAACCCAGGTGTACGGACCCTGCACTTGGCCTTGTAGAACCTTATGTGGTTCACATGAGCCCACTTCTCGAGCTTGTCCAAGTCCCTCTGGATGGCGTCCCATCCCTCAGGCGTGTCAACCACACCACTCAGCTTGGTGTTGTCTGCAAACTCACTGAGGGTGCACTTGATCCCACTGTCCGTGTTATTGATGAAGACATTAAACAGTACTGGACCCAACATGGTCTCGTTGTCACTGATCTCCATCTGGACATTGAGCCATTGACCACTACTCTCTGGATGTGACCATCCAGCCAATTCCTTATCTACTGAATAGCCTATCCATATCTCTGCAATTTAGAGAGAAGGATGTTGTAGAGATCAAATCAAAGGCCTTACAGATGTCCAGATAGATGACATCAGTAGCTCTTCCCTTCTCCACTGATGAAGTCACTCCACCATAGAAGGCTACTTGGTTGGTCAGATAAGATTTGCCCATGGTGAAGCCATGCTGGCTGTCGCAAATCACCTCCCTGTCCTTCATGTGCCTTAACATACTTTCTAGGAGGATCTGTTCCGTGATCTTGCCAGGCACAGAGGGGAGGCTGACAGGTTGATACATCCCAGGATCCTCCTTTCTACCTTGTTTAAAAAGGTGCAACAAGCAGTTTTAAACAATAAGGAGTTTTAATCATTCTTTTATTCATTTAATCAGCTCTAAAATGCCATTCAAGGACTAAACGATGAAGTCTGATGTAGCAAAGAAAAAAACAAAACAAAACAAAACAGGACTTCCACAATTTATGGTCAAGGGAACTGAATCACAGAAATTGTGCAATTATTTCCTGAGAAATGTTAGTCTTGCCCTTAGAAATCTTGAGTTTGAATGCACTTTGCTATAAATATAACAACAACACCCCACAATCATATTAGAAGCCAGAAGTACTTAGACTCTCAGGCCCCCAAAATAGCCCAGTCATTGTAGTAATCAGATGCTTTAAAAGACCTGTATTTTTAGACATCTGCCAGAGAAGGTACCCAGATGTGTCCAGTAGGTGTCATTTTTGTCCACTCTTGCTTTGTTTACTAAAGGTTAATGAGAGTAGCAAGAAGGCATTTTCCTTGGAAAGTCAGAGGTATCAATGCTTTCCTATGGAAATGGATGGTATCTGGGACAGGAAACTATGGCATGTGCAGAAATTTTGTGTTCAACCAGAAATCTCTTCAGGCTGATTGGGAATGCTCAGAATCAGTTTGGTGCCTGGTCGTTTCTGGACTGAACTAAAGATCTGGGCAGGCAGGTCCAGATTTTGCTCAAAGTCCCAGGGTTTGGCACTCTGAAATAAGGACTTCCCTCCCATGATCCTGTCCTTTCTACCTCTGCATATCCTTGGCCATGTTAAGTCTCAACAAACCCTTTTGGTACCTTCCCCCTCTACTGCCAGAGATATGAGACATGCAGTCTACCCATGGGCACTTCTGGTGAACAATTTCTTACCTCCTCCACCTGCTATGCAGAAAACCAGACTGCACTGAAAGATAAAATTCTTATGCAGAAGGAAGTTAGTCCATGGCTGCTGGGATCAGAGCAAAACCAGCCAGGGATGCTTTCCTTTCTGGCAAATATACCATTTCTGCATTGCACAAAGCTCGGGAGCAGGACTGCAAGCACTTACCTCTTGCGCAAGCCAACATGAGCCAACAGCCCTGAAAAGCAAAATCTGGCATGGCTCACTGTAGCCAAGTGTAAGACATTTTATTTGTTTCATAAATTGTTTGATAGCTTTTTATTAATTATCCACTTTGTCCTCATACAGGGAACTCCCAAACCACAGGAGAGGGAGCTGAAGGAAACCTGTGCTTCTCTTGGGTCATTTGAAAGCCTGACATCGGTTGCCATCAAAATGTTTTAAGCTGAGAGATTGCACTTCGGTTTGAGGTGCTGGAGCTCCAGTGCTTTCCTCTTGCCAGTTTGGCTGATGAGGTAGTAACCTCTGCCAGAGGGACATGACAATGAACAGATCAGCCCTTGCTGCTCCCAGATCCTGAGCCCAGAGGTCCCCAAGGGCGAATCATAGAATGGTTTAGGTTGGAAAGGACCTTGAAGATCATCGAGTTCCAACCCCCCCACCATAGACAGGGACACCTCCCACCAGACCAGGTTGCTCAAAGCCCCATCCAGCCTGGCCTTGAACACCTCCAGGGATGGGGCCTCAACAACCTCTCTGGGCAACCTGTGCCAGTGCCTCACCACCCTCAGAGTGAAAAATTTCTTCCTAATGTTTAATCTAAACCTGACCTCTTCCAGTTTAAAGCCATTCCCCCTCGTCCTATCGCTACATGCCCGAGTAAAAAGTCCTTCCCCACTCTCCTGTAGGCCCTCTTTAGGTACTGGAAGGCCGCAATAAGATCTCCCCGGAGCCTTCTCTTCTCCAGGCTGAACAGCCCCAACTCTTTCAGCCTCTCCTCATAGGCGAAGATACACAGACATGTGCTAAAGGACACCCACACGCAAAATAACTTCTCGCTGGTTTCCCACGAGGCTCGCAGGTGACATGAAGCCCAGATGCGAAATTAAATCAGTACCAGCAGCAGAGCTGCAGCCGGCTGTGTAAATGCCTGGGGAGCTGCACCCGTCTGCTGCACGTGGGTGGCTGCGCCAGAGATGGGGACTTGGCTGTCACATGGACCCTGCCAATGCACAGGTGCCATGGAAGTTCCTCCTCTTGGCCGCTGGTCCAAAACCACAATGTGTTGCCTTGAGCAGCACAGCTATGGAAACTTCTCTCTGCTGGTATATATTCACAATGACCAAAAAAAAGGCCATTTTGCGTCCACTGTCCTTCCTACCCAGCACTCTGGTGAGGTTGAAAAACTCATCCCTAACTGAGCAAGCTGCAAACTACAACCACACATCTAAAATTTCCACTCAGGCACCTTCATGACGTTGAAGCAGAACTTGCAGCAGCATTGCTTTCATACAAAACAGACACAGCCCCCACAGCTGTCTCCTGCTCCTCTACAAAGTTATGGCATCAGAAGTGAAAATTTCACTTGATATTCTGAAATAACTGAAATTATTTTTGCTATTGAACGCTACCTGACTAAAGTGAATCCTCTCCTCCATGAACTCACGTTAGCCATGAGCCATCAGTGCCACCAGTACCAGGCTCCAGAGACAGACTTGCAAACCACAAGTATGCTGGTCTGCTCCCAGCCCTGCCCTAGCATGCCTGGGACTGCAGATTTGGGGAGCAGTCAGAAAATATCATTTTCATAGACGTAACTAGCTTCGCTGGCCAGGAACTACCCCTAAACACATCATTCTAGTCTAAAATCAGTTTTTCAACTTCAAATAATTAGGGGATGTTGTTGCTTCTTTCTTCTGTTGCAGGGATAACTCGCAGCTGTTTGCAAACAGCTGATATGAATTTTTGGTTGCCTGTCCAATAGTACGGAGGTCTGCCTGCCTGCGATCTGGAAGAATTCATGCTACAGTGTGAATTTCAAACATGTAATATCAAATCATCTATTGGGAAGTATTTCTCCGCATGGGTGAGCTGTGTGTGAAGGCCTCACTCAGTCACACTGGAACTCAGTTTTCCAGGGGGGGATCCGGGGACTTGTGTTGCCCAAACTCCAAGAAATGTGCTAAGTTTCTGAAGGAACCCGCTGCTTTCTGGTAACTGGCCCATAGGCCAGTGTGACATTAAGTGAAAGTGTGGACCCTGAGGCAGGAAAACGGGATCTCGCTGTCAGATGACCATTGCTTCTTCAACCAGTCAGCAACGATAAAATGAGATAAGAGGCACTTTGTGAAATGCAAGTGCTCCCTTTCGGTGGCTCGTTCAGTCAGATAAACTCCCGTCAGCCACACAAATGAAGGTCTTCTTAATCAGACAATACTGATCTTTGATTACACCACATAATAAGGATGGAAAGGAACTGCTCAGCCCACTTTGCCCAAAGGTATCTGTTACTGTAGCCTGTCAGAGAAAATAGCTTTTTCACCACAATCAGCCAGGGCTGAAATACAAGGTGAAGAAAAACTCAGACACCAACAACCACATTTAAATCAAAAAGGCACCTGAAATGAGAAAACGTCAAGGTGAGGTCTGAGGTTTTTCACAAAATTATAAATAGAAAAGATTAGTGCACTGGGCTTTGGGGACCTTTCAATATACGTAGTTACGGAAGCGTGACAAAAACAGGGTGACTGATTTCAGTGTGCTTTGAAGCAGGGACTTTTTCAGGATTAAGCCTTTCAGCCAGCAAGTATGTCTGAAAGGCTTGTCACACAGTTCAAGAATTTAGATATTTATTTTCTCCCAACCTTGAAAGAGTGTGCTTTTTTGTGGTTTCTTGAATCAGTAACTTAGGGCTTGGTTTGTTAAGTGAGGCTGACTGGATACACGACCTGAGCAAAGCTGGGTAACAGATGGGAATTTTACTGGGCTGAGGGCTGCTTCAGGGGATGACTCACTGCTCTGCTGAGTGAATTCTGGGTGGTGACGGGCCCACTCATGCGAAGCAATAAATTAACCCTGTGTTGAAATGATGCAATACCCATTTTATACAAGGTTTCACAGTCTCCTCCTGAATTATCTCCTGCAAAGACTTCTTTTTCACAGGATTTTCTGAATGCTTGGGCTTTGGTTTCCATTAGTTTTCCTCTCTGCAGAAGAGCTCTTTGTTTCTGGTCCATGAGCACAAGAACTGCTGTTTTCCAGGAAATTAGCCTGGGAAAGTTTTGGTAACAGCTTCCTGCAGTGAGTTCTGTGCATAGCCCACAGGTTTCATCTTATCAGCTGTAAGACAGTAAGAGACCATCCAGGTTTTGAGGTTCCTGTTGCTGCTTCCATGGCCCCTTGTCCCCGGCACATGGAAATGTTATACTTTCATCCTTTGCCATCTCCTGTGCTTTCCTCTTCACTTCTTGTCCTTTCCTCCTTCATCCCAAAGCAGCTTCAAATGTTCTGGAAACTTCAAAACTCCCACTCCCCCTACACTGCCTTCTTCTACCATTGCATCTAGCACATCTAGATGGGCAGCAGACCACTGGAGGTGCAGCATGGCATAATCATGGGGTCCGCAGGATTGAACTGAAGAATGTCCTCAGTAAGCACCTGTTCTCCATTTCTTTTGAGAGCTGGAAAGCATTTTGGAGGACTACGCTCAAATAAGAGAGACCTTGTCTCCCCTCTTCCATTCGGAGACTACGTGAAGGTGTCTAAACGAAGGCTGTGTTTGGAAGCTCGTTGCATAGCTGTCACATCTGTCTGTGTAAAGTCTGGGCATCTTCCTCTGAAAACCAAGCTGTCTTCTCTCTCTTGTTCATTACCCTTTTTTTTTAATTAAATGCTATTATGTAAGCATGACTGAGCATTATTATGGCCTTGGTAATACAAGGAATGAAATTGGTAAAATGAGTTTTACCATGCAGAGGACAAACCAGAATATTTTAAAGCAGTTTTCAAAGCGTTCTTTACTCTGGCAGTGCCTTTGCTGCCACGGATCAAACCATTGAACAGGGTGTCCACTATCATGCATCAAATTCTTCAAATACGGGGTCAAACATGGTCCGTCTGTCATTTCAGGTCCTCTTTGAGCAAACCTGAATATCAGGCTTTTCAGGCCACCTCAGTGAGCAATTAAAGGAAATTCTGCCAAGAGCTGTCATCTGCAGGTTCCCTCATCCCAGGGCACAGTACAACATTTTTTGCAGACATCTGAGCAGTCCTACAATGCAAAACGCTGAGGTTTAACAAGGTGGTATACAGATACATCTTCTTAAAAAAAAAAAAAAAAAAAAAAAAGGAAAAATAAAAAGAGAGAAAGAGCAAAGGAAGAAAGAATGGAAGAAAAAAGACAGAACAGAAGAAATAATCAAACCGGTCCTCTAATGAAGTCTATTGATTGGGACCTCATGAAACTGCAACACAGAGATTCAGGCACCACCGAGAGTTCCTGTGATTATTTCACTTTTCTGTGAAACCCGACATGCGGCGGGTGGCAGAAGCCACCGCAGAGGGGAGATCCGCTTCTCTGAGCAAGCGGCAGTGGTTAGCACCCCAGTCCTCCAGGCACGCACCCACACAGACATGGAAGAGAGGCAGCACCTTCTAGTGCATCTTCGATCCAGCGCCCATCATCCAGAAATCAGGATGTGGATTTGAGGGCTCTGCAAGCCGAGCTAACAGCAGAGGAGGAGGAGAAGTTGCTAGAGGGGCACATGTCTGACCGTGCTGCTGTGGTCATGCAGGTGACCCACTGGGGCAGCTCTTTGAGGATACGCAGCAATACTTTAAGTCAAGGGGCCAGTATTAAGAGAAGGGATAGCATTCAATTGATGCAAGTGTTAAATCAGGTCATTGGGTTTCTTAAATTAAGGCAACAAACAAGAAGATGGTGTATCTCATCCCCTGTTCACCCATGCTTGTCCCAGTGCCATGGGCCTGGATCAGTCCCCAGCTGCAGGGGCCGTAGAAAAGAACTTAGGGAAAAAGGGTACAATTATTTATTTGATGATTAGGTCCTTCCCTGGGTGGCCTCCCCTTCAATCTTTGCCCTCTGCACCAACGGCTTGAAAAACAGCAACAACTTCCATAAGCTTTTGTACAATAAATGCCAAAAGAATAAAGGAAAGAGAAAATATTACCTATTGGGGATTTCCACTGAGAGGCTGTGGTTAGGCTAAAACTCCATGACACAATGGAGAGCAGAAAAGGAGCAGCATTAAATAGTCACCTTCCCACACATTATCTAGCCATTTAATCATGAGCAGAGCATCTTAACCCGCATAACAAGAAGTGGCTACTTGTCTAATCTCTATAGGAGGGAGAGAGGCAAATATATTCATTCCCATAAGGGGTCCTTTGAGTTTTGGGTTTTTTTTTTCTTTTCCCTTTATTTTCCCAAGTTTTGCATTTTTTGTCTCTTTGAGAACATAGTTTGATGATCTTAGTTGAATGCAGCTTTCCCCACTCTCCTGTTCATCTCTATGCTTCATCATCTGGAAATAAGTAAAAATTGCCACCACTCTAAAACTTCTAAACTTCGTCCTTTTAGAAGGACCCTTTCTCCCTGTCCCTAATATTGTCAACACCTGCAATATCCTGGTCTAGCCTATACCTAGGAACAAGAATTCCTGGTAATTCTCTGATAACCAATCAGAGAAACACAATAAAAATGGATTGTAGAGAGGCCTGTTATCCTGTTCTCTTTACCAGAGATTACTGAACTGTGGAAACATCAATTAAAGCCAAAGCAAAGAGGTCTGAAGACTGATTTTAATCATGCTGGCTATTGGCTGAAGCACATTTTAAGCATGTAGTTTAAAGTTGTTCCATTTCCTCTGTTTCAGCAAATGTAAGATGCATATAGCCCATAATTGCACAGACAAGTTTTGATGACTGCTTCCTCTTTTGCATAAAGGTTTTTCTCAGTTTTGTTCTTAAACAGACTCTCCCACCAGCTGATTTTCTATGCCGATAGGCATAAATTAAAAAGACTAACCAGACATCCTCAGCGACACAATAGACTTGCCCTACATTTACTTCTGTGAATGTGTCTCATCATTCCTGGATTTCTGACATTCATGGCAATTATCTAGCTCACACGTCTTGCAAATGATCCAAATAAAGAATGAGTCATATTAACAGAGCTAGCAGAAAAACGATTAGATGATGATTTAGAGCTATCATAACCAGCCTTCAGGTTGGTAACTCCTGTGCAGAATTTAGCCACGCTGCCAAAGAATAGCGTCCAAGTCAAAAGTGCAAATGGGTTCAGAAGAAAACTTATTCTTGTAGGATTAAACATAGTTAATTATATTTAATAGGTAGCCCTAAAATGTATCTTTGGAATCAGGGAGCCCTTATTCTTCTAGAACCCCAAAAATTAGTAGAATAAAAGAAGGGAAAGATGACTTCATGCCTGCCTGTCTTGTTTTTGGTAGTCCAAGCATCTTCTTTCTCAAGTGTCCCACAGCCACCATTACAGGCATGTGCCTGAGCTGACCCTGCCTGGCAATGCTGAATGTGCTATGCTGATTCTTCCTCATGCCCACAGCATGGGTTCAAATACTTTACAACCACAGGAAAACATACTGATCCCCCTATCCCCAAGAACACAGTGACTTTGGTCCTCCACTCCAACGACATTCTTGCCAAATACTCCTCGACTCACATTCAGAATTTCTCTCCATCACGTTTGCCACTGGGTGTTGGCCACACACTAATGGTGGGGGTGGAAGAGCAGCCAGATGCATCCAGCTGGAATGACCTCATCTACTAAGAGAACAAGCATGACAAAATCTCTCTCTTCACGGTCGAGCGCGCAGCACCACTTCAGCGGCAGGCTGCCTTGAGTGCTCCCTCCAAAAAGCTCTGCTCTACACCATGCCTTAGCAGCAAAATCTTGGGTGTGTAGAGAAGTACATAGAGGAAAAGATATAGCAGAAAATATCTGTATGTACTGCAACTGCAACTCTCACAAGTTCTGCTCTCTTATGAAACCTGTCCTTCTCTTTGCTCTACAAACAACGCACCACGTTCTGCTCTTGGGAGAAGTCTGTAAGCACCAAGCCCTCTTATTATCATGAGAGGTCACAGAACAGGCTCCTTTTCCTGGCTGCCAACTGCTTGATTTCTCAACTTGCACTTTTTTCCTATACACGCAGAAATGGCGTTTTACAGCTTGCTGGATTTGTAAGGTCCTGTTCTATTTAGAAGGTTCTGTTCTGTTGGGAGAATATTAAAAGTAACTGGAAAAAAAAATGAAATAGTCCCATAAGAATAAATACAGGAAGTCACAGTTAAGGATATTTGCAATCTTTCTCTAGTAATGAATCTCCCAAATATAGTAATGAAAGAGAACTAATACTGTTGTTTCAGTGCTAAGAGATAGGTTATGACTTCCAGCTTTCTGACTTACAGGTCCCCTTGCCTATATATCTGTGAAAGAATGTGACCTTTAACCTCTCATGAGTATCAGGTGAAAGGTATTATTTTGGCAATTGCTCCAATTACACGTATACCTCACATTTCCAACCATTCTATTATAAAAGATCTATGTAAATTAATAGTGCAATTAATAAAGTTAATAATAATTTCAATCCAGTATCATGAACAAATAACCTTCACCTCAAGTATCTTACAACCTAGGATAACTAGACTACAAAAACAACAAAAAAAATGAAACGAAGAATAGCATGGTTACTTTTCAGCAAGTCTGCTTAAATTCTAATCTTTTTTCTTTAATTTAAGGGTGTGGTTGGTTGGTAGGACATCATTTAGAAGGAAGAGGAAAATGGTTGTTCCAAACCCAGAAGCATCACAATAAAAAAAAAGTGAAAGAAGGGAAATCTGGGGACAGGGAAACAAATAAAATCAGAAACAGGCATTGCAAAGAATATAATGGATAGATATAGTGATTATCAGAGTTGCCACTACTAGATTCCGTGCATTGTTTATTGTGCATGCTCTGTCGTTTGAGGGTTTCAATTCATACATAGGGATTCTGGAGATTCTCCCTCATCCCTTGGAGGTTTCCCAGAACTGCAGGTCCAATGGGTCGTTGACTGACTGCCCTCATGACTCTGTTTTCCCACATACGGCACCAAGATTTTTTTAACGGAGGTTTTTAAAAGCCTGACAAAGTATTTTACTTGTTTTTGTGGGTGCCATCATTTTCTGCTTTTTGGCGATTGCTGAAATACCACAAAAAAAGGTGGGTTTCATAATGATTCAGCCCTGAGCCAAAACTGAAAGTTCACATTATTTACTTTGAGTAAGCATCCAAACTTCTGTGGGCTTCACTTGTCCAAGCCTTCTGGGGTTTTAAGACTTGACACGATCACTGCCAGATTTATCGGGCAAATGTGGAACTCTGTGAGTCTGTGAATTCCAGGGCTGGAGACCCAGATGCCACTATTGCTAGATATGAGGTGACTTCTGCCTGATGTGGCTTCTGCTGGGCAGTGGGAACCTGAAGCTCAGGGGTGCAATGATTGCACCGACAGCCCTGAGGCCAACTGGTCTCACAGTCTGCACCCCTGCATGACTTCCCAGCCTGAGCGATGGGACATGGGACCTTCATCATCAGCTTGAGGAGTAGGAGGTGGTCGTGGTGACACCACATCTCCAGAGAAACTGGAGAACCCCATGAGAGGCCACCAAGCTGCAAGGGAAGCAGCCCCACATTGCTCACACCTTCCCAGCCCAGGGGTGTTCCAGGACTCATAGCCACCAGGGACAACCCCAGACAGGAATTACTACCCACAGGGTCACCAAGGTGCCCATAGGGTTACCAGTGTCACCTGGAGGGGTCATATGCCACAGGATCATAAGGGACATCCCAAAGGGGGGGGTCCCATCCCATGGAGTCACCATGGTCACCTGAGGGAGTCAGATGCCATGGAGATCAGCCCAAGAGGGACACCCCAGCAACCACAGGGTCAGCAAGGATGCCTGCGGCAGCAGAGCCAGCCACGAAGCCAGCCATTCTCCTCCCAGCAGGAGGTGAACCTCACCAGTGGGGTGCAGACCACCAGAGTCCTTGAGGCATCCCTGCAGGAGTGGGTGGGGGCTCGTAGGGCAGCTTGCTCCAGGTGCCCCATAGAAGGGGCTACTAGCTTTCTCCTCTTCCCTGCTGTGAGGAATGCAATGGTGATTCGTGTCAATATGGAACAGTGTTGTGAAATAAGGGAACATCTTTAGGTTGTGCAAACACAGGATGTGCTGGGGATCTGTGAGGCAAATGTGTATAGGCAATTTACCATGGATGTCTTCGCTGAAAGGAGACATCTGTGGTGTTTGTTCTTTGAATTGGCCTAGGCTTTGGAAATTGTTGTGGTGTTTTGTTTTTTTAAATTAGCCTAAGCTTTGGTGATCGCAAACTATGTTGTGAGATGTCTGTTGTCACACGTGAACAAAAGGAGGTTTAACTGAAGGACACTGTCGGGAGGACCAGGTGTAGATTCGAGAAAGCCCTAGATGGACCATTGCGTCTGCGCAACCTGAAGGTGGAGCCTCTTAAAAAGTAGTATGAATATGTATTAGGCTAAGGTATAAAGGAGATTGTATTGTTTTGTACGCGGCTGCCGTTAGTGGAGCAGAGACTCCCTGGCGTGCCCAGCGTTGCTTTGCTTAATGTCCTATTAAAAAACACTTGATACAAAAATTATATCCTGGACTGCCTCGAAATTTATTACAATTTGGTGACCCCGACGTGATCTGCAAGCTTTTGGGGTACTAGTTTTTCAGGGGAGGCGCCCCACCTTTTTGATGGCCCCTGGACTCTATCGTCCCCCTCAGACTGGCAGTATCTCGAACCAACCGCAATAAGAGCAAGCAAAGGAAAAACTGAGCTCCCGGAGAAAACTGCAGTAAGACTTCCCTGTAATTACTTGTGCGCATGAAGATCCAAGTGAAGACCTCGGACTGTGAGTACCATTTGGCGGGGGGAAGAATTTTGCCTGTTTTGCCTGAGTGATTGTGGTGTGACTGAGACGTGATTTTATCACGAAGCGAGTGTGGAGCCTTTCTAACCACAGTTCCAGAGTCCCGCGAGGGGTTTGGCTGGTGAAGAGGCGAAGTGAAAGAGGGGTTTTGAAAGACTCAGGCAAGGGATTCGGGATTAGTTTTATCCCAGGACTCAGGCAAGGGATTCGGGACTAGTTTTACCCTAGGACCATGGGCCAAAAGGGTAGTAAAACCAATGGCTCGGGGAACCCACGGAGAGGTTCCAAGGATAAGAAAGGGAGCGATTTATCAGATATTCCCAAGGACAGTCCCCTGGGATGTATGTTAAAATATTGGTCTGATTGGTCAGAAGCCAAAGGAAAAAGTAAGGAAAAGATGATCCAATATTGTATGGTCGAATGGACCAAAGAACCTATTAGACCCGATCATTTATTTTGGCCAAAATTTGGGACTAACGATGATTGGATATGTGTGGCTTTAAGTTTATATGTAAATAGTAAAGAACCCTTTAATCAGGAAGAAAGTAATTATGCACACACGTGGAAATGTTCACGAATAACGTAAAAAATATTGGTTTTGAAAAATATAAACAAGGTTAAAAAAACTTCTAACGATAAAGAATGGGAACCCTTAGAAAATCTTCCTCCACCATATGAGGAAAGCTCAGAAGATGAGGAACCTAAACCTAGCACTCCCTCCCCTCCACCAGCTAGTGGAACTCGTAGCCGAGAAAGACAGAAACAACTAGGAGACAGCGGGGCAGAGATTCAGGGAGGCAATCTGTACCCCTTACGGGAAGTACCTGGGGGGGGGGGGTGTAGGAGGAATAGGGTTTGTAAGCGTCCCTCTTAACACTGGAGACGTGAGAATATTTAAGAAAGAAATGGGAAAGCTTTTAGATGACACCCTAGGGGTATCTGAAAGACTTGATCAATTCCTGGAATTCCTGGGACCTAACACCTATACCTGGGATGAAATGCAACCAATTATAGGAATCCTCTTTAAGACTGAGGAAAGGCAGATGATTCGACAAGCTGGAATGCATTTATGGGAACAGCAGAATCAAGCGGGACCACCGGGAGATCAGAAGTGGCCCAACGTCCGCCCTAATTGGGATCACCAGCAAGAGCAGGGCAGAAAGAATATGAGGGATCTTAGAAATCTAATAGTTGCCAGAATTAGGGAAGCAGTCCCACAAGAGCAAAATATTAACAAAGCTTTTAGTGAACACCAAGGGAAAGATAAGTCACCAACTGATTGGCTGGAAAGCTTAAGAAAAAATTTACAGATGTACTCAGGAATAGACCCCGCATCCCCGGTGGGAGAAGCCCTACTGAAAACTCAGTTCATGGCTAGATCCTGAGGAGATGGATGACTGGCAAGACAGGGGTTTGCAGGAGTTACTGAGAGAAGCACAAAAGGTATATGTCCAAAGGGATGAGGAGAAGCAGAAAGCGAAAGCAAAAATATTTATTGCGGCCGTGAGGGAAACCCAGAAGAAAGAAGAGAAGTTCCGAAACCCAGAAGAAAGAAGAGAAGTTCCAAAACCCCAGTTTTAGTAAACCGATGGAACAACCTAAAGTTCCTGATAAACATAGGGGAAAGCCCTCAGTTAGAGAGAATGGGCCTACACGTAATTATTGCGGGAAGAAAGGACATTTGAAACGGAATTGTAGAAAGCGGGAGCAGGATGAGAGGATGTTTCAGGAGGAATAGGGGTGTCAGGGGCTCTATATTCTGGGGACCAAGTCATCAAAGGAGCCCTTGATAAAATTGAAAGTAGGTCCCCAAGGAGCGGAGATTGAATTTCTAGTGGATACAGGTGCTGAAAGGTCTACTGTAAGACAAATCCCAAAAGGTTGTGTAATTGGGAAAAATACTGCCCTTGTAGTAGGGGCTAAAGGGGAATCATTTAAGGTACCTATTATTGAGAACGTAGAACTGGAATCAAAATATAATATAAGTATGGGGAACTTGTTATTGGTGCCAGAAGCTGAAAATAATCTCTTGGGTAGAGATTTGATTATAGAATTAGGAATAGAAATAGGAATAGAGAAGGGAGAATTGAAGGTCAAACTTTATACATTGAGCAAAGAAGATGAGGAAAAAATTAATCCTGAAGTTTGGTACTCTCCAGGGGAAATTGGAAAATTAGATATAAAACTTATCAAAGTAGAAATCATTGATCCAGAGACTCCAATTTGAATGAGACAATACCCTATTCCCCTTAAAGGTAGGGAAGGTCTAAAACCAGTAATAGATGAACTATTAAGTAAGCGTACCTTACTTAATAGTAAGGGAACCTTGTATGTCTCCACACAATACACCTATTCTACCAGTCCTAAAATCGGACGGATCTTATAGATTGGTACAAGATCTAAGGGCAGTTAATGAACAAACTAAAACTCGTTTTCCTGTGGTGGAAAACCCTTACATGTTGCTGAATCAGTTATCCCCAAATTGTATTTGGTATAGTGTGACTGATTTGAAAGATGCATTTTGGTCATGCCCCCTGGATGAAGGGAGCAGAGACTATTTTGCGTTTGAATGGGAAGACCCATCTAATAATAGAAAACAACAACTTAGATGGACAGTGCTTCCCCAAGGGTTTACTGAATTGCCTAATCTTTTTGGACAAGCATTAGAGAAGTTGTTGCTAAAATTTCAGCCATCCTCAGAAGTAAAACTTCTGCAGTACGTAGATGACTTGTTGATAGCTGGACAAACTGAGGATGACGTCAGGACAGGAACTATAGAATTATTAAATTTCTTAGGGGAAAAGGGACTGAAGGTATCGAAATCTAAACTGCAGTTTGTGGAAAATGAAGTAAAATATTTAGGACATTGGCTTAGCAAAGGGAAAAAGAAATTGGACCCTGAAAGGATATCTGGGATACTATCATTGTCACCACCAAAAACTAAGAAAGAGATTCGACAGGTTTTAGGATTACTAGGCTATTGCAGACAATGGATAGAAAGCTATAGTGAAAAGGTAAAATTCTTATATGAAAAACTAGTGACTGATAGATTAAAATGGACAGATGAGGATGAGGTAAGATTTCAGAAATTAAAAGACATATTAGCTGAGCCTCCAGTTCTGAGCCTACCAGATGTTGGAAAGCCGTTTCAGCTATTTGTAACTACCTCAAACCAAACTGCGTATGGAGTTCTGACTCAGGACTGGGCTGGAGACAAGAAACCCATTGGATACTTTTCAAAATTGTTAGATCCAGTAAGTAGAGGGTGGCCAACGTGTTTGCAATCTTTGGTGGCAGCTGCCTTATTAGTTGAAAAGGCTCGAAAAGAGACATTTGGAGCTGCCCTTACGGTATTCTCTCCTCATGATGTACGGGGAGTGTTACAGCAGAAAGCTGAGAAGTGGTTAACTGATAGTTGACTATTAAAATATGAAACTATTCTGATAGAAGCACCAGAGCTAGAGCTAAGCGTGACTGGTGCTCAAAACCCCGCTCAGTTTTTGTATGGGGATCCTATAAGTGAATTAAGCCATGATTGTATTGAAGTAATAGAATTACAGACGAAAATAAGACCAGACCTAGAGGGGACTGAATTGCCTGAAGGTGAAAAATTGTTTATAGATGGATCCTCTAGAGTTGTAGATGGGAAATGAAAATCGGGATATGCAATAATTGATGGAATCACAATGGTAGTTAAGGAATCGGGCCCCCTCAGTCCTGCATGGTTGGCTCAGGCATGTGAATTATACACTTTATGTCGAGCCCTCAAGACTTTAAGAGGTTTAAAAGGAACTATATATACAGACTCAAAATATGCTTTTGGAGTAGTTCACACCTTTGGAAAAATCTGGGAAGAGAGGGGAATGATTAATACACAAGGAAAAGACTTGGTACATCAAGAACTGCTAATTCGGGTGTTACAGGCATGGAGAGGTCCTGAAGAAATTGCAGTAGTACATATAAAAGGACATCAGAAAGGAACAGGATACCAGGTCAGAGGTAATAATCTAGCGGACGAGGAAGCAAAAAAAGCAGCCTTGAGGGAGCCAACGAAATTATATATAATTAAGCAAAAAGAGAATAACGAGGAAAAGAAATACAGTCCTAAGGAATTAAAAGAGATTCAGAAATTAGGGGCCACCTAGTAGATGGAAAGTGGGTTCTCACTGCCATGCTCAGTGGGATCCTACAGCCCTCCTGGCATGAGACATCCCACCCTGCACCTGCTCCCTGGTGCACCTTCTAGGGCATCTGCTCCTCAGGGCACACTGCCATTTCCTCAGAGTATTCAGGAGGCACCTCCAGTGCACCTCCCGCTGACACCCCTGCCAGCAGTACTGGGGTCCAGACAGGGAAAGTACCCATAGCACCTTATCAGCAAACCACCACATGGGCTCTTGACTAATTTTTCAGGGTCCTGCTGACTCCATGTTGCAAAACTCTCCCCAGCATCCCCCAGAGCTGCAGGGAGGTGGGCAGCAGCTGGTACCTCTGCAGGGAGGCTCCTCCACTGCTCGCCCCTTCCCCAGCCATTTCAGAGGTCCTCTGTCACCTCCTCAGCACAGCACACCCTTCTCCTCTCCCTGCTTGCCACCACGCTCTGCCATAGCCACATAGAACAGCCTGGTCACACCAGGCACCCCCTAACAGACTCTTGCCACCACCTGACAATTGTGTTAAAAACAACAACAACAACAAAACCCCTGACTTCTTGTGTCTTTGCAGATTAAGAGCTCCTTCCAGATTCACAGCCCATGTGCACCCCCACCCCAGCTCCGCCTCATTGCCCATCACAGGATGATGAAATCGGGAGGGAGGATGGCATCATGGCCACAAAGCATGATGCAACCCAAGATGACACCACGCAAAGTCGAGTCCTACACCTGCCTGTGGGACGCAGCCCACACACTTCCTCACTATCACCCCCCCTTCTCCTTCCTCCCCCCATGCACCCGCACTCCTCTCCTGCACATGTGGAGATGGAGGGGATGGTGGCAGCCCTGCCAAGGGGCACAGGGCACACACAGAGCACTCAGACCCACGAAGGAGGCAGGGAGCAGCTGACACCGGGACCTTCCCAAAGCACAGAGGGCCCAGAGAATGGAAACAGGTTGTAAAGTGCAAAAAATACTTTGTTGTTGTCAAGTACAAACCCCTTTTTCCTGTTTCCCCTATTTACTTCTCCTTTATACCCCTTGGAGTCAGATGGTGCATCTGCAGAGAGATCTCTGGTGAGGAAGAACACAGTGTCCTAACCCTCAATGGGAGACTTCTTATTTCTGGCTTGTTTGTTTGTACTTTTAATGCCAAAGGTCACCCCAGCAGCTTTCCCTCTCCCACCAGTAACCCAACGCCCCACAGCAGCACACCCATTACCAAAAGCATGCCTGCAGGCAGTGAGGGTTCAGCACATGGCTGTGGATGCGTGGGAAAAGCATGTCCCCACATTCCAAGCCAGTGTGGACTCAAACATGTCCAGATCTGTGCTGGTTTTGCCCTCCCTGATGTCACCTGAAGTTGAAGCAGGATCTGGAATGTGGTGTTCATTTAGCAAAGGGGGGATTATGGCTGCAGGTTGGATCTGTTCCCCACAGAAGGGCTTCCCAGAAGTCAAGATGGATCCAGCCCTCAGGTCAGCATGGTAAAAGACAGGTGCTCAGGGAGGACAGCATTCCTGTCTGCACCCGATGGTCCTGTTTCACCACTTCCAGCATGTCCTCCTCCATGAGCTGCTCACACCTATAGAGAAAGCACTGAGATCCCAAAGGGAGCACTTTTCAGCAGGAAGGGACAAACCTTCCATTTCTGTGCAAGGTTATTGCTACCGACGCATTTCTTCTTGCAGCCCTTCAGGCCTCTTCAGGCATGCGGCGAATCTGCAGAGCAGCTGTAGGGGACTTTCCATTTCCAGGGAGGCTTTTCGTTTTGTCTCCCATTTAGAACAAGCAGCAAAAGTCACACCCTCCTCCCTCCCTGTATTTTTCTGCATATGAAAAATAAAACCGAAAAGGAAATGAACTCATTTCAGTGTAATCAGAAGCAAAGCTTTAAAGTGAAACTACCTCACAACATGGGATGTTGTCAGCCCTCTCGTACCAACTCTGTTGACAGTCTAATGATGAGTCAAGTGGTCCCTCTGCCTTCACACTCTGTGGCCACCCTGTGAGCTTTTACCAAGAACGTGATTTCAGTCTGCCCCACTTCTCAGCCAACACAACCTGCCTAAGGACCGTTTGTGTAGAGAAGCAGGGCGTACAGCAGGCTTCACACTGCCACGACGCAGCATTGCAGATCCAGGAATGGAAACGGTCCAGCCTCCCCCAGTGATGCACTGGTGGCTGGAGACTGCCGTACTCCCCAGAGCACCCCAAAATGGGTGTATCTTGGCATCGTGTGTGTAAGGGCACAGCCTGCTTCCATACTCCGGCCAGCTTCTGAAGTTGCGGCTGCGATGATCTATCCACAATACAGTCTCATCCTTTTGTGCCTTTTTTCCTACACAGACATTTTGAAAACAAAACAAAACAAATCATATTCTCATTATTTCCTTGTTATAGCAAACAAATAGTCCCCAAAACCCCAACAAAACACACCTGGTCTCTTATTTGTAAAAATCACTAATGATACAAATCACTGTCCAGATGGAAATTGGTGACGAGTGGTGTCCCTCGGGGTCCATGTTGGGACCACTACTGTTTAATATTGTCATCAATGACATAGACAGTGGGATCAAGTGCACCCTCAGCAAGTTTGCAGACAACACCAAGCTCATTGGTGTGGCTGACACACCTGAGGGAAGGGGTGCCATCCAGAGGGACCTAGACAGGCTCAAGAAGTGGGCCCATGTGAACCACATAAGGTTCTACAAGACCAAGTGCAGGGTCCTGCACTTGGGCTGGGGCATCCCGCAGTATCGACACAGGCTGGGGAATGAAGGGATTGAAAGCAGCAGCGCCAAGAAGGACTTGAGGGTACTGGTGGATGAAAAGCTGTACAATGTGTGCTTACAGCCCAGAGAGCCAACTGCATCCTGGGCTGCAGCAAAAGAAGTGTGGCCAGCAGGTCAAGGGAGGCGATTCTGTCCCTCTACTCCGCTGTTGTGAGACCCCACCTGGAGTACTGTGTCCAGCTCTGGAGCCCTCAGCACAGGAAAGACATGGACCTATCAGAGCGGGTCCAGGGGAGGGCCACAGAAATGATCAGAGGGATGGAACACCTCTGCTATGAGGACAGACTGAGAGTGTTTGGGTTCTTTAGCCTGGAGAAGAGAAAGCTCTGGGGAGATCTTGTGGCCTTTCAATACTTAAAGGGGTCTTACAAGAAAGATGGAGACAGGTTTATTAATAGGGCCTATAGTGGTAGGACAAGCGGTAATGGTTTTAAACTAAAAGAAGGTAGATTCAGACTAGATATAAGAAAGAGATTTTTTAGGCTGAGGGTGTTGAAACACTGGTACATGTTGCCCAAAGATGCCCCATTCCTGGAAACATTCAAGGTTTGATGGGGCTCTGAGCAACCTGATCTAGTTGAAGATGTCCCTGCTCATTGTAGGGGTTTGGACTTTAAAGATCTCTTCAAACCCAAAGCATTCTATGATTCTGTGATTCGTATTGCAGAGGAGATCATATACTTTATTGTAATACTGAAAATACCGTCTGCCTTTTCCAAATGTAGAGGTCTTACCTTTGCATCAAATGAAAGTTAAGCCCTAAAAATTTCAAAGAAGAAGGTTTCACAAAAGATATTGCGTTCCACCTTGGCTCAGTCCCCACCTTCTGTTGTTAATTCTGTTTATCTTTTGTCCTAAGTTCTCCAGTTAAAATCTTTTCCACTTCAAATATGCTTTGTGGGATTTAAGGTCATTAAGTGATTCTTTGTCCAATTGGGGATTATTCAAACAAGGCACTTCCAAAACCCAGCTCAGAGAAAATACTGTTCAGAATAGCCTGAAAAGGTTCTAACCATGTAAAATAGCTCCTGTCCCAACTTAAGAGCATTGGGAGGGTACAGGGGAGACATTGCAGCACAGAGGACCAGCTCAGTGCCTGACCAGGAATCCAAGGTCATCATGCTCCTCTGGATCCCCTAATTCTCTTCTTATGCTTCAGTGATTCACAGCAAGTGACTGATAATGAGCCCTGCATGGGTTATGAGATTGCTGGGTCAGCTGCAAGGCACAGGCATGCCAGGAAAGCGCCAAGTGTCTCACACATGGGATTTCCCTTTCTTTTTTCAATCCCACATCTGCTGCATTGACTATACACAAAAATTCTGACAAAGAGAAGAGGAGGCGTAAGGAACAGGGGAAACAGGAGGTAGCCAGAGCCTGAAAAAGATCTGTCAGACCAGCAAGCAATGATGAATTCCAGAAATGGGAGCACATTCAAATTCTCAACAAAGATAGCAAGACAGAAAATAACCATAGTCACCATCCAAGGAAGGACTTCTGCAAAAACCCAGCAGTGATGGTGCAGCTGTGCTAACAGTATGATTGGCGTTTGCAAAGACACCTACGCACACAGAGGAGAGTTCTTCAGAAAACACTCCACCAGACTGATAAACAGTGATCAACGCCAATATTTACTTTATTAATACCTACTTCTTCTGGATCGCGGTTTCAAAGATTTGCCTTTACGAGGGTATTGTCATCTCCATGAGTGCTAAAAACCACTTAACAAACTACCTAGTGAATTTTTCACTCTCTTACATCTTTTTTAGAAAGCTTTTTAGTTACAAGCTGAATCGGGAATGACCTTACAAGGATCCACCTGCGGTGTCTTCGCTTTCTGCTTTCATAGAAAATTAAGCTCACCAGATGATGTGTCCCAGCTAATTTAGAATTGACTGTGTAACAACCTAAGACCAGGAAAATTCAGTCAACTATCTTCGTCACAGTTACTCCTTGATTAAAGAGCACGTAGTCAATATAAACTCTCTTACACTACAGCTGTGTCAAGGAGGGGCTCTGCTATCCCACCCCATCCTCAACCAAATGTTACTGCTGTCGGTAGGAAAACTGCTTTGCCCACCCTGGCTTTGGTGGGCACCAGATCAGACACACGCGAGTAATCTTTCAGAAGCTTTTTGCAAATAATTAATTAATGCAGCCTGCTTGGCACGTGGGTGGTTGCAGAGGAAAGGACGGGTGTTCACCCCTCTGCCAGTGACAGAGCACTGCGATACATGAACAAGCCACGGAGTTCACCTTTCGCAAAGAAAATTATCTGCTTGAACTTTCAAGGGAAGCAGGTGAGAGAGAACAGCATTAGGGAGCGTCTAAGATCTCGTGGTAGGGCCATTAGGTAATATTTAGACAGCAGATAAGACGTGTGCTAGTGGGGGTTACAGCTGAGCAGCGGGCAGGCAGGTCCCCTTAGTTTCTTTTCCTGTCTGGTGCTGTATCATATCAGCAACTCAAAGTTGAATTAGCTGGAGTATTGCACGTAACTGTATAAATCTGCATTAACCTCTTCCCTCACCATAGCGGAGGTGTCGGCAGCGCAGCAGCAGCTGCTGGAGGCCAAAGATTTGCCGCCGTTGCCACCAGAAAATCGCTAACACAGAACAAAGCCATTTCCTTGAAAAGTGAGCGAGGTTGAGATTAGTGCGTAAGGCTTGGGGATTTATGAAGCTTTGCTTGTAACGGTGAGAGAGATCCCTGGAAGAAAGGTGCCAGAGAAGAGCAAACAAGAGAATTAAAGTGATTTAAGGAATGGGAAAGAAAAAAAAAAAAAAAAAGGCCATCCTCACCCTCGCGCTGTGCGGCCGCACCCTGCTGCTGCACTTTTTCCTGAAATGACCTTTGGTTTGTGCTCCTGACAATAGACCCGAGTTTCCTGCGCGGGTGCTGGGACCCGCGAGGATCAACAGGAACCGCCAACTCTGCGGTCTGCAGAAACGGGAAAAAGAGGAGAGAGAGAAAAACAAACAGCTTCTCGGTTAACACAAGAGCTGTCAACACCAGACAGCCATGGGAAGACGAGACAACGAACTCCAATAACTGAGAGATTTATTTAAGATCTTATAGGGAGCCACAGCAACAGCTTGAAGCTGATTCAGCACAAATAACTGATTTCAGAGATAAAACAGCTAGTTTCCTTTCTCTCCTACTCTTGATTTCGTTTCTGCAACATTCGATTTCCTTTCAGCAAGCCTGCCTGCTGGTGTTATTCATACTGAGAGTCTGTCACGTGTTGGCTTTCAATAACATGTTCTTGGTTAGACCACCTCGCCCAGCCACTAGTGAAGCTCAGGGCATGTTACCTCAAGATGATTCCCTCTTCTCAGCTGTGTATTTGTGCTAATTTTAAATGCTGTTAAACAGAAATAAACTGGAATGGTGCTCCGAGATGCTCCTGCTCCTTGGGCTGCTCCTCTGCTCCCTGCCACATCTGTGCCCACCTGGGGTCCTGCTCGGTGAGGCCACGAGGCAAGAAACAGCTTTTGTGGCTGCTCTGGTGCAGCAGCTTCCCAGAGGCCCGTGCTTCCCGCAGCTACACTGCTTTGTTTAAGGGAACCGAAACAAAAAACGTCAGAGCTCGCTGGTGCCTTCAAACCACAATGGACTTTTTTTTGCTCTGCCCCTGTTGTGCAATCCTATAATTGGCAGCAGCCCCGCCATGCGCTGCTCCCGCCATAATGGACTGTAATTTGTCACACACCCTTTAAGGCCTTCACATACCAGTAAAAACCTGCTGGGAAGGGGGCCAGACCTGGAGCTGGTGCAAGCCAGCTCCCCTCTAAACAATGGGGCTTCCTGCCCTACACCACCGCTCTCACGCACAGGGCTCCGACCGCAGCCGTGGGGCGGCACCCAGCAGACGTGAGCACTTCAGATAGTCCGTCTCACAGGCAGGTCTATTAACTGGCTTTGTACGTTAAAGTCCCGCACTGTTCCTACTACCCTACCACTATTTTAAAATAAAACAAAGAAAATAAATCAATTCCTGTGACTCTACTTTGCCAACTGGTTTGTGCTGAGCTGCCCTGGTAGGGAAAGTATCTGCTCTCCCATATATGTACAAAAGAAGGGCCCGTCTCTTGATGCTGCTGCAGAGGTCGTTGCCTTTAAAGATTGTCCCCCTTTTGGGTGAGGAAGTGTTGCTAACAAGGACAGGATGGAGGTTCATTTGTTTTTGGCCTCACTGGAGGAACAGTCATTTAAATATTTTGCCCAAGTATTAAATCTGTCTCTGAATTCACAAAGAAGAACAAGCCCCAGGTCATCCCTGGCTCTGCCTAAACGAGCTAAATAAATGAGCAAAATAAGACGCGTGTGCCCAGCAGTGCAAGGGACCAGTGCGTCCCCCTGATACGCAGCCCGAGTTTGGGAGCGCTTTCCCTGCATTTGGGACTGCAGCGCACTGAGAGCACTTGGAGCACGCGGAGGTCTCAGTAAGCACCCCGGCCCCCCGTGCCGGCGTCCTGAAGGGGCTGCTGTGATTTATGGAGCATCCGTCCGGCTACGGCCGTCAGATGCAGCCCTAAGCACCACGTGCTGCAGACCACAGCACCTCCACGGCCAGGGATGACACGTCACACCGCCTGACATGCTTCTCAGCTGTTTACCAGCCTTCCCGCCATTGAATACCCAACAGACTTGTTTTGAAGAAACCGTTTCTCATGTAACAGGAATGATGCGGTCAAAGGGCAGCTCTCCCTGAATGGAGCTAGGTTACAAACAAGGGTGTTCACAGCTGAAAATTGGCTCTAAACACATCAAGTCAAGCAAATAGGCTTATATGCCTTATAGGTTATATACCAAAGGATGACAGATGAAGGCCATACCTTCTCAAAAACGTCAGAAACTCCTCCGTGGCCAACCTAAGCTGCTCTGACACCAGGTCACAACCTGGCAGAGTGCACCACGGGATGGGATGCGGGATGCCAGCCGCCCAGCCACCGTCTTGGGAAGGGCCATGCAAAAGCCACACAGAGCCATAGCCTTTGTTCGGACGCCTCACCCTGAGAAATGCCCTGTCCATAAGCCAGCGCCACTGCCTCTCCTACATGCCAGCCCCGCCGTGCCCATTGCCCTCTGCCAGGCACCAACGGGGCTGAGGTTTCCTACACCGGGTGAGAAATCCCAGCCCTCTTTCAGGTGTGCCATCACTTCCAGGAAACATGCGGGGGAAAGGGTTCCTGAGCTGAGCTGGTGAACTTTTCCTCTTCTAATAGACTTTGAAGTCATCAGCATTTCTAGACACTCAACTTCAGAGGCTCTGATCCCACAGAAAGGAGCTTCTCCACAGCCCCTTGTGGGTCTGTATTACACCGCGGTGTCTTTTCCTGCTTGAAGCTGTGTTTTGATGGGAGAGGTAGGCATTTGCTGGCTTTCACCCACAGATCAGTTCTTTGTTATGTCTGGCCCATCTGTGCTTTCATTACATCAAGATGTTTTCTTTTCTGCCCTAAAACCAAAATTCCATCTTATGTGCCACTGCACCAAATATCAACTCCCTGAGGGACAGGAGGCAGATGAGTGACTCACGTATCACTGGCAGCTCTCCCAACACTGCACAACAATCACGAAGTCACGAGGGTGACTTTATAATTCCAGCTCTTCTCTCTTGTAAAAGTTATCATAAAAAATTACAGCAAGTGCAAGTAAGCATGCCCGAGCGCGTGTCCGCCAACGACGCACTGTGCAGCCACTGCGCTGCCATGGTGAGGATCCAGCAGTGGGAGGGAGGCCCTAAGTTGCAAATGCCACACAACATGGGCCAGCCTTTTTCTCTATGGCTTTTTGAAGCCAAGGTCACCATCACCTCAAATAATAACACAGCACTGTGTCAGGAGCATCTCCGGTTAAGAACAAGCAGACCCATCCCTCCATGTCTTCTTGCCCACCGCATGCACACCCCATCCCTTGCTTCTGCTTGTCCAAGCACACCCCATCCTTCCACCTCTTCATCCTCAGTGCAAGCACAACCCCATCCATCTCTCCTGGACCACCACAAGCACAGCCCACCCACCCCTATCTCCTTGTCTAGCACAAGCCCACCCCACCCCTCCGCCTCTTCTTGCCCAGAAGTTGCACCACCTCTCCTGCCCCCACCATATGCCCATCTCACTCCTCCATCTATTCTTCTCTAAGCACACCACATCCTTCCACCTCTTCTCCCCCAAAACACTCCCCATCCCCCCATCTCCCGCTGTTCCCAGCACACTCCGTCCCGCCATCCCTTCTCCCGCAGCGGAGGCGCTGTCCCCGGGGCCCCGCTCCCGTCCCCGCACCGCCCGGGGCGCGCTCCGGCACGCCGCCGCCTGCCCGCCCGGTGGTGGTGGTGGAGGGGGGGGGGGGGGGGCGAGAGGCGGGGGCGGGATTCCCGCGCGGTTTCTCACGTCACGGCGCGGGGAAAGCCCCGCCGCGCCGCCGCTCTTAGGGCCGCGCTCCGCCCCGCCCGCCCTCAGTCCGTCGCTGTCACCGTGCCGCAACGGAGTGCGCCGCACCGTACCGCACCGCACCGCACCGCACCGCACCGCACCGCACCGCACCGTACCGTACCCTGCCGCCGTGATGATGCCCGGCAGGACCCTGCGGAAAGTTGCTCCGCCCGCCGCTCCCGCAGGTACCGGGGGGTTAACGGGAGCGGGGTGAGGTGGCGGGGGCGGCGGGAGGGGAGTACGGGGGGCACACGGTTGTCCGCCCGGGCAGCTGCCCTCCCCGGCTGCAGCACCGGGAGCGGGGGGCAGCGCCCGCGGCAGGACGGGGCTGCGGCCGCCCGTCTGAACGGGAGTGGGGGGTACAGGCGCTGCTGGTGGTGATGGGGGTTTAATATTGAGAAAGAAAAGAAACAGGAAAAAAAAAATCGGAAAAAAAAATTAAAAATTATGAAATTGGCGAGATCTGGTTAAAATTGAAAACAAGGCAGTGGTGCAGGTGGCTGACGGCTTGTGTCTTGCAGAGCGGGAGGTGGTGGCGGAGTGCGCCATGCAGCTGCGCAGGATCGGCGACAAGTGGGACTTGCGGCAGAAGATCCTGAACCTCCTCACAAAGCTCTTCTGCCCGGCAACGTGAGCCCCCCGCGGACACGGCGCAGGGGACAGCAGGGCAAGACCTTGGCTTTGTGGATTTGGAACGAGAGACTTCACTGACACTGGGAGATGAAGAAAGCTCTTTGCGTTGCATTTTGCTGCTTGCGACCGCTGAAGGATGGCTGTCGCAACATGGTTTCTTTGAAGAACATTACAGCAGTATTGGCGTATGAATGCCAGGTGGAAAAAAACAGATAGCGATGGGGAGACTTGGGGCAAGACGAAACTTGTCCTTCAGCCTGGTCTGAGAAGACTTCCAGGAACCTGGTTTCCCCAGTCGCCCTCTGGTCCTCCTGTCCCACAGCTATGTTTCACCGAGGAGCTCGGATCACCTTTGGGAAGAAGCCAAATAAAGTGGCAGTGTCTTGGAACTTGGGAATGTATATCACAAGGCCAGTTGCTCGGTTTCTGACTGCTCTTCTTTCCTAAAGCATGGATTCTGCTGGACAGGGACCTGGTGGTGGGATTATTTCATTTGTTAAGTAAACCACTGTCTTTATTGAAAGGTTATTTGTTATAGGATGTTAATTTGTGGACTAAAAATTACAATTCTATGAATTAACATGATGTTGCATAGTTCTAGTCTATATTATATATATGTATATATTTGTGTACATATATAATATATATAAAAAATATAAATATGTGCACCCCATATGTATGAAATGAATATTTCACAGAACTATTAATTGACTTGTTAGACTCAAAAAATAGTGTGAAAAAATGTTCAAAACATGACATAAATGTACATTATATTAACTAAAAGAAAGCATAATATTTTCTGATAATAGAGGAAATACATCATGCATCAGAGAGGGGAGCATACTTTAGTATAGCATTATATAAGACATATATATGAATATATGTTACACAAATACAACTATTGAGGTATGTGTGGTGGAAGGATTCTTTCAATATTACGAAGAATTTCTCGAGAACAGGACAATACTGCTGTGTCTTTATAAGTAACAAAATAACTCTTCAATAGAAGTAGATTTTGAAGTTGGATCCAAGTTGAATCTCAAGTTTTCTTGAGAATGTTATTTATTCAAAGAAAGCAACTACCTCTCTTTGAAGAAATAATATTTATAAAATTTAATGTTACAGTCAGTACAGGAAAGTAGCCTTGGATTTCTGAATGTTTAATAATACTTACAAGTGAAGGTTCTTCCCTTGTACTTTATTTCCCTTTCGTTTCATGGCAATCTCATTTCGGTTCCGGAATGATGAGGCCACTGTAGCACATCCAGTGGGTGGTGATGCATTACTCTTATCTCACTGAGGTGTTATTACCTTTGGCTGGCTTCAGAGGAGCTGAATTAAGCATGCTGATCGCCATCAAGGCAAACGGTAACTCTGCTAGTCAATTCATGCCAGACGCGATCCTAAACAGTATTTTTTCATGGGTGGAAGCTAGCAAGAAAATAATGTTTTCTAGATGCCTCTTAGGTCAATGGTCAGAGTTCCTTCTCTTAACTAACCTTGTTTGTAAGCATGCTTGCATTGTATAAGGCTGTATAGTTGCACGTTCTGAATTCGGGGTCTGTTCAAATTACGCTTTTTCCTGCCTTGTAGTGAATTCTTGTTTGTATTTATATTTAATTTTTCAGTTAGCTCTTCTGAAGCTGCCTTTGCAAAATTGTCATTACGTAGCTCTGGTCACTCTGTCACAACCCGCTGCGTATGGCTGTTACTTGCTGTCACTGATTTCACTAAGCAGAAGATGACCGACTTTGCCTGCTTTCCGCACTGGGGACATACCCCGTCTCGGCGGTGTTTCTGACAGCTTTGCTGCTGGCTTACGCCACACACACGGTTCCCTTCTCCTCTAAGCCATCTAATACCTCTTCAGTGAGAACATAGTGTTTAAGAACAGTTGTTATTCGCCTTAGTACTGCAAAGTAACGCGTTTTGCTGACATGTACAGAGGTCGGTTTTTCAGGTATTAAAAAGTAAACGCAAAGAGTTTCTGTTGGGCTAAACACCAGCTCCTAGGCTAACGCTGTGTCCAACTCGGCAAAGCTGTTTGTCAAAGACAGCCCCAACTTCAACAGAAGGGCTCCTGCTGTATGTCCTGGGCTTGGTGGAGTCCTGGAGTCTTCGTTAAGGATGCTAACTGATGACCATGCCTGTCGGGGACTCTCAGGAAAATTCACTATTAGTATTCGCATTAGTAACTGTAATGTATTTTTAAAAAAGTGTTCTGTTCCATGTATGCTGCTTGGAAATTCAGTAGGTGTGGGCTTCATAGAGCCTGCCCAGTTTTTCAGGCTGTAGCACATGCGAATGTTATGAAAAAAGTATCTCAATAAATGCATTGTCATGGGGATATCTAAGTATTATGGGGATATCTGTGTTAAGTATTAGCAGTTATTTTTCTGTCTAGGTTATTTGCTTTCTGTGAAGCATTTTTATGTTTCTCTGAGTATTGTCAAGAGTGCTAGCATTCATCAGAGGCTCAGGAAAAAGACCTAGGTCCAAGTGGTCAGTGCCAGCATATGAGCAAGCGCTTGCTGATGTCCTCCCTAGGATGCCTTTTGTTACTTCTGCAAAGGATTTGCTGTATGACTGTACCAATACGAGTTTGTTTTTCTTAAAACCTGTCCTGGCTACAGGTTTTGCTGTATGCCTCATGCATGTATGTCTTGAATTCTTGCTAAGATAATAAATACGAAGCATTTGCAAGAAAAATGAGTCATTGTTGTTATAACTCGGGGTTTTTTTTGCAGATTCTGAATGTGTGATTGCATTATATGAATTCCTTCCATACTTCCAAATCAGCAGGCACACACTAAGGCAACAGCAGAGTGCCGGTAGGTATGCACTGGGAGATTAGGGTTTTACTTCTGCCTTTAAGAGGAACAAGACATAACCATATCCTTGAACTTCAAAATGGGAAACTGAGACACCTATTCCACTATTTTCTAGTAACTACTGCCCGCAGAATAGTTGAGTGGTCTCAGGGGCTCCATTACCTCTACCAGATGTTGCAGCTTGGAGGAAGAGAGTCCCTGGGGATTAATGAAGGACAGACATCCGAGTTAAGGGCTTTGTCTGGAACACAAGCAGAAAGGAATACAGCGTTTTGCCAAAGTCAGATCTTTACTTTCTCCAAAGTTTGAAGCTGGAGTTTTGGAAAAGGGGGAATAGCAAAGGAACAGTGGAGAGCTTACTCTTCCTCCCTAAAGCTGGGACCCAAAGATGTGTCTGTGGAGGGGAAAGCCCAAGATCCTCACCTGCTGCACTGCGCACGTCAGCAGGCTTTTCCCTGACTCACCCTGCTGCTTCTCCCCAGCTTCATGAGCAGGGAGCACCCCGCCTCGGGCACGTGTTCCCAGCACGAGGAGGACAAAGAGCTTCCTAGCCAAAGGCTCTGGTTTCTGGTAAAGAAAACAAACCGAAAGGGAAGTAATTTCCTGGGCTTTCCCAGTTAGCAGAGGCTTGGAAGAGCTTTACTTCAGGGGGCATCGGTGATGTGGTCCTGAGAAGGCCCATCAGCCTGGTGCCAAGTACTAGCACAGGTGCTGCACAGTGCATTTTTGTGCAGCTCCACCAGCAAATTACGCTCGTGAGACTCATCACCCTTGTGAGAACATCCAGACACCCTCACCCGCTGCCCGCCGGGGCCTGGCCCCTCTCCAGCCAGGTCACCACCAGAGCACGATGCTCGTGACCTGCTCCTCCCTACAGGGCAGGGGAAGAAAAAATCCCATCGCTGGGGCACGGCATCCCTGTCTGAAGGCACCTGACTCACCCGCAAGCACCTGATATCAAAAAAAACCAAACCTAGCCAAACCCACCTGCTGAAGCAAACCGCCGGCGTTGCCGCCCCGGCGGTCTCCATTAACCACGGCCCCTGGGCACCTGCCAGAGCAACAAGTGCAGCCCCGGGTGATGTTCGCGCTGCGCTCGCCCGGCCGAAAACCAGCCTGGCGCCCTCGGCCAGCACAACGTCCTCACACCTCAGCCTGGATGCACCAGAGGTATTTCCTAAACAAATTGCTAGACAACACCCCCCTCCTCCCTTCTCCCCCGGCGGGATGTTTTTTTAAGCCATCTGAAAAACAATGTCTCATATGCTGCTCATTATTTTTAGCACGCGCTGCTGGAAGGGGCTAATTTTATCATTTTCCTCCTGTCGACACGAGACGGTGCGAGGGCATGACGTGTATCTGTTGAGGTGCGAGGAAGGCAGACAGGAAGGGCTGGGGATATGATGTGTTGTCTTTCGGTCTGGCAGGGATTTCCATGGAGTCAGTGACTGACAGATGGCGGGACTGCCAGCGAGCAACGGTCCCAAAACTGTTACAGCTGTAAACAAGGGTCTTTACCCATGTGCGTCACTATATTGTCTGGGCGATGGCATAACAAATGGGCCACGCCAAGGCTGCCCTCCCTTCTCACGCATGGTCTCTTTGCAATGCAAATCTCAGCAGTCCACAAGCCCTCCGAAAGTGTGGAGGCAGGTGTCCCTCCTTTAGCAACAGGAGATATCCCATGAAATGGCAGTGATCTCGAATAGAACTGTTTCAGCCATTTCATCTCACAGGGGCTTCAGTGCCATTCCCTCCTGTCTGTGAAAGGACGGTGGGCACAGCGCCTGGCTCAGCTTCTCCGTGCCACTGCCACCGCTCGAAGGGCCAAGGCACCTTTCAGCAGGGGACAGGCCAGCTTGCAAACCTCAAAAAAAAAAAAGAAAATGCTTTCAGCAGCACTGAATAAGGCCACTGAAGAGTCCCTCGAGCTGCCGTGAGGAACCCGGCATCCCTGAGTTACCGCTGTGACATGGCTGCAGTGCCCACCGGGGGAGCTCAGAGAAGAGGATGGCTCTGGGATGGTGCCCATCACCGGGCTTTTGTGCCTTTGGGGTTTTGCCAGCGTTATCATGCGCTGCCCAGGTCAAGGTACCGTGCTTGCAGCTCCTCCCTCAGCTCTGGGATCTGAGCCAGCATCGCAGCCACCTTTGCCACTTGCTGCGTGGCAGTAATTAAAGGCAGATTTCTGTTTGCACTTTCCCCTTTGCGATCCCTAAAGGGATGTGACCGAGCTCTGACAATTGCACGAGGCCACATCCAGGTCCTTCCTGCCCAGGAATTAGGGAGGTGATTTTTTGACTTTTTTTTTGGGGGGGGGGGCTTTCCCCAGCGCCGCCATGGTGTCAGCAGCACATCAAGGTAGGGAAAAATCCAAAGCACTACAACTTCAGGTAACTTGTTTGCTCAGCGCAACAGTATCAGACTGATTCAGCTGCACAGCAAGGTGAGGCCAGCGCATAGGGGACTATCAACGGGAAGGCAAAAAGGTTCTGGTTTTAATGTTGGCTAACTTCAGAAAATACGCTGACTGCTGGAAAAACATCCTCCTAGTCACAGCTTTACACACTGCGGGAGGGAAGGGCAACTCCTTGTTTCGGGAAAGGATGTTTATTTGCATCAAATGTTCTTTCTTATGATCATCTAATGAGAGGGATTTTATATTTTTAAAAGGAAAAAAAACATCAGCCCTAGATAACGCAGCATCGCATGCTTTCAGGGTACTTATTGGTATGGGGGTGCTGGACAGCGGGTGGAGGTGCTGCGAGAGCACTTATACGATGCAACATTGTGTAGGAAAGGGACAAAAAACCCAACGATAAAAGCACCAAACTGCTGGAACAAAGCTTTGAATCTCCCAGCCCAGGGCAAGGGGAGGGCGAGGAGCTGGCAGCGCGGAGGCAGGAGGGTGGACATGTACCCCTGCAGCGATGTCCGGCTCGGGGGCTAAACCTGTTTGGCCCTGGGCACTGGAGAGTGCAGCTCAGGGCCGTGGCCTGGGGAGGTTTTGCTTCCCTTGTCATCGCAGTCACATGCATCGTGCCCAGCCACCACATGTCCTTCTCCTGCCTGGCCACCAGCTCTGGCCACCAGGAACCTCCCCCTCGGGGGCTCTCCTTCACACCACCTCTGTGTGGGGACAGAGACAGCAACCACCAGCCTTTGGCCAAATGCGATAAAAGTGGCAGTTTTGACACAGTCTAGGAAAAGTAGATGAGGTTTTGGAGCCATAAACTGCCCCACCAGGACACTATTTTGACATTAAGTTGTGTTGAGTAATGCTATCAGGGAACAGGAGAGTGGCAACGACATAAACAGTGAGAAATAAAGCATAACTTTTCAGGTAGAACGATAAACCTGACTGCAAACAACAAAATAGGTATCTCTACTTACCTCATTTAGAGCTGAGCTCTGTATGTTAACAATACGGGAATAAAAAAACCTATGCCCGAAACTGCAAACTTCTCTTCCTTTTGTGCCAAGTTCCCCATTTGTCAATGCCTCAGGGCCTTCAGAAAAAGCCCGGTCCCCAAAAGCCAACTGAGTCAGGTAAAACTTAGATGCAATTTTCTATGATGTCACACATCTTAGTGGATAACTGATTAAGTCCATTGTGTCTTCTCTCTTTTGCATTCCTGTTTATTTAGCCACTGGATGGGGCAAATAAGATTTTAAAGATGATCAAGATTGATCTTACAAGAGCCGGGCTGCACTGACGCTTGAGCCTTGTTTAGCCCCATCTCATGCCATGTGTTGGATGAAAGTGGGAGAAGGACAGGCAGGAGGATGGATCCACGGGAGTTACTGAAAGAAGGGCTGGGCTGCCCCAACACTGAGGACAGCAGGGGAGAGGGGAAAGTAGAGGAGATCTTCATGGTTAAAAATGTCCTTTTGCTTTTCCCCATATAGCCCTGGGGTAGAAGACAGGCTCCAGCTGGAGATGGACATGCCGGAGTGAGCTCGAGGGGGCTGCTGTGCCACCCCACACCTCCTGTCCATCGCCTTCCCACGTTACTGATTTTACACCTTGTATCATCTCATCTGCACAACACAGGCTCCCTATTGTGCCTCATAGAATCATGTAGAATCATAGAATGGGTTAAGTTGGAAGGGACCTTAGAGACCATCTAGTTCCACCCCCCCTGCCATGGGCAGGGACACCTCCCACCAGACCAGGTTGCTCAAAGCCCCATCCAGCCTGGCCTTGAACACCTCCAGGGATGGGGCCTCCACAGCTTCTCTGGGCAACCTGTGCCAGTGCCTCACCACTCTCAGAGTGAAAGATTTCTTCCTAATACCTAATCTAAATCTTCCCTCTTCCAGTTTGAGGCCATTATCCCTCGTCCTATCACTTCATGCCCTTGTCAAAAGTCCCTCTCCAGCTCTCCTGTAGGCCCCCTTTAGGTACTGGAAGGCCACTATAAGCTCTCCCTGGAGCCTTTTCTTCTCCAGGCTGAACAGCCTCAACTGTCTCAGCCTGTCTTCAGAGTAGAGGTCGGATCATCTTCGTGGCCCTCCTCTGGACCCACTCCAACAGATCCCTGTCCTTCTTATGTTGAGGGCTCCAGAGTTGGACACAGAACTGCAGGTGGGTTCTGAGAGCAGAGCAGAGGGGCAGAATCACCTCCCTTGCCCTGCTGGCCACGCTTCTTCTGATGCAGCCCAGGATGTGGTTGGCCTTCTGGGCCGCGTCACGGCTGTTTGTGAGGGAGAGGGACGTGGGGAAAAGGGGTCCCAGTGCAGACGGGGGACTGAGATACCACAAAGCTCCTCCTTTTCCCCTCCAGCCCAGGAAAGGGCCCTGGGGCCGCGGGGCAGGCCAGGAGCCCGATGTACCCGCCTTTCCCGCGGGGTGATTCAGCAGAAGCGCTGGGGATTTTCCCTCCTCACGTGACTCTTGCTCACTTGCACCCTTGTGGCACGGCACCCAGAGAAGGAAACCGAAAGCAAACAAAGTGGCTTTCTGGGGCACAAACCCCGGGGACGAAGGAAATACCCTCCGCGCCGCCACCAGCATGGGAAAGCAAACGCCTTCCTCCCCTTGCAGAAAAACCCACCCAGCCCTTTCGGGCAGCACCGCGCACCGGAGGAAAGGGTGAGGTTTGCACGGCACGGCAGGAGCCGCGTGTGCCGCGAGGAGAGGGCAGCACTGTGCCCCGGCGTGAGCCGGGTGGGAGTCAACAGCCGCGCTGCTGTGGCTGCGACCGCCCAAGCCGGCACTCACACACGGGCTGGCAATGCAGATAGAAACGCTTAACTCACAAGCTCCTTCCTCCAGCTCAGCCCACCCCACAGCAACCAGCTGATGGGTCCATGTGAGGTTATGGCCTCCACCTCCTGCTGTGAGCTCCACTTTGTCCACAGAGAGGTTGCCCCCGGCCCAGCCCGTTCCATTGGCTCAGTGTGGTTTTGGAGGGGAGTTTATCCACAGGGTAGGTGGAAGACAACAACAAATACCAGTCTAGGATCAGTTGTGTGTACATATTCCCTACATAAACGACTCGTTCCTTAGAGCCCAGGGGCTGTGTAGGAGGTACAGTTCATAGGGGATGTGCTCCAGAGACTGCTGGTCTTGATGAAAACTGCACATTTCGCCTTTGCCCTCCGTGTCTTCCTTGCACAGGGGCAGGAAAAAACAAAGCACAGCTTCCAAGATACCAAAGCAGGTCCTATAAAACACCTTCTAACACTTCTAACACTAACTTCGTTTCCCGGTCAGGAAACCAGATTCCGTGATTATTCTCTCCATCTCTGTCCGCAGCCAGCTAGGGGCACCAAACATGTTTGCTGTGCCTGTTCCTTGTTTTTAATGGGAACAGGTACAGACATGGAGATATTTAAGGGTCGTGTAAATATAGTGCTCAGGGACATGGTTTAGTGGTAGGCTTGTCAGTGTTAGGTTAATGATTGGACTAGATGATCTTACAGGTCTTTTCCAATCTAGGAGATTCTGTGATTCTGTGATTCTTAAATGCTTTAGTCCTCTTCATGCTGAATGGCAGTTCTTAGAGGGCAGTATTCTACTTCTTAGATGCACATATGGACAGCATTAACACAGTCTTTGACTATGTTCTCCAGGAAAACCTTGTTCCTGCGATGCCAGTTCCAGCTGTGGACCAGATAGACTTTGGCATAACAGAAATAAATACCTAGAGAAGTACTAAGGATACCGTTTATTTTCAAAATCACTAAAAAACCCAAACAAAACAGTTTATGGCCATACAGATTTACATAACAAAGACAGCAAATTGAAAAATGTACAATCTATTTCATGTTATTGCACTCACTTTTTTATAATATACAAGGCATATTAAACAGTTTTCATTAAAAGAAATTTTATTTATATAAATAAAAGTGTAAATATACAATATCATACAATGAGTGTATCAGCTTAACACATAAAAGCTACATAGAGTGGGATCCCCATTTCTCACATGACCTAGTCTACTCCTCATCAATATTTCCACGTGTACATTTACATACCCTAAATGTAGAAGCAGGTAAATGTTCCCATCTGGGAATAGTTCCTTCAGATTTTGACAAGAACCACTGCAAAACATTAGCTAGGGTTAATTTTAAGTGAGGGTTATTAGAAAATGTAAATCACTCAACAGTTTATTAATACTTATCTTCCCTCATTTTTTTTTTCCAGCAAGAAAATGATCAGATGTTGCTCCCTCCCTAATTTAAGCCTAATCTCACAGTTTTTAATACAGATGCAGTCCCCACAGAAGCTGTAAAGAGCTTCCAGATACAAAAGCCTGCAGAATATGCAATGGCAGTATCGCACCAGAGCCCACTCTCATATTCAGGATGTGTTCCCTGAGCTGCCCGAGGCCTGGAAGCGGCAAAGCCCTCCACCAGGTCTTCTCCATCCAGGAGCAAATTCACCTTATCTGGAATGCCTTCAGGTCCCTGGTGAAGAGTCCTGGACCAAGTCTGTAATTTCATGCTGATTTTTTGGTATTCCAAGATGCAGCTGCAAGTCTCTGGAGAGTCACCACCCTTCTAGAGCTTGGCCAACCCTCCAGCATAGCAAAGAACCACCATGGGGACTGATATGCAAACAGCAAGGCCAAAAATGCTCATGAGCCTACTGAACACTGATGAACTAATGCAATGCCCTCTGTCATTTTGGTGTGACCAGGCTCTTAGAAAAATAACATTTACTTTGCCAGGTGCGTAACCAAAGGTTCATACATCTGTTTGGTCTACCCATCTTATTTGTCATAAAGCAGACCCATGTTGCATAAATCCTGGGGCTTTAATGGGGAATGTCACCCCCATGGAGATGTCAGGAAATGCTACTGTAATCACAACAACGCTGGTAATATCAGTAAAGATGTTTCTTGTTCTTTCACAAAAAAAAAAAAGAAAGTATTTTCAGAAACAGAAACAATCAGGGTTAAATACTATTCTTTTTCTTGCTGTAATGTTAGTAGAGAAGTGTTATCATTCTACTCATAGTAACTATCAGACTTAAAACACTAAACCTATCTTTTAAATTATAGCCACTACTGAATCACACACAAAAATCCCCACCTCTCTTTGCTGTTACTCAGCCAACATATATCTACGTGCATGTAAAATAAAATACTGAGCAGTATTCGATTACTGAAAAATGAAAGCATTCTAAATCACTCACAATGAACAGTACCTGCAAATAAGCGTCTGAAAATATTCACCACGTATCATCTTAAGACACCTCAAATTAAATTTAACTTACAAAATGAAGACTTTACCTTGGAGCTCACACCAGTTTAGGAGTGAGGGAGACATATGCCTCCCTGCATTGGAACCTCCAAAACTTTAAACCGTGGACTGAAAAAAAATACCATTTCCTAAAACACAATTGTGATTTACCACATTAAAGTAGCAAGAAGTCAGTACTGCACTTGTATGTATTATACGTATACAGGTATGTATTCACTACGCTGCATTAATTTCCACATGCATCTATTATACACGCTATTACAGTCAGATTTTGGTCATTCCTGAACAAGGCCTCACCATTTCATTGCCAAATGTCTTCTCCCTGTTTTTCAGCAAATATGCAGGGGTAACCTCTTTTATCCCAGCACAGGCCTGCAACCTCAGTGTGGTCCTCCGACCCCAAATGCTGCATCCTCCTAAAGCCTCTGTCACCATGGAGGTGACCAGAGGCAAGGACCAGTCCCGACAGAGCAGTTGAGCTTCAGGGTCACAGAGGACCCAACTCCACAGTCATTTCACAGCACTGAACCTGAAGTAGTTTCAACAGAAATCCTGCAGGCAAAGCAGCTGTAGGACTATGTACAGTATTGCCTTTCCGGTAACCAAAAGCTGCATCTCTCCCTGGATTCACATGCTAATACGTCACTGAAAAAGAATAAAATCTATTAATTTTTAGGCAGACATTGCACAGCTTTTCTGCTCGCCTGGTCTTGGGTTGCCTCACAGAACTGAATTTTCCTCTGCATATCACGAGTTGCAGTCTAATGAAGCTGTCACAGAAATGAACCAAAACGAGTGCTCTGCTAACCTGGAAGCAACTGCGCCAAGCACTGTTGAATCAATGTAAATAAACAGAACTATAGCATGATCTTGAGGTAGGGCCAAGTGACAAGCCCAGACCTTTTTGTAACAGCTACGCAGTGTCTTGGCTCACTATAAACGTGGGCAGCACTGCAGATTTGGACCAGCTCCAGGCTGAGGCTTCACCCTGGGCATGTTGGCCGTGAGCAGTCCCCAGCCTAACAAACAAACAACCTGAGCACTCTGGAACAAACAACTTGTTCTCAGCTGATAAAGACACTGGCCCATTTCCTCCTGTATCTCTTTTATGTTGTTTAGCTATCCCCAATGTAAGAAGAGAAATAACAGAGTCTAATCTCTTGCACACATACACTCTCCTCCCAACACAGCAGGCTATAAATAACACTCAGCGGCATGGCTCACTACTGATACCTCTACTGTGAGTAGAGGTGAGAAAACCCAAACGCAGCGCCCACAGCATTGCAGCCCTTTCAATTTCGCTGTACCTAACACCATGGTTTCTCCCATCTACACAAACGGTTTTCAGTTTCACCATCCAGAATCCTCAGCATCAGCCTGTTCCTGATGCAGCTGGGCGCACGTATATCTTCCACACACATCCTCACCCACTCTCACACAAGCAAAAATAAATACTGGACAAGAGAAGACAAAAAAAAGAGAGACTAAAAGCCACCACAAATGTGGCCAGTTCAGATTTAATCTGTTATAATCCCCATTTTAGACCACCATTTTCCAGCTTGAGTGTTTCAAGTCGGGCAGCCTTAAACTTCTTGCAGTCAAATAGAAGCAGCCCTGCTTTCAGACATACTTAGCGATGGCTGAAGTCTGTGGGATCTGCAAGTGCTCAGCACCGGAAATCATCCCTCTCTTAAAAATATATATATTTTAAAGGTGCCTAACAATAGAAGCCTAAATTCAGACCCCAATTTTTATCGCTCCCATTTTAATCACAACTAACAACTCAGTCTACACTTCGGTGGTCAATCACCTACTATTTGGACACAATTTTCTTGCTCACGGATTTCTACTGCATTAATGCCAAGAGCTTTCAGATACAAGTTGCATCTAAGAGCAGATTCAGTTGCGGAGGATGCTGAGTTAGTTCATCAGTTTTAAGAGGATTTTTCAACTTCGCAACAAAATGCTCATGTTTTAGGCATAAAAGTTGTGCAAAATTATACTCTTTTGTCATGCATTTTTAGCAAAACTGCACTTAGAAGAATAAAGTGAGATTGTTCCAGACATTCTCTTATTACAACAAAAAAAGGACCAGACCCTAAGTAAGTGTCCTGAAGTCTTATTACAGCTAAGTGGTATAGTACAGTCTAAATAACCATCCTTGTCAACAGGATGGCAACCAACAAATTATACTCCCAATGCTCTGCAGATACTAAAAATATCAGGGACAGGCACAGTGTTATTTATCTCAGTCAAAATATTTTAAATCAAACCCAGGAGAGGTCTTGAAGTTCCATTAAAATAGCCACAAAATACAAAAATGTCTCCAACATTTGGCTTCCTTCATCCTCAGTAATTAGGTGAGATTTTATGACGCTTATCATATGCTTGCTCAGTAGTTCTCCAAGGCTCTTAGCACCTCTCTGTAGAGCATTAAGACACTTCTGTGTGACTTTAGAAACAAGGACAGCTTGTAACTGGTTTTAAATGTTTTGTCTTAGCAAGCGTGATTAGATGTGGTGCTTCCATCATGCTGAAGTTCTGTGTTTTCTGATTAGCAACTGAACAGGGCCCTCTGGCACAGATTTAATAATGTTCCAGGCATCATAATGCATGAGGCCAAGTAATGATTTTCCACTAACAGCAAGAATTTCATCTCCAGTTTCTATGTTTCCAGATTGCTCTGCAGCACCACCTAGGAACAAAAGGGGAAAAAAGTCAGTGTTAAAAAGCAAAGTAAAACAACAAAAATTTGCTTTCCACTGTGACGAACAGCAAATAAACCATTTTTCCAACAGTGGCAATTTCAGTACAAGTCACTTATGTTCAGCTCAGCTCTAGCAATCTACCCCATGCTGCATCTCACCGAAAATGTTATTTTAACCAAGATAAATTCTCGTTCTCAGAAAAAAAAATTCTGGTTTTGAAGGAAGCAGTATGAATACATGAAATATGCTGCACGTTATATCTGTAGTTGTAAGAAAACCTGGTTGATAAAATAAACATAAAGGCTGTATGTGGCATGGATGAATTTCCTTAAATGGAATTTTAACACAGTAATAAGCAGATAATGCAGTAGATTGTAAAACCCAGATAAGAGGGCTGAACGTACCAAACACAGGTAGCAAACTTAGGACAAACACACCAGACACAGAAAGAGCTCCTAGAGAGGAGCACACCCTTCACTGCTGCTGAAAGTATGTTTTCTGTAATGATAATTTAACTAACATCAGCCATCACAGTGAGGGGAGGGGAAAATGACTGTATCTAAGGATATAAAGTAATGAACTCAAAAATTAAACATGCTCTTTACCCTCAAAATCAATTTCTAAAGAGGGGAAAACAGACACACACTGAGAAGTTGATAAGCAATTCAGAAAATATCAGTTTGATTTTCTTCCTTGATGAGAGAATAAGCCACTGAAAAGTAATCCTGTAAAAAAGCTGCACAGCCACAGCTTCATTGAGAGTTTCACCTTCCTTTAGAAAGTGCTATATTTTTCACTAAACTCAATCTCAGACTAAGACATATTAAAATCACAGCATAGTTGTGGGATTAGTTTCCTTTCTAGACACAATTCATATAAGAATAACTACCTACTGGCGAACAAAGCATCCAAGAGTGGCAGTTTTGAATATGAACATCACATATTGTTGGTAAAAGCTAATACTGATACCTAACAAAAAAGATAACAAAGACCAAAAAAGGTAAAATTAATAATTGGGTATAACGCAGGATGGTGCTTTGGAACCACACTGATTATCTGCACTATGCTTCTCAGAAAAGAGAATTGGATAAGGCATGAACTTCTCAAACTGCTACATACAATATTGCTGCTGTAATTTAATGACTAGAATAGTGGACAAGCCTGGGAAGGAACTGCAACATATTTAGTAAATCAGATTGCTCCACAAACTTTTACTAGCAGATGCAATCCCTAGCCATTGCCAGGAGAGTGTTTTTACTGACCACTTTGGCTAGTAAGTGGTAATAAACAAGGGTCACAAACCCCACCCTTACTTAAAAAAAATTGAATCAGAGAATTAAAATGTCTGTATAATGCACAAAAGGAAAACTGGGATAATATCCACTGCATGCTGGTAGTACCTTTAAAGATTCTTTTTACAAGCAAGGGCCTGTCTCCAGCAATGGAAGCTTTTCCACCATCAAGACTGAATCCCAAGCCAGCAGAGGTTTTCAATAATTCAACGCAGATGACATCATTCATATCCAGGTCTGGATCTGTGATAGAATATACATAATATTGTGTTATGTAGTTAACAGTAAATTGCAAGTTGTGTTTGCCTGTCTTTTTTTTTGCTGCAGTGACAAAGCAATTCAGAGTTCAGTTCACATTCAGACTAGAACATATTGTCACCCAGTTTATCAGAAGTGAATGTGTATTATTGCAGCTGTGAAGGGAAGACAGTACAAAATGTATTTATGCAGAGACATTTTCATTTTTCATGTTCAACAAAAACCTGCCAAGGTTTTTAAAGTTTAGGAAACCTAGCAAAGACTCTAAACATCAACAAAATAAGTGAAAAATTAAAAAAATAGTGAATGGAGAGCATTTATTTTTCTTTCATTTGTTCTCATTTGCTTATTCAATGAGCCACATCTTTTTAAGTAAGAGTAATGAATGAAACATTACATTAAACAAACATGTTCTGTCCTCTTAAGCAAAAATCTGTAATCACTCACTAGTGTGCATAATTGTTTCTGGTCTTGTATCTATGGAAATAACCATAATTATCTGTAGGTGCATCCTGCCTCCTACACAGCAGATATTTTTAGAATGTAATATTGCTGTAGCTGACATAAAATACGATTTTGCTTAGGAGGAAATAAATCTACAGTTTTGGAAAACAGGACCCTCTTTGCCCTGTGTGAATGTAAAAATCATGCAATCCACATTATCACAAGTTATTGCTACCGTTATCTCAAACAACTTTAAACGTTATCTAAAACATCTGAAGATGTGCTTTGTCTCGCAGGAGGGAAATCTGTTCTTTATAATCCAGTACTATGTCGTTTATGAGATAATGTTGCCCCCTAGTGCCTGCAGCCAGCAGATATTCTGCATTTGCCAACGTGCAGGATGCAGGGAGTTTAGGGTAGAAAGGGACTCTGAAGTAATTACATATGTTATATCCATGGGAGCAATTCCAGAAAGGCTGATCCATTAATTTACAGAGTACTTTCTATTTCTTTTAAACTGTATTACAAAACTCAGTGAAAGCATAAAACAATAAAAACTGCTACAGAAAAAAGCCCAAACCAGTAATGATTACAGCCAACAGGTTAAAAAGGGGTGAGTGGCTGCTCCATGTCCTGGTTTTGGGGTGGTCTGAGCTAAGTGCCTGGTATTGGAAGCCCCATCACCAAATCTCTCGCAATACACTGTAACCACTGCCCACTACCTCCCAGGGACACTGCAGGACTGAAGCAGGTCCCTCCCTGCTCCCGAAGCAGCAGCATACAGACAGGTACTAAAGGGTTGTGTGTCTTGATTCTCAAAACCAAAAAAAACACCAAACAAAACAAACCCAGAAAAAGAAAGGGAGATCTGTTTGTAACACCCCAAGTGCAGCCTTCATACTGAAATGCTGTCTTGTTCCCAAGCAGGACCTTACCATTCCACTGATAAATTGCCACTTAAACCATTTATCTCTAGTTTCCTATGGGATGGCTGACTTGGCTTTGGCTTAGCTCCATTTACGGCAATATCAAAATCGGGTTTTTTCTATGTTTTTAGTAGAAATGGTATCAAATCTGCTATTACAAAGAGCAAGTTCAGTTGCTATGCCTAACGAACTGCGGGGCTTGGCACTTTGAGGTTGGGTTTGGGTTTTTTTCTGTTTTTGGTTGTTTGCTTTCTTGTGCTGACTACTGTTATTACTTAAAAGGAGTTTATCCTGGATTGAAAGAATATGTGGAATCAATAACTTTAGTAGAAATTGGATTAGGCCCTAAAAGTCCTTCTAAGTTTCTGCCTAGTTATGATATTTAAAAAAAAAACAAAACCAAACTGTGTTTAGGCTCCAAAGAGAACAAATAAAATTTAAAGGTAATTTCATTTGCTCCCTTCAATCACATAAGGCACAGACACTTTTAATCTAAAACACATGGACATTCTTCCCTTCAGTCTGCTCTGCAAGGGAATCCTTCCAACTGTTCTTGGACAAAGATCATACCTGTTCCTATTTCCATGGAAACATCCTTTCCAGACCCCACACATTTTCTGCCAGTAGCTGATATCCCAAGTCTGGAGGAATTGCTTGCTTTGTCTTTTTCCTTCTGGATGACAATGACGGCATAACTGTATAGTCTTGCCTGATGAAGAGCATTCAGGACATCCCCATGGACTGAGCTTGCAAGAGACTTGCCATTGATTGATACAACAAGGTCTCCTCGATGAATAGTCCCTTCTTGTGACGCCACTCCCTTTGAAAACACTCTGTGGACCTACAAGAAAGATTTTAACTTGAGGATGCATTAACCTCAATACCACACATAGTACTCTACAAGCCAATGTAAACATGGAGTCCCTACCAAATTTTGCAATCATTGCCCCCTGCCTTGATATCAAGCATGCAACGTTTGCTCTAACAAACACCCTCAAATACTAAGGTGACTGGACAAGAACTGCAGTTAGGGATGGGAGGGGGGAGGGAGGAGAAGCAGAGGAAAAGATGCTGTTATTGCATGCTCATTTCAAAGCCAAAGACAACAAAAACCAGCTAGAGAGTGTAATATCACAAATCACTTATGCTTTTGGTGAACTACTCAAAGGTCTTCAGTTCACATATTTCCAAGTGACATACAGGTTAAATCGACATGTGTGCAACAGCAAATACCAAGAATAACATTGCAGTGTGTGACACCCACTCCCCAAATTCCCACTGTCCGGGACATGCATCCTGTGCTGTTTTCAAATGCGCACTTCTAAGCACTGCACAGCATCTGTGCAAAGAAAGGCTTTGACTTACTGCAGCTGTACAAGTATTTAATTGTCCATCTCTATTTGGCTAATCAAATACCATGCAAATAAATGCAAAGAGATGATTTAAGTGGCTTGAAATGGATTTTTTCTAGAGAAAAAAAATTCTCTATTCAGAGTGGATTAAACTTTGAGTAAACTCCAGCAAGTGCAGCTGAGACTTAGAGCGTGCCATTTACAGACAGGAACTGACTAAAAGAGTTGAGACCTGATATTTAAAGACTTGCCTATCAGGGACTGTAATTTTAGCAGCCAGAATATGGTTTCCCAGGCACAATTCTAGGTCTGCTGGGCAAAATTTCAAGGAAGCAAATCTATGGACACAATTCTGCATGGTATTTTCTGTAGGGATTTCTCCTAATGCCCAGACCAACAGTGACCAATCAGAAGCCTTTTGGCTCCTGTTCCCTCTCACTGGAGGGCCATGCTGAGATGGGCACCTGCCACAACCATACAGGTCCAAAAAGATAAACTTCCAGCCAGGCATTCAAAGCTGGAATAACAGCCTCCGTGGCAGATGTAGACACCCAAATGCAAGAAGTAAGTGGAATACAGGGGCCATGTCCAAGACATCTGCTGCCTTCCCTCACATGCTCAGCTCCTTAGTACCTTGAAGCTTACTAGGCATTTCTACTTTTGCAACCCAAGTGTGGGCAGAACAGCCCATCTAAGCATGCCAGCACCTAATGGCAATCCTAAATCCAGCTGGGACCCAGAATCCCAGCAGATCAAGGACATTAAAAAGTTTTCCACCTGAGAAGCATGCTTTACACACCCTGAACAAAGAGGATCTGGAAAATTCAGAAGCTGACACTCTTTTGGTCTCATGGCTAATGTCATTCAGAAGAAAGCCTATATTAGCTACTCAGCCTGAGAGAGCTCAAGATCATATTTTCAGGTAGTGTCCCAGTCTTTATGCGAGGAGCTCTCTGGGGTGGGACCCTGTTGAGCTTTCCCCTTGCTTACAGCTGACGCTGCGAGTGGTTGGGCCAAAGACAGGGAACACAACCTTTTTAGCGAGAGAACTGGAATCTGTTCCCTAGACTGTGACCAAGGCCTAAGTCAATGACTGCTTATATATTTTCTTCCATTGATCTTGTCTAAGAGCAAAAACCAGGAGAGTCCTGCAAGGGCTGCTGCAGGCCCCAAAGACTGGGGACATAACCTACTTCTAATCTCAGCATTTACTGCATCCCCCTCTTGCAGGGTAGAATTTAAATGCATATGTTGTATAAAGAAATCATGACATGGGACACTGTTTGTCTTGGATTTTTCTGCTGCACGCATCTTTTATTGAACAATATTTCAATTGCTTGTTATCGCTTTTTACATACCAGTATCACTTAATGGCACAACAATATCCTTGGTTCAGAATGCTGTACAAGACTTTTTTAAAAAACAAAACCAAAAAAACAACCCTCCTTTACTGACAATCAACATGTCTTAATAACACCAAAAACAAATTTGTGAAGTGAAATCCATCATGTTTGCTGACATCTGAAACAGTCATTCTCAGGATGTGCAAAAACCTTCAAACACTTTGCTGCAGAGTTCACTTTCAAGGGCTGGAAATGAAAATCTCCCCTAAAAGGATGCATGCACTGCAACTGCATGCAGAATTTTATTTACATGCACAGAATTCAGATCTAGCCAATCTCATCCAGTAACAGACGTTTAAAGACTGGAAACATAATTGGCATCCATTTCCAATAATAAAAATTATGCTTCCTAGACACACTCTGATTTCAGTAGCAGATGGCGTGCAGCCGCCTCTGAGAGACACTATTTTATGACTGTGAATGACTTGCAGTGAGTCTTGATAAACGAGCACTTGATCTAATCACCAGCCTGCTTTAAAGTCAGCTTTGAAAAAAAATGACTTGCAGCCATCACTTACTGTGACTGATTTCTGTTCCAGATCTATTCCTCCAGCCACGCTAAATCCCAGGCCAGCTCCTTCTTCTTTGTGCAAGACTACAAAGTATGTGTCTTCTTTGCTCTAGCAGAAAAAATGGAGGTGGATGGGAAGGGGAAGGGGAAGGAGAAGAAAAACAAAACCAAAAATCAAGACCAAGTTCCTGCACAAGTGACAAATTTTAACAGTACCTTCAGATTATGGAAGGTGAAAAAAAGCAACTCAAGGAATTAAAACTGAGACATCAAAAGCATTTCTGTTTGTGCTACAGATGAGTAGCAGCCATGTAGGAGAATTCAGGCGACAGCAAAGGTTTCTTCAGTCAGTCCAAGGCTAGAAAGCAAAGTCAAAATTAGGATAGTGGAAGGGTATTAAACCTTGGGCAGCCTAACTTTCACAGGCTGTAATCAACTTTGCATTGCTTGTTGTTTTGCAGTCAAAACTCAGTATTTCCCATACACCTTTCTGGAGCAAGCACTGTACTTTCCAGGGAATTACTAACACTTTTGTTATCCTGTTTCTCATTCCTCTTGAAAGGCAGTTACAAAGATGTAAAGCAGGGCAGTTTCATTCATCTCTTCTCAGCAGTGCTGGACAATCTTGCATGGGGCAGTGGCTACGAACTGAAGCTCGGGAAGGTTAGATGGGACAGCAGGAAAACTGTTTCACTTGGGAGATGAAAGTAAGGAGCCTATTAGTGATCCAAATGGAACTAAACTGTGCTGTTGTGGAAACAGGAGCATCCAGCACAGGAAATGGACTGGCACGGGTCTGCACCAGGTCTGAACTTGGCTCCAGACCAGAACAAAGGTGTAAAGTTGTTTTCTTCGAAGTGATGGCATGCTGCCAAAATACAGAATTTGCCATGAGAGAGAAGCAGTCCCATCCAGCAAGTCTGGTGCTGTCTTCTGAATGGTTATTAGGACAAAAACAGACGCTGTTACAGAGACCACATTTTGTGGTGTAAGGGGAACTATAAGCAGGTATCTGGTGGAGCAAGGGGATAGTAACTCTCTGTGGGGCACATCCCCTCCCATCAGAAGTGGGCAGTAGAAAGCAGGTCTGTCAGCTTTTCCCCAGGATCCCATCCAACATCAGTGATTTCCAGAAACTGCCAACACTAAAATTAATGGCACATCATTAGAAACCAATCTCTTAATCTATTTAGCATTAAATGACATATTTATTCAACTAAACTCAACACTTTAACCCAGCATGTGCCTTTTAATTTTGTTTGAAAAGACACTGGGATCCACAGGTTATTATTGTCTTTTGGTGAAACAACAGTCAAATTCTTGGCCTCAATGAGTGCTTTTTTGTCAAATAGCAGCCCTGGAAGATTTTCTGTATTAGAGGTATCCCTGCAATGCACAGAGCCAATGTCAGAAACCCATGCCATGCTCCTCCACATCACTGATTCATCAGCGCTTGAGGAAAGAGGAGCAGTCGGGTCTGAACATCTTAGTCCACAGCCTTTTGTAGATGTTAGGACCCTTCTCACCTGTACCCAAGTGAGAACAACGTTATGTTAGGCTAGAAAGAATAAAATCAGTTAAGTATCTAGGCTAGCTGCTCCTTTCAAAGTGCAGTGAGGGTAATGGAAACAAACACATATCTTTGACCATTAAGTACTATAGGAACCCTTTTTGTTTAAGAGCTCGAGTTCTTTCCAACACTTCCTACCACAACTTAATTTGTTTACACTGAGGAATTAAAAAAATAAAAATAACTGAGGTTCAGATGTTAGAGGGTTGTGCAAGTACCACACGTCCTGGGCCAGTCAGCAACACAGTCTGAACTTTGACTTCCCATTGCAATTCCTCCCTCCCCAGCTCTAAATGCTGTCCTCAGCCGGCATGCGTACTATGGGGCACAAAGACCTGCCTACGAATGCTTATTGCTTTACTTGGCCACTCAGTGGACACACAAGGCCTCCAGTGATCACCTCTGTTTAGCCTGTTAGCCAAAGATCATCAGTCATGGAGATTTAAGCAATATAATGCCCACATATATATATTTTTTTTTAATTTTAGTAGCACTTATTAAAAACTAGCAGTAAATTCAGCACTGTTCAGAGCAAAAGATGATGACAAACTCTTCCCAGGGAAGCTCTCAGTCCATCTCATTTTTCAGCAATTGCATAACTATGAAGAACTGTCCTATTGTACATTGAAATCCAGCATTTGACTAGCATAAAATTTTCCAGCGTACTTGCCATATTGGGCTTAAATATGGATAAGAAACTATGCAGACAAGGACTGCATTCCAAAAAAAGCATTCAGCCTTATAAATATTTGAGTTCTCAGACTTTGAAAAGTGGCATAAATATACAATCTCTCCAATACCCCATGCAAAATACTTTAAAGAACACTTAATTACCTTTGGCCAAAAGTACAATCCAATCCTAATTTTATCAGTAAACCTACCAAACCCTCTTGGCTTATCAAGCTCTTGGGACTGGCAAGCTTTAGCTACACTGTCCCAGGAAGGAGGTAAAGCTGGGTATTTTGGGGAGGTCCTGTTCCCCTAGCCTGTTCTACGTTTGAAATAGCAATCTCTCTAAGACTCCAGAATGCTCTAAATGCAGCTCAGCAAGCAGTTATGCAGACCAGATGGCAGTTTCTCCTCCAGTGCTGTCATTATTTTATCAACTTCTGTTCTGATTTAAAAAGGATGTGGATGTATCCCAAAAACATAAACACAAACACTGCAAACAGGGAAGTAACATTCTGACAACCATTTAACTTCGGAGGCTTTCTTTAAAGACCTAGATAATGAAGCAGGTTAACTTGATATGATAACCAGTTTCCACAGAAGAGAGCAAAAAGGGCAGAGCAGTCTCTTACAAACTCTGCAGCAGCTGCTTTCTGGTGTTACAAGCCACCAATTCAGCATTAAACAAAATAAACTCAATTTCCATGATTGGAAGAGACCTGGGAGTCCTGGTGGACAACAGGATGACCATGAGCCAGCAATTTGCCTTTGTGGCCAAGAAGGCCAATGGCATCCTGGGGTGCATCAAGAAGAGTGTGGCCAGCAGGTCAAGGGAGGTCATCCTCCCCCTCTACTCTGCCTTGGTGAGGCCCCACCTGGAGTACTGTGTCCAGTTCTGGGCTCCCCAGCTCAAGAAGGATGGGGAACTGCTGGAGAGGATACAGCATAGAGCTACCAAGATGATTAGGGGACTGGAGCACCTCTCTTACGAAGACTGAGGGAATTGGGTCTCTCTAGTCTGGAAAAAAGATGGTTGAGGGGGAACCTGATCCACGCTTATAAATACTTAAAGGGTGGGTGCCAGGAGGATGGGGCCAGGCTCTTTTTGGTGGTGCCCAGTGACAGGACAAGAGGTAACGAGCACAAACTTGAGTATAGGAAGTTCCACCTAAACATGAGGAGGAACTTCTTTACCTTGAGGGTGGTAGAGCACTGGAACAGGCTGCCCAGGGAGGTGGTGGAGTCTCCATCTCTGGAGACATTCAAAACCCGCCTGGACGCGTTCCTGTGCAACCTGCTCTAAGGTGTCCCTGCTCTGGCAGGGGGGTTGGACTAGATGATCTCCAGAGGTCCCTTCCAACCCTATGATTCTATGATTGCAGCTTCTAGCAAAAGGTGGGTGCTTCCATGCACAGAGAGGAGAAGAGGTTCCCCTGCATGGTGAGCAAAGACAGACTGACCGAGGTAGTTAGTGGAAAGTTAAATTCTGATGCGCAATTACTGGCAAACCCAGGAGTTTCTCAGTTGTAATAATGACTCAAATAGAGGCATACTTCTCCACTTAAAATAGGTCTATTTATTGTGGCTCAAAACTGCTTTTGCACTGGACAAACAATACCCTTTCTTATACAAAAGCCACTCAAATTTATTATGGGTTTATAGCAGGCATTCAAAAACCAGCATTAGTAAAACGACCATCAGCTGTAACCTACCACAGGACCACTGGAGGAACTCTGAAATTGTTTGGAAGAGATTATATCTGCCATTAAGAAAACCCTTAAAAATACCAATATCAATAATCTCATTTTTATCTTCTGGTTTTTACCTTTACTTGTGCTTTGACTTCTTGGAGCATAGCAGCAACATCACATTTTGGTAATACTGCTGACAAAACAGCTTGCAGTTTTTGCTGGTCTAGGCTTGAGACGAGCAGCTGATCCAAGCTAAAATGAACAGAAACATATAAAAGGGCTTTATATTTCTAGACTGTGTAGACACACGTTTCCGGTACACAATGTAGGTTGCATTAGGGTAAACGATGAAGGGCCAGCTCATTAACAAACGAATCTTGAAAACAGGTAAGAAACGGTGTATGCTGGGAGAATGTGAAGGGGCAGAGAAGACAATTTAAGAATAACTCTTAGAATCAGTCCTTGTTCTGTTCCCCTCCTCCTTTCCCAATGGTTTTAGCAACAGACATTAACAAAAACAAGGACACAGCTACATCTGAGGACTACTTCTGGCAGGACAACAAGCTCGTTTGTCACCACAGGCTGCGCTGGCAGCCAGCGCTGCACAGCCTCCCCTCAACAGCGGCTGCTGTGCCGTAGTGTGGCCAAAAACTAACCAAAAACAGCTAGAGGAGACAAAGAAAAGGAGCCCAGCCCTGCCAGGATGAAGCGTTTCATCCTGTACTGAAGCGCAGCCACCTCCAGACAGCAAAAGAGCGTGAGGGACGGCACGCCAAACCGTGAGGGGAATGGGGGCCGGGGCCGAAGCTGAAATGCGCTTTGGGGCAGACCGGAGGCAATGGAGAAGCTTCGTCTTGGGAGAGGCTTGTGGGGATGAAAATGGAGCAGCGGTAGCAAAGCCAACACCAACCTGATGGACCAGCTGTTTCCTGAGCGCTCCCCATCTGGAGAGCTGCCATGGGGAGCGTCGTCGTCTGAGGCAGACCCCGGTGTCCCCGAGCCGCTGTCCCGAGGGCTGCCGGCACCCATCCCCATCGCACCCGCCTCAGCAGGGCCGCTGCGGGCCAGTGGGGCTGCGTCGCTCCGGGCGGACATGCAGAAGGCTCTGCGGGGCGTGATCTCCAGCTGTGTCTTAAAGCAGGCAGGCTGTGGCGGTCCTGAGAAGCCCTCTCCGCACAGCTTGTCCAGGTCGGGCATGCTGAGGGCTCTCAGCTCCCGCAGCCTGGAGCGGGAGAGCGGCGGCCGCCCCAGGCCCCGGCTGCGGCGTGCCTGCGAGGCTGAGGGGGGAAAGGCAGCCGGGTCTGCCCCAGCACCACCCTCCTCGCTTCGCTGGGGCTTTCCTTCCCCCTTGCCACCCTCCGCCACACGCGTGGGCTCTGCACTGGTGGGAGACTTGGCCGTGGCGTTGGCTGGGCTCGGGCTGCCGCCGTAGGAGCTCAAGCTGCGCCGTAAGGCCCGTGGCGTCTCGGCGGGGCTGGCTGTGGCGGCCACCCCACCACACGACCTCCTGGCAAGGGGGGACCTCGCGGCCGAGTGTATATCGATGGCCTTCACGATGGGCCGGTCAAAATTTGCTAGGTTTTCAAAGGATTTGATCCTCTGTTTGACGGAGAAGGATGAGGTAGGTTCGTGCGGCCAGTTCAGCTCGTAGTAGTAGTAATTCCTCCTGAAGCTCCTCAACTTATCGGTGGTGGGGCAGCTAACGTCACTGGATGAGGGGAACACATCATGGACCCTCTGGGCGCTTTTGGAGGTGTACACTTGCTCCTTCCCACTCTGGCCATTTGGCAGGTTGAGAGGGACCATCTTTAATGTCCCTGTCGCCACCTGGGGGTATTTCTCCTCTGCAGCATGGCCCTGGGGGCTTTGCATGGGATGAACTTCCGCAACATGGCAGTCCTCCCTCAAGTGGCCCGATAACTGGGCTGGCATCGAGTAAGTCCTTGTCACAGGTTTTGACAAGCCATAGATATTTCTATCTCCGGTGGTATCTGCTTTTGAGAAATACTGCATGGTCCCCATTCCCTCAGTCAGCAGAGGCACTTCTGCATTCGCCTCTTCGGTTTTCTCCAGCAATGGCAGCTGCAAAAACGATGCTGGTGAGGAAGAGGCAGAGGAGGAAGAGGAAGAGGATGAGGAGGAAGAGGAAAGCTTCACCTCAATGAAAGTGCGCTGGATCTCCTGCCCTTCCAGCTGCTCCTGCTGAACTGAGGGGGACCTCAATGATGAGCCTCCAGCACGTGGTCCTACATTTTGCAGATCTAATTGCCTAAGGTCATCTGCACTATAGATGCTCTTGATCACGTTCAGGCCTGTTCCAGGGTTCTCAGTCCTCCCTTTCACATATTCAACTTTTGGTATCCCCTGAGGAGACGAAGTGACTTTGGACTGACCGTCTCTGGCTCTGAAATCATCCACGTTAACACCCTTACCCTGACACCCTGCAGGCTGCATGGAAACTTGCTTTTCTTTTGGCTTTCCCCATTCCTGCTGCAGGTCTGTTAGGTCCCCACAGCCATACTTAATTTCACCGCTCACCATTGAGCTGTCAGTGCCATTTAGGAGAGGTGGAAGTGAATCTTCAGAAATGACCAGAGATGGTTTATTTTCTAGCTCTGACTTCAGAGACCTTGAGGCTGCTGAAATGCTCTTGCCAGGATCAGGGTTTGTAGGTGAATTACGGGACAATGGTGTTTTCCTTGACAGGAGTTTGGGGGACTGTTGTGGAGAAACAGAAGTCCTTTTCTGCTCAGCCCCACTGACTTTGGTAGGATTAATGCCAGAAGAATCTGAATTTGCCTTTGCTTTGCTTTTGATGGTGAACCCTTTTAGCTTTGGTCCTCCTTTGGCCTTCTGGTTATTTAAAAGTGTGTCCATTATACTTTTTTGTGCCATTCCCTTAGACTCCTGACAGGACTTTTTCTGTGAGGATGGGCTGTGCGGTACTGCAGCTCCTTTGCAGTGATTTGTGCCTGAGCTTTGGACTTTTCCATTTGAAGTCCTTCCTGAAGTCACAGAGTTAATTTTCTCATTTTTCCCTGGCAAGTCATAAGTTGTGTTAGCCTTTGGATCTTTAGATCTAGTGGGAAAGGGAGACCTGAGTGATATTGCTCTTGATGATGATGCATTCACATGACTGCTGTCTGTTTTAGACAAGTTGGACAAACTGTTAGTTTCTTCCTTCACTAAGCAATAACTAACAGCATGATTACAGTCATCAACCACTGTTTCGCTTTCAGATTTGGATCTCTGCTCATCATGATATCCTTCTTTCTCAAGCAAATTGTTCTCCAAGCCATTGACATTTCTAGCAGAGCAAAAGCTTATCTTTTTGCAGTGCAGAGAGCCTTCCTCTTCAATGGATTCACAGCATTTCATATGTCCGTTACTGTTCCCCAAACCCATCCGTTCTTCTGTACTTAAGGCACCATTGTTACAGAAAGAGTAAACTTCAGGGACGCTGACAGAATTCTTTAGGATGTCTTTTTCTGGCAGGAAAACTGGGGAAGGAGAACACAAGGATGCAGAGGACACATCTGAACACTGTGAAGGGCAGGAGGCGGGACCACCGTGATCTTCCAAGCCTAGTTTGTTGATGCTTGTCTCCAGTGACCCACACATTGCACAGCCCTCAGTTTGCAAAACTTTGCCACCGTAAGGGTGCAGCAGGGACAGAGAGGATGAGCTTGTTGCAGATGTGAGATGCTGCTCCTGTGTGGGCTTTTGCGGTTCATCATTCGTGCAACAAATCTCAATTTGCTCCTCATCTGACTCCATTACGGTACAGGCTGCAGGGGCGTTAGCAGCAGCACATGGCCCAAGCAACACCTCATTGGCACTATCAAAGGTTTCCGTGACAGACTCTGCATCCGAGTGAGAATCCTCTGCAGCTCCATACATAGACTTTGGAAATGAGTTGGCTCTCTTACTTTCCAGAGAGTTTGCTGCAGGCAACTCATCCTCATTTAAACTGCTAAAATTCCTAGAATAGTTATTTAAAGAGTTTTTATTCACAGTAAAAAGTTTGCCTGTGTTAATGGAGTCCAACACAGACAGCCCCAAAACCCCTTGTGCATTAGCTCCACAATTCACAGTTTTTTCCAGCAGCTCCTCCTTGGCTGGCCGTGACTCGGAACTAGGACAGCCTTCGTCAGTCCCACAGCAGCACATCGTGGTGTACTCTTCTCGGAGGGGGCTTTCTGCTCGCGACGGAGTGCGCGAAGCCCTGCTCTCGGGAGCACCCATTTGGCTGAGCAAGTCATCGATATCAGTGACGGGGATCGCAGTGCAGTCCTCAGCGCGGCTGCCTTTCGTGGTACCTCTTTGCACGTCTTTGCTTGTGGCATCAGGTGGCAGTGTTGTTCTCTCCACTGCACAGCCACCACCGGCTTTTTGCAAAGCTGCTCCATCTCGCTTCCCGGCACTCGGTTCTTCCTCAGTTCCAAGGGTGCTGTTGACATCGGCCTGATTTTGACTGTCTACCCCTGGAGACAGGATGAGGTTTGTAAATCTGCTGACAGCTGCATCATGATTAAAAAAAAAAAAAAAAAGCAGCAAAATCCTGTCAGATATAGGAACTGATATATGAAACACCAGGTTTTATCACAAAAATAGACACCCATGTAGTCAGATTACATGTTTTCCTTTTGCTGTGCACTCCTCCTCTCCTGTAATGATGTTTACAACAACTCAAATTAATCATAACCCTGTGTATTTGAGTAGCACACAGGAGGGAGCAATCCACTTATCCAAGATGAGTAGTCATGATCTGTTTAATTCTCATCTTTGAAATTTCAGCAGTCAAGCAGCCAACTACCTAAGTGTCAGTATGCAGTAAGTCAGGCTGATTAGTACCACTTTCCATTACTTGTTTGATCGAAGATGTCTCCAATAGATTGCAGAGAGTACACAAAGCCCTGGCATAGCGAACAAAGGTGAACAGATAACACAGTGACGAGCTGAGCATAAATGACTTGACTCTGATCCTCTCGGCACTTCTGCAGGTGTTTAATGTGACACGCATGGCTGATGTTATACACGCATTAAGCATATGGGCTTTATGGGATTTCTGGCACAGACCTTTCCTTGCTTCCAACACATGTTTAACCCACTCCTGGGCAACACACTGAGCTCCCCGTCACTGCTGCACTCCAACACATTCCAGCTCACCCATTTCTCCAGCTCTTCAATTTTCAGCACTTCACCCTAGGCATCTACACTGCTTCTGGGACACACATTCCCACTCAAGCTGCCTTCTGGAGGCCAGTCACTGCCAGATGAGGCCCAGAAAGTGCATGGAGAAGGAGGCATCCTTTCCTGCTCATTCAAACATGCCAGCACATCTCGCTAATCCTTGCACAAACCTGTGGGATTATCCACATCACTTAATTTAGGTACCCATGCTAAGAAGTGCAGGTTCCTCCTGGAGTCAACAAAGGGGAAGACATCTCAGGAGAGTCATCTGAAGCAGCCAGGTTAGGATTTGAAGTGCTGCCCTGCTTCAGCATGCTGGATCACACACTGAAAAGACCTTCTTCTCTGCCAGTGGGGCAGGGGGAGAGGAAGGGGAAAGCAGAAGGGTTGCCCGATAAAGGAGTGCCAATGTGTCCCCTACCGCAGTGCTATTAGTTTGCAAAAGCCACAGCAATCTAAAGAAGCAAGAACAGGACTCTCTGCCAAGCCAGGAATTACTTAAAGAACAACTGGAACTGAAGCATCTGGAAGCACTTTAGGCTCCCAGGTATTAATAGGTACATGAAGAAGATCATAACCTAAAACAAAGCAAAATATTATGTTCTTCCTGTATTTGAAAAGTATGCTTTTCTTTTTCAAACACTCATTTCCACACCACATAATTTGTACAGTCTGTGGGGAAGCATATATTGCTGTAGCAGCATAAATCAGCCCTGAGCAGAAGTTAAGGAGGTATCAAATATTTCAATTCAGACTAGAAAACCTTTTATAAGAAACATGCAAATAAACACTTTGATAAAATTCTAGTTTTCTTGGGTTTTGTTTCATCTTTCTGCACATTAGAGAATCCTGACACACGAAAGAGAAAAAAAAGAAAGAAAAGAGGCTTTTATTATCTCATTGTCCCTTCATAAAAACATACTTAAACTTCAGATTTGAGGGAGACAGATGTTATTATATAAGGTCAATATATTTACTGAACAGGCACAGCAGTAAAACAAATTGTCAGGACAGGGTCATTGCCAAGCTAGCTCCAGATCTGCATGAAATGACTCAGAGCCCTGAAAGACTGAGAGACTTGGGTCTTTTCAGTCTAGAGAAAAGAAGATTGAGGGGGGGTCTTATTAATGATTACAGATACTCAAAGGGAGGGTGCCAGGGGGATGAGAACAGTCTTTTTTCAGTGGTGCCCACTGATAGGACAAGAGGTAACGGGCACAAACTTGAATATAGGAAGTTCCATCTTAACATGAGGAGGAACTTCTTTGCTTTGAGGGTGGCAGAGCACTGGCACAGGCTGCCCAGAGAGGTGGTGGAGTCTCCCACTCTGGAGACATTCCAAACCTGCCTGGATGCCATCCTGTGCAACCTGTTGTTGCTCTGGCAGGGGGGTTAGACTGGGTGATCTCCAGAGGTCCCATCCAACCCTGACCATTCTGTAATTCTGTGAAATGCTGGCAGGAGGGACATACTCTAAGTAGGAGCTTTGAAGCTTTGAACTCTTCACACAGGAGCAGGTTTGCTCCCCTCACCATGGTGGTAGGCAGGACCCTGAAGCCCAGTTTGGTAATGAAGTACTTTGCCTGGCTCACCAACGCGGACACAATGTACCCCTGGTTTTGCTCTGAATCAATGTTGGAAGCTGGGGCAGCAGGAGGTCAGACCCAGCCAATCCAAGGGAATTTTCTGCACTGGGACTCAGAATGAATGGAATGAAAGAAAAACTATTCTCTCACCTGATGCTGCTTTCTGGATCTCCAGGGTTACGGATGTGGGAAGACACTGCATAAGCATGCAGATTTCCTCGTATGTCATCTTACTGACTGGGATACTGTTGATGGTAGTAATCTCATCTCCTACAGCCATCTTGCCCATTGATCCCTAATGCAATGACAGATCCAAGGAAATTATAAATACACCTCAGAAGCCCTGCCACAGGCACAAAGATTGCAGGGAAGCAATTAATGGCTTATGAGCAACATTTGCTATTTCACATCACTGCAAAGCACAGGTACCACTGCTGCCAGTTCGCCAACACGTAAATAAAGAGCAGACTGTGCTTTTGCCAGGAGAGGAATTAATGATCAATCTCAAACAGGAAGGTCAAAAGAGCTGCTGGGTTCTCCGAGAGATCAGTACCAGGATGGAGGACACAGCATTCTTCATTTAAATGAACTGAGATGGATCAGTCCTCGTTTCTTCAGGACTGGAACATTGTCTATAATTTTTGCATTTCATGTAAGAATTATATTGCTGCTCACAACCTCCCATTGGGGCAACTGGACTCTCCTAGACAACTAAATTGGAGAGGGACTGAGCTCTTAAGCTTAAAAGCCTGGGTACGTTTCTAAAGACTGCACAGTAAGTCAGAAAAAAAGGCAGGAACAGAACCTAACCCCCCAGCTCTCACAGCCCAACTCAAACTGCTACAACATATCCCCTCTTACCCTAGTGGCTACTAACTAGATTAGAAGTGCTACGTCCAGCTTTGTACACCAGAGTATCCGCCTTCCTCTTTCTGCACTTTTGCATCTAGGTCAGCAATTCCATATCCAGCATGAAGCAAGTATCCACACCAGTATGTGCATGTATGAGATGCAGAAGAGCAGTATGTTACTGTTACTTCCACAGCACTTGGCAAACCTGGCCAGCACCTAAGGCCTCCTGGTATCAGGTTGTATAACACGGGCATACGTGCATAAAAAATAATAAACACTTTTACCACCAGGATTTACTTATTTTGTCTTTACATCTGCTAAAAAGAAAGGAAACAAAAGAATAGTATTCCCTCAAAACTGACTGTGAGTGGGGATGAGTAGATCAGCAGATCTGCCTCTTGACTTTCTTAGTTTTGAATCAGCCAAGGGTACACTTCTGAATCAGAAATATTTAACAGCAGCTTCAGAATAACACAGGGCGAGACGTTTTGCCCAGCAGAGACAAATATCTCCCTTGCACTTACTCCCAACAGATCACCTGCTGAATAATAATCATCCCTGCAAAGTGAAAGCAAATCAAAACAAGGCAACCCAAATTAAAAAAAATTACCATTTCTGCTGCTCCCCCTGGCCGCAGCCCTGTGACAACAACCTTTAAGGGCATGGCTTGGATTTCCAAATCCAGGCCAAAAGACTCATGTTCATTGCGAACCAGAGTGACTATTTCACCCTGTCCCTGCCCAGCCCCGTCGGGTGCTTCACACTTCTTGCTGTGAGGAAGCGTTCTCGCAACAGGCTTGTTATAAGAGCCATGCTCCTCCATCCTCTGTCTCTGAAGGCTTCGGCATTCGGTGCTCATCATGCTTTTCACTCTGGTGACTGCTCTGTGCTCAAGTTTTGGCGATCTCTTAGACTCGAGTTGTGCTTCCCGGAGCTCCTTCAAACTCAGGCTACCAAGACGAACTTCAGGCACACTTGAGTAATCGAATGCTATGATGGGGAAGAAAGGAGAATCAATTTGCTCCAGTGTATTGTCTGCAGACTCCATGGAGTTGCTGAAGACAGGGGAAGATGTCTCCGTGCCACTATATCGAGGTGACTCACTGTCCTGGCTTTCATCATCGATTTCTACAGATGAGGTTGTAATGACAATGCCAGCATCTTCCTGGCTCTTGGCCCTCTGGCTTCTTTGCAATTTGGAACTTTCGTCATCATCACTAACATCACCATCATAGAAAACAACCCTTCTCTGTCGATGAAAGGGGCTGCGGGCAGATTTGGGGCTGTCGCTGAGGATGCCAGGTCGGACGGACTCCACGTGCTTGTTGTGAAGGCCAGACGATCTCCCACTAGTTGGAGAAGCCAAACCATTTGCTTTTGCCACTCCTGCTTCTCTAGCAGCTAGAAAAAAAAAAAGTTATAATTTAATTGCATTTATAGGTGATTTTTAATACCATGCATCTGACTGCAGCAGAGTACATGTGGCTCTGTTTGCAGGGGAAGCTTAACCTCCTCACAAAGCAAAAAGCACATTTTTTATGTCCCCCCTGTAACTACAGAAAACAGCAAGAGGGATGGCAGATAGCTCTACAATTTATGGGTAATTCCCAAAATCAGTTCATGGCACATCTGGTTCTATTTCCAGTTTATTTCTAAATTATGACTATGACCCAAAGAAGAAAGGGATGTAAATTCACACGTGTATTTCACTTTAAACAACAGAATTTCTTTCACATTTTGCTTAAATCCATGCTCAGGACTGCCTGCATCATCTTACAGAGAGTGAAAAATGCGTTCCTGAATGAAGACACAATAACACGACAATGAGTTTCAAATTAAACCCAAGAACCCTTTCCACATCCTTCTTAGAAAGAACTGCATCTTTTTTTGCAGGAGTTTTGTTTTGCTTTGCTTTGTGGGTATTTTAAAATGTAAATATGCTTTTAAGCATTAAATAATGAATTTCTAGAGAAAAATAAGACAAAGACATTACTTGAGAAGTATAGAAAAGGAAGAAAAAAAGAAATATCCTAATATCGTTTGAATTTGAGATCAATTGTGTTTCAGTGAGGAAATGTAAGATTCTTTCAGTCAATTACTATGGGGAGAAAGACACATATGCAAAATATCCGATGTCAAATTGAACATTTGATTGTTTTTACACTGCTACATGTGACATTTGGAAATTATGTATTTGATATAGCTATAAACACTTTCATTTAAATGTAATCAATCAGATGATCATCAGTCATTTGAAAAAAAAAAAAAAAGACCTGCAGTGCTCTCAATCTAGTTTCGGCCAAACCAACCAAATAAAGTCATTGTCACATAATCAGAGCAGCAATTTGGACAAAATACCATGGAAACGGGCATTTATGTGCATTTTTGTAAACCCCTTTCATTTTCCAGAATTTCATATGATCAGCACTGGCTTGCACTATGCTGCCTGGCATTTCTTACCGGCACAGGAATCACCATAGCTCTCCTATAAAGCAAACCAGTAGTCACTGCCTCTCCCCCTCATTAGCCAAATGACCAGACGCATTTCCGTCACTTACTCGGGTTGCCAGGAAGAAGAGAGCCATCATCCAACAAACTGTTCCTGTTCTTCTGACGGAGCTGCTCTTCGTCGCAGGAGCCGGTTACAGCATCCGAAAACGGGAGCTGACTCGTACCGTCGTGTGAGAAGTACTGGGAAAGCTCTGCTTCGGAGCTGACAGATCCCTGCTGAAAAGAAGTGAGCCTGGTGACCCGCCGTCATCGATGCTTAAGGCCCCTGTCTGCATGCAAGCACCACAAACTCCACTCACATAGCCATATCAATAAAGGAAGTTTAAAGCCAATTTTTTAAAATAGAGGACTTGTCAGTATATCGAGAGCCAAACTGTCAACCTGTGATGGCTGAAATACTGCACATCGGCACATTTTTAGCCAGTATAATAAATAAAAAAGGATTCAAAATCCCACTCCTTTGCAGATGTGGTTCAATGCAGAAACAAAGGCTGAAACCATTCACTTGGGCAATTCCCTTCATATACCTTCTGCACTGAGAGAAGGGAAGGGTTTGTACCCCTGGACACAGTTTGTATGGCTTCTTTGGCTTTCCCAGGAAAACCAGAGACTTTTCCACTGCAATGGCTATACAGAGAGACCAAACACTCAGCCTTCTGCCCACTGGCTCAGGCCTCTCCTGCTACCTTCGTCCCTGTGTCCCACAGAGCAGGGGTGCCTTTGAGGCAGCAGGAGGCGGGAGCCCACAGCTTTCTCTGCCATGCTCTGCACATCACTCCCAAAAGCTACAGCCACACAGCCGAAGAGGAGCTTGTTGCTGTCACGATTTAAATGTGTGACGTAAGAAACCACCCCTTCTATGGAGCCCATGTGACAGGGAAGGAGCACAGAGGTTTGGTTTTGAAGTCCTTGATCAAGTAAGAGCTTCAGTAAAAGCTGAATTTGAAGCAGACGCTGTTTTTACTGCATTTAATCCTTTTACCCGGCTCGCTGGCTCCAGGAAGCGTTTCATAGTCCAGCTCAGGGGAGATGAGGTCTCTCCTTGTTTGGCCTTCACATTAGGAGACGGGCTTTTTTGTACAGCTCCTGTTAAACACAACTTAGTTAGATGCCAAAAATTAAAGTTGTGGTCCATATATCCAAACAAGCTGCTCATTCACCTTCTGAGCTCACTTATTATTTGAATTGCTTTTCTAAAGTGAGATTTATTTAACATTTCACAAGCTCTCCCTTAGATCAGGTGAAACATGATCACAGAGACACATTATGCCAGCCGGGTGCAGGACAGAGCTATGAACAAGAGATGAGCAGAAGACTGTGTTCCTCACCCTCTGGAGCATGCTGTTGAACTAGGTGCAACCTAAAGACAAATTAGCAGCCACTGGCAAGGTCTACTTCAAAAAAGTTCTTAGCTGACAGAGGTATAAAGAGAGTAATTACAAATCTAACATATTTGTCTAAAATTCACCTTACTAGTCACTCTGCCATTGCCAAGAGTTTGCTTTCATCTGTAAGATTTTAGGAAGTGCTAAGTCTGGAGTTCAAAAACATCAGAAAAATACCAGAACACACATTTTGACGTGACCCCAAAGATTAAAACAGAATTAAAACATATAGTCCGGTATGCAATATCTGGACTTTTTCAAACGGCCACAATGCTTTCTCATTTTTCTTTCTTTTTTCTTTTTTTTTGGCCACCTCATGGATAAGTGCACACAGATGGAGTTGAGTTGATCCCTCCTGTCCTTTCCCTACCAGGACATTGTGCTTCCCATGCATCTTGAAGACAGGACAGAGCAACCACCTCTTGGCAACCCTACCTTCAGGTCATGGCAACCTAGTGAAACCCAAAGCAAGTAACATGAGCTACAGAGCTGATTCGTCTGAACTGCACGCTTTCGCTAAAATTTCTGCAGTTGACAGAGTGATTACACCCCCTAAACTCTTCTGCTGTTTTGAGGGCCCTGAAAATATGGATGTTGGGGAACTGAAGAGCACATCCTTCAACCTTCCTGCATTTGGAAAAGGACACGTATTAGGAGAGAACATGTTGCTACCTGTGATGTGAGAGGAACTGGCATCCTTGCTCTCTCGGTGGGTAGTACGTGCGATTGCTTCATCCATCTCCTGCTCAGAAACCTAAAGTCAAGTGGAAGACAGAGATCAAAATGGGTAGATGAAATGAAAATGAAAGTCTGACCACTTATCACTACAAACACATGATTAATTTCAGATATGCTACCATTTTTAAAGACGCAGTAAAGAAGACGTAGTTGAGAGCTCCTAAGTCCTGGTCCCCTAACTCAGATTCCCTCCGTGCCAGTCTCCTGCAGAAACCAGGAGGCAGAAGCCTGCTGACTTCATGAAGACCACATTTAAGTGCTACATTATGCAAACATATAAAAACAGCACCAGACTTAAAGAAATCAAATGAAGCCATTACACCACAATTTTAACTCAATTAAGTGCTGTACATTGATTTATCGAGAAAATATTACCTTAAAATGGACAAAGACTGCTTTGTACAAGCATACATCAGCAACAGAAGATATTCTACACTTAACGTACCGGAAGAATACTAGACTTCCCGAGATATTAGCTGTCTTTTCAATTTTCATTTCTTGCTTTTAAAAAGAAAACCTAAATCAGTAATTGGCAATTAATGTTTCTCTGGTTTAAGAATAAATACTGGTTTACCATATTTGCTAATTTTGTCCTGAATTACTGCCATGCACTTCATTCTCATTACTGGAAAACTCCACATAATTTTGTAACAGGAGCAACTAGTCTACAGGAGTATATATTTAAAAACAGAAGGCAAGTTAATGCTGTCGAAAATAATTTCTACACACATTGCTTTACATGAATTAAAATTCAACATAAATAGAGACTAGAAACTTGAATCTTTCTGAACCATGAAGATTTGAAAGATTCCTAAGCAAACTCAGCAGTTTAAACATAGTTTAAATGCCACATTCACTCAGAATAACAAGAAGAAAGAAAATTTTGTGGTATTTCTCTTGGAAGTACATGAAAACACCAAAGTGAACATATTCAGCAACAAAATGTACTGTGGACCTTTTGTGTCATAAAATGAGACACCAAGTATAAAAATGTCCAAAACAACATGAGCCTTTGTAGAAATACATCTCTGGTTTCAGCCTGTGGCATGACCTTACAGCAAACCAAAAGCCTCTGTGCTCCTGGGGCATAGGGAGTTCCTACAGGACATGGACCAAGCCCTGAAGAGTATGCTCCAGGACCTTTACACAAACCTCTGGGTACAAGATGTCCCAGGAGTAAAACTAGGTGCTGGGCAGACTGCAGTATTTATTTAAAGCTAACCAAAAATCCACACTTCTGCAAGCTCTGCCAATTTTGATTTTCAGCATCCTCTACGCCTCAGGCAGATCAAACTGGAGAGGAACAAGCTAATTCTTAACTACAATCTCTGGGCTGGGTTATTATTAAGAGAAAATAAAATAAAATAGAATAAAATGGAATAAAATACACACACACACACACCCCCCCCAGATCCCCCAGTGCTGTCAGAAAAAAGGGTGACAGTGAAATAGCTATAAGTATGGATCCCCATATGGACACTCTTCAGAGATCCAACTATGAGGGACTGTGGATTCAATACTGCCTTGGGGAGGAAAATGCTTTAGGGTCTCTCCAGCTCAACTTTTAGCTTTTCTTAGCGTTTCTTGGCAAAGGATTTGTTGTCATTTTAAATATCACTTATGGAAAACTGTATTAGGAGCCACTTAATAGTTTCCCTCTGTTACTGAGAAACAGCAAGCAATTAGCTTAACTCAGTTCATCTTCTTAGCAGATACTTGGTTAGGTCACTTGTCGGCTTCCAAGCCACTAGCACAGCAAGCTGAAGGACAGAGGAGAGAGGACAGGCTCCAATCCATGGAGTTTTTATTTCATGCTACTTACAGACTCTCCAAAAAGTCTATCTGCCTTAATAATGCAATCACATTGAACCATCCTGCTGGTTCAGCACAGCATACAGACTCCCTAGAAATACTGTTATCTTAGGCTATAAGCCCAATTCTTACCCTCTCCATGCTTACCTTCAACTAAGGGAACCACAGCCTCTTTCTTTTTAGCAGCACAAAGCCTCACAGCAATGATAATAAACTCTTGGCAGTAGACCCCTATTTGCTTATTGTTTGTATATTTGATTTAGCAGAAAATACGCAATTAATTATAAAATGAAAAACCTCAGTTCTCCTAGATATGGATTTATGAAGGCCTCCATCTGTAGTTATGAGTTCAAAAGTCAGAGCTCTCTGGACCCACTAATGCAAATATTTTTACAGCTTCATTCCTGTTTAAACAGGAAGGTTTTGTACACTCATGAAATTCTTTGAAATATTGAAATAAAAGAAGTTGTTATTCCCTATAGCTGGGTTAAAAGGCTTTTATCTTCTATCACCAATTTTTAAAAATTGGTTGAAAATACTCACTTTGTAAACACAGCCTTATTTCCAAATTGCCCTTGCACGGATTTCACAGTAGCAGAACATTCCAGATTCTCACATTTTAATTCCTGAAGGAAAACTTTGATCTTTGGGCAGATTGTACTTTTTTAAAAACAGTGTTCCTATTACTGTATTGTAGTTGATCAGTTCAATCTGTTGATATTTATATTCCTGGCCCTAAACTATATTCTATTCGAAGACAAACTAGCTGCAAAATAACTTTAAGGAGGAAGAGGACTTGTGCTGTATTTGTGTTGCCACTTGGTCCAAGTACCAAGAAAGACGGGAACACTTCACTCAAGTAGTTCCAGGAAAATTGCATTTGATCAGTGGGTGACTAAGTGAAAAGCAGCAGGGACAGTCCAGCATTGCTACAACTTACAAAACTGGAAGGCATCATTACAGTCCTGATTTCTTGCACAACACATGCCATACAGAGAAAAATCCAATATTCTTCGTTTGCTGCTTTCCTGACAGCAAGACTCAAATTACAGCTTCAGATGAAAACACCCCAGACACAGTAACACATTTTCTGCTCACCTTTGGGTTAGGATGCCGACTAATGATAAGGCTGACCGGACCTGGACCACATTCGCTCAGGATGGCGTAGGCTTCACTTAAAGCCGCGTGACGCAGACTCACTGAATCTGCCTCCAGGATCTGGTCACCCCGGCTGCAGAGAGACACAGAGCCAGTTAATCACAACCGCCTTTTACAGAAACATTTGTGCTTTCAACTGATGGCCAAGCTTTTTCAAAGATACAAGCGTCTGGAAAACATCTGATTTGCAAAGAAGCCAGTCTTGCTCTTGCTCCCAGTGACGTGAATGCTTTAAGTCCTGTTGACTTCAGGAGGGAGGTCCAGAGATCCCCTCTGCACTTACCGTCAGTGCTACAAATCCTATTAAATCAACAGAGAAAATTGGCTGCATTTGGACCAGGGTGAAAGCAAACTTCAATTCCAGTTCTGCATTCATATACTTGTTGAGCACAGAAGAGAAAAAATTAGATTCAGATGGGCTGTTCCTTCCCATCATACTGAATTACTTAACACAAACACTGATAAGAAATTCATGATTTAGATACGAGTTTATGAAATGGCTCCAGGAAAAAATTGACTGCAATAAACCTGTATTTGCTTCAAATTAACATATAGAACCCATTAAAAAGAAAAAAAACAAACCCAACCCTCTTCTCAGAGGAAAGCATAGTTTTGTTTTCCCAGTTTCTTAACTCTTGCTCATGGTGCTCAGACATCTGGAAGTATTCAAAAGAAAAGACCATCAACTAGGGATATCATTAAAGCATTCTCCGTAATTACTAAAGCATTTGCTTTAAATAGACACTCTCAAACAATCTACTGCTGCTGATTTGCGTTGGGCTACTTGTGACAATGGAAACGAGTTGGCACTGTGAGTCCACACGCCAAAGGCAAAGTGCCAATTTGCATGCGGCAGCCTTCAGTAACCTGTACTGGTGGTACGGGCTCATGAAAGCAAAGGGTGATCTGTCACAGTGTGTAATCGTGCCACTGCTCTGCCCACCTTTTAGATTTACACAGCTATTAGAAACGACCCAAATGGAGTCACTTACACAGGCACAGGATTGAGAGGGGGAACTCAGATATGGAGGAGCTGGATTCAAACCCCTTCGGGTATTGCAAAGCCAGTATTTGATTAACAAAGTTTTCAAAAAATCAAAACCATCCTGTAAGTTTTGGCTTACGGAGACATAAACAACTGATTGGACAACAGAAGCAATGTCTCAAAGAAGCAAGCTAGAAATCTGGGAAGCATGCCTGGATATAATCAATCACTTAAACCTAATAAACGATACAGCTGTTACATACAAACGCAACCAGCACTGCAATCTTTTCCAAAGAGGCTTACAAGAAAGCAAGTTAGCATTCAATACTGTCTCCTGTAGACATTTCTATATGGTAGGAACTTTCAAGGGTTTTGGCAGGGATGCCACCATAAAACTATCTTCTTCCCTTACTCCAAAAATTCAAATTGCTCTATCAGTTTTCCTGGCGAGCGAGGAAACAGAAGGCACTCTCTACCCATGTGAAAGCAAGGCATTTGCTCAGCTTCTCTGCACCAGTGCTCACGCCACACGCTCAGTGCGGATCACACAGTCCCAACGGGTCCTCAGCGCAGCCTCCTCTCCCGAGCGATGCTCCCAGCACCCACCAGCATTTATGCAGGAACGCAGAAACATGGAAGATTTCCTCCAACGGTTTTTAAAAATGAAGCCTCCAGGAGAAGACCCGCAAATAACTTTCTGTCACTTAATCCAATGTAAAGCACAAGGGAACCCTTGGAATGATTGCTTCTCTCTCTTATGGTTCCTTAAAGACATCCAAACTCCATGACAGAGTAAATGAGATGGGCAGGTCAGCCTGCAGCGATCCCGCCAGACAGACAGCAAGGGCAGAAAAGAGCTGCTGCAGCCATGGGCACAGTCAGCTGTAAGAACATCTCCCCCAGCTCTTTTTAAGTTTCAGGTGACTGAGCTTTTAGCAGAGCTCTGCAAGTTTCCTCCCAATCTGGGGTCTCTGGCTGCAACTCTGATAAAAAGACATGAGGCTGCACTTCTTCCTGCTCCGCTTTCTCAGAGTGCTATTAGGCTCAGTTTTCTGTATAGAGAATTAAAAAAAAAAAAAAAAAAAAACCACACCAAAAAAAAAATCCCAAACCTTAATGATCATGCTGCTTCCAGCACACAGAATAATGTTTTCTGGGTATTTAATACCACTTTGGAATGTCTTTTATTTAAATGTTTTCTTTTTGGTGAACTCTTAACTATAAATCCCCTCCCTGCTACACCAACCAACTGGTGAAGACAAAGTCTGAATTGATTTTTTTTATTATAAAACCACGCCAGCATGTTTCTACTTTAACTAACCTTAGTCTGCCATCCATTTTAGCCACTGATCCTGGGGCCAGGCTGTGAATGTATATCCCTGGAGAACTGTTTTCCAGCGTGAGACAACAGGCACCGATGCCGAGCCCAACCCCTGGCTCTGTGAAAAACAAAAAGTACAAAGAAAAGTACTGTTATTCTGCGCAGATTGCAATCACACAGGACACGCAAGTGTTTGTGTTCCCACATCCCATCTGAGACCAGGACTCCTGTATTGTTTCAAGGCTGGCCTTAGGTGCAGTCAGTCAGGAAGCCAAGACCAACAGTGGAAATCAGGATTGAAATATCCGATCCCGACTGTTTTCTGAGATCCGTCACCAGGAGGACTAGCTCCACTCCCAGCGAATTTTCTGCGTGCCGTGGGAACTGCCTGGCAATGTCGCACGAGGTCTGATGTGGTCCGAAGCACAAAGCAGCGGGGGCAGCAATCCAATAAAGGTGTCACTTAAAATTATTGCAGAAAACGTGAGCACAGAAGATGGTGTCAACTGTGCTGCTCTCTTTTGTTAAACACCGGCATGGCAGCCCTCAGAAAAGAGGAACGAAGAAAGGTGAGGCATTATCTCTAGTTCGGTGATTACCTCTGTCCCCTTTCACTTCTGCTCTCAGGAGATAACAGCACTCCTGAAGTCAGAATTGCTGGACATCTTACCTTCTCTCTCCTAATTTTTAAGCCAACCTTTAAAATCAGCATATTTAAAGCCTTTAAAATAGGCGTATTTGTCCCACTCCATATATCATATGCAATAAGTTTACCTTGTGCAATTACTGATAATGACAGCAACCCTCAGGAAGGAGCTCAAACAGCTCATGTGGGGATTTTGAGCACTCTGCTTGGTTTTGCCTTCCCCAGAGCTGCCCTTTACAAAAAGGGCATGGCTGTTTGGGCTGCCAAGAGGCTGATTCACATTTTGCCTGGCATCTCACAGACTCCCTCTTTCAGCAGTGCGGGCACTGACTGCTACCTGTAAGAGTCTCCCACCTTTGGAGCAGCAAAATGTAGAAGGGGGAACTCTTCAAAAGTTTCTGCATTAGAGGATGTTTTTCTGCCCCATCCTGTGGTTCAAGATCAGATGGACAGGGTAGGTGCCCTTGATATTAGAACCTCTATGCTATTGCCAAAAACTCCCCTAAGACACATGGATTCGTTCTTCAAGCCCATTTCAATGGACCTTCACCTTTATTGAGTGTCACATCCATGACAATCCTGTCCTTCGGGCCAGGTCCTTTGCGGTTGGAGGAGGAACCGTCCGCCTCGTCAGGGCCAGGGACCGGCGTGCCACCACTGGCGCTGGAACTGGGGGAGCTGGAGCGGCTCAGCAAGGTGGGAGTCGCGCAGGGCGTGAGGCTTGGGCTGCGCAACCGTGTGCGCACCGTCAGGGTCACCACTCCTTTCTTGAGTTGCTGGAGAGACATCAGAGAACCCCAATAAGGTGACTTGATATGCCAACATTTCCCAGTAAACCTGCATACACTAATTTGCTGCAGCGAAAGAATATGAAGCCCAGGGTGCTAAATGGCACGGAACAAAGAGAAGCGTGAATGTCTCCTTTAGTACATCTATGTTACCTTAAACCTCTGAATGGCCTCCTGATGGGTCAGCCCTTGTAGTGACTCCCCATTAACTTCTAGGATTTCGTCGCCTGGTAATTAGATACAAAAAATGAAGTCAGCAATATACAGACTATAGAGATGTAAAAAACCCTTCCTGTACATAAGGCGACCCGCTACTATAAAGATTCCAATTAACTGCTCAGTAAAAAGCCTTTTACTGTTCTCAGTTTATTTTCACTTTTCCTAATACCTTTACAAGTTAACAGTGATGAATTACCAGAGTAAAGACTGTTCTTCAGCAGAGATCCTCAGCTTGGCATTCTCATGCTAACAAACAAGCTGAAAACACTACAGATTTTAACTAAAGTCTGAAAATAGATGGTCATAACATGAAGTCCAAAGGGACTACAAAACTCCCTTTCTTTTGTGTGTATCAACAGTAGAAACAAGAATCTAAGTAAAACACTACAGCACATCACTCCAAAGCCTGTTCAGAGAGAACTGGCCTTGTCGCAGAAAGCAAACATGTCCTCTTACTAAATGCCTGTGGATGTAGAAGCGAGTAGCCCACACACTGCAAATGTGTGATAGCAAATGCCCTTCTCACTGCAAAGAACACATTCTGTCACATTTCTACCTGCTTCCAGGCTTTGGGTCTTACTACTTAAACCCAGCTGCGTTGATCTACCTTCATTTTATTAAAAGGAGGGCAAAGCCAGCAGGATCCAGACCCACTTTCTGCAATTCTGCCTGCATCTGTGCAAAATTAGATGGGGCAATGCCATCAGTCAAGTCTACCCCTCCGCTCCTTTCTTTGCCCCAGTTAAAAAAGAAAAAGAAAAAAAAAAAAGAGTCTGTGAGCTCTGAATAGCCTGCAAAGGTTTGCTGGGTTTATGGGACAGCTGCTACTTATTGGCTTCCCATGGCGAGTGCACAACCTATGCTGCAGGGACGCGAGCTTCCCTCTGGCAGCAAGTGTGAGAGTTGGCACCAAAAGCAGCCTCAAATACAACAAGTGTGATGAGATGTAACAAGGGGAATGATGATATGAGAAGGAGAGAAGTAACACAGGAGCAGCTTGAGAGAAGTAACACAGGAGCAGCTTTCTGCGGATGAGAAGTAACCCAGCCCCTACGGAAGAGTTGTAAACCACCGCTCTGAACTCATGGTCACTTTGTACTTTCAACAGTGCGTAAGAGTCTGTCTGGTGCAGGAGCACTTGGACCAGGGTGCAAACACACACAGAGCAGCCTATATGTCCAGCTCAGAGATCAAGACTGGAAAAGCAGTAATAAAATCAGGATATATCTACTTCTTTAACCAGCCGGGTGACCTTACTGCCAATCCTATCCTCCCTCTTCTCTTTTTCTGGTCATGACTCTTACTTGGTGTGATTTTGACATGAATCAACAAGAGGCTCAGAGAGCACAAGGGCCCAAAACATCCTCTCCCAAGCACGTCCTTCTGTATAAACCCTTCCTGGACCAGCATCTTTAAGTCAGATGTTGGTTGGATAGATACGTTTCATTGCTATCGATGACCCTCTCCAATTGAATAACTGCAGTTTATGGCTTGAGCAAATGAAGTTCACTGAAGAGGAAGGGAAAAAAAGCCCAACACATCGTGCTGTAGCTTCCCCTTCTCAATATGCAATATAATCAAGCTAAGTGCTATGAGTGATCTTCCCCTGGATGGACAAACAGGGTGTGTTACATCCTCCACAGCCTCTTGCTGATGGCCAGGTGCCTAAATAAAGCTGTACTTGAATTTTTCTGCTGGGCTGAAATAATATCCCACTGTGGTCCTTTATTTGCAGTTGGATTCTCTCTACCATACCTTCTTTAAGCCTTCCGTCAGCAGCCGCTGCTCCATTTGGGAATATAGTCTTCACGAAAATCCCCATGCGTCCACGAGCAGAATCCTGACCTCCCACAATGCTGAATCCAAGACCCTACAGAAAAGGCAGGAGAAGACACACAGCTGGCACCTTACTTTATACTCACCTGTGTAAGAAAGACTGCCGAAAACATACAAGACAAAGGAAAGATCAAAACCTAATAGCTGCTGATGAATAGCGCTGCCATCTTACCTCTACTTGCACCTCCTGATTTACTTTCACTCTAATATCAACACACTTATCAGCCCCAAAAGCAGCAGCAAGCACCATAAGCTAAAAGGCAAAAATGCTATTTCAAGATTTATTTTTTTTTTTTTTCAAACACTGGGTCAATGGCTTTATGTTATCCCATTCCCATTTTAAAAACTGTAACACGTTGCTTTGAAATTGACTGACAGTAGATTCCCACCCCTGAGATCTATATCCAGGAGTAACTGTAGTTTTCTCTGCTGTTGCAGATCCTGCATTTCCTCAGGAAAAAGAAAAGCTTAAGAACATGACATAAGGTCAGTGCTGTAATGTCAGGAATTTAGCTGGAAGGGGGCTGGCGTGGGGGGGCTGCCACGCACATGTACACTTTTAATTATTCTGGAGACATGTACTACGTTGTATTTAAATAAATCTAGATCAATACACTCCCCAGGGCTCCATCTGTTAGCTCTTGCCCCTGCACTGCCCTGGCTGGCTGCAGGACCGTCTTGCGAAGCTGATCGGGGAACGGATGAGCACAGCAGAACAATCCTCTCCCCCTTCTCCTGAGTTATTTCCCAGCAAAATCACTTCCTTGATCCATTTCACATACACTCCTCCCCCCTCCCCCCCCCATATTTCTCCTCTTGTCACTGCTGTACATGTATTTTACAGAATAAAGAGAAAAGTCACTGACCAGGTGGACAAGGGAAGTGGAAAACTGCTGTGCTTCACTGATCTGAAGCCACGGCTATTATTAGCGCCTCGGGCAGTGCTCTCCAGCTGAGGGATGCTCCCAGGGCAGGCGCTATCGCTATCGCTGTGTTTACAACCCAATACAACAACCAGCTCTTTTGTTTTACTCCGTGAACAGCAAGTAGACTACTGTTGTTATGAGCTTCTAGTAACTTGATAAGAGACTACCGGTTTCTAGAAAGGAAGCATCCTGCCTGCCCCGCGCAACGCAAAACAACGCAACTAACTTTTCACTGGGCAATTATCAACTGCAAAGCGACCTATGGAAAACACGAGGCTCCTGGCGCTCCGCTGCATGGACACAAGAGTTCTCCCCACGGCTCCGTGGGGTGGGTTGGGAGAAATACAGCTGCAAAGCACAGCAGTTCCCACGTCAGCCCACCTTCCCGCGGAAGCGCTGCCGCTGCCCAGCAGAAAACCACCCCTTGGCAGATCTACCTACAGATGAAAAACCAAGGGCACGCGCTTGGTTCCCAGCCACCAACACAGAGCCTCTGTGGAAATACTTTTCAAGTCCCACGTCCCCATAAAGTTAATAAAGCAAACGCTACTGTGCAAATTGTAAGCAGTGCAGTTCCTAACAGAGGTGATCACTCAAAAAGTGGGTGGAAGGCACCTAAACCAGCAGCTGTTTGAGGTGGTTCCTGATCACGAGAGTCTGCACGCTCCCAACTACTTTGTAACGCCTTGGAGCTAACTGCAGGAAGGCAGGAGAGGGTGGCTTATCCCCCGGGGAGAAATAAGCTTATTCCTATGAGAAAAATGGGGTCAAAAAAATAAGTAAGTGAAAAAATATCTGCTTGGAAATGTCACAAAAGACCTGAAGCTCCTGAAACAAGCAGAGTTATAGCAACTATGAGTCAATCTACCCAGAGAATCCACTATTTCTAACTCTTTGCTAAACTCAAAGCACAACAAGGAATTTGTTTTGTATTTGAGCTTGAAAGTCAAAACAAGTCTTTTTAGTCCAAAACACATCCATCTGATGAATTTAAAGAGTATTTCAGAAAAAGACATGCATATTTTTAGCATATTTAAATGACAGCTCCAGTACTAGCGCGTGTTGGATTAGGGAAAACAATATATACCTAGGTTAATGCTTGTCTATTTTCCCTTAGGATTCAGCCAGCTGGTACCTAGCAAGTGCACAAACGCATTATTGGGGCGAGAAAAGAAGACTCTCTGACCCAGAGAATTCAGTGCTTTCAGATGAGCAATCAACCAGGAACCTGACTTTGGGTTTAACGCTTAATTTGCAGTGAATTTTTTTTTAATATATCCAGATTTCATGGAGATAAAATATGCTTGTCCATAAATATCCATGCAAACAGGTACTCTTCTGTAGCTGCACGAACTTTGCATAAACATACATATTTACAGATCCATTATTAATATTTGATATCTAAGTAATGACCAGATGCACCAAATCAGAATGAAAGCCACCCTGCACCAAGTGCATGATACGAACATCACTTCCCTCGTATTTTGCAGATGTAACTTTGACATTTACATCTGAAAATGGGATTTGTTTATTGTTACCGTTATTACTGGCTACCTTGAGAACTGCTGGAAGTCCTGGGTGTGGGAGATACCTCTTAAACACTAGCTCTTGCTACACGTGAAAAACCAGACACATGCAGAAATCCTCACCTTGCCTTGCCCCTTCATCAGGACAATGTTGGAAATGATGGACGGCTGGGTCAGTCTCCATGGAGATTCCACTTGAGCAGCACTGAAGGAACGGGTGGATTTCTTCACGATATGGTAGTCCTAACAAACATCAGCAAACAAGGGAAGTTGCTCTGATTGCTTGGCACCGGCACTGGGATGTCATACCGGGATAACTGTATGTGTTGGGGCCGGGCAGGGGCAGATCTTACAGATATATTCAGAAAAATGTTCAAGCGATGAAATCCTAGCTCATTACAGACAAAGTGAATCTTGCCACAGTAATTTTCCCGCACTTTGCACAGCAGGATCATTTTGTAACATACCAGTCACGATTTAAATTAAAAAGATTAAGGGTAGCCTCATGATATACTGAAGTCCTTATCTAAAAAAGAAAAAGCCTACATCATCAAGTCACTAAAATAAAGAGAAGCAGGGTTTTTTTTTGTTTAAGCCCTCAGATCTCTAGAACTGCAGATCATAAGATCAGCCTTAGGGCCTCTCGGTCACAGTAAGAAGTAACCTCCTTCACCATTCTCAGAGTAAAGAAGTTCTCCATAGGTGGCCAGGCATTCCCACTTTGGTGTCCAGGCCTGGTTTCAGTCCCCAGGATGTACCTATGTGGCCTGGTTTCACTGCCCTTGCTTCTAGGAGCTCCAGACAGACCTCGAAGGACCGAGCACAGTGAGGTGCTCAGAGCCAGCCCTGCCTTTCCACCCACCTGCCTGGCTCCCGCCGACTCCAGCTGCTGGGGCAGAGAGTGCTTTCTTCCACCCCGGGAATATTTCACCGCTATTTCGTAACTCGATTCACCATTTTCCACTGTCAGCTCATCGTCTTCTCCCACGGACTCCAAGCGGGATCCGGCACCTAGGGAAAAACCACAGAAACATATCCTGCAAACATCTCAGAGCTGCTTTATCCTCTCGCCAGAATCACCTCCTGCAAATCCCGACTTCAACAGTGCCTTAAAACAATGCTACGCAGCTCCAACTGGGCATTTAGAAGCTAGTTTTGATCATCCTCAACTAGAAACCTTTCCTGCTGTCACAGGTTTTCTATGATCTTTCAGGGATGCTGAACTCCTCAGCGCTGTCGCTCGTGGTAGTAAGGAAAAGCAGAGGATAATTGAGACGGTAGCCCAGGGACAGAAAAGAAATTCAGCTGTTCTCACCCAATGGCACTTGCCAATGCACTAAGCTCTCAAGCTTCATTTATTTAAAATTAAAAGACCTGACACTGTAGCAGTATTCATTTCTGGAGGTGTCATGTCACTTTGAGGGAAATTTTTCTGGAATGGAAAACGGAAAAATGTGCCAAATAAATGCTATTTTCTTTCCTTCTGGCAACAATCCCAGTTGTCTTAAAGAGGAGAAGAGTACAGAGTTCATGTAAGAAACAGAATTATTTGTCTTGAAGGACATCCTGTAATTAGCCACAGAGTACCCTGATCCTCTCACCGGGGCTCCTCCAATTCTCATTTTCTCTGAGGTCCCCACAGGACCCCCAGTCACAGCAGTTCCCGCACATTTATCCTTGCCATTTCCCCACCATGCAGGGAAGGGCTGTTAACCCCTATTTTACAGATGAAAACCCAAGACACTGACAGCCCAAATTCATGCAAGTTGGATTTCATGATGTGGTTTTAAGACTACTTTAAACCAACACTAAGTTGGAGCTGCCACAGAAAGGGACAGCTCTGCTTTCCCTTCATCCTTTTGCCTTGTCCTTACCCTGGGGATGGGGCTCACAAGCCATGGGCAAATTTGCCCAGGAGAGCCCCAAACCCTTCTTCTGCTGTCTCCTCCTCACCCAGAGGCTGTGCAAGCATTGCTGCCGTCACCAGGGAGGGATGGAGGAACACAGAGCTGGGGGCAGCTGCTTTTTTTCACTCAGCATTAAAGTAATTCTGCCTCCGCATCCACAGGCAGAATTTGTACCCACCACCCAGGGCGAGATTTAAACCCGCTCCCTGCTTTGGGGTGTGAAATTACCTCTGGTTTTAAAGCCCCCCTTCCCTGGGCACGCAGGGTGCCGCTGCTGCGCACCACCAGGACAGCTATCTCGGCAGGACCCGGCATCCTGGCACTTCTTTCACTCCCAAACCCTCCTGGTACCTACAACTAATCCTTTTCTGTCATCTCTCCCTCTCTTCTTCCAGGAGAACAGTTACATTTCTGTGTTTTCTGCCCATCTCTGAATGCTTTTTCCCTTCCCACGCTGCAGCCCGGGCTTGGGACCAGGCTGGGGGATGCTCCAGGCTCACCCACAGCCCAGGGGCATCAGCGCTCACGGGATCCCCAGTGAGCCACCAGCAGCTATGGCCGGAGGAGCTCCCTGGAGGATGGCTAAAAATATCCGAGTAAATGGAAATTAAGGTGAACATAGGAGGGAGGGAGACTTGGGGAGTATTCGAGATGAGAACATGATTGAGCTCTGCGCACAGGTTGCTGTTAAGACTTGGGGACAAAGCAACAGAAGACTTGGGGAGTATTCACTGTAATGGGTATTTTGGTGATGGCATGTTGAAACATGTCCCCCGCCTCAGTATTAAAGCACACTGAAATGTACAGGGAATGTAAATGTTAAAAAAAGAGAGAGAAGAGAAAGGAGAAAAAAAAAAAAAAAAAAGAAAGAAGCTTCAAAAATTTTTCTTCATCTTTCTGTTCCATACAACAGTTCAACTCGGGAGGCTGAATGCAAACATGCTGGGATTTTCCTTCCAAATTAAACTAATATCATCTCCAAAGGAAAGAAAACTTATCTCACTTTTAGACAGTAAAAATAAACACACAACATAAAATTTTTACTATTCCTATCTTTTTATCAACCCAGCTTTACCTTGGGATCGACTTCTGTATTTCAGTATGCCACTTCCCAGAGTTGGACTCTGGTTGTTTCCTTTGGACACTTCTGCACAACCTGGATCTGGAGACTTCTCGGTTTCCATCACCTGCAAAAATTAAAGAAAACAAAAAAAAAAACCAATGAAACTTATTTACTTGTAAACCAGAGAAGTGGATGGAATTCCTCTCATTTTTACTAAGGGACAAAAATTCCACTGAACATCATCTTTTTTTTCCAAAACATGTCATTGCATTAAGCCTGCACACATGTCTGTAATTTTCAGTAATGCCTTTGGACATTATTGCAAATCTTAGCGACGGCTACGCGCACCTACAGCCCAGTATGGCCAGGGATCCTCTGCAGGATGCCACACTGATGCCCTTGGAGTGCCTCCAGCACCCACAGCACCTCGTCCAGGTGCTTCTACATGCATTTTAACAAAACTTTAATGTAGCTGTTATTGCAGTTTGTTCAGGTCAGCAAGCTTCCAGAGACATCACATCCTTATAGAGAAAACTACCTTAAAAAAGTGGCTTTTTATTGTTAGTGTCCAGAGCTGAATGCCGATGCATAATGGATGAAAAGCTAATTTAACAGCACGTCATGAAGACTGAACAGCTAAGCACTTAAAAGCCTTGACGTGCTCAACTTAAATTTACGTATGGACTTGCAACCCCGCCACCCTGAGTAAATGCATCGAGACAGGAGGAGTCTGTTTACCTACCGCGTGTGCCTAGATGCAGGTGACAATACAACGCAAGGTGACGATGTACAGCAGCATGGCCACACACCCCCTGCATCCTGCTGCCGCACGGTCAGGGACGAGCAGAGCCACCCATGTGCAAAGCCCACAAAGATCTTCCTCAACCCAGGCATTGTGGAAGACCTCAGTGACTCCCTTCTCCGCTCACTGCTTCCTTTACTGAGCTACAGCAGTCACGTTTTCCTAGATGCACCGCTACACAGTGATTCTCCACACTCTCCCCATACGCACACTAATTCTTTGCATTTTCGCCCCATCACCCACCACCATCACTCCACGTGATTATTCAGAGAGCTCACGGCAAGGATGACAAAGCTTCCAATACAACCACTTACTGGGTGCATTATACTTTTAATGTACTATATAAACCGCTGCAAGTCAGTTTAAATAAAAAAAAATCCCACCCAAATGACTAAACACTCTTACTGTTAAAATGATTTCCACTTCCACTATACAAGCTTAAAAATAGCAGGATTTTCCTCAGAACCTGCCTCCCATCCCCCAGTCCCTCTTATCCCCAAACCAAGAAACCCAACGTTTATGTTTCGCAGAGTCTAGGCTTTGTGATTTCAGTTCTGTCGCGGTTGAACTCCAGCCGGCAACTAGGACCACACAGCCATTCACCCCCCCCCCACCACCACCACCACCAAGTAGACTAGGAAGAGGAGGGAGAACAGGGAGAAAAAGGAGAAAAAGCCTTGTGGGTTGAGATAAAGGCAGTTTAATAGAAGAGTAACAGAAGGGGAAAAAAATAATAATAACAATGGTAGAAGAATAGACAAAATAAAAGTGGTGCAATACAATTGCTCTCACCACCTGATGACCGATTGCCCAGCCCATCCCGAGCAGTGATCGGATTCCTGCCCCCCCGGCCAACCCCCACTGATACAATGAGCATGATGCCTGTGATACGGAACATTCCTTTGGCCAGCTTGTCCTGTCTATGGGAAGCTGAAAAAGTCCTTGACTTAATATAATCATTACTTAGCAACAACAATATGGGTTATCAACTCTCATGCTAAATCCAAAGCACAGCAGCTGCTAGGAAGAAAATTAACTCTGTCCCAACTGAAACCGGGACAAGTTGAAAGGGTAAAAGCTTCAGGAAAAGATAAAACCGGCAGATAACAGGAAGCTGGAATGGAAACTGATTTTATTCCTCCCGCTTCAACATGAACAGCTACACATAGTTTACACATAGTTTGCAAATCCTAGCTAGTTCTTGTTGATTTTTCAAGGCATTGCAGCAGCTACTTCAGAGTCCACTTCTAGTATCAAATGCTTTGCAGCTCACAGCTCCATGTAATAGGATTAGTCTGAGAAAACCAGTGCCTACAATTTGGCCATTGTAGTGAGGGACTCGTTACAGAAAAGTTGTAAGAAGTCAAATCATAAAACCCACCTGCAGCCAAAGTATCACCAACTGTCCCTATGATCCCTTGAGAGCATACCCAGAAGACAGCAGAATTGTTTAGAAGTGAGGTGGGACTGCGTGGATCACACAAAGTTATGCTGGAATTTATCATACAAATGAAAATATCCTCTTAAAGTGAGAATTCCTCCCTTGTAGAAAGGTAGAAATTGTTGCACAAACACACAAAAAAAAAATCACAGAGCTTGGGGTTTCAAAGGTGTAAAACAATCCATACTCAGGAGCAGTGTTAACTGCGGTGGAGAAATAGTTGAAGCACAGGGATGGAGGGAAACGAGGAGGGATGCCTAGCCGAAGCAGCCAGCTTTGTTGGCATGCTCTTTTAACAGACAGGGATGGGTCCAGCCTCACTTTTCCGGAGCTGAGCACAACCCAGCTCGGGTCTGGAGCTGCAGAGCTGTTTCGTTTCTGCGGACTGCATGGACAGCTGCAGTTACACCTGGTGAGAACATGCAACTCCCAGTCCAAAATGAGTTGGTTGCTCTGATTGCTTCCTCCAGCTCAGAGCATGGTGGGAAAAAACGGGTTAGTCTGCAGCAGTGTACAGAGAGACACTGAGATCACCACTGCCACGGCCAATTTCCACACTGATCCTGGGCTCAAGATTGACCCATTCAGTACATCTTGTGTCTCTACTACAGGGGGTTTGGGTTTGGTTTGGAGCTTTTTTGCTTTTATTTATTTCGACTATGCAACAGAGGCAAGGGCAGATGCATTCTTCAATTACATACATTTCCATCTAGCGGGGTGAGAGGAAGAACAGGAGACAATCGCCACTCACTGCACCCTGGCCCTTCACCTCGTCGCCGCGTAATCCTGTAGGCTGTGAGCCTACGGACAGCAAACGCCACGTACGATCCGCAGAAGGGCACGTGTGCGCAAACACCAGTGCTAGGGAAAGCCTCAGGGCGTTCTCAGCAGCTTCCTGAAATTACATTTCATCCAGCTTGGCTTCAGACTACAATAAGAAGTAAAAACATCTAAATTACCTCTGTCTGTGTTTATTTCTCATTTTAGCAAAAATACTTTCCTGACACTAATTATAAACATGTAGGGGAAGACCCTTTAGCATTCACAATGAAGTAGATATTCTTTAAGTTGTTGAGCTTGTCTAATAAACCACCAACAGTTTTATTCCTGCTCAGGAAACACTTAGAAATCCAATCCGCAAAGCTTGCAAGAACTCCCCAAAAGTCGTGCGTCTGTAATCTTTGGCTCTGTTGTAACTTAGACAAGAAGAAAAACCCAGCTCCACCTTATCCTTCTGGCCACACGTGAATATATCGCTTTACTGTCTCGAGGCGGCTGCCCGCATTTAACCATGCCATTTTAATTTTCCTCACTTTCAGGCAAACGGAGCTTATTATTTCAGTTCTGTATGTCTCTTATTAAACTAAACCAATAAATCCTGCCCAACGCCACCCTGGCCTTAAGGACAAAGGGAGCTTTAACACGCACAGTAGTTGGAAGGGAGACCTAAAAATAGAGCCCACTTTGCCAGTTCATTAAGTAGCTCCAGGATCAAGCGACGGTGACATCTCAATTGATTTCAAAGGGAACAGTGCTATCACGGACACGCGGCCCTGGCACCACACCAGAAGGAACAACTGCCCCCAGAGTCCTCGCTTGGGCAAAGCTCCAGCGTGACCAGGCCCTTAATTAGGCGAGATGAGGAGCAGGATTATGAGAGTCTGCATTGTTTAACCGCAAACAGCTTGGCAATCGTCACCGATCTACAAGAACAAGGCGGCACACAGGGGATGACACAATTTAATAAGCAAACTGCTTTACCACTGCCGTTGCGGAGTTCCTAAGCTGCTGCCTTTCCCACCAGCGAGCCCATCCGTCTCCCCGCAGCATGACCCGGCGGCGCTGAGGAACACTAGCAGCATGTAGACAAGTTCAACCCGATCATTCGGGAGCGAAGCAACGAGAATTAGACCAAGCCATCTGCGTAACGCCAAGTTCAGCCCTAGCTGCACGGACAAAGGAAGCCCACCAGCAAGTCCACTGCTCTTCCTTAAAACAGTAATGTGAAAGAGGAACGTCCATGCTCCTGCACACAACAACCCTGCACGAGCTCCATGCAATAATTCCTCATCTTCTGGTTGATGAGAAGCTCAACATGAGCCAGCAATGTGCCATCACAGCCCAGAAGGCCAACTGCATCCTGGGCTGCAGCAGAAGTGTGGCCAACAGGGCGAGGGAGGCAATTCTGCCCCTCTATTCTACTCAGTTGAGACCCCACCTGGAGTACTGTGTCCAGCTCTGGAACCCTCAACATAAGGAGGACATGGACCTGTTGAAGGGCATCCAGAGGAGGGCCACAAGGACGATCCAAGGGATGGAGCACCTCTGCTATGAGGACAGGCTGAGAGTTGGGGTTATTCAGCCTGGAGAAAAGAAGGCTCCAGGGAGCTTATAATGGCCTTCCAGTACCTAAAGGGGGCCTACAGGAGAGCTGGGGAAGGACTTTTTACTAGGGCATGTAGTGATAGGACGAGGAGGAATGGCTTCAAACTGGAAGAAGGCAGATTTATATTAGATATTAGGAAGAAATTTTTCACTCTGAGGGTGGTGAGGCACTGGCACAGGTTGCCCAGAGGAGCTGTGGCTGCCCCATCCCTGGAGGTGTTCAAGGCCAGGCTGGATGGGGCTTTGAGCAACCTGGTCTGGTGGGAGGTGTCCCTGCCCATGGCAGGGGGGGTTGGAAATCGATGATCTCCAAGGTCCCTTCCAACCTAAATCATTCTGTGATTCTATTCTATGATTCTTCAGTCCCGACCCAGCCAGGATGTTTTTTTCTTTGAGCAGCACTTCTTCAAGCATATTTAACTATGACACACCCCATGGCTGCTGTCCGCAGGACAGCCAGCAGGATGAGCCCAGCAAGTGTCCAGCCGCAGCTAACACCAGAGAAAGGTGCGAAACACAAGATGCAAACCTGGCTTCGCCTGGTACCTGCACAAAGTCTTTCTTCCCAGTCCCTCAAGACCAGCAGGTGCCTGAGGGGCTTCAGCCTTTCCAAAAGTTTTGCAGATTTTCCTCGAAAATCTATTATAATTCTAGTTGTTCCAGTTATTTGTGCAATTATTTACTGCTTCCTGGAGCACAGCATGCTTTAAGCTTTAAATGTATCAGGTAGGCAGGGAGCTCCACAGGCCCCTTTCCCTTGCGCAGAAAGTAAAATACCTTCCCGTTTAAATTAGCTCTTTTTCAATTTAATTGAATCCGTCTCACAGATAAATTACAAACTGCAGCTCTGTAATTTAGCAGAATTAACACTGCAAACGATGCAGAGGATATGGATTTTCTAAACTTGGCCAGCACTGAGTTTCCCATGGCTTACTGCTCTGTTTTAGGGCACGCAAAGCTGCCTGGATGTTGGAAAGAGCAGGATGAGCCAGGGGCTGCGGCACCCTTCCGAAACACAGCACCTCCCGACGCCCAGGCAGCACCCTCGGCCGGGCCGAATTAAACCCAGATTTAAGCATTTCTGCAGTAAGCTATAGGACTCCACGACTCTACGACTCCCCTCTTCCAAAAGGTATTGTGTTGCTGCTCCTCTCTGTCATGGCACAAACGCAGAGATCCAAATGGAGCGGGGGATGGAGGAAAAGAGGAGGAACGTCACCTCCACGTCAGTGCTAATCCAGCGCCTTAACTGGCATCTTAGAAAAACGTTGTCCTGGTGTCTCCCCCAGCATGAAGCTGCCGGGGCAGACAGCAGCTCTGTGCCTTGGCCAGGGCAGTCTCTACCAGCATGGCTCCAGGACGGCTCAGATTTGGGCTATATTTAGCCATGCTGGTGAAACAAAGCTCCGGCCGCCTTCTCCAGCGGCTCCCCTGGGAATTATCCGTGCCAGTACCACCGGGTGCAGCCTGTGCTTCCTCCTGCCTGGGCAAAGGGGATGGGAACCCGAGACCTCCATTACCTAATTATAAAGAAAGTGTTGGAAAACTCCCAGTTCATGTGCAGCAAGGAGATCAGGAAGTCTGATAAAGAGGCAAGAACCGGAGCTGCCCTATTTTCTGAATAGGTGGAAATGCCAAATAAACAAAACAAAAGCCTTTAAAGTGGTCTCTAAGAATGACTGGTCTATCACTCTACTGAATGTCCACATTCAAAAGCCACCCCAAGCCTTCACCGCAATGCAGTAGTTGCTAGAAAGGGCATTACTGTTAGCTTCAGGAGGTACAAAACCCCAATGGTTACTTTTATTGCTCTTTACCAAGTCTACAGAGTAATCACACACAAACTGTCACAAGAAACATGACCTGGCACCCACCAGCACAAAGCCAGCAGCACATCTGCTCATGCACCCTCAGCAAACCCACTGGAAAGACACTGTGGCGGAGCTGAGCTGCTCTCGTCTTCCAGAACGCTCTATTTTGTACAAGACACTCCAAAACCTTCTTCAATGTGTTTGGTACCTGGAGCCCCAACGCACTGACCATGGCGCAGAAGTGCCAGCAGGTTCTTGTTGCAGAAGAATCCCAGCTGTGCTGGCCCCTAAGAGAGTGTTATATTTATGGTTGGGGCTTGCAGTTAAGCAATGCAGACTTCATTTTCAGGTTTCCAAACAGTTGCTAAAATTAATAATAATGTTTTGAAGAGTCAAAACTTTAAAAATATCATTTTCAGTAGGATGAAATGCAGGAAATGGCTAAAGCAGCTAAGTTCTCCAAGAAACTGGTATCACAGACAACATGTGCCTTGGAAATAGCAAGATGCTCTCAAACAGTTCCCAATTCTTTTTGGACCAGATTACTCCTCTTCTGCAAAATATTATGATTTTCACTAGAAACAGCTTCTAAGCTAAAGGAAATGAAATGCACGCATTTCTGACATGGTGGACAAACAGATCACTGCTGTTTTCCTTTTTATGCTTTATCCTTTTTTCCCCCCGAACATCAAAATGCATGACATGTTTGCATGCAGTTTAGTCGTTGCCCACGAGATGTCTCCATGTGCTGCAGAGAGGTCCCAGAAGATTCGTCCTGGTAAACAGAGGAGATGAACATGGAACTCAAGTTGTATGGAAGCTGGTCCAGCTCCTCCATTATTTTCTTTAATAAACGCTCAGTTCAAGGCTTGGCACAAATCTGGCACCTATGCATCGTGACAAACAATAAATTGCATCTGCTTTTTTTTTTTTTAAATGACAACCTTTTTACTCATGATGAGGGACAAAGCAAGCAATAAACAGTCCTCAAAATAAACAACTCTCCTGAGACGAAGCAAGACCTTCCTAATACTGAAGTCAACCCACAGCTGCAGAGAGCATTCCCATGACACAGCTGGTGGAGAGCTTTGGATATCAGCTCCAAAACCACATTTTATATCATCCTAAGTACACGAGAGGATATGGAATATATAAGCATTAACTGTCTTTCATACCTGAATCAAGGACCTGAAGCCTCATACATTATAGGCTGCATTTATTCAAGCACAGCACATCTCAAATGAGTATCAACTGAGCCCAACCAAGACTGGAGTGTGTACACACTCCAGAATTTGCAGATAAACAAACTGCAGATGTAATGATACAACATTCACGCTAACTCTCAAATCCTACAGCCTTTATCATCCTTCTGTTAATGTATGTGAACCGCATGGCTGTGACAGCATCCCTCTTGTTCCAGTGCCATGAGGGGGTTATTTTTAGCTTGTTAAAGGCAGTTCATCTCCTTCAAAACTGGGCAGTTATCCAAACAGCCAAAGGAGAGACAGGCTGTACTGTATATGTTGCTTTATGGGAAAAACCTTCATTCACAAAAACAAAGACCATGCAGAACCTGTACTGTAGATAAACTTGTGTTTCTGTTTCTCTGCTGACTTGGCTTTCAAACATATCACACGGGAAGAGCAAAAATTGTAACTCTGGGCATTGTCTACGCTGATATTTATGGTCAAGCCAAAAAGGTTATCTTCCATAAGCCCGAGCAACAGGAGATATTTCACAGTTTGCACGCTGCATCACGTCTACAGGGAACGCTTCAGAGTACCGGCCTCTGGGTGAAACAGTTTTCTCTGGGCTCGCCTTTAACACGGAGGCAGTAGAAAGTGGCCCAGAAGGTCTGGGAGTCAGGCACAGGGAAGGATGCAACTGCTGCTGAAGCACTCCATCCTCACCTAAAGAACATGTTCACATTAACATCTCCCTGACAGGTGAATTTTAGAATGTGTGAAAAACAGTAATTCAATGACACTGCTGCCTGGGGGCCTTTCACCACTCTTCCTCCTTCCCCAAATCATGGCATGTGTGCCCACACCTTCCCCATGCTCCTGCCAGTGCCGCACCACCACCATCAGCCCATCACTGAACATCCCCCCCGGCAATAAGACGAATTGCAATTGCTTATTTTAATGTGATACGGTTTCTGGAAACAACACAAGAAGAACAGCCGCATTGGGCGAACAAGATTTGGTCCCCAAATATTTTGTCATTTTCCCTCGCCCAAATTCCTAACCGCATTTGCCCTAAAAACTTGCGTTTCCCCAGTCCTCTGGAGGCACTGCAGGACCCAGCGTGTCCGCTCAGCTACAGCACGAGTGAAGGGCACTGCACGGGCACGGACCCACGGATATGCTGGACAAGACTGCATCTCAGAAAGGCACGGGGCTGCCAGACCTTGAGCAAACGCAGCATTTGTAGCCCAGCAGCAGCTCCAAGCCATGCTAAGACGCGGCTGGACCCTGCCCTCGCCTGCCCCTTCCAAGGGCATCCTGGCACCAGGCAGCATCTGCGGAATTTGCCAGCCCTCACCAGGAAGAGGAAAGGAGTTATTAAACCCTTCTCCAGGACGAGGGCTGGCCGCAACCGAGCCTCACACCAGGCTCTTCATCTTCTCCCCCCACCCCACCCCCCCGCCAAGTAAAGCATTTCATTGCAAAGCGGATTTCTGCCAGCAAAAGCCCTTTCTTGCTTTGTTCCAGCCACGCAGCGCCGTTTGAGGAGTGAGTCGTGTTTCAGCAACCTCTTTGGAGACGGCAGTGCCCTAATGGGAACGAATGCTCGAGTCCTCCCAGTAATGAGGGTGCCTCCCCGCGCTCTGCACACATTTAATTGTTGAGTTATGCTTCCTGTTCCTTCTCAACGCTAATGCTTTCTCTGAAATTCTCTCCCAGTGTTTCCACAAGAACTTTTGACCCCAAGAGTGTTTTTAAACTTACAGCATTGTTATCCTCTTCCTTATTATGCTTGCACCGCCACAGGTAATTACATATGGATTCCCCAGTAAGACAGAAACACTCGCAAGAGAAAATAACTCAGCAGTCCTACAGCTCAGATAAAGTATAAAAAGGGGGGTGGGGGGATGGGGGTGGCGGGGTGTAAACAATTGCATTTCTGCGTATTCACAGAACAGGTTTATTTATCCGCTTTCAGCTGCATGCCTTGCAAAAACACACAAGTAGGCTCTGGCAGGGATAAGGAAATCCAGCTCATGCAAGAAACCTTTAACCGGAGACATCCTGCTTCTGTTACTTTTTGGAGGATCAAGACCTGCTGGCTCACAGCCGTCTCCACGTGCAACATACCCACGGCTCGCGTGAAGGCACACATCAAGCATTTCAGGTCAACACAAGATGATTAAACGTGAGCAAAAGGGTTTCGCCATCCCAGAGCAGAGGGTCACGCAGCCAGGGATGCTGCCAGAGGTTGTCTCCCCGCAGCTCGCCTGCACGGTCGGCTTGGTCGCCCCCCTTCACAGCTCCCCCCCGACAGGTAGGGATAGTGATGACCTCCTTTCCCAACTAAGAAATCCCTCTTTTGCGTAACTCTATTCTGCATGGAATAGACTTGGCTCGGGGTCCTGCTTCCAGCATCACGAGTAGCGGATGCCCAAGGGAGAGCACAAGATTAAGCAAAGTAGAGGAATGGTCCCCAGGCTTTCCTCCCTGCCTCCAGCAACTACAGATCAAACCTGCCAAGGCAGACACCCTTTTCTTGTATTTAGTAACTTTTTGGAATTTCAGCCCATTAATATGAAGCTGGTCACTGAAGTTGAACACTTCAAAAATAAAATACTCACATCATCATATATTGAATAACACAGCACCAGCAGAAACAAAGGCAAAAAACTTTGAAGCAACTAAGAATGGTACGTGCCTCTGTCTGGGGATCCCAAATGCCCCAAATTCATCACACACTTTGCAAATTCTTGGCAGACCTGTTTTCTCTTTAGAGTTCATTTCCCAGTTTGCTCCACCAGCCAGCGGTACAGTGACAGATTCAATTTCAAGCAACAGAAATACTAGGAAAAGTGAATTAGAATAAAAAATAAATTGTCAAAGGCAAATACTATCATATCGTCCTATTTGACTTGGACATAAATAATGACATTTTAAAATAGCGGTATCAACTGCCCAAGGCAAAATATGGATTTGGAGGGGGAGTTTAAAATCCCCAAAAGTACCTCAGGACAATTTAACACAACACGCTCTGTGGCCCAGTAGCTTGTATCTGAAGTTAAGGAACATTTTGGCCCAACTAGCTCTAAAAGAAATACACTTTAAGGATACTCACATAATCCTTTTTCTGCCTGGCAGCACAAGTTTTATTAAAGTTAGAACTTGAAGGGATGTTTCATGTTAAATAGGGCTTTACATAAGCAGACTGTGTAAGAACAGAGCTCCAATTAAATTGCATTACAAAATTTTTATTGATGAAACACAACAAGTAGACTTTCAAGTAAGACTTACAAGTGATATTTCTCTTAAATTACAGTTTTCAAGTGCCACTAAACTCTTCTGCTGTGTCCTGGGGAAACTGATTAGCTCAGATTATATTTCCCTGGCTGCAAACACTAGAGCAGAACTTAAGCATTTTAAAAATTTTCCCTGGGAGCAAGTTCTTTAACACCCAGCCCCTAGAAGAGAGATTTATTTCTTTAAAAAAAAAAAAAAAAAAAATCACAGAATTGTAGAGTAAGCCAGGTTGGAAGGGACCTTTGGAAGTCCCTGGCCAAGCCCCATCTCAAAGCAGAGGCAACTTAGATCAGGTTGCTAAGGGCCAAGTCCAGCTGGGTTCTGAATATCTACAAGGTTGAAGATATGAATATATAGCTTAGTTCCAAGTGACTATCTTTTCTGCCTGGCAATGTCCCTTTGAATTCACATGTGACTTCACTGAACACCTCAATATGCGTATGTGAGCTGCAAGAGGGTCTTCGTCTCTCAGGAGCGCTCTGCAGAGCTTCTGGAGATAACATTGATTGATCTGCACCTAAGGACGGTGTCTGGTTCAGCCTTTAAGCAATCAGGTGCCAAGGCATTAATAGCAAGTACATCAGAACTATAAATTATGGTTTTGAGTACTCAGCACTGAACTATATTCATAGTGAAGTTAATGAAAGAAGACCTTAGACAACATTAAGAGCTTCCTCAAGTTTTGCAGTATCTTCTACACTGGTGAGAAAAGGGACAGTGAAGCATCAGCTGATGATAAATCACTCTGAATTACTTGTTGTTACCTAACCAGCCAGCACCCAACAGCATGCCTTTAAGTCTCTACAAAGCCCTGCACAGTGAACATGAAAATTCATTAACCTCTTGTCAGAGGTGAGAGACTGGCGGTGAGAAAGATAACTCCTGGCCAGAGCTGGGTTGAGAATCAGTTTCAAATCTAAAAGGCCTGACACTTAAATTAAGACCACAGTCTCACTTACCTGGTCCAGACCTTGAGTACCACCTACCCTGGAAATCCAAAACCATTATATTTGCACTGATTTTTTTAAAACCAGTCCAGCTTAATTCCTGCTTTAATCACCAGTCGCACTGTCATCCCTTATCCACAGTATAAATACAATGGAATAGATATGAGAGAAAGAGAAGACACGTAAGTATCACCAAGACAGAAGGAGCAGCAAAGAATAGTAATTTCCAAAGCAATTTTGCAATAATCTATATGACTATATATATATTTAAAAAAAAGTTATGTGATTCTTCATGTTCGTACTGACCTTGAAATCAACTTCTAAGCTTTGCTATGAAAAGTCCGCCCCATCTTACCAGGTAGAAAGTAGCCACGTGTGAACTTTATCTTTTCCATACATTTACCTTCTTATGTCCTGCCCGGTGGCACGTAGGATTTGCACAGCCCGGCTCAGGTCTCCTGGTAGCCTGCCCTGATCTAGTGAGGATGGATCAGGCTGCAAGTAGAGCCAAGGAGTCTACATTCTACAGAGCGCTCACCCCAGACTGCAGAAAGCCCTGTCTGCACTCCTGAGGCAATTACATGGGGAATGCAAAGATATCCTGCAATTTGGATTAGAAGAGGAAGGATTTCACGTGCAGCTCAAGCAAAAAGAAATGAGGTCCTGTGGGTTACCAACAGCTTATTACACCCCTCTGAATTACACCCCCTCCAATAAAAAAGAAAAAAAAACAAACAGAAACAGAGAAAAGGAGAAAAAAAAAAATCTTCCCGTTATTCTTTCCATGTGTTCACTGTAGTCAGATTTCTCTGATTTCCCCTCCACCCCCCAGCGATGCATTACAAAAGCACAGCGCTACTGCCATCAGGGGCGAGCGAGAGTGCCAGAGAGGCGCGCAAACCAAACTGGCTCTCCATCAGGCTATCACCACCGCCAGCACTGGGAGGGACTTCAGGGCAGGCTCCAAACTCAGGTCCATGCCGAAGGGCCCTGGGCAGGCTCGTGCGGCTGGGTCTTCACCTCAGCTACCTTGAGTTTTCCCTCGAATTATGTTAATCTAGAAAGGAAACACCCAGTAAAAAAAAAGGCATCGCTGAAAACCAGGCAGAGCCTTGCTGGGAAGTTAGGAGGCAACCAAGTGACAAATAACTCTTAGCGTGTGCCGAAAGAGTCACTGGAACGCCGGGGAGCTGCATCCTGAAGCCACACATAATTAATTAAGTTTTGACAAAATTGATTTTTATGTTTAAGCGCTCCTGAGCCACAGCCTTGTGAAAAATTACCAGAATTTGAAACACGATACATAGAAGAATTTAAAGTATTTTGATAGCCAAAAGAATGCTTAGGTGCCTACTCAACTTAGCACACAAACACTACACCATCATCAGCGCGCAAAGCATCTCCGATTTATTTGTTTTTCCCTTCCTCCCCCAAAAAAGGCACACAGAAGAGAAGACACTGCAGAAATAGCAAAACTCGTCCCAGTGAAGAGATGTGTGAAAGCGAGGACTGTTATAAGCACAGACTCAAAGAAAGTCAGAGCCAACAGGCAGGTACGAAGTGAACACCAGCGTCAGCCAGACTACAGCGCAAGACTTGTCCTGGGGAGCCGTCTTTTGTTCAGAAAAGAATAACATTCTTTGTATAAGAATACAAAATCAAAACAGATCACCAAACCAATATCACGTCTGAGCCATCCAAAGGTTTAAGAGATTTATTCTAATTGCTGCAGAAAAGAGGGGGAAAAAAAGACAAGAAGAGATAAAATAAAATAAAACAAAAAGATAAAAGCTTCAAGTGAATCCACCTGCTTTCACTTTCTGGAAAACCAGCCTGCAAGATCTTTAGAGTAGCAAATATCATTTTATTCTTTGTCTGTACAATACAACAGAGGCCCAGAACACCGATGAAGTTTCAGAGAGCTGCTACATTACAAATAAATAACAATAATCCACTTAATCTCTGCTTAATGCAGCCCTGAAGGGAATGCAAGTGAGATTATCAACTGGCAGCATTTATTCAGCAAAACTTCAGTTACAGTTCACAGCCAGAAAGTCACATCCCTCCCCCCAAAAGTGTTTGCTGGCATCAACAGAGCAAATAAAAACTTGAAGACACGGACTATAAACTGTTAAAGAAGTTTAGTTACAAAAGGAGGGGGAAAAAAGAGCGTGTTACTGCGTAAGCACTGCGAGAGATTTTGCATCAGATCCAACAAAAGCAGTGGAAGTGGGTGGAAAACAATCCAACAGCAGAGAGAAAACCAAAACCATGATTGCCACATAGCCTGGAGGACACGAGCGCTCCTGCTCCCTGTGCCTCTGCTTTGCTGCAGAGATGGCAGATGCCGTGGTAGATGCCATCCCCGTTTCAGCTTGTCACACACGTCCCATGCAAAGAAGGGCTGGGTGGGACCGCCCCGTCCCGAGGACCTGCTCTGTGTCAGGCTGGAGGAGAATGTGACAGATGCAAAGAGGCGTCAAGGGAGAGAGCAAAAAAGTCACACCAAAGCCACACTTACAGTGACCAGTTTTTCAGGAGACACATTCACTCCTTTCACGTCATCTTCTTCTGGCTCTTCGTTTTCCTTATTGTCAGTGCAAGAGACAGAGTCTTGGACTGAGCAAGTGCTAAGCAAGTCTGGCAAACTGGTAGATGGGTACTTCAGAAAATCCCCTTCAGCAGATTCCTACCCAAGAGACAACAAAACATGTTACATCGCGTGCAGAAAACCACCAAAGTCACGGTGAAACTGCTCTGCTTCACCTGCCCAGTGAGAGCTCCCTGCTAATCCTCCCCTCGTTACACGCTTCCATGTGCTCAAACCTTAATGGCCCAGTTATAAAAAGCAGACCTGGTTTTAAAGTGCACATATAGTAAACACGGGCCAATACACGTCCAAACCATTCAGATTTCATAAAGGAGAATTTAAAATGAACACTTCCCCAGCAGCCTGCTCCTCCCCACTTCGGGTTTATTAAATGTCACTGCAAACAGACTCAAGAGTTTACAGACCCCATTACTCATCTCACTGCTTCCCAAATCACACTCTGTGCTCCTGCTCCCTCCGTGCGGATGTCCCCTTCACACATTTATCTACCTGCGTGCATAAGAATAATTCACCCTGCCTAGGAGAACAAAATGAAAACTGACCCACCGATCCTCTACCAGCTCAGTCCTGACGCTTCAGGACCTGTTTCCAGCCTCTGGCACCTTTTCCGGCAGGCAAACACCTGCATCAGCAGAAAGCTGTGGCCAGACAGACTCTCATTTTAGTGATTTCAGAACAAACCCTGTGTTCAAGAGCGCTCACCAGGCCCAACTGCAAGGCTGCTTTCCCACACCAACAAGTAACGCCCAGAGGGAGCTGCTGGGGAACACTTCACCTATTTACACCTTTTCTGAGACTGCCTGAAACACGGCACGGGCTGGATTCCACACCGCCTGCCGGTCCAAGTCCTCCTCCCAGGGACACAAAAACTGTCCAAGTGCACAACACGTGGGCCAAACAGATTCACAGCCCGACCGGGAGTGTGAAGTTTTATGCTGTAAGCTGAATCGCGACGATTATTTTGATGCAGTCATCCCATGAACAAGCAAATAATTTGGGGGAGAACTTTATGCAGTCTCACGTTTTGGCAGAGAGCCCAATTGTCTAAATGGAATACGAAATGTACCTGCTTCAGGGTCAAAGAATGTTGTTTCCAGAGTAAACACTGGTGGGTTTAATACCAGGCTGTGTGTCTACAGAATGTCTTCAATGAACTTCACTGTCTAACTGAGACATTAGAGAAGTTACAGGCTCTTCACTTTGAATGCAGTGGGATAGAGTCTCTTCGTGAAAAACACGAGCATAGAGCATTCCGAAAAGCCATAAGAGCATCCAGACATTAAACCTGCCGAAACCTGCATCAGGTTGGCTGGGGCAACCTGAAGATGAAGCTAAGAAAAATTTTAAAAACACCGATACAGTGGTCTCCTGACACAAGCATGCTCCACCTGGAAATGCAGGTTTACGAGCAGTTCTTTTGGCCCAAGATGTTCCTGACACTGCCTCAAAGACAGATGGGCAGGCAGGTCCTTCTTCGAGACCCTGAGTGCTTTTGGGAGCCGGTCGGCCGCCCACCAAACACCTGCCTCAACCCGAGCAGGGGAGCAGCGGGCTGTGGTCCAGGGAGGGGAGCAAACAGGGGTGGGCGAGATTTTCTTAAACAAAGGAAAAAATATTGTGTAATACCCCCTCTATCTCCTGCAATGAAAGCAGAACGAAGAGCCTGACTGATAAATGAGTTCCACTTTCATTTCCCTGAAATTTCATGCTCCTTTATCTGCAAGAGCTCCACTCCACGCTATTAACAAGGACAAAATAAGGAACTCAAGCCAAGAGATCATCATCAAGAGACCTCAGGCACGCAGATAGGACAAGAGATGAGAGCTATGGAGGTTATGTTGGCAGGACGCAGAAAAGGCTGAGAACAGCCTGCTTTATTTAGCATGTATTTTAAGAAAATGGTTTTGGTCAGACCTTAAGTAACATCTGCATGAATCAACACAGACTCACTTGCACACTGAACGACAGTGACAATACAAGCAAATCGCTAAGTTGCTCTATACCCTGATGATTCGCCACAGATTTATGGCAGCTACTGACATATTTCCCATAGCTGTGCGTTAAATTTAGGGGACCAAACGTGCACACGGGATGCCCTATCAAAAACACGCCTTTTCCACACAGCACTTGCACAAACTCCTGTGGATGTGTGTTCAGGAGACCACCAAGGAGAGCACCGTACCTTGCTAGCGACTACCAGCTGCACCAGGCCAGCAGCCGAGCGAAGGAGGGCCACAGCGTCCTGGTGGGACAGCCCAACCAGCGACTGCCCGTTGATCATGAGGAGCTCGTCGCCCACTGTCAGCCTGCCATCCCTGCGGAAACAGAGCGGGAACATGGAGCTGCAGGGCGGTCCTTCCCCAGTGCCAGGCTCTGGTGGCACATCATGGAACATGGAGGCATGGACAACACGCGATCTGGCTGACACTAAGCCTGCATCAATTGGTGCAGTGTTATTTGCCAAAAAACGTGGCTCAGAAAGGTGCCCCCAGGAAATCGTTGCTATAACCAGAGCCATTTCACCCTCTTTGCAGGGGTGAGAGCCCTCAAACCTTCTCCGTGCCCCAACGGAGACAATCATGGAATAGCAGTGAGCTGCATCTCCCCCCCGTCATGGAGCAGGGCCAGTGCTGGCAGTGTTGCATGACCCACACCCACCCACCACTGATCCCATGGGAAAGGCCTGTCTTCCAAAAAGAGACTTGGGGAGAAAGCCCTACAAACCATCAGGCTCCATCACCAAGCGTATGATCCGTCCATAGTTTGGACTAAATATGCCAGAAGAAGCTTCTGTGACCAATCACAAAAATGAGTCGTTAAGCCCAAAATGCCATATTGTCCCCCTCACACAATGGGAGGGTGAACCCCCCACGCCTGTCTTGTGAGTCTGGCTAACAGCGATGGCCACGGATGCTCCATCACCCCCACTCCTGCAAAGGCGCCGCCGACACCTCACCTGTGTGCGGAGCCGCCTTCCTCCACGTGGGTGACGATGATGCTGTGAGGGGACCGCTTCGACCCTCTGCCTCCCGTTATCTGGATTCCCAGCCCATCCGTCCCCTTCAGGATATGCATCTTCCATATGCGGCAACCTTCTCGCTGAGAGAAAACGTGCAGAGAGTCCTTGAATTTGGATTTGGACAGTGAGAGAGGGCTGGGAAGGTACGGAAGGGAGCGATTTAGCACCTTGCTGCCCATCACCGCACATCTGTGTAGCTCAGGCGATACGGGTGTTTTTGATGAGCTTTGCTGTGTTAGCTGTGGTCCAAGCGAAGGAGGCAGAAAGGAGGAGGCAGCATAGAGCAGGGTCAGCACGTAGAGGTTTCCTTGCAGGGCTCTTTGCAGCTTTTCTGAGCCACACAGAGGTGCTGCTCTCAACGCTCTGATCCTTCCCCGAAGCAACCAGCAGCCTCGAACCCCTTCGCCAAAACTCAAGGATGAGCTGTGCAGGGCTGCAGAGGAGCAAGACGCGGTTCAAGGAGGACCTTGAACACTGGGTAGCGCAGCTGCTATTGCAGCAGGGACCAGAATGGCATCACCCAGCTGCCAATCAAATATTTCTTATTGGACAGCTGTTGTACAGACTACAAATAATAAATCTACCCACCACAGCGAGTAACTTTTCAGTATAAGCAAGGTAATAAGCGATGCTTAGGACACCTTTTTTTTTTTTTTTTAAATTTTTTAATGATTATAAATATTTATCCAAAGAGTGCTTTACAAACTCCAGAGCAATACAAAACGCAAAACAAAAACTAGTTCCCCTGAGCCCTACTGGCAGGACTGGGCACAAGGAAACACAAGCGTGGCAGATATCAGCGAAGCATAAAAGGAAAAGGAAAAAGAAGCAAGCAAGCAAGCTGGACACCTAAGGTGATTGCCAGGACTCTCTCAGAGAGGGGAAGAACCAGGATAACAGAATTGTGAGGAACCCCAGGAAGTTTTCAAGCTTGCAAGACCACGAAATGCGCAATTCGCAGGCAATTTTTAGGCCATGTGTTGTAGTCACCGGGCACCGGGTCAGCTATTTCTGCCTGGGTCTGTTCTGCACACAAGTAACGTTCTCGCAGTACGCAAACGCCCAAGTAGCGAAGATGATTAAAATTTCATGCCAAACTGTGAAGAGCATGTACGAATTGCTGCTTGCTTCTGAGAAGGGGAACCGCTAAATATATCGGAAAACCCAAAGGCTGTGGCAACAACCTGCAGATTTTAGGCCAATGTTGTTTATCAGAGCCTTTATTAAGTGAAGAAAATGTGCTTCTTTTACCTGTTCGCTGGGGCCCTACGCTGAAACTTTTAAATGCAATGTAAGATGAGTTTTTCAGATACGGGAACAAAGAGGTCAGTATCTACACCAGTATCTTAAGAACAAAGTGAAAAACTCTTATACAGCCCCTAGACCACCGGTAGGAGAAACAGGAAAAACAAACCAGGTGTCTTAAGAGGCAACCCAAATGTTTGAGCCTGAAAACATACACACCTGTGGGTAATTTGTTAACTTGGAAGTCATGCACATGGGCAATATCCCAACAGGTTTAACTGGGATCCTCAATGCATTGATAAAAGCCCAGTCTCCTGCTGAACAACAGGACGTGTCAGGACAGAGAATACTTTGAGATTAATTAGAGCGATACATGAGACGCCGTGTTAAATGCAGGGGCAAGAGTCAACTATATTTATCTACTGAAAAACCAGAACTGAGCTACGGCATGAAAATGCTCCAGAGAGGCTTCATTGCTATAAAGTACCTTGCATCCATAATGAAAACGGCGTAACAGAGAAATACAATCTCTCTGCCTCCCCCAGCCGAGCCCGGGGTGAAACGATGACCAGCTATCTATTCCCCTCACAAGATGCCACTCCAAGTGTCCTGTTGTTAAATCCAGTTCAGAAGCAGACTCTCCAATAAAGTCTAACAAGGCAGTCATAAAATTAAGTTTAATGATTTGCAAAAGCATTTTGGAATGCAAGTTATGCAAAAGCCCATGATGTGCAGCACCTAGCTTGCATTCCTCAGCACTCCTCACTATCACACATCTTATTAAAAAAAAAACAAACAACCAAACCAACAAACAAACCCAAATTTATTCTTAACTGACCCACTCTCAAATATTCATTTACACAGCAAAGCACTTAATAGCAGCAAATGGCAAGACTCCACTGATCTTAATGCAAGCGCCATCTTATTTCTCTTGAACTTCCACTGAAATCAAAAGCAAAGTAAAGCATTACTCATCCCCAACACGGATGGCAGAACGCAGCCCCGATAAAGACAACAAAACCATTTGGCACGTACCCAAACACCTATTTCTTTCACTCATTTTCAAATGACACCGTCACCATCTCCCGTGTAAGAAAAGGCTGCCCCTCGAGCCACCCCTGGTCAGCTGCATGCATTTCACTGGGAAAAAACAATTCGGCGTCGACTGGAAATCAGAGCCTCTCACTGTTCTTTCCCTCTTCTTCATAAAACATTCATAGCTCTACATTTAACCATGTGCTACAAAGCAAACACCCCCCACCAATACACACATACCTCCAAGGTACGTCACTCCAAGAGTTTAAAAGCTAAGTATTAAAAAGCAGATTGCTAGGCTTTGCTTGAAGCCTCTTGGAGAAAGGGGGTGTTCAGCAGAATCCCCTTCCCCTCCCCATGAAGTTGCTATCTCTTTTGCACAAAGCAGCCCGGGATACTTTACAGCCAGCTGGGAAATGCTGCTGCTTTGAATGTGCATCTTATGTGACTCCATCACAGGAAAGCTTAATAGTAAAGCTCTGTGCCAATTCCAAGGATTTGTAAATGCATTTACATTTGCCTTCAAAACAATTTTCTTAAGTTATTGGAGATTCCCAGGTCCGACAACACAAAGTCTAAATGCTTTAAAAAAAAGAAAAAAAAAAAAAAGCAGTGTGATGCATGCCTTTCAAAAAAAATTCAAAATTAAAGGATCACATTTTCAAGCTTTCCTTCATAAACAAAAAAACTAGAAGCTCACTTAGTCTTTAAATGAAAGCTAGGATTCGGGTGTATTCACTCTTCTCCAGAGACTTACAATACCCAAGGGAAACTCCAAGTGTAGCTAGATTTGGCAGTTTGCAGGTCTGATGTCACTGTCCTTGGAGCCCGCATAACCCCTGCGCAGAGGAGGACGAGTTTAACTGCTGACCGGTCTCCTCTGGTCAGCTGCACAGTTCTGGCTGCCGCTTGGCCACTGCCAGTTTCATATTCCTATTAACGTCTGAACTTTTCCATCCTCTCAGAATAAATTCCCATAGCTTCGTTTATAAATGACTCAAGAATAATCCCCCCAGCTTCGTTCACAAGTGACACAATAAATTTGCTCACATGGACCCAGAGCTCTTGGTGCAAAAAGCATTTCATGCCTAAAGCACAGAGATGTGCCGATGCTGGTCCAGTCAAGTATCTTATACACCAGCCGTCCTCAGCAAAGGCAGAGGCATTACCACCTCCTGTCACAGCCAGGGACTAGGTGATACCCTGCTCAAGAATAAGGCGACCAACCTGTATCCCTTAACCAAAGGCAGGTCACAGTTACAAAGCTCAGCACCTGAGAACCTAAGTGTGCAAAGGGCTCACTAGATAGCGTGAGCCGGCTACCTGTATATGACAATCCAGAACATTTCACGCAATTCACCTGAGATTCGGCAAAGATGGACACTCAGAAAGACATCCATGCTTGCTTTGAGAGCTTCGAAGGAGTAAGAACCCAAAACTTCCACTTAGAGACTTGTTCTCCATCTCCTGGGAGCAAGTGTTAACTCTGCTTAGATCCACCCCGTGGACTTTGCTTGTAAACGCAGAGCGGCAGCACACCTGCCTACGCAAAGGGACTGTGGATCCCCTCTTGGTGGGGGGACACAATGGACCAACAGTTTCATGGACATGATGGACCAACAGTTGTCCTCCAAAGGAGGAAATGAGACTGGGTCATCTCTTGAAGTCCCTTCCAGACCTACATTTTTCCCACTTCCCTCACTTCTGTGAATGCTGTTATAGCAAGGAGAAACACAAGTAGTCAAGTCAGGCTGCAGCTGGGCTAATGACTGATTTTTGTTCTCTGCAGTTACATCATTCTTAGGTGACTCAACTTTCCTCCAAACTTGGCTCTTTCGAGCAGGCAGCCCTTCGGACCAGATTTTTCCACTTGCAGCTGATCAACTTCAAAGTGCCTAAGCCACAAATAATTAAAATGTTTTTAAAGACAGTATGAATATTCTACTTGGATTAATGGCAAGCGAAAAAAAAAAAAAAAAAAATGGGTCATCTTATGTAAGAGACCGCAAGCGAGAATAGAGGATTCGGCTGGCAGCTTCAAGTGGGTCCCCGCGGGCTGTCCTTCTCCACCGTGAAGCCATTGTGCATCAGGCTGCCTCTGTTCAGGGCGAGCCCACATCTGGAATAAACTAGCGTGCAACAGATCAGAAAGGAAGCACGCTGCCAGCGCGACGTGGGGAAGCTCGCCTTCTGCCTGCTCCAAGTGCATACCATCAAACGCTCGATTTCATAAGCACATCATTAATAAAACAAAAGGGAACATTTTTTCCTCTGAGTGTTGAGGGAAATAAATAAATAAATAAAAGACATCGGAGCCGTTCTTCCCTCCTTTTCTTTCACCAGCTAATTGCAGGGGAGTTTAAAGGGGTTTGACTGATTTTGACTGTGCCGTGTTCAAGAAGCTGCAAATCTATATATACAAAGGAAAAATTGCTTTGAAATCTTGTATTAAAGAAAAGCTTGGCAGGAGCAAGGTGTAAACAAATGGAAAACAGAAACGCAGTAAGTGGTTAAAAAGCCAGACGGCAAAATGGAAAATGTAAAATAGTTGTCTACAGAAAAACCACTTTCTGTCACAGCAGCAATTCAGCTGAACCCGGTGTAAATAAGTAACAATTTTTAAATAAAAACAGAGATAAGCCCTGATGAGAATACCAATAACCACGCAAGGTCTGTACACGCACGCTGACTGCCACGGGCCCTAGCACAGCCCGCGGGATGTCTCCCTCCCTCCGCATTTCGACGTGGATTTTTACTGCCTGCCTGCAGGGACTGGTTCCCACTTACAAACTTCACAGGTTTTCCCCATAGGAACAGCAGAAGCAAACGGTGAGCTCCTCCTCACCAGCCACAAAGCCGCTTTGGAAACATGACACTTAAGGGAAAGTTGTAAATTTCATGCATTAAAAAAAAATAATAAAAAAAATGACCACAATAAGCTTGATAGGAGCTGGCGGCCAACGTGCTGATCAAACACAGCTGAAAAGCAGCACAAAACCTCCCAAACAGAAATGCACCGCATTCAGACCAGCATATGAGCAACTGCCTTCAAGCACCGACCAGTGCAGCATCCTCCTCTACGGGGACAGGGAGCGCACCGGCCACACCGGCACACCTCTCATTCCCCAGCATCCTTCACTGCTGCCTGCCGCACCTTGGGTCAAATCATGCCTCCTCCCCCTATCCCCGTTCCCCAGCCGGTAGGTGGGAGCGGTGGATGGGGAGCTGGGGAATTAACTTGCCCGATCACATACCAGGCGAGTCGCTCAAACGCGTCAATCTCAAGATACGGTCAAAAGCCATCACTCTTCACATCACAGATATTAGTGCGAATGACTCAGTACCAGAAAATCATGCCAAAAATCTGATTTTTGCAGATTCTTAACAAAGCAATTATTTCATTAGTGGATAATGAGTATATTTTTCATCTGATATTCACCAGGTTATTTTTAAGGCTGATCTGACAGCAGGACTCCTGCTTTCATCTGCTACCTTGGGTTTTGTTTTCATTGCTGTACAAGCAAGATAAACAACCCCAAGACAAACCAAAAGCAGGAGCAAAAAATCTAAATGCCTTTATCAATAAGCTATTCCAAGAGAGGAGTTCTTTGTCCATCCCTACTGCCTATGAAAGTTTCTTAACACTGAATCACTGAAGCCTTTCACTTCTACCTCTGGATGATGCAAGCCATGCAGTGGGTGTCTCCTAAACCACTTGAAAGAGGGGAAAAGAACCCCAAAACCCAAGTAGCCCTTAATATGAATTACACAGTGCTGACCATGTGAACTTTCCGTGTCCTCAAAATAAGTAGGAGCCAGCAGCACAGACACAACTGTGATTGCATCCAGGGGTCCACTGCTGATCTAACAAGTCCCCTTGTTTGGACAAACGGCCGCCAGACACTTGGCATCCTCTCACTGAAATGCGAGTACTTTCCCCATGGAAAGAGAAGCGTCCTAGGGGATAAAGCCTGCAGAACAGTCAACAGCAAAACCATAGCCTCCCCCAAACACAAACACATAATTAAAATACACAAAACAGGCATCACGGCGGAGTGGATGAAAATTCTGTGACTTCAAACAGACTGTCCCCCAGGGATCCCCCTCCCGAGACAGGCTGCTTGTTGACATCATTTCCTTGGCAAGGGCTTTAAACATTTTATCAGCCATTGCAAGCACCTGAAGTACATCATCACCCCTTACAAAAATCTGCTGGAGTCATTTGTCATCCCGAGCCATCACCATCTGGATTGCACCTCTCCGGGGTGTTCCCCTCGTGCCGTCAACTGAAGCTTTACTGCAAGATCAGCAAAAGGATTTCTCTGCCCTCCCTGGCCCGAGGGGTTCTGCCCTGCCAACTACCCGTGGGGAGCTCAGGCTTTTAAAGGTTACAAGGTGTTTGCCTTCCCTCAAGCACCTTGCCCCGTCTCATTCTCTTGCTGGGCTACTGGGAATGGTTGGTTGGTTAGTTTGGAGTTTAATCCACTGCAGGCAGCAGTAGAAAGTCCATCCTAGAGTAAGTCACCACACTGCTGTGTCAGCTAAAGAGGGGTCTCTCGAGAGATTGGTATTACAATCTGTCGGCATCAGGAATCCTTTGGGTTCGCTCAGTGGTTTCAGCACCCTGCCTCAAAAATTAAGTGTACGTAGCTTTATAATCCCAACCAACACCTGAAACATTACAGCACCTAAGCAAACAGCATACTCTTATTTTTAGGCACGTCCACTTGGTTTCAAACATTCACACTTAATGATTAAAACATAAAATGGTGTGAACTTACATTTCAGCTAAAGCCCGTCCTTTGCATTCCAGTTGAGGGTTTGCTGTATCTTTAATACCATACGCAAAATGAAAAAAAAAAAAAACCAAACCCAACACTTTCTGTGTAGGTGGGAAATGCTTTCATACCGGTGCTCTCACCCGCAGTTTGTGATAGCTGAGCACAGCTGAGACCTGTAATGCAACGTCATGTGTATCCATGCTGCCTTTGGGGGTAGCTCATTTCTGAGAGTGAAGACCCTGTGTCGACACGACACATTAAAACTAACTCATTACAACTTATCCATTACCAGACTATCTCTATGCCCAACCCTCCACCACACCCTTGGAAAATTCAATCAAAAAAACAGAATGAAAGGACAGACTGCTATTAAAAATTAAAAACTACAGCTATCACAGCTGTAGCTATCGCTTAAATCACAGCAAAGACAGGCAAAATCTTAAGTCAGTTGAAAAAATTTGGCAGCAAGCGAGACTTAACCCCAGAAAGTTGTGACGACGATTGTTTTATGGCAAGGTGGAACATAACTGGCAGCAAAAAAAATTAACTGTAATTTCGCTATTAGTTACATCAAAGCACTTCCTAAAACCCCAAGCAAAAGCAAGGCCAATTTTTGTCAGTGCAGTACAGCTACAATTAAAAGACAACCCTTGTCCCTAAGAGAGTTTACAACCCAAAACAGGCAAGAGAGAGGGAAGACGTGCTTATCACAGTGCACATTAAAACTTCAAGACAGTAGATAGCCCCAGGATTCGTGTTAATGAAAGTTGGAAGCAAACACAACAGATAAAAAGACGTTAAGAACAGAAACGGATTCTGAGGAAGGCCTTTACATGACTAAAGGTATCTACATTAAAAACTAAAACCAGAGTTATTTATGTTTAAAACATGCATCATATAAGAGTCCCATAAAAGCCTTGATGAAACAGCAACCGCTGCTTAGGTTGCCAAAAAAAGTTGATGTGAAGCAACTTCGCTTCAGTAGAGCTGTATTTACCCTTGTAAGTACCTTGCTCACAGCAAGGTTTTCATTTGGGTACAGCAAGTGGATGAGAATTTTTTTTCCTCCTTCATGTTTAAAAAAAATAGTACAACCCTTAAAGCCAGTACATTATTTCAAGCCTCATATTTTGATTCCTGTAACGTGCCATTAGCCTTCCTCTTCTGCTTGGCAAGATAAAGAACATTATCCATTAACCAAAGCGCAAGGTAAAGCTGGCATTTACCAATGCTAATTGGTAAATACTGCTATAGAAAGGCTGTCAGCCCTTCCTAACTACAAAGCAAAATGCAATTCAAAAGCATTCAGCCTTTCCTGAGACAAGCCGACTTCATAAAAAAGCAATAACGTGCCCGAACAAAAGAAGATAGACGGTACGTCGACTTCAGAAAAACACCAGATGCACCTTAGGGGGCCACCAGACACTGACCTTTTTTCCATCCGGGAACGGTGTCCCACCACAGCCCCACACTGTGGTGCTACCACCAGCCGGGGAGACCTGGTGCACACCCCACACTCCTCCCACGCCATGTACTTCTCCCCATGGAGAAATGCCCTCACGCTGTGCCCCAGCCCTTCGCCACCTGGCCCCCTTCACTGTTAAAGCACTTTTACTCTGCCCAATTTCCTTTACACAGTTTCCACTGGTGACTGCTAAATTTGGATCTGGATTTCAATCCCTTACTAATCCAGATGCTTATGCAGAATCACAGAATCATAGAATTGCTGAGGTTGGAAGGGACCTTTAAGATCATCAAGTCCAACCATTAGCCTACCTGGATAAAACCACTTCTAAACCACGTCCTCAAGTACCACATCTACCCTTTTTTTAAACACCTCCAGGGATGGGGAAGCCACCACCTCCCTGGGCAGCCTGTTCCAATGTTTAATAACCCTTTCAGTGAAAAATTTTTTCCTAATATCCAATCTAAACCTCCCCTGACATAACTTGAACCCATTTCCTCTCGTCCTATCACTTGTCACCAGGGAGAAGATGTCAGCCCCCACCTCTCTACAACCTCCTGTCAGGTAGTTGTAGAGGTAGAGGGTGATAAGGTCTCCCCTCAGTCTCGGTTCTGAAGGTGTCTTGGTTTTGCTTTTAACAGTTGGTGTTTTAAAGACTTCTCAGAGCACCCTGCTGGGGCCAGAGGAAGCAAAGGTGGCCAGTGGTGCACTTCGTCTCCAGCCAAGCTTCTTCTGGCTTCATCAATGAAAGCCTCTCATCATGCTGGCCAGGCCTGGATCAGTCCAAGTCTCCTTTGAAAACTACACTACCAGCCCTTACACTCGTAACTCTGCTCCTTGCAACCCTCACAGTCCTCCTGCTTGTGATCCCTGCCCGTGCCAGCGGTATCTGGCCACCTCTGGGCTGAACAGCTAACGAAGTGGTCTATCGCTCTTCCAAAAACACCATGCCAGAGAAACTGAGAACAAAAGCGAGGGGTTCTGTGCTACCGGTGAACATAGTGAAACCACAGAATTGGTATATTGTGAGGAAACCTCACAGTTTCCTTTTCTTTACCATTTTTCAGCTGACTCCAGCAGCCCCTCCCTATACCCCTCTTTCATCTGTGCCTTTATAATTACCAGCCTACAAAACACCGCTCTGTTTCGGGCTGTTGAATAAAAGAGGTAAACTTTGATTTCTGCATTTAAGCTCCCCAGTCTTCCCGGGAAGTGACGGACCATTACTCTGGCTCAGAGATTGCCTGGTCTTAAATCACTGCCCACGACTCCCACTGCAGCCAGCCTGGGTCCTCTCCAAGGTCAGGTCTGGTTTCCAGACCTTCCAGATCTCGCTGCCAGGCAGACACAGCCTTGCTGCTTTGAATCCCCACATTTTAAAGGGCATTTAGGTTCATCCTAAAAATACTGCAGCATAACTTAACCACCTGTAAACATTAAATGCTGCCTGCTAATTGGTGGGTACAATATTTACTGAGGGTTACATACCAGCAAACAGCCTGGCAGATATCTTTATACACAGCAATAGCAATGCCAAGCGCACAGGAGAGACAGACCAAGATCCGGGAGATGAAAGCAAGCCCGAAGGAGGGGACTGACACATGCCCGCAAACCAGTAACACAGGAATCTCCTGGCAGGTTCACTTGACGAACAGTATCTGTCTCGCCTCCCGTTTCACGACTCAGCATTGCTGTTATTAGCAGCACGCAGCGAGAAAACAGAAGGACAACCCCACGCTCATGGGAGAGGAGGTACCCAGAAAGCAAACGACACCAAAGACATGTGGATGCCTCAAAAACACTCCCAGTATAACAGCCCCAAAGCATCAGCCGTGAGCTGGCTGCTGGTTTCACGTACAGCAGCGGCTGAAGACACACTGATTCGACCCAACCTCCTCTCCCCTGTTTTTGTTACAGCAACTTCAAACTGACTTTGTATAGGGAGAAAAAGCGATGTTCCTGGGCTCTATATTCCAATTTCAGTAATTCCCCAACCTGCGTCCTGGGGCGGGGGAAGGGGAAAGGAGCAGTGGGGAGGACCAGCAAGGTCCTCCTGCAGCCGCGCCACTGGCCAAGTGGCTTCTTGAAGCCTTTCCTCCCACCCGCAGCCGACCTCCAGCCCACCGCAGGCCAACTCTCGTCCTCTCCAAGTGAATATAGTGCTCCCCAAAGGCACAAGGCTGACAGCCCTGGATATTCAATTAGTCAACGCGTGGAGGAGACGGCCAGCACGGGGCGGGCAGCAGGGATGGAGACGCTCTCCCCACGGAGAAGCTGCCCTGCCAATGCACCCTGTCCCCGCTCGGGAAGAGATAACTCATCCCGTGGCTACGAGAGGTTTGGCTCGCACTTTGAAGCCTGGAAGGAGGCTGCAACTTCTGACACGACGTCCTGGATGCCGTTTTCAAGAGGCTCCTGACATGACTGGATCTCACACGCCTGCGTGCCAGGTCACGCTTTCAAAACAGAGCTGGAAGTGAGATTTGAGGCTCCCGCGTGCCTTTACTCCTCGCCTTTTTTAATATTTTTTTTTTTTTTTTTCAAACAGGACTCAAACAATTCTGAAAATTTTATTCTCTGTCACTATTCAATATTTATTAAGAAACCGAAATAAGGCAACTCATTACTCTGATAGCAGTTACCCCACGGATGCTGAAGTGATGGGCTTCTATGAGGCCCTCTCGTCTTTAAAAAGCAAAGGATGAGCCAGGCATGCTCTTCAGGCTCTAGCTATTCACATTTCTCCTCATTCAGATGTCAGGAAAATGTAATTAATACTGACACATACAGAGGTCATATCTCTACGCAAAATATTAACAGGGGAAAAAAAATTAACAGAGGGAGAGAAGCAATTTTACTAAATGACTGTGCCTCCCAACAGGCTTCTTGACAGATACACCACAACTGAACAGATCATAGCTCTTAAATTTCCAGTGACTCAACTACGCTTATACATTTTACAAAGCTACCTTGTATATGCTTTGCATTAAAAATGTATTTATTGCTCACATTGATACATACATGTTTTGAATTTAACAATTTACTTCTCAGACCAAAATTACTCAAAACAGCAAAGTAACACAGAGATGGCTCTGGTTCAAGAGTTTCTTTTATATACACACACACACACACACACACTTCAGCTTTCCACTTCCTCAAAACAAACTCTGATCATCTTCATTTATAACGTGTTAAATTAAACATCTTCAGAACAGATTCAAGAAGATTTTATATGGACCAGAGCTTTCAAAATACCGAAGGATTTATTTATTTTTTTTTTAAACTTTTAACGTTTTCTTTCAGAAAGACTGCAGTTCCAAGGCTTGCAAAAAGAGCACACAAACATCCTCCCCTTCCTGTTGCACCACAAAATCCAACATGTCTCACTGATGGGAAGAACAGGTATTCTCAATCACGCTGCTTTAAGACCAGCGTTTTTTAAAATTGGTTTTAGCCCCCCCAATGTATTTTAAGTTAAATTAGTTTAACAACCACCATCACCACCACCCTGCCATAGTATTGGGGATCACAAATTCAGAGGCCACGTTTAAACCTGTGCTTTCCTCAACAGAATTCAGTGATGAGATGTCCACTCATACTGCTCTGTCACCAGCTTTGAAGTCTTAAAACCAAAACCAGCTGCTGCAGCAAGCCCCAAGCCTAACACAGCAGCATTCATCTGTTTATGCTATCAGTGTCTCTGGAAAGATTGGCAGACAGCGCTTCTGGTGATAGATGCACACTGAAACCTGACCAAGGTTTGGGTTATTTTTCTCCGTCCAGCAACACTGCAATTCTAGCCAGGCAACAAACCCCAAGATCTCCATTAGGATGAAGAGAGAAGCAATGAAAGCCCCAATCCCACTGTCGTCTCAAACATTAACAAATCGTCCATCTCATCAACTCGGAGCAAAATTCACAATAACTTCCATGTGGTCCTAAACACTGGCCAAACAAGTTTTGTAACACAAATAAATGCACCGTGGTCTAGTGCATCAAAAAGGGAAGCTTCAATTCCAATTTTAGTAAGAGCTTTAAGGTGCTGTTGAGCTCAGAGAGAGCTAAACACGAAGCTCCAAAGGACAAAATGACCGTCTTCCACTGACACCTCATGCCCTGGTGTCGTAAGGTCATCAGTTGCCTCAACAGAAGAAATCCTGAGGCCAACCCTGACAGGTCAGAGGTATAAAGACCATCCCCTTCATCACAGACGGAGCACAACACAGGTTTCTCACAGTCATTATTTAACTCGCTAACCCTCCTGCCCCCCTCTTGTGCACCACATCCCACGGCTCAGCACCCCAACAGCTTGGGTTATCCCACGGAGGCTCAGCCCAAGGATGGTGCGCTAAAACCAGGGAAACCACTCAAGAAATTCCTTTAATTTGCTTGCATGCCCACTGCCTGCTTCTCTAGAAAAACCCAAAGCAAACATACCTGGGCAGACTGGTCGCCAATGTCTGGCACCCCGCCGTCCGACAGCCGGCATCGGTACTGTGCCCCCGGGCCCCGAAGCTGCTCTTCCCCGTTGCTTTCTGCTTCGGAGGTCTCTGGCTGAGCAACCTCCACCTCCATTGGGGTGCAGTGCCCGTTCCCGTGCTCCGAGCCTGGCTTTTCTTTGCTCTCCTTGCTCCCCGGCGTTCTGGTGATGACCCCAAACTTCCTGGTTCTTTTGCCATTTTGAGAGGCTCTGTCGCCAGCTTCGGGGCTCGGCTTGGCTTTGGGGTCGCAGCTGTTGCTGTTGTTGCCGTTGGAGGGAGGAAGAGGGGCTTTGCGCTTGATGCGGCGCAACATGATCAGGTAGACGAAGCCGCCATTCCAGCACTGCTCGGCCAGGTAACTGCAAGGAAAGGGATGCGCAGGGATTACCGATGGCTCGCCCTGCAGCGCCCGCATCCCACCCCATCACGCTGCACCCCGTGACCTTCATCCACCTGCTCAGGCAGCTGATTACCTGGCATCTGGGTACGTTAGGACACCTCAAGGCATCAGCAAATGCTCTCTTCTTTCAGTATTAGAGGGAAATAACACCAGGAATAGCATCAGGAACAGTAAGAGCCCTAACAGCCATCCAGGCTGATCCCACCATGGCGTAATATGACAACTGGTAAATGCCAGCAAATCGGTTCCTACCACCCCGACCTACGGACCTGCATGCAGCACAGCAACATGGGAAGGTGGAGCAAGCAGAGAGTGTTTCCAGTGGGGCATTAAAATAAATAAATAAAATTTTAAAAAATTAAAAATCAGGCAGGCTTAATTTGTGCAGCAGCCCATAGAGCATTTGCATCTGAAATGAGACTCCTTAGTGAAACTAATCTTCTGCTTCGGCATAGGTACATGCTTTGAAGGCCTCAGGGAAGAAAAAAAAAAAAATCAGCCACTGGGGTAAGCAGGCATAGCGCCAATGGCCTCAGCACAGCAATGGGTGGCACTATAAGGCATCCTGGCTCCCATAAAGGGACATGAAAATAAGGTGGGTTTCCTCTACAGCAAGTGTATTCCAATTAAAGCAAGAGCCAAGACATCTCAGCTGTGCGAGGAGCAGCGACCAGGTTCTTGTACCAGGGCAAAGCATCGCTTCCCCTCCCAAAGTCTCTGTACATGCCTTGAAGGAATGGACATTTCTGCTCCAAGCAAATACTTGGTGACCTTACAGAAACTTCACCCACTGATGCAAAAGGGGAATCTAACTTCATTCCTCTTTTGGGAAAGCATATACCTCAACCCAAATTCCTGAAATATTTGGGTTCTGAGCCAAGGGCGTAACCAACTGAGAGTACAAACAAGCTGGAATTTGTACTTAGCAGGTTTATATGTGCCCTTTCACACTAATTTAGGCCCCCAAAATATATGGCCTTTCTCACTAGTGAAAGCAGCAAGAATTTCCCAGAGCATCAAATAAGCCTCTGCTGCAGCTGCAATGAACTATTCACTAATACAAAGCAGTTGCTGAACCCACAGCTATCAGAGGAGATGAGAAACTAGGTGTGGAGCTGAACCACAGAAGATGCTAAGAGAAAATAAACACAGCACTTGCGGTTGAGAGAGGAGGAGCGACTCAGGAGCCTTCCACCCTCTTTTTGTTTTCCTCCCCGGTACTTGTAGGCTAATTCTTCCCTTCCCTTTCTTCAAAGTTGTTTGCCCTTAAATACAACCCTTCAAAGCTATTCCTGCACAGAGGTGACTTAATGGCAAAACAGGAAAAGTGGCTATGATAACCCCTGAAGGAAACTTCTGTACAGAGGAGTGTGGAAAGCGCTCTCAATTACTCAAAGTAGCCTGGACCAGCCAGGCAGAGGCTGGAAATAAGACGATGGGTGTGTGTTTCTGTCCAGGGACACGAGCTGGTAGTTTCAGTCCGCTTCTTCCCAAAGCTTAGATGTCCCCCCCCAGACAATGTAGGTATTCAAATCACTTACATTTAATTAGGAAGACCAATACCCAAATGAATATGGCAACTACAGAACCTTAAAAGCAGCCCTGGAGCAACACAGGGAAAGGACAAGTATGTAGGCTGTTCCAAATTTCCCCAATGAACATAAGCCGGACTCCAACTCCCTGGACAGTCCACTAAGCAGTTTTCACCAGGCAAGTCTTTCTCTTTTCTTTTTTTTTTTTTTTAAACATTTAAGAATACTGAAATAAAGCCCTAAAACCACCTTTTTCAGAACGGCTGAAAGCGGACAGCCAATGAGCCCTGCTGGTTGGAAGGTCTCTGCAGCCAAGGTCAGCCGTCTGGGTGGCCACGAGGTGACACTCGGTCCAGGGAGGCACCCAGGGCTGGCAGGACCTGAAGGGTTAGCCTAAAAAAAATTCCAGAACTAAGATGGAAGTACTTTTGATTATCAAGTTAAAAGAAAAATTCTTTTAATCAACAGAATAGGGGCAGTTTTGTTCCAGAAACAATATGGGCTGCCTGTTTTTCACATTTATCTTTCAACTCAAATTTCAAGGCCGCCAGTAAAGTTGATTAAAATTCATGACTTTTGCTTGCAGCAATACCACTGCACTCTGATCCATCATACATAAGCCTGATAGCATTGCTGCTCCTGGCACACGGAAACAGAAAAGCAGCTCCTCTTCCCATAGTCCTGTGGCTTACAGGGGTGCTGCCCACCCCGTTTTCATGCAGCCGGTTCTGCCTGACTTGTTTTTGTGCAGGTGCAGGTATGTGTTTGGGTTTGTTTTTTTTTTTTAAAAACACCAATCTCTATCTCTGAACTAATCACTGATGTATTTCTGAGCGCCAGTAACAAAGTGCATGCATTAATCAACTACTTGATTTAGGAACCAAGTGGAATCAGAGGGAACTTAGCATATGTCCAAATAAAGTAATTTTATAGAGCCAAAAATAATTTACGATTTCATCTCCACTTGTAGCACATTTATTCTGTTCATAAAGTGTAAAGCTATGAAAAGGGAATAAAGAAGGGAGGGTTTTTTTCTATCCGCTGTCCATCGACAACCATCCCTACAGTCTGGAGCAGGGTTACAGCGAGCAGTAATAGATGCAGCTGCGCTGAAGTCAGTGGAGCCGTGCTGATTTACTCCATATGTCGAGATATTCTACGTGTTCCAGGCGTGCAGCCTGTAGTAACTCATCGGTTTATGTCCTCTTGAGTACTTCACGGCAGTTCAAAGCACACAGTAAGTTTCCAGGCAAAAAAAAAGAAATGTCTTCTCCGGGTCAGCAGGCAATTACTTTTGCATGGGAGCAAGTGATTGCACACACCGGATGATGTCAGGTATTTCCGGACGGGGTGAAACCAGCTGGTACCAGTGATGCAATAAGCGGCGTCATTATTTCAGAGTTTGTTTCAAAGCAAAGACCAGGCACTGGTGTAACACCAAACTCATAGGACAAGATAAGAAACCAATATACCAAGAGTGTGTGGTTGTTTGCTGTACTGCCCTCCCAAGACAGGGCTGCTAACCAACGAGCCTGAGCCACACTTAAGTTCTGCCAAGTGCATGCTGCATACTTCGCTGGCTTCTTTTACCTTTGCCATTTCTTCCCCTATGTAAGTAAGAAACCAAAAAACCCCATGGAAGCATAGCAAGCTCTCGACACTGGGCAAAAGACAGGAAAGGTTGTATTAAATAAATGAGAACCTTCAGATTTTTAACTGCTTTCTACCAATCCAGGAGCATCCCGTGCCAGAAGGGAATAACAGGATGGATTCAATAAAATGTAATTATACAGCCTCTAGACTGCAGAAAACTGTGCAATAGCTAGACAGGACCCAAAATCCCACTTCTCAGAGGCTTTCATGTGCGCAACACAGACAAGCCTTTTTTTAGCTTTGGTCCCTGTAGAGCACTCTCAGCGATTTTAGCAATCAATACAACAACGGTGTCTCAGGCACAGCAGGATCAGAGCCGATGTGCGTACGTGGCTCTCGGCACAGATGTGGGGCATCTGCTGCAACCTCCAAGTTGTCACTCAGTTTGAACACGGTCTTCAGCTTGAACGGAGAAGGTGCATGGACCAAAAATATTTCTAATGCAGCTTTGATTGATTCAAATTTATTGAAAACAGACTCTAAAACTTCCTATTCCCTGTTTTGGTTGGCAGGGGATGGAGTAGGATGCAGTGAAAGCCCTGGATCTCACACACCAGGTAAGAAACCTTGGGCATCTAGCCCTAGTGCCACCGAATAACAGGACGTAACAAATCCTACCATCACTGATTTTAAGAATGCAACAGATTTTACCAGCTGATCATAAATCTATTAGTATTAGTTACCAAAACAAAACATTTTACCAGCAAACCACCCATCCACACTTTCAGTATTTGCCAGTCTTTGCAAGGTAGTGTCAAGTCTCCTCGGCACAGCTGGGAGATGACGCTGCAGTGTCATCTCCCCCAGCATGATCTAAAACACCACTGAAACACCGGCTTGGAAACATGTCCCAGTGGTGAGCTCAGAAGCACCGACCACCTGGGTGCTCCTGCCGCTTTGATCTCACCCTGGCACCAGCTCTGGTAAAACCCCAGCCCGTATAAAACACCACCCTTAAGCAGCGGGCAGAGTTGTTCTTCTCTGTAGGACAGAAACCATGAAAATGTTAGTAATCCTTAAAACCAGGGGAAAACTATTTTACACTTGAAACAAGAACTGGAAAGTTACCTCTCGCAAAGCTCAACCACAGGTTGGAAAACACAACTGGTGACTGGTATCAAGGGGCATTTAATACTCTCTTTGTATGACAGCTGTGAAGAGATGGACACGTCCACTTCCTTCGGAGACTATTTTGGATTACGTAGCCAAATCCCATTTCTCCCCTACACAGCTGAACTGATTGCTGTGATCATAAAAAACGATAAACTCGCTGAGTTTATTCCAAGTTCTTTGGCACGTATGTGAAGTGTCAAACTCGGAAATGGTGTCTTAGAGCAAGCCAGTCATTTTTTCATTTATGTATATATATTTGCGTGTGTGCATGTATAAATATACAGGTTTACAGACTCGACAAGAGCATGCTGTGACAAGCTCTCTGTCACATCCCATCTCACTTGAACAAATGCAGACGGCCACACTGAGCTACAGAAAAAAACAAAGCAGACCCAGCAGCCATAAGCAAGCATCTGGATCCACTTTAGGATCTGAAATATTGAAGAAGTATGTTTATTTTACACTAATACTACTATTTAACTTTTCTCCAGAACCTTTCATCCTGATAGATCAGAAAGTGCTTTGGAAACGATACAGGCAGAGCATCACTGACATCTCGCCAGCCAGCCCATCATGCAGCTCACCAGGGCACAGAGGAGAAACCTCAGCCGAGATGACTGCGTTCAGAGCCCCCGCCCAGCCCCCCTGGGACCTGTAATGTCCTTCGCAGGACAGACAGACCACTGATTTTTATGCTCTTCTCTGAAAGACTCTGGCATGGTAAAACGTCTTGAAACTCAATCTTCTTTTGGCTGGAAAGATGAAGGGCAGTCCGGATCCTCGCAGAACTGAAACCTGCATCCCCAAGGGGGACTTAAAAGCTAAACTTAACAAAACCATCTCTCCACCACACCGGCAAACAAGCTAACTTGCCTTTCAGGTAAGGCAGGGCGAATTAATGACTAACAGATAGTGACTGATGGAAGGGCACACGGCTCCTCGCCGCCCGCACTGTATGAGAACAGCCAGCCCACTGAGGACAGATTTTGGCCAGCACCAGGCGTTACTTTTCACAGATTGCAGTGTCTTCAGGCGGGAGTCAGGTCTGCCTTAATGCACGCAGGCAAAGGAAAACACCAAGGTACAAAGTCTCCGGCACAGCTTGCCGCAGCTGAGCTTTCACGAGGTTTCACCTCTTCAGGGCTGCAGGGGCACCCCATGGCCAGCCCTCTCCTCCACCTCCCCGGAGGACTAAGCTCTCCAACCGCAATTTTTCTCAGCGGAAAGCAAGGGCATTGGGAAAACCCGCTGCTACTTCAACATATTCTTGTGGGCACAGAGCTACAGCACACCAGGAATGGGCTCGACTCAGTGTCTCATCACCAACAAGCCCTTTCCTGCCCCGGGCTCTGCAGGCGATGGCACAAGCAAAGGACGCGATGTTCTCTGCCTGCTTTAATAAACTGGAGGAGGAAAGGCAGAAAGGGCAAAGGAAAAGTAATTCATGGAGCTGAGAGACTAATAACACCCAGGGCGTGCATTCGAACGGCCCTGGGTATGCAAGAGAGCTCCCACCTCCCCTTCAAGGACTAGCACCCCTCAGCCCTCAGCTTGTGGCCAAGGTTAAGCAGCAGCTCCCCAAGTCTCACAGAGGCTGTGGCTCTCTACACCACACCAGGTTTTTCTCAGGGTAGCCACAGTGGTGGCTTTCTGGAGAACAAAACTCTGAATCCGTTTTTTTTGTCTATGGCATATTTTTCACCACTACGTTTCTAGCAAGGAATGCAACTAAACCTACTGAAATCTTGAAGGAAAAACAAATTGGGAAGTTAAACTTCAAGGTATATTTCTGTGGTCTTTTATAAGCCAGTATGACCATGTTTGGTGCTGATTAGACCCAGTCCTCCGCTGGATTAAAACTGTCTGCAGGTCTGAGCGTCACACCATTTGTGCTCACCGCAGCGATGCTGGAGCCGCTTGCAGGCTGGCTGCTGTCAGTCTGTACCACACAAGGCAACACCATCACACCACACCACCATCTGGCAGAAGCAACAGTAGCAGCAAACAGATGGGGCGAGGTCTGACCTTCACTGTTCATCAGGGAAACCAAACCACCAGGAATGTAAGACCGACAGGAACAAATGCTCCAGTGCTGAAGTGTGCAAGAGCCCCTGGGCAAACACACCTTTGGCAAGGCTGGCAGGAGATCCTGGGCAGGACCTCTTTGCCCACCGTGAAATCCTGAACTCTCAGGAAAAGTAAAAAGGGAGTAGAGGGACAATCGCTGCTGTGTTTTCATGGACTCACTTCGTGCTTGCGACTTTGGCTGGAAGATGAGATTCAGCTCAGCCTTGCGACACAGGACCACGACTAAAGCCCGGTGAGACACCTCACTCTTACCTGGTATTGATGCAATGATGCAGCTTTGAGCTTGGGAGACCTGAATTCCTGTTCCCTTGCTGTGCTACAGATCCCTCACAGCACCCCAGGCAAGTCTTTCCACGAAAAAAAACAGGGCCGACCACATGTCTTATCCCAGGGAGTTGCTGCAAGGTCTAAGGTGGTGAAGCCATTGGCTTTAAGTACTACAGTTTCACAAACACCTTAAATCTGGGATCAGGCAATACCAAACAACATCACAGCTTTCCTCCCACCCCATACCCTGCTGAGGTGCTAGCACAGTCATTTGGGCAACAGTACAAAAGAACCCAATGAGGGAACCGATCCAGCTTTAAACTAACCCAGCCAAAGCAAACTTTCAAAAACTCAGACCTCAAGATGGGGAGTTTAAACCCAGCGCAGCGCTCTGCTCTGGTCATGGCTGCGCAGAGGTGGGGACAGGGAAAGAAGAGGCTGACGGTGGCAGGGGACCACGCTTCTGCTCCCACCAGCAGCCCCCACCGACGTACGGCTGAGAGAGGTGTGCGTCGCAGCCCGAGGGAAGGGAGCTGCACACACGGTGCAGACAGAAGTGCCGGCTGGCTTCGGCTGAATGGCATTCATACCTAAATTCTAAAATTGAGAGGACAGGCATCCTCGCCGCAGACAATGAAGCCCAGCTAAATCGCATCCCCATCACAGGTGTGGAAAGAAGACAGGCTAGATCATTGCAGTTACGCTGGCACAGCACAAAAAAAAAATGCATTTCTGCCCTGCACGTTGTAGAGACGCCTCAGAAGCCTGTCCAGGGTTTTGTGAGAGCATGAAGCAGAGCAGAGACCTTCAAAATGCCCAGCACACGGACGAAGGACATAAACGGCCACACTGAGCCTCCTCCCCTCCCACAACAGACATCTGAAGAGGATGACTTGAGGAGCTGCACAGCTTCTCCACGCCTAGGGAACTCCCTGAGCTCTGACAGACATCCTAAACCTAACAGATTACACAACTGCAGTCATGTGCCCCTGAGGGACAACATAAAATCTTTTGAGATTTGCCAATTTACTGTCTGTGCTGGCAGAACAGAGGAGAGGCGTTGCATTTAGACTGCAGAGATTTTGGACTCGAGCTTTACAAAAGGAGCTGGTCTTACTAAATATGCAACTCCCACAACTGCATCTAAAAGTCCCAAGAGACAGATGTACATGGTACTTTTTGGGTTTGGGTCCTAGATACAGACTAATGGGTATTAAGGAGACAAATTCTATTTGTTCCTTGTTTAGCGGCAGAGTGCAGAAGCAGAAGTGGTCTAATCCAGTCAGACTGTCATGGCACTGAATGTTCCAATTTGGTAGTCCATAGCTCTGCTGCACACAGACAGCTGGATACATAGCCTTGCTCACAAATATCGTTTCCAGTTATGAGAAAACTGAGCAGCTTAAAATGACTAGTTATCATTTTAAAAATTATAAATACTAGCTTTTTACCTTTGCTGTAACAGACCAAAATGATACCAGGTCACAACTGAGCATTAGCTCCTGCAATTACTCCTTGACACGCGCTGTGTTACCGCTGTTCAGATGCAGTCTCTCCCGCCACAAGGATTTCCTGCCCTGCTGAAGACACTCGGGCTCTCAAAGCTCCAGACGATACAAGCACAAGCTCTTTGTTTGGTGTCCTATGCAATTGCTCTTCATTCCCAATCGCTCCCCATGCAATTGCTCTCTTCTTGAGGACTTGGAGTGAGGTTGCATTTTACACCTCCTCTACGCTTTTGCCAAAAGCGGCGCCAATTCCTCTTCCTCTTGGAGCCCAGAAGTGGTCATGCCCTCCCCTGGAGGACAGAGCAAGGCTAGACACACTCAATTGCTTCATGCCTCTTGGTAATGCAGCTGCAATGCAGGGGTGAATGAGTGCAGTCATCCCCCTAAATCCACATCTATACCCAAACACTACCTCTGCCAACAACAGAGAAACTTCTTCCTTGCTCCATTTTTATTCTACAAAACACGTTTTCCAAAAGGTCTTGATTTGGGTATCCTCCAGATGAACGCCCATCACCATTTGTTCCACAGGACCTCACTAAATCTAATCCAAAGTAACCCCAAAAATAAGCGTAATGTGGAGGTCAGATCTCAGCAGTTTTGTCCTACAGACCCCCTCCCCTCAGGGCTACGCTACTGGCTAACTACTACTGTTAAACCACGCTACTATTGTTTAACATCTCTGTTGGCAACACAGATGCTGGGGTTGAGTGCACCCTCAGCAAGTTTGCCGACGACACTGAGCTATGTGGAGTGAGCGGTCAACATGCTGGAGGGAAGGGACCTGGACAGGCTTGAGAAGTGGGCCTGTGAGAACCTCATGAAGATCAACAAGGCCAAGTGCAAGGTCCTGCACCGGGGTCAGGGCAATCCAAAGCACAAATACAGGCTGGGCAGAGAATGGGCTGAGAGCAGCTCTAAGGAGAAGGACTTGGGGGTGTTGGTTGATGAGAAGCTCAACATGAGCCGGCAATGCACGATCACAGCCCAGAAAGCCAACTGCATCCTGGGCTGCATCAAAAGAAGTGTGACCAGCAGAGCAAGGGAGGTGATTCTGCCCCTCTACTCCTCTCTCATGAGACCCCACCTGGAGTACTGCATCCAGCTCTGGGGCCCCCAATGTAAGAAGGACATGGACCTGGTGGAGTGGGTCCAGAGGAGGGCCACAAAGATGATCAGAGGGCTGGAGCATCTCTCCTATGAGGACAACATGAGAGAGTTGGGCTTGTTCAGGCTAGAGAAGAGAAGGCTCCAGGGAGACCTTGTAACGGCCTTCCAGTACCTATAGAGGACCTACAGGAAAGACGGAGAGGGAATCTTGATCAGGGAGTGTAGTGATAGGACAAGGGATAAGAGTTTTAAACTGAAAGAGGGTAGATTTAGACTAGATATTAGGAGGAAATTTTTTTATTAGGAAGAAATTTTGTTCCCCACGGCTTGGTATTGGGACTGGTTCTCTTTAATATCTTTATCAACAACAAGGGGATCGAGTGCACCCTCAAGAACTTTGCAGATGACTTTAAGTTGGGTGGGAGTGTCAACCTGCTTGAGAGTAGGATGGCTCTACAAAGGGATCTGGACAGGCTGGATCAGTGGGCCAAGGCCAATGGTATGAGGTTCAACAAGGCCAAGTGCCAGGTCCTGCACTTGGGTCACAACAACCCCGCGCAGCACTACAGGCTTGGGGCAGAGTGGCAGAAAAGGCCCTGGGGGTGTTGGTGGACAGCTGGCTGAATATGAGCCAGCAGTGTGCCCAGGTGGCCAAGAAGGCCAACAGCACCCTGGCCTGTATCAGGAATAGTGTGGTGAGCAGGACTAGGGAAGCGATCATCCCCCTGTACTCGGCACTGGTGAGGCTCCACCTCAAGTACTGTGTTCAGTTTTGGGCCTCTCACTACAAGACAGACATTGAGGTGTTCGAGTGTGTCCAGAGAAGGACAATGAAGCTGGTGAGGGGTCTGGAGCACAAGTCTTATGAGGAGCGGCTGAGGGAACTGGGGTTGTTTAGCCTGGAGAAGAGGAGGCTGAGGGGAGACCTTATCACCCTCTACAACTACCTGGAAGGAGGTTGTAGAGAGGTGGGGGTAGATCTCTTCTCCCAAGTAACAAGTGACAGGACAAGAGGAAATGGCCTCAAGTTGCACCAGGGGAGGTTTAGATTGGATATTAGGAAAAATTTCTTCACAGAAAGGGTTGCCAAGCATTGGAACAGGCTGCCCAGGGAAGTGGTGGAATCACCATCCTTGGAAGTATTTAAAAGACAGGCAGATGTGGTGCCTAGAGACATAGTTTAGTGGTGGTTTTGGCAGTGTTAGGTTGATGGTTGGGCTTGATGATCTTAAAGGTCCCCTCCAACCAAGATAATTCTATGATAGTATGAAATTCTTTACTGTGAGGGTGGTGAGGCACTGGCACGGGCTGCCCAGAGAACTTGTGGAGGCCCCATCCCTGGAGGTGTTCAAGGCCAGGCTGGATGGGGCTTTGAGCAACCTGGTCTAGTGGAGGGTGTCCGTACCCATGGCAGGGGGTTGGAACTAGATGACCTTTAAGGTCCCTTCCAACTCTAACCACTCTATGATTCTAACACAGACATGCCCCTAGTGAGAGTATTCCCAATGTATTCATCCAAAGGAAGTCTGCAAAGACCAGGCCTATAATCTATTAGGTCCACGCATGATTTTCTGCTTCACAAGAAGCGCAAGGACCCAACCAGACAAGACTTGTTTGCAGACCATGCCCTACACACACACTGGAATACAAATAAATTCCTGTTTACTTTTTGCAGTGGTTGCTGTAAGTTACAGAGCAGCACTCAAAATGTTTTCACTGCTGCTGCTAATTGCAGAGACGCAGCTTGTTATCATTAGTTCAGATGTTTGGCTTTTTTTAAAACAATACTTCCGAATTAGAAAATAAATCTCAGAAATGTGAACAGAGTCACCGGAACTTTGACTTTCAAACTGAGAGAACATGTCAAAATAAAAATTTCACTTTATTGCAGATTGATTTTCATTGAGTGCTCTCTGTTTGAAAATCCTCAGTCCTGCATGGCAGCGATTCCTTCTCTGCACTGTTCCTCCTGAGGTGCAAGACACACCCCATACTGGGAAGCCCAAACAAGTTCCCCTTTGCAAAACATGAAATAAATCACCCAACTGGAAAGCACACGTGCCTCACATGAAGGAACAAGGAAGGGGTCAAAAGCCATCCATGTGTGACCCATGTAGGAAGTATATACAGTGTGAAACACTTCTCCCACTTCACCCTGAGTGCCCAAATCTCGTCACTCTGTTCCACACCTCACCACCCCATTTCCAGGGCTCTCCACCTTCCGTCCAGGCTATTTTAGGATCACCCCTCTAAAACAACTTCTTTCTAAGCATCCTACTCACATCCTTCCCTCTTCCTCCCTGCAAATCTTTCACGTAATTCTGGCCCCAGTTTCCCATCACACCAGGCAGCAGTGACAGCATTTAACGTGAGAGAAACAGTTTGTACTCAAAACTGAATGAGAAATTCAGCATGGGAGTCAGTCTTTATCATAATCCAGGGCTTTTGCACAGACGCAGCACCTGGGGAGGGTGCCACAAAAAATTCCACGGGTGACCGTGACGACCCCCTAGTGCAAAGCTGCCCAGCGGAAGGGAGGTCTGCGAGCCCACAGGGGCTGGACCGTGTCCTCAGCCACACCAGCGCGGGGCAGTGCTAGCCGCAGGGCTTGCTTGCTCCGACTTGGAGCCACACTGGTGTGGCTCAGTCCTGGGGACTGCCCAGATCCACCGTCCCCAAGCCAGCCCTCAGTGCCTTCTCCTCCCCACCCCGGAGCCTGAGGATGCGGGGAGCGCTGTACCCCCGCCCCACAGTGTTCCTCCGTCCCCACTCACCCCCATGCTGTTGCTGCGTGGTGAGGTCACCCCACTGCAATAAAATTTCCTATTTTTCCCTATGCAGGACTTATCACAAATGCCCAAAAGGGAGGAGAAAAAAGACATCCCACCAAAAGAACCTTTACTCCAGCAGTAAGTTTTGCAATGGTATATTAAACGTAAACAAACAAACAAAAATAAAACCAAAAAAACTCTGCAACACTGTTATGGCAAACCACATTCTTTAGGTTTCAACATTAGTTGTCATTCCCGAAGTACCTCTTTTCACTGAGAGGTGAAGGCTTTGGGTGTCTGCGAGCAATGAAAGGGAGAGCCAGAAAATTTAATCAAGTCTATTTTACAACAGGAAGCAGTATGCTGGGTTAGAAGAGACTTATTTCCAGTGCTTCTGCAAGCTTACTTGAGCTCCTGAGAGGAGCCCTATTAACAGAGAGAGGCCAGGCTTCAAATAACCCCGCAACTGCTGGGGGGCAGATAGGGAAGGAACAAATTCACAGCTCTCAGATTTATTCGAGGGGGCCGATTTTAGCAGCAAGGGCTATTCGCCTTCAAAAGACCGCTCGGTTTTTAATATTTTCCAGGATTCTTCCTAATACTGAAAACGGTAGCTACTTCATCAGCTGCTCCCTCCATACCAAGGGGGACCAACGCCTGTCATTCAGCATCCTCAGATCTTGTGATTTGACCACGAAGCTCACAAAGCCAGAAACATGTATTTGAGATGAGAAATTCAGCTCTCTACTAACAGCAAAAAAAGAAACCCTAACCCTCCATCAGAGCAGGGGAAAAGTCTGAAAGTGTGACCTGACAACACTATGAAAAACGTTAATAAAGGGAAAAAAAGAGCCTAAAGTCGTACACACAAGCGCACCCCCACATCCGTTCCTTTTTGTGACTTTAGGATGGATTTCAGGCTGAAGGAGGCCCGAGAAAGAAGGGAAAAGGAGTGAATTTTCCACAAGTGTGTTCATGGCGGCAAGGCGCTTGACATGCCCCACGCGATGCCATCGCCCACCGCTGTGCTCATGGACCACGCCAGAGGAAGGCAGCCCACCCCTCCCAGCGAGGCCACCAGCGCTTCATTGCACTTGCAGCCGCACTCGCAAAGGACATTTTTGTCTTTTGAGGACCATCGCCTGCGGGGACGGGAGGTTTATTTAGCTGTTTAACATCGCTACTTTGTTCTTGGCCGTGACGACAGGCTGTGCATACAGTAAATCCCAGGGATGAACTGCTTTCGGCTCTGACTATGGGCTTGCTGAACCGTGCTTCCTCTGCATGCTGCGACAGGTTTCTAACCATAATAACCCCGCACAAAGCACCGTCTCTCTTGCTCAACAGTTTCCGTCAGTCACACCAAACCCTTCCTCTCCCACTGCCTAAACACATCTTTGATATTCCTGACATTTGGCCAGAATAAAGGACTCGCCCTCTCTAAGACAAGCAAACCACGCCGACACTCATTCAGCTTTACAGTTCCCCACGAGCACAAACATTTCCCATCCGAGCTCCCCGGCGACGGGGCTGGGGTTATTTTTGCCCAGGCAAGCGCCCTGCTTTGAATTCAAGCACTTTGCTCACAGACGCCCAGAATTCCCAGGCGGAGGCAGATCACCAGCAAAACATGAGCAACTACCAACTTGCTGAGGTTGGCACCAACCCAGGCGGAGAAAAATCGCCCCTGGCTGGGTGACAACCACTCCCCCCATCCCCCCGGATGCAGGATGACATCCCCACTGCCACCGCACGCCCCCAGACCCCATCGCTCAAGTAAATTTAGGAACTACAGCCCGGGCACTGCAACAAAAGAGTTTGCGAAGGCAGGAGTTGGGCAACGCCAGACATACATGCGTCTGTCTGTAGTAGGTTTGCCTCTTTCCTTGGATGCTCACATTATAAACGAGCTTCTAATTACAACCTCACTTTCTGTTTTTACCACAGCAAGTTTGGATGAGGCCAAAAGGGAGAAGAATTAACGAACACGCATGGCAGCAACCATAAACATTTCCTAACTTTCACTCTGTTTTGCAACACAAACGAGGCAGACATGCCCTCCTAAGAGGGCCAATGGATTAGTGCTTGCAGATGATTTCAACTTCCCAACCAACGTTTCGCACACAGTGAAGTTTCTGGATTTAACACAGATTTTTCCAGCCTGCTTTAACCACTCCGCCAGCTACAAATACACGGGCACCCCTCCGGCTGGCTACGATGGGGGCTGCAACCCCAGACACTGCCTTGTGTGAGCAGGACAGCCACCAGCAGCAGCCCCAAAAGACAACAGTCAGAACAGCGGATGGGACTCCACCTTCGGCATCTATTCACATAACCAGCTTTTCCCGGCAGCAAACCAGCAGGAGAGGCACGTTGGAGAAAGGATCCCACCCCATCACCCGGACTTACAGACCCCTCCGGGGCTGCTGCCCAGCAGCTCCCAGCTTGCAGAAACGCTTGGGGCCGTGTTCCCCGGGGCTGGCAGCCTCCAGCCTTTGTAGGTGAAAACACCTGCGGGGCAAAGCAGAGCTTGTGCCCCAGCGAAGAGCCGTGCAGGATGGTGAGGAGGTGCTGGAGGAGCCCTGCTCACTTTGCATGGTGCAGAGGAGAAGATGGCCATGGGCACCCCTTCCCCTCCACCCGCCAGACCTTGGGGCTGCGAAGCATCTGCTCACTGCCAGAGCCAGGGGAATTAAGCACGCATTGCTCTGCACTGTGGCTGTAGTTCCCAATACATCACACCATCGACTCCATTTCCCAGAGCAACACAAAATATGGAACCATTGTCTTCCACCCCCCTCACCCTCCTTTTTTTTTTTTTTCCTTTAATTTTCATTTTTAGGATCCACCCAGAAATCTCCAGCACTGGCATAAGGCAGACCAGCACCACGTCACAAGAAATCCCCTGTAAGCCTTTTGATGACTTTCATCTATTATTCACTTAGCGCAAATCCTTGCCATTAACAAACTGCACTAAGGGAATCCGAACTTCCAAAGCCACAAATCTCCTAATAACTACGGCCGCTTTATACACGCGTCAGGATTAGCTATGTCATCTGGTTAGAAACTCAAAGCTGCTCTTCATTATTGGATTGAACCTGCCTGCAAACAGCGGAGAGATTGACAATACTGCCGCTGATTTCAATGGTGCCGGAGCATTCATTACATGACACCCTCCTCCCGGACACATCAAGCCCAGTGGCACAAATTTATGCTGTGCTACTGTGCCAAAGACCCAGAAACCTCCCTCGAGCACACTAACACCAATCCTAGCAGACAGCGTTGGAGTAAACTTGACTGCAAGCACGCTCGGGCTTCACGCTGGCTCCTAGCATGCAAACCGAAGGCAGCTTTACAACTATATCTGCTCCGTAAATTACGAGTGCCTTGAGTTGCTTTGAAAAATAAGAGCTTATTTAGTCAGTACCTCGGCTTCTTCAAAGAGCCTTCAAACTAATTAGCCATACTGAGTTACTATTAAAATACAGAGCTTACATGCAATACTCTTGACAATAACAGAGCTGATGCTATAGAATTAGCACAAACTTCGTCAGATGCATTTTCCTATAGGCTCCAAATTATATTTCAAACCGAATATTTTCCTTTCCTGCAGTGGATGTGGGAATTCACTTACTTCATTTGTGAGTTCAAAGCAATAATAATTTTTAGACCATGTGCAGATCAAGGGTTTGAATATTCAACAGTGAGAGATAGCGTGAGGGGATGGAAGACAGACACGCAAGACCCTGAAAACACAGACAAAAGGTGCATTAAAAAAAAAATAAAGAAGGTAAAAAAATAGTTGCTGTACTACAGATGAGCTGTTCCAGATCAGCTTTTACAGGACAGGGCGGGGGGCTGCTTAATTTAGTGCAAAGGGCACACTAGCCCCAGGCAAACCCTCCCTCCTAGATGCAGATAGGCTGTCAAGCAAAACAAAGTTTACAAACCCCCACAAGATATGCAAAGCCCAGGGAAGCAGACTGCCAGCCTCACAGATTTTAATTCCAAGAGTTTCTGCCCATCCCTGCTTCTTACGGAGCGGGTTTATTTGGCAGATAAGCCTCTGCTACTTAAAGAAAAATCAAAGGCAGCAGCATCACAGGGAAAGAAAATTCCTTTCCCCTTTTGACTTCCATTCATCTGCTTTACGTGCGGGTTTACTTACAGCGGAGACCAGCAGGTACGCATCCGAGGGCTCAGCGCCGCTCCCGCTCCCTCCAAAGCGGCACCGGCTCCCTCTCCTCCTCCTCCTCCATCTCCTCCTCCTCCTCCTCCATCGCCTGCCCCACCCACGGCACCCCACATCTTGCACGAGCTCTTCCAGCTCACTTCCCTCCCCAAGGGAATTGCCATCTCTCGCTCCAAAGGTGTTACAAATCACGTCTCTGAATTTCACAGCAGAACCTGGCAGCGATTGCAGGAAAGAAAGATGCAAGTCCCGACACAGGGGGGAAACTAAAAATTCCCATTACAAATCATCACAACTACTTCATTATTAGCTTATAACATGTCATATAGCTAATTTCCTTCCCTTCCCCTTGCTAAACTTTCACTGAAGGTATTGATTGGACTTATCAGCACATTCTCACATAAGACTTAATTCAATTAAACATAACACAACCAACCAGATAGCAGGTATTGGATGTCTGCTTAAAAATAACAAGCAGCAACACGTGCAGGCAGTCGGTATAGACCGAAAGGAGGATGCTCCATAATGTATTTTGTGACTGCTACCTGCACAGAAAAAGCCAGAAGCAGACTTTAACCAGGAACTGTCTGCAAGTAGCAGGACAGAAGCAGAGCACAACTACTACTGAATCTTATTTCACACGCCGGATCGGAGTTTCATCCGAGCAGCAGCCACATAAATCCAGAGGGGCTCCATTAAAAAACAGTGCAGTGACTCATCCCATAGAGAGAAGCATAAATTCAGACTCTGGGCATCTATGTATTCCTTATGAAAGCTTTTTGTTTAGCGACAAGAATTTCTTTGTTGGACAACCAAGGGGCTGGATCACATCCCTGTGGCAGGACATTTCTGCTCCTCTAGCAACACAGAAAGGCATTAGACAGCCCACATGCAACGCCAGAGCAATATTAGCTATACATGTGCACGCCAAGCAATGCTGCCATGGGCATTTTAACGCAGTGCTATTTTCAGTCTTCCCAAAACAGCCATTGCAACCCCTCAGGCAGCCCTAAAGCTGTCCCAAGCCACCCAAATTCTCCAGCAGCAAAACCTTGACAACCCCTCACCCTCCCCAAAAGTCAGCGGGCACTTTGCCACCTGCCCCGAAAGACCGGGATTTCCTTCCCGGAGCTCAGTGACGGCTCGGAGACACAGCTGATCCTTCACAGCCCTTCGGGTAGCTTTGCCAAGAAGAGCACAGGGTCTTTTTTCAGACACGCGCCGCCATTCACTGGGAGGCACGAGACTGTCCTCACCACCAGCCAGGACGGGAGCCCTCAACCCTGACACACAGCACAGCAACAACTATCCCAGGGACCTCCAGCTTCCACTTACTTCTCACTAAACACTAACCTTCTGCAGCAAAAAGGCTTCCCCCCCCTCCCCTCCCCCCAAAAATAAATAAAATTAAAGCAATTCAGCATAATAGCAACTTTTTTGAAGACAGAAATAACCCCCACACACACCCCTCGAGGCCCTCGTGTTCAATGATAAAGCCAATTTGTGGACCCTATTTGCTGGTATTTACTCAGATAAGAAGTGTTGACACACACCGCCTCCATTTGCCACGCTCACGGAAGTGGCACACAGCAGAAAATCTCAACAAATTGCCGCTGAGCACAACAATAACAGACACCTCAGCAGCCACACAGCACCCCAGAAACAAAAGACCCACATCCATCTTAATTACCATCGTGCCCCACTTCCATGACAATGATGAACACCACCAGCCCCCTCCCCCATTATGCATTAGGACTGAAGTATTAAAAATAGAAAAATACCAAAGCCACAGTATGGGCACCTATTGATCCTTTCCTTTTTATTTGGTGCTATCTTGGTGCCGAGGCGCTATTAACAGCTTCATCTGTTATGTGCAAAACCTTAAAATTAGCCTGCTACAGCCTTTACTCTGAAGTATGGTAGCACTTACTCCTCCACGAACAAATTTGTTTTGGCTGGGATATCTGCTCTCACACTGATCAAATATAGAAACACATGCAGAAACAATGCACAAACTCTCCTCATATGGATGCCATACAAGTACCATATGTTTTATGCATTAGACCAGGATGAAGTCATAAACATGACTGAGATACTACAGCACCCACACATATGTAACATATATTAAAAGCAAGCACTATGTAATATTAATGGACAAAATTCTGAGAAGTGCTGGGGGGACTGTTTTCAGTTACCTGTAAGTTCGGGTGTGTCGTGGTTTAGGCCAAATCCACCACTGGGGACCCGAGGGACCCCAGATGGGACCGACAGATGCTCCCCTCTACCCCTCTTCAAAGAGAGAGGCAGAGGAGGAAAAAGAGACTTATGAGTTTAGAAGGAACTAAACTACTTTAATGAAATATTAATAATAAAATAAAAAGAAATAATGAAAAATATATACAAAACCGTATCAAGCTCCCGAGATGACAGTCACGACACCGGCTGGCACTGGGGCAGTCCCAGGCTGGACTCAGTGACGGACAGGAACTGGATTCCAGATCTGGATTCAGGATCGGGATCACAGGCAGACAGAGTCCTCCTCAGACGTCGGCCATTGAAGGAAGAGCCCTGACCCTTTGATCCCTCAGCTTTATACTGAGCGTGAGGCAGATGGAATAGAATACCCTGTTGGTGAGTTTTGGGTCACCTGTCCTGTCCGCTCCTCCCTGCAGGTGGGACCCCACTACGCTTTTCCGCTTCCGACCCTCCAACGGGGCAAATAACAAAGTTGGTTGGCCGTGGGGGTTATAGCAATAAGTATAAGCAGGAGCCTCTCTGCATCCCATGCCTGGGCATCAGCTATAAACAATTGCTCTTATCACTCTGAGAGTGAGCACTGTCTGCACAATATGCAGTTAATTTCAGTAGTTAGAAGAGGCCCAGCTAAGAAGCGAAGTTACTGAACAAAATTGGTTCTGTTTTACCTCAAACCAGGACAGGGTGCCAGGTCAAAGTCTGGAGTCTGGAGATGCTTAACAGAATAGCTATTAAATCTAAGATACTAGAGAATGTAAGACTTGGCATTTAAGGCAGGACAATGATATAGATATTATAGGATGGTTAAAAAACCAACAAAATGGTTATCAAACTCCAAAAGACGGATTAAATCTGTTGTATCCGACTGGATTTTGCACCTATCCTTTACATACACAATGTGTATACTCCAAGCAGTAAAACACAGAGCCTTTTATCACCCCGATGGGATGGGAGCCAGTACCAGATTTGTCGTCTCATGATGTTGTTTGCAAACTCGCATTTCATTTGACCAAGCCGAATCGCCTCGCTACCGCAGTTACAGCATTTTTTGTGTAAGACTCTACATGTTCCCAAAAACAGAGCTGGACTAAGCTGCCTGTGTCACCAGAAGGCAAGAGGGGACAAGGGGCAGCACTGTCCTCACAAAGCCCTCCTTGTAGTGACTCTGACTAAAGCCCCTCACTTTGGGGAAGGTTTTGGCAAGCACCCTACGGAAATGTGCTGGCAAACAGCAGGGGAAGATGTTGTCAGCTGTCCAGATGTTCCTGCCCCTTGAAAATCCCAATGTATCTTCCAATTTAGAGGGTTACCCTTCCTCCCCAAACTTTTTTCCCCTCAAATCCCCCTGCATTCTTTTTTTTTTTTTTTTTTTTTTTTTTTTTTTTTTGCAGAGGAAGTTCTTCTTTCCTTCTCTATTTCTCCTAAATACATAAGCAGACATCGGGGAAGCACGGCAGCTCCTTGTTCAAGTGAGGAGAACACAAAACCAAAGCATGAAGCCAACTATTTGATCAATACTCTTTGATTCAATTAGCTTTGGACAATGCTCAAAGTCAATGCCTTAGAAGAGTCGCCACAGGCAAAATTCAGTTTGCAAGAGGGATTACTTTCACCATTTGAGAAATAAAAAAGACATAAACCCTGGAGGGACTGAGGACAAATCTACCACCTAGAGAGACTTGCCTTCAGTGAAGCAACAGTCGGCTGATCTACCCAATAGTTTAATTCCTATAGAGAAAAGGGCTATCACACCAAATTTATTCATTTATTTTGCACCATTCCAGTTTCATTTCAACTTAGTTAATACCTTCTTCTTATTTTCCTTCTGTACCCTCCTAAATCAGTTCTTTAGATCGGAGGGCAGAGATGGGGCCTCAGCAGTACTGCCCAGTAGCCCCCAGCACAGACTTCCAGCCCTCTCTGAAACGAGTCACAAAAGTCATTTGCTGCACACAAAAGCTTGTTACCTTCTCTGGTTTATTACATTTTATCTAAAAATTGAGGTCTCTAAGCATATATATGAAACAGAGCTTTTAACAGAACACACCAATATCTCCCTAATATCTACCATATTTTAAGGTCTATTTAGCCTCGCCAATATACATATATTAATCCTAATGTATTGGATCCGGACCAGAAGCTAAAAGCCAGGACATGAGGCTTGAAGTAGCAGTCTGGATACAAGTCCAAACTTGGCAGTTTAAACTCATATATAATCATCATTACTCAAACTCAATGGAGGGAGGGCAGACCCTAAATCCCTATTAGATTTACTGACTTAATAATTTACTCAGTTTACTAATTTCCTTAGTACATTTACTGACCCCATCACAAAGGGTCTGAAAAGGAGGTCCTTAACCTGTGGAAACGATGACTGCAGTTGAATGCTTGCTCTGTATCATCGATGACACCTCCAAGAGGGGTCAACCACCCCTGCAGACTCGTGTGCCAGACCCTGCATTTCATACCCGAATGAGCAGTGAAGCCTGCAGCGGAAACCCAGTGGAAGTCAGCAGCTGGCAAGGGTCCCCCTGCTCTTCCCATCGTACCCTGTTACGTACTACTCGATGTCTGCTAACACATCCTTGGCACCCACATCACAGAGGTTTCTCACTGCTGGTCAAAAACACGCATGACAGAGAGCACTTAATGAGTTCAATGTGAAATAAATTAATCTACATCACAACCTCACAGCATCGACAGCGAATTAATCTCTTACACCCAGCAGTGCAAGGAGGAGGCAGCTGGAAAACCAGAGCCTCTCCGGGCGCTCGTGGCTGAGTACCCCACTGCAGCCACCACGGGCAAGCCCAGCTTTTGGATGTGCTCCACCCTGCAGCAGCTGGGACCACGCGCAACCTGCATCCCCCAAATTCAGCTCCAGCTTCCAGCTTTGACCCTGCCTGAGGAGCACCAGGAGCAGGACCTGCAGCTCCCAGGGCTGCCCTTCAATTGCCTCGCTGGAGGGCACGCAAGGTGTGACTACGGCACTGTGAAGAGCTCTGGTCTCAAAGAGTCACCACAGAAATGTGACAATGTAGGGACACCTGCCGTTCCCCTGGGGTCCCGACTGCCAGCTCTGCTCCTGAGTGAGCAATGGGAAGAACCCCAGATCCCACATGTTACGTGAAGCGTTTCTGGAAATACCTGGCAGTTTTGCTCAGACCAACCTCTTCAGTATCCGGAAAATGAGATGATCTTAAGCATCTCCAGATCATCTGACCAGCGTTCACGAAGGTAGGCTGTGGATTAACCACGTTCTGCCCTCACCAAAGTCAGTAGCAACGGCAGGAGAGCTCTGCAAAGCAGCCAATGCTGACTGCAGGCAGGAGAGCCACCATGCCCACTGCTGCCCAAACCTGCCTGTGCAAGAGGGGACTAGGAAAGAATCAATCACCTTTTATTTTCAGACTCACACATCATCTTTACTTCCAAGCAGGTGGTAAGGTCAAAGTATGATGAGGCAAAAGACAGTTATGAGGAAGGGAAAAAAAAGAGAGACCCTCCCAGGCAACCAAATGAAGGTAGTAAAACAATACCTGATTCATAAAGTGAGAAACGTGACCATCTGGGGGGAGGAAAAATCACAGCCAACCTCTACAGTCCAGAGAACGTGGGAAAACCCAACTATTTCAAACTTGCCTAGCACATAAGAATTGCCTTTTTCTGCTTTAAAAGCGGCACTGCTTTCACCACCAACGTGACCAGCAGTTACAAAAGGCGAAATCTCAGCAACAAAATGCTGAACTATGCCATGTTAAATGACTGCTGTCCCACGCCAGCGATATTCAGAGCTGGAGCGTGCTGCCCGTCCCCATCCACAGCCGCTGCTCTCAGCACAGAACAAAAGCCACGTCCCTACCATGTATGCAGACAGAGAGACAATACCCCTCATAAAAACCCCTGTAAGGCTTTTTAGAGAGATTTCTGGTCTGGGATCTGGTCAGATCAGCCCCTTAAATTCAGGCTTTAACCAGCTGCGCAGTTTGTTGGCATACTACCATTTTAGTATTAACCCTTTAAACTATCCATCCGAGCACGACCGCTGCCTCCTCTTCTCCCCCCACTCCCAGGCAGAGGGGCGCTGACCCACACTGTGCCACACACGTGTACACAGCATCCAACTGTTTTGGGGTAAGGTACCGTGCCTGTACGGGAATCAGCAGAAACCGCCCTCACCTCATCTGTTGAGGCTTTTTCTTGGGTCTGTTTTCATTTGGCCTCTTCACAGCCCTGGCCAAGAGAGCTGCCTGACCGTAGCAGCTGGGCATGATGAGTCAGGGCACATAAATGTCTTTTAACCCCTTTCCACCTGCACGCCGCTGGGAGTATTGGCTGCTCAGCTGAACGCAGCTGGGATTACCTCTCCCCCACGGAGGAAAACTCAGGCATTCCCAGCAAGGTCAAGCCTTCCCAATTCCCAACACCCCCGAGCAGGGATAAAAAAAAGAAAGGGGGGGGGGGGGGGGGGGGGGAGGAGGGAGAAAAAAAGGAAGAAAAATACAGAGAAGCCCCAAACACAAAGTAGACTTTCCAAAAGACCCACAACGAAATGCAGCCATCACAGCACAAAATGTGTTGTGATAGGGCGGCACATAATACGATATAAATCGAGCACACACCAGAGCCTTAGCCGGCTTTACGCTTTGCAGAGCCCACAACTTTCAAATTCAATAAAGTAATAAGCACCCTGACATTAATGCAGTCATCGGCACTAAATAAAGCCAAGCGCAGTTGTGCTCCTTTGATCAGTCTTTTCATAAAGGCAGTATAAATAGTATTGCTGCTTTTCTGTATCTTAAGAGGCTTTTACATTTGGAAAGTGTTACAGAGACACACGAGGAAAGTAAGTAGTGTTTTGTTTCTTTTTCCTTTTGGGCTTTTTTTTGTTTTGTTTTTGTTGTTTTTCAAACCCTAGAGAGAAAAGTTAAACAATTGATCCAAACAATGTGTTTACATAAAGGTTTATAAAACAAAAAAGCAAGTTACTCCACATTCAGATATTCTGCGCTCCTGCCAAGTGTCTCAACAGACTAACGTCCTCGGAGATACAGACTCACACTATAATGTTTCCGTCCAAAGCATTTGAATTTTAAAAGCCAAATACAAAGAAAAAAAAAACCCCACAGCCGGCTGCGCAGCGGCCATCCGCGGTCTGAAGCAAAGCACAGGGTGCGCATTTGCTTGGGTCAACGCTGCTGCTCCCTTGCCAGCAGCACGAGGGCAGGTATCGACTGAACCGTTCCTGTATCCTCAAGGACTTTAGCATCCTGCACTCTTACCTGGCCCATGTGAACCCAGGGAGCATCCTGTAGGTCCCCGCGGCTGTTGGCCAGCCAGGACTCCCATACTCTCCTGTTTCCGCAGCCGCGCTCAGCACAGCCTCCGCAAACTCCCAGAAACTCCGGCTTCCTCAGAAATATCAATGCCTGGCAATGCCAGGCGGCTCAGGTCGTAGAGCCACGCTGCTCTTACTTCTCCTCCATAGTCTTTCCACAAGTTTTCACCATCCCTCAGTAATTCAATTAGCACTGGGGAAAAAATGTAGCAAAGTATCAACTTCTAGTTTTGCATCTCAAAACCAGATGTGCACGTGTCTGCGTGTGTTTTACGCCAGGGGTTATCGCTCGGCCTTACACGTGCTATGCAGTAGTCTGATCCAGCTTTACCTCGTTAAACCCATTTCTGCCAATTAGTGAAAAAACATTTCCTTCTGTAACAATTAATACAGCCATCACCCTTCCAGTTCACAATGCTCTACAGGCATCCTTAAATCCTTATGTCCCTGAAAGAAGCTGTTTTCACAAAGTTGGTATTTTAAAATCCTACCATAAACAGAAATCAGATTTAATCACAAAACTGAGATGTTTTACAGTTACCATGACTAAATACATCAGCCCTTATCAGGGAGTACTGGAGCCTCTGATGCCGCTTCGTGTTTTGATCCAAGTCAAACACGGGCTACTCAGCCAGAGAGACCCAAAGGAGTGCAACAGTGAAAAACCTTCAGATGCCTCAATACCATTGATTTTTTAGAAAGTCAGGCCCCGAATGATCCTGGGTAAATCACAGAAAAATGCCTCAAAAGGGCAAGGAAACAAATCTGGGTTTCCCTGTCTCAACTGAGCCCCTACTTGGCCAGCACCTTACAGCACGCCAAGTCCAACGCACGGGAGCACAGAAAGGGTCTGAAGTGAGCATCTGAGTCCCTTCCCAACGCGATAGATTAAGGCAGCATCGGGGGAATATGGAGAGAAGGATGTTATTTCACCTCATCCTTCAAACACCTCCAAGTTTCCATATTGTCCATCTCATTTTCTCGCTTCTCCACCCCCTCCCCCCCTAGCCACAAGTCCCCTGTCCCCAGCACCCGCCTCCGAGGCAGCCTGGCCTCCCCTCCAGCTGCAAAAACTACCGCTAAGCCTCAACACGGATGGAAGGAGAGACTTTTTTGCATGAAGCATGAGGGTCCAAAACACAATTAATGCCAAAAAAAAAAAAAAAAAAAAAAAAAAAAAAAGCAACCACAAAGTGCATAAAGTCCCCGGTCTCAGTCTGAGCTGCGCTGCTGCAGGGGGTCCTGAGAGCAGCCCCACACTGCGGAAACTCAGCCACCAGTTTAGCTGAGAAAACCTCTCCCAGGAGCAAAATTTCAGAGATGCACAGCCCTGAGAGCTGCCTGCCATGCCTTTCAGGAGCTCGCTTCACCCTGTACTTGTGGGGAACCATCCTTTCACAATACAACTCCCAGGGGCTTTTTTTCCCTGAGAGCAACTTTTCCATTGTCAGTCCTCTAACAATGCTGGGGTTTTTTTCCTATTATTTTTTTTTTTTTTTTTTTTACAAAAGCTTTATAATCCTCTGCTTTTTCATCTGAGTGGAAACCACTATATGACAGCTTTAAACTTTTCTTTCTTTAAACCCAGCGCTCCCTCCTCAGCTATAATCCCCCTATTGGGAAGATCGGTTTGCGAGTCCCTGCCTCCAGACAGCAACATCACAGCAGCGATTACAGACCCCAAAATCCAATCAAACACCCCCATCTTTTAGCTCAATGGCCATGACTTTAATTGCATGACAATAACAAAAAGAAAATTAAGTGACAATTTGCAGTTATAAACTGCTCCCAACCCACGCCATTCCCAGGTTCAGCCTGCTTCATCTGCGGCTCTGGGGTCCCTTTGAACTCTGGGGATGGCACATCTGAAAGCACCAAAGTGACTTTGACATCGGTGTCCCATTTTTAAACTCTCCCAGGCACACGGGCTTCTGAGACCTTTTGGACTTTTGATCATCCTCCGGCTTGGTCTGGCTTTTCCTCCTCCCTTCAATTTTATCCACAACGGCAAACGTTTAGTAACTACAGGGACACGCTCAAATTCTTGCATTTTCTTTTTAGCATGACATGAACAGCACCTGTGTAACTGAAATGACAGAATTTTAGTTCTAAAAATCAGAACTAATTTTTACCTCTAATTCTGTGAAATCAGAACTCGAGAATTCTTTGTGGGGGAATAAAAAGACAGCAAGTTACCAGTGCCTAGATTAAAGAAAAGTCAGATTAGCCTTCTCCTCAACAAAAATCAGGGAAGGATATTCAGTGATGATACAGTCAACACATTTTTGCAGCGGATGAAAAACATCCTCCCCCCCCCTTTTTTAAAGAATTGCAGTGAAGTAAGAGAAACTGCCACTGTCCAGAACAAATCGATGACACACCCTGAATTCAGGCAAATCCAAGAACAGAGCGCTTTGGTCAGTCTGCTGCAGATGTAGGGGAAAGCTGCAAAGTTCAGCTCAGGATCCCGTTAGTCCCAGCTATGCTTCGGGTTTGGGCTTTCTCTTGCAGAAAACAGAGGGGGGAAAAAAAAAGCCCCTGTGGAGTTCCCCATCTTCTCCCTCCCCCATGCTACAGTCCAGCCCCAGTAATTTTAATTTCTATAGCCTCAATAATCCCTCGTCGGTGCAGTGTCACGTCTAGGCAGTGCCTGGTACGGCTGTGCTGCACGACGGCAGCAGCTCACGTACAGGCAAAGCTTTCCCAGGTGCCTTCCTCCCTCTGTCCTTGAATAACCAGGCATCAGGGCTTCCCTCCGCTGGAGGACCACCGTATCTCCAAGCTGTACCCCCAGCCTACAAAAGCCCTGGAATCACCAGAGATGGGAAGCAAAAACTAATGCCCAGCAAGTTTCCTTCAAGTTATGGTTTGGCAAAATTTTTTTTTTTTTGAGCTACTGATTTGCACTGAGGTTTCTCCTCACAGAAAACAGTTAATAAGTGGAGAGGGAGAAGACAGCATTCCTTAGGAAAAAAAAAAAAAAAATCTGGAAAGGAACAGCATGAGATACCGATGGAGTTGTTTGAAAGCTCTCTCCCAATGCACATGACACAGGAGCCAACTCTTATTTTAACAGCACTGCCCATTTGGAACAACATCCTAAAAACTGGAGGATTTTTTTGGCTTTCTTATTTGTACTTCTCTCCTTACTCTAAACTCTCAATTTTTTCCCTTTACTAGACAAGAAGTCTCACCCTGTACTGTTGACCCGGCCTCATTCTTAACTATATGGCAGACAGCTGCATCCCCTGTTGAATCTCTTCCAGATGTGATAGCAGACAATACCAGCACCACTCCCTCACACACACCCCCTCTCTAGCAATTTGTTGTTATAATTAATAATCTGTCTTCAGAACAGACAGTAATCAATGAGACCTAATAAACATACACAAACCCCATACATCACAGCCATTGTCACACTGACACGGCAAAAGGGCTCCTGATGACACAAACGAGAGCTGGGAACACTACGATATAGGGACCACAGACGCACCTATGTTGCAGGCCGAAATGTCCGAGCCGGCTTTGTACACTCCAACCGCAAGCATATGGACTTGCCCACAGCATAATTTACTCTGCCCTTCAGGCCACAGTTTCGCAAGAAAGGAAATCTAGTGGTAGATCCCATAAAACGGGGTTAAAATTGCGCCAACCACACGATGCAGAGGGCCAAGCTACTGAAGCTCCTGCCAGGCTACTGTCCAAACAAACAAACAAACAAACAGAAGCTGAAGGGTTATCTACATGATGAGAGATGAGAGAGACATAAGGCCATGATGTCAGGCATCATCTGTCCTTCTGCATATGGTATGAATCCAGCATAAATTATATGCATTGGATAGTCTAACAAATGCTTGTGGCTGACCTGCATCAAATTGGGAGTGCGAGGTGATCCAGGCATGCACAGACCCCATATTAGTGATCAGCAATACCTGCCCACAGACAGGTCTCCCACAGCTTTAACGTGAGGATTCACACATCTACCAAAGCATTTTCACAGCACCAACAACAATAACTCCGGATGAGGTCTCCAGGAACAACATAAATGTCAGAGGTTACACCTAACAATCCAACGCAAAACAAAGAGCCAACGCTGCTCAAAAATGTGCTCTCCTGACAGTGCTGTCTGTTTCATACAGACATGGAAAAATCCTACCAACATCGTTTATTCATGGCCTCGGTTTGACCTGAGCAAAAAGCTCGAGTAAGAACTAAGGAATCTGAGTCTTAATTTTCAAGTGTGAGAAAGCAATCCAAATATTGCATGGGTTTTTTTGCACATCTCTGTTTAACTAGTCTCTTGTGTACAGCTTTGCCCCCTCTCACACGCAAATTCAGCTGAAAATGAAACTAGTAAAGAACTATTTGAATCTAGTTCCAACAGCAACTTCCAGAAGGAGATGCTGCAGGTATGGAGAAGGAATCAGTCCACAAGCCATTGCTCTTCCCCATTTCTGTATGACAGTTCAAGGCAAACATTCAAATGGGAAAAGACACATTTAACTTCTTCACCCTTGCGGCGAAGGATTATTTGCTGCACCTTCAAATTTTGCTGGCGTATCAAAGTCATCAAGCATCACCATGAGAAGCCCCACAGAGGTCCAGTTCCTTCAGCTCAGCTTCTTGTCACGTTATCCCCAACACCTACACTCAGCAACTGCAAAACATCCTTCAGGTAAGACACAATGGCTGATTTAAAAGCTTCCACCATCAAACAAAGGACATGCAATGAATACAGAAGCGAGGAACCGATTAGCATTGCTGAAGAGATGTTGCCATTTCAGTCCTGAAACCTCCAGCTTTTTATTTGATTGTCAAATTGGGTCTAGGCAGCTTCAGTCAAAACATGCTTTGTGCTTGTACTCTAAATACCAAGTACATGTAACTAAATCTAATACTTAAAAAACCCCTCCCTATACTTTGAGCTAAAAGTATAATCGCAGTGTATCTGGCATTTAAATAAAATAACCATTAACAGAGGAAACACCCAGCATAAAAGTACCAGGTCAAGAAAAGACAGATTAATGCAGAGAAGCAGCATGGGACTGGATTTAATGCCATGTTTACTTGGGATCTGCTGTGCCGAGAAATGCAGAGAACTTCCACTGGCAGGCCAAGCTCAGTTACAGGATTAAAATGCAGGCTATGACTAAAAAAAGGAGATTTAATTATCTGGCTTAATTGGACAAGGAGGAAAACCAGCTCCAGTATAAGCTGTGTGCTTTGAGAAGGCAGCAGACTACTTTAGCAACAGCTAGGACACGTACAGAGCTGTTAAGGGTTGAAGGGTTTTTCGTATTTCCCAACATAATGTGCAGGTATCTATTTGTGAAATAGAGCAATGGAAACGGGCAGCGGCATTTAAAACATGTCACTCAAGAGGAATTGGATTAAACTGTACCAAGTCTACAGATTAGCACGAATTAGCCTCTACTGTCAGCAAGTCCTGGCAACACTCCGACCCACCATTAGTGAACAACTCCATAAAATTTCAAGTCATGTTCACAATTATTAACCAAATCACATACACAACTGGCACCGGCAGACACAAACCAATTGTACAAAAATTATCCTCCTCAAAGCAGGCATTGTGCCCAACCCTACCACTGACTCATGAAATGCCCTGCAGCAGGTCATTTGATGTCTTTGTGCCTCAATAAAATAAGAATAATACTTTCTCGCCTTCATACTAATTGCCACTTAAGATCTATAGATGAGAAACACTATGGAAGTGATTACTAATAAATCACATCATGATATTCACAGACCAAAATTCACTTTGCTCATCAGTCAGCAGTGAATGAGAGCATTTTCCTCTTAAGTTTAATCCAATTTGCTGTGGCTATTTTCACAACAGCCACACTTACTTTCACGGTCACGTAGGGTTTCTGTGACGTCCTTCTCACCAGTGCACACCATTCAAACCAGCCTGCCCCTCAGGCCCCCCACAGGGACGTAACTCTTGGTCCAGGCTGCTCCATGTTTCACCAGTCCCTATACTGGGAAGCCACGCGAGTGCATAGCCCGCACATACGCAGGCTCCTCAATGGCCCCAGAGCCACAAGGATATGAGGAACAAGTATTTCACCAACTAATTGGGGTCAGATGACATACCTTGTTAATCCAGATGCTAAACTGGATTACCTAAAGCTCGATGCATGCCCATGTGCCACCCAGGTCACCAGCATTATCCCTGTTGTGCCACAGAGAAACCTGCAATGGGACTAAAGTACCTGCCTGAGGCCATACAGCAAATCCATGGACAAGCTGAGAGCAGAATCAGGGTTAGGACAACCTCAATGAGTGCTACCATGGTGCTGTGCCTACATGCTTTTGCACTCCCATCCACCTGCCAGCAACCAGGGCACACGCAGCTGGTCCATCACCAAACCAGGGAAGTGATGCAATTAAAAATTATGTCCTCCCCAGGAACGTGGCGGAGTCCCCATCACTAGAGGTTTTCAAGATGTGACTGGGCAGGGTGATAGATAATCTCACCTGGGCTCCCTTTCCTACAAAAGGTTGTACCAGATGATCTTTTGAGGTCCCTTCCAGCCTGTGATATTCTATGAAAAAACAATCTGGGATTATAGCACAGAGGACTTGTTTCCAACATCTTTGCACCCCTGACCTGTTTGACCACGCGGCCCACACAAACACTGGCGGCAGCACAGGGGTAAGGTGAGAAAGCATGGCCACAACCAAGGGAAAGGGAGGAGAAACACAACATTCCTGTTTCCCTCTCAAAGGGTTCTCTGGAGGCTTCAGGAGATACACCTTGTGCTAATCCGTTCCTGCGTTTCTACAGGCAAATAATAAGTGTGCAAACAGGCCTGAATACTGCTTTTGCCAAACAAGTGTTCTCTCGCTTGTTGTGCTTGCAAAGATGAATCACCACCTCCTGCACGCTGTAATTTACTGGGAGGACATCAACCAGCTCTTTGTGGTAGGCAGGTGAAACCAGTGCCTCCCCACATAATTGCCTGTTTTTCTTCAAAATCAAACCTGGTTGACTAGGCAGGATCTCACAAGGATTACCAAACCCAAGAGACAGATTTAGTAACACGTGAGCTGGGTACAACGTCACCCAGTGAAAAACAAGACATCTTTGGAGGAGTTTCTTAAATTCAAAAGCTTTGGTTTGTTCCCTCTCCTCACTGATCCGAATGACCCAATTCCCAAGAAATAAGATCTTGTCTTTACCAAGAAAACCTTTATTGCCAAAGGTCTCAATGTAGGCTGAGGAGGCACGAGTCAGATCAGATGCAACAAGGAAACACCAAACAAAGGAACACCAACAGCTAATTAATAGGATGCATCTAGCTTCCCTCTTGTAAAAAAAGCAAAATCTATAATATGAAAGAGAAAACATTTGGATTCAGGCTTTAACAACATCCTCCTGTGCAATTGTCCATGAGCAAGTGCCTCAACCACAGAGCTACTACACAGAATGCCAGGCGTGACCTCCTCCAACCATATATTTTATTTTTTTTTTCCTTTTAATTAACGAGTGGCCAGGAGAGCTCATCTGCACACAGCCCCCGTTGCGCATATGTGCATGGCTGGTCGGCACACCCAGAGATCACCTCACCCATCAGACCTGCAGGGAATTAGGTCTAAGAACACGCTGTTCGTGAATTACAACAGCAGGTCCAGGCATGAGATCAGCACCGAGCTTCCCGACCCAACCACGAGGGCACCAGCTTCGAGCACGTGCTGCAAAGCAGCTGAGGTGCCCTGGAAAAGACCGACCGCATCCAGATGATATGGGTAAGTTATACTGGAAAGCATGCCTGGTGCTAGGACAGCACAGAGCTCCGCGCTGGCACAGCATGTAAGCACTTTTTGCTGCTTACACAGGCTTTAATGTGACTCTTGCTTAAGCTAAACAGTTCCCGTGGGTGGAGGAGCAAGGGGACACTGTGCCTTGTTTCCTAGATTGTAAAGGAGATCAGAAGAACTCCCTTAGTTTCATTTCTGCACCTCGTTAATCCACCATGAACAATCAGGTAGTGTGATGCTGAGAGCCACACAGATGGATACGGTGTTTCAACTAAGGGAAAACAAAATCCCAGCCCAAAGCTTGGACTAAGTGATTACACGTTTCAAACGTCATTCAAGAAGGTCTACAGCTTCTTTTTATACACAAGGTCAGACTAAATGGAAACAACTGCCCTTCAGACCTGATAATCTCTCTTTTTGCATACCCTATAATTTCTAACCCTTTCTCCTTACAATTTTCCTCTGTTTCTGCTACTGGTTCAGACATTAGAAATAATCAGGATATTTAGGACAATTCAGCTCAGATCAGCTAATTCATTCTATTCTCCAGGCTAGAGGAATCAGTAAGGACTAGAAAATTCAGAGATGTCATTGTCAAGGGCACTTTGACTGCATTTATTGTATTGATACAATGAGCTTAACGGGTGTTTCCCGATGGGAAGTCTATCAATGGAGATCCATTTTCCCATTACAATACAATGTCATTTAATGTAAGTATATAGACTATCTGTGTCACAACATCACACATTTGCCGAAGGAAATTAAGGACACAAAGGAGAGAGGAGGCATGAATTCTCCAAACACAGTGCTGTCCAGACAGTAGGAAACACTGAAAATACTGTCTCGTGTATTTGGAGCTGAGCCTTTCTGAATAAATTAGCATTCAGCCAGTGAGGACACATGGAAGGAAACTTTGCAAAGTGCCAAAAACGACTTGTCTGAAAAGAATTCGGTAAATAGATTCCAGTGTCTGACAAGTGTAAGCTGCCTTGAATATTATCAGAGAGAGCAATACCTCTTAATCATGCGGCCTGCTTTTTGAAATGGTGGCTGCTAACAGCTGAAGTCCCAGAAAGATCATCTGAAGGGTCCCAACCAGGCGACAGAGGAACGGTCACGGTGACAGATGCCGCCGAACCAGAGTACTCAGAAGTCGCCGCCTGAACCTCATCAATGTGTTATTTATTTTCACAGACTCGTTCCAGATTGTATTTCTGGCACAAGGGGTAAGATCAAGAGCATTTCTTTTAAGAAATGAAGCTAATGAGGATAATTAACGCAACCCCTAAATATACAAAACATGCAGATAACGAGTCTCATTTGAATTTTGCTTTTCTAGCAAAAAGCAGATGGATTGATCTGACCCGTTTCATGGGACTTCCGCCTTGCCAAAAAAAGAGACGAACGCTCTCCCTTTAGCTAAGGATCAATAACCAGGCCAACAGTCTTCTCCAGTGTTCTGAGGACAATTTAAGCCCTGCTTTAGCTTACACCTTGACTTCTGTTTCTTCTGCCGAGCAGCCAGAGGAGAAAGGGATCCCCCATCATTCTCGCTATCAGCAGCATCTCGTCCGCACCACGTACTCGCCCCAGGTCCCACAGAAACACAGGTTCCCCCCCTTGCATAAGGGAGCAATGCAATGGGATCTTGATCCAAAATTTGGGGTTAAGACCAAGTTAGTACTTCAACCGTGAGGTCTTTCAGAGTCTAGGACTTTAAAAGATCAGCAGATACTAGATAACCATACTGTCCATTACAATGAGAGGAAAAACATGAATAACAGTATTTAATTTCTTTGACCGGGTGGGAAAAAAAAAAAAAAATCTGGGAAAACAATTTAGTACTTATGATCAATAATGGCTGGAATTTAATCAGTTTTGGTACGGAGCAACAACCAAATAAATGCTATGTGGATAGGATCCCTACCGCTGTGCCAACATGCAGCAAGAGAGGAGAGCAGCCAAAAAGTCACAGCACAGATCATGTGATCTTTGATCCCAATGACTCACCTCAACAGGAGACTGTTACTGGAGACACAAAAGAGACTTCATAGTCCACCCTCAGGAGCTTCTTACCTAAACCTCCCCTGCCTGTACACACACACATACTTTTTTAGAGTGATTTCTCATGAGTATTTGCTAAGTGGCCCAACATCTTTGCTACTACGCTGCCTGAAAATTACCTTCTGGCCATCACCGTGTGGAGCTCTCACCCACGTCACGGTCGCAGAGCTCACGGCTACCTGCTCCTGGCCATCCCTGCAATTTCTTCCATCTCTGCAAGTCACCCACAGCATGCAGGTCTTCAACGCCCGGAGGAGAAAGGAGGAGGCACGCCTGTATTACTGCTCCCCTCATCCAGTTAAAGCAATCCATCCCTCTGCAATTGTAAAAGATTTACAGCACCCAGAGGAATCTCACATCCTGTGTTGTAAGGCAGAAACCGCTCTGACCCCCCCCCAACCACCAAGAAGATATCCAAAAGACTCATCTGCTAACAAATTTTGGCGTTTGATGGGAGGCAGCAAATGGCATGCTCCCAAAGTCTCCTTTCTCTTCTCTCAGTACTTTTTAAAAATGCATCCATACAGTTAGATTAATATGGATGATTTTTTTAACTGGTTTTAAAACGCTTTCAATGCACATGGAAAAAAGAATCTATCATGTGGAATCCCTGCTGTTTAAAAGATACTTTAAACAGAACAATATAGACTGTAACAGTCTATTATTCAGACAGTAATTCTGCCCAGAGGTCTCAGTGAGACCAGTGATCCCTGTTAAGTTCCCACCTGGTCATCCACATGGATCTGATCTTTGCATGCAAACCCATGGCTGCAGCTACAAAGCAGGTCCCTATTCACGCATACCTGCGGCAGCACACGCTGGCAGGAGACAGAAGGCACACCAGCATTAAATGCGCTGCTCGCACTTAGCAGCTCTCATAATAGGTCTTTAATCACTCAGAAGAGGCCGCATATTTCCCTTTAGTTTACACCCTTAATATTGAAAGGGACTGAGATGTAATTGTTTTGAATGGGGACTCCTACAGTTGGTTGCCACAACCTAGGTTTGTGGCCGCAATCTCAGGTGCTCAGAGTCAAAACAGCTAAAATCCCAGTCCCTAACCCACTTCCATTCCCAGGGCACACAGTTACCCTTTCCACCATCTCCCCTTGCTAACAGAGAAGAGGGCCTCTGTACCTGCAGGGTCTGAACCCACACTTAGCCCTGCCTGCAAGAGCTGGGTTGAGTGGAGGAGCAGAGCAAAGCTCCACCAGCCTGGGTACTAGACGTCACGGGACCACAGACACCTTCACGGGGATGTAGTACAAGGTGCAAATAACACTTACTCAACAGCCCTGCCTTGAAAGCCCAGATCGACTCAGCCCTATTTAAGGTCCAAACAGCCTTTGCCCATTTTTCTCCCCTCCATTAGCAAGGACACCAACTGGCCCATCCTTGTGGTCTTTTTCCATCCCCCTCTTCTCTCAACGTATAACACATCTTTCATCATTTTTTCCTTCTACGCGCTATTCCGCCCATTCAAAGCCCTCCTCTCCGCTCTTTTCTTACACGATGCCCAGAGGTTATAAATCTACAGTGCTCTCTCAAAGACTACATTTTCACAAACAATCACATCCCAGTCATTTCCTCTCTGGAGTTCTCTGGCACATCCTGTTTATTCTGTATCTATCTTGTTTGGATTGTAAACTCTACAGAATAAGGACTTTCCGCATTTTGTGTCCTATTCTGCTGGAAACACATGGCTGGCGCTACCCGATTCATAGCATTTAAGGCCAGAAGAGACCACTGCAATTACCTAGTCTTACCACATGACAAATTTCATCAAGTGACTTCTGCATTAAGCCCCTGACAATCCTCGTGGAGGTATGCTGCTAACACATGACGATGACTGCACCTTTTTTTATTTTGCATTTTCCCCAATTTAGCTCCATATTTAGTGTTTCACTCCTTCGTATTCAAATCCTTCCAATACTTTCACCAATTAGCCCATGTTCAAATTCTAGGAGACATGCTAAAATACACATATACCTTATTTCTATGATGTTTGCACTAAAACAGTTGTTGTTAATTACTTATTATACTTTGCATTTGCCTAGTTTATATTTAATGTACTTGTGCTGAGATAAGATTTGTTCAAGAAAATAGAACTATAATATAAACCATAGACTTAAAATCCTGCTTTGAAGAAAGTACGTCTGTAAAAGATTAAAGAACTGAAATGATCTGAGAACAAAGTAAACGGAGAGAATGAGCTGATGGCATTGGTGGCATGCAAGGTATTTTTGTCTTAAAAACGTATATCCAAAAAAACCTTTCATACACTCCGAATACCTGTATTAACTTTAATGTACAACATGCTATAAAATGATCATCTTCTGAAGAAAAAAAAAAAAGATTAAATTCCTTTGAGCCAAGTATTAAAAGCATTCTTAAAGCAAACAGACACAAGAAGAATTCTCACAAAAAAAATCTGGTTTTCATCTGTTCAAAAAATGTACTGGCTTCAGCTAGAAGTCAATCAATCAATACCCAAAGAATAAAAAAAAAAAAAAAAAAAAAGGGAAAAAAGCTCTATCCAGTTATAAATATTTTTTTAACTACAATCATCTGGCAGTGGAGCACCATTGACCTAACTTCATGAGCATCTGTCAGCTGGTGATGGCCACGGCGCTTTCAGGAGAAGAAAACAGCAACTCTCTATTTACTGAGCGTCGGTCAGAGACACTGGAAGTGACCCACCACAAATCACACAGCCAGTGGCAACGGGGGGGGGGGGGGGGGGGGGGGGGGGGCAGGAAACAAGCCAAAACCCTGAAACCCCCAAAACTAATGTACAAGGAAGTACAAGGAAACCTCGGAGCCTGCCTTGCCACGGTGCACCCAGAGGTCTCAGAGGCTGCAAGGTACCAAAAGGCTGCAAGTACGAGGTACAATGATTTTACTCCATCACCACTAGGTGGGCACCCACCAAACTCAGATTTCATTATTTCTTCTAATAAAAATTGTATTATCCCATCCATTGCTGAAGTTTCTACGAGCATGGCACCGTACAAGGCGTGATACAAGAACAAAAAAAAAAGCGCTTCCCCGATTTTCTTTTAATTACCATGACAACTCTGTTTATTTGGATTTAAACATCATTCTGGGATGTTTATAACACAAAACGCGCAACGTAGCGAGGCAGAATGGGAAAGGGAGAGCCAACAAGACACTCATTTGGCTAACTCTTGTCAAATCCAAGTAACGCAAAAAGCCCACAGTCGACAGCTGTAATGAAAAATCCAGAGGGATTAAGAATCAAACCAGAGCAAATATTCCTTACCGTGTGTATTTTTTGACAGGGGCGGCAATCCTCTTGCAACTCCAGGGGCTGGGGAACCAGAGAGAGCTCTACCAACCCACCCAGCTGCGCCTGGGCATCCCCACCTGCCTTAGGAAGGGGGGTTTTAATTTGCGTTCTCACCTGCTCTTCACTTGGGCTTCCAGGGCTCGCTGAAGGCACTCTGATTAACTGAAGATCTACTGCACTTGTGGTAACAATTGTGCTTCCAACCGTGATCATAAATATCAATTCTTAACCAGCTTCATGGGGCACTGGTGGTTACCTGCAGCGTATCCAAAACCCCTGTTTCCCTGCGAGGTTAGGCTAAAATGATATCAGCAACACTCAGACCACTGTGAAACTCTGCAGCAGCACGTAACTATTACTACCCGAACCGACTGCAGCTCAGGGTGCTGTATTTGTGTTACACGCTGGACAGACGCGCACTCCACAGCAGCACCACCCTATAATTTCACAAAATGTCTACAAGTACTTGCAAACTCCAGCAAGCGCAAGCTGAAGAGCACAAAGACTCAGTGTCCTCGCTGCTATCCCACGACGCTGGAGTTTGCTGGATCCTGAGGGAGCGGACAAGCACGTTCATGCCACCCCATGGTGCCCTCGCTGCACCACCACCCAACCTCCCCAGACTGATGCTAAAATGCATCACCGCATTTCCCAAGCCCAACGCAGGTGCAAGTGCAGGATCTTGACCCTGCAGAACAGCCAACTTCCACCAGATTTAAGATTCAGTGATGCGGGGTGGGGGGTGGGGGTGGAGCCTAATTTACAGTCCTGCCATAGTTAAGATGAAGAACTGAGCAATTGTTTTCAGACACAATAGGCAGTTGTGGAAAGAAACGAAGAGAAGAAGATCTTGCAGCCCATCTCAGAGACTGCCCACCAGCTTGGAAAATGGTCTGCCGCTTCATCCATCGGGAAATTTTACTGCCCAGCTGGCAATAGCATGACCCCAGCTGGTGGGGAGCGGAGACTGAGACCAGGACTGACTCCAAATTGAACAACTTCACCCCTCCAAACACCGACCAATTTACCGGCACATTTTACAAAATTACTGTTACAAGGAGACCCCTTAAACACTCCGCAGGCAAAGAAAGTTTTGCTCTGTTTTGTTTCCGCCAGAGTGGCCAGAGAACTGTGGAGCAGATTAACTAATTAGCTAATTGCCCCGGGCGTGCTGCTTCCTCCTGCACCAGGGACTGGCTGCTACCCTAGCTTCAACTTCTCCAAGTTTTCGATGAAGGATGTCTGTCCCGCCCACACTGGCGATTTTTCCTGCCTTGGAAGAGCTGAAGAACTATTTTGTAATCGCCACTGATCACCCACACTGGATGGGGAATATGGCAGAGGTACGGTGGGATCCAGTCTGTGGTGGGTGAGCACACTCTCCTACAGCCTCTGTATTAGGATTAAGACACGCAGAGTTTAGATGCCTCCATAGAAACCCCACAGATACTACCTCACCCCTCCACCCCCCACCCCACCCCCCCAAAAAAATGAAAAAAGAAAGGAAAGAGTCTTTCCAAGGGACCCTCCCACTCTCCATGCAGCAGAAGAGATCCTGGATAGTCTCCAAACAATCCAACCAACATGGAAAGCCCAGAACTTGTAGTTACAGCAGCCCCTGAGGACAGAGAGCTGGCACGGGTCCAGGTAGATCAGAAACCACAGAAGAGCTCCAGCACAGCCCCATGGTGCACCTAGGGGCACGAAATCCATTGTCACAATTGCTGTGTCTTGCTCGCTTAACTACCCATGCAGAACCAGTTTTGTTGGGACTTCATGGAGGGGCAAGTCATACAGGCCAAAGGCAAATGTCTAAGAACAGCAGCAGCAGGGTGGCAATTATTTTTTTTATTATTATTTTGGAACTGCCACAGCAGCCTTTCTGACACAGAAAAATAAGTTTTCCACATAAAATAATGTGCTTAAAAGGATCTGCATAACTAACATAACATCTATAGGTGCATCAGAAATACCATTAGCTTCTGAAGTGACTTCTTGGGTCTGGTCAGCCTTGGAATTATTGATAAATCACAGCAGCCCTTTTAAGGAAGCCACCACCTCTAGCTGCATCTGTGAAACAAATGCATAGAGGCTAGACCTGCATGGCAAACCATTTCTCTAACAAATCACCGCAAAAATTTTGGACACGGTGTATTTCCTTTCAGTACCATCTCTGCAGAACGTGGTTAGTTAATCTCACATTTAACCCTCTGTGCCAACATTTAGTTTCCGTTGCCGCGCTGGAATCTGCACATAATGTGATCTGGCTCGGCGCTCGCGGTGCTCCCGGGATCAATTACCATTTTATACATCAGTGTTTCATTACTGAGCTGTGAATGTCCTCCAGCCAATCATACCCTCAGCTCTGCGCTTCAAGAGTCCAATGTTTGAAAATTAGGTATTTGGCAAGATTTACTGTAAGAAAGGAAAATTGCCCAACTCATACTGTTTTGAATACATTCAGCTTCCATTCACAAATCCTGCCATTGCAGTGGCCACTAGACATTTTCAGTGATGTGATTAAAAAGAAAGAGCGATGGTAATTGTGCAGTGGAAATGCACTCTCATCTGTCACTTCTCTTGGAAAATAAGGACCTCTCTTCCTCGTTACATTCACTGCAATGTATCTTCAGAAAAGTCTTACAGAGATTAATGCTCAATTGCTGTAAATGAGCTTAGCTTTATTTATTCTAGGAGAGGATCTGGCCCCAAAGTCCTGATAAGCCATTGCTCCACCACCCTTATTAGCGGAAAATCCTATACGGGAGCTAAGACGGGACTTTGGCCCTGTGTCTCACCCGTAAATTCAGCGACGGAGATTTGGCATGCTTTATATCAACAAGCCATGCCTAAGTGCGTACTTTAAACGGGGCTAAGATACAAGACAGCAAACACTATAAATCTTAGCACGATAAGACAAATTCGATGTTTCCGCTGCTCATCTTCAGCTTCGCCGCCCCTTCCCCGCGCGCTGCACGGGGACTGTTAACCTCACCCAGGCTCAGGCTGCACGGCACGGGAAACTCACTTGCAGCAGCGTCAACGTTCGGAATATTCGATCCCCGAGCAGCAGCTTCGTAGCGGGGGCTCCAGGGAACGCGCAGAGACCAGCGGGGTCCCTGCGGGGCTGGAGGCACCGGGGGAGGGAACCGTGTCGCGAGGAGGAGGACTTTGGGGAGTCAGCAAGCCTGCTCTTAGAAACCACTGCGATTTCGGTTGTCTGTTTTGAAACTGCAAGTGCTGTAAAGTGACAACATGCGAGCCACAACCACATGTTAGAGGGTTTGTTTTAAATCACGGGGTCAAAGTAAGAATCCATTATAACGCCGTTCAACATTCCCCGGCCGGTACGCAGCTATGCAACCCACGCAACGCCACAGCTGTGCTAGCGAGGTCTTGAAAAATCTGCTCCGATGGATAGGAGCAAGCACCAGAACCACAACCGGGGACAACGCCAGAGGTCTCACGCGGACTGGTGCGATCATCCCCACCCAGCCTTCCCCCTTTCCGTCGCCATTTACACCCCAGCTGCATCCAGGTGGCAGGACAAAAAACTGGCTTGCTTGCTTGGGAAGGATTTTTTGCACAGGTTTCACGGTTCAGCAGATTTAAGGCTGCGGCTGAAAGCCTCTTATGCCGGCCACCCAAAGTACAAACGTTCCCTCAAATAACCCTTGTCAAGAATTGGGGCTTTCCATACCTTTGTGGAAAGTAAATGGACGTCAGGCAGAATTTTTTTTTTAATTAAGTGATAAAACCCCTCTACCGTGCAACTTAAATGGATCAGCCTCTACGGATCCAAGAGCCATTAAAAAAAAAAAAAGAAAAAAGAAAACCATACACTGAAAGATTGATAGACAAATGATTAAATAGTAATGACCCAATAATATGGCTTTTCCATGACTTTAACAGAGATTCTGTGAAGCCAGTGTTGGCATCCTGATGAGCAAAGCTTTGCAGATGAGCAGCAGGGAGCAGATGCCAGGCATTAAAAAAAAAAAAAAACACAAAAACACAACAAAAATCCTACCTTTAAATGATTCTTTAACAGAAAAAGATCAATTGAATACAGGCTCCTCCGCCACTTATTAATACAAGGACAAAACTCTAAATTGTCTCTTCCAGTAGGCACACACAGAGCAAGTTGTCACACGTGGATTTTTGTGGCTGGACAGCAAATTCTGTTCATTGTCAAACCAGCGTAGTCCGGACTCTCACTGCCTCAGCTGAACATCTCGCAGATGCCACCAAGTTTCTAATCCCCCACCGAGCTATCAGGAACGGCTTGTTTGGTCATTTTACCTGCTAGAATTCTGCAGGTGAGCTTTAAAGCTACTGAACAAAGGAAACACAGCAGTTAAGAGTGGATTTGGAGTACTTCACCTCCCTCAAATGCTGCTCTTAGTGACCATCATGCAATTAAGTACAGCCTTCTCTCTCTGGTACACATACGTGTGTTCATGAAACATACAAAGCTAATGCCCTAGATCTGTCACATTCTCCATTAATAATTCAGTCTATTGGCCATTTTAGGCATATACAATGTATGCTTCAAATTTTAGCCTTTTTTTTTTTTTTTTAAATGACCCACTTAGCGTATTTGCCGTTTTTAGAAAGGGCTGCGCTGCTTACTCAAAGCTCTGGGAGACCATGCTACTCCTCTCCCAACTGGAACTGGGCTTGGACAAGGCCCATGGAGATCATCTGTTCTGGTCTTCTGGCACTCGCCATAGAGGAGGACACAGACGAAGATTTTCAAGACCATTTCTTCCAGATAACACACACATATAAGCAAGTGAGACAGTGACAATACTATTTCAGTAATGTCTTCAAAGCTTAGAGCTGACAGAATTCATAATTTTCAGCTCTGGTCATTCCTACAGCTAATAAGAGTATAAATTAAAAATGCCATCTTCACTTTACATTCAAATCATCGGTTTCATGTATCTATAGTTTTTCCAGCTTTTTTTTTTAGATGAACAAAAACCTTCTCCAGGAACTGTTAAGTGTTGATAATAACAGACCAGAATACAAAGCCCTTTTTCACCCTCTGAGAGGAAATATTTAACATCACGGCTCTGACACATGTATGCTTGTTGCCAGCACCCTGCACATGCAGTGCTTGCCTGCGTGTGGGTCACCCACCAGCCCCGCTCGCCGATCCATCCTGTTTACTATTCAGGACAGACGTTAGAGCCAAACCAAGCCCCACCTCCCAAAAGCCAGAAGAAGAGCAGCTTGTGCAGATGTTGAAATTCTGGTGAGAAAGACAAACTATAAACAGATTTCCTAAAAGATGTGCCTTGGGATAGTCTTATCTAGCTAATTCCGCTAATTCCCTTGGTAGGGAAAGTAGGGGAGCGCAAATGAAGTCTGCAGACAACAGATAGCTGGGAAAGTCTGTCATCTCAGAGGATGGGCAGAACTTTATTCAGAACATTTGAGGACTGAAACAACTGACAGGAGGTACAGCTTATAACAAAGCCAAGCGCAGTCATGCACTTCGGCATTACAGAAATATGTTCTGCAGCTTGGGAGCTCAACAGTTGGAAGTGATATAGAAAGAGAAAGACTTCAGTGGTTTAGTGGCTCATGGCAAGAGCGTGAAAAAGACAGGTTCGTGCCCACAGTCTCAGTGAGGAAGGGGAAAACATACAAGACACCAGTAAGGTCTCAGCTGGAACAATGTGCAGTTTCAGGTTACTGAGTTCAAGAAAGGTTAAGTGAAACTGGAATAGTGCAAGAAAAGGTCAGCAGGATGACCTCTCTCATGAGACCAAAAGACCTTGGCTTTGCTGCTGGAGCAAAATGAAGGCTGTCTTTGGAGGGGAAAAGGAAAGATACAGCAGTATGAACCGGCCGTAAAGAGGTTTAGGGTGGAACTTGAAAGGAGGCTTATATCCACCAAAGTAATACTGTACGAGCACAGCTTGCCAAAATCAAAACTTAGGCAGGAGGGTGATTGTTCAGTGCACGAAAATCTACAGCATGGTTGCCTGAGATGGCCCAAAACACGGCCAACCGTGCAGGAGGTCCAAAGCTGGTCCTGATAACGCAGCTCCTCACCATATACAGCCCAATGAGCCTACCAACCATGGTGCAGGAGCCGCACCACTACCCCAGAACCTCTCAAACCTTCCCTCACCTGCCACCAGGTCTTGCGCTGTCACCAGAGGGACATGGTGTTTAAGTGTATGGAGAGCCCAGACACTCGCTACTGACACACAGTAAAAGCTATTTTGGATACATATAGACTCCCTAAGTGAAAAGGGGATGTACTTTTCCCCAGAAAACTTGAGGTTATGCTCAAAACAAGTCCAAGGAAGATGACAAAGCGAGGCTGGTGAAGAGCTCGCCAGTTTACTTGAACTGACTGGGGGTAGAAGAGAAACACTGCTAAGCGAAAGGAGAAGGTTGGTGCTTCGGAGGGAAGAGATGAGATGGTTACAGCTGAAGGCTTTAGAAACCATCGCTGTGATAGCAAGTGATTCGCTACCACAGCTGAATTCCCCCACTATTCCCCAGCATTGCCCAATAAAATTAACAGTGCAGGCAGGTTCAAACAAGGGCAGTTTACAATCTTGCTACTCCAAATTAATCTCTGTTTCACAGGAAAAACATGAAGTTAAAAAGGGGAATGGGGGGAGAAAAGGAAAACATAGAGGCTAATTAATGTCAATCACTATAAAAACCCATGACTGATGCTTTTGACACTACCCTTCCAGACAGTGTTTCTCCAGACAGTCAAGCGAGCGTGAGATGGGTGCGAGAGTGCTGCAATAGAAGCTGGATTAGGCAGAAGATGCCTGGAAATCCACACAACACAAAACCATTTCGCTCAGGCATTTATATACAAATACCTTTCCAGATGTTGCAGGACACACCTATGGATGCCTATGCCTTCTGCACCATCTCAACGGCAACGGCTTAAAATGCGTGTGTTACAGGATAAACAGCAACTAGACTCTAAATGACTTCCACGCACAACTGCTACTGGTATACCTGCCAGAAAGGAGGACTACCCCTACGAGCTTTTCCTCCATGAATTCACCATCCCACTGCCACCTGAGATTTAGAACAGTCACAAACAGCACTACCAGCTCATTCCAGGTTTTTTTTTTCCCCGCCATCAATTATTTTGCCCACAGAAGGGCTTCACATGTACATTTTTGTGGTACCTGCCGCTCCACTCAAACCTTACAACAAAATGTATAGTATTTTTAGGTCATCGGGTGGGAATTAAACTCTAGCCATGAGAAGAAAAGGAGTCATTAGTCAAAAGTTTATAGAAACCCAAACACTCAGTTTTTCTCTATTCCTTGACCACGATCTCTTGCTTTCACTTTGCTGCAACTTTGGACTAGTACACCCGACACCAACCCCTCATTAGGTAGAATTTGGAAAGTCTTCATTGCAACACCAAAGACAAGGATTTCCTACTCTTAACTAAGCATTGGCAGGAGGCTTTGCTGAGCAATGCGATCACAGAGTGGAAACTGCTCTTCTATTGCAGCTTTTGAGATCTGCATTGAATTATAAGCCATTCTACGAAGTGTCCTTAAAACTACCACCATGTGTCCCCGTGTCCCCCGAGTGCTCTCTTGCAGCTCACCTACAACACAAACAACTGCCTTTGGCCCACTTTTTTTTGTTTGTTTTTAAAGGGCAGCTGAACTCATGGAAGACAATACAAAAACGTATTTCTCCCTGTTCCTCCACGAGTGCCCTGGCTGCTCAGCCAGCTGCTGCACTTTGCAGGCAGCTGGACTCTCTTAAATCTTAGTTTTAATGGCAAAGCTGACTTTTCAGCCATGAACCAGATTCCAGTTGAGCTTTCTGCATCCCTAACAGCTGTTTCCGGAAGGCTGCTCAAGTACCGTGGCTGAGTGGCGGCTTCTTTAGAAGTTTCTTCCCCGGAGGACAACTTCAGAAACCATCTTGGCTGGTCTAAACTTCTGCTTTAGAAGCTGCACTGGAAGGCGCTTCATGGTTTTTAAGTGAAAGCAACACTTTAAGAGGATTGCAGCAGCTGGACACGAGACACTATCTGCCTTTATCCAAAGTTTAAAACAGCCTACAGCTAGGAGAGAACAGGCACATTCCTGTAGACTGGTGTAAATCACAAATAATTTCATGTAAGTCCAGCTGGAGAGATTAGCCTGAAGAGAGGTTTTCCTTTGAAGCCCTGCAACTTCTGAGCTCCTCTGAAAACGCCCGGCGACACCTCAAGCAGCCGGAAGACACTGCTGCATGGACACACACATGCTTTCTCTACAAGATGCAACCTACCTACCTCAGCTGACTCCCCCTTCCAGCAGGCACTTCACAGAGTTTTTCCTTTGCTGCCTCTCACAGATGCATCCACCTCCCGAGAGAAGCATTGCTCCATCACAGGCTCCACAAGCCCTTTCTTGCTCTTTCGTCCCTACTCTGCCATTCAGATGCCAGCACAGGGAATTCAACAAGGCAGCACAGTTTTAAGTCTTCAAGACCTCTTGCACCACTGTTGGGTCTCGTTAGGCAGGTGGTGCTTGGTGGTTCCTACCAAAACCATTTCACTTTTTTCACCCTTATTTCATGGACTACATGAAAAAGCTGAGGTGACTTCATGCAGAAAGCATTTCTACATCCTTCACAGCTTCCTTCCCAGGAGATCTACAAGAAATAACTTCCCTTTGCTGAAGAAAGCAACTTTCTCCAATTTCTTATCAGTTGGCTCATCATCAACCAAGCAATGGAGAATTTACACCGGAGATACCACTTCACCAGAAGCAGTCAACAAACAAACCCATCCTGTATCCAAACCCAAAATGGCATGAGTATCAGCTCAGCAAATCACATTTATCCGTAGGTCGCTGGTCACGACCCACAGAATCAAGAAGTCACTTTCAATAAATATTTTCACATTAAAGTATCTGGGAAAGAGCCAGAAACTTCAGCCAGTTGGATGCATATCCACTACAAGCCAAGCAGTCCCCTACGGTTATTTCATCTCTGAAAGCTGGCCTCTTAGCAAGTCATTTACATCTCCTGTTCATTCATATTTTAAACAGCTCTTTTAAAAGCTGTTTCCTACATGTCAGTGTGTTTAAGGATCTCCGTAACTTTTTGCTTTGGCTGCTGCACCCTCCTCCCCTCTGCTCTTTCAGCTTTGACCTACAAGAGCACAAGAGCTGTAACTGGATCAGTCCACCTCTCAAAACATCCTGTCCACAACAGAGGAAGGTCAGCATTCAAAGACATAGGACAAAGATCTTTTGCCTGGTATAGTTACTCTCTCATCGGACTGCAAGATTGTCTGTGAACAACCAGCACAGAAGTTTGACCCCACCAAGGCATTCCACCAAGGCATTCCTGACCATCCTGGATTATGGACAAGAACCTGAAAATGTGTTTCCTTCCTGTTCAGCAGGGTGAGATTCCTGCTCCTCTCTACAACTCCTGTGTCAGCAACATCGACGCTGCCCTGCTGCTCTCCCCATGCACCAGCAGCTGCAGGGATTTACGGATACATTCCCTGTCTATTTTGCACATACTCACAGTAGTACTTGGAAGCCGTGCCACGGTTTTTCGAGACAAAAGGTCAAATTCTGCAAGTTACTGCAAATCTTCAGCTCCAGCAGAATTCATCTGGAGCCAAGAGCTTCTCCATGCTGTAGGAAGTGCCTGAGATGCTGTGGGACAAACAAAGTGAACTATGCCAATGTGAACCTAAATCTCCAGAAAGCAATGCTGGCAGCTACGCAAACACCCTTCCGCTTGCAGTGTTCAACTTACGTTTCAATGTAAATCAAATTTACATTAGATTTGCATAAAATTAGATTTAGTCCATCACCCTTTCTCAGGAGGAGAGTTGAATAGGAACTGTTAAAACAACGGCATGGGTATGAAATGCCCCAAAGCCGGCATGCCCGGGCCAGCTCACTCCAGCACAGGGCTAAGCAAACAGAGCCATTCTGCACCCCGTGCCGGTCCAGGAGCCGCAGAGCCACATTCTCCTAACGCTCAGTGTGAGCTATATACACTATACCAGAGTGTATCTACTTGACCTGAGCTAGCTCCACGCTGAGACAACCCAGTGCTACAACCACCTTCCCCCAACCAGAAGCCCTGGAGATGCACCTCTGGGACACCAGATGGTCCAAGGCTGGGTTCCAAAGCTAAAGTGTTTCTATGCACCCCAGTTTTCTACAACTCTAGTAAATGGACCGGGACCTGTGCCAGCTTTTGGCTCAAGTGGCAAGTGACTTCAGTCACTGATCACTCTCAACATTCACAGAGCACTCTGCAGAAATGGGAACATTTTCCCTGAATCCTGGGTTAAGCTCTCATTCAGTTACTACATTTTGGATTACAATAATGGAATTCCACTGTGTATTTTAACCGAATGTATTATTCCTCATCAGCAGTCTCAGGCTGTTACAAGTCTTTAGCCTAGCAAAACACTGAGTGCATCTACTCCAGAAGTGATGGCATCCCTACGACCAGCAAAATGTTTCCCATCCATCAGGTAGAGCAGAGGTACTGAATCTTGCTCCGCAGGTTGCACACCACCTCGCAGGCAGCACAGCCTTCACTGCAAACCAAACTTCTCAACCTGAGTGACAGCTACTGCGAGACAAGGTCTGGAGGAGGAAGAAGGACAGGGGAGAAGAAAAGTGACAGGACTCTGAAGAAATGCGTCTCAGCCTACAGAGAATGAATGCACATGTGCATGAGTTTGCGTGTGAAGTCAGTGCATGCTGAGATGAGCCAAAATTCACTAGAGTCCTTGCAGCCAGCATTTTCAAGAGGCTGGCTGGAGGCACCTCCCCAGTTAAAGCCTGTGAAGCACTCTTCAAGGACTGCTGCCTTTCTGCTGTCCCTCACGAACACACAGTACCCACAAAAGCATCCATTTCTACCCACACATGTCGAACGAGCTACCACCTCAAGTTCTCTGCAATCACAGCTCTACCAGGACTGTGGACTGTACCTTAAATTAACTTCTGAAACAAGCCAGAGAGAACACAACTTGACTGTGTATCCCAGGGCTAGAAGGAGGGAGGGGGGAAAAAAGCCCAACACCCAAAACCAGCCAACAACTCTTTAATGCCAAATGAGCAATTTTATTAAGGAAATAACATCTGAACAAGACACGCCGCACACACACGTTCTGCAGCTGGAGTCTCTTGTGGCTGATGCATCTCTTGGTGATATGTAAGTCAGAAAATAATTCAGCTCAGCCTTGGAGGGCTGGTGGTCATAGCAGGCACAAACTATGGTAAAAACCTAGGTGCAGACTTCAGAAGATATACAGACCAAATCTGCTGAGAAGCATTTTTTTTTTCCCTTGCAGCAGACTCTGTGGACATAACATGCTGTCAGAGACTCACCAGTGTTCAGCCTCGAGGGAGAGGTTCTGGATGACTGGAGAGAAGCCCTGGGCCACCACAGCTCACCAGAGGACTCTTCCACTGCTGGACTGTTTGTGTAAGGAGGAACATGACTGCATGCAAATAGGCAACACTGTGCTCTAGGGAAAAAAAACCCTAGTGTCCATAAGGAGGGCTATATCCACTATGACTGCACTCCAGACCCATCCCTTGGCAGGGAGAGATCCATGGCATTTCCATTCCTTGGGACTGAAAGAAAGGAAAAGTGCCATACAAATAACAATAATAATAAAAAAATAGGTAGCACCCACACCACACCATGCTGCCTTTGTCAGTTCTTACCCCAATCCTGCATGATTTATCATACTTTAGACAATAATAATGAAGCATTAAATGGCACTGACATATAAAGACCTATTTGGCATTTGCTGGAATACACAGGACATCTACGGAAAAACAAAAGAGATCTTTGCAATTTCACATATGTGCCAGCTTCAGAGAGTTGTACCTTATTGCTCTCTTCCTCCCAACAGCATCTCAAGGACTGATGATCAGTGTCAGAACAAAGCCTTCTCCCTTCACTTTGGGGTACGGTGGGTAGATACAAAAGTCTGGCTGTCACGGGGAGGACAGGTACCCTGGTTCTACAGTCTGGTTAAAGCTCTTTTCCTCCTGTCTTGTGCACTTGAAGAAAGTTGTTCTCCACTAAAAACAGAGCACACAGGAGATCCTCCACAAAGGAAGGATCTGGCCATCTCGCTGTGCTTGAAGAACAGGATTCCCTCTGCTCACACTCAAAGTCCACACGTAGTCATACATCTGCTAAATCACAGCAAGATCCTTCCATACTGCCACAGGTTTTCTATTTCCAGTGGATTAATAATTTGCAGGCAACACACTTTCCTGACCATGCAGAAAAATCATGACATAAAGGATATATCATTAACACATTTCCACCAAAAGATCACGCACAGAGATATATCAGGCAAGATGACTAACCCTTCCAGCAGATCCCTGTGAGGAACGAAATACTAAATTATGATTTTCTAAATACCACGATAATATTTAGTCACTACGTCAAAAATCTTTCCAAGACATAAGGAAAAGTTAACATAAGAGACGTGCTCTCTTCCCATGCAAAAATTGAGGACCAAATTCCCACTCCAGTTGGAGGCTGCAGGTATCCTGCTGCAACAGATCCTAAGATTGCAGTGCAAGTCCAAGAAGAAGCTTTCATCACCCACATTTTACCAATACCACACGGAAGTTTCCCATCTCTCCGTACCCCCTCCAAGAAGGGGGATCCCCTTTTTGAGCCAGGAGATGGAGCCAAAGAGACACTCCCTACCGTGAAGAAAGGGTGGGATGTGGGGTAAAGAAACTGGGGTAGAGAACCTCAATTTCTACTGGCAAGGGTGCTACCATCGGCCTGTTACTATCAGTCAGTATGAAATGGTAATCCACAATAATGCTTTAGGATGCAAGAGAGAGCTGCATAACTCACAAAACAGCTCTACAAAAGTTAAGACACCACCCACCTGAGCCAGCAAACACCAGTTACTCTTCTTATTTAACAATATGAGCATATTTTGGAATTCAAAACTTAGGACATATACACGCTTTTAACAAACATGCTGACCAGAGGCATCAGGCATTAAAGGTACCATCAGGAGAGAGACAAATCAGCCTTTCTCATCAGAACTGCCGCTGTTCCAGACATTAATGCACGGTATTTCTGTACAGCACAGGGTCCAGTTCAGATTGTGAACACATTCACGAAACCTAGAGTTTTGTGACCTGAATGGCACACACATAGCACAGTGTTGTGCAACACAATACTTAAGACGCTTCCCATCTGCACTCCATTTCAAAGCATATTTTACTTGTTAGCTTCATTTAGGTCCCCCCAGTTCCGCTGCAAGAGAGGACCCTGCCAAAAGGCAGGGTTGAGCAGAAGCATTGAATTTGTATCAACATAAAGTAAATATGAAGTAAGAATGAAGTACGCCTATGCCCTACATGTACAAAACCCACTAAACACCAACAGACTTTTGTTTGCCTGAGGATTAGGAGATATTTAGAGAACATGATGGCAGTGGCACTTGAACACCACCAAAAGCTCTCCTAACTGAAAGCCAGAAATCATGATTTAGGAAGTGATAATGCAGCTGTATTTTCTGCATCCAGTTGGAAGACAATATATTTTCTTTATTAAAAGCCTTCAGTACGCAAGCTTGCCAAGCGAAGCTCCTCTCAGCACCGCTTTCATTTTAAAAATCTGGTATTCATGTGTCCTGCAGGAAAGCATTTTTGCGACTTGAGTTGTACAGGTTTTCCCCAAACGAATAGTTCAGTGGTTTCTGGACCGAGCCCTGTCCCCACGGGAGAGGGCACCCCCCATCGCAGACCCTCACCAAAGTTTCTGCCCAGCCCCGAGCCAGCGGCCCCCAGCCCGGGCTGGGGCGGGGGGGGAAGGGGGGAGGGGGGGTGTCCCCGCACCCCGCGCAGCCCCGCACCCGGCGGCGGCTCCGGCGGGTCACCCCCGGTACCCGGACCACCCCGCCAGCCGCAGCGCGGGTGTCCCCCGCCTTCCCCCGTCCCCACGTCCCCCCACCCCACCCCGCGGGGCCGCCGCGCACCCGCCCCGCTCCGGCCGCCGACACAACTTGCGGCTCTCCGCGGTCTCCCGTCCCTCCTCCGCCGGGCTCAGCCTCCTGGTAGCAGCAGCAGCTGGCGCTGCCGCCGGCCGCGGCTAATCCCCGCCGGCCGCCCCCCGCAGCCCGCTCATCCGCTTAATCACCTGCCGGCACCGAGCCGCGGAGCCGCTGCGCGCCGGCGGTGGCTGCTCCCGCTCCCGCTCCCGCTGCTGCTGCTGCTACTGCTGCTGCCGCTCCCGCTGCCGCCGCTCCCGCTGCTGCTGCTGCTGCCGCCGCTGCTGCCGCCGGCGGCGGGGAGGCACCTTCGGCGGCGCCGCCGCCTCCCGGGCGCGGGGCGCGGCTGCAGGCGGCCACGCGCGGCCCCGCCCCGCCCCGCCCCGCGCACCGGCCCCCGCCCCGGCAGCGCCCACCTCGGGGTAAGCACGGAGCATCCCCCCTCTTCTCCCCCCCTCTCCCCTTTTCCCTCCTCAGCGGGGGCCGCACAGCGTCCCACAGGAGAGCAGAGTCGGCGACATGGCCGGAGCGTCGTGTGTGTCGTCGTCCGTCCCCCGGTGCCCACTGCCGGCCCCCCGCCTCGGGCCCCAGCCCCGCTGCCCACCCTCGCCCCGGAGCACCCGCGCACAAGCCGTCCCCGCCGGCGGGGGGATGAGCAGGGCAGCCCTGCTCTGCCCGGGGGGACCCTATACGGCGTTTTTCCCTTCTACACACTCGCTCCATCCAAACTGCGCTCCTGCCGGACGCCACCCCGCATACTTCCCCCCCCTTGTGAAAATGTTTCCACTCGGGGCATCCAAATTAAAATCCCCCTCTGCTGCCTCCGCACAACAACCAGGGGTTGTTTTCTTTCCCTGGAGTGCGGCCTGATGTGCCAAAGCCAAGTGTCTTTATCACAGGCTGTCATTTAACATCTCACGGCCATTTTTCAGGTGTGTGGCAGCCAGTTCCCGGCAGGCCTAACAGCAGTCAGGTTATGACCAATATTGCATTTTTTCACTTCTAGAGTCTCTACTATACAACCGTGGTCACAGTTGTCTTTTGATGACAGAAGTTCTGGCCTTACACTAGGGAACAACACACCGCTGTAACTGTATTAAAAAAAAAAAAAAAAAAAAAAAAAAAAGAATTATTATATTTGCCCAAGGAGTGAGCAGATCAGGCTGTAATCAAGATAGACAAGGATGAAATTCTTCCACTGACTCCCGTGCTGCATTCAAGCAGTCTTTTAACAGCTTAGCTTTGCTCCCGGGAGTCCTGGCTCTCACATATCGTACTCGTATAGAACTACCCTACGCAGAAAGAACCGTCCCTCCTGTTTTTCAGGATTTTCAGCGTGATTTTCAGCCTTCCAGGAGTTTAGAGGCAGACAGGAGTTCAGAGGGAGACAGAAGACTCTGAGCTTTGTTCCTTGGAGCTAAACGCATAGCCTGGTGTAAGTGCCTCAGCTCCCAGGCAGCCCAGGTACTTAATTAGGTGCCAAAATGGAACACACCAATAGTTAACATACCTAGAGCTAATCCGAAAGGAAGCTTTCAATCCTTGGGATGTGCCTCTTTCTGGGGCTCAATGCTGCTAACCAGGAAATGCCTCCCTTCCAACTGTGATTCATGGCCTGACATCTCCTAAGGAAGAAAAAAACTCATAAGCCCCTTCATTTAAAAAGCGGAGATGGGATTTTGAGCACAGTGAGAGGAGGGTGTGATGACTGCGCCCGTCCTCTGGCAGCACAGGGGCTGGGGAGTTCATCCGGGATACGGACAGCAAGTTCTGCAGCCTCTGCGCAAGAGGAAATGCACACCGGCATTATTTCCCTAGCATTATTTTCCCAGGAAAATAAGTAGCCTCCAGATGGCTCCTGCCTAAGCCCTCTCCATCACCTCTTCTTTTAACTGTATTCCGCTGTGCAACAGAGAATCCAAAATTCAGGACATTCAGGTGGGAGGAGAGGTTGTCCTGAGTCCCTGCCTTAAAAACTGTATGTGTTGTGTCCACAGCCTGGTTATAAGAATATAAAAGCGTTTTGGAGCAGGAATCTCACTCTGTGACGCCTCCTTTTGTCTCCCAAACTATTTAGGCTACAGTCAGAAAAGGGACCACAGGGGATTATCCTGCACAGTCTCCTGTGATACTGGAAGTCCAGAAAGCTCCATGAAATGTTTATCCTATGGGCCACAAAACATGACCTAGGAAGTTTCCTATTCAAATGCAAAGTAAAATGCAAAGTCCTGCCCGGTAAAATCTAGGCAGAAGCAGCCAGAAGGTGTGAGGAGGTGGTTTCTCCTCCCGGCTGGCCTGAGGAGGCATGGCAGGGAGGGAAACGGTGTGGGGGTCCCCGTGGGACACGGAGACAGACGAGCTGCTCAGGCCCAGGCAACACCAAAGAGCACGGGGCGAGAGCACAGAAACAGGCTCTGGGGCATCAGGAACGTCCCAAACTGCTGGGCACTTCCCAGCTCGGTGACAGGGCTCTTCCAGGTCTATTTAGGAGCCAACACCCATTGAAATTTTGGGGGATTTGGCCTCACACATTCTCAGCCCTCTTTTTGGAGAGTATTTAGATATTTTACATGCACACATGCAGCTGTGCATTTCAAAGAAATCTGTGATTTGATTTGAGTCATACTTTTTTTTACAGAAAAGCATTGATTTATAAACACGTAGAGCAAGTCTGTCCAAAAGAAAACACCACATACATACACAAACAACAAGGAGAACTACTTAGACCAGACCATCTTCTACTGCCCCACAGAACGGGGCATCAAAATCCTTTCTAGCTTGGATTTCAGGAGTACAAAATTAAGGATGGAGAAACTGTGGACTAGTGAAACTACTTCAGGCTGCAGTCAAAAGGCAGCTGCAGAAAAAACAGTTTGGTACTTTAGCTGGTAAAGTTGCAGTTGCATCCCATGCCACTGCACAGGGAAAATGCTACATGGCATTTTTGGGACTACCGTTATTTTTGGTTCTTTACTTGTCATCTTCTTTGCACATGGAAGTTCTTGATTTGCACTTGGAAAAACAGCAACGAACACAAATCACCTCAGAGCCACACTCGTCCAAACCAAAGGTCACTGATACCAGCTCCACTAACGTGTTAGTGTAGGAGTTAACGCTTCGAGGAAGCAACTGAGGAGAGTTCCTAAGTGCCAGGTCTGTTCCCGAGTTCCTAAAACTGCTCTACATTTAAGCCTTATCTCAAACGTTACCTTCAGAAGCTGGAAGCACTAGAAACATTTGCTCTTTACAACAGACACAGACGTTTACATTCTCCCAAGACCGCTGTGTCCTGGGCACCAGATGTCCCACACCCCTGACACACAACACACACAGATAAAGTCAATTACATGGCACATGTTCCCAGGGTCCAAGACTTCCGTGGATCTGACGGGCAGGAAAATGAATATACAGGTTGAAATGAAATTCCTCCGAAAACACAATAAGCATCTACACCCAGGACCACATATAACCCAAAACAACAATACGATATTCCATTTTTTTTTCCTAAAAGAAAACAGCAAACTTCAGAACTCTGCCAGAAACCACAAAAAATGACACAAAAGAAGGTTAACAGTGCATAGGAGTCCAGCGCACCAAGGCAGAGCCAAGGACTGCAAAGGCACATTCTGCTCCCAGCCATGCCAGTGTAAATACAAAAATCCCTTCCCTGACCTCCGCGTGGATCTCCCCACAGTTTGCTCGGTTGATCCAGTGTATTCAGGCCATCAGATTCCCTAAGCCTCCACAAACACCACCTCCAGAAAGCCCCCCACTTCTGCACCACGTGCTATTACACTACGAGATGGACGCCGCAGAGAAAACCTTTCCCTTACCATTTCTGCTCCACACAAGCGTAATAAAAGTAATTTTCTTTCTTTTTTTTTTTTTTTTAATGCAAATTTAATAGCTCCAACACACAACTACTATAAACAGCCCTGCTGAGCTGAATACCACAGCCTGCAGCCAGCGTCCCCCCAGAGCCACCCAGGGCTCAGCTTGGAGTTACACCCTTATCCTTTCCTGCGGGCTGCAAACCCACCGCGAGTTCATGGGGCGTACAGAAAAATGCCAATGACCAAAAAAATTCCAAACAGCTCCAAGTCTGGCTGAAAACATCCCAGCCCTTAATCTTTAGTGGGGTTTTATATGCAAATTGCAGGCAGACAGGCTCTTGCAAGAGCTACACTAGAAATATTTGTAAACACTCACTTATTCCTCCCACCATAAAAATAGTAGGAAATGAGATGGTTTTCAGTGATTTTTTTTGGGGGGGAAGGGTTCTCACGTCCGGTCCCTGTGTGTCTGCAAGCTCTTCAGCTGTGCTCCTTACTGACGTGGGCTATAGATGTTTTCTCCTGTTATAGAAGGCAGGGTGTCTTAGGCAAAATATGAAAAGCTAATCATAAGCAGCATTGAGAGCTGTTGGGAAATGGAACCTTTCAATTATATTAATCTATTAATTTATCCATAATTATTATTTTTATAGCACTCAAAATACCATCAGTAATTTTAAATGAAAATATGGACATGGGGTCTTTGCCCCAGAGACCTTACATTGTAACTTCCTATCTTAAGGCTAATTGATGTTTAAAATATGAAAGCTCACTAGTCTTCAAAACAGAAATTTTAAGAAAATCTCTCCAGTGGACTGGTTCGTATTTTTTTTTGTTTGTTTGCTTGGGTTTTCCTTGCTGGGGCAGGGGCAGGGTGGGGGGTAAGACAGACTTTAATGATAACCCTCTCCCACTGCTCCGCACAAGCCCTTTTCTGGCATACGTCTTCCAAATATTCTCCGTTAGCCAGAGGTTCAGTTCTATGGGCAGAAAGCTGTTTGTGAAACACTCATAATGTTTAGTAAGCAGCCACATTAGAGATGATTTTATGCATTTACAGTTTATTTATAATCTGATAATTTTAAAAATCAATTATATACATGAAAAAAATCCCACTTTTAGAGAATATTCTATGAAACTCCGAACTGTGATGCAGTGTATCTACATTTCATAGTTCTGACCTCACTTTTTATTTAATTTCTTTATGTGGTCATAGAATTCATTTAGAGGTTACTACAAATCTATAGGGGATAAAGCCTTCTCACCCAGCAGTTCTCTAATTCAGGTATTACCAGAATAATACAACATCAATTAGTACCCAACAGTGGAGATTTACATGGCATTAAGTATACTGTACTTAAAGTCAAAATCCTGTGCAACCTCATCTAGGTGTTCCTGCTCTGACAGGGGGATTGGACTAGATGATCTTTTGAGGTCCCTTCCAATCCCTAGCATACTGTGATACTGTGATACTGTGATACAAAGCATTAACTCAAGGTTGGAGAGCAGAAAACAGATATAAGGAAATGTACTAGTACTGCTGAAATAAAACAGAGACTAATAGCCTAGAAAACACATGGTCTTAAAGTAATTTGCCTTATCTGCTACATTTAACACCAGCGACAGTTATTAAAATGAAAAAATCATCAAGCTGTCTTTCACATCTCAATCCTTATTTACTGTTTGCCTTTCTCTCAGTAATGTCCTCTGTGTCATATTAATTTCTGTTCACGTAGCATATTCATTTCTTTACAGTGTATGGCCCAGGTTTAAGAATCTACACAGGAACATACATTTGCTCAAAACTGTTATCACAAAGATTTTTTTTTTCCAGGGTGGAAACACTTATCTAAGCTTGGTTTTAGAAATTATAACTTGGGGGCCAAATTTAGAATTTACATTACCCTTTAAAAACTGAAAAAAGTGAAAGGCCGGGTTTTACCCTGCCTTGAGTTCAAAGACTCCCAGCAAGACCTCTATCCACTACACAGAGCCAGACATTTTCTCCCAGATAGTCTTTCAGGCACCGAGGGAAAAATACTTCACAAAGATATAATATCTTGCATTATGTACTCACCCTTAGATCTCTATTTAAATTCCATTCTTTCCCTCCCCAAGGTGATGCCAGTTTTCTCTGCTCTTAACCTTTCTCCCATATTGCACAATTAAGACAAACTTTCTTTTCTTTTTTTGCAGTGTTGAAGACTATGTTCTGATTTTTCCTTACCCTGTTTGGTCCAAAGGTTACCATTTCACAAAGTATCCTAAGGACATTTTTACTACCAAGAAATATTTTGACAACAAGAACTATTTTTAACCCTGCTAAGCTCCGCTGAGTGTAAAATGTTGCACGGGGTGCTCAGCAGCCTAGGGGAACGCAGCTATCGACAGGGTTTGTTTTCGTTGCACGAGAACAGCAATCCGAATCTTCCGGCAACAAGACCCTGTACGCACATTACGCGATGTACGGCTCATTATAAACCTAAAGGGTCAACAGATAGGGGAAAAATGCTCTTAAGACCTGCCAGCCGCTAGGGCAGCAAGGCGCCGCTGCGGGTTGGGAGGGCTGTGCACACCCGCTGCTGTCCATGCCTCGTACTGGGGTTTCCAAACCTACCGGAGAAGATTAATTTGGCCAAGAGATCAACTACCCCATCGGGATGTTGCTGGCAATGTGCTCCAGGATGGTGCCTCCAGGTGCTCTCCCCTGCCTTCCCCTGCTTGCACTGTTGGAAGGGACCGAGCCGTGACACAGAATGGGACCAGACCACACATCCCAGAGGAAGCAGGAGGGAGATAAGGTAGAGCCGAGAGAGGGAAGGGCCAGAGGAGAGGAAGGCTGGTGCCGGTTCCCAGCCCCAGCCACAACCTCAACTGCATGATGATGCCGGGACAGGGAGGCAAGGCCAGCCCCTCTGCCGGTGAAGGCTGCCAGGAGCACACCGACACTTAAACACACCTCCGCGGGGAGTAACGCAAGCTCTGGCATGGTGCGTTTTAAGACCAGCCAAGGGCACCGAGCGTTTCACCCCTCTGCAAACACCCAGCGGGACACCGAGGCACCCCTTGCACTGCCAGCACCCCAGCCAGCGGGACCAGACAGAGCTACACAGCTCTCTGTTCAGGGGCTAATTCCCCCCTGGCAAATACACTGCCCATATGTGCCGGCTCACTAGGATTTCCTATCAAAGCACCATTTTTGCCTTCTCTTTAACTACAAAAATAATGTAGGTTACAGCAGAGCCTGCCCCCTCCAGCAACCTGTGCTCCACCCTGGAGTTATTTTATATTACTCTCCCCAGTGTCCTAAACCAGAGCTGCAGAGATTGTTCCAAATGTGGCTTTCATTTTATGCTAGAATAGCCTCCATTAATGCAATACGCTGTGCTGCGTACCTTAGGATATTCAAAGCGGAAGCCCGGATCTTGTTTGCTTTTTAAACATCACCAACCATCCTGTATTTTATCTGTGCGCACTTCCCAGCGCGTGTTGGAACGTGCCATCCGCTCGCCGCTTATTAATGTTTCAAGAGTCTTCCTTAAAACATACATGAGATTTAGGGAGGATTTTGTTCCAGGAGTCTTCTGACCATTCTGCGTAGTCAGAGAGAGTAGTTTTATTTCACAGACTGGATTTAATACGCAGAAACATACTGCATCTGTTTCCAAATATTTTCTTTCTAAAACCGTTAAGAAAACCAGTGCCAAAATGTGCTCGTTGCTCTTTAAGGAGGAAACCTAATTTGGATTTCTTGATCCAGATCATCTTAACACCCAGGCTCACTTTTGCTTGCTAAAGCAATCTACTGGCTCCAACTAATACAAATTTAATCTGCAAGGCTTCTTGCTTGGGCTCGGTGGGTCCAGCGTGTCTCTGTTACAGCCTCCACACCATACATCAGTAGCGTCTGGTACTGATTGCAGATCTCAGGCATCATGCTTATGGGCTCCATGGGCAGGATCTTTCTTGGATTCCTGATCCGTTTTGGTTTTTTCACTAGGAAATCCCTGTATCTTGTTGGATCAGAGATTTATGACTGGTCCTTACCTTCATGTTAATTTTTCGGAGCTGTGATGTTTTCTTATGGACCAATCTGTGGCAGCTGACCATATCTGAAAACACATCCTGCAGATCCAATTCTCCTTTTACACGGTCATAAAGCAAGAATCACCTCTTTCGTTAATCAAGTTACCCTGGTGTAATGCTTACGCATACGGAAATCAGGACCCCTCCTGTATCCCCTAATATTTGGGATTCAACCCCTTCTCCCACAACATTTATGTAAAATGTCTTGGAAAAAAAAAAACATTTTAGAAGGGGTGAAAAATAATTTGCCTTTTATTGTACCTAAAGAGAAGGGATATTATGAACAACAAATGCTCTTCTGTGGTTTAAGGCTTTCATTTGGTAAGGTCCCACACCTGCCCCCCAAAGGAGCAGATTTTGCCATCAATTGAAAGAAAAAGAAAAAAAAAAAAAAAGAGGCCTCAGTAACTACACAGGAACATTTTGATCAATTGGCACAATCTAAAGGTTAAAAGTTCCAATATGCAGCTGACCCGGGGAAAAATAAGAGCGACGGTAAGTTTAAAATTTAAATATTCCATCAAGCCATTTCTCCAGGACACAATTTTCAGGCTACTTTGATGAATGCTGCCAAAAGAGCAGGCGGAAAAACACGACCAAGATGGAGACCCTCAGCCTCACCTCACGTTCACTTTTGCTGTCCCATTCCCTGCACAAAGTTAGTCTTCAAAAGAGGAGTCTGGGCACCCCCAGAAACAGAAGCCCCTGGCCAACATGAACCGCAGCACAAACCTTCTCCCTGCGTCCACGCCTGAAACTCCCACACCGCCTCTGCACATCCCCCACGGGCTCCTTGACTGTCAAACGGGGGACCATAAAACAAGAGGGACATGTGTGAGGTGGCCGTGAGAGAGGATTATGGCCGGGGTCCGGGGCAGGGAGATGCTCCATCCTTACCAGACTGTTCCCACTACGTGGCCGTGCAGCCGTGAGATGAATTATATGGTTATAAATAATCCTATTTTTCTTTCTCTTGCACGCTTATCTTGACACTGATACTGGTTCCTCCTCAGCTCAGCTGCTTCCCAAGGAGCCTGTTTACACTTGCAAGGAAGTTCTCACCAAAGAGGAGCTGCATGGAACAGGAAACCATTTCATCACATTTTCCCCAATAAAGCCCCAAAGTGGCTCCTTTTTCCCCAGTAAACATGCACCCCACATCCAGAGCTGCCTTGCCAGACTTCTGCACTGTCAACGATAAAAAGGTAACCCATTGAGGGCAAAATATGCAAAGTTTTATAAACTGGAGCGATCGCTCCAACTAGAATACTGGCAGCTCCAGCAGGCTTGGCTTCGGACCTTCTCTCAAACACACTGTATCTGGAAATCAAACTTGAGCAGCATGTTGGCTGGAGCACCATGACAAAAACAAGGTTGCTTGTTTTTGTGGTTTGGTTTTTTTTTTGGTTTTTTTGTGTTTTTTTTTTTTTCTCAAAGTCTGCACTAGGCGCAGAAAAGGACAGTGTTTTGGCTTCGAGGCCTCGGAAAAACAGAATTCATTTTTTCCATTCTGTCATTATTCTAGCAAAACCCTACAGGTAAATAAGTCTCACTTGTTTGCACTGACGCCTCTTGGAGACACTTGGGAAGACTGGATAGTGGCTAAATTCATAACCAGGCAGGTATCTCATAAGCTAGGGCTTATTTGTATTGCTCAAATGTACTTCTGCAGAAACCGGTATTTCAAAGAATTTTAGCCCTTATGAAGCTGCTCTGACTTTATAACCCCCCAACAGACAGGCAGGTACCTGGAAAGAGACGCTTCGCAGTAAAACCCCGCATTTAATAAAGCGCTTTTCCCCCGGAGAGCTCAAGCACCTGCAGAAAGCGAGCTGCTGTCATCACCTCCCTCTCACCGGTGCCGTGACTTGTTCATGGGGGGGGGAAGGCTTGACCAGGACCCAACACTTTTTTAAGTCCACACGTGCTATCCATTAGGCTGTAAGACCCTGACAGGAGTTAGATACATAGCTCTAAGTCATACGCAGTTTATGCAAACATAACTTAGAAGTAAATGATTTAAAACAGAAGCACGCAGAAGAGACGCGGAAGGCCGAGCAGGCAACCGGCACGGGCTCGCCGCGGAAAGCAACGCCAACTGCAAGCAGGCAGCAAATGCCCCTAATAGGTGAAGAAGGCAAAACTTTAAGTGGAATTTAAACTAGTTCTTTACATTGGGTTCATGCTGGATTCTTACACCAGCTTATGATTCCACACATAAATATAAATATTAAAAATATGACATTTTTTAATCTAAAAGAGATCTTGGCTTGGCTTTGCCAAGTCATGCATGACTCCTCTGATGCAGTACATAGCCAGTGGGCCCCAACTGTGCTGCTCTGCGTGTTGAAGATTATATAAAAAGGGAGAATATGCCTCCTCATACTCTTTCATACTATTATTGATACTATCATTAAATGAGAGAATATCCTTGAGGCTGGGAAAACCTCAGGGAGCATGGGAGTTGACACCTGGACTCAGGATTGGTTTGCTTGGTTAATAGAGCTGGCTGAACTGTTTTAACAGATAATGATATCTAATTTAATTACACATTAGACAAAACACTTTTGATTGTTATTCAGCCAGCCAGAATTAATGAATTTCTAAGTCCTTCTTCCCTCCTAAATTTTTTCTGCCATCTTGCCTTTTACCTTTTTTTTTTCCAAGCTCTTTTGAAATCCACCCCTCCCAAGACAGATGTTTACTTCTCTACTGACTTGCATGACTTTTTTTCTAATGATGATGCCCCTTAAACTCATTTCCACAGTTTATAATTTGATTCGTGGGTCATCAGAGGAAGCATTTGAGTCACAAAATAATTCTAATAAAGCACTGAGATTCTGCCTTTCTCATACGCTATTTAAAACAGAGTCCATTTAAAGGCAGAGCCCTGCAGTAAACTCTTGTTGACTTTGAATTCCACACACCAGCCATTAACTTCTGATCCATTTGGCATCTGTACACTTTTTCTAACTATTATTATTTCTTTCTCCACAGCATAACTGGTGAATTATTGAAATCCGATTTATTTTAACCACATAGTTCATCCTGATGAAATTGGCTAGTTTACTAAATAATTTTCTGCTCTGCTGTACATACCGCTTACTTTCTGAATTCAGGCAAGGATCAAAAAACAGATCAGAGAGGAGACAATTTTGTGTACTGCTGGGTCAGATACAGAGTGGCGGGAGGAAAACTGGAAGGCAGAGTTTCCCCATTTCCATGGAAGGAAATGGGAAGCAATTCCACCAAAGGCCACAGCGTTATGGTACTGTCAGAGACCTCAGGCATAGCTCTGTTTTTCTGTGCAAGAAAGCTGCGCTTCAGACCGCTCGCCAGCAAGGAGGGCAGAGAGAGTGAGCAGGAGGAGACGAAGTCGTGAACCCTTGGTGGTTCCTTCAGTACCCGCAGCCACGCAAGTGTGACATTCCCAGGGCTACCCATGTACGGAGATCCCAGATCAGGGAGAATCAGCCGCCCCACACACCTACAGCCCCAAACATAGCTCCTTCCAGCCGAAGGCAAAGAATAATGCCCCGTGATCAAGCATTAAGCTGTCAGATACCTTAGAGCCAGCGAGATCCAAACATGAGCCTTCAGCCAAGGTGATGATGAATACACGGTTCATACCCAAAGCTATTCACCGGATCCATGCAGCGTGAGAAAAGAAACTAAGAATACTTAGTTGCCACCAGTGTCTCTAACAATTTTTTCCAGCAACTTAAAATTTACAAACTCCTTATGATATTTCTTTTAAGACCTTATTTAAGAGAAAGTCCTGCCCGGCCAGCAGCGGTAATTAAACAGCAGTTATCCCCTCTTTAACTTGTAAATGCTATGGAAGAGCCGTGTCCTCGGATTTTTCTTAGAGCTCCTATTACTCAAAAGTAGAGGGCAAATCCTGCTTTGCTACCTAATGCCTGCTGACTTTGAAGCCAATGCAACTATTGCGCTTTTTATTCACAGGCCCGTGTTTTCAAATAGAGCACTTTGGGGAATAAGGGTTTTTCTTGAATTAATTGCTTTTCCTGTTTGGGGAAAAACAAACAAACAGGTTTATTCATTTAGAGAACTTGGCAACTGCAGATTGCCCATTACTTTTTTGGAAGAGATATTTTACAAAGAATGTTAACCCACAAATTCAGTAAACATATGGGATTTGCAAGTTAATCCAATAAGGCCATTATGATGATGCTCCAGAGGACTAGCCACCACCAGGAGGGGAAAGGAGACTAATTCTAAAAGGATTTCTCTAAAGCCATTTTCACGTCGGGAAGTCAAGAGCAAATTTCCCGTTTGGTAGTGTTGGTTTGGGGGAAGGGAGGAAGATAATGACAGAGACAACAAAAAAGAAGTTTGTGCCCATGTAAGCGTGTTTCAAATTATGCATCTGAGCTTTGAGGAAAACAAAATAGCCTTTATCCATATTTGCCATTTTTTGCACTACAGTGACTAAAAATAGGAGACAATATCCCTTAAGTTCAATTATTAAGGTCCAGAGCAGCCACCTTTGATTCATACTAATTTTAGCAGCTGTTTATGTGGGCAATTCATTTGAAAACTGCACTGTTACTAACATCCATCAAACAAGCAATACAGTAAATGAATCTGGGAATACCTGAATTCTTAGGGAAATAAGTGGGATCACAAAACCCTTCTGTTTCCTGGGTCCCACAAACCACTTCGACTTGGTATGTAGACTTGGTATGTAGATTTATCCTCCGCACTGAAGTTCCAGCTACCAACATGAACTACAGCAACTGGTAACTTCATTCTCAGAGGACTGGATTATAATCTCTTTTACAGTAGTTTAAATAAGGAGTCGCTGCTGAAAGTCCTTGAAGCTGCATAGGTTTAAGAGAGAGTCAGGTGCTCCTGAGCGGTTCCCTCTCTGCATTCCAGCAGAGACAAATCTGCCCAAAATGCGCAACGTATTTCTGTGCTCCTTAAAGGGATTAGCTACTGCACTGAACAAGCCCAAGAAACAATTAGAGTAATTATATTACATATATACACATCCCAAAAAGCGTGTAAAGCAACACTTTTCATTGCTGTCTTATGAATTCTTAGATAAGGCAGGCTAAATTCCCGGTTGACATAACCCAAAAATTGCTTAAAATATTTATATGACATTGCCCTCTAGAGGAAACCCAGAAAAATCTGTGTTTTAGTAGAACTTTCCTACTGATGAAAATGTGAGATGTCGTTTTCAGCAGCAGAATTAGTGTGTTTGTTAGAAACCATTTTCAGTGAGAATGTCACACACCAGTTTGGCTTCATTTATCATCCATGAGTTTTCAAGAAGCGATTCCCCAGCCTGTAGCCCATTTTCCTCATCTGGGCTCCGTGTTACGGGAGATGGTACCAAAAAGTTTACCAGTTATCACGCGTCCTTGCTTTTCTCTTCACTACCAGAACAAAAATAGCCCGGGCTGTGAAAAATTGGCAACCACTTAGTGATTCTTCAGTTATCATGGCACAAAGTGCTGCTGGTCAATGTGTATGAGGATGAGAAGGAAGACATCGCTGACTCTTGTTTCATTGAATAGTTAACCCTGCGAGCCTGAACCCATTCCAATGATCAGGTAACGGACTAGGAAAACACAGTCAAAATGAGTGCTCTGTTAATGTACTCTTTGTTTTGCCAGGGTGTTTTTAGAAGATCATCCAGTTGTCTATAATACCTACTATGGAGAAGGGAAAAAAACAGACCTTGCCACCTTTTTAAACAATAGAAAAGAATCTTAGGCATCTGCAGAAAAAATGATCTCCTTCAGTCACATTTCAACAATTCTGTTGCATTTTGAAAAAGCCTGACTCTCTTTTCCATTTACCTCTAGTTTCCCACAGTCTTGTCAAAGAGCCTTCAGCCTGGCTGGGATTCCTGAGTCTTGCACGCTCTAGGGTGAAGTTTGCTGCTAATAATCACATTTGCCCTACTCTTATCCTGTCTTGGTAGGTACAAGTCTTCCTGAGCCGCCCCAAACCTTCTGGCGGTGCCTGCCAACTTATCCTTTTACTGGTACTGGTTTGTTAAAAGTGTTTCCCTTTGGAGGCCCAGATGATCTTGCTGAGTGTCACACATTTCATCCAGAGAAAGCAGCGAGAACGGTGAGTGATGCTGCAGAGCCTGCGATTGATACATAAGCTCTACCTGTCTTAGCCTACATCTGATAGAAAGGAGACAGAAAAATAAGTTTCAAGGAGCATGTGATACTGCTCAGAGCTGGAGGCAAGTGTCACATCAGATAAGAAAAGCAATGAGTTTTCCACGGGAAAAAAAAGCCCGGCCTGAAAGCCATTCACCGCAGCAGCTGTCTCTGGAGTTATATACCGGCCTCTCTGCTGATCACACCTACGTTTCTTATATTTACCCTCTCACTTATGTCCATAGATGGCAGGTTCACGCTGACAAGCTGTCTTTCTGAGGCTGATGTCAAGCACAGCCTCTGCCTGTGGAACCATCTCCTGCTCATCATCTTTCAACCCTCCCCACTCCTGTCCTTTCCAAGCCATCCCCGATTCCCAGTGACAGGGGATAAGCAGGTTTTAAGCTGCCGCCACCATTAATGCTGTTAGCTCTGGAGCGTCACGGCTCAGTCCTAGTGCACCTTCCAGGACAGCAACCATCACACCCAAAGGTACACGAGGTTGGCAAGAAGATATGATCATCGCCTCCTTGCAGAGCAGCCCCCAAACCCTTCTGAAAATGGGAACGCTGGTTGCTTAGCCCAATGCTGTGAGAAAAAACATTTCAATGAAGACTGGAGGAGCTGTGCCTTTCCAAGCCTCTAGGCACGTCAGTCAGCATGGGTGGGAAAGGACAACCTGCCATGTATCTCGCTGCAAGCCAGTAACCTGGCTCCAGTTGCCTCCTCCTCCTGCAGCAGCTCGGTGCTCCCGTCTCATGGAAATCAGTCTTTAGCCCACAGACTGCCTGGTGCAAAACTTTGGACTCCCAGAATATGAACAGAAATTCACATTTACAGATTAGAAGAGACACTGCGAATGACTGCACATTGCAAATTGGTGTGTAAGGGCACAAGCATTATACAAAGAGGAGCAAGAATAATGGGCACGAAATGTTCCTTCCTCGTGGTTTTCAACATCTCTGTTTTTAATTATTGATGGCTAAAACACTGCTCTGTGCTAGCAAATGCACTGCTGGAGAGGCTGTGAAAATAACCGCCGCTGTGGCTGAAGGCCTCACCTGCTCCTTATTGGGGTGGTGGGAAAAAAAGTGACCTTATTTGGCGCATTCCAGCAGTTTGCCAATTAGTTAAGTTCCGCTGCATCCTGACTGTGCGTCCGGATGACCTAAGAGCATGGGACGCTTGCTGCGTGCGAGGCTGAAAATCCCACTCAGGATGGAGAAGGGCTCTTGCTGGCATTTCGGCGTCAAGGATAAATGACGAGGCACGAGGCTGATTCACCAAACCAGGCTGTTCCCACAGTAGGTGAAGCGGGGAGGGCAGAGCTCCCTCCCAAACAGTGGGCTCGTTCCCTTGTAATTACAGAGCGGTCAGAACAGCACATTAAATGGGGACGCGCAGCCATGCATTTGGCAACAAAGCACAGCCTCGTAGCTCAATGGAACAAAACAAAAGCACGCAAAAAAAAAAAAAAAAAGTTCAGGACAACCCCCTCTATAACCTTTGAAGCTTTAACGCCTCCTAAGGCAACACCACCAACCCCTGTCCGAGTCTTTTCAAGCCTGATGCAATCCTTCTAAAAAGAAAGTGTGCAGAGCCGGGGATGGGGAGTGTTTGCTGCGGATGACCCTGGGGACGTTGCCTAACTATACACGTGTGCCCTCTGGGGATCACGCTTTCTACCCAGAGAGGGCAGCTCTGTTGTTCAGTGGCAACAGTGCGTGGAAGGCAGCAACAAGCACACCGCTCCCAAAATTTTGGGAACACAATTTTTGCAAACACATACAGGACACGAGCCGTTTAAAGCAGCGGGAGTCTTTGCATCATCTTTTACGGGTTTGAGATAAAAGTGAGCTGAGTGAGAAGATAAGATGCAAAGTTGAGGAGGACGAGGGGTTTGGACAGCCTGTTGAGGAGGCAGTTGTAGCAGTGAGATGCTGCAAACGACCATCGCTACGCGGGAATGGGCTTTGCCTCCACAGAGGCTGGGATGAGAGTGGAGAGGGAAGGCAGGAACCAGAGGGTGTGGAGGAGAAGATGAGTGACCCCACGCTCAGATTAATAAAGCAAAAAAGACAAACAAGCTAAATGATCTCTGCTGAGTCTGGGGATTAGTGACCTTCTATTTAAGTCTTCGGCTCTTGAGAGAGGATTTGGGATAAAGCTCATTTCTCCAGAGTAATTTATTTCTCAACACGTGTGGCTAAGTCTGCTCATGCCTTTTCTGATGACATTAAAAAAAGGGAAGAAAAACACCTCTTTCCCTGTTTCTTAGTCCTATTATATTTTAAGGGGGGAATTAATATCCACTATCAGCATAAAATACAGCAGCCGTGATTCAGAGGGGGCTCCACGCTCCAGCCTGCAAGGCTTTAGGAGCACAGTGAGACTTAATGCTGTGTCTGAGAGATGTTAGACATCCATAGGCTTCCTCTCATTTTGCACAGGTTGCCCACTCATTCACTCTCTCCCCACTCACGGCAGCTCAACAAGAGGAGAAAACCCTCAGACAAGATCCCCTACGTGCTGCTTATTTTCCGTCCTCGGGACTCAGGCACCGGGCAGCTCGGAGGGCACATCAGTGTACGCTTCCCATCCCTGCCCGTGATAAGGAGCCCCAGGTCTCAGCCTCTGCGCCCTGATCCATCGTTTAGCAGCATGAAGACTGGTAATATGACATAAAAAAAAAAAAAAAAAAAAAGGAAACTAATTCAAGTCCACAATAGGTTGGGGGCATTTTTTAGGTCGGTTATGAGAAATCTATTCCCTGAGATTGTATTTGGAGGCTGCAGTCTCCAGGACCACTGTGCTTGTTTTTCTGTGTGTAGTCAGCGCTGTTAATATTTTAACAAGGAGCTCCCACAGAAATGTCTGCCCCTTGGCCAAGGGCAAAGGGCCAGGATACATTTCCATTTGTTTTCCTATTAAAACAAAAATATTTTCTTATGAACATAACCAAGAGAAGGCCCCGCTAACACCAGGCAAAGCAGCTGCTTATACTGAGCAGCACTTTGTGTTGGCAGCACTTTTGCTTTAGGAAGGAGGTGAGGAAACACAGTAAAACAGAGCAATCGATCCATGCAACCTGACGTGCCCGGGAGGTGCGGGTGCGCTGAGACAAAGTTTTCTGTGGCGACCAGGCATAGTTTTCTTGGGGTGATTTTTTTCCCTAAGAAAAAGGACATATAAAGGAGATATTGCTCTGTCAAGCAGAAAATAAATCCACAATAACTTCCAGAGATACACAAGCCCATCACAGGCGCAGAAACCTAAAAACCTCCCCTTCCACCATAACACCGGCATTCACGCACCCTAACGCCCGACCCTACTAAAGGATGGATTTGTTACCAAAAACTTAAACTGAGGGCCCCAGCGGATGAGCAGAGGGAGCACAGCCCTTGCTCCCTGGTCCCACAGCATGCCATCCCCACATGCCAGTCGGAGCATCTGGAAGCCTTTTGAACATGCTGCTGAGTAACGCGGTGCTACACAATCCCGCAGATGCTCCAGAGACAACCGTGGCCACCAGCGCAGGGACAAAGTGGCCTCGGCTACGACAGCCAGCCTCCTGCAGTGGCAGCGTCCCACCACTGCGTGGCAGGAAGCAGTGCCCCACGGAAGATGCAAAACTGGGGGGCTGCACTTTGGTGTCAAGGAGTGACCGCGTTCAGGGGGAGATTTTTCTTCCCAACAAGAAAATCTTTCTATTGCAGGGGAAAAGCAGCTTATGACAAAAAAAAAAAAAAAAAAAAAAAAATCATTCGGTTCAAACTTCTGAAGAAGGGGGAGCTTAATAAAAAGTGCCTTGAAATGTGTGCTCTTCTGAAACATCATTTTTCAAACCACACTGTCAGATTTTTGATGAGCTCTACTCAGGTGTAGCAAAGGTCCCTGTTCTCCATTCCCATCCCCTCAGCAGATGTCCTGCTCTGCATCTCCTTGTGTACAGGTCTCCCAACAAGGAGGCAAAGAAGAGTACCCCCTCGAAGACCACTATTCAGAGCAGAATTTGGCTCTGAATACAGACAGACACTGCATATTGCCCTTCCAGCACCAGCAAGGACTGTTCTGACACAGAACCTCAAGATTTCATCCAGCTGAGACCAGCACTGTGTTATTGACTGCCGCAGGCAAGCAGCACAAAGTGCTTTGCACATTTTGAGACCTGTAATTTGGTTAGGCGTTCAGTATTGTGCTCTGTAATCAGCTGCTAGCACTTACAGAGAAGCAGGGCTGTGTTTAGGACGTCCGTGTATCCAGCAATTACTAATAGCATTGACCTGTTAGGAGGACCAGTACGTTACCTTCATGCTTCCAGCCATCCTGGAGCATGTTGATGTGATATGCCGTAGCAGCAAGCACTCAGAAAAGACCTTGGCTCTGCTGGAAACCCCCAACTTCAGGTAAAGTCAAAGCTTTGCCTTCAGTATCGGCACTTAAAGCTCACTCTCCATTGCACATCTGACTTCTGAAGGTCTTTCTCAGCATTGTTGAAAATAAACTGATTTCCCTGACATTCAGCATGCCATATCTTGTGCTGGGGAGGAGTCCTAGCAACTCCCCCAGGGCACTGGATGAAGAGGAGAGACTAAGAAAACGCTGTGCAAAGGTATGGCTGTCAAAATTCTTCTCTCTGTTCGTTTTTTGGAAGCGACTCCAGGTTGTGGGTGAAAAAGAAGCCAGCCAGTTCTCTGACTGTATTCCCACACATGGCGATGTTTGGTCATTTTTGGAGATGAGGAACGTGGTATTCTGAAGCAGTGGTTGGGTTTCCTCAATGACAAAATTATAATAATATCTCCTGTTTATACCACACTGTCATCACTTGTAATGTATCTTACTCTGCTTCCTTCAAAACCAGATTGAACTTGGAAATCTATTCAGCACTGATTTTAAAGATTAGACGTATATGGTAGCTGTGTCCAAGCACTGCAGCTATGCTTGATGAAATTCGTAATCAAATATTTCAAACTGAATGATAGTCACGACAAAATAATTCTTTTGCAATCCTCCCAGGACTGGCTCGATGAAGTCCCATTCAGTCATGCTCAAGAAATGAAGGATTCATCTGTCATCTGCAGAAATACTAACAGCCTCCTTCCAGTAAATGAGTAATAGCCCAAAATGAGAGGAGTAGTTCCAAAATACATAGAAAGTTGTTGTCTGGGGGAACATAACCCATGTGTTTTGGAGATACAGTTGTATAGACAGAAGATAAATAAACATGCAGAGTTTTGACTAACCTTTATTCAGTACTCCAATACAGCTCATTTCCCTGCAATTGTTTGAGACACACACAATTCGCTAACTCTGAAGAGAGCAATAATTTTCCCTCAGTCACTAACATCACCAAAAATGCCACCACCTACATCATTCCTCTCCAATGTAATAATACCTTGTTAAGCAAAGAGCGTTGATGATTATATTGCTGCATAATGTTTCTCTAAATGAAATGAAAAAAAAAAAAAAAGGAGCAAGCTCATCAATAATCAACCTGTTTCTCCTGTTTCTGCTGTTTACAGGGCAATCGGGTAGAATTTAAATAAATAACTTTTCTTTGAAGAAGTCAAACCAGATTCAACTTCCTTAGCAGGGACAGATAGAGGAGGGATACCCACAGCTGGTTCCCCTGAGAGGCAGCAAATTACTCTTCTGCATGGTGTCTGACCCCATCGCTGCTCCAGGACCTGAGGACCTGTAGGCACAGGAACTACGCCAGGCAGGTGCTGAAAGAGTGTGATCTATCCAGTGCTGCCCAATTTAAGCCAATCTGTCCAGGGATGCCCAATCTGTCATGGCTCCAGCCATCTGCCCTGGCGTCCTCTAGAGACTGACCACATCCATAGGACAGCCAGCAGAAGGGACGGTGCACCCCTACCTCTCCTCTCCTGTTGTCCAGTGTGTTGCCTTAGCCCCTTGGTACAGGGGGGGTGTGCGTGGTGGGATGGAGCTGGAGAAGCCTGGGTACGTGGGCACACTTCTGCCAACCCTGCTGCAAGGGTGGCAACCCCCAGGAAAGTGGCAGAGTCTTGAGACCCTCTGCTCAGTGTCCAGGGTCTCCAGGTACATGCCAAATTCCCCACTGTTATGGAAATAAATTAGGAGATTCCCTAAAACATTAGTGTGGACCACAACATGCTCATCAGGCAAGATGGGGCTGCCCTGGCGCACATAGCAGGTGAGGAAAAGACATGCAATCAGTGGTCTTGCCAGCCTAATCCAGCCTGGTGCTAGAGAAGCTACAGGTAGAATTTCAATTTCACCAACCATGCACAGGCTACAGAAAATACATGGCACTTGCAAATCACAGCACTCACACCCCTTCGTATAGACCTGGAAGAGTTTCTCACCCAGCCAGAGAATAATTAGGTAGACAGAAATGGAGCCAGGACTACTATTCAGTGTGCTGTCCTGCCCCAACACCTTGAAGAACAATGGAGAATGGGCTCTGCTTATAGCAGCAATATGGAAATATTCTAGGAAAGCTACTTCTTTGAAACAGGCTTCCCAAAAGGCAAACTGAGGTTGCCTTTCAGCCTATTATAAACCTATGCAGAATTATCTCCCTTCCGAGCACCCCAACAGAGAAACCTACTGAAGGACTCTTAAAGCATCCTGAAGCAGATCAGATGAACAAGGAGGTAACATGGGGTTGGAGCTACCAGCCAGCTCCCTGAGAGGAAAAACCAAGCACTCCAAACTGAGAGCGTCCCCAAGGTCCCAAACTGTCATCCATCAACATTGCCCTTGTCAAATAGCAGTTGACAGTAAGTTAGGCAAGGATGCTTTGGATGCTGAAAATAAATCAGGTTTTGAGTATGAGATGTCCTAAATTTTGACTAAAATTGGATGTAGAATATTCTAAAATGGGACCTTATGAACAACACCACTGGCCCTCTACCATCAAAACTCTACCTTTATAATGGCCAAAAGAAGATCTCAACTAAGGAAAATGGAGCACTTGATTCTCATTAGCAGCAGCCACAGCTTGCTGATCTAATAACAGATCTTTCCAAAAGGAACAACCCCAAAATGAGCTTTCAGGGATAGGATAAAAAGAACAGATATCCAAACATTTTGGATTCCATTGGGTATTATCTTTCATTTTGCATTAATAATAAGATAACACTATCACTGGCCACTGCAAGCCATTCCCTTGGATTTTAGGAACAGTGACATCTGGCAAAGGGAAAACAGCAAACTAACTGCTTTTTGCTATAAAACCTCTCAAATTTGAAGGTGCCACTGATTGATACTCCCACAGTACCAATATTTATACACCCATTGATTTGCAGGCTTGAAATTACAGAGGCTTGCTTTCACTCCTGCAAAACCACAGCCAGGTTCAGCTGCCCAGCACCCACAGATCAAAGAGTCACTGCTTTAATTCTGCCACGTGGCAGAATCAGGAGCGACGGTCACCCCTAACCACTGCCGCATTCACTGCCTGTTGGGAGCAAAGACCGTGCACTTTGCAGGATTATAACTTGCAAGCGCTACCCCTGCCTTTACCCCCACCCCGAGGCGGTGGTGGCTTTGCAAGGTCAACAACTAAAGCAGCAGATAAATAACCAGTGAGTCTTCCCATCAATGCTATACTCTCACTGGACAAAACTGTAAAGATTCAACTCTCTCTTTTTTTTTTTTTTTTTTTTTTTCCCCCCTAGTATACAGCTTATTTAAATTAAAACTTATTTGCCCCTGTTGCAAATCTCACTTGCTGGAGCACTTTCTCAGCTGGTCTAAAATGGCATGTTACTCCCAAGGACCATAAAACACGCTGGATTACCCATGCTGCCGATCAACAGTTTCCTTTTAAAGAAGGCCCACTTCACTAGGATTTTGTTTCCAAAACTGCCCAACCCCAAGATGAACCCCCTTTGGCAAGAGAGGGAGCATTTCATGCCCTCTGGTACATTGTAACCTCAGGTATGAACGAACATTTGCATCCTCATCTTTAGCAGAGAAAGGTCCTTGCCTTTGCAAAGGCAAATATAAGCAAGGCTGGCAGCCCACAAAGAGCAAAGCTGGGCCAATAACTGATTTTACAGCATGCAGCCGCCGAAATAAATAAGCAAGAATAATCTGTATCATTGCAAGAACCTTCATTTCTGATTTGAACTCTTAAAGGTTTCAAGTTTTCTGGGACAGGAGACAGCAAACGAGAGCAAATGCAATAAAATCAAAGGGAATTTATTAAAATGAAGTTGTTCCAATCTGGAAAACACAAAAATGTCTTGCTTTGAAAAAGTCTCAGACAACATTTAGCTGTCAGAAAAGCCTCCCTCAACTCAACTGAGTCAACAAAAATAAGATGTACCTGTAAAAAATCCTCTAGTGCTGCTGAGTCTGAGTTCATTTTTACTCAAGAAAAGAGTTTTATCCAAACCCAGGAAGACTCCTGTCTTAGCACAGACACTCTGATGCTTACAACCTAAGCACTTTGACACAGTGACCCCTCAAAATTTTCCAGTGGATGTGCGAGTAGCAAATGTGGGCTAATTATCAATTTGCTTTTTTACTTATTTCATACAGACCTTTAGAAGGAACCCAGAGTTCTCCCAGGTGCTGTAAAGCAGAGGTGAAAACTGCTCTTGGACATAAATCAGTGCCAACTGTGACCTGCACCACGTGCTGAGAGATGCAGCCGCTGGCGGCTGCTCTTCCACCCTTACCTCGCACCGGTGACGTCCACGCCGACCATCAACTGGCCGTTCAGAGAAAGGATCTCGTCTTTCAGGCGCACTCTCCCGCACTTCCCGGCTGGGCTGTTTTTCTTCAAGTCTGTCACCCAGATGCACCCGACATCGAGCACTGGCCCCTTATGCCCCTTCCTCTTCTTCCCTCCCCGACGCTTCTCCCCATAGTCCCCCAGAGCAGGGATGTTCCCAAAGCTCAACCCAAGAACCTCAGTTTTTCGCATCTCCTGGGCCAGGTACATGGTGCAGATCTCCGTATCCGAAGTCCCGCAGCTCCCTGGCTGTAGTTTGCTCTCATCCACAGAGAAGTTGAGCTGGATGTACTCGCTCAGCTTCTGAACAGCCGAGCGGCAGAGCTGCTGCTCGGCCCCCTCGGCCCCCTCCCGACGGCTGTTCTGCAGCCACTGGCACAGGAGGGGGAGGAAGACCCCCGCGTTGTCCTGCGTGATGGGCATCGCCGACCCTGTGCATCCCCTCACGGCAGCAGTCCCGGTCCCAGTCGGCTCCCCAGACCTTGGCTCCGCCGCCCGCCGCAGTCCCCTGCGGCCCCTGGGGCCATGCTGGAGGGGGGATGCAGATCCAAAGCAAGCCCCATCTAATCTCACAGGGATGTTTTTAGGGCTCCAGCTGACCAAAAGCACAGTCAAGGCAGGATGTTTGGTGTGAACACGCCGCAGACAGCCCCACGGAAAGGTCAGTGGATGAAGCGGTGGGGAGTGTCCGTGGCTGTCTGGGTACGCTGGCTCTCAGGGTCCCCACTCCGCTGGGAACGATGTCTCCTTCTCACCACGGTCACCACACCGTCTCGTCCTGCAAGGGGGAAACAGCATGGTTAGAAGTGCTGAAAACACTGCCGGAGTCCATCAGCCCCATCCCAGCATCCCGCCCGGGGCAGGAACCCGACGCCGGGCTTGCACGGCCGGAGCCGCTCTCCTTCTGCGATTTACCACTTGAGGGCACCAGCTGCTCTTCTCAGCAAGGGAATAAAAGGTCACGATTAGCTCCTGACCTCCCCGGTAGAAGGGGGAACTGATGAGCCGTGGGGATGCTCCTGCCACACACAGCTCCAGGCTTGTCACCGAAGCAAAGGAGACGCTCCGACCAAATCCACTCCACGGACCACTGAAGGGGGACGGCGCGACACCGGTTGATGCTGCTGCTGAAGGCAGATCTGCCCACGTCCGTGCCAGTGTCTTTGGGCTGGGATAGGCTTGATCCGGTCACTTCTCAGCCTTAGCTGCCCACCCAGCTGCAGGAGGGGTGGGCAGCAGCAAACACAAAGGGTGAGGACAGGCAATGGGGTCCCTTCTCTTACTGGCAGCGCTGGCTTACAGCGGGCTAAACCTACCCTGCAGGTAAAGCATCAAGTAAGGGAGGTGGCTACCCAGCTCCCCGGGACGAGAGTCATGCGGGTGAATTCCCCAGTTTCCTGCAATTCAGAGAGGGGGGCACGCAGGCAGCCAGGAGGCAGCAAGAACTGGGGGTTAGCAAGCAAGAGGGCGAGAAAGGGTTTTTTTCTGGGATGATTAGGATCTGTGAAACAAGGGAAAACCCCGACACGAGTCAAGTCTGGTTGACCGGTTTCTTTTTGGGATTTCTTTTCCAGCAGCGGATGCTCTTCAGTGAGCTGTGCGCTGGGAAGGTAGAAAAAGGCAACCGCTTCGAGCTTGCAGCCTGCAGACATGGATGTAAGAGCCTGTAGCAAGAGCCCACAACGCCAAGAGCACGAGTATAAAGGGAGATTCTTACAAAATTCTGCTGCCCAGAAGCTGTACCGAAGTGTTGTGCCACCTCCCTGGCTGTGTGGCACTACCTAGATGGACAGGAGTGACCTCAAGGAAGCGCAGACAGGGACAACACATCAGAGCCACAAGTGATGTTCCTAGGAAGACCCCAGAATCTTCACCAACAGGGTGATGTTACACCAGTGGCTGAACTGGGATGGACATCAGCTCGGGAAAGACGGAACTGGCCCATTGCTTAGTGAGAGGGATTCTGAGTTAGGTTCAGGGTAAGAGACATAGGGGATAAAACCAGAGGAAACAATAAAAACAGAAGCAGCCTGGGCACAGGTCTAAAAAGAAGGGGTGATAATACAGTCACAGATGGACAAGGAAATAGGGTGAAATATTCTGAATATCTTAGACATCTAATGCAACATTGGTGAATATATTGCTTTTAGCACAGAACTCAGGTCTTATTTAAGATGTCAGATTTCATTTAAGACAAAAGTGATGATTTAACTGGCATAACTGGAACTTATAGTAGTAAGACATATCTGGAATACTGATATAAAGATGCATAGCTTATATATGGACCAGCAAAGAATCTAGGTAGCATCTCTTGGTATACCAAGGATGCTGCATATACTTGCTCTGAGGTCCAGAACACAGAAGGAGGAAGAACTGCTAAATTATCTGGTTAATAATAAGGGGGGAGGGGGGGGACACACCAAAGAAAAAAATAAACAAACCATGGGGGACGGCACAACAAACCCTCAACCAAGAAGATTAAATGGATCAGGCTATCTGAAAACAACTGACTCAATGGTAATGGGAGAGTACAAGCATGAGATATCTGCTAGGAAAGGAAAACAGCAGAAGACGGAGAGTCCCAGTGCTTTCGGAGCAATATTCTCGCATAACTGATAGGTCAAGTAATCAGTAGGGAAGTGCCTCCAGAGAGAAATGTGTTGCGGGTAAGAAGGTGGAAGCAAACTCGTGTAAGAGAGTCTGTGAAATGATGAAATCTGCCATACGCACAGGATTTGGGACAGCAAAACAAAAATGCCTGGCTTCATACATTAAAAAAATACTGCTAGGCAAGAATTCATGGAGGGAATTTTAAAGGAAAAATAAATCAAGGTGAGCTGTAGTTTCTTGAAGAAACAATATTTTATGCTTAAAAGGCACAGTCACAATAACATCTCAATGCAGAAGAAGGATCAGAAGACCTGGCAACATCACGAGCTTTTCATTTACCTCAAAGACAAGAAGAAAGAATGCTAAAAGGTTACTGAGCAGGAGTTAAAAAATAGTGTGAACACACAGACAGAAATACTAGAAACATCAGGGCATAAAAACGAAATGAAATTTCAGAAGATAAAAAAAAAATTTACCCTTTGTATGTATATTAATACCAAAAAGAGAGTATAGAAAAGTGTTGCTCAAATAGAGGAAAAGTTATTGAAAAATGACACTGAAAGAGGCAACGTTGGTTTGGTTTTTGCTTTAGTCCTTGTTAAAATTGCCTACTATGCACAGGGTATTAGTACAGTTAATAATACACATTATCACTACAAAGGTGTACTTTCCTCTTCTGTGCCCGCTCCAGGGCGAGATCAGTCCTCTGTACAAGTCAGGCATTTCCAGACCAGCAGGGTGGGACAAACCACCTTTAGAATTCCCTACAAAACCATCTGAGGCCATCTCAGATACCTCCCTCCTGGTCACCTGTGAGAACTCAGAGAGGTAAGGTGCCAGATGGCAGGACAAAGCAAGTGCAGTGCCCGTCTTCAAGGGCAGAAAGAGAAGCAGCAAAAGGATGCTATGCCAGTCAGCCCTGAAAAAGTCTAAAACAAACAAACAGTTTGCATGTATGTGGAAGATAACAAAAATATAAGTGGCAGCAGATACAGAAGAGACAAGAAAAACATCATATCAAATAAAATTAATTTCTTTTCATAGTGGAGAAGTTGTTAGATGTCATTTATCTGTGCTTTGTTATAGCTTTTGACACCATCTCAAACCACTTTCTCGTAAATAAACTAGGGAAACATGATCAAATGAGGCTACTATAAAGACATACCCAGGGAGTAGTTATTAATGATATTCTGTGAAAACAGAAGGACACTGTGAGCAGAGCTCTGCTGGATCTACACAGTCTAGTTCTGCTCAACACATTCATTAGTGACCTGGATGATAAAAGAGAGCACACTTATTAAATCTGCAGATTACACGAAGCTGGGAGCGACTGCAGACACACTGGAGAACAGGATTAGCATCTAAAATAATGCTAGCAAAAACCTGAAAAACATTGTCTAAAAATTAGGATAAAGTTCAGCAAGGACAAGTGCACAGTACTACAGAAGGAAAATCACACATAGGCAGTGTTGGCTAGGTGGCAAATCTTTGGGAAGAGGTGCAGGGTTTGTAGTGAATCATTTCTGTCAATAAAGTCTGGCTGTTGCGGGGGAAAAAGGGTGATTGTCCCAGGGTGTGTCAAGAGGCACAAAACCTACCAGGTGTGTGAAGCCTCACGTAAAGCTGGGAAGGTCTCAGCAGCAAAACTACACCGTTGAAGCAGAGTGCTGACATGACTACCAGTCTAGAAAATGTGACTTATTAGGAAATACTCACAAAATTAGGGCCTGCTAGTCTAAAAAGGAGACAGCATTGCAGGTGGGGTGCACGAACACAAGCTAAAGTCCTTAAATACCTAAAAATACCCCACAGTTACCAGGAGGAAAAGAGCAGTCTATCCCCCTTGCCCATGGTGGAGTAATGGACGTGAATCACATCAGGGGAGGCTTAAGGTTAGCAGTTAGGTAACACTAATAAGGATAAAGAATACCAAAGCACCAGAGGACATTGTCTCGGGTGACTGGAGTCTCCATCACTCATGGTCTCTGCAGTGGATTAGACAAATACTTGCCAGGAGCAATGATTAGAGCAAATCTCTCTTGGGCTGTGGGAGAGAGTAGATATCTCCATTTCAGTCCTGCTTACTGTTTTCCTTTCAACATCATTTTCTACCACAGTGAGAGGTCATACAACGGGTAACATCCAGGAGTTATAACAATGACACCCTTACCATTGCTTCAATTGAAAACATCGGTATGGCTCCCACTAACCACACAGGCTTCAAAACCATTCAAGCACTAGAGGTGACCAGATAGGTCACCCTTTGAGGCCCTTTTTGGCTTAAAAATTTAAGGAGTTTTGCTCTTAGCTGGTTAATTTCGATATTGGGTGAGCATGTTACAGGCTGCCTTTTGCAAACTATCCCCAGAGCAAATGCCCTGCCCCAGTCTCAAGCCCGCAAAACATGGGGCTCCTTGAAAGCAGCTCACAGTTTTAGCTCCAGGGACTCCTGTGTTGGCCAAAGGCACAACTCAATGTTGACTTCAGCTTCAGTCCTGCAGTTAGCCGGGCAGGATGGGGCGTTCAAGGGCATCGGCATCCCACAGAAAGCTCATCCATCGTTCACCTGGCGACACTGCCGTGGGGCTCTCCCCCTCCACGCACAGACGTTCCTCCAGAGATAGAGGATGACGGCCCACTCCACCCTGCCAGAGGCAGACAGCCTTCAAAACCCCATTCCTCCTCCTGCAGGAAAAACTGCAGGCATTGATACACTGTGGGTTGCCTGTCTACGCCCCTGAGCTCACTGCAGAGCCATGGCAGACACTTAGAGATAATCATGTAGATAATTATACAGTACTTTCAAGGGATTTTATTTGCTCAAACAAAACCTTCTGGTTTCGGAAAAAAAGACTCTGACAAGCATAAATAGGAAATACTCTCTCCAGATGAAAGGGGTGGTGCAGCACTGAGGTGGACACCTCTATGTTGGTGAGAAGAGGGGCTCAGTCTCTCCTCTACCAGTGGGTGCAAAAAATAGAAAGGTGGCAAATTGTTCCTCAAGGGAAAAAAATAGATCTGCCTAATAAAAACAGCAAACTCAACACTAAGATGAAATAGATTTTTGCTCTTGACTTCCACGGAAATAGACTCAAGACCATGTGTGAAAATTTACTGGAGTTGCCACCACCTTGCTTACTTTCTGTAGGTGACAGACCTGCCAAAACATCCCACCACCTCACACGGAATACAAGACTTACATACAAAAGACACTGCTTTTCTGCCCATCCTGGCATTGACACTTGCCGGGAGTAAACCAGGCCAGTGGTGGGAATGGGCAGCCTTGAGAAGACACAAGTCCCGTGGCCTGGGGGCAGGAATCCCCGTTCCTGGGGACAACTTTCCACCAAAGAGATTTTGTCCTTGTGGCTCTGAATCTCTCTGGGGCTATTGATTCCCACTCTCTGGCCAGTGATTTAATCTCATAGCCTACCTGCGTCTCAGTAAGTGTGGTCTGTTGAAATTGTTTTGTTTGCAGTTTAAAGGATAAAGTAAATGGGCTACGGTTTTGCAGCCAAGATGTTTGCAGCCGAAGAATGTCTCAGCTGGAAAGATACTGGGGTGGGAAATCCTACTTCATTTGCTGGGTGCCATATGGAAACAATTTTAGTCCTGCTCAAAGAGCAGGGTCATGATGGTGCAGACAGCATGACCGCTTAGTTTGAGAAGGACCCTCAAAGGGGATTACTTCTTCTTGGCCTCTCGGTTTAGAAGGATCCTCACCATGCTGAGTATTGGTTTTAAGGCTCAGATTCACCCTCCTCTGCTGCAGGAGCCCACAGGCTGCTCCCACGGCCAACCCAAGCACGGGACAGGCACCCTCCTTTGCAGGAAGATGAAGCTTTTGGGTCTGATGCTCTCAGAGGATCAAAAAGATGCCGAAACAAACACCTTGACAAAATATGGTCCCTTCTCACCCAGCAATGCCAACACCCCAGGTGCCACTCCTCTCCATTCACCCACACCACAACCAGCCACTTTGCGCAGCTGCAGCCTGCCCAGCCTGGGTACGTGCCTCTTCCCAAAGATGTGCCACCACCACCCAGCGAGTGGAGGAGCCTGGTTCCTCTCTGACTAGCCACCAGCCACAAGGAACCTGCTGGACATCACCAAATCCAGCCCCCAGCTATCACAGCAACTCTCTCACCCTCTACTCAATAAAACTCATCAAATTTTAACTTAAAGAGGTTTTATACCTCTGTTATTCTGCTGGAAAGCTGTCCCACCACACCGCATAGTTGGAAATGGTCTGTATTCCAGCTTAAATGCATTCATAATCAGTTTACACCCACAGACGTGTAGCTTCTACAGCTCTCTGCTCTTCTTGGTGTTTATCAGCTCTTCTCACCTTCGTCCCTGGAGTATTTAGAGCCAGAAAAATCAGCCTTTACCTGCCCTTCTTCCACCCAGCGCTCTCACATAAGATGTGCTCTCAGAGGCTGAAATACCACCTGTGTAAATGAACTGGATATCGTGTTCTCCCTTCCCCAGTGAAAGCTTTTAGTTATCGCTCAGGAAGCAACACACTTTTTCCTTCATTTCCAGGCTTGTAGTTCAAAATACAGAGTTAAACATAGGTGATGTAGGTGAAGAGAGTTTGCTTCTTTTAGGCTTTCTCAAGGAAGAGCTATCTTAAATGATTGCTTACAGAAGAATAAGAGTATTTTCTTTAAATGAGTTGAGGCTGGAACTGTAGAAAAGCATATTCAGGGCACAAACACAACTTTTTTTTTTTTTTCTGACAAGCTGAGCTTTTTCTTCCTACATCATCCTCAAAGGAGTGATGTAAAGAGCTCCAATAATCACTTTCTCATAGGGGAAAAAGGAAATATAGAGGGTCATTAAAATGTCCCATTACCGATTTTTAAAAAGGTGATTTGTACAAACAGCCGCACACAATCCTCCAGGATAACCCCTCTGGCATTTCCAGCCTAGCCTAAAACCTCCAGAAAAACATACACACAGTTATTCAAAAAATTCCTTTCATCCCCTGAGTGAGATCACTTTATAATTGCTTTAAAGGTTATGTTTGCCAGATACTGTTAATCTTTTATATATAGATGAAGGCATCGTACTTGTTTTCCTAAAGTCATTTGGGCATGTCAGCACCAGAGAAATAAATCCACTACCAGCAAAAGATGTTCATTTACTAATTTCAGTTCAAGTGTAGCCTTCATTTCTTCTACTTTTTAGTTAGCAACTAATAGCAAAAAAAAAAAAAAAAAAAAAAGTAACAATGATAAAAAGCCACCTAGGAACTGAATGGAGATTTTTCACTAAAAGACCGCTATTGCTGAAAGACAGCTTTGCTGTAACAGTCTGAGGTCTGAAATCCTTCAGGACAGTAGCAAATCCATTTTATTCTGGATTACCCAGTGGTACAAATCACATCTGGGCACGTGGTTATGTTTCTGCTGAATTAGCCAGAGTGCACATTTACAGGTCAGCTTCATGCCAGCCATAGGAAGACTCCTGATATTTGACCTGGCAATAAAAATTTAAATCTTACACTAGCAGGCTTTGAGAGATTTTGAACAAATTTGAATTGACAGTGAGTTTTATAGAAGTCAGCATTTTATATCTCATGGCCTCAACGCTTTTAATCCAGCTGTAGGAGACCTAAAGCTGAATTTACTGCACAGTCAAACCACAGCCTCAGGTTTGACCTCAACCCAAGTGACCAACAGGAATACAGGGACATGAAAACGGGGATTTCTGTTCCTTTACATCAGCTGAATCCTCATCTTAGCTTGTCACCATGGGCTCCCTTTCTGGCCAAAGGAGTGGAACGGGCACTCTTAGGAAATGGTTATCTGACCTGTTGTAGATCTTTATTTTCAGACTAGATGCATGACATCTTTCAAATGCACTTTCTGGTCCGTTGCCTGAAAAATGTGTGGCTAAGTCAAATGGAGATACCTGAATATGATCAGATGAATCCTACTGTAAAACGTGTAGTTAATCAGACAAATTGGGCACAGAAAAAAAAAAATCTAATATAGCATAGCTAAATAAAGGCAGTGGCAAACTCTCTATCAGCTCTTGCAGAAAGGTTCCCTGCAATGCTTTCTTAACTGCTTTGATTTTCAAGTCCTTATGCCGACTACATCAAAAATCAGAAGCCCTGTGCAAACATCTAGACTTCCTAAATCAAACCTAGTAATTGCCAGGATGTTTACAGTATCAGCCCAAGCAAGCCCTGAGAACAAAGCACAGTTCACCGAGAGGACACTGAAATAGCCAAGCATAGAAATGCAAAATTTGGGCAGGAAATGTTACACGATAAAAGCAGCAGAACAGTTAGGTAAAAACCTACCCATATACTTGGATTTGTTTCAAAAATCTCACCACCAGTACGATAATGCACTCAAATGGCTCTCTATAGCAGGTGTTTATTTACCAGTTGCTCTCATAATATCTGAACCGCTGGCAATTAGTAAAATCTTCAGTTAAGGAAATGGTATTGTCCCCATTTTTATAAAGAGGGAATAGAGCTACAAAAAGGCGTGCATCCCATACAGCCTCATCTCAAGCCTTCCTGTAGCCACAATACCACTGGAAAACGTTGTACCACATGTGCCCCTGCCAGGCACCACGTGGGGCACCATGTCCTCACGCTGAGCATCAACACTGGCAAAAGACACATTGCTTGAGGATGAGCAGCCCTCCTTCCCTCTCACCACCCCCCTGCCCACTGCCTGTGCTGCTCTGTCCTGCGCAGGGTAGGCAGGGGAAGGCCATCCTCCCTGGATGGTGGGAAGGGAGCGAGGCTCCCCTAATTCCTTCTGCCCTCGCCCTGAATCATCTGAGCACAAGGTGACAACACTGCAACACTGGATCAGTCTCAATCCAGCAACGGTTGGTTTAACACCACTGTAAAGTCTACAGAGGCTTTGCGCCTGGACACCGTCCTGTGCAACTGCTGTAGGTGACCCTGCTCTGGCAGGAGGGTTGGACTAGATGATCTCCAGAGGTCCCTTCCAACCCTGACCATTCTGTGATTCTGTGATTCCACCACCAGTATGACCTCAAAGGCCAATGGATATGTCCTTTTTAGCAGCATTGCTAAGGAGAAGCTGCCTCAGTCCTCACCAAATCCACCATTGCCCCTTGGTAGGAGCTGTTTGTTAATCCTAGAGCCCTGAAGCCATCCACTGCCTCCTTCATCTTTATTTCCACGTCTGCACAACTCCACATCACTGCTCTCCCACCTTCTTTCTTTCCCACACTACCCGAGGACATTTCCCTTCTACTCAGAAGTGTCCACAAGGCTTTAATCTCAGCTTTATATAGAGCCCAGACATGACAGTCTTCATAAACAAGTACATACAAAGAGCCGCATTTTCAAAACGTCTTGTGTGAGATGATACCAGAATTCTGGGTTCATGCTATCCTGGAAAGTAGTTGCACTGGACCAGTAACACAATGGGATTTTACTGATATTACTAAAATACTACGAATAGGTGAACACTGAAAAAACATGTTCTGTATGTCAGCAGGTAACAGTAAAACTTGGAAGCGTGATGTTGACCAAAGCCTCGAGCTACCACACCAAGGTCAGGCAGCACGAGTCCTTCCCTCCCTGCATGTTGCTGCAGTCTTGCCTACGTTCAAGTGGCTGCTGTCCTCTGGGGACGGCAAGTGCGATGCCTTTTGGGACAGTGAGGCAATCATGCAGGCAGCCCCGGTCCGAAAACAAGGAAAGCCAAAGACAATTGTGTTGCACATGGTAAGAAAAAGCTGAGCCAGGGCCACGATGATGCAGCTTCGCAGTTTTAGGTCTTTCATATATTAAACAACCATCAGGTTTTTTGACCTGCTCAGCTTGGTAAGGAAACCTTCCGAGCGTATTTTTTGACCTGCCAAAACTGCTGTGGTGCGAGAGGAGATTCAGGGACAGACACAGCGAGCTTTTAAACTGGAGAGACTGCCTGGCTCTAACCAATGGACTGAATTTTCCACCATCATTCGGATAAATTAAAAAGAAGACGGCAGGGGAGGAGGCATCCATCTGGCCATCCATTATTAATGAGAGGATCAAATCTAAAACTCTTTCTGACACTGATACAGAAGCCCTTTAGTACGATCAAATTATTCTCTTTAGTCCTCACCCTCTTTTTACACAAACTGTCTCCAGCAGCCAGCCTCTTCTCCAAGTCCAGGTCAGGTGGGACAATGGAAAAGCTTTGCAATTTCTAAATGACTTTTTTAATCTTTTCAATATTCTTTTACGCTGAATGTAGTTTGAGTATTGAAGGAAGATCAGCTTGCCTTTTTGCATTCATTTAAACCAGAATGAAACAACTTATTTCAAAGACAAGACTTAAAATCAGCTAATTCTCACATGACCTAATGTCCCAGACTATATCAAAGCAAATGCCTATAGCAGTCAGATAGTTAAAAATATCTATCTACCTATGAGCCTTTAAAGACACTCAATTTTGTAGCAGAATGGAAAAAGCTTGCTTAAGGAAACAAGTTATTGCAAGCTTGCTGAATAAAGGAAGAGCTATATGTTTAAAGAGTTTCATGAAGAATGGCGCCCATACTATTATGCGATTCTCCAGCATCCTCTGTATGCCAACATGACTAACCATCTCTTCCACTTTCTGAACAGTTCAGAGCTAGTGCTGGGAAGCACCACTGTGAATTTTCAGCATATTCCGAATTCATTTCTGACATCATTTATAGAAGCAAAAACCTGGAGTAACATAATTAAAGTCAGCGATGCTTTTCTGGATTTACTTTACAGTTATGTAACCACAGCAGAAATCTAATTTTAAGTATGCAGATTCCTAGAAACATCCCCTTACCAAGTTTTAAAATAGCACGTCCCTCACACACACACATTCGCACACAGAGAACTAGTCAAAACTACAGACATATAATACATGTAACAGAGTTAAACTTCAAATTTACATTTAGGCACCTAAATAAGTGACCCAGTTTTCAAAAGCCCTCACTAATGTCACCTACTCCTGTGACCTTGAAATAAGCACTCACCTACCTACACCTAGATAGCCACAACCCCAAATTTCTCAGTTGCAAGGCTTTCTGAAGAAAAGGACTGGGCTTCCATGTAATATTTTGGACACTCCTATAGGAATCTACTGTACACTCCAGTTCTTTCTGAAAACACTTACAAAAAATAAGAGACAAAAAAGGCTTTGTAGATCTGTAATCTTTTTTAAATGCTTCCACTCTTCTCAAGACCTTCCTGTGGGAAAGACCTCTGCAATAATTATTCACAAAACAGGAAAATGCAAATAACATGTTAAGTTTGGACTGCGCTGTCTGCAGGAGTCATGAATCCAGAATTACAAAAAAAACACAAACATCTGATGTTCTAATACTGTGACTCTATGTTTAAAAAACAAATGTGCCTAACAAATTGTTTAAATTTAATTTTGATAAGCACCAAGAAAACATACAGCTTAAAACTCTACAAACTGAATATCGTTCGAAGATAGACTGGCGTGTTTTTACTGTGTTACTGAAAAGGCTACAGTTTAAAAAAAAAAAAAGAAAGAAAGAAAAAAGAAGCTGTTTTCTATTATCTCTTAACTCTGAATTAAGACCAGCAAAATTATTATTATTACCAGATTTAACAAGACGTATTTCCATATCACGATTCCCAAAATCCATTAATCAACTCTAATCCGACCTGAGCATTGGAAATAATTATCCACCTACTGCGAGTGCTTCCAAGCAACAGTGCCAAGTAGAGCTTAAGAAGGGACTTTCAGAGAACATCCTTCCTATCTCAGCTTTGCCAGATCTTGTAACACTGCTCACTTATCATCACCAATGGTCTCTTCGGCTTCCCAGTAAACCCCGTCTCCCTTAAACCTAAGGATATTCAGATAACAGTTTACATCTTTATCACCAATATCCACCTGGAGGCACTTGCTTTCAACACTGCATAGTCACACTTCACTCATTCTCCATGAAGGGCCAATTTAGCTGTGTGAAGCACTTTGACACATTGGCAGGGCTCAGCTTTCCTCCATACAGCCCTGACAGGTGAGCAAGAGCCCACGTGAAGCCAACTACCCCAACCATCTTAGGGAGTGTGTCCCTGAAACCCGGACATCGCTTTGACCGCAGCCAGCAGCACGGTGCACATGAAAGGCAGGATTTCCAAGGCTGGAGGGTCAGTCTCTGCACTCTGAAGCTTCAGTTTAGCTCCTATTCCCCTCTCTCAAGTCAACGCAGAGGTTTTTGTGGCAACAAGGATTCACCTGTGACCTCTGCAGGACACAAGCCGCTGAACCATAACCCCGCCATTCCTGCCTCTGTCCTCTTAACCTCCATCTGAACCACAGCAGCCTCCCAAAGCGTGCACGCCAGACTGCATTTTGCTTTCCCAAATTGAAGGTTAAACCTGCTGGTAGAAACGCGCTGGAAGCAATGAGCTGTCACCTCTCAGAGACAAGATGATGCTGACACACACTGATGCTGACCACAGCATCCATTTCCTTCTGCGGCCAGACCTCTTGGAGCGGGGATTTGGGAGCCTCAAACCACCACACGGTCATCAGGAGCGAACAGACAGTGTTCAGCTGCCTTAACAACACCAAGGACATACACAGTGCTCACCAAGAAAGCCGGTGTGACCCCAGCCCAAGGGGGGGGGGGTCAGACCTCTGACCCTTCTCAGGCAATGTGCGATCATGCTTTTGGAGATGGCCAAATTTTATGGCTGCTTCTGAGGTTTCACATAAGCAAGCCCAGGATGGTCCTCCGGTTCCAGCAATAGTTGGACAGAGTACAACACTGTGGCCTTTGGTCCAGTTCCTCTCAAACACTTTTTTTGGCTGACTGAAAATTATATATTAAGAAAAAAGGAGGGGAGGGCACAGGCTAGAGATGGAGCAAGTTCAGCTTGTTGTAATGTAGGTTTTTTCCATGCTTTTGGCAACATTAAGTATTTTCTGCCAGGACTGTAGGACATGCACTCAACCAGCAGAGCCTGTGCTCTCAGGACAACTTCAGGAGATACTTGTCTCTTGGAAGTCTCCATACAAGCTTCAGCAGAGTCCAGATGCCAGAACCCAGATACACACTGTGCAGACAGCTACGCTGCTTCACTCCTCAGGGACCCCTGTCACCACCGCATTTCAGTTAGGAGACTCATTTTTTACCCATTCACACTGCATACGCTCTCATTAAACCTTCAGCCAGTCTGGGGCAAGCATCTCAAGCATAGAAGTCGTTGTCATGGTGGTTCTCATGTGGTGGTTCTCATGTATCCCTCTGGTGCTTTAAAAAACTTCAGTGCTGAATTGAGCTCAAATTAAAAATACATAAATAAATTTTATGGTCTATAAATAATGATTCAATGCTTTACTTTGTCACGTGGTTTTATGCAGTCATTGTCCCTGCAAAGACAAGGAGCAAAGCCTGGAAAGCAAAGTCTTGCCTTCGGGCATTTTAAATATTCAAGTTTCTGAGCCAACGCTCTTATTGGGCTGAAAGAACAAAAGAGCAAGTCCATTCGGAGCAAACACACATAATAATCTTTAGCATGCCATACACTATTGGTATATTAACCATACACTGGACTTACAGGAACATCATATACACTTTCAGGTATTATGCTGTTCAGATGTAATAGCAGATCATATTTAAAAGAAGCCAAGCAGACTTTTTGAGACAAGCCAAAGATTTAAGAACATGCCACAAGCCAACTCCCCCATGTAAGCCCTATCATAATTATTCTTTGTTACAGGATATGACCACTGAAAGGAAAAGACACAAAACAGAACCACCACACACCCCCGTTTCCCCCCAAAACCTTCTACCATTAAGCTTAAGCTTTAAAGACAGCCGTTAACCACTGGGGCATCATTTAAACCAAATAGACTTTTTAAAACTAAAAAAGGGGCTACTGCAATGTTGAACTTAAATATTATAAATTAAGTACACATTTTTGTTTTTTTAAGAAAAAAGCAAAAGCAGAGTTAGGCAAAAATCCAGATATTGAAAACTAAAACACTAATCTCTCAAACACTTAAGCAGCTATGTAATATTGCTCATATCAACAGACTTACAATGCATCTGTCTCATCATGTGCTTGGAAATAGGCTTGGATCAGGATCTAAAGTACGTGTATCTTGCCACCAGAATATTCCCAAACATGGTATGATACATATTCAATATTCAACATGTATTTCAGCCCAAGGAAATCCAACCCACTTCTTCATATTTGAAAATACTTTTCTTAAATACTTTCAGCTTCAAAGTCATCAAAGCATCCCAAGCAAGTCATTAAGATCCTGCCAAAGAGAGCGATTTGATAGCCACATTACTGCACGATGTATCTAAGCACACAAAAAAAATCCATTTTCGTGCTGTGATGACCAATGTTTCATTATAAGCAGCCCTCAGCCAAGGAAGACCCAGCACCAACAAGAAAAACAACAGAAAGAAGGGAATACTCTAAAATTGCAGAAAGAAATGCTCTGCCCAAGAAGGAAAGCTCCTGAGGAGTTGCAAGCAGGCACTGACAAACCTGAAGCCAGGAAAGCCAGAGCATGACAAAGTGTTGTTCTTTCCACCGAGCACTGGACAGAGCCGGTACACCCTTCCCTGCTTTGCAAGCCCCATGTTGTCCCGTTGTGGCAACAAGCAAGCATGGACCTGATTAAATGGCGGCTCTTTTCAAATAGTTGCTAGTGTGGTCCAGTTTGGGAAGGACAGGTAAGGAAAGCAGGAGCAGGCTGTCACACACAACTTGAAAAAGATCCCATAAAACCTCAGCAACCCCGTCCTCAAAAAAAAAAAAAAAAAAAAAAAAAGAGGACAGGCAAAAAACTCAGAAATCATCTGCACATTGATGGCAGCGGGTGGCAGAAGAGGATTTGCTCCACTGAGCCTGATCTACCATTGGAGGTGTGGATGGAAGATCACCATCTTGGAGGTGTAGCAACCTCTGTCCTTCGCTGGATCATTCGGTCACCTTCAAAGATCTTCCTGAACTGTCTCAAAACCCAGTGGAAATCCTGACGTGTGGAAGGATTTCCCCAAGGAGAAGACGCAAGAGCACCATGGAGACCCTGCACCGTCCCTGCTCTCTCAGGCGCCCCAAGCAAATCTGCAGACACCAGAGATCAGCCTGTCTCTGAGCTCCACCCAGGCACTGAAGCAGGACTGTAACACCTTGAAGTCAAACTAATGACGTGGCAGCACCAAGAAACCGTGTGGCAACAGCAGCTTTATCAGCAGCCTCAAAATGAGCTGGGCTGACCCCTCCAACGCCAACCCCAGGAGGGCAAGGTCCTCTTCTGTCTGTCTTCACCTACTTTTCTTCCCTTAATTCTACTAAAATATGCAAGACTCCCTTCAGATTACTGCATTACTTCATATTTTGGCTGACAGCTTAGATGATACCCAGGGCAGGAGCCATCCCGCAGCTCTGCCGCCTGGAGAGGGGCAAAGACACAGCACAAACAAAACCTTCCCCTTGAAATGATTTCTTAAGAAATCATGCTGAATGAGACCACAAAAGACAAATCAGAAATTACAATTACAAATTACAGTTGGAACAGTGCTCTTACTACGTGGAAAAGGGAATTCTCTGGTAATTCACTTTTTTTAAATTATTTTCACCAGAGCCAGAAGAGCTCTTGTATGAACTTCAGTTGCTGCAAAGCATAGAAACCTATCCAGTTGTCTTCATATCATCTGGAAAACAGCAATATGAGTCTTGTAACTCTGGGCTTTATCAGGTGAACCAATTCAGTATCATAGCATCTATTTCACGTATTATAGCACAATAGTTTGTAACTTCCGTTTCACTTTCTTTGTTCTCTCCCATGATAAAACACTGGGCAACTGTGTGTATGTCAGCATGGCACTTTGTCTCTAAAAGCTAATTAAATATACATTCTTTAAAAAGGAAGTATATGGAAGTGACTTTGGAGGCCTAGATTTTAAGCTTCTTTCATTTTTTTGACATCTGTTTGCTGAGCGCATATAATTTCTCCCCTGAATTATTTAAATGTCCCAGTGCTTTTCTCAGAAAAGGAAAGCTGAAGACAGATGCCCAGCCCCCAGATGGAAAACCCTAAAAAAAAAAATCAAGTAGAGTTAGTAAAACATTGGAATTTTCATCCACTGGGGAAACCCAGTATTTTAAAGAACCATATTCAATGGAAAATCAGATTAGAACACCTGTACAGCTCAGAAAGTTCCAGAGAACTATAGAACTATACTAAGACATCTCCAAATATTTCCTCTTCTTTTACCTCCTTCCCTGCCTTCAGCCTTAAAAAGCTGAAGAGTTTGGGTGTCCAATAGTGCTCCTGCGGAGAAGGCTGATGATCGCGCATCCTCATCCTGCCAGTCCTCGCTCCAAAGGAAAAGGCCCACTGTGCATCGCAGGAAACAAGCCACAACAGGAGGTGTTGCCTGTCGTGAGGAACAACACCCCACACGAATTGCCACTGCCAGCTTTCCCATGAGGAACAGCTATTTTACGGACTCTCTGTTCTCCACCGACAAAACACATTGATAGAAAATTTCTCACCGCTGCTACAAAAAGCTTGGAAGTGCAAACCATAACAGGATTCCAATAAGTAAAGAAGCAGAATTAAAATAGGATTTTTTTAAAACCATAATCTGCCAAGAGATATTTTTGATTACTTTTCTTTGAATAGGCTTGATATGTGAGGTAACAGTTTTTGGGGTTTCTTTTATTTTTTTAACCCTTGTTAACCCATCAGAGCTACTCATCCCTGGGCTTTCCGACCTTGCAGCCCTCCCAAGTCCTCCTGGGGACAGGCAGCTTGCTCACGACTTCTCCTCTTGCACTGCAACACCGTGTTTGTACATTTGCATCTTAAAGCTGCTCATCTTTCATTAAAAATTAATTTTATTTCACACACACGCCAAAAAAAAAAAAAAAAAAAAGAGGATGCAAGCAAGCTCTCTGGACTGTCATATGAAAGGGATAAAAATACAGCAGACCAGCTTCCAAAGCAGAAGTACAACACTTGGAGAGGAAGAGGGGAAAAATGTGCCGAAAATAAGGTTGCCTGGATACATTATCTTGCAGTTCATAATTTTAAGATGGAAGTTCGTTTTAACCTTGTTACCCATGTGGCCGCAGCTCACTGGGAGACCAAGCCCCTCCATGTGCCCTAACCAGCTGTGGAATGATTACTAAAAATGATCAATAATACAGCATTGGCCACACATTAAGGAAAGGTATAAAATCAAAAGGCTTCTAGGGTAAAATACAGCCGCAGCTGGTATGTGAAGAATCCACTACATCTGTGATTCCCTGTACAATATTGCTTGCAAAGCAACACGAGGAGTGGAGTGGGGTGGAGACGCCAAGGCCAAACCCTGTGATAATCCGGAAAACATGGGAACGAGATGGCACCAACAAAGAAAAACAGTGCAAAGGATGGAGCAGAGTGGAGACACTGTGGCTAAAACTCTGATAAACTGGGATCCTGGGGACAGAATGGAGCCCTCAAAGGTCTTACAGAATTGATATACTGCCCACTTGTTACCCTGAGCCAACAATCTGTCATTTTTTTGCTGAAATGCTGTCCGTTAGTGAACTTTGCTCATTATAGTGTCATTATAATACCAAAACACACCTCCATCCCAAAAGCTACCCGCCTCCAAGGTGCAACAACTCCTCCTTGAGTCTGTGCCCTGAATTTTTCGTAAACTATACCTTTAAATGCAAGGCAAGAAAATTTTACACCAATCATAATGAAAGTATTTATGACTAGAGTCACTCAAACTCCACCTTGAAGATAAAAAATAGTATAAAAAAAGCCCAAGACAAGGGGGATGTGAGGGAAGACACCATCTCCAGACTTCTGGGACCAGTCAACGGGCTGAGCCTCTCTTCCCCCCCTCATAAGGACGCTTGTGGGTAACATTCGAACACTTGGCTACACCAAGTGCTTCCCCGGGAAACTTAGAAATCTCTATATAGAGTGGTTTTATAACTTAGCGCTTTTGTAACCGAGCTATATTATCAACATCTTTAGTATTCTCATGTGCTTTGCAGACAGTCACTATCACTGGCAATGCAAAAGAACTTGTGTATCTGTTGTTTAAATAAACTGCACTGTGTAGGCAGCTCATCGTTTGGGTTTTCTCATTGAACGCGACCAAAGTGAGACCGTGTTAGTTCATGAGCACGACTGGGCTGAAAGTGCAGTCTGCTGTTAGTGTATGCAGAACCGTAACAGTTTAATATATTAAACGCGCCCGGGATGATAGCGGTGAATTGGGCATCACTCAGGATTTAAACCTAGCCGCACCTAGCCTCCCACCTCAATGACGAGTGTTAGAACACAAGGGGGTTTATTTTCTGCCAAAACTACTTTGCCCCTTAACACAACACCAGTCCCTGAGTGGGGCAGGTTGTGGGAGACCAAGCTCCTTCCCCAACCTGACAGCCACCCTCAGCCCTCAACTCGTTGACTCAGGACCCCAAACGAGGGACAACAGCTTGGTCGCAGCCCAAAGCAGCTACAGTGCACTCAGGTGAAATCATTGCAATGCACCTTAATGAAGATCAAGCAAGCGGGCACCAGTCTGCCACTGCTTCAGACACCTTGGGAGTGTGAGCTGCAATGCTAATCTTTACGTTTAATGCAGTAAAGGCCTTGGAAAGCACAGTTTTATTTGAGAGAGCAGACAGAAATCCACCCGGGCTGCCCTTTTCAACCATCATGCAGTGAATCGAGAGCAGGACCGTGCCCTCAGAGAGGGGGTTTTGCTTTCTTCCCCCAGCAAACAAGTCCCAGCCTCCTCCCTGCACACACCAGGCACTGTCTTCCCAGCCATCTCCACTCTCCCCTTCCTTTTCCATCCTCTCTTCCTACCATCATTACTTGGGGACGTTGTGATTTGGAGTCTGCTGCAAACGCCTGAAAAGCTCCACCAGTCTGAACCACAGCAGCGGCTCAGGAGGCTGAGGGCAGGATTTTCCACCCCCTCAAAAGGGGCATTTAGACCCCCAAGCTCCTTACTTTAAAAGCAATAGTTTCTAAAAACCATAGGCAGCCTCTGCAAACTTCTGACATATTTTGCAAGTCAATAGACCAGAAGCGAACCTCACCTGGCCCTGGGAAGCAAATTTAGTTGGTTTTTTTTTTCCTCTCGGAAGCTACACAACACATTATTGTCATGAGGGTGGTGAGAAAGTAGAAATCAAAAATCTGACAATCTAGCTACAAAAAAAAGTTCAGAGCCCAGGCAGGTGACCACGGCTGAGCAAGCTACCTTGCTGAAGCTTTGGGGATGCACGATGTCCTCATGTGGTCTCGCATCCCAAGGATGCAGAGGATGGCTGGGCTGAGGCTGGTCCCCTCCCACTGCGCGGAGGGAAGGAAGGCTGGTGGGTGCACACAAGCCAGGCTGCTCACCCCGCCACGCAAGCGTCAGTGCGCGCGAAAGGCAAGGCGCAGGACCATGCACCGGCAGCGAGCAGGACAGGAGCCCTCTGATAGACTGGTTTTGACCTCTCTTGGGTCATCGGAGACAGTCCCCGAGCCCCAGTTATCACAGCTCAGCTGACCTGCATGAATTGGTACCCGATGCAAACTCCACTGTGTGCCTGAGCCTGAATTTCCCCTCCAAACACATTATAATGGCTTGCTCTCAAGTCACCTCTGATTTTTATCGCCTGCTGCAAACCAGGCTTCATGCAGTGCTGTGAACTGTCTGTTGGGGATATCAGGTTTAAAGGTCTCGTTAATCAGCTTTCCATTGAATAATCGCTGAAAATAACCTTCCTTGGTTTTACTTACATATATATCACTCCTTGAACATGACTGACTGAACAGTGCAAGGAAATCTCTCATTTATGGATCTGGGCAAACGTGCACGACCAGGTGCTGAAGAGTATGGCACCTCAAAAATCATCCCTGTTTTGGAGAGAAGAGACATCTTGGCATTAACAGATATAAAATTTACTTGAAGCACCAAATATGAAGCTTTTGTTCGCACTCTAGGGAACTATTAAGTCTTACAAAGCTAAAGAATAAATGCTATTTTAACATCATGGAAAATAGGTCCTTTTTGAAATTCATGACCTGTTTCAGGGTCAGGGCATTTCAGTGGAGCTGTGTGTTATCATGATTACTACACGACTTCCAAGCAATTTTCCTGGACTTACATTCAGCAGGAAAATACAAAATTAATCTCAAGACCTGCCAGCTTTAGACTTCCCATTCTCTGAAAAGCCCTTAGGCAGGGAACTTGCTGCTAAGAAACCCAAAGGTCTGGAAAAAAATCAAAGCGACTTTTTGCAGCCATGGGGATCCGGGCCTTACTCTGCTCTGGCTGTACATAATTTTTTAATGTCAAATATTCTTTGCATTAACATGCTTTTCTGTCTTGTGCAAGGACAAAGGGAGGTAAGACTTCTGCCTTCTTGATTTTAACCTCGTGCAACAATCATCACTGCCCTTTTTCTGTCAGAGAAAGAATACTAACCTAGTTTGGAAGGCACCTCAGCGGCTCTCTGCTCCATCTCCCAGCTTGAAATAGGGTTGAACAGAGCCAGCACACCCCTGAAGATTCCTCCACAACAAGTTTTTTTTAAATCTCTACTGATGTGGATCCTCCAGGCTCCCTAGGTAACTTCTCCTGGTGACTCCCACCCTTACTGTCAGAATTTTCTCCTCTAACATCTGAATTACTCCTCCTTTGCTGCAAGCCTACGTGCACGGGCCACTTTCTATCTGGTGTTAGAAGAGGAGGGGGGATGTGAGAGCTTGCGTCTTTCTCGTCTTCAAAATCCTTGGAAAATCGCAGACACTGAGCAAAGGAGAGAGAAGACCAAAAGATACAGACTGGGCAGAATTCCTGTGTTAGTTTTATTCTCACATCAGATAAATTTGTCATTTTTATTTTATTCTAAATGCTAATGTGTGGCAACACCAGCTGCCAATTTAGAGAGACATACTTGGCATGCCAAGATTTATGTCACTGAGATTCGCATCCCTTATTTAATTCTTCTGATAGTCGCCAACCCTTCCAGAAAGACAGATTTACTTGGCACTCTTCAAAAAACACTTACTTGATGAACGATGCTACCGCAAATCACGAGCCTCCCAAACTCAAAGCTCTTTGTCTAATGAAAACTATTACTGCTTTTTAATAAGTTCTTCAGCATTTAAAAATAGCACTCCTAATTTCCTGCTCCACCGAGCACCACCTTGACTTCAAGTCAAATTATTCACAACCTCTTCTCCACCGGCCCTGGGGGATACAAGTCTTGCATTTTGGGGCTAAGTACTTCTCTCAACAGCTGTGAGAAGCTCTCTGAAGCAGGAAAGAGCAACTCACTCCTAACAGTATCAGACATCAAAGCTAAGTCACCCTTTTTTCCCTACTATTTTAACCCAAATGTTGGAGGGTAACAAGCGACAATACCAGCAGGATTTCTTTGAAGCAACTTATATTCAACTGCATTACATTGTCAGAGAGTGATAGTGTTAATTCAAGAGTCCACCAAAGAGATTAACGTTACCACACCGGCAAGATTTAACAGTTTTAGCTTGCTCTAGTTCTCACCAGGCACATTTCTCCCAGGGTAACACCAGAGGCAAAATACTCTCCTACAACACAAAGCCAAACAGAAGCGTGTCATACTGTGCCACAGTGTCACAAACCTTAGCACTAATTTTTAAAGCAGCTGTTTCGTCCACAAAACCAGTACGTGGGTCCGGCTCAGAGTCCTGCAGAGAACATCGGGTCTCCTTGCACAGGCGTCACCCTAAGATCCAGGCACACAAATGCTCCGAGAACTAGCAGAGCCTTCACACGGGCTGAAATTTCACCCTTCGCCCCAGCAGGAGCAGCATCACGACCCATCGCACCCGGAGGGCACAAACGTCACCAAGACCAATGAACTTTTTACTCTGTTGCCTTACCCTTTTTCAGAAGCTGTCATTAAACACTTCTTCCACTGCTTCTTGAATATTTACAGTCCTCCAAACCCACTAAATTTCTTCGCACATTTTTGTAAATGACTTTTCGGGTTACCTTATTTTTTCTTGTTGACACTTTATGCATTTCAAATATTCTTACAGGTAATTGAATCTCTTAAAAGTCTGGTCCTTTCCCAAACTGCCTGGCTTCCTGGAAACCCAACATTAATCAAATGCTCTTACAGATCTCCCTGTTAATCATTTCATTAAAACGCATCCTTCTATGCTTACATTTTTGTTTGTAAGCCACAAAAAGAAACAGTGCACCCTAGTGTGACCTACTTTTGCGTAAAACTAGGGAAAAAAATGTTTTTAACAAACATGGCAAATAAATTCTGCACAATATCTGCCTTTTTAAGTTCAAACAGAATCTTTCTGAGGACTTGAGGGAAAACTGTTTTTCTGACAAAATGTAACTGAGGGTTTGGTGAAATGGTAAAGTAAATATCGAACACCAAGAGAGCTCCACAGCTTTGTCCTAACTGTCTTCTTATATTTTTTTTTAATTCTGCAACCTATGCAATAAGAGAAAAAACAGTCAAGCACAAGCTGTCCGCATTTTGGAATTCAGTTATCCAACATCTCTGAAAAGACTTCGTCCTCCGATGCCGTGGATCTATGAAACAAATACCAGCAAGTTCTTTCTCTGTGAAGTTTTTTTGGGGCTATTGACTCATTTAGTTCATGCAAACGGCTTCATCCCGAGTGCACAAGTTGTGCACCTCGAGGAAAAAAATAAAATCCAAACCCAACCCCTGGTTTGCCCTGTGGATACAACTCAAGCTGACTCCAAGGGAACTACTCGCAAAGGTTATAACTGCAAAGGTAAAACAACATCCAGAGAACACTGTAGAAAGAGAGCACATGAACACGGTGGGAACTCACACTTATAAAACATGAGAAGGTCGCTTTGCAAATACCCTCAAAATACATTAAAAAGTCCACTAGAAGCTTTTATTCCAAAAGTTAAAAAAAAATTACTCCATAACATTAAATGGTAGTGTTTATCCAAAGCTTCCAGCAAACTTAATAGCAGCTTCTCCTTAATTTTCTTTTTAATATTGTCGTGGTTTAGGCTGGGCTCGCCACTAAACGACAACAGATGCTCAGATTAAAAGATCCCTCTCGCTCCTCAAGAGAAGGGAGAGAGAATAAGGGAGGGAGACTTATGGGTTGAAAACTAAAATTACTTTAATGAAACATTAATGACAAAAAGAAAAAATAAGAATATCAATAAGAAAGTCAAGAAATATACATAATATATAAAACCTTATCAAGCTCCCAGGATGACAATCATGTCACCAGTGAGCACTGGGGAAGTTGTAGACTGGACTCGGTGACGGATGGGAATTGGATTCCAGATCTGGATTCTGGAATGCATGGATCGGGATCAAAGAACAGAGTCCTCCTCGGACACCGGCCATTGCAGAAAGAGGGCTGACCCTTTGATCCCTCAGCTTTATACTGAGCATGAGGCAGATGGGATGGAATACCCCGTGGGTCAGTTTTGGGTCACCTGTCCTGTCTGCTCCTCCCCACAGGTGCGACCCCTCTATGCTATTGCGCTTCCGACCCTCCAACGGGGCAAGTAACAAAGTTAGCTGCCCGTGGGGGTTAAAGCAGTAAGTACAAGCAAGAACCTCTCTGCATACCGTGCCTGGGCATCAGCTATAAAGGTCAGACATTATCTGCTAGAAGCCGACACTGTCTGAAAAATAAGCAGTTAGTTTCAGGAAGTGCCATTAGTTTGAAGAGGCTTAGCTGCAGAGTAAAATTACTGAACGAAAAATTCGTTCTGTTCTGCTTCAAACCAGGACAAATATCTTTATCAACAACCTGGACGAGGGGATTGAGTGTACCCTCAGTAAGTCTGCAGAAGACATCAAGTTGGGTGGGAGTGTCGACCTGCTTGAGGGTAGGAAGGCTCTACAGAGGGATGTGGACAGGCTGGATCAGTGGGCCGAGGCCAATGGTATGAGGTTCAACAAGGCCAAGTGCCTGGTCCTGCACTTGGGTCACAACAACCCCATGCAGCATGACAGGATTGGGGCAGAGTGGCTGGAAAGCTGCCCGGCAGAAAAGGCCCTGGGGATGTTGGTGGACAGCTGGCTGAATATGAGCCGGCAGTGTGCGGTGAGGCTGTGCCTCGAATACCATGTTCAGTTTTGGGCCCCTCACTACAAGAAAGACATTGAGGTGCTGGAGTGTGTCCAGAGAAGGGCAATGAAGCTGGTGAAGGGTCTGGAGGACAGGTCTTATGAGGAGTGGCTGAGGGAACTGGGGTTGTTCAGCCTGGAGAAGAGGAGGCTGAGGGCAGACCTTATTGATCTCTACAACAAAGGAGGTTGTAGCAAGGTGGGGGTCGGTGTCTTCTACCAAGTTACAAGTAGAGGACAAGAGAAAACAGCATCAAGTTACACCAGGATTGGATATTAGGAAAAATTTCTTCAGAGAAAGGGTTATCAAACTTTGTAACAGGCTGCCCAGGGAAGCAGTTAAGTCACCATCCCCGGAGGTATTTATAAGACATGTAGATGTGGTGCTTAGGGACATGGGCTGGCAGTGGACTTGGCAGTGCTAGGTTAATGGTTGGACTTGATGACCTTAAAGGTCTTTTCCAACCTAAACGATTCTGTGATTCTAAGATTTGCAAACTGAGACAACCTTCAAATGTGAGCGTGGCTTTCCTTGTGCTAAGGACACAAGTGATGCAAAAGTGAAATGAGTCTCTGTAAAATAAAGAGGACAAGAGCATGCAATGCCTAAGACAAGGCAGGTCCTGCCTCGACTCTCCTGTGCTACAAACCTTCCGAGGATTATTTTTCCTCTTTGCTATGAACAGTCTTGCTGGACATAGAGTACTGATAAAAACCAGACTGTTGCCATTTTCCTTCAGATTTTTCTTCAGAATATCTGTCTTTTGGTTGATGATAGATGGATTTGGGGATTGGAAAATTTTTGTCTATGTTCTAAGACAAGTATGAAGAATCAGCCTCAGGCAGCTATTTAAAAACCAAACTTTTGACGGTGTGCTTAAATAGAAATGTGCTTTTATATATATATGAAGAGAAAACACGCACAGGACAACCTATTCTCCTAGAGAAAAACTATCAAAAGAACTAATGGTTCCAAAATAAGGCTAAAATTGTGAGTGTAGGACAATTATTTTTTTTTATAGCATTGCTTGGGAAATGACATCTAGTAATAATTACAGGTATGTGAATTCCTTCAGTAACCAGCATATTCCTTAACTTTTTACACTAACTAACACTGCCTTGGCCTTATTAGATATTCAAAAGAATCTGGACTTTGGCCACAGAGCATATTTGTACTGCCTTTAACCAGTGCTTTTTGAAATCAATAGCATCCATACGCTCCAGTGCACTGAGCTTGCTCCTCCAGGGTCAGGGAAGAGGCCCAGTTTAATATGCACTTAATTCAATTAAGAGCTACACAGCAACAGCCTCTAGTAAATTTTAACCTCTCCTCCATGCATCGTTTACTAACCCGCCATTAATTAAACACAGTTATTAAACTAGCATGTTTGTAATTACTGTATTTTCCATGAATGAACAAAAGCTATTTATGGGATCCAACCAAACAGTGCACAGTGGTTGTTCATTCATGGTGCGGGACTGAATGCAGATGCCCGAAGCCAGCTGGCATTTCGACAGCACAAACAGCAGTGAATAGACGCATAGAGGCAGGTTCGTACAAATATCTTCTGCCCAGAAGAGAACACCATATTGGAATATTTAAAGTTTCTGCTTTGAACATTTACTGCTGAAAAAGGCACCACTGCCAGGTGCCTGGATACCCAGAGGAGCCACTGTGTGTGTTAACAAGCCCAACTCACAGGTATAACCCCTCTGCAGATCTAACAGGTTGCACTCCATCATCTTTATAAGTGCATTTGAAATAGTTTGTCACAAAGTGCCATTAGATATTAGGAAATACTAAATACTAGTGTTACCACCACGCGCAAACATGTGTCTCCCATCTATCAAACCGCTGGAAAGAATCTGCTTTGGGTGGTGAGCGATGGAAACATGTGGCCACAGATGGTTGACTGACAAATCCTCTGCGTAACCAGTGGCATGTCATCATGAAACACCCAAACCTGCGCAAGTGGATGGGGTTACAGGACGTGCAGCCCACACCTTCCCACTAAAGCACGTTCTGCACCTTCAGGTAAAAAGATTAAGATTCTTCAGGTGAAGCAGCAGATCATTCGGCATGTAGGTTTGACATTGCATGCAGTCTAAGGCAGCTGCAATGCTCACATTAGCCAGAGGTCTATCATCATGAATTATCAAATTTAAACAAACTAGTCAAGTGACAGCAAAGCCAGAGAAAGAAAGGATTTTTCACTTACACTACTAATCCAGAAATGTGTAACAAACACATGAAAAGTCACACAGAGATTTGAACTATAAAAAAAAAAATAGGGTTTAACTAAAAAAAAAAGGAGGGGGGGGGGTTTATCCATCTTTGCCAAAATAAAATGCTAAAAAGTTTTGGGCACATGGTTTTTCATTCATGTGCAAATATATGACCCCAAAACCCCACACTGTTTCTATCTGGGAATGTTTTTAGCATAAGCAGAGCAATGGGAAAAGAAGATTGGGTTTAGACTTAGTTCACAAAATCAGCAAGAAAATTGCCAGTCTTTTACCTAGAAATGTAGCAAATAAGCCATTCTCAAGATGCAGTAAGACACATTTGCCATACTGGTTTCAAATCCCTCACAGGGAGGGGGATTGCACCCTGGCCACCTGCCTTTTGGGTAGGTCTCATTAATATCTTCCAGTTTGTATCAGGTACTTTCAATATTCAGCATGGATGACTCTGCAAGGCATGTGAAGGCAAGACCTGGGCTGCAGGTCCCTGATGCACTGAACGCTGAGCCATGGTATAGAAAAGTAGGGAACCTTCAACACTGAGAGGACCATCATAATTCTGTCCACTTGGGTGGTGGTGTCCTTCTCCCTCAAAATGGGAGAGGCCCAACATGGAGAGGAGGAAACGGGGTGAACGGTCTCACCATAGGGTCAGTGGGCAGAGGGTGCCAATGCCATCTGATGACATGACTGCAGATGCTCCACCCTGAATTCGGGAGGATGGTTTAGCAAACTGAGAGGCAGCTCTTGTCTGAAAGTCACATCTTGCAATGGATATCTTCCAGTCTCAATGTACAGATGGAGATCAGTGACAAGTGGTGTCCCTCAGGGGTTTGTATTGGGACCAGTACTGTTTAATATCTTCATCAATGATATAGACAGTGGGATTGAGTGCACCCTCAGCAAGTTTGTGGATGACACCAAGCTGAGGGGTGCGGTTGACACACCTGAGGGATGGGATTCCATCCAGAGGGACCTGCACAAGCTCAAGAAGTGGGCCCATGTGAACTTCATGACGTTCAACAAGGCCAAGTGCAGGGTCCTGCACTTGGGTTGGGACAGCTCCTGGTTTCAATACAGGCTGGGGGATGAAGGGATTGAGAGCAGCCCTGCCAAGGACTTGGGCGTACTGGTAGATGAAAAGCTGGACATGAGCCAGCAATGTGCGCTTGCAGCTCAGAAAGCCAACCATCTCCTGGGCTACTTCAAAAGAAGTGTGGCCAGCAGGTCAAGGGAGATGATTCTGCCCCTCTACTCTACTCTGGTGAGACCCCACCTGGAGTACTGCATCCAGCTCTGGAGCCCTCAGCACAGGAAAGACATAGACCTGTTGGAGCGGGTCCAGAGGAGGGCCACAAAAATGATCACAGGGCTGGAGCACCTCTGCTATGAGAACAAGCTGAGAGAGTTGGGGTTGTTCAGCCTGGAGAAGAGAAAGCTTTAGGGAGACTTTATGGTGGCTTTTCAGTACTTAAAGGGGGCTTATAAGAAAGATCGGGACAGACTTCTCAGTAGGACCTGTTGCCATCGGGTAAGGCATAATAGTTTTAAACTAAAAGAGAGCAGATTCAGACTAGATACAAGGAAGATAGCTTTTACAATGAGGGTGGTGAAACTCTGGCCCAGGTTGCACAGAGAGGCATTCAAGGTCAGGTTGGAGGGGGGCTATGAACAACCTGATGTAGTTGAAGATGTCCCTGCTCATTGCAGGGTGGTTAGACTGGATGACCTTTAAAGGTCCCTTCCAACCCAAACTATTCTATGATTCTATGATTTGCCAACAAACAGCAGAAAGGCAGCTACATGAAATGGAACCATCATGGGTGTAGGCCCCATCCTTGGGTCTCTGGTTTTACAAATGGGCACCGTTCAGGAGAGGATAGGTTAGATAAGAAGCCCCAAAACTTTCTTCTCACTCCCTATTTTAAACTCATTATGAAATTCTTGTCTTATTTTGCTTCATGGTCAGAAAGAAGCACCATTCTGCTTTCCTAGCAGCATTAAAAAGCTTGCACACACGTTCCCAACAGCCCCTACTCACTGAACACATCTGCAACTCAGGAGCAATTACCCGTGGAGCATGTTGCCTTTTGGCCTGCTCATTTGTCTTCTAACAATTATTCTGCTTTTCAAAGGACAAACTCCTCCCCTCGCACAAGCAGATGGGGTAATGTCATCTCTCGTTCTTAGAGGAGCTTTGACCAACGTTCTGACTTTGGCATTAAATAGAGCAGAAGTCTGCAGAGCTACCTATGCTTTATGGCGTATTTTTTTTATGCATGAGCTCTGCTGTCAACAATGTCAGCAGGAATATGCATGATGTTACGTGCAGTGTTTGTCAGCTGGTCAATTACTATGCAGCAAGGGCCTGGGAGCAGCGAAGAGTGGAAAATCAGAGCCCCCTTCATTTAAATTTATAATCTGCAAAATCAGGACAAGGAAGGAAAACCGCAGAAATCGGTAAGCTTTAGCCCGAGATTCAAAATGCTGAAGGTGCAGGAGCACTGGTGATGACTCACAGCCTGATAAACATGTGGGACGGCAGAGAGGCACGCAACTGAAACAGACGGAGGAATACACACATTGAAAGCTGTAAGGCAGCAGAGCCTGCCCCTGGACCAGGGGAGGACAAAAGCAGCCGAGTGACAAGGAGCACAGGGAAAGGAGAAGCCCGCGAGGCGTCTCTGCTCAGCAAGGACTGCAGGAAGATGAGTGGCAGCAGTGGGGACTTGCTCCTGAAGACACCCTGCAGGGGTGTCCCAGCTCTGAGGCAGGGTGTGAGGGGATGCGCCTGGCACCATTCATAGCATCGCTGGAGATGACAGTGGGCTCCCAACGGAGGGACACAATAGCACTTTATTGCGGCCAACAGCTGGCAGCAGCTGCTACACTCAAAGGTTGCAAATCAGCTTGCATTATAATCTCCTGGGTTTGCATACTCATAATGTATCGTATTTGGTCTTCAGAGACAGATCTGCCACTTTTTTTTTTTTTTTTTGAGGAGGAAGAAACAGTTTTCATAAAAAGCTCTTGACTATTGTATTGCAGGTGAAGATGAGTGGGAAAAGTATAGTTGCCAAAACAAGGAAATATAAATGCATTTCAGCTGAACAAATCTCCCTGAAACCTGGGAAAGGCTCCCCCTCCCAAAGGAAGGGGGTCCATGATGGTGGGGAAGGAGGATGCAAGCAGCTATGGGAGAGGTAAGCTTACTCCCACTTGAAGGATATACTTGTACATACCACGAGTAACTCCCCAAAGCAATACTTATCAGTAAAAACAAGCATAAGAAGAATTTTCTTAATCATGTGACTCTCTCAGCTCACCATCAGGATCTACCCAACACTTTCAGTTTTAAGCTGTTCGCTATAACCAAGCTTACCAACACCGCTTAAGACTGTGTACAACAGTAGTTTGAAACAACTCAGAGTGGAGTAGCTAGATTTAGCTCCAATACTCTGCATATCTGAAATTCCTCCTCTTCCTAACTTTTTGTTAAAGATGCGTGTTATAAACTCCATACATCAGAAGGCAAACTGTGGCATGTAGGCCACTATTGTTACTCACAAACTCTGCTATCCCATTTACAGGCTGGACGGTTTTTTTCGGTTTTTACGTCAAGCATCAAACAATGGGAGTAAAACCAACAGCACAAAGCATTTAGTCAGCCAAGTATCAGTGCCTCACAGGGGACCAAAGACGACATCTCAATGATGTGCTTTGGCTCACAAACCAGACTACTGGGAGCAGATGAGAAACGGTAAAATACTGAGTAATTATGCATAGCAATGACAGAAAGATGCGGTTGCTGATGCAGACGCAAACACATCTTTTAACTGTTGTCTTGTTCGCAAAACAGGTGCTCAGAAAAAGTACTAATTACTGCAAATGACAGGAAGCTTGGACTGCACATCCTTCCTTGCCTCCACGAAGGAACGAAGCCCTACATGTTGGTATGGTTCAAGTCCCTTCTTGTCCCTTCTTTTGTTTTACCTCTGAGTTGCTCTTGTAGCATAACTGTTCTCCTTCGCCTACACAAAGGGCCAATACGAAGTTGGAAGAGAGATCAGAAGTCTTATTGGAAACTTGCCCTCTTTCTGCCCTCTTTTGAGCTCTGAGGGTCTACATAGGCAACTATTTCTCCCCTTGTTTCCAGACCTTCACTCAGGGATCTGCTTACAGACTTCCTCATGACTTGATTACACATCGCCAGTGGTGCCTGTACTGGGGTTGGATGCCTAAAATCCCTTCTTTTACTGGGATTTGGGCACCTGGAGATTTCACTTTTCAAAAATAAAAGGCCCAAAAGGTGAATTTAATTGTGCTGACATCCTTGCTCATCCAACACAAAAGCTGGGTTGCTCCGCATCCCCTCCAGCAGCATTCCACCAAGCCTGGGCACTGGGTTGCACTCTCAACAGCAGGAGCTTAGAAGAAGGCACTAGAGCAAGGCTGGATTCAGCCCCCAACACTCCCCTGCTTCTGTTCCTCCACCCTAACCCAGGCGACAGCATCGCCCTCCCTCCCAGGGAACTGAGGCCACCACGGCCCATGTCAGCCTGCCTGCAGGGCAGAGAGGCTTCAGCTGAGCGCAGAGCATGACTGAGGAATACAGCTCCACTGGTCCAGCAGCCAGGTTCTGACAGCAAGGAGGACATCCCAGCCACCTCCCTGCTGGCAGCACTCCTTTCCCTGCCCCAGGGTAAGATGCCCTGGGTAAAATTCAGACATCCAAAGCCAAAAACCTTGTTGGCTGTTCTCAGCAGCATACTGAGCATCACTCCTGGTGCAAAGGAGGGGGCAGATCTGCACAGCCTGGGGAGGACATGAATGTGCCACCAGCCATTACAGGCCATGGCTGCATCGTGGGACTACACCCAAAATGCCAATAGGACCCAGGTTATGCCACCAAAATGCTCTTGCAGCAGACAGAGCGAGAGATTGTTCAGAGAGATTATAACCACTCTCGCCCCCAAAGAGTTTGGAGCATAAAAGACATTCTTGTGTTAGACGAGTAAGAGACCCCGTAGGGAGGTTAGAGAGACAGAGACAGACTTAATTTGCGAAGTTAAGCCATTTCATTCATGGAGCTGCTCTGCAGCACTTGCAGTATTGACATGAGCAGACAGTAATTGCCAGGATTGTTTTCTGCTGAGCTCTCACTTTCCAAAAAGTCATTACCCAATCAGTATGGAAAGTCATTAGCTAATCCCCTTAGGATCACACTGTTAACAGAATTTGGTGGACTGCCTGGACCCTGGCCGAGAATATTATATATGAACACACAAATGCAAGAAACATCTTAAGCATTACTCTGTGGGGTCCTCAGCTGCACTGGGCAGAACCTCGTTGCACAAACACTGGGTGCTTTTCTATGCCAAGTTCAATCCAACCAATTTCCTAACACAATTTCGGAGAATTTCTCAACTGTCCTAAATTGCACCAGTCTGTAATTACCCATAGTTGCTGCTGCATTTCTAACAGCATGTCCCCGGTGCCAAGAAGATGAAAATCTGCAGAGGTGGTTCTGCACCGGTGGAGAAGACAACCATCAGTGGGCAATTCAGAGTATGCTGGGTGCCAGGGCAGAGCACGCTCCTCTCTCAGCCCGCCAGAGAACAACTTACATACACCTATGCTAATTCAGCAGAAGGAACAATATGCTCACTCTTGATCCAAATTAAAATTGCACTGCAAGATAAACCAGTCATGTGCAGAACCCAGATTAACTAATGCAAGACCACAAGCTAAAGAAAAAACAACCTCAGGATTAAAGATGAGAGCATAGGGAATTGGCTGAGGCAAAGGGAAGACGTAACAGGCAAATGATATCGAGGATACCTGGATTTAGCAAAATCAGGGAAACTAGGGAAAGAGAAAATTGCAATTTGAGATGAGGATTTGCAAGGATTACTTCTTAAGAAAACAAATTCTAAGCAGAGCCCTGGGGTCTGGCACGAGACCATTGCTGGCCAGTGCAAAGGCAGCCTGGGTTCCAGCTTGAGTAAACAACTTCTCTAGAAGTAATGATTTAGTTAAGGCACATCTTGTCTCTAAATGCACAGCAGCTCTGCTTTTTTACCAGTTATTTCTCCATAAAAATTTGTCATCGTATGGAAGACAGTGATTTGCACTGAGTTTGTTGACAGAAACTGGTGGTTACCATGGGAGAGAAAACAAACTTCAATTCCCGGTAGGTCTGCAAATCCCAAGTACTTCCCTAAATGAGCTGCACACGTGTGAAACATCCCCCTCGGGCCCCTGACGCACAGGAGGGAGCATTGCTGGACAGATGGGGCTGTGATGGTGGTTTGATAATCATCTGCACCTGGTGGCATCCATGATATGATGGGGATGGAAACAGGTAGAGGTAAAAAGGAAAAAAAAAAACCAAACAAAACCAACCCTGACTTATCAAGTACAATTTCACATGTGTAAAGAGTTGGGAATCCAAAGCTAAGTGAGCGCACTAAGCACTTCTTGGTAGATACTGAGGGTTTTCTGGTTTTATTATCCAGAGTTCAGACTTTATACTTAACAGAAGCCCTCACCCAAAACTGTGAGCACCCCACCTGTTACGAAGTTTCTGCCAGCATCTCTGGGCAGCAGAAACCCTAACATACCAAGCACTTTGCCTCAGATGTAGATACGTTACTCTCTCTACATACAAACTATTACCCCAACTGTACTGCTTTGACAGGCACTTGTGTCAAGCAAAGCAGTGCCTATCAGCCTTCTTCAACTATGTATTTATTGTCTGCAACAAAGCACTTAAAAGATTTAGGGGAAAACAGATTAAAAAGAAAAAAAGAGGAAAAAAAGTCCTTGTCCTCTACACATGCACGTCCTTAGATTAGGCTTCACTTCATTATACCCAGGCCAGTTAAACCTGTCTTAGCTGGAGAAGCAGATCCTGCCCGTACACCTTTGCAGTGGCCACAGCCCTTGCTCCTCCTCGCATCGCTGCTCAGAGCATTCCCATCCTGTTGACGCAGGCACCCGCGAGGGACCGGCGCATCCTCCCACAGCAGTACCCAGACCCACTCCACAGGGAGCAAAAGCAGCAGCCCAGGCGGGCAAATGCCCACCTGGTATTTCTTATACCAGAAGCCCAAGTTCTGGGGTGCGTATCATGGGAAGCCGACCAAAAGGCCAGACCAGGCAGCTACGGAGCTGGCTGCAGCCTGGCATCGCACTTGCAATTAACTTTGACTGTCTATAATTTGAAGAAAGGATACGCCACGCCACATCACACAGCACAAATATCCCTCCATGTGGTACTGACTGCGCTTTTTATAAACTACCAGTTTCTGCTGCAACGTTTCTCCCAAGAAACTAAAGCAAAGTGCAAAATAACTCTTGAAATATGCTGATTTTGTACATATGGAGAATCAGGACAGCTACATCATAATATTTTGCTGAAGTGAAATATTAATTGCAGGTCTGTGGCACTGCCTCCTTTCTTTGTTGGAAATATTAGCAAGATAGTCTGTATCCATAGTATGGAAGCTGTGATCTGTTGAATAAATTTGGAACTAGAATTTACTTAGTGGGTTTTTTCACCCTGTTTTTTCATTGCTTTTAGGAGAGGGTAACGAGAAAACCCACCCACACAGCCAAATATTCAGCTGCAAGGAAATACCCTGAAGCCATTCAAATCCATAGCCCAATCCAGCTCTGGTTGCCCCAACATTTAGAAAGTTGCCCTGTGGTATTCTGGAATATGTGCAATTTCTGCAGCAGGGATTTCAGGTGAGAAGGGAGAGAAAATGTCCGCGATTTCCTGAATCTTTGCATTTTAGATTTTGAAAGGAAGAAAGAAGAATTTTAATTGCTATTGTATGAAAAGGATCTTCAGTAATGTTTCGCTTAGAGAAGATTTTTTTTATGCTTACATGTGTACTCATATCTGCTAAAGTCATCTTTATAAAGAGGTTCAGAAAGAATAAACTTAGAAAAAAAGACAGCCATCACAGATTATAACCAGCATTTTTCCATGAATCATCTCCACTGTATACAGTAAGAAAGCTTCCAAGACAACCCATTAGGTGACCAACAGAAATATTCCAGATTTTGGATGTTTTACTGCAAGGCTGTGTGTCCCTTTGAGGAAAGGCTAGAAGAAAAAAATGTATTTATTCTCAGAAAGAGGGGTCTGAACATAGTAACAGTCTTCAAAGCTGTGTAAGGTTATAAAAAGGACAGCAGTCAATTCTACTCTATGCCCATTGAGAGTAACCAAAAATTAATCAGCTTAGTTGCCAGTGAGGAACATTTAGGCTACGCATTAGAAAAAAGCTGCAAGGACAGGGCACAGAGGAACAACCTAGTAAAGATGATGTGTGATGTCCTTCTCCTAGGTTTTTCAATGAACAGACTAAGTAAGCTAGGATCCATACATCAGAGGTGGCCTAAGTATACTGGTCCTGCTCCAGGATGGGCAGTTGGATCCCACAGTTCCCCATATCCCTCTGGGTTTATATTTTGTTGCCTTTATGGTCCATAAGCGTCCTTGGAGCAAAAGAGATACCCAGCAGAAAACAGACACAATTCTCCTCAACAGCTGAGAGCACTCCTATTGAATGCTGTGTCCTCACCAAGAACACAGACGTATTTTTTCTATACTGACCCCAAAGCCCGGTGCAGGAAAACAGATATTCACATATTTGTACTCAACACCCATGTTACGGCAGCTAAGCAGAGGTAAAACAAACATCAGCGGAAGAAAAGTTTCTGCTCTGACTTCAAGAGCAAAGCAGACACCTCCGATCCCCAAGCAAACAGGCTTGGGAGGGATCATACCATTCAGTCAGAACAATCATTCCCACAGTACTGTCAGAGGCAAGAAAATCCACGAGCAAAGCATGACAGCCAGCGCCTCCAGCAACCACAAGTGACATTACCTTGGTTACAGACCCACATCGAACTCAAACCATTCGTGGTAGCGATGCACCGGAGACGATGGCTCCGAGACTCAGCTGGTCCTGGAGCTCCAAATCAAGTGGGAAGATCTCCTGGTTTCCTACTGAGCTCCTGATGTATATAAGCACTGGCTCAGTGTCCACAGGCAACACCTATGTTTGGGATCCATGTAAGTTTCTGCAGTTTGTACAGCAGCAGGCTGCACCAAAAGGGTAGTATTTTCAAACAAATTCCCCGAGGCAGAGGAAAACATCTGTCACCCCCCCACACAAAGTCTCCCCTGCCACCCACACATGGGCTGGACACCACATTGTGCTGTCAAAAACCTCAATCTGTTTTTAACAACTAAGGAAAAACATTTCCGGCAAAATGAAACTTAACCTAAATGTTCCTTTGCCAAATGATGCCGCCTCCTTTCTGGTTACATTTATGGGGGAAGGAAACTCATGACTTAGGAAAACAAATGAATAAATCACTGGTGACTCCCATCCCACAAAAGGTCTCCTACTTCTCAGAAAAAAGGCTTTCAAATGCTGAAACAGACCATTCAAGATCAGCAATGCACCCTGAAAAAAGCTCTCAAGTGAACCCAAGTTCTACCTTGTCTTGGTTTTTAATTGTTCTAAAACTTAAAAACACGTAAAATGCCAGCAAGGCATGGGGCAAAGCAGGACACCAAGCACTACCCACCCCAGAGATACACATGCACATGCAAGGCAACGGCAGCAGCATATTTTCAACCAAACCCCAGAGAAACCAGCCGTGAGAGCGACCGGCTCTTCCCCTAAAGAACCACAGCAAAAGCCGACAAGGCCCAGTTGCAGCCCAATTTTAATTTTCGGGGCTGAGCTCAGTAAGCCAGAGTTTAAAACGGAGACTTACTCTTTTCTTGCTGGTGGGGAAAGTCAACTAATTCACAATGAGGAAAGAAAAGTTCAAGCGCCTTTGAGGAGGCGATGGTTGGGGTGCGCTGTCCGACTGATGGGTTTGCCAGGACTAAGCACTATTTACCCTTTCCAGCCTTTTATTGCAAGCCTGTCCTACAACTGTTCTGTGCCTACACACTGCATCTAACATCATAACCAAATGCACATGGTTAGGTATTCCTGGGGGATGTATCTGGATGGGGTTATTTGCTGCTTGCTGCAGCCCCTCGGTGTCCTCTTCTCTACTAACGTATTTCTGGAGTTTGAAGATATGGAGCTGAATCATTCCTCCCACCAAGTCCTTCCCCCAGCAGCAACGCTGTTGCTGGCCTCAATGCCTCTCCATTCAGCCTCTCCTTTCAGTTTTACCATTGGCACATACTTCCCCACAATATTTAAGAAAAATTAAGATAAACAGTACACAGCGTAGCCCTGATGCTACAGTACACTCCTTGCTAAAACAAGGATGCAGGGTGGTAGCATTCAAAATCCTACAGGCATCTTAATCCCAGCTAAGGGTTCCCAGTATCTACCCCAGCTACGGGAAATCAGACTGGTTTGGGGAGTACCTGACACCCTCCCTTCCTGTACTACTTTTTCCAGCTATCTGAAAAGAACTTAATGAAGTCCGTCAAAAGGACATAAGAAGCACATACTCAAGAAGCTCAGAAACGGACATTCAAATTACTGCTTTTCTGTTTTTCATACTCAGATGGCTGTTGAAGATACACAGACAAGCATGGAAAGGAAGGCCAGCGCACCAAGCCTGCTCTCCGTGCAGGTGTGTGTTAACACCAGGTACATGGTACCACGTTGAGTTTTAACCATCCCATCAAACAACAGGATGAAAGCATGCTCATATGTAACATCACGAATAGTTGGAACATCCCATCATTCCCAATAAATTCAGCCCCAGCTATAAGATTTCATGGACCTCAGACAAAGATCTCTGCATGTCTGACTCTACAGATACAACCTGATATTGCAGATCTTCTTTGCATTAATTCCCTGTTATTGAAAGGGTCTGACGTTATTAATCTTTACATCCACTCAATTTCATATGCTTTTACTGACAAATACTCTTAAGACAAAAGAGTTCAAAAAATCACTACAATTAAATCCTTCATGATGCTTTCCATTAAAAAAAAAAATCAAAGCCATGAAAGAGAAGCAGACATTAATTAATAAACGCATTCACAAAGCAAGCTCTAAACCTCTAACAAGACTTTGCCAGAAATACTCAATAGCCGGGAGTTTCTGATGAAAGCCGCATTAAGTCAGCTTGTAAATCAGTTCCAGCTTTTCCTCTGTAACTCAAGGAAGTCTTGGGTACTTACAGAAATTACGGAATTTGGAGAGGGGGAAGGGCAGACCGAGGCCCCAAAGCAGAGGAGTCTCACACCAGATTTCCTTGGAGCTACTACAAGTGTCTATCATCATTGAGCTTAAAAACCCTTCACAATATAGACCAGCTCAACAATAATCATTGTCATCATCCGTCCTTTCATAGGAAGGCTGTTTGCAAGAGCGAAAGCAAACGGACAGTAGTTTGCTCATGGCTAGAAACAAACCTTTTTTAAGTCTAACAAGGGTCAAGCCAGGACCACCCTACGAGCTGCTCTCTTCCTGGCTGTTTTTCTGTTCGGCTTGATCAGCTGGTGGTGTCGCCTCCAGAGAAATAGTTTGGCTAGATACATTGAACTCTACACTTCGGAACACACCGTTTCAGCCATCGAGGCCCCAACATGTCCCCCACCAGGGTCTGAGGACCAGGGCAGAGCCCAGCCGACGCCAGCAGACCCCGTCCCCAAGCGTGCAGGAGGAGGGCGAGTTTTTCTAAAGACCCAAAGCACCCCACTGACTCCCATCCAATGCTGGTAACTACAGAGTAGACACACAAGAGACTTCAAAGCAAGGAGAGAAGGGAGTATTTCATAGGAGATATTTTTTAAGTGAGACAAACAAAAAGTTTCTCTTTTACTTATGTTATAAGCAAAAAGTTAGTTCCCATCCCATCCATCTCACCTTCCTTTCTGTGATAGCAACTTTTCTGCAGATGCCCTCTCTGGTTAAAAACAACATACTTAATTGTCCTGTTGCACACTGAGCTTTTAAAGCCAACAGTTCATTGTATCAAGGCAGAAAATATAGTTTTATAACTACTGTTAAATAAATTACTTCAGAAATCATACAGCTTAAAAAGGTTTTCCACAATTATGATAGATATTATAAAAGTGATTTGTTGGCGTATTAGTCACAGACGCATGTGTACTGGTCTGCTGGCCAAAACACTTCAAGATCAAAGGAGAAGCTGAAAGTGGACAAGAATATTTATTATTTTGATGAACACCACGTTCAAGAAGTCATCTCCACGGCCGTGGGCTGCACAAGTACAGAACAAACTGATACTGTCCTCAAAAGCTGAGAGCTGAAGCACAGGCCACAAAACAGATCCGGGCGGGTGGTACAAGTCAAGGATGAATGAATGCATCAACACCTCACTTTAATTTCAGTGTATTAAAAAAGGTATACTTAAATCTCTATCACTCCATCATGCTGCCTCTGTCATCGTGTAACCATTATGTAAGGCAGTATAATTAAAAATAAACTTTTCACTCCCCAGCAGCAGTTATGCAATAACATTTAATTAACTGAGATCCTTCATGTTTAAGAGAACATTTAAGGAGTTTAAGTTATAACTCAATGCCTTTCCTCATAGCTTCATATTCAAATCCTCCAACAGAAACTATCTGCATCTTCTCATCTCTTCGGTACCGAGATGGTTTGTCAGGTTTTATTTGGTTTTATCTGCTTGCAAGATGCTGTCTTGGGGTCCTATAAATGCAGAGACATATTTTGTGCAATCTGTCAGCAACTGTCTTCAGATGCAAGGCCACAGGGAGCTGATGAGCTTTTTTCTTATCAGAATGAGTCACAAAAATGGATTATCCACACTTAATCCTCCTCAAACTGGTGAATTTCCCGGTTTTTTTGTTCAATAAAAATAAAATAAAACGAAAATTGGCCTGATGAAACCTTGTAAGAACAGTTTTCCCTTGGGATGCCCTGGCAGAAAAGAAATATTGCTCTGCCGTTTTAGAGGACCACAGAGTTTCCAGCACCCATTCCATTGTACTCCAAAAGCAAGCATCTCCCTGCTTCCAGCGCTCCTTCCCAGCACTGTGGATGGACTCCTCCATGCCCTGGGTTTTTTTTTGGTCACATCATGTGCCCCCACATGATGTTTAGTATCCATGTTTTGGGGGTTCTTTTGGGTTTTTTTGCAACATCTTTTTCTTCCCACAACTAAACAAATAAGAAACCATTTAACCTGTTGTCGTCACAAAACATTTTAACCGTTAAAGTCTTACTAATCTACACTCGCTTGAAATGCAAATTTTTTTTGCAAAATCGTTCTGCTAATTTTCATGAAAGCTAGCGCCTTGCACGATCAGAACCCCCTCACTGAAACTCTCTTTCAAAAAAAAAAGAACAAAAACCTGAGCTTGGGCAACCTCCCTTCCATTTTGAACAGGGATTTAGAAAGAGAAGCGTGAGTTTTGCTGCTGTTTGCTAATCCCAGCAGAGAGAAAAAGGAATCCAAACTGCCGGAAAGCTCATCCCTGAAAATAATGTGATTTTCCTATAAGATTAAAAAAATGCATCTATTCATAGATTCGAGCTCAAAGAGGAAAAAAAGAAGTCTTCATACTTCTAACGTATGGTCCATGGCCAACTTTTAGTGCAAAGCTGCCCCATCAGGCAGCGAGCTGACGGAGAGAATGGAAACCAGGGCTTCATCTTTATGGCTATTTCCTTGCTTATTGGATTTGGGTTTTTAGCTTCACTCTGAAATGCTGCCATGCTACATTTAGTACGTAGTAGCTGGCATCACTTTAAAGGCCCCAGCAGAGCTCAGTCAGCAAACCAGATTAGTCACACCACGCAGGGAGGAGGGCTTGTGCGTTTTGGGGAGCGATGTGGAAGCAGGAAGACATCCCGGTGCGGTGGTGAAAGTGGCAATGGGGGAGGGAGAGGGAGAGGGAGGGGAGGAAAACAAGCCCGCTCTTAAATTTGACTTTCATCTTAGACAGTGTGCTCTATTTAACTGCACAAGGCCATTACGCACGGATACGACTCAACTGTCCCAGGAGACTTTTGCAGATTGTTCTGCATGTGAACAGTCTCGCTGCTGGAGCAGAAGTTGGTGTCTTGTCATGCCACATCAAATTTCAGGTTAATGCACCCTGTCAAAGCTGTGGAGCAATGCAATCAGTGTCTGCATCAGCGCAGCCAGCGTCCTTCGGGTGACACGTGAAGGCAGAGGTGGGTGAGCATCCTGAGCAAACCGACGGCCCTCAACCGAGCGGCAGCACCTCTGGCTAACATCCCTTCTTCTCCCAAAAAGGTTCCGCCATTCAGGGTTTCATCTTCCACCCACACGAAGAGGGCTGCAGTAGGACCCACCTCCATGCGCCTGCACCGTACCTAATTCGCCAGCCACTTCGAAAAGGGTTTGGGGCCAAGTGCTTCCTGTAAATTGCTCCTTTCTCTGCAAAACCCACTTAATGGAATTAAACGAAGGATCGATTTGGCCTGTGAAGTATGTGAAGTGCAGAATTAGATTTTATCTCGTTCCATTACAGAAAATTCCAAAATGGAGAAAAATTTTCATTCGTAGGCTCATAAAAGTTATTATAAAAATAAAATGCAAAAATAAGGTGTTTTTTTCTTTCTACAAACCGTTTTAAAATATGTGGTCTATTCAAAGCATGTACATCATTAAAGAATTATAGATGACAGCTACAGAGAAAGTGGATAAGGAGAAAAGTTTAATTATTTTAAAAATTTCCTTTTTCAGTTTTCCAGCTAGATGAGAAAAATCATTAAAGCAGAATCATAATGAAAGATTACTCTGCAAGGAGAAAAAAAAAGCCCCTCACATGCAACTTAAGACACCAGATGAAGTTAAACACATATTTGACAATCTTCTATTCATTAAAATATATATTTGGTTAATCCCCTTGGGCTTAGGAATTTCCAAAATGTATCTGTAACGTAAAGTTAAAGTACCATATTTTTCCCTCTACCCTGTCACTTTTTTGAGTATTTCAGCATTTTTTCCTCTAACAGAGGAAGAGGAAGGTTTTTATTATTTTGGACCTACCCCTTGGAAACTCTGCTTCCTCCGCAGCCAGATTTTGCTTAGGGTGTGACTCCCGTCCCCGTCAGAGGAGTATCACCTGCATGGCTAATCCTTTTGGGAGGAGATAAAGGCATAGCAAAACAATTGCATAAAATGTTATGAATATCTGGGAATTACACACCCTTATCAATACATGGAAAGCATGTAAAAGGATAAAAACGTATTAGGTCATGTTTTGGGCACCAACCACTGGTTCGCTTTCAGCCGTGAACCTGCTAGCTTTGCCTGTGTCACCTCCGACAACGCTTTTGCAACCCCGCATTGACCATCGCTCACGAGCAGTACCTGCGTGCACGTCTGTCACCTCTGGCTTACTCCTTCTTCACCTCCCCAGGAGAAGAAGTACGCAGTGTTTAGATAGTAAAGACGGTCTTTTGCAACCACGATATCACTTTAGCATGATGTGCACACAGAGTGCCATCTTGGGGCAACCTGGCATTCAGTTATCTAGATATTTTGTCACTATAGGAACTACAGACTGCATTAATCTCAGTGCACTTCCATTGCCTATATTATATATCTGAACGCATGTTTCAGCCACCAGAGAAAAGCTGGATTTTTTAAGGAACAATTCATCAGGTTTCTCTGGACATCTACTTGAAGGCTACCTGAACTGCCCAAAGTTTTTATACACTGCCAGTTTTTATACACTGAATGCAAGAGCAAAAGCTCTGCGAGCATTCATATTTGGTCAGATAAGCACAAACCTAGACACCTGTATACTGATTAAATTAATAAAACCACAAAAAACACACCCTGCAAGAAATCTAACCTCTGCCTCCAACAAGTCAGCTACTGCACAGGGGAAAAAAAAAAATACACGCAGCTAATTCGTGGAGAAATTACTAAGAATTAAATCACTATATTACTGGCATAAACACTGAGCTGCTCCTACTACTCTCCTCCCGCTGCGAAGGCAGTTGCAAAGCGCCTGGTCTCAGGGCTTGGCTCTGCTAGAGGTCGTCCAGGATCAGTCCAAAACCAGTGCAACATCTTACCTCCGATGTTCAGCCTTAGCCCCACGTGGCAAGCACAAACTCTCAAACGGGCGTCCAAGAAACACACAAAACCCACTGACAATCCCGCAAACGCATCAACACGATGATGCAGAGGGGTTTTCAGGATCTCTGCCACACCCCAAGGGGTACGACAATCCAAAAATGACTGTCCAACCTCAGCATCACACAGAGTTATTAGACAGCAGAGGAGAAATGCACAGAGCAGAGCAAGAACTGCATTTTAGTAACTCTTCTACCCTTCTTCCAATAATTTAAAACCAACAGGAAAAAATACCAGCCCTTTCTATAAATACACATAGAGTATTGCTACCATGTGTGTGGAGAAGGGTTTTTGCACTTGCCTTCATTGCAGAGCTTAAATCCTGGAGCGATTTCAAGAGAAAAATGAAACCAGGGGTCTGCTGCAGAGCCCATGTGTGTGCACCGTGAGCTGCCAGGCGCCCTGGCACAGCTCAGCCCCATCAGCAGCTCTGCTCCAGACAGCCAGGACCGAAATAACCAGGGTGGGAAAACTTCCAGAGCCATTACCTACCCGCTTTTACTCCACCAAATACAATTTTTAGTAATTTTCAGAAGCTCCCTGTTTTCTTCACTAAATAATAAAGCTACATGAGGAAACCCGCAAGGCGATTTGGAGGAAAGAGGTTCAGTGCCAAGTGTAGCCCCCATGAAGACATACAAGGAGAAAAGGGACAGGCAACAAAGAGAGGTTACAAAAATAAAAATACATCTTATCTGTAGAAGAGATACTGAAGCATTTTTTGCTTTAATACACAGCGATGGCATCTCCTACAGGGAAAAACCCACATACAACTAACTGTCCTTATTCAGAGCCTGAACAGCACAGCGCACAAACGGGAAATGTCCCCTGGTTGGAACAAGCTGGTCTCTACCTGCCACCCAGCAGGCAGATAATCCACAAATCCATCTTTCTGTGCCCTTACTTATAGGATTGAGCGGTTGGACCTAAAGAAGCATTTATGAGAAGGAGGGATGGGCTATGAACATCTCTGCATCGCGACCACAGACCAAGCAACAGCATGCAGAAGGCTGAGACCACGCGCGTTATCAGAAGGGCAGTGGCAAGGAGTCCCCATCTGGGTGACCTCCTTCCCACGTGGCTGAATTTACCAACCATGCGAAAGCCATAGTACGGCAACGAAACACAAGTTACTGCCTTCTGTGCTGAAGGGTCAGGGAGGGTCAGTCAAAGGCGGCTTTGCTGCCACACCAGCGGACCGGCTTTGCATAGACAGAGATCCTCTGGCACCCGTACCGACACAGCAGGATTCACCCGGGTTAAAGTAAATTTGGATGCAAAACAAAATTGCTGTTCTTGGTTAAAAGGACATGGAAGGAAATAAAAACAATTTGTAATAAAAGTTCCCAAAGGCCAAATGACAGGGAATTCATCGTGAACCGCATCTCATGAAGACAGGTCCTTGGTTTCCCCCTACACCACCTGAGATCCTCCAGCCAGGTGGCAAATCACCAAATACCAACAAAAACAGTGAAAACAAATGGTCTCACGCTTTTTCTGGAGACCTTTGCAGTGGGAAGCGGGGTCAGTGCCAAGCAGAGAGAATGGAGACCCGCAGCCATGTGGTAAATCACTCCCCAACCTAGGCGCCGGCTTTTCGGAGGGATATTTCTGCAGCCTGCAAAGAGAAAGTCAGGCCCCAGACTTGCGTCATCCCACCCCTGAGTCATCTCACCACGCAGCTCCTCTCCCTTACCATCACTCCTCGGCCGGGCTCACGTAATTACTACCGCAGAGCTGCAATCATCCCCATGCAATCGGAGCAAAGCTGGCATCCCCACCCACGCGCTGAGAAAGAGCCGTGCTCGCCCCAAATTCAGCAGCTGAACACGAAACTGAGACCCCAGGACAAGATGGGGAGGTGGGGAGGGCTCCCGCAGGGCTCCTGCAGGGATTCAGGCAGGGGATGCTGCCTGGGATGCAGGATGCCCTACATACAGGGGACGGGAGCGGGGACAGAGCGGCAGTGGGGGATGGATGATCCGTGCCTTGCTCGTGCCTGTGACCAGGTTATGTCAGGTGCTATTAAGGCACGGAGCGTGAGTGCGTGTCTGAAACCCCGCTGCAGACTGCTCCAGCAGCCTTGAGATAAAACCTGCTGTAAAAAAAAGAGCTTTTTTAAAAAAGAAAAAGAAAAGCAACAAAACAACCCACACCCTAGGCAGCAGTTAAGAAAGAAAAACATGCGACCAAATACAGGGGAACAAACCAAGGGGGGCTGCACCTCCCAAACCAGCCACCTCCCGTGGGTTTTGGGAGTGCTGCTGCCGTTTCGACCGCTCAGCTCCACCGCCCGCCCGTGTCCCCCGAAGGCAGAGCTGCAGCCGCCGGGGAGCTCCGCCGTGCCTTCAAAGAGCCTAAAGTGGGTCAGCGGAACGGAGAGAGAAAACCTGATTTCAGCATGAAGAAAGCGGGCAGACCTGCTGCCTGAGAGACGGCAGAAGGCAGGGAAAGGCATTCGCAGGCTCCTCATCTCCATGGAGGCACAGAAAGGCAAGGACCACTAGTCCCCTCTCCCGAAATCACAGGGAGGGAACTGCGCTCCCCAGATATGTAACGGGATGCAGGAGAACATTTGGGGATGGGGCAGTATGAGAAGATAAGTGTGTCCCTTTGTCTTCCATACGGCACTCTGCCTAAGGCCACCCTCGGCCACCCTCCCAGACAATTTAATTTGACCAAAACTGAGTGAGACAATTTTAATCCATCCACATTTGAAACCCATCATGAGCCTGATGGCCATGTCTTGCACCCTCCTTCCTTGTGCCTGAGCAAACCCAGAGATGTTGGAGGAAAAGCCCCCAAACCAACTGCCACACTCAGACAGCATCTTCTGGAAATAATTAAAAATGCTAAACAGGATGAATGGGAGACCATGAGGAGGAAGCTTTGTTTTCTCTGTTACTCTGACAGAGACTTTTGACCTTAAAATAAAACAATCCAAAAGCACTTCTGCATTTGCAGGTGGAGCCCAGCAAATGGGTTTGGGGGCTGCCAAGTACTAGGGGTGAGATGGACCCTTAAGAAACACACGACTGCCAGAACCGTAATTGAGGTGCCATTTGAAAAGTAAAAGAGTTTTGCAAACCATGAAACCCTGAGAGCTCTTACAGGGACTAAGGCTTTGCTGATGTCCAGAGCAGGTAACGGTGGGTAATATAGACCTTGTTATCCTCCAGTGCCACCAAAAACCCAAGAACCATGCACACCCTCTCCCCACCCGGGCTTTCTGAAACCTGGCATAAATCTGACCTCGCCCTGGCAAAACACCTTTCCAAGCCACATCGTTGGAAGCCGAGCAGGTTTTTCTCTGCAGATCCTGGGCAAACCAGCTCAGATGCCTCTATGGAGCTGGAGACCCACCAGTGTGGTCTGTGGGCCCACACAAAACCATCACACCCTTGTCCTGACCGCCGGCTCCAGGGTGGGCTATATGTTTGCTTAAAGACTTCCAATGAAAATATCAGCTTAAGAAATCACAGCAACAAGGGATGGGTGGGGAGAACATTCCCCGCGAGAAAGAATCTGAGCTCTGTAATTGCACGTATCACATCTAGATATTGTTGTAAAGAGCTCAGCCTACAGAAGGAATAGGAGATTTGATCTAATACGCAAATAAAAATCAGAGATCTCCTGCCAGCCATGAAAAAGGCTATCAATAATTCATTTTAACAAAAAAGGAGATCAAAGAAAAATGCTGTGTTAGTTTGACATTTTGATATGTTGGCTCAGGATTCTTCTTTAATGTAATATGTAACAAACAGCAGAGTTCATCTATAAATGCCAGACACGCTTGTAAATTGTTGGATATAGCAGGTCCTATTAATATTCTTAGACTTTTTTAATTAGTTCACTTTTACTGCCTTTACATCTCTTTTACTGCCTTTATCCAGCGGTTGTAGGTCAAGCGGAGCTCTCAGAAACACTACACAGAGTTTCCAAAGATAAGTTTCACATTTGTAACCGTATTTCCATCTATTTCTTCATGTTACCCACCACATAGCCTAATGTTCAACCCAACTTGTTTAACTATCACGTACTTGCTGTGAATTGCTTCCGAAAATTGTCCAGTCAAGAGCCAGAATGAGGTGTTTGTGTCCTAAATCAACTGTCTGTGCAAGTTCACCCTCATATATAGTGGTTTAATTTCACTCACAATTTCCTTATGGGCATTTGGTGGAGTGGATGAAGTATATTCTACTCCAGGAAGCACAGGCTTGCAAGCCACAGATTTCAGTGGCATGTTGCAAGATATAGTTATTGCAGTGGAGAACTGCTGGCAAATTTAACATATATTGCTCAAGCTCAGTCTGTGTTCCCTTTGGTGTGCAGGAGACACAAGGGCACTCAGTCTTCTAAATTTAGGAAGGGCAGGGCAAATTTCTTCCAAGATAAAATCCTCTCTAAAATGCAGAGAATGGTTAACTATCTGTGACTTACCAGTTCCAGGGTCAAGTAGAAAGGTAAATACTCCTGTTGTTAAATTACTTTGATTAAGGATTTGCTTTGAAGTACATTTTTAGGCAATATTCAGACAGTTCTTTAAAAATCTTTTTCCCTAGAGGAAAGTCCTTGATGGTAACAACCTTCGTTAGAGGCTGACACTGCATGTGCTATCTTTGGAGGGAAAGCAGTTGTCACTCATGTCCTGAGCGTGGCTGGATCCTACAGCGTCTTGGTTATAGATTCGTAGATCCGTGGGTTTTCTATGTATTGTAGTTTTTAAATTCCTATTTACATTGGCTGTTCCATCTAGAAAAGAACTGTAGTTTGATGGAGGGGGTAACAGTTACTGAATGTGATGACAGTCCAGATGGTAAAGCTGTTATCTAATCCAGATAATAAAGTCATATCATCTTTGTTACATCCAGTCAGTTGCGAACAGAAAGAGTCAAAAGGATTTGTTGGTTTTTTTTTTTTTTACCAACTGTTTGCAGAGCCCGATGCTGACAGTTGCATGTACTGGAATCCTACGGCAGTGCCAGCTGTCCAAAAACAGCGCTCAGAAAACCGTGCATCCCTTGGTGGACTGCTTTTACCCATGCTGGCAAACAGGGGTGCCACCTCCCTTGCCAGGGAGCGAGCTGCCCAAAGGGAAATTTTCCCCAAGAAACCCCATCCCCAAGAGATCCTGTCACCACATTCCGTGTTTCTTGGCTCGGTGCTATTTCTAGGGAAGCAGCTCCAAGGACGAGGTCTTCACGCCTGGGGCCACCCGCACCCCTCCTCCCACCTGGCTGTCTCCTGGGCATCCCCCGGGCCGTGCAGGCATCGCACCCTGCTGAGGACAGCAAGTCCTGGCCACTGCTTGCAGATGGCATACCTGCAGGTGGGACCAGCTGGTCCCAAAGGTGGCCTTGGGTCTTCCCTTAATCACATGGAGAATATGCACAGGGATGAGATAAAACGTTCAAGCTAAGGACAGCTCTCAAGCCCCTCTTAGAGCAAATACGATTTTAGTCTTTTTTTGCACATGACAATAAATTCGTTAAATCACTTGGATGCTTTTGAAAACTTTAGTCACTGTTGGAATAATCCCAAAAGAAAAGGGGAGAAAAAAGCCACTGCCACTCACTCAAACAGCTACGCTGCAAACTGCAAATCTCTGAAACCTATTTAAAAAAAAAGCCACTCCAGAGCAGGAGGTGAAGAACTGCGACAGCCGGCCAGCGTGCGACAGACTGACATGCAGCAGGGTCCCGTCTGGCAGCATAAATTTTATTTCTGATTACGAAAAACACAGCCCAGAGGCACAGCGGCTGGACCAGGAGCTGGCAGCTCAGACTGCAGCCCCCCAACAGCACACACCGCTCCCGGTACCCGGGATGGGTGGCTGGAACTGGTACCCTGCCCTGGTCCCAGCAACACCACCGGACGGAGAAGAACGGGGGCACCGCGCTAAATTTACGGGGGGTTAAAGCACAAGACCTGACTTCACATAAGCTAGTCCGCTCTCAGATCTTATATCATGAAAATCAGCAGGGGGGGCAAAAATGTTTCCCTGACACACAGTATGAGCGCAAACATGTTATTATTTGAAAGGCTGTACAAAGGTTAAGACTTTAATCCCTTTAATCCAGACGACAAACAAACAAAACCCCAAGAAGGGGGATCCCGGAGCACGGCAGAGCGCTGCCAGGTCTCCCGGGGGGGGTCTCTCCATTCACTGCTGCAGCAATTTAAGAGCCTCCAGCTAAAAAGTCGATGCAAAGGAAATAGATTCACGCACGGTTTTATTCCCAGTTCTTTAAAGCTTATTACAGGCATTTTGACAGTCTGAGCTCATGTTTCGATGAGAAGGGTTTAATCCCCAGGTCGGTGGTAGCAGGTTACTGGATGGCCAGGTCTGGCTGCTGCTGCCCTCTTGCCGACACCAGAGCCCTCCAGCGCAGTGACACCTCTTACCTGTTACTCACGCACAGAGAAAACGCAGTTTCTCCTAAATAAAATTAGGAGTGGTCCAGGCAGGGGCAATGCAGAGCAGCATCAGAAGATAAACCCCAGAGCGCCTGGGGCCCCAGAGAGCTCCTCTCTCGGTATTTTGGTCGGTGCAGCGCATGCCAGCATTAGTACCGCTCCCGGGCCACAGTGCCGTGATAAGCAGATGTCACTGCGGGCGCCCGAATGGGTCAGTTGTATTTAGGACCTGATCTGGGTTTATCAGAATAGTGGGAAATTCTTCCACCTATTTCAAGAGGAATTGGGTCACGCTGCACCTTAAGCGAACCGCAGGAAGAGTGTCACTAACTTTGGTAGTAGTATTCATGGGATTCAAACTAGATGTGCGGTTAGGTTCCTTGCTGAATCAAGTCTACAGGAGAAGTCTCAGCCAGCAGCATCAGCAGCACATTTAAAATGCCACTATCCTTTCTGCCATACAGACGATCACAAACTGTGAGCTACCACAGATGAGTGCAAGAGGCAGTAATTAAAATCCACACTTCCTCTCAAACTGTTTCTTGCCTTTTCTGTATCTGTCTTATCAAGTACAAGCCATTTGGTGCAGATTCTGTCAATTTTGGGAAGAGTCGCCAGGCATGATCTAAACGGCCACTACTTCAGCAACACACAGATAAGCCGGCACAAGAGTTAACAGCGTTGACGCAGCCCAACCCTCAACAAGAATTTGTGACAGTCTTTCTGGAACCAAAAAGTCCCCTTTCTCCTCATTTTGCATACTCTCTGGGATGCTGCAACAGTTCCCTAATCTCACCTCGCTTTGCTACAAGATGGATTGTACCCAATCTCTCACTCTGAGCAGAGGTCAGGACGGAGTGGCGCTGGCAGAGCAGCGAAGCGTGCGAGAGCAGTAGAGCTGCTAGATGTCCTCTGGTTATTAGAGCAGTCACTCTGGTGTGTATCAAGTACACCAGATCCACATCAGTAATTCTCGCAGCGGTACAGGGCATCACCGCAGTCCCGCTCACTGAGTCCCCACTGCAGCCAGAGCTGCAGATCACATGCAGGGAGGAAAACGCAAAAGGCAGTGGAAAGATGCAGACACAAATTATATGACCCAGCCTACGCCTCTCGGCACACAGGGGTAGAAAAAGGAGACCACAAAGGCTCCTACCCCAAGTGATGGGACTAACACTAACCACATTCAAAGGGACACGCAATGGCACAAGGAGCTATGGCTCTGCACAAGCCTCCATCTGTCTCTGGTCGCAACAAATTCTGCTAAAGCATGTTATCAGTTTGAGATTATACGTGCAGCAAAGAGAAGAACTAGAGGGGGCGGAGGGGAGAAAAAAACCCCAAACATGCAACACACCATCTCCGTTTGTAACTGGGCCGTGAATTACTGTTAGCGTGACGGTCCTTCTGCCATGAGGATGGCAGGTGTCTGAACTCATTTTGTAAAATAGCAAAGGTCACTAGAAAATTACAACTCGGTTCTGGTTTTATTTGAAAAGGAAAAAATTCCATGGTCCATTTAGACAATTTTGGGAGCAGTCACCCATCTCCCAACTCCCCGAGCAGAAGTTCCATCTCCCTAGTTTTTCATCCCATCTCTGCAGAGCCTAATAGTTATGTTTTAAGATTTGTTACAAAATCGAAAGAAAAGAGGCAATGACTGTAGGAGCCTGGAAAGGGTGAAAAGAACTATAAAGGCCAACAAAACCTCTGATTTAGACATCCTACATGAAGACCGCTAGTGCCATACGCTACCGGGCTGCCAAGCTCCCTGCCTGTCTGAGTGCTGACAGCCTTTCCATCCCTGGCAGTTCACAAGGTCGTGGTCCCCACAGATACTTCATTCCACTTACCAGCCTGGTTTTCCTTAGCCCCATCAATTTCAGCTCTATTCTTGCAGCCAGTAGGTCAAGAATACGACAATTAAAGATTAATGTTATAAATGCATGGAAAGTTAAAAAATCCAGATTTTTTGAATGTCACGCCAGACGTATTCATTTTTAAACCTTACCCTTGTGGTTTAAGACACCAGGCCAGGAGTGTCACTTTTCCCCAGCAGACTGCAAATGCTTTCTTCCTTTCAGCTGCCAGCTAGTTTTGCGGGCTTAGATATTTTTCTTTATTTAATTATTCACCGTAACGCATGAAACATTAAGCAGCTTCTTTCCATGAAGAAATGAGTGCTGCTTCCCAATGACAACATGCTAAGCATCCTTAATAGCAGGAATAAGGAAATTAGTTTCCTAGAACAAAGGGGAAAAGGGCAGGGAAAATGAGAGAAGCTCCGAGCAGCTAGAATTTAGTAGCACAAAAAAGCTGAGACTTCATTGCGAATAAAATAGTCACGATTAGCTGACCTGGGAAATAGAAGCAAAAAGATACAGACTTTTAAAGCACAAAAAGATGTTTTCTGATCTGAGTTTTGGGCTGGAAGCCATGGTTGCAATGTTAAGATATGTAACAGTTGTATTTTCTTAATGGTACTAAACCTCTGATAGCTGTGAGAACCGTCTGTTCTTCAAAAGAACAGAAAGTTAAAGGCTGAAGTCATTAACAAAACCCCTTCCAAGCCACGATTTTTCCTGTAAAAGCAGGACTGCATACACAACTTCTACCCTTTTAATGTCTTCTGCAGCAGCAGCAAGAGTTGGTCTCATCAGGTTGCGGAGCATCGTGACCGCCTGACAGTGCCCCACACCACCGCATGGCCATATCTCACCATCGGCCTGAGATGGGACAAACCTGGTGACCTTGTCACTGCCGCTGGTTTTGACGAAACCCTTCACTATGTCCTTGAAAACCAGGGTAGGAGTGTGTGGGCGAGAGGATTTTTCCTGATTCTGGTGTTTATTTGTTGGGTCACAGAGGTAAAATTATCTCTGTTTGATTACTTAAAGCTGTTGGCTGTGGAGATAATCTGTGCATTAGCAGCTGTACGGTGGGTGGTGAGCAGTTTTGAATCTGTATTTGGAAGCAAAGAAGTCACTTTGCACAGCACTTTAAAGCAGAGAACAGAGCACACAGGACAAAACCACCATCATAGCCTCCCGCAGAAGCTACTTTCTACAATGAGAAATCCTCTCCTTCGCTGGCGAGGTGGAGGGTGAGCCCCCAGCTGTGTCCTCCTGTGCTCCCCCACCTCCCAGGGCTGCACCCAGGGCGAAGGGAGACCCTGAGCAAACACGCAGTGCAGCCTTAACTCCTGCAATTGCAACATTTGTCTCTTCATCCCGCAAAAACAGACTGATTACCAGAAACACAGCTCTAAACCGTAGGTCCCAACAACTTGGTTGAAGAGCCGCAAACTTGCTATCATGAAGCTAAATCCTCCCTCTTAGCCTTGGGGGGAAAAAGGGCTCAAATCTCCTACTTGGGCATGACTTCTCTGGGAAAGGTGGAACAATGTGCCTCCTCACTACGGATAAATATTTAGAGTACAAACACTGGTGGAAACAACCCTCTATCTAAACCACCAATCTGCTAATTCACCAGAGAGAAACTCCTTGCCCATTTGCGTCTGTAGGAGAGCCATTCCCAAGCCAGGACAACTTTGGTTTGCACATTTTGCTGCGGGAATTTGCAATTTTTCTCCTCCTACCTTCACTTTGTCTGCAGCTGCTGAGCTTTAGCCCTGGCAAAGAGGGCTGGGAGCCGGGGTGGGGTCTGCGCTGGGCAGATTTCAGGCTGGAAGGTTTATAAAGAACAGACATCAAGACCAAAGAGCAGGAAACCGATAGAAGATAGCCAGGGATGCGAAACATCCCAGGGACAGGAGTGACAAGAAGCAGAGATGCATACGTTTCTTATTAAAAATCTGCATCTGAAAGCAGAGGGGAGCATCCTCACACACAACAGACCTGCCCCGTGCCCTCTCCTCCCTTCTGTGTGGCCAGAGATGGAGCAGAGACACACTGCTGCTGATGTTACAGTTTAAAATATCATCTATAGGGTTCTTCTGGTTGTTTGTTGTTTGGTTGGTTGGTTAGTTTGGGTTTTTTTTTTTTGGGGGGGGGGGGTAACAGTTTTGCGACCACTATGTGTGGAAGTGCCTTAGCGTGGTGCATGCCTGCACACACACTGGCAACATCCACAGAGCCCTAACTTCACAAAAGATCTGTAGGCACAACTGATAATATCTGGAACACATTAAAAAATTAGAATATATAGTTCCCTCAGCAGCTGTACTACTTTTCTCACGGTCTTTGCTAATTAGCATACGTTGCGGAGGTACCAACAATCACAGACCCAAGGTCGTGTTTAGCTTCTTTTTTAAACAAGGCACAGCATAACATCTTCAGCGTTCACAACGCTACAGTCTCAAGTGTCACAGAACTAAAACTTCAAAGAGTTTCTTTGCCATAAGGCCCTCTTTTTCTTTCTTTTTTTTTTTTTTTTTGAATCACAGAAATTAATCAAATACAGCGTCTTTGTGGAGTGGTCTATCTGAAGCACTTGGTCACTGCTCTTGTTTCCCAACCCCATCAGTGCAAATCCTCCCTGGGTTTGGGAGCGCAAACCTGAGTGGTTTCTCGCCCCGTCTGCCTCCCTGCCCTCCATTCCCACCCCTCTCATAAAAACGAGCTGTCTGTTGGCTGCCTTCCTTGATGTGCATTTCTCAGAGCGGTAATTCGCATTGTAAAATACACAGGGATGAATTCACTTAAGTTTTGCTCCCAAAGGCAAGCATTAAAAACCATTTTGAGGTGCTCCCAACATTCCCGCTGCCATCTTCCCCACTCCATCTCCACTGTGCGACCAATTTTTATGTCTTTCAGTAAATCATTTAAGACAGCTTTCTCTGCTCATTACCTTAAAGAGTTAAAGGTTACATGGTCTGTATTGTCTCAGGATGAGAAAAGAGACAGACAAGGCCAATGTTTTATTTACGCTTTAAAATTGGATGCGGAAACATTTATAAATGGATTAATTTTAATTAGTGTCCTCATTTTGTTTTTTAAAAAAAAACGAAAAAGCATGCCTTAAAATTAATGCACTGCTACCCTGCGTATTAACAAATACGTCAAGTCTTTGCTTGTTTTAAAGCCCCTTTGTTGCTTAGAGTTTTTTATTGTATATCAAATGCAGCCCCTGAGCAGTTATTTTCAGAAACCGTGCTGGAATGAAGCATGGGACAAACATTTTTCTTGCAGTTTAACAAGGCTGCCCCATAAGGGTTATCCCACAGGGTAACTGCACCACAGCCTTTGTGTCCCATCTCGCAGCACGGGGGAGGCAGCTCCTCACTCCAAACTCATCCCAAAGAGCCTCTTTGCTGTTCGGTAAGTTAAAAGTAGGTACCAGCCCCAGACCAGAAGCATTTGAATAATGGCTTTAACATTTGTCTCTCCTTGAACTGTTTCTCTAGCGGCTGCAGAAATTAAATTCCTCGCAGATAAAGAGCAGGTGCGGTACCCAGGAAGATTTTTAAAAGACCACATTTGATGTCTTGACATTTGCATTATATCTCATTAGGACACAAAGCAACAGTGGAATCACTAAAACCCAGCAAGGCCAAAAAATACCAATTTTGCCTTTCTGGAGCTCAGTAATCCAGATCCTGGATATCTGAGTTTTCTGCAGATGCCACAACCCCAGACAGGAGAGTTACCAACCATTGGCCTTCGTCCTCATCTTCTCTGCTCTGACTCGTGGCAAACACAAAGACATCTCAGAAGATTTACTTGCAGTGCAAACTAGGCAAGCCATTTGCTATCTCCAGGATCCAAAGACTCACCACCCACATACACAAGCTTGCTTCCTGCCTCTTAATATTCTTCACATTTTAGGACCATCTCTGAAGATACCCTCTCTCCCAAATATAGGGTCCTATGAATAAACTCTCTCATCTGAGCTGCTTCCCCCAACACCCACACCACCAGCACCCACCAACACGGTCTTCCTCATCTTCCACCTCAGTCACTGCAGCTTCTTCCCTCCTCACACCTAGTCTTTCTTCCACTCCAGCCAGCACAGCTGAAGTAATAAATTAAAAAATTAATATCTCTCCATTCCTGCTTTTTTTCTTCTTTAACTCATTGCCACAAACATCTCCCAGTGTTGTCCTTGACATGAATTTACATGCACTTTGACTCTACTCTGCATGCGAGCAGGGCTCGACCCCTCAATCATAGCAGCCCACAAAGCCCATTTCCCAATCAAGCCCTTGTTATTCTTTCCTGTGCTGGAAAGGGCTGGAGAGGAGCTCCCTCCAAATGCTCCCACAGCTCGGATGCCCAGGGGCACCATGGCCACCACATGCTGCCTCTGCCCACATGAACTGGAGAGGACCCACAGGAGACATAATGTCCACACCTACACAAATCAGGGTATGTGGCACTTCCAGAGGAAGGATGGGACCTCCAGCTACTACCACATCCCCCTCATTGTCTTCTTCTTTTCCACGCTCCTGTGAGCACCTTGCCCTGTCTGCATGAATGTGAACGTGACTGCTCTTCAGCTCCTGGCAACTTGACTTCAGTCTCCTTCTCCTACCCCTGCAGGCACACAGGCAGTCCAGGCAGACAAGAACTGAAACCCCCGGCTGTTTCAGAGGGTACGTTGCTGCTGTGACACCCCCAACACAACCTGCCTGAGCATTTTAGGATACCACAGCTGTGAATGATAGAGCTGTGTAGGCTGACATCTGGCACCTTTCTGTGCTTCGGGCCAAAGAAAAGTGGAGAAGGAGAGAGAGAAGTGACACTTTCTGCCTCCACTTGATGAAAGCAAAATCTGATGGAGGCAGGAGGGGAGAAACAGACTGGGCACTAAGCCCCTTATTAATTAATGCATGTTTTGAAAAAAAGAAATGCAACTGTGCACTCATTTCTGCTGGTTTCTAGGAGCTTTTGTGACCTTAATAATTCATGTTTATGCAAGCTGCTTATCATGTTAAGCAGTTGTTTTGTGTAGATTTTGTCCATTGCATTTAACTGAGATGAATATATCTAGCTGTGAAATGAGGTTGGCTGTAATGCTCAAAGGAAAGCTTTTAAAAAAATTACAGTGTTTTTATAAGGACAAAATTCACAGCTTTGTCTGAAATAATTTTCCATCCATTACTGGTACACAGAATGTAAGAAACGGAAAAATATATTTTTTTTTCCCCTAGATTCATCCCTTCCCTTTCCTTTTCATGTTTTGGCAGCATTTCCGATACCATAAACTTTCATTGTTTCTCAAGCATGTAATCGGTGTCTCCCGCCTGTTTTGCTTTTCTTTATGGCAACAGGAGAGTAAGGTGGGGGGACTACAAATACCAAAGCGATCAGAAAAACTAAGAGTCAGGTAGAGCTCCTGAGACCACCTTTAAATTCATATTTTGGATAGCAATTTGGGCTCCTGCAATGCACAGCACTATGTGCCAAGGTGACTGATAACATAGGGCGAGGGTTCATTCTTCCAGGCTTGTGCCCAGCAGCCATGGACACACAAGTCCTCTAGGATATCTCTTCAGACGGTGGCTAGGCCTAACCAGCAGCTTATACCTGACCCACCAGGTAGCCAGAAGCAAGCCAGCAGCCAGAAGAAGCAGCTTCTTATTGTCCTGAATGTTCTTACAAGACTTTCCTGACACAGCAGATCAGACTATCCCTACACGTTCTTCACTGAAACAAACAGGTCTTGGAAAAATCTATGTTCACTTTGTATCAACACAAGCTAGACCACTTTTCTCCCCCTCGCTTCAGAATTTGGCCAGATGTAAGGGGAACTGAGAACCTTCTCTTTCCTAGGCAGCTTCGGGAAGGAGACAGGGACGCCGTTGTGGAGGGTCACCTCTCCCAAACGCTGGCAAGCTCGTGCACATCCCTGCCAGGCTATGTATAAACTGGAAGCTCTTCTGTAAAGACCTAGTTGGTTTTGAACCTGATTCCATTTAAACAAGTTCTTATTTAAGAAAAAACAGTGTTCATTTCAGCTGGAATTGCAGTTTGCCCCTCAATATAAGCGGCCATATACAGGTTGGAGCTGCACCTCCCAGCAAACAGAGTTTCCGTCCGCAGCAGAGGAAGAGCAAACTGTCCCTGCAGTGCCAGCAGCTTCAGAAAATAAACAGAAGTGGGAGCTGAAAGAAAAAGATGGCTGTAAAAGCCATGAGGTTTTGTTCCAAGTTTGCTCTGGCTCAAGGAGAAATGGGCCCCAATGGATCATTTTTTTCCACAAATAAGGCATGTTGACAATTAACACAACCTACACCAGCATTGACACTCACAGCTTACACAATGGACTGGACGTACCAACCACTTCCAGTGGTCCGTGCAGCCAGACAAACTCCAGGCAATTACAGACTGAAATGAAACCAGGTGTTTTTAAGGCAAAGTCTTCTGTCGAAAAGCTCGAGTTCAGTTTTGACAGACCAATGGTCATTCCTGTTGTATTTCCAGCCCTCATTGAGTTAAAGTTTCAACTAACAATTAAAAAAATAATAATGTAATTGGTCTTAGCAGCTTACAGTAGATTTTAGAACAAGCTGCAGCCCCCTCTCTCCCATCTACTGCAGAACTCAATGGATCCAAGCACCGTCCTACAAGTAAGAGCCTATGGCGGTATCATAGAATCACAGAATCATAGAATGGTTTAGGTTGGAAAGGACCTTGAAGATCGTCAAGGTCCAACCCCCCTGACATAGGCAGGGACACCTCTCACTAGACCAGGTTGCCCAAGGCCACATCCAGCCTGGCCTTGAACACCTCCAGGGATGGGGTCTCAACAACCTCTCCGGGCAACCTGTTCCAGTGCCGTACCACCCTCAAAGTGAAAAACTTCTTCCTAATGTTCAATCTGAACCTGACCTCTTCCAGTTTAAAGCCATTCCCCCTCGTCCTATCGCTACATGCCCAAGTAAAAACTCCTTCCCCAGCTCTCCTGTAGGCCCTCTTTAGGTACTGGAAGGCCACAATAAGATCTCCCCGGAGCCTTCTCTTCTCCAGGCTGAACAGCCCCAACTCTCTCAGCCTCTCCTCATAGGGGAGGTGCTCCAGCACTCTGATCATCCTCGTGGCTCTCCTCTGGACACGCTCCAGCAGGTCCATATCTTTCTTATGTTGGGGACTCCAGAGCTGGATGCAGTACTCCAGGTAGGGTTTCACGAGAGTGGAGCAGAGGGGCAGAATGACCTCCTTTGACCTGCTGGTCACACTTCTGATGCAGACCAGGATACAGTTGGCCTTCTGGGCTGTGATCGTACACTGCTGGCTCATGCTGAGCTTCTGGTCAATCAGCACACCCAGGTCCTTCTCCTCAGGGCTGCTCTCCAGCCATTCCCCGCCAAGCCTGTATTTGTGCTTGGGATTGCCCCGACCCAGATGTAGGACCTTGCACTTGGCCTTGTTGAACTGTATGAGGTTGGCATGGGCCCACCTCTCCAGCCTGTCCAGGTCCCTCTGGATGGCATCCCTCCCCTCCAGCGTGTATACCTCGCCAAACAGCTTGGTGTCATCGGCAAACTTGCTGAGGGTGCACTCGACACCACTGTCCAAGTCGCCAACAAAGATGTTGAACAGTACAGGCCCCAGTACCGACCCCTGAGGAACACCACTTGTCACTGCTCTCCACTTGAACATTGAGCTGTTGACTGCAACTCTTTGAGTGTGACCATCCAGCTGGTTCTTTATCCACCGAGTGGTCCATTTGTTGAATCCACGTCTCTTCAATTTAGAGACCAGGTTATCGTGTGGGACAGTGTCAAACACTTTGCACAAGTCCAAGTAGATGACATCAGTTGGTCTTCCCTTGTCCACTGCCACTGTAACCCCTTCGTAGAAGGCCACCAAATTTGTCAGGCATGACTTGCCCTTGGTGAAGCCATGCTGGCTGTCACCAATCACCTCCTTGCTTTCTATGTGCCTCAGCAGAGTTTCCAGGAGGATCTGCTCCATGATCTTGCCAGGCACAGAGGTGAGACTGACTGGCCTGTAGTTCCCTGGGTCTTCCTTGTTTCCCTTTTTTGAAAATGGGGGTTATGTTTCCCCTTTTCCATTCAGCAGGAACCTCACCAGACCACCACGACTTCTCAAACATGATGGACAGTGGCTTAGGAACTTCATCTGCCAGTTCCCTCAGGACCCATGGATGTATCTCATCACTTGTGCACCTTCAGATTCCTCAGGTGGTCTCGTACTTGATCTTCACCTACAGTGGGCAGTTCTCCATTTAACCATCCTCGCCTTTGCAAGTATCATTACCAGTAGCTAAAATAATGTCCACGAGCTTGCCTAATGCTACATAAAGTTCAAAAAGCCTCCTAACTTTTTTCTGTATTTCTTTGTGTGCTTACAAGATCCAAACTAATAGTTTTAATCACTGTAGATTAGGTACCTAAATCAACTGGCATCTAATCCAAGCTCCACCAGATTTAAGGCCATCCCTACCCTGAGGTAGGATTATCCCCAATGATCATTGAGGAGAGACATTAAAAGATGTCTTCCGTCCAGTAATGCTTCCTGCATCCCCTCAGAGTGACTACCTCTGAGCTATCATCCCATCTACAGGAGGTATTAGAAGGCTACAGATAAAATTGTTAATCACAAAGCAGCCTGTTTCGAGGCAAGACTTCCTACTCACAGACTCCATTTTTCCAAAGTCTCTGTTCCGACTGAAAAGCCGCTATTGTATTAGAGGACCACTCTGAACAAGAAATATCAATTCTTGTTAGCATGTTTCTCAAGCTGAGCTACCATTTTTGATGCTTGCCCACATCCATGAAAGAACCATGTAGGAGATATGGGGCTTAGGACTAACAAATAAACTTCCAGAAATAGTTCAGCTGGGAAAGCTGCAATTGTGATATCTAAACCTTTCCCTGCCTCATGCCCCAAGATGCACATTAGAAGAGGGCAGTTGTCACCTCTTGGGCAGGGTACAACCAACTGGAGCACTCAAGCCACATCTGTGCCAGGAGCACCACAGTTGGCCACCCATATGGCTCTGACAATGAATGCTCTGTTCTTCAGTTATCACGACAGGCCATTACCTTTCACTTAGAATACATTTAAAAATAAATAAATGCATAAAGTACCAAATGATTTAGTGGAACGTTCTCCAGACGAACACTAATATCTCACCCCCAAGAATCAAAATTAATTGGGGGAGAAAGAATGTTTTAAGTGATATGTCTCCATATTGTAAAATGGCACTTGAGTGACAGGCAATTACACATCAAGCAGTTCCCATTACGTACTGTGTAGTGGAAGAGATACAGCAGGAAGGGGAAAAAAAAGCTAAAATACACCAAGAAATAAAATTTGTGTGTACTGTCTGTACGATCAATGCAAACATAACCACACATATTTGCATTAGAATAGTGCAGTAAATAACCACCCCACAGCTGAGACATTTACAGCTGCATTAGTAAATACTTTTTCACTTCTCACAGAGAGGATAGCAATTTATTAAACCACCCAAACAAGACATCTTGCAATCACCAGTTGTGCTTTAATTAGGAAGGATCCTTCTGAAAGCAAAGCAGAGGGCTAGGTGACCCAGCAGGTCCTTTCCATTGAAGCTATCCAGGGGCTGTGATTCACTACGCTTAAGACTACTCAACTGTAGAGAGGTTTAAATCCTTTGATGAGCATGTGGATGTGGACTGAAAGGCAAGGCTGCGGGCCAAGACAAGCCCATCACACCCAGCTTCCCACAGCCCCGCACCTGACAGCAGCGACAGCACACCAGCTGGCATAACTGTACATTTTGGAGCAGTGCCACTCATTTGTTTGTTGCATTTATTTATTTCCAGCTGAGCTACGGGACAGATTTCCCATACAGAAATGCTCACAGTTTTATTCAGAGGGGGATGTCTGTTACTCCATACAAAAGGGGAGATGGATTGCTGATGGAGTAGGATGTGCCACATCTCATCCCACAGTCCCAGCCCCACCAAAGCCACCTCCCTGCTCAGCTCCTCACCCCAAGAAGCGGAGGACCCAAATACCACCCATTTGGAGGAAGGTTGCTCATTGGTACACATGAGATGCTCTGCTTTTCTGCTGCAAAGACTAGAAGAGTAAAGGGTGGGGAAGATGATTAAAGTAGAGTAATATAACCTATATAATATAACATAATATATGCTGCTGGGAGCCTGGAAGGCAAACTGGAAGCTAGCCTGAAGTCAGCCCACCCACATGTTTGTATTCACATATAAACATGGCAAGCACGTTCCTAGCAGAAATACCTTCAAGGAAGGCTTGAAAGCTGGAAACTGGAACTGAAAATCTGGGATACGGATGGCCACGAGATAGGTAGTCATCACTCATGAAGGTCTCAAGTGCTTCACACCCAGGCACACTGGGTAACACAGGTAACAGCATAAAACCAGGATTAATATTTTAAAGCTGAACAGCTGGTTAACGTTTAATGTTTAATATCTGTCCCACTTGTCATCTGACATCCTTCATGATGGGAACTGAGTTCAGATGAGATGGGGACTTCAGTCTTTAATATGAGGTCAGTTGCCATCAGAGCTCCTGCCAGCGCCAATTAAAGCTGATGGGCCGACAGCCGGGCACTGCAATGAGCAGAGGTAGCTGCCACAGGTCCCCTCCACCCTCCTCCACCAGCACAGGGGACACGGAGGAGCTGCTGGGGCTGCACCCTTTGCATCAGAGTGTTAGCTTTGCACTAAGTAAGCAAAGCCTTTGGGGGGTGTGTTTTGGTGCAGACTTTGGACAGAAGCTCTCCCAAAACCCATACCGTTTTGAAGTCTCCTTTTGATCTTTGAGAAATACATAAATATCCCAACAGATCACTCTTTAGTCATCCCAAGACCACCACAACCAATAAAATATATAGCTCATTATTAAAGCTAGAATTAGACCACGCTACTGGACAATTGCTTTTGCTCTGGGAGCAGAGAGAGAAGCAGGAGTGATTTAACCCCTTCATGAGGTCAGATGATGATTACTGATTTATACAGCTGTTATATTTGCGCACAGCTGGAGGCCTGGAGAAACCCTGTGCCAGCAGGGCACAGGCTGTATTTTACCTGCCTGCCTTGGGGTCTGAGAAGACGAGAGCATTGCTAAACTTACAGACAACTTGCAATGGGATGGTGGCACTGGTAAGATGATAACTAGTGAACTCCAAATTATCCAAGACCAAGCACCTGGGCTGCTCTTGTGCAGATGGGCAACACCCAGGAGGCAACGGCAGGATGTTTTCCCTGGAAGGCAACAGCAAACAGGGTGGGTTCAACATCTGTTTTGGTAGGTCCTACCTCCTGTTTGTCTGAGACTTTGTGAAGAGCGAAGTGAGCATCAAAGCTCTCCTCCGTTTTGTAGGTCAGGAAGGCTTTGGGGTTGGCACGGTGTCAGCTCACATGTATTCTGCAAAGTGCATTTTAATTTTTCATTACAACAGCACCTACAGACTTTGATTGAAATAAATAATGAACCAATTTGTATCATGAATCTAAGAATCACTCTCTTCTGGTCCCCATCACGGAAAGGATTTTCTTCCCAGTGACAAGTGTTAATGCATTTATGCCCTAGTTTCCCACAGTGGATGTCACTATTGAAGAGTCAGGAAGGAAGGTTAGCGCTGCCTTTTCAGACTGCTCTGTCAGCCTCAGCAGTCCGTTTTGGATGAAAACATCCCGGCAGAACACAGGCTGAAAGAAGGCTGGATTTTAAACAGCACAGCAAAAGTCTTTGTGTTGTGTATGATTAAAATGTAACATTGAATAGGTCTTTCCCCCAGTCTGAGACGGGGAGGATGGCTCCACTCTGTAAAATTACAGGGTTTTTTTGCAGAATGGTGGAAGTTTCACAAGTCTTTAATGTAGTTAGAGACCATTTTCTGTGCTTTTCCTCATTTTTTAATGCTGTTCTTTCTGGTAACTCCCCCAGCACAAATCCTGACAGGTACTGCTCCATTTCTGAGAGCTGACAGAGGACAGCCGGCCGTTCACCGTCGTGGTACCCTAAAGCAGCGCTTACCTTCACTTCTCACGGAGCAAAAACGGCCAAAACAAAAACCCAGTGGGATCCAGACACTCTGTTTGATTCGAACCATTCTGACTATGTGAATCATGATAATTTTAATAAGCACAGTTACTTGGGAAAAAAAAAAAAATCAATTATCAAAAGCAGCTTCACTGTAATTTCAGAGTTTTGCCAAATTAGTTTAATACAATTCCATTTCAAGAGGAATTTAGATTAAGCGCACACAATAAATGCTGTAACCCACCCAGGTACTAATCCCCTTCACAAACTATCTAACACTGCAGAGAAAGTTAATAAAATGCTGGCCAAATCAAACAGTAATGAAATTAAAGCACAACTGGCATGGCTTGCCGCAGTGCTCTAGCAGCATCTTTGGGAGACTGCACCAAAGAGGAGCCGTTGCAATTAGGCAGGTATAGCAGGAGAAGTATTAGATTGCAGAATTAGAGCTGCTCCCACCTCCCTTGCAAAGCTTTACAACATCAAAGCGAGGCAGCAATATCAGCACATTGATACTACGTTAGGAGCCCTTTTTAAACAGAAAAGGGTAATTATTTTATCCTGGAGAGTAACTACAAATTAATTTTATTCACCCGAACCACCTTTGTCATTGCTGGAAGCCGCTGCTGAAGGACCACAGGCTCTGCCCGAGACGACACCACATCGCATGCAAACCTCCGGCTCAGTACGATGGTAACTGCACGAGATAAAATGTCTTGTGACATGGAGAAGGTCAGATTGGACTATTTGACCTTCAGGCTATCAGTGCGCTTATCAGTTCAGTGAAATACATTAATATCACAGTTTTTAATTAAGACCACGTCATACAAAGAGCAATACTGCTTGGTCCACTGCAGGTCTGTATTAAAAATACAATACTCATGTAACCACTTTTGTACACGCTCTAGTTAAAATTAGTCAGGAGAGCTGTAACACACAGGTCACAGGAGTAGAAATCTGAGACTCACCAAAGTGAAGCCGCTGCACTTCGTTACAACCCCAGCAGCCTCATCAGGGCCAGGCGCGCCGGTTGGGAATAATGAAAGAGGGAACACCTAGGGATCATACATAGTGCAACTCACAGACCTTAAGGAACAAAATGCGGTTCATTACAATGGTGGTGTTTCGACAGAAACAAAGCTGGAATTACTCATTCGCTGCTGTTATTTTCACTCCATCAGCAGTCGGGTATGTCAGAGCGGGTGCTGGACGCGCTGCCCAGCACGGCGTGAGGCAGCACCAGGCGTCCCCCGGCTCTACGTAAGAGCCAGCTGTCACATGGACGGGGGGGCAAACTCAGAAAAAATATGCTTTTCTACTCTCTCTCTGCATACATTAATCTACGTGCTTATTCCTGTTTACATTATGAGATGTATGCCATAAAAGAGCTTACAGGATGTGTATCGCAGCCAAGTTAATATTGCTGTTGGAGCCTCAGCCTCTGCATTTCCTGACTTAACGTTGCCCAGTTCGAACTTTTTTTTTTTTTTCAATTCTCCATTCTCCAATTTCAATTCTCCATTAGACAATTTTTCAATTGTCTAATGGAGTTTATTAGTGGTTTGAACCCATTTAAGGTAAGAATGCTCTGTAGAGCACCTATTAACACCTGCAGAAACCGGGTAAAAGAACAAGCCCTATACTGAGGACAGTAACAACGTTCAGAAACGGTATTTAGTATAGAAATGTGTACAAATATAGCAAAGAAATGTACTTTTAGTAATAACATTCAGAAACAATTTAGAAATGTGCCTGCATTATAAGACCTTTTCACATGTTACTCATATAAAATACACAGCTTTTCATTTAGGGCAACTCAACTGACCTTTTGAGAGACAGAGTGTTCTGTGTACAAGAACTACAGTTAAAACGGTAACAAAAAAAAAAAAAAAAACAACCAAGTTATTTTTTCACAGATGTCACAACTTGGATTTTAAAGGCAGGAAGGGGAGAAGAGTTGTTCAGTTGAACAAAACATTTCACAACGCTTGCACAGATGAGCTAAGGCAGATGGACCTGACATTAAAGCCTCTTCCTACCTCCCAACACAGACGGTGCACTCTTGCACCCAGACGGACTCCTGCCCAGAGCCGTTTCTTTATTCCATAAAGCTACTGAAAAGCTAGAAGGACACCCACGGCAATACTGTGAAGACGTGCAACACCTTTTAAATTTGGCCCTTACAACATAGAGTTTTGATGTCACCGTCATTGCCAAACGAGCCCTGCAGTAGATACCTGCTACGCGGGATAGCCGCAGCTCTCTGCGCTCCCAGGAAAGCCTTTACAACATCACTTGGACTTTGACTTTGTCTTCCTAATTCGTCTCAATTGAGAGAACCAGAGTCTTGATTTCTGCCCCGTGACTCCCGCGCATCCCTGGCCGGACTCAGCCGTGCTGTGCCGCCGGCAGAGCTGCTGGCGGCTGCCTCTGCCAGCTCAGGAGCTGGTAAACCAGACTAAACATCTACTCACATGTCAAGTTTTTTTTAGACTAGCGATACCCTGTCAACAGCATAAAGGGAACACAAAAAAGACCCCATGTCATGAAAATTGAAAGACTTTTAGCTCTTGTTTTAAATAAAAAGGAAAAAAAAAATCACATCCCACTTCTGTAAAATGTTCATGAGTTTTATTAAAGTGAAAAAATAGGTTTCCTCCAGGCTAAGCACTGAATAATTTTAAAGAAAAGGGACTTCAAAGACACATTTTACACTCTATTTGCATTCAGGCATTTTGTTTCTCAGAAAATTATTACCTTGGTAATATTGCAGGCTATTTTTCCATGCACTGTGAGTTTTGACTACACAGAAGATAATTTGTCCAGTGCCAGACCCATGCAAGAGGGGGAGAAGCCACTCTACAAATGGCAAAGTTTGTGAGCTGTCTCAAGGGATTAGCACAATATTTGCAAGGACGTGCATCCTGGACATCAAAGTAAGCAATGCAGAGGGCGTACAGGCATCACAGTTTGCCTTAAAATTAAGGCAGAGGAACTTAGACCAAAGCAGTTGAGCACTCTTGACAAGATCTGCTTGCAGCCACTCCTGCTACCCCTTTCCCAGGGGCAAAATGAAGCCCAAGCCCTGATGGCCCCACTAAAATCCAGAGGGTAACACAGGGACGCCGGGGACAGTGCTTGAACCCGCTGCCACTGCGTTGGCCAGAGCACACCTACCCCTCGTGTCAATCCCCCACCAACTCCCGCAGTCCCCAGGGGTGAGGGAGCGAAGGTGGCTTGGGGACGTCTCCTCTCGCACGGCCCCGCCGTGCTCTCTCCAGACAGAAGCAGAGAAGATCTGACAGCCCGTTGAGAGAAATTCATGAGCATTGCAGTTCATTAAAAAAGGCAACCGAGGAAAAGCACCGAGGTTAACGGGATGGGCTATATTAAGCCCATTTATAGCTTTATGGCACCTTCAAAGGGTCATCGGAGCTTTCTGCAGCCAAGTGTAATGGTCAGATAGTTACAAACTGGGACAGGTTTAAGAGAGTACCCCAGGCCACCTGAAGGAAAGGCAGCACAGTTAACTTCAGAGTTTGAGGTCAGCTCTTGATGTTTTCCTCATACGTATCTCATCCACAACCGCTCCCGGGCTTACAACACTGCATATATCACAGCCTGCTTTGTGCGGACAAGAGTATTTAATGACACAGAGAACTACTTTCTGATGATTAGGGGGAAAAAAAATCAGCCAGATGTTTCATGCTGTCTGATTTTATTAGACTGCTGCATACAGGCAAGAGGGGGGCAGGGAGGGAGAGTGTTTTTATGTGACTACCCACCCCTATTGCTTATATCCCCGGGCCCTGCTGTACTGCAAAACAGTAACAGGCACTGTCACGACATGACCTAATCCACTCCATGGGGAGATAGCACAAAGTGCCGCAGCAAGCGATGGAGCTGCTCCTTGCCCTCCACGCAAGCACACCGGGGTCAGCAGAGCAAGTTCAGGGCAGAGACCCTGCAAGCACCCCCAGACTGGGGGATGCGCCCCCACTGACCCCCCGGGGAATGAAACCCCACCGACCCTGAGGGGATGGACCCTACTGACACCCGACCCATGGACCTGCGAAGGGATGCACCCCACTGGCCCCGGGGCACGAAGTCCTGCTGGTTCGTGGGGTATGCACCCCACCAACCCCCTGGGGATGGAGCCCCCAGGAAGATGGGGTACGCATCCCACTGACCCCCTGCAGGGGAGATGTACCCCTTTGGCACCCTGGGGATGGTGCCCCAAGGGTCATGGGAGAGGCACCCCGCTGATACGCGGGGGGTGGGCAGGGGAGGGATTGCACCCCACAACCCCCAGTGGGGGAGATGAAGCTCCCCAGCCACAGCGTGGGGAGGACGCACCCTGCCGACCCCAGGAGATGGACCCCCCGAGGAATGGGAGAGGCACCCACCGACCCCCGGGAGATGGAGCCTCGCTGGAACCGGCATGGGGGCTGCACCTCACCGAACGGCGAGGAATGAAGCCCCCCGCTGCCGGTGGCGGGGAGAGGAGGGGGGGAGGGGATGACTTCCACCGACCGCCGGGGGATGGAGCCCCCCCCGGGCCCGCTGCGGCAGCGCCGGGGAGGCGCAGATCCCAGCCCAGCCCCGCCGCCCCCGGGGGACCGAACCCGCCCGCGGGGCAGGCACCGGCCGCCCGCCGCTGCCCTCTCCCCCTCCGCCCCCCTCCCCGCCGCCCGCAGCCCCCTCCGCCGCGCGGTGCCCACTCACCTCGGCGGGGACGGGGCGACCCGCCGCCCGGACACCTGCCCGGCGTCCCCGGGGCAGGGCGGCCGCTGGCCCGGCGCCGCTCCCTTCGCCGCCGACCGCGCTGCCGGCCCGGCCCGACCCGGAGCGGAGCGGCGGGGGCGGCCCCGACGGGGCGGGCGGCGCGGGGATCCCGGGAGGGGCGGCCCCGACGGGGCGGGCGGCGCGGAAACCCTCGGCGGGGCGGCGCCCGGGCAGGGTTCCCCCACCCTCCCCGGTTGCCTGCCCGGGGGCCGGCGGGACCCACCGGGACCCACCGGGCGGCAGCGGCGGCGCCCGGTCGCACCTCGGGCTGCCGGGGGAAGGGGGGGTGGGGGGTGTCGGTAAGCGCGCTGCGGAGGGGGGCGGCTAGCGCTCGAAGAGTTGCTTGAAATCTCCGGCCCCCGAGGAGCAGGCGTTGTTCTGTGCAGGTTTTTGAGTATTTTCGGGCACGTCGGAATTTTTTTAAGTCCTTTACATATTTTCCTTGTATCGCTTTTATCTTCTGTTCTCGCTCAGCAGGCAGTGCTAGTTCCAAAGCGGATTTAAATGAACAGTAAATTACCCTTTTTTTTTTTTTTTAAAGGGCTAAAAGTATCCTTTTTTAATTTAAAAAAAGTTCTTTTTTTTTACTAGAAACTTGGGATTACTAAAAAGAAAGTACATTCTGAAATGTTTGGTTGCTTTTTCAGGTTCACTTTTTCTAAGCGCTGCAAAAGGAAACCGTCAGCGGCTCTGTTTCTCTGCTTTCTTTCAAGCCAGAGTCCCTTCCTGACTCATGCCCCCATACAAGGCTCAGGGAGTGCGTTTACAGTGCTGCTGTTCTAAAATTAAATCTGAAAAAAAAAAAAAAAATTCAACCAAAGTGTCTCTAAAGTATTGTCTTTATTAAAGACTCTGTCAGGTAATCACGTTACAATTTGGCCCAGATGCTCTTCCTATCACTCCTTTGAAGATGATTGCTCATGACTGCAATGTCTGGGCTGATAACTAAATCAAGCCCAGTGTTTAAAGCAGAGGGTTGTCTCAGGCACTTGTTGCAGTGACAGGCTCAGCAAGAGGTACCAGGCAGTGCCTTAGGACACTTCAACACGTGGAGGATGCTATTAGCTGAGCTGAATAGTTCTGAAAATGCAGAATACTTCCATGCAAACAAAGTAGTATCGCAGACCACACTCTTGACCACCCTCTGTGCAGAGCAGGGAGGTTTTCGGTGGTGTCAGCCAGGCCATAGCATGCAATGAGAAAAAAATGCCACCAACCCTTTCCACACTGCTGAACGCTGGGATGAGGCACAAAAAAAATAGGTGTGTGATTCCTGCTGGTGACCTTGTTTCAGCGAGGAAATCCCAGGCACACGGAGCAAGTAATAACTGCTGGGACTGGCAGCAGAGCAGCTCCCAGCAAAGCAGTGCACCAAGTTTTCCACCAGCGATGTCGGCAAACATGCTGACACCACGCCAGGTCACAGTTAACTAAGCAGCGCTCAGGAGGACCGTGTCCCACGGTGTTTTATCCCCTGCGTCTTCATGATGACGTGCAATCCCATTAGGTGGTTCCCTGCATGGGTGGGGTTGATTCAGCACACAACTCCATGAAATTTCAATCAAAATAGATTTGGGGGTGTATGAGGTTCTTCCACGACTTGAGACGTGATGTTGCCCGTGCTGCCCCGTGCCCCTGCCTGTGCCAGGTCGCAGGGGATAGAGGCCCCTCCAAAAGCACTGCAGTATCAGACTGATTCAGTCTCTGTCCATGTTTTTTCACTCCTTTTCTAGGGTCCTGCCTTTGACAATGCTCTGTTCGTTATTTATCTGCGTGAGCACAACCGGGCCTGCAAATGATTCCTCCGCGCTGCCAGGTAGCTCTCTGGAAAAGATGCTGGCTCACTACAGCAAGATGGATGATGAGGTGAAACAAGAGAAACTCTGGGAATTATTCCCTTTGACTCCCAAGTTCAAAAATGTGATTATGTCCTGGTAGGACACGAGAAATCCCCAGAGGTCTCACAGCACCTCGGGATAGCAGCCCAGAGTGCTGAGCCCTTATTTCAGGGCACGGCTGTCCCCTGTGATCAATTCTGGCAGGAAATAATAGCTGATAGCCATGCAAATGTGAGGATTAACTTCAGCAGCAGCAGCATATGGATCAGAATCACCAAACTATACACGCACTAACTTCCGATTATCCGTTATCTTAATTTTCAAAGGTCCACAGTCCAGCCTATTTGTACAGCTCGCTGCTAAGACAAGGGAGCAGATTATGTCTGAACCCCTTCTCATTCAAATCAGAGCAATTCTATTCATTTCAGGGGTTGCACTGATGTAGAAATGGCATGAAGAGGGACTTTGCTCTGTTTTTCTTATCCTCACACACAACATCATTTAAATCTCTCCAATGTCAGTCATATGCATTTTCCCCATTTTCTGCATCAATTGTAAGATAACGGTATAAAGCGCTGAAGGTTTGGTGATCCTGCTGCCGAGCGTTTGGCTTCTGGCAGGATTATAGCATGGAAGCAAAGCTGATGCTCATAAACAATGTCTTTTGCTAAGTACTTTCATAGGCAGCAGTTGGCATTCAATTTTGTAATGTAAATCAATCATTGCTTATATCTTCTGATACCAGGCCAAAAGGTAGAAAAGACACTGCACTAGATGTGTGTTGGGTTTATTCTACAGATCCCTATGGAAAGGTCAACTTTATCTATAACTGGAATCAGTAGTTCTGGAGACTGCCAGCAATATTTCACATTCTCCTCTTACACATCTGAGAAATACTATTTTTCTGCTGCTCTTCCTGAAGGTTATGCACCTTTTCTGCAATGTGAACATCAAAATCCTAATTAGATGTGGTTTCCTGAGTATAGATCTCCCAACATTGATATATAGGATTTGCCGTACTTGTATTTTGCAACCTGGTCAGACGTCGATAACAACAATAGCATTCCGTGTTTTTCACGGACACTAGCTGAGTAGAGATTAAGTATATCCCTTAGTGCTTTCCATGCTTCATTTCACAGAGAATGCCCAAAATCTCGTTTTATTTTGCTTTAGATAAGGGAAGTATGCTGAAAGTAAAACAGTTGTCTGGACCCCAGAGGAACCTGGAAGAGGAGCTGGACCCCAAGGAAAAGGGGGGAAACCGGAAAGCATGGAGAAAGATCAGATAAACCGATGGTGTAATATTCAGCTTTCGGGATTCAAATGCTGCACACATCATATAACCTCATGTGGCTGTGTCAGCGGGACCAAATTTCGGTAGCATATTTTCAGAAACCTGCAGTATTTTCAGAGTTGCTACACGGCAGATTTTGGTCACCCTAACAACATTTTATCCCAATGCCAACTTCAGCAATCTGTAATTTTGTCACATTTTCCAAGCGCAAGCAGGATTTTCTGCCCTGACCTGTGCCACCCTGACAGTGTCTGTCTTCTGCTGTGCTCTGGGGATGGCTGGACAACATCCAGTGATCCAGGCAGATCTGCTGAGCTGTCACCTGCCCTCAGCTCTCTCCCTGAAATCCCCAGATGTGGGGGTTGACAGTATTCCGAAGTTATTCTGCAGCTGATTTTATGCTGCTTGGGTGTAGTTTAGTGGCTTAGGTACAGACTGTCCATCAGTAGGTAGAGCAGAAATTGCAAATGAAGAAGCACGTCACCCTCATATCCAGGTGGGGTGTATGTAACACTGCCATCAATTACGCTACAAATTGCCCCAATATTTGCTAAGTGTCTGAAGCTGATTAACCTGAATTGCGGCTTTCCCCCCAGCAGCTTCCAAAATTCAGGCTGAGATTTAAAAACCACAGCATGACTCCCGACGTGTTGTGAGCTCCACCAACAAGACTTGTGTTTTCCTGTGTTTATGGAACAGAACTGGGACCCTTCATCTCTAGTATTGTTCCTCTCTCTTCTCATCTCTGCCCTTTACACAGACACACACTCCTGTCTATATAGCTGGTGTAAAATAGACCAAGGACAAGCCACCACTGGCTGTGCTATTACAATTTCCATTCACAAGGAGACTAAAATGAACTACCCTGTTGATTTCTATATCTACGTGGAAAAATTAACCAGCATGATTATGGTAATAACCTAGAGTTATCTTGGTCCTCAGGTGGGACCGATTTTATTTGGAAATAATTACTTCAAAAGCTGAGCAATTTTTCCAGGACTGTGTCTTACTCTGAAAGAGCATATCCGCACGGCTTCCACCGCAGCAGCAGTGACAGTGATTTGCTTTGCATAAGCAAAGCCCAAGAGAGGGAACACATTACATATGTCTCCTCCATAACACGCTGCAGTAAATATGAGACTAAACAGGCTGAATAAGAGAAATCTTGGAAGTCGGATGGAGCTGCGCACAGAAAGTGAACAGTCACGCCAGGCTCAGAGCCACAGTCACAATTTGGCTCTGCACAGCCTTATGTCATCCGTAATAATGACATTGCACTTTGTCCCAGCTTTAATTTGGATCACCAGCTACAAACAGGAACAACAACGACAACAACAAAAGAAAATGATGCTGATCCAATACTTTTTTACTGCCTTTTGAAACCTGCTACATCTTTACAGCAAGGGGGACAATATAAGCTGATAGCTGTGAATCCATCAACAGGGATTTCTCTCCATTTATGTCTTCCCGCCTGTATTTTCATAGACCAACTGCAAGCCTTACTAGGATGTGAAGTTCCCCAGATGCAATGGGTTTCCCACAGAGCACAAAAGTGGACAACCCTTAAGAAGTACTTAGTCTAAATTAGCACGAAACACAGAAGCATAACTGCCTCCAACATACCAGGGGGTGAAGGCAGGGAGCAAAAATGACACTATCAACAAGACCTAAACTTTAAAGTGAGAAAATATACACTTTGATACATATATTATAAATTGCTTGTGGATACCACCCGTTAATTTATTAATTTGCTGCAAAAGTCTAAGATACGTACTCTATATAAATACTACAGCAGACCAAAAAAAGTCAACAGTAAGGGTCAAAGCGTCTCAGATTCAAACACTTGGCTACAAATCTTCATAGAAACATTCGTTTTCCAAGCTCCTGAGGGTAAAAGCCTCTCTAAGATTATTTTGCAATATATATAAGATACAGTTCTCTAAAGGCTCTCTTCCCTATAATTCCAAGATCAAAACTTGTTTCAATTTCAGTGGTATAAGATATCATAAATCCATTGGATGAACTTGACTGTAGATAGAATATTTGCAGAAACCAGAGAAGTAGATACAAAAGGTCTAAGGTTAAAAAAAAATCAGGTCCTAAAGATCATCTTAGACGTTCTCATCAAGATAAGATTTTTTTCGAATTTCTTTAACAAATTAGTTATCTTCCTCTGTTTATCAAACCTCCTCTAATGCTGTGTTTATTTTTCTTTGAAGTAATAAAGTTGGGATTTCTATTATTAGGTGATCACCTCTTCATTCCTCCCTTTGTCTACAGCAGTGCTTCTGTGTGGTTTAGGATTTATTATATTGCCTTGTTAAATATGTGGGCACGTATAGAGAGTCATTTACTGTTTCAAAGTACCTCCTTCAATTTGAACATCATCTTTGCACAAAAAAAAATCTGTATCTGCACATACCTGTTGTAGAAGTCAGATTATTTAATTCATAATAGTTGTTGAATGTGTGCTGTCTTCACAGGATGGTAAGAAAAGCACCTATGGAAGCTTTTCTTCCATGGAACTGTCATCAAGGAGTTATAAAATAACTGTGCAATAGATACCAAGTGCTGCTTAAGCATTGCCAAAGCAAGCCATCGCCAGGGGAATGTCCACATCTTTAATGCGCAAATAGCAGAGTCAGTGCCTAATCAGTACTACATTAATCAAGGACTGTGCAAAGAGAAGTGTTTTAAGAGACTAGCCAAGTTTTGGAGAAGCACTACCCCACAGCTAGCCCGCAACCAGCACTGCCTTGTTTTCAGGTCATAGAGTCATAGAATCATAGAATGGGTTAGGTTGGAAGGGACCTTGAAGATCATCCAGTTCCAACCCCCCTGCCATGGGCAGGGACACCTCCCACCAGAGCAGGTTGCTCAAAGCCCCATCCAGCCTGGCCTTGAACACCTCCAGGGATGGGGCCTCCACAGCCTCCCAGGGCAACCTGTGCCAGTGCCTCACCACTCTCAAAGTGAAAAATTTCTTCCTAACATCTAATCTAAATCTCCCCTCTTTCAGTTTAGAACCACTAACCCCTCATTCTGTCACTACATGCCCTTGCAAAAAGTCCCTCTCCAGCCTTCTTGTAGGCCCCCTTCAGATACTGGAATGCAGCTATAAGGTCTCCCCGGAGCCTTGTCTTCTCCATGCTGAACAGCCCCAACTCTCTCAGCTGTTTCTCATAGCAGAGGTACTCCAGCCCTCTGATCATATTCATGGCCCTCCTCTGGACCCAATCCAACAGGTCCGTGTCCTTCTTATGTTGGAGGCTGCAGAGCTGGATGTAATATTCCAGGTGAGGTCTCATGAGAGTGCAGTCGAGGGGCAGAATCACCTCCCTCGCCCTGCTGGCCACGCTTCTTCTGATGCAGCCCAGGATACTGTTGTCCTTCTGGGCTGCAATCGCACATTGCCGGCTCATGTTGAGCTTCTCATCCACCAACACCCCCAAGTCCCTCTCCGTGGGGCTGCTCTCAATCCATTCCCCGCCCAGCCTCTATTTGTGCTTGGGATTGCCTCAACCCATGTGCAGGACCTCGCACTTGGCCTTGTTGAACTGCATGAGGCTTGCACAGGCTGACATCTCAAGCCTGTCCAGGTCCCTCTGGATGGCATCCCTTCCCTCCAGCATGTCGACCGTGCCACACAGGTCCTGGTATTGCTCCTGCTTTCCCCAACACGGCCACATTCATGGTTCACCAGAACCGAGGGATCAGCCTGGTCTCACAGTGCAAACTACCACTCTGATGTCCTCTCCTCACAGGGGCAGGAAGCACTTGCTGCAGACAAAGCCCATAAACAGTCTACTCATTGTTCAATAAGATGCTTGTCGCACGTGTTAATCATTATAATCTTTTGCAGTCAGATAGTACCATTCATCTGATGAGCTCAGCCTACAAATTTAGCTCGAATCTGGTCTGGCGTCTGCCTTGAAGTATGCTTTGATTTGAAAATTATGTTAAAACTCTGCCTGGAATTGTTTCTGTGTGTGCATGTGGGTCTGTGTGTGCCTGCACACATGGGCAGAAATTCCTAATATTTCAGTACTGTTTGAATGAGCACTGAGCGCCACAGCCCATCTGCCAGTAACTGTATTTCCAAACTTGGGGAAAAAAAAAAAAAAGAAAGGAAGATATATTTTAATCCTTTTGCTCATAATAGCAGTGATTTCTCTGGAAATTCAAGCAGCTCTGAAAGGAGTGTACCGTTTCCAAAGGCAGCTCTCACTCAACAGGTTTTTGAATTCTCCATAACTCAATGTCTTAATCTCCTACCGTGTCAAATAAGGACAAAAACTACATCTTTATCTAGCCAGGGTCCATATGGCAGGTGCTTTCTGAGACATTTGGAATCTCAGACGTAAAGTGCTAAAGAAAGGCAAAATAATCTTGTTAAATGAAGGCAAGGCAGAAATGAAGTGCACTGTCAGAATGCCTTTGTGGATCATGAAGTTCTCTGTGATACTGCATACAGAGATCTGATACTCAGGAGAGACTTCCAGTTTAATCTATCAGTTTTTGTCACTATGGTATGTGCAGCACCCTTTTCTTTGTTCCTAGAATTGTCCAGGTTTCTCCCTAAATTATATTTGTTACAGTTGGAAATTCTTCATCAGAAGAATTTTCTGGAAAAAAAAAACAAACCCACCACTACCTGCCTGGGCTGCAGTTGGTATTTCTTTATCACACCCCCGTTGCACAGCCACAGCAACCTTTTCTGAACATCTTTTCATTTAGGCTTTTGCACTGTAATAGTTCCTTTTGTATCTCTTGTAATTATTCATAAAAAAAAAAAAGAAAAAAAAGAGAGAGAGAGAGACATCCACGGCTAACTAAATACACATTGGCTAATGGAAAAAGCTGCACACTTGAATTTTTTTAGTCCTCAGAACATGTGATGTGAAGTCTTGTGAAGCAGCAAAAGTCTCTCTAAAGTGCTCCCAGACCTGCCTTTCAGTGGCCATTTCAAGCAACCAATATTTGGTTTCCTTTTTAAGTAAAACATGCTGTTATTCAGCTTGAACTACCTGGGGTCTAGAATTCTGAAAAAGCTAATAAAAAAGTTTTCTGCACAGTTCTATTTTTGTCTTAAATCCAAAGCACTGCAAGCCAGAGCTGTTACTTCAAATGAACATTTTTCTGTGTCGTTGAGACACAGGTGCATTGTAACAAGCATAAGAAATCCAAAGGACCAGCGAATCAAATAAATCACCAGAAAACCTGATAGAGCGGGAGAGACAAAGAGACAGACCTAGAAAATTAAACTGCTACACTGCTCTTGAAGAATTGCAATTTACAGCGATAAAACACGTCCTTGCAAATAACATCATTGAAAACTTCCAAGAGCTGAAATGTCAAATACTAATGCAATTCCACTAAATATCCCTCGTATAAATCCCGTTTCAGTGACGTTAACGAGTCAGAAGGCAGAGAATTACCATCCAGAGAGCGGAGCAGGGGAGGGGAGGAATGGAGAACGCCTGAAGAGAGGAGGATCCAGCTAAGGGCCAGAATTAGCAGCCCATTACACTCTCCAGCCTGTTGAATTAGCACATGGAAGTGAGTCAGCACAATACCTGGTTGTACTCCTTTTTCTTTCGAAGAGAGGTAAATGAATGAGGCTCCTCCTTATCATGAATTTGTCAGGTTTAATGGAAGACCTAGCCTGATTTTGAGTTAATTTGCTTAGAGCAAAGAAGTCTAAGTGCCATAAACACCTTGAATATCAAAGGGGTCTAAGTGATGCTTGTGTAATACAAGGGGCTGTTATGCAGGCAGCCAAAGGCTTTTGCCTCAATTTATTTTATTTTTTATTTAATACTTCATTGCCAATTTGCAATCTGAACAGGTACCCGGGGCCAAAGGGCTGTGGTGGCACCCAAGTGCAAATCCGCTGCTTCCCGCTGCCACTGCAGGGGAGGAAAAGGCAACACAAGCTCCCAGGCTACGTCCCACGTACCCGCTTTATGAGATCAGGGTGGAGCAGAGGCACAAGAGCCACCTGCCTCTCACTCAACGGTCCCCGTTAGGTCTTTATTCCGGATCTGCATGGGAGCATCTGCAGCCGTGACCTTTGGGGCATTGTGTGGCAGCTCTGCAAAGTCTTGTCTTGCAAACCAGACAGGTTCCTGCCTGTATGGAGGCCACTGGTCCATGTCTGGGTACAAATACAACATTTGATAACAATATTGATTGCAGTATTTTTGAGGTCATAATTACAGGGTTGGTGGGAGGTCGTTGAGCAAATGCCATTTCTGATGGTGCCAAATTACGTACTAGTAGACTCACTTCTGATGCCTTCCATCAGTCACTTTGGTATTTCTCCCCTCGATGCTCCTTAACACAGAGCAATCTGCAAAGTGCCATAGTCCTCCTTCACATCCTTTCTTACCTCGGCATCCCACCTGCTGCGGGGCATCTGTGTGGCCGTGGGTGCTGAGCACCCATCTCTGCCCAGCCTTGTCTCGTCCTTTCCCGGTACAGTCACTCCTGCCTGTACCCATCTGAATGGCAGTGGAGAAAGCACACTTGGTCCCAAGACCATGATTCACCAGCTTAGATCAACACAGATAGGGTGAGGAGGTCAGCTGGCATTCGCTTAAATGTTATGCATGTGAATATTAACTTGCAAAGTTAGTAAGTTGAGTTGCGAATGACATCTGGCTGGGAGAGTAAGAGGGCTTTTCCACCCTGTATTTCTGCACAGTCCAGCCCTGGGGCACCCCTGTCCAAGGCAAGTGGTCTGCTGTGGACCACCACCCCGACTGAAACGCCATGCTGACTGATATTCAGTTCTCCCTCTGATTCAGCTGTGATGAAAAAGCCATCCTTTTGCAGAGACAATCTCACCGAGAGCAGTACCAAAGCTATTGCTGTGGGCACATCCCTCTGTTGTGGCATGTGCTGAGCTACCCAGAGCAGCCGAAGTGGAGGAACCCGCATTTGCTCCATCTTTCTCTACAGCTTAGCTCCCTGTAATGAAAAAAAGCAAGCAGATACCGGGGTGCTTCTCAGACGGGGAACTTCAAGCGGAATTCACTGCTCGACAGCCTACCTCTGCCCATTCTCCATCTCTCCCAGCAGCGCTCCTGCCCTCGTCTCTTTGAGATGCTGCAGCTCTGTATAGAATAAGTGGTGACTGTGAAACCCTGACAAAGGAGAGGGAACTAATGGGATATTTCTATTTCTGGAATTGCCCATTAGAGAAGCTATTCTGTGGTACGCAGCATGCCGGCACACTTTAAAAAATAAATAGGAACAAGAATATTAGCAGAGGAAGCATATGTGGCCCCAAGACCATGACTCATCGGGTTAAATCGACCAGCTGAGGTCAGTGCTTCTATTTATCAGCTTTTAGTTGCAAATAAGGCAATGGGGACAGTGATTCTATTACTTAAATTTTACATGCTGTGTAAAATACAGCAGTGATTAATGTCTGTAACTAAGGCAGCTAGCTAGCTAGATGTGCTGCTTTTAGAACTTGGAAGCTATTTCAAGGTCAAGAGTTTTAGTTTTCTTCCTAAAGTGGGTTTTCAACTGGTAAAGTGGGCTTCCTCTAGCTTTCAGCATCTGTATTTATAGACAATAAAGATATTTTGTGCACTCATCAGCATCCAAAACCAGACCTGAACTGCAGCTTGATGAGAAAAGCCCCACTAATTGCACTTCCACAGTCTCCCATCCTTTGTGCATTGTGGGACCATGAAAGCATTGACCGTAAGCTGATGCCAAACATGAGGCTATTTTGACAAATACAGAAAACATCTCGATATCGTGTTGTTGGTTTTCCTTTTGGTGTCCCAAATTCTGGATATAGAGTTTCCTCTTCTTTAGACAGCCTGTACCCTGGTCATTTACACCATCAGTATGCAGGGGTTTGGATTAGATGGTGCAGGTAGGGGTGCCTCATCCTCCGTTTGCTCATGGGCTCATGCATCAGGGCACGTTGAAGCTCAGGCTCAAACAGATGGTGGGAAACCATCTGCCTGAGGGAGGTCCACTTCTGTTGCCAGGACATCGCAGGCAGAACATTACAATAGGTGCAAATAACCTTACATTGCTGCTGTCTTGTATCTGAGTTGTTACCATTTACATTGTGAAATTATTCCATTCTGGCTATTATTGTTAATAATAATAATAATAAATAAAAAATAAGAGGTAGGGCTGATGGGAGGACAGTATTCCTTTCTGTCAAACACCCAGAGCCCGTAGACGTGCCCAGGTACAATGCATTTATACAGGGGGAGAGATACCCTTCTCTCTCCGCTTTCGCCAGGAAACCGCAGGACAACAACAGGACAAGCCCAGAGCAGAAGAGTAACTGCTTTATCGCCGGTTATCTCCATTTCCCAGCAGAGAAGCAGAGGTAAGTTAAAACCGAGCGACTCACTGCTCTGATTCACATCCCGCTGCTGCACAGGTAAGCGGGGGCTGCGCAGGTCTCTTAAGAGAAAGCCAAACTCTGCTCAAGCAGGGGAGCTCACCCCAGAGGCTGGCATGGCAGGCAGAGCCCAGACTGACCACCTCGGCACAATCTCTGCTGGTAAGACTAAGAGCAGTCACGCAGGGAAGTCCCAACCCAACAACTGTACTGCAGCACAACCGCGGGAGGCAGCCGGTCCCCCTCGCCCCGGGCAGCGTGGCTGGGGAAAATACCCACGGGGACACCACAGGCACCCGCAGGGCATGGCCATAAGGAGGGCAGCATCAGCAAAGGGTGCGAGGCTGGGCCAGGCGTGCCGAGGGTTTACCATCTGCCGTCCCCCGCAGGGAAGGGTCTGTTTGCCAATGCTTCCAGGTATTTGGGATGGAGCTCGCCACCTCCCATCTCTTCCTTCCCAGCCAGCCTCCTCACTTGTGCCGTACTCCTGCAAGCAGACGTGCTCTGGACACCAATCCACACGCCTCCACGCCGCTCAGCCTCGCACACCCACGGCTGTCTGCCTGCCTGCAGCCTCCTAGCAGTCAGACCCCGTCGCCAGAATATGTAAAACTTCCTATAGGAACCCTATAGGCCCACGGTAATTACAGACAAACTGCGGTGCTGGTTGGGGCTGTGCTGTAATTAGCAGCAGCAAAGATAAAGCCTCTGAGCGTGCTCTCAAGCTATTTAGACTACAACTCCGCTCAGCTTAGCAGCACTCTCCACAGCAGCATCCGCCTTTCAGCATCGTCAGCTGGTCACCGTGCAGGGTTTCACACGGTTTTACCTGCTCCCCAGTTCTTCAAGTTTTTTGTTTGTTTGAGGGTCTGTTTGGCCTTTTTTGGTTTTGTTTTTGTTTTTTTTATATATATATATATATATATATATTTCTTTTTTTTTTAAGGCCAACTTCTGTATGAGATATTTTGGTAAGATTTTCTCCCCTCAAGCCCTCACTAGGCACAGCTTCCAGGGCTCGTACTCATGAATTTCATTATTTCCGATGGAAACTGCATGCATCCCAGGTCCCTGGAGCATTGAGGGGAGGCGATTTAACTACTAATTTCAGTCTGATAATTTTGTGCCTAAGTTCGGAGGCATCCTCTGCGGCCGTTTCTCCACTAAGTGCTTGGTGTCTTGAATTTTTCATGGCTAAGACTTCTATGACTAAGGCATCCAGAAAGATTATTCTTTTTAAATGCAGGTTAGCTACTCTTTTATTTGATTTGTGTGGGTGTTATTTTGCTCAGCGCTTCGGCATCTTGTGACCCACTTACAGGCTGAAACAGGCTCTGGTGAACTTTCATGCCTTTGTATTCAGGTTGCTCTTAACTTACACACACAAAAAAACCCAAACCCTCTTGGGCAACTCTATCCTTGAGTTTTAAATCAGAAACGACTATTCTGTACAAGTGATTGTAAAAATGTTATATCCATTCAGTTCATGAGTCTTGTGGGCTATGAGGGTCAAGTGGGGTCTCAGCAGGTCTCGGGGTGCTGGGCTTGCCTAGAAGGGTGAGAAGTGCTGCAGACTGCCATGAGCTTTTGTTAGCCCTTGTGAAAGCTCATGTCCCACAGCCAAGAGGGTCGTGGACCCAGTGCATCTCCTGATTTACACATGGCTGTTGGGATGAAGCTGCTACCAAGGCTCAGGTGCTCCTTGCCCACCTCCAAATCCTCCCCCGGGGCAGAGCGAGCACCGGGAGACGTTCCAAGATCCCTCTGGAAGGAGTTTAAAAGAAAAGGAAAAGAAAACCTATCTTGATCCCAAAACAACAGTGCCCTTGTGGGGAGCTCTGTTGGTGCCTGGCACGGTATTTTACTGGTATAATTATGCCAGGAGAATGTGTGTGCTCTTCTGTACCGATATGCCCTTAAGGAGTTTAAGCGGTTCAGTCAGTCTTTGAAGACGTTGTGAGGTGAATTAATTATGATGTAAATGCATCTTCAGAGAGAAAATATCACAATATAACAGCTGGGAGTCATAGTCAGGATACCAGCCTTAGAAATGTAGGACACTTGCACAGTATCAGCACCAGGTTAACCTTACCCAAAGAAAGCTGCCAAAGCATGAAAAAGAAGCATAAGGCTCCCCGTCTCTCGTTATCCTGATATCAAGGCAGGATGTCTTACAGAAATTCTGATTTAGCCAAAAGCCATGATGCACAGTGGGAAACTGATACAGCTTTTGGTCAGGAGACTGGTTGAGGTTTATGAGCAGTCCCTCCTCACCTTCAAAGTCACTTTCATTAACAACCACTTTGTGAGCTCCTGGAGCTTTGAGGATAAACCTCACCATTTCAGAGAAAGGCAAGTGAAGACACAGATAAGTAGAAATATCACAATGACTCTTCACAACTTGGAATACTTGACTTACATGGTATACTACGCGTTTTAGCTTTTTGTTTTGTTTTAAGAACTGTGCAATATAACAAGTCATGAAAGAAAGCTAACAAGAAAGCAAAGTCACTTTTTTAGAGAAAACACAGACAGGAGACCAAGAATTATCCCTTCAGTCCTAGAAGTAAGAGGCACCAATGTGAGGTGTATTCCATGTAAAAACTTAAGAAGTCCAGCTTATGCATTAGAGAACTCAGCAACTTAAATGTTAGGTGCTTACTGAAGAATGTTAGGTGCTTACTGAAACACACATGGTCTGTCCTGTGGTAAAAGCTAGTCAGTTAAAAGAGACCTCACATCCACACAAGCAAAGGCAGTAAAAGAACAAACTGACTTCGAAAGGCAGCCAGCGCTTGCAGAGCCATTGGTTTCCCTGGGCACTGGGGTCAGCCTGCGCCTTCAGTGGGTTCAGCTCGCAGCTCTGTCCCTTCCTTTCTGCTCCGTCCTGTCTCGGGTGCATCCCACCATGTGCCCAGAGACCCAGTTTCTGGTAGCGGCTGGAAATCATTCCCTGTGTTAACATGGGACACCTGTTTTCAAACTTCCCCTTTCTTTTTCCAAAGTTGTTCATGCTCTTCAGAAAAAGGTTGGCTTCACATCCCCTGTGACTCAAAGCAGACAGATAGCAAGACTGAAAGTTGTGGTTAGTTTCTGAAGAAATCTAGAACGCCTACATGCTTTTTAATTACATAGCTATGTGCACACTTAATTAAATTAAAAAACAATTACCACAATTTATGATATGAATCTGTTTAGCAAACTGGGATTGCAGCTGAGTTTGCTTTTTAACTCCTTTTTTTGTTGATTTTCTGTAAATGATCCTGGCTGATGTTTCTCCTTATGGTGGGGTAACAAAAGGCAGTTTTCAGTAGGTGCTCTGGCTGTTCATTTCTGGAGTGAATTAGCCTTTTTTGGTTCCTAAGGGAGGTTGGATGGAGGTGGCAATTTGTTTATTGCATTTAAATGAGGTTGAATTGAAAAATAAGAGATGACAAGAACCTATGCTGAGCACCGTGGTGTAAATGAGAGAGTCTCTTACTGTGCAGACTGGTACAGTAGGAGAGATCCCTGCAGGGAATACAAGCTCGTGTTGCACCACTAAGTTCCTTGATATTCATTCATAAACATGGGTGGGTATTAATTAGGAAAGACAAGTATTTCACCAGTGCAGATATGTAATCCTATCTTTGAAGAAAGTGACAGGTCTATGTATTTGCTGAAAATATCCTGGAAATTCACGCTTTTGTAAAATAGTTTCCCAACCTCCTTTGGTTTAACAGAAGTATCTACAATAAGGGTCTTTACCTTAATGCTTGAAGTAGTGAAACAACTTTATAAATAACACCCGTGGACTTGCATGACTTTGCAAAAGCTGAAAAAACTTCTCAGCCCACTCTATTCTGACAGCAGTGGACAGAGGTGCAGGGCTTCTCCACCTCCTCACAGCCCCCATGCCATGTTACAGGCAGGTCTGGTGCCTTGCCTGGGGTTTGCTGCCTGGATGATGCCACCTTGGTGCATTATCTGCCTGATGTCGACATCATCTTGCAAAAGAAATGTTGATTCTGGCAGTCTGGCTGGCAATATCTCCAGTCTATCAGTCAAATTAGACATTTAAAATATGCATCTAAATCTAGTCGCATGAAAGAACTGAATAATGTTGCTAGCACATGTAAAACTTTGGGGCATTCAGCAAAAAGCTGAATAATATTGTGAGGACTGCTTTTCCTCTGCTCAAATAAAACAAGAGCAGACCACACTCTGTTTCCCAATCTCTCCCTCAGCTATTTGACCAGCCTGCTGAGAGGGAAACTTTTTGGAGTATCCGACTTAGCAGTCACAGTCAAAGAGATGAAGCTGATCACAGGATTACAGAAATACTAGCTGAGAAGGACCTTTGGGGGTCATCCAGCTCAACCTCCCACTTGGAGCAGGGTTTTTGCCAACACTGGATCCGGTCAGCTGTGGCTTTGTCTAGACAAGTGTGTAAGACCTCCAAGGATGGAGATACCACAACGCCTCTGGTTAGTCTGTCCCAGGGCTGCACCACCCTCCTAGAAAAGAAATTTTCCTAAAGTCCTATTTGAAACTCCAAAGGTGCAGTTTGATGCTGCCACCGACTGGTATATTACCTGCTGCTACTGAAATCACTTAGTCCCTATTATTTTTGTAACTCCACCCACCAAGTAGTTGTGAACTCCTAGGCCTTCTCTTCCCTAGATCAAACAATCCCAGCTCCCTCTACCTGTTCTTCTAGGCATGTCCCCCTGGCCCCTGACCATCCTGATAGCCCTTGTGTACTCTATTTCCTCAACATCCTTTTTGAACCAGGGGACCTGAAGCTGGACATGATATTGCTGATGTGGATGAGATCTCCAGTGTGGAGAAGAGGGGGCTAACAACTTCCTTCAAACTGCTGTCCATCTTCATATTGTGATGAGAGTGTCCTGGTGGCTCATAGTCAACATGGTTCATGTCCTTCCCAGCAGCACCACTCCCACTTGGCTCCCAGTCTGCACCAGTACATGGGTTTTTTTCCTATGCCAGACACAGTACTCTGCACTTCTCCTTACTGAACTTCCTCAGGTGTCTCTTGTCCCAGTGTCAACCTTCTCTGTGTCCATCTGAATTGAAGCAATTCCATTTGGCATGTCAACCACTCTCCCCTAGCTTATTATCATCCACAATGAGGATGCACCTTGTCTCTTCGTGCAGGTGGCTGATGATGCTACTGAACAATATTAGCTCCAGTCTGCTACTGGAGCCCAGTGGTCCAGCCAATTTTCACCATACATAACACTCCAGTCTTCCAGCCCATTCTTCCACAGCTTCTTTCCAAGAGTGCTGTAGAGATGGTGTTGAAAGCCTTCCTGAAGCCAAGTAGTCTAGTATCCACTGCATCCCTACTATCCCCATAGCCAGGCATTTCATCGCAGAAGGCACTTTTGTTGGTCAGGCCCAATTTGCGCTTCATAAATCTTTGCTCATTCTCTAGTACCTTCCTGCCCTGTTATGTGTTTGGAGGCTGTGTGAAGAGGCTGTGCTTCCCACACTTGCCTGGGACATAAGACAAGGCTGACTGTACCATGTTCTCCATCTCAAAGTCGGGCACAACACTGGCCCAGTCCCCAGGGACTTCCCTGAGTCACCGTGATTTTTCCTAGCCAAAGCTCTCTGCCACTCTCAGTCTCTTGGGGTGAGTCCCATCCAGCCCTATGGATCTGTGTACATCCAGCCTCTCTGAGCAGTCCCTGCTGCTGGCCGTGCCCCTCCACCCCAAGCTGTCAGGGCACACACCAAGCTCTGGTGCAGGCAAAGAAGAGTACATCAGCGTTTTCCCACATTTCATGTCACTCGGTTGTCTCCCTCACTTGCTGACAGACACATGGTGTTCACTATGGGCTGCCTCATCTGGAAACAGCATACTGCAGCTCCCCTGTGAACCCTCTGGGTCTCCAGTGCTGAGCGTGGGAAGCCTATGGGCACAGGGCTCCTAATCTTTGGAGAGGAGACAAGCCTGGGAGGAGAGGAGCTTCCAGGGCAGCTTGACCATTGGCTGCATGTCTGAAACCAGCAGGTGGCAAATCTGCAAAGCCCTGAGCAGCTGAGAGACGCCGATGTGGGAGAGCTGGGACTCGTTTGACTGTACAACCAAAGAGCTGAGGATGAAGCAGACTCGAACCCCGTTCGTCACTGTAACCCCACAGGGTGAACTCTCAGCTTTCTGAACTCCTTTCTGTGCCACTGATGAACATAACCTGCAGGACACTCTAAGAGCGAGATAGTCACCAACGTGCTCGTACGTCTAGTTGTCTTCTAAGTGATGACGTTCTGAAGGCACACCTCATTTGAGGCTGCAGCAATGGTCGCTCCTCTCCATCGCTGTGCAGAGTAAATGAAAACATGCCAGACATTTCGGCTGTTCACAGCTCACGCATCCTTAACCCTTGTGCTGACTGTCAGCCATATGTGGTCTTGGCAGCAGGTCCTGTCCATTCTCTACAGAGGAAAAAAAAAAAAAAAAAAAGGATACAATCAAAAGATGATTTTGCTTCCTCCGCAGGGAAAATATATGAAGTTAGTTTAAATGTCTGTAAGTGCTATGTACAATTTCCCCTGCGTGTCAGTGCTGCTCGTGCAGAAGGGATTCTGTACGTCTTTGGCTGAGCATCTCAGATTTGGGTGTATTAAAATGCGTGCAAATCTTCCGCTGGATCTCAGAAGGAAGCTCTCAATAGCTAGGGCCTAACATCAGGCAACATATTTGCAGCGAGGAATTTACTAATGCAGTGAATTTAGCTCCATTTCCTGTTTGCAACGTATCCAACAAACAGACCTCAGTTATTATTCCAAATGTGTTTATAATTGCATTTTATTTCAGGCCTGTTTTATTTGTACATATTCCAGTTTGAGGAAGGTCACACGCACTGCCTTGTTTCAAGCGCAGCCGCTCACCCGCGTGATGTGCTGTTTCCCTGGATGACTGAGACCTTTGCGAACAGCCGGCGGCTCCTCTCCCACGCAGGCACAACCGCAGCCCCAGACACATCTGCAGCGCATCAACAGGTGGGCAGAAGCCAGACCTTGCTACGCACAGCTCTCCGGTCTCCTCTGCCGTGCTCAGAGAAACTCTCCGACCCCAAAGGTCTCCTTGGCACACGCAGGGTTGTTGCTGAAAAGCAACCTCCAGGGGAAGGTGCTCGGGTCTATCATGGCTATGACAGTTCATGGCCTGCCTGGATGGAAAGCAGCTCCCACATCACCCACGAGGCAGCAAGTCCTCCTAAGCCTCTGGCCCATGGCCAACTTCAACTTCACCAGGGGAAGAAAGAGTAATGAAGCATGTATCCATACGAGATCTTTTCAAAATGTCATTAAGAACATTGCATAAGATTAACAGCCTCAGGAATCCCAGACCTTTCCAGGAGAGGAAGCTCCCTTGGACCAATTTTTGTTCAGGCACCAGGGTGACTTCTCTGTCGAGGCCTCTGCTCACTGTGACAGCTGAGGTGCGTTACTGCAAGACTGCTGCTTGGAGAAATGATCTGGTTTTGCTAAATTCCCTCTGCAAGTCCTCTGAATACAGGGCCTGAGATTTTTAATGGTGTGTAGGTGTTGTTCTGTTTAACATTGCAAAACTTATACATGACTTAGCTAAATCTTATTTTCAGAAGTGACTGAGGTCCTCAGGAGCTTAAGGAGTCAGAGCAGGGTTTTAAAAGCTGGTTGAGGCATGATTTGGTTTCATTTGAACAGACAGGAAACAAAGAAGGGCCTATAAAGACGCCCTGGCAGTGGCAAAGAAAGCTTATGAACTGCCTGTCATTTTGCTTTACAATCACCAAAGTCTTCTCCTAGCCTACCTTCAAGATCAGTCCCAGGGCAAAGGGAGAAAAAAAAAATCAAGGATTTGAATAAACATACAAAAGGAAGGGGCAACAGATGATAAATCCTGAAGGACTAGTGCATTACAGGATGGCAAATCCTTTCTGAGCAGACATCAGATGCACTAGATGGGAAAGAAATGAATGACGTATTGGGAGTCAAGAAAGTAATAATGAAAAACTAAAATATTTTGGTCTGTTTTCCCAGGAAAACAGCTTACATGATCACATTGTAAGTATATCTGTGCCTCTTTCTTCTCCCACTTGTCCCTTTTAATCATGTTAAATAAAAGTAAAGAAACCTTCCAAATAATTTAAGTGTCTACAACTTCCATAAAAAAAATAGCCAAATAGAGAAGATGCTGCAACACAAACTCAACTCTTTTTTAACAAGCAGAGAGCCCAGAAGGGAAAATTAGTCCTATATATGCTCTTACTATAGGAAAAGTGTGAGTAAGAGATAGCAAGTCCTCAGAGCACTGGCTCAGGAACAAGACTGACTTACATTAGAGAACTGGCAAAACCACGATCCTCAGCTGCAAGTCCTCCCTGCTGCATGGACCACAGCTTGCTTTTGAAGCAGGCAAAGAGCAGTTTCAAAGTAAATTAGCATCAGGTTTTGTTCACCTTAACAAACCACGTGTTATACACTGTAGCAGGCGGCCAGCTGCTTCAGTTCATATTGACACACGTATTTGTTGAAGGGGAGGTTCCTGGAGGCATCACCAGGGAATCAAAGCAGAGGGGAAAGCTACCTGAAGGACAGGGTAATGAAGAGTCAAGCTCAAGCTGACTGTGAAACTGAAAGCAAAAAAAAGGATAGTAATAAAAAGGCAAGAGTGGAAACACTCTTGGAAATCAGTGCAACTGCTTCACGAGGTACAAAAGAAGTCACCAAGCAATGGGGAAAACAGAAGAGAGAGAGAAGATCAGGGGTCAAAGCCAAAACAGCAATTTGGAAGTACAGAAAGGTGTCAGAGGGGTAAAGGCAAAGGCTACCACTCATCAGAATTTCTTCCCCTATTCTTTTCTGTTGTCTTAGGAACCAGCTTTTCTTCTCACTGTTTCTACAGAAGCTTTCTCCTCCTGAGTCAGAAGGCATTTCCTACTGTCAGCTTTTCACAGGCTTCGTGCTGTTGCTTTGTAGGCAGGAGAAAACAAGACCCAATGGGAGGAAACTCCCGATCTTATTCAGAGATTAACATGGGCAGCAGGTATGACCATGCTTCTTCCCCATACAAAGATCCTCCCCTCCTACCCAAGAAGGCCACCTCCTACGCACACCTGAAATCACACTTTGTATTTGGCACTTACAAAGCACTTGACAGCATCTCATTTCCTGAGTAATGAAACTGTCATATACATCAAGCATTGCCACAGGAAAAAAAAAAAAAAAAAAAAAAAAAAAAGAGTTAGTTTTTCAAGAAATTTGTACTTCTCTGAAGCTGGAAACCCCCTTCCACCTAGACAGAATGGACAATAGGGAAAACTAGGACATAACAGGCTTTGACTACCTGAAGTGCCTGAAGCCCAGCTGAGACAAAAGTGAGGCTTCGATAGAAATCTTGAAGTTCTGTTTCCCAACTGGTGAAGGCCAGAGCCTCAGGAAAAATGGCAATTACTTAGAAAACGGGGAAAAAAAAATCCTTTAGGTAATGCACGCATGTGATACGCAGTAACCATTTGCAGCTCATAGCTTGAAAGGGTGCTTTATTTTGTTTCAGTACAGATTCAGTCCAGTTCACAGAGAACACATTGGTTAATACATATCTTCACTTTGTAGGAGAAATGGGCGTGAACACATAAGCACTCAGTCGCCAGCCTTTTATAGCCAATTTATGCAACTTTCACCTCAAAAGCATCATGTATGGCACACAGGTTTCATTAGCATCCAATATAGGAGCACTGTAACATCATGTCTAGGAACACAGGAGAGGAGGATGTTAGTCTCAAGGACGGTAAAACTATATATATATATATACTGCTTGGGGATTTAACTTTCAAAATTCTGTTTTTGACATTAACTTCAAAGTTTGTTTTAAAAGAATGTGTCCCGCAATAATATCTGGTCTTCCTTAAAGTACACATTCAAGTTCAGGCAGTCTTCACTTTAAGCAGCCATTGAGAGCTGAGGACTCGGAGCAGCCAAGCATCCCAAACCCAGGTCTCCAGGTCTCTGTGAGCTGCAGTAGCAGCTAATAGGAAGAAGGGTACCTGAATCTCAGCAGAACAAAGCAGCCTCCCATGTTTAACCATGTTATTAGAACCTGAAATAGCAACTAAGGCAAGGATGTTTGCTAAAGCAGTCCCTACCAAACTTACCTTCCTTGTTAGACATAGGGTCTGGTAGTACTCCTGAGGCTTTGGGCTTTTTTTAAAGCACAACATAGGACTCAAGACTCCAAAAGCTCGTTTCCCCTGCACATCCAGGCTTACACCAGGTAGTCTAGCAAAAGACACTGTTGTTCTTCACAAAACCTTCATTACTTACATCAAAGTTCTTTGATAACACCCAGTACAAACTCTCCCCATCACAGAGAGAGCTTCTATCTTTAAGCAAAATAGAGCTGATAAATACTGTAGGCCATTATCTTCTGGGGGGGCGGGGGGTGGGGGGTGGGGTGGGTGAGGTGTGTGTAACCACAACCTCTTTCTGGAGGGGATTAACCAGTGACTTCTTTTAAACCATGTTGACTGTCATGGTCACAAAACCCCAATATCCTCCACAACCTAACATGAAACCAGCAGGAACAAGGAAAATACAGAATAAAGATAAGAGGACAGAAAAGGGACTATCAAAGCTACTTTCGGTCTGAAGCATGTTTCAAGTAGCTTAGATTTTCAAAGCCATTTTAAAAGTTTTGTGCACTCAACTTGCTCCTGAGTACTATTTTTCTGACCTTTCCACATAATTACTTTTCTCTTCTTTCAAAGAGCAAGAGAAAATGAGAAAACAGATCACAGGAGTGAGAGACAATGAAAGCAGTGAGTTAGCATATACTATCAAGCACAGAAAGTATTCTATAAGCTGTCAAATATAAGAGCAACACGACAACTTTCATTTTCCCTCCACCTAAAGCAATCATGTTTTGAAATGTTTAAAAGAAAACATTCAAAGTTCATGCCCAAGCTCCTCAACGTTTTAAACACAGCATCTTACAACTGAGAGAACACTGTTCATCTTTTTATTTGTAAACCAGAGTTTGAAATACCTTACAATATAATTTTAATTTCATTTTTCTAAAGAAACAGCATTTAAGAACTGAAAGAACAGTGTGCCATTAAATGTTAAGGACCATATTTTAAAAACCTTATTAAAAAAAGGTTATATAAGTATGATGAATTTAAGTTGTATTTTAAAGTCAACTGCTTAAGCATCTAAATGATTGAAAATGAAGTGCAAAATTGCAAGTCCAGTCACAGATGAAGCTGTGGAGTTGTGCTCAAGATAGAAGAGGTCTACCCATGGCAGGCACAGCTGCACAATCACAAGCTAACTCGGTCTGTCTCAGCCATGAACCCTGCAGATCTGAGCGACACCGCTGATAAGGTCTGTTTTATCTACTTAATATAAACTCTCCCTTTCTAATAAGAAGGATATTAACTAAAGCTTTCAGTTAAGCAATAAAACCTTTCTAATTAGCAACAAAAAATAAAAATGACATGCTTGCTTTTTTTCAGGCACTTTCAAGATCATAGTTTATTTACTGTAGGTAAAAAGCTAGTATACAGATTAAGGGATCCCTTAAATTTCAACTCTACAGTTATACACCATCTAGTATTCTTGCTCTGAATATTAACCAAAAAAGTTTCTAAACACCTGTAAGCCCCACTATAAATCTGCATTGTTATGGAGAAAAAAAAAAAAATAGATAAATCAACGTTTAATTTTTTCAATGCATAATATTTACACTGTGAAACGAATGGGAGATAAAAAGCAGTGGCAAAGAGGCAATAAATTTTAAAAAGCCAAAGTTTTATATTATTTTTTTACAACAGTGTGCTAATCAGCATAATTGTATATAAAAAAAATAAAATGGAGCAGAGCGTCCCATTACAGAAATCCTAATCGTCTGAATTGCAGTCATTACTTGCTAACCATTTACATGCAACACCTGCTAGGACTAACTTTTTGCTTTTAAAGTGTAAAATAGATTATGAGGTTTAAGAGACAAACATTAATTAGTGTACAAAATTAAAAACCGCACAAAAATTGTACTGGTCACAAGCCTCTGCCATACAGGAGAGGAAAAAAACAAAGTACAAATGATGATAGAAAGTGGTCTCTTTCTGTACACTAATTATCGAAGGCAATGCATAGACTGAGAACACCTGTGTGGCAAACTCTGTAGACACTGGAAACAAACAGCTTTCACGTACATGCTCTTTACAGGAGGCCTTTCTTTCCATCAAATGGCAATGGCTGACAGAAAATAAGGGGCACCAGGTGTACAACTATCTTGCAAAATACTCAGATGGGGTAGTTGTTAATATACAATTTGAACTATATATACAATATAATGGAATGTATCCCATCCCAAAACTGGTTTATGAAACAATTGGACCTTTCTATACTAGCCTTATGACTCAGCCATCGTTCTAACGAAAATATAAGTACACAAGAGACTTGTGTGAAAAGCAGAACTTATGGGGCATTTTACAGGAACTATTGACAAAGCTGCTTAATGGCATTTCTGCTTTTAAAGTAATTTTGTTAGATACAATTAAAATAACATCTGTGTATAAAATGTCCTGATAGACACTTCAACATGGAGCTTTGGTGATTTAAAAAGGCCCTTTTTCATCTGTTATGAATTGTACTGCAGAAGTATTGATGCATGCACACATTTGTGTCAGCTGAGACTAGTGGTCCAACTGCATGCATATTTCCTCCTTGAGGCGCTTTCCATGTTAAACCACTTCAATAACAATACGATGAAAAATAGATTAAACAGAGTATTTCAGATAACTCAAACTGAACAGGAAATGGAATGCCAATATGGCAGTAAAACCTTTTTCTGTTGTTTTTAAACAGGAAGGTCTCTTGTACCAGCAGAATCCTGTATACAGATATATAGAGAAGGAGGGAATGCACCACTTATAATTCCCATTAAACAAAAGCCGATTCATCATGTGAGAAGGTACAAATTACAGAAAACATGAATAGTCAATAGAAGAGAAACAACTGGTTTACATGAAAGAGGAGAGAACACTTCAGTCTGAATGCAGTTATTTTGTGAAAGCTGCTACAACAGCCCACAGAACCTCACTTGTGTTGGCTTTCATACATTCAACCTCAGGGTCTAAATCCAGAAGCTGCCGCACTCTCTTTGTGGCTAAATCATACTGCTCATCCAAAAGGGGGGCAAAAGCGTTCTCCAGAACATCTGAAGCATGGGCTAAATAAACGAGTGCCAGCAAGCGCTTGTCCATGCGATGAGGGTCATTCACCCATTTGTCAAGAACTGCTTCTTGAACCTTCTTGATGAGGCGCTGTTTGATATTGTTGTTGGTGAGAGGGTGCGTAGTCATGTCAAAAAGAAGGAAGTTCTGTTTCTCTGTTGTCAGTACACCTTTTTCCACTAGATTTTTAGCTAACCGTTCACGGACATTTCGTAGTTGGTAGTGCAACTTCAATGGGTTCCATGTTTCACCTAAAAAAGCAAGGATAAAAGCCAACAGTTAGCTAAAGTTTAATCTGTACTGTTACAATGATCTTCCCCACCCCCCCCCCACCCCCACCCCCCCATGGTGCAGAATGAACTGTCAAATTCATATAGCTGACTATTACACTAACGTATTGTGCTAATGTCAGCATTGCTCTGATCTCTGACCTACCCAGATATAGGCAGAGACAGAGACCATGAGAGCCTCCTTGGAGGAGCTTCAGTGTACATTTAAAGTTTGGACAAAACGCTACCTAAGCCATGTCTTGATTAAGGATATGACAAATAAGCAGGGTTGTACTGAAGGAAAAAAAAAAAAAAAAAGCAAACCCCAAACCAGTCATGAAGAAAGACTTTACTTTTAGTAATAAAAATAAAACCCAAAAATAAAACCCAAAAATAGAAACATGCATCTCCTCAAGTCTTGTGCATTGGTCTGCTTCCAGCCTTTTACCATTTCAGAGACTGAAAGAAGTGTCATTGCCTTTCTTTCTGCCAGAGACAAGCTAATGCACACCTACCCTGTGCATTTCTCTATTGCTTCAGGTTTTCATTCTTCTCTCCCTTCCTGCGCCCACCAGGTGAAACAATGACCATGCACTGTGTGAGTGTGGGGGGGGGGGGTGGTGGTGTAGACATGAGCACATGTTGGGCAAGGGCTTTAATGTTTCTTTAAAAATTACTTCTAATGCTTTTTGTTAAGGTGGGAAAATCTGGCCCTTCAGAGTGTGGCTGTGTGTGAATAGAAGAGTGAATTTAAAAGCATAGTATCAGCATCAACAGCTACTGATAAAGCTAAAATTGTTAAGCACTGATAAATCCACCTTTGCTTAAGAATTTACTTAACTAAAAACTTTAGGTCCAGCCTACCTAAGTATTTATCTTAAGTATTAAAATCCTCTCCTCATGTAAAAGAGTCTATGAACATAAGAGATGAGAGAAGAAACAGCAGTATTTCTTACATAGATGGGGTTTTTCTACAAATGATAGAAGAATTTCTGTATCAATTTGTTTCTATATCAGAAAGCTTTTAAAAAATTCATTGGTTAATAATAATAATAATAATCCAACACAGATGACTTTAAGGTTTCTCCCACTGCAATGGTGACATACAGTGTATCCAAGTAACAGCCAAGTTAAGTAAACAAAGGAGGTGACACCAAATGCATTGTGAAAGGCAAAGAACTCACCCAGGCCTGAACTACACACAAGTCCCTATAGGCCCCACACCTCATTGAATGCTATTTCCTAGCTTGACCATGAATGAAACTGTCACACACAAACACACACAACTAGTTTCCTTACAGAGTTTCACAAGGCAAAGGATACTTCCTAGGTTCTTCTACATTTGTTAGGCAGATGAGGCTATGCAGTAATAAAAATCAGTACTGTGGTGACACCTTGTGACCAATCTCATCAATTACACAGATACTTCCTGTCCAAACACAGACAGATGTTTATTACATCTACAGGAAGACCTGCCATTTTTATCCAAACTTCTGTATTCCCTACACTTTCTTCCTTTAGAGGCTATTTATAAACAACATCAGCATGGAAAACATCATCTTACACGTCCATAAAAATATTTTTATGATGACTTTGAACTCATATGTAGTGTAACTCCAAGCAGCATTCTTTGCATCACTGATAATTACAGACAGAGTAGCTGTTTTTCCAGGCCCTAAAGCAAAATTTTGTAAGAGTTTATGAAAAAAAAAAAAAACAAAAAAAAAAACCAACCAAAATATTTTTCTTCAGAGGGCTGTCCTCTAAACCATGGAAAAAGCAAAGAACCCTAATGCCATCCAAGAACTAGTAATTAATAATCATATGTAAGTAAAAATGATTGATCCAAGTCTCAGCTACGGCACTGAAGATAACAATTTTCTCAGAGCCAAAGCTCAGCAGGGTCAGGAAAACCTTAACTTAGCTCAAAGAAAAACCTACAACATTGTTCATTCGTTAGTTGACCTTTTTTGAATCAGTACTAACTTGATGCGCTCTGCACTGGGAGAGAAGGTGAAAGGTCAGCACCAATTATGTATTTGGGACAAGAAAAATGAATTGGTTTTGCAGACTGTAAAAGTGAGGGAGACCTGAGCAAGAACTGAACTACAAGGCTATGCAGCAGCCATGCCCCCTGCTGACAAGGACTGCTTTGTTCTCCTCTCTTACCTCCTCTGCCTGGCAGTCAACGAGCAAGAGGGGAGGGATGGCAAGGACACGAGTATGAAATTATATGCATGGAAGGCTGTTTAAGGTGGTACAGGACGAACAGGAAGAACATAACGAAAACAAGGCAGCAGAGAAAGGTGGAGAGATTTTGCTCATTTTTGAAACTCTTACTTATCAGTTGTTACAAGTAACAAATAGATTTAGACAACTTCAGGTCTCATTACCCTCTACCTGCCAGAGTCATGTTATTGACAAAACAGCGGGGTTTTTCCCGTGCTGTTTGCACAACTGAAGCATTGTTCTGATCTACTCCAAGGAAGTTGCATTTTACGTGTTTTGTAAAAACAGACAAACCCTAGTAATGAATTCTGGCTACAGACATAAAAGAAACAAAAAACAACAAAACAATAAAAGCATTACATGTTAAGAGAGGGTCATTATTAATTTCAGTTTAATTTATGCATCTTGAGGATGCAACTGTTGGCGAGGTATATGAAAAATGTTAACTGCAATTGTAAAGAAATCTAATTGACATTTCATTTTTTTGGCAACAACTCACTAGCTTTACAGGAAGAGCTGTGTGCAAAGTATTCATCTTGAAGACTTTGTTTCACACAAGAAGTATCTGATATTTGAAAATATTTCTTACATTTTCCCCATTGATGGCAAAAATAGAAGTCCTGACTGTTTCTTGTTTCTTTATGATTAATGGCCAAATCATCCTCAATTCATACACCTGAGCGCTGAGCTCCTTATCTCCTTTTTTTATAAAGCGATATGAATACCGAATCCATACACCTATACTCCAAACTTCCACTAACCCTCATTTCCAATTACAGAGAAAGGCAGTTAGATCTCCAGGATGCAGTTCTGATTTACTTCAGAGTCAGCAGGCTTTTCTTCCACAGAGTGGAGATGTCCTCTGACACTTCCATCTAGATACCAAGTTAAGTCAAAAGCAACAGTTACTTGGTATTTGATTAAAGGCTACAATCAACAAGAGACTACCCTAGAGGACATGCTAATTAACTTTCTTGCATACTTTCTCCCCAAAAACCTTACAGTATAATCTCTAGTGATGCCAGATAATTAGCTTTGTTGGGGTAAAAAAAGCAAATACATTATGTCCAAGGCTTACCACTAAGCAGTTCAATCCAATTTTGTACTGTTTCAGGAGGCTGGGTCTCTTTTATGTGTTTCAGAGCTTCATCAAGCAGAACATCCCCTGTAGGAGCATCTGACTTGCAAATCACCTAGGACAGAACAAAATGCAGTCAGTATTTTGCCTTAATTCTTATACCAAACATCCATTAATAAAAACTGGAAAACTCTATCAAAACCAAGGAAATTTAAAAAAATAAGGTACCATCTCTAAGAAGTTTAAAAAATGCCTAATTGTTAAAAAAAAATCTATTAGGATTTTAATTACAAAGCTATGTTAAGTATTAGCTTATCTATAATTTAAATCAACCTTAACTGACTAAAACTACGGTATTAATATGCCTATTTTTTAAGGAAGATACCATTAACCCAGCCAGGTCCTTCACTTCCTTCCCAAAACAAAGTACAATACAGTGTTAAATTACTCTCTGATGGCAGTCTGCTTTACTGCTTCAAGTCAATTTATCCAAAACACTGCAGTTAATCAATCAGGCCATGTGAAATTGAGAAATAAATTCCAAACTGGAAAAGCAGGAAAAATAGTTTTCTTCTTCCATATGTTGATGGACAAGAATATGTGCAAGACAACATCTGTAAGTTTTACAGCTCCAAAGAACACGTTCCATTCACTAACAGTCAAAACACACATATTAGGTGAAATATGTATGCACTAATAAACCCCTTAATATGCAATAATAAATGCAATATAATTTAAGGTTGTTATTTAATAACTTCTAAAATTGAGTTCTTCCGTCATGAGAACAAAAAAGTCATTCACAGTAACATAAAACTTAAGAATTGAGTAGCTGCTTGTTTAAAAGTAGTTATATAAACCATGTAACAAGACCACTTTTTCTATTTAGAAAAACAAGAGCACCAAATGAAAACATACAGTTTAAACTAGCCCAAGTCAATACGTTGAATAAAAACAAAATAGCAACAATGAAATCTATCTTTCCTTTGGAAAAGAAGAATTATTACAGTTTCAAAGCTAGTTATGAAAATAATGATTAAATCTGGCAATTTAAACAGTTTTACAAGTTAGCACTTTATAAGCATGAGGTAAAAAGAAAACAGGCAATTGACAGAAAAACTAACATATCAATAGAATTCCACATATAGAAAAGAAAGTGAAAACTCCTATGTTTTGTAAAGCTTCACAGTAGTCAGAAAGTTGTCCTGGAAAAGCTTTAAGCATCCTATTGAAATACATCCTAAGTTTAGTTCTGTTCCGTAGTTCTAATAATCCTTACTACAAAAAATAAAGGAGTACAATACATTTTCATAGTGTCTTTAGATGACACAAAAATGAGTTGCAATGGTAAGACAGCTTCAATACTGGCAAGATGATCCCAAACTGGAGATGTGTAAAAAGTCAGTGAGATGAAGTGAAAAGGAAAATTGTTGGAGAGATCTTTGTGAATACCTAACAGGTCATAGCTGGAATACTATTTCCAATTTAGATGGTATAAATAAAGCATAGAGACTAATATTTCTAAGAAAATCAGCAAGAATGAACCGGTCCACAATGCCAGGTCAAAAAGAACAAAGTTTGTTTAGATCTAAAAAGAAAGCACATAAAATATCTTTACAAATTGGTTATCAAACAGTAGCTTAAGGTGCCTACTTTGGGAAAATAAAAGATACCACCTTATTCTGAAAATACAGAAGATGCACGATTTTCAAAAACTTCAACAGGCAAATTAAACACACCGTGAAGAATTTTAAGACTAAACACCTAGCAGGGAGGGACCAGAGAAACCTCATTATCTGTTACTGCATCAAGATTGCTCAAAATGGTCTCTTGAGATACTGCCCAGATCTCCATTTTTGGGAGCTGGAGATCACTCCAACCACAAACCTCAGATATTTGGTTTTAAGAACACAACTGCATTTTAATCCAAACAATCCGTATTTGAAACTAAACACACAACAACAGGTATTTATCTTTCCGATTTACAAGCTTGCACCACAGTGTCATTCAAAACTTCTGTTAAACACATATATATATTACATACTTCCCAGTTTTACATCAAGATTCTGAATTTTTGTTCTTTGGTTATATAGGAGCATACTTCACATTGGATTTTTAAGCTGCTGTTAAAGCCACCTCTCAGATATTACCTAAATATTAACCTAAAAACATTCAATTTATTTCTCTTCTTTTTAAAACTGACATTCCAGCAGTATTTTAATTTCTTTGAAGTGTCCCATACGATTAGTTTCACAGTAACCTTAGTTACACTGGATAAGCTCCAACCTGCTGCAGCTGGTAACCTACTACTCACCATCTCACTTTAACAGGTAATATGCGAAGGCATCTTTTTGACGTGTTTTATTACAAAAAAAAAAAAAAAACAAAACAAAAAACAACAAAACAACCACAACACCCAAACCCCAAAACAAAAAAAAACTTATTGAAGAGATAAAAAATGCTTTTAGGTCTAGGATATGGTTGTTTTTTTTTTTTTAAAAAAAGTTTAGAAAACAGTTTTCCTTGCTTATTTGGTGTTAAGATACTTTTTTCTATCACTGCAAAGAAGTTTAAGAAGCTATCCTGAACATTATTTACTGTGACAGTGTGAGCCTAAACATACAGGTATTTATAGAGAAAAGAGCTGTAAGGAACACAGACCTCCCCATTCAACTCAGTCAGGACTCCATAAGCTATTCTGAGGCTGCAAGGCACAGTGATTTTGTTTCCAAGTTTACTGTTCTCAGCAGCCAGGCTTACAGCACCGTTTCTTCTCACTTCTCTGCTACAGTGAATATTTACTTCACAGATTCTTCTGACTGCCCTCCCCACCAAGCAAAAGCAGTTTGGTTCACACTTCCATGGTCCTTCTCTTCCTCTTCACTTCCCAGCACATGGAGACTGGCAACAGTGGAAGCCCAGCCACTTCTGTATCTTCCTGGATCTGCCCTTTCTTGAAGAAAGATTTATCAATGAACACTTCCTGGCTACCTCTCTTTAGTGTTGTAACAGCACAAGAAGAGTAGGAAATTAAGTGGCTTGTGGATCTTGTGAATTGAATCACCACAGACAATTAAGCATCCACAGGGGGGATTATTATTATTTTTCTCTCTTTAATAGATGAGCTAAGGTAGAGAAAGAAGCCAAGATCCCGGTTCTTCAGAGATGACGGTCCTTAGCCTTACTGCAAAGAGACTTTTTTGTTCCAATTTTTCAGTGATTTATCAGGTACTAGATTTGCCTTGTATCCAACTCCTGAAGAATATTTAATTTGCATTTTCCACAACACAGCTTTGCAATTAAAAAATGCTAAAGATTAAGCAAATTTCATTATTCTAATACAAATAATATAGTATCTAATACAATAATTCTAAGACAAAAATTCACTCATGCATGAATCACTCAGAATTGTCAGCTATAAAATACTGAAGTTAATCCACCAAGGATTTGTTGGTATTTCTTTTGTTTCTAAGAACGCTAATGATTTGGTTTGCTTTCTGAGGCTGTAAGGCAGCACAGAGTACCATTTTCTATCTTCAATAACCACTAATTTTAGAAATTTTTTTGTTTATATATAAACCTCAACATTCATTTGTTCCTAAATTGATGCCAGTACACAGAAGTCCAAAATGATGTAATAATTACATACTCTCAAGCCAAATTTACAAGGATGTTGCAACATAAAATACATCATATTGACTTTTCAAATTTTGCTAAGGTCCATCAAGTCCCTGGTCTGCTAGTTTCTCAGTCTCATTCGTCTCTCTGTGGCATTCAAGCATGGACACAACGCATCTTGATCCATTCTGAAGTTCTGCCTCAGGAACTGCAAAAAAAATTATCAGCAAAGATCCACCTGCTTTAAGGCTTCAAGTGAAAATCATTGTAGCTACCAATCTTTTAAGTCTGCTGTATGACCAAGGCCACAGTTAAGCTGGGCCCAAAGATACTGCTGCCCAAAGAAATAGTTCTACCCTCTTCTTGTTCTCACCTTATCACTTCTGCTAGCAGCTCCACCTGATGACAAGATCAAGAAATTGATTCAAATAAAAAGTAAACTGATCAAAGAAGTGAATTAGTTTTCAGCCAGAGAGGTTACCTGACAAGGCTGCACAAATGCTAGCAACAACCCAAGAGGGACTCCAATAAGAATCTTCACAAAGACAGGACTACCCTTCTCAGCAGCAACACAGGCAACAACTTCAGTCACTGAAGCCTAAAGTCCCTTTAGACCATGGCTTGAAGATACAGGGTTTCGACTCACAAATCAAAGCTTTGAGTTTTAAGGAGGTTTTTCTTTCCCACCAAATCTGGAGTATGGACATTGGGTGAGGAGGAAATAAGGGCTAACCTGAGAGGCAGGAGCTAAAGAAAATGGTATTGCCACTGAATCACAAACCTGGATGCAACTAGACAGTTCATTCCACTCACTAAGCACAGTATTTAATTCACAGTGAAAGCTGAGGGCAAGGGGAGCAAAGCCTGCAAAAGGGTGACAAGGAGGACACTTGGTAGAGCTGAGACACTTAAACCTCGCTAACACAGAAACAAAACTGAAATTTGGTGTTACTGCAAAACTTAAAATAAGGTACAAAACAACACAAGTAATTCACGAGAATAATTTCTAAACTGAGAGAGGTGGTGCAGAGGGGGAAGAAACCACATATATATCGGCATAGGGATTTTATTTGCCAGAAATTACTTAATCAGAAACCAATCTTCACTTGAGTTTTAAATTAAACCCCCTGCCTGCAAAAAGAAATTTCTCTTTTGGTCTACAACAGCAGAAACAACAAAACCTTTAACACTGGGTAGCTTTTAGATCTCCTAAAATGGGTTTAGGGGGGCGAAGAGGGGAGAGAAGAAACACACCAACCCACCCACAAAATCACATGAAAATTTTTAACAAAACGAAACAAAAATCCACAAAAGATGACAATAATTTTGTAATACTCTTTACTGAAGATATCAACAAGTTATTTTTCCATTTTCCTATAAAAAAAGGTAATTAAAATTTCAGGTAGATAGACTTGACGAGGTTTGCACAGAATGAAAATAACTGCTAGAGAACATTCCTGAATGCCTAAGGAGCCAAAAGTTTTGGAGAAAAAAAAAAAAACGTGCAAACTAATCAATGCTGAATATGCTTAAATGAAGCTAAAAGAAGTAGCAGCTGTTTGGCTGAACAGAGGTTGAATTCTTCAGAAGAGGAGTAAGCTGGGAGAAGGTCGGGGCATTTGTAAACTTCCCTTTAAAAAGTTTAGCAAAAGATAATATTGACAGGGAAATGTGCCATAAAGGAGAATTTATTTGCGGTGGATAGACAACATTTGACCATGTTTTCAATAAGCTTATTTTACAAGAATCCTCTAATGCTGATGAAGTAAAAATTCTTCAGTGTGACTTTGCACATTTTGTACTAAGGAAAAATCCGGTGGCAAAAGTAATAAATTAAGGCCTCAAATCTTCAGCCTAATGCAATAAAGGACCTTAAAATTTTGCCTCTCTTAAAGACCAGTGAGTACAACAAATTTAACGCACCACTCACCTGCTTAAACTAGTTACAGTTTTGTGTTCTCAGGGGCCCAATGAGCCCGGATCATTTCCTTCCTATGCACTGCAAGCACAAACTGCAACTCTGTGTACACCAAAATTAAAACGGTGGCTTGCAGGATACATCTCGCAAGCAGTCAGTTAGCCATTGCTGTCAGCCCCGGCCCACATCTCATGAACGTTGCAAAAGCCAGTTCCTTCAGCATATTGTAAGTGGTGCTACTGGCTCTCAGGAGCAACCGCTCCTACCGCACCCTGGCCAGAGCCACTGCCAACTGCTTGTGCAAGGTTCCCAACAGCAGCAGGAACATGTCAAGAGAACAAACAGGAGCAGAGAACAAGCACAGAAGATTTTCCAAGGCACCTAAGCTCACTATTTAAACACGTTTAACTCCACGCATCTAACTTAGGTCACTCCTCAAAATCCCTACCCCCATATAAATAAAAAAAAAAATTTTTTTTTCTTGCAGACAGTTGTAATTTATAGCTACTGTATTGTCTGGAGCATGACAAAAGTAAATGTGGCCATTTTCCTCCACTTACCTTTCTTGTTAATAGACTTTTGCGCCTCATTCCACAAGTCTCTAGCTGAAGACGCCCTCGTAATGCCAATTCAATTAACATACAGCCACGCAATCCCGAGGAGATGCAATCATTCCAGAACGATGTGTAACCCTGTGAAGAATGAAAGAGAGTAAAATACCTCCACCTCCACCTGAAAGCAAATAGGAAGAGAGGCTTACTGCATTCCCCAAGCAATTCTCCTGCCTTCATACACTTTCAAAGTAGCATCCCTAGTCAACTACCACTCCTGTACTGAAAACATGAAAGAGAAACAGACTCACTCCCTATTAGTTTTGACACTTAGTCTCTGCTCTTTGAAGAACAGGGAAACCTCAGGAAAGTGATACAAAATGAAACAGCAAGATATGAAGAACTGAGAGATATAAAGTGTAGTTTATATGAAGTCAAAATAAACTTAATATATCTTTAAGACATGAAGCATTTAGCTTTACACATCACACAGGCTTATCTGAGTTTTCTGAGAAACATTAACATGTTTTTACATCCATAAACAATATGGCACTGATGAAAACCACTTGAAAATCAATTAGTAAAATATGGAGTATACTGGAAACACAAATGTGGCAATCAGCACAAACCACAGAACAGATTTTTGAGCTTCAATATAGTTAACCAAAGGATACAATTTTTCAAGTAAATATTTAGAATAGCTACTACTTTGTCATTAAAATCCTTTGAAAACACATATTTTTAAAGCTCGATGTATATTGCTTTTATATGGACTGCAAAACTGCAAACCACATTTACTCTATGAACCACATCACATCTACCATACCTTTTCATCTACATTTCTGCATTGACAGCTGTCTATTTTAATGGCAGAACAGAGTATTTATTTGACCCAATAGATTTACTTGATATCTAGAAATACATATATTGACTTTTATACTTTACTGCTCAACAGTTATGACCAAAAAAATTGTATAGAAAGGATTCTATTTTACCTACAGAGTAGCCAACACAACTCTTGCATATTTTTTTGGCATTTAACTATTTAAGACAAAAAAAATCATTCTGAAAAATGTATCTGTAAGTCATGTGTGGCCTGGGAAACTCCCAGCCAGTTGAAGTGACAGTACACTGGAGGAGGAGTTGTCATTCTGTGCACGCTTACTCCCTGACCATGGCCTGGCCATTGCTCATTACAGGTTATGGAACAAGACTAGGATTTTTTTTTACCTTTTAACACTGTTCTCACTGTTATTCCAAATACTTAACAGTCTCAAAACACTTAGATTGAAGATCAAAGATCACTATTTATAGATGCAATTCATTCCACTATTTAATGCTCTTAAGCAGCACTAGTTTTCCTCACAACTACACCACAAAATACTTCTACTTTATCTGTCATCCTACAAGTCTTTTACAATTTTATAAACATCCTAACTCAAAAAAATACTTATTTCATTAAAGCTGCTAAGCAGCAGAGGAAAGTCTTACAAGTCAGAGAATTATTTTTATCTGACAGCAATCACACTAGAATAGCACTCTAAGCTATGAATAGCTCACAAGACAAAATTTTAAATCTACATTGATTCAAAGATCAAAAGAATGTTCACAACTGTCATGTTTGTTTACACAAACACAGCACAAAAGCATTTTTTGCCAGAGCTGACCTAGAAATTTTCAGGTAAAAACTAGTTTTGCTAGACAAGCATAAAGGGAAACGAGAACAAAGCTCATAACAGAAACTTCTTACCATATTAACTCTGTAAGCTCAGCCCTTCCACTCAGGTATGCCAAAGCATAGACCTAAAACTAAGATCTTCTTTCTGCTTAAAGAATAAGTTATCCAAAAATCCATGTTCATTAGGACATTTCTCTCCCACCACCTCCTGCAGCATTTATTTGTTTTTTCCTCTTCCCATGCCCCTTACCCAATTTTCAGCTCACACAGGTCTTCCTGTTCAGTTAGCCATTAACCCCTTGAAACTCTCACTTATTAAATAGTCCATCTCCTAATGATGGTCCTGTGCCTCGGTGTTACCCAACCTACCTGATCTTCCACTCCCTGCTTTTACTTTTTCTCTTTAGCTGCACTTCCTTGCTATCAAACTGTGACACCCTATCTCCTACAGCAGCCCCCTGTTCCACCTCATCATACTGTGACATGTAATACACTAACTCTTCACTTCCAGGTTTATGAAGATCTGAATTTCTGTGACTCTCGTAGATTATCCATAGATCTGTTCACACAGATGGTGCAGACAAGATAGCAAAATATTACTATACATGGTGAGCAGCCATCTTATTCTTGTCTCTGCTCTAGGAGAGGTACAAAGCCACACGATTTATTAGCAGACGTACAAACAAGTAATCCTTACCGATACACTGGGTCTAGTTTTGCTGAGCAAAGCACAAGCTCTCACAGCTTCTTCCTACTTATTGTAGGAATACCCCAGCTCAGATCTCCATACTAAGCAGTGCAGACATATACTAGGACCCAGTCTCCTAAAGATGCTGGCATGCAGAGTGCAACAGGAAGCAGGGTTTATACGCATACCTTCAGGAAAGGAAGGGACAGGGAAGAGACCCTGAGTGGAAAAGTCCTACCAATTTCCCTTGAAACTTTAACTTACATTACTCCCTAACAACATCCTTTCACAGGTTGCTTCCTGATCCCAGACTCCCAAACTTCACAAAGCTATACTTAAAATGGAATAGGGTCCTAGGACTTGCAAAAAAAAGCATTTACAAGTATTGCTAGAAATTATGAAAAATCCTGCATAGACAAAGAAATAACATCGTTTAGCAGCTCAAACATTATCATCCCAGCTGTGAAAAACCTAACAGGATCATCCACTTATGCAATAATAAAGCCATAACTTATTTATAGCTAGCCATAGGCAAATTCTATATCTAGAGAAAACATGTACACACTAGCTCTGACAACATCACAGGACTCTAAATTTCATGGCTAGTCAAATATTTTGTTGAAGTGTTCAGTACTAAGCATTACAGAGCTGGTACAGAAATATTAAAGTACACTTCTACAGAACACATGAATTTCTGATTTTTCAAGACACTGGGAATTTAAATTTCTGGGTATTTAAAATCCTTAAGTTACCTGAGAGATTTTATAATTCAAAGATTATTCATAAAAATATTTTTTTAAGGAAGACAATAAGACAACACTTTATCCACCTCTGATCAAAAAAGGCACTGCAGTAATGACCACTACAATTTATTAAGTATGTAGAAAAACAGAATGAGAAGATTCTAACATGATCAGACAGCCTCAGTTGGCAAAGATCAGTGCCAAGTATGTTAGCAATTTCTACACAATCAACGCTGCTTTAAGAATTTGCATGAAACTCCAAGAACATTTCACTTAAGCACAAAACATCCAACCTCTGTGGAGCAGTGATTCAGTTACCTCTTACATTGCTCTGTTTAGCCTCCATGCAATTGTCATGCTAGCTCTATTAAAAAAAAAAGCCCCCCAAAAAATCCCACCCGAACAGACCTCAGTATTTTCTGTTTCCCAAGCGCAAATTGAAGCCACGCAGCAGCAGCACAAAAAGTAAAGTTCAATTGCAGATGTCATTTTACATTTATGGCCATTACATCAATATATTGATAGAGAAATTATCTTTAATAGATTACAGAGTGAATTTAAAAAAAAATACTTTCTTCATAAAATTGAGGACAAAAGACTCACATGAGACCAAGTAATTTTTACTTAGGATACTTTCATTTACATGAGTTAACAAGAGTTACTAAAAATCTCTTCCCACTACAGAAATATACATTCTCTTTCCAATTCTTCACCTAACTTGGTGTCCTGGTTTGAGGTAAAATAGAACCAATTTTCTGTTCATTAATTTTACTCTGCAGCTAAGCCTCTTCTACCTAACTGAACTCTCCGAAATTAACTGCATATTGTCCAGACACTGTTCGCTCCCAGAGAGATAAGAGCTGATTGTTTCTAATTTATGCCCAGGCATGGTATGCAGAGAGGCTCTTGCTTATACTTATTGCTGTAACACCCAAGGGCAGCTAACTTTGTTATTTGCCCCGTTGGAGGGTTGGAAGTGGAAAAGCATAGAGGGGTCACACCTGTGGGGAGGAGCGGACAAGACAGGTGACCCAAAACTGACCAACACGGTATTCCATCCCATCTGCATCATGCTCAGTATAAAGCTGAGGGATCAAAGGGTCAGCCCTCTTCCTTCAATGGCTGGCATCCAAGAAGGACTCTGTTCGTCTGCCTTTGATCCTGATCCGTGCATTCCTGAATCCAGGTCTGGAATCCAGTTCCCATTGCTGAGTCCAGTTTGCAACTTTCCCCATGCCTGCCAGTGACATGATCGTCATCTGGGGAGCTTGATACGGTTTCGTATACACCATATATATTTCATTATTTTCTTTTTTATGATTTCAGTAATATTTTCATTAAAGTAGTTTAGTTTCTTTTTTTAAACTCCTAAGTCTCTTTCTCTCTCTTTCCCTCCTCTCCCTGGAGAGAGAGGCGAGGGAGAGCATCTGTTATTTGTTTCAGTGGCCAGTCTGGCCCAAACCACAACACTTACTCTCAAAACACGAGAGCAGCAGTTCCACTATACCTGGCACAGGCCAAAAAAGAACGGGGAAAGTGAAAAATCTGTGATAATCTCTCAGATTCAGAAGAAAGGAAAAGAAGTGCTTGCAGAGTTCCAACCCTGAGGCTTCAAGATATGCACATGTTAATAAAAAAAAAATTATGCATTTAACTTACTTGGTTAAGACCACCTGTTTACAGAACGTTGTACAGCACAACACAGACTGTAGCTGCCAATGCATTCCCTGATCTAATCCAGTGAGTCTCAAGGTTTCTTTGCAGACCACAGAGCCATGGCAAATAGAAAGCCTTTTAAAAAAGCATCATAAAGCCATGTAATAGTCTATGAAGATAATTGAGGGTTAAAACCACCTGCAAACCAAAAAATGAACTATTTCTTTATTTTAGCAACAACAGGACCCACAGGCCCATCCTCAGATCCACACAGATTTAAATTCAGTATTAGAGGTCAGTGTTAGGTCAAAGTTTTGGCCCTGATTCAGACTCCATTTACATTTACGAAGAACCACAACAGCAGAGCTTCCCTGGGATAATGCCTGTAACGCTGCCCAGTCTAAACCTCTATACTGATTCATGGATGGTGGCAAATGCTCTGTGGGGGTGGTTACAGCAGTGGAGGCAGAGCAACTGGCAGCGCAGAGGAAAGCCCATCTGGGCTGCTGAACTGTGGCAAGATATCGCTGCCCGGATTGAGAATCTGGTTGTGAAAGTACGTCATGTAGATGCCCACATCCCAAAGAATCGGGCCACTGAGGAACATCAAAACAACCAGCAGGTAGATCAGGCTGCTAAAATTGAAGTGGCTGAGGTGGATCTGGACTGGCAATGTAAGGGTGAACTATTCATAGCTCGGTGGGCCCACGATGCCTCAGGCCATCAAGGAAGAGATGCGACATATAGATGGGCTCGTGACTGAGGGGTGGACTTGACCATGGACACTGTTGCACAGGTTATCCACGAATGTGAAACGTGTGCTGCCATTAAGCAAGCCAAGCGGTTAAAGCCTCTTTGGTACGGAGGACGATGGCTAAGATATAAATATGGGGAGGCCTGGCAGATTGATTATATCACACTCCCACAAACTCGCCAAGGCAAACGCCACGTGCTCACAATGGTGGAAGCAACCACTGGATGGCTGGAGACATACCCTGTGCCCCATGCCACCGCCCGTAACACTATCCTGGGCCTTGAAAAGCAAATCCTATGGCAACATGGCACCCCAGAAAGAATTGAGTTGGACAACGGGACTCACTTCTGAAACAGCCTTATAGACACCTGGGCCAAAGAGCATGGCATTGAGTGGGTATATCACATTCCTTATCACACTCCAGCCTTGGGTAAGATAGAACGATATAATGGACTGCTAAAGACTACCCTGAGAGCCATGGGGGGTGGGACCTTCAAACATTGGGATACCCATTTAGCAAAAGCCACCTGGTTAGTTAACACTAGGGGATCTGCCAATCGAGCTGGCCCTGCCCAATCAAAACTTCCACGTACAGTAGAAGGGCATAAAGTCCCTGCAGTGCATATGAAGAATATGTTAGGGAAGACAGTCTGGGTTAGCCCTGCCTCAGGCAAAGGCAAACCCATCCGTGGGATTGCTTTTGCACAAGGACCCGGGTGCACTTGGTGGGTGATGCGAGAGGATGGGGAGGTCTGATGTGTACCTCATGGGGATTTGATTTTGGGTGAGAATAGCCAATGAATAATTTTATGATGCTAAATGTTAAATAACCTTGCTGGTGTATGTTATCATTATTATTGCTATCAATGGTATTACAGAAGAATCACCCAAATCAATGACAGATGGACTTTGATGAGACTAAGTAAAGTGCATGATGATGTAATAAGAACTGATCTCAGTATCTGGCACCCAGCAATTTTCCTTGAGATCGACATCTTCAACCTGTGGACCGTGGGCATGGACTGTATTGGATTCCCCAGTCATGAGTTTCAAATACAGCACCCACCAGTTCAGCACTACACATCATCTTATGTGCCCTGAGAGACTGTTCTCACTGACGGAGCCTACCGTCATGGACTATGTGAGCTTAATGGACATTTTTAAGGGATGGCTCATAGACTATGGGAACTGAAAGATCTGGGCATGACATAGATGGTATGGAATAAGGGGTGAATAATGTCCTGGTTCCAGCAAGGATGGGGTTAATTTCCCCAAGGAGCCGGCAGGGGAGGCAAGTATTCCATACCACATGACCCACGCCCCGTTATAAAAGGAGCTAGCCGGGGAGCGGGATTCAGTCGCCACTCAGGGGTGGGCTGCGGCGGTGCGGGTCCGGTCGGTGCGCTTCACTGCGGTACTGTAATCGCGTTCTTATATTCCTTTACCGGTGTTATTGTTTTTCTTTTTTTTTTCTTCCCTTTGTCTGTTCTGTTAAATTATAATATTTCAACCCACGAGTTTTGCCCTTTTCTGCTGATTTTTCCCACGGCTGTGGGAGTCGAGCGAGCGGCTGTGTGGTTCTCTGTTGCTGGCTGAGGCCAAACCACGACAACCTCTCTTACTAAAGCCTTTTCATTTTATATTCAAACTTAATAGTAGTCCTTAAACCCTCACCTGGCACCCTCTACTTAAAAGCAATTGTAACCAAACTGAAATACACCAAGCAATTAAAGAGGAACCTTCTAAAAGAGAAACATCACTGGAGCTACCCAAACCCCTGCATTTCTGTTCTCAGGAAATTCCAAATTCTTCTTTCATAAAAGACACAAACAAAAGACTTCAAAATTTTGTAAAGAATGTGATTTCTGAAACTTCATGTAGAGATAGCAAAAATAAAACGTTTTAACCCTTTCCAGCCATGGTAGCCTCATCTGAAGGGGAGCTGGCCAACTTGGAAAGTAACAGAAAGCCAAGATAAACAACAATTACAGCTCCTGAGGAGTTTGGAAGTCCTAATTCCAAGGCAATACATTGGACAGTCTATCAATGAGACATGAAACCCCTAACTTCAGGATTCAGTAGCTAAGAGGCATAATCTAGGTTAAAGAAAGCTTTCACTTTAGCAAACAGTAAATGCTGAATTTACAGGTAGCCTGGTTTCCATTAGAAGAATATTTCAGAGGAAAAATTTCAACCATCTCTACTTGGATGCTGAAAGACAGGAAAATTAGAGTTCCCAAACTCTGCTGGAGTTTGCTATTGCTTTTGTTACTGCTTCATGCATGACATTCAAATACTGTGTTAGTGGTAGCAATATAAAAAGCTCTGAGACATAAAACTATTGTTTTGTTTATACACAAACAAGCATCTAGCTTTCCCAAACACGGGTTTCTTCCTTGCCATCTATTCTTTCCAATATGTGGCAGCCTAGTCTTATGGTATGTTATCAGAAACCACAGATGATAAACATACTGGAAAACATTCTGTGCTTGCTGGCATCACGGGAGGTTACTGACAGCAATTACATCCAGGTCCAACTAGTCATCTCCACCAACTTTATATGTCAGCATAACAAAAATACAGTTTGGAGACCTGTAAAACATACAGGTTTCGGTTCTAATTTTAAGATGAGAGCAAGAAGAAACAGTTCTCAACAGATGTATAGCCTGAGATAGACTAACTAAAGCAAATGTGGAACTTGGAAAAGAAAACTTTGAAAGTCAGTTTAGGTCATGTGTAGGATTGGACAAAGCAAGTTGAGTAGTTTGCTAGTATAAATTACATGCATGAGGCTGATTTTGCATAGCAGAATTAGCAAAGAGTCTGCTTACTTCTAATATTTACAAAGCATGTGTCATGAAGCGAGAATACCTGCATGCTCACTTTGAGTAATTATCTTGATACTGAGAAAGAGACTCATGTTTTGTATCTACACCAATTCAGGTATCTTTTCTTAGAGGTACTTAAAGCGGCAGTGAGAAACGCCAGAGGAAAAAAGCAGGAAAAGAAACTGAGGACAAAATGACATCCCAGTTTTTAATTACTTTCCCAGCATAAGCATCTTCTCTGAACCACTATTTTCTGCACACCACTTCAGTTATTTTTCCTTGAGAGATTCATGTCAGTTTTACTGACCTTTCAAATCAACGTCACAGCATCTCATTTTAACCTTGCACAAAAACATGTAACTTGAGAAGGTATGTCCTCCCCTCATGTCTTCATTTTTAGCCATTTGAGAGGTAAACCCAAGAATGCAATCCAACAAAGTCTGAACTGCTGCTGAAGACAAAAGTATCTATTTTTCACCCAACTGAAACACATCACTGTCCTCTCTCTTGAGCCCACAGTAGCGTTTTCGTAGTCAGCTAGATGAGAAAGTGGTCTGCCTGAAAGCCAAGGGTCAGTCTCCTCATCTGACTCACCAAGCAAGTGAACAAATTTCAGAGGCAGCACGGGAACGGGAAGGAATGTGGTTGGGACATACGACAAAAGGCAAGAGCATCCCCTTCAGTGACAACCCATACAAACTGCTTTCAAAACCTGAACAATTTTCACAACCTGAAGAGTTACAGCTGGCACCATTCACTTAGTGGTTGGGATAAAGAACTCAAAAAAACCAACCCCTAAAAAAAAACCAACCAACCATACATTACTGGGCTACCTAGACTGAAGCCATTCATGAGCACAATCTGTTCAGAAAATATAAAATGCTTAACACTTAAGATATCACAGACTATATTCATTACTACCTTCCGCTCCCCGTTTTGGACCCTGATCATCATAAATTTGAAGTTATATTATTTAAACCTGACAGGACAGCAATAGCATCCCTTTCAGATTCTCCAAAGCAATAGCAAGTTCTTTCAGAGGTGCCTACTAGCCTATTATTAGTCAGCACAAAGCACAGACAGAACATAATAACCCAAAATTGCCATCTGTCACCCATTTGAAACCTACTACAAAAGACAGGCAGAGACAATTTATCTCAAACTATAAGATGTGGCAAGTTGTATTTCATAACGGACTTGATCACAATTGTGACAGAACTCTCACTTTTTCAGTCAAGGAGCTCCTCTGTGAAGTAGTAATTTGGGGATCTACGGAAAGACAGCTGGAGAGGGCAGAGGGAAATGAAGTAAGAGCATACACTGCCCAGGTGCACTGTAGCAGGTTAAAGTTAACGGGAATTCTGATCTGCCACAGTTTTCATGTCAAGGATCGCTGTTTCCTTCCCCTTGCATCCTATCTCCAATGTAAGAATCTGTTGCAACCAACTTTACAACTTTAATCTGCTTCACAGCTATGACTGTGGAAGACAAACACTGGTTAAGTGTTTTGATTTTAATGAAGAGTACTAGCAGACTGAGAAGCATAGAGCTACCATATTCCCCCAAAAGACGAGACCCATCAGTATACTGTTCCCTTTCCACTGCCTCTCTACAATTACTAATACTACCTTGAATTTTTGACAGCAGTTGGAATCACCTTAAAAACTTCTACAACACATCTCCTTAAAGCTGTTCCCAGATCCAAACAGGTAAAATACTTCATATTTTATATAAGCAGTATGTATAAAGAAATAATGAAAGTACCCGCTTTATTACAAATGTTTTAGCATAGAATTTCAATCCTCTCTGTTGACACAAAAGCTTCATTTTATGAATTCCAAATGCATCTATCATCAGTATTCTACAACAGAAACACTATGTCCTCTTGGATACTCATGTAAAGTCACACAATTAAATGGAGATATCAGGAGACAGCAGTAGAAAATTACAAAGAACAAGTGAATGACAGCTTCTGATACCTTTACATGATTCTGTTGTTCCCGTCCTTTTAGCTGAAAGTAAAATTGCTGATTAGAAAGAAAAATTGCCTGCCATGTTGCAGGTAAGTAAGTATCTTCTTTGTGATAACATAACTGTAAGCAGAAATCTTGAGAAGATCAAAGTAAACAACTGAGACAATAACTGAGTTACTGTTATAAGTTTATGGAAACTCTGGATATGAAAAACACTTAAAAGTTAGCATTTTATTTAGGAAGAACTAATACAATTTCTGAATCTCTTGAAGGGGGTGGAAGTCAGCAAGACGGATCCTATATATGCTGAATTTAATATTGAGTATATTTTATAAAAAAGTATTTTTCCAACATATCTGATACCTGACTTTTTCAGTCAAACCTAAAAACTTCAACCACATCCTTTTTCAGAGCAGGAAATTATTAGAAAATAAGGTATGTTATATACCTTATATATTAGAAATAACATACACTTCAAAAAAAAGTTCAAGTTTTTTCTTCCAGCATACTGTCGCAAGAAGCTTTTCAACATAAAATAAGCAAACAGGTCTTGTAAAAATGAACACAAAATTAAAAAAAAAAACACAGAAGCTTTTCCAAGTTCTCAATAACAAATAGAAGGGCTGGTCAATACTAGAACAACTAACTGTATATTTATTCTGATAATTTGAAGCCCTTAGATCCTCTTGGGCAGCCAACCAGCATTTGTTCCTCAACTAGGTCCTTATATACATTTCCATAAAGCTCTGATTCAGCTATACAAGTAAGCTTAGACAGACTGTAAACACAAAGCACCCTAAACTCCACTGAGAACCAATCAAAAGTATTTTACCAGCATAAATAAACATACTTATAAGAATCTGGGGGAAAACACAAACAATAGAAAACAATGATGGAAGATGAGAAAAAGGAAAAGCTTCATTGCAACATTCAAAGACAGGTTGAAATGTCAAAAATTATTTGAACCCTCAAGGTAAAATTAGGCTGCTCTTACCACAGGTATCTTACTATATGAATTGATCTATTTTCACCTTCAGTGGATCAAAAAGATCTCTTCTTATGGAGGTTATTGTAATTTAATCTACCTGAAGATGAGTGTAACCACAGCAAAGAAGATGCAGCTGACAGTGAGTAAGTCTCAAGCAAGAAAAACTGACATGGTCAAATTATGTATGTGCTTTAATGACCTATGTTATGTTCTAATATATATTGAATAAACTACATTAATTTATTAAGTCTAATAACTATCAATTTATTACCTCTAAGAAAATCTTATACTCTGTGACACCACAGTACTGCACAACACCAGACAGACTAAAACGCAAAACCAAATTCAGCTTCTGTGGCAGTATTCACTCGCAAATCCCAAAACAATTTCCTTTGGCAAGGAACTGTGTGTGGTTTCATCCCAGCCTACTGATACTCAGCTGAAAATGTAATGTTCAGGGTTAAGCTCTTGCTTAAATAACTCTTCAATAATAGAGTCAATCTCTTCCCTCCTCTGTGGACTTATAAGACAAGAGAGAAGAAAAGCCTCCATAATTCTGGAATGCAAGAACTACAGTAAGCTGAGAACATGTTCAAATTTTTTTTATCATGTTCAAGTTCTAAAACAAGCAACCCTGAAATGCAAAACTGATTTTTGGTTTTGACAGCAACAAGATTCAATAAAATTTCTGATTATCTAGAAAATTATAAAAAGACAAACCCTCCATTTTTCTTATAGAATTGGTTTCACATCTACAGTCTGCCAGATTTTGATTTTCACTGCTTCTCTAGATCAATCTGTTCTAAAACGTGTGGTTAAAGACATGACCCAGCTTCACCTGACAGGAATGCATCCAGAGAAGGCTACTTTGTATATATTATATAGACATATAATATATGTAATAACCAAAACTGAGAGATTCCTTTTTCAGGTAGCTCTTAAAGGGGTACAAAGGAATTTCAGTTCCAGTAAAAGAAATACTGTTCTATCTATCTACATAATTAGAAAAAAAAACAAAACAAAACAAAAATGCATTTCTGAAGACAAACTAATTTTAAGAGACATCCATCCCTTTTAACCAGTCATCCCTCAAAAACAATAATAAAAAGATAAACACAAAATATTCAAGTAAGACACCTGCTAGAGGAATACTCCAGATATTCTCATGTGTCAAAGGGAAAACATCCAAACTTCAAGTCATTTGCAATTAAAATGAACTGGATTCCTCTTCACACTAGATTAAGGGTGTATGCCAACCTATACCTAGCAAGTTCTTTGCTGTAAATCTTGCCTTTCAAGTAAGCCATCGCCTTAGAAGGTTGCAGGAACATCACGTAATACATCCTGACCTACAGAACTCTGAAAATTAGTATCTGTTTAAGAAAGAAAAGCAAGCCAGAGTGCAAAAGTGTTTATTACGGGAATACTACAATGTGGGGACTTTGATGTCTGACTGCAGTCCCTCTTGATTTCCTCTTCTGATGCAAATGAAATCATTAGCCATTTTACTGGAACATAAATTGTAGTCTAGTTATAAACAGAAGACAAGTTAGGAAAATATCTGAAGTGTTCTGACAGCCAACACTAGAAATATTTCAGGAAAGCAGGAATACATATTCTACAAAACACAGTATCATTGACAAATATACTTGTCAGGTATTTGATTAACCTGCCACTGCATTTAGGAATAAATAACGAACAGCAACTGCTGTCTATGCCTGAATGCACTAAAGACAAATGCTACTGCCCAGCTTTTCTAGCACTTACACGTGCATATGTTACATAGACACATCTCTTCACTAAAATGAAGATGATAAAAAACATTAACTTTGCTGAAGAGGAGACAACTAACACACACACTGCTGAACCCTTAAGAGATCCCTGAACAAATCAACACTTAAGACTCTGACTGTTCATTTAGGAATGAAAAGACAAATTTAGAAGCCTTAACTTTCAGCATGATTAAGTGTATACACATGCAGATAAAGACTTCAAATATTTGCATGGCTCTCACAAAGCCACCTTCCATCAGGGCCCAATCTCTGTTATCCATACTTTGTGCAAAATAAAGATGTAATTAATTTATTCCATAACATGCAAATTGATTTCTACACTACCAGCTATTGTCACTGAGCATAAAATCTGACATTTATTTGAAAGAAATGTTTAACTAGAACTGGTGCTTAAATCCACCACATCACATATTTCACTCAAAAAAACAAGTCTTCCCACAAGTAAGCAAATACAGCAGGATCAGAAAAACAGCTCACAATCCTGCCTAGATGTAACAACTGGAAGCTTACAACACAAACCTTGCACACATTTAGTGTCTCCTAGTGTTGGGTTGATGCTGGCTGGCAGTTAAGTCCCACATAACTGCTCCCCCAATCCTACCAGCAGAATGGAGGGAAAGAACAGGAAGGGCAAAAAAATGAAAAAAAAAAAAAACCAAACACCAATACTAAGTGACGAAAAACACTCACTCACCACCTCCCACAAGCAGAATGATGCCCAGGCAGTCTCCAAGCAATGACCACATACCTACATTCCTCCCCTCCCTTTTTATTGCTGACCATGTATATTTATTGCTGACCAAATATCTGAACCCAAATAAATAATTTTTTTTTTTAAAAGTACATTTTTCAGACTAGTCATTTGGTGTTACATCTGTTAAACTCTTGTGCAGTGACACTTACAGCACGACACTAAGACATGCTTGTTGGATTTCTCCCGGTCACACTCGCTCTAACTACTGATGCAAGCATTCGGCACGCACAGGCACACACACGGAACTCAACATGCAGTAATAGGATACAGTGCTTTAAAATAAGATAAGAATTCATCACAGCCTGTACAGCACAGGATAACCCTCTGGGCAGTGGGTCAGCTGTCCTGGCTGTACCCCAACCCCAACCTGCTCGATAGGGGGTGGGCAGAGTGAGAAATGGAGGCGGCCTTGATGCTGTGCAAACACTGTTCAGCAGCAGATAAACCATGGGTGTGTTATCAACACTGTTTTGGTCAAAAATCCAAAACATAGCACCATACCAGCTGCTATGAAGAAAATTAACTCTATCCCAGCCAGGTCCAGTGCACTTCTCAAAAACAGTAAGAAAAAACTAAACCTTTTAATACAGACAAAGCACCTCTAATATTGGCTGACTAAATAATAGGTGGAAGTTCCACTAACTTTGACTAACTAGGCTACATTAAAACTACAAGTCTCTTCTCCAAGCTTATAAATATACTGTATCTGCCCCCAAATATAACAGCTGTCCCTCTCTTCTACAGTAGTCACAATTTAAAATACCATGTAAAGCACTGTGTTTTTTCAAACTGGGGAGCTGTATACTGTTTCATTTTGAGGGATTTGCATCAGGTCATTAATGTGGATGGATTTCCAGAGTCATGTTTTGGGTGTTTAACAAAAAAAAAAAAAAAAAAAAAGCATAAGGGATAGGGATTCCTCTCTTCTTTGTCTAAACTTCCCCTAGTTTCCCTTCAGTTTGTTCTTTTCAGAACAAGTCTTTCACTTGTTTCACTTAGGCTATTTTTCGAAAATCGTTTGCATCTCTATCTCATAATAATGCCACGTCAACATTTTCATTATGAGATAAAAAAATTCCACTCATTGCAATGTTCTCACATTAAAAGGTATAAGTTCTTCCATTTAGTACTTAACATGCACTAACATGTAAACTGAAAGTCTCAGTGACACACTGCAGATGCTGCTAAAACAGAAGTCACATTTAAATATCCAGCACAGGCAAAGCAGTTTAATTAGCACTTCCTAAGTGATTAGTACAGATCAAATATCCATCTGGCATTTACCTCAACCTAGCCAATAAATGTTGTACCTGTCTTCTCCACCATGCAACGCAGAAGACATACTGAAACGGCAACATAAAAAGTATAAATGCTTCTCTCGTGGTAGATACTGTCGAATGTGGAGGTGTCAAAGTAAAATCAAATGTATACTGAAGTCAAAAATGGAAGTACAATGCGCTGTGCTGTACAAGCACAACTGGCTAAACAGAAACCTCATGGTACAGCCCACATACAAGACACTTAGTCTGGCAGTTACAGACTCTGGAAATAATACAACCATGATGCTATCTAGTAAGACCATAAAGGCAGATGACTAGAAAGTGTATAGCAATAAGCAGCTTACAAGCGCTTAAAAGAGTATCAACAGCAGAAAGATATGCAAAAAGCCCAACAGACTAATTTCCTGGTGTGATGAATAAATCCTGTAACATCCACAAACAATAAGAGAGCTATGAGTGCAACACTTCTCCAATTAAAAAGATCTACCTTACAAGGCATATGATTTTCTTATCTTAATAGTCCATCACAAACAGGGAAATGAAAAAAAAAAAAAGGTTGAAATGCAGTAGTTTAATATAAAATACACTGGGGGAGGTGGGAGAGACTTGACATGCATAATACTGGTTTGCACTCAGATTAACAGCTTAGTTGTAGTACCACACACCTTTGTGCTCCCACTCATCCAGGTTTACATGCAGTGCACTTAGAGGAACAGAACAGTCATGCACTATTTTATGCATAACCTTGTAACTTTTAAGTCTAAAAAGTGTATGTGAAATCATTTTGCAATAACATTTTATGAATATTTCTGAAAGTAAATAAATTACTGGGAAAAAAAAAACAGTTTGAAGTAGCACATGATGAATTGACTATTATTTTTTTCCTTCTTTACTAGAACTTATGAGAAAACAGATTGAGAATGTCACCTATGCAGAGGAAACTAAGCCACGTATTTATTCCAGACTAGCTTCCTGTTCCCCCAGTAAGGCAACACAGAAGTGAATATGTGCTGTAGCAATTACCTGCTCTGTGAATAAGAAAGTATTTCTTGAATATACCATCTGCAACACTTAGCCTGGTCAATTTAGCCTTGCAAAGAAGGCCTGTTACATGTAGCTTAACCAATTGAGGCAAATGCTGCAGTACTTGAACTACTTCACAATCAAAGAACACCTGAAATAGTACTACTTTTTCTTTATTATAAAACGTTAGTTTTCAGTTCCATGATTACTTCCCTTCTAGCAATTATCAGCAATACTTTCTTATACATACTTCATGCAATTTTTTTTAATAAAAACAGCTTGCTACAGGGAGAGGAAGAAGAGTTACAGATTTGTTTTTTAAGAGGACTTCAAAAAAATGAGAAACATCGCTAGAAAGGCTTTGACAATTTTTTTTGTCTTTGTTCTACACTAGATAGCTTGACATGAAAGAAGGGACTACACTACACCCGAAGCTGTCCATGAATAAATAATATAGATTACAGATTAGCCATGCTATAAGAGCAGGGATAACGACACTAGCTGCACGCAGAATCATGAAATATAAACACCACTGCCACACAAAGTCAACTTGTATCCAAAATGCTGCTTCCAAACGAGCACGTCCTCCAAAGACCCCAAAAGGAGGATTTACTCAGCAGCACAGTGAAGAGGCACTTTACTGCATCTTCTAGCATACAGAGTTTGGGTACACCTGCCTTCTGCTAGCCTGTAATTTATGTATGGACATGAAATTAAAAAAAGTACCAAAGGTAGGCAACTATGAAGGGAAAGAATTTTTCATCACAGACATTACACACTTTGTTATTAGGCCTTGAACATTTCAGAAAAAGCATGTCTTTGTCAAGGTTTCAACACATTCATACATCATTATTCAACTGAAATGTGAATTCCCAGTAGATGCCTCTTCATATTTCACTCATTTGTCTCAGAAATTTTCCAGCAAAACTTGGGCACTTTTGACTTGACATAAAGGCTACCGCTGAAACTTATTTACATGAGATTTCTTTCAGCAAATAAGGAATTAGTTACAGATCAAATACAAATTTTATCTTAGTAGGTGCCATGTCTCTATAGCTGTTTCGATTTGTTTTTCAGTTGTGGCACATTGTATAGAGGATAGAAGCAGCTGTGTGCGTTGCTGTATTTTAATAGATTCCCAACATGTACTGAGAGAGAACTCCAAGAAAAAAAGACCAAAAAAAGAAAACCTTACATGTACAAAATACTTAAATCAACTTAAAAGGAGCAACAATTATAGAGCACAACCACCTAGCAACCTCTCAGTTTTCTATGGGACTGAGTTACGAGATGTCTGGAAGAGCTGTAATAAACAAGCTGGCCTGAACTCATCTCTTAGCTGTTGTTTTTAAATAAGCTAACTTTTAATATTTATCACTCCCTTCTTTTGGGAGTGATGACCTCAGATGCTTCAGTAGTCCTACAGAATAACATCCTTTTCGCTGTGGCTTTGACCTATCCTACTGCAATACTATTTTTAACCTAATACAGTAAAGTATTTTATTTCAGTGAGTACTTTTTACTCCTATAGCAACAGGCTAGTGCTCTACGCCAAATGGATGAACACAACTCCTTTTCCCAGACATGTTTCTGAAGAGTTTCCAAATAAGCGTAGGTGTTCTTGTGATGCTCCCTGAAGAATTCTAGTAATGTATTTTGTTCCACTATGTTACCTGCTCCTTCAAGGACACTGCACCTGCCATGTTATGCAAGCATGCACGTATTTCAGCACATATCCCTTACAACCTATCTTGACCTTGGAATACAGAAATAGTTATATATACACAGAAGATACAAAGTTAAGAAGAACCACTGGTGGGAAAGAGTGGTGGCAACCAGTACACATACAGGAAGTACAACCTAATTAAACCAAACAGGACAAAAAAAAAAAAAAAAAGCCATGTCCAGGAAGCATGTGCAAATGCAGTTAATCGTGTTCAAGCATTAAGAATGGGATTGAGGCTTGCTGTGTTTGTTTTAGGGCAGCCAGACATTCCCATCACTGAACCCACACTGCAGCGAAAACCAGGCAACAACTTAAAAGTTTTCCTGTGGTTGTTACAACCACTGCACTATCCTGAAAGCAGGATTCACCTGAATACCTAACAATCTCCTAGAAACATTCAACTCATCAATCCATCACTGCCTGGATCTTCCTGAAAAACTCTCTCCCGAGAGTAAAGACTCTGCGACCTACACTCACAAATTATAAACGGTAGCTCCGTACACGTGAGGTACTTTGTACACAATTTACATGGTGTTAAGCCATATTCAGCAGTGTTTAACTACAGAAAACACATTAACCAAGACCTGAAAGCTAAGTTATCAATGCATATATCGGTGACTTTTTTGAGTGAGAAGCTATTTTCAGGGAAACATGTTCTTTGACCAATTCAGACTCCTTTTTAAAATATTCTTCATTTACTTTAAACTCAACATTACATTGTTTTATCCTGTAGGAACAAACAGGAAGGATGTTATCTGCTTTAAATTTACTGGCTTTCAATTGAGCTTATAGCTCACACACCTGCCTTTGCCTTTCCCTTAGACTTCGTGTAGTTTCACAATTATACTTTACAGATTTTATATAGCTTTTCTCTGCTTGCTGTCATAAGAAAGTATCGCACAAATGCCATGGGAAATCTATTCTATCGGAAGTAAAAACTTTGTAAAAAGCATTTCCAGATGCGTAAAGTAAGTTTTGCCTAGTTATCATTAGAACAATAGAGAACAACAAAAAAAAAAACCCTCATCTTCGAAGTGCGTGCATAGTTTTATTTCCAGCTTTAAAAGGAAAAAAAGTGAAAGCAAAGCAGTTTACACAGTGTAAGAGGGGTACAAGCAGACTCAAAACCAAAATACAGACCTTAGCGACTCATGTCTAAGAAAGCTCAGAAACAGTGATATGCTATAGTTTTTGCACATAAGCCCCCCACCCTAGAGATGACATTAGCATTCTTGTTGTCTGACAACTCAACTGCAAAATCTCAAGGGAGTTATGAATATTTGTGCCAATGTAATCACTCAGTTCCTTTTTCCATACAAAGAAATATTAGATTATCTGCAGTGTGTGTCACTGCTGCACTTAGCAAACTTAAATGATTTATAATTTTAATGCACACCAGTGTAAAGCTGGATTTTTAGGCCCAACGTTAACTATTAACTTTTGATATACTAGGAAGACTTGGACCATATATTCTTTCTAGGCAGACAGAATGCTCCCTACTTTGAAATCTTTACAACCCAAGGCCCACAAATTCAGAAGATTTAGTGCACAATCCTGGAAAAAAAAGAGCTGAAAGATCACCCAGTTTATCCCACCTTCCTCAAAGCAAGACCTCCTAGGCAATCCTGCCAGATATCTGTCTTGTCGCACCTAACTTACTTTCTTGAAACTATTCGGGTGTGTAGAAAGAGAAATGTGGATATGTACAAGTCTTCAATTCAACAGGTGGAAGCACACATCACTGAATATCTACTGAGTTTGTCAGGATGCCGTGGCAAGGTCCACCTGAAAAAATGGGATTACAAGAATATGGCCTAAAATACACAACCTGAGAGAGAAATAAAATAAGTTAGTTATTGTAGAAGGTGCATAGGTATATAGATATACCCACATGCATTAAAAAATTAATGTTCACCAGGGAAACTACTCTTTAACCTATTCATTACCAACCAGCAAATTTATTTTAGATGCAATGCACTGTTAAAGACCATTCCTCCCCCATTATTCTGTGCTCATGAACATGCTCGGTTTTATGAGACTTCCACACGAATCAATGACCCAGCTTCATTAATTCACTTGCCACTAAAAAAGAAAAAAAAAAAATCTAAAAGGAGGTTGCCTAATTCACTTCATATTGTAACTCATATCTAAAATAAAGGCATATTATGCTTCATCATACACCACACCAAACTAAATTATGTCCATAATAGGACTGACTTTCTGCACTGCACACGCTTTTTATATTCATTACCTCTTTCAAATGAAACAAAAATCCAACACACTGGTAAAAGTACACCTTCCTCTATGCCTGTTATTCACAGGATCATGACAAATAATTTAGTTATAAATGCAGTAAATACACGGAATTATACAATAATGCAATTTCCTCATTTTAACATGCTTCTCATTGCCCAAGGCCCATTTTTGTCATATGTATCTCTCTCAATTTTCAGACCTTTTTCACGTGCATTAGTCTGGAAAGCCTTAGTAGAAAGGGCCACTAATCATCCAAAAGCACCCAGGAACCCCATAAGTACCATAGAGTTGTGTCTGATAAAATACATAGGAGTAGAGAAGTCTTCCACATTAGAGCCACGGGTAAGTTGTAGGAGAAAGAGCGTAAATATCACAGGTCTACCCAGGCCTCCAAGTCAACCACCAATGCTGACTAGAGGCCCTGGCCCTCATCTCCAGGTCCTTGTCTTGCCCCAGCCCCTACACCGCCTTCCTTGAGACGCTACAAACATGAGAACCCCTCTGTGAACCCCACGTCCAAAGGGCGATCCAAACTCTCTGCCAGTCTCCCCCTCCCCAAAATCCAAGCACCCTCCCTACCTCCTCCAAAGAACCGAGCCTGTTCCAGCATGCATCCCTAACCCCCAGCAACGCCTCTACCCCAAACCCACTCACCCAGCAGCGCCCTTGCCCCCATCCCACCCGCACCCTAGCGCCATTTAAAGCTCCCTTTTCTATAAGCCCCCGAATAACCGCTGTCCCCTCAGGCACCCCCAGCACCACCCCAGCCACCCCGTGCCCAGCCACGGCCCCGGCCGCACCTCACGGTCCTTGAGGCCCAGGAGCAGCACCTCCTCCATGAGGGTGAGCCGCGTTTCCTTGGAGTCGCCCTTCTCGTCGTCGCCGGACTCGTCCCGGCGGCTTTCATCTTCCGGGCCGCCCCCCGCTCCCCGCTCCTTGTCGGCGGCGGCGCTGCGGGAGGCCTCGGTCCGGCGCTGCACCAGGCCGGAGCTGCGCTGGGTCAGGGAAGTCATGGCTGGCGGCGGCGAGAGGGCAGAGGCCCGCCGCGGGGAGAGGGACTCGGCGACACCTGGGGAGGGGGCGAGGAGAAGGGGCTGGAGCCGCTCCCGCCTCCGCCCTATCCGCACCGGGGCAGCGGCCGGCCGGAGGCGGTCATGGGGAGCGGGGCTCGGCCGCGGCGGGGGAGGCGGAGGCAGCGGGGGCCGGCGTCCCCCCCTGCGGCGGCCGAGCTGGCGGAGGCGGCTTCTCCTCCAATATGGCGGCGCGGGCTGATGTCAGCGGAGGATGTGGCAGCGCCGGGCGGAGAGGGGGGGCACCGGAAAAGGCCGCGGGCGGGAGGGGCGGGGACAGCGCGAGCGCGAGCCGAGGCGGCAGTTGGTGACCGTTATGAGCCGTTACCCGGGGCTGTGGAGAACGGTTAATCCAAGGCTCCGGGAGAGGGGCCGGCCGGCTCCCGCCGTGCCATAACCCAGCGGCGGAGTACTGCACTCTATTAAATCAATGTTGGGTTTTTTTTTTTGTTTGTTTGTTTGTTTTTTTCTTTAAACAGTGCCTTATTTCCAACCTGCTTGATTTCATATTTAGTTGCCACACCGTGTCCGATTGCTAGTGCAGCCCCCCAGAAATCCCTCTCTATATATGTATATATATACTCGTCAGCTAAGCTCAGGTGGGCTCTCAACAGTCTTGACTTCAAACAGAGGAGATGGAGCCCCTCGATGAGCGGCTTTGCAAACCTTTAGGCCTTTTGAACACCTTCACCTTTTGAATGAGTCTTAGGCACACCAAAGGCTCAAAAAACTACTTACAAGGCTAAATCCCATGTATGTTTTCAGGTAGTGTATTGTATTGCAGAGTAAAGGTGCTTACGATGCAGGGATGGCCTATATTTTTTAGTCCACAATTAGGATGTTGTATTTGGCCATATTGAAATATATAGATATAAACACATACAATATATATATATCAGATATAAATAAAATATGTGTGTAAGCATAGAAAGATTTTTTAGGATTTTTTTAGGTGCACCCTGTTTACCAAGAGCTCCAAGTCGCTTTGTAAGTGACTTTAGCCTCCATTATTTCCCACAGCCCCAGTCCAGGATGGGTACCTGTTGGAGCGAGTCCAGAGGAGGGCCACGAGGATGATCTGAGGGCTGGAGCACCTCTGCTATGAGGACAGGCTGAAAGAGCTGGGGTTGTTCTGCCTGGAGAAGAGAAGGCTCCAGAGAGACCTTATAGCATCCTTCATCCTTATAGCATCCTTATAGCATCCTTATAGCATTCTTATAGTATCCAGATCCTTATAGCATCCAGTACCTAAAGGGGGCCTACAGGAAAGACGGAGAGGGACTCTTTATCAGGTTGTAGTGATAGGATGAGGGGTAATGATGTTAAACTGGAAGAGGTTAGATTTAGATTAGATATTAGGAAGAAATTTTTCACTCAGGGTGGTGAGGCACTGGCCCAGGTTGCCCAGAGAAGCTGTGGAGGCCCCATCCCTGGAGGTGTTCAAGGCCAGGCTGGATGGGGCTTTGAGCAACCTGGTCTAGTGGGAGGTGTCCCTGCCCATGGCAGGGGGGCTGGAGCTGGATGATCTTCAAGGTCCCTTCCAACCTAAACCATTCTATGATTCTGTGAATTCTTGCATCATCTGCTCTTGTGACTTGGTGATAATTCTGTATAGTTTCTTCAGATCACTGCTAAGAAAGAACAGACAGACAAAACTGGTCCCCAGAGGGCTGAATCGCTCATGCAAGTGTTTGCTGGTCATTCCTCTTCTGTGTTTTGAGCCCGCTAATTCACAGTCCACCTACTGTGTGACATTCTGATTTTTTTACCTTTCTGCTTTTTTTCACTAAAATGTTTTGCTGTACCAGGTCAAATGCATAAAGAAGAGATACCACAATAGGATTACAAGTTCTGTTTTCTAGAAATGTCTTTTCTGAGTAGTAACTATACTCAAATATTCATTGTTTTATTCCTATAAGAGCCACCTGGATAATTTGCTGAGGATTACAATCAAGATGACAGGCATGTAATGAACCTTTTACCTTCTTTTAATATAGTGACTATATTAGCTTTCTTTCTGTTCTTTGGAAATCCCAAGATTTATTGAGGATCATTCTCTGTATGTCAGAGAATGCTATGAGAGCTCAGAAATTAAGTATAGTGATAGCAGGGTCGAGAGTGTTTGGATTAGCATAAGGGTAAATAAAGGTGACATCCCTGTGGGAGTCTGCTATAGACCTCCCAACCAAAGCAGTGAGGTGGATGAAGCCTTCTATAAGCAACTGGGAGAAATATCACAGTCGTTTGCCATTGTACTTGTGGGGGACTTTAACCTTCCCGATATCTGCTGGGAATACAACACGACAGACAGGGAACGATCCAGGAGGTTCCTGGAATGTGTGGAGGATAACTTCCTCATGCAGCTGATAAGTGAGCCGACCAGGGAAAGTGCCCTCCTAGACCTGCTCCTTTTGAACAGGGAAGAACTTGTGGGGGAAGTAAAGGTTGGAGGCCATCTAGGGCACAGTGATCATGAGATGATTGAGTTCTCGATCCTTGGAGAAACAAGGAGAAGATTACCAAAACTGCCACCTTAGACTTCCGGAGGGCAAATTTTAATCTGTTCAGAAGACTGCTAGACAGAATCCCTTGGGAGGATGCCCTGATGGATACAGGAGTCCAGGAAGGATGGACATACTTCAAGAAAGAAGTCTTAAAGGCACAGGAGCAGGCTGTTCCCATGTGCTGAAAAACAAGTAGGCGGGGAAGGAGGCCAGCCTGGCTAAATAGGGATCTCTTGCTGGATCTCAAAAAAAAGAAGAGAGTCTACGACCTTTGGAAGAGGGGGCAAGTCTCTCATGAAGACTATAAAGATGTAGCGAAGCTATGCAGGGAGAAAATAAGGAGAGCCAAAGCGCAGCTAGAGCTCAACCTGGCTACAGCTGTTAAGGATAATAAAAAATGTTTCTATAAATTCATTAATAACAAAAAGAGGATTGGGGAAAATCTCCCTCCTTTATTGGATGCAGAGGAAACATAGTTACAAAGGATGAGGAAAAGGTTGAGGTGATAAATGCCTACTTTGTGTCAGTCTTTAGCAGTGGAACTAGCTGTTTCCTGGACACCCAGCCTCAAGAGCTAGGAGACAGGGAGGGGAAGCAGAATGAGAGCATCATGATTAAAGAGGAAGAGATCAGTGACCTGCTATGCCGTTTGGATGCACACAAGTCTATGGGACCGGATGGGCTACACCCAAGAGTGCTGAAAGAGTTGGCAGATGTGCTCGCCAAACCGCTTTCCATCATTTACAGGAAATCATGGCTAACTGGGGAGGTCCCAATGGACTGGAGGGTGGCAAATGTACCACCCATCTACAAGAAAGGCAAAAAGGAGGATCCAGGTAACTATAGACCTGTCAGTCTAACCTCAAGGGACTGTCAGTCTAACCTGTCAATCTAACCCTTGAGGGAAGGTCATGGAGCAGGTCATCTTGAGTGCCATCAAAACCCACATAATGGGCAACCAGGGAATCAGGACTAGTCAGCATGGGTTTATGGAAGGCAGGTCCTGCCAGACAAACCTGATCTCCTTCTATGACAAGATTACCAGAATATTGGACGAGGGAAAGGCTGTTGATATTGTATACCTGGACTTTCAAAAAGCATTCGATACTGTCCCTCATACAATTCTCGTGGAAAAACTGGCTTCGCACGGCTTGGATGAGCATATGATCCGCTGAATCAACCACTGGCTGACTGGAAGGTCCCAAAGAGTGGTGCTCAATGGATTTAAATCCAGCTGGCGGCTGGTCACAAGTGGTGTGCCTCAGGGCTCAGTGTTGGGACCATTTCTGTTCAACGTCTTTATTGATGATCTCGATAAGGACATAGGGTGTATCATCAGCAAGTTTGCAGATGACACCAAGTTAAGCAGGAGTGTTGATTCCCAGGAGGATAGGGAAGCTCTACGGAGAGACTTGGATAGATTGGATCATTGGGCCAACATCAATGGTATGAGTTTCAACAAGGCAAGTGCCAGGTCCTGCACTCGGGCCACAATAACCCCATGCAGCGCTACAGGCTTGGGGAGATGTGGCTGGAAAGCTGCCTGGCAGAAAGAGACCTGGGGGTTCCAATTGACAAGCGGCTGAATATGAGCCGGCAGTGTGCCCAGGTGGCCAAGAAAGCCAACGGCATCCTGGCTTGTATTAGAAATAGCGTGGCCAGCAGAAGTAGGGAGGTGATTGTACCCCTGTACTCAGCACTGGTGAGGCCACACCTCGAGTATTGTGTCCAGTTTGGGGCACCTCAATACAAGTGCTGGAGTGAGTGCAGAGGAGGGCAACGAAGCTGGTGAAGGGCCTAGCAGACAAATCATATGAAGAGCGGTTGAAGGAGCTGGGACTGTTTAGTTTGAGGAGGAGGAGGCTGAGGGGAGACCTCATGACTGTCTACAACTATTTGAAAGGACACTGTAGAGAGGTTGGTGCTGGTCTCTTCTCACAGGTAATTAATGACAGAACAAGAGGGAATGGCTTCAAGCTCCAACAGGGTAGGTTTAGACTGAACATTAGGAAAGAATTTTTCACAGAAAGAGTGGTCGGGCATTAGAATAGACTGTCCAGGGAGGTGGTTGAGTCACCATCCCTGGATGTGTTTAAGAGACGTTTAGATGTGGTGTTGGGGGATATGGTGTAGGGGAGAACTTTGTAGAGTAGGGTAGATGGTTGGACTCGATGATCCCAAGGGTCTCTTCCAACCTAGACAATTCTATGATTCTATGATAATTAGAGATCAAAAAGAGGTTCCCAAAAGCTCTTTTAAAAGCCTGTATGCAAGTTATCCTGGCTTACTGGTACAAATTACATAGCTTTACTACTGCTGTTCAAATTTTTCTTAAACTACACTGTTAGTGGAAAGTATTTAATCTTTGTCCTGTATGATAATATTTATCTGTTTCTCAGAATACAAAGCTATTTATTGAACACATTTTTTAAAGCTCCGTTAACAATTCTTGCATTTCTCTTCAGCAATATCACTGTTAGAGTTCACCTTGCACCTAATTCAATTCCCTGTTTCTTTCTGTTGGCAAAAATTTCTCAACATCACTTACATTTTCTTTAATTCCTACATTTAATTAACAAAGCAATATTATCTTTTCCTTTCATATCAATGGAATGCACTGTTTGGGCTGGTGCAATTATTTTCATTTTCCCATCTTTACTACCCATTTTACTATCTTTGGGTTTTGCCCTGATTCCATTTTAAGGGTTAACTGATTGAATGTTCATTAGCAACTCCTGATTTATATTTTCTTGGTTTGGGTCCTTTCTTCAAGGGCCTCAAAGAACTCATGGTTATTTTCAGTTTTTTGAAAATCACTTTTTAAAAGTAGTAGCTAATTATATTGTTGATTTTCTCACTTCTGTTTTTTTGTGACAAAAGTGATAAAATTAGGATCACTTGTAGGTTAATAAGAATTTTAAAATTTTTTTATATTTGACAATCACTTTTCTGACTTAGAAACTGGGGTGTTTGCACAAATTGAATGGTATAATTTTAAACAAATATATTTTTTCATTACTAATTTCAGTTCTGATTCTTTATCTAATGAACTTAAACTAATAAGCTCAGTGTGAATCAAATTAAGAATGCATATAATTGAATTTTGAGCTTGTTTTTTTTTAAACACCAGTGCAATGCTGATAGGCAAAACCAAAATTTGAATGAAAAGGATAGCAAACAAGACACATTTCAGCACATGCTTTTGTTGGTGTTGAGCCCTTCTACACAACTGAGAGCTGGTATGTTTGCAGGGACTGCTTGTCTTGTTGGATTTTCACCTAGGAGGTCCTAATGTACCCTGTCTTGAACTTCTTACCTGCAGTTTGTTTTACAGTACCAAGCTGTATTTGAAAAATATTTCTGAGTCATACGTGGATTTAACAGGAGTTCAGAAGGCTGTAACCCCCAGCACTGTGTTTGGCACTGGCTGGTGCAATGTGTGGTTCATGTCATTTGGGTTGTCACCAGGCATCTCACGGGGTACAAACTCCTCTTCCTCCCCCAATCCCAATGCCAGTGGCATCCAGCCTGAGACCTGAGGCCCTAGATTTTTGAAATATTCTGTTAAGAAGTAACAATGCAAAAGCATGGGCTGTAGTCTGTAAATAATGCTGTTTGGCTTGCAGTAAATTGACCTCGTAACACATCCTTGTATTGTTAAGCCCATATCTGGTTGTATCTCTGTTAACAGGTGCTGATGAGTCCAAGTTACCTTTACTAAATGCAGTAGACTTCAAAAGTAGCTAGGTATTTTGAACTGCAGCTAGCCCACTGGGAAGTTGAAATAAAAGGGAAAATAGCAAAGGCACTTATTTTGTGTTGTGCTGGTTGCAGTTGCGATGATTTACTTAACCATGAGAGTAGGGCTTACCTCAGTGATGTCAGCAGGAAAAGCGATTCACAAACCGAGCGCAAACATCTGTTGGGACCACAGGTCGAGCAAAGAGTAACTTTATTTAACACCTGAAGCAGGAGGCCACATGCTATTAACTACCAACAAATGTATTGTAACTTGAACATCACCAGTATGACATAAGTACACTTAACCATACAGCTGGTTAAAGCAAGAAGTTGTAGAATTCTCAACCTAACAGATGTGCCAGGCTGTGAAACTTAAGATGTAGTGGATGAATCCTAGTGCTACTGTCACAACATCTTCACAAGATACCGCTGGGCAGATTTTTCTCATGAAGGATTAGATTAATAGCATGTGCATGTTTTGATGTTGATAGCAAGAATACAGGAGTTGTTTTCTAGAAGAAGGCTGCAGACTCTGGTACAGCTTCAGCATCCAGTGGTTTCACCAGTCAAGCTTGTTTAAATTCCTGCCTGTGTCTTCCATTCCTTCCCAGTGAAAGTTTGCCACTCCCAATTATGGCACTAAAAACAAGTGGCAGGTGGAGCTGTGGCCTGAATCACTGTAAGGATCTGACTTAAAAACAAGAGTCAAAAAAAAGGTCATGTTTACCCGTATCATTTTAGGGACCTATTGACAGGACAGCCTCACAAATAGGCACCATGTCATTACTGAAGGAGCACTGAGCTGGAGTACAAAATGCAGAAACCCAATGGCCAGGAGCAAAAGGAGACAGGAATTTCTTAAGGCCAAACCGTCTTTAAAACCATGCTTATTACAAACATGCTGCTTGAATGCTAGAGTAGACATTAGTGCCAGAAAGCAACTGGAAGAAACAAGCTGTCTTGAGATTTGTCCTATCCAATATTATCAGCATGACCTACAAGAACAGGATTTTTGCTTCCAGTAAGACTCCAGGTGCTGAAAGGTACAGAGTGATGAGAGAAGGAGGAACTCAGAGATATGGGGTAAGAGAACTAAGCGGACTAATATGAGATACTGTAAGTGGGATGAAACTAGAATCAGTGATCAACTGACTGTAGAAATTGTATCTAGTACACAGTGGTTGCGTATTTTCTCTCTTTCAGTTTCAGCTGCACCTGGTTTACTCATACTGTTGTTCTGGTTACTAAGTAAATCCTTCACTAGCCAGTGCAGACCAGCTGGGATTTTCTTGTTGGTTTTAGGAATGAACTTTCCAACACTAGCATCAATTTTTTTCTGAGTAAAAAGCACTTACTGATATGGCTCTTCCAGTCCATACAACAAACCCTTACTTTGACAGATTTAATGCCCAATGGTTAGACGTTTAAATTATCAGTTTACAAAATCAAAATTTGCCAATATTCTTTTTCCAATAAGACTCTTTTTAAACTTCTCCCTCGGGATGATTTAAGGATGATGTTTTAGGCTTCTCAAAAATACGAAGAATTACTACTTTCAGTGGCATAGCGCCAGCTGTTAACACCTAGCTCACATACAATCAGGTGCAGCCACTAAGTTAGTAATAAGATTTAACTCTGAGATAAAATATTTAGTGCTGCTTTTAATTTTTGTATATACAAACCCAATAAATTTTGGGTTTTTAGAGACAGAGTGACAGGCATTTTAGCAAGATCAAAAGCAAACATGCAAAGGTGTTATTCACATTTGCTCATTTCAAAAAGGTTTTCTTTATTTCAAGTATTTCCAGATCCTCTCATTTTCTCATGTCCTGCGGAGTTCAAATGATTGCTAGTTCCTGAAATCTTTGTATTGTAATAGCATCTTCCTCTTTGTATCTGAGTGATATTCTTCAGTAGCAAGAATCTGTACTGGTTATTTTAATACTACAATTATAATACAGAAATCATAAGGACAAAAATATCAGTCAGGGTGCTGCTTGTAATAAAGATGTGCTTTCCTTTCTACACAGGGGTCCAGTTCAACCAGCATCACTAGGAATAATGTGCAGCTTTCTTAACAGATATTCATTGAGTAAAAGGAGTCCCATGAAGCCCCCACCAAAACTGTCATTGGTATTTTGGCAAACTGTAAAATGTTTAATGCAGTGAATTTAGACAAATTCAGTTTTGAAAAATCTTTATTTCCCTTCCTAATGTAACAAGTGCTTTACTGTCTGTTCCATGTAAAGTATATAAATACTCATCAACTCATTAAAAAAATACATAAAGCCAGATGGCGCAAAGAAAATGTTTCCATGGGGTTGTAATTCACAAGATAAATAGTGATTAGAACAGTATTCTTGTTATCTAATTAGAGAGTACTTGTGTTCATTCAGAAGTGTGTGTAGAATAAATGTTGATTACTTTTGGTACATTTACACCCTCTTGTTATGACCTAAGACCCACACAAAGAGAATCAAATAATGAGTGGTAATTTTAGAACAGTAAATGTGAGGCAAACAGAGCCATGGGGTCAGCAAGGGAGAAAAATAAGGATTCTAGAAATTAGTGGTCGTATCAACTCAGCAAAGGTGTGTGAGCAACTGGGACAGGCAAAATGGAAGAAAAATCTAGAAATATTTGGCACCAGCCATCTCTGAGCCTCTAAAAAGACTGCTGTAAAGGACACAAAGCTGCATTTTTGAATTACCTTGTTCCTGAGAAATTAGCCAAGTGCATTGCAATGTCTGATCTGCTCCTGGCAGAGGTTGCATACCCTGCTTGTGCTGGAGGGTTTGTACTTCCTGTGGCAGCCAGAAAGCTGAGATCACAGTGAACGCCAGAAAGTTTTAAAGTTTGGCACATATGATAATACCTTCCATAATATCTTCTGTCCAGGGAACAAAAAACCATTGATTTACATTTGTAGATTAAACATGCAGAAATCTCTGGGTTACGCTTCTCCCCAATTCATTCCATAGTCAAACCAGGATGCAAGCAAGTCTAATCAGTTTGTTACATTTAAAGTTGGCTCAGAAAACATGGAAGAATAAAATCTTGTGCGAGTCAAGTCTTAGAGAGCACTGTGTCTCACTATCTTGCTGTGAACTTCTTTGCCCAGTTGTTGCCATCACAACCTGCTAGGCACCAAACATGGATTTGATTATGACAGAGGTAGAAAATTCAAAAAGACCTTTTTTGGAGGGGATACACTTGCTCTTAACTGGGGGAGTTCAGAAGGAGGCTGCTCATTCAGCAGCAGAGCACTCCACCGGCACTGCCATTTTTCTGTTTTGACCGGTATTCTAGGTGCCTCCGTTGGTTGCAAGGCAGAAAGCTTGAGAATATTGTCCTGTGAATGTTTTCCCATAGGGTTAAAACAAGCCAAATGTGGATTGATTTTCTTTGGGTTAGTTCTGCACTGGATTTTATCTGTGCAACGTCTGTCTTCAGTATTATAAAATGATACTATCGTTAGATCATTTCTATGTAATGACTTTCAAAGAGATTTCACTGGCTAAAACTTTAGTATCCATGCAAACATTTATTAATACATTTGATGCAAAAGAGCTGTTATTGAAACAGAAATCTCTTCATAGGGCATATGCAAGGAATTTTTGATTCAAATCTATACTGCAGACCACATTCATAGTTCAAATTAATCATTTGAATGGCTCAGACAAAGGCCACTTAGGATGTTACCTGCATAGTATAGACTGACAAGCATTTGAGCATTAAACACAACATTGTCTCTGAGGTTAGCCAGTTATTTAAAAACTTGTTGCTGTCCAGTTGAATAAGTACATTTTCATAAGTACTGATTGCATTTAGAAGTTCATTAATGATCTATAAATATATAGGAACTCCTGCTATGTAGTTGTGTAGCACCAAACATGAGACTACCTGCACCTGATTGAGTAAAGATGATGCACAATAAGTAACCACGAGACACAGAGGGGTGGGATTCTAGAGTTTTTTAAAAGCGGTATTTGTAGCAATCAAAGTGGATTCAAATAGAGCAGAAACCCGATTTGTAATCAGGAACTGTCAGAAAACTCATGATAAAACAGTAGGTTTACAATCAGCCTTGTACACCTGTAGCATGCTCATGTTTCTGCCTTTTAGTGGATTTTTTCTCCCTGAAAACTAGACTGGAGAAGGGGCTTGGGGTTTCACTGTTGAAGCCAAAAAGAGTTAAAACAGCACCAGAAATACACAATATAGCTGGAAAGGTTATATGATTTTTTTTCTAGGGATCCTGGAATGGGGAAAGGGGACTCACTAGACAAATGCCTCACTGACTCCAGAGTGAACTGGCAGCTGAGTACATTCCTCTGCATGCCCGGGCATGCAGCAGCACTAGGAGAGAGCCAGTGAGCCTGACAAAAGTAACGTCAAAAAACTTGTCATGAGAGAAGTTCCCCAAAATACTTTTCTATACTTGGGAACAAAAGGAAAGAAAGTGTTAAAAAAACGCTTGCATCTCTTGTTCAGTTATATGAACTGCCGTTTTGCTGATGGCCACTTACTTTTGCATTATCATATTTTGTTGTTTGTTTTGTTTTTTTTTAAAAGGTACTAAGTTGTTGAAAACGTTAACTTTGAACAGGGCAGAAGCACCTTTCCTTTTCCCTTGAATCCATCTACCATTAAACTGTATCTTCAAGCCAGGGCACTGATACCTGTCTGCCTCAAAGCCTCACGATTAGAGTAACAGCAGTGTGTGGCAAGTGACATCAGATTGCTTTCCCATGATGATGCAAGAGTAGCTACAAAACATAATCTACCTTTTGGGCCTCCCAAAAATCTGCCTCCCACAGCTAGGGGAGGCAGTCTGATGCTCAGAGCAATAAGCTATGTCACTGAAGCCAGGATTAGACCTTCAGGACTCCTGTGACTTCCCCAGGGAGGAGAGAGAAAAAAGCATGAGCAGCTAAATTGTTACACGTTGCAAAATAAGACAGAAGTTAGAAACAAAAACCTGGTGGAGAAACCCAGGTGATGACTGGTAATAGAAATACATCCCACAGCCTAAGAAGGTGGCCCTGAGGGGGTCCAGGAACCTCCAAACAACACTGACCCATCTGCACGGGAGGCCCTTGGCTGCAGCAGGGAATGGGAGAAGCTGCACAGCCTATCAGTATTTTCACCTGCGTAGACAGCTAGTCTAGATCTCTGTGTCTGATTTATAAGTCATCTTTGGAAGAAAAAATAAATCTCTTTCTGCTCTTGCTGAGATACAACAAATGACATCTGAAGTTTCCATATTTAGCACAGAATATGTCCCACGGATGAGTCAGCCATCTCTATCAAAGGTGCCCTACTTTGGTATGTATGGTCTCTTCTCACTAAATGTTTTCCCTGATATTTACCAAGGCTCCATCTTAATTCTCTTTGCCAAAGGATAAAACAATGATTTTACTTAACAGCTATTTACTACACAGTTAAGTCCTTTAGAGAGAAAATAAAACATAATCTTTAACCCACCCACCCACCCCAAACTAAAACAAGTCTCATTGTTCACAGCCTAAGTTACGGAGTAGCAAATGCAACTCTTGTGTTTCTGCACACAAGTAGAAGACACTTAAGCTTTTACTGGCCTTAAGCGTCAAAACACACCTGTGGCTGAACTCCAGCGAGGTGATCTCTCACTGCTTACAGTAGGAGAGCAGGGCCAGGCACTACGCCAAAGCAAAGAAAGCACTCCCTGTCCTGGAAGCATGGTCCCACTCTGAAACACAGCTCTGTAAAAAAAACAAATTTAGGACTTTCCCTCTTCTTTAAATGAAATGGGCTCTGTTTTCTTAGCTACAAACTCAGCCTGGAACTGGAGAACCAACTTTGCACTTCACCATCAGTCATAAACATCCTGCAGCCAAAACCAAAGTGTTACTTAAATTTGCACGACCCCAGGATTGTAAATTGGCCTCAGATAGGAACGTCATGTTTGAATACGTGTTTGCTAGTCATTGTTAATATAAGGTTAATACAAGGTATTAAGTGTTTCTAACATCCTGTTTTCCAACAGGAGCTATTTCTGATGCTTCACAAGGCCATGTTGTTCTAAACTATGCTACTGCAACTGAACTAAAAATTTCAGCAAATAATTTTTATGAAGGCACACTCCAAGCTGACAGTAGCAGGGACTTAATTTTGCCATTAGCATGAGGAAATATGGCATGAAATATACAGGAGGACCAAAACTGTTTAAGAAAGAAGATGACATTTTTAGCACTTTCCATTAGCAAGAACATACTGGAAAGGTACTGTAGCACATAAATAGTTTTGAAATTTGAAAATACATATATAGATAAGACCACTTCAAAGTAGACTTTTTTACTGTCACCACAGCACAGCTGACAAAAATCAAAAAATGATCAAAATTCCTAATTCTGCTCCGTCTGCCAGTTTCCCTTCCACAGGAAGAGATCTTTCTTGATCTGGGCAGTTGGCCAGCTCAGAGTGCGGTAGGCTACTCCAGTTGGGAATAAAGCATCTTTGATGCAGTTTGGTTTATTTACAAAAATATACAGCCCTGCTTCTTTGAGCACAGTATAAATCAAACAACTGGAGACAATTTCTTTAAACACAGCTCTTTCAGCTGGCACCTGACCCAAGAGCCCTTCTGCGACGCTTCTCCTACCAGTTCTGCATAGAGCAGTACATTGCATGCTCCTCACCGCCATCGAGGATGTCTCAAAATCTAATTGATACATGGGAGTTACTGATGAGCTGTCACACAGCTATTGCCTGCCCCAATGTGGGACAGACTGCTTAGACTTCCATAGCTCTGTGGTGAGGATTTGGTAACAGCCAAAATGAGATTACTGGCTTATTAGTGCAGCGTGTACCTTCTCACAGCAGGTCTAGAGATGTTCAGGAGACCTGGGAACTATGAATCAGTGGGTGATGTTAACTGGGTGAGATCTTCCTGCAGGTGTAGCTGTTTGGGTGGTAAACCAATAGTTAAATGAATTGAACAAAAGCTAACATAGGTGCATGGAATACATTTTCTACACCTTTAAAACTCAGCCATACCTAAAGGGACTGAAAATCCAACCAGAAAAGCTTTCCAAAACTCACACAGCCAAACAGATGCTCCTAAAGGGTACAACTACTTAAGTGTTTGTGGTGGGTTGACCTTGGCTGCTGCCAGGTGTCCACCAAGCTGCTCTATCACTCCCCCCTCAACAGGGCAAGGGGAGAAAATACGATGAAAGGCTTGTGGGTTGAGATAAGGACAGGGACATCACTCAGCAATTACTATCACAGGCAAAACAGACTTGACTTGGGGAAAATTAATTTAGTTTATTGCCAGTTAACATCAGAGTAGGATAATGAGAAATAACAACAAATCTAAAAACACTTTCCCCCCATCCCTCCCTTCTTCTCAGGCTCTACCTCACTCCAGATTTCTTTGTTCTCCCACTGAGCGGCACAGGGGGATGGGGAATGGGGGTTGTGGCCAGTTCATCACATGCTGTTTCTGCTGTTCCTTCCTCCTCACACTCATCTCCTGCTCCACCGTGGCATCCCACCCATGGGAGACAGTCCTCCACAAACTTCTCCAACCTGGGTCCTTCCCTTGGGCTGCAGTTCTTCTCAAACTGGTCCAGTGTGGGTCCCTTCCATGGGGGGCAGTCCTTCAGGAACAGACTGCTCCAGCACAGGTTTCCCACGGGGTCACAGGCTCCTTTGCAGCACATCCACCTGCTCTGGCGTGGGGTCCTCCATGGGCTCAGGTGGATATCAGCCCCACTGTGAAACTCCATGGCCTGTAGGGGGACAGCCTGCCAAACCAAATACAGCATTTCTTTTCCCTCACATGTCCATGGAAAGAGGGGCTAAACCTTGTTTCCCCACTGAAAAGAGTTCAGATGTAATAAAGAATTCCTATTCAGTCCTGTGATTAAATTTACTTTTTCAGCTCTAGTTTGGTACACTCAGATATTATTTAATTAACTGAATATGACTTTTCTGAAGAAATTGTCCTGGTGGGGGTACAGCCGTATACAATGCTCCTCTGACAAATGCAAAGATGCAAGTCAACTTTTCGCTCTGAGTGTGCACTGCAGCTGGGGAGATGTTTGCCCTGTGAGGGTGGAGCTGGCAGGCAGCACGTTGTGTATTAACAACTGAGAGGGAAAACATTCAAAAAGGGGAAGGATGTCCACCAGCCGAGACAGCATATTAGTGTCAGTAGCCAGCACCAATAGAGTTATTATTAGTTTAATAAGATCCAAAGATTATGAAGAAACATTTATGTTTGGTCATTTCCTGCTGCCTAAGCGAGCCTAGGACCCTGGTAATTGTATTTCAGCTGTTTCCAGCTTCCATGTTTCCAGCATCCAGCTGTTTCCAGCATCCATACCCACAGAACTCCAGAGACTTTGCATATTCATACAGCCTCTACTTAATACCAAGACATTAAATAATGGTTTTACTATTAATGTATTTCATTTCAGCAACTAGCCCTTTTTATCATCATTTCTGACAGATGGCACTATTAATGTATTTCATTTCAGCAACTAGCCCTTTTTATCATCATTTCTGACAGATGGCTATTCTGCTGCAATTTGCATCACAAAAAGGGCCAATGCCTTAGGAATGACACTGGGTGTATAGATACCCCTGGAAAACTGGAGTCTCTCAATCAGAGTGGAGAGCACTCCATCCTACACCTGAGACAGATAATGGGCTGTGCATGGAAAAAGCACATCACCTGCATGAAATCTAAATAAAAACAAGAAATAAATAAGTAAAACATGCTAAAAAAAGGTGGTGATCACAGGGAAATAACTATCAGCTTAGTTATGAGTGGCTGAAGATTAGAAGAGAAAAGCAGGAATGCACCAGGAATCCTAAATCACTTTCTGAGTGATGGTTGTTTTCAGATTACAAGTCAGAACATGATTTTTGTTTTTCAACAGCCGCACTGCACTCAATCACTGCTTAATCACAGCCCCAGCAGCATGATGGTATTTAAAACCTTTGCCAGTCCAAACCAAAGCACCTCCTAGGAACTACAAGCCTGAAGAGCATCAAAATTTGTTTGATGGCCATAGATTGAACTAACTGTTTTTGTTTACTTTACCTTCTTACTACAGCAAACAGGTCAAATCCAATGCAACTATTTTTTAAATCACCCTATATGGCTTCTATAGACAACCTTAAACCAATGCTGGTTTGGGTTGTGATTTTATCTTCTTTGTCTTGTTGTGTTGTTTTTTCCCCCCTCAGAAGTGTTAAGTAGCTGAAATTAGCTATATGTGTTATTCACCACATTTCAGCTAGCCGCACTTTAGATGCGGTTCCCAGGATTTATCTCTTTTTCAACAACACGGCAGTTTGAGAGACAGATTTAGTGCACTTGTGGTTCCACCTTTCACCTCACCTGCCCTAACTGGGGGTTGCCTGTTGAAAAGGGCATCCTCAAACAAGCTGCTCCTGTTGCTTCCTAGTGCACCCCCATGGGGCGATTCAGATCAACAAGCTGATCTGGTAGAAAACTAACTCACAAAAGCAAATATTTCCATAAAATCAGCTGGCAGCTGCATGAGGCTGATAGCAAAGGTGGTAGGAGCGCACCACCGCTGGGCAGTGTGCGGCAGGACAGCTGTCTGTGGTTGCCTTACTTCGGGTGTAACCCCAACCCAAACCCAAACCCTGCTAGAACAGACCATCGTTCTTTGGTTGCTCGTGACTCTCCACTGCAGTGGCATCAGTACAGCAAAGTACTGAAAGCCACAGGAGATATGCTGCATTAGAAAACAATTTGGGATTATTACCCTGCTTTTTTTTTTGATGCAGTTTTTGTTAGTGAAAAATGCTGCGCAGAAGGATTTTTACTTATTCTAAATAATTATTTTTCTATTATTATTATTATTAAAGGAAAACTTTCAGAGCTGCCATGCTCCATATTGGCAGGGAAGTAAGAGACCTTGTACTTTGAAAAGACAGGTTAAATCATCTGTAGTACTTCTTGTCTGGCTTTCAGATATTCCCACCACCTCAGGAGAATACAACAGGAAAAACAAAGCATAGATGGCAGGTATAAACCCAATCTTTTCCAAACTTAAATGAATAGCCATCAGAAAAGCATGTCAAGAAAGATTTTTTAAGAGTGAACCCACAGTGGAAAGTCCAGGATGGGAAACTGGAAAATGCAGGAACCTGCGTGGTTCCCAGGAACCAACTGGGTTCATATTAAGGATCTTGGTAAGGAGCGTCCCATTTCAATTTGTGAACTGGGGGCACAGTGAAAGTTGAAGTATCTTTTTGCATCATCACCAAAACATGAAGCAGTGAGCACTTATCAGAGACTTATTCAGAGACCACTTGGCCAAGCTGGACATTCACAAGTCCATGGGCCCTGATGGCATGCATCCGCGAGTGCTGAGAGAGCTGGTGGATGTTATTGCTAGACCACTCTCCATCGTCTTTGAATGGTCATGGAGAACAGGAGAGGTGCCTGAGGACTGGAGGAAGGCTGACATCACTCCAATCTTCAAAAAAGGCAAGAAGGAGGACCCAGGGAACTACAGACCGGTTAGTCTAACCTCTGTCCCTGGGAAGGTAATGGAGCGACTCATTCTGGATGTCATCTCCAAACACGTTGAGGAACAGAAAGTTATTGGAAGTGGTCAACATGGATTTACCAAGGGTAAATCATGCTTGACCAATCTGATAGCTTTCTATGATGTTATAACTGGTTGGCTGGATGAGGGGAAACTCGTGGATGTCATCTACCTTGACTTTAGCAAGGCTTTTGACACTGTCTCCCATGACATCCTCATTAGGAAGCTGAGGAAGTATGGGCTAGATGAGGTGACAGTGAGGTGGATTGAGAGTTGGCTGCGGGACAGAACTCAGAGGGCTGTGATCAGGGGCACAGAGTCTAGTTGGAGGCCTGTAACCAGTGGTGTCCCCCAGGGGTCAATACTTGGTCCAATTTTGTTCAATATATTCATTAATGACCTGGATGAGGGGACAGAGTGTATCCTCAGCAAGTTTGCTGATGATACCAAACTGGGTGGGGTGGCTGACACCCCAGAGGGCCGTGCTGCCATCCAGCGTGACCTGGACAGGCTGGAGAGCTGGGCAGAGAAGAACCTAATGAGGTTCAACAAAAGCAAGTGCAAGGTCCTGCACCTGGGGAGGAAGAATGCTAGGCACCAGTACAGGTTAGGGGCTGACCTGCTGGGAAGTAGTTCTGAGGAGAAGGATCTGGGGGTCCTAGTAGACAGTAAATTATCCATGAGCCAGCAATGTGCCCTTGTTGCCAAAAAGGCCAATGGAATCCTGGGCTGCATAGGGAAGAGTGTGGCCAGTAGGTCGAGGGAGGTCATTCTCCCCCTCTACTCTGCACTGGTGAGGCCACAACTGGAATACTGTGTCCAATTTTGGGCTCCCCAGTTCAAGAGGGACAGGGAACTGCTGGAGCGAGTCCAGCGAAGAGCAACTAAGATGATTAAGGGCTTGGAGCATCTCCCTTATGAGGAAAGGCTGAGAGAGCTGGGACTCTTTAGCCTGGAGAAGACTGAGGGGAGACCTTATTATGGCGTACAAGTATCTAAAGGGTGGGTTGAAGGAGGATGGAGCCAGGCTCTTTTCAATGGTTCCCAGTGACAGGACGAGGGGTAATGGGCACAAGTTAGAACACAGGAAGTTCCGTTCAAATACACGGAAAAACTTCTTTACGGTTCAGGTGCCACAGCACTGGCACAGGCTGCCCAGGGAGGTGGTGGAGTCCCCTTCCCTGGAGATTTTCAAGACCCGCCTGGATGCAGTCCTGAGTAATGTGCTCTGGGCAATCCTGCTTTGGCAGGGGAGTTGGACTAGATGATCTCTAGAGGTCCCTTCCAACTCTGATAATTCTGTGATTCTTATGCCCACCGCATAAAATTTGCTTCTCATCACATTCATGCATAAATATACTTAAGTCAATGCCTGCAGAAACACAAAAGGAAGTGAATCCCACTGACTGCAAAGTGAACTAGCTAGCAAGCCCACAAACCTCTGACATTTAAAAGCTTACTAGTATTTGTAAAATACTTGAAGATTTACACTCATAATTAGCAAAACTGTACATTAATTCTAGCTGCGTTAGCTGCTCTTAATTGGAATTTTCTTCAGATAGGAATAACAATAAGGATTGTAAGTGACCTTTCAGAAGTCATACAAATGTCACTTGATTTCCAGGAAACTTGACAGTTCCCTAGCCTGAATTTTGGCTCCTACAGTATAATGAAAAATTCATTTCATAACACAAAAATGGTCATTACCCAAGATTACAAAAAAAAAAAAAAAAGTTGCATTATGAGAGAACTGGGATACCTGATTTGACTGTAAATGAGCAGATTTCCTATTTGGGAGTAGCATTGATTTTAGACTGAAAACTGCAGATTTGAATCATTGCCTCAGCATCAGGGACAGGAGTTTTAGTTTCATTCTCCCACGCAGATCTCCTTAGTAACCACACAGGGCAGCTAGTCAGTTTCCTCTTTACCCATCTGCACCAAAGCTTTGGAAACCAGTAGATAATTTTTATCATATTTAACAGAAATAGATTTCCAGAGTTACTAGATTCCAGCAGGCAGTCTGGAGGCTATATGGCTCGCCCACACCAAGTCATGTCCATTTACTTGGTTGCCCAGGAATCGAGGTACTGAATTTGGCTTCCCCAGCAAGTTTGCTTAAGTAGTTAATAGGTTTATCATTGCTACAGCACACGACTTCAGAACAGAGAGGGGATGGAGAGTGAAGGTGCTATGGTATGAGCAAGAGGAGGAAGTGCCAGAACAAAGGACGAAGTTGAAGGAATGGTGTTGTGGCCAGACAAGCCAACACCATGGGAAATCAATCTTCATAGTTCTGCTGTTCACAACATATATTAACAAATGCACTTCCTAAGTAAATACTGCCTGCCTGCTTTAAGCATATACACATAACATTAAGGGAAGTACCTATTTCATTTTACTGGATTGCTGAAGTGTAAAAAAAAGAAAGAACCCAAATGCTCGCTGGCAGTGGAGTAACATGACACAATTGAGCAAGTGTTTGCTGTTCCACAGGGTTTCCACAGCAGGACAAGGCTTCACAGTAGTCCAAAATGTGGCAGCATCAAGCAGCCCTTGCCCATACAAACACTTGCCAAGATGTTAACAGTCCTCTATTAATCTCTTCTCAGCCTCCACAAGTTTAAAGCTGATACTCTTTAAAGTCAAACTTACCTCCCAAGAAAGCCTCTCCAGGACTCAGAACTGTTTGCAGTCCCTGCCACATTCTAACACCACCTCAACAACCCCATTTCTACTCCCTTCGTATACAACATGGAGATGCCCTTCCCACAAAATTGTTTCTCCAGCTTAAACGTCAGCTATCCTCACCTTCCGCATTTGCTTCTTTCCAAAATAACTACTATCCACCAGGTCAGAGTTCTGCCATCCTGAAAACGCCAACAGAAAACTTAAAGTTAACTTGCCACAAGTTAACTTTACTATAAACCAAGATTAAGGACCTGAGAACATGAGAAGAAGGGTTTTGCCCCTCCCACCCCCCCAACCACTAAATTCATTGTGGAAGAACATTATTAATTCTGTATATAGAATGCTCTTTTTAGACTCAAGAGTTCCCTAACCCATCTCCTGCTTGTCCCAGAAAATGAAGTCCATCCTACATAATTTCTAATAGAGTTTTATGCAAAACCTAGCTCTTTAAGAGAGCACCAGGCAGCAAATAATGCATATGAAGTTGACAGCTAAAGATTAGAATGAAGGTCTAACAGAATGAATCCATCATAAGACATCTAGAGCAGAAAATATTCTGCTGCCTCCTGAAGAAGTTATGCTTCCATGCTTTAAGCACGAATGGAAAAAAGTGTTAACTAGAATAGATCAAGAGGCCAAGTTGGCAGTAAGTACTTTTATAAAGTACATGTACATCATAGTGGAATGCAAACATCAATAGCTGAACTTTTTCACTACTGAACACAGTCTTAAATCAAAGCCAAGTGGTCAAAGTACACTCACTGATCTTTCGAAGACGTGGGTGAGGCAGGGGCACACCTTGTCTGATAATGCGACCTGGCACTTCAGAGCTGCTGCAAAAGCTACTGCTGTATCAGACTTCAAGAAGTCTGTTGCAGATTTGTGACATTCTCTTTAGGAAATACCCAAAGTGGCATGATTTTTGAATGCGTGATTTGCACTAGCGCTGTTTTGTACAGAAGCCAGTAATTTGTAATCTCTGGAAAAAATTTGGAGTTTTTCATTTGTACTCTACAAGCACTGTGACCATCTCCCAAGCCATGCTCAATACACATTTGGTTTGAGAAATATCCTGCTGTAGTGATTTCAAGTTGCTTAGTGTAACACTGTAAGAACAATGTTCCCCCTTGGAATGGGGCAAGAAAAGTACATTGCTAAGACTGAAACAAACAGTATTTAATAAACCCCCAAATACTGACATTCAGCAAACACTTTCTGGACCACCTTAGTGACTTCCCATAGCCATCCTAGTACACTGTACTGAACTGTCCTCCTCCCTGAGCTGGCAGCACCTCTCCAATAAGTATAACCAGGTCAAAACCACACAGCTTCCTCCCCATAACGGTCTGCAAAAACCCCAGCACATTACTAGAAAAGCCTTGTCACTGCAAACTGTCAAGTTTGCTGTGATTTAAAACATCATTTGCAAAAACATGACCTTAAACACACATACTCATTTCAGGACAAATACATGAAAGTATATTTTATTGACACTCTCCAAATAGCCAGCTAGAGAGAAAAAAAAAAAAACCAACAAACTGTAAAGCTTCTAGCTTGCATTCAGTGTAAAAACTTGGAGGTATAAACAGAAGCCTGGAGTAAAAATATTAAGTACATTTCCAATCCCACAGTGCAGAAAACCAGTAACAATGGTATTTAGTCTACATTATAAGTGTTCCCATCTTCAATTCCACATATATGTTTCTCTTGTATATAAACTTCTGATAACTTATGTACAAATAAGTGTCCAGCATCTGTTCTTTAATATAAATATGTAATCTTCATGACTGAAACAATACAACAGTTTGATCGAAAGTATAGAAAAAATCCATTTAATATTTTCCCTAATGGCATTACTTAAAAAAAAACAAAACAAAACACAACAACCTTGAACCCCAATGACCTTAGAATGACAGACGTTTCTTCGCCATGAAAATGCATTGCTCATTCAACATGCAAAATATTACTGCATACATGAGTCACGTGAACTAAAATAATAAAGTCAGAAGGACATGTGCTGGACAGCCCATTCTAGCAAGTGCTAGCTGTAAGATCATATGTATCACAGAAGAAAGCATAAGTGCTAGTGTATTTTTAAATAAAACACTACAAACTCAAGTATTGTCCTCGCACTACTAAGACTTAAGGCAATCAAGAGTTGGGAAGCTTCAGTTTGGCGTAGTTGCATTAAGCTCTCCCCCTTTCCCCATTAATACATTTATTTTAACATATTAAAATTTATTTATAGAAAACCGCTGATGAATTTTTGCTATACATATTAATACAACTCAGTGTGATTAATCAGTAACTCTGTTTAATATCCCCAGTTACACTGAGCTGATCTAATTTAAGCAGCAGTCTTTCCACCAGCTAAGTTTTCCAGCATGGATTTCTAAATTGGTATGAGAATAGAGAAAATACTAAATGTCTACCTACTCAGTGTAACTGATTTTATGACTTGCATCCATTCTTGGGGTATTCTAGAATTTAACAGTTCAAAATAGATTTGACAGTTAAATAATATTCAGATTTACAAAGGACGATTATCTGCAGTAAAAATACTTTATATATAAACATACACACAGTAGATCAAAGTCAACAGGCATTTCTTTATGGCTTTTTTCACTGAGGTACTGTTATAGCATCCAACAACAGGATGCGAGTGTTCATATGGTATGAACGCCACATTCATAAGCTGTGCCACCAACTCATGACAAGTGGCAACAGACTGCAAATCCAGCTTCACTGCAGGATTACAGAAAGAGAGAGTCTTCCCTTCTGCATGGAGGGTCTCAGTGCAAGCTACAGAAAGCCTCAAGGGCAACTGGCATAAATGGGGAAAGGAAAAATGAAAGTCTCACTCTATTAAAAGGAGAAAAAATACTCATGGCAAATTAGAATCTCGCAGTCAGGCCATTTCTTAAAATTAACAGCAAACATTTGGAACTTAATATTCCAAGGCAGCGAGGGCATATAGCACAGCAGTCACATAATAAGACTCGAAATGTGTAGTTAAGCTTTTGCACCTGATCCTTAAGCTAAGTGCATGCACAGGCTTTGAGCAGCCAAGCTGCCATTATAATACCACACAAGGTGAAGTGCTGCAAGCCAAAGATGAACACTGTCAGAAAAGATGAGGTTGACAAGCACATGACTTCAGTTGATGCCACAGTAGACAGAAGACCCTTGGTGACCACAAGTTTATTCCTCAGCTGCAAAAAGGTTATTTGAGAATACACATTTAGTCGCACCTTTCCCTGTTTATTTTACATGACGGGAAATGCAGATGTATGAAGTTCCTAGTCACAGTACTTCCAATTCTAATACTCTTAGCATAAGGGAAAGTGTTTTTATGTTAGAAGAGTAATTGTCGCTGTACGTATTTAGTATTCTACCTTTACATGAGAAAATATTGCGTTGTTTTTCTTTTTTAAACCAAGTGGCCATATGGCTAACTCCAACCTAGACTTCTGTTTTCATTACACCTATGCTAAAAATGTGTTTCTGCAATAAATACCGTTAGAGTGAAATGGAAGTTCAAAATATGCTCAGTTAATCATGGCAACTAGTTCTTTTCAAATTCTTTTTTTTAACCCCACAAACTCATTAAATAGGCTGCAGATGCTTGAGTGAGTTCCTTATATGAGGATACAGTACAACATTTAAAACTCAGAGCTTAGCCATATACAATTCATACTTGAATTTATATACACTTTATGGCATATCACCACTTAGATCAACAAATTCATCATCCCTCTTGACCAAGTCATCTTCATCTTCCAAGTCTTTCCAGGTGCTAGTGGGTAAAGCTGGTTTGATAGACTGTCTCTGAAGTAAAGCAAATGGAAACAAGGATGACAAACGGGCAGAATTTCTCAGCAGTGTAACAGAATGTACATCTCCAGAAACAGCTTGACTGTGTTCTTCATCCATTTTCACCTGCAAGCTTTGCACTTCCTCCATCAGGTCCAAAATCTTGGCAGCTGTGGCTATTGCACCACCACCATGAAGCTGGGCTTCAGGAATCCATCGTAAATACCGTTGTGCCCAGACTTTGATTTCAGGGCCATCGATGCGAGGTAACAGGAGACCGTGATAGTCAACAGGTTTACTATGCCAGCTATCATAAAATTCCCTGAAGCTATTAGGAGGTTCATCTGAAGAGTTTATGAACTTGCCAATTCTTTTGCCCAGAATGTTTTTAATGAAATGATCTGTTTCCTCCCTGAAAAATCCTCTCTTTGTGGAAGATTTTGTTTGCGTCAATGGCAAAGAAAGTTGCCTTTGATGCTTTAAGAGGAAAGAAAAGAAAAATATACCGAGATAAATATTGATGAGACATTAGAAAATATCTTAAGAGGAATAAAAACATTGCTTGTAAGTATTTTCTGAATACAAGTTAAGTCACTTAAACACAGCCACTGCTTTGCTATATAGTCTAAAACTGTTACTCTTCAATGGCTAGTACACCGAATACTCCACACAGCATACTTAGTATTCCCAGATACCTTCCCTGCATTGTAATTATAGCAATGAAGTAACACTGAATAAAGCATTTTTATTTGAAAAAGGGCAATTCTTTGCATACATTCAAGTATTACAAACTTCCATGTTTAGTTTAAGCTAGCCACACAAATGGAAGAGCACTTAATTTAGAAGTTTTTATATAGTGGTTCTTCATTGCACCCCACGGCATAAGAGTTCCCTGATTAATGCTGTAGATTATACTGACAGTCGCTCACCTGAGAATGCTTTGTACAGAACAGAATTTAACCAACAGGGATATTACAATTGAAAAGGCTAATCCAAACAAACTTTTCTTACTGAATTTGCACTACTTTACAGTAATGAGGTGGTCCACTCAATCCTCCATACCCTAAACAGTTTTTGTTGCTATTGGTCACCCTTCCACCCCCTCCAAGTGCACGCTCCAATTACACAGACAAAATTAGGGAGGCAATTACAAACCCGCTATGTATTTCAGTTAGGTACTCTATGGAACAACAAAAACTCACTTCAAACATGTCAGTGCAACTCACCTGGATGTTAAGTCCCATGAGATATCACTACACTTCCACAAAAGTACAAAGAAAAAAAAGCTAAGTTCACAGCTATGCACAGTAACTGTAACACAGTGATTTATAACAGGTGGGTGCACATTGCATTCTTAAGACCCAGGTGAGTCTGAGGTATACATGTATTTTCTCAAGTAAAAGCTTTGCACCAGTACTTCCACTGTAAGCACATTTGAAGTATGAGTTGTGCAAATTATTTTTATCGTTTAAAAAAAAAAATAGTTAAGCAGCACGTATCTTACTTTGAATCGTGCAGTTTTCCGTTGACTTTTATCTGGTTTTGGCTTCTCTGCATAAAGAGGGTTGTTCAGGAAAGCCTGGGCTTTGGGGTCAAACTGCACAGACCAGTCCCACACAGTAGGAAATCTGAAAGGACCGCTTTGTGTCTTGAGGCTTTCACCACTCTGTCAAAACAAACAGGTCACAATTAATACTGCTAGAAAGGAATTCTGACCAAGTCAAGGTGAAATTTAGAAACTGGCTTTTCACAGGAGAGGCCAGAGTTGCAACAACACTCATGATTTCTATGTATTCAATAGCTGAACAACATTATCAGATGCAAGTGAGTACAGACACAAAGGTTATCTACTTATTATTCTCTGTTTGGATGGTATTTCATTTCAACAGTGCAATTAGACAGCACCAAGAACACCTTTCCCAGTTGAAAATAAGATTATTTAATCTGAGAAAAAAAAGTTTTGAAAACTGTTAAGCAGATAGACACTTGAATTTGTCAAACACGGGGGCGTGTTGGGATTGTGGAACAAACCTCTCCAAACTTCAAGAGTTAACAGCATTTATGCAGTGCTACCAGTTTAACTTTAATGATCGATGCTTTATTTATATGCAAGACAGGGATCTTCACTTTTTTTTTTTTTAGACTCTGTGCAGCCTTGCTTCAGGCTTCTTAGGCTAAAGAAAAGCATGAACCAAATGTACATCAACATTCAGGAAGTGCTGATTTTGGAATACAACAGAATATAGCGTACAAGAATTTTGTTGATAACTTATTCTGCAGGACAGCATGACATTCCTCTTAGGTTAAGGAGCTCCATTTTCATTGAAGAGCAATAAACATGAACCTATAGCCTAACATTAAAAGTAATATATTCCCAAGTTACTTTATTTTTGTCATCATAAACTCTTAAGTTCTAAACTTGGCTCTTTACACCACAAGTTGCATTCACCCTTCAAGGCACCACCCTTCAAATTAAGTATGGAAAAACGTGCAGCTAGGGAATTTTTTTCCCCTGAGTCTTACCTGCTTGTTGGTCAAACCTGTTCTCCAACACACTGCATCCACAAAATAAGAAACCCTTACCGTATTAGTGTCTTTCTGATGTTGTGAGTTGAAGAAGAAAGTGCTAAAAATAGGCACATAGAGGCTGTCTGACAAGACGGTTAAGTAAGTTTCTGTGAACTCAAATGCTGGAGGATACTGTTGTACCAACTGCCAAACACAGTTTAGCAGGAGCAGAAAAACAGGAGCCTAAAAAAAAAAAAGAAAATATTGCACCCATTTCAGAAAAAAAATATGTTCTACCATGCAGACTATTTATTTTATAGAATTTAGTGTCTCCAAATACAAATCTTAAGGAAAGCAATCTGGTTTACTACAGAACTGCTGCACCTAACTTTGGCTGAACTCTGAAAAGTATCATCTGAGCTACCTTTGGCCAATTGTTGACTAAATAGATGAACGCTTTCTAACCTGCATTTGCACATATTAACCTGCTATGAAAGTTGCTGCTACACAGCCTTTTAAGGTCGGAAAAGCAAAACTAGTTTATACCAATTCTTGATCAGTCAGTTTATACCTATGATTTCCATTCTGTATAGCAATCTGATCTATTCCCAAAATATAAATAAAAATGGAGAAGTGAGAATGTGACATTTAGCAAGACAGCATAAAGTTAAACTCTAGATGTGACAAGAACAGGCAATTCACTTGATTTATTTCTATGGACACTACTACCATTTAGCACAGTCTAAAAGAACATAAGGCACATGTCTTTCAAAAGACTTCAAGATTGAATGGGAAATTTTACATTTGTTCTCTTTAGAGTTCAGCAGAATCTTTATAACTAAACAGCAAAAATAGTGACACTGTACAAAACATCAACCCATAAAACAAAACAAAATTAAAGATCTTCAGAGTAATTGCAACTTCTAGACTGACATCTAAATGCCTCCTTATTCTGAGTAAACTTTTAAATAGTAAGTAAGGGAAATAATTAAAAAAATCATACCTCTTCCTTGTCACTTTTATGTAAGTGGTTACAACGGTCCAAAAACCCATGTCCTCCAGTTACCCACTCCTTCTGAATAAGGCTCTGAAACCCTGTCTTTGTTCTGCTGTATGAATCCATCATCACTTGAACCAGAGTAGAGATTACACAGCACAGATCAGTAGCACTGTCTTCTACAGAAAAGAACAGAAACCACATTGTCCGCAAAGCCATTCCTAAAACTTGGTTAAGAAAGCAAAGTATTGCTAGCTTCATATAAACAAAATTGTATTTCAAGATCAGAGAACACACTATTTCTTGCAAGTGTTATACCATCAGAGAGAAGTTAATCCATGTTTCCAATACCTCCTTTTGCAAAACTCTAAGGTTTCTTGCACACTTACACAAGGATAACACTTTGCCGACAAAACCTACAAACCCCAAGCTTTTACTACTATAACTTTGATGCCTACGCTCTTCAGTCTCCCACAATGGACATACTGCCCCTCCTGCCCTATGCTACCATGCCAGCTATCTGCCCTTACCCTTCCTATGCTGCATGCATCTTTACACAAGGTGTGAAACTGCCTCCTCATGCAACATGCACTGTTCACCCTACAGGTGCCTTCTTGAAACACCTCTTCCCCATGCTAGGTTTCTCAAATGGCAGTGTGTGAGGGGAAAAAAACAACTAAATTACTAATCCAAAACCAACTTCGTGGTCAACACTGAATTTGGTTTTCCATATGATTACTTCACTCGACCTAGGATAACAAACTGCTCAAGATGTGTACAATAAGTGTATTCTTTCATGTATTTTTAACAAAGACTACATAGTATTGAGTGTGTATCCAGAACATAAACCCATCCTTTTAGGAAGTTTTCATGCTCCATGTTCTTTGTGTAGGTGTGTCCCTCCACCCCCGTGAAGTACAGCAAAAGGTCTAGCAGACCTTTAAAAAGACTAAGTTAGGAAACAGGAATGCATAAACAAGACTTAGCATGAATTTCCTGACAATTTATCAGCAGCTTTCTCACTCACAACATTTCTTTTAGTCTGGAACTATGCTTACCATGTTCTTCTAACTACAGGTAGCATTTCCAGGAGTGTGAGAGGTTTAGATGTCTCGTACTTTGAATGGTGCATGAGATTCAGCAGCCTCTATCATAATTATAAATGTGCCGCTTAAGCTAAATCTACATAAATGCAAGAGAAATTTTAAAAAATATATAGGATAATCTCATTAAATTTTTACCTATAAGGAGAACATTTGTGTGCTGTCTTTCCAGACATTCAGCAACTTCTATTGCTTTCTTCAAGACTCGCCTGTTGTGGTACAGGAAAAGATAAGTGAACGTTTTCATGGCATTTTCACAATTAAGTTTCTTACATTAATTTCCCCTAAAAGAGGTTAGACTGTCATACTACTGAAACTTGACTAATCCTTTAAAACAACAAAAACCATGCTCAACTTGTGTAAATGAAGAACTGTTTAGCCTCAAGAGCAAACTTTCAAGAGCTATCTTTATTTGGCTATTGGTCATGCATTTCCAGTTGTTATCTTTGGACAACTGTAATACCATGATTTATTCTGAATCAATAGCAGCCATCACACACACGCTAAAGTATTACAGTTGTGAAAAGCCAGATCTTTGTCCTGGAAAGAGTCAAAATCACCACTTATGTTGTAATCTACTACATACTACATTTCTCCCATAATCTGGTTTTAAGAGGCAGAGGGAAGGATCAGCAATCAGATCTTGTAAACATGTAGACAAATTTATTTTTTATATTATCATTACACAAGGAAGACTGAGTGGAATTAAAGATCACATTAAACCAGTTGTAATGTAATAGGTTTCTAGACCTAACTCTTCATAAAGTTGGTTATTTTCAGCAAAAATATGCACACAAATTAGGATTCTTGCAACTGCTTAGGTCACTAATAGAAGCTGACAGTTTATTTCATAAGTGTGGAGTTGTCAGATTCTTTGTTTTAGAATCCAGAATAGCTGAGAAGGCATTCCTACTAACTGCAAGAGCCAAGAACAGGCTGACCCAGGAAGCAACTGGATCGAAGTATGGACATGACCAGACTCAAAACAACATAAGGGTAGGAGCTTGAGCTGGCATTTACTTTAAGCTACTTGTGATCTTGGTTATGTCAGTGCATTTCTCAACATATGATCTTCACTAGAACTTCTCATTTCAACATACATTTAAATTCTGGATTAAGGAATTAATAACTATCAATATTTATGGATTGTTATTAGGACTATAAAGAACTCTAGCTGAATGCAGAAGACTGAAGAAGCACTTCACAGTAACGAGCTGATCACAGAATAAACTGGCAGACAATAGAGCTAGCACAAAATAACACTGAAAACAAATAAAACCCCTCAACATTCCACTATAACAAGCCTTAAGTGAGCCAACACCATTCCAACACTTACTCACTGTGGACTGCTGAGAGAAGAAAAAAGAACTTGAGGAACAATCAGGAGAGGAAGGGGACAAAACTGAGAACAACTGTCATTTTATAAATCTTTGGTGGGCTAACATCTTGAATACTGCAGTTCATCCCGTCCTAAAGGATATTACAGAAGTAGAGAGTACAGAGAAGAACGGCAAGGCTAGTCAGAGACACGGAACAGATTTCATGCAAGAAATAAATAGGATTCTTCTACAAGCCTGCACTGTAAAAATACTGCCTCACGTTGTAGAAATAAGATATATAAATGGGACCATAAGTCTGTCTCAATTTCCTTTCCTACTGGAGGTGAAGAATGTCATCGTATTTCAAGAAACTACCTAAAAAACCCACTACAAAAGTATTTAACAATTTGAAACCCAGAAAGTTACAGATATAACAAACCTGATTATCTCTAGCCAGTTTGTGCTCTCCAGTAATGAAAACCATTTCACATCTGTTGCCCAGAAGTCAGTACTGTTATCTGCAAAAACACCAAAACCAAAAGTTAGTTTGCTCACATATGCACTATGCTAATTAACAGCCATCCATTGTATTACTCTTCAGTTATGAACTGTTATAAAACAACCAATACTAAGGAATACCAATACATGGTAAATTCTAATCACTGTTAAAGTCAACACCCTATAAATAAATGAGAAAGTGAAGTAGTCCTGCAAACACCAGTTAAGTTTTATAGGACCATAGGCTTTTAGAAAATGTATGATGTAGGTTCACAGCAACTAAAGGAAGTAAATAAATCTGTTGAAAAAATGGGAAAGGAAAAGAAGTTTAATCAGAGGTTTTTCCAAGTTCCAGTTGCCTTGACTCTAAAGCATGATCTATATAAAGCTTAACGTAAGGAGGCTGGATTTTGACAGTCACCAGCATTACAGCCAGAAAAACAAAGAGGTTTTAGGAGGTTACACAAATTTGTGTAACATCAGACTACCTGAAAAAGGTTTTAAACAGTTTTCACTGCAACTGAAGGGGCATTAAAATACATCAAAAAGGGAACAGCTAAGAAACTGTGAGGCAAGTTGCAATACCACAAAGTCATTAAACTCTTACGAGCTCTTGTGCTCTATGGAAAGTGTCCTTAAAGATCTGCCAGCTTTGTGCTGCTTCCTTGTCCTTGAGGGCAGTTTCCCAGGGGATCCTATTAACTAACTCCTTGAACAGCTTGAAGTTTGCTCTCCTAAAATTCAGTTCAATGAAGTTACTTAAATCAAATTAACTAGGCACATATAGAACAAAAATAATGGTTAATGTGTTCAGACTTTGAAAAGTAGTAGTAATGTAGTCAATTCCTATAAGATCTTAATACTTCTGCAAAAAGTTACCTGAATTGTTTTCTCAGACTGCTAGCACACACTGCTATATCCAGCAAGCTATAGTCTACTAACAAAGCTTATATAAAAAGCTGTAAGACAAAAACACTTACTGGAATTCAGTTTTAACATACTCACTTTTACTTCAAGTAATCTAAGACAGTGATACAATTACACTATTGAAATATACAGTATTTCCTGAGAGATGTTAAATGACTTAAATTCAAGCTTTGGCTTTTTTTTTTTTTCTACAGGAAGGTAAGTTACCAGAAACTACACTAAAATATAGGCAGTTATTTTTAGCTCTAGTGTGTTCCAGATAAAATCCTCCACGTGAAACTCTGGCAAATACCTCGTATGTCTTGGACTTCTCTTCAGAGTGTCACTGATATTTTTACTATGTATTTACCAGGAACCTTTCATACTATTTTGCAATCAGTATCAATTTACCAGCTAAATTCCATGTATAATATCAACAGGACTTAGATACTGTTTGTAGGCTACGCTGCAAATATACAATTCCTCAACAATGATAAGTTATGTCCAACATCAATAGCCACAGCTCCAGCGTTCAGCACACCAGACAGAGGTTATTGCAACATTTTACCCTCATTATCTTGCAGAAGATCCACTATCCAAAATGGCCCAATGGCACATTGCACAGTTGCAAAGTGGTGTGGAGCCTTCTTTGTGCGGAGAGGTGAGGTCAAAGTACTGCTTCATGACAGCAAAATAGTTAAGGAGTCCCAGAAAAAAGTATGAAAGCCTAGATTATACTTTCACATGGCTCCCCTTTTTACTCCTTTAAGTGGACTTACTATTTACAGTAGTCATGTTTAGACCTACAGCCAGAGACAGCATTTTAAAGCAAGCTCACACTTCATATGTTCTGAGATGATTAGTTTGTAAGAAAAGGTAGGGCAAAAATTAATACGCATTTAACCTCAACTCTGGACGTAGCACAAAGGCTTAAGAGGTTAACATGTAACATTCCATTTCAATGGACCACAGAAGACTGAAAAATCCCTAGTGTATTCCAACTAGCATTTAAACTCTATAGTCACTCTCTTTAATCATTTTCAGATACTGCGACTGCTTAGCAAGAGGTAGTAAGTCTAAGAACTAGAAGTCTCCATTAACATGCCAATCATAAGCACAGTCTCCAGTTACATACTTAAAAGTCTGCTTTTAACCACTGTCAAAAGCAAGACACCAATCAAGATACGGATTGCATTCACGAGACACAAACCAGCATTGTTATGCTTAGCATCTCAGTCACTTCAAAGACAAGAGACTAAAGTTTGACTTACCTATCAAAAACAGCTGTTTAAATCTTGTGTATGCAGTCTGGATATCTTGCAGAGATGGAAGGCTGCTTGACAAGTCATCCGTCTTCAGGAGTTCATAGGGAGCTTTGCTAATTGTCTTATAGATTCTAAATCAAATCAAGATATTAAAGCCTTCTGCTTCACAAGTCAAATAATGCACCAACTATTATCACTGAAGGCAAAGTTAATAGGCATGGTTTGGGAAACAGCTGTAAGACCAAAAGATATACATCCTGGAAAGCTAGTGGCCTCCATGCATTTAAGTACTGGCTAGAAACTTGCCTACAAGCTTATGACAAGTTTTGCTGCTCTTAATTGTTACACCATTAAAATTATATCTGTGCATATTTGTGCAGTTATGAATATTACAAGCATTACTTGATTCTTACTACTGCTTCTTTAAGTATTGACTAGGCACACCAAAACTACTTTACTAGCAGACTATTTAGAGGTGAATCTAGAAAGAAGAGACGGATAGAAATACCCAAACCTCCCAGCAGACAGTTTTTCTTGTCTTTTACCAACCAAATTATATTCTGATACCCAGCTGCCAGGTCCGCTAATGAAACACAAGTGGAAAAAGAAACAATTTGGACTCAAACAAGACAGTATTCCTGCCTTGTACTTCCCTACATATCTGCTAATTTTTTTCCCTAGAGGAAAAAATACCAAGACAGATGAAGGTTTGGTTTGGACCTAGACGTCCTCTCTCATTCAGGCTCCAGAGCCCTGATGAACATCAGCTTAGTAAATACCTCTGTTGTCATGCTGACTTTTTATTGTCAAGATTTGAGAAAAGCTGCTCTAGCTCGTATTTCAGAAGTGAAGCCTTGCAGGCAGGCACTTGCCCAGATGGGAGAGAGTACATTGTTTCCTGTAAGTCGTAGCACAGAAGCCTGCTTTAAGCCAGAACTACAGGAGTCCACATCAGAAATGCAGGTTACTAGACCTACTGGAAGAGGCATCAGATAAGAGAACTGTGGGAAAGCAATTATTTGTCAGTTACAATACTAAACAGCTTTTTCAATAAAAGCAGCTGTTAATTGTAAACATCTGCTGTGTGCTTGAGTTCAGACTACTGTTGCAATGTTACATGTTAACACACCCTTATGGACAGTTTGTAGATGTATTTTTAAATATTAGTGCTTAACCACCAGCACTCTAGAGCAAAGAAAACCACCAATACTGCCCCAAGTCCAGATGGCCCCAGACAAGAGATCAAAATATAAGCTGATACCTTGTTACAGCTTACTGCTAGTTTTACTTACTTTCACATTATGAAATAGCATTAAAAAGAGCTGTAAGTCATGTAAACTTCCCCATTTCAGGAGAGAAACGTTAGAGAATCTGCAGGAAGGGTCAAAAGCCTTTCCCATACAAGTATAATTAATTTTAATAACTAAAGAGGTTTTAAGAGACTAATCAAGCTATTTTCTGTTAGTTCTGTATGATCAACAGATTCTCTGTCTACGAGGAGAAAAGGAGCTTGTGGTGAAGCAGTACAGTTGTATATACTAGCCTGATAGAATAGCTTGTTGCTAAGAGAGAAGTTCCAGGACACCCAGCAGGTTAAAAAAAGCGCAACAAGTCCTTGCTGTAACTCTCAGCAGGCAGCTGTGCTCTTCCGCTATGTTAACTCTGGCATTTTTCAGACTGCTGAGCTAATTGAACTCACTACCTCAGCCGAAACAGAGTGCTGTCTGCCATCACACCTGAAAGTAGCAGTAGCAAACTGCTAGATCGTCTCAGTCATTTAAGTTCACTTTAGAAAAAGTTACTTTAAACATGAATCTAGTTCAGATAAGACAGCAAAGTTCAGAGAGATTTAAAACTCAGCTTGCAAATTCATGTTTAGAGATGGAGTCTAGACTTCTCTTTCTTGCAAACACAATCAAGCCCATCAGCTAATGATACTTTAACTGTACTTAAGACCTACAGGCTTTGGTGCTGCTTTATCTAATAACAAGCGACAGTTTGTGTGCAGAGATTCATCTAAGAAATATATATAAACACATGTACGTCCACAAATAAGCCTTCAGTGATGTTACAGTCCTGTACAACTGACCAGTGCTGTTCGGCCAAAGGCTTAAACCCATTCCACTACAGAAAACTACTTTTAAGTCTAGAACTTGTTTCCTGATGCGTGCAAGCTTAAAGATATAGCATATATGGAAAAAGAGAAGCAAGGTCCATACCAAGCAAAGTGTTGTGGACAGAATAGCTATTACTGACCCATCCAAGAAGGCTTTTTGCGTTTGTGAAGTGCTGTCATCTTGTTCTTTGGGAAATGCAGACATTTTGAGAAGAGCAGCACCGTTATGGCAAGACCAACACCAAATCTGCAGAAAGACATTTACCAGGTAATAAAAATTGGTAAGCTGTCCTATATGAAGTATTTGCTTAAGTGACTGAGTGATTACAAGAAATTTCTCTATGCTGTGCTTTATTAAATTCTTGGTGTATTCAACGAACCCATCAGTAGAAGCAAACTTCTACATCTGCACCAAAACTACATGCCTCAGTACACTGTGTTATCACTTGCAAATTTTAAGTTAAGCTTTATAAAGGCATATATCAGAACATTACTTTCTCAACTATGCTTATAGGTAAAAAAAATGATCAAAGTGTCTATGGCCAAATTACACTGGAAGATATGCCACAGCAAGATGGCTCTTGTAACATATATATTAGCCATCTGTTTCTCCACACAGATACAGTAGTGTCTTCTTACATTTCAGCCTTAAGATAACTCACAATAGATACACTGCCATGCCTTTCCATGTGACCTATGCATAAAGGATCATCTAGGCACATGAAATGAGTTATTAAACAAGAACTCCACAACTACATCAGATTCCATAGTTAACAGGTATTCCTTGTAGCAAGTCAGTCCTCAAAGCCCCTTACTTTCCTTTAAGCATAATTTCTTGACTTACACCTACTGCTTGAAGCTTTCAAGCTGATCTTTAAATTCACTTTGAAACTGGAAGTCAGAATCATTTTCATCAGTAATATTACACAGTCAAATCAGGAAGCTAAAGTTCTGCTACCAATTTACAGTAGCCAAGAGGTGAACTTCAGGAGCATGCAGAAACCTCACAAGAGTGGAAAAAGTGACTATATTGCCCTTTCACTGCCATCTCAAACTGGTTTAATATAGTCAAGCTATTACGACAGTAGCTTCCCAAAAAGGATTTGGAAATAATTATAAGAGTTCTACAAGGCCTCTGAACAATGCAAGATGCAATTTTTAAAAAAAATAATTAAACCCAAATCACTTCTGTTTCTGTGTAACAGCCACTGTAATTTGTCTGGTTGACTATCTGAGAAAAAGTGAACCAAACTATTTTGAACTTCACTATCTGAAAGGACAATTTGGGCTGGACAGTACAGCACTATCTTCTCCATAGACTGATTAATTTAAGAGCATGAAGTAAACATGGTTTTCCTTGGCAAACCTGATAGATATGCAGCAACTAAGCTAAGGCCTCATAAATGAGGTTACTTCACTCCCTGTTTTCACCTACTCTATGTTACTGGTTCTTAAACTCAGGTATGAGGTAGGAAGCCAAATCCAGCTTGCTACAGGGCGCAAAACAGTATATTTAACTTTGTTGTCTGTTGAGACTGGTAGAACTAGTTTTTCAGCACGGCTACTTAGCTTTGTAGAAATGCTGCATCATCACAGCCATACTACTTACACAGTAACCAAGCTAGGCAACTGAAGGTATTCAACTATATCTGCACATTCATGGTCTTCGCTTCAATACCCAAATAGCATTTCAAGCCCTACATCCTGCCCAGCTAGATATGTCAGTACTCAGTCTCATGAAAAACAGGCTGTTGGATAAACAGACTACTATTATACAAAGACTACAGGACATTAGACATCTGATATAAATAAATAGGGGCTGTGACCTCCCATTTTGCTTTACACTGTTTAAAGGGAATACAAAATACTTTGAGCACCTCTCCTTCCAGCATCTATTTCCCCTTCTATAGATCACTCGGTGTAAGTGTAAGCTATTGAAAACAAGTCCTAAAAATCATATGCAGTAACATCTGAAGTGCTCATTGAAATTATGCCTTCTCAATAAGATGTCTTACCCTCAACCATGCATATATACTTACAGGAATGCCTCTGCCTTCATACTTCAAGATATTCTCTTCAGAAATGCATATGGGAACAACAAAATACAAAGGCAGCCTAAGATAACAGAAAAAGAGTTTCTTGCACTTAAAAACTGAACAAAGAACAATCTCCAAGCTCCTTGTAATGATGGTGAGTGTTCTAGCCCACAAACTAATTACATTTTCACTCTTGCAGCTACAATAATCTTTCCTACTAGATGATTATATTGTCCTCAACACCCTCCCTTTATTTTCAGCTGGATAAGGTATTTTGTTCCAATCTTGAGATGCTCCTTATTTTCACTGCAACATACCCCTACCTTTCCAAGGCTTCAGTTAAGTCCTACATTTAATTGTAATATCTAAGATCGATCGTTAAGACCATCTTGGTTCTCCCACTTTCCGTTGTTTCAAAATATACCCTTGTACTATTAGATAACTAGTTCTATTTCTATGCCCTGTAAGCAGTTCACATCACAATTCAAGAATATCACTTAATACATCACGAATTTCCAGTATAAGCCAATACTATTTATGTTCAAGACCCACAGAAGCAACAAAGATAAGTACTTAAGCTCAGTCTGGGTCTCTCAAGACAGAGTTCTAGAATAAGTAGTTAAGACTTGTTTAAAAAATTGATATTTGTTTCCAAGGTCTGTGAAACCTTCCAGGATTTGACTATTAAACAACAGTAGTACACAAAGCCTTGCGCACATTCTAAAGGGTTCGTCAATAGATACTACTTAGCTAAACTGGTAGAAGTGTACATCTCTAACTTTCCAATAAAGGCAATGCAACTTAACTTCCAGTTTAAACCAGTTACTCTTTCCTCACACAGCCCCCCAACTAAAACAGAAAATCTCAACTGCATGTAACTTGAAATTTCACCAGAGTAGAGTTACAGAACTGAGAAAATGTCTTCCTAATTACTAAGTATGACAAAAGCATACGTACCAGAGCTACCAATTTTCTATTCCATTTTAAGGTGGTATTCTCCACCCCTAGAGACATTCAAAGCTTAACTGACCATGGTCCTGAGTAGCCTGATTTAATGTTGAAGTTAGCCCTGCTTGAGCAGGGATCATGTAAGACAACTCCCTGCAATCCCAAATCAAACTATCCCATAAACCAAAATAGAAACCAGATCCTAGGAAAACCCTAAACAACTGTATAACGCTCAGCAAAGGTAGCACTGTTTTTTGCAAATCTTCATGAGATATATATCCAAAGTTCACTATTAACGAGGGCAAGCTTACTTTTCAGAGACTCTGTAGCCTTCATTTACAGCCACTGCTTTGTATTTCACATTCCCTTTGGTCCTCTCCAACTCATCACGCCAGTCCTCAAGAGTATCAAACATCACAGTTTGGTTTCTTCCATCTGTCAGACATCAATTATGTTAACTCTGCAGAGTATCAGGAATTCTAACATGAAGGCATTTCTAAATCAAGTAGTTAGTTTTCATTAAGGTAAGCAAGCAAAACCTCTTGTGTACAGAACGCCTAGAGTCAAAGATGAAATGTCTTCGTACAACACCGCTTCTGTCTGACCTTTAAAAATACATCTTCTGTCAAATACTGCTTTAACTAATAACTTCAGGAGTAGTTTCTCTTACAGAAACTAATCAGTTCTTACAGAACGTCTTCATAGTTGATGCTGTCCTCACGTCCAGCCTCAAACCCAAGATGCTATGCAGCAAACACCACTGTATATTAATGCAGCTGACTGGCATCTAATAATAAAGACCTAAATGTAGAATTCACAGTCATATCAAAAGCCTTTCCGCAATTCAGATATTGCGTTTCATTTGAAGTTTTTCTTTCACCATGGATAGGTGTTTTGCAATGAATAGGACATTTCAAGTACTTGATAAAAGCAGAATATTGATTACAGCAGTTCAGTCTTGATCATTTCAACCGAGAACGTTTCCTGTATTTCTATTAAGCCACCTCAGCAACAGTATTAAGTCTCCTGCAACATCAGCTAACACTGAAATACTGAACAGAGCTAGAATTACCACCAAAGATACAATAGCAAATTGAAATTCTCCACTGTAAGAAGATAAGTTAGATAAAATTTACAGCTGGAAACAGAACATTATTCATGAGCTCTAAGGGATGAGTTAAGATTTTAAGTATCAGACCATAAGTGGCATAAATGCCAATTTCTAAAGTCTACTTGGTTTGTCCTGTAACAACTTCATAAAGAATGAGACCTAGGCATCTATTGTTGAAGATAGTTATTAAAATACGAAACAATTCTGGCACAACACTTCAAAGTTGCTATAAAGTTACTTCTCCCACATTTGCTTAGCCTCTACCTGGAAAAGCTCACAGTCTTTCTGATGTTCGTAGTTCAAACTGAACACCAGTTACAGACGAAGTGTGCAGAAACTACCTGAGTGAGCAACGTGCCTTTTCAGCAAAGGCAGCTGACGTATTCTTGGGCTGCGTTAGGAAAACCATTGCCTACAGGTTGAATGAGCTGATTGTTGTACTCAGCTCAGCACTGGTGAGGGCGTGCCTGGAGTGCAGCATCCAGTACTGGGCTCCCCAGTACAAGAGAGGCAAGGGCCTGCTGGACCAAGTCCAGTGAAGGCCCATTAACATCATAAAAGGGCTTGAAGCACCTGATATGAGGAGAGACTGAGAGGTGGGATAGTTCAACCTAGAGAAGGAGAAGGCTTGGCAGGGGTTCAGAGGGGCAAGAAATCTTTCCAGTGTGTATAAACACCTGACTGGTGGCAGCAGCAGGGGAGGTGAGTAAAGATGATGGATATAGACTCAGTAGTATCCAGTGACATGACAAAACGCAGCGCGCACAAGCTGAACTACAGCAAATCCCATTTAAACATAATAAACTTTTTCACTATGAGGACAGCCAAATAATGAAACAGCATGTCCAGAGAGGTTGTGGAGTCTCAATCCTTGGAGATATTTAAAACCCAATTGAACATGACTCTGGTAAGCTTTTGTAGTTAACCCTACTCTGAAGGGGGAAAGATGGACAGGAACATGACTGGATGATCACCAGACCTTTCTTCTAACCTCAATGATTCTGTAATTCCTTGACGTATTTTGATAAGTGTCCAATTAATACCTTGGGTACATCAAAACTTTCCTCTGTGAAACAAATGGGCATTCCTGGTGCACCAAGAATCAGGTTCCTAATTCAAAACAGTGCTATTACCGCAGCTGAAGTCTAAACTGTGAAATGGCAGAAAGTGCACTGACAACATTTTATCTTGAATTTTGCAGCTTACTGCATTATTCAGCCAAGTTTGATCAAGTGGGAAGATTATGTAGTAAGTTAGCTATAAGAGGAAGTCAGATGTCTACTGGAATCTTTCTATGCAAACCTATGCTTTTTTTTTTTTTGCAGTTGCCTAGGAGAAGCAGATCGCTTGCAAATAAGAGCAAAAAGGGAAATGCTTTCTGTCAGATGCCACTGAAAATGTAATAATTTAATAATTAAGAGCAGGAAGTTTGGTTCACTGCAATAGTACAGAAAAAACGCATTGACAAAATACGCAAAATATTTTCTAGATGAGAGCACTCTGGTCAGAAGCACATGAAAAACATTTCCACATACTGTGATCAGAGTAAGTTTTCAATCCAGTGATGGTACTTTTGCTTGGAAAATTTCTGTGCAACTACATTGAAGGACACAGAAACCAATAGTAGACAATTAAGGGATTTTTAGCAACCAGTCTAACAACATGTAACAACAGAATAATGAATTTTCTCAGGCTATCTGCCAACAGGGCAGGGTTATAAGCTGAGCACAAACTCAGCCACTAAGTGTCCCAGACTGCTTAAGGAACTAACAGTACGCAACAAATACAAACTAAAAATAGAAAAACATTTACCTGTATTGTTTGGGGCAGCTGATGCATAAGAGAACAGAAACAAGCGTTTAAGCAGCTTAGGAGTCTGGCTATGATGAACTATACCACTGACGATCTAGGAAAGGACCAAAAAGTTAACACCCAAACACAGACGAAGACCTTCAGTGTAAAAAAAAGATGATTTTTCACCACTCCCTCCCATCTTTTAAACAAAACTGTTCAACAGGTTCTATCCCCAACAACTGAAAACTGACTTTTATAAAGCTTTCTCCATTGTCTGCAAGATCCTACACCTACTTGACTTAATGAGAAGTACTATACATGTTCAACTTCAAGAATGACTCTTATTATTAAAATAAATGTAGTAGACTCCTAGTTCTGAGTTCAGATTAACCTGTGAAAATGTCGTGGCTTCAGCTGGGATAGAATTAACTCTCTTACTAACAGCTGGTATAGTGCTATGTTTTGGATTTAGGATGAGAAACTTTTGACAGCGCACTGGTGGTTTTGGTTGTTGCTAGACAGTTGTGGCCTTTTCTGCTCCTCACACCACCCCACCAGTGAGCAGGCTGGGAGTGCACAAGAAGCTGGGAGGGTACACAGCTAGGACAGCTGACCCAAACTGACCAAAAGAATATTCCATGCCATATGACATCACGCTCAATATATAAAGCTGGGGAAAGAAGGAAGGGGGACACATTCAGAGTGATGGCTTTTGTCTTCCCAAGCAACTGTTATGGGTGATGAAGCCCTGCTTTCCTGGGGATGGCTGAACACCTGCCCGCTGATGGGAAGCAGTGAATTAATTTCTTGTTTTGCTTTGCTTGTGTGCACTGCTTTTGCTCTACATACTAAACTATCTTTATCTCAACCCACGAGTTTTTCCTCACTTTTACTCTTCCGATTCTCTCCCCCATCACAACTGGGGGGAGTGAGCAAGCAGCTGAGTGGTTCTAGCTGCCAGCTGGGGTTAAATCATGACACAAAAGAGCTCAGGTTATCAGAACGCTATTGGGGGGGCAACTTAAATGCCTCTATGCAAATGCACATAGCCCCAGGGAATAAACAAAAGGAGTTTGAAATGCACACATGCCTGCAGAGCTATGATCTTATTGGCATCATGGAGATGTGATGGGATGGCTCCTGTGACATGAGTGTTGGAATGGAAGGATACAGCCTCTTCAGTAAGGACAGGCAGGGGAGACAAAGAGGGGGCGTCACCCTCTATGTCAATGACCAGCTGGAGTGCATGGAGCTCCACCTGGGGATGGATGAGGAACCAACTGAGAGCTTATGGGTCAGGATTAAAGGGAGGGCAGGGATAGACAACAAGGAGGAAGTCAGGCAAAAACGCCAGGCGGCCTGCATGGATGAACAAGGAACTCCTAAAGAAACTCAAACAGAAAAAGGAAGCCTACAGAGGGTGGAAGCAAGGACACATAGCCTGGGAAGAATACAGAGAAATTGTCCAAGCAGACAGGGATCAGGTTAGGAGAGCTAAAACCCAGGTAGAGTTAAATCTGGCAAGGGACAGCAAGGGCAACAAGAAAAGCTTCAATAGCTATGTCGGTGACAAGAGGAAGACTGGGGAAAATGTGGGCCCTCTTTGGAAGAAAACAGGACACCTGGTCAGCTGGGACATGGAAAAGGCTGAGATGCTCAGACTTTTTCGCCTTGGTCTTCACTGGCAAGTGCTTTAGCCACATCACCCAAGTTGCAGAAGGCAAAGGCAGGGACCAGGAGAATGAAAAACTGCCCACCATAGGAGAAGACCAGGTTCGAGACCATCTAAGAAACCTGAAGGTGCACAAGTCCATGGGACCTGATGAGATTAATCTGCAGGTCCTGCAAGAACTGGCAGATGAAGTTGCTAAGCCACTATCCATCATATTTAAAGAGTCGTGGCAGTCCAGTGAAGTTCCTACTGACTGGGAAAGGGGAAACATAACCCCCATTTTTAAAAAGGGGAACAAAAAGGAAGACTCGGGGAACTACAGGCCAGTCAGTCTCACCTGTGTGCCTAGCAAGATCATGGAGCAGATCATCTTGGAAACTCTGCTAAGACACATGGAAAATAAGGAGGTGATTGGTGACAGCCAACATGACTTCACTAAGGGCAAATTGTGTCTGACAAATTTGGCGGCCTCCTACAATGGACTTACAGCGTTGGTGAATAAGGGAAGAGCAGCTGATACCATCTACCTGGACTTGTGCAGAGCATTTGACACTGTCCCACACGATATCCTTGTCTTTACATTGGAGGGACATATATTTGACACATGGGCCACTCGGTGGATAAGGAACTGGCTGGATGGCTGCACTCAAAGAGTTGCCGTCAACAGCTTCATGTCCAAGTGGAGACAAGTGGTGTTCCTCAGGGCTCAGTACTGGGACCGGTGCTGTTTAATATCTTTGTTGGCAACATGGACAGTGGGATTGAGTGCACCCTCAGCAAGTTTGCTGAGTGATGACACCAAGCTGTGTGGCAGTTGACATGCTGGAGGGAAGGAATGCTATCCAGCAAGACCTGGACGGGCTGCATAGGTGGGCCCGTCCACACCTCATGAAGTTCACAAGGCTAAGTGCAAGGTCCTGCATGTGGGTTGGGGCAACCCCAAGCAAAAATACAGGCTGGGTGGAGAATGGGTTGAGAGCAGCCCTGGGGAGAAGGTCTTGGGGGTGTTGGTAGATGAGAAACTCAATGTGAGCCAGCAATGTGCACTCACAGCCCAGAAAACCAACCGCATCCTGGGCTGCATCAAAAGCAGCGTGGCCAGCAGGTCAAGGGAGGTGATTCTTCCTCTCTACTATGCTCTGGTGAGACCCCACCTGGAGTACTGCATCCAGCTCTGCAGTACTCAGCACAGGAAAGACATGAACCTGTTGGAGCAGGTCTAGATGAGGGCCAAAGATGACCAGAAGGTTGGAGCACCTCTGCTATGAGGACAGGTTGAGACTGCTGGGGTTGCACACCCTGGAAAAGATAAGGCTCTGGGGAGAACTTATAGCAGCCTTCCAGTACTTAAAGGGGGCCTACAAGAAAGATGAGAAGGGACACTTCATCAGGGCATGTAGTGACAGGACAAGGGGTTAACAGTTCTACCCTCTTTCAGTTTAGATTCAGATTAGATATTAGGAAGAAGTTCTTTACACTGAGGGTGGTGAGACACTGGAACAGATTGCCCAGAGAAGCTGCAGATAAGCCATCCCTGGAGGTGTTCAAGGCCAGGATGGATGGGGCTTTGAGCAACCTGGTCTAGTGGGAAGTGTCCCTGCCCATAGCAGGGGAGTTGGAACTAGATAATCTTTAAGGTCTCTTCCAACTCTAACTATTCTACAATTCTATGAAAGTAACTGCTTTTGTATGAAAAAGGCTGATTTCTAGAACGTAATATCACAAATAAAGAAGCTTTACAAATTTGCCTGAGCTGAAGCTCATTTAATGTAGTACTCTCAATCTCCAGTTTTCTTCAAAACATCAGTGCATCTGATCTTTTTAACTCTTACACATAACGATGTTTAATGAGTAAAGTTAGCTAGAAATCAAACTCTTTTACCTTCTCTCTCAATTGGGAAAGATCAGAAAACACTTCAAGTTTAAGGGATCTCTCAGGGTGAATGTCATCCTTCCCTCATCCCCACAGCTGAACACCCAATACTAAGGTTAAAACAGAAAAACAAACTAAGTTACTATACTTACCCTTTTCACTTCCTCTTCTTTCGTGTATCTCAGGCAGAAATGAAATACTCTAAGGTCTTTACAGTAGATAATTAGCTTCTCTGGGTATTTTCTCAGTTGTCCAGTTAGAAGTTTCTTTTTCTCATCATAAACTGCAAAATTAAAAAGTCTAAGTAAATATCAGAAAGAACTTTGCCATCAGTTGATAAAGCTATCCCTGCTTGACTTTTTGAAATTCAAGAAACTAATTCAAGCCCAAGTTTTAGCAAGTCAAAACAAGCATCCTATGACACAGACTGGCAAGCTCTTGTGCTAATACACTAAAATTATTTTTTAAACCCACTCAAACTACTTCCTGCAAGGTAGAAACCAAACTTGCAGCAAGTCAGCTGCTCAGCGATTATTTCTGTTCACATTCTGACTGCATAGCAAGTTCAAAGTCCTGAGATGCATAAAGAAAATAATTTAGTAGTTTTGCCCAAAGGAAAGTCCCCAAACAACTGAGATAATTTTAAGTTCCTAAAAAAATATAATTTTTTTTTAACCAGCATAAAATCCCCAAGAGAGGCCTTTGTTCACTTCTGTTTGAGGATGTATCACTCCACAACTTCAAGTGCTGCCAGCTAGGCCATTGTATGTAAAACTAAGTGTCTTATACACAGCTTCCCCCAGTCTCCCCCTAGTCCACTCCTTCACAAACCCAAACCACCATTCATAAATACTCTGAATACTCTAACACTAGTCCAAAGTCAGGCTTCTCAATAAAGCCTTCCCCCCTACTTAGAAATTACTAGCCCCATTCTTGTTTACCTTTTTTTAGCAATACAGGCATACCTGTAAGCCCTACTGCAAAACATTCACCGATTTACTTGTAGATTAAAACCCTGTTTTCCATCTCCTTTGATACTCTGAAGGCATCAAATATCATAAAACAAAGTTCCCTTACACAAACAAAATGTATAGTTTGGGAATTTGGTACCTGTACTGCTCTGCAGTACTATTGCTCAAATGAAGTGAATACCTCCATATTTACAGAAATAGTTGATAATTGGAAGGTCCTTGTGCACCAATCTTAACCACAGACTTTTCACAGTACACTCTTCTTTGCTTTGAATCATGGCATTTTGAAGGAATTGTTTTGTCTGTCCCAGCAAGATAATTAATCAAAATGTAGCTTTGATAAGCCTGAGGGATAAGACTGGATCCTGACAGATCTCTTATCTGCCATTTCATCATTAAATATAACTGCAGCTGTTTTTTCCAGACTACCCAGTCCTATTTTCCAACTCTATCAGTTTTCTAAAAAGGAGGTACGTGCACAAATGAAAAGCACCAGCACTATACGAAACTTAAAAGTGTGAGGCATGTTAAATGAAGAGGAGAAAGCTGACCTACCTCCATAGATTTGATCTACACACTGCAGGGTTATGTCATTTTCTCCTACAATCTTATTCTTAAGTTGCAGCTCCTAAAATGTGAAAAAAATTCTTAGAAATCTCATACTACCAAGCAGTAGCACGTTCTCACAAGTAAAAGATATATTCAGTACATATTTTAATATCAGCATTACTTCTTATTCTTATAAGCTGTGTAAGGCAGAACACTGAAGCACGGTTATTAAAATATAGACGCAGGTTACAGAGGCATAGTTCATAAACTGCAGATCCAGTTTAAGTCTCAGCCATGCTTGAACTGTAGATAAGAGTTTTTACTTTTCAAATAGCTTCAAAGCATGCATTTCTATTGAGTCACTTTTCTAACTAGAATCATTGTAGTAAACAGGAAATACAGTAACTTGATGTAATTCAAGCCCTTTTATGACATGTTTCCTTGCTATGGGAACCTGGCAGGAAATAAAAAGTCTTAAAAGAACAAGTATCCCAAGAATATTCTAACAACAGCCAGATTTATCACTAGGTAAAATGAAGACACACACCACTCAATTCTCTTATCTACTCTTTTGCCAAATTTGAATGATAAATGTGAAGGGAGCGCCAAATCACTTCATCAAGTTCAGAGTTAAAAATGACATATCAGTGATGTCTCAATTAAACATTGTTATGTTAAATATTATTACCAGAAGGCTGATGTACACTACATCAGCAAATTACATTTTACAATAAAACAGCTGTGAATAGTTAACCTCAGCCAAGTTATTTTCAGGTCTGCACTACTATGAAATCAGGTGGATAATACTGACCTTTTGTTAAAAGAAATATAATTGACTTGGCACGCTATAAACCCAAGATTTTAAGTTAGTGACAGAACAAAAAATTAGCATGGTCACTACCAACTTTAGCATAAATCTTATGTGATCTGTGGAAAGGGCTCTGCAGCTTTGCCCAAATTAATTCCAGAAGGTCCAAAAAATCCATATTTGGCTGCAGAAGCCTTAGTTTAACATTTAAACTCCCTGAAATTTTACCTCAAGAAGCATCCAAGTACAATCAACATGTGTCAAATCATATTCTCATTCTTCTTCACTGTCAAGTTCACCTTGCACTCGATAGTGATATACCAGGCCCTACTTCACTTTAATCACCTAAATGGACCACACTGCTTCAGATGCTTAGCATATCAAAAAAGGCGTGGCATTACCATTCCCCTTTGACAGCTCAATTTGAGCATCTAAAACAGAGGAAACACGATTCAACTACTTTCTAAGATTTGGGGACTTCTTAGCTTTTTTAATGTTGCAAACTCAATGGTACCAGGTTTTTAAATCTTTACAGTCAACACTTGACTCTGAATGGAATAATTCAGAGCTTTACTGAGAAACACAAACAATTATCTAGATCATTTCCACTGAATATCAGCTTACTCAGTCTTCTGCAGCCCTGAAGTGGTTCTGCAGATGTAGCCCAAAATCAGACAGATGTTATACAACATTAGAAGTATGTTTGACATTCGCACTCTTGCAATTGCTACTAGATAAGCAGCCAGAAATCAGGTTTAAATACACTGTTGATTTAATTTTCAAAACAATTCATTCTTTTAACTTAAGCTTCACAAAATTACTAACTCACAAGATATAAAGAGTTATAAACTATGTCTAATGTAAGTGTGCACATACAGGCTTGCACCATTTTTACATAGTTATTAGAGCTTGAAGAAGGATCTACAAAGATCATGCAAATACAGACTGATTAAAATTAGTCTGCAGCCATTAAAACATTTTATATATACACATTTTTTTCTGTATCCTTATTTAAGGGAAAGATACAATTATTTAGTCAAATACAGTATATGTCTTCAGAGCCTGTTTGGTCATAATTAGAAGACTTGTCTTCCTACATTATCATCTGAAGCAGAATCATCGTCAAGGAAAGCAATCTTGAAGTTGGTGCATACGAGTTTCCCGTAGGTGCCACGATTTGACCCATCTTCTTGTACATATTTGTATACCGTGCTTGCCTCACAAAGCAGCAGTTCACCTGTATAAAAGAAACACTGACTTGCAACATAGCTGACCTTTATAATTGACTTATTTTAACTGTTATCTTAAACTTAGCATTAACTTCATGACAGTTTCTCGTAACTGTACGCCTGAAGACACTTCATCACTGTTATACAAAAAGACTAAGAGACAGCTCCTGTAATCAGTACATTGCAAGACTTTCAGGTTACTAATGTTACTGAAGATGGACTGAACACTGTTCAGCTGCACACATTTAGGAGTTCTGTAACCAGAAGTACAGAACTGTATCATGGCCTACATGACAACAATGCCTGGAGTTGCAGAGAGCAACCACACAAGCGTGTACTAAAAAAAAAAATCCCACCAAAGCCCACAGCAGAGTGGTTAAAGTCAATAAACAAGTTTAAAACAGTTTCAATTTTCCTTATTGCTAAACTCTAAGGACGCTGAAATGTTTGAGTTGATTATTACAAGTTCATCTTAGCTCATCTTTCATTGCTTTGACTGGAGAAGTTTGCTTGTTTTACAGGTTCCAGGGCTATTTTCAAGTTCTCAAACACAAATTTGCATAAATAATGGTCAATGAAGTTCTAATCTCAAAATTAGCAGGAACTGAATGTCAAGTTTAAGAAAGTAAAACCAGGTTTTAATAGGTATAATCAGCCAGACTCTTGGTCTTTCCTATAAAGTGCAGAAAACCCAACAGAACAATACCAGTTTATTTTAAGCTTTTACTTGTATTTTATCTTAGTAGTGTCATCTTCTGATCTTGGAGAGTATTTTTAAAAAAGAAAGTTGCAAATTAAAAAAAAAAATCTTAACAGTGAATGAGGCATCAACAGGCCTAAGTAACTCATAGCAGAAGCAAAGCAACTAGAAAGTAAGTTTCCACTAGTTCTTGGTCTTCAGTTCCCAAACAAACAAAAAAACACCTAACTTTATCTTTTAAGCAGCAGGGCAAACCAAAGTATAGACAGTTCTCCACTGGCACCTTACCTGAAGATATTGTAATTTATAAAAATAGTAGATAGTACAGATATTGCAGATAGTACAGATATTTAGAACATTTCAACCTCTGTGGGTTGTTACACCAAAACCTCTGTTTTACTACTTGGGACACTGATGTCATAAGTGTTGCTGCACAGACATGGGAATATTTAAAGACTGTTTACATTATTAATTTTTTATTATTCAATTCTAATAATACCATATACAACAGTTACCTGGCAATAAGCGAGGGTTTATTTCCTTTTCTATGGGTTCCTTTATGTGTATTTCCTAAAGAAAGAAAGAGTAATTATTACTTTGCAAAGATCGTATCTTGAACGCATACTGTAAAAAACAGCACTCTTCCTCTTAAATTCCTCACATTTTAGTGAATAAGCAAATTAAAATTAAGACAAAAACCTCTTAAATTAAGGAGAATGAGTTTGCAATGTGCTCCTTCCTCTAAAGGTCAGTAGTTTACTAGCTAAGTAATTAAGTGAGTAGTTTGACACCCAGTGTGTTACATGCAATTGTGAACACAACAGGAAACGCATTATTTATATAAGTAACAGACAGAAATAAAGCATTACCAATACATTTTAAGTTGTTAGCACATGCAAATGAATAAGCATAACCTTAGTATTACAACACCATCTCCCAAAGTTCATTCATAAGTTTTTCCATGTACGACTTACTATTTGTTTCTAATGTACCCTTCACAAATTTTCAAGCCTCATCCTTCATTATCTGTTTTTTATTTTCTTACATGTATTATTGCAATCAAAGTACAGAAATTACTTAAACAGTACTACCAAGATTGTAGGGAAAGGGGTTTCAGAATCTCAGAGCCAAGAGGTAAAACCAGTCACAGGATATCCTTTAGTTTGGACCCAAATAGCAGAAAACAAACCTATTAAACTCTCGGTATCATTTATTCTAGCCTTGAGGCACTGATAGTTGGGCTAAAATCTCCAGCCGAAAGACTATTAAACTAGAGGACATGCTACACCCTTCCTGCTCAGCCAGTTCAGAACTTCCTCTCCAAGTCACTTCGAATGCATTGGAGTCTTTCTGGAAAACTATTAGTTAACTGGAAACCTCCCTGGGGCTACAGCAGTAAGCAAGCTAATTTTAGTTTGCCACCAGTATCCAAAGTCAGATATTGCAAATCAAGGCAAGCAATCAAAAGGAGACATAAGCAGTAACAGTTTTTCCGGATTAAATACAGAGAAACAAAAGGCCCTGAGAGCATAAAAATAATCCCCCTTTGCCACTCATATAAACACTTGCTCTCAACACTCAGAAGACCCAAAACAAAGCTTGAAGGCCGCACAGCAAAAACTAAATTGACCAGGAAACCATGTCATGAGAACAGCAGAGATATTCAAAACAGGTTGAAGAGAGGTTATAAAATGAAGTGGTTATGGTGTGAAGAAAGAAATCTGTAACTACAGCTGGCAGCTAATGCAGAAAACAAAACACAATTTGCCACCTTTGACGCCGAAGTCTGGATGCTGTACAAGTAAATTTAATCAAAGTTCATGCTTGTCAGCTAAATAAATTACTATGCAAACACGGCTCAAACTGAACACTGCTGCATTCAGAGAAGAAATACATACATGTTTTCCCAGTGTTGTCTCTTCACCACTGGTAGCCCTAAGCTAAACTTTGGGTTTACTAGTGCCTTTACAGCTATGCCTTCTACTATCACAATATGGGTGCAACTAAATGCAACACTGTTTACTCACAAATTATATGCCAACAATCACTGCTCCAGAACAGTAAAGTACTATACTCACTAGGTGTTTTCCCAGTACCTTTTACTTGGGGAGATATCAGAAGGCACGTAATACCTACTGTTGATGTATACACACTGCTTGAACATGCATACTTATTGCTTTGAGTACCAGTTTATGCTAATGTTGGCAGATAAGACCTGAGCAAAAATAAAAAAAATGTAAAAATATTTGAAACCAAAGAAGTTCTTTGAACTTATATCCATTTGTTAAAATGCAATGAATCTTTTATAACAGGCATCATAGAGGCAAACAATTTTGGAGAAGTGGTTTGGGTTTTGGTTACAAGTTAAACCGGTTAACTTCTGAAAGGAATTAGAATTTTAATTAAATGGCAACACAGCAGAATAGAGACCTCAGTCAGACACTGAGATCGGCTTGTGAAATCCATTTTCACTCTTCATTGACAAAAACCCACAAACATTGAAGTGCTTACTATAGGCAGAATTCCTATAACATACAACAGCTTCCAAGAGCTGAGCCTCCAAGAGAGTTCTATTTGAAAGTCAACATTTATATTCACGTAATAAAATTACAAATACTTTAAAGACAGTTTTCATATATATGCACTGGGGATAGCTAGAATGCAAGCCATGAACATTGCTGAAGAATCCAAGCTGTTGCACTCATTTGCCAAGGGTGGATATTAAAATACATTAAATTCTGCTAATGTCAGATTTTATATTTGCTCTTTTAAGAGAGAAGACAAAGATCCCTATGAAGAAAAGTTGTTAATTCACCATGAGTCAGTGCAAATTGTGTAGGAATGCATAATTTAACTAATATCTCCACTCTGTTTCAACTTTATTTTTCTAATGGATTTCAGTTTTGGGGCAACACAGATCTTAGGACTAACTTGAGAGCCTGCTGACACTAAAATGCATGCTTCTCAACACCCCTTTAATCAGTCATACAGTTCATACTCACCCACCCACTCCTTTTATCTCTGGGTTTGTCTGACTACACAGTGAGTTCATAAGATCAGCTGGAAGGTCTGTACTTGTGCTACATTTGGTTTTGTTGTTACTGCCTATTGTTAGGAGAACTGGCTCATCAACAGGTCAGATGAGCACAGAAACAAAAGAAAGGGAAGCAGCTGAAGCAAGTCTCTCCCTTTCCACAAGCTACTACATCCACACAGACCTCAGGAAACTTCACCCTCTCACCATTTGTGGAAGTTAAGCATGCAAGCAATTTCCATATAACACCGCTGAAAGCCACACACACCTCTAGATAGATATTCATCTGTAGATAGATATTTCATCTGTACCTTCCCCGTTCAGAATGCCCCAAGCAGCATCTTGGCACTTCTTACTCAAGATCCAAAACAGGAAACCCTACTACCAGCAACAGCTAAGGGCAGATACCCATAGGACACCACGCAAATAAAGAAAATTCACTTTGGATTGCCTCAGAAATGACAGAAACAAAGTTTTAGACACTTCTTACTCAGAGATGTTTCCCATCTTACCTTGTGCTACATTCCTTTTTCCAGGTTATCAGTGGTAGGCAATACAGCAACACCCCAAAATCATCAATTATAACAGTAGAGAGTACCAAACCATATCAAAACTGCAGGCCGACATGTCACACTGTACTAAATTAAAACATATTCTCTTGTTAGTTCAAACTGACTTCAGCTGACAGCTCTATGAAACCATGTAGTGCCAGGGAGTGGAGACACCATGCTCTTTGAAGATTCTCTGCTTCAATAGGGGGGAGACAACACAATAGAGAACCTGTTTTTCTTAAAGAAAGGCTCACCCCTTCTTCTTGGATTTTAAAGAAATATAGGGAACAAACGCACAGTTTGCAATACCCAGGGACTACATTCATCTCTCTACCCTAAAAAAAGGTAAAGGGGCTAAAAATATATTCCCCAAGTCTGCCTGGAAAGATACCTCTTTCCCAAGTGCTGAAGCATAAAAGAGCCACCACGTGTGAGGCAACATCAAGCAAAGGCAGTAAGATCAAGTAGCAATTATGCTGTATTAACAGGGTCCTAACAGTTAGGGCAGGAGAGGGATCCGAAATGATTCCTGTTCTTTGTCCTAGAAACTCACCACAACTGAGAGCAATTCCTCACCTCCCACTCCACAGGGAGGTAAACGACTGAAAATGAGTAAAAAGTGAAAACCACTTCCCGTATGCTAGCATCCAGATTACTCTGATCTTGTCAAAAAAAAAAAAAAAAAAAAAGATTACTTTGTTTTAATCAGTATAGCAAAATATGTATACAGGCCTACTGACATTGGATGTTGCTTACTGCTCTCAGTGGAGACTGTGCATACAGTCTGCTGCTGCAAATTATATGCTGTAAGCTCTGAACCTACCTTACCCCACAGTGATGTTTCTATTTATCCATGGCCAAATATTTGTGCAAGAGGTTAATTCCAACAATGGAAAACAATATTTTTAGTAAACATACCAGGAAAAACATTGTTTATTAGATTCAAGGAATGAAGTTTTCACTTCTAGGGTTTCAAAAGCACTGGCTGAAACATACATTCTTTCAAGGCTGATAGCAAATAGTAGTGCTGTGAGAACACAGGATATTCTAATGCTATTATCTAGTTTTCCACAAGAAAGCTCTCCACAAGAAAGCTCTACATCATGGTGAGGCTAGCTGTGAAAATCCATTTTTTCTTACTTATTTATACTTCACTTAAACACTAACGGAGGGCTGAGACAGATTTCTGAACTATACAATTATCTTTATTAGTTGTAAAAGTCAAACTGTATACTGAAATATTTGCAAGTTAGTTGCAGTGCTCCAACAAGTGAATACAGTATACCTAAATAAAGTAAATCAAACTTATGTCTAACAGTCCCAACTGGTATTTCATTCAATGAAACATCTGTGCACATGCTTGGCATATACATACTTTGTATTCAGAAATGAACCACAATACACACTTGGTATTTTCTGAAAGACTATTTCTTGGTCCAACAAACCTAATCCTGTGTTGTATGCCATACAATCCAGGAGATTCTTGCTACACTTTAATAATAGTGCTGAAAATAATCTCTAAATGCTTGTTTTCCTTCCTTTCACAGCTCCATTATCCAATAACCCATTAGATCATAGCGCATGTTTTCCACGTCCTTTTCATCTTTTATCCTTTCCTCTTTCCTTACATTGTCCCATCCATCTCCTCTGACTTCAACACCCAGCTTCCCCCACGTCAGCGCAGAGCCCAGCTGTCCGCTTTGGTAACTGATATTCCTTATGCCACCTTTCAATTCCATCCCTCCAATTTAGAAGCAGCGCCATACTATTTTAAAAGCAACCACTACAGAGCACACAACATTGTACCAAGATTTACAAGCAACAAGTATTCATAGTGGTTATGAGCTAACAGCTATGCATGATTTGAGAGACAAGATACAACAGATGTGCAACAGATATGAAAGTTACTCTCATAGCTCAGCAGCCTGAGGTGTACTCCAGATTTCAGGGACAAGTAGGATGAAGCAGAACAAACACTTTTAAAGTTTAAGGGCTAACAGAAGAATATCCTACAAGCATTAACATACATGATTTAACTTTTAAGAATACATGCACAAAAAGTAACATTAAGCTTCAAATCAAGTTTAATATCTACTTTTTTGTTCAAATTAAGATTTTTAAGGAAAATATGATCCAGCTTGTTAGTCTTGTAAATGCTTTCCGTTTTGAAATATTAGAATTAAAAATCATGAATTAATTCACTGGTTCTTGTTTCTATGTCTCCACAGACAAATTATTCCTAGTCTATGATCAGACATGTCAAAACATTGACTTTATACCCTAGTATTCACCCCACTTCCTGCAGGGTAGCCAAGTCTGTCCTGAGGGGAAGTGTGTCACTAATATCAACATCCTACGGTCTCACTGTCAACAGACCATTGATTGATCCGTGGCTCCATACAGCAGAGCATAACTAGGTTATATTTAGTCATATGTCAAAAACACCACTTTTCCAGACATTCTGAGGTTTCACAGCGGAAATAACTTCTGTTCCTTTAATAAACAGCATTTTCTGTTCACTCCTTACTTCTATCTTGCTATATATTAACATGAATAGAGTTCCTGTTTCTTTTCATAACCAAACAAACCCCCAAAGCAGTTTAAAGCCAGCTTCATTTTATTTTTCTGAAATTACCTACCGTGTCCTTCAGGTATTTGAGGGTGGATTAAGCAACCTGCAGCTGGAACAAATCTCCGCTCTGCCTGTTGCATTTTCTTACTGCAGGGCTCCCCTAGCCTAGAAGCAGCAGCTTTAGGTCTCAAACAACTTTGCAAGCGAACAAGGACAAGCCCATTGAGTCTGGAGACTGCAAGCAAAGAGGACTACAGCATAACACTACTATATTGCTCTGTATTGCGTAATGGTTGACAGAAAACTCCTGTTGCAAGTCAGAAGTAAAGAGATTCAAGGCAAGGCTCCATAAGTTCAGAGACAGGTCCATCATCATTAACTCAAATGCTATCTAGATGCAACGTGAAGCTCATGAAGTCCCTGAACTGCTCTTTCCAATCTTTTGATAGGTTCTACCAGAGGAAGCTTGATACTAAACATACCTGTTGCCTATACTATTCCCCAAGCATCTGCTACTGAAAGAGACAGGCTATTAGTCTGCCCTTGTATGGCACTTATGCTATCTTGATGAAAGGAAAGTTCCCAGTTGACCAAACTATTTTCCACATAAGAGAGATTGAAGTATTTCCACTGTTCTATCAGTCTAGCCCCAATTTTAAAACTCAGCTACATGAAAGTTAAGAGGTACAGGAAATCTGTGTTCCAAAAGTTACTTTTCCTACGTACATACAGAATACAGTTCCTTGAGACATGCTCACTTCTGTTTATTTTAGGATATCTAATCAACATGTTTTTTTCCAGATCCCCAATTAGCCTCACAGGTTTCATCACATACCTAAAGTTTTATTTTTAATCCTCATAAAAACCACTGAAGTCTTCAGCTTCCTATGTAACCATCCCATTAGGGCAATCACAGGCTGTCGAAAAGAGAGCAATACCCAACAGAGCAAAGAGTTAAAACTTGCTTTACTTGCTACTGGAATCTTGACCTCAGTTTCACTGAGCTTTTGAAGCTGTGAAAGAGACACCAATTCTATGGCAGAAGTCAGGCCTGTATTTCAAAGCTTCTGCTGCAAGAGCCCACAAAATTCTTAAACTTAAGTGCATCAAGGAGATAGTTAAAAGCAGCACGAATAAATAAAGTGAATGTCTGCAAGCTCAAGTGCATCAGGATATTTCGTTAATAGCTTCATCTTCCAGTATTAAATACCTTCATTATTCTTCCTGAAGCCATCAGGATCACACTTGAAGAGTTACATTACTGTAGTTATAATCAAGCTAAAATACTCTACTATTTGGTATCTTACTGCACTACATCTATTTGACTTGTACTTCTTCCCACTGGCCATTTTTCCCCCGCAAGCTCTGATCATCCAGCACGCTTGTTTAAACAGTGAGGTGTCTTCCAGTATGTCCAACAAGTGAAGTTCTTACCTTTGCAAAATTCAGTTCCTTGAGCACACACTTTTTTGTGTATTTGTACAACATACTTTCCTAAGGTGAAAGACTGACTTCACACAGAGATATATTTGCTGACTCCAGAAATATTTGTACCGATCATTTACATCCATTTTCACTGGGAAGTACATGGAAGACGGAAAGCTTTTAAAGTAAACTGATGAAACTACAAGTCACCAGGGCTGAACAACACATAAACCCAAAGTTGCTACCACAAAATAAGGACATAAGTGTTAAACAGCACAGATGAGTTAAGCCGTAATAATTGCATTGTTATTACAGATTTAGTGAAAAATAAAACCAGCAGATTCTCCAAGGTCCTATCAGTGACAGCCTCTGTACTAATAAACAGGACAGACAAAAATTTCTTCCTTAAGAAGCTCTCAAGAGACTTGAACAATTAAGAACCAGTTTGACACAGATTACAAAGAACTATGGAGGAGAAAAAAAAAACAAGCCCACAAATGGCTAGTTTTCATGAAGACTGGTCTTCCTAGAAAACAGCTGTTTACCAGGAATAAGAATGAAGGAATACTTAATAATAATACTGATCTAATACCATCTGTTAACAACATGACCTGAGTAAATTGAGTCTAAAGCCACTTTAATCAAACTGCCAAAATAAGTTTCAATAAATAAGTGAAAGGACAACAGGAAGAACAATACGAAAGATACGCACAGCCAAGAGCCGACATTGAGCTGTTAAGGAAAGGGAGAGACCCAGGGCTTCACAGCGACAGAACTGAAAACAAGGAGCTTGCAGAGACAGGGACACATTGGGAGGGATGTTAAGGAACGTTAAGGAACGTTAAGAAAAACAGGTTCGGAAAGTCCCACCTCACAAGCTGAGGAGTCACAACGACAGCCTGACATCTGCTCACTGCTTACAAAAACAATTCAAGGGAAACCACCAGAAAAATAACCAGCTTAAAACTGACCAGCCGATTGCATTTTTTGAAGCATTTTCTCGAGAAGCAGCTAGCAAGAAGCTTCCCCCTCGTTCTCGGGGAAGCACCTTCGCGGCACCAGACACGCAACCCCCGGCGCGGCGCGCCGCACTGCACCCGCACCAGCCCCGATCCCCGTCCCACCGGGAAGCTCCCCACAGCTCCCCGCGGAGAGCTCCCGCTGCGAAACCCGAGAGAGGGCCGAGGGGGACGGCGGCACGGGAGGAGCCCGCCCCACTCCCCGCCCCCGCTCCGCCGCCCGGGTCGGCCACGCACGGCGGCTCCCGCCGCCCTGACGAGACCCCCCGGCCGGGCCCGCGGAGGGCTCCCCGCCACCCTGCGGGACGGGGCTGCGGCAGCCCGGCAGCCCCTCCGCCCGCCTCTCCACAGCCCACACCTCCCGCGGCCCCCTCATGGGCCGCCGCCGCGCCCGCCCCGCACCTCCGGGCTGATGTAGGACACGAAGGAGGGCTTGGCCGCCTTGGCCCCGCTGCCCAACATGGCTCCGGTCGCCTCCCGTCTGCCCCTTGGAGCCCGCGGCGGCACCGGCCGGCGGCGGCACCGCTTCCCAGGGCTCCTCCTCAGCGGGGCCGCGGCGGGATGCAGTATCCGGCGCACGTAACCGACCCCGCCCCTAACACAATGCCCACCCGCTTCCCTACCGCAGCCGCCGGCCATTTCTAGGGCACCGCCTCCCCGCCGCGCCCCTCCTCACTGGGCATAGCGGCTGTCAGTCACAAGGGCGCCCTCCTCTTATTGGCAGCGGGGGTGGCGGGAGGAGGGGGAGGCTAAGCGGGGCACCTCCCCGCCCGGCCGCCGGGGGGCGCTGTTCCCTGTGCCCCCGCCGGCGGGACGCGCATCCCGTCGAGGCGCGGTGGGCCCTGGCGCGGCCGCCGCAGCTGCCACAGGGCTGGGAGCAGTGCCCCACGGCATCGGGCGCGATTGAAGTGCCTCTGTTAGTGCCCCTGTGGCTGATGAGCACCCGCTTTTGGGCACTGCGTACCCGCCCGGGGTGGCGGAGGCGGGTGCCGCCACCTCAGTGGGTTTCTGCTTCCGCTGCTCCGCGTGCCGCCGCCTGCCTCTGCGTGGCCAGGGCCTGTCCTGCACAGCTCCAGCCAGCGGGTTTCCCACTCAGTGTTTCCATTTTGGGGGTAACCGTCTTTCTTTTTTTTTTTTTTTTTTTTTTCTTGCATCCCTGCAAGGACTGCCCACTCTTGCCTGTTCTGTGGTCGAGTTGTCACTTTTAAGTCGTCCATCGCACTGTTTCGTACTTGGCTGCAAAATGCCCGTGTGGTATCCGTGCAGGCTCATGAAGCAACTCAAGTGAAATCTAAACAAAGCACTGAGATGCTGAGTTTTGCTTATAGCAGGAGGTGTGCAAGGAAAATGACATAAAATGGGCTCTCCATTAAAGTAATCCTCTTAAAAATACTCCATATTCTTGGAGTAGTATTGTATGCAAATTTTTATTTTGTGCCAATGATACACAATTCTTGGAGTATTGTTGTATGCAAACTTCTACTGAATGTCATAAAGCATGTTTTATTTGTGTAAATATTTTTCCATAAAGTCTCCTCTTTTTAAAGGATTTTTAGCAATCCTGTAAAACCTGACTGCTGATACACTCCAAGAAGTCCTCTGCCCAACGTCTATTAAAGCGTTTCAGCCACAGCCTCCCTGGAATGTCCTCTTTGGACACTGTATAATCAGAGCTGTAAATAAACGCCAGGTTTACCAGGTATCTAGGTTACTTTAGAAGCTTAACTTTTATGCGGATACAGAACAATGCAAATATTGTGAACTGCCTGTGGCAATGCAGCAGGACTACCCAGCAATTTAAATGACGAATGGTAACCCAGGCGACAATTTGCGTACAGGGTAGACTTTATGGAAATAGTTTTACAAAAATAAAACATACTTTACAAACGTCAATAGACCGTAGGACCTGAAAATGAATAGCTCCTTTAAATATTAAAGATAAGCACTTTTCACATCGCGCCCCCTCTTTTTGTGGTAATACTTCACTTTATTTACCTTGCTCCAAACCCAGATCTAGGAAAACTAAAGGAGGAAGAAAAAGACGTACATGGAGGCATTAGACAGCGTCTATAAAATAAAATGGAGTGACTGTTTTAATTTAGAAGTAAGTTAATTTCCTGGCTGATGTCTCAAACTCAAGGAATGAGAAGTCTTTTGGATTTAATCACCTTCTGCCTGAAAAAAAAAAAAAAAAAAAAAAAAAGAAAACTCAGAGATTAGGTTTCATTAATAGTTTTACAACAAAGGCTGTTCTGGTGTGGGATCCCACGCAGAAGAGCTCTCACGTTCTGCTCCACAGCTGCTTCCACATCATTCTTTTACATTGCATCTGACCTCAGCTGCATGGGTCGGAAGTAGAGCCCAGGAAGATTACACTGGTGTAAATCTAGGGTGAGGGGAAAACTGGGGCAGCACCTCCATGCTCTCTAGTGCATTAAAATGCACAAAGAAAGAGGACAGCCCTATGAAAAAAAAAATAAATCTTTTAAAGCACCTGAATTTACAGTGGCAACAGCAGGATTACCTCCAAGCATGCCCTGAAGTTCAGAGCAGACTGAGGCAAAAAGCATCTACTTACTGGCGTAGCACATATCAGAGAGGAAGGGATGTTTTGACACCCGGCCAGAATCTTAACTCCGATGGGAAGTGCAGAAGGAGCTTTAATTCCCACATAGCACATGGGAATTCATTCTTCAACATCTCATCAAAAAAAGCCCTTCATCCCCGAAAGTGGAATGTAATCGCTGTTCTGCAATATATATATCCACATAGTCCCATGTCCTGTCCTTGGTAATGGATAGGGAGTACTCCTTCCTGGGGTTTGCTGCCCAGGCTGCCGAATGTGCCGGGCTGAATGCATTGTGGAGGGGATTTGAAGCCCTTTTCCTGGAATTTGAGGGCCAGATTGGGATCCCCGCTTCCTCAGTCAGTGTGTTCCTCTTTTCTGGAATGGAAGAAATAAAGGTGCTCCACATGTGATTTAATTTACCTCAGGAAAGTACATTTGCATCTGAAAAGGGCAGCTGCAATCCAGACACTGTGTCCCAACAGATTACCCGGCATTGAGGGCTCTGGTGATCCTCCCTTTCCCCAGAAAGACCTCTGTGCAGCCTTCTCCCTTCCTCTTTTAAAATCTTGGGTGCCTGTCAGGAGGGCTCGCAAAAGCCAGCTTCAGCTTGGCCACTTAAATCTCCGTAGGTCCCCCCTGCAGACAGTGGAGGGAAATAGGCTCCTGCTGAAGGTAATGGGGGTACCCAAAATAGACTTGTTCAGAAACGGCCTCAAGAGACGGCCTGGTGCTTGGGACACCTCGGGAAATCAGCTTGGCCAGGCTGAAGTTGGCTTTACTGAGTGCCCCCCTTCCCCACCTCGTCTTTACGCTCTCTGTGTAGTCATCTACTGCCTCTCATGTATGTATTTATGGGTTAAGTTTTCTGTTTTCACGTGTCCACTCCCTCCGGCATTTTTACTCTGTAGTGTTTTTCGGAATCAGCCCCTCCCTGTGAGGACACAAGATTGTTCAGTGTTGTATCATTCAGGATTGTTCTCATCACTAATGAAGACTTTTTAAAAATAATTTCTGCAGCAAATTGAAGTTCCTGGGATGGTGTATTAACAGGATCTGTCTTCCCACGTTACTTGTAAATGGGAAGTCTTGTTCCATGCTGCCAGGGACTTCTGTCCATTAAAAAACAAAAGTGAGCTTCTAACATCATGTAATTTAATTTTGTTCAATCTTAAATGTATGACAATGACAGTCATACAAATGTTGAAGAGTAAAACCTTTTAAAAGTCAAATTCTAGTTTGTCCATGGTGGGTGAAGAACATACAGCATGTCACAGCCCCCATTTTTTCCTGATATTTTTCATTCTTTCTAAAAACATAATCACAGCATATACCTTTAAAGCTGTATGCAGGAGGGAAACTCGCAGACCAGCTCTGCTCTTCCCATGAACAGAGATTGCTTTGTTTAAAAAACTTACATACCATCAATTTGAGTAATTCTTTGGGCTGAATTCTCAGCTGTGCCCAGACTCAGTGAGAACAGCTGGTGGAGGGGAGCCACAAAGGAGGTGTTCGCAGCTTTCCTATCAGTTTTCTTTCAGGAATCCTCTTAACTACAACAAGTTGTATCTCCTATTTTCCTTTGTGGCAGTCCTCCTCGTCAGGATTGCCTTGGCTCTGGGAAATGAGTAGCCTGGATAAGGCATTATCCCAGGCAAGATCTGGAGCGCAGCTGGCAAAGATCACTGAATATGGCTTTATACCGCATTTCAGCTTTTCTGATCCTGGGGCTTTGTAAACCTCAGATACCTGGGGAGTCCCAAGGGTGCTCAGATGGGCAGGGGTGCAGGTCACGGTCTGTTGTGGGTGCTTTGATGTAAGTTGGTCAGGTGTAACAAATAAAGTCTTAAAAGCCATTCCTGAGCCTTGAGCAAACTTGCACAACTACACCTGAATTTCTACTCCCTATTTCCTCATTTTGAGGAAAACAAAAGCAGGTTTTGCCCCTCCATAAACCTATAAAAGGCACGGATGTGTACAGAACTTCCATTCTCGAGTGGTAAATTGCTGGCAGGACTCCCCCTTTGACCTTGCACCTCATCTGGATCTGGATTGAGGTCTGGAGACTGCTTTTAGTGACTGCACTTTGAATGGTGACAGAGGTAAAGTTTTTGAAGTAGCAGCTGGAAGGAAAATCCCACGAAGTTACCATTTGTTAAGGCTTTCATCACCCTCTTTGTCTATCCAGAAAAGCTACCCGGATGGAGTTTGAGGATTTTTCTTGCTTTACACTCACCTGGGCATTACCAGAACAATTGCCCCTAGGTGTAGAAATCTTTATATTTCTATAGTATATGCATAATTAGTCTGGCACTTCCCAGAGCCTCACAGGTGGCCATGCATGCTCAGAAGGTAGGAGGTGTCCCAGAAGTGTTGGATATACACTGAGTATAAAGAGATTGGTGATGCACGCTGGGTCTGATACTCCCTGTTTCTGTTATTGAGTTAAATAACCCAGTTTAGGGCTTAATGTATTTAACAGTATGAGACCACGTTAAAGTAGCTGAAATCAGTATGCAAGAAATGTAGAAGACTTAAGATGAAGCTGAAAGTCAGATTACTGAAAATTATCAAAGAAAAAGTTGGAAATGAGGAATGTACTGTGATGTCCTTTGGGGAAAGGTCAGCAAATCAGTCTGGCTATAAACAGCCATCAGCTATCTTTGCTTTACACAGGCAAAGATAACTTCCTACTAAAAGTCGTATATGTTAGCTTTATGCAAATTAAGACAATTCTATAAAAAAAAAAAAGAGAGAAAAAGATAAAAGAAGGACTCTAGTCTAAGATGATGCCCTAGGCACTGGATTCACATTGACATTTTCATCTGCCGGTACTTCCAGGTGTCATTTGGGAGTTAGTTTCCAAATTTGGTTCAGATTTCATCCTTTACAGTCTGGCACTTTCATAGAGAACTCCAAGGTAATATTAAGAGCTGTGGAATATAACCATTTGTTTTCATTCTCATTTACTAAGTATATGTTCAGAGATTGCATAATGCAGTCCTGTATGAATTCTTTATCTTTGTTGCAGTGTTCTTTCTTTACTGACTGTGTTGTGTGTTTCAATTTTTTAAGCGGAGTTTTCTATTCACTGTTGTGAGAACCCGATTTCTTTGGGGAAGTTTTGGGTGGATCTCCCCAAGCCAAAGGAAAGCAGCTCTGCGACAGCTTTTCTCGGCTGAAATCTCCACCTCTGACTCCTGCACTGTCCTGTGTCTCAGTCCTGGGACACGATGTGCCCAGTTCCTCCCTGAAGGTGGTTGAAGAGATGCATTTTATATCTTAAGTAAAGCCATCTGGGAGGCCCCAGGTGGCCAGTTACATGACTCAGATGGCAAGCAGCAGTTCCTTCAGCGATGGCAATGCAGACCATTGCAATTTTGTGTTCGTCCCCTAATTACTGAATGTTTTTGTTCTACAAGGGCCTTCCAGAGCCCATGAGCAAACTGAAATGTTAAGTCTTGGTCAAGTGATAATCCAGACAGTAAAAGGCTGTAGAGAGGCGCCATGGGGGCATCCCACCACTTACCAGGAAGGTTCATTTGCCATTTAGGGCATATAGTGCCAAAACATGAATGCAGACGACTGCAAGACTAAATTAACAAGTACATAATGAAGAGTAGGACAGAGGCATTAACTGCTGAGAACACACCCTGGACCAGAGTGTTTACTTTAGTCATAGAGACGCAGCTGGGAATTACATGTTTTAAACTAGAGGATGGAAAACAAAGTATTGCTATGAGAGCTGTGAAAATTGAGGGAACAAAGCACCTCACATCTAATAGCAAAACCACCTCCTTTTCTTAGCTATGAGTGGGAGAAGAGGAAGTCAGTAACTAATAACTCTAGCCACCCAAGGAAGCCCGGGTATCAGAAACAAGAACACAGGAGCTGGGGAAGTTCCCCACCTTTTTTTAGATATCTTGAAAGCAAACACAGTAACTTGTTCATGGGCACACACAGACTTCTTTGTTGTGTGGCGAACCTCTTCCTTTTGTTCTCCAAAAGACTGTGAATCCAGATTACTTCAGGCTGGAGACAACTTCTCTTTAACAGTACCCAAAGGGTGAGCCAAAGACCATACACATCAGGAGAAAGCCTACGCCATGGCTGGATGTGAGGCAGAGTTAAATCAGGGCTCACCTCTCATCTCTTCTCAACCTGCAGTCCAAAGCGAGGTACTAAGGATCATGAGATAATGGATACAAGGTCCTCCTGACATCAAAGAGGGTGAATGGACTCTATGTCTTGGAATTAACCCCAGGAAAGAAAAGATCAACATTCATCTCCCTGTTCGGATGCCAGTCCCTGAGCTGGGTGGTGGGAAGCTGCCAAGGGGTCCTTGCTGGAGTTACTGGGTGGCCCCAATTCTTTCTGCCCAAGTAACTTCTCCAAACGCAATGTGGATGGAAAGTCCTTGGGGAAGATTTCCAGCTGTCCATCACCAGCTGGGAATGTGGTCCATCTAGTTAAATAGCCGTTCCTCATAGGACTCTTCCTACTGGGCATGAGGACTCCTGCCCTTGGGGGAGAGAAGCCAGTGAGAACCGTCTGAGTCACAAAGTAAAAGACAGGTGGGTTCCAGTGTATCCGTAGGGAGAAATACTCAGTATTCAGCATAGACAGTAGCCTCTCCTCTTTGTGAAGAACAATAGAGATTTGAAGCTTTTGCTAGTAGTGTCTTGTCTCTTCTGTTCTTTCCTTTAGTAGTGAAAATGTATCTGGTGCATGACTGAATTAAGACATGTGCTTGTTTTACTTTGCCGACCAGGCCCTTGACATACTCTTGGCTTTGATTTCCTAATGAAAAACACATGTGTGAGTCAATAATCACGTATCTGGGGTATTGACAGAAGCCATCCAGCTAAATGCTCATGCTGTCATCCCCAGCTCCCATACAGCTGCTGTAACTAAAAATTCCGGCCCAGACAATTTAAGAAACAGGCACAAACCTAACCCTTAAGGAAAGCTACACGCTCTTCAGCAGAAACTAATGGTAAACCACAAACGTGAGTCTAGAGGTTGGCTCTGGGTTCCCATTTTTGTCCCTGATTCCAAAACAACCTTTGTCTAAGCAAGGTAAACCTTTATTTGGCTAAGACAAATGAATCTTTGAAGCAGCAAATCTTGTAAAAGAAATCTCATAAAACCATGTATTCTTTCTTCCCTGTTAGCAACTGTCTTTGATTTGCTAGAATGTTTTTCTCCAGAATTGCTGTGGTTTTCAGCTCTGGGCCTTTGGAAAGTTTCTTGACCAAACTTTCTAGAATTAAAACATATTCAGGTTGATGTCTGCATAGGAATTTGGCATGCCTGAATGTTAGATGCGTATTTGGAAACATTTGTCTTGGGGACTCCAGAACCTGCCTGTGGTCCCAGAACTCCAGAAGGTTTTTTTCAAGGAAATAAGTTATTTAAAATCTTCTATTCTTTTCTGATGCGTGGGTGACCTTTGTAGAGGGACTTTTCCTCAGGGAGACTATATAAACCAGCAGAGTTTCTTGTGTGGACTCGGTTGCAAGCCCTTGGCTTTCAGGTTTGTTTTCTCTCACTCTGCTTCGCTGCTCCTTAGGAAACACGTCAGCCCTGGCTACTCCTGTAATAGGAGCTCTGAATTGGTCACACAGCTTGTGAATTGGCACATCTTATGCTTTTGGATATGCTGGAGAACGTGCTGGGGACATTAGTTAAAACATCCAGAATCCTGGTTTATGATTTACCACTGCCATATGAGGAATGCTTATCCTGAAGCTATTGCCCTGAAATCACCCCTGGCAGCAGCTACAAGAACTTTCTTAAGAAAAGGATGCAAGAAAACAAAAATGCACAATTGCATCTGCAGTGTCCCTCTCTGCCTGTTCCCAGTGATTTGCCAGATTTATTCTTCTGACACACATTTTCTCAAGTCTTCCTGTACAACCTCTTTCTCAGTTCACCTTCCTCAGCAGGAATCCTTACCTGGGAGAACTTCTACAGCTCATTTCTTCTTTGCAGCCCCCCAGTGACTCTGGACAAATTGAATCTCTCTTCTCCTACGCCTACTCTGAAATGTTTCATTTCTTTACCCCCAAAAGTATTTACTTCTAATTTATTCATGAGATAGTGCTGATTGTGTTTCTAACTACTGCTCTCTTCTTATGCACTAGCAGGGATTTTATATTGGATTTTGCTGCCATGGCAACTTAGCTGCATCCCTTTATTTATTTATTTTTAAATTCTTTTAAAATGCATTCTTTGGCAATAGAGAGCGACATGCTGGAGTAGCAGAAATATCACAGTTTTTGCTTTGTGCTTGTCACAGCTAGGTGGAAGTTAGCTCTGCCTTTCCAAATGGAAGCCGCTGCTAACGACACAGCGCTCTCTGCTGTTGTGAGCAGACGCAGATGTTTCAAATATTCGCCCGGCTAAACCTCTTGGTTTGCTGCATAACACTGCACTGGGCTTTTTTGTTTGGTTTGTTGGGTTTTGTTTTTGTTTTTGTCTGTGCAGCATTCATTTTGATTTCCAAGTGTTTGTAGAAGTGTGCTCACACGCTCCCCAACGCTCTCCTCTTCATTTGCATGTTAGAGAGCAAGGCACGGGCACTAGATGTACGGTTTTGTCTGTGAAGTAGGATAGATGTATGAAAGATCAGTCCCCTCCATTCATCTTTCCTTTCACCTTTCCTCCCAGCTTGTTTGCGGTGCCATTTCACGGAAAATTTATTAACATCTCACCTAAACCATTTCAATCTCAACCTCCTCAATCACCCGGCACTTCTTTTTTCTTCTATCACTGTGTGAAGCACTGCAGTTGCTGCATGGGTGGCAAATCATGTACTGGACGAGATCTTCTCTCTGTGTGAGAGAGACACTTTCCCTTCATTTTCCCCCACTATTTTTGTAGTTTGTAGTTGACTGTTTTACTACTTGATGTAATGTTTCTTTAATTTTTAATTTAGCTTTGATTTGTAGCTAACAGCCTTCCTCATTTTATTTCTTCAGTTGGACCCATTTAATCAGTTCTGTTCTTCTTTCTAATACCATTTTTCTTGTTTTTTTTTCCCCTTTCTTCTCTCTTCTCAAAGTCATAATTCACTCAAAGACTACTTTTCACTGGAAAAACACAGTTATTGAGGTGATTGACCATCAAAGGGAAAAAGGCTGGGAAGAGCAGACATTTTCCTGCTGAAATGTGTATGCCCTTGGTTCTGTAAAAGACCACCAAAATGATAATGAACTTGAAACAGCATACATTATCAGACACAATACATTTGGGAATGAACATGTGTTGAGTGACACTTTTGATACTTATGGCCATAGACAGCTGTTTGCTCCATATGAGAAATAATGGCAGTCAGGTACACATTGTTCTGTTCAATATATTTATCAACAATCTGAATGCAGAAGTTAAACGCACCGTTAGCAACTTTGCTGACGATACCAAACTGGGAGGTGCTGGTGACTCTCTTGAGGGACAGGAGGCCTTCCAGATGGATCTAGATAGATTGGAGCACGGAGCAATGATTAATGGGATTAAATTTACCAAGTCCAAATGCCACATTCTGCACCTGGGACAGGGTAGTGCCAGAAGTAAGTACGGATTGGGAGAGGAGTGGCTGGAGAACAGCCCTGCTGAAAGGGATCTGGGGGTTCTGGTGGACAGCAGGTTCCACGTGACTCAGCAGTGTGCCCTGGCAGCAGAGAAGGCAAAACACATCCCAGGGTGCACCACGCACAGCACAACCCACCGGTCAAAAGAGGGGATTATCCCACTGCATCCAGCATTGGTGCAGCCTCACCTTGAGCACTGTGTGCTGTTCTGGGCCCCACAGTTTTGAAGGATGTGAAAATCCTTGGATGTGACCAGAGGATGGTAACAAAGCTGCAGAAAGGGCTGGAAGGAATGTCCTGTGAGGGTGGCTGAGGACTTTGGGCTTGTCTAGTTTGGAAGAAAGGAGGGTGACCTCGTTGCTCTCTACAGCTTCCTGAGGAAGGGACATGAAGAGGGAGGTGCTGAGCTCTTCTCCCTGGTACCCAGTGACAGGACACATGAGAATGGTTCAAAGCTGTACCAGGGGAGGCTTAGACTGGACACTAGGAAGCACTTCTTTACCCAGAGGGTGGTCACACACTGGAACAGGCTTCCTAGAGAGGTAGTTGATGTCCCAAACCTGTCAGTGTTTCAGTGGCATTTGGACAATGCCCTTAACAACATGCTTTAACTTTTGGTCACCCCTGAAGTGGTCAGGCAGTTGGACTAGATGATCGTTGTATGTTCCTTCTGACTGAAACTAAATTATTCTGTTCTATTCTATTCTACTTTCCACTTAAAAAACACATGAAAAAAATTATTGAAGTTACTGTGAGAAACTGGGATGGCACTCAATTATCATAGGCACTTTGCTGCGACAAGCATACTCCCTTGCTGACACCACAATGCTTCCTTCCTGGTTATCACACCTTTGTGAAGTTGCAGTTTCACATGACTGTATTGGCAACTCTCTGGATCACATTGGCTCTGAAGTACCTGCACTTTTCTCTCACGTGTGTAAACGGTAGTTACCTAAACAATGCCGTTCTAGATGTCCTAAGGCATACTGAGGTATCCATATGGGATGGCCAGCTATGGGTCTGGACCTCTGAGAGACCTGTCCCCTTTTGGAACAGCACATACCGTAGGAGCACGTTAAATGACAGTAAACCCCTGTGTTCAGGCACCGTCATCTCTCCCATAATGTTCTGAGTTGCACTGTTAGCAATGCAGCTCAGCTTACTGTCTTAGTAAGACAACATTAACTTGTATAACCAGCAAATTACTGGCAAATTTAAATGTATGCCAGAAGTTAAGTTTGTGATAATGGCTGTCTCGCATATTCTGGACAGAGCTTCCTAATCATATATGCATACAAGTAATACAAACACAGTGCAGCATGCCAAAAAGGAAGAGAAAAGCTTGCATAAGGAGCAAGGTTTGTGATTCTCATGTAGAAGTAAGAGGCTTTGTGTCTCCCTTAATGTCAAAGTAACCTTTTACAGTAGAAAAAGCCATTTATTTCCTTTTGGCCAGCTATTCCACTCTGCAATCTTATACAGAAAATTTCAAAAATCCATAGACGTTTCTTCATGCCGTTCTACGTTTCTTTGGATTTAGGCTATCAACCTGAAATAGGATTGATGTTGAATATATGTTGAAGTATTTAAGCTAGGCTCAGCCTCTAAAAGCTGATAAACTTTAAAGTACCCTGCAATAAATGAAGCACTGGCTTCAGAATTAATGGCCATGGCTTTGCAAAATAGCTTAAGAAAATACATGTTTTAAAAAAGACGACTCTTAATGACGACCCTTGCTAATGCAGGCATGTTAAGGCTATGTTAAACGGGAAAGTGTGCACTGTGCCGGATAAAAGTCCCCAGCAACAGCTGCCAATCAGGTACCCATGAAGAACAATGACCTTTATCTTATCAGGAACTTTACACCGGCCAAGTATTATTAGGGCAGCATTTCTTAAAATGCAAACTGTAAAACATCAGAAAGCAGTTCAATAAACATCAAACTTCTGTCAGTACTGGGACTCTATGTGCACATTTTCATAATCCAAATGAGAAAGTGGAACAAAACGGGAGGATAGAAATTAACTGATATTTACAGCATGAAGCCTGATTTTTATTTGGATGTAAATCAAAACCATTGTGATAACTCTGTAGATAACACTCCTTGGATTTTTTTTTCCTCCCCAAAAGACTAGATGTCTGTTTCAGTTTAAAAAGGCTGAGAAATACCACACTGAAGGAAAAAAGAACTCTTGAAGATTTATAAAAGAATCACTCAGGAAAAAATTTAATTTGCTAGCCTTTTTGGCTAGAAAGCTCTTTGGCTTACAGCTTTCAGAGAAAAAAACCCCAAACAACAGAAGGAAAACAGATGTTTTTGCTGAGTCTATCACTGTACTTTGTAAATCTACAACGTAAATGGAAAAAAACAGCTTGCAAATTGTGCCTACTACTTTCATCCTCCCACCCCCCCATTATTAATGCTATGCTATTAAAATCCATTTGGGTAGTCCAAACAAGTCTTAATTGTTTAATAAAGAAATGAATTCAGCATTGTGTGAATACTTAACAGACTAATGATCAGCAGATATTCAACCAGCAACAAGAATGTTAAATATGCATATAAATTGTGTAAGAATATTTAAAGTTGATTCCAACTCAAGAAATTTGCTAGGTTCAACAATTTTAAGTACTACTAAGTCACTTCTGAGTAGTGAAATAGGTCTAAAAATAGAAGCAGCAAATGAACCCATCATGTTCAATAGCTCTGTAAGATTAATAGTTCATCTAGATTTTCATAATAGGGCAAAAAGTTGATGGACTATATCCAACAGACTTTAATTTCTAGCAATGCCTCTGCACAGGAATCCATGTGAAACCACACTGCTCACAGACAGGACACACTTATGAACTAGGCAGACAAGTCAAAGTTTGAGAAAGCTTCAAAACAGAACAGCTCACATTTTCACAAACTGTTCCTCTAAGGTGGGGACTGAGAGGAAAATTCTTGCTGTGTACATTCTCTGTTGTGTGTGACGACTATGGTGTCTGGGATTTTGAGATTCAGCACACAGCACTGCTGAATAACAAAAAGGTAAACACTGCTTATTAGTATAGTAAACCACTAGCATTACCAAAACACAGGATATCAGAATGATTACTTGTTCATAAATTGATTACTTGGTCTTGGTTTTGTCTTCCTAAGTGCACAGTGTGATATTTAAAGTCAAAGCTACCTCTGTACTTCTTAAAACCTTGTTTTTCCATTCTTCTTAGATTAAGAAGAGTCAGAAGTTACCTAAAATAGCCCATTAAAATGAGCAGGAAAACCAGAAACAAACTGCAAATTCACTCTTCACCACACAGCACAAAAATCATGGTCACAGCTTCATATTTAATGTGGAATCACTTTAAGTATACAATATTTCAAAAGATCCAGAAACTGGTTAAGAGTTAAAAGCCAGTAGAACAAAAATACAGGTAATCCAAAACGCATCTTTGACCTTCTTAATCTTAAATTTTAGGGCCACATGCCTGAATAGACAAGTTTGCTTTATGAGGAAGGAAACTTTGGTATGGAGTTGAACTAGCCACATGAATAGCACCTGTAGCTTTCAAAATAAATAGTAATGGCTAACTAGACACCATGGCAGCAAGACGCCCTCTTAAAGAAAAAAAGACTAAAACCAAGCACATGCATCAAGGCTGGACAACAGAAACTAGTGTAATATTTAAAGTAACTTTAATGCATTTCTGCTTTCTCTATTTCTGATGCTGAAATTAGTACGAAATCTTTCCTACAATGAGAAAGCTTTCCATTTATTTGCTAGCCACTAATAATCACTCCCTTAATTGCACTCTGATGCTTGAAGAACACTGTATTAAATTTTTTCTTTAAGTCTTTAGACTCCCTCTATTTTTCTGAAATATTGTATTTTTATTCCACAGGCCCATGCTATTAGCAGTAGGTGTTGCAAACAAACATCCCCTTAGTCCACGAGTTACTTATTAAAAAGGTCAAAGATAAATTCGACCTCAAACTGGAAAAAAAAAGTTTTTTTTTTTTTTTAATAAATGGTACCAGAAATAACAATGAGCTTTTGTTATGTGTGATACTCTCCTACAGCCATCAATAAAGTAGTTACCGGAATGTTAGTCTATGTTAATCTGTGTCTTATGGGTTTGCAACAAAGCATAATACACATTGAACAGAATGAGTGAAACTTCAGTTTCCAGTGTATAATGAATTTTAGTAATTTAATAAATTTTAGTTTTTAATTGTGTATTCCACTGTAGTGCTGTGACAACAAATCACACCTGTGTACCAGAGCATACATCAACAGTATGATGTAACTTTACTTACACCACTGCTATATTTAGCTTTTTGAAAGAGACATAAGCATACACTATGGCCACATCAAATAATTTTCTGGGTTTTTTCTTTGATAACCTTCACTTTTTCAGTAATACTTCACTTTTAAAATTTGAATTATTGAAAAAAAAAAATCACAGAAAGTTTATACAGGAATAACTATAAGGAATAACCTCACAGGCACTGATATGACAAACATTTATTTTAAGGGCTGAGAGGCATTAGTTGACAAAGTTGACTGAAAAGAATGACTAACTTTGTCTAAATAGGAAATGCCTGCTTTTGCTTGTATGTCGAGAAAATAAATTCAGAAAGTTATTTTTTGGCCTTGCTATGTCACAAAGTCAATCATACAAAGACCTACGCATTTAAACTAAAATGATAGTTTTAAAAGCCCTTCTATTAAAAACATCATGCAAAACTGATCAATTATGCAGCTGCTTTAAAACTGTTGCAAGACCATACTGTATATATTAGCTTTTATACTGCTAATGCACAACTAACAGCAAACTTGATTAGATTAACACAAATTTGTCTTAATTACACTGTTATATCACACTAAGGAGACAAATGCCACAAGATTGGCAAAAACATTTAAATTTGAGCACTCAAATGGCAGGATAATTATGTGTTGTAACCCCTTCACATTTAGAAAAAAAACATAATCCTGCAGTCTCACTTTACAAAAAAAAGTTCTGTAAAATATTAATTGGGAGGGGAATAGTTTATACTATCTAACACAAAGTAACTTATACAACTAGTGTCAAAGGCAAACAAAAAACCTTCTAAATAAAAAAATCAAAATACACATAGCAACAGAAGCATTAAATACAGTCAAGATAAGAAGACAACGCACTTGTTAATAAAAAAGACAAAAGAAAAGAAGAAAAGTTACTAAACTTAGCAACACATTTAAAGAAAACGCAATGAGGGAAAACTATTCTTCCCTATAACAGAGTTTCCATTTGAAGTCTTTCCATCCATAATTTGTCTGGTACAGTACATCCATTAAAATATTCAGAATCTCACAGAAGAGCTAGGTTGTTCTCTTCCTAATCTAACTTCCAAGTTGGTTTTGGATGTTTTAGACAGACATTATTATGAATGAAGTAAAAGCAAGGCAACAAATGGACTTTTTATCACCTTTGATCTTAGCACTGATGACAAGAATTTTTAAAAGTTATCATAATCTTTTTTGTCTTTTTTTCCCTCTGCTTCAAATCCATCAACCCCATCACTGTCCCTTCTCCTTTTACGATTATTATGGATGTTGAAGCGTTGATTCATCTGTGGTAACGGATCCATTCCTAAAACTTTGTGTATTTGACGGAATGCAAGGAGTCTCAGTGCAAACTAGAAAAAGGGTAGAAAAGTTATTTGTGTTAGAAACAAATGTCAATTTCGAGTACTTTGTCAAACAATTAGCGATATATATTATCCTTAGCTCTCATTACCCCCTCTTCCTTTCCTCAACCAAGTCAACACAATAAAATGTGTATGTCACATTTGCTGCTTCTGTACAAAGTACATCATCTTAACTAAAAAATAATGTAGATGTGTTTTAGCTGCTGGACTTGCACTGAAGCAGCCGAGGCTTGTCACATGTCCCATTACAAGTTAGCAATCTTTAACAAAAGGATCAAATGAAGATGTAGAGGCAGTAACCTTTTAAACTGCTAGCATGAATGTTCAATACTGTATGTGGATGCAATAAAAATAAAAAATTAAACTCACACAGATTTATTAATAAGATACTAAAAGCCAATGTAATTTTAAATCTAATAACATACTGCTGTAGAGTGCTTCAAACTTCAGGAAAATATGTTCATTTTAGTGCAAAAATGAACAGTATTATATATCCACTGTTGTGACATTTTTATTGCCTATCTTAAGACTGATCATCTGAAAGACCGAACTACATTCTAAGAAAGGAAAATTCCTGTCCACCACATAGCTCCATTTAAAAAAAAAAAAAACAAACAAAAAAACCCAACTACACACCACTCCAAAAAACCCCTAACAAAAAACCTCCAAAACCCAGATATCAAATTTAGTTACTTCATGCATTTGTTTCCTTACCTGTGCACTTGAAGTAATATCCTCTCGTTGCTGATCTGTCATTACAGCAAGTGTATCAAAAGGATCTTTTTCACAAGGGTCCAGAAGGCCAGGACCACCTACAGTGATTAGGATAATTAGCAGCACATCTCTACCTTATTTCAACCAAGACTACAGATTTTACATTAGTTAAGCAAAAGTATACAGACACTGATCAAATGCAACTTGCCTTTAAGAATGATTCCTGAAGATATACACTCAAAAACTCTTCTCAGTGCATCCCCAGGACTCTGCGGTCCAGTAGCGCTGCTAATTGCTTTTTCCACAAGCAACTCCATAGCCTAGACCAACAATAAGAAAATCCAGCCAAATTAGAAGATGGATTAAAGCAGAAAAAAAATCTGTTACTGTTGTTCAATACAGAACTTTTGAATCTGGAATTCTGAAGAACATTACATGTCACAGAACACTTTCAGTTAAAATGGAAAGAAATCAGATATTTCATAAAGCTGAATAAAAGAAAGCTGGTGCAAGATTAATATTGAGACTGATACCAATATGCTGCTTCTCATCACAAGTTGTTCAAAAGTTTTATAGAAATGTATACAGTAGTAGCCTACATATGCAGGCAGACAACTTGTACAGTCATTTTCTAAGAGAGTATAAAACGTGGTGGGTTGCTCAAATCTGTCAGCCACACATGAATACACAGCACACAGTATAGCTAATGAAATTAACAGGATCCTATAGAAAAATATTTTTTTTCTACATGAGTACAGAAACTTAAAGCATCAAAAATTTAATCATCTTTTAACGTTTAAGTCGTTACTAGTTCTTCAATTTAGCAAAACTGAAGTTCATAGCAAGTTCTCCTGGACATAGGCTAACACTAACTCAGATGTTAAACAAGTGTAAAAAACCCTTGATGATAAACAGGTTTTCTAAAACATATACATTGTTTGATTATTAGTTAAAGCAGGTTAAATTATTAGCTGTATTTTAAATATATTTTTTCTGTGAATACTTCCATTGTTTACTTTTATTAGACAATATTTTTTTCCAGAAAAACATATAAAAGATATTTGCAAAAAGTAAAGAATAGCTTTCCTTAGGTTTTTTTCAGCATTAAATGGGTGTTTCAATACTACCTCTTTGGCAATTCTAATTCTCTAACAATGTGTCTCTTAGTTTTTGGTGGGTTTTTTTGAGGGGTCTGTTTTCTGGTTGTCTTATTCCCCACCCAAGTTAACAGTTGCTCAAATGTTGCCTTTTATTTTTACTTGACAGGAGTAAATGCCTATTCTGACGCACGCAAGTAACTACAGGCAGTGTTGATTACAATCCTTCACTAAGGGTGCCCAATGCTTTCTATTTTAGCTCCATTTAAATGACAAATTTCATTTCTTGAGCATGGTATTTCCATACTCCCACAGTATCACTCAGGATGTAGCAACAGCAATTTAGTTGTTTTCAAGTATGAACCAAAATATAGCAGGAAAGAAAAAAAGCAGATCATGTTCTTGCATTTATTCAAGTTTATTTCTTTTGGATCCTCATACAATACAATGCAGAATCTACAACTTAATCCTAGGAAAATGTGAATTAGGATACCCTCATGTTAATGTGCACAGAAGGCTGAATTTCAAGTTTGAAAAATCAGCCTTGGATAATAGTTCCTTCAACTTGCAGGAACTTGACAAAATTCTTCTAATGTCGTTTTTATTTTTAGGTAAATAAAGAGGGTGCTACTAATGTCCCTATTTGGACTTCTTAATATCACCTATTTTTACAACTACACAGGTTCTTTTTGAAAAGCTCTCGCATCTCTTTGGTTTGTAACAGGGTTCTAGCATAGAGGTTAGAAGTTCTGCATCCAGAAAAATGTATTTCTTCAATCTATGAAATTCTATCTCTGACTGGCAGAAATTACATATATTTCAAAATTACCATTTTCATTCTGTTTTTATCAGTAAGACTTTACCGATGGGCCAAAAGAACAGCTGACTACACAGACTTCAATATTGATCCATGTCACTGACAATGCATCAGGTACCAGGAGCAAATCAGGAATCACTTTTGGAGAGAACTGAGACACAGCTAGGCCTGACACACTGCTTCATACCTCTCTTCCCTTCAGGATGCGCCTCAGAACAAATAATGTGAGAAATAAGAAACAACGCTCCTTGTTCTTCATCAATGTGCCTGCTGTGTGTTGCAATAGTTCTAAGGATAATTTTCTAAACATATGCCAGGGTTTATTCTTTGTCAACTCAGTACCATAGTGATATTAAGAGGGCACTTACATACTTCTTAGCTTCTTTTAAGCTATATTTGACAGCATATTTTTCATGAAATGTAGCACTGGCACTATTTTTTTTTTTTTTTTTACTTTAAATACTTAAAAACCAGAAATTAATGTTCCACATTTTTTCCAGAAGCAATAAATATTATCAGAAGTAATTTAATAAAATTGTCTGCAAGCTTAGTCCAGTTGTAAAACATTTCTCATTGATATAATGCCAACTGCTCAAACTGTCTTGACAACGTTAGCACTCTTCCTGCCAGCAGAGTGCAACAGGATTTTGTTTGTGAAACGAAACAGAGCTAAGCTTACTTCCACACTATACATGTTTCAAAGATTTTGTTTCAGACTAACTTTGTCCAGTCCACAGATTGAACATCTGTTAATATCTGGAGCACAGTTGCACTCCTGGAGAGCATCATTTAAGATATCCAACGCAAAAGGAATGCTCCCAGAACACTTGGCTGCAAGAATTCAGAGAGGTAAGCCAGTACAAACTACAGATCTAAGTGACACTGATTAAAATACTAATGGTGACACATCCACAGTCTGTATTTAAGTACTGTGGTATTTCATCTTGCGCAAGGGGCATATTAATGATTATAGGAAATACTGTGATTCATTCTTTCAAGTAGCCTTTCTGTTATCACAGACCTACTTGGGCAAATCTGACATTATTTTAAATAAGTTTCAGTAAACTCAGGCAATTCAGAATAGGTGACTAGAGAAAATTAGATTCTTTTACACAGATCAAAGGAAAAAAAAATGCTAAAATCTAGAATAGGAATGCTACCCACGAAGAATACAAAAGAACAGGAAAATTCCTCTTGGAGAAAAAATGAATAAGTCCAGCTCCAAATGACAAAAATTCAGAAAATTAAATTTTTAGAAGCAATCTGGATCATTTGCTGGGGAAAAAGAAAAACCCAAACAAAAAACCCGTTACATTACTTCTTGAAAAAAATCTACATTTAAAAACTGTAGTAAAACTTCCCTATGCTTTACTTGTAGTACCACGTGTACTAAAAAGACTCATTCAAAAGAACATTACTCACCCAGCTTGGAAAATCAGACCAAGTTGGAACCCGCTGACAGAGGTCACGAAGAATACGTATGATAATCACACAGGACTGCAGACCATTAGCTCTAGCCTTGAGAGCAATACAAAATCAAATTAATTAATCCCAGCACCTACAGCAAATAGGACTTGTTGAAAGACTAAAACACCACTGTTCAATGGAAGCTCAGATACAAGATTGAAACAAATCATTCTACAACTTTATTCCATGAGCTGCCATTTACAGCAGTATTTTATACAGGGTTAGTAATTTAAGGTGGTAGAAGTCAAAGTGCACAGGTTATACAAGAATAACATTTCTTGATCCCCTGTACACTTTGACCTATGTTCACTTGTAACAATAAATACAGTATCTTTCTATATTAGAAATAAAAAGGATAAAGTGAAGATCTAAGAAGTAGGTATAGAGACTGAAAGGTCAAGGGAATCTGTTTGGTTTCTTTATTGTGCCTTTGCCAGAATGCAAAGTCACTAAACCAAACAGTTGCTTCTCACCTTTCATTCCCTACACTTAACGCACTTAAAGAAATAGGAAAAAAAGTCTTAAATCTAAACACAAAGCTTTAAACACATATTCCATTATTTAAAGCAAAGTTACTCTGCAGCCTTATGGAATATATAACAAATATACAACATATGATCACCCCAAGTGAGTCAAGCTTTCAAGATCGCCTTCTCAATGACCAGAAAAAAAAATCATGTCAAATCAGAAATAACTGCATAAAGCAGTTCCTCCATACTCAACCTTCTACATTTAAATTTAGGGACCAGAAAAATATTAAGTATTATTAGCATGAACAACGCTGAGTGTTTTCACACAATTAAACATTTATATTGCAACTGAACTAATCTCTCATAAGGCTACAAGAAGAAAGTAAAATGATGTTCCGAACCTGGAACCACTTAGCGTGGCGTAGAGCAGCCAGAGCGTCAAGGCATTTTTGCCTGTCCAAGACGTCCGGTGGGTCTTTCACCATACCCGAGGTTACATCTAAAATGGATTGAATTGGCAAAATGCAGTGAGGAATGGGTGTTTGACCAGGTGAGCAAGACACTTCCTTAAAGTAGCTTCAATGTCACACATGCCATTTAAAGTTTAAACCCTTGAACAAGTGTAAATGTTCAATAAAAGCCATTCAATTAGGACTAGGGCATCAACCCAGTATGAAGATCAAGAGCATATTATACTTTAGCTCTGAGGTTATTTTCAAATGCATTGCAGATTATGCAATGCGTAGTACTTCTTTATTTAAGCTAACACTGAAAAAACACATAACCCCTAAAATTAAATACTGAAGGAAGGATGGTTGGACACAGTGCACCAGCACAGAGAACACAAGACAGAAGGAACACAAAAATCCACTTTAACCAAGTAGAAACATTTAAACTTAGTTTTTTGTAAATTTTAATGGTCACATGTTACTTGGAACCTATTCTTTAAAAGAAGAGGTAAATATAACAAATCTTCAAGGCACTAGGTTTTTAGTAACGATATCATTTGTCTTATACCTTAAACTTGAAATTATTTTGCTGACTAAAACCTGACTAAAGGAATGTGAAATGTTCTTCAATATTAGAGAGTTCCACTATTTTCTAGTGCCCTCTCTCTTACTCTTATAAAGAAAATTCCTTAGTCCACAATACATGTGCTCCAATATAATTTAGGATTCAAGGAAGGATCTGAAAAGGGACTGCTTCACTTAAGATTCAGCAGGATAAAGAAAAGCAAGGAATAGAAGGAATAATTTAAAAAACATTTGAAAGACAATAAAGAAAATATAGTAGATCTTGTATATTTAAATGTTCAGAAACAGATTTAATTACCAAGCTGATTGCTTTGTTACCAAAAAGGAAGAGACCACAGGCCCTTTTGGAAGTGGTTTAAACAATGAAAATGGAACCACTGAACTATGCGAGATGGTATCCTCAGGTTACTTAAAAATTGTACAGATACAATGCAGTGATCAGCTTTAGAAGTTCTTTGTTTCACTAATTAGGAAAATTACTATTGTGACTAGTAACAAAGTATATTGATAGCATAACTGGTGCTACACCAGGTAAGATGAAACAAAAAGCCCTCACTCAATGGCACTTATTTCACAGGAGCTGGCGGTATGGAACAATATAGTTTACTCCAGCAAGATACAAATATAGGTAAGTCAGAGAATAAAATTTAAAAAAAATTAAATAAATTTTGGGACTCATGAAACATGCCTACAAGGAGAAGCTTTTAAGGGTGCTGCAGAAAGAGAGCTCTGAAATCACCTATTTTACACAAATGTAAAATAAATAGTAGGATACTTTACAGAGAGCTAAAAAGCCATGAATTAATATGGTGGTACAACTCTGCAATATCATTCAATTTAATCTGAAGTACTACATTCAGATTTGAGCATTTTTTATAGAATAGTCCCATTGCTCTGCACAGGGCCAAAAGGGAGAGGATTTAAAAATAAAAATGAAGCTGAGAAGAACACAGGTATCTTCTCATACAGATATTCAAACTTATGGACTATACGTTAAAGTGGAAAGATGAAAATCTGCACTAACAAGGCATTTACAGAGCAAATGAAGACATTAAAGCAGCATTTCCTTTAAAAAACAAAACAAAACAAAACCCCAAACCTGTACAAGAGAGGTGCCAGGTAAGATAACTGATGAAATGAGTACAATCTGAATATAAGAGACAAGGAGTACATTTAGAGAATACCCACAGTGGGAAAAAAGTGGCAAAGTAAGGTTGAGAAGTTAAAAATAAAAATATGGGCTGTTGGGCCTAGTAGCCTAATCAGTCAATAATTTACATTCTTCTAAAACTAATATGCAAATAGGTGACATTGTGCAAACTTTTAGCACAATAATTCATTTTATAATTTGAAACTCCAATTACTTCTAGCTCTGAAAAACTTCAATTTTGAAAATAATTTTACTAAAAAGAATTACAGATTAAGTGCACAGAAGAGAATCTTACTCAGTACTGATCTAAAATGTGCTACTAATAGATATCATATGAACATCCTTGAATCTTAAAAAGACTCTGAAAGTCAGAAGTTGCCAAGGCACCTATTGCACTGAGAATACATTGACTGAAAAAATGGATCAAGGAAACTCTTGTAATATTTAATCTGTGGATTTTTGCATCTGTTTCACATTTCAGGATTAACCCCTTAGAGACTATTTAACTAAATTCTGATGCCTAACTTAGCACCCTGTTAAGCTAAGACAAAAAACTGAATTAATTTACAAAACACAAGCTCAAATTCTTACCCTATGTAACTTAATTTTTCACTAGCCTAAATATAAGGGGTTAATCTTCAGTTAGACATGCTGTGTCCACACTACCTCTTCATTAAAAGTTAACAGGTATAGCAATTTTTGTAAGTTTTATTATGGGAAATACATTTTACCCAGTCAACTATTTCAAGACTAGTGTGAACACTGCTTAATTCTAGGAGAGAGACAAAGACAAAAAGAAAAAAAAAAAAAAAAAACAACACACAAAGTAACAGTAGATGCTAGGACTATGCATCCAAACCCCCTCCTTTGTAAAGCATGGCAGGTGTGACACTGAGCTTTAGAAAACCTTGGTCAAAAATCCTTCCGATGTCTTGGCAGCAACCCCTGACAGGAATCAAGTCCCTCTGCTAGAAGGCTTTGGACCGGGGCTGTTAGCTAAGGATAAAAAAGACACACGCGCACACGTATATGTGTTTATAAGTATGTACACTTTGTTTGCGGAAGGAAAGATTCCACAGCAGGGGTTAGAGCACTTTGAATATATCAGATTCAGTAAACTGTCAAACGCACAATACTGTAAGAAACAGTAGCTATGCGGTTAACAATTTTATTTCACGGTAATTTTTTTTAGCCTTTTATCATGTAATGGGATTATTACACATCAAACACGATTCTACTCCATGTGCAAGTCTCAGTCTCATCTTTACTCAAACTGGTTCTTCCGGTAAAGCCTTCCTTATCACCTGAACTAGCTCCCCAAGCGGGCTAAAAAAAATGAAAACTTTAAACCATTGTAAGACACAGAGCATGAGAAGCTGCAGTAAGAAAAAACACAAACACATACTTCGCAGCAAATATGCTGCAGTCTTCGTAATAAGGCCTTCTTTGCTGCAATAATTTGCAATTCAGTCTTCTATTTGCACTAGTTCCAAAAGTGAAGTTTTCTGCACATCCAGTTTATACTGCTCAGTGTCTTGAAGAGAAATCTAACTTGATTTTGCTTGCCTAGAGGCAGTACTGCATTCAGCAGTGAATAAACTCACAATAATAATTTTAACTCAAGTGTGGGTCAGACAAAAATACAGCTTTGTTTCCTTTAGGTGGTAAAAATTAAGGGATTGATGGTAGTAATTTGAAATTTATTTTTAGTCCAGATCATAGAATTTTAGGCCAGACGCCACTTAATTGAAATTAAGTATTGTGGCAGGAATCCATATTGCACTTTTGCAGAGTACATTAAGAAATAAATATGTTGTTTAAGGTTAACTTCATTTAATGGTTAATCCTAGTAATCCAATCTTCTAACTTAAAGTATTTTTATGAACTTAAATAATATGTGAAGTCTGATTCAGCACAGACAAGAGTTATGTTTGTCAAAAAAAAAAAGCAGAATTGGTTGGGTGTGACAGCACATGTATAAAGCCTTTGTAGCTAGGAATAATATGCACAGCTTAAAGATCATGTACAAAGCACTCTTAAACACTCTTCAGAAGTCATCCAAACCAGAGAATGCATCTTGAATTTTTTCTTTCTGATTACGTAGGATGACTTTGTTAACACAGCTTGCTTACAATGCACTAGTCACAGCTACAGAACATTTACTAATGCAATATAAAAACCTCAAGTATTTTAGAGGACATGTAATGATGAGATGAAATAAAAAAACCTCTGTGGCTTATATAAATATGTATATACGCAAGCACATGTATACATACACACATACAATTTTTTTTGACCTGCATATGAGAAGCGTTAAGATAGCCTCATATTTCCTATTTGTAGGTTCACTGTCAAACACCAGAACCCTGTTTGCCAAGATCTCTTTCAACTATGAAAATACAGGATTAAAAGGAAACAAAAGTTAATTTTATCTGACCCGTAAACAAAAAGAACCAATGTACTGCAGACATTAATCATGCTTGTTGGCTTAAAAGCTTCCGGAGCTTTGAAAGTGTTACAGAACAGACCCTAAAGCAACACTGCTGGCACCAGAGAAACTGTGGACTTCAGAAACATAAATTGATTTACAAGCTCCACGTTCTGCTTCAGCTCAACGACAAAGCCATTTCTCTTATTGTACTAATCTGGGTTTGCCAGTTGGATAGAAGACTGATTATAATACCAGGAGCCTAAATATACTCAAAAAGCACTCCAGACCAAAAAGCAACCTCAGAGAGCTGGAAAAAATCGCATTGCCTTTTAAAGTTAGAAGCGCTGTTACCATCAAAAGTATTTTAAAGGTTCATTTTAAGTGGTGCTGCTATTTGGAATGTGTAAGTGATAGTAATACTGATCCAGTTTAAACCCAAAACCCTGTGATTTGATTTTCTAAAACCATACAATCTTTCTCTTAGGGCAAGACTGCTCTAGAAAGCCAGTTTATAGCCATTTGCTATAAAATACTTAGTTTTCCACATAATTTTAAAAGACAGGAAAAAAATAGTCAAATTTGTACCTTTTCCAGAAAGCTGAGGTTGGACATAAAGTTAGAAATTTTAAAAATTAAATAAACACATCATATAAGCATTTATTTTAACCAACTGTTCTCTACCGAGACTGGTTGTTAAAACACAAGGTTTCGATCAAAACATGTGCCAGCATGTTGCCTTCCAGGACCTTAATGCCATCTTAAGCAGAATAGATAAACATAAAAAAAACAGTGAGAAAGAAGTAACATCTTCAACAACTTCCCAACCTCCATCCCTCATGTTTTCCTCTCGAATGACTGGAGATGTCAGTGTGATAGTAACTTGCATTTTGGGTTCCACACATGAATTTAAAATTATTGCTGCTTCTGGGACTGCACACTTGATATCGTATTTCTCAGGACTTATTACCTAAATATCGAGAAACAGAAATTTCCATTAGCATGTAGCCAATATAAGTATGGAGAAGAAAATGGATTTCAACAGTCCTTTTAACAGAAAGACAGAAATGTCACATAATTATACGAAGCAGATACCTCTGTATTCAAAGAAAACACGCTATACACAATTAATATACATATGTGAACCTGCATACTGTTTCCAAATCATCAATGAAAATACACAGCAGCCACCAAGCATGCAAAAGAAAAAAAAACTACACAGAAAGGAAATTCATACACAATTAAGTTACATAAGAAGAATCTTGACAGCGTTCAAGATAAAGAAAAGCCTCAGTGCCACTTAAAATGTCAGCTGGGTATGTTCCCCATTGGAACATAGTACCCTTTAAAAAGCACAAAGATGCAGTGGTTGTTCTTCAGGCTTGCAGTGATGAGTACTGCTAGGTACACTCTATACTTGGCTGTCACAATATGATAAGAGCAAAGGGCAAGATAAACACCAGGGAAATAACGCAAGAGTAACTAACAAGGTGGTTATTCCAAATTGCTTCTTGCAACTAGATTTAATAACTCTACAGACCCCAAAAAGGAAGCTGTAGGCACATCTCTCACCTTCTTCCACAAACTAGAGGGACAAATGACTTCTCCACAAAGCCAGTGCAGTTTTTAGATTTTCTTCTGTTCCGTTACTTCAAACCAGAGCAAACTCAAGATTATTTTACCAGACAGTATTAAAATGCTAATGCTGTGACAAGCATTCTGTAATGGTGGACAGGCCTTGTTCAGTAGAGTCTTTATTCTATACTTTCAGAAATACAGCAAATGGTTTATATGAATTCTGCTGAATGTTCTATGACTGCATGTGTTTGTTTTTTTTTTTTTAAAAGTGCCCAACTTAAAAAAAAACAAAACAAAAAAAACCAAACAAACACACAACACAAAAACCACAAGACACCGTTAACTAATTGTGGAACTACAAAGCACTGACACATACAAACTGGAAACAAGATGTAAGTACAAACAGACTGGCATTAATAGAGAACTTTGACCTTCAGGCAGTGCAAGCTTCCTATAACACTGCACAAATTACCTCTATCACTGCTGGTAACTGAGTAATAGTCTTTCTTCTGTTCATTTCTATTTCCCAATTAAATGAAATCTATTAAATGATGATTGATATGACACCACTAGTGTAAACACCTAGACGCTTGTATGCACACAACATACAGAAAACAAAACATGCAGCATAGTCCCTGAATTCAATTGGAAACACTCAGAAAATGGAAAGAAACTGAACCTGAGCTATGAAACATGGCACAGTGAGCCCTGCAGACATTTGACTTGAGGATAGATTTTTACAGTATTTTTACAAAAATTCAGATTAAAAAAAAATCTAAATGCTACTTACTGCAAGTTGTTTAGGAAGACTTTCAGCAATACGACTGAGTAATGTCTTTGAAGGCTTCTCAGCACATAACAAAACAAGATTGACGTTCCGGTCTCCACGGAGTAGCAAACCTTTAGCCAAAACTCCTACCCGTAAAACTCCTTTCAAAGCTCTGTGAATTGTAGTTAAAAGTTGCATTTAAAATAATATAAAAACCTTAAAAATAATCCTGAAGAAAGAAAAGTGAAATAAAATAGGAGTATTCCACATACTTTTGAGGCCATAGTGACATATACCATATCAAAACCACAGAAGAAGGGAATCCCTGGAAGCCCTGATAAGTGTAAGGAAAAACTTCAGAAACAAGTGATGAAATCCTTAAAAAGTAATTAAAAAAAATACCTGTCTTTACTGCCATCTTTTTTGTCATCTCCCTCTTTGTTCTTGCTTTTTTCATGATCAGTCATGTTGTCAGAAACAAGTTTCAAAGCACGCTCAGTAATAGAAACAATTTTTTGGACTGCTTGAAGTTCTTCCTCTGTTGGATATATAGCGGCATGTTTGGTCATCACATAGCGGTCATCAGAGGAGTCAGGGCGGCGCAGAGGCTAAACAGACAAGAAACCATCTTTCTGAAATCTGGGTACGCTTTCAAGTTCACAAATTATAAGTGACCAAAAACCAAGCATGTAGCTGAACAACACAGTATTCAAGCCTCAAATTGCTGAAATGTAACAAAACGAACTTAAGTGTCCTTAACAACTTACACTGGTCATAAACAATTATGTCTGAAAAAAAACAGGAAATGTATCAAAATTAAACAAATTATGAAATCCCAGGATCACAAGCATCTCCCCAACATAAATATCTATTGTACAATTTCTATGAACTGGGAAATACTTGCATATTGTTGCAAAATAAAGTATCCATGACTGCTTTTATAGAATCACAGGAGAATTCAAATAGGAAGGGACCTCATGAGGTCCTCTAGTCCAACCTCCTGTGCACACCATGGTCAGCTATAAGACCACATCATGTTGCTCAGGGCTTTATCCAGTTGGTTCTTGAAAACCACTGAAGATGGAGGGTGCACATCTGTGTGAAAAAAATTATTTCCTCTATAAGCCTCTTCTGTCTGAGCTTAAGCTGGTGGTATCTCACCCTCTCACGACTGTAAAAAGCCCTGGCTCCATTGTCTTTAAAATGCACAGGTATTAGAAGGCTATTGTGTCCCACTGAAGCTCTCTCTTCTCCAGGCCCAGATCCCTCAGTCTCTCCTGACAGCACATGCGTTCTAGTCCCCTGATGATCATGGTAGCCCCACACCGAACCTGCTAGGGTTTGTAGTTTCCTTCTTATTCTACAAAGCCCAAAACTCAGTGTAGTATTGCACTCTGGATCTAATGAAAACTGATCCTTCATCTACTGATTATGCTCCTGTTAATATAACCCAGGATGCTGTTGGCCTTCATTGCTGCCAGGGCACACTTTTGACTTACGTTCAGCTGCCAAGATCCTCAGATCCCTTTCAGCAGGGCTGCTACTCAGCCTGTCACTCCCCAGCCTGTAAAAGTGCAAGGGGTTATTCCTTCCCAAGTGCAGCATTAGGCACTCTTTGCGGAATTCCATAAAGTTCCTGTTGGTCCATTCCTCCAGTCTGCCTAGGTCCCTCTGGATAGCAGCCCTGCCCTCAAAGGTATCAGCTTATTCTCCCTACCCCAATCTGATTCACTTTCATGTCAGCTGCAAACCTTATGAGTGTGCACTCACTCCATCACCTTTCAGATCATTGATAAGGTGCTAATGCGACACATCCCAGAATAAACCCATGTGGTACTGCATTTGTTACTGAGCTCCAGGTAGAGTATAACCCACCACTAACCATTAGTGATGTGGATTGTAAGTGGACCGACAATCCAACCACTTTTTAGCCATACATTTGGCCACAATTAGATAAATAACATTGTATAATGCAATTAAATACAATTAAAAGTACTACACAAATCCAGAAGAATTTCTTTACTGAAAGGGTCATCAGGCATTGGAACGCATTACCCAGGGCAGTGGTGGAGTCCCCATCCCTGGAAGTATTTAAGGGTTGTGTAGATACAGTGCTTAGGGACATGGTTTAGTGGTGAGCTTGTCAGTGTTAACGATTGGACTAGATGATCTTACAGGTCTTTTCCAGTCTAGGAGATTCTGTGATTCTGTATTTCAGAAGAAATAGTAGCCATTGTAGTATTAGTAGCCATCCTTTTGTCATTTCAGTGGACTTATTTTGGAAGAGAAGTCCACCTACACAGTTTCATTAGCATACAATTTCTTCTTTACTTTCCCAAATCCTTTATTAAGAAACACGGAAAAACCTGAAGCAGCACTGAATGATTTATAGCTCTTAACTGTGCCTCCTGGTAAGTATGATTTTTTTTTTTTTTTTGCTTTCCCTCAAGTTAAGAAACTCACAGCTGGTCCTTGGGGCTGAGGAGGCATTCCTGGTCTAACTCCCAGCAGGCCTAGAGGTCCTGGAGGACCATGAGGATATCCTCCATCTGGTATTCTGCGACGGTCATCCCAGTGATGCTGCTCTTCCTCCATTCTCCTCCAGTACATGTCCTCTTCGTACCGCCTGAAACGTGTCAATCAGAGTGTTCTCTTTATACAGCAGTTAATACTTGCAACCATTCTAAATAAGTTCATGGATGTCCTCACTAACTCATTTCTAGTAGTCATAAGCAAATACCAGTGAACTCCAGAGGGTAACTAAAATGAATGTTTAATTTGAAAGTTGGTCTGAATTCATAGCAAAATAATTCTAGTAAAGTCTGCATTCCTCAGGGGGATTGAACACTAACAAACAAAAATCCCAGAGGGATAATGACAACCTAATTTAAAACAAGACAGTACGGAGTTCCCGAAACAAGTATGCAAAACAATAACTACAGAATCAGAGTTAGTTTTAGATAATCTGACTGCAGCTTTGTCTCATTCATTGACAAAACAGAATGCATTACCTCATTTCCATCCTCCAGCGCTCCTCCTCTTCTCGCCTTCTCCAGTATTCTTCTTTCTGCATCTGTTTCCTCATCTTCTCTTCTTGAATTTTTCTTGCTCGAATACTGGGCTTTACTTCTACTTGTAAGTCTGGGTTTACTTTTTTCTAGTTCAGAAAAATAATGAGCGAAATGTTTTTCCTCTTCTCATCTCAAGATTACTGAGTTCTTCTGACACATTTAACACACACTACTAGTCTACAATACAATTGAGGGGAGTAAAATGCAGTTTTAGAACTGCATTGAATGGGTAGCTGAAGAAGAAAAATCTGTGCCCAGTATTTTAATGGAAAAATATAGCAAGGTATTACAAATAGCATGAATTCCCTCTTCACTTATAAGAGAAAAAGCAATTTAAGATTAAAACATTAGATGTAATACTAAGTAATTTGCTGTTCATTCTGCAGCAGGATGACTACTTTATAGCCTGAAAAAACATTTCATCTTAACTACAGTGTGCTTCCTGATGCCCTGTTCCTGAAGGGTCCCTCATACAGGGACATAATCACAGGTTACCAACTAAAATTTTCTGGCAAGTTTTTCTCTTCTTTCACCCCTTTCATGATTATGCAAGGTCCGCTGTATCTCCTGTGACCACAGTAGATTCTTCCAATATAATGTTATAAACATCAAAATGCACACAATATGTCAGTATAGGTCTATCTCCACTCATGACTAAAAAATATACAACACTTGTTTCTCAAATGACCCCCAAAAGGGTTTATGTCATCTATCCTGCCAAAAACATTGAGCACGACTATCTTACACTATTTGAAACTCATGGTAAACAACAAAGAACCTACTGTTGCTTGCATATGTTGTACCACATTTTAATGTTGCAAAGGTTGCCTGAAAGGAACGTTCAACATGTTTAAAAAAAAAAAACCAAACCAAAATACAGTTTCACATTATACATTACTTCTTTAAAGACTGTAATCCCTAAGAAATACATTTCTCTACCTTTTTTATATGCAGTTTACTCAGAGTACCTACTTTAAATGTAAGAACATGTAACCAGTCAGCTGACACCCAGTGGATTTTCAGATAGAAGCATAAGCATTTCTACTAACCTTATACTGAAGTCTGTGCCGCCTCCCTTTCAAGTGCATCTCCTTAGCGTTAGGATCATTAAAACTGCATTCACAAAGTTTACAGTGAAAGCGGATCACCTTTCCTTCATCATTTCTTACCTGCAAAATAAAGTTATAACACATTCGGCTTGTTTTTTTAAAAAAACAAAGCTGATGTAAAAATTAATTTAATTCAGTGACACTGGATAATATCTACCTGTCTCAAAACAGGCTAAAAAATTCACACAATAACTGAAAGAAGGCAGAGCAGAAGTTTCAATTCTGACAGACACACTATTGTGCTTGGTGATGAACAAAGAACAAAGTTCTTCTATTCCAAAGAGCACACAGCTTTAAACCTGAGCCTGAACATATCAAGTTGAATAATCACAAATGTGCAAATCACGAAAAATTTATATTAGACTTCATCCACATGAAGAATGCCCCACTGAGCATAAAAGAAACACGCACAATACAAAAAATATAAACATACGCACAAGCCTTTGCAGGTTCAATGCCTTATCATGCTTATCTTCAAGGAGGACCCAGGGAATTACAGGTCGGTCAGCCTCACCTTGATCCCTAGGAAGGTGATGAAGCAGCTAATCCTGGAAACCATTTCCAGGCACATTCAGGGCAAGAAAATCATCAGAAGTCAGCATGGCTTCACCAAGGGGAAGTCATGTTTGATCAACCTGATAAAATTCTGCAATGAAATGACCAGCCTGGTAGATGTGGAGAGAGCAGTTGATATTGTCTACCTGGACTTAAGTGAGACCTTTGACACAGCCTCACCATAATATCCTCATAGACAAGCTCCTGATGCATGGGCTTGATAAGAATATAGTGAGGTGGATTGAAAATTGGCTGAATGTCCAGGCCCAGAGGGTGGTGATCAGTAGAACGAAGCCTAGTTGGAGGCCAGTAACTAGCAGTGTACCCCAGGGGTCAATACTGGGTCCAGTTCTGTTTAACATCTTCATTAATCATCTTGATGACGGAGCAGAGCGTGTCCTCCACAAGTTTGCTGATGACACAAAACTAGGAGGAATGGCTGATACACCAGAGGGTTGCACTGACATCCAGAGGGACCTCAACAGGATGGAGAAATGGGCTGACAGGCATCTCATGAAGTTCAATGAGGGGAACTGCAAAGTCCTGCCCCTGGGAAGGAAGAGCCCCTTGCACCAGTATACGCTGGGGGCCACCCAGCTGGAAACCAGCTTGGCAGAAAAGGATCTGAGGGGGGTCCTGGTGCACACCCGAGTTAAACATGAGCCAGCAATGTGCCTTTGCGGCCAAGAGGGCGAACGGCATCCTGGGCTGCATTAGATAAGTATTGCCAGCAGGTCAAGGGAGGATATTCTTCCCCTCTAACTCAGCAGTGTTGAGGCCACATCTGGAGTCCTGTGTCCAGTTTTGGGCTCACCAGTACAAGAGAGACTGGACATACTGGAGAGAGTCTAACAAAGGGCCACAAAGATGATGAAGGGACTGAAGCATCTCTTCTGTGAGGAAAGGCTGAGAGAGCTGAGCCTTAGAGAAGAGAAGGCTGATGGGGGATCTTCTTGGTGTATGTAAATACCAGAAGGAAGGGTGGAAAGAGGGCAGAGACAGGCTTTTTTCAGTGGTTTCATGTTGAACAGACTTTCGCTAAATAGTTAAAAAATAATACAAATTTTCATATTAATACCTCCTCCACATAGTCATGGCCCACTGGCTGGACATCACTTTGCAAGGCAGCAAGAGTTGTGGGAGTCACTGGTTCAGCTGCTGTGTCTGGTTTTACTTCCTGTGTTTGTACTGTAGCAGCAGGAGTTGTTTTAACACTTTCAGCTGATTTCATTTCTTCCAGTTTACTTCCTGTTGTCTGAAGCTTATTGCCACCTACAAATCAAAAAAGTTAGATCGTTAACTTTCATCAAATGGGAATGTGATTGCATATGATGTGCAAACTGAAGACTTTATTTGCAAATATCAATGTTCTGGCCAAAGCATTATCAATGTTCTAAATCAGTTAAAACTTAAACATATTTTAAATGCAATTAAAGACTTTTAACAATAAGTTTAACAACACTCAAGTTATTTAAACACTTAAGTTTTTATTTTAGCAAGAAGAACTTGCTTTTTGTAATTGCAATTTTCATTATTAATTTTCATGCTTTTTCAAAAGAGAGAGGACGGAATGGGAACATTTCAGCAAATTTATTTTAATAATCTCTTTTTTGTCATCAGATAATTTTTTTCATTTGTTAATGGATCCAAAAAAGAACTTCAAAACCTTATGTCTGTATTAACAAAGCCAGTATACTCTCATGTGTTGCAACTGCATAGGTCTTTCCTTCAAAGGCAGGATAGCTTGTTGTGGAAAAGCTGCTTCCCATCTCTAAATGTTTGTGACGCTCATTTCAGAAGTTTCCACTGTTAGATTTCTACCGTTACCAGGATGTTTCTGTTGCCCAGTTATCAACTGCCAATCTACTGCAGATTGTCTTAACAGCCCAGATTGTAAACTGAAATTAGGACCAACTGCACTACAAACTGCAATACTCCAGCAGCTACTACATAAAAAAAAGCAAAGGTGGGAGGCTTCTTATAAAGGCAGGAGAAGCCACCAAGAGAGGCCAGCTAGACACAACTGGGCAGAAAACACCATAAATTTTGAAGCAAAACTTTTATATAGATTCTTATTTTCATCTGTCAGTAATTCTCTTAAACACAATAGAGTTACTCATGCATAAAATTAACTAATACATTTGCTGCACTAAGTCTTAAAAAATGTTATAGAATAGGTTAGGTTTCAAAATAAAGACTGACTTCTGTACTTGCCAACAAAGTTTATTTTCGGTGTAGATATTTTCTTTACAGCTATATTAGCAGCGGTCGAAGATGTTTTGTTGTTGGACGCAGTGTTAAGTGGTGTATTTGCCGTGGGAGTAAGAATTTTCACTGCAGAGGATGCAACAGAGGAGTTCACAGTACTGCTGCTAGTTGCTATATTTGAAGCAGAGGCAGTTGGTTTGGAAGCAGATGTGGAGGTTGAGGAAGTAGCTTGGGTAACCACGTTTGGTTCAGTTGAAGGAATGGGTTTGCCAAGTTTTGTGTGCAACTTTACTACCTATAAGAATAAAGAGAAATTCATAGTATGATCTCACTGGAGTAACTATGAAAAATTAACACAAAATAACTGTAACTAAAAAAATCAGTATAATGAAAAAGTTAGCTATTGCTTCTTTGCAAAAAAAAAAAAAAAAGCTCATCATCTGTAACAAGGAAATAGTTAATAGTTATCTGACATTGTTTATTTCCATTAGAAATTGAGATATTTACTGCAAAAGCTGTGTAGATGAGAATGGAAAGCCAATAAACTCACAAGCCAGAACAACTCAAGAAAACATTTTGCTCCAACTGTTTCACCATGACTGCTTTATTGCCCGATTGCTTTTTACTCTCCCTCCAAAAATTGTAGTACATTGAACTATTTTGGTTCCAAATACTGTTTGTAAGTAAGAGTTATTTAATTCAGATTCAACAATACTGTCTTTTTTGATTACTGTATTTTAAGAGTATTCATATTGAAAGAATTTCCAGGTTACCAAGCAGAACTAACAGATTCCTTAGACAAAAGATCCCTCTTTTTTTTTTTAATTTAAAAAGCGTATCTGCAGAGACAGTTAAAGAGGATGCAAGAGGCATATTTCAGAGCTCTTCAGTATCTCATATAGAGTAAAGAGGTACATGCTTATTCTTAGAAATAATAAGCAGAGGCCTTTCCACAGCATGCTTGAAATAGAATAATACTTCTTTTTGGTGAAAGCTGACCATCACCTGAAAAAGCAATGCATGTAGTCTGTAAGAACAAAACACGCAAAATCAAAACTAAAGACTAAACTATCTAAACTATAGTTTTCGCTCTTGTACTAACAAAAAATGATATTAGGAAAATTGTTTTAAATCTGCTATGAGATTTATTTTAATAGGTATGATGTTACTGATGCCACTTTTGTACAGTGTTCTGAGATGCAAAGAGGTATAAAAGCTAACTATTAATACTGTATTTGCTACTGACTTTAATCGATCCAGAGTTAGGAGGAAAATTTGTAATATCTAAACAAACATTCTATGCTGCCATTGCATTTACTATTGTATGGCCATATTTAAAACACAGGTCACAGGGGTTCACAGTGCAGCCCAGTCTTTATTCCAGAATGCCCACCTAACTGCACCCCAACAGTAGGGAAAACATGCTTATCAAAAGTCCTCCAAACATCCTCATTATAAAGCCTACTACAGGACATTGTTCCTTGCTCCCATATGCCAATTTTCTTTGCAAGAAATACCAAGGACTGATGCATAAGAGTCCTGTCCCTTGGCACTGATTCAGCTCAGTGTTTCAAAGCACACTGAAAGATTCACAGCATCAGACAGACAAGACGAACATCAAGAAAAGTCTTGAAGAGAGATAGGGGGCACAAGCATGCTACCACATGTCCTCATCTTACTCTATGCCTTCTTCCTACAATTTACATACTTTCCCCAATACATCCTCTTCTAGTCGATGCCATGGCAATATTTTTCCCCCTTACTCCCAACAAGACCCTTCTAATAGTGAGTTTAAAGATAAGTTTGAAACAAAAAGCAGAATTATGTCTTTAAACAAAATAATTCAAATTATACCGTTTCTGCATATTTCCTCCTCTCTAAAAAGTGATGGGATGAAATATACGACTGACTTGCATAACAAGAACAAGAGAAAACTCTTACTTTCTGATGCTTGGCTCCACGGATATGGGCAGCATAAGCATCTGCCCCTGTACAAGACACATCACAAAGCTCACAGCGCAACTGATTCTGAGTTCCACGAGCAGAAGTGCTGCTGTTATTGGTGTTCTGGGAAGCTTTTAATGCTGCTTCTTTCTTTTTGTGTTTCTGGCCTTCTAAGTGTTCTTTATAAGTCTGTTTAAATAAACAACACACATACAATTAGCTGTCTTTGCACTGCTTGTTCATCATTCATGTGAATGAATACATGTACTACAGAACATAGCATAAAACACATGCTTTGTATATGAAATACTTCCTACACTGAATATTTCTTCCATATGACACCCCTAAGGCATTAGCAGGCCACTTCTAAGACCAAGCAATTTTCTTCTCCACCACCAGGATTCCACTTTCAGGTAATACAATATGGGCTTTTCTCCTCTAACTTCTCACTTCCCCAATCAAGTGCCCGTCAACAGTTATTACCACTGAAAACTTGATATGGTGAGAAAACTGTAGTTTCCTGCATTACATTCAATTATTCTTGATTTTGAATCTTCCTCAAACTACAAGACCACAGTGATCAAGTGTATCCAGAGAACTAAAAAAATCAATTCAAAAGAAGGTAGTGCACAAATAAAGCTGTGCTGAAAATGAAATGCAGAAGTTGATAGTTGTTCCTATACCAACACTGGCAACCTAGTGAGTAGAGAGGGTGGGAAATAATGACAAGTTTACCTAAAGAGTAAGAACTGTTTAGCCAGACACACAAATAAACGTTCTGCATAAACTGGTATCTACTTTTTATGCACTTGTACCCACTGTGAAACTAAACCGGGATGCTGGAATACAATGAAGAATTAACTTTCAGGCTTACAAATGTACAAAATTCATGTAATTCCATAGTTTTGAAAAAAGTATTTTCTAAGAAGTTTGCTATGCTAAAAAGGCAAATCAAATTCAAAGTTTAGAATATTTCTGAAGTCCAAGGCACAGCTGAAGCTCGTCTGTACAAGCTCAGAAGGTGTATCTTTTGGTCTTCTCATAGGAACTCTTTCTATGATAGCACACATTTTCATTTAATTATTCCTTCAGTAGAATTACAGAATCAGGTCTTTAAAAATTAACAAATATTCTTAAAGGGGTCAGTGTTTTAGCTGAAAAAATTATGACTAAAGTGTATAGCAGATTATTATATGATACAGGTACCTGTGGTCCAGCACAGCTGATCTTACAAACATCACAGTAGTGGATCTGGGGCGGTTTGGGAGGTTGTTTTGGTTTCAGTTGCTTATTTTGGAATGGTGCCTTTTTAGTAAAGGTGGTCCCTGTCCAAGCAGCTGTTGCAGCAGCAGCAGCAGCTGCTGCTGCTGCCTGTTTCTGTTGCTGCTGTTGCTGCTGGTAATAGGACGATGCAGCTGAATACACTGCGGCTTCATAGCCAGAATAAGAGGTACCTCAAAGATCAAAATAAAATAAATGTTACATCACTGTACATCATGTATCAATTACATAATAGACTAATTCAAAACATGTTGCATAATAGAGTTGGGGGGAGGACAGGGTATAAACAATTTATTGAGATTTTGTTAGGCAGTCTGAATTTTTCTTGATGTTTCACAATACACAAATACGCAGTTACCAATTTTATCAGGAATATATTTGACTTTAGACACATCTTTGCAGACACAGAGTTATGTTAGATATATCAAGCATCCTTAAAGAATATGTGAAATTTCCTGGTATAGCTGGTAAATCTGAGTATGATGTAACAAGAATTTTAATAAAAAATTTATCAAAGGCCACTTGAAGTAAGCAGTCTTCCAGAACCAGATCTGCTGTTCAGGTTTCAAAATGGCAAGACAGACAGACATGGAGGAAAAAATGAAGATAAAAGACAAAATGGCTAGTGCTACTACATTCCATTTCACTGATTTAAGTTGTTTTAGTGCAGAGAAACTGCTTGTCCGCTAAAACCTGGCTATGCAGTCCTTGATTTCTAGTATCAAAGTTGAATAAACCCAGGGAACTGGGCTTTCATACCTTTGAGCCAGTTTTCCCATAAACTTTCTACATCTACTGGTTCAACTATTTTAATCCTCTGATCAGGCTCTGTTCTCAAGGAAGTCTTAAAATCCCTTTTTAAATAGAAAACAAAACAAACAAAGTTCAAGGTAGCTATAATATGCCAATTGATTACCGTCTGGCCCTAAAGTTAATATCCTTTCACCTTTAACTACCTTTTTGGATTTCTAATGTTTGAAGGAAAGTTTATTTCAGCACACGTTTTCCTCCCATTTTGGATCAAGCCAACCCAAACTTACAAGATTTCTGGACTGCTCCTCCCTGTCTCTGTAACCACTGTTTGATGGCAGCATGCTCCCTTCCCATTTCCCTGCATAATATTTGTGTGGATGTGTTTCCTTATTTTTTCTATCCCCCATCTTTTCTCTCCAAACCTTCAGTAAGTCACAAAACATTGTGCATGTAGCAATGACAACACTTTGTATATTCTCACATGTAACAAACAGACACACACAAACATCAAACTTCTTTTAAAGACAGAGCAAAATATTTTGTCATTGTAACGATTTAAATGGCCAATACTTCTCAGTAGACTACGATGTAATCAAACAGGAACTGGTAAAATTCTGAGTATGTAAAGCCTCTCCTGTAACAACTGCAAAGATTCCAGCAACATAATATGCAAAATTCTTACCAGAGTAAGTAACCGCTGTTGTACTGTATGTTGCACTCTGAGTGTAGGATGGAACAACAGTAGCTGCAGCTGCTACTGGTTGCACAGTAGAGGATACTGGATATATAGAAAATGTAGTAGTTGCTGGACTTGGGGTTGCAGGTTTTATAGCTGTCACTTGTCGTGTTTGCTGGGCTTGGGTATACTGAGTTGCCCCTTGGCTATATCCTGCTTTTGGAGCTAATTAGGACAGAAAATAGAAGTGTACAATGATACATGTTTATTCCCCAGCATATTGTTAAGTATCAGTTAATATGGTTTGCATTTCATTCAGCTAAAATGTAACAAGTGGGTTTTGTTTTGTTTGGGGTTTTTTGGTTGGTTGTTTTTTGGTTTGTTTTTCGTTTTTTTACAATCATGGTTATGCATTGTGTACTATGTATCACATAGCTGCTTAATCATGTCACAACTCACACTAGAAAGCCACAGATTTATTCTCATTCAATGGTTTTACTACAGTACACTAAACCACACCCACACTTTACTATTATTTCTAATTAAAATAAAAAAAGTAAATAGGACTTATGCTTTGTAGCATTCATGATACCAATAATTAAAGAACTACACAGATTAAGTAACCAAAGAATTTAAAAAAGAGTCTTTCTAAGCAAGTTACCATCTGAACCCACCACCGACTATTTAAACCTACTTCAACAAGGTTTCTGGACAAATCAACAACAAGTTTGCCTAGAAGTATGTTTTGAGTATATTTAATAACAAACCAAACCTCAGAGATAGCTACTTATGGCAACGTCACAATAACGTTCAAGTTTCAGGTGCAGCAAATTTTTCTACACATTGACAGAGATTACATGACAAAATGGAAAAAAGAAATCTGGATAATGTGAAATATTAAAAAAAATATTTTTAAGGTATTAAAGTAGGGCACAGACTGTGTATAATGACAGGCCACTCACCTGTCTGGTAGTACGATTCAGCTACTGATGGCTGAGGCTGGGCAGCAGCAGCCACAGCCGCTGCAGTTGCTGTTGGCTGTTGATAGTATTGTTTGCTGTCATAAGCTACAGCTGGGGCTGTAGATCGAACATAAGAATAGGAATCCTAAAAATTCAAAAGAAAAAAAAAAAAAACAGCAAATTTCTCCTTTAAGTATATATCTGGAGTAATAAAAGTCATTAGCAGAGTCAAAGAAACAAGGTATTTTCTTCTGGTCTACTAAAGCAGATTTAAAAAAAAAAAAAACATTCACAGATACAGTGTATACAAATAAATGCACTGAAGAAATTAAATTTATGTTTAAAGATGCTTCAGGCCTGAAAACAACCATGATGGTCCTTTTCAGACTTAATACAAGAATTAACTTTAGGCTATTAAATCACTATCCCAACCAAATTATTTTTGTTACTGAAAAGCACCTACTCTCACTAGTTTTTCATAATGACTGTATCAGATTACATTTCTGTAAAATACGAAGCCAAAACCCACCACAGATCTCCACAAAAAGTGAATTTCTACAAGCCACAATAAATTCACAGGTTTACAAACACGACTCTATATTGCCTTTAAAAACCCTGTCATTAACAATACTTTTGCTTATATTTTTTAGAGTATGAAAGAAGTATTTTTAAAGCCACCCTTAGTTTTTGGTGTACCAAATAGTCCATTAGGGAACCCTATCTAGTCTATAATGGCAAGGCAAGGAGCCCATCTGACACCTCTAGAACTCAGAGGTTGGCTAGTAAGCTTAGAAGGTGAGGGCCTGGCAGCCACAGTACTCCTCTTTCCTGCAGAATTTTCACAAAATCACTTGGAAGTAAACATCTGTTCATTGTTTATTGTGTGAATGTCTAAATCTTAGCTACTGCAGTACTAGTGCTGATAATCTTCTTATATGGGCTATATGAGACTGCAGTTAACTTCACATTCTATCAGTTTTCACTATTAAGTAATTTGAGTTGTACTCAAACTGTGATTTACAGAATTAAAAAATAGAAACATCATCACATTCTCTTATCTAAACAGGCCACCTCCCTTTAAAGTATCATTTAAAAATCATAGAACAGAAGTAATTTTTTTTTGGAACCCACCTGGTAATTTTGTGTTGTGACAGGCGGTGGTGGTGGTGGAGCTTCTTGTTGCCTCTGCGTATAACCATAATCTGTAGCTGTGTGCGCTGTAGGATAGCCCCCATACGCAGCAGCTGTGGCAGCAGCTGCAACAGCTACTGGAGCAGGCCTGGCTACTGCAACTGTAGCTGCTGCTGGAGCATAGGCTGCAGTAACGGTGTGCGCAGCAACTGGTGCCTGGTGGACAGTGTAGCTAGCAACTGTAGTTGGATGGGAATAGGCTACACCCGAAGCTGGCTGCTGGCTGTATTAGAAAAAGATAGTAAATAAATAGTTATTACAGCAACATACTAGGCCAATGCCTCACATTTCAAAACCCCAGATTTGATTAATACTTGCCTGTTCTACAAACAGACCTGGAACAGCTATCTACCTATGCATACTCTTTAATGGCTTTTATTACCCCTCTTCTACCCCCATTTAAAAGGCTGTATAATTTTGAAATTTCTGCAGACGCACACACATCATGCACGTGATTACTTTCTTAGCAAGGAAGGCGTTTGTGGTGTTTTGCTTTGGTTTTTTTTTCAAGCAGTGGGATGAAAGTCTTTCATTCAAAATACAGAAGTCTTAAACTGCTATCTTTTCATGACTGACAAGTTTTTAAATGCTTTAGCAGTCCTTCAATAAAACTGAGATACCTGTCAAATTAAGAAAAACACTACTTTTCTGTGAAAGCTCATTACTGACCTGCACTTGCATGAAGTTTTTCAATAAACCTTATTAAAGTAATGAGATTATAGAGACTTCCATGAAAATTAGCTCAGAACTCTTACGTTTAAGGCAGAGACACTTTAAATGCACATCTGTGATAGGGGCCTTCTCCCACAAAACTTTAGAATTATAAAAGCTGGCCCCACTCACTTGTACAGAAGTCCACTGCCTCACAAGATGAAGCATCAAAAGAAATGACAGTCAGACTGAGCAAGAAGACTGCTACCAGAGGTCTGGCCATCTTCCAGACACATGCTGAGACTAATCTGTCTCACTAATATTTGCAGGTAGGACATTAATATGTGGCTATTTACTATGAGTGAGTAAATATTAACAGTGGAAATAAGAAATGATGGCTTAAAAGTTTAATTATTTGAACAGAAACTAATATTATTGTCCTATATTGATGTGTAACTGTGGATTATGTTATTCTACATTGGTATGTAACTGTGCATAGAATATTTATTTCAATTTTTAAACAAATAAAGTAAACCATGCAAAATATCACTATCTGGAACAATGATATGAAGTGGGGTTGAGGGATTATTCTGAATTTAGTACACCTCCTGCACTGTTGTTCAATAATATTTAAGAAACTCTACAGGGTTTCACACCTCTATAGCACCATTAAAAGATAGTTCAAAACCAACTCCATGACTATGAAGGAGATAGTATCCCCTATTTTTTAGAAAAAAATAGAAAAATGAAATTTCATTTGAAGCAAATGTACTCAGTGGCACAATGAAATGCAGTATGGTTATGCTCAAAACCAAAAGGAACAAGTTACAGTATTTTTTCTTAAAGTCTTCGATATTCTTTCTGACACAACTACCAGAAACAAAGAACCTTTTAACTACACATACTATTGTTTTTTTGCAAAAAACATTTCCATGACTCCCTTGCATTCAGTAATTTTTATTCATTTGTTCGTTTTTAGAAAAACTGGTTTTGTCATTTTAATTACAGCAGAACCCATTAATTTCAATATATTAAAAAAAAAAAAACCAAAACATTCTTACAGCAGAAACAGAAAATTTTATTACTATTGGACTTCCATGCCTGGACTCCACCTTCTTCCCATCATAGGTCCCTGATTGCTTAAAAGACCACTTGTATTCCATCCAAATTTAATTCACTTGGGAGCTGTACTCACAATTATGTTTCATTTTATTTTCCATTTCTTAGCATAACAGTAGAAGGAAAATACTCAGAACACTTTGGTGTTCTGCTTGAACACTGCTTGAAACAATCCCTCCTACTGGACATACATAGGAAGAGTCTCTGTTTTGTCAGTTTAAGGTGAGAAATTGGCCTCCACCAGAAAATCAAGACTACTATTTTAGGATGGTAAAAGTGAATGACAGTCAATAAAATTGGGCTACATTATCTACATAACTTACAGTACAGAAGTGTAAAATATTCACAAATTCTGAGGTAATTATCATTATCATATATACCTACTAAAACCACATTAAACTGAGATAACAGACAGCAGACTGCAGTTGAACGTATCAATAGTCCAATACTGCCAACACGGGAAGTTTTGCTTCACCCTATCTCCACTCTTATTCTTCCCTCCTCTCATATACCAGACCTGGCTATGCCACCCTATTCCATCCCTGGTGCTAGTTCTGCTACTTGTCAAGCTATTCAGTGCACTGATTTAACTCATTAATCTAGCAGAAAATGACAAGAATTTTTTTTTTTCTGGGTTCGTTTCCTAATGTGGTAGAAATATTAGAAACATTGGAGCTTAAGAAAAAGTCTGCTGAGTGCCTGAACCCACATAAGTTATACACAGGGAAGCAGGGAAAAAAACGGGAGGAGGAGAAAGAACAGGAACCTGTCCAAGACGCATTAACTTCCAAGCTCTTCCAAGTTTCATGAAACCAGGCTTAAGTTACTCTTACAAAACACGATCCAGTGCTCACAATCACTGTGAAGTAACCGTACTAGTTAATGTATCAAAGAAAATGTCTTTGTTCTCAGAATAAATATGATTAAAGCTACCTGACAGTTTTCAGTATTTAATATTGTGAAGCGATTAGGATCATTATCAGCAGGACTATTAACAAGATTCTGGTACAGGCAGTTCATTTCTTCAGTGCTATTTTTGTAACAAACTTCCTTATCATGGTATAGAATTGACAGCCCAAATCATTTGATTTCTAAGGCTAATACAGTTCTATGACCATGTTTACTTTAGCAAACCTGTTCCCCTTGCTGCTGCAACATCATGCAGAGCTAGTGATCGAGTTTGCAAGACTGCAAGAAAAATATGGTAGAATTGACTGCTCCATCCTTTTTAAAAGTTATGTTACATGTTACAGAAGTTCAGTGACATCTTTTCTAAATTGATGACATTCCTTTTTTTCCCCCCATGCTCTTACTGAAAACCTTTTAACATTAAGATGACCAAATATTTTCATGTAATTAATTTACATAAAATGATTCTATGAAAGTGGTTACGTGCTAACTTCTTCATTTAACTTACAAGAGTTTTTAATCCTTGTTTGGTGATCAGTGCCTCATGACATTTGCTGACGTGAACTTAGTTCCTCCTAGATTATTTTGGCAGACTTCCTATGCCACTTTCTTGCAGGTCATCTGCGCACCTATCCTAGTATTATCTATTCTTCTTTCTTGACTACAGATGGCAAGAACTGTATGTACCACTTCAGATGAAGTTTCAGCTATGCTACCCGCTCTGTTCCACACAGTGCTTTTTTTCCCCAAACACCCCAGCTTCCTTAAAGCAGCTTCTTTTAAAGTTACCTACGTATTGACAGTATTTTCCTTGCATCAAATATCACCACATGCCATACTAATATAAATACTAAGTAAGACTCAGAGCCAATCCCTAGGGAATTCCACTGCAATTATTCCTATTTGATAATCTCTTTCCTAATTCTACTAACCACCCCCACCAGCTCCTTTCCTACAATTCTTTTACTAATCTCTACCTTAAGCAATAATTTTCAATACTATACCACATCAAGTATCTCAACTTAGTCCCAAAAAATAAGACTCAAAAAGATTTAGGCATGTGATCAAGTTATTAGAGCAACACTGAAATACAGTATGTCAGCTGAGCCATGGTAAGAAACCACATGCGTGTTCTTCTCCACAACAAAGTAATTCAGTTTAGCTTAATCCCCCAACAAAGTGGGAAAAAGTTGAAACCAAATTACTCTGTACGCTCTATGTGCTAAGGATATGCACACAGGTACTGCAGAACACCAGGCAGAGAAGCTAACTCCTTGACCTGGTAACAGCTAGTTTTCTTTGCTGAACATTTTTTCTCTTCCCCAAAATAAATTCTAATATCCCTATTAGCATCTTTGCCTTCAAGGAATTCCATGTCTCTCTTCACATGAAAAGATACTCAGTCCAATTGGCTTAACTTAAGGTGGAGCTCAAAAATCACAGAATAAATTAGGTTGAAGCAAAGATCTGGACATCATCTGTTCTAACCTAGTACTCAGCTAATTTTGAAGTTACATTAGGTTTCTCAGGGCTTCACCCAGTCAGGTTCTGATCATCTTCAAGAATGGAGATTGCAAGATTGCTCTAGACAACCTGTTCCAGTGTTTAAGCACCCTCAACGTCAAGATTTTTTTCCAGTTTATAAAAGTGTTGGTTTCAGAAGTAAATGAGTTCTAGGCCAACATTTACATAAGGCAAACCCAGTTTGTGACCAATGTAACGTCATATTACAATTCTTAGTGTTTTAATTTACTATCAAAATAAACATCAATCTTTGATTGAAGAAGTTATGGGTGAAGGACTTGGCAGCTTCAAATCATACTCTGCTCTATTGCTATTACCTCTTCTGCCAGAAATTTTAATTCAAAAATAATGTATTTTATTCATACCACAACTATTTCTTTAGCTGATCATAACAGTAAGTGTTTCCCCACCAAGCTAACTTTGATTTCTATTTTCTAGGAACAACGGACATTGTTTGATGCTCATCTTCCAGCTCAGGTTTCTGTTTCGCTCTGTTTTCACTATCCCAGTCAGAGCCAGTTTACCATCTACATCTTGCGCTCAATTACTCCACCCTAGGTTCTGTAGATGTACGTTTTAGTCAAGTACAGAAGGTAATTTCCAGCACCCTACGTATTGTGTTTTGTCTCTCCCTACCTGCTTTAAACTGTTACATGCATACCGCTATTTCCCCAGGCTCTTTGCTGCCTCCTCCCAAATAAGCTTTCTTCTATTCAGTTTTACACCCCAGTATATAACCAGCTTGCCCTCATCTTCCACATCTTACCTAAGTAACCTCAAGATCCAGAGAATTAACTACTTATTCACAACTATTGTACTACAGTGCATGAGAAGTATTTTTTGTAAAACACCTCTGACTCAAATCTTTGAATAATACCTATTCTAATTTCTACTGACACTAATGATGGGAAATATTAATTTCTCCAATGCATTAGTACTAGAACAAGTGCCTTATATTATGAAATACCACTACGATATTAAACCTCCTAGACAAGACTGACTGCAGTGAGCTGTGACCGTGCATCTTTCTCCACACTCATCTCCAATTCCATCTCAATCTGATTTTCTGGGGGGTGAGGGGCCACACTGGCTCACAATCTTGCAGAATTCATTCCAGAGCAAAGGCCACAGCAAAAGTTAGCCTTGTTCGCATTGCCATCTGATATACAAAACTCCTTTCACTAAGCGAACCTATGTTTTCCCAAGACAGGTGCGTGTTTTGCCCTGGTACTTTGCAACCTGGACGTAAGACTAACACTGCAGCTGCTTTTACTGTATGAACATTTGATATTATTGTGTATACTCAGAACTGTGATTCTGAAACAGTATAATACGTAAAAATCTTTTTCTCATTTGCAAAGTCTCCACTCCAAAACACCGAGGCATCAAAGAACCATGAAGATCACCCTGCCCAATTCTACACCACAAAATATATTAAGCTATAGTACAGCTTTAAAAAAATGCCTAATTCTAGGTAGATACTTGGCCAGGGAAATTCCAACCTCAATACTCACATTTGTCCAAATTGTATTAAAACACCAGCAGACATTTGTTGCTCCAAAACATATTTCTTGTGGTTTTGGGTTTGTGTTTTTTTTTTTTTTTTTTTCTTTTAAAGAAGTGATTCTCAGGCTAGCTTAGAAGAACATTTAAGAAATTCTTAAAATATTTTTTTAAATACAAATATCTTGAACTAACCCCCCCCCCAATTAAGGCTTTTTTCTTAACTTCTAACTTTTAAGAACTCTACAACCTGCGAACAAGCTCTCAGAACAGAATGTGTTAGCCATCACTACTCCATATTAGTTATTAAAATAACTAGATTAATTTCATATTTCTGTTCCCCTTGTCAAAACCCAGAATATTTCAAGGAGCAATTAAAAACCTTTTCTGAACTGCACAAAGATCTTCAACAAGGAAGCTAGCAGTGTTTATATATAGAAAAAGAAATATGGACTTCCAAAGTGAAAAAAAGCTGGCAGCACACATAAAATTATTAAATCAGAAGCTGGCTAGGAGGCAGAAATTGCTGATCAATAATTAATGAAGTATTGGTGTCCACTTAGCAAAACATTGTTCTCCAGTTCCAAAACCACATGGGTTGTCTAACTTAAATAGATATACAATACAGGTTTGTAAATGAGCAAGATTCTGTCACAGAAAAAGCTTAGATCAGAATTTGTGTTATAACTATTAGATCTAATATAGCAGAACCCTCACTTTTTAGTTACTTTCACATAGCAACACTCATAGAAGGTCTGGATTTCCTGTAATATATCAGCCTAAGAATGACAGAAAATTAAGAGCAATTAGGAAACAAATACTGAATTCTCTTCTATAGAACTTTGTGTTCTTTGTCGTTTCCAGCTATTGGCCTTTTCTAGTAAAAGAGTATTGAGGCTTTTTTTGTAGAAAAGTAAATAGAAAGCTTTTTTTTTCCACGTTAACACCACAAAGAAAATACAACACTTTGATATAATGCTATCTATTTTGCCAGGTGATAACTTCAGATGATTTAAGATTGTAAGATATTTTATTTCCACATTATGATACATGCATTGAGAAACTTAATAAGGTATCTGTGGCAATTATTGTCCAAGGAACACACTGTCAGGAAAACAATCTATTTCCATATAAGATACATAGCACATAGAAGGTATATATAGAGGAAGCACATGAAAGGTTCCCTGTAAGTCTTGCTTTTCATCACAGCGACTTATTTAATTTAAAAACGAAAATGAATTGCAATTCACGTGCGTGTAAGCTTAAGAAGAACAAAAACGCTGATCTCCAGAGCATCTCTGTACTAACAACCAACCCACACACATTTAACCTGTTGCTACTTCAGCTCCGTTTAGGGTGCCGAACACCAAAAACTCTCTTCCTAGAGGCAAAACACACTTTTTTATACTATTATTTTTCTGAAGAGTGCTATTTTGATGCACAGTTAAGATCAGGACTAAAACCAATTTTGTCTCCATCCACATGAAATATTGCACTACAGTAAGTTGTACTTTAGAAGTGACTTTACTTCTCTTTTTCTAGAGCCTGTCACTCACTACGTGCATAAAATTCCAATGAAGATTTAATATATCTTTTTGGAACTTTAATGAAAATTATTATTTCCCAATACTACAATTTTATGAAACAAACAGTGTTTGTAATGCAATTCACTAAGAATCCTAAGAGATGCCTAAAGGCATTACAAAGGTGCAATCCCCTCTTGAATCGTTAAATTTCAGCAGCTCTACGGTTTAACTACACAAGCCTGAAAAAGACAGTTCTTTGTAGCAATTTTGAGTTTCCCTTCCTCTTCCTTGTTTCTAAAAACATCCTTGAGTCATTCCATTACAAACAAAAAATACTGATTGCTACTAGATAGCTAAACCGTGTACTATCAATAACTCACCCCTAAGATGAATATCCTCATGTTTTCAACACACCCTTACAGCTTTGTTAATCTGCACATATAGTCTCACGACCTGATTTAAATGAGATCAAATTCTGCAATGTTTCCCTCACTGTACGTGGAACTGCAAGTGTCTCTAACAATAATGCAATACATGCTTTGTATCTACTTTCCTTTACTCAGTTGCATACAATGGACAGCTCATTGCCTATGCTGCTTTCTTTGCTACCAAAACACTGATTTTATTCAAGTCTAGTCAACAGCCATGTTCACAATGATAGTATGCAAGACAAAAAGAACTGAGCTTGAGATGTTAAGTCTGTCTGCAAAAGTACCAACTACTAACATTTTCTCTGTCAAAATCACAGAATCAAAAAATAGGTGAGGTTGGCAGGGACCTCTGGAAGTCATCTGATTCAACTCGGCTGCTCAAGGCAGGCCACCTACAGCCAGTCACCCAGGACCATGTCCAGACAGCTTTTGAATATCTCCAAGGATGGAGACTCCAAGTTCCCTGGGCAACCTGTGTCAGTACTCAGTCACCCTCACAGTAAAAAGCGTTCCCTGATGTTCAGAAGGAACCTCCTGTGTTTCAGTTTCTGGTGATTGCCTCTGGTCCTGTCACTGGGCACCACTGAAAAAAGCCTGTCTCTGCCCTCTTTCCACCCTTCCTTCTGGTATTTACATACACCAAGAAGATCCCCCATCAGCCTTCTCTTCTCTAAGGCTCAGCTCTCTCAGCCTTTCCTCACAGAAGAGATGCTTCAGTCCCTTCATCATCTTTGTGGCCCTTTGTTAGACTCTCTCCAGTATGTCCAGTCTCTCTTGTACTGGTGAGCCCAAAACTGGACACAGGACTCCAGATGTGGCCTCAACACTGCTGAGTTAGAGGGGAAGAATATCCTCCCTTGACCTGCTGGCAATACTTATCTAATGCAGCCCAGGATGCCGTTCGCCCTCTTGGCCGCAAAGGCACATTGCTGGCTCATGTTTAACTCGGGTGTGCACCAGGACCCCCCTCAGATCCTTTTCTGCCAAGCTGCTTTCCAGCTGGGTGGCCCCCAGCGTATACTGGTGCAAGGGGCTCTTCCTTCCCAGGGGCAGGTTCCCCTCATCGAACTTCATGAGATGCCTGTCAGCCCATTTCTCCATCCTGTTGAGGTCCCTCTGGATGTCAGTGCAACCCTCTGGTGTATCAGCCACTCCTCCTAGTTTTGTATCATCAGCAAACTTGCTGAGGATGAAGATGTTAAAGAGAAAAAATGCTAACTCTGACAAGCTCTCTATAAAAGCAAAGAAACATCACTAGTATGGAAAATCATATTCCATCCTTAAAACATTCTATATTTCCTGCCTTAAGCTACTACTTTGCTTTTCTAGTACCAATAATGCAACTACACTTTAACCTACCATTGTGGCATTTTAGTAGCAGACAAATTTTTACATGTAATTTAACACCCCAGAGTTAAGCCTAAAACTGTCAATCCATTTTGAGGTTACAGCTACAAAGGACATAACTATACCATTAACAGAAAAGCTTCCCCAAGTGCTCGGTTCCTATAGACATGAGTCTGCTGCAAATTTCACCTAGTTGGCAGACTTCCCCCTAAAAATGACAAAGGCTCCTCTGATTAGTAAGGCACATTTTCTCCCCAATTGCCACCACCTCCTCTGTCTCCCCATCATTAGTCAACTGCAATACTGGCATACAGCCCATGTTAACAAACCCAAAGCCCCTTATTGCTTTTCTAATGTTGGCATACCTCCTTTGACAGTGGGACCCCAATGATTTGAAAATAAGTCTATCAAAATCTTTTCACAAATAGCAGTAACTTACTAGAGGCTTCTTGTGTACATTAAGTAACCCAGAACAGCACGTTTAGGATAGCAGTTAACATTGGTTGAAGAAAAGAGAATCAGCACCACACCGCTCTATCATATTCAGTGAAATCTCTTTTGCTAAAAATGCATATGCTTTAAGATGTGATGCAACTCGAGATAGCATGGACATAAAATTCGCAGAAGGAAAGAATTCAGAGTTTTTATACTATGATATAGGTACATTCATCCTATGACAAAACTATGATTACTTCAATTTTCCGTGCATTTAAGAATAGGCCGTGAGAGTGACTTCTGTCATGATCATCATCATTATTATTATCCTTGTCTGTTATTGTTCTATTAAACCATCTTTATCTCAACCCATGAGTTTTTTTTTCTTTTCCCTTTCTCCTCCTTTTCTCCCCACCCTTCTGAGGGTAACAGGGGGTAAGCAAAGCAGCTGTGCGGTCAGAGTTTCTGGCTGGGGAGGTTACTGGGATAGGCATTGAAGACAAAAGTTAATTGGAAGTATTAGCAAATGTGAAAAGAAAAACTCCACCCCCAAACAATTATCAACAGCCAATGTATCCATCCACAGCATTTCACCTTCTTTCACTGTTCTACACCAGCCACAAGTATCCTGTAATTGTACTTGAATGCCAAACCAGCTATAATTGCAAGAGTTCACCTCCACATGGTTGCCTAGAAGATTGCACCTTAACCTACCCTCACAGGTACTGTGGTCTGCTCTGGACCTAAACTGCTAAAATTGCCTTTGTCTGTGAAGGCCTGCCACACTTAGTAATATTCATGCTACTTGAGGGAAATTCAAAGTTAACAAATCACTCCTAACTACCCAAGAATCTCCCATCTGCAACCTGTCTCATTAGAGCAGGGACATGGTATGAACATCACCAAGATGAAGCTCAGACACTTAAAAGATTCTTTGTGTTCTTAACAGAAACCAAAATCTTAACACAAGACTACCACATTTGCACACTTCTCTGTCCAAACATGCTTCAACGCACCTATCCTCCAGCAGGATCCCCACATTCCAATCACCTAACTTTAGATTAAAGGCATAGCTATGCCTCTCTCCAGCACTGAATTGGGAATGCTACCATTTTTTACACACAAAAGACAAGCCAATATCAGGTTGTTTGTTTCAAACTGAATAGACACACAGTGGTTCAGGTGACCTACAAAGCGCACACACACAAACAAAAAAGGACTAGTATCACCAAATTCCAAATTTATTTCAGGCTCCTAAATAGATGAATGAATAAGTAAGTGACAGAGGACGTTTGCGTTGCATGCAGGTTTATAACCTCAGGCCCTAATACCACCACTATCAGAAAGTGTAAATTGTAAAGGTATTGCAATGTTCAGAGAAATTTCCTGTATTGGTATTTGCATAATCTAATGCTACCCTCATTAAGTCATGGTATTATTACCAGGTAGTGCACACAAAGAATTTTGAATGAGTGGGCAGCAGGAAATTTTATGCAGGGACAACACTGAAAGGAACAAGAACACTTCTAATCCATTATTTACAGGTTTAAAGGGCACTTAGCTTTTTTGCTGCCTTTAATTAAATATGAAATGAGTTAAGATTTCAAATGTGCTTTATGAAAACTAGTATTTATGAACTAATAAAGACAGACATCTATTCCCTTATCTAGTCAATTCAGGGAACCATACTGCTTACACTGTTACAACAGTAAATATGCTATCAACTCCTGCACACACTACACACAAATTTCACGAATCCAAGATCTAACATCTGAGCAGCTACAAATCTGGCCTTTATAACTGCTTCAAATATCAGTATTTAATGTTAAAACTATATTCCTTGGGCAAATTTTAATTTATCCTTCGTGTGAAGGACGAGGGAGTATTTAAATGATCCACCATGGCCACGCATAAACCACAATTACAGGAAGACATGATCTCTATGCCAATAATAGCTTCACCATCTTTTCAGTTGTTGATTTAAAGAAGCTATTTCCTTGAACCAAATAGTTCTAATACACTGTCCCATCACTACTATTAATGCAAATTAGAATGTTGTCATAGACATATAAAGACCATCAGATCAGGAAGAGGAAGTCGATGAGGCCTTCTACAGACAGCAGGAAACAGCCTCACGATCACAGGCCCTGGTTCTCAAGGGGGATTTCAACCACCCTGATACTTGCTGGAAAGGCAACACAGACAGGCACACACTGGAAGCTTCTGTGGAGCACTGATGATAACTTTTTGACACAGGTGGTGGAGGAGTCAACGAGGAGAGGTGTGCTGCTGGAGCTTGTGCTAACAAAGACAGATGACTAGTTGGGGACATGAAGGTTGGGGGTAGCCTTGGCTGCAGTGACCATGAGATGGTGGAGTTCAGGATCCTGCGTAGAAGCAGCAGGGCAAAAAGTAGAATTACAACCCCAGACTTCAGGAGAGCTGACTTTGGCCTCTTCAAAGACCTACTTGGAGGAATCCTATGGGTTAAGGCTCTGGATGGTAGGGGTGTCCAAGACAGCTGGTTAATATTCAAGCACCGCTTCCTCCAAGCTCAAGATCGGTGCATCCCTATGAGTAGGAAATCAAGCAAAGGAGGCAGAAGACCTGCATGGACTAGCAAGAAGCTTCTGGAAAAACTCAAATGGAAGAAGGAAGTTTACAGAATGTGGAAGAAGGGACTGGCCACTTGGGAGGAACATAGGAATGTTGTCAGAGTATGCAGGGATGCAACAAGGAAGGCTAAGGCCCTCTTGGAATTAAACCTGGCAAGGGATGTCACGGACAGTAAGAAGGGCTTCTTCAAGTACATCAGTAGTAAAAGGAAGACTGGGGAAAATGTGGGCCCACTGCTGAATGAGGTTGGTGTCCTGGTGACAGAGGATACAGAGAAGGCGGAGCTACTGAATGCCTTCTTTGCTACAGTCTTTACTGCGAAGGCTGGCCCTCAAGAATCCCAGATCCTGGAGGTAAGAGAGAGAGTCTGGAGAAAGGAAGACTTTCCCTTGGCCGAGGATAACCGGGTTAGAGATCATCTAAGCAAATCTGACACCCACAAATCCATGGGCCTTGATGGGATGCACCCACGAGTGCTGAGGGAGCTAGCAGATGCTACTGCGAAGCCACTCTCCATCATCTTTGAACGGTCATGCAGACAGGAGAGGTGCCTGAGGAATGGAGGAAAGCCATTGTCACTCCAGTCTTCAAACAGGGCAAGAAGAAGGACCCAGGAAACCGCAGGCCAGTCAGCCTCATCTCCATCTCTGGAAAGGTGATGGCACAGCTCATTCTGGAAGTCATCTCTAAGCATGTAGAGAAAAGAAGGTTTTCAGGAGTGGTCAACATGGACTCAGCAATAGGAAATTATGCTTGACCAATGTGATAGCCTTTTAGGATGGCATGACTGGCTAGGTGGATGAGGGGACAGCAGCAGATGTTGTCTACCTCGACTTCACCAAAGCTTCTGACAATGTTTCCCATAACATCCTCATAGGTAAGCTTAGGAAGTGTGGGTTAGATGAGCAGTGAGGTGGACCAAGAATTGGCTGAATGGCAGAGCTCAGAGGGTTGTGATCAGCAGCACAGTCTTGTTGGAGGACTTCAACCAGCAACGTTCCCCAAGGGTTGGAGTAACGCCATCACAAGTATAAATCGGGAGAGGAGTGGCTGGAGAGCAGCCCTGCTGAAAAGGATCTGGGGATGCTAGTTGACAGCAGGTTCCACGTGACTCAGCAGTGTGCCACGTGACTCAGCAGTGTGCCCTGGCAGCAGAGAAGGCAAAACACATCCCAGGGTGCGTCAAGCCCAGCACAACCCACCGGTCAAAAGAGGGGATTATCCCACTGCATCCAGCATTGGTGCAGCCTCACCTTGAGCACTGTGTGCTGTTCTGGGCCCCACAAGTTAGGAAGGATGTGAAGGGACCTGAATGCATCCAGAGGAGGGCAGCCTGTTCCAATGCTTAACAACTCTTTTGGTGAAGAACTTTTTCCTAATATCCATCCTAAACCTCCCCTGGCACAACTTGAGGACATTTCCTCTTGTCCTATTGCTTGTTACCTGGGAGAAGAGGTCAATCCCCACCTCTCTACAACCTCCCTTCAGGTAGTTCTAGAGAGCAATAAGGTCTTCCATCAGGCTCCTTTTCTCCAGGCTAAACAACCCCAGTTACCTCAGCTGCTCCTCATAACACTTGTGTTCCAGACCCCTCACCAGCTTCACTGCCCTCCACTGGACACACTCCAGCACCTCAGTGTCTTTCTTGTAGTGAGGGGCCCAAAATTGAACACAGTACTCGAGGTGGGGCCTCACCAGTGCTGAGTACAGGGGAACAATCACTTCCCTAGTCCTGCTCACCACACTAGTCCTGATGCAGGCCAGGATGCTGTTGGCCTTCTTGGCCACCTGGGCACATTGCTGGCTCATATTCTACCAGCTGTCAACAAACACACCCAGGCCCTTCTCCACCAAGCAGCTTTCCAGCCACTCTTCCCCAAGCCTGAAGCACTGCATGGGATTGTTGTGAACCAAGTATAGGACCCGGCACTTGGCCTTGTGGAACCTCATACCATTGGCCCCTGTAGAGCCATCCTACCCTCAAGCAGGTTGACACTCTGGCCTAACTTAGTGTGATCTGCAAACTTACTGAGGGTGCACTCGATCCCCTCGTCCAGGTCACTGATAAAAGTATTCAAGAGAACTAGCATCTGATCAAGTTTCTGATTAGCTCTCATAAAACAACTTGCTGCTTTGAGCAACATTTTAAAAATCCATGGATTAGGTTGGTGGCTAGAAAATTTTTTTTGGTTGATTTAGATGTCAGCTTATAAATTAACTATGCAGAGAAACATCCATTTGTTTATCTATTATCCTGGTTTCTAAGAAAGCAAGAATTTTATTATTCTATAAACTGTTACTTCAAATACAATCTTAGAACAGTTGTAACAATCTTAGAAGAGTTGTTGCAATATTAAATCTTTTACTATCTTCCCCTGCCACCACCATCTCTTTCTCAAATATACTGGAGTGCAACGAACATTTTGTAGCACTCCATAAACAAGCTCCTAAGTACCTGCCAAGTCTGTTTAATGAAGGTAAGGTCCCTTTTAGACATTTTAAGTGACTCCTGTGTTTTCTGCTCAAAATATTAAATTAATTCTTATGAAAGGACTGCTTTAACACTGATTGCCTTGTCTCTTCACTTTCAGATGTGGTAAACATACCAACCATTTTCCAGATGTAGAGTCTTTTACAGATATCAAATGAAATAGCATCTTTCATTTGTGATAGCAAAGGAAAAAGCTTCTTTCAATCAGTTTTTCCATTTTCTCAAGAACACATGTAGGATTAACTAGGAAGACAAGTTTTGAACCTGAACGTTATTCCAATTACATATTTTTATATTGCAGTTCAAATGGGAATTTCAAATGAGTTGTTCAGGTTTGTAAGTCTAGAGACCACCTCAGCTCCACAATAAAAGGAATAATAATTTAAAAAATTTATCTCCACTTCAAAACTGCAGACATATGGATCTCAGTTTATTCTCTTAAAGATAACAAGCTTACTTACAAAAAAAAAAAAGAAAAACCTATTTAGAAACTCCTTCATAGCCCAAGACAACCTAATTTCAAATTTCACTATAACTGTCAAGTAAAATGACAGGACAAAGGGCAATGGGCACAAGTTGGAACATAGGAAGTTCCATTCAAATACACGGAAAAACTTCTTTACGGTTAGGGTGACAAGAGCACTGGCACAGGCTGCCCAGGGAGGCTGTGGAGTCCCCTTCTCTGGAGATTTTCAAGACCCGCCTGGATGCAGTCCTGAGTAATGTGCTCTGGGCAATCCTGCTTTGGCAGGGAAGTTGGACTAGATGATCTCTAGAGGTCCCTTCCAACTCTGAAAATTCTGTGATTCCATGATCCGTAAAAATATAAACATACTGTGAACACCTAATCTTAAAAGAACTAGAAGACAAGCTAAGTTTAATCCTTTCCTTTAAGTATTAAACATTGGAGTCAATGAAATTTAATGTACTTTACACCCATTTCCAGGAAAAAAATAGATAATAAGAATAGATTGGGAGTCATTCCAAGACCTCCATAAAACCTTATATTCCTGAAAACTATGTTAGGTATGCAATTTTTATTAGCTACTTAACAGCAGCACACATCTGCATTCGTTTGTTAATAATGTCTCATATATTTGCTTTATTCTTCTGTTTTTCCCATTAACCAAGACTTAGGAGTCCAGGAAGGTCTTAATTACATATTTATGAAATAAGTAACGTGGATTCAAATGTGAACCTTAAGGTGCTGCTCCAATACAAGCAGAAATGTGAAGATGTTCCTGATTGTACCTATTCTTTGCCAAATTAAGTAACCTGATTTCAGAAAAGGTGAAATAATAGATGCTAGCAATTACTTTTTAACACTCTGATACACAATTTACACACACAAAAACTATAAAGATACAAAGACTTACAGCAGCATGTCTATAGAAGACGTACAGTTACAGGTCCCCAAGCGCCACTATAAGACCTACTCCTGATCTTGGATACCAAAGTAGCAAATCTTTTTAAAAGGTGCCTGGCCCTGAAAGTACCTTCTCTACTTTCTTAGAGACATTGATTATAACATTGCTTCAATGGAATGAAGTCCCCTGTATTTTCTGGTGCTTCAGCTCTTCCCTTATCCATTCAGCCTCCCATAAGTTGGGTTCATATAATTCTAACCGATGTTAAAAAGCATTCTGTCCTCCCACACTGACATACGTGGGGGCACAGACCCGGGGAGCAAGCCCCATCTTCCCTGAAGCTGAAGGAGGAGAAGGGCCAGGGGCGGCAGACGGTAACTCGCTGGTGGTGTTGACTGCAAGTGGCCATTTTAATTTAAGGGCCTTGGGACCTGATGCTGCCGCCGATTCTCCTCCTCCGCGGTGCCCAGCTCCACCTCCCCACCCTCACACCACCGGGGACAGGGGGAGGCCCTTCCCAGGAGGATAAGAAAACACACCGGCGGGCGGGGCAGACGAGCAGAGGGGTCCCAGGCACGACCACCCCGCGGGAGCGGGGTGCAGAAAAGGCCCCCGCTTGGGGAGGGGAGCGGCCCTGAGGCCTCACCCCGAGGGGCGGGGAGATCCCGGTCAGGGACACGGGGCCTTGGGGGGGCCGGGGGGGGAAGCGGGGAGAGGAGGCCGCGGGCCCGGACGGCGGGAGGGGCGGGGCGGGGCGGGGGCGCGGCGGTTACCTATACTGGGCAGCAGCCCCGCTATGGGTGAATCCAAAGTAGTTGCCGGTGGCCATTTTGGCATCTTCTCCCAGCCGGCTGGGCACTGTGGCGACGATAACCAAGAGGCGGCGGCGGCGGTCGGGGCCATGACAGGAGGCCCGGCAGGAGGAGGGGGGAGGAGGAGAAGGGGGGGGGGGGGGGGGGAGGGAGGGGAGGGAGAGAAGGGGACAGACAGACAAGGGACAGAAAGAGCGCACGAGCGCCAGATCAGACACGGCACCTCGGGACCAATTCCCCCCCCCCCACCCCGCCGCCGCCGCCGCCCCGCTCCCCCGCCCCGCGCGCGGGCCGCATCCCCTCCCCCACCCCGCGCGCACGGACACATACACACACACCGAGCGCCGTTACTTACCATAGGTGAACGAAACTACCGGGCATATGGGAATCATGAGTCCGAGCTGGCTGCGACAGCGGCGGCTGAACTCTCAACTCTCACCCCCCCCTCCCTCCTCCTCCTCCTCCTCCTCCTCCTCCTCCTCCTCCTCCTCCTCACCGCCGCCGCCGCGCTCGCTCCCTTCCCCCACCCACCTACGGCGACAACGGCGGAGTGCGGCCGGGCCGGCGCTGTGCGCATGCGCGGGATGTGCCCGGGGTGGCTGCTGGGAGTTGTAGTCCGGCCGCCGGCCGCGCCCACCGCCCCCGCCCGCAGTTGAGCGCGTGGGGAGCCGGGGCAGCCGCCGCCGCCGCGCTTGAGGCGCTGTGCATCGCCTGCGCTTGCGCGGGATGTGCAAAGGCTCCTGGGAGTTGTAGTCATCTTCTCTGAGGGGCGCCCCCTCGCCCGGGCGCCATGGCGAGCTGCTCTCAGGGGAGCGCTGCCTGTCCCCGACCTCCCTCTAACTTGAAAACAGTTCCAGAGTCGCCGGGGCCCCCAGCCACACCACCACAACCCCACACCTGATGAAAAACGCCGCTGCCGACCAACTGAAGCCCATCGTCTGACCCGTCCCTGAGGCCCCACAGCTGACGTGTGTCCACGAGTTAATTCTGCAGTAGTTCCTCGTGTGCTTATTGCACACCGTGAGGTAAAGGCTTCATCCGCATAGGGCCCGCTCATCTGAAGTTTCTAGGCACCAGCAGTCCATCAGGTTGCTCCAAAAAACCGCCGGGCAGCGCATCGCAGCCTGTGCAGTCACCTCCCGTTGAAATTGGCTGTATTTGCACCTGTTCCCCGTGAGACTCTTCCACCTTGAGGCAATCCTTCCCTCTGAGCAGCAGGTGATGCTCAAATCTCTGAACAAAGCAGGACTTATATACATTTCATTTGTGTACTTTGCCTGTGCTATGATGTGCGTTTTTCATAAACTAATCAAGACTTATAAACCACTTCTGCATTAATTAAAAAGTGATCATTTTAGAAGTGTTTGTTTTCCGTAAGCCACGCCTACTCAAAACATCCCTGCTTGGTGTGTGAGCCGACACAGGTAAGGTGCAGGAACAACCACAAAACCACAGATGAAAGGCAAAGAACAAACATAATCTCTATACCTCACGGACTGGGGAATCTCCAAAGCAGCACCCGGGCAGAGGGATGCGAGCAGGAACACAGGCACTGCAGAGCAAGAGAGTCCCTGTTAGCAGGAGAGACAGTATCTGAACCTGCTGCTCTCACCTGTATTTCAGGGATTCAAGCAGGCATAGTTTTCCGCTGTGCTGTGATCTTCTCTGACAGCAGGACAGGAATCTCCGGCACGTTCGATAAAGTGCCTCTTAAGTCCATCACAGGCCTATGTTATCTAAGTGCAGATGTTCTATTTATTGAGCACATAAGACTAAACAACAATTAGTGTGATTTATGTGTTTTCCAGCACTCCTTGTGCAAGTCACCTGAATGTGTTTACAATCCTCCCCATTGATCTTCTGCTACTTTCCCACACTTGGGATCTCCCACAGTTCTCAGAAAAGCAGGGGCTTCCCTTTCCCCACGGTACCTGCAGTCATCTTAGGCAGTAAGGCTTAAACAAATATGTTATTGTTCATAAAACAAATAAGAAAAGTAACGTTTCATCTAAAGCTTACATTATTGCAGCTGCATATGAAGTATAGCCCCTGAAGATGCTGAAGTTCCTTGCTAATTCACCGAACATAATTTGTTGGTCATTATTATTAGTTTTGCATAGGAACGAAATGGCACTGTACCTCTCATTCATTCTTATCGTAATCAAGCACAATAGGAAAAGGAACCTGCGTGGCCAAAAGGAATGAATTTCCAACCTCTGTGGAGCACTTCCACTCAAAGTGCTTTTCTGTGAAGAAAGCAGCTATTGGGTGAAGACATTTAATTGCTATTGCTTATAAAAACAAAAGCACTAATCCTGAAGTTATATACAAGAGTACTTCAGGAGAGGGCTCTACACAAATCTTCTACAGAAGAACTTAACAGGGCATAACCTCTGCCATGAGAACCTCAGTGGACTCTGGCTACATAAATGAGAGATATCTATACTCTTCTCTCCTCACTTTTGTTAAAAACTACTCATAATTGGACCACTGGATCATGGTACTTGGGCAAAAAGGAAATGCAAGTTTTCTTTGTTCCACTGTCTTTCAAGTTTTTTCAGTCCCAAACTTTCCAATATACATTATATACAATATATATACATATACAATATACAATACCATATACAATAAATATACAGTATTCAACACATTTCATTAAAAATATAATCATCTATATAAACACACAGATATTCACACGACCTGCAGTTGACTATTTCTTCTTCATTGATGAGGTAAACTTGGAATATTTACCCGCTTTTCAAGCTTTGGCTCCACAAACTGAAGAAAAAAAACCACTTTCTTATTCACAATACAGGTTTCTGTCTTAGGTTTCATAACTTCTCTTCTTCGTGTAATTTCTAGTAGTTCTAATTCAAATATTCCACCCTATATCTTGTGATTTCAGCCCTGCGTGTGTCTGAGCATAAGCTACTGTTTGGCAGCCCAATTCGGCTGCAATTTCAGCAGAAGTTTCAGATTACTTTTCGGGTGAATTTTGCATATTGAATCTTCAGTGCATATATAACTTTGAAAAGATTACAACATACTTTATGAGAATTCACACTTCGTAAGTGTGTGTGACCAAAAAAAAAACCAAAAAACCAAACCCATAAGGTTTCCCATTTTCTTGGACCCCCCCCCCCCCAGTGGTATTATACAAGTCTTTCCCTCAGCAGTTTCCTAATAAGAACCTGATGCTTCCCGGTGACTTTGTGCACCATTACATAACATCTATTTATGTTACTACTAGCTCACAGGATCAGATTCATAGCCTATACTTAAAAAACCTCAGTGGGTTATAAAACAAGATTGCATCTCTCTAAGACATGTGTATCAGATTTGCTTTGAAATGAAACAGTAATAAATTCAGATTAGATTCTTTAGAGCATTTTGAACTTTACTGATTTCTGGCTCCTTAACTGGAAGGAAAATAAATGGAGTGATAAAATCACGTGGCAGAGGGAGAAAGGCAGAAAAGCTTTAGTGAAAAATTCAAAACTTTTTTTTTAAATAGGAGAAACACCTCCATCTCTGTTCCTATTAAGGTTACAGAAGAACAGCCAAGAATTTCCAGAATGAAAACATACAATGGAACACAAAACTTGAATTTGGGATTAAATATTACAACTACTCTGTGCAAAATTCAATGTGTTGAGAGATACTAGTTTTTTTATCTTATGTAAGAGATTATTTGCAAATTCCCTGAAACAAAGACTGAGAGAAGCAGCCTGAAGAGAGATAAGGAGAGGGGGGAGGCCCTCTGAGCCTCACTGAGGAATGTTCCAAAAACTCACAAGTACCTTGAAATGTAGTTGTAGTCCTGGGGTGGATAATGTGGAGTCTCTTGCTTTTCTCTTGTGTAACTCAGGCAAGAAAACTCATCTGAATAACCCAGGATACGTCTAGGGGGGGAAAAGTCTTGTGAAGAATGGACTTTCTGCCCAAATTGCGAAGCTTGTTAGTTTTCTGTTTTTGGGGCCATCATGTCCAATGAATGACCTTTGCCTCATTATTGGCGAAATGCATTTTAAAGTTGACACCTCTGCATATGCTAATGAAGATTATCGAGATCATGCTAAACATACATGACTATAGCACTTGTCTCTGCACCCAAATCACGCTATACATCACCTGGCAGGGGGGAATCTGAGACAAAACTGCCACTGTAACCGTAGGGCAGGTGGTACTGATACCACAAACATAAGAGGGGAAAATGAGTACCGAAAAGGGGGATCTGCAGAGGAGCGCTCCTGTGAACCAGAGACCCCTGTTGGCTGGACCAATGCTGGAACCAGGACCGGTGATCTCTTTATCTCCCTCTCTCAGTCTCTCTCTCTCTCTCCCCTCTCCCCTCTGTTTCTCTTTTCCCTTAGAATTGTTAAGTAACGCAAGGCGTACCTTACCACTTGCCATAATTTGTTATACACCTAACTAATTACAGTGGACCTAGTTAAGACATATATTAACCACTGTGGGAATCTAACAAATGTTTTTGTATTGACCTTGAGAGTTGTCTCACCTTAGTCCACACCACTGGAGATTTGCGAATCTGAGTCACTTCCCCCTGTTTCCTGAGTGGGGGGTGACATTTTAAATTGGTGTCATGGGCAGGATCCCCTCAGTGTTGGAAGGTCCTAAGGGATACCGATTCTCTATCTGACAAATGCAGACAAGGAGAACCGTGAAGTGACCTCTTAGCTGTAAGCCAGGAGGGGTTCGAGCAGTAGCAAGCCATGACTGTCCGGGAAATGTTAGTGCTTGACTGCTCCCCGATTCTTGAGAAATTGAAGGAGTACAAGGCTGGTCCTACTCCACCAGGAATGGTCTGGGCCCATGATGATTGGTATAATCCAGAAGCGGTGGCAATGTGTATCATTACCCTTGTGAAGGAGCAGAGGTTGTGGTTAGGAAAAGCCATAGCATGTGCTGCTTTAGGGGCAGCACTGGCTGCAGCCCAAAAGGACAGAGATTTAACCAGGCAAGCAGAAGGGGAAACAATCAGATCCTTGCAAGATCAGGTAAAAGTTCTCCAGGATCAATTGGCAGAGGAATGTGATGCTACTAAAACGGTATCTGACAAAGGCATTAGAGATGAGCCGAGAAATTTTTTACCCTAAAAATGAGGAGGCAACATTGAGAGCTCTAATTAAGTTCGAGACTACTAGTAACGGTCAGGTGGGAGGAGCCCCTCAAGTTACCACCTGAATGGTACCATATTCAGTGACTGAATTATCAAAAATCCACAAAAAAAATTTGACCACCAATGACACAAGAGAACCGTGGTCTTTAACCCAATGAGTTGCGTATTGGGCGGGGGGATTAGATCCCATGGAATGAGGGGACCCAATGTGTATAGAGACCACAACTATAAACCGCTTAACCGGAAATGTGCAAAAGACTGCCTGTCTCCAGCCGATGCATGATAGGCGTTTAGTATCTCAGTGACCCTCTCTGATGTTATTAAATGTGAATCCGGACAGAATGACTCCCCTAATCTGAAGCTTTAGAACTATGTGTGGTCCAACTCCAGGACCGTTTGCGGGATGCATTCACCCCAAGGGCAGGAAGACGGAATCAGCAGAGAGGAGCTATGACCTGGGAGAAAGTGGTACAAGAGCTGATTAACTATGGCCAAAGGGTGGGCCTCACAGGGGGAACGGGTAAATCTAAACCTGCTGTGCGTAGAATAGAACAATCGGGAGGACTGCACCCCCGCCTTGACATCTAGGAACAAAGAGGAATCTGTTGAGGGCTGAAGAAATTGAGAAGGGGATTCCCGGGAGTGTAATGGATGGCTTACCCACTGCAGCCCTAGGGAAGCTTATTTGAGCATGGAAATGACAGAGGAAATTGCTCCTCAGGACAGACCAAGTCTCCCAGGGGAAGGTGGGGTGGAACCAAAATCTAACGAGATGGTGCTAACTGTCCCTCAAACACCTACTCCCCTGAAAAGGACTTGATTGATCTCAGATTGGGAAACTGGACGCACCGTCCTCAATAAGTGAGCCAGGGCATGGACAGTAGGTTCACTTAAGAAGGCTCGCAGAAAATAGTAAGGGTGACTTGTTGATTACCTTTACCTTTAGTCCTTTTACATTTCTGGTGGATGCACTAAAGTCTCCAAATTGCAGATGCCCATAAACACAGACCCTTTAGCATTACAACCTTCAACCTTCGCTCATTCTGGATGCGCCACCCCTCACGGAGGGTATACCAACAGAAAACATTTGGTTTATGGATGCTTCCAGAAAAAGAGTAAACAGTAAATGACAATATAAGGTCATTACATTAGATATTACCACAGGCAAACAAGTAATAGAATTAGTGTATGATGGATATTTTCTTCCTTCTTTTTAACAGAGTAATCTGTTCAGACTCTCCCTGCCAAAACGAGTCTCTGTTTTCTTTTACAGCACCCAGCAGGATGGCAAATGGAAATGCTGTGTTCCTGTTGCTATTCCAAACCCTGACAATGCTGCTTACACCCATTGTGGTGTAAGTTCCCAATGCTCTATTGGCATTGGGAACTACCTAATGGCTCCTATCTAATATATTAGTCCTTTCCGTGTTTCCAAGGGAAAACGCTATGTGTTGGTGGATGTTGAAATAGTGTCGGGCCTAACCCAAGCAGAAGCTGTATGTTGAGCAACAGCGGAAAGTACAGTGAAGGGTTAAAACAATGGTTTAGCTGCCTGCCTAACCCCAAATTGATCCAATCAGACATTGGAAGCCACTTTACTGCTGGGGTGGTTCAGGAGTGAGCTTGGGACGAAGGAATCCAGTGGGTTTTCCATACCTCATACTACCCTCAAGTGAATGGGATTGTGGAGCGTACCAATGGGCTTCTAAAGCGGGCTTGAAAACCCCACGAACTGGGATGGCCACAATGGGTGTCAGACACAGTAACGAGAGTAAACAGCTGGTGGGGAATTAATGGATGCCCACAACTTACCTCGTTCTGTCCTAAGCCACTGTCCATACTCCCTGGGAAAAGAGACACTAAAGACCCTGTGAACAGACTCCATTATCCAGGACAGCCTGTTCTGGTGGAACCACTGACAGTGGGAGCAGTGCCCCTGACCTTAAAAAGCCCGCTCAAACCTTATGCTTCGGTAGCCACTGGTGCACGTGGGAAGGATCACTGGATTCACACCCAATGGATTGTTCTGTCCTTTTAACCCTATGTGTTGTGTTTCTGTATGTTTTACAGGCCTAAAGTGAAACTCAGAAACTAACACGGAGGGCCACATGTTAATTCTAACTGTTTGGATTGTTATATGTGTTATTTGCCTGATACTATTTGTAATATTCTTATGGTATAACAAAAAAGATGTTTTGGGGTTTCTTCCTCCTTAACTTCCTTACCTTTCGTGCATCTGGACAAGGAGGAAGAACCTCCAATTTAGCTTGGGAAGTGATACAAGCATTTGTACCTGTCTGGAATAGAACAGATCAAGGGATCTGCATTCAGATTCCTACTTCTGCCGAGCAGGGAATTAGATTCAGTTTGACACCTGTGAAGTTTAATACTAGAAAATATAATGTAAGCAATGGCATTGTAGGATTAGTAGATCCCCCATTTGAGTACCAATATCAAAGTAATTATACTTCTTCTGGCAGATGGTGGTGAGATGAAGTCACCTTCTATGGGATCCCTCAGGACATGGGGTGGCTCGACTTGATAAACCAAACTTGTAAGTGATGGAAATTGGAGGTCAGTTGTGAAATCAATATTAGTAACCGCCCACCGTGTCCTCCAGGATTCAAGGAAGCCCATTCCAAACGATTCCCACCTTCTCCATTTTGGGGGAAAATAACAGGCTGCCCTTCCTACCACAATATATCCTGTAATCTAGTACCTTTTTGGCCCACTTCCCCAGAAAATCCCCCCTTTGAGTTACAATATAATGTGAAATGGGATTTGGCTTGGTGCATTCACATACCTAATGAGAAAGGTCGATATCTCTTAATGAAAGTGCCCACAGTGCTTGGGGGTTGTCAGTGAAGCATATGTTAAAAAACCAACCTCTCTAATTGTTAAAGAATGAATTTGTGGATATGCTCAGCCCCATTTGCCCATTTGTTGAACTGTAACCCCATTCTTAATTGTTCCACAGGTGCAGGTGACCCCATAGAAACATAGGCTAGTCTGGAATTTAGAACTCTAATTCGAGATATGTGTACTTGCTGGGGATATCCTAATTCTGGATACCAAAACAAAGACAGCCAATGTAACCAGGCTACTGACAACACTGATATCTGGCTATGACGTGTAATTCCTGTTAGCCACTCCCCAGGACATGAGATACCCCAGGGAGATGTAATTACACGTCAAAACGCTTTATATGCCACTCCTGCTGGGACTGTCTGGGGGTGCTTGGATGGGAAGATGTACTTGCACTTGAACACTGTCAAACAGGCTGGATTGCAGTGCAGTTTGGGAATTCCTACTATGTGTCCCAAAAGGATTTTTCCCTTGCCTCACCTCATAAAAGGAAGCTGAGGGAAAGCAACAAACCCCAGGATCGACCTGAATGGGCTATACACAGAGTTGACATACATGATTATTACACTTCGGGGATGAAAATATCTCTGATGTTAGAGAATATATTTACCCCATATTTAACTCTTAAAAAATGCCAATTTGTCTTAGAAAATATAACTTGGCAAGTACTCGTCTTGATTAATTGGAGCCGGTATGCCTTTGGAGAGCTAAACATGCAAATGCAACAAGTATCAAAAATGGCATTACAGAATCACTTAGCCCTAGATGTGATAGTGGTAAAAGAACAAGGTGTGTGTGGTATGTTAAAGGTGACCGCATCCCATTGCTGTATTACCATTCGTAACATTTTGACTTCCATTGAAGAAGCACAAGCCACGATGAAAGAAACTGCTGACCAGACTGGAGAGCTCTCTCACACAATGCAACAAACTGACTGGTTTGACGGCTGGAGTCCAAGCTCACGGCTAAATTCCACCTTGGAATCCTTGGGACTAATGGGATGGGGGAAATGGCTTGTAAATACCAGTCTTACGATATTGTGTGGATTCTGGTTCTTAATGCTAGGCCTTGCAGTAGTTAGACGTATGATCTCTCCCTTTCTGTCTTCTCTTTCCTCTGTACCTGTATGCTCTGTTCAGATCACAATGGTTGAAGAAGAACTTGGAGTATTTGAGCCACCGGGTGGTGTAAGAGACGCCTTGTAAACTCCCCGAAACAAAGACTGAGAGAAGCAGCCTGAGGAGAGATAAGGAGAGGGGGGAGGCCCTCTCAGCCTCACTGAGGAACAACTCAGACACTCGCAACTACCTTGAAATATAGCTATAAGTAAGTAAATATAGCTATAAGTAAGTTTTAATTAGAATTAATTACTTAGGGTTATAATATGGTGTGATGTATGCTGTTTACCTAGCTGTACTTAGCATGAGAAGCTGAATTTGCTGAAGCCTTTAGGCTGCAAGAGAGTTCATTTTGTTAGTAATTTTCCTAGCAGCTGGTACACAGTGCTGTGTTTAGTCTTTTAGTAGAAGAAAAATGGTGTTAACACACTGATGTTTCAATAGTGTTTATCCCAAGTCTGGGACTTTTCAGTTCCCCGTGTTCTACCAGCGAGCACAGGCACACAAGAAGCACAAACCAGGAGATATGGAGGCAACAACCGTCAGTAGAGACTGCAAATCAACAAGGTGAGAGCAGTCAATGGCCGACTGGCCTGGACACAGAAAAAGAATCCAATAAGGTGTTGGAAGACCCCAGACCAAGAATCACTAGGGTCACCTGCTGTGAAGGGACCTAGTCCGAGCAGTGACAGACTCTTGTGTGTGACTCCTTGGGTGGTGTGGGAACGCTTGGGCAGCGGCCTCTGCTTTAACACAATGTATCTAAAAATATCACAGACAAAAATGGCAAGCTAGCATTCAGAAAAAAAAAATAGCTTTGACTTTCATTTCATCTATACGAAAGCAAATCTCCAATATATAGTGAATATATGGTGAGAAGACAAAAGCACCATATAACATGTAGTGTCATCAATCTTACTATTTTACTTTAACGTCAAAGATGCATGTAACTGCTGCCACCACAGGACTGCAAAACCATCGCTGAAACACAACCGGGAAAACTATAAATCTTTTGTACCTTCTCTGTAAACCAGTAAAAGTGAGCAAACATAGGCCTTTTTTTGTTTGATTTGGTAGCAGGTGGAAGTAAGATTTCTCAGAGGCAACCTTCCAGTTTATTTAAAACCAGCCTCTCAGCTGGCCTTAGCGTGACCACCAGAGGGCAGGGCAGATGTAGCAGAGGATTAAAGCTTTGCTACACGGTAGAGTACAGACCATGCTAACAAAAGCTGCACTTTTATTTCCTGAAGAGGTAATTTAATACTTAGTGCTCTCTTTGTAAAAAGCCCTAGATAGCAAAAGGTTTAAAATCACTATGAGTCCAACGCTATCTTCTCGCCTGGAAATAATTTCATAGAATCATAGAATTGTCTAGGTTGGAAGAGACCCTTGGGATCATCGAGTCCAACCATCTACCCTACTCTGCAAAGTTCTCCCTGACACCATATCCCCCAACACCACATCTAAACGTCTCTTAAACACATCCAGGGATGGTGACTCAACCACCTCCCTGGGCGGTCTATTCCAATGCCCGACCACTCTTTCTTTGGAAAATTCTTTCCTAATGTTCAGTCTAAACCTACCCTGTTGGAGCTTGAAGCCATTCCCTCTTGTTCTGTCATTAATTACCTGTGAGAAGAGACCAGCACCAACCTCTCTACAGTGTCCTTTCAAATAGTTGTAGACAGTCATGAGGTCTCCCCTCAGCCTCCTCCTCCTCAGACTAAACAGTCCCAGCTCCTTCAACTGCTCTTCATATGATTTGTCTGCTAGGCCCTTCACCAGCTTCGTTGCCCTCCTCTGCACTCGCTCCAGCACCTCGATATCTCTCTTGTATTGAGGTGCCCCAAACTGGACACAATACTCGAGGTGTGGCCTCACCAGTGCTGAGTACAGGGGTACAATCACCTCCCTACTTCTGCTGGCCACGGTATTTCTAATACAAGCCAGGATGCCGTTGGCTTTCTTGGCCACCTGGGCACACTGCCGGCTCATATTCAGCCGCTTGTCAATTGGAACCCCCAGGTCTCTTTCTGCCAGGCAGCTTTCCAGCCACACCTCCCCAAGCCTGTAGCGCTGCATGGGGTTATTGTGGCCCGAGTGCAGGACCTGGCACTTGCCCTTGTTGAAACTCATACCATCGATGTTGGCCCAATGATCCAATCTATCCAAGTCCCTCTGTAGAGCTTCCCTATCCTCCTGGGAATCAACACTCCTGCTTAACTTGGTGTCATCTGCAAACTTGCTGATGATATACCCTATGTCCTTATCGAGATCATCAATAAAGACGTTGAACAGAAATGGTCCCAACACTGAGCCCTGAGGCACACCACTTGTGACCAGCCGCCAGCTGGATTTAAATCCATAAAGCACCACTCTTTGGGACCTTCCAGTCAGCCAGTGCTTGATCCAGCGGATCGTATGCTCATCCAGGCCGTACGAAGCCAGTTTTTCCACGAGAACTGTATGGGGGACAGTATCGAATGCTTTTAAAAAGTCCAGGTATACAATATCAACAGCCTTTCCCTCGTCCAATTTCAGATAACTACAGGGTAAAGGCATTCATCAGCTTATTAACCTTCTTATTTTAGGGTGAAATTAGTTTTTTTAAGCAGTGAGGACAAAGACCTGATGCTTTCACCAAGGTTTTAAGCGATTAAAACAAAAAAGTGATACTTTTAACAACAAGGTTTACAACAGTGACCATAACAACAGAGGTGTTAATAAATTATTAACCCCCAAATTGAAGTTATCAGTATTTAGGAAACCAAATTGCAACATAAAGAAACCCACCACCCAAACCCAAGTATAATACAAAATTATGCAAGTGTTAATGCAAACTCAAATTACACATAATACACAAATGATAAATGAACCAGTTATAGTAAAGGAGCAAAAATACTGCCTGGTAGCATGCCTTACTCTTTCTCTCTTGACACTTTAATAAAATTAGTGTTCATATTATAGGCTAACCTTCCCTTCCTCAGCTGATTTCTTCATCCACCTTTTAAACTACTGAATATTAAAACTTTAAAGAGCTGTCCCTCATTCTGCTTGGCCCAAAATGTGTTACCTGTCAGCTCTACTGTTTGCAACTGGAAGAATCAACAATTGCAGTTAGTAATTGCTATGTAATCAGAAGCATGAGCTTGTATTTTTCAGCATTCTCATTCAAATCTGCATGCCAAAATTTCTTGTTGAAGAAAAAAATTAATGCTTCAATATTCTTCTCAGCCAAGACACGTCTAATATGAAATAATATGAAACAAAGCAATCAAGCAGTAACTAGAAGAATTTAAGGCCTTTTAAGGCAGGTAAAGAACGAAAATATCTGATGAGGAACAAACCCATTACAAAAATCTATTTTAAGGACTCAGAAAATTAACTATACCCCTTGGGGGGTGATAGATGACTCACTCAGAAGGTAACAGAAGAAATTTACCTTGGAAAAATTAAGGTTCCTTTTCTAACTTTCTGACTTTTCTGAAGCCAGCATTTTTTATTTCTTCTTTTTAAATTAAGTATTTGATTTACCAAAAATCTCCAATAGCCACTATACTCAACTACCAGAATAATTCTCAAAGAAACCTATCATTACTGAAAAACAGAGCATGAAATCCCCAGTTTCAGCAAACATTCCCATCTCCTCAATGACCTGTTATTTGGGAATTCAGCTGTAAAAATAAACTTGGTGCTTGCTTTGGAAGAAATCCTGCAGGTGGGAGAAATTAACTCATTAAGATACAGGAGAAAAATCTCTTTCTTTTAGTCATTTTGATTTATTTCAAGGCTGAAGGACTTGATTAAAAGTGCATAAAGAATTGTTGATTTGAATGTGATGCTCCTAAAACCTTACCATTCTTTGTATATCAGGTATTGGCCTATAAGAAAGCAAAGCAGATAGGGATTACAAAGACCTGAAGTGCCATTACTATTCTAATATGAAAAGTTAGTAAGAGCCTTGAAAAGAAGGGCTGTGTTTTTTCAAATTAATATTCCACCTTTGGAGACTATCTTGTGTGGAATAGCTATTTTCTTCTTTGTTGTTGTTGATATTGTTGGAGTTAAGCATTAAGTATTAGAAGACTATCTGTTCATCTTCCACAATTAAATAGCTTGAAAAGCCTCATATTTGCACAGGGGTGATAATTACTATATTTGCTTGCACGTGATTTACTCTGCTTTGATTCTGTATAAGCAACCATAGCTTTATTTACTAAAGGCCAGGCATGTAGTAAGAACTGTAATTTTTTTCTATTTTTCTTTTCCTTTTGCAAGAAAAATAACTTTATGAAACAGCCAATTTCCAAGAACTAGTTAAAGAGTACACTTCTGATTTCTGGTATTAACTTCCTGTTTTCCCGCTACTAAAGTGAAAAGGTGAAAAACTGGCTCTCATACGGACAACCAGTTTACCTCAATCCATGGTGAGGGCTGAGACCTCATGGATGCCTTCTAAAAACCTCCTTGCCCACCTCCCTTAAGTATTTTTTCAGAAACACTGCTCTGGACTTGCAGCTGCTCATGCTGACTTTGGGGCATTATCCCCTCTTGAAGCATGATGGCCTATGTTAATGGACAGGGCTCTCTGGAATTTAAAAAAGCCCAAGACTTTTGATTTTAAACACTTTATTAATGGACGTTCTTGAACCTACACGGGCCAATCAGCCACCACCCTACTCCACCTGCACCTTGCTTTACCTGTAAGCTAGGATTGGGACTGGAGTCCACTTCCTATTTCTGATGGTTTGCTTTTCATGAAAAGCTTGCATTGTCATGGCAGCAACAGGACATGTCTGGAGGCGGTAAAAGTGAGAAGAGGACTAAACTGGCAATGGGTACCTGAAGCACTGGCACCCTGCCACACTCACAGCATGACTATACCACCCATCGGTGGAAACAGTAACAGGCTGCCTTACTTTTGCATGAAGTTGTATCAACTACGATAATATTTTAGCATTAATAAACCTCACCATAAACTGAAAGAAAAGTACAGGGTCAAGTAGGTGACACAGGAAGACAACACGAAACCATGCGTTCCCCGGCAGTGCGCTCGGCCTATTGCAAAGTCAGCCAAAAGCCCTCTCCTTCCACAAAGTTTGGGGCAGAAGGCCCTTTCCCCACCTCCCCTCCAAAGAGGTGTCATTTTTGGTTATCTCAGGAGCTGTTGCACGCTCGTTTAGATGAACTAATCCTCTCGAAGTCCCCACAGAGGGGAGGGCATTGGCAAGGCACCTGGGATGGAGCGTGTCCTGGTCTAAACGGGCTACAGAAATAGACAAGATTGTCAGATTATATTTTCAAGGTTTTTTTTTTTTTGTTGTTGTCGTTGTTTGTTTCTGTTTGGGCAGCCTTAAAAAAGCGTTTAAAAGAGGAGCCAGGATTGTTTTGACCTGCCGTCCTCAGCGCTTCAGCCCCGACCCGCGGCGACTGCCGAGATGGGAGCCCCGACGGTCACCCCCTCCCCCACCCCCGGCCGCCAAACCCTGCAGGAAGACGACGAACCCCGAACCCCAACCACCACCCCCGCTGACAGAAAGGGGAACCGGCGCTTTCCTCAACAGCCACCCGCGGCTGCGGTTTCCCCATGCAAAGCCGCCGCCGCCGCCGCTCCTCCCTCACGGCGCTCCTCGGGCACGGCTGCCGGCCGGGCGGGGCTGCCACCACCAGATCGAGGAACTGCAGCAGCCTGCGAAAGAAAACACCCGTTTACCGATTATTAATTATTAAAATTTGTTTTTTTAAGGGTTCCTTTTAAGCATTTAGCGCCCTCCTCCCGCAGCGCAGGCGGCTGGTGATGGCCCGGCCCCGGCGGCGCCTCTCCTCAGCGAGGCCCGGGTCCAGGCTGAGCTACGGGGCGGGTAGGGCCCTGCCGCCAGCCCCGCGATTTGCTCTCGGAGACCGCCTTTCTACGCCCTCGCTTCAGGGCTCGTCAGGCGGGGACCAGGCCCACGGGAGACGTCTGCTGCCTGCCTGCTGCCCGCGCTGCTTCCCCCCTCCTCCCCCCCCAACACCAAGGCGTGAACAAATAACGAGGGGACGCGTCCCCTTTAAACACCTCCCGCCCGCCCCTCCCACGTGGTGCAGGCCAAGGGCGGGGATTCCGCTGCGCGTCACTTCCGTTTCTCTCGTGGTGCGGAGGAGCCGCGCGCGGAGCAGGACGTGAGTGTTGGGGTCCCCCCTCGCGCCCCGTTGAGGTCGTCGCCATTTTCTCCGTCCCCCGCCACCGACTGTCCGGGGGCTCGGCACCTGTCGGGCGGCGCGGGGAAGGCGCGCTGGGCAGCCGTGTGGCGGGGCTTCCCCTTTTCCTCGAGTGCCCGGTGTGCCCTGCGGGAGGGATCCCCCGCTGTGGAGCGGGCCTGGGGCAGGAGGAGGAGCCGCTGTCGAGGAGAAGCTGCCATGTTGGGGGGGCAAAGAGGATTTGAGTGAGGGAGAAAATGGCGGCGGGGAACCGCCCGGCTCCGTTCCCCCCACCCCGGGATCTGATCCTGCCCGCGAACGACCCCCGACCCTTGTTTTTTGTGCTACCTTTTCCGTCTGCCACCCCCCGTGATTTGCAGCCCTCTAGCTGCCACCCTGCCCCGGCAGCACCTAGGCTTCCTTGCCCGCGCCCCCCTGTTCGGGCCCTCGCTCCTTTCCCCTGGGGGGCAACACGAGCCGTGGAAAAGAGGAATAGGGGAGGAAAATGGCGGCTGGGATCCGCCTACCTGGTGTTCCTAGCTCGTCCTCGCTTGTCTTTCTCCTCTACCTTTCCTTCGTCCTCGCTTGGCCCGTCTCATTCCGCCCTCGCTCTCACCGGTGGTTGGGTGTCTCCTCACGCTCTGCCTGCCAGCCTCTCCCGAGGGGCACCTACCACCCCCCGTTTCTTTTTCCTCCAGTTTCCGCCCCCACCTTCCTCCATATTGTCATTCCCTCATCCTGATGCGGACCCCGGAGTTATCCCCTGCTGGTGCCCGCGCCCCTCGCGTAGGAAGTCTTTTCTTGTTCGGCTCCCCGACTTCAAGTCATGGCTGTGCTTATTTTCACATTGTCCCATTCCAGCTCTCCTCTGCCTCCATCCTGCAGCGTGGCTTATGTGTGCTTCCCCATACCTTGTTTCGTTTTCAGTGCCACAGCTTTCATCGTTGTGCTCCACGCTGTTACAACAGAACTTACGCTACTTTTAGAAACACGTTAATCTATTAGCGTTATTCAGGATCCGTTTTTTTATTTGTATATGGCTTTTTTGCTGCCAGTTTAAAAACACTGTGATTCTTTTTTCTTTCCTGAGATGTGCTGCTTTAGTCTTTTCTTAGCCTTTCCTAACTATAGTTTAGTTTATATAGTTTCTCTCTGGGATGCTTATTTTTATTTTGAAAGAACAAATTAACTATTTATTTGTTACAAAGACTTTCTAGTAGCGGGCAAGATGTGCAACTGCTTTATCTAACCACATATTTGCATACTAGAGAGATGTAGAAGCACACCTGGCAGCATGCATTCAAGGAAAGTTGAACATCCACTTGTCTGGCAAATGAATAGGCTCTAGTGACTGATGTGTTGAAGCTGCAGGGGAAATATTAATTGCAATACTGTAGTTCAGTGTAACTGAGGTGTTTTTCAGACTTCTGTATCATTGGTGGGAACTTTAGCTTCATGTGTGATGATTATGCAGTGTGTTTGCAAATCGAACTGAGTGAAATGCCTATGTAAAAGTCTAGGTAATGCTAGGTCCTTCATAGTTTATATTTGTGAATGTAACATAAAGAATTCAGCTGGAGAACAGTACTGTATTGTATTCTTTACATTACGGTTTCTGCCATATCTAGGGGTATATGAAACTGGTGAAAAATTGTCCGTTTGTAAACAGTTCAGAAACTAAAGCACTGCATTTAATGTAGATGCAGCAAAAAGTGGAAGAGATGTGAGAGTTTGAGATTGCATCTACATTGTGTATGAAAGCTTACATGAAAAGGCAGGAAAGTCTTTAGGAGGGCTTTGAATAAGATGAGCCTTTACAAATGGGTTTGAAGATGGCTTTTCAGCTGTAATGGGATGTATTCCTTGTGTAGTGTTCTCATGTTATTTTTTCTCTTTCTAGAATGCCTAAGTCAAAGGAACTTGTATCTTCAAGCTCATCTGCCAGTGATTCAGATAGCGAAGTTGACAAAAAGGTGAACATTATATGCAGTTTATTACTACTGAATTAACGTTTATATTTCACGCTGGGGTTAAGGAATTAGGTGAGCGTTATGTCACAACATGCATGTCATTTCATATAATTTATCAGACACTTAACCCAAAACACCCCCCTCCCCGCAACAACTGCAGCAACAAAAAGAAAAACCCACCTCCCAAGGTTAGGGTTTAGGTGCATAGGATGATTTTTGCATTGCAGTAAACTTTTTTCTTAAGTTGCATTTTGCTCTCTTCAAGGTTTTCCATATGATATACAAATAACCACAAGGTTCCTGGAATTTTTTGCTGCTTTGTGGCAAATGATAGAAGGCTTCTGTATAATCTGCCCCTTGTGGCAAAAATTTGGACTAATTTTGAGGACAAACACTGCCACCCCATTTTGGTATCTAGATTACTTGTCCAAAACAAAAACCTCCACTTGCCCTGTCCTCCATGTGCCACTTGCTTATCTTGTTTGCATATTCTTTTTCTCGGTTTCTTACAGATTCTTACATTTGCTGTAATACCATCTGCTAGTTTCTCACTTAAAAGCTGAGCCAACCTGAATGTCTTTGAGTTGATTAATTTTAACATATGTTGACTGTTTTGAATGTATAAATTGAGTGCTCCCATTTATTTTTAATAGTTATTTAATTTATAAGTTTTTATAGATGTACCGGTCATTATGAATGAAAAGTCAAAAAACCCTGCAACTTTATCTTTTTAAGAAATGCTAGGTAGTAACACAGGCATCAGGTCTTTTAGTGTAGTATGTGAAGAGATTGAGTCTGCTTTAGTGAGTTCAAACATGATGCAGTTGCACTTTGCAAATTAGGTGTTTTGTTGAAGTTTAATATAAGAGAAAATGGTCAGGTGATTTTTTTGATAGGGAAATGTTTTTCCGAAAATACATAGTCTAACAGTCTGCTTTAGTGGGCAGTAAGGTGCTTTTTTCTTTTTTTCTATTATAACCTTCTGTATTTGTTGGAACTGTTCATCTTTAAAAGAGTTTATCCTCAATAATGGTTCTAGCAGGTGAGACTAATTCCTGATACGTTTGTATTACTCTTTTTTTTGAGGTGGGACGGTTACTGTATAACCATTAGTAGAAATAGTAGCTTTGGAGTATCTGCAGGTAATCTGTTTACACAGGTGATAGTGTCTGAATGTTCTAAAAACATATTTAATTTATCATGCTATTTGATGCTGATTTAAAAAAACCACACCTCTGACAGGTGATTTCCATATCCTTTTTTCATTATCTCATGTATTAGAATTTCTATTAAAACTACTAAACCAACAGTAATATCGCTCAGGAAGAGTAGGCTTTTTGAAATGTATTTTGATCTAATTCAGTTCTCTTTAAAGCCAAAGTATTATGGTAAACTTCACTGGGAGCAGAATGAGGTTTACTTGAAGATTATTTTTTTTTAAATTCCAGTCTAAATGTACAGTATTGGATTCCTGCCTTTACAGATGGAAGGTGATAATGTGCATTGGGTAGTAGTAGTTTGTGACCTAATTTAAATTTTATTGTAATCTATAGAATGAGTTGTGGTTTATGCTTTTCTTTTTTTTATTCTTGCTCCAAGGCAAAGCGGAAAAAGCAAGCAGCTCCAGAAAAGCCTGTAAAGAAACAAAAGACTGGTGAAAGTTCAAAAGGTGCAGCTTCTTCTAAGCAAAGCAGTAACAGAGACGAGAATATGTTTCAGGTAAAATTGATGACTCTTAGAGCCTGGTTAAGGTAACATGTTACATCATATTCAGTATAAATTTTACAAGGTGATCTGAATGTCTTGACAGCATAGTGTTTGGTCTTCTGAAGCCTTGGCCAAAGAGGACTACGATGCCAGCATGCAGATGAGATGCTCAGAAAAAGTGTTGTCAGGTTTCTGCAGAGTAAAAGAATCTGAGTTGTAGCAGTGGATCTAACCCTCATATCTTTTTGCATGGTAACTCAGGGTAGTCATTTTGTCTGTAAATACAGCACTTACCATGAGTATACTGTAAATATTAGATCAGGACTATCCCTATGTGGAAATGTTTTTTAGTCAGGGCTCTTGAAAGAAAGGTTCTTGGAAACCACAGTATGGACTCTTCATTCCCGTTTAACTAGGTCAAGGGCAACTTGGCTCCTGTATTATAAGACAGTGTTGTGGAATATGTTCTGTTTCATCCTTTGTTTAATGATGGAGGTTTTTCTTACTGAACATCCCAAAAGATTGTATTTTTTGACTTGGTCCTTGTTTTTAAGGTGGGACGAATGTACACTTTTCAGTAGCAGGATGCACTTGTGAATTCAGGGTATTGCAGTTCCTGGGGTTAGCTGAGGCAGTAGCAGTATGTGCTGAAAGCTGTGCAAGAATATATGGAGCTCAGAATTACCTGTTTTAGGGGTGCGGATCAAGACTTCCTAAATGTCTCCAACTAGCTGGCTGGAAAGAAGCTTAAATTCTTAGAGAGTTGGATTCTTAAGATTATGAAGGGGTATGGGAGAGGTGCCTAATAATATGGCAAAAAAAAAAAGTAAATCTAGAGAGAAGACCCGCTTCACTGATGGTATAATACAGGGTCGTTGTTTTTAATGTGTCAGTTCTCACTTTTCATGTATAGTTGGGAGAGAGAGCTTCAATTGAAGGCAATGGTTGGACTGCCCTGTTGAAGGAAGAGCATAATATTTTTAGTTCTGCTGGGGTGCACTTTCAACTATGTAGAAGAAATGAGATAGTGTCTTCTACACCTAATGAGGTGAAATGCAGTTAGAACTCAATAAAACTTTGTATAAACTTTATGCTGTGTTTGTAATAGGTTCAGAAATTCCAGCCTTGGGGAAAGTGGTTAAAATCTTTATTGCTCCTCTGATGCAAAAAAACCCCAAACCCTTTTCAAATAAAAGCAAAAATATTTGTGTGCTCTGATTTCTTTCAACCTTTTTTACCTAAGATAATAAAAAGTTACTAAAAACAGACAGTAGAGGACTCCTGTTAGTCTGATAAGAACAAGATTCTTCCAGTGTTGAGTGTAATACAGAAAAATATTTGAATGTCACCTTGACCTAAAACATCAGTGTTACTTAGTCTCTGCCTGCCTTTTAGTTAGTCAACAATAACATACTTTTTTTCAGATAGCTTACTGTGTTATGTGAAGTATTGTGAGTTTTTTCATGCTACATCAGCTTATATATGTTAACTAAGATGCAACTCTTTTCAGCGTAGAAGTAGCACTGTAGATCTGAGGATGCTTCCCCTCTATCTCCCCTACCCAGGACAGCATTCTAGAAGATCTAATTGTGTGTTAATTTTTTAGGTATGGGTTTGTTTGTTCTAGGACTGTTAGTAATACTAGAAACTATCCTTTCTGCTTTCCCGTGGCATTAAAATGATCTGTGATGTGCAAGTGACTTTGCAGTATAACTTGTAAGTGTGGCTTCAATTGATGGAAATCAAGCTGTAAAGCATTCATAGGATAGTCAGAAGTTCTGTGATGTCCATACTGTGTGTGGGAGTGGCAGCAAATGATGTGAAACTTAGAGGCTTGTTCTACGCCCTCTGTCTGTGTTCTTAAAGTATACAGCTTCCCTTAATACAGAGCTCATTGTGACTGCTGTATTCAGAAGATTCTGCATTTTCATAAAGATCCAAATTTTCTTATTTTTATTTGAGACTAATGTTGGTGTAATGGTATTCTTGAAACTGATGATGAAGAATAGTATAAATATAAGTAGAAGGGAATTACTTCGGTATAAGATACTAAATGTATTTTATTTATTTATGTGTCTTGGCCTTTTTAGGTTTTGTAAGTAGCCTGGTATGCTTTGGAATTAAATCATTTGGGTGCAGTTGGGGTGCGGAAGTTTATCTTGCTCCCATTTGCAATGTATTACTAGAAGCCCTAAGGACAAGCATTATTCATGTTAATGTGGAAGGGTTCAGTGTTGATACATTAGTTTCCTCTCTGTGTCTTCAAGCCAATGTGAGCTCTGCGTCATGTGCTTTGGTTAGTTGACAAATCCTGTCATCTACCTATGCCTGATTTGGGTAAGGTTTGTTAATGCTGTCAGGATGCAGTATTAATGCACCCAGAGTAGAACCACGTCACACGATCAGGCATTTTACTGAAATTGTTACTTCAAAAGTCATCTGTGTCTTGTCCCTCTCCCCGTCTCTGTTCTTTTTTTTTTTTTTTTTAAGTTTGGGTCATATTTGCTGTTTGACTTGTGAGGAGTAAGTTCTTTGGTTTCTCAGTGTAATGTCTTTATCTATCATAGGCTTCTGAAAGAAGATAGTTACGTTTATGATGCTTTGGAAAGGTTAAAAGCACATTAATTCTGAAACTTAGGTGGTCACTGATGCATTACACAATGTTTGTTGTGTTGCAGATCTCACTGTTTACAGGACTCTTGTGCTCCATTTAATGTTATACATACAGGTATCAGCTAAGAAAGAAGGATATTTTTTTTTTTTTTTGCTGTTTCTACTTCCACAGTGTGTATGCAGTTTAATCAAGACAAACTGGAAATAGGAGGAAAAATGGTGAAGAAGGTGCTTGCTGAAACTCATACAGGAAATTGGTTGCATAACTGTGAAAGGAACTGAGACACAGTTCAGTGCATTTTATTCGAAGAAATGGAAACCTGGAAATAATGTTTTTAATGTCTTCTGATTTATGTAATTCAATAGAATAGTATAGTCTAAGGAGCTGTAATATTTAATAAAAGGCATATGAACTTGTTTTTGAAGGTTGAACTACAGTAACTATGCTGCTATAAATCAATACAACCCTTGGAACACTACTGTGGTTATAGAGATACAAAGATGTCTTAGATCAGTGAAATTATTCTAGGACTGTCAGCTGCTGTGTGAAAAAAGAATTGTTCAGAAATGAATCTGTGCCAGAATTGCAGGCAACTGGACATCAAGAAACATCAATTTACCTAAATAGTTAGGTCTGGATTTTGGGTGACATTTTTAACCTTAGATATTAATTGAAACTGTACTTTAGAAGCCTACTTAAACCTTTTAGCAGTGGCAGCTTTTGCATAGAGTTCAACTAAACATTCAAAATTTAATGTGACCATTCAGCTGAACTCTAGAGAGTGATGTAAAACTTAATTTCAGCATTTTCATATAGAACTGTTTCCATTTAAGGTGGACTTACTGTGTGAGTAAATGTGAACTTTGCGTTATTGCCCCTTGCCTTACTGTAATTGGATTAAGATATACAGTCTTATCCTTAAAATTCAAATCATAAATGCTTTTATTGTATTTTCAGCTGTAATCTTCTATATTGTAACAATTTTATTTCTTAGAGCAAATCTGGAATTACTTGACAATGTACTAATATTCTTTGATAGCCCTGGAAAAAAAAAAGGTATTGTGCAGTATTACTACTTGAAGCTGTTCTTAGAGGTGACCTTAAAAGTCACCGAAGTGTTAAAGGATAAAACCAAGAAATGCTGTTCATGTAGGCTATTTAGGATATTCTTTGCCAGCAGTGCTGACTGGCTTGAGCACGGTACCAAGTTTGGTCTGAAAGAGCTAAGCTACCATGACATCATACTTTATTTTTAAATGTTAAATTTGTAGTACTGTGGAAGTATTTAATAAATCAATCAAAAATACTATCTTACAAACGGTAATGTCTTGTTCATTTTAAAGGATGCTTTAAAGTAGGAAAAGAACTGCTTCAGGCTTATGGTATCTAAATGTGTCCTAATTGTTTTAAAATCAATTTTAGAGTTAATTTAACATGTTCTGCATAAGAAGAAAAATTACTTTAAGCAAACATAAAGCATTCTTGTTTATCTTTTTTGTGAAATAACCTCTTATGACTTAAACATCTGTGGATGATTTTAGTTGATTGGAGAGTTGTTTAACATTTCTGGTCAGACTTAATGGTACTAAAATGTGTTTGGGCCCTCGTTAAATTGTATCAGAATGTAAGATGCATAAACTAAGTTGAGAACTAAAGATAATATTTTATTAGGAAGGAATATTCTATTTTAAAATGGTTTACTTTAGAGTGTGTTCTTTCTTCATAAAGTGTATTGAGAAGGCACATACAGAATTACAAGAATTTCTTACATGAATTGTATTTGGTTGTGTTTTTATGACCTAATTTCTGATTCTCAAATTCACATTATACTTTGAATGTATGTGAACGAGTAGTTTTTTATCAAATTTGGAAAGATCTTTAATGAGCCTAAATCTGTAGTGTAATGCATAGTTGTCAGTGTGACTGCTGCCCTTCCCCCGCATCCTGTGTCACCTCCCACCTCCCCCAAAAAACACCCTCATAATTCACTTTAAGACACTGTGGTGAAGAAATTATGGAATTCCAGAGTCATTTCATATAATGCTACATGCTGGTAAACTTAAAAGATTTTTTTTTTTGAACACCTTAAAGGTGTTTATTTGGATCACCTGGTACAGTGAGATAATCTTTTAATCACAGTTCCAGTGAAGTGCTATGAGGATTTGGGAGTGGGCATGGGACAGTTGATGGCTAACTTGCATTTCCATCTGTATTTACTGTGTTTGGGAAAAAATAAACCAAAAAACCCCAAACAAACAAAAAAGCAAAAACCCCTCTAGAAATTGTGGCTATCTGAATATCTAATTTGCTTTCTGTACACATGGGATGGACTAAAACTTAGATTTGGGAGTAGAGCTCCCTCTTCCCCCATTTGTTTACAACTACTGCAAACAAAGATAGTTAGAGGCAAAATTTTATTTCAGAAAACAGTAAATTGGTGGCTTCTGTAAGAAGTAAGTGTGTTAATATAGGTATCTTTATTCTAGGAGAGCTACTTTTGCACTGAGCACTGAATGCTCAACTTGTTAAGTCGTTCATCCATTTATATTGTCATTACTTATTAGCCTACTGACTACTCTGGATTAAGCTTTTGATCTAGTTTTTTCTCTGGTGTCTAAAATAAGCTGCAGTGTGCAATGTCACATGTCCGAGTCTGATACCGGGAAAAGTGAATGCTGTGATAAGTAAAATGCCTAAAAGACCCTTATATGTGTTTTGACAGATTGGCAAAATGAGGTATGTCAGTGTTCGTGACTTTAAAGGGAAAGTCTTAATTGATATTAGAGAATATTGGATGGATCAAGAAGGTGAAATGAAGCCTGGCAGAAAAGGTATTGTTCTCCTTCATGTTATTTTGTATTGAAACATTGTCTGCAGTTTGCTGGAGAACTTTGTGTATCAGATTTTTATACTTTGTTGCTGCCTGATATTCTTAAAGTAATATTTCTACTTTTATATTATTTACATGTTAACAAATAATAAATTTTATCTGTAGATTATAAACAAAAGCAAGGTGTGTTTGTTGGCCCAAGTCTGTTTTCCTAAATGGGTCCTCCATGATTTATGGAGAACAAGGCATCAAACATAAGTAAATTTGTCATGGGAGTTATAAACATAGCCATACTTGCCCCCCCCCCCATTAACTTAATCAATGTAATTTTTTTCTTCTATTAGAACTGGATTTCTTATTTCAAAGTACACTGAGAACATTTAACTTATTTATGATAAGATGTTAATTTCTTTAAAACAATTACGTCCCTCAATTTCTATCAAATTTCAGATTAAAATAATTCAAACATTTAATTTGACTAATTTTGGGAAAAAAAAAGTCAAGATTTTAGTTGAGGTGAAAATATCTCAAGTGTTCAGGTTTTGGTACTGTGCTTCTAATCTGCAGTACCACATTAGCTATTGTACCTTTAATTGCCACTCCCATACCCGCTTTTTATAACATGCCTTCACTGAACCATTATCAGAACTTTGCCACCTGCAAGATGATAATGCAAGGATAGTTGCAGTAGTAGTGCTTTGCTTAATGTCGTGTTGCTTCTGTTAGAAAAGGCTGCTTTTAATTGGTTTTCACATTGCACCAAGGAAAGAGGTAAGTATGAAATGTTCTGCCCTAGAGATTGAAGACATTTAATATACAATCAGCACAAGGTGTGTTACATTCTTCTAGTGTGTCAAGGAACAACTCAGTGAATAGACATCTGGAAACCTTGAGAAGCATTTTCAACATTTCTTAAATAACCACTGAGAATAGGTTTGTATGAACAGGTATACTGGTGCTGTACAGGAACATTTCTTGGTTTGGATTTGTTGTTGCTACTTAACAAAAAGGATTGTGCTAAGTTCTAAGGACTTTAATGTGCTGTGTTTTGAGGTGGCAGTCAAAATTATATACAGTTTGAGTAGCATCTACAATGAGATTTGATGGGTGGGCCAAGTGACAAAAATTACATGATGTAGACAGAAATGTTTCAGTGTGGCAAAAGGGCCTCAATTTTATTAGGATAAAATTAATAATACTCTGATATAGTGTGTGAGTCAAATATTCCATTGATGCACTTATGCGCTGCTTATCTAGCTCTCCAGAAAACAGTATAAGCAGTTGAAATAATAAAAACCAGAAAAAAATATCCAACTGTTTAAGTTATTGTGTCAGATTGTTTCAAACAGCAGGTCTGAACGGCATGTAGTCCCTCTGATATGTGGTTCAAGGACATCTTGATGACATTTGGTCCCCTGATAATGGTTAGCAGATCTGGCCTGTTTTCAAATGAAACCTGCCCTCTAAAACTGGTAGAAAACTGCTTAGAGTAGCTCCGTGCAGACTGCTCAATGCTTAGAATTATGGTGGTACTCTGATAAGGTAGTGATAGTAGAAGAAAAAAAAAAGGTGACAAGCCCCAGAAATGGAGTTTGAAGTTTCACCTGTTTTCAGGTCCTGCTCCACCTACAGGGAGAAAGCAATGAAGGAAGCCTGATCACTGAGGGGGGAGGGTGGGGGTAAATAGTAGAAGAGCCTGGTTGGAGAGAGTATGAGAGGTAGGCCTGTGAGTCTCTACTTGCATAGAGCTGGCATAGAGATTGTAGGGGAAGAATGAGGAGACTAAACCACAAAGATGTGCCCTGTATTGTGGTACTTTAAAAGTGCATAGAAGTTCAATCCACAGAGGATGGCAGTTAGGGGCCAACAGGAATAGGAATGATTTCCAGTATCTTGCTCAGAGCTTCTGTGCTGCTTTCTATCAAGGCCAGAGCTGTATTTCACTTCCTGTGTTTAACCTAATACTTGTGAATGAATTTGTTACACTGTACTTATTTTCTTTGAAATTAAAACTCCTCCAGAGATAAGTTGAAGTCTAAAGTTAACCTGAAATGTTTCAAATGTGTAGTTTCACTTTGTGACATGGTTGCTGAAGTAGCTCAAGCATTAATAGTTGTGACACAGACTTTGTGTCTGAAACCAGCTTTGATAGCAATTATGCAAGATCTTGCACCACAATTTTCTTTTTGTATTAAGTGTTTGTTTTTAATGCATTTCAGGTATTTCTTTAAATCCAGAACAGTGGAACCAGCTGAAGGAACAGATTTCTGATATTGATGATGCAGTAAGAAAACTGTAAAGACAGAGCCATACAGAAACTTTTATCATTTTAGTTGTTATAAGCAGTCTTTTTACATTGGCTTTTGTTTTCTAAAATATTGTTTTCCAAGCTATTGTATATTTGGATTGCAAAATGATTTGTAAGATGAATCCTTTTTTTATGTGCATTAAAAGTGTATTCTGAGTGAGGCTATTTGTGTATAATTTACTAAAAGGAAATGTGTTGCTTTCACCTCATGGTGTAAAATAAACAAATCAAATAATATGTAAAGCATACTTGTTTATGGCCTTTTGATTGAAGGTGTTTGCTGGTAAGGCCACCTAATAGCTTTAGTCTTTGCTTTAGTTTCAGTTTAGTTAACAAATATGAATTTGTTTTCTGAGGAGATTTCTTCAAATGTCTCCATTTAATTTTTCTTTTATTTCATAATCTTTGGTATTGCCCTGACAGCTTTCTGCTTTAAGACTTGATACAAACAGTGAATACTTGGTAAAACACATTTTTGTAGATAATTTTAAATACTGTATTTGCTAATTTACCCTATTTATTCAGATGTAAACAATTCTGAGTATATAGACTTTTTTGCATTACTTGCATGAAGTGTTATGGTAAACAATAACACTTGTACACAAGCCACATGCTATTTCTTCCCATTTTTCTATAGCTTGCTTGACTTAGAAAATAAAATTAGCCTTTTTCTTGGACCCTAGATTTTAGAATGTGATGCATAAACTTTTACAGTAATAGACATATACCTCAGAGTAAGATAGTATTTAAAAGCTCCAAAAGTGGTTATTAGTTAGGTACCCTTTTCAAGCTTTGCATTAAATTTATTCTTGAACACATACTACTAGTTATTCTATAGAAGAGAACAGATAATGTGTGTTGTAAGGCTTATGTTTGTTTGAGAGTGTTGCGTAAACAACAATGCTTAAACTAGGCTGTAACACAGGTTAAACAGTCAAAGAAGGTAAAAACTGCTTCAGCCAAAATGTCTGGCTGTCATGCTTCTGCCCTGTCCACACTGCCTGCCCAAACCGCTTAACTTGGCTTGCTTTGTGTGGCTTACATGTGCACAGCTGTTTTATCTCCTGTGCAGAAGATATGTAGCACTTACAGTGGAGCGCTGGTACATAGCAGATCATGACTCTAGCAAGCTTCACTTGGTCAACCATTGTGCTATTCTGGGAAGAGAAGCTTCTGTCTGTGGGAAGCTCTATTAGACTAGATGCTGCCCCAGTTGAGAGCATCTTGGTAGGTGGCACAAACAATGGAATGAAGGAAGGAGAATATGATGTTTGAGTAGAACTTGGAAAGATAAGGGGCATGCCAGTATGGAAGTTAACGGTGAAAGATCAAAGTTAGCTGACACATAATAACTACAGTGAAGAAATGTACGTTAGCCAAATTGGAGAAGAGTTCATTGTCTGACTTAAATCAGTTAATCAAAGGAAGAAGATGAAACAACTTCATGAAAATTGACATTTCAAGACTATGTAGTGGATGTACAACTTAATTGGTTCAGCTGTAATTTTCCCATTTGATGTTAATGTATTTTTAAAAATTTGTATAGATAAAAAGGATTTACTATTTGCTTAATTTTGGAATATCTTAATATAAGTGTTTATATTGCAGACACGCATGGAAGTGCCATACACAGGCTGTTCCTGTGCTGCAGAGTTTATAATTCAATACAAATAGGTATTGAAAGGAGAGGAAGGGAGACTCCATCAAATTAAATATATATTATTTAATTTAAATATTATCACAAATACTTCCACCTGCTTTTTAATTTACACATTGTTGACAAATTACGAATAAAGTTAAGATCTCTTTTTGTATAGCTCAGGAAATTGAGGTTTTAAGAACAGCTTGAAGGTGAATAAAAAGGTGAAGAGATGTTTTGTGGTAGCAGATGCGTTTTTGGGCACAATATTTTTTGAGTGATTCTTAAAGGCATGTAGGAATATTTGGACCAAATAGAATAAATATGAATTATCTGCTAAAATTTCACAGATATGCGAATGAAATAAATTGCTTCAGATCACTATTGACAGGATCTAGGTGGTTTTTTCTTTGCAGTATGTGTATGTTTTCCTTTAAATCTGAAATTTTGCAACCAGATTTCACCCATATTACCTCAAAAATTTAATGTGGCTTCTTTTAAAGTGCATGATTATATTAGAGGGAACATTGTCCTCACTTAGATTACTGTGGTAGTAGGTCATTGGCTGGCAGTTGTGTATCAGAGTAAAATATAATTGCATTCAGGAAGGTGGAGAATTAAATTCATTCCTTTGGAAGTGAAAAAGTTTTAATATAGCAATTAGTTCTCTTGTGGAAACTGATGGTAGAAATGTTCAAAGAAATTGGTATTTGTTAACCAAGAACTATTAGTTCCTATTTATAGATAATCCCCTTGATGAATTTGTGGTGATAATTACTGGAGCTGTTTATCCCGTTTTACTTGATAAAACTTGGGGCAGTTTGATTTTATTTAGGTTGTGTGTTTAAAAATAGTTTTCCGTCTGCCAGTTCTATTTCTGCCTGTAATAATGATAAAATATCATATATTTTACCTGAGCCAATATTAAGATCTGTATGAATGTCCTACAAAAAAGGTAACTAAGTAAGTAAACCAGTCAGTTTCATTGCACCTCATATGACTGATGTGCTTGTTAGTTGATAAAAATTTGACGCAGTCATTGTTATTTTGAAATAAATAGTTGGTAGTGATTTGGCAGGTAATTGTCTATGGCTGTAGTCTTTCTAATTTGAGAATAAAATTCAGATTTTTTTGAACAAATATTATTTTCTTGCAGACAACATAGTAGTTAGGGTACATGTAGAAGTGCCCATGGAGGAAAATTGTGCATGTATGAAAGGCTGTGTAATATGAGATAAAAACACTGCTCCCTTTCCCATTGAAGTGGCAAAAGAAAGATGCATGTGATTCTTGATGTTTATGCAGGGCGTATTAGCAATATGTTTTATAAATTAAAACTTACAATGGAGCTTAGGAGGAAAAATACATCACAGTTAGAGCTGCCAAAGTACCATATGTGTGATAAATCAAACTGTCATGTACGATGTTGCTCTTATGTAGAGATGTTCATATTGAAATTAGACAAATGCAGTACTAAGTTTGATATTTCTGTTAAAGGAAATGCCCCAGTTACGTACTTATGTGATCTGTTAGCAAAAGAACTGATGATTGTAATTCTGGTAACTCAAATGTCATATTGTTAACCGTGTGGAATGTTTCATGTTTTGCTCTGGTGGTATCTACTGCAGAGAGGCCACTGGAAATATGAGCCCTCCAACTGTAATTACCTTAATGTTCAAATAAAAAATAGTTAAATGGCATACGTGTAATAACAGTTTGAACACTTGGAAATAAATGAAGACTTCTGTTGAAATAGTGTTATTTTTAATAGAAATTTAGCTGCACTAAAACTTATTTTTTCTTGCATTTTTATGGAAACTGCTGTTTGTTTCTTGGAACTGTTGTAATTTGGAAATTTGAAAACTTGATCATCTTATGCTTGGTCCATGTTTGTGGGTGAGGGATGGATTGTATAGCCCGGAGGGATAGACTTTTTTCACTATGATAGAACAAGTGTCATGTAAATATGGAAGCAGCAGATATAAACACACTTTCAAACATCAAACAGAAGGAAAGTGTGTGATGTCACTACTGTTAAGAAAATGTCTGATTATATTTTTCAGTGGAGTTTCTTTTTGATCTGACAATAAATGTAACCATAGATTAGGTAGAAAAAAAGCTTCTCACCCACTTGTTTTTTCATCATTGGTCAGTTGGGTCAGTGTAGGCTTCTTTAGGAAGGATGTTTGTTTGCTGTGACTGATTTGTAGGGAGTGGATTAATTGATTGTAGCCTTGAACCAAACAGATTTTTCTTCAAGTAATTTTGAGTAGTTTAGCAATTTATAGCCACAGAAACAGAGATGACTGTGGCTCAAAGGGAAGAAATGGAGTTTGGGGTTCATGGAGGCTCATCGCGTCCTACGTATTTCTCATTTACTGCTGTTCAGTTAATGATGGGATTCATCTTTGACTGTAGCTCTGGTGACTCCGTGTGGAAGTGCAATCTGACAAGCAATGTTTTTCCTGTTGTGAATCAAGCCCACATGTCCCCTGCTCTCAACTTAATCTTGTTATGTAAAAGTGAAGACACTGGCTGAAGAACTGAAATAAATGGTCCTTGTCTTACCGATGGTTTATCAGGGGAGCTTAAATTGTGCTCTCTTGTGGGCAGAGGGACATGCCATTACTCATGGGGATAACTTACAGGCTGAGAGCTTGGTGACAGTTGTTCCTCTGGTATTGCACTTCATTTGACAAAAATGTTAACTTTTTTTTTTTGTGAAAGCTTCATAATTTGGTTTTCTTTGTACTTCCTTTTCGCTTTCAGTGAATCCATATACTCGTCATTGATGGGATGGTGAATGAGATAGGAACTAAGGTTGGGTTGAGGACTCAAGTTCTGAAAAATGTGGTTATCTTCTGGAAGGAGGTGGGTTCCAGTCCTAAGGGTGAAAAGAGCTTGCTGTAAAACTGCAAAAGTTGATGGAATGAACATACTTTTCTTGGAAATATCTAGGTATGTTTGATAAGGCTGAATAAGAAGAACATTTTGATTCCTTGGCCAGCGTGCCTGGTAAACTACTGTTAGTTAATCAGTTCACTTGGGCAGTTAATGAGGTAAAAAATGGTGAACTAAAGGAATGGTAAGATTTTACATAACCCTGTACTTGCGTTGTTATCTATAGAACTGTTATCTATAGAACTGTTCGGCACCGTAAGATTTTAAATGTTTTATACTTTCATAGGCTAATGTGTGAGACTAATTTTCAGGCTGTTGAAAATAAAGCCCATTTCATCTTAGGAGCAGAAAGACCCAAGTCATTCTATTCACTAAAATATCATTGCACAACATATCTTGAGGGAGAGGCGAATGACTTTGTATATTAAGAACAAACTTGAGATAGACGTGACCCTAACAGTTAGTTACTTGAAACTGAAAGTTAGGTGGTATACAGCAATAAAACTTTGCAGTCTTGTTTGTGGTGTTGGTTTCAGGTGATCTGTGAAGCTGTTTGTTAGCTCTCTCAACATGAAATGGCTCTGCAGAGCTCTGCTGTTCCTTCTGCTTTCCATTTGCGATCCCTTACTGAGCTGCAGTTCCCTTTGCGTTTCCTCGATTATTTCTATTTGGACTGGAAGCATCCTTCCATCTCTTGGATGGTGCATCTCTGGCTGCACTCACCTCATCACAGGACAGCAAATATGTTAACGACTGGATCCTAATGATATATGGCAGATACAGCTGCTATTGCTAACACAGGCCAATTAATGGTCACATCTTTAAAATGATAAAGTACACTTAAAATAGTTGGATTACTTTTGCCAACGTGTATACTTGCCAAAGGAAGTAATTTTCTTCATAGTAGCTTGGATTATTGTCTGCAGTGTAAGTACTGGACAAATGCTTTCTCGCCTGAAGTGACAATGAACAACTTGGAAAATACCACAGTGAGGCAGTTCCTGGGGTAAAAATGAACAGAGTTATCACTTGGATATATGCTTGCTATAATCGAGGGTATTTGTGATTGCAATGGCTTGGTTAGCGGAAAGAAAACTCAGTTGCTTGGGTAGCCTGAAAAGTTCCTGAAGTGCCATGTAGGACATGAGTAACATGAGTAGCATTTATGATGTAAGGACTGCCCTCCTGTCCGTGCAGAGAAAACTTTGAACAATATTAATTTGCAGTGAGCTTGTCCCTACATATACTCTACTTTTTAATCCTTTTTTTTTTTTTTTTTTTAAGAGAAAAGATTTGTCAGCATATGTTATGTAGTCCTGTTTCAGTAGTAGGAGAACTAGTTGCCCCGATTTGCTCTGAGTCACTCCTCTGAGACTGTGTAGGGAAAGCACATCTCTCTCGTTTTCACGCAGTATCTATTATAATAGTCACTATTCCATAGTAATGTGCCTTTTACCTATCAAACCAATATGCATTAATCTCTGGAAAATGTTTGAAAACACATTCTGTATTTGGGGGATGTTGTTGTTTTTTTTTTTAAATAAGTTATCTAGGTATTTCCCCTGCTCCTATAAATTTGTTCATGCCTTGGTATTTTAATTTTGTGGCACTGTTTTGCAGGAAGCTGAAATGATTTTTATTTTTTTTTTTTATTCCCTGTGATCATTAAAGAGTTTTGCAACTCCTTATTTTTAACATGCTGCAGTTGTAGTGGTAGAAAATGGACTTGCAAAGTCATGGTTGGATACATTTTTCACTAGATTTTGTTAGATTCCTAGATTGGTATTGGTCTGAGACTGTTTGCTCTGTAGTCTGACCACCTGTTTAAAGAGAAGTGTCTGTCAGGACTATAAAATTGCAAGGTTGTGATAAGTGAAAAGGTGAGGAGAGGGAAATGTGCAGCTAAGGTAATTAGGTATTTTCTGAACTTTATCAGGACATGTTCCAGAAACAGTATTTTTCTCATTTTGGAGGCAAAACCTAAACCCAAAACTATTAAAAAATGCTAGGCTTAAATTTGGAACAGTTTCCATTCAAACATGAGTTCATCAGATGTGCACCTTTTTTTAGTGCAATATTTTTGAAAAAGTTAAAGCAATGATTTTTTTCTTTTAAAGAAATCTGCCTTGATAAACACTGTTTAGCACCACAAAATTTCTAAAGCTAATCAAATCTATACCAATATATAGTTTTTAAGCATTTCTATTTGTGCTTTTGATACGTTGAAGCATTAGTCTTAACTGAATAGGTAAACTTCTGTGAAGCTTTGTGAGCACTTTGGAGCCTTCCACAGATGGAGGTCACATCCTTGGCTGAAGAAAGAGACCTGTTAACCTCTTGTGTGGAAGTTGTTGGATATAAAGGCTGCTGTGTGCTTTGGGCTGTGAGTTTGATCTGCTTTAGGTCAGTATTGCCTCAAAGCCTTGGTATTAGCAGTCTGCTATGTTAATGAAGGGCACAACTAATTTTTTAAAGCTTTTTGTGTATTCTGTTAAAGTTAAATTCGGACAGATAATTAGGTGGTTTTTTTTTAATTAAACATTCTATTTTGTGTGGGTTTATCTTCAAGAGGATTGAGATTAGTACATAGTCAAGAAGTTTCTAATTCTGCAATTCATATGTAATTTAGATAGTTTTCCAGCTCTGTTTTGCATCTGATTACATTTCTGCTGGTGTACTTCTATAGGCATCATTGATCGGTACAGCGTTTAGGATGCGAGTCCTGGTGCAAGGTAAGGTAGTACTGTTCTGTTGCCAAACAGATCTTTTTCCATTATGGATCTTTTGAATGCAATGTGTCTGGAAGGTGTAAAGAAGTAGAATAAAAGAACTCAAATCACTGCTTTTCACATAAGAAGTATATATGAGATCTGAATTGAAAACCTTTGTATAAAACAGTTTGGCAACCTATTGATAAATCTCCAACAGTGTATGTGATACTTCAGAAAGCTGAGATGATTTTTTTTTTTCTGGGCAAACCTCAATAATTACTTTTTAATAACTGTTATATTTTCTCTAACAAATATTCGTACAAATCTCTATGTAAGTGGCTATGAAAAGCAAGTTCTGTGCTGGCAACAACACTTGTGTAGTAATTCAGTATAGGTTAGTGCAGCGTTATGTGTGTATGGTAAGTTTGTGAATGGTTCTGTGACAGATGCCCCCAGTCCGGCTGGGTGAGCGGTGCTTCGGGTCAGGCATCACCCACGAGCAGGTCTGGCCGGCGTCAGCTGTGCTGTGCAAACCCACGGAACCCTGCAAGGCTGCATCTTCTCAGGAATGGAGGAGTCTAGGCCACATCTTATCAGGAGATAACACCACCAGCCCGAGCTGGGGCTAGAGGAAGACAAAACTAGAATGGCCACAGCTGCAGATGGGCACCAGCACGAAGGAGGGAGTTGAGGATGAATCTGTCCCTGTGCACTATAAATACCTGCAGCCTCCCCCAAGCCCATGGACCTCTCCCATACAGGGCTGCACAGTGGTGTTGTCTCCTGGGGCAGGGACGCTGCCTCTCAAGGTTACTCCTCGAGGCTGAGGGACCCTTTATCTGGTATCTGGTAGCTGCTGCGAGATAAGTGGCGTTTTACATCCAGCCTAGAAGTACATTGTATGCTAGTGACATTTATAGATATCCAGCTATAGCTTCATTATTAGAAGTGTAGTGAGTAGCAGAGTGTTTGACCACTGTCTAAATTATTGTTTAAATCATCACTTAAATCACTGTCAAATCAATGTATGCCATTCAATTATCACTTAGTCACCATTTGATTACCATTTCATTTTCACTTAGTCATTGATCATTTGTCATTTGATCATCATGTAGTCATTAATAAAACCCTTTTAGTTAACCCCATAACAATGACTTTTCTTAATAATTCACCTGTGACAGGTACAAAGTCTCAATCTGTGCACTTGGATTTCTTGGATGTTATGGAGTGGAAAGGTCTTTGCAAGTATTTGTTGTAGAACTGGAAATCTACGTGTGTGTGGCCTGTAATAACACTGCATTATTGGGTTGGAATCCTTCACTCTGAAAATGTTTCTAAACCTCCTAGGTACTTTCTTGGTCTTCTAGAGGTGAACCTCCTACGTGCTTTATGGAGGACTCTGATGTGAAAAGAGTGAAGTCATCTCAGAGGGAGTATTGGGTTATAAAGGCAAATAGTTGTGAATAAAGCTTGTTTGAGTGCTCTGTACTGCTGGCTGCCAGTAGTGCCGAGGCATTTGCGGCACTCAGAAATGAAACATCTGTTGGAGTGCTTTCCTCCACTTCTTGACACGTGAACCTTCGGCCAGTACTTTGACTTCGGCAGGACAGGGATTTGAGTCATTGTTTTCAAAGTAATGAGAGTTGAAATTAAAACATTGTCTTAAATAACACCCTCTTACTGTGTTAATGATGGGACTGGTGATATTAGAGAACAGTTGTCTTCAGCCCTTAGGAAAAACGTTCCTGTGTCAATTCCATTTGACTTAATTGGCCGACGTTTTGCAGATATGTTTTTGTCTTGGTATAACTACTTTGAGCAATATGTTAAAACAAGACAATGTTCATTGTTCAAGTTATTCTAAATAATGTATGTGTTTAGTGTTGCTAAGAATTTTGTTTCAGCCTGTAGGGAAGCTGCCAGAGCAATGAGATGAAAACCCACACAGATCACATGGGACACATAGTGCCTCTGTTGCCTCAGGGCTTCACTATTTCCGACAGCACTGAGCATTTACTGCTGTAAAATATATGAAAATCTGCAAAATTTTTGAAGATGGATTACTACATGTGGGCTTCTTGGCTTGTCTTCTGACGAGGTAGGCTCTGCTCATATATCTCAGAATCACAGAATGGTCAGGGTTGGAAGGGGCCTCTGGAGATCATGTAGTCCCATCCCCCCACCAGAGCAGGGTCACCTACAGCAGTTGCACAGGACGGTGTCCAGGTGGGTTTTGAATATCTCCAGTGTGGGGGACTCCACCACCTCTCTGGACAGCCTGTGCCAGTGCTCTACCTCTCTCAAAGTAAGGAAGTGCCTCCTCATGCTTAGATAGAACTTCCTATGCTTGGGTCTGTGCCTCTTACCTCTTGTCTTACCACTGGGCACCTCTGAAAAAGACTGTTCCCATCCATCATATCATTGTGACATAAAGTGTGAATTCATCTCTCTACAACATACAGGTTTTCTGGAATTATCAGCAATCTTGCTATGGTTCTACTTTTTGTAGTCGTCCCTAAACTATCTTCTCTGTCAGCTTCTCAGTGCTGGTGGGCATACCTCCTGGGATACTGGTAGCAGCAGCAATGGCACCTATGAGATCTTACTGTCTGCTTTGTTACCTGTCATCTCCAGCACTCCTTAGCACCTGGAAAAAGGAGAATAGCCTTCCTTCGCCAAATTCTGCTCTGAAATGAGGCGAGGTACTGTTGCAAAGTACAGCAACAGACTCTTTGGACTCTTCTTGGTGGAAAAAGTTAACACAAGAACAGCTGTATGAGGTGTATTTCTAGTCTAAGAACTTGTTTCCAGATGAAAATGGGCCTCCTGTCACTAGAAAATGGCACAACTCAATTTCCAGCATGAGGAATGCTGACTTGGTCATCTCTGCATTATCTGTTTTACTCCTGCACCAGGTAAGATGCAGGATCAGCCTATGCCCTTCTATCACCAAATGCTCTACCAACAACAACCAACGTTTGAGAAAATTTCAGACTGGCTTTGCATAACTCTGAAGACAGGGGACTGTCTCACATTTTAGTCAGCATGTGAATATATATAAAGCTTTCCAGTCTCATCTTCGAGGGCCTCATGTTTAAGTTGTACTGGAAAATTTAAATGCACCGCGTAAGCAAGGGGTCTGTTCTCGCTTTCTGATACATCAGGAGGCAAATGCAGTGTGTGTGGGGCATATGGGTAGTGACATTCATTGGCTGGAGATGTATCTATTTAGATTTTTCCAGTTTTCTGGCAGTTAAAATGAGGAGAGCTGCAGTCTGGGGCGAAAATTAATTCCACATTAATGTCTTTGCAGAATTTTCTTATGAAGAGGTTCATCCTTGTATAGCTTTAATTGATGAGTAGCTTATAGGTCTCTCAACAAAAAGCTCTCTGTCCAGATAAGACAGGATGCGACACTGTCAATCTTTGCCCTGGCCAGGTTTCAGGCTCCTCTTTGGCTGTGCTGTCTTTGGGGTCTCTCCAGGTCTGGCTGCTTCTTCTGGGTGTGTTCTCTTTGAATAAGGGTCACTTATGACACTTCAACCCAGAAGGTCTCCTCCCTGCTCAGAGCAGGAACACCAGCACTCTGGTGCAGAGCCCACCAGCAGCTGTGGGCTGGGAGGGGGCCTCTCAGCTGACAGTGGGGACTAATTGGGGTAGGCTTAGTATTCAGCATGCCTCACTCCAGTGCATCAAATATGACCATTTTCAAGCACCTGATATTTCTGGGAAAGTCTGGGGTCTCCTTTAGTTTTCTTCAGCTCCAGTTGGCTGCAGTCTTGACCCCATCAGCTTTTAGTCATCTGGCTTCTAATTTCTTTTATCCTGTGGTTAATGCCCATCTACAAAAGGGGAATAATATTTTCTTCCTCTCCTTTCTTTTTTTCCCCTGTCCTTTTTTATGATCTCCACAGAACTAGGATGCATTTTCTTTCTTTGAATAGTGCTCAACTGGGAGAGACATGACATTTCCAGCTGGAGCCACTTGCCTCCAAAGGGTAAGAAGTGACGGACGCACACAGACAAACAGCTTTACGACCTGCACGGAGGTGTATGAGCGCAGCCAGCCACTAGATGTCAGCATTATTTTAAATATTATCAGCCGAGAGATCAATTGGCTGCTTCCTACTTAAAACGCGCTGATGTGAAGTTGATTTCCGACAACGAGTACCAAGAGGCTACAGACTTTTGTATTTGTGAAATCCTCAGTGAAACCCATGTTGCTAACAGCATACCAGGGTGAATCTGCCCAATAATTTCCCGCATTTTAGTCCTCATGAAAAAGACATTAATACCTGCTAAAACAGCTGAGAACAAACTAAGATTTAATAAGACTTATGGAGTTTGGTTGTGCTTGCATTCGAGCATGGGCCCATCAAAGAGGTGAGGGAGTCAGCTGCCTGCCAGCAAAAATGCTTTTGCATCATGGAGACCCTCCGAAAAGCTGAAGAGCTTTTGTGTGCAGATTAGGGCTGCATCTGGGGGGGGGGAGGGAAGTTGTCTAAACCAATTTAGTTACTAATACAGAAAAGATACAGTCCTATTCCTCTATCTGTTGCTCTTCAAGTGGCTAATTTGGCAGAAAAATAACCCAGCCAGGAACAAGCAAGTAGTTTTCTTTTGGGGGAGAAGATGATCCCTCTCTCATCGGGTGAGTGCCTGCGTCAGCACCAAGGGTGAGACCATGCAGCTGAGGGCAGGAAGGAAGAAAGGCAGAAGGCAACTCTTTTTGACAAATGTGAGTCATTAGTTTTTTCCTAACTTCTGTTTGCTCTCTTTGCCCAGAAGGCACAATATCTAGCTGTCCTGTGCAAGACACGATTTCCATCCTCCTTTTGCTTTTCGTGGCCATTCCTTCCTGGGTAGAGCTATACAAGTGTCTCCTGCAGTTCTGTACTCTGTGCCGGTTTTCTTGTCCTCAAGAGAGGACTGATCCATCATTTCTCAAGAGAGGACTGATCCATCGTTTCACTAATCCACCTCTTCCCATTCACATCACTCTTAAACATTTCCTTTTTCTGTATTTCCGATAGTAAATGATTCGCAAAAGTGCAATTAACTCTTTCTGTATTTCTAGCCTTCTATCACTTCTTCATTGTGTTTTTTTCGTGCAGACATTGGGTTTGTGTTGGCAGATCTCTTTATCCATCTTGACATTGGGAGTTTGAGAGGACTTAAGAGTTGGCTGGAACAAATGGCAGAGGGCCTGCAACTGTAAATCCGTTAGGACAAGGGCTTTCTGGCAAAGAACTGAATACAACATCAGTGCTTAAAAACTAATAAAGAATAACATGATAATAGCTCATCTCACACTCTGCTTCATGTCAGCATTGAAACTACCTCTGCTGACTTGCAAAGAAGGTATAAACTCCCATTCTCTTCCTTTTTTGTATACGGTTATGGTTCCCATGCTGCATAGTTACTGCACAGTTCATCATTTTAAGTGGTTTATAACATTTTGGATTTTATGTGGGCTTTTGAACGCTTCTGCTAGGCAGATCTTTTGCTGAACTCCTATTTTATCTGTCACCATTATTCACTCGGGGAAAATCCCACTTGAGTTTCTGGAGGAAGGAAAGAAGTTAGCCCCTGTGGCTTGTGAATCCCTTTGTCTCAAATGTATCCAAGATGAAGAGGTTTTGAATTGTGATTGAATCCTATACTCCCTGAAGCCCTTGTATGTTTTGCAAAATTGTTATGTTTGGTAGAATCCAGTAAATACCAGACATATACTTTATTCTGAGTTGGGAATTTCATATCCTTCTGGAACAAAATACTTTATTTCCCACATGTTTTGACTACATTATATTGGCGCCATTCATGTCACTCCACTTAAAATTGTGTCAGCATTCTCATTATAAGTTGTTTTTCAGGGGATATAACTCGGACATAAAAATTTGCTTCCACTTAGAAACTTGGTCTCAACCCAGAAGTAATTACAAAAAAATAAATACGGATTTTTCCATATAATTTATGTTGTTGTTTTGGGAGGGGAAGGGAGAAGAAAAAAATTAGCACTGAAAAATGGCAAAGCGTGCATTATAATTTGTTCTACTTTGACCAGTTAAATGATGGAAAAATTCAGAATTTGTCAATCTTGTTAAGCTGTAGTAAACTGCAATACCTTTTTTAGTTTTATATATTTGTTAGGTGGAAAGATGGAGAGAAATAGCTCTGAATATGTACAACAAAATGCATCTAATTCCTACCCCTATGGGTCTGCAGGTAGAATCCCTTCAGCATTTTCCAAAAGCCGGGAGGACTGGATGTGTTGAGAGTCCCCACCCCTACTCTGAATTTTAAATCCCATCAATTTGAAAGTTCCTCAGCCACTGAGTTCATTACACCTCTCGTGTCTCAGCAGTTATAATGTATGTACCTTTCCCCAGGATGCAGGAAGACATTATATAGAACCAAGGTACGGTATAACTAAGCAACTCCATTTTTTGTGGGAGGTGCGTGTGGATGGGCTGCCTGGGAGGAGCAGATGGAGAGAAGGGAGTTGGGATGCTCCCGGTGAGGCATCTCTCTGGGTGAATTGTAGCCAGGGGACACCGTTTGTAGGGCTTCAAAGTACATCTCTTTTGTTAGTGATAACTGGTTCACTGAAGTTCCAGTGATTCTTGGGTTTTGTAGGACCAAAGGCAGGAAAAAAGAGCAAAAGGATTGTTTTGTTGTTTGGGTTTGTTGAAAAAGCCCTGCACCAGTCCAGCTAAATCAATGTGCCTCTTGCCATGTATACTTACAGAAATCTTCAGGAAAAAGGCTGGTTATAAAATACAGTAGGGGAAGCCAGGTGATATTTCCTGTTATAAGAGTGGGAAGGCATGTTACTTTAATAAATCTACTGCTAAAGTTATTTTTTTACTATGAGAGGGGAATCTAGGAGCAAACTTTAACTGCCTATTAAGTTAATCAGGATTATGTCAAAAATGCATTTCAGCAAGTAAGTATTCTGTGCAGTTAGGAGTTTCAGCAGTGGTAATTGCTGAGGATAACTGGGCAAATACCTTTACTGACCAACAGAAACTTTAAGCTGAAAAAGATGGCTATCTTGTTACAGTGAAATGTGAAAAAACAAAGCAGGTTCTCCTCACATTTAAAACCCAATGATTGTAGAGTGTAGATTGTAGAGTTATGCTTTCCAGCTTGTGTAGAATTTAGGGAGTTAAAGGGAGACGTCACATCCAGTAGGAGGTCTCAGGCAAGACTGGGTCTGTCTTTCCAGTTTTCTGAACATAGGGAAGAGGGGAAAAAAGAATACCTTCTAAAATTGCCAATCTGAAAGATGCACCATCAAAAAAAAAATGATGAAGTTAAGCCTCATCCTGAAGAAAAGTCAGACAATGTCTGTGAAACAAAAAGCTGCAGGTTCAGGAATGGGAGTAATAGTGGATGGAGTGGGAGAAACTAGTGTGGAAACGTGCCTGGCTTCTGCCTCATGGAGTTCTGTATTTGCTGTACACACTCAGGTAATTTGTTATGTAGTTTCTTTGGATTGAAGCAACATCTGGGATTAACCTGTAAATACCTCATGAGTGCCCCAGCCCAGTAAATACACTGGCAAATAATTCTGTACAGCAGAATTGTACTCAGTCACCTGAGTTTTCAGGGTCTCAATGAGAAGAGGTGAGGAACTGAGATCAGAGAGAGGGTCAGTTATGTGGCTTTGCTTCTGATGACAAAAGTCTTTATTTGTGATGGCAAAAGGTCAACGGAAGTAGTCCTTCCCCTTTGCCTGGCACTGGTGAATCTCAGCTGGAGTGCTGGGTCCAGTGCTGAGCCTCCCAGTATGAGAGAGATGGATTTACTGAAGTGAGTCCAATGAAGGGCCACAAAGATGATGAAGGAACTGGAGCACCTGTCCTGCAAGGAGAAGCTGAGAGGTCTGGGTCTGTGCAGCCTGGAGCAGAGAAGGCTTGAGGTGGGATTATGGATTTGTATAACCCCTAATGAAGAAGACAGAGCCAGACTCCTCTTAGAGAAAGAATAAGAGGCAATGGGCACAAACTTGAAATACTGCAAATTTTATTTAAACATACAAATTTTTTTTTAATTCCAAGGGTGATCCAGCACTGGAATAGGTTCTCCAGAGAGTTTGTGAGGTCTTCATGCTTGGAGATATTCAAAACCCAGCTGGGCATGACCCTGGCCGACTTGGTCTATTTTCCCCTTTTGAGGAGGGGGATTGGACTAGACCATCTCCAGAGGACCCTTCCAACACATCCCTTCTATGAAACATTGACTTGTTGAGAAGTAGATCACAGAACTGGGGCCAGACAGGCCCCTTATGAAAGATTTAACAAATATAAATTTCTACTAAACATTTAGTTTCCAGCAACAGTTTTTTTTGAATCAGGACAACAAACCAGCCTGACTCTTACAAAGGGAGTGAAAACCAGGCTCAGAAACCACAGAGAGTCAAGGATTCTCAGTGTTGTGGTGTCAGTAGTTTTGCAAGTTTGGCCTTCAAAGAATTTTCCAAGTGAAGACAATCAAACCAGGTGTAAAAGGACAGTTTTTCTGGTTATGCTACGACTAGTTTTTTCTTTAGAGATGCATTTTGCAGAGCTTAGTACAAACAAGTGTTTTTTTAAGTTTGAAAACAAATCCCTAAAGTTTATTCTAGAATAGAATTTGACCATAAAAGTATGTCCTCGAAGAGTCAAATTCTTGTCTGGGGAATCAGATGTCATGGCTCCGTTCTGGTTCATGAAAATGTCAGCTATGATTCAGGTCTGGCTTCGTTCATGAGTGATGGTTATGATGAGCTGAGGCTGATCCTAAGCTGACCTGCTGGGGAGCAGATTGAGCTTTTCTTGAGGGTAAAGAGGTGGCTGGTAATGAGGAAAAGAAAAAAAACTAGTGAGTGAAGCATATTGCCTTTTGAGTAAAAAGATGGGGAGCGTGGAAGTTTGGACTACAATGCGGAGGAGTTTGGGATATGAGCCTTGACTGATTGACTGAGTTGAAGAGGAGGGAGGGATGCCTTAGGGGGGGAGATAACTAAGGCCCAGCTGCAGGGAGGAGAGGAGGCAGAGATGAAAATGCACTTAAGTGCAGTCTCTTAGGCCTTGATTTTGCAAACGGATCTGTTCAGGCAAACCCTTACACCCACGCAAAGCCCTGCTGAAGATAACGGGAGTTTGCGCAGGCTCACACGCATCAGCTTGCAGGAATGGGGCCCCGAGTCCTCGGGAGGAGTTGACACCGAGTGCAAGTGACACAAGAAATAGTTGGAAATGGCACATCTCGGCAGTTGCTGATTTTGAACCAGAAATTGAGAGAGAGCGCTGATCTTATGGAGCATCCAGGAAGACGGTTGCATCTATGCTGCTGTGCTGTCAGTGCTTCTGTTATAACCCCCAGGGGAATGTACATTTGATATCATTCCCCCCGGCCCCCAAATATTTTTCAAGGTAAAATTTGGCAGATGAGTGTTCAGCCTGGGAGGCTGCTGTCTTCTGAAATGTGAGTGCAATTGGTTCAGACACTGGGCTTTGCAGGGAATCTGGGAGGGAAAACATATCAGCTGTTTTCTCATTTGCTTTACAAAACAACATTTTACGCTAGAAAAGCTGGACGACGTGGAGAATGTGAAGGTTTGTCATTAAGCTGAACTAGGTTATTCCTTGCTACAGATCCTGTCAGGACATTTGTGACTTATTTTAGAAATGCTGTGGACTTCGTTACTTTGCAGTCCCTATAGTGTATATTTGAATCTCGCTGACAATTTCTAACAAGTAATTTCAATTAGAGGACCTTTATACATTACTTTTTACTGTGGCTGCATTACCTAGCAGAGCCTGGCTGTTCTGAATGCCTCGTTAGGCCCCATTGCAAAGGCCTAATGTGACAAGGTGATAACTGAGAGGTCTTTATTAAAATTTGATTGCTCCAAGGGCAGGGATATTTGAGTATCATCATCTTTGACAGCATAACTCGCCTCCAGGCTGGTCAGTCTAATCCCAAAGGATTTGCAGGGGATGGCTGTTCCCTCTGGCTGTTTTGTGATCACAGTATTACTGGAGTTTCTGTGGAAGGTGCTCTAATCTCCTGTTTTAGCTAAAATCCATCCTGTCTGTGACTATGAGCATAAAAATTATTTCCATATTGGTTAATTTAGTGCAAGTCCGTAACTAGGACCCATGATTTTTTTTGTGTGCTATTAGAAAAAATATTTCAGAGTCTCAGTGAGATCCTTTTTGACATTTACCTTTCAAACCTTATGTCTATATACTCTCTATCTGTCTTTCATCCTGAATATATGTTTACTGTAATGAACAGCAATTCCTGACAATTTCTTTTTGCCACAAACCAAGGAGTTTACTGGTTTAATTCAAAGGCAGATGCTCTTGGACATCTAGGTAGACCCCTGGTATTGCTGCATCTGCAAGAGACCCTTGCAAAGACGGGGACTCCCCAGTCTGTGGGGAAGTGGGTGAGGTGGTTTACAATTAAATTTAGGATATCTAGAAGGTGGTGGATAAATGAAATGGAGGATTGCTGTTCTCGCAAGTCCCACAACACAAGAACGAGGTGGCACTGGGTGAAGCTAGTTGGGGAGAGTTTTAAGTCAGGAAAAGGAGAGCAATTTGGGAGCCTGCTGCCACAGGGGTGGTGGAGGCAGGTCCAAAAGGATGTAACAAAGGCATGGGCATAAAGGGGATCTGAAAAAAGCGAGGGAGGAATGTACTCGCTAACATCTCTGGTTCTGGGTGCTGGGGAAGGATGGGGACACCGACAGCAGAAAGTGGTGAACTTATCAGGCCATTCCCTAAACAATGTCTCCTTTACCACTGCTACATATATAATACTAGACTAAATGGACCATTGATCTGACTCGAGGGCAGTTTTATAACAGAATCTGGGCTGTTACAGATCCTGTCTTATATCTTCACTCGATAAAGCAGAGAGGAAAGGTCCTTGTGCATAAGAATCATAGAATCATTTACCTTTGAAAAGACCCTTAAGACAGAGCCCAACCATTAACCTAACACTGCCAAAACCACCATTAACCATGTCCCTAAGTGCCACATCTACACACCTTTTAAATACTTCCGCCACTTCCCCAGGCTGCCTGTTCCAGTGCTTGACAACCCTTTCAGGGAAGAATTTTTTCCTAATATCCAATTTAAACCTCCCTTGGCGCAACTTGAGGCCATTTCCTCTTGTCCTTTCGCTTGTTACTTGGGAGAAGAGGTGGACTCCCACCTCGCTACAACCTCCTTTCAGGTAGTTGTAGAGAGCGATAAGGTCTCCCCTCAGCCTCCTCTTCTCCAGGCTGAACAACCTCAATTCCCTCAGCCGCTCCTCACAAGACCTGTGCTCCAGACCCCTCACCAGCTCCGTTGCTCTTCCAATAACTGGCAGGTCACGCCTATGCGGTGACAGAACTGAAATGCAAGGTTTCCTTTTGAGTGACTGTGAAAGCAAAGGAACTTGCAGACAGTAGGTAGCACCAGAAATGTGGCTTGTTGCATTAGTTTATAGTTTTGTAAAACAAAGCTGATGCAGAACTTTCCAAATGTGATTCTGTTGTGGTCGGTGTGATGGCAACAGAGATTAATTTGGCCCTGGGTATCTTTTCTTAGCTTATTGAAATATAATTCTAAAATATTTGCTTTCAGCTTTTAATAATATTTTCCTTATTTTTGGAAGATCTGCAACTTAAGCAACATATGACTGATTGCATATAAACCTGCTGTACCTAGAGAGCAATGTCTTAGTTCATTCTTAAACAAACATTATCAAAAAAGCATCAAAATCTATCCTACGCACATAGATGGAATAACGTTGACAAGTATATTTGCCTTTCTGTGGCTTTGCTTAAAGCCAGTTTCAGGTTCAATCTCTCTTCATTTGTCTGAGTGTGCCTTTGGCTCTTTTCAGTCTGCTTCCTGCGCAGACCTGATCCACAGATACTGTGGAATTTGATCACTGCTAATTTGTGTGATTTTTCTTAGATGTTTTCTCAATCTGTGTAATAATCTGATCCATGTGGATCTTTTGTGTCCACTTTTAAAATTGAGTATAGAGCAATTACTCCCTCTCTTCAGTTACAGAAGGTACCTAGATAAATATCCTGGGTCCTCAAGCGTCACAGTAAAAAGCAGGGATTTAAATATAAAGTTCTGTCTAACCCGTTCTGATTTTTGTGGTGTAGTTTGTAATCCTACAGACTACATTTACATTGCTGTTAGTGCAATTTACTGACATAGCCAGGAAAACAAAGAAGAAATAAATATTTTCTGGTGAAGGAAAGGAATAATGCCTTTTGGGGTATAATGGGTGGGAAATTGCCATGGCCTATTGGGGCAACTTAATTTATTCTGTGTTTTCACCTGCATCATGAAATTCACCATATTTCTTGCTGCACTGAAGCTGTTGGACACAGAAATATTTCCTGGTCATGACCTAGAGACAGAGCAAAGTTGCTGTAGGGCAGTGGCCAAACCCCTCTGGTTTCGGGAGAGGGAAAGGTCATACGGGCATCCCGGAGAGGGGCGTAAACCTTAGGGCATAACCACCCTACACCTGCTGCTCACCCTAAATGAGCCCAGGGCTGCAGGATCGCTTGTGTGAAATTGGGAGGGTCACAACTTTATTCCAGGCTTTGTAAATATGACTTCCATTGCCCTTCAAATCTGCAGGACAAGGGTGGTCTCTGATTTGGTGGTTTACAGTCAGTTAATTGGCAGCAAGCTTTTCTGTGAGGCAACGATGGACGAGTTGTAAGAAGAAAGAGAAGAGAAAGGGCAGCTTCCCCTTGTGGAGCAAAAGCTAAGTGTGCTCAGGACAGGAGATCTATCACAAGGATATGCAGTCAGTTGGTGATGCTTTGTGTCCACGCATGACAGCCAAGGCATAATTCTGCAGGGCACAGGCCAATGCGTAAGGGATAGCAGGTAGGAGGCAGCTTTCCTTGGAGTAGGGTGTCCTGCATTCCCTCCATCAGAGAGGTGTTTGAAGCAGCTGGCATTGGAGACAAGGCATTGAATTAGATGTTAACAGGCTGATCCAGGCTGGGAATTTCCCAGCACCAGAAACTAACGCTAACTGCAAGTTGAAAGGAAGGCAAAGAATATTATGTGGTTAGAAGGGAGTAATATATTTTGCATGATTTCTGATTCAGGAATAAGTAATTGCATTAATAAAAGTGATAAGGAGGCTTTGTGACATCTTTAAAAATGATCAATGTTTTTTTCGGGGAATGCAGGCTTAGTGTGACAATGGCACAGTCAATTCTCCTCTTCCAGATTTATAAATTACTGAACGTACAGTATATGACCTTCCATCACAATATCACGTAGCATAAGCATGACAGAATATAGACATAGGGGAAATAACTTACAAAAAAAATCTTTCTTCCAAGACATAGTTGAGATTGCTTTTGATCTTTTCAGCCCTTCTAACTGCCTCTGTTTCCTACAGGAGCTACAATTTGCCAACATTTTTCACTGTTAAGTTTGCTGGGTAAGAGAATTGCTTTCTTAGCTATAAAGTTCCTTTTCCCAAATGGTGAACTTGAAGTTAAGGGAAAAAGAGAAATAATTTAGTCTAAGTGATAGTATCTTCATTGCCTCTTAATGAATTAATTCAAATTATTTTCTCTTCTTCCCTGAAATCAAGTGAACTAAAAGCAAAACTTCTTCTTCCAACACAATTTTATTTATATTCCTACGTTTCTTAATTAGTTAATGTTGACCATCAGTCTTCAAATGCAAAGAGGCAAACACTGAAGAGTATTAAATGGCAAAAGTCCTGTTGACTTCAGTCTTACTGACTTGGTCAGGCCATAATCTTTACTGGCAAAATAACCAGGAGTAATGGCACCTGCCCTTCATGACACAACTGAAAATGTGAACACTAAGCTATGCTCAGTGTGCATCAGTGTATACTTTTGAGGGAGCCCAGAGACAATATAACTCTCTGTCTAGAAATAAATTTAATAGGTATAAAGTGCATTACTCAAGCTGAACAATGTTTAGCATGTTCTTATGCCTTTTTTTGGCTACTAAAATATATCTGCTGCAAACGGCTTTCTCTGGTTCTTCCTCACTTTGGTTCTAAGGAGCTTTGCTGGCTGCTTTTCTTCACTTCTGTTTCTTCTGCATCCAGCAAACTGCATTTCTGTGGGTGCTGTGCATAGCGCTCTGTTTCCTTCCTTCTAGCAAATTATTTCCCCTTATCATCGTGTTCCTGCCCTCACCTATTCTTGCTGCCTCTTGCACTATCTTCGCTTTGTATCTTGAGCTCTCATTCTTTCCTTTTCTTAGCTCAACGCATCTGGTGGGACACATATTCTCACTCATCTTCTTCGCCTCTTCTGTGTTCTCTGACCTTGTCTCTGCCTGGTTGGGAGTGCTGGTCCCAAAGCATTGTGCCTGCAGTTACAGGATCAATAGTGGGCTCCCAGGCTGTGGGGGTGACCCAGAAATCCTGTGCACAGACAAGAAAACGATGACGGGTTAAATCCATACAGCTGAAAACGAATGTTTTTTTTTAATTTTGGGGGGTGGGGTGGGTAGTATTCAGATTATTTCAGTGTGTATCTACCTGTGTATATAGCTGTGGAGGCTGACCCAGGGGAGGAAAGAGCAGGAACATGGACCTGGATGTGGGTTGGAGAGTGAGATCACCCCTTTTGTTAAGGGTGTAGGTGTAGTTCAGCGTTATCAGATCAGGAAATCAAATCCTGAAGTTCAACCAGTTTAAGGAATATGAAGAAGGGGTAAAGTCTGACTTTGTCGTGTATTTTGAATAGCTAAAAGAATAAAAGCCTGTAGGAGGAACACGGTCACCTGGAAAGCAAAGTCTTTTGAATGTTTATGTCTGACTGAAGTTCTGTTTTCCCTGCAAATATGTGCATCTGGACATCTCACTATCTTTTATCATGTATTTATGCTTGTGAAATACAATAAAGCAGAGAAATAATAGTGTGCTTTCTTTTACTCCCTCTTCTGCGCAGTTGGTAACTGACCTCCAGCATACCTTAGATGTGTGGGAATCTGCTCGTGGACTCAAGTGGGAATGAGAAAGGAAACAACTGTTCTTTCAGGCAGATTACTTTGGTGTAATACTATCCACATAACACCATCTACCCTGTTTTAAGAGGATGGTCTTAGGTCAATGAGATATCTCACAGAGGCTAAAATGCTAATCTTCAACTCCCTTATCACAGGAGCTTAAGGAACTTTTTTTCCCAAATCCCTCTGGTGCTTGCTGGGAAACCAGCACCCAATTCACTGTATGGTTTGGAAAATACAACCCTCATTTGCTATTACATTCGGTAAAGTCACTGACTCACAGCAGCTTTTTTGCCTGCTAGATGTGTGCTACTTAAATCTGGTTTCCTTGCAAACAGGAATCAGGAATAGTCTTTGGCAGCTTTTTTTTTAATGTCTAGATTTTGTATCCCAGTGAAAGGATTTATCCTTCCCTACTTAGTGCTCTGCAAAGAAAGGCAATTATTTTTCTTAAAAAATGATGGAATCAGAGCTGCTTTTCCCATTGCTAAAAATGAGTCTCCAATTGCTTGATTTCCTGTTGGTGCTCACAATATAAATCAACAAACTCAGCATACAGAACTGCTGCGTTGAGCTCAGAATTAAATCACACATCTCACACTGGATTCCTCCCCACCTTAATGACTCAAACACTGCATTGCTGCAGCAGCTCCTCAGTGATCAGAGCTGTTTGTTCCTCTTCTGGCAACAAGTGTTATCTTACTTACTTTGAAAATAGGTCCTATTACAGCCTATTGTTTTACATAAACAAAGAAACTAAAAATCTGTTGCAGTTCCAGGGGGAAAGGCCAAAGCCGGTGTCTGATCAGCTATTCCGGTCAAATGGTCTTGAAACAAGAACTTGTTTTCTCAGTTGCAGCAGTTTTTAATGTAACCTCTGTGGGCTACGTGAAACTTCAGGAGTCAGTGACAAATGGTGTCTCATGTGGGTTATTATTTTATTTTCCCTGGACTTCAGTGCTGATTTGGGCACAGTAAACCAGGTTCTTTGGAAAAGCGTCTGCAAGGGCACAAGGTTGTCTGAAATGCTGCTCAAGCGTCTTTCAGCTTTCGTTAGCCAAGGTTACGCTGAACTTTAACTGTGTCCAGACTATGTTAGTTTTTTTCCCTAGCTGATAAGACTCAAGACGGATTTTTATTTTTTGAACCTGAAACTTAATCAGAAGTTAAATTTATGCAAACATGTTCCTTTGGTTCGTGTTTCGGTGATAAAATTTTACACTTTCTGAAATAATGGCTGTATTGTTGTGCCTGTCTGTGATGTGGAGATAATTAGCCGTTTGGCACATGTCTTACCACTTAGAGAATATTAGTGCTAGAAAATGCACCAGAGTAACTCCTCGCTGGTGGGAAATAGAAGTCGTGAAAGCTGTTTTCACTTTAAAATGTCTTTCATACTCTACCAAACTGTCTTCAGAACATGGTTTTATTCTACCTATTTAATATATATTTCAGAGAGATTATAACTCGACACTGTTCTTTCTCTAACATTTAGGCCCAGAATATGAACTATCTACAGGTATGAACCTGCAATAAACTATGTATTGTTCCCATATACTTGCTAACACTATTAAGAGAGGAGAATCAGCATTAGACCACAGTTACTGTAGTTGAAATACAATATAGTATGAAATGTCAGAAGAATGTAGCTGCTAAACTTACTTCAGATTCGCACCACTGTTGCTGAGGTCGTTCACTTGGCTCTCCTTAGTCCGTAGCATTACCTTTTAGGTGGGACCAGAACTAATGTGTCAGAATTGCATTGCATTTCCATGCAAGAAACCCAGACAAGTTTAATTTCTGGGCTTCCCCCTTTTATTCCTGAGGCGATGCTTCTGGATCTTTCCCGGTTCTCCTTCTTGGGAAACCAGGCTCTCAGGTTGGCTCCCAGAATGCAGATACATTTTTGAACTCTGCTGTGCAGGAGCGTACCCCAGTCACATCCCAACTCTGCACTGCTGCAAGACCCAAATCTTGTGGCCAGAAACCAGGTGCTACAGCCAGATCTTCATTCCCAATGACCAAGAGACAAAAAAACTAAGACGTGCTGCAATGCACCCTGCACTACTCACTACTACAATGACTACTGCACTTGCCTGGGGAGGAAGAGATCAGTTTGATCAGATTAACAATGTCTGCACAGCAGTCCTGGCTAATGGTAGCCTACCAGCTACAGAGACACAGTGAAAGCACTGCCAACATCAGTCATAAGTTTGCAGATGCCAACAGACACATGGCAAGGATTTTATAATGCTATTATGGCATCCTCAGCAACTTTAAAATTCTCTTTTAAATTGTAACGTCATCACATCTGTTCCACCATAGCTGTATCTGTGGTGGCAGCAGTGTGTAAGTCATGCCTGACAATGTTCTGTGGGCTTATCAAGATCAGTGTAGTAGTTTGTGATGGAAGCAGGGGTAATTTCTGGCTTAATGTATCAACCTGGGCATGTCTATGCTTGAAATTCAGCAGGAGCAAAACATATACCAATACATAGGTGAGTATAAGAGGGGGGAATAGCAGGGCTGAGCTCCACAAGCATTTGATGCAGCAGTGACACTGTGCCCTGAGTGGGGAGGGCTGTCCTTTGGTGGTGACTGTGATCCCAGAGCACGCAGAGATGCATTGAGACTGGTGGCCTTGAAGTCACCTAATACCCCTAAACTGTGAACATAAATTTCACAGTTGAGATTGTGTGTGCATTGTGTTCGGCTTCATTTCCTTTCCCTTCCCTTCCCTGCTGAATGATGGTGTGGGGAGAAGGGTCCTCCTTCATCTCTTCAAGTTTATTGGAAGAAGAAACTAGAGCAGTTGATGAAACATCTTTTGGTGGGATACCTTCCTGTAGGAAAGGTCAGGCAGTTCAACAGCTCTTCCACCACCATCTTCTTCTGCTCTTCCCCTTCAGTGCCTCCTGCCAGTGAGAAGAAGGAAGGAGGGAATGCAGAGAAAGCAAAGAAGAAAGAATGGAATTTGGGAGAGAATTTAAAAGCACAAGAAGTTTGTCTGGAAATCTACAGCTTCACAAATCTTCCCCCTACCCTGTCTTTCAGTGTGCCAGGCAGTTCCCACCCTGTCTGTAGGCAGCTGGAGGGTTTCCTGAAAGGAGACACAGCTTGGCTTGAGTCACATTAGGGAAAATCAGTTTTAGGGGTGAGGCATCTGCTTTTCCCCCAGATTTATGGCTGCAGTGGAAGCTCCTGTCATCCCTCACTCTGCACCTGTGCCTCCAGCCGCTTCTCCATTGTTGTTATTTCCAAGTGATGACTGTTTGAATCTGTCTCTTAATGCAGCGTGCAGGCTGGAGCTCCTCCAGGTGTGCACTCCAACTCCACGAGACGTCCACTGGCCATGGAGGGCCCACTGCTTACAGACCTAGACACATTTGGTTAAGAAGGACCTGCCAAACAGTATTATGTTCTCTATTGTTGGAGAGTTTATGTTCTTGGTTTTTTCAAGAGTTCCTGCCAGATAGCAAGATAGCTGTAGATAGCATATGCAATGTGTTTATTACTGATGTGAAGGGGGGCAAACAGATGGAGAGCTGAGTCCCAGATTCTGGCTGCTGCAGAAGTTGTGGAGGGGGAGGTCTTTTGTTAGCTACAACTGAAGGTGGGAGCCTTAGGGATTGTTCCCTTGTGCTGGCATCTCCCTCAGTCCGGATTCAGTTAGAGAGTGTGAATTTTACTGGAACTGGGGCGTTGCACCAGCACAACTCTTGTGTATGTGGATATAATTACTGCTGTCTGCAATTTTGGGTCAATGCAGAGCTCACCACCCCGTGAAGGTTATATCACCGTCCCACAACTTGCCAGCTAAAGCAGTTAAACTCAAAGTGAAAAACCAGCCTGTGGTGAACCCTTTACTCCATTCTGTCGCAGTGCAATTGTATGCTCCAATATGACTAATCATCACCTGAGCAAGATGCCTTTGCTCTTCGTTAGGTTTTCAAGCCCCAGAGCTCTGCCCGGTGCCGATTGGCACTGGAGGGCTACCAGCGCAGCTCACACAGCCCAATGGCCGACTGGAACATGTGTGAGGGAGGTCAGAGCCACACTCTGAGTACCTTGTAACTCAGGCCAGTTTTGAGGTTATACCCAGAGAAAGCCACCGTGTCCCCTGAAGGATGATTTAGTAGCAATCCCATGGCAGGGCACTCGCTACTCATTTTTGTGGTTAATGAAATGGCTACAGCTCCTTAGATATTTTGATAAATCTGCCACTGTCTACACAGTCCATCTAAGCTTAGAATTACCTTTTACTTTGTAATACTGTTTCCACTTCAGTATGTCTGCTACTTTTTGTTAATGGTCCCTCCCACCATCCAAGTAAGGGTTTAGCCAAGGCTGAGCCCCAGCACTCCAGGACAACCCAGCTGTAGAGCAGGTTGAAGTTAAGCTTGCTGCTGAATCCCTTCACTACATCTACGTCTGCCATGTGGCATAGAACACATAAAAGGAGGGAATTTGGGAACTCCATAGAGTTCAGTGAACTGTTAAGACCCTATTAACAAACTATGATAGAAATGCATTGTGCAAAGTAAAACCCTTTTCCTTACAGCCTTTGACAAATTTCTAGCACATAGCTGTAAGATGGAAAAGCTGAGATTTTGGAGATGATAATCCATTGCCTTGAATTTTGTACAGCAGTTAGAATCTTAACTTAGCGTTAAATGTTCACTGTAGTGTGCTGTAAACCACAGAGGATGGTTCTGCTCTTGTTGTTTGGGAAACCAAATAATAAATAAACTAACCTAAATGGATCCATTTAAAGTTGCTCAATAACCTGAAGGAGATGCTTAGTTTATCCAAGGATGAAGCACATTAGAAACAGCGTTTGGCTTTTAAATGTCCTAAAAAATAAGAACTAAAGTGCCTGATTGTTTGGGTAGTGTTGGGGCTTAATGTCTCCAGAAGTCGGAGTCATACTAGCAAGAATTTCTAATTTATGTGTATATTTATATACTGTCACACATAGAGACATGTACCTGAACCAGGCCTGGCCGAGGAGAGATGACTGAGCTGTACGATCAGGGCATTATAAAGTTATCACCTGCTCATTTCCTTCTGGCTGGGATCGGGGACGATGGCTCCTCTGTGCTCACTGGTGTCATTCTGCAGGCTATCGTCCCACCGATAACACTGGTTTTCCTCCTGGATGAATAGTCTCAGAAGCGAGCGGCACTCCGTCAGCTGTGCATGACTGCTGGAAAATGTGTCTTCATGCTGGCAGGCAGGCACACGCTCTTTTTCTCCAGCAAGAGAGGGCATTTCAGAGGAAGTTGCTATACATAGCATAGGACAAAATATTTTTCCCATTGTGCTGGAATGTATCTAAAGCAGGGAAACTACACTTAGGATATGAAAAAAGGGGAAATAACAACATGGGGCTGTGTGCAGTGCAGTATGGGAAACAAAGAACGCCAGGAGAGGCATCCTGAAGTATGCTTCCTGCATGTATTGCATGCTTTAAAACGTGATGCTTTTCCTTTCAAAAACAGTGAACACACTGGCATTACAATCTCTTATTTTTTTGAGCCGAGTGATACATTCCAGTCTTCGTAGGACATCGCTTCAGCTGAGATGGCATTTGGCTGTGGTTACTATGACAAACAGAGAGGAATTGGCATGTGGCGTGCTTGGATGAATATGCAACCAAGTTTTGTGAGAAAAATATCTGTAAAAATGAATCAGATACTGCCTTGCCATCTATTGCATGTTCAGTGGTCCATGGTACTGAAAATAAACAATATTTATAAACATTTCATGGGTCATTGTAAAAACACACTGCATTTTACTTTGTAACTTTATAGGATGTTTTTCAGCTTGTGTTCCTCTCAAAAAAAAAAGCTTTCTTTATTAATTATTTATTTTCTTTTAGTGTGGAAAAGGTTTCAGGCTCACCAAAGATGAGAACACAATACAATATTTGATTAATAGCCTTTATTATTGTATCTTGTTTCTCCAAGATGAAAAATGTACTGTTATTCCCAGAACTTGGTTAGAATAGCAAACCAGTCTCTGCAGGGTAACCCTGAATCAAGCATCTTCTTTCATATGCCCAGTCATTGGTCAAAAGGCGGGGACAAAAACAGGACACACAGTGGGGCATATGGCATTAATGAGGTTTCTAAGGACAACTCATTATTCTATTATTCTTAGTAATAATATTTTTATTTCTTTATGTCTAAAGACCTCAAGCTAGATGGTGGGCTGAGGGCACAGTAGGCACATTCCTTACATGAAATAAAAGACAGTCGTTGTCTGAAGAATTTTGGACTGAGTAATAGAGAAAACATGCAGGGAAGAAAAAGTTAAGGATCCAGAAAAAGGTCTGAAACAGGTTGACCATAAATGCCTAAAACCAAAATTCTTAGCTTTTTTGCGTGTCTTTTGTGAAATTTTCTCTGAACCTCTTAATGATGAAGCAATGATCTGCTTTTCAGCAGAGATTGTCAATTGCTATTTGACTCTAGACATTTTGCTGCTCTTTCTGTGAGTAATTAGGGATGAACTGCAACAGCACAGGCAATTAGTCTTAATGAACAATGTAGGTTGGGGACATGTTGCAGCTGTAACCTTTTGTAGGTAGCATGACTGGATGACATGCATCAAAAGCAGAGTGGGTCAGTGTTTCCCAGGCGGTCACTTGTATAGCAATTTACTCTATAACAAGTCATCTCAGCAACAGAAAACACTGCAGAAATGTTATATGGCATTTTTACGGTGAGAAAAGCTGAAGGAAAATGATAGACACTTCATTCCTCCAACATTTTCGGCATGTCATTTGTCACACTGAGAGTTGTGCTAATAAGGCTGGTGGATTGTCTGGCCCAACTGTTTATAGCACGAGATAGTGCTCTTTTACCATGATTTAGTAATTTAGATTTAGATTTATGAGGCCCTGTCTATGATACAGGATGATGGCTTTAGTATTCACTTGCTTGCGGCAGAACCAGATATGTCACTATGTCTGTCCAGATCACTTACACCTGACCTCCATGGCAAGCTGTAAACCCACCTCTACCCATGAAAGGTGCTCCCTCACAGGAAGAAATGTTGGCCAAAGCAATTGAAACTGCAGCCATTTCAGTGTCCACATCCACCACATGTAAAAGGCCAGTGGACGGAGCAAAGATGGTTTCATTCTATGTTATTTACTTGTGTTCAGCTGAAAGTGTAAGCAAGAAACCTGTTGCTGCCACAATTAATAGGTAGCAACCATGACGGTTACCTCAAACAATGGGAAGACTGAGTGAATTAAGACTATGTAAGTGGAAGAGATAGAAAATGAGAGGAAATCATCTTTGGAAAATATATATAAAGTAATATAGCAGTTAGGAAAAAAACCTGCTGAAGTAAGCAAAAACATTACCAGTTTCAAGCAGAAGTCTCAGAAAAAAACCTATAAAAACTGAGAAGAACAAAGAACCTCTGAACACTTTGGATACTTGAATATAAGAGTCAAATCCAGTTTCCACCTTCCCGAGACCTGCCCAGGGCACAAGACTGAACACCACTGCCTAGTTTTGCATAGTTGTGTGTGTATCCAAGGCAGCTGGCTTGTTAGATGGTCTGTTTTAATCTCGGCTGCTGAATGCTGCTCAATCGTGCCCTACCTGCACTTACCACTTTGGCAACCTCACGCCCACATTTTGACGGTTCCTGGTCCAGCAGTTTGAAATATTGCCAAAGTGCCATCTGAAATAACTGCTGCTGCTCAGAAACAGATGTAGTAATAGTGGGGGATAGCTAAAGACTTGTTTTCACTTGTAAAACCTAGATAAGATCCCAGTTTGCAAACCAAACATTATTATTAATTTGTGTCAGCTTCTGCCACGTGCCAGGCATTTTATAGACAAACAAGAAATGACAAAGTTTTGCGCATTGTTAGACAGAGAAGCAGACAGCTGCAGGGGTGGGGGAATAACAACAGATTATTTCAGAGTAAAGTTAGCACAAGCCTCTTAAAGCAGAAAGATTGGAGTAATTTTTCTAAAACTGCTTGGAAAAAGGTGCAGCTAAAGAGACAGATAAAGGAACCTGGAAAGATGGGGACGCTCATGGACTAGGCATTGCTTCAAGTGCCATGTATGCAAAAAGAATGGGACCAGTAGTATAAATATGATCTGAAAGCAGATGGTCAGCTTTTTTGCATTTGGTTTTGCAAACCTGGGAGCTAAGCCCCTTGTCTAAATGTGGACAGATCTTGGTGTTGCCAGCTACACTAACAGGATTCACCATTCAGGCTTTTGCACTCCTCTGCAAGCATTCAGCCATTTGGGGTCACATCTTATGGGACATTTGATCGTATCTGAGCCTAGCTTAAGCTAAATATTTATTTATTGGAATTGTAAATACAGATAAATATGGTTTGGAAGCTCTCATCCACAGTACTTCTCTAATGAAAACAGAATGTCTTACGTGAAACAGTGGTCTTACATGATTCACTTACTTATGCCCATGCTTAGAAAAAATATATTTTGGATGCTTCTCTTTTAACCTGACTTTAATTTTCATGAAGATACGTCTGATAGCTTTGGAGACAATATTGGTATGTTCTGTACAGAAATTTTACTAGCTTCTTTTATTTTTTTTTCCTTTGGCATTAACTTGAAAGAATTGTTAGAAGATGATGCCTGCTGGAAATATTTATCCATTTCATTTTAAGAATGTGAGTAATTGTGTAGTGTATGTCATGCATATTAAATGTTTCACTATGAAAACAAATTTTACTCATGACTTCTTACGACATTCCAATATGTTCTCTTAGAATATGCTTTGCTTTCTGCCATCTGCCCAGTTCTGGAATTAAGATGAAGGATTGATCCAATACTTTGTACAAATCTCAATGGTTTTAAGATTAGGCTTTGCAAGAACGCATTCCACCAGCTCTCCAGCCTGGAAGCAACAACAGAATAAGTACATCATGACAGGAAGGGACATAGCCCATTGCAAGTTTTGAATTGCATGATCTAGTGATGGAAGAGTGTTGTTAAGTCCATTCCCTGGCAGACAGGCTGTCAGTGTAAGGTGCAGCTTAATCCGAAGGCATGCCATATTGGCATTAGACTGGTGGAGCTACCGATTTTTACGGAACTTCTTTTTTTCATTGAAATCTTAGTCACTGTGCAAGTCTTGTTCTGAGCATGAGCAATTATGCCCAAGACAGCAGAAAGCCCATACAAAGTTATAGTTCAAAGACTGTATGATGTTATAGTGCAAGGTCCCGAATGTAGAGTGACAGAGAGAAAGCATCCTTACAGATGCTCTGTCATGGAGGAGTCATGGGAACAGTGGTGGGAAAACATCTATAGAGGTCCTGTAACCCAGAGATCTACTCTAGCCTCCTGCTTAGACCAGGACTATTGCCAGCACCTAATCTTATTTCTATGTATCTGTCTGAATCTCTGTGGATGGAGAATCTGCTGGAGGATAACTAACAAGGTAGCAAAGGGAAAAACTACTGGACATGAGGAGAAGCACACAACCAGCCCAACCTGGGGTTAAAGTAATGAAACAACAGTGGATGAAATTTATAGACAAAGGATGTGAAAGGAGTCATTGGCAGCTCACTTAGTTGAATAATTTTGAAAGATGGTAAAAGCAGAGTGGAGTTGCTGACCAAGACCAAAATTAAAACCAAAGGTTTAAAATAAGTAAAGCCAAGACCAAAGGGGAAAGTTTAAAGCAGGGTGGATTGTTTATTTGGGCATGAAAGAAAGGAATTTAGGCAAAGCAGCAGATTAGGGGTCTGCAGGTTTGTCCCCATCATTCAGACCTGCGCATAATCACCACAGACTGGAGCAGGACAATTATGGTTGTTCTCATCATGAGTCATGGATCTGCCCTGCTTGAGCAACCAAGGGATCTAGGGTGATTACCCCAGAGATGACTGGAGAGAGACCCATGGTATTGTTCAGAGAAGGGGGAACACGAGAGTTAGAGCTGCAGCTGGAGAAGAGGCTTTCAACACTATTGCCAGGAGGGGAAATTGCAGCATGCAAAGGGATTTTTCCTGGGTTACGATGAATGCAATTTCTATTGTGAAGAATATGGCACGTTTTGAGGTGGCTGTAGTTTTGGTGAAGGAGGAAACTACCTCACTTCCATGCTCCTCCTTACCCTAGTGCCCCTGGTTTTGTGAACAGGATGGATTGAAATGTATGAGCCCCTGGGGAAAAGAACAAAGAAACAGGAAGTTCAATTAGGCACATTTAATGAAGTTTCAGTTCCTCATAATCCCATGAAAGCAATGGAAAATACACTGGGCCATAAGCTACTACAGTATGCATCATCCTGGTTCCCTGTGTGCAGCACGCAGTGCTTTGGAAGGGCTGGGATACTTCTTGCCGGACCTTTGGGGTGGACAGACGTATTCTTGCTTTATGTTCCCTGCAACAACTCCCGGAAAGGCTGGTGGGATGTTAGCAGGCAAAGTACAAGGTCTGCTGAGGTACAACCCAGAAGACTAACCATCGAGCCTTGGTAACTGGGTGCTGGAATAGGTGAGACCTGTAGGAAGATATGCCAGGTGGACTTCCACAAGGTTGGCTTTGCTGATGACTAAGCACGTGTCCTACAATGAAGAGGTTCCCAATTTCAGAGACCTTTCCCCAGTTTACGTAGCTTGATGTAAGAAAATAATAGAAGAAACCAGCCCATTGTGCACCTTTTCTGGGAAAGCATGATGCTGTCATAGTTAATATACAAGTGTGACTACACTAGAGCAACCTGTAAAAATAGGTGTCTAAAAGGTGGACATGAAATGGGGAAGGAAAACAGGTTTGTCAGCTATCACAACTAGTTCTCAAAAGCATCAACAATGTAAGTTAATGATACAATAAATAAACCAGATTCAGACTCATCAGGTTTCAAATACCATTCCCAAATCTCACCGGACATCAGCTGTGTGTGAAAACCTCCAGTTTCAGCTAATGGCAGATCTTCCATTAACTTCAACAAAAGCTGGACTAGTGGTACGAATGTGCAACCCTGGTTTGGTGCCTGCTCATTTCAACAGGAGTTTGGTGAATGTTGATTTTGGAAAGTAATCTGAATTGAAGTTAAAGGTCTGATGTCCCTGTCTCCATCTAAGTGCAGATGAATTAATATAGCTGTCAGTTGCTTCTTGGGATTGTTGCTTGAAATAACCTATTTCTGGATAATAACTGTCACAAGGTATATATGCTTTATTCTGTTCTTGCAGTGCTTTTTACTGATTGCTAAGCTTCTTCCTTTGTCACTCTTTTGCCAAAATCCTGTTTAGTGTCCAACACTAACAAGTGGCTTTAAAGGCTTATGAAAAGGGCCATAAACATGATTTCCACTCGTGGAATTACTGCTTGTTAGAAACAAGACAAAAAGTCTTCACATAAAATCTCCCTATGTCCCATGCTCAGCTGGCCCTGGGAGTGTAACTCTGCACTCTTCCAATCGCCACCCATGTGTTGGTAAATTCTTTTGTAAATCTCTATTTTCTTAATGAAGTCACTCATGGGTTCTGCACCCTGACTTCATCCAAAAATAGCATGAACCTTACCTGACCATATAATGTAAGTAATATTTCTTTCTCTTCCAGAGTTTATGATGGCAGATCTGGGATTGTACTTAGTAAGGAAATTGAGCAACTACCTTTAGTCTGTGCTGGTCAAAGTATGAAAAAATTAAGTAAACTATTTTTGTATCACTATCCCTACCTGTCTAATTTTCTCCTGTGCTAGAAAGTGACTGTGCTGTTTTTATTACCTGTTAGCTTCCACCTTCTCCATGGTGTGAACTGCTGTTTTGCATCCATCCAACAAGAGAAGAGAAAATGTCCCAGCTCTTTACAAGTGCATCCTGCTGATTTGCTTACTAAAGGTAAATTTGTATATTTCTTTTCCAATGTCCTGCCTGCGTTGGTGCTCAGGTGATTTCTTCAGATGTCCAGATTGCTTTTTCAACTCCCTGCCTGGTACTGACAGGCTCCACCAGGGCCACCAGATCCATCATAGACTGTCCTCACCTTTCTTGGCAAAAAACGGCCTGCTCTCTGGTGGTTCCACCACCCAGCTGCCAACCCTCCCTGTTTTGCCTTCCCAGGCTTCGTGGCCTCAGGGGTGTCTCACATTCCTCTGCTGCATGTTTAACCCCGTCCTTGATCATCCACCTTGACTTAACGCTCATTCTCTTGGATCTTTGTTTCAGGCACCACAATCAGAGAACGATTTAGGTATGCAGACACCTCTGAAGGCCATCTAGTCTGAACTTTAGGTGGATCTGATTAGATCATGTTGCTTAGGGACTTGGGTAGTCAAGTCTTGAAGACCTGCAAGGGTGGAGAAGGCAAGGGTATATCTTCCCAGCCAGAAAATGAAGTATTGAAACCAAGCAGCCAAGAAGAAGAACCTTGGGTAGATGCAGCTGAGAAACTGACCGAGCAAGATCAGCAAGGCTTCAAGTGCCAAGGATACAAAGCACAATGAGATATAGATATGCCATGTACTGTAACATGGTGCTACGTATCAAAGCCATATACTTCTTATCTGCACATATACTGAATGCTGTGCTTGATTTTACATTAGTGTATTCGAGGGAAGGTCCTGATGGTGTTGGAAGCCCAGATGAAGCCTTGCACATACATCTTCTCCCTTTGCAGCTCTAGCCTCCAAGGTTAGTTCATTTTTTTATTAAAAACTTGACGTTATTATGAGTGCCAACACAGGTTCTTATTAGTGAGCACCTAAATTATGTCCTTTTCCTTTCCAGATAATTAAGGTTTGTTGTGGCTGCTCCTACTATAGCTGCTGCAAGCTCTTGAACATTGTGTTCCCAAAGTAAGAGAGCTGTGTCGGTATTATTACCCAGGGTGTTACAGATAATAAGCTTAGATTAAAGACAAGCAGAACTGGACACTCTGCAGATCAGAGATGATGGTAAGGTGGTGTTCTGGAGACTCATGCATGCAGGCTGTTTTTCTGCAGTGCTCAACCACTCTTCTTTGTAGCCTGCAACTGCACAGAGCAGTTCTCCCCTGAGATCTTGCATTAGAGGGAGTAACACCAAGGCTCCAGAAAAGAAAACCAGCTTGAAATCCTGTGGAGTGTAATATTCTCCCTCTCCTGCATCAAGCTTTAAGTCCCTCCACATTCTGAATGCCTCTTATCTGTTGCCCAACTCTGCGAGGTCAATACCAGTATTTCTTTCTCGCACCAACCTCTGGGAAAACATTTGGATGAATGTTATTAATCCCCTTGGTGCCCTTCATGTCTAGGAGATGTCTACAAAACAGCACGCAAGCAGTGCTTGGAATGAACGTAATGAGGCAGGTTTGATCCAAATAACAACGGAAGTCTGTCACACACCTAAATAAACAGGCGAGCGTGCCAACGAACACAGTCGTTTGCAGGGTGATGCGGTAGGAGTAGCACGTTGCTGACTGGATAGTCAGGCTGAAGGCTCTTTTAACACACAAATGACATCAGTTGTTCTGCTGGGCTCAGCTGCCAGACTCTGGTTTTATTCAGAGCACCATGGAAGAACTGTGTCATCGCTATTGGTCTTCTTCAGCCTCTCTAAGCACTGGACAGACACTAACCTTTGTTCCTTCTGCAGTAAGATACTGGATGATTTCCCCTTTCTGCAGGTGGGGTGAGAAAGCACAGCTATGCTGGATGCTCTGTAAATAGAGCAAAACAAACCAAAAAAATCCCAACAGCTCTAAGGTGGACATAGAGAAAAGTAGCCAGAATGAGCAGCAAGGGGTCAGTGACTTTGCCACAGCCAGTCACAGGCTGTAGGACCTCAAGTGTGGATATGAGTGTCTGATAGTGTCTCGTAGTGCTCACTGCTCAGAGTTGAAGACTTTCAAAACAGAAAGCAGCAGAGGAAACACCGCCTCAGGTGATTTGTACATTAGATGTAGCTGTAATTCAGCTGAGGAGCAAGGACCTGACTCCTAGATTTGTCAGGACCTACCTGGGAGAGGTTGGAAGGAAGATGCTAACTTGAACTGGGAGAAGAGAAATGGGTGAAGGCGAGGGCAGGGTTTGGGTGCCCTGCTGCACACAGCTAGCAGAAAGGAGCAGCACCAAGGGGACAGAGAATCATGCCTGCTAATCCCCAGTGCATCTGTTTCCTCCACGAGGCAAGGCAAAGCCTGGGAAGATCTGCTGGTGGATGCACTCTGCCTTGCTCCTGGGGCACATGCAGAACCTATATGCATATAGCCTAATGATCTGTGTGCATTTGCCCTTGTTCTTGCAGCCAGTCTAGAGAAGATGAGGGTCTACTATAAACTGTCGGAGTAAGAGCCTGGCTTTTTATCACACTTTTTTTTCTCACCATGCAAAATGGGGCCTGCTTGCATCTAGACAGCTCTGCAAGCTCTCACCTCAAAGTCACGTGTGGATACAAAGAAAGCCGGAAGCTCGTGGTGGACCTTGGAGGTGTGTCTTGGATGACCAGCAATTTCATTTGAGCTGTATAAAGGAGACAACCATAGTGAGACAGATCTGGGAAAGCAATAGCATGGGATTCACCCCTAAAAGCATATTTTAAATTGATCAGTTAAACCCCTCTTTCTTTAAATATAAAAGTGTAACATGGTTGGTATCAGCTCAAAAGCAGCTTTCATCTGCAGCTGTACACTGAGTTAAGGACTTTGTCTATAATAACTCAGTCTATGTCCCTGGTCAATCAGAGGCAGCACCTGCATTTCAAACGTGTTTCCTGTGGCGAATTTTTGCTTCCAGCCTTATTGTCTGCACTTATCTCTTCTGGGCTATGTTTGATAGCTGCTTGGTCCAAATACTTGGATAGACTTTTACATCAATTTGTATCTGAGCAGAGATTTGCTAAGTCCAAATGGCAAACCTGGAAACCTTGCTTTTAGATTTGTGCTGTTAAGTTACACAAATAAGTAGTCCAGGACTTCCTAGTGATTCTGTACTCTCTTTTGGTATGTTGATTTCATCTCCATGTCCTCTCTGTTAATCTACATAATTCAACCAACACTGATTTCGACCTTCACTCTTGAAAGGCATTGGGCAGCCTTATTTGTGTGACAGCTGCAGATTTCCAGACGGGACCTTCAACCAGATATCCTGAAACATGCTTAAAAATTTTCAGTTTTGAACAGCCGAGGCAACATGGCTACAAGAGCTATGCTTTGAAAAACACCCCATCTGCATGGCCTAAGCCCTTCGCATGGTTTGTAAGTGTTCTGCCACAAGTTAAATCAAATTAATCCTTTCGCTTTCCACTACATTCATGCTACTGGGAAAAAAAGTTTGTTTACCTAGCTCTTAACAACTTTTACAGGGACCATGAAATAGGAATTTTTGTGCTCCTTCAGCACCTTCCTTTTCAGGATCACAACGTGTCCCCTGGCTGGGTTAAAGAAACTTCCTGCATTACTTGCATTTAATTAAATTACTTGCTTAAGTAAGAAGGCACCCCCTGTCACTGTACGCCTGTGTTCTTACATTGGATTCACCAACTTCAAAAACTTTCCCAGAGCAAACTTGTTTAGAAACTTTGGTGGCGTATTCCTTCAATTAGGTAAAAAAACTGTAATATTAATTTTTCTTTTGTTACTTTAACAGCTTATAAAGAGCCCTCTTTTCTCTGCTGCATGTAACCGCATAAGATCAATGCCCCAGAATTCCAGCCCTCAGCACCTTGACATATTATTTCACATTTGTCTCTGCCCGTTGCCCTCTGAAGCTGCGGCTGGCTTTCCCAGTGTGAAAGCAGCAGAGAAATTAGCTTGATGCCCTCTTTCATTTATTGTCCCTTTTATAGGGCTCCTTCTGTCCACATGAGGTTCCTGCGTGTCTCATTCCCAGCCGCGCTCCTGCCTATGCACTATTCTGCTGGAGTTAACGATCCCTTTGAGCTTTAGACCCCGGGAGTCAGGATTTCCTGGTGCTGGCTGCAGACACGGATTCCTGACGCTGCAGCACTCGGTGTGAGAATAGGGGAAATCGATGACTTCTGAGGGATAAGTTATTGCTTTTTGTTTACTTTGGCTTTTGTTTGTAAGCCATGCAATGCGCCGTGCATTTCTTTAACTCTTCCATCACAAGCTTTCCAGGCAACGTGAAAGGTGCTGGTGTCTCCCCAGGTTGCCTCTTCATCACTCTTGGTGTGATGCTCACTACAGCACCGCTGTTGATCTGCCTGCAGGTGAATGGCTCTGCCGTGAGCCCCTCAGTCCCGAGTCTGGACATGTACATGAGACCAAACCTTCCCAGCCTGTTACTCAGTGCGTCTGCCTGGTATCTCAAACAGGAGAAAGCCTCTAAAAGAGGACCGAGGCTGCGTGGTGCTGTCATACCCACAGCCCTCTTTGTGATCCCTGCCGTGCTTGTTGTCCCTCCGAGCGCCAGAATAACTGAAATCCCACGTGAATCATGCACTTTTTTTCCCCCCTTCTCTCTGCAAATCTCTTATCTGCACAAACACTTCCTGGACGGCCTGAGTTCTCATACTGCTCAGGAGCTCGAACACAATTCTACAGAACAGACTACTGAACTGGGAGATTTATGATTTTTGCGAGTGAGGCTGCAGGTTGTTTTTGTTCCAATTAAACAATGGAAATAAGGAAAAACAAATGCTGCTGTTAAAATAATCACAGAATCCATGTGATGTGGGGGACAGAAACGAAGTTGACCGCTACTTTGCATGTATGTGCATACTCCACATCCCTTTATGTAGATGCATTAGCCATGACAAAAAATTAAATGTATTGCTTAATTATCAAATAGCTGGAGTTGCACTACTTGCCTAGACTTTAATCTAAGTCCTAAATCACAGCTTGTAAAACAGAACTTGAGCACTGTGAATTTTTATTTGTTTGTTTTATATTTTATTGTAGTGCTTAAAAGCCCACATAACTATCCCAGGTTTGGGCGAACAAATTCTAAGGCCATCATGTGCTGTATTGCAATAATGGCTTTCACTTACAATTAAAAGAAAGTTGGGTCAAGCTTTGAATGTTCATTTAATATTTGTATTTCTCCTCATTTTGTTGCCTTGCCTGTGTGTGGCTGTGAGTGCGTGCTTGTGCTATTGTTTTTTTCTAGCTGTTTTGCAGACACCTTCTGATGTCTTCTGGCCGACCAGGTGCAGACAGCTCCAGCAGGGATGTGCTGTGCTAGGCCACTTCTAGACAGATTTTTAATTGTCAGGGGCTTTGTTTTGCCTGTCCCTAATGAAGTTCGTTTATCTGGGCAGGGGTAAATTAGGTACATGCCTTTTCAGGCAGAGCAGCAAAAAAAGCCGTACCAGTAAAAGAGACTCTCTGATATTTCACAGGGCCATGCCAGTTTAGAACTTACCTGTAATATATGGGTGATGACATAATGTATGTTCACACCGTACAAAAATATCTCCACAAAATTTTTCTGATACGATCAGATGAGTTGTGCAAGAAAACAGAACATTTTTCTGTACAAAGAATAACATATATATCTAAGAATTGTTCTTATGAAGATTACTATTAGATGTCTTCTCACATGAGCTTTTTATCATACTATATCATTTACAACAGGAGTCAAATTAGGCATCCAGATTTGCAATTATCTGAGAAAATAAGGTATTTAAACTTTCATGTGTAATTCTCAAAGAGATAAGGACTTTGAAAATTAGTTTTTTACTGTCTTATTTTTGCTGTAAGATTGGAAAGGATATTAGGATCCAGGTTTATTCTGCGTAGCGCTGGGACTCTGAGGGAATGGTCTTTGTATGATGGATGGAGGAAGATGAATCTTGGCTGAGACTTTTGCTGAGGTTCATCTCTGTCTAATAACTGCGTAGGGAGCCTGAATCACTCCTAATTTAAAAGGGATGAAACTGATATTTTAGTGCCAGTAGGAAGTGCATCAAAGCAGCTGTCCTGGGTCAGACCAAGGTCTCCTCCAGCTCAGTATCCTGTCTCCAGCAGTGGCTGTAAGTGATAGACAGGGAAGTGCAAAGCCAGGAAAAGCAAATAGGATGCTTCCCTGGAGCAGCCTCCTAACCTCTGTCTTCAGCTTGGGAATTTCTTCAGGTGGTTGTGTTTTCTGTGTATTTAGTAACCCTCAATAGAGTTCCCTTCTACATACTTGCCTTGTCTCCCCTTGAGCAGAGCTACATTTCACATGTGTCACAGTGTCTGCTGGCAGTAACTTCTGTGGGGGCGCGAAGTGCCACCTCCATGTGAGTGTTTTAAACCTCACTGACAGGAACTTCTCTGAGGTCTTTAAAGCAAGTGACCCAAAGAGATGTATGTAAGCATAGTCAATCCCTCTCTGCCCGTTTCATCCCAGGAAGAAGCTGGAAAGGTGCCAAGTCATACATGTTGTCCATGCCCTGTGTGCACCAAGGAGTACTGTAGCCTCGTTCCGCATCTCCTGGGGCTTGGGCTGCCTGGGGACACAGCCAGCTCTCACTTGATGCCAAGGGGCAATCTGGGATCAGAATGCTAAGAAAAAAGGGAGTGTGAAGGAGCAGTGAGAAGCCCTACTCTGGTCTCCTATGCTTTGTCTGGCAGCCAAAGTCAAGCTCAAGCCTTTACCGTTGGTGCCTTCCTGGGTTGTGTTGTGGGAATGCCAGCGCCCAGTCCTGCACTTTGTTTATCCTCACCCCAACCCACTGACTTGCCTTCTTGTCTTGGCCTCGTCCTTGCTTCATCACTATGGACCTGTCTAGTGACCCTTGGGCTGTGGCTGACCCTGGCTACCATCCGTGGACTTGTGGGATGGGGCTGTTGGTGTTGTCACCTCCCTGGCAGCCTTGTTGTCACCCTTGGCTCTGGCTTGCCATATCGTGCAGGGCGTCCAGTTCTTGCTGCTCCCTGCTTTCTGGTCTCATCGGTGCATTATCATCTCCTTAGGATATTCTGGATTGATAAACAACTCTACATATATTATAGCAATGTCCCCTTCTCCTTCCCCAACTCTGCTGCGTGTTCAAGACCAGTCAGCTGCTGGTCAAGCTGACAGTTTTAATCCTTTACCAGCCTTTTGCTTTCGTCCCATTGTATCCTTCATGTGGGTGACACAGCCTGACTCATACGGTTTGGCTGTAAGCAAGCTGAATAATGGCAAGGCATAAAATAAGGATGCTTTAAAATGCAGATATACTTTCTGTTTCAGCAGATCAGAGATGTAAAGAGAAATATGATGACTATGAAGAAATGTGAGAAAATGGCCCAGATTTATGGATCTATTAATGTTTACAGTAACATTATTGCATTATTATATTAGTTCTTACAGTGGAAATTAAGGGCATGGTAAGGTGACAGTCTTACTGTCTGCATGGAAACATATGCAAAGAAATTAGTTTTTTTTAAAAAAGAAAGCATTTTGAAATGCTGTTGAAAGCTGTATTTTCTTACAGTTCTGATGAAATGGTAAGCATCTGAGGTCATGGAGTATTTTTACAGTTATTAGATTAAGAGAAACAGTCTTTTTTTATCCTTTTACAAGTTCTTGTCTAAGCTATAAAGTGCAATGAAAGCATGAGATCTATTTGCTAGTTTGAAATGCTCTGTCCTGCTAGGTCACTCTAGCTCCTTGTTACAAATCCTCTGGCCCTGTTACGGGTTGCTAGGCAGAAGGGAAATAATCTCATTGTACAACAGTGTACAACAAAGCAGGCAATACCTTTCTTTGTAGACTTTGCATATTCTTTCAGTGATGTAAAATCCATGTTAATAATCAGCTCACAGTGAAAAGGTCCCAGTTTAATATTGCTGCAAAAACCGTGAGGTTTGTGTACCATCTGAGGGCACAAAAAAATGCCATTTCCCAAAACTCCCAAAACCTAGATCCTTAAATTGGTCCACGAGTTTGTTGCCAAGGTGTTCTGATGGGGAGCAGCAGGAACGTGAACCATGCTGTGTGCAGGACAGGAGGACACAGGACAGACCTCTGCAGGGAGGGTGACACAGGTCCAGCCGTCCACTAGGTTAATTTTTTCTTTCCTTCCCCTCTATTTGAGTTTTGCAGGTATTTTTCTTGGTGTTTTATTTTTTTTTCCCCACTACAGTTTGGTGAAGGAGAAAGCCTAACTGCCCTGTGACAGCTCCCCTCTGCCCTCTGAACTCCACCTATTGCCGGGGTGTCCTGTGCAGTCTCAGCTGACAGAGGGGCTTCATGCTTTGATGAAAAAGATCTGGGACTGATGGAAAGGGAAACTGTAGAAAATACCTTCTTCCAAAGTTTCCCAGCTATCCTCATGCCTTTAAGCCCCAGAGAGAAATATCTACTTTTTTTCTTCCTTTTCTCTTGTAGTTCTGTCTTCTGAATGTCTTTCCTTGCTGTAGCTTTGCCTTTTCCCTGCCCAGATTTCTTTGGAGGGAGGCAGGTTTTTGCCTTTGAACAGAATGAATGCAAGATAGACACACATATTTAAAGCACTCATATCTCAACTTTCAAAACTGAGACCCCCTCATGCCTGGATATATCTGACCTGAAGCTCTGTTGTGGTCAGCAATTATTTTCTATGTGCTGATGCCATCATATCCAGGGAATGTTGCATCTCTCTAACAGCTTGAGCCATAACAGGGTGTTACAGCAGAAAGGAATTTGAATAAAGGCTCAGAATCCACCTACATGACTTCTTAACACCTAGGCGGCAGCGTAATCCTCCGGAATTTCAAAGATACTGCTTCAGCTGCAAGCGTTAGGGGATAACTAAGCAACTTGAACCCAAGACCAGCCTCTCTGTTGCTGCATTTTTCTTGCAGATCTGTAAGACCAGAAAGTGTTGAGATCATTTCGTTTAACCTGTTTAAAATTCCCTGTATTAAAAACTTGTTTGAGTAGATGTTCCTCAGTTAGAGGATATTTTTAAAGAAAAGTCAATTTTTCATTTATGTTTCCACGAACACAGAACCCACCTCACTAATATAACAGCTTTGGTGAATATCTGTGTTCATCATTAAACCTTTATTTCCAGTTCCAGTTGAAGCTGATTTAATACCTGTTTTCAGTAACTAGATCTCATTCTGTCTCAGCTAGATTGAACAACCCTCTCTCAAATGCACAATTCCTTCTTAACACTTTCAGCTATAGATTTTATAGACCTTTCTGTAGGCTTTATAGATCGGTCTGGTCCTTTTACAGCAAGTGTCTTCTTTTTTTTTTTTCATAGAATCATAGAATTGTCTAGGTTGGAAGAGACCCTTGGGATCATCGAGTCCAACCATCTACCCTACTCTACAAAATTCTCCCCTACACCATATCCCCCAACACCACATCTAAACGTCTCTTAAACACATCCAGGGATGGTGACTCAACCACCTCCCTGGGCGGTCTATTCCAACGCCCGACCACTCTTTCTGTGAAAAATTCTTTCCTAATGTTCAGGCTAAATCTACCCTGTTGGAGCTTGAAGCCATTCCCTCTTGTTCTGCCATTAATTACCTGTGAGAAGAGACCAGCACCAACCTCTCTACAGTGTCCTTTCAAATAGTTGTAGAGAGTGATGAGGTCTCCTCTCAGCCTCCTCCTCCTCAAACTAAACAGTCCCAGCTCCTTCAACCGCTCTTCATATGATTTGTCTGCTAGGCCCTTCACCAGCTTCGTTGCCCTCCTCTGCACTCGCTCCAGCACCTCGATATCTCTCTTGTATTGAGGTGCCCCAAACTGGACACAATACTCGAGGTGTGGCCTCACCAGTGCTGAGTACAGGGGCACAATCACCTCCCTACTTCTGCTGGCCAAGTGAATCATTCTCCAGTGAATCATTTCCAGTGAGTCATTCTCCAGACATTTTTCTATAGACTTCCATCATCTTTCTGGGGTTGTAAGTGCCACAACTTATCATTCCTGAGCTCAGCAGGATCTAAAATAGGTCAGTCTAATGCCATTGTTATAGTTTATATATCTAGCAACTGAGTTAGCTTCATTTGTCTCAGATTTGCACTAGGAGGGGTGATCCATCCATTGGCTAAAGGGAGCTTCCTTTGTTCGTTTTAGTAATTTCTTGCCGGAAGAGTCCCTGTTTTATTTATACATTCATACAAATATAGATGTATAGATGTATATGTATATCATTAACTATCTGTGCTGCCCTGAAAAGGAAGACTTGGTTTACGTATGTGGGAGTGGAATTAGACCCATGGCAACTTGTTCACCTGAAATCATCACACCAAACACCACCCACGATTTTCCAAAGGGCTTGGTATTGTACCATCTTTTGGGTTTCAACACATCATTGTTAGGAAGCCTTAGTGTGCTACTTCACTGCACTGACTACAAAGCAGGCTGGAATGTTGTATGTACCCTCATCTCTAGCCAGCAGAAGCATCTCCATAGGCAGTACAGATGAAACCACTGGCACAAGGGTTGCCGATGACCTACAGCACTGTTGTACAATTATTCTCTATTGCGTATCTTAAAGCAGCCAGTCAACTTACTCTCTCATCTGTTTGCTGGTGGGAAAGTTCCCCTCTCAAATTCTTTAATCTCTGCAGGTTTTGAAATTGAGCAGGATTTTTAAAATAAAAAGCTGTAGTTCAGAGCAGGATATTGAGGCAGCTTTTACACATTAACTCATTTAGTGAGGTCAGTGGCTGCTTCTTCTCATTATGGCAGTGCTGCAGCTTCTCTAGCTGTGATGTGTGGATGCAGTCCAGGCCTGGCCAGGTCTCACTTTTCTCTGAAGTAGTCACAGCCACTGTGTTTTATTCTTCGAAGTTGACTTTGGCTTCCCTTAGAGTGTGAAAAAAGCTGTAATATTGCTGCTACTGCCTCCTAGAAGAGGCTGTACGCACATGCATCCATGTTTTTCCTTGCAGTACACCCAACTGGAAACACAGGAGTAAAACCAGCCCTATTCTGATCACCTTTGGCAACCATGTTGGCACTGATGGGTGAACGTGACAGTCTATGCACAAAGCAGATGACCAACTGGGTACTGACCATCTCCTGGGTCATTAAAGGGACAGCTCAGTCATCAAAGTCAACCACCTACCCCAGGAGAAACAAATAATGAAAGCAAACTGAAAATAGGAAGACAGAGCATGTATGAGCAGCCACTGCAGACTTCCTGGCCCCATCCTGTAGGTCATAGCAAGGTTGATCTCCACCACACTTGGCATCTACATTTCACATGTCTGCAGTCACCAGAGTGGCTATATTCCCTTTTACAGGCAACAACAGGAAAACAGCCTCTTCTGGGGAAAGTTTCTAAGAACTGCAAGTAACCTTTGCTGTTGAAATGTTCCCCAAGAGACTGGGTGGTGTGTGCCAGGTGAAGATGTAATGGGTGGTGTGATGTAGCTGCCATGCCTACTCTTCAACAAAACAGTGCCAGCCGTGTCTCTCAGCGAAGCTTCATCCAGGCTTTGCTGGGAGACGGCATTTCAGTTCTTGCTCCAGAGATAAAGCCAGCTCAGTTGCGCACACAACAAAAAGGCCACCCTAACAAGTGTAAATGCTAAAGACCTGACGTATGTGCTCAAAAGAGCAAACAAACTGTCAGCCTCATAGGAAAACCCTTCAGATGGAAACCGTCAAGATAGCTGACTGCCCATCCTCAGCCTCAAAACCAAAGGGTGGCCTTTGAAACCTGGGACGCAGGACTGGAATGCAGATCAGTCACACCAGTGCTTTCATCTCATTTTTGATGGAGGAGCTTTGAGCTGATGTGGAAGTCATTTGATCTGCCTGACCTTTTGGAGAATAATTGCTGGCTTAGAATTTACAAGTTGTTAATAATTTATTTCAGGAGAAGGTGCTGCAGCAGCAAGGCAACCTTGGAGCAAGGGGGTGGGGTGGGTTTGAAATGTGAAGCACGACTGCCAAAGGTAGAGTTACTTTGGATGCCATTGGAGAAGAGCAAACTGGATAAAGGAGGGCAAAATAAAAGGAGTTGTACTCCCCCACCTTCAACTGGTTTCTACAAGCCAATTCGTCTTGAATCTTTTTAGGATCTGGAAACATTTTGATCCATTTTTAATCAAAATAAATTATTCCAGTTTCCAAGCTGATCTCACGGTATTTTCTAGTCAGAAGAGGAAATACTGAAAATCTTGTAAGAGATCCTGTTCTCATAAAATGCCCAGCCCAATTTTGTAAATTCAGGAGGTTTTGGCTAGGCCAGATAAGCTTTGGAGAAGCATCTGAATATTCACTCAAGCTGAACCCACACTCCAGACTGTGGTGTGAGCAGTTTCCTGCACTTTTGAGCTTCTGATGCTTTGAAAAATTTTACTGACTCTGGAAGAATGAGGACAGTGAGAAAAAAAAAAACGTTGCCCCTCTGTAGTTAGTCCGCTGGATAAAGAGAAGCACAGACGGTTGCCCAAAGGCTGATGGATAGGATAAATTCAGCATGGTTAATATCCTCTCCCCAGCAGCAGGCAAATAAGTGACCATGAAAGCCTCCCGGATCCAGAGACCTCTTGGGAAATAATAGTTACAAAGGCTGCTTTGGTGGTGGTGTTTTAAGGTAAAAATTGCCTAGTAATTACTGACACTCTTGCATATATAAGACATGTCTCCCACAAGAAAAAATGTGTCCCCTATTCGGCCTTGCTGCTTGTGTAATTCCCATCACACTAATATTTAAGCACCTCCCAAGCAGTCAAAAATAACCCAAAAATAAATATAAGAAAAAGGTGTTGTTTCCTCAGCCCGGTAAGAACACAACAGCCGTCCAGGCTGGCTCTGACCTTGTGCCAGTATGGCTGTGCATCTCTGAATCAACATTTTGACAAATTGCCATTTCTCCCTCTGGCTTTACCCAGTTGGCTGATGCGTTGATAGGCACTCTGGTGTTTGGCCTGATAAGGGATGCACCTCCAGCTGCTCAGTAACGCTCAAAATCTCCTTCGCTTATTTTGGACCCACTCAATGCAGAGCAACGTTTCCCATCTGGGAACTATTAGCATATGCTAAGCAGTCGTTAACATATGCTAATGATGTCTGGAGGTTTTCAAAGGAACCTTGAGTGACTGAAGTGTGTAGAACAGCTACACAGGAACTTCTGAGTCAGCCTAGAGGTCTCAGCAAGAGATTTGAGACTCCAAGCCAGATTCCTCAGTGTCCAGTGGCTTCACTGAGATGTTTACTCCCTTAGTGGAAGTCTTACAGAAGAAAGCAATGGCCTTCAGAGGGACTGGCTCTGCATCTGGGCCACTGATGAAGCTAGCAATGTAGGTAGCCACTGCAAGATATCTGAATTAAAACAGAGGGGCTTTTTTCAGAAGCAGCAAGTGGCTGAGAGTATTCTTGTTGCACGGGAGGCTGCAGGAGGTAGCAGGGCTTGATGGAGGTCAGTCCTCAAGACAGGAGTTTTGTGTCCAGTCACAGAGGCAGAATACATAAGCCTCCCACGAACAGTCAAACAATGAGAAAGTCCCCTTCACATAACTGCTACAATGCTGAAACACAAGGGTTTTCCTTTGTTATAAAATTGTTTCTTTAGTATCAAACATTAACTGTGCTATCAGCATTTTTACATTAACAAGTTCTTGCTGTTATCCCAGTCTCCACAAGTTTGAGGGACGGAGTTGTTAGAATCCCTGGTCCCTCTCTTAGGAAACAGTGTGGGTGCTCATGGCAGAGCCATATGCGTTTAGCAAATACTGTACAAAGAACTTCAGGCAAATACATGTTGAGGTCTGTAGTGCTTCCCTGTGTCAGCACACATATATCGATGGGTCAAAAGTTCTTTTCCAAAAATGTTAGACAGATTTATCAATGGTTTTTTAATTTGTAAGAGCCTATAATTTTTCTGGTGGAAATACAAATTCCTACAAAATGAATTTAAGTCTAACAACAACTCAATCCCACTTTGTGCAATCCCAAGCACAAACAGAAGCTGGGTGGGGCATGGATTGAGAGCAGCCCTGAGGCTGGTTGATGAGAAGCTCAACAAGAGCATGTGCACTCACAGCCCAGAAAGCCAACTGCATCCTGGGCTGCATCAAAAGAAGCGTGGCCAGCAGGGCGAGGGGGGTGATTCTGCCGCTCTGCTCTGCTGTGGTGAGACCCCACCTGGAATATTGTGTCCATGTCTGGAGCCCTCAACATAAGAAGGACATGGACCTGTTGGAGCGGGTCCAGAGGAGGGCCATGAAGATGATCAGAGGGCCGGAGCACCTATCCTATGAAGACAGGCTGAGAGAGTTGGGGTTATTCAGCCTGGAGCAGAGAAGGCTCCGGGGAGACCTTATAGCAGCCTTCCAGTATCTGAAGGGGGCCTACAAGAAGGCCAGAGAGAGACTTTTTATTAAGGCATGTAGTGATAGGACGAGGCGTAATGGTTTCAAACTGGAGGAGGGCAGGTTTAGAATAGATATCAGGAAAAAATTTTTCACCCTGAGGATGGTGAAGCACTGGAGCAGGTTGCTCAGGGAAGCTGTGGAGGCCCCATCCCTGGAAATGTTCAAGGGAGGCTGGATGGGGCTTTGAGCAACCTGGTCTGTGGGAGGTGTCCCTGCCCATAGCAGAGGGGTTGGAATGAGATGATATTTAAGGTCCCTTCCAACCTAAACTGTTCTAGTATTCAAAGATATGATGATAGATGTGCTTCTTTTACATGCATCTCTAAGTATCCCTGAAAAAAATGTTTGAAGAAAATGCTATAAAGAGAAGGAGTTTCCCAGGGTCACTTCCTATTCCAGAGTGCTCAGCTCTTCTCTTCAGTCCAAATCAACTTTCTAGAAGATACAATCTAGTCTTACTTACCTTTCTGAACAAATTCTGCCCCAGATTTTTCATCTCTATATAACCAGTTCCAACACCAATTCCCAACTTGTGTTGCTATCCATGCTTATTGCTGCTCTGCATTTTGAAGCACGAGCTGGCACATGCAGTCAGTGCCTATGGACAATGCCAAGAAAATGAAACAATAAAAAAAAGATAACATTACAAGCATAACACTTGACTTTGACACCTTAACAACAAACTGCTAAAGAAATGCTGGAATTAAAGTTAGTTGTGGAATTTCATCTCTGTCCTCTGCTATAAAATACCTTTTTATTATGTCCCAGTATTCAAGCTCTGCCCTAAATCAAGAGTTATTGATTTTCTAATGTGCTTTTTTCTCCATGGCACTCTGTCTTTATAGCCAAGCCCTCAGATATAACTGTTCTTTAATTCATTTTTACAGCATCATTCAGAGGTGAAGGAAATTAGTACCTTTCTACTGAATAGCTGTGAAGATTAGTGTAAAGGATAAATATTCATTTTGGTGTCTGGGCCAAGGCTGTGCATTTCACACATTAGATGTGGCAGGCAAAAATGCTGACCCTGGGCACTGTGGCTCATTCCAGGCAACTACATTCTCTGATGAGAAAAGATTCCTCCAGCTTGTCCTTCTCCCCTTCTCTTTTGTGTGCCCCATCCTCCACAGCCACCACATCCCTCTGCCTCCCACTACTGCCCTGCCCTCCACCCCAGGCTGCTATTCCACATCCATGTGCCATCCCTGGTCCTGTCCTTCTGCTTGTCTTGTCAGGAAGATTCCTGAGTCTTCCCCTCCCTCATCACCACCCACACATCTGGCTCTTGTCCTTTCTGCATTTGAATCCAGGAATTTTTCTCCTTCACGTTGTCTCACCCCAGTGAATATCACCGAGAACACAAAAGAGACAGACTCCTGGCTCTCCTTTCATGTGCCTGGCCCTGTTGTGGGCTGTGGAAGCCTGCAGCTGAAACGGCAGAGGAAGCCCCGCTTGACCTGAGGTTGAAGCCTGCTCAGGGAGGATGAAAACTTGAGAGGTTCAACTACTAAACTGAAAGGAGTATCTGAGTTATCCACTGAGCATGTGCAAATTCAGCCTTCCAAAAGCGTATAACGTAGCCAAATTCGGGCAGATTTTCAGGAGGGCAAAAGGGTTATCTCTGATGAAAGGCAACCCCCTAACAAGTTCCTGCTCCAAGGAAGAGTGGTGCCAGAGCTTTTCAAAGAAAAGGTCACAATCGCTTTTTAACTTGGACAAAACAATGAATTTTTCCTTACCCTCATTATTGGAAACGGCTGAGTTTGTGGACATTTTCCAAAAACTTCAGCCTGAGGCAGATACCTGGCATGGAAAATTTCATTCCAAATGGTTATAGTTTGGCAATGCTGTGAGCGCTTGAAAATAGGGTCCTACAATGCAAGGGATCACGCTTTCACTGCAATGTGAAAGGCCAAGCCACCAGTGCTGCCTCCAGTCACAGCCCAACACCTTGCTTTGTCACCTGCACTGCAAACAAAGTGGTGAGGCACATTCGAGGTAGGGCTGAACGCCTTTTTGGGGTTTGTGTTCCGGCCAGAAGAAAATTACTGGGATCAATACTGAAGAAACGGGTTAAGGTGAACACTCTGTAATGTAGAGGGGCGTCCTAGCATAGAGAGGCGTCAGGCTGCACAATTTACAGAGCTCCTTTCTGAGTTTTGCTTGTCTGCATTTTCATGCATTCATCTTCTTCAAATAAACGTGGTTTTCAGTTTTCTGACCAATGTGTTAGCAGCAGCTTATCCCGCATCACCCCGGTTTCCAGCTAGCTTGAGTTGGTCTGTCATTGCCACTAACACAGCCATTTATTTCCTTCTTTTGTCACACCACCACCACCTCTCCCTTATCATGTTTGGAGGGGTGAATCCACAGACATCGGCACCCCCTAGGCAAAATCAGAGCAGCTGGCTGCTGATGCAGTGTATCGTGTGATTTTCCATCAGTCCCTTCCTGGTAGATCCTTTCCTAAGTACTAACACTGACTTTTTGGCTGCATTTCACACACCATGGCAGATGCATGGGCCGTGTTCTGCAGGCTTAGACCAGTTGCTGGAAAAGGCAGAGGAATCATGAGTGGCTCATGAGCTCCAACTGAGTTACAGGTATTTCACTTCTGCCATGTGTGAATGAGGATGAGGTATCTGCATCCATGGTCAGATCATCAGCAGCTCAGAGTACCTGAGGACAAATGAACCATGGCAGAAACTCGGGCATTCTCTGCTGCTTTTGTGAGACCTATCTGAGATCACCTTATATTAGTTTTTCACTGTATAGGTACACTGTCATCACTGACCACCCCTGCATTGGATCCCCTTGGAAAGATGTGTGTCCTCTGCACGAAGCCCAGCACGGTGGATGTTATGGCAGGGCACACTGCCTGTGTAATACTAGCTCTGTTTGCACAGGTGTTGGACGGCTTTAAAGTCTGGATCCTTGGATGATGTGAGCATCCAGGAGGTCTTCTGTGGCTTATGGAGTCTGCTGGAAGGTGAACGCTTTCAAAATTAAATCCTCTTTAGAACTGCTGAAACCTTCATGAGTAATAGTCCTCATCTGCATTGAAAAGCTTGCTTATTGCTGAAGTTATTTCACATATTCTTTTTGAACAGTGGCAGAGAAATATCAAAATTTGGGTAGATAATCCCTTCCCTATTGTTAGCTACTTGGGACAGCAGAGAGTGAACAAAGGCAACGGGTGCAGTTGTGCTATCGGTGAAATCCAGGGCTACCAGGATTGCCTGAGGAATGCCCCTGGCCATTTATTTTTCTAAAGGTGCTGGAAACTACCACACAGGACCCCATGTCTTCTCTGTGAAATGAATGGTTATGTTTTTTACCAGGAAGGTCAAAGGGAGGGCAAAGTTAGCTGATGGTGTGCAGGTAGTGAGAAGGGTGAGGGGAATATTTCCAGCACTGTTGGAAAGAGAATTAGAGGCAATCGCAACAGCATCTGACTAAAATCAGAACTGATAAAAATCGGAGGAAAGGAAGGAAGCAGGATGAATAAAACAAGAATGGATTGAAAGTATAATAAAACACAACTGGTTCAGAAACTCCAGCCTTTTATCTCATGCTTTGAGTGAAAACAAACCTGTTTTCCAGTGGAAGGAATAATAATCAGAAGTTGTTTTAGGAAGGTCCATGAAGGCTGAGGGGCCCACCACCACAGTGAGCATCACCCGAAGGCAGCGCAGCAGCTAGATGGCACCGCCGGCTGTGCTGCCACCCTTCGCCTTCGCTCCCAGCAGTGCTGGATGCAAAGGCTTTCATCTTGGCTTGCCCAGGTACTGTTTATGCTAAATGCTGTGGCTTTGGATTGAAAAAATGAAGAAGATAAATTTTGCTTAGAAGATTCAGCAGAACTAAGAAAGATTCCAAACGACCTGGTGATATAGCCACTGACAGGTCCAGCTTTCCAGTACTTGCTGAGTAATTTCATTGCTCTCTGGACCACAGGTGTTTTCTAAAAGTATTGTAAAGGTTTAAAAAGAAAAAATGACACTATGAAAAATAGTTGGTTTTCTATTTTTTTTTTTCTGTGGTGCTACAAGGACAAGAATTTTGTTTTGTCCATCTGTCTGAGGGGTTAACTGCACCCCTCTCTTCTTTTTATATCTTTACATCTCTTCTTAGCTGTTACTATCCACTTTTCTTTTTATGTCTCTACTTAGCTGTTACTACATCAGTAGCAGAGTAACAGCAATAGTTTACGAACTGAATGGGTGACCCTTCCAGCCGTGCTAAACTCCTGCATTGATCTACTGAGGTAAGTTCAGTCACAATCATGAGACCGTGCGGAGTGTGTTGCCGATGATTTTAACAGTGCTTTCCATCCAGACACCATTTTAATCTTTAGGAGCTTCAGACCTGAGTCTGAGCTTTTCCAGGGTCAGACTGTTGGCCAGATAATGACCCTCTCCATGACATGAGACTTTAACAAACCGCCTCTGTGACAATAAGATCATTTACTGGAGTGAGAAACAAAAAGAGTATTTTTGTTCTATGTTGGGTTTGTAATAATCAGAAAAGCACAGTTTGCTGTGCTTTTACATTCCCTTCAAATCTCTTCTGCAATTTCTTTCAGCTACTTTCCCCCTGGTTCCTACTCTCATCAGCTGCATGCGCATTCTGTAGAGACCTGCTAGCAGGAGCCGGTGACAGAGATCCACGAAGAACCTGGGAATTAACAACACATGTGCAAGTGCCATCTGGGCACCTTAGCTATCAGCTGTGTCTCATGGGTGATGTGCCCCCAGGACATCCTTTGCTACATCATGCACGCAGCCTGACTCCTGGGTGCCAATAGTGCAGCTCTTGCTTCTTGGTCCTCCTAAGCAGGATGATATTAGGGAAATGGCCTCCATCCTTGTCTTCATCCCCTGACTCCTCTCAGGGCACTGTGGGTGTCAGGGAGGCCCCACAGGAGGTTGGTCAGGGTCAGTAAGGCTCACTGGTGCCCTCCGGGCCCTGATGGCTGCCTTACAGAGTCAGCTTCTGTCTACAGATCTCCACAGCAGCTTCAGAGATTGCGGAGATGATTATTTTTCTTAACTGTGGGACAGCAGCAAAACAGACCCACATGGAGAAATCCCAAGCAAAAAAAAAACAAAACAAAACAACCAACCCCAAACCAACCCACAAACCCCAAAGCCTTGGCTTTGCTTTTGGGACTTTTTTTTGTTCAATTCTAACTTGAGAAAAGAAATTCCAGCCATAGCGTGAGTATAAGCCATGTCGCAGAGCCATCTGCTGTGTGCAAAATGGTGTCGCCCACACATGGCGTCCAGGGAAAGGGGCAAGAAATTAATTATGGGATGAATGAAGCCAAAATTAGACCCCAAATGGTCTTTGAGTCACAGTGTATTAACTACTCTGAAAAATGTAACATTTTCCCTCTCCCACAACTCCACGCCCTTGAAAAAAGCCCTGTGGTGCACGCTACATGCACTGCACGGGGAAGTGCTGAGGGGTCCCATCCTACCGGGTGTCAGGCAATCATCCAAAATGCAAACCCACCCCTCAGAGACAGGGCCAGGATTGTTACACAAGTGAAATAAAATACAACCGAGCTCCAACCGAGGAAGAATCTGGATGCAATCTGGTCCAATACCAAACAAACAACGATTTCTCATTTATTGAAAGATTTTCTTGGTGATGATCAACAGACTGAAATATCCTTCCTCCCTTGTGCCCCCAAACCCTCTGTGAACAAGCCTGAACTCCTCTGCTCCAGACCGCGGAAGAAAGGTCATTGCTCCGCTCTCTGCGGCGCGGGCGGTGCATCCGCGGGGGCACAGCTCTGCTCTGGGAGCTCGGGGAAGACAATTTGCAACTGTCCCATCCCTTGCCAACACTCTCTTGCTTTTCCCTGTGGTTTCCGGGCAAAGTTTCTGAAAGTTCATGATCAGTTCTGAGCTAGCAAACAATGTCTAATTAAAAGGAAAAAGCGGAGTAAGCAGTTCATCTCAGCTGGGAAAGCTGAAATATCTCTGCAGTGGGATGTGCTCCTTATGTTTTATTTGCTGTGGCTGCCTCACCTTAGGAGGGAGCTGCGTAAGTCAGGGTGTGAAATCCAAAGAGAAGGCAGCATTTCCACTTGCTTTTTCTCCTTCCTCTTGCTGCACATGTGAGCGGTTTGCCTCACCAGCTTGCTCTGTCCCTCACCCTCTCTCTTCCCTTCTAACACAACTCATTTCCCTTCTGGCTCAGAAACACCAACCTCAACGTCCCAGCTTCCTTCCCCCGGTCTGTCCCCCAACTCAACCATTCTTCCTCAGAAGGCCAAAAAACCCTCCCATACAGGCTAAAAAAATCTTCTAATCTAGACTAAAATCCTTTCTTGATCCTGGCTAGAAATAAACTCAAGCCCTTGGTTCAACAGACCAAGCTGTAGCGCTTCTACAGCCCTGCCCGTGGTTGCAACCCCAGCAGTGAGTGCTCATGTGGCCTCTCCCAAACTGACCCCATGGCCTCTTGTCCTACCAGCCATGGTCGGTGACACCTGACATCCAGTGACGTCCTTAGCTCAGAATGAGAGCCTGTGGTTTGAGCTGGAAAGCAAAACACAGCCTCTTACCAGAAATCCTGTGTGTCATGCTCTTATTACATATTTAAATCATAGGAAACTTTTATCACTTTCAGTTGGTGGAGAAAAAAATGTTCATTTTAAAATGCCCAGGAGATGTGGTCCAGGCAGTGTTACATGAGGATATGAATAAGCATTTTATGGAAAGATGTGAGTAGCAGCTCTTCCCTAATCCTGCACCTTGACTCGTTACTTAGGATTGCCGTTTGAAACTTCTGTTTCTGCAAACCAAGCTCTTGTAGTGTTAATCTCTTACACGGAGATACTTAAACCCTGGACTCCTTGCTCGGTCTCTTAACTAGACCGGAGAGACACTGTGAACGATTCCCCTTGAAGAGGGAAACTCCCTGCTGCTGGCGGCGGCTCAAGCCTCTACTACAAGGGGAAAAGGGTGCACATCTGTGCTGTGGTGGGGGCAGCAAGGACTGTAGCCAAGCCCAATTCTGTGTGCTCGGCCCTCCAACGTCGCAGCTGTGCCTTATACCAATGACACAACGCTCTCTGAGCACAGCGATGGGATGGCACAAACTTGCTACAGCAGCCCTTAGGTGCTCTGAACTCCAAGACTTGCTGGTTTTCTCCAACAATTGCTGAAATAAATCCAAATATATTATGAGAAGTGATGTTGTGTCAGTTTAAACAAATGGCTTTTAGGGTAAATGTTCGTTTTTGCGCTTAGGCTGGTTTGGAAAACATGTTTGTGTTGTTTTTTTTTTTTTAAAGTGTGGTCCAGGGCGAAAAATAACTTTTTTGGTTATTGAATGAAAAAGCTCTTAGTATCAAGGGATAATTGTTTCCAATCCATGTAGGTCAGGGTTAACATTGAGTAATTCTTAGCTAGGCTAGTTAATGACTATGATATGCAAAGAATTTCTCTTTCCAAACCAATACAAGCCAAAGGTTGTCCTCAGCAGCATAATAAAATCACTGTGACGTCTCTCAGAGAAGAAAAGGGATGAACGTGCATGTAGATTTTATTAGTTAAAAATCTTTGCCTTTCATTGGGATTTTCTTTTTTTTTTTATGCTAGGTTGGAAGAAAGGCAAGGTCTGCCTTTGTCCGATCAGCCTGTGCAGAGATTCCCCCATTTTGAAAATGCGGGGATAAAACTTTGTGAAGTTATTTTTGGATATTGACCAAATCTTTCTTTATTGCTTTCAAGAGTGACCAGCCTGAGAAAGAACCCACAGACATTTAACTTACAGTTCTGTGTTGCTGTGCCATTCCGACAGCTCCATGAAATCCTACCTCTTCTTTGTAGATAAGCCATTTATGGTTTGTTCAAATGACATGTTGCCTCTCAGTCCTTCTTTCAGTTGCCATCAGGGTGGTTCATGTTAAAAAAACTCAACAAAACAAAACTTCATTTTTCCAACTGAAGTAATCCATCACCTTCACTGAGATTCTCACCTTTTCCTCCATCTCCTTAAACCCCATCAAAGAGCTAAAAGAAAGACCATGGAGGAAAAAAGGCTATGAATCTGCCGTTCTTTTCCCAGGGCCTGTATGGTGTAGGAGCTGTGTGTTTGCTGCTGGTGGGGTGACCAGAACCACAAAGGATGGTGCTGTAATGAGGAAAGTCTTAAGCATGGATGGGCATATGCACTAAAATACCAGAACAGGTTTTGGAGATCTGGATCTACTCTCATCACCCATGGATGAAACCACAGGACGCAAAATGGCTGTACAGCATGAAAGTGGATAGACTGAACCTAACTCTGATGAACCAGACATAAGGGAATTATTTAACCCACTGAAGAGATGTTGGCCTGATCCAATAGTTATGCATAGGGACATGTGGAGAGGGGAAGTGGAGCGTTCATCGCTTTTTTTTGTATTTCTACTGTACATGCAGATAGAATAACAACATTTAGAAATATTTCTAAGCAACCGTTTTAAGCTCCAACAGGAATGTATGGTAGAATGTGCTTTTTTTATACCTTCCCTGACTTTGAACCTGAAATGTTTGTGTGGAGGTAATCACAGCCACTCTGGATTTCCTTGGAAGTGAAGAGGAATGGGTAAACATGTCTCTCAGGCTGACGCTGGGGCTCAACGGGTTGGGAAAGGAATTGGACTATGAAGAGGTATTGGCTATAGCTCTGTGGGTAATCGTCCACTGGGTGCAGAGACTGCTCCTGCCAACACTTTGGTCATTTGCTCCAGAGCAGTTTCTAACAGCTGGATTTGATGCCAAAGAAGCAGTATGAGTCACAGTGACTTTCACATTTCCCACTTTCAGAGAATTAAAATTGTGCCCCGTTTTCACCGTGGAGCTCTTTCACGCCATGTGCAGAGTGTCAGTCTGTCAGGGAACATCAGTGCAGCTCCAGGCATGTTGCACATCACTTGCGCTTGCAGGAGGAGGAAACCGGGCAAAGAAGGTGTGAATGCAGGAACAGGGCTTGAATGTTTTCAAGCTGGATGGTTAAGGTAGATGTGTTCCTCCTGGAGGTGAGTAACTCCTAGAGGAGAAACGTACTGCAGGCAGCTGGGACATCTCTAGGAATCACACAGAAACAGCAAAGGTTGTGCATAAGGAAATGGTATCAGGATTGTCCCTGGAGGAAAGAAGGGCATTTCCATTCAAGTCACTGAGGTATTTCAGAAGGAAAGGAGGGTTATCCACAAAGCCTGCACATCCCATGCTAAAAAAGAGCAAATTCCCTGGGCCAGGAACTCTTCCTCTGATTCTCTTTTCTATTCAGGCATAAAGTGACTTTTTTTTTTTTTTTTTTTTTTACCTTCAGGATGGAGAGACTTGGGGTTCCTAATTAAAGCAAAAGTTATCACAGTGTTTGGATTATAACATTGTATATTGTGAAAACTTTCTCTTTAAAATAACAGCAGCCCAAGACTGTTATTGAAATAGACATCCAATTGTTGGCAAAGGTGTATTTTACACTCTCAAAATTTATTTTAAATGCTCAGGTTTGTGGTTTTGTTTACTTTCAGTGAAACGCATTTTAGCTGTTTTGCTGTTTCGCAGTAGTCGAACTTCTCCCCAAAGGCTGTAGGATAGTCTTCTTTTAAGGCTTGAAAATGTTTGTGAAGTAAACTAACTTCCTTTAAAGACCATACTGTTGTTTACCACCCCCCTAGAAAATCACCCTTTTAAAGGATGGTGCGGTTTGGACACTGTGGATACATGAAAAGTGTAATTGTGTAATGCTGCAGTTCCTGCCCCTCCTTCCTCTCTGGACCTACCGTGGCTTTGCAGGGTCTTGCTCTCATCCCACTGTGCCTGCGTATAGTGGTCACCAAGAATATGCAGTACCAATACCTAATGAAATGACTACAATGAAAGATGGAAGTGTGAAAGTGGTGTAAATGATTGCCATGAGTTTATTTTTTACACAGAGAACCCCAAAAGGGATGTACTGAGAACGTGTGCTGCTTGCTGTAAGATGCTGACTTCACAAGCAAAAAGAAGTGCTGTTTTCCTCTCCCCTTCACATAGAAAATACTCCACACTAAGTGGAGGGGATAGCACAGTACGCAGTAAATAAACTGCCCTCCCAACGCTTGTCCCTGCATCTCCCCAGTACACAGAGAAAACTGGACTGGAAATATTTTTCAGCATAACAAGACCTTGGGCTTTGATTTCCCAGTGGGATGGGAGAAGCAAAGTCCAAAAGGAACAGAAAAAAGTTAACGAGCTACCTTGGGGTCCGTCAGTCTCCCCCTGCCATATTACCGGTACTTGCATGGATTTAGACAAAGGTTGGAAGGTGAGAGAGCCCTCCAGGAATGGCTGCCACAGAAGGACAGTGGATGTACTTGTTGGGAGAGGTTGACCCTGATCTCTAGGCACAACGTGTGGAGCGGCAGAGTGCTTTTGAAGAAAATTTCCTGGTTTTCTCTGGTTACTGTGCTTTGGTTTGCATCACGGAGTAGTCTTGGTGAGTATGAACTGGGCTCCTTTCAGGTGATACTAAGCTGCAAGAACCTCAAGTGAACTGCAGGCACAAGTGGGCATTTGGTCTCTGTGACCAAACCAGAGCTAGTCCAAAGTAAAGGCACCCTGAAGGGTGTATAGTGCAAATGTTGGGTCTTCAGCCCCAGCTCCTTCGCTTTGCCAGATCACTCCCTAGGATAGACATGGCCAGTGTGAACTTCCCAATGCCAATGCTGTCCCAGGGACCTGCAAGGCTGGAGGGTGACTCAGGGTTGACCCTGCTGGCATAGTGCTCCTGGAGGTTGCTGTCCCTGTGGGAGAGATGTGGTTGGCACTAGAAACTCAAAGAAGGGAGGAGGGAGCCTGGTGTGTGGTTATGGCTTGACTTCTTACCAAAAGATTTTACTGGTGGATGCTGAGTAAGCTCATCCCTTTGGTGACCCCATTTGCAGAGGGCAATGGCTAATTAAAGGGTCTTTTCCTTGAGCTTGACTGTTTATTCCCTATCTAGCCATGGCCTGGGGAAGGTCAACCAGGGGAGAACATAGAAACAAGGTGTAGAAGACCTTTAAATAGCCACTGGTTTGGCAGACTGAGAGGCCTCAATCTCAATAATGAACATGTCTGTGCTCTCTTTGTTTTTATTTTTGTTTGTTTGTTTTTGACCTGAAAGGTGTCAGAAAGCTTTGTATTCTCTTTAATTTTTTTTTTCTTCTGGCATATTTTTAACATTGAGGAAAAATGAACTCATGAACTTCTAACCTCCCAAGACACCACAAACTGAGACTTTTTTTTTAATCTGTTTCACATCTTGTCAAGGACTGAATTTAGCAGGAGATAACAAACAAACTTGGGAGGAGGGAGCTGTAAGAGCTGCAGGAATTCCTATTTGTTCCACCAAGACTGGAGAAACTTTGCTAGGTATCCAACCTTATAAGCTGCAGGAGCTTCTGCACTTTTCCTTCACAGCATGGAAGTCAGTCTTTCCACGAAGAGGCTATTTACCCATATTAGATGCTGAAAAAAACATACACAGTGCTGAAGTGGGTCACAGTCCCCTTTACATGTGAAGAAAGAACTCTTCTTTTTATGTACAAACGGGAAAAAAATATCTGCTGTGTTTCTACAGAACTCATGCTATCCTGGAGAGCACTGATATTCACAGTACTTAGAAATCACTTTCAAGAGTTCAGATTATCTCCAATGCACTTAACAAAGACTTATTATAATGTCTCAAAAAGACTCATAAATCTTTATGTGACAGCTTCCCATACAGTTAGAGGGCCCCAAATACCCTCGGCTTTTCTGCTTGGATATTCTTCCACCGAAGATTCCTCTAGGAGGTTTCATTGCTTAATTTTGGCACAGAGGATTAATTTTATGTCCTTTCAGTTTGTCTTCTGAGAAACAATGATACAAAGCCATGACTTTCGTTAAAATTATTCCATCCCAGTTCTCACACTTGATTGCATATTTCTGATCTTCTTTCACAACATACTTTACCAATTTCTTTGAAATTTCTTGTTTACAAAATAATAACACTGGGAACAATAAAAGAAATCTGAAATCAAAGATTTAAACTGAATTTCAGTCCTAACTTGTATATAACTTGAAAGGAGGAGTGGTACCTATGACTCAGTAAGTTTTATGGCATATTTCACACAGTGTTTTGCAACTAATGGGAATTAGTAAATATACCAGCCTTGTAATATTTCGGAGTTATATATGAAGAAGAGGGTTCTGTGTTTGTGAATGAACCCGATATTGCATGTGGAAGCCAACTCGTGAATGCTGCTGTAGCATCACATGCATAAATATTCTCAGCATATTTTTCTTCATTTTTAAATGAGCAACTCAACCTACAAAGCATTTCTGCCAGGATTACATGCTGCTTTTTGACAGCTAGTCATAGCTGTGCCGGCATACGCAGAGCACTGGAAATTAATGTTACGATCTCCTTGCTGGGCTTCAGTGTTGTGGCTGCATCCTTTCCCCACCAATCTGGTCCTTGTGCGTGCAGGGATGTCCCTCCTTGCTTTAACTATAGAATATTTTGAAGTAACAAACAAACATCACTGCTATTTGTTTCTACTTTCTTTTCTATGACTACAGTTACATTCTGTGAATTGTGTCATCTGTTGTGTCATCCAGAAAATCAAGTTAGTAAATAGTAGTCAACAGGGAAACTATTGATCTTATGTTTGATACCAAACAGATACCTTAGTGCAGTCCAAGAGCTGCTCTAAAGCTTCCTGGCAGGATATTACAATTTGAACTTTTGACACTACCATGAATGTTGCATCATGTTGCAAATGGTAGAACTGCACACTGACAAAAAAATATTTATGACTCTCTTAGGGAAGCTGCAATCAGGAATTTATTGTTACTGCTGAAATACTGAAGCTTAGTATTAGAGAATCTTTCCTTACTTAAAAATCAGCAAGTTTGGTGCCATGTTCATTTGTTGTAATGTTTCCTAAGGACTTGAAAGAAGCAAATATATATAGGAGATTTCTTAAAAAAGTAATCAGACTTTTAATCAGACACACACACACAAAGAGTTTCTTCTCATGTAGAAACAGAAACTTCTTAAGAGTGAACAGTTTCTCTAAAACAATGAAATTGCAGTTATTTCTTGCAACAAATCTTGAAATTCCAAATGAATGCATAGCTATTGTCTCTATGTAATATTTTTGCTGCTTGGGAGTTCTTACTCAGCAAGTAATGCAAAAAATTGAAACAAAATACGTCTTCTCTCTCGTGAGAGAAGTAACCACAGAAGATGCTGCTACTCAGAAACCGTACTCATTTGCATCATATGTTCAGAGCTCTCCAGTCTGCTAGACCTTTCAAGCAGAATTTTCAGTCTATACCAGTTATAGGTATGATACTTAAAAATGAATATGAAGCATGTTTAACAAAAGAGAAATACATTCTTCCTCTGTGTGAAAGGAAGGCAGAACTCGAATGTAACAAGAGGTCTGCTTCTGGGCAGCAACTACGATGGCAGGTTCTCTCTCATGATCCATCTTGTTCCCCTTCAGATTTAAAAAAAAAAAGCTGGAATCTGAGAAATAGGACATGGTAAAAGCTTGAGCTTGGCTTGATGGGTCAGACATCAACTAAACCCAAAGTTTATTCTGAGGCAGGCTGTGGAGCAGGGAATGAACTACCCAGTTAAAGACTGTGCTTCTCCAAAGAGTCCTTTAAACCGTCAAAAATTCTGGGAAAGAATCAGCTTTTCTGAAGATCAGAGTGACAAGGAACCTTTGTTTCTCCATGAGGAGAAACTACTCTTCTTCTGACTGCCCCCCCCCTTAGACCACTCAGAGAGCTGGTGTGCGGATGGAGTCCACCCAGCTGGCTCAGCGCCAGAGAAATCAGAGAAATCAATAGTTCTTGCTTCAGATCTATAAGTAATTCCCTGAGTTTTAAAATACATATATGTTCTTGACAGGGAAAAATATAAGCTTTTCAGAAATCAGAAAAAATTAAAATTCCAACCTTATCCAATAAAACCAGTTTGTGTATGCAGCAAATCCAGTGTGAGCAACACTATCTCTGTCTCATTTTCTAATGCTATTGTACTGATCTCTTTGGATGGAGTTATTTTAATACAATTTTCACAATGAAAAAATGTTCAGCTACACCAGTAAATAGGCATACTCCATAGCCTTGAGCAGTAATTGTTATATGACACTATCTTTTTAATCCTAGTGTTAGCCCCGGAAAAGAATTTCCTTGAAGGATCTTTAAAAGCTATTGTTAGTTGTTTAATGTGGTGTAATGTTGAGATTTTAAGCAATTACCATCATATCTAATTATATATTTGAGTCTTTTCTTTAGTCTGAGAGATCTGAATATGAAGTTGCACCTCGGTTTGCTGTAATGGAATTGAATTTTACTTGAAAAGTCATGTAGTCCTTTGGCAAAACTTCATAATCACGTTTACTTCTGGAGTTATGCATGTTAGTAATAATGATAATTAACTTTGTGATTAGTCTACTTCAGTTGATTCACAAATACCTGACTTAAATTTTGGCCTCTAAGCAACAGATTAATATTTACTGCCATTGTTGAAGACACTCTGATATTGCTGACTGGTACTTATTGCCAAAATATAAATAGTACAGTTCTACATAATCAAATATTTTTCAACTCATTGTTCACGTGGTTCCCTTTGTTAGTCTGCATAACTCAGCCCATGTTTTAATGCCTCTGTTAGAATTAGTAAGTGCTGTCTAGTAAAAGTAAATAAGTCATTTGGCAGTCCCCAAATGTATGAAAGAGCTAAGTGGGAATGTGAATTTTGTTTTAGAGTAACTATTGGTAACTCCATTGTTTGCTTATGTTTTCCTTCAACTTGTCCTGTGAGAATTATTTAATTTAATATGATTTTTACTGGTTACAAACTTTTAAAATTTGGTTTGGCAATGTAAACATTATGTGATGCTCAACAACTCTGTGAAATACTAGGTATGCTGTCCCAGTATAGGTTTCACTTTAAAGAGCTCACAGTAATAGGGGACAAGAGTGTGCCTGGGTGGGAAGATTAGGAAATACCGCCTGATTTGCCTCTCTGTCTGCCCCCCTCACCTCCAACAAAGACTTTGCATCTAGATGCGGGCAAGCAGGCCAGATCTGAAGGCAATCGGAGGTTTCTGCCTACGGAAGAAAAGGAAAGACACTGGTAGCAATCAAGTGCAATCAAGTGCTTGTGAATCGCCGTGTCAGCAGGTGCTCATTATTCATCTTCCCGTTTGGAATGTCTGCCTCGGGGAACCAAATCTCCTCGGGATCTTCCCTAATGCTGCTTGCAAGATGATGAGAACGTATCTGACTTCCCTGAGCCTCCCTGGGCAGCACTTGCACAACAATTGGTTTGAGTCAGATCCGCAGGGGCTGATACAGGCTGCCGTGGATTCAGGGCACCACCGTCCTTTCCTGTTGCGTATCACCCTGCTAGCTACCCTGCTTCTGTGATGTGCTATTTGCTTTAGTGCTGTAATAATCTGTTTCCCTCAGTGGGTTAAAACCTTTGATAAAACCTTTCAAAACTATTTCAGGAGAGGCTTTGCTTCCCTGGTTGTGCAACGTTGCTGCCTCCCCCAGGAGTTTCCAGCAAGCCCGGCCTTTGCACGGGGGATGCATATGTTTGAAATACAGGACAAAAAAAAACCCCAAACCCTTAAGACAGCCTTTAAAAGCCCTCTTTTGAAAGGCCCTGAACTGCTCCATCCGTAGTCTCAGCATCCCCCCCCCCCCGCGCCAGCAGCCTGGTGGAGGGCATGCCCTCCCTACTACGTGTAAATGAAACACATTCAATCCGAAATGACCTGCCCTCCTTGGCCGCCCCGCTACTTTAGCTGGGCGCTTTCTGCTCGTGGGGGTGGAGGTCACCCACCCCCTGCCCTCGGGTGGTGCAGAACAAGGAGGATCATTCTCCCGCTCCTTAGGCTGACCTATGTTTCTCAAAGATCAGGATGCACAGTGATTTACATTCCTAAGAAGCAAGTCATGTTTTCTGAAACTAGGATGTGGGCTTCTAGCTTGGGAATAATTTTAAGAAAAGGCCAAATTTGTGTAGCTTTGTGCAGAGAAAGGGGAAGCAGCTCGCTGGGGACGATGTGAGTGCAGCCGCTAGTGATTCCCAAGCAAGTCTTGCACCGTGGCTAAGAGCTGATCTGTGACAGGCATTAACACAAACTGGTTGTAAAAATCAACCTCTTTGACTGTGTTTGCTCTTCCAGAAAATGCTCATATTTTAGGTGTTTAATCTGCCCAAATCATTTAATCGAGTAGCTGTGTGCTCTTCTAGATGTCCTGGTGCTTTGTTCAGTGTTTGCAGACTACCTATTGGACTTGCAACCTATCTGCCATGCTTTGAGGCAGTGCATGCATTTTAATGATAGTAAAACATATTTTTGCAGGCATGCTGCTTCTTCTTCACAGACAAAGCACATTGGTATTTAAATCTAACTGCAATAAAAAAGCATGTTTTTTCGTTCAAGCAGTTTGAGTATGTCTTGAAGACACAACATTTTCCTGCCACAGATTTTCTCCTCCAGTTTTATCCAATGATTCAACAAACATATCTTTTATTTGTCTTTCCATTGGTTTGCTAACATGCTGAATCAGATCAAACATTTATCACATTTCCAGGTTTCCAGTCACAGAATCACAGAATCACAGAATCACAGAATTTTCAGAGTTGGAAGGGACCTCTAGAGATCATCTAGTCCAACTCCCCTGCTAAAGCAGGATTGCCCAGAGCACATTACTCAGGACTGCATCCAGGCGGGTCTTGAAAATCTCCAGAGAAGGGGACTCCACAGCCTCCCTGGGCAGCCTGTGCCAGTGCTCTCTCACCTGAACCGTAAAGAAGTGTTTCTGTGTATTTGAACGGAACATCCTATGTTCCAACTTGTGCCCATTGCCCCTCGTCCTGTCACTGGGAACCATTGAAAAGAGCCTGGCTCCATCCTCCTTCAACCCACCCTTTAGATACTTGTACACCATAATAAGGTCTCCCCTCAGCCTTCTCTTCTCCAGGCTAAAGAGTCCCAGCTCTCTCAGCCTTTCCTCATAAGGCAGATGCTCCAAGCCCTCTGTCATCTTAGTTGCCCTTCGCTGGACTCGCTCCAGCAGTTCCCTGTCCCTCTTGAACTGGGGAGCCCAAAACTAGACACAGTATTCCAGCTGTGGCCTCACCAGTGCAGAGTAGAGGGGGAGAATGACCTCCCTCGACCTACTGGCCACACTCTTCCCTATGCAGCCCAGGATTCCATTGGCCTTTTTGGCAACAAGGGCACATTGCTGGGCCATGGATAATTTACTGTCTACCACAACCCCCAGATCCTTCTCCTCCGAGCTACTTCCCAGCAGGTCCACCCGTAACCTATACTGGTGCCTAGCATTCTTCCTCCCCAGGTGCAGGACCTTGCACTTGGTTTTGTTGAACCTCATTAGGTTCTTCTCTGCCCAGCTCTCCAGCCTGTCCAGGTCACGCTGGATGGCAGCACGGCCCTCTGGGGTGTCAGCCACCCCACCCAGTTTGGTATCATCAGCAAACTTGCTGAGCATACACTCTGTCCCCTCATCCGGGTCATTAATGAATATATTAAACAAAATTGGACCAAGTATTGACCCCTGGGGGGCACCACTGGTTACAGGCCTCCAACTAGACTCTGTCATTTTGGACGTACCTGCATTCTAGAGTACCCTTTCTTCCCATGGCTGATAAGAGTCCAATTCTTCGCTGAGCGGCCGCCATAAAAGCTTAATCTGCTCTCTCAGTGCTTCCAGATCTTCTGTTTCAAATGATTACTTAAATTCGATGTAACTTTCCACAAGCTTTACATCTTGGTGATTTTTAACAGCAGTAACACAGCAACAATTTTGTTTTGTTTTCACACATGTTGAGCTCACTGCCTAATTATTCTTGTTACAAAATATTTCAGGAATTGTTCAACTAAACACCTCTTAGAGCTGGGAGTCCTTACCAAAACTTTAATTGCTCAAGAAGAGATTCTTTGTCAAGGTTAAAACGCAAAAATGAGCAAGGTTAATCTTGTTCAAATGCAGGCATTGTTCTGCATTTCTTACACTTCGTTTTTTGTTTTCAACATAGTTAGTTAAATCAAACGGCAAACTGTGCCCTGAACTGGCAGGAATGTTTCCAGTTTGCCCACGGGCAGTGTATTCTGCTCAGCAATATGTAGCCTGCTGGCAAAAAAAGAAAAAAGTTGTGATTTTCTTTCAGAAGCACACTATAATAGTGACATAATTAGTGAAATTGACATATTTTTGCTGCCTCTGCAGCTTGTTTCCTTATCAAAAGATTCTTTCTATTCTTTACACAAAAATAAGTCTTTCAGTATGATGCAAAATACTACAGAAGTTTGATTTATTTATATCGGTTTTTAACCAGCAGTTCTTCCACTGCCCAAGGGGCTGTGTTGGAAATTTGATGAAAGACTATGACTTACCATATGCAGCCGAGCTAACTAGATGCAATACAATAGGGTCTGAAAAGTGCAGACCTTGTTGTAAGATTGTGGGTTAATTTTAGCTTTACTGATTCAACAGCTGTTTGATCTCAGTGTGCAATGACTTCTGTTTCAGTATCCTTATGAACAGCTTGCATATTCTTTTATGCCCCTTCCTTATGAGATGAAAAGAAAAGCCATCAGGCATGTCTTAAAAGCCATGGATTATTACTGGAATCTTATAAGCTTCACAGGGGGTCTGCCTTTTTCAGATTTGACCCTAATCTGTGTAGGTGCTGAGTTAGTGGCATATTACTGTATGTGCTTTGTCCAAGAATGAATGATAGGGCACTTCTGGAGTAAAAGCAGGATTATAAATAAGTATGCAGAGAACTAAATGTCATGCTGAAAAATCAAGAAAACTTACATTTTTGGATTTTATTGTCATCTCACAACAGCTTTGCCCTTTCTTAGTGTAACATAATGTTACCTTGTTTAAGCCAAAGTTGATGTGGATGGTCATCAGGAAAGGTTTGTTTCTGTACTGAAGGTGGAAGGGTGGACTTAGTGTGAGTGCAGGCAAGGGGCCCGTGAAGTCAACGTACGGTGCTGCAGCAGATGGGGAGAAAGGGAAACCTGATCAAATCCGTTTCAGCAGCTCCCATGTCAGCTGCCCTACACCAGTGGTAATATCCAAACCAGTAAGCTTTGCCAGTGCTGCCTAGTGCAGCACCCAGAGTATGTGTGTATCTGCAACGCGAAAGTCTGATTCCTTTATATTTGCTCTGGCATTTTGTACGCATATTTCCAAAACCAAAGGCACTGCGTATCCTGCTAAGGCATTGGGTTTACAGGCTTTCTCTATTGTCATCTGGCTTCATCTGTCCAGACAAAATCAGCATTTTTAGTTACTTCTTGTGACACAGTAATGGAGATTTCTGTGTCTCAGACACCACTGCAGTTAGTTTGTCAGTAAATGCAAGGCCAGCTACAGCTCAAAATTATCTAAGCCAAATCCTTAGTGCACCAGCACTTTGAATTTGTAAAAGGGATACTTAAACCAGAAACTTACTCCAAATATATGTTAATGATAACTGGTTTTTCTCTGTAGTCTAATGTCTGTTGCAGGTTTTACTTTATGGGATTGCCGATGTCAAAAACACCTAAAAATTTTAGTCTGAAATGAATCTGAAACTAATTAAGATATAGTTCAATAGCTGATATTTCATATCTTCGTTGTGTTACTGTTTGAACTCATGTCATATATGAAGCTTTTTCTGTGAAGCACTTTACCACTTTACGCATCTGTTAAAGGATTTAGAATGGAAAAATTCAAGGTGTGTCTTGTGTGAAAAAAGCCCAATAATAAATTCCTGCTGCTTCAGCACATTATTTTAACAAATATATTGAGTGGAAAGACTGGCTGAAGATTTAACATGCTACTTAAATTCTTACCACCATTATTTTCTGAACTTTCAAATAAAAGCAATGCAATATGTATGGATGGATTTTGAAATATCCGTTGTTGGTTCAGGTGTTCAAATTAAGCTCTCACTTCAATCAAAGCTTGGCACTTAATCCAAACTTCCAAACATGAACTAAAAGAGTTTTTCTCTCCTTTTAAAAAAAGCGTATATATATTTTGTCACATCACAAAACACTTTACATGATACAAATATAACTTGTTTTACTTTGCCCTAAGGCAACTTCCATTCTGTAGTAAAAGTTACTTTATTATCAGAAAAGCACAGTGAAAATTATTATTCAGCTGAAATACTGAAATGACGCGTGCATTCCCAGCACAAAATTTGTCACTTTCACGGCAATAACTACATTTCCTCAGGAACTTCCCTTGCATATAAAAGAACTGCAAATAAAGCTGTGTAAGATAAGCTCCAACAGGGTGACTACAGAGCCTAGAGAGGAGGGGACAATACTCACCATGGGCTTAGACTGTGAGAAAAGAGTATTTTTGAAGAACCTCTTGTATGCACACTCAAACTTCCCACTGACAGTGAGCGCTGACCTGGTTCAAAGTCAGGTTCCCGGCATGACACTGCCATTGCCACTTCTGGTGGGAGGCTTTGCAGAGCGCTGCTTGCACAGGGTAAGTAATTCCCATCCAAAAGCCCAGAGGCTGGCCAAGTAAATCTGAAATTTAAACAGTGAGGTCAGAATGGCTTGACTCAATGGACTCGAAATTGAAGCTTGGCAGGAAACTGTTTTTCCGTCCCGCAACCCTTTTATTTTTAAATATTTCAATATATTCCTTTTCTACAGTGGGATGAAACCAAAACCATTTGAAGCTTTTTTGAGAAAAAGAGAGGAAAACACTTCTCTCTGTGCTTGTTATTAAATCTCCTGCTTACGAGGCCTCTTTGCCTGTAGGATGCTTCTTTCTCCTCCTTTGGACCTAGTTATGCTGGGAGAAGGTCAGCTATGTGTTCAGGAAAACAAAGATTTGTTTCACCCTTTCCCCCAGCAAAAATCCGTTTCTCACCTTTCATGTCTGCTGGACAGAAAACTCCAGACTCCCGGCAGTGCTCGCTGGGTACTTACCATGCCCTGGTTCCTAACTGAATCTGGACACGAATGTGAGCGTGCTCCTCCTTACAAATAACCAGCTTTTGTTCCCATCAGGTCTTCAGAGATTCAGTCTGTGTGTGGGAAATAAATAATTTTGCTTAGATGGATTTCATATTTGGTGTTCAACTCGCATCAGCCTCTGCCTGTTTAATATGTCAGGGCTTTCTCCAAGGCCTGGTATTCTTAACTTTTTTTTTCCAATTTTTTCCCTAAATTATTCTTTGTATGATTTGATCTGTTTTAGTTTGATTCCTTAGAACATGAACCAACATGGTCATCCTTCCCAGCCCCAGAGGTTATGATGGTTGTATCTCCTATTTCTCTCTTTTTAAAGGGATTTTGTTTGCTTACTCATTGAGTCCTTGGGTATTAAAAAGCTCTTTAACACTCAAATGGTTTCCAGTCTTAAATTTGATCTTAAAAACTGTGACTGCACTGATGAAGAAAAGCTAATACAAATGTTTGCAAAAACTTGGTCAGATTTTATAAAATTTCAAAAAAGCTAAAATTCCACGTGTTTAGCACATATAAAGGAGTGGAGTAACAAGTTTTTGAAGAAAATAGAACAACAAATAAGAATAAAAGTTTTGTTTCATCAACTCAGTTCATCTGAGTATCTTAATTTTCATTTTAAACATTAAATGTCCTCTCACCTGATACTGAAAGCAAAAAATGCTGGGATGTGAAAATGCCCTTGTGGAACTTCATAAAACTACTCTCATGTAAAGTCTGGGCCATCTTGCAATCCAGAAATTTATTTTTTTTTTTTTTGCAAAATAGGTAATTTTGTATTGGAATAGTCATTCACAAATGTTTGCATGGTTCACTATGAAAAACTGATCTTGACTTAAAATTTGAAATGAAATAAAAAAAATGTTTACTGCCCATTTAACTAGTCAACCTCGAGGTGGCAATAGTCCAAGCCAAATGTCTGTAGATCTACATATTTCCCTCAGGTTTTACCTTCTTTCTTTATAGCTTACAGAAATATTCCATGGGAATTAAAATGAGAGGAAATACAGAGCTAGGTGGGAGTTGAGCATTGTTCCAGCCCTGAGCCCCAGGTAATATCAATTGCCCACAGATGCTCCTCTAACCTAGTCCTCCTAAAGCCATAGCTGGCATCTCCCATGCTGAAATTTAGTGCTCGAATTCATGTTCTAGAGGGCAGAGAGACCTGGAGAACAGCCTCTGTCCTTCCACTTTGCATTTACATTTCACATATTTGAAGGCAATTACCACATTTCAGCTGCTCTTCCTTTTCTCTGGACAAGCAACCTCTTTTCCCTTTCCTTGTGTGATGGGTTGCTCTTACTGATGGGCTTAAGGTTGCCTAAGGTTGCTTACCTTAGGGCTCTAAGCCAGCTTGTCCCACCCCTCCTCCAAGCCAGTGGCAATGTAATAACAATGATCTTTTATAGCCCACTGGCCAAATCACTCGTGAAAATGTCAAATCTGTCCCCGCTTAGGGCATATTGGCTGGGAGTCCTCATTGATTCTTTCTTGGAAAGAAAACCCAAGGCCTACCTGGTCTGGTTTCTACCAGTTTAGCACCCACTTCATCACTGATTCATCTTGCAAATGTTTCTTTGGTTAGCTTCTGAGAAAGTCTAGTAAGAGTTTTGACACTGTTCTGTGTAAATCAATATAAGTGACGTTTGCGGCTTCTCTCCACCCACAATGCCTGTTATTGTCATAAAGGAAACTGGAGTGGTTTCATATGATCTGTTCTCAACAATTCCATGTTGCCTGTAATTTATTGCCTACTTATTTTGGAGACAGTTGTTTATTTGTCCTTGTATTTTTTAGTAAGTGGAGTGAAGTTGACTGCATTGTCTTTTCTTCTTTTTCTCTTTTCCTCCCTCCTAAACTGCTGCATTTCTGCTTTTTCCAGTTATTGGGAACCCGTTCTGTCCATCAGATACTTTCATCATGTGAGAGCTGTTAGCAGTTCTGCAGCTGAACCACCTCTTCACCTAATGTGAATTTCACTAGAACAGTGCACTTAGAAATCATATATTTGCTCCTTATCCTAACAAAAAAAAAAAACCACCCCAAAACCCCTAATGTTCTAGTAATAACTTGGGTTACTTGGACCCTGAGACCTGTGACACGGTGGTGTCAGCACTGGTTTGGCCTCCACGTGTAGGGTCAATGCCATGGCAACTCTTATAGCCCTTCATTCTTTCTCATTAGTAGGTCTACTGGTGTCAAGTCTCTCATAAACCCCACAACATCCTTCTCTCTAAATTGGAGGGATATGGGTTTAATGGGTGGACTGTTTGGTGCATGAGGAACTGGTTGGATGGTTGCATCCAGAGGGCAGTGGTCAATGGCTCAATGTCCAGATGGAGATTGGTGGACAAGTGGTGTCCCTCAGGGGTCTGTATTGGGACCAGTACTGTTTAATGTCTTCATCAATAACACAGAGAGTGGGATCAAGTCCACCCTCAGCAAGTTTGCGGATGACACCAAGCTGAGGGGTGTGGCTGACATGCCCAAGGGACGGGATGCCATCCAGTGGGACGTGGACAGGCTTGAGAAGTGGGCCCAGGTGAACCAGATGAGGTTCAATAAGGCCAAGTGCAGGGTCCTGCACCTGGTTGGGACAACCCCCAGGATCAGTACAGGCTGGGGGATGAAGGGATTGAGAGCAGCCCTGCTGAGAAGGACTTAGGGGTACTGGTGGATGAAAGGCTGGACATGAGCCAGCAATGTGCATTTGCAGCCCAGAAAGCCAGCTGCATCCTGGGCTGCATGAAAAGAAGCATGTCCAGCAGAGCGAGGGAGGTGATTCTGCTCCTCTCCTCTGCTCTGGTGAGACCCCACCTGGAGTCCTGCATCCAGCTGTGGTGCCCTCAGCACAGGAAAGACATGGACCTGTTGGAATGGGTCCAAAGTAGGGCCACAAAAATGATGAGAGTGCTGGAGCACCTCTGCTATGAGGACAGGCTGAGAGAGTTGGGGTTGTTCAGCCTGGAGAAGAGAAGGCTTTGGGGAGACGTTATTGCAGCCTTTCAATAATTAAAGGGGGCTCATAAGAAAGATGGGGACAATGTTTTTAGCAGGACCTGTTGCCATGGGACAAGGCATAATAGTTTTAAACTAAAAGAGGGGAGATTCAAATTAGATATAAGGAAGAAATATTTTACTCTGAGGGTGGTAAAACACTGGCACAGGTTTCCCAGAGAGGTGGTAGATGCTCCATTCCTGGAAGTGTTTAAGGTCAGGTTGGATGGGACTTTGAGCAACTTGGCCTAGCTGAAGATGTCCCTGTTCATTGCAGGGGGTTGGAGTAGATGATCTTTAGAGGTCCCTTCCAATGCAAACTATTCTGATTCTCTGAGTCTATAAAAGCCTCTAGCTTTGAGGAAAACATCATATCTCTGGTTATCTCTGGTACATCTTTACAGTTAAGAGATCAGGCAGCTTGGGGATTGTTTTTTTCCAAATCCAATGGAAATCCAAAGAAAACTAAAGAAATATGTTATTTTCCCATTAAGTGGTACCTATAATCTACCTATAAGTGGTACCTATAATGTACAAAGACTTTTAGTCATTGTGACCATATGTATATAAATAAGGTGAAGATCAGAATCCGGTTGCATTACCAAAGGTGTAAGATCATCTCCTACTTGAGGCAAAGCTCTTGGGCCTCGAATGGAGAGGATCTAAGGGATGTGATGTATAGTTGTCCTCACTAGAGCAACAGTCTCCAAGATCTTGTTCTCAGGCAGAGCATTGCAAGGTTTCTCAGAGCCATGAGCTGGCGATAGATTTTTTTTTATAAACATTATTTTTCTAGGTCATTTCTGCAAAGCCTCTGCAGCATTTGCTAGCTGCAGTGAATGAAGGGGGGATGTTGAGAGCATGAAAGATAAGCGAACTTAGCAAGTGTAGGGAGAGGAAACCGTACTTCCTCAGAACCATTCTCAGTACTGTTTCTAAGCTGTTTACTTCCTATTTTGATACCTAGAGCAACAAGAGACAAGGTTTCCAAGCACGCTTCGACTGGCCTTGGGCACTATTTAGCCTTGCTTCCTTTCAGGAAGCAATTGTGACAAGGTCTGGGACTTTGTTCTGGGAGGTTTTTCCATCCATAATGTTGGGAACACGGTACTCTATTCTTCTGCTGGTTTATGAAGAAGTTTTGAGGCACCTTAGTGATTTTAAGAGGTTTTTGCATGCTAGACACTGAGATTTCAATAAATGCAGTACATATTCTGTCTGACATTCTTGGTATTTGCTGCTAAGAGCATTATCTTACCTCTGCTGGCAATGCACAGACAAGTCCTGGCACTCAATACACATTTCCCGGGTGGTACTGGTGTTCCAGCTGACCTGAAGACTCCTGAGCCCTCCAGTAGGAAATGCATTTTAATCTCTGCTTATGACTGCTTCTGTTCCACTGTGCAAGTGGCCTTTGCATGTGACTTCTTAAGCTACAAAATCCTTCCCAGCCAAAGCCAAAAGATGAAGGAAAGCCTGGGTGCAGGCAAGAAAAAGTAGTTGGTAATTTTTCTTTTCAGTGGGCTGTCTGTCCAGCTGTATCTGCCACAGGACCCTAAGAAAACCAGTCCCCAATAAGTGGTAAAACAAAAGGCAGGAATGAATACGCAGCACAGAAACACACAGGACATACCCTTCACCGTGTCCTGCTCCAGTGCTTTAGCCAAGATGTGGCACAGCCATATTTAAGGGTAAGATGATAGCTTTTATTTACCACATTCCCTTCTCATCTGTTTTGCCTGCAAGATTGCCAAACAGCATTAGATATGGACATACTGTATCCACTAATAACTGTTCCTCTCTCCTCTTTACTGGTATTCTTGGGCAGGAAAAGTGGAAAAGAAAAAAAAATCTTTGATAAAAGGCAAAGTTTCTCCCAAGCTTTGAGGAATCTGCAAATGCTTGAAGGAACCTTTTGCACGCTCCTTGCTGTCTTGCATGGTAGAGTCAAAACATATTTCTGGATTTGTATCCTATCTGTGTGTTAGTTATGCAGACCTTGTTTTCTGGCTTCTCCTGAGTTTTGTAACTTTCCCTCTCACCCACCAGCTGATGATAGTATTTTGATATGTACTTTGTATTTGCCTGTATTTCACTGAAAAGTAAGTGCCTTTTTACAGTTCTGTTGCTGATGCCAGACCGGTGCCTTTTGTGTGTACAGTAATTCAGTTCCATTCCTCAATGGTCTTTGAAAATGATTACTTGGGACCGGATTTGGTTATTCCTTCTGACTATATAACATCTGTGTACGTTAAACAGCAGGTGCTGTTGCTGTTCCTTAGCTTCCTTTCTTCAGATCCTTGTGTACCATCCCTGCAGACCGCACTCGGTGTACTTATTTCTGTGGAAAGGTGCCCAGACTTTTGAATTTTCTCTTTGACTCTGACCATAATGCTGAAATATTACTGAGTTGCTGGATTTTTACAGACTGTTTTTGTTTCTCTGCAAGAATTAGAAATCTTCACACCATCTTAATGTAAGGAAAACACAATTTGGAGGAAATACGCTCGCAGGCTTGCTCTGTAGTTGATGGCTTGCCAGCATCTTTTTGGCTACATTTGGAATGTGTGAGAAATGGTGTGACTTTCTGTTTGAATGGCTAGAAACTGTAACGGTCTCCCGGGGTTTAGTAAATGAATAGGAAAATGTCAGGGCAATTTTCATGAATATTATGAATTACACGTGGGAAGTAATCTAAAAAGTGTACAAATAAGTGAAAGGGGGGCCTTTATTTGTTCTTTTCCTTGCCAGCTGCACTGCAGAAATGAGAGCTGTAGGTAGACCTGGAGCTTTGATTTATTTACTCTAAGGAAGGAAAAAGAAGAAAATGTATGTATATATGTATGCACATTTGTCATTCATTTCAGCAGAGTGGCTCTCAAAATACCTCTTCAAAACAAACCTGAAGATGTTTTCTTTAGAGAATATGGAAGGCAGTATTTAAAGGAGGGAGTTAACCGAATGGGCACTCAGCTGATTAAAAATGCAGGTTTACGTAAGTCATTTACACTCACTTTCTACCCCAGACCTGTACCAAACCCCCAGGTGTGACAGTGAAAAGCCCAAGAAGGGCACAGCATATGTGATGGCAAAGGTGGGATCTGTGCCTCTTCATGAGCAAGATTTTGCCAGGTGACTGAAGAAGCAGCTGCAAAGTACCCGATCTATCAAGCATGGTTTGGGCTGTCAGCACTGGCAGTGCCGGCAGTGCAGCAGTGGAAAACAGGATGAGATCGTCACTCCCATCTATCCAAAGACTCAGTTATCTTAAAGAAGCTGTTCTAATGTTTAAAACTGTATATATTATAAAAAAAAAAAAAAAAAAAAAAAGACTGATGGTAAGCAGGAAACTCATATGAAGTTTGTTTCCTGCCATCTTTCTTTTCTGGTAGGTATATCAAGAAAGCACAGGCTTTGTTGCTTGTTGCTGACATAAGGCCGTGACCTACTGACAAAATTAGGAATGCAAAGGCTGGTGACTGGGATCATATCTTTTCTTAACAGGTGAAAATGTGCTCATTAGTCCCATAGGCTATTAGCCAAGTACAGCGTTGGTACTGCTGCCTCTGTTATTGCATGTGCTGCAGAGCCAGTGAGCATAGTTCCAGATTTTAAAACCTTGTCTTAACTTGCTTGATAGAGGACAAAACTGGTCTCAATACAAATGAGAAGCATGCGTTTGGGGCTAATATTTTTACATGCATTTTAATTTGTAATCACGTCCATCCAAATCCCTGGATGTGTTTCTAATTTAAAACATTTTATAAACAATGTGCTCCCAACAAACCAAACTATTATTCCCGCTGCCTCCTACTGACAAATGGCCACCCAGCTATTGAAAAAATCAGAGAAACAGCACATTAAGCAAGTACATTTTGCATTATTTTATTTTAAATCTGCCAGACCAGGCTCTGATGGAGCACAAAGGCATTGCTTTTGAGCCAAGAGTAATGATGGGGAAAGGCAAGCCCTTTAACTTAGCCAGGTTCAAGCCTAAGCAGAATTGCAAATTGCAATCAGCTTCTTTACTACACGGAAAGACAACTGGACTGTCTCTGTAACAGATTGTGCAGAGGCACTAATTGTAATAATTGCAACAAAATCTGACAGATACAATTGCAAGTGCATTTTCCTCCTGTGTGTGATATACATCAAAGGTTTCTGCAATGAATTGAAGTGTGGTTTATAACATTGTCCTAAGCGCTTCTGTTCTGATTTTTCTCTCCTTTTTTGGTAGACTTTCACCACTTCAGGATGCATGAGAAATAAAATGATTCAACTATTTTGCAGGCCTCATTTAGAACATGTGTGTACTCAGTTCTTCCTTCGTCTTATTCAGACTAAACATTTAATAACAAGCCACATAAAATTCCTACTCGGGAATTTTAGCAAGGGAAGTTGGTTTACAATGTCCTGCTTACACCTTATAAAGACATAAGTTAAATCTTCTAAGGCTTGATGCACTGTACCTCATTTATTTATTTTGTCCAAAACAAGTGCCTGAATTATTTTTTGTTTCTTAGCCTTATAGAAACAAGCATTTCAATTAATTTCTCTGTAAAAAGAATTTACGATCCTTGCATCATTTTACATCTTCATAATTGGCTAAGACCATCTGAAAATTCAAAGCAGCTGAGAGAACAGACTTGCAGCCAGAAGAACTAGAGAGATGGGACTGTGGTTCCCTTCTGAGGCATGTTGAATAACCACAATAGTTAACTTAGTATTTCTCGAGTTATATTTTTTTTAAAGCCTACAAGCACTGGGGGGAATAACAATCACCTGGAACACATGAGCACTGAAATTAAACCATGGACGTCAGAATGGGAGATGGGTTGTCTTCATCTTTCCTTTCTCAGTGCCAGAGGACAGACTGTACGCTTTGCCCAGAAGTCTCGGGGAGGACCTCCCTTCCTACCGAGTCCTCCACAGAGTCTCCTACGTGATGAGGTTTGGCTCCGCATCTCTTCTGCTGGAAATCTGCCCCCAGAACCAGAAAATCCCAAGGCGTTGCCAGCCAGTGCCCTCTGCATTGCCTAAGCTGCACCCTGCAAACCCTTTCCTGCCACCGGGGGGATGTTTGTTGGATGCTCTATGGGACTGGTCCATGTAAACTACTACTACATGGTGCACGATGAACACTCCACAGTGGGAGGCCGACTGTGGGGTATAATGTACAACGTACAGCTGTGTGGGGTCTGGACCCTCTCCTACGTAGTTAATGCAGAGTAGCCAGTGTGGGACAAGCTGGTGATTCCTGGGGTGGCTGCTGGTGATCCCTGCATAAATCTATGCTGTGCTGCTGGGTAAATTTGAGGGAGGAGGGGAGACAGTACAGCATAACTGTGCTGCACGGGCAGAAAGAAAGTGGCCGAGAGAGGAACATGGGGTGGAGATTGGGCAAGACAAACTCCCCACGTACACAGTTTCAAAAAGAATATAAAGATGTATGTACGTTTATGTATTCTTATACTAACACATACAGAGTTTTAAAACTTTATATAGGGGGTGATTTAGTACTCCCTTTCTGAATCTGGTTTGGAGCCCACTGTTTCCCATGCATGGCTTTTCCTGGGAATCTACTTCTCAGTATGTTGCAGCCCTATTCACTCCTCTACCAGAACTAGAGGGGTCTTGGGAGAGAGACTGTAGAAAATTTACTGCATGTTCAGCCTCTGCAAAACCTTCTAGGGCCAGCAGCGAAGAAGGGGTGTTGTGTTCCCCCATCACTCCATCACCCACATCCTCCTCCTCCCAAAGTGTAGGACAGACTGAAGTTAAGAAGGCAGGAATTACACTGTAAATACACTAAACTCTCTCTGGAGGAAAGAAATCATCAGTATTGAACTCTGTAAGAGACAGTGTACATATACGCAAGGCAATTTATTGCCCAATGCAAACAACAGACCTCAACTTGCCTGACTTAGAGAAGACCTTTTCAGCCATAAATGTCAGTATTAGCTTTCATTTTTATCAAGCGGACCATAAATTTTGAAGGTATTAAGACTGTGATATTCTCTGTGCTTGTACTAGACCAGTTAAAGCTTCTTCATTAACGGCTTTTGAAATTCCTTATGAAGACATACTGTAAGTTAAAGGCAAAGCATGGATAATAATTCAGTCAGCAGGAATAAGGGCTTTCAGAATTGCAGGTCGGACTGAAGCATCCTGGGGCAAAGGGGCATCACCTGGGGTGCTGAGTCAAGACTGCTGCCATCAGAGGTGATCTTCAGAAGAGTAACTTTTACACCAGACGTCCTCCCATAATACGATGCATTGAAAGCCCACTATAACAAAGTGAAGCACCAACAGCAAAAGACCAAAAGATACAATTCCAATGTGATTTTGGAAGACAACAGAAGCAATCTGGGCCATCCAGAGGAACTGCTCTGAAAAGCTTGCTCATTTTTTCCACAGCAGAGCAGAAGTACATGAGCTTATGGCAGGGAACAAAAGGAATGTTCAGTAATAACTGGGACTCAGTATAAATAATGAAGGGGTGTAAAAGAATGTATATGAGTGGAATGTACGATTTTAGAAGATGAAAAAAATGGAAAAGAAAACAAAAGCCAATACAAATTCTGCAGAGAGTACATTCTTGGCACCATCCTCTAGAGGGGAAGTTAGGAAAGGAAAACCATTACGTGATGAGGCGAGTAGGTAGGTAAAGGGGAATGTAGGTATTGAAAATAAAACCAAAAACTTTTAGGGATATGAGCTAAGAAATGTACACAAGAGCTACAGGAAGAAGGAAACATTCAGAGTTAAATGATTGTGGTTTCTCTTTCATTTGGAGAATTATACAGCCTTCTCCTCGCTCCAAGTAGGCATTGTATCAAAAATGTTAATAGAAGAAACTGTGTTTTCAGCTTGTGATTTATAGGTAGTTAACCATTTTCTTATTGGGACAATAGTGGCAATGACGGGTTTACTGATTGTCTGAAACAATCAGGAATTTATAATTCTAGAACTGCTGGGTTAGAAATAATCTCCTATAAAGGCATAGGGAACACGTGTTTGGCCTTTGCAAAGAGAATAAGGGGAAGTACGCTAGGAGCCCTCCTCTCCTTATGTGTATCACATGAGGCCAGAACGGTTGCAGCTCATCCGCTTTCTTTCAAGTGGCAATTTGTCTGAACGGGTGCTGGACAGGCTCATGGTTTTCCCGGTGCCAGTCAGCAGCAAAGACTGTGTGCACTGTCCCAGCAGCTGCCTCAAGGGGATTCAGAAAGGCCAAAGTGCTTTGGCATCCAGTCTGTGTGCCTGAGGCACATCTTAAATGTCTCTTTTCTTAGAAAATTTGCTTGCATGAAATTCAGCTTTTCCCTGGAGCGGGATTCCCGGATTTCACCGGCACAGTGAGGACAGTGGTGGAGTGTGGCTGTGTGCTGCTGTGGGTGTCCAGTCTAGCTGCCACTGGGTGTTTGCAGGTTAAATCTTTGTAACCTGTCAATTTACCACCTGGACCAGACTGTAGGAATAGTTTTGCACCGTTTCAACTCGCATAGCTACACAATAGGTATAAGACTCAATGTGTACGTTACCTTTATAAACCAAATCAGGGTATTTGCAATGTTTCAGCAAAATATTCTCTTTGGCACAAATAGGGCCAGATTACAAAGGTGTTTAGGGGCTGCAGGTTGTAGATAAACACCAACCAGGATTTCAACAGTGCTGGTGTTGGCCAAGTGCCGAAAACCCAGCTGGCTTCAGTTCCTATTTACCTTTGTTATATGGGCCACAGGGCTTTTAAAGATCCATACACACAGTAGGAAAGAGTGTATATGCTGCAGTTCAAAGTATACCAGTTCTTGGGCAGAAATTGCAGCTTCAAATAAATGCAGTTGAAAGAAAGGTATAGTACTTCTATGCAGGAAGAGTTTGTGCAGGGTGCAGACACCACTCTATAGACTTTGTGACTTACTAATTACTGGCTTTGTTTTGCTAGAAGTTTACATTATAAACGCAAAAGTCAAACTAGAACCTGAAAAGAGGAACAGCTGTAAGGTATAGAAAGCAATTGCAAAAACAGACTGAAATTCACCATTTCATTTCAACGGCAGGGAGAGAGGCCCATGGAGGAAATGGTCTAAACAAGCTGCCAGATTGCAACTGGCTAAATCTTAAGCTGATTTTCTATTGACAGATAAATCCTTGGGTCTAAATTGTTTTTACCAGGACCAGATTCTAGTCTGGTTGTTCAAAACAAATATCCCCTTCTTCCTGTACACTGTTCATGGAAAGCTTAATGGGAATCAATTCTGGCGTCAAATGCATCCTGCAATGAAGAAGCAGGCACAAGGTTCTGCACTGTGGAGCGCCTGTATCTGCTTGTACGCTGCCCTATGTTGCCTTTTGTTTTTTTCTCTTTCACAGTAAATAATGTGCCACCCCATGTCTTAGCAGAGATACTTCTTTTGGTTTGTTTCCCTTTTGTTTATAGTTTGCTGTTATCGTAGATTACCTCAATTGGTGAAAAAGTGAGTTTTTCTTTCAAGGGTTGTGTTGGAAAGTTGTCTTGGTGTCCTGCCAGTTCAGCGCACTGAAGTGACTGCTTTCTCTTCGATGGGAAATCCTACTTCTTATTCCCAGAGAGTTGCTTTAACACTTAAACTTTTTTTTTTTCCTTGTAATAAATCTGAGAGTCTGAATTATATCCTTGTGGTTAGGAGAAAAGACATTTTACTAGGGAAGCAACTTGTTATGACCTTAGGTAAAATGCCAACTGCAATAAAAAGTACTTTCAAGTGTCATTTATATATTAAGTAAGATTTAAAGAGACACTAAAAAATATCTGGTTGTGTTTGCCAAAACCTATATAGCTTTTTATTCTCAGAGATAATGAGGTAAAATGTAGCTTGTCTCTTTCAGACCAATGGCCTGATGTTTGTGGTCAGTACACACTCAGTGGGAGTTTTTTCAAGTAAGTGTGATAAGCTCGGGCTCTAAAATCAGACCTGATTATACTCCAGAGGTTTTTCTAATTTCTCTCCGGTGCAGAAGCTGGATCATGACAAGTAATCTTCACAACAGCTTTCCTCCATTTTTCCCAAGGACTTCCCAAGGTGTTCTTATTTCCAAGGAGGGTGGGTGGGAGTGAAATGAATGAAATCCAAGGGAAGTCTGGGGATTCCAGCAGTGTGTTTACAGGGAACACGTATTCTTTTCCCCATCAGCCCCTAGGGAGGCCATAGGAGAAAATAAGGATTAAGGATTGTGTGCTCCCCCTCTGTTGCAAAACACCTTCTGTTTAAATGATGGTTGTGGGCCAGTCATTGCTACAGGGACTCTCTGGTGTTGCGCTGCAGGATGAAATGCTGAGGCTGTTCATTCCCCATTCTCTGGAGATTGGCAATGAGTCTTGTCGCCTTAAATCAAGAATTTTCAGGAAACTCTCAGCTGTTATCATAAAACAATTAAAAATCTCTGAAATATCTCTTTTAAGCCTTCCTTTACCTTACGCCACTCCCAAGTCTCTTCTTACAAAACTCTGTCCTGATTTTCATTGCACAGTCCTGCTGTCATTGCTTGAATGACACAAGTGTTGAGTAAGCCAGAAGTTGCCCCTTCAACCTTTCTGTTCTGAGTCTAAGCCTGAAGTAGAGGTAGTAATGCAATTTTAAACCAGTGAACTTTCTTTATTCCTTAAAGACATCTACTATGTATTATATATTAAATTGGACAAATAAAGAGGAGGTTAAAAAAACCTGCATGCTAACAACACTATCTGCAGTCCGAAAACACCACATATCAAGCTATATTTATCTCTCCAGAAGAAAAAAAAAATTACTTTGCCATTCTGTTGTCCGATGCTGTCTTATGAAAGATGGTGAAGCTTTTGAAGGATATGTAAACAAGCTGAGATGGGAGGAACTGCTTTTATATTTTTTGGATCTCAACTTTGCTACCTGTTAGCTCAGCAAGAAGGACCAAAATAAATAGCAGTTCAAGTCCAGAAATACCAGAAAGGGGGAAGAGGAAGGAAATACTGTTGTTTAATTATGTGTTTGTTCTTTTTTTCTAACACTCCTCACCCGCAAGCAGGAAGTAAGTTTTAGTTTGGAAGCAAGAAATCCTCAGACATAGTTCGAGGTCATGACTATATAATGAGACATCTCTTCCTCCACATGCTCTCAGCTCTGGAGTTCACTTCTCCCTTTGGCCTTTCCAGCCATTTATAAGGTTTTTCTCTGGTTCCCCTGACAGTTATTCATCCAAAACCTTCCCTGAATTCAAGGTCTGTTCTGTGTTTCAACAATGGCTGTTGTAAGCTGCACTATGCACTTACTTATACACAGGACACTTCTCTTTTGAGGAATTTTATAATTAGAAATCACTTGAGCTGAGAAAGTAGGCTTGGGAGTGGGTCTGCCTCTAATTAACTTAAATCTTTTTCTTTCCTCCTTCACTTATAAGGCAATTTTTGTTCACCTTTCCTCACACTGACAAAGCACAAACTATTCGTGCCAGAACACAGGATTTTTACCCGTTCACCCTCAAGGATTTAACAAAAAAGTCAAGGCTTAGGGGGGCTGATGCACAGGGACTGCCATGGCACGTTACAGAGCCAGCTCAAAACGTTTGCAAAGCTGTGGGGAGAATAGGGGCTTATTTCTGGCAGAAGCTAAGGAAATCGTTTGTTTTGGTGCTTAAATAAAGCAGAATATACAACTCCTTTGCTTTTGACTGAAAACTGTGTTGGCCCTAGCTGTATTTTTAGTGCTCAATCTATGTGCTTAAAAACATAGAAAAAGTAGGCCATATTGCATCAAATGGTAGCTGCTGAGTGTATATATTCCATTATTAAAAGAAAAAAAAACAGGGGGGAATGAAGAAAAGAGAAAAGAGCCAAAACACAGAGGCAGATGGTTTGAACATCCTTTACAACTTTAATTTCTCCTGGTCCCATAGGTAGAAAATTTGGGTTACCTTTATACTGCTAAATAGAACGGGATGACCGTCTGTGCTCTGGCCCCGTGATCATTACAGGCTCACTTCATCTGTGTGTCACTTGGCTCTGTATCTCTCACATAGGTCATACATAGGGTCCTTCCAGCCTTGAACATAGTTATTATTTTCTCTGTTTCTCCCTTCCATCTCTGAGTGCCTGGACTAAAGTGGCGACTATGTTATGGGCCCCTGGTGGGATATTCTCGTTGCATGAGACCACAGGTGTGCATTGCATATAGGGCATGAGGGCATCCAGGGTGCTTGAGGGTGCTGAGTCCTACAGGAGAGCACTGGGGGAATTTGTCAAAGAGAGGGAGACACAGAAGGTGCAATTTTACCCATACTCTTCTCTGGGAGGTGGCAGCTGGCCTGGGCTGAGATGTGTTGCCAGGGAGTCAGCCCGTGTGATCAGTAGTCCAGCACTCAAGCTCGCTCCCTGACCCTTTTTTATGTAGCGATACAGATGTAGCTTAAATGTCTTTTAATTGGGAAAAAAAAAAAAAGTCATTGGCCATTTTACTTTACGTCAAAAAACCACTCACTCAGTGAATTACAACATGCCTTTTTTGGCAGTCCGTCATGACAATTCAGCATGAGGACCAAGAGTACAGATGGTTCTTGCTGCTGCATTTACGTTTGTCAGCAGCAAAGGCTTGGTAGATTAAGGGAGTAGTCCTGTCTCATCTACGCCACTGTCTTCATCTGGAACCTGTCCCAGCAGGCCTGAAACGTTTAGGAGGAATTTTCCTACTGACTCAGTAAGGCTGAGACAAGACCCTTGCGCTCCTGGGTCTCCCCTGCATATGAAATGTGTTTCTTGTTCAACAAAAGAGTGTTTTGCTAGTCTCTGATGAGTAAAACCACAGCAGAAACATGGGTTGCGTTACCAGAATAGAGCTTGGTGAGCATGAACGCAGTCAGTCAGCGATCCGCCTTTGTCAGCAAGATGTTCTTACCATACAGTACTTCTTCAGGTGAGACCTAACCCATGGCTCACCATCAAGCAGATTCTGTGAGTGTTCAGTTCATGTGCGCTTTTCACACCTTGCAGTGTGAATGAAGAAAGTATTATTTTTGGCTGATGTAAACACAGTTTAGCTCCTGCTACCTCCATTTAGGAAGGTGTTTCTTTACATGCAAAGAGAACAGTTTGCTGAACAATATAAGAACACTGTAAGCAAATGTTGATGCATTTCATCATATGCATCCTCTTGTTACCTTTGGCTTGAAAATTATTCCAAGAGCTGGAATGAAGGCAAGGAGAGGAAGTGCTTTCCTTCACACGATCGCTATTCCCTGACCACAGTGTTCTTTGATAACGAGGGATGTTTCAGCTATGGTATCAGATCAGCACTGTTGGTAGGACCTTCATGATGCCAAAACAAACAAGGCTGGAAAATTGCTAAAATCAACAGGATCTTGCCTTAATATTGCAGGCAAATGCTTGTCAAAAGTCCAAGTCTGATAGCACTGGAAGTGAAATGCTGAGTTTACCCACACAACAAAGCAGTGGAGTCCAGGCGTATTTCAGCCACGTGGGGCTCTGTAAGGTAAAGCCTGACAGCTCGTGCTGCTGAGACGACACTCAGAGCTGCTACTTGTTTTTTGTAGTCTGCTGAGATGGGGATAGTGACTGTGGGATGAAGACCAACAAATCCATGGTGCCGTCACCACCAAGTTGCCAGGCTACTGAATGTGAAAAATGAATGCTCCTCCCTGGCTCCTGGGTGAAAGTCAGGGAGGCCAGATTCAATTGTACCATCACAGGTCAGCATGGCTTTTCATTAAGCATAAAACCCCCCTTTCAGTTGAAAGCTGAAAACTTGAATAATTGAAGCACTGAAGAAATTTCGAGATCTCTAATCCCACCTCCTCCCCCACATTCAAATCGCTCCCAATACGGTCGTCCAACACCGAATCACTGCAAGGAAGATTTGGGTTTTGCCCGCTGATGCAAAACATAATATTACAAGAGATTCATGCTGGCTGATGAGACTTCTCATTGTCAGAAAGAGTCCGGCACATTTGTCGCCTGAGAAAACAGCCAGTCTCCTCAGCCAGAAAAGTTTTGCAAAATTTGAATAAAGTACAGTGAAGCACTTCAGAGTTAAATTTTCCACATAATCGGACCAAAAAAAAGACGCTGACAAAATGTGTGTTGTAAGAGACAGTTACTGTCAGTCACTGCTCGGAAATAAGTAAAGCATTATGGCTGGGTAGCAGAGGTTGTGTCTCCCACTCCCTGTTGTTAATCTAAAGAGGAGCTGTCGGTACCAAATGAAACTTTATTAAAAGGTTGCTGGATTGTAATTGCCAAGAAGTGAGAGGCAAATATGTTAAAAAAAAATCATATACAGGCACGGTCTTCACGTGTGGGGGAGGGCAGAAGGGCTGTGTGTCAGCCGGCTGCGGCCCTGTGGTGTATTGTGGGATCTCGGTGATAACAGGGGGAGTAATGCCTCCTTTGCTTCACCTTAAATCCATGCAGGAAGGACATTTCTCAACTGTGGGATTTAACTATGGCCACTTTCTTTGACAGGAGCTGAACGTCAGTGGTGTTAAGACCTGTCAGCAGGCCTGGGGACTTGTGAATACAGGGAGGGGCAGAGAAGACGAAATGAAACCTGTGTGATGCTGGGTCCTGGGAACCACCACTGTCTGCTCCATAAAACAAGGGAAGAGAAAAGTGGGCAGCCAGCTGGTTGCTTTACCTGCCCAAGAGCCCAGGCTGGGCTGTAGCTACCACAGACAAGGAGAGGCTTGAGGCCCTGATCTTTGCCATCTGCTACTGTTCGCAGGTCCAGGCGGTGCAGGACACCTGAGAGATTAATTTGGTTTGACAAGTTATTTCATAGGCTGTAGTTTTTAGTATTTAAAACCTCGTGTTATGACTACAGAAAGGGAAGAAGTAGGGAACTGTGCCTTTGAAGAGTCTTGGCATGCACTGGTGGGAACTGGATGTTGTGTTATGCCGAATTCGTGCTATGGGATGCTGACCAGGGGACTGCAGTATCTCAAGAAACAGGTCTCTGTGGGACACCCTGGCTCTGGCTGGGCACAATTTTCCCATCATTTTTGAAACTTGTAAATTTCCCAATATTTTCACGATTTTAAAGAGATTTTGTCCCAGCACATCTACACGAACGTGGCCAGTCTTACGTTTCTTGTACACACAAAGTTTCTGTTCTGTCGCTGAACAGGAAACATAGTTTGAAGCTTCTCATTATTAGCAAGTGTCTTGCAGAAGCCAGTGCAAATGATTATGTGAGAACATACAAACCCACCAGCTAGGTGACAACAAGACTAGTGAGTGAGGCTACTGTCTCATACGTGCTGATACGATCTGATGATCTTAAAATTGTTATGCAATTGGTGAGGTTGGCAAGCAAATAGTATCTGCCTTGAAAAAAACGACACATCTGTGCACAACCATATGGCTTCCTGAGTGCTGTGGGTTTGTCCATCTATTGCTTGTTCCTTGTCTCGGGTTGATATATACTAAGACTTTCAGATCCTGCCCTTTGATCCTGAGAAAGCTGATTGCATTCCAATGTCATCTGATGCAGCCTTTCTGGGTCATGTCTTGCATAGCTAAACTTTTCATGGCTTCATTTTACCAAAAGTACATAAAAATGAAATGCATCGTCAATCCATCATTGCTGGTTCTGTCATAGCTTGTGTTTTTCATGAAGTCTCCCCATGACATTTTGATAGTACAGGAGACAGAACTGCCAGCTGTGGTGCCGTCCCTTCAGTCATTGTGTGTTTTGTAAATTCAAGCCATTGCCCTCTACTTTGCATCAATGCAGCTCTCATGACAAGTGTACACAAGATGCCTTTTTTTGATGGATTATATCATGACTCTATCAATATCACAGACCCTGCAAAAGAGACACAGGAATAAATATTTATTATGTACAATTATGAATGGAAAAAGGTGCTTGTGTGAGGGTTGGCTCCAAACTAGGCCTTGAGTCTCTTGAAGCGTTAGAGCTGCACGTCTTCAGATCTTGGAGAAAGCGTTAACGAGCTTCTTGAAACATATGCTGAAAGGCAGCTTTTTGGTTTGCAGAGGAGGTCAGTAGGTCAAGAAGAATGCCAGCTATTTTGGGGGAGTCCAGAGCAATGCTAATATTTCTAGTCACCTGAGGAATCGAGCCGAGACATCTATTCTAGCTAAGTGTACATGATGTGGGGAGTGTCAGAAGGGAAATGGCTCCCTCTGTGCTCCAGTGCATCTATGTGATAGTCACTTACTTTTGTTCCATCTATTCATAACAAACAGATTTTTTTAGTTCCTATAAAAAGAGAGAGATGATGTAGTGATGAATTAGTGATTAGTGATGTAGTTATGAATTTTGGTGATGAAAGGTGATGAATTTTTTAGTGATGAATTTTGGTGATCAAAGGTGATGTAGTGAGAACTTTGCATTACAGTGGATAAATTTACAGATGAAAGCTTTGTGTCAGTTCAAACACACTGCACATGTGAATGGCAGATTTCTTCACTTACCTGAAATACTCTTCTGCAGATGAAAGTCAAGAATAGTTTTAAAAATCCCCTATTATAAATTATGTATTTAACTAATAAAAAAGATACCGAATTTGAAAAGCCTATACAATTTTTTGTTTTGTTTCCCAACATTTCACTATTATATGCTTACTGGAAACCAGAATGTATGCTGTAAACAACATCACTTAATATGAAGAGTAAGACCATTATCTGCTCAGAAAGGAGACTGAATTGGGCTTTAACAAGCTTACATTGCTTTGGGGATCTGTTTCTGCTCCCATGCAATTCAGTGGTAAAACTCCTAATCATATCATCCGTGTAGGACCAACTGTAGAGACAAGAGAGCAGCAAAGGCGTTTACAACACAACGGGGATATGATGCCAAGAGGTACCAGGACACTCAGTTGGTCTCTCAGTGAATGGAACAAAACCAACAAATGAAAGCTTGATCTTTCAGAAAAAAAATATGTCTGTTTGGAAAAGGATGCACTCAGGAAAAGGTAATCACACTTCACAGGAGAAAGCTGCGTGTTATGGAAGAAAACTTGTCTGCTGAGAGTTAGCAGGACACCAATATCTGGGAAGCTGAACTTTGGAAATGAATGTTCAATGCTCTGAACACTTCCTAAGTGATACTGTGGAGTGGACAGGGGTGAGTGCACTCGTCTTTGAGGATGGAGTCCTCTGTGCCTTTGGGAACATGTCAGGTATTGCCTGGGAAAAAACATAGGAAGCTTGGGGAATGCAGTGAAATTTGTTTCTTTCATATCCTGTAAGAGAAAGACTTTTTTTCTTTCCCCCCCTGGTTGTTTCCAAGCTCCGTTAAGGCTTGTTTGTTGTCAAAGATTTTCCTTTGTTCTGCATCTTAAACAACCCAAAACAAAGACCTCTTGTGTCCTTTTGGGAACCTATTCTCTTCTCAATGCAAAGCACTTGTGGGAGTCCAGTTTCTGCAGACTTCCTAAGTGGTTTTAAACAACCCCAAACATTATGATCCCGGTATGCTTTTTCTACATTTTAGAAGGGGGGAAGGTGTTATTATTGCAGACAATTTAAAACCATAACAAAATGTGGGCTCCGGTTTAATTTGAGAACGGAAAGCGAATGGTATTGTAAAGCTTAATGTTTATAGGAAAGAATGCTTTTCCTTTTCAGCCTTTTTCTTAAGTCTGAAATTTGTAAGAGGAAGTTCAAAGAGGATATACACATTAGTTCCTACTTGGTTATTTTCCATATGTGAGGTCAGTAGATTTCAGCGGATTAGTCCGGGTTCCTGAACAGCTGAAAAGTTTTGAAATCACCTTCCTGAGGTTTTGAAGTAGGGTATTATAGTTTGCAAAGAAAAAGATCAGTTTGAGCAGGCTTCCTGCGTTGCCTGTTTACTCAGAAAGTGAGAGTAGAGTGGTCTGAAATGGGAGATGAGTGTAATCAAAATAATTTACACATCTTCTAAAGCATATCCACCGTGGCAATGATTTAAAACTCATCAAGCGTACTTTTCAATAGCTTTGAGACACTACCTCCTTCTACACTGCTGATTGTAGTTTAAACCTTTTGGGAGAGGCTGATTTGTTGTTTCAGGGCAATTCTCAGTATATCTAAACAGAAGGCCTGTTTTAGTGGAACCTATTTTTGTTAAAAAAAACAAACAAACAAACCAGGCAGCATTTTCCCTGAAAAGCAACAGGTAATTAATCTAATATTGTGAGGATGCAAAGCAGTTTTCTCACAAAGACTTGGTTCACATTGCTAGCATCAGAAATATTCACCATTTGGGTTCAAACATGCTTTTCCCATCTTCAGTTTAGAAGTGAACTGGAGTGAAAGGTCCTGATTTAATATTTACATTGATTTATCTCAAAATCTGTAAGCAGACTTTCCCAAAGATTTGGAATTAAAAAGCAAGCCTAACACAGAAGGTATGTGCAGAGAAAGATGAGGGAATGGCAGTGAATCTAGTTTCACCAGTAATTTCTTACAGAAATTACAGAAATACACTTCATATACATGGATACGACGCAGATGTTCTCATGGGAAGCTTTGAGTTAATGTATAAACAAAGTTAATTTCACAATAATTAATCTGAAATTTTTTGAAGATGCTGAGGCTGGCAGAAGTTCTGGGGATGTGTTCCGTAAATCAAGCTCTTCCCACTGTTGAAAATATTTTTGAACTGAACTGACCTACAGAGGAGAAGGTGAGGTTTGACATGTGCAATTTGGTTTTGAAATAGCGTTGAGTGCTGAGCACTGTCTGGTTCTGCTCCAGGAAAAATAGATGCTGAGTAGCCTCAGTTACGAGTAGTCGGCGAGGAACACTGTTTATTACCTTGCTTTCTGTTAGGCCTGAAAATCCCGATCTCGTTTGCAATTTTATCCTGCTCATTATTCTGTTTCTTCTGAATAATTTTTTGACATCCAGTGTGCAGCACTATACGCTGGATGTTTTTAGAAACCATTAATACTATATGATCATATAATTAGTTTATTTGTTAATATATAAACAAAGGAAATGAACTTTAAAAATCCTTGTTGACCTTCCATTGCAATCCAGTAACACCCCTAATTTGAAACCAGTGAGTCTGCTCAAGGGCTTATTGTTGAACCTGTAGTTGAGAATCTTTCTGGAGCAGGGTTTAGCTTTGACAGCAGGAGTGGTCTTTACCTCCGGCAAACCAACTTTCTTTATCATCAGCTGTGCAAATTTTCCACCCGCAAAGAAGTCCCGCCTGACGTTCACTGCCTTCACAGCACAGCTCCTTTGAACCTACACGTAAGGTATAGCTAGGGACAGGGTTTGCCTTTTAAATGTCATTCTTATTCAGGTTTATGCACGTCTATGAGCAGTTACATACAAGATACACTTGAGCATCATAAGGAATTTTATAAATAATTCACAAGTTGTATTCATTTCAAATCAGAGTTCGTATTATCAGTGTTATATGTGCATAGGGACTTCATTTCCATATGAGCTCTAGGCTATTCCAAGGTAATAAATTGTAATTTATTAATTAATTGCACAGTACAATCCAAAAGTGCCACTGCATAGAGTTCTTGAGTTATTTAAATTTTTGTTAGCAAGGGTTCAAATGTACAGCGTATAGAAAGCAAGGGGCAGAAATTCAGGTGTACCTCATTCAGCGGGGAAAATGGTAGCTTATTTCTTGTCTTGGTAGGATAAAATGTATTCCCCAAATTTTGCCTTCTCTTATGATCATGCCGTTCATTTAACTGTGGACAGTGTATGTCTTCTGAAGAAGCCTTGAATTTTACTAAAATTCAGAGATTTTACACAGGAATCAAATGCTACCACTTCTGTGGCAGATTAAACAGTCCTTTCTTGTGCTGGTTTTATTTGCATTGTTTCCAGTGACACTGCTGAAGTTAGGATTGACTCTGAAAGTGAAACTAAGAGCTGACAGCGACACCATGTTTTGTCTTTTTTCTTTTTTTCCTTTTCCTTAATGACTACTGCTGAAACACTCTCAGCTCACAGGTGGAAAAGAGTTTCCCTGTAACAGCCCCACCAGCGTGAAAAATATTGCAAAGGCAAATATAGGAAGTCATGGGCAGCATTTACCTTCCATGATTGTGTCAGAAGCTGCTCTCCCAGGCTCAACATGCTTTCAGTGGAGTGAGAGGAGATCCCTCAGGTAGCGATTCGCAGCACCTTTGCCAAGACCTTGCTTTGTGAATCTTTCTGCAAGTTCTTGCTCCTCCGGAAAGAGGAGTCTCCTTGTTTCCAGGAAAAATGGTGATGATGATTGTCCCACTCTCCAAACTTCTGTCCACTTTCTTCCAGCAAAGGACGTGTTAGATGACAAAAGGATCAGGAGCGTAGAGCAAACTGAAGCCTGCAGCAATTCAGTGGTGCTGCTTCCAGTGACTGCAATCAGCTCTGGATCGGGCCATAATACCTACCCAGACAAAACCTCCAGGCATGCACAGGGTTTTGTCTTTGCTCAAGCAACATTTGAATTGGCTTCACTCACTGAGGGATTAGGCAGTTGGTTTTCCAACATATGTGTTTGGAAAGTTTTACTTGAGGTTAAGATATTAATGCAGAATATCTAAACCGAAAGAAATAAATTTCCAGGTCACTGCGGAAGATACACAAGTAATTTTCTTCTCGGTTCCCAGCTTTATCTGTAGAAAAATTGTTGGCCCAGACAGCAATTTGGCCAGCCCTAGCACAAAACTGATTTTTTAAAGGTGTACGGTATGTCCATAGTTTAAATTCTCTTCCTGGAACAGAACAGGTTTTTTGTGTCATTATTGTCATCAGAGGAAATGGCACCAGGCTACAAGACTTTATGAACCAGTTTCATTGATTTGGTTTTGTGAGTTCAACAGCTGTCTCCCAGCCCCGCTCTCCTTACCAACGTCACTGCTCCCATCACTCCAGTCTTCAAAGAAAGATAAAGATATCTTTTTCCTAAATAAGCTTTTGGTTTCAGGGGGTGAATGTGTACATAGGATTCTGTCCAACTCAAATCAAGGTTTCACCTTGCATAGGCTTGGCTCGTCTGTATAAACTCAGGTGTCACTGAGGGAGAACAAAAAGCTCCCTATGGAATAAGTCTTAAAAGAAAAAGACATTTCCCAGCATAAAAAAGTTTTTAAAATATGTTTGTTATTTTTCCCAAAACTTCTTCATAGAGTTAACAAAGAAAGGCAAGTTCAGCAGTAATACTTATAAAATTTATAGCTTTCTGTGTTCTTAATAGTATACTGAAAAGAATACAGCTACTGGACTAAATTATTCAGATTAAAACATTCCTGGATAGAATAAGTTAAAAAGACCAATAGTAAAAGTTGTGCCACTCAGCTACGCACTATTCTAAAATGTTGTTCTGTTTTCCTTGGAATGTGGTTTGCAGCACTGGTGATGCATGAACATTAGAAGAAGATTTGACATTTCTCTTTCCACACAGTTCTGTTAGATTCCAACACCAAGTCATAGTCTGAGCACATTTTCAACCCTTTTCATGAAAAGAAAAGCTAGATAAATTGTGCACAGTTACTGTATCTAATACAAGTGTAACAGGCCAGCTTCCTTCTAGTTGTAATAAACGTTACGTGCCTTCATTTCTAAATGGAGGACTGTCTACATTAAGTTAAAAGATTTCCTCCTTATGATGGAAAAGTTGGATATTTATGCACAACCAAACCAGAATTCTCCTAAAAGTGAATCTGTGGGGTTTCCCCCTCACATTTGAAATTAAATCACTGTAGTGTAGAGCTGTACTGTGATTATCTGTTATGTTGAGAGCAAAGGCTCAATCTAAATCAATTTTTCCTCTAGTTTTTAAAATGAAATCGGTTTGTGGGGAATCCAAAACCAGAAATAATATTGTTTAGGGAAAATAAGCACTCTTTGTGCACTTCTCACATAAAACTCACAGCAGGTAAAAAATTTTGTTGTCTGTCCGAATTTTCAAAGTGCATTAACATATTTCCTGCCTGTACTTAAACAATAGTATTATTTTTAAAATTTCTGCAACTTGTAAATCTTGATTATTACTCTAGTTCCAAACATTCCTAATTGTTTTATAGTATTTAGATGCTCTACACAACCACTCTGTTATGTACATGTAAATTATGTTTACATGATCTACTCACTCCATGTGCAGATCAATCTCATCTGAAAATTCTTAAATTCTTCCCACTGGAAATTAAATACTATCTTCCATGTTATTTCCTTATAAGGTTTGCTTTTTCAAATGTTTAACTACTTCATATGGTAATAATATGAAACTTCAATCACTTATCACAAATATTCATGGAAAATCCTATCCTATACTGAGCTGTATTTTGTCAGTGACTTTAGTAAATGTTAAATTTTGTTTTCTTAACTATAGCCAGGAAAATTAATGACCACTTTAGAAAATAATTTGGAAGATTTGTTCCATGAATTTTTTTTTTTGTCAAATTTCAGCATTGTAATTAGTTACTGATTAAGTATTTCTATGCTACTCATATGGATATTTACTTTTTCAAACAGGCTAGAAAAACCCAATAAATTAATTTTAATTAAAGTTAGGTTGACATCTCCCTGTACCTGGGGCCAAAACACACTAATATACAGATGATCTGCCAATACTGATTTTAATAATGATTGGTTTTGATTCTTCATGTTCTCAGGGGTAGATATGCATATGACCTAGGGGAAAACACTGTTTTTCACATTCCTACTGTTTGGCATGTGTGTCCAGCTAATGATTTTACAGCTCTCGGTTAGACCTTGGCAAGTCTTCTCCTTGCACGACAACCTTATGCACAAAAGCAGGCTCTGAAAGCCAGTGGAACACTTGCATGTATAAAATTTTTTGGTAGATCGCCTATGGGGGAATCTAAGGACTAGCTGCAGCCTGTAGCTTCAGTTTAATAGACCACGCTTTGGCTGACTTTTAGGCAAAAGTGATTGACTGTACTTATTTTCTTTCCTAAGGATGGTGCATTCTTCACTAAGAAGCTTGAATGGCATATTTTGGTCTTTAAGGCAATGGTAGCTTGGACAGTCCATAGCACGGCTCCTTGACTGATTGAAATTTGTTTAGGGCAGCAGTGCTTTATGCCAAATAAGGGCAGCTGCTGTCTTGTTTTCTCTGTCAAAAGTCACACGAAGAATGATACACCTGTGACTAACTGCTACTGATGGACCTATCTGCTGGAAAGCTACAGGTGAGGGGTGAGCAAGAGATGTTTGCTCTAGCTTCAGAGAAGAACTATGTGGATGAGTTATATCATGCCTTAAAGGGACTGCTTGGGCAAGGGTATGAGTATACTTCAGCCGTGTTTGTGAGAGAAATTACTTTTTCCCTGCTCAGAGCTGCTCCTTCCCCCCTCCTGCTGCAGACACTTATTGCCTTCCCTTCTCTCTGCTGGTGGCAAGTCTAAATTTTCATGCAAAATAGGTGAGTTTAGCAGAAGACCTGCCACGTGAAGTACTCCAATCTAACCCTGATAACCTCTACAGCTGGAGAGGGCTATTAGTTCTCTCAGTTAAATTTCCCATCTCAGTGATGGTGTTTTGTCAGGGTCTTCTCATTAATCTTCAGAAAGTCTTCTCATTAATCTTCTTCTCATTAATCTTCAGAAAGATCTGGACTGTAGTTTTTGTTTGACGAAAATCGGCAATACTTACTGAACAGCTGGCATCTCCTTTTTAGGTTTGACTGGAAATAGAAAGTTAATGAAATTTGGCAGCTTTATAATGGAAGTGTTACAATTGGGGAAATTAGACAGCTCTTTATTAAAATAGATTCAGAATCTTAGATGTGTATTATTTATTGTTATTTATAGACCTAATGGATTGACCAGTTACCATTGTCCTTGGAGAATCTAATATGCACAAAGTTTTTAAAGAGCTGTCGTGGTTCTCCCTACAGATAGCTGCATTTCAGGTGATAAATTCTTTTGGACAAGGACTTGATCTTCATTACATGTATTTGCGGCTGTGCGAACAACATGCCATAATTCAATCCATCTGTTTTGTAGAGTGTTGTTGAAACTCTTTGTGAAGTGCCTCATTAGTATAAGACGGTTTGTTTTTATGGCTTCAGTGATGTTTATTTTGCTGCGTAGGGGCTGTGTGACATAAAGGATGTCACAGGCTCCCTTGCAGCTTTGTGAATCCCTAGCACTAGCTACTTCCACAGGACTTGTACGCCATAAACAGGGAATAAAATAAAGAGCTCATTTTGGCTGGCATTTAATTTAATTAATGACATTAGACTTATGAATAGCTCCCTTGAAGTCTGTGGAAATACTCTCTGCTTTTAAACTTCTAAACATGGCTGGGCATACTTCAAGCAGGTGCTCTTAAAAGCGCAGGAGAAGGCCATCCCCTTGTCTCGAAAAACGAGCAGACGGGGAAGACAACCAGCCTGGCTAAATAGAGAACTTTGGCTGGACCTCAGGAAAAAAAGAAAAGTTTATATTCTCTGGAAAAGGGGGTTGGCAACTTATGAGGATTATCAAGATATAACAAAGCTATGTAGGGGGAAAATGAGAAGGGCCAAAGCTCAATCAGAACTCAGCTTGGCCACTGCAGTTAAAGACAATAAGAAAAGGTTCTTTGAATATATCAATAGAAAAAGGAAGACTAGGGAAAATGTAGGCCCATTGGTGAATGAGACAGGTGCCCTAGTGGTGGAGGACGCAGAGAAGGCAGAGTTACTGAATGCCTTCTTTTCTTCGGTCTTCACTGCTAAAGCTGTCCCTCATGAATCCCACACTCTGAATGCAAAGGGGGAGGTCTGGAGAGTGGAAGATTTTCCCTCAGTTGAGGAGGACCGGGTCAGAGACCACTTGGCCAAGCTGGACATTCACAAGTCCATGGGCCCTGATGGCATGCATCCGCGAGTGCTGAGAGAGCTGGCAGATGTTATTGCTAGACCACTCTCCATCGTCTTTGAACGGTCATGGAGAACAGGAGAGGTGCCTGAGGACTGGAGGAAGGCCGACATCACTCCAATCTTCAAAAAAGGCAAGAAGGAGGACCCAGGGAACTACAGACCGGTTAGTCTAACCTCTGTCCCTGGGAAGGTATTGGAGCGACTCATTCTGGATGTCATCTCCAAACACGTTGAGGAACAGGAAGTTATTGGAAGTGGTCAACATGGATTTACCAAGGGTAAATCATGCTTGACCAATCTGATAGCTTTCTATGATGTTATAACTGGTTGGCTGGATGAGGGGAAAGTCGTGGATGTCATCTACCTTGACTTTAGCAAGGCTTTTGACACTGTCTCCCATGACATCCTCATTAGGAAGCTGAGGAAGTATGGGCTAGATGAGGTGACAGTGAGGTGGATTGAGAGTTGGCTGCGGGACAGAACTCAGAGGGTTGTGATCAGCGGCACAGAGTCTAGTTGGAGGCCTGTAACCAGTGGTGTCCCCCAGGGGTCAATACTTGGTCCTATTTTGTTTAATATATTCATTAATGACCTGGATGAGGGGACAGAGTGTATCCTCAGCAAGTTTGCTGATGATACCAAACTGGGTGGGGTGGCTGACACCCCAGAGGGCCGTGCTGCCATCCAGCGTGACCTGGACAGGCTGGAGAGCTGGGCAGAGAAGAACCTAATAAGGTTCAACAAAAGCAAGTGCAAGGTCCTGCACCTGGGGAGGAAGAATGCTAGGCATCAGTACAGGTTAGGGGCTGACCTGCTGGGAAGTAGCTTGGAGGAGAAGGATCTGGGGGTTGTGGTAGACAGTAAATTATCCATGGCCCAGCAATGTGCCCTTGTCACCAAAAAGGCCAATGGAATCCTGGGCGGCATAGGGAAGAGTGTGGCCAGTAGGTCGAGGGAGGTCATTCTCCCCCTCTACTCGGCACTGGTGAGGCCACAACTGGAATACTGTGTCCAGTTTTGGGCTCCCCAGTTCAAGAGGGACAGGGAACTGCTGGAGCGAGTCCAGCGAAGGGCAACTAAGATGATTAAGGGCTTGGAGCATCTCCCTTATGAGGAAAGGCTGAGAGAGCTGGGACTCTTTCGCCTGGAGAAGAGAAGGCTGAGGGGAGACCTTATTATGGCATACAAGTATCTAAAGGGTGGGCTGAAGGAGGATGGAGCCAGGCTCTTTTCATTGGTTCCAAGTGACAGGACGAGGGGCAATGGGCACAAGTTAGAACACAGGAAGTTCCGTTCAAGTACACGGAAACAGTTCTTTACGGTTCGGGTGACAGAGCACTGGAACAGGCTGCCCAGGGAGGTGGTGGAGTCCCCTTCCCTGGAGATTTTCAAGACCCGCCTGGATGCAGTCCTGAGTAATGTGCTCTGGGCAATCCTGCTTTAGCAGGAGAGTTGGACTAGATGATCTCTAGAGGTCCCTTCCAACTCTCATAATTCTGTGATTCTGTGATTCTGTGATATGCTTAATTACCTCACTAAAACACTTACTTTACTAAATCAATTACTTTAATAACTCTGTATCAGGAATACAAAGAACAGTGAAGGTGCCCTTTAGACGGATCATGTAGCACTACTACATGTGGAAAAGACAGGGAAACAGCCAGGCTGAAAATGTAGCCAAAGACAAAACATTCCTCCAGTGATGTGTGGTAAGTGTTGGCTGAAGGTACTCAGCACCTCACAGGATCAGGCCTTGTATGATTAAATTGCTGTACAAACCCATGGTAATAGATCCTTAAATAATAAAGTGAAAGGGGAGATAGGAAAGCTAGGTGGGAACAAAACTAGCTCAGTGCATTAGAAAGATTATTGTTTGAGTTCCCAGTATTTGATGGCTGGGTTCGCAGTACGGCAACTGAATGCCACGGCAGTGTTGTTCTGGCCAGTTATTCGGAGGGAACGTCGACCTGAGCAACAACACTGCGGTATGTACAACTCAGGTCAGACACGTCTCTGATTTCTGACCACTTTTTCTCTCAGGTGGTGTTTATTTTCTTCCCAGAAAATATGGTAATATTTGGGTTTATTCAATCTTGCGGCAGTCTTGTATTGCTTATTCTAATGCTTCTTGTTGAACCTGACCCACATGTTATCCCTTCGTGTAAATAACTCATTTAAACCTAAGCCCTAAACCCTCTGCTTAAGGCTGAGTGAGCTGGACTGAAGGAAAACAATATGTCCTCACATGGAGTGGAGCACAGAACAAAAGCAGTGTTTTGACCTTTAAGCAGCGGTCGCCGTGCTGCGTAGCGTTGCCCCAGCTGAGGGGGTGCACGCACAGCTCCTCCCCAGCTTCTTCCTTTCCAGGGTCAAGCGAGGAGGAGCAGCATGTGTCAGTAAGCAGGGGGCTGGTGGGACACATGGAGCCTGGTCTTCTCTCCTGGTATGAAACATTGTGCCCTACATGTCAGCAGTGATACCATGCACCTTTCTTCCAACGTTAATCTAACACATGGGCTCATGAGACGGCAGACAGTGGGCTGTTGCCTACACCTGTGTTTGGTATGTCTGGGTGTTAACTGTTGGTGTAGCCTTTGCACACGGATAGCCGTGGACAAACCACTCCACCTGGGAGTTCAGTGAAAAGTTAGAAAGCAAGGGACTTGGCTGGAACAACCTACAGGAAATGTATTTGTCCACGGTCAGAAACACAATCTTTGTAGAGGAGGCGGATGACAGGTATTGCATTTTGTGTTCTTTCAGTGGGAGAGAATGTTTTTCCACAGAAATGTAGGAACAACCTCTCTCACAGGTAGGATTTTTTTAATAGTAGATATAAAAAGAAAAAACACATTACAACCATTTTGCAGGTAAACTTTCTTCCCTGTTATAAACTGTAACTTTTATCAGGCCATAAGTAATGTGTCTTGGAGACACTGAGTCAAAGCAGTAATATTATTTGTACTTCTGTGGTGATGTCTGGAATCCCCAGATATAATTTAAGGCTTTTTGGTCTAGACACAATACATGTACACAACAGAAAGATGATTTCTCTCTCTAGATAATTACCTTTTTATCAAGTTCCTAGCAACAACATTCCATCAGAAGGCAACCAGATTTGTGTGTTTGTTCTGCTTGTATCTGCATGCTAAATGGTGTGAGAAATTGCCAGGTGGTGACTTGCTGAGAAACCACAATAAATACAATTCAATAAATATTTATTACATTCATGCTATTCAGATATTTTAGGAACTAATAATACTAGCTCCCAGATAATTGAGTCATCTAATTCTTGCCTATTTTCACAGTATCACAGTATCACAGTATGCTAGGGATTGGAAGGGACCTCAAAAGATCATCTAGTCCAATCCCCCTGTCGGAGCAGGAACACCTAGATGAGGTTGCACAGGAAGGCGTCCAGGCGAGTTTTGAATGTCTCCAGAGAAGGAGACTCCACAACCTCCCTGGGCAGCCTGTTCCAGTGCTCTGTCACCCTCACTGAGAAGAAGTTTCTTCTCAAATTTAAGTGGAACCTCTTGTGTTCCAGCTTGAATCCATTACCCCTTGTCCTATCACTGGTCGCTACTGAGAAGAGCCTGGCTCCATCCTCATGACATTCCCCCTTTATATATTTATAAACGCTAATAAGATCACCCCTCAGTCTCCTCTTCTCCAAACTAAAGAGACCCAGCTCCCTCAGTCTTTCCTCATAAGGGAGATGCTCCACTCCCTTAATCATCTTAGTTGCTGGACTCTCTCCAGCAGCTCTCTGTCCTTCTTGAACTGAGGGGCCCAGAACTGGACACAATATTCCAGATGCGGTCTCACCAGGGCAGAGTAGAGGGGAAGGAGGACCTCTCTCGATCTGCTAACCACCTCCTTCTAATACAGCCCAGGATGCCATTGGCCTTCTTGGCCACAAGGGCACAGTGCTGGTTCTAAAGCACATTCTAAAGCTAAAACTATTCTTGTAATTCTTTATGAAAAGGTGATAGACATATATCGTTATTGTTTCTAATGCTACCTTTGCAAGTGTACTTAAACTTTTTAAAATAATCGTAACAATCTGAATGATTTAATCAAAAAGAAAGAGGTAAATATAAATGCTTACTATCTAGATTCCTAGCATAGCTGTAGATGTTACCAAAAGCGTGTCCTCCTGAATTTCTTATGTATGATATTTTGGAAGGTTTAATACTGAACCCTTGTGAGGTAGCACAGACCTTTGAAAACAATGGACCACTGTCTTGATGAAACTTACTGCCATTGACTTGGGGTAGAAACTCACATCAGCTTAGTCATACCAAACTGACCCACGACTGAGGGATTTTGAGATAATTAAGCTCATCATGGAAGAAGAAAATGCTTTTAATGTGCATGACAGAAGGCTCCAAATGATGCAGGCTAATATATAAATATAAGACAGAAATATAAAGAGCCTTGTGGATTATGTGGAAATCTAAATGTTGTAATAGCTGCTGAATGACAATTCAGCCGAAAGATTTTGAGCAAATAACGTGAGAATAGATGGTAATGATGTGAAATATGCAGCACATTAAAATGTATGCTTACACAAATTGTCGCCAGAGTCTTAGTATAAGAGCAAATTTGATATGTGAATCTCTTTCACTGCTGGCAATACATAAGAAGTAGGGAAAGCTGGCCATAAACCAGGTGTCACTATTTCAGTTTTTGTGCTCAGATCAAGATTGCAAAGCCTGGTGTAATTTTTTGTCAGCTCGGTGACTTCAGATGAATTCTGGCAGCTCATAAGGACTGAAAGTGGCTTTATTGGTTTCCTTTAATGTTGTCTGCAAGTGAATCAACTTCTGAATATTACATGTTCCATAAGGAAAGCAGTTTCATCTGTTAGCCATTGAAGGTCCTCAAATACACATAAAGATACGTCTTGAACGTATTAGTCCATCTGCGTGGAAGCAGGTGTCTGTTGAAAACAAAAAGACAACACAGGAAGAAATCTTGTATATTGTATTAGATTCCTTAAAAATGTAAACCACACCAGTGAGGCCAGGGTTCCCTCTATTTGGAGTGCCTTTTCTTTTAGGATCACAACAATCTTCTAATTTTATTTCATAAAATAATATACACTGAAACAATGTATTTGAAGCCATACAGGCCCTTAAATAAAGTGAAACGTTCAATTGACAGTCAGGTTCTTTATACTTGAAACCTGAATTTAGACATTGTATTTGGAAGTGCAGGGGTTTGCCTCCAGTATAAACATATGAAAAGTCTGATGCCTGACATTTACTGTTTCATGCTTCTAAACATTTAAAAAACAAGGTCAGATGGCAAATTTGGTGGGGCGTGAAAGACAAAGAACTTCTGCTATTTTTAGTTTGTTTCTGTTAAAAGTACTTTGTCTGATGAGTGAGCAGAGTCTTGTTTCATTGCAAAGGAAAGGTAAGTCCCAGCCAACATGTGCCAAGGTCACGGCTGCTGGGTGAGGATGCAAAACAAACAGCGGTGCTTTGGTTTTACTATCTCAACCCACCTTGCAGCCTCAAATTTGGTTTTCATTCCTTCTCCAAACCTTCTCATTTCTGCCATGGTGGGCCAGCCTTTGCTTTCCTTGACATGCAACAGCCTACTGTCACGTTGCCTGCCTCCAGGAGGAAAGCTGCCTGCTCTGCAAAATTATCATCTGCAGCATAGGATCTTTGGGATCTGGCTTACCTGTTTTCTTCAGTCTGCCTGCTGAGGCCGCCCTGGCCACTAAAGGTGGCTGTCATGCCACTGGGGACTGGGAAGAGGATCCAGATAGGCAGTGGGGAGGTGGGGGCCATGTCCCACCTCAGCCCCAGGGAGTTGCTCCAGGTTGAGCAGGACCCTCATGGCCCCGACACCCATGTCATTCACGGTTTTTCACCAACAAATTGCCCTGTATGGGAGCAGAGAGATGGGGTGTGGAGTAATGTTTGCACAGAGCAGTCAGCTGAGACATTTGGAACATGCTGTGAAAGAGGGGAGAAAAGCATCTGGCATCATGGTAACCAAAGTGTCCTGTCAGTCGAGAAAAATAGCAAGTACTGGAGGTAGGTGGCAGGGCAGAAGTGGCTTTTCTAGAAACTTCTACCCTGTGGATACAATGGCAAAACCCCAGAGCTTGGCCCTCCAGACCTTGGGGGACATGTTCTCCACATGGGCTGTGGTGGCCACCAGGTTCCCTGCTAATGTGGCTGGGTAGAACAGGGCCTGAGACATACCTTTGGAAAGATAGTTATTTATGTCTGAAATAATCACTCCACGCTCATTTTCTCGCCAGCTGATTTATATCCCAAGAGTAGATTTTGCCAAGCACGGTGCTGCTGAGCCTAGAATGATTCAGATGCCTGAATAAGTGTATTTAAAGCTAGCCTGGTTATTTCTGCACTATGCTGGAGTCTGGAGTACCGATAACCCTGAACATGCAGCTGTGCAAGGTGGAGAGGAGTCACACCATTGTTCATGGCTCAACCATCTGCTCTTTTTGCAGGCTGGTTCTGGGTGTGCAACATTAAAAGTCCTAAGTGACACCTCTCTGAACCCCTGAGGCTAAAGTCTGATTAGCTAACTTGCAGGTTTTCTTTACAGAGAAATATATTTTCCAATTTTATAACTGAGGGTTTAGAAGTTGTTTTAAAGTTAACTTGCACAGATGCATCTTTTAATATGTTTTCTTTTCCAGTATGACAGTTCTGGTGAGGTGGAGGGTTATAAGACATAACAAATGCCAACTATTTGCAAATTCCAGAAAAAGCAAAAGCACTATTCGACTGCTTAATAGACTTGGCAAATACCTGGGGGCAAATATCAGCAATGTGCTCACAAATAAGTGTATCCAACATTTCCAGAAGTACTTGCTGGTTTTCTCAAACAAAAGGTGTGTTTTAGCCACAGAGAAACAAAGACCACTGTATAGTTTAGGGAGGGAGAATTCTGGATAGGGCAAGTGAATCAGAACAAAGTCGACAAAGTTTATCAGCTAGTCCAACTGCTTAAAAACAATTTCCTGCAAGATTTTATTTAAACAATTCATGCCATTTGACTAATCCAACAGTCCTTTTTTTCTGTTTTATCTAAAGTATGTTAAACTGAAGAAAGAAAGATCTTCAGGGCAGATTTACTGAGCAATTTATCAGAAAAGGTCCTCTGAGAGAAATGATTCACCAAAATGTTTCAAATGCAGGTGATGCATATTAGCTCTGGTGTGCTGTTCATGGAACGAGTCTATGCTCCTCTTGCTCTAGTCCTGCAATAAATGCATTTTTTCAGGAAAAAGAAAAGTATATACAGAAGCAATTTATTTCCTAAGAAACAGTTCTATTTTGAAATTGCAAATTTTTTGAGAAATTTGATGACTGTAAAACAGTGAAAAAGATCCTTTCTCCAGAACCAAGAGGCCCTGAAGAAACTTCCATAAAAAGTATTTTAGCAGATTTGATAGAAAAGTGTTTCTGTTGCTCAGAGACGGGTAGGAAACAGTCTACAATTCACTGAAACCAGAGGCAAACGAAAGGGATGCAACACATTGAACTTCAGCTATCTTGGGTAATGTCCCATCTCCTGACAGGCTTATTTAGTTTTAGTGGGGCATCTCTTTCTGGAATCTCTTTATGATGTCTCATCTCAGATTTTTTAAAGCATTCCTGCTTAAGTAAAAGAATACATATTTTTAGGCATCTAAACACAATGATCTTATTTTCAAAATGCAGCTGAGTGCTGAACTACTTTTAAGTCCCAGGTAACTATTCCCTTCAGGACACCATTGTAAGGTGAGGTCTGATGAACACGTTTCCAAATGCACTGGAAATGGTTGTTAAATCAGGCAGGTCTTGGAGGCTGGGGAACTCAGGGAAAAGGTAAAAGAAGGGTTAGCTACAATATGCGTCATCTATTTGGCCCTCTACCTACATTAAATTTTCATAATTCTTTTAATTGCTCAGATATTTGTAAACAGTAAGGGGCAGAGGACCCTTCTAAAAAACAACATGTGAAACAGAATAAATACAATCATAGCAGTTTGTTGTCGTATTAAGATGCTTGTCTGTTTCTCCTCTACTTTATTTTACTAAAAATTAATCTCAGGGGAATGTCTCCAAACTGTACTGCTAAGTTCCGAGAACTTTCAAGCTGGCTTACTTTATGCAAAAAATAATTCTACCTGTTTGTTCTGTCTGGTTGTTTTATGAGTGCTTTTCTCTCTGGACTTGCTTTGTTTTTACTAGTTTCTGAGATTTATTTAGAGACTGATTTTTTGTGTTCCTGACTCGTACAAAATTGAAGAAACAACAAACTAGTTTTAACAGAGTTTGTAAGAATTTTGCTAACAGGAAGAATAAAGACTATTCTGTTAACCTGATTGTGAAACTGATTGGAGGAGTTCTCCATTCTGTTTTAGTTGGCCCGAGAAAATAGCAAGCTATGCACCACAGATGATCTAAAGATTGAGATTAATCTCTATTTGTCTGATTGGAAAATACATTTGTTTCTCTTTACATCCTGTGTAGGGTAAAAAATGTATCTTTGCTTTGCAATAATTCTCCTCACTGTTATTATTGACAAAGGACATTGCTCTGTTTCCCAGCAATATTGGACCAAGGCCTAGATCCACAAAAGGCCTTGGATGCTGATGTGGGATTTAGGTGACTAAACCCAACAGTTAAAGATCCTCAAAATCCCTATTCAGTGTTGCCTAATCCTGTAGGTGCCTAAAATCTGTAGGAGCCAAAGACACTAATATTAAAGTTCCTGATAACTGTCTCTATTTACTCGGAAGTGCATCAGATGATGTTTATCTCCTTTCTGGTCACACAGGCATTCTCAGAGCATTTTTGCAGCTTTAAACTCCATGAAATGCAGCAAATTCTTTCTCCTGGAGTGGTAATGTGCTCCTTATTTAGTAATTCAGAGGTTACAGTGGAAGAGGACTGGGTTCAATCCATCCTCTTCTTGCTGGGCTTCAGCTCCACATCTCCTTCCTCTCAGGACAATGGCTTACCCAGCATTCTTGCCGTAACAGTTCTGGCCATGTGCTTTTAAACTTACCTACACTGTTTTTTCTTCCAGGTACCCCATGAAAGAGAAGCCTGAGCCTGGGTTAATTATTTGAGAAGGATATAGCTGATTCTTATGTCTCCTTCAGGAAAAGTCTAGGACTTTTAAAAGCTGTAGTGGACAGAGGCAGCTCCTTGTTAGACATGGGTAAGTCACTTGGAAGACTCTAGGTCATTGTGGATACAAATATTAAAATGCTTCCAGACAAAATTTAGTTCTGAGGACTTAATTATTACTTTCCCCATAGATTCACAAAGCTACTTTTCTGGCATTTGGTAAGCGGCAGTCATTTGAATGTAGTAGTAAAGATGCTGGATGGTGAAAACACCAGGGAATAAACACAACTGAATTAGAAACACTAATTCTTCCATTGTTGCTCCGTGGAAGTTTAACAGTAGATTCTGAATGGAAGGACTGTCAGGAGTCTCCCAATATTACCCTGTTGCATGTTTTCCTTCTCCTGGACTGTCAGTAAAAATGTATGTGAATGTAAAATGCAGTCAAATTGGAAAACTGGTTAAACCAGAACTAGTTTAACCTAGCACTAGAACTGCTTAAGAGGGAATTTCAGGTTCCTGTTATTCTCCTTCACCTTGCCATTATGAGCATTACCAGTCACTTAGCTGTTTCACACAGATATCTCCAGTAAAACATATTAGTATAGTTGCAAAGTCAGACTCTGGGATTAGAAAAGCCTATGAAACCTGAGACTGATACTCTTGAGGGTATTCACTGTGAGACAGTCTTTACATCTTTGATCAGGAAGTGTTTTGTTGTTTGTTTTTTCTTTCATTTGGACTCTGCCTCTTCTAGTCTGTAGAGGATAATCTTAGTGCTAACTAATCTACTCAATACCTTGCTCTATCCTCACTTTCCGTCTTCTGGAATACTGTTCTCTAAAGATGTAATTAGAATGTTCCTCACAGGTTTTCCTCAGGCAAGCACCGTTAGTTTATTTATTTTCAGAATGTTATAGGATGTAATAGTGTTTGTACGCCACAGATGGGGTGTCCCAATGCTATCTCACTCAGAAATATATTCACAGCCTGTTTTAGAACATATCCCTCCTCACTCACTGTTCATCTATAGCTGTCACATAAACTCCACCTGTTTTAAACCTCAAAGAGCAGGAACATATACTGACAAAACTCAAGGCTCCTCTGTTCCATTCCCTGTTGCATAACTGGTAAATAAATCATAGAATCATAGAATGGTTTGGATTGGAAAGGACCTTGAAGATCATCACCAAAAGTAGGCTGAAAAACACAGCAATTCACTATTGTATTTTATCACTGGATCATATTTTACTTAAATGTGCATAAAATCTCATTGGACCCTCTCCAACAGGTGCATGTTTTCCCTGTGCTCAGGGCTCCAGAGCTGGACGTAATATTCCAGACGGGCTGTCATAAGAGCGGAGCAGAGGGGCAGAAGCACCTCCCTCGACCTACTGGCCACAATTCTTTTGATGCAGGCCAGGATACTGTTGGCTTTCTGGGCTGCAAGCATGCATTGTCGGCTCATGTCCAGATTTTCATGTACCAGTAACCCCAAGTCCTTCTCCTAAGCCAATTCTTTATCCACCAAGTGGTCCATCCATGAAGTACATGCCTCTCCAATATCTCCTACTTAATTGTCGGTATCTGTCTGCCCCACATATAGACACACCGCAGATTTTAGTTTCTCACCGGTGCCTATTTTTTATTGAGACTTAAATATTAAACTAGATATGAGACTTGGTTTAGTCTCATATCTGAAACTGACTTCAAGAGAGAATGTGTTTATGAACAGGTATTTGTTAGTGTAGGTGTTGAATGCTGTTTTAGTTACATTTGTTCTACTTTTTTTTATGGGTTTAATCCTTAGTCTAGTGTTTATTTTAGTATTGCTAACTATTTCCATTGTGTTACTTAAGCTATTGTCTATTTTGTATCCATTGTTGCGAATTTAATTCAGCATTACCCTATTAAAACATTTTTCTCCTCCAATGCCAACTGTGAGTCTTTAACTATCTTTTCATTACCCATTTCTTCCCTCTTTCCTCTCTGCTCTCAGACATCTCCTGACCTTGGCCTTGCAGAAATTATTGTCTAGTGTGTGACTCTGAACCTACAACCAAAATGCTCATGCCAATTTAGAAACTATTAGGGGAAACCAGTTGACAGTCTCCAGCTACTGCATTAGGGCGAGCTCTTCCACGTCTATGAAACAACAGTCTTGTCGTGGCAAAATGAAGTACTGAGGTTGTTGCTGCATAGGTGTGGTGGTGTAGCGGTCTCCTTTGTCCTTATTCTGTGAGATAGTGTCAGCGGACATTGGCTCCTCCTGTATTATAAATACTCCTGCCAAAGTACTGAAAAAAGAGAAGAAGAAGCTGTGAGGTCTTTTATACTTCTTTAGGGTGTTATAGTCATGGATGCTTTTCATTTTAAAAGTATCAGATATATTAAATCTGATCTCTCCTGTTTTCCCTAAAAGGCTCTTTGGAAGTCCCATATGTGGATTATGAGCTTCCTCAGTCCTCCATTGAAATTCAAAATGGATTAGATATTTGTCCCAGGTGTCTCTCACTTGTTGAGTTAAGTAGGTGTTAACAAAAATAACTCAAAGCATTAAAGAGTCCAAATAATAAACCACTTCCCCATTCCATTAATTGGGTTTTACTCACATGCTACTGTAATGATAATCCCACCTGTTCTCCAGCCATCCGTGGTCTTCCACGAAAAATTCAGTAGATTTCCTCAGTTAAATAAAAGGCAGAACTCCTTCTTCCTTATTTTCTTCTTCTTAAAAAAAAAATTATTTTCATAAAGTTTCTGTTAACTGTAATTTTTTCTTCTAACAGTGGCAACTTAACCGTCCACTTCTTTGCCATGAATGAAGTGCTAGTAGATGACTTTTCACACAGCCATGTGGCCAATAATAACTAGTACCCCTTTATTGTCATGGAGAGTCTTCAAGCTTTTCTTGATGTATCATTAACTCTATTCTACAAGCCCTGCTTCACTGCCCATAAGATCAGAAGGTATTTTGTGCTAAGTTTCCAAGAAACTGGAGGCAGGGAGCTTTTAATAGAAAAACCTTTTCTCTACAGTTTGCTTTACCTCGAATTACATCAAAGCCAAGATTTTCCTTATTTGCAACATATTGCAGAATATCTTTGCCCCATCGTTAACTGTGGGTTTGTAATTATGGGAATTGAATCCACTGGCTATCACTATAACTCATGGTTTTCCTTTGCAAATACAGAACATTCCTTAATACAGTGTTAAGATTTTCCAAGTGAAGCCCTGCAGTACTCCCGGATATTACAGTTTGCAGAGCTTAGTGGAAAACAATAATATGGACAGCAAGGCAAAGCATAACATTCACTTATTTTTGAAAAGCACCCTTTTAATACAGAAATAATAAAGTTAAATAATTATGTAACCTTGCCATTATTCAAAATGAAATCAATCCTCCACGTTTTTCCTCCCTCTTGTGATGACAAAAGTGCCCAAAAGGTCAGTTTGTCTCATATAAGATGACTATACTGGAAAGGACTGTTTATTTGGCGTGTGAATATATTATTCTGAAGAGTTTGTTGAATTGGCTTGTATGTACGTATTTCACTGCATCACTTCAACTGCTCACTCTTGTTGAGGGTCTATACTTGCAAATTTTTCCCAGTTAGTAGACTCTGTATCTTTGTTCAACAGTGACTGTGTTAGGTATTCTCCCTCACTCTTCAGAGTTAATGTTTTTTGTCACATGTTTTTGCCAAATTTGACATTCATGGCAGCCAAAGGACTGAATACACTGCCGGCAGCCTCACCAGCGTGAGTAGCTCGATTAAACCAGCTCATCTTAGTCATAGACAAAAGCAGTGCTAGGCCTCCTCATTTGTGCAGTTTGGGGAAAGGTACAGAAAAGATTTGTCTTTCTGGATGTGTTAACGCACATCTTGCATCTTGCACTCCTTGTACATGCCATACCAAGTTGTTTTGGCTTTGTCAGCTGCAGATGTGGATGTGGCCCGTGTGATCAACAGCAAGGTGCCAATCCACCTTCGGTTCCCTTGTGCAGCCTGGTATACCAAAAGCAAGCCTTACTACTTTCCGCTGCTGAGTTAGGTAAATTCATAAAATAATGGGTAATGGTGTCCTTAGGTGATTTCTCTGGGTCAAGCTGTCTGTTGTTTTGAGTAACTGTCCTGGCAGGAGCAGGAGCAAATAAAGCATCAGGTAATTTGTGGCATCTTTCTTAGGGTTGCCTATCCTATTCATAACCCCTATGTCAGTAATCTGTATAAAAACCTTCGAAGTGCTTTGAAATCACTCACATTTGTGTGATAGCTGAGGTTTGAGGGAATGGTGTTGATGAGGCGTGTTGGTGTTTCTGTGCATTTCCCGTATGCTTTTCTTGGATCGCTCGGGGAAGGGTCTGGAGAGGAAGATATTTTTTTTCTCCTCCTCCAAGTTGAGAACTGGTAGTAGATTTGCTCGTAGCTGAGTTAATTTTTCTTATGTGCAAAAGCATCAGGTTGCAGATGTTCCCATTGGGAACTCTTCCTTCTTCTGGACTAATGCCCACTTTTTCTGCAAATGAATTCCACTTGGCTTGTCATCCCCAACATAAGTGCCCTCAGTTTGGCAAAATAAAGCCTACATTTTGTGCTGCAGGGAACTAGCAGACTCCACAGAGGTCAGAGCTTTTTAACTATTACAAAAAATATCTGATAATCTCAATAACCTAGGGGACGCTTTCCAGGAATGGGGATAAGATCCCTTTTTTCTTGATGTATCGAGTATTTTCACTGCAAAAGTCTAGTGGCTGTAGTCCATGGATCTGGCAGATTCCAGAATGCTAGTGCAGGGGTTCCCAAGAGTGATATCTTCTTTGAATTGCCCCGGAGGGATTTCTTTGCCTGACTTCACAGTTTGTCCTCTGAACATTTTTGCACATGCTTAGCTGGCCCTGCCACAGTTTCTTTTTTTTTTTTTTTTTGAAGGTAAGGTTTCTCTGTATTAAACAATTTTTTTTCTCACAATTGCACATGTGCATTTTCCTCCCAATGGCTCTGTCATGCTTAATGCTATGAGAAAAATCATATGACACAGGACTATATTTTGAGCTAGTGGTGTGTAGAAGTGTTTGAGTGTCCTTTACAGTTAGTTTGCCAGTAGTCGTGAATCTCTGCTTCCTCATTGCTCCACTAGACTGGTCATCCACATAATATCATGCAGAATCCATGCTAATTTGCCCTATTTCATCTCCTCCAACTGCTAGATTTTCTGGGAAATGGCCAAAGACTCTGAGGTATTGTAGTATAACCAGTAACTCACCAAAGTGGTGAGGGAAAGTTCCATCTAGTTTTAGACCTAACTACAAGGAGGTAAGAAAATCCATGAAGCTAAAAAACCAAACCAAACTGTCGTCTTGTCCATCTCTTCCCAAATGAAATGTACTCTCTAAGTTAGTTTATTCAATTTATTTTTCTTATAGTGCTTATTAGTAAAATAGAAAAATGCAAGTGGTGTTATGTGAAAGGAATGAAGTTACTGCTGTACAGCTCTTTGCAGACAGAAAAACTCACAAAGGAATTTCAGAAGCAAAGCAAGACTTCACAAAGTAAACACTAACATGGGCATGGCAAGATGCAGTGGTTGGGTCTTATTTTCATTGTGAGGGCAACTAACTGTGATATTCTGAATTCCTGATTCTTGAAACTGAGATAGGAGTTCTCCCTGGAACAAATCCTTTAGCTCGATCACAAATTAAGGTCTTAGGGCAGGAATTAGTAAGTGAAGTTTTGTGTTTTGTGCTGCAGAAACATCAGAGTACCTCATCGTGTTTTCTACTAAAGTCTAATATCTGCAACTAGAAGACTATTCTAAGCAATCAAGGGACACAATTTTGAAAACTGTATCTAGTGAAGAAAAGCACTAAAGTTAAACTAATTTTCAGGGTCTCATTTTTACCTCGATTCCGCTGTTGCAATTCAGGTAACAACAGGACACAAGCTCTCAGTTATATAACAACAGCACCAGACAATTTGTGTAATACCTGTGTCTATCAGTCATAGTGAACTAGTCATTGCCAAAATACACTCTCTGGGGAGAACTTTGTTATACAAACATTGTACTACTGGGAACTGGCAACATAGTGTTTGTGAGAATAAAACACAGAGAGGTAGGTACAAGTTTCTGCTAGGATCTGTATTTTCACTGGTAGCTGGATATGAAGTATTCATTTTAAAAAATAAGGCTTGGAATCTCAATGGAGAGACTAGTGTAGGCCAGAGAGCCAATCTGGGTTGAAGAAAAAGAGAGAATAAGACAAACCAGTGGTCAGCTATCATTACAACTGGATACATGAGTTACATAAAGGAGAAGGGCCTGGGTGTGCTGATTGACGAGAAGCTCAACATGAGCCAGCAATGTGCACTTGCAGCCCAGAAGGCCAACCGTATCCTGGGTTGCATCAGTAGAAGTGTGGCCAGCAGGTCAAAGGAGGTCATTCTGCCCCACTACTCCACTCTTGTGAGACCCTACCTGGAGTACTGCGTCCAGCTCTGGAGTCCCCAACATAAGAAGGACATGGACCTGCTGGAGCGTGTCCAGAGGAGAGCCATGAGGATGATTCGAAGGCTGGAGCACCTCTCCTATGAGGAGAGGCTGAAAGAGTTGGGGCTGTTCAGCCTGGAGAAGAGAAGTCTCCGGGGAGATCTTATTGCGGCCTTCCAGTACCTAAAGGGGGCCTACAGGAGAGCTGGGGAAGGACTTTTTACTAGGGCATGTAGTGATAGGACAAGGGGGAATGGCTTTAAACTGGAAGACGGCAGGTTTAGATTGAACATTAGGAAGAAGTTTTTCACTTTAATGGTGGTAAGGCCCTGGAACAGGTTGCTCAGAGAGGTTGTTGAGGCCCCATCCCTGGAGGTGTTCAAGGCCAGGCTGGACGTGGCCTTGGGCAACCTGGTCTAGTGGGAAGTGTCCCTGCCCATGGCAGGGGGTTTGGAACTCAATGATCTTCAATGTCCTTTGCAACCTAAACCCTTCCATGATTCTATGATAAAGATGCCTTCTTCTGTAATAGTCCATAAAGAGCTCAAAGCTTCTCTTCTTCCTGTATTAATATGTATAAATAAGTGCATACCATGCAGCTGTGCTTTCTACAGTCTTCAGAGCACAGGTAAATTTTACAGAGAGAGAAGTGTTTCTCTTGAGGGCACTCCAGGCGACATGGAAGAAAGCATGGAGAGAGGTCAGTGGATAAATTGCTGCAAGATTAGAAAGTGGCGCTCATATAAGCTTATTATGAAAAAAAACCACCAAACAACACACTGGCATTCCTGCAGTATTTTCTTAAACTTCAGAATTTGAAAGATTTTATGCATATTTAAGTAAAATATGATCCAGTGATAAAATACAATAGTGAATTGCTGTGTTTTTCAGCCTACTTTTGGTGTTTTCTTTACCTTTGAACTTAACTGGCTACCGAGATTTAGAACCGCACATTACCACCCACCTTCTAGGTTGGTATTGACTAAAACTTAAGAAAGGGATCTTTGGTTGAGAGACGAAATTATTTCCTTTACTGGCTCATCCCCAGTGAGGTGACTGCAAAATATTCCAACTAAGTTTTAGGCACAGAATCTGTGTTCTGATATAGATATGACAATCTCTGGTTCATAAAGACGGCATGACTGCATATTACTGGACCAAAGGAACATTTCTATGGTCATTCAGAATGCCACTAAATCTCAGAAAGCTAGTCTCTCAGGCATCTGAATAAAGTTCAATGTCTTTGCATATTTCAAGCTCCATTGAAAAATGGACATTTTGTCTCAGTTTTCTGGCTTACTCCTGAAATATTAGTGAACTTAGTTCTGAACCCCACCAACCCACTGATAGGAAAAATCCCAGTAAATTCAGTAAGAAGTTTGACTTTATACATTTTTGTCTCCATTTTGCTAGAATGCCTCAAGTGTTGCCTACTCTCACAGCTGGATTGTTGACCTAATATTTCACTGCTTTCTGTAGTCAGCTGCAAAAGAAAATAGACACCACAATCAGTTCAGAGTTTTATCAGTCATTCAGAAGAGTTATTTATTTTTGTCAATTATGCGTCAGATGCATCAGCTACTCTGATAGTAAAGCAGGCTGGGGATGAAACTGGTTCTAGAGCAAGCAGCCTCTCCTTTCTCTTTTCTGTGATGGGCGTGAGCCTGGAAGGCCACCACATGAGAATGAGGGTCCTAGACACCAACCACAAGGTCCGGAGGTGAGGTCTAAAGTCCATTTCCATTTCCCTCCATCTTTGGTTTGTTGCTAAACTCAGTACATGAGCTAACAAGCCTTTGAGTCCAGCCGCATTCCTAACTGCCCGTCCTCCCATAACTCAAGAGCTGCTATAGATCAAGAACTTCTGCCCCTGCACCAGAATCAGTGTATGTTGGATGCTAATTGTTGTGAGGGTTTTGCTGTTCAGCACTGTTCCGCAGATCGTATTCTCAGTTTGGGTTGAGCTCTGTCAATCCCAAAAATGCTGGTTTTGAAACATTGTGCAAAAACTTCCATGTAAGAACAATGTATAGCTTCCTTCTATAGCTTTCTCTCTAAATTGGGGAGATATAGATTTGATGGATGAACTGTCCAGTGGATGAGGGATTGGAGGGTTGCATCCAGATGGTAGTGGTCAATGGCTCAGTGTGCAGATGGAGACCTGTGATGAGCGGTGTCTGTCAGGGGTCTGTATTGGGACCAGTACTGTTTAAGATCTTTATCAATGACACAGACAGTGGGATTGAGTGCACCCTCAGCAAGTTTGCAGACAACACCAAGCTGAAGGGTGCAGCTGACATGACTGAGGAATGTGATGCCATCCAGGGGGACTTGAATAGGCTCTAGAACTGGGCCCATGTGAACCAGATGAGGTTCAATGAGGTCAAGTGCAGGGTCCTGCACCTGGGTTGGGACAACCCCCAGGATCAATACAGGCTGGGGCATGAAGGGATTGAGAGCAACCCTGCCGAGAAGGACTTGGGGGTACTGGTGGATGAAAAACTGTACAAGAGCTGGCAATGTATGCTCACAGCCCAGAAAGGCAAAAGTATCCTGGGCTGCATCAAAAGAAGTGTGGCCAGCAGGTTGATTCAGCTCTTCTACTCTGCTCTGGTGAGACACCACCTGGAGTACTGCTGTTAGCAGTTCTGCAGCTGAACCACTCTCCACCTAATGTGAATTTCACCAGACCAGTGCACTTAGAAATCATATATTTGCTCCTTATCCTAACAAAAAAAAAAAAACACCCCAAAACCCCTAATGTTCTAGTAATAACTTGGGTTACTTGGACCCTGAGACCTGTGACACGGTGGTGTCAGCACTGGTTTGGCCTCCACGTGTAGGGTCGATGCCATGGCAACTCTTATAGCCCTTCATTCTTTCTCATTAGTAGGTCTACTGGTGTCAAGTCTCTCATAAACCCCACAACATCCTTCTCTCTAAATTGGAGAGATATGGGATTAATGGGTGGACTGTTTGGTGCATGAGGAACTGGTTGGATGGTTGCATCCAGAGGGCAGTGGTCAATGGCTCAATGTCCAGATGGAGATTGGTGGACAAGTGGTGTCCCTCAGGGGTCTGTATTGGGACCAGTACTGTTTAATGTCTTCATCAATAACACAGAGAGTGGGATCAAGTCCACCCTCAGCAAGTTTGCGGATGACACCAAGCTGAGGGGTGTGGCTGACATGCCTGAGAGACGGAATGCCATCCAGTGGGACGTGGACAGGCTTGAGAAGTGGGCCCAGGTGAACCAGATGAGGTTCAATAAGGCCAAGTGCAGGGTCCTGCACCTGGTTGGGACAACCCCCAGGATCAGTACAGGCTGGGGGATGAAGGGATTGAGAGCAGCCCTGCTGAGAAGGACTTAGGGGTACTGGTGGATGAAAGGCTGGACATGAGCCGGCAATGTGCATTTGCAGCCCAGAAAGCCAGCTGCATCCTGGGCTGCATGAAAAGAAGCATGTCCAGCAGAGCGAGGGAGGTGATTCTGCTCCTCTCCTCTGCTCTTGTGAGACCCCACCTGGAGTCCTGCATCCAGCTGTGGTGCCCTCAGCACAGGAAAGACATGGACCTGTTGGAGCGGGTCCAAATTAGGGCCACAAAAATGATGAGAGTGCTGGAGCACCTCTGCTATGAGGACAGGCTGAGAGAGTTGGGGTTGTTCAGCCTGGAGAAGAGAAGGCTTTGGGGAGACGTTATTGCAGCCTTTCAATAATTAAAGGGGGCTCATAAGAAAGATGGGGACAAAGATTTCAGCAGGACCTGTTGCCATGGGACAAGGCATAATAGTTTTAAACTAGAAGAGGGGAGATTTAGGTTAGATATTAGGAAGAAATTCTTTACTCTGAGGGTGGTGAGACACTGGCACAGGTTTCCCAGAGAAGTGGCAGATGCCCCATCCCTGAAAACATTCAAGGTGAGGCTGGAGGGGGCTCTAAGCAACCTGATCTAGTTAAAGATGTGTCTCTTCATTGCAGGGTAGGTTGGACTAGATGACGATCAAAGGTCCCTTCCAATCCAAACTGTTCTGTGATTATGTAATTCTTGTAGCTGCAGGTATCAATTGAAAACCTTGAATACTTCATGGACCTTCTGCTGCATTTGAGTTTCTAATGAAAGAGGCGTGACTTACTAGGTGGAGTTGGCAGTCAGCTGTTTCCTGTAATATCTACTGTCTTTTTGAAGAAACTTTTGGCTAGCCCCTGTGAGAACCTCTCTGTGTTGAATGTGTAGCCATAATGGATCCTCTGGAATGGTGACTCTGTAAGTGCTTCTGTTGAGTTTTCTATGATGGATCGGATACAGTATCCTGTAAAGAAGGGGAAGAGTTTTAGGAAGTAGGTCTGCCCAATTTCTAGGCCCAGAACTGATGGAAAAGTTCATGACATGGGTAGAACCATCATTTGCCTTTTCTACCATGACCTACCTCAGAGAGTTTGGAAAAAGAAGAGCAGGGGCACTCTCTGTAAAAACTAAATAAATTCCTACGGAAGTTTTTCCTTCCAAACATTCTAATTTGTGCAAACTTTAGGCAGTTCTTTAAAGCAGCTGCACTTTATTTTGTTTGTTTGTTTCCTCCCCAGTTAATAAAATTAGCATTTGGTGTTACATGTGCTCCTAGGATCTCCATCTCCATGGTCATTGTAGTAATAACATTGCCTTTAGGAAAGGAGGAAATTTGCTTCTCCCTTCCTGGCTGATTTTTGTCTGTTTTTTTGTTTTGTTTTGTTTTGTTTTCATTGTTATTAGGGGTGTGTACTGAAAGAAATCTGTAGAGAAGGCATGGGCAGATATGGTATCTTCAGTATTTTGGATTTGGGACAAAGACAGATACATGGTGACAGGCGTATAATTCTGAAAACAGGTTCTGTCAGCTGTAAAGACCCGTTTCATAGGATTATTAGCTGGAAATTAAAATTGTGCTGTAGGAAACTAATGATGTCATAGTAAATCCTTAGTTTCCTTGGGGAACTCTTAGGAATTCTGGTCTTGTGTCCATCCATGTTCAAATGATCAGTTCAGTGAACAAGTTCTTGCAAAGAACTTGCAAAATGATATTGTTTCTACTTGATTTTCCACCCTTGCTGTTCCTCCCACAATGACACAGAAGGATTGAGTTATTGGCAGGGATATCTTTTATACCTGACTAATTCACTTACCACTGGAATTTTGTATTTTACTGCTCGAAGGGGAGTGCAAACTTTTGGCAAACTCAACTGAGGAATTTGCTCATGACTTTGCTTTCCAGTGAGCCATCTCCTACCCTGAACTGCAACGAAAATACCACTTAGGCTGATAGAGAGGGAACTCATTTGTGGTTTGTTTAAAATGCCTTTTGGCATTTTTCAGCATGTTCTCTGCTCTTATAAAGCTGGGGATAATATAGGTAGCTCCATGTTGTGTCTCCAAGACACACACAGTCTTGATGAAAGCTCTGAACAGAGCTTATCTTCTGAATGAAATTACCTTAGTGACAGAGCATAACTTCTGTTTTTGTCAGGGGAGTGGTTGCCACAGTGATAGGATAACCCAGTTTTGTCAAAAACTGCGAGTATCAAAATAATATTAACACAGCCACTCTTATTTTGGCCTTCTGACTCATGGGATTAGTGGATTACTGTGCTCTGTTTGGGTACCAGTACTGAGCCTAGTGAAGCATGATAGATCTTGCAGAAGGAGAGTTGTTCAAAAGATATTTTCAGCCTCAAGACTCCAGAGGTTTGAATAGTCTGGATGAGCTTCAACTACACATCTGAACACGCTGCACAATTCATACTGCCGCCTTCACTTATCCTGTGGTTGGGAAACTGCAGTGATGCCTCACAACCTCTCCACACTTTTGCTCCTTCCTGGGTGCTTTATTGTACAATGTAGATGTAATCCAGACCCTAGCTAAATACACATGCAAACATAGAAGAATTTGGAGTATTAGAAAACTTTTGTTAAACAAAACAAAGTGCTTCTTGGTTCATTTAAAAATAATCACGGTGCTTGATTTACATATACTTTGGAACATCCTCAAAATAACTGTTCCAAATCTATAATTTCAGCTACTGCATCTGGCACAGTGAGATTTAATTGGGTTAAAAAATGTAATCCTTGAAGTATAAATTCTAAATCTTTGCACATTCCTGGGATTCCAAAAACATGCATACTTTTATAACTTAACTTTTGCAAGATCAAGCCCTGAATGCCTTCCGTGCCCACAGACTTGGACAGAGTTGAATGCCCTTACCGTATCAGCAGAACAGACAACTGAAGGAATCCAGAGGAACCCTGGAGAACCATTACAAATTAATTAATTTATTTGCTTCACGTCTGGAGATAATAATTTTTTTTTTTTTTCAATTAGAGTCCTTTCTGCTACAGCCACCAATTCAAAACTACAGTATTACAAAGCGTGGACACCTCCTAGTGCTATTGTTGTCTTTAAGTTTGTGTAGAAAAGGGGGATGCACATACTAGCTTTCTAAAACAGATATTTTAGTGCAAAACCATGATATAAATTACCCCTGACCTGGATGTAAATTGAAACAGGAAGCTTAAAGAGTTGATTGTGTCCTACAAAGCCCCATGGCCACTGTATTTCTCAGTATCCATTCAGGTTTGCCAACCTCCAAGGTACCCAACACTAATGTGGCTAGAGGAGGGAGGTTGAAGGATGTGTGAAGTCTCAAGATTTCAGTCAAATATCCAAACTGACAGTTTTGATGCATTTTTAAATTCTTCTTCTAAGTTAAAATTTAAACATCCTGCATGTACTAATTTATTTATAGACCATTTATTAATGGAATATATACAATGAGTGAATTGGAAAGTTGATGACGTGTCAAGGAGAACTAAAGTCACAGCCTCTGAAGTACTGGCACACTACTGACACTGGTAAATAAATACTGATACTGCTGAATAAAGCAGTTTCACTGGAAATGGTCACACACTGGAACAGGCTTCCTAGAGAGGTGGTCGATGCCACAAGCCTGTCAGTGTTTCAGAGGCATTTGGAAAATGCCCTTAATAACATGCTTTAACTTTTGGTCATCCCTGGAGTGGTCAGGCAGTTGGACTAGAGAATTATTGTAGGTCCCTTCCAGCCGAAATACTCTATTCTTAGTTTTTTGCAAGTTTTCAGCTTGATGTAGAAATACACCTTTTGCATACAACTTCCACACTTCTGTCTGACCCTTTTTATTTACCTGCTTATATGACTTTCTGTAATTATCTTTGTTCCTGTTATCCTGAAATTGTTGCCAGACTCTGTGGCTTTTGCTCTCTGCAATGTCATCGATGTTATCACCATTGTGTAGATCATTCCCCATGGTGGTTTGTAAAGCTGCTCCCAATCCAAATCTTACCTGAAATGGCATCATCAGACTGACAAGAAACTAAACACCCCAAAAGTGAAACTCTCATAGAACAAATGAACTGCTCGCTCTCTCAGATGAACAGTGGCTTTCCTTGTTTTTATGTGGTACCTGACAGCATTGTGACACTTCTTGAAAAATCAGTATCATAATAACGACTAATTCTAATAAGGCTAACAAAGAAAGAACTCAGCTCGCTATTATATCTCTAATAGTCCGAGGAAAGTGATCTTCCCTGTTACTGTTGGAAGAAAAGGAAAATTACTAATTAAAGGTGAATTAGACAAATAATTTTCTTTTCATCAGTCCTTTCTTACACAGTATCATGAAATAGCAGAACTTCCCACTTAACTCAGTAAGATTTAGGATATTTGTTTAAAGAAATTCAGATGGAGCTGATTCTAAAGCAATTTAAACTGATATGTAATAGAAAAAGTGTGTGGATTGAGAGATAAATCAACAAAAAACTGATGGGAATTAGAAAATTACTGAAATCTTGGTATTTTGAAGGAAACAGAAAGATGGTCCTAAACATTGAATAATGTCTATGTTAATGTACCAACTCCTGCCACTAAATCTTCATCCTTCATCTTTTAGGCCTTTTAAGTTCTTTGTTTCTCAGCTAAGACTGCTGAATGCCAGACAGTTCTGAAGGTGGCTGGATCACATTCTTAAAACATCTCAAAAGACATCACTTTTCACTAAGCCGAAAGACAAAAAAATGAGTTTTTGTATATGAATTCAATATTTTGTATGAAAATGTAGGCGCTTTCTCTATTTTAACCACAATATAAATCAGCACAGAAAACAATGTAGGTTTTGGCATCTGTGTCATGTTAGTTTTGAATGATGAATACATACCAGGTTTGGGAATTACAAAAGCTGCTTGTGTGGTATGTTACAGTTTTTCCAGTGTACCTACAAGTACACGAGCTTTCCATGTCCTAAATTCTCTGTAGTCCTCCTTGGCATAGCCCATCGGGATTTCCCACTAAGCACATGGAATCTTCCCTTGGGATTTATCTGCCCAGGAGAGAGAAAAATGGAGGGCTATAAGGAACAATGAGACATCATCTTATCTTGAAGAGGTTAGATTTAGATTAGATATTAGGAAGAAATTCTTTACGCTGAGGGTGGTGAGGCACTGGCACAGGTTGCCCAGAGGAGCTGTGGATACTCCAGCCCTGGAGGTGTCCAAGGCCAGGCTGGATGGGGCTTTGAGCAACCTGGTCTGGTGGTAGGTGTCCGTGCCCATGGCAGGGGGGTTGGAATGTGGTGATCTTTAAGGTCCCTTCTAAACCAAAGCATTCTATGATTCTATGATTCTATGATTCTATGATCCAGAACTGTTCTGAAGCAGAATCAGCTATCCTTGCACGTACTTTACAGATACTTTTCTGAACTGTTATCCAAGAGATATCACAGCATACTGAAGCAGCCTATTCCAGTGTTTCAGTGCCTTTGGTTAGAACATTTTCCTTAATATCCAACTAAAATGTTTTCTGTAGTCACAGAAACACTTTTTCTTGATCTTTCTTCTGTTTACCTGAAAAAAAGTTTTTCATTATAGTATTTACATTCTTTTATGTATCAGAGGGCTACAATCATGCCCTTCTTGGTCTACTTCCCTCTAAACAAAACCAAGTCCTCAAGCTTCTCTGTAACTTTTTCTTTTTTCGTACTCTGTATTCTGTTCTCCTCTGCATTCCCCCAGGGAATCTACATCTTTCCAAAAATGTACTGTTTATAACTGGATGCAGAATATCATCTCAGGTCTCAATCCCCTTAAAGAAGGTGGATTAGCCATAGTTCACCCCTGTGTTGCACTGAATGTACTGCTTCTTGTATTTAGTTTAGTTTATTTCATGTTCCTTTAGATGTGTTTCTCCCCATCCTTCATTTAGACTAGTTTAATACTGAGTACAATTGCAAAATGCCGCATTCTCGTACCAATTAGTTAAATTTAAGAGCTTCTCTTGTGTAGAAATGCTTCTTAAGATCAAGGTAATTGCACTAATGATATAGTCTAGTTAGATAATTTCTCATACAGGTATGAAATTATTTTAAAAAGCACACAAAAAAGTTCACTGTTCATTTTTTAACACTCCTCACATAGCTTCTGTCATTTACTTCAGTGGGATTTTTTTGATTTGGATCAAATTCAGGTACCTTTGGAAGACTTCCAGGACGTTTTAAACAGTCTTTACAGGTGTTAAACAGGGTTCATAGTTGATAAGAAACCAAACAATTTCTTAAGGATTTTTGGCACAGTCCTATTAGAGCACACAAATATTCACTTAATCCAGTATCTTACCTCAGCATTGCCCATGAGCAAAATCTTGAGAAGAATCTACAAGAAAACCACGAAATAGAGAATTATAGTAAAACACACCCAAAGGGAAATTACTTCCTAAACCTATTTCCTGGTGGTTGCTTATTCACTGAGGAATAAGGTCGCAAAATTTAATCATGTTTTATGAGAGAGGGTATTTGTACAACTCACAAAATGCTTAACATTTCCGTGAGTCTTGCAATGGCTTTCTCCTTCAGTTAGTTCTATGGTAACAGGTTGGTAATATATAAGGGTTTATTATTCAAAAAATGCTTGGTTTTATGTATTTCTTACTTTCAATGGCTTTAAATGTCTTGCCTTTTGATTTTGTCGCATGTCCCCTTGATCCTGTATTACAGGAGTGAGTAAACAAACAAACAAACAAATTTAACTTCCCTGAACTGTTCAAATGTGCTCCTCTTCACACAAAAATCATACCCAGTCATGATCTGTTACCATTTTTTTGCCCCTTTCTATTTCTGCTGTTCCTGGTTTAATTTGGAGGTATATCAAGTTACTTGAGAGTAACGTGATGTCAGTGATATAACAGGCATGGTACTGCGGTGTCACAGTACACAGTGTGAAGTGAGGGGCAGAACATCTTTCTAGTCCAAATTGGTGAGAACCCCTGATACTCAGCTAGTTAAAGTCTTTGTGAGCATATTTGTGATGAATTCTCAGTCTAAAGAGAAAAACTGAAATGTCCCAGAAGCCCCAGTAGTACAGTTCACAATTGTTGCAACATCCCACAACTTCTACTGAAAACTAACCCAAACAATTATTTAATAGGGTCATTACAGTCTGAAAATTTTGATTCAGAATTTTTACATTTAAAGCTTTGTTTTGCTCCTATTTTTCTTGTCTGCGCCCTGTGATATTACCTCTCTCCTTTACAGGATGTAAAGCTAAAACCCAGATGCTCAGAGTCCAAAGATACCAAAAAGTTGGTTTGGCTCAGGTGGTGGTGACCACATAAAAGCTTTAAGTTTTCCCTTGTTTCATGTGGCTTTTTAGTAGCTTGGACAACAAAAATAGTAAGATGAGGCTAAGTAGCACATCCAAACTTACTGTCGTTCATTAAAACAAAAAAAGAATGGGTGATAATGAGAAAAAGACAGTATAAAGAAATGTGCAGCTGAGCATATTTTATGATCTTCCAAGTATAAATATGAGTGTACAGAAGAGTATGTACAATCAATAAAAGTAGCCAATTATTGTTGCCAGCTTTATGGATATAGTTTCAGGAACAGCTTCAGCCTAAATCATTGCCAGAGATGAAACTTTATTGACAGTTAATGTTAATTGGTAAGTATTTTAATTTTAGTTTACCTGACTGCTCTTCGGATGTGATAATTCCTACCCAGTAAATCTGTGACTTAAGAACTGGTAACAGGGCTAATAGATGCATGAGAATCTGTGGTCTGAGTAGACATGCTCAGTCAGGCCAATGTCATCTAACTCTTATACTTTCACTCCAAAAGTGGCCAAAAGCAGATGTGTAGGGCAGATGTGTAGGGTATAGAAATTCATCAAAGCATCCTTAAAGCAGTCTCCCAGCCTGTCACAACATGTGATTCTGTGGCTTCCTCACAGTGTGTGGTATATATGGAACCTTCCATGAATTTCTCTGCCTTGAACTTTTCTGGTCTCCCATTGGGCCCACGTAAAGTTTTCGCATCCACAAAATGCTGCGGTAGAAATTCTGTAACTTGCCTCGTTCTACTTCCTTTTGTCTGGTCTGTTTGCTGTTTGTCTCTTGAATAATTTCTAACAGTAAGTTGCCTTCTGTTGTAAATGTAGCGGGTGCAGTTCTTCACCTCATCCAGAGGCTTTTCAAAGTTACCTGTGAGACTTTTTCCAAAGTTTCAAGGTCTGCATAATGAACAGCTTAAAATACGGTAAAGGGTTTCTACACATCTCAACTACTTTCCACAGTTAGGCTTGTAGTCTAAACCAGTTCCCCAAGCTTCCTCCACTATCAGTGGAAAACAACACAAGCTTCTGGGTGGTGATTCATCCCATTTATTTTAGGCATCCATTTTCGGCTGGAGTGAGTTGCCTTTTGGAGGGCCTTGTCTCTCCCTGAAGGAGGAGTCTGGATGGCCAGCTTAGACAAGCTGCTCCACTTTTACAACTAAAAATAGCTGCCATGAATCCCAGTCTAAGAGCTCATAAACAGTATTTACTTTGAACTCTCAGAATTTGGAAAGACGACGTAATCTGAAAGCAAAGGAGGAATAACCTAATGAAGTAACAATGCACAAACATATTAGCACAGTCTTCCAAGGGGCTTCGAAGGGCTGAATGAATAAGGCAGCCTGGCCACGGGAGCATAGACCTAGAATACAGACAAAGTCTTACTGGGGTCTGGATTCAGGTCAGGCTCAAGTAGCCCTCCAGAGGGTCGTTCTGGTCAGATATTCTGCTAAGAGAGGTGAAACATCAAAATAGCCACAAAACCATGCAAGTGAAACATAAAACTTTGTGTTCCTACCATACGGCCTGTGTCTGTTATCTGGAGGTCTGAAAGGCATTGTTTGCTATAGCTTTCACTGCATAGACTGCATCACTTGAGCAAATTCTAAATGTTCGCTGGTTCAATGACTTCTTCTGATACAGAGTTAGGGTAGATCTTCTGAAAGCTTAGCAATGCAGACCTGTTTTGTTCTGGTTCCATACATATCGTTCCTTTGCTAGGGAATGGGCTAAATTTTTATTTTGATGTACTTAATTATGCTGTATTGACCCAAAACTGTCGGCATGTGTTTACCAGAGGGACTAACAGGGATTTAACTCTCCCAGTAGCAGCGACCCACACGCGCTCACTTTTCACACACAAAGCCATCGTGCAGCTGCATTGCTCCGGCTTCCCTATTTGGACTGGTCTGTTTCCATCCACAAATTGCATATGTTTTTTATATGTATTCTCAGAGGTTCCCACACTGAGGTTCATGAATGAACTACTGGTGGTCCACTTGCTTGTGGTGTATGTAGAACAACTTTGGCTCTCCTTGTTTCCAACTGCTAATATAGGTATTTGACTGCTTACAGAAAAAGCCTGGGGGCCTGTAGAAGCAGCTGGAAACAAGGGGCCACAGGCAATTCAGATTCTTCATCCAGGGATTGCTGCTGTGCCGGAGCCAAGGCTGCTAGGAAGGTGATGGCACCTCATGACAAACTCTTGACAATGATATAAGTATTTAGTCCCTGTTATTCATCCCTGCTCACCAATCAATAATAGCTTTTATGGTGAGTGCTTTCCTGTCATCTTTTTGGCCTACATATCAAAAATCAGTCAGATCTGTTTTCTGTTTCTTACTAACTTTGATTATGTCTTGTCATATCTTTTTCCAGTTGATGTTTTAGTCTGAATTCAGCTGATAGACAGTATCCTTGCAATGAACAAAAGCTAGGTCAGGAATAGGTTGCTTCACTTCCACTAACTGAGATGAACTTGGTTGAGTGAAGGGCTGGTTGAATATTTTTTTAGCACTGTGTATAAAGAAATGTGTCCATGAATATGCGGGCAGAGAACACCCAGTTTGAAGTTTTTGGGCAAAACTTTTTTCTTTTCAAACACCATGCTTTTCAACAATCCAGACATGATAGATGTTTCAAAGTGATGAATCATAGTGCAAAATGCGAGCCATATAAGACCTCATTTCTCAAAGGACAGTGGAAAACCAATCACAAAAAAAAGAATTCTAAAAAGAACTGGCTAGTGTATGCACCTCAAGGTTTTAGCATAAATGTTGTGACATGTTTTGCTTGTGCGTGTGTATGCGTATGTTTAATCCTCATCCAACAAATGTTTTGATGCTGTTAGGAATAAAAGAAATAACGCTGTTCAGTCACTAAACCACATGTCCTCTTTACAAAAACAAGAAGTCTTATGACTTGAAGTTTGAAAATTTACCTAGCCACGTTAATATCTAAATCACTGTTGGACCTCTCTTTCTTTTCCCAACCAGCTCTCCCTCAAACCCACAGAAAGTTTCCTACTCACTTAGGTGGGCATTGGATCAAGCCATTTGGTGATTCCTGCTGTATGATAGTACCGGCGGTGAGGGTTGCGCACTGTTGATGTTGGGTCTGAGTGAATTCCCTAATTTCTAGTGGTTTACAACCTGGTGGTAAAACTTTTATATGGTAGGAATGTGACCCTGAAGGTAGAAACTTGGTATGAGTTTTTAGAAACCCTTATTACAAGGAGAGTTCTCTGAAATGTTCCTCACGACCCTCCAAATTTCTTTCTTCTATGTTATAGTAAAGCAGGATGCAGAAATGGGGTTTACAGTGGGTCACCAATAGCTGAGTTTACATGAGACAGATGTACTTTTCTAGTGGCCGTAGCCCCTAGAGGGGTGAGGCAAAGGTATTATGAGTGTCCTATGCATATAATTACAGCCATAAATTAGTTTTATGTGCCAACATGGCTCACTTCTAGGCAACAATATAATTGAGCTGATGACACGTATATTTCCAAATTCCACTCTTTGGCTTTTACCTCTTTCTTAAAAATAATGGCAAGACAGACATTCTGAATAGAACAGAAATCTTCAAAACAGAACTCAGAAAAACTAGGCTTTATTTCAAAGTTAATATCCTGGCGAGACTGAAGGGAAGGCTTGACGGGGTTTGTGCATCCAGCTCAGCCAATTCATGCTCCCAGATGGAAATTCTGTGAGACATTTTTTTGGTTTTGTTTGATGACCTCGGACAGTTCAGAAATAGATAGTTTATCCATGTTTCGCACTGTGTTCTGGTTTCATTCGAGCAAGAGGCTGTCAAAGGCAACAGAGCTCTGTAAAAAGAAACCAGGAGTACAGATAACTACAAACTGGAACCAGCAATTCATCCACATTTATTGGCAAAGCTCACATAAAAAGCTTGAAATAAACAACCCAAAATTGTCGTGGAGATCGAACAGCCACAACTCCATTTATTGCACACCTCTCTACTGTACTCATGACTACTGCAGCTGAGCGTTATTAAGTACAAAACAGATGAACACATCTGTGTCAGCACAATATTGGGGATTTAATTGCTTGCTCTGAGATATTTGTAACCTTATGGAGACCATTTCCCCAGGAAGGTCAGAAAATTTCCAAGCCAAATCTCAATAGATATATATTCCATGTCCTGGAGTGGATCCTCCAGCTGTGGTATGTTTTGAAATGAGGGAACTGGGCCTTGGTAAAAATGCAGCTTCCAGCTACAGTCATTCATACCCTTCTCCGTCAGCCTCTGTCTTCTGCTCTCAGTTCCTCCTACATTGCAATGCTTTCTCAGTGGCAACGTGCTTGTGCTTTCTGTTTCGTGTATAAGCAGTACTCTTCATCTGAGATTTTGGGGGGAGAATGCCATTTGACAAACGCTGAAATTAATAGCAACTCTGGCTTATGCATGTGTCCTGTAGAGGACAACGACAGCTACAGAAACAGAAAGGGAGAGAATGACTGGGGAAAATCTCTTGTTTTAGCCAGAGTTTAGGCTAAAGTCCAAAGTTCGGAAGCATCATTGCAATATATTTTGCTATTCTATGTTTGCTGGCAGAATGATGTAAACTCTGCTTAGAAAAAAGTATGTGAATGACTAGTGGGCCTGGGGTTCTTTGACCACAAAAGGGGTCCAGCACATAAAAGGTTTAAGTGAAGTGATAAACTGCTATAAATCTATATTAAAGAGAAATGATGGCATATTTGGATCCAGTACAGAAAAACTAGATCATGTGTAAAGTATCTCTCACCACTGCTCAAAATGAAGAGTTAGTAGATGAGATATGAGGGTGTTTCAGGTTTCCTAAGGCTTGACAATCCTGCACCTATTGCTGCAACGGGCTCTGGACTTTTTCATGGTGTCTTCTCTCATGTGAGCAAATTCTGTCTTCCTATCACATACTTTCTACAGATTACCAAATTTTGCTCCTTTTATTTTATTTTTTTGTCTGTTTGTTTGTTTGTTTGTTTTTTAATATCAGCAAATACTTTTCCTCTTGAAAGGGATGGGATAACCAGGACCCTGGTTTGTCTGTTTACATAAGCTTATTTCCTCTCACCTTTACGCAACAGTAAACTTCAGGGCTAATCCCAGTCCTTCATACCATCTCTCTCTCTGAATATACTGATAGACCATTCTGATAATGTCCCACCTGTCCTCTCTTCCCCAAAAAGAATGTCCCTCAGTTTTTGCCCTTCACTTTTGCTTGCATACAAACCCTACCATTAGCTCTGTACTGCCTTTGTCAGTCCAGGCATTAGGGTTGCAAGCTGTGGGAGATCCTCTATTTCCCCCTGTGTATATGATTACTGGATCGGGCAGGTGGCCTCAGTTTACTGGCTATATGATTTCCAGTGTCTGAGAGCAAGAGACACTGAATACACAAATGCATGACATGGCAGAATGACAGAGAAGAAACTGTGTTAAGAGCTTCTTCTCATCAGCAGAAGAGTGGTCTCTAGAAAATACAACATGTCTTCAAAAAGAGCCCATACAGTTGTTTTTCAACCAGCTGAACCAGACAGTAAAGGAATTTTGCTCTGGGAGAGAAAAGAATAAACGGACTTAAAGTAACTGATTTACCTGTGATAAGTGCATCAGACTCCTTCCCGATATCTTCAGACACAGAAAGATAATACCTTTTGGAACAAAGGTCCTTGCTTGATTTTTAATCCTTCCTCACATAACCACTTCACTGAAGACAGTGATACATTCCTTGAAGGACTAAGAAGAAAACTCTTAGGATACAGATAGGTCTTATGCTTGCTATGGTGTTTAAGCATAACACCCCTTTGCTTTAGTACCAGGGGAATAACAGCTTTGTAGCCTCAGAGAAATTTTAACTGAGACTGAAGCAGAATTGCCAGTGTGTAAAGCAACTCTTCAGGTACTGCTCGCTCTATATACTTACTGGCCAGTTATTTGCTCACCTAGCAGGAAAACATCAGCTTGACTTTGTTTCAGTCCTAATTAGTAGAACTGAGGGTGGAGGGAGAAGCAGTGCATATCTTTGCATTTTCAATCAGAGAGAAAAAAGATAGGAGACTGATGCCAGCTTCTCAAAATTTTAGTTGAATTATGGTTGGATTCTCTCTCTCTTTAAATGGTGTGAGTTTGTCTGACCCCAACAAGTGGTGTGATGTGCTTTCACCATACCACTTCTTAAACTAATAGTTATCTTTGGCAGGTAGCATAACTGCTCAGGCTCTTTTATATGTCTGGGGTTCTTACTGTGGTCAGCACTTCAAGTATAGCCCAACCTAAATGATTTGAGGAGAAAACATGGAAATGAAATTATTTTTTCCAGTAGTGAACAAATGGCCTTAGTAGTTATTAACATTTTACAAGCATTGAAGGCTTTCATTAGAACTTTGAAGCAGAGTTGCCGTTGCTAACATTGTTGATGTCTCCATTGTAAAAAAATAGCCTTTTGAGTTTATTATTTGGCTCCTTGGAACAATATTCAAATCCAAGATCATTTCACTTTTCGTGTCTCTATAAAATTGTTCTATATATATTTTTTACAGTGGTGTTTGGGATTGAGTCTTTTGTTGCTGCTGCTGCTAGACTCCACAACATCCATTTTAATTTTTAAAAAATTAATCTTTAAGGGGTTGGTATTGTAAAAATAAAAACTTTTTTTTTTTCTTTGCAAATGATTAGTCTTTTTACAACCAAAACACAGTCACTCTTTTCATCCTGGCATTTTGAACGGTGTCATATTAACATCAACTCCTTTTGTAATTCTTGTCATCATAAAGCCTGAAAGACAACCTCAGCAGAAGTGTATGAGCTGGATTTGTCAGTGGTGATCGTACCATGAGTAGGCATCAGTGGGGGTACTGCTCCCACTAAAGCCAACAGGAGCTTCATATGCAACCTCCAGCAAACAGTTTAGTCCAGTCTAACAGATTTTTCATAGAGGGAACAAGTACAAGAAAGACTTTGGCACTTCTTCCTCTCTGACCAACTCCAGCCCCGCAAAATAAGTGTCTGTGTGCAAGCAGTAATTTCATTGCACACACTTTTTTAATTGCATAGCTAACCCTAGTAAAAAATGCAGTTCGGTTTAAAGACATTTTGTGCAACATTCAGGAAAAGAAAGAAATCAGTAGAGCAACAAGAAATGCACAGGTATTTTAGAAAGCATCTTGCTGAAGAGACGATCGTTTGATGCTGCTTCCATTTTTAAATAGGAAGAGGAGATGATTCAGAGCCATAAAAATGTTTTTTGTCAGGTATTCATTAGCCTAATTGCACAGAAGTAAAACTACAAGTCAGCTAAGACCCATGCTTGTATGATGCACTTATGGTTTAAATCAATTAAACAAAAATTTGTCCTGACCCAGTTGCCACTGAAACATATGGCAGCCTCATTTTGAAAGGAGTTGACCTAAACTTTTAGGAGGAAGTAACATCCCTGTGCGATTTTCTGAATCTAATGGGATTCCATGAACAAAGCAGGGATAGACTGTGTCCTTTTGTACTCAGCCCAGGATCTATACTGCTGTCCTAAAACCAGGTAGAAGCTAAACCGCTGGTTTGCTCAAACCAGTGTGGTGAGGTCATTATCATTAGCCATATTTAAAAATGTATAGACCAGCATTTGCAATCACACATAGCTAAGAAACTACGTTAGCTGCAAAAAGTTACCAGTGTAAGTAACGAGGATAAAGGACCTAATAAAAATTGTAAGTACTTAGCTAGTGCTCTGCTGAATCAGGGCCATGTTTCAGATTTATTTTCTGAGCAGTATTTAAATGAACAATTATTCTGTGAATGTAGATAAGCTATGGTTGAATTTACCCTGACATTGCACAAAACCAACTTAGATCAGAGATCTATTTGTGGACAATTCATGTATACACTGAAACAATCAAACAAAAAATCCTCTTTTTGGAAAAATACTAATAGCTAAAATTAGCTAAAAGTTATTTTTGTGAATGATATGCTATATTTTAGCTTGTTGCTGTTGTTTTTTTATGTGGCTTGTTAAAAAGTTCCATGGAAATGACTGGATTGCATAAGAATATAATGAAATAAATATATGTGACATACTTTTAAAAGTTTTAAGAGTTTTATTTCTATCATCATGACTATTCCAGAAAGCTAGAATAGAGAAGTTAGTGAGGAAACTAACAAAAAAAAACTGATAAATTTTGGGATATCTTGCTGCATGGAGTGTTTTTACACCATATACTAGTACTGAGAAAAACATTGCCTGTGTTGTTTAATACTATGCTTCATCAGATATAGGGAGCATGACTTTGTTCTTACTCAGTGAGCTTAGTGATAGAATCAGATTAGTTTTTTCCCCACAACTTATATGTGGTAGTGATCCATAAGAATGGATGTTTCCTCAGAGGTGGAAGAATGCTTTTCAGAAAGTCAATTTTCAGGCCAGGAGTTTATAAAACAGGATTAAATGCCAAACCCTGGAGATCAGTTTGTGTTATAGCTGTTTGTATTAGTTAATTCTGCTTTTTTTTTTTCCTTCTTCTTTTCTTTAAGGATTTCAAAGTTCATGAAGAAGAAAAAAATCCTGCAGATGGAAAGCTTTTCTACTGAATAATTGACTTCCTCTGTTAAGTAATGAAAAAGAAGTCTGAATTCTGGTGGGTGAGATTCTCCCCATGCTGAGCAAATGGGATTGAAATGGTGCATAGAATCTGTGTGGGTTTTCTGTAGAGAAGTGAAATTCATCTGAAGAGAGAAAAAATGATGATGGTTTACTTAGTTAATTCTGATTTTGTGAAAAAGGTAATTCGGTTGCCTTATGGATGTAAATCAGGTAATTATCCCTAGTAATTCTGGGATATAAATCTGGTAATTATTTTTCTTCTAAAATGGAGAATGTCCAAAAACTCCCACAGAAAGCTTTCCATTCTGCTTCTGGAAAGAAACCTGTAATTAGACAATGCTTACTTGTTTTACAGATTGTGTAACGTACATCATATAATGCCCATGCAGATTAATTTCAGTGGGAGTAACAAGCAGGCAAATGAAAGTTAAGATTTCTAAGCAAAGAAGACATGAACTTTCCTTCTCTGTTGCAAAATGTTTGGATAAGGAAACATGTTCCTCTTCATGCCCACCATGTGGCAGAGAATCCTGGTTTATGCTTCTGTATGGATAAAAGTCCTGTATGGAATCCCAAAGCACAGCAGCAAGAGCCTGATACTCAGAAAGGAACATTGCATACGCAAACTAGAAACTCAGATTATTATTTTTTTTGCATTTAAACATGTTGTTTGTTTGTTTTATACAAATGAGACCAAAGATTTGAAGGTGAGATACAAAAAAAATAAAAATGAGTCCAGTGCCCCTCAGAAATGCAAAGAATTTCAACTCTTGTTTTCTTTAGTACTGCTGCCAGTCAGCTTAGGAGATCAGAGAAATGGAATGGGAACCTTCTTGGCTCCCTGTGTAGGAGAAAAGGTCAGAGTCTTTGTCTTCTAACTGTCATTAAACATTCATTTTTTAATCATTGTTTAACAACAAAAGATTAGATTTCAAAACATGGAGGATCAGGCTTTCTGTCAGCTTCTTATGAATTCTCTTGCTTACCCCAACCCGTCACTTTCTTTCAAAAAAAACTGGAGTAAAAAAGATGTAAAGAGAAACCTGCAAACAACTACAATTTTCTCATACATCAAACAGAAAGGTCATAGCCTAATTCTTTCATTTACAGATAAACTTTAAAGCGTAGGACAGAACAAAGCTCCTTTTGTGACAAGGCCAAAGAAAGTCAACGCAACAACCAAACACCATAGTAAGTTCAGGACATAAAGGAAAATATTACTCAAATAATTCTCTCAGATAATGCTGGATATTATATTACAGCAAGCAAATAATGCGTTATTCAAATAACGTAGAATTCACCCAACAACTGAAATGCCAGCATGTTTGAAGCTTTATGAGTCACAGGCGGTGTTTGAAATGTATGCCACGACTGTCAGGGAAACTGCTTCCCTTAACTATTCAGACAAGGGAAGAGAGAAGTGGCCTGAAATTAGAAGAGGTCCACGGGACTATTTTACTGATTTTTGACCTAGGCAGTGGCCTGAAAAAAGCAATTCTCTTTCCCCATGTTTAAAAGAACATATCTTCATTTAAAAGACAAATTCCTGATTTGATTATCCTTGGAGAGGCTACAAGGCAAGCCCTGTTGAGGAGTAACTGCAAATAACCAGGGAACGATTTCTTCATTGTTCTTTTACCTGGAAGTGCAGAATTTTTATATATTTTGTTGACTTCCAAAAGAAGCAAGTCCTTAGCTGTTAGCTGTGTTGACACTGTTTGTCCTCTAGTGGGGAGGATTTCTAAGAGGGTTTTGCCAAAGCTCCCCCTGATCACTCCTGGTGAAGAAGTTGCTCCTCAAAAGGTGGCAAGAGTCAAATGCAGCTCAAGATAGTCAGGTACAGCTGCTGCTGCCATGCCGTTACTAATGAGAGTGGTAGGAGCCAGGAACACTTGGACATGACTTTGGAGGGGAAAGTTTCGATGGTCAGCCCAGAAAATTCAGTGGCTACATCCGTAATAGTAAATCAAATAGAGCCAAGCCATGCTAGTTAATTGTGCTCGTACACTGTCAGGATGGCATCCAGCACAGTTTGGCTCTTGCAAGTCTTCTCTCACCATCGGACTTCTTGCTACTTCACCTTACAGAACTGTTATTCTTACAGAAGCATAAAACAGGACTCTCTGCTGCATGGTGGGGGTTAAGAGCCCTTACCCAAACTATTTCTGCTCACAGTCTGGAAGTGACCATTCCCAAATAGGATGTGTGCTGGCAGGCACCCCTGTCAGGGTAGGAGACTTTACTGGTGTCGACACAGGGTGCTGTGTGCCAGTTAGACTCAGTGCTGCAAAACAGTCTGGAGCACATTCAGTGCCCTAGAATAGGCGTAAACATATTTTTCTCCAATGGCTTGCAGTCTAACACTTACCCTTGAATCATTTGGAAGGGTGTTTTCTAATCCTGTCCTCAATGGAAGTTGCTGGGAAATATAACAGGTTTACACCCAAAGAATCAATATACTGCATTCCTCCACCATGGATAGAAGAGTTGAATACGGTCCAATTTCTGAGTTCACAGTCAGTGGAAAGCACTATGAGACCGAATAAGCTTTTACTGCAGCTATGTTGATGATGGGGTGAAGAGAAAAAAGAAGTAGGAAAAAATGGTAGACACATGGATGGCAAAGAGGATACCGAAACAGGTACCTGTAACAAAGACTGAAATCCAAGCTGTGTGTGAAAAAAATGGTGCAGGAACGGGACAAATTTATCTCTCTCTGGTATGAGAATAGAAATTAGTTTAGTTTAAAAACTGAAAATACAGGAATTTCTGTTAGATGAAAGTGGAAACGATAGGCAACAGGCTGTCCCCTCTGCATGAAACCCTACTACTATCACAGAAATCTAGATAAGACCCATGACAATTTCTCAACAAGCCCATTCATTCATTCTTCTTTTCTTCCACAAATTAAAATTACATTAGTAATTTTTTTCTCTTATCATTATGTTCAAATTTCCCATAATAAATCTAAATTAAGTGAATTCGTAGTGGGCAACCTAGCTTTCCAGAAAAAAATTTGTTCAGATAAGAGGACTGAAGTCTCACTAATGATAATTTCATGTTGACAGAACTAGGATGTAAGTGTATTGTATGAGTGGTTAAAAAATAAGAGATACAGGAATTTCATTAAGACAACTTCTACAATACGTGGTCATACTGAAGAAGAGTTGGCCAAGGCAAGTCTGAATTAGAAGCTATTCAGCATGTTACATACCATGCTACATGGGAGACCCTAAAACACCCTGGAATTATTGCTGTCTCTGTAGTATTTTACAAAGAATTAAAGTAGGGAAATTGTTCTCACCTGACTATATGGCCAAAGGACAAAAATGGTAAAAGGTGGGAAAACTACAGTGACAACTCATTTGTGTGAGCGTTTGAACTGCTGATCATAAAGTGAACACTGGGTTTCAACTGCATTATTCTCAGTATGTTGCTTTGACATAATAATGAAAACAAGAACAAGAACAAGAACAACTCTTATTATTATTATTACTATTACTATTACTATTATTATTATTATTATTATTATTATTATTATTATTATTATTATTCACCAAGACATATTCTAGTAATTACATGGCATAAACTCCTGGAACTAAAATTAATACACAATACATTATGTTCACACAAAAGTCCGTAATATGCTTTCTCTTCTTTTCAAAGACAATTTAAAAGCTGGAAATCTTTAAAGCTTGGATGTTGAAATGCAAAACAACAAAAAAAAGCTGTTTTGCAGACTTGTCTGGTGTGAGCTTGTCTGTGTTTCCAGCCCTATGGGAGTTTTGCCTCATTCTAGTCTTTAAATATTTATCCTGAAAAAAAGGTTTAAGAGAGAGAGAGAGAGGAGGAGGAGGAGGGGGAGGAGAAGGAGGAGGAGAGTAACCTCTCTCCCTGTAACTGTTCCCACAGTCTGCCGTTCCCCAGCTGGAATGAATGGAATCCCGATAACACTCGCCTGTTCAGAAATGCAAAGCTCACCCAGACTGTGCAGAGACAGCTTTAGCTGAACATTGCACGGAGCTTTGGAGTACAGGACAGGGAAAGATAAAATAATTAAAAACAGTATCATCCTAGGAAAATCTAATTGGTATGGAAATGACCACCTCATCATTACAGAGGATATTATCTTGAAAAAGATCGGGTTGAGACGAGCTTCTGCTGGACCCTTTCTTTCTTAAGATGTCTGTAGGAACATGCCATCCTAAAATATCCTATTTGTGTTTTCCTTGACTGCATCAGCTTTGAACATTGGAAGACAGAACTGTTTGACTGCCACTCCATAAAGCACTTAGCAGCTTCCCAGTGGATGCTTGGGATCCTTATTTCTTGTCTTTTCATCTAAAAGCTGTTACTTTGCGATTCAAAAGTTAACTACTAGTAGTAGACCCCAGAGATCAAATTCTGGGGTATGTATACATATCTAGGGTATGTATATTATGTATATACCCAGACATAGTTTGAATCTCTATCTGCATGAGATAACACACATTAAATGAAGGACTAGGTATGCTATTCCCCTGTTAATTGCGAGCTCACTCTGCCAAGAGCCATGGGGAGTGTCTTTGAAAGATTTCCTTAGTTAGAAAGACATAAAGATCAGCTAAGGAAATCCAAGGTCTGGATATTTGTAGTGAATGTTGCTGACTTGGGTCGACAACCTACTGGAGGATTTACTCTGAGAAGCATAATCACATGGTTATGTTGTCTTGGTGATAAACAGAACAGCTGATGAGTCACCCGTGTGTTCAAAAAGATACAACTAAACGACTGCATCTTTGTTTTGAATATACAGCTTGCAAAGAAGGAGTTTGCCATAAAGTATAAGCAAAGCAGAGAAACAGAAAGGTATTCTCTCTCTTGATGGATATTAAAGTTGCTGAAAGTTTGGAAGCATTTAATAATGCTTCAGTCTCTGAGTTGCAGTTTCAGAATTTTGAATAATAATGTCAATTTTTCTTGAAAAGTCGTTGCAGAAAAATGCCTGGAAACTGAAGGCACCCCAGTGTGTGGCAACTAATGTTTGTTTTGCTCAAAATGGGATAATGGGAGCTACAACCACTTCCTTAAGATTTAGGCTAGAGAATGGCACTGACAGTTGAATCGGTGAGTTTATCGGCTAGCGTTTCATCTTCCAGCTTGCAGGTAGGCAGAGTATTCTTCAGCAACTCTCCTGATTCCAGCCTCTCTTTTTTGGGAAAATAACAAAGAAAAAAGTAACCATCAAGATCAAAAAATAGGTGACATTAGCTGACCTGACGGAAGGCTCGTAAGCAAAGTTTAAACTAGGACAGAGTTCTGAGGCTACTTAAATCTTCCTCCAGGCCATGAGCACCCATGAAATATGCCCGATCAAGCTACTGGACCTTCCTGTGGCTTTGACACAGCAAAGCACGTTAGCACTACCACCAGCATCTTTCTCGTGTAGCAGGAATACGTTAACCAGTAAAACAAGAAACTTAAACATATTTAAGTTGGAGAGCTGACTTTGGCCTGGAGAGCTGACTTTGGCCTCTTGAAGAATCTGCTTGGTGTGGTGCCATGGGATGAAGCGCTGGAAGGAAGAGGGGCCCAAGAAAGTTGGTTAATATTCAAGGACCACCTCCTCCAAGCTCAGGAGTGATGCCTCCTTACAAAGAGGAAGGCAGGCAGAAAAGCCAGGAGGCCTGCATGGATGAACAAGGAGCTCCTGGACATAACCAAAAGGAAAAAGGAGGCCTATAGGGAGTGGAAGCAGGGGCGGGTAGCCTGGGAGGTATACACAGGAATCGTTCGAGCAGCCAGGGATCGTGTTAGACAAGCTAAAGCCCAGACAGAACTAAATCTGGCCAGGGACATTAAGACAAACAAAAAATCCTTCTTTAAGTATGTCAGCGAGAAAAGAAAGACTAGGGAAAATGTGGGCCCTCTCCAGAAGGAAACGCAAGAACTGGTTACCCGGGAGAGAGACAGAGCTGAGGTACTCAATGACTTTTTTGCCTCAGTCTTCACTGGCAAGGACTGCAGCCGCACTGCCCATGATGTAGAATGCAAAGGCAAGGATTGGGAAAATGAAGAACTGCCCACTGTAGGTGAAGATCAAGTGCGAGACCACCTGAGGAAGCTGAAGGTGCACAAGTCCATGGGACCTGATGAGATACATCCACGGGTCCTGAGGGAACTGGCAGACGAAGTCGCTAAGCCACTAGCCATCATATTTGAAAAGTCGTGGTGGTCTGGCGAGGTTCCTGCTGACTGGAAAAGGGGAAACATAACTCCATTTTCAAAAAGGGAAACAAGGAAGACCCAGGGAACTACAGGCCAGTCAGTCTCACCTCTGTGCCTGGCAAGATCATGAAGCAGATCCTCCTGGAAACTCTGCTGAGGCACATAGAAAACAAGGAGGTGATTGGTGACAGCCAGCATGGTTTCACCAAGGGCAAGTCATGCCTGACAAATTTGGTGGCCTTCTACGAAGGGCTTACAGTGGCAGTGGACAAGGGAAGACCAACTGATGTCATCTACTTGGACTTGTGCAAAGCGTTTGACACTGTCCCACATGATATCCTGGTCTCTAAATTGAAGGTACATGGATTCGACAAATGGACCACTCAGTGCATAAAGAACTGGCTGAACGGTCACACTTAAAGAGTTGCGGTCAACGGCTCAATGTCCAAGTGGAGAGCAGTGATGAGTGGCGTTCCTCAGGGGTTGGTACTGGGGCCTGTACTGTTCAACATCTTTGTCCGTGACTTGGACAGTGGGGTTGAGTGCACCCTCAGCAAGTTTGCCGATGACACCAAGCTGTTTGGCGAGGTAGACACACTGGAGGGGAGGGATGCCACCCAGAGGGACCTGGACAGGCTGGAGAGGTGGGCCCATGCCAACCTCATACAGTTAAACAAGGCCAAGAGCAAGGTCCTACATCTGGGTCGGGGCAATCCCAAGCACAAATACGGGCTTGGCAGGGAATGGCTGGAGAGCAGCCCTGAGGAGAAGGACCTGGGTGTGCTGATTGACAAGAAGCTCAACATGAGCCAGTAATGTGCGATCACAGCCCAGAAGGCCAACCGTATCCTGGGTTGCATCAAAAGAAGTGTGGCCAGCAGGTCAAAGGAGATCATTCTACCCCTCTACTCCATTCTTGTGAGACCCCACCTGGAGTACCGCATCCAGATCTGGAGTCCCCAACATAAGAAGGACATGGAACTACTGGAGCGTGTCCAGAGGAGAGCCATGAGGATAATCGGAGTGCTGGAGCACCTCTCCTATGAGGAGAGGCTGAAAGAGTTGGGGCTGTTCAGCCTGGAGAAGAGAAGGCTCCGGGGAGATTTTATTGCAGCCTTCCATAGGTAAAGAGCACCTACAGGAGAGCTGGGGAAGGACTTTTTACTAGGGCATGTAGCGATAGGACGAAGGGGAATGGCTTTAAAGTGGAAGAGGGCAGGTTTAAATTAAACATTTTCACTTTGAGGGTGGTAAGGCACTGGAACAGGTTGCCCAGAGAGGTTGTTGAGGCCCCATCCCTGGAGGTATTCAAGGCCAGGCTGGACATGGCCTTGGGCAACCTGGTCTAGTGGGAGGTGTCCCTGCCCATGGCAGGGCGATTGGAACTCAATGATATTCAAGGTCCTTTCCAACCTAAATCATTCTATGATCCTATGATTCTATGATTTATTTCTAAGTTTTGAAGGGAAAAGTTTAAACAAAAGTTTAAAAGTTTAAGACTACTGCGGTTGATACTTTTCATCCTCCAGATATTTAGAAATGGATCTGAATTGAAATATCATATCAAAACACTCAGAAAGTTGGGCAATGCAGCAGTTCCAATTTGTATTACAACAAATGCCCAATTCTGGTCTGTGGCTAGGGCGTGGAGACAGTTAGAAAAAATTCTCTGAGAGGGAATTCTCTGGACGCTTTAGAAACAAAACTATGTATTATTTTTCTCTTTTAGAGAAAAAATAAAAGAAATTATTTAACAAGACATAGGTTGAGGGGACCTGGATGTTATAGAACCTTTGCAGAACCCTGTGGAGGAGAATGTAGTTTCCTAAGGGATCTGTTCAGAGACCAAATCCTACCTTTAGTTACTTGCACAGGTGAATGTGAGGCTGTGACTCTAAGGCCAGAATTTGGCTTGCAGAAACGTTATTATTCTTGATGAGTCACAAGAAAGAACTTAGCTTGACCTTCGGATCAGATTGCACTTGAAGGGGTTTGGTTTAGAGAAGCCATCTTTTTGCATAAGCTTTTTATGTGATTCTGAGCCAAACTAAGCATAAATGTATAAAACTGTGTTAAAGATCAAGAGGCAATCAGACTAACAGAGTTTTTTTGGACTGGTAGACTAAGAGGAAACTGTGATTACTGTAAGATTAATTAATTTCTTTGAAATTCGGTAGAAATCACCTCCCAGACTGTACCGTTTAACTCACTGCCTTGATGCAAAGGCCCCAAACCTGACTTAGTTCATTCTATATCATGCTGCTCTGAAGCAGAAAAATGGATTTATAACATAATTCAGTTTAATAACATTTATCTCTTCCCAAATATACTCCCTTTTGTAGCCATATGTGTAATAAGAGTCTTGGCTTGGTTCCCAGGCTTGCTGAGCACCACAAGAACATGATACAAATCAGTCTATGCCATATTAAAGAAATGTGTAATGATGCGGTGGATACTCTACAAACCTCTCACAAAGAACTTTTGCCTTGGGTTGACCGAATTCCCTAACATATGAAATACAGAGCTTAAGAGGTAAAGAGAGACCAAATACCTCTGTGCAGTTTTTCCACCTAATCGGCAGAATGACCCCGAGACAATTTTACTTAAAGAGCTTTGCTAAATTTGTCTAATTTTTGTTCATATCAACAGAAAATCTAAGGAACTCATTAGAAATCAAAAAACACACAATGGTACAGATTGCTCTCCTCAGAGCATGAGACCCTCATCAACATGCACAGAAACAAAGTCAAACTCATTCCTTCTGCCCTGTTACTGAGCAGCTGTCCCAGGTAAGCTTGTATAACTCCATTAAGAGAGGTATGAGGTAACCTAACATTTGTATTTCTTCATATCAGACATGAGAGGTGAGATAACATTTTCAAAAGTTGTGAAGGAACAAAAATTCCATCAATTTGACAGGGAGGGCGTTGCTTTCAGGCACCTAAAAGATAGGTCTGAAAAAGCATTTAGGAGTCTAGCGTGAGTGCGTGTTGTAGGTATCTAAACAGAATGAGCAATCTACAAGTCCAAGTTCCCCAATTAAACAGAAGGACCACAGGCACTTTTTTACCACCAGTGAAGTTACTTAGTCATCTACAATATTGCTGCTTCACGTACTCTGAGATGTTTTCGATTAGTATCATCTAAATGACACTCAGCAGTTTGTGCACATCCGAATTTCCCCGAGTAGGTTATCCCATATGCAAGTTTTATGAGTGACCCAATTGGATGGCTAGGCTAAGAGCATAGCTCCCGCATACTTACAGCTCAACCCATGGGAACTCCAGCCACCTTAACTGAAAACATGCAACTGACGAAGTTGGTTCCGCCAACCTTTTGCACAGTGAAGCTTTAGGTCAAAACACTCATTCAGGAATGGCAGCAATGCTCTGGATGTACTGCAAGTTTCTCATGAAAACCAGAATTTGTGTTGCCACTGTTTGTTGAAATGAAAATTGATTTTCTTCTAAATGCATTAACAGTTCCAAGGAATGTAGTCAATAGCAGTAAGTTATTTATGGACATTTTCAGGATACATAGTGTACCACTGAGGCTAGAACTCCTGCTTCTTGCACAAATGCTCTCATGGCTGTTAAAAAAAAATGTGCCACTACCAGAATCTCTCCCCATTGTTTAAAAGAACAGAGTAACTAGGCTCCCACATCAAATGGAAAAGTTAAGTCAAGGATGGTTTTGAGACTGTTACCCACATCCTCCTACAAGCATATGGTGTGGTGTTGCAGACAGTGCCTGAATCTAGAAGCAAAGTGTCTGTTAAGACATCCTTCTCCATCATTGATCCTGTTTGCTAGTGTAGATGTCACCTTCTTCTAACTACTGGCTTCTGTGAATGCTGTTATCAAGTGTGTAACTCACAGCGCAGTGGTTTTGCCATACTCTGCAGTTAAAGACTTCTGTGTCTCATTCCACTTAATTAAGGCACTTCAACCATAGGGCAACTGGTAAGTGAATAAATTAGAGGTCCAGCAGTCACCACTAACTTTTGGCTTAATATTTTTGGCTTTTGGTGGTGGAAGATGCCTTCAGTCACCATTTCCAGGTAAGCGTGCTACTCGGGGTGACTGGGGCTTGTTAGCTGTGATGCTGTGTGACCAGAGAAACAAATATAAACGTATATAAATGTTCTGAACCTCTGATCTTAAATTCATATCTAAAAGTCTCTGGAGAACAGATGAGCACCAGAGAAGTCCAGCAAATAGTGCTTTCTGTCTAACAGAACATACTGAAAGAACGGACTTTCTATAACAGTGGTTATTTGTAATGCAGCTGAAAACAAGACGATAACCTCAGGAAAATGAAAAGTTAAAAGAAAAGAGTGACATTTTTTAGATCAAGAAAATGTGGGGACTGGTCACATCTTCAGCAGTCCAAGGCAAATGTGAATACTGTATTTACGCATCAAAGAATATATAAAATTTATCTAAGACATTAACTGCTCCATTTAAAAGAACACCTCATAATATATTCCTTTTAGTGAGTAACTGTTGAGAGCCGAAACGTTCCTTTCTGTGGGGCTACTATGCATAATTCTTTAAACATGTTTTAGACCAGCTATGATTCTGCTGCAAATGTGAACTCAGCTGTGGGTGGTAAATGGTAGAGGTATTTTCAGTTTATTTGAAATATTTGACACTTTTTGTTTGCCTTGGGCTTCAACCCCCCATAAGTGAGTGAAATGGATGATCTTAGGGTTACTGACTCATATTTCCTGTCCTCATGATAATAAAACAGAGTAAGAACAAATATGGAGAAATTAAGAAACAACTTGGGACCAATTATAAGTTGGGGTGCCTTCAAAAAAAACAATGATGTTCAAAAATAAATACTTTTATTTCATTTCAGAGTCTGACTGCAGGATGATATTGAGTGAAATCTAATTTAAATCAAATTTAAACTTAGCAGCCAATAGGAAGGCAGCGGCTGGAATAGTTTTAAATAAATACTTTTAAAGAAATACAGGCTCTTTCATCCTGGGGAAAAAGGAAAGTGTCTGTGTGAGTGGGCAAAACACAGGAAATTGAATTGTTATGGGGATTATTAAGCCTGCATTATGAGCCTGCTTTCCCTACAGAAAGACAGAGTGCAATTCAAACCATAAGACACCTTTTGTTGTAGGCATTTGCCAAACATCTCAGAAGGGACTGCAGCACAGTCACATTTATATAAAGGTGAACATTGCTTTTCCACTTTTGCTGCCATCAACAGTTATCTTCCAATGTGGTCTCCACATCAAAGCTAACAAGTTGATGTGTCTGATTTACTGTAGAGCAATCCACTCTTTGACCACCTATATTGGTGTCCCTGCAACAAATTCAGAGAACTGTGGGAGAGCATTAGAGGGAAGACAGGATGGAGGATGCTTCCAAATGCCCCTTTTCTAGGGGTGCTTCTGATAAGGGGTGCCCCTTATCAGTTGTTGCTTAGGTTCATCGGTGTTGAAGCAGAATAAGAACATAGATATTCACAGACATTCATAGATATTCATAGACATTTTTTCATCCTACAATCTTTGCCACAAAGCTGGATTTACTGTATTTCTATTCTGCTCTCCCTTCTTATTGCTATTTTTAGCATTTGTTACATCTGTCATTTATGATAAAATCATAGAAATTTTTGCTGGAGGAAACTGTGGAGGTCATCCAGTCCACTGCCTCACTTGGAGCAAGACTTTTGCCAATACTAGATCAAATCAGCTATTGTTTTGTATGGTGAAGTGTTGAAAATTTGCCAGGATGGAGACTCCACTTTCTCTTTGAGTAACCTGTTGCAGTACTGTAATGCTCTCCTAGCGAAGAAATTTTTCTAATGTCCAGTCTGAACCTTTCAAACTTTAACTTGTGGCTGACAACTTTGTTTTGTAATTTGCAATATCAAAGAGTTCACATCCATTGTCTCTGTAACTCCTTCAAGTAGTTATGAGCGGAAAGTTTTTTTATCTTCATTTTGGAGATCAGAATTAACAGAATTAGCAAATGAAAAATGTTCTTCTGATTTAACGATCCTACTTGCAAGTCCTTGTGACATATTGCCATATGCCACATCTTCTCCAAGAGGGGCTACTTCACCTATGTTGTGAGCAAGAAAGGATAATTTGAAGTGAAATATTCTGTTGTATGATGCTAGGAACAAGGATTTGAGACTGAACAGTCATAAGGGATTTTTACTTCCTCTTGCATATGTAGAACCAGAATGCATTTTCAGAGTACGGACTGGTCTCAGTGATACAACTAAATCTGACTTTACAGACATCAGTACCATGGCAAAACAGTATTTGTAGTTGAGAATAATTTCCTCTCTGATGCACTTTTTGGTTATTTCCACTCAGGGAAATTGTTGCAGTTTAACACTGGCCATCAACTAAGCACCGCACAGCTGTTTGTTCACTCACCCCCCTGGTGGGAAGGGGGAGACAATCTGAAGGATAAAACAGAGAAAACTTGTGGGGTGAGATAAAGATAGTTGAATACTTAAAGCAAAAGCCATACACGCAAGCAAAGCAAAACAATGAATTAATTCACTGCTTCCCATCGGTGTGCAGGTGTTCAGCCATCCCCGGGAAAGCAGGGCTTCATCACCCATAATGGTTATTTGGGAAGACAAACGCCATCACTCCAAACTTCCCCCCCCTTCCTTCTTCCCCCAACTTCTGTTGCTGACCATGACATCATACGGTATGCAATATGACTTTGGTCAGTTGGGGTCAGTTGTCCCAGCTGTGTCCCCTCCCAGCTCCTTGTGTCCTCACAGTGTGCTCGCAGGTGGGTGGTGTGAGGAGCAGAAAAGGTTTTGAGTCTGCATAAGCACTGCTCAGCATTAACTAAAACACCCCTGTGTTATCAACACCTTTTTCAGCACAAATACAAAACATAGCTTCATACCAGCTACTATGAAGAAAATTAACTCTATTCCAGCCAAAACCAGCACAGAAATAGAACAGAATCATATCAGTTTCTATCCCACCAAGCATAAATATATTGACTTTCAACGCAAACTGTAGAGTATGTAATTCTTCTTAACACAATTTAGAAAGGGGAGTTTGTTATAACACTGGGTGATGAGAGAATCCCAGCTTGAGGTGAAAGGTTCTGTGTTTTGGACATTGTTTCAGCTGTATATACGTTGTTTATGTGTGCAACATTTTCAAATGAATAATCTTGGAGAAAGCATATTAAAGGCTGTAACACATTATTGCATTAGGGTCCATATACTGAATAGCAGCAATGTGTACTCCAGGGAACTGTCATCTCCTCTTTACAAACCCATTAGACAGAGTCCATCTGCTAACACTGGCTCCTCAAAGATGTAAGGGAACAGCTGAATCATTGAAAGGTCTATCCAACAAACCCCTAGTTGCACGCACTGCATACGAGAGACATCCTTCTGGGGCTAACCATAAACTCTGTTTCTTGTGGGCTGTGATATTTGCATTCTTTTTATTCTGCTGCTCCCTCAGCCGACGTCTCATGTGCTCTTCACCAAACAATGTCTGATTCCCCTGTTCCCCCAGAAATTATGATCCTGCAAAGAAATGAAAACATAATGAGAATTCGTTCACATCAAGCTTTCTATGAGGATAATGAAGGCACAGGACAAAAAGACTTTTCCTACTTCAGCTTTAAAACATTTTTTCCAGTTTTAGTGGGAGAGAATTCAGCAACCATCAAGAGACGCAGACAGAATCCTTAGTGCCAAAGTGAAGTGCCTGTGTTCTCAAGATCTTAACACTCCTGAAGGGGGATGTGCAGTAAGTCTTCTGGAGATGTCAGCAAGACCACAAATAACTTGAGAAGAATTAAGTAAAATTTTAAAATAATAGACTACAGGTGGCCTGTGGGAAGACCCCCAGTACACAAGGAATATGTGTTTGGCTTATACCAAGGAGCCTTGCAGCTGTGTTTTTAATATAAGCTGAAGTCTGGGATGTAACAAGATTTAGTTAGATGGCATGTAAAATGGAATGATAGTGGTTATAGCATATAGTTATATGATTAATACAGCAAACCTAGCTGCTTTAGAAACTTCTTTTTCCCACTGCATTATTAATGATCTTTGAGTAATGTATATGTAAACTCATAAAATCATAGAATTGTAGAAAGGTTTAGGTTGAAAGGGACCTTAAAGAACATCTAGTTTCAACCCCCTTGCCATGGGTAGGGACACCTTCCCCTAGACCAGGTTATTCAAAGTCCCATCCAGCCTGGACTTGAACATTTCCAGGGATGGGGCATCCACAGCTTCTCTGGGCAACCTATGCCAGTGTCTCACCACCCTCAGAGTAAAGAATTTCTTCCTAATATCTGATCTAAATCTAACCTCTTTTGGTTTAAAACCCTTACCCCTCATCCTATTACTACACTCCCTGATAAAGAGTCCCTCCACATCTTTCCTGTAGGCCCTGCTTAAGTACTGGAAGGCCACAGTATGGTCTCCCCAGAGCCTTCTCTTCTTCAGGCTGAACAACCCCAACCTTCTCACCTTCTCCTCATAGGATAGGTGCTCCAGGCCTTTGATTGTCTTCATGGCCCTCCTCTGTACACACTCCAACAGGACCATTTCCTTATCTTGGTGGCCACAGAGCTGGGTGCAGTACTCCAGGTGGGGTCTCACAAGAGCGAAGTAGAGGAACAGAATCAACCCCTTGCCCTGCTGGCCACCCTTCTTCTGATGCAGCCCAGGATACAGTTGGCCTTCTGGGCTGCGAGCACACATTGCCAGCTCATGTTGAGCTTCTTATCCACCAACACCCTGAAGTCCTCCTCAGAGCTGCTCTCAATCCATTCTCCCTCCAGCCTGCATTTGCGTTGGGGATTGCCCTGGCCTACCTGCAGGACCCTGCGCTTGTCCTTGTTGCCCTTCATGATGTTTGCATGAGCCCACCTGTCAAGCCTGTCCAGGTCCCTCTGGATGGCATCCTTCCTTCCAGCATGTTGACCACTCCACCCAGCTTGGTGTCATTAGCAAACTTGCTGACTCAATCCCAACATCCATGTCGCCAACAAAGATGTTGAACAGCTCCTGTCCCAGTATGGACCCCTGAGGAACACCACTCGTCGCTGGTCTCCACTTGGATATCAAGCCATTAAACACAACTCTTTGAGTGCAGCCATCCATCCAATTCCTTATCCACCAAGTCCAGTAATTCATATATACATTATAGGAAAAGGCTGATCTGAAATAGGGGCAGGATCAGATACCAAAACCAAGTAAAATCGCAGATAATTTAAATCTCTGATTCCTAATTTTCAAAAGTTAAGCAGATTTGAAACAGCATTACAAAGGCCGAACATAATCAGTGTATTTAGTACAAACAGTCATATTCGAGTCCTGTCTTCAGGAACAACTAACACAAGCAAGGATTTCAAGTCTGGCAACTGTGTGCCCTGTATTCATCCCCACAGGCCCCAGAAGGATAATTCTTAAACCTACAAACTGTCTCGTGCAGCCTCCTTTTTTTCCTGAAAGACTATCCAATTACTTAGTGCTGTGCTGGGAGTACCTGGGGAAATAGTAAAAGGAAATACAACTGTGAGCCACTGTGGTTTGACTCCTCTCCAGATACTTTGAAAATATTTTGGCAAAAACAAGATTTTAAGTAAAACTGTTTCCTTTGGTAACATACCCAGAACTGCAGGTTTTACATTTTTGTACTTAGTATGGAGGGCCAAAAAAAAAGCCCTCGTGTGAGAAGGTTGTACATGTGGTAGTAATACTGGTGGGGAAGAAAGAGAGCGCAAGGGGGGGAAATTTGAACAAGATGCAGAAAGAAGACAAGGAGAGAACATATTACAAATATCTGTCTTCTAGTGGGAAAACTAACTACACAGTGCTGCGAGAGGGAAACTCTGTTTGAGTACCTCAGACTTTTAAGTAGTGACAGGAGCAGCATGATGGTTTCTTCATCAAAGGATGTCGGTGAGAAAAGAGAAGCAAACCGTGATTTCTTTTTAGATGTTTGGTTGTCAAGCTGTGTCAATGAGGGAGCTCTTGAACTGACAAAGATAAGTCGGATTTCTTTTTCTTACAGGAGAACCCTTAGAGTACTTCTGATCACGTTTTCTCTCTGAAGTTTTTAGTGAGAATAGAAAGAAGTGCCATGAAAAGCTTTCCAAATGTGTTATCCATACAGTTTTCTAGGTTTCTAGGTAATTAGGAGGCCTATGAATATTTAAATGAATGAAATGAAACTTTAATGCCTTCACCCTTCAGGACTGCGTACTTCCTTTAGAAGATCTTAGTGTTTGTTTGGCTGCCAGTGATTACAACCTGTTGGCTGCAGGCACAAATTCCAAGTCTCTCACATTTGTAGTTTCATTGCTGTCCTGCTCTGTACATTTCACTTACAAGTAACATAATGATTGGCATTCAAGAGAACAATGCTAAGTCACTGTTATTACTCACTGTAAGTTACTTAGCCAGATAATCAAAATATAAATGCTTCTCTTCAGTTGTTCGTTTCCAAACACAAAAAATAGAAGTCCTTGCCACAGCCTTCAGACATATGTATATGTATGTGTTTGACTCCATTTTTGTTATATCTCAGTTTTTGTTTAACTTGTGAGAGTTTTTTTTTAAGGCTGAATTACTGGTTTTCCTCTAGAAGTGCTCACCTTAACAAAGCTGGTCAAACTCTTTCTGCTTTGGATGGAAATATCATGGCTTGAGCCTGTTCACATCACAGCTTTTCTTCAGCAGGATACTTTCTCTGTCCTGAAGCCACTTGTTACTGGGAAAAACTCAAAGAGGGCATTCTTTAAAAATAGCTCTAGGATGGAAGTCAGCTTCAGTGGGATTACACAGGTGCTTACTTACAGTTTTGCAAACTGGAGTGATGTGTAAGTATTGTACTGGAAGAAGTTACCAAGCATGTGAGGTGTGAGTTCAGAAGTAGTCAGAAGACAAGGCTGCAAATCAAGAAGGAAAAATGAAGAAAGGGTAGGTAATGAGTACATGGAGATGATGAGGGTTGGAGGGAACTGAGTATATTTGGGAAGTAAGTCTTTGAAAATGTAGTGTTAAGCAAGAGGCAGGAGGAGCATACTGATACAAGGCTCTAAAGGATAGTGATGGAGCTGACTTGATATTTGAAAAGAAAGGCGAATGGACGTACTTCTTTAATGAATGTACTTGAAATTGTAGGTTAGATTTACATTTGCAAAAAGAGTTTGGATCCATTCTTACTTAGCTGAACTAGCCATAATACAAAATTAAATGTAAGAGGCTCTTTTCAGGGAGAGAAAAATCTACTAACATGAAACAATGTACAATGCCCAGTAACTGGCAACTTGCCTCTTTCCTGTACCATGTTAAATCTTTTTTCTCAGAGGCTGAGCTTCATTGTTCTTTGTACCTTGTTGAATTCCTTAGTTATTACACACTGAAATCTAGTATGTTTAACCATCTCTGTGTAGCTTATTTCTAACAATTCTTTAATATGCCATGTTTATAAACAAATCTTTCTGCTATTTGACCTTCTTCAACTTAAGTGCCTGTTTTTTTCTTCTTTCCCTTTGTTTACAGTTTGTTTACTCAGGAAACCTGAACACGCTGTTAGGCACAAACCATGGTGGAGGATATATTCGTCTCACATAAGTGACAGTCCATTAACATCTAATGGAGCCATCCCACTGAAGACTTCAGACTCCTTTTTTGATAATCAATGGACGGGAGGAGGTTTCTAATGTAACTGTTCTTTGAAGGCTACCTTAAGTGAAACTGTATGAACACCTTCTTTGGGTGTTTCAAATTGAAATCCTCTTTCATGCAGCTGTCTTTCAGGAGGAGATTACAACTGCAACTTTGAACTCCTGTTCTGTTTTCGGTTTCTGAGATGCTTAGAGGTAGACTGAGACAAGTACATTTTCTTAACAAGTACCTTGAAGAAAAAAAATGTGGCAATTTGGTAGAGCAATTCAGGGAAGAGCCTTAGTTCAAACAGAGAAGAGTTAATTTCTGAGAAAACACTGTATTTTCTCATATCCAGTACATGTGGGTCAGTTGTTCCATAAACAATGAGTGTGTTCCATTAAAGTGTTATGCCAGGAAGCTTTAATTTCTACACCTAATTCTTTCATGATTTGAAGCCTTTTTTTTAATGTTCATGTACTGTCTTTGAAAACAAAGCTTTGATGGAGAAATTCCCTGGATTATTTCTGCAGTGATCTGTTCTAGTGGTTTGCAGCATTCCATGAAGAACTGAGGGAATTCTTCCCAGAACTCCTTAAAGATATATTTTTTAGTCATTTGCATAACTATTCTAAAATTAACTGAGACTCGAAGCTCTTAGTATTGTAGTTTAGGTTAACTGTATTTTTGGAGGTGTCCTAGAGGTACTTAGAGTGACCAGTTAGAGCAATAATTGGTGTATCCATTCAGACTTCAGTCTGTGCCAGAGACCGGACTCCTTTTCCACAATGGCACTAAACTTTGAAAGTGTGGGTCATGTCCTCACTGAAGTTAGCAAAAGATCCCAGCGGTCACAACAAACATTATGCTATTCTCAGTTCACTACCAGACAGAGCATTCACTAGATCTGTGTTCTTCTCCAAGCCACAGCTCATTTACTGTTATGACTTTTTTTTCTTTCTGTCCTCTTACTTTTTTCTCTTACCTTTTTTATAAAAAAGATAAGATATCAGGCCCATAATTCACCTCTGTATATACACACTTACATGTATGAAGCTTTGGGTTTACCCTCCACATTCTGGCAAATGACCTTAGCTGATGCAAAGTTTTAAATCACAGGCAATTTGAACATCCTTTCTCTTCAGGGTATCGCCTCTTCAGCATCATGCAATACCCCAAGATCAGCGGCCTTCAACACCCACAGGTTGGCAGGTATTTTCAGGGGAAATCTGAACTGACATTCACCCTCAGACATCTTTCTAACCCTGTAGAATGAGGAAACAGCAATGTATTTGATCCTGTACCACCCCTTTTTTCTACTTTCTTTTCTACTTATCTTCTCCTGCTTACTTTTCTTTTGCTTGTGTTCATCATCGCTATGATCCTAGACTTCCTTGCCACCTGCCTCCCTATGGAGGGAAGGCTCTTTGCTCTTTCATGGAATCACGGAGTTTCAGAGTTGGAAGGGACCTCTAGAGATCATCTAGTCCAACTCCCCTGCCAAAGCAGGATTGCCCAGAGCACATTACTCAGGACTGCATCCAGGCGGGTCTTGAAAATCTCCAGAGAAGGGGACTCCACAGCCTCCCTGGGCAGCCTGTGCCAGTGCTCCATCACCTGAACCGTAAAGAAGTTTTTCTGTGTATTTGAACGCAACTTCCTGTGTTCTAACTTGTGCCCATTGCCCCTCGTCCTGTCACTGGGAACCATTGAAAAGAGCCTGGCTCCATCCTCCTTCAACCCACCCTTTAGATACTTGTATGCCATAATAAGGTCTCCCCTCAGCCTTCTCTTCTCCAGGCTAAAGAGTCCCAGCTCTCTCAGCCTTTCCTCATAAGGCAGATGCTCCAATCCAATCTTTCCTCCCTTCCCTTTCCTCTGAGATCGTCTTCACTACTACCAATCTCTGTCATGTGACGAATGACAGAAATGAAACAACTCAGACAAGGTCACATTCCCTTCAGTTGGCAGCCTTTCTGTGACATACCTGTGCCTCTGACAGTGACGGCTGACTGCCATGCATACCTTTACAAAACACAACCAGGACTGTGTTGACATTCCAGTTCTTTAATAGCACTGACACCAGTCCCAGGGTAATTCTGCATGTATTGCTTCCAACTGCAGGAAGAACCCATGCATTCTACCCGAATATAAAAGGAGGTATCTGGTACACTCAGAGTTCTTGAAGATGTGCAGTCCACATGCATCTTTGCTTCCTAACCTCCACTCTGTACCATTGTCCTGTAACTCTTTGATTAAATTGTGGACTGAGAGGAGAGGTAGGCGTGCGATGGCACTCTAGTATAGGCACAATCTCTGGATGCAGGATTGGTGCACCCTATCAGGTGTTAATAAGGTCAAGTTCTTCAGCAGTAGAAAAAATTCTCATTTAATGCGTATTTTACAGACTGTCATATATACGTGTGAACTGCATGTCCCAAACAATTCTTGTTATTGGTTAGTAGCCTCTTTTCTCTGAGGCATTTTTTTTAAGGATAATTAACATTTAGAGGGAAAGATATTTCCATTCTGGTGATATTTCTGCTTTTTTTTTTCTTTGGATGTAAAAGTGCATTGAGATAATGTGAAATTCATAGACACTCTTATTGTAGGGTTTTTCTTCTTTTGTGTCAACTCAGTTTTTCCTTATATCAATAGTTTTATTGTGATGTGCTTCTGCTGAATTAGCATTTCATCTATTAGATTAGTTCATAAATAACACATAGATATTCAAGATGAAGATGCCCTAATTGATGTTGTTTTAATTGCTGGTAGTTTGACTATAAAAAAATACTGTGTTTACATTTTAAAATAATCTAGACAAACCAGATTCTTTGAATTTCTTTCAAGATCACTTGGATATAGATGTAGATTAGCAGGTGCAAATAAAAATGTCAGGCATCCTTTCACAGCGTAATGTTCAAATGCAGATTTTTTATCAGAGGCAAGATAGAGGGAGAAGCTGACACAGAGACATCTACCGGTAAAGCACGAGAGTAGTATTGAGTACAAACACTCATTTAGCCTTCCTGGGAGGCTTTTTGCACTGAACTGAGCCTTTGTGTCTTGATTAACGTACTTGGTTTGATTCATGGTCCTCTTATCTCCCTGTGCTAGAAGCATAGGTCTTATATCAACAAAAAGTCATGAAAATTGAACCAGTCTTCACTACAATGTGCCATCTCTGAATAACTTGTATTGTCCCCCTTTTAAAATAATGAAAGGAAAACAAACAGATTTTGTTGCAACTGTTTAATGTCGGAATACTTGAGTAATTTCAAAACAAAAAGAACAGTCCTAAAGTCAATGAATCATTTTCCCAGTCATCCATATCAACCCAATTCTACTTATATCAAGAAACAAACTGGAAGCTCCTGTCTTCAGTCTTCAGAGCACGCGCATGAAGTAGTTAATGGTGCAAGCACCTTCTCCTTGGAAACTTTATAGACCACACTTCACAGCCAGGACCAGTCTTACAAAAAAAAAAAAAAAAAAAAAAAAAAAAAAAAAAAAAAAAAAGATGTTATTCATGAAAAAGAAAGTTAATGAGTTGTGAATGTTAATAAGTAGCAGAAAATGGAGGCTGGTAAATGAGTTAATGGGCTTCATGGCTATGATACAGTAATGCTGTCATGGCTTGAAACTTATTTGCTTTGACTCAGGCTGAAAAGGAAGTTCTTCAGACTAGGTAGAGATTTATTTTAAAGGGTGGCACCTTGGTTAATCTGAGTCATGCTCAGCCTGTGGCTGGGTAGAGTCCCTCTTGTTATGAAAAAAGATCTGATTTTTCTGTTGATGAAATGATATTAATTTGGAATTCCCATTTTTACAGCAGAGAAAAATGAATTTAAGTTGGCAACTGGGACACTCTGCCTGGGCCCCTTAAGATACCTTGAGTGTCACCAGCAATTGCTGGAAGACACTTCTGTTCCCACTGCCACCCCCTGCCCTGCCTTACTAGCTTTTCCTCTTACCTGTCAAAGTCCAAATGGGAAATGCAGTGTTACCCCTAGGATGTGCAGGCAAATTAGGACACTCACTAATATGTCCCAGTCTTGGTTTACAGATGTACTCAACCCTTTTTGTTCCCTAGCTACTTTAAATCATACTTATCTCAAGCCAAATCAAGACAAAATGGAAATCCAACCATCACCTATAGTGTTCAAAATAGCCAGCATAGCTAAAAATGCTTTTTAAAGACAGCGGTGAAGAAATGGAAGAAAATCTATAGTTGGTTTACAGATATTTTTCTAAGGCAGGCCTCTCTTTCCAGCATCTGTCTGGCTGGTACCCTCCTGACCAGCTGGTATTTGGTTTCAGGCTCTGCACGTGCTTTCCCTCTTCTTCTTACGGAATATGCTCATTGTTCCAGCCAGTCTTGCCTTCACAGTGTGATACCTCTAGGAATATTTAATCTTTCTCCCTGGAAGTCATTCTGTTCCCTCTCTAAGTAGGAGGTAGCCTGATCAGTACCCTAAAGGTGTCTTTCACTGGAACTTGCATTCTGTATCAATTTGTGTATTAGAAATGTACATGGTACCATCATTTTAAAAGGATAGTTATATTATTAATGGCCATTTGTGGACAGTATGCACAATATTAAATAACCTCTTAGAGGTAAAAATGTCTTTAGGGTGATGGAATTCCAAGTTCAAAGTTTAAAAAAAATCTATGCCCTAACCTTTTTGTCACAATGATCACTATCAACAGGATGATCAAAAGCAGCAAGGTTGGACGGCATTTTAAACCTTTCTGAAGGAACAGAACTACATGAGAGATCCTATCAGGCTCTGTAGAGACGTTAAGTGAATCAGCTGGTGTAGAAGGTGTTATGAGAAGGTGTTAGAGACCTTACCCTGTCTCTAAATTTAGTATACTGAGTCACGTTTGTCTGCCATATCGTGATAGAGACATCATCCTTAGACATTATGTAAGCATTTTTCCAAGCAAAAAAAAAATAAAAAAATTGGGAGTTGGACTAGATGATCTCTAGAGGTCCCTTCCAACTCTGAAGATTCCATGAATTGAAAGCAGAAAGAATGAACAAATTGCTTTAGTGCCTCCCTCAGAAAAAATGGAACACCTTAACACCAATGGCCAGAGTCACTGTGTGCTGCAACCGCTCTGTACAATGCAATATAACTGTCAACTTGGTTAATGAAGACACTTCTGTCAAAAGTGCAGTTGATCTACCTGTCTGCTTTTCTGCAGATATCACCCAAGTTTATCACTGTGATCTACTAACCAGGTGCATCTGACATGTGGGTCATCAATCAGGAACAAGAATATCCCAAAGTGCTGCAGCTAAAAGCATCCTATCCCTGGACATCTGCTCCCGGAGAAGGCACTCAACACTCCCAGAGATCTTCAGCATATGACAGAATGCCTCTACATGGAAAAATGTTAGCCAGCATAGATAGATAGTTTTTCCTAAATGGCTCAAAATGTACATTATTTATTTCAATATCTGGATCAGGTAGGACAGGGACCCCTGTCGAGGTGTGCTGATCTCACTAAAAACCAGGCTTTTTTTCAGTGGAGTTTGAATCAAGCATGTGCTTTTATAAACCAGGGTAGAGTGTGCTTGTGGGGGTACTTTTCCAGATATTTTAGCCTGGAAAAGGGCTTAGAAAGGAAAAACTGTCCTCTGGGGAATGATCCTAAAGCTGTTTTAAATTATACTTCCCAAAGGTTAACAATTTAACCTCTAGTTAACACTTCAAATAATGAATCAGTGATGCAATCTGTTTGTAAGTGTATTTTTCATAGTTCTTCAAAAACATAATTGTTTCCTTTTATGATAAGTATGATAAGTAGATATATTAAATTATTTCCTTTTTTTTTTTTTTTTTAATTTAGAGTCAGAATCGCTCAACTGCATTTCCTATCAATGTCATAGTTAAATTCCAGGAAATTGCTAATAAAGTCATCAAACCAACCATACCAACCCCAAATCATGGCTCTTATTAACCAAAATCATAATACCCAAACACCCACACAAACACCTCAGCCCCACAGCAAATTTAGGTTTATGGCAACATACAAACACCTACAACCCACATCTCCGCTTCCTATACAAGGGAGAACTCTTACTCACGGTAAAATCCCAGAAGTACCTAGAGCCTGAAACACTACTTAAACATATGGGATGTGTACAGAGATTGATGTTTGTCCTTTACCTGCTGGATTCAGAGAACTTTAAGGCCTCTGAGGAAATATTTTTTAAAAGGATAATGATTACTGTGCCATGTGAACTCTACAGAAAACTCTTTCCCCTCCCCCCAGTTGTTGGAAGAGTTATGTTAACTCTCTAAGCTACATTCTGTTGCCAAAATTTGACAGAAAATGTTTTAACTCTTTTTGTTTTGCGAACTCAGTGTACAAATGCCTCTGTTCTTTGTCTGATGTGTGACTAATTTAGTTTTATCTGTAATTCACTAATTATATTCTATTCTCTTTATCTATTTATCTTTTTTTCATGTTATTTTTCAAGAAACGGTAACTCAGCTAGATGACCAATTTTCTGTTATAGTTGAGAGATGGCTTGGTTTTGGCCTGGAAGCTTTTAAATAGGGATGAATTATTTAGCGATTGCCATGCTATCATGTCTGGGACAGAAAGCAGCAGTGATGAGAGTGTAAGAAGGGCGTGTATAGAATGACCTTCCCTCCAGCCTGCTCTGAGCTTTCAAAAGTTAGTGGCTAAGAACTTCTTGAGATGAAAACCGTATCAATTAAGTTACTTGCTAATAATTTATCTGATCTATCTTTTCATACCTTAATTGACAGAGGATTCTGACCTTCAAACAAAAGGGGGCAAGTTCTTCTCCTTCACCTTCCCAGGGACTGAGCTGAGGTTGACTAGCCTGTAGTTATCCAGATCCACCTTCTTGCCCTTCTTGAGGACAGGAGTGACATTTTCTTTCTTCTATTTCCCGAGAACCTCCCCAGATCACTGTGACTTTTCAAAAATTATTGAGAGTGACCTTACAATGACATCTACCAGATGAGAAATGCGGTGAAGTTAGAGAGGATCTCACCTGCCACTGAGGTCTGTAGATGAGAAGCTGATGAAGGTACTTTGGCATCAGTGCTTTGGAAGGTTGGAAAGCCTGTGTAATTCTGGATACAGTTCAAAAGCATGGCTGACAGCAGTCCTTTGGAAAGCCTCCCAGGGAACCATGGTTCAGCTACCGTAAATATTGCCTCTATCTATCTCCGTCCTTCTAGCTTACCTCAATTTTTACAATAAATGGCTGGGAAACTCTGTGGACCACATGGAAAGCTTTTCAGCATGGAAAGGTACAACTGAAAATCAAGATACTCAAGCATGGTCAGCCAACCATTTCCTTCCTAGTTGGAGTCTTTCCAGAAGTTACTGCTGTTTAGCTCACATACAATACCCAGTCATGTGAGCACTTCCAATAGAACTGAATCTGATTTATTTTGTAATGGTATGGACAAGGAGGGTCTAAACACTAGAATCATGGAAGAATGTGACTAACCAACCCCCAAGCCCTGATTTTCTCAGGGTATAATGTAAGAAATGTTGTTTCACAAGATTTTGCACAACATCATTAAATATAGAGTGACTGGAAATGTTGCCCGTCCTCTATCATCACCACCAAGAAAGAAAAAAAGCCAGAAAAAAGAGGTAGAAGCTGCAGAAATCAGAGCCTGGGGCTTTTTCTGTGGAGGTGGAAAAATTCTACAATTTGTCAATATTATTCCATTGAGTGGTTTTGTCACACTGTCACAAATTACAGCTGTGCTCTAGGGATCTTCTCTGAAGGAATCTGTGATCTCTGAGCAAAATTTGCCCTTCCCATGCTGATTTGTGGAACAGTGTAAACTATAGCTTTACCGAGCAATCACATGATCTTAATACTTTGACCTTTTCCTTCCCCCCCATCCCCCTTCCAGCTGCTGACTGTTTTGTATTTTCATATTGATGGTAACGCTTCTGATGTGAGGCTCCAGTCTTGCTCACAGATGTGCATGAGGGGGTCATCTTAGACTCTAAGAATTTCTGCTGAGAAAACAAACTCATTTTAGTGTTCAAGCTCTACTTACGTAGATGTGTTCTGGAGCAAGACTTAGAACAGATGTTTTTAAAAGTCACTGGAGGCTGGTCTTCTACATTATTTTTAATGGCTTCAAGCTTAATTTTAAAAATAGAATTAAAAGACTGTTAAAGCATGAATTTAGCAAAAAAGAAATTCAGAAGAAAGGGAATTGCCTTTCTTAGCTTGCAAACCAACTCGATCCAGTTCAAGACTGTATATTGAAATGGATATATTATGACCTTATTTTCTTCTCAGTATCTTTTTGTCTCCCTTCTCCTCCATGCAGGAGGAAGACAAAAGCAAGGAGTCTATCCCATGGCAGCAGAGCAATCCGAGACTGGACACCATGAGCCTTTTTGTGAACTGGAGTTTCTACGTTAGCACCAGACGATGCTGGGCATGCTTTTGATTACTTCCTGGAGAAGCAGCCCAGCAGCTGTTTAAGACCCTGTAGCCCTGAACAGAAGCTCAGACACCAAACCTGGGTTTCCCAGTTTCTCAGTTCTCCTACAGATTTAAGAGCTACTGTGTTATTTCAGTACAGTCTGTGTAGTTGACTTACATTTATACAACACCATTTCCATTAGTATTATCATTTTAATTGTCAGTTAATTTTTCTGTGTACATATACTATATGGGACAAGATTGATTTATTCATGTTAATGTAAGAATAAACCATGACATATTTTATTTGCAGCGTGGTTAACTGTGGTATTCATGGCAGCTCCTCTGAATATTTTTGATGAGGTCTTTAAGTATATGTAATACCGAAAACACATTCCCATTCAGTAGGTCTCATATAAGACGTTAAGCCCAACAGGGCAAGTAGCTTCTAGAAAAATTCCGTAAACATTAAGCATATTTATGCCAGAGCATTAAGCTTGGTCAATTTGAACCTTACTGTATTGTGGTATAAGAGGCATCTTGTTTGCTTTTGTTTACCTTCTCAGTAGTAAATGTATTTTGGTTAACCACAATGGCAAACTTAGGCAAGACATTTGTGTCAACAAATCCTTCTTCTCAACAAAGTAACATTCTTAGTTTCTAGGGCAGCAGACTGGATTCTGAGTAATAAGGTGTTTATAAGTCTTGTTGTAAATCTGAAACCATAAACATGTCTTCTTTTCTATTAAACCTGCTGCTGTGTTTGAGGCACAGTAAGTTCTCTTTTAAATTTGATGGTAGCAAGCATGTTGGTTTTCCAGTTTTGATTGCTGTTGATTTAACAGTTGCCAGCACCTCCTGCCAAGCTTTTGACCTAAGTCACGCTCCCTGGTGATGTCATTAACAGTGCCTAGAATTTAGTAGTTGATGGTACCTGCTGGTAGGCAGTAAAAGGTTTTATACATCCCTTGTTTTGCAGCAGACGTGTTTGGGAAAAGTAGTAAGGAACTGGTCCTTTCCACAGCTGACCTCTAATTAGTCATTTTTTGATAATAGATTCAAGAAAGATTTGGTCCTGGTGAAGTTTTAATCGGGAGATTACTTGCATTTTATAATACAGCCTTTCAAATACACCTCAAACACGGCTAACAAAGAAATGATTTCTGGAAGGTTTCTTGCATTCTTCAGCCACCTCCTAGTGAGGACAGTGGAGTTATTCCCAGGAGGAAAGCCTATTCACATTGGCAAAGTCAGCAGGCCCAGTGCCCTTGGTGTATCCTTTTCCTTTTGAACATGTTAAGAGTTGTATGCTGAATTATTTCTTCTGAATGCTTCAAATAGCTATGTCTCATTTATTGTGCTGTTATGAATGATGCAAGATTAGGCCCTCGCCTGCTTCAGGTGTGCATGTCAGTTTTGTGTGCTTCTCACAGTGTTTAGGATCAAGGTCTTATATTGAAGTGGAAGTCATATATGCATTGGCATATCAAAGGTTGCTGTAACTCAGTTTAGTAAAATAAGAAACAGGAAGGAAGCTTAACAATGCTTATCTTCTTTATTATTTCTATCCTCATCTCAATGTCAACAGTTAGGACACAAATTCATGCATTCATTAGAGGCACCACCATGTGATGCAGCAAACAGAATTTTGTGATTTCAACACGTGTAAATGAAAGCTGGAACTGCTCCAAATTCCTTAATCTCAGTGGACAGCTGCAATTGCAAAATCAAAAATTAGTGTGTCCTGGAGAGGCCTCAACTTTTCTTGAGTATTTTTCTAAAACTAAATCAAGGAACAACTGAACCTCAGTAATACATTCCATCTAAAATATGACTAAGTGCTTCTATGGTGCTTGGAAATAATGCCCACAGTCCCAAACTCCTGGATACTTTTCTAGTCTCTCTGTAATCAGTTCGCATCCTATTTCTCATGCATCAGTTTTCACAGTTTCCCTAGACAGTCTGAACATGGATAAGTGGCAATTTTAAGGTCTCACTTTCACACAAGACCTCTTCCTAAAAGCACTTGCTGAAAACTGTAGAAAGTAGAATGGGAGAAATTATGTTCCGAAACAAGCAGGGCAAAGCATTGAGAGAATAATCCTGGCTGAATACCTTATTTTCTTAAATTTTAACCTACAGTCTCTTAATACAATGAATGCTCAAAAGGCTTAATATATGTATACTATACATGCATATGTGTATGCATATGCATACATGTATACTATACATGTATCACATCTCCCATTCTTCGAAATATTCCCGAGTCTCAGTGTAAACTTGAAATCTCTGTGGAGATCTATTACAAAAGGTTACTTCAGCTTGCTAGGTTTCACCAAAGAAGACTTCCCAGCAAAGGACAGGAAAAGAGCATATTCGTTGTGAATTTTGTCTGCTTCTGGCCCTTTTGCAAGGAATTGCAGCTTTTTGGGAAGGGCTTGGAAAGGGTTCCTGTTTGCAGGAGATGTATGAGTTTCAGGCCTTTAACCTGAAGTTTAAAGCAGGACTCACAATAAGGCTCTCTGCTGTCACACCCATCTCACATGTTTGTCTTCTAGGCCATGAAACTGGGTGCTTTTGCTAAACTAAAATCGTTTAGGACCAGACAGACCTTTTCTGCCAGCAACTACTTTAAGCTGTTCCAGAAGATGACATTTGCGTTGTAAGGACCTGTATCAGTCATGTCTCAGCTGTTCCTGCAGAATCAATAAGGTCAAGAAACTTATCTGGCTGGTCCTTCCTGCCTATTTATTAGTGAAGGACAGAGAAGTGCTCATCTGCCACAGTGCCAGCAGATAGGATTGCAAGATCTTCTCTGCTTTCAGATTTGGAGAGGCAGCATTTCAAAGACAGGGATCAAAGACTGCAGATACTGAAGTACAAGCATAAAGAATCATTAAAAATAAATAAAAACAGGATAAAGGAGGTTTTGCAGCTGAGATTATTGCTTTTTCTTCCTCTTTAGAGATCTTTGTATTTTCCTTCACCATCAGATCACTCCAAGTCTCCCATAAATCCCAGGCCCTAAAAGTGCCAAGGTGCAGTGCTCTTCCTTCAAGTGCAAGTGTGTTCATGACCCTCAGGGCTTGTTGTGTGACAATGGGTGACAACTGGGACAGTTTGGACCAGAAGATGTGGGACGCCAGTAAAACAGTGCGTAGGAAGGAAAAGGAAGAGAATGCATGAAGAGAGGCTGGACGGCAAAAAAAATTGTAATATCGTAAGGAAGTAAGCGTAACAAGAGGAAAGAGACAAGCTGAAGCATGAAGCTGACTGAAGACAATGAGAGCAGAAAGCACAGCAAAAACAAGAAACAAATTATTTCACAAAATTCTGACTGAATAGAAAGCACTCTTAAATTAACTTGTCAAATATGATAAAGAACTGAATGGGTATTTGGGCTGGTATTTCACCTAAGGCAGCAAAATGCCAGGAGCCATTCTGACTCATGTGTTTGTGAGTCAATTCTTCATCAGATAGCTGCTAGAACAAGAACTATTTAACGTAAAAATATATTTTTGTGCTGATCTAAACAAATTGAAATCATTTTCATTTGTTTTTCATGAGCAACACAGATGTTGTTTGGCAACATCCATACAAAGCACCATAGATAAAAACCGTAACAGCACAGCGGAAATGGATGAAGTCTATTTTTTTTAGCAGAACCAAAGATCTCCAAAGTTTTATGCAGTCTTTGCCAGGGAATGAGGGGAGATTAAATGAGTTTGGGGTCTCTGTTTGTGTAGTTTCATCCCTCTCACATGGAAACAAAAGAAAAACCTCTGGAGATTTATTTCTCATGCTGGAAAATCCAGTAGGCAGGAAAGTACATTCTTTTAAATCCACTGAACAGTTTAAGTTTATTCAGTTGTACTGCATATGTACTTTCTGCAGATGTAAATCAGTAATGGAAAGACTAATATCAGAGTTTGCAATGGACGTGTAGCCCACATGTGAATTGCAGCATAGAAACTTCCAATTTTTGATAGCTACGTGCCGCAGTCCTTATACCAAACACCTTTTTTCCACAAGGATCTGAAGAGTTTACATACATAAAACACACCTTTTGTTCACCCAGAGTATAAATTGCACATTAATAGCCACAAATTAATTTTGGAGTAAAATCGCCTCTTGTGCATTCTTCTCTGCTCCTGGCCTACACATGTGTACTCTCGATAACCTTACAGACAGATTATGCGGCAGTTAAACTAAAGACTATATTCATATACTACATGGTTGAGGGCCAGCCCTTTCTCAAGCACTGTCACTCGGGACTATTCCATTTCATTAGCCTTAACTACATCCTCTTAATATCTCACTAAATAATTCATATGATTTTTCAGCCTCTTTGGCATTTAAGCCTTTGAATCCTGTACTAACAGACAATTAATGTCTCCCTTTAGATACCTCATAGCCAAGCTATGTATATATTTAGCTGTTTTATCTTTCCTCATAAATTCAGCCATTTAATAATTGTTTTTCTGTTCTCTGAATCCATTCCAGTTTGGCACAATCACCCTTATAGTAAGTTGCTCAAAACCGTATGTATTTTTTAGGTATGGTCTCACCAGAACCACATGGACAGGGTTAGAAAACCTCTCTTCCCCATGACCTAATGCCCGCAGCTTGTAATTACATTTTTTCTTGCTACCATATTGCACTGAAAAGTCACGTCAAATGTCTTATCTGTGTCTCTTTCAAAACCGTTTTCCGTATCTCTCCCTTCCTTTCTTTCTGCACATTTCTCCTTTTGTCCTCATTTGGCAGTAACTCATTCCCCAGAATTGTTTACATTGTATGTTTCTAGTTATAATAGAAGAATGATGGCTTAAGATACTAGTAAAATATTTGAGAAGTCTGTGCTTACTTTCCTGCTCTATGGAAAAGGAGGCAATATAACTTTACATAACTAAATGGTGCTGTGAGCATAAGTGCATCTAACCACTGCAAAACACCTATATGTGCTGATATTGGGAGAGTTTAAATGCCATAGATAAAGTCTTTTTTGTTGTGATGGTGTTTTCAATTTCAGTAAATATTTGAATAGTATTTTCTTCCCAATTTATCTGGGAGTTCAGAGAATCAGCTCCTAAGCACCTGCCAAATATCTGCATAGGTTTAGCATGATGCTAGGTAGGTTGACACAGAAAATAAAAGGCATCTTGACAAAAGAAAAGAAATTCCCAAATGTCTATATAGTCTCTGAATGTCTGTGCAACTGTTCTTCAAATAAACTTTTCTGAGAAACATAGACTCACTAGCAACTGGTGCTGGTCTTGTACAAGGCAGTAAAATTACCCAAAGTGTCTTACAGCCTGCTGGTGCTTAGAGCTGTGTCTGTTAGCCTTCAGAATGGCTACAGGGGGTGGGCTGGTTGTTCCTTGTAGCAACTGCAGAAGCATTAATGCCGGCTTCTGAGTATACCAATCTGGAAGCCCCTCCCTGGTGTTTATTTAGCAGGTAAACTCACATCTACGTCTATGAGCTGATAGGTACAGTACACATGCACCTGTGTATAGCGCTGTGAGCCTGAGAACTGGCTATCAGTATTCAAAAACCATATTAAGAGTAAACATTTTCTGATATTTTGAGGAAGAGCCTTATTTGGTAAGACATCCAAGCACATCTGCAGGCAGGAGCTCTAGTTACATAGGTGTCCACTTCTTTAAATAAAATCTTAGAATGCCATATGCATACTTCCAAGAGTTACCTCATAAGAAAAAATAAAATATTGCAAAAGTATAATAAAACCATGGAAAGAGATAATATTGATCTCCAATAAATGTTTCCTTTTTCAGTACTAAATGTTAATCCTTCCCAAGGTGAGTTTTGCTGCTACCTGAAATGAAGCCTGCAGGTGCACATGGATGGTCTCAGGAAAAAGACAGTCGTTCTCTGCACTTTTTTTACCCGTTATAGGAACAAGGTTGTTCACAGTGGAAAATTGTGCATCCTTGTCTTCAGTAAATAATTCTTACTCTGTAAATGTGAAGGTTTCATTATCAGCACCCAAAATGTCAAATACCTGCTGCAATGGTTAGTTGCAGGGTTGTGAGATATTTTTCCTGCTGTCAGAGTGGACAGTTCAGAGACAAACAGGCTTCTGCATGAGCCCCACGTGGCATATTTGAATGTAAAATATCACTGTCTGTGTTTATGTCACCCTGTGTTTATGTCACACAAAGTCAGCATCAGTTACCGTTTCTACAGTTGAGCTTAAATGTTTTCTTTATCTATGTTTATGCTAGTAAAACAACATGCGTGGGTGCAATGATTTAAGTGCATCTTAATTTTTTACCTCTCCCAGCTAGCAGGCTCTGAGGAACTGCCAGTGGGTAAATGTGAGTAAAAGGTTACCTTGAGACTAGGGATAAAATATATGGGTGCATTTACAGCTAAGTGTACTTTAGGCCCCTAATCTAGTGAACCATACATATAATCTTTTAACCCTGAAAATGGATCTTGTCACATGACTTTCATGGTAGTTATTCAAAAATGCTGGACTTAACATGCGCCTCATTTTCAATAGCCATAAAATAGGCTTCACTAAACTCTTCAGGATGTTGTAATATTTAACTTCTACTGGTGTATGTGTTTAAGGAATGCCTTGAGGTCTCAGATAATGAGATGAATAAGAATCTGCCACTGTGTTGAAATTCGAGGGAAAAATCCTTACTGTATTCTTAGCAAATTTTTATTTTATTATCTGTGGGCTTGCACTGAGAATGTTTCTGTCAGCTCTTCTTTCAAACCAGGATTCACTGGCACAACGGAACAAGGTTTTAATTTGCTCAGAAATTAAGCTGGCAACTGTCAAATAAAGAGGCTCTTACCTGTCTGAACCAATCCCTGGTTTTGACACATGGCACTGGCTGTTGCTTCATTTGGAAATATCACAAATGTTATGTTTTGTAACTGACAGCCTAATTACTGTCTAGTGATTAGAGTTTGGCATAATAGACTGTCTCTTGGATTGCTTTAGCTGTTAATGCTTTGCATGAACATTTCATAACTTAAGATCATAAAATGTAAAGCTAAATTAATTCACAGGCGTGAAAGGACCTGAAAAGTTTAACCTTGACCACATTTTTCCAGCCAGTTACCCATTCCCAGTAACTCTCTCTTGTTACAGCCCATGCAAATGCTTTCAAAAAGAAAAGTTGTATCACCAACACCACTAAAATATAAATGTCTGCGCACACAGTGCATGACAGGTTTTATGTAGGCAGAATCCTCCTCCTCCTCCTCCCCACTGGCCTTAAAAATGCTTTTTTGTTTCAAATTGTATAACTCTCTTGGCAGTTACAGATGTGCCAAGAGTCCAGCTTTGGCTGGGATGGGTTTTCTTTGTATCGGTTACAGCGGACCCTGCCAATGTCTCAGCTCTGCTGGCTGCGGAGGGCTGTTGTTCTCCGAGTGCAGCAGCACCTCTTTTGGCTGCTTGTTGCCCATCGCTTCAGCCTTACTCATGGCCTCAGATGTACAGGCCTGCTGCTTCTAGCTGCTTCCACACCTCAGCGATGCTGGTACAGGCAGGAGCAGATGTAGATGCTTGTTGAGGAGGGACAGAGTAGTGGCTGCCTCAAAACCAGAAGAGCCAAGCTGTCAGATGTCTCAGTGAATGCATGCTGGCAGAGGCAGAGGCCATGCCGAGTCCAGAGCTGAAAGGAAAGCCGAAGGGGACACTGCAAAATTATGAAGGAATCATTTGGCCTTGTTGCTGCAGGAATGGGTCACCTGCTGGCCTGAGCATCCAAAGCAGACAACAGAAGAGGACTGAGCAAGCAGGCAGATTTTTACCACTCTGTTGTGTGTAATGTTGTAAAATGGAAGGACCAGCAACCAAGTATCAGAACCTGAACCTTTACCCTAGTTTTTTTAGGCTGAACCGTTTTGACATCTGCCTCTAGGGAGTGTTTATGTGTGGTGTAAAAATGATCCAAACTGCCAACACATCAAAAAGCAAACAGAGCAATAAAGGTTGGGCTATTTTTGTTTGTTTTGTTCAACACGCTTCATGAGGAGAGAGCTAGCTGGCTAATGAAATTATATATAAACCTGTTATGTGAATCCCTACATAAATATAAAATCCAAGTTCAGTTTACAAAGTGACTGGTAGGGAATTACAACAGTATTGAATCATGACTATTTGGACAACCTTCCACTCTTTCAGAGAATGCTAATAAATCATAAAGGAGTTGTAGATTTTAGCACAAACGATTAATGATAGCAGAAATCTGATCTCTCTTCTTCACTGGTTTGTCTTTAACTTTGGGAACAAGAAGAATACCCTGTGCTTGTCCTGTATGTCCTGTAATCTACCATGGGCAGTAATCAGGCCACCAGTCAGAAACAAGGCTGCCCGGGATTTCAAGCATGCTGACAACTGGAGTGGGTCTATGTAAGTAGAGAGCTTTTCAGATGCTGAACAGATACAGACAAGGAACAGACCACCTCCCTGTCAGAGGTAAGTTGTAAGATTTTCCCTGAGGTATGGCCAAAGTAGATAGAGAAAGTAGTAGAGAAACTGTGCACTACCCCTCTTTGCAGGTTAAATTTCTTTCCTGTTTGCAACACAAGATTTAGGCAACCAAACAGAAAACTAAAAAGAATTATCTATGGAGAATGTTTCATGAAGATGCTCTAAAAATTGTTTAGCAAAGCCCTTGAGAATAATCTGAAAAATAATGGGGTTATTCAAAAGAAATTAGGGTCTGTTTCTGATGGATCAAACAGACTGGGTGTATTAGTAATTTTTGTACACAAGCAGCAGTGCAACTAATGCTAACTAATATGGAACACAGGTATGCCTCTCTACTACAGCTTCTTCCCCCAGTGTTCACATCAAGGAATATTCCACCTATCAACATCAGTATTGTTTTTTATAGCAACAAGCATTACAGAAACACACTTATTTGCCCTTTAGCCATGACTCAATCAAGAATCACTGCAGACTGTCCTCGTCACATATCACAGCTGCTCCCATTCAATTTGCCTTTTGGGCTGGGTGCAGGAGATTAACATTCACCTTAAAAGTAAATAAAATTTAATTGTTTTTGAAACAGTTCATTCCACCTAGCTATCTTCAGTTTAGTAGCTGAATGCCAGTGCATTTCAATATTAACCCCTACAGCTAGATGAGATGGCAGATAGAGAAGCAGAAACTTTGGAAATTTTGATGGGGTTTTTTTTTGGCTTCCATTATTTAGAGCTGCAAGGACTAATAACAGAAAAAAAATATTGATGTTTGAAGTTTCACTTGAATGCATTCCTGGGACATAGGCTATGAAAAGATGGGTCAGTGGTTTTCAAATAAACCAACTGATGCAAATGTTAAATAAGAGTCTTGTGCTTTATTGAAGCAGTCCTATGGGAGACTACTTAATCTAAGTACTTGAGAGTTGCTGGGAACTAGCCAGTAGCTCTTCCTTGGAAACTGGATATTCACCTCCTCCCATGTACATGTAGATAGCATGAAGATGTGAAGATCGTGCATAGCCTGGATCCAGCAGGTACATACAGTCATTAAAAGCAGTCCTCTTGGTTGTCCTTCAGGATTAATTGATGCAAAGGGAAAGTCTCTGAACTTCAGGCTGCTGGTATAGCTTGTATTAGCCAAAGAGCACTGCACAAAGCTGTTCAGTGATCCGTGAAAGATGAATCTGTCTCTGTTTGTTTCCTAGAGGACAAAAACATGGGTGTGAAGCACAGACTGCTAATAGCACTAATTGTCAGGTTTATTTGCAACTTGTTAAAATGTCAAGAATTAAAGAAACATTCTGGGCTGGGCTCTGAGCTTTGTAACACCGGTGTAAATTGCATTAATGGATAACTGTGCTTACAACAGATCTGAAAATCTGTGCATTAGGTAGAAACAGCTATCATTTGTATTGGTTTCTTGTCATGACGGCTTTTAATCACAAAAATGCCTGGGCCACACTGATTTGAGGAAACTTGCACTCTCTCCGTAGTTGTTATGTAGGTAAATATTGTGGTTTAAGTGCTAAAATGCACACAGTTGAAAAATAATTATCCATAGTGTTAGCCAAGAAAAACTTGGCAAGCACTCTAATGCCATAGAGCTGGAAAGTTATAAAGCACCTTTATTCTCTTAAATACTTAGGATTAGATAAAATAGGTCAGTCAAAGACACCTTTTCAATTAGAATTATGTATAACGACCTTTTTTTTTCTTAAAAAAGGAACATTTTTTCCAAATTTTGAACTGAATTAAAAAATCAGTTTACATTTATTTATTTATTCTGTGACTTTTCTCTGAGGAAGCATATTTTCAGGAATAATAACTAAGACTGCACACTTAGAGTAAATACTACAAAATATTTAAGGAAAATTAATTCTGGTGTATGCTAAATCAAGATTTTGACCTTAAGTGTTATTTTCTAAGCTCATTTAAACAGAAGCAAACACACCAGGCTTAAAGTGTGTTTACGTAAACATTTATTATGGGTGTTTATAGATAGGTATATGAGATAGACATTTGAACACTCAAATATTAATATTGAATACTTCCTATATTGCCATCATTGAAAAATTCCCTTGGGTTCAAAAAATTTGTGAATTAGAATAGTTTCACAATTTTGGCATGATTTTGAATAGATACATTCCTGGAAATAGCAGTCGCTAACAACAATCTGTAAAATACAAGATAAAATACAAAATTCAGCTAGTGAGTTGCTCACTACAATTCATTTTAATAACTAAAATTCAAACATTTTATTATAAATATTAATGATCACTTGTTGTAAAACGCAGCAGTAATTTCTTAAGTTTCTGAGTTTAAAACTATAGGCTTTTCACATGAAAAACATTTGGTATTTACCATTCTGTCTTGATAGCATTGACAGAAATGATTCAAAGATATCCTAATGTCAAATGCAAAATTTTTTATATAGATTTTTCTTTGCTGTAGCTTAACAAAGTTTATTCTTCATTGTACTGCAAGATAAATAGCATTATTTCCTAGGCAACCTTAGCTAAAATAAATATGTTTGTACTTTGTGGAAGAAAGGGGTTACTTTATCAGTACCAAATGCAAAGTGTCCCAAGTTTGTTATCAGCACACGGTGAATATTTGCCTTAAGATGAACTTAATATCAGCAACCTTACAAATGAGCAAATAAAAAAAAGACACTGATAAAAATGTGCTGAAAGTGTTCCTTTTGTCAAATGCAGTTAAAATGCACTGTGCGTTGTGCTCTGTTGCACTTTGAGGCTAGACAGGGTTACTCCGTTTGCAGTCTATTCTATTTTAACTTCCCAGGACCCAGTGGAGGCCTGGGAAGACTCAAGAGTTCTGGTGACAGACACTGGAGATCTGTTATCTTTAAATGAAGTGTTTTAGGGCCATTCCAACCTGAATTTGTGTATCCAGGTCTTTTGGTTAAGCCCAGAGGAGATCCAGCTGGTGTTCTGGCAGTACAAAACCTCCTCATGTTGCCTCCTCCATATGCTCCAACTCTGGCTTAGATAGTGCACCTGTAGGATTGAGAGGGAATTTCCCTCACCCCACCCCACCCCACTCATTTGCTTTCAAGCTTGACTTATCTTGTTCTGCTGGGATTGCCAACAAAGTTTTAAGTCATGGTATTTTTTATCTTTATGCAACCGAAAATAAAATTGAAGCTACTAATTCATTCTATATGCAGCCTGGAACAATCACTAAATCTTCACATGCTTTGCCCCTTTCCAGTTCAACTCAGTGATCTAAAGCCAAACAGTTATGTTTCTCAATACTAATTCCATCATCCCAGAAAAACTGGTTTTCTCCAGCTGCATTACTGGGAAATGATAAAAGAACACACTGGAAAAACAAGAAAATATGTTTGTTTGTTTGTTTTTTCTTTCAAGTTAAACTGAAGCAGTGCTTTGAAAGAGTTAAACCAAAATGTGACATTGTCCTGGTTTGAGGTAAAACAGAACCAATTTTGTTCAGTAACTTCGCTTCTTAGCTGGGCCTCTCTAACTACCGAAATTAACTGCATATTGTGCAGACAGTATTCACTCTCTCAGAGTGACAGGACCAATTGTTTATAGCTGATGCCCAGGCATGGGATGCAGAGAGGCTCCTGCTTATACTTATTGCTATAACCCCCAAGGCCAACCGACTTTGTTATTTGCCCCGTTGGAGGGTCGGAAGTGGAAAAGTATAGTGGGGTCCCACCTGCAGGGAGGAGTGGACAGGACAGGTGACCCAAAACTGACCAACAGGGTATTCCATCCCATCTGCCTCACGCTCAGTATAAAAGCTGAGGGATCAAAGGGTCACGGGCTCTTCCTTCAATGGCCGACGTCTGAGGTGGACTCTGTCTGCCTGTGATCCCGATCCTGAATCCAGATCCGGAATCCAGTTCCCGTCCGTCACTGAGTCCAGCCTGGGACTGCCCCAGTGCCAACCAGTGACGTGATTGTCATCTCGGGAGCTTGATACGGTTTTTTATATTTTTCATTATTTCTTTTTATTTTATTATTAATATTTCATTAAAGTAGTTTAATTCCTTCTGAACTCATAAGTCTCTTTTTCCTCCTCTGCCTCTCTCTTTGAAGAGGGGTAGAGGGGAGCATCTGTCGGTCCCATCTGGGGTCCCTCAGGTCCTCAGTAGTGGATTTGGCCTAAACCATGACAGACATGAGAATTTGTTCAGCTAACTTCTCAGTTCTATAGGTTTCCTCTGGAAATTTCATGGATTTCTGCCAGTCAGCTGCTGCAGAGGCTGGATGGATCATAAATACATGTCTGGAGCCTGGGGTCCTGTCCTTGGTGCCTTATGCAGGTTATAGAGACATACTGTCACCCCAGCCCCCATCTGCATCCAAATGTTGTTCTCTCTCCTCTATTTTAATACTGATGAAACATCATCACCATGAACCTCCTTCTAATAAAAGTCCAAAACGGGAAGAAACAACTTAAACCCTTAATGACCGTTTTCAGGTTTATGCTGAATTTAGGATGGAAAACTGAAATGAAACTTTAAATTTCATTAAAATAAAACTAAAAAAACCCAAACCAAACCAAACCCCAAAACACAACCACAACCCAAAGCCTTTATCATGAAAAGCAGTATTGTGTGATCCTGATTTTGATTGTATAAATCAAAACACATGAACAAAAAAAAAGTTTCCTGTAACTTACCCCTCTGACAGGGAAGAGAATCAGCTCCCATCCCTTGGATCCTGAAGAGAAGTAGAATCAGTGCAGGGCAAGATGAGGAAAAAGTCCTGCTGAGGTGCAGGCTGCTAACAGGCAACACTAGGCAGGGATGGTGCTCAAAACTTTCGGCTGCCATCATGTCATGAAATGACCAGGCTGATGTGGTTCTGTATCAGGAGCCTAGAGCCAAGGCTCAGTGGAGACATCAGTGGAGACATGCCCTTTGGGGCCTTCCTCAACAGCTTGGTTTCACATTCACTGGGCATCTTAAACTCCTAGGAACCTTTTTAAAATCATAAGTATCCTCAGAATCTTAATAGATACAGATGATTTTTTAAATAGACAACTTCTATGAATCCCATTTAATGATGAAGAAATGCCACGCTCCTGCTCCAGTGCCTATCAGATGACATGGCCCTACACCTACATCTGTCACTTGATGCAGTCCGGAAGAACAGGGTCATTCAGAAGGTTGCTTTCCTGGGGCAGACTCTCCAGCTTTGAAAATAAACATCTCATTTTTTTCCTGACATTTCATTTTGATAGTGACTTGAATGCACTTTGGCATTTGTCTAGCAACAAAAGATAATTGCATGAGGGTGAGACGGTTTCAGAGGGCCCTTCTATTACATGTCTGGAGTTCCTGTTGGGATTGCTTGCTGCCTCTTGATCTCCTCAGTGATCTTCCATTCTGTGAAGTATCATGCAGCACAGCAGATGCAAGCAATCTACATTCATTTAAGACTTCAGTGGGAATAATATTTTCTTTTTGCATTTTATTCTATCTATAAATCTTTTCTATGGAAGCTTTAAAAAAAAAGTAAAACTAATATGACATCTTAATCACCTATTTATTTTATATCTCAAATTATACATCCTACTGCTACAATATGAAAGTAAGCAAACTTAAAAAAACACAGCAAGCAAAGTCTATAGTTACTGTATTCACTCTAAGTTTTTTTGTGCCGTCAAATATTGCCTAGAGACTTTGAACAAAACTCTGCCATCTGTATCTGTCATGCTGTTTGTCAGAATGGCAGCCTGATCATATTACTATTTTTTTAAGGGATAGCTTGCTGGCCTATCACTCAACTCCTATCCTGTAGGCAGTTTTTTGTCCGGATTTAGCTCTTTAATCTCTCCAGCTATGTGGATTTCCAGGAATTTAAACTCTCACCAGTCTAAGTCTTAATGGATTTCAGAGCTTTCCTGCCATTCCAACACATTAAGGAAGAGTCTCCAGGGAAAATGCCATGTTTATGTTGCACTGTACTACCTCTTGAAGATTGCAGCGTGTTCCCTATACTGCCTTACTATGATTATACGGTCATGACCAGACCATCACCTGGCCTCCACTTTGTTCTTCATTTCCTCTGTTTGGAAATTCACTCCATATGAGAGTGAGAGGAGAGAAAGGGTCTGAATTCACTTCAATGTCTGACTATTCCTAGGTCAGGCTAAAAAAGGCAGATGTGCTATGTTTTGTTCTTTTCCTTTTCCTTCTGTGTGATTCCACCAAGAATCCTTAACACTGATACTGCAAGGAAATTACAAGTCATGGCTCCCTCCTGATTTTGCTGATATGCTCTAAAAATATGAAATGGAATAAAAGAAGAATATACATTCTTATGTAGGTGTCCATAATGCTCTACTGACAACGTGATCTTTATTAATACCTTGCTCCCTGGTTTAACGTAACAAGTATGCAATGTGAGGTAGACGTGTTCACAACATTGGTAGGTGTGTTGGCACTGTTTTTTTGGAACCTGTAGGGGTGTAATGAGGTGCAAATCTCCAAAGGCTTTATACTTAGGTTGGGTTTCCATATGGATTTAAAATGTATTCAAACATCTTGAATAAATTGAGAGAAGAGCGCCTTCCTCAAGACATTTGGCACTTTAGATGCAATCAGAAACCAAAAGTGAAAAGGACTTATTGAAATGGTTCTTAACTTCAAAAACCAGTGCAATTGGGAGGTAATTGTAGGAATGGGGAAGTTTCAAGGGTTACAGGAAATGCAAAAACCTGTCTGCATGTGACCATCCAATTCAAACCTCTGCACCACCAAATCTCTTCACCTCTTTAGCCAGCTTTGTTAGCTTCCCTCATGCTGAACACTCAGAAGAATTAGAGCACCAAACTTTATTCATCTTATTCTTCTTTAATGTTAACATTAAGTTTTGGTATAAGGATGAATCAAAAGGTTTTTATGTGCCAAGAATTGAGTCCAGAGTTCTGGATCCCTTCTGCAACAGCAGATAATTTTGCTCACACCTAAAGCATATGCTTTACTTCATGTATTAGTTTCTCATACAGTAGAAATCCAGAGACATGCAGTTAGGTCCTGGCAATAAAAACAGGGGTGCTGATTTGCAGACGCTTGATTTTAAAATAAATTCATTAGAAATTTATGTATATCCAAGTACCCTGAACTTGCAGCTGGTTCCTATTTTTCTTACTGTCAAGCCCCAAATCATTGTACTGAACACTCTATGTTTTTGGAAGTGTGGTTGTGAATTTAAACGTTGTGTCTCAAGCCCATTCCTGGCATTAAATTGAATGTGCAAGTCAATCCATATTGGACTGAATTTGATCTCACACTGAGGCAAGTCAGAGCTAAATATACTGAAGTCAATGGAACTGACCCTAATGTCATAACTTCTATATCAGTTGAATTACACTTACTTCAATGCAGTCAATTTTGATTTACACTGATTGAATGAGATCAGAGTTAGACCTCATGTTAAAGTCTTCATTTTTCTTTTGATTTTAGTAGAAATCCCAATACAGCAATTCAGAAATAGGATGAAATTTTTCTGCTAAAAGTGCTGGTTGAGTTTCTTTAAAATTAACACATGAATAGTTTTCTATTGTCTCTATATCGAAATGCATGCTGTTAGCTAAGAGTGAGAAATATTCTGCAGCATTAAATCATATTTTACAGTTCAATCATCTGGAAGGTCTCCATATGTCATATTTACATTCACTTCCTATTTAATGCAATACAGATTTTTTAGATGCATCAACCTTGAAATAAAATAACATATGGAGAATCCTATGTAGTTATTCTGTTTAATGAAATGGTATGCTTTTGTTTTACAAAAGAATTTTAATGGGGAGAGTGCAAGACCCTGAAACAGGACAGTGTTTCTTTAAATCAACTTTTTTCCATTTTCATTGCCCAGCTCAAGCTGTGAAATAGTCCCAGAAAACGTGGTTTCATGTATTCTATCCAAGCTAATGATTTATCAAATTCAGTAATCACAATGAATGAACATGAAGTTTTACTTGAATACTTGATACTGAAGCTCAGATATCCCGAAGTGCCCTTTTATGATCTCTGTGCTTGTCTTAAAAATGCAAGTAACTTAAATTCCATTCTCGAGTGCTTCCTGACAAACAACTGCTGCTGTTGTAACCTAGGATGATATATAAATGCTCGGTTTCTGAGCATAGTTCAGTCATCTTTATGGATAAAATGTGCAGTAGTACATGTTTCTATTGAAAAAAGGAGGATTATTTTAGGGACTGTAGGAAGTGACAAGATAAAGAATGAATCTGTGAGCTTCCAAAAAAAAAAATAAATCTGGAGCCATGTTCCACCTCCATTTAGAAATATAAAACTCCTCTGTATTGTATAAATCAAGATTTAGCCTGAAGAGTTCAGTGTGGTTTATGTCAAGGCATCTTGAACTGATGGAACTATTGTGGACCCACATGATTACAAATAAAAAAAAATGCAAAGAATTAAATGTAGCTATGTTTGTAAAAAGGAATGCTACAAACAGATTAGCTTTGTAAGTCAACCATCACATTCACATCTGTTGGAAGTAAATGCAGCTCCTATGGAAATGTCTGGGTGGCATTCAATATGGTTCACAGAAAGTAAGCTGGGCAGAAAAAAAGGCAGTCCTAGTTGTCTCTTACTACTGTACTAAGGAAAGCCTGCATTTTTGGGCTCGATTCCCTGGACTTTAACGGAGGAGCTTTGGAGGTACACCAGTATTATTTCAAGGTGGTTCATTACCAAGAAGCTTGACAGAATAACAGTCAAGTTTCTGTGTATTTGTGTGTGTACAGCACCCTGTCTCTTGTTCACATTAATAACTGTATCATTAAAAAATGATCCATTAGTTTGCTGCTGAATACTTAGGCAAGAAGACTGCTCTTCACAAATGAGAATGTTACAAAAGACCCCCACCAGTGCCCAGTTTCTACACTGGAACAACATCTCTCTGCAAGCAAAATATGCTGAAGTGCTTAAAGGTGGGAATGACTAGTAATGCAAGAAGACTGTGATCACACCAGGCTTTGGGGAATGGAACCTCTAGGTAGACCTACTGTTTACTGTTAGATTTGCCATCTTGGACAAAAGGCAGACCAGTGGAGACAAAAACAAGCTTCAGACACACTAGTACACTTCATGTAACAAGGCAAAAACACTTGAACTCCACTCACTCTTCCTTAAATAACAAGGAAAATATTTTTGTGTCCTTGACTGTTTGGTTAGTATCAAAACCAACCATCCAATGCTTAGTAATTGCTGTGCTGCCAGTACTATTCATGCATTTAACTTATGGCCAGAGGTAAGCCTTGTGGCTCCTATCCCCATAAAACACAGGACTTTGCCAGGATAGACATCTATACTGATTTGGCAGGACAACAGCTGAGGTCTGGAAGCAGCCAAACATTGTGTCCCTGATACCATACATGCTGCACACCTTGCAAATATTGGTTAGACGTAAGCTGATCGATATGTCTGGATTTACACTGTATTGAGCTGCATTGACTCAGGGGTTTATTGTCTCAGGTTCCTCATGTGTAGTAACTCCCTAAACTGCCTTTTGTTGCATGGTGTAAACACAGTCTATGTAAATGCTAGTCTTTTTGTGTGTTTGGGACATGCAGGTGAAGGTATTTCTCTTCCATCTTGAGAGGGCTTCCCAAATCCTTTGTTTTGAAATTTTGTTTCAAGCAAAAATCTTCTTCAAACTCACTGGCTTGATTGCGGTTTTGCACCACAATGCGGTTTTGAGTTGTCTCCTTAACAACCAACTCATCACTATTTAGTTTTTGTATGGCCGTACCAGTGAGAGTGGTCACACTGAATCACAGGCACAAACTTTAAAAGTTAGGCTTTATCTAGACACTGCTGCCTGCTACCAATACCAATATCACTGTAGATTATGAACGTTCATTTGGCACTGCCTGCTACTGTTGATATGATGTGGGCTTTACTCCCTTCCCTATATTTTGCAGACAAGCAGCTAATCAGTCTGACCATTTGCTGAGTGAGCTGACAACGGCAAGAACCAGATGTTAAATTCTAGAATTTATTTTTCCAGTAGGGTCATTTAGGTCTCTGATTTGTTTCCTAGCTCTTCTTAAGTCTTTTATCTGCCTTCTTGGCTGATTTCCATCACAACAATAAAGCATTTATAAGTCTTAGTTTCCCCATAATCATCATCTCCAACTGCAATTCCAAGAAGTCCCCTGTGTAACAATATGAAGGTTTTATTTTCCTTGCGAAAGCTGTGAATGAGGTACAGATTTTGTTATGTCAGATACAATATTCGTATCTTGTTTATAACTGCTCAAAAGAACATACTGTGAAGCTTCATTCACAGAATTGACATTTCAAATTTATCAGAACAGGATTTACACTCTGATGTTTGCACAATTACAAAAGTTATCTCTGATGGGTGGAGGAACAAGTTTGTTTTGGGTGGAGTGAATCCATCCAAGTCTCCATCGGGAGCAAAGAAAGGACACAACAACCTGGGATAGCCTTTGCAATCATACTGATAACAGACAGTCACCCTGAAAATACTGGGGGCAGGGGTGAGGGGGGGGAAGCGGGGGGAAGAAATTAGACACCACTCATTTTCCTAATAAGGGCTCTTATTCTTTACTTACTTTCATCCAGAGATTAATTTTAAATAGGGCAAACTGGCAAGAAATATATATAAACCTTTTCAAGAGTGCAATCTCTGGTTTATGCACAACTGCCTGCCTCCTCCTTTTCTGAAGTGACCTATATGCAAATGCCAATTTGCTGCCAGTGTGAAAGCTCCACTTTAAATTACACAAAACACCAATTGTCTTAGAGGTTTTCTTCTGCTCCATGGATGCCAACATATCCATGATCTATTTTACTCCTTTTTTTCAATGGCATTGCATAAGGAGGAACAGATTCTGCATAACATATGTGGACAGACCAGTATTCTGTAACTGAGTTCAAATGCTGGGGGTGACTTCAAAGAATTGCAGTCAGGTTCAGTTCTGGAGTTCATCAGAAATTTCAAATTATTTCCAAGGTATCAGAAAGAACAAAATCCTATAAGTCTGTAAAATAGCCACAAATCTTGTAGGAAAGCTTTTTTTAACAGCAAGACATCCAATAATTTTGTTCCCAGACTGTTACATTTTCGTCTAGAAATAACTGCTATCTGCATTCAATTAAAATAATTTTGATTTTAGATTAAAACAACAAAATAAGGAACAATGCAAACTTTCCATAAAAGACCACAACATCTATATCCTCTTTGTATTTAGTGAACTATATAAGAAAGCGAGTGCCTCTGTCTTTTCTTTACTTAAATACGAAAAATAATAGAAACATTCCAAATGCTTAAATATTGATTTTGACTTTGTAACTTAAGTGAGGAGAAATTTCAGGTTACAGCTATTCGCCTTCCTGAACTGATTCATTCTACCTTAATTGAAATCTACAGTATAAATCTTAAAATAAAAACAGAAAACAAATTAGTTTTCTGAAAATCACAGCATCTGTTCCTTGTTTTCTTATGGTAAAGGAGTCATACTAAATACGAAAATAGTAGTGTTTATCTTTGTCAGAACACTAGCAAGAATTTCTATCCTCCCTTCTGCCTAAATGGGAATGATTATAACCAGAATGTTTCCACTTTGTGCCTTTTCCAGATATGGATGTCAGGGAAAGAAAATGACATGAGACAAGTGTTATTTTATGCCCTGAGCATACCACTTTACACGGTGGCTTTTAGAACTCTGTTTACAGAAAGCTAAACTCTTCATGTTATGGAGAGAAAATAGCTACAGGAGTTGATTACAGGATCAAACTGTTTTCTTAAAATGTACCAGAAGCTTAGCAATGTCCACTAAAATACGGCTTTGAGGAGGACATAAGCAATTGTTATTTGAAATGCCAACTAAACCTCCAAAACTTTCTAGTCCTGTTATGAAATTCTTCCTAATTAAAGTTTACAATCCATTTAGGTATAACCTTCATTTATTATGAATGGCAAGATGTGATTGATAGCCACACTGGTAACCATTTAGGTAGAAAGCTGCTATGTTTGAAACAACAGGAACCACAAAATAATATTCAAGTTCTCTTCAAGCGATCGAAGGATTGTGCATCTATTGCAGACCATTGCTCTATTGTCCTAGCTTTCATTTTATAAAGAATTGCAGTATATTGGCTTACAGAACAAAATAATAGCTTTGAATTGTAAGAGCAGGTTATGCAACTAACATATAGCCTTTACTGATCAGAAAATCTGGTAATATACTAGACTAATGGACGTGGCTGAAAAGAAATTCTGCTCCGTTTTCTTGATCTTTCTTCATCCACTGTGCTGTAGTAAATGACTGACTGCAACCATGATTTTAGAGGAAGATAGTATCTTTTTTAAGAGCAACTTCTATGGGTAAAAGAAACAGTCAAGGCTTTGGGCATGCAGATTCCTAAAGAGAAACAACAATTTCTCAGCCATAGTAGATGTTGAGAATAATTGTCTGAATTTAACTTATTTTAAGCAGACAGTCTGAAAGAAACAGTGGTTGGTGTTACTGGAGAAGTAGGAGATGTTATTGTGGAGAGAGGTGATCATATGATTATCTCCAACAAGGCCAAAGAGACATCTAGGTAATTACTGACCACTGATAACAAAGAGGATGACTGGAGGTGTTGTTGGATATCCTAAGTTACTCAATGACTTTTTTTGCCTCAGTCTTCACTGGCAAGGACTGCAGCCGCACTGCCCATGATGTAGAATGCAAAGGCAAGGATTGGGAAAATGAAGAACTGCCCACTGTAGGTGAAGATCAAGTGCGAGACCACCTGAGGAACCTGAAGGTGCACAAGTCCATGGGACCTGATGAGATACATCCACGGGTCCTGAGGGAACTGGCAGATGAAGTCGCTAAGCCACTAGCCATCATATTTGAGAAGTCGTGGTGGTCTGGCGAGGTTCCTGCCGACTGGAAAAGGGGAAACATAACTCCATTTTCAAAAAGGGAAACAAGGAAGACCCAGGGAACTACAGGCCAGTCAGTCTCACCTCTGTGCCTGGCAAGATCATGAAGCAGATCCTCCTGGAAACTCTGCTGAGGCACATAGAAAACAAGGAGGTGATTGGTGACAGCCAGCATGGCTTCACCAAGGGCAAGTCATGCCTGACAAATTTGGTGGCCTTCTACGAAGGGCTTACAGTGGCAGTGGACAAGGGAAGACCAACTGATGTCATCTACTTGGACTTGTGCAAAGCGTTTGACACTGTCCCACATGATATCCTGGTCTCTAAATTGAAGGTACATGGATTCGATAAATGGACCACTCAGTAGATAAAGAACTGGCTGAACACTCAAAGAGTCGTGGTCAACAGCTCAATGTCCAAGTGGAGAGCAGTGATGAGTGGTGTTCCTCAGGGGTCGGTACTGGGGCATGTACTGTTCAACATCTTTGTCCGTGACTTGGACAGTGTGGTCAAGTGCACCCTCAGCAAGTTTGCCAATGACACCAAGCTGTTTGGTGAGGTAGACACGCTGGAGGGGAGGAATGCCATCCAGAGGGACCTGGACAAGCTGGAGAGGTGGGCCCAAGCCAACCTCATGCAGTTCAACAAGGCCAAGTGCAAGGTCCTACATCTGGGTCGGGGCAATCCCAAGCACAAATACAGGCTCAGCGGGGAATGGCTGGAGAGCAGCCCTGAGGAGAAGGACCTGGGTGTGCTGATTGACAAGAAGCTCAACATGAGCCAGAAATGTGCGATCACAGCCCAGAAGGCCAACCGTATCCTGGGTTGCATCAAAAGAAGTGTGGCCAGCAGGTCTAAGGAGGTCATTCCACTCCTCTATTCCACTCTCGTGAGACCCCACCTGGAGTACTGCATCCAGCTCTGGAGTCCCCAACATAAGAAGGACATGGACCTGCTGGAGCGTGTCCAGAGGAGAGCCACGAGGATGATCAGAGTGCTGGAGCACCTCTCCTATGAGGAGAGGCTGAAAGAGTTGGGGCTGTTCGGCCTGGAGAAGAGAAGGCTCTGGGGAGATCTTATTGCGGCCTTCCAGTACCTAAAGGGGGCCTACAGGAGAGCTGGGGAAGGACTTTTTACTCGGGCATGTAGTGATAGGATGAGGGGGAATGGCTTTAAACTGGTAGAGGGCTGGTTCAGATTAAACATTAGGAAGAAGTTTTTCACTTTAAGGGTGGTAAGGCACTGGAACAGGTTTCCCAGAGAGGTTGTGGAGGCCCCATCCCTGGAAGTGTTCAAGGCTGGACGTGGCCTTGGGCAACCTGGTCTAGTGGGAGGTGTCCCTGCCTATGGCAGGGGGGTTGGAACTCGATCTTCAAGGTCCTTTCCAACCTAAAGCATTCTATGACTCTATTCTATGATTCTATGTCATAAAACCAATGTCTGCAATCAGTATGTGCTGTACAGTGCCTAGTACAACTTTCTTCTGAAGACTGACTGCCTAGTTGAAGTGGGTCTCCACTAAGGACAAAAGTGCATGAGAAGTCGTAGTTGTAATTGTTGTTTTGTGAAAAGTATTATTTCATTAGTACCTGAATGTTTTAGTGTGAAATCAAAAGATACTGGGTTTACACCATCAATGTTAGCTCCATTGCCAACATCTTCCCTGTGCTACAGACACTGACATTTTCTCCCAAATTTTCTGAATTCTATTATCAAGTATTTACTTTGCTCCTTCCATTGCAGACCTGAAAAACATCTTTTGCATTTAGAAGACAGACTGTTTTTTCCAAATTATTATTTAGTTTGTTTACAAAGACCATTATTTCTTCCTGAGTTTTGCCATATTAGAAGAGTTGTTATGTCCACAGAGGATTTGGTCCAAAGCCCAGTGAAATTAAAGGACACTGTTTTAAATCAAAGTAATGATTGAGATCTTGATCAAGCTTGCAGTGAGCTAAATTAAATACAGTATTTTTGCAAAATATATGGTATTTGCCTGCTAGATGCCGATCAGGAGACAAGCTGAACTTGCCTTTGCAATCTGTTTTACCATCATAGATACTTCTATTTATCACTGTGTATGTAAACTTCTGCAATCATACTCATTTTAGCCAATAACAGTGAAAGTTATTTCCTTTTTTTTGCTATTTTCATATGCCTTTCCTGACTCTAAGGTCTTTCGTAGTTTAAAATTCTAGCTAAAGTTACAAAGCTTCTTTTATCCACTTATTCAATTATCCTGATATGGGAGTGCCTATTAAAAGCAATAAAACTAATACTGCAGACCTTGAGACTTCATCTTGACTATCCTTGTGTCTATATTTTCACTAGCTAAGAGCTCATGCTTCTCCCAAGTACACTTTAAAAAATTATAGCTTATCATATTCAGTTGCATGCACTGAACTTGATAGAACTGAGTTCTTACTAGAGTAAGCAGGAGTTTGCACTGTAGCTTTTTATACAGACTTAAAACCTCCAAAACTTCCTCAAACCTAATAACTAAACCATGTTCTTTAGAATAGTTGGTGGTTAAGGATAAGAAAATTACGTAAATGGAAGAGCCAAAATGGATTTTTTTGTTGTGAAGCTCTTCTTGTCCATATAACGCAGGGTGAAGGTCTGGCCACTTTATTTTTCTGTTGTTGTGAAAAAAAGACATCAATTGAGAACATGTTCCTACATGTATAAAAAAGGAAGATGATGCAATTTAAGTCACCAGACACGGCATTTTAGAGATGTGTATTCACTTCTTTCTTCTGTGTGCTATTTTGTGAGTTTGAGAAAACTATCATATCCCTCTGTATTTCAACTCTCTTTCCACAAAATAGGAATAGTAATATAATTCACAGTATGGCAGGAAGGCTAATATCTGATGGTGTGGCAGTGGTAGCATATAAACATATGAACCAAATGTGTTTATTTTTTGTGCAATATCAACATCCACAAGAAAAGTATTGTGTATAGTCGAAGTCTAATCCAGTTTCTGCCAATGCTATTGATGTTACTTTCAGCACCAACTGGACGAGAATCTTGATGAAACCCCATCTGACTCTTTCAATGGATGAACTTTGGTAAAGAAGTTTAAAAATAGGTTTACTACCATGTCCACATTCAAACTAGCTTAGTATGCTTGCATGACAACATCAACACAATCACAATAGCATGGGATTTTTCACAGCTGCAAATCCATCCAGGAAATGGGGTTTCTTTCAGGTAGTAAATTGATGCTACTTTCTCTTCTGTGGTTACATTTCTACCTAGGTGGAACCCAAAGTCAAACAGTAGATATTTAGGTTTAGGTGTCTAACTATGAACTCAGTAAAAAGGCTTCTAGTACAGGCAGAGGAGCTGAACAGTTCAATCTACCTAGCCACAAATTGCTGTGAAATGCTATTTATGGTACCCTTAGGTTTTCCATGAGACACCCAGCTGTCAATCCAGAAGGGCAGAGAATTCCTACAGATCTTGTGTCACATCTGCCCAGCCCTATGCAGTTGTTTAAGATACCCTTGGATGTCCCAGTTGGCACTTGATGTTTATGTACAGAACACTGAATCAAGTCCCTAGTCACGATGGTCAAAGACGTTTTAAGACTTGTTCAGCTCTGCCTGAAGCAAACTTTTACATCTGGTCAACTGATTCTCTTTCTAGACTTACTGACCGTAATGACAGCTTAGATACCTATCTTGCATGTAGATGCCTGTGTTTAGACATCTAAATACAGGCAGGTACCTACAACCTGCATCTGAATCACTCTCTTGTGTTTACTATTCTTGATTATAGTGTGGATGTGACCTAAAAGGGTAAACTACTTGAGTACAGAGAGTGAAAAGATAGATCCTGACAGGAAATTTTGGTGTGGTTTTTCTCAAATCAAACCCTGAGAGAAGCTGGGGAGGCAAATGGTAAGATGGTATCTACTGCAGTCTAAACTCTGGTCAGTAAGAAACAATTGAAATATTAAGATCAGAAGCCTGTGATATAACAGGTGAAGCCATTTGTACAGGTTATTGTAAAGAGTTCTTTCCATATTCAAGTCCAATCCTATGTAGGAAAAGCAATTTCTCTAGTCGTATTACAAGCAGAACTAGTAGTGGGATTGCTGTTGTGGAGATGCAGGCAGTCTGTGAGTGACCATAAGTGACTGCCTGAGCTACCATAGCTTCACAAAATTGTTTAAGACAGTGTGGTTGAGGTAGGTAGAATTGTAGGAAGTTAGTTGGCATTATTATAAAGCCAGGATTGGAATGTGATTAAAAGCAAGTGTCTACTGAGAACTCAGTGCTACTTCAGTCTTCAACCTTCCCAGATAAAGAAATCAAACCTAAAAGAAAATGTATTTTCTTGCATTGTAAATAGTGACTATAATACTGTCAGTCATGCTATGCTGTTTATTCTCCTGTGACAATGGCATACTGTTGATATGCCACCCGTTCTATGTCTTCTCCTGCTTAACATACTTCAGACTTGCAAATTTAAATCCTACTGACATCCTTTGAAGATAAAATGAAACCACTTACAACATGAGTTTCTAAATAATTCTGCCTTCATATTTCAGACCAAATGTAGCTAGAGTTAAAAAGAAAACACTACTAAGCTACTATCAGAAAATGTGCATGAAAGATACAAGGAGTTTTGAAAACTATGGCAAAAACTGACTTGGATGGGATATATTTTGGCAGGAAGGCTTTTGGGTTTACATTTTATACCTTTAATATGCTCAATCACATTGAACAAAGGTATGCTTAATACAGCGTGACTACCTTTCATTTCAATTAAAATATGAATTAATTTCTGAGGTTCCTTTGTTCTTCAACAGATGTGACAACCCATGCAGTTCTATGTTTTTTGTCCTTGTCATGAAAGTGCCAAGACAATTATTCTTTGAAAGTTTGGAAAAGAATGAAAAAAAATATGGTAATTTCATCTAGTAACTATTGTTTCTGAATGAAATGTTGTCTTTTATATTATACAATCCTATTATTAAATTGAAATAAAGAAAGAGAAGGAAGAATATTTTGTGCCAAAAAGGATTAAAATTTACTATTTTGAAAACAGATTACTGAGAACTGTGCATTTCTTCCCAAGTTCCTATTGTATAATTTTTCTGTGTGTGCTTTAGAATAGGTAACCTCAAACACCAGTCAGATCTTGTGCCAGGAATGCTTATGGCACCAGTTACTTTTGAGAATTTACTTTGGGACCTTTTATGTTGATATGATACAGAAACATTTCAGTCTCTGGGGAAATTTGAAATCTTGATGGAATTAATTAAGAATTAAAAGATTAAAAAAAATTAAAAGGAAAATAAATATTTAAATTATTAGTTTGATTCCTGGGCCAGCTAGGAAATCAGTAAACTATCTTTCTAGAAATAGAAGGATAGAGCTGATCTATCTGTTTATTAGGGAAAATAAGCCAACAATTGTTACGAATACAAGGGGTAATCTTCTGATTTAGACCAATCTAACTCCACAGAACTCAGCTGAACTCCTTCCATAAGCACAGATGTGTGCTTGTTAGAAAATTATAGTCCTCACATAGACCAGACTTACCAATTTGGACTGTTGCAAATGCCATCATCTGAGAATAAATCTTGGCTGAGTGCAATGGGAACCATGAGAATTCAGAACAATTGGAAAATATGAGATATTGGCTTTGGTTTTGATCAGAGATTATCAATTCAACACACGCTTCCTAAGGGGTTGTTATGTGTAAACAGCATATTCTGCCATTTTAGTTTTTGTTCAGGATTGCTGTGGATTTCAAGGAGTGTCAAGATGGAGATTTTCACTTCAGGAGAGTGACACACTTTCAGATTTGTAAAGTTCGAATTGGAGTTGAGACTGTTCAGCTTGAGCATTTAAAAAACTCCATTTGACAATGGGCAATGCAGAAGATTATGCAAGCTGGCAGAAAGGCAGACTTAACAACAGTATCATCTATGGAGAACACTTGGCAATGAGTCCCCACCCAGAGCCAGGCACTGGGGATACTGCAGTGGGAAGGTTACATGGAGGAGCTGAGAAGCCATTCAGAGGGAGGTGTGGCACACATATCCATGAAAAAGACCGGAGCATCTGTTTCTGATATCTGGGATAGGATATGTGTCCAAACATAGTCTTCTAATGTGCACAGAAGTACACCTAGGCCAGTTGTCCAGGTTTCTTTTACAGATGATGGAGAGAAAAGGGTAGTTCTACTGCAGAACCCATTTGCAGGAGGATGTCCCTGTAAGATAGATAGCCAGCTCTCTTAAGCACCTGTTTCTCTGCACTGGATAAAAAGGGAACCTAGACAGCCGGCTCAGATCACAGAGCTTTCACTGAAGACTCCTGAAGTTAGGTGAGGTGAATTTTTACTTAGCATCTGCTGAAGCAGTGCTGGTATTTCAAAGGGACTTCGAATGACGTTCAGGGTATGTTGTGGTCATAGCAAGGGAAGCAGTGGAAGTGCTAAGTATCTGTCTCTGTATGCCAGGCAATAAATGCCTGTAAAGATTTTGTGGAAATTAATGTAATTAAATGGCTTTTCTGAAAGAATAATCACATTTCATTTTTCTGAAATGTCTAGAAAGAGAAGATAAAAGGCAGTGTCACTGGCCAGTTGGTGACCACTCTGTGTTTCTGGTACAGGGTAATGCAACCATCTTGAGTTTAAGAAGCTGCACACTTTTACACCTGATCTGAATTTGAGCCTCTATACCATACTATTTTCTTTTAGTGGCTGCAGGTTGAAAGGCATCAAGGATTACATGGAGCCACTGTTCCTATGGTAACTGTGTACTTAACACCCATGTGCATAGCACATATTCTTCTCATTTAGCCTTCTCATTCAGAAGAAAATACCTGTTGTTGCTAGTGTGATGTTATACAAATGGAACATTAATGTCATGTAAAATTCTTTAACATTCAATACAACAGCCTTGTGCCCAGCTTCACAGCTTAACTTTTTTTCTGAAACACACTGATTGCCTGGTTGCCATTTGGCCTATGGCTACATTGCATCTAAGGAGTGTGTATCTTTCTACCTGGCTGTTTGTGCTCTATCTAGATATACAGTGATCCCACAGAATAAGTACAGCCTTTACTTTTATCTGTGCTCTCTCTCACATGAGAAACTTTCACATCTCTTTAAAGGATCAAACTCAGAGCACTAATCATTCCATGCAGTGATCATTGCCCTTCCAGTGGGAAAATCAGTTCACTTCCACACTCTGCAGTTACTGATAACAACCGCTGTCAGGTTGATTTAGAAAAATTAGTAAATTTTGTACTTGTTTGTTTTGGTCATGTCACTGCTGCAACATCTCTTTAATCCTTGCAGAGTTTCCTTGACTGCAGATACTCATTGCTTCAGATCCACTGAGCAATATGTATTTACTCCCATGGCTCAGAATAGAATTACCTTTTGCAACTATTATTGTTTCAACAGTTTCTTTCCCTGTTAGACATACCTACTTTAGAAATTGTATACAGTGTTGATAAATAGTCTGGAAATTTTGTTTAGAAACTTATTTAGTCTATACATTCATAAGGTGTTTGGATTATCATTTCTCTTTCTTTGGATCACAAGTCATTCCTGAATAAATCAAAATCTCTATGAATGTATTAGATATACACAGAGTGTTCACAAAAGTGAGGATCAACAGTTTATCTGTTCTTGTAGCACAGCATTGCTTGGTCTTTATAACTCCCAAATTAATGATAAAATAGAGATTCCAAATGGCAAAAAAGTGTGTTCAATATTAGATTTTGATATCTAGAAAGGCCTATAATATAAGGATTGCTTTTCTGAAAAAGCTTGAGAAAAAGTGCGTAGTTTTCAAATATAGAAAATAATTACTTCTTTCACTGACATCTGTGATAGTGCAGCTACACTTCTACAGACTACAAATTCCCAAGTTACATTAAAATTAAGCAATCCTGACTGAGCAGTCTAGACTAGACATTTAAAAGACATTTAAAAGCATCCTCACAAGGATTAATTTTTCCCAACACTGCCAAATTGCAGCCACTGTGATCCCACTGAACACATACTGACTGCAGGGAAAGGTTTTAGGAACCTTAATCCTGCCTCTGGGGTTCCCACTGCAGTGTTGACAGTTTGTATGTCTCCAGCTCCATGTAGCATCACAGCTCCCCATTAGCTCCTCCGGAGCAGCAGAGCTGTGTTTCTGTGCTGACTGGCTATGATATCTCATTCTTCTCTCTCCAGTGCAACCCAAGACTGGCCAAGACACATGACTTGATCAAACATGAGGGGTTCTTCTGCACTTACAAATTCTTCTGGTTGCCAAAATGCCTTCCTGTCAGTTTTTCAAAGTATTTTTGCAGCTCTGCTATCGTTTACTGCTTAATTTGACCATAAGCTTTGCAACACGTGGACTTTGAGTAAGAGGAAAACCAGGCTTCTGTGTGGGATTAGATGTAACCACCTTCATGGCCCACATATTCTCCATTCGTATTGCTGCTATTAGCACTGGGGTCGCACATGCTCACTGTCCTTAGAAAGAAATGAGCGCCAGCTGTCTCCTAGAGGACTGTGTAGAGTGCTTGGCATTTCCAGACTTAATCCATTCAAACTGCAGTTACACAACCATGATTCAGATTTTCACCATTAGAGCATTTTTGAGCCTAAATCTCCACCTGCAAGCAAAACAGCTAGTAGATAACCTAAGTGTAGCTGTCTATGCATATGTGCTTGGGGTCCTGATTACATGATGTGATATCTCTCTTTATACAGGGAGCTCAACTGATTGTGAGGTTTTGCCTTCTAAAATTAAAAATGATACAGTCTGTTGAACCTGATTCTGACAAGAATCATTCCATACCTATCATCTAATCTTGGCAGCCATGCAATAGGAGCAGGATGAGGCAGGGAGTCTTGTGTATGGGATACCAAATATGATTTTCAATATTTTTTTTTTCATTTAAAAAATATACAAGGGGGGGAGTATGCCCTTTGATACATGGGCAAAAAGTTGTTCAAAAATCCTTAATGAATATTTATCAAAATACTGTATTTGTACATGTCTATGAAGAAAATGCCTGCCTTGGACAAAGAGAAAAAAAGACACAGTTTGTAACTTAAAGTAATACCTCTCATTAGACTAGCTAGGGTAGCTGGAAAAAAAAAAAAACAGCCAAGCTTTTGGGCACAAAAGTCATTCTTCAGAGAAAGATGAATGCCTGTATTTGTATTTATTTTAACTCTCATTTCTGTGACGCATGATTTCACCTTCCATTTGCTTTATATCTAGTCAGTAAATCTTGTGTTTATGAAGACATAAGCACCATGAAACACTTCGACACTCTCCATTTCCTTCATCCGAAGCAGTAGCATTATCTAAAATAAATGGGCTGTCTAGCTAAGGAAGGAGACATAACGAGTGTTTTCGCAAGCCCGCCCGCCTATCTGTGAAGCTACCCCAAGGCGTGAAAGCAGGAGGGGAAGGGGAGGAGGGCCTGAGGCGGACGGACGTTGCTGGAACAGCCAGTGTCCAGTGAGATCCAGCTGTGTAAATGTGACAAACATACAAGAGATATGAAGAGGTGAAGGCAAAACTGTGTTTGTGCCAATAGAGAGAAAAAAGAATTGCTTGGCGCAACTTGTATTGAGACTGCGGGTTATAGCTTGTGTGCTGAAGAAGCATGCGCATTCTCACATGCTTTTTGTACTCATTTGAGATATGGGGTGACTGCACTTAAAAATAAGTACACAATGTACTCTGTATGTTGTCCTTTCCACAAGACAAATGTTGGCGTTCTCCTCAAAGGACCCAGTTCTAGTCCGTAATCACAGTTTCTTCCATAACATTAAATTCTTGATTAATGTGTGTACTATGAGATTTCCATTAATTCTGAATTTGGAAATTCAGTCATCCTCTGGCATAATCCTTTGTTCTTATCAAATTTCTTTTTTTAGAGCCTCCCAATATTGCATTACTATGATTATTTATCTACCAGCATTCTTGGTAGGAAGGGCAACAATAACGTCCTCTCCTAGAAAAAAGGGAAACTGAGGCACAGACCATTGGTTAGACTTCCCTGCATTGTGTCTTTTGACTTTATGCTCATGCAGCTCTTCTCTTCATGCTATTAATACCCTCTCCTCCATGGTAAAGGGCAGAACTCATGTTGTCTTTTCTCTGGAACTCTATAATTTTCTTGAGTGAGCAAATGGAGGCCTACTTAAAGCTTGCTCTGTTTTCCAGCTGGCTTGTCCCATATGAACTGCAAGAGCTGGTACTGGAGCTCTTACATTGCAATCAGTCAGGGCAGCTGATAAGGACATGTTAATCTCTACCCTTGGGCTCACAGAAATGTTACGAAAATCACTGTGTTCTTACATCTTCCTTCTGTTTTCTCCCATTAGCACTATTCTTTCCCACACAAGCACAAAAGGTAGCACCTTTTTGGCTTTCCTTTGACAATTTTATTATTGCCCTTCTCAGTAAGAATTCATTTTTCCCTATTTTCTTCAAACTAAGTGCAGGAACCTCACCTCCAACCTGGACATGTGGAGCCTGTCTCAACAATAGAAAACACATTATATAAAATGGCTTCCTATATTTCACAGTATCACAGTATCACAGTATGCTAGGGATTGGAAGGGACCTCAAAAGATCATCTAGTCCAATCCCCCTGTCGGAGCAGGAACACCTAGATGAGGTTGCACAGGAAGGCGTCCAGGCGAGTTTTGAATGTCTCCAGAGAAGGAGACTCCACAACCTCCCTGGGCAGCCTGTTCCAGTGCTCTGTCACCCTCACTGAGAAGAAGTTTCTTCTCAAATTTAAGTGGAACCTCTTGTGTTCCAGCTTGAATCCATTACCCCTTGTCCTATCATTGGTTGCTACTGAGAAGAGCCTGGCTCCATCCTCATGACATTCCCCCTTTATATATTTATAAACGCTAATAAGATCACCCCTCAGTCTCCTCTTCTCCAAACTAAAGAGACCCAGCTCCCTCAGTCTTTCCTCATAAGGGAGATGCTCCACTCCCTTAATCATCTTAGTTGCCCTACGCTGGACTCTCTCCAGCAGCTCTCTGTCCTTCTTGAACTGAGGAGCCCAGAACTGGACACAATATTCCAGATGCGGTCTCACCAGGGCAGAGTAGAGGGGAAGGAGGACCTCTCTCGATCTGCTAACCACCCCCCTTCTAATACAGCCCAGGATGCCATTGGCCTTCTTGGCCACAAGGGCACAGTGCTGGCTCATGGTCATCCTGCTGTCCACCAGGACCCCCAGGTCCCTTTCCTCTACACTGCTCTCTAACAGGTAGCTCCCCATCCTATACTGGAACCTGGGGTTGTTTCTGCCCAGATGTAGGACCCTACACTTTCCCTTGTTGTATTTCATTAAGTTATTCCCTGCCCAAATCTCCAGCCTGTCCAAGTCTCTCTGGATGGCAGCACAGCCCTCTGGCGTGTCAGCCACTCCTCCTAGCTTAGTGTCATCAGCAAACTTGCTGATAGTACACTCAATTCCCTCATCTAAATCATTGATGAATATATTGAATAATATGGGCCCCAGTACCGACCCTTGAGGCACTCCACTGGTTACCGGCCTCCAACTGGACTCTGTCCCATTGACTACGACTCTCTGGCTTCTCTCCTTCAGCCAGTTCGCAGTCCACCTAATTATCCGGTCATCCAGTCCACACTTCCTCAGTTTAGCCATGAGGATGCTGTGGGAGACCATGTCAAATGCTTTACTGAAGTCAAGGTAGACCACATCTACCGCTCTGCCATCATCCATCCACCTCGTTATTTCCTCATAAAAGGCTATGAGGTTGGTCAAGCATGACTTCCCCTTGGAAAAGCCATGCTGACTGCCCCTAATAACCCTCTTATCGTTGATATGCCTTGAGAGGGCACCAAGGATAAGCTGTTCCATCAGTTTCCCAGGGATGGAGGTGAGGCTGACCGGTCTATAGTTACCCGGGTCCTCCTTCTTGCCCTTTTTGAAGACTGGAGTGACATTTGCTTTCCTCCAGTCCTCAGGCACCTCGCCCATTTCCCAAGACTTGGTAAAGATGGTGGAGAGTGGTCCAGCAATGACTTCAGACAGCTCCTTCAGCACCCGCATCCCATCTGGACCCATGGATTTATGGATGTCCAGGTTCCTTAACTGGTCTCTGACCCAGTCCTCATCAACTAAGGCAAACTCATCCATTGACTTGACTTCATCTTCATCTGGGGTCTCAGCGGAACAGGACTCCTCAGGACAGCCCCCGACAGAGTAGACAGAGACAAAGAAGGCATTCAGTAGTTCTGCCTTCTCTGTATCTTCTGTCACCAGGGCACCCACCCCATTCAGTAGTGGGCCTACATTGCCTCTGGTGTTAGTTTTATCTGCCATGTATTTGAAAAAGCTCTTCCTGTTGTCCTTGACCCCTCTTGCCAGGTTTAACTCTAAGGAGGCCTTAGCTTTCCTAGTTGCCTCTCTACATCCCCTGACAGCAGCCCTGTACTCCTCCCAAGCGGTCAGCCCCTCCTTCCATGATCTATAAACTCTCTTCTTCCACTTGAGCTTGCCAAGCAGTTCCCTGTTTAGCCACACAGGTCTCCTGGCTCCCTTCCTTGACTTCCTACGTGTCGGGATGCTCTGATCTTGAGCTTGGTAGAAGCAGTCCCTGAATGCTGACCAGCTATCCTGGACACCTTTACCTTCAAACAGCTTTGTCCATGGGATTTCCCCTAGTAATTGTTTGAAAAGGCCAAAGTTTGCCCTGCTGAAGTCCAGGGTTGCAATTCTGCTTGCTATTCTGCTTCCACCAGCCGAGATCATGAACTCCACCATCTCATGGTCGCTGCAGCCAAGGCAGCCTTCAACCTTTACTCCTTGCACCAGACCCTCCTTGTTAGTGAGGACGAGATCCAGCAGTGCACCTCTCCTAGTCAGCTCCTCCACCATTTGCATCAGAAAGTTGTCATCAATGCATTGGAGGAACCTCCTAGACTGAGGCTGGCTGGCTGAGTAGTCCTTCCAGCAAACATCCGGAAAGTTAAAATCCCCCACGACAACCAGGGCCTGTGACTGTGAGGCCACTCTCAGCTGCCCATAGAAGACCTCATCAACTTCCTCCCCCTGATCTGGTGGCCTGTAATAGACACCCACAACAGTGTCACCCCTGCCAGCCTGTCCCTTCATCCTCACCCACAGACTCTCAACTTGCTCCTCAACTGCACGTGGACAGTACTTGGTACATTGTAGTTGCTCTCTCACGTAAAGGGCAACTCCACCACCTCGCCTGGCTGGCCTGTCTTTCCTGAAAAGGACATAGCCACCCATGACCACATTCCAGTCATGTGAGCTGTCCCACCCTGTCTCTGTAATTGCCACCAGATCATAATCTCCTGACCGAACAAAAGTTTCTAACTCTTCCTGCTTATTCCCCATGCTGCGTGCATTGGTGTACAGGCATTTCAGGGAGCGAGCTGAGCACACCGATTTCACCCTATGGGTATGGGAGGCCTCCCGGCCTTTATCAATTCTGGAGTGCTGCCCCACCAATGCAAGCTCAGTAACAACCCCATCCCCCTTCAAATCTAGTTTAAAGCCCTCCAAATGAGCCCTGCTAGCTCCTGCCCCAGCATCCTTTTGCCCCTCTGAGATAAACCTTTCCCACGTGTCACTGTCCAGACCGGTGTCTTACAAAACCAGCCGTTATCAAAGAAACCAAAGCCCTGCCTGTAGCACCAGTCCTGAAGCCAATCATTTACTGACTTAATTTTTTCCATTCCATCCCACATCATCACGTGAAGATGGAAGGAGAGAAGAGAAAATAACTTGGGCCCCAGAGTCCTTCACCATCCGCCCCAAGGCCTTGAAATCTTGCTTCATTCCCCTCAGGCTGCGGGATGCAGCTTCCTGCCCATCCATCTGGAATACCAGCAGTGGATAGTAGTCCGTCGGGTGCACCAGGGTGGGAAGTACCCTGGTGATGTCCCTGATCCGGGCTCCGGGTAGACTACACACTTCCCTGTGGTGAGGGTCAGCTCTGCATATCGGGCCCTCCGTCCCTCTCAGAAGGGAATTGCCTACTACAATTACCCTTCGTTCTTTTTTATCAGAGGCAGTCTTGAGGCGTGGAGTCAAGCGCCTCTTCCTATATGACCTTGCAGGTGGGGCTTGCACCACATCCTCGCCTACATCTTCTTCAAGATCCAGGGCCTCAAACCTATTTCTTGCAGAAACCTCCGTCCAGGTCAGTGCTTTTCAGCAGTTGCTACTGTAGCAAAAAGAAAAGTGTAGTCAAAAGAAAAGCAGTTTTACTTCAGTGCTGCACTTTGGGAATCTGCTTCCTTGCTCTTCTTGCTGCTGGTCCCATCACTCTCTGCAGCCAGCATTCAGGTTCCATTTAATGCGTGTGCTGTGGGCCAGTAAAATAGCTGATGTTTTTCTTATGAAACAACACAAATTTAAAAACAGATTTGTGAGACCTGTGCACAGTGATTGCAAACTCTTCTACTGTATTCTAAAAACTGAATGACAAGTCATCCAAGCAAAATGGATATTTAACTTGCTTCCTGTCCTGTGCTGCTGTCCAGGTGCAAAGCTGGGCCTAAGACCCTTAGAATACAGACACGTCTAACAACCTGAGACAGTTGTAGGCATTTAGGTACTTGTATGCACATTGGTCTCTTGTAAGAGAGAATTGTCTTTGTTGCTAAATGTTTCGTTTTCTTCACTTGTTTTTTACTTCTTTTAGCAGACTGATTTTCGCATCTGGAAGGAGCAGACCTTTTGACCAAGAAGAAATAAAACAGTAACTGTTTACCTAATTGCCACCTGGAAGTCGCCCTTCTGGTATTAGGGCTAGATCAGCTAATACATTTAATTGGAAGGTCAATTCCTTTGACTGACCTGTTGGGTTTGGATTTACTCACTTATGATAATTTGTACGGGTAAAAGAACAGAAAATTTCAAAGGGAAAGCACTGAGATTAGCCATTATCCATCAAACAGCTAGATAAATATTTGCTGAATATGAGATGCAAACCTAATATTAATACACCAGCAAGGTGTAATGTAATAATAATACAGAAATTCTAATGCCAGAACAGAAAAATTATAAACATTACAACGATGCAGGAAAGTGTAAAAGGCAAGAACAAGCAATAATTGTAGAAACCAAATCCTCCTTGAAGCTATGCTAAGGTACATGGGGGACAGGGAGGTGACTCAAGACAGCCAGCGTGGCTTCACCAAGGGCAAGTCCTGTGTGACCACCCTAGTGGCCTTCTTTGATGGAGAGACTACATCAGTGGACAAGGGAAGAGGTATGGATGTCATCTATCTGGATTTCTGTAAGGCCTTTGACGCAGTCCCCCACAATATCCTTGTCTCTAAACTGGAGAGATATGGGTTTAATGGGTGGACTGTTTGGGGGTTGAGAATTGGTTGGATGGTAGCATCCAGAAGGTAGTGGTCAACAGCTCAATGGATGAGCGCAGATGGAGATCAGTGACAAGTGGTGTCCTTCAGGTGTCCATATTAGGACCAGTACTGTTTAATGTCTTCATCAATGACACAGACAGTGGGATCAAGTGCACCCTCAGCAACTTTGCAGATGACACGAAGCTGAGTGGTGTGGTTGACATGGCCAAGGGATGGGATGACATCCAGAGGGGCCTGGACAGGCTTGAGAAGGGGACCTGTGTGAACCTCATGAGATTCAACAAGTCCAAGTGCAGGATTCTGCACCTGGGATGGGCCAACCCCCAGGATTGATACAGGCTGGGAGATTAAGGGATTGAGAGCAGCCTTGAGGAGAAGGACTTGGGGGTACTGGTGGATGAAAAGCTGGACATGAGCCAACAATGTGTGCTTGCAGTCCAGAAAGCCAACCTCATCCTGGGCTGCATGAAAAGAAGCATGTCCAGCAGTGCAAAGGAGGTGATTCTGCCCCTTTCCTCTGCTCTGGTGAGACACCACCTGGAGTACTGCCTCCAGCAGACGAAAGACATGGACCAGTTGGAGCAGGTCCAGAGGAGGGCCACAAAAATTATCAGAGGGCTGCATAACCTCTGTTATGCAGATAGACTGATAGAGTTGGGGTTGTTCAGCTTGGAGAAGAGGAGGCTCCAGGGAGACCTTATTGCAGCTTTTCAGTACTTAAAGGGAAAAGAAAGGAAAGACAGGGACAACCTTTTTAGCAGGATCTGTTGTGATGGGACAAGGGATAATGGCTTTAAACTAAAAGAGGGTATATTTAGACTAGATATAATGAAGAAATTTTTTACAATGAGGGTAGTGAAACACTGCCACAGGTTTCCCAGAGAGGTGGTAGATGCTCCATCCCCAGAAACATTCAGGGTCAGGCTGGATGGGGGTCTGAGCAACCTGATGTAGTCGAAGATGTCCCTGCTCATTGCAGGAGAAGTTGGACTAGATGACTTTTAAAGGTCCCTTCCAACTCAAACTATTCTATGATTCTGTGATTCTTCATTTTCTTTAGCCTGTGTTTCTCTGACCCTTCTACTCCACCAGTGAACCTGTGCTTGGCTTTCTTCCACTGGTCCAGTGCTTTCTTCAAACCTGCCTTGATTCATGATAGCCCTGTACAAATTCCCACACAAAATGTACAAGCATATTGCATTCATTCCTAAGTCCTCCATTTCCCTCCTCTGTAGCGGTAATATCTACAGAAACCAACAGAATGTTGGTAACAGAGTAAACAGTAACAAGCAAACCATTAATGCTGCAAATGAATGTTACAAGGATCAGAAATACCTCACTGAGCACCTCATTACAGTATGTACGTGTGGGTTTGAATGCAGCTCCTCATCTCATATTTTTTGTTATAATCCTTTTACATCTTATCTATAGTGAGCTCTGTAACCTCTCTTACTGGGGCAGGGAATGTGCCTTGTACTGGTAATGGTATGTTTGTACTGTGTCATTCCTCCCTTTCTAATGGGAACTAAAGGTGGAAAGCTATTTCCTGTACCCAATTCTATGCCAGTGCTAACTTGACTTTGAATTGGTTGTAGTTAGTTATTAGCTAATAAATATCAAAACTAAAGGCTAACCTCAAACAAGTGAAGCATCTGGATTCCACTGGCACACGTGCACATCTTGGTTCTGGAAAACTGCAAATCAGCTCTCCCTTAGGTTACTGGAGGAAAATGTATACTGTTACCTCAATAAATTAGCTCTGCCGAGCTGTGTTCCCTGCAGCTACAGTGCTGCTGCTATCTCTGGGATATACTGCAAACAAGTAGAGACTTACCTTAAGGCCAAAAGGGGTTATCTAGTCAGATCTCCCAAAAAGCAGAAATCAGAGAATTGTACACTAACTTAGGTTGTAAGGCTGGAAGAGACCTCAGGAGGTCATCTTGTGAAACGTCCTGTTCAAAGCAGGACCAGTTTAGATTAAGTTGCACAGGGTCTCATGAATTAATTTCCATGTCAGTGGAAATTAATTGACTTTAAAAATTCCAGGAACTGAGAATCAACTATTATCCGTATTAAACTCCTTCTGTAACCAATTGCCACCACTGTTTTTTAAAAAAGAGCTCATTTTTAGACTGTATTTGACTAGCTTTAGCATCCTCTCTTCTTTTAATTCTGATTTCTCATTTAGATATTGGCTGACAGTTGTTATCATCACGTAACTTTTTTGATAAAACCAACCAGATTGAGCTCCATTGATCTGTCACTGTATTATGTTTTTCATGTTCCAATTGCTTTTGTAACCCTGCTCTGAGCTTTCTCTAGTTTATCAACACACAGATAACAGCAACTGTCCACTCCTGCGCAAGAGAGCTCGATAGAATATTCCTAGTCACAACACCAAATACAAAGCTAATGTATATCTTTGCTATCTACAGTCAATATTACCCTTTTTTATTTATCCAAGGATTATGTTAGTGCTTTTGGAAATGACATCTTAATGGTAGCTCATATCCAAGTCAGCTGTCTGCCATGAATCCCAATTTACTCTTCCCCAGGAAAGCCATCCACACCCTGAAAAAGTATTACTAGGTACAGGACTGCCCATCTAGACATATTGATCCTGTGATTCCATTAATTTGCTTGTGACTTATGAAATGGTTCGATTACCCTAAACAGCCCTCTTCGCTAATTACAATCTGTGCACAGTCTTTGTGTCATCTGCAAAACTGGTCAGCAGAGATTTGATGTTTTCTTCCAGACCATTGATAAAATGTGATAATTAGCTCAGAACTAGGAAGAGGGCTTTCAGGGTCTCAGTAAAGAAAACACCAGATCATTGATGATTCTCTGTTTGCATTTATATTTTAAGAATTAATGTTTGCTATTATTTTATTTAATATGCACAATATTGGTATTTTAATTTTTCTCCTTCCTTAATCAAAATGTCAGAATGTACCAAATGAAATGTTTTACAAAAGTTGAACTTCATTGCATTCATATTAATTTGGTGGCCAGATATAAATGTCAGAGATGAGGCCGCATATATGGGAGAATCATCTCTCCACATACTACCAGTATGTGTACAATGAACTTTCATTTGAAAACCTCTGATTATAAGAGAGTTTTGCCCTTGTGAGTTTTTCAGTTGCTCAGGCTAGGAGCCTTTATAATGACATGAACATTATTCTCCAGTTATGAATTTCCAGATGGACTGCTCTCTTGCACAAATATTAAAAAGCTGCCCACAGTTGAACTGCACTGTGGCATTTCACTGCTTATAAAAACTGCTTATAAATTTCTTTTTTTTTTTCCCTTTTTTTTTTTTTGTTTGCTTGATGTTTTCCTTAAAAGTTTATCTTAAATGAAGGAAGGGAAATATTTACAACCACAATGGAACAATGGCCTGGAACTAAGGAAGGGAAAGTTTAGGTTAGGCTGTAGTAAGAAGTTCTTAACTCAAATAGCCTTGGATTCCAAAAGATGTTGTTTGAGAAGATTTACATAAACTGTGCAGGTGAGACACTCTGGAGAACCACCCTATAAAGAACACAATCTGGTAAAAGTTGAACGTCAGGCAATCACCACCTTTTAATAAAACATTTTTCTCTAGCACTAGTAACAAAAAAGGGTATCTAAAATTGAAGAAAATTTAAGAACCCTACATACATGAGAAGATATTTCCACCACAATACAGATCCTATCAAGAATGACAGCTCAGTGGAAGAAAGCCAGGTCTAGTTTTATATTCGTTATGTTTATAGTTGAACAGGAGCATTAGGGTGCTGAATTCTTGAAAGTCTCACCATACAGTACAGTCCCTTGACAGTGTCCTAAGGGTATGTTGGCCTTTTGAACTGCCAGCACACCAAAGATTAAACAAAAGGATGAGGGAAATGAAGGTGAGACATTCTGTGATTTCATGAAAGAGACAAAAGGTAGTACCAGAGAACTCAGGAATTCCTTGCTTTACGCCTACCAATTCTCTGCTAAACACAAAATATCTAGGTAAGGAAACATTCAGTTCACTTCAGTACTGAATTCTATTAACATATTGAAAGAAATAAGTGGTGTTTATTTAACAAACTAATCAAGTTTCCTATTTAAACCATAATTTAAACATGCTCTGTGGCATGAAATTCGACTTTTCTAGTTATACCATATAAAATAAGCCAGGAGCTGGATAGCACTTGTTCTGAAGCAAGTACATTTTATGTGGTGAAAATTCTGCAGATTTATGCTAGCGGAAAAGTGTTCAGTCTTATCTGCTTATAGCTGATATTTGTAGTTATCAGTTTCCATATTATGAGCATTTATTTCTTCTTTCTTGTCACATTCATATTTAACAATTGCAGTTCTCTGCCAGACAAATGTATGTCTCAACTGAAGGGGGAAAAAAATGTAGGTCAGATAAATTTTAGATAATAGTTACTTTCCTGATTTTAGAAGAATACAGTAATGGTACTTGGCCTCCTACATGCAGGATCCACTATTAGCAGAGCCAAAAGTACTAATTCCCTGAAGCTGCTCTCTCTTCTGTGACTGTGACATATGTCCAGGACTGAAGAAAGAGTAAAACTAGTCCCCCTAGTGTACTGTTGTTGTAAAATATTTAGGTCTCTAATCTGCTAAAGTTTGTCTGTGGGTTCAGTGGTAAATCTTCTCTATCTTCTGTATGTTTTTACTATACTGAGTATAATTCTTGGACACTTCTCCTGGTCATTTTTCTTAGGACAATAGGCTTCTGGGGTCAAAAAAATTCCACCTGATAATACAACAATTCTACAGAATGCAAGATAAGAACTAGATAATATTTTGCTTGTGTTTATTAAAGCTTATAAGAACTATTTTGGTATTCCTTGACATTATTAATACTTTTATTTTTATTATAAAATTTAATTTTAAATCTGTGTGTATCCATCAGGTTTTATTATATATTTCTGGATAACATGCCCACTGCTTTGGAAAACCCACTTTTCTGTTAGAAATATCAGATAAAAAAATCAGGAAATAATTATTGGAAAGAGGCATTAATCAAACATTTCTTCTGGGAAATGACTAAAATAATTTACAGTCAATATCATTTTGGTATTTTTACAGTTTTAGATTTATTGCCTGAATTGTATTTATAAATAATTATGATATTGTGGTCAGAGCACAGTTGTTTTATACAACTGAGTTGAACACAATGCTGCAGAATATCATTGACTCTTCACTGAAGAACCTCACTAAGCCTTGGAGGGTGACTGTGAGGGAAATTTAAATGAACCAGTACCAAACCAGACCCAAATTTCTACATGGAAGTTTACAACAGGACATTGAGCAAAATAAGTTTACAGTAGAAATGCCACATGCAACATTAGTATTTCAGAAAATATTTAGCATTTATCTGGCATGTAGCTACCTGCATATGGGAGTTGTTTGTGTAGGGAATTCTTCTTGTGGAAGAATCTACACTGAGAAAAAGACATTTATGAATGTAAAGAAAAGATTATCTGAAGATAATCTGGGGAAAAGTTTGGAGTTGGCCTAGAAAGGGGACTGTAATGGGAAATTTGTTGATGTCATCATGCAGTATGTGCACAGTGTAATGTAGCATAGTGGTCTGACACCCAGCTTCTCACCTCCACTAGTAACCACTTCAGATTTCCCTGCTTCACCCTAGGTAGTCTATGGCTGGTAGTCTACAGCTTGGTCACAGGATTTTTTCCTGTAAAGTAGGAGGAAGAGTGTTTGAGCCTAGGCCATCAAATGAAGGATTATCAATAGGTCTCTCACGTACCAAGCTCCCCACCCACTGAGCTTAGGTATAAATGGGCTGGAGAAACATCCCCTTCACCTATGTTTTGAAAAAAAGTAGCTTCTGCTACTGGATTTTGAATGGGACTGGGCTCTATAGACTCACCCTCAGAACACACTCAGACCACGCTCTGCATGGAGGACTGAAAGAGGTTGAATAATTCCTAGCTGGTAGATCCCAGCAGATTGTGGTCATAAATTAAGCTGGAGCTATTCAAAATTGCCATGCCCAGGAGGACATAGATACCTCTTGAAATTTCTTCTGAAAATCTGAACTACCTACTGACTTCACATTTCTCCACAAGCTGCGGTAAAGTGGGATTTTGTGGTTTGCCATTTAGGCACCTGAATCCTGCGACCTAAAGTCCTGCTTTAACTATCTAAATCTTCCGATCAATTTAGCACAATACCTAACTAAACAGACCCTAAATGAAAGGAAATTTAAAAAATCAACACCACCTATCAAGAAGGACGTCAAAAGTTTGGTCACTGTTTATCACAGAAAGTATAATAACTGTTAAGATACATCTCCTAAAACAGGAGATGAGAAGTACTTCTGTAGAGAACAACCACAGGGAAAGATGAGCATGTGCTTCTGCAGTGATTACTGCTCTAACAGAATACACATTTTGGGAAAGTTTGCAAGGAAGTTCATGCTGTTCCAAGGAAGAAGAACCTCCACTGATAACCACATCCTGAGTTACCAGCAATGTAGATCCTTATTTGTATTAGGATCAGGTGATGGAATTCAAGAAACAACAGTTTAAAATAGAGAATATGATAGAGCAGAGGAGATGTGTCTCTTGCCTAGATAGGGGATCTGCAGGTGCAACTTTGAAAGCAGGTAATTTGCAGCCCTTCACTTTTTATCTATTAAATGCCACTCAGTATTTTCATAGTAGTATTGCTTTATTCAAGCACATTTTAAGCCAAATATTTAAAATATCTAAATAAACTGGGCCCTTTCAGGGTATTCTCTGTCCATTTTGAGCATTGGCAGGTGCAAAACTCTATATCTGTAGCACTTGATATTATGGCATATAAAAGATTATTTTTCTCTGGGACACAGTTATAAAAAGATACAAAATAAACAGATAGAAACATCTCAATGCTATTTATGTTTGTTTTCTCAAGATTAATTTGTGAAGGTTAAAGGGCAATTTATTCCCACATTTCCCAGTAATTTATTTGTAGAAATACTGTGTCCTCCCTGGAAGACGAGAAGATTTGGATTTAGATCTTACAGAAACTCTTTCTGCCTGCCTGTCTCTCTTAGATTATAAATGGGAATTCTGACCACCTCTAATTCCTATTAGAATGGTGTTTTGCCTTAAAACTCTTTCACATATGATTTTGTAATGTATCATTTCTACAAGCAGCATTATTTCCCTAAGTTATCTGAAACTCCTGTCTTCACACACAGAAAATGGCACAAGAAGGTTTTGGCATAGCCACTATCAGGATGGAAACTGCCTGCTAATTTTCGCCTCAAGTTCATTCTAGTTAGCACAGCTCAATATACTTTACATGTATACAGACCCTGAGCTCTGTCTTGGATGTGTTACAGATGAACTCCCATGGAATCCCAAGCAATCTTTCTGGCAGAAGATTTTCCAGTGAAGAATCAAATTCATCATATTAGGGGAGGACATTTCGAGAATTAAGGGTACATTTCAACAAACAAGACTGTCAGCCTTGCCCTCAAGCTTGAGTCTAGTGATAGGGATTGTTTGATTTAGAAGAAACTCTGCATGCCAACTCCTTGGAGATGAATAACTGAAGTTTCCTTGCTGGGTATGTTACCTAACAATCCTTTGCATCAAATCATGCTATGCTGTTTGCTCTGATACTGTGCCAAATCCTTGGCTGTTATAAATCACTCTTATCAAATTCATCAATTTTGTCATCTGAAGTTCTGACTCTTCTGACTTCTGCTCTCCTCCTGTTTAAGGTCAAGAAAATATCTCTCCAAGTTGTACAGCCCAAATTTGTGTCTTTTGAAAACAAAGCTGATAAACTTCCTCTATTAGAGTAACAAGCCAATGGCTGGAAAAGAAAGAAAAGCATAAATTTCGAGGAATTATTAAATGCAACCTAGGATTCCTGATTTTCAGGCTTTTCTCTTAACCAGGCTTCGTGAGTATGTGGATAGTAACTTGTTTATGCTTCTCAGAGACAAGCAGGGCAAAACCAAAAAAACATTCAACCTAAGTATTGTATAGATCATATCAGGAGAGAATGAACAACAAAAACTCCTTAGAGAATTCTCATTCTCAGCTGGTGTTTGTGGCTAAACTGAAATGAGTGCAACACAGAAGTGTAATACAAACAGTAACTGTGTGAAAAAAGAGAAGCATGAGTGACAGATTGCAAATAAACCTGTAAAAAAAACGAAAGATTGAATTTGGTTCTTAATCACCTACCTGTGAACCTGCTGAACCCACTAGGGTTGCCTGGGGATAAATGAAATACAAGCCTGATCCATTTGGTTTGCTATAGCCTCTGACAGTCTATATGTAATTTCAACCAAATCGGAACAGTAACAATCTAGCCTTACCCAGCACAGACACAAGAGACGACTCAAGGAGACCTGAACCAGTAACGTGTTTTAGAGAAAGAGGATATCTTTGCCTAATAGAATTCTGAAACAAAAAAGAATGTAATTTGCTCCCTCTTTTGTAGCAGCTGAGGGCAGTTCTATGTCAAAACAGTACTGTAAAAGGGCCATCCTACTACATTATGCATTTCCTTTCTTTCCTATGGCAATCACTGATGCGGCTCTTAAAATGGAAACTTGAGTTCCAGATTCTTGAGATCCTTTTACTCTTCTGCTGAAGCCAAAGAGCAGTCTTGATGCCTATTCATTGCTCATGGAATTCCTTTGGCTGGGAAACAGGTTCTGCTCTGAAGGAGTAACTGGTACAAAGACTAGAGATGCTAATTCCTTGCAAACCCTGGGTCACTACTCTTTTTGTTTGCCCAAACAGAAACATGAAAGGCTAAGAGGAAGAAGCCTAAAGAGCCTAGGATAGGGCCTCGGGAATTCTTTCCAATTAGATTTCCCAACTCCCACACTGCAGCTTCTAATCAGCAAATGCATATTCACATAATGATGAAAGCACTTTAGAAATTATGCAATCTGGATCAATGTTGTCTTTAGGCTAAAATGGTTCCTGTGGATAGATCAAGAACAACTGCTTAACTACTTCCAGCTCATCTGCTTCATGCTGCATTTACCTGGTTGTACAGGGAAAAAAGCTTGTTATTACTTATCAAAATAGTGGGAGCACTGCTACTGCAGCCACAAAAGTCAGAGAACAGATACAAGGCAAGACTTGAAATATATATTGCTGAGCTTTAAGAACAGAAATGGTTGCCTGAGAGTAACTTAATGCACAAGTTGATCTGTTGCTTCAAGTGTTGGAAAGTGCTGTTCAGCAGGTGTTCAGAAATATTTATTTCCATTTTCTAGGGGAGGCACAATAATTGCCTCAGTTCTCAGTTTGGAAGGAATTGCTAATTCTTTGGAAGAAACATAAAATATGGCGCATTTGTTTTTTAACTCAATTCAGTGGAAATAAATCAATTCCAAAATGTCAATGTTGGATCTCCTTCCACATTTTTTGTTCATAAAATACAATAATTCCAAAATACAGATTCCTTGAAAGATGGGATTATTTTGTTTGGGAAAAATAATTTAAAATTAATGGAAATATCCAAGTTTTACCAGAACTCGAAATATATTTTATGAAGAGTGTAGAATTATGCTTATGGCATTTTTCAGAATTTTTCTCCCACTTGGTTCTTTTTCAGACCTTTTTCCAAGCAGATATTTGACCAGAAGTCAAAGTAGAACAGCAGAAAGTGACATCATGCCCACTTGTGTTACCACAGACTGTAATTTAAAACTGCATATTGATTCTTGCAGAACTAAACAGAAAGAGAAGCTGGAAAATTTTTAGAAGGTGGCAGTCAACTCATTTAGTGCTTTCTATTTGCTTTTGAATCTGGGAAAAGGAAAGGCAAGTTTTTTCTCCAGGTTTGTTATGACGTCCACTTAGGTTTGGGTTCATCCTTACGGTGCCTAAGTTACCAGCTCATTTACTCTAGATTCTGCTTGTTTTTAATGGATAGTGAATGAATGTCATGGATTATTTTCGTTTAAAGGTGTATAAGTGAGTCATGGTGTCTTTGTCTCCACCAATCATAAAACAGACTGAGGAAAAAGGTGGTTTTGCAAGCAAATCAAATAAGCACTCAAGGGGAAAGAATCCAGGCCTACATGGTTTTGTTATACCACTGAACCTATTCTCCCCACACTTCTTTTCTGTATGCAGTTCCTGTTGGAAACTGAAATTAGTAAAGATGCTTGTTTTAGAATTGCCAGACTTAAATTTCACTGTGTATTTATTTACGTGTAGCTTTTGGGTTTTTTCAATGTTCCTTCAGGCAGTGACATTTAAACTGAAAGTTCACATTTTCAACAGGATGCTCAAAATTTGTACACACTTATTTATAGACAAAATCTATACATGTAAATCACATTTCTTCATGCAACTATGCATATTGAAACTTAGATCTGTCCAAGGTACATATGTAAATTTGACTTCCCCTTTTAAGCCATATTACTTGTACTTACAAATATTTATTACACAAAAGCTGTAAAGGAAATTTTGAAGTGGATTATGTCCACTTGTAGCCTTAGAAGCAATTTTTCCCTAATATATACCTAATCGATGTAACAGGTTTCAATAATTCTTCCTGTTTGGTCCAGGAAGATAAAGTATGTGTTAATGGGTGGAAGATAAAAAGTAAATCATGGTTCTTCCATTCTGCTCCCTAGTATCACAAAATTCCTGTGTCATCTGAGGCAAATAACTTCAAAAGGTGTTATACTCCTAAAGGTGAACTCTATAAATTAATCTTCTACAACTCAATTTTCATAAAAAGGGGCCAAGGCTAAGAGATGTCAGAGCACATCAGTCAGTGCAGTTCTTGTGCTTTACTGTACTCCTTCTAACAAACCACTCCGGGAGCTCTGCCCTGATAGCTTTGCCTCAGGTCCCCACCTGTCCTCTCCCCACATGTTCCTACAACTCTAGCTTAATATTTCAACTGATTTTAAGTTAAAATTTGCAACTTTCCTCTTCTTAGGCTATGGCCTTTTGCACTAATCAGTACCTGTTCAATGTTCTGCAGATCTAGTCTGCGGCTCTTGGTGCCACTGAATAGGACTATGTAGCGACCAAGCAGCTCTCTAAACAGAAAGGGAATGTTCATTAGCTGAAACACGATATCAAGCAAAGTTCTATTTTTCCCTAGAATCTTCCCAACGGGGAATGAGGCACGTTTGCTTTATTCATACAATGAACACCTTGCATGTTAAGCCTCTGGCTTTTGTTCTAGTGACTGAACTTACTCTTTCCATCAAGTGACTACAGCCAGGTATGTGTCTCCACTGAGATGTGGTAGCTGACAGAATCTGGAGTTTAACCAAACAGTTGTCCCGCCTTATTTTCCCATGGTGCCTTCTCCATTCCTAGGAGGAAGCCTCTGGTATCAGATGAAAGATAGGAACAGCTAACAAGTGCATGTGCTCAGATGAAGCTCCTTATCTGTCTTTTGGTTTGCACAGATGAGTTTTGTAGGGCAGCCTGATCCAGCTGTGATCATCAGGCCTCCCACATCTTCTGTATTTGAATTGGGGAAGAAGGCAAAGACTGTAGCATACATTTAAGTGCTTACCAGTTCAGGTGAAGGCAAATTTTGACTCAACCACAGTCTTTCACCTTGGATTAACAGATGGAAAATAAACTCTTTACACTCTTCATTCTTCCTCTACATGAATATTCAAAATCTTTCATTTTCCAGGAGCCCTTTAATCTGAATTTACAGGTCTTGACTTCTCTCTCTAGGGGGACTTCTTCTCTAAGGTGACATTTGGACACAAAATCATAAAAACGTAGTAGTAGTTTTAGTGTCATTCCCACTCTTAAGTATTAGCTGACATCTGGCTATCAGGAGCCTTTCTCCTTGTCTGTGTTAACCCCACACACCTGAGTAACTGACACATTCCACAATGTCAGGAAAGTACAGTGACTCGATACTCATCATAGCCTCAGATTCCTGTTTATCATTACTCTACACTAGGCCCTTAACAAATAAAAAGGGAAACATCCTGTCTCAAAGAGTTTTGCAACATTAAAACATCAGGAAGAGCCCACGAGCAGATGGCAGAGGATGTGGAGTACAAAGAAGGAAATCAGAATGCTAGTAGTTTGTCCTGCCCTTAGATCTCACGGATGCTCTTGTGAACCTGTTTGCATGGACACAGATTGGGGCACTGCAGGGACACTAGAAAAGAGAAGCAGAGTAAAAAGGTAAGAGACAAAGCATGCAGCCCTGTGCACTGAGCACTGCACTGAGCTCAGCTAGGTAAAGCACATTCCTGGTGATCACACAGCAGAACTTGTGAAAGTTTTTTTTTTACAGTGCTATGCATTTTTCAGCTGGGTTTTTCTTCTAGCAGCATGACGCACTTTGAAATCAGCTGGAAGCTAAAGCACCTGTCATCGATTGGAACATTACTTTCTCATTCCAAGTATACCAAACAGAAGATTTCTTTGTTACAGAGGGGCTCTGTTGAGAAGAGAAAACAAAACAGAGTCAAGGGATGCAGTCCAATCCAAAGGTTCCCATCCTTTTGCTCACCATCTGTGTGGTCAAAGATAGCAAAGGCTTCCTTGCCATTGAATAATGCAAACTCGGGGACTTCCTTGACGTCACTGCGAAGGGTGGGTGGTCTATGTGAGACAGCTGGCAGGATGCCAGTTATCAAACATGTTAGAAGATCTTCAACAGTAAAGAATAAAAGGTAGTTCACAAAGAAATCAAGCAAGTCTTTAAGCAAACGTGTAGTGTCCTTACCTCTTAAAATATATTTTACAGAGGTTTACTACTTTTCTAATAAGTGGCCTCTTACATGCCAAGTTTGAAATCCATAAAGACGTGCAGAAAATATTTAAAAAAAAAAAAAACAAAACAGGCATTCCGAGAATAAGAGCTAGAATTTCATATAGATACATATAAAAAGACAAGTTTCTGAGTTTCTTTGAGCTATCCAAGCTCCTAAAACAACAATGATGAAAATGCTGGAAGAACTGCAGTGTCTTCCTGTTCCAATTCCAGGCACAAATTCTGTGAGGAAGACTGATATTTTCTAAATCATTTCCTGCCCCTTTTCAGAAACAATGCAAGTTCGTGGGAGTTCAATATCTGAGAGGCACCTAAAGCCTGAAGTGACCTCTGAGAATGAGTCTAGAAAAATTACATTATTTTTTGCTGGCTAGTAAGCACCAGGATGAGATTGAATGCAATAAAAACAAATACTAACCGAGCCATCTCTGTTCAGGGGTTATTGTAGCTTCAGCGGGCATCTGATTTAGCATTTCTAGAAAACAGGGGAAAGATTTTTAACAACATAGGAGTTAAAAGAGATTCTTCCATTGGGTTCATCTGCTGACAGAGTCTTCTTTATTTACTTTGGTGCTGCACAGTCCTAAATCAATCCTCCTTCATACTAACAGTTTCTGGAAATATATCCTTGCTCTTCCTTCAATTAATTTTAGATTTCACATGATGGAAATGGGGAGACTTGGCAAAGGTGGACACAAAGGGGAAGAAGAAATGGTAGGAAGGAAAAAGAGAATGAGTTCCCTGTGGACCACTCCTTTCTTTCTCAAAAGGCACCCACCTTCTTGCAGAGATCTGCAATCTTTGGTGTTAACTTGACCAAGGACTCACACTAGATCTACAACCTTTCCCCATGGAGAAAGATCAAGACTGTAGGCCATTCTACAGGTGAAAGTTGGCAGCTCTATCCTCCCCAGCTTGATGATGTGTTCAGAAGCACCATGAGACAGCAGTTGTTCTTTGAAGAACTTGGTGAAATGGCTCAGAGTTTTATTGCTATGACTAAATAATTTGATAATAAATGAGAATCAAAACTGACTTCAGCACAGAAAATGCAGATGACTATTTATAGTGTTTACATATATACACATACATAGGTATATCCTGAAAGTAACAAATGAGGCAGAATGGCTATAGATAAGGTTACCACACAGGGATTATAAATATCTCAAGTACATGCCAAGGATGCAAGTTACTTTCAGCAGGTGGTATCAGCACTAATAACCTGGATGTCTAGGAGACTCTCCCTAGGGTAAGCTTGCAAGATTGTCCCTAGAAGCCTGAAATAGTGATAGCCTAGTCATCCTTTTTCACTGCTTACCTGAAACTGATCAGAATGTGAATGTCATGGCAATTACAGGGTTCTCTCGCTGCTCTCACAGCATATGTCAGAGTTGGCCATTTGCAAAGCAGCCCTCAGATCAGAGATCAAAGCAGCCTTAAGCCATCCATGAGCACATTTCTGTGATTTTTGATGGCACACAATCTGGCTCTAAATCTCCTCGAGGCCCAAATTTGAGATGTATTAATTCTCTTCACCTTCCCGGGTCTTCAAATGATTTGTGTCTTTAAAGGTCAGGTCTTAAGCAGCTGACATTACCCTCCCATACACTGAAATCAGAAAAAAGTTTTCTGAAGTTATAGCACCTGTGGCTAAAATCATGCAATGAAAAAAGTTAGGCACAAATAGATTTTGGAAGGAAGAAGATCTGAAGATGGATGAAGAAACAAAAAGGAGTCAAATAATATTCCTTAAATAGTAATGAATGACTAATGCAGCTACCGGCACCTTTACAGGAATGTGACATAGTACAAGCCAAGTATCATTTAAAATAGTTTATGAAGTAGAGAAATATGTTTAAAAAACAGCTTAGAAATGTACAGTTCAAAGATTTAGAATGATATGTAAATCCCTTGGCATTTTTTTATTCAGCCCAACCTTACAGCCTCCTGTTTCACAACTAAAAATCCTACTCTTTGTCTCTCGGTGACAATGAGTGTCACTGAAAAAGTCATAATTCACCATGCCCTAGAATTTGTCCTGTCCTGCTTGCTGTTTTTGCTAGCCTAAATGGAAGACAAAAGAGAGAAAAAGCTTTTATGCTCTATCAAAACACAAACTGACTTTCCAAGAACTGTTGTCAGACATAAATCTCTCGTGATCTCACCACTATATTTATCATAACAACAAAAATAAAAATAGCAATGAAATAATATTTAATATCTCTGTGGCGCCATTTAGTCATTGACATTGAATGTTTTACAATTAGACAATACTTGCACTACCAGCAGCTCTAGAAGAATGAAAGCCATTGGTTTGATATTGGCAATGCAAATAGGTTATATGTTTGGTGTAAATAGTCACTTACTCAGACTTTTAAACAGCTAGAGCAGTAGAACATCTATTTTGACCAGATGTTATCAGATGCCAGAGTGACTCACTCTGGGCAAAAGAGTGGATGGTCCTAAAAAAGCTAATAACCAAGGGAAGACGGACTTTAGGGTGGACTCTGCAGAACAAAAAAAAACCCTCAAGACCTCAAACAGTGTTTAGAAAGTCAAAGCAGCATTTAGTGTGGGAGCTATGAAATTATGCATGCATGTAGTAAAACAGATGGAAAAAAAATTATGGTATAAATACCAGACAACAGCAAGAAAATGGGAGAAGGAAAACAGCATTATCTCTGCTCCACAGAGGGAGGATTAGAGAAGTTAAGGATCTTGCCCAAGGAACTAAACCCTAGATTCAGGCCTCTGCTTTAATCATTCAACAGTCTTGAATGTACAACATCGATATGGTTAAGTTCTGTTCCCTTGTCTCTGCTAATCTTCTAGGAGAGGAGACAAAATTGTCATTGATGTACCATCAAGATACTGAGAAATTGGCATTTTTTTCCACATGGAAATAGATAAGTACACAGTCTTGTGTCTTTTGAGTTCCAAGACTGAAGAATAGAAGTTAAAAAGCTTGTCCTAGGTCAGGCAGTGCATCAGTGGCATTGAGGCATCCCGATTACTGATGTCCTACACGAAGTATGAGCCCTTAGGACAGTGTGCTTAACTGCTACATCATGTCATGTACAGGGCTGCTACTGGGTCAGGACAGTGAAAAGTCCATATAACTCAGGTGGTTATAGAATGCAGTTCATCATCTTATAAAGGAACATACAATATTAAAATAAGGAAAATATTAAAACAAACTTATGGATAAAAAATGAGCATGGTATGAAAAAGAGCAAGTTCTACACATACAAAATACCAGTTAAAGCTCTCCATTTCATATTGTAAATGCTTCCTGAAAATTTTCGAGAACTTAATCTTGTCAAAAATATCAGCTTTGCACATGAAACAGAACACTGTTTTGAACAGCAGTATTCCTTTAAGTTTTAAGATTTTCTAGTAACCACCACACTGCTTTCTGCCTATATACTTTATAGTCTCCTTCCCATCCCAGCATAAGTGACCATGCATTAAGCTAAATCTTGTAAAGATGACTGTAATGGAGATGTTTCCTTCAGCATGTCTGTAAAGATAAACGATGCTTTTCTGTTGAGTATGAATACTACAACAGTAAAAGGCACTGAGAGAAAACAGAAACAAAGCAAATACAAATAGCAACTCAATAGAATTGACTACAAACTGATGGAAAAAATTCCTCAAGTATGTAACACCAAATGTAAGAAACTATCCAAGAATAATTGGGAACTTAGAGCTGGCTGGAATAGGGCTCACTACAGCAAGTAAAGTGTGGTCTCCTGTCTCATTCAGGAAAACCCTTTTTCTAAATAAAAACACTTGAATCTATCATCCAATTTTCCTTGTAGCTGAAACATCTTACAGGACTCTGAAAATCAGCTAACTGTTTGGGACAGAAAGCAGAAAACAAAGCAGAAAGATAAAATTGCTCTGTGGCAAATGGGCTAAGGGAGCAGGGGAGGGGAGTGTGCCCACAGATTTGAAGTTAACTGTTATGAGGAAATGCAGAGCAGGGATTTTTTCACCAGTAGTTTTACCTGACCAGCAGCTCCTCTTCCAAAGCCTGCTAGTTGGTAACAGTGGTGTCACACAGAGTTGTCCATACAGCCTAGGTTAGGTAAAACAGTAAAGGACACAGCCAAAGACCTGTCATTCCTCTAGGAAAGTTATTGCAAAATGGGAATAAGTGCATTTAGATATCCTATGGACTGCCTTTTTTAAAAAACAGTTTGTACAGGACAGCTAACTTTAGCATAATTCTCAATGTTTTAATGTACGTTAGGCACATCAATTGTATTACGTAGGATTACATAGACTTGTATTAATTCTTATAGATAGTATAGGCTTTGATAATTTTATCAAAATGGTGTTATGTATCCAAAATTGTATTATTTTAGGGCACACTCAAGAGTCCTGAAGGAAAATGCAAATTCACAGCAAAGTCATACCGACTGAATCAAATTTTAATTTCTTTACTCTACTAGATAAAGTCTGAAGCTTCCTTTTACTCACAAGTCTGACATGTCATAGGTCAGGCTCAGTTTTGTGCTTGGAAATTCCCAGAGTTTTTTAAAATAGAATAATATTTATCAAACATAATTAAATATTACAAGCTCTTAAATGACTAAACATTGCTTCAGGTTTTTTGGTAAGGCCTTAAGATGAGCTCCTGAACAATCTGTGATTTCTTAGCAATATATGACCCATGATTACTTTACCTATTTCTGTCACAGAAAAATGATGGAAAGGAGAGAAAAAACATAAAACTTCTGATTTATTTTCTTTATTTCTTTTTAAGATGAAGTAACCAGTTACTTTTTCTATTATTATTTTTGTGTGTCTGTTTTAGAAAGGAAGATTGCCAAATCATGGGATAAATGCCACTGACTTGAGCAAAGTTAATCCTGCATATACCATAGTAAGGCTGATCCCATAAATCACATATTCACTAAGGAATGGGAATGCATTAATAAAAACAGTGATTTCCAGCCTTTGCAAGTCAGGCAGGCAGACAGAGCCTGAACGTCACTATCCTTTCCCTGACAAATGACTAGACCTACTGAACAAGAACAGATCCACTGTATAACATGCACGCAGAAGACCCAATATAGCTTACCATGCGTGTGTTACAGAATGCACGCACACAGGTAAACCTTCTGAGGGGCTAACATGAAACAAGGCTATTAACAAATGAGGCATGGGGCATAGGCCAGAAGAGCTGCTCTAATGGGCTGTATTCAGTATACGAGTTATTGCCTCAGCATCCATTCATAGGTTATGCATTGTTTTAGGGAATCATTACCTTTGGGGACAGGAAAATTTATGAAGTTCCTGAACTGAAAATATTTGGCATACTTGTAGAAATGTTTGCCATGCTTCTACTGTTCTCCAGACATCCGCTTATGATGACAGTTAGCTTGGATAGACCTTGGGCAAGATGGTTGCTTTGTTTTTGAACATCTGATGATGCAAGACCACTGCGAGTTAAGTTAAAATAAATCCGTTCTAACCAAATATAAAGTACCACAATGTGATAAAAATAAACTTTTATTTGGATGTACATGAAGCCCTCATCTCAACCAGTTACTGGTGAGGCAAACCGAGCATCTTACAAGGAAAAGGCCCTAGTCAAGTCTCTGAATTCTCCCTTGACAAGGGCTGGACTGAAACCTCAGTTTCGCTGAAGTAAGTAGGAGTTTTGCCATTCATTCTATGGATCTGGCTTCTACCCTGGTTCTTTATTTGCAACCTTTAACAGTTGGTCTTATAACAAAGCTCACAATGAAGTGGGGAATGTAGCTGAAAACCTATGTTTAAATAGACAAAGTGTGCTAATGCTCATCACTTTTACAAGGTATTTTCATTCTTGAATAGGCACCATGAGGAAACACGGAGAATACCTACACTTTTAACAATGTATTGGTGAGAGTGCTTAGATAACCAGTCTGAGGTTATGCTCACAAATACAACACCACTGGCTGATATTTCATGGCTTCCACGTACCATACAGAAATATTTTCAAAGGGGATGCGGTCTCCATTTTTGAAAGATGTTAGATTTCCCATTTAGATACTTAAATAAACAGGTTGTTCAATATGATGTGCAGCTACTGAAAAAATACTAATTCATAGATGTTATAGCAGAAGCATAAAACAATTAGATATTGAATACAATGTTCTTTGGTAGATGAAGCCCTAAAATCTCAATTTAGCTGTATTTAAAGGATTAGCTGTATTTAAAGGATTAGTTCTATTCAACATGTCTGAAACCCTATGCATACTACACAGAAAACTTAACTGAGGTACAGGTAAAACCTATGAACTCCTGAAACAATTAATAGTTGTTTACGTCCTGCTGTGGGCAGAATGGCAGAGCCATCACTCAGGTTTTCCAAGCCAACTGATAACACAACCTTTCCATGCCAGTTCTGAGGCTGAAGATACGTCAGTGTGGAATCACTGAGGTCACTTCTCTCCTTTGTTATTCTCCTTTTTGGCCCTCTCCTAAATTCAAAATTGTTTTAGAGCTAACAGGATTTACAGTCATGTAAATAAAGGACATTATATTAGCTTGCATATCAGATATGCTTGTTTATTCTGTCCAAGGAAGAGCTAGTAATAGCATTTTCATGACATCAGAGGCGAAGCAAAGGAAGCCATTCCAACTAATTAATCTCAGTATTGTTTATAAAGAAATATAGGCAACTGATCTGTGTAATTGTTCTAAGGAGTCACAGTTTGCACAGTATGTTTAAACAATGTATGACTATTAGGGGCAACTTTGAGGATGGATTTTTAATTTATCTGTGCAAGGTACTTTCCAGAGTTTATCAGAAGTGTGAGACCTCCAATGGTGGAGGCAGAGAAAATTTTCAGGCTTGTCTGTACCTGAAGTCCAACTGAGTTTGTAGGAGCAATGACAAACCTAGTCTAACACACAGTAATTTATGAGCTGCATAGGAAAGAGTTAATAGCAGGCGTGAAGATTAAGATGATTAAGATACCAGATTTCCACTACTATTCTAAAACTTTGTGCAAGAGACAGTAGAACTTAAATATCAATTCTGGTATATTCTTTTGATCTTCTATCTGATTCTCACTTGAATATTTGCAATTTCTAATCAGTGATTTGTTGAAACGTCAATACATTGTAAGTGTACAGTTACAGTAAACTGTAACTATAACTCTATGGCTAAAAGTTAAGTGTGGGAATTAAATGAAATAACATTGTTTCATGTGAAGAACACTAAGTGTCTGTACAAAATTCACCTTTTTTTATAAGTGAAGATTTAATTTTGTGGGCATTTACAAGCAGATCATTTAAGTTAAAATTAATTTAAACAGCCTTCTAAGAAATTGTACTTCCAAGCTTCATCTTGTCTACTTAACAAATATTTTTACTAATACTTCATAATTTACGTTAAACCTCATAAAGAACTTTAGGGGAAACTGGTCTATAAACAAGGCAAATAAGTAACAGCTCATACCATTACCACCGCAACTTTTGTCATCACCTGTGTTTCATCAAACAATCACTGCATCTTTTCTTTAGCTTGCTTTCTGTCAATATACATGAATCGGTGATTTTTACATGTGCACTGGGTAGTTAGTAGATAGGTCAATTGATGTTCGACTGGTAGTTGTGTTCATGATGCTACTGAACACAAGACGTCAACTCTGAATAGGCTGGGGAAACTTCAGGGCTATGGTGTAGAAAGGATGTCTGCTAGCTCTCTACTGCCTGGCATGCTATCTGTTTTGCAGGGACAGTGCTATGCTGCTGTAATGCTGATTTGCTATCTAATAATTAACAACCAGATGTGCCTTTCACCTTCTGCACCCTATAAACTTCTCCCACCTCCCTACCCCACTGCCACCCCTGAGCCTAAGCCTAAGCCACCCGCAGGGGATCCATTTTCTCCTTCTGACTGCAAGTCAGGAGCTGAACTCAAATCTCCTTAGGGCCTCCAGCCTTTCAGCAACGGCCTTTGGTGGGAATGCTACAATCATTTGCAGCTTCCTCCACCTCCATTCAGAGGTCTTCACACCACTTTTCATCTCTCGTAACCCGCCTTCCCTGCAGCAGCTCACCTGGCATCCTGAGCCAGCCAAATTCCTTCACCAAAATACTTTTTGCTGTCCTGTGAAAAGAGAGGCAAAATATCTGAGACAGCTGACTTCTTTCACCAGAAACCAGAACAGGCTTCTTTTTTTTTTTTCATTCCAAAGATATCTTTGAAATTTTTTTTCATAATGTTTGAAATTCATAATTCAGAAAAAGCACCCTTTGTTAGTCAGCTGCCACCAGCATTTGAAATGACACTGCTTGTGACTGCTGACCTCAGTAGCCCAAGAGCATCAGCTAGGACTCCAGCAAACACAAAACCAGATTAAATATCACAGATAATATGCTAAATTAATCTATTTTTAGGGCTTTTCATTTTCCTGCTGGTAGTTGAGCTTATGGTGGATGATACCTCCAAAGTGTCCAGTGACTTCTAAGGTGAAAATCTAACCCTGACCTGACCACCAGAAGGGATGGCCTTCCTCCATGCTGCTCCCAGAGAGAAGGGCTCCCACCCGCCCCCATAACCGCTTGCAGTGCTCACCCTTTGGCCGCCTCCTTCCCTTCTATTTTTCTGTGCTTCTCTTCTGCGTGTTCTTCTCACACACTGTGAGGGGAAAGGGTGGCCATTTTGTTGGCTTCCAAACAATGGGCAGTAAGGGGAGGTGGCAGCCATTTTGTGTATGAGGTGGTCCATGTGTTGGGAGTTTTCCCTTAGGTCTCCATAAAAAATTTTTTAAATCCACAGACAAATAGTAATTTCTGCTAACACTGGTTGTGTTGTGACTTTTCCAAGAATTTCTTTTGTCTGCCAGCTGAGCTAGGTGAGAGACCTGCTCGCAGTGACCTGTGGCCAGCACACAGCCACTGGACCTGTCACCCAGCCAGTCTGTCCTTGCAAAACCTGCTGAGGGTAAGGAGCAGGGATGACAGTGGAATTCCTGTGTTTATATGGGAGCTATTTAATCGAAATAAAGTTTTGCTGTCATACCTTCCTGTTTTCAGAAGTTATCCAGCCGTTAGCTTCCTAATCAAAAGAGATGTGGCAGCATGCCACAGGAACTGGGCCTCCCTTCCAGCATGTAGCCCAAAGTACTTCCAAACCCCAGATTGTGCCTAGAAACACACGCCTCTGGGTGAAAAGTTGACTTTTACGCTATATGCTTCAAAACATACCTTCATTTAAAAGAGCTATACACAGAAATAACGTGCGCCAAGACCGAAAGACCACTTTGGAGAAAGCCCCAACAAGGAGTGAAGCCATCCAAAAAATCCTCACAGGTCCAGGATTTCACCTGTTGTTCAACAGATAGAGACATGTCCATGAGAGAAATATCTCACAGAATTACACGATAGGATTCTCATGTATTTAAATTACTGTCAGAATTTGCTTTACAGCACACTGTAAATTCAAGGCCTTGTACATATAGTGTCATAAATCTCTGTTTTACTGTATGCAGTAGAAATGAGCTAAAGAGCTCCTCTGGGTCCTTGGGTTGGTGACACGAGTGATCTTTGTCCTCTCACACTTCATCTAAGGACAATAGGAAGCAAAATGCCAAGTATAACCGGAAATCTGACTGCCTGGCATTACTTCCTGGGGATTAAAAAGGAATTTTTGTTCCTTTAGATTTTAGTTTGGTATTATTAATAAATAATGATTAATACAAGGTCTAGGAGCTCCTGTCAGCAATCTAAAGACACATTCTATGAATTCCAAGGATCCAAGTACAATATTCCTGACTCAGAGCTGAGTGAAGGCTTCTTAGCAGCAGAGGCTATACTGCTTTTCTCTGTGTTGTAGGTGATGGGCATATTCCTGACTTGGATCAAGCTGCTCACATTGTGGAAGGGGAATAGTAAGAGGGAAGAAGGCAGAAGGCAAAGGGCTTGAGGCTCCTGCCATGAAATAGAGAGGCTACAGGGTGACTGTCATGGCTGAGAGGTGGCAGTGGTTCTCCCAGATGCAGGTGCTGCCCCATGAGCTCTGGCACTCCCCTCTGGCAGCAGGGTTGCTTAACAGCTCCTATAGCATGGGAAAGGTAAACAGTGTGGCCATGGCCATTTTTTCCATACCAGTAATCCACTGCCCTGGTCAACTGCCAACTGTGCTAGGGCTGTCCCTGGCCCAATTTCTGCAAACAATCCTTGAAAATCAAGAGCTCCTCATCAATAAGGGTATTTTCCATGATAATTTGACAATAAAAAGTAATCAATTATATTTGCTAAAAATATATCAGGTAACAGAACTCAGTGGTCTTTTTCTTTTAATGCTTGTGTGAATCTGAGTCAGATCATCACAACCTGACTATCCTGTGTTATCCAAGATGTCAGAGTTGAGGCTCAGCAATTCTTTCTGGCTTTAACATTGATGAAACTACAATTCAACTCAATATTTATTATAATTAAATGTCATGCAGGTGTGGATCTCGCTTAATCTCAGAAAGAATTTCTAGTTAGCATAGAGGTTTGACATGTATGTGAGCTTCATCCCCACACATATGGAACTGCAGTTCAGCTGAGGTAATAGGCACAGTGCAGAGACTGGCAAACACCTTAAACTCTCCTGCCTTGCATGAGTCCTGGATTCCCCCAGTGCATGTGCCAAAGGTCAGCTTAACATCATTGCTTCTAATCAAATTTCAGGCTGCAGATTTCCACCCGTGTCAAGTACCTACACATCTCATTTCAAAACCCTTTTGTGAAATTATCTGTTTTGTATAGATGCAACCTGAAACTGAAAGCAATGGTCATATGAAAATTTGTACCAAACCACAACAATTTACTTAATCTAAAGCTGAGCATGATCCTTGTCATGGTTTCAGCTGGGATGGTATTAACTTTCTTGCTAGCAGCTGGTATAGTGCTGTATTTTGGATTTGGGATGAGAAATGGTGTTGATAGCACAGTGGTGGTTTTGGTTGTTGCCAAGCAATCAAGGCCTTTTCTGGTCCTCACACTGCCCCACCAGCAAGCAGACTAGGGGTACACAAGAAGTTGGGAGGTGACACAGCTGAGACAGCTGACCCTAACTGACCAAAGGGGTATTCCATACCATGTGATGTTATCCTCAGCGAATAAAGCTGTGGGAAGAAGAAGGAAGGTGGGGGACATTCGGAGTGATGGTGTTTGTCTTCCCAAGTAAACGTTATGCGTGATGGAGTCCTGCTTTCCTGGGGATGGCTGGACACCTGCCTGTTGATGGGGATTCGCGAATTAATTCCTTGTTTCTCTTTGCTTGTGTGCATGATTTTTGCTCTACCTATTAAATTGCCTTTATCTCAACCCATGAGTTTTTCCTCACTTTTACTCTTCTAATTCTCTCCCTCATTGCAACTGGTGGGAGTGAGCGAGTGGCTGCGTGGTTCTAGCTGCTGGCTGGGGTTAAACCACGACAATCCTTTCCTCAGGAGTCACCATACTGACCTTGATATTCAGATCATATCTAAGAATGGATGTCACCTTATACATAAAAATGTTTTCCTCATAGCTAATGATGGATGCTAAGTGTGCACTTTTTCACTTCCTTTCCTGCTGCATGTCCGGACACTTACATTTTGCCAGCCTGAGGAGTTTTGTTTTAATCAAAGGAAAAGTGGGGTTTGGGTACTGTCACACTTTCATTGTGTGGTGACAAATGTCCGTGACAGGGGTTGTTGGCTTTTTATTGAAAGAGACATCAGTGATGTGGAATCTGTGTATGTGTTAGTGTAACTCATTTTATCTCTGTAATTGTTCTTGCCCTTGAACTCAATGCCATGGACATACTAACCTAAACATGAATGAACAGCTTTTAGAACAATTTTGACTGTTGAAAAATTGATCTCATTTGGACATACTAAAGCAAAGACTACAAGCATTTGCTCCTTATTAAATCCCCCCCCCCCCGATAATTCACATCAAACATCAACATAACAGTTTTCCAAAACTAAAAGCTTGTTTGTAAATTTAAAAATAGAGAGAAACAGAATCTTAACATGATTAACTAAACCTTACCACCTACTCTAACTGTATCAAGGTGTACATCTACTTTGTGTTTTTCATAGGAGTCTTTGAGGAATAAAAATACTTAAAGAAATGTTTCTTCTTTCAATGCTAATGAGGAGCCTGTATCTCATCTGTGCACTCAAGTGAAATCAAACAGAAATGGTAGCCTAGCCAACTGGAAAATCAATTATTTACACAGTGCTATATGCAAATATCTAGAATCAAGTTTTTCACACCTGAATTGTGAGCTTAATTGCATTCATTTTCAAAAGTCTAAGAACTCAAGCTCCAGTTTGTATGGTACTTATATATAGAAATTAGACAAATAGCTTCGTACTTAATGCTTAAAGAAATTTTTGCAAGATTCATGGATCTTTGACAGTAGGAACTTTATTTCAATATCTGTGAGCATGCCTGCATCAGACTGTTTGCCACAGTTACTCTTTCTGCAGTACTTGATGTATTTTTCTTTGTGAATTTACTTGCCAGTTGATGTGACTTTTCCTGTCTGCACTGAAAAAGGTTTCAGTTTCTTGTGGTTTTCTGACTAGTGTTGATGAGTAATGTTTTCGTGTATGTATCTGTACTTCACAGCAGTCCTCCAGTGCTTTCTTATTGTCTGCTACTTTCCTACTTGGTTAACTATGTGCATCCCAATGATTCTGATACTTTTCCACACCTGGGGTGCTGTTTCAGCATCCAGGATTGGATGGACAACAATAAAGAGGCAGAGGACAACAATAAAGAGACTTGTGAGATATGCCCTTGTTACTGACAAGGAGCTCCTTGAAAGCCAGGATTTCTTGTTGACACAGTGACTCTCTCAAATGTTGAGGACACCTGTGTAGAAATCTGTGGAGGATGAATGAACCTTGAGCCTTCTGAACAACCAGAGGAATGTTCTGTTTCAGTGCAGAAGATGGACAGCATGGCAGACCTGTACAGCAATGAGACACATCAGAAGGCATTTCCCATCCAGCAAGATTTTCAAGGAGTTCACCTTGTTCAGCATTTTTGCATATCTCTTCAATCTGCATTGTCTTGTGAACAATCTCTTCTAATAACATTAAACCCAAAATTTAATATCCAACATTGTAAGGGCTGCCTGCAGACATGCCAGTGCAATTACTGATCTGCTCCCAATTCACAGTTTGTCATCTCGTGCAAAGTGGTGGAGGCTGAGTAAGGAAAAGCTAACACCCAGAGCTAGGGCTTTTTTTCCCTTTCTATTTCCTACAACCAATATAAACAAAGTGTCAAGACATTCAAGGTGAGGTTTGTTATTGTATGCTAACAAATGGTCTAATGGAAAGAGGTAAGAAAGAAGAAGATGAGCCAGAATCCTATCAAATTCACAGAAGAAAGTGAAAAAAGCTGATATCTTGTTCAGGAGGAATGAAAGAAAGTTAAGCATCTGTCTGATGGCTTGCTTTCACATTGAGCAGCACCGTTCTGATATGAGAGAGCATTTACCTGCCCCACAATAGTACCCACAGGGCAAAGGCAGCCAGAGGCAGCTCTTGGGAGTTGATGAAGAGACAAATTATTTTGCACAAGTGCACGTTATTATTGTTGGTTTCTCAGAGACCAAAGGAGCCTGAGACAGTGCAATGATCTAGTCATATACATGAGTCACTGAGAATACTGCCTACCTAGAAGAGAAATTTTCTATGCAGCACTTTCCCCTACGTATCTTCAGCACCCTTCAGGGCAGACAGAGCTGCTGGGGACGGGACGTGACCTTCTGCTTGAAAGTGGGGTTTTGAGCAGACTGCTCAACCCATCATGAGTGACTGGTAGAAAGCCTGACCCTCCCCAGATGTTTTTCAGTGGTTATAAAGCTTACACATCAGATGATGGTAAGTCGATTTTATTTGTTTAATAAGAACATTTTTGTTAACAACTGATTTGATTCTCGTAAGGCAAAGTATTCCAGGCTGAGAGCACAATGAATGGCTCATAAAAGCATTGGCCTTCATCCAGATCAGCAAAATACAGTGTATACAGCGGTCTCTCTTGTCAAAGCAATGTATTTAAGATATGCTATTCTGTGACTAATAATTCTATTTTCCATGAAAGCGTAATTCCCATGCTTAAAAGATATGATGAAAAAAATCTCTTTATTTCATTCAACAAAGACAAATATAAGGTCTCGCACCTGGGAAAACTTAATTCAGGAGTACAGCACAGACTGGGATCTACCTGGCTGGGGAGCAGCTCTATGGAAAGGAACCTGGGGGTCCTGGTGCACAACAAGCTCAATATGAGTGAACAATCTGTTGCTGCCGTGGCAAAGAAACCCAACAGGATGCTGGGTTGCATCTACGAGGGCATCACCAGCAGAGATAAAGAAGTCATTATCCTACTCTAATCAGTGCTGGTCAGGCCACCCTTGGAATACTGTGTTCAGTTTTGGTCCCCACTACACAAAAAAGATGTGGACACACTGCAGAGGGCCCAGAGGAGTGCCACCAAGATGACCAAAGGACTGGAACACGGTGGTAAGGTCTCCCCTAATCCTTCTTTTCTAAAGGCTGAACAAACCCAGTTCTCTCAGCCTTTCCTCATATGGCAGGCTTCCCAGTCCTTTGATCGTCTTGGTAGCTACAAAGAAGATGGAGATCCTTTTTACAAGGAATGACATGGAAAAGATGAGGGGTAATGGGTACAAGTTAATCCTGGGAAGATTCTGATTGGACACAAAAGGAAAATTTTTCACAGAGAACCATCAGCCCCAGGGAACAATCTCCCTAGGGAAGCGTCAGATTCCCCAACTTTTTAAGATTCATTTTTAAGATTCAGCTGGACAGGGTGTTGCACTGTCTTGTCTAGACCATGCTTTTGCCAAGAAAGTTTGGACCAGATGACCGTTGAGGTCCCTTCCAACCTGGTATTCTATGATTCTATGATACTTTCACATTCCATGTAGAAAACCAAATCCTTTCTGAATTTGTTCTTCTTACCTGTTGCCACCTGGGAATAGCTCTTGTTCTTTGCCTCCATGAGAAATGCATTGCTTTCTTCTCATCAAATAGAATTAATTGAAATTAAAGCAAGGAAGCAAGTGCTCACAAGGCAGCTAGTGTTCAAAGTTATGCACTTAACCACACTATTTTCCCGTTCAGTCCATTAAATGTACACTCCAAAGTCAACCTGTAGGTTCTCAGGAAAAATGAATACATCTTGCTGTGCAGGACTGTTTCTTAACGACTTCAGGAGAAGGGCAATGGCAGGTAAGCTTTTTTTTTTTTTTCTGAAACAATAACAATGATTTAAATACCATGAGCCTCCCCTGTCGTTTTTAGAGCGATGTCCCAGTTTTCTCTATGTACACATGATCTTGTGACTCTGGTGTTGGAGAAGCTCCTGTACTGAGCAGGACAGCAAAAACTAGAGAGCAACATCTCTTTAACCACTTTTCTTTAGAACATTTCATCCTGGTGCAGCAGGCAAAGTATGGGCGTATGGGTGCCATTAATACATTAATATCACATGGAAACAAGCAGGTAAAGCCACCAAGAATCTCCTATGCCTTCTGTGTTCTATGGCCCATGCTGCTGTGCTGCTGCTATAGCCATAAGATGGGCATGTCAGAGATCCTAAGATCTTCATAGTACTTAATATTTTTATCATCTCCAGTAGGCATGACAGATCTGCAGCACAGTGCTTTCCCAGCATGTTCTGCCCTTTTCCTGTGCTCAGAAAATGAAATTATTTCAGAAACAGTTCATTCCTGGTTAGTATTCTTGTCTTCTTCCTGGTGCCATCACCTCACTTGAGCTGCTAAATGACTTGTCAAAATGGTGTGTGCTTTCCATAGATAAAACCATTCAGTGTGGAGATCTCAGCCTCTTTGTATGAGAGGCTCCTAGGGACTTGGCAAACAGAAGAGTTGCCTTCATGCTAGCTGACAGCAACTTGAAAATGTTATGGTGCATCGAAAGGAGATGAACCAGTGGAAATGTGTAGTTTGACCACAAGTCTTGCAACTCTGGCCGATTCCAGCTGGCTCTGCTATATAATCACAACACACCACAAGAGAGGATCCAGAACACAGACAGCTAACTCACCATCTGGAAAAAGCACCATAGGATTCCTGCCCAGAATGCTATGTGCTTACTTTGAAATAGGCCCCTGCTGTCTTTATGCCATTGTTGTAGAAATTAAGTAGGAAACAGCTGGCCATGTGGACACAGTTATTGCAGAATATCACTTCTGCAATAGGGTAGCAAAAAAGGTCACTGAAAATGTCCATGTGAAATGACCTCTCCATGTGCACATGACTTTGTCAGCTTGCAACATCTATTTTGGAGGTAGAGCTTAACTGCTTTCACTGTTGTCTTTTGCCTCCCTAGTAAGTTAAAAATCAGCAGCAATGTCAAGAAAAAATCTTGCACTGGTTACAGGGCTAATAATGGAAGATAACAATAATATGTTAAACTTTTTGATGATTGTGCATTCAAATGGCATTGCAGAGAACTGTTGCTCAGGCATTACAGGAAACTGTTGCTCAGGACAAACTAGTTCTTCATGTCTGAGCTCCCCAAGACATAGAAATTAAACAAAGTTAGTCAGCTTGTCAAGATAAAGTAAGTTATAAAAGAAAACTTTTTTTTTTTTTTCCTGTGGATACGTTAGAGTAGTTTAGAGTAGAGCTTGTTTCAACTATGCGCTTTGAAGGAAAATTCAAAGTACAGTAGGAAGAAAATGCTGAACTCCTTAGAAGAGTGACTTAACCCCAAAGAATGCTTCAGTATGAGGAAACTGAAGCAGGCAAATATATACAGATGGCTTATTGTTTGTCTGGATTTGGATATCACTTATGCTACCAGAAGTAAAGATTAACAGATTTGGATCTTTTTCAAGGCCTGTGTCTGCCTGCTTCCACCATCATGCGTCCCTGAAGAGATGAACTATAAGTGAGACTGCCCACAAAAGGGAACTCTGTGAAGGGTTATGCTAAGACACTGGGGAGTCTGTGGCTGCTGTACTAATCACAGTGTCTAAACTCATGGACCACAGGCTTTCAGCTCTCAGAAAGGGGTGATTAGGCACTGAAATCAGAGTGAGGAACAGAATGATCATTTTACTATTCTCAGCAACCTCAAGAATGTCAAAAAAGGGGTGGCTTGACCAGTTTACTGAGGACATACACTTCGCATAAGTCCCATTTTAACTTACGATATGCCACTTTAATTTTTTTCTTCAATTTTTTTTAATGAAATGGAAAGGATTCTTGCAAATATGTAAACGTGTTGTCAGATTTGCATTACCTGAGATAGGGATTTTCTGGTTGCATAATAGGGTAATAGCTTTTGATCAGTACTCAGTAAATCTCTGCCTGAGGAGAAGAAGCTAGATTGTTTTTTAATAGACTTAAATTTGGCTCTAGGGTTTATTTAGATCAGTGCCACTACAGACAGGCCTATCTAATTGCTATGGAATGCATTTTAAATGCTCATGAATGAATACACAGCAGATTTGAGAAAAAGCTATACATTGGAATCTGTGTACCATAAGCGCTACCTGGATGATTTGCATGCACTCACACTAAATATGAAAATAACTCATAAGTACTTAGATGCAGGTATTTATATGTGGAAATATTAATTTAAAAGGTATTTCCTTCCTCAACAGATGTATGTATGTTGTGCAGGCAATATGAGTATCACACCTCTAACATTAGGAGTGTACAATGTGTGTACTATTTCTCCAGCCTCAGTTTTTTAGTCTAGTTTCTTAACCATCCATAACATCTCTCTGACGGTCCATCTGACACTCCACTAATAACTTGTGAATCCATTGGTTGATTTCAAACACATTTCATAAAGGGATAGAAATTACGTCCCTCTTCATTTCCGGAAAATCAATGGATTACTGCTGCCACCACCAAAAGAAAGGTTGCAGGGCAATATCTGTTTGTATTTGAACGCATTACAGCAGGCATTAATTTCTGCATAAGCAGGCATTAGAGAAGGTGGGAAAGAGAGGAAGTACTGGGGAAAATAAATGAGATGCTTTAAGGCAAATATGAGAGAACAAAGAGTAATTTTGTGAAAGGGTCACGGAGTCAAGGTTATTAAAAGGGTAGCATAGCATACTGCATACTATAACCAATATTTATTAGTTCTTCTGTTCATTAAACCTTTTTTTTTTTTCTGAAGCTGAAAGCAACATAGACATGTTTGGATTAACTTCTGTATTTTATGCGATTTGATAGCAAATGTTCTGTGTTGCATTTTATACAAAGCAATACTCCCAGATAACTTAAGCTTTTTCAATTAGAGCAATATACCAGCTCTCTATTAGTGCTGTGGGAATATGTCCAGCAGACAGGAAATAATTTCTACGAGAAACGGTTAGCGCTTCAGATTGATTAAGGGTAGCACTGTCAGGGCACGGCTTGCTGTCCTGACTATGATTTTCCTTCTACTGACATGGAAGTGAGAGTTATTTTAGAACTGTAAAATTATGTGATAAATAATCACCTCCAAAATTCCTTCTGGAATGGCTAGACAGATTTCTTATGACACAAGATGCTGGCAAAAATCAAGATGCGTTGCTTCACGTCTATGTACTCTTGTGAAAGATCTAAATCTGGCTTAAAACCAAGTATTTTTATCTGAGCGAGGAAAGCATCCTTTACCAGTCAGACTTTGCATCTTTGTATTCTGCTTTGGCTCTCTTAATGAAATTGCAGGAGGGGTTCTCACCATGCTGAGATAAAGCAGCATAAGGAAAAGAAATTGCAGAAGATTTTGCAGGTCATCTAGATATTACAGCAATGCAAATCCAGTCAGCAGTAGTCCTTCACTATTCCCATCTCCAGTAAAGAGTTGTGCAGCGTCACAAATGATTTTGAGCAGTAGGAAGCTGACAGTAATCTGCCCTGGAACAGAGTTATGGTTGTGGTCATTGCCAGGTTCATACCGTGGTTGGTACAGTGTAGAGTTATCTCAGGAAAGTTGTAAAAGGTATGTCCAACCTGCAATTTTCCTTTTGTTTTTCTTCATGTTAGGTGTGCAAGGTACCATGCAACCTTCACCTAGATCCACTGTAGTGTTTTAGCATAGGAAAAAAGTCCGGAGAGCCAATTTTTTAATTCTGTCACAGCTCATTTTCACAGAGTGAAATGTAATGGGTTCTAATTTGCTTTTCAAAAGTACCCAAGGCACATGAATATCTGACAGAAATATTCTGGAAACCCATCATAGCAAATGCTACTTTTTCACAGACACTGCATGAATTCAGATAGGAATCTGATATTAATATAGGCATAGTGCTTTATGTTTATTTATTAAACTTTTGCTTCAGGACACAAAGTATTCTCTAAATAACGCAGATAGCAAAAAATTCCTCCTCCAGGAAGGTTTTACACGATGAGATTTTTATCAGCTTTCTTTAAACTACTTGATCACTGCACAATGCAGGGTAAATACTATGAACTAAAAGATCCCTTGGAAAATCTGTTTTCTTTCTCATTGTTATTATTCTCCTGAGTAATGCATACATTTCTCGCTAGCTATGATAAAAGTCCTAATGTTCCTCACCAGGAAAAGTGAGTCTGCCAGATATAGTTACAGAACTTTGATATTAACCCAACATCCACATCCAGGCTTAAAAACGAAACCTTGTTTCAAGTCAATTGAGTGACCTTATTGACTTGCTGTAATTACCCTTACTGACTTATGCAAGGGAAGAACTGAAACCCCAGACAAATTAAAGTTCCTTAGTTTTGTCTTTGACGCTGAATACCAGTGGTCAGACAGTTTGGCTGGCATATTTTCCTCACTTTTAAAAATGCTAAATATCACCTTCTTTAAAAGTTCCTCCCCCTGCCCCGCCACCCCACCCCCCCCCCAGTCCCAAGATTTCCTCAAACTAGCTGGTAGGCTGATTTTTCTTTCCATTGCAAGGAGGAAAACAACTAAACAAGGGTCTTTCTGTCCACTTGTCAGAAAGCATTCAACAGAGAACTCCCACCAGACACCAGATCCAGCAACTGTCCAGGACAGCTGCAGAAAACTGAAGAAGCAACTGAATTTTGCAGGCCAGATTATGGTCTCCACGTCAGCAACATAAATCCTAACAATTTTTTCAACTGGTAACACTTAGCGGTTTCATAAGCTCTATGCCTTCCAGAAGTGCTTGAGTCCTTTTAGCATGCACTCCACAAGCCAGGAAAGCCCATGAGGCACTTGTTTCTCCTCTAATTGCAGCAGTCCTATTTCTGTAACTAAAGATTGGTGATCAAAATCTCTTGAATGTTCAGGTTCCTAGGTGTGCCTTGACAAGTAAATCAAAATGAAAGTGATGATTCCTTTCACATACCACTTTTACTCCCAGTCAGCTCCATCAGTTTCATGGAGGGAATGTGGGTAAAAGTAGCATTCAGCACTGTGCAAAAGTCAGTTAGTACTATGTGTAGGTTTTTTCTTGGTTAAAGTTGTTAATTTAGTTAACAATGTACCAAGTATTTTGCAGCATTAATTTATTTATGTCAATTCAATGTTAAAAGTCTTTGTTTGAAACATCAGCTAAATCAAGTGTTTCTTAGTTACAGAAGGCTCTAATTTATCTGCAATTTAATGTGTCTAGATGGTATTAGCTTCACTTGTGCTTATGTGCATACATAGGAGTAGTCCTATGGGAAAATTGATTGTTGGGTACTTTTCATGTCTTCTCTTCCACCTCTGTATCAGACCAGCTACAATGCAAATGCGGGATTGTATTTATGAGTTCAAAAAAGGTGCTTCTTTTTTTTTGGTGTGAATTTTGGACCTTTTCAGACCAGAAAAGAACATCAGAAAATACCTCTTGTAAACAAGAAGTGGTTAAGTATTTTGCTTGGAGACAGAGTTCCTATGTCTTTGGGAACAATGTTACTTGAACTGTTTGTTATCACTTCCTCTTTTGAACAGTTAAATAAAGAGACCTTAAACCAAAGGTTCACAGTGATATTAGCAAAAGGTTAAGATAATATTTTTAGATTATTTTTTTCATCAATGATTTCAAAGGGGAAAAGCAACATAATTTAATTTTAATTGCTGGTCCCATTTCCACAGCATGGTGTGTATTGATAAAACAGATGTAATCACACCCTCTGAACACCCTTACATACTATAGTTGTGGACAAGGGTAAATGAACCAGAACAAAATAGGAGGAAATATGGGTTACATGAAAACACTATAAACTGGTGTGTAAACACTTTATCAGAAATGTGCTTTTATACAATGCTGTTTGGATCATTTGGTGGTCAGTCCTCCAGAGGCTAATTGCATAGTCACTCCTGGTCCCTCACAGCCCCAGTGAGACAGCCCTGCAGGTGTGCTGGAGCTCTGTGAGGAAGTGAAGGGATCAGCTGCATCAATAAATTACTTCCATCTTCGCTCACCTTGGGCAGGAACAGAGGCACCCTGGAGGATCTTGCAGGGCTTCAGGGTGTTGCTAGTTACAAAAGCCCCTCTCTGAGCCATTTCTTAGGCAGGGATTGTTAGAGTACCCCAAAGCTTTGACCATTTTCTTTCTGTCCTAAGGTACATCTTACCCCATGAATGCAAGACCCATCTCTGTGCTGGGCAGGCCTGCTGGAATGGTGTCTGAAATCATTTGCAATGTTTTCTTGGCATTCAGGAATGAGTCAAGTTTTGATGTGTCTTTCAAAATAAATAAATAAATAAATTGGAAACGTGGCTTTAATAGTACAAAGAAAAGGTTATAAAGGATGGGGTAATGAGAAAGTAAACATGGTTATAAAGGATGGAGTGATGAGAAAGTAAACATGAAAGAGTAAGAGGGGAAGACTGGAAGCCACTGATTTGAAAAAAACATAAAAGACCCAAGCCAAGTAATCCAGGCAGCCAAAGAAGCTATAATCCTGGGACAAAGTATAAAGTAATTTACTGAGCTACATTTTCATAGTGATGGAAGTTCCTGAATAGTCTCTAGTCAAAAAAAGCTGATATTTTTCCCCTGAAAAAAAATGGGAACATTTTGGATATTCAGTGAAAGAATGGAATTATATGATACTGTAATATACAGCCCAATTAATGCTTTTTCTTTATTAGTGATTAATTAAATAAGATTAAAACATCTGCAGAGAGTAACAGATTCAGACCCAAATTAAATCAAAACAGGTTCTTTTCCCAGCAAAAGATCAAATAAAAAACTCCAAAATGTTCCAGGTTATCTGAACTCTACTGCTTAACACAAAATTAAATGTTTCATTTGATGATTATTTGGTTCAGTTTTTTCACCCTTTTCAGCTGGAAGTATTTTGTCCAGCTGCACAGCTGATACAGGCATTTGACCTAGAGGGCAAGCAGTACATTTAGAAATAAATGCAAGAAAAAAGCCAGGAACAAATGCTGAAATATTTTCTGCCCCTTCTATTTTTCTGCATCTTGGATAACAAAGCCAAAGCTTTAGCAATTCTACTTTGAAATCCAGAGAGAAAGCTATTTGGTACAAGGAGCTAACCTGACATCTTTTTCAGTGTTTCAAATCACTGTTGCTGCAACAGTGACAAAGAAAAGCATGTATTTGAAAATGCCTTTAAAAATCTTATAATGGGTCTGTTCTCATAAGTGAATGAATTAGGATATAGAACTGGCCTGAAAAATTCCTTATGGGTTTACAAGTTGCAGCAAGTCTCTGAGGAGTTAGATTCTGAGCTATAAACCTGCCAAAGTACACAGATCTATGCAGTGTAGACAACGTTTGGGAGCTGACAACTTTCCACAACAAAGACACCTCTGATACTGAAAACCAGACCTCTCTGGTTTTCTGTCTCCTGTGTTAAATCACACTTAGCATAGGCTTAAATGTAAGGTAATAATGATAATGTTAGGAAGAAGGAAAATTCCAGATAATAGTAGAAAAGCAAAAATAAGTGTAGTTGTTCTCAGTTTAAAAAACTTAGGAGGGTTTCTTCCTTGTTTCCTTTGATTTGCAAACTCCTGTAGAAATGATTTAATGTTCATTAGTGTTTTAGATGTGTTTTGCAAAAATATTTATCCTTCCCTTTCCTTGTCCTTTTCCTCTGTTTATTTCAATGCCAAATGAAAAATAATGACTCCAACTTATACTACCATTCAAAATAGTTATTGTGAAATGGATCTGGGATAACGTGCTTGATTGCCCCCTTAGTGCATGGATTTATATTGGCTAAGATCAGGCCAAAAGAGATGATAAATGCTGAACCCAGCTTTGACTTCTTCTATCAGTAGAGACCTTCAGCTGCTTCTCTCTCCTGCTCACTCTTACAGCCTCCCTGAGTTTAGTCATCCATTTGCATGAAATCTCTGTACCCCACATATCTTTCAGACCCCTCCACACCTCTGTGAAATGTAATTGAAATTAGCCATCTGTTTCAAAACCTGTCATCAATGAACAAACTATTGGAGTGCATAATCCCATTCCTTTAAGAAACCAGGCAAGCACAGGAGAAGGCATAATGAGTCCCTTAATTACAAAAACTCTTCCTTTAAGTTGTACCTTGCTACAAAACTCTTGATTGAAACTTTGAGTGTTTTTCAGTAAAAAATGATGAAGGTAACATTACTTAATATATTTGCCTTACCTTCAAATAACTCCTTTGTTTTACATACTTGAAAAAGGAGCTGTTCAAAAGAAAAAGGTTAAGGACTATTTTCCTTCCAGAAAATAGCAATATTTTTTTTAAAAACAAGACTAACGGAAAAGATTTTTTTTATTTCAATGAGTTGTAACAGTCATTCAAAGGTTTCGAAGGAAAGAGTATTATGAGCAGGGCTCATCAGTCTTCTTTTTCACAGTGCAGATGAACATCTTTCAATCAACCTCATTTCTAAAACTTTTCACATGATCATCAAATCAGGAGCAAGAATGCAACAAATAGAAAATATATCAAGAAGTTTCAGAACTTGGAATAGGCATTGAAAAGTCACCCTCGAATGTATTTGTTTTGATAGTATTACATACAGGTGTTTGTGAGAAATCTTGCACACATGTGTCTTAAGGGCTAAATTCAGTGATGGGATAGTGGAAATAATTCTACCAAATTTATTTTCATAGATCATGTCTTGAACAATTTCTAGAAGTTGTCCTTTATTCTAATAGCTGTGTTTTCCTTTTCCGAATACTACAAACCCTAAAGAGGGTTGTGCAAAGAAGGATGGTCAGGGAAGAGAAAAGAGCCCATATTTCCATTAAAAAATGTTTCTTCTCAACTGTTAATTTTCTTTCCAAACATTGGAGGGAGAGAAATGTATAAATGTACAGAGGAGGCGTGAGTCTTATAGCATACAAAGCATTTAGCCCCAACTCTTTGAAAATAACACATAGATACACAACCTAGCTCTGTTTCCATTATATAGTTAAGGCATGCTTTTAGGATTTCAAATATGTATGTGGCATGATCTAACAGAAGACAATGTATTGTGCATGAGAATGAATTGATACAATTTGGCTAGATTTAGTAAGTTGCAGTTAATGCAGTATTTAGCTAGTATAACATTACCCCCTTGATTATTATACTGTAGCCACAATAAGGAACAACTTGCTCCATTAGCAGAACAAGACAGACCGTTTGCAAAGCTGCCCATCTTCCTGCCTTCCACCTAGGATGCTAACCTTCTTGGGAATCGTGAATTAATCCAGTCAGCCCTGCAACCACAAGGGAGCCTAAGCAACTTAGGAAACATAGAGCACTGGAGCAGTGTAAATGTAATGTAAATATGTGGGCATTTAAAATTACCAGAGCTGCAGACCCGAGAGGTGATGTTTTTGATTGAAAGCTCTGCTTTAGATTGCACATTGAACACAGGTGTAAGTCAGGGAATGACTTCAGGTTTGTTACATCCACAGGGCTGGCAGGGCTTCTGGAATTCCAGGAGCAATTCCCAACAGCAAAAAGGAAATTAATTAGGATCATTCTTGACTTTCTAATTAAAGGACCACATGTGTTTCTATAGTAGTATATAACTTTCTTTAAAATAATTTCTATGTTTGTTTTTTGTTTTCAGAATTCCAATCTTTCCTATAGAGTTTCCTTGCTGTTTTCAGTGTTTTCCTCATATGTGCATTTGTAAAACTACTAGTGAGAACAAAGCAGTTACCAAAAAAAGGACATAATAATCAGCTTTTTAGTGTAGTAACTAAGGATTTGGGGGTTGAAGAGGATTTGGGGACTGACTTTTTTCTTTAATACTTCTGTTTTCCAAATGATTAGTGATTTTGGATGCATTGTTTATACGTGGGCCTGCTTGAGTCAATCTAAAGTAGATCTGATTTTCTCAGAATAAGGCTTTAACACTGGAAAAGTCAAATTACATCAAAGTATCTCAAATTAGGCACCCCCCTGGACTGAGAAAATTAAAACCACCAGTCCTTTTTCATCTGGAAACTGCATCTGGAAGCATTTTAACCCAACCAGACTATTCTATTCTGATGCAAGTAAGTCATGGCATTTGTCCCATTGTCAGGTTCAATATTTAGCCAAATCAACAAAAGAAATACAAGGGCTGCATCAGATGCCCTGACCTGTCATGCCACAGATTGATTTAGGTAGAGTTTCAGTCAAAGAGCTTACTCCACAAGGAAAATTGAGCTGGCATTCAGCCGAAAGAGTAAAACATTCTTTGAGAGGCAGCACTGCTCACTGTCAATGCCCTGTGGTATGTGGTGGTTAATGTTTGTGTACAACTTTCCTACCTTTGTGAAGCCTTATGTAAGTTGTTGTTACAGTCAGTGTTCGAAGATCTTCCCCTGTGATGGAGCTCTCTGTGCTGCCTAACCACACAACTGTAGGTCTACAGATAACACAGTCAGCTCCAAATTTTACAGACCTGTAGGAATGGGAAGGATTGTGCTGGCATCATGGGATACATGAGGGTGTGTCTTTGCATCCTCCCTCCACAATGGTACTATCCTGTTAACATTAGTCTGCCAAGTTAGGTACATTATGTTCTAGCAGAACACAGCCTCGCAATAATGTTTGTTTGGCAGACAATAAGCTTTATTTTCAACAGGTGGTCTGTATGGGATTGAAGGCTGCAATATTGCAACTGATTTTGATCATCTAGTCTGGGAGGTTAGGCTCTGAGAAATCGGAGAGACGCCAGTTATTTCTAGCAAAAAAAAATAATAAAATCCCACCCTAAGAAAAGTTGTGTTATCTTTGATGAAAAAAAATAATCATGACACTGTGTGGTATTTGCTAATGGACAGGTGACATAAGCAATGTCTTCTGAAGGAATGCAGTTGTTTGTCATATTTACATTTCTGCTGCAAGCCAGAAATAAAATCAGAGCCCCATAGCATTAAAGAAGGTATTTTCTCCCTCAGTAGCAGTCCCTGCAGCAGTAAGGGGGTAAAATGACACTGAGAGCAGGTCAGTGACAGAGGAACAGAACACAGCACAGCCTGGTGGACCCCAATGAAAGGACTCTGGGCCAGAGATTGGTTGCCTCAGGCTGCTGGCTTGGCTGAGGCTTTTTCTCGAAGCGTGGACAATCCAGGTGGACTCTTTAAAACAAGACAACAACAATTTTAAAAATAGCTTTAAAGAAAGAGAAAGCAAGCACTTAGGAAAACTGGCAGGCATAGGGAAGGAAGGAGGTTAGGTACAGAGTAGAGGGACTAGAGAGGACAATGGAGGAAATAAAGGGGAAAAACAACAAAGTGAAAACATGTGCTGAAAGGAGGGACTATAGAAAGGACTGACAATGTAAAGGGGTGAAATAAAACATCATCTTATATGCAGACGTTCACAGTTAGGAAAGGTTATTTCTCCTTCATTGCTATTTCCTTGGCAGAGAAGGGGGAGCTGTAGGGAGGAGGAAATTAAGTGTTTGGTGCTGGTGCTGATGGGCACTTTTGTTTCAGCTGCAGCTGAGGCAAGGGAAGAATTTCCCTTGGTCAGACCCAGGTGAGGGCTTACAGACCAGTGGTATCTGTGATGGAGGCAGAAGCCTTTAATTTCTGTATTAATTTTTCAGACCCTGACTAAGGAAAGCAATGTTAATGAGGCTTTAACATACTTGCTACTGACATGTGACATGCATCTATAAATATTCAAGGAATGATGGGATCACTTAACCGCTCTTTCTTTGTTTCAGCTTCAGGTCATATCCTAAACTGAACTGGAAAAATTTTTATGGACTTTGGCATGTCTCGGTTAAATTAACCCCCCCACCCCTATTTCTATACCTCCTTTCCTGTCTACTTCTGAATCACTCTCTCAAGCTGTGTCCAGGCTGCTTTCAGCTCTGGCGTTGAACTGCAGCTTGTCACTAAAGGCATCCTGGCATGTACATAAAAGGGATTTGGAGGTGGAAATGACCACCAGTTAAATCACCTCATCCTCCCTCTAGTCAGTGCGGGATTGTTCCTGCAGCACACTCCCAAGGGCTTAGGGTTTTAATGGTTTGAGCAACAGAAATTCCACCCCCACCCCCTTTGGGAGGGGAGCCTGAGAGCTAATAGATCACACTCTTATGCAATTTTTCCTGATACATAGCCTACATTTTCCTTTGTTTGATGTCTTTACTCCATTATTCCTATTTATAACTAGTGCTGGGTGAATCCCAGATGGTTCTGAGGTTTATTTCTGTTTAAGAAGGCATGCAAAAAGGCAGAGACTAGTCCACATTCATTAAAGGTTTGGTGCCTTCCTGACAGGATCCATTATTTCTTCCCTTAAACTGCCCAGGACCCAGTAAAAGGCCTCATTTCTCTCTATCCCAGGAGGGTAGGAAGTTGGACACTGGCCAGTCCTCTGCTCTGGTAAATCTCTTCTGAGAACAGAGACCAAAGCTCTGATCTCCCGTCTATAATGTGCCTTTTTCTAGTCATTACCCAGTAGCCTAATTCCTCCAGTTTAATTTGCTGTACTCATCTAGCTGTTGCCATGCTTTTTGTTCTTCCCCAAATTGAAGGGGTTTACCAATACTTTTTCATTGGACCAGTTCCTTTGCTGCCTAAGCATGAAAGGTACTTCTTAAGTATTTTTTTTAAGAAAGAAAGGTATTTCTTAAGATACAAGTCCAGTCAATATCCCATGAAACAATGCCGTAATCAAATGGGAGCAAGTAGGCTCCCTTCCCTTGTTCTGAAGAAATCTTGCATGTAAGGATTCGGTCAAGGTCTGTGAATTCCTCCTTTAGACACTCCGTCCTGCACAAGCGCAAGTACTGCAGAAGAATCTCAGCTTATTCCACACTTTAAGGCTGCCCAAGCAGTAGTTCAATATAATCGTTACTGGCAACCGTTTTCAGCAGGGGCATATTATACATGTATGCAAGTTCACTGATAGACAGCGCTGTCAGGACTTTTTCACTACGTGAAATTCTTCATCACGAGAGCAGCTTTCTCCTTCTTCAGATGTCAGAGAAATTAGTTCAGTCCTTGATTCAGGCATCTAATTTGGCCAGGACACAAGTCATACTCCGAGGGACTGTTCCTACTCCTGTCCTTTTAATAAATACTAGTTGCCAGAGCTGTAACAAGCCCCACATAACTTCTGTTCAGTTTGAAGAGGAATTTAAATTCACAAATTAAATCCAGAAAATTCATTGCTGTCAGAATGGCCCCTGCGCTATAATGTATAATCTGTCTTCTCACTCTTTCCCTTTGAAGGCTAAATGACAATAAAAATATTCTGCTGCAGCAAGAGAAATAAGAAGCAAGAAATGCCTGATGTAGTCTGGTTGTCTAGGCATTTAGATTATGGGAAAATTATTTTTAAATGCCTTTACTTGAGGCATTTTCCTTTTTTATACAACAGTAAATGAGTTCAGCAAGCCACTAGTTCACAAATAGCATTCCTGTTTAGGTTATTCTCTTAGGAGGCAGAAAAACTGCAGTTCTATCCCTGATCCAAACCCAGGACATTGGTTTTCCCCCTGTCACACCACTACTACTCTAACACTGGGCAAGAGTTAAGAGGAAGAGGCACGAGCACCACTTGTCCTGTATGTTTTGTATGATTTAAGTATGCTATTAGCCTGCTAGACAGCAAAAGGGAGACAGAAGGGGAAATAACCAGTTGTGAAGCTTGCTGGCTCATAGACAGCACAGTAGTAGTTGGTCTTTTGTGGTTGTTCACACAGTGAGTACTAGGAACAGAGTAGGGTCATGGTTTAACCCCAGGCCCGCCAAAACCAGGACAAGTAAGCTGGGGGAATTGCTTTGGAACTATAGAAGTACAGGTGGGAGAAGAACAGGGCTTCCACAGACATAAGCCTCCTAAGTCCCCTTATGTCCTGGACAAACATAAATCCATGGTTACAATTTTTTGCCATTAGCTAGTTTCCAAACCATATATACACATAGTTAAAATTTGAAAGCCAGGGTTTACTGTGTAAATTGAATGTCAGTGTCAAGAAGTAATAGACACTGACAATAAACCACTGCACTGCCAGAACAAATAGCAGGACAGAGTAATTACTTATAGAAATGGAAATACCATTTTTGTTTCCTGAGGCAGAGGACTGAAGACCATCAAACCAACCCTAAGATGACTCAGGAAAATTTACCAAGAGTAGCATATGTACACAGGGATACCCTTTTTGGCATTACAGACTGTAAATTATAGTTATTCCTAGGAGGCAACAAAAGAGGTTCTGTCAGTTGTACAATTACTTTTTATTGGCAGTGCTCTTTCAACTCAAGAAAACATTGGATGAGGTTCAAGATCAAGATTTGGCTCAAATGCCATCATAATTTTTCAGAAATGTGATGAATGTTCCCTAAGAAATAGTTTCCTAAGCAAGCCACAAGAATGTGTTGAGCTAGGTTACTGGATATCTAGAATGATATCCAAAAGTTGCTACCACTGAAGATCAATTGATGTAAGTAATTTCACCAAATGCAATTTATACTTCTCAGACTGCCTGATACTCTGACAAAAAGATACCGGACATATTTGGATGAACTGTTTCATAAATATTGATGTATGTATACACATACACAATTCATCAAACGTATCTCAAGCATTCATGTTGAAGGATAAGATACTAAACAAGAAAATCTAGTGACAGTGAAAGAAAGTCCCGCCACTGTGTAGGTAACGATATGTTGGGCATCCACTAATAGCTTGAGGGGCATATACTGAACATAAATTCAGTCAATAATCTCTCATGCTACATTCCCAAGCCTGAGTGAAAAATTTATTGAAGCTGATGGTATTTTTTCCACTGCTATCAATGAAGGCAAGGTGCCAAAAGTTTCTCCTGCTGTCTTCCCTAACAATGTATCCCTACCATATAGCAGCAGTAAAGCATGTATGATTACTGATCTCTGTTCCAGCAAACTTAGAATATTAGTACACTTTAATAAACTAATCTTTAGTTTATCCTGTTTAGAATCTTAAATTGCTAGAAGAGATTGGAGATGAATCAAGTCAAATGTGCACTTCTGAAAAGATCACAAAACACCCTTAATGATTACTGCTGTTATCAGGAACACAAAACACAACTCTTACAATTTTTTCTGCAGTGCTTTATACAGAAATGCTGGAAAATCTCTAGGTACTTCCAGAGAATTCCTGTTTGCAATGGGATGGAGACATAAGAGCATAACCATCATGCAAAAGCAGGAGAAATATCTGTAAAACATTCATACAATTAGAAGTGTATCTCAATCCTAACATATATCAGGAATATCTTCTACAATTTTGGAAAGTTAATCTCTTTGTACCTTTAATCAACTGTACAAACTGGTAATATTAATTTCGTTGTTGACAGTATGGAATTAATTAAATTTAATGACAAATATAGAGATTTATCAGTGAAAGGCATTGCAGCTAGGAAAGTAGTTCAACCCTCCCTTAACTGAATAGGCCTCTCCAAGCCTGTATTTTTGCTCTTTGCTTTTTTCTTTCCTGAGCTGCAGAAAGATTTTAGGTTCATAGTTAACCCAGAGGATGTTTCTATCTCTCTATCAACTCTCCAGTGAATTCTTGGTACTTGTGGTTTTGATATGATTGTGATCAGATATTTCTTCCTCACACTCATTTCCAAGTTATTTTAGATTATAAAGGCCTGGCATACTGTCAAGCACAAATCTTAAATTTGGCAACATTGCTACAATAGACACATGCATGCAGAAAGCACAGGGCTAGACAAAACAGGATAAATTGAAGACTGTATTTAAAAGCACAGAAAAGAAACAGAATTAAATTCCCCTGATTTGATAAGATTGCTGCAAAACGAACTCGCAGCTTAGTAAAATGAGTATGTTTTGCCTCTCTGCAAGCTATAAAAATCAGTGCTTACTAGTTAAGGTTCCAATGTATTTAAATAATTTAGTTCCTATTTATTTGCATTTCTGGAGGACTGAGAATAAATGGAAAAACATCCAAAGTTTGTTTATACTAATTAAAACTTTTCCCAGACCTTAAAATACCAGGGGGAATTTTCTTCCCAAATAAAGGTTAGATTGATTCCTGATTTAATCAGTTACTAATCATCATTAAAATCAGGTGTTTATATGGTGTCTTAGACCCAGAATAACTCTCCTGTTATTAACTCCATAAAAATCTGACAGTACCCTCTATATGAAACAGATGAAGAATGTAGTAAACATGTGACAAAAGACACTACAGAAACAAGCGATAACTTATTCCTACATCTTTAATGGAAACATTTTGTTACAATTTAGGTTATGTGATGTTCTTGCATTTTTAAAATGTGTGAAAGAAAATGCTCAGAATAAAAAGTCGAAGGACACCAATGAATGTAGATATTTTAAATGACCAAGTCATGAAAGAAATAAAATACATTACACAAATAAACAAAGGTTATATCCACAGTCATGAATACGCACTCTCCTCTACACAAAAACAACAATAAATAAAATCACATTATATGCAGATAGTTCTACTTACATCAGTACAATATACTGTGCAGCTTTCCATTTGTTTTCTACTAGTCTGGTACTAGGTTTCTCTGTTGTCCAGTATTTTTACATTAATAATGAACAGTATCACCAAAAAAGGGGACAAATTTAACGTCCACACTGTCTATCCTGAGTCCTCTTAGTTTTGTGATAATTACATTCTATGCACAAGAAACACATCAAATTCTACCCACTGTCTTCATCCTGCTGCTCTACCCAAGTCTTCTCAGCACTTTTAAGACCTGCAGAGTCAAGACGACACTGTTACTCGGTAAATACCCAACCTAACGGCATGGTACACCCTGAGCAGGTCCTATGCACCACTTAAATCCCATTTCAATTTTAGGTAAGGTGTCTATGTGGGATTTAAAAAGTGAATAAGCTTTCTGCCGAGTCTCTGAGAAAGTAGATATCGAACAATAAAGACAGTGTACTCTTACAGAAAGAGCTTGACTCCATCCTCTCTGCAGACAATATCATGATGGGAGTATAATCAATCCCTGAGCATTTTCCCTCTTCTCTCTCCCTAAGTCAACTGCACAGATATTTTCCCTATATTCTCAGCAGATCTTTTCACCTCTTGCATCCTATACTGCAGAAGTCATCGCAACACCTGCCACAATCAGGAAGATAATAAATATGGGAGGAACGGGAGGACACATTTATCATCTCATATGGCACCAAGATAAATGACCACTGATTAGTAACTGTGGTATTGGCTTCTCAGTGGTGGCTTGTTCCTCTGTCACACTGCATACACAGTTCACAGAGAAAGAGAAGTCCAGATCATCACCAAGGATGAACCAACATAGCTGTGCTCATTACGTCTGCTGATGGTTTAGTTTGTGGGGGAGAATCGTGTGTTCCTTGTGCATACCAGGTGAGATTTACAAAAGAAACCATTAAAACAAGATTATTTTGTTAAATAGCCTTTTTGGTACATTTCCTTTGCTTGCTCAAGTGTCCTCTAGAAACATTCACATGACAGAAACACCAAGCAACAGTTCACACAGAGTGGATTTTAACCTTTCTAAGATTTAACACCTAATGAATCCACATAAGATTTCTGAAGTACTATAGCTTAACATACAAACTTTAACAGTGTTCTAATATTTAGAATATTTTGCCTTTGATGCAGAATATTAACTTAGTGGTTAGTGAAGCCTCTCCTTTCAAGAGCTAGTTTTGTATGCTGTAAATTCGGTGTATGACAGTTAGGAGGCATTCTGAAAGGTAAATTCTGGAAGAAACAATAGCATAATAAAACAGTCTATGTAATGATACGCTGGACATAATTAAACACTAGCCCAGGAAAGCCTCAAAGCCATAGCAGCGTTACCTTCTTGATCAAAACCAGCAGTAACCTCATAAAAACACCAATGTTAACCTTTATCCTTTTTTCCTCTATGGGCGAGATAAATGGAGAGCTGTATTTATGCCAGACTTAAGGCTTCACTGGGGCAAACCACAGTGCTTAGGCTTCCTGTCATTCTCTAGAAGAGAAAAGACACTATCAAAGTCTGCTGCACAGCTTGCTGACCCCTGTAGACAGCCAGGTCTGAGGTCTCTCACAAACAGCTATTTGTTTTAATTTCAACAATCATTTTCCATCAGTCTCAGAGCTCGGATGTTAAAAGGTACCACAGAATGGAAAAAATACAGGCCTCAAGCCATCTGAATTCATTTCTGCCTCTGCAGGGATATGCACAGCGCAAGCACTTCTATTCTTCCACTTGAAAGGTTTCACACACACACAAATCTTTTTATGCTTTCAACAGCAAGAAAGGGGGTGGAGGGAGGAGAGGGGACACACACAACCCATCTGAAGATGAAACTTTTTCCAGCATGCCCTTAAAAAAATATTCCAAAAAGTAACATTTGTATTTCTTTGTTTCTAAAATTGGCTAAAACTGCCTCCTACAAGACATGCGCTTCACTGAAACTTGTGCTTTTGTTGCTCACTGTTGTGAGTCAAGTTACTAGGGCATGTTCCTAACCAACAGAAAAGGTAATGTACCATTAGAAACTTGTATTTCTGTTCCTATATGCTCTGCTTTGGGGAAGGTGGTCACTAGATTTGAGGTCATTTTATAGCAACAAGTTTGGAAAAAAAAAAAAAAGACTGGCTGGCATCACCTGACATCATCTCACTATGCTTGGACTACTGCATTTTCTGCGAGCCCACTGGCATCCAGTAATCATTTTAGTTTTAATGGACTGCTCCTGTGACCACAATTTATGGTGCCAGACTTGGGTGTTTTTAAAAGGACAGAATGCCAACTGCAAAATTCAGATTAAACTTCAGAAAGTTTTTGGTCAACCTGATTTTTCAACTTTGCTTGGTTAAAAGACAGGCAGCATCAGGCAATTCTGGGTCTAGACCTGAGATAATGGCTGGTGTGGCCATGGGCCAAAGCAAGGTATGCTGGCAGCTGAGCAGCAATGAACAGCAATGAACAACGGCTGAAATTTCGCAAAAGCCACCTCTCACTGAAGAGGGAACATTTCTGACTAAATGATGGAAAATGGCTGTCTCTTTACAAAGTACTTCTGAAGCTAGAGAAAAGAACATGAAAAGAACATGAAAAAAAAAATAGGGAATTCAAGAGTATTGACTCTACCCTGGGAGAAAATGAGGAAAAATAACCTCAACTGCCTTATTTAAAGAAACAGACCAGCTACATGGCTACTCTGAAGCACAGTGGAGGGTAGTGAAGGATGTGGAACTGTCTTGAGCTCCGGAAAAGGTGGACTGAATTGCCAAAGAAATTTATGACCAGGACTATTAGCTTCCTGTCTTTGATGTCTATTCTTGGCTTTCCAGGAGCATTATGGCATTCATGAGGTGAAAATCGCGCTGAAGCCAAGGTCAGCTAAGGCTGATGCAGCCAGTTCTACTGCAAAGCTGAGAAATTCACTCTGAACTGCTTCAAGATGCTGAGTTTAAAGCCTGAAGACACTTCGGCAAAGGCCCGAGTTTACTTCCTCTGAATCAATGAGAGGGGTTTTTTGTCAGCGTAATAAGAGTGTGATAGCACCTCCAAGAAAAAAAAAAAAAAAAGAATCAGAGATCAACCTCCCAGTAAAACATGCTGTCACTCTTATTTTGTCCTCACTGAAGTTTAGGATCTCAGCATACTAAATCACAGGTACTATTGAAAGTTTTGCTTCATCTTCAGCAATTTGCAGTGGAAGTCTACGTGTTGAAGATAAGAGGGTGGAAGTCAGGTATTTTGTCCACAGAAACCTCAAAAAGAGGATTCTGAGGTGAATCAGCTATTAAGCTGACCAGTATTTGGTAGTTCAAAAAATTAGCAGAATCTGTAAAATTTTGACAAACAAAAAGTATGAAGCCACTAGTTCAATTTCAATTTAACAGGCACAACTGTAAGATTTAGCAATAGATGTATGGGCTAATCTTTCTCCGATTCAAGCATACGGCAAGATTCCCTTTGGTTCAGCCATGGCCAGGATCATACCCTTTGGTCCCAAGTGAGCAGAGCACTTAGAAGCTGAAGCTGAGCATATTTTAAGTGTGTTCTAAAATGTTGAGCTGAGTCAAGGCCCTCCTCGTCCTGCTCTGTAATACAGACATATGTTTGTAATGCGGACAATTTGTTGAAGCCAAAAATGTAGGTTTTGAAAACTCTTTTGAGAATCAATTATTATTATTTTGATTAGACATTCCCTTACAAAGTTTGAAGCCTAAACATTGTGGCATTGAGCTAATGCAGATGAACCAGAAAGGAAAAGTGCATTAGCTGGTGAAGAATCTCTCTGCTGAATAATCTAAACTCAAGGAAGTTTTTGATCTATGGTCCATAGAAGACCTGGGAACTATTAGCAAGAAGCCTATGAAAGGCAGCTAAGAAGAGCAAGTTTATTTATGCTATACAGGAATTTACTTATGTGAAACGTCTTAAATTATCTTGACGCTTCCATGGGAAAAATGCACAGGTAGGTGTGCGCCAACTTAGAAAGATTAAATCCCATTGATCTAAAGTGTCTCAATGGGCAAGAAAGGTTCACCTTTCCTAGGAGGTGCTGGGATGTAAAGTCATGGTAAGCCACCATCAGCATCCCACCAACAGACATCTCATAAAAACACTTCCTGAGGTCATGATTAAAAACCTTACATTAAACTGGGGATCGGAATTATCTTTTTAATTAAAAAGTGACCTTTCACTATACTTTTTTTGAAATATGTTTAGTTATAGTAAGATGACACAATAAAAAAGCTGACTTAAAAATTGATTTTCCGAGCTAGATCTCCTGGCTCAGATCTTCTGGTCTGACCTGACTGTGCATGGCACAGGAAAAATGTCTTGCTCCTTAACTAGGGACTGAGTACTAGTTCACACTGCAAGGCAAGTCAGAACAAAGCCCTGCCCTCTGGCTGCCAGGGACATTGGACAGTATTCCACAAGGGCAGGTGATGAACCCCTGCATATGCTAGCAGACAAGTGAAACGTAAGAAAAAAAAAAGTCCACATAAATACTCCATGGGGTATTTCCCCATCAAATAAAAGGCAGCAGAAAGAAGACAGAGCTTCACTGACTTTGAGCTACTCCAAAATAGTTTCTCTGAATTGGCATTCTGGCTTTTCAGGGCCTAGAAGTTTTGTAGAACACAGGCTTCAGTGCCAGTTTTGAGATTAACTTTAAAGTCTGACTGTGACTGCTGAGACCAGAAAGTTCTGCTTATGAAATCAGAATAGGATAAACCAAAAGATTTCACACACTTAAATCATAGTCATAGCTGGGTTTTCCCAGACAATATTTTTATGGGTCTTCTTCACCACATTTATAACACGTACTGTTCATTTCCATTTGTTGACTAGAATAAAATAACCTGTCAGTAGCTAATTCACCACAGATTCAGTTTTGCTCCTGGTAAAGTCAACGGCAAAAGTCCCAGGGATACTGATGGCAGCAGGATTAAAGTCAGCCCTAGAGTAGTGTTTTATGACCCTGATTCCTGAAGGTAGTTCTTTGTGTGCTTTATTGTACACACATTAATAGTTTGTCTCACCAACTAATGTAGGACTATTTAACATGTGAAAAGTTCATTGTTTTCAGGATCAGGGCCACCATGACAGACAATTCAATAACTGCATTTATATTGTTTAACTAACTATTTGAATGTTGGCACATTCCTGGAGAAAAAAGTGGGGCAAAAAGTCCATTACTATCCATGAAGTCACTTCTCCTCCCTTAAATACTGGTTCTAACATGTATTTACAGCTGTTGACTTTCCCTGCGTGTTAATCCTATCATAAAAAATGTCTTCAAAACATCCTCTCCCTTAATTTTTAATCCTACCAAAGCAAAAATAGATACTTTAATAGAAAAATACAAGATAAAAAATATGCTAAAAATAAAATGGTAGCATGGAATGTAATTTTTACACAAAAAAGATCCCCTTTTGAGTTGCCTCAGCTATACAAACACTTTTATATTTACAATTTTGGATGCAGTCCTGTGTTCACTGAAGTTAATGGGATTTTGCCATTGACTTCACTGGGAACAGGAACAGGCTCCACATGGGCTGTATTTGCCTCTCTGAAAAGTCATGGCAGTGGAGAGAAAAGAGCATGATAAAACACACATAAGACCAAGGAATTACCCAGTCCTCTCTGGAGGCCTGATTGTTTTCTCTCTCACTATTTCACACCAGTGAAAGTCCTCCTCCTTCACTGGAGTTTTAACTAACTCCCACCACCTAAGCGGGAGAATCAGTGCTTTTGATTGTGATACTACACAAACAAGGCAAGAATGGTTTGTGTGTATTTCCACCTGCCTGACTTTCTCAGTGGAGTTAATTTCACCCCAGTGGAGTTAATTACACCCAAGTGCTAGTTCCCTCCAAGAACTAAACTCCATATTCCCCAATCTTGTATCCCCTGTAATCAATGGCAATGATTCAGTGATGCAGGATCATACCCTAAATGAATCCCTTTTTTCCTTTTGACAGCAACCAGCATCTGTGCCTGTGAAACCATATTTGATACCCATGGGTGAGATGCAATTAAGGAAGAAGATGGTAGGAGCTAAAAAAAAAAAAAAAGGGAACAGAATGAGGCATTCCCCATCAACTAAATCCTGATCTCCTGCCCTTAATATATGCCTTAAGAAATACTGTCTTTATAAAGGGCACCCTATAACATCGAATTGCATCATTTTCTTTTTTCATGAGATGAAAGACCATGTGGCATGACGTGTTTAATAAATCATTCCTGAGCTTCTGAAAGAAATTAAGACAAAATTACTGCTTAAAAGAGTGAGTTCTTCAAGAGCCTCCTCTTTTTACACTGATGTCTTTGGTTGTGTCCTTTTCCCTAATTCTTTTTTTCCCCAGGAAGAATGGGATTCTTTTTCTTCTTCTTTATGCAGCAGAAAAATGAGATCTAATGGAGTCTTCACGTAACTGCCGGTGTTTCCCCATGTTACAGTCCTCCTGTCGAGTTCGTCTCTCAATAGTTATTCTGTATTTCTTTCTGCATGAAAGAAGAGGAACAGAGTGAGAAATCCTTCTCCAGCTATAGAATAACAGGACTTCCCTTATAAAGAATGCCTTTAGGGGACAGCTGGGTGCCAGTTGAAAAATGAAATGTGGCAGAATGTGAAACCCTGGTCAAAGATTAAAGTAGTTTGCCTCAAAACGTTTTACCCAGGCTCAGGAATGCCTGTTAATTTCTACACGACAGTCTCAAAGCACCAAGACACAGACATTTGCTTCTTTGAAAATTTCTGATCTAAGTGATTAGGAAGTTTTTGTGAAGTGCCATGTGAACTGTGTCACATCACTGCTTTATATTGATCAAAGCCAAATTTCTTCCCAGTATATAAGGGCCACTGTCTGCAAAGTTCAAATAACAGATCTGACTCTTTATTCCATTGCGTTTCTCACTGAAACTATGTATTAACTAATCCTCCCACCTCCCTCCGAGAAAGCTACTATGTTTGTAACGTCAGAGGAGGTAGCATGATGAATTAAGAAGGGGGATGTAGAGGATAGATAAGAAGTAAATACAATTGCTCATGCATCAGACAGAGTTTTTCCTGTGTGTCTTCCTCTTGGGCCTTTTGAAGAATTCTGTTATGTTACTTTATACGTCAAACAAGCCCTCTGGCTGTCTTTCAGTTTGCCCTTTAGTACCCAAATCTCCCTCCAAAATCATAAGAAGATTCCCATTTATATTTTATGCCTTTATGCTTGTACTGAGTTTCAGGACCAATTTTTCAGAAAGGCATTAGTCCAGCCCCATGTGCACACAGTACTGCCTGTGCAGAAGCATGACAAAAAGCTTATATGCCAAGGGAAGCTCTGCTCCGCTTGCACATGTAGCAGGAGTAAGAGCTAGGCATGTAGCAATGGAAGAATGATTTTCAAAACACCAAGGTTTTAATTTGGGTAACATGGCTCAACAGAAAGTGGGAACCTACAAGTTCTGAAAAGATTCCCTAGACATTTGTGTCTGTATCAGTAGGCTCCAAAATAACTCGAAAAAACTACGTTCTTTACTTCATTTATGCTCTTTCGAGTCAGATCCCTCCACAGGTCCGAGCATGCACAGTAGCAGCTCATGCACAAGGACAGGTCTACATTTTAGAAACGTAGCTTTTTAAGTTCAAATCCTTTCAAAGCTATGTATTAGAACTACTACCCAGCTCTTTTAATGTCTTGCATGCACACTCAAAGCTGTATTTGCATGCTCATTTGTGTTAATTACAGATCCAAATTACATGTAATCAGAAGGTACACATACAGTCTTAAAGGTACAGAAGCTGCAGATACAAATTACTTCCAGGTAACACAACTCCTAGACCTGCATTTTCTGAGAATCTGACCCATACATCTTGATATGTTTTGTTTCACGTGTTTATTGCCATGGTGGAATTAGAAAGCTGTTCCTACTCCTGCTTTGAGTGGGTGCAATCAGATCTCCAGGATGAAATTCACTCGTGTCTTTAGATGTCTTCAACCTGCAGGTCTACCTGACAAAGTACTCACAAATTCCTTCGGTCAATGGAGAGAAACAGGCATTTCTAAGAGGCATTCTTCTGACCTGATTTAGCTTTTACATAAGGATGACATGAACTGCACCCAAAAAAGTGCTAATTTCTCCCTCTAACCATAAATACAAAGACTGGGTGTTGAGATCATCTGTGTACACCTACTTTTACAGACACTCACCTTTGCTTACATGGATTTCCAATACAAATGTTTGTGTCAGATGACTAAGAGTTTAAGTCCTGTTCCTACAATGATGCTTTGCATAGTTTTATAGTAGCTCAGGATATGCCTTTTGCCTCATTTCTTGTCCTCACACACCAATCCCCTCCCAGTATCAGTCATGCTAAAAAACAAACCTAAAAATTATCATCTTAGATTAAGAACATATAAAAGATGCAAGAACCTCTGATGACATACACTATAAAGACAGACTTTTTTTTCTTTTAAAGACAGTCCTTAATCAGTCCCAGCTAACTTATCTTGTCTCAAACCCAAATAACATACTATATAAGCACCAAACACATGCAAGAATACAATCACCCTGCAGAATATCAGTTGTAACTACTCGGATAAATAATCCCAAATAACTTTTGAAACCCTGGAAGTGTGCTGGTGAATTGAAGCAGTTTTTGCCTGTTTCACTCTATTAACATTTCATTATTAATAGATATTTTTATTGTATAAAATTATTTGATTCTTATGTGCTGAGGTTAATTCTATTCTCCTATCTGTCTTTTCTCTTCCATACCATAAAAGGATAAATTACAGTATATATAAGATGCTGAACATGTAGAACTAATTTATTCTATCAGTGTCAGATCAACTCTCAAGCCTTTAGATTTGCTGGCTAGCAGTGTAAGAATTATTGTACTTAAACAGGAATAAAACACTGATCACCCTGCACTGACCTCAGCTTATTAAGTTAAATGCACAGCTTTGAAATCCAAATGCTCTATTACACCAAAACAGAAATCTCTTTCTAGCTTCCAGTACAATTCCACTCAATACTCAAAAACTAAGCACGGTACCAGGCAAGTTATATAAATCTCTAGCACAATTAAAGCCTGCAGAATTGTACTGGCAAAGAGTACCAAACAAAGAAGGCTTTCAAGGCCACGACACTTTACTAAATAACACTGAATGATTGGAACTCACTGGAATTACTTCAATGAGTAAAGTTATTCAGAGATGTACGTGGTTACAGGATGAGGCCCTGAGTCAGTACAATGATTTGGATATACACAAAAGGACAACCAAAGTGTGTTCACTGCCGTTGGTGGGAATGTTACCACAGATTATTATGGCACCCCTCTGCTTCCCATCAAGGATGTGCTGACAGGATCTGAGAGGTTTGGATGACAAGTAAAGAGTTAACAGAACTTTCAATGAATTGGACTAACCTGAAAAAGTAAAAAGCCATAAGCAGTCCTGCTCCGAGCAAGGCACCCACAACTATTCCTGTAACTGCTGATTCTCCTAGACCACCTGCTTGAAAAGGAGAAAAATAAACAATCAGGGTTCATATTGAGAACTATTTGCCTTCACATATTGGAAAATACACACAACTAGGAAATGACTGACCAACATCAGATAATAACTAAAGCCTTTCAGAGCTCAGGACTCCATGGGAACCTCTTCCTTTGTTCCTGTTTCTGCCTGTTTATTTTTTGTCCTTGCTTTCTTTGGGGTTAAAGAAGCCCCCAAGATCAGTGTCAGATGAAGACACAATTCTAGAGATGTCATACACAGGAATGTTGTTAAGAAACTGGTCTGGACAGCTTGGTCTGAATCATAAGACAGACTGGGATTACAAGGACGCGCACAATAGGACTGAGGACTGAATAGGCCCTGAGTCATAACAGAAACAAACTAATTTCACCTGGTGTAGCATCATAACCCTCTATCGCCCACATTTATTAAAATGACTGCATGATTATCTAACAGGTCATCAGTTTTATTTTTTGTTTCTGAACCTATGCTGTTTCAAGTTAAAGCCGTATGAGCTTGTCCCAAATCTCAACAGAGGCAGAGCAGGGACACAGTGGCTAGGGGGAGCCCAAGTAGGGACTGACACTCGACAAAGCACAGAGCAGCTGAAGAACAACAGCATTTTCATGTGGCTATCCGAGTCTGTGGAAAGGAACAGAGAAATACTAAGGACATTAAACTGCTCCCTCTTCTTCATTTACCCTTGACCCCTTGAGAGGAATTTTGTCTGAACATCAGGATATGCAGATGGAAAAAGGTGCACAGCTACACCATGCTGAGCATAGAGGGTATGGCCTGGAAACAGTCCCTACAGCACGCGTGTACACACAGGTTTTTCAGGGACGGAATGATTATCAGACTACAGATACCTTTTCACTGCAGGACTAGAGATTTGTTTTCTGTGAAAAGCTAAGACCACTCGTTGCCACTGAGGCACCAGTATCTTCCTACTCTTATCTCCTTGCAACGTCCTGCTCACTACAACATGGTCTGCAAAGTCAATGCGCTGGAAAACACGGACACGTTCTCTATGGAGGGTAGTCCCAGCCTTCTGGATTCACAGGTGTTGCCCAATTCAACCGACTTCACTTCTTCTCAGCCTACTGGGCCCCTTGCAGTGCATTCTCATAGCACTTAAAATCATTCTGCACTGGGAGAGCACTGCTCCCATCAGCACTGGCCTCCCCAGCTGCTAATTATCAACATGGTTATTCACCATTTGGGGTTTCAGTTATATCCGTTTTCTGGCTAAAAGAGATTTTACCTTTTAGCCCCTGGAAAGTCCTAAAGCCTCCAGGGCCCTGGGCTGAGCATCATGATTACTGTCATGCCGAAGTTCAGGGAAGTGATTCAGACCACATACTACCCACGGCTGCCAGACCTTAACTTCCCAAAGAGTCAGCAGAGACACAGTCACGATGTCTTGGCTGGACAACTGTGCTAAGCAGTTTGATGGGGCCCATTATGTTGCATCACCACATGGATTCCTCTCTCTGACAGGCTAGGCAGAAGCATTAAGTCACTAAACTTACATGATTTACATGGTGTATTGTTTGTGTGCTCTGAAACTCGGCTTTCATCTAGTCGCAGCCTGCCATGATTCCAAGGATATTTCACATTCGATCGAATTTCAAAACGCCCCTGCTTTCCGTAGTAGTCCCCAATCACCTATGCAAAAAAGAAAGGAATGAAAAGATTTTCCTATCAACTTAGGGAAGTAAAACAAACAGGAGACAGGAGACTGGCATCACTCTCTTGGACTCCTGTGGCAGGATGTTGAATCACAGAGAAAAGGTCTGAAGGGGTCTGTGGGAGGTTATGCAGTGCATGCCCTGGCCCCAGGCAGGATCAGCTGAACTAAGAGCATTCCTGACAGATGTTTACCTAACCTGATCTTAAAAGCCTCCAGAGATGGAGGCTTGACAATTTCTCTAGGCAATTATTCTGGAACTTACCTATCCTTACTGTCAGTGGTTTCCCCTAACCTGTAACCTAAATCTCCCCTGTTGCAATTATCCATCACTACTTACCTAATTGCCAGTGGACTAATTGCCAGTGGAGGTAGACTCTTCCTTTCCAAAACATCACTTTACATATTCACAGGCTCTTATCTGGTCTGCCCTCAGGCTTCTCTTCTATGTAAATCCAGTTCACACAAAATTTTTTAACCCTCGGAATATTCCTTGTGCTTTTGCTGGGCTTTCTTCAATTGCACCATAGTGGGTTGAGTGCTCAGGGCTGTCACCCAGCTAACTGAAAGTATCATTTTAAATACTTTGTGTACTGAGGCTCCCAACTACACACTCCAGGCTAGACTCTGCTATTTTGCAAGGATCTAGAGGTACTTAGAATCATAGAATTGTTCAGCTAAAATCTTCAAGTCTCCTGAAGAACTACAACAAAGCCTGTAATTCTCCACCTTGTGTTTCTGCAGTTGTTGATATTTACACAGAACGGGCCTTTCGTGCTTATTATTCTGGTAATACGGACTATTATTTCAGACCAATTCATCAAGATGATACTTTAGAATTTCAGTCCTGTCCTCAACAGCAAATCCAGGCTTTATTCAAGATAACATATGTTGGATCTACTTCAAAGTTGCAGGACTAAGTTGTGCTAACAGTAGTAGGTCACTCAGCTGAAAACAGTTAAAAAAAATACCCATGTACAGTAATAAAGGCCAAATATCATGACACTGAAGTAGTCAGAAGTGATGGCAGAAGCACATCAAAAGACTATTTGTCCTACCCTGGATAAAACCCACATATTAATACACTGGGTTTAGAATCCATGCCATTGATAGCCTGTTCAAACCTTTCACCTGAATTTCATTTGAAGGGAAAGAGTTAAAAGATAACATTTGTCCTGGTTAGATACATAAACGTAGATTTCACACTAAATAAAGGTGCTAATTTCTCTCTCAGTTTTGCAACTGGGAGATAAATGCTTAGAAGAAAGACTTTTTTAAACATTTGTTGAAAAATAAAGGCAAATTCAGTAAACTGAAAAAAGTAGAAGGAAAAAACCTCAGAGACCATTTTCAGGCAGCAGACTATTCATTAAGAGATTGTTTAATTTATCAAACAGGACAGGGCTTACTAAACGTAAAAGCATACAGAAAGGCTTACGAAGAACAAATAGCTATAAGCAGCAACCAAACAGATTCAGATCAGAAGTAGGATATACCCCATACGAGGGTAAGAAACCTGCCTGCCTGTAACACAGCAGAGGTCAGACTAGGTAATCTGGTGTTTTCTTCTTGCTTTAAACTCTGTGAATGGGCCTGGGAAAACAGTTCTGCCCAAACACCCATTCATCTGGCTCAGTTCAGCTGAGAAACATTCTTGTATGGACACAGAAAAAATTGGCAAAATGAATAAAACAAGGCATCAAAGAAACAATGTTTTTAGAGTGAGGCATGAGGGTAGAAATGTAGCAGACACAAGCAATAAGTAACCACATGTAAAATATGCTAATTGCATCTATATTTATATATATCATAAACAAAGCAGAGGAAAATTAAAATGAGCGATATGTTAAACGCAGAAATGTAACATCAAAGAAATAAAAGATGGTTTAAATGACAAGTGAAAGAGCAATGGAAGGATGGATAGGAGAGAGGGATTAAATTGATAAACAAGATAAAAATCTAATGGACTGAACAAACAGAAGAGATACAAGTCGTTCAAACCAAAGTTATCCCAAGCAATTTCTACTCCTAGCTTCAATTCATGATGATTACTCCTACCCCTGGGAGTGCCTGCAGTTTACTGCCATAGTTTTTCAGTCACGTTTACATACCGAAACACACTAGACATCCTCATGCTTTTAAAAAGGTTTGTTTGGTTTGTCTCTGCAGCAGCACTGACAAGAACAATATAACTTCACTGGATTCAAATCCACACATAGAAATGTTCAGCTCAGATTTACTGCTGCTTTATGATTGAGGTTGATGAAATAGGGGAGGGCCAGCAAAGCTTAGGCTGATGCTGACTTCGCAACAGCAGCTTTATGCTGCAGCTGGAGTTAGTGCAATGTACGCATTAGTAAACTCAACCCAATCATGCTATTCTCTATGTGCAGCTGGTGCTATTTCTCATAGACTGCTTTTCACAGTCTGGCTGCTTCCACTCCTGCGGCGTCCAGTGGATCAACCCACATGGTGTACATGGAGCCGTCTGATTAAAATGTCTCTTACACATTGAAAACAAGGCACTCGGGTCTTACTGCCTGATAAACAAGGTGAGGCAAGGTCTGCACTCCTGCCTGTGGCTGACCACAGGGTAAGATTAAAACACCTGTGTAAGATTAAAATTCCTGTACTCACCGTGTTTATACATCAGGATAATTTGTGCATTGCTGTTGCTATAAGATTAATCTTTCTTCTTACCAGTGAAAAAAACGTCTTCCTCATTTTAAACAATAATTTCTTGTATTTGAAATTTATCAGCGCTTAGGTAAGCTTGTGAGATTTCAGTCTTTAAATTTTAAAGACTCTGCCATCATGTGAAGATGTATTGTTAAAGAAAAGAATTTAAGAAAGTTTAAAAAAATCAGGATAACTACTTCAAGGTAATTATTTCACAGAAAGGATTTGGTCTCCAGGTTGATAAGATTAAGCAATACCATTTTAATGTGTATATTAAATAAACAGATGCTCACCAAGTAAAGAGATGATACCGTGCTACATTACACTGGCTAATTCATCAGTGGCCCATTGCAATGGTTTTTTTCCTTACCTCCTGCGTGCCTGCTTCTGGGTCCGTCATTCCAATCACAGAGAAATCCCCATATCTGTCTCCATTGGCATCAATGGACACCTGCCCTGCAATGCCTAAAGAATGGCATGTGAGGAATTAGAAAATTAATTAGTTAAAATACTGAGCCTTTCCAAGGAAAACAAGAAAACAGTGCACAGGTTTTTACAGAGCGATACGACAGGAAATCTCATCAGTCTCCCAGCATTTTTGTTGGCATTCCAAAAGAAATTGTAATTTCATCTCGGTGTCTGCATTCCTGAATTCTTAACATTTCTCCTTTTTAAATATCAAATGTGTGAGACTGTTTGGGGACTACGTGAGAAAAATCTAATCCAAAAGCCAGCACGCAAGAATAAAACACAAATATATTTAACGTGAATTATTTACAGAGAGCCTAACCCTGAAACATCTAACAATGACTCAATAAGGAGAGTCCAGCTCATGTGCCGCAGAGGACACCGGGGCACAGCCCTGCGCCCCGCAGACTGATGGGGTTAGTGCACCCATACAGCCAGTACAGTGTTGTTTTCAACTGATGGGATGCTGGAGGGGGAATGGTCCAGCCCAAACCATGAAAAAGGGGCACCATGTGCACAAATACGCATTAAGTCCTGCATTCATTTACATAGGATTAACTGCATAATATGGTGCTGTTTGGTTTATATTTTTAGAAGCCCCGGTTCAGTTCCTTCCTTTACGAGTTCTAGGAAACTTTAGGGAAACTGGAAATCATAGACTCATAGGATAACTCAAGTTTGAAGGGACTTCTGGAGGTCTTGATTCCAACCTCCCGCTCAGAGCGGGGTGACCCAGGAAGTCAGAATAGGAGGATGCTCAGGGTTTTATCTGGTCTTCAAAACCTCCAAGGATGGAAACTGCACAACCTCTCAGGGGCAACTTGTTCCAACTGTCACAGTGAATAAACACTTCCTGGTATTCAGTCTGAACCTCTCCTTTCAATGTATGCCCTTGTGTACAAAGAGCATGGCTCCTACTTCTTACGGTGTAAGTGAAACAGGTTCTTAAAACCCATCAAGCAATACCAATTAACTATGATGAAAACATTGTAAGACTTTGCTGATATGCTTTATCACCTCAGATAGTCTCAAATGTGATCTGCCTGACACCAAACGTAGCCATTTACACCAGTGCTAGTCAAACAAGCATCATTATACATCCATGTTACACCAAATATGTGACTAGACCAGGCACAAAGTAGTAGAGAATCAGGTTCCCGGTGACTGTAAATCAGAAGACAGAGGTCAGATATTCAGCCAGAGTACAAATTCCCCTCAACATATCTAATGACAGTAAGCATGCAACAGATTAACACACCTCCATTTATCTTGTCTCTATTGCCATTTAGTGATGTCAGGAATGTTTAAACTTACTGTGATTTTCAAAACATGTAATAGTCATCAAAAAATTATTGTCGAGCATTTGTTTCATTATAACAATACAGTAATCAAACAATTGCCAATTTGATTTCTGCAAGAAAACAGAATCGGTATAACAACCAATTGGCTGTGAAAGCACTGGAAGAGGCCACTACTAAGAGCTGCAATGTCCTTGCCTACACAGCAATTTGGATTCTGGATCTAACACGAGGCGTTAATTGGAACAGACACCTTCCTGGCCTAAGAAAATTCAAATTTTTGGAAGTAGGTACTAAAATTTGCTGAAACTCAGAATTCCTATGGGATTCTTTTTTAATGGGGAAGACTCCTTTTTAATGGGAGAGTCTAATTTTTAAATTTTCCATCTGACTCAAAGAGTTTGAAATGTTGACATTTCCTGCAATGGTCTTCCTTAAGAAATGTATGTAGGAAATTTTGAAACAACCTTAATGAAGAACTGCATTTGGAGGTGGAAGGATTTTATCCAGACTCTCTTTTTGTTCTATTATGTTAGATACATTTTCTGTATGTGGGTATCTACTTTTTCAGAGGAAATGCCAATGAACAGTAACTATTCTCCACGAAATGGGCCCTGCAGTCATACCAGGGTGTCTGTAACAAGCCAAGCAATAAGAAATCCTTCAATCTCCTCAGCCTTATCCTTTCCCAAGCACATGATGTTGCCTGTGCAGCTGCAGCTGGGAGACTGTGAACACTGCAGGGAACAGCATCTGCGTCCTGTTGGAGTTCTGATGGGTCACCTACTCAGAGCAGGCTGTAAAATGAGGTGGCCAGGCAATTAGATATCTAGATGTCAGCTTAAGTCCAGCAAAGTATTACCACGGGGAGGAGATGGCATATGACTTACATGGCATTTTGACCTTTTCAACTGCACCTTCACAGCTCAATTTGACAGCTACATTTTCAGAATAGCTGTGACAAGTCAGCCAGCAACAACAAGGTGGTTTTGACAAGTGGGGAAGGAGAGTATTTTTTTCCTCCTGCTGGTTTTACAAGAAAGGTGTGAGAATGGACTGTGTAACCTGCATGGAACACACGGTACTACAAAAGACTTGCATGGGCACACCAGCTGGTGGCTTCCTGGAGCAGAAAAGCAGGAGTAGAGAAAACACAGACAGGCTGTGCTGGGCATCTGTTCATACACAGGACAGCCAAACAGTGAGGCAAATCCTCAGACACCAGATTCCCTCTGTTAAAACAGTGTGTTTTGGGAAGCCATGGATGCAAAAGGAGGTAGTGGGACATCAAGCACACTCTCCAGCTGGTGCAGGGCTCCTTTTGGGATGACTGCACCCAGCATAATTTAAAGCAATCCCTGTGTTGCCACAAGCTGCTCTGGAGACCCTTTTGCCTTGTGTTCAGGCCACAAGTTGAGAACAGAAAGGAGGTTTGGAGCTGCTGTCCTTCTTGCATTCCTCTGCTGTGTCCAGTGTGTTCTCAGAGCAGAGAACCTGGCCACTGAGGTTTTTCTTACACATTCACATTAATCATTCACTTCTTATCCAGGGGAAATGTTTCCTTCTCTTAGGTATTTCAATAGGAAATCTTGCCAATCCTACACCAAAAGACTGGAGTATTATAAGAGAGGGATAGGAATATTCGAAGAGATGACAGATGAATCCAATAATCCTCAGTTTCTTTATTATGATCCCTACCTGGCAAAAGGACTCGCATCGCTTTGCATCAGCAGGGCGACATACAAGTGCCAGTTGCACTGAGGAATTGCAGCCTACCGGATTAAGCACAGAAAGGCACAGTGCTCTTCAACTGCTGCCACTGAGATAACATGCACAGCTCCTGAAAGGAGACTGGGGGGAAATCCTTCCAGGGCCCAAAGGAGCCCTGTCAAGACTTAACCAAAAAAAAACCCAAAAAAACCTGGCACCTGCTTGCTTCTATCCATTCCCAGGCTTTCAAGATAAAAAAGTCAAATGGAAAAAATGAAGCAATCTCAGAGCTAATAGATGCACATGAGTAAAGCGAGCAGCTGTGATCCGTTAAAAAACAAAGAAGGAGCCTGAGAAAATTATTGGTATTTCTTTAGAACATCAGTGAGGGTCATTAAATTGTTACGAGTTCTTTGAGCTGAATAAGACCTCAAGGGCTGGTACAGAAAAAAGTCAGATTGGTGAGGTATGTGAACCAGCCTTAAGGATGTATATAGTTTCATCTGGCTATTTTCCCCTCATTCAAGAGTGGAATAGGCAGAGTTCCTTGCTCTGCACACAACAAAGACCTGTATTTTTTTGACTCTGAAAGCTGGAATTCCATAGTAACTCTTACCTTCATATGTTCTGTTCCGTGTTTGCTGAACAATTTTTTCCCCATCTTTCTTACTGAAACCAAACTTCAGGACTTCCTGTAAAGCTAGAGCATATAGAAGAATAGCATCATGGAATCCTTCCACAAACATGTTCACCTAAAACAAAAAGAAGATAAAAAAAGCAATGGTAATTGACACATGAAAAACTTTTCTTCCCTATGAAATTGATTACCTAGAGAGAATCTCCAAATTAAACAAAATGACTAATTTGGAGGGTTACTTTCTCAACTGCTGGAACACAAAGGAATGTGTCTCAAAAAAAATCAGGAGGGGAAGTGGCAACTTTTGACCCATTTTTAAGAACAGTTAACCACTATCTGCTATTCTGAACATTCAACTCAGACTTTAATGTTGTGTCTGAATAGCTCTGCAGATAGGGGAGAAATTTGTAGATCGCAGTTCCCATGCCCAGACGCACAAATTCTGCAGCTGACCATGTGAGATTCTGTAAGGTGCTGAGCACCCTCATCCCCACAGCACTGAGTATGTCCTCCTCCCTCTGTGCAGAGGACTTAGCACCTCTCAGGATTGGGAAGTATGTTCTGCCATGATTTTTTTTGGAGAGCACAACTGGTGGATTTGCTTGTTTAATGATTACCATTTCCATTTCTGGCCCTTGTTCAGCTGAGCATCTCTCCACTAGCAAATAAGCGATGGGGGAAACTACTTACTCTCTACAGTAATGCATTCTCTGGAACTGCCAGGAGAACACTTTCCTGTCCTTTAAAGTTTTTTCATAAGTGACATGAAATGAATGAACTGCTGCTTTCTAACCCTAATATAAAAGACGACTGCTGCCAACCAGCTCTGCCTCCCACGAGTCTACGTAGGCAACCTACAGCTTTTGGTCTACATCACCAGGAGTAACAACAACAGTTAAAAGCAGAGTGCTGCAGGAACATTACAGGTTTGTTTACGGGAGCCTGGTGTGCTTCAGTGATGAAGTAATAATTGTTTTAGGAGCTGAGTTCAGATGCAGACCCATCCGCAGAAGCAGGCACACATGGCCTGAGCAGCACAGCTATTCCTCTTCTGTAAGCAGCAACTCACATCTCAGTAGTGCAATGCACCCAGCACGTTGATGCACAATAATTCAGAATGAATTGTCTTTTCAGCTGCAAGAAAGATGTTCCCATTCACTCAGTTTCATTACAATGGAAAAGCTCCTGACAACCTAGCAAAGGTGTAATCAACGATTATACCACATTATGGGGTCTCTTATTGCCATTTCCAGTGAACAGCCCACCTCTACAAATATTCTTCTGGACAGAAACAACATTTACCTTATCTTCCACTTCAGTGTATCTACACTAATTAAAATGTTGGTAAATAAAGTGCTACTCAAACTCTCACAGCTTTAGCTGACATTAAACACGTTAAAAGATAGAAACACGTAGCCAGTTAAGTAAATAACTGCTCCATAGATAAAAAGTATGACATAGTTGATTGGCTAAGCCGAACTAACCAAGCCCCTGGTAATGTAATTACATGCAAGACATTCCTTCACTCTTAAACCAGTTGCCAACAGTAAGGAGAATTTCCGAATTATTTCCTGATAGGACAAGAGTTTACATTGCTCTGACATTTAAAATCAGGGTTTTAGATAACTCCAACCTATGTTTCATTAAGAAAATGCACCAGCAGTTTAGGGGAAGAGCCCATAGCGCTACAGAAGGCGCAGAAGACTAAAAGGCAGCTGCAATTATTTTGAGCTAAGAAGAAAGCATGAAAGAAGACATGAAAGTCAGGCTTTTGGTGGAATAACAAGAGCTGACGGTCAGAGTGCACACTAGGACAAGCTTTGCCAGCAGTGGGTTTAATTTTTTAGAATTGAAAAAAACAAACCAAGATACCACTAAGCTTGACAACTGCTTTATGTGCTGCCATTAGAGTCCAAGTGGCCTGTGGATGATCAAACATGGGCTTTCTTGACATGACACTCATCCTCTCAGGAGAGAAATGAGTCTCTCTAGTTGCTTTACCTCCCTGCTGGCTGATTTACAGCTTGTGGCTGGCGTCCATTTCAAGGAAAGCTATTTGGCACTTCTTTTGTCCATGGCAAAGACCTCTCAGTGTAACACAGCAACCTTCAAAATCCATTGTGTCAGCTAATTAGGGCTACAAAGATGATTAGGGGACTGGAACATCTTTCTTATGAGGAAAGGCTGAGGGACTTGGGTCTTTTTAGTCTAGAGAAAAGAAGACTGAGGGGGCATCTTATCAATGCTTCTAAATGCTTAAAGGGAGGGTGCCAGGGGGATGGAACAGTCTTTTTTCAGTGGTGCCCGGTAATAAGGACAAGAGGTAACGGGCACAAACCTGAACATAAGAAGTTCCATCTTAACATGAGGAGGAACTTCTTTACTTTGAGGGTGGCAGAGCACTGGCACAGGCTGCCCAGAGAGGTTGTGGAGTCTCCCACTCTGGAGACGTTCAAAACCCGCCTGGACACCGTCCTGTGCAACTGCTGTAGGTGACCCTGCTCTGGCGGGGGATTGGACTAGATGATCTCCAGAGGTCCCTTCCAACCCCTATCATTCTGTGATTCTGTAGTTTGCTCAATCTGAAATCTACCCATGCCACCAGCCCAAAAACCCTCCTGTAGACACTGCAGATTTGCCAGATAATCCCTGTCAAAACTCATTTGGCAGTTTGGGATGTTACTGGCACAGCCCCTCGCCTTGACTCTCAGCCAAAAGCCCCGACATTACATACGAAAAATCACATTAGAAAATAATCAGAAGATCACCTGTGCCACCTTTCAGTTCCTCACGCACAAAACCCAACATTTTATCTTACGTTGTCAAGGAAGGTAAAACTGCTGGTAATTTATGCCATTTCAAATCTTCTTCTAAAAGAGTAATATTCACTGTTTGCAGGTGAGACCGCAACCACACTCCCCAGCCAAACCGTATGTCTGACACATTGGCTACTTTTCACATTATTCCAGGAACCTGTTCAAGCACCAGTTTTTGAAAGGGGATACAGGATGACATGAAGGGCATAAAGTTTTCCTGCATATCATCTTGCTAGATCATTTAGAAGTTGCCTAGGCAAGAGAAGATCCTAGGTAGAGAATAGGTTGCACCATGTATAGGACTGCTCTAACCTAGAAAGGAGAAAGCATCGGAGATGGGAGGAATAACACAATGCAAAGTAACAGCTGCAGGCAATTTTGAAGAGATTGCTCTTTCTTTGTTCCATTTCCACGTGTCCAGAGCTCACTCAGGTTCATTTTGCAGCCCTGTTGCCAGTGGCTGACTACAACAGATCCTCTGAGTAAAAAGAGTGCAAAATTTGTTCCATCTGATTCCACTCCTGACTTATTAGAACAACGTCCCAAGCTGTATAATCTCAGAACTTCCTTTCTGGACAACATTAACTCTGTTAATGATACCTCATGTACCTCATGGGTATGAAGGATTTTCATTCTTCTTCTTTTTTTATTATTTTAACATAGCTTCTGTTCTACATTCAGTCCTATCAGAAATTATGAAATAGCCACCTATCAGAAATGATGAAACAGACTGACACCAAATTTTCCTCAACAATTTTCACACCTTTTGGACTGTGTTTATTTGAATTTTAGAATTGCTTGCAGTAAGAATAAATAATACTAACAAAAACCCCAACCTTCCTTTGCTGCAGGAAAAGGGTTAAAAAGGGATAGAAGTGGTGTATGTTCCATGAATGTTTCAAATAGGGATGACAGTAAATGGGAAGATGTCTTCACAGGTTACTTGAAGGTCTCCATGGTAATTAATAATGTGTGGTTCAATATTAGACAGCCCTCAGGACAAAATTAAACAAATCATAAAAGCTATTAAAGATCCACTAATCCTGTAGGTGATTAACAGTTCTTTTAGTCGAGTATTTTCCATTTTGATTTATGCTGCTTTTTTAATTACAGGTGCAAGCTGAGCTCCAAATGCTGTGACCTTAATTTGCATATCAAATTTAGGTCTACTAAAATGTTGTTGTCCCTGATGCATACTGCACAGCAAAGCCACCCCTCAATGCGTGTCATCAGCAATGCGAGTTGCAGTAGAGAAGCTGTCAGGTTTGCTGAATGTCTTGGGATGCTGCAACACAAATATGTGGAACCCCCTCTGCTGAGATATGTTCCATATTACTTTCACATCCTATTCAAGGTACCACATAACTAAAGAGCAGGTGAGATAATTGCAATAGCTGGATGAGATAAGAATACATTTGCGCCTTTTATTTTCCTACCTTTCCACTCTAATTAACCATCTTCCATCAGAAAAAAAAAAAAAAAAAAACAAAACAACTCTCCATGGAAATCACATAAATAAATTTACACAGTTCGAAGTTACAGTTCCCCAAGCAGCTATAGTGTGACCGCACTATTCATATATACCAAGGTGTTAACAGCATACACAGCAATGCAAAATACTACCGACATGGAAGATGGCCAAGCTACCGCTATGCAGGACCCATAATTTTCCATATCCTGCCCACTGACTGTTAAGTAAGCTTGTTCTCTTCCATCTGGAACTTCCCAGCTCTGAATCACAGCAATTACAGCAATTCATACCACTTCAGTGCTGTGTGGGGAGGATCATCACTTTTTCTCTACTGCAAAAGCAAACAGCTAACATTCCCCAAACTTGGACTCTGCATCTACTTCCCAGTACATCCGCAGTGATTTTCAAGTTGTCACACTATAGTCCCAGGCAAAATCAGCGAGGATGCTGGGGGACTGCATAGGGTGTACCCACGCTTTTTGCAAAATACTTGACATGATGCTCAGGTGAGCTAATGCCCACCGAAAGTTCACTGATATTTCACGCTTTTTCACATTAGTCTACAGGGATGAAACTTTAAGCAATCAAGTATGGAAGTTTGATCCTACAAACACATGAAGCTCATCTAACTTCAAGACTATGAATACTGTAAATGAACCCTCATGAATTTTAGCAATAGTTTTATACTGTATAATTATAGCATGACACAGTAAAAATATGGCAATTAAGTTCAAATACAGCAACACATCTTACAGCTTAGGTAGATGTTTTCCTACTATCGCATGCTGTTTCAACATATCTCAATAAAATAGTCTTTTTCTAAGCAGTTGTAATTAAACTGTCAGTTCTTTCTTTTTAATCCTTCTTCACCAAGCCAATTGTAATTACAGTCCTTCTTTTATGAGCTCTTCCAAGAAAACCTGACGTAGCTAACTTTTTTACATGCATTTCTTGACACGTATCTTTGGTTGTCTTCTGTCAATTGACTCACTATCCAGCATTATACTCTTCACCTACTTTCAGAGCAGGGACTTTTGTCTTTGATACCATTTGCTGATGTTACATGCTGCCATTCAGGACATTGCCACTGCTGATGCTGTTGTTACAAGTACTCCTTTATGTTCCTGGGATGCCCAGGGGCCCTCAGCAGTTTCTTGATTAGTTACTGTGCCCTTGCTCTGAGCTGCACAAATCCAGAACAAGGTGCTGATGATCCCCACAGAGTAGATGATAGGCACATACAACCGATTATTTTTTTTTCTATGATTGTTACAAACTGATTTTCTTTTAAACTTTTAGTTTGCATACACTCAATGAAAAACTCTGGATGGAAGTGAAACGTAGACTTAGAATGTGAAGCTGAGGGAAGACTTCCTTACATCTGAGCACTACCTGGAAAATAGACGAAGTGCATTTCAAACCCGCAATGCCGTCCGGTTTCAGCTTTGCAGTAATTTATTAGTCCTACTGCCATAATGCTATCGCATATCATCCTGCACATTACCATCTTAATAGGATTATCACAGCTCTCATTGACTTACCGGCCAGCTCCTCAGATCCTCATGTGATATCTTAATGCCACTATGCAACAGAAACACAGAGTTCCAAAATCTCACCTGTGGGTAACAGCTACTCCCATGCATCGGGACTGGGATTTCAAGAACACCCAAGTATAACAAATGCAAATCCATGGGATTCACCCACAGCCAGCTGTCATAAACAGCATGTCTCAGGGTAGCTACAGACATGGATACACAGAACCATATAATGGTTTGGGCTGGAAGAAACCTTAGAGACTGTCTAGTTCCAACCCCCCTGCCATGGGCAGGGACACCTCCCACTACACCAGGTTGCTCAAAGCCCCATCCAACCTGGCCTTGAACAATTCCAGAGAGGGGAGCATCCACAACTTCCCCAGGCACCCTGTTCCAGTGTCTCACCACCTTCAGAGTAAAGAATTTCCTCCTAATATCTAATCTAAATCCACACTCTTCCAGTTTATAATCATTACCCCTCGTCCTATCGCTACACTCCCTGATAAAGAGGCCCTCCCTATCTTTCCTTTAGCCCCCTTTAAGTACTGGAAGGCCACAATAAGGTCTCTTCAGAGCCTTCTCTTCTCCAGGCTGTAACTCAATGCTGTAACCCCACCGTAGGAGGCCACCAAATTTGTGAAACACGATTTGCCCTTAGTGAAGCCATGTTGGCTGTCACCAATCACCTCCTTATTTTCCATGTGCCTTAGCAGAGTTTCCAGGAGGATCCACTCCATGATCTTGCCAGGCACAGAGGTAAGACTGACCAGCCTGTAGTTCCCTGGGTCTTCCTTTTTTACCCTTTTTAAAAACAGGGGTTATGTTTCCCCTTTTCCAGCCAGTGGGAACTTCACCAGACTGCCACAACTTCTTAAATATGACGGAGCTTAGCAACTTCATCTGCCAGTTCCCTCAGAACTCTAAGATATATCTCATCAGGACCCATAGATCTGTGCACCTTCAGGTTCCTTAGATGGTCTTGTACATGATCTTCTATAGGGGGCAGTTCTTCATTCTCCCAGTACCTGCCTTTGCCTTCTGCAACTTGGGTGGTGTGGCTAAAGCACTTGCCAGTGAAGACCAAGGCAAAAAATGTGTTTGAGCACCTCAGCTTTGTCCATGTCCCAGGTAACTGGGTCTCCCATTTCCTTCCAGCAAGGGCCCACATATTCCCTAGTCTTTCTTTTATCACTGATGTAGAAGCTTTTCTTGTTGCCCTTGGCATTCCTGGCCAGATTTAAGTCCATTTGGGCTTTAGCTTTCCTAACCTGATCCCTGGCTCCTCAGACAGTTTCTCTGTATTCCTCCCAGGCAACCTGCCCTTGCTTCCACCTCTGTAGGCTTCCTTTTAGCATTTGAGTTTGTCCAAGAGCTCCTTGTTCATCCATGCAGGCCTCATGGTGTTTTTGCCTGACTTTCTCTTTGTCAGGATGCATTGCTCCTGAGCTTGGAGGAGGCGGTCCTTGAACATTAACCAGCTTTCTTGGGCCCCTCTTTCCTCCAGGGCTTTACCCTGTGGCACTCTACCAAGCAGATCCCTGAAGAGGCCAAAACCTGCTCTCCTGAAGTGCAGGGTAGCAAGCTTGCTGTGTGCCCGCCTCACCACCCCAAGGATCTTGAACTGCACCATCTCATGGTCACTGCAGCCAAGGCTGTCATTGAGCTTTGCATTCCCCACCAGCCCCTCCTTGTTGGTGAGAACAAGGTCTGGCATGGCACCTCTCCTTGTTGGGTCCTCTATCAATTGGAGAAGGAAGTTATCATCAACACATTCCGGGAATGTCCTGGATTGCTCATGCCTTGCTGTCTCGTCCCTCCAACAGATATCGGGGTGGCTCAAGTCCCACATGAGGACGAGGGCTTGTGAATGTGAGGCTGCCCCTATCTGTCTATAGAGGGTGTCATCTGCTTGGTCATCCTGGACGGATGGCCATAGCAGATCCCCACTGTTACGTCACCTTTCCCTGCCCTCCCTTTAATCCTGACCCATAAGCTCTTGGTTGGCTCCTCATCCATCCCCAGGTGGAGCTCCAGGCACTCCAGCTGGTCATTGACAGGGGGGTCTCATCTCCCCTGCCTGTCCTTCCTGAAGAGCCCTTATCCTTCCATTCCAACACTCAGTTATAGGAGCCATCCCACCACATCTCTGTGATGCCAATGAGATCGTAGCCCTGCAGGCCTGTGCATGTCTCTAACTCCTCTTGTTTATTCTCCATGCTATGTGCGTTTGCATAGAGGCATTGAAGTCGGGGCCCCAGTGAAAGTGGCTTACTGGCTGGAGTGGCTGGAATTCCTTTACGCTGCACTCCAGGTGCTCTTCTGTGGTCCTTCTGAAGGCTCTGGGCATCTACTGTTGGCATTGGCATCATACTGGTAGGAGTGGCATGAAATGCGGTTCCTCTCCCCTAGCAGCTGTAGTTTAAAGCCCTGTTCACGAGCTTGGCAAGACTCTGACCGAAGATGCTCTCCCCTTTCTCTGACAGATGGACACCATCAGCGCCTTGCAGACCAGGTTTCTCAAAGTGAGTTACATGGTCTAAGTAGCCAAACTTAGACTGGCTGTGGCACCAGTCCTGTAACCATTTGTTGATTTGCCAGATTCAACTGGCGCTTTCAAATCCCCTTCCCTTTGACCAGGAGGATTAATGAAAAAGCTACCTGACCCAATGTGCTTCCACAGAGATCACATCACTGTGAAACCAGCCCAGCAAATAGAAAGGAGGATAAAGCTGTAAAAGAGTTAATTGCTAAATACTAAAAATACACCCTGTTCGCTTGGGCAACCAGCCTGCTTCCCTAACGGAGCTGGACGTTAGTGGTTCACAGAAACAGGAAGGGAAAGAGAAAAATAATAGAAGCACATGCCTTCTCCAGAGAAGGCCATTTCCTCAATATTTAATTCACAACTGAATAGAACATATGGCGTTATGCCAAATTCTGGGCAACACAGCTGTAGCCAAGGACAGCCTCCTACTGTATTCACTGATACCAACTCTCTATAAATACATAAATACATAAGCTGGCACCTGCTCAAGAACACATGAGGCCAGAGCTCAGGACATGGTTTTCTGAATGACAGATAACTGTCCCAACTCTTGTTTGTAATTTGGGGCTGGAACCCACATCTCTCCCTAGAAAATGAGGATGAGCATTGCCCAGTGTAAGGAGATGTCACATAACAATAAAACCTTGTGCATATTTAAGAGAGATTTATTCAAATTGTTGCATCAATTTCAACTTTCACAGGGAGCCAGTGTGTTTGTGGAAACCCATATGAAACTTTTCTTACAGGGGAGCACCTGACTTTGTAATGTGAATTCTGCAAACTGAGGCTTATACTCTGCTTTAAAATCATAGCTTAAAAATTTAGCACTGCAGTCGAACAAGTTCCCTTTAACTTTAAAGAGGCTTTTTCCAACAAGGCTGCCTGCTGGTGTCCATCTCCTCACTGGAATTTATTGGTACGGCAGTAACGCTGAGCACAGAGGACTTTGCAATTGAAGTGCAAGTTGAGAGAGAAGGCAGTAGGTACAAAAACCAGAGTGATGATTACATCTGAGGAGCAAGCAGCAGTCACAGCCCACCAGCTGCCCACCTCCATCACAGAAGAGCCTGCAAGCACCATTTGAGAGACAAGACATATAGAAATATCCCTGCTTTTACTGTGCTTTCTGTTTGATTTGGACACAAAGACGCTCTGCTGTGATTAAGTCCTTTTCCTTCGGGGTGAGACTGTGCCTTTGCCTTTGTCTGCCTGCACTGTTCAGCCACGCATCTGACCAGCTGGCAGGTGAGCTGACATGCACCCCGAGCGTGCCAAACCATTGCTACCCTTGCTCTACCTAGACAAGAGGACGGTTATCCAACAGGGCTGAAACACCACCAGTCACAAACTCCCATCCACTTTAAGGCCAGCTGTGGACCTGAAGCCAGCCCTTTGTTCCACCAAAAGGCCTGATGAAATAAAAGGAATTAACAAAAAGAAAATAAAAGCAAATTATCAACCAGTATCTGGGGTTTACTTAAAAAAGACTGCCAACTTCAGGGAGTTAAGGGATTTTGTCAGTGAAGGTTACTTTCTTGCCAGGGAAAGAAAACTAACCACAAAGACAGCTCTTTTGCTCTTGTACCTCATCCTCATTCTTCATACTCTCTCCCTTGTTTTTCTTAATACCCCATTCTTGCAAAACTGGTAGATTTACTCACTGTCACCCTGCTGGGGCAGCCACAAGTTGCTCTTTTGTTTTAACAAGTGAATCGAAGCAGAAACCTATTCAGTCCCAGGCTGCGGGGGAGCTGCGCTGCGAAACGCCAGCTAAAACTCGACGGGTCACAGCGACAACCGAGATGCAAGGGCATGGGGGAACCTTTCCACTCCACTGCCTGCGAGAGCTGCTCGTTCTTTGTTTGTTTATTGCTTGCAACACTCTCCTATGATTATCTAGAAAACAACTTTAAACCCCTAGTGCCTGCTGCCAACAGGCCAGACAGAAATCTTTCAAGACACATCCAAAACTTGCTTCTTCCATTAAACACAGAAACGGGAATCGCCACCTCAGCAGATCTAGAGCCTTACCCACAGTCGGCTCACGTCAACGGCTTCTACTGCTGCTGATTTGCACGAGCTTTGGACCAAACGCACACCCTGACATCATTGGATCTCAGACCCCAACAGATCCCCAACAGCGCGGCCAAAGCAGGAGGGGAATGAGCTGAAAACTCCCCTGCTCCAGGAACAGGGAGCACCTCTGGGACCAGATTTTCCTCCTGCAAACCCATGTGAGATTTGTTCCTGGCTCCATCCAATGCACTCACCGATTCCTTCTGCAAGTTGGTACCAGCCATTTTACCCCTCTGTGGTCTTGGTTCCTGTGTCACCTTTTAATATGGGTCTCAAACAAGTGCAATCAATGTAGCTTAGGAGCAGTACTGGTTTGTACCAAAAGTGAACCAGCTACAGAATAATCACTTAGGAGAATTTTTCCTTTATGTATACTTTACAAAAGTACTATTCACCTATGTAATTTAGTTCTAAAGGAGTCCAGGCCACCTATCAAACAAAAGGACAGAATCAGAGAATGCATTAACGTGCTCCTGCAGTTGAGGTGAAATCCACCTTCCCATGTTCATAACACATCTCTAACTCCAGATAAACAACCAATGCAAAGGATGTCTAACACACAGCACTATATTATGACTGCCTGAATACTGACGCAATCTTAACTGTAAAAGGTATAGCTGTCATTTATAAATTAACCATTCTAGGGTTTTTTAGGATTTCCTGCCTTCTAACAAACTACGTAGTCATTCGTGCAATGAGTTACAACACTATGTTCAGAAATCATACTTCTAGTCACAGTGGTGAAACACAAGAGATATTAAAGAAGTTATTCTTTTCAGCTGAACACAGACAGAAATTGAAACATGCTTCTTTTAAATAGAATTTTCTAAGGACGCCATTGGTAGTCTGATGATAACCTGTCATACACTTGCAATGAATGCTTACATTTTAACTTAGCTTTATGCAACTGCTGGGACATTTTAATTGCAGACAAACACCTAGTAACCAAAAAAACCCTCTAGTTCTTTCATTAGCTATTAAGTTTTAAAAGTCAGCGAGAAAGTTTGTTTTTCAAGCAGGAAAATATTTCAGTTTTCAGGATGACAGAGTCACTCATCTGAAGAAATCAGTTCCACTTGCTAAAATAAGCTAACTGGCTTAAATAAATGCAGAGCTAGGACAAACAGGAAGGACATTTTTTGTTAAACGTTTATCCTTGTACAATGTGCAATTGTTTTGGGTTCTGGTTTTCTAACATTATCACCAAACCACAAAAATCATGGAAATATTTTATTTTCTATACTAAAAATTCTCAAGAACACATCAGTGCTCGTGCAAAATTCAGAGAAAAATTACGATATCATTGTTGAGAAAACTCACACTTTCAAACTGAATTTACCTGTGCTACACCGGCTGGTGAATAAATAGTATGAGGGTGGGCTGTTGAAATCTTCGATGGGGTAAAAAGCCACCTGATGAAAAGGCCATCTGATTTCTGCTTTGCAGCAGGTTAGCGAAGGCTACATAGCAGAGCGTTTGCTTGAAATCCAGTCTTAAGGTCTGGATAAACACGGATGATTTAGGCACAGCCAAAAGTGGTGCTTAGCTCAAAAGTATGCTTGGAGCTGGGATTAGTCATCTAAGCTCCTTATTCAGTACCAAGCAAAAATTAGGCAGACAAAACAAGGATTCATAAGCACCAGCACCCCGCCTCACCCTTGCCAGCAGAGGTGGAGGATGAGGGATGGATGTGACCCCGTTACTCTCACACAGGCAGGTAACAAACTCCCTGCTGCATGGAGACGCAGTCAAGTCTTTACAAAAACCCCACAGGGAGCCAGTTCTTTCAAATTCCCTGCCCCTTTCATCTGAAAACCCCGGGGCTACGGCTTCTGTGCTAGCACGAGAGAAATTCAGGATCAAATCCCCGCTTTCAGGGAATCTGAACTCCACCCTTCCCCTGCCCTGTCTGCGGGGCATCCCAGGGTGCGTGGCCCGGGAGCCGAAGCCCAGGTCCTGGGGAAGAGGGATGACCTGCCAACACCTGGGGTACCTCTGGGCTGGGAGTAAACCATTTGCCAGAAGAGCCCACCTGAGGCTGAGGTTGCCATGACAAATGATCCTTTTATTAAATACCAGGGTAAATGGGCATACGAACTTGTAAACCTTAACGGCATGGAACTAATGCAAACCTTTAGGCTGCTATTAATCACGCTTCCATTCCAGATAATTCAGAAATTAATGTCTTGGTTTTGTCATTTTCTTTCAGATACCAGATACATGATGAAAGGTGCTCGGCTGGCTGACTAACTATCTCTTCGCTGGCATACTTGCAAGGACCCCACTAACAAGGGGAAAGGCGAGGTACAGCAGCTATCTTGGAAGATATTTGTATGTACCTCTCTGCAGGCAGTAATGTTCCAGCCACACACCTGGAATGTGTCCTCCCACCATCCAGCAGCAGCATGGTAGTTAATGCCTCAAAATTTGAGGATTTCCAGCCCCTCCAAAAGGATAAAACCTCACTCTTTCAGCTTCCTTACTGACTGTCTGATCCCCGAGATCCTGCTTGATTTTGCTTTCTACTGTATTTTGTAGCCTGCAGTCTGGTGGGCTAACTGTATGCATTTTACAAACATGGGTCCCATCAAATGTAAATGTCCTCCTGTCTACTGAATGCCGCCTTGTTCCCAGCCACCGAGCGAAGGGTGCCCAGAGCTCCTCACCTACCCTCCTCCCATTGTCCCGCGCCCCTTTCTCATGCCCCTCTTATTCATTTGCTCTGGGACATGGACAGTCCTTGTCTTTTCAATCCGCCTTGATATATTAGTTCTTCTTGGAATGGACTAAACCTTTTGATTTTTGTCTCAGGCTTCTCCTCCTAATAAAAAAATATCTATTAAAGAGAGAAGGGAGGTTGGGAGTATCCTCCTGTGGGTTCCTATGGCTTCTTGCATGCACAAGAACACCGCTGCCTTTATTCACACAACCCATCCTCACAGACTGACTACATTAACCCCTCTGAATTAGAGGAATTGCTAAACATCCACTGAAGAAAAAAAAAAAAAAAAAAAAAAAAAGAGAAATCAGAGCTGGCAGTGCGGTAAGTTGATCTTCTCCCAGAGCCCAGGCAAAGCACGCCTGAGCCCTGCTGCCAGTGCTCATACACCTGGGTGACTTGGCTCACCCACGGGGCCAGTGTGCCCCCCTGGTAAAAGGTATGTCCCTCTGGCAAATGGGTCCTTCTCAGAGCTACGTTCAGGTTGTTTAACCTCCCAGCGCTCAGCCTTAAGAAATTATTGTGGCAACGTAGCAAGAGGTCACAGACTTGACATGTTACTGATTGCCACCTATATTGTTCTTCCAGGAAGACCTGTCACCCAAGTGTCAAAGTTAGACCTTGTCCTGCTGTCATTCGGGACCACTTTCATCAATACCTCAAAAGAGCACAGCAAAGCTTCCCTGAACCACCTCAGTGCGGGATCTGCCCCTGTGGAGCCAACATCTCGTCTGCCCTGGAGCTCACAAACAAGGAATACTCATTTCTGGCCTTGAAGAACTGTCCTTCCTTTACTCCCCTAAAGAAAACAAAATGTAGCTCCTTCCCTCCAACCCCCACCACCCTCCTGATCACACTCTCCAATTAAACTGTTTGGCTCAGCCAGATTTCAAACACCGAACTCCTAGCCCAGTCTATGTGACCACAGCGTGAGGCCACCAGCACAGGTGAACCCTCCCGCAGCGCTGAGGCTGGAGCATCCCATCAGCCACCGAGCAAGCACACTGCTCTCACGAGCAAACAGCTTCCAGCTGCCCCACCAGGGCTCTGCTTCTGCCTGCAACGGCATCCTGACACGGGACAGGCTCACCCAAACCTCCTGCTTTATGCCTTGTTGAGCTGAGGGTTTTTTCCAGTTAAAAAGGAAACTTTCAACTGAGGGTTATTCTCATAAGCTACTCAGGGAATAAGGCTTGTAGAAGAAGCTGCTAGAAAGTCAGTTATCAAAGGCCTTTTATTTTTTAAGTGTCATTTTGTGCAAAATCAGATAGTCTTTCCTTGCCTTCATTCAAACATCTCAGAGCCAAACCTGAGGACCATTTAGTACCAACATCAAAAATTCTACAAATCTACATAAAAGCAAGACTTCAATGGGACAAATTAGCTTTTGGATCATTAGCAATGCAAATGGCAGGGAGAGGCTTTAAAAACAAAAACAAGTTATGAACTTTGCTGGAAGACATATTTTTCACACTTTATTAGTGGAAAATAAGGTGTATTTCTAGTAAGTACTTCAAAGGGAGAGTGCCTTGCCCATAAATGTTTGAGTGTCTGTTTAGTAAAGTGGAATGTGAATATCTGTAAAACCAAAGTAAAAACATGGGGCTATGGAAAATATACAACATATATATGAAGATCAACTCTAAACTTCGACATTCCCAAAGAGTTCAGATGTTACTATTTTCAGATATACCTACAGTTTTACGCTATCTTCTCCATGGTTTAAGATAGCTTCAAAAATGTGCTTAGACAGGCTAGAAAAACTAAAGAGAAATCCACTGAAAGAGAGAAGAATAATTCTTTCTTTCTTTTGCTGTCTTTTATGACATCTGTTAATGGGAAATAACATACTATTACACCGTAGTTTTACCTAAGACCCCAATGTGGAAGACACTAGTCTTTCATATCACTGAGAAAGCATTAACTCCAGCAAAAATATAAGTGTCTGCTGTATTCACCAAATTTAGCAGTCCAGAGTTCAACACTGCTCTTACAGAAATTGAAGAAACTCTCATTAATTCCAAGGGGTGAAGGGCTGGTCGCGAAAATCCTAAATATGTTTTACTAATAGAATTAATCTTGTTAATAAGCTGGCATGTGAACCCATTTTTTCCGGCTGCTGAAAGCAGCTTCTGGTTTGCTTTTATTCTTTCGAACACAATTAGCAAAGCACTCCAGCAGCTGAATAGACCTATTCATTTGAACAAATTATCCCTTGGCATGTTTTTTTTTAAAACAACAAAAAAAAATCTCCCCCAAACTCTCTCCCATCCTGGTATAGTCAGAAGAGACACAAAAGTCTGCCTGTAATTAATCTTGCCTGCCTGTGCCTGAAAAAAGACAAGTGGGACATACACTGCTGAGTATGTTACATTTGCAGCGTCTCTCTCCCGTGACATGACTGAATTGCTCGCTTCTCCCAACCCTTATCTTAGCTGGTGTACACTCCTAATTAAAAGGCTGACGTAAGGAATACACACGGGGAAGAGTCTGGCATGAATGTTATGGATGAGATTATAAACTTTATGAGCACAGCTACCCCCCACGTAGCTTTTGTAGTTAACTGTTGGAGCTCGAACAGTTGCTCTTATGCAGACTATTTCTCATTTCAGAGGGCTGAAATCGTTAAACAAAACAGACTTGCCCTTTCTAATTGGTAGTAGCATCTCACTGATGTAATTAATCTGCGTAGCTCATTCTTTCACTGAGATAACTTTACAGGAAAATTGGGCTCCGGTTCCCTTCTCCTGCTGCTCATTTTTGTGTGAAAAGGGCTGTGGATAGGATAAAACCCACGCACCCACCTCGCAAACAATGCTGTCACGTAGTTAACGGGGCAGAAATATTTGTTTAATTAGTTACATTTTCAGCTCTTAAATGAGAAGAAAAAACAAGCCATGGGTGGTCTGTAACCTCAGAAGAGCAAATATCCCAGGCTGTAAAATCATCCCAGCTCAGAATACTGGGTTGGACATAAAAAAAGCATTTATTGAATGTTAGGCCTGAGTCGGGAACAGAAGGTGCATTAAGAGCTTCCAAACTGCAGGCTACCGCCAATTCATTAAGTGTTCGGCATTATTTAATAAAAATGGCTTATGCATATACTTTAACTGAAACGCTATTTATTCATAAACATTTTTAACTAGAGTATCTGTTGGGAGTTATTCACACATCAAGTCAGAGACAGTTTCAAATTCTTCCTTCAAGTAAACGCATGCAATTCCCATTGCTGTCTGCCTCACCTAGGCTACAGGTCTGCAAGCAGAGCTTGTCCTGTATTTTCCAATTAAACCAAGGATCTCAACTGGTTTAGAGAGACCAGGACATGTTGTTGTTAATGTCTTGGTAATGCATTAACATTACAGAAGTAAGAAAACTGCTGTGATTTGTGTGATAGCATTAAAGTGATTCTGCTGTCCTTATGCCTAAACCCCAAATCTGACTGGATTTTTTAAAGCATTCCACTTTTTTTGGCTATTTTATCAGAGAAGTCAGTCTCCAGGTAGGCATGAAATAAAACGCTCAGGCTTTCTCCAGAACTACAGGATGTTTTTTGAGAAAAAAAAAAAAAAAAAAAAAAAAAATCATGCGTTGACTGAACGCTGAAACGAGGGCTGAGCAGATCTGATGCTTCAGCCCACAGTTCTTTGGGTTACATTAACATGACAGTAACTGCTTTCAGACTCCAAAAGCGGTGACCAAGCAAACTAACAATATTTGCTAACGGACTCAGGCAGCTGTTGCAATGAGATGTTGCAATGGGGCATTGCAGACAGAGAACATCATCCTTTTTAGCCCCATCCTGTGCAACTACTACCTACCCAAATACTTCAAAGATGCTTTTTCAGAACCTCTTTGCCACTCTTGTTTTTGATGCTGTTTAGTTAAAAGGTGCTTAAGGAAGCTTTTTCCTTCACAAGAGAGACTCCTGGGGGAGTCACAGAAATTGCCTTTTCCACATTTTCCTCCTCACTCCCAAGGCACAGGCTCTTCTACCTTTCCCCCTGACACAGCATAGCACCCTTGCAGAAACAACAGCAATTTCTGACCTGGGAAGGACGTAGCCACAACAATTTTTTCTCTTTTCTGTGTGATTTCACATCTGGAGATCAAGATGGCCAACAACAGTCTTTGACTTGTTACTCCTCCAAGGGCCGTATGTCTTCTCCCGCAACTGGACAGCTGCTGCTTTAGGACTTTGCCCTTTCTGTCTCCCTTATCTTTCCTTCTGTCATCTGCTTATTTTCCATTTTTATGATATTCTTATTTGGTAGATAATAATGCCTTTAGGAATACTGCTGGCAAGAGGCCAGGACAAAATGGCAGCGCTAACAACTTTTGTTTGAGTTAGGGTCACTGCGAGATAATTTAGACCACAGACCCGGGGCCCCATTTTCCCATGACACTGGAAGAATCCACACAGAGAAGCAGAAACACTTAATGCTTCAAATCCAAACCTCCCTGAGTTCATCCTCTTGGGACACAGCTTGCAGAAAAGGATGAGGATTATATTTCAACACCCATGGATAGGACTTGAGATGGACTGTACCACAGACAATCTTTCCGCAAAAGTTTTGTTTTCAGGAGCAGAATCCAGCAGAGAAAAATCCATCTCTGTCACTTCCCACCCACTCAGCTGAAGGACCTCTCCCTCCCAGGTTTTCCTTGGAGGACACAGCCTTGCTTAGCACACACCCATGCTGCCAAAAAAAAGCACCGTTAATGAGGTGCCCTCTACCCACATATTTTCCAGAGAGGAAGGAACTGGCCCAGTTTGGTGTTTTATTTGTCCCCATTCGTTTTTAAAATGGATTTTTCTCTTAAGCCTGAAGGCTGCCCCGAAATGTTTCTGCTATGAACATAGCAGCAGGACTGTAAGTTACGAGAATATGAAGCATCTCTTTCCCACTGTCCCAAGTGGGCAAATGTAAAATTAATCACAAATGATGAAAAGCAAACCTCCTTCCCCCATATCCGTGATCTGTAGCTCCTCCACAGGGGCTCCAGATCCGTGTGGCCTCCACCACGAGGCTCCCATGAGTCAAGGATTGATGTTTCAGATGGCTGGCAGCTGTGGCAGGTGTACATAGACCACAAGTCCTCTCTCTGCCCTGACAAGAAGAGATTGGGTGCAAAAAGCCAGGTGGGAAAGGAAGAGCAGGAAGAGGAGTAGGACAGGCAGCAGCAGCAGGAGGGGCCGTAGCAAAGACTAATGGGTTTGGGTGAGGAGCAAGATGAAAAGCTCTAGGAACGGGATATAGGGAGAGGCAGCCCTCAGAGCCGGGCAGAAGATGGTCAAGGACAAGGCAGCAGGAAGCCAGGCAGCCATGCAGCTGCCCTGGGACAGCCAGGAGCTCTGCCAGTACGGGTGGCCGATGGCACAATCGGCCATGGAATGAGGAAAGAGAAAAGACGGCTTCTGGCAGTGGGTATGCAGCTGTGCAAGGAGTCTCCCCAAAAAACTCATTAGCCTGCAAAATTTCCCTCTGCTGGCACCAGGGACCATATGCTTGACCATAACAGGGCTTGCATCTACCCAGCGCCTATCAACACTGAACTTGCACAGGGTTTGCAGCGGGTCCACATCCTAAAGAATAGTAAATCATCCCCCTTGCCTGCCTCCAAACCACCCACAGACAGCATCCTGAGCTCTCAGCAGTTTAACGCTTTTCTCATCTGAGGACATGTCGCACTGCCCAAACTAGAAAAGCCACAAAACTGTGTATAACTGGATCTTTAATATTCAAAATCACATTTCTCATCAACCACAACCAAAAGCACATGGCAGATTATCAAGGTACACAGCTTGCTAAGTGACACCTGAAAAGGGGCACATAGAGGGAAAAGGGAGGAACAGCACACGCTACAGTCCTATGCTTTGTTCAAAACTCATTTATCAGGTTCTTCAGAGAGCAGCACCTTGAACTCGGCAGTTGGGGTTTCTCCACTAAGCCAAGGCAAAGAATGCCAACAGAAGACTATTTCTGCCTGCCTAGACTTTGAAAGTTTCACAGGAAAAATATAAGCCAGTGATGTGATTCAAACAACATTTAAGTAAAATAATTAAATAAAATATATTAAAGTTCTAAGAAGCACAGGTTTTCTGAAGTAATAAGCTACAATAAACTGCAGGAAAGGTCATTTATTAACATAACATTCAAGTTCATCAGCTCATGCTTCAAACTAAAATGATGCCTCCACCTGTGAGGGACACAATGCTGAAGCCAAAGAGATGAGATAGGTGCCTAAGTGGCACCTGGCAAATGAGGGGTTTTGGCTGCTTTCTCGAATTTCAGGCAGCAATTCCTAGCTCTCATTTTCTACAGCTAAACATGGAGCAAACTCTCTTGAAGCCTCTTTTCTTCATAAGCATATTTGGAAAGTTTACTTCCGATCATGGGGAAGACTGACTGCCTGGGAAGTACTTGTATCAGCATGCAGAAATCCCTACAGGTATGTGCTGTACATTCTTGCTTTCACAGAAGACTTTTCTATGAAAACGCCTAATGAACTAGCCTAGCAGTAGCTCAAAAGCAATTTTCAGAGGCATCTTCCTCCTACATTTGGAGAGATTAAAAAAAGTCATACTCTCCCACATCCAGCTCTGGAGGACAATGGCACTTCCTTAGCCTTAAAACAACTCACACGGAATACACTGGTATTTTAGACAGTTTAAAATAAACAACAGCAACAACCTAAATATGCTTAGTTGGGAAATAAGACCACTTTTCTCGTTCACATCAAGAAAAACATCAGATGCAATAGAAAGAGTGTAACTTTCTGAGATCTGATTATACAAACAAAATATCAGGAGAAAACAAAAAAGAAGACTATAGTGCTTTGCCTGTTAAAAAAAAGACAAGTGATTGTTGGGAGAGGGAGAGAGATCTGACAATCTGCCTTTCCCAACCTTCCTGCTGATGATGAACAAGGGAATGAGCACAGGACAATTGGTCATGGATGGTGGTGCACAGATCTAGTGCACCTAGACCAAGTCTGTTCTTGCTATTTGCGTTATACACACACAAAAAAAAAAAAAGAAAAGAGATTATATAGGCAACAGTGTGATTTTACAATGGAACCCAGGTGACTCTGTCCTGATAAGGTCTCACTGCTACTTTTGCTTTAATTAGAAGCGCGTTTTTGAAGATGCTAAGACCTGAAGTCTGTCATCAAGTACTTACATAGTCATCCTCGTGCAGACCTTGCTTCTGAACAGAACTTTTCACCTCCAGGGAAAACTTCTCAAACTCAGGCTTCACGGTCCTCAGCAGAGTGACGGTTTGGAGGTATGAGTATGCCTTCTTGGCTTCAAGGTCATGTTTGTCTCCTCTTCTCCAAGAGCCATTTCCTAAGGGGAAAACAAGCATATTTCCAACTCCAAATTAGGTACCATGACAGGATTGCCCTCCTTTTTCCACCCAGAAGTCCCCTGTCCTGCACCCTGGGGAGATGGCAAAGTACAAGGGAGAACTGAACCTGTTCCAAGACGTGCAGGAAACCAGGCAGGGAGGAACGGCTGATGGGAAGTAAATGTGCAAACAGAAGGACAACTTTACTCCCATGCTGTGCTTGCTTATTTTTAAAGGGTGGGATGAAGCCTAAGTGTGAGAAGACATCTCAGAGCAAAAACATGTGCCAGATCTCAAAAGCAGAGATATTTAAGTTAGAACAAGTGAGGGAGGATTTGACCACAAAGTTTTTGTTACACATCACTCCACCAGCCACACTCTTGGACAGTCAGAAAGGCACCAATAAAGTCAATAGTATGATCATGACCCTGCATGGGAGGCAGATGGTGCAGCTACTTCTCCCACAGCTCTCCCACTGCGGTCAAGGAGAAAACCATGTGTGCAGTGGCTGCCAGACCAGCACTGCTCTTAGTGGAAAAGAAACACTTAGAAATAAAATGGGATCCTGCGCCTATGCTGTATTTACACGTGTTTTGTGTCACAGCAGGGGAACAATTTAACTCAGACCACCAGTAAAGCAACCAGATTTTTAAAAAGCAGGCTAGCTGACTGGCTGTTCAGTAGCAGAGGAGTCCTTCTGCCTAACAGGGCCAGACCTCAGCAGGTCCTATAACCCTGATCCAAAGCTTCACGAGATCAGTGGAAAGGTTCACATTGCTCTGGAGCAGGTTGTGTGTTATTTTACATAAATGATAAATAAAAGAGGCCCAGAGGGAACATTAGTAGCCCTAAGCAGTGTGCCTTTAAATGCTTACAAATAATTAAAAGCTACACAGTCTTTTTTCTAACAGCAACAAACCCCATCATGGCTAAATGAGCCAAGATGAAGACTAACGCTAAGCTCCCAAGGGTGACTTGGAGGCGCACAGGACCCTGAGATGAGAAAGGATGTGGCTGCTTTGCTTGGGTCAAGGACTGTGGTGTCATTTAGACCAAAAGAAGCAAGTGGTTTGGGAATGGAGATGCTAACTGAGACGGAGTCCGGGCGTCAAACCCACGGTGCTCCTTGCACAGCACTACCAGCTGCACCACATGCCTGCAAGAGCAAATAAATGGGTGGACTATTTGGTCTCCCCGAAGCAGGTGAACATAGAGCCTGCGTTTTGTCCTCCCAGTACCCCAGTACTTCTGCTGTGACTTCCACCCCCCCACCCTTTTTTTTTTTTTTGACAATAAATGTAATTGGAGAATTGTTCTGCTTCCTCAGAGAGCACAGGGGAAAGAACAAAGGACCTGCACTTCTCCAAAGGACAAGCCGTTCCTCCTCCTGCTTTTGGCTCCAGGGCAGCTCCCGTCACTCCCACCACAGGGTGGTAGGCACAGGACCACCAGAGCCCTTTTACCTCTCTTTTCCACCCCAGGAAAGCCTTACTTAATACAGCTCAGCACCAGCTAGGACTGTCATCTTTATAAATACCACAAACCTTGCTAATTCTTAATTTCTTTTCTTTTTTTTTTTTTTTTTCTGGAAGTGATTTTATTCTTTTAGGAAGAAGTTCTAGTTTAACTGCTCAAAATGACTTACACCAGGACCCTATTCATCATACCTGATGAGAGCAACTAGCACCCCACCATCTGGTTTTGCCCTGAGAGGTAGCACTCTTCTCTTCAGTGCCTGCACGCCCTCCTTGTTACTGCCTTCAAAACAATAGAAATGCACATCTGGCAATTGCAAGCTAGCACGTCTTGCTGGCTTCCCCACAAGAGGGTACAAGCCCTGCCAGAGCCTCAAAACTGAAAAGCCTCTGCCCTGGAGCTGGGAACCTGCATTTCAGAGGTGCAGTATTCAAGAAGTACGGCAGAGACTGCAGCACAGAGGGCTTTGCTATAGCTTTGTATTTACAAACGGAGACAGCTAAAAAGGGTGAGATTATAGACACGCAAAAATGGTACTGCTGGTAGAATGTAAGTTTCTGTCCTAGATGCTATGCATATTTATTTTTAAAAATCGTGACACTGGGCACAGGGAAGGTACACTTGCATAACAGTGTTCCTAGAATATTTTACATATTTAAATTCCTTTATGGATTATTTTGCAGGAGGTCATCTTGCCACAGTACTTATGTGCAATTATTGCAGTCTTGGCACCTAACACGCCTGCTTTTCTGAAAAATTTAAAATATTCAGAACAGAGGGCAACAACAAACTGCAATACAGTCATCTGAACTTAAAGGCAAAGTGCCAATTTGCCAATCACACCCACTCTTATAAAAGGTACAAAATCTAGTAACTCTGAACACTAGGAACAAGGGACTTTGGGAGAATTTCTCTACATTTCTCTTTTATGCTTGCTTTCCACATGTGATGACCATCTGCACACAAGTCAACTCCTGACGCACAGTCATTTCACTCTTCATGGGAAATACATCCACAAAGAAACATAAAAATTGGTTTAAAAAGAATTATTACTTAGAAAAGTCAGGAAATGCCACATTCTAACTACACTACATCAGAAGACAGACAGTTTTCATTAATCCCTTAGAAAAGCCACAAGCAGACTGTGATGCAAAGGAGGATGGTGCCGAAGCTCCCACGCGACCACAGGGAAACAGGTATTGCCCCCATCACCGTGCCGCGTGGAGGTTCCACACCAGGATCGCACAGTGCTGCCCTGTACACAGCTCAACAAAGGGCCATCTACTGGGGGCTGCATCACGGGGGACTCCCACCCCACACCAGCTGTGATGCCAGGGTGCCTCCCGGGGCAGGGTGCTGAGCCTGGGGATTGCAGCACTGCCTCCTGTAACCACCGCTGCCTGCTAGCAAATACCATCCTGGCAAGCAAAACCACTCCAAAAGGCAGCAGCCCACCTCCTGCAGCCGCTGCTCTTACGTGAGCATCCCCTGCTCAAGGAGAACTTTGGGTACCATCTGTCCCAGTCAGCTCGAGCGCTTCCCAGGTAGTCACCCTGCACTGATTTCAGCTAAGCCAAGGAAACCATCAGTTGTAGGGGACAATTCATCCGAGCCACCGTGGACACTGACGGACGAGGTGAATCGCTGTCCAGGGGTGCCGCCTTCTCTCCTGTGACTCCAAAGGGAGCCCAGCTGACACACAGAGTAGTACCTCTGGCCAGATGAATCACTTCTAAAGCATTCCTACTCCGTGAGATGAAACGCAGTAACAGTGCAGGGGTAACGAGCCACCACCGGCAGCCAGAGAGGTTATTTGATCAGTGGTTTCTAGTAAAGTCAAGCCTGCAAAGCTCCCAGGGTGTACAGAAGGGCCAAGGCTACAGGGTTTTGTGACTGCTGGTATGGGTAGACCTTCAGATTTTTGCTCTGGTCCTGATTAAGGCTGCAATGCCAAATGGTTTTGCTTATGCCACAAGGGATAAAGTCACTCCAAATTCAACTCAACAAAAAGAAAACCTTGACTCAAACCATTGGCTTTGACCTTGCTCCGCAACTTTATCTTTCAGTTATTTAAGTGATTTCCTTATTCTCTAGCAAAACTTGGCACTTCTTTAGCTAACCTAGACGATGTGTGTAGCAGTATCTGTACTTCTGTACGTATCTATATCTCTGCATTTAAAGAACTACATACATTCATTATAGAACTTTTCAACAAACAGCACTGTTTGCTGTGAAACAATCTCAGAGGTAGTAGGTGGATAACAAAAAGTTTATGCAGAAGATTTTAACTCACAATTAACTGTTTTATTAAACACAATAAATCATCTTTTTGTGAATTCAGTTGTTCCTGTTGGTCAGCTTTTTGAAGCTTGAAAGAAAGAAAACAAGTTTTCCTTCTTTCTCAGCTCTCACTTGGTTTTCAATTTGAAATGAATTTGTTATTGTTATGGATTAGTTAAGGCAGCCTGCAGGGGGGAATTATTTTCTCTGCACCTGCAAAAGAGGCTGCTCCTTTCAAAAGCCATGTTGACACGAAAACAAAACCTAGTTCCCAGGCATGAACTTGCCTCAGCTTCAGCCATCTGATGTTGTTTAAAACTCAGCAAATACGTTGCTCCAGTATTACTTTGAATTTATCTGAGGCAGCTGAAGCAGCTGAGAGCAGCTTTAGTCCCTGCCATGCACTATCATAATATGCAACGTAACTGACTGTAGGTATATTTCAAAGAGCAAATGTATTTAATTTACATTTTAAAGTCATGTTTTAACTTGACAAATCTGATCCTTTTTACTCTAGGGGTGGAATCAGCCACTTTTATCCACCCTGCTCTAGCATATTCGGACTGTCCGTGTCCCATCCAGTGCTCTCCCTTCAACACAACACCACTGAGTATTTTTGCAAAAGTTGCAACAAATTAGACGTGTGGATCCCTCAGCACAGAGGTGACTTGTGGAGACCCAGGCCCTGCAGCTGCCCACAGTCCCGGCCATTGCTTGTGCCTCCTTCCAGCCACTCGCACAGAGCGCAGGCTGCCAGGCAGCCAGGAATAGCCCTGTCCTGAGATTTGGTAGTCACAAGGCTTGGGAATGGTGCAAGCCACACACACTGCAGCACAGGGTACCCACACCTGGCTGCTATAACCAACGTCTCCCTTTGGTGCTGCTTCCCCTATAAGCAAATAAATAAGTAATGCCTATAGTGTTTTTGGCCTCTTGTGATCCACCCAGTGGCAACTATAGCCATGAAATCCATTCCTGCCATACCACAGCCCAAGTGGAAGGTAACTGCAACAACAGGGAAAAACAGTGGTGTATTCTGGGACTCAGGGCGGCGGTTTCTGAGGCTAACAAACCTAAAAATATTAGCAGGCTTACAGAAGACTTCGCAACATACTTGTAGCAGGAAAAACATTACCATATGATGAGCTGTTGAAGAGTTCAATATTGAAGAAAGCGTAGTCCCCGTTGGTCATTCCTTGCCGATGAGCAGCCAACATGATGTTCCTGATTGTGTCACCGCTGGCACACATGATTACAACTGGTGGAAGAAAATGGAAAACACAGATAAGAAGCAGTTCAAGAACTTCAGGGAACAGCCTGTTAAGCATGAACGCTGCCAGAGACAGTGACCCCAGCTGTTCTCCCAGTGTTGCAACAAACATGACAACGCAGACGGCAAAGCTGATTTCCCAAAGAGCTGACAGAAGACAAGTACCACAGAGAGGCTTCCTACTCCCTTGTCTCTTCTGAAAATAATTAAATAGAGCCTCTGTGTGATCTAAGTATTTTTACCCCTGCAACACGTGGTAAATTCTAGCTTCAAATTTCTTCAACTGCATGTATTCATAGAGTCGATTGCAACCATCAGCTTCCATTGTTACTTCTAAGTGGACACAAGACAATCTGAAGATGAAGAATAAAGGTGATACCACAACATTACCATTTTAATTTCCATTCCATTGAACAGTTTGGTGTAGATTCATCTCACCTACACCTCGGCTATCTAAAATTTAGATATCTGGTCTAGAACTTGTAGCCTCTCTACAGCTAATGTAGAGCAGCACCTCTACAGCTGTCTAGGGAAAGCAGTATGAATCTCTCCAGGGCGTGACTTTTTCTCTGGAGACTACAGAAGAAGCATCGGCAACGACCTTTGATGTGATACTTAATATTCAGAAATGAGAAAAGCAAGTGCGACTTTCTGAGCATGAAGATTAAAGATGGTTTCAAGATTAAACACCACAGAGCCTCACTTATCACAGACCAAGAGCTAAGCAGGGGCTCTGCTGCTACAGTGGGACCTACAAGACCACAGGTGTCCTCTGAGTGGACACCATGATCCACACTGCAACAACTGTGGTTGAGAGGTCTCTTTCCCAGGCTGCTGGGCAGAGGGAACTGCTCCCCTTACTACCCGTTCCCTCTGCAAAGGGACAGCAGGAACTCACAGAATCACGGAATTTTCAGAGTTGGAAGGGACCTCTAGAGATCATCTAGCCCAACTCCCCTGCCAAAGCAGGATTGCGCAGATCACATTACTCAGGACTGCATCCAGGCGGGTCTTGAAAATCTCCAGGGAAGGGGACTCCACCACCTCCCTGGGCAGCCTGTGCCAGTGCTCTGTCACCTGAACCGTAAAGAAGTTTTTCCGCGTATTTGAACGGAACTTCCTGTGTTCTAACTTGTGCCCATTACCCCTCGTCCTGTCACTGGGAACCATTGAAAAGAGCCTGGCTCCATCCTCCTTCAACCCACCCTTGAGATACTTGTACGCCATAATAAGGTCTCCCCTCAGCCTTCTCTTCTCCAGGCTAAAGAGTCCCAGCTCTCTCAGCCTTTCCTCATAAGGCAGATGCTCCAAGCCCTTAATCATCTTAGTTGCCCTCAGGCGAGGTCTTCAGCAATGGGGAGACACCTTCCACACTGAGCACTTTATACCATACGTTTTTATATAGGTTCACAAGACTATGGGTATGAAGCTACTGACATCAGAGAGAGCAGTGAAGTATTGTATCAGTGCGTGCTTCGGGGCTATATCCTACAGCAAAGTCATAAGAGATCCTGTTGGGACGATGACTTGAAACCAACTGCACGCACGTTTCCAAGAACGCCGTCACGCATGGCAGGGCTCAAAAGCTACAACAATGTACGCAAATATTTTCACCCCAACAATAAAACTGAATCAAAACCACATTCAGTTTTTCTGGGTAGAAGTGTTTGCTATTATAAGAAACGAAAAGGCCAAACAGGCCAAATCTTTTCGCACACAATGAATCTTCTCCCATCGCTTTCCTGGTTGGATGCCATCACAGGCATAAAGCTCCAGATGCGCTGCTGGGGTGAGTCACGTTCGGTACATCCCCACGCTTCAGGAGAGTTATACCATGCATAGCTCTGTCCTCCTGATTACAGCAGAGTAATATAATAATTTCCAGAGCAACAGAGCAAGACGTATTTCATGACCATTGTGAGGTATATTAGCATGAAGGAAAAGAAGAAAAAAAATTTCTTAAAATAAAATTTGGATCAAATCTTTTCCAGATGCACATCAGGAACAAATTTGTCTCACTGTTCCTAATTTCAGTATAGGTGAGAGATTTCCTTTGAAATGTTTCCTTGCTGCCCTCCCAATTCTCCCTTGACTTCGCCTTTATAGTTCACATCTATCATAAAATGGTAATCCGTAGATGGAATCAAACAGATTCCCACACCACCAGTAAAAGACCTTGAGCAAAAGAAATTAAAAAAAAAAAAAAAAGAATAGGGGGGAAAAACCTACTTTAAAATACATTAAATCATATTTTGTAAGCCTCTAAAGGAATGTAAGGGAAGTAATATTAACTATTTGGATGTGGTTTTTAACTCAGTAGGATAGCAAAGATTACATATTTCAAGATTTTGAAGCAAATAAGCTATGGGCATGTCTCTCAAAATCTTCCAAAAATGTAAATTATGTGTTTTCAATCTACATCTGTACCTTACTATTGTGTACATACAAATGTGTACGTACATTTGAAATGTTCTCCCTCCAGTATGATACACGCAGACCACAGTAATTCTAATACTAATATTCTGAATTTATTGACTAGGATTATTGACTCATCCTGCAAATACTTAAGAGTTTAATTCCAGTTCAATGAGTAAATGTTCCCTTCGCTATGCACATCCCTTGGGCTATGTGCTTATGCAGAATGTGTTTAAGCACAGTGCCGGGTTTGTGGCCATCGCAGCTAACCTGAGCCTACAGCATCAAGCCTGCAGCGTGGCTAACCAAGCCTACTAGGGAGCTTGAACTAGTAACAAAATTCATTACAGACAAGTGGTTAACTTTTATCATCATACTTTTCATCGTGATTTTGTTGTGGCTCCAGGACTTGAGCCTTTTGAAGTGGCTGCAGGGACTGAACAGACAGCTGCTGGCAAACACGGGTACATGGCTGAGGGTGCTCCTGCCTCCTAGACCCCCAAGAGCTCAGTGCAAACCCCCAGCCAGCAGTGACCTAACCCGCGGGGCCAGCCTCTGCCCCGGGTCCCCACGGGCCAGCCTCCTGCTCAGCCCTGGGAGAGTTTCAAGTTGGTTTCCCGCATCTGCTTGAAAGCCCACTCCCACTCCAAGGAAGCCCCACCACTCCAGTGGGACCACCACTAACAGCAATCTCTGGAAACAGAGAAGGTGCAGGGCCACAGCACAGGATGGTGTCACGGTAGGTGCAACACAGGAGTCCTTAAAAACTAGTGAAAAAAAACAACCAACCAAAAATGTTTCTAGAAGGTGCTTTGGATGGTGCCCTGTTGCCCACAAGCCCTGCTGCCCCATTGCATGGGGACCTCCAAGGAGTCCCCAGGAGAAATGAAAACCTCATCTGGGCAGCTAAGGCACATGGTGCATCTTTCATGTGATATACAACTTTTGAAATATTGGGGCAGCCTGAAAGATGTCTCGAATGGCAGGACCCCCCTCAGGCCCAGAGGAACGTGTCAGGTGAGTCCTATGATCAGTCTTTAAAGTCAGAAAGACACGAGTGGAAGGTGAAGCGTCTCCCTTGCTGCATTTCACATTAGTGGCATGAGCCAGAGGACAAATGAAGAGGTGAGATGGAGAGAAAGGACCCCACAGGGCACAAGTAGGGGAGAGAAGTAAGACAGAGGGCTGCTTTTGTTCAGTCATTTGCAAGTTACAGAATGATGTAAGACCAAAGGTCTCAGCTCATTAAAGCATTTAAGTCCAGGCTGAAAGCAAGCCTCTCTTCCCGACGGTCAGTGTGGTCTGACAAGTGGGGTTTGCCTTTAGCCATGAGTCACGTGCACACAGCATGGCCACAACTACCTTTGACTAAGGGCGAACACGCATCTTTTCCTGCCGTAAGCATGTTGTTATGCTCCTCACATCAGGAAAGCCAAACACACGCACACAAAAGTTAGGCTGATTAAAAAAGAAAAGCATCTTTCCCCACGTAGCGGTTTCCTCTAGCGCTTACACATTTCTGTCTCTCCATTCAGTGTATTTCCCTGAACGGTACTTAATAGGAAAGCTCTATTTTAAGCACCTGCCTTGGTGAAGAGAGAATTAAAGAGCCATATGTTATTAAACCTCAGTTCTCTCACACACGCTCCTGTGCACATTAAGTACTTCACAGCAGTGTAACGACATCGGCAGTGCAAGGCTGCTCTGTCTGCAGCCTACAGCACCATAACACCAGTCACACACAGCACGATCTTTGTCTGTCCAATTTTGATGCTATTTTAACATTTTATAACCAGGGATGCAAAAATTGTACAAAGCACTTTGTACATCTACGTCTCTTTTGGAAAACAGCTCAGGACTTTCTTCAACCTGATCCTGTGGTCCACTCCTGGAATACACCTTTTCTCTTCTTTTTTTGCAATAACTTATTGGGGACTCCTATGGCTGGTAAAAGCCTCTAACCGAAAATGCCTTTTTCATAAGCCCATGTATCCATGCATCGGTCAGCAAGATCTCACTTTAAAACACATCTAACTACAAATTTGCACATCCCAAGGCACTTTGGGCATTTTACTACTTCATCATACAAAGCCAGTTCATCCACCCCAGGGGTGACTTTCCAAGATGTTTTACAAGCCATTTATCTCCACAGTGTTTTGCTAACAGTTGGTGGCAATATTACTGCACGCACTCACAGGTTTCGCATCCACACATCCCCCCAAATGACTGCTTCCCCTAAAGGCATTTATTATTTATAAAGTACTCGACAGGGTTTCCAACAGCAGGAGTGGGGAAAAGGATCCCCGCGGGAAGACACAGCAGGGCGAGAAGAAAACAACTTTGCTTAGACTTTGAACTTACAGAGTCACTGCAAAAGTCTCGGAGAATAAGCAACAGATTTGCTGCTCCGCAGATGCAGGCGATTTTGGGTAACCCAAACCGCCAGCAGAAAGCTGATTTCTTACTATGCCACAAAACCCTGCTCGCGGGGTCCCCGAGGGCGAGCATCCCTCCCTGCGGCAGGAGGCAAAGCTCTAATGAACTTCTGTGGGCACAGCTTTCGCTCGGGACAGCTGGTCCCCATCCGCCGGGGACCGCCTGGACTAGGGACGCCGGCACAGCACCACAGCGAGCTTCCCCACGGGTGGGGACGCGATGTGACTCCCCGCTCCCGCCGGACATTCCCTCCCCGGTGCTCCCACTGCCCCAGCCACCACCCAACGCCGTCGAGGAGCCCAGCCGGGCGCTCCCACCACCACTCACCCCTCTCGCCGGTCTGCAGGGTGCGGACGACGTCGTCGAGGTCGAGGTGGCGGCTGCTCTCGTCGAAGCTGTGCACGGCCATGTGGAAGGCCTCCTCCTGGAAGACCACATGGACTCCCTCCATGGCGAAGTAGCAGCTGCGCTCGGGGTTGCTGTCGCTGTAGAGCAGCGTGGCCCGGCTCCACTGGTGGTGGCGGAAGAGGGCCAGCAGCATCTCGCCCATCTTGGCGTAGGCGGGGGCGACGCGGGTGAGGTGCGAGTACTCGCCGCCCTTGGCGCCGAAGCCGGCGGCCAGCGCCCCCGCCGACAGCATGGGGACATCCCAGTGCGCCGCCAGCCGCGCCACCGGCGCCGCCGCGTACTCGCAGACGGGCCCCAGCAGCAGGTCGGGGCGGCGGCGCTGCAGGGCCACCATGTCCACCAGGCTGAAGAGGGCGCGGTTGCCGCACGCCGAGTCCTCGTAGGTGAGCTGGAAGGCGTAGCCGGGCGGCAGACCCGCGCCGCTCTCCCGCAGGCTCCGCACCGCGTACTCGATGGCCGGCCGCACCCGCCCCAGCGAGAAGAGGTAGGCGTCGTCCTGCGGCAGCAGCACCAGCACCCGGATCAGCTTCTCCTCCTCCTCCTCCGCCGCCGCCGCCGCCTCCGCGCCCGCGGAGCCGCCGCCGCCGCCCAGCGCCGCCCGCGCCGCCAGCACGCAGCAGCAGAGGCTGCCGAGCAGCCAGGGCGGCATCGCGCCCGCCCGGCCGCCCCCCCGCACCCCTCCCCGAGAACTCCCGAGCTCCGGCAAACTTTTCGCCGCCGCCCCCCCAACGCCCCCACAAACACCACCACCACCACCACTCCCGCCCGCCTCGAAATTGGTCGGTCGTGCTTTATTGCTCAGGTGTTTGGCGAATTCACAACCTGCCCCAGCCGGCGGGTTACGGACGGAGCATCTCGGCTCTGCTTTTCTTATAGATAGATTATCATTATTATTTTGGATTTTTTTCTTTTTTTGGTTTGGTTTTTTTTTTTTTTTGCCTCTACCCCCCGCCCTCCCCCCCCCCCGCCGGGGCTTCCAGGCTGTGCCCTCCCCGCTTAAGTAGCGCGGGAGCGGCGGCGGCGGCGGCTCTCCCTCCGCACCCCCGGTACGGCGCCGCCGGGTTTGTGCGCAGGGAGGAGCCGGACCGGCCGCTCCCGCCCGCCCCGCCCGCCCCCTCCGGGCCCCCCCGCACCCTCCGCCCGCACACACACACACGCACACACGCACACACCTCTGCCGCCGGCTGGGGCTGCGGGCGAGCTGCGAGCGCGGAGACTGCCGACACCGCGGGGCAAAGGCGGGGGGCGAACGCGAGGGGGGGGAGTTGGTGTCCGTGTCAAACGTGTGACACTTAGGTATGTGTAGACATGTACCTTCCCGCTTGGCTGCTGCCCCCCCCCCCCCCCCCCCCAAGCGAGTCCCTGCAATCAGGGTCGGAGAGTAAAGGATCCCATTGCACTTTTTTTTTTTTTTAATATTTTTGGGAATTGCCTCAGTCCAATTAAACTGCGCTTTACTGCATATGAGAAGAAGCATTTGTGTCGTCTCCGTCCCCCCCCCCACACACACACACTGCCGGGGGCTCAGGAGCCGATGCTCAGCAGGGCTGGGGGATTTGGGGGAAGGAGGGTTTGCAGCATCAGCAGTGGGGGATGCAGGCAGCAGGGTACAAGCAGGGCTCCCCAGCTCCCATCTCCTTACCCTGAAAGGTGCCCGTGCTCAGGGATGGCATAACCCTATGGGGAATCCGTCACTGCATCCCTCACCCTTGCCTGTATCCCTCTGGGGTCTTTCTGAGACCCCCATGCCAAGAGGGCCCAGATGGAGTTTTCTGTTGCTTCTCAGACACAATTTCATGCCCCAAGCAGCGGAGGATGCTCCAGCAAAGGACACAAGTCCTGTTCTGAGATTATTTTCTTGGGGGAGCAAAAAAGGAAAATAACTTTTTGAATTATCTTGACTACACTGCCTGGCCAGAGCATGTTAAACGCATCCCTGTTCACCTCTGCTTGCTGGCCATAAGGCTGCTATGCTTAAGATTTTGTTAGTATCCATTTAAAATGGGCACTCCTGTTCTGGAATAAAGACTAAAGTCAATGCAAAATGTGCAAAATGTTTTGTGAAAGAGGCTTTGGAATACCTGATGGTTTTTGACAGCAAAATCCTAAAGGATGGCTCTCTGTGGATTTTTCTGTGCCCTGTAACAGCACGCATCCTCAAACCCATGGCAGGGCTGTGCGGTTTGGTGTTTTACGGTTACTCGGAGAGTGCCAGGTTTGCATTGGAAAGGTGAGTGAACTGCTCCTGGCTTTACAGAAGGGGTTTGTCTAGTTCAGCACAGAGGTCGTTGTCAGGGCAGTATGTGTAAGCTTACTTTTGTTGCTGCCTTCACGGCGCAGTCTATGAACGGGAAACCTGCGCTCCTGGGGTGACCGTCTGCTCACCTTCAAAATGCCTCAGTTAAAAAGAAAAGAAAGCTGGAAGCGTTTGTGCAATTACAACCGAGAAGTGAGAATGAAAACAGCAGGTAACATGATGTAGAGAAATAATCATTAAAAAAATCTTTTTTTTTTTTTTTTTTTTTCAGAAGCATTTATCTAACGGGGCTCGGTAAAATAAAGAAGCTCAGAAATTCAAAGATGGGTAGCGTCTCTGAGAAATGTGCCTCTCACGTAGTTTTATTTGATTACTGAATCAAACTTCAGAGTGTTCTTGAAGATTACATAAACATCCACCCTGGTGAAGCTGGTTTTGTATGTTCCTGTACTGTAAGTTATGTCAGGCATTTTTTGTTGTAAATGACTCCGTATAACATAGTGGAGATTAAGCAGAATGTTACAATATACAACATGCCAGCCATGTTCACCACAAAGCTTGCAAAAACATTTTCTTAAGACACATTTTGAAATGCTGACCTTTGTAGTCACTGCTTTATGGTGACCCTACAGATGTGTTTACAACACTGAAATCTGGATGGATCTCTCTTGATTCCCTCATTCCCCCACCAGAATATCTTTTTCATTTTACATGTGAGCTCCATACTCTCCTAGCCGTCTTATTTGAGCGTAAGCTGTGTAAACACAGCGGAAGAGATAGTAAGCCCATAAATCACAGGGCTGCCATCCCTTCACACTGGCTGCTCCTTGTGAGGTAAAGCCCTGCTGGGAATGAATAAGAGTGGGAGAAGCAGGGCCAACACGAGGGGAAAAAGAAACAAAAGGCATCTAACCAGTACTGTGTAGCAGTGGTAGCATCAAGACCAATTCTGATGCTTTCAGAAAAAGATTTGGCCCACTGTATGTGGTCCTTACTCGTCTAAGCAATTGCATTCAGCCTTATGGGAGTCACAGTGCCTCTGTGGGCCCAAAGCATCATGAACGTTTCAGTTGTTCCCCTTCACCATAAGCAGTTTTATAAAGAAGAATCCCAGCCAGCGATTGATTTATTTTTCTGAGCCAGAAAGTTATGCACGAGAATCTACTTGTTAATCCCAATTCAAAATGTCACTTAATCCACTTCATCATTAGTTCACTTACAGTATTTTCCGTAGCTATAAATCCAACATTTCTCCACAGACATTATTTTTGTCAGCCACATAAATGCTTTTTAATTGGAACAAATCCTGCAGTTCTGAATCAGTAGCAGGCAGAATGCCCGTGGCCTGCAGCGAGAGCAGAGATTTCAGGCTGGCCCTTTAGGACTAAGGTCGTTTCAGACACAGGCTATTTTCCCCCCAGGAATGGCTCATACACAAATCTAGAATCACTTGACTTGCTCCAGCTAGCTTTAGCAACAGTCTGAACAGCCTGCCGCAGATTAAGAAAATTCTTCACAGACAGATTTGCTGAAAACATAGTCCCCCCTAGAGGTTGAAAAGATGAAATGTTTTAGTATCATCTGTACTGCAAATGTATCCTGCCATTCAGATTTTCAAGTTCTTTCCTTGTTTTTCAAGAAATCTATTCTCTTTTTTTTTAATTATTTCAAGGAATCTATATTCTTCTGGAACACACCTAAGGGATCTCTTACTGTGACATGATGTATCTGGGTGTCTCTTTTTGTGTTTTGTGGTCTTACCTTTGTATACCCATGTTCTGTAAAAATGCAACGCAGCCTTTAGGTAAAAATACTTCAGCATGAAAACTCAAGATGAACAGATCTGATGCTAAAAAAATAAATGGAAAGGGGACGTATTTACCTGATCTTCTTTTCATTGACACCAACTTCTGTGTAGATATGTATACAAGAAATACAAGATGACAAAACTACCAACAGAAACCATGCGCATACCTACAATACACAGAGCAATAACACTTTGCAGAACTTGTTACTCTTGCTGCCTTAACAGCTTCCACTTCACAGCACAAAGTAAGGTGAAGGTGGGCAGGTGGATGTCATTTTTATTTTACGAATGGGGAGAGCAGAACTTGGGAAGGCAAACTGTGATGTTGCAGAGTTCTAGCGTGATCTCAAGATGCTTGTCTTCACTACCGCTGCTAAAATCATGGCTCAATGGTCCTCAGCAGTCACACGGTGCTACACCTACCCATCCTTTCCCACCAATACTGAAAGGGGAGCTGAGATGCTCCCATGAGAGATGTGCTGTTCAAGACTGACCTGCCCCACCAGTTCATTGCAGAGTCTGCATATGTTCCCAGGGAGTGTTTCAAAAGCACTTTCTCTTCCAAAACATACACGTTATGGGGCTAAAACCCAACCCAACCCTATATGCATTTAGCCCTATGGGGCTAAAACCCAACCCAACCCTATATGCATTTATATAACCCAAAGTAACCCAATCAGTACTTGCTGCGTTACCTCACATCCACAGGGTAATACTGAACGTGAGGTAACAGTGTGAAAGACAACAAATCAGGAAATCTTTGCAGAGACACAACATTCAAGGCAAAATGCAGGAGAGCTGCCATGGCTTACAGAAAAATCCTGCTCTCAGACTGGTCTTAGGAGGCACCAGTCTGGCGTAAGAAGAACTATGCCAGATATGCATGCTAGGGACATACCTTGATTTATCAAAATTAGATTACTGACAACTGGTATGAGTTAGAGCAACTTCAGGAGGGCGCAAATTAATACCTTGGGACTGATACAGTATAAATCACAGTCAGCAAGCGTGTCTTGTAACAGTCTTATTTCTGCACCCCATATAGTTATATCAAAGGAATTGGATCCATACTTTCATTTCCATCAGAAGACTTTGGAGACTCCCTGAAGCACTGCCCTTCACTGCATGCAGAAACAACATTAACGACCTTAAACTAGAGATGTCTTACTAGCTGTTCCACGGTACACTTTCAGCCATCTCATTTCTTCTCCCCTTCCTTTTCAGGTCAATCCATCTGGCATTATAGCAGGGATAAATCAGCTCTGACATATTTTATGTAAGAAAAAGCTGAAGATAGGCAATAGATTTGCTTGTGAAGTTGTGAGAATAACCTTATTTTATAGTAGCAGCCCATCAAGACGGCATGTCAGAATTACAGTCCATGTTTCCTTTCCAATTAATGCCCTAGTCTGTGTGAACAATAAACTGTCCACCTTAGTAATGAATGTGTCTAAATAGATGATACATTGCCAAGGAAATATAGGTCTCATTCAGATTCATGTTAATTTTGAAATAGGGAGAAATAGTTTTTCATTTCTATGAGGCCACTAAAATTGTCACAAATTGTATATAGCATTTTTCAGTTCCTAATAACTCATCTCCCATCTCAGGAAGGTTATCCTCAGATAACTGCAGGAAGAAACACTGCCAGTTCTATGAGGCACAGGCAAAATCATCTTTTGCAGTGTTTTGAAAGAAGAACAGTGTGCTCAAGATTATACTTCTATTGGAAGATAATTTCTCTTCACTAGTCTTACTACTTCCAAATTGAAGTATTTTCTTTAAGGAATATTACAAAGCATGTTTTTCTTTCCCTTCCTATGACTAACTAGTATTAATGAAAAAATAATTACCTGTACTTCTGCAGTCAAGGCATGTCTGCAGCGGCAACAGTAACTGTGCCACACCTATGCTTTTCATTTCCAAAATGAAAGAAAGCTAAAAAGACACGACTACGGAAAAGGTCCATACTTTTCAACAAACACGGCAATAAGATAGCTATTGTGGTGTTGTTAGCTCTACCTACTCTAGCCTGCTTGATATTGCCCTCTGTAAAATGGCATTACATACAGCCATTATATATAAACTAACATTGTTTTCTGTTGCGTATCATTTTAGTCAAAGATTAACAGTTTGGGTTCAAGTTTTCAAGATGTGTGCCTACCATGGCAGTTTTTTGTGGTTCTTACTCTAACTGCAGCTGGAAAAGTTTGGCCATTCCTCAACAGATTAAGGAAATATTCATTGCCTTACATCTGTAAAAAAGTCTGGCAACTTCTTTTTGGCTTCAGCCCTTCAATTTGAGGGGAGGTGGGGGGGAGGAAGGAAGCCTGTGTGTGAGGGACAGGCACATGAAAATGTGTTTGTGTTTAACCAGGTGTGAATTCTAAGGTTAGAAAGTCTGATGTTCCTACAAGCACTCCTACAAACAGCAAAAGGTTCACAGTGTAAATCCAAGATTTCACCTCCCCTACGTGCACACCATCCCCCTGCAACTTGCTTATCAGGTTGTACCTGCACTGCCCATCCCCAGCAGCTGAGCTTTATCCCCACCCCAACCCTGAACCCAACCGGTGACCCAACGGCACATACACAGCACCACAGGGATGAATACGCTTGCTCAGAGGACAGGACTTTGAGGCATCTCAGCTGCTGTGGACTGCTGGATGACGGTACCAGACGTAACACTGGGGAGCCTCATTTTGTTTTCCTCGTAAGGTCCAGGGGAAAGCTGGAGTGATTCTTCTGCCTCCTCCTGAGACATCTCAGCACTGGCAATTCTCCAGGGACAGCTGGGTACAGCGATTCTTACCTGTGTCCTACCACAGATTTCCCAAAGCATTTTGCATGCTTCACAGAGAGCAAACACCCCGGGAAACTGGAACCAACCCTTACATTTTATATTCAGTTTGGGCAATGTTCAGTTTGGACCAATTTTTTGAAAGGTCCTGATTAATAATAAGAAAGTATTCTGTATTTGCATGGTATTTTAATTACAAAACTCTATTAGGGAGAACTTAGTCTTCTTTTTACGTACATATGTGTATCTACTGCACTCAATCTTAATCCAGCATCTGCAAAGTGTAGCCTCTGAAATTATACTGGCAGCAAGCACCAGAACAAGTAAAGGTGTAAGAGTTCAAAGGCCAACCAGGAATCGTGGACTCCTTTGTTAACATGGCCTTATTATAAAGAACCAGCTGAGCATCAGTTTCCAGCATTGGCTTTGAAGGTAATTAGCTGCCAATAAAAGCCAAGAACACAAAAGAGGAAATTTGAAATGACTGATCAGGCTGAACATAACCCAGGTCACAAGTGGAAATAAGAGGTTTAGGCCTCAAGGGCAATGGAGTGTGGCATTACTCATAAAACCACAAATGAAAAAGTGCACTGATTGTACAGCGTGGTTATTGATGTGGTGCAGGTGTCATTTCTGTACCACACACAAACAAGAGCCAGTGCTTTTGTGGGTTTATTGCAAATCTGTGAGTAATACAATGCTCTACTGTGAAAGCTGTTTTGTGGTGGTGTTGAAAACAGTTAAGAGGGGCTGTAAAATAGAGACATTAATTTTGAGCCAGTCCCAGGTAATGGTCAATCAAGTTTAAGTTTTTTCTTTATTTATATGTGAATTACTTGTAAAACTCTAAGTGTAATTGAAGTATAAGTTCAACCACCAACAAAGTTCAGGATTTTGATTTGCTTTATCTCTTGAAAATATTTAGTGTGGTACTGTCATTGGAAAGCTATGCCTGATCAAATGATTTGTCATCAACTGAACTTCAAGAAAAAAGGAACAGAACTCCCAAAAAGGACAAAACAGTCGAGTTCCACCTTTTTGCAGCAAGATTAGAATTACAAAAAATCCTGAAGAATGTGGATTTTTCCCTTGAAAGTCTTTGCAAAAGAAGGGCCCTGCTATGGGCCCACATATTATTGCATTATACTTTGGATGAAACCTTGTCTAGCTCCTATTGCTAGGTGAAAAAGTATGTCTGGTTTATCTTTTGCTCTAAAAATCCCTAAACAACAGTAAAAGGCAGTGCACAGCAGGACTTACATTGTCATTCTGTAAAAAAAAAAACATACCAATATCCTGAACAACTGGAAGCAGGTGTCTCCAGTAAAGAAATTGTATCTCCACAGAAATGAGAGGCCAGTTCACCAGGTTATGCTGACTCAATTTGGGCTCTACACAGTTACTCCTCGGAAGTGTTGGGTTTTCACAGAGTGAAAGTTTAATCTTTCCTTTCTCTTCCATAACAGGTAAAGATTAAACTTCTTGTCATGGCTGTTCAAAGAGGAATAATGCTTCTTGTCCGCTGCCTGCCACCCCAGACAACATACAGCATGGGCAAAATGCAGCTTTATACACAGCAAATGTTATTTACACTAGTCATTAGTCTATTACAGCACATGCATGGTTCCCTGAAGCCTATGGAAGGACATACTGATCATTAGTTGACAACAAAACCTTCAAGACAACTTTTATTTCTAAATTTTTAAATTTCAATTTAAACAAAGTATCCCCACACATCTTTTGTTTTTCCGAGTACTTTCAGAGAAGAGAGAAATATTTAGAAAGTGATTATTACATTTTTTTTAAAGTGTAACCTCATAAAGTACCCTTGACTCATATTGCCTCTCTCCAAAATGCACCTTCCTCTTCTGCCTAGGCTACACTGGAAAAGATTCACTTTCTTTAGGCAATCAATTTCTATATTTATAGGTAATATCTGGGTTTAGGTAATATCTGGGGTATAGAACAGGCCCTTTGTGCTAACTGAACTAAATTACTAGTAGCACAACTCAGTGAAACATTTGCATTCCACTTCTCACCCATGCTGGCATCCTGGAGAACTGAAGCTATGCAGATGAGACTGTTCTTGTGCTACTTTGAGCCATGGTATGAGACTCAGACTGATTCACAAGGTACCAAGATCTAGGCCCAACAGGTCACCGTGTAGTTGTGCACTGTATGGTCAGAGCCCCATTTGATGGATGAAAATTGTTTGCATAATCTCCACAGAGCCTTCAGAACCTAATTCAGAAATTTGCCCAAGATTTAGATATTCTTGCTACCCATGCATCAAAGCATGCAATAAAATAGCTTCTACTGTAAGAAGTAGATTTTCCTTCTAAAACAACAGGTAGTGGCTTAAAATATTTAATTAAAAATAAAAATCTGTCCTTCAGGAGTTCTGTCATTTTCAGTTTATTAAAGCCCTAATGCAATAAAAAATGAATGTATGGATTTGGTGGAATACACATTTGTGATTTGTCATCACATCAGTGGAATGGGAACAAATGAGATTTCCAACAGAGAAGGACAAAGGCTCCAGGAACAGATGGGTGGATGGAGGAAGACACAGCAGAGTAATGAAAACAGCACAGAGGAAAAAGCAGGATAGCAGTAGCCAACAAAGTGTTATATACACCAAAGCAAGTCAAAAGAGGACATCTTACACTTAATGAAGAACCGGCCATTTCATACATTACTTAATGTTACTTTGACTGAGGTGGGTAAGAAGTCAACACACAAAATGGACAGAGGTTCACGGGTTCTAGTTCCTGCTGGAAGGCAGGAACTCAGCAGTGCAGAACAGATCGCAAGCTGCCAGAAGCAGAGAAAGAGGACGTGGAGGTGTCCTTGTCCTCTCCGCAAAGACAGAGAGACCTTTTGGAAGTGTGGCTTCATTTGCACACTGACAACAGAGACCTCCAGGAACTGACGTCTTCTTTGTGTGCAGCTTACCATGTATTTCCTAAGAGCCTACTTGTTCTTTCCTTTCGTTGTGTATTTTGCTTTTGCTGACAGCATAAGTGCTTTTATCACACACACACACACACACACACACACGAAATTACAGCTTGAAAATGTTTAACTCATTCTCTTGTATGTGCACTTGCAGACTAAGGTTAAAAGGACAGAAACATTCCTTATATTTGTAAAAAAGCCCACCTCTTCCATGTCTTTTGCTGCCAAAGCAGACAGAAAGAGCAAATATATGCAATTGTGGAAATGTTAGCAGGAATTAGACCTCTTTCTGAAGAAGTAAGCAGTTTTACACTTTTCTTCTCCTCTTAACATTCTCCCTGCAGTTTTCATATAAGAAAACAAGGACAGAAAATAACAGGTTTTAATTCCTTCTTTTCTTCAACTTTAGTAGTTACACCATTCTTCTTTAATACCAGACAGATCTTTTTAGGAAGATGAGTTTGGCCAACTTTGTTTTCTCAAAGGCAGTCGGGAGCTGGTCCAATGTTGGACAGAGCAGAGCAAGATCCCAACGTAATTCATAGCTGGAGTGAGACTGTTCTGGTTTTAGCATACAACTGTTCTTTCCAAAATCAATTGGACTGCTGTGACTCAAAAAAAAAAAAAAAACACGCAAAAAAAAAAATGGCTTGAGGTCACATCCATTCTGGCAGCAGCTGATCTGAAGGAAGAGAGAGGCTTTGGGACTGACCTCCAGCCGCTAGCTGGCTGTCTGGGTCCTGCTGCCAGACCTGACTGCCCTTCCAGATACGCCAGGACAGCTGCATGTGTAATTGCTACTTACCCCTGTTCTGCCAGTATGGTTTGAGGGTAAAAGGTGTTTCTGCTAAACAAGGCGATTTAACAGAACTGGGCTAGGGAGAGCTCCACATGAAGAAATGCCCAGACTGGAGGGGGTGATAATTTCTCATGTAGTGGAGAAAACAGCTCCAGGTGAGCTGCAGTAACAAATTTCCTATTGCAAAGCAGCTGCACCCAAGATGGTCTATTGGGCTCAGGTGATCTAGAGGATAAAATAAACATATATGTAGACAATATATTTTTTTAACATTTTTCCTTCTCTTGTGGTTTACCCTTGGTGCCAAAATTAAACAGTACTGTTGTTTAAAGGGATGATCGACCCTATGATGTTTGTGAAAGGAAAGCTTTATGTATAGAGCCTCACAGCACAGGCTGTGTAAGTATGTGCTATGTGTGATGAATGATGCAGTGGTTTCCAGGTATGGGAGAATCACGTGAAGACAGAGCCAGAATTATGACAAACAAGTGGGGAGACATCAAAGAGACATGAGAGCAATAAGGAGTGCAGCTAGCCATGACAGTAATCAATTTATTGAAACAAAAAGGTCTGTATTAGGATGGGCTGCACTAGTTTACTGAACACTTGCGTGATTAGATGAAACTGGCGTAAATGTTTGAAAAAAATACATGTCGCAAGCAGCTATCAGTCAGCCTGTGTTAAATCAGAAGGACATTTCAAGCTGATTTGGTTCTTGTCCAAAAAGTCATTAGGTGTATGAAGGAGGAAAGCGTCCATGTTAAAAATCTGTGAATGTGTCAAGATGAAAGAAGACTGACAAATACTTTAACATTTTGATGATCATAACAAACTGGAGAGGTAGTCTGAAGTCATACAATCAACTTAATAATATCCAGTGCTTTGCCCTTCAGCAAAGTGTACAGAGAAGCAGAATACAGTACAGAATAGTGCAGCATAAAAGGTTTTGCTTGTCCCAAACAAGCCACGAACCAAAGGTGAGTGAGCAACACGATGCTGTTATACCAGCAGAAGTGCCTTATGTCAGATCTGAGCAATAGTCCTCTATACTCTGCAGGAGTACTCTGTTTGCTTTGAGAGAAACACAGACAAACTGGAGAGTTCAGAAGCAAAGAACAAAAGTCTGGAAGCATGTTCCCCTAAGACAGGTTCAAAAGTTAAGTTTGCTTAGTCTGGAAAAGAGAAGACTGAAAAGAGATGTTGTTGTCCCTCCATATGGAGCAGATGTTTTAAAGATAGCGATCAGTTGTTTTTTCTGTTCCATGTTATTGCCAAGATGTCCCATCCCATTCTTCCAGGTAAACTGTGAATAAATAAAACTTTGTATCTCCCCCCAGAATATCTTTTTCCTCGATCAGCATCTAAAAATGGAGTCCCCTAGGAATCCATCTTTGGGCAGCTACTGCTAAGGAGAGTTTTCTGTCTTCTATCCCTGTAGTTATAAAACCTTGAAATGATTTACAGTTTAGTATTATTTTTAGTAAGAGTCCAAATACTCCCAAGTGAAAAGGACACAAAGAAAAAAGACTTTATATAACTTGTCACAAGCGGTTTGACAAAATTCACAGTTAAGATGTCCTTGTTTTCATCAGGTTGCATATGTTTCTTTATCTGAAGCAATGTTATTGGATTGTGTCCATGAAACATCATTAAAAAGGGATGTTAACGAGAAGATCACCAGAACATTTGAGTCACAGCTAAAAAGAGAAACCGAGAACATACTTTGCAAATAAAATAAACTTCACTGGAACTGTGTGAAATTAAACCATAACTCCAATGAAAAATACAGTCAAAGTAAACAAAACCCTAGAATGCAACATCTGCTTTCCCTGTGTCATCTGTCATTTCCTGTGAAAATTGAAACTAATGCAAGAATTTTTGATCCTTTGGTATTTGGAGACCATTTCCAGTGCTATGGGGTATGATGGAGATTGACTGGAATAAGAAATTGAATTTGGAAAATTGATGGTTATGGACTGTACCAAACAAATGTCTCAGAAATGCATTTCTTGCTTCTAATCGCATCATGTAAGAAATTCCTCCATGTGCCACAACATGCCATGGTGTGGAGGACTCAGCTCACAAAGAGGAAGGAACAGTTTGGTCTCCGTAACATGCAAATCACTATTTTTTTCTGGTAGGACTATAGGAGGGATGTCTGATCGGGCTAATTATTTTTTGTACTAATTATTTTTTAAATTTCATAAATTATGAAATTTAACTTTTCATTGTATAGGTATAATGTAAGAATATCTGTGGTCTGCTCTTACAGTCACAGAGAATACAAAGGGAAAAAATATCAGTGATATCTGTAGGGGAAAAAAGCTCTTCAGAAATGGGAATTCCATTATTACAAAAATATCTGAAATAAACCACACTCAAATTCTGAAAGGTGCACTAGAATGTTCCCATTTGAATCAGGATTTCAGTTATTTTCACAGGTATTTTAATTTAATGTCAACTTTCTTTATTTTTTTATTTAACTTGACATGTTGTTAAATTTCTGAATCTACATTTCTAAGCTTGCTATACGGGACTTCTAAGAAGTCTACTGCTTTGTTGTATCAGACCAGATGAAATTAATACAGCAGAAAATGGCACAAAAAGATTTCAATTCTCAAAGCTGAGATTCACGTATTTGCATGATTTTGGAATGGGAGCTGATAGATCTTTGATCCACGTGGGCTTGTGAGAATCCATTAGGCCTTGAATTCAAATGATATATTTTGAAATGTGGATGCAAATGGGTGGCTTTCCTACAATTTGGTTTTCAGTTGAGAGTTTGCAAAGTTAGGAAATACTCTACAGTGAATAGAGTTGATTTAGTGTACCCCAAATATAGACAAACCCAGACACTTTACAGAAAGCCCAGTGCTGTATCACAAGTTAGATGGGTTTCCCTGGAGCAGCTGGTGCAAGTAAATAGTGTAGAGGTCTTACAGGCTGTGAAATATTTTTCTTAAAATGCTATCTCTTTCCCCTTCCCCAGTTCCTTGTATGTTAATTTATTTTGTTTCTCATTATTTTTACTCTCTTCTCCTTTTAAAAATTCTGATTAGCTTTTATTTTTATTTTCCTTTCTTAAATTTTGATTCATTCTTAAAATTTTTGATTTTCATTTTTATTTCATTTCGATTTCATTTTTATGTTTAGTTTTCCTAAACGAATATAAGCCATTAACATTACAATTCCAATCAAACTTTCCAACCAGATTTTTTCCAACTAATTTCAAATGAAGCAGCAACATCCATTCATTCACTTGGTGATAATCATTAAAGCACACTGAAATCAACTCACACTGGCTTAGAGTCCGGTTATGTTCAGTCACACATTTTTAATTATACTGCTTAAGCGCGAAGCCAGTAAAACAGTCATTTAGTTTTGTATTTTATGCCATAAATCCCGTTATCTAAAGCCAAGAGCTGCGAGACCGGCATCCTGCAGAGTCAGTTTCTCATTAGCACAACGTGTTTCGCTGCTGCCATCTTCTGGCAAAGGGACAGTTCTCCTGCAGTTCTCCCGACTGCTTTTGAAATATTGAATCCTTTTTTCTCTTTAACAGTATCAGTATAGGGTTTTGTTCATTTGGGGGTTAGATAATTTTTCTGTAAGTTTTGAAACGTGCTGTCTCTTAGGCAATTGCAATTTGTCCACACAAAAAGATCTCAGAATTTATTGCATATTGAAAAATTAGTATTTAAAAACAAGTGTCCTTTGTATTACTAAACATTGTGTTGCTACACAACATCTTACATATATTATTAAATGTAGCTCTTTAAGAAATGTTTTTGCCAATATTTATGCTGCTTGAAGTTTACTTTTAGACAGCAAATAAATTATTCAGGTCTAGACCTGATTCTGTCTTTAAGTTCACACTTACGACACCTTCCCATTTTAATATTTAAAAAAATATAAAATTATTTGCACTATACATCTTACATTTGTGGTCAAATAATGCGGTGGTGTTCTCTCAACCACCCTTCAACCCTACATAGCCCGTATTGGAAAGCTATACAAAACTGCCAATTTTTCCTGAAATTTTTTCTTATAGCACTTAAGTCTGTGGAGTCTGAGGTGCTCTGATGCTCATCTAAGTCCATTTTAGCTGAATGTAGCACTCTAAAATCCTAGATCATCACTGCAGATGAAGAGGAAAAAGGCTGTTACAGGAGGCAGAAGTGCCGTGTGCTCTGCAGGCAGCAGAGGTCCAAGCGAAGCCGTAGCCCTGACCACTGATTCAGACTCTTCAAAGTAAGGATGCTACGCCAGGATTTGCTGAAAACATGAAATCTTGTATAAACACCTTTCTTAAACTAGGCTACTGTACAAGTTCACCAAACACACCAAGCATTTTGGGACAGACTGCTCTGGGAGCCCAGAGCCACCATGAGAACACGCTGAGAGGAAGTAATCTTCCTAAATTAAAACATGACTTAGTATCGTATAAAAACAACAGCAGGCAGAGAAGCAGAGGAAGGTTACAAAGCAAAAAGCTGTGCCTGAGTATCACATCCTTTTCTTAGAGATGTTAGTGGCCTCCAACCCCCCGACTCTGAGTCTCCCCTCAGGACAGGGCTAAGCAAAGCACTCCCATGGCCCAGGTCTGACAGAATCTACTCAGAACCTCTTCCACTTTTTTTTTTTTCCCTTCCCCTGGGGAATCAGACATTGGTCAATCCGATTTTTGTTTTATTTTATTTTTGTCTCCTTTGCAAACAGTACTCCCATTGGTTGATCGCTCCTTGACTGAATCGCTGCCTCACGGTGCTTGTCTTATAGTTAAAATTTTAGCCAGTTTTGTTAGCATTAAAGTTAGTTAGGGTTGTTAACCACTGGCATTAGCTGAACTTTTGATATATGAGCATTTCGTTGTGTACTTGGCCAGATGGTTGGCTTTGGGGGTGTTTCTTTACAAGTGTCAGGCATGATTAGTTGAGGAACTTCTAAGATGTTCTCACTGATAATGAGGATTCTATCTTTTTAATCCACAGTGAAAGAACTCCTGATCAGAGAAAGCTAGTATTTTTATCATTCTTGAAGTGAAACATCCTGGAGCATACAAGCATACGGACCTTGAAAATGCTACTAGCCTACATGTTTTGAGAAGTTCAGCCAACTTGGCAGAAAAGTGAAAAATTCTGAGTGTCCTAAGCCGAACAACCTTCATTACAGTACTAGAAATCACGCCCATAGGTCAAGAAGACCCTGGCCCAGGTGAAGACCTTTCCCCTGATAGCTATAACCTGATTGTGCTATCATATGTAAATTACTAACCGATCAAATAGAAATAGGAGGTACTAATATGATAATGTTATTGTAGAATGTGTATACAAACCGCGTGGATAGTCCTGTTTGGTGTGCGTGATTTGTGGAAATATTCCACCTTGCACCCTGGCCAGAACAAAGCAATGTCTCCTCTCTAAGCATAGTTTCTGTGTTTTGGGAGAATCAAGCTTTGACCTTTTTACAGGTAACAAAAGGACAAAGGATTTGCAGCAGAGCATCTCTGTGGGAAGTATATAAAGCTGTTTACAAGTTCCTGAAGCAGCATCTGGAACAAACAGGGAGACTTCCAAGCTACATTTTAGCCACTGTGCCAACAACATAACACACCATTTTACTTTATGCCTAAACAAGAAAACAGAGTAGGCTATTTCATCAGCCAAAATTACTTCTGTTTTCATTGCACTGAAGCTCTGTTTTGAACATCCCTAAAGAAAAAGAGCAGCATGTCTGTTCTCCTGGGAAATTTATGGTTCATGGTAGATGTGCTGCTCTGGTACATCGAAGCCAAACTGAGAGCCTTCAAACTGTTCATCCTCTTTTCCATCAACAGGTTACCATTCCCTCAGCTTTGCCAGCATAACTTCATGTTCAGCGCTCCCTAACTCACTCAAGGAGATACAGTTTTGCATAATACTTTAAATGGTAGACATAGGGAGGAACTATGAATGCAGTCATGGTGGCGGATCTGTAATCACTGATTGGTGATCTCTTAATTCATTTTTGATACAAACAGATGTCACAGCCTCTAACTAGTAGATGGGCTTGTAGAGTTCTTATTTTCTTCCTCTGATCCTTTGATTCTGCTCATTGTAGGACACTCTGCTGCCTCCAAATTACTTCCTGCTACCTGATTTCAAATGATGAAATTTTATTAATGCCAAGAAATTACATAGTAAATGTAACTGATTTGTTCAATGCAGAAGATTCTTCATGAAGCTACAACTTTTTTTTTCTTCTTTTTCCTAAGGCTGCTAGCAATTCGATTGAAACCACGGTGGCAGAGCATAAGTTGCACAAGATGTTTGCTGACTACCCTGGAGGACATTTTGTCCAACCAGCCCCACTCAAGCAGAGTCACCTAGAGCCAAAACAGAACACAGCAGTATCCAACATACATAAATGGTACCTTATATAGTACATCCAAATGTAACATGGAGCTGCAAATCACCAGAGAAACACATAAAAGTGTATTACAAAAACTTATAAAAATAACCCAAAGTGTGAGTGTATCCCCCTAAAGTGAGCAGGCAGAAACCAACAGCATAAACATCATACTCCTCCCAGAGGACTCCAGACACTGACAACTCACCATGACATTCCCTCCTCTCACCACTGCCTAAGATTGAAACCACCAACCTAAGGACCCAGAGCAGCAACAGAAGGGTGATCCTACCACCAGGAAAAGGGGTAGAAAGTAAGTGCATGCATAAAGAATTTTAATCTTTCTTTTTGTGTAACAATTAGAGCTGACTAATAATGATTAAATCTTAGTGATTTCAGTTACATTAGCAATAAATTCTTGGCTTTACTTACGTATAAGGTGTGCTTCCTCTTTGCCCACAAACAAGACTTTTCATGTAACACAGTTTCTGCTTAAATGCTATCCTGATGTATTACCAGTATTTTTCAGAAAGAAATCTGGAGTAATCTCTAGCAAAATGCAAAACCTACTAAGTTTGTTAGCCATGTGACCATGCCTCTATTAGCAATGACTGAAAAGTTATATGTTCAACCACTATACTGTTCCATAATGCCTCAATTTTATTAATTTGTGCATACTACAGAATCACAGAATCACAGAATGGTCAGGGTTGGAATGGACCTCTGGAGATCATCTAGTCCAACCCCCCCGCCAGAGCAGGGTCACCTACAGCAGTTGCACAGGACAGCGTCCAGGTGGGTTTTGAATGTCTCCAGAGCGGGAGACTCCATCACCTCTCTGGGCAGACTGTGCCAGTGCTCTGCCACCCTCAAAGTAAAGAAGTTCCTCCTCATGTTAAGATGGAACGTACTATGTTCAAGTTTGTGCCCATTACCTCTTGTCCTGTCACTGGGCACCACCGAAAAAAAAAGACTGTTCCCATCCCGCTGGCACCCTCCCTTTAAGTATTTATAAGCATTGACAAGATCCCCCCTCAGTCTTCTTTTCTCTAGACTAAAAAGACCCAAGTCCCTCAGCCTTTCCTCATAGGAGAGATGTTCCAATCCCCTAATCGTTTTTGTAGCCCTTTGCTAGACCCTCTCCAAGAGTTCCCTGTCCTTCTTAAATCGGGGAGCCCAGAACTAGACACAATACTCCCAGATGCGGCCTCACCAGGGCAGAGTAGAGGGGGAGGATGATCTCCCTCGACCTGCTGGCCACACTATTCTTGATGCACCCCAGGATGCCATTGGCCCTCTTGGCCGCCAGGGCATATTGCTACCTCATGGTCATTCTGTTGTCTACCAGGACTCCCAGGTCCCTTTCCACAGAGCTACGCCCAAGGAGGTCAGCCCCTAACCTGTACTGATGCATGGGATTATTCCTCCCCAGATGCTGTACCCTACACTTGCTCTTGTTGAATTTCATTAGGTTCCTCTCTGCCCAACTCTCCAGCCTGTCCAGGTCATGCTGTATGGAGGGACAGCCTTACAGCATGTCAGCCACTCCTCCCAATTTTGTGTCATCAGCAAACTTGCTGATGGTACACTCTATCCTTTCATCCAGGTTATTGATGAATATATGGAACAGGACTGGAACCAGTACTGACCCCTGAGGGACACCACTTGTTACTGATATCCAACTAGACTCTGCACCACTAACCACAACCCTCTGAGCTCTATCTGCCAACCACTGTTCAATCCACCCCACTGTCCATTCATCTAAGCCACACTTCCTAAGTTTGCCTGTGAGGATGATGTGGGAGACAGTGTCGAAAGCCTTGATGAAGTCAAGGTACACAACATCCACTGCCCTCCCCTCATCCACCCATCCAGTCACACCATCGTCGAAGGCTATCAGATTAGTCAGACATGACTTCCCCTTGGTGAATCCATGTTGACTACTTCTGATAACCTTCCTTTGTTCCAGATGCTTTGAGATGACACCCAGAACAAGCTGTTCCATCATCCTTCCAGGGATGGAGGTGAGGCTGACCGGCCCGTAGTTTCCTGGTTCATCCTTCTTGCCCTTTTAGAAGACCGGAGTGACATTGGCTTTCTTCCAGTCCTCAGGCACCTCACCTGTTCTCCAGGACCTTTCAAAGATGATGGAGAGCACCCCAACAATGACTTCCCCCAGCTCCCTCAGCACTTGCGGGTGTATCCCCTCAGGTCCCATGGACTTGTGGATATCCAGTTTTCCTAACTGATCTCTAACCCGTTCCTCATCAACCAAGGGAAAGTCTTGCTTCCTCCAGACTTTCTGTTACCTGCAAAGTCTGGGACTGGCCCGAGCAGTCCTCTTTTGAGGACTGTAGTTGATGACCAGGAATGCAATGAAACACACGTCACCCATCTGCTACACCAGTAACTGTGTAAGTCTTTCATAGCACAGGACACGTAGGATGGGCTTGCAAAAGTAAGACTAGCTGTCTGCACGCTACAAAAAATCTGTTCTTCACATATCTCTACTTTTGTGGGTTTTAGTTTAATTCACTTTCATAGCACCACCATGTGGTGTTCGCATCGCATTTAAAATTCACGTGGTAGCAGGTAGACAGACTTGTTGGTTCATCGACCAAAACTGTCAGATGTCCGAGAGCCACAGCGTGCACCTGGATCCTAAGAGTGGCAACACCATAGTGAGAGTTTTGGTCCGTCTGAGATGGCGGGCCACTGCATTTCAGGATGACGGGTGGTGTTAAGTCTCCGCTGCCTCATTTCCTCCCCCAGGCTGAAATTCAATTACACAGCAGTTTCCCTGCAGGAACAGTCCTGCCGTCGGCCAGTCTGGTCTGGGCTGCACTAGAACAGTAAGTACAGACTGGGGGTTGTGTCTAGCTTGTTTTGTAACGTTGTTCTCACGTGGGGAACTTCTCTCTGCCGTCTTCCTTGCGTGCCATGCAGTTCTCCTAAAAACGAGCTATAAATATCCCTTAGGACTTGACTCAGGGTTGAATTTCAAACAGGGTTTCAACTATGAAAAGGACTTCTCCACACTGAAACGGCCTCCCCCGAGCACCTGTTGAGGCGCCAGCGCCGGGGGAAGCCCATCTCTGACCGCCCAACAGCAGACTCGCTTCACGAAGAGACACAGGACGGAGACGACCACCACCAGCCATGGCGCCGCCGCCACCACCCCGGCCTCCTCACAGCCGCGCCTCGCGCCTCGCACACCGCCCCCCCCACCCCCCCCCCGCTGGGCTCACGGCCGCCGGCTCCTCCCCCCGCCCACCAGCCCAGCGCAGGCCGCCGCCGCCGCCATTACCACCGCCCCGCCTCGGCCGCAGGAGAGTCCCGCCCCTTCCCGCTCCGCACGGCTCCCTGGGAAGCGTAGTCCTGCGCTCGGCGGCGCTCGGGCCGCTTCCTCAGCGGAGCCGCCCTGGGGAACTACGCGGCCCGCCACGCCCGCCGCCGCCGCGAGCCTCCTGCCAACGCCGGGCCGCGGGTGCTTCCTGTTGCCGCCGCGGGAGCGCGGGGCTGCCGGAGCGGAGCGGGGCGGTGCCGCCGCCGCCGCCGCCGCAGGTAGAGGGGTCGCCTGTGTTTGTGCAGCGCCCCCGGGCGCGGGGCGGGAGGGGCGGCTCAGCTCAGCGAGCCGGCGCCGCGGGGCCCTCGGGTGGGCGGCGGTGGGGGGGATGCGCTCCAGCAGCGCGGTGCCTCCGCCGCCGTGGCCGCCCGCAGTCTGGCTCGCTGGGCCGGCCGAGGCCCGGCGCTGCCTCCTTTCGGGGCGGGCCCCGAGGCGCCCTGCCTGCCGCCGGGGGGAGAGGGGACCGGGGGAGGAGCGGCGCGGGCGGCTCAGGCCCACCCGCCGCACCGGCGGTGTGGTTGGAGTGTAGCGTGTCACGGTGGGAAAAACGAGGAAAAACAGCGGCGCGGTCTGAGGTACGGACGCACGGCGTGAAAGCGTTCCGAGCCAGCCAGAAGTCGGGGAAAAGCTTACGTCGGTGTTAACGGGTCTGTGGGTCCATCAACCTTAAAAAAAAAAAAAAAAAAGTGTTAAAAATTTAGGAATTTAAGTTAATCTCTAGGGTGGTAACTTTGTGTTCCTGTAAGTATTTCCTTACAGTCGCCACACACAAAAAAAAAAAAGTATATATATAATATATATATACATTCAAGTAATAGATGCTTTATCTGTTGAAGACAAATGGAATTAATGTTCGATTTTTTCCTAATTTTACTTAGATTTATTATGTAGCAGCGACCACATACCCATCGGCTTAGTCTGAGGTACACAGAAGCTCAACAGTGGTTCAGCTTGTATATTTAAGAGTCTTTCATTCCCAAAAAGTTACAAACTTACATTGCTTATACAGTTTCAGTTATCTTCAACCAATACAGTTGTAGAAGAGTATGGACAAGCTAACTGGTGGCAAGCTGTCCCAGCTTTAAGGAGCTTTGAATGTATGCTACTACTCTTAGGAGCAGTATAGCATTCTTCAGTCCCTTCTCATGGAGGACTTGCTGCCCCAAAAGAGGAATCGAGGAACTCTTCTGTCCTGCTTTGAAGTCCTTGTCTTTCAGTGTAGACCCTGCTTATTTCTCACAATTCTTATGTGCACAGCCTGCATTTTAATTGAGATTTATGCCTCGAGCTTTATTCATCCATTCACTTGCTCAGAATTTAAAAGAAGGCCAGGTCACACCAAGTGGCACTTTTAAAAATAAATTTTCTTAGTTGAGCTAAATACTTTCATTAGTGGATTCTTGCATTTAACCATGAGTATGATGTGGGGTTTTAGAAGTAGTGACTTTAAATAAGAAATGAAACAAAATGTGTCCACAGTTTAAATTTTCATTATTTCATTTGTGTAATCAAATTGACAGGAAGCTATTGGTTTAAGAAATACTAGAAATTCCAAAACATAGAAAACTACTGCTGTACTTAAGCACAAGGACAGCTTTTGGTGATAAAATTCCTACCAAAATAATTTAAGACTGCAGTTATAATTAAACAGGCTGAAAAGTAACAAGTTATATGTGACTAGGTTCTGTGATCGATCGTTTTAAGGTACGCGACTTCCAAATTAAGAGTTCTGGCTTCATCTGTGATGGCTGGTCAACTGGGTCTCCTTCTATGCTTATGTGTTACAGAACTACTGCTAACATCTGTGCAGCAACTCCAGCATTAGTAACATGAGGCGTAAACAGCTCTCAGAGCTCCAGCTGCTGTTTTTCCAGCACCGTGTCCAACTGCGCTGGTATCCATGATGGCATGGTAGAGGCTGTAGTGGTAGTGCCCCTCTCTACCTTCCTCCTACTGCCCTCTGCAGAAGGTTCTGTAATAAACCTACAAACCAGCTAAGTACAGTCTGTGCTCAGACTAGGATGACTGACTAAATGAACACAGTTTTGTTCCTGCTATGGGGTAAACCTGTTTGGTAACCCTCTTGTATGGCCTGGGCTATAACTCTGAATGACCTGTTAAGATGGGTGTCTCATCTTAAAGCATTGACACACAAATCTGTCATTATTAGATTCACAGTGCAAGCAAACTCTAATATGGTTTTGTCATCCAGTACAAAGAAGACCACATCACAGCATGGCCACCAGGCTAAAATGAGCTTTCTAAATCTGCTGTGTCCTTGTCTTAACTCCTTGAAGCTTTTCAAACTTTGTAACCAGGGGAGAAAGAGAGAACCTGAAGGCAGCAAAAGCAGAAACTTGTGAGGCAAGCCAGTGAAGACTAATGAAGGTCTAGCCGTATCTAGATTACCATATGAAAGTTATGTACAGTATAGCAAAGAGTGGGACTGGGAAAAGTATCTTGAGTACCCGCAGGTATTGCTTCACAGTTTATGACCAGCAGCAGAAAACCTGGATTATTAAATTCTCACCCACTTGTTCCCTTTTGCTGTCCTTCTGATGTAGTTCTTCAGACGTTTGTAGGAGAATTCTAAATAGGGCAAGAAGGCATACTAAGACAGCTTCACTACAGGCAACCAGTGAAATTATATACTGGAAAGAAAAGAGAAAACAGGATTCAAAGTCTATGCAGACTTTTGACCATTGAAGGATACCTTGACATTAATGGTGTTTGAACATGTAGTGATTGGGTATTGATGATGGTTAGGACTGTGTTGATAGCATATGATTGGAAAAAGTAATTGCTGTTTTAAGCCCTTACCCAGAAAAGAATCGCAAACTTTTTTTAGCATGCTAACAGTTTGGACAGATTTTTTATATCTGGAAGAATATTTCAAATTTTCCTTCTAGATGTAGCCATTCCTTCATAAGTGAAAGGAGGACAACTAAGCATGCTTTAAGGTGGTGTCCAGCTGTTCTTGAAAGATGGTAGTGTCAACACTGCTCCAAGTTTATGGGGGTTTTGATACTACAAGGGTATGTCAAGAATGTATTTCCTTTATCGTAGCTGTTGTGGAAGGTCTACCTTTTTGTCCTAATAACTATGATAGATACAGCCATGAAAGTTTAGGGGGATGTTTTCAACAGCACTTAACACTGACTTTCATGGAGGTGTAAAAGGCAGAGTATTTCCTCCTGGAGTGAAATGCTTGGAGGACCGAGTAGCAGGTAGCTGTTACATGATAGTTTGGGAGTTTCAACCAGCAAAAACAAACACTTTCCTCAGCAAAGCTGAATTGGACAGGAAAAGAAATATGGCTGCAGAGAAAACATTGTTACAGCTGTTTCCTCTCAACAGCAATGCAGCATGCTGCAGGGAAAAACACAAAATTTCTTCCTTTGTTCCTGCCTTATCAATAAGATTTTAGTTGTGGGAGGATGCAGTTACCACTCTCTCTGATCTTCATCTCTGCTATCACTGGCAGATGCTAAGAGAGGAGGGACAGAATGTTTGTGGCAGAGGAGGACAGAAAGCAGGTCTCTGCAGGTGAAAGAAGAGAACTTGCAGAAGAGTAGAATGGTGACCAGCAAATGGCAGAGGACCTGGAGAGACAAGAAGCATTTTTAGAGAAGAATATGAAGTGCAATATGTTGAGGAGAAAATCCCTATTTCTCATTCATTATGAAGTATGTTACAAAGTGAACCTACTATCTGTGTGCAGGTAATTAAACAAACCAACCTGTGTTTAAAAGGACAGAGTTTGCAAAGTTGGAGTATTCAAAGATTGGAGTATTAAACTTAGCTGAGTTTAATGAAAATTAAAATTGCCTAGGCAATCTTAGTCATCTTGGTGGCTATGAATTATGATATCAATTAGAAATATTTAGTTATCAGGTTGTTATTGTTCTCAAGATGAACAGTACTCAGAATAGGGAATGTTTTGTTAGAGCAGCAGTGATAACATTTGTTTCACTTTTGCATGAGGCTGATCTGCCTTAATTGCTGCTCAACAAACTGTAACTTTTCCTTTTGGACATTTTTTGCAGTGCTTAGTATGAATCACAGCTAAGTTTTATGTAAAAGTTAATTTATTTTCACATTTCTATGAGCTAAGGCAAAGTATTGGCATTATCCTTATTCTAAAGATAGGGAATAAAGTACACAAAAATCCATCAATTTTGAATGCTCATTTTGAGAGTTACTTGGTTGCTTTCAAAATATTTAACATCATTCAGTGGTGCACAGCACGAATGCTCTTTTGTTTTGCAGCATTACATGAAGCAGGTTCTGAGCAGAAGGAAAAAATGGGGAACATACTGTCAGAGGTAGGTGGTCCCTTAGGTTGTGGTTTTAGTTACGCTTCCAGCAGTATTGTCTTCTTTCTTCCACAAACCGTACCCATGTCTTTTCGACTGGACAATGAAACTGCTGGTTCTGCAGAAATATGACCCAGACAACACCAAACCAGACCCAAAACAATTGTCTTCCTCTTTAGATTTATTTTTTCAGTCAGTTCTATTCCCCAGTCCTGTTCATTCCCCAATACAAGAAAGAAGACAAATAGCTGTGCCACCACAAAGAGGGGGAGGAAAGACTGGGAGAATGAGCAGCAGGGAAGAGTGATGCCTTTCACTCACAGCACTGCTGAAGACAAAGTACCATGAATTCGTATCGCAAACTCCAGGTACAGTACAGATAGCAGGAAGCTCTTTCCCGCTTGCAGGAAAATCCAGTTTAACAACAAATGATTCAGGTATCCTTAAAGCAGCCTTCTCTATTTCCAAGCAGCCAGTTTTCCAAGCATGAGTTCCCAGAGATCCACAGTAGTTCTCTGAATGCAACAGTGGGCTCATGGAAACTGTAACCACAATGTATCGTAAAATATACAAACAGAATGACATTTGTCAAGCAACTTTGATTTTTGACATGAAGTCTTTGTGTTTGATATCCCAGTCCTGATTATAGGCTTTTAAGACCATGTAGAGAATACTGTGTGTCATATCACAGGTTTCTAAAAGAAACCTTTAGAATGAGGTGACCATACATTAGCTACCCAGTATAAAAAAATGTTTAGATGACTAGGACACTGGTAAAGGAAGCAGCTGAGAAGAGGTTATTGTTACGGAAAATGTCAGGCAGTAAGTTCAGATAGCACAACTGGCTTAATCCCATGTATTAAAAATGTTTGTTGAGAATGCAGTCCTGCCAGAAGGGCTAGAAATTAGATAAGAGAGAGGTTAATCGGATTCATTCTTCTTCATTTTGCTTTTCTGCTTACAATTTTCTTTTAAGATGTACTGGCTACAGCTGCAGCCTTTACATAATGATACCTGCATCTGTAAAGTAATCAATTTGCTGGTCATAAGCTTCACCTATGCGCTCTCAACAATAAGCACTTAAAAAATAAACGGTCTTCATCAATCCAGCTTTTAAGTAGACGCAAAAGAGTCACTAAGCAACAACTCCATAAGCCCCAAATCATGCTTTCACACCAGACTTAGTGTATGCTATGTTTTGGAAGGATTATTTTTCTTTATGGAATACTATAAAATGTTCTGGGCTGTTTATTTATAGCCATAGTGCAGAGAAAATCAAACTGGTGATCAATGTTTTCTGCATTTGTCAGATTGAATTGTAAAGCACAAATACATTATTTACAACAGGTTTTGAGAAAGGGATGCACTGAAAGCAGTATCTTAAATTAACATTTAATGACTGCTTAATCTGCATCATAAACCAAGGCCTGCGGAAGGAAGGAAGGGGTCTCAGTACTGTAGTATTCTGGAAAATTCTGGCTAACACCACTTCTGAGTATTTGGGGTTTGAATATTTTGAATTTCAGTTCAGCCATCAGGAATTTAAATTTTCATCTACATTTTTATGGCTAAATCCAAAGTGTGATTTAAAATCGGGAAGTGTTCCAAAATACAGTATCACAGTATGCTAGGGATTGGAAGGGACCTCAAAAGATCATCTAGTCCAATCCCCCTGTCGGAGCAGGAACACCTAGATGAGGTTGCACAGGAAGGCGTCCAGGCGAGTTTTGAATGTCTCCAGAGAAGGAGACTCCACAACCTCCCTGGGCAGCCTGTTCCAGTGCTCTGTCACCCTCACTGAGAAGAAGTTTCTTCTCAAATTTAAGTGGAACCTCTTGTGTTCCAGCTTGAATCCATTACCCCTTGTCCTATCATTGGTTGCTACTGAGAAGAGCCTGGCTCCATCCTCATGACATTCCCTCTTTATATATTTATAAACGCTAATAAGATCACCCCTCAGTCTCCTCTTCTCCAAACTAAAGAGACCCAGCTCCCTCAGTCTTTCCTCATAAGGGAGATGCTCCACTCCCTTAATCATCTTAGTTGCCCTACGCTGGACTCTCTCCAGCAGCTCTCTGTCCTTCTTGAACTGAGGGGCCCAGAACTGGACACAATATTCCAGATGCGGTCTCACCAGGGCAGAGTAGAGGGGAAGGAGGACCTCTCTCGATCTACTAACCACCCCCCTTCTAATACAGCCCAGGATGCCATTGGCCTTCTTGGCCACAAGGGCACAGTGCTGGCCCATGGTCATCCTGCTGTCCACCAGGACCCCCAGGTCCCTTTCCTCTACACTGCTCTCTAACAGGTAGCTCCCCATCCTATACTGGAACCTGGGGTTGTTTCTGCCCAGATGTAGGACCCTACACTTTCCCTTGTTGTATTTCATTAAGTTATTCCCTGCCCAAATCTCCAGCCTGTCCAAGTCTCTCTGGATGGCAGCACAGCCCTCTGGCGTGTCAGCCACTCCTCCTAGCTTAGTGTCATCAGCAAACTTGCTGATAGTACACTCAATTCCCTCATCTAAATCATTGATGAATATATTGAATAATATGGGCCCCAGTACCGACCCTTGAGGCACTCCACTGGTTACCGGCCTCCAACTGGACTCTGCCCCATTGACTACGACTCTCTGGCTTCTCTCCTTCAGCCAGTTCGCAGTCCACCTAATTATCTGGTCATCCAGTCCACACTTCCTCAGTTTAGCCATGAGGATGCTGTGGGAGACCATGTCAAATGCTTTACTGAAGTCAAGGTAGACCACATCTACCGCTCTGCCATCATCCATCCACCTCGTTATTTCCTCATAAAAGGCTATGAGGTTGGTCAAGCATGACTTCCCCTTGGAAAAGCCATGCTGACTGCCCCTAATAACCCTCTTATCCTTGATATGCCTCGAGAGGGCACCAAGGATAAGCTGTTCCATCAGTTTCCCAGGGATGGAGGTGAGGCTGACCGGTCTATAGTTACCCGGGTCCTTCTTCTTGCCCTTTTTGAAGACTGGAGTGACATTTGCTTTCCTCCAGTCCTCAGGCACCTCGCCTGTTTCCCAAGACTTGGTAAAGATGGTGGAGAGTGGTCCAGCAATGACTTCAGACAGCTCCTTCAGCACCCGTGGGTGCATCCCATCTGGACCCATTGATTTATGGATGTCCAGGTTGCTTAACTGGTCTCTGACCCAGTCCTCATCAACTAAGGCAAACTCATCCATTGACTTGACTTCATCTTCATCTGGGGTCTCAGCAGAACAGGACTCCTCAGGACAGCCCCCGACAGAGTAGACAGAGACAAAGAAGGCATTCAGTAGTTCTGCCTTCTCTGTATCTTCTGTCACCAGGGCATCCACCCCATTCAGTAGTGGGCCTACATTGCCTCTGGTGTTAGTTTTATCTGCCATGTATTTGAAAAAGCTCTTCCTGTTGTCCTTGACCCCTCTTGCCAGGTTTAACTCTAAGGAGGTCTTAGCTTTCCTAGTTGCCTCTCTACATCCCCTGACAGCAGCCCTGTACTCCTCCCAAGCGGTCAGCCCCTCCTTCCATGATCTATAAACTCTCTTCTTCCACTTGAGCTTGCCAAGCAGTTCCCTGTTTAGCCACACAGGTCTCCTGGCTCCCTTCCTTGACTTCCTACGTGTCGGGATGCTCTGATCTTGAGCTTGGTAGAAGCAGTCCCTGAATGCTGACCAGCTATCCTGGGCACCTTTACCTTCAAACAGCTTTGTCCACGGGATATCCCCTAGTAATTGTTTGAAAAGGCCAAAGTTTGCCCTGCTGAAGTCCAGGGTTGCAATTCTGCTTGCTATTCTGCTTCCACCAGCCGAGATCATGAACTCCACCATCTCATGGTCGCTGCAGCCAAGGCAGCCTTCAACCTTTACTCCTTGCACCAGACCCTCCTTGTTAGTGAGGACGAGATCCAGCAGTGCACCTCTCCTAGTCGGCTCCTCCACCATTTGCATCAGAAAGTTGTCATCAATGCATTGGAGGAACCTCCTAGACTGAGGCTGGCTGGCTGAGTAGTCCTTCCAGCAAACATCCGGAAAGTTAAAATCCCCCACGACAACCAGGGCCTGTGACTGTGAGGCCACTCTCAGCTGCCCATAGAAGACCTCATCAACTTCCTCCCCCTGATCTGGTGGTCTGTAATAGACACCCACAACAGTGTCACCCCTGCCAGCCTGTCCCTTAATCCTCACCCACAGACTCTCAACTTGCTCCTCAACTGCACGTGGACAGTACTTGGTACATTGTAGTTGCTCTCTCACGTAAAGGGCAACTCCACCACCTCGCCTGGCTGGCCTGTCTTTCCTGAAAAGGACATAGCCACCCATGACCACATTCCAGTCATGTGAGCTGTCCCACCATGTCTCTGTAATTGCCACCAGATCATAATCTCCTGACCGAACAAAAGTTTCTAACTCTTCCTGCTTATTCCCCATGCTGCGTGCATTGGTGTACAGGCATTTCAGGGAGCGAGCTGAGCACACCGATTTCACCCTATGGGTATGGGAGGCCTCCCGGCCTTTATCAATTCTGGAGTGCTGCCCCACCAATGCAAGCTCAGTAACAACCCCATCCCCCTTCGAATCTAGTTTAAAGCCCTCCAAATGAGCCCTGCTAGCTCCTGCCCCAGCATCCTTTTGCCCCTCTGAGATAAACCTTTCCCACATGTCACTGTCCAGACCGGTGTCTTACAAAACCAGCTCTCATCAAAGAAACCAAAGCCCTGCCTGTAGCACCAGTCCTGAAGCCAATCATTTACTGACTTAATTTTTTCCATTCCATCCCACATCATCATGTGAAGATGGAAGGAGAGAAGAGAAAATAACTTGGGCCCCAGAGTCCTTCACCATCCGCCCCAAGGCCTTGAAATCTTGCTTCATTCCCCTCAGGCTGCGGGATGCGGCTTCCTGCCCATCCATCTGGAATACCAGCAGTGGATAGTAGTCCGTCGGGTGCACCAGTGTGGGAAGTACCCTGGTGATGTCCCTGATCCGGGCTCCGGGTAGACTATACACTTCCCTGTGGTGAGGGTCAGCTCTGCATATCGGGCCCTCCGTCCCTCTCAGAAGGGAATTGCCTACTACAATTACCCTTCGTTCTTTTTTATCAGAGGCAGTCTTGAGGCGTGGAGTCAAGCGCCTCTTCCTATATGACCTTGCAGGTGGGGCTTGCACCACATCCTCGCCTACGTCTTCTTCAAGATCCAGGGCCTCAAACCTATTATGGAGGGGCACCTGGGGAAGCTGAGCAGGTAGAGAGGGGGGTTGCCCATGACACCTAGCTGGAACTCGCCTCCACCCCTCATCATCTTTTTGGATCCCTACCTCTGCCCGACAGGGACAGGGCAGGGGGGTCCATCACCCTCTGTGGGGTATCCCCTTGGGCCCTTTCTGTTTGGCACGTCAGGGAGTTGCTCCACCAGTCGATCTCCCTTTCACACTCCCTGATGGTCCTCAGTGTCTCTACCTCCTCCTTAAGCTTCACAACCATGCTGAGCAGATCTTGCACCTGCTCACACCTCACGCAGGTGGAATGCACCACCTGCAATGAGGGATCAGTTTTTGAGGCCTGGCTGTTTCTGTTCAGAAAAAGCATGCAGGATGTTAAGGTGAAAAAGAGAAAAGAATGGAATAAAACAAGATAAATACCGCATTACCAGTCTTCTACCAGATATCACTGGTGAGGTCTTAGAGGCTGTAGACACTCCTCTTGTAGGTGGCAATTAAAAGCAAAAAATAGAAGTCCATGAAGGTTGCTGTCTTCAGGTATGGTCAGGGGGATGCAAAAAGTGGTTTGTAATGGGAATGGCAGAGGAGTAGGTGGATATCTGTAGCAGTGCGTGAAATCTCTGGGGCATTTTTGTTTTGGAAGTATTTAGTTGCTGGAGGAAGTTGATGTGCATTGGGTTGAATTTAACTGTGGGAGGGTGCAGGGCGCAAAAGGGGTGGAATGTACTATGGAATCAGTAGGGATGAAGGAGGTGATCTGGAGCTGTAGAAAAATAAAGGAAATCCATAGGAAAAAATGAACAAGAGGGGCGCTATAAACAGGGTTTGGAAAGGAACAGGGTGCCACATGAAATGAAAGAAAAAGAAAAATATTGCTGTGAACTAAGAAATCTCTTTGTAAACAGTGCTTAGTAAAGGCAGGTTTGGAAAGCAATTTTGATGGTGTGTAGGAAAGACAGAAAATAGGAGATGAGGACCAGAAATTCAAAAGCTGAGCATCACCAGATTAACTGAGAAGGATGAGAGAATGTAACAAGGCCAGAGAACCAGCAGCAGTGACGTGGAATGGAAGGACTTTAGGGTAAAGAATCTGAACTGACGGTTTATAGAAGGGCCAGAGTGGCAGAAGAGAAGAAGCAGTAAGTTAAGGTAGAAAAGAGAAGCCCCATTTTGGAAAAGGCTCTGGGAAAAAGACAGGAAAGAAGCTTTTAGAGAATGTGACAGCAAAAATGAAGTGCAAGAGCAAGGATGCTATCAGGGAGTGCAAATAAGGCTTTAAGACTGCCTGGATTATTATCACTGATTGCTTATTATGTCCTCCCAAGCTAAAATGAACAAGAGAAAATCATGCCTTTAAACTCCAAATCATGCCTTTGAACTTAGTAGCTTCATTCAAATCTTGTCATGGATGATGAAACTAGGAGGAAACTGGCAGCAATGCCAGGTTAAATGGCTTTACTCATGCACTGCCCCCTCCTTTGCACAAGCATGCAGGTGTATGCAGCCAGACAAGTCCCAAGCTCAACACTGATTTGGATTTAAAGCAAAGGAAGGAATGGTTAATTTTCATCTGGATCCACCTTCCCAGTTCAGTTTAGTGTGGGATCACACAAATACTGTTGAGCTGTCAAGGTCATGTCTAGTCCTTTCAGTAGCATTTCCATGAACTGGAGCCTCCAGTGGTCACCTCCCCTTGAGAGCAGAGAGCCCTTGCCTGTGCTCAGCACACCAGGGAGGGAGAGGGGGAGCCGAGGGTGACGATCCTCTAAAATGCACTTCCTCAGCAGATTGAGCCAGTCTTAGTGCTTCTGCAGTCCCCCATGCGCTCCTTCAGTGTTTTCCCACTCCTCCTTTATGGAATCATGGAGTTTTCAGAGTTGGAAGGGACCTCTAGAGATCATCTAGTCCAACTCCCCTGCCAAAGCAGGATTGCCCAGAGCACATTACTCAGGACTGCATCCAGGCGGGTCTTGAAAATCTCCAGAGAAGGGGACTCCACAGCCTCCCTGGGCAGCCTGTGCCAGTGCTCTGTCACCTGAACCGTAAAGAAGTTTTTCCGTGTATTTGAATGGAACTTCCTGTGTTCTAACTTGTGCCCATTACCCCTCAATTAGCAATTGTTTGAGCCCCAGAGAGTCGATGTGATTGCAAATTGCTAACTTTCCCTCCTTTTCATCCTCTCCTTCACATTCTTTGTCTTTTTTGACAGAGGCATTAGCAGCATAAGGTAACACAAGAGGACTGGCAACATGCAGCTAGAAAGGGATAGAGCCATATCAGTGCTTAACTTAGGTTGATGTAATTTCTGGGATTGGGCATTTACAGTGTAATTCCATGAGAGTGAAGAAGGTTGATACCTCGTTCTTTCTATCTTCCTCCATTGCCGCTCCAGGTTTCAGACATCCCAGTGCCATCCTTCCTTACCTTGTCTAATATTCTAAAGCATCAGGAAGCAGCCCCCCTGAAAGAGCAGACACTTCTACCATTTCTGTTTGAAGGAGTCCTGGCTGAGGACTTCTTCTGGAGGTAGCAGGGATGAGAGCTGTTAAAGCCATCACATTTGTTCAGTTGTGTGTCAGACCACAGCGAGTCTCATGTGAGGACTGTGATTCAGTCTAAGCAGAATTCCATTAGCTTGAAAGCGATCTGCTCCCCATTGTTTGGCCAGGAGTACTCTGAATGCATATAATACTTTGTTATTATTAATGCATTATTAAACCATTCATTGCCTTTAATTCAAAGAGCCTGGACATGGTAGACTGCGATAATCTGATCTTTATTCTTGGTAATATACTGGAAAACTGCATGTGTGTCTGCTGCAAAGTTTGAAGTAATTTAGTGAAACAATAGTCTCTAATAACTATACAAATTGTTCTCAGCTGTACTCTTACAAATTGGAAATACAGCTTCTTACAGTGGAGCAGAAAGAAAAGGAGTCCCATGCTTGTAAGCAGGAAGATAAAAGCTACATACGAATATACTTAACATTAATTTGCACATGGTAGATTCTTAGCTGTGGTAGCTCAAAGGAAATTAAGATTCCGAGCCTCACTTTTTACAAACCTGTTTCACTCCAAATATAAGCAACAGCATCCATCATATTCCTTTAATTTATATTGCCTGTTGCAGTGCTAAAAGAGATTCAGAGTACAATTGCACATTGACCACTTTACTTAAATGGGTAGTGTGTTTTAAAAAATACTGTTCCCACTGTACTTGGACCGTGATGTTTGCATTAAGGAATGAGAATTCTCAAGTGGCAAGTGAAGGGAAGGGAATTTCTGGTGATTTTCACCCCAGGAGCTTCTGAAGCTGTGGGACTCTGCCAGGGATAAATTTATAGCAGGGACACAGTTTAACTTAAATGCAGTTGTCTTGTTTCATTTTTTTTTCAGGTCAGAATAACTGACAGAATCTAAAAGGAGGAGGCACATTCACCAAATATGGAAGAGGATACCAAACCTCTCTTGGTTCCTGTGGGAGGTGATGAAAGCAATTATGGAATAATGAATATACAGTTTAATCCAGAAGATTTTAAGTGCAAAAGGTACGAGGAAGGCTGAACCTATGGAATGATTATAAACCAATGAGTTGTTTAATCTTTGCTTTTAGCAACAGAGTCCTACAAAGACAGAAGACTAACATTTTGAAACCAGGATCTGAGTACAAACAGTTCCTACTTTGTCTCTATATCATATTATTTCCAAGCACCAGGTGAACAGATGTTCATATTGTGTTTTGTTTATAAGATTTTTCTATTGACATCACTTCAGAGGGAGTTCTCCAGTAAGAACTTGGCATGTGGCTTTTAAAGTGCTCTTCAAACACTGAATGTCATGTGTGTATACTGAAGCATGATGGTTTTTATTTAGCATAACAAACTGAAATGTTAAGAGGAGGAAAGAAAGCTTGCCAGATGCTGTAGATAAATGACTGTCAGTATGTGTAAATGGCTCTGTATTGGGTCTGCAGGTGATGCTGGAAAAATACGTTATTTGCTACTACTGAGAGAATTGAGCAACCTTTACTGCCTTTAAGAAAAAAACTAGTATTTTTTGAGATTGAGCAAATATGAAAAAGTCAGCAGCCCAGCCTGCAAAAATAATACATATGGCACTAAGTGGTTATTTTGCATGGTTTTTTAAGAGTTTAACAGCTCAGTTCCCCAAAGGAGGTCGGAGTGGGAGACTTCCTGTGTTAGCGCAGTTAAGATTTTTGTGAGTTGGTCCTGGAACCAAAACTGAGATCGGAGTGGGAACTAACCTTCACATATTAGCTCGCGGCACCAGCTCTGCTGTTTTAGATGAAGGAATAGCCCCGTGCTACATCTTGGACCCTGTTTATGTCCCACCCCCCCCCCCCCTTTGCATCCAGTGTCGTATTTCAGTAGAGCAGTGTTGCTGAAGGAACTGAAGATGGCACTGTTGTATACGAAAGCCTCTCGGTGGGGCCATCTGCAGCCAAAGAGAAAAAAAAAAAAAAAAAAAAAAAAAAGAAGAGTTCTTGGTTATGGTGTTGTGCTGCTGTCCCAGCCTGCAGCCTTCTTGGCCTGCAGCCTTCTTCCACGTTAGCCAGTGGCTAAACAATCTCTTTTTTCTCTCCAAGCAAAGGAAGGAGGATAAGGGTCTGAGTGAGCCCAGGGGACAAATGGAGCACGGGTGTAGGAGCATACAGAATTGTGTATAAAAAGGTCAGGAAACAGTAAAGTACTTTCATGTGGGAAAAGGAAATGTGCAAAATGAATTCTTGCTTTATCTTCTTTCTGAGGAGTGTCTGAGGCCCTCCTGGCATAAGACAACTGCTGATTTATATGGCTTTTGGGAGCCCCCTGTGTCAGAGGATGTACGTGTTGTGTTTGAGGAACAATGGGTTTCAGGTGGTGTGGCGATGCAGGAGCAAAGAGAAAAGTTTACACCTTTGTGATATATCAAAATGCCAAGATCTGCTTTTCAAAACTGAAGTTAGGTATTGTTTCCGCATTGTGTAGTTTTGTTTTGGGTTATTGTTTATGATTTCTTAGGTTTGGAGGCCCAGCTTCATAAAAGGTCATAACATGTAGCATTTGTTCTCTTCCCCAAAAGCAGAAGCATGTACTTGGATTGTGTTCCCACCTCCACAACCTCCAGCTTTGCAGGTCCATTCACTTCGTCCTTGTTGCTCCTCCCTTGAGTTCATTCTCCCATTTTCTGCAGCCTAGTCTTTTGCCTTCCAAGCAAGCAGAGGCACAAAGATGAAGGGCATGAGCCCTGGGATATCGGGAAGGCCTGGAAATTGTAGTGCAGCCAAACAAGGCTGAACTCCATCTCTAAGCATTAGAAGAGGTGGTGCAATCTTTAGAAGAAGGAATGAGGGAAAAGGGGCCATCAGGGTCTGTGTCAGGTGTGGTCAGAGCAGTGGGGCAGTTTGAAGGGCCTCTTCAAGAGAGCTTTAGGGAGAAGCAGCTCCTGGGAGAGGGGTTTATTAAAGTATCAAACGGTGCAAGTGCAATAGTAGAGATTTGCTCTGCTTAGTTTGCTCCTTTTTTTAACTTGCTCTTCAGAAAGCTGATCAGCCGTTGGTGGGTGGTCATTTTGCTTTGATTGAGATAGCTCTTGAAGTGTTTTGTCTGATTTGCTTGTTATCACTGTTTGTCTTAGTGGCGTTCTCTTCTTTTGTTTGGGTTGTTTGAGATTTGGCGGTGGCATTTACATAGTTATTTGGTTGTCTTAACAGCTTGCAGGATTCAGGATTTTTGAAAGGCATGCTTTTCAGCGTTTGCATAAGAACAATAAGCTAACTGTTTTTTTTAGAGTTGTAAATTATTTTGCCTATTATTCTTTTGCTAATTTGGGGGAAATATAAAGCCACTTTTAATCCTCTTAAAGAGGATGTTATTGTTCTTCACAATGACCCGAATTCCTCATGCTGTATTAGGTGTGTTTTGCCCATTTTGTAGGTCGCTTTAAAAACTAGAATGTCATTACTGCAATGGTTTATTGATGATTACTGTATGCAAGAGAGGGAGTTTCTTTTTTTCTTCTGACTGCCCTTTAAATCTGTCTATTGTCAACTGCAGTTTTCTTCAGGAATACTCGAACCTTCAGAGAAACAAATGATGTTTTGTGTTAGTTGTTTTGCACATGAAAAAACTTGACAGTGCCCCCTACTAAAGGGAGATCAAGCCTTCTTCCTTTTTCTATTCTTTTTGAAGCCCCGGAGTGTTCTCACACAATGTAGGGAGAGGTCAGTAGGTGAAATTAAATGGTTATAAATTAAAGAGTGTAGATGGCAGTCAGAGAAGCCTTTTTAATGCAAAAGTTGTTGGTTCCCTTTTATTTTCAAAGTTCTTTTAACTTGCAAAAAGGTAGAGAATGGTCGGGATTAACCTGTGCAAAACTACCGTTTCTGCATTCATTATGCTTTTACCGCTCCACGTCCATGTGGTCTTTTTACTGCATTGCCTGCTTTTCTTTTTTCTGTGTTGCTACTATTTTTACTAATTCCTGTTATTACTATTTCCTAACTGGGAAGAATTAGATCCTTCTTAATTAAGAACCTTCCTACTTCTTTGTAAGAGAAGAGTAGAATAGCTTTGCCTATGACACGAAAGAGGGAACAGTGCTTGAAATGTGCTACGGTAAAGCTTGTAATTCTTTATTTGTTAAGATGTGTATCCTGTGAGCAACAGAGGTGACTTAGTATTGTGCTCTGAAGGGTTATTTTGCTTCTGCATCCAGCATTTTATACTTGTGTGGTCATGCTCTAATCATTATAATGACAATGGTGATATGAATGCAGAAAAAGTTTAAGTAAAATGTATTGCCAAGAGAATGAAGATCGTATAGGATAAACTGTAAGCATACTGTTTACAATGCTTATGTAAATTCAGACCAGCTTAGAAATTAAAAATCAAATTAGTCGTGGAATTCTTTGGAACGGGTTTCCTTGACACAAGTACACTGACATCCGTAATGGTCCTATCCAGATAGGCAGCTCCCAATTAAGAAATAGCAACCTGTGAGTATTCTTCTTACTTTTTCTCCTTCCTTTAATTTTCATGATTGTGAATCAGTTTTACTCCTTAGTTTCTCCTGGGCCATATACAGCATTCCTATAATATTTTGGTGACTCAGTACAACAATAAAGCATAGGAATTTACTAGCTTTATTTCTGTGAAATAATTTTATCACATCCCTGAAAAGCAACTGATTGATGTGGGGTTTCAAAGAAATCTGTGCAATAAGCTAAAGTTGCTCCTTGTGGTCATTTTGGAGGAGAGGAAATAAATTGTTAAGTGTCCTGTAAAGAAGTTTTTTTTCATATTTATTTAAATATGACATGTTTGTCTAATATGAAGTCCTTAATACCATCACGTAGAGCCAAAACACACACTGACATAAAAAAATTGTATTATATTGTAACAGCTCGATACTCAAAACACCATTTTTTATCAGATGTACAGATCCAGTTGCTTGCTATTTAAAATTATTTCAGCAAAGGTACTTGGAAAACAGTATTATTTAGTTTAAAGCTTCTTGAGATAGGTACTCGCCATACTGCTTCATTGCTCTGCAAGATGTAGTACATTGCTGAAAATATCCAGAAAAAAGATTTAGCACCTCTGTGGATGCTAGCAGTTGCAAGATTCCATGTAGTTTGACAAACAAATTTTCCTGTTGTGCTGTTCCCCCTAACCCTCCAAATCCAACACTTGAACTTTGCATAGCACAGTAATTGGAAACAACTTAGCCCATGAGCATCTCTTTTTATTTTCTTTGCTTGCAAAAATTGCTACCCAAGTTCGTAACGTGAGGAAGTTTGGACAGAAGCCCTCTTCTCTGTCTTCCTGGACCAGCACTAGAATTCTTACTAAACGTTCCTTTGTGTGATTGCAAAATAACTAGCAGATGAGTGTAGCTGCAGATTTTCTGGGAATGGTTTCTGAAGTACATGTGCAGAGTGCAGTGTATAGGAGGTGTGGACCTCCTGCATGAGATCCTGCATCTTGTCCATACACATTGTGCTGTGGAAAACATCTGTGTTTTATACTGGTGTGTTTGCCGTGGTAAAAAGAGCATTGTTTTTCAGACTAGCTATTCAAATACAAATTGCAATTGTGTTTTTTTAGTATGGGTATGATACATTCATTGGACACCATAGTCTATCTCAATGCATGGAAATTGTCTGCGCTGTTTTGCATTAATAGTCACACTTTCCAGTCATGTAACCTCTCCCCTTCCCCCAGATCACATTGTCCCACATCCTTTTCATAATCATTTTGCCACATGAGAGATATAATGTGATTGCCTGTATAAATCAAGAAGTTTTCTAGAAATCTGTTGCAGCTGATGATGCTTATGTGTACAGAGCGCATGTTTGCTACACTTAAGGTCCCTAAAGAGAGTTTTCCAAAATACATCCCAGATTATATCCTACCTGCTTTGGGCTTTGAAAATCTCGGTCTTTGAGAGCTTCTCAGACTTCTGTCTGAATATGCCCTACAGCCAGCCTTTGATTTGGGTGTAGCTGAGGGCTGGGAAATGACCTTGATCCTAGACAGAGTGCTGCCCTGTCCTGGTGGAGATCAGGGAGGAAGGTTGCATCCCAGCCTGCCCATATAGCTTCCAAGTCAGACTGATGTTTTCAAAGAGATCTCTAACCACCATAAAACCGATGGGTGGACAGGCTATTTTAGCATAGTCACTTGCTCAGTAACACTAGAGGTGCAGTGATACCCTGAGAAAAAGAAAATTAATAGCAGCTTTAGATCATTTTCATTCTCAACAGATGTGCACCAGAAGGGATCAAGAGGGGAAGTAGCCCAAGGACTGTGCACTCCTCCATGCAGGAAGCAACAGATATATAGAATTTCCTTGGGGTTGTTTAATACTTTTTTTCCTCACCCATTGATTAGATTCTGGATCATACCCTTCTGTTTTGTGCTGGACCACAAGTTGGTTGTTCAATCCAGTCTATGTTCACAGTAGTGAAGAAAACAAAATACCTTTCTCTAAAGAATTTCTTACCTACAGAGAGATACATTTTTGCTGCACGTGATTTTTTTTCTTGATACTTCTTTAGTCATTGACCAACAGTGCTTTCCCCATAAAACAGGATATTATATTCATGTTTTCTGTCACTTTAGTTTTAAAATCATCCATGACTTTAACTTGAATTGCTTTCAAAAATAATCTCCCACTGTTGTCCAGTCTGGAAGAATTTTCTTTGACATCCATGTGGCAATTGTCGAACATCATTTTGAAGGAAATCTTTCCCACAGATCTGCTTGCTTTGAAACAAAACGTAGACTTTGTCTCAGTGTAATTTTTCTACAGTAACAATGGAAGATAATGGGGGTGCATTAATAGTATTACCTCTTTCCTCACCTCCAGTTAGTCCTCATGAAGCTCTTCACACTATGCAGCTGCTGTATAATTAGCAAAATACATACTTTTTGTGTTCTAAATATAATTTGTGTCAGTAATCCAAAAAGAAAACAGCAGAGAGCTGACAGGGAGTGGGGAGGCATTTAAACAGATTACATTCCCTATTTTCATAACTACAGTCTTTACTTTATAGGTCTTCTAATGAAATATTTTTTAGCAGTGTCCAATGATTGAATCAGCCCAATAAATTTTAAACTAAAATGAGTGAAGTCCTTTAGACCTGCCAGTCCATGAGTATTTTTGCATGTTACTTTCCTATGGAATTAGTTAGCCCTGTGTGCCTCTGACTTGAGTAATAAAGCTATTGCTATTATTTATTCCTGTTTAATTGTGGTATCTCTCTGAATTGTTTATAAGAACACCACAGAAATCCACACAAAATTTCCCCCTTCGTGTCATAGACCTGGGGAAGAAGAGTCAATTGAGAATGTTTCAAAAATTGAAAGTGTGTTTTGCTCACTCTCAGTTCGGTAAGTGGGAAATGGCTTAGCAAATATAAGCCATTTTTTCCATGACAAAGGAAGAGGTAAGGATTAATGAAGACTAAGATGAAGGAAAGAATGAATTTGTGAAGAAGGAAGTTATCTTTCACTGTTTTCCACTTTTATCAGTTTTTATTAGGCAGTTTTTATTAGTACTCTTACCTGCTGTGTCCCCGTAAGTGCACAGGAATCAGGACCTACCTTCATCTCTTCCAAAGATAAAACAAACAACTTCAGAGCTGTATTCCCTTCCTTCCTTCCAGATAAAAGGTGATGCCATGGTGCAAATGCTTCATGATTCACTGGGAAAGAGAATGGGACCTTTGTCACATTGAGAGCTGGGGCAGGAGGGGTTGACCAAGTTCCTTTGTAGTCTGAGCCAGAAATGGGTATTGAAAAACAGTTGATTCAAATATGCTTTGCTCATATTACAGGAAAAATGGCTTGGATTTATTACTGACCTAATTTCTGCACTTAGCAGCCTGAAGCTTGTTGTGTTCTGTACTTTTGTGGGTTCTGGTTTTGGGGTGGTTCTTGTTTCTGAGTGATTTAAACATCAACCTGGAAGAAGAAGAAAATCAGAAAGCTTTTGAAATTCCTTTAGGAATTAAAGGCACTGGTGTAAGGGGAAGAAAACCCAAAGCCCTGTATCAAGACTAACAAGTCACCAGTATCCCCTCTCCTGTTTGAGAAATTAGCTTGCCAGTGCTGGGAGTGATTGTCACATTTAGGCAATAGTGTAGTATGTCTTTATGGAAGTAAATGATACTTGATTTAAAAAATCTCTGCAATATCTTGATTAGGTTGCATATTTCTGGTAGCACGCCTTGCATGAAGCTAGATTTATGTTGTGTTGTAACTTTAAGAGGAGCTTTCACTCTGATTGCTCTGTACCTATGTGTGTGCAGAGAAAACACGGGGCCTGTAGTGTGGCTGCTTTCTCCTTTAGTGGCTGTGGCCGTGCCTGCGATCTAACTCAGCTGAGGAAGAGGAAAAGGAGACCACCTGTGCTCTGTACATCTCTGTATTAGAGATGTAGGACTTCTGTTGCTGACAGTCCTGTTCTCTGTGATTACCCTAATTAAATCTGAAGGGAAGTTGTGAAGTAGTTCAGAATTGCACATGGACATCTGTTGTTCCATGTTCTGTGACAAATTTCATTCCTGGTTGCATTGGCTTAAAAGGAGTATGAGCATGTGGACTTTCTGGGGTTTCGTTTCTTCTCCATTAAACACAATTTCTTAGAGTGTTTTTGGTTAGATTAGTAGTTCCTAGCCTTTTCCTAGATAGTCCTCATTACCGCCACTCATTCCTCTCTTTTTCTCTGTCTTTTTTCTGCTTCTGCATTCTCTTTTATCTCTGTTCCTTATCACTGGTTCTAGCAACACCAATTATAAGCACTAATAAGCTTGGCCAAGCTTATTAACATGTAGTTCTGGTGTGACTCATTGTTGAAAACTAATAGACTGGATAGTAGGTCTAGATTTTGATGTTAGGTTGCCCTGCAGAATCTGGACAAGAGGCCATTTTAATATGGATGATATAAACACATGGTTCTTTCATGGATGGCAGCTTTCCTCCTGGCAGCGATATTTTTGCATTTGCTTTCTATCAGTGAATGACAGACTCATCCTGAGTGATGCTGAACTGTTCTCTGAGTTGTATGTTAGCTCTTGTGTTCTAGGGTTTGAAGGGTTTTCCTTTTCTTACTCTTTTTTTTCCCCTCCTTCAGACCATTTCATGTGGAGCCTACAAACATAGTCAGTGTGAACGATGACACGCAAAGAGTCACTGATGAAGCTTCAGCAATGAATAAGCGGATTCATTACTACAGCAGGCTCACGTCTCCTGCAGACAGGGCATTGGTAAGGCGAAGGCAGGGCCAGATTAACTGAGTGGTCTCTGGCATGTTGTGCACAAATAAAGGTAGGGGGAGAACCACTCCGTAGCTTGCTTTGAAGTTAATATCTAGTAGCTGAGTGCCTTAACAAGGTCTTATGTTATCACAAGTTGTGGTTGACTTCTTGTGCAATGCCTTCACCATCCAAAGAAAACATACAAACAGCTTGAATTTTGTAGCAGTGGTCCAGGCTGCCCAGATGTCTGTACTCATTTCTCCCATCTATAAGAGGATTTAAGCAGTGGTCAGCTGCAGTGATTGAACTAGCATGATTTGTGCATAGTATGTTACACACATTTTGCAAAAGAAAAATCTATTTTTCTGCTATCTAGCTAAAAATCATAGCAACTTTTTTTTTTCATGGGGAGAAAATTAATGTAGTCCAAACTTTACAAAAAAAAAAACAAACCCAACCACTTTTCATTGAAAGACTTTTGTGATTTATAACAGTTGGCTTGCTGTACTTGGGACCATAGTTACGTTGGTGTTACTAATAAGTTTTGTTTTTTATCCATTTGTTAGATTGCTCCTGATCACGTACTTCCAGCTCCTGATGAAATATATGTGTACAGTCCATTAGGAACTGCTTTTAAAGTTGACAATTGCACAGATGGCTATGGTAAAAACTCCAGTATAGTGACAATGTATGTTAAGCACCTTGCCATATATTAGCCAGATAATGCGTTATTATTGAACATTCTATATCGTATTCATAACTCTTGTAGCTGAGAGTATATTATGAAGTAAAATTGCTTCTTAAATTATTCACTGACTATTTTTCTTTTCTTCCTAGATTTATGATATGGAATACAATGATGGGTACATCTATATTAAGTATCCCATGGGGAATAAAACAGGTAAAACTATAACAGATGCATGCATATGAAAATGTTTTTGGCAACATGACTTGCTCTTAATTTTTCTATAGTGTTATTGATAAAGAAAGTAAACTCTATTTGTCGCTCTTAACAGGCAGGCTTTACGTCTGGAATCATTCTCATCTTACTGATGGGCATTTTGACTCTTTATTGCTGCTACAGAGTTGTGAAGTCACGGAAAATGATACGTAAGACATACAAAGCTTCATAACGCAAATATTTCCATTAAGTGTGAAGTATGGAGATTTAATAGATTCTTAGTTTGTCTGTATCTTTACTATATGTTAGACCTGACCTGCAAATAAAAGCTGTTCCTTTGAATGTCTCCCTACTTTTGTAGTCTGGATCTGAGCTCTGTAGGATAAATGTCTGTCTGCCCTTATTAGATTAACCTTTAATTCATTGGGACCTAAGTATTACAGCCAAACACAAACTCTTAGCAAGCAAGGCTTCAGATCTGCACTTACTAAGTGTTTGGGGACTTATGGTGTTAGAGACTTCCCTTCTTCTCCATAAGCACTGTCCAATTCTCTACATGTATTTCTGATCACATTCCATAGTGGAACAGCGTGGGCTGTGGCTGCATCCACTTGTGTTGTATGCCTGTACTACCCTAATATTTGTATATATGCTATCTTGAAAGCAATTTATGGACAATTGCCTCACTGACAGTGGTTCTACTTAGAAGGTACTTTTACTGTTCAAAACTCATCTTGCAGCTCTTGTAGTTGGTGCTTTTATGCATAGCTAACCTCTCACTTGCTCAAATAAAGGCAGTTAAGACCTCCAGTTTGTGACAGCCTGTTGCAGGGCATTGTTGAGGACTAGTTCCTGGTCTGGCTTACTTTGCTGTAACTCCTGCAGAAGGCTTTAGCTGCCAATGCATGGCTGCGTTTTTGCCACCATGTCTTATTCCAGTGCTTCTGGAAGTACTCAAAGTAGCAGTATGGCCACAATAAAAGCCTCTGATTCTTCAGGCTGCCTCAGTCAAGCACCTGATGAGTATTATACTTTAAGGTTAACAGCCATCTTCTTAGCCCTTAGAACCACTGTGAATTTGTGTCCAAGTACTCTGAAACAAGAATGCATCCTGTCATGAAGAGTTCTGCCGACTCTGATATAACATTATGTTTCCATTTTTTTTTATCTTCTTTAGCTTTAATAGATACCTCAAACTGGGAATTCCCAGATGTTTGCAAGTATTACTTTGGATCCTTTGGTCAATGGTCAAGCCTCTTATTTTCTATGGTATCGCTTGTTGGAGCCATGGTTGTTTATTGGGTGCTTATGTCCAACTTTCTGTTCAACACAGGGAAGTTTATATACAGTAAGTATACAGTTTTGGTTAACTTTTGCAGCCATCTTGTGGAAAGACTAAGAATTTGCTTTATACTGAAAAAGGATTTTTTCTGTTTCACTTTATCTTGTTTTTTCTGTTACTTTTCATGAAAAGTCGAGTGAAAATAAGTAACTGCGTGGAGTTACTGGCACAATCATGTATGTTTTCAAAGCCAGTTTCTTAATCCTTCTAGTAAAGTGTGGTTTTAATGAAAGACAGAGTACCAATTATCTGATTTGCATATCAGTAATGAGGCTTCTTGGTGTAGCTTAAACAACTCAAACCTGGTTGCTTGTTTCCACTTTGTATTTTCTCTCCCCCCTTGTTTGCATGGGTGTAACTATTTGAACAGCTATATAACAGGGTAGGCTGTTGAAATGATCCGGGTTAATAAAAAAAATCTAGTTTCATTCTAGATTTCAGCAAACACACTTAGAGTGCTGCCATACAGAAAGTTTCTGCAAGCATCCCTGAAGGAATAATGTACTGTAGCACTGTGAAAAAATGATTCTTAGACTGGCAATGCTACAAAAGAAAACATACTGGTTATTTACACCCTTGTACGTACACAGACACACAAGCTTTTGTGGATACAATCAATTAGGTATGTAGAATTGTGGGAGTAAATGATGAAATTGAGGACTTTGAAAATCTGATTCATAGCGTTGAATAGCACAACTAAGATTTAAGAGTTTCTGTTTTGGAGGTAGTTAACAAATCTCTGAGCCAAATAATAGCACAGACACTTACACATCTTAAACAACATTTAATTAGTGTTCCTACCATCCCTGAAGGACATACTTTACTTTATTGGTTAATGACTGATGTATTTTACAGCTGACCTAATTCATATGTTGTTATGGCCATTTCATTTTAGACTTTGGGTTTTTTGTAATAAGGTTAGCACTTTAATCCTAAATTATTCTAAACCAAATAACTCTGATTCTAATAAGCCAACTAGAATGATCAAACCAGTTCCTTTTCTAGGAAAAAGGTCCTGCTTTTCTCTGAAATTGGCATGTTACTTCATCACTTACCTGTATTTGTTAGGCGTTCCCATTGAAGTTGTTTGCTCTGTGACAACTTTTAATCATTGGATTCTTGTCCTAACTTTCATTGTGACTACTTAATTACTAAGTGATAAAATGGGTAATAGGATGTAGGTTTGACACAATGGCATCTTTCAGCCACGCATTTCTAAGTTATTCTAAGCAGGCTACTATATTTAATTCTAGTACATTCAGATGACTTTTTTAAAAAACTGCACACACAATTTAGATGGCAACAAATTGATTTCCTAAGGGAGGAGGGTCTAGAAATTAGTGGTACGCAAAGAATGCAAGAACTGTAAGCCAAGTATGATATCCCGTCCTTTTTTTTTTTAACACAGGGTCCCATCTTTTGTTCTGTTCTGTTTTATGAAACAGAAATAAATCCACAAATGCAATTGCTAGTCCTAAAACACTTTATTTAAGTACAGAGGAAATGTAAGTTGGCTATCTATCTATGATTTTACAGTGCTCTAATTCCGTAAGAGCTGTCAATTCTTTTGATGGCTTTACACTAAGTACATTTTTTTTTTGAAGTACCAACATAAAACAGTGGTGAAGTGAGGAGGTGACGAATGATTTTTAATTAAATCTTCTGATTGTTAACGTGCACTGAACTGATAATCAGTAAGTATGAGAAACTCAGTTGTGATTCAGGGTGTCATAAATCAAAATGAAGAAACAAAAAATACTTTTCTTCCCACAAGACTTTTTGCTCTCTTTATGAGAAACAAGCTGCAATTAATTTAATTTTAAAAATCTGAGGCCTACTGCCCAAGTTGATTTTCTGTGTGCATAATACTCCCACATGCAGCAGAAGCAAATTTTAACCAGGGACATGATAATTAAATTTCCAAGCTGATGGGCATTTTCTGTGTGTATATATACATAAACAAAATTCTATGCCATACTCTCATGCTGGTGAAATTGCAGAAACTTGAAAATATCTGGTGTGTCAGAGCAGTAAAGTAGCACAGGAGTGTACTGGAAACAAAATACTGCTAGAGATGAGTGTAGATAGTGAAACTTAAACCTTTTTCCAGAGGTTCACTTCTTCAAAATATAACACAGAAAAAGCATTCCACAGAGCCTCTTCTGAAAAAGAGTTTAGAAAAATGAGTAGGGGAAGCTTTTTCTGTATAATACCATGTGAACTAAGGGTATACGTGCATGCCCTTTTTTTCTGTCCCACGATAGGCTGGTTTTAAGATGCATCTCCTGACTAACTTACTGTACAGCACTGCAGACATAGGAGCTGAGACAAAGCAGAGGTGTGCTGGGGGAACAGGAATGACAAGCTGGGAGGAAGACAAGCTTGGGAACCTCGTAAATGGACAGGGCTGCTGAGAAGAAAGTAGTGCAGTGGGGGCTACCTTAATAGACTTCTAGAAGAAAGTTTTAAAATATCCACTTGGGGTTGGGGGGAGTGCAAGCTGCTGTATCACACCTGTGATATAATTTTCCAAAATATTTCCTCACTTAATTTTTATCAAGTCAACAGATAAAAGCCTAATAGCAGGTTTGGGATGTTGATAGTAAGATTTTCTTTTTCTTTTCAGACTTTGTTCATGACATTAATGTAACAGATATTGTTCCTGGCACGAATGGAAGTAACAAAGGTAAGAAGCACCTATTAGTATTGTGTTTCCTGGTTTGTGCTGGGGGTGTGGGTTTAAAGGCAAATCATCATGTTCCCATGCCTAACCACATTTCAGTTATAAAGTGTATATCATAAGTTTTAACTACCTGTTTTTAAAAAAAAATGTAATTTTCTATCTGGGATTTGGATGTCTACAAATAACCACACACTTGGAAAGCTTAACAATTGGGGGAAACAAAAAAAAAAAAAAGTGGGGGTGGAAATAAGGATTAAAAAGCAAACTACAAGTTTGTGTATACCCAGATAGATCCTCCTTAAAACCATGAATGTTAGACCTCTTAACAGTTGTTGCACAATGACGAATTGACTTCAGGAATTTTAACTTTCGCACCCTAAAATTGGGGCACATCAGATCTGTTTACTGTTTAAAATCTTGGCTGGGGCATCTTTGCTCATCACCACCTCTGCAGCAACGTTCTTATTTTTAAAAAAGGCTGTAAAAACAGATTTAATGATGCTGAGCAGAAAAAGAAACAAGTGTCAAGGCTAGCTACGTGACTGCCCCATTGCGTTTTGTGAGGAGTCTGACATTTGAACAACTAAAGGAAGAAGGTTCAATCAAGTATGAAGATAGGTCTGTTGAGAATCCTTAAGTAGGCAGAATACTGTAGAATGAAGGCAGGAGCTATGCATTGTCAGCCTCTGATCTTTCTGCTTATATATAGTAACTGAATATGTAGTGCTTCATTATGAAGCCAAAAATTTTCTCTATCCTGGGTGCTTATGGGAATGGGGAAACACTTCAGTACCAGGCAGACAGCTGTGTGTCACACGAGCTGCAGCCATGTTTCTGGAGAGCAGCTGTTGGAGTCAGGCAAGGAAGTTGAGAAATAATTCTGAAAAACAGTTGATTTGCATTTAAGCTAGTGTTGAATTCTGTTTCTCCTACAGTCCTTACCAGCAAGGCACCAATAGCTGCTGCAGCGCTCTTTCTCTTGCGCTCTCTCCTGCTTCTGCTGTTCTGTCCCATTCTTATGCAGCAGGGGGTATATCTTGGAGGCAAAGTAGACAACAATATTCCACAGCATCCTCCAGCAACTGGAAGATATAAAGCAGCTGCTTCACAAAATTAAGGGCTGCCAGATGCTCAAATGACTCTTGGCCGGGCATTCAGGGCTACCAAGGAGATCAGTAAGAACAAAAGCATTTTTCAAGGTTTGTGAAACAATCCTCTTATAAGCAATGGAGAGAAAGCAAATGAGAAAACTGGAAGTAACATAATGGCCTCTGAAGAAATTTGACAGAACACTTTTTACACCTTTGCATTTGTAATAGAACAAGCATGCAGCCAATGTGGGAGGAACGCTATCAAGTATTGTGAGAATGCCAAAATTTAAAATAAGACATTATGAGAACAATAAGGTTCATATTTCAACACCTAACTTTGTAGGCATGTGTCCTGGTTTGAGGTTTAGAAAGAAATGCTGATAGCAGCAAAATCAAATAAACACATTTTATCAAGGGATCTTTTTGGTTGGTTGGTTTTGTTCCAGTCACTTGTTCAGGTGCTGCCATTGATTAGCTACCATGAAACAGAAGTGCGACGTTCCCTTTTGGCAGTGTTATTGGTGCATATCTTAAATTGCTTCTGTTGTGCTGTGTGGCAGTAAGGTACTTGTGCCTGGCATGGCACCACAGTGACAGGGTGTTCTAGTTCAGTGTATGAGTTTTAGACCTGACAGTTGTTGTAGTAGCTTTCTTGTCATCCTTAGTTTGTGTGTTCCCAGAACAACGTATAGTAGTAACACAGGCTCTTCTGTACACAGATGCACTTGCATAGGGGTTCATATGATCTTACTGAAGTGTGCAGGGACATATTACAATGCTAAACACGCAGCCAGATGCAGAGGTGTGTTGCTATGACTTGATTCCAGCAGGTGCATGTAGGCACTGAACACACCTAGTTATACGTATGTGACCCTGCCACAGCTCAGGCTTTAGACAAATTAGCTTTTTTGTTGTGCTCGGCTGAAAGACCTGTAGCACTTGTCAGCTTAGAGTGCAAGGTGAGTAGCAGTGAAATCTTAGTGCTGAACTCCTGATTTAAAAAAAAAAAAAAAAAAAAAAAAACACAAATAGAAGTTAGGAACTGAGTTGTCAAACATTGCTTTTGAGTGGTCCTATTGCACATAGGTAAAACAGTCTGCAGAAATTTGGGGATCTTGGCCCTGAAGATTCTGTGCAAGTAAAACCCTATTCATCTGCAGATAATTTTCTTTTCCTTTCTTCCAGTCATTTGTCCAAGTGCTGCTAGCAGTCACCCCCCACAGAACAGGAGTGTGATGTTCTCTTCTGGCAACAATACAGGATTTGAACTCTTCGAGGAGTGGTGGGACAAATCGCAAACAGTACCATTTTACCTGGTTGCTGTTCTTCTACCCCTGCTAAACCTGAAGTCTCCGTCATTCTTTGCAAAATTTAATGTCCTAGGTAGGTAACAAATACTATTAAATTGGTTCATTGTGGTTAAAACGTATACAAAACAGTGAAAGCTACTCCAATGAGTAGAATCAAAGAATAGAATTATGGAATCATTTGGGTTGGAAAAGACCTTTAAGATCATTGAGTCCAACTGTAAACCTAACATTGCCATGTCCACCACTAAACCATGCCCTTAAGCGTTATGTCTGCACATCTTTTAAATACCTTCAGGGATGGTGGTTCCACCACTTCCCTGGGCAGTCCGTTCCAATGCTTGACAAGCCTTTCAGTGAAGACATTTTTCCTAGTATCCAAACTAAACTTCCCCTGGTGCAACCTGAGGCCATTTCCTCTTGTCCTGTCACTTGTTACCTGGGGGAAGACACCAAGCCCCACCTCGCTACAACCTCCTTTCAGGTAGTTGTAAAGACCGATAAGGTCTCCCCTCAGCCTCCTTTTGTCCAGGCTGAACAACACCAGTTCCCTCAGCTGCTCCTCATAAGACCTGTGCTCCAGACCCTTCACCAGCTTCATTGCTCTTCTCTGGACACGCTCCAACACCTCAATGTCTTTCTTGTAGTGAGGGGCGCAAAACTGAACACAGTACTTGAGCTGTGGCCTCACCAGTGCTGAGTACCGGGGGATGATCACTTCCCGAGTCCTGCTCAACACACTATTCCTTTTCCTTATACAGGCCAGGGTGCTGTTGGCCTTCTTGGCCACCTGGGCACACTGCTGGCTCATATTCAGCTGTCTGTTGACCAACACCCCCAGGTCCTTTTCTGCCCGGCAGCTTTCCAGCCGCTCTTCCAGCAGTTTGCTAGCATCCCATATAGTGCATCAAGAGTGGTTAGCTGGTTGGTTTTTTAATCACCCACAGGATTTCTACCCTGCTTTGACTGAGTCTTACAGTTAATAGGGAGTTAATTCTTTTCCTTTGTTCCCTTGATAATCCTGTGAAACAAGTTTCACTGTATTTACAACAGATTTTCCCAAATGGTGGTACACATACTACTACGCAGCATTTGTTGCACACTACCTTGGCACAGTCAGGCATACTCTTCGTCATCTGGTAAACATTTCAACACAGGCAGCTACTTCCAAAGATTAATTGCTTCTGACCTGAAGTCATTTGCTACCAATCAGTTGATTAATTAATCACATCGGTCAATCAGTGTAAACTGCTGCTGTGCTTTGCCCCAGCTCCAAATACCCTGTCCTATTCTACGCTACAAGGACAAAAATTGTGACTTCTCCTTGATTCCGTGTCTTGAGATAGAAGACTAAGGCAGGTGGGCTTGGTAAAGTGCATAAAGGACATGGATGATGGGTGAGGTTGGTCACAGTTTGTGGAGTAGGAGAGGTCTAAGGGCATAGCATTGAAGCCCATGATGAAGAGAAGGAGAAAAGGAGATGGGGATCACAGAACGGGTTGAAAAACATGGAGATGTGTTGTAAAGGAGGTAGAGGACAGGGAATTGAGGGTCTAGTTTGTCCTCTGTTCCAGTGCGACACTTAATTAGAGCTTGGATCTGCTGTTGCTGGAACCATCAAATGAAAATACAGCACAGGAACTTGGGTAGGTGATAGTGCTTCTGTGTAAAAAGTAGGGGTTTTATGTAGACTAGATATAACATTAGGGATAAGAAAATATTTTATCAAGTGCAATCTAGCCATATCTGTTTTTAAAAAGAAGCACATTATTGTAGGCAACTATTTTTTTAACTTGAGAACCCGAGTATTAAAATATGAAATTTCTCATAGCTTCAGTAGATTATTATTATGTAATTCAGCTGTTCAAAGTTGCCTTAATTTTTGTAAACCTTGAATTTTGTAGGACAAGAAAAAATGGATGGAAATTTTTTAGATGCTTAAATGAATCTTAATAGAGAACTTTTACTTATCTTTACATCTACAGAAACCTAAATCATTAGGAAACTATGGAGTATTTTAACGGTTGAGCTGATCCTTAAGTACAGAACCTTTTTTGTTTCTAATTTCTTGACTATGCTCTGTGTAATCAAACGATAGTTTCTTCAGTTTATTTTTTAACCTTGGAGATACTGCTAGAATGAAATGATGTCTTAGCTGAATCTGTATTCTAAACTTTAAAAATGCTGTTTCTTTGTGTTTACTTACTTATAGCCTGTTCTCTGGTGATTAGCAGTATTATTGGCCAGAAGGCTGCATTGCAGTATCCTTAATTACAGTTGCACAGTTTCTTTCAATTTTTAGGGAGTTACTCGTCTGCCCTTATCTCTTTCAAATGGCAGGAGCCAAGATCATACACTCTCCACGCTGAAAGCTTGCATTGGGTGCAAGTGCATTGTTCTTTCTCTCTGACCTATAAAAGAAATAAAGAAAAATAAAATTTAGACCTAGCCTGTATTTTTAAGAATGTATATCAGCCCTAAGTATTTGGGCTACTGGAAACTAGTTGGATGGAGCAGGAATAAAACACAACATAAATACTTTCTACTGCCTCATGGCTTTTGTCTTTTGCAGGTACGGTTTCTGTTGTGTACTTAGTTTTTCTGGTTACTGTAAAGGCTGCTCGCCTGGGAATCCACTTAGAATACAACTGGTTTACAGAGAATGATTTTTTTGTACCAGGTAAGATAGTTAGAATGCATATGTATGATAGGTTTAACATTTTTTTAAAGCAGTTCATTAATGACTTTCTCGTTCATCTTTTAACACATCTGTGATATAAATAAAGTGAGGAAATGCTGTCTGATGTTGCATGTAGGCTCTCAGTAAGGATCCCTTGTAACAAAGTGACAAGGAATCCCTTTCCCAGTGATTTTCCTTAATTAGGAGACAGTATCAACACTGGAGGGGGAATGTCCATCAGAGGTATCTACCACATATATCATGTGACGAGGAGTTTGCCATAATCCTGTTTTGCCTGTATTATAATAATGGCTAGCTGCACCATTTTCAGATCATGCCTATTTCGGCAGCAGTTACGAATGACAAACTGTAGACAGACTGACTGGTAAAGATGCTGTAAGTTCTCCACACACTGTCTTACTTAAATGAAATAACTCACTCACCATCATTTATGAGTACAATTTTCCTGTACTTCCCAATCAATCTCAGGTTTTAGTCCATAGTCTTATCTCTTCTCTTTTAACCACCCATTAGCTCTCCAGGGTGTTACTTTTATTTTCTTGAATGTTGTTTTGGTGGCTGTTTGTTCTTTCCAAATTAGTGTTACAAATTACTGCATAAAATGTCACAGTCATAAACTATGGTATTGCATGAACAGATAAAGAGATCAGTTTCTTGTTTTAGGAGGCCCGGAATGAGATACCTGACGTTAGGTCTTAGCTGTTTTTTCAGTACCTTTTACAATAGGCAGAATGGTATGACAAGTTAGTTCTGAGGAGGTGTGTCCTGTGCTGTTGAATTCTATCACTCCTTCTGTTCTTAGAAACAAGAATATTTTGCCCTTCTTTAAGAGTTAAGTATTTACTTCATGCAAAATTCAGAGATACGCACCTTCTTAGGGTTTCTTTTGTGGGTTTGTGCATTTTTGGTTTCCCAGTCACAATAACCACTCTACTAACAGTTTTACATGTGGGATGCAGCCTATTGTTAGGTCCAGTAACATAGACTTGCTCTCTAGTCGAACTGAAATTGATCTGGAACAGTAATAAGCAGAATAAACAGCTTAGCTAGTGTATTCCATTTATGTTTGGCAAAGAGGTCTGCTCAAAACCTAGTATTCGCCTTTTCCACCCCGCAGCCCCTAGCTATCATCAAATCTGTTTGCTCATTTTTCCGTAACTGCGAAGGTCATTCCTTCCTCATCTCAGCCAGGCATTCAGAACCCTATTTCAAGACCTGAATGCCAAGAAATGAATGAAAGGCTATGTAAAACAGTTTCTTCAGCTTGGTCATGTCACCAAGAAAAAAAAATTTATTGTCCTTTCTGGCTGTGTCTTCAAAGCCAGGGAATTTTTGCTGAGTATGACTGTGTGCAAGACCATAGCAGATGCTTTGAGGATGAACTGGATTATCTCTGTAATTCCCTAAGAATCCTCCTGACTACTGCAGCATAAGTGCAAACTTACAGATAGGTGTAGGTAATTCTGAAACAGTGCTGTCTATGCTATCTATTTTCCTCCATTGCTGCCTTTACTTTTAGGCAGATTTTTTTGACTAACAAGCTGCTTTTATCTCCAGTTTAAAAATTTGGATTTCAAAGCACTGAATGATTAGAAACTGCGTTAATGACCTTATTTATTTTGTATGACATCGTTCTTAATGCTCTCTGTAAGTAGAAATGATACTCAAGCATGTGCTGCTCAGACAGTAGATAGACAACAATGTTTGGTCTTGCTCCATTGCCAGCACGGAAACATGGTTTTAACCTGAACTGCCTCAGCAGACAGTCTTCAAATGCTCACATGGCCTCATATCTACTGACTCTTCCTGAGAACGCAGAGTAAAATTTGCCCAAACTATGGTTCACTATCAAACCCATGTACACTGGAAACCAGCCTAAAGAAATCAGGTTTTAAGCATCTTGAATTTCAAGTCCAAGATCTGTTAAGCAGTCCTAGTCTAAAATGTATAATAGCATGACGTGTACTGCAGGTCACTAAGAAGTGGAGCAGCCAGTAGTTTGATTATTTTGGCAATGTGACTAGTACTGCTAGGAGACAAAGCAAGTAGCTAATGCATACAAATCCAGCTACTGCTCATTGTTGTAGTGGTGGATGAGATGCGGTGCTGAAAGAGATTCTGAATCTCTCAGTTTGCTTTTTGTTATTGAGATTGAAGTAGTGGATGGAAACCGAGGCCAAAAGTTGCTTGCACTCTCAATTCTATCAGTAGCGCATCATGCTAGTTAGGTGTTGAAGATACAGTGAATCCAGCCCTAGGGAAGGCATGTTCTGTCAGCCTGGATGAGCCCTTCATTAATTGCCTGGGGTATGTTTACCTTGCTGACTTTAGCACTTCAGAGAAATCTTGTTTAAATATGTTTGCATGGAGCTCTTTGTGGTTTGATCTGTAAGGGTTTGTGAGCCCCTGATGAGCGTTTTGATATATTGCTGGATGCTTTCCAGAAGCTGAGCTAGCTCAGGGATCTCTAATTGCTGTTAACACTCTAAAGAGTACATATATCCTTATATAATACCAAGAAAGATTGTGCTTTAATGATGTTACACATTGGTGAATTCCTAGACCAGTTGCAGCACTTCCAGAAACACAATCTTATGAACATAATCCTTCAAGTATTAAAAGAAGGACAGCAATGCTATTCCCATGGAGACACACAAATAAATACATTTTTCATAGGTGCTGTAAGTTGCATGATAAGACAAGAAGTTGCTCTGCCTTTTTTTATGCCCTGGTTTGTAAGCAGAACCTCTTAAACATCTACAGATGTCATTTTCCCTCTGGTAGCATAAGTGCCTTCTTAATAACAACAGATGCTCACAGAGCAAATGATTCCTTCCCTCCATCTCCCTGTTCAGGGACCAATAGAAGTACAGCCTCACTGCAGTCAATTCCTGCCTCAAAAATGCTTTCCAGTTAAACCACTGGGAAGCAGTAAAGCTTGTATGTGTAAATCCTAGATTAACCTAATAATATTCCATGGTTGAGGTCTCGAGAAACTTTGCTGGAGGGCGTGTTGCTAACCACTGTCTTCGTGCATTTTGTACTTCCTAATTAAATATCTTAGTTGGCTATGGTCAAAGGTAAAATAGGTTGTCCCATTCCAACATGGAGGTTCATATTTCTGACAGCACGCTCTACAGCACTGTATGTCCTCTGCATTTTGTCATTGTTTCAAAGAAGTAAATTATTAACACTTTTTTTCCTCCCTTAGAGTTTAGAATTCTGTTCCCTCAGCTCACAGGGGTTCTTACACTTGCCTTCTTCATCCACAATTGTGTCATCACACTTCTTCAAAATAACAGGAATCAAGAAAACAATGTAAGTAATTTCACAATACTATGCTGATTTGTATCTAGATTGCCAGGCAACACTAATTTTTTGTGTCTACATCTCCTGAAATCAATCCAGGGACTGTAATAGCTTCAGAAAATGTAACTCGCTCTTGTGATCTGATAAGAAACCAGTTATACATACTTTTCACCGACAAGTAACAGATTCATTACAAGTTTATTCAAATGAAAGCCTTAAGGAGCATCCCAGACTTATTTGTGGTCAGGCTGGTATTAAATGGCCAAATTACACACAAGAGGCAGAAGGCTTGACAATGTTGTAAGACTCTAGAAAAACTGTCCAATTTTAGAATGAGACATGCTGGAGAATATTTGGCACAGGACTGATTTTAGCAGAGTCCTGAAAAACAGTGTTGAGGTCTAGATAATACCTTTTCTTAGAGTTGCTTCAGTAGTTTTGTGTCACAGTCTAAGTCAAGGATCATAAAGAAACCTGACTGTATTTAGGAAATCCTCAAAGTTGAAGCCTGCATTGGGAACCTTTGCAATACGTAGCCTCCCAACTGGTCCTTTGCCCTTGAAAAAGTAATGTACTGCTTATCCAGATGGAACTGCATTCTTTCTTAATATTTTCCCATTATAAAATACAAAATGGAGTAAACACGATGCAGACTTAAAGTCCTAGAGTACAATGTTAATGTAATTATTTTGATTATTTATTTTCCCCCCTAGTTTCCAGGGTTCTTGTCCAGCTTCATTAAAATCTTAGCTGTAAAGGTAACTACAATAACATACAAAGATTTTAAAATATTAGCTGTCTAAAAAACTGCTGCAGAGTCACAGAATCTCAGATTTGGTTGAGGTTGGAAGGGACCTTTGCATGTCTTTTATCTTGTCCAGCCTCCTTGCTCAAGCAGGGCCACCTAGAGTTTGCCTACACAACACATCAGATAAAAGATACCTGATTTGATTATTCAGAGGTCAAGTGCAGATTATGTGCCAGTGCAGTGAGATGACCTTTTGCTTTAGTAATCTGCATAGTTACTTTTTTGTCGCTGTGAACCATGGCCAGTTTGCGAGTGACCACCTCTGCAAAGGAGTCATGAATTCTCCTCCAGGAAAGCTTCTTGGGGTTTATGGGCATTTCTGAAAATAGTTTAACGACTAAAGAGGGGGTTAGTGGAGCTCTGGAGAAAGAAAACTAAGTAAGTTTCTTCTCAGTTTTCCTAAGAGAATCTTAATATGTGGAAAAGGGCAAGATTTCTCTTTCTCTTTAGATGTGGCATTCAAATTCTAAAGGCAAGGTCAAAGGTCACTCCAGCAATCAGCTCTGTATGCAGAGGAGGTCTAATGCCTCCATGCTACCTTCAAGACTTTTCCTGTGGATTTTCCCCTTTCATTTACATTGAAGCAAGCAATCAGCTGCAAAGAGCAGCACTTGGAATCTTCTCCGGTGTGCTTTTCTTGCGTTAAGGAGGAAGAAACTGCTGCCTGCATTTGAATCAGCTTTTCTGAATGCCCTCCATGGAGCTTAGGTTGAATTTCCAAGTGGGCCCTAACATGGATCCCAAGCCTTCGACAGGACGCTCACATTCTGAAAGGTGTTCAGATTGCACAGAAGGAGCACCTTTAAGTGTGGCAGGAAAAGTTTGTAATGGGAAACCAAACCTGTGCGTAATTCTTCTAGGAGTTTTATTTGGCTAGAAATTTCCTTCCCTGTTTGTAGCTGTACAGGAGCTTTTCACCTAGGTCTCAAAGTGCTTTACAAATGTTAATGAAGCACTGATGCTCTGCTGGACTAAGTGGAAGGTTTACATATGTATAGGGTTCTCAACCTGTCGTAAATCACGGTGTTGAGGGTATTTTTTCCTAAGTATTTACATCAACAAGATGCTTTCTTATATCAGTATCTCAATACTGATATAAGGGAAGTCGAGTGGTGACTCCACTGTTTCATGGATCGACCGGTGAACATGTCACTTCCATCAGAGTTCTGTGAAAAGGCACAGAACTTGGCAAGCTGGAAAAGTGCTGTTCTACTTTTGAACAAAACTTGCTGAAACTAGTGGTCATAAGAACCACTCTTTGAGGGGATGGAAAAAAGTAAGGGAAACAATAACATTCCTTTTATGGAGTCAGAAATCCAAAACAATAGCAGCTTCCATTCTGGTCACAGGCGTGTATCACTGCCCAAAGCTAAAACACATATGGGGGGAGGATTCCTCTGGCTGCTATTCCAGTAAAGTGGTGTGGGTGTGAGAAGAGCTGTGCACTGGAGTAAGCCAAATGTTAGCAGCACAGCTCGGAGGAGTCCTGTGAGCAGAGTTCTTAGTCTGCAGTTCAAATTTGAGCTGCCTGCTCCCATTTCCCACTGCTGCCCCCTTGTATTTGTCAGTGTAAGTTTTTGTGCGCTGCACTATCAACCGGTTTGGAAACTGATTGCTTAGAAAACTAACCTGGCCACAAAAAGGCAATTAGTTGGGGGTTTTGTTTGTTTGTTTGTTTGTTTTTCTGATTCATGTCTGTGATCTGGTTCCCTGAGCAACTGTACAGATGTTGCACAAGCCCAGAGCATGATCTTCAGGCATGGATACACTAGTGCTGTCTCCTAACAATTGCTTGTGGACCTACCTAGGGGAAAGGCTGGGAGCGGGGAGATGTTTTTGTCCAGGTGGTAACTGCAGAAGGCATGGGAGGATGGATGGTTCTTATTTTCTGGAATATTGAAACACTGTTTATCCCCTGTGAACAGAGTGAGCTTCCACTGATGCTGCCCTGCTATTGGTTTCTCTTTCCAGCCAAAATGACGCACAGCATTATGCATCTTGATGCAGTACTTTTTTGTCACCCTATTAAATGTTTTATCACTTGCCCTTGATGCTTGAACAGGTGAAGTCCTGTTTTTATGATAAGAATCAGAATCCTCTTGAGATATTACAGAGGCAGCATCTCTCTTTTGAGAAGTGACCAGTCTGAAATGAGATGATGAAAAGGTGCTTCTTCTAATGTGATGATAATTACTGGCCGCTGATAGAGGCTTCTCTATCCAAGAAGCAACTCTACAAATTAGCTTTCACTGTGGTACAAAGGAAAAAATGAACTATTTTCTTCATGGCATACAACAGGAAAAACAAGGCCTAAAAGTTGCCTGTTCTTTTCAGCATCGCACAGGCCTTCACTGTGCTGCATCCAGACCCCTGCCACAGGTCCAGCCTGCGCCTGGGTACTAGTCTGTGAGTGTGATATAACACCTTGTACTTTCAGAGTTTTCTTCATTAGCACCACCCAATTTATCAGACTCGTCCTTTTGTTAGGAGGCAAATTTCTGCCTGCGTTCTGCTGCTGGTGCCAGCCTCAATCACCCCATTCGTCCAGAGGCACTTTTAACTTTTTGTTCTGTGCATCTGGCCAGAAAAGCTCCTGGTCAGCAGTAACTGCAGCTCTGGTTGTTCTCCAAGTTCCACCTGAAAATCTGCCTGTTAGTTAAGGTGTACTTGACAAGGGCTTGGCAAGTGGCAAGGTGTGATCCTGATGGACTGTGACCTGCGTGTTATCTTTGGTACTTCCTTTCCACTCTGCTCCCCTGAATGCTTCCTCTTTCAACCATTTTTTCTACATTTGATTCTTAGATTATAAATTCTAGGTGTTAGGACTGCTGTGTCCTTTATGCTTAGGCAGCTTCCATCACAGTGATATCCATTCTGAATATAAATGTCTTAATATAAAATTTAAAATAGACAAATGCGATTATTGCTCTGTTACTTAAAATTAATCCTTTTATCTCTCTCCACATGTCCTTTGGTTTTATCTGGAATTATGCTGTCTAAACAGTATTTATAGTCAAGGTCTTTAGGGTGTGAACCCAGGTCTCCTGAAGAAAATGAACGTTAATCAAAAGATGTTCCTGTTATGTACACAAAGACACACTCTTGTGCAAAGGTAACTGTCGTATATGCAGAAGCAGGTGTTTGCAGGGGAGCTGACACATTTGAGGGAAAAAAAATATCAGGTTTTCAAGTTGTCTTTATTTTCTTGTTGCTTATGGAAATCAAAATCCGCGCATTCTTTGTATGGTGAGAGCGCCTGAAGAAAAGTCTTGCTATAAAAATATGTTATCAAAATTATCTCAGCACTTAGTTTCAGGACAGATTAAAGTATACGCCCTTAAGAACTGTAAGAGCATGAACTGATTAGTATAGTTGGAGATAATAGCACACCAGCTATCAAGTGTAGTCGACAGGAAGTGGTAAGAATTTTGTTTCAGATTGCTTACCCTTACAACTGCAAGTACTTGTCACAGCAAGAGTAGTTTTACAGTTGGTTCTAGAGCTTGCACATAGGCTGAGTACAAATAACAACTGCGAGTTCCTATGTTGTCTTTATGCATGAGGAACACAACTAAAACACCAAATTTAAAGCAAGTGAAAAAAGGTTTTGTCAGATCGTGTGCCTTAAGAAGGTCTTGGGTGCGTTTTGAAGAATTGTCCAAGTCCTGTCTTCAAGACATGAGAGTCCATGTCTCTGCAAAACCACCTTACCCTGATGAGTCTCTGGCTCCCCCAGTTAATGGAAGTTACTCATATATACCTGTAAGAAATCTGGATGCTCAGATTTAGTATTCCTAAATTCACTTTTCAGGATGGACACCGGCGTTTTTGAAGCTGTAGCTATTATATAAAAACCTGTACAGCTTCTCATGTCACTGAGGAGAAATTCTGGGAATAATTCAAAGAAAATTCTGTTGCTCGATCTCTGATGGAGGTTGGTAGTCCTTAGTGACCAGCGTGAGGAGAGTGAAGAGTAGAGAAGCATCTTCCAGTTGCATGTAACTGGTCAGCAGGAGGAAGAGGTTGCAGCTGGAAGCGTGCAGCTGCCTTGGGGTACATGTTAACAGCACGTTGCTGTCTGATGAGAAATATCATTTGCCTCTGGCAGGCTGATGGGAAAAAGGCATCAGTCTTCTATCTCAAAAGCACTGACAAAATGAGCAAGAGATTCCAGTTCCTTCACTAAAAACTTGTTTCCTTCTAAACTTTTCTTGAGCCTCATAACCTAGCATTTTATATTTCCCTCAGGGACTGCCTTGCCCTCAGAAGACCCTGGAAATTTATAAGATATGCTGTTTTTGTCAAGGAGATAGTGTGAAGAAACACTTAGGGAAATGTTTCCGTGCACAGATGTGAGCAAGCTTTGCCCGTGCTCCATGAGCTGGCTGGAGGCCATAATTATGATCCTGGTGTGGAAGCCATGTAGTCCTAATAATTTGGTGCTGTGACTGAGCTCGTAAGACTTGCTGCTCAGTCATAGGAAAATAGGGTTATGTATTGAAGCATTACTTGTAATCCTTTAAGAAGCTGATTATTAGCAGCAGCTGAAACAAATGGTTTCCTATATGCGTGTTTTGTAGCGTAGCATAAGTTTATACAGAATATAGTTAGTTAATAACGAGAAATAAATGGTCTCCCACTTTATTTCCCAAAAAAAGAATTGATGTAGAAGAATAACCTGCTAAGTACATTGCTATGAGATCACTCTGATGTATACATGGATTCTGCAATTTCATAAAGTACTTGAGTAGATTTGCTGCTTATTTTCCAATACTAAATGTTGCTAAAAACTTTTAATTATTTTTGTGTAGATGGCAATCTTTAATATATTAGATACTTTATAAATAGAGTCAACATTTTCAGAAGTGAACATTGAAGTTAAACTTTAAATCCACATTTAGGTATATGTAATATAGTTAAATATGGATTTGTGACCCTCGTTCTGCACTCTCTCCTAAAAATCTTTGACTTGTTTAGTGTATTTACCTGGGGTGTTTATAGAAATTCAATAACGAAGCAGACAGACAATTTTAAATGAAAGAGTCATTATAAAATACAATGCTAAAGCTAAAGAATGTATATACCTCTGTGCCTACCTATGCCTTTCTGTTTTATTTGTTTTATATTTAATGGTGTATTAGCGATGTCTTCCATTATCATGCCATTCATACAGAAGCCTGACGTATTAGTTTCTGGCATGGAGCCTCTTAGGTTTCAAAGCAGCTTCTTAAAAAATGTCCTTTACATTAGATCTGTAGTTGGGTAGACTGATGTCATTAATGGCAAGATTTTAGTCCCGACAAGAAGTTTAACATACAGCACTGCTGGGCTTTCTGTCTTTGACAGCTGTCTCTATGTCCCAAGGCTCTTAGTAGGAATAGGTGAATGTAAGGAAGTAGAGGGGGTTTCTTGTTTGTTTGTTTTAATAGCTAGTGTATGTTTCTGCACCCAGCAATGACATGCTACTATTATCATATCTGTTTCTTGATGCCTTTTCTGTATGTAGATTGATACACACTCCACTTGGGGGTACCTTCTTGCAGCTTTCTGATCTGATCCAGGACCAGATTTGAAGTCCTCATTCAAGTAATAGAAAGTAAAAGTAAAAATGTAAAAGTAATGGTAATAAATATAAAAGTAACAGTAATAAATGCAACAGAAATCTTCTCATGAGGTTTTTATTTTGCCTGTTTTGGTCTGTCTGTGCTGGCCAAATAAGATTTTATTTCTCCTCAGGTGAGAGACCTCTCTATTGCATACTTCCTGGTGGGATTAACATATCTGTATGTTGGAGTGATAATTTTTGCATCTTTTCCTTCTCCACCTCTATCCAAAGAATGTATTGAACAGGTGAGATATTTTACTGCAGTACATATTTGTCATTGATCTTTTAATAAATATGTATTAAAAAAAAGAATTGCTGCTGCTTCTTGCTTCATGACTCGCCCTGGCAGACGCGTCTGTCCTTCACTCTCTGGTCAGTTGGCATGGGCATGTGGGCACTACCACAAGGAGATGAGTAATACATGTGTTACCTCATTTATATTCATGTCTGGTTGCCAGTAGTTTTGTAAAAAACAAACATTTGATAAATACTCTGTGAAAGCGATGAAGAAAGGACCAAAATGAACAAGTGAATAGCTGAGGCTTTAATTTCTTTAGTTTCTTTAATCCTGAGAAGTTTATGTTTAGTTGTGTGTGCAGTGACCAATCCCACTCATTGGGACTGGTTTCGGGTAATCCAGAAAAAGAAATATAATGGGAATGCAAGCTCATTTAGACAGGAGTCCTTGTTTTGAGTAGGTTTGGAGTCTAACATTATGGTGAGCCTTGCCAGCAGAGTTCTTCAGATTATAGCACCACATGCAACACCCTATGAAGGCTGTTAAACTTTTATCCACTTATAGGCAAGGCTGATTCCCACACCCTAAATTACTTCAAAGATAGGAGTTATCAATTGGTGATCCATGTCTCTTGCATAATATTTAGCAGTGAAGCAGCATTTAAAGGCTTCCTCTGACAGTAGGTTAGTTAGAACTGGTACCACTGTTTAACCATGAAATGATTTTTTGAATAATTTGAAATAACGTTGTGGTGTGAAATCAACAGTCAAATAATGGATGTGAAGCAGTTTTCTTCCTATTTGTTTTCTGTAGTTGTCATAAGTACGTTAGAAGTCATTTGTATATTTCCATGATACTAAAGTCTTATAATACTTTTTCACATATTTCGCTTGTAGTATGTTATCTCTTCCTCATTTGTATATGATCCAGTTTTACTGATTAAATAACTTTTATTTAATATCTAGGTATGATAGGACAGGTGATGGGAGCATATGAATCCATCTGCCTAAATAATCAGGTGGCCTTTCCACAGCCTTGATTATTTGAGGATGTTCAGAGGATTATAAAATAATTCCATCTTTAATGCTAACATACATCAGCCCTGTAATACCTAAAAATCAGTTGGTATTCGGTGGCAAACCAATTGTAAAAGAGGGAGAGGGTATTTAACGTTATGGAGTTCATTTAACAATTGTAGTTGCTTGGCTTTTATTCCTTTCTTTCTTGCACGCAGCTATTAAAAATCAGCAGATACATGTAATCAAGCGGCTATTGATAAGTGTAACATTATTCCTATGTTTAGAATTTTCTAGATAACTTTCCCAGTGATGACATCATGTCATTTGTTGCAAGAATATTCCTGCTGTTCCAGATGATGACTGTATACCCACTGTTGGGCTATCTGGCACGAGTTCAGCTCTTAAGACAGTTTTTTGGAAGTGCTTACCCAAGGTAAGGAGTCTACTCCTTGACAAGAGCTTGGCACCCTTTGCTTCGCTGGCTTTCTGTCGTCAGAAATTTGGCTGAGCTTTTGGGGATTTCCTTTGCTGCATTAGGTACATTTCAAAAGTTAATTTCACAATGTTTATAGGGGGTAGCCAGGGAGTGAACAGGCATGCAAAATAAACTTGCCTGCAGATCAGGACTGCTAGAGCTTGGCAGAGCAGAATGGGGGGGTGTCCTTTGTTTTAGCCCTTCATTTTGTCAATAAACAGAGGAGTTTTGTCAACACAGTTCCTTTGTGTTATGCATTGATATAACAAAAGAAAAGTTGTATAGAAAAAAAAAAATTGTTGAGTCCAGAAACATTTCATCAAGTATTCTTTAAGCTGTGAAGGACATACAATCTGGATATTAACCTTTCAGGGTGCCACATGTGTTTTGATTGTGCACAAATACTAATCATCCATCTGTTTTTAAACAGAGCTAAGTGAGTTTTTAGCTGTGTTATCTAGGCTGCTGCTATGCTTATAAAAATAGCTTTTCACATGCTAATTTCAGAGATGAGCCACACCTCTGCATTTGTACACTGTCTGAATTCCAGGGAAGTGCTGATCCAGATTTCAATTTTAGTTTGGGGTGGTTTTTTTTAGATAAAACCTAGGACATTTATATTTGGAGTATTGTCTGAATTTGTCACAGCTGAGAAGCTGGCATTTATCTCTGAGTTTCTTATTTTATATTGTGAATTACTGTTGATGGAGGAAAGGAAAAAAGTATCTCAGGAAGAAATGTGTATTGCCTCTGTGGCGTGAGCGGTAGCATACAGGTCTGGGAAGATGTTGTTCCAAGTTTCAGGTTTCTTCTGCGTCCTAAAATAGGTATGAGAAGGTCTAGAAATTGGATGCCTAAAATTAGGCAGTGAAATAAGTGCCTGCTTTTTTTTGATGCTAAATTGTACGCCGTTCAATGTTGAGGAGATTTTTTGGAACTGCTGCAAGTTACTATTGGAAACAAGGCCATTGATTTAAGTGCTAAATATGGATTTCACAGCCACTGGAAAATAGCCATGTCCTTTATATTATGTGGATGTGCCTCTTACTATCTCCTCCCTCCTGTTACTCCCTGACCAGAATGGTTTTCATTTCCCTCATGCCCTCTGCTAGAACCTACAGCTTCATACCACTCTCTTCTCAGGTTAATTCTAGCTTGCTGTTTTAAGCCTTCACGGTATGACGAATGTGATGATGCAAATGCTTGCTTGGTTCTTGTCTCCAGGATGTCCTGTGGGTAGCTTCGCTCACTTTTTTTTTTTTTTTTTAAGACTCCTTATGGGGAGGTATTTAAAGTTTCTGAGAAGTCAAAAATGGTTTCTAGGAAGCCACTTAAATCACTCCAACCGACAGTAATAAGGTAGTACATGCTGGTTAGCTGGCTGTCTCCCTCTCTAGTATCCCAGGCATCTCACATATAGCAGAAAAATCACTAAACTAACCTCAAAGCTCTGATCTGCGCATTTACAACCAGCAAGGTCAGTCCTTACTTTTTCTATGCAATGGGGACTAACTGAAGACTGGTAGCAAGCACAGGACCTGTCTCTGGGAAGATAGTAAAGATTGACTACCTGGTTGTGAGATATGTCTTTTGATGACTGATTCTCACCAGTAGCTAAAGCTGACGATGGTCCTTTAGTAGCACTGTGCCTATATCACCTTTCTAGGAAAAAATTCAGTATTCTGAGTTTTTCCCAGAGCTGCTTTTGTGGGGAAACATTTTGCAAATATAGAGAAGTAGCTCTTACTGACATAAACTGACGTCTCACTGCAGAGCCTGTTAATCCACCCTGAAGAACCTACCTGGAAATATTAAGTTCCATGGCTTTTGTGTAGGAAAATGAGCATTCTACTAGTGATTGTATATACCTGGCTTCTTTTATCGAAATCTTTAATGGCCAGGGCTAACAGTTCTTGGCCAGTAAGGAGACTGACCTGCAGAGACTCAAGCTTTGGCTCTTAGATGTGTGCATAAGGTGTATGTGTGGAGGGGAATATTCCCGGGCACTTGACTGGAGAAAATTTCTATGTAAGTAGAGAACCAAAAGGATGAAGCAGGAGAAAAAGAGCAGAACAGAAAGTAGGGTTATGTGCTGTTCTTCTAGAATAATTTAAAAACAAAACAAAACAAAACAAACAAAAAAACCCCCCACAGTTTAAAATCTTGTGTTTTTGTGACCGATTTGGTATGTTTACATGGTTTTTCTACCTTTTCCTATTTTTATTTTCAGGTGGTGAAAGTGGGGTTTAGGGGTGTGCACCGATGGTACGTCCATCTATTTATACAGTGCATTGGGTAGTGTGCTGAATTCATACTGATTGTGCATTTGAGGGTCTCTGGCAACATAGCCTTGTTTAACCCTGCAATTCAATGTGCTAAATCACATCTATTTCCATAGGGGCATCCTTCCTATATTAAGTTTCCTTAACTGCTGACACAATGTTATAAGTTTACCTTCTGGTTATAATTGCTCAATTATTTACTTTTTTTACAAAAAAAACCACCACCTCCTCCTTTGGTCCAAGTGCCCATTGTAAATTTTCCTGTTTTCATTTTTAAGCACTGGGTTGCTCCATATGGATGTGCTGCTGCAGGTTTCACATGAACTGGAATCTCCTTGACATTAAAAGCTAGGCTTCTTCGTATGAGCAATTGTTTGCAGATGTGGATACCTGCTCCTGCTATGTACGCTAGTGTACAGACTACAACATAAAAAGTGACGTACTGGGATGAAACCCAAGGAACTGTTCATTCTCTTCTTCTTTCCCTGGTGTTGTAAAGAAAGGCCAAAATATCGTGTACTGGGAAATTAATTTTCTTTTCTAAAGTGAGATATGTTTGCAATGGCATCATTTAAAGGGTGACTTAGGGCGAGAGGCATGTGGTTTATCTGCTGTTTTTTATGTGACTCTGGATCTTCTTATATGTACAGAAAGCTACTTTTTTAATTATTGTTATTGGCTTTTGGCTACAGTGATGTTTGTGACAGAGAATTCCCTTGATTAATTATATGCCACGCATAAAACACTTTGTACAGTCATCTGATCAATTTTTAAAACTTTTTAATCTTTCCTGTTCTGAGAGGTTAAATAAGCTGATGGACAGAAATCACTTGGCTTTCCTTAAAGATTGTCCTCCCTTTACTCCATGGTAGCCCAGCAGACCTGCCAGTTCTCCCACAGATGTGTGTCTTCTGATGCAATGAAATACATTTCTGTTTGCATGCGTGTTTAGTTATCTGTTCTTCACCTAGCTTCTGTCTTCCTTCTTATCTGCTGTGATTCATAGTCTTTTGATCAATGTCAGTTGAGTGAGATTTCCAGGAAAAAAATGCATTTTTAGGTACAGGAACCTTTCAAAAATTCTTACTTAAATGATTCTGTTTTGCTTTTTTCCTTGTTTTCCTGTTTCCCTCATTGTGTGTGTTCACCCTGCGACTCCATGCTGAGTCCAGTGGTTCTAATTTCCTTGCATCTCAGCTGAGGGGACTTAAAATCAGTTTCTTTCTTTAAATGTCCCCTACCCTAGGGTTTGGTTTCACAGTTTTCGATGTGATTCTTACTTTGAGGATGCTGAAGTTAATTAGATATATGTAGTCACTGTCGTTCAGTGGATTAACTGTGACTACCACTTCCACAGGAGAGAACTTGATAGAGCAAGCCCTCTAATGCTCTTCTGGTATACCAGGTTGTTTCTCAAATCTGTCAATCTGAAAGGTTAACCTTACAGTGGGGGGGAAAAAGCAAGACTTAATGGGAAGCTTTTATTTTAAAATTTGTTCAAATTTTTTTCTCTACTCTTGCTTTTCTGGGATTGTGGGATTTTTGCAGGTGAGCAGTGATTCCCTTTACAGAGAAGAGCTAGCTAGAGTCTTTGTCTGTCCAACCGAGAATATTGAGTCTTGAGGACAGAATATAGAAGACGTAGCACCACGTGCTGCACTTGGTTTGCCATGAGTGTGCCTCTTTTGTGCATTAGAGCCTCCTTGAGGCAATCCCACCTGTGTCTCAGAGCAGCAACCCTGATCAGGCTGCCCAGGTGGACAATCCAGCCCTGGCACAGGCCACCCGTCTCTTCTGCTGTTGACCATGAGGAAGAAAGTTGCGCTGCTTAGAAAACAGCTGCATGCCAGCAGGGAGGTTAGGTTAAAAAGGGCCAAATCTTTTCTGATCTCTAACGTCATCTAAATACTTTTCTTCCTATAGTCGTAATAAGCAGAGATGGTACAGTTATGCCCCCCACAAATACTGTTTTTCAGACTGCCTTTTTGCAATGTGTGGTGACCGTTAGTTGTACCATAAGCCAGTGTCAGGCTGCAACTGAGCAATATAGAACTTTTTAAAATGTCACGGGCTATGAGAAATGCTTGTCCCTTCTGGAGCATACCTGTATGAAATTTAAAGTCTTATGAAAAAATACTATCTCAAATAATACGGCTACTAGTAGCCCTAGATACCAGATTCTTTATTCAGAGGGATAGTTGTTTTCCTATATGATAATGCCTTTCTTTCCATTAAGAATGAGGCTTTTTCCTGTCTTGGAGCTGAGATGCACTATGAATACCTGCCTAGGCAAAAGAAAGGATTTGTAGGCTAAACACCTGTTGTCCAATAACATGGTTATAACTCGGGCTGTTTCAAAAAGGTAGAAAAAGGAGCAATGATGTTCCAGGACAGGAATACAGTGTAACCTTGTGCCCTTAAACCGGTGGATTGACATCCTTTTCAGACTTTTTGATTTTGTATTGTTCATGAGGATCCTGCTCAATTGTAACAATTAAAATTGCAAAGCACTACTCTCCAAGTACTGAGTTGTTTTGCAGGCTCCTGCATTTTGAGACCATTGTTTTCAGTTGAGCCAAAACACCTTCCTGCTCTCCCAGCCCCAGGTCAAGAAGTTGAAAAAATGTTTCATTTCACACCAAACAGACACCACTTTGCTTTTGAAGTTATAAGAAGCTAGAATTAATTTTTAAAAAGCAACAACTTTGAACTACCAAGTCACTACTTCTGTTTTAAAGCATGCCAGAATGAAATACTTCAGACTTTTTTCAGGCTTTCTGCTAAAATAGTCTGAACTGACCCAAATTTGCAAAATACTTTTGAATTACTAAGCCTGCACTCTTTTTAATCCCTCTTGCTAAAAAATTCATCTCGGCAAAAGTAGAATGGAAGAAGTGTTGTCATTTTCTGTGTTCATAAACCTTTGGCTTCAATTCTGCTATCTGACAGTAAGATTTGAAATCTGCTCTGTGTGTGGGGAGAGAGGAAGTAATTTTTAATGCAAAGACTTTTTTTTGAATGGTTTAGTTAATTTGCTTTCCTAAACAATATTAGAGAAGCAGTAAATGTTTGGTCCTTCTTTCCCTAATAATTCTGATTCTTGGGATTTTATTTTTTATTCTTGGGGTTTTACGAGGTTTATATCCAACTGTGTTTTTATTGAAGTTTCAGCTGCTGTATTCCCACTATTATATTCAGTCTCTGAGGTACCCTCTTCTACCACTGTTAAAATGTCATATACAAAACTAAAGGTATTATTTCTGTCTTTTTGAAATCAATTTTTAAGAGCAAATGTGAGAAATAGTCCATATCTTAAATGATTCCTTTGTGTTTAATCTACCTCAATTCCCCTAAACTTCAGTGAGACTACTCTGTCTCTGAACTTTCTTCCTAACTTGCAAACTGGCAGCCAGACTTTCAGCCATGGAAGTGATCACTTTTAAAAAGCTTGTTAGTTAGTGACATCCTCCGTAATGCAGATAGTTTCTACAGGTAAAGAAAATTAGCTTTGGCGTCAGGATTTTGTTTATTTTAAGAAATCAAATCATCCAGAAAATAAACAAAACCTGTAAGTGTATGTGTGTTTCCTCTGTGTGAGTTCTTTTTTCCCTTCTTAAACAGCTGTGTGACCAAAATATCACAGTTTTTTATTATATTTCCTGACTTTACCTTATGTTGAAATATGCCAACATTTCATATTCTGTAAAGAAAAGTGATACTCTCCTGAGTCTCAGCTCTGTGCATTAAAAGAGTGAGATTTAGAATTTAGATTCTGATGCATTAAAAGCTGCTTTTGATTGTCTGATGCATTAAAAGCTGCTTTTGCAGAACAGAAAATCTCCTTAATGCAAAAAGGAAAGCAACAGGAAATTATTTGTAAAAACAAATTAAACAAAACATTCCAGCATAAATAGTACACAGGTCATATATTAAATGGCATCCAACATTCTAAATGTTTGTCCTCTATCAAAATGTATTAGAATTCAAGTTTTAAGGTGTTATTCCCCTCCAAGGGGAATGTGATGTTTTCCACTCAATGCATCTTTTCTTTTCTTCTGGTTTCCATTAGTTCACTTTCAGCAATTCAGATCATTCTTTGAAAAAGCTAATTCTTTCTTGTGGGAATTAAGTTATACAGTATTGTTTCTTTGGTATTTGAATATCCATCTGAAATACTTGAGTGCTGAGTACCACGTATGGTGTTTTTCAGAAGAACTGCCAAATTACACATACTTACTCCTTAAGAGTATTTTGAGTCAAAACACTAGATATTTAGAGTCTGGCACTCTGAGTATTCAGTAGCTGTTATGTTTGCTGTGAAATTAATTAGCTTTAATAGAGCGAGTCGAGCAAATGGAAATGCCATCCATGTACCAGTTAAATGTTAGCGTAAATGAAGGATAATGGTGGTATTTTGTAACAAATACAGCATATATTTTAACACTCTTTTCTCACTTTCCTGTAGCATTTTCCATGTGCTCGTCCTGAACGTAGCAATTGTAGGAGCTGGAGTAGCAATGGCAAGATTTTATCCAAATATAGGAGGTATCATAAGGTGAGTGTTGCTTGCACAGTGAACTTGCCTGTGGTGTTGCTGCATGTTTGCCTCTTGATGTTGAAAAGGAACGGTATGAGTGCAGGTAATTGTATCTTTATATTTTGTGAGGCTCACGCCTTTTTAAGTTGTAAATAATGATTTAAAAGTATAAACAATCAGCTTATCTTAAGTTCTGACAAGCAGCTATCTGTAAGTGTGCCTTTGTGTCTGAGGTGATTGGGATGATTCCCTGAGTTTCACTGGAGCTGTATCTGAGGACCTTGTAACTATACACATGAAAGAATAAAGTGTCAGTAGAAAAGTTGCTAGGTTATTGTGTGGCTTCTCTCAAGTTTTTATTTTGTGTTAAGACCATTTGAAGCTGTTTTGAAAGTCCATATTAAAAATCCAAGAAAGCAAGTAACTTAAAAGGGAAAAGTGACGTAAAAGTTGTACTTGTAAATGATACCATAATTTAGCATGTTAATAAACACCTAGGATTTCTCTAACTGAGAGAGATTAGAGGAAATAATCTAATGAGTTTTATTTTCTACATTTGACACCACCATATTTGTAATCATTGTCATTCATTCCTAGTTTGCATCTTTCCTACAGCAGCCAGGAGAGGGAGGTGTTTAAAAATATAGACATTTGCAATTATAAAACCAGAATGACAGGCTTGGGTCTGACCAGAGTAGCAAAATAACTTACTTTTGCTCAGTGGCTGAACTTTGAGGTTTTTTCCATTTCCTTTTTTTTTTTTTTTCTACCTCTCCTTTTAGTGAATATTTTTGTATTCCAGTAATAGAGATGGTCTGGTTATTAGTTCTAAATGAATATCATGCAATACATTTCTGTATTTGCAAACTGATCCTGACCTCTGCTAATGTGTGCATACTATGCATAGTAGCCAAACATTTTGAACAGTGAATTTCGAGCTGATAAATTTAATATACAGTCTAACTTGGGTATTTGCTTGTTTTGTGTTGCAGACAGTTACTCTGTATTGTGATGTTTCCTCTATCTACAAGGAATGTCCAAATATTTGAAATAAAATATGGTTTTAGTTAATAATGCACGTTTGGCTGCAGTATAGCTTAGTAGGTGGAAACTCACAGTGGGAGAAAATAGTGAGAAGGTTTTGGTAAGCAAGGGAGTGGTTAGAAAAAGTACAGTTAAATGTTTCACTTGCTGTGGTTACCTCCATGTTACCAGGAGGGCACGTTGATCTTTTCAGGTCTGGAGAATGGTTTGCTAGGAGCTCATTAAATAAATAAAACTAAAAGTTGCAGATTCAGGAGCATTTCTGTGCTTACATGCTTTAACATGTGTCCTCTGGTGGCTGGGGTGCAGTGAGATTTGCAGTTCTGACAGTAAAGGGTGCCTGACAAAGGATGCACTGTCCAGTCTTTTTCTGTTGCATGTTGACAAATTTCCCCAAAGAAAGTAGAAATATCGAGTCAAAGATAGGGCATCAGTCCCCAGAAGCATCTGGGGATGTGACTGAAACATCAGAGGCATGCCAGAGTGCAGGTACAGGGGAGCTGGGGGCTGAGGAACACAGAGGAGGATAATTAAATGCTAGGGAAGGAGGTGAAAGACAGCAAGGAACAGAAATTGATGTTTAGCGACCACGGATAGTTGTTGTTCAGCCAGACTGTTTATTCGTTTGAGGGGGGGAAATAACAACAAGAAATAAGAGTTAACGCAAAGCATTCTTTTTTCTTTTTTTTTTTTTCTTCTTCCCCTCTTCCTCCCTTTCCTCAGATACTCTGGAGCAACATGTGGTCTGGCCTTTGTATTCGTGTATCCGTCCCTCATCTACGTGATCTCCCTGCATCGTGCTGGGCAGCTGACGTGGCCAGCATTGATCATTCACATCTTTATAATCCTCCTTGGACTGGCTAATCTGATTGCACAATTCCTATTGTGAAAATTCCCCCTTCTCCCTGTGGCTGTCACAAGTGGTACTGTGACATTTGGCAACAGCCTTGAGCAACACTGTCACGCGTGAGAAGGAACAGTCCTCAATATGATCTTCTTGAGAAAAGCTGCACCTTTGAAACAAATTCAAAACACATCTTTCAGGCGCTTGACAGGAAACCTGTCACGCTCCTCTAAAAACACAATTTTATGAGAAGTTAAATGGTTCAGATTTGAGTGAGTTAGTTCTCCTGGTTTTGTTGAATGTACATCAAAGATTGATGAAGCTCAAATATTTTGATTTTTTACAGCACACGTCTCAAAACACACAGCTTTCAGCCTCAGGCTATAGAACTCTTTCCTCCAAAGGAACTGTCCTTACCTTTATTAACAAACATGCTTTCACAACATTGTTCAGTGGCTGTTTGAAATGCTCTTTTGTCGCAGTTATTTTCCTGTTTTATTTGGGAAATGAAGAAATTATTGTCTTTCCTTTTTTTTTTTTTTTTAGGTTAATTTATAGTCATTTGGGTCAAAATGCACTCTTAATTTTGAATATGCTATTAAATTGTTTTGGCAATATTTTTCCTCTAGGAAATTCCAACTAAGAGAAACAATAAAGTCATGTCTCAGTGTTTTATTCAGAACCAATGTGTACACAAGTTATTTGTGATCTTACAATGAAAAAAGTCAGGAGGATAAAAAAAAATTAGAACAAGACAATTAAAATTAGAATTCCAGGCTTGACCTCACTTCAACTCTGTTAACTGGGCTATTATGTGCTGTGAAGTTGTCTTGTCAGGAGTTGCATGTGGTTTTATGGATGCATGTTGGACACAATATTTATCACAGGCTTGTTCCCTCCCTTAGAGGGTCTTACTTTCGTGGTCTCTCACTATGCTTTTCCACTACATTACTCTCGGCATTTTGGATGTGAACAGAGAGACAAAGCTAGTACTCTTCAAAACTGTGGACTAAATCAAATAATTTAAGTTTCAGATAATTCCTAACAGAAGGTGGAAGAATCTGGGAAGGGTTTTGTTGTGTTTTTTTTTTTTAACTTCTTGTTTACTAACTGAAGAGGGTGTACATGCATACGCACACAGACACCGTCCCTCACCTGCTGTCTGTGAGTCGGAGTCTTAACCTGAAACACACAATAATTAAGTTGCCAGACGCTACTGGAATGTCATCTGTTCTGGTTGGAGAGAGAGTAAAAACTCTTCTTTGTACAGAATTCCAGTGTATTAAAATAATCAACAAATGTATAATAATGGAAAGAGGACTCCGAGCAATGCTAAATTCCAAAGTAAGTAAACGAGGAAAAACATTGGAGTGATGCAATGTTTGTGAAGTAGGAGTTGAGTTGGGAAAGATAATTACATTGCACTATAAGAGTTTGTGTTTTCATCAGAAAGACAGTGAAAAGCATAACCTAGATAATATACTGTGCTTCTCTGGTAAATTATATGAATTTTTGTAGTAATAATGTAAATCCTCCATTTGTTTGAGTTAGGCTCTTCAGACTGTGTAAAGGACACTTGACTTGCATAAGTGTCATAGAATCATAGGGTTGAAGGGACCTTTGGAGATCATCTAGTCCAACCCCCCTGCCAGAGCGGGTAGGGGGGGGGGGGGGGGGTGTCCTTTGTTTGTCCTTTGATTTGTATGAAATAGAGGATCATATGAGTTTGGAATATTATCTGCAGAATATAATAATTATTTCAGATTCTCACTTCTTTTCTTGTGGAACTTCTTGTGCCTTTAAATCAGAATTGGAGAATGGGTCCATCATCTGTTCTGTATTATAGAGAAGTATTTGCCCCATCCTGGTCATTTTCCCTGTGTGTACTCTTATCTTCCACTGCTTGGTTTACTTACTCTCTAGGGCATATCTGTCCACCCTTTTCACTGCCTGACAGTGAGCATATCTTGCAGGGCCGACACCACTAGTCCTGGCCAACACATCTGTTTTTTAGGGACATGGGTCTGGCCTCTCCCATAAAATACTTCCTTGAATGTCTAGGTAGTCATCACTGCGTGTAACTTGATGGCTGCATTCCCTCAACGTTCTCAGCAGTGTATTTCACCAATTAAACCTGTACTTTTTTTTTTTTTTTTTACTTTCCAACAAACTTCCTCTTCTTTCCAACAAATTTTACGAACTTATGGTTCCACAACTGTAGTATGTTGCTAAACCCTCCACAGTTGTTTGGTACAGAAGTACTTGAACAGCAAAAGGAAAGGACGAAAGATGCAGGATGTCAAGCATCATTGGCTCATTCACATTAAGCTCTTGTGCTTATTTATTGTAGATTCAGTGCTTAATTTAGGTACAAACCCTGAGGAGTGCAGGTACTTCAATTTGATTATGTCCTTCCATGCTCCGTCTGGATCTGATTCTATGAGTTCCTTGCCATTGAAGCAGATGGTAAAATGCTGATCAATTATAGTAGAATTAAATTCTGTTAGGATCTAGTAGTTCAATGGAAGTTCCCAAGTACAACAGAGTTCACGGTCAAGTGTCTTAATTGCGTCTTCTATCTGTTTGTCTCTTCTCCAGTTGTGCAATGTACAATGATTTGAGTTAATATTTAGAAGGAAATTATTCTGTAGCTTTCTAAAAGCCTGTTTAACTCTGGGTTACAGAAATAGGGTCTTGCTGCACTGTTTATTTATACAGGCCTTTAACAACTTTGATTTGAATTATAAGTTGAGAAGTATTAAAGTGATAACAAATATTTCATTACAATACATTTCCTTATGAGAACATTTTACTAAATGCAGCTGAGACATTCACAAGTGTCAGAAGTAAGTTAGGAGTGTGTAAGTAGAGTGGCATTTTCTGAGTTTTTTTTCTTTGTCGACAGTCAACATCCTAAGTTAAGTAATTTTTTAAAATCTAATGGCAACTTAAATGGTCTATAAGACCAGAAGTAGATTGCAGTGTCTCTTTTCATGCTTGTGCAACCTGCAGTGATAGCCAGCTAATTCCAATTCCATATGTTCTCTGTTCCAGCAAGTCATCATGTGATTTAGTGGAGCAGAAAAAGTAATATATGGACCCAATGGTGTATTGTGAAATGTAATTTATTACCTTCTCATAGAAGAAAAATAATTTCTGCTGGAAATACTGATTTCTGTCTTTACATTTGAGCTTTACTGGAGTAAGCTATGAGGTGAAATACTGTCAGCCCTGGGCATTGAGCAAGAATCTAAAGTTTTCTCCATAACAGTACCAGGCTCTTTGTTTGGCACCATCCCTACCTCATTGCAGTCTGAAAATCCAGCCCTCCATATTATGTGGTAACTCTGTGATGCAAGCTGAAGTTTTCATTGCATGAGTCTCAAGCAGCTGTAATCATCTGGGCTGATACCATCAAGCTGAAATCCAGATCTCAAGATATATAAGGCATTAACCCAGCATGACTTTTAGACATTGCCAAAGCATCAGTAGCCAGGGAAATTCCCAGGAAGCTCCAAGAGCAGTTGTGGACATGCCTGTGTGGTGAAGTTGTGGACGTGTCTGTGGCTGATTACCCACAGTCTGGGCACCAGGACCAAGGGATTACTTTTTCAGTGGGAGCTTTGTGGTGAACAGAAGTAGTTGTACTTTCTAAGGACAAGGGCAGATGATGGGGCTTTTATGTCTGCCTTCTGCCATGATGAGAGAAAGAATTACTTTCTCCATGTCCATGCTTGTACTAACCTTGTTGCCTTCTCTGTAATGGCCTAAAATCATCTGTTCCAGTTCCTTAATGTTATTGTGGTCCTTCCTTTCAGCTTCTAGAAGTCTTCAAAATCTCTCCTGTGCTTATTAGTTTTCAGTTTCCCCTTGCTCTTCCAGTTACTCACCTGCATCCGTTCCTTCAAATCAATTTTTCCTGTTCTCTCTGGATTAATAATGTAATGTTAATGTATTAAATCCTTTAGGTCAAATGATCTGCGCGGTAAAAACGAGCATTTGGGATTCAAACGTTCTATCATTTAAATGGAGAGCCTCAGGGAGGACATTTTATGTAACATTTCCTTTTTTCTTAAAATTATTAGGGGATTGGAACATCTCTCTTATGAGGAAAGGCTGAGGGACTTGGGTCTTTTCAGTCTAGAGAAAAGAAGACTGAGGGGGAATCTTGTCAATGCTTATAAATACTTAAAGGGAGGGTGCCAGGGGGATGGGACCAGTCTTTTTTCAGTGGTGCCCAGTGACAGGACAAGAGGTAACGGGCACAAACTTGAATATAGGAAGTTCCATCTTAACGTGAGGAGGGACTTCTTTACTTTGAGGGTGGCAGAGCACTGGCACAGGCTGCCCAGAGAGGTTGTGGAGTCTCCCGCTCTGGAGACATTCAAAACCCACCTGGACACCCTCCTGTGCAACTGCTGTAGGTGACCCTGCTCTGGCAGGGGGGTTGGACTAGATGATCTCCAGAGGTCCCTTCCAACCCTGACTATTCTTGGTTCTGTGAAAAGTTCAGCCTTTCGAACTCCATGTACAAAAAGTATGTAAAGATACTGACATTTGGTTGCAATAATGGATACTTTGTCAGATTGCCAGTTTTCCTGCCCAGGCTCCAGACTGCCCCCTCCTCCACCAGGTTTCTGCACATCAGTTGCCTTTTGATTACATGATCACGTAACTTTTTTTCCATAGGGTGTCATCTTGAGAGTGCAAAGGTTACAAGCACAATTGGCTCCCTATCATTGCTCAGAGCTGTCATCTCCTAAGTTTTGAGTGCTGGACTTTGGGCAAATGTTAATTAACATGCAAGAATATGCAGTCAGCCCTAAGATTGCTTAAAACTCCTTTGTGGCACACGTCCCTCCAGCATGGCTTAACAGCGGAAAGCTGAGAGGCAGCAACAGTATAACTGAATGTGGGAGCTGCTATGGGAAGGAGGAGAGACTTCCCAGAGAAACTGAGACAGTCGGATCTTTGATACACAGTCTGCGCTCTGGGAAGGCTCAGAGACTCGGCTGTACATGCAGCCAGACTGATGCTGCAATGGCAGTGTTCTGCAGCGCAATGGTAGTAAGGGAGGTGAGAGATAGGGGAGCCTCTGGAAAGCATATTTTTGCCTTTCAGGACGTTTTTGCTACAGAGGACAACTGCACTAAACATCTGTCAAGATTATAATGGATATGAAGGCACCTGAGGAAAAATAACAATGTGAAAAGGATTAGTACTTGGGCAATAGCTTATACCATCTGTAACCAGAAAAACAGTGTCGCTCTCACCTTCAGTCAGAAGCAGAAATTAATTTCCATGGGCAGGTCATTAAATTTGGGGGCTGTCTTCAGTAATGAAAATGCCTACTTTAGGAGAGCTCTTGGTAACTTCCTAATAGGAAATAAAATATTAATTAATGATATGCAAAGTACTGATATGTTTGTTTTAGCTCATTGTGCCATGCTTGGTGGTGCAGTACAGTGTAAGCTTTTCCTGCTGAGTTGGTATTCTGTGAGGTTGTAGTCATGATCAGCGTACTTAATTTCTTCTGCAGTTGAGAACACCATTAAAGTTTTCTTGGAAAGGAACAGGACTCAACTTGCCAGATCTTCTCTCTACCTCTCACTCCTGTAATTTGATGGCAGAACCAGTGCTACATAACTGTTGCTCTGTGGTCTCTGTATTTCCAAACACTAACTGATCTGACCAGGGCAGGAAGGGTCTCTTTCTTCTTTCAAATTTACCTAATTATGGTTTTTCCCATATACCTCCTTTTTGTAACCCTGAAGTAGGTTAAACGGTCCAGATGAAAAATGTGGCTTTATAGAAAACATTTTTTGGTCCCTTCTTAGTATGTTTATATTGCAACTTGGCTAAAGCTCATTGAATTATTTCCAATAGCCCAAAGACTGTTTAAAAACTGCTGTCCATGTGTTTCTTTTCATCATTGTTTGAATGTTCTTTTTTCAGTTCCGTGGACCTTGTTCACTTCTGACATTTCATTAAACTGTTAGAGGAAGTTGAGATTAGTCAGGTCATTTCAAATCAACACAGCAAAGTCATTCAGCTGCAATATGAGGGGAGGAGAAATGCCTACACACTGAGTTCCAGGCTAGCTACTAAATGCCACACCAAACAGAGACATTGTCCCCACTGCCCAGCTGGCTTCATCTCTTAGAGCAAAAGGAGATTGTATTATGAAATTAGCACAGGGCATTCAAAATTTCAGGCTGGTTATGGGAGGAGAGGGGAGGCTGTTTTGCATTGAAGGTTGTTTTTTTGTTTACCTCCTCAGTGAATGTCTATTTTTTGTATACAGATGTCTAATAAGAGCCCAGGTTGGGATACCAAGTTAGCGTAAGCAAACTCAGGGACACCCCTTCACCTTCCAGCATAACAGTTCAAGGGGTCTGGGCAGGTACAGGGTGGCAGAGGCAGTGACAATGAGTCCGCTGATGCTTTGTGGGTTTAGGATTTGGGAGAGCTCATGTTCACTCTGCATCTCTTTTCCTATAGAAACGAAACACACTTTACTAGAGAAGGCTGAATCTCACCTACCCTGTCTGCAGTCCTTTGGCTTGAGAAGGAAGATTTGCATAACTAAAGTCCTCTGTTATGGAAATATAGCTGGTATTTAGGGTGCAGCCAGATTGACAACAGTGGGCAAAACATCATACCCTGCCTCTGAAAGTTACCGCGGGCAGTTTACTCTTGCCTGGGAAACTGCTGTCTTCTTCCTGAGATGAGATTTTTTCAGCCCTTGAAACCACTTTGTGTTTCTTTATGGTTACTAACTCTGTAACTATTTTTACAGTGGTGGTTCAGGTGTGTTTTCTTGTCTGTCCTGTTGATACGTCATACACCAAAGAAGTGAGAAGTTAGGGGTAACCTCCGTGAGCCAAACCCCAGCTGGTTGTGATTTCTTCTCTGAATAATTAGTTGGGATATCGAAGGTGTAACAAAATTTGCTATTCTTAATGCTGGGAGTGGGGTTGGATTTTTTTTTAAACCAACTGAAGTCTGGCCTAAAACAATATTGGTCTATGAAAACAGTGAGTTGCAACTGCATATACTGTTCCTCCTCCTACTCCAACAGAAGAAAACAAGTTTAGTTAAAAAGATGACAGTCTTTGCACTCTGCGTGCACTTGTTTATACCACAGGCAGCACTTATTTTCTGCAGGCAGCCGGCCACCCCATCATAGCAATTGCAATAAATGATGGGCTAGAGCTCCTCCAGAAATACACTCTCACCTAAAGGTGCATGGTTTTTTATTCCTTTCCTGTCTTTTTTCATAGATAACTCAGATGCCCAATGAGACCCTTTCAGACAGGTCTGTTCACCTGATTTGCACCTTGGTAATAAATTGCCATTTAGTGGCATCAAAGGAGTATGTATGTGACCACAGGCTCCCACACCTTCCCTGGGAGCTTATGAGGCTGTCCCAGTTCATTCCACAGTGAAATCTGCCCTCAATCCCCATCCACACTGGAATGTCTATACTTACCTCCCAGGCCAAACTGCAAGTAAACTTCAACCATTGGGTAAACTTGTTAAAAACCTGGCTTCTATGGTTTTATTGTGAGAGCACCACACAGTTTTCTTTAGCACATGACTGAGGCTTTTACCTTCATCCCATGTGTTTATACAGGGAAAATCAGGCCATTGGACGGCAGAATGTTTTAACATTGCATATGCTTCCCAGTGCACCCTGCCTGAAGCAGGTCTCTTAACAATTAATCTGATAAAGAGATCTTCTGTGTTGAATCAGGGATAGAAATACATCAACTTTGCTTTACCCAGTATGTGAAATGTCTGGAAAAAATTCACTGAAAAGTAAGATCCATAAGAAAGACAACTACAAAAAGAGAAGCTTTAAAAGTCATCAGAATGCACATAAACAAAATTTTCTGGCAAGGGCAGCCTAGTCCTCTGGCTTACTTGGGACGGCTGCCATCAATAGGAATCTTTCCCTTTGCTTTCAATGGGCACTGATTCAGACCGTGGAGAAATTGCTCTTGAAAAGATTTTGGCAGTTAGGGGAAGATTCCATCAGAAACAGTGGGACTCAGCTTTCCACACAAGAAGCTGGGTGTCCTTTCTGCAGCTGTTATTCAGGTGCAGTCGGACCTGCATCACAGTTCACATGCTATGTTGTTGAGTGTGATATCACAGATTTACCTTTAAAAAAACTCACTGAAAAGATGAGTACCAAAGTAAAACCAGAATATAAATGGGAAAAGCAATTTGATTTTTTTTTAATTTTTTTTTTTTGTGCAGTGTTAACTCATACAGGAAAAAACAGAATACCTTTGAAGTACCCTTAGCTGGCTACTGCATCCCAGGGTGGATCTTGCTTTTCTTTGACTCCTTGGGCAAAAATTTACAAGCACTCTGGGATTTGTGTGTAGTTGCATTGCTGCTCCCCTATGTACTTGTTCTTTGCCTGTTAGTTATTTGTCAGCAGTGTTTCTCTGTGGAGTATTTTATAGCACTTGAACCACATGGAAAGTATGCACCGAGCTGAACCCGCTAAATCTGGTGAATAATCCGTTGTGTGTAGATGCTGTTATGTATTTCTGGGGAAGAAAAAAAACACTAAGGGCACTCTGTCCTCTTCAAAAACACTTGTAAGGAATGGTCCTAGAGCTTTAAAAGATCCTCCCTTTTCTAAGTGCTGTGTGAATTTCCATGCAGTTCACTACCTTCGTTACATACTAGAGCCACAAACCTCAAGCCAGCAGACAGCTGGAGAGGAGCTGTGAACTTTTTTGACCACGTTTATTTTAAAATGTTAAGTCAAAGTATATATAAGGTCACAGAAGACTCAGAACTCAGTTTTCTGCCACGTGATTCTCCATCAACTGCACCACTTGTCCATTGTATCACACTACTTTTCAGAGAAACTAATCCAGTTTTGCTTAACCTAACTACCAACTATCCCTGTTCTGGCACTCCCAATTACAGTTATTTTTCAGCGAATGAATAAATAGTTGCGTAGCCCACTGGGTATCTCTGCAGAGCCACTGACCTGTGCAACACAAGTAGAAAGAATCTCTTTTGGGGATCTAAAGGCCTAAGCACTCACGTTCTGGTGCTGACCTGTTTATAGAGGGCACCACTAGGTGTGCCTGACACACAAATAACGTGCATCTATCTGCTGTTGCTTGAACCCCTGAAGTACACGTTGCACTCTTTTGTCGTGAAGTTTGCCCATGCTGGTCTGTGATCAGTTGCGTCGTACAGCCACTTTGATATCCAGTCCACCAAGAGGATGAGTGTGTGACAGCAGTCAACTTGACATCCCGGTTCTCAGGAACAACAAAACGTTATGGTTCTAGCTCTAAGGATTTTGGTCTCCTGTTATGTATTAGCCATGATGGCCTGAGTGCATTCATGAGGTATGTTTCCCACTGGCAGTAAAGGGGAGGAAGCAGTCGCGGTGGGCTGGTACAATATAGGTACACACAGCAGAAGCTGCTCAGGCTATATCCAGTTTCCATCCATTCATACCTGATGGGGGTGCCCTCCAGCTGGCAAATACATCATCGCTGTTAAACTTGGTATAACCCTGTGGGCTGATTTGCTGTTCCTCCTTCAGGAACTTTCAAAAGAGGATACAATGATGGCTTACTGAGCACACCAAAGCTGTAGAAGAAATAATAGGAAATTAATAGAAAATGGGCATGCAGTGGCAAAAGCTACCTCAGGACATGTGCAGTTCCACCCAGAAACCTAAAGGTGCAGAGACAGAGGAAAGCATTGTGTCATTGTTTCCATCTTCTTACCACTCACAAGAGTATTAGTAAGATACTCCCAAGCTTCACCAATCTCTCACTGCGGCCAGGTATTCAAAAGCAGTCAGCCAGATATCCTGAAGCACTACGTACTCCCATGGAGCCAAGTTAGAACTATAAAGCGGTAAGTGAATGACCTCAGTGCAGGAGAACTGAATTTCTTCAAAAATTGTGCAAGTCGGGCAATCAAGCGTGCAAATCCATCACACAGTGCACTTATGTAGCTGATGCAAAAGTCTATGCAGTCTCTTAATGCTCCATATTGGACTATAAACCTTATGAGACAAATGGAGTATGTTACTTATAAAGCTGTAGGCAATACGGTATGAAAAGTCATTCTCCTTAATAAATTATTTCTATGCTTTTAAAGTTGCGGGTCCTCAACAATATATAGTTTTGTTTGCTAATATTAAATGAATCCTTCTTGGAGGAGATGGATTCTGTCGGCTGGCCCTCCTCACAACTCTTAAGGCCGACATCATTAAATAAACTGAAACAATTTGAACTTTGTAGACTTTTTCTGCTGTGAAACAACTGTTATAGAAATGGCATTTAAGAGTGTGTCTTTTCTGCCTTCAAGAGTTTTGGAGTAGTCCTCCTTTTTCAGTTTCAAGATGACCAAATAGTTCCAGTAATTTCTGATCTCCCTGCCAGTTTATTATTAGTGCAACTGGCTACAAACCAGCTGATTGATGTCAGTCTCATAATAAAGAATGACAAAGCTACACAAGGGTCCCATGAGAAACTGAAGAAGGAAGATCAAACACAATTGTAAATATGTGCAAGAGACTACAAGGTCTCTGGCAAAAGTTTTACTGCTTTTTATAGCACTGCTTATTCAACAGGTTTTCCTTCTTTTCTCTTCCTTTCCCGGGTGTGTGCATTTTGCATTGTTCTCTGTTTTGTTGTTTGGTTGTTTGGGTTTTTTTAATATGTCATGTAATGGAGTATATGAATATTCTTATGAGTCCATAACTCTTTATTTAATATGACTCATGAATATATCCCACAAGGTAGAGCATCCCTAATTATTTGCTGTGTTGCCAACTGCAATCTTAGGTTTGCATCTTGGAGTTATATAAATGAATCATAATTGTGAAGAAAAGCCATGTTTTCCAAAGCTGCAGCAGCAATTTTTCCAGCTATTGTGTGCACAGGAATGTGGCTGCACACACCCAGAGATCTCCAGACATCAGCAAAGCTTATGGATCCTGTCAGCTGCAGAACCAGAAACTAAGCATTATTATAAAGGACACCCATGTCCTTCCCTCATCTTTCAGTAGGTCCGTTCTCAACTTAGCCTTGTCTGATTTTGCAACTAAATTTTTAAGAGTGGTGTTGTAGAAAGGGCATTGCAAAAAGACAATTGCAGAAGTCTATCTGGATTATCTGAGACAGAACTAAAACAGATTATACAGATTATAATCTGGTTCTCCTAGACTTCTTAGCAGTAGGTTAAAAAAGATACCAGATTTAGGTTGCTCTTCGTTACTGTGTCTAGGTTTTACTGCCCTGCCATTCAGGATAGGTTCTTGAAGGGAGAGTTATATCCCCAAGAGTACGATCTGTGGAAACCATCATTGCTAAAAAAATAATTGTGATTTAGCCAGCAAGAATGCCATAGAACCTTAAGGAAATGCTGTAGGAAATGCTGTAGGGAGTTATTCACCTCAGTCTGAGCTGCAGGGACATGGCACGTCACTCTTCTCATTATAGCCAAGAAAAGCTGTTGTGTTTTCCGTATTTACATCTAGTCCGTTCAGGGATAAAGCTGTACTTATCTGAGCTGTCCCTGGGATCCAGTACAACATACTCTACAAATCAGTACATCTCCACAAAAGACATTTGGACTTCTGCATTCAGAAAAAGTGTTTAGAAGAAAATTTGTTTTCATCTCATTCTCCATTGCCTGAACTGTATCTTTACTGCCATCTGTGCTACCCTGCAGGTGATAAAAAGTTTCCACCCTTCAGGCGATATGAATATGTAAAGCATTCCAGCAGATTCAAATATCATCTTGCCTCAATGCAAACCTACAAAGGTGGGTTTCCAGCACATATTAGGCAACACCTGACCTTTGAAAAATTCACCCTATCTCAGCAAACAAGTAAAGTGCTCTGGGGAAAATTCAAACTTGACTCCTGCAAGCCAGACTATCAATTCAATTAAATTGCCTTTAGGGTACAATTTCTTATTTTCAGATTTCCACATGGTATGAAACAGTCACATTTACAGAGGGCAGAAGTTTTACTTCCTTTCCTAGGAAGTAACATAGAGCCTCGTGATGCCTTTTGTTCAAGGAAACCACCAGTACATTAAAAGGAAAGGAAAAAAAAAAAAAGCACAGAAAAGAGGCTTTTGCTATTCTTTCTTCATATTTGTGGTGGCATCTAATGATTAGAGAAGGCCCCAGATTTTTGATTGCAGTCTTACTCCAAAAGATTTCATAGAATCATAGAATCATAAAAGGGTTTAGGTTGGAAAGGACCTTGAAGATCATTGAGTTCCAACCCCCCTGCCATAGGCAGGGACACCTCCCACCAGACCAGGTTGCCCAAGGCCACGTCCAGCCTCGCCTTGAACACCTCCAGGGATGGGGCCTCCACAACTTCTCTGGGCAGCCTGTTCCAGTGCCTTACCACCCTCAGAGTGAAAAACTTCTTCCTAATGTTAACCTAAACCTGCCCTCTTCCAGTTTAAAGCCATTCCCCCTCGTCCTATTGCTACATGCCTGAGTAAAAAGTCCTTCCCAGCTCTCCTGTAGGCCCCCTTTAGGTACTGGAAGGCCACAATGAGTTCTCCCTGGAGCCTTCTCTTCTCCAGGCTGAACAGCCCCAACTCTTTCAGCCTCTCCTCATAGGAGAGGTGCTCCAGCCCTCGGATCATCCTCGTGGCTCTCTTCTGGGCGTGCTCCAGCGGGTCCATGTCCTTTTGGATGTGATCATTTCAGTCAAAGCTCAACGCTGCTATTTCTTTATTATTGCCCTTTCCTCTACTTCATTTACAAACTGCAGTAAACATCTACATAGACAGTTCAAGACTTCCCAAAGGCTGAAATGCTTCTCTTTAGCAGTAAGACCCAGGAAAGAAAAAAGAGGGGAACTGAGAGAAATCCGCTTGTGGAGTAGACAAGTTCTCGCTCCCTGGTATCAGTGAATCCATTCATGCCTGTATGGGTAAGGCCAATACTTGTCATTCTCTCCACTTTGCCTTCCTTCTCACCCCTCCCCATGGTTTCCCATGCCTCTAAGAGCTTGTCAAACACACAGTGCAAGGAGGATCCACAGGAAAGGTCATGTACTCTTAAGATATAATCTGCATTAGGTACTCTAAGAAAGAGAAAACACGTACAGAGAAATGCTCCCTTCCAGCTTCCTGTTCTCTTTTTGTATCTTAGAGTCCAGGTCCCCAGAGCTAAACGTTAATCCAACTGAAAATTCTTGTAACCAACTGGAACGTCACAGAAATGTAGAAGGTAAGTGCCAATCTTTATACATGGTCATCAGGTCAGAGATTAATTAGACTTTGCCATTTGTAAGAGGATACTGATGACTACAAGGAATTGGGACATTTGTTTTACATCTGTTTGTAACAACAGAAGCTCCAGCAGTACAGTGGTCGCCTAACTCTGAATTGGGGCAGTGGTTCAACACTGACTCAGAGGGAAGTGTGCCAGCAGCACCACTGAATGTGCATTACATATAATACAGCAGGAAATTTGGACAGCAACTTGTTATAATACTGTTTTGGAAATGCGTGAGTCACTGTGTTTCTGGAATCTGAATCTTTCTCAGCATGTTTTTATGCTAGATACACTGTCATGTTGTTTGAGAAAGCCTGAAGGGCCGATGCTGAGTTAGTTTATCCATGATCTTCAGACTAGAATACTCTAATCCATCTCTGTCATCTTTCTTTCTGTTTCCAAAAAACCAGGATGCAATCCACTATTTTCTTCTATTGTGAAATATTATTTAAAACACTTTTGTAATTGATACTAATCTCCTCCTTTATTAGAGCAACCCACTGAGCCTTTCACCTCAGCTGTTGGCACTCACTGACTTCTCTGATGCTTTCAGATAAGGCCCCCCACTTCTTACTCCTTCACACCACCGTGCATAGAGTACTCCTTCTCTGTTCCATTTCAAAAGGTTTCTTGCAAGAATAACACCACCTATAAAATCACATAGACACTCTGCAGTAACTAAACATGCCAGGGGATGCCTCTGCATTTCCTTTGCTTCCTTTCTCCTCTTCTCCTGCTGACAGTTGTCTCTGTCTCCAACGCTGCAGCCCTGTCTCTGCAGGCTTAGGATCCAGGTATCACTGAACTGCACTCATGGCAGAACGTCACTCCATCTAATGAATGTCATAATTTGTCTACAACACCTTGGCATTATTTTTCTTCTTAGACAAGAATCTAGCACTGAACTGCATTGCAATTAAAATAGTTTTATTTAATCTGATAAATCCAGGTATGCACACACACGCACTTTTTAATGAGACACTAGAATAGAAGTGTATTCCAAATTATCAAAGTGCAAGAAAAATCAACAACATGGTTGTGCTAGAAGCAGGCTGCAGAGGAGAGGGAAGCTTCCTATCTTGCAAACAATTGCACGTGTTGGATTGAGCATTTGAGCAAACAAGTCTCAGCACAGATGAGTAAGATTAAAGAAATGCACTTAGGAAGAGTCAGGGCTGAAGACTGACAGCTCTGTGATAGTGTCCATCCTGAGTCTGATTCACAAAGTCTTCAATGCCCAACAGGCTTTTTAGGTATCAGCACTTAGTCGTATTCACAATGTCTGTGACCCAACCCTGCAGGCATCTACAGGCATCCCTGGAGTCATAAGAGTGCTCAGTGCCTACCTGACAGGTGAGAGCACGGGATATGCAAAAAACTGGGATTCTCCAGTCTTTGTCACCTGCTGATCCTGGTCAAGCAGGAATAGCCAGAACATGCCTAACCGTCCCTTGAAACACAGCCAGGAAGTAGTCAGGTTATGTCCTGCCCACATCTGGCAGTAAAAGCACTCAGCTGAGAGATGGGAGATTTGGGAAACTGAGTTCCCCCTGCTTTTCCACAACACAGGTGGAACAGACTTACAGCAAAAGCTACAGTCTCTCAGAGATCTTCCTAATCACCAACCTTACAGAATCATTTCTCTCAGTTGTCTTTAGATGTGATAAAGTCAAGTGGGTTCTTTACCATATGGAGTTGATGCCTGATTTTTTAACAGGTGTGGGGTTTGTTTTTTTTTTTTTCATTTTATGAAGTTAGTCATTTTTTTTTAAACAAGGATAGTACAAATGACTTGATAGAAAACAAACCATACCATGGACACATTTAGCAGATGTAATATTAGAATTGCATTGCACCACACACATATCACTTTTTATCAGGATCTAACAAGTTTATAGACCTGCCTTTATCCGCCTGTACTATGTCCCCTCCCACTTCTGCTTATAGCTTTCCTCTTAGCTCTTATTCTAGGAGCAGAGAAACACAGTGGTGAAATGCCACTCAGAATTTGTCACCTATATTGATTTATGGTTAAAAATTTTTTTAAAGACTGCAGGTAACTGGGCAACAAAAAGCATGTTCAGTCCTGGGTACCTCTGCCAACCTGCCGTGGCTGCTCCAATATAAGTTAATTTATCACATGCTTCATGGACTTTTAAGCAAAACAAAGATCAGGTTCATGATAAATGATTGCAGCACGTACCCTCTGCCAGCTGCTGAGTCTGGGATGGGATACTCCTCAATTGCCTATTTTTAGCAACCGCATGGCATTTTAATGCCTCTTAATTGCTTTAGTCATACAAAGTACGCACACAGTGAGCAGATTGTACCCTATTGATTTGTGCAAGGATTCTATGGTGAGGTTGCTCTGCTCTTGTATTTGTTTCCAGAAAACCAATACTGCACAAGGTAGCTGTCACACTGGCTTTTTATACTTGCATCATTTGTGTGTGTTCTGTAAGACGCTGTTTATAGGAGGAACCGTCCCAGCTGTTTATTGCTGATGTTGATGCACTGGTACCTTAATGGATCTTATCTGAAATAGTTTGGGTTTCCATCTGAAAGCTAGCAGTTGTGCTCAAGCTAAGTATGGCTGAACAAAAACTCCTGTCTGAGACTGATAATAGATTATTATTTATGAATTTTATGATAATAATAACAATAATAGCATTAGAGAAAGGAACAAGCTAAATCTGTGCCTTGAACCTATTCCCATGACAGTAGTATCTGAATCGCATGTCATTCCTGTGACATTTATCTTCACACTGTCTACCTGCAGTTCAGCAGTGCTAGCTTCTCCACCTGGGAGAAGAGAACGAACAGGGCACACGGTGCACGTTGGCTCATGGCTTGCATTCCCTGTTCAAGCCCAAGCTCCTTGAAAGCCCACACCACCTGTTTGTTGACTCACACTCTGACGCAAGCACGTGTGTGCACCAGGAAGGGAAACTCAACAACACTGTAATGCCGTTTGTGCTAGAAAATGAACCTGTCCCTCCCAGACACCGCCACTTAACCCTATGGCATTGCACATTCAAGTCCTCACTCCTCTGACATGGCTTAAAAAGAACGGGCCAAGCTGGAGGGATGTAAGCAATTCAACCAGGGCTCCCTGGAAATATGTGGGAGTGCTCATTCCTTAACAACTACACTCTTCGTCCTCACTTCTGGCAAATACGAAGCACAGTGAAGATCAGCATTATGTTATCCACTAGTCTTGAATTGGGAGAGTGATAGTTTGGGGGCATCATCCCAAATTTTCATCTTTTTTTCACAACATCTGTAGGTATGTATTTCTTCAGTACATTTGTGTTCCCCTCTGAACGTTTGCAAAGGCTGAAAAGTTAAAATAACATAGAGTGGTTTTAGTGCAGTGCACCACACATTGTTTCTATCATGTGAGAATTGCTTAACTGCGGTACACTTCAGCAGCACAATTTATTACAAACCTTGGAAGTCATTTCAGGAGCCCAAGGACCTCATGGACCTTGGACCAAGTTTCCGCAAACCGCTCAGATGTGCAGTCACTAGGCAGATGCCTGGAAACATGTGTTCTTGCACGTTTATCTGCTAATGCAAACGTCCCAGTGCAAGCATTAACACTCAAGAGCATTATGTGGATTTTAAACAATCCCTGGAAGAGTTGGGTCCCATAAAAGTTATTCTGACAGATATAATCCTTCTCCTCTCCTTTGCCAAGTGCTTGCTCTGACTACGGGAGCCAGAGCACATCAAGCGAGACTCCTGCCTGCTTCCAATGCTTCTGGTGCTCCAGACACTACAACATCCCTGCCCAGTGCTGACTTCACTCTTATTTTTATTGTTATTATTCTAGTTGGGAAAGAAGCAGCAATGTGGAAGGGAAAGATAAAAGAGGAGATAGGGGGATATTTTTATGCTTTCATCTGCACAGATGACTCGTATGGGACAGGTTTGTTCCTTGTCTCTCTTGGGATTAATGCCAGAAGGAGAACAGCAGCAAAATTAAGGCTCTTTTTGCTTTTGCTGCTGTGGAAAATAATACTTTCTTTCTTTCACCCTCCTCTGTGAGGTCTTTGAGGCAATGGCTGTGAGTATGTACAGCACATAGCACAATTGGCTTCAATCTTACTGGGGCCTCTCAGTATTAGTGTAATAAAAGTAAATACCAAGTGGTCAGGGCTTAATTATAATCTGGACATTCTGTACTCTGGCAATAGATTACAGGAGCCACTGACTTGTAACCTTAAGGCACTAAATCTACTGTTGGCATGAGGGTGAATCCATGCGAAGGGACAAGACAGAACAGTGATATCCCATGTTTCCTGCCCAGCGTGTAGGACGCAAACTAAGAGGAAGTGATTTCAGTAACCGAACGCTCTGTATGTTGGAGCAGCTCCAGCTGTGGCTTTTCGTGTTCAACTCTGATTACTATTTCAAGGAGTCCAGTACTATTTTATAGAAGATGGAGATGCAAAAGCTTTCATTGGATAATGATTGTATTAAGACCCAAATCCTCACATAATTCTTTGAGGAGGAACTCTAAATAATTAATGTTGCAATTATCTGTTGATTTATTCTCCTCCACCCTTAATTTTGTTTTGAGCAGGAGCTGACCCTGATCATGCTCTGTGAAGAATAATTTAGAGATGCAAGAAATAAATGTGCTCCACAGTCAGTACTGATGTGGGTTTCTTTCTGCCTTACTTGATTCTGCCAGCTTGAGGGTTTTGGTGACATTTTGCCTATTGTTATTTCACTTTCAAAGCCCACTCATAATTTATTTTTGTAGTTGCAATTATTTATATGCTAGGCTATTGTTACTGCATTATATCAGTGCAGAGAGATGTGTCCAAGGTTGAATTTTATCCAATATATTTATAATGTCTTAAGAAAACAACAACAACAAAGTGCTATGAACTTGTGAATAAATTCCTTTGGATTTGTGGCACTGGAAAAAAAAAAAATCACAAATTTGTGGAGCTGAAACAAAAGCAACATTGTCAACAGTAAGCTTGGCCTTAGCTTTGGAGTGTAGTTTTGGATTAATATGATTTATGAGTATTAGAGTAACGTCTGGAGGCTCAACTCACTGTGTTAGGAAATGCACAGTAAGCGACCATTGTTGTTCTGAAGACTTTTCAACATAAATGAGGAGAACTTGTGGAACTGAAGGGGCAGCAGTCAGGTGGTTCATCCACCTAGCAGAAGCATAAGAATTGGGCCAGGAAAAAAACTCAGATCTACTTCTCCATGGGTCTCTCTGCTTCTGTCTGGTCCCATGCTGTACTCCTTCCAGTGATACTTCTGCTGGTATCCAAGCCATCCTGAACTGGTACAGGACTGGGAGCTGCTGCCTTGCAACGGTTTCAGTGCAGATTGCTGCTTGTTTAAAGCACAGGGTGCCAGGGGTGGGACTGTTGCTGCTGAGCAGGGACAAGCAGCAGGAGCAGACACCTTAACTGCTGCACTGTGGAAGCACAGCTTTAATTAGCCAGTGAAGCACATGGAGGTGTACCGGGGAGAGGCGCAATGACACACATTTTCCTTCAAGCTTATCTTCTTCTATCTGTTGAAGTGGATGTGTGGCTATCCAACATAGACAGAACCAGGCACAGGAGGCTGAGTTACTGCTCTAGGCGTGTGATGTGCCAAAACTGGGTGCCTTTGATACATCATTGGCAAACTCTTCACTCTGCAACTGGTTTACCCTGTTGAAGTTCATCTCTTGAGATTCCCACTGCTGCCAGAGTTACCTCTGTTTTCCTAGCTGGTTTGGCTGGAAAGCATGACCACGAAGGGAAGAAGAGAGAGAGGAAATTGGAAGCCAGAGGACACAAATCCTGCAGCCCCTAAATCATTCCAACTTGCAGTAATCATAAGACTTTTTAATAAAAATTTCACTCAGTCATGAAGATTTTCTGAGTGCCCTTGAGATATTCTTTCTTTCAGAATCTATTATTGCTTCAGAGCAATATCGGTAATTGAAACAAATAATGAAATCCAATAAAGAGAAAACAGGGACAGTTTCTTAGCCTGAAGGCCAACTGGTAGAGCACAGCTGATGGCCACACAGCTGCATTTTCTTCCTGTCAAAATAGCATGGCTGCATGCAAAACTGCCATGGGGAATGCTCCCTGGCCTGTGCTAGTTAGTGCTGAACAGCACCATTTGTGAGCTAACACATAATAGTACAGACAAGCATGTGCCAGTACCTGTTTTATGCATGCTGGCCCCACTTAATTGACTTGCGTAGACGTAGCCTGAAGTGTTTTTTCTGGACTATACTATATGAAGCCATATGATACTTTCTATTAAATATATATAAACAAAGCTATATACTTGGGGTTTAATGCATTTTCATTCATTACATTACATGAATATTAAATTTGTTATTATGCTGATTCTCTATTTCTGTGGCTAATCTTTAGAAATAACTTCTCTTTTCTACTAGAACAGGTCTCATCGCCCTTGTGGAAATGCTGTTGTAACTTTGACCTAAAACTGGGGGAGCAGAACCCTTCAAGGATCAGAACTTGCCCATGAATGAAGGAGTAGAGCACCATAGGTGACAATCTCAAGTCAGCCTGACAGCAGGAGACACAGCTCAATAGAGATGTGGGGGTGAAGTACCCAAGCAAGTATCAACTGTATTTAAAGGGAAAAGAATTAAAGGAGAGAAAAGAGGAAATTCCTCACACTTTGTTTATTAGAAATATAAATGTTCTTTATTGCTTACTGCTCCCTTATTAAAAAGCAAACAAACATGAGACACAGGAGCAAAAGAAAAAAAAACAACAACTAAATGGCCAGACCAAACAAAAGAAGAGAGGCTAAGATGAGGCTAAGATATTTTGGTGCAATCTAGATTCTAATTTAGATTCTAATTTCTAAATCTAATTTCTTCCTGAAACATCCTGTGCAAGGGGTGTCAACTGATTTCAGAGGTCCAGGCCTCAACACTGCCTATAGGAGCACATGTCATTTTGTAAGGCACAAATACTATGCCCTGGACAAATGATGTAAGAGAAATTTAGGAGGGCCATCTTTGCAGACTTTCCTCCTTGGTCCTCTTCTGTAGGTCTTACTGCATGAGTGGGGTTTTGACAGATAAATTCTAAATAACCACACAGAAGTATTGCAGAGTCTGAATCTGACAGAACATTACAAACAAGTCTGAACTATTTAATCTCTGATATTACTAATGTATTTTACAATGTTACGCTATGGCCATTGACTCTCACATTTGAACATACAAAGACCTGATTCAGATCAAGTTCCTCCAGCACAGTACCATGCAACAGTGCCCAGCAGCAGATGTTTAGTGGGAGTTTAAGAAACAGGCCCTGCAGAGTGACTTTTCCCCAGCAGACCTTTCTAAATGTGGGAAATCAGCAGTTCTGATATTTCTTAGACTACCGGGATCCACTGTTTAACAGTGGACCTGTCCTCTATGAATTTAGCTAATGCCTTTTGGCTCCTTTGTAATTTTGCGCCCCACATCACCCTGAGGCAATAAATTCCACAATATTCTTATGTAAAGAAGGAGTCCTGTTATCTGACACCTTATATAGGTTCTGCCTAGTTCTTATCTGATACAAAGTAGTCAATTCTTGTTATACCTTGCTCTCCACACCCTTCATGATGTTAAAGATCTGCACTTTTTAAAACCTTTTCCTCTCCCATCATTCCCTTTTCATGTTGAAAAATCCTATTTTACTTCTGTTTCTCTTGCATTGAAGCTGTGGTACACAAGTTCTAAAAATCCTTTTTGCCTTCCTTTGAACTTTTGCTTCTTCTACTTACCCATTTTGATGTGGGATTGCTGGCATTCAGGAATGTGTTATAACGATACTTGACGAGTTGCTCTCAATGTCTTCCCTAACAGCATTCCAGGCACTCTGGTCGGATGTCTCCACTGAGCACCCGGAGGATGGCTTCCCAGAGCAATCCACCCTGACCCTCTCATCCCTTTCCTGAGTGGTAACAGGTCATTCAGAGCTATTGAGTCCCACACCAGATCAAGCTGCAGAGAAACAAGCCTGGGAAAGTCCCATCATTTACTAAATCTGCTGATCTATATGGATGTTAATTGCAGTTAAGAGTCCAGTACTAATTAATTATCATAAAAGTACCACTACAGACTGATGATAAACTTCCGGAGAGTTTTATCCTAGTACACACACAACTTCTAAGGAGGATGAGCAAAACACTGGAGATCACGATTTCTAGAAGAACCAGAAGAAAACAAATACATGACCAGGGCTTTAGAAAACAAATACATGACCAGGGCTTTAGCCTGGTCTTGGTGTTCTCTTCTGCTCACTGCTCTCAATTAAGCAAACAAAAATACACAATTAAAAAAAAAAAAGAAAGAAAGAGAAAAAAGAAAATGAGAGAGAGAGAAAGAAAGAAAAAAAAGAAAAAAAAAAAAGAAAGAAAGAAAGAAAGAAAGAAAGAAAGACCTAAATAACCATACCAAACAAGAGAAGAAGTGAGAGGGAAGATATTTGTGAGAGTTTAAATTCTTCAGAGTATTATTAGACTACTTTAAAATGTAAATTTAATGAAGGGATAAAATATAACTTACAAGCTTTGTCTGTTACCTTCATTTTACTCGGGTCCCAGTTCAAAAATGCTATTTAGCATAGACCCGGATAAGCATATGAGTAGGTTTGACTTGACATCACGGGGTTACTATGGTGGTAAAGAATGGTGGACATCTAAATGCCCTGCTGCAATAGACCAATACCAAGCAAAGCCTAGACAGAAAAAATGCCATGAAGTCAAAGATACTACAAAACTCTCATGGTACGAGGACAAAATGAAATTTAGAAGCTCTGATATTTGTGTTGTATACTTAAAAAAACCCAAACTTCCAGCTGGTGCTGAATGTGATTTCCATTTGTGTTTATAATTGAACATCCTTCATGCTCTCAGGAGCATAGGGCTCCAGATGGTCTCTGATCAAGCACCACCAGTTTGCCATTTCTGCTACCCTGGGCATTGGTGCTGCCACAAATACTCTGTTATTTCTTAAAGGTGATTAAGCATGCAGGGTTTGGTTTTGTTGCTTTTGTTTTGTTTTGTTTTTCTCTCTGCAGTTTTACACTAAAACATCCTCTTTTGTGTGAAATAACAACATATCTGAGATGCAGTACTTGTACTAACACAACCCTGGAGTAATGTAGGGTTTTGCTAATCCGAGTAACAGTTCAGGCTGAAAGTGCTCGGATTGGCATGCTTCCATGGTTAATTCTTGCTGGCATGTGAAGGCCAGAAAAGCCTTCTCAGCGCCTAGAACAGTGCAGTGCTAACCTAATCCCTCACACTGCGCTCAGCTGGGGGTTTCCAAGACATAGCAAGCTTGGAGTTGGGAATAGCTTTGCAACAGCAAGGCTCATATCCCTTGTGCAACAGAAGGTTTTGAGAGGAACTGGGTGACTGCTTTCTTCCCTGAATTCTGGCAGAAGATTGCAGAGATGCCTCAAGGGTGAAACAGAGATGTAGAAACTGCAAGACAATAAGGCATGATTAATTTCCCTTGTTGGTGAATGCTGTGCTGCTGCAGCCCAACTTCCAGGTGTTTTTAAGTGTAACCACTATCTTGCTTACATTCTTCTGGGAAGACATCCATTTAAATTAGCGCAATGTCTTCGGTCTCTAATTTACTGCATAGGGGTGTGGATCAGGAGAGCTGTTTGCTGCTTAGCCTGAACAAGATTAACGTGATGCTTTTGGGTTGAAGAAAGCAATTACGGCAATTGTGCATGGAATGTTTGCATTGCCCGTCTTCTGTTTTTTCTATACAATCTTGCAATTTTGGGGATGTTATCTACTCCTGATTTAAGACCTTGTGAACAATCCCTCGCTTTGTGAGGAGCAGAGCCGGTTGCACACTTTTCTTTCAGCAGCAGTTCTTACAAAGATAAGCCCAGTTTTCATTGTTGCCAGGTTGTGTTCCAATTTGTTCCATTACTTTCTGCATTTTAAGATAACACTGGATTTTCTACCTCCATGAGACCATCCGAGAATACTCGCATAGGAAAATGCGCTCTGTAAATTACAGTACATTTACAGAAATCAATTTTAATCTCTTAAAACTGCCCATTTTGATTTGCAGCTGGGGTGCTTCTTAGATGTCCAGCTGAAATCAAGAACTCCTATATTGGATGCTATGTAGAGCTTCTTTATATCTATCTATCTATCTATCTATCTATCTATCTATCTATATCTTTATATATATATATAAGGGCAACTAAGATGACTGAGGGCTTGGAGCACCTCCCTTATGAGGAAAGGCTGAGAGAGCTGGGACTCTTTAGCCTGGAGAAGAGAAGGCTGAGGGGAGACCTTATTATGGCGTACAAGTATCTCAAGGGTGGCTTGAAGGAGGATGGAGCCAGGCTCTTTTCAATGGTTCCCAGTGACAGGACGAGGGGCAATGGGCACAAGTTAGAACATAGGAAGTTCCGTTCAAATACACGGAAAAACTTCTTTACGGTGAGGGTGACAGAGCACTGGCACAGGCTGCCCAGGGAGGCGGTGGAGTCCCCTTCTCTGGAGATTTTCAAGACCCGCCTGGATGCAGTCCTGAGTAATGTGCTCTGGGCAATCCTGCTTTGGCAGGGGAGTTGGGCTAGATGATCTCTAGAGGTCCCTTCCAACTCTGAAACTCCATGATTCCGTGATATTATTCTACATGGAACTGCTTTATGTACCTTTTTAGGAAGCATGGTTGAATTGGAGATACAGCTCACTTAGCAAGGCATTTCCAGCTCAAGAACTTGTTTCCCTTGTTGATTTGCCAAACCTGTTATTCAGCCTTTAGGATAAAATACAAAGTGAAGCCGTTTACAGAATTAGAGGGCGGAATACACGAGAAATCGCAGAAAAGCTTATGCCTGATGCTGAGAGTGTGGGGAGGCTGCTCACCCCACCTGCAGTTTCCCAGAACAACGCCCAGATGTGCCCAGCGGTGAGCGACCCAGCTGTGCCCAACAGCGTGCACAGCAGTGGTGGGTACGGATGCCTCCTGTTTTGTGGTAAACGCTGCTAAAATAAACATGAAAACATTTTCTTCATGTTGGTCACTATCTTCTTTACAAATAAAATCTTTTTACCAACGCAAAAAGATTGTTTTGGGGTTGGGCTGCAACTCAGCTTCTCGGCTCTTTCGCGATTTTCCAACACTCTCCCAGAGGTGCAAACAGCTTTTTTTCTCGTTAAAAAAAAGAACGAAGAAAGAATAAAAAAAAAAAGCCCCCCCCCCCCCCCCCCCCGCGGTGTTTGCGGCAGGGGACCCCTCCCCAAGTCATCCGCAGGCAGGCCAGGGCGCTGGAGTCCCGCTGCCCGGCCCGTATCGCCTCAGGACAGGTGAAGGCAGACCACGCCGAGCTCTGAGCCCTGCGGCAGCCCCGCGGCGGCCGACCCAGGTCTGCTGGGCCGCCACCGCCTCAGGCAGGCGGGCGAAGGGCGGGGCGGCGCCCTCTGAGGGGAGAGGGGGAAAAGCGGGGGGCGTCCCTGACACGGCGGGGCTCGCGCGGCGGGGGCGGGGCGGCAGGCGGGCCGCCGCGCCATTGGCCGGCCCCGTCCTGCCGTTGGAGCGCGGCCGCCGGCTGGGGCGTCACGGCGGCGGGTCGGGGCGGGCGGAGGCGCCGCCGCCAGCCCGCCCTTCCCTCCCGCCCGCCTTAAAGCCCTGGCGGGCGCCGTAGCGGTGGCAGTAGCGCAGTGCGGGCGGCGGTTGCGGCAGTTGCGGCGGTGCCGGGATCGCGGTGGGCGGGTGGGCGGCCGGCCTGTCGCCATTGGCTCGGCGCGCAGCGCCTCACGGCGGCTGAGCCCCTCCCCGCCGCCTCCGCGCCGCTCCCGCCCCTCCGGCCGAGGCTGTCACCGCGTCGCGCGGGGAGGAGGCGCCGCCGCCGCGCCTGAGGCCGGGCGCGCCCGGCGCTGCCAGCATGTTTGACAGGAGGCGGCTGCCCTTCGTGGCCCTGGACGTGGTCTGCGTGGTGCTGGGTAGGTCGGCGGGCCGCGGAGGGGGCGAGGGAAGCCGTCTCCGGGGCGCTGCGCTCCGCTCCGCTCCTCCTCCCTTCCCGCACGGCACCGGGCTAATGGCATGCTCGCCTCCCCGCTCCCCGCGGCGCCAGGCACCACCCCGGAGCGGGTCTTCTTATAGCCTGCGCCTTGGCTGTGCCTGTCTGCCGCTTCCACCGCTGCCTGCCGTCCCTTCACCCCCCCCTCCCGCCCTCCTTCCCTCCCTCCCGTCCTCCCCTTCCCTTCGCCGCCGCCCCGGGGAGACTGCGGGGCCGCGCTCTCCCGCCCCTCGCCCGGAGGAGTCTGGTCACTGCCACTCGCCGGAGCCGCGGGCTGGGAAGGGGAGAGCCCCGTGGGGAGGGTGGGGGGGAGGCGGGGGGAAGCTGCTGCCGCTCATCCACTGATATTTGGAACTCCCTCTTCTCTCTGGTGTCTTGACTCTCCCTTCCCTAACCTCTTCTGTAGGCCAGTTGTGGCAGAAGCCTGTGCTGGGGAGGTAGGTGCCGGCAGCCTGGGATGTGTTTTGTTACCCGTGGTGGGTCGGAGAGCTGCCCCGAATGGGGCCGGCATCGCGGGAAACGCGCCTCATCCCAGTCTGCGGCAGAGGTGGCAGGATGGGTGTTGTGCGATAGAGAAGGGATTCACCCTAAGGGTTGGGATGTACGCGGTCTCGGTGTAACTAAACCTCTGGGCTGAGGCGGAAAGTGAAGTGGGGTATGTGGTAGAAGGTGGGGGCAGGGGCAGGGGCAGGAGCGGTGATGCCTCGGGGCGGTGGTGGCCATGTGCTGAACCGTATCAAACCACAGCACAGTGCCGCGGCACCGCGAGTGCCTGTCTTAGCTCGTCCAAGTAATAGCACCTTCCTACTCTCTTTGTTCTGCTTCGATCTCTGGCTCTGATGAAACTACATCATGGCCTGTCAATTTGCATTAACTTCCTCCTTTTATGTAACGACGCGATGCGAAGAGTAACGATGTTAGTTATCGATTAGCCAAGGGGAAGTTTTAGTCTATAAAGAGCTGTGACTCCTCTGGACCTCTGGGTGTTGGGAGCTTGGGGAGCATCTTCAGTATCTAAAGATGTACTTGGTGAATTTCAGGAAGTGTTAGTTTTGGATGTTTGCTTCTTAATGGAATGAGAGCAGTACGTCAGTAACAAGTCTAAGCACTTTCTCATCATGTTCAGCGGGTGATGGTGTGGCAAACAAGTCTGGTTCATGAAGTCCCTCTTGGCTGAAGGTGTCTCTGGCATCAGTATGAACACAATGAGCAACGTGTTACCTTGCTAGTTGCTTCAAGTACCAATGGTACTTGTAGCTAAATGGCATTGAAGAACAAAATTATGGTGAATGATGTATTGCTCTGAATAACTGTTCTATGAGAGAGAGCTTTTGGAGAATGATAGTGGATCCATGTAGGAGCAACCGTTATTCAGATCAGAAGTTTTACAAAGCTATGCTGTAGTGAGGCTTAAACTTCCATGCTGTCTTTATGGCAGTAAAGCAGTTTTGTCTGTCCTTGTAATTGTCATTACAAAATCTTTATAATCAGGCAAAAGTTTGCACTGTGCATATACTTTGGTCTGTTCAAAGCATATGTGCATATCCTAAGTAATCTTGAGTAATCAAGGAAAACAAAATATATTAAAATTAAGACGACAGGAGGCATATGACTTGATGGTTATCCAGCTAAAAGAATGAGGGTTTCTCCCTGCTCCTGCCCCAAATTACTACCTGAGGGGCAGATTCTTGACCTTGCCCTGCAGCATAATATCAATTTACACACCTTCCCCTGCCCCCATGTAGCATTTGGATCACAGATGCCTCAGGCTGCTGGAGGGTTGACAGACTTTATTTTCCCTTGGACTTGTTTACTTCCTACTAGTGGGGAGAAAAATGCAGGCAGTGCATAACATGTAGTCTCTTGACACCTGCAGCTTTGAATACACTGAGTTACAGGTTTCAGTGAAACTCTAGCTGAGACGAAAATATTTAAGTATAGGAATGGGAAAGATACTGGATATGGGAGCCGAGTCTCCTCTTCTCCCTTGCTCCTGTGTGATTGAGACAGGCCCTTAGAACAGAGGTCTTAAGCCTCTGGGTGTCTCAAGGGGGAATCTGTTTTAATTTTTTTTAGTGTAAGAAGAATAGTTCCTGTGGATTGTGGACTTTTATTCTAACTCTAACTTTTTCCCTGCCCTTCCCCCTCATGTGCACTTTGATATCTGCTCAAATGACAGGTAACTGCCCAGATAAAGTGCCCTGTGGGTATTGATAACCTGGTACCTAATATCTCCACTTAAGAGACCATGAAGCCTCGACAAGAAAACTTCTTTAACTGTATCATACTGAAAGTTTAAAACTAGGTAGGCCAGCTGACTGAACTCTCAATCTTGGTGTCCGTCCTATTCACAGAAAGGGCTACCAGTAACATGCTCACAAGCCTGAAGGTCACTCTTACTGTCACTTGATACAGAGCTTGCCTATTTTCTTCTCCCTCTCCTCCCTGGACCTTCCCCATAGTAAGTGAAGATGGGGAGGAAAAATTAATTGTCTCAGCAATGTCGGACAGAAAAAAACTGAGGATGTAACTTCACATTAACAGTGACTTGGCTTATCCATAAGCTCACCAAAATGGAAGCAGATGACTCTGTGTGTATCTGTGACTTACTCAATCTTGTTTTAGTCAAACCATTCTATGTGCAGCTTCAACTTTGCCAACACAAGTTTTTGAAAAGGGAAGGAAGGGAAAAAGCTTTACTGTGATTTTTGGTGATTTAAATGGGTTTATTGAAAGGTCTGACAAGTGCCCAAGATGGAGCAGAGGTAAGGCACTAAGAAGGAGATCAAGAAAGAGCAGACAGCACAGGAGGGAGGAGCTTTTCCCCCTTTATGTGGCTTTAAGCTATTAAATCAGTTTGGTTGCCTTGAACCTTAAGTTTCAGGTTGCTCTTAACTGGCCTTAAGGAAGCTCCCTCCCTTATCCACCCAGTAAGGGAGAGAGAATTCAGGGAAAGCAGTCTTTGGTGCCATGAGAAAATAAATAAAAACTGTTTCTCTTACCAGGCTGATAATTGTTTCCTTCTAAATGATACTAGTGTTTCAGCACTGAACTAGTTTCATATTCTGTAATCTAAAAAAAGAAAGCTGCAGATTTCTGCAGTATCCGCCCTTAAATAGTGCGATGAGGCTGTATCTGCATTCTGTGAGTGTGTGCTGATCTGCAGTGCTGGGGGTGTGCGTGCTGCATGTCCATATGCAGCTCTGCAGTGCTGCAGGCAACAGCTCCCCTTACCCTGTGCTGTTCAGTAGACAGTGGTCAGCTTCTTCCGTCACTGGAAAGCATGAACGGCCTGGACTGCAGTGTTTCCTTCTCCTGCATACTTTTCTCACTTGTCCCTCCTTGTTTTTCTGATGGAGAGACATTTTATATAGCATGGCACAGATGTGTAAATGGAATGACATTTCCACACAACAGTAAACCCATTTTTCACTGATACTGAGACATAATTCTCATGGGTTATTACACTTTCAATTTGTCGTGCCAAAAATAATAGCTTATTAGAAAAACTTAGATAAAAAAAATTAGATAGCTTGTGACTGTTGTCTTCATTAGGCACTATATATATACATACACACACATATATATACTCTGTGTCACTCTAGCAGGTCTATCAGGCTCCTTCAATAAGGCAGGTAAACAACACTTAAAGAACAAAGTTGTGAAACCCATGGTAATATTCCTGTAATCAGTAGAAGAACTACTAAATACATTTACCTTTAGACCAAACTCTCACTAAGACCAAGTCAAATTAAAGTAAATTCTGCAGAGGTAACTGGAGCAATAAGGAAAACATCCTCTGTGACACTAGACTCTAGGACAGCTTGCATCTGGTCTGTGCTTGCTGCAGTTCATGTCTAACTTGAGTGCAGGGATGCAGTACAACAGAACTGTGTTTAGTCCCTTGCCTGAGTATACAAGCACTGACAAGCTGTTACTGACAAGTAATTAGGGAGTGTACTTGTCAATATGTGATTGCTGATGTAATACAAGATATGCAACCTAAGATTAGAAAAAATTGATGTCTTCTAAAGAATTTGGCCCTTTACTGTTCTGATCCATTCTTCTGCAATATGTTGGAAATAGTAAAGAACTACTTAGCTAGATTCTACAGCAGTTTCAAATTTAACTATGTTTGATGTATGTATAGTGTATAGGTTTTTTCTTTGTGTGTTTTTTTTTTTTTTTTATTCTCTCCATGTCCTACCATGTGCTGATTCAAGAAGCTGGCTGAAGACTTCCCTATTGCCCAGCCATTCTCTAGTAGTGCGGTTATCTGCTGCTTGGGTGTTGAGGCACCCTGAGCTGCAAGCAATACCCATGCAAAAAAGGAGGTTGGTAGGTGGCTGGTGGTGGGGAAGGTAAGACTGTGGCAGTCTTGTTTATCTTTTTTGTCATGAAACTACTTCTGAGTAAGGGAAGGAGGAGTTCTGGTCTTCCAAACAGAAGAACATGTGAACTAAACCCAGAACTACTAAATGCTTACATCACTTTTTTTAAGCTTACTACTTAAAGACTGCTGGAATATTGTGTGATACAGGGTGATACGCTGAATAGCAGATGCATGTGTATAGGACAGATGAGTTTGCTTTTGCAGTATGTCACCTGGGAGAGTGAGATGGCTGGACAACGTTGCATATCCCGTACAATGTTTTTGCTTAGGTGCTGTTCTTCCCTTTAGGGAGTGTATACTCTTGCTGTCACTAAAGGCAGCTGTCTCTATGACAATTAGGGTATTGCTGTTCAGTCAAGGAAGGCCTCCTTCTATGTAGGTTAGCACTTCCTGATTGCCCTAGTTCAGATAAAACCTCCCCCCATTACTTGTGAGTCACTGACATATGTGTCACTGTCCTTATTTTCCACATCATGTGGAGGCTAAATCTTTTTTTGTAGGGCATGAATAAATTGCTAAGCTGTAACAGGTTCATGTGAAAGGGCAGCTTGTCTTCAAATGACACTGTCCACCAGGTACCATGAGATAATACACATTAAGTTGACTCTCAGTTCTTTGGAAACATGGTTGTCACCTAAAATAGGGAAAATCTTCCCTCCTACTTTGCTTTCTCAATGACATGAAACCAAATACTCCAGTTGTGACACTGTCACTTGTTACTGTTCTTAGGAACAGTCACTTATTTTCCCCCACATAAAGAAAGATGCTCTACCCAGAGGCTCGCTCTGTCTTGCTAGGAAGCCTACAGAAAATCTTCAGAAAACATTCAAGTTACAGCTCGAGTAGTTAATGAACACTACAAAGTCAGCAATTAGGTTCTTGCTCTGCCAGGTATTGCTGTTAAAGTGTATCTTGTACTCTGGCTAACCCCTGCCTCAAAAAGGGAAGTTAGAGCAATGCGTAAATCCTGATTCACTTTCCAGTGCCTTCCAAAGAGCCAAATCTTGAACTCAGCACAGTACTTCTTCCTCTTGGCATAATAGAGGAAGATGCTTGTCAGCAGTGATGTTCCTTACCAGCTGCTTGAGTCCTGGTGACTTTTCAATCTTAAACAAACAGAAGGGCTCTTGCAGCATGCTTATGTGAAGGTGGTGATCTGTGCTAAGGGAATGGGAGGGAAGGGGCTTCTGGCATATTCTCTGTAGAAAATGAAGTACCACGCTACAGCTAAATGATAAAATAGCCCATCACTCACAGTTGTAGCTGCCCTGCCTCACCTTTATAGCTGCTTGTGTGCTTGTTGAGCCTGTGCTGAGCTTAAGTGCACTGACCTGAGTTTAAAGAGTTGGATGGCAGGAACTCATACTGACTAAAAGCAGCATGGTTTGAAAACCACACAATCAGCCCCGGTCGGAGGGGAAGCAAAGAGTTGACTAATGGTTTACGTAGGAGCGCTGTTGCACTGACCAGAGGCTGATGACAGGATAAAGCTGTGACAGTCCTCTGTCTGTGACTTTGTTGGAGCCATGGAGGCAGGTAGCATGAAGAGGTGACCTAACTCTGGAGGTACCTGATGATGAGAAATAACTTGAGCTTTGTAGCCTTCCAAGTGACTTGGATTTATCCCGGAAACTGATAATGCTCTTCCCAGAATTAGTCTGGAAATTCTGCAGAATTAAAACAAACTCATCTTGGATGATGGGGAGGAAAAAAAGGAAAGGAATGTGCTGAACAGAATTGCATAGAACCTTATTGGCAAGATATACCACCCACATAAGTATGGCTTTAAAATAAAGTCAGATTCATTAGTATGGGCTTGATTACTGCTCAGGGGGGTGGTGGTGCTAGGGATTGGTTATCTTCCCTATCCTGCAAAGGAAGCTCCTCCTTCTTGGGGTTTAATTGGGTAAAATAGTTGACTGAAGACAACTGAAAAATCCACAAACACTATAAATTCAGATAATGGATGACTAGCAAGTGACTAGTTTTGGCTTTAAATGGTTTTAATTTTTGTCATAAAACTGGGTGATCCTGAAGAAGCAAAATTTCCTTAAGATACCTTCTTAGACTGTTTTTTTGAAACAATATAGTTGCGCTATATCAGGAAATGCTAATCAGTTCAGCTGCAGTAACAGACCTCTCAGTCCCACCTTTAACTAGACTCACAAGCAATTTTCCAGCCAGAGTGGTACAGTCCTGCAGTTTAAAAACTGGAAGAAAACTGTGCTGCTTATATTAAGAATGAAGATGCTCATCTCTTCTTGTTTAACAATCAGTTGCTAATGAGTTTACCCCCTTTTTGGTAGGAATTTTCCTTTCCAAGTTATGAGACTGATCTCATGGTCTATTGATAAACTTGAATTGTGCCTTTCAAACTACTTTTGCCAGATTCTCTGGTATACGATCTAGCACAGTCAGGTCCAGCTTTTAAAATCAAGAGTGCTTGTTCACATAGAAGCCAAAAATACACTTAAGTAAGCTTCTTTAGCAGAATATGATATAGAAAAATACTGCTGAAGCTGTCTGGTGCATTTATCAAATGGTCTCTCTTGTTACCACATTGAGTTATAGGATTTAAGACAAAGAATACAAGCAGCATTAATAGGCTGGTCTTGCTCTGTTATAGGCTTTGCTAATTCTTCTAATGAGCTGTAACCAAGAAACAGTCTGATTCAGAAGTGTGCTAACATACTTCAGTTTTATTTGTATTGAACTTCAACACTGTCTCCTGTTCCTGTGGCATCTTGATATCTGGAATCAGGAAAATGAAGCTATTTTTGATTTTTAAATTAAGAAAGGCAAGCACGTCAGGTCAGGGCACCCATCTTTGAGTGGCTATAAACCCTGACTCTACTAAATGGAACCAAAGGTTTGCAGGAGACATACTGTTTATTACAGCCTTATTTCTGTGGTGCTGCTGCTGAAACAATAGATCTTGCTAGACTTAGCCTAGATGTTAGTGCCTTCTCCCCTTTGGCTGCCATTGCTTATCATGCTGCTTTCAGAGGGGCCACATGGGGCTTGATCTCATGAGGTAGCTCCAGGTGTTAGCCAGCCAGACCTGGTGTAGAAGAAGGGTCCTAGTCTTCTGTTACATGATCCCTTTCCTCAGGAAGGAGGAAGCTGTACCAAACCGAGTTTTGCTCACCTTAAGCGTAGAAGTGATTATGTATCAAATTTCAACATCTTGGGTAGCTTCTGCCCCAATTAGAATAAGGTGGAATTTTTCCCTCAAATTAACCTTAGCGCATTTTTGTCGTTTTAACTTTGTTCTGTTATTGCAGATCTGCAGATTACTGTAAGCCTGTTCAGACTGAGTCTTTGATGAGTGAATCACTGAAACTTAATAGCAGGTGCTATATTCTCTGCAACTGTAGTACTGGGATGATAAAGAACACATATGTACCTAAGCTTATCTACCTTATTTTAAGGTATCTGAAGGGCAATGGACTATGCTTACCTTAAGCTGAACGGGCTGGTTTGGAAGCTTGTTGTGGAGAGATCTGAGAGAATAACCACCTAATTGTAACCAGCGAACCTTCTCACATGCAGCAAGCTAATTGGGAGCATATACCGCCCTTAAGGGGTGAAGAGGACATTTAATGCTGAGAAACAGAAGGGAGGCAGTGAGATCAAGCCCTGCAGATAGCTCCAGCCAGGAACTGTTCCCCATTAAATTCCAAAAAACATGGTCTTAGTCCATGTCTCCTTTTCTTGGTGTTTCTTAAATGAGTTCTGTAGCTTTTTTCTGACTCAGGGAAATTATGGCTTTGACTTTGTTTCGTTAGGTAAGCCTATACTGCAATACCAGTATTCAGTTAAAATACTCCAAGCCAATATGGTGGCTAGGTCGGCTAACGGAGATCCTGGGAATGGAAGTAAGGTCACTCTTTCTGCTTGCAGACTCAGCCTCTTGCCATTCTTTTCATCTCCTCTTGAAAATCTCTAATCATTAGTAGGTAGAAACTAAGATCACAAATCTGACACTGATAATTTCTACTGAAATTGGAAAGTCACACCTGCTCTGTTATATGAGTACTAGCAGGCTTTCTATGCTATGGCATTATTTGTTATATTCAAATATCACGAGCAATGATGTATAAATATTATTTACAAATTCTGGTTAAGTGAACTTCCCAGGAAGTCTTCCGAATCAGTACAAAACAATTGCTCTAAAATATACGGTATTCTTATTTTTCTTTTTAAAATTCTATTTAGATCTAGCTTAATACAGAGATTATTTTCTCAAAATGTACCATTAGACTACAAACTCCAGCATACCATGACAAGAATGTGGTTCTGATACTAAAAATACTCTTTACACACTGTTGCATGCCACCATGTTTCATTATAAAATGACATTCTGGTGGATAACAAGGTAGACCATCTTATGGAGCCTCTTGCTGTGAACTCTCCAAAACAAAGATTAAAATGGAAAAGTAGTTATAAACTTCTGGAGTTTAAAATAGTAACGTTCTTGAATGTCATTCAGAGTTGGTGTTGCCTGCAGAGAAAAAAAAAAAAATCCCTCTCTTGCCAGCAGCTGGCCTTGATAGTTCAGTTTCTTTTGCGTATTGTTTTCCCTTTGCTTCCCAGTGCTTTAAGTAGATTGTGGAAGATTTGGATCTATGGGGCGTGTACATGGTTTTGTATCTATGGTCTTTTTAATTCTCTAGACAATACAGTCAAAGCCTCTGACAGTGAATGTAATACTGAGCACATAATGCAAGCAGGGATTAAATATTTAATTTCCCCTAAACAGGAAGGGTTATAGTGGGAGAAGTCACTCTCGCTTGCTCTGGCTGCAGCCAGTTGGATTCTTCCCCACCAGCAGCATCACAACACAAGGAGCTGCTGACCTCTCCCTCTGTGTCCTCCCACCCACCCCTAGTGTCTTTTACTTTTAGCTGTTAGTCTGAGGGTCTTAAATCTTTCTGTCAGTAAGCAGGGCAATTGGCCTCTGCCCCACTGGGTGAGCTGCTAATGATTTCCAGGTGGTTGTCAATCGGCTGGTCTAACGTCAACCTTCTCTGCCCCCTGAACAGAGCAGAGCCCAGGGCACAGCCTTTGCTTGTGACCTGAAGCTGGCTCGCTTGAACTGCATGTTTTTCTCTGTGTTAGTAATAGAGCAGGATATATTACTAGGATATATTACTGTCTTGTCTCTCGGCATTTTTTTAGTTTGCATTTGTGCTTATGTAAATGCTCACAGGAGAAACAACTGCGTGGTTTTTAGACTAACAGGTACTTGGTGCTTGTAAAACTCCAGTTCTTTGGTTGAAATGTAGATATAAGGGAGAAAGCACTTGTCTATGTGACTATTTTAAATAAGTGCTGTGACTTGTTCTGATAGATTGGTAATGTAGATAACTGAACTAGCGCTCCCATTTGGTACTGAACTGTTGAATGTGGAGAAACTGGAATATGATGTAGTTCTCTGTTAGTAAATGACTGGACTAGAAATTGCACTCTTCTGTGTTGAGGCTGCTCCAGCTCAGAGGAAGGTCTCTTTCACTTCTTGCCTCCACCACACTTGCCTTGGCTCAGTCAAAAGTGTAAGGCCTGGTGAGGGAGTCTGTTAGTGAAACTGTCATCAGCTGGCCCAGGTTGCTGATCTGGCTTCTCTACCAGCCAAATCACAGATCATAAAACAAATAAAAGTGTAAGTAGTGTAGAGTTGCAAGTAGAATAGTAGCAGAGATTAGAATGTAGTTCATGCTTTTAAATACATATAACCTGTTTACTGAAGCCCAGCACAGCTTCTGGTGTTAGCAGAACAATCAGTTTGCTGGTAGTAGAAATATTTTGCATTCCTTAGGGTAGAAAAGTAAGATAAAGTCCTTTAAAGTGGCTAGGAAGTGAGTTGTGGGCTACCCACTCACCTCAGCTACTGAAAATAAATAAATAGCGTATTGATTTTTCTCTTGTACATACCTCACTTGTAGGTGTCAAAAGTCTAAATGCTTTCTTATTTTTTTAATCTCTTCTTCCTCTTAGTAGTTTTCTGTATTCCCAGAACCTCTTGTCTGAGGTGTTGATTCTTTCTCTTGATTGCTTGTGGGGGAAAAAAAAAAATCAGCACATCTGCTTTTCTGCAATGAACAGTCTCTTTTACAGATGCTCCTAAACTCTCCAGCAGCATGAGGTTGACCTGTCTTGGTTTCTTTAAATCTCTTGCGTATTTCCTTACCTCAGACTGTACATTGCTAAATGAGCAGCAAAGCAAATATGGTTGTCTTGGCTGAAAATAAAAGCAAAACTACATGTGTAAGAGTGGGAGAACTTAAATTCTCCCTTGCCCTCAGTAGTAATTTCCAGCTGTATGGGTTCAACTCAGAATGATATTTATCTGTCTGTGGAGTTATTTAACAGCATCATCTCTAATAAGAATGTAGGCCATGAAAAGTACCTTTTTCTTAAATGAGGACCCTTTTACTTGAATAACTGATCTGTTTTGAGGCTGTCATTTGCTGTGTTGTATGGAGCTTATTTCTGCAATACAGCCAGAATTCCAGTTTGACACCCCCCAACTTAACTGTAAATTGTGGATTTCTTTGCAAAAGCTGAAGCTGACTTTCTGTCAGCGTATCAAGTGCAGAATTTATTGATCCTATGTTTCAGGATAAGTGTAGAGAAATATAATTCTTCCCAGTCTCATGTTAGTCTAGTGCAGTTTCTCTTAATTAGCACTTGTGAGTTCAGTACAGCATGAAGAAAAAACTTCAGTTAATAATCAAGCTGGAATATTCTCATTTGCCATAGTATCCTTTAAGGGTAACTGCCTTTCTCCCAGCTTCTGGATATTCATTTGTTGAAATGAGAAGAACTTCCTGATTGAGGACCAGATAGGAGTCTTATATGTCTTGGAGAAATCAACACAAATTCAGCACAAGTTTTTAAGAAGGCACAGAGCCCCAAGTAAAGATTTGGTTGCTCCTACAGGTAAGGGGGCTGATGGAGCTAATTAAAGGATGTTTACAAAAAATATAGTGCATTCCTTTGAACTAGTTAAAACCGGTTAGGAGAAAGCACCCATGACCAGAACACAATTTCACAAGGTTTTTAAACTGATCTGAAACTATGGCCAGTCTGTCCTTGTTCTCCCTTCTTCAGCACCCTTGGCTACGTATTTTTACTCTGTCCTTTACACCAGCTCTGACAGTCATGCACTTGGTCAAATGAGCAAGTGCTTCTGTAAAACCTGTGTTGTGTTGTGTGGGTTTTCTCTTTTTTTGGACAGGTTGGTGTGGAAAGCTAGTGCTGTGGCAGGGAAGGGGGATAGCAGTGGACGGCCACAGGTGGGAGAAAGTCAGGACAGACTAGGTTGTCTTGAGTTGCTCTTGAAAGCATAGGCAGGTTCTGTGAGCACCACGCTTGGTTCTGAACTAGACGGTACAGAAATTATTAGAAACTTCAAGAGTCTCTTTACTTTGAGATACAAAACTTAAATTGTCGTAAAATGTAAGACCTATCTAAAACTGTGTCCATAGGCTTAATTAAGAAAATGTTCCTAAATTTTAAGTAGAACACTGAAAGTATTTTCAGACCCTGAAGCTGTTAAACAATATTCTCTGCTGGTCATAAATATTTATGGCAACTGTTAGCTGGAAAATAGGCTAATTCAGCTATAAATGCTATTTTTTTCCCTGTTTAGGAAAAAATATTCCATACAGCTTGCTGGCAAAGTCACATGGACACCTGAGTGTCAGAATCCAACTACTTATACATCTGAATTTAAGCTCCTAACTCTAAAGTTACAGGTGTGATAAATGCCACAAAACAGATTAAGAGTGTAGTGTTACACACATTGTAAAAAGATCATATCTTCATCATTTGGTATCCAGCACTTCCATTTGTAAGATAAATTGTGGAACTTTAATGACTTTTTTGTTTTAATCTTAAAAAAATATTTAAAATATAACATCAACTTTTTTTTTTCATTAAAGAGTCTCTTTTTTTTTTTTTGCCAAAGGAAGACTTTGCCTCCCCCTTCCCCTTGGTATTGTTTTTTCTTGACATTCCCTTTCTGTGGGCAGAGAACCATGCTCACAGGGACTTCCTCTCTTGTCCTCCCACCCTGGGCTTCCTTTCCTTCCTTACAGGCTTTTGTGTCATGCCGTGTTGTCCAGCTAGATGTGATTAAATAAGAATTCCCTGTAGGCTATTGATACTACATTGAATTATCTGTTGGTTTTCAATGGAAGCTACACTACAACTGGCTTGAAACTACAAATTAGAGTTGGAAACTCCTTGTGAACTCAGCCCCACGTAACTTTCAGCTAGCTTAGTTATTACTCTGTACAAATGTGTGTTACCCTGTTCTTGCAGTTCTAACCAAAAGCTTAAAGCTGTTTCTTCCCTGCAGTCCCTGCTCAGTAATTCAAGTATGTCTGCCTCTCTCCTCTCCCTCGCAATCCTGTGCACTTTTGTTCTTGTCCATGTGTATGAGGCTTTTTCACCTTTCTTTCATGGCTTTTACAGGCTTCAGGTCTCTGCAGTTTGTTTTCCTATTCAACTTTGTCACTACTGCTGCAGCTGTCAGGGTTAGCCAGTCTGTTTGTGTAAACATTACAGAAGAGCCACCCAGTCTTTTACAGTCTTGGATGGGCCAGTTCCAGAGCACTTGAGTGATCAGGTTGTTTTCTCTGCATAATTAAAGAGGACAGAAACCAGATCAGAGGACTGTCGTCTTGTTTCTTGCTACTGCTGAGCAAAACCAGCCCAGAACCTGTTGGTCACTAGTCCTTGACAAGATCAACTAGACAAATTTTAACAGAAAATAGAAACACCAAATCTGAGTCTGAAGCATGGGGAACTTCAAGGAACAGTCTTTTTTTTTTTTTTTTTTTTTTTTTTTTTTTTTTTTTTACAGCTGAAGGTTGTGGTTTATAGGCTATAAGTAACAACTGTGCCATTATGATCCCTTAAGGTATAAAGTTGCCTGGATCAGAAGAGCACCCTCGGAGGTTACTGCTGGCACTGTCTAGATAAAAAGAAAAAGGATGTACATTGTGAAGAGGGCAAGGCATGAGAATTGACCTGTAAGATTGCTTTTTAGCCTTATAATCAGCCACTAAATCGTGGTCACCCTTTCCTCCAGTTCGTAGAAGCTAATGAAACTGAACATACATGCATTCCTCAGAAGTTCCGTGTACAGTCAGCCTGCTTAAAGGTCATGGAGATGCTTGGCACCTGTGATGGTGGTACTGGCCTGTTATGTATATTAGTGGTTTTTTCTCTTACAGTGAAAACTTCAGGACTGTTTGCTTACATGTACTAAGTGTTGCCTTCTCTCCCTGAAAGACGAGCAAGAATAAAAATGCTATGACTTGTTTTGGGTAGGTTAATATTCAGCTAAACACCATTTCACAAAGTCTTCTACTCCACTGCTGGAAAGCAGTGCGTCATTTAGATTGCAATAGGAATTCTAACAGTAAAGAAAAAAAAAATGGAAATGGGCAGTTAGTGTAAGATGTGTAACCAACTTCCAGTTTCTTGTATTCTTTTACCATGGACTGTACAAATGAATTTTGCAGTCACTTTGAAGCTGTCCTTATCTGGCCCCTTTATTTGCTGCTTTTACTCCTCCCCCACCCCTTCCCCAGAATCTCATGGTTTAAAGTAAAAACGTGTTTCTTAAGTCTGACTCTAGATTACACACTTAAAAACTACTTTCTAAGCACTGCATAATGTAGTCAAAGCAGCCTGATTTAACAAAAAGGTGCATCCTTTTCTTTCAGTGAAATAGATGTAGAAAGGAAAAAAATTACAAAGAGATATTTAAATACATAGGCAGCAAAAAAATTTGGATAACTGCTGGTTATGTAAAAGTTCTCACAGACTAGTTTTTATAAACAAATTTCACATAAAGAAGACTATTTAATGGGAAGAAAAGAAAGCTTAAATTAAATCTTGAGTTCCATTCCTCTTTGTTTCATGAAAACTGAGAGCATAACACTTACTGTCAGGAATTCTCCCTAATTTAAAAAAAAAAAAAAAAGGCGCTCAAGCTTCTGTCTTAATTAGGTTACAGAGTGAGTAATTCTCTCCTGCTGCAATTACACAACAAAAAAAAACCCTTCATATTCAAACTGGTTGGTTGTTTTGCTGGCAGACTTAAAACACTGCTTGTCAAACTTAGGGTACTTTCTCTTTTATGTGTACACTTGTGTAATAGCTCTATTCCAGTTCCTAAAGAAATCTTCCATGGAAAAAAAAAAACACGACTGTAAATGTGTGTACTTTGGTGGCAAAAAAAAATTGGAATTTTTGAGCTAAGAACTCTGTGTTAGCAAGTGAGTTGCTGGAGTGTCGTCTAGTTTCTGAACTGGAGCACTTAGAACATATTTCAGCAGCTGGTAAAAATAAAATAGTCGTCTGCCCTAATGAAGTTAAACCCAGAAACAAAACCAAAGCAAAACATCTCAAAATCGTATTGTAAAAACTGAGCAATATTGGCTAAAAAAGGTTGAGCTGGAAGGCTGAAAATGTAATTGAATGAAAAAGAAAAATTCTTGGTGTTGAGTTGTAGCAGCTTTTCTGGGAAAACAGAGAAATTTGTCTGTTAGGTAGTCAATTTCTGCAGAACACAAGCTGCTGCTTAAATTAACCATGAGGATGTGGTATTCCCACATGTGAAAATCTGGTGACCTGTTTGAGAAGATAGGATTGTATCAAATAGGTAATGGCTTTGCCACTCCATCATCCTGACGCTGGGTATGCAATAGGAGAGATAAAGACAGGAAATATGGGCTTTGACTTATGTTAGTGGAATCTTGCCATGGCCCTTGAGTGGAGCTGAAAATTGGCTCCAGACATGTGAACATAAGGCAATGTCCTTTCATCCAAGTTAACTTTCTGAGGTCTTCAGTGTGGCCCCCTTTGTATTTGAAGGGCTGCAATTCTGTTTAAGCTACTTCTGCCATCTGTGTTCTGTCAAGCTCTAGCTCTCTTCTCAATCATTAAAGCGGAGGAGGGGGAGAGGCTTTTGAGATGCAGTTGATTTAAAGGTATGTCATCCTACTTCATGAAAAACTGCTTAAAGTTGAACAGGCATCGTGGCATTTGCGTTTTTGTTTAGTTTTGCTGTACTGGATGGTAAGCATTTGCTGAAGTACTTTCCCGCACCAGCATCCCCAGTTGTTAAGGCTAAGTGTGGACAGTCCTTAGGATTTCAGATGTTTTGTGGAAAAAAAAAAAAAAAAAAAATTCCTCTCTGCTCCATAGGAGGCTTTAAATTCCTGCCTTCTGTGATGACAATGATTTTCTTAGAACAGGAGTTGGGAGGTGGGTATTACCAAGCACATACACAGTCTCAATATGCACTTCACAAGTTCTTGCACTTTGCACTGTGACTTAGCAACCTAAAGAAGGGGCCAGGATTTCTCACTCTGTTCCTACTGTTTTACTCCTGATGTCTTTCCTTCTAATGAAGTATATAGGAATAAGCATATTTAAAACCCCTTTAAGTGACTTAACTGGTAGTCGTCTTAAGAAGTGTCACCAGAAATCATAGCAATCTCTCATAACTTGAACTTCGAAACGTCTTTTGTTCTCAGTACAGCAGTTTGTTCATATGGTGGTCTTTTCTACTTCAGTAATTGCACTTACCATCTAATTTACATATACAGTGTCTATATGCAGAATTGCATATTACAGGGGTGTTGGGGAAAATGCAAAGTTTAGTTTGCCCTTTTTTACCATGTTTTAAACAAAAACCTTCAGGGTTTTTTTTGTTCGTAATTTTTGCAATTCTTATAGCAATGCCTAATTTAATCACTCTTGATCTCTTACTTGCTCAGGGGACCAAAGGAAAGGTGGGGATAATAAAAAAGGGTAAAATGACAAACTTGGGTTCCCTGAGGTCATTGTTCCTGTGAATGTCTATTCCTTAGCTGATTCTTAAATAAGTTACACACCTGAACGTAATTGTCAGATGGCTTCTTTGGCATGACTGCCAGTGTAGTGGAAATGAACTTGTAAGAGAGGGAATAGGTAATATGTCACATAGTGTAAGTTCAGAGAGCTATAATTTGTGCCTGAGTCTCAGTTTACATGTTAGTAACTTATTTTCATGCAGAAATCTTCCAAAGTGTACAAAAGCTGTGTAAATGCAGCTCTTAAAGTATAAATCTCATTACCTTGAGATGCAGTCCATCCATTCAGAGTGTCTCTTTTCTGTTGATGTCTCTGCAGTTCCTTGTTCCCCTTGCCTGCATGAAAACTACTTGCATGAAATCTTTAACTCCCTAACTGTGACAAAATCTGTATGCATTTTTATCTTGTTCTCTGTAAACACTAACCAGATTATAGAACAGAACTGGTAATTCAGATACAAGCCAATGTCGTGGAGTGGTGGCGAAGGAGGGGCACAAAAGGCAGCCTGCCCTCAATAACTATTCAGTCATGTGAGTGGCAAATGCTTTTCTTAAGCATAATCTTGGTTCAGTGTGTGGCAGCTCACCTTCCTGATGAAAGGGCTTTGAACTCTATACTTTCTTAACTTCTGTATCTGGTGGGCAACCTCAGAGTCCTTCTGAAGTAGACTTCTAGAGGAGGTAAATTTATATAAACAGGATTTGGTAAGTGTGTGCATTGCATGATACTTAGGAAATTTGAGTTTTGCATGTTTGGTAGCTTCCTCCATGCATGTTTAAAAGTGACTTTTTTTTTTTTGATTTAACCACATGTATTTCTTGTTTTTGTTTTGTTTTGTTTTTTCCTTCCCCCAACAGCTGGCTTACCCCTTGGTGTTCTAAACTTGGCCAAAATAAAACCGTATCAGAGAGGCTTTTTCTGTAATGATGACAGCATCAAGTATCCGTTCCATGACAGTACCATCACATCCACTGTCCTCTACACAGTGGGGTTCACCCTGCCCATTTCGTCTGTAAGTAGCTGATATATAGGGAGCTTTGGTGATGGGAGTAAAATGTATGCCTTCCAAGAGTTCAGCACTGTGACTGTGAGTTTAGGACAGTCTATATAGGAAAAATCCCATATATGTATAGTTATATGAATGTGAAAGGTGCCATTGCTGCTTTGTTTGCACAGAAAATCTGGAACTAATCTCTAACTGCTAGGATTGCTAATCTCATTTGTTTCAGGAGCAGAAGAAAGCAGAGGTGAGGATTTAAACTGCATTAGTTAGTCTAGGCTTTTATCACTGGGGAGAAAAATAACTACGGGTTTCCAAAATGCTATGGAATAAATACAGCTCTTGTTCAGAATGGGTTAGCGTGATAACTTTAACACTTGTGATGTTAAAACTTCCACTGGAGTGGAGTGCGCGATCCTATAACTAGTGACTGTTGCTTCCATGTACTTTCTACAGAAATAAGTCTAATTTGGACTCAGTGGGTTTTCTTAGGTTTAAAAAAATATGATTCTTTAAACCCTTTGAAATGGGATATGGAGGCTGAAAATCTAGTTGAAAGCACTGAGCCTCTTCTCTTCAAGCAAGACTACATGATTTTTACAAAGAGCAACTTAACTCTTCAGTAGTTTTTTCTAACAATATTTTAAGTCTGATAGTATCCAAATTTTTAGTAAGGTTTGAGCTGGTTTAGAGAATCAAAATTTAACTATTCAGTATAGTCTTGATCCTGAAACTACATCTTGTTGTTTCTGCCTGCAGTAGTTGATCAAACTATACTAGAGATGGTCATAATCTTTAGTCTTCTGATAATTAATCAGTAAGAAGTATGTATCAAACTGGTTTAAGAATGGAAGCAGTCATTTAGAACAAGTAAACAGAAATCTGCAAAACCTCTACATGCATTACTCTAGTTTTGCCATAAATGCTTGTTTATTATAGCTTGCATTAGTCCTATGCAGTGAATAGAAGGTAGACACAACAGTTGTTACCATGAAGTTTCACTTCTGAGGAAAATCATCTAAAGTTTGTCAATTTTGACAGGTACTGACATGTATCTTCAGCACAACTTCAGGAAAATTTCTCTTCCAGTAGGGTTCATGTGTACCTTAATTGATATGTGTACAGATGAACTAGCAATTGCAGCTCTCTGCAATTTTTGACTTCTAAAGAGGCATTTCAGTTGCAGTTAGATAATCTGTTGAACTGCTTGATTTTTTTTATCTTCCATTTTTAGATTTGAAAAAGTTGTTCCTGTAATAGAAAGTCAATTGAGAGTGCATGTTTTTTCTGGCTCCAAAGCAGTGGAGAAACATCTGACTTACAGCTAAGTTACTTAAAAGTGTCAACATCTAAGGAATGGTGTGGACAGCTATTGTAACTTTAACTGCCAAGATATCCAAAATTATAACTTAGAATTTGACTTGTCAGTGATTTCAGTCTATTGTGATATTTTTCTTCTGTGATACTTTTGTAGGATTCACAGTGGATTTTTATTGCCTGTCTTTGTGCAGGGGATTGGATCATATAATTGGAACAATCACTTCTGGTCTCCATGCTGAGAGAGGTTTAAAAAAAAATTCTAAAGCACTTGGATCTCTGTAACATCAATACAGGCTATACAGATCAGTTTTCTTCAGTCTGAACACTTTACAAACCTCAAAGCAACACAAGTTTTCTGGAATCTAGTGAAAAAATAATCACTCTAGTGTTTATATTACTGCTCTGTGTAGTTAGCATATTAACCTAACTGGCTTTCTTAGTCTCAGTTTTAGATTTAGGGAGTTCTTTAACCTCATGAAAGAGGTGAAAAATAACTTAAGGCTACTGAAAACTTATAGCTAGGGTAAGCTGTAGAGCTAGGGAGTGTGAGATCTGGGTTATTACAATTTACTGAGTTGAAAGTAGGATCCAGTTGAATGCTTTCTAGCTTCAAGCTTGCCTTTATTGAAAATGGACGGGGAAAGTTGATCAGTCTGGGAATCGGTCTGAATCTGACATTGACTGGTTTTTGTTTTGGACTGACTCAATGGAAGCTTGTGACTTTTTCCAAGGCAGCTTTGAGTTTTTGGAAGTAGTGTGTTCCAGGGTCAATATCCTCATCAGGGACACAGCTGGCTCATAAAAGCTTATTGGGCAGTAATGCTGATTATCCCATATCTAGTAAAAAATGTTATCCTGACATGAGGAACACACCTCTCAATGAAGGAATTGATGGTAAAAATTGGGTCTAATGCTATGCAAAGGAGAGTTGATAAATTGCACTTCTGTGCAAACTTTTTGTCCCTAATCAAAGACTACCTCAAACAGGATACCTATTCCTAAGTAGGACTTAACCTCAGCTTTGTCACATCACAAAATAGAAAGAAGAACTTGTGATAGGAAGCTAAGGGAAGTAAAAGCAATCATATGCGTAACATGAAAAAAAAAAAAAGGAATGGTTAACTGAGTAGTAGAGTGGTTATGGTCATTCCCCTTAGCATTCAACGATGTTCAGATATTGCTGATCCCATTATTTAGACCTTAGTCCCTAAAGCCTCATAAAATCTAAACAGAAATGCTTGAAATATTATTATGCATATGCCTCTTGTTGCACTAACAGCTTGCCTGTCTTCAGAGTGCAGTAAGAAATGGCCTGAACATCTTGCTGTACAATAATAAAAGGTTTTGTCTGGTTCATTTGTTGGGGTAGGCCTATAGTGGAATATAAAACAGCTTCAAAGGAAAAAACCCTACCCAAACCTGTAGTAATGAGTAAGGCATAGTTATTTCATTGTTAAAGTCTCTTTGTGCATAAAAGAAACTAGACTGCCTGAACATTGATTTGTCTTCAGAACACTTAATGAAGATTTACAAGACATGTTAGAAACTCTCGGGGATCTTTTTAAAAAAAAAAAAAAATTAAAAGAATGCTTGTAGAATTCACAGTTCCATTTATAGCTCTGAACTCTTTCTGTTCCCATTGCCGCCTTTGATCAGGAAATGTGTGGGAAAGAAACTCATGTTTATTCTTTTCCAAGTGTCACTTCATAGTATAATACTTTTCAGTTTTCCAGATTGTTTTGTCTGGATGGGAAGTACAATTTTTGTATGAGTTTATGGACTTAGGGTCAAACAAGCCTTGGTATTCCTCTGTAAAAATGAATCTCATTATATGTCTAAGTTGGTGTCTGGAGCAGCACACATCCATGATGACTGACATTTCAAGAACCCCAGAAGATCTTTCCGATAATTTTTTTAGTCTTTTTAGAAATTTTTAGAAAGTAATTCTGAATAGTCTAAAAGCCATGACTGGTTGGGGGTGGTGTCTATAGATTGCAACTTTAGGAATAATTTGAAATTAATCTCTAATATGACGTACTTGGTCTGGCATTTTTGGTGTTAAGCTGTCTGCATGAGTTCAACTCTTCCAGGTATAAATGACAAATTAATGTCAGTGTCTTTCTCTTGCAGCAAGGTCCAACCATGCCTTTTTACATGTGTCCTATTCAGTCAGTTTTTTCTTGTGCCTTCACCTCCAAATCAATTTTCTCTTCCTGGAGTCATCTTGCTTCTTACAACTACTGCCTTCAGTGACAGTCATACAGCTTCTGTTAGATCTAAGGGTAGGTGCAACTGGGGGAAGGAGAAGCATGGAACAAAGGAGGCCTTTCTGAAGCATCCTTCTCACCAAAGAAGCAGCAGAGCAACTCAAGAGTTGCTGAGTTTTCATCTGCTCCCCATGTTCTGAGCAGGATTTCTGTAGTTCCCTGCCAAAGCTTTGCCTGACTGCTCTGTTCAGGAGCTGAAAGGACATAACCCACTGGTGAGTTTCTATATGATGAACTAATTCGTGAGAGGACAAGAGTTCAGTTCTTCTAACTTGGGCAAGGCGCTGCACTGAGTTTCTGGGAAACAAAATAGTTTGCCACAACTGTTGCTACTAAAATAGGTAATGCAAATGCTGATGTTCCTGACAGGGGAATTATTCAGTAGTAAACAGAGTTTTGAATAAGTCACTTCTCTGGGAAGAGCTCTGCTATTTGGGACTTGGAGAGAAAAGAATGTTAGGGGCCTGTAGGACTTAATTTCTCCACCTTGAACACATCCAAAAGATATTTAGGTGGTCAGGTCACATTGTGTTCTACTTAAAAAAAAAAAAAAAAAAAAAAAAAAAATTCATAGTCTGGTTTGACAAAGGCTACTGTCTTCACTGTCATAATGCCTTCTCAAAAGGGACTTATATAGCTTTGCTTTTGTGCCAGCTTTAACCTGTTAGGCATAAGGCTTAATGTTTTCAGAAATGTCTCCTTCTACCATGTGCATCAATGTTCTGACTGTAACTTCCTTTCTACACATTAGCACAATCATAGTTTGAATGCAATCTTCTGATTTCTTTTCTGGCAAAAGAAGCTAATCTTTTATGCTCTTTTTGTGAAAGGGATACATTTTGCAGGGAAACTTTTTGTTGAAAGCACCTATTTGATTAACATCATAAGCACTTACTGAGCTAATTTGTACGTTTCTTGAGGGACAAATGTAGCTACTGCTGTGGTAGAGACTGATAAAGCAAGGGCCTGTAACGAAACCTACTAAAGACTTAGATTGGTAGACATGCACTTAATTTTCTTTCAGCAGGGTCAAGGCTTTATGGCCCACTGTTGATAGTTTTGCAACTAATTGAAATTGAACTTGCTGTTTGACACTGGAGTGGACTTTTGAATCGTTTAACTTAACAGGTTTCAGTTTATGTATTAATTTTATTATGCTCTGAACAAGACCTGGCCTCTTGTCTGGTAAATTTTTTAAAAAGGAGAGTAATGCTTTACCTTCGTGGTTGGGTTTGTTTTTTTTTTTTTTTTTAGTATATTCATGGCACTGGAAATCTTTTGGGGAAATGCTGTTGGACTTCATAATCTGGCATGAGTTCTACTTAATACTAACTGTTCATCTTGTATTCTTACAGATGAGTATCATCTCTGAATCCAAGTTTATTCTGAGAAATAAACTGCTAATTTGTGTTCCTTCAAACTCTGTTAAAAGCAACATAATAATAACAACCCGTGTTTATACTATGTGAAGGGTTAATGTGCAGGGTAATGCACTTTGACTGAATTGATGAGTAATTCCTGGGTGAGATCGGTGCTGTGGGGGACAGAGGCTGAGAAATGGCAGTTGCTGCATACAGCTTTGGCCCCACTTCAGCCCTGTCCATGGCAAGTGTGGTCTGGTGGGCTCGGTTTGAAATCAGTTGAGGAAGAATCTGAGGAGCACCTCTTCCAGTTTGGTTCTCGTGCAAATCACTCTTACCAGATGCAGTTCATTTTCAATAAATAAATTGCTTGTTAAGTCGGTGGACTTGATATTGTAGTTTTCTCAATCCTTCAGGTACATTTGTTGATACAGTGATGAACAACATGCATAGTGTATGAAACTGAGTAAAATAGTTGGCAACCTTACAGTAGAAGGAGCTCCAGACAAGGGCTTTAAAAATGCTGAGTGAAGCTTTACCATAACTGTGAGAAAGCCAAGCCATCCCAGTGATATGGAGTTGTTTTTGAAGGTATTATTTAGTGGAGTATATGGAAGGGTAAAATGGAATAGGGAGAAATGTAGGGAGAGGGAGCTGCAACTTAAATATTTAAAATTGTTGTCATTTAAGCAAAAAAGTCTGTGGCATAGATTTTTGTTTGTCTGAAGTCTCATACCTAGTTACTAATAACTTGCTGTTGACATTAAGGACTTAGACCAGAGGCTCAAGGGGGTGGCAAAAAAGGGAAGAGTCTACACCAGAAACCAGAGATGAGCAACAGGGAAAGCAAGTGAAAGAGGGGGGGGAAAGTTCCTTTTTGTGCCGCTCTTCTATTTCCCTTCCTTTGGCTTACCCCATTTCTTTCTGTTCTGCCTTGAGCAGTAAAATGCTCATGTGGAGAGATGGTTTTTACCCATCTTTTCTGGGGAAAGCTGAATGAGAAAATGCAGCAGTTGATCTTGGTGAACTGCAGAGTGATGGTATAAGTGTATTTCTTGCTAGGTGCCCTCCTGAACTCTAAAACTTCTTTTAAGAAATGGAAAGTAGCGTTGTTTTGGTGCTGAGGAGAAGCCAAAGTCTTAACTTAATCTGCAGAGACCTGTATGATACCATAACCAACCCCCACAGAATGTGAGCAGTTACACAGAGTAAGGCTCAACTCGGAAGTTTTAACCAAGCTTGCACAAAATGCATGTTTTTCCAGGCAGGATTTCTAGTGTTGTGCAAATGAATACTATGGATGTTTTTGCTGATGCAATTAGTAACGAAATCTCTATAGTGTATTCAAGGGAAATGTTAGTTTGTGCTTTCTGTCTTAATTTCTGGTTTAAGGAGACTTAAACCTCAAAAAACTACTTATACTTTTTCAAATAAGTCCAGGTGTCACTTCTGGTTTAAAGCTACACTAATGAAGTTGGCATTGGATAATGGCATGAAAGTGGTGTGGCTTTTCTTGAAGCGCTGGGAAAAAAGACAGCAAAATCTTTTAAATTTGTTTTGTTCTCTTTCTCTGGAGAAAGACTATTGCTACCCACTGCTTAAGCACAGAAGTTTGAAGCTATTTTGTCTGAAACATATCTATTGTTTCCTGGTGTCAATCACATCTATTCTCTTCCTAATCCCTCCATCCCACCAGGAGGATGGAGTACACAGGCTAAAGGCAGCATTTAAAAAAACCTCATTATTTAGATAGGTACATTCAAATGATTACTTCACCAAAATCTTAAGAAACTAAATAGTCATGGGATTAGTTGAAGAATCCTAATATGTATAAATAAATCATTGAAATGTGGGAAGTGGTCAGTAAGAGTAAGGGCTCCCTTGCTTTCACAAGGGAGGAAGGTACCTAGTGGAGCTTTCCAGGAGTTTGCCCTGTTCGGTATAATCATAAATACCCTGGAGTGGAGCTTGTGCAATGAGGCAGCAAGGTAAGGTACTCGGAACAGTAAATACAAAAGATGGCAATAACATGGCTGGTGAAATACAGCACATATAAATGTCAAGTGATGCCTTTCCTGTCCACAAAAGGACAACTTAAGGGTGGTGTATAATGTGATGTTCTCTCTCTTCACCAGAGTGGTAATGATCAGCTTTTAGTTCCATGGAGAGATCAACTGCATGCCCAGTAACAGTGAAGAAGCCTAATCAAGATTAGAAACTTGGAAAAAAGTACATGTGTTTATACAGGATATTTATGGAAAAAACCCCAACATAATCAGTCAGAAATCACTTCAGCTTGTGAGGAAATCTAATCCATTAGACTGTATGAGTCAGACTACTGGACACGTGTACTGTAGTTGTTTAAAATATTTAGTCTTATCTGTTGAGCCACTTGTTTCTACCTCTTGTACTCTGACTGAAAGGCTGTTTCAGAGGCCTGTGCAACTCCCTCACTATAAGTATCTTTAATTGCCAACTGTACTTGTGGCTATTTAATTCTTGGTTGCTGTTGGATCAGTCATTGTAATAGGGGACTCGATTCTGAGGGGGACGGAAGGCCCAATATGTAGGCTAGACCTGCTATATAGGGAGGTTCTCTGCCTCCCTGGGGCCCGGATTAGTGATGTTAAGATGGAGGCTTCCAACCCTGGTGCAGCAATCAGATTATTATCCCCTTTTAGTTTTTCAGGTAGGCAGTGATGATGTAGTAAGGAGAACGCCAAGGGCAATGAAGAAGGATTTCAGGGCCTTTAGACAACTGGTTAAGGGATCAGGATCTCAAGTCTTGTTTTCTTCTATCCCTCCTGTTGCAGGGAATGATGAGGGGGTTAACAGGAGGAGCCAGCAGGTCAATGACTGGCTCTGAACTTGGTGCTACTAGCAGGGTTTTGGGTTCTTTGATCATGGCCTGATTTACAGAACACCAGGCCTGCTGGCAGCAGATGGGAAAAGCCTGCCTCGCAGGGGCAAAAGGGTTCTTAGAGTTAACAGGGCTTATGGAGAGAGCTTTAAACTAGATTCGAAGGGGGATGGGCATGTAACTGGGCTCGATAGAGAGGCACCTGGGGGTAGTAGCTTAGCACTTGTGGGGCAGAGTGGAGTGTTTTTGAGGACTGGAAGGCCCACTACCCCTCAAGGGCGAAAACTATACACTCACTGGCTTTTCTGAAATGCCTATACACTAATGCACGCAGCATGGGTAATAAACGAGGAGTTACAGATCTGCATGCAGGACCGTGATCTCATTGCAATTACTGAGATGTGGTGGGATAGCTCACGTGACTGGAACACTGTCATGGAGGATTGTGTTCTCGTTAGGAAAGATAGGCCAGTGAGGCGAGGTGGTGGAGTTGCTCTTTATATGAGAGAGCAACTGGAATGTTTCGAGCTCTCCCTGGGAGCAGATGAAGAGCAAGTTGAGAGCTTGTGGGTAAGGATTAAGGGGGAGGGTAATATGAGAGACATTGTTGTGGGTGTCTGTTACAGGCCACCTGATCAGCATGGGGAAGTTGATGAGGCCTTCTATAGACAGGTGAGAATCGCCTCACAATCTCAGGCCTTGGTTCTCATGGGGGACTTCAACTACCCTCATATCTGCTGGGAAGACCACACAGCTGGGCATGTACAGTCCAGGAGGTTCCTCCAATGCATTGATGATAACTTTTTGACTCAGGTGGTTGAGGAGCCCACCAGGAGAGGTGTACTACTTGGACCTAGTACTCACTAACAAAGGACTGGTGGAGGATGTTAAGGTTGGTGGCAAACAGGGCTGCAGTGATCATGAGAAGATTGAGTTCAGGATTAAGTGCAGTATACACAAAATGACAAGTGGGGTTGAAACCTTAAACTTCAGGAGGGTTAACTTTGATTGCTTCAAGGAATTGCTTGGACAAATCCCATGGGAGAGGGCTCTAGAGGGTAAGGGGGCTGCTTTTTAAGCATCACTTTCTCCAAGCTCAGGATCAATGCATCCCGAAGAGCAAGAAATCAGGCAAGGGAAGAAGGAGACCTGCATGGCTGAGTAGGGACCTTCTGAAAAAGCTCAGGAGGAAGAAGGTAACTTATAATAGGTGGAAGAAGAGGCTGACTGCTTGGGAAGAGTATAAGAATGTTGTCAGGGTATGCAGGGAGGAAACAAGGGAAGCCAAGGCAGCCTTGGAATTGAACCTGGCAAGGGATGTCAAGGCCAATAGGATGGGTTTCTTTAAGTATATAGGAGAAAAGGAAAACTAGGGAAAATGTGGGCCCACTGTTGAACGGGACAGGTGCTGTGGTGACAGATGATGCAGAGAAGGTGGAGTTGCAGAATGCCTTCTTTGCTTCTGTCTTCACTGCTCGGACCAGTCCTCGGGAGACCCAGAGTTTGCAGGTAACAGAGAAAGTCTGGAGGAAGCAAGACTTTCCCTTGTTTGATGAGGAACAAGTTAGAGATCAGTTAGATAAACTGGATATCCACAAGTCCATGGAGCCCGATGGGATGCACCCTCAAGTGTTGAGGGAGCTGGGGGTAGTCGTTGCTGGAATGCTCTCCATCATCTTTGAAAGGTCCTGGAGAACAGGTGAGGTGCCTGAGGACTGGAGGAAAGCCAATGTCACTCCAGTCTTCAAAAAGGGCAAGAAGGATGACCTGGGAAACTACAGGCTGGTCAGCCTCAACTCCATCCTTGGAAAGGTGATGGAACAGCTTGTTCTGGGTGTCATCTCAAAGCATCTGGAACAAAAGAAAGTTATCAGAAGTAGTCATGTCTGACTAATCTGATAACCTTCTACGATGGTGTGACTGGATGGGTGGATGAGGGGAGGGTGGTGGATGCTGTCTACCTTGCCTTTGGCAAGGCTTTTGACACTGTCTACTGCATCATCTTAGGCAAACTTAGGAAGTGTGGGTTAGATGAATGGACAGTGGGGTGGATTGAGAACTAGCTGACAGATAGAGCTCAGAGGGTTGTAGTTAGTGGTGCAGTCTAATTGGAGGTCAGTAAGGAGCGGTGGCCCTCAGGGGTCAGTACTGTGTCCAGTCCTGTTCAGTATATTCATCAATGACCTGGATGAAGGAATAGAGTGTACCATCAGCAAGTTTGCTGATGACACAAAATTAGGAGGAGTGGCTGACATGCTGTAAGGCTGTGCCACCTTACAGCGTGACCTGGACAGGCTGGAGAGTTGAGCAAAGAGGAACCTTGTGAAATTCAGCGAGGACAAGCATACGGTACAGCGTCTGGGGAGGAATAACCCCATGCATCAGTACAGGTTAGGGACTGACCTCCTTGAGAGTAGCTCTGTGGAAAGGGACCTGGGAGTCATGGTGGACAACAGGATGACCATGAGCCAGCAATGTGTCCTGGTGGCCAAGAAGGCGAATGGTATCCTGGGGTGCATCAAGAAGAGCGTGGCCACCAGGTCGAGGGAGGGCATCCTCCCCCTCTACTCTGGCCTGGTGAGGCCACATCTGGAGTACTGTGTCCAGTTCTGGGCTCCCCAGGTCAAGAAAGACACGGATATGCTGGAGAGGGTTCAGCAAAGGGCTACAAAAATGATTAGGGGATTAGAACATCTCTCCTATGAGGAAAGGCTGAGGGACTTGGGTCTTTTTAGTCTAGAGAAAAGTAGATTGAGGGGGGATCTTAATGCTTATAAATACTTAAAGGGAGTGTGCCAGGGGGATGGGAACAGTCTTTTTTCAGTGGTGCCCAGTGATAGGACAAGAGGTAACAGGCACAAACTTGAACATAGGACGTTCTGTCTTAACATGAGGAGGAACTTCTTTACTTAGAGGGTGGCAGAGCACTGGCACAGGCCACCCAGAGAGGTTGTGGAGTGTCCCACTCTGGAGACATTCAAAACCCACCTGGACGCTGTCCTGTGCAACCTGCTGTAGGTGACCCTGCTCTGGCTGGGGGGGTTGGACTAGATAATCTCCAGAGGTCTCTTCCAACCCTGACCATTCTGTGATTCTGTGATTGCTCTTTTTTCTGATATCTACTGCCTATGCAATTAGCTGATTTACAGCCCTTAAGTTCTGCTAAACTGCAAACACCAACTTCTTTAGTTTTTGAGATAATGAGGAATGTACCTTAGGAATCCTTATGTTTGCAGTCAGTTAAAACCAAACATGTTTGCAAGTTCTGATTGAGTGCTGTTTCAGAAGAAATTTTTGTCAGGTGGCTAAAAGTGTTAATACCTTTGAAAAGACTTGTCTAATGGTCTGCCTAGTATTCTGATGTATAACAATCATAATAAGCAGACATTATTTTCCTCTCATATTTTGAACTGACAAGCTGCTAGCTCATCAGAGTTGTTTAACCTCCAAGTGTATGACTCTGAACTCATTACTGCACAAATCTCCATCTGTTCTCTTGCTTCAGTCTTTAAGAGTTGTTTTGCAGGCAGAGCTGGCTGACCTTGATCTTCCACTGTATCAAACAAAGAATTGCCAGCTCTGTCAGCAGTACATCTACTAGTTATTCATTAATGATGCTGGCACATGCACTGCATAACATCAGCTTGTTGGCTTTATCCTGGAGATTACTCTACTGGTAACCTCTTCCCAAAGTTATAATTCCCCTTAACATACCTGTTGTCATCTTCCCTTTAGGCAATTTCTTCACTGTGTTACAATTGACTTGGAAAATTAAGTATACATCAGGGATGCTTTTCAATATTGTCATATGGGATGTATTCAGTAGAGAGCCTTTAATGACCATCTGACCTCTCCACTCCTTACTACTTCTACTTTCATGTAGAACTGAGCCCAGCTAAATTTTAATAATTCTCCTTTTTAATGTGCCAAACCCTGCCCTTTAAAAAATTTTAGCTTGTTTAGGGGAAAATGGGTATCTGTAGAAAAAGCAGAGCCATTCTTTTAACTTACTGTGGCAACACATGACTAGCCAGATGAGTAGGAATTTTTTTCCCTGGTGATCTGCTGTTGACTCTTCGTTACTTTTCATTGAGGAGCTACTATAGGCTTTTACGTGTATAAATCTTCTAGCAAGGAAGTACACCACCTCCTATGCTTCTGTTAAATTTTTTTCTTCAGTTGTATTTGGGAAATTAAAGACCTTGACACTAATGATAGTTGTACCATTATGAAGACAAATATAACTTGTTGTCTGTTATCCAGTCCTTCTGTGCCAGCAGGTTTCATACTTAGAAACTTCTACTGTGATGCAAAAATGTTTTCCTGTCTTCTAAAACTATGGTATCTCTCAGGGTGAAAAAGTAACAGGTCTGTCACAAATCTAGGGAAAGCCCTACTGTTTTACTTAGTATAGTAAGAGTCTTTGTCTCTTTCATCACTTCTTCCAGTTATTCTGCTTGTTTTTTCCACTTGTACTAACAAAAAAGCAAAACTGTGTTTTTCTCTGTTTCTGCGTTGTCCTCGACAGAGAGAGACTTGTACTTAAACTATATAGATATATATAAATTTGGATTTGATTTTAGAAATTGTTTATTTTTAAAAAACAAACTTAAAATCTCACAAAACCAAACTTTGCTGATTCATTTGAAACAGAACATACTGCTTAAGTATTGTGAGATTTTTCTTAATGGCTTCACTTGCCAGAAACAGTAGGAGTTGGTGTCCCTCTGGTTTGACTTCTACTTTTTGCGCCCCTCCCACTAGCTAATAATGAAGCCAATCCATATGTGTTTAAAAGAAGTAAGTTAAACCTGCTCTATGGAGCTTGTTCTGAGGGAGTAGGTATTGATATTGGAGAGTACTTTAACCAAAAGACATCAAAAGCCAGTACTGGATAACTGTCTTGGATTGAGCAAAAGACAAATTAAAAATGTGTAATTCTATAACTTAAGTTTTCAGTTGAACAGTTTTAAGTAAATCTGATCAATCTTACTGTAATCTGGTTGTTAGAAGTTAAAATTTATCTCAAGCTTTCATGGAACATGTCTCCTTTCAGCTCTGAAATGTGATGAGTACAGCAATAAGACAAATGACTGGAATTACTTCTTGAATCTGTTGTACAGTTGGGGGGAAAATGAAGAAACACTTCATGAAGTTTACTATATAAGCTTTTTTAGCAGTATTGTATTTCAATGCATATCTCTTCCAATTAATTGTTAATTCAAACCACATAGATACCTAGAACTTTAAGACTCATACAATCTTACCTAAATTTTGCTGGTTATGACTTCAGGAAAGTGTTTATAAATCTTCTTTCTTACTTAGCTAAGTGGGATTGGTTTCAGATAGAGTAAAAGAGGTGGAAAGAAATTACGAGAGAGTAGGCATTTTAATAACTTACTTTGGCTGGTTCTTACTAGCTTAAAAAGCAAAACAAAAACAACCTGAGTTGTTTGTTATTGTTTGCATGATGTTGATACATAGGAAGGTGCTGCAAGCAATTACAGACTAATTGCATCATAATCTCAGTATTGCTGGAGTGAGGACACGTTTCAAGCATCTTCTCTTTGCATTGAAAAGCATGTCATGACTGCATGAGGGACTTCATTCCCATGATCCACAGACCATTGCTTTCCATTTCTGATTTAGCAGCAGGCAATTGCATAATGTCGTGTCGTCCTGTCTGTGTCGTGTCCTGTCCCCCCCCACCTCCAAAAACAAACAAACAGACCACCTGTATAACGTCAGCACTCTGAAAATTTTATCTCCCACCTTTAGAAGCTGAAACATTTAGGTGTGGGTAGGAGGAAATGAGGACGAAGCCACCATAACACCATTATTCATAGAGCAGGTCTTTAAAAAGGATGATGCAGAGCTGGTGATGTGGTATCAGTGGCACCACCTAACTATGGTTGCAAGTATTTGTGGCAGTGTGCTGAAGCTGTGATAAGGTTTTCCTAGACTGAACTTAATTTTGTGAGAAACTGCTCTACCATGATGGTTAAAACTACCTGCTGTAAAGAAGTAAATCTGTAGGTAATCAAGAGACTCTTATTTGTGTATGCCTCATTCTCCAGTTCTGGAGATCTAAAAAATACACTTTTCTCAAATATGCAGGCTTGAATCTTGGTGTTAGTATGTGTGCAGGGCAAAGGATGAAGTTTTCATTCCATACATACTTTATAGTATAAATGTGTGTGTATGTGTATGTATATATATATATATATATATAAAAAAAATGGTATTGGAAACACTGTGGCATTATATTGACAAAGTTACCTTCCCTCACCATGACTGCATGCTGCTTCTGCCTCCTCCTTTGCCCAAGTTAGCTAAATACTAAACAACTGATGATATATTGTGATGTCTTGTCACAATACTGACACAAGAGGAGGGCAGAAAAAAGGTCTGGGATGCAGAATTTTTAAAAACGCTGCTATTTTTACTATTAGGAGAAAGGGACAGGGATTTTCTTTCTTTTTTTTTTTTTCCTGGTAGGAAAAGCTGTGTTTTTGCACTGTATTGCAGAGTCCAGCTCCAGGGCTCTGTGCTGGCTGGTGTCTGAATGGTTCAGTGTTTTGGTGAGGCTCTGGCTTGGCTTTTAGCCCATCCTGCTGTCTTTCTGCTTTGTTGGTGTGCTTGGACAGCTTCCAGAGCTAGGTCAGTTGTAATCCTGCTGGCATGGAACTGGAAACAACCCCTCTTCACAATTACAGTGCTTTTCTGCCACTTTCAGAGGAGAGGTTTTGCATGCCATTGATTTTATGACTGTAACAGTACTGGAGATACTTGATTCTTTGCGACAGGCTTAGCTGGAATACTTAGGCACTATGATAAGCCCATAACTGCTTGGTCATGGAACAAAGCTATGTGTCATTCTTCAGAGGTCACTTCAAGGAAATTTTCAGATTATGAGCCATTAGTTTCATATTTGTTCTTCTTTGTCTGTTTTCAAACAGAAACATTATTTTAAGCAGTCACTTTATTGTGTGAAGAACAAAATGGATAGCAAATCATTGGTGAAACATAGTATGTCTCATTCGTGATGGGCCCAGGAGTCAGGTTTGGTTTGGAGGACTTCATGGGCAGAGGTTAATGGGGGAAGAGGGTTGAAAAGGATCCTAGGTCTTTTTTTTTTTCTTTCTTTTTTTTCTTGTAAATCCTGATGGCGTAACTTAGTGTTTCTCTTCTATTCCCTTCCCTAACAGTTCTCTTCTTGGTTGGCACCTTTTTTCCCCCCTTTCTTTTTCTCCTGTTCTTTCTGTGTTTACTTTTGTTTGTACCCACTTATTTGGGGGTAGCTGTGTATATGGAAAAGAAGAGGTGGGCTATGCCTTGACAAAGAAGTCCTGAAGGGAGAAGTGGGACTACAGCAACATCTTTCTCTGGCAGGAAGGAAGGAGGCTCTTTCTCATCCTTCTCATCCTTTATTGGTAGATTAAGATGATTTTTGTTATATTACTCTAAAATGGTATGCGTTTTACATGCAAGACTGCTGAATTTTGAGCACAAAATCAAGGGCTTTTAAGCATGTTAATGCCACTGAGCTGCACATAACTTGAGTCAAAGAAAATTATTTATTGTTTTGTTGAATATTCTTGGTAGTCCCCCCTTCTTTTTTTCCATACAGCCATTTCTTTCTGAGGTTATTCATCCCTGTACAGAAACATTGTGCATACACTGTACATGTGTCACAGATGGAGGATCAGGATTTAAAAATGTTGCTATTAGTTTGTAGTGATTTGTATTCTATTTTGAGTTTTTTTTTTTAAAAAGCTGTTCAAATGCTTAGTTTTGGCTAGTGTTGCAGGTCTCTTCAGGTGCAATAGCACAAAGCGTTGTGCGCCTTAATCTTGTGTTCTGTTGAGTTTAGGATGAGCCAAAGGCTTCCTCTCTGTTGTGGAAGAGTAGAGAATAAAACCTCCGTGCCCTAAGGTTGTAGGGCTTGTGCAGTGACCACATCATTCTGGGGAAATACCTAGTGTGTGTTGAAGTGAGGAGATTGCATGCATATGTAACTTTTCCTTTTTTTCCATATCTATTCCTGAAAACTCCCTCCGCACTTGCGCTCCCTGAGAAGCACCCCTCTTCTGCTTTCTTGAAATGCAATTTGTGCCCTTCTGACTTGTGAAGCTGTCCAGAGAAGATATAAAGTTGGTCACTGGAATGTAAAGGAATAGTTGATAATTGTGGCAGTAGCAGCAAATTGAGCACTCAGTGGTTGTCACTGAACTGTTTGCTCAATCATGGTTTTGGCATTCTTCCATACTTGATGTGCCACGAAAGGTGAGAGGAATCCTGTCCTGCTCTCCTTCATTCAACAGTCCTTCCTGGGAGCTGCAAAGACAAGGCAGTAGTCATTGGCCAAAGGAAGTGCATAACCTTCTAACTTGCTGCATGCCCATTCCTGTTTATGCACTTCTCTTTGGAAATGTGGGGGTATAATCATCGCCAGAGTTTGTGTTGCTTTTGTAATGTATTTTTTATTCCTTTTTGCTAGCTGGCTTGCCTTTTGCAATTCTCAATTCAAGACGTATCCCCTTCCAGAGAGGAGTTTACTGTAGTGATGAATCCATCCGGTATCCATACAAAGAGGACACCATTTCTTATAAGTTGTTAGCAGGAATAATTGTTCCTTTCAGTATAATTGTTGTAAGTTAAACTTTTCTTCATTGCATTTGATTTCAATGGGGGTGGGGAAGAGGGAGGAGGGCAACCTGTTAATACAGACTTCTACAACTGTATTCTATAAGATTTCTCGACTCTAAAAATAATGTCCTTAGACCAGGTGCTCAAGCAGTAGAAATGGTGTTCTGGCAAGAGTAACTAAAAAGTTTTCTTTAATCGAGGTCAGACAACTAGGGTTATAGAACAGGAAAAGAATACCTTAGAACTGTGGTAGCTTAATTTTATAGTCTGAGAGATAAAAACTTCCTCCCTTACCCTATCAGTTAAGAATAACACTAATGTATTTTAAATGACTGTCTCAAGCTTTTCTATTTTGGTAGCTACTACTTTCAGAATGTGAGCTTGCATGATCTATTAAGTTAGCATTTTTTTTTCTGCCACAGAAGTTGTTGGAAATACTTCTGTGTGTGGAAGTATAACAACAGATAACAAGTTCTTTAATAGAAAAATATTGTGGCTTCCAACTGAAACTTACTAAAAGCATAACTAGAATGAAAAGAGTAAGTAGCCAGGGAGTTTTTCCCCAGATATTTCCCCAAAGGTCAGGACAAAACTGTGTGCCCATTTGTGTTTGAGTTAATGCTAGGGCTTACTTTCATGCTGCACCTAACCTGGCTGAAAACAAGGTACTGTTTTCCTTTCCTCCCTCACACCAGATCAGTGAGCTGGAGAGGTTGCCTCTGCAACTGCCAGTCTGGGATCTCCCTCTTTGACCACAGCGCCTAGCTCAGTTGAACTGGCTTGAGTTTATAGTGACTCTGTATCCTTAAAATGCAATTATATGCTGTCAGCTGAGCCAACCTAATAGCTTACTATGGACAAAAGGTGAGGTGCCACTATTACCCTGTCTTGTGCTACCTCTGTTGGCTTGTCTGAACCAGGATAAGCTAGTAAAATTCCTTAACCTGACAGAAAACAGATGCTTTCTTTGAGCTAAGTTGAGTGAAATGGCTCCTGGAAGAATACAGTATCAGTGGTGGGGACATGTCCTTGGACACAGATCGAGGGGAGAGCTGGATCTCCTCAGTTAATCATTTCGTGTGCTAAGTCTCATGCGACTGCACGTTAGTTCCAACAATGGCCTTTCAATAGGGGCTTCAAGATACCTGTCCAGATGTGCTAAAAAGCCTCAGACTCCACTCATGGCTCTGTATTGGATGATATCCAAGCTCATCAGAGCTACACTTTGAGCAGAGTTAAAACTCTTATATGCCAGATAAGATTTTTAGACTTATAAATATTTATCCAAGTATATTTTAGGAATCAAAGCCGGAAAAGGAGCAGCTAAATGTGAACCTCAGTATTGGCCAGCTGTTTCTCAGGGTTAATGGGTTAAAATCAGGAGGGATATTATGACAATCTCTTTATTGCATAAAGACTGCCTGAATTTTTATCTAGGTTCCAACATAAAGGTCAGCTTGTAGCTTATGTTTGCTCTTGGGTGGAATTTTTTTTCATAACTGTAGAAATATGGGGCTGGGAATCAAAACTGTGCCTTACTTGGTTTTCCTTTTCTTGGAAAAACTGCTTCAAAAACTTACAGAAATACTGGAGCAGATAAAACTTTGGGTTTTGTCTGTTCTATTAACTGGCAAGTGGTTTATGCTAAAACGTCCTGCCTTTTAATGCAGGAATGTTTTGGGATTGGTTTGGTTTTTTTTTTCCACCCTGTTACTACTATTAGTAGTAAATATTACCTAAGAGCAGCAGTACTGGGTCACAACTGAAGTCCTTCTAGCTTGTTACTTCATTTCTAGCAGCAGTTAAAACACATGAATGAGGAAGAACAGAAGAACAGAGCAAGCAAAGATTGATGTTTTGCCCTCAGTACTTTGCTACCAGCCATTTGCAGCTTAGGGACTTCCTGAGTCAGAAGATACTTCAGTGAATATAGTAAATTTTAATGGATGTATTTCCTTTGAATTTATCCAATCTCCATATGAGCCTGTATGAACATTTAGCTAACAAAGTTACCTTTGTAACATCAGGGACCATCTTTTAGTTGTGAAATCAGGCTTTTCTGTGAAGATTGCTTTGAAGTCAGATGGTAAAAGCAAATGTTGGTGTCCTTTACTCAATGCTTAATCAGATTATTTAAGATGAATACTTTTTGTCTGCATCCAGTGAAGTAGCTGCATTAACATCACCTAATTTTTTGTCACATCAAATGAGATAAGTGACCTTCTTGCAGGTTTTGCATCAGTGTTCTTTAAAAGTGTCTGGGTTTGAGGACCACCTGAACCACAACAAAAAGGGATTCATTATTTACCAGTCATGGCTGTGATATTTCTGCTCAGTTATCTTACTGAAGAGGTTATTCTCTGGGATAGGTCGGTTCTGTATAAAAGCTTACCAACATCTACTTCACTGAAAACTTTCTTAGCTTTAGCCTGTGTTCTGATGCTTCTCTGCTTCAGTCCATGTTTCAATATACTGCAGAGTGTAAAACTTCAGTGTCACACATCTGATGGGATTGCCTGTTTACCTTAATTTGCAAAGATGCTGACAGCTACTCTGTCTGCCCAGGAGTCAGAGTGTTTAATAACAGCTTCATTCACCAAAGCTCTGCTTTGCTGGGATACTGGACTTGTCACTTGCAAGTGACAAATGGAGCCATCATTTAATCTTCATGGGATTTTTAAAGATCACTTTACATGTATGCATACAGCCCCCCACCCATCTGATCATCTGTATGAGTCTGTACAAAATGGGACTGTCTGGTTCAATATCCAGCCTTCTGGGGTGAATTTTATACTTGGCTTAAGGAAAAGCTTTCTGGAAAAGGTAAAGTTGCAGGAAAACAAAATTAAATCTGCTTTCCTGTCAACATTTGGTGCACCCTTGATGTGTATACCTTGGACATGCAGGGTGAAAAATCCTTGGAAAGACCTCAGTAAGCCAGTCTATCTCTACTCTCATTACTGTTCTTTTCTTCCTTAAAAATTTTAATTTTCCTGGGGAATAGGAAATTTCTTTGTTTAAATAACTGGCCTCTCATATCTGGAAATGAAGTCTAGACCCTTCAGAATAGTCTCTGGCTTCACAAAAAAACTAACAACTTTATGATTAAATAAAAAAAATTTGCTTAGCAGAAGTTTAGCTGAAGAAGGTTCAATGTAGAATAAAATGTAATACTGGAGAAAATGTTTCTCATTAGGACCATGCCAGGTAATATGGCTAAATGTTACTCTGAGAAGGCTTTGGTTTAACAGATATTCTGATAATAAAAAATCAATAGTCTGATAATCAATAAGTTCAGCATGAAGCAGGATAAGGTAAAAGTATTTTTTTCTTCTACGTAAAAGTGTTTAAAGTTTGGGCATGGTTACTGCTGACTCTTGGAAAATTTAAACTTGCAGCTTAATATTTATAAAAAATTAATTTCTGAAACTACATGTCTAAGTATTAACAACAGTATAGAGTGATGTCTTTTAAAGAGATTATCTTTAACTGTTGTCCTTATTTCTCTTTCAGATAATCGTAGGAGAGACTCTCTCTGTCTTTTATAATCATTTGCACTCAAATTCATTTGTCAGAAATAACTACATAGCCACTATTTACAAAGCCATTGGGACCTTCATTTTTGGAGCAGCTGCTAGCCAGTCATTGACAGACATTGCCAAGTACTCCATCGGTAGACTGCGTCCTCACTTCCTCGCTGTGTGCCAGCCTGACTGGTCACGAATCAACTGCAGTCTAGGTTACATTGAGAACTTCTCTTGTCAAGGAGACAAAGCAAAAATCAATGAGGGAAGGTAAGTCTGACTTAATTTTGTATACTTGGTTGTAAGACCTGTTTCTTAACTTGGTATGATGAGTTTGGTATTGCTACTGCATTTTTTTTATGCTTCTCCTAGAATAAATTTCTTGTAATGACTTTTAAACATGTAACCCTGTCTAGACTCTGAGATTTTTTTCTAATTTGTGGAAACTTGTTTTATTAATGCACAGAAGAATGCATAAATTCTTGTGTATTTGTCTCTATTTTTTTACAAAATGTGGGTGATGATCAGTTTTGATTGGCTTCTATTTATGTTTCTAAAATGTCTGCATACCCCTATGAAGAGAAGAATTTGAAATTTGCCTTCAAAAATGGATGTGGAATAGCAAGGAAAGCAGTTCAGATTTACAATGAAAGCAAATAAAAACTGGATGTATCCATATAAAAATATGGGGGACTGTTGAGAGTCACCCTACTCAGTTTTTTTTATTATTATGCATTTAATTACCTTAAATACTTATCTGCCAGTTCAATTGCAGCAGGATAACATGGAAGCAAAAATGATGCATCTGACATTTTGTCACTGTTATAAACAATGGCTTTTGAATGCTATTGGAAATGTTAAAGTATATTCAGAATAATTTCTGGTTTTAGAGTTGCTTGAGCTCCCTGGAAGCTTAGCTTTAGAGAAACTCCTTGCCATTCTTTTCCCAGAAGACCTATATATCCTCTTAGTTAGAACTCTTCTCCATGTGTATGCTTTTTAAATACGTGTGCGCAGGCTTTTTCTCACTGTCCTCTGTGCTCATTTGCTCTCCTACCACATATCCCCTGTCGGTCTTCCAGTACCATGCATGGTATTCCTCAGCAGCCACCAGAAAATGTTGCATATTGTTTTGGTTGGGGAACAGGTCCAGGTAGAGGTCCAAGTCATGCACAGTGGCTGTTCAAAGGTGCCCGGAGCAGTTTGCATTTTGAATGGCTGTTGGTAGTACAGGAGCAAGTGCATGATGATAGATTAGCAGTATAGCAGATAATCCTAAAGTGAGCAGAACTTCATGCAGGTAGCAGATAGATAATTGGGATTTTGGGAGATTAAGGTAGAGCAGCGTGCTTCCTGTGCAGCTTTTCTTGTATTACTAATGCCCATGATTGTGTTTAGAAGACTCATTTACTTCTTGTAAACTATTCTAGACACTTGATTATTGGATGGACTTTCTATGCATGTGAGTAGCCCTGTAGAGTCAGTAAGGTATGACTTTTGTCTCTGTTCCAGGAAATACATGATGTACTTGTAACGATCACTTTCTATATGACTGTCAACTTCAGTTTGTAAAAACAGAGAGTAAACAAAGGAGGATTTTCATAAAATGTAGAAACCAAAGAATTTCTAAACAGCATGTCTGTCAGACTTTTAAATGTTACTGACTCTTCAAAGATCTGACTTGTAGTAGAACAACCTTAATAATTGAAATAAAGGAGATCCTACCTCCCCCAAGATAACAAATTGTCTTGGTATCTTGTTATCTTTGCAAATTTTAGTGTAGTGAGTCAGTAGAAGTAGTTTCCAGAAACTAACCCTTTAGAGTTTAAAAGAAGATACAATGGTAACTTATAACATGAGGGGGGAAATAAAAATTTTGTTGTATATTACGTTTTGGTAGGGGTTAAATGTTTTGACTTTTTTGCTTCAACTCACTAAGTGGTCTTTATTTTTATTATACTGCTACTATGTGAAAAGATACTTGTCTAAGTTTCAAATGGAACAAGTCTTTAAACAAAATTGCACATCCTCAAGTGCCCTGTGAAACAGAATTGTGTGGCTTTCAGCATGAAACTGTGGGGCCAACATTCAACTTGAGCATATCTCTGAGTCTTCAGTTGAACTTCTGCACGAGTCTAAAAATGCTTTTCAAATGTAATATAGGGAAAAGGAGAAAATTTGAGTTGATTGTAAAGACTAAAATGATCCTGAAATAAAATTTTCTGGTTTTTGAGCATGTTGAAAAACAGAGTTAGCTTATTCTCACACAAGGAAACAGATTTTTGTTGTATGTTAATAACGTGGGAGAACAGTGGCTTAATGATCACTTAATTTTTTTTCTTCCCTGTGCAACTACTGCATTGAAATCTCGGGACTTCCATATTGGAAGCAAGATTTGCCTGTCATTTTTTAACTGATAACCTGTTAAGTTCATATTCCCAGCTACTGTTTTGTTCCCCTTTTCTGTTATACCTGTTGCTCCCTAGAAAATGATGAGAGGGCTCTCCTTTTTGATCAAAGCTTGCCTTGAAGTGATGACCTCAGTGTGAGCTCACCTGTGGTGCTACTGCTCTCAGCTGAGGCTTTTCCATGTGCAAGAAGCTGAAAAAAAAAAAAAAAAAGTTAGTAAGTGATCAAAGAAGGGTAGACTAAAATGGGACATTGTCCTCTACAGGTGGATGTCAGGATGTCATGGATGCAGTGACCCAGTAAACCATTCTGGGTTTCTTATGGGAATTGGGCTTCACATGTGAATGGGTGGTTTCAATGATCTTAGGTCATGTGCCTACATACCTGACAGTTAATAAGCCACTAAGAGGAGGGAGTTTGGTTGCAGTGAGTTTTGCAGCAAGTTGGAGGAGGTCAGTAGGCTCTCAAACTGTAACCCAGAAGTGAATTTCTGGATGAGTTGGACAAAATTATTAGCAGCAACACTAGTACCATCTACCCTTATTTGCACAAAATAAATATGCAGGTAGAAATACCAAGAAAGAATTAAGACGAGACAATCAGTGGTGCATACAGAATCATATTTTCTGAATTGAACATATTATTTCTGTGTAGTAGTAGAACTTGAGGTTAGTTTTCAATATTTTTTAGAGATTCAGTTGTATGGTCAAAAAGACAATTCTTATCTTTGTTTACTATTTCTTAATTCATAGCGGGAAAATGATGCTTCCACTGTAAAAATCCATTGTGTGCTTCCACTATGCACATTTTACTCTTCCGTTTTGTTCTCTCCTTCCTTTTCGTCCCTTCTTATAATTTTATACTTAACAAAAGCATAAAATAGTTTTGGTATGCAGCATCTCTGAGTAGCTCAGAGCTCTTGGTCTGAAATAGAGTAAGTGGGTGTGTGTTGAAGAGATGGGTGTAAGATAGAAGTCTCTAAAGGATACTTCAGAGATGGTACAGAACTTAGGTAATGCACAATTTTTCCCATTTCCTCCTAATAGTAAAACTGGACAGGGAAACATTTGAAGTAGTTTCTTGTCATTATGTTTTCCCCACGTGAAGATTAAGAAGTTGGAGTAAGCTGTGGAACTCTTCGCAGTGCTGGGACGTGTAAGTTTAAACGTGGGTTCAAAAAAACATTTGAACAAACTTCTAGAAGAATAAAACCAAGAAAACAACCTGGAAGCCTATAAGTTATGGTTGGAGGCTGAGAGTGTTTTGGACAAGCATTGTTGTCTGTTTTGTTCCAGTTCTGTTTCATGCAAATCGGATGTTTGCAACTTGGCATTGGTCTACCACGTTATATTGTGGGGACATGGTGGAAAGATAATCATTAGTGTCTATTGTTCATCAGTAACAGTAGTATTAAAATACATACTAAAGTGTATATATGCTTTATCATTAGTATGAACCAATGGACTTATGCATGGTTGTCTAAATTAATAAAGTGCCTGTGAGTTTTGGTTAGTTTCAGTAAGGTTTTACTTTCTAACCTGAGCTTGATAAACTAATTCTTGCTGACTTAAGTATCTTGTTTGTTCTGTATCATGCTGAAAACAGTCCTCTTCAGTTTTAAAAGCTTGCATTCTCCTTGGCAGCTTTTATAGTGTGTTTGCACTTTCAATACTACTGGTGGTTAAACTACGCTGAGGATCACAATCACAGTTGTGTGTTTAGTAAATCTCATTCATATTTGTTGAAAGATGCATATAAGGGTTGGCATATATTAATTACTTGAAAGTACGCAGCACTTGCAGATCTCTGAAATGCATGGAAATCACTAGTTATATAAAAAATTGCTACTTAAGTTACCATTAGAAACCGTATTCTTCTTTTGTGCCTCTGTAAAACAACCCTTTCTTCAGGCAGTCTTTGGCATTTAATTTAAGCTATACACACAGAAGCTTGGTATGAGCTACTTCATGGCAGTTTTCTGAGGGTCAATGACTTGTACAGAACCGCATTCTCAAGCTTTTAGGAAGGTGTTGCTAGGTTGGATGCCAACTGGTTGTGTGTAGAGCTTTGTAATATTCCATTTAAATGAATATTCAAGTGTAGTAACTCAATAAACATGATTGACCCATGAAGGTGACTTTTTCTTTTGAGTGTCAAAATAGAAAGGTTTTCCTTAAAGCACATAACACAGTTGAGTAAGATACATATTTTTAAAATGTAGTTGTACTGGCAGAAGGGTACAGAACTTCATGTCATCTAGTTTCTTTACTGCGAGACAGTGGCTGGTTTTAGTGTTTTAGAAAAGTAAGTTTGATATACAAGCACAAGTTTTAGTGTCTATGAATGAAGAGAGAACAAAGCCAAGGGATACTCCTGTGACAGGTGCTTGCAATCAGCACATCACTTTTAGCATACCAGTGTATGCTTTAATGCTACTAGATTGCTTTAAGGTACTTTCTTTAGCTCTGTAAACGTAATGACTTGCCAAATGGCTGTTTCCTTTTTCAAATCGGCAAAGTGGGGCTCAGTAAAATAGGTAAGCATGCTAGGCTATAACCCTGGTTGAGTGGGGATGTGAGTGAGTGGTCTCTACTAATCTCTGATCTCTGTGGCTTTTGCAGCTTCCATTCTTACTCAATTCTTCCTTCTCTTTTGGCTTGCTACGGCTTACCTTTGCCTGGGTTTGAGTAGCTTGGCAAGATACTCAGATTTCTCAAAGAGCAGTAGGTAGAGGGGACACTGAAAGAACAAATGGTGATGTCTCCATTCCTTATTGGTAGCTAAGGCATACATCCCAAACCTGTCCACTCTATCCAGTCCATGGCTGATTGTTCATGCATCCTGTTTGTTAGCTTTCTTGCATCTGAAAGAGTTGATAGAAACCACAGATGTTCAGCAGCAGGAGCTGTGAATTAATATTTTACTGTTCCTCTGGTAAGTCTACTTTGCTGTATTTGCTCATTGTCTGTTGTTGAGTTTGTAAACAGTGAGGCTTGAATGTCTAGTAGAGTAACAAAGTAGAACATCAAGAGCTTCTGTTTTCCTCTAGTTGTATGAGTTGTGGGATGAGTCTTTGACAAAAGCCTTTGTTATTGTATCTTAACACTTGATTGGCTTGAAAAAAAATTTTTAGGCTTCTGGGGGGGATGGAAAGCAACTTTAAAAGCTATTTGTCTAGTTACTGTTAAATGTATTGTACTTCAAGATGGTCATGGGGTTCCTTCTGTACTGTACTAATATATTGTGTGGCAATATTAACTGGTTGCTCCCAACTCATTTTGGCTGTCAGGAGTTGCTAATTCTACCTTGACCACCTTTGTGCAGACAAGCATTGGTAATCACTAGATAACAGGATCTGGAATCCTTGAGTCACACTTGACCAGGCCAGCCTGATCCTGGAAAAGGTCAGTCTTAACTGTGTCTGTAAACACGAAGTGTCATCTTAAGCAAAGAATGGGTATTTCTTATTGCTTGTAAAATCTAATCTCAGACAGTAAATGTGGCTTAAATACAGGTTCTGTCAGTATTTTTTTTTTTTTTGAGGAGGATAGGAACTTAATAATGGCAATAGGCTTTTCTCTCCAGTTTTATAAAATCTTTCTACAAACAGGTAGAAATTAAAACAAAAAAAAAAAACCAAGCCCCCCCAACAAAAAACACCACAAACTGAACAAAAGATCTCACAAAACAACAACGAAGAACCCCAACAACCCCAAGCTTCTGGTATTCAAGAGTTGCGTGTAATTGAAAGAATGTTTGAATGAGAGTCGTCTTTAATTCTCTGACAATGTTGCAGGTGCTATATAAAGCCTACAGTATTTTTAGAACTTAATTTAGGATTGTGCTGTCACTTTTGTGTATATATATCATGTTATAAACTTGGCAGCACAAACAGCACATTAAAGCCTTGTGTAGAGGTCAGGTATATTGAATTTGCTACTATTTAAACTTACGTTTTATCCACAAAATGTTGAGAATAAATGTTGTAGCATGAAGTATGCAGTATTATTGCTTAGTGTCTGCTCAATAATTTCACAGGGACAATAATATACTAAGGTGGAAATAAATAAGTTCTAGTTCTTGCTGAGGCAAATGATGCCTCCCTACAACTTCAAAACTTGAAAGCATAATTCCTTAAATTTTCTGGTTTTAGAATCACTTTGTGCAGTAATAATGTAGGAAAAAAGGTTTGTAATATCAGTACTCAATAAGGAACATGAAACACAACTGTTGCTAGTGCTGTGTGGAACTTGTAACCTTTGAAAGCAAAAGGCTTTGAATTAATGTGTTGTTCTTCTCACATGTTCAATGTACCTGATTTGCTTGCTGTGCCATAGTGGTCACAAAGGTCTCTGAAACAGAAACTAATTAGGACCAATCAATTTAGTGGATAAAAATTTAAGAATCAATTCAGATACCTCGCAGTTGGGTTATGAAGTTATTCTTCATAGTTTTGTATTAACATAAATAATGTATTTTTAATACTGTATTTCAGGATGATGATTACCTGCAGAAAAAAAACTTTCTAAAATGTCACCAGAAAAAGTATTAAAACATTTCAGAAAAACATGTTGGCTTCTCTTAAAAGCTAAGGTTTTTCTACCCTTTTGGGTATATCTTAGAGATGCCTTAAGAATCTTTTGTCTTCTGAAATTTTCATTGAACTATTTCTTATTGCTGAATTGATTCCCCCTTCCCCCCCCCATATTGTTAATGTCCACATCATCTTGAAGACTGTGGAGACCTTGTTACAATGTCTAGCAAGAATGGCTTAAATACTTCTGGTATGTGGCTGGATGCTTAGGAAGCCTTTGTGTATTTACAGCAGGGAACCTCTGGAGATCATCCAGTTTTAAGCTGAGGTAACTGTACAGTTTTGACAAAGCCCTGCGTATCTTGATTAGTTCAAGACTGCTGGAGATGGAGATTCCACAGCCTGTTGGGAAAATCCATTCTTTCACTCCTTCTTGCCCTTTTTCTAACCATCAGGGGGACCCCCTGCCTCCTTAGCATGGCTTCTTAAAGATATCTAAACAGCCTCATCCTGGCATCATCTACCTTCTTGAGCACCACCGGATGCAAGCCATCCAGGCTCATGGGCTTGCAAGTAATTATAGTTAGATTTCCCCTGACTAGATAGTACCTACCTCTCTTCTCTAAACTTTACTATTGGACATGAAGACCTCGGAGTCTGAAAAGATCTTGTAGGAAAAGACTTCAAAACCTGAGGCAGAAAGGTATCAAGTACCTTTAGCTTTTCTATTCCCTTTGTCACAGCATCGTTCACCATGTTCAGTGGGGGGCCCATATCATTCTTGCTTTTGTTCTGCTGCTGACCTACCAGTTGAATGCTGTCATGTTGACCTTTGTATCCCTCACTAGCTCCAGCATTGGCCTTCCAAATTCCTTCTCTGCAGGCTTGGGTGGTGCCTCAGTACTTGTCCTTGGTAGGCAGTCTGTTTCTCTCTCATGATTTTTTTGTATCTAAACTCAGTCATATTATTGCTCGCTGAATCAAGATGGCAGCTTGTTATTCCTGCTTGTCTTCTTCCTCAAGGAGATTGAATGTCTTTACGGTCTGAGGATGTTGTCCATGAAATCATAGTATCTCATGGTTACTGTAACCAAGGCTGTTGCTGACATGTCCAACTAGTTCATTTTTGCTCCTGGGTAACAGATTAGCAGAGAGCACTTTTCCTGTTAGGCCTGTCCAAAAGCAGTGCCAAAACCCAAACCTGTTGAATTGCTCACACCCTGCCATGTTGCCCTTCCAGCATATTTTGAGGCAGCTGAATTTCCCTAGGAGAAGCCTTTCTGGATATGAGATGCCCGAGTTCCTATGCCTCCAGTGTCTAGAAATTTTAATCTGTACTAAAGTGTTAGAGATGCCTAGTCTAACTAGTGGTTTCTAACATATCTTGGAGCTTTCTCCCCCTTCCCTTTTGTGTACAACAATCACCTAGTAAGCCTGAAAGGAAGACTTAACGATTCTTCATAGTCTTCAGCCTTGGGCAAGACTTGAACCCTGGACTCCAGCCATCTAAGTGAGCTTGCTCCTTGCTGAGCTTCCCTAATGACTTTGCATTTCCTTTTTATGCATCTCCAGCTGTACCATATGGTGAGTTAGAAGGAGAAGGGTCAACATGGTTTAATTTCTTGAACCCTTCAATTCACTAACTTTTACTCTGGAGCTTATTTACTGAGCTGTCATTTAAGGGGCCAATTTGGAGGTGTTCCAGTCTTCCTGTATCTTAAAACACCTACCACTGAGGTATTGTTGACTTCTTTCTGTTCTTTCTATTGAGACGTAGCTATGAGAGCTTTTTGTTTTGTTCATATCTTAAACCTTCTCTGAACTGGCTTTCATAAATGCCAGATGTGCCCCTTTGTGATGAAAATTTATTGTCCTTTTGGACTGCAACTGAAAACTCTGGATTGAATTTCAAATCTGAGTAACTGCTGGGTCCAGTTTTTGGTTGTTTGGTTTTTTTTAAATATAATAAAATGTAAGTCTTCATGAATGCAGTTGAAACCTTTCACATTTTTGAAACTGAAATATTGCCACTAGATCCATAACAAAGTGGTTTCAGTGTTGTACAAGGAGACAGTTCCTGAAAGTGAAGGGGGCAGAATTCATTAGAGCAAAAAAATGCATGTAGCGAACATCTCACCCCCACTTCTTTCATGCTTTTTGAAATGGAGAAAGAGGTATTACACACATGTAGCAATGTTCTGTAATCTTCAGGTAAACCAAGCATCTTTTTTCATTCCAGGGTTGTAAAGTGCTTAATTATTGTGCTGCTGCTATGAGAAATGGAACAGTTGGAGTTGAGAAGGCATAAGCATAACATGTCCGTCCTTGATTAAGACACTGCAAAGCTGGGAGTAGAAAACAGGGGTTCAGGTCTCTTCCAGAAAAGGATGTGAGAATAAAAGTCTAAATAGTCCTTTGACAGATTAGCCCTTTAAGCAAACAATTTTAGCTATGATAGCAGGTTTCTCACTAATTAAGAGCGTGTGTATGTATTATGCATGTGCATACATACCATGTCTTGCATAACCTCTGTTTCTGAGCAAATAGGAGGTGGTGCAGGTGATCTGCAAATGAGTACTGACAGTGGATGTACTTAAGTGTTTGCCTTAATTCTCTTCTGTGGTATATATTAAAAGGAATTTGCTGTTTAAAACTTTTCGTAGCTGAAACTCGAGTCATGTTGTAAATCAGTTCTGAGGATATGCTTTAATTTTTCAGAGCTTTAGAATCAAATTAGAACAAAATAATTTTTCATTCATTGTTTCCAAAATCCATTTTCTCCCTTAAAAGGACAGTTGAATATAAAGGAGGAGGAACAGAGCAGTGGTGTGGGTGTTCAGAAGATGAAATAGATGCCAGCATGTTCATTTACGCTGCTAATGCCTTCCTCTTGTAGTCATGCTAAATTTAGGTGCAATGTGAAGTACAGTTTGATTTATCCTATTGCTTTGATACTGATTAACTAATTCCCATCAGCACGTGTTCTTGTGTGAAGGTGTGGTGTGGTTTTTTTTTTTTTTTAATGTATAAAAGTCCTGGGTGTGTGCTAAATGGCTCTTTAACCTACCTGCTCAGGCTTCCTGAGTTTACTACAAATTTTTCTTGGATGCAGTATCTATTACACTTTAGCTGAGCAGTGCAGGTTTGTCACAATGCAATCGCTAACTTCTAAATATTTTTATTAAATACCACTTTTTAGCTTTTTTTACTGAGTATGGATATCGGGGCGGACTCTAAAGTTCAGAGTTCTAGGACTGGAGGAGCACTGAAAACCTGTTGACTAGAGAGATCCAAGGAGCTGTACTTTCTGGCTTATTTGTCAGCTCTCTAAGCACGTACACAAAAGTGAAACCTTTGAACCTGAAGTGGTAAATAAAATACCTAGCCATGTTGTACAAGTCTAGCTGCTTCAAAGGCACTCTGTGCAGTCTGAACTGTGTTAGGGTCCAAAGTAGACTTGTGCAGCTAGTAGGGATGTGTGTGTGAAACTCAACTTCAGGGAAAGTGTTTTAAACTTAATATAGCTGAAGTTCTTTAATTTTAGTCTGTCACTTTGTTTGGTTTGTGGTAACAGATAACACAGCTGTTAAGGATCATAGTAACAACTGTGTTACTAATGTACAGATTCATTTTACAACTCGGATGTCTAAAGGAAAAAAACAGTTCCCTACTTCAGTTGATACATTGCTCCCATGCTGATTGCGCTCAAAACAAGCTGTGTGTAGCCTGCCTTTGCAAACTCAGTGTAATCTTCAAAGAAGTCTTTAGGAAATTAGAGCTGACTGTTTGACTGTGATAATTTATTTCAATGCAATTGCCAAGGTGGTGCCCTTTACCAGTCATTTGCCAGGAATTTTATTTCAGCTTTGTTTAGAGCTCTTTCGCAGGTTGTACTCGCGCATGCTGATAAGTGCAGTTAAATCACTCAAAGTTCCCAGTAGCTAGGCACCCATGCCAGACAGCTGGTGTGAGGCTAACATGTGTAACTTTGTTTTGAAGTTCAACCAGACTCTTGAAAGTCTTATGTTGTCTGTTCTATGTACACCTTCAAAACTGTAACTGTATTTAAAAAAAAAAAAAAAAAAACAAACAAAAAACACACCAAAAAACAACAAAAACAAACAAAAAACCAAACCCCAAACAAACAAACACCCCCCCCCCCCAAAAAAAACCAAAACAAAACAAAAAACAAACTTCGTACATTACTTCCATTTTAACAAATACTTTTGTTTTCCCCTGTTTCATTAGAGAGCCTTTGCAATTGGTTTGCTTTGGAATTTTTAAAGCTAAGCCAAGAGACTGGACATTTGCTTCAAGTTAACCTGTCTCCATTAAACAATTGTTCCCATCTCCACCCCTCCTTCCGCATCTCCCCACCCCCCTGTCTGTTTCAGTACAGGGAGTTTTTCTGTAATGAGGCATTTTACATTAAAATAATTTGGCTTGTATGAAAAGTTCCAATATTTCGTTCTGAAACTTCTTAAAGCTTTATCAAAAATCAAACTGTGCTTAGTCATTCAAGCATAACTCAAGGGATTACTTATCTAATCTGGGAGTTTTTAACAGCATCACGAATCAAAAATTTCTCTAAAGGTGCTACAGACTTAACTACATGTTTGCTAGGGGCATACAAATATGTTGTGTATAGCATTCTGGTTATTTGTTATGAAGCTTTTAACCCACAAAACGCTCTACAGTACTGAAACTTGTATGTTCAGGCATTTTCATCAGATGCTAATTTAGAAGTTTTCACTTCTGAAAAGATATATGTAAAAAAAATCTGAAGGAGCTTGGATACCAAAGCAGTTGAAAGGGATGAATGGAAGGTCGCATATGTGTACTATTATTCAAAGGGTGCAACTTTTTCCTTAAACAGTTTCTCACACTCCTGTTATTACTGTTATTGAACATGTAAATGGCTGATTTAGGAACACTTCCAGTCCTAAAGAAATTATTCACTATTTCTGAGCTTAGTCAGGGCATTTACACTTAATTTTACATGGAAGGAAAAAGATGAAATATGGTAGTGAATAAGGACTCTTTAAATATTAAAACTTTAGATGTTTCTGGGCTACAGTGGATAATGTAATGGGGCTGTACTTGATCTAGAAACAGAAAGAGCTGCCCTTGCAACAGAAATAAACTGGCAGTAGGGTGAATCAAATCTGAAAGGTGAACATGCTGTAACCAATGGAGATGCAGTTCTGCAATCTGAACCACATTTCTGATCTTACATCCCCTTTGCCCTAGTATGAATTGGCCATTCCTAGTGGAAGTATTTCACTGATTTGCAAAGCTTATATTAAAGTAATTAAAAGGGAAAAGTAATTAGATAAAACTTTGGACATGCATATAACTGTGTATTGCTCAAATAGTACCATAGGAACTGAAATCCCCTAATGCTGATGGTTCTCCTGCTGCCTCCCTTCCACTTTTGCCCTTTAGTGATTACAAAAATCTGTTGGGGGAATGGTTCTACACACTTGCCAAGTGCTTCATGCCCAAAGCTGTTTCTTAAAGAGGGAAGAACAATCAAATCCCCCATTTACCAGGGATTATCTTTTTGTTCTCATTCCCTTTATGTAAAATGATAATAACACTCCTTTGAGTCAGAACAGTATTATGTAGATAACTTGTGCAGACGTGGTTAATGAACAGAAGCCTGTAATCTGATGCATGTGAGAGCAAACTAATAGTCTTCAGAAGTGTTGGTTTGAGTCCCCCTTGCGGCTATTTTCACTTTTTACTGTTTCCTGAGAGGGATTACTAAGAAAGAGAAGTAAATAAAGTCCTGAATTTTTTTTTCCTCTATTTGAGGAGGCTAATTAGAAATGTAGTGGAAAGTTAAACTTTCCTTTTGTGTGTTGAGGTAAATTGAGTAACAAAGTCAAAACTGATGAAAGAGAACTTGCTTTGTAGTGGTTTTGCAATGTGCATGTGGAATGCCATTGCAGCATGCCAGTTGGTTGGACTTTATAATACCGAGAGCTCAGAACATAAGTGTTTGTGTGTGATACAAATGCCAGGAGTTGGTAACTGCCTGCTCCCTAGTTAAAACTTCTGCATATTTGGAAGTTCAAGATGCAGTTTGACTGTTGCTCATTTGAAAAGAAAGAAATTGTAGGGGGATGAGATTTTTCCTTACTGGTTTTTCTTACAGTGAAGTTTATTCCTCTAGTAGCTGCTGACAGATGAAGAAAAGCTAGCTAACTAGTCATTGCCCAATTTGATTGTTCCATCAGTGTGTAATACATCTGTTTAAATAAATAAAATTTACATTATATCTGCATACTTGGATGTATAGTGGGATATTTCTTCAATGCCCAGAGAGGAAGAAAAAACTCCCCAACAAATTATGCCAGCAGTTTTTAACAAACTTCAAAATCTGGTCAACCTAGCAGTGCAGCCAAGCATTGTAGTACTCATAACTGAGGAAAACCACTTCATGTTGATCCTGAGCTCAGGAAAACGTTACTTTATACACCTGTTTCTTGCACTGTCTTGTTTCAAAAGGATGCTGGTGGGGAAGGTGGTTAGAAATTAGAAGACAACTGCCTGTTTCTTCCTAGAGCTGCTAAATCTATTTAATGTCACTAGGATAAGCAGGGAGCTGTCATTTGTGTAAGATAAGCATAAGGTAAGATAGTCTGTAACAGGAAAAATGTGTAACTGTCAGAAAAAAAAAAAAGGCGTAGTTTCATATATTAAGTGTCAGCATTGGCAAAGTTTTCTTACTGTCTGACACTACACGGTAGAGCTGAGTGGATCAACCCCTCACTCCAAATATGATTAGGTAATTGTGCAAGACACTTGGTATTATTAGTAAGTCTCATGTTGAAACACCTCTTTCAATAAAATTGTCCCGATGAGAACTAGAAAGACTCTGGCAGCTTTTTCCTTTCTGTAAGTGTAGGGCTTTGTACTTTACTGTGGGCATAACTTCTGGCAGAAAAGGAAGAAAGTGGAGAAATTGGGAATATTGTGTTTTGAAAATGGGTTTTTGAGTAGTTGCTGATATTGTTAAATAGATGAACTGCTTGTGCATTTACTTAAACATCTCTTTGCAGTAATCACAGAAGCACTTAACTTCAGAGTCGTCAAGCCTTTCAGTCCCCACTGATCTGGAAAGTTGAACTAGTGCAAGTCTAGCACTTGTTTTTCACAGCATCCGCTCTTTTTACATGTTGATTGCTGAATATAGATAAAATGGAATTTAAAGAATATGGTGCTTCCACTTAAGCATAGGACTAGCACTTTATTAAACCATGTCTTCATGGCACTGAAATTCTAAGAATATTTCCCTGACAAGCATGTGGAGCTCTCTGGCTTCCTGGACACAGATGTGCTGAGCTGCAGCGCTCTCTGGCACTTTTTCCCTCTCCAGATCAATGGAATGGGTAACACAAATGTGAGTGGAAGTTTTGAGTCAGACTTAGAGAATCCATAGAACTTGAGGATAGAAAGGACTTGCTTGCTAATCCTGTGGGTAGTTTTATTTGCTTTGATGTGCGAATGTGCATAAATGTTTTCTCTAAGATGATTCCATGATTCAATAGTTATATTAGGGAAATTCCTTATCATTCAGCCTCTGACAGGTTTATTGTGGCACCACAAGATGCGCTTTCTTCTGGTTTATCACTTTCTACTGCCACTTCGAACACTTTAATTTCTCACCGTTTAATGTTCCACTGTGCCATATGTATTTAGCTATTTCTTAGTCTTGCGTTTCACTAAGGCTATTCATTTCCCTGTCAGACTCCTGCACTTCGCTTAAATGTTTCTGCGCATTTGTGTCTGTACAAAGACATAATATGGAGACAAGACATCAGGCTTGTTTACTGAGCTCCAGTGTTCAGTAATTCACTTATGAAATAATGCACTTTACAAAATACTGCCAAGCAGGACTTTCTACTTAAAACACGCTCTTTCTTGCAAGTGACAGTGTAAGACAAATGATCCTTTTATTTACTGTGCTATGTTTCATTTTTCTACTAATTTAAGAAATGGTACCTTCTATCAGGGGGACTCTGCTCCCCAGGCTAACTTGCCTTTGTGTGCATCAAAGGGAACAGAAGAGAATGAAATGATTGTCAGTGTCAAGTCCTGCTAGGCAATCTGTCTTAGACTTACTTACCTGGGATTAGAAATCCTGTCTAAAAGTACTGAGTAGTTCAGTTCAATTACTTCTTGTAGAAATTGTTTGTACTTTTGATTAGTTTTCCAGATAATCTTTAAAAATGCAGACTTAGAATAACAAACTGTAGTAATTAATTATAATCAGTCTTACGGCAGCCTTTTAAAGAAAGTACAGAATCTTTACTTTTGTCTTTATCATAAACCATGTGAAATCTGGGGCAAAACTAAGTTTCAAGAAAGTTAAACAGCACTTAAATTACTTGGGTTTAAGACTTTTTTGAGATGTCCCGCTGTATTGTATACAGTGGAAACTGAGAGTGCGCTTTAGTTCAACTGAGACCGGAAATTGGTTTCATGTTACTACTTAAGGCATTCTTCTAACTTGGTAGTAATTTCCACTTTATAAGTGGAAATAATTAAAGCTTATCCTTTTTCCTGTCAAAATGAAGCCTTGTTCCTCACATCAGAAATGATGTGAAGAAGGTAAGTATTGATGGAGTAAAAGGCATGAATCTCTGCAAAGTTGTTCTTTTGATGTCAGACTCTACCATTTTGGAAAGAGGCAAAACGACTTTGCTCTTAAGAACTCTTATTTCATGACACTACAGCTTCACTGGATACTGTTCTAATATTTGAAAAAGATGTCCTGAAATCTTAAGTGCAAGTTCCTACTGGGGTAATTCAGCCTTTCCTTCTTTATCAAAAAGTAGGGTTTTGAGAGTTATCTGTGCCATTTTATGTATAAATGTATCTTCTAATACGCCTGCATTTCTTGGACTAGTAAATACTGTGGTTTTTTTTTTAAATAAAAATTCATTTATTTTTTAAATTATAGCTCATGGCAGCCAGAACTTGCAGTATGATCACAAAGAAGCCACAACTGTGCAGGGTCAGCTGGTTTGATAGACAGGATGTTCTCCTGGCTTTGGGAAGATGTTGTTCGCATGCTGAGGAATCATTGGGAAACTTTCCCATTGTCAAACTTAGTGTTTGAAATTATTTTAAGATTTTTTTTTAATGTGTCTGTTTTTTAAAGAACTCTAGAGACAGCAGTATTGCCAAAGAAATTTCACTGGGATTGCACAATGTACAAGTTGGATCAATACTTTGTCCCGGTTGTATTTCTGGCAATATTTTATGTGCTAAGCACATTTTCAGTCATGTGCAGCATGCTTATCTACGCCTGATGAGAATGCATTGAAATTTTGTAGTCTTCAACTTAGAACAAGGTATTCTTAACATTACATTGGGCTAATACATTCTGAAAACCAAGAACGCTAGTAGTCTACACCACCTTTAAAATGGTATAGGAATTAAAAAATAAACTTAAGAGAAGGAATAAATACAATTCTTTGCTTATTAGCCTTCTGAATTCCTCCAGTTGGCAACAGGTTCCCTTCAGGAATTGTAGGAAACATCTTATGGACAATAGGCCCGAAAGTAAGTGGATAAAATGCTGAGATCAGAGCCGCAAATTCCTTATTCTGTATCTTCTGCTCTGTAAAACAGCGTGCTTTGCTTTTGTGGCTCAGATGTCTGAAAGACAGGGCTCTTCAAAATGCTTATTGTATTGGCTTTCATAGTGCACTCTTGCCCAGAGATTTTAACTGGTGAGGAGTACTAAAGTGGGAAAGGGATGTGTAGCTAAAATGTTATCTTAATGATTTTGAATTTTATATATCTGAAGATAACACATTGTCAACAGAGTTTCTCTATTTAAGCATCCCACTGAAAAATATCTGTGGGGCAGTGTGTGTATGTATATGTGTGTATATGTATATACATACATATATAAAAAATTTATTCATACACACAAAAAAGTAGTCATTCTTTTAAAGACTGTTTATTTATTACCTCTGAAACTGGAAGGTATTGGCAGTGCTTTGAATCAACTATAAACCAAGAACACAAAAACCTACGGAGGGAGCCTATGTAGGTTGTTTGGTTTGTTTTTTTTTGTCTGATGCAGTTTTGTAATTTTATACATGCAAATTAATGCAGGAAGTTCTGCAGTTTCACTTGTGCACAAGATTGTTTTATTGCCTCCTTTGTGGTATTTGAGTAGTGAATGTTTAACCCAGTTATCTTACTGCACATCAGAGCTGACTTCATTACTCTCTGAAGAGTAGAAATGTTTGCCTTGACCAGGAATTTCCCTGGCCTCAGGCTTTCAGCCTGGCTGAGGCCCCAAAGCAGGAACCTGCTGGATATGGTGGAGGGCAGTCTGGAGAGCTGTTAAACTTTACTGTTGGCCTTGTTTTTGTATGCCAAACTCTTAAGGAAGGGGTGCTGTGTTACGTAGCTACATTGCACAGAAGCATGGCTGAGACCTGGCTGGTAGCCTGTGAAGCGCTTACTCTGCACGTGAGACAGAAAAAGTAGTTTGAAGTACAGTTTCTATCATCTCTCCACTTAAGACTGCATTAGAAATGGCTTTCCATTTTGCTGTCTCTTCTTGATGAAGAGGTGGGTGGGCTTTGTTTTACAGCTGTGATGCTCAGCTCCTTTCAGAAGCTGACCATGCAGGGGAGGACGCTGCCAAAGGCACCCTGAATTGTCAGCATCGACTGTCGAGTCCCTTCAGTTTGGACCTCTGAGAAGCCTTTATGAGTTGAAGGCAGTGTTGACACCTTTTAAATGAGATAGCCAAGTATGAAGCTATTTCTACAATTATTAGATGAAGTGTCATCTTTTGCGGTTGGCTGGCTAATGAACTGCCTTTCCCCTTTCCCTTCAATGATAGGTGATTGTAGTCTGTATGAATCAGTACATTTACCAAAGGTCCACGTATGTATACGTGGTATAAACATCTAGATGTGAGTTCTTAACTACTGCCTCTTGACAGTGACCAAATGCAACTAATTGTGATTAATGTGTCATTTGTTCTCATACACATACTGTGACTATCAGATAAGTAATTTGAAAAACTGATAATATTTACAGTTTTCTGGTATTTATCAAGAAGATGAAACAAATATACTGCTTTAACTGACTCTTGATTTCTAGCTTTGAGAATGTGTTCACTCGCTGTTCAAACTCCAGTCGAAAGGCTGGTAGTTAATACCTGATGTGGAGATGAACTTAAAGCTGGAATAGGATAGCTGTTGGGTGTTGAAATGTGTGCGCTTTGTCAAAAGCTGTTGTCAGACATGTGTGATGGCTGTTGTGCTTTGATAGCCTCCTTGAAGAAAAAAGTGTGGAGATGTTTGTGTTTCACTTGTGTAAGATAAATTAGTACCACTGTAGACTGAGTGTTACAAAAGAAAAATAATGATGTCTATTCTTTTCTCTTCCAGACTATCATTTTACTCTGGCCATTCTTCATTCTCCATGTACTGCATGCTGTTCCTAGCAGTAAGTATACTGTTTCTATCTAAATGGCAACAAAAAGTCTGGTATTTACCTAGTACAAAACCTGAAATATTTACTTGGCTGCTTTGCGCAAGGGACATCATTGCTTTTTTAGGATGCTTGTTTGAGATAATTGAAGATTTCTCAGTAAGTTTTAAGGGACAAGAAGCAGATTTATGTTCAATATGCCTAAAAATAATTAATATGGCAGTTGGCTTGTGTGTCTTACTTAAAATGAACCCGGTGACAAGTGGGTTTGGAAAATATGCTGCTACTTAAATTTAGTTATATTTGAAGTATTGCAAGCCATACAGTCCAATAAGATATGTCTGACTTAATGAAACATGCAAAGGCTATTTAAAAAATCAAAGAAGGTAAACTTTAAACCATGATCAAATGTGGGTGGGCCCGTAAGCATAAGACAGCAGATGAATTTTTAAATTCCTTTTAATTTTCTTGTATCTTTTAGGGGCAGGGAGAGAGGGTGAGGGAAGCGAGGGGACAGCTCTGTCTGTGGAAGTAAACACTAGTAAGATCAACTCACTAATGCTTTGGTTGGAGTCTAATATATTTCAGTTCAAACTTTTCTAAGTCAGTTAGGACAAATTATCTTCACTCCTAGAATAAGCTTTGTAACACTGAAAGACTGGTTTGGTTGTTTTCCCCCTCCTAATTTGTAACACAGAAGTTATTAAAGAACTTTGTGCAATTTTGTTGTTGATGTAGTAGTAAAATTAGGCTCTAGTCCTGGATATAAATTGCTGACATAATATGTAAACACTGGGATCTTCACAGAACTCAGACTCAATTTGCCTTTTCATCTTAATTGTGTTTTTAATTCTTTCACTGTCTCTTGCAATAGTGTAGCATCCACAGTGACTGGGCAGATTATTCAAACTAAACTAAAAACCCTATAGCCACATACAGAAAGGAGTGGCTTTTCAGTATGACATAGGTCTCTTCTAACTTTATTTTAAAATAAAGCTTTTTCAGAAGCTCAGTGTTCAGTTTGGATATATTATTGCAGTTTGTTTATGGCTAAACCTGTTTGTTGCTCTTCCCTCTTACCTGTCTTTATCTAATGTAAATACAAAGAGTATACAAAAGTATTATGTATTGGGTTTGACTAGAATATAGTGCAGCTTCCTACCTGTCAGTTGTGGGTTTTTGGTTTTGTGTTTTAATAAAAAAAGTAAAAAAAAAAAAAGTGTCTTTACTTGCTCATCATGACTGGCAGTTTCCAAAATTATATAGGTCCACTTGTGATATGATTCAAAAAATAAACCCCACTATTTCCAAAGTACAGTGGAGCAATTACTGCTATATAGCAACCTAATACTGATTTACTCCATTGGGTTCAGCTGTGCCCTTGCAATCCAACTTCTCCATGCATGGTTTTGTTGAGCAGCATGAGAATGTGATACTGCCACCTCTAAGCAGCACAAACTTGGAGATAAGAAAAAACTTGCTAGCTGTGTGGCAATGTGTATGGCTTATAACTTACACTGACTGGATTACAGTCGTTTGGCAGGGATCTGAATCTGTCTGAACTTTTAGCTTTGTCACTTGTATGTGTAAGGAGAGTCCTGCTTGCTGCAGCCTGGGGAGATGGTGGTGGTCAGGAGGACTTTTCAGCTGTACAGACTGGGAGAAAGGCGTTCCTATTTTCAAAACTTGCATCTGTTAATTAGAACCTGTGTCTCCTCTGGCTGCTGCCCACCACCCCCTTGCTGTAATACTGAGGCCATCTCTGTTTGAATATGATATAATAGAAGATATGCAGAACAGCTTGGACTTCAGACCTTTTTTGTTTAACCTATTAGGATTTGAAAAAAATCGCAGCATTTGGCAAGAAAGGCAAGAATTCTTTATTTTGAGGATACTAACTTCATGTTGAATAATGCTTTCTGTAGTTTCCTGTGGCATGGTTTTTGAATCCATGCAAAGGATCTTGTGTGCAGAGTTCCTGAACCTTAAACCTTGCCTGTCTTGGGGCTTTGTGTGTGAGTGAGCTTCACTCTTGGCAGCCTTCTGCATGGGGGAGAGGTGGGACAGTGGAAGTCCAATCCATCCTCTGTACTCCACTTGAAAATGCTGTAAAACCAGAGCTTGTGTCAGTCAGCTGCTGCAGAAACTGTCCTTGTGTTCATTCAGTTCTGTCATAACTGCAGGACAACATGGCTTTACTTAGCTCCCTTAAACTAGAAGGGTACAAACTTCTTTAACAAATGTCACGTTAAAAGAGTTAAACAGTAAGTGTTTTATTGGAGATCAATTTGTTATTCATTAAACTTGTCAGTGAGTAGCCAGAGCTGTGTCTGGAGGAGAAGGCATTCTTCATCTGTTCCTGCACCCCACCTGTCTCTGGCTGACCTATTGCCCATTACAAGTAAGAGGCTTTGTGGAGATTAGACTTCTACTTTCTTCTGTCCTGTAATAAGATTATTCATCGAGAAACTGTTGGGAGGCCTTCACAGGGACATCTGAAGAAGGTTAATAACTCCTGTTCAGGGTGTTTTTATCTTGCTGATTAATACAGCATTACTGCATACCAACCTTTGCATTGGATGTGGTCTTTTTATTTAAAAAAAAAGTAAAAAAAAAAAAGAAGAAAAGAAAAAGTACAGATGTCTTCAAGCAGACAGCTACTGCAGGAAGGTGAGGAAAACTGCTTTCTAGCCCCTTGCCCACGTGGCAAAGCAGAGTGCTGCCACTAGCTTTAAACCAAACCTGCGGCATTTGATAACCTGTTCATTAACTGAACTCTGATGCTGGCAACATCTCTTCTTTGCGCACTTAACTCCAGCCATGGACTGAGTCATGAGTGGAACAGAATCGTTAACATGTGGCATTACTCACAAGCAGTATTAATCATAACCAGACACTAGCATGCTGGTTTCTGGAGAGAGTGGAGCAGTCTGCTATGTGTGCATACTGCAGAGAGAGTACTCTTACGTGTTACTTGCTGAACGTGTGTACTGTGTCAGGTTATGCATTTCAGAAATGAGAGAGCATTTTTGGAGAATCAAAGGGGAAATGATCTCTGCCACAGACAGCGCAAACACTGCAACCATGAAATGAGAGGTTGAAGTGTGTGGCTTAAAGCCAGCTTGCAAAATACTAGGCAAAGTAGTGAAATACTTCTGCAGCTTCAGTTACTTAAAGCAGAATTGCTGAATTACAAACAAACTAAGCTGTACCTTTTTTTCTGTTCCATGCACTTGCACATGATGGATTAAAAATGAATGTAAGGTGGTTCACCAGCACTTTCAAATGTTTTAGATGCTTTACACCTTTAGTGACGTGAGAAATTCCAAAAGTGAGTGAGAACTGCTGCATCCGAGTTCTGACTGGATGGCTTTGCTGGTCTCGGGAGGAAAAAACCCTGCAATTCTGAACATAATCCTGTGCTGCATGTCCCACCACATAGTGGGGGCAGTATATGGAAGCACCTGACAGCTCGGGTTTTATATTTAATGTGAAGGAAGTTGTTGACAAAAACTGTAAGCTGTAGGTGCTGCTGGGTGGGTGTGTTTTTGAAAGTTCATCTCTTAGGGATGTTGTGCCTTTAATGGCTTCATATTATGGTGGCTTCATTACCGTGAAAGCAGGGATTTTGTCTAGATGATCTCTCATATTCTTGCTTCAGGAGTATATAGAAGAAAATGTTCAGAAGGAAGGATAGAAGCTGAAAAGCTTAAAATTCCGAACTGAAAATACATAACTTGAATTTAAAAAAATCTAAAGAAACATGAAAGAATATCATGCCACATGAACTGTTAAGAATGAATAATCCATGCAAGCACATATCTGGGAATTTGAAGCATTTCTCCTTAGTTTGTCTTTTGGTTTGTGGGACAGCATTGGAGAGCAGAACTTAACTTTTAACTTCAGGAATGGAAATACTTAGTATGTAATTTGGGCCTGTGTCTTTCTGGGAGGACATAAATAACCTTTGTTCCCCAGCATTTACAATTACTTAATATTATCTTTCGTAGGTTCCTTGTAGGAGCAGTGTTCACCTTCCATGCATGTGGCAGTCAAAGCTTTTAAAGGTTTTCTAAATAAAAGGAACAAGTCTGTGATACCGTATCAACTTACATACTTCCATAGGTGATAGCAGCTGCATTAAGCTAGTCCCTGCTTAAAGCCTTTTATGGCAAACTAAACTAGAATGACTCTACATTTTGTTATGATGTTTGAATTATCAGTGTGCTCATGTGCAAAATCTCTATGTGAACCGTTCTCATGTGGCTGCTGTATGTGACTATCTGGCATTAAAACAGGAGCAAGGGCAGTGCCTACTGCAAGTCACTGTGGCACCTGCCATTGAGAAAGGAGGCCTGCTCGTCTGCAGAGTAAGGCAAAGAATGAATTAATTCTATTTCATAAAACACTTATCTAACAAGTTCTAAAAGAATAATACAATAGAAATGTCTGGGTTTTGAATAACTTTAGGGAAAGGTAAATAGTTTGTGTAATCTACCTATTTAAATAATCAGCAGGGTATATCCCTTATCATTCTTACATCATAGAGATCACTGCTGAATTTTTAACTGGATGTTGTGTTGCCCTGTACCTGTAAAAGAGCCACTGTGTCTATAGCTGGACCAGCTTAAGGCCTGGGTTTTGAGCCTACTTCCAGGATAGACTTACGGTTTCTTCTCATTGGAATATGGAATAAGTGAAACCACAGAAAAAATCTGCTTGCAGACTGTCAGGCCGGGAAGTTGTGTTGGAGAATGTATTTTGAGATTCATTTGGCAGAGTTAGGTGGCTCAGTTTGGGTCCAGACGGAGCCGTTATCTCTGGGAAGCTTTTGCCAACAGCTTCATGTGGAAACTAGAGGGAGTTTGAGCTGCAACAGTATGTGGGAACCCAGTGACCTAATGACAGACACTGGATCCCAAATGGTCTCCACCATCCCCTCCCCCTGCTGCTCCTTCCTTTCATAGTTAAGCAGCTGGCACAATCTCTCCTGTATCAACAAAACCGTTTTGTCTTGTCTTGGAGTATGGGAGGGCAAGTATAGTTGGACAACTCTTATAGCAGTGTCCACATGACCAAACTAGCACCCTTCCCCTGGAGGGGGAGATGCTGCAATTAATAATGAGGTTTTGCTTCAACTTTTTCTTTTTAAACTTATGTCTGAAAGCTATTGTAAACTAAAATGCTAAATGCTTGCCGCCTTCAGTAGCGAGAATGGCCCCACTGCAACTGTTGAAGTTGGCAGAAATGAGTGTGGCCCTGAGGATCAAGTTGCTGTAATGCAGTTGGTCTTGGCTGTAGCTGGCTTGGGCAGTTCCCCGCTGGCACCTAACCTGGGATGAAGAACAGGGCTGCAGAAACCTAGCCAAGCTGCCTGGCTATTCTGAGGCTGGCAACGTGTTTGTGTTGCTTAGGCTTGGGATGAAAGGGGATGATGAATCTTCGCACAATGTAACTTGAGTGGCTCTCAAGCTCTCCCATAGTTCGTTGGGAAAGAACTTCTGGTGTGTCTGAGGACACGGGGCATTACAGATGAGAACAGGAGGGTGACTGGTATTTCAGAGACCTGGGCTGACAGCCTTCTTTTGCGGAGACATCATAGGCTAAACACAAGCGAGAGTGGGGTTTAGGCTCCTTTTTGTACTTGTGCTCCTAAATTTGCCAATCAAGCTTTGCTCTTGAAATCTCTTGGTTTAATTGTTTATTTGTTTATGTTGGGATTGGAGGTTGAGTGAAACAGTACCCAAATAAGAGCCTGGGAGCCTTTAACAGAGCATTTTAGGTATGTCTGTTTGCATGGCAGTATTTCTTTACTTTCCCAAATGCTACTGACTAGAGCTACAGAACAGTCTGTAATGTGTTCATACCCACATGAAAGCTGGGGGCTGCCTAGTCTTCAAAACCTAATGAAAAGACATTTGTTACTGAAAATGTTTTGTTTGGCTGTAGCTGTGGGTAGTACCAAGCATCCTACTTGAAGCAGAGATGAAAAAGGGTGACAGGTCATGCTGTGAAGCTCAGGTATGGAGACGCTTGTGCTTCTACTTGTATGTGCACCTAATATTCTTTTAATATTCATATTTAGACTTCAATAGTAAGCAAACAAAGCAGAATGACTTCACCATAGTTTGCTTGGGTGTTATGGCTGTCAGTACCAGTGAGATTATTCTGAATTGGCTCTGTAGGACTGAGCTGAAAGCAATACCTTGCAGTGCTTGCATTCTTCTAGCAAAGGTTTCTGTAACTTGGTAGGCACAACAGAAGAATATTTATTCCAAGTAGAAGGAACACATTTAGTTTTTTTTCTCTTAAGAGCCAAGTGTTAGCATTTGCAATGGAATAAAATGTTATTGTTTATCTTGCTTTATGGTAAAATGATGTCAATAAACAATTATTTCTACAATGTACAGCCAAGTTGAGGCTGGAGGATTAAAAACCCGAAAAACATTACTTGTCCAGTGGGAAATGTCTGTGCAGAATATATTGATTGTAGTTTTGATATTGAATTGAGAGTTGGGCTATTACTAGTAACAGATAGGATTTTTTCCCGTTGCATAGGAGGCAGCTTTGGGACATCAATTGCCTTTTGACAGCAGCATGCAGCTATCTTAAGAGGTCAGACTAGTACATATTTTGTGTTTTTTCCCTAGTCTGGTCACTTTTCCCCCCTTAATTCAGCTGTCCAATGGATCAGTTCCCTGTACCAGTTCACTGTAGGGCTATTCAAACATCAGAGCTGGCACAGGGAGGTCAGCAGGAGTACACGGTTAAGAGTAAAAGGGATAGACCACCCCTTTGAACAGCAGCCCAGATACACCTCCAACTTGAAGTAACTGCAGACCTATATCCTTTTCCTGCACTGAAAGGGGAAAAGTTAATTTTGAAATGTTGCTGCTTTGCCTCTTGTTTTCTGCCCAATCAAAATAAAACTAAAGAATGGATAATATTGCAGGTAAACCAAGGATCATAAAATCATAAATATGTATGTATTAAGAAAAAGAGAAGATCTCATTAAAAAGACAAAATAAACTTTGAAGTCTAAATTGCTTTTTTCTTCTTTTTTTTTTTTTAAAGAACAGCAGCTCATGAGGGACTCATGAATTCTGCTACATCTCTGTAGTTCTTTTATAATATGGTCTTCTGTTTGCATGCGAGCCTGTTGTGTTTAAAATTACATGGGATAGGCATTATTCATCTTAACATCGAGCTTCACATGAAGCAAACTGCACATTGATTTCTGGTTTGCAGGCAGTGTCTTGTGGGTTGATGCCTAGAGCTCTATGTTTATTCATAGATATGGTGCTTACAGGTATAAAACAAGCTGTTTCATTTCTATGTAATATTTGCATATACACAAGATTGTATAGCACATTTTGTGCATCTTGGCCATAGTTTTGTGCTCAGAACTGCAATTTTTAAACCGTTCTCTGGATTTCTTACAGTTCCTTGAATTCCGGAGTTTGTTCTAGCTGAAATACGATTAATAGTTTTTATACAAAGCTATTTGAATAGTAGCCTGTATACAAACTAGCTTTTATACAAAGGAAACTTTTAAGTTTCCTGTAACGTACAGGAAGGGGAGAGCTATTTTGCAAACCTTCACAGAAGTAGTAGAGAGCTTAGAAGATCTCTGAAGGGGGCTTTTTTCTTCTCTGTTGCTTAGTCTGAGCAGGGCAGTGATGTCTTGGTCTGTACTGCTGGATTGTTGAGCAGGAGTGGAACAGGGAGATGGCAGATCATCCATCTGTCTAAATGTTTTCTATTGCTTTATAGCATTATGCAAGAATCCGGGGTGAATGTCTTCTTGGCTATTTCATTCTTTTGGAGGATCTTGTTTGAGTAAGTGCTTATATCAAAGATACTTAGGTGCAAAGTGTGTAGTGCTGTGGTTATTGGAGTCCCCTTTCCTCACAGAAAGGCAATGATGCTTATTTACTGATGGGGTTGGAGGGTGGATACTTACTTTAGTGCTCTGTGCATCTACTCAGTTTCCTAATGGCAGACTTCAGAGTCTTAGGAGTGGTGGGATTGTGTTCTGTAAGGGTGTCCTGGGGATAATCATAGAAATGGAATTTTCCTATCCTACAAATGTGCCTGGATTCTCAGCTTTTATTCCTAACCCGAGGTCTCCTGAAGAATCTTTTATCAGATTAGTTACTCTGGGGCTGTTTTTTTTCTGAAGACTTTCAAACACTGGTGCCTCCTGTCCTTTCTGTTCTTCCTTCCACCCCTGCCTCATTAACAAAACCACCAAAACACAGTACCTCCATATGCCTTCGGTCCACCCCAGAAATCCCAAAGCCAACCGCATACACGTGTACACGCACTTGAGGTGGTTTATGCATTACTGTTTCAGAGCTTCTTGGTTTGGGAAGAATCCTTATGGTGGATTTCCACAGCACTCATTACTATTTGTGTCTCTTGAGACTTTTTGGGACAGCAGACGTGCTTCAAAGTATGAGCTTTTCTAACTGTAGTTGGTAATGGATCCAAATACTAATTATAACTGCAGTGGGATCTTGTGTGCCTGTTAATAGCAAAACAGTAATGTCATAGGGCTGTTTGTTAATGCTCAGGCACATATGAAACCAAAGTTAGACATGACTAACAGTAAATGCTAAGCTAAATAACTGCCATTTACTTGCTGTCTCCCAAAACTTGTATTGACTACTACGGTCTCTCAAAGTAGGGCTTATTTCATAAGAAAACTGACTTTCGGCACCTTTGTTTCTCCTCCAGACTCTTCCTACTTGTACTCAGACAAACTGAGAAGTGTTCTCATTTCCCTGTGTCACAGGGGAATTTTCTCTCTAGGAAAACCATATCCTCTCTCTGTTTTGCTATTAAGTTCATGATGCTCTGAGCATATTAGCATTGAGGAGACAAAAATAAGAGGGCGAAATAGGTACATCTCCAAAGGGCAAGTGTGCTTCTGGTCCTTAGGACAGAACAGGACACCTGTAGGAAATGCAATTACTGAGGCCTTTTGATATCAGGAAACATAAAATTGTATTGAAGAAAATCCATTTTTGAAAAACGATAGAACAAATCAGTTGATACAAATACTCTTCCTGAGTGGGGGAAAAAACCCTCAAAACTTTCTTCCTTTTGATTTCCATTTGTGAAGGAGGACTAAAAGTGCAGGAGGATTTCCCATACCTTATTAGGCAAAACATTTTGAAGTACAGAATTTTTTGTCTAATAGGATTTTGGAAAAAAACTGAGAAAGTATTGAATGAAAAATGACTGAGGATTTTTAAGTATTGAAACTAAGCATTTGAAATATAACCTCAGTTAGTGGAATGAATATGTTTTGGTAGATCTAAAAGAATTTGTGCCTTTAAGGTGGGGATGTGAGTGTTAACTGTTAAGAAATTTTCCTTTCTTGTGAAGCCAAGTCCATCTAGGAAATAAAAGTCACTGTACTTCAAAATTAGGTAGGCAGGCATGTGTATATGTATATTAATACTACTTTGGTTGAAGAGCAAATACTTGAAAGCTATGCTAGAAATGTTAAGAGTAGCAAATAATTCTCCAGTTGCAGAGACCCTTCCATTCATGTCTGTGGCTTCCTGCAAGAAGCCACAAAGTGGCTGTGAGTTTCTCTTCATTCCTGTGTATATTTTTAGAAATGAAGTATTAGACCTTAAGAGTAAGAAGAAACTTGTGTTCAGGATGTGTGTGGTGCAGAGAACATACTTTCATTATAGCATAAGCATTAGCTAGTAGGGGGGAAAAAGACGATTATTTAATCCCATTACAGGAAAGTTTCTGTGAAATCTGTTTGTGCACTTTTTAAAAGTACGAACAAAACATACATGAGAAACAGGAGGATGGAGGAGTGAAGTGAAATAGATCATAGCTGAATGATATTACTGAACGATCAGGCAGATGCTCAGGAGCAGGACAGCAGGGAAGCTGGCATGGTCAAATAGCTGTCACTGATAGGGGCGCATGGCTGCCGGAACAGCTCTGGATGCTCCTGCAGTGTTCATAAGCTCACATATGTATTTCTCAGCAACAAGCAAAACGCTGGTCATGGGCATGACCACATGACGTTTCCTAAAGTTCCTGCTGCTCCCATAGATGACAAGTTTTCTTGTAAAGCATATTCCTTTCTAACAAAGAGACCCAGGTGGGAAGACAGGCAGGGATTTGCATCTCTTTCCCTACTTTAAACCTGTGCTGTAAATTACTTCAAAGAGGAGCCAAAGAACCCGAGGCATGCTGTGTGTATCGGGAGGGGTTCTGTAAACAGTCTGAAGTCATTGTCCTCTGTTAGTCAACAGGGTCAAAATAGTAGTAAGTGTTAATGCAGCATAACACCAGGACACGTCTATATTTGTGCATATAGTGCTATATAAGGAGTAATACTATATAAAGGGCTCTTGGGCATACTTCTGGTATCAACCTTGGTTTATATTTAATGGAATTAAAGGGCAAAAGCTCCTCCTGTCTTTACCTGCTTAATTTCCCTGTGTGGTCCCACTGGCCTGTTTCAGCCCAGACATGTCGCTGTTGCCTTTCTAAGTGTGAGTCATGGTAGTAGGAAGAATCTTTGCGGGGGAGCATGACTGCCTGAGCCTGTTAAAAGCAGCATCAATTTGAAGTTACTTGCTTAAAAATAACATGGACTTTGCCATTGCAGCAGCTGGTTAATAAGCAATTACTCTCAACAAAAAAAAAAATAACAGAAAAAAAACAGTTGTAACCAGAAGAACAGCTGCTACTTCTGAAATTTAACACAGCAGTGATGAGCAGTCACTAACACTTCTCTGTAGTACTACTCCTCACCCTTCTCACACCTAGTTTTAGAATAATACAAATCCATCTGCTGGTAGAAGGTGCAGGAAGGGTTTTGTGCATTTCCTGTGTGGCTACTGGAGTTGGTGCTGTGAAGAAGCACCTAGAATTGATGAAGCCTGTAGCCAACTGCGTGTGTTCTGCGGGTGATAAAGCAGCTCCAGATCTCTATGAGGGGAGATTACGCGCTTAGTACGGAAATTAAGTCTTCACATAGATGTTAAATCCAAGTTTCTTTTTTGCTGCTTTGTCAAGCAGAAAGAAAATCTGAATACGTGCTGTGTAAGGGAGATTCAAAGACTATTTTACTGGTCATTTGGTGGTGTGGGCTGGCATCTTTCCAAGTTTGGTTTCTGTGTGGCTTTCCTCATTTTCTTCCTCCGTTCAGAAGTAAAACCTGGTTTTCCACCTATCTGCAGTTGCATAACTTTTTTTTTTTTTTTTTTTTTTTTAATATGACTATATATCTTTGCCAACTACCAGAAATGCTTACATGGAAAAAACTTTATTACAGCAAGGTATTTTTAGCTGTCATAAGCAGAATTTATTGGCAATAGGAAAAGAGGAAAGAACAGCCAGTATCGAATCATCAGCCAGCTCTTTTTAGGCTACCAGCATGTGCTTCTCGGACCCACCTCTGCTCCATTTGGCACTCAGGCAGTGTTCTGGTCTACTGTTGGTAAATCCAGAAGTAGTATTAATGTAAGACCATTAAAATGCCTTTTGTTAAAAGAACTGTGTGACAGCTAATTTTTGAAATGGCTAAACAACATTTTTCTTAGTGGTGAAATTAAGGTCCCCAGAAATACGTGGTGCCCACCAGTTGTGGGGGGGAGAGGAGGGGTTGGCATTATTTTCCCATTCAGGGTTAGCTGTAGCTTCTTCAGAGTCCGATTTCACCCTGACCTGGCTATTAACAAAAACCAGTTATGGATAGGGTTGATCTTTTTTTGATGCTCCATTTATAGCTGGAAAAAGTCAGCATGCCAAAATGGTGATGTAAGTTACTCGGAGGAACAAACCAAACATTCCCGAAATGTTTAACTTTGGAAAGTAGCACCATTGCCTCTACAGTGCATACTCTATGCCTGTATTTACATTGTAGCCTTGGCTTTTGAAGTTGGCAATGGAGGGAGGGATTTACCAGAAGTTAGTGCTGCCGCAGTGCCTGAAGCCTGTTTCAGTTGGCTTCTATGATTTTGCAAGACTGTCAGTTAAGGTTTTGTACTCAATCTGAAGTTCCAAGATGGTACTGAAAAGATATGCATGAAGTGCTAAATATAACTTCCAACTGTATTGTTCTCCTCTGTAAATCTGGTAACTGTGGTGCCTTTTTTAGTGACAGGATCAAGTTCCAGAATAAATTCAATAATGGTTTACAGGGTGGATTTGGAGAAGCTCCTCTAACAGCTGAAATAAGAGGTCTCTGTCCTAGACACACCAGAGGAGACAAAACCAGTGTCTTAGATTAGATGGGAAAGTAATGGAGTTAAATACTGTGAATTTGAGGTAATGCATCAAAAGTCACAGATATACACAACATAAATAGACCTGAGGGGAGAGAAAAAGCATGGGCACTGCACATACCTACTTGCTTACCAGAGTGGTAACATGGTTAATATGCAGGTAAAAAGGACTAGGAACAGATGGAGCTCAGTGAACTGCACCAGTGACAACCGAGGAATGTGATAGAATCATAGAATCAAAGAATTGCTGAGGTTGAAAGGGACCTTTAGTCCAAGGGTCCAAAGGGATCATCAAGTCCAACCATTAACCTACCCTGGCAAAAGCCACTTTAAACCATGGCCCTAAGTACCACATCTACCCTTTTTTTAAACACCTCCAGGGATGGTGAATCTACCCCCTCCCTGGCTAGCCTGTTCCAATGTTTAATAACCCTTTCAGTGAAAAAGTGTTTCCTAATATCCAATCTAAACCTCCCCTGACATAACTTGAACCCATTTCCTCTCGTCCTATCACTTGTAACCAGGGAGAAGGGGTCAGCCCCCACCTCTCTACAACCTCCTTTCGGGTACTTGTAGAGGGTGATAAGGTCTCCCCTCAGCCTCCTCTTCTCCAGGCTAAACAACCCCAGTTCCCACAGTCATTCCTCATAAGATTTGTCCTCCAGACCCCTCACCACCTTTGTAGCCCTTCTCTGGACACGCTTCAACACCTCAATGTCCTTCTTGTGGTGAGGGGCCCAAAACTGGACACAGTACTCGAAGTGGGGCCTCACCAGGGCTGAGTACAGGGGGATGATCACTTCCCTAGTCCTGCTCACCACACCATTCCTGATACAGGCCAGGGTGCTGTTGGCCTTCTTGGCCACCTGGGCACACTGCCGGCTCATATTCAGCCGGCTGTCCACCAACACCCCCAGGTCCTTTTCTGCCGGGCAGCTTTCCAGCCACTCCTCCCCAATCCTGTAATGCTGCATGGGGTTGCTGTGACCCAAGTGCAGGACCGGGCACTTGGCCTTGTTGAACCTCATACCATTGGCCTCGGCCCATCTGTCCAGCCTGTCCAGATCCCTCTGCAGAGCCAACCTACCCTCAAGCAGATCAACACACCCACCTACCTTAATGTTGTCTGCGAACTTAATGAGGGTGCATTTGATCCCCTCATCCAGGTCATTGATAAAGATATTAAAGAGAACGGGCCCCAGCACTGAGCCCTGGGAGACACCACTTGTGACTGGACACCAACTGGATTTAACTCCATTCACCACCACTCTGGGCACAGCCATCCACCCAGTTTTTACCCAGCAAAGAGTACACCTGTCCAGGCCATGAGCAGCCAGTTTCTCCAGGAGAATGCTGTGGAAAATGGTGTCAAAGGCTTTGCTAAAATACGGGTAGATAACATCCACAGCTTTTCCCTACTCCACTAGGCAGGTCACCTTATCATAGAAGGAGATCAGGTTTGTCAGGCATGACCTGCCTTTCATAAACCCATGCTGGCTGGGCCTGATCACCCTATTCTCCTGCATGTGCTGTGTAATGGCACTGAGGATGATCTGTTCCATGACCTTCCCAGGCACCGAGGTCAGACTGACAGACCTGTAGTTCCTCCTTCTGGCCCTTCTTGTGGATGGGTGTCACATTCGCCAACCTCCAGTCAGCTGGGACCTCCCCAGTTATCCAGGACTGCTCATAAATGATGCAAAGTGGCCTGGTGAGCACTTCTGCCAGCTCCTTCAGTACCCTTGGGTGGATCCCATCTGGCCCCATAGATCTGTGCACCTCCAGGTGCTGAAGCAGGTCCCTCACCATTTCCCTTTGGATTACAGGGGCTTCATTCTGCTCCCCATCCTTGTCTTCTAGCTCAGGGGTCTGGGTACTCAGGGAACAACTGGTCCTACTGCTGAAGACTGAGGCAAAGACGGCATTAAGTACCTCAGCCTTTTCCTCATCTTTGGTCACTATGTTACCAGCCCCATCTACTAGAGGACCGAGATTATCCTTAGTCCTCTTTTTATTGCTAATATATTTATAGAAACGTTTCTTATTGTCCTTGACAACAGAAGCCAGGTTTAGTTCTAACTGGGCTTTGGCCCTCCTGATTTTTTCCCTACATAGCTTTACTACCTCTTTGTAGTCCTCTTGAGTGGCCTGCCCTTCCTTCCAGAGGCCATAAATCCTCTTTTTTTCCCTAAGTCGCAACACTAGCTCCCTGTTTAGCCAGGCCAGTCTTTTTGCCCCACAGCTTGTCTTTCGGCACATGGGGACAGCCTGCTCCTGCGCCTTTAAGACTTCCTTCTTGAAAGACATGCAGGCTTCCTGAGCTCCTTTGCCCTGGATGACTGCCTCCCAGGGGACTTTGTCAACCAGGCTCTTGAAAAACCCAAAGTCCGCCCTCCAGAAGTCCAAGGTAGCAGTTCTGCTGACCCCCCTCCTTGCTTCTCCCAGAATTGAAAACTTTATCATTTCATGATCACTGTTCCCAAGACAGCCTCCAACCGTCACACCCCCCACAAGACCTTCCCTGTTTACAAACAACAGATCCAGCAGGGCTCCTTCCCTAGTTGGCTCTCTTACCAGCTGTGTCAGGAAGTTATCCCCAGTACATTCAAGGAACCTTCTAGACTGTTCTGTCCTTGCTTTATTGTATTCCCAGCAGATGTCCGGCAAATTGAAGTCCCTCACGAGGACAAAAGCTCGCGATCTTGAGACTACTCACAGCTTTTTATGGAATGTTTCATCTGCCTCCTTATCCTGGTTGGGCGGTCTATAACAGACTCCTACTATGATATCTACTTTGTTAGCTCTCCCCCTGATTCTTACCCACAAACGCTCAACCCCATTATCTCCAGCATTTAGTTCAAAGCATTCATAACGCTTCCTGACATACAGGGCCACCCCCCCGCCTCTCCTTGCTTCCTTATCCTTCCTGAAGAGCCTATAGCCATCCATGGCAGCACTATAGCTATGTGAGTCATCCCACCACGTTTCTTTGATGGCGACTACATCATAATTATCCTGCTGTACAATGGCTTCCAGCTCCTCCTGTTTGTTGCCTATGCTACGTGCATTAGTGTATAAGCACTTCAGCTGGGCTATTGGTCCCTTCTCCTTTTTACTGGAGGGAGCTGAAATTCTGCCACCCCCAGACTTATTCCTAAGGGGCCCGGTTACACCCCCTGTCTTTTCCAGGTCTAGTGCCAGCATGCCGCTTTCAGGCTTTTTGCTATCAAGCTCGGATCTATCCCCATCCCCCTTCGAATCTAGTTTAAAGCTCTGTCAATGAGCCTCGCCAACTCCTGCCCTAAAACCCTTTTCCCCCTGCGAGACAGGCTTTTGCCGTCTGTTGCCAGCAGGCCTGGTGTCCTGAAAAGTAGCCCATGATCAAAGAACCCAAAGTCCTGCCAATGACGCCAGTCTCTGAGCCAGGCATTGATCAGCTGGCACTTCCTGTTAATCTTCTCATCAATCTTAGCAACTGTTGGGATAGAAGCAAACACTACTTGTGCTCCTGATCCCCTTAGCAGCCGTCCCAGGGCCCTGAAGTCTTTCTTCATTGCCCTTAGACTTCTGGTACCTACCTCATCACCACCTACCTGAAAAATCAGTAGCGTGTAGTAATCTGATGTCTGAACCAGGGAAGGGAGTTTTCTCTGTGTGTCCTTAATTCTGGCCCCAGGGAGGCAGCTGACTTCCCTGTGGGATGGGTCTGGTCTACAAATAGGGCCCTCTGTTCCCCTCAGAAAGCAGTCACCTACTACAATTACTTTTCTTTCTTTCTTGGTTGAGGAAGTCCTAAGGCATGGGGGTGGGTGACTAACCCTGGGTGACTCACTGGATGGATCATCCTCTCCATCCTGAATCGCCTGGTCCTCGATTTCCAAAGCCTCATACCTATTACGCAAGGGCCATTGGGATGGTGAGGGGGGCCGTGAGGGGTTTCGGTTGCCTCTCTGAGGAGGGATCTGACTCCACTCCCCCTTATCCCTTAAGTCCCCTCTTTTTGCCTGCTGACAGGAGGGAAGGGGACCAGCCACTTCTGATAAGGACTCTTCCTGCTGCCTTTGCCTCAGGGTATGGCTCCACCAATATCTATTTCATTTTCACAGTCTCTAATACTTCTTAACCTTTCTACCTCTTCCTTCAGTTCAACCACCTGCCTGAGCAGATCACTTACTTGATCACGCCGTACACAGGCAGTGTCTCTGGCACCCTGTGAGAGCAGTGCCAGGCTCAGGCATTTGTTGCAGCCCGAGACCTGCACAGCCACATGCTTGCGCGGGAGATCAGTCTCAGTTCCCACATTCTTTCTTGCAGCGGTTTTTGACCGTTATGCGGCCATGTTCTTCTCTTGTGCCGGGAGGTGATGAATCCCTGCTGTCAGCTTCACGCATGCCCTGAGCCTGTGCCCCTTGCACACCCATGTTCCTCTGCTTGCGCTTGCCCAGCTTGCACTCAGCTCAGACGCAGGGCTTTCAAGTGACCTACTGTGCGAAATGCTGCGCCCCGTTCACCCGCTCCCACTGCGGTGCCGCAGTGATGCCCTGAGTGACGCCCAGTGGCTGCCCACGCATGCTGGGTGCGCAGTGGCTGGCCGCTCCGCTGCCTCAGCAGCCCTCCCCCCAGCTGCCGATTCCGGCACGAGCTAGCTGCTTTTCCCGGCTTCAAAAGCCCCCCAAAAGAGCCCTTTGCCGGCTTTATCCGCCACCTTACCTGCACTGGAGCTGGTCTCCTCGGCGACTGATACCCGATGTTATCAATCATTATATCGTTAGTTCTGATGTTTAACTGCAGCTGGAATATTATGCTAAAAGGTCATAATACTAAAGGTGACTGGAATTGAGGATCAAGTTAAAAACTTGTCAGCTCTATGTATAGTATACGCAAACTTTGCTAAAGATGTTAATGGTCTTCCCGTTCAGCATAAGATGGGGCTCCCTATATTTGGAGGATTGTAAGTTTGATGGCTGCCAGCTTTTTCTTGTATAAGACTTACCTGTAGTTAATGCAGGAGTAAAATACTGGTTTGACTTCCACTGGATTCTTTCTAAGCCTTAAGTGGCTTTGGTGTATTACCAGTACCTTTATTCTGAAAAGAGTCATTTGTCCATTGGTACAAATACAGCAATATCTCTATGATTGTGTTATGTCGTTTTATATAAAACAAACAGACCAACACTGACTATCAAACTCCACCTTGGCATGCTTGTGACAGTGTATATCACTTGGAACATTTCTGGACGCTATCACGTCTCTGAACGTGAACTTCAACTCAACTCTTTGAACAGACTCAACACAATTTTACATGATTACTGCCTCTCTATTTACTGCATTTTATAATGATTTCTCTTTTCCTTTTAGCTTTACCTTCAGGCCAGAATGAAAGGGGACTGGGCAAGACTTGTACGTCCTACTCTACAATTTGGTCTTATTGCCAGTTCTATCTATGTGGGTCTCTCACGTGTTTCCGATTACAAGCATCATTGGAGTGACGTTTTAACAGGACTCATTCAGGGAGCAGTGGTCGCTGTGCTCATTGTAAGTAACTCCACAGGGGCGTGTGCATGTATAAATGCTGCTGTTATAAACAGCACCTTAGAATTGCAGGCTGTGTTCAGAGGAAAGCAGACCTGTCTTCGTAATGTTTTGAAAATTTGGAGAGGGGAAACAACGCCTTGAACTGGGTGTAGCAATAGTACTTCAGGGAGTGAGGCAGACTCTGGGCCAATGATGAGGTAAGTGGCTGGTTTAGCTATTAGATAACATAAAATCATCCCTGCCCAAGAGCTTTTCAAATAATCGAGATGGAAATAGTCAACTGCAAAACCGTGCAGGCCTCTATATTCTAGCCAAATTCTAAATCTCAAGTACAATAGCAGGGGAGAACTGTGTATGAAGTAAGCAGGGCAAAAAAAGGCCTTTAAGGATAAGGACAGCGTGAAAGTGTCTGTCTCTGCCAGGTTATACAGCCTGTTAGTTCGGTCTGATGGGAAACTATGACCCATCACCATTTCTAGTGTGCACTCCAAGCGCCAAAAGGGTGTTCACAACAACCAGCACGTGGCACTTAGCTGTACTGATGAGTGAAAAGCTATCCCAAGGAACAGAGAATGAGCTAAACTGCAGGCCCGGTTGACTTAATGGCAGCAATTGTGGCTGTCACCAGAGTGCCATGGTTGATTCATCTATGAGAAGGGACAGATCAGAGAGACTTCTGTTTCAGAGACATCAACGAACTGAGGCTCACCTGGGAAAACCATCTCCAAGATAAACACTTTCTCAGCGGAAAGAAGAGTGCGGGGCCATTTGAAGACAAAACTTTACTTGTTGCAATCAATCATCAAAACAAATTTTGGAGCAGCTCTGGGAAACCCTATATACTGCATTAAATGGCTGCATGTTGACTAAAACATAATCCTACTGCTCATTTTTGTACAATCTTATTATTTTCTAAGAAAAGGGGTGCGGGGAATGAGAAACATCAGGGATTGAAGAGCTGAGGGCACTTTTATTAGGAAAACAAGTTTAGTCAAGAGTGTTGGATGACTGAGGGGATATCTTAGAGATGCCGGATAATACAGGAATGAGTAGTGGCATTACAGTGAACAGGGTTGAAAGGTGAGGAATTTATTTTTAAAAATAACCGCCCCCAGACAAAACCCTTGTCTGAAAGAACTGAAGAGCTGACCTCCAGAAACAGAAAGGAGATGTAAGAACATGCTGGGGCAGCAACTGCAAATAGAGCACTAAATAGAGTTGAGTGACTTTAGGTTTAATTTGAAGCTGAAACTCATCTGGTATGCAGCGGAAGCAGCATGCTGGGTCATTAGCCAGTCTTCAGTGTGGAGGATGGTTTCTGCTGCTGCCCTAAACTGTGTTCTGCAGCTCTCAGGTTTGCAGTGGGAGGGGAAGAGGTGATGCAGGAAAAGACAGACCATGAGAGTGGCTTCTCATTTATTGCACTTCATGCAGCACTGTATGTACCCAGCACATCTAGTATGATGTGGTAAAGCTGCAGACTGTCTCGTAGTCAGTAGCTGCGTAGGAAGCGTGGTGATATGTTCAAAGGCATGCAGGAAAGGATAATGCAGGTAGAGTTGGCCTTATGGCTGCTGGAGCTGTGTGTGAGATACATGTATTGAGGAGGGAGCTTCTGTGAGGAATGCAAGCTTGGTTTAACCAGCTTTTAAAGAAATGCAAGTGAGAGTGACACTCCAGAGTCAATTTCTAACTATTCCTCTTCCTCAGCTAAAGCACAAGCTCTCCCATCTTGTTCTAAATAAATTGCAGAATAAATTTGACTATACACACAATCTGGGCCCTCAGCAAGCATGTCTTGCTCCTTCAGTTAGTTGTTCAAACTATGGCTACTGTAATGAAATAGTGCCTGGTAAGGCAGTTAGTTAGCACACAAGCCTTAAATTTGGCTTAAACTATCAGTGGCTAAGTCGTCAAGGGACCACTAGTTTTGATCATGGAATTTACCTTCTGCAAAAGCATTTACCTATTGTTTCAAAGACTTACAAATGCAGCAGCTTAACACTAATTTGTTCACTTAGGTTGTGTACGTGTCTGACTTCTTCAAAGTGAGAGGATGTACATTTCAACCAAAAGAAGATTCCCATACAACCCTACACGAGACTCCAACAAATGGAAATCACTTTGGCAGCAATCACCAACCATGAAGAATGACCCCATCTTGCTCTCTGAAAGGAAAACAATTTCACAAGTCTAACTATGTAATATAAGTAAAAGCCTTTAAGGGACTGCTGCTGCTCTTGGATGCTCACTTTACCTGTATATAGTAACATCTAGCACAGTTATTGTATATCTAAACTTTAAATTTCTGTTGGTTCAAGCTCTTGCTTACAAGAAAAAAGCTATTCAAAATGTAAATTTTTATTGAAAACATGGTAACAGTTATATTACATACACTGTTGTTTGTACATGCCTTGTTGAAACAACTGTGGAATACAGATCATTAAAAGTAATTACTTGAGATGGAAATAGCATGTGAAGCTGATTAACTTGTTCCATAATGTGAATTTAGTACTGTTTTTAGAAGATATCTTCTGTTACAGGTAAAGGCTTGCAGCAAACACAATATCTCTCTTGATTTTTGTAATCCCTATTAAAAAGGAAAAATGTATTAATATCCAGCAATCATAACTGCCACAGTCACTATTTTAAGCACAATTACAGGCATGTAATACTTTGCAGTAGATAAAGTGTTACAAGTCTTGAAGGGAAGTCATTGTACATCCATTTTCAGTCACAAACTAAATTCAAAGTTTATAACATAGATGTCATCTGGAAAGAGAGCAATGATGCTGTTTACCATGAAGTCAATCCAGAAGCTTGTATTACTACATCATTCACCTCCACCCCACACTACCAACACCCCCTCCCCCTGACCCCGACCCTTCTTTTCATATGTTTTCTAGAATTACTTCTTATGCTGTGGAAGTGAAATACATACCCTCTGCAAACTTATTTTCCAACTCTGTGTTTCCAATGGCTTTTGCAGCCTGGCACATCTGCCGAAGCAATTCTTCTAGTCTTCTCATACAACGAATTATGCTACCTGTATAAAAAGAGCGAGGGAAAACTTTGTATCCCTTGCCACATCATGTCATTGCACAATTCGGCTGATTAAGCCTTCTTTAGACAAAAGCAGTAAGTTCCTTTTCCAACCCTGTTCAATTTATCTAGAAGACAACAGTAAGAACAGCAGTATGTCTGAAGCTTGGTTTCTGTTTAACAGTAAATTTCTCCATCAGGCATTTCCTTGAAGCTATCTCCAAATGCTTGTACTGTTCTTGTTTTCTTCTACTATCTTTGCAACCTCTACCTAATATCTAGGCAGAGGACTTTCTGGGCTGTTTAATAATTCCCAGTGGATTTTTCTTTAAAGTACTTGTTAAGACTTCTCTCAAAAAACATACAGGTTTGGGGAATTCACAAGTTTGCTGCTTCAAGAACCACCACATATAGGTTGTAGTGTAGGGGCGTGGTTATTTTTATTATTTTTTTTTTAATAGCCCTTAGTTTTTCATTTGGCAGAGCCAGTGAGACAGTAAGTGGTCTACCCGACTACTCCTGTGCCTCTCAAGAGTCTATGGACCACTCTGCCACTCAACTGCGTGCATACAGTAATGCATACAAGCTCAGTCTTGACATAGCTCCTAAACTACCCACTGTAGTTTTTTTACACATTCATCTCTTAACTTGCCACTGTAACAAGTGTCACAAAAACCACTCTAATGCTTATGCTCTTGTAGCAGCATGCAGTGTGCTGTTTCATCATTCCCTCCAGCATTATCTCACACCTACAGTAAAAACTATTGTATGCGAAATGACTGTTATAGGGTAAATATGGGATGAAGGGATTGAAGACAGCCCTGAGGAGAAGGACTTGGGGGTACTGGTGGATGAAAAGCTGACATGAGCTGGCAATATGTGCTTGCAGCCCAGAAGGCCAACCGCATCATGGGCTGCATCAAAAGAAGCGTGGCCAGCAGGGTGAGGGAGGTGATTCTACCCCTCTGCTCCACTCCAGTGAACCCACCTGGAGTACTGTGTCCACCTCTGGAGCCCTCAACAGAAGAATTTGAACCTGTTGGAGCAAATCTAGAGGAGGGCCACGAAGATGCTCAGAGGGCTGGAGTGCCTCTCCTATAAGAACAGGCTGAGAGAGTTGGGGTTGTTCAGCCTGGAGAAGGCTCTGGGGAGACCTTATAGCAGCCTTCCAGTACTTAAAGGGGCCTTATAAGACAAGGACAGACTTTTTAGCAGGGCCTGTTGTGCCAGGACAAGGCCTAATGGTTCTAAACCATAAGAGGGCAGATTCAGAATAGATATAAGGAAGAAATTTCTTACAATGAGGGTAGTGAAGCACTGGAACAGGCTGCCCAGAGAGGTGGTAGATGCCCCGTCTTTGGAAATGTTCAAGGTCAGGTTGGACAGGGCTGAGCAACCTGATGTAGTTAAAAATGTCCCTGCTAATTGCAAGGGGGTTGGACTAGCTGACCTTTCTATGGTTCTGTGATGTACTAGCTCTAGACAAAGCATACTATCTGGAGAAAAAGTGTCCTGATGAAAAGAACATTTTACAAAGCTGTTGGGAAAGTGAGAAGTGAAGAAAAGTAAGGTAACACAACACTTCTAAAAAACATTCATACTGCACCAGTACGCCATGTCAGTTTCTACAGTAAGAATAGTTTGTGTGAGGGCAGCAGTCTGTAAAACCTACTGCAATGACAGGAGGCAAAATAAACCATACATAGCCCAGAAGGCCACCCATATTCTGGGCTGCATCAGAATCAACGTGGCCAGCAGGTCAAAGGAGGTGATTCTGCCCCTCTACTCCACTCTTGTGAAACCCCACCTGGAGTACTGCATCCAGCTCTGGAGTCCCCCACATAAGAAGGACATGGACCTGCTGGAGTGTGTCCAGAGGAGGGCCACAAGGATGATCCTAGGGCTGGAGCACCTCTCCTATGAGGAGAGGCTGAAAGAGTTGGGGCTGTTCAGACTGGAGAAGAGTAGGCTCTGGGGAGATCTTATTGCGGCCTTCCAGTACCTAAAGGGGGCCTACAGGATAGCTGGGGAAGGACTTTTTACTAGGGCATGTAGCGATAGGACGAGAGGGAATAGCTTTAAACTGGAAGAGGGCAGGTTCAGATTAAACATTAGGAAGAAGTTTTTCACTTTGAGGGTGGTGAGGCACTGGAACAGGTTGCCCAGAGAGGCTGTTGAGGCCCCATCCCTGGAGGTGTTCAAGGCCAGGCTGGATGTAGCCTTGGGCAACCTGGTCTAGTGGGAGGTGTCCCTGCCTGTGGCAGGGGGGTTGGAACTCAATGATCTTCAAGGTCCTTTACAATCCAAACCATTCTATGGTTCTATGATTCTAGAGTCTACTGGACACAAAGCCAAAGCAAGTGAACCGCAGGCAGCTACCCCAACCATGGCCACGCCGAGTTGTGGCAGGCCCAGGCTCAGGTCTCAAAGATCTTGCTCGTCTCCATTTACAAGGCCAACCCTGACAACCGTACTCATTTACAGGTAGCTGGGATTGTTGCAGACATACTTTTTTTGTGCATGAAAAAGATTGCTTTTTTTGAATAAATGACTATTGTCTATACTTACTTCCACAAAACAAAACAGTCAATTTGCAATTCATTAATAGGATACTTAGCTCAGTTTACCATTCTTCCCTACAGCTTTAAAAAGCTTCTCTCTTTTCTGTTTCTTCCCAACACAGGCATTTCAGCTTAATGACAACTCATTGTCATTAGCCAACCATCACTGCTCCAACCTGTGGCAAGCACACTTGCTCTTGGAGCACTCGGGCTTGTGCTGCAAGTGGCAAAGGCAGCCATTCACTTACCACAACTACAGGCTTTCACACTACTCCAAACTGCATCCAAAAGGGGTTTCAGACACTTGACCATCAATACTAATAAAATAGCAGAACAACATTTTGGCTTGTAGAGTGGGAGCTTGCCATCAACTTGAGGTTTCTGTCTAGGAAACTGTCTGCTAGTGCCTGTTAGCTTGGATGGCAGCACAAAGCAACATTAGTCTCAGTCATGAAAAACACACTCTTTCAAACAGCACGTTTAATAAGTTGGAGATGTGCGCAATGAAAAACTAGTTTAAAAAAAGTGGTGGCTTCCAGTGCACTCTCTAGTTGAAATTAAGACAGGAAGCACTGATATCTAAATGAGAATTTGTACTCAAGATCAAAATAAGGACACTGTGGTTTTTGGTTTGTGTTTTGTTGTTTGTTTTTTTTTTCTGTTTTATTCTGAGTTTTAATTTCTTTGAAATCACTATAGCGACTTCGCTAACCTGGGCAAACTCCCCTGGGATTTAGCAACACCACACTGCATTTGAAGTAAGTGTAATTGACAGTGGACATCTGAGGTGCTTTCCTTCCTTTTGGACAATGCACTGAAAACCAGCCTATTAAAAGTTAAGGGAAGAATCATGCGTCAACCACTGCCACAAAAGCTGAACTTCTCAAAACAGGCTCATAAGATCTAATTTTGAGGGAGCTAGCACTGTTAACTAGGACAAAGGTGACCAACTAGCCTTAGCCCAAATATGGTAAGTGGAAAACATTACTGCCCTGTGTATTCTGAACAGTCAAGCGCCAGCGTAAAAACATAAGCCAGCTACTGTTTCTCCTTTTGTGTTCCCCTTACTCAGGCTGCCTCTTCAGCAGATGTAAGGCTCAGACATTCACTGCAATAGAAGGAATCTGCTGAATGCAGATTCAAAGACTGCCAGGATTCCTGTTGCTCGCAGACAACCTGCTTTAGAAAGCTCCTGTGTCTATGCCCTGGATTACAGAAGTGCATGAATTCCTTTGTTTTAAGGGCTCCCATTTGCAACTGTGTACATACAAACAAGAAAACAGCATTTGAGAGGGGCAAGACAATGGTGACAGGAACAACTTCAAAAAGGATTTTGAAGTATCAGTCATTTACACAAAGACTTGTAAGACTTGTGCACCTATCCTACTGTTCTTCACAACTTTCAACATAGCTGGTAAAAGGTGAAATTAGGTTTTTTCATTCTGGTTTGACCTTCAGGTGGACGGTTTGTATTTCACAAAGTGTCTGGGCTTTAAGTCATCCTGCTTTTAAAATAATGAAAACTAAGCATCCTTCCTCAAGGAGCAGTTTCTAGTACTCCAGTGTTAGGAACCAAATTAACCCAGGTGACAGATTACATCTAAGAGTTTCAAACATCTGCACTGCACTGCTGTGATGAACCATCCAAAACAGAGACTTGGTTATCACCTCTCACTTGTGTCATCATTAAGGCAGCAGGAGGAACCTTCAATTTACCAAGTAAATAAAACACTTAACTGCAATAAATCATAGAATCGTTATGGCTGGAAAAGACTTTTAAGATCATTGAGTCCAACCATTATCTAACTCTACCAGGCCCACTTCTAAACCATGTCCCTGAGCACCATATCTAGATGGCTTTTAAACACATCCAAGGATGGTGATTCGACCACTTCCCTGGGCAGCCCTTCCTGTCTTTGAAAACCCTTTCAGTGTAGAACTTTTTCCTGATCTCTAAACCAAACCTCCCCTTGCACAACTTCACACCAATTCTTTGTGTCCTATCAGTTGTGACTTGTGAGAAGAGGCCAACCCCCACCTCTCTATAACCTCCTTTCAGGTAGGTGTAGAGAGCAATAAGGTTTTCCCTCAGCCTCCTTCAGACTACACAACCCCAAGTCCCTCAGCCACTCCTCATAAGACTTATTCTCAAGACCCTTCACCAGCTTCGTTGCCCTTCTCTGGACCCTCTCCAGCACCATAATGTCCTCATTACACTGCAGCACCCAAAACTGAACACAGTACTCAAGGTGCGACCTTACCAGTGCTGAGTACAGTGGGACAATCACAAGCGAAAGAGCTGTACTTCTTAATGGCAACCATTTTGAACATATTTTTCCCTTTAACTAGCAAAGGTGATGCTTACCTTTTGTTGCAATTTCTAAGTTTTATAGCAAGCTTTTAAAATGTAGAGATATCCCTTTAAAAAATTCTTCCATAGATTCCAAATTACCAACAGTGTAACTATAAATAAATATAAACAATTTTTTTCTCACTTAGTTTCAGCTGTGCAGATCCTTGAATACACCTGAGTTAATAAATTTTATGATCCATTGTAAGGTTATTCAGGATTAGCATTCCATGCTATGGAATTACCATCTCAAAACTCCTAGAGAAGAACTGATTACCATACCTTCAAAGACATCAGTCATTTTGCAGATGTGAGCAAAGTTAGCTCCATTTGCCCATGTATACACAACATCCATTAGGTTGGGTCTGAAAGAATTTAAGTAATTTTCTTCATCAATTTCCAGTTTTGCTTCTGCTGACACCTTGGCGATTCTTTTTGCACACTCCTTTAAAATAAAAAAAAATTAAACTTACAAGATGCTGCTACAGATTAAGTAGAAAGGCTCACATATTATTAGGTACTGCATACAGGATGAGGTTTCCTTTTTAATGTGAAATTATTCAGAATCAGGAAGTAAACCACTGTTTTACAGAATCACAGAATGGTCAGGGTTGGAAGAGAACATCTAGTCCAAAGCCCCTGCCAGAGCAGGGTCACCTACAGCAGTTGCACAGGACGGCGTCCAGGTGGGTTTGGAATGTCTCCAGTGGGGGACACTTCACAACCTCTCTGGGCAGCCTGTGCCAGTGCTCTGCCACCCTCAAAGGAAAGAAGTCCCTCCTTGTGTTTAGATGGAATTTCCTATGTTCAAGTTTATGCCCATTACCTCTTGTCCTGTCACTGGGCACCACTGAAAAAAGACTGTTCCATCCCCCTGGCACCCTCCCTTTAAGTATTTATAAGCATTGACAAGATCCCCCCTCAGTCTTCTTTTCTCTAGACTAAAAAGACTCAAGTCCCTCAGCCTTTCCTCATAAGAAAGATGCTCCAATCCCCTAATCATCTTCGTAGCCTTTACATTAAGTCTGCCTGCACTAACAACTTACAGTGTAGTAAGCAAGCTCATAAAAGTTTTTAAAGGTATGTTCCAAATTAACATAAAGATTTCTTGCAAACAAGATAACCCATTATTACACACTGCAAAACCACATGCAGTGCCAGCCAAATGCACTGATGATCTGAAATCAAGTCTTCACCTTGCACTTACTATACTTTACTCATACACTTTAATCTTGTTAACACTAACCCTGAGCTCTAATGGACAGATTACCTGCATTTGCCGAAGTGGTCCCGCCAACTGCTCTGTCAATTTTGGCATTTCACTGGACTGAAAAAGAAAACATTAAATAATCTCATGCACTCCCATACATCTGCTCTACACCAAATTAAATGCAAAAATAGAAGTTCAGCATGTGCTAGTGCCATCCTAAATTCTTTCAATGACTTTTCAAACCTGGTATCAAACACTAAAATTTACTGAATTCCCCAAGTACTTGTTTCTCAAACTAAATCAGAAAAGGAAATCTTTCTGTACAGTACGCCAACAGTATGAAAAAAAAGCATCTGCTTTCTGAATACTTCCAAAATTCCCTCTATTTAGCTGTTCCATAGGTTTGAACTACCAAAATTCTGATCATTTACTACACCTTAACTATTACAAGCTTTTCTTTAAGAATATGAAAAACAAATGCTTTTAATAACTTACACATCCATGTTCTTTTAATAACTTAAACTTCAATGGTTATGTATGAAAATATGGCTATTTGATTACAGCAACATTTTTACGTCCTACCTGTTTAGACCTGAGTACTATTGTTGAGTGAATCACAATATTCTAGCAAACAATGGCTTACCTTGGCATCCCTTCTACTAACAAAAGTAATTCATTAGCATCTGGTGCTAATGTGCTTTCCACATTTAGAATCAACCCGAGTGATACGTATTGCTAGCTATCTGCAGTACTATTTCATATGGAAGTTAATTTGTACTGTATTTTCCTGATGATGCTAAACTTCTATACAGCTTGTAGGTGGGAAAACAATGGCATCTGGTATTAAATGCCCATGGCGTTGCTTTTAATAACAGGTTCCGTTTTTAACAGCTCTTTTGGTATCAATTCCATGTGGTACTGCCATTTCCATCAATAGGTCAAGGGTACTGTTCAAACAACGTAACGTGGGCATGTCTCAGAATTAAAGATACCCTCACCCCAGAGCGTAGGAGCAGATATTGTTAAGCCTCTTCTTTGAAATAATCATTCTACATTTTAAATTATAAGGATATGTGTGTGTATACAAGCATATATGCTGAGAATCTATTAATATTACTTCATTGCATGATGAGGAAACAGTTGTAGATTCGTTACAAGGACTGCAATTTTACACAACCTTCGGCACATCCCTTATGAGGAAAGATATTTTAGCACTGAAGCTGCAATGCTTTAGGTAAGCTCAATGGGAGTTCATGTCTAACACCTTAGGAAAGAATAAAAAAAGTGCAATGGCTCAGGCTGCTATGACCAATTTCTGGAACTGAATTATACACAATGTCTAGAATTCATGAACTGATGAAGTAACTCACGTTCTCTTGAAATACAAAACAGCTTAGTAGGGCAGTTGCCTGTTCTGCAGATAAGTCATTGAAGAGACCATTGAACATCATTTCTGTCAGGAGTAGTTCATCAGCACTAAAATAAAGAGAAAGAAAAGGAAGTTTAGGGAAAAGACTTAATGAAACACATTTTTAAATGAATCTGTTTTGTGAAGCAACTGGGTATAGATAAAAAAAAATTGTTTCTTATAGGAACACCAAATACTAATATAATAGCTTTTTAAAGGGGATGCTAATTAGTAAGAGAAAGAAGGTATTTTAAAGAAACTAAAAGCTCTTACTGAAATACAAAGAATCTCTATAAAAAATGAGAAAAAATTGAAACATTTTTTTAAAAGTTATTTCATTTTCATAAAATGAAAAAATAACTGAAAAAATAATAACTTTTTCATAAAAGATAGTACTAACAGTCGCTTTAGTCATTTTTTATCAGACAGGACATCAAGAGATTGAAAAGAACCAGACAGTTAGGCAACTTATGAAAAGGATTAAAATTGGTACTGCTGCTGCTCAAAAAAGATTCAACTTGGTATTTCCAAGATACTGAAAAAAGGAACAAACTTGCTTCAGTTTATCTGTAGAATGAAGACTTAATCATGAATTATAAAAGGAAATGCATGATGTGGATACAAAATCCAAACATACTATTTGGATAAAACATCAAATTGTTGATAAGACTACACCTTTATTTTTGGAGTTTCAGGCAAATGCATAGGGTGGGGAAAAAAAGTAGATTTTTTTTACAAAGGAAAGTGTAACTCATCAGCAAACAGTTCCTGAAACTCAGGAAGTTGATAAAAAATCTGATTCAGTTTCCCCATTTGCTATGAAATTTTGCAGGGGAAAAAAGTTATTAGATATCGAACAAATATAGGTAGCATCTTTCAAACTATCTGTAAGGTAAGGAGTACAGGAGTCACTGTAACTTTTAAAAACATACAATTCTACCAAAACTTGAGTTACACTATGAAGTATTAAACACTGATTCATGAGCTTCTGTGGAATCTTTACAATATGTTTCAATACATATGTACTTGCTAAATGTCAGTAAAATGCATCACTTCCATAGATTTTTTCCAACAGCCCTATGGAAGCAATTAAGCTGTCTTCCAAACTTGTCAGCAACTTGGTAATTGCTGACCACCACTGTTACACCTTTGTTTGTGGGTGACTCTGTACTGAGAGTCCTGGGAAGTGGAACCACAGAAACTGAGACCATCCTCTCATGTAATGTACAATATTAAATGAAAACACACACTACTGCCTGAGCTGTGTAAGAAAATACCATTGTTTTGGCATTTTCATGTCCATGTTTTAGTTTTAAAATCTATTGTATTTTGTCCTTAAGCTGCTATCTTTACTGCTTCAATCAGTATATTCCCTTTATGGCACAGATCCCATAGTCTCTGAAGAATCTTTCTTCTAACGTTCTCAGAACTTTAAAATATAAACATGACATACTAATTTCAGCAAAGACAGTTAAGTGTCTACTCATGACAATAATCACTTTGCACAGAAACCAATAACCTGCTGATTTCACAAGCGACCCGTCCTTTCATCTCAATAACATCTGAAGACGTGGCAAACCCCAGTCTTCTCAAAACACGCTTCCGGCATTTGAGTTCATCCATTTGTAAGACAGTTCTGGCTTTTTTCAGTTCTCGTTTTGCTGCTTTAATATCCATAGCAATCTGGGGGGGTCAGAAGCAGAGAAATTACATGTTGCTGGTTTAACACATGCAATTGTTTTAAAAGACATAGTTTAATTTCATAAAGGCCTCAGAACAACAGTATATGGGCATACTAGCTGACACCGACTCATCTCACTCTACTAAAAGGAAGGTTTAAAACAAATTTAAAAAAATCAGCTCCATTTACCCATAGGAAACACTGGCAAGTTTGGGAAACTAAGCTATTTACCCAGAGTAGGAAAAAAAAAAACCAACCAGCCCACAACAAAGAAAAACACAGAAGAAATCTTTGGTAGAGAAATGAGCACTCATCTTCCAAGACCTGTACTAAGCCTCAGCTAAACAACTATTCGATCAAATGTAACCTAAAGCTGTAATTTGCTGCTATTAGATCTTCTCCAGTGTCTTGTAGTTTATCACAGTCATTGCCAACATCCTGACAGCAGGGCATACAGTGCAGACACCCTCGCAGAAGTATGCTTAGTCCACCAGGTCTTACCACATGCAACTTTGTGCTGCACATAGCAGAACTACCTCACTTCTGTGAAGTGACTCCTGGAGAACCTGTTTTCTGGATCAGCACAGAAACATGAGAGCTGTTTTTGTGTGCAACCAGTTTCAGTCTAGCAGGGTACGACTCTATACAAAATAAATATGTGTATTGCTTCCAGGCTGGGAATCAGTTCAGGAAGCAGCAGCACAATGATTTGTATGGTACACTCAAGCTAATAAGCCCCATCAATTCAACTTAGCTCTGCACAAACATATTAAAAATGATCAGTTTCAATTATCTGTGAAGACAGTACCTACACTGTACTGCACTATGCCTATTCAGTGAAAAAGACTCTAGTGGCGCCACTGTAACCTTCTAATCCTTGATGACTTTTTCTGAAGAGTTTTCTTTTCAGATGTACTACCCATCTGTATCAATCAAGGGCATAACACCAACTCAGTCAGTTCGTTAGTGAGATTCAATAATTCTTCTGTATTAAAAAAGTCTCATTTGGGCTTATTAATATAAAAAGCATTATTCGGGCTTATTAATTTAAAAAGGATTGTTTGGGCTTTGCAAATAAAAAGAAAAGCAAGAAGAAGGGAAATATTACTGTCTCTCTCTCTGCCTAAATATAGATACAGCATTTTGTTTTGTATTTTTACCTGTGCTTTTTTTTCACAAAGTTTGTATACTGTTTCCAAGTTGGGATCATTGTGAAGAGGATGTGAATACATCCTATGCTCAAATGCCTCTACTTTTTGGATTACTTTTTTCAGTCCTTGATCTTTGATGCCCATGTCATCAATAGGGTCTAGTAATGGTACTCCATCAGGAAATCGCTTCTGTACTTCCTAAAAGGAAAAAAAAATATTTTTTTTTTTTTGTAAGATTAGTAACAGTAAAATAAATTACACTTTCACAAATCAGCTGGCATAACTACAGGGACACAGAAGGCAGCAGTGTAAGTTTGTTATGTGATGTTTCAGCAGTTCTCAAAATGAGTTTAAAACGACTGTTGACAAGGAGAAACAATTGACATACATCGTGGCTTCCAACCCCTTTTAGGAATAAGACTGAAGATGTGACACAAGCTTTAGAAAAATTTCTTTAGAACAAGCTGTCTTGTGTTAAAGAGTACCTCACCAATCAGAGCAGAAACTTTACACAGCCTAGTGGAACTTACTTGTATAGATTTTAACACACTTTGCCTGTTGTCAATAGGCCTCAGGTCTTTCGGTATGTAAAGTCGGACACTGCTGATAGCAGAGAGAAGATGTACCAAAACAGGAACAACCTATCAAAGAGATTGCAGTTAACTGATAAATCAGTTAAAAAATGTATTTCTTATCACCGCTCCATAGCAAAAAAAGGAAAAGGAAAACTGCACAAGGACACAGCAGTAAGTAAAGCAATACCAGGAAGGAGGAAAATGTGGGTAATGAGATAAAGTATTAATAAAGATGAAAAGTAAGTTTTTCCAAATGGGAAAATCTTGTATTCTGTTAAATCTGGAGAGATGCTACAATTTTTTCTATTACCTTGCCTCTTATCTACAGGAATACCTCCTACGATCCAAACCAGACAAATTATTGTCATGTACTTAACTAGGAATGCTAATAATAGAGAACAACATATCAGCAAATACATATTCATAAGTATCAAAACGATGAAGACACCATGAAGAATCAATACTGTATCCCATGCTTTAAATAGATTTTGTGAACAAAACATGTGGACAAATTAAACAACTGTCTCTGATCTGAAAATGATAATTGTTTGTCTTAATATAGGGTTCCAAATTGAAAAATTTAAATAATGCAAATGCTTTTACTAAAAATTTCAATTTAACTTTAGAATGAGATAGCCTTACAAAACTGAAGGGGTCTGAAAAAGAGAAAGAAAAAAAAAATTCTATTCCCAGAGACAGAGATACTGCTAAGAAAAGTATCTGCCAAACAGCATTCCTAAAATTTATTACTCAAGGATTGTAAAAATGCTAACTAAATTCTGAAATCTAGTAGAACAAATGCACATTACCCACAAATCCTGCACAAGTATCCAAGAAAAAAACAGCTTACAGACACTTGTTTATCTGCAGATTTTATCACATCTGTAGGTAATTTTCATAACTTTGCTTACATTACTGCTATTGTCTTTCATCTACTGATTTGAAATATATAACACAACAGTAGCTAAGTTTCAAAGCGCTTCTTATATGGTAACAAATTCACTGAAGTGTTTTGTTCACGCTTTAGTTTCCTCTTCAGTGAAATTAGCGAATGTTTAAGAAAGCAGAGTTAGGTGTACAGTTCCTTTCTCTCCCTTAATGCATCAATCCCTCTTTTACTGCAGTTTGCAAATGTTTTTGAAATAGAATATTTGAGAACATTTATAAGAAACTATTGAGAATAAACATGTATAACAAACCTGCATCTCTCCTTTCTCATCAGGTCTGGCTGGCTTTGCAGCCTCAGTAGCAGAATTTTTCAAACTCTCCTTGCTGCAGTGCAGTAGCACTTCAACTACATATAATGGGTCCAATTCACCAGAATTTGGCTGTTGAAGGCACAGAAAAAACAAGTCCATAACAGTTACTTTAAAATACCAGCAAGAACACAAGGAAACAGCACGATTTTATTTGATATTAAAGGTATGAAATGAGCTACTGCTCATCACAGAGTATCAGGAGTATCAGCTCAGTGATATAGTGTATTCTAAAAACTGCTGAATCAGTATTGATTGAAAGATCCCTCACACAGAAAAAAAACACTTTAAAAAATTACCCCTTCCCCATCCTCCCTTGCCAGTGTAGCCAAAAGTCTACTTTGCAGCTTCAGGTGCTTCTGACTGTTCTTCTAGACACAGCTCTTTCAAAGCAAGCCAACATCTGTAACTGTCATGCAAAATATTTGCATCATGCTAGCAGTATTAAACTTTCCCTTTTTTTAAAAAACAAGAAAAAGAAGCAAAATTGGGGGGATCTCTTTCAATTGCAGGTTTGCAAATTTTTCCCCACAATAAAGACTACAGAAAAATATCTCAAGCGTGACAGCTTGTATCTGCAGCAAACAAGAAGCTGCAGCTTGCTGGGCACAGCTTTATACACCCCATATGGCACACGTAACATCTGACATTCATGTAAAGAATACAAACATGCAGATATGGTGGTTAAAGAGTACTGTTCACAAAGCCATAACCTTTATTATACAGTGCTTTTAAGAACTCTGATGTTAGTTACTTGACTGGATCAATATGCACTCAGGTTGCTCAAATACACTCCTACTATAAGCAAGTATTTTTATGACTTTGAACGGAACTAAGTTGCAGGCCTAACACTGAAGTTAGGCATCATCTTTTAAAATACTATGTGCAAGCTTCTCTGCTTCCAAATACAAGAGAGAGAGAAAGAGAGAACAGTATCCAAAATCCTGTGTTCAGTTTTACTGGGCAGTGTTTTTAATTACAAACCTACAACAAGCTGTTTTCTTCCCTTGCATGCAGAGCAGGGTGGAGCCAGGTAGCATTCCTAACAGATTCTCAGAAATACTATGAGAAACTGCCATAGTAAAATAAACAGAAAAACGGGGTTATCCTGTACTACAAGATATGTAATTTCTTCAAGAAATGCTATTACTTGTTGGGGAAGAAACTGTTCCTCTGAATTCTATCCTACATTTGCAGAAGGCACTTAAAGCAATGTACACGACCCTTATCACTGCTGTTGTATGAATCAGAATTTTAAATATCTACATATACCAAACCAGTATCCAGTCAAAGCCACGGAAAGTATAACGCTAACTTGAATGAAGAAGAGACTAAACTCATAGCTGCACATATATGCTACAGAAAATACTAGAATTGAAGATGTCTAGAAAACTATGAGAAGAAAAAAAATATTTCTATCAGCAACTGTATTGTAAACCTCTTAATAAAGCAGGAGTATAAATGTCATTAACATCTGCTGTTCGTATTACTGGCCTGGTTTGAGTGACACAGGACTAATTTCTCTTCTAATGCTTGGGAAAAATGCACTTTTAGAAGATTAGTCTAGTGTCTGAATTTGTGAAAACATTTACTTTAAAGCCAGCTATGGTGTGTAGGTTTCAAGGTCTCAGTGGTTTCGAGCTTGCCAGGTTTGGGGATGAGGAGGAGCGAGACCCGGGCACTTGACCCAAGCTGGCCAACAGGATTATTTCACACCATGAAGGTCACATTCACTATAAACCAGAAAGTTTGCTGAGGAGTTTTCTCTCTTCTATGATGGCTGCCATCCTGAGAACTCCTTGCCCCAGTGCCATACCCCTGAGCCCTTCCCTTCCTCCTGAGGCCATAGTGCTCACAGTGTCCAACATTTACTGTCTGCTGCTGGGAGTGCGCAGTTTCTGACTGACAGAAATGGCTGAGTATAATCCTTGTATATTTTATATTGGTATCAGGATCAATATTGGTATTTAAGTATTATTAATGTTAAATAACTAGTCTTATTCTATTAAATCTATTTATATTTCTACCCTCTTTTCCTCGTTTTTCCCCCAATTTCCCTTCCCAGGTGGGGAGGGCTCATTGGGTAATAGAATAATTGTCTAAACAACAAATTGTTGTGGGTTTCTCAAACTGTAACAGTTACTCTCTGTAAGTTTATGGATACTAATGGCTTTTAGACAATGCTGACCATACGTGACTTAATCTAGAACTGCTTTTTGAATGTGTACTGTTTCCTTCAATGGGTTTTCTACAGCATTTTAGGTACCAAACCCTGGAACAGGAATAGCCGTGTTTTTATATGCAAGAGTAAAAGGATGCTAGAATACCCTGTAAAAATTTGTTAGTCACAGACATCTCTGTCATATCAAGTTTGAACGATCCTTTGATTCATGCTGCATCAATTCACATACTTCAAGGATAAATTTCTGCCCTCTTCAGCAGAATATTGCACGATTAAGTGTATTCCAAGGATTTTAGATTTGCCCTGAAATGCATATTACTTCATGTGCCTGGAAACAAAACAATCTAAGACAGCTGATCATATCTGCAAATCAAGAAATATCGCACAGATAACAAATACAGATTCCTAGATTAGTAACATCAGACTCACTGAAAATTCAGTGACCGTGACACAGCACTAAAAACAATGTTTATGTAGTAAACCTTATAAATAAACATGAACAGGTAAGCACGTAAATTTGAGTTTAATATACAAGGATTATAATCATCTAAATAATGAAGAACAAATTCCAGCATTTCAAATTCTAAAATCAGTAACTGTTAACAGACAAAAATTTGATGTCTAGAATCAGGAATCAGATGACAATACAGACTGTAAACAGCACAACAATAAAACTAGCATACTGCTGGCACAATCTCGTGGAAATAAAATTTCTTACTCAAAAACACTTGGGTTTTTTTTATGAATTCCAAAGCAAATAGTTACTCGCTGCCTACTATATTGTACAATATATAGCACGAACCACTACTAGAAATAAATTCTTCTGTCTACTGTAAGTCAGGATAAAGTGTTACTTGCATTCACAATTTTGTGGAACACTGCATTGTGAAATTATGCTGGAAAAACATCTAAATATAACTAACAATGAACATAACTGACAATGACTCAATGTTTTGCTTTCACATTGCAACAAACAGGGAATTACTCAGTAAAATACAGACATACTGTAACCCTAAATATCAATCTTAATCACATATATTCCTCACTAGAAAAAGGACTTCATTAGAAACTAAGATACAGTGAAGAAAAATTTACAACTAAATAAAAACTAGTAATATAGACTAAATTAAATAGCATTTCTAGAACAAAAGCCAAAGAAATGTCACAGCTGAGAAGTGCGTGAAGGTTTAAAGACATGGCATAACAGTGATATATTTCAGCATAGTATTGGAAATACATCACTATTAAGCATACTACGATATTAAACAGTAATGGGGAAATGCATCGGTATCCCAGGACAAAAATGCATTGATTATACACATTAAAATTGGTAAATAACAGCTTCTTTAAGTCATTAGTTTTGCCTCTGCTCATAGAAACTAGCTTTTCCATACTGATTTTGAAAGTTACATAGCTTTAAGTCTGTTCCATAATTTTCAGCACCTATTGTCATTCTTTCCACAGAACTCAGAAGGAAAAATTCAACCCAGCTGCTAGAATGACTTAATGAAAAAAGTGCTGCTGGAGCCAGAGCCATCTCCTGCAGAACAGACCGTAATTTCAAAGTTAACGTTCAAACCTAAAAGCTTTATCTAACAGTGAGACAGGCCAGATAGGGAAGGCAAATGTGGATATGTGGATAAAATATGACACAGATAGAAGAAATGCCTCCAGTGACACAGAAGTTAGCAATTTTACACAGACGGCTGGAGTGAGGGGGAAATCTGTTTTAATGCTCATACGGCTCTATGAAAAACACAGTCTAGAAGCAAAAGTTTAAGCAACAGCAGTGACAGTCCAGTTTTCCAACTTGAAAAAGAATGAAATGTGACTTTCAAAAGGATGATAGAAAACCAAAACAAAACCTCTTTTAATAAGTTCTGTATACACACATTTTTCTCATTACATCTTTAATGAACAGACATTAGAGAAGCACCAAAAGGTGCCACAATGTAAAGGTACCACCAGCACTTGAATAAGACAACTTCTCATTTAGACTTAATAATTACTGACAGTGGTCTCCTGCCAAAAATTACCGCAAAAATGCTGTGGAATGATTACTAAAAATGATCAATAATACAGCATTGGTCACACATTAAAGAAAGGTATAAAATCAAAAGGCTTCTAGGGTAAAATACAGCCGCAGCTGGTATGTGAAGAATCCACTACATCTGTGATTCCCTGTACAATATTGCTTGCAAAGCAACACGAGGAGTGGAGTGGGGTGGAGACTCCAAGGCCAAACCCTGTGATAATCCGGAAAACATGGGAACGAGATGGCACCACGGAAGGAAAACAATGCGAAGGATGGAGTGGAGCTGAAACACTGTGGCTAAAACTCTGTGATAAACTGGGAACTTGGGGACCAAATGGAGCACTAGAAGGTCTTACAGAACTGACAAACTGCCTACTTGTTACCCTGAGCGAACAATATGTCATTTTTTTGATGAAATGCTGTCCTTTAGTGAACTTTGTTCATTATAGTGTCATTATAATACCAAAACACACCTCCATCCCAAAAGCTACCTGCCTCCAAGGTGCAACAACTCCTCCTTGAGTCTGCACCCTGAATTTTTCGTAATCTATACCTTTAAATGCGAGGTGAAAACATTTTACAGCAATCATAATGAAAGCATTTATGAGTAGAGTCACTCAAACTCCACCTTGAAGATAAAAAATAGTATAAAAATAGCCCAAGACAAGGGGGATGTGAGGGAAGACACCATCACCAGACTTCTGGGACCAGTCGACGGGCCAAGCCTCTCTTCCCCCGCCATAAGGACGCTTGTGGGTAACATTTGAACACTTGGCTATACCAAGTGCTTCCCCGGGAAACTTAGAAGTCTCTATATAGAGTGGTTTTATAACTTAGCTTTATAACTTTTGTAACCGAGCTATATTGCTAACATCTTTAGTATTCACATGTGCTTTGCAGACAGTCACTATCACTGGCAATGCAAAAGAACTTGTGTATCTGTTGTTTAAATAAACTGCACTGTGTAGGCAGCTCGTCGTTTGGGTTTTCTCATTGAACACGACCGAAGCGAGGCCGTGTTAGTTCATGAGCACGACTGGGCTAAAAGTGCAGTCTGCTGTTAGTGTATCCAGAACTGTAACAATTTAATATACTAAATGCGCCTGGTCTGATAGTGGTGAATTGGGCATCACTCAGAACTTAAACCTAGCCGCACCTAGCCTTCCGTCTCAGTGAGGAGCGTTAGAACACAAGGGGGTTTATCTGCATAGAGCCAAATGTCAGTCTCCCTATGCTCTTAATCCTCACTTAGAGCTCCTATAGATTTTTGGAGAGTAGATAACACCATAACTTCCCCATGAAAAGCTTAGTGTAGCACTGTTGGGGATGTTAGTTTGGAAATCTTGCAGTGACAAGTGTACTTTTGAACTACTTATCCCAGACATAAGCAAGCATTTCCATATGCCAAAAGTTAAAAAATGAACACAGGACTTAGGGTTTGTCCCACCTTCCATAGTTTTTTTCTTTATACTTTCACTTCAGGAAGGCCTGAGCTTTTGGTAAATTTGGGGTGAAAGGAAATTTTTTTTGTCTTTGAAAACTACAAAGCAAATAGGAGTTTTATCTTACTTGCAGAAAAAGCAGTAGGGTATATACACTTTTCTAATGGTGAGAATGTATATGTTACCTTAACATTTGATTTCTTAGAGAAATTAACAACCACTCCCCATCCAAAGTCATCACCTTCGTTCTTCACCTGAAAATATTACAAGATGTTATAACATAACCCATGTATAATCACATCTTAGCAAGCATATCTTTTTGTATTTCTGGTATTTACAACAGCAGTTATGTATTATTGTCCATCATGAAAACAGTATTTCTTTGAATTAACTGTCGAATGTTTAACAAAAACATAACAAATGTCAAATTGTTGCTTAGCGCAATCGATATAATTTTTCAAGATGGTAAACTGGCAGACAGAAATGAACCCTGCAAATTCCATATAAATGTAGATTTGAAATAAAAACAAAACAAAAGAAAAATCAAATTACCTTTACCAGTCTTCCTGGCTGTAGAAAGGGCAAGCAATACTTTGGTTTGTGAACATATTCTTCAATCTCTTTGCCCAGTTTTGCAAGCTGCTGTCGGATTTTGTAGTATATGACCACATTCTCTTCATTGGGAATTGCTATTCTGTTGTACTGTCCTTCCAAATTATTCACTCCTATAATAAAAAGTACAAGCTCATGGAAATCAGTAACTTCACAGATTTAGAAATCAATGTTTCACTTTCACATCTACATAACTTTTCACCATTTTTGGCATTCGTTTTCCATTTACAAGAATCCATTCTCTGGAAAGCTAGAAATCTATAAATGTGTCCATTAAATTTTATTCATAGAAAATTAAATATTAATACTAATGTGTTTTTTTTAAACAAACAAGCTTGAGAAAATGGAGAAGGCTAGATCCCCAGTTGTCCAGGAATCACTGATTTAGGGTTGTACAGAAGTCCCACAAAAACTCACAGTGATTTGTAGGAGGGCATTCACTACATACCAGTGCTCTTCTACTTCCTTCTATGAAAATAAGATTGCTTAATGACAGCTTCTAACAAGATGTCTTCTAACAAGAGGGAAGTTGTTAGAAGATGTTCTTCCTAACCTGTTTTAGGCTCTGATTTAATCAGTTGGAAATCAGTATTTTCTTCCTCAAATATTTTTACACCTTATTTAGGCAAATCACTTTTTATGATAAACAACACAGTTCATTCTCTCACACTGGTAATACCACTAGTAAACATAAACACAGGACACATTACAAAGATCTCTTTTTCCTCTCTACCAGCTCACCCCCTTACATGTTATTTGAATTAATATGGATGACTCAGAAATCCCAATTCACTAGGACTTGACAGACAGCACAGGAAAGTGTTCCCTATTTTTAGCTGCCAACTAAAAAAAAAGCTAGCAACCCATACCCATGGCATACTTTCCTCCTTGATCTAAACAACCATTTCCCTCCTTTGTGTTTTTAAATGCAGCTGAAGCAATGACAAAATTCTAATGCCCAGTATGGTGCCTAAACAAAAAATGTCCAAGAAATACAAAAAATGTTCTTCAGCTCCATTTCTCTATTTAAATAGGAATGCTGGAATGCCTGAATGAAGATCTAGGCATGCCAACTGGAACAGGAGGTTCTCAGGAAATACATATTATATTTGAATACTACTGTCTTAAATACTGCACCTGCAAACTAACAGAAACTCAGCGAAGTGAATCAACCCCCCTCACCCCCGGCATGTCTATCAAAGCTACATGCACACACAGTTTCTTTTAATATTCAATTAACAACTGAAGAGATGAACTGCTCATTCATCAGTGGCAAAGGAAGTGGTTACCTCTCATGTTCTTAACATTCTTCGGGGTTAAGTTTTGAAAGAGGCCTCACTCTCAAACACTGGCTGAGATCTTTGGAAACTGACTTTGGCTCACGAAAACACACTATTTAAAGATCATGGCTCAAAATTTAGTTACTCAGTGGAGTGCAAATAATGTCTCAGTCCTCTCTGAATTTTGCTTTGCATTTTAATTAAACATTTTTTGCTATACAACTTGGAATGCCGTGTGCCTGAGCTCTTTTCAGAGATTGTAATGATATATTAAAATTACATTTCTTTTAGCTAAGTTCTGAATAACAAAAAGGAATAAGACTTTTTTCTTCTCTGTACCTTTAACAAGCCACAAGAAATTTTAAATTGTTTTTCTTTCTTCCTGTCCTACTGTTTAGCCATGTGGCAACCATTCTTGTCTGACTCAGAAAGGAAAGCTCTCTTCAGAGATTGACAGTGCATATCAATATAGATCCCAAGAACAAGAGGAAATTACTCTTCCTGAAATTATAGCATAACAGCAAATGGTGCAGTGGCAACTGTTGGCAGGGAAGACAAGAACTGCACAAGTATATACTGTTATAAGCATAATGAAGTATAACTACCCAGTCTCACAATGCAGCACCTTTTATACTGACTCTCATGAGTACAGCACAGAGTAATACTTACTTTCTACTATTTCTGGAATAGTTCTGTAATGTTGGAACTGATAAAAGGATTTTTCTAACATGTATTCAGGGTTAATTTCTTCTACACGAAGCAAGTTCAATACCATGTTGTACGTCAGGTGGAATGCACTGTTTAAAGGATCAGCTGAACCCTGAAAAAGATCCAAGAACACTGTCCAGTTAAAAAAATATTAACCACAGCATGTAAGAACATATCAAATAAATCATGATGCAGTGTTTTATAGGAGGAGCTGCTCTGATGGGTAGCACCACTTGTCTTGAATTTACATTACCTGTCTCACCAAATCCTAGGCAATTTTATTATACTGAACATGTAACAGCATTTATATGTGTCACCATATCTACAGTTATACTACAATATTATAAATTAAATCTGAATGAAATGAAAAGTTCAGATGACAAACTTAGATCTTTCCTATAGACAATTATTGGGATTCCATTATTTTGACTGGAAAAAGGGAGACATTACACCCATTTTTAAAAAGGGTAGGAAGGAAGACCCTGGGAACTACCAGCCTTTCACCCTCCCCCTCAGCCTGTGAAGATCATGGAACAGATCGCAGAATCACAGAATGGTCAGGGTTGGAAGAGACCTCTGGAGATTAACTAGTCCAACCTCCCCAGCCAGAGCAGGGTCACCTACAGCAGTTGCACAGGATGGCATCCAGGTGGGTTTTGAATGTCTCCAGAGTGGGACACTCCACAACCTCTCTGGGTGGCCTGTGCCAGTGCTCTGCCACCCTCAAAGTAAAGAAATTCCTCCTCATGTTAAGACAGAACGTCCTATGTTCAAGTTTGTGCCCGTTACCTCTTGTCCTATCACTGGGCACCACTGAAAAAAGACTGTTCCATCCCCCTGGCACACTCCCTTTAAGTATTTATAAGCATTGATAAGATCCCCCCTCAGTCTTCTGTTCTCTAGACTGAAAAGACTCAAGTCCCTCAGCCTTTCCTCATAAGAAAGATGCTCCAATCCCCTAACTATCTTCGTAGCCCTTTGCTGAACCCTCTCCAGCAGTTCCCTGTCCTTTTTGAACTGGGGAGCCCAGAACTGGACACAATGCTCCAGATGTGGCCTCACCAGGGCAGAGTAGAGGGGGAGGATAACCTCCCTCGACCTGGTGGCCACACTATTCTTGATGCACCAGGAGGGCATTTGCCTTCTTGGCCACCAGGACACATTGCTGGCTCATGGTCATCCTGTTGTCCACCACGACTCCTGGTCCCTTTACACAGAGCTGCTCTCCAGTAGGCCAGCCCCCAATTTGTACTGATGCATGGGGTTATTCCTCCCCAGATGCTGTACTGTATGCTTGTCCTCGCTGAATTTCACAAGGTTCCTCTCTGTTCAACTCTCCAGCCTGTCCAGGTCATGCTGTAAGTTGGCACAGCCTTACAGCATGTCAGCCACTCCTCCTAATTTTGTGTCATCAGCAAACTTGCTGATGGCACACTCTATCCCTTCATCCAGGTCATTGATGAATATATGGAACAGGACTGGACACAGTACTGGCCCCTGAGGGACACCACTTCTTACAGACCTCCAACCAGACTCTGCACCACTAACCACAACCCCCTGAGCTCTGTCTGCCAACCACTGTTCAATCCACCCCACTGTCCATTCATCTAAGCCACACTTCCTAAGTTTGCCTGTGAGGATGATGTGGGAGACAGTGTCGAAAGCCTTGATGAAGTCAAGGTAGACAGCATCCACTGCCCTCCCCTCATCCACCCATCCAGTCACACCATCGTCGAAGGCTATCAGATTAGTCAGACATGACTTCCCCTTGGTGAATCCATGTTGACTACTTGTGATAACCTTCTTTTCCTCCAGATGCTTGGAGATGACGCCCAGAACAAGCTGTTCCATCATCTTTCCACGGATGGAGGTGAGGCTGACCAGCCTGTAGTTTCCCAGGTCATCCTTCTTGCCCTTTTTGAAGACTGGAGTGACATTGGCTTTCCTCCAGTCCTCAGGTACCTCCCCTGTTCTCCAGGACCTTTCAAAGATGATGATCCTCCTAGAAGCTATGCTAAGGCACATGGAGGACAGGGAGGTGATTCGAGACATCCAGCATGGCTTCACCAAGGGCAAGTCTTGCCTGACCAGCCTCATGGCCTTCTATGGTGGAATGACTACATCATGCACAAGGGAAGAGCTATGGATGTAGTCTATCTGGACTTCTGTAAGGCCTTTGACACAGTCCCCCACAACTTCCTTTCTCCAAATTGGAGAGGTACAGATTTGATAGGTTGGCTGTTTGACGGATAAGGAATTGCTTGGATGGTTGCATCCAGAAGGTAGTGGTCAATGGCTCAGTGTCCAGCTGGAGATCGGTGACAAGTGGTGTTCCTCAGGGGTCCGTACTGGGACCAGTACTGTTTAGTATCTTACTAAACAGCAAAACAGTGTAATTTGGTATTTTTTTGAAACAAAATTTCCAAGGGGAGACTCAAAGAGGTCTGGACTTGGAAGAAATCTAGAAAAGGCATAGAGAGAAAAATAGTAAGGTCTGCTAAAAATACTACTAGATCACTGAAGACACTAGCAATCCACAGTGTTGCATAATGAGGAATAAAATGGCAAGTGATACTTAATCTGAAAGTATATTATAAGAAGATGAAGTGCAACAGTTTACAATGGTTTAGTATTTACTGTTTCTTAAAGAGTGACCTATGCATGAAATAATAGATTTACTAAACAAGTGTTGTCATTTCAATAAAGCCTGTGAGAAAATCCAGTTACGATTAAACATGTTGAATTAATAACAACTAAAACAGATAACAAGAACATGAGGATGCTTCAAGACCTATTTTTCATGCAACTATATGATTGCTGAAAGTTCAAGATACTCTATCAGACATTTTAGAAGCTCAGAGAGGGCTGACACTGGGAAATATGCTACTCTACACTTCCTTTAAGCTAAAGATTTGCTTTACCTAAAACCAATTATACTGTATCCTCTTGCAACTCATATATTTGCCTTTTGCTATACAGTAGCATATCTAGCAGAGATATTCCCTCATCATACATAATAAAAAAATAAATGGCTGTTGACAAAACAACTGATGAGTAGTTTATATATGCAAATTTTGAAATTCCGATGAAGTGCCCTCCTAGATCAAGCTAAGTCTAATGCATTTTAAATTACATTACCACAATATGCACATTTTTCTTTCAATTTTAAATGTACAGACAGGAATTCTGATACTACATCCATTGATGCATTGATGTCAGATTTAATAAGAGACAGTTTGAATCTAAGACTCCTTCCGATGTAGGAGATTTAAGAATACTGTAATCCCGTTTGCTTTATGTGAGATACAGAGCCTTATGAGATTACCTTACAAAAGCTAGAATCCTACACATTTATTTAATCTCAAAAAATCCCCCCCAGCTGTTACAGAGAAGCCTTCAGCAAATGTTTATACTAAGAAAGTACCAACATGAATACATATAAAACAAGTTTCAGATAAATCATATAGCCTAATGTTTTGCTTTCCATGGCCAGAGACTCACTCAGTCATTCTAGCTTACATCTGTGAGTAGATCATAAATACACATGCAGGTTTTCACCTCAAGTGATGCATCACAGAACAAAAATACCTCTTAAATTAGATCATGAAGTGTGTATTTAAAATAATACTGTCGGTTCTGAAATTACCACAAATGGGTTTCTACTAACAGAAACGTGTCAATAAGCATAACATCAACAGCTGAGCCACAGTGCACAGAGGAAAGCTTAAGTTTCTACAGATGCCTCTGGTATGATATACCAAATAAAGATGACAGAATTTCTGTTGCTGATGCTAGTCAACGTGTAACACAGCTTTTTCCTTAGACCTGATAAAAGGATTACATACCGAAGGTCTTGTCTACTTTTCTAATTATATCAGTTATTCTAGGAAAGAGAAATTACCACTCCCTAAACACCTTGCTTCTCTACAACAGAGAATGCCATTTAAAGAATGGCATTTACTAAAGAATGGCACGATTATGCCAGTGTCAGCTAATGGTGGGCCAGATTCTTTCCTATAGCAACACCCACTGCCGTACCCAGGCATCAACTAAAGCATCTGGCATACAGCCACCAGCTGGCTACAGCCACTGGCATATCTACAGCCCAGTAGAGATCTGGCAAAATGCTGCTGTGACTGCTCCAATCACACTATGAGCCCCTCTTTCCATTCCTGACAATGTTACATAGCTTTACAGCATAACTTAGCTATACTCTTGCAAGATTATCAAGTATTTGAAAGAATAAAATTGTGTCACAGTCTCACTTAAATGCTATCATAAAGTGAGAAAACAATGAACTTTATGCACAGAACATGTCAAGAAACACCAAACAATCCCTGCAGATTCACTTTAAAGGCTTTTTAAAAATCAGCACAGTTGAATTGTGAAGAAGGAGTGATTTAAGAACAACCAAAAACCTCACCTATTTCAAAGATTATATAAAGCAGACTTACGGCTGCATTTGAACAAGTTGCTGATGTGGCAATTTTTATTTTAAACACATAATCAGCATTTTACAATTTGAAAATAAAATCATTCTATTAAGACAAAGCAGTTAAAATATGAATCCTGTTCTGGCAAAATTTGTGAATTGTTCCTGTTCCTTCACTTCATAAACACATCTTTCTCCAAGTTTCAGAAATTCCTTTTTTCTCAGTGTTGTCCTCTCAACAATACTACATTTGAAATCAAGTGTTCTGAGCAGCTTATTTTTTCTGAAAACTGGAAATGTTACTTTTCCAAATTAACTAGCTATAGTAGCTTTGCTGTATTACATCTTCAGCACATCCAGCAAATTCTGCAGCATGCATTAGTCTCTACTGACTACTCCAGGCTATCAACAAGACTTGCATCTAACAGGCATCAATCACCTGGATGCCCTTGCTTCACAAAATATGAATAGACGATGCCCTTGCTTCACAAAACATGAGTAGACAATCAGCCTTTTCTGGCAAATTATAGATTGGCATGATAATTGAAGAGGCCATTAGTGGTTACCTAAAGACACCTGTCAGATATATATGGTGGAGGGAAGGGAAGAAACATAGGATATATTACTGACAGGAAAACGGAAAAGGTGGGCCTTCCTTTCCTAACTTGCTCTTGAAGAGCCAACGCAGTATAAAGTCTACAACTATCCTGGATTTTGCTTGCTGCTAAGATGTAATACGAGGCAAATCAGTTTAACTTACATTTTCCCCATTGTGTTTTCCTTCTTTTACAATCCCTTTCTCTGCACAAGCCCTGTGCTACCACCTTCCAGACCGATTCCTTTTCTTGCTTACTTTCTTAAAAATATTGTGAAACATGTGCATGACATTTAGCTCACCCTCTACCATAGATCCTCCTGTCAGAATTCATCAACCTTCTCTTTGACAAGCTAGGGCACACAATCGCCTGCTTCAAATTCTCTCAGTCTCTGAGGAAGCCTCTCTCTTGTCTCCAGAGAAAAATCTCCATATTAGAGAAAGGAAGAACCACCAACCACTCATGCAGAAGATCAGGCAAAAGCCTAACTGATCAGAGCTGTAACAAAAGGTGATGAGAAAGACTGCCCTGAACACACGTTAAGAAGTCACTTTCAAACACACACTGTGTCCACAACATTATTGTTGTTGTTGAACTACCATCCCTCTTCTCCGGCCTTTCTGCGGGTAATTCTCCCCCTCACCCCTTCAAAGAGGGCAGGCCTCCCACCCCAAAACTTCAACACACAGTAGCAACAGATTTGTTTCTGAGTACTTTAAAAAAAAGCAGAACTATTTTGCAAACTTTTTTATTCCTCTGTATATAAACTACTTGGAAACATGAGAACAGCCTGGATATATCAACCAAAGTTCTCAGAAATTAATGACCTACTTTGTGCACTTGCAACCACTTCACTTCTTGAGAAATTTTAAGCCAACTTACCAATAGCACCCTTTCAAGTCTTCCAAGATTTGGGTTGCAAAAGAATTATTGGTTTAAGCTGATAATGTTAAAAATCAAAAACATGACCATAAACAATTCTCTACAGAAATAATTTAGTTAAGAACTATCTGAAAACTACAGCTGCTATACATTGTGCCCTGTTTAACTGCCAATAATTTCAGAACGGAGTCTCTTCTTAACACAACCAAATCATCCATTCAGCATTTACTAGTTCTATAATTTCTTGCCCACATAAACTACAAAGATATAAAGACTGGGGAGGAAGAAGATTAGTGTCTGGAACTGATACTCACAGGGGGTTTTTCACATTTTTTTTTATTACTGTTAAGACTTGGAAGCTTTGTCTAAACCAGAGATGCGAGAGCTGTCATTGCTGCATTATGGCATGTAGTGTTGAGCAAGACGTACATTTGGTAAGGGTTACTCTCTCTGTTCTCTCTTACAGTGGGAGAAAAATATTTACATTTTCAAAACCGTTCCCATGCAGAGAGAGGAACAAATTTTGCACATAACTTTCTTGCTCTCCAGCCTCTCACAGAAAACATGTACAAAACCTTCACAGGGAACACAAGATCGCAAATACTGCCTGAAACTAACTCACAGGGATACTACAAGCTAACAAAGATGAAAGAGGCAACTTGCAAAGCAACAATAAAGTATCTTTCATAATGACACAAATGAGATACACTACAGGACATATTTTATGCCATCTAGTCCACTGACAGTTTCATTTGCTTATTGGTGTTTCCAGAAATAAGCTGGATAAATGAGTTTCCAAAAAGGAAACAAAGAACCTCTTTACAAAAAGAGCAAAGAACAGAACACACAGATGATATTTAAAAGGTCTCTCACTTTTTTCATCATAAGGGTGAAATAAGTACACTTGTCTGTCTGTAACAGTCACCATTAGGAATTTCTACGAAAAACCTCACTAAATAAAAATGCAAGTGAATGCTTGATACATCTGTAAGTCAAACACCTTTAGTGAAATGTTAATTAACAGCACATATTTTTTCCACATATCAATGATAGAGTTACTAAATGAATAATCAGATCTCTCTCAGAAATATCTAAAAAGACTGTGTGGCTACACTGATAACAGGATTATCCTGAGCTACATTAGCATGACCGTAAAACCAATAAAAACCCCTTCTGTAGGGTTATTTTTACCAGACAATGGTAAGCAGTTATTTCAAGCATAATTTCATTACCAATCTGGCTCACTGCTTTGCCCCCAAAAGAATTGCACCAACACAAAAAGGAGCCACTGTGGGTGGCAAAAGACTGCTCTAGCAGGCTGTGCCAATGAAAATACCTCAGGCTTGGGTTCCACAAATGCTCCAGTTGTAATACGAGATGTAAAAGAAAAAAAAAAAAAAAGTATCTTGATTTCTCTTGCATGCAACTATCATCATCCGAAGTTAGTTCTGAATGACTGAACTTTTCAGTCATTTATCCTCTCTAACACAGTAGCTCCTACCGTCATAACTATCCTTAGTTTTACTTCAAGCTGGTAACTCCAAGTTCTGTTCTTCCCCTAAGACTTTCATCTTCTTTCCGAACACAGAAAAATAAACAAAAAAACCCTACACAGTTGTACCAAGGCATCCCAATTTAACAAAGCAGTATTTAAAATGTCATGCAAATATTTTATACAACACAAATATCATACTTTAACCTAAAAATTCAAAAATTGGCCCTCCCCAAACCAGGATCATAGCACTGCTACATGAATTGCTCTAAAGGGAACACATATGGAGGGTGGAAGGAAAGGTAGTTCAAGACACGTTCAACAGCATACTGTGCAACTATTCTTTTGGATTTAAGCTGGCCTGGTAACACTATAACTGTATCTGTATAATACATTTGAGAGAATAGTTTTGCGCCTTCTAAGTTGGATAGACTCAAAGAAAGCCAAAATGGAAAAAACCAAACAGTATCTGTATCGGCACTCAGAAGCTAAGATCCTCAACAGTCTTTGGTTTCAGATTTGCTATTTCAGGTATCAGGTCAGTGATGCGACAATTTCCAATTTCAGTTAATATGCAGTATGTTTTAACCTAAAGGAAATGTATTCCCTAGCAAAGACTATATAATTCTACAAAAAGTTAACAGAAAAAAATAAAAAAAGGAACTTTGTCTTCTGTTCATCTCACACTTACCTTCTTTGTTTTAAGAATAAGAAGGCAAAGAAAAAAATTCTAGCTTAATCAGTCAAAATGCATTTATATCTCTAGTGATGTGTTTATCAAAGTAAAAGAAAATTTCCCAAAAATCTGTCAGGTGGGGGGAAACTACTTTCCACAAACTGACCTAATAAAACTTCGAGTAACTTGTGGTATCGACAAGCAGCAACCACAACTAATAAATAATACCAGTTAGCTTAGTTCTACTGGCTCTGAAAAAGCTTGAGGTGAAGTTCAACAGTGACTAACCATTTTACACACTATTTGATGCACTCCATCTTCCCACATTTTGGTTGCAAAGATTAGGAAGAATTATTTACTTGCTGCTCTCTTCACTCTGCTAGCTGGCATAATTATCTACAAAACTGTGACCCTGTTCATGATGGCATGTGAATACGTGTTTCCCTTACAACAGCTTAGTTCTGTCCATAATTGCATGCTAAAATCTTGTTGATTTTAAGCAGATTTTAAATTATGGTAAGAAGTTCAGTACCATCCCAAATTGAAGCCTGGACAATTTCTGCAGTGCAAGCTTCATAAGAACAAGAAAAGTCTGGCAGTTTACATTAAAAATTAAAAAATCACATTAAAATTATTTTTATCTAAGTTTTGAAAAAGTATCCAAAACTTTTGTTTCATTGAGATTCTGGTCTACGTCCCAACTTTAGATTGGAAACAATATTATACAGTCCTCAAATCACTCGTGACAATCTATTTCTTTAGATTTTGCAACAACTTTTGCAACAAGTGTTAGCATCAACCTCCAGCTAAAGTCTATTTCTCTCCCGAACTAGACTTTGGTAAATTTCTCAAAACCCGAGGCATTTGTTTTTTTTCCATATGAGTAAGCTTTAAGTCAAACCAAAGTACAATAGTATAACTAAGCTGACATATTAAGCTGATGTCTGAAGAGGGACTGAATGCTGATGAGACAGCCTCACTACATGGCTTCACCTACTGTCTTGTGCATAGTTCCAAACAAGAAAATTAAATGGAAAGCTGTCATTTACTACTCACTCACAAGTTATGGGAAATTAACTGAAATACCAGTTTGCTTCTCTAGAAGCATCTTTAAAGCATTTGGGGAAATGGTAAATGGATAATCTGCACACGGTACAGTTTTAAAAGAGGTGGAAGATCAGCAGTACTAAAGATCCTGCAGAGTCTTTATCATAAAAGTGAAGTAGTAACCCATATCATTCCATACTAATTTCAATAGAGGCCACCACATTTTGCAAACAAAACATTATTCATACACACTGTATCAGGATACCCTCTTGCCAAAGAAGCTTGTGTGGCAATTTTGCCAAACACTATTCTAAACAACTGCTACACCCTAGCCTGCATCTGATTGTGCCTCGAGCTTCCTGACAGACTCTCTGCAGCTCCCTGTTCTTGCCTTCTGTGGCAGCCTGCATAACTAACGAACTCTGCTTCTTCAATTCAGACAGCGCTAACCATTTCATTTGCGAAAAGGATGTCTGTTGAACCTCTATTCCCATGCTTCTTGCCTGATCATACAGTAAAAATTCAGTACTCAATGTAACAGAACAAATCTTACTACCTGAAAAAAAATTCCCGTTCACTGCAAGGGTTTTCTATGTATTAGTCAAAGGAGATCATCTGAACAAAAACACACTAATAATTATGATGTTAAAGAATATGGGTATTTTAAAGAGTAACAAAGACTAACAACAGTTTTGGACTGTCCTAAATTTACCTAACAACAACAAATATAAAAAAAGCACCCAAAACCCCAATCACTCAAACACCAAAATCTATACTTTTACATTAGGTAATTTTTGAAGTTTTACTATTTTTCTACCCAATTCAAGAGTGTATACACCCATATTTATTTTAAAACACAGAAATACCAATACGGAGCAGACCCATGGCCGATCGGTCAATACCAGACAAGCCAAAAAAAGGAACAAGCAACCTCACAGTCAAAGATTAAGTGAACTACTTCTGCATAAACCAGTATTTATTTCCTACACATTAACTATTGTTTTTCCTGAATGCTGATTTATCACAGTTTTTTACAGTATTGTATAACTACAGTGTTCCTCACAATCTGGGGCAAGAGTTTTAGTTGCTTGTTACACTTTCTATATTAAAAATCCATACAAAATTACGCTCGTGCCCAAGGCTTATTATGAATTCCTTTTGCAGACAGGTAGCTATGCTTATGCAAAAGTACTAACTTCCAGCAATTTTACTAGATAGCTCCTGTTCCAGAAACTTCCTCTTCTAGCAACTGAAGCTCCTCATCACCTCCTCACCATTTCCAATCTTACATTTATTCCCGATCAGCATAAAGGTATGTATTTTTATGTAAATACTGCTTTTCATAGAATCATAGAATGGTTTGGATTGGAAAGGACCTTGAAGATCATTGAGTTCCAACCCCCCTGCCATGGGCAGGGACACCTCCCACCAGACCAGGTCGCCCAAGGCCACATCCAGCCTGGCCTTGAACACCTCCAGGGATGGGGCCTCAACAACCTCTCTGGGCAACCTGTTCCAGTGCCTCACCACACTCAGAGTGAAAAACTTCTTCCTAATGTTTAATCTAATCCTGCCCTCTTCCAGTTTAAAGCCATTCCCCCTCATGCAGTCGCTACATGACCTAGTAAAAAGTCCTTCCCCAGCTCTCCTGTAGGCTAATTTTCTAATCATGCTAATACAATTTTCTTTCTACTACAGAGCCTGAAAGGAACAGTCATATGTGATACATGGCAGATGATTAAAACACAAACTATGTAATGATGCTGCCTCAATTATCAGGGAACGATTATTTGCTCTTTCAAAACTAAGAAACTTTCCAACAGCTGCACAGTATGAGAGAGCTGTGCAAATAGGCAGGAAGTTAAAGAGAAAAGTTTTAAACTGTCTGAATTGCTATCCTGTTCATTTGCCTCATACACTAAAACAACCTAAGAGTCAAAATAAAATACAAAAAGACCAAACAGATTTCTAATCGCAGCATACAGCCAAATAAGCACAGCACGGCCAACTCTAGAAATGAAGGCCCTGCCAAGGAGCCAGATGTAGCTAGCTAGGGGAGTATCTCCTACAGCTTGGCATCAGGGTACTTTACATTCCATAGGCAAATGACAAGGAAATCGTAATACTGTGTATTTTATCTGGCTAGATGAATGTTTTCTTTCAATTTTTCAGTCCATCTAACATCTCCTGTGAAGGAAACAGTAGATACAAACAAGTGATAAACTCAAATTCAAGGCTCTAAAACCTACTTATATTAGCATGTTTCCTTTCATTATACAAACATTCATTTCTGTAACATAATGAGCCTAAGATTTTTGTCTTTTAGAGACATAACAGATTACCAGTGTTCAGTAACAAAACTGCCTCTGTAGGATACACACCTGTAACATGGCCAAATTCCAACTAGTGAGACACTGCTCTCGTTTCAAAGGCCATCTAGCATCAAGGAGAAGCTTTCCAGCACTTCCTACCTAAACTAACACCATGTAGCTAAAGATTTTAATTAAGCAAAAAAAAGATTCCCATCAAATACTTTTTAGTATTATGCAAACATAAAACTATAGTTTACTGTCTTCAGAAAGCTATCCAACAGTGTTGTAAGCATTTAGTTTCATAGATTTGTGCAAGTCATCAGTTTACTAAATATTCAGTGGCCAAATAAATGCTAAGGATAAACAAAAAAAACTAGTTACACTGCAGAAGACAAATGTACATTATTGAGTTTGAGAAATATTTACAAATATCCCTCATAAGAACTCCATCTAAGATTCAAACTGTGAAGTTAAGTTTCAAGTACTGTACACAATGTCGCAATGAACAGCGCCACAGCCAAACAGCACAGCTGCAGCAATATTGCTGGTACTGAAACACACTCAAAGCTCTCACTTCACTGATCGCAGTGTTAGTCAGCTGATACCATTATTCCTGGATGTTTTGCTCTAGCATTCAGGAAATGGTTTGGATCAAACATGCATTAGGGTTGAAGAGCTATGACAAAAATGTTCTATCACTCTCAATATGGCTAATTTATTTCTCCTGAAGTTTTCCCTATAAAACTTTAGCTTATCCTGGAGCAAATCCACAATACTTGACGTGGCAGCAAAACACCACCACAAGACATGATAGTGATCCTACTACAGACAAACACTGTCAGTCAGTAAGAAAAACCTAATTCAGACACACTTAACAACAAATACAAAATGAGAATATTGAAGAAACATTACTCCGCATACATTCTTGGCCTGTTTTAACATGAATTGTGCCCTACATGTTTTGAACAAAATCACACTAATAATTTCAAGAGTATGATGTTAATGAATATGGGTATTTTAAAGAGTAACAAAGACTAACAACAGTTTTGGACTGTCCTAAATTTACCTAACAACAACAACAATAAAAAAGCACCCAAAACCCCAATCACTCAAACACCACAATCTATACTTTTACATTAGGTAATTTTTGAAGTTTTACTATTTTTCTACCCAATTCAAGAGCGTATACACCCATATTTATTTTAAAACACAGAAATACCAATACGGAGCAGACCCATGGCCGATCGGTCAATACCAGACAAGCCAAAAAAAGGAACAAGCAACCTCACAGTCAAAGATTAAGTGAACTACTTCTGCATAAACCAGTATTTATTTCCTACACATTAACTATTGTTTTTCCTGAATGCTGATTTATCACAGTTTTTTACAGTATTGTATAACTACTTTCACTGCCTTTTCAGCAATTGGCTGAATAGTTACAGAAGCATCAACACCTTCATAATAGCCCCTTGTGATCTTTTTCAAATAAATCTTCAATTCAGTCCTTGCTCTCAAGTGAAGTAAAAGTAATGTGGAAAATTAATGAAATACATGAATTTATTTAGATCACTGGAGAAGAACCAAGATATAGCATAAAAAGCAAAATAGTTATCATTATTTTTCCCTTTTGTTTCCTTATAATTTAGAAGGAAAAAAAAATTAAATAGCTTATAGTTTCAATAAAGGAAATACTTTTATTTCCTTAAAATCTAGACAAAAAATAGAGATAGTATAAAAAAGTGTAAGTGATCTATTTTCTTTTTTGTCTTAATTCATACGATTGAGTTCTGCAATTCACAAACTACTGAACTTAAACTTAAAAAACCCACTTTCTGAATGGTTGATCTTATAACCTCATAAAGTTTGAAGAGCAGTAATTACCTTTTAGGGGATACTCTTTATAAACTACAGATTGCATGTACACAAAATTAATGCTATTTGTAAGAAATGTTTTTTTCTTCTCTCATTTTGTATCTCCTGCCACTTAATTTTTCAGCTGTGGAAGTACAAAGGTACAAGGCCTTTATTTAAAGAAGCATGCCACAAAATGACATCTATTTTTTTAAATAGTCTTAAAAACTCATAGAAGCCCAGTTAAAATACTTAGTCTTCATACATCTCAGAGATGTACACATGCGTTCTACTGGGGATAACTTCTTAACACAACTAGTGAAAGAACCAACTAGGGAAGGTGCCCTGCTGGATCTGTTGTTTGTAAACAGGGAAGGTCTTGTGGGGGATGTGATGGTCAGAGGCCGTCTTGGCAACAGTGACCATGAAATGATAGAGTTCTCAATTCTGGGAGAAGCAAGGAGGGGGGTCAGCAGAACTGCCACCTTGGACTTCCGGAAAGCGGACTTTGGGCTCTTCAGGAGCCTGGTTGACAAAGTCCCCTGGGAGGCAGTCCTCCAGGGCAAAGGAGCCCAGGAAGCCTGGATGTCTTTCAAGACGGAAGTCCTAAAGGCACAGGAGCAGGCTGTCCCCGTGTGCCGTAAGACAAGCCGTCGGGGAAAAAGACTGGCCTGGCTAAGCAGGGAGCTAGTGTTGCAGCTTAGAGAAAAAAAGAGGATATACGGCCTTTGGAAGGAAGGGCAGGCCACCCAGGAGGATTACAAAGAGGTAGTAAAGCGATGTAGGGAAAAAATCAGAAGGGCCAAAGCTCAGCTAGAGCTAAACCTGGCTTCTGTTGTCAAGGACAACAAAAAGAGTTTCTATAAATATATTAGCGATAAAAAGAGGACCAAGGATAATATCTGTCCTCTAGTAGATGGGGCTGGTAACGTAGTAACCAAGGATGAGGAAAAGGCTGAGGTACTTAATGCCGTCTTTGCCTCAGTCTTCAGCAGTAGGACCAGTTGTTCCTTGAATTCTCCGACCCCTGAGCTAGAATACAGGGATGGGGAGCAGAGTGAAGCCCCTGTAATCCAAAGGGAAATGGTGAGGGACCTGCTTCAGCACCTGGAGGTGCACAAATCTATGGGGCCGGATGGGATCCATCCAAGGGTGCTGAGAGAGCTGGCGGAAGTGCTCACCGGCCCACTGTGCATCATTTATGAACAGTCCTGGATAACTGGGGAGGTCCCAGCTGACTGGAGGTTGGCAAATGTGACGCCCATCCATAAGAAGGGCCGGAAGGAGGATCCAGGGAACTACAGGCCAGTCAGTCTGACATCGGTGCCTGGGAAGGTCATGGAGCAGATCATCCTCAGTGCCATCACACGGCACATGCAAGAGAACAGGGTGATCAGGCCCAGTCAGCATGGCTTTGTGAAAGGCAGGTCATGCCTGTCAAACCTGATCTCCTTCTATGACAAGGTGACCCACTTGCTGGACAAGGGAAAAGCTGTGGATGTTATCTACCTGGATTTTTGCAAGGCTTTTGACACCGTTTCCCATAGCATTCTCCTGGAGAAACTGGCTGCTCATGGCCTGGACAGGTATACTCTTCGTTGGGTAAAAAACTGGCTGGATGGCCGTGTCCAGAGAGTGGTGGTAAATGGAGTTAAATCCAGTTGGTGTCCAGTGACGAGTGGTGTCCCCCAGGGATCGGTGCTGGGGCCCGTTCTCTTTAATATCTTTATCAACGATCTGGATGAGGGGATCGAGTGCACCCTCAGTAAGTTCGCAGACGACACTAAACTGGGGGGGCGTGTTGATCTGCTTGAGGGCAGATTGGCTCTGCAGAGGGATCTGGACAGGCTGGACAGATGGGCTGAGGCCAATGGTATGAGGTTCAACAAGGCCAAGTGTCGGGTCCTGCACTTGGGTCACAACAACCCCATGCAGCGCTACAGACTGGGGGCGGAGTGGCTCGAAAGCTGCCTGGCAGAAAAGGACCTGGGGGTGTTGGTGGACAACCGGCTGAGCATGAGCCAGCAGTGTGCCCAGGCAGCCAAGAAGGCCAACACCATCCTGGCCTGCATCAGGAATAGTGTGGTGAGCCGGACTAGGGAAGTAATCATCCCCCTGTACTTGGCACTGGTGAGGCCTCACCTCGAGTACTGTGTTCAGTTTTGGGCCCCTCACTACAAGAAGGACATTGAGGTGTTGGAGCGTGTCCAGAGAAGGGCTACAAAGCTGGTGAAGGGTCTGGAGGACAAACCTTATGAGGAACGACTGAGGGATCTGGGGTTGTTTAGCCTGGAGAAGAGGAGGCTGAGGGGAGACCTTATCACCCTCTACAACTACCTGAAAGGAGGTTTTAGAGAGATGGGAGCTGACCTCTTCTCCCTGGCGACAAGTGATAGGACAAGAGGAAATGGGTTCAAGTTATGTCAGGGCAGGTTTAGATTAGATGTTAGGAAGCATTTTTTCACTGAAAGGGTTATTAAACATTGGAATAAGCTGCCCAGAGAGGTGGTGGATTCACCATCCCTGGAGGTGTTTAAGAAAAGGGTAGATGAGCTGCTTAGGGACATGGTTTAGGAGTGGTGGTGTTTTTATCAGGGTAGGTTAATGGTTGGACTTCCCTTCCAACCTCACTGATTCTATGATTCTATGATTCTATGATTCTATGTCCACTCTATTGAGAAAACACAAATCAAATCAAGACTAAAAAAATATTTCAAAACCTAATGCTACCGAAAATGAATAAGTTCCAATATTTTCAAAATTCCTTATTTTACTAATTACTGGTTAATTAGCCATAATGTAGTATTCATGAAAATTCTGACTTTAAGAAGGTAAATGCTACCTGTGTATAACAGTGATCTAATGTACACATTTATTATAATAAATAAGGTCACACTGACAGAGCAAGATACACAATGAAGAATCCACATCTGCATAACTGGCAGCAGCCATGTACATTTTTTTCCCCTTGTTCTTCATTTGTCTGAACAAAATAGAGAAATATTGGCATCTGATTTTTTTTGGCAACAAATACATGCTTTTTATTAACATACCCTGATGCTGACTTAAGGTGATTCCCACAGTTTACACGAACTCTAACAATACTGTAAGTTAGGTCTGAACACAAATGATCTGCTATTTGTACCAAGGCTACAAGCTCCTGAATAGCGTGAAGAGTAATTCCCCAAGTTTTCAATTTCAACATGTGTGCACAATTACCATAAGCAGCTACACACATTACAGAATATTATGCTTCATTATGGTGACTTTTGCCATGGAATTTAAATAGAAGTGTAATAAGCGCAATGTTTTACATCCAAATTATAAAGCAAGAGGGTACTATTGTAATGATCTGTAACAACTTCCATTACAGTTTGGGGAAGCCCTATAATCTAATGCCCATCTCAACCACAACAGTGGTTTTTTCAACCTCTTGATTTCCAAACCTCAAAGTTTCCTACAAGCACTACAATTTCCTCCATAGTTTTAATTTCAGCTCAATGACAGCTATCTCACTATTCTCAATTATCAAATGTACCTCATTTTTTGGATTATTTTGTTCAGTTTGTCTGTCACACTGAAATGTCCATTACCAAAGTTTTATTTTACCACAGAATCAAGCCTTTAATAATTCTTGTGAAAGCTCAGCAAACCTTTTCCAGTTCAGCAACATCCTTGAACTGACTGTGGTCAGCATGAAATGAACAGAATACTGCAGTAGTAGTGACATCACTAGAAAACAGGATATAATTCTACCTCTTCTCACTGAGATCCTTTTATACAAAGAAGGATGATACTTGTCTTCTAATTTTGTTTCACAATAAAAACTCCCACTTTAGCAAGAATTCAGCGAAGGAGCTGTCATGTTCTACCTGGGTGATCTACATACTTTTTATTCTAGGTGTATAATTTTACACATCACATTATGCAATTAAGAATCACCTTAGTGGGGAGGACAAGAAAAAAGTTAACTCTTCTCCTACCTTCAAAAGCTGCTTGCCAATTGTTGGACTCATTTTTTCATCCACCATAAGAATTACTATTCCTCTGTCATCCATACCTCGGCGTCCTGCACGACCTGACATTTGAATGTATTCACCTGAGGATATCTAGGATAAAATGAGAAAAAAAACAAACCAAACAAAAACCATTTAGAAAAATAGCAAGAACATGAAGAGTGCTATTTACAATTATACAGTAAATGACCATGATGTATAAAAATTAGCAAAGGAGAGTTACCCAAGACATGAACTTTTCACACATTGAATTCATTACTCATAACTGATTACTAAGCTATAAATCCACAACGGTGAATAATGTATGTCAGCAGAGAAAGTTAACTAATGCTGCTATAGCTACAGTGATTTCCGTAACAGAGAGCATAAGTTTAATAATTTCCCTAATGTCTTATGTGATGGAAGGTTGTTGGGCATGGTGGGAATTATTAAAATACAATACATCTTCAACATACTGATAATGCATCTTCACCATCTTCAAATAATGTATCATTTAATTCGAATTATTCAAATGTAATGTTAAAATACTGATACCTAGCAAGGGCTGTATTTCCATGCCTACTAACTGTGAAATTGAAGAGGTTATAAAGAACCGGGACATTGACAAGAGACAGCTATAACTGGTTCCCTACGTCTCAGTAAGTTATAAACCAGGACTTTCTTGTCATCTGTGGAACTTGCATTCCCAACAACTTCCTGAGTTTCACTTTAAAGTCAGATCTCAAAAACTACTTGAAGACACTGTGCTAAAACATTTTAAAAGCAGGAGTTCCACCTATCTGATACCCCAAAGGTATCTAATTCTCACGTATATCTTAAAGACATGCAATCAGACTGAATGAATCATGAAACTGAACAGCCAAAATTAAGACTGAAGAAATATTTACTTCACAATGCACATCAAGTCACTTGTCCTGTTTACCGGAATTTTCTCATCTCTGAAAGATGAACCCTGACACTATTCATAAAAGTTATGCTGTAATGACTTGTACACTCCTACTATTATTTACATGTGAATCACATACATGGTTTTGATGTTTAAAACTTTGAAATTATTTGTTTTCCAGCTGTTTAAGAACCTGTCTCTCCCTCCACACATTTCTGTCTTTCTGTGGGCTACACAAAATAGTCTGCTATAACAGAACAATCAATACTGTCCTGAGGTAAATGATCTCTTTCCTTGGGTCTGTCAAAATATAAATTTAGTGATCATTATGATACAGTACTGAGCCCACTTATTCTACACATTCCTCTGACATAGCAGAAAATACTTGGGTTTCACAGTTTTGGAGAAGTTGTGCAGAAGTCTTAGTCTAATCCAATGTCCACTGCTAACCTGTGTTTGATGCCCTTTTGCTGTATCTATTAAAATAAATAATCTCATGCATGAGTAATTTTGTCTTCCAGAATTTGTACACTAATTATAAATAGATTAGTGACCAATGAAAGATTTTCATAAGAAAAAAAAATGTTTTCTACTACATTGAAGTGGTTATGTCAAGAGTAAATTTAATCCTAATAAGGCTTAAATAATGCAATTCAGTTATTCTACAGAACCTGTTTTTCACTTACCCATCGGAAATCTTTTCCATCAAATTTGCTGGCACTCGTAAATAGCACAGTCCTGGCTGGCATATTAATTCCCATAGCAAAAGTCTCTGTTGCAAATAAGGCCTAAATAAACAGACTAAAGTTAAGCAAGCAAAACCAAAGGCTCTTAAGCAAACATGCAAAGAATTAGAGATTGCTACACAAAACCTCTCTAGATTTTACTACTTATGTACAGTCAACATAGGCGCATTCAATATTTAAAAACCAGAACAAAAACATTCTTTCTCCCTTCCCTTATTTCCTCTGGGAACACATGAAAACTAGTTAGATGGGACCATGTGAATGACTCCAAAAGAAAACACAAGGCAGTGCAAATTATATTAATGAAAAAGAATAGTTAATTTCCACAATCAAAGTTTTCAAGAAGAAAATAGCAGTTACCTACCCAAAAAACCCCTACAACTTTCATGTAAGACTACATTTTTCTGAGTGTATGTTCTTTATAGAAACCAACAAACAGCTTGGTAAATGTCTAGTCATTTATAGGAGCAAAATATATCATAAAACAGTTGAAGAAAATATTTACATTAGACACTCTAAGTTTAAATACTTTAGAATCAAATCTGGAACACTTAAAACTAGAGCTGTAATTGTGCACTAACATAAGATATCTAAGGCAAAGTATTAGAGACTACAAACTTTTCCTTATAGAAAGGAAAAAAAACCAACGAACCAGCTTCAAGAATTGTTGTTTTTTTTTTTTCAGATAAAGATGGAGGCATTTATGTAAATATTTGCATTTCTCAAGAGAAGGGAGCTGCATCAATTAACCTGTGCCACTGGAACAGCTACAGGCTTCCAGAGGTGCTGTGTGCACTTGTAGAGTCCAGTAATGTAGAGCCACAGAATGCAGTCTTTCCCTTCATATGTGTGTAGCTCTTCTTAAAATTGCCTACTTACCAGTCCACACAATATTCAAAGAAAGTTTCTGGTAAGCAGTAAGCCTGATGCTTAGAATCACTTTCAAAGCACAAAGCATTTTTCAGTTTCAGTGCAATGGGTGTTTCACCTTTTTCACTCAAGGAGCAATCTCCACTGTAATACTAATGTATATTCCGAGCAAAGATGTACTTCTCAGTTTTTCCGGATTACTGCCTGTGTATTCACAACACAGAAAAACCTAATTATGGACATGAAATATATATACCTTTATTAGGCCCTCAGAGAAAAGAATTTCTATGGTTTCTTTTAAGATAGGAAGCAGACCGCCGTGATGGATACCAATTCCTCGCTTCAGAAGAGGAAGTACATGCTCAACCTGGCAAGAAACATGCGAAGACAAGTAAACACATTTTACTATTCATTACTAAAACATAAAACCTATATGGAAAACCTCAACACTGCCCTTAGTATCCATGTAATTCACTATTTCCTGATTTTAAATACAATAAATACCCCTTCAGTATTATTTTCAGTTAGAACTAGCAATGATATGAAGGGTAAAGCCAGAGGCCAATCCTTTCAGTAAACTAGTCTTAAATTGGCTTACGCCAACTGTGAAGCTATGCCCTAACTTACACATGCACTTAGTGTTTAAATTTGCCTCTATTAAAAAAAAAAAAACAACCCGCCACATTTAAAATAACTTTTGGAAACGGTGATCCTGAAGAATTTTGGAAATAGTGATCCATGAGATATTTCGTTTCAATTTTATTTGCAGTGATTTCACTTACTGATATGTGCTGTAAAACACTGAAGTCAGCACAGTTCCTATTAGAGCCATACAAGGAAACTCAGGCGGTAAGTGATTGAAGTAATCTCTTAAATTCTAAAAACATTATACTTCTAACAATTATCTACATAAACTTAGCTTTGCCTCTGTTTTTTTCTTTGAAAACAAATATTTCCAATAACAAGCTATCAACACTTGGTTACCACCCCAAACCTAATTCTGAGAATACGCCTTTGAGATATCACTGTCTAGAGACCAAAACAGATTACTTGGATAAAATGCCAGTTATAAGGTTACCAAAAAAACCAGCACATAACACATTACATATTGGATTCCTATTTTCCATTTTTCTCAAGTTCACAAACAAAACAGATATGTGGAATCGAAGCAAGCAGGCACAGCCAAAAATTACATGTTTTTTTTTAAGGAGAAATTGCCATCCTCACAACAAAGATCATTACAGTAAGAAATGATGGACAAAAATAAATAAAGGAAAAATGCGGGATAGAAAAAAAATCTAGTGTTTGTTACAAAAGTAAGAAGCCTGTATTTTTCCACTGTAAAGACAGTCACAATGCTTCATCATTATACAAGAAATTAGAATGCAGATGCATCAATTCAATTTTTTGAAAGGCTCAGCAGTCAATACTTGATAAAGTGCATACTATACTTGAACTGCATTTGAACTACTTCCAGACAGTTTTAACCCTCCTCATAAGCCCTGTTTACTCAAAAACATAATTACAAAAAAATAAAACACAGGGTAGGAACTCCATTGTTAATTCTGTCATATGTAATTTGTTGGGATCAAAACTGGAAAGAATCCTAATCAGAGTCCTATTTCACAATGCCATGGAGCAATGCAAGAGATATTAAAACCTCGGGAGATTAAGAAAAACCATTGTATGAATTCTGTACCCATTATAAAAGACCCACAGCCTCAAAAGTTGCAGAAAACAGGACAGCAGCAGCTACCTCTGTTCAGTCTGCACTCACCTGAGGAAGCTTTTTGTCTTCATCTGACAGACAATCAATTGCATTATTGAACACTTCTTCAACCATCTTTTTTTCTTCATCTAAGAAGGCAATTTTTAAGTTGTTACAAAATCTAGAAGGCTAGTACCATATGTAAATAAAGCATTACCAAATTCTAATATTTACAAAAATTTACGATAAAAATAGCGTGGAAGACTGTGAAGTCTACACAAAACCACCCACATCGGGTCAGACAATCAAGACTTGAATGTGAGCCTGAAGGAGCCTAACAGTAACCAGAAGTAGATGTTCAGGGAAAAAGAAAACAGAACAAACCTGGCAGAATAATCCAAACTTCAGCTATTTTCCAGTTTGGGATTTCTCAGTTTTATGTACTTTCTGTCTATTTCATAAACCTTCCCCTGTTTCTCTTCTACCTACTAGACCCTGTCTGCATGAACACAGAGGCTATTCCTCCTCTACATTAATTCTCAAAGTTTACACCCTTTCTACTTTAGTAGTACAAATATCAAGAATATATATTCAAAGATATAACTAAAGAAAACATAAAAATGTTTCTCTACACTTGTGCACATCTTTAGATTTTCTGACATAAACGATTGCATTGTTTTGCAACACTGAACTAGAACGTGCAAAGACTGGAGCACGCAAGCAAGCAAGCAAGAATCCTTAAGAGTTCACAAACATGAAATGATACACTGATTTACAACACATTCTTTATTTTTGTTACAACTCTTAACATTTCCGAGAAGCAATGAACTTAAGCTTATTTTCCAAGCTTGGTCTTAATCCAAAATGAAAAAACCTTCTTTGTTTACCTTCTGGGTTTTTACTTTGAGGAGAAGAGGGAGAAAGGAAAGAAACAAAACTGGATTGAATAGTTGAGAAACAACAGTCTAGTGGTTTGCTATACAGTTGTTTTGACTTTAAGAGAATACTCATTTTTCTAATAGACATAACATGCAAATTTTGGGAAATATATTTGTTATGATCAGTCTTCTCCCATTACTGACAGAATTTTCCAGGAACTCTTGTGCTATTATTACAGTGAACAGGATTTTGGAGAAAGACATAAAGTTTAAAATAGAGGAACAATTCAACATTGTGATGACCAAGTACTCTTTGTGCACCAAAAGTTTCCTGCTGAAAATAGCCTGATGTATCAGCATAATAAAGGAAAAAGCAATATGTATTTGTCATTTGTTTTTATACAAGAAGTCCCAAAGGAAAATAGAAATATCTAACCAGAGTAACATTTAACATCGAACTACATTGTGAATAAAACTGTATTTTATGTATCTCTACCTGTATTGAAATCTAACTTTGTCATTTGAAGTGCATAGGCTTCACAGTCCTTCTTACTGAAGCTGAAAATAATCACAGGTTGGAAATTCCTTTCCATGATCATCTTCACAATCTTAAAAACATTTGAAGGACCTGCAGAGAGATTACATTAATTTAAACATAATTTTAGCAAAAAAGGATCTTGTGGAATAATTGACACAAGCACAGCTTGCATACAACTTTGTTATATTATACAAAAAGTTACTTTAGAATGGGATTCAAACTCACCTTTCGTTCCTCCTTTCCTGCCTTTCTGGTCCCCTTTTGCCAAGTCTCCTGCATCTCTAAGCACCTGCATTGCTGTATTAAAATTATCTTCTCTGAAATCTCCCTAGATATAAACACAACCTTTGTAAGCAATTACTTTTTACATAGCCCACTTACAAATACTTAGTGCTTTGCATAGCCAGTACAATTACCCCATATTTAAAGGCAGAAGGAAAAAAAACAATGCATAAGCCAGCAACTGAGTTTACTAGGTCGGTGGCACAGCTCAGAATTACATTGCTGTCTCCTAAGCTATTGCTTATTGTTCTATCCACCACACCATCAACCGTGCTAGACCTGCTGAATGTCACAATACCAAAACTGACTTTTAGGAACGTCTACATGAAACCACACTGCCCTATGAAGACTTAGCTTCAAGTGCAGTACTACTGTTTATGGTAATCAGCTACTGCTGTGCGACCTAATGATGAATTTTAAACAAGTCATTGCTTCAAAATCACCTAAAGACACAAAAATATTTTGCCCCCTCAACCGAAGTAGAGTTTAAATGCTGCTCCATTTTCTTTTGAGTGAGAAACAGTACAAGAAACATCAGCTACTTTGCTGATTTATAGAAAGCAACGTGCACTTTAGAAAACAAAGCAAAGATGAGGGCATTCAAGACATTTCAGCAAAGTATTACTCAGCTGACTACATGACATTAGATAATAAAAACAATCTCTTCTATAAGACTCCGAAACTCTAGCATCAATTCAGAGATCACTGTGACCCATTTGCACTTGTTTTTAACACAAACATCCTTTGTATAGCCAATCCAAATTTTGCAAGCGATTAAGCTTGTAACTGATATGCAAGGAAAAAGATCTTTCAAACAAACTGAATATTCCTTACATTTTCATCAACAACCAAATGGAGTCCATCTCCTCCTGCTGGGAATATATAATGCTGCAGTGGAGTGGGTCGATAGTCTGTGTAAATCACATGGCAAGGCTATAAAGAACAAACAGCATACACATAAATATTTAATGTTTCTAATTGCATTGTAAAAAAACTTGATGGAAAATCCAATACATCGCTATTAAAATACATCTTTCTAAAAGCCAGGAAGTAACACTTACAGAAACTAAGATACCAAATTCTCTTTTCTGAATATGGATTTTGTACTAATGACGTTACTTAAGAAAACGAGAGTTTGCGAATCCCTTAGAAGAACACAAGTTGGCTACAAAAATTCTTTCTCATGAAGACAAAAAGTAAGGACAGGAAATATTTCCTTCCATATTATTAAACAGACTCAGAATCCTAACAGCTTTAAAATCAAAGGAAAAACTGTTAATTTCTATTTTGTAAAAAAGTGTGTAGTATTTCTTACACCACCTGAAAAATGCACACGGTAGACTTTAGGGTTTTAATGCATGGAAAAAGCTTGTTAAGAAATAAACAAAACGCCTCCCTTAAAACATTAAATATTACATAATGCTGCTTTAAAAAAAAATAATCACAGCCTAGCATTCTGCAAAACAAAGTCAAGGTTTTGTGCAAAACTTAAATAGAATTCTCTTATACTACACTCCTTTCATCACAAACAACATAAGAATCAATTTCTGGGGTATTTTAAAAAATTGGACCCACCTTTTGTGGGTATTAACTTCCCTAATTCTAATTACCTTATCTTTGCTGCAGAAGCATCTCTTGAACAGAATAATCCTAACAGTTATGGGATAGACTTTTTACGTTCCTCTTTTCTCACTTTGTTTGCATGCATATATAGTATTTCCTATGGATTTACAATTTACTTTTGATTTCCGCATGGCCTTTTTACAGAGCTCTTCAAAAAATTCACAAAATAACCTCTTGTCTATCAGCCCTCTGAAAATCATAGTATGTTCATCATGTTCCGTAATTCGGAATGTTTGTCGAAATCAAGCTGATGTCTAAGTAAGAGTGGAAAATAAACTTCAAAAAAACAGCTTTAACATTGCTATGTAGAACTAACAGTCAGTACAGCTGCAAAAGCTATGAGTACAACCAGAGAAGCCAGGAGTGATCTATACCATCATTTATAAGCAATGAGAAGGTGACTAAAAAGACACTCAAAAGGTTCAGTTCTCAGTCACCAAAGAGACAGTATTATGCCACAAGACAAGGATGGAGGTATAGCACATCAGAAGCGTCACCTGTTTGTGAAGATGGCAGATCCATTCAGCAAACTGACGGGCATTTGGAATAGTTGCAGAAAGGAACACATAATGAACATTGTCAGGGAGCAAAATAATTGTCTCTTCCCAAACCACACCACGTTCTGAAAATGGAAAAGTCACATGAGAAATTTATGTGATTAAAGCCTATTTTTCAGCTCTGAAGCTAAAGAACAGCATGCTTAAAGACAAAACAAAACAAAAACTGAAAAAAGCCTCCTCTACACAAATGGGGTATATAAAATGCCCTCAAAGTGGCTTTTGCCTTGGCAAAGAAATGCAGACTGTGACACACAATAACCTCCTTATATACATTCAGCAGAAAACAAATTCTAAATGATTTATGCACTAAGATGACTGATTTTAAGAGAGAGAATAAAGATTTAATTCTTCAAAAGAAAAAAAAATTATTATTGGGGAAAAAAAAAAGATTTCTAGAAAAGAAAAATTGTACATATAGGATACCTGAATCTCTCATATAGTGGATTTCATCAAAAATAACCCATGCAACTTCTCGCATGACCTCAGAACCTCTGTAGAGCATACTTCTCAAAATCTAGACAAGGAAAAAAAATTGAGATCCATCATATGAAATAATAGTCACACATTACAAACATGTCACTAAGAAACTGCCAGAATTTTTGGTTCACATTTACATGGCAATATGAAAACTTATTTTGCACAAAACTTAAAAAACATTTAAAGACTGACTATGAGATGCTTTGCAAGTTGATTCCAATCTAGCAAATCTCATTATATGAGATGAACTGATTTCCATGCAAGAACAGTGGAGGAATGTAAAAGAAAAAACATTATTTTTCTCACAGCCTCTATGTAGGAACATATTTGTTACAGGTCTACAGATCTACTTCTGCCAAGCCGCCTTCCTCCATCTTATTATTAGATAACCTCTCTGTGATTAAGAGGAAATCTTTTGTCAGAAATCAAGTCATCCTGTCTCTCCACCTCAATCTTTCTCTACCACAATTTTCTCCATAAGACGCTTTACTCCTTTGAGGTAAAGACAGAAAGAGGAAAATTCCAACTCATGGCTGGACAGATCACTACAACAGAAATATGACGAAACTGCACTAAAGGTGAAAAGCTGCATATTCCTGGAGTACTAGCATCTAGCATGAACCTTTCAATGATTTTCCTCTCCCCATTCTGTTTTCCTAGAACAAAATACTGACCCTACAAGAGTCAGTAAAGCTGAGTGATCTTCAGTACTTCACATCTATCCAAAGAAAACTCAGTGTCTTGAGCATTCAGGAAATTAAGTTCTGCCTTTCTCCATGTAAGAATGAAAGTTCCTGACTGATAGTCCAAAAGCATGAATTTACAGAGATTTATCTAACTTTTTCCAATAACAAGAAGTTAAAACATTAAAGGGAGGCCTAATGAATTTTATAACATTTTCTACCCTATACCTTAATTGGGCTTATTATGATAACTGTAATCTTTTAATATCAGAGCTTCTCAGTCAAAAAAGGGTAGAATAAAACACAGAAAGATCAATAATTAATGCCTGGTCTTACCTCAGTTGTCATTACCAGACAAGAAGCTGTAGGATTAATGGTGACATCCCCAGTCATCAAACCAACATCCTGAAATTCTTCATACATTTCACGGTACTTCTGATTACTCAAAGCTTTAATTGGACTCGTAAATATCACACGCTGTTTCTCCCTTAAAGCCAGAGCGATTGCATACCTGTATTCAAACATTGTACATATTAAAGTTGTCAGGAAGACATTCAGAGCATATTACTTTCCTCTAATCTTCTGCTTAAAAAATAAAATAAAATATATGACTCAGAACACCAGTACAGTGATATGAAGCATTTCATATCTAGATTATTAAGTTCAGTACAATCTTAACTCAACTATGTATGCCACTTTGCAGAGCAACAAATCATTGGCAACAAGTTAACTGATTTTTATGGACATCAGAGCATATCTAGTTTAATCTAAAAATCTAATCGTCACTCTCTCATGACAACCTATTATTATTTCAATGCACCCTCTAGCACATTTACATGTACGTGCCACCTCTCACCTCAGGTTAGCAAAGCCCCTCCATTGTCAGACCAAACCCTGACAAAAAATGCACACTATCTTTTAAACATTTCTTGTCCGATAAACACCAAATTGGAAATTAAATCAAACCAATGCTTCTGACAAAGCAATGAAAACACACAATAAACTCGTCAGTAGTTATAACCCAGGGCTAGAAAACAAAGGGTTTTTTTTCTAAGTTCATGCAAATCTGTATTACAGAAACTTTCTTTTCAATCTATATGATAACATTTTAACAAAACCAGAAAAAGAAAAAAGGTAAAAAGATAAAAAAGGTAAAAAATAAAAGGTAAACTTAAACAGAAATTAAGCCTTTCACTACCCACTAAACAAGATGAAAGAAGTAGTTTTTATATTCAAGAATAGTCAATAAATTCTAACACTGATGGTCCAAACTTTGTATAAAAACCTGAGACATAACAGCTACTGATAGTTCAACAAAATGACAGGACAAACACCATTCTCTTAGAGCCTGTCAGAAAATTACTTACTCTGCACAAACAGTTTTACCAGCTGATGTATGAGCTGACACTAACACAGACTGGTTATTGTCTACACAAAGAATAGCTTCCCTCTGAAAGGCATCAAGAATAAATGGATATTCCTAAAAAGAAAGCAAGCAAAAATATTATATATTTTTAAAACAGACTGCTACTTACATCTAATTAACTTTGTGACTGATCTAGTGTGCAAATTACAAGCAGAAATTAAATCTTGTAGATATTCATATCTTCAGATCAACTGATCTTAATCCAGTATCTTGCAATGACTTTGTATTTAAGTAATTTTATCTAATACCACACTTAACATCTTTGCTTATGTTTTGTTGTCATATCAAATCAAAATCTTGCCCCAAGGACTGAATTTTCTCTGATTTACTAATTTAGGAAGAGAAACTACAGTGTACATCTGAAGCCACCACATGATGTTGTAGAATAGAATTGAAATCACAATTGTATCCATCCCATTCAACCACATCATTTTGCTCTACCAAACTTAAAACCTAGACACACCAATCTTACTTATGATAGGCCGTCTTTTCAACACACTTTTCCAAGCCTTACTGACAAAGTACATCATTTTTCCCTCTATGCTGATCTACTGCCTAAAGTATATGCAAAAAGAAAAACAAACACAATCTATCACATACTTTTGCAGCTTTTCCAGTTCTTGGCTTCAGGCCTGTGAAGTCTTCATCTGCTGGAAGTGCAACCTATAAAATACATTTTAAATAAAAACAGTTGCAGAATTCTTGGTGTCCACTCTAGTGACATGGCAAGCTATGAAAAGTTGGGGCAGGAGACGGAAAGTGTATGAAAACTAATTTGAATTTCTACCCTGTTTCTATGAGCTCATGTGTCAAGGCTTCCTTCCTTCCTTCCTTCCTCTCAGAGTTTTTCAACCAATATCTCTATCGTCCTGCCCCAACAATGCTCCTTCTCTCACTTCTCTGATACTCCCTACTGTCTTGCGTGAGATATTTCTGCTTCACCTACCTTGGAATGGCTTCTGGCCAATGGACGTTAGAAGCAATTACTCAGCTCACATTGCTAACACTCCCTTTTCAAGGATAATGTATTTATACAGGTAAAGTTCCTGTTCCTGGCCAACATCTAACATTTATTTATACTAAATATTTCGGCTCTCTTCAGTTACTAAGTGATGGCAAACCCCTACCAGACGTCTCAAGATAACAAAGATTGTACAGATGCATGGGCTTTAAAACCTGCACCATCGATAGTATAAACCGTTCGTTCATTACAAAGGTCTGATCATACAGGGTCCATGAATGTGACCCTAATTAACTTGAGCTAGTTCTGTACGACAGCACAGAAATGAAAATGAGCATAAAAGTACAAGGAAGTTAAAATTTATGTATTTGATTATCACAGAAACTCTTTCTGACATCTTTGGATGAAGGGTGATTAAAAAGAATCAGCATTAATACTTCTGATTTTTCATATTTTAAATTGTATTTATAACACAATTTGAAAATAGATAGTTTTCATTATTTTGCTTTTACATAACTTTTTCCCCCCTTTTTTACCAAAATGTAATTTTCAACAGTAATCAGCCTCACAAGAACACCTTTCATTTTTGAACCAGAATAGCAAACTACTTCAATGCACACTTAGACCACACTATGAACACAGACCTATTTTAACAACCACTAGGTTTTCCTCCTCAACAACAGTACTCAGAATGTGCTTGGTACCTTTGAGATAAGGAAACCTATCAACTTTATCATCAAGTCTTTCACAATCACTCATTTTATTTCAAGTATAATTCAAATGGCTTCGAATAAGATATCCTACTAATTTTTCAAGTGTGTTTCGTGCATGCTCAATGCCAGATACAGACCACATCTCTTTACAAGCCTGTTCTACCTTAAATATAATATGGAATGATGTATCTGCTTGAGGGTAGGAAGATTCTACAGACGAATCCGGACAGGCTGGATTGATGGGCCAAGGCCAATTGTATTAGGTTCAATAAGGCCAAGTGCTGGGTCCTGCGCCTGGGTCACAACAACCCCATGCAACACCACAGGCTTGGTGAAGAAGGGCTGGAAAGTTGCCCGGAGGAAAAGGACCTGGGGGTATTAGTCGACAGCCAGCTGAATATGAGCCAGCAGTGTGCCCAGGGGGCCAGGAAGGCCAATAGCATCGGGGCTTCTACCAGAAATAGTGTGGCCAGCAGGGCTTTGGAAGTGATGGGCCCTGGTTAAGGCACCCCTCGAGTACTGTGTTCAGTTTTGGGCCCCTCACTACAATAAAGACATTGAAGTGCTGGAGCACGTCCAGAGAAGGGCAGTGAGGTTGGTGAAGAGCAGTGAGGCTGGTGAAGGGTCTGGAGCACAGGTCTTATGAGGAGCGGCTAAGGGAACTGGTGTTGTTTAGCCTGGAGAAACGGAGGCTCAAGGGAGACTTTATTGCTCTCCACAACTACCTGAAAGGAGGTTGTAGTGAGCTGGGGGTTGGTCTCTTCATCCAAGCAACAAGTGACAGGACAAGAGGAAATGGCCTCAAGTTACAGCAGGGGAGGTTTAGATTGGATATTAGGAGAAATTTCTTCATTGAAAGGGTTATCAAACATTGGAACAGGCTGCCCAGTGAAGTGGTTGAGCCACCATCTTTGGAGGTATTTGAAACACATGTAGATGTGGCACTCAGTGACATGATTTAATGGAACTTGGCAGTGCTACGTTAACAGCTGAACTCAATGATCTTAAAGGCCTTTTCCAACCTAAATGACTCGACGATTCTATGATATTAGTAAGTACAAGCACAATGAACAATATTATTATACTGGCAGTAATATATAAAATTCCATGAAACAAACCTATACTTTTCATGTGCACTTTCACTGCACTCACCTCATGTGTACAACCTTCAACAGTCTCCACAGCTTGCACCTTTACTTGAGGCATCAGTTCTGCCAGACTGAAAACATATGAGTTAGGATGGCCAAAAAGGTATTTAAAAATCCTGTTTTCTTTATAAATGCAAAAATGTTGAACTGCACCTCTACTTTAACTGCAACATTAAGAAAAGGATGCACAAACTTGAAACTGACAGTTGGCAGAGACTACCACAAAGACTAAGACTACCTCTCTGTGTTAAAATTTTGCTACTATATAAACCTACTTGAGCTACCGCTTTGGGATTTGTAACACCTTAAAAACTTGCACCACAGAACAGCACTTGGATCACATTTGTTCACTTGAAGTTTTCTGATTAAATGGGGACTTTTTTTTCAATATAAAACAAAGCAAAATTCAAGACCTGTACTCCTGCTACTAATCATGACACCGAATTAACAGTAACCAGAAGCATCTCAAGCAGCTGCCTGAAGGTGAGACCCCTCTTCTTTACCAGTCCCTTTTCTCATTGTCACAAGAATGGGCTAGTGTCTCACTGCATAAAACAGTGCACTTTTTCTTACAGTTTTAACATACTAAGCTACTGTGGGCAAGTATACGTTCTACTAAGACCACTAAAACAGAAACGGACTTAAAATGTTGACCCTGATTCTGTTTTGCTTCTTTACAGGTATGCTTTGTTTACAGTTTTCTGAGAAGTCTTTTCATGACTTTCTTACAGAAAATCTCACATGGAACTTAAGAAAAATTACCATCTAAGACCAAATGACAGTTCAGATGAGAATTATGTCTAACAGAAGTCAGTAACACATCATCCAGAGAAAAGTATACGAACATAGAAAGCACATAACTGCATGCTTGTACTTAAGATTCCAAGTATTTGCTACAGTTATAATCTTACATGACTCATGTCCTGGTCTGAGAACAAATTTTCTGTTCAGTAATTTTACTTTTCAGTTAGGTCTCTTCTTACTAACTGCACTCTCTGAAATTAACAGCATATTTTTCAGACAATATCCACTTCTAGCAGGGATAACGCCTGATAATAGCAAGGTGTCCTGGTTTGAGGTAAAACAACCAGTTTTGTTCAGTAACTTTGCTTCTTAGCTGGGCCTCTTCTAACTAATGAAATTAACTGCATATTATGCAGAGAGTGTTCACTCTCACAGTGATAAGACCAATTGTTTATAGCTGATGCCCAGGCATGGTATGCAGAGAGGCTCTTGCTTATACTTATTGCTATAACACCCAAGGACAACCAAGTTTGTTATTTGCCCCGTTGGAGGGTCGGAAGCGGAAAAGCATAGTGGGGTCCCACCTGGAGGGAGGAGCGGACAGGACAGGTGACCCAAAACTGACCAACAGGGTATTCCATCCCATCTGCCTCACGCTCAGTATAAAGCTGAGGGATCAAAGGGTCAGCTCTCTTCCTTCAATGGCCGACATCTGAGGAGGACTCTGTCTGTCTGTGATCCCGATCCTGAATCCAGATCCAGAATCCAGTTCCTGTCCGTCACTGAGTCCAGCCTGGGACTGCCCCAGTGCCAGCCGGTGTCGTGACTGTCATCTTGGGAGCTTGATACGGTTTTGTATATATTTTTCATTATTTCTTTTTATTTTATTATTAATATTTCATTAAAGTAGCTTAGTTCCTTCTAAACTCATAAGTCTCTTTTTCCTCCTTTGCCTCTCTCTTTGAAGAGGAGTAGAGGGGAGCATCTGTTGGTCCCATCTAGGGTCCTTTGGGTCCCCAGTAGTGGATTTTGGCCTAAACCACAACAGATTAATTGGCGCCCAACGTGGGGCACAAGCAGTGCTCGATCAGAGCTGTGATAAATTGCCTGAATAGTTTGAATTCCAGCTTGCTCAGAGATTAGAACAGACAGCTTACATCATGTCATTCTTAGACGAAATATTGTATCATGCCTTTAAACAGCTTTGTTTGACCTTAATGCTGTCAAGTTGGTTTAACCTACCAAATGTGTTGCAAATTTCATTTATTCTTTGTCTTTTTATGCGAAGGTTTAAAGGTGCCGTTTTGGTGTGGTTCGCAATTCAGATGTATAACATGATGAGTTAGGTAACGGTTCTACTGGTATATCTCGGGCATCACGTGATGGATTCTGTTATTAGCTACACTTTCGGTTCTACCTGGGGAATGTTGACTTCGGGCTTTGATAATTATGCTAATGTGACGCCATCAGAGCTGGGGCATGGAAACCTTTTGGGCTCTGAGGATAAGGATTGTTACCTCCTTAAGATCGTGATTTTGTTGTGGGTGCTTCTGAATGTGGTGCAGGGGTGGTTTCATGTGAAACTTCGGTGCAGGGGTAGCCGTAGGGTACCGTGTGCTGCCGCCACTCAGACCCGCGCAGCCGCTCGGCGATCTGCAGCGGCGCAAACCGCGGCCCCGCCCGGCCCGGCCGCAGCCGCCCCACACACCGCAACGGCACCGGCACCGGCACCGCCTGCACCGGCACCACCGGCAGCCGCCCCTCCTACCGCACCGGCGCCGCCGCCGCCGCCCCACACACCGCAACGGCACCGGCACCGCCGGCACCGGCACCGGCACCACCGGCAGCCGCCCCCCCCCACCGCACCGGCACCGGCACCACCTGCCGCCGCCCGCCCCCCCCACCGCAACAGCACAGGCGCCGCCGCCACCGCCTGCAACGGCACCGGCACCACGGGCAGCCGCCTCCCCCACTGCAACAACACCGGCCCCTCCGCCGCCCGTCCCGGCACAAGCCGTGCCCCCCCCTGCAGCGGCACAAGCCACGCCGCCGCCTGTCCCGGCACAAGCTACTCCAGCCACTACAAGCAATACCGCTGCTACTCAAACTCCATCAAAATCGGTACAAGCTGCCCCGGTAACCAGGAAGAAGAGAAAGAAGTCAGATCGTTCCCCTGTCGCTCACGACAAGGACCAGCTCTCCCAAGACAGCTTGGGAGAGGGTTTTGAAGGAGATCCAGGAGAGAGTTCTTCAAGTCCAGGCAAAGGAAAGAGACCTTTTAAAACAGACAAAGGCGAGAGTCCTTCTAGAGCAGATCTTGGAGAGGGTCCTTCTTGGGTAGCCTCACCACAGGAGGAGTCAGATGTAGAAGCAGTTGTTAAATCCTTCTCTATGAAAGAGCTGAGGAATATCAGGAAAGACTTTAGTCGTCATGAAGGTGAAACACTTATCTCCTGGTTGCTCCAACACTGGGATAGTGGGGGAGATACCATAGATTTAGATGGCAGAGAAGCTAGGCAGTTGGGAAACCTGGCCACGGATGGAGGTATCGATAAAGGGACTGGGAGAAAGACAAACACTCTCAGTCTCTGGAGGCGACTGGTGTCAGCCATAAAGCGCAGGTATCCCTTTAAGGACAATATCGAATGCTGTACAAGTAAATGGACCAACATGGAAAAAGGTATTAAGTACCTGAGAGAACTGGCTGTGCGAGAGGTGATTTATAGTGATGGGCAAGTGATTGTAGACCCTGATGAAATGCCATGCAAACGATCTATGCTAAAAAAGTTTGTACAAAGTGCACCATCAATATATTCCCATGCATTGTCAACAATGGTCTGGGGAGGATCTGATACTGACACACCAACTGTAAATGAAGTGGTTAATAAGGTACGATGGTATGAAGACAGTCTCTCTCGTCCCTTCTCTGTGGCAGCCATAGAAAAGCTGACTGTGACCACCGAGAAAATGACTGAGAAAATAGAGCAAATGACCCAGAAAATAGTTGAGCAAACCAATAAACTGTTTGATAAACTAACCAAGGTGGAGGAAAAACTTCATTCTTTCCCTGCACAGACCCATGTTGCAGCTGCTAAGAAGAAACACCCTCCTACTCAAAAGAAAAAACACCCTCTGACTCAAGACAAATCAAACCCGATACGAGATATCCTGTGGTTTTGCCTCTGTGAATATGGAGAAGAAATGAAGAAGTGGGATGGAGAACCTACCTCAGCCCTACAGGCACGGGTGCTTGAATTGCAAAATGAAGCAGATAGAAGAAAGGATTCTTACAGGAGGAAGGCTGCTCCAACCTACGGTAGGCGATCCTATGGACCAGGTAGGAACCGATCTGATAATCGTAGGTACTATGGTCAACGTTAGAGGTGCCCTGCCTCCAGCCAGGAGGAGGAGAGGGACAACTGAATTTATTACACTGTGTGGATTAGATGGCCTGGCACATTAGAGCCACAAAAGTATAAAGCCCTAGTAGACACTGGTGCACTGTGTACCCTATTGCCATCGAATCATAAAGGAGCAGAAATTGTCACCATTTCTGGAGTGACAGGTGGATCTCAAGGACTGACTGTATTAGAGGCTGAAGTGAGCCTAACTGGGAATAAATGGGAGAAACACCCCATTGTTACTGGTCCAGATGCTCCATGCATCCTTGGTATAGACTATCTCAAGAGAGGGTATTTTAAAGACCCAAAAGGGTATCAGTGGGCTTTTGGTATAGAAGCTGTAGAGACTGAGGATGTTACGCAGCTGTCTACCTTACCCGGTCTTTCAGATGACCCTTCTGTTGTGCGACTGCTGAGGGTTGAAGATCAGCAGGTGCCATTTGCTACTGCCGCGGTGCATGGACTACAGTACCGCACCAACTGAGACTCCCTGATTCCCATCCATAACTTGATTCGCCAGCTAGAGAGCCAAGGAGTGATCAGCAAAACTCACTCACCCTTTTAACAGCCCTATATGGCCAGTGCAAAAGTCTGATGGGGACTGGAGATTAACAGTAGACTATCATGGCCTGAATGAAGTCACACCACCACTGAGTGTTGCTGTGCCAGACATGCTACAACTTCAGTATGAACTGGAGTGAAAGGCAGCCCAATGGTATGCTACAATTGACACTGCTAATGCCTTTTTCTCTACTCCTTTAGAAGCAGAGTGCAGGCCGCAGTTTGCTTTCACCTGGAGGGGTGTCCAGTACACCTGGAATCAACTGCCCCTGGGGTGGAAACACAGCCCTACTGTTTGCCATGGACTGATCCTGCTACTGTTTGCCATGGACTGATCCAGACCGCACTGGAGAAGGGTGGAGCTCCAGAACACCTACAATACATCAATGACATCATTGTGTGGGGTAATTCAGCAGAGGTTTTCCACAAAGGTAGGAAAATAATTAAGATTCTTCTGAAAGCTGGTTTTGTCATTAAAACAGGCAAGGTCAAGGGACCTGCAAAAGAAATCCAGTTTTTGGGAATTAAGTGGCAAGATGGGCAGCGCCAGATCCCAATGGATATGATTAACAAAATAACATCTATGTCCCCACCTACTAACAAAAAGGAAACACAAGCCTTTTTAGGTGTTGTGGGTTTCTGGAGAATGCATATTCCAGGTTATAGCCAGATCGTGAAACCTCTCTATGAAGTGACTCGAAAGAAAAATGAGTTTATGTGGGGCCCTGAGCAACGACAAGCCTTTGAGCAAATTAAACAAGAGATTGTGCATGCAGTAGCCCTTGGACCAGTCCACACTGGACGGGACATTAAAAATGTGCTCTACACTGCAGCCAGGGACAATGGGCCTACTTGGAGCCTCTGGCAGAAAGCACCAGGGGAGACTTGAGGTCGACCCCTAGGATTCTGGAGTCAAGGATATAAAGGCTCCGAGGCCAACTATACTCCAACTGAGAAAGAAATCTTGGCAGCATATGAAGGAGTTAGAGCTGCTTCAGAAGTAATTGGTACCAAGGCACAGCTCCCCCTGGCACCCCGATTACCAGTACTGGGCTGGATGCTCAAGGGTAAAGTTCCTTCTACTCATCATGCCACCAATACTACCTGGAGTAAGTGGGTTGCCTTAATCACGCAGCGAGCTTGAATAGGAAACCCAAATCGTCCAGGAATCGTAGAAGCGATCACAAATTGGCCCGAAGGCAAAGACTTTGAGATGCCACCAGAGGAGGTGGTGACATGTGCTGAGGAAGCTCCACCATATAATGAAGTCTCAGATAATGAGAAACAGTATGCCTTGTTTACTGATGGGTCTTGTCGTATTGTAGGAAAACATCGAAGGTGGAAAGCTGCTGTGTGGAGTCCTACACGACGAGCCGCAGAAGCTGCTGAAGGACAAGGTGAATCGAGTCAATTTGCAGAGGTAAAAGCCATCCCGCTGGCATTAGACATTGCTGAACGAGAAAAGTGGCCAATAATCTATCTCTATACTGACTCATGGATGGTGGCAAATGCTCTGTGGGGGTGGTTAAAGCAGTGGAAGCAGAGCAACTGGCAGCGCAGAGGTAAACCCATCTGGGCTGCTGAGCTGTGGCAAGACATTGCTGACCGGCTAGTGAACCTAGTCGTAAAGGTACGTCACGTAGATGCCCATGTAACCCATGAGTCGGGCCACCGAGGAACATCAAAACAATCAGCAAGCAGATCAGGCTGCTAAAATTTTCCAAACAGACTTGGACTGGGAACATAAAGGTGAACTATTCTTAGCTTGGTGAGCCCATGACACTTCAGGTCATCAAGGAAGGGATGCAACATATAAATGGGCCCATGACCAAGGGGTGGATTTAACCATGGACGCTATTGCACAGGTTATCCACGACTGTGAAACGTGCTGAAATCAAGCAAGCTAAACGGTTAAAACCTTTGTGGTATGGGGGACGATGGCTGAAATATAAGTCTGGGGAAGCTTGACAAATGGATTACATCACACTCCCTCAAACTCGCCAGGGTAAGTGCTATGTGCTTACAATGGTGGAAGCAAGCACCGGATGGTTGGAAACCTATGCCGTACCTCATGCCACTGCCCAGAATACCATCCTGGGCCTTGAAAAGCAAGTCTTGTGGCGACATGGCACTCCAGAAAGAATTGAGTCAGACAATGGGACTCATTTTAAAAACAATCTTATAAGGAATTGGGTAAAAGAACATGGCATTGAGTGGATATATCGTATCCCCTATCATGCATCAGCTTCTGGGAAGACTGAGTGATACAATGGACTGTTAAAAACCACCCTAAAAGCTATAGGAGGTGGAACCTTTCAAAATTGGGACAAGCATTTAGAGTAAGCTACCTGGTTAGTTAACACCAGGGGATCCATCAATCGAGCTGATCCTGCTCAATCAGACCTTTTACATACTGTAGAAGGGGATAAAGTCCCAGTGGTGCATGAAAGGAATTTGTTAGGGAAAACTGTTTGGGTTTTTCCTGCTTCAGGCAAAAGCAAACCCATTCATGGGACTGTTTTTGCTCAAGGACCTGGATGTACTTGGTGGGTGATGCTGAAGGATGGAGAAGTTCAATGTGTACCTCAAGGGAATTTAACCCTTGGTGAGAATACTCAATCCTGAGCAGTATGATGCTGATTACTACATAATACTAACAGTGTTCAATAAGTGTTTTTCAGGATAATACAGTGGTGATGAAACCTGAGCTAGCTTCATCAAGTGTCCAGCAAGCTCTTCAAGATGAACATGCTACCCATGGGCACAAACCAGAATGAATTTCGTACCATCTTTCCTGCCCTGAGATGAGATCCTGCAATCATGAACTAAATGGACTTAAACTTCTGTATATAAGCATAAATCATAGATGAGTAACCTGCATGTATCCATATCATATAATAATCTATGTGCATATAGATTCGATATATAAAAGTAATAGTAATCTGAGCAAGGTGCAAATGGTATGGAATAAGGGGTGGATTTTGGCCTAAACCACGACACAAGGAATGGTATGCAGAGGCGCTCCTGCTTATACTTCTTGCTATAACAATCAAGGTCAGCTAACTTTGTTATACGTCCTGTTGGAAGGTCGGAAGTGGAAAAGCATAGAGGGGTCCCACCTGCAGAGAGGAGCAGACAGGACAGGAAACCCAAAACAGCAAGGGTATTCCATCCTATCTGTATCATGCTCAGTATAAAAGCTGAATCCCTCAGCCTTGTTTGTCTCCTTGGTCAAATTCTTCCTGTATCCTAAGCCAATTATGTCTTTCAGTGGCGTGGTACACAGCAAGCCTGCCTTCTCCCATGTGCCTCACTGGATTTCAGGCATGTAGCAAGAGATAACAACACAATGGCTTTGACCAAGAACCAATGATCCACATGCAGTAACCACAAATACATGAACATTACATGCTGCAGTTGCCTGTCTGTCTGCAGTATTATTTCAGCATATTCAATGCTCATCACTGCTGAAGTTGTACTACCAGCATACCCTCACTTACCTATATCATGGAAAATGAACTCCATACGCAAATTCATCTTTATATGAAAACACTGCAAAGCTACTGATATTGACTGTTCACAAACAGCATATAGCTAACCAGTATGTCTTGCTATGATTTTCTTACACACTAAGCTGGGCACTTACTTAGCATCTTCTGATACAACATCTTCCAATTTCGGCTTCTTTCCCAAAACTGCATCTTTGGTACTATCAACCTCAACTTCCCTTTTGGTCTTCCCTGCTGCGGCTACTGAAGATTTTTCCTCTGATCGTTTTCTGCAACATAAATAGACAATAAAAATTAAAGTTTGCCTCTTTTATATCTGTATTTTAAGAATAGAAATCAGGTGTCCTATGGGCAACAGTGATCACATTGCATTTAGGGGACAACCCAGGAAATTCCACATGTGAAAACCACTGTGGGTTTTCAAACCACTTCGTGGATAAGCTTCCCCCAGGTCCCCGTGCTCCCCAGCTGACCACTACACCAGGACTGGCTACAGCTTTCAGGCCAAGGATCCCAGGAAAGTATGTCCCTTTAGGCTGCACCGACTCCACGGTCCCGAGGGGGTTCAGCACCTCAAACAAGCTGGCAGAAGGCAGGCCCAACAGTGCGGCCCAAGCCTCGGCCGCCGGAGCACGCCCCACCCTGCTCCCCTGGCCGCCACCGCACCCTCACCCTGGTCTCCTGGCGCCCTCGGTGACGCCTGTTTTGCTCTTCTTAGCGCCGGAGGCGGCGGCGGCCGAGTCCTCCTCAAACACGCTGAACAGCTCGTCGCCAAACGCGTCCGCCATCTTCCCGCCCAGTCCCACAATGCCTCGCGCAGGAAGGCCTTCCCCCACCCCGCCGAATCCTTGCCGCCTCTACCCCGGAGCTGCACGCCGAGGAGAAACAGAGCCCCCACGCCGCCTCCGGGCACAGGGAGCCGGGAGATCCACGCACGGCCCAACCCCGATCCCGATCCCAATCCCACCCCACCAGCACTGGGGCACCGTAAGCCTCCCTCAGCTCATACAAGCCTCATCAAAGCCTTCCCACAACCCCCCGCGGCCGGCGGTGGCCCTTGCCCCGGAAGCTGATTCCCGCAAGGTCTTGGAAGCCTGGCGGCGGCGGGGCGCCCACCCTCTGGCGCTGACCAATGAGAGGTGGAGGACTGTGCCAAGCGGGCAGCACCGGCCAATGGGGAGCGGCGGACGGTGTCAAGTGCGGCGCCCGGATGTAGGGGGCGGGCCGGTTCTCCTGCGGGTACGGGGTGTCATGGGCGGCCGCAACAAGAAGCAGCGAGCGGGCAGCGCGGCCCATACAGCCTCCGCCGCCACTGCGGCTGCTCGGGCTCGAGCCGCTGCCGAGGCCGGTGCTGCCGCCGCCGCGGAGGCGAGCAGCCGAGCAGCGCCGCGGCCGCCGCCCGCCTCCAAGGAGCCGCGTGTCAAGCAAGGTACTGGGCCCTGCGACCTGAGGCGGCCCTGGTCAGAGAGACCCAGGGGCGGCCCCGCCGTGGGGAGGAGGGGTGCAGGGTCCAGGCGGCTGAAGGGCGCCCCGGCGCCCCTGGTCGGGAGCGCAGGGAGGCCCCGAGGGCGCGGCCTGCATGTGCCTTGGGGCCTGGGCACTACGGGAGAAGGCCTGCCACAAGGCTTGGCGTTATTGAGCATGGGGCGAAGCACAGGGGGATTTCTCTGGCACGGGGCTGGTCAGGCTGGGCTTTAGCCCATCTTGCTTCCTGGGGTGTCCCTGAGGAAATGAGACGTTGGCATTGATGCATTGCGTTTGTTACAAAAAGTTTGTCATTAAATTATTGGCAGTTCTGGTGGAGGAAGTGGTGATGTGGCACTTGCCCAGTAATGAGCTTCTCTTGTAGATGCTCATTCTGTATGTGCTCAAAACCAAGGTAATGTGGATTTGGGATATTCTTTTTTTGTGTCATGGAGAAAGTCCAGCACGGTTTTAGGGCTGGAGGTACTTCAGCGGTGTTAGATGAGCTGACGAATGACTGCTGTGGATGCAGCCCAAAAAACTAGTATTCGGCAGCACTGTGAGTTGTTGGTTTTCGATAAAACAACTTTGCTAGATGTGTCTGTTACACTTGGTAACAGCTTGTGTTGGAGACTATGAGCAAATCATGCAGTGGCCAGGCCATTTGAGATTCCAACTTGTTAACACAAAGTCTTGCAATCCGTTAACTTGAACTTCCTGAACCTATTCACATCCTCTACTTTTACAAATTTGGGTTCTGCTAAACATATTTCTTCTGTCTCCTGCTCTTCCAACACTGTGGTGCTCAGTCCTCTTCAGAAACTATCCTGCCTCTCTCCCAGGTTGTCTGCTGTGGTGAAAAATAAGTCAGTGTAAGTGAAAAGGAAGTTAATGTAGTCTAAATACTGTGTAGTAGCACAGAGTGCCAGTAGCTTGTGAGGGCTAACTGCTCTTTGTAGCTCCTGAGCAGAAGTGATATGGTTTGGTTGTGGGTTTGTTTTTTTTTTTTTCCTGAAATGCAGTTACCTACACCCAGTCCTGATCTTAAAATGGGCTCTCCTGGAGCCTCTCTGCAGGGAGCCCAGCACAGATGAGCTGTCCAGCCTGCCCACTGGCAGGCTGAGGAGCTGGGAGGTAGCTGTGCATCCTGGAGCACAACGCTGCTCCCCCTGGGGTGGTGCACAGCCTCACAGGGTGGTGAAAGCTGTGAGATTGCTCAGTTTCTTTATACCTGTGCAGTACAAGAAACAGCATATATGTTCTGAAAAAAAATGGAATCCAACAGCAAGGTGTATGTTGTTATTCTAATGATGATAAATAGCTTTGTATTTTGGTATTTTTCTAACAGCTGCTAAATGAAAAGTGTTTAAGAATGACTGTAGCAGATCAGACCAAAAACTTCTGTAACCCAGTGCTCTCTCCTAGATAGGGGCTAAAAGCAGGTACCTAGGTAAGAATAGATTGGACATGCAGTGATACCGCGGTAGGGCTGTATTATGTCGGCTACCAGTTGTGGCTTAGGGCTTTCCTAAGCCAGATGCAATGTTTTTTCAATGCCCTCCCAAATTATTTGATTTCTTTATCACAAAGCTATCCTGTCTGCCCTTGGATGTGGAAGTCCAAGGGCTTTGGTAAACATCCAAAATCCACAGCTTTAGCGGCATAGAGTTCTGTTACATAGCTATGCACTTGTAATAAAAAAACCCTCAACAGTCTTGCTTGTTTTGAACCTGCCACTGTCTTCCCTATTTGGCATTCCTTGTTACAGTGTTGAGAGGGAGTAAACAGTCAATCCCATTTCCTCTCACTGTGCCTTTTGGGATTTTATATTTTGTCTACTAAGAGTCAGACCTATTCCTTGTTCACTCTTCCTTGTTCAAGGGCCTTTCTGTACTGTTATTATTGTTAGGTACCTGTATGTTTCTGGTAAATTAGTATAATATTTGCTTGCACTCACCTGTGTTGTATTTGGTCTGCTTTAGCTAGTGTAAGCAATGTTCTCTGTGTTCTGCTTATGTAACTTATGGGTATTTGCGATTTACAGGTCCAAAAACTTACAGTTTTAGTTCAACAGATTCCAGTGCTGCTGCAAATCTAGATAAGTCTGTTCTTAAGGTGAGTATCTTCTTTATGTAACACAGCTTTAGTTTTCATAGTACTCTCTTACTCAACTAAAAATTTCTTTAGCTTTTCAGTATTATGTTATGGAGGTAAACTATACTCATGTATTAGACATTAACTGGTTAAAGCTTGATAAATTTGGGGGTTTTGAGTGTGCTTTAAAAATAGGGGTAAATTAACAGGGCAGGAGAATGTCTACATTTTTTAAGTAACAAATGATATACAAGACCGTTAAGAGTTATGTTTGGGTTTCTGCTGTGCATGTGAATTCTTCCTGTCTGAGGGAGAATACAGATTTTATACAATGACCTCAGTAGCAACCAAAGCTTGCTTCATGCTTTGAAGTGTTAAAAATACTGAAATAATTATTTTAGTAAAATTATTTTTTTAAGACAGGTAGGAAGGAGAGTGGCACAGATTGTACCTTGATGATCAAATTATGTTTTACTAGTTCTTGTAAGCAGAGGAGAAAGGCCTTGTTCTTTCTGGTAGAATTTTTTTTTTTATTTCCTTACAGCATTTCCTTTTGACACATTAAATTTCCTTGGAGATGTAAATGAGCCTTCTCTGTAATAAGGAATGAACTCTTGTATTTCAAGTAAAAGCGTATAGCTTGCAAAAGGAAAAACAAAAAAGTGTCCCTTTCATAAGAAATGTTTACTGCACTTATGGAAAGCTGTAAGCGCAGGGATTTGAATGGCAGAGTGATTTCTGCGTTCTTATTTCTTTAGCCATGAAAAGCATTGGTATGTCATAAAAATTTGTAATGTTTTGCTTTGTATCAACTAATTTTCTCTGTGCAGGTGATGATAAATGGTAATTTGGAGAAAAGGATTATTGATTTAATCAATGACCATAAAAAACAAAATGATGACAAAGGAATGATTTCCAGAAGACTTACTGCTAAGAAACTACAGGTAGAGTTTAAAGTGGTGTTCTCCAAAGATTGATTATTTAGAATAAACAGTTTTTTTTGTCACTTATATCATGTATCATACTACACTTCTGCATGCAGTACAAGCCAGCATATCATGCTTTCCAGTAGTTACATTAATGATTAGTTAGTGGAATCAGCAAGTAAGCATCTTTATGCATTCAGTAACTAAAATCGGAGTCTTCAGACAGGATAGAGGAATAGCACTTAATCTGAATGTTTCATGTTTTCTACATTTTTTTGTTCCATATAGCTGGAAAATTGTAGATTTATCTTTCTAACTAGAAAATATATTTTATACAGAGGCTGGAATGTAGATTTATTTATACATATGTTTACATATTTATTTTAAATATTGTAAGCTCTGTATGTAAAACAATCTTTTTACTCAGCCTTCTAATATATTAATTTATGCTGTTTACCTCCATTTAATGCCAGTTATACAATATGTTGGAAATAAGAGTTTATAAACCAGTATTAGATTGCTAGATTAAATCCTAGTATTTTCTGACTTATTTATTTATAGGATGTGTACATGGCTTTACAAAGATTCTCTTTTAAAACTGAGCACATTGAAGAAGCAATGAAGAATACACTTCTATATGGCGGTGATCTTCACTCTGCACTTGACTGGCTTTGTTTAAACCTTCCTGATGGTAACTATGGTGACAGAGAATTGACTGCAGTTTTTAACAGAAGAGTAATAGGACCTACTCTGGCATGGTGTTATGGTTTGAGAAACCCGTAACAATTTGTTGTCATTTAGACAACCATTCTATCACCTGATGACCCCTCCCCACCAGGGAAAGGGAATCGGGGTAAAAACAAGGAAACCTGGAAGTTGAAGTATAAACAGATTTAATAGAGTAAGATTTGATAATTAACATTAAAGAACCAATACTGATCCTGATACCAATACAGAATATGCAAAAATAATACTCAGCCAATTCTGTGAGTCGGAAGCTGTGCACTCCCAGCAGTGGACTGTAAATGTTGGACACTGTGAGCACTATGGCTTCAGGGGAAAGAGAAGGGCTCAGGGGTCTGACACTGGGGCAAGGAGTTCTCAGGATGGCAGCTATCAAGGGAGAGAGTGAACTTTGCAACAAACTTTCTAATTTATAGTGAATGTGATGCTCATGGTATGAAATAATCCTGTTGGCCAGCTTGAGTCAAGTGCTCAGGTCTTGCTTCTGCTCATCCCCAAACCTGGCAAGCTCAAAACCATAGACTTTTAAACCCATATACCATAGCTGGCTACAAAGTAAATATTTTCACAAATTCAGACACTAGAATCTTCTAAAAGTGCATTTTTCCCAAGCATTAGAAGAGAAATTAATCCTGTGTTGCTCAAACCAGGACACATGGGAATGCTTCATAGTAGTAATTAAATACATTGTTTCACTAAGACCAATAGTCATGACAGTGTTCCTTTCTTAGATGCACTGCTGACTGGTTCTGGGATATCTTTTTAGTGTTTAAAGTCTTCTAGACCTCTTGTTCCTACTCTTAAACTTTTATGAAAGTCCAGCAAGCAAACGCTGACTTATCTAAATGCTAAAGACTAATTTTATTTCAGGCATGCTGTTTTTCTTTTGTATTCTTCTAGTTGGCTCCCAACATGTTGTAAAAGCTTTTCAGTAATTGTTATTGATGTTTTCTGTGACATGTTTTTTTTTTATTTTGAAGATTCCTTGCCTGAAGGTTTTAGCCAGCAGTTTGAAGAACAGCAACAGAAACCTAGAGCAAAATTTTGTTCTCCGGTGTCAAAACGTGAACCTCCGCCTCGCTTAGTAGATAACAAAAAGAAAGAAAATGGACCTGAATCTAAGGTAATCTGAGAAATTAATTTGTATTTACTGTGGGGAAAGAGAGGATGAAGTTTTCTAACAGAAAGTTAGAAAGTTCTACAGAATTTGCATTGACTTCCAACACTGTGAAAAACTGAAAATATGGTATGCTTAATAATTGTCACCCACATTATTTTAACTTCAATGGAATGGTTATTTGAGGTAAGATTTTTTTGTGTGTGTGTGAAATCTAGAAGGCTCTTCATAGTTTGGGGTTTTTTTTTTTTTTTTTGGTAAAACATAGATTAATTTTCTCCTGGAATAGGTTCATTCTATTTGTTTACAGATGGCACTCTTTAGTTACATATGTGGGTTTAAGTTTCCCTGTGTTTTGATTCCTGTGGTTATTGAACCTTAAACCTAGAAATCAGAAGGATTTCTTGCAAAAGTGGTGGGTTTTTTTTTTAGTTTAAGTGGTTTTTTAGCAGTTATAATTATCCAAGTGTGAAGATCTATGAGTATATTGTGAAATGTTTGCCCTGGTTGGAGAAGTTTGTTCTGTACTTTTTTTTTATTTATGTCGGACAACTTAGTTTATATATGTAATCTTAAGCAATAGTTCCAAAATACCGACAGAGAAAGACATCGGTGTTTTCACTTACTGTTATCATTACTTTTAATTTTTGTTGCTCTTCCTAGGGCAAAAATGTGGAGAAAGAGAAAGAAGTGAGTATGAAGGAATGGATTTTGCGATATGCTGAGCAACAGAGTGATGAAGAGAAGAATGAGTCTGCGAAAGAGACAGATGAAGAAAAGTTTGACCCGGTAAGATAGAATAACATGGAAGTCTTTCAAAAACCTCGTATGTCTGGTACATCTACAAGTGGTGGATCTATTTGTTAAAAATTGGGGATTGAATAATTTTTTTACATTTGCAGGCTACTGAAGGGGAAATGTGTTGAAACGACTCCTTTCTGAAGTTGTTTTTCCTTTCCTATTTTTTTTGTACTGGACTCGAAATACTGAATGCACTGTGCTGGAAAGGAATAATTCTTGAAACACACCTCAGTGAGATTAGGAAAGTGACTATCAAATTCTGAGAGGTTTTGACTGTTAGTTATGTAAAAACTCATTGTTCCTTCTTTGTGTAAGCTTGGTATAAAGGACAAACGCCCCCCTTTTTTTGTTACGAAGTTCATTAAAAGTGACAAGCATACAATATTCAACTTGCAATTAATAATTCTGTTTGAAATAGAATGAGAGGTATGTACATCTGGCTGCCAAGCTTTCAGAAGCAAAAGAACAAGCAAGCATCTCCAAGCAAGACAAAGATAAGCAAAGCCAGAAGGTAGCACAGGAGAAAATAAGAAGAATTCAGCAAGGTAGAGCTATGCAAGTTACCCGTGTTTTATTTTGTGGCCTGTGTATTTCTTAGACAAATAAGTCTCTGAGTCAGATTGAATTGATTTCATCAACTTTTACGCCACCATGTGAATTGCACTCTTTCCTGAATCTATTCTTTCCATGTTGGTGAAATTCTAAAAAGTCAGTAACATTTCACTACTACTGTTTTTGAGTGCTTAGTATAAATTAATATAATCAATTGTTTCTTTTTTAAAGAATAAATACTCAGCAATTAATGGGTGTAAGTTGTATTCTCTCTGACAGAAATGGCAGTACTTGAAGAACATCCTGTATTTAATCCAGCTATAAAGATTTCAAACCAACAACAAAATGAAAAGAAAAAAACTCCTTCACCTCAGCCTCAAGAAACCACTTTGAATTTGAGCTTGCTTGAAAAACCTGATGGTGCTGCAAAGGAAGAGAAAGGTGTGTTGGAAATGCTTTGGTAAAAATTAAGTGTACCACAAATTTCCAGTATTAGTTCTTGTTTTTCTGGGTTGCATTGCATAGCAGTCCTGAGTCACCGAGCTCTAATTGTGGGAAAGGAGGTAGACTACCTGACTGAACAAGCTGACTTTAAAGAATCTGTATTTGTTTTAGCAGATGATGTTGAAAGCTATTTTTGCCATAATGTCATATCTAAAATTTTCGATTTTTTTTTTTTTTTTTTTTTAGTTGTAGGGCTAGTTATTGTTTCCATTGTCACCCTGTCATCTTTTTAACCTATTTTCATTTTAAACCTTTGAACTGTTACTTTTTTTCTAAAAACCAAATGTTAATGAAAGTTCTTTAAATTATTGGGTGATCAAAGATAGCAAACAAAATATTGTAATTAGTTTCCTGCTAGATCACTTTATGGGAAAAGCAGGAATTCCTGTCATGTATCAGTACCAGTATTTCTGCAAAACATGTCAGACTGTTTTCTAGTAAAAATACATGGTGGGGAGGGGAGGGGAAGTAAAAACGTTCTTGGCTATGAAAGGAATGTAAAACTGAGACTTAAAATATGTCTCTCTGCTCTTGTAGTGAAAAAGAAAGAACCTCTAGATATACGAAATTTTGATTATAGTGCTCGAAGCTGGACTGGTAAATCTCCAAAGCAATTTTTGATTGACTGGTGCAGGAAGAATTTTCCCAAGAGCCCAAATCCTGCTTTTGAAAAGGTTCCAGTTGGAAAATATTGGAAATGTAGGTATGTATTTCCTATAAACTTTACATTTTTCTTTTGGTTCATATAAAAATAAAAATGCTGGCTACTTCTGTCCTGTGATGTTGATCCAGATTTATAGGAATACACTGTGTTTTATCCAAACTGTCATTTTATTTTTCAGTCCACCAGGGAGGTATTTCACTCTGGATAGCTCTGCAAAAGTAATTATTAGCCTGGATGCTATCACAAAAATAAGATTCTAGTGAATGATCCCATGAAAAAGGGATTTGTTTTTAATTCTATACTGCTGAATGCAAGGTTCTGTAGTGAACATGTGAGATAATTTTGGACAATTAACTTCTGGTATTCTTATTCCAAGTGGAATAAGAATAAGAGGAAATAAGAGGAAAAAAAATCACAAATTCACTGTTGGAATCTGCTGCTGAAAACTTTCTGCTATTCAATTAGACTTTATTGACTGTTTCTTTTTACAAAATATTATTGAGTTAAGTTTATTTAGCTTAGTTTCTCTATTTGAATTTCACTCCTATGGTTTTAACAAAAACATTAACAGGTGTGCTATTTGTATAGGTAATAAAAATTAAGATAAATGCCTGTATGAACTTGTCTTTAAGGGTCAGGATTATAAAATCGTCAGACGATATAATGACAATGTGTCCTACAATTGTAACAGAAGACAGTATGCAAGCACAACATCTAGCTGCTACTTTGGCACTCTATCACTTAACCAAAGGACAAGTAAGATTTTCACCAATATTGCTGTTTTTATCCCAAAATTTGCCTCTGCACTTATTTGTTATAATAACTGTAGTTAAATTCTAAAAACAGTTTAATGAAGTGTTTCCCATTAAATTGTTTTACTTGTACGTTAATTTGCTTTTATCTATAATCATGCATATGTGTTGTAGCATACAAGGAGAAAACTTTTTGATAGTAAAACTATTCTTTTGGTGTTGTAAAGAATGCAGACTAGTTGAAAATAAAGTGTATTTTTTACACTTATATTACTGCTTTCATAGTTTCTGTATTTAGAAGTAGCTCCCTATTTAATGTTTTATCATATCTTTTGCCGCTCAAATTCATTTACACATAAAATAGTGTAAAATAGCGATACTGCTTAGTAGTATGTAAAGTAATTTTTCTCTGCTTTTTCAACCTGAAGTCAGTTCATCAGTTACTGCCTCCTACCTACCGAGATGTCTGGCTAGAATGGAGGGATATTGAAATGAAAAAGGAAGAGGAAAACAAGATACAAACCAACAAACCTCGTGATAACTTTATTGCTAGATTATTAAACAAACTCAAACAACAACAGCAGCTACAATCTGAAAACCAACCAATGGTGTCTGAGGGTCCTGAAGATTCCTGGGAAAACTTAGTTTCTGATGAGGATTTCAGCAGTCTCTCCCTTGAGACCTCAGGTGCAGATGATTTGGAACCTTCAAGGATTTTGTTCAAAAAGCTGCAAAATTCCTCAAGATACCAGAGGCTTCTGAAAGAGAGACAGGAGTTACCTGTGTTCAAGCATAGATACACAATTGTAGAAACTCTTAAAAAACATCGAGTAGTTGTTGTGGCTGGTGAAACAGGCAGTGGGAAGAGTACCCAGGTGCCACATTTCTTGTTAGAAGATTTGCTGCTAGATGAAGGATCAAATAAATGTAATATTGTTTGCACACAACCCCGAAGAATCTCAGCAGTGAGTCTGGCAACCAGGGTTTGTGAAGAGCTAGGCTGCGAAGCAGGACCAGGAGGAAATGTAAGATGTGTCTGAATTCCTTTTTCTAGTCTTGATCAAATACAGGGGGCTGGGTTGTTGATACAAAGTGAAAATGCTATTTCTTACATAACCAAATAATTGCCTTTAAAATGGCTTCTTGTTATGTCAGCTGTTTCTTTCCAAATTGTCACCTGTGAACCTCTGGGTATCTACATAAGACTTCTGAAATCTTTAGAGGGTGATGAAGAGCAGGAATGAGAACTTCCCTGAATAAGGCTCTGAGCAATCCAGTCTGGTCTTGAGTGAGGCCCTGCTTTGAGAGAGGTCCCCTCCAACATGTTATTTTCTTACTTGAAGAAGAGCAAGGTCCTTTATGTTTTATGGTAGTAGATCTGTGCAAAAATATTTTTGAGAACTGAAAAGAACACCGAGTTTACCAGCTTGTTGCTATTCTGGAGAAACTTAGTTGCAGATTTCAGTGTATTTTCCCTTTCTTAACAAAGGAAAGCATGTGTGTGGAAAAAATAGTAAATGACTGACACACTGTACTAATTAATTAGCAATTTGTTCGGTGTCTGAATCTAACTGTCGTGGTTTGGGCTTAAATTTCACTTAATTTTGAACATCTCTAGCTTCTATACTATTTTAAGTTATCCTGTATTTTTTAATTTTTTTTTTTTAAAGAATTCCCTGTGTGGATATCAAATTCGTATGGAGTCAAGAACAGGAGAAGCCACAAGACTACTGTACTGTACAACAGGTGTCCTGCTTCGGAAACTTCAAGAAGATGGTCTTCTTTCAAGTATATCTCATGTTATTGTAGACGAGGTTATCAGCTCTTACTATTCTGCAGAAACTATAGTTATTCTGGGCCTTGACTTGTACTAAAACCTTACTATAGATATGTTTTTCTAATTCTAGGTACATGAAAGAAGCGTCCAGTCTGATTTCTTGCTAGTTATTCTGAAGGAGATCTTGCATAAACGTTCAGACCTGCATTTGATTCTAATGAGTGCTACTGTAGACAGTGAGAAGTTCTCCAGCTATTTCTCACACTGTCCCATTTTAAGGATCTCTGGGAGGAGTTACCCTGTTGAGGTAGGTGAATGTTTCTCTGATTATGCAGAACACTTTGTATGCATGTATACAGTGTTAGCCTGGTTAGTGTCTATAGGAAATACTGTGATACACCCGTGTCACTTTTTTCTTACCAAAAATACCTATCTTAGATGTGTGTTTCAAGGACTTAACACTTTTCCTTCTTGAAAATAAAAAATAGCTTCAGTGCTTTGAAGTACAGATTTGTATTTTTTTCTGATGGATTAATTATTGATTAAAATCAGTCCATCAGTGACACTTTCTTTTTTCTCTATTCAGCCTAGGTAGAAAGGGAAAGCATTAAAGAATTCCCCCTGCCATGCAACATTATCATTACTCTTATGTATGTTTCTTAGGCATGTTATATAGGCTATGGTAAAGGTAATGGTGGTGGTCGTGTGGAGAGGCTCATTAACAAACTCATAGCAGCTCTAAGTTAAGGTTTTCAAAAAGCATAAAAAAGCTTAAGTTGAAATTTGCAAGATCTCTTACAACATTATAAGAGAAGGGCATGCCCTGTTCAGCTTTGTGTGTAAGCTTTAAAAAACAAAAAAGTGATTAGTTTTTAACATGCCTTGTATTTCTTCTGTGAATTTTCGCTAAAGATTTTCCATGTTGAAGATGTAATTGAAGCAACTGGCTATGTTCTGGAGAAAGACTCAGAATACTGTCAGAAGTTCTTGGAGGAGGAGGAGGAAGTAACAATAAACGTTACTAGCAAAGGAGGAGGCACTACTAAGTATCAGGTAAAATAGGAATTTCTAGTGTTGGCTTGGAAATGTTGCGATTTTTATTTTATCACTTTCATTCCTCTTAAATGTGATTGGATTGTATGATATCAAATATTCTTTCGGTTGGTAAAAGACAAACACAATGGCACTCCTACAGTGGAAAACAAATATTTATTAATGCTGCACTGGTATGTTTGTTTCTCTATCTCCTTTATAGATGCTTTGATTTTGCTATATTTGACATTGAGTTCTTTTGTACAGATTCCCAGCTCTAGACCTATAAACAGCAGCAAAAGAAAGCATTTAAGTGTGTGTCTTCTCCCAAAGAATTCTCTTAAGTGGTGAACCTAAGAACAGAAGAGGCAAAGCCCATATCCTTCTTAGCTGAAGAACTCCCAAGATCCTCTTACTTGGCATACCAAATGAGATGATTTACATGAGATTATTATGTAGACCTTTTTGGTTTAACAGGCTGAGATTAATCCTGTAGGTACTCTGCAGTCACAGCTGTATGTAATTTTGGATCACAATTCTTGAAGGGAAGAGTATGTGAATGCCATCTGACTTTACGCAACTTAGGCTGTTCATCTAGGCTGTATATATTTTGAGTAGATACCTGTCTTCTCTTACTTGCTCTCTCAAAATCTCTGCAGGACTGTTTAGCTTGATGTGATCAAACACTGATGCATATATTAAAGTATGCTGTCATGTGCTCTGTGGATTTTTTTTTTCCCTAGAGTGGTAGTACCCCCACACATCACAACAGCATCCTCTAGTTGAAGCCCTACTGCTCTCCTGAGCACTCCTTCATCTTTGGTTTTCTTCTGTTGAGCCTTCAATACAGAAGGATATATGGTGCATATAGGATAAGTGCATTGATTAACAATGAAATAATTTACAATAGTGCCACTTAACATAGAAGCCTTATTAAGCGAAGTACATATCTGTAAGATGTTTATAAACAACTTAAATGTCTGTGTGGTCTGCTAACTCTACCTTCATCCTCCTTTCCACCTAATTCAGTCTTAACTAACAGTTGCGATGAAAGTTGAAAAGGGTGGGGTGAGGGAGAGGAGAAGGGGTATAAGAAACCAGTCTCCCCTAAAACAGGAGTTTTAAAAGAAGATTAGCCACTCTGCTATCCCATTTGGAATTGATACCAACTGAATGTCAGATACAGACCTGGGAACTGTATTCAGTTGTAAAAAAAAGACTGTATAGTACTCCTTGCACAGACTTTGATTTTTACTTTTCTTTTTTTTTTTTTTTAAAATCTGGGATGTCGTTTAACAGTAGTAGATACCTATACACAGGTTGTGTAGGTGACTGTGATTTAATCTAACTCATGCCGATTTTGGTGGGAAGCTAGACAATTAAATGTCTCTTATCTCAATCTCTGTTTTAAGAAACCTAAATTAAGCAAATGACAAATTGACCTTCTTTGTTACCTAATTCTAAACCACTGAGAATGATTTTTTTTTTTTTTTTTTTTTTTCCTGCTTTTCTTTTTTAGGAGTATGTCCCAATCCAGTCTGGATCTGGTATTGATTTGGCTCCTTACTATGCAAAGTATAGCAGTCGTACACAACAGGCTATCTTCTATATGAACCCTTACAAGATCAACCTTGAACTTATATTGGAGCTGCTTGCATACTTAGGTACAGTCTATTTCTAAAGAAGTTTATATAGTGGGGCTGTCCTCTGGACTTATTTTCCAGTGCTTTCTACTGTAATGAAGCACTTGACTACATTCTTACATAGAATCACAGGATAGTTTGGGTTGGAGGGGACCTTTAAAGGCCATCTAGTCAAGCCCTCCTGTAATGAGCAGGGACATCAACTACGTCAGGTTGCTCAGAGCCCCATACAACCTGACCTTGAATGTTTCCAGAGATGGAGCATCTACCACCTCTGTGGGCAACCTGTGCCAGTGTTTCACCATCCTCATTGTAAAAAATTTCTTCCTTATATCTAGTCTGAATCTGCCCTCTTTTAGTTTAAAACCATTACCACTTGTCCCGTTGCAACAGGCCCTGCTAAAAAGTCTGTCCCTATCTTTCTTATAAGGCCCCTTTAAGTACTAAGAGTGCTATGAGGTCTTTCTGGAGCCTTCTCTTCTCCAGACTGAACAACCCCAACTCTCTCAGCCTGTCCTCATAGGAGAGGTGCTCCAGCCCTTGGATCATCTTTGTGGCCCTCCTCTGGACCCACTTCAATAGGTCCACATCTGCTGTACTGAGGACTCCAAAGCTGAACGCAGTACTCCAGGTGGGGTCTCAAGAGAGCGGAGGAGAGGAGCAGAATCACATCTCTCACCCTGCTGGCCACACTTCTGATGCAGCCCAGGATACAGTTGGCTTTCTGGGCTGCGACTGCGCATTGTCAGCTCACATCCAGATTTTCATGCACCAGTATCCCCACGTCCTTCTCAGCAGGGGTGCTCTCAATCCCTTCATCCCCCAGCCTTTATTGATACAGGTTTTTCCAGGATGTTTCACTTGGCTTTGTGGACCCTTATGAGGTTCACATGGGCCCACTTCTCGAGCCTGTCCAGGTCCCTCTGGACAGTATTCCATCCCTCAGGTGTCAGCTGTACCACTCAGCTTGCTGTCATCTACAAACTTGCTCAGGGTGCACTCAATCCCACTGTCTATGTCATTGATGAAGATACTAAACAGTACTTGTCTCAATACGGACTCCTGAGGAACACCACTTGTCCCTGATCTCCAGCTGGACACTGAGCCATTGACCACTACCCTCTGGATGCGACCACCCAACCAGTTCCTTATCCATCGAACAATCCACCCATCAAATCCTTACCTCTCCAATTTAGAGAGAAGGATGTTGTGGGGGACCATGTCAAAGGCCTTACAGAAGTCCAGACAGATGACATCTGTAGCTCTTCCCTTGTGCATGATGTAGTCACTCCACCATAGAAGGCCACGAGGCTGGTCAGGCAAGTCTTGCCCTTGGTGAAGCCATGCTGGCTGTCTCGAATCACCTCCCTGTCCTCCATGTGCCTTAGCATAGCTTCTAGGAGGATCTGTTCCATTATCTTCCCAGGCACAGAGGGGAGGCTGACAGGTCAGTAGTTCTCAGGCTCCTCCTGTTTAAAAATGGGTGTAAAGTTTCCCTTTTTCCAGTCACCGGGGGCTTTTCTTGACTGCCATGACTTCTCAAATATCAAGAGTGGCTTGGCAACTACATCAGCCAATACCCTCAGGACTCTGGGACGCATCTTGTCAGGTTCCTTAGGCTTATATACGTTCAGGTTCCTGAGGTGGTCACAAACTTGATCTTGTCTTGCAGTGGGAGGGACTTTGCTCCCCCAGTCCCTGTCTTGCAATCCCTCCACTGGGGAGGTGTGGGAAGAGAGATTGCCAATGAAGACTGAGACAAAAAAAGTTGTTGGGTACCTCAGCCTTCTCCTCATCTATTGTTGCCAGTTTGCCAGTCTTCCTCATCAGGGCAGGTACGCTTTCTTTGAGCTTCCTTTTCTGGCTGACATACCTGTAGAAATCCTTATTATTATTATTATTCTTTGTGTCCCTCGCCAAGTTCAGCTCCAGCTGCAGCTTGGCCTTCCTGACCCCCATCCCTGCATGACCAGGCAGTGTCCTTGTAATCTTCCCAGGATACTTGTCCCTGCTTCCACTGCCTGTGCATTTCCTTCTTGCCCATTGGTTTGACCAGCAGGTCTTGACTCAGCTATGCCAGTCTCTTGCCCTCCTTTTGTGGCACCTGGGGATCGAGAGCTCTTGTGCTCTGCAGAAAGCGTCCTTAAAGATCTGCCAGCTCTATTCTGTTCCCTTGTTCCTGAGGGCAGTTTCCCAGGGGGTCCTATTGACTAACTCCTTGAACCATTGGAAGTTTGCTTTCCTAAAATTCAGGGTCCTGACTTTACCCTTCACCTGACTGCTATCCCTCAGGTCTGCAAACTCCACCCATGCATCATCAATGCAGCCCAGGCTGCCTCCAATCTTGATGTCACCAATTAGCTCACTTGCCCTTGGTGAAACATCCTAAAAAGCATTTACCGCAGGGCCCAGTATTAGTTCCTGTTCTCAAATGAAAATGTTTGCAAGTGTATGTTTAACTGTGTGCCTGTACTGTAACTTTCCAGACAGAAGTCCCCAGTTCAAGAACATTGAGGGTGCTGTGCTGATCTTTCTACCAGGTCTTGCCCATATCCAACAGCTGTATGATCTCATTTCAACTGACAGAAGATTTAACTTGCGTGACAGGTAATGCAGGTATTTTTATAAATTAAGAGTTTAACTTAGTATGTTTGTTGGGTTCTAAGGTCTGCCATTCTTGAAAAGGGAAGCTGCGAGTTATGCCTCTGAGCTGTTTGTGCTGCAAACTTACTTTTATTATCTGAAAATGATACAAGCAAAAACGACAGGTGCTTAGGAATAGTACAGTAATAATTATTTTATTTTTCAATAAACTTATCACTTGACTACTACTTTTCTACTGCTTAGGGTATGGAAACTACTGTATCTGGGGTATACCTTTCTGTAGCTTACTGTTTACATGGAAGTTACTACTTCCTGAGAAGAGATCCAGAGACAGTAACCTACCAAGAGAAACAGCATAGGCTTGTAATGACAAGGTAGTTTTGAAATTTATTTTGTAACTAAAAGTTAGCAACACAATGGCATAAAAGGAACACTTGCAGTCAAATTCTAAAGATTCACAGATGGACAGAGATGTCAAGGTCTGGAAAAGAAGGAAAGTACAAATCTCTAGCTGTTTCATCTCTGAAGGCCTTTGTTTGCTCAGGCTGGAAGTTGCTTGTGCTTATAGCTCTGTTCAGAGTTTCAGTAATGGTCCTCGTCTTGGAAGCACAATGTAAAGAACTCAGATTCATGGACACCTATGTCCCTTTTTTTTGCTAGGCTATTGATGTAAATTAACCTAGGTTTCTGCAGTAGTAGTATCCTGCATTATTACCAAGTAGAACAACAGCCCTACGAACTAATGGTGGTATCCTTTCTTGACATGATAATAAAACATTGAAGCAGACTTTCATACCCAGTCATACAAAATTTTACTCTTTCAAGTGTCCACTCTGGTTGCTTTCTCCAAACTGTTGTCATCATTCTGGTCTCATTTTTATTTTTTTTACTGTATCATAACTTGATAAGTGTATATTAATTAGTGTAATTTCTTGTTCTAGGCACAGGTTGATAGCTTTGCATTCTGTTCTTTCAACTCAAGATCAAGCAGCTGCATTTACAATACCTCCTCTTGGTATTAGAAAGGTATGATATATTTAAAAATGCAAAGTTCACTACAAAGGAGAAACTTTCTGTGTGTGCAACTCTGAATTGATTTAAAATCAAATCATACAGAATTACACAGCAACCAGTTACTTCATTGCAGTGAGAAAATCCCAGGAACAATTATTCTGATTTGGTGCTCTCTAATAGATAAAAGCGAGCATGCTGTGAAAACCTTGACAGTAATCAGACAAATTTTTAAACCTAACATTTCCCTAAGACCTTCTTTAATTGTTGCTTTCCTCTATTTTAACTATTGTTAACCAGTAACTATAGCTTTTATGTAGGAAAGTAGTATTTTACTTACTGCCGAGCTATTTAATTAAAAAGTTACCAATTTTGGCAGGTACTAGCTAGTAATTCTGATGGATTATGAAACAAAAAGTGAATGCAAAATTCTCACTTAACTTTTGATTCCTCAGTAATTCGGAAGACTAAACCATTTTCCAAGACATCTAGCTTTTAATTCTTTGTCAGATTACTTAAGGAAACATTTCTGGGCAAAAAACTTTAAACAAATTTATTCCATAATATTGATTAAAAGGATAAAAACTTAGGTAGACATCCCCTAATTCTTCTATTTATGTTATGTTACTTCTTTTCAGATTGTTTTGGCAACCAATATAGCGGAGACAGGTATTACAATACCAGATGTTGTCTTTGTAATTGATACTGGGAGAACAAAAGAAAATAGGTGAGAGTTTGATTTGTGTTGATCATACTGTAATTACTATAAATATTTGGAGTTTAGTACTGCAAGAATTTTTGCAGTTTCCTTACTAAACTGCAGTTCTTGACAAGAAATGTGCTGAGCTCATTGAACAGCTTGCACTTTAGGTACAAATTTGGGATGAATCTTTGGATTTTCAAATGGTGTGAAGAACAGCAAGGGGAGTTCATAGATGTGGAGAGTTGTGATTAAGTACTAGTTTAAAAATAAAGCGGATCCTTTTTATGCTATCTCAGTTTTTAGAAGTCACTTTTTGTCCGTTTTAAATGTGAAAAGCCCTAAAGAATGTATTATAACAATTGTGAATTGCTGGGGAGATAAAACAGTACAATAGCTCTTTCATTTTCCAATTTTTACATTTTCACTAGTGAGTTATATCCAAGGTTCTATGATGTACAGTTTCCCCCAGGTATGCTTAGTTTTCAAAACTAAATACAATATTCAAATACTATTTAGATATATTATTAATATGCTGGTATTTAAGTATACATCAAAATTTTAATTCTGAAATCTCAATGGGCACTTGCTTTACAATTTTTAAGGTATCACGAAAGTAGTCAGATGAGTTCCCTGGAGGAGACCTTTGTTAGTAAAGCTAGTGCTCTGCAACGACAAGGAAGAGCTGGGCGTGTTAGGGATGGATTCTGCTTCCGAATGTACACAAGAGACAGGTACTGTAAATTAATTTAGCAAGATTTTGTTAATCACATAAATATCTCTGTCTTTTTTCTGTGCAAAAACAAGAAGTGTTGTTGAAATTCACTTCAGTTACTGCAAACTAGAAAGATCAAACTAAAAAACCAACAAAAAAAAAACCAAACCAGAATTTGAATATCATATGAATAAAGTTATAATTTCACAATTAAAAGTTAATTTTATTCTTATTGTCTCTATGATGTAGTGGTTTGAAAAAAAAAAAAAAAAAACCCAACAAAACCAAACAAACAAAAAAAACCCCAAAAACCAAAAAGACTCATAATCAAAGGAAAAGTGCAGCACCAAAGAACTGTAGAAGATCAGTTTTTAACAACATCTACTGCCCTGCATCAAATATACACAAACCTTACCTCCTGAACTTTGAATTTTTTCTCAGACAAATCTGTAGGTTTCTGAAGTGATATCTCTATGGATAAGAGATGGGGAAATATCAAATTATGCAGCACTGCAGAATTAGTTTTTTACTGCACTGGAATAACCTCTTTTCCTGTTTGTCTGAAAGTCCAAAGCAACTTTCAGATGAGAAACAGTTAAAGTGGTTATTTCAAAATAATGAAGTGTGCATTTTAGCCACATGCAAGACTCTCAGTTTGAAAGCTATGCATTTTAAGAATTTGTTTTGAAAATCAGGGTCTTACTGCATTTCCTTCTCTTTCACTGAAACTTTTGCTTTCCAAGCTACCACACAGGCCTTAAAATCAAAGGGTGACCAGTTTACCCCTGCATTAAAACACTTGCTGCTCCCTACCTTGCCCCTCAAAAGAACATCTGCAAAGGGTGAGCATGTGAAACATGAGTTTATAAATTGAATTAAAAGATCAAATCAAATATCTGTGATTCTATGTTTTTATGATGTTGCAGGTTTGAAAGTTTCATGGAATATTCCGTTCCAGAAATACTGCGTGTGCCTTTAGAGGAATTATGCCTTCATATTATGGTATTGTTTTGGTTTTGGAGTTACTGACCCTTGTTAGCTAAAAAGGTTTGCTAGGACATCCCTAATCCAGTGTAGTTAGTGGGGCTTCTCCCACCAGGGCAGGGGGGAACCCAGTACATGTGTGTTGGAAAATCCACAGCATGCTGCTGAGTGAGAATAGCGGTTTACCTCAGAGTGACAATTCAAACTTAGTTAAATACCCTCCAAGCTGATTTTTTGCTTAAGGAAGCAATTCCATTCCCTTTCTCCCCATCCTGTGTGGGTAGGTTGTACATGGGAAAACAAGCAACCTGGCAAATTAGTGCCAGGTTAAATTGCTTGTCATCAAGTCTGCAACTCTTCTGCTCATCTGTGACCATCAGTAATACGCTTCTGTGATCAGTGGTCATGCCATATGAAGTTCTTCCAAACAATGAAGTTTCATTAACCTAATGTGGGGCACATCTGCATTCTGGGAACCAAGAGGCTGGTTTAAAGGGGAAGGAATATGGGGTTTTGATTGCAAGAAAGGCTTTCCAGTTTCCTTTGTAGCTGCTATGAAAGTTCATTATAATAAATTTTTATATTGAAATATATGCTCATTTACTCCACAGAAATGCAATCTTGGCTCTCCTGAAGATTTCCTCTCCAGAGCACTAGACCCGCCACAGCAGCAAGTAATTGGTAATGCAATGAACCTGTTGAGGAAGATTGGGGCTTGTCTGTTAAATGAGCCCAAACTGACTCCATTGGGCCAGCACCTCGCTGCCCTTCCTGTCAACGTAAAGATTGGCAAAATGCTTATATTTGGTGCTATATTTGGCTGCTTGGATCCTGTGGTAAGTAAAAAAAAAAAAAACAAAAAAAAAACAAAAAAAAACAAACAAACAAACAAAAAAAAACCAAAAAGAAACAGCAACACAAAAAAACACACACCAACAGAAAAAAACAACCAAACAAAAAATAACAAAACAAAGAAAACCACAAACAAACAACAAACCCTTATTTTTTAAAAATATTTTTTTAAAAGTATAGAAATGGTTAACTCATTACAATTAATCTGATACCTTGCAACAAGGTATTTTGAAAGGATGATGCAAGAAGTTAAAATGTTTATTTTAAGGTAAGTGCACCTGGACATCATGGAGGGGAACAATCTAAGTGTTCTTTACGGGTGGACTTAATGATCTTAAAGGTCTTTTCCAACTTAAATGATTCTATGATTCTAAACTCCTAGGTACTCTTCACAAGGGGATAGTCAGACTTGGTCTCCAGTTCTGCCGTTATGATCGCAGGCAGTGTGACACTTAGAGAAAAAGCCCTCTTACATGTGGGTTAGACCAGTCTGAATTACCCCACAGTTTGTGGGCCAAGAACATGCTGATGTAAAGTCATTGGAAATTAATTGACCTACTGTGTGAAGACCGTTGCATAGTTTACACTGTCTCCTAATACAAATGAGGAGGCAGCATGGGTATGTTTAGTTGCTGAAGACTGAAAGTTAAAATTCTTTGTTCTCTGTGTCTCCTGCTAATCTAAAGCAGTTGTTTAATGTGACCTTTATAATATCAGGTATTGCTCTGTCCTTTGACAAACCATTTCACCTAAGTTTTGAGATTTAATATTTTATCAGTGGATATAAAGCAATCTGTAAGGAATTTTTAATATAAGTAAGTTCTGAATTCTATGTGGGAGATACTTGTGGTGATAAGTTTTCCTTGAGACTTAATAGAACATAAAATAAAGTATCATTAAATATTACTGTAAAAAAAAAAAAGCAAAGCTATCTGTATGATAAACGTGTAAGCTTATAACAAAATACTCTTAAGTGATGTGTACTTCACTAATTGCAGGCAACTTTGGCTGCTGTTATGACAGAAAAATCCCCATTTACTACACCGATTGGTAGAAAAGATGAAGCAGATCTTGCAAAATCATCTCTAGCAATGGCAGTTTCAGACCATATAACAATCTACAATGCTTATCTGGGGTAAATAATAATTCTCCTGTGCTTGTAGCTAGATGCAGATAACAAGTAATGTAGTTCTGTAAAGAATTCTTGGTAAGTATCTTTTCTTTAATTGCTTGCACTTGAAGTTTTTCTCTTCCGAATAACAATAGATTACCAAATACTATAATGCAAAAAGGTAGCTTGTTTAGTACCTTATCTGTTAAGTCCTTTTAACTATGCTTGCACACATACAGAGATGTACTGTGTCTGTGTGTCCTAGTATTTAAAGTATTCTGTTTGCTGTCTGTGGTATGCGGACCTGAATATTTTGTATTTGAGAATGTACAAATGTATATATTATAAAATGATATACATTTTTTTCATTTTAGGATATTAACAGTAGTTCTTGAAAACCGTACCTAAATTTTATTTCAGCTGTCAAGACAGAAGAGTGTGATTTTTTTTTTTTTTTTTTTTTTTTGAGAGAAAATTACCTTGTGTATTGTTAGAATCTGTCAAATTTATTACAGGCATGTTCTCCAGAATGCTTAGACCAGCAGCATTCACCTCTGTTAATGCAACTGATTTCTAGTTTTCAGTGGAGAATGCTGACCAAAATGCAGTATTGCCTTTTAACTTACTACCACTTTCATATCGTTATACTCTTGATCTGATTCCTTTTGCTGTAGTAAGACAGGATTTTTTTCCTTAGGTGGAAGAGGGCTCGACAAGAAGGGGGGTATCGTGCTGAAATGACTTATTGCAGGAGAAATTTCCTTAATAGGACTTCATTGTTAACTCTGGAGGTAAACCAAATAATTATGCTCTGCACTCAAAAGTTATTTGTTAAAATTTCCCTCTAAAAATGTCATGCCCTCTTAAAGAGACATTATACCATGGTTACTATTTAGACAAGAAAAAAACGAGCAGAATGCTGGGGACTGGTGAAATGCACACCCTTACTCAAGGTATCTGTGTCTGCATTTGAGTTTTGATATGCACACTTTGTTGGTATACATCTTGGCAGTTGCTGCCATTCTCCACCAGAGAATCAAAACTTGTAAATTAGAATACTTGGATTGTGTTAATTTTTGATATAGAAGAACAGGTTGGTTAGCAGATAGTTTGAAAGATGAGCCACGAACTTTTGTAAATAGCCTTTTAATTTTGGTAAGAAAGTGTTGTAATTGGGCTTTCCTATTTAAGTTTGGGTGACTGAGCTCTCCTAAGCATCTTTTTATTTCACCTACAGGTGAGAGATTTAGTATTTTTAGTTTATATAGTACCATATATCTAAGCCTATATTCCAGGTAATGTTTTTCTCATAGAAACAGCCAGTATTCCAAAGTGATTGCAGAAAATACAAGTGTGTTTTTAGTAAGAGATTTTTTTCCCCTGGAGAACATGAATATTTGGTGTGGAGTATGTACCTTTTTAAATTCAGTTTTACTGATACCTTAATAATTTCAGGATGTGAAGCAAGAACTCATAAGGGTGGTCAGAGCAGCAGGATTCACAGCATCTACAACACAATGTGGATGGGATGGAAGTGGAGCCACACGATCCCTTTCTCTCCACGAAATAGCTCTTCTGAAAGCTGTGTTGACTGCTGGGCTGTATGACAATGTAGGAAAAATAATATATACAAAGTCTGTAGATATTACAGAGAAGCTGGCTTGCATGGTAGAAACTGCTCAAGGTAAAGCACAAGTGCATCCGTCCTCTGTAAATCGAGACTTACAGACATACGGATGGCTCCTCTACCAGGAGAAGGTAAGTGAAAATAGTGAATGTAGCTGATAGTTTCTGTAAAGGTGGAGTTATCCCTCTAATATCAAATAACATACTCCAGTGTAAAGTATATCTGAATGTCTTGTTCATCTCAAGAGTCTTTAATATCTAATGATCCTAAAGTCCATAAAAATGAGTCAACTGTGTGCTGAAGAAAAAGTTAAGGCTGAACATCATCAACAAGTCTGTTCATGGTGTAACTCATACCTTGGTGCGTCATTTAAATTAGTAGTATCATTGACTTTGTTAATACAGTGCTGTTGGTTTTAATATCACTTTAAGCAGTAATATGTAGTAGTAACACTTTAAATCGTGCTTTTTCTTTTTTACTGTTCAAAGCAGGCTCTAAGGTTTTGAAACTTCATACAGGCCTTGCATATCTCCAGTAATAACTTAAAATGAAATAACCGGTTCTGCAATTGACTGCTGAACTTCCTAAGTGAATTGTGCTTTTTTTTTTTCCTGTCACTTTCTTCCCCCTCACAACTGAAAATTTTGTCAGCTATTTGCTAAATTCAAGCGTTTATATTTGTTACACTTCTGGTACAACAAAACCTTGACAGCAGTTTCTTAATGGCCAACTTCATGATAGCGAAGCAGGAAATTAATTGGACTTCTTAATGTGTATAAAGTGATAGTATATTTCGGAGAGCTGAAAATATTTCTTCCCCCCAAGAACCTTGTAGTGTAAAGGCAAGACAGCAATTAAGGTGGGGAGTTTACTCTGTGAACAGTTGAACAAACAAAGCCTGCGCTTCCGTGTGAAGATGCACTTTTTATTTCCTTTCTTCCCTCTACAACTCCTTCCCATCCCATTTCACCTTTATCTGTGAGAGGCTCCAAAGCCAGAAATAACATATGCTGAGCCCCATAACTTACTGTGTGTACATGTCTACACATGTGCCCACACTTAAGCATGTATGCTGTGCATTTGTGGATAGATTTACAAGCAAGCTGCTACTAAGAAGAATGTATACCGGAAGAGTTTTACCTGCCTTTTACTTCAGTGGGTTTATTAATTTTATTGTCTCTTCTCCGAATAGCAGTAGACCAACATTTGCTTTCTGTTTGAATTTTTAGCAAGAAAATTGTTACTTTAGCTAATTTCCTAGTAGTGTATAAGCCTGTCATTTACCTCGAGGTGATGTATTTTATGTGGTCTAGGGCAGACAAATTGCCATTAGTTGTTCTGTGTACAATGATTTGTGTTGATTGGATCTTAAAAGGAAAAAAAAAAGTGTATTTTTTTGCTTTTAAAAGTAGCAATCAAATTTGGTGTTATAGATTTTTATGTGGTTTGAGGAGGGGGTTTCTGTTGTTTTTAATGCTTGTGTTTGTTTATGTGCAGGTGAGGTATGCTAAGGTGTATTTGAGAGAGACTACTTTAATATCGCCCTTTCCCATTTTGCTTTTTGGTGGGGATATAGAAGTCCAGCATCGGGAGCGTCTCTTGACAGTTGATGGCTGGATCCATTTTCAGGTGTGTTGGAACAATAACTACCTTTTGTGTTTCTGTGGGATTTTGTATTACACTATGTACAAGCTTAATTCAGAACACTATATATGTGGGACAAAGGCAAGAGGAAAGAAGGAGGAGAGAATTAAAGGAAATTATGGGAAACTTGTATACATGTAAGGAGATCTTAGCAAATCACACTCGAAAGTGTAGGTTTGTAATATGTGACTTGTAACAAATCAGTTCCTTCTCTCTTCCTGAAGACAGTCAGTGTTATTTCAGAAAAGGTATTTGAAATAGACATAGACTAAACCATGTTTTATAGAGCTGGTACTGAAAGCAGACGAGTGTGCTATTTTATATGACCCTTTCCTACAATCTTATAACCATGGCAGTACATATTTAACTCTAAAGTTATATTTATTTTGCTTTATAGCCCAAACAGAATTATTTTGGGCAAGAAAAAAAATCCAAATGGAAAATGCTTGTTTGCTTGGGTTTGGGGTGTTACAGTTTTTTGTTTGGGGTTTTTTCTTTCCAGGTGAAGAAGTTTTATTTGGGAATGGGAAAACTGAATGCATTTTCTTAGCGTATTTTTGCAGAGTTGAAACTGGCGATATGCCAAAATACTCTGTAAATTCTGTTAAATGGCAAATGTTGGCTTTTGCTAGCTTGCCAGCTACTTCATTACAATTTTCTGTGCTCCAATGGGTCCTGTGTTACACTAAAGGAAGACTGGAAGCTACAAAACACTTTAGTTTTCTTGCACTGTGCTGATGCAAGCAAGCAACCATCTAATTGAATTCACTGGTTATTGTGAATACAGAATTTTAAAAAGCAGCTCACTTTTGAGTTTGTTGGAGAACTTATTATGATCTCTCAGTGGCTACAGGTTGGCTGGGCTGATTACATCTTGTAGTGTACTTCAGAATTTCTGGTTTTCTACTGAAATGCTAAGCAGAATATGTTGCATTTTGTTCTTTTTCCATAATAGCTACTTATTGTACCACAGGCAGTATGTATATAAATGAAATAAAGACTGGAACAGGGAAGGAGGGATAAAATGAAAGATTCCTGGAAAGGGCTTCAGCTTTAGATATCCAAATTTGTAGTGGGATTTGTGATTGCTTTCTCAGGAGGCCAGGCAGACCTCCTGAGAGAGTAATGTATAGATATTTCAGGTATAAATTAATTTGTACTTTTATGCCTTGGAAAAAAGCAATTAGACTAAGTAGGATATTGGTAAATTATTAATTTCCCCCCTATGCTGGTTGTTCATTATATGTGTGGGAACATATTCTGAGTTACCCTTCCCAGCTGCTGTTTTTTAGGCTGTGATGCTACAAAAAACAGATGCTTAAAGCTAAGAGGGCATAATGTAAGACCAGTCATTTCATGAGTATGCTACCCATATGCTTAGAATTATGTATATGCATCATGCTTGCACGAGTCTTGTTATAAACTTCAATTTATTTGTAAGGTAATCTTTTAATCTGTGTTTTGGTGTATGTCTGAGTAATGCAAATATTGGTCTTCTCTGTTCTTTATAGGCTCCTGTAAAGATAGCAGTAATTTTCAAACAGCTGAGAGTTCTCATTGAATCTGTTTTAAAGAAGAAACTTGAGAATCCTAAAATGTCACTTGAAGGTAATTTTATTACTGCATTGCTGACATTATATATTTGTTAAACGGACCTTGTGGCAAATCTGAGGAAGTGTTAGTACACTGCTTCCTTACCCAGTAGGGTTAGTGTGACCTGAATATCATTCCAATCTCTTGAGAGACACCCAAAAAGTCAGTACTAATTCTACATGTATTATGTGGTTCACCGCAAATGTATGGAGATGTGCACAACTGCTGTTTTAAAGATATCCCTGGTAACAACATTCAAGGTAGTGGTAGTGGTGAGGTATGCATCTCATCACACACAATCTTACTTCTGTTTTGAACCTCAGATATGGATGAATTTTACATGTTATGCAAGTTGTCTTGCAACTTAGGTAAATGATGGGGAACTGCATGTTGACCCCCAAATTATGAGAGAGAAGTGCACAATTTAAACTTACAACACTGGATGCTCAGAAGAATATTGTAGGTGGAGAGGAAGGAAGGAAGTTCTGGTATGCTTAACCCATCATTTTTTTCAGTTTCTTTTGTGAAATACTGAAATGGCCACAACCGCCTTGTTGAGTAATTTTATAAACTTTCTAATGATGTACTGTGGACATACTGTTTGCCCTTTTTGCTTCGCAGATGGCAATCACTTGTCTTGTTTTTGAGTCTGGCATAGCCTAAAACTTAAAGTCTTAAAGTTGCTGAAAGCTAGACTTGTCTTCTGATTTTTCTTGGGTTTTGGGAATCAATTTTTAAGCTCGCTCTTTTCCACTCACTGTGATTGTTTTCTTTCCTAGATGACGAGGTCTTACACATCATCAAAGAACTGATAAAAACGGAGAATGGTAACTGAAAGCAATAACAAACCAGAGCTTCAGTAATGGCAGGGGAAATATGCACTCCAACAGTAACTGAAAGTATTTAAACGCTTAGTGTGGTTGATACCAGCCATGATGTGGAAACACTGTATGATTTTTGCATAGAAATTACCTTTATCCTTCTTAAAGATGAAGATCTAATATGTTTAGCTTTTACAATACATCTGGTGCCATTTGTCTGACTGTTCTGTCTGATGGATGGAAACAGTTTCTTTTCAATATAAAAATGTCTGTGGCCAATTATTTTCTTTTTTTTGTTTAATGTACTGTCGTGGTTCTGGCAGGGGATAGGCTTAACTTCCCCAAGGATCTGGCATGGGACACAGGTATTTCATACTATGTAGTGCCATGCCCGGTCTATAGGGGGGAGCCAGCCAGGGGAAGGGGCAGGAAGTCTTGTGGTTCTTTGTTGCCAGCTGAGGCCAAAACCACAGTCCTTTTTGGCACCTAACATGGGGTGAGAAGGGTTGAGATAACAGATCTGACCAGAGCTTGTTAAACTGAATTTGTTATGTGCATTTCTCATATTAGTCAGATAGTTGCTGGTTACAATGTTGCTTTGTTTGTTTGCATGGCTGTGTTATGTAAATTCTTACATGCCCTCTGTACTCCCTATGATGCTGCTTATTACCTCTGGGAGAGGGATCAGGATTACCATTCTGCTGTCCTGTGTAGTATCAACTTATGATATAACATCACTGTTCAGGCAGTTATGTTGGGGTGTTTATGCTGTCCTGCCCATACCTTGGGCACAGTCTCTCGGAATTTATTAATAATCACACTCAATTTATGGGGCAAACAAGGGGGGGATACTTTTGCCAGCTGTTTTGCCTCCCTTTTCTCCTTTGGGCAAGGTATGACAGCTTTTGAGAATTTCGAATATCCTCGGGATGCTCAAACCAGCATGGTCCTGTTGCTATGTGTCCTGAATGTGTTTCGGGTCTTGTTTAGGGTTAAACAACTATTTAAGACTACCACCCAGAGATCTGCCCTGAGGCTGGATAGTCACGGGTGGCATGGGATGTGGAAGAGTATGAGCAGGTATCTAGAGGAGGTGCCTCACCTCCAATGGTTTGGAATTTCACCCCTGAGCAACTACAGGACCCCTATAAAGTGACAGAACATTTGAAAGGAAGATGCTGTGGCTATTCCAGAGAGGCACAGCTTACCATACTGTGCTGGGCCCTGGCCAGTAGCTACCAAACACTGCGCAGTATTATGCAGACCCTCAAGGGAAAGAGGGGGAAATCAGACCGGCAGACAGTGCAGCTACTCTAACCCCGGTGGCAGGCACTGCAGCTCAACCAGACAACCAGCCTATGCCAGTATCAGTTGCTCCTATACAGAGGAAGAAATACAGTAGGCTTAGTAAGGGTTGACAATGAATGAGGGCCATCACAAGAACAGGAGGAAGAAGGTATCCAGTACCTGAGGGAATTACCCATGCAGGAGATGATTTACTATGACCCAGATAATGTGCAGTTACCCACAGATCCTCTTGAAGTCTAATGCACATGGCCCATATGGTGGAAGTTTGTAGGGAGCGCACTGTTGTTGTATGCCATCTCCTTGGCAGTGATGGAATGGAAGGGCAAAGAGGAACCAACAGTGGATAAGGTGGCTGGTTGACTCTGGCAATTTGAAGAAAGTATCTCTTCTCCCCTCGTTTCAACTGTGGAGAAACTGTCCCAGAAGGTCCAGCAACTTGAAGAGAATATGTCCTGCTCCCCACCTGTACCGGCCAGTATCTCAGTTATTAGGAGCAGGCATTTCCCTACTTGAGAGAGAGTATAGCGTAACATCACGAGGCACCCTGTGGTTTTACCTGTAAGACCACAGAGAGGACATGAGGAAGTGGGATGGACAAGCTACCTCGATCCTACAGGCACGGGTACTTGAGTTGGAAGGAAGAACAGTCACAACAGAGGATCCCTCCAGGAAAAGTGCTATTCCAGTTTCCAGCAGACAGCTCCCCAGAGAGTAGAAGGCCTGATGCTACTTCTGATCCTCTTGAAGGGCATTCCAAGTAGTTTCTGCAAGAAGTGATTAACAGATACTATGACCAGGATTAGAGGGGCCCTGCCTCCAGCCAGGTGAGGGAAAGGGACAACTGGGTTTATTGGACTGTGTGGATTCGACATCCTGGCACATCAGAGCCACAGGAGTATAAGGCTTTAGTGGATACTGGTGTGCAGTGTACCCTAATACCATCAAGTTAAAGGGACAGAACCCATTTGTATTTCTGGAGTGACAGGAGGATCCTGACAGTTGACTATTGGAAGCTGAAATGAGCCTAACTGGGAATGAGTGGCAAAAGCATTCCATTGCGACTGGCCCAGAGATTCCGTGCATCCTTGGCATAGACTACCTCGGGGTGGGTTACTTCAAAGACCCAAAAGGGTACTGGTGGGATAGCTGCCTTGGAGGCAGACGAAATTAAACAGCTGTCTACCTTGTCTTGTCTCTTGGAGGACTCTTCTGTGGTAGGGTTGTTGAGAGTCAGAGAACAACAAGTGCCGATTGCTACCACAATGGTGCATCACCAGCAATATCGCACCAACCGAGACACTCCGATTCCCATCCATAAGCTGATCCGTCAACTAGAAACTCAAGGAATGATCAGCAAGACCCTTTGATGCTTTACTGGTCCCATATGGCCAGTGTGAAAATCTGATGGAGAGTGGAAGCTAACAGTGAACTATAGTCACCTGAATGAAGTCACACTACTGCTGGTGCTGCTGTGCTGGACATGCTAGAACTTCAACAGGAACTGGAGTCAAAGGCAGCCAAGTGGTATACAACATTCGATATTGCCAATGCATTCTTCTCAATTCCTTTGGCATCAGGGTGCAGGCCACAGTTTGCTTTCACTTTGAGGGGTGTCCAGTTATACCTGGAATCACCTCAGAGGTGGAAACACAGCCCTACTATTTGCCATGAATTGATCCAGACTGCGCTGGAACAGGGTGAAGCTCCGGAACATCTGCAGTACACTGAGAAGATCATCATATGGGGTAACACAGCAGAAGAAGTTTTTGAGAGAGGGAATAAAATAGTTTGAATCCTTCTGAAAGCTGATTTTGCCATAAAATGAAGTAAGGTCAAGGGACCCACACAGAAGATCCAGTTTTTAGGAATAAAATGGCAATATGGATGGTGCCAGATCCCAATGGATGTGAACAACAAAACAGCAGCTCTGTCTCCACCGACTACTAAAAAGGAAATACAAGCTTTCTTAGGCATTGTGGGGTTTTGGAGGATGCATATCCCAAATTACAGTCTGATTGTGAGCCGTCTCTATCAAGCGACCTGGAAAAGGAACAATTTTAAATGGGGCTCTGAGCAATGACAAGCCTTCAAACAAATTAAGAAGGAAATAGTTCATGTAGTAGCCCCGGGGCCAGTTTGGGCAGGACAAGATGTTAAAAATGTGCTCTACACTGCAGCTGGGGAGAATGACCCTACCTGGAGCCTCTGGCAGAAAGCACCAGGGGAGACTTGAAGTCAACCCCTGGGGTTTTGGAGTCATGGATACAGAGGATCCGAAGCCTGCTATAATCCAACTGAAAAAGAGATATTGGCAGCATATGAAGGGGTTTGAGCTGCTTTGACAGTGGTTGGTATGGAAGCATAGCTCCTCTTGGCACCTCGACTCCCAGTGCTGGGCTGGGTGTTAGAAGAAAGGGTCCCTGCCACACATCATGCAACTGATGCTATGTGGAGTAAGTGGATTGCACTGATAACACAGCAAACTCGAATGGGAAACCCCAATCGCACAGGAATACTGGAAGTGATCGTGGACTGGCCAGAAGGCAAAGATTTCAGAATATCACCAGAGGAGGAGGTGTTGCGTGTGGAAGAGGCCCCACCGCATAATAAATTACCAGAAAATGAGAAGAAACATGCCCTGTTCACTGATGGGTCCTGTTGCATTGTAGGGAAGCATTGGAAGTGGAAGGCTGTTGTGTGGAGTCCTACAGAACGAGTTGCAGAAACCAGTGAAGGACAAGGTGAATTGAGCCAGTTTGCAGAGGTGAAAGCCATCCAGCTGGCTGTGGACACTGCTGAACAAGAAAAATAGCTGGTACTTTACCTCTATACTGATTCATGGATGGTGGCAAATGCTCTGTGGGGGTGGTTACAGCAGTGGAGGCAGAGCAACTGGCAGTGCAGAGGCAAACCCATCTGGGCTGCTGAACTGTGTCAAGATATTGCTGCCTGGCTAGAGAATCTGGTTGTGAAAGTACATCATGTAGATGCCCATGTATCTGAGAATCAGGCCACTGAGGAACATCAAAACAACCAGCAGGTGCATCAGGCTGTTAAGATTGAAGTGGCTCAGGTGCATCTGGACTGGCAACACAAGGGTGAATTATTCATAGCTCAGTGGGCATCAAGGAAGAGATGCAACATATAGATGGGCTTGTGACTGAGGGGTGGACTTGTCCATGGACACTATTGCACAGGTTATCCATGAATGTGAAATGTGCTGCAATTAAGCAAGCCAAGTGGTTAAGCCCTCTTTGGTATGGAGGACGATGGCTACAATATAAATATGGGGAGGCCTGGCAGATTGATTATATCACACTCCCACAAACCCGCCAAGGCAAGTGCCATGTGCTCACAGTGGTGGAAGCAACCACTGGGTGGCTGGAAACATACCCTGTGCCACATGGCACTGCCCAGAACACTATCCTGGGCCTTGAAAAGTAAGTCTTATGGTGACATGGCACCCTAGAGAGAATTGAGTCAGACAATGGGACTCATTTCTGAAACAGCCTCATAGACACCTGGGCCGAAGAGCATGGCATTGAGTGGGTGTACCACAGCCCCTGTCATGCCCCAGCCTCTGGGAAGATCGGAGAATACACCAGACTGTTACAGACTACACTGAGAGCAATGGGTGGTGGGACCTTAAAACAAGGAGGTGATTGGTGACAGCCAGCATGGCTTCACCAAGGGCAAGTCATGCCTGACAAATTTGGTGGCCTTCTACGAAGAGGTTACAGTGGCAGTGGACAAGGGAAGACGAACTGATGTCATCTACTTGGATTTGTACAAAGTGTTTGACACTGTCCTACGTGTTATCCTGGTCTCTAAATTGAAGAGACATGGATTTGACAAATGGACCACTCAGTGGATAAAGAACTGGCTGGAAAGTCGCACTCAAAGAGTTGTGGTCAACAGCTCGATGTCCAAGTGGAGAGCAGTGACGAGTGGCATTCTTCAGGGGTCGGTACTGGGGCCTGTACTGTTCATCGTCTTTGTCGGCGACATGGACGGTGGGGCCGAGTGCACCCTCAGCAAGTTTGCCGATGATACCAAGCTCTTTGGCGAGGTAGACACGCTGGAGGGGAGGGATGCCATCCAGAGGGACCTGGACAGGCTGTAGATGTGGGCCCAAGGCAACCTCATGAAGTTCAACAAGGCCAAGTGCAAGGTCCTACATCTGGGTCGGGGCAATCCCAAGCACAAATACAGGCTCGGAGGGGAATGGCTGGAGAGCAGCCCTGAGGAGAAGGACCGGGTGTGCTGATTGACGAGAAGCTCAACATGAGCCAGCAATGTGCCATCACAGCCCAGAAGACCAACCGTGTCCTGGGCTGCATCAGAAGTATGGCAGCAGGGCAAGGGAGGTGATTCTGCCCCTCTGCTCCACTCTCGTGAAACCCCACCTGGAGTAATGCATCCAGCTCTGGAGTCCCCAACATAAGAAGGACATGGACCTGCTGGAGCACGTCCAGAGGAGAGCCACGAGGATGATCCGAGGGCTGGAGCACCTTTCCTATGAGGAGAGGCTGAAAGAGTTGGGGCTTTTCAGCCTGGAGAAGAGAAGGCTCCAGGGAGATCTTATTGCAGCCTTCCAGTACCTAAAGGGGGCCTACAGGAGAGCTGGGGAAGGACTTTTTACTCGGGCATGTAGCGACAGGACCAGAGGGAATGGCTTTAAACTGGAAGAGGGTAGGTTCAGATTGAACATTAGGAAGAAGTTTTTCACTTTGAGGGTGGTAAGGCCCTGGAACAGGTTGCCGCGAGAGGTTGCTGCGGCCCCATCCCTGGAGGTGTTCAAGGCCAGGCTGGATGTGGCCTTGGACAACCTGGTCTAGTGGGAGGTGTCCCTGCCTATGGCAGGGGGGTTGGAACTCGATGATCTTCAGGGTCCTTTCCAACCTTTCAACCTTACCGTTCTATGATTGGGATACACATTTAGCAAAAGCCACCTGGTTAGTTAACACCAGGGGATCTGCCACTTGAGCTGGCCCTGCCCAATCAAAACTTCCACTTACAGTAGAAGGGGACAAAGTCCCCGTACTGCACATGAATAATATGTTAGGGAAAACAGTCTGGGTTCTTCCTGCCTCAGGCAAAGGCAAACTCATCCATGGGATTGCTTTCACTCAAGGACCTGGCTGCACTTGGTGGGTGATGTGGAAGGAGGGGGAGGTCTGATGTGTACTTCATGGGGATCTGATTTTTGGGTGAGAATAGCCCATGAATCAAATTGTATGATGTTAATTGCTAAATAACCCTGCCACTGTATGTCATCATTACTGTAATTGCTATCAATTGTACCACACTGAGAATCACCCAGACTAATGACAGATGGACATTGATGGAACGGAGTAAAGTGCAGTGGGAATGGGATCAGAACTGACCTCAGCAGCTGGCACCCAGCAATTTCCTTGAGATTGACGTCTTCCATCTGTGAACTGTGGGCATGGGTCGGGCCGGGTATACCAGCCGTGAGCTCTGAATACAGCATGCAAAAGTCCAACACTACACACCATCTCACCTGCCCTGAGAGACTGCTCTCACAGGTGGAGCCCAAAGTCATGGACTAAAGGAACTCATGGGACACAACAGAAGGATGGCCATAGACTATGGGAATTAAATTTGTGTGTGTATATATGTACATATATATATGAGACAGGGAAAAGTGGTGATAATTAATTTGGAACTGTAAGATCTGGGCATGATGTAGATGGTATAGAATAAGAGGTGGATAATGTCCTTGTTCTGGCAGGGATGGGGTTAATTTCCTCAGGGATCTGGCCCAGGACACAGGTATTCCATACCATGTGAGCTGTGCCCAGTCTATAGGGGGAGCTAGCTGGGGGAGGCGGCAGAAAGTCACTGCTGGATCGGGCTGGGGCTTCCTGGGTCCTGTGGGCGAGTGGTGGTACTGTAATCACATTTGTGCATTCCTCTATTGGTGTTATTGTTGTTTTTCTCTTCCCTTTGCTGTTCTGCTAAACTGCCTTTATCTCAACCCACGTTTTGCCTTTTTCTTCCAATTCTCCCCCGCACCTGTGGGGGTTGAGCAAGTGGCCGCGTGGTTCTTTCTTGCCAGCTGAGGCCAAAACCACAACATGTACTAATCATACCATCACTGGTGGTGCAGACTATAGGAATTATTAAAGATTGGGTCCTGAATCTCAGTTGAGTAGAATTCCATTAAATGTGTGCAAACAGAAGACAAATGTTTCTTATGTGATTTTCCTAAGTGGTAATTTATTTTTTTTTTAATCTATGAGTTTACAGTATTAAAGCAATATATCTTACAGATGTCTTCACTTTTCTGTTTGGTTTACATTAAGAATGTGCTTTATAAGAAGATAGTATGGACTGCTGTGAACAGGTGCTCAGCTGGATAAGTGTACTGACCAGCAGTCCCTCCCCAGTCCTCTCACACTTGTTCCTCCCTGTTCACCCTGATGCGTCTCTCCCTGCTGTTGTAAAAAAGTTTTGCTGTTGCTTTCCTTTGTTAAATTTTGTACAGCAAGCCCCCTCAAATGATGATCATGTTTTTTTTCCCATTTTATTGATCAAACTTTGGGTTGACCCTCTCCATGGCTATACCAGAGCAGTTCCTCTGGCTCATCAACCAGTGGCTGAAGCCTTCTGGTCTTCATTATTCTCCCTTATCACTTGCTCACAATGTTCCTTATTTCTTTTATACTGAATATTCCTTAACCAGATAACTCGGTGAACTAGATGCTTTTGCATTCCACCTATCCACACCATTTACAATTGTGAAGTGAAATTTTTGGATCACAACTCAGCTTTCAAGAATGAAGAAAATTTTGGGAGGGAGGAGATTTCGCCATTAAACACCTGCAGTCAAGTAGGAACTCTGTATGTACAGGCAGAGGCATAGTGCAGAAGATAATTTTTCTTTACTCTGAAAAATACAGATTTCATATGGCAGAGGTTAATAGTGTCCAGAAAGGGCACTGAGGAAAATGCATGAAAATGCAAATGCATGGAGCTGTCCAGTTAGATTGTCATAGCAGAACTGGTACTGCTGCACTAAGAGAGAAACGTAAGCTTGAAGTGAACCAGCTTGTGTGCGTTACCCTACACTCCGTTCTGGAAGAGGCAGTAGTTAGTAGTTTGCGAAGAACTCTGAGGGAAAAGTGATCATGTCTGTTATCCTTTTATGAATTGTGCAAACTAGTGATAGTCCTGGCTTCCCAGAAGAGCCAGGAAGTGCTTTTTTTTTTTTTTTAATTCCAAAGTATACATCATTTACGCAAAGAAGCATTTAAACAGTTAAATTTTGATCTTAAGACCTGGATTTTGCCCTCGGTGTTCCCAGCCATATTATTCTTTCACGTCAGAGGCATAGAATAAAAACTTGCAAACTTCATTCCTTGAAGATAAAAATTAAATCTGCACCCTAAACAATTTCCTAGATTTTGTTCTAGTTGAGGTCTTTTATTTATCTCCTTTGCAAACATGAATTAGAAATACATTTCAGTAATTCAAGAATTAACTTTGGATTTGAATTTTGCATATCAGTTATTGGTTTTAAATGGCTAAATCCTAGTGAAAGTGTTAATGTCCTTGACTTTTCTCTTATTTAACTGTGATGAATAGAGGGGTTTTGTTCCATTTATGTATGGTATTGTTGAAATTCAGAGGCTTTTTTTGTGTTCCTTTAGCATGCCCTGCTTTGTAATCTTTTTAAGTAATAGCTTCTTTCAGTTGTTATTAAGGGGTTATATTGTAGTAACTTGGAAATTGCACACTCTCCTGAGTGAGCAAGTCTTCTGCAAAACAGATCACACTGTGGTGTACAGATAAGCACAGTTATCTTAACATTAAAAATAAAGACTACGGTGGCTTTCTGCTTCTGCAGTGTACTTGCGCAACTTTTGTGCCTGTGCTCTTTTGGGTGGATGAATCTTCTCTTTTGTTCAATTTATTTAATAAATAACTTCTGTTAACACCTTTGTGTTACTTTTCTCAAAGCATTTGTCAGACACAAGCCCAGTATCGCTGGATCTTTCTCACTGTAGTAACAATGCTGCTCTTCAGGCTGTACTTTTTTTTTTTAAAGGCAGCATGTCCTGCTGGTCTCTGTACCCTCTCCTTGAAGAGGATTTCTGGCTGTTGCCGTTCAAGCCACCGAATTCCCACCATCTCTCTTTTGCTGCTGGGGTCATAGACTGCTTGAAGCTCTTTTGCCTTTTCCCCATTGACACCTTCCCCATTGCTTGACCCAGAAGGTCTTTCCTCATCTATAGTGGACTTGATCAATGCCTCATACACCCAGATCATATAGGATAAAATAGTCACGTCTGGCCTCAACTCTGCCTCTGTAAACCAGTGGTCACAGTGCAGGAACATTTTGATTTCCCTCCATTTGGCTGTTTAAAACAGTGCTCTGTCGTGCAAATTGTCCGTGGAACCAGGTCCCAAACCGCCCAGAGAACTCCAGTCTTCCCCCTATCTCCCCAGGTGTATTTGTGCTGTATTTCCCGGTGACCTCAAATGCAAGGAGCAACTTGTGGCTGTTAAAGCTCACTGGGCGCTGGATGCTAGGAGCCGGGGAGCCGTTTATTTTAAGTAGTGGCAAAACGGCAGACGCAGCAACTTCAGCCGGCTGGGTTCGGGCTCTGCCGCGAGCGGTTTTAGGGCACTTCTGCCCGGTTTGCTCTCCCCGCCCCTCCCGGCGGAGGCTCGGCGCCCTCCTCTGCTGGAAGGCGTTAGGGAACAGACGGGCGTTTTGGTATACCCGGTTCCTTTCCGGCCCGGCTGCGGATTTTGTTTTGGAGACGACGCTCCCGGCTGTGCGCCCTCCCCCGTGGGGGAGGCGGCGGGGGGAGGGGGGCAGTGGTGGTGCCCGGCGGGAGGCGGGCGGCCATGGCCCCCGGGGCCGCCCCGCCGCTCAAATAGCCGCAGCCGCGCCCGGCGGCGGAGACGGAACGGTCGTCTCCCGCCATGGTAACGGCGGCGAGCGGGCGGTGCGGCGGCGGCAGCCCGCAGCGGCGGGGTCCCGCTCGCTCTCCCGGCCGCTGCCCGCAGCGACCCGTGCGGCGGCGGCGGCGGCGACCGGGGACAGTGGCGGCGGCGGCGGCGGCGGTGGGGGAGAGCCAACAGGAGCTGCAGGCTTTCCGCGACTACGGGGAGAGCTGGTACCGCTCCCGCAAAGGGCTGGAGAGCCGCTTCCAGCCGCGGGAGCCGCTCGCCCGGCAGCCGCAGGTTGGGGGGCGGGGGGGGAAAAGCGGGGACGGCGGCGGGGGACGGGCGGGGGTAGCCCCGGTGCCGGCCCCGCCTGACCCCCCCCTCCCGGTGCCGCAGGTGACGGCGGAGGCGCGCTGCAAGCTGGTGAGCTGGCTCATCCCGGTGCACCGGCACTTCGGCCTCTCCTTCGAGGCGCTCTGTCTGGCCGTCAACATCCTCGACCGCTTCCTCGCTACCACCCCCGTGGCCGCCGACTGCTTCCAGCTCCTGGGGGTGACGGCGCTGCTCATCGCCTGCAAGCAGGTAGGGCGGCCCCGGAGCCCGGCTGCCCCGCCGCCGGCCTCTCTGCAGCCCTCCTCGGCCACCCCGAGCGGCTGCGGCGCCAGCTCAGCCCCAGCCGGGCCGGGCTCCGCAGCCTTTTCCCCCTCCCCGCGCTGCTCCCCGCTCCCGGCTGCAGCATCCCCTCCTCTGTGTCGTGTGTGTGTGTGTGTGTGTGTGTGTGTGTGTGTGTCCGGCAGGTGGAGGTGCACCCCCCCAGCGTGAAGGAGCTCCTCGCCCTCTGCTGCGGCGCCTTCACCCGCCAGCAGCTCCGCAACCTGGAGTGCATCGTCCTGCACCGCCTGGGCTTCGACCTGGCGGCGCCCACCGTCAGCTTCTTCCTGGAGCACTTCAGCCAGGTGCGGCTGCAGGCGCGGGGGGCCGACGCGGGGGAGGCGGCGGACGCCCGCAGCCTGGCAGGGGGGGTGGCCGAGCTCAGCCTGGCCGACTACGCTTTCACCAAATACTCCCCCTCCCTGCTGGCCGCCGGCAGCCTGGGGCTGGCGGACCGGCTGCTGGGCCACCGCAGGCCTCTGGACCTGCGGGTCAGCGGCTACCCGGAGGGGCTCCTGCGGGATTGCATGGAGCAGCTGCAGCTCTTGGTGTCCCTCAACGGGCAGTCCCTGCCGCTCCTCCTGCCCCCGGAGGTGGCCCAGAAGTGCCCCTGGCTGCGGGGCGGCCGCTGAGTGCGGGGTGGGGGGTGGGGGCGGGGGGCTAACGGCGAGGCCATCCCGTCATTCGTACCTCCAGCCACCGTGGTGTCTGCCTCGGCCCTGAGCCGGGATGGTTCCGGGATGGCTCCTCGTCTGTGCTCCGTAGAGTTGATGTAGGGTCTGATCAACTAAGCATTACTGTAATTTTTGTAAAGGTTTAAAAATCGGGTCACGTTTCGCGCGTGATGTTACTGTATGTCCGTTGCACTGTCCCTTTGCTGTTTTTTAAAATCCAGCATGTAAATAATATACAAAATCTCAAGTACTGTATTATTTATTTGGAGGATGGTCCGAAAAGGTGATGATAGCAGGACCAAATGAACGTTGAATAAACTCATTTCTACTTGTCACCTGTATTTGTTTATTTGCTGGTGGTGGGCGTACACAGATGGGAGAGGAAACACATTGGCACAGAACGAGTTCACCCCAACAGTTAACTTCAGCCCCTCCCCAAATAATTATGCCCAGTGGTGTCATTCCTCATTTCAAAAAAAAAGAAAAAAAAAAACAAAAACAACAAACAAAATATTAGGCACTGACCTAAGCGTAGGAAAACACAACGCTAAATAATAAAACAGCAAGTTACTATTTTTCCAGCAGGTCTGTAACCCAAGTGCATATTCCTAACCAAGTTGGCATTGGGGAAGAAAACAGTCATAATATAAAATATTTTATTCATTTTGTTGCCTGTGTATTTGCACACAGAAGTGATGTGAAAAGAGCATATGCACATCCAAAGTTGCCCCCGGAGGTGCTCGCCTTGCAGGGCAGCAGGGAACGGGCGAACGGCAGCTTGGTCAGCGCTCCGAGCCCCGCCTGGCGTCGGGTATTCAAGGGCAGAACGAGCAAAACTTACCCAAACCGGCAGAAACTACCTACAAGCCCGTCACAGGAGGCGAAGAGTCACTTTATCTTCCGCCAGCCGCGTCGGTGATTTCAGCGGGGCTCGGCGCAGCAGCCGGGGGGGGCGGCGGGAACCTTCTCCCGGTGGGGGACCCTCTCCCAATGCGGGGCTCAGTAAAGCCGCCGGTTGGTTTCTTTTTTTTCTGCCCCCTGCCCCCCGCCCCCCTTACGCTTCCCTCGCCGCCGGCCCTTAGTTCTGGCATTTAATATTTTAATTTAATAATTTAATAAATATCCTTAAAAAAAAAAAAAAAAAAAAAAAAAAAACCAGCCCAGCCCGCAAGCCGACGCCCACAAGCGTCCCGGCAGGGACCCGGGGGGGTGGGAGGGAGCAGGAACTGAGGTGCTGGCGGGGGGGGGCGGCCGCGCCTCTCCTCTCCTCGGTTTTCCCTCCGGGACAGACCCCTCGGCCCGCCCCGACTCCGCGGGCGCGGGGAAGGGCTCCGCGGGCGCGGGAGCCGCCGGCGCGGCCCGGGGAAGGCGGCGGGAGGTTTCCGCGCCCCGGCGGAGGGGAGGCGGGCGGGCGGGCAGCCCCTGGCATGGCCCCGGCCCCCCGCGCCCCTGCCCGCGGGGCGGCGCCGAGCGGGGCGCGGGGCGGAGGGCGCTCGCCGGGGCCGGTGCCGGGACCAGGGCCGGTGCCGGTGCCGCGGCGGCAGGATGGAGCAGGGCGGCCGCCGCCGGGCTTTCGGCAGCATCTGCCCCAACAGGGTGCAGGGGCCGCCGGTCCGCCTCGCCAAGAAGCCAGCCCGGCCCGGCGGGGGGGCGGCGGGGACTCCCCCGGCCGCCCCGAGCCCTCGAGCGCCCCCGCCCCGCCCGCGACGCAGCGGCCCCCCGCCGGCCCCCGCCGCAACCCCCCTCGGTGAGTCTGTCCGCGGTGGAGAGCCCTGACCATCCCCCTCCCGGCCATCTCCCCCTCCCCGTGCCTCCCACCGCGGCCCCCTGATGCCCCTCACCGTGCTTCCTAGCCCTGCATCCCCTGGCCGAGACACCCCCACCATTCCCTCCACCTTGTCCCCCTGGCCATGTCTCCCTCTCCATGCCCCCCGCTGTGCGTGCTTCCCGGTGCCCCTCACTGTGCTCCCCAGCCCTGCATCCGCCAGCCATGACACCCACACCATGTCCTCCACTATGTTCCCCCGAGCCATGTCCCCCTCTCCATGCCTCCTGCTGTGTCATCCCCTGGTGCCCCTCTTCATGCTCCCCAGCCCTGCATCCCCCGGCCGAGCCTCTAGAGGATGCCCCCTGGCCGTGCTTCCCACTTCAACACAGCCCCTTTGGCTATGCCCATCCCTGCCCGGGCTCCTAAACACTGTCTCTTGCTGTCCCCAGTGCTCACCACCATTGACTGGCAGGATTTGGCAGCCTGTGCCCCCATCCTTCCCGCTACTGCAGCCAGCCCTGTGACCCTGCAGCAGGTAACCCCCCAGCTGGGGCAGGCTTGGCTGCCCCTGGCACAGGGCACCCACACGAATGGCCCCCTCAAGCCTATGGGTGGCTGGCAGCCTCCCCGGCCTCAGGCTTCCCACCTGTGAAGTGGGCACATTGGAGGACAGCGTCTTGTCCCACGCCTTGGATGGGTTAGTGGCAAGGGCTGGGGACAGGTGCCCGGGTGTGCCTAGGCTGTGGGAAGGTGATGAGCGCAGGCAGCATTCAGTGTCAGAGCAGCATGGGTAGCAGTGGGCAGCACAGGCAGGTCTGAGTGCTGGACCCCGCTCACAGGCACGTTTCCTTCACACCCCCCATCCCCAGGGTTCCTGCTTCCAGGATGGACCGGAGTTTGATTTCCAGGAGTTCAGAGATGCTGTCGATGATTTCATATCTGGCAAGTAGATATTTTTCCTTACTTGAGCCAAACACACCTGTGGGTGCACATCAGCACGTGACGCTGCATTCGATCTCTTTTTTTGCTTTGTTTTGGGGTTTTTGAATGCCCACTTACTGCACGCTTGTCCCACCCTGAGACAGTCAGTAAGGCAGCATGTCCCTGCACACCCCCTTAGAGGGACCTGGGCTGGCACTCAGCTTTCCCCCATGGGCGACAGAAGTTAAATCCAAACAGGTTTAGGGTGCACAGCCTCTGCAGTAGGGTAAAAGCATGTCAGGAAATACTGGAGGGATGCTCAGAACCGGGATGGTGTGTGGGGGTCAGGGGGAAGAAAGGACATGAAAACTGTCTTAACACCTGTGGCTATTCCCTCCAGGTGCATCCACCTCAATGCCACTGCCACTGGACTGTGCTGACTTTGATTTCTCACTTGGCGAGGAGGTGGCCTTTGGCCCCTGCACGCCGCAGCCGGAGAGCAGCGCTCTGGCGCAGATGCCCCCGCAATGCCTGCCTTCCCCCGAGCCGTGCTGGAGAGACCTGGCAGACCAGCACCAGAAGGCACTGGGAGATGCCTTGGAGGCAAACAGCCAGGTAGGGACTCCCAAGGGCTCCCCAAGGTCCTTGGTGCTGAGTTTCTTGGTTTCTCCCCCTCGCATCCTGCTGAGGCAGCTGTGTGGCCCTAGTGTGCAGCATCCCCTGGCCCCGGGGCAGTGGGGCTGTCCTGACCGCCCTGCCTGTCCCCACTTATCCTTGGCAGCTGCAGGAGACCCTCACGCAGAGGCAGGAAGAGCTGGCGACGCTGCGGGAGAGCAACGTGCAGCTGAAGGAGCTGGCGAGCCAGGCCAGGCAGCTGGCCGCTGTCCTTGACGTGAGCGCTGCCCCCACACCTGGCCCTACTGGTCCCTGGGGACGAAGGGGTGCGCGGGGGGACAGGGTGCAGGGTGGGACAGGGCCATGGGGGGGTGTGTGGGGAGGTGTGGGGCGGGATGGGATGTTGCAGGGTGGGTGGGGGTGGTGTGGGGGCAGGGGAGGGCGGTGTGTGGTGGTGCGGAGTACAGCGGTGCGGGACAGAGTGAGTGGGGCGGGGCAGGGCAGGGCAGGGCAAGGCGGGCGGGGTTGGTGTGGTGTGGGGTACAGCGGTGCGGGACGGAGCAGGGCAGTGGGGATTCAGGGCGTTCAGGGCCGGGCGGTGAAGGATGGGGCGGTGAGGGGATGCGCGGTGCGGCGCAGCCCGCGGAAGACGCGCTCTCTCCCCCCCGGCAGACGCTGATGCTCCCGCAGTGCGCCGACGAGGCGGCCCTTCCTCCTCCTCCTCCTCTTCCTCCTCTTCATCCTCCGCCTCCTCCTCCCGCCGCCGCCCCCTCCCCGGCCGGTACCTGGGCCGGGCGCGGGCGGCCGGAGCCGGGGGAGGAGGCGGCGGGCGTGGATGCCATGCTGCGGGAGGTGTCGGAGAAGTGCCGCGCCGCCCTGCGCAGCCTTGTGGGGGGCAGCCCGGGGGGGAACAGCCCGGGGGGGGACAGCCCCACGGCCAAGCGCCCGCGGCCGACCCCGCGCCTGCACGGCACCTTCCGCGGGCTGCGCACCGGCCGCCCGGGCGGCGGCGGGGATCTGGAGGGGGGGGGCAGCCTGCGGGCGGCGCTGGGGGAGGCGGGCGGCATCCGCACCCTGTCCTTCCCGCAGGGCAACGCCTTCACCCTCCGCACCGCCGGCGGAGGGTACCGCTTTCGCTGGGTGCCGCGCTGAGACCCCACGGAGCCCCGCCACCCCGGCCCCACGCGTGTCCCGGGCGAGGCGGAGCGGGGCCGGCCGCAGCGTCAGGCTGGCAGGGCACCCGCCGCCCGGCGGCAGGCTCCCCTTTTTCTCTTGGAAAAAAAAAAAAAAAGGGTATTTGCGGTGTTACCCCGTTGCTGGAGGCTGGAGAAGAGAAGGGACGCGGGCGGCGAGCCCCGGGCACCGCAGCCGCAGCCGTCGCCGGTCTTGACACAGAGCTGGGGCTTTCGAGTCGGCAGCTCACCCTCAGTAGTCCGCTAATGAATGTAATGAGTGCAGAGATCAAACGAACATCTGCCCGGTTTTATCCGGAGGTTTTCCTCAGTTGAGCAGAAGAAATATGACTCACAGAATAGTGACTCCGTCTGACTGGTGTGAAAACGGATGGACCATCCCAAGTGGTCTGAACACGGTACACCTTCCCCATCACAGAATTTTACACCCATAATGTTTACAAATTGCACTCGTGTCGTTCATGTGTGCAGCTGTATGTGTATATTTGCACTTGGTGTGATGATTAAATAGTGCTTAAAATTGCTGTTTATTTGTATTGATTTAATGTAAACACGGTGTTTGCATCAGGTATGCATGTTTGCTTTCATTAGAGCAAAGATAACAGAAAGCTGAGCATCTACACAAAGTTTACTTTGCTTTATGTGCTCAAGCAGAAATTTTCGTATTAAAACATGCTGCTGTTAACATTCATTGATGTTATCTCAAGTAGAGAGAAGCATGAGTAATGTTAAATTGTTCTGAATGGATACATTTCACTTGCACTGGTTTGAATGCTGAACTACTGACAGCAGATGTGAAATGATACCTGAAGTTTCTTTTCCTGTGGCGCACAAGTGAATGGTGGCACCGTGCTCCACCCAGGATAGAGGTTTTCTGTCTGTGGAGTTACCATTTTCTTTTTTGCTTTTCAACACTCAGATTTTCCAGTATTCTTGCATGGGTCCATGCACATTAACAGCAATACAACTGTAACAGGCTTGTGTGACAGCACCACATCATCATCTCAGCGGCAGGTTTCTTAGGGGAGTTACAACCCTGCATGTAGTGTTGTGCTTTTGGCAAGCAGAGACTGTATTAGGAAGGAGAATGGTTCTTGTCACCAGCATGACGAGTAGTTATGTGGCTCTTGGGAGACTCAAAAGGTGGTTCTTCATATCTGTGGTCTTCCGTGCCTACAGCACTGATGTTTTCTAGCAGGGGAGGTGCTGAAGCCCTGTCTGGGATGCTGAGGGCTCAGCCCTGGGACAATTCCAGAGCAGTTCATATTTCAGGAGAAGACATTGCCACCTTGGCCAAAATGTTGTGTGAAAGCTCTGGTTCTGCAGTGGCCAGGATACACAAAACCTGCTTGGCTGCACTGAATTCAGCAGGGAATAAAATGATAACATAAGGCAGCTTGTATAGATATGTATAGTTCCTCTCCATGCGTTTTATGAAGTTAAACGCAAAATGTATAGTAGGTACAACTCTGTAATGCTCATAAGCTTATTAATTCCTCAGAAATAAAGTGACACATGAAGACTGTAAACTTCTTGTAGGGTGCAATAATAAAGTAATCACCCCGTTGGATTGTCACTAGTGTTGTTCTTCTGCTACTTCAAGTCTTTTCATAATTAAGAATACATATTTATCCACTTGCAGTTAATCTGCTGTAGATTTTCCACTGATTACTTTTGCTCATAGTGTTTCTATGTTAAAAGTATCCTTGATTTTGTGTTGTGATCTAAAAGTAACAGAAATTATCATGGATGTTTTTTAAAAATTTATTTAATTTTCATCCCTGTTAATTGGAAAGGCTGAAAATTGGCTAATCAGACCAAGATGCTTGTCACCGAGACTCACAGAAGCATCATCAGACACATAACTGGTAAAAGGAAAAGGTGTTCGGTATGCAACATGGTATATTAATAGCGTTACGCTATAAGCATAGTTATATAGTTATAGAGGTGCACTATAAACATCTCCTTTAAGCTATAAAGGTGTGCTTTAAATTCACACTTATCCATCTGCTTCCATGGAGGAACTTCATAAAAAGTGGACAAATCTCTTGCCCAGACTAAAGCAACCCGAAAACTGCTTTTGTGAGCAGTAACTTAAAAGGGTTCTTTGTCTTTCTGTCAAGGAGGACTTGGTGGGATCTCAGGGAGAGAAGCCCGGCCCCTGTGATACATGCTCATTCTTCACAGTTGTTCCATCAGAAGCTGATCCCTGGAGAAGCTGGAAGTCCACCACTAGGAAATCTCCTGTCCAAACAGATCTGGCTTAATGCTTAGTGTCTGGGGCAGGATCTGTGCCACAGGGCACAGGACAGAGCTCCTGCATGGGCAGATATAATGGACTGATGAACATGTTGGTCTGTGGTTTATGTTCACTGTGATTTTCTCTCCCTGGTGGTGCATGGTCCATGCAATGGGTGCATGGAGCTGCCCAAGTCCACAGCAGAAATAAAGTAGATGCAATGACATTTCATGACCTTTGTTCCTGCTCGTAAGTACGCTTCCTCCACTCTTCCCTGCTGGTGCTGGGCCATGGGATGGGTGGCTGTGGACCTATGGCAGGGCAGAACTGCGGGCAACTGGGACGCTTTGAGGTGAAACAGAAAAATACCTTTTTTTGAGGGGAGAGGAGGGGTGATGCCAGGGGAAGGGCTTAGTGGTCGTGTTTTGAATATAAGCACCTCAATTGCACATAAGCCTTGTTCTGGGCACAAGGGTTTTTCACTGGATAAAATCTTTAGGTGTTAATTAAAAAATGACACCAGACCTCAAGGTACAGCTTGATTAAAAAGAAATACTAGAAAGACAAACTATTTTTTAGTAAATAGGTGCATATTAAGTCAGTAATTTTCAGTCTTGAAGATGGCAAGAGCAAAAGGGATCTGGATTGAGGTATTTAGAAATGGCATAGGGCTTTTGGTATAATTGTAACTTGCAAAAGCCTTTTTTATCAGCAATATTGCCCACTCCTTGGTCTAAAGGCAATACCCACAAGGCTGAGTGTTGACATGACATTTTCCTGTGGGGATTGCCAAGGTTATTCATTGGGTCATAAAGAGAAAATTTGCCCTTTCACGAATCTGAGCTACTCTCCATGTGTTCGTAACAGAAATGCTCTTGCTTCGATATTCATATCAACTTGTACATAAACATAGGCACACATTTGGTGTCATTAAGTTGGCCTGACCAGCATTTCTGAAGCACGTGGGTTCCCACAACTCCCATTCAGATGAAGCTAATGTCCATGAGAACGACGCAGCCGATGCTCCCGTCGGTTTGCAACTGACCCTGGGTGGCAGCAGGCAAGCATCAAGGTGGCTCAGACACTTGGTAACCATGTAGAGACCAGGCCGTAATGTGGCTATGGCCCTTTAGCAGCAGTACTAAATTACTCCTGTTGTTTTTGGCTCCTCTGTTCAGTGATTACACAGAGACGGGTTTTCACTAACTTTCCTCCCCTTGTTTTCATGAATATTTTTCTAAGGAATATTCCACCTATGTCTAACTTCAGCAAAAAGATAAGCATTTTGCAGTCAGTTTTACATGATAGCAGCAGCACTCTTCACCTTTTCCAAACATTGACTTACTTCTGGTCAGCAGTCATTGTTTACATTTTGCATTGTACAGTCTTAACGAACAACTAAAGCTAATGAGGTAAAAAAAGGCTGTAGTTTGCTTTGGCACAACTATTTCATAGGTGCATCAGAAACAGTCTTAAAGTCTGCCTTGCACCTAGCACCTGTTCAAACTCTGATAGCAAGTCACTATTTATGTTCAATATTTACTTTATACTCTTCAACAAAATACTATGAAAAAACCCCAAAATTAATAAGTGTCTTCAAGGTTTATTCACACATTGTCATCACTTTCGGTAAAGTCTCCAGATTTCTCGCGTGGGTAATGCAGTTAAGTTCTAAATCATTTGTTAAAATAGGGTAGCTGGAAATTTTGAGACTTATTCTCTTTTTCACCCAATAGTTGTTGCAATGGCCTGTGAGGGTATGTCCCAGGCATCCCCCGTGTAAGTCTCTGTCACAGGCTGACAGACACCAAGCATGCAGAAGATAGATAGTTACATTTTGGGCTTCCAGCTCTTCTATGGCACTGGTCTTGGGATTTCAGGCAGTGACTCCTGTATTGAATCCCATATATCTATTTGTATAAGCTCACCTCAGCAGATGCTTTACAGTTCCAAACAGCTTTCGCCCACGTACCAGGGATCTTCCTGAATCCCCTTGGGTGGACTGCTTGGGCTTTCAGAGTCAGGGGACACCAATAGGATGTTGGCTCAGCAGCGAGCCTGCACACCCTGGAGGAACTGCAGGGAAAACTCAACTCTGGCTGATCACATTTGCAGGCATTTAATGTAACTAAATGGTATTAACAATTATAAGTTTCTCCTCTATATCCTTGAACAGCAGAAATGTCCTGTCTTTTAAGCCTTTTCATAGTGATGTGTACAGCTGGCTCGGTACCTTGAAACTCAGCCCTTTTTCCAGTACTTGGCAATGTGAATCATTAATAGTTACTGCTTGGGGATTTGTGGTGACAGCTGAATTGTCCCAGACATCAGGTAGGCTCTCATTTATGATAGTGCTGAGGGAGTAGAGATGGAGACCCGATAGAGACATTTTTCTCCTCTAACCTAATGGGATTGCCATTGTTTTAAGCTGTGCTGCAATAGCACACAGAGACCACGTGCACATAGTAGAAGACAGCCTGGAGACTCCATGATTCCAAAAAGATAGGCATGATACAAAAGGAAGTGTCTTTATACCCTGGTTACAGTTGGGAAGCTGAGGCACAGAGGTGTAACATGGTTTGGCATAAGTCACTGCACGTGTCTGTGACAAAATAAGAGACAGAATCTTGATCTCCTGCGACCTGCTCAGGTTGCTTTTCGTGTATTGTCTCTTCTCTGTGCCATGAACTCATCCTGCCTCTTGGAGGACTGTACCTAGCTGACATGGGAGCTAGAGATAAGGAGAGGCTTGTGTGGAATAGAATTAGGAAAGGAAGCATGTTGCAAGCCAAACTGCATGTTTTGTAGCAATTTTTTTTGTTGTTGAAAAGATTTTAGGAGTTGGTCTGGATCTGTACACTAAAAATGTAACTCAAATCACTGAACTCTTCCAGAAAAAGGCATTTTTGTTCATGATTATTCATGATTCAGTTCTCTAGTCAAAAATAAATGTACTTATAAGGAATCCCTTACCATTGTTTTTTTTTTTTTTTTTTTTTTTTTGTTTTGTTTTTTTTTAATTCCTGTTGTACTGTCACTCTCATGAGACCCCATCTGGAGTACTGCATCCAGCTCTGGAGTCCCCAACATAAGAAGGACATGGACCTGCTGGAGCACGTCCAGAGGAGAGCCATGAGAATGATCCGAGGGCTGGAGCACCTCTCCTATGAGGAGAGGCTGAAAGAGTTGGGGCTGTTCAGCCTGGAGAAGAGAAGGCTCCGGGGAGATCTTATTGCGGCCTTCCAGTACCTAAAGGGGGCCTACAGGAGAGCTGGGGAACGACTTTTTACTAGGGCATGTAGTGACAGGACGAGGGGGAATGGCTTTAAACAGGAAGAGGGCAGGTTCAGATTGAACATCAGGAAGTTTTTCACTCTGAGGGTGGTGAGGCACTGGCACAGGTTGCCCAGAGAGGCTGTTGAGGCCCCATCCCTGGAGGTGTTCAAGGCCAGGCTGGATGTGGCCTTGGACAACCTGGTCTAGTGAGAGGTGTCCCTGCCTATGGCAGGGGGGTTGGAACTTGATGATCTTCAAGGTCCTTTCCAACCTAAACCATTCTAGGATTCTATGATTCTATGTTCCAAATTGGTTAGCAGTGACCTTTGCGTTCACAGCACTGTGGATAACAAATCACATTTTTTAAAAGAGTAATTTTCTGAATGAAAGATACCAGACAGGTGACTTTTACCACTAAAAAAAATCATGATGTATTTTCTTTGCCAACCATTGTGGAAATTTTGTAAGAAAGCTTTTCACTTTATTTCTAGGCTTTCAGTCCCTTTGTGCTAGCAGTTAGTCTCAGGCAGCCTACTCTGCCTGCTCTTTGGACATCTCATTGTGCTGTGTTCTTACACCAGGGCCCAGAACAGACCCAGAACTGGTAGGTCAGACACTGCAGTCCCATGTTCAGCTCCTGTCCCCTTCCTCCAAATCTTAGAACCTCAGCGTGATGGTAGAGTCAACTGTTGTGAAAAAAAAAAAAAAAAAAACCAACAACAAAACAACCAACAAACAAACCCCAAAACCCAACAAAGGAGGGAATTGAAAAAATAGGTGAAATATCTGTGAACAGTAAAGCTTTGTAGTGTTTTCAGTGTGGATTCTAGGGCATTAAAACTGAGGTAGTGTGCAACTTAATGTTAGTTTTAGCCCCTGAAATTCAGTGCTACCTTTTGGAATCATTAAATAGAATGGTATGTCCAATTCTTCACATCCCTTTTAAATTTCAATACAACTCAGAGCAGGTGGAATCAAGATCTGTAGCTAAGAGTTTGCTTTACACTGGATATTTGCCATGAGTAGAATCCTCTGTCAGCAATTGATTCAACATCCTCAAAATTAAATCTTTTTACTTCTTATTTTGGGGTTTTGCGTTAAGGCCAAAATCAACACCTACAAGAACTATGAACCTGCAGAAAGTATTTGTAACTACTATGCTGTTACTTTTGTATGAACTCTTACACAACCTTGACTTAGGAAGAAAAAGACTGAGCATGTGAATACGTCATCAGCAAAAAAGCTGGCTGAAAACATTTGTTTATTTTTGTAAGTGCCCAGAACTAGAAGGATTATCATCGTTTATATTTATTTGTTTAGCAGGTGCTCTGACATGTTGTAGCCTCTGATTACTTTCCACTGGTTATTATCCAAACAATTATACTTTGAATCACAGCTCCTTTAGGAATATTTTTTTCCCTTTGCAGATGATCAGCTCTCTACTATTCTGGCAACAAATACAACATGAATTAGCAAATTTATTCCCTGTGATTCACCTTCTTTTAGCTCAGGTGGAGCAGACATGGGCAGCTGCAGTCAATTTCCACTACTGTCACGATATTTTGACTGGTTCCAATAGAAAACTGAGCTGCAGTTTCATGTGGTCAAAGATCTTTTAAGGTATATTAATAATCATTAAGGTTAGGTAAGGTTATTTTTTTACTGTAAGAAAATGTATTTAAACATGTTGAAACTAAACCTCAGTACAAAAACGTTCTTTACAATTTATTGAACAGTATACAGCTGTTTAAACAAAGTGATAAAAAATTATGTTACAGCCCTAAACTCTTACCATGTTAACAAAAGATTTAGCCAGATTAATCTGTTTATTGTACCAATGACACATCTCAGTATATTGTTACTCTCTTTTCAGTCAACAGTTGCAACACAGACCCTGAGAGCTTATGACCACATTTGAACAACTGTCCAACAAAGGATGGACACTCAATCAAAGTTACGAAGTTTAAATTGCAGTTTCTGGCATGTGTGGAGTTATCAAGCAGGTAAAGTTCATCTCAGTCATGTACAGTTTTCTTCCGGGATGAAATATAAGCACTTAAAAAATGCAAAGAAAAGCTGGATTCAAATGTAGAAATGCTCTGTTCCGTTTTGATTTGTACTACCAAAATTTTGCAAAGTTAAAACCATGAAAATTTCAGAAGCATGGACTTTGTCTCTTGCAGGGGACAAAAACATTAGAAAAATGGGTGAATCACAGCCTCATCCATGTACAGGTGCTCTCTTCTGTACCTTAGACTGGGCTGCAGCTCTGGCATCAGCCAGATTACAAACTGCCCTGGAAGGTCCATGGGCATGTTGGCAAAACCCGAAACAACCTCCCCTCACCGCACATCCAGTATCTGGCCTTTATTTGTAACTTTAATCTCATTTACCACAATTTTGAAAATGATTCAACTTGACCAGAAAACAACAACCAAATCTCCCAGAACAGTATCTCTCTACACAGGATTTCCACTGAACATGTACCTCACTTACTGTCTTCTTCCTGATTTGGAAAGCCTGATTAGAAATAATCTTTATTACCCAAGATACCTTTTCTCTGTCTGAAGCTGTAGTTTCCCACAAAAGCGTCTTTCCAGAGGAAGAAGAGAATTGTCAACTCACTGATGGAGGATCCATGAGGATGAAACCATTAACGGTGGCAAATTGGGTCATAGATTTGGCACAAGTATTGTCTGCATGACTTTCAGAACTAAGTGTGTAACCCACCTCTTATTCAGACTTTCTCCCAGCTGTGCTCTGATGAGGATAATGGCCACAAACTTGTCTCTTTTCAACAAGAGGGGAGGTGATAGGAGGATAAATGTAATTTTTTGAGAGCTCCTAGATTATGATGGTGATGTGTACCTATACAGTAGTTCAGACAGAGAGATGCAGCTTTACGTACTCATATTGAATTAGAGGTGAACACCATCCTTACAAGCTGAGCTTTAATTTGGTTTATTAAGTCCCCAGTTGCAAAATACATGAAACATTGTTACTGCCAGTCAGTGCATACATTAAGTTCAAATTAAACTACACCAAAAAAAAAAAAAAAGCTTAGTAACATATTTAGCCTTCACCCTCTTCCTCCCTTCTTAAAGTCCACTTGTTTAGTTGCCTTGTACTATGCTGGTAACTCAAAAGAGCCCAGAAACATGAAAGCAGAGCCCTGTTCTGCTGTGTGCTCTGTAAACCCAGAGCGTTTGCCCAAAGGCACTTTTTGGAAGTCTGCATCCTTTTGGCTTATTTTGTGTGGCTCTTTTGGTGGCAGAAGACTCACAAAATTTCATGGTCAAACATTTAAAGGAGGAAAAGAAGATATTTTAATGCAGCTAACTATTAAATATGATTTTTCTTCTTTGTGCATTCTTTCTAACATTTTGTAAGTATTTTTCTCATTTTTTTCCTAGTACTTAGTGACTGACCATGTTTAGAACCTCTAACAGGGCTAAGGTGTCGGTGCAAGGAGCGCTAATCCCAACCAACCTCTCACAGAAGAGTTTAACAAACAACTGGGGCAGAATTAGAGCTGTGGATATTTGGAGAGGCTTTCCCAATTACTGTGCAAACGAGCAAGTTCTGATCTCCTACACAAATTCTTTAACACACTTCAGCACACATTCAGCATCTGAGGTTAAGCCTGAAGATTATGAAATAATTAATGTCTCAATTGTTTATTTCCTCATTTGTTACTGAGGTATTATCTTGGAAATCCCCATCGTCCAGTTTAATGTCTTTGGAAGTTCTCTTGTGTTTTTCCTGGATTGTTCGTATTTGCCACAGCCCCTTCAAAACAATGCAAGGGGCTGTCACTCCCTTCTGTGGGCTTTGAATCAGGCTACGCAAGACTGGAAGGCATGAACTTCTCGAGTACACCAGGCTGTTTTCCTTGGTTATACTGATTAAACAACTTTTCATGAGTTGTTTGAGACAACTACGGTGGGGATTTGTTTCTGGTCATTTTGAACTTATTTTTTTCTGATTTTTTTTCTGATTTTTTTTCCCGGGAGTTACAGTATCAAAATCACTCAGAGGAATAAAATAAAATGTGATAGGAGAGATTCTGTGTCAACTTTGGCTCCAGTCTGTTAAAGCATACGGAGGAAGTGATACTCACTGATACTCGGTAGCTTTTCTGCATGAAGGTCTAATTTGCACCAGTAGAAAATCAGGAATAAAGCTGGAGTCTGTTTTGCCTCCTCTGCTGTCTCCTCTGTTTCACTCTGCAGTGTACCTATCTGGGGAAAACAGGCAGCTGTGCAGGAGATGGCACTTCAAAAGCTCTTCTTGACCACATTCAGCTGTATAAGGGCTACACCAACATTATCACTTTAGTCCAGAGGAAGAACGCATGTTTGAAGCAAATCTCGTGCTTGACCCCATCTTCCCCACCATGGTTTTGTATTGCACAGTAGTCTTGAAGCCTGTCCACTGGATTCCTTTCAGATGAAATGAAACCAAAGCTACCTTCCAGGAGCTCATCTAATTCACCTCAACTGCTAATGGGCATTTAGTCCAGACGCCTGGGCTAGGGCCAGTTCTTAGTTACCCTCTCCTCAAGCATGTACAGAGTGGACCCTGGATCTCAGCATCAGCTGTTTCACTTCTCACGCCACTCCTCACTCCTTACTACTGCAAATGTAGGTAAGGCCACTCTATGCAACCTGGAGTGTGTCTTGGAGAAGATGGGGCAATCTCATACACTGTGCAACTTCTACTGGTCATAGTGGTACAGTTGTGATAGCAAAATGAGATCACAGCTATTGCACTGGGGACGTATCTCCCAGGAAGGTGTCAAACAATATCAGAACGGCCAATACGATGTTTTCAAGAATGAAAATAACCAAATACATGAGTGACAGAACTCACTATAGTGCATGAAGCTGCAAGGAATTGGAAAATGGAGAGGCACCTCAGCCAGTTTGAACATTTGCGTAGACTTTCCTTCTCTTCTGCATACACACACATACACACACACAACCCAACAAGCAAGAAAACACATTGGTCTGACTTACTTTAACAAAATAAACAAAGGCCAGCAAACAGATATCAAACCTGAATTTTTGCCACTAACTAGGGCATCCATCTAGAGAGGAACTGGAAATGGATTTTAGTCCTGAATTTTGTCTGCTTGTTGGCATAAGTCCTCACCTCTCTGCTATTACAGGAGCTTGTGAACATGTGAAGCTCTACTGGCATCTGCGGAATTGTCTATGTTCTTCTTTCAGACCATTGAGTCAGGATTTCTGTTTCACAGGTTGCTTTTACTTCCAAGCCTTAAGCAATGTATGGGAAGAGTTAGTGAACCAAATGAGTATTAGGGGTGCCAGATGTTTTTGAAAACTGCCCCATAACCTAATCAAATCACTTTTCTTAAAAAAACATTTCCAAGTATGCTTTATCACAAAGTAAATATACCTGTGTAATCACGGGAGCATTTTACTAGCATTCAGTACAGTGCAAATTAGCAAGTAGGTCATATTTTCAAGAGAATGAATGTTTGTCAATTATGTTTACATTTCAGTAAATACACAAGGGCTAGATTTAGAAGTGATTTTGACAGCAAGAAGTTCTTCACCGAGAATCAAGAATGACACAAACTAGGATGTGGAGAAAAGTACTGAGGGATTTGCACTGGCTTTTAATGGTCATGTTCAATATTTTTCAAATAGAAAATATTAAAAATGTGGAACAAAAAGCAAGTAGCAAAAAGAGATGCTACACAAGCAAGAAATATTGCAGTAGTATTTACAGTCATGGCAAAAAAGGTGAAGGCAAAAGTTAGTGGCAAATGAGAAGGCAACCAGTAGCACACAAGGTTGTATTTACACTGTAATAAATAGAGGCAGTAACTGCTCACAACTGCTTTTCCAAATCCACTGGGAAAGAGATCTGATCATAGCAATCCATGCTCCAAAACACAACCACACACCTGACAGTGAGTGTCCAAGTGTCAATGTTACACGGCGAGGTAACAGCCCAGTGGGGGCTGAGGCACTGCAACACCTCTGTTTGGGATGCAGGACTCCTGGATCTCCCACTTTGCAGGTAAGTGCCTTAACCGTGAGGCCCCTGTCTAAAAGGCAGGTAGCAGACAGCAGCACCAACTTTGGCTTTGCTAACACAGGACATAGCAAGTCTTTCTCAGCTTTTGCAAGGAACAGCTGTAAGACACCTCAGGGAAGGGTCTTGATGCTTCATATTGTGTATTTAGTGGTGGCTGTTTCAAGGTGGGTGCTGTGGTGCTGGGGCAGCTCCCCTGTGCTTCATGCACTCCTCAGGCAGCTTAGTGTGGAGGTTTTCTTGGCTTTCTCTCTACTTTGAGGTGCCCTCCTTTCTCCCTGCTCTGGCTCTGTGTAGGCAACCTAAATGTGTAACGGTGTGTGTACTTAGCAAGGGGCAGAACGTCAAGCACTGGCTCCACCTGTGCTCCGAGTTGGCAGGAGTGGTCTGCAGCTGTTCAGATGTGGTGGTGTACAGCTGTTCAGTAATGGTATGTCCTCCCACAGTACACCGGGTCAGGCGGCAAAAGGGGTGCTGCTCCAGGTATGGGTAGAACAGCATGTGTCTGCCAGTGTATGGAGGATGGAGGCACCTCTTCTCTTCAGGCTTTAGATTCCTTTCTCAGAGTGGAAGGGCATTACCAAAACACTGCACTTGACTCATACAGTTGTATCTATTAATGTTTTTTGCCATAGGCGCGTATCTAGATCCAGCATCCAGTGCCAATGTGTTTGTTTGCATACCCCCTGACTTTTAGGTGTCTAAACCTTTTACTGAAGGCTGTTCCAGCTCTCATGGACAATAGCTGAGCTGCAGCTGGGGCACGCATGGGAGGACTCTGTGGCCTGAGGTCTATAAACACTAGTACATCCACTTAAACTTCAGTATGCAAATTAGCCGCGTGGATTTAGCAGGACTGCTTTACTTAGGCCTAATCACGCAATATATACAATGGCTCTGCCTGTATGGGTTGTGTGGCAAGGTGTGAATTTCACAGGATTTGAGGATATGTCAGTTTTTTAAATATTTGAATAGGGAAGTTTAAGTGCGAGGGGGTTAAAATTATATTTCTAGAGATCGTGATTCTACTCTTTTGCATTTCAGTACTTCACTGGTGCGTGAAGTAGCAATCATGAGGGATGCAGTAAAAGGAATTATACCACTTACAGAAAAATGGTCCCCTTGCTCAAAATCAGCAGATCGGTTCTCTGCTTCAAGTGCTGGATGCCTTCTAACTTCAAATTAACCCTGAGGAGAGTTCATAGGACTACTTATTAATGTAGACTGATGCCAAATGCCTGAAAAGTTTATGTGACTGTGCAGAATTTTCTCTTGAAGGCAGCCTATATTATACTCTAATGGGGCAAAATGGCCTTAACTGTCCAACAACAAAGAAAGTGCTTTGTAATTCCGTAACTCAGGTGGATCTCAGGTGGAAATAAACATTTGAAGGAGGTTTCCGAACACATTTCAGGTTGGCTTTCTACGGTTGTTTGCATCCTTGGGACATTTTGCACCATTTTTTGTGGTGAGAGTTAGAGCGCTACAAAGTCACTATTTAACCTGTGATGCACCACTGCTCAGCTTTCTAAAAGCCCCGATTCAGTTCTTTTTGGTCTTAGGAAACTCCTACCTGTTATTTTTTTTGTAGTTGGTTGGTGTGCTAGGGAAGGTTGGTGTTCTTAATAGCTGCATAGCTATTAAGAGGTATGTACCCAGCACCTCTATAAAGTATTCTTCAGAAATCTAATTAGAGCTATCAAATATGCATTCGCATTACCACAGTAACGGGCAACACGTACTCCAGGATATTCTGCGGTGTGCAATGCAGATCAAGTGCATTTCAACAAAATGAAGAGGAAAGGAAGAGATGAGGATAAAAATAATAGGTGAATCTCTTACACTGGATTGTGTGAAAGGTGTTACTAATACAACAGCTACAGATATATTTATTGACAAATGTTTTCGACCATTTTATTTTTTGTTCCGATAGTCTTCAACATGGCTCCATTTGTATGTATGTTCATAGTGTGTTCCTCTCTTTTCTTTTGTTATCAAGTTTGTATCTCCTGGTGAAAGGGGTGAGTCCCCTTTGTCTCAGTGGGCCTTTGAGCAGGCTCAGGAATCCAGCTGTTTCAAGGTCTTTGCAGGACTGGAGATGCACTGCCTCTGAAAGGAGCTGGAGTGGACTTGTATCTGCTGTGAGGGGAAAGAATTTTGCATATTGTGTGTGGACAAAGATGATTTGACCTATACCTACACCCTGAATATCAAGAAAGGTTTTAGAAGCTTAAAAAGGTGGAAGAGTTGAAATAGAGGAACATCTACTATGGAGTTAGGCACAAACTGCTTATCTTCAACACATTAAGTTTTTAATGGGCTCAACTGTAAGAATCAAAGAAACTGTAAGTCTTAGGATACGAATTAATCTATGTCATCTAGAAATTGCATAACTAAACCACTGGTTTGCTGAAGTCAGTATCTCAATAGTGAGTGATATTATCTGATTGTTACTACTGACCTATTTTCAAAGAGTGTAGTAACCAACAGAAAAAAAAAACCACCACCAAAATACATTTTAATTGAAAACTTAGCTTATAGTCTGACCTGATTCCCTGAACATTAACTTTTGAAGTGAAACCAGAGACTTGTTTCCAAGGGAAATTGTATGGAGATACAACAGAATTTCAGGAACTCAGGGCTGATGGAGCTGAACTTGTCAGCAATTACTTGACTGAAACACATTTGCAAAGAGAGATGACAGTTGCTTTTTAAGGTGTATATTTAATTGCCCTTATCCAGGAAAGAATGTTAGAAACCCTGCCCTGTCTCCGAGACCACCCGATAGGAATCATCTACAACAGGTGCCTGGAGCCTTGGATGTAGTTACAATTCATAATTATTCAAAGCCATAATTACGTTTTGCGTAGCTTAATTTTACAATAACTTATAGCAGTTTGGTACTAGTAATGTAGTAATAAGTACCGTTCTAACAATAGAAGTTGCTAGAGAAGCTTTGGAAAGAACCGCATCTGAGTGGCATTTTGGCAGTTTGTTAATCCAGACTCTCAGGATTCCAGGATGAATTATTATTTAGGCACACAGTTGGCAGCTGGCAAGGAACCCAGAGATTCTGTTTTCGGGTTGGAGTTTAGCCAAGGTAAACAAAATGTAGTTGTATGTTGTGTGCAGTCCCCAAAGCTAGCACAGGATTCCAGCATGTTGGAAGCCTTAACTGAGACAGTCGTTGTAGCAGTGGTGTGCTGAAATGGATTATTACGGTGCACAGAAAAAGGGAGTACATACTGAAGGGATAAACTTAGCAGAAAGGGCTGGGATGGATTACCTAGCAGACAGCTCTTGATCTGCCCACTGAACAGCAAAACCAGGCAATTACCATTGTGCACTGCTGAAGAAACCAATTGTTTTCTGAAAGCTAAAGGTCACGTTAAAACTGGCAATCCTGGGAGTCAACAATATGTTACGTGAAAAGTCATGTAATTTATTAAAATGCACTTATCCCTTGGTGTGTTTGTTTTCTTGGGTTTTTTCCTCTGTTTTTAAACAAATAAAAATCTTTTACATGCCAGAAACTGACAGCTGACACAAACTCTTCCCTGAGATAGAGATCCTTAGTCTACTTATGCATGCTTGCCAACCAGGCTTATCATTATTGCTAAATTTAACATTGGAAGTAAAAGAAATGTAAGTACTGGGAAAGGTGTGGTACAAATGTACAAAAGCCAGAAAAATATAAAGATGGTACTCCATCTTTCATGTGTCAGTCTATCCAGATAATGCAGCATACTTGCGGCAACAGAATGCAGCAACGTAAGGAACAGGTTCAGGTTTGTTTGTTTGGTTTTTTTTTTTTTTTTTTATGTTCTTTGCTTGTTTGAGTAGGAGATGTAATTTTCCTTAATGTCTGAGGTGTTGAGGTTCATCTACGGAGGAATAGTGGACAGTCATTTCCAGAGCTTACTCCCAACATGTTCACAACCACTTTTACTGTGCTGACAAAGATAAATGAAATGGGAGATGTCTGATGAGTAGACTACCGGACTGAGATGTTAAGTGCATGGCTTAAGATAAACCGCAGCAAAGAAGCAGGAACTTCTTTCCTGCCTCATCCTCTGAAGGACATCTTAATAACCCATGCTGTGTCCAGCTAAAATGAAGCTGTGGGTTCACTGCCAGAATATTCCAGTTGCCTGGTCAACAATATTTCAAACTAGAGTCGAAACAATGGTTGCTCGTTGCAGTGTGAAATGATGTGAAGAGAACAGCCACATGAACTGAGTCCCTTCATTTTCCTGATTCCTTCCTTCCCCATCCTTTCTCTGCTTTCCATTGCAGTTAGAAACACTTGAGGGCCAAAGCTCCCTTTTATAAATTGGAACAACTACCTACTTGTCAGACACTTAGAAAGGCCCCATGGTTTGCCCAGTAGCACTGTGAGAACTGTTCCTCTAACCCACACAGAAGCCTCTGAGTACCCATATGACTGAGCAGGCAACAAGATTGGGATCTTTCTGGGATACTGGCTGAAAAGCTAGAGAGAACAGTGAAGAAATACAGGAAGAAAAATTAAGATGTTTCCATACCCGAAGATCTCACCTAACAAAGCTCAGATGTCATTTTCTCCCTGGCAGGAGGTTAGAGGCCTTGGTTCCCAGAAACCTCTCATCACTTTGCAACTGCAAAATGGAAAAATATTTTCATCAAAATATGTTTAACAATTTTTTCCCACCTATTTCAAATAGCAGCTCAAAACTGTGGTAAATCTCACTCAGATCCCTCACACTTCCAAAAGGGTCATTTTTTTAGTTAGCATAATTTGTTACACTTTTCGTACTTTATCCAGTTGGGTATCCTCTCTGGAAAACTAGTCAGTCCAGTGTGCCCTTGATGTTCAAGTCCCTGTGCTCCTTAGCCAGGAAGGTTTTTTTAACTAGACCTTTGATTTAAGTAAGAGTTTCCTGTTGGTAATCTAGAAATCTATCTAAAGAGGTATCACATTATCATGGAATCATAGAATGGTTAGAGTTGGAAGGGACCTTAAAGATCATCTAGTTCCAACCCCTCTGCCATAGGCAGTGACACCTTCCACTAGACCAGGTTGCTCAAAGTCCCATCCAACCCGGCCTTGAACACATCCAGGGATGGGGCCTCCACAACTCCTCTGGGCAACCTGTTCCAGTGTTTCAACACCCTCTTAGTGAAAAATTTCTTCCTAATACCTCTTTTAAAAAACTACCCTCTTCCAGTTTGAAGCCATTCCCCCTCATCCTATCACTACATGCCCTTGTAGAAAGTCCAGCTTTCTTGTAGGCCCCCTTCAGATACGGGAAAGCTGCTGTAAGGTCTCCCTGGAGTCTTCTCTTCTTCGGGCTGAGATAACTGGGCCCTGTGAGTATTAGCAGTACTTGTTCAGCAGTGTGGCTATGACGAATCCAACTTTTTCCTAAAATGTGTTATTTCAGTCAGTGCTTAATTCTCTGATAATGTTGTGAGGCTTGCTATTGATGTCCAAACCCCACCTTCAAACTATAAACTTGTATTTTATCTCAATAAATTCTGAAGTCTGACGGTGATGACAAATCAGTATCAAAAGACCTCAAGGAGAGTGGATGAGAGAAAAAGTAAGTTACCATGGGATTGAGAACCTGCATTTCAGCTTTCAAGCATGTACCAAACAACAACATACCAGCACCATCTGCTGCCAGCAGGGCAAACTACATGGTCTCTACATACTGGTTTGGGAATATTTTTAGTAAGCTACAAAAAATTCACCTATGTTTCTATTATGTAAGGGAAATAATTGAGCAATTGGCTGCATAGGTTCCATAACAAGGAGCCTAAAATGAGCCCACAGTGAGAAAGCAATGAAGACACTTAACCAAGATGAAATTTTTATTTCACTTTGAAGACATGTTAGTGAGATGTTGGAAGCATTTCAGAAGTGATACACTTAGCTGGGGACAGCTTTTCTAAAACAAAACTCCTTTGTTCAAAATTCAGTTACAAGTTCTAAGTGACAGCAGAGCTTTTACCTACCACGTTATTTCCAAAGTACCAGGTACTTTAAGTGAAGAAGAGAGAGTTTTAAGGACGTCTTTGATGTTACAATACCCCTCTAACAATCCAACACATGCTTCTTAATAAACACAAAGCAATTCAGACTTCCCCGTGGCACTTCTGCTTATTTCTGGATTTTATTTACCACTGACTTCATTTCAGGATCTACTTATTTTAAGGCTACCGGCAAACATAATATCTTGGCATGTTTTCCACTTGTTAGTCAGTGTTCAGAAGGAGTTTTACAGAAAAACCTCAAAATCTTTTCTTGTTTGTGGTGCACGCATGCAAGAGTTGAATGTTCATGGGTAAGAATCACTGCTTGTAATGCCGATTTCAGTGGGTCATATTACTTACTCTTTAATGCCTTGATCTGCATTAATTAATCCTAATTCTAGTTCACTCAAACAAAACCTTGTTGACTTTGAAAGGCTTTTGGCTTTTATTCCCATTTACAACCATATAGCTCTCAGGCTGCAACCTCTTTCGTCCCACTATCAAACAAACTGCACGGTTACAGGTTTGCTCATCTGAAAGAAACTTTTCAGTGTGAGCAGAAGCTTCGTTAGAGGTCCAAACACTGGTTGGATAGGTAATAGTTCCATATATTTCACCTGAGTGTTGCCGATTCAACGAGTGTCAGTGAGCTGGCTTTGCGGTGCATGCCAGCAGCTGCTGTTAGGCAGGGCAACACCAGTTGGCCACGCTTGCTGAACTTTAGTCTTGTAGGAAGAGCTCGCATCCAGTTAAACGAACAACTGAAGCGCTGCAAACAATCCTTTGTGATGGTACTCTAGCAATGCCCTGTGTGTTTGTTTTACAGAAAGCATTAAAATGTTGTTGAGTGACCCAGCCACTTTGCATCCTGGGTGTACTAAGCTGTGTCCTTACCAATACAAAGTGAGATAATAAAATGTCACTTTGCAAACAGTTTTCCTTTGATTTGGCAAAACTGCTCTATCATCTGATATTTAAGTATTGCCTATAATTCAGGCATCAATAAAAATATTTTCCTCTATCATCTTGCTTAAATGATGTCCTTTTGCAGATGTAACTTATGTAGCTATAGAAATAGAACTTAGAGGGAAATGGGACTTGACATTAGAAGGTTTTTGCAGAACTTCTTTTTTTTAGTTCAAATAATACTTTTTCAACTGAAAACTGACAAAAATCTCTCCTGTTTTCCTGGGGGAAAAAAGGGAAACCATAAGAAAGTTAAGAAGTCTTTGAGCACATTTTTAAAAGTGGCCCTCTGTTTCTTACTCTTAGAAAATAACACTTCTAATGTTGCTTCTCAGAGCCAAAAGCTAGAAAGAGGAAAAACGGGCTCTTTTACACTCTGCGCGTTTCTTAGCTTTTGCTGATTGAAAACCCAAGCGGTGTCACTCCAAATTTTGAAACTATAAGAAGGGCCGAAAAAGGACTGTTCTGAACTTATTTTGAAAAAAAAATACAGAAGGTAGATGCAGTGGTAACTCTTCTTTTCCCTTCCAACCTCTTTGGATTTAACTAAAACCTGTCATCCAACAAAAATGTTTGACTTCTTTCCTACCAAATCTGTGCTCAAGTTTTCTGAGTGGAAGTGAGCGCTTAAGGGCCTGTACAGTCCCCCCTGTCCCTCACTCTCCATAAAACACCCACATAAGCAACTCATCTGCTGGGATAAAACGGTTCTTCACACTTTCTCCTACAACTTCTGCTTTCGCCTGTCCCAACACAGCAAATGAGTGCAGGTTATTTCTCTGAGCGGTGGTTGGGTTTTGCTCACTTTTGGTTTTGGGGACCTTAGCTGGAGGACAGGCCACTGCAGGGGGACACCGAGATGTGGTGCTGTGGGTCAGGTCTCTGCCCCGGCGCTGGGTGTAGGACACCTCCTCGAGGTGCTGCTCCCCAGGCCTCACTGCGAGGCCACTGCTGCAGACGTCCGCCCGACTCCTCACGGCGGGCAAAACCTCAGTGAGAAACAAGCCGACGTGAGGGTTTTTATCGCGTGTGGAGTGTGCCGAAGCTGCCCTGGGCCCGCTCCCCAGGCAGGGGCCCATGCGGCGGCACCCCGAGAGCGTGGCACGGCCGCGGGGGGGGGGCCCACAGGGCACGGGCCTGCTGAGGTGACCCACCGGCCCCACAGGGCACGGGCCTGCGGAGGTGACCCACCGGCCCCGCCGCGGGCGGGCAGCGGCCGCCCGGGGTGACGGCCTGGCGGCCTGCCCGGCCCCGGGACCGAGCCAGGGCCGTTTGGCACCGATCGTCGTCGCCGCCGCAGCCCTCCCCTGCCGGGGCTGCGGGGCCCGCCGCGCCGCGCTCCTTTGCCGCCCGCCGCCGCTCCTTGGCGCCGCCGCTCAGCCCGGGCGCGCTACGTCCCGCCGGCGGGCCGGGCCGGGCCGGGTCGGGCCCAACCGCCCGCCAGTTCCCGCCTCGCCGGCCGCGCCTGCCGGCTGCTTAAAGGGAGCCGGCGGCCGCCGGGCAGCGGTGCGGGGTGTGCGGCGGAGGGGCCGGCACCGCCTCCCGAGCAGCAGCAGGAACCGGCGCCCCGAGGGCTGGCTGCCTTCCACACACCTGCCCTGTCCAGCCGTTTACCCTCTTCAGGTGCCGTCTTGCCCGCAGGGACCCACCTGGAGGTCAGGGCACCTCGCTTGAGGCGGCGGCAGGTTCAGTCAGCCCCCGGCAGAGATGGAGTGGGCATTAATAAAACCCGCCCGGCGGACGAGCAGGAGGGACGAAGATTTGCCGTGGGTAACGGTGCCCTGTGGGGATGCCGGGGGCTGTCGCTGCTCTGGGGAGGGTGGCGGCTGAGGAATGGGCCTGGAGGACGCCTGCCCGGCCCGGCCCGAGGGCCGTGGCTGCCAAGGAAGCTTTGCAAGCAGCGAGGCTGGGCGGAGGGTGATTTAGGGTGAAGAAACTGTGAGCCACACGCTTGTTAAGTGCTGTGCTTCTGTGTTTCTTTCAAGGAGAGGATGATGAGAACGCTCGGAAAAGACCTGAAGCAGAGCAGAGAGCAAAGCCTACGGAGAGCGGCTAAGGTAGGGGCCTGCACATTCGCACTCCTCTGTATGCATTGCACTAAGGAGTTCCCCTCTTTACTATTTCTGAGGGAGGGAGAGAAGGAAACTGTCGAAAGTAAGTGATTTTGAAAAAAAAAAAAGTATTATATTTTCCTTTCCTATTAATAGTTATCACCCTTTCTAAACTAGCATCTGAAATGACAGAAAAACACTAGTTATGGTAAAGTGACATCTGTTGAGGTGAGGAATCAAAACCACCTGTGGGCTTCTCTCCTTTGGCACTAGAGGAACTGCTTGCTGTTAAAAACCAAAAGTTACTTGACCTTATTGAAGGGGTTGTATGGATTTACAGAGCTGTATTTAGTGGTGCTGTAAACTGACTTGTCCACATTTAGAGGGTGGTAAAGACAAAAGGGACAATGAAGAACTCACATATACAGTAGGAACTTAGGTGGAAAACCCACTATCACCAACAATATGCTTGACAGTAAGCAAGAGGCGAAATACAGGCACCTTGTGCCTTAAGGAGTTGACGTATATCACAAAACCCGGTGAGACTGCAATAGGCAAACCAGTGGAGTGGGAGGTGAAGGTGTGAAAGGAATTGACTGTACTGAAAATGCTGCAGCAAGAGATGAACAGTGTGCCCTTACATACAAGGACAGTACAGAAACGTAGCCACCAGCATGCTGAGAATGTCGTTCCAACAGAAATATTTTATGTATGTGACCCTATGGGAAAAGCCATGTTGTTAAAGTGAGCGATGACTGGGCTCTAGGACAAGAAAATTCAGTTGGGGGGTGAGGGGGAGCTACTGGCCAAAACTCAACAGAATGTAACAGTCTGGCAGTGCATGTTAGCTGGCTGTTGTCTCTGATGTGCCAGCAGCTGCTAGCTGCACTCCATATTGTTTCATTCAAAAGCATCATGGAAAACTCAGAGGTGGCCTCCTCTCACTGTGGAATAAGCAGAAGTCAGTTAGCCAATGCTCTTCTTTGGCTGCTAACAGCAGCACTCAGGCAAGTAAATGTTTTAGTGGTTTGTTTTGTATTGAGTTGACATTTATTTTGAGTGATTTAAGACCAGCTTTTAAGAAGCAAAAGGAAGGCTTCAAATTTGGTATTCATTGATGTTTATGCAAAGTGTCTAACTCAGTGGCTGCTTTCCAGCGTGACTTCAAAGTGCTGTCCATCAAAATGGGTGTTACAGGTAAAATTTTGCCTAAATCTATAAGCTTGAATTTTGGGATCTTTGTGTCCTCTGTCACATGGCTGTAAATAGAGGTACAGTGTGGCTCATCACCTAAAGTTAAGTTGCATTATGGAGTAACCAATGATAATTCTAATTTCAAAGTAACCTAAAATTGACTATACTGAGTTAGACTCCAGGCTCATCTAGACTAAGGACTGGGTTCCAGTGGTCACCATAAATGGATGTCCAAGGGAGAAAAGGACTGAAGTAAGTGTGTATGGTACTAGTTAACTTGTGGAAATAACATACATGTTCGTACAACTAAGGCAAGAAACTGTTTGCAGCTCTATCAGTTCCTTTTGGACAGTCTAGGATCTGATTCTAGCCATACTCTGCTTAGGTTTTATATTACTTTAATTCAGGTCTTACTGAATCAGAAACTTATCTGTGCCATTTATTTCATTACAGTATTTACTTCTTGAACTTGTATATATACACATACGAAACATGAACCTCAAAACAGGTGAGCAATGCTGAATTTAGGTAGAAAATAAGAGATGTTTCTGGGCATGTTATTTCATGAGACATCCTGCTCTGAATGGACTCTGTGTCTGGTAGGCAGTGTACTGCTAGCTGGCTGCTGTATCTGAATTTAGCAGTCACTACTGCACTGTCACCTGCTGCAGAGCCAGCTCATTGCTGTTTAAAGGCAGTTCCTTTGGAAAGGGCTAGGGTCCTAATTTCCAGGAATGCAGGTGGTGCATCTGTGTGTGATGGGATGGCAGTGTATGTTAGCTGGTTGAAATTCTGACATCAGCTAACATGCAGGTGCTATCCTTTTCCACATACCTTGATCATCAGAATGGAGAGGTACTACTTTTGTATAAATAATGTTTTGGGTCCACCTGATTATTGCTTTTTTGACTGTCAGTCTCATTTTTGGTATTACAGCAGTATCTGGTATTTCCATTATCCACCATTATCCAAAAAACTGTGAGCATTTTTGGTTGATTTAGACTCTGGTTTTCATCTGCTTTTAGATACCAAGGTAACAGGAAGCTTATAAATACTTGACACACGTAAATCAAACTTTTCAAACAATTTTAAGCTCTGGAAGTTTTGTTAAAGCAAAAGAAGCACAGCTAAAAACTTCACATGAGTTTTAAAGTTTTATTTTAAAACTTTTATAATGATAATCTGGTAAATGCAAGTTGGTTGTTTTTTGGGGGGAAAGGGATTGTGTGTGGTTTTTTTTTTTTTAATTGAGTAATTAGATGCTGCAAAGGTTTAAAATCACTTTCACTAACTGCCTGAATTACCTTTCCATTCTATAAAAAAAAAAAAGTCAACTTCACAGTTTTTCTGCTCCCCTTGCTTCTCAGAGTAACTTAATTTGTGAACAGCAATACATTACAACAACTACACATAGTCTCACCAACCAGGAGACACAATTTGAATAGGACATAATATTACACTGCGGAAGAATAAAGGCTGGAAGCACGTTGATCCTTTTGGTTCATGTTATACTGGAAGCTTCTATCAAACATACTGCCACAAGCAACAGAGTATTAACTCTGTCCTCATCCTTGCACTTCAGGCACTTGCAGAATGCAGAAGAAAGTCTTTGTTATTACTTGCTTTGTCTGGGTGCTTCTATATGTGCCTTGCAAAGTGAAGGTCTGCTAGGAGAAATAGCATCAACTTTTGTGAAGGTCTGCAGAATTAAGGTGATCCTAATGTTGTGTGTGGTGATTAGGCAGTGTGTTGTTAGTTAGCTGTTCTTCATACACCAGCAACTGACTACACTGCCACATTAGCACATCACTGTTGAGACAAGAATATAAACACTGTTGTTGTTATAAATATCTCATTGGATCCTTAGCTGGTATGGGTCTCAGTTCCCCTGACTGAAAGGGGCTGTACTAGGTTATGCAAATTGAGTGGGTTATAAAAATAAGTGTAACTGTGTTTGACACACTTGGACAGCTAATCTGACTGGTTTCTAAAGAATTTACTAAATAAGTATTAAGTAAGAGTTTCAGGTTTGGGACCTATGTGAATATGTTTCTCTTAAGCCACTAAATGTTTACTGGAGCATTGATGTGTGTGCTCAGCAAACAAGTATTTTCTGATAATACTTGAATTAACAGGGACATGTCCAACCGGTGACTGAAATGGATTTAGAATATTTACACTCCCAGGCAATTCTTTGGTAAGAGGAGCTGATAGTTAAATGGTATCTTGTTGGAGGTAATGAGGATGTGTCAGACCTCAGGAGCAAGGGAACCATGAGATAGGAATGAAGTAAGTGTTAGGATGAAGGATGCAATAGGTTATGCTCAAATGGAGTTGAAGAAACTTTTAACACTCATGGACTGAACTCTTAACCTTCTTAAGAAGGCAGTTTTGTCTTAAATTGGTGGGATTATTTAAGAATCCAATAAATTGGTTTTAATCTGTATATAGTATTTGTAGTTTAGTATTTTTTATATGCTATATCCTATGTAAACTGTAAGTCAATATTTATATAAATATGTATTCATATTACTTTGTGGGCTTTTGGCTATAGATAAATGTGCACTTGCATAACAGTGTTCTAACTTTCCGAATCTGTGTAGATTTGGCAGTTAAAGATGCTTCATTTTTACCCTGGATAACTGGTAACTTGGTTTTAAGAAAGAAGTGAGTAGTTCATCAATGATCTGCCTTAAATATTACATTGGAAGAGCTGGTATGTCTCATGAAGAATAAGTAATACAAACATCCCGAGGTTTTGGAAGAATGTTAGTTAACAGTAAACTTTGAAAAACTTAAACTCTGTGTAGATTGAGGACTGAATGGTACCTATATTCAAATTTCTACAGAAGATGGCTGCAGTGGATTGTGACCAAACAGTGAAGTAAGAAATTCAATGAACTGTTTTCTCAGGCAAAACCTTATTTTCCTAGGAATCTGAAGTAGAAATAATTCAGGAAGCAGTGAGTGAAATAATTCTGTCCACTCATTTGCTAATATCCCATGCTATTTTGGGTACCAGGAAAGATATTTGATTTTAATGCTGGCATTGAGTTATTTAAGATCACAGTGTATCCTGTGAAAAACAGAACATGAGCTTCAGTGAGTGAAACACAAGCAAGGTGTTTGCGCTCCCTTCCCTCATGATCCCTTCCAAACTAAAAATGATACTGCACTGTCTATCTTTCATAGACCATTTAAAGAACTTGAGTGAAGTTTCCCATACACTAAGTAACTCTCAAGCAATACCAGGACTAAAATAGATTTTTTTCCAGGTATTCCACTAACAGCACCCAACATTTCTTTATACCTACCCTTTTTTATTCAGTGATATGAAAAGCAGGGGCTATAGCAATACACATGAATGGACACATGTTTTAGTCATGTACATTTTCTAGTAAAGGTATCATCTTGGGAAAAACATTGTGTCCTGCCACTTAGTTCCATGGAATCTAGACTGCTCCCAATGAGGGAAGAGGATTCATATCCCAGTTCCCTTCCTGCTCCATCAAAGCAGCAGGGACATGTGACAAAAATCACCTGACATGTTCTGCTAAGTGTTCTCAAGGCTGGAACTCTGCATGTATGAGGAGACTGGAGTAAAACACAGGACCTCAGCATGAGAACAGGAACTGTCTTGATGGATTGGATATTCAGTCTTGTGGGCAAATGGCAAACAGCTTGGAGGTTGGTCTAAAACACCAGCAGTAGGCACATTTGGACTAAGCAGACCCTTGCATGGGTCTTAACTCATCTCTGAAAGTTAGAGTGGCTAAAATTGTCATGCATAAGGTTTGACTTCCAAAATGATGGTTTTCATTATTGAGGGTGACTTTGTTTAATCCTCCACATCAGTATCACTGCTCAGTCTTTTAAAATCTTTTCGTGTCCTTATCCTTCAGGGTTTTTCTGTGAAATTCTCAATGGATTCCACAGATGAATGAAAAAGTAAGTTGCTTTTTTTTTTTTTTTTTAACTTGCTTTTAAATTTCTCACCTTTTTAATACAGTTAAGTGACTATATTTGTTGGAAAATGTTTTGAAGCGCTTCAGGTATTTTCAGTCACTCTTAGTCTTAGAAGAGAACAGCACTACTGCTACCAGTCTTTTTTCATGTAGAAAACCCTTCTGTTTTCTCTCATTTCTATTCTCTCAGCCCTCCTTTAAGACTTGGACAGCTGGAATGAGGTTCCTTACTCCAATTTACTGTCTCCCTTCATCAAACAGATAAATCAAAACATTTCACATTTTAAATAGAACAGTGAAATAGAACTAGAAATGGGTTTGCAGTTACACACAGGACCGGGGACATTAGAAGGTGAGAAGAGTGGGGCTTGAGGCATGAACCTTCATCCCCTTCTACCTCTACCTGAAGACAGTTATTTTATTCCAGAGATGTGAGGTAGATGGCTGGGCAGCACTGTTTTGGACTGTCTCAGAAAGATGTCTGAGTGCCAGGCTGTTGATTTTTTTGTTGCCCCTTGAATCCTGCTGTAAGCAATCCTGTATATTCACACAAGCCCTGCCTCCATCCAGGTCAGAAGACTGGGAATCCAGCAGGAGACGAACTCACAGCTGAGGCACTGTAGTGCAAATTTATGGAGAAGGCTAAACAACACCTGCTGTAAAGGTGAAATGTAAAATTAATCAAAATACGAAGCAGGCAAGGAAACATTTTGGCGTTTTTTTTCTTTTAATAATTTTATTTTCTATGTACAGTTTTTTTCTATGTACAGTTTTTTACAACTAAATTGACAGCTTCTCAACTCAGTAATTTTTCTTGATAGGATATTGCAAAGCTGGTGTCTTCAGTTGCATTTGTCTCTAAAAACCCCAGTATGATACCTCTGGGTCCCATGTCTTTCAGTCAGGGCAATTATGTGTTAATGGAATATCAAAATCTATTTGTTACTGGTAGATGGGAAACAAAACTCTGCTGTGCAAACACTGAGTAATTTATCAACAAATCCTCTTCCTTTTAGCTATCTCCCTGCTGGTGACAATTGTAATCAGCTATTGTCAGCGATTTAAAGAAACATTCAGGAACTTTATGTAAATTGAAGGTCCATCCCTGCAAGGTACTGAGTGCCTTGCCATTCTCAGTAACCTCGGTGGTTCTCAAGGCCATTGCAGGAGCCAGTTCAACATTAGTAGACATACTGTAGCTGAAAATACTAACCCCAAAGAGAAGTAACATCACCTGATAGTTTAGCTTCTAGCAGCATTTCCCAGGAATGTTGTAAAGCTGTGTACCTATGCTGTTGAATGGATTCACAGCGTGAATGGCTTTTTCAGAGGTCTTCCCTTTTTTTCATGATAATCTGTCTGATCAATGATGCTACTTCTGGCTTGATACTTTCTATGGGCTCTTCAGGTCTCCAGAATTTCACTACTTTACCCTCAGGGCTGACAAGGTACTTCCAGAAATTCCATCGAGGCTCCTTCTTTGAAGAATCTGTAGGAATGGTATCAGATCATTTTAGTGACTTAGACTTGCATTGTTTCATTACCCTGCAGTGATTCTTCAACTATTTATGCTGAAGTAATCCCACTTTGTTCTTTGCTGGTAGTCTGGGCATGGATTTACTTGTTGGTGTTAATGATCTGAAAAGTGGGAAGTGAATGATGCTCTCCCCTTCTTGTGAAAATGTTTAAGAGTTCCTACTTTTACTACGCTCCCCTTCCTAGGGAGGAGGATATGCATACTCATATGGGGCCATAGGAGGGCTGTATACTCATTTGGGGAATTCCCAGTTTTATGTTGGTTTAGGGGAAGTAAAATGGGAACAGGAACTCATACTAATGATGGCTTAATTGGTCTGCTTTCATCCCATGAGGCAAATCATTTTGCTATCATGAATACCTGGCAAGATAATTTCTGAGATCAAGGGGCTATCAGAAAACTGTGTGGCTCCTAGAGGAGTCAGAAGCAGTTTCTTGACTGGCTTTGTCCTTGGAGAATCTCACAGGTTTAGAGGGGAATTTCTTTTTGAGAGAAGAACCAGAAGAAAATTCTAGGAGATTTTGATTGGGGAACAGGTGTCCAGTGGTGAACAGTGCTGAACCCTACACTGATTCTTGGAAGCAATGGGTTGAATTTTGCCATTGGACTACATTTGTAATGTCATGACTGTAAGGGGACACCATGGCATGCAAATTGGTATGGTTAAAGCTCATGTCATGGAGGCTCTGGTCCAGCTAATAATTATATCTTTGAGTTGTTGTATCTAGGATCAGTCTTGAAGTAACATAACCCCATCTCTTTCCCATCTTCTTCCGGTGTTCCTTAATGCATATGAATAAGTCATACAAAGTACAAACACATAGGAAGCTGGACATTATTTGAGGACAGGTGAGACCACAAACTGTGCACTGGCCCAACAAAATGCCTTACTGCTGTGAAAGCTCAAGAAGCAGTTATGTAAAGGCATTGGCACCTTGTTTATGCTGCCAGTGGATTCTTTTTGCACTAGACTGACAGTGCTGCACAAATTGTAGCTAGCAGTCACAGTCACAAGGGGGCGTAGCATGTGAATGTTCAACCTGATTGTCACGAGCTACATGAAGAAAACAGGTGCTTCTTTAATTGAAGATGCACAGTAATTTCATGTGAAGCAGAGGAATGCAGCGAAAGAAAGACCTTATTCCAAAATATTTAAGTACAAGAGCATCTTTCTCCTTCTTGTAGGTGAACAGCATGTCAAATAAGAACCAACTGAGTGAATATGGCTGTTCTTTTTCTGTATAGGTATTAATGTCTGATACCGATTGCACTGGTAATTAGAATCTGGATTCATCCCACTCAGGTGGTACCTATGTGCTGTAGTCTCTATAATGAACTGAGAGGCACCTCCAGTAATTCCACTGGACATCAGAGCAATGAGGCTTTACCTGAGGTCTTTGGTGAAACGCCTAAGAGGAGGTAGGAGGAAACACAGTTACAGGGACTACACTGACCACTTAAATGACTCCTAAATGATGATTATTTTCAAGTACATAAAAGGTATCACAGTGGACATGGCAAGAAGCAACAGACAAGTGGTGCAAGAAAGATTTCATTTAAATGATGAAATAGCTTTCTGACAAGAGGAGCTGTGAAGAACTGGAATAGACTGGGAGGTTTTGGAATCTCTCATACTGTGATAGTCTGGAGAAGCACACGCAGTATTGATTTGCGTAAATGTGATCCTATCTTGGGGCAGGGAGATGGAATACAGGTTTGGGCCTTCTCCTACCTTATTTTCTAGTTAAAGTGATGTGATAGAGAAGGGTTATGTTATAATTATCCTTTCTTTCATATATCAATGTTTAGTATGGGTCAAAGACCTGACCAAAGCTCAGGAAAATTCAGAGAGGCTTTTTAAGTTGGCTTTGGGTCTGTGGGCTCTTTGGTCAACTGAAGAGAGTTTCATTTTGCTTGTGAGAGTATGAGGCTCCAAGTCAGTAAATGCTTACTGTAGCAGGAGTGTTTGTGTAAGTGGGTTTTACAGGCTGGGCCCTGAAGTTCACAAGACAAATTAAGGCAAATCAGTGATTATATATAACTACAGTATATATAACTATAGTATATAATCCTGCTTTGCAGTACAGTTTACATAAAGGTGGACACAAGACTTTACTAAAATGGGAATCTTCTCATCTGCATGTGTTTATCTTCCAGTAATTTTAAGACCCCCTCATAGTTACATTTTTGTCCATGAGAGAAATTGTTTTTCACCAAAAGTCACATAACTTGAAATGGGATTTTGTAGGTGGGAGTCTTTGCACTCAAGATTATACATCCACAAAATGGGTATTTCTAGCTGGGCTGGTCACAGTAGGCTGTTTTTATAATCAGTGGGAAGAAACGGATAGTTTCAAGGTACAAGTCTTTAACCCTATTTTTGATATCCACATTGAAATGAGATCAATTGAATGCTGAGTGCCTGTATCTTTCCATAGACTATGAAAACTACAATGTTTCCTGACAAACAAACTCAGACTGGAATTTAGGGAGAATAACATGGTTACAGGCAGCTTGATATATAAAAGAAAAACAATTACCTATTAGAAATTTAAAGGCAGGCTCTGCTTCTGATCCTAGGATCTTGATTTTGTGGAAAACAGGGAAGGTTACTCCATAGTTTCCTCTGGCAAAAGATTCTATTTCCTGGCTTGAACTAGGCTCTGATTCTCCGAACTGGTTGCAGGGAAAAGCCAGCACAGTGAAGTGGGAGGGACCAAATTCTCTGTGTAGTTCTTGCAGTGCGATGTAGTTTTTGTCTGTGTGTTGGCAGTAACTGGCCACGTTTACAACCAAAGTTGCCTTCAGAGAAATAAAGTTATGATAGTAAAAAAAAAAAAAAAAATAGAGATGGTGTAGGGATTATAATTAAGTCTTAAAATGGCATCTCCCACTACTATAATTATTCCTGCCTGAAGGCTAAAATTCATCTGTCTGATCATAATTGCATTAAACAGATAAGGATGATAGCAGCTTAAGACATTTACTTTCAGGCAGCCTGTTTTAAAAATCCAATAAATGGACAAACTTAAACTTACAGCTTTGGTTAAATATGAGCAAGTAAAAAAGCAGATATTTAGGACAGGCACTAAAATCATATTTACTAGATCAACTTCCAGAACTTAACACACTACCATTCTTAACTAAGATTAACATGCACAAATTTTATTGTTAGGCTGTATTGATTTATAGTAAAGAATATGAAACCCCATTTTTCTTGATTTATTAGATCTGATACTTAATTCCTGGAGCAGGCCTAGATAAAATAAGTTTATCTCCAGCTTACTGTTTGAAGAACAGGAATTTAGCACAAATCTCTGCTGAAAATTCTCATAACCAAACTTTTTGTTAACTTACAAATGGAGACCTATTTTTCAGTAAAGATTCAGGACAAAGACACAATGAAGTTGTAACTTACTTTCCCTCTGTACTTCTCCAAGGAAACGATCCTTCCTCTTGAATCCTTGACTTCAAAAGAATAAAAATCTTTCATTTTAGGTTTAAAGAATCTGAGTTGCAGCAGGCAGAGAATGGCGGTACACAAAACCATCGAAAGAAAGACAACAAAGACCCTTGCTTTGGGCACTGAGTATTTCAGCGGATAGGAAGTTGTGAGAGGCTCCATTTTCGAAATCTTTGGACAGGAGCCTGGGCAGGCCTGGAATGTGAAGGAGGAGCTGAAATATGAAACTTGCAGTTTGCACTGGAAAGAACAAGCTGCTCATTTTGTCCCTGTTGCAGAAGTGGCTGTTTCATTTCATAGTGCTTCTGCTGGGCTTCAGAGCTCCGGGGTAAAGTACAGAAATCTCTTTGGCTGGGGAAAAAAGGAGAAATGAATGAATAGTGTGTTCCCATCACCTAAGGATGCTGATTGCTCTGTTTAACTGACCTGTGTGGGATACTCCAGTGTTTGCACACTGTCTTGAGAGAGGTGCTTTTGTGGGTCTGTGGTGCATCTCTCGCACATCCCCTGGGTCCCTCAGGTGTCCCTAGCAGAGCTGTTCAGCAGCAGGCACCTATGCTATCAGACAGGCCTGGAGAAGCAGTTTGGGGCCAGCTGTTTAGGTAGGCCTCTGTCCTGCCTCTTATCAGCTCCTGTGGGATCACAGGCAGCTTTGTTGGTAAAACATCCACATAGGGCAGAGAAAAACTCCTTGTTTATAGGCTGGCATAAAGGCAGGTAATAAAATTATTTTTTTGTAATAGAAGGGGCAGCTGATGATGTAAAATAGGTCGCTATTTTTATTGCTACTGGCTAACTGGCAACTAGCTGTGTTGAGGTGAGAAGATGAAGGGTCTGCATGAGAGAAGAATGAGTTACCTGAGAATCTCAGCTGTAAGCCAGGCAGATCCAGTGGTGTTTAGCTGAGACAACTGTGAAAGACACTCTGAACTTTATAGCCACACAAGTCTGGTGTCTTATCTGTCTTCATTTTATTATTTTAGATTTTAAAAATGTTTCCCTCTTGCTCTTGGTTTCTGAAGGTACATCAACATGTAGTGGTTACAACTCAGTTACAGAAAAAAAACTAATTTTTCTGTCTTCTTTCATGTCTTCCCTTACTCAGTTCTTCCCTCTTTGTTTCTGTCCATTTGCTATTACCTCTTTTCCTTTCAGCATTCAGGATTTTGTTTTGTCCTCCTCACATTTCTGTTCTTGGGCTTTTCTAAGCTATTACTTGTCTTTCAGTCCACGTTGCTTGTCAGTCTCTGTTAACTTTCTTTTCCTCCCAGTCCAAACCACCTTTGAAGAGTGATTTCTGTCTCAGTTGTTTTTCTTTTCACTCTTGATTTTTTTTGCTGCACTCAGAGGCTACATTTTAAAGGATGAAAATAGAATGGGACTTTCTTGAAGGTGAAACCTGGAATCTAGGGGTCTGTTGCTTTTCAGTGACCAATATTACATCAACTATACTTGATTTGTAGAATATGATAGTGGCATGTTCAACCATTTCTATGTTCTCTAATGGCTAAGGTCATGTTAATTTTGTTTAATAAGACTATATATAGAGTTTCACACAATTCTACATAACAAAGAGATGCTTGGGAAGTATTGTGAAATTTCAGTATTTGTATGGGTGTTTCCTGTGATCTGCGGACATGTGAAGTTTGATGTCTGCCTGGCTGTGAGGTGTGTGAGCATGGTGTTTTGGTGGTGGGGACAGAAAAGGCAAAGATTCCTGTGCTGAACAAAGCTGTACTGAACAAGCAAGCACAGGTGATTAATGCTGATTTTAAAAGCAAATTTGAATGTGTTTGATTTCAGAAAATTCTTGCAATATCCTGGTATCTAAGTTATGTCTCAACATCTTGCAATTTGCATCTAATATTATTTCAAAAATAAAAAAAAGAATGACAAGACAATATATTATAAATATTTGCTGGAGTACCTAGTAATGATCCAGAAGCCTATTACACTTGCTGTGCTTCCTTACAGTTGTTACTTTCACCTAAAACATTGCTTTAAAACTCTGGAAAACAAAATCTTACATTTCAAATTTTGATACACTCTTATGTTTCATGTTTTGCTTATGCAAATTGCTCTATGAATGAGTTTGAAAGTAAGAACTGTAAATCTGTCATTTAACCTTTATTTAGTATGCCTTAATATATTAAAAGTGTAAGATTACATACCACATAATTACATGAGGAAGCCGCAGTGGTGGTGAGAGGATTCAGCAATCAGAAGAGATCTAAGTCCTCCTTCAGGTGAAGATCAGAAAACCATTCTGGTTCCAGGCAGCCAATGTGTGGGTTTGCCCAAATGCCCATCTTTCAGGAAAGACCAGGCCCAGGATCCCACACGACGTGGCTGCAGAAGCCATGGGCCTTTCAAGCCAGTGCTGTAGACTAGCGCATGACACGCAAATTTAGTGTTTTCTTCTCTGCCACAGGCTTTCTGTGTGACAGTTGGTTCAGAGGTACTTATCTGACCAGAAATAATTGTTTATCCCCCCCCCCTCTTTCTCCGTCCAGGTTGACTGACTGCTGCAGCCACCCTCAGCACAACATCCATTTCCATGGCCTGCTCCTCTGAGGCGGCAGAGGAAAACCTGAAGCAGTGTGAAGGGGCAGAGTGATATTGTCATGACTAATTGTGGCGTTTTGTCTCCTTTCACTTGTGCAGGTCCCAGGCTCAGAAAGGACTGCATACTCCAGGTTTAAGAGCTCCATTAAGAGGAAGCTGGCGGCCAGGGCCCCGGTGGCGAGCAGCCCTATGGTCACAAGATGGCAGCAGCTGCACGCCAGAGGCGGCGCAGAGGGGCCGCGCGGGGCCCGCGGCCTGGCCGGTCTGTGTGCTTCTGGGGGAGCCCAGCTCATCAGCGCACCTGCGAACGCTCCAGGTCAGACAGAGAGCAAAGGAATTTTTTCCTATAGAGGATGGCCTCAGGCAGCCACTTCTGAAATAAGCCAGAGCAGGGAATTAGTGTAAGGAGTGGGTTGGTGTTCCCCCGTGTCCGTTGCCAGGGGCTTTGAGCATGGCAGTCTGCAGCAGCAGCGGTCTGTGCGGAGCTCCAGAGGCAGAGCAAGCTCAGGGCCAGCGTCCCCTCAGCAGGAGTACACTGCTGTCATGGGAGGAGAGCTGGGCCTGAGGTTCCTGTTAGCAGTGGGGAGACAGGCTAGGGCAGCAGGTCTTACAGACAGCTGGCATCAAGGGGGGGAAGGGAAAGAGAGAAAAAGTCTCATCCCCAGCCAAGCCATGCCTGGTGCAGGCCAGTCTTTTTTCCTCTGTGGTGGGGGCTGTATTGGCATGGGTTTAAGTTGCACTGGGCTGTAACAGTGCACAGGGTTTGTTGCTGCTGCTTCGTATCTGGAATAGTTAGCTGACAGGAGAGCAGGAGAATTCATACAGGTCTCTCTCCTGCCCTTCCTTCTGCGTCTTCTTTGCCTTACCACAGACCCAGCCGTAACTGCAGAACTTGGACCAGTCTGCATGCCTGGATGTGGTATAGCGTACGCTCACTGAAGGAGAGGCTTGCCCTGTGGTGGTGTTTCTCCAATGTTTAAAGGTTCAGATATTGACAAAGGGACAGCGGCTAAGGAACAGTCGCACTCAATTCACCTTAGGGAGTGATGTACCTGAGAGCATTAGAGAGGTGATATACCTTCAGAGCGCAGATCAAACTTTCAGTACTCTTGACTTGGTCTGGAGAACTGACTCTCGCGGTGGCTGTTTCTGTTCCTCAACACCAGAGGGAGCTGACGAAAGGTTAAATGAGCCTTTCAGCTCACTCACTGCTGCTTCCAGCAGTGCTAGGGGAAAGTGGGGTAGGGTTTATAAAATGCAAATACAAGAGCTTCCTGGGAGATCTAGAGAACTAAACAAGGCTTATTTATTGATTAATAATTGAAATATTTAGAGAGCAAATAAAAGATCCTGTTTAGTTTTCAGAATGTGTTCCTACAATGCTATCTATACCTGTTGGTCAGAAAGAGCAATTCTGTCTTTTGCCAAGCAGAACACTAGAGCTGTTAATAATACATGCCCAGCTCTAGGAAACTGAGGTTCGAAAACAAGGTGAAGTATTCCCTCCTTCAGTTTCTAGAACAGAAAGTCCTGCATTCTCTGTTCACTGGCAGTGGTGAAAGCATGCATGGTTCTGGGAAGTCAGATACTGATTTCCTATGGGGTAGGATCCTGTGTAACCAGTCAATAAATCTAAGGCTGGATATGAGCTGCAGCAGTAAACAGGCACACTTTATAAAAGGAGTGATCAATCTGACCTTTTTTAGACACCTCTTTTAGGATAAGATGAATAGTGCTGTAGAAATGTATCTTTCTCTTCAGTGACAAAAGGAAAGCAGGGTGACTGGTTCAAATGTCGGTATTTGCATCGTCCCACTTAGTGTGTCAGATCTGCTTGTAGAGTACTGCTACTACGAAATCAGTGCTACTCTGAAAAGTATTTGACGAATATCCATGTGTGTGGTTTTTAAAGGTATTGTTTCCATTAAAATTGTTTTTCCAGTGACACCTCAGGTGCCTAAGAAACTCTCCATCATGAAAACTGTTGTGACTTTATCTAGCAGTCATGCTGCAGCAGGCTTGGAAGGGAGGAATAATGTGAGAGCTGAAATAGAAAAGAAACAGGTGAGTAATGCAACATTCAAATACAGAGGTAGGGTTATTTACTTTCCTGGCTTTTTTTTTTTTTTACCTTATCTTTGGCCTGGAATCTGTTATGGTGATACTACCTTATTGACATGGAGAACAATAAAAAGAGGAGGTCCATTTAGGAAATGTCTTCTAGAGAAACGTGAGGAGCAATTGCTTTGTCACTTATTTGATTCAGCTTTTCTCCCCTTCCTCCAGGCTATCGTCCTGATAACTAAAATAGAAACCAAGCTAATGAAGACCTCAAGATACGTTTGTTAACTCTGAGGGGAAATGTATATTGTAAAAAATACACATGAAAAACATGAATGAGTCAGTTTTACGCTTACTTTAATAACCACTGTGTGTGAAGAAGATCACTTCTTCAGTTGTGCAGGATGTAGCTATTCATTTTGTCACGTAGACAGATGCTATGACAAATTTGCCAAAAAGTATCTCTCTGAGAATAAAATATGTTGCCATGACAATAGAAGTTCAGATTCTTAGCCAAGGATGAAAGAACACATGGAATCTGCTTAACACGTGGAACAAAGACTTCAGATCACTTCCCATTTAGGTGTTGCTTTCTATTGCTGTACACTTTACTCCTTAATTTTTCCTAGGGGACACTGAAACACCATTTTTTTTTTTTATTTTTAGACATTATCCATTGCTTTTTGTTCACCTTTAAACCTGTGCTCCAGTCACGCATCTGTTTCTGTTTGCTAATGTCTTGAAAATTGACTTCTCATGTTAAGCATGGTGATACTTGTCTGCATTAGTAGAAGTTATTACCATAACCTTGTACTCAAAAACAGCTCTCTATTTTAGTGCTATCTAATTGTGACTGTTTATATAGTTGTAAACTTTTAGTCAGTGACCGTGCTTTTTCTTGTGCTCTCCTTTCCTTGATTGCACCACTTGCAAGGTCAGTACTGAAGATGCCGATAGCTGTTTTCACATGACTACTTTTTTGACCGTAACTGTTGAGTTAAGGATGTTTCAGAGATGCATACTCAATGTCCTTGCTCATGGTGGTTTATAATCCTTAATTAATATTATTGAGAAGTTTCTATGAGTGTATCAAGATCAATTTCTAAGAAAAAGGTACTGTCAGGACAGGTGGGCTAACAGGCTTGTTGACTGATATATTCTAATAATTGTACTCTTGAAGGTCATTGGATGTTGGAAAAAGACCGTGTTTTTACATCATTCTGGGAAACCTGGTCCTTGGGGCAATCACTTTCCTTTCTAAATAAGCAAAATAGTCTGGAAAATTCACATTTCAACAACAGTGCTTCCTCCATGGTCTGATTGGAAAGTCTGTGAATTTTAGACTTGTTATAATACACAGCTCAATGGGTTTAGAAGGCTCCTGGGAGACCTTATAGAAACCTTCCAATACCTAAAGGGGGCCTACAGGAAAGATGGAGAGGGACTCCTTGTCAGGGAGTGTAGTGATAGGAAAAGGGGTAAGAGTTTTAAACTGAAAGAGGGTAGATTTAAATTAGATATTGTGAAGAAAATTTTCACTTGCTATGAGGGTGGTGTGGTGAGGCACTGAACAGGTTGCCTGGGGAAGTTGTGGAAGCCCCATCCCTGGAAGTGTTCAAGGCCAGGTTCAATGGGGCTTTGAGCACCCTGGTCTAGTGGGAGTGTGTCCCTGCCCATAGCAGGGGTATTGGAACTAGATCACCTTTAAGGTCCCTTCCAACCCAAACCATTCTGTGATTCTATGAAAACCTCTGTCCCCATCTTTCTTACAAGCCCCCTTTAAGTACTGAAAGGATACAATAAAGTCTCCCCAGAGGCTTCTCTTCTCTAGTCTGAATAACCCCAACTCTCTCAGCCTTTCCTCACAGGAGAGTTTCTTCGTCCCTCTGATAATTTTTGTGGCCCTCCTCTGGACCCATTTCAACAGGTCCATGTCCTTCCTATGCTGAGGGCTCCAGAGCTAGATGCAGGTCTCACCAGAGCAGAGTAGGGGGACAGAATCACCACCCTCGACCTGCTGGCCATGCTTCTTTTGATGCAGCCAAGTATATGGTTGGCTTTCTGAGCTGTGAGCACACGTTGCCGACTCACGTCCAGCTTTTCATCCACCAGCACACCTAAATCCTTCTTGGCAGGGCTGTTCTCAATCCCTTCATCCCCCAGCCTGTATTGGTACTGGGGGGTTGCCCTGAACCTGGGTACAGGACCCTGCACTTGGCTTTGTTGATATGAACCACGTGTCAGTCTTTCATCTCTACAGTGAATTGACTTACTTAGAATTAGATTGTAATTTACAAGCAGGAATTGAGTTAAAACTAAGATGTTCAGAGTTCTACATCAAGGACCACAACCATTTCCTAAAAGTATGATGTGGGGCTCTTTGAGATAGCCCAAGTTCTTCATAAAAGCATTTGGAAGTCAGAAAATCTATGAATCTTCCTAGGTATAGTAATTAATGACTATTTAATTTGTGCTGTCTAGTAGCATAAAGGGATGGGATGCATTGAAAAAAAAAAAAAATCTTCTCACATTCCAGTGAATGTGTGTGGTCTCTCTGTGGGCCAAAAGATTACTTCCTTGTATACACAGTTGGTTTTCCAGAGAAACGTCTGCACTTACTTTAGAGGGACATGGATCCAAGCAATCTGATTAGCTCTCTGCCAAGTTGTCTGTATAAGTCATACAGAAGGTCCCTCTCAAAGCTGAAGCCTGCTGTAGAACAGCTGGGATATATAAAGGATGAACACTTTTTCCAGCTATATTTTTGTAAGATGTTTCTTATCATGATTGCAGCAGGGTTTTGAAGAAGAGTAGCACTGAATGTGCTTGGAAGGATAGATTTCACAGACATTGGATGAAGAACATACTAATCTTGAGTGGCTGGTAAAAACATCAGCTGCATTTCCACTTGACTGTAAATAAAGAATTACAGACCAAACAAACAACTGGCATCAGAGCATTCAACTCAGGGATGTTGTGAAGAAATGCATATTAGTAGGGATTGGTGAAGAGATTCATATCCTGTGTAAGCTGATGTGAGCATTTGCCTGAATCTTGGCTAAAGGCCTAAGCTAATTTTTTTTTTAAAAAAAGAATAAGTTCCAATAAAAATCAAGTCTGCCTTTTCTTATCTTTGTCTGCTGCATCATCTGTTTATTTGCCACCCAAGGAAATGATAAAGTAATAAAAAAAATCTCACTCCTCTGAGACACCTTGTATATATTTTCAGTTTCATAATATAATTCTGGTTTAAGGAATGGGATCGTGGAGTCCAGGCTCTGGGACCCTGGTTTGAGAGAGGACTGACATCCAGTATGTCTCATGCTGGAATCAATAGTCCTGCAGTGTATGCACCACAAAACTGGTCTTCCCTCATAGAGCAAGCTTGAGGCATCAGACAATGTCTGTGTGCAGAAAACATGGAATTGTATGCTGGTAAAATTAGCCCGAATGCCAATTCAGAAGAGGAAAAGAGGGCATTAAGGTTTGGCAGGTGACCTGTGGTAGTACATACAGATGTACAGGGCCTATGACCCATTCCACTGTTAAAATGGCCTTGTTCAGTCAGCTTTGTCAGAGTTTGTGTGATTGTTAGCAGTGAATTGGTGTTTTATGGAAGGAGAGATAGTGGCTCAAGGTAGAGCACATGATTTGGCCACTGCTATTCTGTGTTTGTTACTGGTCTCCCATCCAAGAAACAAGCTGTTTTGAAACTTTTATGTAGTGAATGTTAAGCCCTTTGATGGGAGTTGTGTTGTCCATGATGCTTACATACAGTTTTTGACAGATTTCTTCATTCGATCATGTTTTCACTTCAATGTCTTGGCAGAAATGTCCTTCTCAGCTTCCACTGGTCCAGGAGATTGGATATAGCATTGCAGAAAGTGGTGACATGAAGGTCTGTGAAAATACCAATTGCACCTGGAAAGGTATGCTCCAATATAGCAAATATTCTCATGCACACTGAACAGTAAGATATAACAGGCTGCATTTATACTGGAAAAGCAAGTGCATCTACCTGTTACAGAATAATATAAAGTGGCTGAGATCTATGCTGCTTGGGACTACTTCTAGAGTTCCCACCGCCTGTGAAGAGATAGTATTCCACCTCTTCCAGTGTGGTTAAGCTCTAGTATTCTACCTGGCTCTCCTTTGGGCCCCATATAATGCATTAGTGGCCTGAAAACATTAATTTCCTTTCGGCTTTTCAGATTCAGAACCGTACAAATAATGTGGGGTTGTGCTGCAGAATGGGCACAGGATATGTGTCATATGGACCGTTGGGTACATGAGAGTGCAAGACATGCAGAGATGGTGGGGTCTTGTTGCTCCTAGCTGTAGGGAAAGATAGCTGGAGCAAACTGTCCCTAGCACTGCCTCTGGTTTCATCTGTGAGTGAGTTGGTTAATTTGCTCCAAAAGATATCCTGGGAATGAATGAGCATAAGGGAGTGTGAATGATCAGGTGACTGGAAAACAGGTGGGATGTGAGGAGCTAAACTGTGAAATAATACAGATGTTCCCAGTTATTTGAGTATGAGGCAGTTCATTAAATATCAGACCAATATTTTATTGTGTTCTGTCTTGGAGAGATGATTTATTTCGGTGATCTGGCTGTTTCTGGGTACAATGGGTTTTTGCCAGTCAGGGCCTGATTTGTGTTCATGTAAAACAGGAAGAAATAGCTTCTTTATGAATCTGAGTTCAGCTCCTGTAGAAGAAATTTGGGGCTATGTGGTAGATTTATATATTTCTTTGTTGCTCTTCTCCATGCAAATGAGGCTTACTTCAACAGTAAGTAGCAACAGTACAGGGATTAATCACAGTGGGTTTTTTCTTGATGGCAAATGAATATAGGTATCAGGAATATCGGGTTTTATTCCACCCACCCACTTGTTGATCAAGTGGTCTGATGTGACAGTACTGACTACTTACCACTTCCTGGGTCTCATTTTGAGAAGAGACACAAGCTTGAGAGAGCCAAAATTCTATCAAAATTCGGTGATATCTACTAATATCCAAACAAAATAACACAAAATGGTGTAATGAAGCTTAATTTCTACTAATTAGAAAGCCTGTTATGCACATTCATGTGTCTATGAAGTAGGTGAATAGATCTGAAAGCATGATCAGTATGAATTTGGGGTAGATGAATTACTTATGAGAGAAGAGAAATCTGAAATGAATTACAGAGAGGATTTCATTGTTTGTATCTCACAGCTCAATACCAGCTACCAATGTTAAAGAAGAAAAACATTTTCAGAGTTTTTCAGAAGCATTGCCATTGATCCAACTATTACAATTAAGTGCCTTAGTTTTCCTGAGTTGTCTTACTTGGCTGGGTTCAGAAAGGTTAGGTAAAGTTTTAAAAAATAACAAAAAATCTATATATTAGAAATATAGATTTTTCGTAGAGAGAAATCTCATTTCAGTGACATTAGACCATTTTAGGGTTAAAGTGCGGTGTTACATATCCCATTGGGCAGGTCTGAGAGGGTCATTCCTGCAAGCCTGCTTGATTATTTACTGCACAAAATTTTAGATACAGAAGAAAAACACTATGGCGTGCTTCTTGCTTATCTTCAGTCTTTATTTGGGGGGAGAGGGGATACCACAGCTGAGAGGGGAAACACTTGTTGTCTGGCAGAAACGAATTTTGGATTAGGGGGAAAGATTGAGAACAGCGTAGGGAAAGACTGTGTGTAATAAGTTCTCCGCAATTTGTTATTGGACTTCCGTATAGGATGTCTATGTGTGTATTTAAGTTATAGAGTACAAAAACTGCCAGTAATGAAATGTTTTGAACAGAGGAGGTTAGTTACAGTGAAAAGTAATGTCTTCTGTCCCTGAAACTTTTGATACTCATTCTAAATACCCTTCTCTGGAGAATAATTCAAAAAGGAAGTCAAAACACAGAGAAAAGTGCAGAAAAGTGGATCTCCAGCTTTCTGCTCTGCATGTTACATCAAGATAATTTCATACACATAAAAATCTAGCATTAAATGATTCATAATGCTAATGATCTGCCTTTTTTTCTATGATGTTTAGGAGTCCTTGCAGCATAGTGTAGACAATGACCACAAAGGATGACTCTTCTGCTTGCTTGTACTTGTATTTGCTTTTGTTTCTCACTTATGTGTGGTCACAGGCTTAGTGTGCTGTGATCAAAGTGTATGTGCTTTGAAAACCTTTTCCTGTGGTTAGGTATTGATGGGGGAGACCTTTTGGTGGGAAATTAATACCGGAAAGCAGAGAAGTTAATTGCTGTATGAGGGCATTTTGAAGTGAGAGAACACATATGAAATATTCTGGCACTAACAATTTTTGACAGAAAACTAAGGTGAAAAAGAAAAAAAAACCAGAACATCCTGTATTGAGCTGTAGTACAATTTAAACAAAATATAGTGGAGCCTATTCTCTGTTGTAGCTGACTAACTCTGTGGAGGCTTGAAAGAGGTGGTAAAAGGTGGCTTTCAGCTAGTTTAGCATGTCTAGTGTTTTGGGCCTACCTGGGATAAATTAGACCCTTCTGGCCTCCTGTGGACCATGGAGAGACAAATATAGTGAGACTGCGAAAGGCTTAGGCCTGAGAAAAACTGGAGGTGTTTTGCATTACTGATTTGTGTGTGATGAATCTTCAAATACAGGGTGCCGAGAGGGGACCCAGAATGAGTTTAGAGCTGTTACCATCCTGAAGCCTTCCATACCATTGGAGCCAGAAGTGAGGCTTCATATTACTGGCTTGCACAATGATTACTGTAAGTTAATTTCTCCTGTGTGGTGTTTTTTGCAGAGATTGGGTATTATGTTTCAGGAAAGATGCTGAAGGTGTGTCCCCTTCACATCAAATGGAAACTCTGCAGGACATATGCATGATATAATTTTTCTAATAAGGATGCATTTTTGAAAACTGCCTGTTCCAGGATGGAGACATGACTGATCAAACCCTAGAATCAATACTACCTAATTCTCATGCAGTTTCCTTCAGCTGTAGATCTCAATACAACTTTCAAATCAAACCAATATACTTACCTCGGCTTAATTAGGTTAAACGTTTCGGTGTAAGCCTTGAATATCTAGCAGCCAGTCAACACAGCAGAAACTTTAATGAGAAGTCTTTGAAATCTCTTATTTTGGGAGACATCAGTGACACTTTATGGTTTGTATGATAGATACCTTCTGAACTAAATTCTTACTTGTGTCTTTGGTGGTGCACAGGCAAAAATTAAACATGCACCAGTTGCAGTTGAACACACGTGGATCTCTGGTCTACAGCAGCAAATCCATGTTTTAACATTTCATAAGATCTAACTTGCACCCTGTATGTGCAAGTGTTCGTAATTGCCCTGTAGAGGTTTTTTCAACATATTCTTGCAAGTGTTCATGTGTATGTATGAACAGGACAAAGCTTTGTTTGTGTGATTTACACTGATTGTACACAAGGTATGTCCCAAGACTAACAACACTAATAGAAGTCTTTGGAAGTGATTTTTTAATACTTATTTCTGGCTGCAACAACCAGGACTGTAGTGAAACAGCTGACTGACAGATTTAGCTGTTCTTCAGAGTGGTTTTACCAAAATATCATGTCAGACCTTGGCCTATGGTAACAATGCAAAATGACTTTTAAGCTGCCCTAATTGGACAGCTGAGGATTTTTCTTGGCATTGGAGAATGTCCTGGGTTGGTATTAAATGTTGTGTACCAACTTGTTCTGGCCTACCTGACATAGCAGGCTCTTCTGAGGCTAGTTGCTGTAGTGACTTGCTTTGCCAGGGTCTGCAAGTACAATGCACCCAGAGTCAGGGGCAGTGGAAACAGTATTACATCGTATGCTTGCTGAGCAAGCTCTGAAGATGAGGAGCAGAATTTCCCTAATTCCTTTCTGCTTACCCACCTCCCCCCCCGCCCCCCCCCATCATGTGCAGGGTAAATGATATTATTAACCCAAGGATGTAGGACAGACTAGCATATAGACTCTCCTATGTCAAGACTTTGGATTGTTAGAGATACTGTCCTTCATATAGGAGAAATACTTGCTAGTAATAGTTTCATAGAAGCATTCTCATGAAGTTTTTCCATAGCTGTTAAAAAAAAAGTCTCTTTCCCCCAAACCGTATTCCCCTTACACCGTCCTATTACCTACAACTTTTTTGCAGTAATTTTTAGTAGCTTTCTTCTAGATCTAAATGTACTGGACTGGAGTCCTGAAAATCTCATTGCTATTGCTGTAGGACCTGCTGCACACATCTGGAATGGAGAAACTCTTCAAGCCATTGAAAGCATTTATTTGAATTCTAGTTCCAAATACATTTCATCTCTGGCTTGGATAAAAGAAGGAACTTGCCTTGCGATTGGCACCAGTGATGGAGAAGTGCAAGTACTAGATAATTTACTTTTTTAGTCTTTCTTCATTTTTAGCTAACATGACCACCAGGCAGTTTGATTCTGATTTTTTTTAAGGAAACAAATGAAAAAGATTGGCTAAGCTACAGAAGAACTCTGCTGGAGTCAATATATAGCACTTCCCTCTGTCATGCTGTACCTTCCTGAATGGCTTAGTGACATTCAGTGTTATCTGTATGTGTCCTGGTTTGAGGTAAAACAGAACCAATTTGGCCTAAACCACGACAGTACGTAGTGGAGCCTCTGAAGCCACTAAAAAGATGAGTGAATTAATGATTCAGTTGTCCAGAGGCACTCAGATTTTTTTTTTTCCACCAGTAAGAGAAACTCTTTAATTAAATTATTTTACTCAGCACAGGTTATTTTGTTCTTGTGTCTTTCTTGCTAAGATCACTGTGGTGGTCAATGCCTTGAGAACTCAAGCCAAAACTCTCCTTATGGAGTCACACATCAGAATTTTACTTCAGTCTGATTGTACACTTACCCCTCAGCCTGCTGTTACAGGACAGTCATATAATCAAAAGATTTTTGTGGGACTTTGGCTGAGATATTAGATAATATGGGGACCTACCTCCTGCAGTCCTGAGTCAACAATCTGAAGGTACTGAAGGCCGGTGCTTTCAAGTATGGGCCTCCAAATACTAACGTGTAAATAAATAGCTCTAAAGTCAGAGACGTGCATTCCCTTCAATCCTATCTGACTTCATCACTGCTGATATAGTTGCCAAAATTTGGAAATACCCCTCTTGTCTTACTTGTAAAATAAATGAGCTTGGAGGTTGTCCATATGTCAAATCAGAACGGGGCAGTGGCTTACTTGGAAACAAATTAAGATAAAAAAATCTGTTTTCTTTTTGTTGTTAATTTTGTATTTCTTGGGTTTTTTTTTGGATTTGCAGCTGTGGGACATTAAAACCAAAAAGAGATTGAGAAATATGTTTGGTCACCTGTCTGTAGTTGGAGCTCTGAGCTGGAATCATTATATTCTGAGCAGGTGAGTGGTATAGTGTATTCCCAGAAAGAGTCTGGCTGTTTTTCCTTAGACAAATGTCCCATTTGTTTTAGCTGTTTTCATTGGCTTTTCTCAAAGGTGATTTATCCTGTCCCTCTACTTATCAGCCATCTCAAAAATCACATGTAGGTTTACTGTATGGCAGGAAAGCAGCCAAAGGGGATTTAGCCTGCCTCTTCAGTCTCTGTTTCTTACTCTCCTTCTGGAAAGCTGTCACCACTTGCAGATTTTCACTAGGATGTGGAGGTTGTGGCTCCAGAAATTTAAATTACAGATCTTTCTGAGTAGAAATTGATGATAAAATTCATCTGAACCTATGAACTACAGTTATGGTTGACAGATGAGGTTGCGATAACATTTATTTCTCTTGCTAGGTTTGAAACCATTTCATTTAAAGTTAGGGCAGAGTTGAAATATCTGTATAAGTAGAAAAAAAGGACATGGAGTTAATATTCATTGCTACTAAAATAAGGGCAGCATTCTTACAGTAAATTGCACTGTGGACAATTGATACTTTGGGATTACATACTTATTTCTGTGGTTAAAAATAGTCCAACAACACATCATTGTGAACCTGTAAATAAATTTGGGTACCATAAATTAGCCTGTCACAAAAATTTTGTTGGCTTCTCTTGGTCTTTAGCAAAATAGATGCCATCTTCTGTGTCAAAAAATATATATTTCTTATTTCTTTTTATGCCAAATGGAAAAGTGTTCTTTCAGCCAGGATTCTCAGGAGCCCAGTTCCTTCTCACTCACACCACTAGAATTGCTGAAAACCTTAATATGGCCAACAATGGCAATTCAATTTTGTTTCTCTTGGTCAGATTTTCTGCTTATAATTTAGTATTAAAAACCTATATAAACCTTTAGGAGGCAAATGGTGATGCTTTTGCATAAAATGCATATATTCCCATGTACCTTCATAGGTATTTTCCATAAGATGTGCTTAATATTCACTGGAGCACTGCTTGGTTGGGATCTTTCATGCTTTTGTGAACTTCAAGAGCTTGTCAAGTCCGTAAAACAAGCACAATAGAATGATGTTTCTTTCAGTCAGTCAGATTTGTGTGTGCATTTTTAGACCTTCCAAATCACTTGATTTGCATCTGAAGAAACTTTAAGAGCCTGTATGGCAAAGTTTCCAGTCACTGCTTCCTTAAATTGATCTACTGCAATATGTCAGATATCTGTTTCTCAGACACCCATGAAGATAGTATTTACTTGCTGATTTTTTCTGTGTCATCAGAATAGTTGGAAGTGTGAATGTCTAGCAGGAAGCTCTTCTGTTTTGTCATAGTTTTATTTAGGTAGTATCCTTAGAAAGGCAGGAAAAGAAAGTATGCTGCAAGGTATTTTCAGTATTTTCAGTTCAACTCTACTATTAATGTGTAAACTCCATATCCAGGAGCTAAGCTGTAACAGTAGCTGTGCTTCCAGGCAGGGTATTTCTTGCTGGCTGTAGAACCATGTGTCCATTTCCTAACTGGCAATGAGTGCAACAGTGTCAGGCTGTGCAGATTTTCTTTAAGCCTGGAAGTGGAAGCAAGAAAGGGGACAAGGGAAGACACAGAGTCAAAGAACACACTGTTACTCGCTAGTAAGCCCTTTGCCAGAGCAATGCAGTTTTACACTGCCTCTTTGTTGGGCATGTGGTCGTTATCTGGCCTTGGAAAAAATAATCTTGCAAAACTATTTTTCATGAACAGGAAAGAGTTTACATTAAACAGCTTGACAGTTGAACAGGGTGCAAATGAGTGGCATAAAATGCAATACGTCTTCAGGGAAATGAAAACCATGAGAGAGAACAGGTATTCTGCCTGGCTTGAACTGAGCAGCCGCTTGACTCCTTTCTGTAGCCACCGCCACAGTCAGGGTGTGCTTTTGATAGTTGGTTTGTGTTTCCTTTTACTGAAATACTGCTGTTCTGCAGACACATTTCACTCTGATGTGGTTCATTTCTGAAACCACTGAAGAAACATCAGTGTGATGATGTAGCTTGTTCTCTCTAACATTAAACCCATGCTGTCTTTTTCATCCACAGTGGTTCACGACTAGGATCTATTCATCACCATGATGTTCGTGTTGCTCAGCACCATGTTGGGACTCTTTGCCAAAGCAAACAGAGCATTTGCAGCCTGAAGTGGTCACTAACCGACCAGTTGCTGGCAAGTGGGTCTAGTGATGGTATATTGAATATCTGGCCTAGAGACCCTGGTGTGAAATTGCAGTCACAGCCCCTGAAAACCATACCTCATTCCTCAGCAGTTAAGGTATATGGGGAAGGAATGTCTGCTTTTCTATATTTGCTGTAATGAAATCGCATTGTTGATGTGGACAGTTAAGGAATTTTTCAAATTATCTCACTGTCTTGGTTTAGGCCAAAATGGCTACTGGGGACCTGGGGGACCCCAGATGGGACCGACAGATGCTCCCCTCTACCCCTCTTCAAAGAGAGAGGCAGAGGAGGAAAAAGAGACTTATGAGTTTAGAAGGAACTAAACTACTTTAATGAAATACTAATAATAAAATAAAAAGAAATAATGAAATATATACAAAACTGTATCAAGCTCCCAAGATGACAATTGTCACCGGCTGGCACCGGGGCAGTCCCAGGCTGGACTCAGCAACAGACGGGAACTGGATTCCAGATCTGGATTCTGGATTGGGATCACAGGCAGACAAACAGAATCCTCCTCAGACATCAGCCATTGAAGGAAGAGCTGACCTTTTGATCCCTCAGCTTTTATACTGAGCATGAGGCAGATGGAATAGAATACCCTGTTGGTCAGTTTTGGGTCACCTGTCCTGTCCGCTTCTCCCTGCAAGTGGGACCCCACTATGCTTTTCCGCTTCCGACCCTCCAATGGGGCAAATAACAAACTTGGTTGTCCTTGGGTGTTATGGCAATAAGTATAAGCAAGAGCCTCTCTGCATACCATGCCTGGGCATCAGCTATAAACAATTGGTCTTATCACTCTGAGAGAGTGAACACTCTCTGCACAATACGCAGTTAATTTCATTAGTTAGAAGAGGCCCAGCTAAGAAGCAAAGTTACTGAACAAAACTGGTTCTGTTTTACCTCAAACCAGGACACTCACTGATTTCTACTAGTTTCTTCTCCCCTGACTGTAATTTTAAGACCAGTTGTCCTCATTCCAAGTTACAGGTAAGTTTGCTAGGGCTTTGATCAGGAAATTTTACTGGATTAGTAGGCCTTTGTAAACATAATGCCAAATAGAAATAAAATGTACAGCCTTCTGCTCTGTTTTGCACAGAAAACTTTGGTGACGCAATACTAAGAAGTTAACAAACAAGAACTTTCAGGTTTTCTGAGTTTTGGAAAATTTTCTCTCCTGAAATTATTTTAAATATAAAGTTTCTTTTGCCTTCCTGCCCATATTTTCATGTCATTGCTGGTAGCAAAGAATCTGAAGTAAGAAACTGGAAATGAGACAAATTAGATTCTTCATCTTTATGAAGTCCCAGACTGTGTGGGAGAGAAGACAGGTATCGGCAATAAGAGACAGGGGAGTCCAGCATTTATAAGCTGTTTATCCTCCCAGAAAAGCCTGACGCTGGCCTGAAGCACTGGTATTAAAGTGTCAGAGAGGTTATTGAAATAGGTGGAAATCATTTCTTAGTAGCTTTTCTTCAGGGTCTAGGCCTTAGGCATATCCTGAAAATATCTCACAAGAAACCGGGTCTTTTGTAAGCCCTGTTAGTTACATTGCTTAGGCTTCTGTGATGGCTTGGCTTAAGCAGTAAGACACTATCCTGCTGTGTTCTTCTGGTACTGAGGTGTGGATCTGTGGCCTGTGAAGTGTAAGCAGAGAAACTGGAGTTTTAAGAGCCTATGTGGAACAGAGTAGGCTACTGTGAAGCAATGGCAAAGGAAGCAGCATTTGGAGTTCTGGGATTCTGCATTGCTGCCTGTGTACGGAGGAAGAGCATGGTCTAGGGTGAAAAAAGCCACAGATACCTTCTGGGTACTTGTTGCAGTTCGTTTTTCCAACTAAGCCCTTAAGCAAAATCTACTCTTTTTTCAGCTAACCATCTAGTCTGTTCTGGCATCTATTTTCTTTTTTTTCAGGCTGTGAACTGGTGTCCTTGGCAGTCCAAAGTCCTTGCTACAGGGGGTGGAATGAAAGATGGGATTTTGCGTGTCTGGGACATAAATCATGAGAAAATCATCCAAAGTGCAGCCACAGATTCTCAGGTGAAATGATGAAATGTCTGCATACTTAGGCTATGCTCTTGTATAGCTGTGCTCATTTGGCAAACTCCCACTGACTTTGAGGGTGGTTCTGCAGTCAGAGGAACAGCAGGATTTTCTCTGGATGTGTAATTGTGCTACATTCGGCACTGCAGTGTGTGATCGGCCTCAGAAGCAGTTTGTTTTTTCTCATTCACCACTTCTGTCTCCAGACAGAAGTGATTGAAGAGGAGGTGGTCTTGCAGCCAGACGCTTCTTATCATCTTTTCCTTATTGGCAATAATAGTTTTGGCCAAAACTCTTGATATGGAGAGAATGTTAAGTGGGAGGGAAAATTCCCAGAGTGCTGGGGTGAGAAGAGGTGTAAGAGTTGGAGGGCAAACATCCGTCTCTGGAGTTTGAATATTAGGGGGCAGAGGAACAGATTCTCAGCTGGAGTAAAGCAGCAGAGTTGTTGATTTTCCTCGAGCTATTACAGCTTAGCTGAGGATGTGTTTGAATGGCTTTGATTTTTATACTGGTAGGCTTTTATCATGCTTAGATAGGACAGTAAAGCATTGCAATTCGAAGCATTGTAAGGAATGAAATGATCCTTCTAAATAAGTAAATATTCTGCTAGGACTCTTTCTCAGTAGCTTGTTTAAACATTGTAGATAACATTTCAAATCTACTGAATGATGTATGTTGGCCCTTTCTGAAAATTAAAGCAGAATTTTAAATTGCAATAGATTTGTTCCTTGCTCTGGTTACCCAAAACCAGTGAACTGATGACTGGACAAGGCCTTCCTGGAAATCAGATGAAAATATGGAAGTATCCCATGCTTATCAATTCATCAGAACTCTATGGTAAGTATTCCAGTTAATAGTTCAAACTGTTTCAGTTAACTCTGTCTAATCAGTGTGGTTTTGCAAGTGCCTACCTTTATGCATTTATATAAAATAGAGTTAAAAGAGCAGTCACCTAGACATCCTCCCTCTGCCTACACACATACATTCATGCGCACAATCCTGATGCATGGGATTGTAAAGGTTGATTTATTAAGGTAATAGTGTAAGTTGCTTCTGTAAAATTCCTTGGTTTTAATGATGGGATTCTCTCCTATAATTTCTAAGGCCATCCCAGGTGCAGGATGTGGATTTCCACTTCTCCCTAAGGCTTACTAGGCGTGGACTGAGTGTGCTAATGTCAGGTTGCCTCCAATATATTCTAGGCTGATGGCCTTCTAGATAACTCAGTGGCTCTTAAGTTTTGTAGCTCATCATGGAAGGATACTGAACCAGCTTCCTAATGATGTTTGAAGTACTTCTCCATGTCTTATTTAGAGCTGTCTGGGTTTTAATGAATGATTTTGGCTGTGAAGCAATGCAGTGCAGCATGTTTACCTTGTACCATGCTGACAGCTAGAGGAAGTGAGTTTCCTTGCAGCTCTGTGTTGGTCCATGGAGCTGTAGGGCTACACTACACATGGAAGTTGTTCCTTGCTATTAAGCCTTCTAGTTTCTGATGCTTGCTGTCACTTGTGACCATTAAGTTTTACTTGTTTCACTGTTAACTGAAGCAATCCAATAGAAGCATCTGAAGTTAAAAGAAAAAAAAAATAAATTATTTCCACACAGGCTGCATTTTCACAACTATGGTCATTTTTTCACATTCACTGACAAGATATGGCCAAAGAAACTTTGGATTTTGAACCTAACAGCTGATATTTACAAATACTTTTTGTACCCTATTGCTAAATTTGAAGGCATTTATTAAATTCCTGATTTATTAAATCCCAGCTGTACTGGGATGCTGGCCTTGGAACCAGCAACTTGGGTGGAACCAGTATTTGGTTTCAACGCTAGCCTATAAGAGGAAAGCACAGGAGAGTCAAAACAAAGATGGACAAAAGAGAGTGGGCAGCAGAGACACATGTAGATCTGATTACACATTATCCTTGTGTGATGCTGCTTCTCTGTGCTGCTTTTCCTTCCTTATCCCTACTTATTTATGTATAGCTCTTAAGATTATATCCTGTGATGTTCTGAGAAATGATCTGAAAAATGACATGATAGTCTTAACTGCTGTAGCCTGTAGCTTGAGGTTTCTCAAATCTTTGTAAGTATTGAATATACTATTTGAAATCAAACCTGGATTTACTCTTACCTTTGAGAGTAGCGTATGGTGTAACACCTTTACCATGTTAGTCAAATGCATTGGTAATTTGGTGAAGCTGGAGGGTTACTTATCATCCTGTTTCCTATTCAGCTTACTTGTCTACAAAAGAAAGTAATTTTCATGAACAAAAAGACCAGGTAATTGTTAAACAGATATATTCCTGCTTGTGAAGACTCTTATTACCTTACTATAAGCAACTGATTGTTGGAAGAAATTGTCAATTTATCAAAATATGTTCAGAAAAAATGGATGGTTGATTGTGAGATGGTTCTAAATCAGCCTCAGACACCCTTAACCACATGAGTTTTACACCCAAAGAAATTAACAGATATGTTACTGGGCATATTCAGAACAGAATAACAGCTGAAAGGTTTATAGCACTGAGTCCATTTTTGAGATAGTTCTGATAGAACAATTAGAGTAATTTACTAGAAAAAAAGATTCATTTTGCATGTAAATGTCCTTCCATTAGAGAAGTTGTTGTAGATCAAAGAAAACATACAAGCAAACAAAATATGTAGTTGCTTTGAGAAGTATGGGAATGTGATCTTGAAACAATGAAATAAAACTCCAGCCCTCTCCACTCAGAAAACATGGAAATTAATAATTTCAACCTTTCTGATTTCTCCCCACTCCCCTTCATGTCTTTTTGACTGAAAACTATTAATCAGATTTCAGTCAGTGTTGTGAATAGTTTTGGATGCCTCCAAAGACTACATTTCCAGCTCTTCCTTCAAAGTCATTACAGACACCGAATGGAGACAGTATAAAGAATTCGCTGAGCTGTAAACTCATGGTCTTAAATACTAACAAAGGTCATGTACATTTCAATAACATAAGAAGCAGCAAAGCCTGAAAATTAATCTCTGCTGAAATAATTTGGTGCCATTGACAAAATTCTAGTCACCAGGTTTAGGTGGGACACACATTACTTAGCACTAGGACAGCAGATATTTGCTTTTAGTCACAGTGACTCCAGAGAGCCATTGTAACAGCTTCGCAAAGTAAGGGCAGACTGTCCATCTACAACAGTCCTATAGATCTTCATCAGGTACTGTTGTGATAAGTACCAAAGTTTCAGAGGGCTTTACAATTCCTCACATGTTTATCCTCATAATATTATTTTGAGCTAGAAAAGTGTTCATGGAGAAGTCAGGTACAGATGATGGGAAGACATAGGTCACCTGTAAATACAAGTAAATTCAAGTTGGTCACTCAAGACTTACTTGATACATTCACGCTTCCTTTTAGGATGTGGTTCATCTGCTCTGTTTTAAAGAAGATGCACTATGTCTCAGAGTTTTCATTTTTTCCGCTTGGGTGACTGGCTCAGCTATGTGGTTGTCGGTAACTCACCCAAACAGAGAAGCTAATGGCCAGTAACTTGGAGTAAAAAGCCTTCTAATTTCTCATGCCCCTGCATGCCTAAAAACCTCATAGGTTTGCTCAGCATTGACATTGTGCTAGGTGATACAGGAGAGCAAAAGTAAATACATGTCTCAACAATCTTGCTTTAATAGCAGCCTCTTTCTGCCTTCAGTTCAAATTCAGTTGCTTCTACCGAGGGAGATACTTGTGTAACTAGATCAATGAGTTTTGTACGTTCTTTGTGCTGCTAGACTGGGGTAGCTTCTGGCCTTCAGTGTCTGGCTCCCAAAGTTCACTACAACTACAGACAAACTCAATATGCAATTCTAATAAATTATTCAGTGGGGTCACTGTTAAAAGATCTCCTTAACAGTGATAACTGAGCAGCTGGAGACACTATCTCATGATTGTTGGATCAGCTGCAAAGTGTCTGTGAGGCATGTGAAGCCAGATGGGAAAGCTCAGCAGTGACACACACAACCGCAGATGGGACTGATGTTGTAAATGCAGTGGAGAATCAAGAGTTCAGGTTCAATGTTCTTCTTTGACAGAAATGTCTTGTCAATGTGATGCAGTGCTGGCAGTTAAAGCCTGATCCCTAATAAGAAAACATTGCCTTCAGCTGTTTCTTAGTATGAAAATATTCTATAGATAATGCCAGCTTCCCACATCCTATGCAGCATTTCGAGCTGCTACAGTAAAAGTGGAACAACCCATGCTGTAGGTGGGGGTGGTGAAAGTGAATGGCATAATCGGTGTAGAATTGTGATGTATCTTTGCATTTTTTGTGTGTATTTTATTTTCCAGGTCACAAAGGGAGAGTCCTACATATAGCACTGAGCCCAGATCAGAGCAGGCTCCTTTCTGTTGCGGCTGATGGGATAGCTTGTCTGTGGAGATGCCACGAGTCTGGGGAGAGCAAGCACAGCAGCAAGGCTTTTTCTAATGATTATTAGAGTTCATTCTTGTGACTTCTTTTCCTTGAAAGCAAGTGATTAGGCCATTCAATAATTCAAAATATGTGTGTTTCTTCCAGTGAAAACATGGCAAAAGATAGTACAATTTTTTCAAGAGAAAGCATTTTTCCTTATCAGTCCATCATATCAAATGTTAGTAGCTTGTCTTACTCTAGAGGAAGAATATTCTAACTCTGAAGAATAACACCATATTTATTTTCATTAAAGGAGCAAGCATGGATGGAATCCACTTTGTGTCAAGTGCCAGCACAAAGTGTTAGGTCCTGCATTTAGCTGTGATTCTTGTAAGCAATTTTACATCATCTTAGTGTCCCCATTGGTAACCACATGCCAATTAGTGTAAATTGCTTTGAATCATTCTAAGGCTAGGATCAGCAGACACCAGTCCAGGGGACTGTATTTTTCTATATATCACATAGATCATGGTACAGAGTCTGTCTAAATATTTCTAGAGATCGAAGTTAAATATATAACTGTAACTAAATATAAATGATTTATTGGGAATTCTTTGTTGTTTTTGTAGTGGTAATGATAACTAGCTTAATTAGAAAACTGTCTTTATTGGATTTCGAATTGTTTCCTTTCCTTAAACCCACCTACTATGTTGGCAATGATTGAAAATATAAATTTTTGTCAATAATATAAGTAATTATGTAATCAACTGGTTAATAAGCCAGATGGACATAGTCAAAGAAGCATGCTGTTTGGGTCAATCTCAACAGTTGGTTCATTCATTCATTAAATGTACCAGTTTAATTCTGGGTGTCAGCAAACCTGGCAGTTGTCACCCTCTTACAAATTTTGAGTGCTCACAAGGACAAAATCTCTTGGACTTTAACAGAAGCTTGCTTGTGTAAGACTTGTACACTGTCAACAGCTAAGTAAGGATGTCAGGATTGGTCTTCAGATGGTATTCAGATGCATCTCAGTAGTGCTATTAAAGATGTTCTATCCACAGACATCTTTGGAGCTTTGCTTTCATTATTGAGAATGAAGAGAGGCAGGGGGTAAGGACTCACTCTTGTATTTGTATATTAAAAGCCCTGTGAGCTCAGAAACTCATATTGTTTGGATTTCTCTTTTTCTCTTTTTTTTTTCTTCTGCTGGAAATTGATTTAGAGTATTTCCTGTAACTGGGGAGGAGTGGGAGATTAGGGGAGTGGAGCCCATGGAAAATTAAACTGTGATCAAATGCATGAAAAGAGATAGGCAAAGTTAAAAGGGGCACAAGTATCTCTGGAAATGAATGTGAAACTGTCATGTCTTTAGTTCTCATCATTTTTAAAACCTCATCTTCTGCTGTTCGTAAATCATGTGGTTGCTAACTTTAGGTCTGGCAGGTTGAGACCACTCATCTTTTTCACGTAGTAAGATGTTAATTTACAATAAATCTCCTACTAAACTGCTGGTTTCTGATGTCATCTTGTGTGGTCTTCAGAACAGGTTAGAAAATGGGAACGTTGATTATCAATTGAGAAATGACTACCAAGAAGCTTATGTCTAAGAATGGGAAATAACTTGTACTGTGCCTGTCTTCTCATATGAGCATGTTTTTTGCAGCAGATTTTTTCAAATGTTTAGAATCTGATTTAAATACACAAAATCATATTTTAAATAAAGTTTTTAAAAGTTAAAAACATTTTTTCTCTTTTAAATGGGAAAAAAAGCAGTGGAATTAGTCTTTTTATTCATATGTTTTTCGGATTCTCCCAGAAAGTTTCTCTCCTTCCTTTGACGGTACCTAAATGCTATTGATTTGCCAAATACAGGAAGAGATGTATACAACAGGATGGGGGGCTGTGGTAGGGAAGGAGCTGGTCAATATTGAAGCTAAGCATATTTTGTTGGATGCTCAATTGTCAAAATAAGAAAATACTTTTCTTTCAGACTAAGAAGTGCTCATTTCTTAATTAATTGTGCTTGTTCATTAATGAGTAGTCAAGCTGTATTTTAACATAATATCTAAAAGTGGGAGAATCACTAATTTCGTAGAATCATAGAATGGTGTAGGTTGGAAAGGACCTTGAAGATCATTGAGTTCCAGCTCCCCTGCCATAGGCAGGGACACCTCCCACCAGACCAGGTTGCCCAAGGCCACGTCCAGCCTGGCCTTGAACACCTCCAGGGATGGGGCCTCAGCAACCTCTCGCGGCAACCTGTTCCAGTGCCTTACCACCCTCAAAGTGAAAAACTTCTTCCTAATGTTCAATCTGAACCTGCCCTCTTCTAATTTAAAGCCATTCCCCCTCGTCCTATCACTACGTGCCCTAGTAAAAAGTTGTCCCCCAGCTCTCCTGTAGGCCCCCTTTAGGTACTGGAAAGCCGCAATAAGTTCTCCCCGGGGCCTTCTCTTCTCCAGGCTGAACAGCCCCAACTCTCTCAGCTTCTCCTCACAGGAGAGGTGCTCCAGCCCTCGGATCATCCTCGTGGCTCTCCTCTGGACGTGCTCCAGCAGGTCCATGTCCTTCTTATGTTGGGGACTCCAGAGCTGGATGCAGTACTCCAGGTGGGGTTTCACGAGAGTGGAGTAGAGGGGCAGAATAACCTCCTTTGACCTGCTGGTCACACTTCTTTTGATGCAGCCCAGGATACGGTTGGCCTTCTGGGTTGCAATCGCACACTGCTGGCTTATGTTGAGCTTCTCGTTACTCAGCACACCCAGGTCCTTCTCCTCAGGGCTGCTCTCCAGCCATTCCCTGCCAAGCCTGTATTTGTGCTTGGGATTGCCCCGACCCAGATGTAGGACCTTGCACTTGGCCTTGTTGAACTGCATGAGGTTGGCTTGGGCCCACCTCTCCAGCCTGTCCAGGTCCCTCTGGATTGCATCCCTCCCCTCCAGCGTGTCTACCTCACCAAAGAGCTTGGTATCATCGGCAAACTTGCTGAGGGTGCACTCGACCCCACTGTCCATGTCACTGACAAAGATGTTGAACAGTACAGGCCCCAGTACCGACCCCTGAGAAACGCCAGTCGTCACTGCTCTCCACTTGGACATCGAGCTGTTGACCGCAACTCTTTGAGTGCGACCATCCAGCCAGTTCTTTATTCACTGAGTGGTCCATTTGTCGAATGCATGTCTCTTTAATTTAGAGACCAGGATATCATGTAGGACAGTGTCAAACGCTTTGCACAAATCCAAGTAGACGACATCAGGTGGTCTTCCCTTGTCCATTGCCACTGTAACCCCTTCGTAGAAGGCCACCAAATTTGTCAGGCATGACTTGCCCTTGGTGAAGCCATGCTGGCTGTCACTGATCACCTCCTTGTTTTCTATGTGCCTCAGTGGAGTTTCCAGGAGGATGTGCTCCATGATCTTGCCAGGCACAGAGGTGAGACTGACTGGCCTGTAGTTCCCTGGGTCTTCCTTGTTTCCCTTTTTGAAAATAGGGGTTATGTTTCCCCTTTTCCAGTCGGCAGGAACCTCGCCGGACCGCTGCGACTTCTCAAATATGATGGCTAGTGGCTTAGCGACCTCATCTGCTAGCTCCCTCAGGACCCGTGGATGTATCTCATCAGGTCCCATGGACTTGTGCACCTTCAGATTCCTCAGGTGGTCTCGTACTTGATCTTCACCTACAGTGGGCGGTTCTCCATATTCCCAATCCTCATATTTGTATTCTGTGTCAAGGGTAGTGTGGCTGAGTCTTTTGTCCTTGCCAGTGAAGACTGAGGCAAAAAAGTCATTGAGTACCTCAGCTCTGTCTCAATTTCAGTAGACCTAACCAACAGCCCATAAATACGAGAGAATCTTGTGTGTGTGACCTGTAGGTCTATTGTATGACTGTGTTGGAGAAAGCATTTAAACGTGCACTTGAATTCCAGTCAGTGATTAATCTGGAGTGCAGTTAAACGTACTCTGGAGTGCAGTTAAACATACACTGCAGTGCTTTTTCTGGATGTACTTCTTTTCTAGATAGGCTCCTTTACTGTCAGTTTATTTCACATATCAAATACCTATCTTCCTGTAATAGGAATTTGAAGACTTGAGTAAGCAGCATGATTCTGCTTTACTAATCTTTTGCAGGTAATGTTGTTGAATACTTGCAGGTATAGAGTGTGCAGTTGCTAAAATTAGATCATTGTTCCTGCATAGCTGCCTCATTCTGCAACAGTCTTAACATATGAAATCTTGGGCAATGTGAAATCCTGATTTCCTCCCTGTAGAATATGGCATGTTTTTAGCTCATTACATGCCTGGTATATCGTTCAGGCCCAGACTGAGACAGAAATCAGAACCTGTTTCTAAGAGGTCAACCGGTTGTGCACCTGAGGTCTGTATACACTGGGGGTTGAGTCTGAAGAGGTGGCACACAGGATTAAGCAAAATTTAAGTTGCCTAAACTCAGGCCATTATCCCCACAGTCCTATCCAAGGTGAAGCACTGTACAACACATGGAATCCAAAACTTCAGGACAAAAATCATTTTTACAAGAGGAAAAACTTCATTGTCCATACAGGGCATGTGTCTTCCCAGGTATACCAATATGACAAAGTGATTGTCTGTCTGTAATGCAGTGAAATGGATTAAAGAAACTCAAGCTTGGGAATTCATTTGTTTCTGCATATAAATGCACTAAATAGTCTGTAGCAGGCAGTTCCCTGTTCTTCAGCCACTATATGGTCTGACTTGATGCTACCTACCTAAATGTTGCATTAGTTTCTGTAACGTAGTTTGTACCTGTTCATTTCCCCCAGTTATCTCATATACCCACAGTGAGAAGAAATTGTTACATTCTAGATGTCAAAATGACATCAAATGATCGTAACATTTTTCTTAGCTAGTACATAAACTTGCATGGGCTCCATCCCGTAGTGGTGGACCTGTATTGGAAATAGGTTTGTGACGCTTGATCAGAGAAAGTCCCAACCTAGATGGAAACTCAGTTACATCTCCTTGCTTCTGCTTTTTCCCCCAGATTCCACTACTGGCAATGGTGTCAGAAGCTTGCATTTTTTTTTACCATGTAAGTGCAGTTCTACTGGCTCATTTTGCGCAGTTCACTAAGTAACACTCATGTAAAAAACAGGTTTTTAGAAGTATTCTGGGGTAGATCCTAAATTTAAAGCTAGAGGAGGAAGGCTGCACATTTTTCCTTGCACATTTCTTCATGCATTATAAACATCTTCTTGGTCAGAACCTTTCCTTCTGACCCCACTTGGGTCAGAACTACTGTCTGAAAACTGGAGAAATACTGAGTGATAGTCTTTGAATGGGATTTTCCACTGACAAGGGTGTTGCCTGTGACTTCCAGGGAAGAGGAAGAAGCAGACCAAAGAGGAAGCAGTAACGAACAAAATACTATAGCAAGATGAAAGAGAGACAGTGAAAAAATGGGCAAAGAAGAAAGAAATTAATTAAGACTAATGTATGGGAAGAGTGAAACAGCCCTAGGTAATCAGTTGTCTTGAAGATCAGCTACAGACTTTTCACTAGATTGATAGGGATATTTTTATTTTCTGAAGGTTTTTAGAATCAGTTCTTTCCTAAGCAAGGGTTTGGTAGTTTGCAAGAATAGAAAAAGTCTGGACTTGTCTTACTTATTTCCTGTGTGTTTAAAGACAGAATCAAAGTCATCACTTCTGGTGTCGGTACCAGTCAGTGGGCCAAATTCTCCTTTCAATTTCACTGATGCAGCCTTACTTGGCTGGGAATTCTCTCTGCTCCTGCTTTACTTCTGTGTTTGTATGTGCCTCTGTGTCTGTGGTAGTGTGCTTATTTGTATGTTCAGCCCAAGAGTCAGAACAAACATTTTAGCAATAAGGAATGTGGAAAATTCTCACTGTGTAACATTGGTAATGGACAGAAACCATAAAAGAAGATATTCAGCATCAAAACTTTCGGTGAAGATCCCTGTGGTTTAGGCTTTCTCCTTCCTTTACCCTTTATTATTCCTCTGTGCCAAAACTATTGTTTCTTTTCAACAAGATCAGGTGAAGGCAGTTGTGTAAAAAAGTTACAGTCTGTATTTTCCCATTTTGTGTTTGTAAGTGATGTTTAATTGCTCATGATGAACCAAGCAATCATTTTTTAATTACAATCAGTACAAGATTTCTCCACCCTTTGAACGTCCTCTGCTTTCTCTAATGGCTACTTCCAAGTAAAAAACCCCCAAAGAAACACAAAATGAAACCAAACCCTTTTTGAGGTGTTCATGGTATTGAAAGTGTTCATACATGTTAGTAAGTGCCAGTGTGTTAATACAGAGATAGGCAGAAGCGTTTTTCACAATAGATCTGTTTGCTCTTTGACAAGTGGTTGTTGAAGCACTCAAAAATTCCACTGCGTATCTGAAACGGCAGTAGTGACATCATAAAATTAAGATTGTTTTATGTTAGGAACAGCACTTTATCCTACTGATATTCCAGCTGAGACACATTCTGACATTTCTCTGGGTTTTCAGCTGATATTTTAACTTAATGTTGCTGATGTTGGTGCATTCTGCAAACATATTGCACATCCAAAACATGATGTACGCAGTCTACCTGTACTGCAACAGACAGGGTTTTCCACATAAACTGACAGCTGCAAGCAGTAGATTTTTATTGCCATTTTCTTTATTGAATGCAAAGTACATAAAAGGATGAAATCTAGAGGTTTCAAATACAAGACAGTTAGGAAATGCACGCTTACTATGTCCCACAATCAAATGCAGTTGCTGAAACTTAATTTTCTGAAGCTTAGCAGTCCCTTACACCTGTGAAATCAGGAGCTCTGGTGCGGAGAAACTACCAAACTTCTCAGGTGTCTGGAGTTGTACCTGGCATTGCACTAATTTTCAGGGTTCTTTGCAGTGGTCCAGATACAGAAGAGTGCAGTATAGACTCAGCATGCAGTGAAGACAGAAACAGATGGATTAGATTCCTGGTTAGAAATACCCATCCATGTAGAGCTCAGTCCAAATGTGCAATGCAAGAATGTTGAAAGCCATCAAATGATTCCATGGCTGACAGTATAAGCTACAAATGCTGTTGTAGCAGAGCACTCTGTTCTGGCTCTATTAAGATCACATCTGCCCCTATAACAGACAAAAATATCTTAATCTAAAAGGACATCAGGCTTCTAAAATTCAGTGTGGGCATAGCTCTATTACCAGTATACTGAAGCTATTTTTAAAAGCATATTTCAAAACTAGATATTGTTACCCAAGTACAAAATAGGAAATCACTTGGTCACAACCTGATCTATTATGCTCCCCTCATGGTTTTCCTTATCCACTGAAGGTATTGCTTTGTGACTCGAGTGTAGACACCAGGGCCGTCAACAGCGCCGCATCTATTTTTCTTCCCAAAAGCAGTGATGCCTCTCAGCTCATTATTGCATATCAAAGGTCCACCAGAATCCCCCTGGAGAAAGGGAAAGAAAATTGTCATTCAAATTTACAAAAGCTAAAAAATACTTATTTTAAATAGAATTTGCACCAATTGCATGAAGGAAGTAAAAATGTAGATGGTGCTATTGTGGATTCCTTTTTTTTTCCTCCTTGGAAGGTAAGATTTTCCTTAGCGAAAAAGGAAAAAAGACTTCAATCTGATCTTTGAAGTATGACTAATGGGAAATGAATCTAGCTCAGTGCTAAGGAATAGTTAGTCTTTTGGACTATGAAAAGAAAAAGCTGGAAACTTTACTCTTGAAAAGCAGAAAGTCTCTAGAATTTGGTACCTTTTTTGTAACATTGTTAATTCAATATTTAAATCTTTTAATATGTGCTAGTTTTTACACAGTTGTGCATTTGACTTGGGGCCCAGTCAAAATGCTTTTTATCAGCAAAGCCCTCTGACATTAGAGAAGTTGTTTCATTGAGGTTGGCTGCTTGAGTATGGGCTCATAAGCTATTTTGTGGAGATTTTTCTATTAAAATCATTTTATTGAAGAACAGAATAGCTCTCTGCCATGCCTGGATAAAACCACAATATCCTAAGTCTGTGAAGAGAAATTTATCAATCAGAAGTTTTGATTTTAAGGCTTAGAAGAACAAGCCTAGCTAAATTAACTAATTTTTAATAACATTGTTCATTTAACTGAAGAGAGGCAGAAATTATAAATGTATAAAAGCTAGTACTTTATATTTTATTTTTAATATACTCTATCTGGTTATAGACAGTAAATATACTCACATTACATGAGTCCTTTCCTCCATTCTTATCCCCTGCACATATCATGTTGTCTGTTATAACAGGGTTGTTATTATAATGACTTTTGTTGTTGCAGATTTGCCTACTGATGACAGTGATGTTGACCTCCCTCAAGGTATCAGGAAAGTTTCTCAGACGATTGTGAGTTTGTCCCCATCCTGCTACGGTGCAAATTGTTCCTGGTTTGGGATCATCTGAGTTAATCAGGTTAATCACTTTCACAGCATTAGTAATTTTTGCTCTTTTCTGAAGCTGTAGAAGATATGGAAAATAGTTATTATGGGGCAGAGTCTAACAGAGGCCCCTGCATGCTAACCATTGGATCGTTCCCATTATGGTAACAGGAGATTACTGCAACCCCTTTTTGAGATTACTCTGTTCTTTGTGACAGGATTTATGTAATCAGTGTAAGAACGAGGAAAATGAGTATTCTTTGTCTCATGAAAACCCATTTAGCTTCTGCTGAAGTATTAGCTCTAAAAAATACCCTATTTTACTTCTCTGGCTCTCAGACCATTGGGAGGACGAAATAGCAGTAGTCAGTGAAACTGGCATAACTGAGAATCAGAGAAGTCTGACATTTTTCATTAGAACTGTTTTTCAGACAGAACATTAGGACTTTTAACCAAATTATTTCACACTATGTATGAAATACACTCTTTTCTGTGGACAATGTTTATTCTTCCACTGAAAAGCCAGAAATTGAAGTATCTTGGTCAAGCTCCAGAATTTTTCTACTTCTAGCATTGGCATGCATTACAGGAGTTGTTAATTGCCTTAGTTCCCAGTGCATCCCGAGTTCCCCAGGCTGCTGGATTAGCAGACCAGACTATATCACCCCAGAAAAAAAGTCACCAGAAACCCCCTTGGCTCATCTCCCTCACAAGAAGGAAGAAACTGGTACATCATAAAAGATGCGTATTCCATAAGTGATGTGTAAATCTATACCTGCAGCAGCATAAGGTCATTTTCTTTACATCTGGGACAGTAGCATGGGTGGGGAATTTGTTTGGCAATCTGCAAAACCTGTTTTTCTGCTTCTTTTGCTTTCTGTGAATGAGCTCCGAGAACAACTTCGCTTCCTTCCCTGAGAAGAGAGACAACATGGTTAGTGGGATTCACTTGCTGTAACTCCATAATTCTTTGATGTTAAATGTGGTGCTGTAATTTCCAGCTGCTACAGAGTATCTTTTTTTAAAGCCTGAAAAGCATCAGTAATTTAGAAAAATATAAAAGATTACCCTATTTCTACAGGTAGTTTAAAAATATTGACTCAGTGAATCAAAATCGATGCTATCTTATTTCAGCTTCCCAGGAGCATAGACAGGGTTCAGGTACTTGACTCTGAACCTACATTGTTTCCCTTTGGGACTGAATGCAAGGTAGATACATCAGCTTTGCTGTTGGTAGTGGTCTCACCAACTGTGCTTTTTGCAATTTGTGCTGAAAATTTAGGAGAATAGCTCACAGCACTGTTAGTTCAGAGATCGTCACGAGTGGATTGAATTGTACCATTGCTTTGCCCTAACACCATTTTCTGAGACCATGTGAGACATAGCTGATTCCCTTTCTCTAACTTGTTCTGCAAGTTCACATACTTACTAGATACTGAAGTGGTGACAGTTGTACCTGCTGGGGCTCTCTTGTATAAAACCCAGGAGTCTAGCACTCCTTGGTCAAGCAGTCCAAGCAGACCTTTATATGAGAACCACAGGTATGGGTGTTTGTGGGGGAACAATGTATGTTACAACTGAATGGGAGAATATTCTCTGAGCAGATATGTAGGTTGGCCCTCATTTGCAACTTACTGCAGCAAACACAACCCTGAGGAAGAGATTGCTCCTTTCCTTCAGCTATTACGAGCTGACTGTTGACTGAGCATCATTAGGTTAATTATTTATTGTATTTCCTCTTAAATGCGATCTCATTTGAAAATGCTCTTTACCTTATGTTAATATGACAGCTTTTGGGCCCTATGCTCTCTTTGTAGTAGGTCCTATATATCTCCTTGTTTGGATGGGGACAGGAGAGACAGATACATTTATCTGATGTCTGCAAATTCCAGTGATTCACTGGTCCTGGGCAGGACTTTGACAGAGCCTGTGTGAGAGGTCTGGCTCAGCAGCAGCTCCACTCCTCCTCGCAAAGGCAAGGGGAAAGACGTGTCGTTTAAACCTCACGTCTTGCCTTGCTGGGGGACTCTGCAGGGCCAAACAGCCATTTGCATCTGGAGTCAGACAGGAGAAAGAAAGGTTGGCTGACAAACCAACATATCCATCTCTCAGAGTCTCCTGTCATCTGTCTGGAGGATTTTTGCTCCTGTATCACTGCCTACTATCTCTTTCTGTGGTGAATTGCATATCTTTTACAGAATAAAATGACAAGAATTTATTTCTGTTTTCTGAGCAGCTATTTAAACTGCCCGGTCTTCTGGCCTAGTGCACTGGTTGCCTGAGAAAACAGGGATAAACCTTTCCCCCAAATTCACTTCTTCAGTGTTGCTATTCTGTGCTTGCATGCAGCTAGAGGGTTGTAATGCATCTCATCAGTGAAGATCAGTATATCTTGTAACTATTTTTTACTCACTGAAGCACATTTGTTATTATAAATTATAAAACACAGTAATCAGAACATGATTGTGGTCATGCTAAATGCACAAAATCATCAGAGTTATTAACTTTCCTTCTTGAATGGAGACACCAGATACTCACTAAGGACAATCTCTGACTCAGAGTAAGAACTTACACCATACAGTGGGCAGCTGTTAACACCCAGTCTTCCTTGATCAGAGCTCCTCCACAAATAAGACTTTTATTTGCGCTGCGGATTAGGGCCATAAATGGTCTTGAGTGTGGTGCTACTATATGTCCTCCAATGATATCCACACACAAACCTAAAAATAAAAATAAGCCACAATACACACAGCTGGGCTAACAAACACTGTGAGACACTCAAAGTCCCTTAGAAAAAACAGTTAATGCAATTATAAAGTGTACAAGTATGTACATATGTAACAATGCTGGTCTTCAGGGTAGATTTAAAATTGCTCAGCAATACTACTTCTGTATGTTTCATTGGGGACCAAAGTTACGTTAGTGGGGTGAGCTTTGACAAGAAAAACACCAAATTATTGTTGCTTTTGCACAGATTTCTTCCCCTGAAGTTCACTGGTATGGTTAATTTCTTAGCTTTCATTGTGAGTAACAACCTCAGATCTGCCACATGATAAATGTTGTACAATATGTGACTTATGTGGACACCTGGAAACTGGCATATATAGTGTAAGTCACATTACATGAACCTGTTTTTCAGAAAAATAGAAAATCAAAAGATTAATATAAGTCTAGGCCTCTGGAGAGAAAGCTTAGATAAACATTATGTTAACTCCTCTGAATGCCTCCAAATAGCCTGTCCTCTGTGCAGCTTTAATTAATACTACCCATTCAGAAATTATTTTGTTTGTACGAGACATCAAACATGCAGACAATGGAAAAGAGCTATTAATAAGAACTTAAATAATAATTGTGTCTACTCCCTTTACATTGATACATGTTGGCTTAACTGGAACTCTGTACATCAGCATTTACCTTCAAAACGGTGGAACTGGGCACTTACCTCCATGAATTACCAGGAGAATGACAGCAGCAGAGGCGGACAGATTGAGGAGAGCTCCCATGATTTCTGTCTGGTGTTCCCCCTTAATCACTGTTTAATATATACCTCTAAATGAAAAGGAAGTGGGTTTTGTTTTTCCTCTTAAGGATATTTCACATTTGTAATTGTGACAAAGGCAAAAAACCTCCCCAACAACATAGCTTACAGCAGAGGTGTTGGTGAGAAATTGCATCATCTGTTGTGGTTTGAAGACAGGATCTCCCCCCGTTCATGTTCTCTCTGTGGCATTTGCAGAGAGCTAATATATGAGTACTGGGGTGAAACCTTGCAACCCACTATGTGTCCAGTTACACTGTGGGACTCAACTCACATAAATTTAGGCTTGATTCAGTTGCCCGCATGAAGACATATAGTTTAATTCTAGACACCCCAGGTGGCCTCCAGGTCAGAGATGAATCCCAGCTCATTCCCCATTAGTTACCTGTGCTGTTCAGGAACCCCTCAGGGCCAATGAATCTGATGCTCGGTCCTTTCAGTGTCTGATCCTACCTCATTAGCTTTGCAGTGAATGAGCATCCATATAGCACTGAGTGTGGATTAGTGGCCTAGAGCTAAGGGTATAATGCTATTTAAAGTGTCTTAAGGTGTCTTAGATCTGTGTCCTGGTGCAGAGGTCTTCTGTAGATGCTGTGTCAGAGTTGCCAGGCCTGTGCCTATATCTGGGAAACCCAGTGTATGTCAAATGTCACTAAATGTGTAGTTTTGGGCAACTGAATTGAGAACTTGTATGTCCCCTTTATCTGTCAGCAGTCTGTAGCACTGGTGTTCTTTTTTTTCCAATGTTCACCCAAATGCAGTATCACCAGGCATCATAGGTACCATTCTTTCATTAATCACTTATAAATAGTCCCCCAAGTCTGATTTCATGACATCTTAATTAGCAGTCTTACCACATTGAAGCTGTTTCCTCTCTGGACTATGCACAGACATGACCAGTATGAGCACTTGTGAGCAAAAATCCTGTACATTGAGACCTACTTAAACACATAGTACTACAATGATTTATCCTTGGATATTTCTATATGAGGTGCCATGTGTAGTAAGGAGAGGTTTGGTAAGTATTATCCTGTGTTTATCTGACGCATTTTCAAGAGAAGACTATTTGGAGACACAGAATGAAACGCTAGCAAGTGTTCTAGATGTTTTACAGGCAACTAAGATAAATCTATGCCTACCATGTAAAAATAAATTTCTATAGCCTGTTTATATTTTTTTTCAATATCTAAATGCACTCCTATTTACTTCTAAATCTGACTTACTTCTAAAGATATTTTTCTGTAACTCCGTAGGTATTAGCATACCCATGCCTTTTAAAAAATCTCCTCTAATCCTAAGAGATACCATTTACATTGATAATTAGAATTAGGAACATGTCGTCTAAAATACTGTTTGATATCAAATGATCGCTTTCTGTGCAAGCTCCTTCTGAGCAACAGCTCTGACTGTCACATAGTCCTAAGACTGATTCCACAGGCATTAAAGATCAGATTGATATGCACATAATCAGCTTCTAATTTTGTACACAAATGCTTTTGTCAGTGTCCTCTTCAGCTTATAACTTATGTAGATGAGGCTGAAAAATCGACATCAAATTTCAGGGTGTGCAACAAGTTGGCTGAGCTTCTTTGATTACGGCAGTAAGTTAATTATGGTCAAGTTTGGATTTTATTGGCCTTTTACATGTAAAGGGAAACCTCAAAGCAAAACTTCTGTCTCTATTTGAGTACATTGTCAAATTCTTTTATTAGTTCCTCTGCTGCATAAGCAATTGTTCTTCAAAAGGACTTTCCCCTGCAGTGCCCACAAGACATAGCCACTCTCAGCAGAAACCACTGCCTGAGTAAAAGAACAAAAAGTCTACCCAGCTTCTATTTCTAGCTTTTGCTTTTGATGGAATTTCCGACGGGCATTTAAGCCTGTGGGTCAGTGGATCACTTTCAGCTCTGGTTCTGTACTGTGTTGAGCTCTTCTGTCCCTTATCTCATACTCAGTTTTTCTGATCATTTTGCTTCTCCAGTGACTATGCTCCTTTTTCCTTCGTGCTGCTTTCTGTGGTGCTAAAGGTGAACATCAGGTGTGATTTTAGGAGACCAATCCAGGAGACCATTTTAAACCACAGCTCCAAACTTTCCAGAGTTACTGGGTGCCTGAGTTCAGGCAGCATCGTAGCTCAACCACAGGGCTGGGGAAGGGAGGGCAGGAGAGCGGTGCTAGGAGCAGAGCAAGGCAGATCTGGGATGCCTTCTTCGTCTCCGCCCTGGGCTGCCCCATCCCCAACCCCACTCCAGTGTGTTTGCCTGAACACATCCCTCAGTGGTTGGGAGATACGATCCCAGGGACTCACCAGGGAAGGGACAGGATATATCCTAGGGATGCCTATTTTACTTTCTTCTCTGACACCAGTGTCTCATGATATTTACCTGTCGTCTTTTCTGCCTTATCTATTTACTCAGCTTCCCTATTTTCACCTCTTTACTGTGTGAGATCAAAGAAAAATGCAGTAACACAGAAATACAAGTGGATATAGTTAACTGAGAGAGTCCTCAAAGCTTTGTAGCAAAGCAACATTACTTCTATGAAGTTGGATGTACTTGACAGAAAGAATCCAGCATTAGATATTATGCTCTGGAAACACAAGCCTTCTCTTGTCAGGTGAGAACATGGATCTGTTGCCCATTTTGTCCCTTATGCTGCTTTCTAAGATAGCCACTTAGTGGGAGGGCACAGCCATAAAGGACTCATACATAATTATGCCTTTAGGAACCTTTTTGCAGAGATAACATCCGGTGGGTGAACAATCCCAGGATCAGCTGGAGGATGGAGAGTGATTTTGGAGTAACTTGATTGGGCTCTTTTATGAGCTGATTAATTGTCACATGTTTTCTTTGAAAGCTTTGAAAGAATCTTCTGAAATATGTAATGTGTTAAGTTATGTTGCATCACATAAATGTTTTCAAACTGGATTATAACTAGTAAGATTCTATGCCATAGAAATAAGCATTTCAATGCTATAATCTCATTCAACAATCTGGAGAGCTGCTGTTCTCTGACTCTTGAATAAAAATAAGAGTTAGCTATATTAGGCAAGTTACATTTCTGATTCTTTCTAAAGGTACTTAAGATCATATCAGGCTTTTTAAGTTCTTCACACAAGGGCATGCTTTTTTCTTGTAGTGGTTTACCATCAAGGTGTGCAAATTGGGTGCAGGCACAGAGGTTTTCAATACAGAAATGCCTCTCTTACCACTGTGTCTTTTTATCTTGTGAACACTGATTAGATATTTTGTTGGCATTTTACACTTGCATGCTCTAGGGTTTCCTGCATCTGAATCCTGCACCCTCAAAAATTATTGCTAAGAAAATACAAATTGCTCTGCCCTCCATGTGTGTAGCTTGCCTTTTGTGTCAGGTGTTCCTAAACTTATCAGACAACAATTGCCTGCCAATTCTCAGTGGCTCTTATACACTTCATGTATGAATCTTTTTCAGCCTTTCAACTGAAAATGTTACCTTGGCAGTGTAATTCTGCAGGGAATGTGCTGGCTACTGATGTATCTTGTCCACAGTTTGGGAATTACTTTTGTACTCTGTATGTCCTGAGTTTTCCCTCTCAGTGGCACTCTGTGAAGCCTTTTCAGGTGGCCCTTGTATTCGTTCTCCCATTTGTTCACCTGCTTGAAGATGTTCAGTTCCATTTTTCTCACCTATTGCCTTTTTTTTTCTTTAAAGTTGAAAGAGTGCTGAGTTCTCTAGCACACTTAGGTTTATTATACATTCACCCCATGTAATGCTCAGGAATTTTCTAATGTGCTTGTTTTCTAATATAATAACTGTGGTGAAGAGCTGCTGCAGTTCCTTTAAGACTTGCACCAATTAATATTGACACATGTTGAAGATTCAAAAAACAGTCAGGTTTAAAGAAACCTGAAGACAGAACCTAAAGAAACCAAGCTGCCGTTAAAATAATGCAATATTAATGATGTAGAGGGAAACTTCAAGAGAGGGAGCTATTAATAAAATGTTTCAACCACCATTTCCTGTAGGGGACATTTAAATAGAAAAGATGGTATTGTAATTTACAATGCTGTTGTCAGTAAATAGCACTAGCTATGACAAGCCACCTGTTAGCTCTCCTTCTCTCTCTAGTTGCTGTTAACTTATGCCCGAGATGTAAGTACTCCTCTAAGGATAAAAATTACCAAATTCCCACTTCCTGTGGATAACAGGTAACATAATTGCACTTCTGTTGCATTTCAGATAGCTGCACGGAAATTATTGGAGGACATGTTGTGCATCCTCATTCCTGGCCTTTTATGGCTGCTATCCAGAGAAAGAATTCAACTGTGTGTGGAGGAGCTCTTGTGGAAGACCAATGGGTTTTGACAGCAGCACACTGTGAGTAAGTATCTTACACTGGGGCAATTTTAACTCTTCATTGAGGTGGGGCATGGTATGCAAACCTATAAGTAAGGAAAGGTGGATGTTGATTTTTTTAAGAATTGTTAAAAGCTGCAGTTCTCTCACTAAACTAATCTAAGAACTTGTCATTCTGTTTTGTTTTGTAAACTACTGATCTGCATTGTGTACAGTTAGCTTCATTAGTCAGATCCTGCCAATGTTACAGGATACAGACTATGCTCATAAAAGGCCAAATTCATTATTTATGCATCTGAAACAGCAGTGTCTTAGAGAAGGGGATATATTCCAAAGTTCTTTAAACAAATCTTACTTGTGTGCCTGGGACTAAGCACTAAAATACCCTGAGAGATGAAATTGAATTAGATGGAAACACTAATCATCCCATTTTAAGTGACCTGAGCTCAAAAAACCTGAATGTCAGTCATGACTGTGACAAGGAGTCTTGTCCTTTTGAGTCAAACGTGAGCACAAGTACCCCTTTACCAGGTGGGAAACCCCAAGGCTGGCACAGCTGTTGAACAGCTGTCTTGGGGTAAGGAGGACATCTGCTGTTCATGTTAGGAAGTAAAATGCCCAGGTTTTGCTAAAATGTTCTCTAAATCGTATTTTAGTTCTCCATTTTTTTTTCCCTGTATTTCAAGTAACTAAAATCAAACCAATTAAAATAAACCTGTGCAAACCTGACCTCCTCAAACACAGCAGGTGCAGCTTGGCCAGCCGTCTTCCATCAGTTAGTCTGAAATACAGGATACAGCTCCTTCTTTCTAAGTGAATATGACTTTCACACTTCTTCATCTGAGTCAGGTTTGGTTGCATTTTTCGTAAGGGTAGAAATATTCACACCTAGCATGTGCTGGTTTGGACATTTACAAAACAAAAGCCAAGCCTTCCTCTGGAATTAAGGAATTTTTTGATGGGAGCTGGAGTCTCCCACCCTTCAGTTAACAGGTCAGACATATCCAGTCAGTTATGGTTATAAAAATTCAGAATTGGGAGCTATTCAGTGGAAAGGGCACTAAGTGTCTCTGGTCCTCTGGATAGTGTGCTCTGGTCACTGGTTTGGTTTCCAACAAGCACATCAGTTTGTGCTGACTTTGAGTCTTTGTCACTGGAGCAAACTGAAACAACATCTGTCTGGTTTCCTTCTCCTGACCTGCTTGAGGATGCCTAGGCAAAACCCACCCACCCCTATGCTATGTCTGGACTATTTTTTGACTTAGACAAATAGCATGAAATAATTTTTGACTTAGACAGAATAGCATGCATCCAGCAACATGAATTTCTGTGTGGCCTGCAAACAACCCGTCAGAGACAGGGATGAGGTGGCTGTAGTTTTTTTGTTCTCCCCCCCGCCCCCTCGCCCCAGGCTTCCCTGTGTGCACAGTGGCAGATTCCCTGGGCTTTCTGCAAGTCTAGCACTTGCACCTCTGTTTGGGATGATACTTGAGAGTCCCAGGGATGGAGTTTTGTGAGTCTTATATCATTCTCACTGTGAAAGTCTGCTCTGTAGATAAAAAGAGAATTTTTTAGGATCTAGCACTGACTTTGCAGCTATTTTCACAAGCAAACATTCACTTACAAATAAAAGAATCGTATCTTTCAGTAACACATGCAGCTGGAATGAAGAATTTTTTCTTTGTTTGGATTGATAAAATCTTCATTCTGGCTTGAATAAGTTGTCCTCTGTGTAGTGAGGTTGTGTTCTGAAGATGAAGCACAGGAAACCAGCAGTGTGTCTTCTGGCAATGGCATCTTACTGGGCTGCATTAAGTTTAGAAGGGCAAAATGAAAAAAGGTAAACTAATACATAAATTTCTGATGATACTTGGAGACCTTGGGGGAGAGGGAGATTTTTGAGTTGCTTAACTCTTACTGTTTATTAGCAGGAACTGGATATATCTCTCTCTTTGGGTTTTGGCAGTCTCCCTTTTTAATATTCACTATAGGGGTGTCTTGAGTTAGGCAGCACCCATCCTTCTTTCTTAATAGGCTGAATCCTATATTGAGTGAAGTTACGGACATAACTCTCATTAATATTAAAGACGTCCACTTTAGCAGACCACTTACCTGTATGCGTAATGCTCAGAATGAGTATTAAGTATTGATGTGTGTACTGACATCCCATTGATGTCAGCAAGACAACCTACATGCTATTAGTCAGGCACATTTGAGTCATTTGCAGGATTAGGTCGTAAGTCCAAAGGACACCATTAAAAGATTAAGGAAAGGCATCAGTACCAGCAGTCCTTGTGCAAGGCACTCTCTTAAAAAGCCACTAGGCTTTTTCATGAAAATAATTCCAAACTCTGGAAATCCCTGAAGGTTGCCTATCACACCATTATTTCACTGAACTAGATTTACAGTAAAAAAACATTACTTTGTGTAGGAAAATACAAGCTCATGTCAAAACATCAAAATCAACAATGTCCTTCCCTATGTTTTAATTATCTTGGTGTAAAATGAAATTTTGAGTATTATGTTACATATCTTTTGATTATCTTCAGAGATGTTGCTTAGTTCCAGTAGTGACCTTCTCTGCCTGTACTTTCTTTAAATTACAGATTAAACAAATCAGAAGTTAGAGTTGTTCTTGGAGCCCATCAAGCATCCATAGCTGAAAAAGAACAGCAGATATTTGAGATTATGCGCTACTTTCCTAATCCTCAGTTTGGCAGGTCTTCCAAGGAAAATGATATAATGCTCCTCAAGGTATTGTGTTAATTACTGTTGTATTATTATAAAAGGAATTTTGCTGATGATCGATTTGGCTATTCTTTAATACTGAAGAGTGCATTGTTTAGATAGCTTAACAATATCACAGAACTCTCTGCTTTTGGTTGTACTAATCTAGATAAGGTTACAGGGTCACTGGCACTGTGAGCAAGGATAACTTTTCAAGCCTGTTCTGTGCTCCCAAACTCCCTTTAACCCACTCATAGCAGCAACCCCTCCAAAACCCCAAAACACATTCTTTAGTAATTTTTAAAGGCAGTGCTGAAGAGATGTATTCAATGGAGTCTGGGTCACAGCTGTATCCCAACGGGATACCTTGTGCTGGACTACGCAAAGATGGGGATGAAACTTAGTGTTAATTATTTGGGGTAACCACATAAAGTAAAATTATGTATGATACAGGACATAGATGAATTCAGCTCTAGGAGCTCAGAGTGGTCACATAGTGAAGAAGGCTCAGGATACCACAGGATGAAGCATGGAAAGATGTCCTCACCACCATAATCATCTTGGATGCCAAAGTGGGGCAGGGCTGTAAGAATTTCCTGCATACCAGCTGCTGCTCAGCCTGGCTCACACCTCATGTATCCCTGCACTGACAACTCTGTTAATCCAGCACTGAGATTCACATGGAGGCAGCCATGAGTGTTTTGAATAGGGAGAGTGCAGTATCTATGCGGGAAACCTGTAGATGGTCCAATGGATCTGGAGGACTGCCTTTCTGGTACCAGCAGTTTCAGTGCTGATCCAAAGTCCCTGAGAAAGATACGACTTGTACTTCACCTTGCCTATACATTTAGAAACATCATGACTGCAGTATGATGCCTAAGAAATCTTTTATGGATGTTTATTCAGGCTGTGCTTTAGTGTTATATCTGTGATGAAGAAATAGTTTTATGTAAAAGATCAATATGCATATTTAAAATAATTACCAGGTACAGTATATTATTAATATTACCACGCTTCTGAAATTATTGGTGGAATTATATGAAAAAGGAAGGGATGACTTGAACCTGATTTCTAATATTTAGATGGTTTCACCAGTTTGATATGACAATGATCTAGAGAGGAAAATAGCAATGTCCCTTTCTGGAACTAACTGGAGCATTTACAGACATCTGTGTCCGCAGCAACTTGTCACACTCCAAGTGCAAGAAGCTACTTTCCCCAGATGTTATTGAGCATTCTCTGGCTGCTTCATTGCAAAGGCAGACAGGTTCATTACACTGGCTTCTCCTGTGGCCACCAGCAACTTACCAGGAGCACCAGGCTATTTGTGAACACAATACCAAAATGGATCACTAGGAAGTAGTGTTTTGAGAGCTGAAAGTTACAACTCTATTCCAGAATGACATAGATACCATAAAATCCTTGGTCTGAATTTGACAAAGGAGCAGGAACAGCGTTAGTAGCAGGGCTCACCTCCTGTCTCTACAGTTCTGCTGTAATGGTGTACTAAGTGACTTGGGATAAACTTTTAATCTCTGGAAATTCCCACCAGCACTAGTGATAATAAACTGTAAGGATTTTTTGGATAAACTTGTGATTTGTTGGAGTGCCTTTTTTAAAAGGTGTAAAGCCAGAATCGTTTAACTGACAACCATCTAGCAACACGTAAAACCACCTGTGAAATGAATTACGGTGCGATGATTGTGTGTAAACCAGAAAATGTCTGTTCAGTAGCTGAGAGGCCTTACCAAGCACAATGATGATATATGCTAGTGTTTTGCTATGTTTTCATTTACAGACTTAAATTGGCCTCTGATGAAGGAGGAATCTTTCAGGTAAAGGCCAACAAAACACAGACAGTTTGGATCTCTCAGAGCAAAAACTTGGCAGTCTGAAGAGTTCAAGACCTCATTTTTCCCAAATTATGTCACTGCTGTTATGTCTAATTGGTTATAGCTTTTGTTTTCATCTTTGTTACTGGTTACATTGCTCCGTGCTTTGAGACCTTTCTGTGTGTCAGTCAAGCACCAGAGTCTGATTTAAAAACAGAAGTTCAGTGACAGGTTAGGTTCTTGAATAGGACATAGATCCAACAGCCTAACTCCTGTGCAGGTTTTTAATTTCCTACTCTAATCAATGGGAAGCTGGACTTGAACTCACTATTGCTGACATAGATAGGGAATGCAGACACCAGGGAAATTCTTTTGGATTTGCAAAGGGGCAATTAAGCTCAGGATCAGTTCCTAAATATTGAAAAGTGATTTATAAGGAAAGTATTTGTAGAATGAGACTAAATGCCAGTTGAAACTAGATTATACTTTCCTTCCTTTCTGCATAAGAAAGCATTTTTTTTCTTTCTTTTTTTTTCCCAGCTGAATGGTATTGCGAAGCAGAATAAATATGTGCAACCTTTGTCTCTGCCTGACTTACATGAAGATATCAAACCTGGCACAAAGTGCAAGGTGGCTGGCTGGGGAGTAACATCTTCAGGAAAGCCATCAAAATATCTTCGGGAAACAACTCTTAAAATTGTTGATAGAAAAAGCTGTGAGAACAAATACAGAAAGTACACAAAAATAACCAGCAATATGTTGTGTGCTGTAGGGGAAAAAAAATACCGGAAGGCAGATACCTGCCAGGTAAGAAGCAAAGTGACAAAGAGGAGGGGATATGCTTTTTACAATGGTTTCCTTTTCACTGGGAACAGAGCAGTACTAGACACTTAATGAGGCTGATCAGATTCACAGTGATTTAAACACATTTGTAAGAGACTTTATTGCTGTGAAGAATAAGTTAAAACTTTTAGTACTTCAGATCAATGTACACAACAAGATTGAAAGTATGGGAATTTGAATCTGGGATTATCTCAGTTAACTTCAGGTGCATTTCTTTATCTAACGTGCTCTCCTTAGGCACTACCTGTAGTTATCAGAGAAAAAGAACTTTCAGGGTCTGAATCATTTGATCCTTTCCAGATGTCATCATCTGAATAGCACAGAATTAACTGTACGCTCAAAAGTACTGTTTGGATCTTGCTTTTGATGTCTTCTGTGCTGAGTCCAGAAGAGCTAATTGCTAAAGAAGTGAGAATCAATTTATACTGACAATAAAAAAATACCTTTTGAAATAGAATTATGATAGTACTATGCCAGTCTACAACATTTACATTAAAGGCTCCCTCAGGCTTGAAAAGCAACCTCTCTGTTTACCGCACCCAACTCCCATGAAGTGATGTAAGCCAACTGATTAGTTTCATAGGTTGGAACAGGTTAGAAGCAACATTTCCAAACATGCTTATGCACTGCAGGTGGCACTGCATGCTCCTCTGGAGAGCAATGAACACACATTAATAGTGTCTTCCATTTTGTGTTCCAGGGGGATTCAGGTGGGCCATTAATCTGTGCTGATCGATACAGTGGGATTATTTCTTTTGGAAAAGGATGTGGAAAAAGAGACATGCCTGGAGTTTATACACGGCTGACTGAAAAGTATATTGACTGGATAAAAAAAATAATTTGCCTTCATAGAGATCCATGAGATAGGCAAGACAATTTTAATACATAGTGCTGTTTATTAGAACCAGGTGCTACTGCTTTAGTGTGCCACCTTTAAAAACTACCTCCCAGCTTTACAGCTTTACTAACACCGCCACAGCTATATGAGAACAGTTCAAAATATTCCTTTTTGTACAGATAGCATGTTTACTCATGTTTAGTAGGAAACTGCCTCTTAGGTAATACAATTTGTTTTGGACTTCACCCTACTTAGTGTGATGGGAAAATACTGCTCACCTTATTAATTGTGCCTGGGATAAGGTGACTTTTTTGAATGTGTACTTACAGAAAAATTCGATTTCAGACTGATAGTGAATATGTCTGCTGAATGAGAAAAAACAGAACAAAAGCTTTACATGTTCAAATATTTCACTGTGACATTGTTCAAAACCAAATACTTAAATTCTCTATTACTGAATATTTATTAAACTAAATTCATTTTCAAAGAGTTAAAGTATTAAATAGATAAACATTTTTCCAATTGATCTTCCATTATGAGAGAGAAAAAAATAATTTCCTTTTGTCTTTTTTTTCCTGGATTTTTTTTCCTTTTTTTTTTTGGTGATCAAATCAACAAAATCCTATCTTCTCACAGCTTGGTTCATGATCTCACCCTTTCAGTGAATGGTCTGTTGAAAAAAGTATAAATACTGATTGCAATGGGAGTAATTACACTTCTCTAACACATTGCTTATGTAACATCTGTCAAAACAAACAGGAATTTTGCTATGGATTTCAACAGACCTCTGCTAACAGAAGGACCTGCTGTGTTTCTGAAGAAGCCTGTGGTTAGCTTGGTGTGTTCCCATTATCTTCTAAATTTTCTCAAGGTCTTTTTTTGCCAACAGTTTAGAAGTGACCATCTGCTGGATTTCTCTGCTTCTTTGTTTTTTGCATTAATATGTACCGAACACTGTACACTTTGGGACATTGCAAACGCATGAATAAATAACTCCAACTCATCAGCATACTGGCCTTGATTATTGACCAGCAGCTGTATCACTGCGCTGAGCAGAGCAAGCCCTGTCTCACAGGGGCTATGCAGATAACGGAGCAAATGGGCACTGTGAAGCTGGGGTGGTAGTCGGCCATGGTGCAATAAAACCCACCGATGTGGAGCATGGGGGCTTGATCCAGTTCCCACTGAAGGTGATGGGAAGATCTTTAGAGATGGCACTGAGAGAGAATTGGCTCAGGCCTGGAACACAGAAACTGTGAAAAACGGGGGGGGGGAGGGGGGGAAGTGGAAGCGATATAAAAGTGGAAAGAATAATGAACTTCTGTAAACACTTTTCAGCTGGGGGTCTCAGAGGTTGTTGCAAACACAAATTAGCCCCTTTTACCCTTTGTAAGGTAAATGACAGCAAGGATAGCCTTCCGTCCGTCCCACAGGAGGCTTTTCACACCCCACAGTCCAATGACAACTAATTTTTGTTTAACCTGTCAGAGCCAAAGTTTTCACTTGCTTTGTTTAGGTGAACAGTGGCTGTATCTCAGTCACTGATGGGAAATAATGAGTGATATAGTCTGGAAACCATAACCCAGCAGGTTAGTTCCAGTTCAGATACCGTACTTTGTGTTTGTGTCATCCTTTGATTACTTCATTTACAGCATCTGTTTTTCTTTCATGGGTGTTGTAGCAGGTGGAAGGACATTGCTGCCAGGCTCCCAGGGCACCACCAGGCCCGACTGACCCTGCCTACCCCCCAGCTCTCCCCCCCAAACCTGCCCACAGCCCAAGACCCATGTCAACCCCTGCAGGCATCAGCCCCTGCCCCAGCGATGCCACGGCGAGGCCGGTCTCCAGCTCCCCTTGGCCTGGCCCTGCCCGCCATGGGTCCCACTGAGCCGGGCCTACCCCCGATGACCTCACCTGGCCTTGGCCTGTCCCCAGGGAGGTGCAGGAGCAGCGAGCCGAGCAGTAACCTAGACTCATTTTCTGTCCACACTGAGGCATGCAGAGTCTTTATTCTATCCACATGCAACAGGAGGGAAGTCTTTACTAGCGTTGAAATCCCCGTGTTTTGAGAGAGTGCCTGCCTATCCACCTCTCTGGGTAAGGGGCAGTCTGGGCCAGGGAGCGTGGTAGGAGTTTTGCAGTGGGGCTGCAAAATGCCCCACAATTCTGCATTTTATTAGCACTCATGAAAGCACACAGTGGAAGGATGACCGGTTCTGCAGCTGGGGGAGGCAAAAGTCCAGGGAAGGGTGAGCGTTGGCTAAACAAGGTGGCCACTGGTGTCACTCACTGCTGAAATCACTGCTGGGCCGGTTCTCAGAACTGAGCTGAAAGCAGAAAAGCCACAGGCAGTAGCCCCAGGTACGTTACAGTTTCACAGTAACAGACACCCACAAAGCCTGACAAAATTAAGCTAGAAACGCATTCTTACTAGACTGAGAGGAGCTCATACTCAGCAGCTTGTGGCGGAGTTTACTATAGATTGCAGTTGTTTCCAGCACAGCATTTGCAATTCCACTTCCCTTCAGTAAGAGAAGTCTAGTCATGTCTCTTTAAACCTGTCACATCTCAACACTAATCTCTAGGTACCTGTGAGGTGTCCCCTTGCACATTTACCTCCAAGTTTCCAAATACTGGCTTCTTGTACTAGACCAGCTCTCCCATACTATCTGTTTTCATCTCCACTGGAAATTTCTGAGTGGATTAAAGGAGTTCTGCCCAGGAATCATTCTGCCCTTGGCTGGGGCTGGGATCCTATCTATGCTTGCACTTTGCAGCTTGGTCTCTGCAAAGTTGACTTCTCTGTCAGACATTTGCATCTATCTCTTGTTTTTACTGAGGTCTTTCAGGTAAGCAATATTTCTTAAGGATTATTTGCTGAGAAGTCTAAGTTGCTCGTCACCTGTCATACAGTCATATTCGGGCACAGAAAGCAGACTCTGAGGCTGACCGGGCTATGCAAAAACATGACATAGGGCAATGACATGCCACGTATGGTGCTGACGTAGAGTGTACAGTGCTGACATATGGCTGGTGGCTCTCTGTCCGACAGAGGGGGCTGGCAACTCGTATTCACACATCACACAGGGATGCAGATGCCAGTTAGCTTTAGTCCTTGCGTTCTTTCTGTCCTTGTACTGGGCAGTAGTGCCTGATGTTTTGTACTTGTTTTGGCTGTACATCTAATGCACTGTATGTTCAATGTGGGAATCTTTTTTTTTTTTTTTTTAAACAAACTTCTAGTTCTCAGTACAGAGGGTGGCATTATCTATTGCCAACAACTGTTGTTTCCTGAAAGTGCAGTAATATGTTTGGAGCATGGATTGCCTCCACAACTCCTAGTCAAAGTCTGTTTTATCTTCTGACTACAGAACCGCCTGCCATCTAGCAAGCTGTAAAAGTAACCTTCCTTTTGGGCAACTCAGTCTGGCATCAGGAAGAAACATTTAGAAAACAGAATTAAAACAAAGAAAGCCATCAGATTTTCAAGATAATTTTCTTGGATACTTGCCAAAGAGAAATAAAGATAAACTTGGAAGACTCTTTCAAAGTCTGAATAGGTCAGTTCACTATAGTCAGATAAATTACAACAAGTAATTTGAATATGTCTGTTACATCTTTTAATTATGATTTACTAGTTTCCAAAATTTATCTTCATCTCATTAATGATCTGGGAGATAGTTCGGACACCTCCATCCCAATATCTTTATTACCTCACAATCATCTGATGAAGCTCTTTCTGGATTGACTAATAATATTTAATAATCCATATCTAGCACATTGCAAGTAGGTTAACTGTAATTCAGTTAAATTAAACGTGGCACAGGTTGCTTCAAAGCCATTGAAATGAGTTGTGAAACGTGCATTCAAAGTCAGCCACTAATTTCATAAGTCATCCAGTCTAAAAGCTGTGAGAAGAGCCACATCCTTGTCGTGACAAAGAGGAAACCACAGAAAGATGAGCAAAAGAGCCTTTATCTTAATGAAAAATAGAACAGAAACTTACAGATCTTAGCTAGTTCCGAAGGCACAGATTAGATTCAATGTATAAACAACAGAGTTTCCAAGGTTCATTCTTATGTACATTTGTTTGTAAAAAGCAAGAAGCTTTGCCCTATTAACACAAACTCACAAAACATATCAAGCCTCTCTGCAGGCACACGCAAAATTAAGATAAGGAAAAATTAAAACAGTGAGAACATCAGTAAATGAAAAAAATAAATGTCACTTTAATCACTGTTAATCACTACTGTCATAAAAAAATCCTAGTCTAGTATTTAATTAACTATTTCCATTTAAATGAATACACGGCACATGGTTGTTGGTTTAGATTATCTTGAAAGCATGTAGAGGATGTTACCTATCAGGATGTAGTGTACAGGTTTCTGTATCTCATCTGTATCTCAAGCTGTCATAACCAAAGCCCTATCATGCATCTTTTCAGCCCCCGTGGTACCAGATTAAAGCAGCTGCATGAAAAGAAGGGGGAGCTCTGGACTACTGTGTTTGCGAAAGCCCTGACATTTTCAAATGGCAATGGATCACACTGACAGTGATGTGGCTCTCACTGATTAAACTCGGGGGCATGCACATCCTGTGCCAAAAGCCACAGTCCTGTCCTAGCACTGGTTTTAGCAGAGTTCAAGTAGCAAATGGTCACACAGAGCACCCAATTATTCTCTGAACTGAGGCTTCAAGGCATGCTGATAAAGCCATGTGGAGAAACTTGCACTGCTTCCTTTCACTGGGGATTGTGAGAGGCTCCATCTTCCGAGGTGGTCCAGCCAAATCTTGTCATTGAATTCCTGCTATGTACAATCCACATCATAATGAAAAAAAATAATGTGGAGGCAGCAACTATACTTGCAGCACTGAAGATCTAACACACGCGGAGACAGAAGATAAACTACTTAATACTGCTGTGTAGTTCGTTTTCTTCCTGCAATATTTCAAAGGGATGGGTTGTAACTGCAAGTTTTCTTGTGGATGCCTCTACACTAAAACACGAGTATATGAGAACATAAGTGTGCTTAGAAGTGTAATACAGGGTGCTACAGCGCTCGTGATTCAAGGTACACCAACTTCAGAATTTATCATCTCGGTAGCCCAAGGACAGCGGTGTTTGTGCTCCTCGAGGACCAGAAATGGGTAGTTTGAGTTAACTTGCTGCCCTGTGAATTAGTTTATGGATCTGTGAAATGAGCCTGCTGCAGCAGCAATCAGCCGGGCAGCACCACAGTGAGATTTGACATGGACTGCACATCAGAGCCCTGAATTATTAAACAAAGTCAATTTCGTGTTCTGTCTTATGAACAATGGTGTTGATCTTACCAGGTGGTCTTGGCTTCATTATGCAGAAATATTGAGAGTATCTGCACAAGGTAAGAGCACAGCTGGTGATAAGATAATGCAAGAAATAGACTCAATTCTAACCAGATATTTAAAGTGTTTCTCTTCCAGGCTTCTTTCCCTCCCCTTGTTGGTCCTATACCGAGTTACAGAAGTCAGGGTCACAGTAATGGTTACCAGCTTTGATATTTATACTTGGGACAGTGGTTTTCAGAAGGTTTTGTTATTCCCCCAGCTGTGTTGGGTTGAGTTTTTTTCCTTTTCATGGTGCTTGATTCCAGTTTTGCCATTCCAGGCAGTGTTCATCTGCCTAGCCAAACACTGCTGGTGACTCTGGGTGGTTTTCAGTGGGCACAGACAGTGGTTTGTAAGTCCTGTTTCAGGCACTTATCTTAGGCAATAGACAAACAAAAAAATCCTTTCCCCCTGTGTTGGTTGTAGAAAACAGATTTATTTGTTTACTACCAATGCTTTCTTTTCATTTTATGAAACAGAAAAAGCCACTAAAGCCAGAACTGAAGATACTATTGCCCAATTCTGGCCTAACTGGCCTCATGAGATTCACATGAGGGAATATCTTATGTACCGCAGCTTTGGGGGCTGTTTCCTACTGTCAACAACCATCTGTAGCTGACCTTCCTCTTGGACCCCTTTGCTGCTTTTTGACAGGCAGGATGAGATACTTTCCCAGCACCTGGCCAGCATTCATAGGGTATGAAATTAGAGGCCAACCCCTGGCACAGTGAAGAGGATCCATAATACAGCATCAGGGGCAAACAGAACATAGGACTGGGGGCTGAGCATTGACCATCTGATTTTAGTTAATTAATCTATGAAAGTATATCTGATTGTGAGCTATTTCAGAAATTCTGCTTTCTTAAACAGTTTATTCTATCAGGGACAGAAAACATCTAAAATAACCCATGGTCAGTCTATGGCAATTCAGAAGATAAGGCAAAAGAGAAGAATATGCCAGTATGGAGAAATCACATACTCAGCCTGTCAGATTCAAAATTTGGGAAAATAGCTGCAGCTTTGAATAATTTACTGAATTTTTTATTCAGGCATTTGTCTTAAAGGATTAAGCTCCAGGCATTTGATTAAATCACTGAAAATTAACATCAAGTTTTTGATCAAATCATTACAGTTGATCGATGAATAAAATAAAAAAGCAGTACAACTCACCAGATTTTATGTCATTCTCTCAAATATGCTGAATGGATATAAATGCATGTAAATTATCAAATCTCTGAGTAAGAACACAAGGTTGTGTTTTACACTTGTGACTGCTTAGCTATAAGACATCTTCTCTTTTAGCAGTGTATTAAGAAAGCTGAAAATAATGAGATGTGAGCTAAAATAGATTTGGAAGTGATTAGGTTGTTTTTAGGTTTATGGCTTATAATCTACACTTTCTGGCAGTTTTGTTGCTTAATGAAAAACAAACTTATCACAGGCAACTTGCAGCTGTTACCCCTCATTGCTTCCTAATTAGAGCTTGCTTGCAAACATTCCTTTCCTTACTTTGAGTGAAAAAAAAAAAAAACCACAAAAAGCTTTGAACTAGTTTTGGTTTCTTTACAGCAGAGAAGATCATAACACATTAAAAGTATTGTGTGAAATCCTGGACCCATTGAAATAAGTGGTAAAGCATTTTTGTCATTGGTGCCAACGTTCACCAAAGTATGTGAACCCAATAAAAAAAAATCAAATATTTGAAAATACAGCCATATGGACAAAGGATGTAAGAAGCATGTGTGTGCATGAAATTCCTGTTGACACCGTGGGGAAACAAATGGACCTGTGCTAGATACCTCCAAGTGCATTGTTCTGAGACACCTTGACTGTTGTCGCTTTTCATGGAAGCCACGATATTCATTCAATTTGTGTCCAAACCTGTTCACTAAAGTAGGTACCAATTGCATATAGCATGGTAATGCCTGAAGACCAACTGTCAAAAGTCTCCTTGAAGAAGACTCTCCACTAGTTAGCCCAAAATCACAAAGAGGCTTCAGTCTGGATAGACAAGATGGACAGAGTGTGAGGACTGTGGACAAGAGAAAGCCATAAAGATGGACTGAAGGGATACAGTCTTGTTTCACTCTTATTTTTAGGGCACTTTTTGTGCATGGTATAAGTAGACTTGCGAAGAATAAAGCTGCATATAAATCAGAGAGAGAGAGAGGATGTTTAAATGAAGAGATGAAAATGTCAGCAGAGAAGAAAAATAGTGTAACAAGGACTAAGGGTGAGCTGGAGAGATTGTGTGGTAGAGAAAAGCCAGGATATTTTAAAACAGTCACTCATCCCAAGGAAAGAAAGTGTGTGTAACACTATGGAAAATTCTTTAATAGTTCCCGTTGGTGTTCTTACTCCTTTTGGCCTTTGGCTGGCTCTTTACCGAAGTTTTATCACCTAGGAGATGCTGAAGTCCTCTTATGGCCTTTCTGGGATCATCTAATTATTCTGGAAAGTGTTTATGCTTCAAAGATGGGTACTTTTGAAAAAGAAGAGAGATTTCTTCTTAAAGAAAAATGATGATTGGTATAAATTTGATCATTTTGCTTATCTAAATGAATTAGTTCAAATTGTTTTTTCTCTGCCAATGGAAAGGTTATTATCCTGGCGATATTGCAAAGAATACATGGAAATATTAGCTCATGAGGACACCTAACCCAAACTCAACACACTTCACACATATGACTGCAGATTTTCTTTTTAGTAACCCATGGAGTACAACAAGGACTGAGCTTTTAATAGCTTTGTCATTCATTACAGGAAATAGCTACTTAGTCAAGTCTAAACTATATATAAAGCATAGCGAAAACTTTTGCAGAAATGTAAGACAATAGCTTAATTGTAACAAGGTTTTCAAAAATGTGTTAGTACAGAAAAGTAGAAATCACATTAATACTTAAGATATGGTTCTGTTCCCATAAGTGTATATAGAGGTATCACCTTTTTTTTCCTTAAAGAACAGAGATCAAAATCGTCTTGAGTTGCAAGTAACAGGATACTCCCCCCCAATCCTAAAATATTTGATTCTAAAATGTATACCTAGGATTTGAAAACCAAATGGTGCACTTTAAGATTCTGCACAGGTATCAAGAATAAACATTTCTCAAATGGGAATTTGGCTTTGTTATCAGGAACTGACAGAGTCAGAGTACAATTACGACTCACATTGCATAGAGAAAGGAGAAAATTCATTTTATTAACTGTTGTGTAATTGTTTATATCATGACAAAACTAATGAAAATGCTTGTTCCAGTCTAATATGCTTTATTCTACTTCTGCAGAGAAGAGCTACTGAGAGCATAGGCTGCATGACAATAGAGGAATGAGTGGGTATTCCTACGTCCGTTAATTATGTCAAATAGGGAGAGACAAAGTATCTTTCACGTTATCTCAGGATTAAAACTGTGTTCTATATGGGCAGAATATATGCACCTGAGCACCTAAGTAGAACGTATAAAGAACCATTATTCACATCTTCTTTTCTTTTATTGATAAAGAAACCAAATGTTTGAAGATCATTCCTGAGACTTTTTCTTTTTTCTTCTCAAGTGGCTGAAAATCAGTAAGTGTGAAAAATAGTGGAGACATTTTTCCATGTAGAAAGGACATATAAAATCATAGAATTGTTTAGGTTGGAAAAGACCTTTAAGATCATTGAGTCCAACTGTAAGCCTGATACTGCCAAGTCCTCCACTAAACCATGTCCCTGAGTGCCACATCTACACGTCTTTTAAACATCTCCAGGGATGGCGACTCCACCACTGACCTGGGCAGCCTGTTCCAATGCTTGACAATGCTTTCTGTGAAGAAATTTTCCTGTTTCCTCTTGTCCTATCACTTGTTGCTTGGGAGAAGAGACCAATCCCCACCTCTCTACAACCTCCTTTCAGGTAGTTGTGGGGAGCAATAAGGTCTCCCCTCAGCCTCCTTTTCTCCAGGATAAATAACACCAGTTCCCTCTGCTGCTCCTCACAGGGCTTGTCCTCCACACCCTTCGCCAACTTTGTTGCTCTTTGGACATGTTCCAGCACCTCAATGTCTTTCTTGTGGTGAGGGGCCCAAAACTGAACACAGTATTCGAGGCGGGGCCTCACCAGTGCCAAGTACAGGGGGATGATCACTGTCCTAGTCCTGCTCACCACACTATTCCTGATACAGGCCAGGATGCTGTTGGCCTTCTTGGCCACCTGGGCACACTGCTGGCTCATATTCAGCCAGCTGTCCACCAACACCCCCAGGTCCTTTTCTGCCAGGCAGCTTTCCAGCCACTCTTCCCCAAGCCTGTAGCACTGCATGGGGTTGTTGTGACCCAAGTGCAGGACCCCGCACTTGGCCTTGTTGAATGTCATACCATTGGCCTCAGCCCATTGATCCAACCTGTCCAGATCCCTCTGTAGGGCCCTGCTACCCTCAAGCAGGTCAACACACGAGCCCAACGTGATGTTGTTTTAATCAGGGTGATTTAGATTCCTAGGACCTAGAGGTCTCACAAAAGAAACAGCTACCGACAAAACTATTGATAAGGTGGTGGTGTGTGAAAGCAGAGCATTGGTTTGGGTTGTGAGTGATCAGTCAAGTTTATAATTGTATTCAGAAAAGTAAATTTTCTGAAGTACAGAGAAGGTATGTGACTTTCTTACACTTTTAAGAAACTAATATAGATCTTAGAGGTCTTGGTCACTGAAACTCCTTTCTTCATCTGGAAATGTAGATGATTTGAAGTAGTAAAAAAAAGACTTCAGCATGACAAAATCACAACCTGTTTTTTCATCATTTTCCCCCACTTATATCAACTACCTATTTATTGTGTGTTGCAAACCCAAACTAGCCTGCCTTGGAGAAAATTGACCCCAGTTGGCATGTAGTAGAGCATTTCTACCACTCTGTGAGGGTTTTTTTTTTGTCTCTTGAACATCTTCTCCAAGCACAGCAGACTTATTTGACTTGATTCATGAATTAATTGAGTGACTTCTGCTCATGCAGATCATTGCAGTGTTTATAAAATCACTGGGAATAGCCACATTGTACTGAGATGGCACAGTGCAGAGATCCTTCAGTCAGAGCCAGGCCACAACTGTAACCCATCAAGGAACAGCACTGTGCCGTGTGGACTCAGCAGCACAGACCTGAAAGGTGTCCAGCTCCATTTGTATGGCCACAGGTCTGAGGGAGGAAACTCAGAGTAGAAGTTATGTGCAGTCAGTTTGGCTTCCAGCTCCCAGACTGGACATGCCACATATTTGTATGTGGAGTTACGGGCAAGTATATTTTTAATATGGTCTGAACAAGCTATGGCACATACTACCATATCGAGTCTTTTCTGCTCCTGCGGTCTGTGCATAGGTAGCCAGCCTACCCAGTTCTCTGTGTAGCACCTGGTCTGCCTGGAGAAAGGATGTAAACACCTTTTGCCTTCAGCAAGTAGGAAATGTCCCAAAGCATCTATTTTTACCAGAGTGAAGCTGAGTTGCCATGTTACAGTTGAAACAAAGAGTAATTAGCAATTCATTGAAAAGATACAAGAAAAGAAATCATACAAAGGGGAGTCCTTGCCGCTATCTCACTTTCCTGATTCTTATCATTTACTTCCTATTTCTGGCTTTTCATTTTGGACTTTGCAGCTCAGCTTCCTTTCGGTGTTTCCCTTTGAATCTTTGCTTCTCATATAGCATTGTGCTTATGGCTTTTTGTAAAGGAAGCCTGGGAAAAGGTTGGATCATTCAGGAATGTACGGTAACATATTTTTAGTTTAGGGACTGCCTTTTGGAAATGAGCAGCAAGGGTCATGCATTAAAGCTTTTCCTATGTTTAAAGAGATATTAATGCTTCCTGCTTATCCCAACTTTACATGTTCAAAAGACTGGATAATGACAGTGGCCAGAATGCTTAAGTTCAGAAGAACTGGAAGTGAATTATGGTCTCTCTATCTAAAGAGTAAAATGAGCAAACCCTTTAAGTATTGGCCTAATGAATAGACTGCTCCCATCTATCTGCACAGATTAATCATGTATCATGAGGTATGTCATTTCATGGGGATCTTTAACAGGTGGGATCAAACTTTTCAGGGGGCATAAATACAACCTCAAGAGCCCCACACAAGCTCCTTTTGCTTGAGAAATGGATTATTTGCAAAAGAACTAGAAAATCTGTGCTCTGAAGTATTCAGCTGGAAACACAGTTCACAGCTCACTGATACTAAACTAGTGATTGCTCAGTTCCCTGTGAAGCATTGAACCTAAGGGTTGAAACCTCTTCTGCTTGTAGAAGGAATGCCAAACATTATATACAGTGATGTAATTATGATGTAAACTGGCACCAAGACAATTTATACTGTAAATTTGGAAAAAAAAATAATTAGCACCGATCTGATCTGATCCAGAAAATCTTCCACATTTAAAGCACATTTATACCCCAAGTTAAATAATGGTGCCAATTTTTCTGCTGTTGATAGCTGGGGAAGCTTCATTAATTCACAGTGCAACAATTTTCAAGGGAGGGCTTAGTTCAGGGCTTTACAGGATCAAGCTGTAAAGCTGGAAAGAAAAGCTTAATGGATTCAACAGGTAAAACAACAAAGAAACATTAAAACCAGAGGGAGCAACATTGGATTTATTTCACTAATTAATCAGTGGACGGTGTGGAAGATCATAGTATCATTATTTCCTTTGTGATACTCACGTATAAGCCAGACCACTATCTGTTCATATTGTTTTCTTCCATGACATGTATTTTTTGATCCATTGTAATAATTTACTTTGGCTTCTAGCTCCAAGCACAGAATAGAGTTTCCATCTTATTCCAAATAATATTGGCTAGTTGCTAGGGGAGTGTGCTGATTTCTTTTACGATTTCTTTTCCTCACCACATCTGTGTGTAATTTTTTTATTTATCATCTCCCTAGGACACTTTCCCTGTGAGAAACCCAAACATGAAATGCAGCCCTTTCAGATCTTGTTTGGTGTTTTATACAGGGAATGTTTCCTAAATATATTTACAGAACAGGATTTTATCTGCTGATGTTTACTACCAGGCATAAACTCCTAAGTGCATGTGTGGATGGGTTTGCATGCTCCTCTGTTATCTCCTCTGAGGGAGCACGCAGGTATGAATTTAAGGGCAGGTGTGAATTAACTTAAGTGAGACTTAAGGGACAGACTTAAGAGAGACTTCCTGCTCCTTACTGCTGCAGACCTGTGAAGTCTCATGCATTAAGTATGCAACCTGCTTCTTTGCGCTGTTTTGCCCTTGCAAGCAGATTTGGCTGGGGAACTGAAATGATTACTGCCCTTAGCTCTGCTCCTGGGCCCTCTGATCAAACTTAGCATCTCTCTCCCACAAGGGGACCGCCCAGTGGGGTTTACATAGGCTCCTGAGCCCCACAGGTTATAGCCTGACCTATTAATATAAACCAACGTCAATTTTAGTTGATGCTAATACCAGTAGAAATGGGAAGTGGTTTACATTACTCTGCTGGCCTGTGAATTACAGGGGAGTGTTGGGTTTTCTTTTAAAAACCGGCTTTTGCCATGTTGTAGTTGTGATGAGGTCGGGGATAGCACATCCATTTCTAATTTACCTGCTCATTATAACCTTGCACTTTTGTTCCTCCTCAGATTTTATTTGCAATCTTCACTTCCATGTTTGAAGTACTCCTTTCACTTCCCAGAGGACAGTTGCATTAGATTTTGAAGATGAAGTTGTCTACTAATGCTAATTGCTGTCACCTCACGGCTATCAATAGCACTTTGTCAGTTTATATGAGATTTCAACCTAATGCTTTAATTTTTACACTTTAAATTCACTGATTGGTCCAAGATTACATGTGAAAACATGAGCTAGTACATGTAAACATCTGCCAGCTGGCAACTGTGATTAGAACTGTATTTTGAGTAATTATATACTGTATAAGATGGATGCCTGCAACTACTTGTCCAAGTGTAGTCTCCCTTTGAAATGTGTTAAACATAATAGGTTCTCCCTTCTCTTCTCTTCTCTTCTCTTCTCTTCTCTTCTCTTCTCTTCTCTTCTCTTCTCTTCTCTTCTCTTCTCTTCTCTTCTCTTCTCTTCTCTTCTCTTCTCTTCTCTTCTCTTCTCTTCTCTTCTCTTCTCTTCTCTTCTCTTTTCTCTTTGCTTCTCTGCGCTTCTCTTCTCTTTATGCTATGCTATGCTATGCTATGCTATGCTATGCTATGCTATGCTATGCTATCCTATCCTATCCTATCCTATCCTATCCTACCCTACCCAGGTTCTTATACCCACATATACCAGAAGTATATGAATAGCCTACCCAAATACAACATACAGTATGTTGGTTGCCTCATCTTCTTCACAAGAGAGAATAGCTAAGCATTTTGTTTTGGATCTATCAATTCACATTTGCATTCATGAAGAAAAGGCTTTCCTGCTCTCCTGTATTTCCAGTGTAGCTCTTCATCTTACTTGGCAGCCCACTGGCAATGTGTCCTCAGCCCACTCAAGACACAGGATTCCCAAATGCAAGCTGGTCACATACAAGTTTAGGTTGATTCAGTTCCCACTGACTGCAGTGGCAGCAACTTTTGGTATTCAGAGATTTATTTATGGCTAGCTTTATTCCTCTTTTCTTTTCCTGTAGATCTTCCTTTAGAGCAGAAATTTCCATCTCTCTAGTGGCTCATCTGTTTCACTGAACTCTTCGGTTGTTTGCTGTTTCTTGTCAAGGCTCTGGCAGTGTGAATAAAGTCTAAGAGGGGGGAAGTTGAGACTTTTCTGTTTATTTACACTGCTTTCATTGAAAAGCAACATCAGGGCATCTCACAGAGTTAGATCAGGATAGAAGCGGTGTAAAGGGGAGGAGAATCAGCCCCTCTGGATTCACATTAAGGCTGTGCAAACTGTGCTGGTGATGGATGGGGATTTCCCCCTTTGGTTGTGAGGTCAGGGTCAGCTCACTGATCATATTCCTGAACTTCCTGTGGAAGATCCCACAAAATGCTGGTTTCTGTCTGACCTGTTTTTAGTTCTTGCAGTAATCTTTGAGTGAAATGTTGAATTCATCTCCACCTAAATACTGATTTAAAAGTACCATTTCGATGCAGGCAGGAAAAACACAACAGAAACATCCGAGCTTGGCTGTTAAATGGCATGATCTCACTTTGTTCCTTAAAGTAACTGTCCACATCCCCTCGAAGGGGAAGGCAAAGATTTATTCTTTTAAAGATTATTCTTTCAGCAGTGAGATGATTCAGTGTGATTTTCTTCTGGCCACATGAGCTGTGTTAGCAGGGCAGAGCTGTCCTGTCAGCAGTGTGCCCAGTGTTAGAGCGATCCCTGTCCTGCAGGAAGGTATGCAACCTACTCTTTTTTTTGTGTGTGTGTGTGTTTTTCTTTTTTTTTTCTTTTTTTTTTTCCTTTGGCAGACGTCCTTGAGCATTTGAGACGGATGTGAGAGAGTTTTTAGTCCTCATGCAAAACAACCAACTAAACATAACAGATTACATCAGCTCAGGCTTTTCAATTCCTGGATGGCAGCAGAGTGCTAATCCAACCTTCATCCTGGATTTCATAAACTGAAACAAGGGAGGCTGGCAGGAGCAGCGCTGCCGGATTGAGGAAGCTGACGACGGTGCAGCATGTGGGCAACACACTGTATAAAGCTCATAAACTTGTAGGCTGATGTGTGCAGCTACCACTTTGGATTCTGTACCGCTGCTTCCCTCGGCACAAGGCACCAGCAGGCTGAGCATTAAAGCCTGCTCTTTGGAATGGAGCGTTTACCCCTGCAAGACATGAAGGGCTTCCTGTTTCTCACACTCCTCCTGATGCCCGCGCACGCTGGAACTGCTTGGAGTGCGAAATACGCAGTAGATTGTCCCGAGCCCTGTGACAGTAACGCATGCAAAAGTACCTTGCGCTGTAAGCGAACAGTGCTGGATGACTGTGGCTGTTGCAGAGTGTGTGCAGCTGCTCTGGGGGAGACTTGCTATCGTACGGTCTCGGGTATGGATGGTGTCAAGTGTGGTCCTGGGCTGAAGTGCCAGTTTTACACAGAGGAGGATGACTTTGGTGATGAATTTGGTATCTGCAAAGGTAACAATATTCACTTTGCATGCACCCATTGTGGCAATTTGGCAGCAACCTACATATAGAGCTTGCCTCCTGCTTGAAAGATCTGAAATGGTATTTTTCCAGCTGAGCCCTTAGACAAGAAGAAAGTGAAAAATACCTGCTGGTATTAAAAGGTGTTACATGTAGGCAGGACAGGGTTATTAATATGAGAATGCTGTTTAGACCTGGGGACGTGTGTGAGGAAATACGGATGTGGTGTGCTCGTAGATGAGATTTTTGATTGGGACTTGGGAGACCCAGGCACTAGTCCTGATCCTTCCGCTGATTTGGTGGGTGGCTTTCTATAAATTGCAAAGACTTTAATCCTGTGAGTCCAACCTTGTCACAGAGTCCCTGCCCCTGCTGGGCTCTCCCTGGGGTGAGGTTCCCTCGGGTACTTCCAGCTGCCTGCCCAGGGACCAGGTGCTCTCTCTGGGGACTGGGAGATGGAGATAACAGCACGGTTTGAGCATCTGGAGACATTGTCGTGTTTAATTCAGTCCTGCCTTTGAGTTACTCAGCTACCCTAGGTATGTGGGCAGGGGAGGCAAACAGAGACCCTCCTGCCTGAAAGACGGGAATGACAGAACAGGAGTTGACTGAGAGATGTGTAGCCAGCCACTATTCTCATGTTATTCCAGGTATGCTGCATGCATAGACTATAATGGCATTTTTCATTTAAGAGCTATCCTCACTCCATGCAAAAAAGAGACTCTTTAAAAGAACAGGCACTATTAAGTTACTAAGAAGAAGGATGATAGTTTTTAAAATAAATAATTTTTAACAAAGGTTTTGCAAAGTATGAATGCAGTGAGTTTTCCTGTGTTCGTGTACCACTCCAGTAAGTAGGTACAGGTATGCCTTTGAATAACTTCCATAAAATGGAGATGTCTTAGCAGTTAAACATCAAGGGTATTAATAGCCTCAGATGAAGCAATGACTTAGGACCAGATGCTGCAAAAATCATTCAGGCTGACTCACATACAGCATACACTTATTTACATCGGTATTTAAAAACAATTTCATGTGCATGTTTGAGGGTGAAACCCAAAATAGTTCTTTTATTTCTAATGACAAGAATTTGCGCATAAAGGTAATATCTTTGGTGCACCCACCAGAAAAGCATTTTACTGACATAGTCGACTGATCTTCAGTTTATTAAAAATTGCTGCAGTGCAAGATGCCACCTATAATTCTTTTACAAGTTCTTTTGAATTATTATATCCTTTTCACTGTCCACATAAGAATTTCTTTGCAATAGCACCCTTCAAATGAGAAAAAAGAAACACTGAGGGACATGAGATCTAAATCCCTGTAGCTGAGTCCCTGAAGCTCTGTAGAAAATGTCAAGTAAAACTTTTTTTTTTCCAGTGAGTCAGTGGAAAAACTCTCATTAATTTCAATAAAGCCATATCTTGACTTAGAGTTGGAAATTAGTATTTAAGGTTTATATTCCCCATATATTTATTTGCACTAAATATTATAGATGTCATTTCTAATTCTTTTTCTTTTTTCATCTCAGTTCTGAGATAGTACAATCTCTCTGTACATATGTGAATTTTATCAGGCAAAGTATGGGGCCAAGTACTGTTATTTTATACATCCATTTCTAGCTATGATACCAGATCTCTCACTCTTTTTAATAACTTCTATGTTTGTAATAATTCACAGAGTTGGGATGGCTAAATTCTCTCTGGTTGCCTATGACTGGTTTACTTTGAATTTGTGGGAAAATGACCTGAACCCACTGTTCTTCAATTTCTTATTGCTAAAATGGGTAAAATATGGACAATATATGTTTCAGAGCAATTTTTTTAGTACTTTTAGTATTATAAATTATATATTAGTGCATCATATTATTTTCAGTAGCAAAGTCATTATTGTTCAAAACAGACTAAGAAATACTGGTGCCCTGCACTTTTGTTAGTAAACACCCTCTAAACCTGAGGTATAACTGTTGCAGTAAAGAACATGCTCTTGCTTTCTTAGATCACTGGGAGCTATTTGCAATTTATTTAGGAGCAGTCTCCTGCTGAAAAACATCGTCTAACAGCAAAACTGACTCAGATCTCATTTTTGTCAAATCTGAAGAGCAGCATTAATGCCAGGATTATTCCACATGGAGCCAAGTGCTTTGGGCTCAGATTTGTTTCCATGCTGTTGTGCACGGCTTTGCATCCCACCTCTCTGGGCTGAGTGGCTGAGCACCTGCAACAGGCAGATTGATGTTCCGTGTGGTGCATGCTCTCAGCTTGTCCCTTAAGGAGGACCGTGCACCCAAAAACTGTTTTGCTTTGGCAGGATTTTATTTTGGTTTTATGTGGACAAACAGCAGATCAAAGAGTGTCCTTGCTTGGGAAGTGGAGTATGGTGAAGCTCAGTGGGAGCCTCCAAGCTTCAGGGATTCACTGTGCCATCCCTAGCAGGGAATTGGTTGATTTTCCAGTGCTTTTCATTTATAAAACATACCCATTGGACATGCAGAGAACTGTAAAATGTTGGTTTCATTTTGGGGCATTAGCCTCATTTTCAGATAGCCTAGGCTGTATAGCAAAACTAAATATTGGTATTGATTAAAGATGAGACTGGACAAACTGAGTAGGATATACCAGTTGTTCAGTGTTATAGGCACAGAAACTATGTCTGGCTCAGGAGGTTCCAGAGCTGAAAATGGGGGAGAATATGAGGGAGGAGGTAGCACTTGTGCTTATCATGGTCATTTTCTTTCTTAAGTGTTTTGTGGGACCCTGGGCTGGATGGATCCTTGGTCTAACCCTCAATGGTCGTTCATCTGCCCTTAGGAGTTGAACTGGAAACACTTCAGGACTTGCTGTTTAAGTTTACCATGCATGCTGGGTTGGCAAGGACAGCCTGGTATAAAGACCTTGCTCCTGGGACTTCCCAAACTTCTCTTGGGATGATCTCTTGTTTGGGGGTTTGGAAAGGGGATGTTGGAGATGGATTTTCCTTTTATCCATCTCCAGCTATGGTTCTGGGAAGGTACCCTGTTCAACTGTAAGGCAGAGGAAGACAAGAACTGTGACTGCAGGTTTAAACCCATTGGGAAGTTATGTGATCCAGTAGGTGATATGTGTCAGCTATGGGATGGGGCAAATCCTCTGCACCTGACAATTTTTTTAAAAAAAAACATTTGGTCCCATCCTGACAGCTGCCCTTTGGTGCTCCTCCAAGAGCTTGCTCAGGGATGGGTGATTTGAATCAGTGCAGTGTCTGACCAGATGCAGTATAACCACACAGCTGTCTTAGTGCCAGTGATCCATTTAGAGAATACTCACTCTTTAGGCTGGAGATGTAGGTGAGCTCTTTGCTGTCTGCCATGGGAAGGCAGACCTTTGCTGTCTGAGAAGCTGTCACACAGAGGAGGGAAGGCACTTCCCCGAGAGCCGGGAGCTTCTCCAGGCTGAGGGTGCATTTGCTGGATAGCTCCTCAGGGTTGAGGAGGCTGCCTCCACTGAGCCCACCTGTGGTGGTCCCGGCCACAAGGTGCCCGGTGCCAGCAAAAGATTGCAGCTCTAAATCATGACAGTGATGTCGGTCAGATAATAACATGCCCAAATAGTGAATTCAGGAACTTTCTTAAGTCTTCTTTTCCAAATCCAATGCTAATCCTTCAACTACATCCTCTATAATTATATACTTGCATATTTATATTGTCTTTAATTTGCATTTTAATACTACAAATGTTTCAGAGAAGGATTATCGATAGTATATTGTAAATAAGTTATAGAAAAAAGAAATTATGTATATCATGTGGGTCAAGGTTTGTTAAAACTGGAAAATTCTTGTAACAAGCAGTCGGCATGCTGAAATCCTGTAGTTAAAGTTTAGCTGACTCCACTCAAAGGTTTTTCACTTTCAAGGATATAAGCAGACCAGCTATTAACAGTGCTGGCAGCTGACTTGGATCACTGAGGACTGCTTTGCTGTATTACTTTTTTTCAGAGTGTCCCTATGGTACCTACGGAATGGAATGCAGGAAAACCTGCAACTGTCCCTCTGGCATCTGTGACAGAGTAACCGGGAAGTGTTTGAAGTTTCCATTTTTTCAACTGTCTGCTTCAAAGCCTCCAAATCGACGAAAAATAGTTTCACACACAGGTAAGACTTCATGGGGCAGCTGATTTTAGCAGAAAACACCTCGTATGTGATCTACTACCACGCTGTATGCTGTACACAAGTGATGCGTACTTTGGTGGAGCTGTGCAAACAGCTAACAACACAAGGTACATTTATTTTCTTGTTGGCAGCTCCCTTAACATAAGACAAGGAACTAGGTGAGCTGTGACACAAGGTAAAAACATTTTGAAATCCTGAGATGGGTGAAACACTTTGCAGCTGTTGTGTGCGCTAGCAGTACAACATCACCTGTGCAATGGGAAGCCATGCTAGGATTTGCATCAGTCAGTTCAGACGCGATGCATGTAGCTGCTTTGTGTACAATAGGATTTCACTAGGTTGCATTTACTACTGTTATCTAATATATGGTAAAAATGATACTTTTTTTTTCCATGAAGACAGAGCTTTATACATTTTCAGATGTCAGTGAACTGTTTTATAAAATATTTTATTGTAGTCATTCATCACAATATATCTGGAATAAGTTCTTACCTTTAAGATTATATCTGACACATATAACAGTTCTTCCCAGTATTAAAAAATGGTGTGTGAGAAACTAGAGCATTCTTGAGGCAGGAAGGAGAGATCATTGAAGGTTTTAAAGTTTGGATTAAAATTTCTTCCCCTTAAGATACTGAAGTATATTTGACTGAACAGTATTTACTCTAAATTTAAATACCAATTAAAATCAATACAAATGTAAAGATTTTAAATAAATATCAGAGATTTAATCCTAGACTTACTGGGAGCTTTTCTAGGATTTCACCCCAAAGTATTTGAATTTTATTTCTCCTCCAACCCCATTTGTGTGCCTTATTTTGATTTTCTCCTATTATATTAAGCTATCTAGAGTTTGCTGACTTAGTACATGAATTATCTTTCCCCCTCTGTTTAGAAAGCAGCAAACTTCTTCAGCTTATGCTCATACCACATGTAAAATGATGTTTAAAAAAACCTTTGCAAGATGGTCCAGTCCTGATCCTTTTTCATTTTTCTATGCGATTGTGCTGTTTTGCCTTTCCAGGTTTTGTTTATTATAAAGGGTGCTAAAATAACATGAAAAAAATAATCCTATCTTGCTTTTTTCTGTATCTAGCCTATATTCCAAATCTTCCCAGGTACTCTGTTTTCATCAGTTCCTCCTCCCCTTTCCTCTCCCTCCCTTGCCTTTGGCCCCAAACCTTCTGCTGCCTCCACGTTTAGCAGCTTGTCTGATTCAAGCCAGGATGAGATCCTGACCCCGCAGAAACAAATGATGTTTTTTACCCATACAAAGGTTTCACACTGATTTTTGTCCTCAAAGTTCTGTCACTGGAAGTAGACCAGGGACATTGTGCATAGTACTGCATGGGATGGTCACATGAGGGTTCATTTAATAGCAGTCTTCAGAGGTAGCATCTAGGACAGATCCTCAGTGAATCAAAACAGCTGTGAATGCTTCTGTATTTTAAACAGGTGCATTTCTGGCCTGTATATTTTATAAAAACATTATGGCTACATATACCCTAGGAAATTTAATGGTACCAGAGCATGTTCCCGTGCATTGCAGCTTGACCACCTTCACGATCAAACAGTAGGGCAGGTGGCCGGCATGCTTTGTCTCAACAAAGCTAGCCTTGCCAAACAACCTCAGCCACAGCTCAGGAATCGGTGTCAGCCAGGGACCATTTCCAGCAGACACACTGGGTATCTTTTACCTTTTTTTTGGAGAGTAAGAGAGTTCAGTGGCATGCACCAGGCTATTCCGTGCCAGCTGGCCTCAGTCAGAGAATAGCTCCAGGCATGTTTAATTTACTGCTGTAGCTATTGAGGATGTGCTGCTTGGTCCCATGTCACACTGGAGTGTTACAGTGAGAACTGGAAACTGGACTCAAATCAGCTGCCTTATGCTTAAACTATTAGAAAATACATCTGGCTTATGCCATAAATTGGCAGAATTTTTACAACTAGATAATTAGAGGCATTCAGGGAGAATCCTGCAAGATCTGTCAACTAAGGTTTTTCTGAAGTGTTCCCAAACCTGCGACATTGCTGCAGGACAATGTTTAATTCTCTCAATTTCATTAAATCCACTTCTATTTTTGTATATTTTCAGAGAACGACATGGCATCAGGGGATGGCAATTCTGTAAAAGAGGAATTTGTTAAGGAGAAAGCTATTCGGTCTCCGGTAATGAAATGGCTAAATCCTCGCTGATACTTACTTACACTCATAAGACTTTCAAGTGAATGCATTTCTCACAGATTACTGAATATGCAACAACACACTTTAAAAAAAAAGTAGATCTATAGCATATGAAAATGTAACCTCTGAAGGCCAATTGTGATTCTGTTCTTCATGAGAAAAATGTTTACTTAAAAATAGACTGTACAGTGTATATGATTTTTGATATTTGTATTGATAAGTATTTGAACAGAGAAAGGTATTGTGGATTCCTGAATGTATAGTAATATTGAAAAAAAACAACATGATCCAACCCTCATCATTTAAATAATGCCAGAGATCAACTCTTGCAGCCTGAGGCCAGAAAAGCTCTCGCTGAATTCAGTGGACAATTTGGGTGAGTGAAACTATTCGTGTGGATCCAACGTGAAAGAAATGCACATCAACAAATCCCAGGATAGAAAGCAACACCCCTGAATTACAAGAATCATAATAACTTGGGAGGAAAACAGCATGAACTAAATAAACCAACATTAGTCATTAGTCATTTTCTGGTTTTTGGAAGCTTGGTGACAATTGCTCAGTGATAAATACACCTTTCTTCAGTAAGAAAACAACCAGCATTTCAGTTTATACATTGTGAATAACGTAGCCAAGACACTGCATATGTATATTGTGTTGAGGTGGATTTCTAAAGTTAAATTCTGTACAGAGAAACAGCAGCTTGGTAGAGTATACAGGTGTGTAGGGGGGACCTGAAACAAAAGAAGCTCCTTAGCAGTATTTAAATATATGTTTCTATAAAGCAGCTACTTTGGTGCCATTAAGGCGATGTCTGCATTTCTTGGGGAAGAGCAGGTCCAATTCCAGAGACCAGCAAACGGACCTTCGTACCATCTTCACTGCTGGTTGCGGCCCAGCTCCAACTCACGGGGAATTTATCTGATCCAGCGCAGGGAAGACTTGGACACTCAGTGAGTGGTAGTACAGCCACATCCTACGCTACTTTGGTGCCCAGTCACTCGTGTCTTACTTACATGAACCAGTGGTCACATTTCAGCCAGGAGAATAACTTACATACATTAGAGTGTTGTAGGAACTGGCAATCCTTCGTTCAGTCCAGACATGGTGATATATTTGTAACATAAAATTCCACACTGAGATGGGTTTGCTAGTGCGTCTGGAAACAACCAGATCCTCAGATAATGGACAGTGATGTAGCTGTGTCAGAGTGAACCTGGATTGCATAAGTTTAGGAACTGCCTCGTAATGCAGAGCACTCGCATTGGAAACGTGGTTTGAATTGAGTATTTCCTTTGAAATCAATGTGAGCTTTGACAGTGACTAGTGAAAGAAGGAGCACACAGTACCACAGCCAAAGTTTGGTGCAGGGTCTGAAAACATACTTTTAAAATTATAAATAATAGAAACTCCAAAACTTTTAGAGTCCAAATCGTGATCCAAAGCCAACGTTGGTGGAAGCAGGCTACTTTCATCTGGGGATGCGGCACTGAATCACGCTGTTCTAGAAAAAAAGGACAAAGACAGCAGTCAGTATGGCAGTCCAGGCCCTCTTACCATGATAATCTGAGACACATAAACATAAATCCCAAACTAGCTTATAACACATTTTAACCTGTATTGAATGTTTAGGTCTGAGAGGGAGCAATATTATCTTGGGCTATTTACAAGAAGTGCGTTGATTCTCATCTACTGATATCAAAAGAAATTTTTTCTTGATTTCAGTGAGAGCAGAATCAAACCCACAGTCCTTCAGCAGACCGAAGAGAATTATTTAAAGAATGTAGTAAATATTTGCGTATATTATTACTATTTTGCTAGAGTGTCATGAATGACATTACAAGTTCTTGAATGTAAATCTAATAAGCTGGTTGGTTTTAAAAAGTATATGATTATTATTGTTCAATAAAAACCAAATGAAAGCACCGATGTCTATTGTGTCTATCTAATAATGACAGAGCAAGACTGCTGGTGACGGCATAGCCTTGGTGCATGCAGACTAGGCACGGTTTTGCTCCCAAATCCACAGAAACAGTTTCACCAGTGCTGAGTGCAGAGGGATGATCACTTCCCTAGTCCTGTTGGCCACACTATTTCTGTTAGAAGCCAGGATGCTGTTGGCGTTCTTGGCCACCTGGGCACACTGCCGGCTCACTTTCAGCCGGTTGTCAAGCAACATCCCCAGGTCCTTCTCCACTGTGCAGCTTTCCAGCCTTGTTGAGTCTCATCCAACTGGACTTGGCCCATCGATCCAGCCTGTCCAGATCCCTCTGTAGAGTCCTCTACCTTCAAGCAGATCCCCCCCCACAACTTGGTGTCATCTGGAAACTTACTGGGGATGCACTTGATCCCTTCCTCCAGATGAAGATATTAAAGAGAACTGTCCCCAATACTGAGCCCTGAGAAACACCACTTGTGACTGGCTGCCAACTGGATTTAATTCCATTCACCACAACTCTTTGGGCCCAGCCATGAAACCAGTTTTTTACCCAGTGAAGAGTATGCCCATCCAAGCCATGAGCAGCTAGTTTCTCCAGGAGAATGATGTGGGAAATGGTGTCAAAGGCTCCACTAAAGTCCAGGTAGACAATCCACTAAGTGGGTCACCTTGTCATAGAAGATGAGGTTAGTCAAGCAGGACCTGCCTTTCCTAAACCCATGCTGGCTGGGCCTGATCACCTGCTTGTTCTGTGTGTGGCATGTGATGGCACTCAAGATGATCTGCTCCATAACCTTCCCCAGCACCGAGGTCAGACTGACAGGCCTGTAGGTCCCCAGATCCTCCTTGTGGCCCTTCTTGCAGACAAACATCATATTTGCTAACCTCCAGTCAATGGGGACCTCCCTGGTTAGCCAGGTTTGCTGATGAATGATGGAAAGTGGGTTGGTGAGCACTTCCGCCAACTCCCTCAGTACCATCAGGTGGATCCCATCCAGCTCTATTGACTTGTATGTGTCTAAGTGGTGTAGCAGGTGGCTAACCATTTCCTCTTGGATTACGGGGGCTTTGTTCTGCCCTCTGTCCCTGTCGTCCAGTTCAGGGGGCTGGGAACCCCGAGAACAACTGGTCTTTAAACTATAAAAGACTGAGGCAAAGAAGGTGTTCAGTACCGCAGCCTTTTCCTCATCCTTGGTCACTGTGTTTCCCCCTACATCCAATAAAGGCTGGAGACTCTCCTTAGCCCTTCTTTTGTTAATGTGTTTATAGAAATATTTTTAATTGTCTTTTACTGCAGTAGCCAGAGCAGATTCTAGCTGAGCTTTGGCTCTTCTAATTTTCTCCCTGCGTAACCTCAAGACATCCTTGTGGTCCTCCTCAGTTGCCTGGCCCTTCTTCCAAAGATCATAAACTCTTTTTTCCCCTGAGTTCCAGCCAAAGCTCTGGCTGGTCTTCTTCCCTGCTGGCTTGTCTTTCGGCACATAGGGACAGTTGCTCCTGTGCCTTTCACGTTTCCTTCTTGAAGAATGCCCACCCTTCCCGGACTCCTTTGCCCTTCAGGACTGCCTCCCAAGGGGTATGCAGTGATGTTCATGGAACCAAAGGCTGCTCACTAGCCTCTCTTTCGTCTTTCTACATTTCCTTTCACATCTCTCCTGACTCTCCACTGCACACTCCAACTCATTTCTCCTATTTTGCACACATAGATTTTCTTTTAGACTTTTTTCTTTTCTTCACCCAACTCTGTGTTCCTGGTGTCCTCTTTTCAGCTGACCTTTCCTTCCCACATCAGCCTGAAGTTAGCTACAGAGGTTCTTCCCTCCTGGGTTAAAAGTCATGAAATGGTTCATGGCACAACGTGCCCCTGTCATCTAGTTTCTAGATGTGTTTTTAGTGGGGTCATATATTATTCCCAGTATGAATATGTTTGGCAAATAGGCCTCATTTCTAGTAGGCAGACTTTATTTTCTCAACTACTAAACAGTAAGCTAGTAATATATGCACCGCCCCTTATTTTATATTTAATGCACAGCAATGCTGATAAGAAGTATGCTCTAATGCAATATTATAGTTTCTATTACAGCCCGTATTATAGGATGCTCCAGACACTATTACAGTTCAAAAAATATACCATCATATGTTTTAGAGTGATGTCTGAAATACACAGAATAAAAAAGTCTGAAATATATTCATAGGTGATTCATCCATGATTCATTTGATGAGTGATAAATATATTTCAAGTGTAGACCAACTTTTAATGAAAAACAGCATTCAACTTCAGCTGTACAAAACATCCTTAATGTACTTTAACATACAATTTCATGACATAGAATCACAGAATCATAGAATTGCTGAGGTTGGAAGGGACCTTTAAGATCATCAGGTCCAACCATTAACCTACCCTGACAAAACCACTTCTAAACCATGTCCCCAAGTACCTCATCTGCTCTTTTTTAAACACCTCCAGGGATGGCGATATAAATATATTCACACAAGTATTGTGAGACATATCACTGCGTAATAACCATAGTGGGATTAACAATATAAATTTGCCACTCTGATCTGCTGGGACATACATATTAAACACACTGAAGTATATGTTTTAAATGAAAATATATTTATTATCACCTCTGTACGTGCTTGCTATCTATTTAAATGGACTGCCAGGTCACAGCAGTGCTTTGAAAGTATTTCCTGACACCTGCAAAGTTGGTAAATATTTCCTGTTTTTGTTGTGTCTGCTGAAAATAGGAATTTTGCAAGTTGGACTGATAACTTGCAAGGCACCACGATCTCCAGTTTGGCAGGTCTTAATGTGGTTTCCACTGGGGTGTGTGACTGTCCGAGGAAACTTAGGCTGACAAACTGGCGTGATCTGGTTTTCTAGCTCTCCCAAAATAGGCACCAGTGCTATTCAAGTGTATTCAATTGTCCGTCTATCTTTTGGGTGGCCACAGACCATGTACAACCCAGACATGTGGCTTAATTTTTGCAGAATGGATGTCTATAGCAATTAAATAGGTGTTAATACAGCAAGACCTCTGAATACTGAAGCATTCCTTCCCATCTCCTGATGGAGCAGCTGCCAGTGACCCCTGTGCATGTGTTGGGTGCCTCGGCTGTGGCTGCTGTGGTTGTGTTGCACCTACGCCTGGAGAGTCTGGCCCTTCTGCAGGCGCCGACTGGAATCCGGCCACATCCCTGGCAGCCCCGTATCCCCAGCACGCCTTCCTGTGGGATTCTCAGGGCAGGCAAAATGCTCCATGTAAACAAACAAACCTGTGTTTGGATGAAGAAAAAGACAGGGATTTCCTTAACTTTATTAATGCACGATGCTCCTGATCCTCTCTGATCCTCTCCCATCCACTGTGCTTCCAAAGTGGCTGCAACTCAGATTCATGTGCTAGCTCACTTCCAACTTGTGAAAGCTATCAAGCAAATATTCAGCTGCAATTAAGGGCAACAGTTGATTACACATGAGATGATCTTCACCATTCTAGTGAGAGACAGGTTAATTTTTCTTGAAATGACATAATTGATGCAGTCTTTTTGCTCTGCAAATGCCGAGCCTATAAAAGTGCTATTTGCTAAATGGGGACAACTGAAATAATATGAATATTACTTGAAAATATCTTTCTTCCTCACAAGAGAAACATCTATTTTTGAAGAACAAATAATGGATTGGAATGCCATTGAAATCCAAACACAATATTAGTATGTTCCTGAAAAAAAAAGGTACAATGCTGGGGGAGAATGCACCAGAGCCCTTGCAGCTGTGTCACACTTTCCTGTTTGTTATTTTTAGTTTTCCATTCCTGCTTTTTATTTTGGGCTTTGCTTTGCTTCCTATGCAGCTTCCCTTTAACTCCTGTATAGCTCTGTCTTACATATTTCAGGCATTTGGCTCCCCCCCCTTTTTTTTTCTTCAAAGGAAACCCAAGCAATGCTGTTCAGTTTCAGGAACTCATGTTTCTCTTGGCAGTGGTTGAGTTCTTGGTTTTCTAAAGGCATTTAGGAAATTTACATTGCTAGTTTTCAGCTTTGAACATGCTCAGGCTTTATAAACATAAGAAAAGAGCATCATACAAGGAAAGCCCTTCAGTATGTCTGGTCTTTGCACCTGGGAAACTGCCACTATCCAGTCCAAGATTAAAGTTTCAGGATGATATTCAATAAAAAAAAGAACAAAATGGGCTCTCCTGAAACACTGTATTATAAAGAAGTCTTTTCTTCCCCCCTTGTCCATATGTTGAAGTATTTGTAATCTTACACAGCCATATAGCTGATCTATAGAACAGGAAATTTTATCACCTCTGAAAACTGTACCACAAATCTCACACTACTGAATGCTTTGCTAGCAGCCTAGGACCTATCTGCACAGAATTACTTAGGAAACTCATCTGATGTTTTAAAAATAGAAACATTTTTTGTGGAAATTTTTATTTCTCCCACAATAAATCTCATTACAGGGGAATGCAATTCATTGCAAGTGTGTATCCAGAGACTCAGAAATCAACAGCCACATGCCCAGTCCAAAAGTTGTTAAAAAACCCAACCCAACCCAAACCCTTTAAAATTTTGAAACAGATGCCATGATTTCTTGGGTCTTGGCTCCCAACTGAGACTGAAAGCTCGAGGCTGCCAGTATTGATACTGCCCAACAGTAAGTACAAAACCAGAGCACACAACAAAGAAGGGTGAACAGCAAAAGCATCTGTTTCCCCTCCCCTAATCCTCCCATCTCCCTACTTTAAAAAGCCTCCTGAAGCTGCTGAAATTTGGCCACTACCATGACAAGGAGCAATGGCTGGCTCCCTCCGGCTAGTGTGAGCGCAGGCATACCCAGCACTGCCAACTGCTGCACCTTTCCACCAACATGCCCGGCTTAACATTGATAAAATGTGTGATGAAAACTGCACACAAATGCCCTGGGCACAAAATTAAGTAATTATCAAGGCAGCATAGGCTATACCTGGGTCCAGATCTTTCCCAGGTCCTGGTGGTGTTCAAGTCTATAGCTAGCTTGGCTCTGCCTCAGATAAGTAGATAGCCATAGTGTGGGGGATGTTTTCTATTGATCCCCAGGGTGGACACAGAGAAAGTAGAAGGTGAGATCAGTTTCAGCCAGCTCAAAGTGGCAAATAGTGGGACAACAGGAACCTGATAACTTCACATAGGAAGTACATGGCATCTGATATCAACCCTAACACTTGGTAAGGTAGAGCTGTCTTCCAGTGCTGCTGCTCACCTCAGTGAAGAGCATAATGTGAGGGGGGAGTAAGAGTGGTCACATCCCGTCAAACTAAAGATCATTCTAGTCCAATAACTTCTTCGTAATGACCTTTAGGTCCCTAACAGCCATGCAAACTGCCGGTCTTCTTCTCAGGATGTCCCCAGGATCTGTCAGGTCTTTCCAGTGACCAGGTCTATCATAACCACCATGGCAGAAGACTGTTCTGGGAAGCACCTGCCAGTGCAGATGGCAGAGATGTTTGTGCTGTGATGCTGAATAGCCCTGAAAGACTCAGCTGTGATTGGAGGGGTTGGGCAGACCCCTGTCTAGTCACTTCATGAACTGGTGGCCCACCTGCAGCTTCTCACACCTTTTGGTCCAAGATAGGATGGTTTCCTTGAAACTCTTTGTTTTCTGTTATCTTAAGTGACTCTTGAAGAAGCACCATCCAACCTCAATCCTTGGCCTGGTGTTGGTTCTCCGAGGTGAGCCACACGAGCCTCCCAGCTGCACACAGCACATTAGCAAATTCAGCTGTGGGGTTTGCATCTGCTCTTTCCCCCTTGCTCTGTCTGGGCAGAGCTCAGCTGGGCAGTAACCCCCACGCAGCTGCCAGAAGGCCTTCACAGGGTTCTGGGTACTCATAAGCCCTTTACAGCTACTTCATTTTATTTTTTTTATTTATTTTAATTCCTTTCCTTAGGCTTTTAACTTTGCGGTAGTGTCAGTAATGGAAAGAAAAGACCAGGCTTAAAGGCTGTTGAAAGGCTGCGTTTCAGGGGCAGGCTGTACTGCTGCAACTGCATGACGTGGCAGTGATTGGAATTAACAGGAGAGGAGAGGGTAAAGACCTTAATTCTCCAATTAAGTCTGAGCCTATAATCAGCTCACGGGCTATACATTGGCCTCTCTTACCATACACAGAATAAGAATTCTTTCTCAGGACGCTTAATTTCCTAGGATCAAAATAAAGTGCCAAAAATAGCTCTCTTGGCCGATTGATGTGAACTACCTGGTGCCACGTGGAAGAGTTTCTGCCTGTTCCATGTGTTTCTATCCTGCAAACTACTGCATTATCAAAGGCCCCAAATGGGTCTTTTTCTTTATTTATGTCTTTAAATGTTTGAATGGAGAGAGTAGTTCTTATCTTTGTGGTATTTCTTCCCCATGTTATATTAAGGTAAGGAGATGCTGAAGAACTAGAAAACAATAGAGAAAGGAAAGAACCATTTCATGTCATATTCAGGAACTCTTTTGTTCGACCAGGACACAAATTATTTCTATATTACATGGGGAATTTGGTGTGGAAAAAAAAAAAATACATAATATATCCACATAAACTGATATTTATTTTATACAGCATCTTCCATTTTCCTTTTCTTTTTGGGTTTGCATATCCCCAAAACTTTTGATCCAATACTGCTTCCAATAAAGGAAATGGGAAATTTTCTGTGACTGGAAAATAAATAAGTAGCACTGCCCGAGGAGTATGAAATTGTGCAGGACTTCATATGCTGTTTACTAGCAGAGCAGGAGTTGCTGCAAGAAATACGAACATAAACCTGGGTTAAATATTCAATGGAGGTAAATGCCCCTGCATTTATCTGTGTTTATTACTTGGATGTTCTTTACTTTCCTGCGTGCATGTGAATACCCTTACTGTACTTCCCCAAATTTTCAGTCATCTCCACTCTCTGGAACTCCTTGGATTTGCAGCCAGGTCTCTGTTGTGAGCGAGAAGTAAGATCTATTCATTATGTTGTGCAGGGAAAAGAGGTTTTTTTTATGAATCAAAAAATGTGTTCTCTATTTAGAAAAACACAATATATCCTCACTCCACGTAAACAATCTGACCTTCAGGTGGAATGCAGCCAGAGGGGCTATAAATAGCACCCTTAATAAGGAAGGAGACAGAAGTTCAAATGGCAGTGCTGACATACGGAGAAATAGCAAATGAGCTACCTGTAGCTCTTGTGCGCTAAAAAGCTCAGATGCAGTTTAAATAGGCACTTGGCTGAATCTGTGCTGAGCAGGTAGGAATATTCTTCTGCTGAAAACAAGAATGGGGAGCCCCATGTATTACAAAAACCTTCTGGCGCTTCCTCCACCGTTTCATGAGCATCTCGCGGTCCTTAGTGTGTTCCTCCTTGCCACACTCGTAGACAGAAAGGCATTGCAGCTTGCAGATGGCAAACTGAGGAAGGAGGAGGCCAAGTGTCCCACCCAGGACCCCACTGTTCGTCCGTGCCAAGGCAAGGGCTCCAGCCAGCTGTTGCAGGCACCAGGTTAGCGATCTACATATTGGATCATTCTCTTTCACAAAGTGCTTTCAAACCATTTGCTAGGCAACCTCCAGGCATCCAGGGGCTTAGTAAGAAGGTTGTCTATTAGTTTGACTTCTGGTTGCTTTGATTTGGTGTAAGGGGGGACTTGATTATGGTGCAGGCTGTGCGCTTTCTCTGTGTTCTAGAGCCTTGTAATTTTAACGAAGAAGCTCTGAGCATGAGATGACTACTGCTGCAGTTTGATTTATCACAGCTCAGCAAGTTTGCACAACAGTCACAAATGTTTTCTCTGCCTCTGGACAGATGTTTGCTTCTAGCACGCTTGTGCACCGTCACAACTGTTTCTCCAGGAAGACTCATGTGAATATATTTTTGTCAACACAGATATTTTGGGAACCAGCATTTTTTCACACAAGTATGTTTGTATGTAAGACAGAGGGTGCACATGAATGACGGTGACTGACTGTCATCTGCAATTAAGTTTTATTGATTTCTCAGGGAACGTAAACTAAATCACAGGATGATCCTCTCCACAGCCCCTGCCCACATATATCTTTAAACCTGCTGGGACTGTAGAAGCAGAGAAGTCCAGAAGGACAGATAACACCAATATCAGTTCCTGTTGTATTCCTCAAACATACCGCAAAAACCATTGTATGTCCCAGCTTTTATTTTATCTCCCAAACTCATTGCAGTGGCATGGAAACCTGGAAGTCCCACTTCCCTCCTCAAAACCAGGCCTGCTTCTCCTACAATGCAAGCAACATCCTCCACATCAGAACAAAAACTGAACAGACAGACCATCAAAGCTGTGCGAAAGCACCAGCTGCCCGGACACGTACCAGGACAGCAAAGTTATTTACCCCAGGAGCCTTTCAGATGATTCAGGTCAATTCTATTGTACATGGAGTTGACTCATGTAACTGTGAGACCTCATTGTCCCTTTCCCTGTCTGGTTCCCTCCTTTTGTTTCATGCCATTGTTTCTAGGTGGACATTAAAATGCTTTGGGACAAAGAGCATGTCTTCCTGTGAGCTTACACAGAGTGAAGTACAAAGAAGTCCCAGTCCCGTGCGGGGCTGTGCAAACCTGTACTGCTTTGAGAAAAGCACACGCATATAAACCCCTGCAGCTAAGCATGCACTCGTGCAAATACGTATACTTGAAATGCTGGCGATAATTAACATGCACAGTGAGGGGGGTTGGAACTCGATGATCTTCAAGATCCTTTCCAACCTAAACCATTCTATGATTCTATGATTCTGTGTATCACACCTGCAACTCATAATTGTGGTTCAATGTCCCTGATGTTCCCTGTATGACTCTACAGCATGAGTTACTCACAAGGATAATCAGACTAGCAGTGTGTCCTTGTGTATGTCTGTATCAGCATAGCTCTTTGAGCTCCTATTTACTGTTCTCTTCTTCCCTCTTGCTGGGCTAAAGTAAATTCAGCTTCTCTACTATGGTAATTTGTTTCTTCCTGTCTGCGTTTTTTCTAATTCTTGTTATAAAAAGTTCTTTTATATATTTTTATCACCACAGATGTTTTTCCAGGGTGCAGTGAAAGTTATTTCAGCAGACAAACCATGTCTCATTCTCCTCCAATTCTGTAAGACAGGTGACATGTCGTTCTAAAACTAATTATCTATTCCCTCTCCCACAGCACTGATTTGAATTATTTTCTTCAATTAAATTTAAAATGTTTACATCTTTTTACTATTTCTGTATAGTTCTTCCTGGTAAGGGAAAGTCTCCTTCCGTGATCTGGAACATACAATAAAGAAAACAGAAAAAAATAGAAGAAACATTGAGACAGTGTTTGAAGTTGTGAAGCTTTTAACGCTATAGTGCAATGACTATGTCCTACCCTTGTAATAAAAAATAATAGCCATATTTACCTCTTGCATAATGATTGCATCTTTATCTCTAAAGCACATTTCCCTTTCCTGTTTAAAGAGGAAGAAAGTGAGACCCAAAGTACTGATGTGACATAGCTGGGTTTACCCACCAGACAGGGGAGAGCTGGAAACAGACTCAGGTCTCCGGCTAAAACTTGAGATGCTGAAAATCATTTATCACTTTTTAAAACCTAAGTCTATGTCTTAGGATTTTTCTCCCCGAGGACAAATGTGTCTGTTTCTGCTGTGCTTCCCCAGTAAGTGCTTACTGGAGGGCAACTGGGGTTTTGTATGAGGGTAGTAAAGACAGCAAGAACGAGTCCCTCGGCCACGGTGCCAAGTTTCCAAGCAGCAGCTGAGAACGTCTCCAGAATCTTTTCCTTGCCATCATGCCTTCATGAAAGGTAAATATTTTTCTTTCTGATCTGTACACTTAGCGCTTTGAAATGTTTTCATCAGCCACAGGATGCTGTCCTCTAGTTTGAAATAAATGATTCAGTGAAAAGTTATATTTGAGAAAGTCTTTTACTAACACAGTACATTTCAAAAAAAGCCAGAAACCTTGTTTAAACTCAGACACTCATTACCAGCTGGACAGCAAATCTCCTTATGCTTGAGATTTTTATTTACTACTTGGTTTGTTAAAATGAGGCAGCATTTTGGGAAAAGAACTTTGTGTCTTGCAAGTTGAAACTACAAATCCCAAATCCTGTAGAGTGTTCCTGAGTTTGGGAGAAGAGGCATCGCCACTGAATTCAAACCCACACTTGAACTTCTGGGGAGAAACAGAACCAAGCAAACCTATAAATCAAAAGGAAAGAGAAAACCAAAAAGCTGCACCCAGCAATGCTTACTGGGGAGAAATGGCTCCTCTTTGCCTACAAGGTTGTGCCCTGGCCAGGTCCTGTCTGACACATCACTTCCCTCCACCTTGATTTCCTTTTCTCCTTTCATTCCCCAAGGTGCGCCCACTCTGCCGGTGCTTTGGTCCTCTCCCCGGCTGTGCCTCCCCCCTGCCAGGAACGCTGCTTGCTGAGCACCACATGCTTCCCAAACCCTATCCAAGGCTCTCCCATTGCATCTCATTCACAGTCCTCCTGAAAATGCTTTGGGTAGAGGTATACGGGCTGTGCGGAGGTTACCCTCCAGACCTGGCAATGTGAACCTGCAAACATGGCCCTTCTTGGGGCAGAGATGCCACCTCTGCGGGGTGACATGAGCACAACCAGTAATATTCTTGCGTGCGTGAGTTAAGGGATCGAGGACCCGTGGAAGCAGCCTGGCAGGGAGCTAATAAGTGGGTCCCTCTGAAGTCTGTTCCTCTCACTGCCAATTTGAAACTATCTCTTTAGACAGAACCAGCACCAGTGGACCCACAGGTCACACGCACCCTCCAGGGCTCACCCCCAGGGCTCACCTGTCATCTCTGCAGCCCTGCAGCACCAACACTGTTGGGCTGTCTGCACGTAAAAGGCTTTCTGTTTTAGCAATACTGGTAACTTCTCTTCACCTGAGCGAGAGTACTTTTGTTGGCATCGTTGCTCAAAACCAGTTCACAGTGGAATAAGCTCTGCTGACAGGAGACTCTTTTTCCGGAATAACTGCATACCCCCCTAAGGCCTTTGTTGGCAATTTTCTTCAGGCTCACAGCCAAGGTCAGCATGATTCACTAGCCCACTGCGGGGTGGCATTCATTCAGATCATAATGCCAAAGAACCCCGTTTCCAAGGGAAAGAGCCAAGTGCTCTGCTCCCTTCTTCTCCCTAAGAATAACTTCTCTACCTGTGTAAACTTTCCTGGGATTGTACTTGTATTCCACCACCTTGGCTGAAAATGCGTTGCTTAGCTCATGCTGATTTAAATCTCTTATTTAAATAGGTTTTTTACTGGATGGAATCTGGGGAGTTGAAAGTGCAATGGAAGTAAGCAGGTGGGATCAAATAAAGAATTGACAAACAGTGCAACCTGGACATTTTTAAGAATGATTGTGTTAATTTTTCTTAAAAGCAGCAGCAAAGTGCTCTGGGAACATTGCAGGTTTGGATTCCACTGAGCATTTTTTTTCAGTTGCACCTTGCTGAATTTTATGTGAAATCCAGAGTAAAAATAATGAAAAACATAAATCTTTGTATCATGACATAATTCACTATTAGCATAAATAGGCATTTTGTCCTTTAAAATGAAGTTCTATAAATAAAACCAGTGCCTACTGCTATGATAACATATTAAGTTTTTTTAAACTATGAACTACGTAATGGCATCTATATTGTTCTTCATTTTCCCCAGAATGTTGTTGGAAATATTAATGAGTGATTTGTGGTTATCATAACAATGGGTAACTATTTACTTCTGAGGGAAAGAAAAAAAAAGACAACAGATAAAGGATTTTCTGTTTCTCTTTTCATTTGTTTGTTTTGTGTGGAAAGGAAGAGTTTAATATATTGTACTCTGAGCCAAAATCATTGTAAAATGACATTGGCACCAATATCTGAAAAATGTCGGAGAAAAACAAAGCTTAGGAAAAGCAAGAATAAATATTTTGCAAGAGAAAAGATAGCGGGTTTTTATGTTTTAAAAATGTACTCTTTGTGGTAGACCTCAATGGCTGGGAGCTCAGTTCTCCAGTGGTGTCAGCTTCTGACCGGTGTGTTTAAATTTAAACATACTTGTAATATTGTAAGCTCTACTCAACTGTGCAGTTTCAAAAGTACTCGGAAATTTCCTTGCATGAGATGAGAGTCCTCTGCATCTCACAGGTGCGGGACACCGTAAACACCTCTGGAATAAATGGAGAGGGTGTCTGCACTCACCCTGATAGCTGTGACTCAGCTCTCGTTAGCTAAATAAGTCAGCAGGGGACATCATCACAGCTGAAATGTCTTCAGGACCTGGAATGGACCAGGCCTGTGTTACTCTTTCTCAGCTAAAATGAAAGCTGTTTGGAACTGCTGGATTCAAATACTCAAACTGGCCAGGTTCCCTGGGGACTTTTTTGGGGACCTGTGATCCTGCCACTGGAATTTTTAACCAGAATGGAGTGATTTTATATTCACTTTTCCTCTTTCTGCATTGGGATTGAGCAGTGTCTCAATGAGACCAGGCAGTCTGCAGGGAAACATTTGCCAATAGCTTTGAGAGCCTTGCCCAGCCAGAGGGTAACTCTGGGATTTACACTTGGCTTTCAGGTCCAACTTCTGCCTACATTTACCTTTAAATCAGTCAGATTTACATAGTAAGAGACACTGCTCTCTGTCTGCATGCAACACAGCAGATAAGAGGGCTGCACATTTTGCCTATGGGCATTAGCATATCTAAAAGCCCACCCGTGTAATTGCCCTCTCGGGTAGACAATACACTTTTTAATTGCAAAATGGAGATCTTTTTTAGGAAGCTAAGACAGTGCACAGGTCCACCTAAGGCTGACCTGCTGTTTGCACCCTGCATCTCAGAGGCAGAACAGATCTGCAGTTCCTTGCAATTGTGGCTGAGCCACAGAGTGCACCGTGAGCTACAGAGCATTCATTTCACAACTCAGTGAAAATCTGCAGAGACACAGCTCCATACACACTGCCTGTTGTGTGCTGGGTACCTCTGCGTGCTTGAGTTCACCGCTAAACCAGACATACGTGATGAACAACGCCAAACAACCCCAATGATGAAAGACTGCCAAGTCTGGGAAGGCGCCGTGCATTCACTGCCAGGCTTTTGAGTGGGGCTTACCACGCTGAACAGATATGCTGCAGAAACCAAGAGACTAGACTAAAAGAACTTAATAGTGTGGCTGGTTAGTGTGTGTTAGTCACAGGGCTCCAAGGGTCTACACAAAGCTATGGCTGACCTGATCCAGTGCTGGTAAGTCTTGCTTGGAGGGGTAGGTTGAACTGAAGCCCTCCAGGTGTCCCCTCCAACCACCACCTCCACAATTCTGTGTTTAAAGTGTTTGTACAGCTGCAGCTGCAGTGTCATTTGCTTTCTTGCTAAAGCTCTACACTCCTAAACCCAGGACAGTTTACACACTCACCTGACCTACTCTTGGTGTCCCCTAGAGGGTGAGGGGAATTCACTCAAAGAACTTATTTTTCTTTGTAGATTCTATAGGGGAACCAGGAAGAATAGATCAGTAGTAGATGTCCACACTGCAGTTGTCTGAGTTAGGTCAGGTGAATACTACCCCATGCTTTCAAGTGAGACAAATACCACAGTATTCTTCCAGCCCCTGTGTTAAAAGAGCATTTACAGCTATATAGAGATTGGAAATAGTAAACCAATATCATGAGGATAACTCTGTGCCCAAACTCTTACTGGGAGCACATTACTCTGCAGCTGGTGAACGGAAGTTAGACTAGATTATAACAGACCAGAACAGCACAGAATAGATTATTTCAGTTAGAAGGGACCTACAATGATCATCTAGTCCAACTGCCTGACCAGTTAAATATCACGCAAAGCTAAAATGCAGTGGCAAGAAAACCCAGGCCTTTTTAGTGTTATTTGACCACTAGGAGGTAATAAGAACATTACAGAGTTGTCATTAGGGAAGAAGAGGAATATGTAAAATATCTGCTGATTTAACAGATAAATGCACATCCTGGGTGAAATTAAACTTTTTCACCAAGATACTGAACTTTGGAAACAGGAGAGACTTGTGAGCTTTTAAGAAAGTTTCGTTTTCCATAACTTGGGTATTTCTGAAAACAGGACAGGGTTTGTGAATAAGCGTTTTCATCTAACATTGACCTCTGAACACCTATCCTTTGTCTGTTAGCTTGAACATTTGTCCTCCTAAGTGTGACAAACATGAAAGCAATCAGTTAATCAAACAAAACCAAACAAAGTGGCCATGAGCATCCACGCAGAGGGAAAGGTATCCCGATTTGGTGCCGTGATTCTGTAACGATCATGATTGACATCTCTGCTTCCCAAAGCCACTTAACAACAATAGAAATAACTTGTTACTGTGGCAGGAAATAATAATAATAAAAATGATGCAGAGAGATACTAAAAGTATCAAAATCACTAACCAAGGTTTCAGAGGGATAGGAGTGCAAGCTGGTCTCACCATTTTGGTGGCAATGGCTCCTGAGGTGGTTAGCAGAGAGCAGGAACTGCAGAGGAACAACAGCAACAAAATACCTAAGAACTCACAGAAAGAACAGACTCTTTCTCTTCTTCTCTGTTGAGGACTGATCCCAAACACCAAACCAGGAGGAATGAAGAGCCTGAAACATCTTGGATGAAATGTAATTCTGACTTCCTTCCGTCCTGTCTGGTACTTAAATAGAAGATACAGATCCCTATCTTAAACCCTTACCAAGGAAGGAAGAACTGTGTTAAAGCTCTGCGCATTCAGATGGTGAGTAACTGTGGATATGACAAAGGAATTAGGCATTTCATTAATTTCTAAAACATTTTAATGGAGTCCATCCTCACCAGGTCAAGTGGCTCTGGTGGGAGATGAAAAGATACATCAGCTGTGGGAATGAAATATTAAGCCACAATTTTTTTCACACACATAATTGCTCAAGCAGAGCACAGTGCATGGGTACGCAACTCCAAGTTGACATCCCAAGAGGTGCTGGTAAAAAGGCAGTGTGTTGGAAAAAAAGCAATAGGAGACCCTAATCTAGGGGTCTATGTGCTGGGAGAGAACCCAGCACCCAAGGTCTTCAAGGGTTATATCAGAGAGTGGGAGGTGAGCTTGCTGGTGCGCTGTGGACTTCATCTGTTAGTCTTGAGTTTCACTTGGGATAGAAAGAACTTGGTTTGGGGGTATGCATGCTTTTATGGTTTGCGGGATGAATGTGCTCAGAGAAAGAAATCAAATAGGAACCTTTGTTATAGAATCATAGAACCATAGAATGGTTTAGGTTGGAAACGACCTTGAAGATCATCGAGTTCCAACCCTCCTTGCCTTGGGCAGGGACACCTCTCACTAGACCAGGTTGCCCAAGGCCACATCCAGCCTGGCCTTGAACACCTCCAGGGATGGGGCCTCAACAACCTCTCTGGGCAACCTGTGCCAGTGCCTTACCACCCTCAAAGTGAAAAACTTCTTCCTAATGTTTAATCTAAACCTCCCCTCTTCCAGTTTAAAGCCATTCCCCCTCGTCCTATAACTACATGCCCTAGTAAAAAGTCCTTCCTTATGGTCTGCTTAAGAAAAAAATGTGCAGTTTTTTCACTTTTCATTTTTTATTTTTCCAGTGGGATTTCCAGAAAGAAAAAGCTATTTTGCTCAGGTTGTGAAATCTTAAACTGATGGTGTTGAGAGAGCATATCTCTGATTCAGAAATGGAACCAACAAATTTCTCTCAAGGTCTGGAATTCCAGAGGATGAAATGTCACAACTAGAACAACTTAATAACCTGATATTTCTTAGAACTTCCTTGTCTGAAAAGCAGCCAGATCTCACTTGGCTGAGCTTACAGATGAGGACAAATTCACAAGAATCCGCTCAGAGCAGGATTGCATGCAGCCAAAGAGAAACTTTAAGAGTCTTTTGAATTACATAGTCTGCTAGAAAGACAACTATTGGGTATTTTAAGGATTCAAATAAAATCTACAGGTTATCCAGAAGTTAAATACTCCAAAAGGAAAAAGAAGGTAATTAAAAACCTCTGTATGATGTCATATAACATGGATTTTTCTTCATATTATATCACATACAACTTTTGTTGGACTGTTCTTAGTAGTCCTTAAGGCTAGCAGCAGTAATGAAGGAAAGTAATTGTGACTCACACTCAAAGCAGAACACTACATACCAAATAGAATAAACTTGCAGCTGCTAATTGGATGTGGACACCTAGTTTTGACTCTGACATTTTGCTCTAAATCCTACAAGACAGTTTCTCAGAAAGATGCTACTTAACAATTCATGAAACAAAAATCTTAAACCCTAAGAATTTAGTAGTGAACCTGAATAGCTACTACATTACTTGTGAGTTTATTTTATTGGCTTGTTTTAACCAACAGATCTATCCCTCGGTGGTCTTCCTGGTGTGGGTTCTCTGGGACATGCTGTCAATTTTGCCTTTTACCACAATATTTCTACAATGACTTGGAAGAAAAAAAAAAATTAAACCTCCCCAAATCTGGTTTGAAATTAAATTTCTTGGTTGCTGTTCTTATTGCAAAATCAAGATATGCAAAGGTCACTGGCTAGGGGTGTACCACATGTCCAGAGAGACAGAAATAAAATTAGGATAGCCAAAGCCAGTGAAAAAGATTTAAGATCTAGGCATTAGATAACTACCCTGGTAGTTGTGCTGGTGGCTCTTGACACAGTAGTGAATATAATTCATACACTATCTTTTTGCAGAAAGAATACAGGCTTCATTTGCTTATAAAGAAAAGAAGTCGGCAAACCATCTCAAAGAAAACGTTTTTGGCCATGTTTGCTAGCATTTGCTGAAAGGACTCTGAATTTTTTAATTACCTCTGTATCTCTGTGTGATCCGTGATTTGTCTCAAATGGAAACTTAGCCCAATTATGCAAATCTACACACAGAGACGCAAATTGTTCAAGGTTGTCTTCAAAAACTTTTGAACCCTTCTGTCTTCTAAAAAGGAACATGATCACAAAAGAATTTTTAAGAATTATTGGAATAATTGAACAGAATAGGAGATTAAGCACTAATAAACCATAACCTGTCATTGGTGTTTTCGAAAGATCCAAACCTAGTTCACAATTCCACGTTGAAAGTATTTGTGAGGCCTCCAATACGATACCCGAGGACTGTGATTAATGTCATGTGCCTGTTTATTTTTCCCCTGAGAACCTGAAAGGGTAAAAAAAAGATCACAACTAAACAAAAGCATATCAATAACAGGAAACTGTTGGTGAGAAATACCCCGATCTTCCTGTAAATTCACGTCACCACATTCCCCAGGGACAAAGGTGCGTGAACAGCATGGTAAATAATTATGATTTAATATGAGGCCTTGCAATGCTGTTTACAGTTTAACAACAAAAAGGAATTGTTTCTCAAGGCGCAAAATAAGCAAATAATAGAAACACATATCAATATAATCAGGAAATGATGATGTTATGTCTGGGTCAGCTGCTGAAAACAGATTGCAATCTATCAAAGTATCAACCTGGTATCTCTGTGCAGCCCACAGAGAAACGTCAGTGATGGGAGAGAGCCTTTCCCTGGTTTGCATGCCAGTCATCTCACTTTGATCATTTGAGGAAAGTGCTGGGGACTGGGGTCTTGCAGAAGGCTCTCCACAGCTATTTTTGCTTGCCGATGTTTAGGGAATTTGACACTCCATTGAAAGCATCTAAAAGGATTTCTTGCATTTTGCGTTACAAAAGTGAAAATAAAACACAGGGAGGAGAGAATGGAAGGAATAGTAACAGCTTGTCTCTTTCAGGAAGATTATGTTGTTGAATCTAGCCTGAAAATCAGGAATAATGATAAAAAATATCATTGCAAAAACACAACGGTGAATTTCAAGACACCAGTGAAGCTTCTTAGTTCCTTATTAAAAATATATTTTGATGAGAAATATAAAAAACACTCCGGATGTCAGTTTGCAGCAATTTTTCCCTACAGAAATATTTATTAGGGATGCCAAGGCAAAATCAGCTATGTAAAAGAAAAACAGAACAACATATCTTTGAACAGAGGACTAACATTGAGAGTGGAAGGCCTAAAGCATTTAAATATGCGTTCAACACTTAGCTACAGAAAAATATTTCCAGACCATGTGTGTCAGATTTTAAAGTTAAGCAGGGTCAGGTCAGGTCAAAGCCTGAATGAGAAAACATAAAGAATTTTCTTAGTGTTGCCTGAAATAGCACCGATGACTCGGGATACTTTCCTCCATCACCCCAGGACTGAAAGCATCAACACTTGAAGTCTGTCGAGTACCAGCTTCTAGGATTGCAAACATTCCCTGAATGAAGCTCCCAAGAATGAACTAATATTTGAAGAACTCTTTATTTTTGTTTGTTTTGCCTTTATCCATACTATTATCCTCAAAAGTGTTTGGGAGCTTAGCACCTATGTAAGTGTCAGCTGCTGCTGAATGAATCAGCATGTGCACAACTGCTGTGCATAGGAAGCACAGGCAATAAGCGGCAAACTTTGCACAGTTTCCTTGAATTAAAGCGTATGCTTTGTCATACCCACTGCAAATTGAAGCTGCTGTTAATTTGGTTTGGCTGTGCCTGCCTGCCATCCCAAGCAGACAATTTCTACACTGTTGTCAGGATAATGCCAATCATCTTAACAGATGCTTGCGTTTTTATCTGTGCTCTGCATCACATTCCTCGAAGAGAAGGCTGCCAGAAACAAACAGGTTTTCTGAAAGTACATAAGGGAACAATGGACAATAGGAGCTGTTCTATACCGCTGGGTATAAACAAGAACAAAACCCAGTTCACATGGAATGAAAAACACCGTTTATCAAGATGTGAGTGGCTGGCAGGTTGCAGATGACATTTGGGATCTGACAAAGCACTACATCAGGCTGCAGACATTCAGTTTGTTAAAAAAAATGACACTGCTGGAGCTGGATGGAGCTATCAGTACAGTTTAGGTTGATTCTGTAAACAGTTTCAGAATGAAAGAAAAATGATAGAATTTTAAAAAGTTTCCAAACAAACCATTTGAAATGTTGTTTTGAAATGATACTTCGGGACTGGCAATTGGCATTTCAGTTTCCCAAATAGCAGATTAGGACAAGGATATAAATTTAAAAGACATTAAAGCTGTTTGACAGAGAAGGTGCCTGTTCCCTCTAAGGCAGGCAGCATGCTTAGAAAGTATATAAGGAACAAGACAAAATATCTCTGTCCTCACCATACCTAAAATGCTTTTAGGTAGGGAAGTACTAAAAGGAAGGGAAGTACTTGCCAGAGCTGGATGGGAAGGGGACGTGGTATCAGCAATAGAGTTGTGATTTCTGGCATATGAGTTCTTAAAAGTACACTTTCAATTGATGATTTGTTATGATTAAAAACCAAAGCTAAAAGGTGTGCTAAATGCAATTAGAAAAGTTTTAAAGATGCCTCTTCTCCCTGATGCCCTTGAGAATGAAGAAATCAGTGCTGCTGAGATAAAGTGGGCAAACTCATCTGCTTGCCATTTAGGAGAAATGCTTCAACATCCACATGCGTATAAGCAAGCAAGCTCCGTTTCACTGTGCTTACTTCCCAACACTGCTGAAAATGAAATAAAGGTTTGGTTTATGGATCTGTCCATAAACAAAATATTTCATTTCACCACATTTCTTACCACTTTTTTTTCCAAGGTAGACCCAAAATATTTCCCCCCCTCAATTTCTTTTGATTTAGCCCCCTACTTGAAAAATCAAATCATACACACCATTCTACAAGTGTATGACTAAGAAACAAATACCTTAGAGCTAACTGCTTCTTTGACTGTTCTCAGTGTTTTTAGCAAAGAAATAAAGATGCCAGTTAATTTTAATCTAAGCATTATTCTCCATTGTTGCAAGAACAATGTGACTGCCTTGCATGCTTCCTAAGAATTACTTAAAACACCCAGTGAACTTCACTGAGGTACCAAAACAACCCTGAGAATTAGACAAGGACTACATATATTTTTCAATTTACATCTGGAGAAGCCAAGATGAGAAGAGGGAATGACTCATTAGAAAACTTAGGAATGAATCACATTCAGACTGGGAAATGAATGGTATATAATACTGTAAGATTTTGATCTTTTGACAAGAACAGTAGGTAATATTTCCTGGAATTTACCAAAATATTTGCAGACAAATAAACATACTACCTTGCTATGTCCCCATCTCAACAAATGCAAGTTTGTAAAAGTTACTCATAAAAAATTGTATCTGTATTTATGTATCTCTTTCCCATATTGCTTTTGCTGTTGCTTATAACGTCAATGAGATGGAGCGAAAGTGAGGAGCTCTCTTTTTTCTATGGAAGACTGTATAATATGATATAGTATTACTAGAAAAAATAAGAGTTAAATCCCAGCATGCAATGTTATTCTCTTAGCTCACTGGCATATACCTTTCTCACCATGGTTACATGCAACAACACCAACTCAGATGCTCAGATGGTGTAAATCAGTATCATTGCACTCACTGAAGCAGAACTGAGACAATTTCTCTCAGCTGGACTTGAGGTCCAGTTTGTCCGATATAAGCTTTCACAAGTTCTCCATGGAAAAGAAAATCACTGTGGTGTCCATATTCCAGTGATTAATTAATGGGTATTTATTTGTTAGTGTAAATGGTCTCCAAAGCATCTCCTTTCGCATTTCAAAAGTTTGCCTGATATTGCTGTACTGTCTGTCACATCAGTGCTGGCACGTATCTATCCTCGCTAGCCAGCATGTGTGAGATTCCACAGCTGCTCTCTGATATCCAAAATAGAAATAACTGGTGACTTTGTGGTTTCTTTGGCAAACATTGACCTTTTACCACGAGTCTTTTGCCTGAAAATTAACATAATGAGGGAAGCGTTAAACACTCAAAATAACATAATTGCTTAGTCTGATCATCCAAAACAGCAGCAACTGGGAGTATTAAGTTTCAAGACAAAGTCAAGAGGCTAAGCCCATTGGTTAAAATGCGTACAACTCAGCAGGTGAACAGGCTGCATGGGTTTTGAAAACAACTGGCCATGCAGCAGTTTGTCTTGGAACTGGAAGAAGATACTGGATGCTCAACCCTTTGGGGGAAAAGGACTGGAAGCACAAAATAAATCAATCTTTCTGCTGGAGGATGGAGAGCTCAGCCATGCACACCCTGCACAGTGATAGCGTCAAAGAAGGAGAATAACAGAAAAACTAAATGTCTCCTTTTGTTATTACTTCCCTCTTGAGGACCGCTACACAGATGGGGGAATATCTTATAAAGAAGATTATATATCAGGGAAAGTAATGCTCTCAGTGGGTCTATTTCTGAAGTCATACTGCATTCAGAGAATTTTGAGCAGTTGCAAAATACAGCTCTGAGGCTGCCCATACTGGCAAAATCCCTGTTTGGCTGTCAGGTGGAGGATTAAAACTACCTCTGTGAGCAAACCCAAATGTTAAGGACATTTTTGCAATAGATGGGTTCTGATGGTCAAAGCAGCAGGTACTTGTGTAGTCAGAAAGACTTGGATCACTAAGATCCATAGGGAGTCCCTTTCCTACTTCTAATTATTTTCATTGGATCACATGGCTGAAAGCTTTGGCTTACTTAAAAAAAAAAAAAGCCTCCACACCGTATTTAAGGGAAAAATGACTATCTGCAACATACCACTATTCAAATGTCAGCTATCGAATGACTAATTCTGTTTTTTCCATGTGAAAAACCACATTTGCACAAAGGAAGGCAAACAATTGGTTTCTTTCAAAACTCAACACTCTTTACGAACTGCAAAAAAATCTCACTTGATCTATCAAGAATTATGTTTTATGATCATCAATTTTACTGCCCTGAAGCGGAGTCAGGAGTGGGTTGGAAAAAATTACAGAGACTGATAAAATTCACGCCAGCGGGCTCTCATTGTCAGCAGTTTTCAAACACTGGAGTTCAACTGGATCTGGTGGTGCCACATCAGTAGGAGTGAGGAGGGAGTGAGGCTCTCTGTGGGCAGACTGTTCCTCAGGAAACACCCACACAAGTAGTCAGGCCTGAGATCTTGTCACAGGAATCATATTAGATTTGACTGACCTCTGCCACTGTTAATGAGAAAATTGGGATGATATTGGGACAGCAAAGCTTTTTCTATGTTTATGGTGTTTTGGTCAATGTCTACCTCAAAGGGTTATCACTGGCAGCACAAGATCAACCCTGCCAGGAGAAGCAAGAGTGTCTCCACAAAATTAGACAGATCATTGTGCTGTGAATACAGAACTGAGCAGAGTGCAATGGAGATGCATGTCTATTTTCCTCATATACTGGGTAAAAAGAGTAAGTAAGCCAAAATAAACCAGACATGCTGTGCTTAAAAGCTAAAGTGTTTGCAGAAGAAGCATGGCCAGATTATGTAACAATAGAAAGTATTGTTCTTCTGTGCAAAGAATCCAAATCTAGAGCCTCAGAAAATCACAATTCATTGTAAGCATAAAAAAGAGGGAAGAGAAGCTCCCCTCTTTTGAAGGGGAACAGGACTGTGACTGGAAGCTTGGGGTTCTGCCTATGAAATAATTGTAAGCTCTTTGGATTACCTTGGCCTTAGGGAAAATGCTGACAGACTGTAAAAATAAATGACCCGTGAAACCTCTTCCCTAATTCGTTAAGACACTTACTCTTCTTTCTGGTATCTATATTCCAACCACACATATACAGATGGCTACCCACTGCCTGCAGGGCAGAGAGCAAGGAAGGTACAAGCAAGGAAGAAAATCTCTTTCCCTTCTCTATCCCTTCTGCTCTTTTTTCCTTTACACATTTTTTCTTTCTTTCTATTCTTTATCCATCCCCCACAATTCTTTCTAGGTCTTCCTGATTCCTGATAGAAGTTGGACCAACTATAAGCATCCAGGCTTCCTCTGTTTTGAAGCAACTCATCTCTGCTTGCATTTGACTCCAGTGATGCTGCTGTGAAGAATTTCTACTTTGAAACTGCCCCGGGGAGTGGATATATCTTTAAAGCAGCCTAGGGCAGCCTGGCTACAGTTTGGGAAGTAATACCGGCACTCCACATACCTGGCCCTGTTTCTGCTCTCAGTGCTAACTCAGGTCCATTTGTATGATGCACCAGGTCAGTGAAGGTGGGTCTCCAAGGCCCAGCTGCTGTTTTCAACCACCATATCCCTAGGCTGCCCTGGCTGGGAGGACCAAACCTAGTGTTTAAAGTGCCACTGAAAGTTTAGAGACCCAACCTCAAACAAGAACACAAGTTTTACTAGTGCTCATAGTGCTACTGCCAGGTTGGGGACAGTGGGAAAGCATGGGGAAAGCCTGCTCAGATGAGAGCTGCCATTCTTAAACTGCTGAAGAGAAAATCGAGTCCCATCCCAGCAAAACCCCAAAGCATCAGCTGAAGAACAACAGCACTATGTAGGTCCAAGATGACCTGTAAAAGCTGGAAGGAGAAACTAGCACTCACAAGATTTGATAGAAATTTTGCACTGAAAGATATTGCAGATGAGCTTTGCCATCACCTGTAATTGGTCAGGGCCTGAACTTGTATTTCTTGTTTTACAAGCAGTCCTTCATGACCACGAGCTGTCAAGGGAGAAGCTTGATGTCTCAGATTATCTTGTTGCCATCCGTGGCTTTTGCACCAAGTTCTCCTAGCTAAATAACAGCAAGGAAGCAAACCTTCATCAGTGATCAGTCTGAAAAAAGATACACAGGAAGAGCACCTGATGAGACAGTTGCAAAAAACCACACAGCGACATTGTTACTGAAATAGGAGCCCCTGTCTGAATGGGTGGCTGGGCAGATGTGCAGTGAGATGTGGGAGGGACTATGTGCACTGCCAGTGGGTGAGCAATGGTTGGTTTATGGACTGCTTCCACACAAGGTAGGGAAGTACCTCCCGTACTGTGGTCCACAGGCACACTACCTGGAGTAGGGAAGACACTCCATAAAATGGAGCAGGTACCACTGATACCGTTTACAAATGGGGAAGTCTCTAGCTCATGTTGCTTTCAGAGTATGTCGTTATCCCTCCCAGCTCTCACGGGGCCACACAAACCACTGAAACATTCCTTGGTAGTAACAGCACAGAGTGAACTGGCTCCAGTTCATCTGGTCTGGACAGTAGAGTGGGATACAGTAACCAGGCGGCTTCCAAAATGTAATCTCAGGGTTGAAATACCACACACCAGAACAAAGTGTTCATGCTAGGTTTATTAGGGCACCCGGGGATCTGCCAGACAGGATAAATCAAGCATGCCTGAAGTGTTAAGAGGGAGCTTTTCAAACCAACACCTTCCTTCTTAAGGAAATTAATGGATTAAAAGTTTAAAAAATCTTTTTCTTCCTTGTATAAGGAACTGTCCTGGCTGGGAAACGTTGGGAATCCCGGCTGGATGACAAATTAGCCGCAGAGGGACAAAAACTGAAGCTATGTAAGGACTTGCCCCCCAGCCTGCAAGAACTCTAGCCATTAGGAATCAGTTTTTACCAGTGACCAAGTCACCTCGACATCTGCCATGTCTCCATGTTTCTATGTGTACTAGATTAAAACTTTTTTATTAAGTCCCAGCCTTGTCAAGCTCAATGCAAATGCTTTTGCTGGTGCTAGCAGGCCTTTATAGGTTAGTACTATTATTTGCCCTTCCATTCAAGGCACTGAGTTTGTTTGATGGTCTTTTTGATGTTCTTTTCACTCAAAATCCCTCCTGTACTTTCCCAGGTCCTCTTACCTGATGCAATGCTCCTAAGCACCAGAGCACCAAGCCTTCAAATCCCATTCTTTCAAACTCTGTGGCAAAACCTACATGATATATAAAATACTAACCCTATTAATCACTACAGAAACATCACCAAAGCATTCAAAACCTAGAGGCAGTTCTACATAATGTCCTTTTTGCAGCCTGGCTCACCACACCTCATCTCAGTCTACCATTTCACACTTTCCTCAATATTCATCAGACCTATTTCCTACCCCATTGGGCTGTGCTTGTTTCTAAACTGCCTGCGCAGTGAGAAGAGCAGTGCTTCTGTTACCCCAGACAAATAAATGATAATGATGAAGCAACAGAGAACTGGCAGAGATTCCTCAAGAAAAAGCTGCAATGAGGCAACATCTTTAGCTACAAGAAAAACAAAGCAACACAGCTTCTAAAAGGTGTGTGAAATCAATAATTTCCAAATTCTAAGGAACAAAGAGTCACAACAGTGAACATAATACACTGCGTACTCCACAGGCTCCAGGGTGCCACGAGAGGTGTAGTAAATCCTTCTGTGGCACAAGACCCATGCCAAACCCAGCTGTGCTCCACACATCTGGCAGTGGGGAAGTGTAGGTGCTAGTCCAGCAGTTCCTATTGGTCTGAGCCAACCTTGAGAGGTCACTATCAGACGGGACAGAGAGAGGAAGCTGAGGCCTCTGGAGAGCAGCTTGACGACAACCATCTCGTGTGCCAGCTGTTGTAGTTGTCCCCTCCTTTGTCTGGTTTGTGGTAAATGGGTCTCCCCTAGACTTGACAATCTGGCCCATGGACTAAGGCGGAGATAGACCTTCTGAAGGAAAAAGGGGAAGGTGTGAGACAAAGCCTTTCTGTGACCAGGTCTGGATGGCTGCATATTATTCTGGTGACCTGTGTTTCTGAAAGATGGTTTCAAACCAGAAAGGGAGCAAGAGAAGGCTGAAAAGGACAGTGAGGGCATTGAGAATCTAATTTGTGAGAGGAGGCTAGAGAGATGAGCTAAGCTTGTTCAGCCAGGGCTGAGGGAAAAAAGAGTGCCATCTACAAACACGTTGAGGAAAAAGCTCATCACTAAGGGTTTGGTAACTGTTTAGATGAAAAAACAAGTGAGATATCAGCTGCCCATAAAGAACTTGACCTGAAAATCAGAAGTTTCCAAAACATTAGAATAATCTTGTTCAGGGACACTTTTTGCAAAGGGGGAATCAGGTACAGAACAGAGATGAGACCAAGCCATTTGAGTGTTTTTAAGATAGAGTTCAATAAATGAATAACAGTAATTATTGTGTGAGGTAATGTCTGCAGTAGCTGGGAGAGGGGATTTAATGATTCAGGTGGTCCCTTCCACCCTACGTTATTATGCACCCACAGCCAACATTATTCTCTATCCACAGCCAACACAAAAAAAGAGAGGCTCCCGTTATTTCTAATGCAAGTGCTCTGCTAAAAGCAAAACAGTCAAAAACATGAAGGCTAAGAAAATAGCTATCGTGAGCCAGAGGTCATTTAGCAAGCGCAGCAGCACCTGCGTAAGATCGATGGAAGACAGGAATCCAATCCAGATGTAAAAGCAACTGTCAACAGAGGGTATCGATTTACAGGAAGAGGCAGCGTTCTGCATAGTAATGGTGTGAACTTACTACAGCTGCAACTTCATAAGTAACCTCAAAAGCAAAGCTGTACAAAATGTATTTTCAAATGCACCTTTTAATATAGGCAGTAGGAATGAGACCCAGGTGAGTATGAGAGCACAAGGGCTGTAAAGACATTACTCACTTCTAGTGATGTTAAAGGCAGCACATGAAAAAGCACCAGATGCTCAACCAGAATAATAACAATGACGCTGAGGACAGTTCTCACTAATCCAGGATTCACTTGGTGAAAGATTTATTACCATTATTGGAAGAATCTGAACCATTTGCATAGGCAAATGAGAAAAACAGATCAGTGTGGATGAATATAAATTATATTCTTAGAGAGTAAGGGGGACTGAGCTACAAACAACAACCATGAAGTTCCTGACAGCAGGAGTCACATAAAAAGCCTGCTGAAGCCACAAAGGATTAACAAAGCTGCATAAAGCACTGAAGCAAAGTGCATCAGAAAAACAAAACTCAAAACTGTATGATTTTTTTTTTCTATTTCACCACTTTTATTCAGCATTCTGACATACACTGCTTGTAAATGTGCTACTGAAGTGTCTGATCCCCAGTCTCTAAATCAGCCACATCACGGAATCAGACGATGTTTTTCACTAAAACCTAAGAACTTAAATTCTGCAAATGTCTTGAGGGAGACCACGTGCCACTGCCCTGGAAGTGAAGCCCTCTCCGGGGAGTTGCTTTTCTCTTTCAGTGCGCTGAAGCCAGGGGCATGAAAGCATTTTCTGTAGCACCATCCTTTCAAGTTCCTCTGCCTCCTTTGACCTGTACAAAAGCTGAATTCATCTCCTCCCTGTGCTAAGATAACTTGCATAGTTTTTCTGTAGTTGTGTTTCTGTTTTTTTCTTTGCTGTACTTTTGGCTGACTGACAGTTGTTTTGCTTTGGCAGATAGGGGTGAAGATCTGGTTCAAGACTCCCAGTTCTGACCAACTATCTCTCAGGAAGCTTCTGGAGTTGGAACCTTTAAATAGGTTCCCTTGAAAGAAATGAGCTGAGACTTGCATATGGATTTGCAGAAGAGAGAAGTCTAAACTGCAATACTTAACACTGAACTTGCGGCAAATGAATATTTCTTCTGAGGCTAGTGTGACAGTTCAGACTCTTGCGCATATGTATACCAGTAAATGCCTGGGATAAAGGAACACATCTCTACGTACTGAAACTGAATGAACAAGCAAAAGTAATACAAGCTAAGGCTACTGCATTGTTTGGTGCAGTTCCTATATTTGTATTAATAACCATAGTTTGATTTCAATAACACATACTGTGCAAACTAATATGAACATTATTATATTCTGTAAATAAAGGAATTGTGTTGCTAAGAAATGACGAGACATTGATCTGTAACTATGAAAGACCACACGGAGAGCATCCTGTGTTTGCTAACACATATCCTATATGGAATAAGGCAGCGTCTACACCATGGCAGCAGGCTTCTTCATGGTATATCTTTTCTAAAACTCTATTGCTTTAGCAGAAAGAACAGCCTTTATTAGTGTAACTGATCTGACATGGTAATTCAGGCATGGACATGAAGACAGCAGGTGAGGACAGCAGGTGAGGACAGCAGGTCCTTCACTGCCCAGTCTGTAGTTAAGTGCACAGCTGCAAACTGATGAAATGGGCCTCACTACCCATGGGGGAAAAAAAGAGGAAGAGGAGCATGCCTAAGCCTTCACTTCCTGGATAGCTCCAGGAAGAAAATGCACTATCTGGCCTGCCTACATGGCTGTGGTTTTCCTCTTGCCCTGGTAACATTACTACACTGGGGATCTCCATTGAGCTGCCTATGTGAGCAGCCCAGTAAGGACTGTCACTTAACAGCTTCTTTTCAAAGGCATGCTATTGCTGTGCAGGTAAAGGGCACCACTACTCACCAGTGCCATCCCACCAGTTTCTCCTCTGGGTCCTCCAACAGTCAAACCTCTTCCTCCTAGTAGCAGCTGCAGCATCCTCTAATGAGTCCCTCAGGCTGTGCCACTCTGCCTGAAAAAGAGGAAGGTTTTAGTTTCCTGGAAGACCTGTTCTTGAATGCAATCTGAGAGCTCTCTGATAGGGCTCACCCAACAGTGGGAGAAGAGCAAGGGATGAGCGCTCATTCTGTGATATCTTAGAAGGGACAGAGTTTGTATGGTGAATACCTGAAGCAGGCTAAGAGGTCTTGGTTAGAGGCATGGGCCACCAAAGGGAAGAAAGCAAGCATCTGGATCCCTAGTGAATGCCAATACCGCCATCCTCCTTCATTCAGAGCAGTCTTGCCTTTCTTTAGGCTTGCACGTTATGATCTCCCACAGCACAAGACGTATTCCCAATCCCAGTGGTGCAGGATAAACTGTCATTCTCAGGTACTGAGGACTACCAGTCCTGGGTGCACATGAATCTCTCTTTCAGATACCTACACTTTTCAAAATTGCTATAGTGGTTTACAAACATGCACGGACCAGCATCCCACAGTAACTTGTGGGATGCACCTATGAACTTTTGGGAAACTTATTTTTATCTCAAATGGGTAGCCTGAACTTCAAGGTGCTACGCATTGACAGATGCCACTGACTTCAGTAAAAATTCAGTTGTCCACCTTGAAAACATGGGACTACATGGCCTACCTTTTAAGTGTTCAATGAGGGATCACAAGAAAAACACAGATTTTGTACAACAGAGCCCCTGTAATTTAAATTACTAGAACAATAATGTAAGAGGTTCTTTCACTCCATTTTGAATGATAACTTTAAATATCCTCTTTACTGAAAAAATAAAGTCCTTATTAACCATGCCCTTTTTTTAATTCACTCGGCTTGCTTAATGAATCATTGGAAAACTTGGAATTTAGAACTTGAATGCTGTTTGAGCCCATCTGAATTGAATGGCTCCTTCATTTTCCCCAGAGCTCTATTTCAAGAACATTTTCATTTATAAGGCACTATTTACTGAAGAAATTGTTGTAGGAAAAAGATTTTCTTGCAGCCTCAGGACTCCCTCTAGTGTCATCACAGGCAGGCTCTTTGGGGATCTGTATGGACCACTGCAGGTTTGTGTTTGCTTTCGATGAAGACTACAAAGCATACATCTGTAACTTATTTGTATCTCAGATGTAGATGGAGGACAAACCTTATGAGGAACGACTGAGGGATCTGGGGTTGTTTAGCCTGGAGAAGAGGAGGCTGAGGGGAGACCTTATCACCCTCTACAACTACCTGAAAGGAGGTTTTAGAGAAATGGGAGCTGACCTCTTCTCCCTGGCAACAAGTGATAGGACAAGAGGAAATGGGTTCAAGTTATGTCAGGGCAGGTTTAGATTGGATATTAGGAAGCATTTTTTCACTGAAAGGGTTATTAAACATTGGAATAAGCTGCCCAGAGAGGTGGTGGATTCACCATCCCTGGAGGTGTTTAAGAAAAGGGTAGATGAGGTGCCTAGGGACATGGTTTAGGAGTGGTGGTGTTTTTATCAGGGTAGGTTAATGGTTGGACTTGATGATCTTAAAGGTCCCTTCCAACCTCACTGATTCTATGATTCTATGATTCTATGTTAAGAAGCTTTCATCCACTATGCTGCCCCTCCACTCAGGAAATCCAAGTTGAATATTTGCCATCTGATACAGTGTTAAATTAAAATTAAGATGTCAAATTAAAATGTAATTTAAATGCAATAAATGTTGGGTTAATACTGCTTTATCTAAAGACTATTAATTTCTTCTATTTAGCTGGAGATCTTTACATTATCATCACAGGACCTCTCCTGACTGCTTGCAGCCAGCATTCAATCTTTTCCATCAGAATTATCCAGGCATGTTTTCTGAGTGGTCGCTACTTATCCTCAACAGTAATTTCAGCATAATTTAACCAAACCCAAAGAGATCTGATAGAAGTTGTTTCAAAACATGTGGAGAGATTTGTTTTGTTTTGTTTTGTTTTTTAAATTGGTTGAAAGCCTGTGAGAACCCTAAGGAAGTCCTGGCTGCAGCAGCAATTTGCAGAGTATTGTTGGTTGAAAATTGAATAGAAACTGATCTCTAAAGTGTTTTCTGGTACCACATAAAACTCCTTTCTTCTCAGTGGAACCCTTCTCCAACCAAATCCAATAAAAAAGAAACTGATGTGTCGTGTATTATAACAGTCAGTAACATCATGTGTTCTGCTTTACCTAATAGACTGATAGGCTGGCAGATGCAAACAAGCAGGTCTCCATCATTAATAGGAAAAAATCTGTCAACTAGCTAAAAGATTTTTCACACTTGTACAGAAGTACACAGCACTGAGGTCACTACTGGCTATGCAGCTGGCATACAGGAACAAGGGACGAAGAAAGGACACAAATCAGGACATTTTACATACTGGATTTCTGCCTGTCTGACCGCATGACCAGGATTTTTTGTTTTGGGAACAAGTCCTGCCATGCTTTCAAGACATAAGAAATCCTTGAGTAATAAAAGCCAAAGATGTCAACAAAACCCCAACCCCGTCCCGCCGGGAATGGTAGAAACAAAGAAAAATTCAGATTTACCTTTCTTAAGAAACCTAAGTCCTGCTAAAAGCAAGTAGGATTCAGATTTGGAAACTCCTGAATGACCTAAGAAAATGCGGCTTACAGCTACAGGCCATTAAGGCCTTTCTCAAGATGTGGCCTTTCTCTTCTGAGAAGTCTTTTAATGTTCGTTTTAAATGACCATGGAGATTTCAGTGTGAGTCACACTACCACAGAATGGTTGAGGTGGGAAGGCACGTTTGGAGACTGTCCAGTCTAAGTCCTCTGCTCAAGAAGTGTCACCCACAACAGGTTGCTCAGGGCTCTGTTCTGTCAAGTTTTGAGTATCAACAAGGATGGAGAACCCACAGCCTCTCTGGGCAACCTGTTCCAGTGCTTGACCACCCCCAATGTGAGGAAGATTTTTGTGTTTAAATTAGATTTCCCATATTTCAGTTTGTGCCCAGCAGCTCTTGTCCTTTCACTGGATATCTCTGAGAAGTCCTGCTCCCTCTTCTTCACATGCTCCCATCACCATCGTGGACACCAATGAGATCCCCTTGAGTCTTCTCTTTTCCAGCCTGCACAATCTCAGCCCTGTCAGTCCCTTCTCCTGTGTCAGAGTGTATTGCCTTTCTTTGGATGAGATGTAATTTTGAAACGAGCATACTAAAAAAAAAAAGATTACTTTAGAGAAGGAAAATGTTAGCTCAGTGACTGTTGAGTTACTCAATAGAGTCACACATAACACATCAATTGACTGATTAAATTTCCATGATTGTGTCGGTGTAGCTGCACAACATGGAATAGATTTTAAGGTTCACATACCCTAAAATAAATGCATCATATTCCCAAATTTCATCTTTTACCATGAATCATGAGGTATTTAAAAGGAAAGTCTTTCTTTTTCACAAAAGTTTGTCACCTCTGTATCCAGTATGACACCTCCAACTGCATCACCGATTCGTTTTCCCCTCCTCTGAACTCAGACCTCCAGCTAGCAGTCTGGTCCAGCACAGGAGTGCCCCTGCTTGCACAGTGTCCTGCATCTGGCCTTACCAACCCTACATATGATACCTGAGCTCTCACACTCCCTGTCGCACTATCTCTGCATTTAGCCCCAAACCACCTCATATGTATGGGATACTCCCGTTTACCTACCTCCCGCCTCTCATCCAAGCACCTTGCTGCACTATTTTTTTCCTAATGGAGTTTTGAATATTATTTTCCAAGGCCTACAGTGGAGATGATGCTGTCCCTTTGGAGGGGCAGTGTCATGGCAAACTTCTCTGCACAGCGTTAGGGAAACCAAATACTCTTAGGTTGGGATATGGTAAGTCAGACCACTGCAACACATGAACGGTGCAAAGGCAAAATTTTTTCCCAGGCTTCCCCTCCACAGCACAGTTTCACTGCTGTATGCCTGGAAGTCTGCTTTCCCAGACCAGTCATATTATTGGTCGTTATTCCACATTAAATCCTTTTTTTCCATCCTTGTTCACATCCTAGACTGGTGCATTTTAACAATTCCTTCTCCAGGTTTCCACAAATCTTCTTCAAGTGCTAGTCTGAAGAGAATGACATTTTTAGGCCTGTGCCTTTGATATCTTTAATAAAGCTGTTAAGTGATACCTGGGTGAAGATAACTCCCTGTGATTTCCCTCTGGGCACAGATCCCCCCCTCCCACCATCCATATTATTCTAAAACCATAAAGGCAGCAAAGCCTGCCAAAAATTACTAAGGAAAATGTAGACTAAAAGATGACTGCAAACCTCAAAGGAAGAGAAGAACCAGACGGCTGACCCAGAAAATAGATTTATGCCACCACCATCATTTCTTCTTTCTGCAGTTTTGGAATATTATCTGGGTTACTGACTCTGCTTGCTTAGTGTCGGATTTCAGGTCACAAATTCCAGTCCTATGCGTAAGGGAGTAGCAACAAGTCAAAAAAAAAAAAAATAACCGACCTGTTGAGACACATTGCAGCGCTCCACTCCTCCTTCCCCCCCCCCCCCCCCCCCCCCCCCCCCGCCAGCTGATAGCATCAGGGAAAGCTGCATGACTGCAAGGCTGTTCCTGGCACGGCCCGTGGACGTAACCGAAGGCATGTCTGCATATTTGAGTTAGGCATGGTACGCGGCTCAGGCACGAGTGGTTCAAGCGTGCTCTTTAAAACATTTTAAAACAACCCCTTCCCCCCCCCCCCCCTCCCCGAGCAGCGCGGTTCGTCCCCACGGCGCCACTGAGGGCTGAGGTGGCCCTAGCGCGGGAGGCCTAGTGCTGCCCCGAGGGACCCTCCACCGGGCAGAGCGGCCGGCGGGGAGGGCAGGGCGGCCGCCGCTCCCCTCAGGGGCGGCCCGGGGATGCGGGGAGGCGCGCTGCCCCGCTGCCGGCCCAGGCCGCCGCTCCTGCAGCGGGAGGCGGGACGCGGGAGCAGCTGCCTGTGTGAGGAGGGCGGAGGCCGTCCCGGGGCAGCGGGCGGGGACCGGCGGGACGGAGCCCCCGCGGGAGCCGCCAAGCGGGGCAGGGGCGGTGACGCGCTCCTGCCGCTTCCCCAGGGCCCCGCCGCCGCCGGTGGTTGGTGCCCGCTCGGGCCGTGGCTCCGGCCCCGCCGCGGCAGCGGCATGGCGGGCGGGCAGGGGGCCAGCGTGCCCGCCGCTCTGCTGCTGCTGGCGCTGCTGCTGGCCGCCAGCCGGCCGGCTCTCGCAGGTAGGGCTGCCCGCGGGGCGCCGCCATGGCGGGAGGCGCCGCTGGCCTGCGGGCCTGGCGGCCGGAAGGCACCTGCTCCGGGGCGGGGGAAGGGGGCGGCCCGGCCGCTGACTGACCGGCAGCCCCGCGGTGTGGTGGGGAGAGCCGCCCTCGGGTCGGGCTCGGGGCTCCCGCTGCCGGGCTGCGGTGTGGCTCGCCTGAGCGCTGAAGAGGGCTTTCCGCCGGCCGCCCCGCAAAGGGGTTCCCCGCTGCCCCGGCTCGGTGGAGGGCGGCGTGGCGGGGAGCGCCGCGGGCCCCGTTCCCCGGGCCGGCAGCCGCGGCGGGTGAGGCCCGGCGGCGGGGCTGGGTGGCTGCGGGCTGCTGGGGGTGCTGGGGCTTTGCCGCGCTCGGCTGGCTCTGCGGGCACCGCCTCGCAGGTGGCCGGGACGGCGGGCATGTCTGCGGGGGAGCCGCTGCCCCCTTCCGTGAAAGGGAAGGCCAAGAGCCTGTCAGCGCGGGGTTGAGCCTTCCCCTGCTGCGGGGGAGATGCTGGGGCTAGACGTAGCTAGGCTTTCTAATAAAAACAAACAAAAAAACCAACCCAAGCAACGTGGATGACACCCCCCCCCCCCTTTATTTATTTATTTATTTTTACAATCATAACTGTAATGCGTCATGAGGAAAGCACTGAGGCACGTGCAAGAATATTCCCTGTGATTCCTTCCCCTGCCTTGGCATGTGTGTGAACTAGTGGTCCCGACGTTAAGTATCAGCCGGCGACAGCGGGTATCTTGTTTTTCTGGCATCTAGAGTCAGCTGTCTGATGTCTGGCTTTTCAGGCACGCCAGGGGCCTGCAGCTCTCACTGGTGGTGGTGCACGTTAAGGTGCAGGTCTTGGGACAGCCAAAAACTTCAGCTGGAAACATCTTTTTCTTTCTCTTGTGATTTATCTTCGAGTAAATTATAATTAGACCATCAAAGACCGGTAATCAAGTTTATTATTTAAATACCTTTTTAAAATAATGGACCAGAAGGCAGTTGCAGAAAGTGTGCTTTTCCATACCCTTTGCAGTCCCATGTAACATGAACCAATTGCCCTAACTCCCCTCCTTTAGAAATGTCGAGTGTCTTGTTGGTTTCTGTGATTGCATGGTGGCTGTTTTCACTAGATGAGAAGACTAGTTAGAAATGAACTAATATTTAATTGTATTTAATTTAAAAACTAGTTTTCAGTTCTTCAGAGATTAACGAAGACTGAATTGTTAGTTTTTCTTACAGGATTAATTTCAGATACTACAAGTGAAATACACCTCTCTTGTCTTTTCCATGAGAGAATGTCAATGTGTGGAACTCTTAAGTGGTGTTCTCACCTGTTTTTTGAACAAAAAGCCTGCATGTGGGGGAAGGGGGGATTATTTTATTGCTCATAGGGATGTCTTGGAGCTATCAATTATGTCAGGGGGATCTGATTGCCACTGGAATTTCTCTAGTAACAGTAGCGTTGTGTTAAATGTCATGACAAAGGGTTTTGTCATTGATTTTGCTGACAGTAATGCCAGGCCAACCAGTACTGCTTTGAAAACATGAAGCTGACAGACCACGTTATGCCTTGCTGTTGCAATAGCATCCTTCATACCCGGTGTTGCAGGCAGTGCAAGGCAAACCCAGAGACAGAGGGTACCTTTCCAAACTGCAGAGTAGTGCCATCAGCAACGCAGCCTTGCTGCTTGTGCTAACCTAGGTGCAGCAGTGCAGGATGTGCCGGCTGAGCTGCGTTCAAGCTGAGCTCTGCCAGGCCATGTGGACTGGCATCACTACCAGGTAAGCTTGTTAAATTTCAGCTCTCCCCTCTTACTCCAGCTGCAGCTATATCTATAGCTGTACCTAGGGATAGAGAGTTCCTGCTCCCAAAAATCTTAGAGTGAAATGGAAAACCAGTCAAAAACTGGAAGGAAAAAGTACCAAGAGCGTCCTGCAGGCAGTGAACTGACATGAGGTGTTCAGCAGTTTTCCCAACTCTTCAGCGTGTTTTTGTGATAGAACCAGAAATTAACATCAGCTCTGTTCATTTGACATTCAGCACTTTAACTACAGCACTGTCTTTTATCTGGAAATCATAGAATCATAAATGTTTGGGGTTGGAAGGGACCTCTAAATATCATCTGGTCTGGTGTGTAAAGCATTTGTAGACGCAACACAAAGATGTTCCTCACTGTGTACATTTTAGGTGAGCGTAACAGGCTTACAGACTCTCATAGTTTTACCCACAAAATCTCACTGTAAATCCTACAGTAAGAAAATGTGAATCCACCCTCAAATTCATTTTTGAATAATGGTTACATTAGCCTTAAAGGGCATTCCCCAGTGTATCTGGCAGCTTTTTTTTCCACTTCCATTTTTCCTGTGCCCCTCATGTGCTGTTGATGTCAGCTGCTGCCAGCTTAGATAAGGAGACAAAGATGAAAGTAGTATTTGTTTTTGTTGTTCTGAAGGGTCCTATTTTGGTTCTTTGTTTTCTTTATGTCATTGTGCTGCATTATTTCTGCTCTTTGTCCTTGTAGCAAAGCTTCATTAACCAAACTCCTGTTCTGTGAAGTATCAGCAGTGTGTTTTGGAGAGCATAAGATTTGTAAGTAAACAATATTACCTGAGGTATTCTGTGGTACTGGTAAGTGCTTTTCAGTCTCACCAGCTGAATTTGATGGTATCTGTGATGCAGCAAGTACTGAGTTAAAAAAAGTAAACATTCAAAATATGGTTCTATCTACCTGTAAGAGAAAATGAAGAAGCCATGAGGCATTTTTATTTTATGAGGATATATTTTCTGAAGTTTTTTTTTCTCCAGGTGATTATTAGTAATTGCTGCTGAATCAGACTGAAAGGAGGTTCACTTTTTCCTCTCCCTGCAAAAGCAAGAGGCGTTGAGATTAATTGTAAAAGACAGGACTATCATCAGCATCAGGTTACACCTGTGTAAGGGCAGTCTTCACTTCATCATGCTCATGGAGTTCTAGTTAGTACTTTAAAGCCCATACAATCTAGTTTTAATGGGCGGTCACACAAACTGTAAGGTTTTCTAACATGAGGTCAGATTGCAATTAGAAACTTGACAAAAATCAGCTACCAATCTGATTCTTCACTGCTGTTCAGAAGAAAAAAATCAAATACAGAACTACTTTAAGAAAGTAATTGCTGTCAAATTTGATTTCTCTAACTTCTCGTTTACTTGAGTTTTGAATCACCAGAACTGATCATCTTTATTTCTAGAATGTGCAGCTCCTGACAACTCCAGGAAACATACGGCAATTTCTTTTACTATTTACATTACATTTTAAAAAATAGTGATTTTTATCACTGATGTGATAAAAGTATATGGAGACCTTTCCAAAGTTCCAAGAAAATGTTAGCCATGTAAGGTATTTTGCCTGAAAGAATTATTTTCTCAGTTAGATCAGGTTCACGTAATGAATTCTTCTTTTTATCCTGTCTTCATAGCATCTTTTTCATACCCTTGGGAGAAGTTTCTTTCCGAAGCTTTAGTATCAATTAATCACTTTTAAAGTAATTCTATGTGAGTACTAGAACTCGATGTCTATTTCTCCAACATGTTTTTAAATACTCTGAAGTTTGGATTCTTCTGTGTCACAGTGGATTCAAACATATTACTGGCAGTTTCAGGGTGAAAGAAGGAAATACACGTACAAATCACAATATTTTGGAACAGATACTTGCAGCATGTGAAAGAATTGCTTTGGCTCAGTTGTTCTGATACATGGTTCCAGCTAAGTTCTTCAGCACAAAACTGAAACATGCTAAAGCTACAAACTTTTGTAGGAGTAGGGTCGGTATTTGTAGAGCACACTAAGGAATTCACTTTGGAGAGGACTGACAGCCCTTCTGGTGGTGCAGTAGGTGAAGTCTTGGACCTGGGTGCAAAGCTCTGTTAGCTAGAAGGGGCTAGAGAAATAGTTTGGTTCTGTGGGACAGCTCTAAGCGTGTTTATAGTGCAGAATGTGAGCCTATGCAATAATTGCAAGTGTATTCTTTAATCCCCAATTCTGCCGTGTTTTCTGGTGGAGGGCTGTTAAAAGCTTATTACATCGGGTACCTGGAATTTGGTACTCTTTCACTAATGCTCTCTCCCTTTTTAATCTGTCTCCACATGTGCTGTACAATCAGGGTAAACAAGGCTTTTAAAAGTTATTAATATCACAACAGCTTATTTATATTTGGTATTAATAGGCTTTGAACACTTGTTTCCATCACTCAAATCCTATCCCAACAGAGAGTCTTCCTATCATACTTACGTTGGAAGTTGTGTGCTGTTTTTCCTGTGGTTTAGGGAACCAAAGTTTGGACCTGCATCTTCATCTGTTGGGATCTGCGTGTTTTATTTCTAGGTACAGCAGAAGCTATTTGGGACTTAAGGTGTCTCTCGTTTGCAAAGCATCTAGTGCATGAGGGCACTTCATGAGGCTTCAAGCTGTACTTCTCAAGTTGTACTTCTATATAGCCTGAAAGTATTTTTACTGTGTGGAAACGTGCCTTCATTTCTAGATTGCATAACCCCTCCACCTCTCACTGGAGCACGCTAAAAGACCTGGTAGTACAAAATAAATGTGTCAGTACAAAAACCAACTGCTCTGTTTTGAGAATGGAGGGAGAAAGGTGGAAAGGGGGGACAAAGTTAAACCACTTTGATTTCCCTACAGCCCTGAAGGTCTGCTCTACAAAAGCAGAGGTCCCAACTTTTTCACCAACCAAGGGAGGAACAGACTGCACTCTTAGCCAGAGCTCCTACTCGAACATCCAAAATAGTAGAGAGTCAAAAGCATTCCTGAATTTTTCAACAGACAGATAGAAATGCACACTATCATCTGGAAGATTATTATTTATCTGAGCTATCTGTGCCAGTTGATTTCTGTTCCTGTTACACTTTTGTGAATGAGCTGCAGGGGACAAATCTTTAAGGTGCAGATCTCAGCTGGGCAATGGGAAGCTTATTCATTCAAATAACTAAACCAGGTCTTGCCTCTAGATGTACTAGAGGTGATGCAGCCAGTGCCTCACCAGTCACAACTGATGTTGTATGCGCTTGTTGCACTTCGTCTGAGTGTGCTGTTAGGACAGATGAATTAGCCTTTATTTTGACTTTACGTTTTTCACATAGAAAGATAAGTAACTTTATTTTCTTGAAGGGACATTGTACAGTATCTTGGGAGGGATGTGCATGAAACATCAAGCAGGTAAGGACCTTCTCTGTGTTTGGGGCTCCTGGATACCAGTGTAGCACATGACAACAGTAGATGATAAGGTAGCAGGTTCAAAACCAGTGAATGCAATTCCCCCCCCCTTTCTTCTTTTAATTCCTTTTTATACAGCCAGCCTGTAGAGCTTACTGATACAGATTATTAGTGAGGCCACTGCAAGGACTGTGGTCTCAGATGAGGAGTTACTGTGGCATAGAAGTGACTCTTAGCTTTCCTGCAGACAGCAAACAAGCAAGCAACACCTCCTCGCATGGCAGTTCTGGAGTTTGGAGAGGATCCTGACTGAAAAGACATGGGTGATATTAGACTTAATCCTCTACTTTTATCTTTAATGACTTGGTAGTGTAATAGATTGCATGACTTCCCTTGTAAAACAAGTCCTATATAGTTGTTTTCAAATTAGCAGGCTACATGGGAACAATTTGTCTGAGCAGCAGTAGTTCTGAGGCCTAATTATGACATTTATTCTAATGTTGAAAACAGAAGCTCAATATATTATGTAAAAAAAGTAGACAAATGTTTTTGTCTACATCAGAAGGATTCAGGATGTCTGTGCTTTTAAGCGTTACCTATACTGTTTTTCATTACACATTAGGCTTCTGGCCAAAGCATTATCTTTAAAGGGCTCTGACACTGATATGTCCTGAACATTTTGAAGACAAAAAACATTGTCCAAATACTCTTACATGGAAACTTGGTAATTTTTCTTTTCTGCTTGAAGATCAAATTATGTATTTCAATTTTTTTATATAAAAGGGTGGACATTAGGGGTAGGGAAGGGATGTGGTAAAATGCCCCTCTTCTCTGTTTCGTTTGGCATAAATGCAAAACCTTATGGATTACATGAGTATAAAAGTCTCTGGGTTACTGGTTCAGGTCCAGTGGGGAAAGCCTTTCCTTGTGACTCCCTTTGGGAAGAAGGTGTAAGCGGGATCCAAAGAAGGAAAGGGCTGAGATGTGTGGAGCTTTGGCTGTTTCTTGTCCATAGTGGAGACCAAAAGGAGTTCAGCAGACATGAAATCTGTATTAAATTACTTCCAATTAAGAGTGTGGAATTGTGATACCAAGGTCACCGTTCTTCCTTATGATCCCTTTATGTTGCTAAGAAGATATGTAAGTTAGTCTGAAATGAGAAATGATGGAAAAAAGAAAAAAATCCATTCTTTCAGTTAGCTCCTTCGTCTTGATTTTGTTGGTGTATGGACGTGCATAGCTTGTGATAACTTAGTAGTGAGTCTGAGTTTGGTTTCTTGTAGATATGTTTCTGGGGTTGTTAGTTTTGGCAATGGAGAAGAGACAAGGCTTTTATTGCTTTGTGCTTTGAGCACAGAAACCAGGAGAAAAAATATTCAAGATGTAGCTGTTCTTTGAATTTGATGATATTTTTAACACTAGAGAATGAAGGCTGAACAAAAAGATAAAATGCCAGCCTAATGCCACCACTAGATGATGAGTGAAGAACTGTTTGCTCTGTGATTATGAAAGCTTTTACTGTGCCTGGCCTGGTTTCTCGTGGTTATTTCTAAGAAAAATGCTGTGGACAGAGCTGGTCAGGAATCTTCAGTAAAATTACTTCAAACAAAATTCTCAAAACTTACTCTTCCCATATAAATGTTATCTGTTATGATGAAAATATTAGGAGGGATTTGTAGCCCCAGTGTGGTATTTCTAGTTGAGGGTTGGCTCTAAGGGAGGAGGAAGAGAGATGAGGACCACAAATTAGCCAGTAACTCAGGTTGAACAGATTTTTAAATTGACATCCCAAGTGATTAAGCCTCTATTTTTTTGAGCCTTTGTATATCTTTGTCATGAAGGGCTGTCATAGCTGACATAGATCTGGCTCTCATTCTCAGCTGCTTCCACCTGTCTTTTCCCTATGAGGCATAAAGCTGTTACAGAATAGATTGTGTGCCCAAGGCATTCCAAAGGAATCGTTCCCTATATGATATACTGAGTTCACCTGTTCCAGTACCAAGGGAGCTTTAAAGCTGGTGTTGTTGGTTGAACTCCACTTACTTTCTATATGGTATGATTGACATCAGATCGTCCAGGACAAAATGTCCCCTTTTCAAAAGCTGTGGCACCAGATTCACTTTGAGGTTACTCATAACATGGTTCCAGCTAGAAATCATTCTATAAGTGTCTGCACTAGTGGAACTTGATTCCTAAACTATAATAACATGTTTCTTAATTTGGTGGGTACTGAAGCAGAAATCATGCCAATGCACTGTAGGTGGTCTTGGCTGAAGATCTCATTTAGTGCTGGATCAGTGCCTAGACTGATGTTGATTTTCCTGCCCCACCTTCAATGATGGATTTTGACTCTGAAGTGTTTTATGGAAGGCAAAAGCTTTAACTTACATTTCTTTTTTCTTTTCCAGTAAATTCATATTTAGTATAAACACCAAACTGTTTCCCGGTGGTGCACTGCAAAATATTGACTCTGCAACTTCGTTTCTAGTTATTCTAAATTGCACTTAGTAATCCATGGATAAGTTTATCTTTCTGCTCAATTGCTTCCCCCCAAATCCAATGTTTTTTCGCCCAGATAATTGAGTCTAATGAGAATTTGATGTCTTTAAAAGTTATTTTCAAGTTCCATCGTCAGTCATCAGTTTTGAGTCAGAAACTCACCAATGAAATTGGAGGCTGTGTTACAGTGATCATAGTGAAACTTTCAGGACATTAACATCTGTGAAAGCTTTGGATTTCGTTTGTTAATTTCTGAGGAACTTCACTGATAAAATTATAATGAAATCTCTTACTTGCAAGTTCCTTAGGAGTACTAGGATGTAATGAAGCAAAACAAAGGTAACTGCTTCTTGGAATCTCAGCAGGATGTGGAGATCTCAAGGTGGAACCTTCTTCTACCCATAACATTATATTGATGTTACACAAGAGGTAACAGGCACAAACTTGAATATAGGAAGTTCCATCTTAACATGAGGAGGAACTTTACTTTGAGCGTGGCAGAGCACTGGCACAGGCTGCCCAGAGAGGTTGTGGAGTCTCCCACTCTGGAGACATTCAAAACCTGCCTGGACGCCATCCTGTGCAACGTGCTGTATGTAGGTGACCCTGCTCTGGCAGGGGGATTGGACTAGATGATCTCCAGGGGTCCCTTCCAACCCTAACCGTTCTGTGATTTTGATGTTTCTACAATGGCCGAAGGAAATGGAGCAATCTTTTGATTAAGACAGGTTATTTCAGACAGCTAGGTTATGCCTCCTGTGATCCTCAGGATGACAGTATCTCAGTGCCTCATTCGCTGAGATGGAGGTCAGGGGATTCCTCTCCCTCACCTGTGTTATTGGGTCCAAAGCACTATAGCATAGGAACAATTTCCTATAGTCCATCTGTATGGTAGATAGAACAGTGGCAGTCCTAGCTGCTGCCATAATATGAATATGCCATAATATAAAAATCATAAACATTTAACCTGTTTCGTGGTTTATTAGTAAAATTTAGTCCTCAATTGTATTGGGGGTTTATCTCTAGTTCTGTTATTCCAATACTTGCTTTGAAAGGGAGACCCTTCTTTATTAACAATAACATTTCTGTATATAACAAAATGCTTTGGTTCTCTTACTGTATAGATTTTATGGAAGATCGATACGGTATATTAGAACTATTTGATGAAAGCTTCTTTTATGCTAGAGGTAAACTGTTGGGGAAGAATTCTTTTTTATTCAACATGCAACCAGTTTTTCTGTGCACAGTGGTGACTCTTCTGTTGCAAGAAATACATGTACTTCTGTAATCTAAAAATCTTTCCTGTGTTTCTCTGGGTAATTAACGTAGCACACTATTACATAGCTTGTGGCTGTGGGGCTTGCTGAAATCTTATTCTGGGGAAAGCCACCTAGAATTTTTATGTGTGCTACAGCAAATTTTTAGAAACTATTAGTGATTGTTTTGTGAAACAGCTGGTTAATGAGACCTTTGATTTGTACTCTGTAATGTGCAGAACCCAGTTCAGAGTTTGAGTTAAAGCCACACTTTATAAGAGTCATCAGAGTGTTAGATTCAGCAGAGGGACAGCTAATGTAGAGGCAGTAACAATTAAACCTCAAAAGGCCTCTTAAGTTGTGCTTAATTTTAAAAAGAACTGTGTTAAAATGAGAAAGTTGTCTCAGAATGAAGCTAAAAGCTGCAAAATATGTAACTGGTGACGTCCTTAAAGAGTTCTGTCCAAACACAGCTAAAAGAATTGTAAGCCCTGGCAGACGTAAAGTGAAAATAGACAGGCCTGAAAAAAAAAAAAGGTCAAGGATCAGCTAGCTGAAGGAATCAAAGCTTTTACTAAATCCTTCTTAAATACATCAAGAACAAAAACCCTGCAGAGGGTCTGTGCAGCCAGTTGATTAAGTTATCAGTATAAAAGAAGCACTCAGAAAGGGCATGGCTACTGCAGAGAAGCTAAACGAAATGGTGTTTACTGCTAATTGGGAAGATTCCCAAACTGAAATTCCTTTGCTGGGGGGGGGGGGGGGGGGGGGGGGGGGGAGAAGAGAGAGGGGTTGACCTAAAAAATTGCTTGCTTGCTAAGAGTACTATCTGATCTCGTGCTCTAAACTCCCTGGGTACCTGAAGCCTGGAGAGTGGCAAATTTTATGCCGGTGTTTAAAACAAGAATGCCCAGAGGACTGTAAGCTTGACATCTGTACCATTCAAATTCATAGATATTGTAGGAAAGAATAAAAGTCACAGAAGTAAGTAGACTCAACTTGGGAAGAGTCAGTAGGGTTTCTTTAAAGATAAGTTCTGCTTTACAAATCTCTTGGGAGTTTTTTTGATAGGGGCAGGAAAGTGTCTAAGATTTAGATTTCCAAAAAACTTTGGTAAAGTTTGACATCAAAGGCTTTTGAGCAGCCATTGGTTAGGAATGCAGGGCTTTCTATATTAAGTAATGGATTAAAAGATAGGAGGAGGGGTAAATGATTTATTTTGTTGTTGTTGTTGTTGTGTGGGATGGAAGTTACCAGCAGAGTTTTTCAGGATTTGGTCTTGGGATCTGTGCTGTTCAGTGTAGTAGTAACAGAGATGGTAAATGTAGTGTGCAGACAAATGAGAAAGTTTACTGGTGTTACTGTTCTTCAAGGCAGTAAAGAGGGGAGAAGAGAGTGAAGGATTGCAGGAGGCCTGTACAGAACTGAGTAACTGCGCAAGAGGGCAGCAGGGGTGGTTGGAGGCTGCATAAATGAAATAAGAGGACACTTCAGCCTGGAAGAGAGAGGAATGAGAACATAGAAAGAATTATGCAGATGGCTGGAGACCTGTGGGTCTTCTCATCAGAGATAAAAGAGGATCTCGCTGATGGAGATGTAAAAACAAGTTGTAGATTAAGACATTTCCAAAGAGAAATTAGAGGAGTACTTCAGAGAGAAATCCTTTGGCAGTTACTAAATAGACTGACCTGAAACAAAAAAATAATTGTAAGAGTATTTGAAAGAAAGTATTAAATATGATTGCAGTGTTCTTACTATTCCCTGTTGTCACTGTTGGAGGTAGAATACTGGGCTATATTCACTCCTTGTCCATACTGGTATGGCCATTGGTCTATTACTCAGTTTCTTGGACCGGTGAATTTGGTATCTGAGATGTATTTTCATTCATATATAAATAAGTATATAGAGACTTGATACAAGTTTTTTAATATAGCTGTAGATAAGAAAAAGAGATTTTTTTGTGACTAAATCTCCTGGGTTTCTTTCTTTCAGTATCATTTTATGGTGATAGCTTTGTGGAGTTGAACACGACAGAAGCATCCTCTCAGACATCCTTACAGTTGCGGTTTCGAACAAGCAAGCCACATGGACTGCTTTTTCTTGCAGCTGGGAAGAAGGATTATTGTTTAATGGAGCTACGCTCAGGAAATTTACAGGTATGGATTATAGCTATAGCTAAAAAGATATGCGTAGCCTGTATTGTTTAGTGGTTTTCTTCAAGTTGTTGTCTATAAAAATTCTCAAAGTTTACATTTAAAAAAAAAATGGAAAAAATCACATAATGTAATTTATAATTTCAAAATATGGTGTTTATTTCTTACAATGATAGTTATTAAAATTGGCCTCTAAAAGCCTTTGAGATCTCTAGAGCTTAAAATCAAGATTATTGTGTTCAAAGCATGAGGTTCAGTAAAGGCAAAATTTCAGATTTGATGATGTTAACATCATAGAAAATGTTTTGATCCAAGTAGTTTTTCTGCAAGGTAAGTTCTTGAAAGATCATTGTTACTTGGGTTTTTAGGAGTTGTTGGTCCTAGCAGAACTGCAGAGGAGTCCGTTCCCTCTACTGCAATTATTCAAGTCATATTTGTGATGGCAAGTGAACCTACACAAAATTTTAGCGGGATTTTATTTTGTCAATTATATTTTGTAAATTTCATACTTAAGACAAAAATCTATTAAAATTAATCTATTAATGCTATATTAACATATGATTGTGAAAAATACCACTTTGGATTTTGATAGTTAAAATTCTGTCTCTTGCAGTTGAGAATTAACTTTGGCGTGGGGGAGCGAATACTGCATTCTCAGCAAAGATCTCAGCTGAATGATTTAGCTTGGCACCTGGTTGAACTACATCATGAACATGATAATGTCACATTGGTAATTGATAAACGTGATATAACTGGTGCAAAAATGCCTGGAATTCTCTATGAATTAAATATTGATTATGGATTCTACGTGGGTGGTACTGGTAAACTTGATGTTCCCTACCTTGTTGGAGCACTGCCCAATTTCCGAGGATGTATTGATGATGTGTCATTCAATCAGCTAGACATTCTGATGCCTCTGAGACCTTCTCCTGGCTTCAAAAATATCTATGAAGTTTCGGTGGGATGCAGTGATGAATTCTTTGCAGGTGAAGATGAACCCATTAGTTTCTTCAGTTCCAGATCCTATGTTTCTTTCCCATCATGGAATGTTGATGATGAGGGGATCTTGAAGTATACATTACAAACCTCAGCTGCACGTGGCTTGCTGCTTTACCATCCTGGGCAAGCAGGAGATTTCATTGCAATGGAAATGGAAGATGGATTAATTAAAGCCTATGTTGGAAAACATAAAAGTAGAACCCAGCTTTCCTCTCGTAGGTCTGTCAATGATAGTCATTGGCACTACATCGAACTGAAGTTTACTGCAGACTATTTGCAGCTGACATTGGATGAAGAAACTGTGAAAAAATCATTGCCTCCCCACAGCAAGCTGCCACTTCTGAAGGGGTCTCTGTTTGTAGGTGGTGTAGATGACAGCACACGATCAGAAGTGATTAAGTTAGAGCTAACTTCAGTGTCTGGGAAATATGCCAGAGGAGGGTCTTTCAAAGGTTGCTTGAGAGATCTGAAAGTGAATACAGAAAAGAACTCACTGAAGAATGTTCTGGTAACAAAGGACATTTCAGCTGGATGTGAAACAGAGAGTGCTTTTAATACAAGTCTTTCTTTAGAGATGGCTGTAAAGAACCCTACTGTGAAAGCAGCCCCAACTTTTGCCATTTCCCCTGAAAGCTCTGTCTCTCTGGGCAAGGAAGACAAAAGCCACCTTTTAGCTCTAAGTAATTTGATTGTGCTAGAGGGTGGACAAGCTTCACTTGAATCCAAACATATTAAAGTCAACTTGGACTTTGAGAAATTAGGGATTCATCCGTCGCAAATTCTTTTTGAAATAAAGGAACCACCCTCTCATGGAGAGTTGAAACTAGATGTCGAACCAGTGCAGGAGGTAAATACATTTTCTATGCAGGATATGTGGCAAGGGAAGATTCTTTATGTCCATGATGGCTCTGAGGACACTTATGATTATTTTAATTTCTCCATTTCTACGAGCAGTGAGAAGATTGTGCCTCCATATTTGCAAGGAAATGAGCAGCATGTGTTTAGCATTACTGTCACGCCAGTAAATGATGCGCCTGAGATTACACTTCCTGAGGGAAACTTGCTTCTTCTCTTAGAGAACTCAAAGAAACGTTTGACTAGTGATCTGATAAAAGTCCTAGATAAGGATACAGGTCCTGTGGATCTCAGTCTTTCAGTGCTTGGAAATCTGAATGCAGATGCAGGATTTTTGGAAAATTCAGAGCATCCTGGAAAAGCTATTACTACTTTTTCTAACGAGGACTTAAGAAAAGGCACTGTTTTCTTTGTCCACACAGGTGTCAAAAACTCAAGGATTGTTCTGAGGGCAAGTGATGGTGAGAAGGTGAGCAACACTGTTGTGTTACGTGTCATGGCAGTTCCTTTGGATTACAGAGTTGTCAACTGCTCAGGAATAAAACTAATCCAAGGTGTTACAGCTCTCATCACACCTACGCATCTGGCAGTTGAAACAAATGCCAACCTCCAGGAGCTGGAGATACGATACGATATCACAAAGCCACCCCAGTTTGGAGAAGTCCAAAGGCAGCATTCAAAGGGGGTATGGAAGCGAGTCAACTCTTTTTCTCAACGCTCTGTTCAGCGCAGCCGTGTGAGATACTGTAGCACTTTTAAAGAAATTCAGCAGCAAAATGTGACTGACCAATTTAAATTCAAAGTTAGCATAGGAAACAGAATCAGTGAAGAGCACATGTTTCCAATCAAAGTGAAATGGTTAAGGTACAGTTTATTGAAACATGCTCCTCTTGAAATTGAAAAATCAAAAAAGAAGTACTTGAATTCAGATAATCTTTTTGCTGTAATTGTGGATCTAGAAATACCTGAAGATGAGCTTCATTTTAAATTGCTGTCCCTACCAAAGAATGGACAAATACTGCTTAATGACCAGCCTTTGAAAAAAGATTCTATCTTTAGCCAGAAGGATATTACTGATAAAAAAGTGGCATATGAATTATTCAGCAGATACCATGAAGACAACTGTGATTCATTTAGATTTCTCATTTCTACCAAGTACCTGGAATCAAATTTATATGACTTTGAAGTCTACATCAAATCAGATTTCAGAAACATTATTTTGACTAACAATGGCCTAAGTGTTACTGAAGGTGAAGGAGAGTTAATAACAAGCACAAAATTGTTTGTGCAAACACCGGATAATACAACTTTCCAATATAAAGTTATACAGTTTCCTAAGCATGGGAAATTAAAACTCATTAATTTTTCAGGCTCATTTGAGAGTAATGACAATCTCACCACTTTCACCAACAAAGATATAACCGATAAGCGCCTTATGTATGTGCATGATGATTCTGAGACAGCATTTGATGAATTTCTTGTCAGAGCTTCCAGTGGAGAGTCAGGGAAGGGGGCAAACTTTGATCCAGAAGTAGAGCCTTTGTCAGTAGAAATGAGATTCAACATTTCTGTCCAACTGAAGAATGATGAGAAACCAGTACGTGTAATTGATAAGATATTTAATGTCGTGAGAAATGGGCAGCGATTATTAACTTTGGCAGATCTTTGCTATCACGATCCTGATTCTGATTTTGATGATGGACAGTTGCTATATACTAGACGTGGCATTTCCAACGGGGACTTAGTGCTAAGAAATGATACTTTGCACAGACTCTACCAGTTCAAACAAGCGGACCTGGAACAAAAGCAAGTCCTGTTTATACACCGTGGTGCAGATTTTGGGCGTTTTGTGCTCTTTGTGACAGATGGCAAGCACTATACCTCTTTGCTTCTAGAAGTTAGCGCCACCGATCCTTATATTAGGTTGGCAAATAACACAGGCTTGTTGGTTCAAAAAGGAAAAGAGGAAACGGTTACAACAGCTAACCTAAGTGCTATTACAAACCAAGACATCAGAAATGATCATGAGATTACCTATGAGATATTCTCTTTCCCAAAATATGGAAGAATATATGTAAATAATCTATTGATGGATTCCTTTACTCAACTTGATCTGATAAAGGGGTATGTGATCTACAGGCACGATGACAGCAATAACCTTATTGACACATTTAATGTTACGGTCCGTGCTAGAGATGTCCATCTGGATGCTGGAGTGCATGTTCGCATATATTTGGAAAGTCATCAGTGGCCACCAAGGGTTGTGAACAAAAACAGTCTCTTAGTTGAAGAAGGAAAACCAGTTAAAATCAGTAAAGGAAAACTGCAAGTAAGTTAACAATGTTGTCCATTTCTCCAACCTTGTAGCAGATTTTCTTCACTGCTTTCCCAGCCATTGCAATGTCTTTAGTCTCTCTGTCGTCTTTAACTCCTTTTGGTTTTCACTAACATGACTGCATTCTGGATGCTTAATTCTGACAGACTAACACTACCAAGCTTCCATTTCTAAAAGGGAAACGGGTTATGTTAAAGAAAAAGACTGCCCATAATCTTTGACTCTGTTACATATTGGTGCTTGAGAAAGTTGGAAATGCTGCACTTTGGTATTTGTTACAGTTATGACAATTGTTTGTACTTAATGCTCATGTATCATTCTTAGCTGAACTGGTGGGAAATGCCAAGGAAGAAAGGGTTTAGTTTCATTCAGTTTGGGGCTAGCTAACACTGTCTGAGAATGGCATCCAAAAATTTAAAAACATCAAGTCACAAACCTGAGGTTGTTGCTTTTTGGTTGCTACATTCCTCCCCATTGTTTGTGTGCAGCGTTTCAGTAACCACCGCGTGGGGGCTCTGGCAACACGTGGCTGTGCTGCCAAAATCCTCATTTCAGGCAGGGGTCTGTAATGCTTAGGCTATTAGTTAATTCTGCAGTGTGTTCCTTTTCAAAATTTACAAATTTGTGCCTACAAACCACTCCCATGCCACGTTATTTGACAATTCTATGATTCTAAGTCTACTTGAAGTATTACTCAAGTGTATTAGGAATTTGCAGATATACCATATAACCCAAACAAGGAATGCCAATTAATTAGTCAGATAATCCAAGGGTTAAAAGTGAAAAATTCAGAAGAGAACTAAAAAATTTCTTCCATTTCTGTTTAAATAATTTTGGGGTATATTTTTAAAGGTCATTCATGAAAACAGTTCTCCATCTGAGATTGTGTTCACCCTAAGACAGCTTCCAGTACATGGATACATTCGGAAATTTTCCTCTGAAAAAAGTCACCTCGGTGCTGACCAAGGGCCAGTTTTAAGCTTCACACAGCAAGATGTTGACGAGGGCAAAGTTCAGTATGTGCAGACAGTTTCTGACCAACTGGATGACCATTTTTCTCTGGATGTGACCAATGGTATCCGAACAGTGACTGGAATAGAGATGTCTGTAGACATCATCCCCAGAATGATTCCCCTGGAAGTACAGAACTTCACAGTAATTGAAGGGGGCTCGAAAGCCTTGGTGGAAGACTATCTAAAAATTTCTAGTAGACATTTTGCAGGACTCAGCTGTGAATTTATTTTAATTGAGCAGCCAAAACATGGGTATGTTGAAAACTCTCGTGTTCCTGGAATAAAGTTAACCACGTTTACCAGAAAACAGGTAATGCATTTAGATCTACTCTGCTGTAGTCACAATTAATTCTTAGCATTGCTAAAAGCTAATTTTTGCCTGCAGTGGGACAATTTCGTGGGAGGTGATGAGATGCATGAGTTTGAGCTTTATCCTGGGCTTGTACTGAAGGTCTTTCTGCAGTTGCTATCTGGTCATTTGGGGTGGGGAGAGAGGGTGCATTGTTGTGGTGGTGAACCACATCACTTCCTCGTGTGCCACTGGTCACACAGACTAGTGTGCTATAATCACAGTAGACTGATGGACCACTCATACTCAGGCAGAGTTATTGCAACTCTGGAAACCTAAGACCGACAGCCTGTGGGTATATTTTGAAAAGACCAGAGGAAATAGTGTGTAGGTTGAACAAGGAGGAAAATGGAAAAAAAATTTTTTTTAGGTCATATCTTTGCTCGCAGACAACCAGTATATGCATAATAGGCTAATTTTCTGTCTTTTAGCTCTAAGAATCAAAATTGTATCATAAGTCACCAATAGTATGTTCAGTTTATAGATTCCAGAAAACCTTGTGGTAAATATAGTGGGATTGGATTTTCCATTTTCTTTTCACGGGGAAGGGGGAATGCCAAACCTAGCAAGTTACGATACTCTGGCTAGAGGAATGAACAGATGAGCTGTAAAATTTGCTGTGGTGGACAGAACAAAGATAGAGGTACAGATCAGATATGAGCATAAATAAAGTCTTAGAAGTCATAAAAAGTTGAGACAATAAACACAGAGGGGCGTGACTAGACATGAATATTTTTGTTATTTTTTAATGCAGCATTCACTTTCTTTTAGCCTCTTTAATTTTTCAGGTTGTTATATTTTTCAGGTGGAACAAGAATTAATCTACTATGTTCATGATGATAGTGAGGAACTGATGGACAATTTTACTGTGATAGTGAATAACACGGAATTGTGGAAACAAAGCTTGCCCCAAACTGTATTTGTAACTGTTACCGCAGTAAATGATGAAGCTCCTGTTATAAAAGTTAACAAAATTCTTCAGGTAGGTTTGTCAACATTTTGAAATGTTAAATTATTTCTAATCTGATATATTTAGTGCACCTTCATTGACAGAGTATCAGGCTTATATGTGGTGGCATAGTCAAAATAATAAATGGCGGTCCTTGGATTTAAATAAGTTAGTGTTAATGAAGGGATACAGTACATGGTTCATGTGTATTTAGGGAGATTCTAGTAATCATGAAGAACATTTTCTGCTGTTGTAATGTAAAGTTTATCTAGAAGGCTGAGTGAGCTTTCTTTTAATCTTAAACATACCTGAAGTCTGTTGACTGACATAGGGCTTGTGGAGTGGGATGGCTTGCACCTGGATCATTGTTGCATTTTAGTGTTGTTTGCTAGGGTGTCTTAAGGGCTGTTAATGAACAGCATAGGTTAGAAAAGTACCAAGAAAAGTGATGACAAGGGTGCAAACATCTCACCCTTGTCTTTGCACAGCCTTCAGACCCAGTGCCTCTTTCCATTAAGTGTACCAAAGGTTCAGACCAGCTGAGATACATTCAGCTGCCTGCTCCTCCAAATCCCCAGTGGGACAGGACAAGAGAAGAGAGCAGCATTTTCACTGGCACTACAATAGAGAATTGTCTACATGCTGGGTATTCCTGATACAAACCAGGAATTTTCACTTAGTTAAAAGTTCCTAGTAAGAATAATACAATGCAGTCTGTGAAAATCTGGGCTATTAGAGGTCATCAAAATACTAGTGCAGACACCGAAGCTATTACTGTGTGATCCTGTGAACTAAAAGAAGGACATGCTGACTTGTTCCTAACTCTACAGACAAGGTATTTAGGAATAGGTTTGAAAGAAGCTAAGCAGGATATTTTGAGGCTGCATCATCCCCAGTGCTGTGTGATGTGGTTTGCAAATTGGTGGCACCTAAAACAGGCATTTAACTTCACATATTTAGTTGTGCATTGCAGAAGGAGGATGGATTGCTGTAAAGATTATTATAACCTTGTGTTGTGTATTTAGCCTTTTCACGTGAGAAAAGACATAATTTTTAAACAGCAGTAGGGGTAGTATTTAGCAGGTTTGCAGTGACGGTAGGTAATCTCTGATAATCTGCAGATGCTCACAACATGAGACACCCTGCCGTGTGCAGGGACTCCTGGCAGAACGGCAGACTCACTTCATGAGCATTTGGGTGGTACAGAGTAAAATCTTCCCTGGTTAAAGTAATTACAGTGGTACTCTACAAACATCAGCACAGCATGCAGTAATGTTTGTCTAGTTACAGATGAGTGGAATATATGTCCAGTCAGAAATTTTTCTGTCTCCCTTCTGGTGCATTGCTAGGCATTGAATTGCAGTCTATTAACAGAACTGAGGCTGTGCAGTGCACTGCAGTGCAGTATATGGATTTTTCTAAAAATATCTGTGTGTCTAGGCTTTGCAAGAACAGTAACACAGCTTAACCTAGCCAACGTTAGTCCTCTCTGCTGGGGAGACAGTTTGTGCACCCAGAACCAGAATGCTGCCTTTGTGCCTGTGGTTTTGCTGGTTGTGCATAACCTATTGCTGAGAAATAACCTTTATTTTTGTCATGAGTGGGTACTAATATGTACACATATGTTGGATTCATGTGCAGACTAAAACAAAGCTGGCAGTTGAGTTATACACTGGGAGGAATACACCGAGATGATCCTTCTTCAAAGCAGACTTGCACATCCCAAGTAGGTGGGAGAAAATGGATTTTTCTTAGTCCTACTAAATATTGAGATGAGCGGGCATTCCTGTGTAGGGTGATACTTGCTGTTGCCATGTTCTAGTCAAGCAGTCTGTGCTCCTCAAGGACGCTGCTAGTGGTGAATGTGGACTAAAAAACTGTGTGTTGCCTTTAAAAAGGCAGTCGCTCTCTTGTATCTTTCGAGAGGTTGGAAATGCGCAAAATGCAAAAATATAAATGAGGGACCAGTAGTGTGAAAACTGAGGTTTAGTAGGACCTTTTGAGTTGACTGAAATTGAGCACTTCGGACACTTTGCAGATCTCAATATAAAGAGTTAGAAAGAACTGCTGAACAATTGAAAAATGGGCTAGCATACCACATCTGATGTTGAGAAATAGCTCTTGTGAAGAGCTGCGTTACATGGCCACTGATGTTGGTGTGGATATATGAAAGTTAATTTTGGCCTTTGTCATGGGGCTTCTGGCCAAATGCAAGAAACTGTTGAGCATGTGCACACATGTTGAATGAGTCTCTAGCTCCTTCTCTTCTGAGGCATCCATAACATCCCGTCTTCAAACAACCTTGTCTGTTGTTATCAAGGTTATCAACACCATTGAGATTATAAACACCGTGAGGAAAGTTCCAGCAGCACAAACAACCAAACGTTTTGGGAGTTGTTTCTGTTTTTTCTCTAGAAATTGAAATTAAGTGAAGTTTTTAGGGAGTTGGTTTTTTTTGGTTGGTTTTTATTTTTGGCTGAGAATTTATGATATGCTGAAGCATTTACATTCACGTAACATATAAGATACAGAAGGTTCTACTGTCATGAGAGCTTCTCTAATGTATGCTAGTAATCCTTGCATTTAATTTAAAGCCTTTCCAGTAGAACAGTAAGTGCATGAGGGATGTATTTAGATACTATACAGCATTTTAGGTATAATTTCCTAAAATTTCTACAGGTTCTATGGTAATTTGTTTTTATGATCATTTTTTTTTGTGTTTTAAGGAAATCACCATCCTGGCACTGTTTGCTGTGTTTATGTGCGTGTTTAAGTATATCTTTATGGGTAGTGATGCTGTGAAATGACTGTATCTTCCTCTTGCCACAAGAGGGCCGTATTTTTCTAGAATTAGATTTTTTTGAAAACCAAACACTGACTTTTTTTTTTTCGTTAAATCAGTCACTCACCGGAGTATTAAAATGGCTGTGACTATAGAGTGTCTGGTAGGATATATAGCATGCAAGGAGATCCTGATAAGCAGAATGCTGTAAGTAGAGCAGAATGGATTATTTTCCAGCAGGCATGGTTATGAACCATTTTTTTTGGACCATGGCTGTGGAATGTGTTAGGCACATGCAAATTTAGTGTAATGCTACATCCTGCAAGTTCAGATACAATTTTCGTGGTGCTCTTCAAGGAGGACTTGATCCCAGATGTGGAAAATAAGCCACTTGGACAGTATTTGCCGTATTCTTAGTGTCCACTTCCCTACAGCCCTTTTCAGCTCTTGGATCTCCTTTCATTCGTGTTGCAGGTCATGGAGTGCCTCAGCAGATTAAATACTTTAAAAAGCACTGTGTGTTAGTGTGCTGGAACAATAGAAATCAACACTGGCATTATAGCAAAAACCCCTAATTTTTTTCCTTTAATAAGAGAAAAAAATTTGAAACTTTTGGACATTTAATGAGTCATTTATAATGATATGTTTGCATAGTCCTTTCTTATGTTTTTGCATATTCTGTATGTGACCATTTGTTTTCTATGTAGAATAATCTGAATCAAGTGCTACTGAGAAGAGGTAAAGGGTCTCAGTACAAAAGCACACTGATGTGCTTATTTGGTGCCACTCAGTAAGACAGCCTTTGCTATTAGTTATCATCCTGTATTTTCACAGGTGGCATCTTTTATCAAACTTTGATAGTAGTAATTGCATTACAGAGAAATACATATTTCAAGGGAGAAAATAGCTATTTTCTGTTTGCAAGATATTTTCCATTATAAAATGTAACACAACTTCTTTTCCAAACTTTTTTATAATTAGAAAACACATATAATTTCATTTTAATATCCCTTTTTCCATTGCATGTATTTTGTGACACTGTGTAATCTGAAATCATTCCTTTATTGAAATGTCATGGCAAAAATCCCAGTGGCTTTAAAGGCTTTTCTTCCATGGCTTTTATTAAAAAGTAAAATTAATACTTAGGGAAAAAATTGTGATTGCTGATTTTCGTTTTGGCAGAGCTAAAATGCCCTTTGTCAAGGATCATGTTTCCTCTTCAACCATTTGGTGTGATGTTACTACCGGATATTTGTTAAATGAACTAAGATCCTAGGAGGATAGAAAGGGATGATGCAGTATGCGTTTTGAAGCTCAAGCTGAGGGTTGTCTTTTATCAAGAGCTCAGGCTCTTAAGATTGTACACTATATAAACTCCACATGGAAAGAATTGGTATTGATGTATTGAATATTTAGGAATTTAATTTCATGTTGAGATAAATATGTGCTGTTCTTTGTTACTGCTTTTGTCTCCGATTCCAAATAAATACTGCAAAGATGAAGAGTAAAATGGGCTGTTGCTTATCATTTCCAAACAAGAAATTATTCAGTGATATATGGATGAAGCTTAGATAGCAGTCCTTTCAGCTTGAAAGAAGGATCGTGCGGTTTGTGCATATCTTGAGCTAAAAAAACCAAAAGCATTTAGATTTACTAGAATTAAGTAAAGGGTTTTATACCATCTTTCCAAATTCTAGTTAGCTATTTTGTCTGGAAGCATGACCTTGCAAAGTGCTAAGCAGCTGTTGGAGGTGTTGATTCCTTCATCTCCCACTGGACTGAGCACCTCTGTGGGTTTTTTGGTGCACTAAAAAAGGGATTTTAGTGCATCTTGTTAAAAGCAAATAATGCAGCTACAAGAAGTGTTCCATTTGTATTAGAGATGATGCCGTCCCCAGGCTGTTTTTCTTTTTTCTTTTCTGCTGGTGAAAGTAGAGCATATTGAATGCCTTGCCTGCTGTGAAGTACATGACAGCAATATTCATGTGTATGTGTTGGAAAGGAGCTCCTTGACTCAGTTATCAAAATACAATTTTGTTGTGTTTGTACGAGTTTGGATAGTGCCTGACAAATAGAGCACTCATGCTGCATCTGTCTAAAACTCAAACTGATGTAGAGTGTGTTTGCTTCTATTATTTTGTGGTCTTGTTTTTTTAATACCACTTGTCAACATTAACTATTCCAGTCCATGATCAGAGATTTGGATGGACAGTAAGGAAACCTGTCATAGCTGCCAGTGTTGCATTGCACAAATCTTTATTCTTTCTTTTTCTTTGAAGGATTTTTCCCCCTGATTTTATTTTGTATGCATTTTCTTTATTATTAATTTTTTTATTTATTTTTGCTTTTCTAGGTCTGGGTGGGTTCAGTCACAGAAATAACTGTTGATGACCTCCGTGCAGAAGACAAGGACTCCTCACCGTCGGAACTGATATATTCCATTACTCCACCTAGCAATGGGCACTTGGCTCTGAAGTCTTCTCCGAACAAGAGCATCCTTAATTTTACCCAGGCTCACATAATTGAAGGGCAGCTGGTATTTGTACACAATGGTATGTGGTTTCAAAAATACAACCTCTGTTACCAAAATACTGCTCCTAGTCAGTATATTCGTGTTGGTAATCCTTTGAAGATCGCCTTGTAATGTCACAAAAATCTCAGAGCACTGATTATGTGATACATGATCTCACAAACTAAACAGGAAAGGGTCTGATGACTACTTAAATGTGTGGGCATCAAAAAACCTTGGTGTATTAGTGGTTCAGTTGGTAGCAGCCTTCTTTCTGAATGCAAGTTTGCAGTAGGGGAGTATTGTCTTGCAGCTTTCAGAGATAATGAAATCCGTTTTTTTGACTATTATAATTAAGTATCTCCTGAAGCCTTTCTGTCTTGCTACAGTGCAGAGCTATTCATGGACCAACAGTCTCTCAGATACCTGCCATGGTGTAGCTGTGTTCCTGAGCAGCTTTGGGCAATGAAGTTATGGGTGATGTCAACCTCTCATTCAGACTGTGAAGGAATTCAGTCTTAACCATTGACCCTTTTCTGCCAGTGGCCAGAGATTTGTTTGTTTGTGCTACTGCTGCTAAAGAGAGAATGTGTGAACAATAATAAAAGAAGTCAGGGCAGCTTCATTCATCCTTGAATGGCAGTGCTGGGAAGCGGCAGGAGTGAAGATCCCAGTGGGGTTCCAGTCAGAGGAAGAGGTGGGGCTTTTACAGTGCGATAGCTGCTTTTCTCCTGCTCCCACTCTGTTATCATGTTACCTCAGCTGAAATAAGAAAGGAGGTGCTAAAGAAGGAATAAATCAATTTTGGGGAAGGAGATGGAAGAGGTACAGCACTCTCGTGCCAGCCCTGAGGCAGGCTGGAATTGTTTCCAGTGCTCCTTTGGGTGCAGCACTTACTCCAGATCTGTGCTGTGTCTTCATGAGGCATGGTGCAGGTTAAAGTGCTCTGACTTCCGATGCACTGTCTTGCAGAGTGCGTATGTGTTGATGAAATTGCTTTACAAGCAGCTGCTGGTGAGCTGTAAGTATCCTGCTCAAATAATTGGCCAGGAAGTGAAAGGTCAAGAGCATGGCAAAAGTGAACCAAGCTGTTTAAATTGTTCCAAGGGAGACGTTGACATGTAAAAACCCCTATGGTGGTAGGACGGTGGTACCATCAGCGTGAGGAAATGAATCCACTCTGTGTTCCAGAAAGGGCAAAAGCACATCTGTAGCCTTAGGAAGTGAATCTTGATTAATAAACATAAAAAGAACAGCAAATTTCATTTTCCAGTGAGTGGGAGTGCGGGTTGTACAGTAAATTTGAAATGTAAAATTGCCCAGGTCATATGTCAGCTCTTGCAGCTGCTCTGGCTCTCCCATCTGCTCAGCCGCGTGGCCTCCAGTGTTTCAGAAAGTACTTCGGACATTTTGCTTCTTTTCTTTTCTCAGTCTGTGATTTTCTTTCCTCCTTCATCTTGGACTGTTGCTAGAAGTATACTTGTTAATCTCATCTTCTTGCTCCCAGCCTGTTCCTGGGGCCTTTCCTTATCTGGTTGCTGTCATTTGGCTTTTTACCCCTTTTCTCTTCAGATGCTCTGTCCCTTGTCTTCAGTCTTCTAGTGTGTGCTAGCTTCTTTGGCTCCTTCTGGGAAGTACCTCCACTTCATGTTCTCCACAGTCTGGTGTCTGCTCATCTACTCACTCTAACCCTTTCCAAGGGGAAGAGCAGCATCTCCTTGGCTGAGGCAGCCTTTCCATCCCCTGGCTGCTCCTCATGGCACCGTAGATCTTTTACATTTGTACATGGCAGTGACTCTCCATCCTCAGGGTCTTTTGTACTGCCAAAGAAATTACTACTGCACTTTGCTTTTATGCCTCTAGTATTAGACTTCATAAAAATTTCCCTTCATCTTTGCTCAGTCTTCTGAGTTCCATTATGCTGCTTGTTCTGTGCTGTGAGTTGCGAATCTTCCTCTTCGTTCTCATGTTTTCCCTTTTGTTTCCTCTGTAATCCCCAATTGTTCTGTCACCAGCATAAATGCAGAACCAGAACATACCTTTCCTTTTCTGTACTCCTCTCTCAGTGGGAGAATTCTTTCCCTTTTTCACCCTTGCTCCCATCCCACTTTCACCCTATGGGGTCTGCCCTTAAACCCTGCCAGTGTTTTTCTTAGGGCAGTACTGAATTGAACTCTTGTTGGTTCTGAAGTCTCTATGTCTTTTCAGTGCAGTTTTTAGAATCCTCTTTCTGGTGTCCTTTTTATCACCTCTGATCAGATGTGCTTTTAAAAATTAATTGCAATAAAATAATACATGCTCCACCCAAGCAGCACTTCAGGATTTAGTTCTGTTCCTGACTCTGCCGATGACAAAATGTCTGTTTCATTTGGACAGTTGACCTGCATTAGGCGGAAAAGCAAGTGAAGCTAGTTAAGCCCTTTTTTGGCAGCCTGAAGCAAATAGTAGACTCCTCAGTGCCTTTTTTAAATGCACAACTACTTGTGCATTTTTATTGAGAGAAAACATTAGAGAATAAAAGCTTTTAAAATAAAAACAATATAACCTGATCTTCCAGAGCTGCTTTGGTGCCTGGCTGGATATAAGAGTGTCACCTAGGGTAGTTGTTAACTATCTCAGAACCCACGTTTAAACCTTCTGATATGTTAATTTATAGTTAGGCAAGGAGTGCTGCTCTTTAAGTGAACGTACATGGCACCCTCTTACTTTCAGGATATATATTCACGTAGCAAGATCGCACCGCTAAATTGGGCTAAGCAAGTAGACGAGCAGTGGTAGCTGTTTGCAACAGTTAATGATTCAATTTTTCATTCTATCTTTCTACTTAATTAAACCATCTAGGGAGCCTCTACTTCAAGCAAGATATAGGAAGCTCTGTACACCTGAATAAGTCAGTTCTGAGAGATGTATTTTTACAGGAATCCACTCAGACTCCTGGAGGTATTTTGCTATCACTTGTGCCAAAGTACATACAAGTCCTAAGATTAAAGAAAAAAATGTGCATTTATTATGAGTAAACATAACCTCTGAAATAGTTTAAGCTGTGACAACATACGCTCTTCACCAAAGCTGAAGTGGTGCAAAGAGGCAAAGGAAACAACCTGAGAGTTGATTTAGTCCTTTAAACCTAAATCAAAATGAAAGAACATTCTAGATGCTTTTCTCCCCAAATTCCTTCTTTGCGAAAATGTCACTGCTTAAGTACTTTGGTCCCTCCTAAGATATAAAAGGAGTAAGAAATTTTGGAGTTTCCCCCAAGCTTAACTCTCCCCCACATTCCCAAGTAGGAAATTTGTCTCCTGAAGTTTAACTTGGTTTCAGCTCCACTGGGATCAGTGAAGAAAGAAAGGAAGGGCCACTGTGCTAATTTATATCTAAGGGATGTCTGACCTTCAGTGTAAGCAACAGCCAGTAGTTCTTCATTGAGAATGTGTTCTCTGCATTACTAGTTTATTTAATTCTAATAAAGAGACAAAGGTACTGATCAAAAGTTGCTTCAGGATGACTTTGGATATATTTCACTGTAGCCAAAACCAAAAGGTGTCCAGTGTATGTATGTTTTAGATGACAAATAGAATAATATGAGAATAAATACACATTTCTGTTTTCTACAGGAGCAATGTCTGGAGGCTTCAACTTTCAAGTAACAGATGGTTTGAACTTTGCACCTCGACAGATTTTTAGCATCACAGCTCGGACACTAGTCATTAGCCTTGAAGTGAACAGAGGACTTGGAGTCTTTCCAGGTCTGTTTTCAAAGATTATCATGGTTTCATCCACCTGAAAAAATTGTATAATGTACGGTTATTTCTCAGATAGCTAGTGGCTAAACTATAGAAAACTGTACCTAGGAAGTCTATCTGTCTGATTTTTAAAAGAACAGTTATATTTTATCAAACAACACATTGCTTTATTGTTTTATAGTCTTTTAACTTTTTGTTATGCGCATATGCTTGGAGTTACGGAAATTGGCAGTGAAATATATAAGCACAGTGTGACAATAAGACTGCCTAAACTCTGAACATTCTCCATTCAGATTTGTTTAAAAGCCCTATATTATATTCATATTTTTAGAGGTGTCTCAGCTGGTTGTGGTTTTGCCTGGTAAAAGCAGAGTGAAGCTTGTGTCTGTGGGATTCTGAATGGTACATGAAAGCTCTCCAGATTGCTAGTTCAGTTTCTTACTGTTTGAGCTGAGTTACAGAGAGCAACATAGACTGTTTGATGAGTCACAAGGACTGAAAACTTTGATTAGTATTTGTGCATTGGAAATAGTTGTATCATCAGCTGAGTATTTTTTTAATGAAATCCTGCTTCTGCAGGAGTCAATGTGTTAAGAGAGTCTCTCCAGAGCCATTTACTGCTTTGCATTGGCAAGAGTAATCCCTCATTGAGTTAGTAATCTAACATTAATTGCAGGATTAAAGGAGAAATGAAGGTTAGCCTTCTCTCAGCAATGTCTTGCATCACACTTTTGTTTGTGCTGCCTTCTTTTTGCTCTGAACATGATCTGTATAGCCAGAGATTGAGAATTGGTAAAGCTCTGTAGGTATTAATCTGTAGTTTTATTTATTAATGTGATACAGAAGAGGAGCGCTTTAGTTTCTTAAACTTCCTGAATATAAGCTGCATAAACAAAGTCTTGCAACAAAAGCCACTTAAACAGGGGCAACAAAAAATGAGATTGTAGCAGCATGATCTTGTAATTCAGTCAATATAAATGAGATTCACATAAATCCATTTACAAAGCTTATTAATCTGCGATTTTGGTGTGTAAGGTTGCCTCAGGCACAGGGATTTACAGGAATTCTGTCTTAAGCCAAAGATAATTGTAAGAAAACTATGCTTGATACTTCCATAGAAGGCAAAGTCTCTAGACTATCAGTTCTCCAGTTAGCAAAATACAGTATTTTCAGCACTGCAAGCTGTATTCATCTAAGCCTACATTTTTTCCTGAATTCTTGTTTACTTTGGCTTAGTGAAATTCCATTTTGGTGTTAAAAAATATTACTAGCTTTTACACCTGTTCTCGTTATGATACTTTTAAAAGACATTCTGGAGCTCTATGAGTTTCAGCTGTACTTGCTCATCATGAAGTGACTATTACAACAATGATCATGCGAAATGGTTAATACACATATAAACGATAGCCAGTGTCCTGTTATATTTTATGGCACTGCATGAAAACTTAATTTTGAGACAACTTAAAGAATCTTCTCTCTAGGGAAGTAAAAATTGAATACATCGTGAAGAATTTGCCATGTTTCATGACTGGGTATAAACTATTTTATCAAGCATATTTTTCTGCAATTTTATAAGAGCATGTACTGCTGTATTCTTTTGTGTTGGATATACCAGATTTGTTTATACAATTTATGGATTTTTTCTGTTCAACGGGAGCTTCTTTTATTCAGCATGCTCAGTAAACTGACTCCTAGATATATGAGTGTTTTCTTAGAAATGCTAGATATCTACAATGTGAGCATTTGCTCTCTTCAGGGAAGCAACTGCTGAAAGAAGGAATGAGCTGAGTTGCTCTTTGAGGAGGAGAGGCAGCCTGACTTGTAGGTGTTCGGAAGTAAAACTGTCTAAGTAGTCAGTAGATGAGATGATTCATAACTGTTTAGCAGTGATAAGCACAATGCTCATGCTGAATCACTTTCTATCTTAAAAGTAGGCAGTAAAAATGGATACCAAAATTATTAGGTACCAATAATGGCCTTATGCTGTGGCATTCTACTTAGTATGGATTAGTTTGGCCCTACTTGGCATCACCAATCCTTGCTGTGTGTCTTCCTCCCCTCTCTCTGTTCCTTTCCCCAGTGTCTGGGTGGGGTTGGTTTTGTGATCTGTCTGCTACGGTGCCTGATAACAAGCAGACAGTGTTCTCACTTCCCTTTCCTTCACCCAGTCTGTTGTCTGGCATGGCATATAACCTTCCTCTCCAGTTGAGGGGTCATACCGGAGCAGAACTACTATGAACACTGGAAAAGGTTCTGAAGTCTCAGGACAGAAGTCGGTGAAGGAGAAGATTATGGTTGGGGGAGGATCCCATTTTACAGGAAAGCATGAGACAATTTATTGTCTGTGGTCCTAGCCTGGATTTCAGCCTGTGCTGTGCAGTGGGTGAGATCAGGTCTATTAGGAACAAACAGGGGCTTTGTGGTACACGTCCTCTGTCCCCGTCTGCCTGCACTGTGATGGTGGTGGTGAGAAAACCTGGTTTGGTTATGCAAAATTGGAGTGGTAACTTCCAGCACTACAGTGTGACCATGTTTGAGAGTTATTCTGTCTTACACTGTTAAGGCAATGAGACCCGCTTTGCATAAGTAGGAGGTTATTGAGAAATAACTCTGTTTGCAGATACACGTCATTTGATCAACTGTTGCTCTCAGTTGTACTTTCCTGACCACATCTGCTCTACGCACCACTCAAGGTTGTGCTTCCTTCTCTGCAGTCACGCAAAAAGGGGGGAAAAAGAGAGAGGAAGAAGAGGGAGGCTTGTTGTTTTAGATATCATGTGGAAGAATTTTTCTAGACCCGAGGGACTGCTTTGCTTTTCAAAGCAGTATGGAGACAGAGAGGCATGGGAAGGTAGAAAGGGGAAAACAGGCAGAGTCGGAGATCTCATTTCATTATATCAACTCTGTTTCAAAGTTTATGTCATTTGAACCAGGGCACAAATACCTGTAAACAGGCAGAATCCTGACATTACTAATGGCTTGCAAAACATCTCCATTCTTCAGTTTGCTTACCATATTTTTTCTTCTGAATATTATAGCAGGAGCATGTTATTTTGTGTTATTCCTGTATAAACATTACACTTTATCAAAGATGGATTGATAATTCAGACTTCAGATACTGCTAGTATCTGAAATTATGTATTGATACCTAGAAAAGCTTGTTGCTCAAGAAAAAAAGAAAATGTAAAAATGGGGGCAGAAGTGGGGGCAGAGGGAATAGGATTATAGGAATCTATTGCTCCTCCAAAAGTATCATTAAACATGAGATTTAGTTTGCTGAGTGTGTACCGTGAAACAGTGCATCAAAAAGAAGCCAAATAAAACTTCTTTTTTCTTTTAGGAAATTACTAGGTTTGGTTTTGTCCCAGCTATGTCAAAAATTGTCTTGGTTTGACTAAAAGCCAGAAAGCTCTTTATAATCTTTATAATCTTTAAGCAAAAAGGTACTGGTTAGTGTGGTGCTATGTATTAAAAGGATTTTGTTACCTCTTGGTGTCCATCCATCTTAATAATACATTATTTCAGTTCAGGCTGTTATTTCTGTTGTGTGGTGGTCTCCCTAATTTCTTTAATTCAGTATTTATTTTATAAGTTCATTTGATGAAAATCGTCTTTCATATCGATAAGGTGTGGTACAAGCTTCAGTAATAATCAATTTTGGTTTGTGTGTTCACTAGAAACTTTACTGTGTTAAGGCTTTGCTCTGCCAAATCTCCCTGCCTTCTGTGGGCAACTAGGATTACCAAACAACATTAGCAATGGTGTCTTCAGCTGGAGTCTTAATTTGGTTCTAGACATGTAATAGAGGAACAGGGCTTCTTATACATGCTCTACTCCTTACTTTGGGTTGTTTTTGCAGAAGGTGGTATTTAGCAATTACATGCGCTAAAGAGAACTGCACTTTTTTCATTTCTGTAAAACAGAGGTATATCCTACTGGTGGCCTTTTTGATTGAAAAAGCTGTGGAAGAGTTGTAACTAGAAGGTAACTAGAAAAACGGTAAACTTGCTCATCTTATACAATGTTATTAAAATGCTAAGTAGAATATCTAGATGAGAGGGTGAGTCATGCTTACAAAACTTACCCATTGGGAAAAATTGCTGTTGCAAATCTATGTTACTTATAATTGACATTTTTTAGGTTCCAGGAAACCTATTTTACGACATGACCTGAAAGCTGTAACCAATGATGTGACCAATACAGGAAACAGAACTATAACTTTTATGATTGTAACTTCCCCAAAACTTGGAAGGCTGATCAGAGTAAGTTCTGATAATACCACTCAGGAAATCCTCAGTTTTACGCAGTCTATGGTAAGCATTTACTTTATAATAACTAGTTCAAGGGTAGATTGTTACTTCAAAGGGCATCTCAGTTGCTCGTTCTTTGTCTGATCCAGTAACCAAGCATATGTGACCCATCAGTGCGATCACCGAGATTTGCTGTGTCATTAAATATCTGGCAGCTAGTAATGAACGCAAGAGGAGCCTTTGTTCCTCTCTGCTTGGATACTAGCAGGGTCTTGGCAATTTCCACTGTTTTGCTTGTAACAGTATTTTTCAAGAAGAGCTGTTCTGGTGCCATTAACCAGCAGTCCGAGGTTGGAAGCCTTTAGTTTTTGGCAGAAGGAATAGCCTTTTGCTCTATGAAAAGTCCAAGTATCAAATTCATTTCAGCTGTACACAGTGCTCATGGGTGTCCCCAAGAGGGCTTTTATTGACTTGATTGGCTCTGATATTAAGTGTTTAAAGAATCTTAACTGTGATACAGGGTCTCATACTTGAATGACTGAAACGTGGCAGCTCATGTAACATGGAAAACAGTCTTTTGCAACTGAAAAGAAGTGACTTAGATTCAGATTCTGTACGGAGACCTAACTGTGTGCTCTGTGTGCACTTAGGTTATTCTCAAAATCTAAGTGAGGGAGATAAAAGGGGCTTAATCTGACTTTGCTGGAGGAAAAAATAAGAGATAATTTGGTCTTAATCTACATTAACAGGTTGTAAAAGTGGCTGTTTGATTTAGTGTTTGAAGGAATGGAAAATCTATTGGCCAGAATTTGAAACTTGGCCAATAAAAGCTGGAAAAAAGGTTGACATTTTTATTAGTTATCATTGGACTTTAAAAGAACCTGACCAGGGACTGGGCTGGAATGAATCTCCACTTGAGCTTGATGAACACAGAACGTTTCTCTTGAAACTATGTTCTAATCCCATTATATTACTGGTCTTGTTGCAATAGTTGCTGAGTTTTGTCTTACATTATTATGGAAATAAACTGTGTAATGACACTTTTCCCTTCTGTTCCTAAAGTGCGTGATTTTTATGAGCATTAGATGAAACAGTTAAGCATGTCAGACAAAAAATCTTTCAGCTAAGGTTTTGAAGTTTTACACTTTTTGCCTATGGATATGATCTTTACATTTTTATGAGACAGTTCCATGTCAGAACATGCCATATTCTCTATAGCTTTAGTTCTTATTAATGTATCACTAACTTTCCTTTGAACTTTGTAAATTATGTAAGGATTTGAGCTGTAATAATGTGTATGCTTTTCTTCTCTGTTGGAGGTATTTGTATTGGCCGCTTTCACTTCAAACAAAAAGAGCTAAGTGACTTACTGCAGGTAGAATGAAGGTATCCTAGGCAGCTTGCTATTTATTCTGGTAGAGAGTGAGATATAAGGGAAAGAAAAGACATCCTAAATAAACTTTCACTGTCTAGTGTGTTGTAGCCGCATGAAGTTAAATATCAGTGAGAAAATGACATTGATATTACAAACATTGTATATTCTTCATGTAACAGAGAATAAGGCATTCAATTTCTGTTTGGTAATAAGAAGCTTGTAAATCTGATTTGAATTGAAAATATTTTGTGTTAGTTTATTTCTTTGGGTTTTCATTGACTTCATTCTGTATTGTGGAACTTGAACTTCTGAAAAGTACTGTGCAGCTAGCTTATAGAAATAGTTAGCACTTTTGCTATGGTGCTGAACACTTCCCTATGCCCAGTAGTTTATTGCTTTGTTGCCAAAGAAAAAGAATTGAAATCACTTTTGCATTCCAAGAAATTTTTTGATGGACAGTTGTTGTTCAGCCAATATAGGAAAATTAATTGTGCATTAAACACACCTGAATAACACAGTAGTTTTCGACATGACGTTTGGGTTTTTCTTCTCTGCCAGTACTTTCTGTGGTATCTTAGAAGTATTTTCATCTTGCAGCAAGCCACAGTTTCTTCATTATATTTAAAATCATTACAGAGGTAAAGACAGAAATCCTCACCCATTCCATTCACTTCTTAGTGCAGATATTAGCATGGGCTTGCAATTAAAAAAAAATAAATACCCTATTACGATTGATACTAAACACCCCTGAATTTAAAGGATGCATATTTTGCCTGTTCTTGTTAAAAAAATTTGCTTTCTCCAGCTTGGAGTCCTAGAGGCATAGTTTGGAAAGTTGTCCTGAATAAACATACCCTTTTAATATCGACTTTTTTTTGTTTTGTCCTATAATAGTCATTAAGAATTAAATCCATGTAGGGAAAGCATAAACCTGGAGATGTGCATATAGGATGTTATGACATCAGTCTGAATTTTTTAGGTAATACGTTGGGATGGTTTTGGGGCTGCCAAGCCCTGTCTCCTTTGTGATCTCCGTGGTGAGATCATTGCAGTCATTTCAGGATTAGCTGTCTGCCCCTGTGGTCACAGCTCAGATTCTACACTGCTAAAGTGCTTCCTCCATGATAGCAGCAGGGGGTTTTTGTTTTCTTTTTTCACACCTTTCAAGCATATGTAGTGGGAACGTGTGCTAAGGAGTTCCTTCAGGGTGTTTGCAAGCTGTGTAGAGTCTGTTACAAATAGTAAACTCAGAGTCAGCACCATCTCAAACAGGGACCTCTCTGGCAATTATGAACAAACACATGCAAGCCAGGTCACTGGTCACCTGGGAAGTTGCCAAAGATTTAATAGGTATAGCTGTCTTCAGGTCAGTGGATGAATTATCAAGCAGACCAGACGCTGAATCTACTGGATGAGATTTCATAAGTGTTCTAGTCTTGTGGTTATTAGGAATCCTATTGCAGTTTCAATGTATTACAGTATTGATCTTAAAGTTCAGGTGTAGTTCCAACTGGTGAGAATCCTAGTCTGAAAATACTGCCTTTTGCTTTAGGGCCTAAAGAGATAAATGGTTATATCTTGTATAAATATGTGTTTCTCTGAAGATTTACTGCAGTATTTTGCAGTACTTTGAAGCTTAAATCCTCACGGTGGGACTGATAGGATTCTCTTGCGTATGACGATCTGCAAGGTCACTGGAGGCAGATATAGGACAAGCCGGGTTCCTTCCTGTCTCTTAGGAATCCCCTTCTTTCTTTAACATAGAAATTTTTCACTACATAATCCCATCAACTCTTTGGTTATAAATGAGAGTATATTTCAATGGTCCTTGCACCTCCTTCTTGTTTCTGTAGTCTCTTACCAAGTATTTTTTGCTATTCACCATTAAATACCTGCATCAAAGTCCTTTTCAACTCTTCAGTTTTTCATATGCTTTTTCAGGACAATGAATCCAGCCCTGCTGGTATCCTTATAAAGAAAAAAACCCTAGACATATGATGCTCCAATTACACAGTATCACAGTATGCTAGGGATTGGAAGGGACCTCAAAAGATCATCTAGTCCAATCCCCCTGTCGGAGCAGGAACACCTAGACGAGGTTGCACAGGAAGGCGTCCAGGCGAGTTTTGAATGTCTCCAGAGAAGGAGACTCCACAACCTCCCTGGGCAGCCTGTTCCAGTGCTCTGTCACCCTCACTGAGAAGAAGTTTCTTCTCAAATTTAAGTGGAACCTCCTGTGTTCCAGCTTGAATCCATTACCTCTTGTCCAGGGGTAATGGATTCACTAAAGATACAGTCCAGCTGAGTTCATGTTCACCATTACCATTGCTAGTTTGAGATAAGTTTCTCAATGTTTTGTATCTCTGTTCTTCACATAAGGCCTTTAGTTAACCATTCATGCCCAGTATCGTTTAACCTACTTTCAAGTAAGCTTTTCTGGCAACACAGAGTCCATCTTAAGAGAAAGACAAATGCAAGATAATCTCAATGTAAGTTGCTTATACACTGTGTGTGGACTAAGGGACAAAGGCCTCTCTTGAACACTGTTCTTAAGATATATTTTTTTCTCTACTTACATGTCTGTATTTAAAATTATTCTCCTCTTACACCTATGGCTTTTCTTTACCCTAAACAGGTGGATGAAGGTGTCATCATGTATGAGCACTTACATGCCGAGTCAGCGGGCTGGAGTGCAGAAGATTTCTTTACATTTACTGTCTCCTCTCCACCATCATCTCTGGACCTCCAAGTGTTCCATATTGACATTTCATATGAAATTACCAGGCACGATCAGAACAGTCGTCTTCTAGCAAATACAGGTAAAGATGCTGTACTGTTTGGGCTCCAAATTGGTTTGGATCTGTCAGGGTACCAATGAACAAATGTCAAAAAACAAAGGCTACTTTCTCTTCAGTAACAAATGACCAGAATACTTTTGTCACACAGCGTAGAGTAGATAGTATCTTGGAAAACTGCATCATTGCATCTTAAAAATGAGATTAACTACCTATTTTAGATCCTCCCTATTGCTGTGGTAGGTATTTTCCATTTTGCTGTAATGGTAGGTAGAAACACTGTCAGAAGCATCAAGATATTGATATTTCTTTAACCTTAAGGTATGCATCAATAGAAAATCTTGTCTCCTATGTATGGCTGTATTTTAAAAATAGTGGTAATCTATTTTTAGCGTGACATGGAAATCAAGGATACCATGAAGGAGAGACTTTTCTGAGCATCATCAGTGTTTGATATCTAATCTCTGAAACAGTGCAACTGTACAATATTCAATTTCTAAGATTCTCTTTTCCTTTCTGCTAGGTGCCATAGTCCAGGAAGGAGGTAGAGTATTAATCAACAAAACAAATTTAGATGCTTCAAATCTACTGATTAAGCTACCTGAGGTACAGCGCTTCATGTATGAAGTCTGGTATCAAGTTGTATCTTTACCCCAACATGGCATGATTGTTGTTGGAGAAAGAAACGTTACCAAAGAAAAACCTAACTTCTCCCAGTACATACTGAACAAATTTGGAATTGTGTATGTACATGATAATTCTGAATCACGTAACGACAATTTCACTTTTGCTGTTTGGTTAAACCTAAAGAGCAAGTCTGCATCAAAGCCTCATAGCGAAGTTTTAGAGGAGATGTTTAATATCACTGTTGTTCCAGTGAATGACCAAGCTCCAGAACTGAAGACTAAAAGGCTGCATTTAAAAGTCTTGCAGGGGGATGTGTCAGTGCTAGGGTCAGAGAATCTGAAAGTTGAAGACCTAGATAACACCCCAGCCGAGCTCAAATACACCATTGTTAGCAACCCCAATAATGGTTATCTAGCAATGAAAAGCAATCTTAGTGTCTCTATAAAGGATTTCACACAAGCTGATGTTGACAGTGGTAAAGTTTGGTTTGTACAGGATGGAAGTTCATCTTCTGGGGTGTTTTATTTCAGTGTGACAGATGGTAAACATCGCCCTTTATACAAACTATTCAGTCTTGAAGTCATACCAATCGCTCTTGTCCTCGTCAACCTTACCAATGTTGCACTTCCACAGGGCCAGACATCTGTCACTATTACTAATGTGCAGCTTTCAGCTGTCACAAATGGGAGAAGCACTAATATCATGTATGAAATAACTCAGCCACTCAAATATGGGCACCTGATGATTGGAAATGAGCAGGTTACTAAATTTGAACAGGCAGATTTGTACGCAGGAAGGCTGTCTTACCACCTGAAAAATCTCACTGCGTCCAAAGAAGTACTGGAGTTTATGGTCTTCACTGCAGAAGGCAATCTAACAGGACAAGTGTTGAACATCACAGTGAAGCCTTTAGTACATGTTGTACCTAACATGCAGATTTCAAATCATGCATCTTATAAATTCAGAAGCATTGACCTGAATGCTTCTGAGCTAGCTAATTTGACAAATAGTAATCCTAGGTTTGAAGTGATAGTGCCCCCGTCTCATGGAAGGATTGTAAAGAAAAGGTTCGTGAATGATACTGTGTTTGAAGATGTTCAGACATTCACCCAGGCTGACATTGATAGCGGTGTTGTGCTTCTAGACATAGACACGAATATGACAGGCATTGATTTGTTAAATGACTCATTCACCTTTATACTCAGGGCAGACACTGTGCAGCCTGCTGTCGGCTATTTTCAGTATTCCATTGTGCCATACAGTCCTTCACTTGTGCAGGATTTTACAACTGAAGCGCCTTCCATAACCAGCACAACCACTTTAAAGATTTACACTACCTCAAAGAACGAACCACCAGCCTCCTCTCAGAATACAGCAGCATCACAGAAGACTGGACCAACCATGTGGCCAGGGCAGAATCACTGGGGAAATCTACATGAGGAAGGTCCGTTGCTAAATCTGGCAATGGAAACAAGTGGATCTGCGGGGACTAAGACCACAGCCCAGGTTAATGCCAGGAGTCCCAGAGAGCAGTCAGGTGAAAGCAGCAACCCTTGGTACATCATTATACCCCTGGTCCTGGTGTCCGTGCTACTCATAGTTGCTGTTATTTCTGTGTGTGTTTTGCTAATGTGTCAGAAGAAAGAAAAGACAAAACCGCTTGTCAAAAGTCAGACAGATGCTGTACTCAGTAGTCAGGATCAATGTCTGGAACGGAGCTTGACTATACCCAGTGTTACAGTGACTCCTCTCCTGAAGGGAGCTGAGAGAAGTACAGCCTCAACATTCATGGCAGTAAGACATGAACATCTGCTTCCTGCGGTGGTTTCTACAACTGTAGAACGGTCTCAGCAAAACAGCTGGTTAAGCCTTGATCCTGAAATGGTCCAGTATTGTCGGAAAACAAACCCAACTTTGAAGCGCAATCAATACTGGGTGTAGGTATGGCCAGTTTTGGTCATGCTAATTGATGTAGTATGAAATAGGGAGTATACACTGTTGATGTATAATTTTTTCTATATTACACTTATTTATTATAGGTCAAATGATGCACTGTTTGTTAGATGAAAGCCAAATACCTGTGAAATAATAGTAATAAAAATCTTAATGATTACGGTGGCCATAAAATAAGATTTCCAGTTGGTACTTCAGCAAAATTTCTACTTAATTTGGTGCAGAACTTGGCCCCATAGATTTTGAGTGCACCCATTGTATGCAATATTTTTTATTTGCCTTGACAGGGGTAAAATAAAATGTTCTGTCATGAATTATGTATTTTTAATATAACTACTTTTTTTGAAGAACCGTTTGCTTGGTAAAGGTCTTGTAATCTTTCTTGAACCACCACTTTTATTTGAATAACTTTCAACTGTTTCTATAAGTAATTGCCAAGGTGCTAATCTCAATAATGTCATTGTGACCTGAAGGCTGTTCAGAGGCCAGTACTAAAGAAACAAAGCTGTGATTATTTTGACAGGTGTTCATGCGCATCGCTGAACTGAAAATCTACAATTCAACTCACCAACTATAGTACAGCAATGACAGTATATAAGGATTCTGGTAAAATACTCTTACTGTGAGATGTTGTTTTTTCTTTTTCCTTGCTTGATACTGAACTCTAGCCTTTGATATCTGCAGCCTGGTAAAATGCATGCATGACCTCTAATCCACACAGCAAAAACTGTGTATCTGCCAGTCAGCCTGTCTGCTGAATTATCTTTAGGCTTAGGTTATGTCTGGAAGTGCATATCAAAATTTCCTGCTGCTGACAAAAGGCTAAATACTGCTTTCAGTGAAGCAAACACAACTCTCTCTGGAGCCTGGGCATTCAAGCAGATGACAGTAGAATCAAGTCCTCTTGCTGCATACCATCACGTATTGTGGAGCTACTGACAGAAACAAACCTGAGGAAGTATGTGTCCCCTTCTGAAGTTTCACAATTTACCCTTTGTCTCCCAGAATACTGAACATATGTGCCTTACTCACTATGACAAGTACTACCTACTGTAGTTTTGCTCTGATGGTAAAATGTGCAATATTTTCCCTGCAAAGGGAATATTTTTGTAGTTTTGGAATTCCAAGCTCAATAGTGATGTGCAGTCTCCAGTTAAAGTCCAGTCTTTCTTCAACCGTGGACAGCAGCAAAATGCTTTTTGACTTCAGAGAACGAACTGACTGACTTCAAGGGAATGGTGCTGCAATCATAACCACTGAACTTCTAATCTATTTTTGTACTTTTGTATTGTTACAGCTCCCAGTTAGCTTCTCTGTAAAACACCATGCTCAGTGTCAGGGTGCAGTCTCGGCACTGCACTCAGTTAACACTGGAATACCATTTTTGTTTGAGCCTCAGTACTGCAGTGGTGCTTTTGCAGAACAGATGTATTGGCTTCAACATCCTTGGTGCTATTTGTTTCAGACTAATTTGTTTTGATTTATTTTATTTTTATTGTTGATGATTGCACTGTTTCTATCATTTATATATTTCAATGGTGGGAAATTGTCACCCCTAAGGACAGCCAGGCTCTATGCTTACTGCTGTGTTCTGGGAACTAAACACAGGACCAGTGGGGACATTCTTCCTCATCTGTACCACCTCTGCCATGGTCAGCCATGATTGTGGTGCGTTTTGAAGGAGTGCATTTTTCAGAGCCCACTTCAAGGTGTGCAGTCCATGTCAGTGGAAAATAAGCAAGCCAGATCTTCAGCAGGTCAAGTTAGTGGAGCACTAGAGACTAAAGGTATGAACCCCTTTGTATGCTCAAACTAAAATGTATTTGAACCCTGGTACAGAGGTATGTCTCTGTCATTACCATTTTACCCTGATGCCAGTGTGGGCAGGTTTGAATTTAAGCAGTGCGGTTGTTGTAAAAGGCTGAGGGGTTCAGGTGCCCCAGATGGACTGCTGCAGACCTGCATTATAGACCTTTTCAGCTTTTCCAAAGAAAATCTTTGGGACTGTTTTTAAGAAACTCTCAGCCGGAGAGGTGGCACTGCCAGCCATCACAGGGACATCCTAGTGTCCTTTGTGGAGGTGCAGCTGCAGGTCTCGCCATCTCCTGAGACCTCTTCTGCTAACACCAAGCAGACAGCAACTTCCTCCAGAGCTACAGCCTGACTCCAGTGCCTTCTAGCCAGCAGCAGGAACCTGATCCCTTTACACCTCCTCCAAGGCCACACTCCAAGGAGGAGTAGAGAATTATAACCCCACACTTTCCTGACACTTAAAGAAGCCTGTCTTGCATTTCCCTACCGTGAGACCTTCCTGTCAAGAGGTGTCATACTCCAGTACTTACTGGGAGACCAACCGATAGGCCTCCAATTCGGTACAGAAATACTGCAGTGCTGAAAACTGCTGGAGCCTGGTGACAAGAGCCACGTGGTGGACCTGTGATGGGTTGAACAGAAATGTGAAAGTGAAATGTGTGCTTACTGAGATTTTGGTAAACGTATCATCGTAAAGATAGGTGTGCCCAAAGTTGCGGTGCTCAGTGTGCAGTGGAGATAGAACACAAGGCTGCTGTAGTGCTGATGGTGGTAAAAAATGAGACTGCTACATAATAGCCACTGAGTCAAAAAAACAGCAGCGTAATTAGAACTCCACAACTGAATGGGCATTTTTGAGTTTCAGCATTCCCATGCTCGGAGAAAGAAATCTCACATGAAAAATACAGAAAAGGTGGTAGAATTTTTGCTGGCTTTTTTGGCTTCAGCATAATGGGCTGAACTGTCATTCTCTGTTTCCAAAATGCTTTTGGCTCACAATAGGTGTTCAAGTAGATTAAGGCATTATGGAATTGTATTTTGAGCAATTTTTAAAAGCATTGAGATTTTTTTTTGTTTTGTTTTTGTTTCTGTTTTAAATAAAAACAGCCTGAAGGCCTAATTCATCAGTGAAGTGTGCCAGCATTCAGTTTTCTTCCTCAGTTGGTGCTACTGTGAGATAATAATGCCAAAATGCCTCCCATATTATGGAATGTTTTGATGAGACCTTTATATGGATATAAGTATATTGTATCACTGATTACTGGGTTTCATACAAAATGCAGAGGTAATATTGTAACTGATAATGACATAGGGATTTTGCTTTACCCTCAATCCCCAATAAAAAAAAAATAAATATCTGATTGCATTAATGCAGGCTTTCCCTGTGGACAGTACAGAATAGTCTCTGGCAGAGGACAGTTCATCGTGTTCCTACATAGATATCTAATATCGGTGAGAAGCGTCAACTCTGGATGAGCTGAGGTCACTGGCTTAGCTAAAAGTCCAGCTTTGAGACAGTAAAAAGTTGCTGGGAGTAATTTCATCTTGGATTTCCTAAGTAACAATCAATACAGAAAATCCCCAAGATAAATGTTCTGTACTTATGGATTCTTTTTGTGATTCCAGAAATGTACAGAGTTTATGGTCAAGATCTAGTTTGAATTTTTTGATTGTTCCACTTAACTGTGAAGTTGTGTGCTTTATTTAGTGAAGATGGGATTTTATGAAGGATTCCCTTTCTTACCAAATGGAGTTCTAAACTGCAGCATGAAAGTGCCTTGAAAACATGTTAAGTCAATAAATTGTTTTGTTTCTAATCCACACACTTAGATTTTTGTGCTTTCTTTAAAGACCTGTAAAGTACTGTGGTCAGTGCAGAAAAACAACAGCATCCCACCGCCAGCAACAGCGTTCTTCCAAGTTTTCTGATGTTCATTTTTTAAGTTCCACATGTGCCCGGAGTGCTGTTGTGCTATGCCCAGCATTGTGCCTCTTAACATAATGTGTGTGGCTGGACAAGGAGAAACATCTCCTTGTGCATCTACCCGGCTGTGCTCAGCACTTGCATGAATGTAACATCAAAATAAATGCATTGATTTGAACTTGCTAAAATAGGACTGCACTGGATTTATTTCAGTAAGTTTTTCTTTTATTTCACTGCACATGCTGAGAAGATTTTAAAACATCAAGTTCTTAAACGTTAATACATGTGCTGTTTTTTCATAAAAAAATCTTTGATTTTTTCATCTCTAAAGTTCATCAGATTATCTTTTATTCTAGATCAAAAATACACACTCACTCCAGCTTCACACCAAATGCATTGTTCGACCCGATTTTGTTTTTCGTTAATGAGAACTTAGCTGGTTTCTAGTTGTTCCTGTAACTTGAGATAAGGAACTTTTGTCCTAAGCTGTCAAAAATGCTGGTGGCCTGGTGGAGCATCTTCCACGGCGCTGTGGCTCAGCGTCCTGAGCATAGAAATGTGTGTCAGCAGTAGCGGTGCTCAGTTCTGGGGTTGTGTCCCTCTCCCCCAGCCCTCCTACAGTCAGAAAGTGGTGGTTTGGGAAAAAAAGAAAATAGGACAGAAATGGTCATAAACCTTGTAGGTTTTTCCTTTTATTAAAATATTAGTAAGGGCCAGGTACAACTTTTACTGCAGTCGCCTGTTTACTACCTGCAGGGCCAAATTCAGCAGTGAATCTACTTACATGTACTGGACTACAGGCCTCTGTGCTGCTTGCACTGTTTTTTTCAAGTCAGTCCTTGTGATGTTATGTTGAAGTACATTCTGTGAATATTTTTAAACAGGCTGAAAATAATTGCCCTGGCATATTCAATGGAAACTCCACTAATTTATCTTCACTCATTTCAAGCTAAATAATTCCTGCCAGAGCTTGCATATCCCAAATGCAGTCCCAGAACAAAATGTTCTTTCATCGCAACTGGTGAAATCCATAGTTTCACATCTGTTTGTAGGGAGATTGTATGGTGAAATGCTTGTTTTACGTGATCATTTCCTCATTTCCAGACTTGGTGCTTGGTTATTTTTGTGGTAATGCTTTATATGTGCTGGTAACAACTACTTAGGCATAAAGTGTTTCGCAGACTGAGGTTTTAGCTGCAAAACCTTTGCATGGCATCACAGTGAGAGGGGCATCAGGTCTCAGAAATTTGTTGGGGAAAAATGAAGACTGAGCAGATTGAGCACTGGTATGGGGTGGTACCAAGTGTCAGAACTTCCTCCAAGAACACAGGCAATAGATCAGAATAAATGCGTGCACACAACTAGTGTGTGACTGATCACAGTGATTTGCTCCAGCTAATACACTGTACAACTTGATCTTGCGTAGCAGCTTTTATGTATGGTGCATGAAAACACATTCATGAGGAAATTCTTGAGAGAATAAATAATTGGAAGAATCAAAAGTTCCTATTTCCTATACAAGTGCATATTCAAGTACATATAAATGAAATCGATTCCATAAGGGAGAGGGTTTTGAGTACTTCCAGTACTTCCACAGGAAGCTGGTTTGAGACATGCAAAGCCACCAGTGAAGCTGCTTTGCTAGCAGGGAGCACTGAGGAAGAGGTTGGTTAGAGAGGCAGGAGAAGGTGGGAGGATGGGACAGAGACAAGCTCTCTGAGGTTAGACGGAGTTTCTAAACACAAGGGGAGGTCATGTGGAAGCGCACCCATGGGCTTGTTTGAAAGACAGAGATGATGTGCTAGGCGGTGCCTCTGGGAAGTGGACTTGGGGAGTTCTCCTCACTGCCAGAGAAAGGGAAGAGCAGGAATCAAGATGATGAGTTTTGTTCTCATTAGAGGGGAGAGCTGTGCTTGAGAGAGGGTGGCAAGACTTAGAACTCAGTTTGCATTTTCTTCTGCTTTCCTCTGCAGCTGGCAGGAAATGTAGCAGAAGTAAACCTCCCATGGCATGAACATTTTGGATGTTGACTTACAAAGGTGGCTGGCTGTCAAGAAGTCCGGTTATGGGGATTCATCAGATTAGATCACTAAAATCCTTCCTTGTATAACCATTGCCCAGTCTGGCTGAGCCGAGTTGCCCGGGGTATAACTCAGATGTTAAAGCTTGTTGGCATGAATATTGCCTTAAAAATAGAGCTGCAATGTTCCCAGTGTCTTGGTCAAAGTGCAGAAAGGAACAGGGTGAACTTGCTGAGGTTTTGACTGATTGTAATCGCAATTAATAATTAATGGTAAATCTAGTTACCGGCAGTCACTGAAAGGTACTTAAAAGTAAGGCAACAGAGGTATTGATTTTGAGCACTGGGCTAACTAATGCAGCTAAAGATGGACCTGAGCTTACTCCTTGAAAGAAATGAAAGTATCTTGAGGACTGATCTCATTTACACATGGCTGCACAAAATACTGTTGAAGAGCAACTCTAGGACTCAGATTATACCAGGTGTAGAAGTAAGCAGAAGTGGGACGAATCAGCTGGAAGAACAACAGCCTACTTCATAGCATCTCTTAGGCAATCTGTATTGTCCATCCCAGGTCCTATACACTGCTAGGAGTGCCACCAGTGAGATAAGTTGCCCAGTTCCGTTCCCTAAATCAACTTGCTCCTGGTTGTGGGACTTTTAGGTTCATTTAGTCTTCCCTGTTGTGCTAATTTCTGGGTTTCTGAGATGTCTCTTTGGCGGTCCTTGGTTCTGAGTATTGGATCTGCCCTCAGAAGCCCGGTACTTCTGTGCGTGCTGCTCAAGAGCCAAAGGGTGGTAATGGTTGGTCACCACTGATCTGTGTTGTGGCCTACTCCAATCTGAAGCCACAGGTTACACTTCAGGACACATTATACCCGTTTCCATTTCACTGGTTCACCAGAGTGCCTGAAGGTGTCTAAAACGGTGAGTTCATGATGCCCCTCAGTGATGCTACCGCTCGGGAAGCAGCTGCTCATCCCCCCGATACGCAGCTCAGCTGCAGCACGCACAGTGCCCGGCAGACCGGGGGCATTCAACAGCCTCTTTCTGGTCATACCAGGCTGTTTCATGGACGAGGGGCAAGAGCCTCCACTCTGCCTGGCCTCTCTGCACTGCTTCAGCTGTCAGGGGGAGGTCCTCTCTTGCATCTTGGTGGGTGCAGCTGCAGAAGAAGTAGTTGTTGTCAGGGAGTGGAGCTCTGCTGTGGTTTCACTGATTCCCCACGTCCACCCTGCTGGGAAGTTCTCAGGCTGTCAGCTGTGAGCAGAGGGTAGTACTTGCTAAGAAACCTAGACTACCCGTGTTCTGCTTTAGAGTTTTAACTTCCTTTTTAAAAAAAAATAATAATTTAAAAAATTCTTTATTTTTTAAGAAACACAAATCCAGAACAAGAATACGTAAGCACATACATAAATCAAAGCCTCTGCCAGCAGCAACTGTAATAGTTTGGTTGTGAACAGTGCATCAGCTCCCAGGTGTTGGAGCTACAATCTGTATAGGGTGGGTGTACGTACCTGAACCCAGCTCTGCCCACTTCCTCAGTCACAGGTTTTGTTGCTGTCAGTTGTGGATGTTGTCGTTTTCTTCAAACAGTTCTTACTGCTTAGGAGATTTACTTGTCTCTGTTATGGAACTCTTACACGGTTTAATGCTCACTGGTCACAAGCCACCGACACAAATTTCTCTAGTTTATGGGAAAGTTTGCTGAGAAGACATTCCGGTTTATGAATTTTGGAACAGAAAGTTTGTAGTACTTCAAATGATAGAAAGTCTTTGTAACTATCACTCCAGAACTCTTGGAGCTGCTAAGTGTATTTCAAAGAATAGAATGACTGCCGATGGCAGCTTCTCCAACTTCTACAGCTTTGGGAAAAAATAAACCAACCCTGTTATATATGGGTAACTCTGTTTTCCAGTAGAGTAGTTTAAAATAAATAGAAAAATATATTTTGCCCTACCTTCTTCACACTCTGCTGATCACATGAGACATAGAGCTGTTTCTTTCCCAGCTATTGATGTCATAAATGAAAGACAGCAAAAATGATGAGGTTGTTTGTACAGCCTGTGCTGAGTCCACTGAGACTACAACTGCCTTTCTCTAGCAAGTGAAGAGCAGCTGTTGCTGGAAATGTGTTTTGGATGCTGTATGGGGAAATCATCCAACTGGTTACGCTGACAGCACGTGCTTCAGAAATACCAAAGGTGGATGAGCAAGTTTCTCAAGAAGCTATTTTATTTTCTTGTTTACAGTTTCTATAGAAGAACGGAAGCTGTTGTTTTCCTATTAGGGAATATTTATATTTACAAAGTACTTCACTGAGCTCAACTTTTTGTCCCATGCTAGAACTGGTGACACAAGTGACTAATAGGTTCCACCCGAGCATGTTTTTAGTTGTGAAGGAGATGCCTGACTCAAAGTCTCTGCAATCTGCCTTTGAAGATTCCCCAGGCACAGGAAACAGCACAGCCCCTCTTGCTTTCGGGGCAGACAGACAGGACTCCTACATTCTTTGAAAATAACACGTGATGGAAACACAGACAGTTACACAGCAGATCTGTAGCCTGGCTGGTGGGAAGTGACTTCTGTGTGCCAATGTTATCCTTCAAACCTAGCTTAGAGGGGTCTCTCACAGGGGTGTAGTAGGAGCAAACACTGTGGGCACCAGGATGTTGCTCAGGGTGTGAAATCTGGGGTGTTGGCCGTAGCCGCTAATAAAAAGACCATCTAGGGTGCTCTTTCACTCTGAGGTAAATCACAAGAACCTGCTTAGTTGTCACTCCCCAATATATAGTGACATACATCAGCATTCACAAAACCTACTTCTAGTAGATGGAGTCCTCATTGTGCCTGGTTTGGCTGGGAGAGGCTGAAATCAGACTGGTCATATTTTGGGCTTGCTTTGGACTTACACTATCTTTGGTGATGAGGTAGGGAGCCCAGGTCTGGCAGTTCAGGGTAGAAAATAACTTGAATTTTTCATCTTTCTGCCAAATTTAACTGCCAGTGCAGCTGTGACGGTTAAGCTAGACAGCTGTAGTATGAACCAAAATCTGTTAATATTACTGTTTCTGCCATGAAGCGTATATACACAACTGCTGAAAAGTAAGCCAAATCTTGGCACCTTGCTCTAGCCTACACTTTGGCTTGTTTCATAAACTAAATTACATGTTTCCTTGCTACTGTGTTTGCAAACCCCACCACACTCTGGGAAAGACTTGGTGGTGGCAGGCAGGCACAGTGATTGGGGCATTCATATAATATTGGGGAAATCCAGGTTTAAACTTTCTTCCTCTCTGACTGAGAAAGGTGTGCCCCATCACCTCCCTGGAGAGAGCCCAAAGCTGTGAGCCATAGGTGTTCTTTGCAGAAATACTGAATGAAAAAGGAGACAGAGACTAAAGCGTCAGTTTGGTGCTCTCCAGAGAACTAGGGTCAACATCACGGTCAATCAGGTGAGTGCTCTGCCCTTTCCACCACTGCGTGCAAAGACCAAGGGAAAGGTATGTTCCCTGACAGGATAACCTTCCAGGCTTTCTGGGGAAAACAGCTGAGCTGGTTTAGACATGACCTGAGTCACTGACTGAGGAGCGCAGGGAGACCCTGCTGAGTGGAGACTGGCCCTGTCACCCTGGCACCCGCCTGGACGCTGTCCTGTGCAGCTGCTGTAGGTCACCCTTCTCGGGCAGGGGGATTGGACTAGATGATGTCCAGAGGTCCCTTCCAACCCTGACCATTCTGTGATTCTGTGATTCTGTCCAGCAGCCGGTGTCTGGGAACCAACCTCCCTTTTGTGATCCAGACCTTGTTCCTTCCCACTGGTTGGCTGAGGCGGCTCCAGGCACATTTCACTAGTTACTAAGAAAACCATTTTCAGATATCTAATGCTCATTGACACTGTGTGGATGTGTTTGCGTGTCTAACTCACTAGCTTGCCATTTTTATTTTCATTTTTTTTATATAAAGTCACTGACTCCCAGTGTGGTGTTGTCTAAGCATTCAGTTCCTCTAGGGCAAAGGCACTGCATAAATTTTCTTCTCCAGAGAGCTGCCCTTAGCGGTTAATGACAAGGGTTTTTTTCCCCCATTGTTTTACAACTTCTGATTTTTTTGTTTTCTGTTTTCAGATAAACAGTCCCACAGAAATCATATCATGTCTTTCTCTGCAGTCTCAGGCAAAGTTTTCTGACATTTTACTGTCACACATCAATTACCCAACAGACACATTCTCCCAATTGCTTTTGCAACAATGCTTACTTTGTTTTCAAGTTTTGATGAGTTATATTCATCTATGTCTGCTCTGTCTTGACAAGTTGCTTCCCTGTTGCTGTTCCAGTTTCTACTGTTATTCTACCATCCAACAAAAGAGCCCAGCTGGCAGCAGATGTGAATCTACCGTGGCAGAGTCTCTTTCTCAGATGCGTACAACACAAAATCACACTCTTTCTTATAATCTTATAATCTATGCTGTTTTGGAACCACTTTACAAGAAGGTATTTTGGCTTGTTCTTGAAAATACAGGAGACAGCCTTCACAGAACACTGCCTGAGCTTGCTGCAGAACTAACTTTTATTAAATGCTACTTTAAGAGTGTAGGAATAATAATGTAAGTGTTCAGGGTTCAACTTCTAAATCCCTTATGATTTGGCATCAGTTTTCACAGGTCAGGGCATTTCAAAACCACGTTCTGTATTAATCTGAAAGTGATGCAAACAACTGTGTGTGTCTAAGCTACAATTTGGTTGGGGACAATATTGCTAAGCACAAAGAAAGGCCCCTCGTCAAGTAAAAATGAGAACAATATTTAATAGGAAGCTGGAATAAAATTGTATCTGCTCAAATGTTTCATGCAGTCTGCACAGCCATCTTTTACATGTGGTAAGGATGGTGTGAGGTAGTGACTATGCATTGGGACAAGATGGCACAAAAGGTGTATTAGTATAATGCTGTCATCTCTTCATTGAGTTTTGTGTGATCTCACGGAGTTTCCTAGTGTCTCGGCTGTGCTGATACTACTTATTGTTGTAAAATATCTGACTAAAACCACTGGTGATCTGGCACTGAGCTCAAAAGTTATGAGCGGTTCTCCTTTCCTTGTCCTCATTAAAAGGAATCACTGAAAGATGAGGAGCAGCAAGATGAATGGAGTCTGGCTTCCCTTGGATGTGTGCTTTAGGGGCCCTCATCCTGCCCTTCTTCAGGTTCATCTTCAGTTCCTTCCCACATATCTTACACCGAAAAGCTTCAGTGTGTCCTGTGGCTGACTGAGAGCTATGTGTGTCCTGACAAACCAGCCAGAATATGCCTAGACACTGGCCAGATGGCTGCTGCCTCTTCAAATAGAGAAGATGCTGAGTTGGGCCTGTCTTTCACTCACCATGAGATACTAAATTGGGCTGCTTTCTTCTTTTTGGCTGCCAATTTTCAATTAACTTGTAAGAAGTTACCATCTTTAAGACCTTCGCACCTCTTCCAAAGTCAGCTATTGCACTGAGATTGGAGTTGGGAGGCGGACAGGCAGATGGTATAGTTGTGCAGGGGTTGTTCCCTCAGAAAACCAGGCTAGAAATTAAGAACAACTCAGCGTTCAAGGAAGTTTTTAGTGTTGCGTATATTGAAAGACTGAAATGTGCAACACGGCCACACGGAAGCAATCTCGTAAAATGATGCTTTGTACATAGCTGAAGAGTGAGGAATTAGGTTTTAAAACAAGTTCTGTGAGCATCGAAGATAAATGCTGTTACTGCCCTGATACAGTTTCTCCTCCCTCTCCCTTCCCTGTGGTACTCCTAGTTATCGGGCTTTCTTTGTTTCTCTTTTGACCCTCTTTTTTCTTTGCTGTGCTTCAGCTGTAATGGGAGACTGGGCTTCTGAAAAACCTCCCACCGTGTTCACACACAACTGTGTCTGAGGGAAAATACTGTAAGTCCAACCGGAGTTTGCCTCCTCCTAGAGGAGGAACACTGAGCAGGAACTACAGGTGACAGAAGAAACCCAGTTCAGCTCGGTCTGCAATCCAATGCTTTAGATCAAAGAGGATAATCCGTGGCTCTGGTGGCTTAAGGAAGAAGCATTGTCCTGGTACTGCATTGATGGGAGCAAAAACAAGCAGAGTTTTTCAGTGCTGATGTCCATGTTTGGGAACGTGGTATAAGTAGGAAAGGAACCTGAAAGAGAGGGATTTGGTGAGGGGGAATATTTGAGGAAATAAACCTCCCCCTCTTATGAGAAGACTAATAATCTGCAATTACTTTGCTTGAAAAAAGAATGACCGAGACCTGGCGTGCTGATGGCTTAGAAGGTTAACAGATAACAGGTAATACAGGTAATAAAAAAAAGGCAAAGTTAACTTTGATGTTGACTATGAAGAAATTTAGAAAGAGCAGGAAATGTTTCTGTGTGAACAGCTTAACTATTGCAAAAACATACCTGGGTACATCATCGTGTTTTTGTTTATTTGGAAGTCTTCAGATTAGGCCTGTAAGTCTTTCTTAAATACGTATTGCAACTCAAAGACATTTATGGGCTTAAACAGACTCAAAGTCTGAAAATTTATGAACTCAAGGACTGAGTCAAGCCTTGTCAAGCCAAAGTGCCCTGGTGAAAAAAAGGACATAAAAAAGGAATGCCAGCAGCCAGGCAAAGGGATCCTGCCTGCCTCGTCTCTTTGGGGAAGGGGAGTGAATGGGCTGGCCTGTCTTGATGCCTGAGTACGTCCTCATGGGCACAGCACGTGGAGCCTCTCCTTCCTGGCTTCTCCTTTCTCCCATCCCAACAATCTCCAGTCTCTGGATCCAGGGGCGGTGGGTACTGGCTGCCTGAATATATGGGCTTCTGCAGTCGTGGGGTGAAAGTGTGGCCTGTCATTCAGCTCTTACCCGTCTCACACTTTTCTCTGGCAGGCAGGCTGCTACCTGAAATTCTCCTCAAATAACAGAAGGGCCACCACGGTATGCTCTCTACCTCTTTGAATTTGGCTATTATATACATATTCCGCTAGGCATTGCGGAGTCTAGCTGAACATACCTTAGATTTTAAACGTTAGCCCCAGTGTACCCGGTCAGTGCCATTGCAGGTGTTTTTCTCAGAGCCTGGTGAGGCTTTGGTTTGGGATGGGAGTTAACGGGTTGGAAGGAAGTGTTGCCTTACCTTTGCAGCTGGTTGCCTGTGTGAAGCCCAGCAAGGATGATCCTCACAGTGCCGTGCTCCAAGAGCAGAGCTGTTCTCCTGATGCCCCATGTAGAGGCACTTTAGGTGCTTCCCCATTTCTAAACAGAAGAAATTATATCCCTTATCAAAGGAAATGACACCGGCATTTATTCCTGAATAAGCTTCTTATCTTACCTTAAGGAGTAAGGCAAGGAAATGTCTATGATACTGGTGGAAAATGTTGTAGCTGTTTTGTCCTGCATTTTCACAGTATTTATGCAGCTCATGCTCTTGGAAAATGGAGAAAAGCACACTTTGTTGCTCACTTTGGGTTCAAATTCCTAAAAAGCTTATAATAAGCAGCCATCTGGCTGCTGTTTAGTGTTCTTGATGAAATAAGGGTGGTGGTCTGAACTCTGTATCCAGAGACCAGTGTCCATTTCATTGCAAATTACCAGAGTAATTGGTAAAGAAGCCAGAATCTCAGGGGGATATGCAGTCTAAGTAACCTTTCCATAATGAATGGACTTAATTTAATTTTTTAGACCATAAAACTGTAGAGGGTTTCTGTTTTTTTTTTTTTGTGTGTGTTTTTTTTGTGGTGTTGGTTTGTTTGATTTTTCAGATAAAAGTGTTGCGAGACTCCCTAATGTCAAGTTTTTGGTATTGCTGTGTTTCTAATATTAAGCCCCGCATGGTGGGTGCTGTATGCCTGTCCTGAGATTCTTAGTCTGGAAATAAAAGCACTTGTCAAATTAAATGAGAGAAAATACAAATAAAGACAAGCTGATACCTTTTTTAAACACTGCTATTTTTAATTGTGATAGTTGATCTGTTAGAGTGAAAACAGTGCAAACGATTGCAATGGGGGAAATGGCAGGGGAAGGACACTGTTAGGTTGCAGCCTAAGAAGTAAAAAAGGGTGAGCCTATCCAAGGATAAAAAAATACAGCATCTTAATAAACATGATATGTGAGCAAAAATTCAAGTTTAAGAAAATTCTTTTAACTTTTAAATCACAAATAAACAAACAAAAAAAATATTTTGAGCATGAACAAATTTATAGTGGATTTTCTACCAGTTCTCTAAGTGGTATTTAAATTACAGTCAGTAATTCAGTAGCTTTATGCTTTTTAGAGTCATTAGATAATGATACCATCCCGGCAGAAACCTGTTTGCAGTTCAATTAGAAAGATAAGCAACTCCAAATGGGATGCTTTTCAGCACCCTGAAATGCTTGGATTACATTGATAATGGCAAGAAATGTATATTTTGATGTACGTATTCAAAGCACGGTGTTTATATGTTTGAGGGAGATATAACAGATGTAAGAACATTAATTTTACTAATACCTTGAAAATGCTTTGAATGTGACCTTTAGCTTTCAAATATGAAAGGCAGACTAGCTTTCCCCTCTCAGCTTTACAGTGAATAATGAATGACACATACTTGTGGTTAGTTCTGCCTGAGTTCTCTCCATCATGAAACCTACCCATTTCATTACTCAGAAATTACTGATGGTCACTTGCTTTCGCAGGAAAATATAAGCTTCTGTTTCATTCATGCTTACTTCAGTTGAAGTTGATGTACTAACGACTTTTCAAACAAAAGGGACATTTTGTATTGTAGTATCAATGAAGAGAGCAGAGGATTCAAGGATTCAAGCTTAGCAGCGTGCAGGAACGCTAAGAGAAGCAAATCAAATTTTGCCCATACACTCCTCACATATCAGTTCAATATAAATCCCATATATTTTCACAATTTTTACATCATGTGCAAAATGCGCAGACCTTCTCTGATCACTTGTTCCAAAAGGGAGGAAATAGATAGTAAGAGGTAGTTAAATATGGAGATCAGGATTTTAGAAGTCCTGGCTTCTAATACTAACTGACACTGATTTAGTCAATGTCTTTAGGTGAAGCACATTACTGGGAGAATCATTTGCACATATATTCAGGGCCTAAAAATGAAGGTGTCAAAAACCAATGGCTGAATAAACATGTACACCCTATCTTCTGTTTGCCCCGGATTTCTTGTCCTTGAGCAATAATATTCACTGACCTGACACAAAGACTTATATATTCACATTTTAAAAAGGATTTTGGAGTACTTTTTTTTTTTTTTTAATAAAACAATGGAATTCAGCTATGTTCCTCTCTTGGGAAAGTGGGACATCATGGAAAGTGAATTGCTGCTAATAGAGGAACATAGGAACGAGAATAAAAACTGGTCTGAAAGCAAAGGTTCCTACAAGAGCCTTAGCAGCAGACTGGGATGCAAAGCAGGCGCACGGGGTCAGCTGTACCGCCTTCGCAGCTTGCGTTCTCGCTGCCTCTCATGCACACCGCCCCGGCACGCAGCAGGCAGGTGGTCCCATGTTCTCCAGCGGCACCCACCCCCTCCTTTCCCACCACAGGGGGGAGAACCCACCCTTACCACCACAACTGTATGAAGTCCCACACCTGTTGATGACTTTTCCCATCTGTCTCCTTGCCTTGTTCATCCTGCTCAAATTATACAGCTCACTCTGCCTTTCTCCTCCTTGGTTCGTGCCACAGAGCCCTCGCCTACAATAGGAGCTCTCTTTAATTGAATTTAACCAGTTCAGTCTTCCATATACCCAGCTACTGCTACTTCCAGTAATGACATTTTCTTTTTCAAAGTGTGGTGTGGTGTGATCTTGATGTAGTCCATAGGCAGTTCATTGTCCAGATTTTTCAATGTTAAGAATATAGGATTAACGTCTCTTCATGGGCATTAGAAGCATAATAATGGTAGGAACCTGGGGAGGAAGATACCCACATGTGTCTCAATCTGCCCTTCTGGCAATTCTCTGCAGTGCCACCTTCCTTGCAATAAACCCATTCTCTGTTCACAGGATACAACCATGCTACAGGCTCGACGCGTTTCTTTTCAATGGGTTTGTGGAAAACGCTGTTTTGTTTTGTGCACTGACCAAAAAAAAGCATTTTGCCTAATTGTCATAGACCCTGTCAAGACAAAAGAATAACGCTTTTGTGACCTTGACTGCAATGTGTCTAATATGGAGAATGAACAATGTTCAGGTTTGCTAAGTAACTCCGTTATGTCCACATTTCCTGGTTGCAATAGTCGTGGGTTTCTCTTTCATTGAAACTTGATGAGTTGGGCAACGTGGCCTCTTCCTGGGCAGTCTGGAAAGATGAGGCTGGGAACTGCACTAAATTACAGCTGAATCCACTGTCCTCCACACCCATGGTGTTTTGTTTTCCCTTTTGTTCCATGGGCACTTCTCCTTTTCAGTTTTATTTTACCGTGGTCTGGTGTAGGGTTAAAGAATGGAAGGGAAACACAGAGGGAAAAAACAAGAGTGGAAAACATTAGGAACAGATCATTTCCCAAATGCTTAAATAACAAGGCACTCTCAAAGCGCACAAAGAATAAGGTAGTCCTTTTCTCATATTTTTTAGAAGTTATTTATTTCAAAAGGACCCTTGTTGATTTAGGTGGTTGATGCAATGGCTAAAGATGACTGTATACATGCTATTTGCCTTTTCTGAAACTTGTACCCCTTTGGTGTGTTCTGACATAAGACAGGTTGTTAAAAGAGCGTTTGCTACAATTGTATCTGAAGAGCAAAATTTGAAAAAAAAAGCAACCACCCAACCAATTTTTATAAGAATGTTTTTTTCATGTATGTAGTGTGCTCATAAAAATATCAACAACAAAAATCCTATTGGCTTCTTTGGATTGAGCTGCTGTTGAATGTATTTGTTCTCTCTTCTCATCCAGGAAAAATGAGTTTTAAATTTCATTCCAAAAGCACAAGAACTTGTCAGTGCTTCTATTTTTTTCCCAAGGCAAGTTCCATTTTCCTGTGTTAAGTGTCCAGGAAGCTGTGTGCTGGGGCTCCTGAGTCCCGCCTGTGCCGTTATCAGTTCTGGTGTTCCACTGGAAGGTGCTGGCGGAGAGAGAAAGTCTCTCATCATTTGCGTCAACCTCAGAAGGAAGATGGAAAAGTTGGATTTAAGCCAGGGTTGATTCAGGAGACTGGCAGACAGCAAGGCATTACAGTGATGGGTTCTAACCTGCTGTGCTGTGTGTCCTCTGGAGCAGGTTTGGGGGCCATGGAATCATTTTTAGATATCAGCTATTGTAATCATAAGACATGAAGATCGCAATTACAGAAATCATTGAGGCAAGAGCTCAACTTAGTGATTAAATCTATGCTGGTAAATGAAGTATAACAAAGATCTTTTTCTGGCACAAAGGCCAATCCTCTTAGGAGAGCCCACAGCCTATTAACCTCACTTTCCTTCCCAAACATGATGGCCACAAGTGGAAATTACCACGCCTAGGAAATTTTGGGAGTCTATTTGTTGTCTTGGTCCGAAACCTTGCTGAGGATGATTCTAACAACCTAACAACATCAAGTGCCACTGCCTAGGCACATCCCACAGCACTATTTAATTAATTCATTAGCACCGGTCTGCCTAGCATGACCTGTATGCCTCGTACTTCAGTGCAACGCTAACTCTCAGTACACAGCTGGTACTGCATGAGATGGGACCACTTCACCTAACTCTTTTGGCAATGTTTGAGCTCTTGGACCCTATGTGAGTACATAAGCTCCAATATCTTTAGCCTCTTTGAAAAGAGTGATTTTTCCCCTGTGCGCTGCAAGACTCCACTGGAGGAGATTACAACACAGGAACAGCAGTGCCCTGTGGCTTGCAGCTGTATATTCCACTGGTCTGGTATTGTCACGTCCCAGCAAACAATAGCCCCATCTTCTGTGCGTCTGCATAGTCCCCAGGGAGATTTCCTCATATAAAATCAAGCTGGGACTCTGTTCATTGTCAAAAAAGAGAAAAGACTGTTCACACCAGCGAAATACAAAGACAAAATACTTAAGCTGATAGAGGATGATGGGAGAATGCATAATCCCAGTGGCTTTACAGTCGTACAGAGGTTACTTCACTGAGTTGTGCCAGCCAACCTTTCAAAAATACGTGTTCCCACATACTGTTCAGCTTCCTGATTTCCTTCACATCGAATTCTTCTGCAAGACAAGAAGGGAATGGCTTTTGCACTTCTCATATTTGTGAAGTGAGCCATTAATAGTCAGGTATGCTCTAAAGGACATTCAGTGTGAAGGAAATAGCAGAGGAACAAGTGATTGGTGTTTTTCATGACCTCAGCATTGAGGAAGACAAAAAGTGACTTATGTCCTCCTGTTGCTCATGAGAAGTACAATATCTAGGGAAACTGATTCCTGTGAAACTATGTGTTTTTATGGCAAAAAAAAAAAAAAAAAAGAAAAAAGAGCTGACTCACTGAAAATAAACAGGAATTTGAGATTATGAGCACAAACATTCAACATCTGACACAAATTGCTGAGTAAGTTTGAAAAGACTCCTTTGCCAGCAAACAGGAACTGTTTACTAATCTAATGGCTTAACTTGGATATATTTCTAAATGAAATGTCGTAATTGTCGGGGTTAGTTGGTCTCCTGACAAAAAAAAAAAGGCCTGATCCTACCAGTTACCACACATCACATGTGCTGCTGAAGCTGTCTACACTAAATTCAGCTTCTCAGCAAGGTGCCCCTCACCCTGCCAGACAGAGTATTAAATACTTTTCCTGGGCTAATTTTGCCCAGGTAGAAGAGAATAGATAGGGCAACCCCCTGAAGAAACAAGGCAAGGTTGATCTTGTAGCTACACACAACTGAACTGAATGACCAAGTACACCCATACTATGATCTAGCGGTTCTGGTGACCCAAATGAGGACCCACATTTAAAAATTAAGAAACTAAGACGGTTCTTCACTTTCTGGGAGTTCAGGTTATTTCACTCAGTGGAAAGAGCCTGATTTATATACATGCAGTTCCTCATTCCATACTGGCTTATTCTTTCCTTAACTAGGGACAGAATTTTAAAAGTATGTTTTAAATATTCAGAACTAGTGCTGCAGATGATCACATTATTTTAGAGTGATCAGGATCTCAGAAGAGATATCTGGGCAGCCTGGCATGGAGGTTTCAATGATTTAAAAATATTTAATGGAGCTGGATGAATTATTCATTATGAGTAATTCATCTGACCAGTGTGGAAATTTCTCTGCATATAAATAATTCATGATTTTTTAAAAATTAAAATTATTATTCAATCTGCCTTCACATTTAACAAGGCTTAGAATTTGGCCCTGCATATATTTGGTATGTCAAAATGCATGAAAAAAAAATCTTTTATATTATATAGGCTGCCTAAATTTATTTTTCTTCCTTCTTCTCTTTATTATGATATTTTGAGGTAGTGTGGAGAAAAAAAAAACACGAGTTCCAAACTGAAAGAGAGAAGTGAGACAGCATGAAAGTTCCTTGTCCAGACATTAGGTCATGAACGTTTGTGTTTTTTTATGCATTAAAAGCTAAAACATAGGGAAGGCATCAATTTCGGTATGCAGTTGCTTGTATTGAGCAATATTTAACAAAAGCATAGCGCACCATTTCCTCCTTCTCTGCAATTACAGTGGTATTAAATTAACTGGTAAATCACTTCCTTGGCCCCTTTTATAAAACAGCGGCTGCTTTTGGAGAAAATTAAGTGTTTATAAAGTTCTCTTTGAGATGGCACAATTTGATCCTATTCGATTTTTTGATTTGCAGATTTCCCTCATCTTTTCCAGTGCAGTTAATCAACATGCAGTTCATCTAGAGGGAATTTAAACCCACTGACAATTGGCTTGCTTTTCCATTGCTGTGTGTGAACCTCTTAGAAACAGTCCACAGATCATAAATTAAAAACAGTAAACCTGAAAACAGCATTGGTAAATGCTTTTAAATTACTTCTGTCATTTCATCTGCAGGTTACAAAGTCTGAATTACTTAAAATGAGGAAAAGAGTGCTTACCGTGACATACCTGTCACCAGTAAAGCTAAGGTGCTGATCCAAGAAGGCTGAAATATTCATACACTGAATGATAGTGGGAGAAGTATCACAGTATCACAGTATCACAGTATGGTAGGGATTGGAAGGGACCTCAAAAGATCATCTAGTCCAATCCCCCTGTCGGAGCAGGAACACCTAGACGAGGTTGCACAGGAAGGTGTCCAGGCGAGTTTTGAATGTCTCCAGAGAAGGAGACTCCACAACCTCCCTGGGCAGCCTGTTCCAGTGCTCTGTCACCCTCACTGAGAAGAAGTTTCTTCTCAAATTTAAGTGGAACCTCTTGTGTTCCAGCTTGAATCCATTACCCCTTGTCCTATCACTGGTCGCCACTGAGAAGAGCCTGGCTCCATCCTCATGACATTCCCCCTTTATATATTTATAAACGCTAATAAGATCACCCCTCAGTCTCCTCTTCTCCAAACTAAAGAGACCCAGCTCCCTCAGTCTTTCCTCATAAGGGAGATGCTCCACTCCCTTAATCATCTTAGTTGCCCTACGCTGGACTCTCTCCAGCAGCTCTCTGTCCTTCCTGAACTGAGGGGCCCAGAACTGGACACAATATTCCAGATGCGGTCTCACCAGGGCAGAGTAGAGGGGAAGGAGGACCTCTCTCGATCTGCTAACCACCCCCCTTCTAATACAGCCCAGGATGCCATTGGCCTTCTTGGCCACAAGGGCACAGTGCTGGCTCATGGTCATCCTGCTGTCCACCAGGACCCCCAGGTCCCTTTCCTCTACACTGCTCTCTAACAGGTAGCTCCCCATCCTATACTGGAACCTGGGGTTGTTTCTGCCCAGATGTAGGACCCTACACTTTCCCTTGTTGTATTTCATTAAGTTATTCCCTGCCCAAATCTCCAGCCTGTCCAAGTCTCTCTGGATGGCAGCACAGCCCTCTGGCGTGTCAGCCACTCCTCCTAGCTTAGTGTCATCAGCAAACTTGCTGATAGTACACTCAATTCCCTCATCTAAATCATTAATGAATATATTGAATAATATGGGCCCCAGTACCGACCCTTGAGGCACTCCGCTGGTTACCGGCCTCCAACTGGACTCTGCCCCATTGACTACGACTCTCTGGCTTCTCTCCTTCAGCCAGTTCGCAGTCCACCTAATTATCCGGTCATCCAGTCCACACTTCCTCAGTTTAGCCATGAGGATGCTGTGGGAGACCGTGTCAAATGCTTTACTGAAGTCAAGGTAGACCACATCCACCGCTCTGCCATCATCCATCCACCTCGTTATTTCCTCATAAAAGGCTATGAGGTTGGTCAAGCATGACTTCCCCTTGGAAAAGCCATGCTGACTGCCCCTAATAACCCTCTTATCCTTGATATGCCTTGAGAGGGCACCAAGGATAAGCTGCTCCATCAGTTTCCCAGGGATGGAGGTGAGGCTGACCGGTCTATAGTTACCCGGGTCCTCCTTCTTGCCCTTTTTGAAGACTGGAGTGACATTTGCTTTCCTCCAGTCCTCAGGCACCTCGCCCGTTTCCCAAGACTTGGTAAAGATGGTGGAGAGTGGTCCAGCAATGACTTCAGACAGCTCCTTCAGCACCCGCGGGTGCATCCCATCCGGACCCATGGATTTATGGATGTCCAGGTTGCTTAACTGGTCTCTGACCCAGTCCTCATCAACTAAGGCAAACCCATCCATTGACTTGACTTCATCTGGGGTCTCAGCAGAACAGGACTCCTCAGGACAGCCCCCGACAGAGTAGACAGAGACAAAGAAGGCATTCAATAGTTCTGCCTTCTCTGTATCTTCTGTCACCAGGGCACCCACCCCATTCAGTAGTGGGCCTACATTGCCTCTGGTGTTAGTTTTATCTGCCATGTATTTGAAAAAGCTCTTCCTGTTGTCCTTGACCCCTCTTGCCAGGTTTAACTCTAAGGAGGCCTTAGCTTTCCTAGTTGCCTCTCTACATCCCCTGACAGCAGCCCTGTACTCCTCCCAAGTGGTCAGCCCCTCCTTCCATGATCTATAAACTCTCTTCTTCCACTTGAGCTTGCCAAGCAGTTCCCTGTTTAGCCACACAGGTCTCCTAGCTCCCTTCCTTGACTTCCTACGTGTCGGGATGCTCTGATCTTGAGCTTGGTAGAAGCAGTCCCTGAATGCTGACCAGCTATCCTGGGCACCTTTACCTTCAAACAGCTTTGTCCACGGGATTTCCCCTAGTAATTGTTTGAAAAGGCCAAAGTTTGCCCTGCTGAAGTCCAGGGTTGCGATTCTGCTTGCTATTCTGCTTCCACCAGCCGAGATCATGAACTCCACCATCTCATGGTCGCTGCAGCCAAGGCAGCCTTCAACCTTTACTCCTTGCACCAGACCCTCCTTGTTAGTGAGGACGAGATCCAGCAGTGCACCTCTCCTAGTCGGCTCCTCCACCATTTGCATCAGAAAGTTGTCATCAATGCATTGGAGGAACCTCCTAGACTGAGGCTGGCTGGCTGTGTAGTCCTTCCAGCAAACATCCGGAAAGTTAAAATCCCCCACGACAACCAGGGCCTGTGACTGTGAGGCCACTCTCAGCTGCCCATAGAAGGCCTCATCAACTTCCTCCCCCTGATCTGGTGGCCTGTAATAGACACCCACAACAGTGTCACCCCTGCCAGCCTGTCCCTTAATCCTCACCCACAGACTCTCAACTTGCTCCTCAACTGAACGTGGACAGTACTCGGTACATTGTAGTTGCTTTCTCACGTAAAGGGCAACTCCACCACCTCGCCTGGCTGGCCTGTCTTTCCTGAAAAGGACATAGCCACCCATGACCACATTCCAGTCATGTGAGCTGTCCCACCATGTCTCTGTAATTGCCACCAGATCATAATCTCCTGACCGAACAAGAGTTTCTAACTCTTCCTGCTTATTCCCCATGCTGCGTGCATTGGTGTACAGGCATTTCAGGGAGCGAGCTGAGCACACCGATTTCACCCTATGGGTGTGGGAGGCCTCCTGGCCTTTATCAATTCTGGAGTGCTGCCCCACCAATGCAAGCTCAGTAACAACCCCACCCCCCTTCGAATCTAGTTTAAAGCCCTCCAAATGAGCCCTGCTAGCTCCTGCCCCAGCATCCTTTTGCCCCTGTGAGATAAACCTTTCCCACATGTCACTGTCCAGACCGGTGTCCTATAAAACCAGCTGTTATCAAAGAAACCAAAGCCCTGCCTGTAGCACCAGTCCTGAAGCCAATCATTTATTGACTTAATTTTTCCATTCCATCCCACATCATCACGTGAAGATGGAAGGAAAGAAGAGAAAATAACTTGGGCCCCAGAGTCCTTCACCATCCGCCCCAAGGCCTTGAAATCCTGCTTCATTCCCCTCAGGCTACGGGATGCAGCTTCCTGCCCATCCATCTGGAATACCAGCAGTGGATAGTAGTCTGTCGGGTGCACCAGGGTGGGAAGTACCCTGGTGATGTCCCTGATCCGGGCTCCGGGTAGACTACACACTTCCCTGTGGTGAGGGTCAGCTCTGCATATCGGGCCCTCTGTCCCTCTCAGAAGGGAATTGCCTACTACAATTAGGTTAAGTTATGTATAACAATAAGTTATGTATCTTCCTCAATATCCAAGAAAATAACCAACCCATGGTGATTATCATCAAGACATTGTAAACCATATTCTGGATCACCACATTAAAAAGTCAGATCATGATCTCCATGTCAAAAGTAAGAGTATTTTCAGTTGTTGCTGGGTAGTCCCAAATCTTGCATGCATCTTTGTGCATCTGTGCTCTCCTGGCACCATTTTCTTTACAGCCCAGTAATCCAATTAATCCATTATCTACACTTAGCCTTTATCAACACAAAGTGACATTGATTTTCAAGCATTACACAAATTCACAAAGCAGAGTGTGCCATTTGAATGTAAATATTCCCCTGAAGTTACATTATTTCTAAGATTCACAAGGCCTTTCTTAGTCTAGACCTGTTTCCTTCTGAGTAGATAGATGCTATAGAAAAAATGCATCATACGTGGCAGACACATAGCGTGTTTTAAAAAATCCTCACTTGGGTGACAGTTTTAAGACATTTGGGTGTGTAGTTCCCACTGATAGCATAAAAAATACTGCCATTTCTTCCATGTTAGTATTAATTTATTAAGATGCCAGTTCCACACTGGTTGCAAATATGAAGTGCATAACTTTGAAGAGTGGGACAATTCCAGCAGCAATTTAAGAAGGCAGATATGTAACAAGCACCATACTGGTGCAAAGGTCCATCTGCCCCATTATCCTGTGTCCACCAGTGGCCAATATTGAATACCTACCCAAAACGTAAATCAAGAGGATGCATGCATAATATTTGTTCATATGCTCCTAATATCCATCATTCTGGGGATTTTCAGAATCAAAGGAGTGTTTTTTTATTCAATAGCACATGGTGACTTTGTCTGCCATGATTTTCTTTAGTTGTGTCTTAACATACATAATTTTTTTGCGTGCATAAGTTCCTGTGGTGCAAGACAATAACTTAAAAGTACTTTGTTCAGATATTGGAAAAGAAAACAGTCTAATCCCAAATCTCTTCGTGGTATTCATGAGTTTATCAACTTCTATAATACCTCCTCTGAATGCCTCTTTCCAGTCCCAGTCTACATAGTTCTATATTTTCAGTCATCTGAGTCCATTCAGGATCTCATTTATTGGACAGTTCTATAGTTATCTAAATGCATGTTGAATTCTGTTGCCACCCTCAAAGCAGGTAGTCCTGGCCATGGCAAGATAATGGGCACACAGCAATTCATGAACCCATAAACTCAAGTGGGTTGTCCCTTGGGGAGTCGCTTTAAGAGAAAATGTGTTTGCTGATATAGATGCCTAGCTGGTTAATTCCACTTGCCTGACTTGCTCTGCAAAACAATCCCTCCACCCCCAAAATATAGTGTGTGTAGAGACTGCCACACTCAACTGCTAAGCTCATATTAAAATTGGCAGAAAACATGCATTGCTGTCATTTTTCAACTGAGCTTGAATACTAAGCTCAGCTTCAATGACACCACTGTTCAGCAACTGCCAGCAATAAACTCAGACTAAGAATGGTAACTGAAATATTTATTCACAAACACGATTTCAGGCTGCACATGGTTGCTCCCTGCACATGCATTTCCAATGGCATGGAAATTACTTGTTTCCTACTTGGTGTTATTTCTGCTTCAGTTGCTTGGCTCTTGCTCGCACTCCTGGAGCCAGACTGCCAGGGGAACAAAGACCAACTCCAGATCTTGGAGACAGATGTGCTCTTGTCAGTCTGATCAATGAGCAAGGTGGAGGGCAGAGCAACTGTCTTGTACTGCGGCTCACAAAGCTGTGATTTATTGTGCTACCTCCAAAAGATAAACGAGGTCCTGAGTCAAAGTGAATCTCCTAATTGAATTATCCAGTGTCCCAGATGGAGATGAACTTAAAAGCACACACCATGCAAAGAAGATATAATCTGAAAGGAAATCTGGTTCACATTGTACGTTAACCTGTGCAGCTTCCTGGGTTTTGCTCTAATTATGATCCAATGAACCCAGCATCTGCTATTTTTAATGCCTAAGATAAACATTTATTTCTATTTCTGGTACTGAGCAGCTAATATAGGAAGCCCTTCTGCTGGAACAAGGAAGGCCTACAGCTGTCTCCTATGCCATTGGCAGCTCTCAAGCAGTTCAGGTGGGTTTCCCACTCAGGGCTCAGTTGAATGCCTGGCTATGAGGCTGTGCTGCTGTCCTCAGAAATGGGAGGAAGCAAGCCCGGGGATGCGGTGAGGATGGGGATGCGGTGAGGATGGGGGTGTGGTGAGGCTGGGGATGTGGTGAGGCAGGGGATGCGGTGAGGATGGGGTGCAGTGAGGCTGGGGATGCAGTGAGACTGGAGATGCGGTGAGGCTGGGGATGCGGTGAGGATGGGGATGCGGTGAGGCCAGCGGCACACTCTGTGCAGTGCATCACAGCCTGGCTTTGTCCCAGGCTGCAAACCTGAGTAGCTTTTGACTCTGCCTGTGGTTTCTGCTTGAGAATCCCTCCAGGATATCCCTCTCCTCTGGTATGGTCACTGGTCATCTTGTACATCTGATTCTATGGCTCTTACCCACATGAGAAGTTTTGTAGGGTCAGGATGGTTGGCTGAATGCTTTGCAGATGTTGTGGCCCTGTCCTATAAAGAAATAAACACTGGCTGATCCTTATGGTCGTGTCTTGCCACAAGGGCAGAGGCTGCCTGTGTGCCATCATGCTCAGGAACTAGGAAAATCTAGCAGATCCTGTAGGATGTGAAAGTAAACAACAAGTATTCCTGTCTTACTGTGAGGAAACTGAGTCAGGGATCTGTCAAGGCATGTAATTTCATTTGATTAGATCACCATTCCCGACAGTTTCCTCCAGACCTTTACCATCCAGAACACTAAAAAAAATAGTTTCCTCATTTATCATGCACATTTGTTTAGCTCCAGCTTCCTGCCACAGAAACGTTTACTATTTGAATTTGTTTAGGTAATAACATTATCCCAGCTTTCTGCATAGTTGTTTTAGTTAGTATTTTGGTTGATATTAGTTGCCATGCATGCATCATTCACTTCACGGAATCACAGTTTCAGAGTTGGAGGGGACCTCTAACCTCTAGAGATCATCTAGTCCAACTGCCCTGCCAAAGCAGGATTGCCCAGAGCACATTACTCAGGACTGCATCCAGGCGGGTCTTGAAAATCTCCAGAGAAGGGGACTCCACAGCCTCCCTGGGCAGCCTGTGCCAGTGCTGTGACACCTGAACCGTAAAGAAGTTTTTCTGTGTATTTGAACGCAACTTCCTGTGTTCTAACTTGTGCCCATTGCCCCTCGTCCTGTCACTGGGAACCATTGAAAAGAGCCTGGCTCCATCCTCCTTCAACCCACCCTTTAGATACTTGTACGCCATAATAAGGTCTCCCCTCAGCCTTCTCTTCTCCAGGCTAAAGAGTCCCAGCTCTCTCAGCCTTTCCTCATAAGGGAGGTGCTCCAAGCCCTTAATCATCTTCCAATGACACCACCAACAAGCATGAAAATAGTAACGCTTATAAATACAAAGTAATGTAAATCAAATTTCTAACAGTGTGATGTTGAACATTAGAAATACTCAAGTTGAAAAATTACGCACTCAACTAAAAAAATGTATTAGACAGGGGAAGGAGGATTTGCCTGGGTTTATAATTGGCCACTGCAAAGTAGGCCAGCAGAAGGTCTGAAGTGGAAAAGAGAAGCCTCACCTACAAAAGTCATCATGCTGGTTTCTCAAGAAGTCTTCAGAATCTGGTAGTTCATTTAATCTCCCCCTTTTTTTTTCCATAATGGTAGGAAAATGTACAAGTCCTTTTTCCCATTTTAAAAAAAATATTTCAGAGTGCTGTGGTTTTGGATGAGTCCTGTTTGTAAGAAATGAAATACTACATATTAAAAAACACTGGTGTTGCATGCAGGTGCCAGCGGAAAGTAGACACGTTATGATACTCTATACAGGCTGTTTTCCTTTCCTTTGAAAAATACATTTCTTTTGGTTACGCATTGTGAGCTGCTTAAATATTGGCTAAATATCACATCAACATTTAAAAAGCTTCAAACTTGTTCGTATCACTCCCACAATCTCTGAAGCAGGGTTTCTGTAAAGAAGACTTGGCACTTGTATCAAACACATTCTCTAAAGATTCATCCAATTGTACAGATATGTCTTCAGATCAAAGTTTTGGGGAAAGGGAATGAATGACTTTTAAAAAGCATTGGATAACACCTGAGAAGGGGTTATTTCATAGTGCTGCATCTGAAAACATGCCAATGCTTTTTCAGTCTACTTGCATGGCATGAAGACATGCCATATAGATTAAAATACTACAGAAGGTTCAACTTAAACAAATAAAGACCATAAAATAAAACACTTGAACTCTGCCTTTAAACCATTCATTAAAACAATACATATCAACCATGCCTTCTCCATTAGATGTAGGGCATGTGACAGGACACCGCCAGAGTTTGAAGTTTTACACATAGCAAAAAAAGAAATAAAGAATGGTCCTTGGCAGGGAGGTGTTTCACATATTTTTAGCAACATGGTTGAGCCCTAATCTCGTGCAATCATTTCACAGGCTGTTCTTTGTACCTGTTCAGTATTGAGCCAAGCTGAAAAGCAATGATTCTTACAGTGGTTATAGCAGGATAAATTAATTCCTGGTGGGAATTTGGGTTCAAGCCACAAAGCACAGGAAAGCAAAAAGGTGTCCACTTTCACTCAATGGCACTTTCCTGCACTCAGAACAGTCCTGTGACAGAGTTAAACCATCAGGAATTTAAGTTTTCCAGTTGCAATCCCAGTTACAGTCCAGCAATTCTACATCACTGCAAAGCCGTGAATACTGGATGGCACTTGAAATCCTGTCCAGCTCATGACCCTTCCCCTAATGGGAAGTCAGCCAGTGCCTTTATTTGAGTCTGTTCCAATGCCCAGACCTTTACATTATTTTTCTTCTGAATGGGTACAGACCCCTTAGAAATTGTAAGAAGATATATAACATATATGGGTTTGCTATATTGGTCATCATTTCAGGACACCCTGAGAAGCACATATACATTCATACACACATGAACACTCCACAAATGATTGAAAATTATGTGTCTTTTTTTCTAAAATAAAGAACTCTTCTGTGTCTCTAGCAATATCCATTCACAAAGCAGTGGATTAAGGATGATCCGTCTTTTCAGGCTTGTCTTGCTTTAGATTGCTGATTGCTGAAAGCTCAGGATATGTGAGCTTAATTCCAGTTTGCTTTCCTTTCTGAAAGGAGCTAACATTCCTGCTGGCATCTTGGGTGGTCTAAAGCTCCTTTGGGTGTCATACCATGAGCTCCTGAGATACAGCTGCAGTTTAGGTATTATTGTATATTATTTATTATATATATTTATTATTTTATTATTATCTATGCACAAGCCACTGTACAGCATACAGTAGCTGCAGAGGTATCTTAGAGATTAGGCTGTGGAAGTAATAATAGAACATTTTCAAGCTTCAGAATACTGACAGTTTTGGATGGGTTGTATCTTATAAGTACTCTCAGTAGATTTACTGAGTGAATTCTTAGTTGCTTGTAGCTGGCCATTGTTTGTGCATCTGTCCTTAGTAAGGACTCTAAACCCTACTGAACTCACTGGGAATCTGGCTGATGACAGAACAGATGGATTAGACCCTCAATTTTCAATAAAAACAATTATAAAAGAAAATGAAATATAAACAAAAAAAATATAAAGCTTACCAAATTTGCGTTATAAATACCTGCCATGGATGGAGAATGTGACAGTTTTGGCCCATATGAATATACTTTATGCTTACTTACCCATTCTTTTCGTCTGTTTCAGCTACTTCAGTGTGATTGCAAGGTGCAGAGCTGCAAGGGATTAAAAAGCACAATAGAAGGGACACCTGCAGTTTCTCATCAATTTTTATAGACAGTAATATCCTTTTGAGTAGGCTATTTTAACAATCTTGATAAAACTTTATATTCCTTTTACAGGAAGCTCCACAGACCGCTGACAATGCTGAATTCTATTGGACATAGCCGAGATAAAAAGTACGCTGTTGCTTGCTGTGCAAAATGAGCCACATGTTTTCTCTGTTATAGCACCAGGGTTCCCAGAAGCAATATTGTTAGCCATATGCTATAAAAAAGTTTTGCACACTCTATTTCAAAGGCATAGAGTAAGACCGTATAGATTTTTTTTTTGTAAACTCTGTGGGAGTTCTCTTTTTGCAGTCCCAATGAAATGGGGCAGCCGGGATAAAACACTGAAATTCTGAAATTCTGCAATGTGAAATCAAACTACAGAGAAGAGAACAGTTTGTCTTAAATTCAGGCGGATCTTTTCCACGTGGGAGTGATTTCACTTGCCTTAACTGTAGAGAGTGCAAGAGAACTTGATAGAGTAGTTACTAATGCTCTGATTTGCTTTATTTGCGCTCTACATTCTTCCATTTATTTCATTCTGATCCCTCTACACTTTTGATATTCACAGCCAGGAAACAGGTAAATATAGAAAATACACAAGATAATGCAAAGAGGTAGAGGAGAAAGAAAAGCAGAAACCGTGGAGAAAGTAACTCATGCATCCTACTGTTAGCCTACCCACAGGAAAGTCACTGTAAGGGTGATGTGGTTTGTTACTAGGGAAGCAGAAGCTCATTTCTCTAACTCAAGGCAGGAGAAAGCTGTCACTGGAGCTTGGACAAAACCGGATATAGTGTGTTGATTTCTTGTAGCTTTTAGTTGAGCCAGTAGAATTCTGGGCCTGAGCTCAGTTTCCTCACGTACCTACTGACAATGACAAGGCACAAAGAGGTCACCTTGAGCACAGCCCTGGTTTCATCATCATCTTAGACACCTTAAGACACCTATGCAGGCTGAGACCTGGTTGGAGAGGTGCTGTGTCCTCTCCCAGGGGCTTTTTCTTTCTTGTACACAACTTCTATGCTGACGTGGAGGTTTTTGTGATTGTGTGCTGCACCCAGTCAGGGAATTGATTTTCTATTTTAGGGAAAAAATATGGTGGAAAGTAGCAGAGAATGTTGTGGTTGTCATAATCAGATGAGGACACTGTTTATGAGGCTGAAATTGTTCTGGTTTCTAGATGTTTTTGATGATTCCCATTCACATCACAATGTCCAAATATTAGAGGCTTCTGAGTAGACAGCTGGCTAAAGTGTGGAGAACAGCAAGGAAGACATAGAAGTACATAGGAAATTGATAGAAAAAGTAAGCAAGAGGAAGGAAAATGCAGCTAAAATAAGCATGGGGTGAAGAGGGAGGAAACAATATGAAGCCATGAGTAGATAACAGAAGGCCTCAAGAGAAAATAGGAAGAATAATACCAGCAGAAAAATGGCAGGAAAAATGGCAAATGCCAAAAAACAAAGGCAAAAGGTCGCTGTTGAGAAATTTCTGAGTGACTGTAAGCAAAAGCACACAAGCATGAAAACTGGAGATAGTGATGAAAGCATGTTATGGCTGATGTCTGTCAAACTGTGATTTTTTTGTATCCATGTTATCACAATAGAGGGAAATGAATGGTGTTCTACCGGTAGCATCTACGTACCATCATTTTTTTCTTTTAACTCTATTTCCTTTATGTACTTCAAAGATCTATAATTAGCTTTTGACAGGGTCAGCATCTCTCAGACTGCAACATTATTTGAACAACCAGCCCACTTCACAATCCCCACCTCAACGAGTATTTGATGTAGTCATGAAGTCTGCAAACTTCAGGCCTTGCTGACGAGACCGTGTGACACTCCTGGAAATATGAGCCCCATTTATGAACTGCTAGGAGAAGGTTAAAATGCTATCTTGGGCCTTGGGGTAATTAAGGGGTAGGATGGGCACTCAATACTATAAACTTCACATCCAAACATCTACATACTGAGGAAACCAAGCAGGAAAATCGGATCTCAGGAGCGTGAGAGAGAATGTATGTCTTCTCCCAGACTGTCTTACTCTGCCTTGACAGGGGTATTTCCATCTCAGCCCTGGAAAGTGGCTTTGCAGCATCTCACAGTCATTTATCTCACCCTCTACTGACCCATCCAACATCACCATTGCCTTTATTTGTGACTGTACTACCCCGCCTTTGAATTTGAGACACAGCAAGAACAACCACAATAAAATGTTCTAACCACCACTGGGGAAGAAAGTTTTGTAAGAGGTGAACAAGACAGATGAAGGCACATAAGGGGCTAATGTGGCAGAAGGTAAGATTTTATTGAAGTCATGTCACCATTTACAGGAATAATAACTCAGTTGCAAGTTACACTTCTATGTGAGTATTTACCATCATCCAACCACCACCAGAATGGGACTGAGCAAGTACTGGAAGTGGTCAACTTGGGAGAAGAGGAAGTAAAGGGAAAAATTTCCAGTCTATAGAAAGCTTTACATAAAGTAAAGCTGACAGCATGCTAACTTGAAATTTGACCAGGAAAGGAGAGTGAACTCACTTACAATTTCAAAAAGTACTGTAAAACTTTTGATAACCACAGGTGGCAAGATACTAATTTTTTACATCATATACACTCTGGATGCCTTCATCTTTTATATAGCATTTATCATCATTATATCCGCGTGCTGACATCTAAGAGGCAGTTGTATTTTCCCTGAGAGGGATAAGAAAAACTGAAGGAAATCCAAGAGTTTTTGAAAGGGAGTCGTGGCAGTGAGCTGGCTCATTTGAATGAGCACGCCTTGCAGCACACAGATCTGCTTCTGTAGCAAGCACAAACACTTAAAACTGTATCTCAATGAGAGTCTGAAGTGCTTCTTTCCCATTGCAAGCAAAACTGAAGTAGTTAAGTGGTTGATGGACTTAGCTATCTTTCCTTTTCTTTTTTTTTTTTTCAGATTCAAGCTTTACCATCCAGCCAGTTTCCTCCAGGTCTGCTATCAGCAATAAGTATAAACCAGCCAAGGTAGGATGCTTCACATTCACCTTGCCTGGAGGCACAGACTGCTTCATACTTGTTGGGGACATGGCCTTCTCCGTGGGGCTGCCTTGGCAGCACACCCCTGGGAAAGAAGTGCACGAGCTGGGCTGTGCTAGGTGTAGCCAAAGGGTTTACCCTGCTGCCTGTGGTGAGGCACAGAACACATCACTCTCATCAGAAGAAAAATAAGGTGTGGGGAAGAGACACACATGTCGACTGGCCGCTTGACACATGGCTGGAAGCTGCAATGACATCAGCCTTTGCTCCCAAGAATTATGTAGGTGACAGATGTTGGATATGGATGTAGATTTCCCAAGGGAGAAAAAAAAAATGGTGAAAGAAACAGAGATCACAGCAAAGTAATTAAAACCATGGGGCCATACAGCAACATCTCAGATTAAAATGCTTGTGGAAACTAGCTATTTCCATAGGGGAGAAGTGAGATGGATGGAGCCTGGTATTGCAGCAAGAATCTAAGGCAACATTAATAATTTAGAAAAGACACCAGTGAAGCCTAGCTTGCACCACATGATGAGATGCTCTGCAGTCTTTAAAAAGTAAATTTTCAGCACAGCCAACTAAAAGTGTAACCGCTTAGTCATGTGTCACCCTGAAAATACAGCCTGCATATGTTAATACTTGAATGTGTGGATAGAAGTGCCTATGTCAGGACTCAAATATAGTATCTATGCTAGAAAATATGGAGAAAAAATGACAAATTCAAATTAACTTGAATCATAAGAACATGCAAAAGTTAACTCAAGCTCTGGTTAGTGGCGAAGTTCAGTGTCTGATTTGCTATGAGCCTTTGATAATGTTTGTTACCCAACAGTTAAGAGTGATTGCTGAATGGAGACAGGACGATTCACAACAGGCGTTACACCTCTGCTCCTCTCCCTGCGCTCCTCCATCCTTAATTACTAGAGTTGGTGTGGTCCTGATGGTGCGTGTCCTGTAGAGCTGTCACATTTTCCCCATTAGTGGTATTCTTCAATCTTTCCCATGATTTATCTAACTTATGTAGTATCCATTGGCAGTGTGTTACTGCAAAGCAGGATACTAAAGGGCGCTGACTGGGGTAGCAGTGAAACTTCCAGAAAAAGCTTACATGTTAAACAGTTCAAGCTTTTATGAAAATTCACAGGGCTCCAGACTACACTGACATCTGCAGATTTTTAGTATCTTATGATAAGCTAAACTTCAGTTTACAGAGTTTTGTTTTTGTTTTTGTTTTTTTTTAAGACTTGAAAAGTAGCTGGTGATTTCCAGTAACTATTCAAACTTCCTGCAAGACTAAATATAGCCTCATAGGATCTGGGTGGAGTGCGTGTGTGTGAGAGAGAGGGCAGGAGTGAGAGAAAAGTATAAATAAACTCTGGACTGCTGTTGAAGGCTCAAAAATTTAGAAGAACCATATGCTGACTTTCTCATAGCAGCAAAAATTAAACTACAGATGACCTCATATTTGTGAGGTTTAAAAAAATAAATGGGATTCATAGTTCTCCTATCCTATCTGAACACCACAAAAAGTGAAACAATAACAACACATCCAGCTCCTTCCACTGTTTCAGTCGTACAATGCCCCTCCTGCTGCAAACACTACATCCCGGGAGCGCTTTGTGATGGCTCTGTGCACAGAGCATCAGCAGCTGGTCTGCAGTCCTTGGGATGCTTTTGTCCTTAGGCAGCATGATGTTGCCTCTCCCAGCACCTGGGAGAGGAGGAGGATGCTAATGACTACAACTCTTACTGGTACAAATCTTAAGAACAAACAGACATTGCTTCCACATCCCTGTGACTAATGGATGGAATATTAATGCACGCTGGTATGATTGGATATTTTATTATCCTTGACACAACATTAATTATTGCTTTTCCTACCAGGGCTGCAAATGGAGTTGTTGATTATGTACAAGGTGTTGTCCATTCTGGTCACTTTAAACTGTCCAGGAGAAGCCATTATATCCCCTCTTATACTCAGCATTTTGTGGTCCCCTTCACCTCACCAAAGAAATTGGGACCATCTGATTGCAACCCTACACAAACTTAAGGGAAGCTGAGACTAGGAAGGGGTGAGAAGTCTTCTATTGAGTGTTTGTTTATGGTCTCCATTTGTTTTCTCAGTACCCAAATCAATACTCAGAAGTTGGAGTTAATAGACAACAGATTAAAGGAAGTAAAAATTGCTGCTATGAGTCAGCTCTTCACCAGCCATGGGAGGAATGCCTCTGACTGTGCTGGAGACAGAGACCTTGTTGGTGCTGGAAAGAGGGCCTGCAACAGATCCCCATGGCAGGGCTGTCACCTACACAGCCAGTTTGTGGACACCACAAGAGGTGACATTGCAGCTGGGAGGAGGAGGACTAGCCAAGAGAAACCTGTGGGGCGTGACCAAGCCCTGAGGGATGATGCAACTCAAAGGCCCTCAAATTTTGTGTCCCACCCAATGCTACTCCAGTGCAAAACCTGCCAAGCAAGCATAAAAAGTTGCTTTATCCATTTTTGAACTGAAATTAATTTAACAGGTTCATTAAAATTTTGGGGGGTAATTCCATTTCTAACATTTGCTGAGCAGATCCAAATATGGGTATCAGTGAAAGAGCAAATGAAAGTAACACCAGACTTGCTGGTTCCTTTCCCTAGTTTTATTCTACTTTGTACTTGTAAGATTATATTTACATTTGCTCACTAACCAAAATACAGATTTTTAAAAGAAAAATGCAGCATTGTCTGAAGTTCATCTGAAAAGAATTCTGGGAGAGATGATTACAAAACCCTCAAGTTGAAAAGCTTTATAGTCAAGCACTGACCACAAAGCCTGCTGTCCAAATTCTGATCTCAGAGCAGCATAAATCTAGTGTAATACCCATGGTTTTGGTGGAGCTACTCCAGTTTTACACAGCAGTAACTGGGAATTGAACTTGGAACCTTGCCTTTAATTTTGTCCAAAAATGTGAAAGTAGAAAAAAAGTTTGCTTTGGACATGGAGTCCCACAGGAATTCAGAGGGCCATCACATGGAATCATTTTCCCATTTGCTCCCCATGTCTTCCCACAAAAAAAAATGTAACTCACAAAACCCTCAGTGTTTTGTCAGCTCAGCTAGAAAGGGAAAAATAAAGCATCGTTTGCCTGACATACACATACAGAGATTAAACATAGGTGTGAAGTATTCGTAGTATGAGACATTTGATAACCTTCTTTACAGTCATACTGTGAAGATGAATTAGTTATTGTCAAAGGCTTTTTAAATGTGCAGGTGAGGTATGACAGCTATCACATTAATAATCATCATAAAAGGTCTTTAAGTTAATAGCAGAGCTCTGGGTACGTGCTCTTTGATCTTTGCTGAGATTGAGGGCTCAGGTTTCGATTGCAGCATGAAGGCACCGTGCTGAGTGAATCTGTGGTGAACATCTAGTACCCAGGATGTGGTTAGAGGCCTCAGCATCCTTCAGAGTGGTGTGTTTAGTGTGAGGGCTTGTCTGCATAGGGACTTAGCCCTGATTAACTCCATGTGTGTACACTCCTATTCCAGAATAGTGGGTGGAGAGCAAGGCCTTAGGCTGGAGAAGCATTGTCTCCCTCTCAGTATTATCCTTGGCCATGACCCCAGTGATGGGTCTACACATCTGCTGAGGAAGCTGAGGACAGTCTGGCAAGTGAACATAAGGATCGCCTTCCCAGGCAAGTAGAAAGGACCCATAGGCTAGGGTGCTCTCTGAAACAAAAGCCCGGCATGATTGCTTTTACATACAGCAGTATGGCAGGCTTCCCCAAATTGCTGTGCATGAGAAGGAAAATTGGAACCAGCTGTGTCAACATGTGCCATAAATAGAATACATTTTTCAGGAAAACAGCCAGCAAAAGTAGAATATAATAATCCACAGCTCAGTATTTGTATATTACTAATGCCAGAATAAGGTATCAGAAGGAACCATGTAAGAGGATTATTCCTATTAGAAGAACAAAGCATTAAGAGGGATGTTGACTGTGGTATTAGGGCAGTATAAGCCTTGACAAAGAAAGAGGAGGTCTGTGACAACAGATGAAAATTCAAGAGCAACATTAGGGTTATTGGGAATAGCTTGAATCAATATAGCCTTGAAGTGTTTAGCTGGGAATCCACCCACTGTGGCATGTAGCCAAGATGAGCGTATAAACTTCAAAATCCTTTAAGGAAGCAGTTTATAAAACTGAATGAAAAAGAGACTAAAGTGTTTTATTAGAAGCTCTTCTGCGGGACTGTGGAATCTAGATGGTGGACCCCAGAGGAAAGATGCAGCCCAGCCCAATACGTAGGCGCGCTAGCACGACCGTTCGGCGGTAACCTTCCTGGGTTTAGTTTTTGCAGCAAGCATTGCTGGGTGCTTTCATCTTTCTTATCAGAGGGCTACCTGGTTGTGCAGCTGAGCACGCCTTACAACAGTTGTGTGGTCTTACTACAGGAGTGGTTGCTGCAGAAGAAGGAAATGAAGGGGAAGGCCATGGCATTTCGAGAGGGTCTTTGCTTGTCTGTTCAGGATACTGAGCTCTACACATCCATATTTTTTTTCCTTTCCAGTGCTGCAGAGTGACACGTAGACAAAACAAATAGACTGTTTCATTGAGGTGTTTTCATAGGGGATAAGATTTCTCTTTCCTCTACGCACACTAGAGAAATTGGCTCTGCTTAAAAAAATCAGGCGAGCAGGGGATTTCTGAGCCAGCCTTACTCTTCTTTCTGAAGTAATTTTATCACCTCTGTGCATGCAAATCTCGAAAGAGGTTGCTGCTGTCTGTAAATAGATTGGCTTTATTGTTTTGCTGAGCAGCAGGAGAGGAATGTGGATTTACAGCGAAGGCGGGGAGCGGGCAGCCAGCCCAGCGGTGCGGTGCCGCAGCTCACTGACAGCACGGCCCGGTTTCTTACATCTCTTGGGGCAGGCTTGAGTAGCTCTTTCATTTGGTAGAGTAGCACACAGTATTGCCCAGTGGTAAAGATAATCATAAGCTGTGCTGGATTTGCTAGACTGTGATTAGAGGTAGTCAAATAATTATTCATTTTAAGCAATTCATGTTATTACACATCTAACTCTGCCTGGAAATTAAGCACATACAAAAGGTGATTTCAGTTACCTGTTCCTCCCTTGAAGCTGTTTTGCTAATATAGTGTGTGTAGACATTTTAGTGCCTAGTTTTGATTAGTCTATGCAAAATTTTGCTATTTATGATTGCTTTTGACACTGTCAAACGCACATGGTGTCATTTCAATTCACTCTGTTCACGTGTGTGTGTGGGGCTCTGAGCTCCAGCAGCTGAAGTCAGACCTTTGTCATTGGGCCTGTGCGTCCATGGGGCCAGCAACTGGGCCAAGTCAGCATACGCAGGTAAGTGTGGGATCGTGAGCGAGTATCAAGCAGGACTCACTGGTGAGTAGGTCAAATAGTAGGCCTGGGAGCCACTCTGGGACAAGTTTCTCCTTCTAGTTACTGGAGCATTTGCAAAGGCTTTCATCTGATATTATCAGATCTGGTTCATATTTATAATGCTGTAGTCAAGAAGGTGACTTATTTCCAATTTTTTCTTCATGGAGAAATTATTGATGTATACTGCTATCAGGCAATTGATAGGATGAGAGGTAATGGTTTTAAACTGAAAAAAGATAGATTTAGATTAGATATTAGGAAGACATTCTTTCCTGTGAGGGTGGTGGAACACTGGAACAGGTTGCCCAGGGAAGTTGTGGATGCCCCATCCCTGTAGGTGTTCAAGGCCAGGCTGGATGGGGCTTTGAGCAACCTGGTCTAGTGAGCGGTTTCCCTGCCCATGGCGGGGGGGTTGGAACTAGGTGATCTTTAAGGTCCTTTCCAACCCAAACCATTCTGTGATTCTATGAATTAATACACCATTCCAACAAGCAAAACATTTGATTTCACAAAAGAAGAGAGGTGCAAAAGAAATTGGGAACTTGTCTCTTGTTTATAAAAGATAGAGAAAATGCAGAGTTTTCTAAAGAATGATATTGAAGGTACTGGTACAATTAGCCTTACTAAAAAGTCCAAGTGGATGGTTTCACTAGGTCCTTCCTGTTCCTAAAGGAAGTTGGATTTGAGAGCTAAGTTTCTCCTGATCATCCTGTGGCTACTATTGCTACGTCTCAGAGATAGCAGAGCAAACAAGCACCTGCTGAAATCAGGTCAAGAGGCCTGAGGAATATTTTCTAGGTAAAAGAAAGAGAAAGCAAATTGATTACTGAACACTTAATGCTTTGTATTTTAAGACCTGATTTTTCAAAGCTTGATATAATTCTTTTGAATATCTGGTGACAACAGTTTATTCATAGTTGATTGAAATTATCTCAGCTTATACATGGTTTGAGCTAATGACCCTGTCTGTCACTATAGCAGTAGATGACAGAGTAGAACGAGGTAAGTTTAGGATTAATTTACCTATTTCCTAAGGTGGCCAAGATTAATTGCATCTAAAATGCATTTCTCTTCACTAGTGCTAGAAAGGAGCCCCCAGGTTATTTGCTCACCTGAAGACCTATTCATTGTAGGATCAAGTTAGGCAAAATGTTCCTTTATTTTTCATCTTGCCTCGGAAGAAGTTTGCTCTCCGTGCCCTGCTTTTAGTTAAGCTTATTAGGTAGCATGTACAGAATTTAGTAACATCTAAAGAGATGTCATAATGTAGATCACATTTTATGTTTTTGTTAGACTTTGGAAAAAATATACCAATACTGATTTATATGTTATACAATTTTTAAACTGTGTAGTTGTATGGATGTATTGGTCTTTTTCATTTTGCTCATCATACAAACTGAACTGCCTTTGCCAAGCTCTTTTGGAACCCCAAATATTTTTTTTTTAAAAGAGTCTTTTAGAGATTGCTATGACACCATATTTTAAATTGACATTTATAATTTTTCCTTGGGAGATTTTGAGCCTTTTTAGCCTGATTATCCTTTATTTCCTGGGAGACATTTTCTTTTGTGACCATAGCTGCTAGAAATTCTCCAGGCAAAATATTGAGTTTGCATAATATTAATTGGGCCATCTGCATTTGATTGATGAAACAATGGAACCCTTAAAGTAGCTATTATTTTGGTCTGACTGTATTTAATATTTTACTGTGGCAATTCCCAGTGTGAAGTAATGAATATGCTTCTGAAACACTTGGCCTGTATTCTGTGCTTTAGATGGTGCACAGAGAAACATCTTGTTCATAACAAGGGGACACATCAAGAGAGGCTCACACTAATCATGGCCAGAATATATTTACAATGTAATAACAAAAATAATCCTAGAGAGAAGAATGGATATCATCCAATGCTCTTTGAAAGCTCCCATCTTGTGATGCACTTAGGTATGCGAGTGTTTCACACAGTCATCAGAGCAGTATCTAGCACCAGATTCGAGGCTGATGTCTCCCAAGTATGAGCTGTGTCAATCTTGGCAGTTCAGCAGAATGGCTTTAAACTGGAAGAGGGCAGGTTCAGATTAAACATTAGGAAGAAGTTTTTCACTTTGAGGGTGGTAAGGCACTGGCACAGGTTGCCCAGAGAGGTTGTTGAGGCCCCATCCCTGGAGGTGTTCAAGGCCAGGCTGGATGTGGCCTTGGGCAACCTGGTCTAGTGAGAGGTGTCCCTGCCTATGGCAGGGGGTTGGAACTCATTGATCTTCAAGGTCCTTTCCAACCTAAACCATTCTATGATTCTATGCCTGGGGATACCTGGATCAGCCATGGCTAGGTGTATCTGCAAAGCTTCCAAGCGAGATGGTGGCTTGTTTCTGATCGAAAGATGAGGGTTATATTTTTTCACGTGTTTGTAAGGAATTATCTTCAGTAACAGCAGTTAGTTCAGTGTTGCCCAAAATATACACAGTAACAGTAGAATCATCCCAGAGAACCTCTTTAATTTCCTTCTACACCACCCAAGCCACTGCTTACAAGGTGGTACCATAGGCTTGCAGCATAAGCAGGTTTTAGTTAAACCTGACCTAAGCTTCACACACTAATGGGTTGGTTATTCCATGCTTTATGTTCATGAGAAGGACACAGTATTGGTTTCTGTGACTGAGGAAGCCAGGGCTGGAGTCGTCATGCTCCGAGACCTCTTACAGTCAAGCTTCTGCAAAGCTTTTAAAACATGTCACTATCCTACACATTCGATTCACGGCGGATCTGTATTTCTTGCTGGAGTTTTGAAAGCTGCACAGTTTTCTTTTCAGAAATGTAACTGTAGCAATTTCCAAGGAAAGCATTTGCTCCTATAGCTCAGCAGAAAAATGAGACAGTGGTACCCAAGGTTTGTACATGTCTTCCAAGCAGTGTCTGTATTAGCAATTTGACTTGAAGAGGCTTTGTTTCTCTGTTTACCAACTTCTGAATGCATTACACCAGTGAAGACACGTGGAGAGCTACCATACGGCTCCGGTCACTCAGCTCATGCACTCAGTTCACCCTGCAGGAATTTGGGGCATTGCAAGAAATAAGCCATTGCTCAGAGAGGGACAGCAAAGACTGAATACAAAAAGTACTTTGCTAGAATACGTTGTCCTTTGTTACTTTTTTATTGTTTGTTTCTTTCTTTTTAACCAAAAGTACTTAATATTCTCTAATGGTCTTTCAAATGACCTGAGTTTTGCGCTCAGCTTTGGAATTCAATAAAAAGCAAATGGAAAATTTTTGACTTGAAAAATTCTTTGACTTGTTTATTGGTTATAACTAGTAAAAAAGAACATATTAACTTGAGTGTATGGCTGCATTTGCCACACTTGAGTGACAGCTCTGTTTTCAGTGTTTTGCTGTCTGATGGACTGGGACTGTTGCTGGCTAGCATTAGTTATGTTTCAGGACATCAAGGCACTACATTTTTCCTAGAATTTGTTAGAATGTCTGAGAAGCCAGGAGGTATAGTACCAACAAGGGTTGATAGGCTACATCTAATTCACCCAGTTGGACAATTCAGCTCCCACAGATAGGATAAGGGACACAACAGCGAGCAGTCAGAGCTGAGTCTTACCCAGCGGAAGCCTAAAATTATAGTTCTGCAGACGTGTCATAAGAATTATGGATTTACTTGCATAAAAAATCACCCTACAAAGGAGGAAAAATATTCCACTGTTTGGTTAGTTGCCCATATTGCCCAGTGCATTTCTAAGATACGCTGGTGGAGAAGAGGCACCACATCCTTTACTGCACACTATGTGTATCCTCCGTAAAGAGCACCCTGTCACCAGCTGATGGATGTGGTCTTCCCATTACCTGCATCTCTCTCAGTAACTTGCCTTCATCTTTCCAGTCACAACATCACTCTTCCCTGAGCGTATACCCTGATGAGTCATTAGCAGAGAAAGTTTCAGGAACATTAATCAACAGAACTTAAAAAAAAAATGCCTTTACATTTGATCTGTGAAATCATCTTTTCAATAACACATACAATGTATCAATTTACCTTAATACCTTAGTAATTCTCAGCCACAGCGTTTTAGGTCTGTTTCAATTATTGTGTTCTCAATCCTGAGCATTAGAAATAACTTGGTTATTCCCCCCACCCCCTGTGTTGTCTATTCATAATGGCTGAAACTTAGCTTAAGTTTTTCAGTTCCCAAAGATCAGGTTTAGCCATGAATTAAAAGACTGGCACTGGATCTGAACTTTCATACAGCTCAGAACACTCAGACAGGTCTCATGGTTCAAGAATATCCTCAGATAAAATCGACCTTTGACCAAGCAAAGCCTCACCGGCTATTTCCTAGTTCTAGCACATGATCAGGTGGCCATCAAAATACAAGGGTGAAACTGATAAACACTAGAAATTTGGAAGCTCAGCTGTCTTAGAATGAAGTAGAATTAGTCTTGCTGTTTCTGGCGTAGAACGGGAAGAGTCATATCTTTTCCTTTCTCCTGTTGTTCCTTTCCGACATTATTGTAATACCTGAGGTTCCCAGAAATGTTATGAATGCTCCCATGCTATAGCTGTGTGTGGTGGGGAAGTGTCACAATTTCCGTTTTACAGGTGGAGGCTACAGCACAGAGGTTCAGGGGAACAGCCAGCATCATAGACATAAAGTTTGTTTGGGAGTTTGGAACTCAAACTTTGTGTCCAGGAATAACTTATGCTAAGATATAGCTTTTTTCATATAACTTTTATACTAGCTGCTCAGGACAGACGTATCATTCTTCGATAATGCTGGCTTCTTAACTGATCACAAAGGTACAGAGCGGCTGTGGAGAGCGGTCTCTCTCTAGTGTTTAAGCCACGCCACTTTTTCCCTACTTCAAGTATTGTATGTGGAACCTGCCCTGAAAAAAAAACCCTCACATTCCTTAGCAGAACAATATGAGCCAAGATGACAAAGCAGAAAAACTCTCTGTAGCTAGTTAAAATGAAAGAGCAAGAGTTTTAAAAGCTTTAATTAAAAGAGAGCAATCTTCAATATTACAAATAAATTTAATTTCACCCTATGTTTTTCAGGTAAATGCAGATGGCAAGGGAAAGGGAAGTGAAATTCAAAACAGTCCTCAGAAAGTGTTTTTCTTAAGAAGAAGACTCAACAAAACTAAAAACCACAGAAGAAACTCTTCACAGAATTAAAAAATGGGCTTACTGATGAAACAGATGAAACTGTATTCTTAAACGTTTTATGAATATTAGCATATCAAAATGTATGTATGGAAGAGAATTTTTTCAATACTCATCCAATAATACAAAGCTTTATTACTATCCTACAAAAAAGGAAATTATAGAAAAGGCAGAGCAAGGCCCTTCTCACAAGTGTATTGCCAGAGGACAAGAGGCAAAAGGCACATATCCAACTGGATTTAATGAAAAAAATACCTGATTAAGCGTTCCCAGAAAGGCCATGGAATTTATCTCCTTGGAGAGTGTTAAAACTCAACTGATAAAAACCTCAATAAACCTGCACTAACTTCAAAGTTGGCCCTGTGTTGAGTTGAGGGATGGACTAGCTGAGCTCGAGAGGTCCCTTCCAACCTGAAGTACTCAGGGTTTCTGCAGGCAAATTCTATAATAGTCTGGTACAGGACTCTGGTATGTCTCTAATACAGAAACCAGAGGTCAAAAACCTGAAAAAATGGTGGAAGGGTAATACATGAGCACGTGCCCACTGTGTCATTGCAGTATACCCAACCCATTCAGTTTCTGTTGACTTATACAGCAAAAGAAATGTGAAATGCCTTAACTTAACCTTCTGGGAAAGAGACTTCAGCTAATTATTGCGATCTTTGGTGTTGGTATTTTGAGAGCTATTGGACTATTTGGACAAGTGGTTTGAATGACAAAATATGTTCTTATTAGACAGTTCAGCTTCACAGTTAAATTCAAAGACCTCCAAATACTTCTGGTCTTTCTGAATGCATACATCATCCACTTGAAGAAAGACCTGTTTCTTCTTAAAATGTGGGCCAAGTAACACAAGCATGTTAGATGAAGAGTCTCCCCCTCCGGTGTTACCCACAGCAGTGACCAAGCACTATCACACAACTCCACCACTGCAGGTCAGTGCTCAGCAGCAGCCAGCAGGATGGGTGCTGCCAGCACAGCACTGCTGGACTCCTCCTGCAAGCTGTCAAAGACTTTATGGAGGACAGATATCCCTGCCGAAGCAAAAGTTTGTGGATAGAATTTCAAACACTTAGAATTTTGATGCTTTTTCAGCCTCTGCAGAAAAGTTTCCCATAGTGATTTCAACAGGCAGGAAACGCGCTCCCAGAAAGAGAAGTTGGTGGTTGTTGATCACACAAAATATAATGATGCTTGTGAGTCTTTTTGCAATTCCTGTAATGTAATTTATCAGCAGCTTAGAGGGCAACTTGGTGAAATGATAAGAGGAACCATTAATCACACACACATTACTTTACTATGGAAAGTTCCCAGACACCTCAGCTATGCGCTAATGTGGGATTACATATTTCATTTGGCCAAAAGCAGCCTGTTACACACCAACCCTGCACCGTGATTTCACAGTGACACCCATTATTTGAGGAAATAGTGGCGACAGGGAGGATCATGGATCCATGATCTAATAGTGATGACACCCTCATATTTTGCAGAATATTTTCTGTTAAGTATCCTTCAAAGCAATGAGAGCCAAAAACTGGTTGTTCCACTAAGGTCTAAATTGTCCCTCATTTAGTTGCAAAGTTATGTATGTACCACCTTCTATCCAGTACATAAAGATTTAAGAAACTGAGGATCTACCATATGTTATTGCAATGATCTATGTCTAATGATCAGGGTACAGACCCCCCTGGCAGGTGCTTTACAAACAGTAAAAAGTGATACCTGTCTGTAGTTTTTCATTCCTTTGAGGGCACTGGCATAAGGAAGCACAGCTGCCGATGGGTGCCATGATTTCAAATGCAACTGAATTTAGTGCAATCCATCCTTAAAGTACAAACCGCGACATCTTGCCTAAAATATCTCTCCAAATTGAGAAAACTCACTGGGAGTAATCAAGAGGAGTGTGCACTTTCAGAGATTTCCTTGCACCTGCATTAGGTTTAGCTAGCACATTTTAGCTTATTTAGACCCAAATGTGACTTAGGGCTTAATATAAGCCAATAGACTGAAGTAAGGATCCAGGCAGAGGCTTGGATATACCCCTGTGGTTACTGGATCTATGTCATCTTTGAAAAGTACAGGTTTCCTGCATGCAAAGCCTTCTCTGTGCCGTAGGGAGCTTGTGAGTTGCAGCGAACAGCAGAGGTGGCCATCACCAGGGAGGTATTTTTCTGCGTGTGAATTTCTTGTTAAACAGGAAGATAAGATTTTTCTTCAAAACCCCGTGAATGTTGTAATTCTTGATGAGAAAATTAAAGTTTTTTTACTCTATATTAGAGTTACTGTTTCGAGGAGAAAAAGCAATGTTGGTTTTAAATAATTTCTTTCCTTTGAGAGACAAAGAACTGAGAAAAGAAGGGAAACTATAAGGCAGAACAGCTTTTACCCTTTTTTGTCAACTTCAATTCAGAGACTGCTTTGTGTGCTTTTTTTACCTTTAATAATAAACATTTATGTTGTTGCACATTTTAAACATGTTTTCTAACAGGAATAGGAAGGAAATTGAGTTGGAAAGAGAAAAAAAGAGACAAGATTAGATCTTTTTCGTAATTTTTACTGATTTTTTTTTCTAGAATATTTGCACTATAGATCCTTTTGAATAATTACATTGGTTGTAAATATTTTATGAGAGAGAATCTCAGATGAAATCCTGTTGAAATATTCATTGGAAAGATTTCAACCAGCTATTACAAATAGCCTTTGGCTTTATACTTTTCATTATGGTCTGTTTTGTTATCTAATCAGCAAAAGCAGTGAAACAGATTCCATTTACTTACCAGGAATGCAAAGGGGAAATAATTCAGTGATGGGATGCAAAACACAAATGCAGCTTCGAAACACATCTACAAAAGTAACTGGCCAAAATCATGGTAATTATTTGTATTTTAAAAGGAAGGGGTTTAGCTCCTGTTACAGGTAACACTCACTTTCCCCTTAAAGGTCCCTTATCAATGTTTTTGGCAATACTCCCTTGCTGTTCACCAGCACATCCATGGAAGCATGTTTCGGCAGGCTGAGGAATATATGCTGCATATGTTCCCTGCTTCCTGCCTTTGTTATGCTTAAAGCTAAATGGCTGCTGGACTCCTTCCAACCACAGCACGCTGTGGCGCACTGGCAGTGCTTGAAGAATTTGGTTTAAAAGCCAGAAAATCTGGAAGTGATGACAGGCACCTGTTTAGAGGCAGCCAGATCTGACACTCAGACTCACCAGTACCACAGCCTTTTCAGGGAAGGACTTTCAGGCCTTAGTTGAGCAGTCAATCACAGTTTAGCAAAATCTTTCCCTTGAGTGTACACTTGAGCACCTTGCTGGGTAGTAAACACTTCAATGAGTGCTTCAAATTTGTGATAAAATATTCACATTTCAAACAGATATTTCAGATAGATTCACATTCAGATAGATATAGATATATTCAGACAGAATATTCTTCCTTATTATCAGTGTGATTAATGAATCAGGGATAGAATATGCTGTAACACGAATGATCCCTGAAGGAACCGACAGGCTTGCAGGAAACCAGTAAGGGGAAGTGTGTCTCAGCTCTAAGCTATGCATGACATTTCCCTCTGAATTAAATAGCTGAAAGTGTGCTTAGAAGGGTTTTCCTTGGGGAATTTTATGAATAAAAATGAAGGTCCTAAGCAGCTTATCTTAAAAGTAAAATACTCTGACCTGAACAGGAAGAAATAGTATTTACATTTACTTCTTTAGATTTGACACTCTAGTGCTTATTGACTGACTTCACTGGGAATTTTATTCAGCTTTAAACTGCAGGAAGACAATTTCACAGTTAGCACTAAACATTTTGGAGATGATAGGTAATGGTTATTTCCTACCTCTGTACAAAATCCTTTTGAAGTCAGTCCTTCTCTCCATTATCATCTTAAAGCTTTTCCTCTGAGATATTAAGCATTTTCTTGGAGGGGCAGGCCTGTAGTTCTTCAGAGAGAATAAGGATTTTAGTTCTGTAACTGAAGTGCATCCACATTTGAAGCTGGATTCTTGGATGCCATTAAAAGGAAAGTTAGGATGCAAGCACCGGCTACGTATTATGTTAGTAACCCTTATTTCTGCACCATTGATTTCATTCTGACAATAGCTGTCACAGTCAAACCAACTCATTACCTCACCCTTACACTGTCAGTGTAAAAATTCAGTCAGTAAAACCACAAAGTTTTAGTAAAAATATGGTCAATATGCCATTGTATGAAGAGTGAGAGTAGATCTTGCAGAGCAAAAGATGTTTTTTACGAAGTAACAGACAACTCTGTTCTAGAGAAAAAAAATATACAGCTAAATACAATAAATCAAACTACATTCCATCCATCTCTCTTTATAATGTATGTTTTTGTAATGCTCCAAAATACACAGCAACTGTAAAGTTAATCTAGGAGGAAACTAAACACCCTCCACGTATGTTTACTGCAGCTTGTTACCCAATATTCTGTCCTTGAAGAATGCTTTTTGGAAAGCACAAGACTTTGTAACAATGCCTTATATTAATTTCTGCAGTGGTGGAATTTAAATCCCAAAGAAATACGTTGGAAAACACTCAGTGCTGTTTGCTTCACGTAGCCACGCCGCCAAGAGAAGAAACGTGAGCATCTACTTGTTGTCATGCAGAATGTTATGGTCTGTGCATGAACCTCACTGGAAAAGCAAAACCCATGGCAATGAAGCAGGGCAAGACAGAATGAAATCTGACTCAAGGAGCTTGTATTCGTTGGCAAGATGTTGAGGTGGATGGTTTGCCAAAGCTCGTGTGACTGGATGTTCCAGATTGGTCCCCAAACAGAGAGGGTAAGGACCTCAGTCAGGTCTTACAGCTAACAGTGACACCCCAACTGTGGGCTCCAGCAGAGGGCCAAGTATCGGCAGAGAAAATTCAACTACACACAGACACACACATGTGAGAACACACAGACACAACACTCTCTGGGTTCACAAGCACACTCGCCAGCTGGCACGGGGACCCTCACTCACCCCGTGTCTGGGGCACCTCCACCCCTGCTGTAGCTCCAGTAGCTGGCAGCAAACCCACTGCTGCTGGTCCCCTGCTGTGGCTAGCACCTGGTCCTTGCAGCCCTCGGATACACACAGGATAGATAGTGAGATTACGCAGAGAGACACTTAGGAAAGGATTAAATTATGGAAAAGAGGGGAGACTGCGGGAATCAGGAGCAGGGCTCAGACAAGCACGCTGGCAGCCCCGTTTTACACCCAACCAGCCCCTCAGTACCCCTTTCTGCCCACTGCCCACCCCCACTGCCTTCTTCCCCCACCCCTTCCTCTAAACATTCCTTAATAAATTTTGCATAGTCCCACAGCACCGTCTCAAATATCCCAAATCGTCGTGTTCCTCCTGTTTTCCTCTTTTTATCCATTACAAACTCCAGGATGGCGCTCTCCAGAGCTGTGACCAGAGTTTCTCAATGGCCCATCAATTGGTGACTGGAGACTTTTGATCTATGGCATTATCTCTCATCTATCAGGTTTGTATCTCTGTCTTTGTATCACTCCCAGCTTTATATTTTATCAAGTTTACATTGAAAAGGTCCTTAACTGGATAACCTTAATGAAGCTGATGCTCTCACCGTTCACATACCCTTACGTTACTTGAGGGGATTTGGTAAAGTTGTCTTTATTTGATTATTCTTCCTGCAGGTTGTTTTGCCCCAAATGGTCCTGTCTACCTCAAGGTCTAGTACGTGCAACAGGAATGGGAGGCAGAGATGGTGGAGTCAGAATTCAGTTATTGACAAGCTTGTATTTATCTAGCGGGAAAAGAGCACTCTTCATTGCACGTTTGCAGTACTGTGTGTAAAGCCACTTGATTAGGGGAAGGAAAAAAAAAGTATTTTCAGAAATTAATCTGCTGTCAGTTTTTCAGTGTTATGAAATCTCCAGGAACCAGGTGATCCAAATTTATTTAAACCAGACATAATTTTATCCACGTAACTGAGGCCAGAATCAGGATACTCTAACGCTGTAATGCTGCATACTCTCACAGCTGAAGTTTCTGGGATTACAGCTGCAAGCATCCTTCCGTTTCACCTCAAGAAGGGTACAACTTCAGCTACTGGAAATTAATCTCAACATTACACTGCTATTCTGTGGCAATGGAATGTTTCCATTGCCAGTCTAGAAAGAGTCCTATGATTTCCCTGTGCAACACATTATAAAATTCATTGTTAATGCATTATGAAAGTGAAGGCGGTGGATTGTAAATTATTGAACTTCTAATAGGAATACTGAGAGGAGGGAAAAGTGACTTGCTTTTACAAACAATGCAATTTGTGCTGTTAAAATGAGTCAATAAAAGCTACCAGACACATTAACTATCACACACAATCATCTGATATTTACTTTTGAATCTGATAAGGGGGTATCCCAGCAAATTATACAATGAGATTCCAAGTCACCTGTGAACGAGGAAAGGATACTGAAACTTTTGCTTAGAGTGCATCACAGAGAGCATATTGTCTCAAGACAGAGCAAAAGGACATACCCAGCGTTCAGTGATTTCCACGCCAGCTGCTGAGTCAATACTAGAATGAAGATCAGAAATTTTCATGGACTGTACTACTGTGGGTGATGCACACAGTGGGTCTGTATGAAACTCAGCCTCTAAAAAACACCACTGTATTTCCTGTTGTTCTTAAGGGGTGTAAAATAATGTCACATGTGCTGCTAACTGGGGTTTTCTCAAGCTGCTTGGCTTGGCTTTCACAATAATAACCTTGCAATTTATGTAAACAGGCATAATTTTGCACCACACCAGAGCAAGAAGTATTTGACTACTGCTTGCCAGCAACTCTGAAATATATAGAGTCTTATTTCTGGAGCTTGTAAAAAGTCTCTGAAACTAAACTATTTACAGGTACCCAACACTGGAACAGAAAAGTATTTACATTCCTAAATCATACTTAGTTTTCTATTATTCCTTTTATTATTTCAGGCTTCCAGAAGTTTCCTGCTGATAATTGCAGAAATGCCCTCCCCCCAGCACCAGGGCAGGCTGAGATTTTCAATAGCACTTGACATACAGCCACATATTCTCGTTTTTGCTACAAATACATGCTCTGGGTTTTAAGTGCTTGTTAAACACAGCCACAGTGACATTGTGGGGAAGCATCCCAGAACGACCTCTGCAAGCTTGAAACAAAGCATCCAGTATACAATAGGCATCAGTCAAAGTTTCCCAAAATAATGAGCACTGCACATAACACAAAGGATTTCTGTGGCTTGAATGCTGCCTTTTTACCAGGAATTGAGTTGGAAAAAGCTTGGCTTATTTATCAATAAAACATAAACATTGGGATGCTCTTGTGATCAACAACATGAATTACTCAAAGTAGATGATTGTAAAGATCAGTCCTAATTTTCTCTTCCCTGCCATCATGGAACAGCACCTCTAATATCAGCAATTATAACAATTTTGAAATGATGGGAGAAGAAACCCAGGATCAATATCATAGTCTGCCTTTTTATGCAGTGTCTTTTAAGATAGGAAATCACTTAATGGCTGTCTCCTGTCCTGGTTTCTGTTATCCCATAAATAATGTTGAAACAAGTGTGGCCTTGTTTTTTTGAAGTATCCCAACTTTTGCTGGCATTAACAGATTCAGACAAAAGGAAAAAATCCATAAAAATACTGTGCCTCGTTCTTCTCTCCCATTTCTTTGTTTTTAGTGATTCTGGACATGCTGATTTCACTGGACTAACTCTGGAGTTTGCCCTGACTCAGCCAAGCCCTCCAACACTTAACTTCAAGTTCACAGGAGTTCTCTTTCCTGTTCAACAACGCACTTCAGCACAATTTAAAAGTTAAGCACATGATTTAGTCCCACTGGAGTCCCAGGGACTGAATCATGTGCCCAAAATTTAACCACATGCTCGAATGTTTAGCTGAATAAGCACAGAGCAACTGAACCACAGCCTTAAGCTAGCACAAGGAGAAGTCTCACATCGGCATTTGAGATTTAATTAGGAAGAGGCAGGGCGTATTACTGCTGCTTTGGCTCTCCCATCCCACAGTGGCACTTTTCCAAGCAGAGCCCTTGAAAGATGGCTGGTGCCCAGGTCCCCAGGGACTGTTCTTACTCAGCTCCTGCAGCTCTGTGGCCACTCAACCAGGGCCATTGGCCAGGCTTGGGGGCATTTGCCTCCAGTGGGGGATCTTTCCACCTTACCATGCTCTGCTCCAGTCTCCTGTCATGCAAGAGCTCCTGGTGTGATTACCCAGGCTATGCTTTCACAGGGGGCTGTGCAAGCTCCAGTCAGTCCTCCCCTTTCCCAGACACTTTCAGGTAAACTTATTCCAGCCCCAGCATCTCTAAATATACCTCACTTCCACTTGCCTCACATGGGCAGTCCCACCTCTGCAGCCCCTTCTAAGGCAGTCTGCTGCCGTCCCAGGTCGGCGGTCCCCCCTCCTCCCCTCTCCTGTGCGCAGCCCTCCTCTTTCCATGTGCTCCCTCTCTCCCTGCAGGCAGGAGGCTCACCAGAGCCTCCATAGCACATTTTCCCCACCTCAGGGCTCAGTCTACACCCCATCCTTTCACTCCCCATACTGGGGTCTCACGCAGTCTGTATCACAGACTGCAGTCCCCCGTCGGGACCCTGGGCTCCCCCATGCCCAGGGCTATGCGCATTCACCTTCCTGTGGGGGGGAGGAGGGGGAAGGCAAGAAGTTATTAGGGTGTCAGACATGACAACCAAACCCTGGGAAGGACAAGCAGAGCGCTGGTGCATTGCAAAGCATCAGCAGGAGCCATGGACCAGCAATTTGATCTACAGACAACTTAGGGGTGCTCAGCGTTGTGAAACAGTTGGCACATGGGAAAACACGTGTCTCCCATTTCCCCCTGTTAGCACTCTGGATTTCCAGGAGAATCGGGGTGTCCGAGGCCCTGCTGCCTGCCCTCTACCCTGGGGGGGGGGGGGGGGGGCGGCAGGACCATGCTGCAGGCAGCAGGGCAGGCAGGTGGAAAGGGAGCGTGTCCAGCCTTCCCATGCTTGGCCAAAAGACAGCAACGCACGCGGGCAGATGTGTCACCTCACCAGCCCCGCAGACAGAGCACGGCTTCGTGCTTGGTGCCTCCCTGTAATTATGATTAAAGACACCAGGCACTATCTCCTCTCTCCTCCTCCTCAAGCCATTGCTCTGCCTAGCTTTTAGCGAGTTACCAGACAGTCTGCCTCCATCGGCAAGGAGCTACCTGCGGATTAACAGCCTCTGCTTCTCCAAAGACACACACACACCCCTTGCTGTAGCCCTGTTCTTTGCTGAAAGCTAGCCTGTATGTCACCGTTAACAGTGCGATTTCGAAAAAAAACCTTTCTGGGTTTGATCCAAGTGTATTGCAGACGGAGGTGGTTTTCCCCCAGCCAGCGTGGGAAGCTCTCATCCTGATGGCGCTGCGGTTTGAACATTTTGAAGTTAAACCAGCATGAATCGCTACATACACAGAAGTTGGGAGTGGCCTGGGTATAGCACCCATATCCCAGTCCGGGTGGGTTCAGCATTTGGTAGAATATTAGCTGTGGTGTGTCAGGTTTTTTAATTGTATGTGGGCAAAAGTTGATGTAATCCAGAGTAAGGAAACTATGTACAGAGCAAACTCAGTTATTTTTTTGTCACTGTATGCTTGACCTCTATAAATACAGTAACAAACTTTAAAGTGCTGTTTCTCAACATTGTTACAGTGGATTTTTTTACAGTTATGTCCAATTAAATAGGTAAATTTAACATTGAACTTGAGCACAGCCGGACTGGCAACCATTGTCCCTATGGAAAATTACTTCAGGACAAAGAGTCATGATGATTCATACGGAAGCCGCTTCCTTTTGCAATCAGCAAACATTCTGGCCAGCAAGGACCTTAGATCCATACAGCATGCCTTGCAGTCCTCATCCTTGCTGGAGACCCCATGGGTTCACCTGAGAAAGCACAGCAAAGGTCCTGTCTGGAGAAAGGTAGAGCACACCTGCATCCCACCCAGGTATAGGCCTGGGATGCAGCTGGGACACATCTCCAGGCATACAAGCACTCTAATTGCCACAGCACAGGCCTATAAAGAACCAAAGAATGGAGGAGAAGAGAAAACCCAGGAAAAGGATAGTGAAATGTAGGGTCACGGGGAGAGAGGAACAGTAAATAGATATGAAGTGTGGAGACACAGAGCCCAACTTGAGAGAGAACATCTCGCAGCCTTTTTCAGGTTGAAGCAGCAGCTGGCCTCGGGAAAGAACCACTCTTGGGAGAAAGAAACTATTTTAAACTGCCCTCGTGCTCCTGTCCTTTCACAGTGACTCACTCTGTTCTGCCTGCTTTCAGCTTCAAGGCCCAATTCTGTGCTAGGACATCGATTGAAAACATCTGGAGGCCCGTAAATACCTACTGACAGCATGTTCATCTTGGCTTCTACAGAAATTGGGGGTTGGGAAGTATTGAAGCATCCCAAACAATTCAAAACACAAACAGAAAAAGGAAAAAATAAAACTGAAATCACAAGGCTGATAGGAAGTGCAATGTGCAACGTCAGCACTGTGCTTGCCTGTTGGGCCAGCAGAGGTAAGGGAGTGCAAGTGACTTCTTTCATTGCCACAGTGGGAGTTTTTACTGAAACTGTGAATAGGGTATTTAGATCTGGACCCTAGAAAGTAGCTAAAGCAGTACTAACCAGAGAAAAATGAAGGCAAGAACTTAACACTGAGTAATGCTTTTCACAGTATTTATCTGAGTAGAAGACAATTTGAAGTTCAACTTCACATCATCTTGTACAGTAGAAGGTATTTTTCAGTTAAGTACTGCATGAAGCAACCTCAGCCACGTGGTTAGTTCCAGCCCAGAGCGTTTGTTCTGAAATAGTCTCCCATAGAAATGGTCGTGCATAAAGAGTCGAAGAAAGAGAATGCCAAAGAGCAAGAAAATAAATGCCCTGACTCTTATGGTCCAGCTGCCTTTGCGTGCAGTCAGCCGGTGTCGGCGGTTATACAGTTGCCACTGTTAAATCATTTTCTAAATTCTGTCAGTTTTTGTTATTGTAGCAAATCTGACCTCATCCTGGTCCCATGCCAGGACCAAAGAGATGCTCTATTTACCCACTGTTGATGCAATATCTAAACGCAGAAGCTTTCCAATAGCTGTTTAGGATGTAGGGGAAGAAAAAAGCACTGCTAGTACAGCAACTTCTGACTGAAACATAGTTTAAGGTACTTGCTGGTTTGTCTCATCTAAGTCAGTGAGAAAATGCTTCTTTTTCTTTTTCTAGAAGCACATACTTCTGGATCAATTTTTCTGTTCTTTCAGGTCTAAAAGACTTGGCAGGGAGAGGAGGGACAATTTAAAATTAGATTTAACTCCAAACTAAAATCCTGAATCCTAGCAATGGGCTGTTTTCAAGTTATTTACTTGTTTATCCTTGTTTTCTTACATTTTTAAAAGTCCAGAAGGGACCATTAAAGGGGCAGAAGGGACCATGAACTCTCATAGTTTGACCTCTCGCATACCACAGAATTTTTGTGTGTTAAGGACAGGTTTGTCCGAGGAGCTTCTTCTGGGTACTTTGGTCTTGATGTGAGGATTTCAGATCACCCCTTACCTTGTCAGTGTCTTATACAACATGTTGATAACCCTTAACTCTCCCCTGAAGTCTATGTAGAGAGTCAATATCCTTCATCTGACCAGGAGGCTAACAGTAGCCTGCTGTGAAGCGAGATAAGACAACACAACAGATCACTGGCCCAAAAAGCCAACTTGTCCCCAGGCAATTAAATTCAACAATTAAAATACCCTGAAACTCTTAGCTTGGTTTAACCTGCTTATGGAAGGGTCTGAGGGGTGCCAAAACCCCTGGGGAGGAGCAGGCAGGGCAAAGCGAGCCCTTCCCTTACAGCAGCAACCTATTAGATGGGCTCTGCTGTTCACAGACCCATAGCCTCTAATGTCCAGTAGGGACGAGGAAAGGTTTTTGAGCTAAATACAAATCCAGGCCAAGTGCAGGCTGTACAGGACTACTTTTACTTATATTTAATTACATTAACTGAGTAGATAAATGTGCAGTTGCATCCTGGGCAATAAAGTGCTCTGTAGAGCAGGGAGGGAACATCAGGAAGGTCATAACAGGTCTAATGTCTCTCAAGTCCTTAATTTTTACTAAGGATTTTAGTTCCTTCTTTGAGGATTATGACCAAGAAATCAGATATGGCATGGTCATTTTTTAAGGAAATATTCTCTGAGTGATAAGTGGGTGTCTGTTTTCTTGACTTGGTTTGAGTTTGCTGTAGTGGTTGCTTAGTTTCAGCCATGTTATTTCCTTGGGTCTTTGGTATACTGGAAATACACCACAGTTAAGGGTAAACACAAAAAATCAAATATCATAACTGTTTTTGTGTTTTCACAGCTTATTGTATGTGTAACGTCTTGTAGCTTTCATCCAAAGGGTGCAGCTGAACAGCCCGGCATCTTGCTGCTGTGTTTACTCTGTTTTGGCTCCACTTTTTGAAGCCAGACAAACCCATGGGGAGGAAGCAATGCCTGATCTGAGACCTGAGCATGCACATCTTGGGGGAAGGAGAGCGAGGGGAGGCCAGGACACATTGCAGCCATTGCAGCCTCCCGTTTGTGTCAATAAGCAAGGCAGAGTCAAGCCTCAGAGATGCCTACAGAACAAGCAGACCTTCTCAAGACCTAGGAGAGACTCTGTACTGTTTATTAGGAAGCCAGCAAGCTGCTGGAAGTTGTTAGAGCAAGAGCAGGAACAAAAAAGAATGGATATTGCAAGGTTACGATTGGTAGGAAGAAGGGTGGTAGTGGTGGGGACATTTGCTTTTGGTGACTCATCCTGGTTTTAAAAACCTGTCTTATTTTAATACGCGGTTTTGAGTGCTCTTGGAGCCAAATTTTCTTTACATTGGTGGTGTTACTGTAATTATATTTAGTCACTGTGTTTGCAATATCTTCATATAACACTCCTAATCTTCCAATGTTTTTATATTAACTAGTAACGCTTGCAAGTCAGAGAGAAACAAGGGATTCTCTTTTTTGAGGTTGGTATGCTTCCAAGAGTATAGAAAGAAGTTTGTGGAGAGAGACAGAAGAGCAGTGTTCCAATGTGCCTATCCCTACCCAGGTCCAGTGTGCGTTGTTCAGGCCATTTAATCAACTCTCTCACCTGACCCAGGCCCTTGGTCCCCACATCCCACAGGATCAAGTTTTGCAATCTCTCCCACCCCAGAAATAAAGCTGCACCGCTCAGCTGATTTCTCCCCCAAGATTAATTCCAAATCCTGTCCCAGTTAAGTCTGTCCTGACTCTCAGCTTGGCTGCAGCTCCTAGGCTCCACCACTACCGCCTTGCAAGGTACCACTTGTGGGTACGGCTATACTGGTTGCTCTGACAAAGTCAGTTTGCTCTGGGAACAAAAGGTGGGGTGCCGGCAGATAAAAATCAAAATGCTATTTTTAGTCCTATGAAACATGGAAAGGTTTATAGCAGACTCTTTCAAGCTAATGCTCCGAGATTTCCTCAAAGGATACTTTTTTCCTCTCTCTTTTTTTTTTTCCTGTTATTTGAGCTACACCCTTCACAAAAGAAACAATTTTCCTGCCTCAACATATATGTACAGAGCACGATGCCAACCATGTATCTTCTAGCTTGGCACATTTTTCCTTCAGTGCAACTTCCAGTTAATCTTTTTGTTAAATAGAGAGGAAAATGTTTTATAGATGCCATAAAAAACACTTTCTTTCTGTTAGCAAAACCACAGTAACTTCATAAAATGAATACATTTTCCATAATGCATCAGAGATACTGTGATCAATAAAGTAGAGTGGAAAATAATCTGTTGTAACTTTCTGAAAAGAACGAACGTAATCTATGTCTGATAATTAGCACAAGAGTTAGTACATACATTATGCCATAAAATCACTGAAGCAGAAACTGAGACCTTCTTTGTACCACAAATGGTATATGAAACGAACAAAACCCATAATGTTTGTCTTGTAAATTGTTCATGTTATCACAGCGAGTTTTTTCTGTTGTTGTTGCTGTTCTTGTTATTATTATTATTATCAATTATAATTTTGTTCTTATTATATCAAAGTAATGTTTTGGACATCCATCTCCTTCTGGTCAGATCTTCCTATTGCCCAGCTCAAGCTTACGTTTGTCCCTGGCATCTTGTTATAAGTTATTGACCTTTTTGCTTGTTTTGAGTTTTTTTTAGGAGTGTAGAAATGATGAATGATCAAGTTAATTCTTCTGATTTTATCCTACTCACTGCATATAGGCCCAAGTAGATTGTTACATTTACATTTCCCCCCTAATAGGGAGGAATAAGAAAAGAAAAGAGAAGAAAAGAGAAGAGAAGAAAAGAGAAGAGAAGAAAAGAGAAGAAAAGAAAAGAAAAGAAAAGAAAAGAAAAGAAAAGAAAAGAAAAGAAAAGAAAAGAAAAGAAAAGAAAAGAAAAGAAAAGAAAAGAAAAGAAAAGAAAAGAAAAGAAAAGAAAAGAAAAGAAAAGAAAAGAAAAGAAAAGAAAAGAAAAGAAAAGAAAAGAAAAGAAAAGAAAAGAAAAGAAAAGAAAAGAAAAGAAAAGAAAATGAAAAAAAAATTTTCAAAATATTTTCAAAATCCATGATGACTAATATGCAGAATAGAGCTAAATCCCTTACTCTTTTTTTGGGGAAATTGGCTTAGCAAAGAAATAGGCAAAGATTCAGCAGAAATCATGTTTTATGCTGAAAGAAAAGGTCTAAAATGATCACATGAGAAACTTTTCAAGGATGCCAGGTCACCCAGGCTTTGCAGTGATTGTGTTTTATTTTTTGTTGTTGTTCATAAATCTATGAAACCCATTTATAACTTGGAATAAAATTCTTCTGAAATTTCTCTCCTTCCTTGGCAGATAGGTGACTATTCAAAAATGTGCCAGTGCTCTCCATCGTCCAGGAATCAAGTGCATTAGCCACTGCTGTTCGAGATGCACAGGTCCTTCAGCAGTGTCAGTGGTGATACGATGGCATACATCAGTCTTCCCCTTAGCATAATCCCCCGGCTCACCTCGGCGTAACTGCTTATCCAAATGTCCCACAGCAGTGCATCGCCAGCCACCGCTCAGGCACAATGGCTCCGTTTCTCAGAGTTATGTTTTTTCCCAAGCTGTTTCCCACTGACATAACTGCTAACCTGCTCTTCGGAAATATTCTCAAATCTCAGCCTTTCCCAAATATTTATTCTAGGTAGAAGTACGTTAGCGTACACTGGCTCTGTGAAACTCCCAGGAAAACATAAGGCTCCAGGGATCTTCTTCCTCAGTCAGGTCCCTCTAGTGTCTTGGCAGGACAGCAGACTACAGAGATGAAGCCAGTAATAATTTTTTGTGTTGTTAGTCCTAAAATACTCAGCACAGCTGAACTTTGCTCTGGCTCTAAATGTTTTTGCTCTCCTCGGGGCTTTTAACACACTGTCTTTCAGTTTTACCTCAAATCTTTTCTTCCACCAAGTCATCTTGCCTGGACTCCTAACAGCTCCAGTGCTCCTTCAGTGAACTTCTTGGCTCAGCTGAAGCCAATGACCTAAGTCCTCTGGCCTGCAGGAAAGACAGGATTTCAGCTCTCAGTCTTGCAAACTTTCTTCATCTTCACTGTACCCCTTCATTTTTATTTTTCATTTCCTATTGCTGTTTCCTAAACCTAATTCTTCATTGCTGGTTCATAGAAATTTGCCTCATTTTCTCCATTTCTTTGGCATTTGCTGCTATTCAGAGGCTCCACTTAAGTTTTGTAGATGTGCTGGTTGGGGGTGTGCGTGTCCTGTTTCAAATAAAATCATCAGAGCCCTTTTTACTGGCTGAGTCCACTTAATGCAAAGTCTCACTGCAAAAGTGAATGTTCGCTCAGCTCCCAGAGCTCACTGACTGTTCACTTATAACACCGTGCAGTGCCCATCTTCATATCCTGGCCTGACCGTTTTCTTGGGTTTTAGACTATTTCTATGACAGTGTTGCTTATGAATGCAAAAAATTCAGGTCATTTGCCTCCTGAATGCAAACTGAACTTCCAATATCCTAAGCCATGCGAATTTTTAGTCCTTGATGCCCAAGTGATGCAACAGGCATAGCCTCAAAGAGTGACCTTTCGCTTCACTGGAAGGATGCCCAAGCCTCCTCCTCTTCGTGGCTCTTTGCTTGGAGATGACTAAAGTGGCATGGTTTTGAGAGGGTTATTTGATGTGTGAATTGTTTTGACGGCCAGTCCACAGCATGATAACATGTCCTTAGTGATTGCTCCTTAGATTGAACATATTTAAAGCTTGCAGTTATGCTCAGGAATGTAAACAAGGAAAAAAAAAAGAGAAATACTGCAAGCCTGAATAGTGTCCTGCTGTCTCCTGTGAAAGGGAGAAGGCACCATACAGAAAGAAAGACTGATTCAATCAATCAAGTGGCTGCTGGAGTGGTAAATAGTCGTTTCTGTAGATGTAGAACCAATGTTTATTAATGAAGATCTCTACTTAGAACATACTTGTTATCTTGAGAACCATCGTGTTGTGAATCTGCAGCACTGCTCCTCCTGTTTGCACTACATGGAAGACGCATTTACATCACATAGAGATCCCAAACTTTCTTTGAAATGCCACCAGGAAGTATCTCCTTGTCATATATGTATTCTGACTCTTTGAGGATTCAAAATCACTGCTCCTTTGGATGAGGAGCTTGTTGACATCGGTACTGTTTCAAACTTGAGCCTTCTATTGCTGACTCATATTGCGGTTGGCTTAAAAGGAGTGTCAGTCCTGTGAATTTGTGTTTTCTAGTTATGAAAATATCACCTCCTTCCCTGCAGGCATCAGGAAAAGGTTTACTCTCCCTTTCTCTTTCTCCTTCCCCACCAAAATTCATGTTCATCAGAATGCTTCCTGTTTAATTTAGTTCACACCTGCTGCTTTTGCAGAGTCTTGGTGCTGTTAACATTTCTTCCAGCTTTTCTAGATGGTAGAAAGCAATGGTTTTCTTTAGGGTGTAGGATGTGATAACCGGAACTGAGCTACTATCTGAAAATGTAAATGTTGTCTCTTGTGTCTGGAGTTACAGCAGCATTATTTTGATTCCAGCTTCTGAATATTAAACATCTTGAAAAATGAAGAGCTAAGTGAAGGATCCTTTAAGAGCCATATGCCATGCTTACATTCTTAAGACACATTGTTCTAAAAATGCCTAGTGGTTTGTGTTTAGATCATTTTACCCTGGCCATCTGGGTAAATGCACAGGCATATAAAAATGAATAATGATGAGTCCAGCCATTTCTAATTTCATTTGCAAACAAACTTGCTCAGTTATAAATCAGTAATTAGTAACCAGTAATTAGTTAAAATTTAATCTGCTTGAGTAGGTGGTAAGAAATTAGGTGTGAGTCATGTTAATCATGTCTAGGCTAAACTCAGAAGAACAAGCTTCTTTACTCCTTCCCTGTCAGGTGTGTTTGACAGCCCATATCAGATCTTGTAGCATCATTTTGGCTGGTTTTGAATTTCTGTCTCTGCTTCCAAGTTGAAACTGGCAAAGACTGGATGTGAACAAATATCCCAACAGCACTATAAATTGTGCTGCCAATGGTACTTGAACCTGAGAGTGTCCTGCTGAAGAGCTAACACAATGGTTTGGCATCTCTCAAGTACCATTTTACTTGACTTGTCTTCTGGGAGTGGTCCTTGCAGTCAGCCACCTCCCTACTCGTGTCTAAGTACTGCTTTGGAGAGAGCTGGCTGGAGGACCCCCCAGCAGAGACAGCGTGCGAGCCAGCAGTTAATCAGAGCAGACAATCATGCCGCCAGTGCTCAGACTCACTCCTGGCCCTCTTGTATTTGGCAGATAGGCATAGCCTTTTACTCATCTTCTAATGATGCCCCAGGGGTTATGTGGTTTGTTTCTGCAGCTCCGATACTTAAAATCAGTTTAATAACATAAAATCTGTATTCTTCCATTCAGACTGACCTCTTCATGAGGCCCCGAGTCTCCATCTTTGGAGATACTCAAAGCCCGACTGGACATGACCCTGGGCAGCTGGCACTATGTCACCCTGCTTTGAGCAAGGAGTTGGGCTAGATGATTGCCAGAGGTGCCTTCTAGTCTCAGGTGCTCTGTGATGCTGTGAATAAAAAGAGGTCCTTATTATTATTTATTACAGAAAACATTCTCAAGAAAGTAAGTCTACAATTTTTTTAACCTGTTTGACACATATGGAGGTACTGCTGTCTTATGCATAAGAATAATGCATGTTGAATGCTTAAGTGGAGAAACAACCCATTTTGTTGTGCTTATGAAAATTGCGTACATACAAATACTGTATATATATTTTTTTTTTTAAATTGGAGTTAGCTATACGTTCTGCATCTTTTTTTCTCCCCCTCTTTCCTTGTGACAGAATGGCTCACCGCAGCCACCATTCTCAACCTCACAGGGTTAAAGAAGCCACAGTCATAAACATGAGGTCCTTTAAGGGGGAGTGGAGAGAAGCCGCATCTCCCCCGATGTGCTGTCTGGTGCAAACAGCTCTGCAGGGCTTCGTCGCCCCAGCTCGGGCTCTGCTGTGGCCAGCAGCAAAAGTTAAAGGGACGCAACTTTTGTAAGGGACGCCCCATAGAGCTGGAAGCAGCAGCTAGCTGTACTACTGCTACTCTGATCTGAATTTTCTCCAGTCAAATATCCAGAAAGTTTAGAAGTATTTAACATGTGAGCACATATTTTAAAAAGTTAATAGCTTGGGGACTGAAGCTGACTGGGGGCTGCCTGTAAGGTCTAACTGAAGATCATAAATTGAAGAGCTGCTGTGGATATAATGTGCACAGGAGTGGTGGACAAAACAAGAACAGGAGCTGCCAGACCCAGAGAGATGGTCACAAGGACAATAATGAATTATATTCAGAAAAAAATACCATGTGTATGAACTAGGAAGACTAGTCCTGATATATAAAACAATGTAGTCTTGTGTAGGAAAAGGGCAGGGATAGAAAATCTTTTTAATGATGATCATGTGCTTTTTCTGTGTTTTCCCCAAGGGTGGTGGAGTATTTTCATAAATCTATGACTAATTTTTGAGTTCTGGGTCTCAAGCCAACTCTACAATTAGCTAAACCTTTTAGTATTTTTAGTAAGAGTACTATATGAATGCTTTCAGCCAAGTTAGTCACACACATGAACACAATTTTTTTACTAAACAGTCTATTAATCATGAAGTTTAAGTAAATATGGTTGAGGAGGTAAACAAGGAGTTAATACGTCTTTCTGTAATAAAAATGATCACATATTTGATGTGGTAGGTCAAAACTTACCCAGAACTAGGACAGAAAATAAACAGTACTTTTACAAACAAAATGCCTATCTTTAAATACGAAAGACTTGGCTTCTTCTGCAGAAACACTATGGAAGATGGGAGGGGTCTTTTTCTGCTGAAGCTGAGGATTTTTCTGTGTAATTAACTGGTGAAGTGAGTAGCGAGGCTAAAGGGAGGTGTCCCAGCGTGCTGGTATTGCCTGGCCGAATGTGAATCTGGTGAGGATGCCAGTCATTTTCATAATAATGAACTAGTGAATGACTTTCATATTAATTTTATTGGATTTCAGATCAACCTTTTAATCTTAAGGTAAGCATAAACATAAACATTTTCCATAAGACTAAGAATTATTATGCTGTATAATAAATAACCCTGTAGAAAAGTAGCGTGATTTTCACTCTTCAGGCATTAAAAACTTACTACTGGACAAAATGGTAAAATTTTACAGTAGACTGTATCTTGGCAAAGATACCTCATGGATTTAGTTACTATGTAGTAGAGATTTATTAATTTCAGGCTTCTCGGGTCCCTGCTCATCATTCTTTTTGACATTTCATATTACTACTAGTAACCTTATGTCCAATTAAAAGGAATCGTTACAAGGACTGTTTCCAGACCACAGTCTTCACAGTTATCTATTTCTCTTCTCCTAGTACAAAAAACTAGGCTTGAGGGCTGTAAAATTTGAACTTCAAGCCTGTTTTATCTGTATTTTAGTAAAAATATGATCTGTATTTTGGGTTGCATTCACATACATCTTATGTGTTTATTTTCTGCCATCCGGACGTCTTATACCCCCTTGCTAAAATTAGTAGTGTGGAACTGACAGTACAACATGGGAATTCAGAAAGCAGAAAAAATGTGGTGATATGTAGACTCTCATGGTATGTGTGGGAGCTGTGCTGTTATAGTCTTTCTTACCTAGTCTCTGTAAATGAGTAGAGTTGGACAATCCCCTCAGTTGTATTTTGATCTCCATCCCTCTGTCCTTAAAACACAAACCGTAAAAAAGAGTGAGTGGACAACTGAAGACCCCTACTACCCTCCCTCCCAGGATCATTAAATTGAAAGTGCAGCCTTCGCAGCTCGGCTGTCAAGCGGAAGCATCCTGTATAGCAAATCCAAGAGAGATGTAAATAAAACACAATAGATGCCTCACAGCAGGAAAAGGTTTTGTTTGGTTGTTCGTGTTTTGCTTATTGAGAGTGTTTCCAAACCCATGGTGCTGTTTTGTTCATGACCGTGTTTTGAGCCTCTTAATTAATCCCTCTTTGCTGATACTGCAGCAGTGCTGAGCTGCTCCAGCCTCACAGAACAAACCCAAATTAAAGGGCTGAAGATCTTTTTCCTCCTCTCAAGTTATACGAAGAGCTCTGAGAACTGGAAGAGGTACAAGCCATAGTAGGCAATAGATGTGATTATGGCCTGTTCAAGTTTGAGCCCATTCTTGTGGGTAAGGCAGTGGAGACGTGGTGACACATTTCGACATATACCAGTGCCCAAAGTAAAAATACCCCTTTGGCCCCAGTTGCACGTGCTGCTATCAGGAGCTAAGGCACATGTCATTGTGACTTTACTGTGGCTAGATGAAGTTACTACAGTTTTAGCATATATCGCAGTTGTGTCTTTATTTTTGCCATGCAGACATATAGAATTATACATAAGACTGCACAACAGACTGGCAGACTCTGCATGCCAGCTGTCCAACGCCTGTCAATATTCTGTCAGCTTTGGTGCAGACACAATTTAAGGGGGAAGGTGAGGAGGGTGAGGAGAGTGACGACTTGATTTTAATGACGGTTATTTTCCCTTCACTGCCAGGTGGGTCTGTCAGGCTGACTCTGGGGTGTCGAGCTGGTGGTGCTGTTGCAGCTGTGTAGTTTGTTCTGCACAGAGCAGCCCGACCCTGACAGGAGCTGTGATGGAGGGAAGGTGGATTCAGAGAGGAGCCAGACCAGTGACAGCAGGGGTAGGTAGTCTAGCAAGCAGGATGCAGTAATCTCAATCCTCAGTGAATCTGTGCTGCAGAAAGCAGCAGCTCTTCATTTACAAAGGCAAAAGAAGTTGTTCCAGGACTATTCGAATATTAATTGGACCAGACCTCTGACTTGTGTTGCTAGACTCTGGGAACAAGTCCCTGCTTTGTCAGCAAGGGATGTGTACCCAAACTCCCGTAAGGGTCTCCTCTTCTGGCAATTACTTGTTTCAGGCTGAGAGTTTAACTTATATGTTGCTTTGGTGTTGAAAGGCACCATTTAAAGCAGAACAGAAAATTTCTAGTAATTTACAAAATGCTTAAAGAAGAAAACATTGTTTTTGCACAAATTAATAGAAAGGAAATTATTAGCGATCCTTCCTTAATTAAATTATTCAGACTACAGAAGCATTCTTTTTTTAACATGTTCTTATATGGTAAACCTTATATCTTTTTTCAATATGTTTTTGAATAATGTCTTTTGTAAATCTGAGAAGATTTGGGATTAGTTGGGTTGCAAAAGGTGCTTTGCAAGGTGTAACTTGGGCTCAGCTCTTATTTCAAGTCAAATATTCATCTGAAATAGAATAAGGTTTAGTTTGTAGATTTTTGTGGAAATGGCAATGAATGTGGAGTCTATAAGAAAGAAACCATGCAGCTTGGGTTACCTTACCTTCAGCAAATGCTGTCTTGGAAATTTTTACCCTGAAAGCATGTATCACGTTCATGCTAATCAAATCATGTGTTAACCTCTCATCATGCAGTTTTGCTACATCATTTTTTGATGGATAACCTAAACAGACAATCTTTCTTGGCAGTCAGAGTAATCTTAGATGTTTCCATCATTTCTGCTGGCTGAACTAATAAAAAAAAAATAATGATCTGCCAACTAACTGGCGTAATTAAGATGGAAATTTTGAAAGTACACCTCTCAAAAACCAATTACTAACAAACTGTCCCCTTTCTCACTTACACAAGGGCCAGATCTTGTAACTTCTACTTGACAATAAAGCTCATTTCCCCTGGAAGCCTCCACTTTCCTGTGGATCCCAAAAGCTGTGTGTAAGGATGTGCCAGTCCCATGTGGCCACCTGTCTCTGCTTCTGGCCAGCCTAATTCAGTCAGTTCTCCTATTGAAGAGTCCGTGAACTGTCAGCAGGTCCATCTGCACAACGCAACGGCATCAGGGATCTGAGTCACATGCTTATCCTTCCAGAATACCAGAATATTGGACAAGGGAAAGACTGTTGATATTGTATACCTGGACTTTCAAAAAGCATTCGATACTGTCCCCCATACAATTCTTGTGGAAAAACTGGCTTCGCACGGCCTGAATGAGCATACGATCCGCTGGATCAAGCACTGGCTGACTGGAAGGTCCCAAAGAGTGGTGCTCAATGGATTTAAATCCAGCTGGCGGCTGGTCACAAGTGGTGTGCCTCAGGGCTCAGTGTTGGGACCATTTCTGTTCAACGTCTTTATTGATGATCTCGATAAGGACATAGGGTGTATCATCAGCAAGTTTGCAGATGACACCAAGTTAAGCAGGAGTGTTGATTCCCAGGAGGATAGGGAAGCTCTACGGAGAGACTTGGATAGATTGGATCATTGGGCCAACATCAATGGTATGAGTTTCAACAAGGGCAAGTGCCAGGTCCTGCACTTGGGCCACAATAACCCCATGCAGCGCTACAGGCTTGGGGAGGTGGAAAGCTGCCTGGCAGAAAGAGACCTGGGGGTTCCAATTGACAAGCGGCTGAATATGAGCCGGCAGTGTGCCCAGGTGGCCAAGAAAGCCAACGGCATCCTGGCTTGTATTAGAAATAGCGTGGCCAGCAGAAGTAGGGAGGTGATTGTGCCCCTGTACTCAGCACTGGTGAGGCCACACCTCGAGTATTGTGTCCAGTTTGGGGCACCTCAATACAAGAGAGATATCGAGGTGCTGGAGCAAGTGCAGAGGAGGGCAACGAAGCTGGTGAAGGGCCTAGCAGACAAATCATATGAAGAGCGGTTGAAGGAGCTGGGACTGTTTAGTTTGAGGAGGAGGAGGCTGAGGGGAGACCTCATCACTCTCTACAACTATTTGTAAGGACACTGTAGAGAGGTTGGTGCTGGTCTCTTCTCACAGGTAATTAATGACAGAACAAGAGGGAATGGCTTCAAGCTCCACCAGGGTAGGTTTAGACTGAACATTAGGAAAGAATTTTCCACAGAAAGAGTGGTCGGGCATTGGAATAGACTGCCCAGGGAGGTGGTTGAGTCAGCATCCCTGGATGTGTTTAAGAGACGTTTAAATGTGGTGTTGGGGGATATGGTGTAGGGGAGAACTTTGTAGAGTAGGGTAGATGGTTGGACTCGATGATCCCAAGGGTCTCTTCCAACCTAGACAATTCTATGATTCTATGATTCACTCCTGGCCATGGTGCTTGCAGTATCAGGAGGGGAGGAGCTGTAGAATTTCCTTTTTGGAAGTCAGTAGGAGAACTGACTGAATAAGGACTGTGGCAACTTGGTTGTAAATAAGCATCAGTTGTCAACTAAGTGTAATGGCTGCCTGTGCTATTGTGATTTCTCATTCAGTATAACATATTTTTATGTATTGGTATACATTTTGGTATGAACTTAATCTGCTTTTTGTAAATTTCTTCTTTTCAAAAGGGAAAACATTCAATAACCTCAAGAATAAGAATACGGAAACATTTTTTTCTTATTTCCTACTGGATTCTTTGTTGGAAGGGCAAACTTTCCAAGACAGAGAGTGATTTCCACCCCATACGCTGCCTAGCAGCAAGTCTCCCTACCTACAAGAGTAGTTCTGTGTTACATGCCTCACCTCAGAGAGTTCTCCTTTCTGTAGGGATTGTGGCATTAAAAATGAATCCTGGAGTAAACACCTAAGCCCTGGTGGGGGGTGGAAGTTCAGGTACGTTGTTATCCTTAGTGATTTCAGTGCGGCATTTTCAGGCAGCTCCCAGCTCAGCACGCCATACAGTGGAGTTGTTTGTCTGAGGCAGTGAACCTGGGTTTGAAAGAGGGCAGGCTCGCAAACCAAAGATCCAGACCATGTATTTTTGGAAATCAGCTTATTCCCAGCATAGCTCTTTCTTCAGGATAAATAATGACACAAAACAATTCTGAAGTTTGATTTGGAGACTAACGTTGGAAATAACCAAATCATTTTAGGGCTCAAACAGCAGCATGGTGGCATGTGGCACAGCGTAATGCTCCCGTGCAGAGCAAAGCTGAGACTGGCACGTGGGCTTCCTTCCACGCACCCTCAGTACCGCCAGCCAGCACAGCCCGGCTGCTCTCTGGGGAATGAACACTGCGAACTGCCTAATTGACATCCATTTCCCAGGCTGTGGGGAGGCAGCTGTGATTAGTGATAAGATGGTGTCCTTTCCTGACAAAGCCCAAGTCCTCAGGAAAAATATTTATAATCACTTAGGCAATTTTGTAAAAGCAATTGATGAAAACAAATGCTTTATTTAATAATTTCTGCAAACATTATAAAACCTGTTACTGGGCCAGTGTTACTTAGCTAATTCAGTTACCACTGCTATTGAGCATCTTTATTGTTTTTTTTTCTAGCATTACTCCATCTCACCTCACTCGTTTTACTTATTAACCAAATTTGTTAGTGGAGCAGAGATTCGAGCCAGCTGGGTTTTACTCAGACTGGATTACCTCACAGGGATGTGCAATCCATCAGACAGGCTAAAGTAAACACTTCGTTGGGCCATAGTCTTCCTGCAGACCGACCCATTTAGAATCCTGTATGAGATCACTGAAATCTCTAAGTAGATTACATGCTTGCCATTGTAATGTGGGGACATGTGTCAGGAACAAAAGGTTTGCATCCAGCAGTCGGCCGCTGTCTCCCCAGCCAGGCGTGCTGCCGGGGGGCGGGCGGGCATCCCTGCTCCCACCCAGGCGCTGGGATGTGGCACCGGACCACGCATCCTTTCATCGTTTAGAGCTTTCCCTGTCTAAAGGTGAGGCACAGTTCAAATATAAATAGGATATTCCTGATTCATTTTTATGGACACATGTTTTATTATTCTGAAATGCCTTAAGGGATGAATTTATCTCCTAGTCTTCCGTCGATACACACCAAATCTCAAAGGTGTGCATGACAAAAGACCTGTAAATCCAACCCCACTGGCAAATGGAAAGCTGTCAGCACTGTATTCGCAAAGAGTATTGTCATCACGGGCGCTAGTCCTGCCAAACCTGGGTGTTCGGGTATCTCTGCTTGCCCCTGCGAGCCCTCTGAGGTCAGCGGAGTCCCTCGCAAGGCACCATCCTGCTCATCTGGCTGCTGGCGTGGGCTCCCCGCTCCCGTGGGGACAGCCCCATGCTGGCCCTCCCGCTGCACCAACCACTGTGAGCGAATTCATGGGGATTGTTAGCCTAATTTGCTAAATTGCCCATAAATAACTCCTACCAGCTGCACATTGCTCAACACCACACCTCCGTATCTATGGAGCTGCTGCCTGCTGTGGCGAGGAGATGGTCCGAAAGCCTCCGCACCTTGCGGGGCTCTCCCGGCCGTGGCGGGGATTTGCCCCTTTGTTTCTGGCTGAGAAATGGATGTGCTGCAGCCCAACTGGGAGCGCTCAGCGGCAGCTCTGATTCTCATTTTCCTGCCTCCAGGGCTGCCAAGGCAGCAGCTTCTTTGTGTGGCAGAAACACGAATTATGCATTGATGTTTCAACCATCCTGAATATTCAAAATAGTATATGGAGATTAACGAAGAAAAGACACTTGTTAAATGCGTATTAAAATCATTGTAAGGGTCTATCTTGCGTCCTCCCATTTGCAGAGAGCTACAGTTTGGGGTAATCTAGAGCAACAGGAAGAGAGGTAGAAGATCTGCTTATAGCTCACTGGAGCAACTCTATGGAATAACATTGCTCAGAAATGTGCAATTGCAACAAAATGAAGGGAACAGAGTACACAGGAACTGTTTAAAAATGGAAAAAATGTAATGTTTTCATTGTCTTTTGGAACAGCTTTTAAAGAAGTACATTATATTGAAACCAAACATCCTGGCAAATGGTTTGGAATTTTACGAGGAAGAAATCTGAATTTTTGGGCTTTTATCCAGCTTAAAATAAAGTTAAACTTCAAAATGTGGAACACTTTTCTGAACTAGAATTTCCGTTCTTCATATGGCCATCGTTGTATTGTCCGTGTCCTACTTACATTGCAAGAACAGGATGTGAAAGCAGTTGCAAGCTGAATTTTTGTTAGCGGTCAGATTCAAGGAGAGTTTATTCTTCCATACATTCAAGTTTTCTAATCCTCTTCTTTTATTATTTTTTCCAGCTGCTAAGAGATTTTCTACTGATTTCCTATCGGGAGGGAAATTCCACTTAGATGTGGAAAGGAGGAAAGTCAGAATGGGAAGCCAATGCCAGATTAAAGAAAAAATGTCTTTTCAGTATTACAAATGTGTCAGGGAAGTAGCACAATTCTTTACAAACAGCAGCTCTAGTAGAGGCACTGTGTCAGGCTCTATTCCAAAATTATGAGAATTTCCGTGTGGGTTTACAAAGGACAGCACAAGTTTGTCTAATATTCCTTCTGCATTAAATCCTTTGGGTTTGTCCATTGTATGGTCCCAGCCTTGTGATGAAATCTCAATTACATTTTGATAGGCAGAGAAATGTCATAGAGCCCCACCCTACTTTTCTCCCCTTCTGAAATACTCCTTGTGAAGGATCTCTGCTCAAATCCTTTGTAACTGAAGTCATTGGAAACAAAGATTTCTCTGGCTCTCTTATCAGATTGCACTACATGATAATATATGATTCAAAGCACACCTATTTTTGCATCTGTTGTACTCATCTCAACTGTCAGCCTGTTGCTGTGTACATTGGCCACTGCAATCAAAACAAAATGCAAAGTGAAGATGTGCCCTCATTCCTTACACTAATCAAGGCAAACTCCTTGGAGAGGCCCCACCTCCCTGTGTCTTTCATTTAATGCTCAAACATTTTCTCATCTTGTTCTCCCTGGGTTCTCTACTCTGCTTTCGGGCAGCCGTGCACCACCCCACTGCTGCTACAGAGCTGCTGCGGTGGCAGTGCTGTAACTCACACAAGAGCCCTCCCTTCTCCCACTCCCCCATCCGCACACACCGTCCCCTCACACAGGGGAGGATGGCTGGGTGTATAGATGCTGTGGGGGCCTCTGTTGAACCTTCCTGTGTTCTTTTGGCAGCTGTTGTAGTAGCCCCAAAGAGCAGTCAAATATTCAGAGATACTCAGATTCGTAGAGGTGGATTATCCAAGATGAAGGGGGCTGCCTTGGGAAGGGGAAGGGTACCACTGCACTGCACATCGGGGTTTAAGGGGATGGGGTACTGTGTCTGATTGTGTAAGGGTGAAGTTACATCCCAAATATGCTTGCAGGCCTTTTGTATGCTAGAAGTGGCTCCCTTCAAATGAATCTTTGTCCTACATCTTTTAAAATCTCTCTCTATAGACTCTAATTTGATAGGGCACAGCACTTTTAATCTGCTCTGAAACTGCAAGTGTCGTCTTATTTGTACTCTTTTTGCTAGTCTTACTTCTCCTGTGTATTTTCCCCAATACCAATTCAAAGTGTATTCTAAATGGCTTGGAAACTCTCTCCTCTATGGACACCTCAAACATTCAACAAATAGTGCACATAATCAACAACATATCATCCAATTGCCAAAAGCTGACTATTCTTCTGCATGATTAAATCACAAAATCCCCTGTGCCCGTCTTCTATCTAGGGCATGGATTTAAAAGGCAGCCGTATTCTGACTTCTATTCATTTGTTTGGAGCATTGCACAAACCATGCTAACAATTACATAAATCAGTCTTTGTTTAACATTAACTGATAGTCTTTATTGATCACTGGCCAAACTTCTTTTGTATAATCTGCATTTAATTCTGTATTTAATATCTCTTCTGGGTGCTATTATAAAAAACTGACCAATAAAATCCTTTAAAAGAGTAATTTTACAGTGTTCTTCCTCAAAATTTAGCTTATTGCATTCATTGCCAAAACCACAATGAAACATTCTTTAAATGAGGACAAACTAGATGGAACATTGGAGTTTTGTTTGATCCTTGACTGACTCTGTAGACTCTGGGAGCAGTGTTGACACCAGTCCCCATCACTGGGACAGCCTCAGTGCACACTGGCGAGTGTGTTTGGTTTCTGTGCCCTTGCCAAGCCGGTCGCATGCCTGTGACCATGGCCTGCCATCACGTCCTTTCTCCTGCCCCATCTTGTGAGACAGGATACAGAAACAGGGTGGATTCATGGCTCATCATTTTTACTATGGTTATTTATTGCTGCCTTGCTGTGTGGGCAAAACAAATGTGGTGAGATTTAGATTACAAACCCCAGCTAAGCCATCCAGAGCTGCCTGTGGATCCCTGAGTCAGCAGCGTCCTGCTCCCTGCCTGGATGTCGGGGGAGTGAGCAGCCCTGCAGCCTGCCGATGTGTTGCCCCACAGCCCTGCAGCTGGACCCATAGGCTCCAGATGTGCTTCCCCTCCTTAGAGTGGTCCTGCTAGAGTGGCATCTGCACCTGCTGAGCTGGCAGCAGGGGTGGCGCAGGAGATGGGTGTTAGGTCACCGTTCATCTGGTCTGATGCACTGTCAGCTAAGTGATCTCATCTTTACCAATTATTGTCGAAAAAGGACTTTCACAGTCTGCAGGGGGATGGATCCCATCTGCCTGCAAGCAGTGACATGCCTGATCTTTGCTTATATGATGGATGCTTTCTCATGCCAGATGTTATGTTAGCTAGGCTGGCCAGCCATAAAAATGTCAGTAGTTTCAGAGGGACTGTGTTAGCTCTTTGCTCAGCTGGGTCCGTTTGCCTACCATAGACATGATTTAATCAGTATTGAAGACACTAAAAAAGAGCCAAGGAAATACTACCTGCTTTATTGCTGTATAGATACAACCCAATATGCATTGGGTCTGCTGAGCTGCCTTAGTGAGTTGGCATTTGTATGTGAGATTTGATCCTGGGGCATTCATGAGGTATCAGCTTTTCACTGGTTGCCAACAGCCAACTACTAACAAAGATGTTAAGCTCCAGTGTATTCTAAGCCTGGAAATAAATTAACTCCCTCCAATATCCTTGGCTTCCTCATTCCTTCCATCACTTATCTCTGGCAGAAGTGTTAGTGTCAAGACTCAAAATTTTTAATGTCTCTGGCCACAGATGTCCTCAGCACATTAAAGCTGTTTTGAGATAGTTGGGGTGAGTATATTTAGAATAGAGTAGCTTAGCACAGCACAGCCCAGCCCAGCCCAGCCCAGCCCAGCACAGCACAGCACAGCACAGCACAGCACAGCACAGCATAGCATAGCATAGTATAGAATAGAATAGAATAGAATAGAATAGAATGGAATAGAATAGAATAATTTTGGTTGGAAAGGACCTTTAAGATCATCGAGTTCAACCATTAACCTAACTCTGCCAAGTCCACCACTAAACCAAGTCCCTAAGCGTTTAGTTCGGTCCTTGCCATATACACTTCTGAGAGTATTCATTTCCAGTGCACTCTCTGTTCTGCATTCATATTTTCAAGGAATCAAGTGTTTCTGAATTGCTGGGATCTGCTAATCTTTTAAAGGAATCCTGTATATTCCTCATCTAGACAAGGGTATATTTTTTTGGCATACAGATAGGATGGACTTAGGTAAGTCCTGACTATGCCTGATTGTATCGATGTTACTTGGAGTAAACTTACCTCTTGGCCAAGTTTAGCACTTAGAATGTCGTAGTTTTCTACAGGTCTGGGGTCTGGGGATAAGATATAGACATAGAAACTGTACGTGGGAAAACAATGGTAATCTCAAAGAGAACTAGTTTTGGCAGAAATTTCAGGTGCCTGGCAGAGTGCTGCCATGCAGTAGTGAGCCAAGATTGGAGAAGCAATTCAGACAGCAAGAATGAAAACTTGCTGGCTGCTTGGGGCTGCAAAGAAGCTGAAGCTTTTCTAAGGAGATATTTTTCTCAGAGGCGTTTCTAGCTGTGTGCCACCCTTCTCAGGCCAGTGAAGGGGTTCCTCTGACCCATCAGAGAACTGACTGAGGTCAGTAACCCATCCTGCAACTATTCACTCTGCTTCTGCCAAACGAGGTGTTCTGGTAGAGGATAATAAATTGCATCATTAAAGGTTGTGGTTTGCTTGGCTTGGTCATGGGGACACAGCAAGGAAAGAACCAGAAACTAAGTTTTGTTGTTTGCTTCCTTTTCCTCCTCTGGTGCTGGAGGAGCGCTGCTGCAAGCAGAGGCACCTTCTCACTGTGGACACTGCAGGAGGTAACCTGGCCAAAAGGAAATCACAAAAGGTAGTGGAGAGATTAAGCACACACACTTATTTTGCATTGTCTTACTGTATAAGTCTGCATTCTCTACATATATTAACCTGGCATAGTTCAAGTAGTGAGACATTTGTTAATTTACATGAAACTAGTACTTATGCGTAAGGGGAGACATGGTTGACTCTGTAGTACAGGCCTGAGCAGGACTGCTCAGGCTCCTAAGTCAGACAAATTGTCTTGTGGATGTTAAAGCCTGTTTCTACACATCTCCCTGCCCAGGTCTGTGCTAGAGGTGACCCCCTACTCTTGTGCTCCCATAAAAGGCCCTGTTTGAGTTTAATGCACAGTGGGTTGGCTTGGTATATTCTTTTTTTCTGTTATTATTTCTGTTATTACTTTGTTATTATTATTCTGTTATTATGTTAATATTCTGTTTTTATTAATCTGTTTCTGTTTATTCAACCTTAATCTTGAAATTGGTCTCTCTCACCTAAACTTGGAAATCTAACCGTACCTCTCTCTCAAGGTATATGCAATATAATTTTCCAGATACTCAATTTCACCCTTCACATTCCAAAATATAAACAAGATGCATGGAAATATATTCAATTCCCGTCATTTGGAGTTATGATTAAATTATAACCAAACCAACAGAGAATAGATATTAACTCTTCCCTACCTCCCCAATGGGTCCAAATCAAAGGACCTATAGCTACTGCATATTAATTTATTTCACTTGCACTTTCCATCTTTGAGGGAGAATTCAAAAAACATCTTTAGCTTTTATTTATCTGGGACATAGTCTGGGATACAAATCCAACCCGTGTATTTTGTGGCTTGCCAGAGCACGAGTGTTTTGGAGCTAGAAAACTGTGGCCCATCTTATACTGCAAGTCCGCGTCCCTTATCAATTGTTAAAACCAAGAAACTGTTCCTAAGGAAATAAATTATTTATTCTTCGTATTTATTAGTTCTGTGCTAAAGAAACAGGCAACTGCACTAGCTCTTGTTTGTGCAGGCGGTGCAGCCTCACCCTGCTTGTCTTCGAACGGCTTGGACCGACTGCGTAAACAGCTCAGAAACTCTTCGACACCTGGCAGCCGCCTTGTGCGAGCGCCTGTGCCAAAGGCACCCGCCAGCCCTCCCTGCGGGGCTGCGCTGCCTCCCAGCCCCGGCTGCCCCGTCCAGCATCCTCTTTCCAGCCACCGCTCCCCGCGGGGAGAAGAATGCCGCTGTCGGAGGGGAAAAATTGCCTGTCTGGCACCATTTTGACCAGCGGTTCCCGTAAGACGGGCGAACTCCGTTCTGACCTACAAATCTGCTCGACTCCAGCTTGCCTGATTTGAAACCAGATCGTCACTGGTGGGTCAGGCTGACCTACTTCTTTTCTGCCCGTGGCTCAGCCCCAAAGGAACGGCCGCTCTCCTCTGCTGCTGCACGTCCTGGTGCCCTGCGGCCGCCCCCGGTGCCCTTCCACCTGCGCGGTAACGCACTTTACCCCATGACACAACACATTTCGGCTCATAATAAAGTTATTGGCTCATTGCCTATGTAGAAAGATTGCTGCCAGGCGATGGGGAAGCATCTTGTGCTCCCTCAGGTGCCTGGCTGCTTTACACACAGAAAGGTGCAGGGCAAGAAGAGTTAAGAGAGCATCTCTGCCTGCAAGGGCAGAGATTTTTGCATTTAGCACACAGTTCTCATTTCCCCCAGCTAACACTGGAAGCGGCCAAAAGAATTTCTTCTTATGCCAACTTGAGCACATCAAAATGCCATTTAATGCAGAGTCCAAGTTTGGCCGGAGCTGTTTGGATTTAGTAATGTCTCTTACAAATACATGCCAAAGTATCTAGTTTTCCAGTAATAACTTCAGCACGGGCACTATGACTTTATAGAGCAAATATCAGGTTTTAAAATCTATAATGATGAAGTGTTGGACAGGCATTAATTTGCTCTGTAAAACAAAGCTGGGCTTTGTTAATGAGGGAGAAAACAAAAGTTGCCTAAAGTAAGACATGCAGAAATTTACCTGCCTTTGTAGATTGTTCTCTCCAGCACCCAGTTTAATGCACAACACAGCCAAGCACTAATATACTTCTATATCCTAGCACATCTGACTTGAAGTGATTGTCAAACACATTATTAAAGATTCAAAGTAGGTTTTAAAGTGTGCAATATTCAAGAAGCACTCAGATTTGGATTTTGGTTAGGGAACTTCCATCTGAAAAATTGATTCAGATTCTCAGTTCCTCCAAGGCTTCTGAGCATTTAACTTCCTCGGTTTCAGAGATATTGCCAGCCACCTCAACAAGGAAGGGCTCCTGCTTCTTTATTTTCATCTCTTCTTATTTCAGTGATTCTAAAGTGAGGAAAAGCTTTAAGGAAAAATATCTTTGTGACAAGTAAGTAACTTCTGGCAGAAATAAAATGTGATTTCTTAACAGGCACTATGGAGCAGTGGACTTATTCGTCAGCCAGCTCATATCTAGCCATGTACTATGGCTGTGTCCTTGAATGTGGTTTTGAATAATGTCTGCCTCTGAATCTTTTTTTATCCTGTTTCTTTCCTTGCTTTCCTCCTCCACCCCTGCAGTCCCTTTCCAAATCGTGCACAGATTCTCAGTCCAGGATACAAAGCCAAATCCATGCTCCATAAACAACACAATTCTTCAAGCTTTTCCCTTTATTTGGGGCTAAAAGTTAGAGAACTGTTAGCATCCAACACACAAAATATAAAGTCCCCTGAAATGACTGTACATTTTTTTCAGGAACCCAGCTTAGTTATTAGCAATGTCTGTGAATATCATTTTCCCTTATACGTTCTTGTCTGCTATTGTAATGTGAACACTGCAAAGATTTGGGAAGGTGTTTCTTGACTATACTGTTTATTTCATTGTTAAAAATGAAGAATTTGCTGAGTAATCTCTTTACAACTTTGTCTGTTTTCATAGAGGAGGCTCAGTTTGGACAGCAGCCAGTCTTTTAATGCAGGAAACTGGTCAGCTTGTATGGAATATTTGCTAGTCCCTGCAAGATTCAAGCTCCGTTAAAATGTTCCTGGTACATTAATTGCAATACTGGAGAAGACCTCACACTTTTCTCTTTTATTTAGTCATGGAAAAGAAAGCAGTTTAGTTGTCAGCACAGTTTACACTAAAAGCATCACATGCCTTAGGCTCTGCCATAGTCTGCTATATCTGGTTGTCTCAGTGCATTTGTTCTACTTATAGCAACCACAGATATTTCCAAGAAACAGTTATTTTGAGAGGAACAAATATTGGAAGTGTACATTCTTGATGAAAGTATCAATAACAAAACACTTCACTTACTGAATTAGCAATTAAACATATCTGGCAGCTTTCTTACACTGGCTTTGGCGAGGAGGTGGAGAGCAAGGCAGCACAGCACTGTCAGCTTTGCCTCCAATGGGACCTCCCTCTCTTGCTCCGAATGACAGCCTACGCTTTGTCTATTAAGATGTCTATTAATAATTTTAATGATGATGTGAGCGATGGGGTCTGTGCAATGCAAAGCAGGTGGAATTATTCGTTACAAATTACACATTGTCATTTGTATTTTTCCATCAGTTATAGTGCTGTGCTACTCCACAGCTACTCTGCTGGAGCTGGAGTCAGCTCATACAAGGCTCACCCCAAACTCCATTCCCTTACCAGGAGCAGACCGGCTCCCTTTTTGCAGTGACTCACAGGCAGAGCAAAATCAGACTTACTGAGCAGAGCTTGAGATTTCTGCATTGTTGGAGGAGCATCCCAATTTTTTGGGACTGCCTCCACCCAAGTAAATATACTTCAGCTGTGTATTTGGCCCAGGGAAGCTGCTGTTTTTAAAGAAGCTCTGTTTATGCATATATGCAATAGGTCACTACTGAAGCCTCATCTCTGTGATATCCACTTAGATATCCGGCTAGTACAGACTTTTATGAATCGAAAGCCAGGCTAACTCAGCAGTGCGATGGAGTGGAATGGTAAGGTGTAATCTGTTTCACCACAGTGTTCTTCATACTCCTGTACCTCTCAGTTGTGGCTTTATGGATTGGAATATCAATGTCTCAACCCAGCATCCTATTCCACTTAAGATTTACTTGGTGTTACCACGTGGTGTAAGCTCCCTGGCACATCTTTGGTTCAGAAAAAATCTGTTCTGTTTTAGATTTAAATACTTATTTTTTCACCTGATAGGAACACCAGGAAGAAATTTTTCACTCTGAAGGTGGTGAGGCACTGGAACAAGTTGCCCAGAGAAGTTGTGGATGCCCCATCCCTGGAGGTGTTCAAGGCCAGGCTGGATGGGACTTTGAGCAACCTGGTCTAGTGGAAGGTGTCCCTGCCATGGCAGGGGGGTTGGAACTAGATGATCTTCAAGGTCTCTTCCAACCAAACTATTCTATGATTCTATGAACACAGAATTTTCTTACTGATGGATACCTTTTAAGTAATAGTCTTTGAAAAATTCACCAGGTGTGCAACCACCTTTGAAATACAAGCAAGGAAGAGGTGAAATCTTTTATCAGAGAAAACAATGCAACTGGAGAAAAACAGGTGCACTTTTGGTCGTATAACTCCCCCCATTATGTCCTGAAGAGGTAGCTGAGAAAGATTTTGCATATGAATTGTTTGGTTTCTTTTCTTCAATGTTAGTTGATACATTTGTGAATACTGCTTCTCTTATAGTGACAGAATCACAGAATCACAGAATGGTCAGGGTTAGAAGGGGCCTCTGGAAATCATGTAGTCCAACCCCCCCCACCAGAGCAGGGTCACCCACAGCAGTTGCACAGGACGGCGTCCAGGCAGGTTTTGAATGTCTCCAGAGTGGGAGATTCCACCACCTCTCTGGGCAGCCTGTGCCAGTGCTCTGCCACCCTCAAAGTAAAGTTCCTCCCCATGTTAAGATGGAACTTCCTATATTCAAGTTTGTGCCCATTACCTCTTGTCCTAGTCTTAGACCATGATGACAATAACATCCCTAGGGCTATAAAACTTAGGGTGTGGGATGGAGTCTTTCAAATCTAATGGAAATATGTGGAAGCCACTCACACCAGTTGCCTTGAATTAGGTTCACAAGGACAAGAAGATAGCATTTTTATCTCGGTTATGTATCTCTTTGTTAAAACACAGATTTCAGCTAAATGATAACTTTATCCCTGTCTAGGTTAGGAAATCACTACTAGGATGTAAATAAAGGCAGATTTGGAGGCCTATTTGGGTAAGGAATAAAAAATACATTCATATCAGCCATAACAGAGAAGATTTTTTTTATTAGGAATAATGCTGGGAAATATCTCTTATTTTGTTCTTAACCTCCTCATTTCGATCCCAAACAAGGATACTACTATATTTAATACCACATTTTTAGATCTAATTGCTGCTAATTACTGCTAATTGCTAATTCGGCAGGGTAGACTTGAATTCTCCTTTGTACCAGAGAAAAACAATTCAGACAGTAAACCTTTCTAAAGTTAATATAGATGCAAATTACACATTTCAGGCTAAATGGCACGTATTCTAGTCCTTTGCATCAAATCCTGACATAAGTGATTTTTTTTTGAGAAAGACATCAAAACCCACTACACTCGATGCAGATTCTTAAACTATTATGGTTAAGTCTGATAATTCCTCAAAGCACTGTGTGTAGAACATATAGCAAGTGTATAGGTTGGTGTAATTAACTTCTGAATCTAGGAAACTGCAAATTGGTACAAAATTTGAACTATGTGCGTATTTGGAGGAAAAGAAAAAGAAAACTTGACTGTGCAGTGGGTATGCAGGAGGATATTGCATTGGGAGCAGTTAGTAGTCAGAATGGGGCACATCTGCTGGTGGGAATTATTACGCACAAGAGTTTATTTTGCATGAGCAGCTAGTTTCAGAGTAGACAATGGATATGAGTATATGGATGCGTATGTTACTACACAGACATTCATAACTTGCAATCATGGACCTGATATTTCAGGCAACAGAAAAGGCAATAAAAAACAAGGGCTCATTTCACTGCAGGCTTGTTCTGCACCCTCTACACGTGTGCATGCTTGTGTCCGTGTACCTACAGCAAGACAATCTGATCCATTTGGGCAAAGCCCTCACTTTACATGGTGGCACAGTTCTTCCTTTATGGCAAGTCATTCAGCATGTGACACTCACAGGCAGAGCAATTCTCAGCAGACAGCAGTAGTAGCATTATTAGACTGGAAACCTGCCTTCAAAAATATAAATATACAGTTGTTTCCTGGTAAAACTACCATCAGATGGTATCTGTAATGAAAACCTCTCTTGCCACATCCATCTCCTTCTGCCAAAGCTTTACGGATTTTTCCACTGTTCCCTGACATTTCAAGCAGTGCCTGGTCCTCTGATGTTTAGGTCTGCACAGTAGTACTTTTCACAGTTGAACTTAGCTTGATATATAAACATATCATTTCCCAAATGGAAGTGCAGGTCTTGCAGACACAGCCAAAATTTCCTTTTGGTGACCCTGACACAGCTTCAGCATTGTGTCTTTACTGGTAAGAAAGTCATATTTTTACCTTGAGATACTGATGTGGGCAACAGTTCTGGAGGCAGAACCAGGGAAGAGACAAAACACGTTGTCTTCTGAGGTCAAGGCTGGGCGGCTCCCCGCACTGTTAAATCCCTGTCCTCCTGTTCCCGTAGACAGGGATCAGTGTGGTTATTTTCATGCCTGCTCACCTCCCAATCCGCAGCCCACATGATTGAAGTTGAACCTCTTTTTTTCTCCTATGACTTTTATTCTGCTATGGGCCAGGGTCGATGGCCAGTGGTGGGGATGACCCAGAGAGATCAGAGACACAGACCTGGGTGAGGGGTGGGACCATCAGGACTTGGCAAGAGGCAGGGGCGGCTCACCCCCCAGCCCCCAAACTGAGCAATAGCCATGGCTTTCCAGGATGGCTCATGACTGGAAACATCTTGTTTCTTCAGCAAACAGTGTCTGCAAATGCATTTACAAAAGAAAAATGTGACCTGGAAAATCGGTTTTAAAAGGTGCTAGCTCCAGTGCAGCCATGCAGTTAGTGTTGGCACTGGGGCAACGAGCTCAGAGGGCTTGTTTGCCTTAGCTTAGGCACCCCCGAGATGCCAATAAACATTCCCTTTCCTTCTTTTTGGGAAATAACACACCATTATGCTCAAAATCTTCTTTGTGGGCAAAGAGGAAGCATGCCATATATATAAATGAAGACAAGAATTTATTGTTACTGTAATGTAAATCTTTACAGTCTAATTCAAGAATTATTATGAGTCTAGATGCTGTTATTGCAGGAAAAGGGAGACTAATAATGCAGTTAGAGCACTCCTGTAGAGAAAAAGTCTCAATAATAGCAATAATAAAATTGTAATGCATATATTTATTTGTTTCTAACCCTTTCCTTGGAGTTATGCTCACCCTTCCACTACTCCTCTGGACCTTCAGGAGCTTTGGACTACTGAAGAGGAAACACTGTTGACCATCAACCCCTGGAGTCCCTCACTGGGACAAATGTGATGTTTGTGGTGCTGGATTCTTCTTCCTTCCCTGAGATGCCCTTGGGATCATTTTTTTGTTTGCCAACACAGTTTTACACCTTTCTCTTTCTTTGCTAGTCTACAGCTCCATGTTACAAATGTATTTACTATATATGGCACCATTTATCTATGTTAGATATTATTTCTTTGTTCTCTTTGACATCCTTAAAATCAGTTTTGTCCAGCTACAGGTCCATATTTCCAAAACTGACCGCTGATGAGTTGTCTCCAGTGCCAAGCCTGTGCTCCACTCTGTCCCTGTACGCATCTATGATGCACCCTGTGTTTCTGCTTCCCAAATCCTCTGCTGTCGTACCAGGCATCTATTTCTCTGCCCTACACCATTGCATCAGAGTCTTAAACAGCTCATTCGACATCATAGCATCACTGCTTGCTACTGCCAGCTATGGAAAAGAATGGTTGTACCATGCAAGGATAAAGAAAAGTAGAATAAATTTGGAATACACCTGGTCAATTAGAGGAATCAACGTCATGGTTAGACGAAGTGAAAGAGAGCTGTAGGCAGGTCAAGAGACGTTCAGAGGACGCCTGACAAGCATCAGTCCTGAGGCCCTGCAAATTCACTGCAGAGATCACGGCCTCTGGCTAGAAGGCAATGCTACCTTGCAGGGCTACAGGGTTACACAGCAAAATCTTGCTGTCTCTGGAGGTACTTGTGTTTCCATAATCACTCTGTAATAGCAATACTTTTCACCCAGCACCTGAAACATTTCACAGAGCGCCATCTTCTAGCAGTGACCCATGTGCAGGCACTGGCAAAGCTCACTTTTTCTTTTTAAGCTGCTGGGTTGTACTAAATCCCGTGCAGTGAATATCAGTGCTGCATGTAAGAGGTTAAGCACAGCTCCTGTGGCCAGAATGACTGTGGGCTAAGATGACTGAAAGCTGTCATGGTGCCCTCGTGCTCGGGGGGTAGCAATAACCCCTGAAGAACCAGGTGTCTGCAGTTTACTCCTTTAGATGTTCTTTGCATTTCTCAGTCACGCCTTCTGCACATATTTTAGGCCATTGCTTTTGGATAAGTATTTTTTTTTTTGTGGCTAAATATAAATATTTTAAGGTCCTTTCATGTTGTTTCATCCCTAGCAAAGACAAATAAAGAAGTTTCTCATTCCCGTGGTTTATCACATGAAAGAAAATCTTATGACTTATTCAGAAAGTATTAAGACTTTGCAGAAAAGGGTTTTACAGGATCGTCTGATCAGTTTGCTTGGTCCAGCATGTTTTGGACACTTTGTGGGAATGGGGTTTGAAAACTGTGCCTGCCTGTGAGACAGCAGCCCCGTCCCTGGTGCCAGCCCAGCTCCCAGCGATTCACCAGCTCTGGGCCTGGACGATAGCGTGGTTCATTTGCAGACACCCCATGAGTCCCCCCAACCCGGGCTCAGCTTCCCAGCCCAACCTGTGGCACTGCCCGGCACTGGGAGCTGCTGCGTGTGGCAGCCAGGCAAGGGCAGAGCAGTGTCCGTGCCCCGGGATGCCCATCGCCAGCTTCGTGGGGGGACGGCTAAAATACCTGCTCTGTGTCTCTGACCGATTCTCCTCACCTCTTCTGTTCCTGCTTTAGTTTGGGGGGATAGGACAGTGCAGGAAAAAGCACTTTGGAAGGGCATTGCCTGCCTTGGCACCACAGAAATACCAAAGAAAGCGGAACTGCATTGCTTTCCAAAATAATCCCCACTTCCACTCCTCAGTCCAACTCTTACCTGCATCTTTGTCAAGTGCAGTATCTAAGTTTTCAGCCAGTTGTTTCCATGTCTTAATCATCTTTCAAAAATGTTAAAACAAATTCAAACTCCAGCTGTACTTACAATTAGCTTAAATTGTTCTTTCATACCAAACATATTTAACAGAGGCTGCATTATTTTACACTGCATTGGAATTTCAAATTGGCTTGATTTGCTCTCATATTATTCTGTTGCTTTGGATATATTTTATACACAAACATTTCAGACATGCCACACATTGCTCACTGTTGCTGAAAAGACCCTTGTAATTAATAACTAAAAGAAAGGAAAAAACCCTTATAAAATATTTAAAGGCCACAGTTTTCTAATTAGGAAACACTATGTGAAAAGACCTCTTAAATCCCACTTTATAACAGAATAGTATGTATTTAAACATAAGTCTATTAAAAAATAATAAATCTGATACTGTCTCTTTATTCCATCTCAGAAGGCTTTGAAAGGTTTCTCACATGTTATAGTTGCCATATAACCACATGCTTCCACAAAATGAATTCAAGAGAGAAAATATAATTTATTACCCCAGAGTAATATGCAATGTGGTTATTCATCTCATCTAAAAGCAGCTGCTTTCTTTGTCATCTTTGTAAGTAGCATTAATTTTCCCGGCATGGGCACAATTTACAAATTCATCCTGGTCCTCCCAAGATTCAGATAGCATCATTAGCATATATTTAGCAGTAGCAGACAGCGAGCAGCAGGTACAAATGGGGGGCTGATGAACTAATATGCTCTGGGCACTTTTCCAGCTTGTGTAAGAGAAAAAATACACTACTTCAAAGTCTGCCAGTTGCAAACCAATTAGCAGAAAAGAATAGTAAAACGACCTAAAAATCCAGCACTGAGCTGGGGATATAGGTATACTGGCATGTTTAGAATTCTAATTGAGACAAGAAAGTACCACCTGAGTGAAGAGATGTTTCAGCACATTATCGTCACATTTAAGCCTTTTTGTCTTTTTTTTTCCAGGGAGTTGTCAGTAATAGAAATATAGTCATCTGCTGCTTACCAGCAGTGTGGGTAATAAATATCCAACAAACCATAGCTGGCAGATCCTGCTGTCAACATGAATTGAGTATTTTCATCTTAGCGAAGGATGCCGCTTTCCTAACACATGTTGCTAAATTAATGTGCTCAAGAGCTGAGCAAGTGTGTCCCTATTGTTTTCTTCCAACCTTAAGACAGACATGTCACCTGCTGCTGAAAGGATGATGAACCTTTTCCACAAGGCAGGCTGAGCACGTTGCTCAGTGACGCCCAGATCAGCAAGCATTGACACAGGAGTATAGTCCAACTCAAAATGTGCTGAAAATGTGATTCAAACCCCTCTATGCTCAGTGGCTACTCAACCTCAACAGCATGTAGAACCAGCCCCTCTTCACCCTGCAAGTTCCCAGACCCTCTTTAAATCCACCTGGGATCCTTGAAGCAGGATGGGCTTCCCCGTGTTTGCACAGCTCACACACCCCGACATGTCATTGTTCACATTCTCTCTGTTGATTGGGTTGCTTCCTGAGAATAAAGAAGTCTTGCCATCGACTCACCTTTATTCAGGTTATTTCTACCTTCAACTCAAAGGCAGTTTAAAGCAAAACAAATAACCAGCATTTCCAGCTAAGTGTGAGTACAAATGCACCTTGCAGTTTGAATTTCCTAGAGAGAGGCTGTAGGCTTAGCTGGTAGGTCTCGAGTCTCACCCTTGGCAGGTTGATCTTGAGACTCATCCCTCTGGAGCCATGAACTCCTCCCAGAGGAAAGCCTGCAGAGTCAGTCATAGGAAATTGAACTCAGTTTAGGGTTTCAGTTTCTGGGCACTGCACTCAGGTACTGTAGGTTTAAAAAAAAGGTGTGTCAGAATTCACTTTGCAGGCACTTAAGTGGTCTTTAATCTAGACGTTGTTTTCCTTTAGATGGCCTCTAGCACAACCAACACAACTCTAAGAATCTCAGGCAGAGAAATGCCCAGTTCATCTGTGCTGGTGGGTTTCAGATGGATGTTAAGCAATGAGCTGCTTGACCCTACAAGGACCTGAGCAACCTTGAGGGAGGTGCGAAGTGCATCTGAAACAGCCCCAAGAACCTCAAGTGGAACAGGTATGTGGTTAAGGAATTAGGTGCTTCCAGGATTGAGTGGTGGCTGCTGAAGGTATTTTAAGTACATAATTTGGGAATTAGGTCTCTAATTGCCTCCTTGAATGTAGTCCCAAACATTCTTGTTCTGCAGCTCACTGCAGCCACCTATATATTAGCTTCACTGCAACCTGGGACGCACCTCTGCTCTGGGCTGCTTGCTGTTCATCAGGACCCTGAAAGAGAGGAAAAAAAACCCAGCCTTCTTACTGATAGAGATTAAGTTCTTCTCATTATCGGACTACTTTCAAATTGCAAACCTTTGAGCAGGAATTAAAAATGAGCCAAGAAAGAGTTCAAATTCATCATTGAAACAATATCTCAGTGACAGTTATTCACAAGAGACAAAAACGTATCTGACAGGTAAAATCTTGAAAAAGGGTTTCATTAATGTTTAATGCAAGTTCTAAGAACAGAGTCTGCCAAACTGGAGTAAAACGCGAATGTAGAAAAGATATATGTATGGTAAGTTTATACAAAAATCGAGTAACTTCAGACAGAACATGCCTGACGCACCAATAATAAGGAAAAAGTTGAGTCACCTCTACCCACAAACACATAGCTAACTTTGCCAATTGCTACAGATCACAGACCCTACATGCCAGTTTAATTCTACCAGCCCATTTTTTCCTGTTTTTTTTTTTTTTTTTGTTAGGCTTGTTTCTCCTCAGGCAGCGGGGATGGTGACTGCTCTGTGGGAATGCAGTTCAGCGGAGGGTTGTTAGCAGAAGTATGGCATGATACAGTGGGAAGAACAGAACCCATGTCATGCCTCACACATGAGGTAGTCTATTTGCAGCAATACTGAGGACCACGAAAGTTTGAAGAGCACGTACTGAGTGACAGCTACATTTTTTTCTCCCCCTGCCTTTTCTGGTTTTGGGGTTCCTGTAGATATGCAGCTACAGCTCCTATTGGGAATCTGACCTTGACTAGATAAATGTTAGCCTCTAATCCCAGTTTAGAAAATATGTTAGAGTGAGAAAAGGTGTTCAGATTTTGTGTAAATCCCAGAATATATAGCAAACTATTTGGGGGCTTTTCTGTGCAGGACTTTTCAGGCTAGTTTTCATGTTTCAGCTAGGTATGGGAATTCAGGTTATTAGGGCTGCATAACTCCCTATGTGAACACTGGGCATTCTTGCTCAGAATTAAAGTGAACTTAAATTGATTTGCTTTAATTCATTAGCTGGATAAACTACGCTAAATTGAAATAAGATGAATCCTGATTGAGTACATGAAAACAAGGCTTTAACATGGTTTAGCTAATCTACTTTAAATCCAATTTTGACAAATGTTCCTAAGTCTCCAAGCAGATAACTGTTTAAGGCTAAAGCCTATAGGGAATGCAGACCCTGTAAGCCTAGCTCAAGGTGCCTGGCTCGCAGATGTCTGCGTCGGGTGACTTGGCTCCCTGCACAATTTGAATACACAGTCCCTGGAGAGACAAGCAAAAGGACTTCTTGAAACAGCCAATGAAGGAATGAGCATAAGCAGCACAGCCCCCTTGGGAGCCTATGTCCTTCCTACACAGCTTCAGATTAACGTTTTTATAACCTGGGGACCTACAGCCCAGAGTCTTCTTTGGCAGGTGTGTCCTCTTGATGAACAGGGTAAAGCTCAGCCCTGACCTACCTGCTATAGGTAACCCTGCCCTGGCAGGGGGGTTGGACTAGATGATCTCCAGAGGTCACTTCCAACCCTGACCTACCTGCTATAGGTAACCCTGCCCTGGCAGGGGGGTTGGACTAGATGATCTCCAGAGGTCACTTCCAACCCTGACCATTCTGTGATTCTGTGACAGATGCTGGTGGGACCACCACTGCCTCCTGCACACTGCGCTGGTGAAGGTGCTTCACCCATGTGGAGGGGAATCCCAGCTACTTCGGCATCAGAGGTTCAGATGCATATATCCCAAGAGCAAGCATCTGTAATCTATGTGAGCTATCATGGAATCATAGAATCATAGAATGGTTTAGATTGGAAAGGACCTTGAAGATCATTGAGTTCCAACCCCCCTGCCATGGGCAGGGACACCTCCCACTAGACTAGGTTGCCCAAGGCCACGTCCAGCCTGGCCTTGAACACCTCCAGGGATGGGGTCTCAGCAACCTCTCTGGGCAACCTGTGCCAGTGCCTTACCACCCTCACAGTGAAAAACGTCTTCCTAATATTCAATCTGAACCTGCCCTCTTCCAGTTTAAAGCCATTCCCCCTCGTCCTATCACTACATGCCCGAGTAAAAAGTCCTTCCCCAGCTCTCCTGTAGGCCCCCTTTAGGTACTGGAAGGCTGCAATAAGATCTCCCCGGAGCCTTCTCTTCTCCAGGCTCAACAGCCCCAACTCTTCCAGCCTCTCCTCATAGGAGAGGTGCTCTAGCCCTTGGATCATCCTCATGGCTCTCCTCTGGACACGCTCCAGCAGGTCCATGTCCTTCTTATGCTGGGGACTCCAGAGCTGGATGCAGTACTCCAGGTGGGGTCTCACAAGAGTGGAGTAGAGGGGCAGAATCACCTCCCTTGCCCTGCTGGCCATACTTCTTCTGATGCAGCCCAGGATACGGTTGGCCTTCTGGGTTGTGATGGCACATTGCTGGCTCATGTTGAGCTTCTTGTCAATCAGCACACCCAGGTCCTTCTCCTCAGGGCTGCTCTCCAGCCATTCCCTGCCAAGCCTGTATTAGTGCTTGGGATTGCCCCGACCCAGATGTAGGACCTTGCACTTGGCCTTGTTGAACTGCATGAGGTTGGCTTGGGCCCACATCTCCAGCCTGTCCAGGTCCTTCTGGATTGCATCCCTCCCCTCCAGCGTGTCTACCTCACCAAAGAGCTTGGTATCATCGGCAAACTTGCTGAGGGTGCACTCGACCCCACTGTCCATGTCACTGACAAAGATGTTGAACAGTACAGGCCCCAGTATCGACCCCTGAGAAACGTCACTCATCACTGCTCTCCACTTGGACATCGAGCTGTTGACCGCAACTCTTTGAGTGCGACCGTCCAGCCAGTTCTTTATTCACTGAGTGGTCCATTTGTCGAATGCATGTCTCTAATTTAGAGACCAGGATATTGTGTGGGACAGTGTCAAACGCTTTACACAAGTCCAAGTAGATGACATCAGTTGATCTTCTCTTGTCCACTGCCGCTGTAACTCCTTCATAGAAGGCCACCAAATTTGTCAGGCATGACTTGCCCTTGGTGAAGCCATGCCTGACAAATTGTCACCAATCACCTCCTTGTTTTCTATGTGCCTCAGCAGAGTTTCCAGGAGGAACTGCTCCATGATATTGCCAGGCCCAGAGGTGAGACTGACTGGCCTGTAGTTCCCTGGGTATTCCTTGTTTCCCTTTTTGAAAATAGGGGTTATATTTCCCCTTTTCCAGTCGGCAGGAACCTCGCCAGACCACCATGACTTCTCAAATATGATGGCTAGTGGCTTAGCAACTTCATCTGCCAGTTCCCTCAGGACCCACAGATGTATCTCATCAGGTCCCATGGACTTGTGCAACTTCAGGTTCCTCAGATGGTCTCACACTTGATCTTCACCTACAGTGGGCGGTTCTCCATTTTCCCAATCCTCACCTTTGCATTCTGCATCATGGACAGTGTGGCTGCAGTCCTTGCCAGTGAAGACTGAGGCAAAAACATCATTGAGTACCTCAGCTCTGTCACTGTCCCAGGTAACCAGTTCTTGTGTTTCCTTCCAGAGAGGGCCCACATTTTCCCTAGTCTTTCTTTTCTTGCTGACATACTTAAAGAAAGATTTTTAGTTTGTCTTGATGTCCCTGGCCAGATTTAGTTCTATCTGGGCTTTTGCTTGTCTAACCCAATCCCTGGCTGCTTGAACGATTCCTCTCTATACCTCCCAGGCTACCTGCCCCTGTTTCCACTCCCGATAGGCCTCCTCTCCTATAGGCCTCCTCCTTTTGGTCATGTCCAGGAGCTCCTTGTTCATCCATGCAGGCCTCCTGGCTTTTCTGCCTGCCTTCCTCTTTGTAGGGATACATCACTCCTGAGCTTGGAGGAGGTGGTCCTTAAATATTAACCAACTTTCTTGGGCCCCTCTTCCCTCCAGTGCTTCATCCCATGGCATCACACCAAGCAGATTCTTCAAGAGGCCAAAGTCAGCTCTCCCAAAGTCCAAGGTGGTCAGCCTGCTGTGCACCTTCCTTGCTGCCTCGAGGATTTCGAACTCGACCATTTCACGGTCACTACAGTCCAGGCTACACTTGAGTTTGACACTGTCTACCGGCCCCTCCTTGTTGGTAAGAACAAGGTCCAGCATAGCTCCTCCCCTCGTTGGCTCCTCAACCACTTGGAGAAAGAAGTTGTCCTGGATGCAACCTAAGAACCCCCTGGATTGCCTATGCAATTGCCTAGGAGCTAGGCCTCCTCCTTCCCTTGTTATCTGTGGAGTACTGAAGAATGCCTTGGGAGGTTGTGAGATGACCTTGAAACCCATTGTTTTGAGCATTTACTGCCTTCTCCTAGGGCTGCTCCTGTATTTTACACCAAGCGGTAATGTATTTTAAACAGAAAGTGGCCACAACTGCCTTCTGTAGGATACTTTGTCCTTTGGATGGGCACTTGTGATCTCACAGTGGTCCAGAGGGAAACCTGCAGCATCCTACAGCTTCCTTCTCTGGCTGTTAACATACAGCTCCCCAGTCTGCACTCGGACTGTGAGGAAAGAGACAATTGCTTCCTCCTTCCTTCCCATCCTGCACCCTAATGAGCTCCAGACAGGCTTTCCTCACCACTTTTGTACAATGCTCCAAGGTGCAGAGTCTGCCCTTTACCTGGTTTCTACTGTGAGCAGCAACGTTTCTTTCCTCCTCACCCCCCAGGCATGGGGGTGATATATATTGCTCAACTCTGCTGGCCAAAACACATTCCTTAACTATGGTTCAAAGTATGAGCAACCAGTTCTTGAATTACAGCATGCTGCTTCATCACTACGTGTGCCGCAGGAGTATGGACAGCTGAGCCTGGAAAATTACATATTCAAGGCACTGTGAGACTGGAGTCTCATTGCTTACGACCACCTGGAGGAAAAGACAGCCAGAACGGGACAACAACTCCAGCTGCTCACCTCTGCAGGGCGATGCATCAGTCACATTTTCATTCAGGGTTTAATGTGCATCATCACAACCTCAATTTTCTGTCTGACTTTCATGCCACTCAAAATTCAGCTTAAAGGCACCCTGACACATCGTTTACCTTAATCAAAGCAGAGACCCAGCTGCCTTTGGGCACACAGCTTGTGAATGGATGTTGCTCATGGAACAGCCCGAGCTGCCTGAGAGCAAGTGCCTGTGCGTGTTCACAAGTGCATCCCAGGGAGACAGTGGGATGGGGGGAAAAAAACAAAAAAGAAAATGCATGCGCTAAATTTTTGAAATTAAAGACTGCTGAAGAAGGTAATTCTGCTTGAGTAGACAGACTTTCCTTAATGTCTATCAAGGCTTCATTAGCACATTCAGTCTTGTTTGTATGAATCAAGTGGACAGACTGTGTTTCTACAGTGTAGCGACACATGGGCACAACATGGAACTGGTACAACGCTCTGACAGCAGGGACTTTCCCTCCGATACGGCTTGCTCACAGATCCTGAACAAGGATGCAAGCAAACAAGATGCATTCCCAACAATTATTAAGCTCTCCTATTTTTCTTACAATTTTAAGATATGAAATCTACCCATGGTGGACAAAGACCAGCAGAGACTCGGCACCGCAATTGAATCGTCAGCATGGTCCTCCATTTCTTTGACTTAACAATTATGGTAGACTTCTTGTCTGCAACATTTCTCTGAAACAAAAGCCACCAAATGTGGCAGAACCCTGCAGAGATGGCACTCGAGGACTCTGACACTTCTGATTTTGCAAGTGATATTTTGCAACATTGCTCGTGTGTTTGCAACTGGACCAGAAACTGTCTCAAAAACTGAAACCGGCACTTGTGGCTTGTCTCCCTAGTCACCGTAAGAAGCGCTGGGGTGGAGGTGATGGGTATGGTACCCTCCTGAAAGACAGAGTGGCAGCTGTGTACCCTTCAAGGTCAGAGAAAGAACTGAATGTCTCCTACATCTCTTACCTGAGAGAGAGTGATTAAAGATGGAAGCAGGGAATAATATACCATTATTTCACTGCCTTTAATTTTAATAAAAGAACTGTCTCTTGCTTTTTTCCCAAAAGGAAAACCTTTAAAAAATAGTGTGGGGTGGATCAGTACCAACTGTGAGAAATAGAGCCACTCTAACTCACTACAATAAAACTTTGTACTGCATCACCTAGTTTTTTAATGGTTTGTGTGTGTGTGTGTGTGTGTATGCTGTTATGCTCCACATGCACAGCATTATTTTGCCAACAAAAACTTAGCTGTTACTGTCAATTATAGGGATCAAAAGAGAAAAAAAGATAGAACTAAAAATTCCTGGTTTTACCTTCTCACAGAATGTTTTCACGCTCCTTGGAAATGCCTTTCAAAACTAAAAACGGTAAAAAAATACGTGTTCCTTCCAATTCTTTATTTCACATGATAATGTCATATTCCCCAAAACAGCAGGAGTGGATTTTTAACAAAATTACAGGAAAGAGCTTTTTGACAGGCAACTTCAAAATTCTGTAGGTTAGATCCAATTGTAAATGAGCAAAGGACGTGAATACTCTGGACTGAATGCTACGGGGTTGATGAAGGGATGCAATTTCAACTTGCAGAGCCTGATATTCTTCCCAATGGAGTCAAGCAAAAAAAAAAAATCCCCTTGATTTCAAGGTGGAACCAAATTAAGTGCTTAGTTTTAAACGGAGTTGCTAAGCGGCCAATCTATCAGTCAGTCAGTATGGGAGACACCTTTTAACTTCAGAAAATAAAGAGTTTTGCTGTATGTAAAAGTCATATGTATTGAAATTAACTCAGTGCCTGCCTGAGCTCTGCTGCTAACTGCGTGAGTCTGAAGTATACGGAAGTTACATTACTCCTATATATTACACAATATATGTTTCTATGTATAGCGTGTACTATACTGCACTGTGTTACACTGATAAATTACTGAAATTACAAAAATAGCATCTCAAAACTTAGGAAATGCCAAAAGTAAGTTAAACCATGTGACTAATTCAGCTTCTCTGTGAATATGCATCAAAAATGGGTTCCAATGGCACGATCACATATGATTTTTCTGTGAAGGCCTTTCTCTTTCCATTTACTGAATGAACAGTACCTGACTGAGATTCCTCTAGAGGCTTATTTGACCTCACTCCTCTACACATGGACCCATCCCTTATTTTCCAAATAATATTCACACCTCATTCTGAAGACTAAGTACTAATTTCCTTAGGAGGGTTGGGTGTTTTTTTTTAAATCTTAATAAAGCAATGTCTGAAAACTATTTATTTCTAGGAGTTTATATTCGCAACATTCCAGCAAAAGGAGCTGGGTTTATTACTCCCCTTTTGCAGCTGATACATTACAAGTGTCCTCTAATTTGTGGTGGTCTCCTTAAATAAAGGAATTCCTGAATTTTTTTTTTCCAGAGAACTTTGAATTTTGTAGCATTTTCTCTATTCAAAGCAGAATGTCCATAACCTTCAGCAAAAAATGTGAATGCCCGGCAATTTTTTCAGAAAAAACTCAAGCCTACACAAAATGGAGAGCACAGCCTTCATACAAATTATTTATTTTGTGTGGCTTATATTGCATAGAAGAACTTGGTTAGATGCAGGGACAGAGTTGAGTTCACTGAGACCACCGCAGGCTGTGGGAGACCATTACCTCATGGTCACGCTGCCTTTCTTTCTCACTGTGCAGAGTACAACTGATGCGGCAAAATAAGTAGGGATTATATAGACCTGAAGTCCCTGAAAGACTTCAGCTGTCGAGGACACTGCCGTATATCCTGTACACTGAATCAGGCAGGGAAATGGTGGGAAAACAGTAATGTGACTGTGTATCATGATGTGCCTTGATATATCAGTTACACAGACAACTTTAAGTCTGAAATTTCCTATCTTTTTTTTTTACTGAATGATCAATCTTAGCATTCTTTAATACTTTTTTTTTGTCACATACAATTTCCTAAGTAGATTTCCTCTTCCCTCCCCAGAAAAAAAAACAGATAATAGAACATACAGAGCCATACCGAGCCCCACAGCGCTGCCTCGCAGAGCCTGCGTTACAGCATCTCCTTCAGCCCCGAAATCTACAGTTCAACAACAGAGTTAAACTTTTCAACTGCCATATTCAGACCTTTGACCATCGAGCAATGAAGGGAATTTCTAATGAGGGAAACAAAATGTCACCATCCTCACCACCAGAAGAAGTTAAGTCGCCCATGTTGTGCCTGCTTATTACAGCTGTTTTATAACAGCAAAAGGACAGGGACGCTTTGGAAGCCCAAGGTATAATCAGACACTGGAGGAACAGGCTTTTGTAGTCACAAGGCTTTCTGTCCTCGCCCTTCTCTGATTTTGGTCCCCATGTGACCCTCCCCGACCATCTCCAACCCCCACCTCGCTGTAGCTGCCAGGCCCACCTTCAAACTTGTACTGCGGCTGCTGCTTCTCTCCTCCCATGGCCAGGCTCAACGAGCGGCCAGGCCAGGACCTACCAACAGCTTCGTTACTCAGCATCTGGTCTGGGAGGTTCAGCGCCTTCTGGATGAAGGGAAAAACAGTTACAGAGAAAGTCTCGCTTAGCCACTGCTGATGGAGGTTAGAAGCAAGACTGCTGGGAGCAAAGAGGGGCTACAGAAAATTTATCTGTCAAACTTGAGCATAGTAGGGCCTGGATAAACCTTAGTTTAACTTGGAAACATTTGGAAAAATTTTCACAGGCAGTGCAGCAGGCATACCTAAGGATGCAAAAGGTAACCAGTCTGCCAAAATTTCAAGTCCTCGTTCCAAAGTATGAAAGAATTAAAGCTTTCCAGACAAACTGTTTAGAGAATTTAAGAGGAAAAAAATTTTTTTTGTTTTTATGATCTCCTTCTGAGAAACAGCTGAACAACTCTCATTTAAGTTTCCCAGAATTCAGGCTGGAGCAGGTAACGAGCAAGGAAGATGTTAGCTGGAATAGTGAAGGTCTGGCAAAATAATAAGGTACTGCAAACAGGGTCTTGTAATTCACCAAAAATAATGTGAAATGTGCCTCACCAAATAATGTGAAATTTTCAGTGTAAGAAGTTGATCAATGTTTTCTAAAGCCATATAAGTTTTATACACACAACATATTCTTCCATTTTGAACTTTTTTCCAAATTTTGTTGGTGCTTGTCTTTAATGTTTCATGACCACATGATTTTCCTAGTGATCTAAGCTGGGTCTTACAACACTTCTAAATCAAGTGTATCATGCCATTGGACCCTGAAACTGGTAGAGAATCTAGAAAACATGCAGAAGTCATAAACAGAAGCACTCATCTTCTCTGCAAGTATCAGACGACAGAAGGGCTAGGAAACAAATCGATCTAATAATTTTAGCGGGTTGTTAATTTCTAAATATAAACCGTACAATTTGAATAGAAACATTATCCACACTCTACTTGCTGGTGATTCTAAGTAGATATATTCCCCTGATGGGTTCATTCCAGTTTTCATTGTATTCCGCACTTTAAGAGAAACCAAAACCTTGGTGGATCTTCCTGCAGCTTTATATTCAAACTCTCTAACCCCCAACAAGTATATCAGACACCTAGTACTTGTCAATACAAAAAATGTGATGCATCAAGGACAAATTACAGGAATGGAATAAAACAAAGGCATTTAATATTATGCTATAGAGCTAATTTGCTTTCCTCCACATTTATTTAAAAGGATTCTGTTAGAATTCCTTGGATGCTTCCGCAGTCCCACACAATACACATTCATTTTACTGTCAAGTACATTCAGATCTCAAACCACACCATCCAGCAGTCCATCAGTCATGAGTGGTCAATGTCATACTTGTTCGAAATGAAATTAAACCTGTAGTTCTCACATAGTGCAGTAAGCATTAATGGAAGTTAGGCTCCCTACATCTGTTTAACTCCAACTTTATAATGAGTGAGGAAAAAAGGAAGATGCTAATAGTGATGCAGGTTTGAACCTTTCTGAACTCTGCAACAGTTCAGATCCAGGATTCCAGTCGAGCTTTTTTGGTACATAATGTTTAACCAATTAGCACCCCCAGCTTCACCCACCCCAAAAATTCACAAATGAGAAAGTAAGATGAAGGCCATGAGAGTTTATTTGGGAAAACTGTACCTGTCTGATAATGTTGTATGTGTACATATCACAGCTTAATTTCCTCCTGGACACGTACATGTCATTAATACCAACCTCCTAGAGTACTTCAACTGGACGAAGATAAATTTCTGAACCGGTCTTAATACCTCCAAGTAGAATTAATTTGCTTGTAGTCTGATCTTATTACTGCAAAGACATTTAATAAAACAGTATCTGGCCTAAGCAAACGTAAGCCATGGAACTCAGCTCAAGCCTAGCTCACCACTATCTCACACAACTGAACGACGTATGGGAAGCTGGAGTACTGCCAGGAAGAGCTGTTAGGAGAAGTGGTGAGTTTTGAATGTAGAACAAGATGCCATGAGGAAGACAAAGAGCAAGTCAGCCCTATGACTATGGTCCTTATTTTATGGTCAACCTTGTTGTTTGCAGCACTCTTTTAATAGCCTGGAAATGGACTTTTTCCTCACTGATTGTCCTTTCTTTTACAAATACTGTTTTTTCCTCTTCATTATTCTGCATTTTACTTCTTTGGGTATGTACTAGAAGCACTGCCAAACACAACCTGCGCAAAATAGCAATCTCCAAGCATTTGGGGATGAATCTTAAAACCAAAACTACATTCTTACATTTATTCCTCTAAAACAGAGGTGTGTGGTTAAGCTACAGAAACTCACATGATCGAGTGAAAGAACTGCACATTTCTGCTGCATAGGTGAGGAATGATTTGTACTTAAATGTAACTGTTGCTTAACTTCCTTTTCCAGGCTTTTATTTGTTTAAGCTATCCTTGATTAATTTAATTAAAAACAAAAAAGTAAACATTTTGCTTCCTTGGAAGTTTTTGTTATTTTTGCTTAGGAGAAACAAAAAATAGGATAAATAAAAACCCTCTTTCATACTGACCTATATGAAGGAAACCAACAGGTAAGAAATACAGACTTCAGACTTAACTCAAGGGAAATAAGCCAGAAAACTCTTCAAAAGATAGTGTTTACATATATATAAATGCACCCTGCTTGTCAAAAGTATTTATACAAAAATTAAGACAATTGTTAATTCTTGAGTGTTACAAACATAAAAATGCCACTTTTTTCCAAGTCAGTTCAGCCAAGACTTTCTTAGATAATTTATATTACTGAACATCCCCAAAAATTTGTAACTTAGTAAACTGATGAATCACAGTGGAGTTTCAACTCAGACAACTGGCAATGTAGATGCAAGTCTCAAGTTAAACTGAATCAGCAACTGAACAATAAGCAGATCATTTCAAACTTAAAAAAATGTCCCAGCCACATAGCTTGTATTCATATCCCCATTTTTATTAGGCTAGCTCTTCAAAGTTCCACTCACAGTAATGCTGTATACTAAAAAAAAACACCCCTTACTGTATTATTCATTTTGGAAAGGGGGTTAAGTGGTGTATTTTTGTATATGTGCTTAACATCCCAGTACATGTAACAACTAGTCTCCATTTTCAGCGAAAGTGTGAATAGATTTAAGCTCTCCTTTTTAAGCCAACATTTGTTGTAAGACAGTACTTGCTGTGCAAACTGGATGGCAGCTGATTTTTTTCCAGTCAATGTGAGGTTTCATAATCAGTTCCTGTCATAGGCATCAACCCTTCATTCATTCAATCATAAAAATGTGACTTACTAGAAAAGGAAGAATAGAGTCTAAAGGCACAGAATCACATAGCTGCTCTAGTAGGAGTCTGTAAACAGAGAATCGTTTGAATTTAGGAAATCCAAATCTAGGAAAGTAAAAAGGCATCTGAAGCAGGCTCTTATCTAGCCAACTTCCTTAAAGACCCGAAGGGTTTTGAGGTCTACAAAGTATGCACTAAAATACCATATTTCAAAAAGCAATAAGGCAAATAGTATACTCATTATTTCAAAAAAGTTACAATGGTAGTGTAGGCATACACAGTATAACTTAGTTACAATGCGTGGTACTGTTTCTACTACATAGCCCTATAACTGTTTCCTTTCTACATAATCGGAGATTAAACTGGGGTTCCAGGTGAACACAAAACCATCCTTGTACCACCGTCTACCACTGGCAAGTTCTTCAGCAGCAGCAGCATCTGCTCTGCCGCCTGGGTCACACTCATGCTGAGGGAAGTCCAAAAATCAAAGTTCAGAGATTAAACACTGTCATACTTGTGAAGAGCTTCTTCTAGCTTTTGTGTCACTTTTTGAAAAAAGAGTATTTGCTGTTGCAAGAAATGCTGCATCTGTGATTTAAAGTCCCTCACACGAATTTTGTGGAAATGATTAATTTCTGCTAGGGTCGCAAAAGAAATAATGTTACAGCGTTCTTGAATGCCCTCAGCTTTTTGGAGCTCCATCTTCCCTTCTTCCACATGTCGCTTACTCTCCTTTACTTTGGTAAGGGCTCCTGCATAAAGAACAAAACAAAACAGTTGAACTGTGAGGACAATGTAGACTCAAATACTGTGCTTTAACAAGCGATTCAATAACAACAAGGATTTGTATAAGGCTCGTTCTAAATGTATTTATATGTGTGCATATATATATCTGAATGAAAAGGAATAAAATAAAAGCTTTTCCATACAAAAAAAAAATCACAGAAAAGTGAATCTTATTTAAAAAAATCACACTTTTTTAAGGCTCTAGCTTGCAAAAGTTAGTAAAGCATGCCTATTTCACAATCTTAAAAATCAGATGGTGTCCTTCAGAGAATAACTGATAAATACACCAGTAGCGGGAACTTGTCGGTTCAGTTTAAGTCTACATAAACACCAGAAAAATAACCTCGTTAAGAAATTGGACTTTGTGAAACATCACTTTTCCCAATCTTTGTGAAGCGTCAAAAGATCTGACTACGCAAAATCTTGCAAATACAGCATTCTGCTTTTACACTACAGAGACACCAAGATTAATTACTGACTACTATAGAATCTAAAAGTTTATTTCAAAGTTGCAGATATCCATGCAGACCTAATGCAGTCTTGTAAGAGCTAGAAGAAAAACAGAGCAAAAGAACTGACAGTCTTCCTTCTCCAAATAGCTAATTAAAGCACACACGTCCTACAAAAATGAATTATCACCCAAACCAGATCCACCCAAAGCAGACTCATATAATGACAGAGTACCAAGATACATCTTAAGACGTTCATTTTCTTGGACTCCATTTCCCACAGAGCAAATTCTTTGCTTTAAATATTATGCATATATTTTATTCATGTAACTAAAACTGATCAGGCCAATACAGCTTTTATCTCCTCACAAGATGTTAATGATAGGACATTTTTCACAACCTTTATGATCAAGCTTAAGTTACTTGTTCCTTCAACTACTTGTAATGTCTTCAGTCTCCTTCCTTTCAGATTACACTTCTTACCGTACACATGACTACAGTTCAGTGACAGGACTCCCTTTACATGGCCCTGAAGAAATGCTTTTCTGTACTCCCTACAGTGACACTACTCAGCAAGATAACAGAGAAACCTCTCTGCCTATATATTCCAGGGGGACAAGCTCCACTCTATCTGCTGCAGGAGCAGGTTCGTCTTCTCGTTAGCCTGAATCCACACATGTAGTACACATCATTAAACAGTAAAAATGCAGTCCATCAGCAGTAACACTATCTTCCACGCTTCCCTTCCTGTGCCTGTTTAAGAAGCCGTTTCGAATGCGCCTCCCTCCAGCGCCCTGACACATCTCTGCAATTCAGATCTGGAGCATGACCTTGTGCGTGGCAGCGTCTGGGTTTGCTGCAGGCACAGTGTGTTGGGAGGCAACTGGGGAGCACGGCCGCTGCTCACTGCATCTCCTCCGGGCCCTCCTGCAGCTCCCCTGCCTGCTGCAGCCCGTCCCCTGCCCGTCCCCAGCCCTCCCTCACCAGGCAGTCAGGTACATCAGAAGATCGAGGTACACTCTCACTAGAAGCAAGTTAAAATATCAGATGATTTGGCAGACTTGGGGAAAAAGAGTTTGTTGCATTTTTGAAATTCAGCGGGTGTTCTGTCTTCCATTATAAATAAAATCTGGAATTCCTAAAGAGAAGCACGCATGACTTTTCTCTATTCAACTTCTAACAACAACTTAACTTGTGGGGGGTGGTTTTAATTGCAAACACTCGGAAAATACTCCCTCTGTTATCAGTACTTCTCTACTCTTAAAATCATATTCTTCTGCTTAATTTGCATTTAGGTTGTGTTGTACATGGCACCTCCTCTCTACAGCCTTGGTATGAGATCTTACTCGTGAGCATAAGTCCCCTCTGGTGTGACATACTTGCAGAAAGACCATCTGAAAGATTTTCCTTTTCTTTTTTAAACTGTGGCAGGGAGGTTCCGAACAAGGTAAGCATAGATGGCAGGCTGCACGGCCAAGGACGCTGGTATTCGAGTGGCAGAGGCCAAGGGCAGTAGTTCTCCCGGGGCTGTGAGGTGGTGGCAGGTCTTGGCTCCACACCTTGCTAATGCCCACAGCCCACCAGAGTGGTGGCTAAAAGCTTGGCACTGGGTGCTACAGCTGATTTACTTCATCATCTCCAGCCTGGCCCAAAAATACACCATCAAAAAACCTTCTCCACGTGCAGTGGTGCCAGCAGTGGGACCATGCCAGATGATCTCTATTTTCTCCTCTGAGGAATGAGGAGTCTGCGAGGTAAGGCACGATCTGAAAAATACTTACTCCCCTCTTCTGCAAAAGGATGCTTCTTTCAGCAAACAAAACTAGGCTTAGCAGACATTTTCTCTGCATTTTGTGGGCGTGGCAGGATTCCATGCATGGCTGTGAAAAACTGAAATTTGGGATTTACTGCAAGCCAGATGGAGCTGGTTAAATAAACATGACAACTGTTCAGTTGTGATGTGGGAAACAGCTTTAGATGTTATTTCTAGAATGACCAAACTGGAAGAAAAATACTGAAAATACTGATATTTACAGCATCTCCATCTGAAAGCATAACTAAGTTCTGGAGCATGTACAATCTTCAATTTATTTTGCATCAATAAACCTCATACATTACCAAACACTAAAGCCCTGCATAATAGACATATTACACATTATGCATTTTTGCCATTAAAAAAAAAAAAAAGGAAGATTTATAATTAGGGAAAGGAATCCAAGAGGAAAACTTGCAACCATTCACTTCTCTCTTACTGCATATGGATTCATACTGGTCCTACAGTGGAATTGCTTTAAAACCTAGACAGACTACATACAATACATCAGCAATATACGACAAAAGCTTATATGTATGCTTAAGTACAAACTTGCTTGTTTTTTTGAAGTGACTTTAAATGAAGTGTTGGATTATTACTACAACATTCTCAAAATAACTTAATAGAGGAAAAATTTTAGCTTATTTGAGGACAATCGAAGAACCTTCCCCAAAAACACAGAAAAAAAAGCCCATGTGCTTTATTTTAAGAAGCAAACAATCATTTGTTCTAAAATGTCATTTTTAATTTGTTCCACACCTACTGAAGTTTGCAAGACACAGTTCAGTAAATCTTAGAAAAAAGCATTGTTACTTTGCATGGCTCTGCAAGCAGCTTTACTAACAATAACATATCCCATTTTATCCCAAGTTTTCTCCAGACACTTCTTCATAGCCTACAGCCCTTGTGTTTTAATCTATATGAGCGAAACTCTGAGCCAGAGCAGAGATCCATTGATGCCGAGGGTGCAACGATCCACACGGTTTCCTAATGACGGAACCGGGGAGGAGGATAGGGTGGGGAATTGGAGAGCAGAGAGCAGCCCCTTGTGTACATCCCTGCTTGAAAACAAGGATCTTGCTGAGAGATGCCCAATCCCATGGTCAACCCTAATGCCTCCCAACCTGCAACTCCTGACCCGTCTCACCCCAGGCTATACACCATGAACTCCCCCACCTCTGTCCTCACTAGTCTCCCAGTCTACCCATCGCCCCCAGCACCTAACCCCACACCTCCCAGCTCCCGCTGCTGCCCCCACAGGCTGTTGAGGCTCAGCAAGCCCCCTCCAGCCGATGTAGACCTGCAGAAATATGTCCTGCTTTCTGAACTTAATGATGTGAACATCTAGTATTGGTTTGGAGATTCCAAAAAAACAAGATGCATTTAAAAAGAAAAAGCAGGATTATGGCAGCCCTAGAAAAAGCTAACACACATTTCAGGGAAAAGAAACAGAAGGAGCCACCTCCTATTGCATATTAGCTCAAGGAAACCTCCTGCTGAACACGTCTGGGATAAATATCCGCCAATGCACTGCTCCCAAAGGGATGTAATACATAAAAATAAATTCTTGGTTTTCTTTTAGCTCCAGCTCTGTAGATTCTGTAAAGTCTTGCCCATGCCTTTAAAACTTCTAGTCTGATGAAAAGACCTTCTGTCAGGACATGATGTTCCAGTGATCAGGACTAGCTTTCAAACAGTGAAGAGGGCCTGGATCAAGGATCCTGCAAAAAGCTGTGCTACATCTATTTCTGTTCTTACAGGTGGGGAAAAGCAGACATAAATGCTGATATTAAACAGGCAATGGTGCTCACTGAATGCTGCTAAGGGCTTAAGAAAAACTCACAGGTGTCAGTACTTGTTTTGAAGTATGAGATTAGACAACACAATATAAACACATTTAACAAGGGACACTTATACTAAGAGCAGCTGAGAAGACAGGGACAACCTAAAATTCCTGCTGGAAATAAATACTTCCAAGCTGTAGGACACACAATACAAACAGCAACTCAAACAGGTGCTGAGGGGTTACCAGGAAAAAACAAGTGTATTGCGTCAGTAAGCTCCCCATGCAAACATGAAGTTGCAATAAGGCAGGGTCATATACTCATATATACCCGAAGAGACACATACATACATATATTCAGGAAAATTAAATTTAAGAAAAAGAATTCCTGAACCTGAGAGTACTCAGGTTTGGGCCAAACAATGTGTTTTCATATCACCTGCAGTTTTATTACACTAACAAATGCTTTGAGATTGTGCGAAGAGTCAACGAAGGGTGGGTTTGAATCCGTACTTGAAATTGTACTCACTCTCCCTCCACACTATGAGTATGCATATATACATAGAAACCCACGGTGATGCACGTGTCTCCAAGCTCTTCAGTTGCATGGTACCACCAGTCTGCCAGCAGTCAGCCCTACACTAGTTCTTCACGCTTAGTATACATGACACAAGTCCAAGCTGCAGCCTGCAACATGACCAGAAGGCAAAAGTTTTGGGGCTCTGCTCACGAAGACTGCTATCAAGACTGCTCTTCACTCAACTCCTTTGTCCCACTTGAAGCCAGGTCTGCCCTGCACCTGCTAGCACAGGCGATCAGAAGCCAAAGAAGAGCAGTACCTGCTAAGGGTGTGCTATCTTCCCACTGCCTCATTTCCACCTCTTACCAAAGTACCCGAACATCAGCTTTTCAGTGTTGCATACAGCAGTCAGGAGTGAAATATCAGCCGTGTCTGAAGCTACTAATCCAAATAAAGACAAGCCGACAGAAAAGGAACTCTCCAGAGCAGGAGCCCTTTTTGCTCAGTATTTGCAAAGTGCTTACTACAGTGGACATCTGTTTCATGGCTGGGTTTGCTTGACTCTTAAAAAACACAAGCAGTAACTCCTCATATTGTTTGTAACAGTATCACTAATTCTAAAAAATCACTGCTGTAGCAGCAATGATTTAACTGCATATAGTAATACTGCATATGGGATGAAACACAAAGAAGCGTTGGCTCAGCATTGCTAGAACACAGCGCTTGAAGCAGTGGTATCTACTGAAATCAGGGAGGTCTGCAATTCACAGTTACTCTCAGGAACGTGTATCATCCATTAAGTCACCAATATATCAATGTCTTCAGTATCTCACTCCAAAATACCGACCTTAAAAACTCAGCCAGCTTGTAGAAAGTAAGTTAATTTTTTAGATCCTATAATTGCAATGCCTTTATCACTGCAGTTATTAAAATATTTCTTTCACTTCAGTGATGAATTATGCTAAAATGGAACAAATAGATTTCTTTCACTAGTAGCGAGACAACAGTTTACATGTATGTCAGTTATGATTACTACAGCACTCTTTCTTTCAACAAATACCCATGTTCTTGTTACTCTACTTTATACCCCGAGTTAAAGAATTATTGCAAAACTGCAAAGGAATGAAAGAAGACATGGGAGACAAAGAAGGTAATCCTGTGGTTCCCCCTGATAATTCACAAAGAATGCTATTTTCTGAAATAAATTTTTAATGGAGCTGGGGAAGGGAGGCAGAGTGAAGCAGTGAGCTGGGTGCCAGCCCAACAGTATTTGCCTTTCCCCACTGGCCTCAGCACTGCCAGGAGGGAGGCAAGCGTGGGCCAGCACACCGCTGGGGCTGCTGGTCATGCTGCAGGTGAGCAGCAGTAACCGTTCCAAGGGATGGAAACGGGGCACATGGCCACTCTAACCACATACCTGTTCTTATTCTATTTGCAGACCCTATTCGTAAATGATACTGAAAAGGACAACAGCCACAAAAACAGCAGAATGGAAAAAACCCTGAGGAGGGTGATTGTTCTGGCCTTGACACCAGTGTTAACTGTGGCACAACCAGAGTGTCAGATTCTTGACCACCACCCTTGAGAAGTCCGCCAGCCAACAGGCTTTGGTGTGACAGCAAGACCTTGTGTTGAAGTCCGAAGACTTCTCTTAGAGGTGGCTCCCTCACGGGGAAGGACAGCTAGGGTCAGAAAATACTGTGATCTTCAAAGAAACTCGCAAGTTTGACAAAGAAAATCCCTCAGCAGTTGTACCTCAGAAATCCCGTGAAAATAAAATGACCTGCGCAATAAACAATTTTTCATCTCTCTACTATCAGCTAGCTACAATATAAAATTTGGTGCATTACTTACTAGAAAGCAAAACAACTTACATTTCCACAACATTCAGCTAACCATCGTATTAAATGGTCTAACAGTAGGGGTGATGTGTCCTTCAAAGCAGGCTATTGAAGGGAGAGCTTTGAACTAGTCTAACAACTCCCTTTGCTTTACTTTTGTTACAAAACACTGTTCCAATATGAGACAGCACCTCTGAAAGGAAGGGAGAACACAATATATTTATTGTGTTGCTTTCATTGAAGGATGCAGAAGCAGAAAATGTAACTAGAAATAAGTTTTCTTTTTCCTTACCTAGTGATGAGACTATTTAAGTACGGTTCTTTGCGTAAAGATTCAAAAAGGCAAACCCTGAGTAGCCCACATGCATGTAGCACAGTTTTGATTCACCTTCCTTCTGAAAGAAACAACTGTGGAGGCAACAACATTATCTCCAATCCAGCAGACGGCTGCCAGAACAAGCCTGTCTACATGGCCACCCCATTTATACCAGATCTAGCAAAGACTAGATGTTAGGGGATGACTCAAACGACTAATCCAATAAAAACCTGGATTTGGCCTGGAGGGCAGGGAGACTGCGGCTTAGTTTTATCAATGGCTTAGCTATGTGATCCAGCTCAGCCCGGGGCTACACAATCATCAGGAAGGGAAGTTGCAGAAGCACCACGCAAGATTACAAGAACGTGAAATTCTACTCCAAAAAAAGCCCCCAAACTTCCTTCTCTCAATTCAAAGGGAAACGATGAAATTCTGTGTAGCAGAACAGCGATTTTATTGCATTGATAGATCATTTGTTTAAGAACGCTCTGAGCACAGATTAACAGCAGAAGCCCACATAAAGATTCTGAAAATTCTTTACATTTTCTGGCTCTGATTTAGAATGGAAAGCAGCATAGGAATTTGCCTGAAATTAAAACCAGAAGACTACTCCAGTAGCGTCTGAACTGTACAAAAGAAATGTCACAGGGAAAAAGTACCATTACCGTAACTAATGTACTTTAAAATCTGGTTTTACAGTTTTAAAGAGAAAAAGGCAAGTGATCTCCAACATTGAAGGCAAAATGATGAAGTCACTTGTTCTTTCTGAAAGTGCCAACACAACAGAGTTTTCAAAACCAGTCTTTCAAATTCAAAGATTATATTCTTCTCCTTAAGGGTGCAAAACTACCATAACAACGTTCTACTTTCCATAATGAAAGTCAGAAATACAAAAATAAAATATATCAATTTGCAATTACTTTAGTATTATATGGGGGTTTTGTATAGATACATGAAAATGGCTATAATGCTTTTATAATCTGCAGCTTAACAACAGTCAAAAAAAGGTGAGGTTTAGTTTTTGTTATTTTGTTGTCCACTGCTCAAAAACGCAAAGAATAAAATAATACTATCCCATAAATCTAGGCTCACAAATTACAGTACTCTGCTAAGATCTCGGTTAACATTGACTGACTGCAGAATTATTAATGTCAGACAGAATTATTTGTGCTTCCAGTCACCCTGTTGCAAAGCTCATTGAAAGCTGTCACCCAGGGACACATTCTTCAGTTCAAAATGAAATCACTTTCTAATCTACACAATTCAGAGATCACGCACAAATAAAACAGTCTTTGCTAGAGATTTCAGACACTTGATTAACTCTAATCTCATTTGGTGGTTTTAACATATACATTGATTTAATTAATATATAACTGATAAGTAATGGTGTTAGAATGCACAGCATCAAATGCCACTCAATTTTAAAGAACTACCAGGGTTAATAGATACTATACATGCCTAACTAATCTTTTTCTTATTTTAAATAATGTGATATTTAAGAATTGATTAAACTCATTGTGCATACATCTGCCAGCTGGTATACACACACATAGGAAGAGCATACACGGCCAATTTATTTAACCAAATCTACAAGGACTCTAATCATACCTATGCATGTTCAGAGACTCCAAAACGCTCATGCTACTGAAAAATATTTAAATTATCACATTGGCAATGTGCATTTCATTTCCAGAGTCCCTCAGAGCAATCTACAAGCTTTGGTGTGCAGCCCCCCCAGTACAAATGTTTTGCTGGGCTGTGCTACAGCACACTGCTATGCAAGCAACAACCCACAGTTTGCCCTTGAAACAGTTGAAAATACAAGGTGAGAGCAAGATGGCAAAACAAATAAAAGAAACATTACAGAATTATCACTTCATTGCACCTACTGCCCCACATAACCCCACTAACAAAACAGAAAAAGCCCATAGTGCTAGGTAACCGCGTATAAAAACTGTGCAATATCGGATGGAAGCTTTCCAGTCAAATCTTGAACGCAGCGACTTTAAAACCAACGTATCTTTAGGTGTACTGCACACAAACGACCTTATTTCAGCCACCAAAGCACATTTAAACTGTGTTCATGAGTAGTTCTGACTTCATAGGTGCCTACAGTGAAGTCTGAAAGGAGGCCTGTCAGGAATAATTTTATCTTAAAATCCAGCTAAATTGTGTATACTGCTGTCCATTATCACAAACGTTGTGTTTTGCACCACAGCCTGAGAGGCAAACACTAGGTAATGCCGGTTTTGCCCAACTCTAAGGCAGTCTGTACTTTTCGGCACTCACATGTACCATTTAAGGAGTTTTTCTTTGGTATGACTTCAGCTGACACTGCAGCCTGGGGGAACAGAAAGGAGTGAAACTTAAACTAGGCCAGTGACTAGAAACATGGTACATTTGCCCTTTAGAAAGCCAGTCATGTTTTTCAGGGTGGACACACTTGAAAATTTAAGTGATCGCAATTTGCAGAAGTATCAAGATGAAACCGTTCAGTGATTTTAAGTACTTCTTACAAGCTTACATCTAAATGGGGCATCAAACAGGCTTTTAAGACAAATCTCCATTTTTCCACAATTTAAGTTGGTCTATTACAGTTTGGTCATCACAGGTTCTGAACACTAGTTTTCCCAGGTAGGATACTAAGACAGGCGCTTTTCTGTTGGAATGATGCGACAGACTCTTAACAGCTTTCGTAAATGCCCTGTTTGTTATGCCGACTTCAAGACAGCAACCTAAATCAGAAATTATGCTGTACATGCGTGATATAATTAAATTTTCAGTACAACTGAGTGTTCTGGTTTGAGCAACACAGGATTAACTTCTCTTTCGGTGATTTTGCTTTTTGCTAAGGTCTCTTCTAATACTTGGGAAAACTGCACTTTTAGAAGACTCTCGTGTCTGGATTTGTGAAAGTGTTTACTTTATAGCCAGTTATGGTATGTGGGTTTCAAGGTCTTGGTGCTTTCGAGTTAGCCAGGTTTGGGGATGAGGAGGAGCAAGATCAGGGTACTTGACCCAACACGGCCAACAGGATTATTTCATAACATGAATGTCACATTCACTATAAATTAGAAAGCGTGCTCTTCCTTGATGACTGCAATCCTGAGAACGCCTTGCCCTGGTGCTGGACGTCTGAGCCCTTCCCTTCCTCCTGAGGCCATAGCGCTCGCAGAGTCCAACATCTGCTGTCCACTGCTGGGAGTGCACAGTTTCCGACAGATAGAATTGGCTGAGTTCTTCAAACCGCAACAACTGATTAACAACTGGTTAACAGCATATGGGCAGAAACGTATCCTCTGGATATAAGTCACAGCCAAAATGAATGCAAGCATCATTATATTAAATGGTAACTTCATAAAAATTTTTGTAAGATTCTTGGGGTGTGGGTGGGCAGGAGAAGACAGGTAACACTGCATATCAATATCCATATACCATTACCAAGAGAAGGAAGTATAAATGCAGGTTCCACTGACTCTTACATCCTTCCTTTATTGGGGCGCTATGAAAGACCGGCTTCTGGATGTTATTCTCTGTAAAGGCTGAAGGGAAGCAGAGTGCGCACAATTTATGGTCTCTGCTTGTCCATCATCATCTGCTTAGCTCGTCTATTGTCCTAAGATGAGCAAATACAACATGCATAGACATTTTAACATAAATTCATACGAAAAGAGTCGAGATCCAAATGAAATGAAGATACTGCTCCGCTTTTTCCCTAGTACCCTTTAAATGCTCACTCTTAGAAATCTGAATGCTGTAGTACCTCTGTAAGGACAAAAAGAAGTAGATTCCTTGATGCAGAAAAAATATGCAAGGTAAACCATCACTAATGTAACAAATTAAAATATATTATATACTACAAAAGCAGAACACGTGATCATTGTATTATTATAATGTTATATTCATATTAGATAAAAGAAATGTTATACATTACTATGTTAATTACTTTAAAATTGTAAATATTTAACTTTATTAAATTCATTAATATATGACTATAGTACATATTACAATATAGTATATATTGTAGTATAGAATATTGTAGTTTTATAAAGGCAGAAGAGAATTGTCTGCCCTTTTAGGAGGAAGGGATCTGCCGCTTTGAGTTTGGGCTTACAGAAAACTGCAGTCAGACTGAAAATGTAGTGTCATTATAATGATCTTTGGTAAAACGGATCTTTCTTCAGTACACCGCCAATTCACCAGCATAGCTATTCATCCATAAAAATATCCAAAATTATAAACCTGAAAAAAACTAGAATGGCAAGTTGCTTTTTACCACGAGACAAAAAAACAATGTAATCTCCCAATCATAGCATGAATCTGCTTTTCACATAGTTATGAAAGAATTGCATGTAGGCATAAAAAGGGTAGTTCAGTTCATTAGATTAGAGAAGTTGTCCACCCGTGATGTGGACCTACCTAAAACCAAGGCTGAAACCGTCACACTTCTTGCTGCTCTGCTACAATAACAACCCAACGTTGCTGACAAAAACTGAACCGAGATTGCTTAAATGTATATATTCTGTCACTGATTTCATGAGATTCCACTCCAAAATTTAAAACACTTTTTATTAGGTTTTGTTTTTTTTTTTAAATTTAATTTAAATCCTCACGGCCTTCATGAAAGATATAAACAAGATTGTGCAGAGTGCCGTTTGTTTGCTCGAGTCTACTGATATGACTTGTGTTTTGGGGGTTAAGCCAAACGTGATTTCACTTTTTTAATTATAATTTTCAAATTCTGTGCTATTTGAACCACGCAATTTAAAGTAACTAATGTACCAGCTGGATGAGTTTATACAGTCTACACATATTACCTTGGCATTTTAGCTGTTCAAACAAAATCTAACAATGAAGTCATGGAAAGATTCTGGAAAGGCTGAAACATGTCCTTGTTTCAAAGGTGACTTGCACAATAAAAAAATCATCCAGCTTGTTTGTTTTTGATAACGTGTTTACAAAGACCTGGAAGAGCTCTGGGAGCTACTTTCCATTTTCAGTCTGCCAACTGTTGTCTTCCATGTTTGGATGGAAGTCCTTTTAGCAAGACCTGGAACCTTCTCAGCTGCAAGAGAACCATCTCACTATCTAGATTCTTCATAAGCTTCAAGCCAGAAAGGTATTACAAAGTCTTTCAAATAAAATTACTTCCTCTTTCTACAACGTAATTTTTAATTCTTCAGTGTCTACACTGTCCTGCTACTCAGTACCTGTAAGAGCACAAGAGATGACAATGCAGTGCCTGCGGTCAAACCTACAGATTTGAGCTCTGATCAAAACTTCTCCAGCCTGTTAGGACAAAGTGGGCACTCTGGACAGACCTTCTGGTGTGCAGTAACACGTACGGTCTCTCCCACAGGAGAGAAACAGTTACACTCTTCCTCTGCTACCAGCTGTTTTTGAAAAAAAAATCACTGGGGTTTTTATCAGCTATGAGATGTCTCTCTGTCATCAAATGTGTATGGTATCAGGCTAGCAGGTTTCAAAAGGCAACAGGAAAGAGAAAGACATCATGACTGCATGGATTTTGCTCCCTTAGAAAGCTAAGGTAAGAAGAAATTGTGGGGCCAGTGGAAAAGAAAGAAAGAAAAAATCATAATTTAAAGACGTGTGCATCTTTTAGACAAACGGGACACAGAAGTCCTTTTTCCGTCTTTCTGTTTATATTCTTTAAGTAAGGCTATTGCTCAATTTTAGTCGTTTATATTGTTGTCCTCTGATTTCATTCACACCAAGCAATCTACAATTTTATGCAGTTTCTAAATGTGAAGATTCTTTCACATTTTAGCCATCTAAAAGTCTCAGTTTCCTTCAGGTTACCTTCAAATACTGGGAGGTAGTATCGGGCGATTCAGCAGCAAGCAATGACATGTCATCGCTGTAACAGCGATGGAGAGGTTGACAGGGCAAAAAATACAAGTCATCCTTGGGCAACCCATCCTTTCTCATCAAAGTCCTTAACAGATGAAACATAGGTACCCATCTCTTTTTACTGTTGTAAGGGTCATCTGGCTAGGATTACATGCCAAGCTGTTAGCCAGTAGCTACCTGAGTTGAACCCCATGCAATGTGTATCTATCTGGGGGATGGGGGAAGGCCGATAAAAGGAAAAACAGGGATGGGAAAACCATGTCTGCACAAGAAATTTAGCCGGTTAGAAAGTAAGCAAGAGAGAAAAGCACTGCTTTTACACTGTGATAGAAAATTTTAGATGTGAATTTTGACCAATCTTATTTATTTGTGAACACACATACCCCTCCTTCCCCCTGAAAAAAAAAAAAAACCAAACCAAACATCGCTGAAAATGTTAGAGTTCTGGGTTTCAGTGCTGTTTGGGTTTTTTTGATGCTTGAAATTTTGATGCATTTCCAGCTGGAATGTTTTTTTGCCTATAATTTTGTAAGATATTCTAAAAATCACATCCAGCGCATTCTTTAAAGCCAATGTCTAGAATAAAGTTTGCTTCAGGTAAATAAGACAATTTGCCTTATTTTACTTTTCACAAACAGTGATGAAGAAGCAAAAAGATAATTCAGATTTTTTTTTAAATAATTCTCTTAAATCTCAACATGCAGAGGAAACAGAATCGCTGCCTACATCTTAGAAAGCATTCCAACCACTTTCTCAAATCGGTTTTGCAAAAGTCATAACCAGAAGTTTGTCTAGCGTTAACATCATAATGTTAAGAGAAATGAGAAATCTGGAAAGCAGAGATGAAACAGCAAGTTACTATTTCTTCCACTTTCAGAAATCACAAGAGACCAATTATAGTAATTCCTCCAACAAAACTTGAAAGCAAGAAATCTGAAACCCCATAACTTCTCTACTCTCACAAAGCAAATATGAAGACAAGATAGCTAGACAAGCATGAGCTAGAGTACTAGCATACACTATCTCAAATTCCCACGTGCATAAATTTCCTGAACCTGAACTTGCATGGGCCTGCAGTGAGCATTTATGTGGAAGATTATTGAAGTCAAAAGATCTCATCAGTTGAGTGAAGCTCTAGCAATTAATATTTAGGAATTATTTTGCCAAGAATGCCTAGGGAATTTCCACAAGTAGACCTTAAAAACACAAAAAAGAAGGTATTATCCATTACAAATGAAGTCAGAAGGCTGCTTTTCTTCTCAAAATTAAAGCAACTAAATCTAGTATCTCTTGAAAGATACAGCAGTTCTGCAAGAGAAAATTACAAAAGTGCAGTTTAGTTTTTGAGCCTACTGAACTTAATATTCCCCTTCTACAAATCTTTTGCCAGAGGCTAAAGAAAACTGAGTACAAGTTTATCTGACTAGCATATTTGGATCTTCCACTCCAGACAACACAGATGTGCACAGGAATACTTTCATGCAAGCTGTTTAGAAGCATTTACCTACGAGGGTTGAGGGCTAGATTCATACAAATGCTTAGATGCTCAAGACACCACTCTACCATCATTTACCCCTACAGGTGGCAGTTTTCAAAATAAAACCTATAAAACAAGTCGTTTGTAAGGGATGTATGCCATAGGGCTGATATGGTCTGTGCCAGCCTCAGCGGGACTCTCAAACAAAGCACTTCCAGATGGAACCGTGAGGTTTCCAACTTGGCGTGTTCTTCACTTTTGGGCTTGATCCAGTGAGTCTTCAGACCTGGACTGGAATGCACACGAAACTGGGTAAGGTCTCTCACAAAGCACTGACAAGTTGATCCTCAGCTGGCATGTGGGAGAGAAAAGTTCAAATCCTTCCTCTGTCTCTTCTGGAGGAGGAACTTGAACTCTTCCTTCCCTTACAGAAAATTCATTAAACACTGGGTGCTCAAGGTGAAGGAGGCAAAGGGAAAGGAATCTTTTAAAATCTCCCATTGAAGCTATTGCCATTCCATAAAATACTCGAAATACTAATAACACAATAAACAGTTTGAAAATATTCCCAGAGTCACAGAGACATAGAACTGTCTACGTTGAAAGGGACCTTTAGTCCATTGGTTTGCATGTTTTATACAAGTAAACAAAATGACAACCCCTTTCTGCACACTTCAGGTCATGTATGATGTCCTCAGCACAGGACACAGAAAGACATGGACCACAGAGCAATTAGCAGCACAACAGTTGACACATTTTCCTGCTGATATGCCATCAAAGCAACAGTGAGGCTTACACGGCTTTGGTTCATAATTCTAGGAGAGAAGACAAAGCCCAAACAGAGGGAAATTTTTGTCTCTTGACTTACAGATTGTCTGTCCTTCTTTTTGCAGAAGTTGCAGAAATGCTTAAAAAAACCCAGACATGCAGACTTCTCAGTCTATACCACAAAACACACTTCCAAATCACATTCAGCAGCTGTTCCACTATCTGCAGTAGAGCAAACCTGTAACAGGACAATGCAGCTGAATATTCTACCCCCAGACATGGGCAAGTTTTGGACACAGCTGCCTTTATTTTTCAGGCCTTCCCAGGTCTGGGAGAATACAGAAATTGAATTTAGAAAAGGTTTTTATCCCAAGTGGACAATATATTTGCACTATGTAGAAAACAAAGGAGAAGTACTCCTAACTTCAGACTTCATCTTTTTAAAGGCATGGCCACCAATCAGGCTGCTGTTTCTACCACTTCTAAGGGCACTTTGGGGTCATTTTACTGCACAAAGAAGTTGTACGCTAGAAAATAAAACACTTAAGACATGTCAACTCTATTTTTCAGATGATCTATTATCACCAAAAGATATCTGTTTCGTCTATACAGACAATACTAAATCTCAGAACTGGCAATTATCCCAGATAGTAAATTTCAAAGAAAGCTCTTAAGTTGTAAGAACACCAAACAGTTTATATTTTCATCTGAAGTTTACAATTTGGAATTGAAAAGTTATACCTTGTAACAAGTAAATTTTTAGAGTAATACAGTGGCGATATACTGGGTGTAAAAAACGTCCTCCTCGCAGTTTTCCTCCAGTTTGCTTGTTTTGTAATGGGAACAACAACAACAAACACGCAACCTGGTTCTAATTGTGTTCCTGTCACAAACATGGACACTGAATAGACAACCCTCTCAAGCCCATGCCATTTTCTGATGGCAAGTACATGTTAGCCCAAAGGTACTGGAGCATTAATGCCTGCACACAGGCCAGCTGTGCATTTCTCCAACCAGCTCCAGGACAGTGCTCTGACACAAAATACACTCTATGTATGTCACGCTCATGCACTGCTCTAGTGGAAGCCCATTTAGATGAACTTTCCCTGGTTCAGTATGGTAAACCTAACCAGTAAGCGCAAATTCAGACAGAACTATAAAAGAAACAGGTTTGAATCAAGCACCTATCTTATTCCCAATTGTCTCTTCAAAGTCTTGTCTCCAAAAACACTACAGTGAAGAATTCTACACAGCCTTAAGGCCTGAGGATACATTATTTAAGTAGTGTATATATTCTGCTAGTTCTTTTCATCTAAGAAAAAAAAAAAAAAAATCTTTCCCTTAATTTTTTTCCAGAAGCTTACAGATAATCCTATTATTAGTTGACAAGTCACTTTAAAATGCCCCACTCCCAAACATGAGGCATTGTCACGACCACCTTTCTCTCCAAATTTAAAATATTTGAAAGCTGTTATCAGAACACAATGCCATAGCAGCTAGCAAAACAACTCCCCAAAGGTTACACTGCACACTTCCCTTTTCTCTTCAAAATAATATTGACTGCTTAAGTCTCCACTCACAATTTTCAAGATTCGACAGGAGAATGAAAATATAACTTTGATGCATGCAATTTTTAAGAAAAGCTTACTTTCTTAAATAACAACAAATTGTGCACTTCATACCAATTCTGTTTCCTCAGATTTTCCCAGCAATAATCTTTATCTCCTGGAAGCCTGCCTTTCTGATCTGTTGAAAAAAACTCTTTCAACTCTTCTATCATCAAACTCAAGGTACTGTTGCAGATGCAAAACCCCTGGAAAAGTCATGTAAGGGCACAAAAGACTGATTCACTGTGTTTGACAATTCAAGCTCTGCCTCTTGGGATACAGAACACTGCTTATTAATCCCAAAAATAATTTTCAATAAAGCTTATGCACTTTCTCAGGTTAACTGCTCTATATAGCAAATGTAATGTTTTCTTGGTCTTTTTTACAGCTCCAATCCCCACACTTCCCTGATCTTCAGGCTGAAAACTACAAATAAGGAATATAACAGCAAAAAGAATGAATGATGGGCTAGTCTTCTCACAATGGTGAAGAATATATGAATATCATTAATTTCACAGCAGAGAAATCATCTACACAAATATAGTACTACAAACTTTATTTGTTTGAACAAGTGTCACTAGTTATATAGCAGATGATTCTTTCATTTTTGGAGTTTCTTTCTCTCTGATGTATCACAAAGCGCCATACCAACAGCAATCTGAACCTCAGAAGCGTGTTTTAGCTAGAAAGATGCTGAAAGGATAACAGGTGAGTAACATCTTTTTATGACAATAATGGCAAAGGATGAACAACTCCAACTAAGAACACCGTGGCAGACCATTATTCTTGCAAAGGCACCAAGAGAGTTCAATGCATGGCTGAACTGAGAAACCCCAGCAGCTTTAAACATCTCATCTGACTGCCTGACCCTGCAAAATGCGCACACTGCCACACGCACCTGAAACAAGGCAGTCAATCAGAGGAGTTCCTGCATCTTCACATTACTTCATATTTATTAACTACTAGATCAGAGATTTAAGATACCTAACGTACATCAAAAAGTAATAGACGTTTTCATGCCACCTGATCTCCAGGGTTTGTAAACAAGCCCATTAACCTTTAATGTATCAGCAGTATAGGCAGGTGTGGTTTCTTTCAGAGTTATGCAGCCAAATGCAGCAACCTCTGACCAGTAAAATTCCCAACTACATCTAGACCTTTGGCACATAACTAAAATGGTCACTGATGTGTTTTATGTATTTTTAGCAACAGTTTACCTGAGAAAACACAGGAAGATTTAGCCCAAGACCAGCCAGCCAAACGCAGGGCAAATTTAGTGCCGGGTCCCTACATCTGCGTGCGTATCACTGATACATAAAACTTCATCGTTTCAGAAAGCACGTAAGGGTGTTACCTTTCTGGACGTGGATGATGTCTGGAAAGTTGGCCAAATGCCCCTGATACAGGGCTAACAAATCCATCACAGGATCTAGGTCCTGCCGGGGCTGATCTGCAAAGAGATCCCCGATGGCGTCGTAGGCTTCTGCAGTGAAGGCTATGGCTTGGTTGAGGCCAGCTGAAAAGGCCTGCTGGTCCAGCTCAAATGCCTGACTGAGGCACTTAAAGGAGTGCCCCACCTTCTGGTATTCCTTCTTGAAACCAGTGACTTGTTTGCGGGCAAACTCATTGGCCGTGTGATTAAGCTGCAGGGCGCTCTCGTCCATCTTCTTCGTGAAGGCTTTGAAGCCATCCACCTGGCTTTCCACCTCCTGCAAGTCCAGGCTGGCCCCAGGGCCCGTGGGGACACTGATGGTCAGGAAGAAGTTGGCACCCACCATCTCATCCTTTTCAGCTTTGCGTTTGCCTTGTTTCCAGGCCTTCTCATCCGTGCTGGGACAGGTGAGGAAGTGCTGGAAGGCATCGCACTGAGCCAGCACGGGGTGGCTGCACATGTGGTCCATCCACCAGGCCAGGCCTTTGCGACGTTTGGAGATGAAGTCCTCCTCAAAGCGGCCAGTGGCCTGCTTCTCCGGCAAGTGGGGCACGGAGATGACGGGGAACTTCTCGGCCAGCCGCCCGTAGAGCCAGTCAAAGTGCTTGTAGCGGCGGTGCACCTGTTGCCCGGTGTGGCTGGGCACCAGCTTGTAGGCGATGTAGCTCTTCATGCCCTTGAACTTGGTCTGCTTGGTGGGGTCCTCGATGGAGCACTGGAAGGGGTAGGGGTTCTCCTGCCACTCGGGACCCCGGGGTCCCAGCACCACGCACAGCTTGTCCCCGTCCTTCACGAAGCCCGACGCCTCGCCCAGCACGAAGGCCTCCCCGCCGGACTTGACGAAGGTGGAGAAGCGGTTGAGGTTGCGGCTCACTGTGGCCGAGCTCTTGGCGCCGCCGCCGCCGCCGCCGGGCGGGTGCGGGTGACCGGCCGGGTGGCCACCGCGGGAGCCCAGGGACAGCTCGGACCGGGTGGACATGCGGTAGCGGCCGGAGGCCCCGCCGCCCGCCGCCTCGTAGTCGGGGTAGGAGCTGCCCAGGGCGCCCGGCTCGTCGGCCACGGTGGAGCTGTCGTCCCAGTCGTCGTCCCAGTCGTCATCGCTGCCCTGGCTGGGCTGGTAGGAGCCGCCGTAGGGCGCCGGCGGGAAGGGGAAGCCGGCGGCGGGGGGCAGCGGGAAGGGCTCGGGCGCCGCCGCCGGTGGGGGCTGCTGCGCCGCCGGCTTGAAGGCGGCGGGGGGCGGCAGCGGCTCGAAGCCGCCGGCGGGGAGGTTGGCATAGCGGGCGGGCGGCGGCGGCTCGGCGGCGGGGGCGCGGATGACCTGCACGTAGGAGGCCGGGAAGAGGCCGCGGTCGCCGCGGCTGTTGACGCCCTCCAGCCAGCCCTCGATGTCCTGCTCGCTGCAGAGGCTCAGCACCTCGTGCTCCCGCAGCGAGATCTCCCCCGGGTTCTCCGACCTGAAGTCGTACAGCGCCCGGGCCCGCAGCGCCATGGCCCCGCCGCCCCTTCCCCCCCAGCGCCACCCCGCGGGGAGCGGGGGGGGGGGGTTCCCCGCCGCCGCGGTGCCGCCGCCCCTCACCGCGCCGCGCCTGCCCTCTGCCTCCGCGTCCCGCCGGCAGGGAGGCTGCGGCCCGGGCGGGCGGCTCCCGCTGCTCCGCTGCGCTGCGCTAGGCTGCGGCGCGGCCGGCTCCGAGTCCCGGCTTCACCCCGGCGGGCGAGGCGGGGCGCGGGGGCCGGGCCGGCGGCCGTCCCACGTCGCCAGTTTCGCTAATCCAGAGCCGAGAGGCAGGGCGGAGGAGCCGAGCCCAGAGCGGCCGCCCCCATCGATGGGCCCGGCCCGCCCCTTCCCTTTCCTTCCTTTCCTTTCCCTTTCCTTCCCTTCCTTCCCTTCCCGCCCCCTGGCGTCCGACCGTGCGGGTCGTTTCCCCTCATGTCTCCTGTGGCACCTGGACCTGCGCTGCCTGGTCTCCTGGATGCCATCTGTGAGCTCTCTTTAGATCCCTGGGTGCACATTTCTCCCCAGATTTGACCCTGTTGGCGAACAATTAGAGAGGAGTTCTCCGGAGGAGCCGTGCTGGTTTGGTGCCCGGTTCTTCGCGCAGCGTCCTGCCAGAGACGCAGCTCCTGCTCGTTGCTCTGGTGGAGTTCAAAGTGTACGTTGCTTCTCAAAGGTCTTTGTGGCAAATAATTTGCCTTCATCCAGGCGCCACTGGAATTACCTGGGATCCACTGGCATGCTGCGAGACCCACTGCTTGCGTTCATGGCTGCTGTTAGTGCTTGGTACCTGCGTTCTGCTGGTGGTCACTTTTTTCTTCTGACCTTCATTTTCCCAATGTTATTGCACATATTATTACAGCGCCTTTCTGTCACTGTTGTGTGGCTTGCATGCTTAATATTTTTTTAATACATGAGCTCACGTCAGCCTAACATGTTAGCCCCGAGTTCCTTCATTGCTTAACTCTGGAAGTCTGTTTTAATTACCTGATACCAATAGTGCCCAAAGAACCATATAGTTCAGCACACAACCAGCTCCTCAGCGGCCAGCCCAGTGGAACACATTCATGTTGCATCCCCTGTGCCACCATCTCCAAACCCAAGCACTAAATTTGGAGCAGCAAGTTTACGGGGAGCAATTCTGAGTATCAACATCAGTGCTAAAGCAAGAACCATCAATCTTCTCCTGAAAGAGAGCTAGCAGCTGCCCAGGATGGTGCAGCTGAAGACCTTGACTTCAGACATCTCTATCAAAGCTTCTGGGTTTCCCTGCCAGCTCACGTGGAACTTCTGGGAGCAACCCAACCTGGCCTGGTCACCATTAACGCCCCAACAGGCTCTTAGGTGCTCCTCAAGCTATGCGTCAGCATCCGTCAGCACTCTTAGAACTGCCAAAGATTATTTTCCATCAAGGCTAGTGACTATCAGCGTTCTTCCACTGCAGCTGGCACGCTGTCAGCATCTGCTTTCCATGAAGGTGTGGTTCACTTCTGCCAAATGGAGAGATTGCCACAGAACCCGATCCACAGTCCAGTGTGCTGCCCTCCACCCATGTGGCCAACCTAGAGTAAGGACTAAAGCATGAGGTAGATGTGGATCAGGTTAACCTGGTCTTAGATTTCATCCCAAGTTCTGACTGCTGCAAGTCAAGGTAAGTCACTGTTTTTTTTTATTCCTTCCAAAGTTAACTCCTAACATTGATCTGGGCAGTCTTGTACATTCGTGTGAATCCTCACAGGTTAAACTGCAGGAAAATTAGCTCCTGATCTGCCTTTACTATACCACTTATTGTTTTATATATATTTTACTGCACCTGATTCAACTCCTTTCCCGAACTTTTCAGTCCTATTCATCTTAACTTCAATGTCCTTAATCAGTAATGTTGTTTTCTCTGAAATAGTCTTTTTTTTTCCCGTGAGATGATCACTACTGGAAATGATGCTGACCTACTTGATTTGTGTAAATAGATACATTTAAGATTTGCTTTCATTGAACAACCTGCAGTGACAAACAAGATGCCTTGCGCAGCTCCAAAGCCAGTTCAGGAATGGGGTTTTGCTGCTCCACGGGGTTCTGCCAACTCCTGTCAGGCTGCGGCTGTCATGGCCAGGGCAGGACGAAGGGACAATGTTGAACTGGGCAACCAGCTTACTTCCTTGGGTGCTGTAGTGGAGGTGGTATCTGTCCTGCTTCCCCTTGTGCCCCTCAGCGCGTTGGATCTGACGTTTTCTTGGTAAGTACTGGCTCAGTATTTGTATCTCAAATGGACGCAAGCAAAGGCATCAAGTTCAACAGGTGCAAAAACTGCTACCAGGAGAATTGAAGGCATAAGATCTGTAAAGCTAATGAAAATACTATTTCTTAAATAAATAAGTGTGTAGTGAAGCAGTTATCCTCTCAAATCTTCAAGTTTTATCTTGAGATTTTAACAAAAATTAAGTTAGGTGAAATTGAGTCATGATTTTCAGACACTAACGCCATCAATAAGGCAAAATTATGAAAGGAAAAAGTGTGTTATATTATTTCTCTGGTGGACAAAACTGCAAAGAGAATTTGGAACAATAACAAGGTCATTGTTTCCTTCTTTTTCCCACCTGTGAGCCAACTCTGATTACCACTGTGTGCAGGCACTCTGTTGCAGATGTTAAAATTAACGTTTTTAAAAACTCAGCTATTATTTTCAGGAAAACCAACCTGAAAAATTAGAAGCCACCCTTGAAAACATTTTTAAAGGGTTTGAGGAAACCAGCTTCTTCAGCCCTCGGTAACCATCTAGAGTGCCACGTAGAAGAGCTGGATGGATTGAACTTTGTTTCTTGTTGTACAGGCTAGCAGAAGCAAGGATTTCAAAGCAAGAATAGCACATGTTGCCCTACAGCATTTCAACCGCACAAAGCATGTATCCGAATGCTTTGCTTTGTCAGGAATTTCTACCATCTTCATTGAGAACTGAAATTTCAGAGTCCAAGGGAATGTTACTGCAATACTATTGAGAATGACAATCTATAAGTCAGTGAAAATGGTTATTATTTAATGTGTTCCTAAAGATTTGTAATTCGGGGGGTGAAACGGAAAGTCAAATTTAAGTCCAATGCCTACCAATGTCTATGTATGGGATATCTCATTGTTTTAATTCGGAGTTGGGCATCTCAAGACCACTGAGAATATAGATGAAAGAGCTGTTTGTAAGCAGCATGATTTATTTTTCTGCTTAGCTGCAGAAGCTGAAAATAAAAAAAAAAAAAAGGGAACATTTTGGGGAAAAGGTAAGGATTTTAGGCTATCTTGAATTAGGAAAAAGTTGAATGAGTAGAGGCTGTGAAACCAAAAATAATAAAAGCGTGTATTACCCCTGTGTAACTTTTCCTTGAAGGCCCCAAATTTTTCCTTCTTTATTTTGTTAATTTTCCTCTGTGCTATCACTTTGCTGGTTTACTAAGAAAAGCAAAGTGATTTTCCATGAGAGAAGATGAAGCTCTGGTGGCGCTTAAACTTTTCATTATGATGATACCCTTTGTGGGCCCTGCAAAAACTGCGTGTCTGGATATTGAACAATGTGCTAGTAGGAAAGACACTGAATAGTGCCAATATCATTTCTAAGAGCAAACTCAGTCAAGTGTTTACTCAGTATGTGATTTTTGTTCTTGTTGCTATCTTGTTCTATCTCTAGATGATTTTGTTTTGCTGGTGGTACTATCTCATCATAATTCTAAATAACTCTAATTGTTTTAAGCTGTAGGGATGGATAATAAATTTCATTTGAAAGGGCAATAATCTGTTTTTCTTCCCTTTCTGCATCATCTGTAACTGGAATGTCGCAGTTCAGTGTGCTTGGCAGGGCTGCCACTAGAGGGCACGAAATGATTTTAAACACCGAAGTTACCATACTAAAAGCAAGTAAAGACTGAACTCAGGAGACAGTGAAGGAAATGCATTAAGTGCTACAAACACGTTATTATAGGGGTATTTTTTTCAGTTTCTAAAAGATCAAATATGATTAGGTTTTAAATGTTTTGTAAAATAATACTTGAGAACATAAAACAGCTATCAGAAATGGAGATGCTTTATAGTGTGCTATGGAATTTAGGAAAAGATGCAGTGGGATTTAGGAGGAAACAATATTTTTCAAATGGGAACACAAATTAAGAACAAATTGCATAGCTTTTTGTAAAACTGTGTTGTGTAAAATTAGAGATAATTGAGCAGAAATGCTGACGCTCTTGTTTCACCCTTGCGATATGTGTTACCTATCTCAGCCCCAGTCTATGTAATAAACGGCTGTTACACAGAAATTCTCAACTCTCCATATAATATTGCTTGGAATGCATCTCTGTCTCCATTACCTGTCTGAAGAGATAATGTTTCATAACTGTCTAAGGATGCTGTCAAGATAAATCCATTATGTATGCAGTTCGCCGATGCTGTGGCTGTGGGGGTACGTGCTAGACAGGCATCCTGATGGTGCTGAGAGTCTTTTGTGGTTACAGATGAATGGGCCCATGTCAACTGCTAGTCCCTTGACATGCATACAGGCAGAATTTACCTCCGAAATGTAAAGACTGAGACATAGCAACAGAGGATGCATGAGCCGGCTGTGCTTTACCCTAAGCTGCACAAGTCCTTGAGGAGTAACCTCAGTCTTATGTATTGCAATCCAATACCTTTCATGATAACAAACATTTATAGAAAGCAAGACTATGAGCTAACTGGGTGACTGGTAGGGAAATCCAGGTGAGGACAACGTTATGTCTATGTGCCACATAAATGTGGCATGAAAATAAAGTTATCTCAGAAATAAGACCATTGTATAGGATGAATAAAATACAGTATAGTAGGAATGAAAGATTGAGCATTCATTCATTTCCCACAGGAAGGTATCACAGAATCACAGAATGGTCAGGGTTGGAAGGGACCTCTGGAGATCATCTAGTCCAACTCCCCCGCCAGAGCAGGGTCACCTACAGCAGTTGCACAGGACGGCATCCAGGCGGGTTTTGAATGTCTCCAGAGTGGGAGAATCCACCACCTCTCTGGGCAGCCTGTGCCAGTGCTCTGCCACCCTCAAAGTAAAGAAGTTCCTCCTCATGTTGAGATGGAACTTCCTATATTCAAGTTTATGCCTGTTACCTCTTGTCCTGTCACTTGACATCATTGCAAAAAGACTGTTCCATCCCCTGGCACCCTCCCTTTAAGTATTTGTAAGTATTGATAAGATCCCCCCCTCAGTCTTCTTTTCTCTAGACTAAAAAGACTCAAGTCCCTCAGTCTTTCCTCATAAGAAAGATGCTCTGGTCCCCTAATCACATTTGTAGCCCTTTGTTGTACCTTTTCCATCAGTTCCCTGTCCTTCTTGAAGCAGGGAGCCCAGAACTGGACACAATAGTCCAGATGCGGCCTCACCAGGGCAGAGTAGAGGGGGAGGATGACCTCCCTCGACCTGCTGGCCACACTCTTCTTGATGCACCCCAGGATGCCTTCTTGGCCACCAGGGCACATTGCTGGCTCATGGTCATCCTGTTGTCCACCAGGACTCCCTCACTCAGGACGGAGAAGTTGCACATGGGACCTCCTTAGTGGGCTCTGTGCCTGTGTTAACCCTGGGGTTTATCATGGGAAAGTGAGTGCTGCTGGGTTCTAGAAATCCACAAGACTTGAGTTCTTTGGGCTGAAGAGGTTCACATCAACTCTGAATTTGCTCTGGCTCTGTGCAGAGAGGTGGCTGGCAGTGGCTGACCTCAGGGTGAAGGAATAGTCACTGGGCAGCTCCTCAGTTATACCTGTCAATTGATCAAGAAGGATGAGCCTTAACTCAACTTGATGTGTCTATGAGTTTTTGCTGTCCATTGTCAAACCTTATGAGAGTGAATTCTCAGTCTCAGCCTGGAAACCGGAACAAGTTCTCACTAACTTAGGTAGGAGACCAATTTCAATGGCAGTTTGGCTGTCAAAGTATCTTTCATTCTCTCAGTGCTTGCGTTTAAACTGAGACACTGCATTCTGCTAGCAGGAGGAAGTGACATTAAATTCTAAGTGAGATTGCTGCCTTATCTTCAAGGAGGAAAATTTAGCTTGTACTGTTGCTTGAGGACATGGAGTACAGAAAGGACGGACAAGGATGTGCTCATGTTGTCTGTGTCAGCTCAAGAGATGAGGAGTTCTGAGAGGCCTGATGACTGAAACCGGCATCAAGTTACTTTAAGTTAAATGGTTTAGCTTCTGGGTTTTGCTGGTCTTTTGGCAACCATAGATGCCTGCAAAGGAGGAGGTGGTGAAGAAAGTTCCTGCTGTACTTGCTTTGGGCTCTGTATTGATGAGAAGGTGAATGGTATGAATTCCTTATCACAGGTGGTGCAGCCTGTCGCTTCCTTATTAAACCCTTGTTTTAAAAGGGATTTCAGTACTGGACACATACTGGGCATCCCATACCATTAGTGAGATGTTAAGAGATGATAATTTCCTAATAGAAACAGAGTCAGAACCTGCCTGTGGTCATTCTGTATGCATTTAGAAGAACGTTTTATTAGGTACCCGTAAATACAGAACTGTATTCATATAGGCCAGATTATCTGAATTTAAAATATATTGTTATAAAAGGGCAAGTGAAAGTAGAAAAGGAAAAATTAACAAGTTGGTAGCAAGCAAAATTGATAGTTTTGAGAAAAGGCTAAAGGTATGTTAAAAGTTGTGTGACCAGTGGGACAACAGGCAGGAATTCCTCAGCAAGAAACAAAATCCTAACAATAGTTTAGATGAGTATGGCATGAAGATGACAAAACTGCCAATAGTGATACAGGAGAGAGATTAAATTTATCCAAGGTTATTCAATAAATATTTCTGCGCTGTATGTGGAAAAAATATATTCACAGTTTTTCACGTCGATGAATTCCTTTGTGTTCTATTAGTAACTAAAGAGGGTGTTTAGCAGCAGATGTTAAACTTCTATGTCTCTGTAACTCAAAACATGAGGATAAGAAAAAGACTGCCCCAAGAGCTGTCCAAACTATTATATTCAGTTTTAGGGTAAAATTTATATCACTGAGCAAATCTCAGAGGGGTAGGGAAAACCTGCTCTTTGTTGGACATAGTGGTTATTAACACTTAACAATTTGTGGAGGGGTGTGATGAATATTCCATCAGCTGAAGTCTTTAAATAAAGATTTGCTGTCTTACTTAGATATCTGTTCTTTTTCAGAGATATTATGGGATTCATGAGGAAATTACCAAGTGAGATGATGTGTGTTGTGTTCAGGGGATCACACTGGGGATCATCACTGATCCTCCTGACTTTTAAACATATAATCTGGAAACCTTAACTGTCTCCACACTGTAACCATTTCAGGCTGAAGTTTCTAGAAGGTCTCAGATAAATATTGCTGTGGCTAGTATGATAGAATGGGTCTCAGAGTCCACATTTCTGCATGCATTTGCCTCAGAGTCTACTGATCTACATTGAATCCCTATCAGTTTCACTCCAGGATCAGGCCTAAGGCAGAGACTGCATTTATGGTGCATCTTGTATGATACATAAAGATCATGACACCAGGACTTGGATAACTGTGGTAAAGTTACAAAAAATATACTTGAAATGCTATTAAAATGCATATAGCTGTCGGCACTGCAGGTAGCTCATGAGTTTCTGTCTGCCTTGTAAGACAGAGTACAAGAATTATGTTTCTATTTGTCAAACCACACTCTGAAAATCATTTCCCTTCATTAATTTTTCATTATAGCTATGATGTAATGCTATCACTTTTAGACTTGGACTTATTTAAACCCAACATCCAAATTCAAAATCAGCTCATTCACAGACAAAAGACACGCCTGCTCTTAGTGCCTACACCAGTGCACTGCTGCAGTGCCTGTGGAGCAGCTGACTCCAGTGTCCAGGCTAAGAGGAGAGCAGGTTATCCTGGAAAATGAGGAGTGGAACTAGTAATAAAGGAATTATTGCCACTGGAAGGCAAAACGTCTTGGGATCCCATGTAACCTCTCATGTGGAGTCACACTCATGTGGTCCTGTTTGGACATCTGAATCAGCTGCAGGAGCCACCAGCTGAGCTCTTCTTTGCATCCGTGCTGTGGTGGGACAGAGGGAGGTGCCAGTCAGCCCTGGAGGCTGCACGGCAGCACTTGAGTGAGGATGTTGTGCTGGATCAAACCAACTCCATGCAGAGCCAACGAGAGGGATGACTGCACATGTTGATGAGTTTACAGTGAATCAATCAGCCAGCTTGAGCTGATCAGGACTTGACTGTAGAAACTTTGGGGTGGCTAGTTCAGATAGAGCACTCACATTTTAACCTCCATGTCACCCAACTCTGCTAGGAGTAAGTGAAATTTTTGGAGATTCTGCCATGGTATCTCTGCCTACATGATGACAATATACAATTAATGGATGGGAGAATTGAAGGGCTGTGCACCTGGAAAGAAATGTGGCTGACAATAGTAGATGACTTAGTCTTTCATCCCAGCACACCAAGGTTTTAGTCCATATATGGTATTCCTTTTCTATTAACAACCTAAATTTTTTGAAGTCATTTTGAAATGTCTTTCTGAGCTCTTAAAAATGCTCATTTTATCAATAAGTCAAATATTTCTCATAGGAGGTTTCAATATTATACCTTAAAATATTTATATATATGTGTGTCTATATATACATATATATTTTCTGAAACAGTTGGAGTGTTTCTCCTACTCCCCATCCTTGCCTGAGACACCTCTGGTGGGCTTCCTTGCTGGCTACATGCCAAGGCCCACTCTGGTCCTACGGTTTTCCGTCTCCTCTCCGTATGCAGACCTGCCTGCTGCTGCTTCTGTGTTAGCTGGCAGGGCTTGGGAGCGGCATGCTTTGTCAGCAGAAGAGGGGTCCTGGCTGGCATCGGGGCCAGCCCAAAGCACGGTAAAGGAGGAGCCCACCGAGGAGCGCGAGAGGAACTGTAAATGATTCTCTGCTTGCATCAGTCATTCTTGTGCAAGCAGCTACTAGACATACTTCCCCCTGAAAATGCTGGCATCAGCAGTGTTACCCTGTGGCTGAAGAGTGGGTCTCTTTAAGGAGATTGGTGGGATTTGTGGTGAAGCTACAGCCCACTGTGGCACGGAGAGCTGAGACCCCCACAATAGCATTAACCTGGATGGGGCGTCCTGAGCTGTAGTGCCATGTTTCTCCTGTCTCTCTGTCTGTGAAAGTATTTTTAATAAGGCATGATTTTTGAGCCTGAGCACAGCAATGGGCAGTCCAGGCTTTCTGGACCTGAGCTGGCACACAGGGGCAGTACTTCTGGCTCCAGAGTTAGCACGAAGGGGGGCCAGCTCAGGTATCTCCGATGTGACATCCAGGTCTAAGTCCTTAGACTTATCCCCTGTGTTCACACTGTAGGGCTGCTGAGATGCTCTGCTCTGGATGACAGGGGCAGCTGTTGCCTGTGGTAATCGGCAAGACAGAGGTCAGCGTCCCTTTCAAACAAGAGAAGGTACACCCAATATTTTCAGAAATGTTCCTACTTCCATTAAAAGCCAAATCTTGTAGCATTACTCAGATGAAAAAGCACATTTTGATTCCTGGCTGTGAATTGAGTGAGGAATGCAAGATCTAACCCCTCTTAGAGGGAATGTTGCCACCATGATACCCCAGGGGTTCCCTTTCCTCTTTTCCAATGCCCAGGGCTGTAGCTGAGCGGTTACTGAGTGACGGATGCTGTCGTGTCAGCCTCAGTTCACTGCACCACAGGTATCAGATTGTCTACAGGCATCTCAGATGCCGCGGCTGCAGCAGAAACTATAAAAAGGCAACAAGTCCAAGGCATTTGTGGGCTTTCTGCCCACAGGGATCGCATGGAAATGTATGTTTGTTACCTTGCTTTTGGAGACTAGTGCTGATATTGAGACATTTTCCTCTTCTATGAAAGCATTTTTCACAGTGTGTAGATTCATGCATGAAATCATCTTTATCCATTTGCAGGAGCAGTCTGATCAATTACGAACGTAATCCTTCACTGATGGGAAATGAGAAGGCCGTGTAACACTTGCTCTGCAGGGCTTGCAGCAGCATTTATTGCTTATTCTGGGCCAGGATTTTGTCGGCAGACAATATCAGGGTTCTTAATTTAACCGTATCAGAATGCCTTCAACCTGTCTTAAGCTCTAGCTGTTCAGAAATCCTTTACTGTTGATAAATTTCTTATTCTACTCTCCATGAGCACTATTAGCAGTTTTCTCTGTTACAGTCACATTCAGTTCTAATCAGATTATAACAGTAAAACATCACATACGATATGTGAAAACAGCTCTTTCCAGACAATTTGGAAACGCTCTGCCAAGTACTTTGAGACTGTTCTGGTAAACACATAAAAATCATTCGTCCAAGAACCTTGAATAAACTGCCACTAAAAAAAAAAAAGAGAGAAGCACTTTTCTCTGTGTTGTTCTTGGTGCTTAAACGCAGGAAGCCAGCGGCAGGTCCATGCTCCAATGCGGTCCCCGTTACAGGAGCACTGGGGTGCTGAGCCAGGGCAAGTTCCCATTCACCAAGGAGCACAGATGTAGGCTTTTGTAAAGCTCTGGGTACAAGAGAAGGTAAAATCCACCTGGGTACATCCCTGCCATGTTTGGGTCAGCATGTTCCAGTGGTTTCTGACTGGTGACGTTGCAAGTACAGACCTGGGCACGGAGATGGGAAGAGACCTATGATATAGGCCAGCCAAATGCCAAATTCTCCACCTAGTTTTGTGAGGCAGGCCCGGGTACATAAGCAGGGCTGTGTGTAACCATGGTATTAACATATATAGAACAGATGATATGATTTTGGCTGTCTGGTCTAATTCCCTGCCAAGTTTCCAGTAGTTAAATCATGATCTAATTTGAAATAATTAAATCAGTTATGTTTTTTTTAGAACTGCTTTTTCATCTCTAGGGCTAAGAATACCATCACTGCAATCACAGCTAGAATAATTTTTATAATAAACTATAATTTTAAGTGATCAAATTTATTAAATCCTCTGTAAACAAAAATCACTAAAAAAAATCACTAAAGCAGGTTACTGACTGGTGATCCTGAATTCTATCCAAACAGTTGTGCCATAAGGTGATGTGGAAACCATGTGTCATGTGTGAGCTTTTATGAAGTTGCTGTGTAAAGTTTAAATCCAGACCTCTATCTCAAATTCATTTTTTTAAATTCCATGTTACATCTTCCATCAGATTCCTGGCTGAGGAAGCTTCTTGACCTAAAAGTGTTGAAAATCTAGATCTGATTTTCTAGCATGATCATTTATTATCTTAAACCAATACACAAGTTAAACACAGGTAATATGAAGGAAAAGTGTGGGTTGAATGGAAATGTAGGGACATATGTTTTATATTTGGTTTGGTTCATTAGAAAACATTAGGTTCTTGATTTCTGCCTATTGAAAAAATAAAATAATTGCACATGATGGAAATTTACAATGCAGACCTTATTCTGCATTTCTTGTACTATTCCTTGTGATTTTTAGCACAAATAATAAAGAGAATGGAAGAATTGGACTACCCACTTTTCTAAAGTCAATTGCTTCAAATATCTTCAAGTCTAAACAACCATGACATAAATCTTTCCAATGAATGATCATGTGCAGGTGTACAAACTTAGGGCTTTCATTTTCAACTAAAGGAACTCTCTGGCTTCAGCTAGCGAGAGCCTGGGTTTTGCTCATCAGATTTTTCTCATATTCTTAAAATTGTATTTGTATTCAGTTTCATTTGAATATGTTTTTGATTTGTCCAAACAGCAGATGGCTATCATAAAGAGTCTGTATTTAACTTGGCACTTTCCATTGCACATTCCTTTACTATTCATAGCACAGCAGTCATACTCATCTTTAGTACACATAAAAGGAGGCAGTTTGACTTGCAGCTGCAGAGCTCCTCAAATGTTTGAGTATTTACAAACTCACTTACAGCATATTTCCTTTTAATGTTGAGAAGACCAGATAGTAGATATAGTGGGTGGGTTTTTTTTCATCTCTACCACTTCCATGAAATGAGAGACATGGGGACAGAAATTAAACCTGTGTCTGTAGTGAGGAACCTCTGCACTCAAAAGGAGATTAATGTAGAGCCCACACACATATGGGGAGAGCGGGACTATATGCAGGCAGAAAAATTTGCTCTTAAAGACTCAGTTGTGGGATCTCAGCCTAAACTGTCAAGCAACATGAAGAATAAAATATTCGTCTGATTGAACAACAAGACTACCTAAAATGCATAAGAATAAAGGCATCTATGCTAGACTAATGCCTTTTTGTTACCAGGGTTTCACAAGGAAGGATTTGCTACTTTTTTGAGTATTTGTAAGCAATATATTTCTTCTTCAGTTGCTGACCAATAGCAGAATATGTTAAACGAAACCAATTTTCTAAATGTCTTTGAATGTTTTCTTTCAAAGTAATTTGTCTTTGACAGAAAATATAATTTGTGCTTACTATGTTTTCAAGCAAATATAGTCATTGATTATTCTTTGTTCTTATAGTTTCAAAATGCAACACACTTCTAAAAAGTAATATCTCAAGTTTTTTTTGTATACAAGCTCAAACTGTGGAAATAGTTGTTTTTTTTCTTGATAGTATTCTTCGTTTTGTGTGCTTTTCCAGAGCCTAAAGAAAAAGAATTTAATCTCAAAAATTAGAAAACAAATGTTTTAGTACATAAATTAAATTTCCAAAAGACTCACCACCTGTCTTTTTCTTCTTTAATGAGTATGACTATGTATGACAAATGCTTATTCCTTAGAAATACAACTCCTCCTGCAGAACTCATAAATGTGCTTTATTTTCAATATGTTATCAAATAGATTCTTTTTTTCTCTTGCTGTGATTAGCCTAAATTTTGTACTGTTCAAAGAGCCTGGCTTTCCAACACATATGTAGCTGGAGGCAAGCAGTCTAACATTTCACATCAAACAATAAAATCAGCATACTGAAAAAGATATACAAAGATTTTCCTTTACTGTAATATAAATACAGCCACATGCTTACTGCGCTCTACAGCATTGCTAGAATTATATTATTTTGTTATATTAAGAATGATTTTATCTCACCAATAAACTACGGACAAGGTTCTAGTTCTTTCCCACTGAATTCTTCATTTCAACAACCAAAATGCCATCGTGGCAGAAGAGTGCAGACAAGTCTTTGTTCTCCACTCCATTAGGTAATTTGTATTGTCTGGTAAAGCTTCTGGATACGAAACCATGTTCGTCCATCCTGGGTCCATGCTGAGCTTTGATCAGGAGCCAGCCTTCGAAAGTCTGAATGATGATATCTTCAGGGCGGAACTGCACAACGTCCAGCAGGACCTGAAAGCGCGTGTTTTCCTCCTCCCGGCCACTCTTCCCGGCCCCAGCTGTACTTTCTGCAATACACCTTCTGTCGCCCAGTGCAGCTGTAGAAGGGCCTGGCAAAGCATATAAAAAGTGGTCCAGTTTGTGTGCTTCCAGCTCATGGACAGCAAGCTGCTCTTGATAGCGTACGGGAGTTTCCACCCAGTGTCTTATAACAGCTTCTGCCATTGCTGAGGCAGAAAGATAAGTCGCTGCTCCTGCGTCGCTTTGGGGAAGCTGCGGAGCCGGAGCAAACTCTTCCCAGTCGTACGCCTTGCCAGCAGAGTAGTTTATCAGTTGATGTCGCCTTTCCCTTTTAGCACAGGCAGAGCTTAACATTTAATGGGACGTGCTGTGCTGCAGTGCCAGGAGGCTTGTTTCATCTTTTATCCACTGACAATAGAGCACTATTTATAGTGCTGGGGTCTTGAGTGGCTTCAACACATGCACAGCTTTCCTGCCTAAGTAGGAAAAGCAAAATTGTAATGCACGACCAATTGTTGCAAGACTGTGCTGTTTGCCATTATGCATAATGAGCAGACAAATAACGTGAAAGATTCTTTGATTTAAGTGGAAGTTCAATGATTCTGTTTTTCCCAGGGGTACACGGCAATAGATAAAAACTCTGTATTTCTTCTAACTGAAATACAAAGTTGCTGAGGGAAGGGATTTAATTAGCTGGACAGCAGGAATGGAGCAGATTTCAGGTTAGGTAAACTATAAAATTGTCAAGTGCATTGGATGTTGTGCATAGGTGAAATGTGGGCATGGTTAGCCATGTTATTGGCAGGAGGAGGGAACCGTAACCGTCCCTGCTCAAAGAAGGGATGCCTGAAAGGCTGAGTCTGCAATCTTGGTGACCTACAAACACAGCAGAGTGTTCTCCAGCATGTCAGGGAGTCAGACTCAAGTCTGCAGGGAAAATTACACTCAACACTCATGTTTCACAGCTTCCAGGAGAGGGCAGAGTTATTTTTGCCCAGCTGAATAGTAAAGACAACTCCAAATCCTTAACAGTATCACATTGTCCCAGTAACCTTCATCTTCTGGGGCTTAACAGCTTGAATCTATGATCCCATCTACCGCATTTGTCTGGAGAGCAGGACTGGTGACCTCAAAGGCTCTCTGTAGCGTAATCTTATTGCTGCTATGTGATCTCAGGGCAAATAATGCCTACACGTGTTAATAGAGCGGTTAACAAGACCTAAGGGGAAAGTGCAGTGAAAAGGGAAAAGCATTTCCTAATTTTAAAACATTTGCTAGAAAATCCCTCTAGCTGGGCTTTGTAATGTAAAGCAGAATGCAGTATGGCAACTGATGGTGAAAACTCTTTATTTCCCTCAGTTTCACTAATGGTAGAAATAATCAAACTCAACACTTTTATTCCTTCCTGTTTGGCTATTGTTTTTCAGAGCTTTGGCTCTCTCTTGCCCTCACGTATTCCATTACCATGAAGTTGGTAAATCAGTTTATGTGGGATCTTTGTTTGCTAATGGACTCACAGAGAAAGAGAATGTTGAATTTCAATACCAATCAGAAATGAACTTCTGTATTGAGTTGATAGCAAAGCAGCATTACCAGACATATCTATAATTAAGGTTCTAAGCTTGCTATTTTATTTTAGACTCACGAAGGCTACATCGCAAGGTAAGGAGATTTTCAAAGGTAGATCAAAGGTTCAAGATAACTTACATTAATGGCCAATTTAATTGAGTATTGTGGGAAAGGAGAGCTATGCTACTTTATTTAACTATTGGCTCTTCTCCTGTCAAACTGTCCTCCAGAAATCATTTAAAAATGCAATTCCAAATGTGTGGCTTGCTAAAATAGTGATAAAAATAACCTGGAGTGTTGCCCATTATCTGTTCAGCAGCTGTTTTCTGTTTTGCTAGCCAATGATCCACTTGATAAGGAAACTTTAACCCTGAAGTGAAGCAGTATGCCTGGTTGGTTGTGATATTATACTTTTAGAGATTGGTGAAAGTTATTGCCGTCCCTACTGAATTCTGTGATGATAGCCTGACTCATTTTGCTTAAATTTTGCACTTCATTAATAAATGTACTGTGCAGGAATACTGCGTTCTTTTATTTTTTATATTATTTTAATTATTCCCATCTTCTCTGGAAAAAGGTAAACTCGCCTATACTTACACTTTAAATGAAAACAGAAACCAGCACCTTGGGGCAGCTCATTGTGAGACAGCTATATCTGTTCCCAGAAACAGTTGCATTAGTCTTTCAGAAGTTAAGCGTATTTGAAACTGTCTGTCTGGTCTAATTAGCGCAAAAGATGCTTTGAATACCCTTTAAATTCATGTCATATGCAAAGCTCTACAGAAGTTCATAGGATCCCTTTCTACTCTGTAGGACAAGCAATCAGAAAGATTTTGGTAATGAAGTCAAGTAACATCTTTCTGCTCTCCCATCATGCTCTCTCCTCGGTCCCAGTCCCCTCTTTTTTCTGTTTGCCACCTATGGCCTCAGGAATTATCACGATATGTCTTATCTCTTTGTTGCTAACATGGAGAACGTGTCAACTGCAAAAAGAAAACACCCTTGAAATGCAAACGTCCCAGCAATTTAGGATATCTTTTCGAGCTTTCAAATTTAAATATGGACATGGTGCTGCAGTACCGAGGAACTTTTGATGCTTATGCTGCTGTACTCTTCAAATATCTATAGCATGCTCCAGTCGAGCAATGTATTTTAAAAACAGACGGTTTATTGAGGTAATTTTAAACCTTTGGAGCACATCTAGCAGGAGCAGGATCGATGTCCTGCACTGCCAGCTTGGTGCCTTGGGTTTTCTTCCCCTGGTTTTCTATGCATGCAAAGGCCTTGCTCTGTGCTGCACAGCGGGTGGGAAACCACTGACCGGTGTGGCAAGTGTTGCAGAACTGTTCTTTGCCAAACTGAAGTGAGGCAATTAGTTACTGCTGCCTTGCAGTTGTCAGTTCATGCTCTCTTTTGCTGATTGCACATGTTTATATCCCCAGTATCTTTTGCTGATTTTTAAAGGAAAGGAATGGGATCCATTGGCAACTTTCAACAGTTGGCTGTGAGGAACACGGTGCCGGTATGAACGGGTCACACCGACATCTTGTGGTGAGACGAGAAAATAGCTGCGAAAAGAAAATCACAGGCGGTATGCTAATACCAGGTATCGTCACCAGTCTGAAATACTTGTATGGAAAGACAAAGCAAAGGGAGAAAACGGCAAGATTTTTCTTAAAACAGGCTATTTTCAAGCTAATATGTTTCTTTCTCAGTACTCTGGAGCGGGGGGGGGGGGGATAAATATTTGATTCATAGAATCATAGAATGGTTTATGTTGGAAATGACCTTAAAGATCATCTAGTTCCAACACTTCTGCCATGGGCAGGGACACCTCCCACTAGACCAGGTTGCTCAAAGCCCCATCCAACCTGCCCTTGAACACTTCCAGGGATGGGGCATCCACAACTTCCCTGGGCAACCTGTTCCGGTGTGCCACCACCCTCACAGTAAAGAATCTCTTCCTTATATCTACCTAAATCTACCCTTTTCCAGTTTAAAACCGTTACCCCTCATCCTATCGCTGCATGCCCTGATAAAGAGTCCCTCCCCCTCTTTCCTGTAGGCCCCTTTAAGTACTGGAAGACTGCTATGTGGTTCTCCCAGAAGCCTTCTCTTCTCCAGGCTGAACAACCCCAACTCTCTCAGCCGGTCTCCATAGAAGAGGTGCTCCAGCCCTCAGATCATCTTCATGGCCATCCTCTGGACTCACTCCAACAGGTCTATGTCCTTGTTATGTTGAGGACTCCAGAGCTGGACGCAGTACCCCAGGTGGGTCTCACCAGAGTGGAGCAGAGGGGTAGAATCACCTCCCTTGACCTGCTGACCACACTTCTTTTCACACACAGTATCACACACACACAGAATTTTCAGAGCTGGAAGGGACCTCTAGAGATCATCTAGCCCAACTCCCCTGCCAAAGCAGGATTGCCCAGAGCACATTACTCAGGACTGCATCCAGGCGGGTCTTGAAAATCTCCAGGGAAGGGGACTCCACAACCTCCCTGGGCAGCCTGTGCCAGTGCTCTGGCACCTGAACCGTAAAGAAGTTTTTCCGTGTATTTGAACGGAACTTCCTGTGTACTAACTTGTGCCCGTTACCCCTCTTCCTGTTACTTGGAACCACTGAAAAGAGCCTGGCTCCATCCTCCTTCAACCCACCCTTTAGATACTTGTACACCATAATAAGGTCTCCCCTCAGCCTTCTCTTCTCCAGGCGAAAGAGTCCCAGCTCTCTCAGCCTTTCCTCATAAGGGAGATGATCCAAGCCCTTAATCATCTTAGTTGCCCTTTGCTGGACTCACTCCAGCAGTTCCCTGTCCCTCTTGAACCGGGGAGCCCAAAACTGGACACAGTATTCCAGCTGTGGCCTCACCAGTGCAGAGTAGAGGGGGAGAATGACCTCCCTCGACCTACTGGCCACACTCTTCCCTATGCAGCCCAGGATTCCATTGGCCTTTTTGGCAACAAGGGCACATTGCTGGGCCATGGATAATTTACTGTCTACCACAACCCCCAGATCCTTCTCCTCTGAGCTACTTCCCAGCAGGTCCACCCCTAAACTGTACTGGTGCCTAGCATTCTTCCTCCCCAGGTGCAGGACCTTGCACTTGCTTTTGTTGAACCTCATTAGGTTCTTCTCTGCCCAGCTCTCCAGCCTGTCCAGGTCACTCTGGATGGCAGCACGGCCCTCTGGGGTGTCAGCCACCCCACCTGGTTTGGTATCATCAGCAAACTTGCTGAGGATACACTCTGTCCCCTCATCCAGGTCATTAATGAATATATTAAACAAAATTGGACCAAGTATTGACCCCTGGGGGACACCACTGGTTACAGGCCTCCAACTAGACTCTGTGCCGCTGATCACAACCCTCTGAGTTCTGTCCCACAGCCAACTCTCAATCCACCTCACTGTCACCTCATCTAGCCCATACTTCCTCAGCTTCCTAATGAGGATGTCATGGGAGACAGTGTCAAAAGCCTTGCTAAAGTCAAGGTAGATGACATCCACAACTCTCCCCTCATCCAGCCAACCAGTTATAACATCATAGAAAGCTATCAGATTGTCAAGCATGATTTACCCTTGGTAAATCCATGTTGACCACTTCCAATAACTTCCTGTTCCTCAACGTGTTTGGAGATGACATCCAGAATGAGTCGCTCCATTACCTTCCCAGGGACAGAGGTGAGACTAACTGGTCTGTAGTTCCCTGGGTCCTCCTTCTTGCCTTTTTTGAAGATCGGAGTGATGTCATCATTCTTTTGATGCAGCCCAGGATACAGTTGGCCTTCTGGGCTGCAGGGACACATTGTCAGCTCATGTTGAGCTTCTTCATCAACCAACACTCTCAAGTCCTTTTCCTCAGGGCTGCTCTCAATCCATTCTCCACCCAGCCTGTACGCGTGCTTGGTGTTGCCCTGGGCCACATGCAGGACCTTGCACTTGGCCTTGCTGAACTTTATGATATTTGCACAGACCCACCTCTCAAGCCTGTCCATGTCCCTCTGGATGGCATCCCATCCCTCCAGCGTGTTGACTGCTCCACACAGCTTGGTGTTGTTGGCAAACTGGCTGAGGGTGCACTCAATCCCAACATCCATGTCACCAACAAAGATGTTAAACAGCACAGGTCCCAGTACTGACCCCTGATGAACACCACTCGTCACTACTTGTCACTTGGTCATCAAGCCGTTGATTGCATCTCTTTGAATGTGATCATCCAGCTTATTCCTTATCCACCAAGTGGTCCATCCATGAAATCCATTTCTCTCCAATTTAGAGACAAGGATGTTGTGTGTGATAGTGTCAACTGCTTTGCACAAGTCCAGGTAGATAACGTCAGTTGCTCTTTCCTTATCTACCAACACTGTAAGGCCATCACAGAAGGCCACCAAATTTGTCAGGCATGATTAGTGAAGCCATGTTGGCTGTCACCATGGAAAGCCCGATTTTCCATGTCATCATAGAAAGCTATTAGTGTTGAACTCATGGAAGATAAAAAAAGCAGGCATCCTGGTAAAGCTGCATTGTAAATTGCAAAAATGTAAGGTGCACAAACTCATGAGAATAACATTTTTTTGATGATATGTTATATACAGGTTCATCCTGCTTGGCACAACTTTAAAACAATAGATTGCCTTGTTGCAATTCTCTGCATGCTTGATTCCCCAAAAAGAAGCATGTACTTCAACTACCACTGAAATTCAGTAACTACTGAAAGGGGGAAAAAGTGAAAAAGCTGGCAGGATTAAGTGAGCAAGGCTTCTTCTAGCAAAAGCTAACAAGCTAAATTCAAATGACAGCTGGATAACTATCCAAATGAATTTAGGCAGAGCACTGCAATTACTTTTACCAAAGCACCCAAGGACGCCACTCATGATCTACTTCACGTGTTGGTCAAAAGAGGTGCTGTCACGTCAGACTTGGCAATATGTAAGAAACATAAGGAAGAGTAGGACTTTTTGGGTTTTACCAGTGCTGGCTCTGTTATACCCAATAGGAGAGTTTTAAGCTTTGCAGTGATACTGAAGAACTGGATAGTACAATAGTATGTATGTGAGAATGGAACATGGTGTGGCACTTATGGAAACTGGATGGTAAAGAGGTGTTTTCCACATGGTATTTAATATATTTTTGTAAAGTGAGAAAATTATTGTCTCCTACTTGTGTTGCTTTGAGTCCTTTACTTCTTAGAGCTATGAGTTGTCCTTTTAGGGGGATTGTTAGATCTGGATATATGTAAGCTCTGAAGAAATCAAAAATGTAATCACAACTACTGCAAGTGTCTAATCAGCAAATATTGAGTGTTCTTTTTTCAAGAAATATTGAGGGATTCTTTTTTATGACTGTTTCATTCCAATCACATGGTATTTATATTGGTCAGTGGATCACAACATAACACTTTCTGCAGCAAGACTTCATGCTGTGTTGTAAAACTTCTTGCAAGTTGTAAAGGCAGTGTTGTTACACAGCCAGCTGAACTGAAGGAAGGCTTCGGTCTGTGGGTCATGTCCTTCAAAACCTGGAAAAGGCTGGATCTGCCCAACCTCTTGGAAAATCTCTCCAGGGCACTGATGCTCACTTTTAACTGTAAACTTGATCTCCTAATTTTAGGGGCCTCTTAAGAAGTGGAAAACTAATCTCAGCTTTTGCACTAAGAAGCAAGTGTTTGCTCATTTGTTAGGACGCTGTGTAAGAAATATAAGTAAGCATGGAAAAGAGCGTCATTTTGACATGCTCCATGCACTGTTACAAGACTCTTTTTTGACATGTTGAATGATAGAGGGGCAGATGAAGGAGGAGGATGAGGGATGACAGGACCACAGCAGCTGCTGTTACAGCAGCATCTTTACAGAACAGTAAAGGAATAAAAATGCAACTTGTATAATATTGATTTTAAAATTTCAAGTTACTATGAAAGTTACTTTAAAGGGATGTCATGGAACTCTTTACAAGTATTTGCTTTGTTATTCACATGGCTTTTTTCCTAAGCATTTTTATGTCTGTTACAGGCAAATGCATCTGTGCCTCACAAATTCTTGAGGAAATCCTATAGAAAGCAATCTTTAGTATTTTATTTAGAGTGATAATAATCGTTTTACTTCTTACACAGAGAACAGCAGAGAGGAAATGAACAATTAAGAGAGAATAATGTGCCTAAGGGCTTGGAAGCTCCATTTTGCCACTGAAAGGCAGGATCTAATGCACTCTTGCTGTAGAAACAGTCTTATTTTTCACCAGTTAAAAATTAACTAGTGTTCCAAGAAGAATGCCAGTTTTCAGGTTTCCTCCTCCTCTGCCTCACTGGTCTTGACTTGAGACCTGACAGGAATAACTCAAGGCAGTTGAGTACAGTAAGACTGGTGTTTTTATTTTGGATCTGTTTAAACTTCATAGCAAGTGCTTACTTGCTTATTTAGGATGTGAAACATCTATTCCATGGATCACATTGTCAGGTTTGCATGTTTTGAGGTTGATCACATTAGCGAAAATAATAGAAGTACTGAAAATCTCACCTATGAAGTACTGGGAGTAGGAATATCTCTGCTTTTTAAAATTAGGTAGCCCCAAAGCCTTCTAGGGGTAAGGGCTGGACAATCTAGGACCTAAATTACACATAAAACATACTAACATATAATTAGCACAAAACCCCCATGATCTCATTTTGTTTAGTTTTTTCTAAGAACAAAGTTAAGACTGAAGTTAAATAGCTAGAATGAATTGAAGACCTATGGTGTACAGATGCTCTGGATATGTTTGTCAAAATAATTACTTGCCAGAAAGTAATTCAACTTACTAAATGAATTTTGAGATTTAAAATTTTCATGATGTTGAAGTGTCGGAAGGGCCTAAAGGTATAACTGAACGCACTTTGTTGCTCAGCTACTATGAAAATATTGTATTATGACATCAGTGCTGGATTCAGAACTACATTATAGAATACGTATTTTTGTGTACTCAGAAAATTTTAGAGCTGTGGGCAACACTTTCTGAGTATTTGCTAGCAATGAGATATCAAATGAATGGCCCTTGATATGAAGGGGGCTCGTGGCTTTAGCTAACATCTGCAACTTCAGCACTGGATGCTAAATGAAGCCACTGATTTAAGGCATCCTGTGTTCCTGCATCCTGCATCCTTTGTGAGTGTGTCTTGTAGGTACAACTGGAATCAGTGAGAATCCATAAAAAATTCTCAAAACAACATAAAAGTCACCCACCACCATGCATCACCAAGGTGGATTAGTTCCCTAGGCCCAAGCAAAGAATCCCTGATTATTCAGCCTAAAATTCGTTCAGGCTGAGAGTCAACATGCTGGTCTGGAAAGTGGCCAGCTGCTCTTTCCAGGGTAGATGCACCTCATCCAGAAAGTCCTTAAAGAGCAACTGCTGTGATTTGTGAAGGACTTACAGGAAGAGTTTGCTATGGTTAGTGTCCTGGTTTGAGGTAAAACAGAACCAATTTTCTGTTCAGTAATTTTACTTTGCAGCTAAACCTCTTCTAACTGAACTCTCTGAAATCAACAGCGTATTGTTGAGACACTGTTTGCTCTGAGAGTGATAAGACCTGTGTTTGTAGTTATTGCCCAGGCATGGCATGCAGAGTGGCTCTTGCTTGTACTTATTGCTCTAACAGCCAAGGCCAGCTGACTTTGTGGAGTGCCCCTTTAGAGGGTCGGAAGCAGAAAAGTGTAGTGGGGTCCCACCTGCAGGGAGAAACGGACAGGACAGGTGACCCAAAACTGACCAATGGAGTATTGCATCCCATCTGCATCACACTCACTAAAAAAAATGAGGGATCAAAGGGTCAGCCTTCTTTCTTCAATGTCCAGCATCCGAGGAGGACTCTGTCTGTTCATCTCCCTTCGATCCCAATCACTGCACTCCTGAATCCAGATCTGGAATCTGGTTCCTATCTGTCACTGGGTCCAGCCTGGGACTTTCCCAATGCCTCCCAGTGATGTGATCCTCATCCTGGGAGCTCAACACTGGTATTGTATATATTGTATATATATATCAGTATTTTCTTTTTATTTTATTATTAATATTTCATTAAAGTAGTTTAGTTTCTCCAAAACTCGTAAGTCTCTCTCTCTCCCTTCTCTCCTTGAAGAGGGAGGTGGGGGAGAGCATCTGTCATTCACCTCAGTGGCCAGTCCAGCCCAGACCTCAACAGTTAGTAAACAATTCCTTTCTGGAGTGACATAAATGTGCTGTTCAATGTTGACGGACCTCAGGAACTAACTTCTATTATGAGCATCTTTGACAAGGACCAGCTGGAGACTGGGTGGGTCAGTAATGGCAGTGGAAGGCTTGCCCCAAAATCTCAAGTTTAGAATGTCTGATAGGGGATTGATACTGTTTTCATGTGCTGACTTAGTGGATAATGTGAAAGTCCTCGGTAGCCATGTCTCCATTCTATGGGACACCTATTTGTATCACAAAGCTGGCTTCTCCCCCAGGTTTCCAGTCTTAGAAGCGAAGCAAATACTTCATTGGCAAAAATACTGCCTCCCCTTGCCTGTCCACATGGAGAAAGCCAACCAAAATCTGTCTCCTGTGTCAGCATTGTTATTTCCTTCAGTGTTGGAGTTAGAATAATATTCTCATATTGTCTTAATTTCCTGACTTTGGTGATGCCAGGAAGGCTGCAGATGTTGTAAAATCTGATGTTAGAGATCCCTTTTTGTAGACAGACTTTTCGGTTAACTTTGAAGACCAAATTCTGATATATAAACCACTTAATCCTTTTATCTTTATTGGAGTGGCATGTAGTGTATATCAGTGCAGAATTTACATCCCTAATTTTAACATTATGATCCATGCTAGTTCTGAAATTACATGTTCTTTCGTGGTACAGGTTCAGCTCAGAAGACAGCACTTGGCCAGACTTTTCTTTAAAATCACAGATTAAGTTTACTGTGAATCTTAATTTACAAGACCTGGACAGTTCTGATATTCCACAGACATGAGTAGTGAATGCTTTAATGAAGTGTTATGCCTGAAATTTAAAACTTATTTCTCCCCTCTCTTATTTGATCTTCTGTTCATACATGTTAGTATTTGAAAAATCTGTCAACGTGTTTTCTGTCCTGCTTTGTACACTTGCCAATATGCAAAGACTCCATGTCACATAGGTTGCGAAAAAATAATGGGAGACTTGCTTTTCTTCTTAAAAAAGTCATTGTATCATACTGGCAGAATCTCCCTCAGTCTTTACCATACTGTCTGAGCAATGATCTCTGTACACATAAACATTTATAATATATGACCAGATACCTGTTTAGTAGGTAAGGTAGCACTTCATTTCCATTACTACAATACTTTCCTCCCCAAAAATATTTATCAATACAGCTATTTTTTATAATAATATAGAGAAAAATTGCTGTGCAAAATCTATTGCTTGTATGTTGTTCTCCTGAAGGTCAGAAGAACCTTAATTAAACTTTATTGTCCTAAGCTTTATGTTTAGATAGCATGTTGTGCAAGAAATAAAATATTTGTAGTGAGCTCATGAGAGAGCAATAATGTTTATAAAGGCAGATTTAACTCCCATGTTATAGACACTGTTTCAGTTTCATAGTAGAAGCTCTTTTTTCCATAGTAATCTTTGCTGTACCGAGTAAGTAAATTAGGTCTGTGCAGGCTAATAGGATAGTTCTGTAGTCATATTTGTAATAATTGACTTTAAAGTGATTACCTATTCTTGCAGAGATGTTTTAAGAAATAATTCAGATCTTTACTGGGCATTTTTAGGTGTATTAGCTTTTCCATATGGATGGGAGTGTTCTTTGGGGCCGGTGAAAGCTACTTACAGATGGCCAAAGAGTATGAACTCTGTTATTTATAAAGTGAGGTGGGGCTTCTCTGTGCTAGGGATGAACAAAGCCCCAGGAAGATCATTCAGAAGAGTTAACCATAAGCACAGAAGAGTTAACCATAAGCAGAACCACAAACCACAGCAGGGATTTGACACACAATCAAAGGAGTTAGTGTTGTTGGCATTTTGTATCAATTCAAAATATATCGGGTTACATGGAGTATGACTGATGGATGGATGGATAAAGAAGTTAGAAGAAAAGAATGTGAGTGAAAGACAAAATGGATAGAGAGAAATGTTATAAAACAGAGGAAATTTGATTGCTAGTGTACAAGCAAGCTCTCACTCTGCAAAATATACTGAGTGATATTAGCTGAAGGCAGCTGGATGTTGAATACCGAGTGATAGTCTGTCCAGTTTGCCAGCTCTCTACTTACATTGCTATTCCCATAGCATTCAGTGGGGATATGGGACAAGTAAAGGTTGCAGGATTAAACCTTGTTCTAGCAACAATCTAGGAGAGAAAGAACCACCAGACAGTTTCAGATGGACTCCACGCTGTCTCACTGCTATTCATTTTCTATCACTGCTGGAATTTTGCTGTGGAAACAAATAGCAAAGAAAACAATAACAGGATTAAGAACAATGACAGACTATTAAGTCACATACCAGTGGTTTACAGCCTATGGCATTTTTTTTTTTCCGCTGGTGCAATGTTAGATTTCTTTCTGGCAATGGTTTTGCCTTTTTTATATACAACGTTTTAGGGTTAAGCACATGACCTAAATGAGGAGGGGTAAGGGTCCACTTTGATACAGCTTGTATGTTTTTGATTTAGTTCTCCCACCTGAATCTGTGTAATTTGGAGAGAGGCCCCTGTTCTGCTCAGGAATAAGAGTTAGCCTCTCAGTTGCCAAGCCGTGCTTCGTTCTTCCTGGGTATAGGAAGCCATAGAGGGCAGTTAGCAGTCATTGAGCAAACAACACTAATGAACTCTTCTATGAGCCGTAATTCTGGGAGGGCTAATGTGCACAGACTGCACTGCAACAGAGTTTTGAGACTAACGTACAAACAACCGGTAACTCTGTAATCCTGCGACTCTTGTAGGACCGTAGAAAAGCAGCATCCTCTAAGGTTAGGTACTTAAATAGTTGTTGTGGTTTAGAAGAGGCCCAGCTAAGAAGCGAAGTTACTGAACAAAATTGGTTCTGTTTTACCTCAAACCAGGACAATAGTGCAAGAGGACTCTGTTATTTTGAGAGATCAAATTCAGTTTCCTGTTCTTATTTTACTTGTTCCCAGAGCCAACAATGCATCCTGGCTGTACTATAAAAAGACACCGGACTATTCTGCAAGCTGGAAGGGTGTCTTTTAGTTATTCTACTGCTGCAGTTCTACATTCTGATTATGTAAAAACTCAAAGTTAATATTTCTTCTCAGTAGATGTTCAATTTCTTTAGTCTTTGAAGGCACTTTGGATACTCTGATAATAATTTTAATTTCCTGATCTAAAATGTCCAGCATTGCTGTCACATATTTTAGGCTTATTTTTATCCGTATCCAAGTGCCAAGTAGGCATTTAGATAGCTAGGTGATGTGATTAAAAAGATGCTTACTACATACCAATTACTTATCAGGTGCATGACCACTTGCAAAATTCAGCCCTGTTTGAACATGCAAAAGGCATTAGGGGTTTCCAAAATGCAGCTGCTGCAGTTGCTCGTCTTCAAGAGCTTGTTACCCCTAACGTCTACATCTCATATGTATGGGTGAGTTCATTAAGGGCTATCTTTCTGCCTCTAAATGGGCTGCTGTAGGACACTGCTACATGTCAGCTCTGCTTTTTGTACAAACTAACACAGAGTTAATTGTCCGCATTTACAGAATCACTGGGCTGATCCCTCTATTACCAGAGACAAACCTTGCACTTATTACCTCCAGAAGCGGGGCGAAAGGCTTAGAAATACCTGGCTCCGTTAGCCAACACTTTGTTTGACTACTGCAGGTTTGATCTGGAATGTCAAGACCTGGTCTGCAGCAGTGTTAAGCACTCAGAGCTGTACTTCCAGATAATATTAAAAGCAGTCTATCAGGGATGATACTTGATGGTAAATATTGCAGAATCCTGTCTGTCTTATATTAGCTACCCAAAATCAATGGATAATTTGACCTTTAACTTTGTGTGCCTCATTCCTGCTTCTGAGAGAATGCAATAATAATGTTCTCTCATCTTAAAGGATTGTTGTGAAAATGAACTAATTAATATCTGTGAAGCACTTAGATAGTATCATAATGCATGCCAAAGCAATGAATAATTCTGTCCTCAGACAGAATTTGATAAGCGGTGAGTAAATAACACATGGGGCCCACACACTGCAATAATAACAGTGAAGAAAAAGGAAAATTGAATACTGAATAAGATAGTAGTCAAGTGGAAAATATACAGTAGAGTTATATAACTAGACAGCACGTAATAATAGACAGGCACATGCGGCCTGAATTAAAGCTGCACAGAAAATCTGAAATCTAGCATTTTCTTCTTAAATGCCTGATTTCAATGGTGGTTTTAATATTGTATTTTGAACATTGACTGTGCTATAGCCACAATTGTTAGGTTTCTATTCCTCTCCTTGTTTATCAGTGTGATACACAATTTGCTATGATATGGGATGTGTGGAAAGATAAAATCACATTTGGGAAATAATTCAGATAGTAATGTAAAGTTATCTGAGATTAAGTTAGATCTGAGCACACTGTGAGTCCCGTCTACCTCTCCTCCGTGAGAGTTATGAGTCAGCTGATGTGGTAAATTGAAACCTCGTGGCTGTTTGCTCTATGGAGACCAAATCTGTCGGGTATGTTCTGCCCACTGTCCCAGTGGAGATAAACCAGAACTTCCCCATTTACAGCAGGAATGATATCAGGGAAGGTAGGCAGGACCCAGTAGGATCTATGTTAAAATGCCTCTTTTGGAAGTTGCCACTTGTATCCCACTGAAATTATTTGGAATTTTACCAGTATTTGTTTGTATGCAGTAACATGTCTTAGATCCCTGCAAGCTGGATATCAAACAGGGAACATGTGAAAAGCAATACTTTTGCCCACGGCTCATTCAGTTCTGAGACAGTGTATTTTTATGCATGCAAAACGGCTGAACAGGGTGAAAATGAAGAATTAGTGATCAATACTAATGAGGATCATTTGCTCTAAACACAAATGTACTGTGCTTTTTGCTCACAATATATACAGCTTTACCTGAAAGATTCTCCTAGTCTTTGGTTACTTTAGTACCACTACTTATGATTTTTTATGTGTTCAGAGTAACAGTAATCTTTAGCCTGAATTCCCTCAGTAAGTATTAACAGAGTTACATGTTAATGAATTAACAGACTCACCTTCCTTGTCTTCTTAAACCCTCCATGTAAAAGCAAGTGGTCAAATTTTGTGTTAGTTACACAGAAGGCTTTAGTTTATTATGTAGCCAGGGCTACAAAAATCAGATACAATCCAAATACTATCCTTCATGCTGAAAAAAAACAGAAATAAAATAGAGCAGGTATTCCTGCTCACATAGATGGGTTAAAGACAAGTAGCCTATACTTTGGCTGCTGGCCTCTCCCTCAAGGGAAAAAAGAAAAACACCTTAGTGAAAGACCCTCTAAAGCATGCTTTGGACTTGCTCCCACAGCTGACATCTATACAGTCACCACATAGAATACCTTATCCTTAATAAGCTTTAAAAAAAAATGGCTATAGTGACCTATTTTCCTGATCTGAGATTCAGTTTGACTGAGAAGTCTGTCAACATCTTTTAAATTGTGATTCCCTTCATCCCTTCATGGGCCAGCTACTTGCCAGTTTTTCCAATCCTCAAAACTATGTGGAGGATGCTCAAAGGACAAACGCAGCTTAGGAATACTAGCAAAGAATTCTTCAAGACGGACTCAGAATATTCGCAACCTTGTCTTGCTTTCCTCCACCCTTGGAGCTGTAATTGCATGTAGGATAGGTGAAAGAAATGCACTGAAGTGGCTGAATTCACATGCTGTCTTTAGACTCTCATCCCAAACCCACGAAGAAACAGTGGGAAAAGTGGAACGGTGTAAAGTTCCCACCCACACAGTAAATTGCCCGAGTGGAAAAAGCATTTCCAAGTGTGCATGCCCTCTGCTGTAGTTATTCCTCTACCCTTGACTGTAATGCAGCTGAGCTTCTCGGCTGTGTGAGCCTGCTGCCCAGCACGTCTGCAGCGTTACCGCCTTTGTGCTGTTCAGACTGTCATCACTAACGGGCTTTATTACTCACAACATAGGTTTATAATTCAGCTGCCAAGACATTCGCAAGAAAGGATGGCTGGATTTGTGGTTAGGGCACTGAACTGGGAGGTAAGAAATCCAACCTTGGTTCTTGGCTCTCCCGCAGGCTTTTCTCTATGCCTTCTGGCAAACCACAGTCTTTCTGTTCCACTTCCAAAGAGTGGGGGAAAAGGCATTGGGATCCTAGCCCTATTTAAATTATCGAGCTTTTCAGGAGAGACAGTATCTTCTAATGCATGTGTGCAAAAACTCTTACACAGAAACAAGATAGCTTATGAGGCCTCCAGAGGAAGAAGAGCAAGCAAGGATCGTAAGAATTGTAAGTATGAAGGTGAATCATTAGTGACAAAGATGAAATTGAGTTTAATGTGAATACACCTTTAATATTCCTGATGAAACCAAAGAACAGCTTGCTGACTCAGGTGTGAGAGGTGGACTTGCTGGAAGGGATAATCTCTTCCCTCTTCTCTGTTGTGGCACCAAGTATGTCACTTGTTTCATAGGATGCGATAACATAGCAGCGGATGACTGCATCTGCTGCCACAGGCTGGGGCATCATTGTAATGCGACTGAAAATACAGGATACAGCAAGTGCAGTGTGAGTACACAGAAAACAAGAAAGCGTGTAGTAATCAAAGTTGTCAAACGGATGCCTGTTCAACAGAAACAAAGATGGTTTTAGCACATTTACCTTTTGCTGCTGTTGGTAAAGTAAATGTAATTGTATTGTTGTCCTGTTTGTCTGGCTGATGATCTTGCTTTTGTTTTATTCACCTGTAGAATATTCGTTTGCAAAGAAAACACAAAAGAGTGCCTATTCTAGGCTTATCACACTATAGTACTATTAATGGGGGTTTTTGTACAAAGAGCTTTTACAGGATAAAATTGCTTGAGTTCAATTTAAAATTAACGATTGTAGGCTCACCTTCCAGACCTTTCTTGGGCAAATTTCATATTGAAATTGAATGTTGCATGCGTAAGGACTGAAAAGGAGCGAAGGGACAAAAGGATTAAATACCTATAATACCTGTACTATAGGAAGAGTAAAAAAAATAAGCCTCAGAGTCTTGTTGGACACTAATATGAAAAAATGTTACAGTGATAATAAGTGAGATAAGTGGCTGTATGTGCTAATATGCTAAAGTGCAGATGTGAAAAATATTGAGAATATTTGTGGATAATTGCAAGCACAAAAGCGCAGCAGTAAATTTATTGATGGAGTTAAATTTTCTTTAAACTCTCTTAGAATGTCAGATGTTAGGTATAGTCCTCTGCTACCCTGTGTGGTTGAGGAACAATAAATACTGTCAGAAGCTCTCTTATAGAGCATATTATATATATGCTGCTCACTCTGTAGATACTATAACACACACTTCCAGGATAGATGCTAGTCAGATAGACAAGATTTAAGTAAATCCCAGATGTGAGACCTTCTGAGTACAGATTGAAAGAAAATTCAAAGCTATTTTTTATGGATCACAGAATCACAGAATGGTCGGAGTTGGAAGGGACCTCTGGAGATCATCTAGTCCAACCCCCCTGACAGAGCCAGGTCACCTACAGCAGGTGGCACCGAAACGCACCCAGGTGGGTTTTGGATGTCTCCAGAGAAGGAGACTCCACAACCTCTCTGGGCAGCCTGTGCCGGTACTCTGCCACCCTCAAAGTAAAGAAGTTCCTCCTCATGTTTAGATAGAATTTCTTGTGTTCCAGTTTGTGCTTGTTGCCTCTCATCCTGTCGCTGGGCTCTGCTGAAAAGTGTCTGTCCCCATCCTCTTTACACTCACCCTTTAGATATTTATAAGCATTGATGAGATCCCCTCTCAGTCTTCTCTTCTCCAGGCTAAACAGCCTTTCCAAATAACAGAGGTGCTCCAGTCCCTTGATCATCTTTGTAGCCCTCTGCTGGACTCTCTCCAGTAGTTCCCTTGTCGTTCTTGAACTGGGAAGCCCAGAACTGGACACAGTACTCCAGATGTGGCCTCACCAGGGCAGAGTAGAGGATAAGGGTAACCTCCCTTGACCTGCTGGCCACACTCTTTTTAATGTGCCCCAGGATACCATTGGCCTTCTTGGCCACATGGGCACATTGCTGCCTCATGGTCAACTTGTTGTCCACCAGGTCCCTCTTAGTAGAGCTGCTTTGCAGTAGGTCAACCCTGCACACATGAAGTGTGCCCAGATATTACTATGAACGTGAGGATTACCACTTGAGTAATAAAAAAGCAGCTTTGGTTGTAGTTTCTGACAAAACCCCACATAAGATGGATTTCAGTTAAGCAATCCTGACCAAACAAACCCTGGTGTTAGCGAGTATTTCACTGACCAGATCTTCCATCACTTTTTTCTTACATCCCAATTTTTGTCTTTTTCTTAAGACTATGCTTTGTTGGCTGGTTTTCTGTCACAACAGTTATAAATCTTTTCCTGTCTACTCTAGTTGTTTCCATTGCACTGAAAGTGGAAGAGGTTTAGAAGCCTTATTTATGTCCCAAAACAATCTTGATGACTGTAAGGATTCCCTTGCTGGTGGATTGTTTTTGGTTTTTGGTTTTTGGGTTTGGTTGATTGGGGTTTTGTTTGTGGTTTTTTTTTTTTTTTTTTTTCTTTTTAAATTGAATTTGGAAATTAAGAGATCTTCGAAAGATCATTCTCTTATGAGTTCTTGAAATCTGGGGTTCAAAGCATAGATTCTCTCTTGGTTTATGCAGGCTCCTATTCATAAAGCAGACTGTAGGTACTAGAAAATTCCTAATTCCACCTCATTAGCCAATAAGAAGTTACAGGAGTTCAGGACTTAGTTCAAAGTTAGACTCAATAAGAGTCTGTTTATGTCTTTGGATCAAATGGTCAAAAATTTACTACCTTTCAGATCACAACCTCATCAAAGAGTATGCATAAAACCCAAATTCCTTCTTTCCTTCTTGTAACTTTTCAGGATGTCCTGATGTTTCTGATGCAAGGGAATCAGAAGAGCTGCCTGGGAATACACAATTTTCACACTCAATGAAGTCAAAACTCCGATAGTGCACTTCAGCAGGCAATGGGGGTGCTTCTTATAGCATTAACTCCTAGATGGAGATTGTCAAACTCCTCACCATCCCCTAAAGAAATTTGCATTATATGATTCCAGAGCTGGCAAAGATAACAGAAGTTTGTTAAAAATCTGCATCTATGATTTTAATTATCTTTATGAAAACTTCAGGTATTTATATTTAAGGGCAAGTCTTGATACAATAAAGTAGCATTGAGAATATGGGTTAGCAAAAGGCTTTCTTCATTTCAGTCTTTAATTGAGAAACAGAAGGACAGCTGACTGCATATAATTAAATACAGCAACTTAAGTAGTATCTGATTTACAGGAAATTCAGCTAAGACAGAGTGTGACCACAATCTGAAGAGTGTACAACAAAGAAATTGTGTTTTATCCAGGACTACCATAAGCATAGTTAGCATAAACCCCATCATTTTCTTTCTTAACTACATGCAATTTCATGTAAATAATGACGTGGAGTAGTAGCTAGTCATTTATGGTTTGTATAAAATAAGGTGACTATGAAAGAAATGAGCATTCTGCCTATTCTTAGTTTGTAATTACATTTTATTGTAGAGTATATGGATTTGCTGTCATTCCTGGGTCTCTGCAAGTCTTAATGCGTATTTAACAGTGCTGACCTACTGCAGAAAGTCTGTCAGGAGTGAGCCTTATCCTGACAGAAATCTAGTCACACGTTTCCCCAACCCGTGTCCCAAAGCAGGTTAACAGAGCCTGAAAAGTGAGAAGCAGTGGTAAGGAATGCTGAGAGATGCCCCGAGTCAAGACAACTTTCTTGTGCCCACCAACAGAACAGCTTTTTTAGGGCTCCTTGCTGATTTTGTAAAATCAGCTATTTGGCACTCCCATTGTCCCTTTGAATCCCTTTGGTTAGAGACTACTAAATGAACCTTTAAATGTAGTAAAACACTGTGTTTTTAAATATGGTGATTAATTGTGATTATCTCAGACAAAAGCAGTTAACACGGATCTGCCCTAGGTCATAGTAAGGGCAAGTTCACGTTTAATCGAATTGTCAATTAACATATCTATTAATTTGGTACATCTTGCCAGTATTAAAAAAGCCAATGACAGCAGAGCACACTCTGTTCTTTCCACACCGAATCTTTCCCTGCTAGTGACCATCTTCTGTTCTCCAGGGCAAAGAAGCAGTCGTTCCTTTGTTAAATGGCAATAAGCCTTAGTGCATGCTTTTGTATGAACAGATCGTTATATATGTTTCACGCCCTTAAAAAGTCTAAATGTCATAGTTAATATACTAGGGAGTTACAACAGGCTTTGCCTCTAGCTGTTTTCTACACCTAATTTTACACAGTGCACATAAGCAGAATTAAATTGTTTAAACAGTGTAATGCCAGACAGCTGGTTCGGTCAATAATGTCCTTAACTCTTGCTACACCGTATCTTCCCCCAAAGGATTATATGCAGTTTACCCTACTTTTTGCCTTGTTTAGGAGGGGAAGAAAAATTTCTCAAAAATTTTATTCTGCAGGGAGCAATAAAGAAGAACATAAACAATGTATATACTGTTATATGTTCTAGCAGCTGACGGAGGCATCTTAGAACTGCCCTACAAATACCACCATCATCCAAATAGCTCTGCAAAAAGTAGTGACAGCAATAAAGGCTTCCTCGACCTTCTTCCAAACATGCAAGGAAAAAAGAGGCTTGCTAACAAAACATTGAATTTTCACTCATGGAAATCAGATGAAATCTGTGGAAGCTTTTCTCACCAATGCCAGTGGCAATAGGCAAGTTTGACTTCCAGGCACAGCCAAAGTAAACAACAGTATGTGACCTTGCTACCTGTTTTGCAAGATCTTGCTGGGGGTGAAGCTGGAGTGTGTGAAGTGTGGGTTCTTAGCGCGTGACCTGGCAACAACTCACCTGCGTGTTTCTGGCCACCCCTTCCCTGCCCCATCCATGCAGAGTCAGGTGGATGCTTGCCCTGGGGGTGGGAGCTGACAGCCATTGACTGGGAGGAAGAGGAAGGAAGAAGAGGCCTTTGGGTTTTAAGATGGGAGTGGACAGTGGGAGGAGAGCCTACTGGGAACTGGGGAGGCAGAAGGACGTGTCCTGTATCCTGCCATGTGAAGGCATGAGGGGTACTGAGTGTGTGGAGAGAATCCCCAGAGCCCCAGAACTTCCCTCATCCTTCTCCTTCCTTTTTCTATAATCTCACTCCTTTCCACAGACCTGACTTTTTCCGGTCATCCTTCCAAGTGAAACCCCCTAAACTCACCCCCAGTTCCTCTTTCCCTCTTTTCAATCAGTTCTAAGGAACAAACCCATCAAGCACACTTGGTGACCCCTACTACTTCTCTTCACCACAGCAGAACATGATACTGATTTTTTCCATTTATTACTGATCAATGTTGAGCTTCTGAGACTTCATGAAATCCTCTCCTTGACTCCTTGCAGGTATCTACTCTGGCCTGAAAGCTAAAATATTCATTGTATTCCTTCTATGGAATTCTATAAGTCAATGGACTTATAGACAAGCAGAATCCCACTATGTTATATCACACTTTATCCCAATACCTATCTGTTGCCATTTTCATATGTTTAAAGGATACAAAAGTCCCACTGTTTGCTGTTATGACCTTTTCCCACTCTTGGACAGTAGCTTCCAGTCATTCTGGAACTGTATTACTGGAAGGATCTTCTGAGGGGGAACAAGATACAGTAGAGAGAGCTGTCAGAGTGACAGCATTTCGGGGTCAGCTGCCTGTCTCCCAACAGATGGTGTTTTGTTGTCTTTCATTAAAAAAATCGTCCATGCAGAGAGTAACAGTGTCAGATCTTGTCATGCCAATTTAGCCTAAGTTCAAAGATAAAATATGTATTCCAAAAATACACAAGGTCAGCTTCACAGGGCAAAACACATCTTTTGATCAATGTGCTAGCTACGTGGAATGTAATTATACCACCTCATTTCCTTCTGCAGTTCAGTTTTGATTGGACCAACACATCTAAGCTACTTCACTTGTTTGCTTTACGTTTCCCTCTTGGCCATGGATGGGCTGTGCACGGTCAGAGAGCACACACATGACACAGTATGGCTCGGAGCACTTAGAGTATATGCATTCTGGACAGCCAGGAATTCAAGAACCATATTTTTCTTTCAAGTCTGCCTAGTTGTAAAAATGAGTTCATAAGCCTATGGAAAATCCAGTTCAATTACTGGGAAACACTCTGAACAAAGCCCATTGCGCTAATTTCAGGTAACCAGTGTCTTGCCCCTACTGAAAGCAGTGTTTTTATTGGGAAGGTGAATCAGCTCTTCAAATCAAGTAGCTGGATCTTTGTAAAGAGGGGTATAGGCTTTTCTGCTTTTCCTGAGACAGAAGGTCCAGTCTTCCAAAGAGATGTTCTCATTATTTTTATAATACACAAAGATTATGCTGAAGATGCAAATACTGCATGCAAATACTGTTTATGTTTTTAAGCATCTTTCTGCATGTCATTTCAGAATGGGCAACCATTCTCATTGCGAAGATTGTCCATTTTGCCTGGGGATCTTTTCATATTTACACTCACACTATTGGAACAGTTTCTTAAAAATCTGTAATATAAAATAAATCGTGAGAATTTTACCTGTGGATTTCCAAGAGGAAGTTAAATTAAGAAAAAATGTAAAATCAAGAAGAACCTACTTAATATTCTGCTTCTATAAACATTTGAACTAAGGTCTTTTGAACTTACTGGTAATTGAAGCGCATACTTAGGCATCTGTTGAATAAATTTTTATAAGGTGGTATGTTTAACAACCTGCCGTATTCATCCTTAGTTACTCTTCATAACCTTAGAAAAGACAACAGGTAAACTTGTTTTGACATAAACTGCCCTATTTTCCCACGTAAGTGGGCCCTGTACTGAAATCACTCTGTATGAATTACAGCATTTGCAGAGTAGCCAAGAGTCAACCAAACCACTTAGTGGAGAAAGCAATATAACCAATCCTGAATGCCTCCTGTGTTATATTCCATGTCTTAACCTTCCAAGAGCTGCTCATGTGAAGGTGGAGGTGGTTATACAGATATTTGAGCGGAACTTCCCAAACCTAGAAGGCACGGTGCTTCAAAAACATTTGGATTACCTTCTGTTCGTGCTGTTCCTACAGTACAGATCCCATTCAGGTTTGTTATGTGAGTTGCTTTTGGGAACCAAGGAGACAGTTGAGTGATTTAAAAACGCAAGTTATTTACATAATAGCCTCAGTACAGAGAGATTAGTGGAGCTGAAAAAGAAACAACACTTTGTTACACACGTTCACTTTCCTTCTTCCAGACATATTTTCCAGTGTAGCACTATTTTCTTAAGTTTCCAGCTTACAAATGCATCTGTTGTCCTAGTAGGGGAAGATGAAGCTGTTTTATCTGGATTCTTTTGGCGTATCATTGCTTCAAACTTTTATTCCCTCAGATGTACAAAACTGTACCTACAGAAACATCACAACATGTCTCAGGAACAGTTACAATTGAAACAAACCATTTGAAGAAATATGGTTTGTTTCTAACACTCCCTAATTACCTTGTTGGTTTTGATTCACAGTGTCTCCTTACTGACTACATTTACTTTTTTCCTCAACAATTAGTGCATTGGCCCATATTTCCTGTTTTTCAACTAAATGGGAGTCCTTTAGGACGATCCGCAGTTGGTATAACCTTTTCCCTGTTCCTTGTCTTCAAAAAGTGGCTGAACCACAATCCTTTTGGTAAATATGTCTGACTGACATAGGATTCTCCTTCTGGACTGGTACTGTTGAAGGCTTGCTATGATTTCTTGAGGCCCTGATATCTTTACCTCAGATTTTGCTTCCCGACTCTTATGCTCTCATACTGCTTTTTAATCACGTTTCAGATGTATGTTGATATGTGTGCCTTATCATTAGTTACATACTTTAATTCATCAGGAATATGCAGCAAAGCATTTAAGCACACTTTAGTCAGTAGGACTTTAGGATATCCTCTAAAGAAAAAAAAGAGTTCCTGAGGATATGCTACCTAGCAAAATGCAGGTTTAATTATAACTTGTGTTCACATGCCTGCACAGCTTTAATTGGCTAACATGAATAAAAAGTGAAATAATTACTTTTATGTGAACTTGAGTTCAAGCTGTAAGGCATGTGTTGCTACTTTGTCCTTTCTCTTCTCAACGTACTATGTGGGTGAGGCTAAAACCTGGTTTCATTTCTCCCATAAAGGTATATCCATACCATATTTCTTACCATTTTTACCATTTATCTTATCCTTTTTGCTAGAAGGCAGCCTGCTTTTCGTTTAAGATTTAGAAACAAAGTAAGTTAAAATGTAGAGAAACTTCAGCCACTGAGACTTTGTATCTGGTGTTCATTATTTCCACTGAGCGACAAAATGGTCATTGCCACTGATAGCTGCAGTGCTTTGCTGATCATATTCTTAATATACGCTATGTTTAGACTACAGGGAAAGGTTAATTGTACAGGTTTGTTGTCACACTGACTTCTCAGGAAGACATGACTGTTAAGGAAGATACAAAGCTGAAGTATATAAGACGAGTTAACGTCGAATATAAATATGAAATACAAGGTCATAAGCAAAATGCAATTTCTTTTGTTTCAGAATTATCTACTATCTATCGTTTGCTTTGAGACTTTGCATTTCTTCTCACCAGCTCATACGGGCCATTATTGAATCTTGCTCTTTTGGAGTGAAGAGAAGGACTGATGCTGGCAACAGTCAGACCCGCGTTCCAGGCCTCTGCACAGCTTTACTTGGGGCACCATCTTCCTCTCCTTTGGACAGGCAGAACATTTTTGGTGCACAGGGAAGAGTAAATAACCTATATACAATCAACTGTAACATTACAATTACTTTATTCATATCCCATAGGTTTAAATTACTTGTTCATTAAAATTATACTAAATTTATAACAGTGTAACTACACTCCGAAACTGGTTTCTACTTTTGACCCTTTTTTACCATTAATCTTTGCTTCTAGACTGCCTGTTTTTATTTTGCCAGTAAGGTTACCTAAAGGCCAGCCAAATATTTCAGGAAGGAAGAAAAGGGAGGAGAACAGGTGAAAAGTAATTTTCAAAATCTGCTTGCCTGCTTGCTTTCATATCCACGTGTTCTTTTGTAGGAAAAATACCTAATTGTAGCACCCATGGTGACTGTAATGCCAGAAGGTAGCAGAACATTACAGCACGGAGAAAGAAGAGAAGATTTTTGACTGAGAGGTCTTGCTTCTCCCATAGTACTCATTCAGCTTTGCCTGTACTATCTCTGCATGTTGACATTTGTCAATATATCAGATAAAGAGTTGCAAATCACTTCAAGTTTTATTTACTCAGAGCAGCTTCTGCCTTTCGCCAGTAAGGGTTACATGAGTTTGTTTAACAGCAGGCTCCAAGTCACTTACTGAAATCAGAGCTGCAAATACAACTGCTGACTGCTCTTGGCCTCTATTTAATACCCAAACCCTCCTCATGAAAAACTGATTCTCTGATTTCTATGTCCAGTTCTTTTTCCATTTTTATGCCCTTCTGCATCTTTCTAGGAAATACTTTTTGGTCACAATTGGACACATGCATTTATGTTAAAATTTATACTTAGAAATCTGCTACCATTCAAATATATTTTTTGATCAGTTTTCCAGCTGCTGAACATCAGAACTTGTCTGACTAGTCTTCAGTTCTGCCAGTGAAGTCAGAGACTGTTTTATCACATCATTTGTCTTTTTGAACTAACCACAATTTCTATCTTTTAAGGCGTCCAAGTCTAAGTTTCTAGCTGTGGTCAATAAAAGGGATTTTGTAGTATTTGGGAGCATTTACATTACTTTATGAGTATTCTAAGTCAAAGACGTCCACATTTTTATGTGAGGCTTTTTGCTACAATTTTATTATTCCAGAGTAAGCGTATGGTATGAACATGAAGCTACACGTTACAATGTTTTGCTTTCCTGCTGCTAACTATCCTATGACTTGCCAAGATGAGAGTTTGTGTATGCCCTCTGTAACAACCTTGTACCACGGGAAACTAATGTTGAAACACAACACAGTATGAGTAAGGTATTCACTTTCAGTACTTCCAGAGATACTGAATGCTTTATCTCATTTTCTCAACTTTAATTAGAAGGGTAATAGGGTTTTTTTTCAGTAATTAAGCTTCTTAAACAGAGCTATCTGGGCACCTTGTATCAGTAAAACCTGAAGATTAGCACAACTACCTTCTTGCTAATAAACAAAAGTCAGTTGCCTTTCATCTAAGGTTATTAAAAAGTAAGGCAATTTCGTGGGATGGGGAGTGCTAAGGGAGAACAAACACACTGTGCACTTTGTTCTCTTAATGAATTAAATTATTCTGATGTGGCAAAATGGTTTAGATGGTCTCAGTCACAGATATACTGCTAGGTCGCTTTGCTTTAGGGCACCTTTTATGAAATATCCAGTGTTCAGGTCGTTCAAACCATGATGTGGGAACACTGACTATCTTGTTCCTACATACTGCTACTGAATGAATAGCACTGCTTTCTGCAGGACTTCTACACAAGTATTATCTTTGCCAGAATCTATTTAACTAATGAGACCAGAAGTTAAAATGGTATGACTAACAGGTATACTAAAGTATGCTTGTTCCTCAAGTTGTTTTGCTGGACAATATGTATCTATACAGCTGCCTATACAATTCTGAATAGAATCCCTACTGATTCCATTCAGATATGTTTGTGAATAAGCACATTCATTGGTATATACATTTTAAATTCCCATTTTGCGAATATCTACTAACGAAAAATAAAAGTCAATTTCACCTTTAGAGCTTGTTGACTGCTATTTCTATAAAATCTTGAATTTGGCAGGTGGCAATCATAGGTTAAAATGTTGAAACTCATTAAATTGCACTGACATAAACAATAGATGATTAAATGTTGTTGCTCAGCAGTTCTCGGGGTCAAAGCCTGAGTCCAAGATTGATTATTTTTCATACAAGTTTTACAGAAATAAGTTTTGCAACAGGACTTAACTGAAGATACACTCATGCTTCTGTGAAGAAGCTCACTTCACTTTTCAGAACCGGAGTCATCACCTAATAGCCACCACATGAAGTTTTGCCCCATTAAAATGCTTTGATCTTTTCTCTTCATCTTGACATGTTAGTTCCTGCTGACAAGCTTCTTTATGAAGATAGCTAACACTGCATTAGATATATATTCCAATATAAAATTGCACTTCTTTTTAGATGAACGAAATCCTACAGGACTTGCTAAAAAAATCTCAGCAATACGATGACTGTGATGTAGGTGAGAAAGCATGTGTTGTAGGACTTGTATTCTTATGTTCTCCTATTATTCAATGTTAATCTTCCCTTTATGTCTTAAAATGAATGTGCCATTAGGCCGCACAGTGGCCAAAATACTCATGCATTTATAGCAAACAGAATGACTAATATGTAAAATTAGCCTTGGTTTCTCTCTTGATCAAGTCTGGGGGATTTACAGTGTACACATGAGAATTTTTCTGATTTTGGTAACCGATGTTCTGTTCAGGTCATGAGGACTTGTTTGTAACCTAGAAAGAAAACTACATGTATAAAATAGTAATTTGGGAGTAAGCATTTTCCTTCGCATGTATAAACACATTGCATCTTCATAATCAGATCTATCAGATTCATATAAAACAGAAGGGTCTTTTAGTTAATTTCTTCAGACCTAAATCAGTGTGAACTAAACCACACTTGAGAAATGTTTATGTAACTCATGACTGCTCTCAGAAATTCTACTACGTTTGGTAGTGATGTCTGTCCTGCTTGATTATTCTTCCCATTAAAGTGTTTTCCAGTGTCTGACCTACATCTCCCTTGCCGCAACGCAAGCCAATCACTTCTTTTCTCCATTACGACATCCTCTCTGCAGCAACTCTACAGATGGATTCTATTTTCCCCCTCAATCAGCTCTAGAAAAAATAATTCCCAGTCCTTTCCTATTACTCTCATAGGAAACACTTCTGAAATCTCTGCTTGTTCTCTGATGCTGTCCTTTAGATTCTCTTCCAGTCACCCCGTATTTAGAGAAGGCAGCAAGACTCAAGAGTGATGAATTACTGCCACTAAAAAGAAGAAATAAAGGGTTCTAAAGGTGAAGAGGAAAGCATTGCAAAATGTTAAAAATCACAGGCAATGACAGAAGAAAGGTGAAATCTGGGTTACTTGCAGCTCCTTTGCTAAATTACCGAGAGGCATACTTTATCCACCTCTGTTCACCCTGTCGTTCCCCCTGTCAAAAGGCCATCTCGTCATCAGCTGGAAGTTGTTTGGAAAACGGTCAGAACACTGAATAGCAGGAAGGGCCAAGCCTGCATCCCTCCTTCCACCCCTTTGCTATTAAAGTCCTAAAATTAGCAAATTTCTTAACAACTCAAAGTAAACAAATTCATTTGCACTCGTCCAAATTGAATTTAATCCGCTATGCAGCTGTGTTTGGCGTTAGTTCCCAAAGCAGAGCATGGAAAGTCTTTTTTTGTAGACGAGGCACACGGGGAGCATGAGTTACCCGCTGCCTGCGCTGGCGGGGGGACGGGGGGGACGGGACACCTTTCCGCGCCGCGCCGTACCGGCCCCGCCCTCTCCCCCGCCGGGCGCCTACGCCTTTAAGAGCGTCCTCCCCGCCGCCCCACGTGTGCGATCAGCTGATCGTGACGTCCCGCGGGGGCGGGGCGGGGGCTCTGGCTGCTGGCGAGCGCTGCGGGCGGCGGGCTGGGGTTGGCTGTGCCGCCCCCCGCCGCGCGCCCCGCCGCGCGCCCCGCGCCCCTCCCCCGCCGCCCCTCCTCCTTCTCCCCCTCCACACCCCCGCTCCCCCCCCACCCTCCCCGCAGGGCCGCTGCGGCGCGGTGAGGCGCGGGCGGCGGCGGGTGGCTCTGACAGCGGCCCCGGACCCTCCGCCGGCCGAGCCTCCCCGCAGCCCTGCACCTTGCGGCGGCGGCCAAGCCCCCCGCGCCGCTGAGGCGGCGGCAGCAGCAGGAAGCGCCGCTTGCCCCCTCCTTCCCTCACTCGTCCCTCCCCCCGCCATCCCCCCGCCGCCAACGGCGGGGCTCCCGGTGGCCCAGCGCCGCTGTCAGCCGGGCGGGCGCCCGTGGCCCCGGAGACCTCCTCGGCAGCGCGGCGCCCGGCGCCACCCGGTACATGGATTACCTGGTAGGTCCCCCGGCGGCAGCGGAGCGCTAACCCCCCCCCCGCCAACCGCCGCCGCCGGCCCGTCGGACATCTTACCGAGCGCGCCGCAGCTGAGGCGGCGTCCCCGGCGGGGGGATGCGTGTGTTGTGTTGTGTGTGGGCAGGGGCGGCGGGCAGGCGGGGGTCGGCCGCGCTGCCTTCCCCCGGCCCGGCGGGCTGTTAAAGGGCGATAAACCGGCGGGGTTCCGCCGAAGCGTGCGCGGCCCCGCTCATTTGGGCGCTATTAGGTCGCTAAAGCCGTGACCCGGGTCGCTGTTTTTTTCCTAAATGCATGAGCTTAGGGTACGCTTGAATGAACTAAATTGTCACCCGGGGCGGGATCAGCCCGGCGCCCAGGCAGCTGGTATTCAGGGGGAACGTTTACTGCTCTTTAATGAATATTGGCTTTATTGGCCTGCGAGAGATCGTATCGCGGGCGCGCACTCCAGGCTGGGGTCATGGCTGGTGTTCAGGCCCTCCGACCTACACTCCACAGGTAGAGCCTGTGGCACGGCGAGGTAATTAGCTGATGACTTTGAGTACGGGACCTGCTTACCTGCCCCGTTGGACATAACAGCGGGAGAGCGTAACGGGCACATGCCATCGCTCAAGCTGTGTTTCTTCGGGTGCTAGCCCATAAACTGTGCCCCCTCCTTCCTTGTGAACTGCTGCCAGGAGCCAGCTGGGGCAAGAAGGAGTAGGTCTCTTCTGGCCGTCCCTCTTCGCTGTTGGTGTCTGGTGCGACCAGTCAGGAAGTATTTGGAGTCAAGAAAGTTGACTCAGCCTTCCTGATGCCTTCACATGAGAGGTGCATGGGTGCAGGCTTTCAAGAGAGGTTTGTCAACCACTCGAGAAAATCTCTGGAGTTGCTCTTTCTAGTGAATTGATTTGAAGGTTTGCCATATCGTGATGTGAGCTGCATGCAGTTGCCAACTTTTCTTTCTTTGATGATGACATTAAGTAAACCAGAATACATTAAATATTTATATAATAATATATATAATAATAATATTTAATTATTATTCTTGTGTCTGTGTAGCTTAGATTTGTTTTGGGTTATTCAGCTTTATACCAAAAAAAAAATAATGTTTAGGCTTTCCTTCCTGATTTCTAATACCAAAGAAAGAATAGAAAACAAGTCCTGTGCGGCAGAAATGGTAGGTAGACTTATCTTTAAGAACCTAGTTAATGAAATACTGATAATAAACTTGCTGTGTGCCAAGTGCACCCTTGTATCTCCTTGAGACCCAGGAGCTGTTTCTTAGATTTTTTTTCCTTTATAAACTTATATCCAGATGAAACTGGCCATCCTGTACTTTTTGAAATGCTTACATTAACCTTTGTGATTGCTACAGGCTGTTGTGTGGAAGGCCAGCTACTCCGAGAACAATAAATTTAATAAGCCTTGAAAAGTGAGAGCATGTTTTTGTATTAACTGAGGGGGGGAGGGGATTAAATAGCTCTACATTTTTTTCCTTATTCTTTTTCTCTAGTTGATCCTTTTCCTCTTTTCTGTTGTGTGGCTTTCTTTGGTGCCATCTCTAAAAAAAAAAAAAGTGAATCTTCAGGATAATGATATCTTGAGTGTTCATGCAATTTTTGCTTAATGTCTCTCTTCTATCAGGGAGTGTCTCTGAAGACAGACTTTCTCAAGCTCTCATCAGTCTGATGGTGCATGTTATAGTGCCATGTGAAAGATAAAGGATTCTTTTGATGTAGAAGTTGTTACAGATTAGCCAAATTATTTTTTATAGGTTGTGAAAGCCAAGGGTTGGGGATAATAGTTTAAAGAGGATGTTGGTCCACTGATGCTTGGGACAGTCCAAGATGCCTTCATCTATCACTGACCAGCACTTGTTGCTGGGGTTTCCATACTTCTTGCACAGTAGGAGTCCCTTGTTGCAACTGGCATCAACTCTTTTAAACCAAAGGATAAAAAAAATAGGAATGTTTTTAATTTTTTGCATCTATGTATAACTTGGAAAGAAAACAAATTCTGTTTGGCAGTTTGAATGTTTTCTCATGTGTTTGTGCAGAGGACTTCCCCTTCCAGTCCACATTTTCACCAAATGCAGGAGGGTGGTCCTGCTTTGCCTTTCTCTGTTGATGATGGTAAATGGAGTGGCTCTTCTTGGTAATAAACAGCAGGTTCAAGCACCTTAGAAAGACTGCTCTGACAAAAATAATTGATAGTGGTGGGTTAGGCAACTAGTTATCTACAACCCACTTACAGCCTGGAGGACCAGGCTGTTGCCACAGTCTGGCCGAGCATAAAGGTGGGCCCAGTCTTTATTTATGCAAGACTTGCAGTTACAGTATGGATGTTAACCTATAGATGTAGAACAACCACCTTGTTGTTTTCATAACAGCAGTATCAAAAAGCTGTACATGGTAAGAAATTTTGTGTTTTATGCATTTATGTTGGGATCTTGCACCTATGTGGGCTTCAAAACTTAAGCAGAAGGTCCTTTTGCTGGTTCCTCATGTTAGGCACCTGTGTTGCAGCCTGCAAGCAGTGAGGTTTTCTCCTCTGCCTTTAGTGTGAGGCAGACAGCAGGGCAAAGGATGCAGCTGTTTCTGGCTGCAGTAGTCTGTGACAGAGCACTGCATTAGACAAGATTTTGGTTAGCAGTGGAGCTGAATGAGGGAATTTAGTGGAAGGAAGCTAGGATAACTGAGGTCAGGTTTACTTCAGCACGGGCTCAGCAGTCATTCCCTCTTGATGAGGAGTGTACTCTCACCTCATAGATTTGCATAGGAAGGTTCTTTTCCTGATTTTTTTTTTTTTTTTTTTTTTTTTTTTCCTGGATAGGGCCTACACTGATGGAGACTTTTTTTTCTCCTTTAAGGAGCTGATCCCAAGAAATACTGAATATCTGTGGCACCTGCTAATATCAGCAGGTTATTGAAGATGTTCAAACTTACTCAAAGGCAAGTCAGTTAGAGCCAGCATGAACTATGGCTCTGAAGCTTGCATGGGTAGATACCCAGAACCTATATAGGACTTTTTTACTTATAGTGTGATTGATACTTGATTTATGGCTAATGCTGTTTGATGAAGCATTGGTATTAGAAGAGTATCTTCTATGGTGCTCTGGTCTGGTTTTGCATTGTAACAGAAAAGTAGCACTAGCCTCTGTATCTTTAACGTCTAGAAGGAAACTCTTGAGCCTGTTTTACTTGTGTGTTGATATAATTACAGTGTTAGGAGTGTTGTGATTTTTTTTTGTGTGTGTTTTTTTTTTTTTAATCAATGTAGCTAAACAAGGTTCAACCTCTAGAAGATAATCCATCTTCATGCATTTAGAGGCACCTTTTACTCATTCAGTTTATTCTCCTTGTGTTGAAGTTAACTCCTTTAAAACATACTATGCAAACACAACTGCATCAAGATTTGTAGTTTTCTGTGACTACATAATCCTGTGGTGTATCTGCAACCTTCTTCTGCTTCATTTTTGCTGCATTATGTCTGGAAGGATTATAGTGTATACATAGACTTCTGTTGGCTGGCCTATATTCAGTAGACTATGCTTAATTTAAGAAATGATGGCATGATGCATCTTGTGAAAGCATGGCATGTGACCAATCTCACAATTTTTTCTTGGAGAACTTGTGGGGAAAGAATAGCAATGCTTCAGTTTTTCATATGTGATGCTTGCAATGCAAATTTTAAGCTGCTGCTGAGTAGACTTTCACAATATACTTCTTCAGTGGCATACTCTCTACTAGATAAGGATCTTGCATTGAACGGTTGCATGTATCGGCCTGATCTGTGTAGAGCTTTTAAAAGCTACCTTAGAGGGTGATGTAGAAATTTGAGTCAGTGTGACTTCACAAAAAAGGGGACCTCTTATTGCCCTAAGAGTTTGTAAGATAAATTTGATTACCTGTTTAATTTTATATATTCAGCATTCAGATAGCTTATCCTTAAATTTCATCCTGTACTATGTAGTATCTTAGTTGTGTATAAGAATGTTTCTTGGGCAGGTAATGAAGCGTATACTGCAGCCTGAAGTGGAAGAAAACACTTCTTGCATGAACAACCACATCAACTTTAGTCATTATTCCATCCCCCACCCCCCTTTCTTAGAAGTTAAGCATGAAGATGAGTGTTGCAAAGTCAAGAGGGTGCACACTTACGTGGTAGAGCCCTTGTTGATTCGTTGAAGATTGTTTTTTTTAACTGTAACAAGTTTGGGTTTTTTTGGATCTTTGTACATTTGTTAGCTGCTATGAACTATTTTACTTCTGTATGCATGCACACAGAAGCTAAAATTTGGGTAGTTTTAATTTGAACTAAATTTTCAAATTTTAGATGAATAATCTTGAAGTGACTTCAGAGTTTCTGGGTTTCTGAATGGTCTTCACCTCAAGTTCTGGACAGTTAGCATTCAGGCAAAGTCCTTCTTGTCTGGGGAAAGCTGCATGTACCAAGCTGCGGTGTTCTTAAAAACATTAGTGGGTATTGAAAGGAAAAAAAAAAAAAATGTTTCTGAGCAACTTGTCTTTCTTGGACAGCTTACCTTTAACACCTTCCCTTTTATTTAGTTACTGTGCCCTTTAATTTTATTGGATAGCTTTGATGTAGAAAGTAGTAATAAAGGATAGAGTTATCTATCTAACACTTAATGTTTCTGATCTACTTTGGATCCTGTCTTTCCATTGCTGTTGCCTGTTCCATTGTTTGGCATCTACAGGCCATAGAAAACATTCTTTCTTGTACTACAAATGGCATTATAGAGGCATCTGTTTGAAGTTTAGAGTCTTACTTCACTGAAACTTTGTAATCCAGTAGCTACTGCTCTTTGAATAAGGAAAGATGTGGAAAGGTCCATACTAGGAATCCTGGATTTTTTCTCCGAGGCACGTATAAGTTTTTGATACATCACCTGCAACATGAGCAACAAAGGTCTATGTAGCCTTGCCGTCTTATTGTTTGCTAAACATCCCTCTCATCATACGAATTTTGTCTTTTGTCATGTAATGATAAGGATTATTGGGGCTGTCTGTTGACTCATCTCTCAGCTACAACATCCTCTGTAGAGCACAAGGGCTTGTATCTTAAGATACTATCCCTCCTTCAGTTTAGGAAGCTGTTCAGGCACAAGGATGAGGGGTGTGAGAGTTGTTTCAAAATAAAGATATAGCTGAATGCAGGAAAGAAGGCAACTAACAGGTGTAAGATCAACTAGTGTATGAGTTGTATGCAACTGTACTAGTGTTTGGATAAGATGTGAAGTTTTGAACTGAATCTTAGTCACTTCTACTTACTGTATGTGGATTTGTATTACAGAGTGGTCACGGATCACATGAACTTGATATTTTTCCAATGAAACAGATTGGAAGATGCATGCAACTAATGGGTTTTCAGTCCACAGGAACAGATCAGAACTAGTCTGAAGTAAAATGACTGAAGTACATAGTATGAATACTTGGTCTTCAGCACCAGTTCTTGCTATGCTGTGCTGCTTCCTACTGCCTACATAGCCAGCGTCACTTAATCTGGAAGTGAGAATGCTGCTGCTTCTGATTACTTTCTGCATCAGCGTAGCAATGGAGGAAGAAACCCAAAACAAATTTTCTGAGACCCTCACCCAAAGAAGTTACTGTGGCTAGGTTCCTGTTGATGTTTCAGCTCTGTGAAGCATAACATTCATATTTAACTCAACTGGGAATGGCAAATGGAATCAGTTCTGGAACATGACCTCATCTGAATGAGCATGCTTCTGATTTAAGTAAGTTTGGGAGTTCAAGAACCTGATCTGGCTGAAGACCTGGAAGAGAAGTGCTCTGGAAAACAAATCCTCCTCCTTGGTAGAATCTACCTAGCCAGTATTGCAAACAGTTTTTGCAGAATGAAAGATGTAATCAGCCATATAGAAGGGCAATAAAAATATTGGTGACTTAACTCAGTGGAAATTACCTGGCTGAACACAGATCAGTGAGCAGAAGTGTAGAATTCCTTTGCAGTCAAATGCTGCATTTACTCTTCAAGCAATAGGAAGCAGCATTGAATTCCCCAGGTAAAATTTTCCTTCAAAGGTGGCTGTTGCAAACAGTGAAACTTGATACAGCTTCCTTGGGAACACAAAAGAATGCCTTAATGTGATTATAATTTCCAGTGCAAGATTCTGTGCAGTCACAGGAGTATTGCGGTGCCAGAAATTTCATTCTTTTCAGATACACACACTGAAGAAACAAGTGAATTGGCACGTTTAAAATCAAATTACCATTTTACCTTTTCTGTGATGAGGATTGCATTAAAGTGGTAGATGTTATTACATCAAAAGTGTCCCAGTTTCTGAAAATGTGCTAGTCTGTGTTTGTTACGAATAGCCCCATAATGTCCTTGTGAATTAGCATCCATGTTGCTCTGCAGTATACAGCTCCTGAATTCTTCAGACCTCAAAGCTTGAGGCAACATGGTGATGAATTTCACAAAAGGTTAGAAATGCAAGCTTTTAATAAGTGAGAAAATTTGCATTTAGTAAGGACAGACTATTCCTTCTAATATCCCATGCTGATTACCATTTTTGGCTTATTGTCAGTATCATCAGCTCATGTTTTTTAATACTGCCAGCTTGTGATGTTTATTCTCTTAAACCAAGTTCTGAAGTTTTGTGATCATGTGAGGATATCAACTTTCCATTGACAAAAGAAGCGTTTTTGGTTTCAAACTTAAAAGCACAAATGTGGGCCCAAACAACTGTAAAGCCATAAGGAAAAAAACCCAACATATGCAGTAATTCAAATCTTTTGATTGTATGGGTTTTGGCTCGTAATACTCTGGAGTATGTTGGGTTTGCTTTTTTTCACTGTGTGCAACAAAACTTTCTGAAGTGCAAACTGTCTGACTTGATAAAAGTCCTTGGGGACATAAATAGCATATTTGCAATTGAATAAGAGATTGGCTCATCGCATGCTGGAGCTCTTCAGAGTACAGAATTTTTCTTTTGTCTCACTGGCAGCCTGGTAAGGTGACTATATTAATTGCCAACACGAGGATGTAAATAGCTTCCTGCTATCTGAGGAAGAGACACAAAGCAGGAAGTGTAGCTGACAAGTCCTCTTACATTTAGATGCAGTCCTCCCCTGTAGCTTTGTTGATCATAAGGAGAAAGAGCAGGAAGAAGATGAATCTTTGTAAATTGCTTTGCTTTTATGGTGTATGTTTTGGTAGAGCAGTAGAAGGAAAAATTGTTCACAGGACCACAGTAGCTTTTGGCACTGGAGAGGCTGGGGATCCAAAATGGCATCCAAGAGCCAGCGGGAACTGTTGATATGGGGGAAGTGAGTTTTGCAGATTTTTTTTGTTTTTCTTATTATGACATGGAGCTTTAGAATGGAAGAAGGATCTGCTTTTTAGATTTTACTAGCTCTTTCAGGAATTACTGCCTAGTCTTCCTTTGTATGATTTTGCCTCTAATAGAGATGAAAAACTTTGAAGCAATTAAAAATGAAGTAATCATTCTGTAAACTGTCAATAGTAAGTTTCATAAATGAGCATTGATAGCCCTGCTCTGGCAGTGAAGAAGAGGGAGAAGGGAATGCAGAGATTACAAATGAATTTCATGTTTGTGTTTATTTGTATAAATTGCTTATGCTTTGGATGGGCTGATTCAGAGACAAATATTAAGAGTACATATTGAACCTGGGAAGAAAAAAAAGTCATAGTACCCCTTTTGTTATTGGTAATAAAATGGCAGATGAAATTCAGTGTTGGCAAATGCAAAGTTGTATGTATTTATAGTAGAAGTCACATGGCAGTACAGATGCATGGATAGGCCCTAAAATACCATCAGTGCTCAGGAAAGGGAAAGAACATCCTTCATTAAAATGTCATCTTAACTCCGATGTCTGTCCACAAGTTTAGAGTAGCTCATTTTTACACTGCTTAAATGTAGCATTTAAAACAACAGAAAACCGTACATTTCTGGTTGCATCATCTCAGAAAAAAATATTGTAAAAAAGATACAGAGAAGGATGACACGGTAATTGAAAGAAAACAATTGTTTGCATAGAAGAAGGGATTAAATAGTTACAGCCCTTCAATCTGAAGAATAGACAGCTGAATGGTGTGGGAAGGCAGTATTATAGCATCTTTGAAAACATAAAGAGAAGGTAAACAAGCAGTAAGTAATTTCTCCCAATAGGAGAACTTGACAACGGTTATAATCCAGGAACTGCTTTTTTTTCCCCATGAGTATAGTTGAATTCTGAGTCTCACTTGTGCAGTAACATTAGGGAGGCCAAAATGAGTAGACTCTGAATTTGTACAGTTTCTTGGAAGACAGGTCCCTTGTGGAGGGGTATTAAACATGATGTTCAGATGCGATGGTAGTCTTGTGGAGATCCTGAAGGTGTGATTGCTGGACATGAGGATGTGTCCATGAGATATGATTCCCTGCATGTCCTGGTGCTTATGCTCTGTGCTAATCGCCTCCATCCTTCCTCACTGAAGGGTCAGGTAAATCTAGTTCCAGAACAGGAAATTGCAGTCAGAAAATGGGGATATTCTGAATGGTGTCCAGGAGTGCTCCCCAGCATAAGCACAATTACATTGACTGCACAGGAGGTGAGACGACTTAATTCAGAGGCATTTACGAAGATACTTAGTTTGCTTCAGGGATGTGTAGCTGAAGGGTTCTTTCTGCTTGGAGGTACTGCCTTGACGTATGAGCAGAGGCTATTGGCCTTCCAACATTTGTACCCTAACCAATTTATGACTTTATAAGTAAGGTCCACAACACTGAGTGAACCTGAAACTGAATTGACAGCCTGTGTAGAGTGATGTACTCTACAGTGAATCATCTCTTCTCTCAGTGTTTTATTCTTGCCTAGAAACTTGCATAATTTCATGTTTCAGCAAAACTGGAGAAAAGGTCCAGAATTCAAGAAGTGTCTATACTGTTCTTGCAGCTATTAATTCTGTGTTGGCTAATCTGCATCTTTCACTGTCTGAACCATTGAAGTCCTGGAAACAGTCATGGAAAACTGTTCTAGTGAGAACATTGCCTGAAAGAGGGGAGAGCATTGTTCTTTGGTGCATCCACTTGATTACTTTTTATGATGACAAGAGAGTTCTTGGATCCAATCCTATTTCCTGTTCACATATCATTGCCTTACTGTCAGCAACAGGTTTCTTCTAGTCCCTAAACTCAGATTTATTTTTCTAATGATTGGGTACAGGAAGATCGGTATTTAAAAAATCTAGTTATTCAGCATTAAAGGAGAATATGAAAATATTTTGTCTTTTACCCCTTTTAATTGTATTAAAAAAGATTTGGGGTGTTTAAATTCAAAATGTTATTAATGGCATGTGTTAGAGGGCTGTGACATCTTCTGTGGAAAGCGGAGCCCTTGAGTTACTTGGAGTTTAGTACACAAGCTTAGCACACATCAGTTCTGGTCAAAGTTCCTGCTACCTGTACTGTAATGTAGTTGTGTGTGCTTTTGGGTACCTACATATTCTTTAAAACACTGAGAATTTCTTTTGGGCTCCATACTTGTAGGTACCTTAAAGTCTGCACACTGTTTACACTTGTGTTGCTAATTTTTACATTTCTTATGCACTGAAAAAGATGCAGGTAAGAATGGAGGTGGAAAAGTTTTGTCTGCAAGTGCCAGTAACTTCAAGTGATTACTAGGATGGACCACTTCTTTATAAATGAGGAGAGGGCATCTTAATCTTTATTTTGCTAAAGAAACATATCACCAAAAAAAAAAAAAGCCCCAGCAACTTCTTTTTCTCATATTGCTGTCTAGTTTTGCAGTCTTGGAACTGTACTTAGTGCTGTAATTTATTTAGGATTATGGCAAAACAAGCTGCTGCCAAGGTGAGTATTTCTGTTGGTCAGCAGAACTGAGGATAGCAGCTCCTGCAATTCTGTCAGGTGTTGAGCCTTTTGTGTCTTTTCTGAGAAGCTGACTACCATCCTTCCTTCTCTTTTGCTTACCAAGGTTCTTAAGACTAGTGCTTTCAACTCAGTTATTGCAGCTTTGAAGTGATAAGTTGCAGAACATGCTCTAATTAATCTTCAAAATTTGTTCTCTTGTAAATATTATGGGTAGGAATTTCATTTCATATTTGCTGAAGATATATATATATTAAACCAATGAATGTGCAGACTAATGTGTGGTTTGCAGACTAATGTTTGGTCCAATTTTGTTTAATATATTCATTAATGACCTGGATGAGCGGACAGAGTGTATCCTCAGCAGGTTTGCTGATGATACCAAACTGGGTGGGGTGGCTGACACCCCAGAGGGCCATGCTGCCATCCAGCGTGACCTGGAAAGGCTGGAGAGCTGGGCAGAGAAGAACCTAATGAGGTTCAACAAAAGCAAGTGCAGGGTCCTGCACCTGGAGAGAAAGAATGCTAGGCACCAGTACAGGTTAGGGGCGGACCTGCTGGGAAGTAGCTCGGAGGAGAAGGATCTGGGGGTTGTGGTAGACAGTAAATTATCCATGGCCCAGCAATGTGCCCTTGTTGCCAAAAAGGCCAATGGAATCCTGGGCTGCATAGGGAAGAGTGTGGCCAGTAGGTCGAGGGAGGTCATTCTCCCCCTCTACTCTGCACTGGTGAGGCCACAGCTGGAATACTGTGTCCAGTTTTGGGCTCCCCAGTTCAAGAGGGACAGGGAACTGCTGGAGCGAGTCCAGCGAAGGGCAACTAAGATGACAGAGGGCTTGGATCATCTCCCTTATGAGGAAAGGCTGAGAGAGCTGGGACTCTTTAGCCTGGAGAAGAGAAGGCTGAGGGGAGACCTTATTATGGCGTACAATTATCTAAAGGGTGGGTTGAAGGAGGATGGAGCCAGGCTCTTTTCAGTGGTTCCCAGTGACAGGACGAGGGGCAATGGGCACAAGTTAGAACACAGGAAGTTGCGTTCAAATACACGGAAACACTTCTTTATGGTGAGGGTGACAGAGCACTGGCACAGGCTGCCCAGGGAGGCTGTGGAGTCCCCTTCTCTGGAGATTTTCAAGACCCGCCTGGATGCAGTCCTGAGTAATGTGCTCTGGGCAATCCTGCTTTGGCAGGGCAGTTGGGCTAGATGATCTCTAGAGGTCCCTTCCAACTCTGAAAATTCCGTGATTCCGTGTGCCTGTGTCAGAGCTCTGTGAGTTGTTTGTTTTTTTTTTTAAAACACCAAATACTGGAATTATTTTGTACTGATATTTGTACTGATATCTGAAAGCTTGAAAAAATGGACAGTACAAATGATTGTGTGAGTGAAAGGTTGTACACCTGCAAGGCAGACATCTTTCTAAGTCATTACGAACAGTCAAGTTTTTACAACATATGATTAAAATAAGAAAGTTTTGGGCAAAGATGTAAGTTAACCATGAGCTTAGTTTGCATCCAAGAAATTATTTAATGTTTGTGAGATGACCCTTTGCCTCAGCAGAAGAGTGCATATTGGCAGACATGCATGCTTATGTTTGACATATTTGACCTGACAACTCTGTTTCTCACTTTAGATGTGTTAAGTGACTTCTGTTAAGAATTAGTCTTTGTAGAATTGTATCAAAAAAGGTGTCTTTCTCTTATAATATTTGTAGGTATATTTTTACATTATTTTTTTCTTTTACTTTCATGCTTACCATGTAAAATCGTTTCAGAAAGCAACCATAAACTGTAAGTAAATTAAATGCAAATTCTCCAATTGTTTTGTTGCCCAATTGTGTAGTCCAAAATGAGTTGCAAACCCAAAGTAATGAAAGATTACGAGTATCAAGAATAAATTACCCATTGTAGCAGCAGGTTATCACATATATGGTGATTCAGTGATCAGAGCGATAGTCTGTAGCCTGTATCACTAAACATTTAATTATTTAAATCAATTCCTGACACTTATTCAGTGATTAAAAGGAAGCAATATCGGGGGAATGTAAATGTTCCCGGGGGGGAGTAGGGGTGAATACAAGAGAAGCTAATGGCAGCATTGGAATCAATGAGCTTTTTTAACACTACAGACTGCAGATCATAAGCATTATCTTGCAGGCTTGAGGAAAGGATTAGCTTAATATTTCATTGGGAAATGCATAGGGAAACATTCAGTGGCACTGAATGTGACAGTGGGAAGGGGAGGTAATTTTAGAATTCATGCTTGTTGATTTCAAAACATTAACAGTAGCAAACCCAGGAACAGATGAGTAAGGTAACACAGATGTAGCTTGCTTTATTCTACTGAAGCAAGGGTCCACAGGTGCTCGCTGGGGAATTTGAACTGCAGCTTACTTCTCCCATGAATGTATGGCCTTGAAGTACTGAACGAAAATTACAGTAGGAAAACAGTTTATAATACTGTGCTTGTCTAGAATAAAAGCAAACTATATACATTGAGAAACTAATGGTTTGCTGCTGCTGCATATTTACTTCCCTTGCAACCTGAAAGCATTTTTTACTTTGTATACAAAGTTGGGTCTTCCATCAACATAGAATCTGTCGCTGAAAATGTAATACTGAAAATACAAATCACTGTATGTATCATGCTGTGTTTAAATATGGGTTTAAATTGCAGCAGACTCAGGTTAAACATTAGGAAACTTTCTAGTAGGGAGGGTAATGAAGCACTGGACTAGATTGCTTGGGGAAGTCATCCATCCCTGGAACCTTTGGAACACGATCTGCAAATACTGTCGGGAGGGGTATGAGTATGGTTTATAACCCCACCCCACCACTTTGTGAAACACAGGATTTCTCAAAGTCAGTTTTGTGCCTATTTTTCTGTGACTTTGTGGGAAGCTCAGGGCACAAGTTGTAGAATTGGATATTTGTTCTGAGAGCTGGAAAAAAAAAATCCTGGCAATTTAAATGGCGCTTTGAAGCAGCATTTCCTTGTAGTAATAACATTATAGATTGCTTCCAGTAAGAAAACAAAATCAACCATGCTGTTGAGGTTTGCTTTCAGGTTTTTGTGCTGTGCTGCTTTGACTTTCAGACCATTCAATGAAATATTGTTTGTTTAAAATTTAAATTTTAACAGTTACAGCAAAAGAAAAATGTTGCTACATATTTTTTATTACTCTTAATTCATAAGAGCTGTTCTCTTAATTTTTTTAAATCACAATTCAGATTAAATGGGTAATTCAATTGCAGGTTTTTTTTTGGGGGGGGGGGGGCGGGGTAAGGAGGTTAGAGGCCAGGGAGGGGCAAGTTTTCACTGATACTGTTTGAAGTCTGTAGCATCCAGCAGTTCACCTTTAGCATCTTAAAATACATGCAAATGATGTGTGAACTTGTTAAACATATAGTAAAAAGGTTCCACTTGATTGCCTTAATTTTTGCCTACAGTGACTTCTCAGATACCTTATTTAAAGTAATTCCTCAGTTACTCTTCTGAATAATCATTGTAAGCCTGGTTTATTATAACTAACAGTATATAAAAAATGGCAAACCTATGTAGGTTTTATTTTGGAGTTGGGAATTGCATTTATTTTCTGGCTTCTTTATGCTATTTAAAGAAAGTGTTTTTCATCTGTTTCATCAGAAATTCATAGTCCATCCTCAGCCTCTCTGGGTGACTGCGGAAGACATAGAATTGTGGCATCACAACAGATTGGAAGTTGAGCGAGTTGAGGGTAAAAACTTTTAATATGATTATTCACAGCTGTAAGAGCAGATTAAATAAAATATTCAAGACAATAGAGAGTTCTCTTTTGAACATGAAAATTGCAGAAAACTAAAGGAGTATGACTTCAGAAATGTGTGAACATTAAATTATATGCATTGTTTTGGTATATTGAGGAAGAGAATTTGAATGATGATACAGGGAGAGAAGAACTACAGTATTTAAACATGGAAGCTGTTTACAGTCCACTAAGAAGCCAAAAAGCGCATTACTCTTAAAATGTCTTGCAGGTTGTTTTTAAACCAAAGTAAATAAAAATAAATGTGACTGAAAACTTGCATGCAAAATGTTAATGTTGTGTACAGGCATTTTGTGCAGCATTAGGTAATTTGAGGCCTATAATGAAATACTGAATTAGTAACAGTGTTGGCAGATGCTTCTGTATGAAAGGTAGTAAGTATCTACTTAATCTGAATTTATATGGCATTTTTCTCAGCTTGTTTAATACAGCCTTACAGAAGAAAGATAAAGTAGTATACCATCAGGTGTTTCTTTCAAGGGAGAGGGGAGAGATGGGAAGAAAACTAATTCTTAATAAATAGCATTCTTGGTAATATCTTTATTTTAATTTCTTTAGACTATGTCTGAATGTATCCAGCTCTCATTTGCTGTTTGTAGAATTGGCATTTACACGGTAAGGCAATGTTCTAACTAACTAAATAATTTTTGTTAGTGTTAATGCCATTTGAGTGAAAAGAAGTTACTTAGTTTTTTGGGATCAGGCTTAAGTAATGCAGTTCGCAAAAGGGATTTGTCATATTAGTTTACATAAACAGACTACAGCATGGGTTTGTTCTGTCAAAGATTTACTAATACCAGGACAGAAAAAGTATTCTCCACTTTAATTAAAAAAGGTGAAGAAAAAGTCAGCCAACCTCTTAAGGTGTAAGAAAATGTAGAATTCATGTGTAGCAGTTGCTGAGAATTCTGGTCTACTGTCATTGCTGAAGGCTTTGTGTACATTTGCTTTTAAGTATCCATGGTGTTTGAGTAATGTCGTACATTAAAACATGTTAGCTAAATGCACAGATTGTTGTAAGCTTTGTCTGGAGTGCCTTCATATTTTCCAAATCCCGTTAAGTTAAACTTCCCAAACCTTAATTAAGTTATATAAAAGAAATGTGAACTGAACTTCAAACATATGTCCCAAATATGCCAAGTTATTTTTTTTGCTGCTCCCATTTGTTCCAATTAATGATGAGAACAGTTAGATGAATGGGATGTTCCGTAGAAATTCAGAGCTTACACAGTATATAAGACACTTGCTCAAATCATGCTTCAAATCCTGGAGTTTTTGGAGTGGGAGTGCTGCTGCTACTGTTAATACTTTGCAGGAGGAAGCTTGGCACTTACAGCTTCCTCTTATTAGGCTGTGCAGTCAGTGTAGGTAAATTTTGAACAACTGTCATGAGGGCTATATACTACCAGTAAGTCTTACTTGAGGACAGAATCACAAAGTTTAACATGTGTTTTTATTCTTAGAATTTGGATCCAGGTAGGGTTTATTATCTGCTTGAGTTTTTTTCCCATGACATCTGTCTGCATTCTGTTTTCAGCACCTAAACAACTATTTTCTAAATGGTAGAAAATAACAGATTTGGGCAATATGGACAAAATCCTCATGAGGAAACTGCTACTTGCAAAGGCATATTTTCTTGTATTTACATTCCCTAGGAAGTCTTTTTCTCTCCAAATTCTTCTGTGATAAGAGTATGCTTATCTTGAAGGATCGGAGAATGTTACAGTATGAGGTTTTAATAGCTGGAAGGTATGCAAACCATCTGCCAGCTCTTTAGAAGGCTGGAGTAAGCTGTCCAAATTAATTTGAGAGGGCGTCCAAGTATAAATGTATGAGTATCGCAGAATCGGGTATGAGCAGGATACATATAGCAAAATACACCCTCTGACAATAATTGGTTTTGTTTTAGTTTTAAATAGGTCGGTGTGGTGTGTATACCGCAGTGCACTGCTAAGTTGTGGTAGCTGCAGTTATGGTGATAGTTGGATAATTGGTATGTCATTGTGACCTTTTGGGCAACATAATATTTAATTTCATCAAACTTTATAAATTGTAAAATTTAAAGAGCTAGCTTCATTTATGGAAGAGCTGAGAGGAACTGATTTCATAGACTGCTGGTACTTAAGGGAGGAAAGTGAGAAGGAGGATGAGTAGGTTTTGGAGCATCTAGATGCACTGTTGTGGCCACAGTATGGAGGGAGGACATGCGTCCCATGTAAAGTGCATTTGAAGGCTGAAGTAGGTAGTTACTTTAGGAAAATGTTAGGTGCTGAGAGTACTTGCTCATGTAGAAATGCCTGTCATTGGAAAGGTGAGTTTTGGGTGTGCTGCCTGGAGAGTGGGTTTGGACAGGTTTGGTGTCAGAGCAAAGGGAGAAGCCTGCTGAAGTGGGAACAGTGGAGAAACGTGGTGTGATAGTTCCTTCCTCCGCGCTGTGCCCTGTTGGTGCTCAGTCGTGTAATGCAGTCACTGGATTTGCTGCTCAGGTACGCGAGCAGGCTGGAAGCTAGCGTGCACGGTGCTCCTTACTAATGTCAAGAAGCAAACAACAAAATTCCAGTTTGTATTTCCCATTTAATTAGTTCCTGATGTTTTGTATTGTGTGCTTTCTACTGCATGCTGTTTTGCAGATTTACTAGATTTTTTTTTTTTTGCTTTGTTATTTGATTTTTATCCAAAAGCTAAGCAGTCTCTCAAATGCCAGTGCTTACCAGCAGCATGTGTTCGGTTTGTACTGTATTACTGGGACACTTCCTGTTGTGCAGGTCCTGGTGGTACAGTGCTGCAAGTATCTTGCAAAGGCTCTTAGTCCTTTGGACTACAGACATCTCAACTGTTAGTCTGTTATCAAGCTGCTTATCAGTAACACTCTTGAGCACCCATTACTTCAGCTGTACTACTCCATTAAATAGGCTTCCTGTTTTTCAGGCCTGTACAGATTACGAGGTGGAGGAAGGGTTTATATAGTTATCCATGGCAAAAGAGCCTGTGCTGCCTTCAGCTACCATGACTAAGAGGATAAAGCTTCATTGTCTTGGGTTAGAAAAAACAGTACTTGCAAGAGTGCAAAAAGATATGTGATGCCCATTTTGCGGGATTAAACCATATGAGATTACTTAGAAGTGTATCCCCTCAAAGGGGAGAGTAGAAAAGCAGAGGTGGTTAATATAAAAACTGTATAGATATTTGTAAGGATCTGAAGCTGAAAGATGTATATCCTAAAATGAAAACATGAACTGAAATGAAAACTCTTGGGATTAAAAAAGCAATCAACCAACCACCCAACCAAAATAAAACTCCGTTTCCTCTGTGTGTTTTACACAGCTAGTACCTTCTGGCAGAAGTACCAGTCTTTTTAGATGGATGTTTCTGCTTCTTCAACCATACTAGTGTCTGAATCAGAAGCATCAGTTGGAAGTGTAGGAACAGGCAGATAAATCAATTGTTGAATCTGAATGACTGTGCAGATCGTAAGCATGTGACAGCTTGTAGCAAAGTTTATTATCATTAACTTCCTTTCTGTTTCTGGCTTAATTTTCTTAACCAGGTAAAAATCCTAATAACATAATGATTGAGAGTTCAAACTACATGAACTTCAGAGGAAAAATAATCCAAAACTTGCTGTCTTGTGAGACAGTTTTTATGATGGGACATTTGCCATCTTTATAGATATTTAGGGCTCCACCTCAGAAACTTTGTGCATGACTATATGCCTACACACCTTCTCTGGAAGGTTCTCTGATACTCTACACTGGGCTTTGAGACTCCTTTTTTCTTCTCAAAAAGAGAGTTAAGTTTTTTTGAACAGGAGTAATAAGATATTCTTTCCTGTCCCTACTCCCTAAATGTGACTCCAAGAATAAGCAAAAAGTAATTTTCCTATTGCTTGTTTTGGATAACAAAACGAGGACAGAAGCCTCGGCAGTGGCGAGAACCATGCAGAAAGACTAAGAAGACTTAGTGGAAGTGTGGTCCTTTGCTGGTATGCATTTGAAAGAAAAATACTGGAAAATAACATTTTCTCTTCTTAGGAAATTAGGAAGTAACAGTTTTCCTTGATTGCGGAATATGGCATCAATAGATAAACAATTAGAAAACACTCATTTAAAAAAAATAAGCCCTTTGTAAAGCTTTCTGCTTCTCAGATGCTGCATATGGCAAAAGTGATGCACTGTGGCAGCATTGCATCAATGTTGGCATCTTCTTCCTGCAAGTGATGAGTAATGGGTATTTTGGTATTAGTAGCCTCTTGGCTAGAAATTACGCAGTGAGATGTGGAAATAAATGATGCATTTATACAGCTGTGCTTACTATAGTTTATATATGGTAAATATAGTAAATGATGCAAATGTACTTTTAGTTCTCTGGTTTACTTTGGATTAACTTACATTTGTCTTTGTTTATAATGATAAATTCATGTCTTGAAATGGTTTGACTGGAAACAGCTGGTGTGCTAAGGAATTTGTCTGATGTTTGAACAAAACAGAAGTAACATTTATTCATGAAGTGGTGGAGAGGAACCTCTTAAGAGAAGTGAAACCAACTGAGCCGGTAACTAAAGGCAGTCATGGAATAGGAGGTGATCATGGGAGCATGTTGGGAACGGTTCAGGAGCCAGCCTGTGACTTACAGTATGGAAAGCTTCCTGTGAGACTCTTCCCCTCCCTGATGTGGTTTCCCATTGGAAAATGCAAAGTTAAAGTAATAATAGAGCTCATATAGCATATCCTGTCTACTCCTCCCTTTCCCTGTTGTGTCCTTGACATGAGCAGCAAAACAAAGGCACAAAAGGGCAGCAGGAAAAAATCCTTTTATGTGCTACCCTTTGGGAAATGTGGACAATTCCATTCACAGTCACTGTTGATAATCTGTGGGTAGACTGCTGGAAAGGAAAGGTATAACTGTTCAACTTCCAGCCTTGAATAAAAGGTGCTTGCTGTCACCAGTCTTGTCAGTGACTTGTGTTTGATAGGAGTATGTCCACTTGGCTGTTGCAAAGCTGTAGCTTCAGCCATGCTGGTTGTAGTGCCTGTTGCTACCATCCTAAACAGGAGAAAGAGAGGCAGAATGCTGTGATGCATGTGTTGTTCAGAGCATATGAATGCTAGATGTACCGTGGATTTTTTTTGCTATGAGCTATGAGACTTTCCCTTCTACTTTTCTGAAATAAAGAAAGCATTGTTTATTTACTTTCCCCATTTAAAAAAATAAGTAAAGACAGGTGAAATGGGAAGTCATCAAGGCTGGGCCAGGAGTGAGCATCAGGATACAATTCTGTACCGTTTCCACGGAGTTCATTGGTTAAAGTAAACTGTACTCGAATTTATGAGCAGCTTCTCCTTGTGGCTGGAGCTCACGTTACCAGCCCAAAGAGCTTAGCAGCATGGTTCAACCAGTGCTGCTGCAACAGCATTACTTCCCTGAGCTGTTAACTGATTTACACTGTACTTACAGCCCTTTGACAACCTCTGACAACTAGTAATTGATTTCACTGGGAAAGGTATGGTTTGCCAAATTAGACTGTTAATTTTTGTCAGAATGAAATGTCTATTTGACAAACTTGCAGGCTGCAATAGAGCTTTGTCCTGAACTAGGGACATTATGAATTTGGGTTGTGTTCCTGCTGACTAGTCTCTGCTGTCCATGGCCCCTTCCTGCTCTAGAAAACAACAGTGTTTTTTTCCACAGACCATTAACTTTAGGGAGGGTTAAGAAAAAAGCCCAGATCAAGCTTACCAGAGTAAGTAAGTCTTTTCTGTTCATACAAGTTGCCGTTCAGTTTGTATTTATCAAAGCTCTGTGGTTAGCTGTCCTGTACATAAACTGTTTTGCATCTTCTCTTTGGAAGTCAGGATTCCTGATCTTCAGTGTTGCTGTCTTTCCAGAAAAGAGTTGTGTAATGTACTGGCAAAATGTCATGTTTTGCCTTCAGTGGCTGGTCTGCATGAAAGATAAACTACTCCTGTAGGCTCCAGTGATACAGGGGGTGATTGTGTGGAATTTTCCTCTTGGCCTCTGCTGAGCATCCTTTTTTTTTTTTTTTGTGCAGTTTGCAAAGTAGCCTCTTTAATTATAAAAATAAAAAATAATTCTTTTAAATGAATAATAGGTTTAAGATAAGAATTGCAAGTACATTGCAAAGCAAAGGTATTCAAAATGCTGACCGTCTCCTTTGAAAAATATCACATGCTTGAAATTTGAGCTGCCCTGTGACTGTGGACTCAAAGATAGCAGTGGGGCATGCTGAATTACTAAATGGCGAGTGTACAAATCCAGCAGATAGCTGTATCATTATATAGCTGTATATTGAGGGGGTGAAAAGACTAGAAAAGGCTCTTCAGTGAAAATGAATTTTTTCTTTAACATTCTGTAGTCCAGATGTTGAGATTATGCACAGCCATGAGGTTTGCAGAAAAGCAAGTTAATTTGCAAGGGTTCCTGGAGTCTGGCTGGGCAATTCTAAATTGTGGTAAAAGATTGCCCTATGATTATGATTAAAATTGCATGCACTGCTCTGTGTATGTGCAATCACGTCCTCTACTTTGTACAGTTGCATAAATAAAAATCTAACAGGTGATTTGCAAATGGAAATAGAGCGTATCAGTAATATATACCATTCATAGTATTTGCGTACAGCTCTTCTAGTTGTATCTATTGTTCTGATGTTACACTCTTACCAAAAAATGGTGTTGCTCTCCAGTAATGAATTGTAGGTTGTTTCTGGTTGCTCTGTATTTGCCTTTAACAGCAGCTGGATGACAATGTATTAGAAATTATATTTCTTGCAGGATAATTACCTTTTTCACAAGATGTCACGTTACAGCAGAAGTGGGATCAGTCTGTTCATCAGGTTGTAGAGTTGTTTTGATACTGTGAGCTCAAAAGCTTGTCAGTTTTCCTTAAACTGATAAAACGCTGCTTTTCCCTACGAATGTATTTGCACTGTATCCTGAGGGCATCAGTGATATGCCACTATTATGATTACTACTGTAAATAGTTCAACTCTGTTTTCTGAGGACATCCTGTATTTTTTCAAGAGTAGTATCTTGTAAGGAAAGATACATACATACAACTGGATAGTAGATTAAAGGAATATTAAAGAAAGTGCATCAAATGCCACCAATTTTCATCTGTTATGAGGTAGCACTTTTTTTTTTTTTTTTTGAAAAAACCCTTCTATTTCTCTCCATTAGGATGTGTTTGCCCTTGTTTTTAATGTTTCACCTCACCATAAAGTTGAAAATGTTTGCTCAGGTGTTGAAGTGTTTTGGTTTTTTTAAGTGGTCTGCTGAATTTCTCGCTGCTATAGCTTCTCTATAATTATAGTCTGCTGTCATCAAAATGCTTTGAGATTGTGTCCATGTGCAATTAAAGCCATAAATGCTTCTGGGAAGGTTGTTCTACAGCATCCTTTAGATCCTTTTAAAGTAAAGAGCTCTTTTTAGATCAGCCTTCTATTGCAATGTTTGTATTTGATCAGTTTGATTACATTTCGCACAAATCTTAAACCTATTTATATTTTGTAATATGAAGACCTTTGAAAAGTGTTACTTAATTTTTATTGCCAACGATTCATATAGTATAAAATTGAATTTTTAATGCGTTTGTATTGCTGGATATTATGTTGTTGAATAGTAGAAAACAATAGTGTTCAATAGATACTGTAACTTCACACAGTGGTTCCACTGGTGTATAAATACACGTACTCATACTTCAACACGTAGATTTTGAGTCATTAAGTGTATTGGTACCTCAGATGCCACTCTGAGTAATAGACATTTAGGAACTGGTAAGATGAGAGAAGTAATGTAAAGGATGTCTTGTGTCCTGAAAAGCAGAGGTTACTTACAGCTATCACATGGCATGTTGTAACAAAGACTTTAAAATTCTGTTTCTGGTATTGTCGCAATTGCCTGTGTGAAGATAGGCAAATCTCTTGTACGTCCCTTTGCAGCAGTATTTGTTCTAATGCTTCCCAAACTTCCAACTTAAATTTCTTAGCTGTATGTAATACTATCAGTTAAAGCACTAGACCCACCTTGTTTCACCCAAGTTTTTTGATATCCTCTTTAAGAGCACACGAACACAAATAATTTGTTATGCAGTTATTTTGTTAAATGTTGCATCTCAGGCCAAAACATGAGCTACCCTTTTTGCTCATCTTCTTGCTCTTTGAGGCGCAGTGCTCCTGTGTGCTTTCAGCATATTTGCTTCTTGTTGAAGAGGAATGCGTAGTGCAGTGCATGGGCCTTCCTTAGTCTGAGTTGTATGAAATACATCTGTATGTCCTGTTTGAGATAAACAGGCATGGCAGAAGAGCTGCAGGACTGCACAGAGGTGATTTCATTCGGAGCAGTTTTAGCTAGCACAAGGTTGAAGCCAAATACTCTTAATCTCTGACCATTCGATGGCAGTGTGTTGGTCACCTGGTTTGGGAAACGTGCGTAACTCCCTCTGGCCTCCTCCAAACTCCTGAACATCAGCCAGGTGGTGTCGTTCTGCATGTTTAAGCTTTTTTTTTGGTTCAGCTGCTTGTGGAATTACCTCATTGTAATCTGCTAATGTTTGTCGCTGTCTTTTATCTTTTGGTTCCCACAGTTTGGTTAATTATTTTACGTATTTTCAATACTCCCATCCTGTTCGATGGGCCCTTAAGTGTCACGTTTGTTTTCCTCATGTCTCTGATGTCATTAAACTTCACCCTGGCCTTCTCTGTGAGATCAGACTTCTTGCCACTGGCAAAAACAATGCTTTTTATTCTGTACAACTCGCTTTCCTTGTACCTCAGACTTGTTTCTTATGTTTTGTTAATTTCCTCCAGTTTTAGCATGGAGTGTTCTAACTTCTCTGTTTTGTTGGGGTGAGTGGTGGTGGCGGAAAGGTGCATGTGCAGATGAAACATTTTGAGGTAAATTGTATGCTGGAATCTCTTTCCCTCAAATTCCATTAATAATGTCTTTTTTTAACCACTGTTCACACTGTAGTGCAGTCAGGTAACATACACTTCAACTGACAGAAGGTTATTATCCCTGATTCTAAAATTGCATGCATTTCCAAAACATAGGAGATTTTGTTTCTTAGCCAGGCCTGTATTGTGTTAGTGTTCTCTTGAAGATCTGCTTGCTTCTTTTTGTTGTCATGAATTGCATGGAAGACATTCCAGCGGATGTCTCTGGATTATTTACTCTTAAATAATAATCCCTCTATATAGGCTCATACCTAGACGCCTGACGGAGATTGATACTCTGTTCGATTCCTAGTGTAGTCTCCGCTGTGACAAGCAGACTACAGGCAGATTTGGAATGTATCAAACACAGCAGTGTGTGTGGAAGCCGTGCAAGTTCTGTGCCACGTGCACTTCTTGTCTACCCATGGAAAACAAGGTGGGATTTGTTGTGAAGTAGAATCTGTATAGACAAAAGATCCTGGAATGACGAAGGGAAAGTGAAATGAGCCTGTAGAGTAAAACTTGACAAACACTTTTGATTATCGGTTTCAGGGGTTCCAAAATGCTTTTCACCATAACATCTCACTTGACTTTGAACAAGAGGATGACTCTGAAAGGGAGTGTGGAAATGCACACCTTGACATAGCAAATTAAAAAGCAGAGAGGCTACAGTAGCCTGAGAACCCCAAATACCAGGTCTCAGCCTTGCAGGAATAACATGAGGATCATAAAAGGGAGTTCTAAATCCAAATATCCCATGAATAAAAAGGTCAAAATGTATACATAAAAAAAAGTTACTGTGGAATGAGCAATGCTGAGCCAGTGGAAACATGAGGCTCTAGGACTATCAGATAATGAGCAAGAAAACCACAATAAAGCAACTGAGGTTTTAGGTGTGTGTTCTGCTGAGCCAGTAATGTAATGTGATTTAATCTTATGTAAGCTGTCACCCTCTAATAATCTAGTGGATGGTAAACCAGCTTCAGATGAAGAATATGAATAAAGCTGTTAATAAATACAAAACCTGAATGTATTTGCAAACATTTGTGGAAATCTTCTTTATGATGGTTTTCTTATCCTGTCTGTTTGTATTCCCAAATCTTGCAGCTAGTGGCTCAACTTTCAAACTTCCTGATGAGACACAAGTGAATTTTTATTTTTTTTTTTTTTTTTTAGCAGGGTAAGCTGAGGTACAAAATGCAAATAATTTACTGATATTCCACAGCAAGTTCTAGACAAGGGCTTTTTGTCCCAAATAACAGTACCTTGTGCAATTGACATCTGGGCATTTGAATTCTGACATTAATGTTCTGCTCTTTTTACTGTTGAAATAAGAACACAATTAGAAAAAATAAGTTGTGATTGCAAATTTGTTTGTGAATTCTAGCACAGGATTGAGAAACGATAGGCTTGTTTTGTGGCTTGTTTTGTGTGAGTTAGGGATTTTCCCTTTTGAAATTCTAAGCGTAGGAAGCTCTTTCCTGAGGAAGAAGTTAGTAATTTGCTTTATTTCTTGGCTAATATTGCAAAGAATGCCATTTGGCTTTATGTGGTGACTCCTCTGTCCCTTTTCTGACCTCTTTCAAGCTTTCTTCTCCAGATTTCTTTAGGTGAAATAGGTGTGCCAGGTAAGCAGACATCTTTTTTTCTCTTAGCATCTGGTTCTACTTAAGTAACCTTTTTTTTTTTTTTTTTTTTGTCCCCCATAGATGCTATCTGTGATTTTGTATGCGACCAAAGTTCAGTATTTTCTATTTCTCCCTTCACTGCCAGAATATTTTTGTTAAAAAACCTTGTGTTGTACTTCATCATGTGTATTGCTTGCTTACTGTAACAACTGCAGCAGGGAAGGTCATCTTCTCTTAATAAGGAAAAAGTATTCAGTGGAGAACTGAAGAGAGTAAATAGCAAATGTGGTGCCAAAACTTTTATTTATAAAAGTCATACATACATTTTTACTATTATATTCTCAGTATGTTGAACTATTGCAGGTCTTTGCATTGCTGTTCATGCACTAATGTATTCCTTAGCACTTAAACTGACTTCAGTTACTTTCTGATAGTTATGTCTGTGTTTTGTACTGAAAACAGATTCCTTATTTGAAGAGCAAGCTTTGATCTTGGTGGAGCTTTGCAAGAGTTATTTGTCATATTAAAGATGGTCTTTCTGTAAAGGTCTTTTCAATGGCTGTTTTGGGTTTGTCAAGGTTGAAATGCCTCCTTTTTAAGGAAGGGCTTAATTGAGAAAAGTGCTTATAGACAGATAAATTAATGGATTAATGTGTTGCTGATGGAAGATTTCATGGCACAGATTGGTAAAATATAAGAAGCCTCAGAAACAAAGAGTCTGCCTTGATGCAGAAATGATTCTGTTTTTCATGTTCACATGACAGAATCATAACAAATAGGACTGAAAGGAGTAAGAATCATCTAATTCCTCCCTGGCTCAGAAGCAGGATGAGTTACAGTCAAACCAGCTCTGACCAGACTGGTTCTCTAAAAAACCCCACCAGATTCCATAATCTCCTTTGTCAGTCTCTTCCTGAACTCGACTAGCCATACTCTTCTACAGACTGTTTTTCTAAGATCTAACCTAAATCTCCCGTTAATCTCTCTTGCTACAGTTTAAGCTCCTCTTTGTTTTACACATAGCAAACAAGGAGAAAAGTCTGTTTCTTTCTTGTTTGAAAATTGGTTCTCATACTTTTTCAGCTCTCTGTAAATTACCAGATGGGTCATTCTGTACAGAACCCCAAAGTTAGAACCTGTGTGAGGAGTTATTCATGTGGCAGGTTACAATTCAGAGGTGCTGCTATGTAGCTCCCCTTTGTTCTTTTGCCTTATTTACTTCAATAAAGCAGGGGTGAGAAGTGGCATAGTATTTTCATGCTGACCACATTAAATTGCTCGATGAGGGTAATTTTCTGGGTAGGCATGCTCCTGTCAAGGATACCTGGAAAGACTCTTAGAAGATAAGCTTCACCGATGTTGGCACTTGATTTTATTGGACAACAGAAACAACATAAGTGTAGCTGGATGTTCCTAGAGCAGTAAAACCATGAAACAGATTCAACGTTTTTTCTTTCCTCTTTCTTTAGAGACTTACCAGTTGTGACACAGCACCTCTTCTATAGCAGTTGGGAAGCTATCATTTTTATAGTGACAAGATTCTCTCCCCTGAAGAGTAGTATACTTTGAACAAAAAAGCATTGTAAATGCTCGAATGGTGTTTGGTTGACAGGGAACTTAAATCACTATGAAATTAGACTTCAGGCCTTAACTTCTTGTATTACGTACAGACCAATTTACTTTAGCACAGCTCTTTGCTGTGATCTTTTACAGGGAGAACTCATTCTGTTTCTGATTTAGCAATACGGAAGTTGCTATTTAAAAACCTGGAAATCTGTTTATAGGGTTGAGTCAATATATGTGATTTTTATGGAATGTAATGCTGATTCTTTCTACAGCTAAAACCTGGTAAATTTGAGGAAATTGTAAGTCTGGTTCACATTCTGCTTGTGTGCCACCGAAGGCCAATGACTGGCTCTTAGCACTAGGGCTCTTGTCAGTTGATTAAGGACAATCTACCTGGTTGGATTTATAGTCTAACAGAATTATTTCCTGTTTGGTTAAGCTTTTAGAAAGAGGCAAGACCTGTAGGGCTTTCAGTGAGAGTATGTTATGTTGCTTAAATTAGAGAGTCTGAGGTTAATTCACTTTTTATGTATAAGCATTAATATGGTTATGGTGATTAAACTGTAAATCTAAATGACTAGTGTTTGTTCAGATGTTTCTTGCTTCACATAAAACAAATTAAATGGTTTATTGCCTTGCTGCATTTGAAGGAGTAAACAAAGTACAGATTTCAAACCAATTAAGATGTCCACTTTTCTACTTATTGTTATTTGCAAGTTTCTGTTTAGAGTAATCTGTAGTGTAGAAAGTTTCTCTCCTGTCCCATTTATTTGCTTTGGAGTTTATCCAATAGGCACTTGCTTAAGTAGTTTCTCATAGCATTGAGAAATCCACATTCCAGTTCAAAAAACTATTAATTTGTTTATATTAATCTAGGTACATAATTCGTAAAAAATTCTGTATCTTGTCCAGCCGTTTTACGTTTATGTAATAAATGAAGTATAATGTCTATTTCAAATTTTAGATGCTTTCAGTAACCATAGAATGCAAACCAAAAAACAAATAGTCAGAATGCCAAAAAATATTGTGAAAACATGAATATTTTCAAGAGACAGATTTTTCTTGAAGAACAAGTAGCTGTATATTTTGAAGGATAAGTTGAATTAGATCGCCCTCAAAATTCCGAATTATGCTTGGCTTCAGCTTTCAGTAACGTGTTATTCTCTAATAAAGTTGAGGGACAGCAGTCCAAAAAGGTGGTTAGATAAATAAGTGAGTTAGGTAGGAGAATAAAATGGGTGTTTTAACACGTGTGAAACACATAGCTCTGGGATACTTACAAGTGAAGCATCTTTTCATTGGTCTTGGAAACTATGAAGTTGATGTCATGTGCACATTCAGACTGTGACAGGAAAATTTTCAGCTACGCTTTGGATAGAGTTAAATCTGGCCAGGGACATCAAGGGCAACAAGAAAAGCTTTTATAGGTATGTCAGTGATAAAAGGAAGACTAGGGAATATGTGGGCCCTCTCTGGAAGGAAACAGGAGACCTGGTCACCCGGGACATGGACAAGGTTGAGGTGCTCAACGACGTTTTTGCCTCAGTCTTCACTGGCAAGGACATTAGCCACACTGCCCAAGTTGCAGAAGGCAAAGGTAGGGACCTGTAGCATGAGGAACCGCCTACGAGAAGACCATGGGACCTCATGAGGTACATCTGCGGGTCCTGAGGAAACTGGCAAATGAAGTTGGCAAGCCATTGTCCATCATATTTGAGAAGTTGTGGCAGTCCAGTGAAGCTCCTGCTGACTGAAAATGGGAAACAACCCTAATTTTTAAAAAGTGTAAAAAGGAAACCCCAAAGAACTACAAGCTGGTCATTCTCACCTCTGTGCCTGGCAATACCATGGAGCAGATCCTCCTGGAAACTATACTAAGGCACATGGAAAATAAAGAGGTGATCTGTGACAGCCAACATAGCTTCACTAAAGGCAAATAGTGTCTGACAAATTTGGTGGTCTCCTATGATGGCGTTACAGCATTGCTAGATAAGGAAAGAGCAACTGATGTCATCTACCTGGACTCGTGCAAAGCATTTGACGCTGTCCCGCATTACATCCTAGTCTCTAAATTAGAGAGACATAGATTTGATGGATGGACCACTTAGTGGACAAGGAATTGGCTGGATGGTCACACTCAAAAAGTTGTGGTCAATGGCTTGATGTCCAAGTGGTGTTCCTCAGAGGTTGGTACTGGGACCGGTGCTGTTTAACCTCTTTGTCAGCAACATGGACAGTGGGACTGAGTGTACCCTCGGCCAGTTTGCCAACAACACCAAGCTGTGTGGTGTGGTTGACACACTGGAGGGATGGGATGCCATCCAGAGGGATGCGGACAGGCTTGAGAAGTGGGCCTTTGTGAACCTCATGAAATTCAACCAGGCCATGTGCAGGGTCCTGTGCCTGGGTTGGGGCAATCCCAAGCATGCATTCAGGCTGGGTTGAGAATGGATTGAGAGCAGCCCTGAGGAGGAGGACTTGAGGGTGTTGGTTGATGAGAAGCTCAACATGAGCTGGCAATGTGTGCTTGCAGCCCAGAAGACCAACTGTATCCTGGGCTGCATCAGAAGAAGTGTGGCCAGCAGGTGGAGGGAGGTGATTCTGCCCTCTAGTCAGCCCTTGTGAGACGCCACCTGGAGTACTGCATCCAGCTCTGGGGCCCCCAGCATAAGAACGGACCAGTTGGAGCAAGTCCGGAGGGAGGGACATGAAGATGATTAGAGGGTTGGAGCACCTCTCCTGTGAGGAGAGGCTGAGAGAGTTGGGGTTGTTCAGCCTGGAGAAGAGAAGGCTCTGGGGAGACCTTATAGCAGTCTTCCAGTACTTAAAGGGGGCCTACAGGAAAGGTGGAGAGGGACTCTTTATCAGGGAGTGCAGCAATAGGATGAGGGGTTATGGTTTTAAACTGGAAGAAGGTAGATTTAGATTAGATATTAGGAAGAAACACCTTGCTGTGAGGGTGGTGAGGCACTGGAACAGGTTGCCCAGAGAAGCTGTAGATTCCTCATCCCTGGAGGTGTTCAAGGGCAGGCTGGATGGGGCTTTGAGCAACCTGGTCTAGTGGGAGGTGTCCCTGCACACGGCAGAAGTGTTGGAACTAGATGATCTTTAAGGTCGTTTCCAACTGTAACCAATCTGTGATTCTGTGATCATGGGTAAATGCAAATATAAGTGGTTTTCTAATAACAAATATTGCATTAATTTTAGAGGTCATGCTCTAGATGTCACTTGATTTTCAGACAGTTCTTGCTATCTTTCATAACTTAATATTATCCAAACTTTAGATTACAAAATTATTAGTTTTCTAGGTTTTCTCTTAAGTTGTAGTTTAATGATGTGGTCCTATGTACCAACTGCATTTGAAGTAGAAGTTTAAAAATCTATTAGAAGTTTAGTAATTTTTGTTAGAGAACAGTTTCTTGATTTTTTTTTTTTTTTTTTTCCTCACCTGTTTTGGATTGGCCCTGTGAGCTGAAGGGGCAAATAGCAGTACTTGCCAAAGAACCCAGGTTTTGGTACTGTCACTTTCAAAATGGCAAAGCTGAGCTATGCCAAATCCAGCTTGTTCAGTGTGTTTAACAGACGAGAGACTGTGAAGCTGGTTTTAGAATCTCCTGTCTTGAAATGCCTGTATACAGCCTCTAAACAGCAGTTCCAAACTGTTTTATGTGGCGGAATTAATGTCCGAGTGCTGCATTTTGCAGGAAAGTTAATGTGAACTCCCTTGTTTGAAACAGATCCCAACAAAGAACCAGAAGGTAGATGAAGTTCAAGAGCAAAGAGAAGAAGCAGCAAGTTGTTTAGGGAGAAGAAAAAAATATTTCCCCCCCCCCCCCCCCCCAATGTGGAATGAGTGGTCAAAATAGGGTAAAATGAAAACTACGTGAATGAAAACTAATTTCCAAACAACAAATTTCTACTGACTTTTCTGACTTTTTTTTTGGAGGAACATTTATAAATAATTTGGTTCTAGGCAAATTCCCATGCCGTAGAATTAAAACAGAGATAAACTGTATTGCTATTATTATATATAATGACAATATTTAATTTTAAATGGTGTCTTTATTTGAAATAAAGCCCAAGTATGCAAGTCAGCTTCTTTTGTGTGGTGTCATGTTAGATGATTATCTAATAATTTGAGCACATGTCTATGTGCAATTTTTGTCTTAGAAGTACCTCTGTAAATGTGAAAGACAACTATACTTTTAGAACTCTCTTACATATGTTGTTTTCTTTTTTTTTTCCAAAAAGCTTGAAAGCAGAATGCATACTCCAGAATGGTGGTTTAATAAAATGAAATGCATTTTACAGTGATCATGGCACTGAGATCATTTGAAGAAACATTCTCTGTGTGATGAGGACGAGGACTTAACAGTTGTGATTCAGTATTTTTGAGGTTTGGTTGGGCTTGCTATGTTTTTTTGGAACTGGTACATTTTTTTTTTTTTTTTACTTCTGCCCTGGCACATAGGGCTTGTTTTGGTCTTCTCTTACAGAAACATTGTATATAAGTTGTACTTCAAATTTTATTTCTTGTGGTGAAATACAGGCTTATTCTAGTGTATGAGCTTCTACTTGATCAGCCAACAATACTAATAAATGAAATTATGTATGGGGCCAGAGATGTCCTATGCTAGTTTGTGTCTGAGTGTCTAGATCTGGAGTACCTTCTGTGCTGTAAAAATGCTCTGGACTCCTTTTGGCTCCTTATCCAGTGTTCTCAGAATGTGGTATGAAATAAAAGTGGTTAGCTTTAATAGTTTATGTCCTCAAGTTTCAGGAAATATGATTAAATCTGCAGTACTGCTGGTTAATTTCTGTGCCGGTTCATTTATTTCAGTGCTGGCTGTTGTCTTCTGTGCTCACTTTGCATGGATTAGGGGGTTGCACTTTTGCTTTTCATCTCCTGCTCTGCTTCGGCTGGACTCTCTATTTCATCTTTGACAGGAGCCCAACTGCACTTGCTCTCAGAAATGGGCGAGTAAAGGGGAAGCATGTATTTTCATTGAAGACTGACTTTGAGTAATTAAGTTTGTTTCAGGCTCTAAAAGACCTAATACCTAGTATTATATGAACATAAGCCATAACTTCTTGAGGTAGCCTGCTGTCCTTCAAGTAGGTGTCCAAAATGCATGCAAACCTCAATTATATTTCAATGCAGTGCTGCTGTAATTAATCCAGAAAAGGGTCCTTAGGCAATCTCTGTTCCCAATCCTACCCCTTTCAAAGGTTATGGGTCTTAGGAACACGCAGAAAGCCATAGAAAAACACTTGTGTGGAGCTATCGTTTGATGAGCATAGCTTTCTCTGTCAAAACTTGTTTTTGGCTCAGTCAAAATATTTTCGTGAAGTTACATAGACCTATAAACAATAACATGACTATTTTTTTCTATAGTTCAACATCCCCCTTATATTTCTTTGTTTAAGCTTAAAACCAACTGTTTCATGAGGAAACGATAAGGATGGCTGTATTTTTGTTGGGGAAATCCAGGTTGAAGGTTCTGAACCGCCACTCAGTGTGAATTGGAGGATATAAGTACCGGGGCCCCTCCCTCTTTTAGCAGAAGCCTTTTTAAAGCTTTACACAAAGGGGTCTACAAAACATGAACTAAACTTTTTTCCTAAATGGCTAAACAGGATGTAGATATAAATAATAATTCAATACAAACTTATTTTGGTGGAGCTTTCTCACACACGGCTTCTTGTACTTTGAGAAATGTAGTTTCCTTTTAGAAATAGTTCTTTCATTAGTTTCCAGATGGTGCTTAAGATGAATTCATACCATTTAAAAAAATAAAATTAAAAACTCTTGTTCCAAGGTGTTGTAATTTTTTGTTAACAGTAATGTGTTTTTTAAATTGAGTGTTTTTGAAATGCATTGTTCGTAATCAAAAATTGTGAAGATTTTTTATAACTCTTTGCAAAATATTCGGAATGGTTGATAAAGTGATCAAGTACTGGAGTAGAGACTTCTTGTACATATCACGTATAACTGTATAGATTCTGTCTTTTAGAGCATGGATATTCTGTGGGTGAACATAAGTCTACTGAACACTGTCCCCACAAAATTGCATGCCTGTCTATTGTAACAAATACCATTTTATCACTTTAGAACTATTTATTTTTGTTTTGTTTAAAAGTGCCTACTCAGTAGCTTTTCTGTGGTTTGTTCCGTATAGCCAATCTCTTTTGCTGACATGCACATTCTACGTAACAACAGGGAAATACTTTATGAAGCTACCATAGACAGAGATTTAAGGGCAGTGGCAGAGTATGAAGTCACTTCTAATTCTGGCTATATGCTTGACTCTTTGCATAGTCTTTATCTTGCAGAGACTGTCCCACCTTGAAGGCAAATCATGATTGATGTAACCATGAGGAAATAGTAAAACCCAAGATTGGCTGTCACAGGAGGAGTTGGGAAACATCTTTGTATGAAGGCAGGAAAGAAATGCTTGTCAATCTTGTTGATATTGTTATTACCTCTTGTTCAGACAGGCCAGTTTTGAATCACTGGTCTGTCTTCAGACTTAAAACATCCTGGGAGTGAATGTGGGCTTTGTTGGTTTTGGTTGGTTGGTTGTTTTGTTAGGTTATTTTTGTAAGCAGAATAGTTTGTATCAAGTTGTTTCTCACTGTTACCACACAACAGGCTTTGTATATTTTTATTCTTTTGTATTCTCCTATAAGCTTTATATTCTCTTATTCTGTAAAGATAACTAGCTTTTCTCTGAAATGTTTCTTTTTCCACCCGTTTGCCTTTTCTGGATAAATCTGAGATCATTCTCACAGCAATACTATGCTTCACTAACCGTATAGGTTTGTTAATTTCCTGCGTAGTTCCTCCTCCCATGGGCTATCTTGTCTCAGCAGAAGTGGTTTCTCCATCTAGTCAGGACTAGTTTATAACGCCTACATCTTTCATTTGAATATCTGAATTGTTGAGGGGAACCAGGATTAGCTTTTCTGTCAGTGCTGGTAAAGGCTTTGTGCTTTGCCTTCTGCATTTGCTTTGCTTGGTGTTAGAGATTTATGTATTTATTTTCACATGTCCATGGCTCACCTTCTGCTTCACTTAGTCTCTTGCTTTGATGACATAGTATATTTCAGCTTTCCACTGTGTCTGAATGGAAGGTCTTTTATGATACTTAAGCTGTTTGTCTGTGAATCAAAATCATTCTGCATTACTGCCCCTCTATTGTGTATATACAGGGGATTTTGGAGAGGATTTTGAAACCCAAGAGTTGTATGCATGCCATGTGCACTCCTCCTTCCTTTGCCTTTCCTATGGTGGTTTCTTTTTCTTTTAATTGTTACAAATTTAATGCTTACTGTCTCAAGTGCAGGGTCTGCAAGATTTTAGCAGCAATTTCTATTAAGATTCCTTCTGTTCTCTCCTCCCCAACCCGCCTTCCTTTTTTTTTTTTTTTTCCCCTCCATTTTCAGTGGTCCTCCTTTTAAGCCAATTGCTTGTCTAAGCCCTGAGTTGTGAGGATCTCTCTTCTGTAAGCTACTGACTGCTGAAAGTAGTCTGTGGCTTTTTAGTTACTGTTTTGTGTTTGTTTTTTTTTTTTTTTCTACAACATTTCCTGATTGAGAAAGAAGTTTTTCCTCAAAGACTTGTGCTGGTGTTGGAAGCTCAAAACACTGGCAATTTCTCCTTTTTATTTTCAGGAGAAATTTTGGTTTTCTGGCTTTGAAATTTTTATACTGGCAATCTTTAATCTACTGTGGGGAGCTGGGAGAAGACTTGCTGCTAACGAAGTGTGCAGGGGGTGGGAGAACAGGACAAAGTGAATGTCTGAGATTGTTGGAGATAGTCCATCTCAGATCTTTATGTGGATATCTGCTCATGTGGAACGTAGAAATTAGTGACTTAACAGTGATCCCATCTAGTCCTGTGTTCCCACTGAAAGTGGGAAGAGCCAGCGTAACGCTTAATCTTGAGTTTACCAACAGTGTTTTCTACCTTATACTTAAATTGTGCTGAATGCTTTTCATGCCTCTCTGAAGTTTCTGTGAGCCCTTATTCACAGCTTTTCAAATATGCAGTTGTTCGGATTTCTTCAATCTATAGTGAGTAAAAACTTTCCCTGAATTAAGGGCTGTGGTTCTCAAAAGCTGATAACATGTATCCTCAGAGAAGGTTTTCCATGAAATCTCATAATGATTGTAGCTTTATATTTAAAAAAAAAATAAATAAAAAAGGAGAGGGGTGAGAACTTGTGTTTCAGCAGTTTATCCAGTCATCTGTGAGATTTGGCGAAGATGCTTATTCTGGTGCCGAGCAATTAGTTAGTTTTATGGTAGCCTTTTCTGAAGCATTGGAAGGAATGTGGAGGTTGGTGGACAGTAGTTTCAAATGTTCTTAGATGCTTGCCTGGTCTCTGGTTCACATGACTGGTATCAATTGGACTGGTAGATCTGGAATCAAGAACATGATTTTTTTCTGAGGTCAGAGTGTCTAGGGTGTGTTGCTGCTTTTATTTCCAGTATGTTGGGAGTCTGGGCAGCATATTTTACCTGCTCTGTATCCTAAATGCAGGACTCAGGCATTCATAATACCCTGCCAATTTTCAGTTTGCTGCATTTGATTCAGTCTCCTGATGGCTAAATTAATTTAGTGTAATGGAAGTCTCAGGGTCTGTTTTGTAGTAATATTTGAATAATATTAATGGCATTCAGGTTAATGCATTGAATACTCTGGTGATCATTTCTCTCTTGTATCTATGGCATAATTGCACTTTGTTTGAAAAATTAGTACCAGAAGCAGTGGTGCTTACTTATTGTAAGCACGTTACTCAGCTGAACATGATCTGTTTTTCTGCCTGAGCTGCAGTCGTTATTTTGGCTAATGCTTGTGCATTGCTAATTTGACTGTTTCATACCACGTATTGTTAAATTGCTGTCTGCTTCAGTTGTCTTGCTGCTCACTGTGTGCTCTGCATGACTGGTCACAAAAAACAACCTACAGAGCTATTCCATGAAGACTGCATGCTTCTATACCATGCGGATGTTGACTGATGGCTTGACATGCTATAGTTGCAAAGCAGTCTTTGCTTATTAAAACTCAGAAGACATCACCACTCACAGTGTGTGTGGTTTCTTGTAAAATTACTGAGAAAAATCTTGCTAAGTTATGGAGAGTGATTATAAACCACTGATTTCCTATGCGAGAAATGCTCGTGATTGCCCTTTCCCTTCCAAGAGTGTGGGTTCGGATACTGGGAGGCTGTGTGGTCCTTCTCTGGCCTCAGTTTTCAAATGGACATCCAGCTATTAAACGTGTCATTAGTTTATTTTATCTCCAAGCTTTTTCCAGAAATTCATGGAGAATTTAAAAGAAGCAGATTGCCTGTTCTCCTTAATCTCGTACTGGTGTTTCTCAAAAAATTTGCAAATCAGTTGGCCTTTTGTATGTGTCTGTCTTCAAATAGTGTTCTCCATTCTGCAGCACTGTCTAGCAAGAGCTTACATTACCAATGGTCAGTTAACTTATCTTTAACTGCTAGTAGGACCTTGTTTCTTCCAGGTCAGGAGAGTGAGAAACAGCCGCAATGTCTGGATGTAGGTGTAAAAGTTCGTTCCCTTGTCCTGAAGTGGCTGAGCTGTTGCCAGCAACAGGTAGATAATTGTTCCTGGGATAATGTAAGTGCTTCAGTAGCTATTGTGAATTATGTGTGTTTAAATCTTGCTTGGTATTGTTGAATCTGTTGACTGATGGACTCTGGGCATAAAAATTAATATTAAAATGCTGTTTTGTCTTTCATCGGATAGTAAATGAGTAGGTACACAGAAGTTGAACAGACTGTGGCTTAAGTTATGATGCCAATATACTATTTGAAAGCTGCAATTCAGTATAGGAAGTGGGCTTTTGTAGATGTCATTGAATTGAGTGTTATAAAAACATGGTCTGACATAGTCTTGGTATGTAAACCAATTTAGTTGTAAATCAATTTAGTTGTCTAAATGGTACATGAAGAGATTTCCTTGGTTCAAGGCAGAAAGTTAATGAAACCCAGAAATTGGGCATGTTGCAATTAAAAAAAGAACAGATTAGCTGGGTTCCAAAGGAGAAATCTGTATTCACTTAGAAATTAAATACATTATGTTTTGGTGAATTTGAAATAAATGACCAGTGCAGCATGCATGTATGCTGAACAAAGTAACATCTGAAGGCCAGAACCATGGGGGGGTGTGTGTAAAACTCAGCAAAACATTTCAAGGATGTTAGCTTGACATGCTATCTGAGAAGTGACAAAGCTGTGACAATTCAGGAAAGCAGACTGCTTTCACTGAGTAAAGCTTACTAGCCCTTTCTTTTCTTTAGCAAAAGGCAAACATGGATGCCAAAAATTTGATAGTGATGCGGTTAGATAAATAACTGTTGTTCCTTTACCTAAAGCAGGACAGAGGTCTTTTGCCATCTCTCCTCTAAAAATGCTATGGAAATAAAATACCTCCCTTTCTCTTTAAAAACGAAAAAACCTCTCCAAATACCTGATTTCAGAGGCCACTGCAGAGTTTGGGACTCTTTTCTTAGAATAGTGACATTAAAGAGGAAAACAAATAATTTTTGGAGAGGCGATAAACCAGATGCTCCTGAATTATCTTTTTCAAAAGCCAGGGAGACATTACATTTCAGATTTTTTTTTTTTCCCTTTAAGTGTTGCATTTTTTTTTTTTCATAGTATGTTGTGAAACATTATGCTACAAGATAGTTCTGGAGTTAAGAATTTAATAGCATTTGAAGGATTAAATGTTTATATGTGTATTTAAATCATATTTGCAATGAACAGCAAGCATTTTTAGAGAAGACATTAAACCTCAGGTTTTAACAATATAAACTACAAACAGTATTTCATAGTCCTATACACATACACTTCAACTCTCCTTTGTATGTTTTCTTTCAGCAGCCACCATCAGGCATAGAAACTTGTATGGAAATTAGTGTTTTGCTCTTCCTACTAAAACAGAATCCCTAAATGTCTGTCCCTAAAAGCAGTAGCTTTTGTGAAGTTGTAGTCTATGTATATTTACTCAGCCCTGTTCAGCATTTTCTACTTTCTGAAAGTTCTGTCCTGGGAGAGAACCTAGGATTAAAAAAAAAAACCAAAACACCAAAATCTCGCTACCCCTTTGACAGATGCATGTGTTAGTAAACTCAGCCTAGTTTTAGCACATAATCAGCCATCACTTTCTGGTTATGATCCAGTGCAGACGATACCAAATAACTTTTACAGGAGTATTTTTGTAACTGGCCAAGATGTGTGTAATGTTGCCATACTGATGACAAAACGCTTCCATATCAGTGTGCTGACATCTGATCTCTTCTTGTTCAATAACATCTATAGCCATGGTCATAAGCACCTTTGATCTGCCTGGAATGCATGGAGAGAGGTATGGCTGCCCAGCTTAGTTGCTAGAATATAGTATGTGTGCTGCCATATCTGCTTGAGTACTAGGACAGCTGGTTTAGTTTAAAGCGCTCTGATAGCTTACACAGTTGTCTCTTTCCAGGGAAGCAGGTGAGATTCTTCACATATTCCTTTCCATTGATTCTGATTTTCAAACTCTTCCAGACTGTTGGAAACTTGCTATGCTGTTTTAGAAACAGGAGTTGTGCACAGATGTCGGAACTGTCTCATGGCAAAGCCAAACTATCATAGATTGGGAAATGTACAAGCAAGTTAATCCTGCCTAATTTGCGTTCTGTGTTTCATGTGTGTTTTGGTGTAGTCTTTAATTACTTACATTGCTTTGTTTTCCCTCTTCCTTTCCCCATAGGACCCATGAGTCATTCATTGCACAGGATGGGTGGTGGTAATTTAATTAGCTGCTGTTAACAATTGTGGAGAAAAACAGAGTTAGGTGGTGTTGCCTCATGTTCTTTTCTACTATTTAAACACTGTTCTGAAGGTAGAATTAGAACACTAAAATGGCCATATTGGGTCAGTCCAAATACATCTCTTGACCAGCAGTGTGTTTTACAATAGCCATAAACAAATGCCTGTGGAGGAGTAAGAAGAGTAAAAGTGTGTGTGCTACTGGTACCTGATATCTTGATGTTTCCAACTCTCTTAAGTGCAGGCAATTTCAGAGTTAGTTGTGGTTTATGTCCTTATTAATGTGGGTAGATTTTGATCTCTGAATATGTCCAGTTTCTTTGTGAAGTCAGGCAGAATACACAGCCTCCTTTGGCAATGAGCTGGTGGTTCTTCTGGTGAACTACCAGTTACATGACAAACCACCTCTTGTCCTTTTGAGGGTATCTCTGATGAGCTTGATTCAACAGCTCTTAATCCTTGTACTGGAAGAGACTGTGCAGTTACTTGGTACCCTCTAGAACCTATGTAAAGCTTCATAAATTCATCAGACCTCTCCAAAATTCTCTTTTCCAGAATGAAAAACCTAATACTGCTTAGACTGCTTCTTGAAGAAAAAGCTATTCCATATTTTGATCATCGTTTTTGTGCTTTTAGGAGTCTTTTCCAGTTCTGTGACCCATTTTGAGAAAAGGGGAATAAAAAAATAGTGTTAGGTATAAACATGGTTAGATTGAAACATAAGATTTATATAATGTCTCAATGATATTCTTGTCCTTACTTATAACACTTGGTTTATTTTTTTGAGAACTATCAAGGACCAAACCGCTGTTTTCATGGGACAGTCAAACCCCAAAATCTCATTCCTGAGTAATATAATGGTCAGCTTAGACCCATCAGTCTATTAGGACTGCAGTTGTCTTCCCTCCGTGTAGATCACTTTATTTGTTGAATGTCGCCTGCCATTCTGCTGTCTATTCAGTCTCACAGTGTCCCTCCATGAATCTTTAGACTGTACTGTTTTGAATAACTGGATGTTGCCCACTGCTTACCTTTGCCACAGCAGATCCATCATAGATCCTTGACAAATTTTGCAAGTGGCCTCCGTCCATTGCAGGAATTGACCATTTACTTGTACCCTCTGTTTCCTGCCACTTAACCGATTACTTGTCTATACAAGGTTTTTCTTTTCCTGTCGTGACCACTTGGTTTTTGCAAGTGTTTGAACAATTTTGTAGAAAGCTTTCTGAAAACCCACCTTGACTATGCTTTTATGGGTCTTTCTGTGGCAGTCACGGCTACTATGTTTCGGTTCTTCACAAATGCTGAATTTTATTTAATTGCATGTCTGTGAGGTTGTAAAATTTTCTTCAGTTATGGAACAAAACATAGAGTAGCTGAAGTCTAAACTGTGTAATAACTTGACGTCCACTTTCTGAATCGTACTCATTTTTTTTCCTGCAGAATTCGTTTCTTTTTTTCAGAATTCTCAGCCTCATAGAACATGCCAGCCATTCTAAATCACAGTCCAGCATCTCATGCTGGGTATCTAAAATAGCATCTATCTGAAATGTTTAAGTGTTCTAACAGAGACACTCTGTGGCAGAAGCAGCAGTAGAATTATGTGTACCAAGTGGGCGATCTTCTGCTTGTGATGAGAAAATCCCTTTTCTTGTTCAAATTTCTGCAACAGATGATGTTGCAGAGTCTGGGGATTTGTATGACAGATGAATTTGCTGTGGTTTGTCCTGCGTGAGTCAAGGATTGTTGCGCTGCCATTGTCTTCACTGTCAAAAAACTGAAAAAGAGATGTCTTCAACATCATTGCCAGAGATGTTTCTTTGTCACTTCTAATGTGAAGTTAGTGATTATGACCAATTGGTCCTCTGGCACTATCCAGCATAGTACGGTGTGCAGAGAGTTCAGCAAAGGCCACAAATGCACACGTTGATCCGAATAATGACATATTGCCAAAACACAGCAGTGTGACGGCAAACCATTTTTAAGTGTTATTCACTGACAGTACTTGTTTACTCTGCCCAGGATTTGTGTGCAAATGTTCAAGCTGTGTAAATGATTTGTGCACTTGCATTTTGAACTACACGTATCTATCTTCTGCGAGACTTTAGAAGAAATATTATGTTGAGAAGTCTGGAGAAGAGAAAGTAAAATAGAACATGTAACAGGAAAGGGCATGGAAAATTCTCATTTTCCCACTGTTTTATTGTAGTGGAAACGCTGGGATTGGAAAGAGGTGGCTTATGCACATGGGTTTTACTCGTATCCGGAGTAGAACTGGGTTTGATCACTGTCCTGACATCCTGACTGGTCCCCAACATTTGTTGGTATTCAGCGCATGCTGGGGTGTGCCCCAAAGGTCGTGGTAGCCCAGCCAGTCAAAAGGTTTCTGCCTGATGCAATCTTGCAGCTGCAGGAGAGTGATAAATTAAGACTGAACATAGACTATGTAATTATCAGTAGATAGTAACGTACAGTAGATAGTTGGCTGATCTACTGCTTCTGTGCTGCAGGAGGGAGGAGGCACAGATTGAGGGAAAGGGAATGGGTAGGAGGAAGGAAGAAGGGAAATGGGGGTTTCCTTCAACTAGTATCCATCCCCTCATGCTTCTGTTCATCTTGACATTTCCTCAGGTGGAATCTAAAAAGGGAAGGGAAAAACAGATAAGTAGATCTAGAGAGCATATGTGATAGACTGATTTGTAGGAATGATCATATACAAACATGTTCATATTTGTAACTCCCCTCCCCCCCCCAAATTGCTCACCTATCTGGGACAATTTTTCCATTGGCAAATGGAAACCCTCTACAGAGGGTGGCTTTTATGGTCTTTTCGTATAAGTCACATAGCTGACAGTAAAACGGGAAAAACAGGGAAGTGTGTGGACTTTGTGCAGCTATGGAAGAAAGCCTTTTTGCTGAGTCTTAATATATTCACTTCTTATAATGTTTTTATATATAGTTACTAATTTAGTTGAGCAGAATTGTAAATTCATGTGTAGATAGAGTCTAAGTGAAGAACAGGAAGGTCAAACGCTAAATTTTATTTCTCATTTCCTCCCCTAGTAGTTCTCATTTTCCCAGTAACATCTGTTTTTCACCCAGGCTGTGATGGATGTAGATCAGATACTGTACCTTAGTGTGGATAGAGCTCAAGATGATGACTCACAAGTGGGGCTGATCAGCTACTATTGCTCTGCTTCTGGACGTTAGACACTGTAGAGCCTCAAGGTCAATAACCAGATGAGATGGTGATTGTTCCAAACATTGGGAATCTGTATAACAGTTCTAGTGTGGGTTGGGAAGCTAATGCCCAATAATTGGTAAACCTAAATAAACCTTCTTTTAGTTATCAGTAATTAAAGCGGTTGTGTGGTAGTCATTCCTTTTGGTGAGCCTTCCTCAAACTGTTGAGGATTTTGCTGTTACGGAAATATTAGGTTGGGGGTTTCAGAGTTATTCATAGGGGTTGGTACTTATGCAATCCCTTCTACTTGTTCTTTAAAATATGAAATTCCCGTAACTTACAGCCATGTCAGAAACTATTAACTGTCTCACATCTCTGACTGCTGTAGAGCATGCTTGTTAGCTGACTGCACTCTCTCAGAACCTTCTCTCCCTCCTAAGGAGATCAGAGTATTTACAGCTATTTCATACACCACTTCTCATCAAAGAACTTTGTACACGCTACTAAGTTTTAATCAGTTTACTTATAGATGAATCAAACCCTCTGTGAGGGCTGGTGTGAGGGCTACACACAGCAGACCTTTTTAAAAGCAAACTTCAGAGATCTGCTAATGAGTTGGGTGGTTTGAGGAAGCTTTAACATGTACTGCATTGTTTTATAGGAGTTGTGATGTACCTCTTGCCGCTGCTCTGGCAATTTTGTTTGCTAACACAGGGGCTCTGTTATCACTCTGCATGCCAGCAGCACATCTGCTTCCTGTTTGCTTTGATATAGGTGAATGCAGGTCTTCTCATTTATACTCCACCTGTGATAAGTTCTGTGATCTATGGCACTGATTTCTTTCCCTTTTTTTTTTTTTTTTTTTCCTCCATGTATTTAAAAGAGAGACGTTAGAGGGTTTTTTTTGGATCAAAACCTATGGTTTTTTGTCCAGTACTGATTTTCTTGAATTTGTGTTTTATATTGACTGCAGGTAGAGCAGCACTGAGCTCTGGCACATGTGACTTTGTTTTATTGTTACTGTATTACCTGCTTGAAGAGTCATGCAGTTCTCTTTGCACTTCTGATGAATGTACCTAACAGGCAGTGTGATGGTACTTATGAAGGCCTCTCCTCCCATCTCCAAAAGAGTGGAAGATGATACCATGCAAGCTGGTGGATCCAAATTAGTAGTTTTTTTTCAAACTTTTCTGTGTTTTTCTTCCATGACAGTGGCTTTGCAAAGATGCTGTCAGCTTACAGATTGGATTTGTTGTAGGTCACCTATTAAATGAACAGGTAACATTTATATTAATGTTTAAGAGGTCACTAGACTTTCAGTTTTGCATTGAAGCTTGACAGCACAATAGACAGTGTAATGCCACAGTTAAGGTTGGAGAAAATCTTGTGGGTCTCTACTCAGACTTCTGCTCAAAGCAGAGTCAGCGAGGAGGACAGACCATGTAGCTCAGGGCTTTATGCAGTCTGTTCTGAAAACCTCCAAGAACAGAGACCACACAGTGCTCCTGGGCAACTTGCAGCACTGCTGCACTGTTCCCCTGAGGAGAAAGGTTTCCCTTTATCTCTAGCCTGAACTTGTCTTGTTTCAGCATGTGCCCCTTGTCTCTCATCCAGTCACAGCTGGCTTTGTCTGGTCAGTGACCTGCCTGTAGGCAGGAGAAGGCTGCTCTCATGCCTGCAAAGCCTTCCTTTCTACAGGCTGAAAGCAGCCCTGTCCCTCAGGGTCCCCTCACTAGAAGGTGTCCCGTTGGGCCTCTGCTGGGCTTGCTCCAGTTTGGAAATGTCCTGGACTGGGGAGCCTGAACCAGAGGACTCAGTATCTTACCTAGGTGTGGTCTAAGAAGTGCGGAGTCAAGAGGAATCATCACTTCTCTCGATCTCCTCTCTATCTCCTGATTGTGCCCAAGATACTATAGCACTGGATGCTGCAGGCCTTCGCTGCTGCCAGCCCCAGGGTGGCTCCTGCACAGCTCGCTGTCCCCCAGGGCCCCAAGGACTTTTCTGCAGAGCTGCTGCCCAGGCAGACACTGCCCAGCCTGGACCACTACCTGGGGCTCTGATGTGCCAGGGGCAGAGCTTGGCATGTTGATGTGCTGAACTGTACGGGGCCCTATTCCTCCACCCTGCCCACGGTTAAACTGAATTTCTGTAGTTGACTCTAGAATTTGCAGTGTTACGGATGTGGCTTTAGGTTACGGATCTGTTATGTTAGGAAGAGCTAGGAGACAACAGCATTGGAAAATTACTTAAGAACTTACTTAGCAAAATGTTAGTTTGCAGATTAAAAAGTTGTACACTGACAAATGCACTCCAGCAAAGGTATGGAGGGAATTCAGCAGGTGAGTCTCCTAAGCAGCCTTTGCCTGAATAGCAGTTCACAGTTTTCCAGAAAGTTGGTTGCATTTTGGTAGTGGACCATGGAGACTGCAGTTCTTGATTTAATGTATTTTCAGGTCTGTGGGGAAAAAACAAACAAACAAAAAAAAACCCAAAACAACAAAACACAAAACCAAACAACAACAAACCAACCAACCAACCAAACAAACAAAAAAACCCAAACAACCCCAAAAAACAACAGACACCTAACACACCCCAAACCAACAACAAAACACCACCCAGGATTTTTCTTCCGAATGTAAACTCCTGTGGTGTGTGTTGTGTTGTGGTCCATTCGCACCCCCCACCCCCCATCTCTACCGAACCCATCCCTTTCCTGTCCGTTATGAATAACCGGTTTGCTGTGTTCTTTTGGAAGCCCGACCTGGGGCTCGTCCGCCTGCTTTGGCAAACGAGGCAGAAAGTCTGAAGGACGAGGGTAGGGGGGGCAGAAGGACGTTCAGAGCAGAGGGGCCGCCTGTGCACCGGCGATTGCCGCGTTCAGCCCCTCGCCGCGTCGGAGCGGGGAACGGAGAGGCACAAAGCGCTCTGTGGGACGCGTCGGGCGCTCCGCCGCAGCCTCCGCGGGGACCGCTGCCGTTGCCCGGGGCGCTGCCGCGGGGCCGCCGTGCTGGCCCGCCCCCCACCTCCCCCGCCGCCCCGTCCCCCTCCCTCCCCCCCGCCAGGGCCGTTCCCTCCCCGGCGTCGTTCCTTCCCCAGCGCCCCACCGGAGGGCGCCGTCGGGGCGGCGGGCGGCTGGCAGCGCTCTGCCCGCAACGGTGCGGCGGCCCGGTAGGAGAGCACTTCAGTAGTAATACAGTTCACCGTCCGACTCGGCGCTTTGAAATTTCTCACTCTTTCTTACTTTACCATAAGGCTACTTTCCATACCTGTAAAACATAGCGTTGTGTGTCTGTAGCCCGGCTGCAACTACACTGCTGCTGGAAAGCATTCAGAGTTGTAGTTAGGTGAGGATTTGTGTTTCAGGGAAGACCTGGCATTATCATGAAAACACTGCTTGCAGACAGTTGCGTGGAGAAGGGTGAGAGGAGCATCTCCACGACAAGTTTGGGAAGGTGAACTTTGAAGCTGGAGCGGATCACAGAATCTCCTAGATTGGAAAAGACCTGTTAAGATCATCTAGTCCAATCATTAACCTAACACTGACAAGCCTGCTTTTGGTTGTTTGAGGTTTTTTTCCCTACTGTTTTCCCTGGTGTTATCGTGCCTTCAATAGAATAAAAGGCAGCCTGACAGCCAAGTGACTCGTGAGTGTCTAGAGCAATCGCTGGGAGAGTGTGTGGTCTGAGGTACAGGAAGCTGGAGGTAGCAGGGAATAAAGCTGGGAAGCAAGAGCACCTCTAAGTGAAGGAGCACAGGGATGGCCAGAAACTGTGTGTAGAAGAGTACAGGGAGTCTGCAAGGCTGGGGGTGGTAGCTCAGTGGCATTCAACATTGCAGAAAGTGAGAGCTAGCTTGGAGCAGTTCAAATGGGGCTGTGAAATGGTTTAATGTATCACCTCATGGAAGCTAGGCTCTTTCTGCATGGTGGAAGATCTGGGTGTGTGGACATCTCAGGCTGGCATCTGAGAGACGTGGTGGTAGCAAGCTTTCTACCTGTGGCCCACAGCATTTCTGGGATTTTGTCCTCTCCCAAGAGAGAACCACCTTCTGCAGTGCTGCTGCTCAGCAGCGCGGGTGACAACCCACAGCAATCTTGTCCCATGCCTCAACTGGGGAGAAAAGGGAGGAAGACAAATGCTAGGGAGGGCGTGCAGTGGTCTGTTTGGGGTTGCCTTGCAAATCTGTACAGCTGTTAGGCTTTGTATGGTTTGTCTTAGTTTTGTTGTGTTTGGGTTTTTTTAATTTGATTTTTTTTTTTTTATAGGCTCAAACCATCTGTGGCATGTGAGTAATGCATAGTAGACCTTTTACTCCCTGTAGCATTTGTGTGGGCAATAAGAACATAAAAACTGTCATACTTTGTACTTGTGATCCAGCTGGAAGCATGATCTCCAACATTCAGTAAACACATTAAAAAAAACTCCTATAGTGAACATGTTTGAGGATTTTATCCAATGCCTAATCATAGAATTGGCTAGATTGGAAAAAACCTTTAAGATCATTGAGTCCAACCATCAACCTAGCACTGCCAAGCCCACCACTAAACCATGTCCCTCAGCACCATGTCTACCCATCTTTTAAATACCTTCAGGGGTGGTGATTCAACTGCTTCCCTGGACAATGTTTGATAGCCCTTTCTGTGAGGAAATTTTTTCCTAATATCCAATTTAAACCTCCCCTGGCATCAGTTGAGGCCGTTTCCTGTTGTCCTGTCATTTGTTACTTGGGAGAAGAGTCTGACCCCCACCTCTCTACAACCTCCTTTCAGGTAGTTGTAGAGAGCAATAAGGTCTCCCATCAGCCTCCTTTTCTCCAGGCTAAACACCCCCAGTTCCCTCAGCCGCTCCTCATAAGAGTTGTGCTCCGGACCCCTCACCAGCTTTATGGCACTTCTTTGGACACACTTCAGCATCTCGATGTCTTTCTTGTAGTGAGGGGCCCAAAACTGGACACGGTATTCGAGATGCAGCCTCACAGTGCTGAGTACAGGGTGACGATCACTCCCCTAGTCCTGCTGGCCACACTATTCCTGATACAGGCCAGGATGCTATTGGCCTCTTTGGCCACCTGGGCACACTGCTGGCTCATATTCAGCCAGCTGTCCACCAACACCCCCAGGTCCTTTCCTGCTGCGCAGCTTTCCAGCCACTCTGCCCCAAGCCTGTGGTGCTGCATGTGGTAGTTGTGACCCAAGTGCAGGACCGGGCACTTGGCCTTGCTGAACCTCATACCATTGGCTAAAGGTTGGTTTAAAACATTTTGTTTTTCTTACAATCTGTTTTTTTCCTAGCATTGCAGGTCTCTGAGTGTGCTTGCTGCAGTGTAAATGGCTAAAACCTCTTTGATTCTTGTCAATTACTGGATTCTGTAATATCTTATAGCAGTGTGGTTTTGCTGTCTAATTATTTTTTTTTTTGGGGGGGGGAGACCTTTTTATTGGTTTTGATGTAGCCGCTCTTTTAGCTTACTGAAGTAGTTGATGCTTCTTACAGTTTTCACAACTGCTTCATCTCTGAATCATTGTGCAATTTTCCTTAGAGAAGGAAGCTTATCCATCTTTTGTTTTCCAATTACAGAGTATTTACAGAAGAAAAAGAGCAAAGTTGTCACTGTGAGTTTTCAAGGCAGGGTTGTTTTTACATAGCTAATTCTTTGAAATAGGTGCAGGATTTTTGAGGCAAGGAGAAGTTGGCTGTGACACTTTTACTTCTCAGTTTGCCTTTCTGCCATTTCCATTATCTTGACTGAGCTATTAGGCACTCCGGAAAAAGACATGCCAGGAAGATAGATTTGTCTGGTTTGAGAAGAGAACCAATGTAAATCCCTTCTGGTTAGACTGTTTTGTCCTTGGGGGGGGCAGATTCTGAATTGACTCACCTTGGGTCTTGCACTGCAATGCTCATGAAGATGTAGTGCTGATGAGTGCCAAGAACTACAGAGGAGAAAGATTCCAGATATATTTGAGAACAAACAGAGCCTAGAGGAAACCTCAAGATGCAAACAAACAAGTTAGGCCAGCACTGAAATCCAGCAGTGGCTCCAAATAAGAAAGAGAATGGCTTTTATATGAAAAAAAAAATAGGCAAATGAAAAATAAGAGTGCTTAACTCTTTAGTTAACGCTTCACTGTTCCAACAGTGAGTGAGTTTTCAGACTTGAGGGAATGAGAATTAGAAAAAATATCTGGGCAGTTCTGAGTTAAAGCCTGGAGACCTTGTTGATTCACTGAAACACCTATTTCGTAATGTTATGGATAGCTGTCACATGATATTTTCAAATTCTTTTCTAAATGTTCAAACCTGTAAAATGAGGGAATGGTTAGAATGAGGTTTCATGGGACAGCTGAGCTGCCAGAACCAAATGGCTGCTTGAAGGGGAGCCTTGCTCCGAGGTTTATGACCCCCCTTTCTCCTTGCTTTGGCATGGGGGGTGAAGTGTGTGTATGTGGTGGTCATACTTTCCAAGATCTGTTTAGTTTTCTGCCAGTTTAGCAAACTGGCTTATTTTTTCACCCTTTTGTTAGCTTTCTGACAGTTCAGTGAACTGAATTGTCTTATATGAGGACTCAGATTAGGACCAAGAGCTGGTGGCATGTAAGGGGCAAGAATAGGCAGCTGGGAAGGGACACAGAAAGGGGTGAGTGTACCCTTTTGACAGCAGTGAGCTGTTAGCTGTCTCATGAGACTTTTTGCTGCATCCCTTTGAGTTAATACAGGCTGAAAAGTGTCCACTCCTTGCATGCGTTTGTTTTGTACCATGAAGGAAAAGCTCATCAGCCTTTACTGTCACTGTAAATGCTCCAGCCAGCACCCATTAGATCATTTGGTGAACCAACACAATGTGTTTGTTTGTAGCAGCACTGTAAGTCTGACATTCAGTGTAGTTGCAGCACGGTACTGAAGTGTGGATTGTTGTTGTTCTCAGGATTTATAGAAGGTAATGCATGGTGGGTCTAGTTCTCAGGTTTTTGTTGAAAATCGTGAAAGAACAGCTAATACAAAGGAAGGTGATCAAGTGTGTTCTGTTCATATTTATCCTGTTCCTAATGGACAATGTACTGAAAAATGTTTATTAATACAAATCCTTCAGTTTCTTTGAAAGGGAATAGCGAAGTCTTGAGACTTATTCTGAGAGATTATAAAATCATCTCCAGTGGAGGCCTTAGAGAATTCATTCAGCTGCTGAGAGAAGACTTGATGTATCAAGTTGCACTTCCACAAGCCTTATTCCTTTATACCTTCTAGGTCTTCTGGGTTGTTCTCACCTGATGCTTTATCATCTGTTTCTTCTAGCTCCTTTTAGTTGCTGATTGTCCCAGAAACAGAGGAAAAGTAAAATGTCAAAGTTGGAATACTGTATCTCAGTGAAGTTTTGATGCTAGAGTTAAATCGATCTAAAGATTTAAGCCCAGAAAACTGATCACTTTTGTTAATACAGTTATTTTCCTGCTCACAAGATTCCTTTATTGCTTATGTAACTTGTAGTGCTAGCAAAAGGGAAGCATTGGTTTTGCTTCTTTTACAGGTTTGTGATGTTTCAGATCTTGCTGCTCTTTCATACCTTCTTGACTGACTCAGTAATCTTTTCTGTACCCATCCTGGCCTTGTGTTTTTCTGATAACCTTTATTTAGCTGCTGTTATTTAACTGCTGTAACTCCTAACAACAGAACCTTTCCTCCTAAGATTATATGTGATACTCAGAAGATTCTCTGAAAACTGTAGCGTTACTCTTGTATGAAAGTGGGTCAGTCTTCAGGAGGCTTCTGTGAATGCTCTTTTTCTTCTGGCATTTTCCAAATAAGTCACGCCTGCGTGTTAAAGGCTTCTTGTTTGTGTGAAGCTGGTACACTGTTGATACTAGACCTAGAAGCATCTGGTCCAAATCAGAGTGTTAACCAAGGCAGCATTCTTGTGCCAACTTTGCATCAACTGGTTTGGTATCAATTGCTGAGAAATTTTCATAACCTTTTCTTTCTTTCATTTTGGTTTCACACTCAAAGGAGGAGCCTTGTCTTGAACGGGGCTGTTGTGTCTAGATCTGTATCATCAGTCATCAAGGCATAAATTTTGTAAGGAAGGTGTGCCAAATTTTTTCTCAGATGTCCTTTATCTGACTTCTGGGCATTACTGTTTGGGCTCTTCCAGATCAGGAATCAGTCTTGGTGTTTTTAGATTAGTAAGTGACAAATACCATACTCCAGATAGGAATTGTTTGCTTCACGTGGGAACTGAAGAATGTTCTGTGGCATTGATGTGTGCTAAATAATCCCTAAATAGTGAAATAAAACTGTGCAAGGTAGGACCTCGTCTTCTGTCAGCAAACTACTATCTGAATATGATAAATTGATTTCAACGTGATGATAAGTTGCTTCAGGTAACATTTAAACTTTGTTATGGAAAGTGTGGTTTATACAATTATTATATGCAAGTTTTTAAATGTAAACTGCATTTTCAGAGGGAATTTTCTTAGAATATTGTCCAGTTAGCCCCATCTTTTTCATTTTGCTAGTCAGAGGGGATTGACAACGTGTGTTTGTTTTTTTTTTTTTTTTATTCCTACATTGTGCTTGGTACAAACTTGATACTAAATAGCATAAAAACCAAGAAGGCTGTTGACATCTTATATTTTCGTTGCTAGCAAGTATTGTTTGCATAAGATTTATCTCCTGGGAGGAGAAGGGATTGCTTTAGAGAAATATGCTTGCCTTTACTACCCTAACAATTGGTAATCTATTCCAATGTGGGTGTGTATACATACTCTTTTTTTGAAATGCTTTCTCAGTCGTGAAGTTTCCCTATAATAAGTTCCCAGATGTGAAAAAGAAGTGTGGTTTCAGCAGGAACTGATCTTGTCTTATTTCTGAATGACGATTTGGTGACTGTCCTTTTCAAGCTTACTGCGCTAATGGTGAATTTTCTTTACTGCATTGGTTTGAATAGAAGCTGTCTAAACTACTACCTGGTAATGGTCATCTACAGACACCACTTCAATTCTTGAGTTAGTCCAGACTTTGCAAACCTGTTTGCATGCACACATAGGCTACTTTTGGATCTAAATGAAAAAATTATAGTTTATTACTTGCCTTCTCAAAATGGACTGCAGAAAAGCTATTATTATTTAAGACAAGCTCTCTGCTCCCTGTGTGTTAGGAGCAGGTTCTGCTTGCTTCACTGACTAAAATACTGTGGGGGTTTTGTGCCTGTCTGGGCACTCCCAGAACAGCTCATTGAACTCCAGTCAGAGTTGGGCACATCTATTAAAATCATAGGGATTGCATACCTGTGACCAGCAACGTAAGTTAGCATCAGAATGTTTTACTATTTGACGTAAAAGAGGTGAACAGCACATCTTAACTCTTGGATCTGAAGTTCTCTGGAGTGATGCCTGCAAGCAAAGCTGAATTTCTTCCACAGAAATCTGGATGCATTTTCTGTGGAATTTAGTGACATGCACAAAATGTGGAACAAGAATTTAATGTTTACAAAAAGCTTTCTGAAGTGGACAGACAGATGAAGTACACTGAAATCAGTATGGTCCATCTTTTGGTAGGCAGTCTTTTTTTTTTTTTTTTTTTTTTTGTCCTTCAGGCTTACTCCATTTGGCACATGGGAGCGGACAAGCAAAATGCTTTCTCACTTGTGTTCAGCTGCAGGGACAAAAGAACATGCTGCGGCCTCTAAGTGGTAGCAGGAGTGGCAACCATATCACTTAAACACCTGCAGGTGTCCTGCCTTTCCTTAATCAGCTCCTGCTCCTGGCTTCATGGCAGTAGCATGGAGGGAAAGGGAAAATGACAAAAAGGCAGTTCCTGTTCCCCCTCTGCCTCCTTTCTCTTCTCCTTTCTCTTGAAGAAGTAATTTTTGCTTTTGCATGTTTTGCAGTCCTTGTGACAGGCCAGGTAAGTAGGAAGCTTTTTCAGCTGCTCTCTCCCAGAGGAGGTCCCATCACCTCCATGGAAAGTTTTGCTTTCCCTCTTGGGCCTGATGTGCACCAGTGTCCTGAAAGAGGTATTTCTTTCTCAGCATTGAAAAGATTGGGCTGCTGTATTACAAGTGGGGAATTGTGTTTACTTTGTGCTGTTTGCTCTGTCTGGACTGCCTTAAGCCCAGTAAGCCAAATTCAGTCGATAGCAGTTGTAAATTAGTGAACTCTCTATTGTCCCCATTAGAGTTACTTCTGCTCTGAATGTGAATTGATCTCCATGTCTGGAATGCGTCAGCATAATACAGGCTTCTGCCAGCACTGCAAGATGTTGAACAGCACGTGATGGCACTTGTGGAACCGAGCACGGAAATATACATCTTGAGGACACCCACTGCCTTCTCTCTGTTTTAGTAAAGCCATGGTTGTTGGTTATCCAGTATAAATGAATAGATATAAATCCAGAAGTTTATTGTTTTGATTACCTTGTCTTTATTCATAATAAAGTCTACAGATATCCTGTAAACTAAAACACCTTTTTGGGGTGAGGGTTGAAGTATCTAATTATGATTTGAATATTTCCAGTAGTAGAAAACCCACTACAGCCTGGGCAAGATGTTCTAGTGTTTAACTACCTCTCCTCTAATGAATGCCTATTGCATTTTTGATCCTCTTCTGTATGTTTTAAGGAAGATTTTCCTTGCGCTTTTTCTTTTTTTTAACAAGGCAAATGTTATGAGTTCCTGAAGCCCTGAATTATCAGCGAATTTTTTCTTATATTCCACTTGTTCTAATGACTCTTCCCTGACCTCTTTGATTCTATTCTGCATATTTGAACACTCTTCTTTGGGAACATCACAACAGACAACAGCAGTGCAAAGGGAGTTATTCTTATGACAACTACAGACAGCATAAAACCTTTCTTTTCCAATTTGGTAGTTCTCTAATCTCCAAAGCAGACATCAGTCCTTTGAGGCTATAACTGATCCTTACAGATGCCCTATGAAAATTTACCTACCATGCCCAAAAGAGGTTTTAGAGGCATTATTTAGCAGGGCAGAAAATAATATCGTCTTTGTTTGGTGTTTTTTTTTCTTTTTTTTTTTTTTTCCCCTAGATCCATATGTATGCACCCTTGGTTTTCTTGTTATACCCACTATTACCTGTGCTGAGAATAGTCAACATGGACTGTGATTTACTTTCTGCAGCCTTTTCTCCAAGAAATCCAGTGCCCATCCAGCTGCTTTAAATGGGATTATCTTCTATAGGTTTTTTTCAAGGAGCATCTATTCCAAATTATATTGCTCCTAGACACCTAGTAATGTATTGGCAAGCTGTCTTTTTAATTGTTTATCCCCATTCTTTCACTTTTGTTAATGATCTTGGGCTTCTTTGGGGTGGGTGCTGTTAAATGTGAGACAACATGGGCAGGTCCCATGGGATCACAGTAGAAATGCATCATTCGATGAAAGCTCCTTGTTTACAGGTATATCCTGGAGCCCATAAATCAAATAAACTCATACCATTTTGAAAGTGCTTTGTTGATATTGGATTTTTCCAATGGGTTAAGCAAAATGTCCTACAGTGCCAAATTGAGTGTATTCCAGAAGACAAAGAATATTACATAAAGACATACTTTTTAAAACCCTGTTTAAAAACAGTACGTCTATTGTCTGTAGACCTGTTGATCTGCATTCATTGTGTAATTTAATTTAATTGTTCATAATTAAATCTCTCATCATCTATTTCACTACATAAAAATTATTTTTCTTCACAAAATCTACTTTGGGCTAACAGACCTGTGATTGTTTAGGGCATCCAATTTGTCTTTTGTAAATATTGACATAGCACTTCTGTTCTTCCTGTTCTTGTGAACTCTTCCAACTCCCATTTTTCAAACCTTAATGGCAATAAGCATTACCAGTCTAGCCAGTACCCATGCTGTCTCTTTCAGCACAGTTGTATCTAAGTTATCCAGCTTTGCTGATGTACAAGTGTCCAATTAATAGCTGCTGTTTAACATCTTCTTGAGTTACTGTTGGAATGGAAACTATTTCATCATCATCATAAGAATGTTGTTTGCTTTTTCTCAGAGAGATGTGTGTATTAAACTTCTCCTGCTTTTCTTTGTTACTGTCAGCAATCCTACAATTTCCATCTAATAGTGGAATTATTTTTTTTTTGCCAGAAGAGGACACTTTAAAAACTGTTTGTTTAACAATTCTAGCTACTCATTTCTCTTTCTGTTCTTTTGCAACTTACATAGTTTTCTTTCAGTATTAATTCCCAGTCAGAAATCATCTTGCTTTGAGGGGACAACTGACACCCTGTTAATGAAGAGAGAAGATTATAATCAGGCTACCACAGATAAATTAATGTCTTTCGTGTAAGAAAAATGAAATAGCCTAACTAATTTTCAATACAAGCATCTGTTCGATAACTATTTCTTTACTACAGGTGGGATTTACTTCACGTAAATCTAAACATAGGAGAAGACCTGTGACCTTAGATGTTTATTTTAGAATGAGAAGAGTCTTGCTTTTGGAGATCCCTGTTTCCTTTTACTGGCTGTAAAGGGCTATAAAGAAGTAATTCATTCTTAGGTTTCTGTTTCATAGGTGACTTAGGGTACGTGCAAAGCTGATCATCTTTCTTCGGGTATAAAAAGGGGGAACTGCCAGAAGAACCATCAACTAGATTTCAGTTCCCAATTGATTTCTAAAATCAAGATTTAAAAAGGGGGTCTTTACAGATAGTGTTTGCTTTTGTCTCTTATTCACTGATGAATTCAAGTAAAAAAGGGAATGTAGCTTGTAAGAAAAAGGTAATAATTTGTATTTATCACACCTGACATCTGAAGGGTAATTTCTTTGTGTTCCCAATGGATTCTGTAGGTTGAGTTTGATAGTCTATCAGCTTGCAGGTTAAAATCCGTTCCCAGATCTGTTGAGAGAATGATTAATGTGGTCAGCATTTTCTTGATCAGAACTGTCTGATAATGGAGTATTTTTAGCTTTCCAGTTCATCTTTATATTTTTTTGTCTACTAGGTATGGAAAATAGAGAGAAGGCTGTGACTTGCTTTTGTGGGCTCTGAAGAGCAAGAGTATTTGAACATTCTCTGAAGAAATCTTTTAACAAGAAAGTGGGGTAGAGTGACTGCAGAGGTCTTTTGGGAGAGTTTTTAGGTCTTAAAGGTGTCACTGAAAGAGAAAGAAGCAAGAGAAGCTACACAGCAAAAATAAAGTAAGGCTAGAGGGCAAAATCTTAAGGTGATCTTTGGCTTTATTAAACAATGCAAAATTGAATATTAGTATCTTGGTCGTGTTTTGGTAACGGGCTGTTTTAAGAAGTTCTAGGGCCACCATACATACCTATAACATCTCTGCAGATTGCTAGGGGCAGACTGCACCTGTGCTTTCTGAAAGGTCATTCACATTATGTTAGACAGAGTCTAACAAAAACAAACAGCCAAAACACCACTAAACAACAGCAAACCAAAACCGTCTGAGTTTGTAACTTCACAATATAGTAATTATAAATTTCACAATTATTCTCACCTTTTTAAAGTTATCTTTAACATCTGCCAACTGTCACCATCAACTCCAAATTACTACGTATGGTAACAGGTAACCTTTTATTGACATCTAATCTGTGAGACACGAATAACCACGTACTGTAATTACATGGCACTTGCCTTATGATTGAAGTGATTACATGGCTATTTGTACCCTGCAAAACAGTGATAACTGTTTTTGTTTTTCATAATGGAGTGGTTCAATTTGTCTTCAGTGTATTTACCAGTTAAGTTTCAGCAGTTTCATCATTATGATTATACTGTGTGGGATGTGTTTCATTAACAAAATCCATCATCTCTTCTTTAAATTATGTGTGTCTCTTTTTAGGGGATCCAAATTTGTTGTTAATTGAGGAGCACTTTTGGAACAAACTCTCAAGTATAACCCTTAAAACTTACCAGACAAACTTATTTTCTTTCAGTGAGAGAGAGTCCTTGGCACTAATAAATCCTTGTGCTTCTTTTTTACAAAATTCTTCATCATATCAAGATTGCGATTGAAATGAATTGGGCATGTTGGTAACTTCCTGGCAACTCTTTTAAGCAGCCAAATGAAATATCTTTTTATTAGCTAGTGCGTAGTTTATCCACAAGCTTTATTTTAAATGGAAGTATGATTGCAGTCTGTAGTATTTGGTGGAAATTAGTTTGCTATGCTAAAATTTGAAAGATTAATGATTGTTGTGTTTGCAACAATGGGCATATAATTTGTGTAGCCTTGTAATGTTTGTTTATATGTGAAAATTGGTAGATTATCAGGATATAAACAGATTATATCTGTTCTCTGAAAAGGACTGAGAAATGGAAAAGTGACTGTGTTAGTGTTCACAGAGGGGTACAGCTGCTTGGGTGGGAAAGCAGACGAGGGCACTGCACAGCTGCCCAGTGACCACCAGCGCCAGTCCCGCGCCAGGGAGCAGCTGCAGCTCTCTCTACTCCCTGCTGCAATTCTGCGCTACTTAGACATTTAATTGAAAAAACATGGACTTTTTTAATGTTATGTAGAATTATAGAATTGCTAGAGGAATTTACTCGTGCAGGTGTCTTCCCTGAGACTGGCTTCTCGAGGTTCAGTCTTTGATTCTGCTCTCTCTGCTGCTGAGGAGAGATGCTGGTTTTAAGCCAGAGGAGACTTTTTGGAGGAGGTGTGTGAAAGGCTTCTGCTGCAGCAGTGAACAGTAGATGGCAGTGCTGTCCTGTTGCACTGCTTTAAGGGGAGTTAGCACAAATTTAAAATCCTGTGCAACATGCCCTTCACTACATGTCTGCTGCTGAAACACTAATAGTTAGGTTAAATATTGTTTTATCTAGAATAAGGTTAGTTCTCTGAAGGCAGTTATGCATGTAGAAATTTGGAGGGGACAGGAGGTTATAGGTATTTATTTATAAATAGATACTTAATGCTTATGTACTCTTGGGTTATCTGTTTTGTATGTGATGTGGAGATAAAAGAGCCTATTGCTAGTTTGATGCCCTTTATTGCCATTGCAAATCTAATGAGAAGTCACTGCAATATGTATGCTCCTAACTTTTTTCCTCAAGGGGAATCACTTGCTTTGTGCAGGAACAACTGTTGGTTTGTGATATGCAGTTCATTCCTGTAAATCTCTCACTTCCCCATATTGAAACATCTCTACAGTCTGAAAACTTGATGACTCATAGTTTATCAGTCTTTTGAGCCTTAAGTCAGGGCCAATCTCTCGTGGCTTTTCTAGTACTGGAAATCTTTGTGGAGAATTTTTTCTGTTTGTCCATCAGCACACTTTGAACGGAAGGACTACTTGATCACTTTTTTTTTTTGTCCTAAAGAGTCATCTGATTGCGAAAATAAGTTTTCTGTGTTGTTGTGTCTGTCTTTCCTCCCCCCCCCCGTCCTCGTTCCCCCCCCCCGTCCCTCCCTGCATTTTTTGGTTGGAATGTTAATCTTCTTGAAAAAAAAAAAAAATATGTATCACTAGATACAAGATATCACTAAAAAACCCCAAGTTATTAGAATTGGCCCTTATGATGGCATGTTAGCAGAAAGTTCCTCAGAATAATTAATCTCTGTAACAGTTTGAGCTTGTCTCTCTTCTGAAATTATTATTAAAAACCATATGCAGAACTTAGATACTTAAATTTTAAGACAATTGTAAATTTCCATAGACATACTGAATTAGAAGATCATGAGGACTATAGAGTGTACTTTTTTTTACAGTTGTATTTCAGTGATGCACCATAGTATAGCTTCTTGTAACTTCATAACTGTACTGTTAAAGTATGTATTTTTTCAAGTTAAACTGAGAGTTTTCTTAAATTATTTGTGTTTGGAAGTTTAGCTCCAGTGATTTTTGTGTTTGTGTGCAGATTTACAGGATTTTTGCGGGATCTGTAAAGGAACTAAGGAGTTTATTTTTCTCCGGTAATTTTATTACTGTATTACATTGTATTAGGGATGCAGTATTTTATGACAGGCCATTCTTGTGAATGTGCTAGTTCTGGTCTTTGGGAATAACAAAATTGTGAACATCAGACTATAAAAGTTTAAAGTGCAGTTTTAGTAGTTATTTAACTTGCATTGAACTGCTCATGATGGCAGAAATATATTTTCTGGTTGTCATTTTTTAATTTACAAAGAAAAGTATTTAAGGAACTAGGATTGTGGTCTTGCATAAATGTTTTCTGTATGAAATATGTCCATATCAGTATTTAGATTGCTTTCAAAAGATTAGAGAAAAAGAGGTAAATGATAGGATGTCAATTTTTAAAGATGGAGCTTGTATCAAAATGGTCCTTAAAACCTGTGTTTGCTTTCTGTCTTGGTACATATTCAGTATCAGCAAACTGGCTTCAAACTATACTTTTTTCCAGAAAGACTGAAGAATGCTTGTTGTAAACCTTTACATCATAAAAAGAAAGCAGAGTTAAATGGGAAATACAGTCTCAATGGTCAAAAGGCTGAAAACAATATAATTGCTGGAAGCTTAGTATTAGTGGGTACTTCACAGAAGGAAAAAAAATTGGTGAATTTTATGACAAAGCTAAATTTCTTGTGCAGGTTGTTGAATTTGTTACATAATGCATTACATTAAATAAAAATTACAAGACCTCTTGAAGACCAGTAGTTTAAAAAGCACCCCAGAAACTATTAGAACTGAGCTATGCAGGAAAAAAAAAAAGTAATGTTTGATTTTTTTTTTCTTTTTTTTTTTTTTGAGTAGATGAAGCTTAGTCAATTTAAAGTTTGCAGTATGGCTATATAATACTTTCTGTACCTTTTCAAGTTGTATCTTGGGAAGCCACGTTTTGTTTTTTGGAGGCAGAGAAAAAAATTGGCTTTACTTTTGGTTTCTGCATAGCCAGCCTTGCTCTTATGTTTGTAATATTTAGAGGAGTTCAATAGGGGGCCCTTGGTGCTTTGATCTAGTGCCATGGTGCAGTTTAATGAGAGAGGGGTTTTCGATATTGTCTGCAATATCGCAAATTCTGCCAGCTCTGTCTTAAATAAGAAAATGCAAGATTTACACCTTGGAAACCTTCTCATATTTCTGGGCGCTCTTTCTGTTTGAAACAGGTAATTACAAAAACCTCCAGATCAATTTTTGTAAAGGGGCACCCTGATGGGTGCCATGACTGAAGTGTGACATGAGCCTTTTCCAATACAATGGGTGGCCTAACATTCCTCGGGAAGGCCAAGCTCATTAAATATTCTCTTCTTTTTTTCCACCCTCTCCCCCTCTTCATGCACTTAGCTTGAGTTGTGCTAAGTCTGAGGTTTCTTCACTGAGGACTTAGGAAAATTGCATAGAGTTCTCAGATTGAATTTTTTATGTGTATGACTTCATGATGGCATTAGCATGTGCTTTGATCCATGTGTGAATGGCACTGGGTCGGCTCTTATTGCCATATCCAGATGGTGTTACAGGGAACAAACAGTTGTGTTTTAGGATTTCTCAATAGACTGTCTAGACTGGTCTTGCAGCAGACAGATACAGCCACCCATCAAATTAGCGTTTGTCAGATTTATGGTAATGGTTCACCAAAGCCTTCCTGTCATTGACATTAAGATTTACGCCTCCAAAGTTATTTTGTCTTCCGCAGAGTGTAAAGTCTGATCGTGTGTGTGTGTGTGATTATCTACATGTAGATGTATATTTGCATATATAAATTTTTAACTAAAGGGGAGGAAAGCAACTGAAGAGAAGTAATTGCTATGGTATGAGGCAGAATTTTTTTAAGTTTTTTTTTTTTTTTTTTTTTTTTAAGAGGCTGATTCCTACAGCTGGATTGATTAGGGAAGCTTTCCCTTGCCCATCCATCCCCTCCCTTCAAATGATAATATGGATGTTCTGTTCCAGTCAGTGTCTCCCATATGCCCTCTTTGGAAAGAAAAACATGTATGTGTATTACTGTGGCTAGATTTTGGACTTTCATGTTACACTGGAGTAATATGAGCTGCTCTCTGTACGCAGTGGGAATAACCTTTTGACAGGCAGTATGTCCATTCTCAGTGGAAATGTTTTTCCAAGTCTGGCCAGGGCTCCTTTGATCGTGCCACCTCAAATGTAGGGGTCATAGCTACTATGCAATGTAAGAACCACTGACAGTTGACCAGGGGAGAGAAGATTTTGAGGAGACCGTATTTAAAATAAGCCGAATGTCGTGGGGTTTGAGGTGTCTTTTTGTTTTTATTTTTTTTTAGGGCATCAGTAATTTGTGTTGCAGTGGGAATGCTAAGCAGGAGTGTTGGGGAAATTTTAAATTAACCTGGACATGCTGGTACACTTGGTGGAAACAAGAGGTGGTGTAAATTTCAAACAGCTAAATTGCAGTGGTGAGCTTTGGGCTTGAACATGCTGGAGCATGTTTTGAAAATGTTTTCTGTTATAAGGATATTTCAAGAATAGCAAAGGGAGTAATGGGATGATGAAAAGATCCAGATGTTACAGTAAACTGTATATTTGGGGAATGCTAACACTTAACGAAGAAACAATTTTACAAAATACTTGAATTAATTTGCAAGTCTGTCTGTGGTATGTGCTTTGGAAAGTCTCTCCCCCCTGTTTGCTACGAATAATTATTATTAATTGTCAATAAGAACAAGAATTAGATTAAATATAATGTCATTTTATAGACAGTTTTGTTCTCTGCTCTTACTACTTTTCATGCTTTTGAAGGAGCTTTGTGACATTGGAAGAAAGTAAATATATCTGGTAAATATGTAAATAAAAAGTAAATATTAATTCACAAGAATCAGATCCAGGAAGTCAAAGCTGGTTCTGCAGCAAGCAGTTTGCTGTTCCCGCAAAATATGCATGTGGTCCCTGTGTGCTGTTTAGGGGGCTCACATCCTCTCTGCTACGCAGCAGCAGTGTACCACTGAGTCTTGGAAAAGGCAGCTAGTTTATTCTTTGCAAATCCATGGTCAGAGATTGTGATGGTGTAATCTTTGTTTATTGGGTAGATTTCTGTGATTTGTGTGTTTTGAACATGTTTGACTGTTATACAACTTTACTCTGTGCAAGTTCTTTAGTGAAAAGAATATAAGATATCAGAGAAACAAATCTTGAACAGCAGAATAAGAATGCTTCTCCACATAAAGGAAAAGGCATAGAATTGTTCCTTTTTTTTTTTTTTCCCCCTTTTTTTTTTTTTGGACTGATAGTTTATCGAACTTTTTCTCCATATTGTATCTTTCCATGTCTCAGTGGCAACATTATTTTCTGACTGTCTTTAAGTACAACAAAAGAAACACTTCTGGTTTTGATTTTTTTCCTGTGCTCCAATTTTATCAAAAAAGCATATTTTGCATTGAGATATTTTAATTAGTCAGTTAATTTTACATATAAACTTCAAATTAGCTAATATTAATGCAGCATTTAAACAGCTGAGTAAGTATTTTAGCTTCAGTATAGTTTTATTCTGGTTTTAACTGGATGTTGCGAAACAGCTACTTACATACAATAAATACAGGTGGTATTTTTTTGTCAAGATTCTAGAGTTATACTTGGTTATTTTTTATCCCTTGCTTATGGTGCATTAGAAAATCTTACCAAGCCTTGGAAGCTTTAGATGGGATATTTTTCTTTGAAGTTTAAGAATTGAGATTTTTCTTTTAACATACTTCTGGTTTTATTTTGATATGGTGAGAACTTGGGATGAAATCTTACTTCATGCTGTCTTAACTTGTCTCAATCAACTAAAAGATTTTACATGGACAGTTTAAATTTTCAAGAATTGTTACTTCTACAGCAAGACAGTAGAGCATTTATATAAGTATCACTCACTTTAATGAATGTGGCTTACTGATTTGAACATAATTTTGTTGCTTTTTGGAAGTGAATTTTCCAGAGATGGGCTGAAAGGTGCACGTTACTTTGATGTGTTTTGGTTCCCCTCCCTGCCCCCAAGGTCTCACTTTTTGGGGCAGCCTAAACTTACAAAAAAAGTAACAGAGGGGCTAATAACAAAACATTTGTGCTAGCCAGGTTCCTAGCAGGATGGTGTGTATTGCTGGCTGAACTCACACGGGTGGCTGAGGTAGGTGTGTTACAAAGTGTTGTCAGTTCTGAGAGACAAAGACCCCTGGTGCCATAGCGAAGGACATTCTGCTCTGAGGGCACATGTGTGGAGTCAGAGGAGGAGAGCTGAGGAGCTGCTGGTTGGCGGTGCCGAGCACTGCGATCGTAATGGCCAGCGATGCTCCCTTCTACTAGATGGCTCTAGAAGGAGGTGGCCCACTAGTGTTACCTAACTCTGAAGACGTGCAAGCAGCGAGATTTAGAACTTTTTGTTGGGTTTTGTGCTTGGCTGTGTCACTGTCCTTTTTGGGTTTTTTTTTTGAAGGAGATTTTGTTGACAGGTGATTAAATAGGAAAGAAGGTGCTGCCATCTCCCCTTTCCTCTGAAAGCGGGGAGAGAGAAGTGGGAGTGGGGAGGAAACAGATTATGGCAACTGGTGTGCGAGGCATGGAGGCAGAGGAGTGGACTAAGTGATGAAAAGCAGGTGAGCAGCTGAGAGAGGGGCCTGATTTTTGAGAATAAATTGAGATCAGCCTGTCCCTGCCAGCCCAAAGGCACTAGTGGTACCTGCAGCTTGCCTGCCCTGATGGCAGAGCTGGGGCACTCTACTGCTGGGCACTGGCTGGGCCACCACTGCCCAGGCCCCAGGTCCATCCCCCACACCCCAGTGCAGCCTCAGGTTCCTGTCCCTGCCCCTCGCTGCCTGCCTCTGTTCAGACCTCGAGGAAAATAGGGTGAGGGGGAGAGGGGAGCTCCTTGAGCTGAGCTTGCATCAGAAGAGAAGCCCTTTAGAGCCATGGCCTAATTCCCTTGTCAGCGCATGCAGCCCTCACACCTAAATTTATGAGTGTTTTAAATCCCAGCTAGCTGGCCCAGCTGGGAATATAAACTAGACCTCAGGTATTGTTTTAACTGTCTGGCAACCTGCCCACCACGCAAATGAGGATACTGAATAGATCTGGCAGTCCTTCAGAGCTGTCCTACAGTTCTCCCAGAAGCACAGGCAGATACTTCACGATTCCTTTCCAGTTAATGTGGGAGAAGGTTCTCTCCCCCTCCCGCTCCCCCCCCCCCCCCCCCCCTTACTGTGAAAACAAAGAAACAAGAAAAAAAAAAAAAGGAAAAACCAAACCCAAACCCTGTTGTGATACACCTCTAGAGATATTTTCACTGGTAGAGAAACAGTAACTTGGGCAGTGGCTGCTCGCCCTGTGACTAAGCCGATGCAGGTGCTTGGGTTTGAGCACTGGGCAAAAATGGCAGTGAATCAACATGCTTACAGTGGAGCGAGCAGTCTGTGGAAGTCTACTTATATTAATAAGCTGTTTGAGCTTTTTTGAGGGCCCTCCCCAGTGCTAGTAGCTTTGCAAGGGCACTCCCAGCTTACAAACTGTATTTGTTGGAAAATGTTGTCACTTAAGACTTGTGTAGATGAAAGATCAGAGAAGACCTCTGTAGACTTTGTGTTGCTTTCACAGGACAATTGAGGCTGGAAGGGATCTTGGAAGGTCTGTAGTCCATCCTTGTGGTCAAAGCAGGGTCAGCTTGAGGTCTGACTAGGTTGCTCAAGGCTTTATTCAGCTTAGTTTTGGTCTTGAAAACCAAATGGAAGAAACCATCAAAGATAAGGACTGCAGAGCCTCTCTGGGCACTGCTGGACTGTTCCCATGGGGAAAAAGTATTTTCTTATATCCAGTCAGGCTGGTTAAAAATAATCGGGCTTCAATTTGTCCATTGTTTCTTGTCTTCACTCCTTTTACAGCTGAAAGTATCTCTTCAGAAAGTTCCCAGGACATTTATCCGGATATCTCAATTGCTTTAGATTGTCTCAAAGATTATTCTGTGCTTGTACTGCTGTGGTCTTGGTAGATTTTATAAGTGAGATTTCTTTAGCAGAGGGTGCAAGTCAGACTGCAGTGTGATTTTTTTTTTTTTTTTTTTTTTTTTTTTTAAAGAGTTGGCACATTCAGTATGCCTACATGTAGTATACGTACAAAATAAATTTGAACAAATAGAAATTTGTACTTTTGGCAATATTGTCGTCTGAAACATAAGGAAAAAATGTGACGCCTGATGCATTTGCATTAACAAATGCCTCTTCAGAAAGCAGGAAATCAGAGTGGCTTTGTAAGTAACAAAGGGAAATGGAATTTTTTTTTTTTTTTTTTTTTTAAATATGCTCATGCATTTAGGGCTCGGAGTTGAGAAACTGACTGATTTTAATTTCACATAGGAAACTTAGGGCATCGACAAAGACATTAAAAAGCCAACAGAACCAGAAGACAGCAACATGTTAACATGCTACTATAGCTACTACTCATGTGCTACTACATATCAGGGCAACCTGAAATTCATTTTAAGATAATCAGCTGTTTGAAAATAGATATCTTAATTTTTTCTGTTCTCCAGCTAGATTTTTCTTCAATGGCTATCAAGTAGGTATGTGGTGGTTTTTAGCTCTGTGCCTAGATTTCTCTTTTTGTTTCCTTATGGCTTTTTGATGGTAAGTACATGCTGAGCTACAGTCTATTCTATGCACAAGTTGCAGCTTAATTAAAATTGATTTAATAACAGTTTAGGTAAGTAAGCATTAACAAGTGTGTAAAGATTCACAGAGTTAAATTAGGCTACCTTGCATGGTGCTGTATGTAATATACGGGAGCAGTAAGAATCCACTTCTCAATTCATGTTTGCTTGCTTTTTGTGCGTTATCTGGAAGGGCCGAAGTATCACTTGTTTGTGTGTAGCTCCAGATTGTCACTTGAGCTGTCTAGGGCCTGCTATGGCTGTGTAAGGTACATCACTTGTTTCATTTTAAGTCAGAAAACCCCCACTTTTGAAATGGGACAATGTTACGTTCTTGTCCTCTGCTGGGTCCGGAGGCTTTTGCTGTATTGCACAGGATCTGCAATGATTGCTTTCTAAAGCCCATGCCTCAGGTAGTTATTTTTCTGCAGTGGTACAATAGCATTCTTGATCTGCAGAGCTGCATATGAATAGCCAGTATTAAAAATACAGCATCAAGGCCAAAAAATATTTTTTAATACAAGACTCGACTAACAAAAAGTACTGTTTACTGAAGTGAGTAGCTTCTTTAATAGAAGAGAAAACCAGGAGTAGCTGCAACAGGGAATACATGGGGAATCTAAATTATGGAATGGTCTCTGCCTTGATTGATCTACTTATTTATTTTACCTCTGTTGTATTAACTACTTTCCAACTGGTAAACCACAGAATTGGGTAAAAGAAATCTGTCACCTCTTTTTTGGGCCTCCCCTGCTCTTACTTCTATGTAAAGCAGCATTTGTGTTTTTCATAAGCTTTCCATGCAACGCCTTAAATACCATTTTTTGTTCAGACAAAAATGTTTCAGGCATACATGCTCAAAATACATGGTAATACAATATGAGTGCCTACTGAAACTCAGTATAGTGTTCCGAGATGGTGCTTTCCAATTTTCTCTTTGTAGGCATTGAAACTGTTCCTGTAATCACAATGCTATCGCAAAGGAAACTTTGCTGAACTAGTAATTGCTTTGCGGTAGAGACACCACCACAAGTATTTCGCTGCTGAAGTCAGCTGCTGTGGAAATGAGCCTCCCTCCCCTGATTTGGCCCATACGGATGATCTCTCAACTGCCATCATCACAGACGTTCACAGGGAAAGGATCCACTCCCACTCATTAGCATGAAATCAAGCACCAGATCTTGGAAGGAATCTGGTAACAGACCAGCAGGCGGGTGAGCCATCTCCACGCGCCGTTCACAGGGCAGGCTGCCTGCTGATTCCATTGAAACACCTCATCCCTGGGGTGTAGCGCTTGGTGATACTCAGCCTAGGGGAGATGAACACATGGATAACTATGCTTGAATCCACATTCCTGGAGAAGGGGTGCAGTCTCCTGGACCGCCAAAGATAGTCAGAGTTTTTAGCTACTGTTACTATGTAAGCATCCAGGAGTACTACAAATAGTTCCCAATTAAAAAACCAAACCAAATCACTCCTCCACTTTTCAGGGTGTGGCAGTCCTTTCAGTAGTCTGATTTGGAAGCTGAAGCCTACCAGTGTCAAAAATTGGCAATTGCAAAAGAAAAAAAAAAAGATATTCCCCCCCTCAAACAACAAACAAGCAACCCCCCCTGAAAGAATGAGGCTACGTCATAGGTACGGTTCCTTCTTCTTCCTACATTGGTTTTGGTGGGCCCCATGTACACGTAGCATGTGTTGATACTGAAAATGAAAACTCTCAATTTACTATGCAGTAGAGCTGAACATGGCATGATGAGTCTGTAGGGTAAGCACAAAAGGGGAATAGCAGCATTTTAGTATTGAAACGTGTTTCTTTTGGTGTTTGGATGGAAACATTGACTGAATACGCATTAAGCGTATTAAGCACAGTTTCCTCTGTTATTAGGCTATATAAAAGTACAGAAAAAACAGTTGGAACTTGCTTCAGTGTTCTCAAATATCTTCCTACAGACTTATGAATTAAAAATTCTGTAATAAGAAATTATTTGAATATTGGCTCAGCTGGTAAAGGGAAAAGTATAATCACTAGACGGTGTGTGAAAAGCCACTGAAATACTACAGGATACTTCAGTGTTGAACATCTCTAAAAATTCTAGACGCTCAAGTTTCTGAGTGAAACTTTGCTGCAAGTCCCAAGTTCCACATGATGAGAACGGGCAAAGTTGCGTGCCGGTCCACTCATGTCATGAAGAATACCCAAGCCAGTGAGTATGAAATATATGGATGACATTTCTGCCATATAGCATATGGCATTGGATCATTGTCAGTATTTTTTATAGGGGGAAACATGGTTTGAAAAGTGTAACCTGAGATTGCTCCCTGTGATAGAACAGAAAATAGAAGATTTTGCTCGCTCATTTTTGAAATCTTCTCATCTCTTGTCTGTATCAGAAGAGGAGGATTCTGCAGTGTTAATTAGAGCAGTATTTTTTTTTTTCCTATACATGAGCAATGGAGGAATCAAGAAAGTATAGGACTTATGCTTTCTTTGCCAATATTTGTTTTTGGTCTTAATTTATAATGGCAAAAATGATGACATCAAATTCTTTAAAAACAAATCCGTGCAATCTGTTTTTTGTTTTCACTGTCCTAAGATACCAGCGATGAAGTCTGTTTTTAATAAGTACCTAATGAGCCACTGAAATAGCTCTGGTTGCTGAGATTCTTTCTGGGAAGATTGATTAAATTCTTCTATGTACTAAGTAACAAAGTAGATCTAGAGTGCAACCAACACAGGAAACATTACGAGCTAATCAGCCTTCCACTCATGAAGGTTCTTACACTGAAACTAATTAATATTGCAGAAATTCGGAATGCAGAATAGGACTGGTATGACTTTTCAAATATAGTTGGAATTTGTAGAATGGTAAGCGTTAGCGATCTTGCTTGTTTTTTAACCCTGCTGTGACTGGCAAAGTGTTTCTTTTAAACTTTTCTGGAGTTCTTACTCTGCTGGCCAGAGATCCAAAGTACACAGGCCAAGCATATGGAGACAGTCTTACACTGCTTTAGAAGGAATAATAGTTTCAAGTTAAGATCAAAAGAATGTCCGATATATGTAACATGTCACGAGGTCTAATTTACCTTAAGTAAATACCATGTATATAACATTGTCCTTCACTTGGTATGTTAGTGATGCAAAGGAGTTAAGAGTTTAGATTTTGTCTAAGCCACATGGTAGTGTTAATTCTTGTTAAAATAAGTCATCCACAATAAGCACTTAAGGGAAATTCAAAGCTATTACAGCAGATGGCCTGCCAAAAATCTTAAGTCATTTATGACAGTCTAATAATGTTAAATTCTTTGAACATGTGTAAAAATGGGGAACCTTGCAGGTCTAATTCCTGAAAATGTGGGCAGCACAGAATTGTATGAGAACACTGATAAATGAGTTGCACTGCGAATTCACACAGTTCTTTGTTATGTGCAGTTTGATTTAATGGAGTGTTTAATTGTTGATAGAAGTTCAGCAGTTCCTCGAGGAAAGTATATGTTGTTGTTTACTCTTAATGAGATTCTGTGTGGCACCTGCAATGTAACATTTTTTTGTCACTGTTTTTGTCTCGTCAGGTACCTCCAAATTATTTTTAACCAGAAAATTATGAAAAGGACTTTGCTCTTCTAAAATGCCACATATGAACTGCTTTTCTTGTCTAAATGAAACAAGCATGATCATGTGCAGTACCGTAATGCTGCTTGTGTAGATCTTTTCAGTTTATTTTTACTACAGTTGATTTTTCACACAGTGTGACTTTTCTGATCCTTCTGAATCCACATAGCTTTAAAATTATGGAGTGAAGTCCAAGGCAGTTGCTTGATACGGTTAAATTTTGCTAAGATATTTATTCTTTTTCCCCATTTTCTGTACTGGTAGGTTCACTAAGGAAATTCTTAATTTCTTTCTTCAGTATTATTTCAACTAGAATTTGTGGTATATCAGGCTGTCCCTGAAGGATTTTCTTCTGTGTTTATCTGACACACAAGAAAAATTTTTCTAGGAAATACCGCTGAATAGTATGGTTGATTGGAGTAGAAAATATGTTGCTATTAGGCTGGAATGTACGGCTTAGCGGAAGAGAAAAGCAGTAGAAGGCAGGAAGAAGAATCACGATACATTTGTCATTAAAATACTTGAGTGTGCCTGGAAGTCCAAGTAGGTTTTAATGTTTTTACAATGGACTTCATATGTACACTAAGTGCAAAAATATTTACCTAGTTTCATACTGTTCAACACTGTGCTTATTGTTGTCAATGGGATTTTTCTAATATGAACATTTCCAAATCAATTTGTGGTCTCTTGGAACTTCATCGTATTTGTAGAAGATTATTTTTTCTAGGATTTTTATTGGGACAGGACTTAACTGTTTTTACCATTTAAGGCTGCATAATGTCCCCAGCTGAAAAATCTTCAAACATTTAGACTACAGCTTGATAGTTCATTTTGATTCCTGTTTCTGGACAAGAGTCAAATATGAGACTTCTAAGCTCGGTTGTGTCCTCTTGCAATAAACTACTTGAAATTATTGTAGTGTCCTTGTACTAGATGGACTTTACAATCATATTCTCATTGTTTTTGTTGTCTTTAAGAAGAAAACTACCACTCAAATTTGCATCTAGTCATTTTTTTTAGACCATGTTTTATGCTCAAGGACTCTTTTCTTTTGAACTGCCTGTAGGTTGAATCAGTCCCAAAACCAAATTCCAAGTCAGAACAAATTAATAAAAAAATGCCCTGTAATTACTACTTCTCTTTAGTGTGTGGAACTTAGCAGTCTTTCCTGCTTTACACACATTGCACTGTGGTTTGGATCACATTGGACTTCAGTGGTATTTCACTAGCAGTAATACATTAATAACAACATAGTTTTTCCCCTTCCTGCTAGTATTATTAGGTCTTTTTTTCAGCTCTTTGGCTGAATTTTACTGCTCAGGCTGACATTATCCTCAACTTTGTGAGGTTAGCTGCATTTAAAAATAGGCTTAATAAAATTTCCTGGGTTGTTTCTAAGAATAAAGTTAAAAAATAACCCAAGTCACTGCTAGTTTGTCAGTTTAAAAACTTCGGAAATCACAGTTTGCCTCATAGTAATCGAAGGGCTTTCAGTATTCTTTAGGAAAATGCATTTAGATTTGTGAACTTGAGACAGCATATGCTCACTAGAATTTTGTATGTTTTGCTACATCTTTAACTGTCTGCCTGGGTATTCTATTCTTTTCCATCAAAATATCTCTGGGTTTAGATAGTGCACTTAATTGCTTAAAAGATATGAGTTTTTTTAGTTTCTGGTGGTAAGGAACTTGGAAAACTTAATACGAAAGCGGTAGCTGTTAACAAATTTTCAGATTTGAGCAGCACAGTTAATAGTGGCAGAAGAATTTCTGCTTCATCAGTCTGCCTAACTGGATGAGACTTGAGGAATGGTCAGGCTTATGCTTTTTTTATATGTTGCTCCATATTTTTTAGTTTGATTTCCTTGACATTCATCAGTTGAGGATGGTGACCTGACCCAATTTGCAGTTGCTCATCTGTTGCAGGAGACGTAGGGACTCATAATTTACATTGGGCACCAGAAATGTTGCCTCTTGCTGTTTGCAGTTCTCTGGCATGTTTTTCTCATTTGTATAGACTTCATAAACTGCTTGTATGAAAAAGAGTAGAAAATGTTCATTTGCAGTAACTACTTCAAATTCTAATCTTTCTGCTCTTGACCTGCAGACCTGGAAGTGACTGAGGTCTTGGAGGATCTTCTCTTTTTTAATTCCTTCAGTTCAGTATCTTTCCAGAAAGTCCTGTCTGCTTCCTGCTCACCTGTGCAAGTCCAAGGAGGTTTTATGTAGAGCTCATGCCTCACTACCAACTATTATTCTATGTGGAGTTTAGGGCAGAGTTTTTGCTTCCTACTGTTCTGCAGAAGTAGTGTTTTGATCGATAGTACTACACCACCACACCAGCACCTTGTTCTTGTCTCTCCTCTGCAAATCTACCACGTGAAGGTTCATCTACATGCATGGTGATTCCACCTAGGTGTGAGATAAGGATCTTGTGCAGCACACTAGGACATGAAGGTTGAATGTCTCTTAATTTCATCTGTGTTTATGGTAAAACAGTTGTTCTGAAATACTTTTTTTCATCAAATGTCTCTGTTTCCCAGCTTTTACAGATCACCATCTCTTCCCGATGAAGCATTGATCTCTAAGGCATAATTTGTGATTGCATGCTTTTGTAGCAATAAACTTGCTAACAAGAGCTTAAGAATTTCTTGCAAGGATAAGGAAATGTGAACATTTACACGTTTCTTCAGATAAAGAGGACTGTATTATTATTACTTAGGAAAGTAAAATACTTTAGCTTTTTCAGTTACTGTGGTCTTTATTTGACAGGTTTTAGTGCAGTTCATTTCTTCTTAAATCCTACACTTCGTAATTTTATTACTCAATAACATAACCAAACTGTGCTGCACTCCCTAATCCTTGTATAAAATGATATGATAGATCCTGTGCCTTATCGTATCTTTTAATTATTATAAATTGCTTTGGAGAAATACTTGTGAGCTATGAGTGCTTACTTTTCAGTGAAAAATCTATGTGGCACAAGAAGAACTCCATGTATCTCTTCTCGTACTCTATACATTCCTTTGCTTCGAAAATACTGATCTAATGATATGTATGTAATAGGCAGTTACTGAAGTTTCACTGTAAAAGTCGTTTCCTTATCATACCTTTACCTTACAAAATCCTAGCTTCCAGTTCTTTATTACAATTCTCTAATAATCTGTCTGTCCTTAGGGAAGCGAATGTAAAAAATTAAAAATACTTTCCGCAAAAAGGTTGAGCAAAAGCCAATGCTCTGTTTGCTTTTACAGCTAATCATATGTCTTAGTCTCTAAAAGATAGCTGCCTCCCATTTCTCAAGCCTGTTTTTATTCGTTTTCTCATTCTGAATTATGCCACCAATTCCAGATTGCTTATGTTTCTCGGATAGACTCTCATCATTATGGCAATTCTCCCTGGTCCTCAGTGAAATTTTCTCTCTAGCCAGCAAAAGGAGGAGCTTTCTCAGCTTGGTGAGATTTATGCTGATTTAGAATAAATGGTCAAAAATTTTGTTCCAGTAAGAAGTCAGTTCTTACTGAGGTGTCTGCAGCCTCCTTAGAACAAGTATTAAATCTCTCACAGCTGTGTGTTAAAGCAGGTGAGGGACTGAGCACCCCAGAGCTGTGCTCAGTTACCTGAATAGCATGTTGAGTTTATTTCTGCTCGGATTTATGATTGCATTTCATCAACATAAGGTATATTCTTAAGTAACAACTTGTTGCATTTTTAACTTAACAGAATTTTTATGGAACTATTGTGTAATATTATCTGAAAAAAAACAGACACCCAGCACGCTGTCAGCAAAAGCAGTAACGTTGGGAAAGGGATGGCACAGGAAGGTTTCAGGCTGAGGGCTTTTGCTCCCTTTAAAAGTGTGTGTTTGCTGGAGCTGCCTGGATGCTGCACCTACTCAAAGGAGAAGAATTTGTATCCCCTCAAAAGGTTTTCAACAGCTCTGAGACTAAAAGTGGATCTTCCCCACTAAAAAAAATATAATCTGGTATAGTGATACCTTCCTGTGGTTTGAAGTATTTCATACCCCTTGACTGATTAAAAAGTGGTTGTAGTTTCACTAGGAGAAACTTCTTGCTTTGGGCTGTCTACACTGCAGAGAAGGCATGCTGACATACTTGGAGTAGGCATAGCTGTATGGCAGGCTGTTTTGTTAGCAAGGCCACAATAATCCGTGTTATCAAAAAAATAAAGCTTGTGCTTTCCAGCTCTCCTTTTCCCAAAAAACATTAAAATTCAGCTGTGGGTTTTCAAAGGCAGCTTAACCTCCGTCCAGAGTTTATCTACAAAGTATTCTTTACCTTTTCTCCCTCCTCCCCATCTAACTCAAGTAGATGCATAGGTATTGTTCAATATTTATTAAAAAAAGTCGTGCTTGAACAGGTTAGTGTGGTAGTTGTGTGGGGTTTTGTGTTTTATTTTGTTTGGCTGGTTTTGTTGGCTTATGTTTTTTTTTTTTTAATAGTGCAAGCATACGAAAACAGGTTATATCTGTAGTTGACCCATTGCTCTGTATCATCCGTTCCCTTCCCTGTCAGCTACGAATCCCCATCTCAATTTGAGTTGTGTTCCCCAAACATTCAAGGACTAGAAGCAGAGCACCTGTTGGGTTTCTCTTCCAGACAGTTTACAGGCTGTGTAATCCTTGATCCATGCTTTCTCAGCAGTGACAAATTTGACAGTTCTGATTTTACAATGCTAGATAAACAAAATAGCCAATAGAATCATCGTAAACAAACAGAATGGTGACAGCTGAGAAACTCGGTGGTAGATATACATATACAGTCAGGAAAAAAAGTCAAACTTTCAACTGGAGAGAGAAGAAACACAAAATCCCTGTGTTGGAGCATGAGATGTTTTCAATGGCTGAAGTTTCTCAAAGCTAACTCATTAAGAGTTTGATTGAGGCAAAAACTATTTTACATTCAAAGAGGCTCTCATTGATTAAAACTTGAAGAATTTTTAATGGTACTTGAGATTCATATGCCTTCCTCTAATTGTATATTTTGGATTAATTTTTTTGTGTGGGTCGGTCTTGTGTTTCCTCCCACAGTAGTAATGTGCTGTGCTAGCCAAGTAAAACTCTTATGCTATATAAGGGGGAAGAGAGGTTCCTGTGTGTGTTACTACATATTTCATATTCCCTAGGTCTTTTGGTCAAAATAGATATCCTCTTAGAGGTTCTTATTTTTTTTAAGTACAGCATACTGGGAAAGTCAAATGATGAGGGCACGCAAGAGCGAAATCATTCATAGGGAGCCTAATGAATAAGAAAAGCCCATAGTGTGCAACTATATAGTGCTTCAAATTCAACACTGGAGATTGATAACACCATGAACTGGTAATAGAGCACAACCGTTAGCTCTCCTATTTGTGTGTCCGCCAATGCTGGTATACTTCTTACTCCATTTTCTAGTGTTGGAAGGCAGTCTAGTCTTCAGTGTTCCAGGCAGAAGAATTATTTGGCCAGAAGACCTGCGCTGCCTGCAAAATCCAGCTATCCTTGTTTTTCTGTCCATCTGCTACTTTTATGTAAATCCTCCCATTGCTTTTTGTTAGATTGTGTGCACACTAGTAATGCTTTTCACCCTTATATTTAAATGTTAACTGCATAGACTCTTTCTATTTTAGTAACTTTTTTTTTTTCCATCAGTCTCTACTGATATCTTCTTTCCCTTGCCTCCTGATAATTTCAGAGCAACCAAATGTTCATTGGTTTGCTGTCTTCTTGGTTGAGTGATGCCTAAATTTGCTATAGTGTGCTTCTTGTATTGTATGAGCAAAGAGAGAATTATTAGCTGGGACCCCTGAGCAGGTAGGCTTAAAAGTGACAGTTGAAACTGTACTTTCCTTTTTAATGTACCATCACACTATCATAATTTTCTTTAATTTTGCTCTATGGTATTTGGCAAAATAATTCTAAAATTCTTCTAAGTTTTTCATTTGTCAGTGGGTGCTTCTGTCCTGTTTTTGTTGGGTTTTGTTTGTACAGATTTTACTTTGACTGATACTCATAATCTTTTTGTACTTACTATTCTACCTCAGCTGTGAACATGTTCAGTAAGACTGGACTTTATAGAAAATAGTCTGGTCTGCTGTCCTCAGAGATTTCTCCTCTTTTCTCTCAGATTTTATGGCAAATGTTAGTTTTGAAATCTTTCATAAGAAAGAACAAGACATATCCTGGGGCTTAATCTCAGAGGAAATGTTGCCTTAAGTAAAAATTAGACACTTCTTTTTCCCTCAGAACATACTTGGAGTTTCTCTAGGTTCCTTTGCTTTTTGATGCTCAGACATGCACACAGCCCAGGAGCTGTTTGCTTTTAGTTACAATTGTGATGCCCAACAGCGTCGAAAGCAAGGGCTGAAGCTGGGTGGAAAAAATTGTCTGGAGTTTTTCTGTGGAAGAATTCAGATCTTGTTACTTATCTCAGGGATGTGTTAACTGGTATAATCTGAAAACCCCTTGAGATCTTCTGGCTATCAGTGCATGAGGGCACGCTCCTCTTGTTTGCCGTACTTGGCCATTTCTTGTGCTTTTTCCAAATATATTTGAAATTAATTTGTCTGTATTTATTTTAACTTAACTGAACGTTTTTGAGACCCTTTTTTCTGCAAGTTACAGTAGGATTTATGTAGTAATCTCACTTCACACTTGGTGATGGGTTTTACTCTCCTAGTGTACTTTGAATTTGCCTAGCAATTTCACAAGTAGGACTGCAAATAGGACTGCATCAGGAGCTTTTCTTCTTCTTTTCTGTTTTAAAGCATGGAATGCAATGTAAGTCTTCATTTACTTTCCTCTTCATCTAGTGTACATTCTGGATATATGCTTCAGGTGTAACGGAAGCATTTCTCTAATTTTGTTTCTTTGAGGTTCTTTGACCGATTTGGGCATGAAATTTGGATATATCACTGTACTGTTTCCGTAAATCTTTTTTTGGGGTTATTATAAAAGTAATACTAGGTGTGCCATGTATACCAAATATTGATGTCCAGGGTCTTGTGTACCAAAGATTTTTCAGGGAGAAGAAAGTAAGTGTGCTATTGGATTTAGGTGACCTGTAGTCAACTTTAATTAGAAAAATCAAAGAACACCAAGTGGTCTATATGCTTTTCTTCCTGATTTTCTGATCCCATGTGGGCTTATAGAACACAAGTAATTATTCATGCTATGCTGAACAATAGAACAGTGTTCTGTAACCCACCTTCTAACACACATGTATCATGGAAAAGCTTTTTTTGATTTGGCTCAGGAACTGTAAAGGGATAACTTTAACAAGCCTGAAAGCTCTTATGTTTGGGGTGGTTGGTGGTTGGTTGGTTTTTTTTTCCTGAGGGGGGTGTGGGGTGTGTGGATATTAAAAAAAAATTTTAAAAATCTCTATACATCTTTCATCCTTACTAGAAATGAAGTGACAGGAGGTGCCACATCCTTAACTTTTGCACTTTGGTGCTGCTGCTGCTGCCTTTTTTCCTGATATTTCCAATGATTCTTTGGGCTTTCTTAGTATGGTTGTATTTCCTTAGGTTGGGAAACAAACTGTTTGCAAAGGCTTTCGTTCATCTTTTTTCTTGCCCTTGTCTCTTGCTGTTGAATGTGAATGGACTGATGGGTTGAAAGAGGTGACTTGCTCTTGTGCAGCAAAATAAATAGAAAGCAAACTGTCAGAGAAGAAACAACTTGAGCAATAATTCTGCACTTGATGAAACCTTGAAGTGCCCGACAACCCCCTTGGAGCTTGATTTGACACTGCAGTGAAGTGAGTGAGTGATTGTCTTCTCCTGTTCAGAGTAGCACCTGGGCATATGTTTAACTGTTTTGCTGATTCAGCATTGGCTTATCATAGCCATGTGCTATTTTATTTTATGTAGGCTTTTAAATTATACTACTGCAGTGAAATCTGAGTACATCCAGAACTTGATAATTGTTTTTCTTCATAGTTTCTTCAAGCACAGTGTGAATGAAGAGTCATAATTTGGTTTTGCTCTTTTTTCATTTATAGGGACTGTGCAAGAGATTAAGGACAGAGAGGCTTATTTTCCATTTTGAACATGAGGTTTTGTGATTTGCTTTGGCTGATGGTAGGGAAAGGACTTGTGTTGCCTTACAGCTTCTTCCAGGGAAGTTATGTTTTTGACTGCATTTATTGAATTTTTGTGGTTCCTGAAGCCCTGAACTTCTCGGTGAAGCCTTCACCCCAGAGCAGTCCCTCTCATATCAGATAAAACAAATGATCTCCTGCCTTCTTCCCAGTTGTTATACAAACAAACATAATGTCCTTCATCCTTGTGCAATGTTGCAGCCAGCAGTTTTGACCATCATAAATGGAGTTGAAACCTTTATTTTATTCTTGAGATAGTGAAGATTTTCTTTTCTTGAGAAATCCCAAAGTTGTTCTGGATTTTGGACAGGATTCAACCCACTGTGACTGTATTATCATCACTCAAAAGAAGAATGCGTCGTGACCATGAAGTCTTTTGAAGTGATATGCTTTGAACAGCAGTGTCATATCTCGCTTGCCAGAAGTCAGCCAGTTCTTTCTACTTGACCTTATTTCCTCCAAGCCTTCTCCGCCGGTAGTGGAGTTGTCAAATATGTTGAAGAATGAATAGGGCTGTGTCATTTGTCTGGTTTTGGTACTTGAGCCTGTGTCTTATGCCTTGTTCAGTGTAGTGATCATGCACTGGTGGAGTTTGCAGTCCTGAGGGATACCGGTCAGGCGAAGAGTAAAGTCAGGACCCTGAATTTTAGGAAAGCAAACTTCCAGCTGTTCAAGGAATTCGTCAATAGGACCCCCTGGGGAGCTGCCCTCAGGGACAAGGGAACAGAACAGAGCTGGCAGATCTTCAAGGATGCTTTCCATAGACCACAAGAGCTCTTGATCCCCAGGTGTAAGAAAACAGGAAAGGAGAGCAAGAGACCCGTATGGCTGAATCAAGACCTGCTGGTCAAACTAAAGGGCAAGAAAGAGATGCACAGGCAGTGGAAGCAGGAACAGGTATCCTGGGAAGAGTATAGGTATACTGCTTGGTTGTGTAGGGATGGGGTCAGGAAGGCCATGGCACAGCTGGAGCTGAACTTGGTAAGGGACACAAAAAATAAGAAGGGCAAGGAGAAGGCTGAGGTATTTAACAACTTTTTTTCCTCAGGCTTCACTGGCGACCTCTCTCCCCACACCTCTTGAGTGGATGGACTACAAGGCAGGGAGTCAGGGGAAAAAGTCCTTCCCACTGTTAAAAAAGATCAGATTTGTGACCACCTGAGGAACATGAACATACAGAAGTCTATGGTACCTGACGAGAAGCATCCCGAAGTCCTGAGGGAATTGGCTGATGTAGTTGCCAAGCCACTCTCCGTGATATTTGAAAAGTTGTGGCAGTCAGGCAAAGACCCCGGTAACTGGAAAAAGGGAAACATTGCACACATTTTTAGAAAGGGTAGAAAGGAGGACCCTGGGACCTGCTGATCTGTCAGCCTCCCCTCTGTGCCTGGGAAGATCATTTAACAGATCCTCCTAGAAGCTATGCTAAGGCACATGGAAGACAGGGAGGTGATTCGAGACAGCCAGCATGGCTTCACCAAGGGCAAGTCCTGCTGACCAACCTCGTGGCCTTCTATGATAGAATGACTACACCAGTGTACAAGGGAAGAGCTATGATCTGGACTTTTGTAAGGCCTTTGACATCGTTCTCTCTAAATTGGAGAGATATGGATTTGATGGGTGGACTGTTCAGAGTGGATGAGGAATTGTTTGGATGGCCACATCCAGAGGGTAGTGTTCAATGGCTTAATGTCCAGATGGAGATTGGTGACAAGTGGTGTCCCTCAGGGGTCCATATTGAGACCAGTACTGTTGAATGTCTTAATCGCATAGTGGGACTGAGTGCACCGTCAGCAAGTTTGTGGATGACACCAAGCTGAGTGGTGAGGTTGACACACCTGAGAGAAGGGATGCCATCCAGAGGGACCTGGACAGGCTTGAGAAGTGGACCCATGTGAACCTCATGAGGTTCAACAAGGCCAAGTGCAGGGTCCTCCACTGGAGTCCAGGTAAACCCCAGTATCAAATACAGGCTGGGTGATGAAGGGATTGAGAGCAGCCCTGCTGAGAAGGAGTTGGGGGTAACAGTGGATGAAAAGCTGGACATGAACTGGCAATGTGCACTTGCAGCCCAGAAAGACATCAAAAGAACTGTGGCCATCAGGTCGAGGGAGGTGATTCTGCCCGTCTACTCTGCTCTGGTGAGGCCCCACCTGGAGTACTGAGTCCAGCTCTGGAGCCCTCAGCACAAGGAAAGACATGGACCAGTTGGAGCGAGTCCAGAGGAGGGCTGCAAAAATGACCAGAGGGCTGGAGCATCTCTCCTGTGAGGACAGGCTGAATGAATTGAGGGTTGTTCAGCCTGGAGAAGAGAAGGCTTCAGGGAGACCTTATTATGGACTTTCAATAGTTTAAGGGGGCTTGCAAGAAAGATGAGGACAGACTTTTTAGCAGGGCTTGTTGCAACAGGACAGGGGCTAATGGTTTTAAATAAAAGAGGGAAGATTTAGACAGGATATAAGGAAGAAGTTCTTTACTGTGAGTCTGGTGAAGCACTGGCACAGGTTGCCCAGAGAGGTGGTAGATGCGCCATCCCTGGAAACATTCAAGGTCAGGTTGGATGGGGCTCTGAGCAACCTGATCTAGTTGAAGGTGCCTCTGCTCACTGCAGGGGGTTGGACTAGATGACCTTTAAAGGACCCCTCCAACCCAAACTGTTCTATGATTCTGTGGTTCAGCTGGTGCACAGAGGGATGTTGAAAGTCAATTCAGGTGTGATTGTTCTTTTTGAGACTCTAGAAGCAAAGCTCCTCTGAAATATAGAGGAGTGTTTGGTAGGGGCTGGTGAATAATTTAACCAATGTATCCAAATGTGTTTCTTTCCTTAATGGTGTGAAGGGAGAATTTGAGATTCCTGCTCGAAACAATATGTTGCTATTATAGTGTCCTGTAACATCTATATAAGGTAGGACATCACCAGGCCTTTGTTTACTCTGTAAAACTGCCTCACTTAATTGAGAATTTTTTTCTTCTGTCTTATTTTATATCATTCTGTCTTTAATGTCATATACTGTTCTGTCTTCTTGCAGCACAGGCTGATATAAAATTGAAGACATGTAGGCACATGGAGAGGAAGAGTGCTTTTGGGTTCAACCAATGGGCTGACCACATGCTCATGAAGATTAGCCAGGTTAAACAACAAGATTACTTTATCCTGTGCAGGGAGCGGTGCAGTAGGTTCACAGGCCTTGAGCTGGGGTCCCTCTATTGGAGTTTGGATCGTTAGTCTATATTGGGATGGAGGAGCTTGAGTGTAGCGGTCACTGTTTAATGAGATTGTGGACTGTCAAAGAGGTGACTGGTCATGATTTTAGTATTTTATTCTGTGCTGGACATCAAGATGGCAGTGACTATGTGAGTATTCATTCATCTCTGTTGGCAGCCACAAAATGAAGATCAATCAGTTAGGTTTTGTCCTCATTACTGTTGTATAGAGGAAAAGGAATCTTATCAATCTGATGTTTTGAAAACAGAAGCAGTGTCACTGGTTATGTGTCTTAAAATTGGTATTTTTTTCCTCTTCCTCCCTTTTTTTGTAGTGCCTGTGCAGCAGTATGGAAACTGAAGAGTCTGCAGCTTTAGCTTACACGATCAAATGCATAGATTCTATTGTACTAATTTAACATTAAGGCATTCATACAGTTAAAATGTAGTTTACGTATCCCTTTTTTGCTCCTTGTCCTAGCTGTGTGTAATTCAATCAGGTGCCTTGAGGATTCTGTTATTTGCATTCAGTTATTCTGTTACTGTCCCCAGTTGTTCCCTATCCTTAGTATTGCAACTGTCTACCTTGTTTTTTTTCCCCCCACCTTTCACATTACTTCTTCAAGGTATGAGATTTCTTTGTGCTTCTGTGATCTCATAAAACATCAGAGCTATGGAGCCTGCTGTGTGTAAATTTGTCTTTTTTTAGCAATCTCCTTGAATTTTCATCAACAGCTTCAGATGATTAATCAGCCCTCTGGATATAAGTGTGTGCTGGGTACTAGAAGTCTGCTTGTTCAGATACCTTAATTGAAAAATAAAATTTAAAGGGAGACCATATACATAAGTATAAGCAAGAGGGGGAGGGGAGCAGAGTTATGGTTGAGCTTTCAGCCTTCATTCTGGATTTCAGGAGCTCTGAATGCTTCGTTTGTTAGCATTAATGTTGCACTAACTTTGGGTATTTCTGCATGAGACTGTGTGTGTTTAATCAACTAACCATGAAATCCCTTGCTTCTGTTTGTCCCTATTAAATAGTGGCAACAAAAGAAACAGACAGGAGATGGGTTCAGAACAAAGCAGAAATAATGGAGTATTTCACCCCAAAAAGGAGAGTGAAATGACAAGTACAATGCATAGGCAAAGACAGACTCAATGGCTGGAGGCAGTGTAACGTGTTGAAAGAGTAGTAATTCGGAGATGTTTGCTGCCCAGAGCTTCAATCTGTGATCTCTGGGTGGCACGTATACCAGAAATGTTTGGCCACCACTGCTATAGACACAATATTTAATGCTTTTCCTCCAAAAATTCTCTGTAGGGCTTTAAAGGGACACTGTCTAGGACTGTCAGCTCAAATACTGATCCACCTAAAATCACCTGGTTTGGATAGAAATCCCTAAGCAGGAGTAGGACCGGCTAAATTCTTCCTTTAGCTCTTGCGTGTGATTATACATGCACATAGAGCACGCTTGCACGTGTACAAGTAAAATGAAAGCAACAGTGGTGCTGAATTTTTGCAGTTTTCTGGAGACTGCAGCACCCAATTACTCCCAGTTTCCTGGATAATTACATCCTTTTTTTTCTGAAACTCGCTAAATGCATACATTTTTTTCAAGATACTGTATTGTTTTGTTATCAATACTTTAAAAATCTATGGGTTCATTCTAAAATAAATAAATAAACTGCCAACTCTCCCTGCCTGCATCTTTTTGCCTGCTGCTTATAGAATCATAGAATGGTTTGAGTTGGAAGGGACCTTAAAGGTCATCTAGTTCCAGCTCCCTGCCATGGGCAGGGACACCTTCTATTAGACCAGGGTGCTCAGAGCTCCATCCAACCTGGCCTTGAACACTTCCAGAGATGGGGCATCCACAGCTTCTTCAGTCAACCTGTTCCAGTGTTTCGCCACCCTCACATTCGCCTCTCATCCTGTTGCTGCACTCCCTGATAAAGAGTCCCTCCCCATCTTTCCTGCATGCCCCCTTTAATTACTGGAAGACTGCTATAAGGTCTCCCCAGAGCCTTCTCTCCTCCAGGCTGAACAAGCCCAACTCTCTCAGCCTGTCTCCATAGGAGACGTGCTCCAACCCTCTGATCATCTTCATGTCCCTCCTCTGGACTTGCTACAACTGGTCCATGTCCTTCTTATATGGGGGGCTCCAAAGTTGGATGCAGTGCTCCAGGTGGGGTCTCACAAGGTCAGGGTAGGGGGGCAGAATCACCTCCCTCAACCTGCTGGCCATGCTTCTGATTCAGCCAAGGATACGGTTTGCTTTCAGGGCTGTGATCACACATTGCCAGCTCATGTTGAGTTTCTCATCAACCAACACCCCCAATTTCTTTTCTTCAGGGCTGCTCTCAATCCATTCTCCACACAGCCTGCATTTGTACTTGGGATTGCCTTGTCCCATGTGCAGGACCCTGCATGTTGCCTGGTTGAATTTCATGAACTTCACATAGGCCCACCTGCTAAGCCTGTCCGTGTCCCTCTGGATGGTATCCCTTCCCTTCCACCATGTTGACTGCACCACACAGCTTGATGTTGGCAGCAAACTTGCTGAGGGAGCACTCAATCCCAACATCCATGTAGCCGACAAAGATGTTAAACAGCACAGGTCCCAGTACTCACCCCTGAGGAAAGCCACTTGTCACTGATCTCCAGTTGGACATTGGGGTATTGACCACATCTCTTTGAGTGTGACCATCCAGGCAATTCCTTATCCACTGAGTGGTCCATCCATCAAATCTTCGTCTCTCCAATTTAGAGATTAGGATGTCATGTGGGAAGGTGTCAAATGCTTTGCACGAGTCCAGGTAGATGACGTCAGTTGCTCTTTCCTTATCTAGCAATGCTGTAACGCTGCCTCTGCTGTGTCTCAGGAACTTTCATACCTCACTGTGCTTACGGGTGAAGCCTGGGTGAGTGGGTGGCAGGTCTGTGTACGCTGCTTTGGACATGCAATTTGACCTGGATTTTTGATTATGCGTTTAGTCATCAGCACATAAAGATTGCCCAGACTAAGTTAGACTTAAGGAATCTGCACTAAAGAGATACTGAACTTCACAAAACCAGCCTGCAGAGCCCCTCTGTCACCCACAGAGTCTTCATATGTGTCCTACAAAGAGCAATAATTATCTTCGGCAGAACTGCAGGTTACTATGTGTCATCAGGGCTGCAAGAGTTGTGACTGGTTGCCTTAGAACTGGGACAGTGTCTGGACAGAGAGAAGCACAGACTTTCATCAGCTCATCTCTTCCTTTGTGTTTTGGAATATGACATCAAAAAGTTGTCGCAGAGACGCTGTGCTGACAGGGACAAATTTAATCCTTTTTAAAGACTGGCTGCAAAGGGCCTGACTCACAGCCTAAGGAGGTCTGGTGAGCTTCGAAGAATTTTATGTGGCCTTCAGCCTGATATGCATTAAGTGGAAACTCTGAAGGAGCTTATGTTGTGCACTGAACTCAATTGGCCTTTCTCACTTACGTACCAGAGTAGAATATTTGCTGTGGCTTTGTAGAATCTATGAGATAAGTATAAAGCCACGTCAGTGAATAAAGCTGGAAGGCATGTTTACTGTTTAGCTACAGACACACATATAAGGGTAAACCTTCTTGAAAAAAAAAAAAGATTTTTGAGTCAAGTTTTAATAGAGGCAAAGCTTTTATTTTTGAAATATGTTGCCTTTGTTCAGTTTAACTACTACTGTAAATGTTTTTACTCCTAAAATATTTCCTTTCACATTTTAAAATGGTGTTGAAGGAATTTTGTAACTTTCCCTGAACTTACTGCTTCTTTAAACTAATGGTTTTGGCAGCATGTACAATAACTTATCATCTCTGCAGAAAGAATCAAATAAAAGTTCTGCATTCAGTGAGCTGTTGTTTTTTTGTTTTTTTTTATAACCATGTTCTAATTGGTTGACTTGCTTGCAGAGCCACCTTGCTATTTCCCACAGTGCCTTACTGGTGTCTGTTCGGGTTCTCTGCTCCTCCAATAGTCCTCAATGAGACATCCTGGGTAGTCATGTAGATAAACTAGGTTAAGGTTGTAAAGACTTTACTCAATGGGGTGATTGGCTTGTGGTTAAGATGGAAAAAAAAGGGATGGCGCTATGTAAAGACAGAATGTGTGAGAGAGGAGTGATTGCACAAACGTGTTTTCCCTTCCTTGTTATAGCAGATGTATTCCTCTGATGTGAAGGTGGCAGATACTGGGGAAAAAGGTATTTATATATATATTCGGGTGAGGGAGGTCCATCTTGGACATTAGCAGGTAATTATACCCCATACCTTGAATATAAACTTTCTAGCTTTCCCAGAATGGTATCTTTTTAGATTTTTACGTAATTTTTTTCCATATTACGTATAAAGACAGGTCTGATGAACCTTACTAAGGGCTTATAGGACCTTTTGGATGAGCTTGGCCTACTTAGCAATACTGTTTAAGAGACATGAGCAGAACTCTGAAGTATGCTTTCCTACGGCAACTGGTAGAGCCTGGCCAGGAGCTGCTCAGGAGCTGCTCTGATGTTCACACCAGGTGTTGCATCAAATGAATACAGGAAGCACACTCATGCATGCCCAACCACAGAGTTGAGTAGAAGTCATGCCTATCTCACTATATGTGCGCTGTTCGTGCTATTCAGGAAATAGATGTGACTTTTCTCAACCCCACTCTATGAGGTTTAGGTGAAAATTTAACAGGTATTTTGATGTTTTCTTATAAAGCTGTTCTATATGTCAGTTGAGGTGGTCTCAGTCTATTAATTATAGATTATGTCAAAATAGTAACTTGGAAAAATAATTTGCTTCTCTACAATGCTTTTGAATTTATTAACTTCATTTTTAGAAACTTATTGAATAAACACTTGCCAAAAAGAAGTAACTTTGTTTTGTTTTTGTTTTCTTTGTGTTTTCCTATCCTGGCAGTGTTTTAGAGCACTTTGCTGCAAGGGACCGCCACCACCACGACCTGAGTATGACCTGGTTTGCATAGGCCTCACTGGTTCTGGCAAGACAAGTCTTCTGTCACAGCTTTGCAGTGAAAGCCCGGAGAATATAGTGTCTACCACAGGTAGGATGCTGCCTTTATTCCATGCTGTGCTGTAATGTTACCCAAAGGTTAACTATTGAAACATACAGCAAAGGTGGTAGGAACTTCAGCTTAGTTACCTTGTTTTTGAAAGTACCTAATGGATCGCCTTGAATCTACCACCACTTACTCTTTCAGTGTTTGGTCACACATTGGGGAATATCCATGAAAACATACAATTTGGAACCTGTTGAAAGTCAAAAGGTACATTGTGGTGTAATGAAGTAGAACCATTGGAAACATACAATAGCAGTGTAGTGTAGACACACATTAAAAGGTTTCTTTCTTCTTTTTTTACATTTGCTTTTAAGCAGTCTTGTCATATGGGCAGAAAAGAGGAGAATGTGCTATAAAATCAAATGGGACAGTAATGCTCTGAAACTTAAGTTGGGATGTATTTATTCTTGTAGTTGGTCAGTACTGCCTTGTGGTTTACACTTGCAACCAAAAGAATAAATGTAATGGAAATGTTTATTTCTGGTGATTATCCTTTCTTTTTAGGTCAGCAAAGAAACTTGTTTATGTAGTAAGGGCAGATTGAGATCAGAAAATCAATTTACAAAAAGTTTCAGTGGCATTGAGAAGATACATAAAACCAGAGAGAACAACCACAGCTAAAAGGTATCTTCAGTCCAAAAAATTTGAATATGCACGGTGATATAGACGAAACAGAATGACTAATACTGAAAAGAGTATTTTCATTAAAAAAAAAAAACAAACAACAAAACAAAACCAATAAACAGAACAGCACCAGAACAAACAGAAACAAACGTGTGTGGAGTGAGAAGAAGGAATACCTGTGTGCAAAGTTTAGAAAGAGGACAGATTAGGTCATAGAGATGGAAGAAATACGGGTCGGTGGCCGCAGCGATTTACTAAGGTCGATTTGCTGAGGGAACAGATAGGAAGTGTTGAGCGAGTAACTGGTGTTTGTAGTTACATGGCTTTATGTTGTATCTGTAGTCCATGGACTTGAATTTTATGACTGTCCCTTAGCAACCCTAACTGGTTTTCAGTGTATCTTTGTTTAAATTACAAGAACGTAAGGTTACAACTGTAAGTAAGCAAAGTAAAACAGGTACAAGAAAATACCGGGGTTTTCCTGTAACGAATAATTAAACAATTACCTTCATAGTGGTGTTATTTGGAATGTTAAGGAGATCTGACACTTCATTGTGTGGAGAAGGTGTCAATGCCTAACTCAACAAGTTAGAAGGACACTTTAGAGTAATTCAGCCCTTTTTTTTCTTTTTTTCCCCTCTCCTGAGCTTTGTCTTTGGAGTTCACCTGGAATTAGTGCAAATTTTACTTTAACACTTTAGACCCTGAAAGAAATAGTAAAAGAAATGTAAACAGTAGTATAGATCTATCAAAGGAAATAATGAAAATATGATTAATTTTAAAATTAAATTTCTTACATGTTTCTAGATAGTTGCAACAAAATAGCATTATTTAATTAGGCAACTTGAGCAATGAAAACAGATTCTGGAGAAAACTAGGCAGCATCCAAGCCAAAATTATGCATATCTAGGCTATTCAGCTTATAATAAAGCTTATAATAAACCATATGTACTTTATCTGTGCTATATCAGACAATATTGAGAATCCAATAATATAATGTGACTTCTCCACTCAGTTTTCACACTATAACCTGTATTTTTGCTTTTTTTATCAACACTCCTCTGGTCGATTCCAGTTTTTCCTCCTTTCTAGGAAGAGTTTAGGATTTGTTTTAAGACAACAACAACAAAAATATTTCATAATTATTCCCTTCAGATTTTCTTGCACTTTCCTCCATTGCATCTAGCACTGACCATGATTAGAGTACTGGAGTATTTTATTGGCCTGATCTGTGAGAAAAATGTCATGTTTTTGTTAAATGACAGCTAAGAAAACACATTTTTTAAAAACTTCTTTACTCAGTTCACAGGTATGTAATATCACATTGAAACTACTGGTGCTGGATGGAAATAAAATTAATGTCTACCTGGACATTTTATGCTGAAAGAGCAGACATATTTTTTTCCTATGTGAAATATTATATACAGTTGTATGTATGCACTAAATGTGAAGAATTTAGTATATAGTATATTGATAGATTGCTGGGAGCCTTTCACATTCCCTTTCTCTTGTCTGTCAGAATTTTTAATTAAGGGAAAACATCACACTTCCAGAAAAGTTTTTCAGTTTTAAGCATATTACAGGCTAACAGAGGATTCATAGATGCTTCTAGTGGGCTTGTAATCATTTTAATATATACCACTTAGGTCTTTAAAAGGATCTTTGTGTTAATAACATTCATTGACAGGGTTAATTCTCTGGTGTAAACTAAACATGTGAAGTTTAAATGTAAGAAAACAGTGATTTGAATTGCACGTTGTCTTCCACGTCTGAAAATTGCAGAAGGATCACTTCATATTACTGGTAGTCTGAAATCTAAGTTTTAGTTCCAGATGCATTAAAAGATGGCTTTATAAAGGTATATTCTGTACTAACTGCTTACCAAATGGTAGATGGTCTGGATGGAAGTTTGTGCTGAATTTTATGTGTCCCAACTATTTTAATAGTGTCATTGCAAATTTCATTGCTCGTACTGATTTATCACCCCCCTTATAAATGATATTTTTAAACATCATATTGAAACAGTATTTCACATGCAAAATGCTGGTTCTTAATGAAAAAATAGTCTTTTCTGAATGTATGCAATTGATTTCAAATGGCCTCTTTAACAAATGACTTATTAATACTCTTTATTTCTGTTCTTAGGTTTCAGTATAAAAGCAGTGCCATTCCAGAATGCCATCTTGAACGTAAAAGAACTTGGAGGTATAGCATTTATTTATTTGCCGTGTCTAAACCTCATCATACAAACCTGTTAGTTGTTTTAAATTTAAAAATGATAAATCAATGTGTTTCACTGCAGCAAATAAAGTTCAGAAAAATTGTACAAATGCTGACTGCAGAGAACAATAGGTAAAAAGCAGGAGGACTGAAACGCGTGATATATCTCCTTAATATAATTTCTTGGATTGCAGTGGTTAGGTTATACAGAAATACAAATTGGACTGTAATTGTAGTACGGCTCATGTTGCAGCTGAAGGACGTGTGTTCCCTGTGTTTATTTTATATGTAAGCTTTTACTTATGAGCACTCATGTAACTTATGAGGCTCAGGTAACTATGTGAACATTTGGCAAAACCAATATACTTGGTTCACCAATGAAAGTGTTGCAAAGGCAGCCAACTTTCAATGAGTTATGTTCTTTGACATCTAGTCTCTTGTTGGATTTGTTGGCTTTAGGAGAGATGGTTGGTTTGTGTTTGTGTTTTTTTTGATTGTCTGTATACATGTAAGCGATTTGGCTGCCCAATTCTGACCCCGAGTCTTAAGTGATCAAGAGGTAGCTCTCTTAAAAGGAAGAAAACACCCTTCTAATGAGAGTTCTTGTGGAGTCTAATTTCATCTAATGTTCTTCTCATTAAAATAAACCAACTTGTAGATCTTGTTTATGTTCTAGAATTTCTGTAGATCTTATTATCTATGTAAATATAGTAGAATGAATCTTGAGAGCATTCATTAGATTTTCAGCAAGGTTGAAACCTCTCTTAAATGCTGTGGGGTAGAAGTTAACTTGAAGGAAGTTTCATGAGATCAAATCAAGTTTCATGATGGTTGTCTTATCTGAAACAGTTTCAAGAAGGCTTTGAGATAAGCAGATGTTAAAAGGATAGCATTTCCTCTTTACTACCATTGGTCCATGGATTTAAATATACATGTCCTAGTTTGAGCATGTATCCTGTAAAAGAAGCAGAAGTTTTCTTCATTAAAGTGACCACTCTGCAGGGATAGTGTTGGTTCTGCTGTAGTGTGTTATCTGCAAAATGTACACTTAGGTCACTTTTTGGATTTTTTTGGAAATAGAGTGAATCATTTGCAGCCCAGTTTATACGTTCTGCTGCCTAATCTCTATGAAATATATAATTTATATAGGTAAATGCAGTTTTTGCATCAAGAATTGAATCTGAGTATTCTATAGCAGATCCTTGTTGAAGTCTCTTCCATAACCTTTTCTGGTCATACAACTTTTATTTTATGCAGGTATGTGTGTTATGAGAACCCTTATCTCAGTGAGTGCTTTGATGTCTCATGACAGGATGTCCTGAAGTAATCCAGAATATTTGATTTGTTTTTTTCACCCATTTATCTCTTCCCAAAGGCAGAAGGATTGTCAGAATTTTTTTTACTCCACCTTTTATTTCTTTTCCTTTAGCTATAGGTGTTTACACGTCTGTACGTAGAAATGGTCTGTTTTTTCTATGAGATATTGGAGAAAAATGTTAATTCTGATAGCTTTTCATTGCCTAGGTAAGGGAACTAAGGCAAGCTTCCAAAAGTTTTTCTTCCAGAAGTTGGTGGTCAGCCTTTAATCTTCTAGTTGAGAGATGTGTTTCTATTTGATGAAGGTGAAGCCTGAGTTTTCTGGAGCATGCATGGTTTCTCTCTTGCTGCTGTATGAAAATAAACAAAAACATCCTACGTATTTAATCACTGCTAAATTTTATTTTGGAATTTCTGCTTCTGGTGTTGAAGAGAAGCCTATGTTTTTGTTCTCATTCCTGCTTTTTTGCCTTCAGTTGTTATGGTAGTGTTATCTAAGTTCTCTTCACTGTAGTATAGAGGTCTTGTTCAGATGTTTGATCTTGGAAACTTGGAGGAAGGTAGAAAGGCATCTGGTTTTAACAATCACTGCCTGTTGTTGCATGTTATTCGAAGGGTGAAGTTCTATATAGTTTTAATTTTTGATACTCTTTTAAAATTGTCTTTTTGGTTGAGGTAAATGAAAGCTTCATATGTCTTCATACAGCAACGTATTAACAGCCGATACTTAAAAAAAATTAGTGCAGAAGTCATGGTGTTCAGTGTTCCTATATGTAGCAGCCAAGCAGTTATATGAAACAGATGCTGACTGCATAGTGTCATTTTTGTTTGCTTGAAGCAGTACCCTTCCTTGAGATCGAAAATGGTGCTAGTTTTTACTATTCTGGTTGCCTTCTGGAGCTGCTAATGAAGACAAGTTTTGTTTCTTCATTTCTGTAGGGATTGTAAATTTTCAGGAAAAGTGTATAGAAAACAGTCTCTCCTCTTTTGTCTTTTCCAGATCTCATTATCTGTTTATCAGCCTTTAGGACTGGGGACATGGAGGAAAGTTTGCTGTGCTCTTTTTGCAGAATTTTTTCTTTGAATAGCATGATACTATAATATTAAAAAAAAAAAATATCCTATTTCTGATTATTTTTTCAATTTTTTTTTGTTTCCTAAGGAAGACTGCCTTCCTACCAGAAAACAAAGTTTTTTATCCAATTTCATAAATGTTAAACATTTTGTTTATAAACATTGAATTTTGTCCTGAATAAGTAAGAATATATCTAGCTTTCCAATCAAAGATAGGCCTGCTTGAATTACTTGAAAAGGTGATCTTGCTTTATTTATGGACCAAGTTGAACTGCCCATTCTCTTAAGTTTTTCTTTTGATATACCAATAATGCCTTCCTGCTCCACCAAGAAACTAAAAAAAAATTACCTTTTGTTTTCCAAAATTTAGTCCATAATATAGTGTGTGTAATTTAGATGACTGTGAAGATGTGCTGTGCCCTAGTCCTCATTATTTCAAAATGTACTTTTACCAGGATAACTGGAACTCTTTCTATATATTAGGCAACTCAGCTGAGTAATGGTACAGAAGGAAATTACAAATTTGATTATTTCCTTTTATGGTGCAGCAATCTCTGTTGGGAACTAAGGATAAAATTGTGTACAATGAACATACAGAAGAGTGGGGAAAGACTGGAAACGTAAGGCAGATGATAACATTTGTTGTTCAGAAAGTTCTAACAGTGTTTTGCTGAAAGTTAGTGATACTGAACACTGTGGTTTATTCTCCAGACAGATAATGAAAGTGCAAAGGCAATAGGAAGCTTTTTCTTTGTTTCTAATAAATTCCAGCCTGAAGACACAATGCCTGAAACCACCATTTATTCAATGTGTTTATTCAGTCATTTGCTGTTGTAATGCTGTCAAAACAGAATATGAAGTCGTGGTGTCTGTTGTGACATAGATACTTATTCAGAGCTTAAATCAAGATCATAGGTCCATTCTGGAGGTTAACTGATAATTTACAGTAGGTTTTTTAGAATGTCTATTTTATAATTTAGCTTGGTATCTTATAAATGCAGGCTTAGAAGCTAGTGGTGAGATGCCAAATACTGAGCCTGGTCAAATTTAAAAGAATGATTCTGGATGTGAACAGCTCTTTTTCTACTTACCAAGTTTTAAAATGCTAACAACATGTTACAGCATTTAGTAACATTCTCTGTTTTATGTACTAAAATATATTGTCATATGTTTGTGTTACGTTTTTGTAATCCACCCAAAGGCCTTTTTCACAAGGATAGAGAATCAACATGTTGTGAAGTCATCTTTGAAACTTCATTTAAGACGAAATGTGTTAAGTGCTTAGCAAGAGTGGAGTGCTTAATATCAGGGATGCTCGATTCTCCAGTTGGTTGAGCATGCCCAAGAAAAGAGAGATGAGAACTGTCCTCCCCACTGCTGTTCCTTCTTAAGCTTCATGACCAAAGTCATAAATTCACACTCTTAGGCCAGCTAAATTAATTTTCTAGGTGACAGCTTAAGAACAAATAACTTTAAATAGGATTGGTTAAACAAGGCATGCGTATTTTGCCTTAATTTGGAAGTAAAGAGCAGAGAAGAGAGTAGGAGGGGGAGTCACACTGTCATGCAGTCCAAGTTGAATGGAAAATATGAACCTCTGGAGAAGACGGCAACAGTTGTCAGGTAGTATCTGCCTTGTGAAAAAAAGAGGGAGGAGGGAGAAAATAATGATAAGCTATTAATTAGAATTTAAAATTTGAATAGTTATGGGAAACCACTCTCCTCCTTTGCTCTGGGGAGGTAGAGGGGGGTACTGAACACCCTTCTAGCAACATAGCCTGGCAGAGCAGCTAAAATTTCATCTAGTTAGTCATCAGAAAACTGATCCCACAAGTAAATGCCAGCCTAAGTCATCTTCACAAAGACCTACTACCACAAAGCAGTAAAATTTCTGTACTGTATTTGACTAAAAGGCAGTTGACACCTCTACAAAATCTGGTTGTGGAGTGCATGCAATGCCATATGCGACATAGCTACATCTAACAGTTTACAGAATGTCTTAGCAGATGAAATTTTTAGATGACCCTGATGAGCTGTCCAAGCTGTGAGTCGCACAGAGACATTCAGCTTCCGAAAGCGTTAAAGTTAGATCTGTTTGCTATCAATCATACTCGGCCTGCTGTTCAAATGGTGCCTAAGCCCAGGCAGTGTCAAACAGTTTCCTCATTTTATAGATGAGAGAGGTTATTTACACCTGCTTACAGATCTTATTAACAAGAGTCCTGGTGAAGCTCTGATAAGGATTCAGCATTACGATCTTCCCGTGGTTCTTTGGAAATACTGTTCCTTTTCTACAATAAGCTTTCTATCCTGTGAATAAACAACCCACTGCCTATCTTATTCAAAACAAGTATAAGCCATGCAAGCAACACCTATCAAAGCTATATACAATATGATACGCAAAACACAAAATTTCCTAGTTACATTTTTTGTGTGATGGAGGACTGGTTGGTTTTGTTGATGGAATGTTTTGTCAAGAGAAAAAGAGAACCTCAGGTTTTGCCCCTGTCTCCTGTTGGACTCGGAACACCATTTTCTTCAGACTGAATTGAAAGGTAGCGTACAGCAGCCTCATTTAGCATCAGAAATGATATGTACTTTTTATTAACTCCCCTGCAAGCAAAAAAAAAGTATTTGCTTTTGGTTCTAGGTAGAAAAGGCCTTGATTCTTTCAAAGGCTAAAGCAAACTTTGTGAGCAGTCAGCAGAAGGGTTAGACAGACAGAAATACACAGCTGTGGTAGACTCGCTGCTTTCTTTATATGCCTGCTAGTCTGAAGTGCCATAGAGAAAGGTGCATTTTGAGATTACCTGCACTGTTAGCAAAGGAGTGACTGCAGCTCAGAGCAGGATACATCCAAACCTTGAAAGGAAACTCGGAGATGATTTTTTTTGTTGCCAACCATTCGTTGCTAGCACTGGAGGACTTGCTCTGTGTGTGTGCCTTTAAAAGAAATTTTTAAAAGACTTAAAAAAAAAAGAAAAAAGAAAAAGAAGCAGGGGTGATTTTGAGAATGGCTGTCATACATGAAGTCCAGTTTAGCGTGGTATGCCACCTGCTGTAAATTATTAAAGCTTCAGACTTAAGGCTTAACTAAATGTTAGACCATATTGCAGGGCACATATTTTCTTAACTTCTGAAATAACCCATAAGATTTTTTCTAAAAAGAACTTGTTCCTGACTAGAACAAGACATTTTTGTTTCATATTGCATGTTTTATTTTAAGATGGTAGTGAAATATGCATGCCTAAGTAGATCAAACTGACTTTCTGCAGGCAAGTGTAAATACGGTGTTTTTAAAGCTTCCCAAGTGCATGCAACCTAAGTATTGTTTGATAAGAAAAATAAAAGTAAGCAAGATAAATTTATGTGTATTTCTGATTTTTGTATATGTTGAATATAAAGGCAGAAAACTTATTCCTCAGCATTTTGGGGTTTTTTTCTTTTATGCTGTTTGTTCAGATAGTTGTTGAATCGATGCAGTGAATAAAGCAGATCTAGCAATCTCAAAGTGTTCCTCTTTCAGGAAAAAAAATCCTGCCAATTCCCTGCTGCTATGCTTTGTGTATGATTGCAGGAGTGTACTACCTGAAAGGCTAGAGAAAGCCGGCTGTGATCACTTGGTCTTAAACCCTAGGGAGCAAAAGTCCTGGGATTTTTGAACCTTGAGGAAGGTTTTGGTTTAGCATCTGTACTGCTGCTTAGGGATAAGCAGTAGCGATACAAAGTAGCCGTCGAATGGTGACTGACATCACACCCGTGGGAAACTTCTGTAACGTGCAAAAAGATTTTGTGTTGCAGTTGTCATATTTCTTGGCATTTCACCTTTTCGCTCATTAGAAATGGTCTGTTTAATATCTGTAGAGGAATTACCTATATATTTTTTTAATCAACTCTTAAACCTTCAAAATAGGTAGGTGACTATTTCAGGTGAGTGGATGTTATGTTCGAAGTGGTAGAAAACCTGATTGCAGCCTGCATTCTTTCATGGCCCCAGGTTAACTGGTTTTGGTGGGAAAGAAAAAAAGCTATTCTCTGGATTTGAGACTATAACTTCTCCAGAGCTGTGATGTATTTTGTGGTGAACAAGAGCTTTCAGGCGCAGGCTAGACTATCGTGAGGCAAGGACTGTGTGACATTCATTGTGCTCTCAACGGAGACTTGCTGCAAGTTTGACAAGTAATGAATTTGACACCTTTAAATTGCTTTCAGTGAATTTTTTCTGGAATGCTGTGTTCCATTTTCCTGAAAACACTGAAAAGGAGGGAATTGAAGGTAGTCTGAAACTGCTGCGAACGAAGATGTACACAAAAGTATTCATAGTGGAAAGCAAGATTTGCAGTTCTGCATTTTGCGTAATATTTACAGGAGTGCATAATTGTGCGACCTGTTTTGGATGTGTATAAAGCTACACGTTCTCTCAAACTCTTCCACACAGCTTCCAAGGAGCATTTGAGAGGGTACTACTGACACTGATACAAGTCATAAACGGTGTTAATATGGACACACTATACCTTGGAGGATAATAAAAAATAATTTATTTGATATTTAAAAAGTCACAAATTAAACTTTTGAACAGTTAGTTGAATACACCTGGGCTGTTGGTTGACATCCAGCTGAATATGAGCCAGCAGTGTGCCCAGGGGGCCAGAAAGGCCCATAGCATCCTGGCCTGTATCAGGAATAGTGTGGCCAGCAGGACTAGGGGAGTGATCGTCACCCTGTACTCAGCACTGGTGAAGCCCCACCTCGAGTACTGTGTTTAGTTTTGGGCCCCTCACTACAAGAAAGACATTGAGATTCTGGAGCGTGTCCAGAGAAGGGCAGTGAAGCTGGTGAGGGGTCTGGAGCTCAAGTCTTATGAGGAGCGGCTGAAGGAACTGGGGTTTTTCAGCCTGGAGAAAAGGAGGCTGAGAGGAGACCTTATCACTCTCTACAACTACCTGAAAGGAGGTTGTAGAGAGGTGGGGGTCAGACTCTTCTCCCAGGTAGCAAGTGATAGAACAAGATGAAACAGCCTCGAGTTGCACCAGGGGAGGTTTAGATTGGATATTAGGAAAAATTTCTTCACAGAAAGGCTTATCAAACATTGGAACAGGCTGCCCAGGGCAGTGGTGGAGTCACCATCCCTGGAGGTATTTAAAAGACAGGTAGACGTGGTGCTGAGGGACATGGTTTAGTGGTGGTTTTGGCAGTGTTGAGTTGATGGTTGGACTCAATGATCTTAAAGGTTCCATCCAACCTAGACGATTGTATGATTCTATGAATAAACTTGCCCTGTAGTAATGATTAGAGTGTTTAATTACAGAACCCTGTTGTTTTGCCGTAAGCAAAGGTTTTTTTTTTTTTTTCCTTTTATAAAGCAATTCAAGCCTATTTTTTACTGTATACTATCTTTTCTTTTCTAATAAGTAGTGTGGTTTCTCCCCCCCCCCAGCAATTTGTTTGTAAATGGGATGTTTTAGTCATGTCACAGGACTCAACCCACTCCTGTGGGTTCATTGCTGAGGGAAACAAATCATACGCCTAGGCATGAGTCGTGGTTCTTGCCTGTGTCTGAGAAAAGTACTACACTGGGTGTCGCATTTTAGTGAACCTTTTGCATAGTGTGTTCCCTTGGTCTGATATGAATTGTTGTTACATTTTTCTGATATTTTGGAGATTTTTACCTGAGTTACTTCTCTTTCTTTTTCTTCTTTTACCTTAGTTTAGGCATAAACTGGTTGAAGAAACAGCCATGTGCCTGCAAAGCTGTTAGAGAAACACATGATACCAGGCTGACAAATCTAAATGCTTATCTTGTGTGATACTATTGATTGATAGAACATTTTGGGTACCAGTTAAGTTTCTTGTTTTGTCTCTGAGAGCCTGAGGATGTTTAATGGATGCATGTTGCATTCGTGATTGCTGAACAACTCAGACTTAGAATTTCCCTGTCTTAGAAACACTTGGAATGGATGAAAAGATTATTTCATAGCATAGTTTGTACTAAACTGCACCTTTAAAAACAACTGCTTGCTCTATAAGACTGAATTTGTGCAATGGCTGGCTCACTATTCACAGACCAGCGTTCCCTGCCCAGGATAACTCCACAATGTTCTGCCTAACGCTCTGGAGAAAGAAGGTGAGAGCAGGTTATGCTCCCTGGATATGAAGCGTTAAGGCAAAAGAATAGAAGCTTGTTTGTCTTGTAGAAATTGTGATTTCCAGTTGCTGATACTTTATTGATGCCAACAAATATTTTTCAAGTGCATCTGCCAGAAAAGTGAGTTAAAATGGCACCCCAAGGTACGGGCTTTCTCAGTCTTTTTTCTTGTCTGCTTGGTGCAAATTTTTTTATTCGTAAACCTCAGGCTGTGATTTCCTCAAAATTGAAGTGTAAGCAATTTCAGAGCAGGTCGTTACTCTAATGGAAGATCCTGAAGGAAATAACAAGTTTTATTGGACATTACTAGTTGGTTGTTATAACTATGCCATGATGACTGGCCAGGACTGGAGAGAAAAGGCCTGATATGCTTTGGTGGTATTTATTTTAGGACAGTTGATGTGGAGAAACAAAGTTGAGCGACTGAAGAACCCAAACCAAAAAGGCAGGACCATAAGGTCAACAAATCAGCATACTGCTTTTCTGGTTCCAGTTTTCCATGTAGGGACCCATGACCTGCTTCCTTCCATGTGCCTGGGTACAAGAGGTCAAATACCCTGCAGTTCACCACACAATTTTTCTCTTTAGAAATAGTATGGTTAGAAAGATAAGACTCAGGGTCTGGCAGCGACATGTGATTGAAAAGTATCTGGCTGAAGCTTAGAGTAAATAAGACAGATGTTTTGTTGCTAGGAAAAAAAAAAAAAAAAGACCTTCAAAGAACTGATCATGGTGTTGGCCTTTCAGTTGCTTGAAAATGATTCTCTACCAGTTTTTAAAGTAATGTGATACTTCAGATGCCTGCGACACTGCTGTGTGTGGCTATGTAAATAGTGTCCCTCTGGCAACTTGCTCTGCTTGGTTCTGACATAGACAGCTGTTTGGAAAGACTGGGACATCTAACAGATGCTATGAAACTCTTTACAGATATAATCGGTAGGTATTCTGGTGGTACAGAAACATAGAATTAGTTTTCAATGCACTCTCTTTTCTCTACAAGTAATGCTGATCTTCAGAAGTTGATGATAAAATAAATGAAACACCTGTCCTATTTGTGCATTGTTGCTTTGAGTGTGGTTATATTAATAGGGAAATTAAGCAAGGTCTTTACTAAATCCCATGAGCGTTTTACCTTTATCAACTCTTTACATCTCTTGCAGAAAAAAAATGTTCAGATATTATTTCGGTATTGTCAGTAGGAAAAAGTGTGCGTTCACAATGTTTGTTAGCCACCAAAATTGTGCTAGGTGCAGAATACAGAAACAGAGTGCTAAATGTTCCAGTGTGGCCAATACAAAGAAGACAGTGAGTCCATGGGGCGAGATTTGAATGCTCCAGCTTGGATGCCTAAAGTATACAGCATAAATTCCTTTTTAGATCTTTATTTCTTCACTGTTGTTTAGTGACAGTCTTTGTTGTTGCACAATGTATAAATTCAGTGACTATTTTAAGTATCATGTCAATGTTATAGTAATTATGTTGCACTAAATTCTCATTTTGTGTATACATGTTGTTCAGAACTTTTCTATAGTTTTGTTTCACTAAAAAATGGAGTTTTATTATTATCAGAACTTGCTATCTGTGTCTACATTAAAGTTCACTTCTCCTTATCTCAAAGTAAGAAAAGTGTCTGTAAAGGATGCTTCAGCACATTTTTGCAAATCACCGTCCTGCAGACATGTCAAGTTTTCTGCTAGAGTATTGCTGCTGCTGCTGCGGCTGCTGTTCACTTTTTAGTGTTAGTCCCCATGAGTGAAGTGCCAGATTCAGACATACAAAGAATAGCCCATATCCAAATTATAGTTTAGATAGTTTGACAGCTGTCAAATACGTTGTTTTTTTTTTTTTCCTACCTCAATGTTACAACATATGCTTCTCTCTGAGGGAGGCAAAAGCTTTCTGTCGATAACCTTATTGCTTGGCTTCTGTTGAGATGGCTGAGTGCTGCTGAACTGTGTCCTAAAAGTTACTGTGGCACATAAGCCTGTACAGTCACTCATGTGTCTACTGTTGGGCTCTTCCAGATCCATAGTGTGGCTGACAGAGCAAAAGTAGTTGAAATGAATGCCTTTGTATGTTGTCACCGTAGCTCTTCATTCACTGTTCAACTCACTATTGTGTCACCATTCACCTCATTAAGTGTCTAGTTACTTTAATAGGCTTTTTTGACACCTTTTTTCCCCAATTGCAAAGTGTTTGGCTGATGGTTTGCAGATGAACTGAAAGACCTCATCATGCTCAGAAAGGAGCCACTGCCATAATGGAAGCTACAGGTTACGGCAAAGAACTGCAGGGCTAAGTGAAAAAGAATTGGCAAAGGTTTAGATATTAGTACCAAGATATGTCAGTGAGAAGGTATAGGATTAGACTGTGTGGCACTGGAAGCACGGTGGTTCTGCCAGTACTTATTAAAGGAGCAGAAACTTTCAGGGATGAAAACCGCATTGAGTTGTTTTTTTTTTTTTCCAAATGTCAAATTAACATTGTTTATGTGTTGAATTTACAGTTGCTTTTTTCCTTTTTATTCTTTCAATGGTGATTATTTAGGAGAGGAAATTTAGTTCATTGCTTTGATTGTTTTAAGTAGAAGGGTTATTTTCAGATACAAGTGTTAAATCTGTTTAATTATTCTTGTTTTAATTAGTTCTTATTATTGTCTTGAAAGGGGCTGACAATATCAGGAAATACTGGAGTCGTTACTACCAAGGATCCCAAGGGGTAATATTTGTATTAGACAGTGCCTCCTCTGAAGATGATCTAGAAACTGCTAGGAATGAACTGCATTCTGCTCTCCAGCACCCACAGTTATGTACTTTGCCATTTTTAATACTGGCCAATCATCAAGACAAGCCAGCAGCTCGCTCCGTACAAGAGGTATGTTACAATAGCAGCATATTGCCTGTTTGTATTTACTATCTGCACACTACTCACCTGCTATGACTTACTATCCTGGCATCCTGGTTAGGGACTGGCCTCACTTACTCTTCGCTGTAAGTACACAGACCAAGAACAGTCCCAGCCCCTGAGAACTTAGTCCAGTGCACTCTGTGTAGTCTTAGTTACTCTGGAAAACAGACAAGTAATACTTGGAAACAAGCAGTTCTCCTGCTTTCACCATATTTCGCTTAAGGGAGAAAAGACATTTTTAAACTACTCTTATCAAAAGCTGCTGGGACAGTGATTTTTTTTTGTTTAGCTTGGGCTTTTATTTGGTATTAGTTTTAGTCTTGCACTACTCCATTAATCCATTCTGCTTAAAGCAATAGATTGCAGCCATAGCTTGTCTTTTAAGTAAAAGCTTTTTTTCTAAACTGCTGGGTACTGATGTGAGGGCAGAGTTGCAATTCCTGTTCTGAAGTCCTTAACTTGTTCTGATTTCCTTCTTTTAAGGAGTAATGTCTTTGTCTAATTTGTAGCTATCACATAGTAAATTATCTAATTGTTCTGTCCAGTGTAGCTTATGCTCTTAAGTTTCTGAAAAATTCATCTTTCCTACATTCCTATCATGTCACATACCTTTGAGGAAATGCTGAAAGTTACCGATTCTTCATGAGAAGCTCTACTTACTCTTCTGAAGTTGTAGGAAGAAGTTAAAATTTGGTTGTGTCATTCTGTTCATAAATGTCATTTAAAGGACTCTTCCTATTAAAAATTGTATGTCAAATCTCCTGTTTGCTCTGTGAGTGGTGTTTTTTATTACAGAAGAGTGAAGACTATTTCAGCACCTTACTGGGTTGCTGCTTTGTATTTAAACTTGTTGCTTTCTTAGGTGCAATTCTTTGTTTAAAATACAGTCTTTCTTAAAAATGACAATTCAATTCAATGCACAACTTACTGATCTGTAGGATAACTGCTATTTGTACAGTTTCATTGCATGTGCTTTCTGTACTGCTTTATTGCTATTTATGCTTCCTTTCTTAGCCAAAAGAAATAGAGGATAAAATTTAAGCTTATTATGCGTTAAGAAGGAGAAGTGTAAATGTGACTGGAATGTAGTGATGTTTTTAATATAAGAGGACAAGAGTAAGTAAGAACTGTGTAAGGTACACTGTAAAATGTTTTATTAAATTGTTGGTTCTTAAGAACGTATGCTTAGGGGAAAAAAAAAATTGGAGTTAGTATATCAAGTTACATAAAAAGGCAAACTGAAATGATGCAGGGATAGAATCTACAAGTCCCAGCTCTTGTTCATCTAAAAACAGGTTTAGGAAGAACTAATGAATATTTAAAGGAAATGTAATATGGATTTTTATATATCAATTTATGAATTTCTTCTAGTTCATTTTGCAATGTAAAAGCAAAGCATGTATTCCTAAACCTTCCACTTAAAAATGATAATATTCTGAGACACAACTGGTTTAATTTTATTCATCCAAATATACCCATGGTGTTTTGATTTTTACTTTTCCTATAGCAATACAGATTACAATTTCCATCAATGGAAATGCTTTTTTCACATGATTTAAGTATTTTTTATTTTACTACATTTTTCCTTTTTAAAATGGCCAAATTTGGTTTAAAGTTAATTGAGGATTTTGATTATAAATATCATTTAAGAAATGTTTCTTGTCCACTTTCATAAGAATGGTAAACATGCCAGTCAGTTTGATTTATAGCAAATTATACATGTAACTCTCTATTTTGCAGTTGAGCCCATATGGGTAGACATTTGGCCTGAACTTTTGTGTATTTAGAGTTAGCATTTCTTCTCTTTTATTGGGAGTACACTCATTTTCTCCTCATCCATCGTTACCAATTGCGTGATATCTCAATAGAGGAGTAGATCTTTGTATGCTTACAATAGCATTTAAATATGTTTCTACTTATGCTTTTTTTAAAAAAAATAATCTTTTGGTGTATTATCATAGAAAACAAGTCTTGATTGCTACTTTGAGTCTTTATGAAATGCTGAATACAAGAATTTTTATAAATGTGCACAGCATCTGAGTGTTTTCAGAAAAAAAAACACCTCTGTATCAAAAGCTCAGTATACATCTTTGAAATTCTTTACTTAAGAATAGTGGAAAGCAAAATTACAAAAAGAAATGAAGGAGAATGTCCCAAAGTTGGTACTTTGTCCTTGAAAAAATTATGTCCTGTGTTTGCTGTGTATGTAAAGTGGGAGCCTTATTCAGTCAATTTTGCCGATATTAAAATGGAAATTTCTTGCTTTCCTAAAGGCTTTACTATGCTGTTGTCCTCATTATTGAGATGTGAAATGAAAGTAAAATGCTGAATCATAAGACCATTCCTTATTTCAAAAAAAGCATATTTAAGGATTTAACAAAAATAATGTGTTGAGCATTGAGAATTTTATTAGATATTTTTGCAGAACTAAGTCGATTAATTATGGGTATTTCCTTGCTTTTTTTATGTGTCAGAAGAGTGATGAATCACAGCTGAAATTTAGAAGTATGTATGCATTCTTTTAGGCAACAAATTGCCTTTCTTTAATGGATATGAAAGGACCCCTTGGAGTATAATTAAAGAAAATGTCTGAGTTGAGTGGTGCGTAATAGGAATTGTAGAAAAATATTTATCTACAAGAAAAATCCTTCACAAAACTGTACAAGTGCCAAGCAGTTTCTGCAACAGATGTTAGTTACATTTATTGTTGGGAAGTGCAGTTGCTTCAGTTTTTCAAAATTTTATATTTTATTTTAATGTGTTTTCTCCATGCATTGCATAGGTAGAAATGATATTGTAGAAGCTGCATGCTGGAAGTATTAAGCAATGTCATGAATAGTTCAATTCAAAACTGTAATGGCTATTTGTAAGAATATCCAAATAACTTGTTTAATTTATGAAATGTAATTTAACCTAATTGATTTTGCAGGCATGATTGGAGGATATACTTCATAATATTAAAGTGATCATGAAAAATTACAGAAGCTAAGTTGAAATACTAATCAGTAAATGTAATCTTTTTTCCTGTGTTCAATAGCTGCTTAGCTGTTTCCTATTTTTTTTATTTTAAAATTAAATCAAGAAATTAAATTTTACATTTAATTCTAGAAACTATAAATGAAGATGTAATTTTCAATGTTGTGCCTCTTATTTCTCTTATGTCAAATTCTGTGGTGCTTATTCCACCTTCCTATGTGAAAGATATTTGTAAGTTATTTTGTTGTTCCTGTGACAGTAGCACATACTTGTTTTCAAATAGGTGCTAGGTGATTTCAGCTGAGCCATGCTGAAGTATAGACTGTGTATATTAACCAGACTGTAAAACTTAGACAATCATACTTGCAAAATAACCTTATTTTAGATTAAAATTGCAATAATGAAGAATTAATCATATCTAAGTCAGTTCTGACTGCCATTTTTGAAACCTCCTGAATTAGTAAATAAAAATAGTTACAAGTGAAAAATAAATTTAGTTACTCAGCAGATGGGAATATGGTGACATATCAGTTTTGCCACTGTTTCCAAAATACAGGGTGCAATTCTAAAACCATGTACCTAATTATGTATTTTTTTAATAAGTATCTTGCTGATGGCATGTTCTTTTGGTTTTCCATCACAAAAGTGCTTTTGATTATAACAAGTGTTTTTGATTAGTCAGATTTCTGTTACAGGCTTAAAACATTACAGGAGATTTATGGTGATAAAAGCACTGTAAATCGCTTTTCAAGGGAACATCAGTATTGCTGTGATTACAAACTTGTTGATTTTTATTTTGAAATGTATGCTACTTTGTGTAAAAATATTGGAAGCTGGATACTGCAATGGATTCCTGTGATTTGAATCAATATGCAAACAGAGAGTCTCTTTCCTCCCAGGTCAGACCAATATTTAGGAGTCGCAGATAGGATGTGTTGAAAGTTGTCCATAGCCACTGTAGTTTAGGAGCAGGCTATGGTGAGCAAACACTCTTCTGAATCTGTTGAGGACTTCTGGAAGCCATGTAGGACTGGCCAAAGGAGAAACCCAATTGAACCATGAAGCTTTACCAGTTCAGTGGTGAAGCAGCTACATGTTTGGCAGTCTCTTGTTGTTGGAGAGTTTCTTCGTTATTTATATTTAAAGCTGTTTTCAAGATTGCAGTTGGACTAGATGATCATTGCAGGTCCCTTCCAGCTGAACTATTCTATTCTAAGATCACATACGTGAGGACATTCATAGGGTATAACCTTTTGGTGTTTTTTCTTTTAGTTATCCAAAAGTGCAGGCAATTAATAAATTTCTTTGATGTAAATTACTGACCACTAGTACCAGGGGAAATCATTGAAGATCTGTTCTAAATTCCCGTTTTAAAATAGTGTCCTGATCACAAGTGCTTTTTTTATGTCTTGCATACAAGATCTTTAAAGTTGTGTTGCTGATGGGCATGTGAAGCTCCGGAGGAAAGTCTTTTCCATTTTTCTTTTTTCTTCAATAGACCAAGATTAAAAATATCTTTGAATTACAAACAATATTTGCAAAAGTAAGTGTGAAAGGTTGATCCCGTGTTTACATAGGTTGTGATGTATTTATCTATTTGAGAATATTTTAAGGCATTTGGGTTTTGAATTGTGGACAGTGTTTCATTTGGTTTTCTGCTAGCAGAAAAGTGGAGGGTGACTCTCCTTGTGAAAAGAGCCACCTCAGGGATGTGAGGGCTGATATCTGTTACTCTGCCAGTTTCTTCTCTGTTGTTTATGTCTGGAAATAATTTTGTAGATAAACAGTGTCTTATTGATGCCTTAAGTGTCTTAAAGCTAAATAACCTTTGCAGGAGAATGTCCAGGTTTGTCAGCATCTGTGGAGGCTCTTGCTGGTGCCGGCGAGCTGGAGCGCTCCAGAAACTGCACTTTCTGGGCCTGCTGATGCTTTACAGTCTGAGTTGGCTGCATATGACAGGCTTAATTCCAGGATGTAATTACTTTTTATTTTGGCATCTTCATACTATTTTGCCGTAGTTCGTGCCTTTTGCAGTTTCTAGTAGTTAGAGGAAAATAGTTTCTTTCTGAAAAACCTTTCAACGTACCAGTTATAGATGTTGTTACTAACAGTCTGAAAAGCTGCGTTGAACAGTGACGTGTGAGGAGGTTTAGCTTCAGAGAGTATCTCAGCATCTCAGCTAACAGTTTTGAGCAGAGAGTGCCTCTAGCAGCAGGTACTACAAAAACTTAGTCTGAAACTGAGAATGAAAATGGAAGTGCTCTCTGCAGTCTATCCCATCCTCACCCCGGTCGAGCCTCTCAAATTAGTTCACCTATCTGAATTGTTAAAGACCAGCTGTTGCAAATCTGTGTACTTTATGACAGAGACATCCATAGCAAAGTTAAGTTGGGGGCAGATTTTTGGTTCCTCAAGAAACTGTTTGTGGAATGATTTATCTTCAGATTACTGCAGCAAATAGCCAAAATATGGATTCTTACCCTGTTTTGAGATCATAGTGACCTTAATGACCTTAATAATTGCAATCCCCTCACTGCAAATACTTCTTCTCGTCCAAGGTGTATCCCCTGATATTTGAAGATTGTTTTGGAGCTGGACTCCGCTATTTTGAGTATTGGCTGCTTCCTTCACAACTGTGGCCTTTGAGGGAACAGAGGAGTTATTTGTCAGACTTCAGTTATGAACACATTTGCAGGAGAGGAGGACATTATTAAACTGACATTTGGGAAATACTAGTTTTGCCATGTTCTGAACAACGCAGAAATAACTCCTATTTACATGTCTCATAGGAACTCCTGTTCTGATTAAAGAATTTCTTCAGAACTGTTAGGAAGGTGCTTTAGATAGAAAAAGATCCTAAAATAAAATAATGTAAATAAAATCCAATATAAAAAGATAAACAATTTAAATAAAAGTAATCTGTGAGTAGATCCACATCACAGCTAGATGTGAACAGCAAAATTAGCACTGACACAGGCTGCCCAGGGAGGTTGTGGAGTCCCCTTCCCTGGAGATTTTCAAGACCCGCCTGGATGCAGTCCTGAGTAACGTGCTCTGGGCAATCCTGCTTTGGCAGGGGAGTTGGGCTAGATGATCCCTAGAGGTCCCTTCCAACTCTGAAAATTCTGTGATTCCATGAAAATAATTTCATACAGTTACAAATCTGTGTTCAATGTAAATATTTAGCAGGTAGTGTTTGCTTTAGTTGTTGGTAGCTAGAATGCTCATGCTAATAGCAAGTTGTGTAGTACATATTATTATCATATAAAGAAATTTAAACGAGAAATGGAAGAAGCTGGATTTGTCTGTTGTCTTTAAGTCACTAGCATGGGAGGAAATAATGGTGAGCAAAGAAAAAGAAATAAGGATGATCTGAAAAGGAATTGTAAAGTCTGTTTAAGGATTTGTAATGCAATCTAGAATGGGTCTACTTTTTGTGAAGATTCCTTTATGAAAAGGGGATGTGAAGAATCCACACACTAAGCATTCTTCTTCTTTACATGGATTTCTGTTTCAGTTATGTTTTACAATAAACAAAGCCATGGCAGATAAAATCCCCAATATATTTTCATTAGCTTGAAAGATTAATTGGAATTGGTGATAATTTTAGGTGAATAATACAGCTTACAAATAACCATGCTGTATCAATGTAGGTGGCCCGTTTAACAGAGAAAATTATATCTCTGAATGGGAAATTCCTAGTCCTGCTCTTGACAAAGTAAGTTGGAAGTGTGCCCCTAGAACCTTTGAAATGGAGTGACCCTCCTGAAGATACAGACAAAAATGCTTGAGCACACCTGCATACATGCACATATTGCACAATATAGAGGGAGCTGGAGAACAGGAGTAGCTAAGACACAGGAGTGGACATACTGTCCACATGCACCAATTTCACAACATCAGACTGTCCTAAGAGAAGTAAATCTCGTGAGTGGCCTTTGCAGCTAATGGTGCCAAGTACAGGTCTGCAAACAAGCTGCATGTTTTGGAGTAGATTTTGGAGACTATTGCTGTGTATAATTTGAACATCAATAACTTGATTTTTAAAGCACTTTGTGTGTCTGCAAATAGCTGGTTTATATGTATCCAGATAGGCGTACTTGGAGTATTTCTTTTATCAGCAGTACTGGTTTGCACGCTGGCCTCTTTGCCTATCCCATCCTTCAGGTGTGACAGTCCGACTGTTTGTGTGACCATGTGATGAACTGGTTTGGGCATACAAATAACTTAACTACTCCCTTCCTTCCTCCTGGTCTTGTTTTCAAACAGACTCAGCTCACAAGACAATTGGTTAAATTAGTGTACAGGCACAAACAAGAGGTGGGAGGAAGGTGAGAGCGGAAGTGGTGCTGGTGCAAAACAACGGTGGTGTGGATCTCTAAAACCCAGTAAGACTTGGACCTTTCTCCCTGCTACCTTTCTCACTCAACATTTATTTTTTTTCTTATCCCACTATAGTGAGCCTCAGTAGAGAAAGGTTATACAGGAAATTCTGGGAAATAATTTTTTCCTAGTACTGAACAATGAAGGTTCTGGAGTAGGTGTGCCAGGACTTCTATGGGGGTTGAGAGAGAGGTATGAAAGAAGCATGTATTTTCACTATGTGCTCTCAAAAGTAAACATCCTTGTTGTATTCCTAGCCAAGGAAAAAGAAAGAGAATGTCATTCAAAGAGGAGTTTGTTGGGCTTTCAGAACTAAACGGTGACTGTGAACGTAGAGCATAATCTGTATAAATAAAAAGTGATTTAGAGATACTTTCAAATGCTTTCAGATACAAAAATCTGTTTTCAACTTTTAGTAGGTGTTTTTCATAAATATTTGTATACTTATGAATGCTTATGTAGTATTCATTAAAGACTGCTGGAGCTGAGAAGAGTGCAACTTTTAGATTTCTTTCTGAAACGTTTTTTGCATGGTCAAAAGTTGCTGGGCTTTAGTAGAGAATTAAATAAATCCTGAGGCCTGTCGGATACAAATTTGACTTCATGATTGTTATGATCCTTTTGGGCCTCTATGCCTGTGATACTGCTGTTCAGAGGAATTCCTGAGTGCTCAAAAATTTAATTACTGTTTGAGACATTTTGCATGAGCGAGAGAAGATGTATTTCATTCAGAGTAACTGATTCAAATGGAACAAAATAGTAGCTATGTAACTGCTTTCCAAATACAACAATTTTTACAAAAAAAAGGTCTTAGGATCAGATGAAAAAGAATGGAGAAGTATTTAGTAATGCATTGGATCAAGTCTGTGAAAACTCTGCTATTGTATAACTGATTTAGGATGTTTTCCTTTCAGATATCCTTATATTTATTAGAATGAATTCTTGAGTGCAAGAATCCAACCTGCTGCTTTTTAAAAGATGAGGATGTGTCCTTTTTTTTTTTTTTTTAAGAGAATGTATCAGAATGTCTTTCGTACTAAAATAAATTTATTGATGGAAGGGCAGTTAACTGTATTGTGAACCTTCTATTTGCCAAGCAAGAGGCTCTCAGATAATTTTGAGTAGCTTAACTTTTTTTCTGTATCATTTGTTTTTAGTACTCAATATAAGAGAAGTAAACTTTAAAAAAATTTTTTTACAGTTGATTATGATCACATAATCTTCATTACATTAGAGTAGGCATGCATTTTATGAAATCAATTTCTGGTCGCAGTCCATTCTGCAGGAATTAGATACACTGCATGGGAAATCATGAGCATCTTTATTGGTCATGCCAGGGAGGTTCAAGATAACTGACCAGGAGAAAATTTATCCATTTCATATCCATGTAGGTATTTAAAGTTGGAATTTCATTATATGCCTCAAAAGTAGAACATTTTCAGCTGCATCAGTACTACCTGCGCTGTGAAGTAACATAGATCAATATTGTCTGTAATTCCCAACGTCTCGAAGAGCTTGCTGGGAACATGTGTATGCAGAGTTTCTTTAACCCTGTATCAGACAGAAGGTGATCAGAGTTCAGCTTGGGTATGGGATGCTTTTGGTACCTCTTCAAACTCAGCATTACTGAAGATGCTTGAGGGGAATTTCTCTTGAGTATGAGCTGTACCATGAGGGGAAGCAAAACGGAAAATTGATGTGTCATTGGCCCATCAGAAACTGGAACAGCTTTACATAGGTGAGCGTAAGATTGCTGAGAGGGAATGAACTGTGCATCTCTGGATGTGGAGGTGGTGGCAGACATGTGAGACTTCACAAAACAATGACATTTTTCCAAGTGACAGGAAAGGGAAAGGATCATCTTTGCATCAGCGTTCTGGATGCATGTTACTGGGACAACACTGCAGTTGTCAGAGACCGAGAAGGAAAGACCTACTATTATAAGGTGCGATTAAATCCTTTCCTATCCATTCTCAATACTGAACTGTTTTATTTTCCTGGGATTCCTTCAAGCCATTTTTCTTCTGGAAAAATCTCAGATGCTGTGTAATTGTAAGCATAGCCAAAAAAATAGAATCGTAGAATCATAGAATAGTTTGAGTTGGAAGGCACCGTTAAAGGCCATCTAGTCTAACCACCCTGCAATGAGCAGGGACATCTTCATCATCTAGATCAGGTTGCTCAGAGCCCCATCCAACCTGACCTTGAACACTTTCAGGGATGGGTCATCTACCGCCTTTCTGGGCAACCTGTGCCAGTGTTTCACCACCTTCATTGTAAAAACTTTCTTCCTTATATCTAGTCTGAATCTACCCTCTTTTAGTTTAAAGCCATTACCCCTTGTCCTGTTGCAACAGGTCCTGCTAAAATGTTTGTCCCCATCTTTTCTGTAGTCGCCTTTAACTACTGGCCATAATGAGGTTTCCCCAGAGCCTTCTCTTCTCCAGACTGAAAAACCCCAACTCTCAGCCTGCCCTCACAGGAGAGATGCTCCAGCCCTCTGATTATTTTTGCATCCCTCCTCTGGACCCGCTCCAACAGGTCCATGTCTTCCTGTGCTGAGGGCTTCAGAGCTGGACCAAAGGTTGTTCCCAGGTTATGAGCTTGAGTGTTGGACAGGACATTGTAGATTTTGAAAATGGGATGATCCAGTGATAAGGAGTAACAGGAGGAATGGAAGGGGACTGGTGACAAATTTCCGTGCCGCTTCCCAAGACTTTACTGGCAGTAAAGTAGAAAAGATGAGTAGAGAGTAATCTGGAGTTGAAACAGAAATTAAGAATGGAAGGGAGTTCAGCAAGTTCAAAAGTAGTGAACTGTCCCACAGTTCAGGGAGGATGAGGATGGAGCACTGCTGAGTTTTTGCATAAAGCAGTCCATTGGAGGCCACCTTCTGTAGGGGTGTATGGTGAGAACAATATCCATTATTTCTTCAGAAATCTCTTCTGTCCAGTGCATAATGACATTTGGTTCAAAAAGAGGAAACCATTCTCCCATCCCCTTCTTGCAGTGACTCAGCAGCAAATGCAGACATACCCTTGAAGAAACATGAATTATCCACTCTCTAGCATCTGGGAACAATCCTCTTAAGACTAGAAGCAGAGTTTTTAATATAATGACATTATTCTAATGATGATTTGTTGATACTGCAGCATATCATTAGTCATGCTGGAATCTTTATAAATGTAAATGTTTTCTCAAAATAGTTTAAATGTTTAGAAAATCTATTACAGCAGTCTAACAGTAACTTGTTCTTCTGGAATCTGAACGGCCTGAAATTTTGAGTTAGTCTGGAAAAGAATTATTAGTGAAAGATCATACAAATAAACAAGGAAATGTAGTTTTAAAAAAAATGACAAAACTTGAGGATATTTTTTTTCTTGAAAACGTGCTAATGTGCTATTCAGATTCACGCAGGTGATTCTTATTTTTTTTTCTACTGTTTACAAGAATAGAGTATTAACAGTGCATTGAATAATCCGTGGTGATGCGTACACAAAATTTCTTTAAGTCTTTGCTTTTCTCATTTTCTCTGTTATCTTTGGTTTTTCAGATTCTGCTCAGATGTGGAGTTGCAAGGGTCATAAATACTGTCTTAAAACTAAAGACTCGATATTCTTGTGTAGGCATTTTAAATTTATGCATGCTGAAGTTCCCTGTTCAAGTATTAATATGCACTGCGAGGCATCTAGCAAACTGTTAAAAAAAAAACCCTCAAACAACAAACCCCCCAACTTGCATTAGTGGACGAGCATTTCTTAAAAGGCTGCTCATCTCATCTACACATATGTATAAAGGAGGATAATTGGAATTACTGCATATATTGTTATGTATTTGCTAAAATTGAATTATTTATTTAAAATCAAGTTTTCCCCTCTGTCTCTCTGTCAATACAGGTTTGTTCTGAAAACTTTTCCCAATATTTTTTCATAATGTATTATCACACCATTTGCATTCTTATTTTGGTTTTTTCTGTTACTGTGGTAAGAAATTATTTACTGAAATTGTATGAAAGATTTGAGTGTTTTAAGGATTTCTTTCCTTTGATTTCCTATGGCTTTGTTCTCTTGCAGTAATACCTTTGCAACACACCATATATTAACTACAAATCTACTACCAAATATTCTGTTCTAAATTAGATACCTTTGTTTCTCTTTCCTAATTATGCCTTTACTAGTGGCTGAGGTTAAAGTAAGTGAGTGTGAAATTTGAGGTACTCTTCAGGGTAGAAAAATAAAGATCTTCAGAGTTGTAAAAGAAAAGATACTTTGTAGCCAATATTGAATAAGCAGACTTATCTATGTGATTTTTAAAATGCATTACGTAGGTTAATCTTGCCATATTTCATTCCTTCTGGGTAAGTAGAGACTATCCAATGTTGCTTTCAAAAGCACACGTGCACAGAACTTTGTTAAACAGCCAGTACTCTTCATGGAGTAATTTGGTCTGTTCTGTTTATCAGCTGCTATTTTATTTTAAAATATTTTTTTGTTTGTTTTGGGCTTTCCTGTGGTTTTCTTAGTTGTCTTTAAGAAATTGCTGTATGTTCTTAAAAGATGAACAGAGGCTGCAGAAGTGGTACCACACATTCTTCAAGTATTGCACGTGCCTGCACATCTGTCATGCACCACAAGAGTTCCAACTGTGTAATTTTGGTTGACTACTTTTTCTGTGGATGTATTACCTGTATAATTTCTCATGAAGTTTAGAATGCATGATTTGTTTAAATTAAAGTCATTATTGAATGAAAGTTGATTTTTAACTAAATATTTATATGATGGAGAGAAAATCCCCGATATTTTCCATTATTATTTCTCTTGCTAATTTTCTTAAGGCAATTTTGAAGTTTATCAAAATTTCTCTGTTAGCACTTAAAAAATAATCTTAATCTTAAAAAATCTTCTGAAAAACAAGGTATTCCATTTTGAAGCCAAAATGGAGTGTTGTTAAGGGGGGAGAAAAAGCTTGGTATCTTTGTATTCTGATTTATTATACAGAAGGCTGTTTTTTAACAAAAAAGGGCTTTTTTTTTCTTTTTTCCCTCCACTATTCTCAGTCTCTTTTGATCATTGATCTGGGTGACCCCACGCTCTGGGGTTTTTTCTTCATTTGACATGGACAGATTTTTGAAGTATAGCTCTCCTTTGGGAACCTCAGGCAGTTCCACTTGACTAACCTGTGATCTAATGAGCAGTAATGCAGGGTTACAGTGACCATTTTGTTTGCTTTGAGGGAGGATGGCTAGACAGAGAGTGGGAGAGAGGCGGTGTCTGTGGAGAAAAAAGATGCAGGGTGATCGAACAGTGTGAAAAAGACTTGTTAGCCCACATTAGTGTGCCTGATTTACTTCACAACAGGTCAGGAAAGGCCAAAGGCAGGGTTGTCATTAAATTGCAAAGTTGAAAATCCTGGTATTCAAAAGCATTCAGATTTCTGAAAGTTGTAAATTAGAAAGTTTGTGGTTCATGTTGAATTTGCCAGGAAGATATACAGAAGTACCAGCTTCTCTAAAACATGAAAGGTACATTATAAAATCATGCTGTAAATATAAAAAGAAAACCAGCTTTTTAAAGTACTTTCATGGTTGACTGTTTTACAATGAGACTGGGTGCGAAAGAAAGGCCAAACACTAACAAGGTCGTTGCACTTTCTTTATGAGCCCTGGGGACCCCTTAATTATGTGCCCGTGCTGCTGATTTTGAGATCTGTAGAGTGTATGTGTGCACGTGTTCGTATAGTACATATTTTTTATTTGTATTTATTAAATACACCTATATATACATATATGCGTACATATGTAAAAATAAAATTCTAGCACCAGTTGCCCAGGAATGTAAATTTCGAGTCTTCTGCAGCTTATAATGATTTTTTTATTCCTCATATCCTTTATTGTTGCTCTTGGAATGAACAATAAACACTAATGGTCATACTATTGGTCATGAAATGAGCACAGTTTTATCTTAAATTTACATTTACAAACGCAGAGACCAAAAATCCCATTGTCTTTATATTCTGAAGAATTATTTTTCCTAATAGTAAATGCTGCTTTATAACACTTGAATTGGACTTGACAGCCTGTCTTTTAGACAGGCTAATATACTTTGTCATCTTTGGTTAGTATTTGCAAACTTCTTATTGCTGCTTCACAATTGCAAAAAGAAAAAGTTGGAGCTACCTATTTCTGAATTTACTTTTCCTCTTCTGTTTCATTCACTTATTTGGCAGTGGCCTGAATCTCCATGATTTGAAGCGTACAGCTACCGTGCAGAATATCCTTTGAAGCTGTTGCATTGATAGCCTTTAATTCATAGCAAATTCTTGTCATTGCTGTTTCTGATCTGGCTGGCAGAAAATCGAAGTGCAGCATTTTAGCTATATTATCATTGTGCATTGAAGCAGTAGGTAATAAAACAAATGGGTGGTCTTAGGGGTAAGGTACTACTTTCTGTCTGTTACCAGAAGTTTAACTAATTGATTCTTATTCCTGCTAGCTGTCAAAAATCAGTTTTCCACAACTGCCGTACAACTGTGTTAACTTTAAGATTGTACTATGTGGACAGAGTTTGTTTTACTGATCTTTGTGTCTCTAATTAAGACTAGCAAATGTACAAAATTAAATGTCTGAGAACAGCTGACCTGTTTAAGAGAATTTTTCTTATCTGATTTCAGGAACTGTGCTCCCCTTGATCATTCAAATGATTTCATTGACGTTAAGGGAGTGTCCCTTCTTGGTTAAAAGGAAGAGAAGACAATAGGATGTCAGGCTAATCATGTTGAACATTAACTTTTGCCTTTTACTTTCATTGGATTATGTATTACTACGTGGTGCCAGATGATTCTTGGTTTATCTTCATCCTCTTTCATTTGCTGTGAACATATGGTGTAGTTTTACCTACTGATAAACTGAACTTTACGTGACAGTTGAACATGTGAAACAAAGTACATTTTCTGTATACAGTGCTGCACTTCTCAATGACTTTCCCAGTGCATCACACTGGTTTTTACCACATTGTATAATTCACTTATTAGAATTTTGATTTTAGAATTAATCTATTTTGAAACAGCTGTAGTGTCCAAAGTAGCTTAATGGTTACTAGGCTTGAAGACTAGTCTCAAATAATTTTACCAGGGTACATTTCCATTTTCTCGGTTATTTTAACTGATATTTGGTTGCAGCAACCTGGTGGAGATACGTTTGAGGAAACTGCACTTCACTAGCTTTCTGTGTAGCTTTAGGTCATGTTAGTCAATGGAAACTTATTAGGGCATAAAATGATGGGAAAATGTTTAACAAATCAGAATACTGAATCAGAACACACTTAAGCTTTACTACTATTCTCTTTCCATTGACTTTCTCCATTCCCTAAACAACGTTGTCTGTGCAGTGTCTATACAGTCTTTATTAGCTCTTCTATTTGATTTAATTATTCAGTTACTCAGTGTGTCTGAATTAAGTCATCTCTGCCAATCTGCTTATTACAAAGCATTTGGTCAGTGAGAAGAGACTAATGTCATCTCACTGGACTAATTTTTGAGGGTGTTTGTTTAGGAATCAAGACACTGGAGCAGTATTTCAAAATTTGCTTATAAACAACAGTCAATCTAAGAATAGATTAATGTACTGATAATGCCAGTCGCAGGCAGTGGAAGAGTAAATATTACTTACCCATCTGAAGAACGTGGTCAATTTTCATGTATGCTTGTTGGTTTTCTGAAAGACATGAATCATTTTTGTACCTTGGTGTCTGGAAATTCTTTTAAAAAACACAAAGTTTGCTGCCATGTAAATTGTTTTCACATAATTTTGCCAGGTATTATATTAAAAGATTAAGATCTTTTTTGGTGGTAACACTGTTGCTTGGTTCAGGAAGACTGCTCACAAATGAAGAAGGGATATGGCCAAATGCAGGATTATGGAAAAAACTCCTTCTAGCTCACAATTGCCTTTGAAGAAAGCATTTTATGTAAGACAGAGATGTTAAGTTTTGATATAGGTACTAAAATGCACCATAAAAGTTTTTTCTGTTTATCTGTATGTTGTGTTGTATAACCTTCAGCAAAACCCTATACTTTCCTGCAGGTTAAGCTACAGCTCCTGCACAATATCCACTGTAAAATCCTTAATGGTGTGAAGTGGTTATGAGTTAGTCCATATCATAGATGGGTTACAGCAGAAACAAAATATAGAAGTAGTTCCAGGTGCTGTTTTACTAAAGAAAATGGGTGTGCCTTCTTATATTTCTCTTGGGTCATTATTTGGGTTTCTGCGCTATATTTGAGAAATAGACCTCTAAAATTGGTCTAAACTAGGAATGCAGTAGCTAATATGTTGCATAAAAATGAAGCGTTATGCTATGCCAATGGACTCTGACAATTCAGATTTTAGTAACTGTAATATGGGCTTAAAATACACCCCAGATGTATTTGGCTACCTCTCCTTTTGGAATTCATTCCTTCTGTGCAATAGGAAAAAATCTTGCTTAACTGAGAAAATGAATTCAATAATGCCACCCTTCCCCTGCATAAATAAGAAGGTGGGGGTGGTAATACTATGGTCTGGGAAAGGAAGCAAAAATGCATGCTTGGATATCCTATTGCCGGCTGTTGTGAGGAGTGTGCTTGCCAGAAGTTTCTGGCAAGCTTATTCCTTCCAAACCCTCTCCAAACTCTCCAGGCATTTAAAAAGTCTTTTGCCTGTTCGTCACCTTTCACTTACTTGTGGTGTAGAAGGAATGTTTATTGACTGAAGAACTGCCTGTTTTCAAATCAGGAACATTGAATTAAGTTTTTGTTTTGTTACGTGTTAGCTCATTGACGTTTACTTGACAGCACTGTTGAGATAGGAAGATGGCTGTTAGTGGCCAAACCGGGTCAAAGCTTAAAAGTGTCTGCTCTTGCGCGTAATAAGGCTGAGGATTTGGCTGACGTTTTTTGTGCACGTAGAAGTCAGCAGATCATCAAGTCCCTGACCCTTGTGCAGGGGGATGGATGCTGCAGAAGTGAGCTGTGTTCAAAGGGTAGGTCAGCAAAGCGACATCTCCATTTTTGGTAGAACCTGGCTGAGAGATAATTTAAAAATCTCGTATGTCTGGCAGTGGGGCACGTGGAGCCTCCTTGTGTTAGTTTGATTCAGTCATGGTCTGGTGTTGGAATCCTTTTCTGTGTACTGTCGATCAGGATCTGCATAGGCCTGAATCTCCATAAGGAATTTGAAGACAAAATGAGTAGGGTATGTTAAGTATTACTCGATAAAAATGTCATTTAGAGTCTGTGGCCATAACCAACACCCTGATGGGGAGGAGACCTGGTAGCTAAGTACTGTGCCCTGAAACACTTACTATAGAAGCCAGTTCAGGCAGAGAGGGATTGGAGGGAGAAAACAGATATAATGAAAGAGGAGGAACTTGACTAATGCCCTGGGTAGAACCATGACTGAGGGGAGATTAGAAATGTAGCTGCTTGGATGCCAAATGTTTTGCAAAACTGTCCTTCTCAGGAAGATTCAGATTCATAATTATGTTTCTGTTCATTCCACTCCATTTTATTCTTAGACACACGAAAGCTGAATCAGAGAGACCTCAGTTATAAATCATCATACCAGAGACAATTGGAGTTACATCTGGGACTGCACTGTCCTTTCCTTTGTGGTTTTTAGGCAGAAGGCTGCCTGGATCTTTTAATGCATCTTGTTCCCCATACTTAGGTCTTTAACTGAAATAGTAGCGTAGTATTGGAATGTGTCAGTATTTAATGTATTTGCTTGTCATCTTTGAGGTAAGGAAACAGTCCGCTATATGTTTTTCAGGAATTTAAGCACTGGTAGACTGTCAGATAGAACCGCAAAGCTAGTGGCCACCTAATTACTGGTGATTGCAATGAGATTTTGAATCTGAAGCAGGAATTACGGGCTTATGACAAAAGTTTGGACAAACAGAACAGAAAACAAGACTATGATGTTCCAGCTGGTGCTACCACTCTAATCATTGAATATTTCCATTTTTCTCCTTTTCCGACATGGCTCTGATTCAGCCATCATCACAGTGCTTTTATATGCGTAGGCCCTGATAGACGCAAATTAAAGAACTGTGGTGTCAGTCATAAGAACTGGGGTCATAAGGAGTCCTTCACCATGCATACGTAACTCTTATTGTCAGGGTATTGTCTTCTCTGACTGGAGAATTTATGCAAATCATTTAAGCAATAAACCAGTATGGCAGTTTTCTGGTCCTGGGGCTTTACAATTACTTAAACTTCTCTGTTCTGAAAAGTACAATTTTAAGTATTCTGAGAACCTGCAGTGAATAACTGAAAATTCTTGAGAATACAGTATGTATTGTCTGGGTAATGTGATCAGGTGATGAAGGAAGAGTTGACTTGCCCCACTCAGGATTATCAGTCAGGGACTCACTAAGTTAGTCATTTGACTAAAATAAGTCGAATGCTGGAAAAATGTGCCAAAGCTCATTACGTTACTTTAGTGCAACTGAAAATTAATTTTCTTTTTTGAATTGAGATTGGATTTAAACTTTGAATTTATATCCCAAGTGCAATTTTTAATGTACTGATATAACCTGTCAGTTTGTAACCTGTTTGACAGCAATAGCTGCAAATTATTTGAAAGAGATAGTGATGTTGCTCTGACACTTGAGTGTTGTGTCATTCAAAATCTTTCTTGACCCTTTGAAAAAGATTTTAATTTATTTGATATCAGTCTGGATTTTCTTTTATTGGAATAATTGGAAATAAATTTAGCACTGTCAAGTTCTGAAATGGCATTCCTGAGTTGCCCAAGACATAGATATCTCCTAATTAGTTAATCTGTTATAAAGGAATTATTCGGCATACTTCATTCATTTCAGTATGTGCAGTCAGTTTCACTACCTTCTTATTAAGGATGACTGATCTAGAAACAGTTGAGTTGTTCTCTGAGTTTAATGTTTTTTGAGATCTGTGGTGATTTAATATTCTCTATGGGTGTAATAATTTTCCTCCTTCTTCATTCAGCTATGGTGTTAAAGAATGCAGAAATCATATTTGTATCAAATACTTTTTAGGTATGTGGAACATCCATACTGAAGTGGTCATTTTGCTAGTATAGCCATTGAAAACCATAATTTTCTCTATCTTATAGATTTAAAATTCTCCGTTAGTGTTTAAATTATTTCAGTTGTTTCCATTTCTTTTGCTTGACTGTATGTTCTTAATGGAGTCTTAATTCCTAATTTAGAAGTATTTCAGAATTAGCAAATCAGAATGTGGGTGCTAATATTCAGAATGTAAGTGTTAATATGCAGACCATAAGTGCTAATTTTAATTTTTAAGTGCTCTTTAATTTTGTATTAATAGGCAAAAAGTTGTCTTGGCTAGTTTGTGTAGTGGAGTTGTTTGCAAGCTTTCATAAAATTGTGAATTTTTCCAGCGATGAAAAAGAAAGCTGTAAATCTGATTCACAGTTCTCTTTTATGGACCTTAATTGTTGCTTCATCAGTTACTTTGTTCTTAATTTAGACAGATGGAGCTCTTCAGGAGTCAAGTTTATGGGAGTTTCGTGAAGGTTGGTATAAAGTATTACTGCTGAAAAGTGTGGCAATCCTGTACCTATTAAAGGAATTTGCAACTTGAGCTCCACAAAAGACTCAGCAAGAAACTGATGTAGTTCTATAGAAATGCAGGAAAACTCTGCCAGAAATCCTGCAAAACACCACAGGATTCCACAAATTTAGCATTTTTCAGCTGACTGCACTCTGAACAACTGCTCTCCCTCTCCAGTAGCAATAGATCTGATCAGGACCATCAGTTTCACAACAAATCAAAAGTTTTCTCTGTTGCATCTTCGGACTTTGCTTAGATGGCAGCTTTGTGCGGTGCTTGGCAACAGAAAAATGTTTTCTGATCTGCAACTTTTGTTTCTGGGACAGATATGAATAATTATTCATCACCATGATGTTTATAATTGTCTTACCTGGAAGCACTCTGAAAGTCTTAATTTCTGGTGATAACAGGAAAATTGAAGTCTGCTCTTGTTGAGCAAATTTCTACTTCATGGCTATTGAAAATAGTTGTGTTTCCAAAAGAGTTTGTGTTTGTCACCTTTTTATTTATAACCTCTCTGATTTTAAGTTGGATTTCTATATATCTACCCTTTTAGTACAGTATGTGCTGTTCCTACAGAGGAAGAGTTATGGATACCACCATAATGTTTCTGTTCATGAGCTACGAGAAACTGAGAATAATTTCCAAAATAAAACATCATGATAATTTTCTATGCCAAGCATGGATCAATACCAGAAACCTTCCAACAACCCCATACTACTTCTCCTTTAAATTGTGTGCTGGGTACAGGATCTCGCAAGGTTTTACTATGCTATCACACTATATTTTAGGGGCATATCAGCTTTTTTGTATTTCAGAGCACTAGGGTAACATTATTTACACATAGTATCTACAGTTTTGCCTTAGAAGGGCCACGCCACATGTCTCTTGTAGTCTGTCTCTGGGGCTGGCAGGCTATTGTTCGAAAAGACAAGGTTTGGTTTTGTCATGCAGTAATAATCTCCTCCTTGTCTTTGCAGACCTGAGTATTTCATCCTAAATTTAACAGGCGAACAACAAGGGAGAAGAGATGACGAGGAGAAAAGCAGACTAGACTCCTAGAAAATTCATTTTCTTTCTTTTTTTCCCCCATGAAACTAGTTGTGCAGAGAAAAGAATATTTACAAACAGGGTTGCCAGCTAATGTCGCCAAGCATTGGGTGGGAAGAATGCTAAAAAGGAGAAAATGTGAGCTGTGCTTGCCTGTTTGCCTCCCCAAAAGAGTTGAAATTGTTGGCATTTGGGACTCCTTGTCAGAAACTCCGAGCATCACCTGTCTGTGGTGCTCTGCAGATCTACTTTGGTGACCATCACCCCTCGCAAATGTGTGTCTGAGTTCAATTAAAATTTTACCAAAGAATACTCAAAAAAAATTAGGTACGTGTGTGTCATGTAGTTACTGAATTCTTTAAAGATAAAAACAAAGGCCACCACAGAAGCAAATTAAAGCCCCTGGGAGCTGACATGGTTATGGAAAGCTTTAACAGAGCTGCCCTGCCATAGAAACGTGCTTTCCTATTGTCATTCATTTTGGTCTCTGAAAAGGAATTTATGATCAAAGTTTTGTTTGAGCACAACGTAATGGCACAGTTAAGCACTCAGATTAGATTTTGGCAAAGTTAGCCAGGGATTTGGGTTGTTTTGTTTTTGTTTTGTTTTGTTTTGTTTTTTTAACGTGGCACTCATCCTGTAGTGAGAAAACCGTTTTACCCCTTAAAATGTTTACTTCTTAAAGTAGAACTTTACCTGGGGTGCCTTTTTAAGGCTAATCATAGCTCCATTAAAAAAAAAAAAAGTGAAAGAATCTGTTTACTCTATTTTCCTTGGATTACATTAGATCTGTGACAACTGAATGCCCGTTGTCAAATATTGCAGTTTCTGTCAGCAGAAAGAAGTATAGTTTTGACAATTATTATATTGTAACACAATTCTTTTTCATCATACAAGCTAATTACTAGTTTTTTGTTTGATAACACAAACAGTTTGCTTTAAGAGAAGGGGGCTTTTGAGGGAGAGAAATTAAGATGAGAAATAAGTATTACTTACAGTGGGAGAAGTCATTATGATTATTGATTTGTTAGGAAATAAAGGTTCATTTCTTGCCTTTGCTGTGGACTTGCTGCACAAGTCTATAGATGACTGTTGAACTAGGTTATTTCTGCGCTCCAGTTTATGTCCATATAGGAAAGTCTTATAAATGTTCTCGGATGATAATGACAATCATTAGTTTTGAATAATTGGGAGACCCAAGTACAGGTGGAAGAAACGTTGATTTCTGTGATACAAAAACAAAGCTCCAAAGAATGTGATAGTGAAATGAGTTATGTAAACTGATGAGAGGTCATTCAAAACAAGGCCCGAGAAAAATATGAGTGTATACATTTTCCTTAACATACAGTCATCTATGTTGAAATTTTAGAAGTAGCTTTAGAAATGCTCTTTCGTGGTGTGATCAAAGCAACAAGAGCAATCAGTCTGTTTAATTTTTCCATCTTGAATGCTCATGGGAAATATTTTTTTTTTTTGCCTAGTCTTATAGATGAGGTTTATAAAAGAATGCATTAGAAGCTAAATAATGGATTTAGAAGACTGCCTTTGGAATGCGTTGAAAGAAAAAAAACACAATAGAGGTCCCCCTCTGCTGGTAGAGAGTTCAATATTCACGACATTGCATTGTGTCTACAGTGAGGTAAAGTTGACTGAGTCTAAACATGTTTATGCTATAAAAAAGCCACTGTTACACAGTTACACAGTATAAACTATTTTGAATCTACTGAAAGCATTTTAAAGTAAAATACAGTACAACTGGAGTTACCAAGTTCCCTGACTACTCATTTCAGCTGCCACATAAGTAATTCATGTCAAGTGCCCAATAGAGAGTGTACACTGTATTGTAAATTTGTATTATACCTAACCTGTGGCACTGTTCGGTTTGTTGTTTACCCATTTCAGTGCTCTTTAAGAATTTTGTCCTGGTAAGGAATCCTTTGCACTTATCCTTTTAAAGAGATTTTTCAATTCAATGTAATCAATAATCTGCTTAAAATATTGTCATATGCATACTTGTTAGGGGATTTTCTCAAGTCTTTCTTCTGTGGTGGGGAACACTTTTACCAAATTTTGCGTGTTTACTTTGAGTACTCATGACGAAGAGTGAAAATTTTAGGGGTACTGGAGGCAAGAGAAGTAGATTATTCATGGTGAGAAACAAGTACTGTGATCCACTAAGAAGTGAACCATCAGGATAATACAAACCAACTAACAAACAAAAAGCCACTTTAAGTGAATCTTTTGAAGACCAGTGTGAATTCTTGCTGCCTAGTGTGTCCTGAGACAGGTATGAAACCTGTTGTCCCAACAGCCCCAGCAGTGTGACACATTTTCCTCTACTTGAGCAGAGATTGCCCATCAGGATTTCTTCCAGCTTTTCTTTTTCATGTTTGGCTAGGTTAAAACTGGCTCTTCGCTTCAGATTTAGTGTTCAATAAGATGGTGAATCAATTCCTTATTTTAAAATGTAGAATGTTGTGGCTGGTTATTTATCTGTGTGTGTGTGTCAGGGCATGTATGTGAAATAAAATATAAACGGAGACTGCTTGTATAGAAAATATGCCAAGGTTCTAGGTTCTGAAATATATTTCAAAATTGTTTTATTTTGGTATGGCAAATATTAACATAACTTTAATTAAGAACTTGGAATAAATATTATTATGTATCTCGAGTAATTTCCATTTCTTATGAATATAATTAAGGTTCTATTACAACTGTAAGTCAAAACCTTTCTATAGTTCATGTATTCATATACTAATAAGAGCATGAAAATGAGTTACTATTGCATACAAAACACAAAATTTAACTTTTCTAAATGAAGTCGTGCATTTGTATATAGGAATTAAATTTAATTATGCAGGCTTGATGTTGTCTCTCTGTACATGGAGCCAGTGTAAATGGGACAGAATGAGGTTTCGTTTTCCTCAGAAATATAAATCATAAGAGGACTGTTGATGAGTCTAATATGATCATTAAGCTAAAGCCGAATGGAATTTCCTATAGCAAAGAAACAGCACCATCAGCCAAAGGGGTTTTCATCTTCTCTTAAGCAATGGGCAGTCTTGGAATTCTTACAACATGTTTTTGTAGCTTTTTTTAGATGAAAAATGATAGGCAATGTTAATACTGTCCCACTTCTTTCCCTTCACCCGTGTTGAGTGTGAGTTGAATGATTTTAATGCCTAAGAAAGCAAGTAGTCTTTTTGCCACAGAATTTTCATATTTTTTAAGTACTTCTGGATTTATAAAGGCCTTGTTGGTCATAGCTCTGGCTTTTTAATCACCTAATTTGTTTTATATAACTGTTGGTGTCTGTGGCGAGTATCAATCCATATCTATGTGAGTTTTTCTGTTTTGTTTACTTGTATTAGATTTAAATTAATAACAAGCACGACTTCTCAACTTTCAGTTTTATGCTTGCCTTTCAAGATGGTGTAACCTCTATCTACCACTAATCTGTTATTTTGTTTTGGCCAAGCAAGTTAGATATGGGGTGGCATATTTTCTTACTAAACTCTCACTAACAATAAGTAATTACTGTTACAAATGAGGTTGTAATTGCAACTTTTCTGATAATTTAATTTTTGTTTAATTTTCTTTGAACTTACCAAATTGTTTTAAACATTTTCAGATAAGTTATGAGGCTTGCTATTCAGAACTTGATTACATGCCTATTCTGTATACTAGATATTAGTATAAACTAATGGAGAATAGAGTTGACTTGAAAATTTGGCCACTCCTATATGCATGGCGAGTTCAAAATTATCCCTGTTTATACAGCCTTTGGCAATTTAAGCAATGTGTTTTGTCACCTGCTTTGCTGTCTCATGAAGCACTGGAACATCTATGAAGAAATAGAAAATATGACTTTCAATCCTTGACGTCTTTTAAATAAATGCACATATTGATAGTGACAGATTGCTAAACTTGGCGTTAGACACTTAGCTGTGTTTCTTGCCAAAAGTAATCCAGATGTGCATAATTTATCTGCCTGCCATATGTGCACTGACATGTCTTTCTATAATCAACTGTCTGTTGAGTATTGTTAAACAGTTAAATGTTCTTTATCAACTATGTTTTTGAATGATGCTAATAAGTCCTTTATGGAGTTAAGGAGCAGCAAGACCATAAAAAACAGCTTTCTTAAACTGAAGAAAGCAACTACAGATTTTTGACTGTCCAAAAGGCATGCATGTTCAGAAAAAAATTGTTCATAAAATAAGCTTATGTAAAGACCGGTTTAGGTGGTGTTATACAACCAAGGAGGATGCATATTTTACGTAATCTCATTATGATGGGACAGATCTTTGTTGTGACATTGTAAAGGAAGTTGCTATGGAGTAACAACATAATTAATAAGGATTTTTTTTCATATGAGGTGCTTGTTGAAAGTTGAGAATGAACTTAACTTGACAAGCAGTAACCAAACATGTCCTGGCATTAAGTTCAGAAAGGAGGACATTTGTGTCATTTGGAATATTTCATCATATCATTGGAAGAAACAACTCCCGTTTTATGGCATGTTTTATAGTGGATGTTTGTTCTTCAACTGTTCTCAGAAAGTTATTCATTGATTTATAGTATTACATGACCTGAATGGAAAATTCCTATGCCAAAAGAGTATCTGTCCAAGGAGTTAACTATCCCAAAATTTTGTTTTCAAAGGAGGCACTGATCCATAGAAATATTCCTTCTTTGTTTCCTATGTGCTTATCCTTTCACCCCATTGACATAACATTACCAGAATATTAGCATGGATAATCTGGCTTTCATCAATCTCTGACTCAGATCCCAGTGTTCACCTTGGAGGTATATAGGAAGGTGTGTGGTGGTCATGTAGAGCAAAATGCACATAGTGTCTCATGATTCCAGGTTTCCCCTGAGGAGAAGGGTGTCTGGCTCTGTCTGATGTTCCTGTGCATACAGGTAAGTATTTATCCCTACAGTTATATAGATATCTATCTGTTGTACATAGGCCTGTCTTTGTAGCAATCTGCTTTGGTTTTTCAACTCTCCCCCCCCCCCCCTCCCCCCCCCTCCCCCAGCAGTTGCATAACTTGGGGCATGATTAGCAGCTCTTCTTCATCATCCTGGGAGGTCTCAGTCATGACCTTTCCAACTGCTGATCTTTGTCATTAAGATGAGAATAGGTGTACATAAGCAGTTGAGAGCACCAACTGTTTGATGCTAATTTCCATAAGGTCATCCAGATTTGAGCAACTCGTCTTGGTTTGTACAAGGGGGGAAGTAGAATGCCTACATAATGTCCTGAAATTAGGTTACCATGCTAGACACAGTAATATGGCAAACAGTTCCTGCTAGAAACCATCTTTGCTGAAATGGTCGAAAGATGCTCCCTAGTTTGTAGGACCATGCTCCTAGTTTGTAAACTTTGCTGTTTATAAGATTTCAACTTACCTCTCTGACCAATGCATGTTATCTAAATGGAGATACTAATTCGGTGTTTTGAGATGTTACACCGCTGTAGTTATCAAAAATACAGGTTGTGTGGTTATGTTATGACAGAATACCCTCATGGAAATGTTGGTGGTAAGCAGGAAGTCGGGAGGCTTCTTCAGGAAAGTTTGCTTGGGTATTGGTTAACAGTTCAACGCGTTCTGAAGTTGCTAGGGTCTTAGTTATAAGTGCTTGTTGATCGTGGATTAACATTGATCCATGCTGCTTGAACTTCTAAACCACCTCACTAAACGGTCCTACAGCTACTCTGCTGCGATCTCTGCCCTTTCAAAACAAACCAGACACCAAAATCAAAGGTCTCTGCTGTGTTCTTCACTGCTTCTGGGAACTGATCATCATATTGAGCTGTTTCCTAAAGTATACAATTTTTGTCCATTTTTTTAAGTTACTTGGTGTTTACTTGTTTAATGAAAAACTAGTAGCATGCAAAATACAGGGAAGTGTATTTTCTGAAGATATTCTTTTTTGTTCTTAATGAAGGTGCAGCTTCTTGCACTTGAGAAGCACTGTGGAATCTCAGTATTCCATAACCAACCAGAAATTTGCACCATGAATGACTCTCTGTTCCCTGATAGGAAACCCAAACTTAACTTGTATTACAAGGAATAATTGTTGAAGTTTCTTCAATAGTGTAAATCAACATTTTTGGAAATTTACATACTTTAGGGTTAGGAAGTGATCTTAGAATTTTCAGTGCTTTTTTTTTTTCATTGATTCTTGGTGTTATGCCCTTTGTTCTAATCAGTAAAATGATGGGTGTGAATTCCTCCCAACCCCCCCCATTTACAAGAAAACACACATATCATCAAAAAACATTGTGATCTGTGATATTCCTTCAGGCACTGTATTTCAGGGATTAATTCACGCCTTCATTAATCTGTATTCAGCATAGTACTTAAGCTTTATAATAATTTACTAAAATGTACTCTTTGTTATTTGATCACTTCAGTTTCTAAGAGAACAGTGTCTTTGTAAAGAATTCCAGGTGAGAAAGTATGTGTTTTCTCTTTAGAATATGCTGATGTAAATCTTAAAAGATATATTGATGCTTGCATTTTGTGGGATACTGTGATATTTTCCATTGCTCCTGTCTTAGCTAGTTTTATAAACCTCTGATAAGCCTTCAGCCTCCACAAGCCACTGACATACATGGCTTTCATGAAAAAAACTTTTTTGCTCTTTTGTCCTCAATTTGCTAGAGCTGTCATTGTTTGCTGTAGAATTATGCTCCAGCGTCTTGGGTTTTAATTTTCTCTCTTAAACTGTTTCTGTCTCAATTCTGGGAGCGATAAACTCTTGGGGGGGTGGGGGGGGATGAAGTACAGAGTTCAATAAATGTTACTACATTGTTATATTACATGACTGAAAATTAATGATTGTGGCATTTTGAAATACTTGTCACTGATCACTTAGTCAGTATCAGTGACATCTTGACCACTTCTAACATGATAGTTTTGTCACTCCATATGTTTTCTGGTAGGCTGATGAAAGGGATGGGGGGGAGGGAATGAAAGATCATTCAAAATTAACTTGGATGTGTGCATGTATGTATACATACATCCTCCAGACAGTGCTGCAGTGAACATCAACTGAAATATTGTATATATATACAGTGCACTGTACTTTTAGAGCCCAGCAGCATTTAGTCATTTTAGTTTGTCTCCAGTTACATTTACCAAAAGACTAATTAATGTAGTGCCAATGAAGAGCTAGTCTGACAACCAAACTCTCTCATTACATTTCCATTTTTCTGTCTTGCTAAAGTAGACGAGACCCTGGATTGACTATGGTTTGAAAGGTTAGTTGAAAAGATTAAAGGTGACTTGTAAATGGAAAATGGCAACTTTGTGCTTTTGGATTCTAAATACATCTGGTCTAGTGTTCCTCTTGTTGAGTGGTAGGTCTGCCAAGACTTGTTGCAGACTTTGTAGAGCAGTAATAATAAACCTGTTCAGAGAGTTTAAAAGAACTTGGCATGCCATATGACAGGTTCTCGAGTAGTTCTGTCAGGAGCCAAGTGTACTGTAATAGACCCCTTTTAAATTGTTGGCTTACACGAAAACTGGAGATGTCTACGTTTTCTTCTTCTCTCCCCCCCCTCCCCTGAAGTACAAAAGGCATATGAATTTATTAAAATGCTTCTTTAGTGCATGTTATTGAGCTGTGAAAGAGACCAATAGATAAACATTATTGTAAGTTTGCAGATGCACTCTCATTTATGCCTGTAGGCAAGATAAATTTATCTACTTATGTTAGAGGAGCCTTTAATCAGATAATCTGTTATTGCAAGTAGTTTAGATCATGAGGTGAGTAGTTTTTAAACAGGCCTTTACAATGTGTGTAGACTTTGCTGGTCCTGTTCTTCATCAGGAGAAACATAAAACACAATCAGCTATAAAGAACATAAGCAGTGTCCTTTTCTCTCTTACCTTCAGTACAGCGTATGTAACTGCAGATATATACAATATTTCTAGATGAATATACAGCCCATAAAATATTGCTCATTAGATTATAGAGAAAAGAACAGATCCAGATGTTTGGATAATAACATCCTTCTAGAGAAGTAAAAAAGTGGCAGGAGGATTGAAATATATACAAATAACATTGCATGAAAAATCTGGCCTCATATACCTAGAGGTAAAGGAGATTGAGATTATAGAAGAGGCCTACGCTTGTTACATCCAGCATGAATTTTCATGTGCTGCAAAGATTTCTGCTTTTATAAAGAATGAGTTGACTCACTGTGATGTACACGTTCGTGCTGGTCTTCAGGTCTGGTCTTTATGCTGGTCTTATGGAATTCTCACTTTACACAAGGAAATCTGTGGTTTAATACATGGAGACCTTGATCACCTTTGACACCGACATGCTCTATTGCTATACAGGACAGGGTATGCTTTTCTGAAAGCATCTTTGTCTTATTCAAGATGTGGCAGGAATGCATAGATGCATAGGTGCTTTAAGTCATTGGGCACAAATTTACTCTGAGAAGAAATCCTATTTTCATGCTTCTTTCTTGCATACAGGCCAAGCATTTAACGGATTGCAGCGCAGGGTTGTATAGCTGAGCCAAAAACTTCTGGGGCAGAATCACTTCAGTCTAGCCGTGCGATTCATCTTGGTTTTAATCTTCTCTCCTTTCCTGTTTGAGTGAGCAAGAGGTCACTAAGTAGGGGATAGATAGCTCAGAAGCCATCAGAGAAGTCCCAGACCTTATTTATCTCTGATAATCAGTCTTATTTTATTTTATTTTACTTTATTTTATTTGCAGTGATTGTTGCTTACAGTAGGTTTAACAATCTTAATTGTCCCAAAATTTTCAAATCCTATTGCTTTCAACCAAGCACTATCCCCTTAATGCTGTCAAGAAAGTTTTTTGTGTCGTTTTTTTTGTTGTTTTGTGTGTTGGAGCTTGGCTGTTGGAGGTTAGTTGTGGGGGAGTTGCTTGCTTTTAGTTTTTTTAAGCTGCTGGAAATTCAGCTAGTGACAGGAAGAATCACATTGTCATGCCAGTAATGACTGTTTAAGATTACGGCATCCTGAAGGAAGCTACTTTCCAGCTTAACATACTGGGGGGACAAGACAGCTAGGAAAGGAGAGAGGAACTTGAGAAGCACAGATTTTAGAGGATTAAAAGAATGCTTGAGGACTGATCGCCTAATCTCATCCCAGAAAATATAAAAGGGACAACAGGAGGAGGAGGAGACCGAGCAGGAGTTCTAATCTATAGCAATTGCAGTTAAGGGAAAAACTATTCATGTGTCTCATCTGAGAGATTTCTAATGATTTGGCAATCTGTAGTATTTTTTTTTTTAATACAGGAAAAAAAAATACTCTACTATTCGCTTCCCTTTGATTACCTACAAGAAATTGATGTTATCAAAATACCCAGGAAAGGAAAGACCAGTTACCGGGCCTCCTATTCTTCCACCTCTCTAACCCCAAAACCTCAGAGTCCTCCTCCTCTGAGTAAAATCTAGAGTACTGCAGATTTCATTTGGGCAAACTGAGCAAGATTTTGCACTACAGCAGAAATGACAGACATGAATGGTGGAAGCTGAATCACGAGTTCCAGACTTGTGAATGTAATCCCGTCCATTCAAGAAATTTTTAGAGTAAGATTAGATATATCTTTCTGTATGACTTTGCCCTGAATTTCAATAGTCTTAGCTCCTCTTAACATTACCTATAATGGAAATCTGCTCTTCTAAGAAAGGTTCTTAGGACCATTTTTAGGGATTCTGAAAACAAAGTAAAATATGCAAGTGTTTGGCTCAGGTTTTAGAAAACGATGGGGGAAAATAGTTTTCTGAAGGGATCAGTCAGTCACATTTGTTGCAGCTGTGCAGCTGCTTGGCTCCTCTGCTGTGCCCAGCTCCGACGAGGAGAAAAGAAGCAGCACCTGACTGGGTGCGAGAAAGTATCTCTGCACAGGTTCCCTTGCAAGAATAAGGAAGGGCTACAGAACCAGTCTGAGAGATTTGGGTCCATTGGTCAAAGCCCGAGTAAATGTTTCAAGAAACTATAGTCAGCTTAATTGCTGTATTATCTTTGACTTCTTTCACAGTGTAGCTGAACTGGGGTGGGGGGAATCACCAAAACCCAACTTTTAAAATAGTTTGTCTGTTTTTCTGACTTTCATTTGGTTTTATATGTGTGATGGTAAATAAACGAGGCAGGATTTTTCCGGTGGTATTTCTGACCCTATGGTTCTTTCCCCAGGTTCCCGTGTCCTTTCTTCTCTCCCTCATCCTTTTTGTCATACTCTAATCTTATTGTTTTTCACCAAAGTAGTACCACTTTCCCAAGGAGAAGTTCCACTTAGTTGCTTGGCTGTTTTCTTCCAGCTGTCTCCTTTGTACAAGAGCCTGCTACAGTGCTGCTGCTTTGGCTGATTTTGTGGAGGTACACTGTGTCAAGGTGGAGAGCGGGCAGATGTTTCTGAGGTACAGAAAGCAGGCTTATCGGGCTCTGAACACAAAACTGTTCAGAGAATTTTACAAATTCTTCAGATGCTAAAGGACTCTGCAAACCTAATGCTTTATCTTTAGTGCTGTAAAGGGCGAGTGTTCTAATTGGAATTTTCTTTATTCAGCTGTATCACTGTGAAAAATTAGGTGTTAAAGTGGTGGGTGGAGAAAACACCACTGAAAGCTACTAACCTTTACTGAGACTATTAAGTAGTCTAGTTTTATAGCCAATACCTGGCATCACAGTTACTTCCATTAGATAGGATAAAATATACGTAAAGCTAAATGTGAGGGTGTTTATTAAAATAGAAAGTGCAAGGCAAAGCAGTGCAGCTGTTTGCTGTCCAGGAGAGTTACAAAGCCTTGGAAACAGAAGTATTTTGGCTGTCATCTTTGCTGTGCTGTGATGGTCTTCACACAGCCTGGGCTTGTTTAGGCGGTGATTTCTTGGGTTCTCGGTTTTTCTGTAGATGTGAAAAGGGAGATGGTGCACAAGTGCATGCATGAGTAAGCCAAACAGGTAACCCAAATACAAATATTTAAGAAATAGCCCAATATCTTCTGTGCAAGATGGGTTTTGAGACCTCATTTTTCTGAAGAAAAGGACTTGATGAGGTTTAGAAACGATTAATAAGATATTTTAAGTTTTTGAAATCCTTAACAAGCTGAGGGGTGAAAAAGCTTTATTTTTATGGATTTTTATTTTTTAAAAATAATAAAATATTTCCCCTTTCTAAGGCAGTCTTGATCTTCTCAGCCTCAATCTTTTTTCTTTTAAAAATATGTTTACCTATAATTTATTCATCTCTGTCAGACAGGACATCTTTAAATCTTGCTTCCTAGGACAGAAGTTGTCATTGAGCTGTACACTTGTTTTGAGCTTAATCCTAAAAAATGGAGGGACAGAGTTACAGGCATGATCTGCGTTACTGTCGGTTCTGGGTTAGTGAGAAAAAACATGTGATCCCGAGCTGGAACAAGACCTGCTTAGCAAGGCAAAAATGGAAATGTTTGGGTATGAATGTTGTGTTTCCCAAGTGTCTTGGGCTTCTATGCCTACAGTCATAGTCAGGTCAAGAGAGCAGACTACTTTTAAAGGTGTAGTTTCATCAGTTGTCGAAGCTGGAACAGCGATTGCCATTGCCTGTGGGAGAGGAGGAATGCACTTGGTCAGCCTGGCAAGCTCCACGTAGTCATCTGCCCTGTCCTAGTTGTGAAGCTGGTGGGCAGTTTAGAGCTTGGTGAGGTGTGTGTGTAATTCATCTTACTCCTTTTAGAAGCCATTCGTGTGCGATTACTGTGACTGGAGGCCTCACCTCATGTAGCCTTTCGTTTGCTTTGGCTAGGTCCCTTTGATCCCTTACTCAGTCTGCATCATGATCAATGTTGCTTCACTTATAATTTTTTATATGTAAGTGTACATATATTAACGCAATATTCATATTTATCATAATTATTCAGATATGCATGTACATTAATATCAGCAGAAAATATTTTTTAATTTACTGTATTGGTTAAAAAATATACAAGTGATTTTTGCATCCATGGCATGTTGAGTAATAGTTCTGTAAACTCCGTCTCATTAGTTAAAGCAGTGGTTTTGCACCATCTCAAAGTTTCTCTGGTGTTTGAAAATTTCAGCGTGTCTCACTTACAAGATAACTTGAGATGGTGTTTAAAATGCAGAATGTGAGTTAGCTTCATTTCTATATGATGTAAAGCTAAGAAAATAAAACGCACTCAGAAGTCTCATGCAGTAACTGGTTTTCAGTATCCCGCCAAAGAAAAGTCAAGATATCAAGATAGGTATCTTATAAGATGAAATAATAAATAACGTGTAAAACCAGCCAAAGATGAAAAGTATGTCTGCACAGTATTTTCCAGGCAGCTGCAGGAAGACTGTGACTATGAGCAGAGCAGGAGTCGTGTTGGTGTGGCACTGAGCTCGGGGTGTGCTGGCGCTCAGCACTTCACTGCAGGTACTCACTGCTTGGTCTGAAGTCATGACTTAGCTTTACGTGGTTGAAGCCCAGACAAAGGAAGCTCAGGTCTCCCTTCAAGATAGATTTTGGAGATACCTACATAATGTTCATTGTGATGTTACTAGCACAAAATACGTATTATAATTTGGGATTATATTTTTGTGCATATTCTCATGCAGCAGATTTAGGATCATTAATTTAGGTGTATCCTGGCCCAACTGAAAGATGGAGCCACTTTATTAATTAATATCGTTAATTTATACATACTACGTAGAGACTTTTTTTACTATTCGTTGCTGAGCCTATAATTAATAGAGAACAGAAGATTACGCTGTATTCAAAGAAACAAATGTCCTGCGAAGTCCGGAACTGGCAGATGAATGGCATTGCTGCCTCAGCACCCACAGAGCCGTCACTTGCGAAGTGAAACTCTTCCGTGGTCTGAATGCGGGGCTTGGTACCGTGCTTGCTACCGCTGTCCAGCCTAGCTTCAAGGTGAAGACACATTTTACAGAGGGGTTGCAGGGTGACTGCACTGTGAAAAAGTTATTTTATTATTTACTTTTCCTAAATGCCTTCTGGAGTTTAAAAAGGTAGCTGTGCAGGATGCTTGATCCTTTGTTTGGGAATTTTAAAAGAACACTGATAGGTGGGGTTTTTTTATTACGATTTTTCCTGGTGCTTTTTGGAAGTTGTCTTTATGTTTGGAAAAAACAGTAATTCCTGTTTGTAAAGAGTTTTAACGCTACTGGGCTTGTGCTGGGTCTACAGCCTTGACAATATTTGCACAGAGGTGACCAAAATCTGGAGATGCACATTTAGGGAATGAGTGTTATGTTACATTAATTGATCTAGTTTGCTGTCATGCAGCATCACTGCAAACATAGGTGCCTTGTGATGCGATGGGCAGCCTGCAAATAGCTAATTGACTCTGATCTCTGTTAATTAGTGCAAGTAAATCTAACAATGAAGCTTTGAAGAGATCGTCTGAAGTACATGAAAGCTGAGGCTTTACTCAGTGTCAGGGCCTTGATGTTAATTATTGAGTCCTGTGACCCAGCAAAAGGAAGATTCACTGATAAGGTGGTCTTAATATAGGGACTTCTATGTTGTGGTATTTACAATTTGCATGAACTATGTCACCACCTCTGTTTCACTATTGCTGTACTTCAGCACAGAACTTAATAATTTTACCAAAACACCCCTGTCTTGTGCTTAAGACACAGTTTAAATACAGAAGTTAGCTTTTCTAATATAAAGAAAAATTAAAATCTTAGAACAGTGTATTTAGACTAAAGTAGCACTTTTTTGAACACAGAAATTAATCTTCTGTTACTGAAAAAGCTCTTGACTGTTTTTCCTCCCATGAAGTTTGAGATTAATCTCTAACAATGTCGGACAGTAGACTGATCATATTTCTTTTTTATCAGCCTAACCTTTTAGGTGTAGAGAGTAATACTTTGTAAGCTGAGGTCTTAGTTAATTATTTTTTAAATGCTGTATAATTTGTTTATTCTATGAAAATAAACATTCCAAGTTTTATAAATGAGTCACATAATGTTAAAAAATTGCTATAAACTGTTGTTCAAGTGTCAGATTTCAATGATCAAAAAGCCTAAAACATAAACTGGAACACTCTCAATCCCAAATAGACATTGTGATGGAAAACTTTTATAGGCTTTGATGAATTTAAAGGGTTTAGATATTTCCCAGAAATACAAACTAATAAGGATGAGAAAGACTGAGTGTTATAATATGAACGGGAAAGATTGTAGGTCATCCTTACTGGAAACTCCTGATGATAGGTGGTGTTTGCTCTCTGTGACCTAGTAATTTGAAACGGAAATTTTTTGTGAATCTAGTTGTGTCTTCTTTATAGAGGCTTAATTGGTGCACGCTAGACAGCAGAAGATTAGGCTTGCAACTCAGAAGTTAAACACTTTTTGATAGTGGCTGTCTGATCAGGCTTGTTGCATTCTTTCACTAAAATAGACTGACTGTGTTAAATTAGAGATGGCCACATGAGATACTCTTGGAGTTTCAGGGTTTTTTCAGGATTTTATATTCACTGCAGATGTCAAAGGAGAAAGTTGTTCCAGAAGAGTTAGATAGTAAGAACAATTTTAATGGACTCTGCTTTTTTGAAAGCATTTATTTTTAAATCTATTTAGAGTAATGTCATGATGTAATTTATGAAATTGCATTGCTGTGTAGAAATGACCTTTGAAACTAAGTTCTCAACACTCATTGATAGAGGTGGGTTAAAGGACTCAAATGCTAGCTATGGATTTGGTCCTAATTTTCAGGTATAATAAAAGATGAATTGTGTATTTTGTTACTCTGGGAATTAGAAATATGCCATAAAATCAGTGCTTGCTTCAAGATAACTTTAATACACAGAAGTTGTTTATTCATCTTACAACTATAGAAGATGAGGGGTGTATTTTCAAAATAACTGTGTTAAAATAATCTTTATTGTAATATGTAAAAAATGGGGGGGTTACGTTGATTAATACTGAAGGTGGCTAGCAGTAACAAAACACTTGCACAGAATAATTGTAGAAATTGTAGGTAATTAGAATGATTTTTTGCACACTATTTATAATTTCTACCATATTATAGATAAAGGCCATCACTGTAGGAGATTTTTAGATGTTTAAAAATGCTGGAGAAATCTGCCTTACAAGCATGCAAAGTTTGCTAAAAAAACCTGAGTTTATGTAAGTTAATTAAGCTAGTTTGTATGGTATAGATTATAATCAATGACAAAATAAAGATCTGCCAAAATACGGCAGTGGAATTTCCTAGCATGGTGGACAATCTTGTACAGTGCAGAAATGTGGAAACTCCTGCTTTATTCTGCTTTGTCAGAAACTGTATTATAAATTAAAATAGTGCAGCCATAAGGAATGTGATCGAATATGGCCCAGGTTACATACCTGACCTGTGTGCAGAAGGACAGAGAAATGCCCCCAGCAAAAACCCGGTTTTGTGAAATGCGTGATTTAAGTGAGTCAGCCATAGCTGTGAGTGTTTCCTTTTGTTCCATGATGTGAGATGTGCCCTTCACTGGTGCTATGACCATGTAGGTTACAAACACAGGGGTAGGGTAGTTTCTTTGCCTCTCTGCACTGTGTGGATGGAAAACTTAAGATTTTAACTTAAGATTTTAACCAGACCCTCTCCTCAGAGATACAAACAGTTTTTAATATGCCATTCCTTACATGCCTTCTCACTGCAGAAACAAAGTAGTATCTGTGTCCTCAGCTTTGGGCTCCAATTTTGCCCAGTTTTATTTAACATGATGTTGAACTATTTCCTCTGTACCAGCTGAAGATGGTTTGATGGGTTGCAGTTTCTGTCTGTGTAGATGCAGCCTGGACCTGGGAACATTTTGAATTTCCTTAGCTATGTCCAAACTAAAAGTTCTACAGAAAATTATCCTGATTAACTTGATGCCAAAACCAGTGAGCTAATTCCTGGATGCTCTTTGGTAGTCAGCGTTCCAGGGATCATTCCCAAAAGCCAGTTTCTGTAAGGCCACTCTGTTTTGCAGACTAGGGGAGTTTACCACCCTAGGCACACTTCATTTTGTACCAGTTGGTCTCAGTTACCTGGAAAATATAATCGTGAACATGTTTAATTTACTGTTACAGATGTATCGGAAAAGGTTGTTGTAAAGGAACCATTTTGGCTAAAGAATTACTATGTGAAACTCCTCCGTGCTTGGTGACAGCGAACAGGTAGTCACTAGCAAATTCATAGAATCACAGAATAGTTTGGGTTGGAAGGGACCTTTAAAGGTCATCTAGTCCAATCCCCTTGCAATAAGCAGGGACATCTTCAACTAGATCAGGTTGCTCAGAGCCCCGTCTTCTGGTTTTGTGACAGACAGCTCCATGGGCATGGGTGAAACTGCTCATGTGTGCTGAACTACATAGGCAGCAGTGCATATAGAGGGCTGCTCTTCTAACCTACATGGCTCTTGCATGAATGCTGTTGTCCTCTCAACTCATCGCTCATTTTAGTTCCATTTTCCCCCCTTTGGTTGTCATATGCTTATCAGAATTCATGCATCCCAATTCAGGTAAGCATAGAAATACTGATTTCTGAAACCCCTTCACACAAATATTTACCTTTTAATCAACCTATGAAAGATCTGTTTTAAATACATTAGACTTAAAGTATAAAAACTATTAAAAAAACTCTTGAAGATAAAGTATTTGAAAATATTAAACTTGTGACCATTCTAAACAGCTTCTAAACCAAAAAAAAAGTGGATGTGCGTAGGCATTTGCTTTCTTGTTTCTTATTTATAAGAACGCAAGTAGCAGTAGGGCTTGAGCTCTTCTGTACTTTTGCATGAGAACTAGGGTTCTGTCCAACTACTGTCAGTGCCTTGGCTGTAAAAGGTACTGCTGGCTTGGGCTCTAAACTCTAAATAGGACCATTGTGATTAAATTGGTCTTTGTACAAGTCTTATATAAGCAAGAGTTAAGTCTTTGGTGTAAAGTTAGAAGTAAACAGGCTATGATTTCAGTGCTAGACACTGCCTTAAGGCAGAAGAAATTACACTGTCATGCAGAGGATGTGTAGCTGCTGCTATTTTGGTGTTTGATTTCTTCATTGTCACATAGTTGAAAGCTATCCAGGAAAGGAAGAAGTATAAACTCACACGGGAAGAAAATGACCAGCTTATGGAGGATATAGGGGTGAGGAATAGCATATATACTTAAGAGTCGTCTGTAGAACTTGCAGCTTGCGCCTATGTATCAGTTCATTCTTAGTGAAAGTATTGGCTCCCAAGAATAAAATTCTTCAAAAATTGGCAATTATCAAAGACGTAAAGCGTTAAATGCTGCTGAAATGTTTTAGTAATCACTCATGGCATTGGTTATCATCTGACTGACGGAAGTGCACTTCACCCTGTTAAAAACATATATTTTAGTAATAGGGATGGTTTTTAAGATACAACAGTAGTTGTCTCAAGTTTGTCTCAAGAAGAAAATTACTGGATGTATCCAACATTGGAAAAGGCTTGTTTGTAACAGCATATGAAAATATGTAGACATCACCTGCTTCTCCGAAGGAGTCAGGGTTTTTTAGTCCTAAATTTATAAGTTGGAGATATGAAATTTATTAACACATTCTTTTAAGTATAATGCTGCTACTGCTAATGAATGAGCGAATGGCTAAGAAACTTCTGGGAACGTATCCATAACAAGTTCTAAAAAACTTGTGAGGTATTAGCACAAGGCATATGTAATTGAAGCCTTCAGAAAGTATTAAAAAATCCTGGTAATAGCTGCCAATAAATCTCAGTTGGGAAGCAAAACATCTCTGACCTACCCAAGAATGAAGTATAATCATACTCAACAGTATTCAAAATCACCTTGCATGTCTTGCCCAGACGCTTTCAAACAGCTCAGTGCCAGGACAAGAAGTGCCTGCATTCTTGCATACAAATTGACCCCATGTTAGGTTGCTGGTACCGATTTGTGAGGAATGAGTAGCAGGGCTTAATATATATAGCTTAGGTACATGTAGACTAAGAAGGAAAGAGCTGTCTATAAATTATTGAAGAATATTAAGGAAGGGAAAGGATTGTTCTGATGTGTATAGGGATTGAAATCAGTATTGATGACATTAAACAATGGGAAGAAACTTAATACTATCATTTTTTTGCGGGATTCTTCTCTCAAATGATACTGAAGGCATTGGAAGAGAAATGGTATAAAGCTCAAGAATTACAACCTTTAAAATTAGAGCAGGACAAGTACTAGAATCTTATTGTAAGAAGTTGTCTTGTATTGGGAAGGTGACACAAAAAACCCCCATATTTTTCAAGATACTTTGCTGTATCTGTTTGGACACATTTTTATTGCCTTTTCTTCAGTGTTTCCAAAATACAGATAGAAATTAATCCAAGTAGTTCTGCAAGGGAACTGAAAACTCTTCCCTTCAAACTGGGGTGGAAAGCGAAGAAGCTGGCTAGGGTAAGGGGAAGAAGAGGTGTAATGACAAACTTATGGGCTTTCCTAAAGAAAAGTTGTTCAGGATCTATGGTAACTACTGGATGAAGCTGGCATTCTGCTCAGCACCAGAACTTCCTGGTCCCAGGTAGCTGTGGTGAAATTGCCCTGAAAAAAACTCTGCTGCTTTCATTAAGAGCAGTATAGGGAGGTAAATGTGTAGATTACCATGGTTTATTCCACCACCCTTAAGTGTTTGCTTTTTATGTTACAAAAAATAACTTATTATCACTAATAAGAATAATTTCTTAAAAAGCAGATGTTTGGCTCTGAAATCCTCAGGCAGATAGATTTTTTTTTAACAGCACATTTTGTTGAATTTAAGGGAACTGGACTGACCAAATTAATTCTGTTTGGGGAACTGGTGTTAAAACTAGAGGAAAAGGAAAATCTGTAGAAAGCCTTGCTTGAACAAAAATAGCTAGATAGATAAATCTACCTGTCAGCAACTCCATCAAACACTTTTCGGTTGTAATATCATATAAAACTACATCTTTTATAATGAGGGAAATCATTGGGTGTGCATTTTGAAGTCTTTCAAAGTTATGACATGGAGAAGAATGTTACTTTATGAAAAAGGATGTGCTGAGTATCGTAGATATATGTCTAAATGTTTTTCCTCTGAATTAACAAATGAATCCCTGTGCTTAAGGTTTGGAATATATTTGTTGGTTGTCTTGGTTGTCTTAGTATATACTCAGATTTCCATCAATCAAAATGTTTAGGAAAAAGGGCAGTTGGAACTATCTTTTGTGTGGAGGCCTAATAAAATTTTCTTCTTAGTTGCTGGGAACAATTAGTTGCAGGGAATACTAAGGGATATCCCTCTTCTCCAGTTCTCCATCATCAGTAGTTACCATTAATTAATATTTAATGATATAACTTGGTCATCACCTTTTTGTCATAATTTCTGTCTTAAGTCTGATAGCCAGATATTCCGTATAATCAAAAAAGTTTAGTCAGTGTGAATGAATCCCATTCAGACTTTTTTCCCAAGGATTGTACTTTTTGAATGTATCCAAGTCAGAGTTCTGTATTTTTACTTTAAATCTCATGAAATGCGGTAAAGATTTCACTGCCTGCTATTCTCTTGTTTGTTAATGGCAGACACATGCTGTATCATTCTGATAGCTTACAGAGGTTGCTAAATTCTTTCATTGTGGTTCAGAAGATATTTTGCAACAAACTGATGTGACTCTGATCTGCTATCATATGATTATTGTTTTTAAGCTGTAAAAAGAATGAGTTATATCTTCCAGTCATGGTAGTGTTTTCTCTGACACCTCAGCTCTCTGGAAGGAGGAAAAACAGAGGATGGCTTCCCTTACCCTGTCAGATTTGGGCCATCCTTTTTTGTTTCACTTTTGCATCTCATGCTGTCTGGTGAACTGGGAGAATATTTTTATCTACAGTTTGACCGCAACTTAGTAAAGAGGTAAACATTGTACTGAATAACAGCTTCTTCTCCAGTGTCTGAGAATGCTAGTTTCCTAATATCTATATACAAATTACTCATTTCCATGTAGTTATTATTTCTATTTAACCAAATTTTCTAATGAGGTTGTATATTTCTGTCGTAGAAAATGAACTCTTAACTATTGATTGACTCAGCTGGAAAAAATGTTTGTATATATATTTTATATATACATACAATAATATGTATATAAATGATGTCCTTTAAAATCATAGTTCTAAGGCCATCAGCATGAACATGCAATGAAACAGATTACGTCAGTCTAGCTATTAGCCTTGTCAAATACCGTACCCCTTTAAAAAGTGTAAAAAGGAAGAACCGGGGAACTACAGGCAAGTCAGTCTCACCTCTGTGCCTGGCAAGATTGTGGAGCAGATTCTCCTGGAAGCTCTGCTAAGGCACATGGAAAATAAGGAGGAGATTGGTGACAGCCAACATGGCATCAATAAGGGCAAATCATGCCTGACAAATTTGGTGGCCTTCTACAATGGCATTACAGCATTGGTGGATAACAGAAGAGCAACTGATATCATCTGCCTGGACTTGCGCAAAGCATTTGAAACTGTCTCTAAGTTGGAGACACGGCTTTGTCAGATGGACCACTCTGTGGATAAGGAATTGCCTGGATGGCTGCACTCAGAAAGTTGCGGTCAATGGCTCCATGTCCAAGTGGTGAGCAGTGACGAGTGGCATCCCTCAGGGTCAGTACTGGGACCCATGCTGTTTAATGGCTTTGTTGGTGACATGGGTGTTGGGATTGAGCGCACCCTCAGCAAGTTTGCCGACAACATCAAGCTGTGTGGTGATGTTGACACTCTGAAGGGAAGGGATGCCATCCAGAGGGACATGGACAGGCTTGAGAAGTTGCCCTGTGCGTATCTCATGAAGTTTAATAAGGCCAAGTGAAAGGTCCTGCATGTGGGTCAGGGCAATTGCAAGCACAAATACAGGCTGGTTGGAGAACTGATTGAGAGCAACCCTGAGGAGAAGGACCTGGGTGTGTTGCTTGTTGAGAAACTCAACATGAGCTGGCAATGTGCACTTGCAGCCCAGAAGGCCAACTGTATCCTGGGCTGCATCAAAAGAAGTGTGGCCAGCAGGGCGAGGGAAGTGATTCTGCCCCTCTGCTCTGGTGAGAGCCCACCTGGAGTACTGCGTCCAGCTCTGGAGCCCTCAGCACAAGAAGGACATGGACCTGTTAGGGCGGGTCCAGAGGAGGGCCACAAAGATGATCAGAGGGTTGGAGACCTTATAGCAGTCTTCCAGTAACTAAAGGGGGCCTACAGGAAAGATGGAGAGGGACTCTTTATCAGGGATTGTAGTGATAGGTCAAGGGGTAACGGTTTTAAACTGGAAGAGGTTAGATTTAGATTAGATATTAGGAAGAAATTCTTTACACTGAGTGTGGTAAGACAGTGGAACGTGTTGCCCAGGGAAGCTGTGGATGCCCCATCCTTGGCAGTGTTCAAGGCCAGGCTGGATGGGGCTTTGAGCAACCTGGTCTGGTGGGAGGTGTCCCTGCCCATGGCAGGGGGGTTGGAACTAGACAATCTTTAAGGTCCCTTCCAACACTAACCATTCTATGATATTATGATTCATAATCGTTTAACATACTATAACTTTCAAGATGCTGGTGATATATCCAGGCTAATGCTTTTTCTCTACTTTCCATCATTATTCTGTCACTTAAATGAAGTCAGCATTTTGTATGTAACTTCATGCTAAAAAATCCAGATTTTGAGCTTTAGCTTGAAGCAAAGATTAATAAATACTTCTTACTAAAAATTATTAAAAAGTGTCACTGAGCTGCATGTATTTGTGCTTAAAAAAAGGAAAGCAAAGAGAAGACGGTAGACAGGTTTTGTAATGGCTAAGTAAATAGGCACGTAATGTTATGGTATATTTAAGTTATACCAAGATTTATGAAGTCCAGTGTCTTTCCAAATAAGAAAAGTGTATCTATAAGTTGTATGGATACCTGTTTTAATAATCTCATTTCCTCACAAATGGTGATACCCTCTTTGAGATGTACGCAAGTTTGTTCTGGCAGCTGTCCTGTTTTAGGCTGAGAAACCAGGGCATCAGCAGAGTTGCTAAGATAACATCTCAGTTGCTGACCTTTTTTCCAACATATTTACTGTTTCAGGCTACCATTTAAATAAGAAAAGCAGTTCCAGTGTTATTACAGAAAATAGATTCATACTATCCAATAGTATGAAATACATTTGGGAAATTCCTCAGCTTATACTGAATCTGCAACAAAAATCTCAAGCCTCCCCCCCCGTTTTACAGGCAACTTGAAAGTATTTTTCACTTGGCATAATTATGAGGGTGGAGTCCTTTTAAAATCATGATGAATGCATTCAGCTGTTGTTTTGGGAATTTGGTGATCAGTCTGTTTCAGCATCCAGAAATGGAACAACCTATATAATGACCGAAACTATTTCTTTTGTGGCATCGAGGTGAGGTCTCAGTTTTCAATTTCAGTTATTAAGATGTATTTGTATACATTATAAAAACTGTAAAGTGCATTTAAAAAATGCTTAGTGTAAAATGCAAAGTCCTGCACACTTTAGCAAAATTGTCATAGAAAAAAAAAAAAAAAAGCTTTGAATAAGAACATGCTGATTTAAATAAATTCCAGGACAGATTGAACTAGAACAGTCCATGTTCAGGACTCAATCCTTCTGAGAGTGGAGCATTTCAGTTTAAAAGTCCATACTGCTATTCTCTGAGAGTAGCTCTTAAATGAAGTGCTGGAGTTTATAAATTTCAAGGTCCCAAACTGGGGAGCATATTTAATCCTGAATCTGTGTTTTGTAGTGATTACAGTTAAGGACAATAATTGACCATATGACACATTCATAGTATCTTGAGAAACTCTATAAGTTGTCTGCAAAACACAGCAAACAACTGTATTTATGGCCCATCATGCTTGGAAAGAGCATGGCATCTAAAGATGCATCTTCATACACTGTTGTTTCTGGGTACTGTTAAAACACAAGTTCCTGGATAGTACTGAAAGATTTGTCACAGTTTCACTATTTTTCATTACTATTTTAGAGGTTTTCAAGTTTTTCTTGTTGTGTTGTCCCAGTGCGGTTTGTTTCTTTTTTTGTACACAGAACCAAATGTGTGACAGCCTGGCTGGGGCACTAAGTGTTACAGCTCTGCCCTGCTCCACACATGGCACAATGGGAGCAAGGACTTTCTGAATATAAAGATAAACCGTAGCTTTTAAAGAACTATAACAGTGATGACATTTAGGCTTTTGGCTCTTCCACAAAAATAGCCAGCAGCAGTATTCTGCATTCACGTCTGGAGTTTCCAGAGGGAACTACCACTCTTCTCCATCCTTTTCAATCATCCTTACAGGAGAAACTACTGAAAGAACATGCAGCCTCTCTGCCCCCCTTTTTATTTCATTTTCTTTTTGTGAAAGGTATGCTAGATGACAGCTAGCATCTTTACTGCCAAGAGTTGTGTCTGTTGCAAGACAGCTGTAAATTGGTAAGAAGGGGCAAACTTGTAGAAAACTGGAGATAACAGATTTTAGATTCTATGATCTTTGTTTGGTCTGGGAGTAGGATTTTGGCTGCAGGATGTTTGCACGAGAAGACTGTGTAGTGTCAGGATGGGCAGATAAAGACAATACAATGATACAGTTATCCAGGTAAGAGCAAATGGATTGATGAGAGGTTTGTGCAGTCTGCACAGGCTACTGTCGCCGTGGGGCGCAATCGCTTGTGCATATGCATCCCTCTTACCTGTGGTTAGTTTGAGTTTTTATTTGAACCTGGACTTTTTAAATTGTTTGGCTGGTTTATGCTGAAGATCCTGATGTCGATATCTCAGATACAATTAAGCTCCTGCATATGTTGTGAAAATAGGTGGGCGGAGAAGAGTCAATCCCACAGGTGCCTTTGACCAGGAGAGGGCTGCAGCACGAGATGCCAATAGTCAGAGCTGTATGGAAAGCCTCACTCTGTGCATGTAGGAGACTCACCTTGTAAGTGTAACTAGAACAGCTTGGGTTTTGGTTCTTTTTGGTTGGTTGCTTGCTTTTCCTTAAATAATTTGCACAAAAATATCCTATTGACATGTTTGTTTAAGGAAGGCTGGAAACTTTTCTTTGTGTGTTGTCCCCCTCACCCCCCAGTCATCCCCTAAAAAGTAGCTTGTTCCAGCTTTTCCTGCCTTTATTCTCCCCTCAAACATATTTGGCCTGGGTTTTTAGTTAAAAACGTAAAAAACAGGGTAGCGTCTTTTAAAACCTGGAGTGTTGCTCATATTGACCTTGGCAAAAAGATGCTTTGAAACTTAGCAAGAGGAGGATTTTTTTCATTAACCTTTTATTACTCACTACATGTGTTTCCAGACACAGCCCAGGAGGCACTGTGTTCTAGGGAGGTAGGAAAGAAGACAAGGTGACAAACACCGTAACAGGAGGAGGACACCATGTTCCCCAGATGCCCCATTTGGGCAAGAGGAGGGCAGGTCAGCTGCCCAGTTTTCTCTCTCCCTCTCGTTTTCGGCTTTGCCTGCCTTTTTAAAATGTCTCTTGGTCCTGTTGATTTCTTCACAGTTTTAATCAACTGTGGCATGCTAGAGGAATTCATCCCAAATACTCTGTGTTTATTGCTATACAATCCTGCATCAAAAACACTGTGAAAATTCAAGGTTACTCCTGGAACATGTGGAGAAGTTTCTTCAGCAAAAACAAAAATGAAAACTTAAATCCTGTAATTAAAATGAACTGGATAAAGGAAGCAAAGAGTCTATAAAAACTTCCCGGTCTTGCAGTATAAATATTAACAGAGTAAGTCCATTACTCCTTTAAATAAATAAGGAGTAATGTTTTTCCTCCTTTAGTCTTTGCATAAGACTCTTGTGTATGAACTTTCTTCCTTTGCAGGTTGCTTTTAGAAGTTTGAAGGTCATCCAGTGAAAACTAGTTGATTTTGGATTTAACAATATACATTATTGTGTAATTACTTTTACTGGCTGCACTGCTTGGACTGGGTTGGTTAGTTGGTGGCTGTTGCTTCCAATTTGGAAATACTTCTATCCTTTTTTGCTACGATGTTTGTGAGCATTTTTTTACAGCAAGCTGGGACATACCATAGCTGTCAGAGTGAGAATAAAAGCAAAATTAAAGCGTATTTGGTACAAGAATTGGGTAATAGAAGCTTTCTCTGAGCGTACTTAAAAATGAAAAGTGGTGTATTCTAATAGTCTTTTGACAATTTGATTTATTACCAATTTATAAGTTCTAAAAGGATTTGGTGAGTAGAATAACACATGTATATTTTTTGTGTTACATTAGCCTGAAGAATTTGACATTCCAACATGTTCGTGAATTAGGTTAACTATTTCTGGACCTTCAGTTGGAGGAGAGCAGGGATGGGGTTATTTTCTTCACCTGGTCACCTCATCAGTCATTACAGGTGCCTCCCTCTGTAGTTATGGTACCGAGGGAGATCATTCATACCCTTTTGTTCACCCTCGCAGTTTCTTTTCCAGTTCGGGTAAACAGTAAGCAGAGGCTTGCTTTTTGATCTATATTAAGCCTCTCCTAGAATTTGACAGCTAGGCTATAAAATTAACACAGGAGCTGGGAAAAATACTGCTGTTAACAGAATGCAGTTTGTTTATTCATAGGTATAAGTGAGAGGCAAGAGAACTCCATAGGTAATAGCTACTGTTAAATTTGTCTTGTTTTTCTGCTGACTTCTTACGATTTGTTTTTTTATGGTTTTGTATCACAGGGTGTCTGGGAGTACATTGTCCTGCTAGTTAAGTGAAAGAATCTGAATTGTATTATTACTTTTGTTTTCAAAATCAAATTAAATTCTGAATTGATCAGCTGCTCCATTACACACAAAAGTCATTATTAGCACGGGTCATTGTGTGTTTTCACAAAGGTCTATAACAAGGAAAGGGTTGTGGTGAGAGATCAACTGTTAAAGCTGAAAAAATATGTGGGCCAGGAATACAGAGGCTTTTTTCCATGTTAACAATATTGTAAATTTTAAAATACATAATTTAACACTTCAGTTAAACTTCCCTGCATTAGTAGCATGTGTAATAGAAAATATTCAAAATACGGACTTGAAATACAATCATAAATGTAGATGCAACGTATAAGTTGCAGCTTAGCGTTACCAGAAGGATTTGTGTCCAAAGCTTGTTTAAATTTCAGTGTTAAAATAGATTTTCTATGTCTAGACAAGTATTTGATCTGCTCTGTTCACTTGGGGCTTTTTCTGCTCTATTAGTTTGAGAGCCCTCCCCACCACCACCCCATTCACGGGGGTGCATCAGCCAGTTAGGTAAGAGGATCGAATCTGAAGTGTTTAAAGCAGCCTAATAAACATACTAAGGTGATGAAGGAAGTGAAGACGTTGTTTTGTTTTGTCAGTAAATAAAGAATTTAAGAATGCATAATATGTGCTAAGATAATCAAGGACTGTCAGCGCCGATTCTTCTGTGGTGTTTTTTTTTTCCCCCTATGACTTTAAACCTTTGAAAATCTGTGTACAGATAAGGATAGAGCATGGACTACAGTCAGTGTTAGGATCTCAGGCAGCATATCACGGGTAATTGGGCTTGGATACTTGTGTTAGCTTTTACATTGCCTGTGTAGGAAAACAGCAAGTTGATTTAGTGACCTTGGAAAAGCTATAGATTTGGTATTTCGAGATGATGTGCCTTTTTTCTTGGCACTAAATTTCCATGCAAAAACACATGCATTAACTGATTCTATAGATGTCTCATTTGCACTTTTTGTCAGTGGCTTGATAACTTTCTCTCTGAAGAATGACTGTTATGCTTCCAAAATGCAGTATCTCAGTGTTTTCAGGACTTTGGAAATCTGAAAGTGAAATAGCAGCTGGTTTTGAGGATATTTGTCTGAAATGTGCAGCACAGATACAACATCTTTCTTATCTTCCTGAAACAAAAGAAGGGAAGGGCTGCTGTTTAGGATGATATCCATTCACACTTTTACATTTAGACCTATTTGTCTGTTCTCCTTTAGTCAATATTTTTACTTTTCTTATGCACATGCTCTATCTGGCAACAAATAGCAGTCTCAGACCCTGTGGACTACTGGAATGCTCCGAGTACTGAGTACATTATGGTCCCAGGTGGGAAAGGATGGATTGACAGGCTGAAAATATTAAAAAAATAAAATAATAATAATAAAAAAATCCGAAGACTGAAGCTGCTGGGAAATGTGTTTGCTCAAAAGAGATGTAGGGCTTGACTGCATCTCTGCTTTGCACCTAATCCAGACTGCACGAAGCCTATTGAGGAAATGTAAAACCTTACGAAAATAGTATTGGTGGATAAAGCTTTTTTTCAGTAAAAGCGTGAAGGAGAGAGCAGATTGAGAGAAATATATTTGGGGCCCCATTGTCTGCTGGTGGAGAACCTCTGTGGATGACAGCTCAGACTGCATTGTGGCAGTTTGGGAGTAGAATTGAACATTTTGCTCCCTATAAGTATTTTCTATGGTTCATAAAAGCATTTTTCTATTTAAGTTTAGAATTTTTTCAGTGTCCATGAGTTGATCATAGAGGTTTATGCTTAGCTTTTGCTATAGGTCATTTTGGAAAACTTCTGTTACATTAATGTTGAAAGATGGCAAGAGCAGGAGGCCATATTGTAATTGACCTCAATAAAATTAAAACTAATGAAAATGAAGTCTTTCTAATCTTAAAGAGTATTTCCCAGTGTATTTTATAAACTGTTTATATTTTGTTCCTTACTGAATTTCAAGTTGAGTGAATTTTGAAATGTATTTTAAATAGTGGCTCTAGACTTGTTGGTATTCATACTAGACACATCTAAACATAATTAATCCCCTTTTGGCAAATACCATATTCTGTAGTTGAGCTAAAGATACTCTTTGCTATAGAGCCTTAGGGATTACACCTGAATTTCATTAAGGAAGTCTAACTAATATCTAGAGGAATCTCCCCAAGTAGAATTGCTTCAGACTGGTTAGGACAAGATGGGATGCAGCTCCCTGCTTTCTCCAACCCCCCCCCACCCCCCCTCCCACCCCCCCACCCCTCCACCCCTCCACCCCCATTGTATTGTTTGCTTTTTGTAAGAATAAAATTGTATTGAGATGAACAGGATATTGTCTGTGAATAATTCAGAGAGTGAAGACAGATCTATTGTGCTGGAGTTGCATTTTCAAGGCACGATATGTTTTATAAGCATTTTTTTTTTAAATAAAATTGTCAGATTTTAAATGAATACAGAGAGTTGATGTAAAATACAAGATGTTGGGAAATAGATTAATTGTAAGACCAGGAGTTAAAGCTTAGTCTGCTTAGGTGACTACTATTCATGGGCTTTATTCAGTGATCATATTATGGTCTCATCTCTCAGAGAAGAACTGTGATGCTATAGGCTTGTGCCCACAAATTGTTTGTTTACTATCTATTTTTCCACAGGATAGGTCCCTGCTTCTTTCATCATCTGTTTCTGTATAGAAAAATTAATAGGGGAAAGATGTGAAATGCTTAAGGCTTCTATTCTATGTTTCATTTTTTTTTGTTTTATTTTTTTTTTATTTAGGGAGAGAGACTCATAGTTGTCTTGGGGAAAAAAAAGGAAAACGGAAAAACTAATTTACCTGCTACTGTGCACGACAGAGCCCACTTTAAGAACTGAGTTATGTACAACAGGTGTTAAGAGCATTGCCTGTGCTTAATGTCCTGCCAAATTAGAAACATGAGAGGAAATTTTTGTCTTATCTGAAACTAAATGCTTGACACAGATTTTGAAGTATTTGTTATTAATCTTAAGTGCTGCATTTTTGCTTTGTGCCGTATACAATCTCTGTCATGGGATTTTATGTTTTAAATTTGGAGAGCTGTCAAAGACCAATAGATCGGTCTGTTGGATCCTGGTGGAGATCAGTCCAAAGCTTGAATTATCTTGACGCTTGCTTTCTCACAACCCATTTCTGCAGAGCATTGAACAACTTTAGTCTTTGTCACAGTTTCCTCTTGAGAATTGAGTTCCGAAACTGCTTAAGATCACTCATCAGACATTAAAGTACCTGGATTTGAAACTTCTAAACGAGTTTCTTTTCTGGGAACACTTACTCCCGGTGTTTGTCAATTTTTTATAGCTTGGACTAGACACAACTCTGAGATGATACTTGTGCAAATGTGTTCCTGCAGGCAAGACCTTTAAAAGTTTACAGAAGGATTCCAGGTCTGTTTAAGGTTCTAAATAGGTCAATTCAAGGCTTATATAGAGAAACATTTTTTGAAAATCTTAGCTTTCTGCTGGCTTGGCCAACAGATCCAGACTGTCATGCAATAATGGATTTCCTGTCATTAAGCTGATTACTTCTGTAACTAAATGGATTTTTTTTTTCTCCCTCTGAATTAAAAAGCCTTGCAAAAGTATATGTGGGAAGTAACAAAAGTTTATCTAATTAAGAGTTCCATTGTATAAAGTGAGATAGTGATAGTCTCCTGAAGACTCAGGTGAGTCCTGTTTATGTCTAGTACTGTACATGATGTTTCAGAGTTATGAGGAGCTCTGTACAATTAGTTGTTCCAGTTGTTATCTTGATAGATAGATTTATTACCGGTAAAACAAGTGCAAATTAGAAGTCCTTCACATTTAAACAACTTCTGGCATTTTTACAAATATCTTATCATAACCGTAGAACTGGGATTTTACAAGATGAAGACTCGTAAGTGTTTTGCAGGCTGATAACTGACTATTATAAGGGAGTTTTGCTGTTGTTTTACCATGGAGATGACATCTGAATTTTTCAGGGGAAGTGCAAATTTGCTGTACTTTTGGTGGTTCTTTCAATATTAATGCTTCCCGGTTTGAAAAGCTCTTATTTACTTTCAGCTACTTCTATTTTATACCCTTCTGGCAAAAGAAAGGTAGAAAGTAGGAGGGAGTCTTTTGCTAGCCCCTTGAAAAATTTTGGAGACTTGAAAAGCCGTTGAAAATTGTCATCGTCTGTCTAGCTTTTCCTTTGTACAATGTGTTCCTGGATTGCTGCCAAAATCACTAAGCATTATTAGCACAACACTTGAACCATCTTAGTGTCTTGCGTCAGTATGACACACACAATTTAAACTCCAGACAGGACACAGATAAAATAGTGGTGGCTACGGCTGCAGCTGCTTTCCTCCCTCTAAATACCCTTTGGCCCAGACAAAGGTGTCCTGGGGCAGGTAATCAGAAAAGCATGAGATCAGGTGTCATGTCTGATGACTGATGTTAATAATCTGTGCTTTCATAATCGCTTGTTACTAAGGAAGGAATTCTGACCTACCCAAGGCTACTCTGCTGTGAATCCTCTCCAAGGTCCTTCTTCTTCTGAAGGCTTCTTCACCTTTTAAAGCCTGGCCTGTAAACCAGGAGTAAAGCCCCGAAACAGGGGTTTCTCGCCTTGTTTGGCATCGTGCGCTGCTCCCACTGAAATCAACTGCCTTTTGGTAATTGCGGATTTCAGTGTAGGAAAACTGAACTAAAATTGGGAGCCTCTGGCTTTCTAACTGGGTGATAGAAAAGTAGGTCTGTTCTGGTTAGCCACAGAGTGTCAGGCAAATTATGTGGTTGTGCTTTCTTCATTTGGTCTAACCTGCGTGTGGAGATGGAGAAATTCTCCAGAGGCTGCCCAGTTGTATGGAATCAAGGAGGCATCTTTACAGAAAACAAGATTTGATGTGTATAATTATTTTGGTATCTTTATGGCAATTAAGAGGGCAAAACGTAGACTGCATAAGCAGCCTTACCTCACATTTTCCTCACTTTTGAGTGCTTGCATTTACAACCTTACTGACATTTCAGGAGCAGAGGATGATAACTGTTCTGGAGTTCAGTTCATATATGATGGTCTTCACTGCTAATGGCTGTGGACTTGCTTTTAGAGAAACAGCTTTAAGTTTGCTTCAAAGGGTGAGACAGATACAAGATCCTGGCAGCTGATTTGATTTGATTTGATTCCCAGTCAACAGATATGTCCAGCAAAGGGGTAATGTTCCAGCCAGCTTGGACACAGAAGCAGCAATGGGCTCTTGGAAAGGTTTTTTAGGACAGAGGAAGAGTAAGCCTGGCAATGCCACTTCTGACTCTGATATGGGTGTATTCGTCCACATAGCACATGCCAGTTGGCTAGTTTGAGTTTGCATTCTTGCATTGTGCTTTATGGGTTTTTTTACATCTATGAATTTATGAAAATCCTGTAGGCCAAATGAAATGGTTTAGAGGAATGGATGTGGCCAGCAGGCTGGATATATGACATACCTCCTTCAGAAGAGAAAGCTTCAATGATCAGGTCTGAGAGTTAGGACTGCTACAGTAGCCTTCTGCACTTTAGCAGCTAGGTTGTATCTTGTAGAAAACAGCCATTAGAAAAATTTAGAAGCCTTTAAGAGTTCGGGTTGGAATGAGGGAAGCAAGAGACTGTAAAACAGCTAGATGTGAAATGTGTCTATTTCTTACAAAATGTAAATGAGTGGATGGAGGTGAGGAGGATGAATAAACAGCAGATGGAAATCACGCAGACTGGAGCAGGCCAGAAAAATAATCAATTTGTCATTGAGTATGACTCCATGTAGTTTTTTTAGAGACTCCCCACGTCATGCCTTTGAGCATCTTCTCTAACCAGGTCACGAAGAGCCTTGTGATGATGTCCAGAACACTTTTGTTTTCTGCAGTGCCCCATTTGTTGTCACGTTGGGAACATTTTTCTAATAAATGGCTTTACGTTTTTTGGCCTTACCATCCTGAGACTGAATAAGCGATTTCCAGCAGACCTGCTTTATGTGTGCTCAAACTTAGGTTAGCATGTGCCAAAATAACAATGATGTGCCAATGTCTCTTGAATTTGTTTATGGAGAAAGGGAAACACTGATTGTGTTGCTTTTTTAAATGTATGTGGCAATATATTCAATGGTGTATCTGAAACGCAAGTAACCATTGCAATTCCGTGTTAAGAGTTTCAAACTTGTAATAAGTGAAATAAACTCCTTTTTACGTAATGTTGATAATGCTGGCAGATAAGGTTAAGACAGGGTATTACATGACAAATGAGGGTTATTTACTGATATGTTCCGTTACTTTGGCTGGAGTTGGCTGCCTGGCAGAATTCTTCTGCCTTTGAAAAGGGAGAGACATCTTGCTTACCTATTCTCTAGTTCTTTATTTGATAAAGAGGGAAATTACATTTTGTTTTATTTTTTTTTTTCCTTGGGAGTCCAGAGTTAGCTGTTTTCTGTCTTATTGGATGCCTCTCTCCTGATGGACATATCTGCACAGTTGCACATGTTTTCTGTCCTCATAGAAGAGATATAATGCACAGTGTTAAGTAGCAATGTAACTACTATATCAGAGAATCGGTAATTTCCTCTTATGAAGGTGAGGCAAAAGAACAATTCCAAGTCAAGACCTGAAGTTTATGTCAGTGTTTCTGGAATTCTAAACGCATAATTTCCTAGACTGAAACAGCAAGTTTCTTAATGTTTGTTGTTTCAAAAAATACACAAAACACTTGGGAACTGTATTTTTAATTTGGATGGAAAGTTTCTTTCTATGAAGGAAAGATAACAGTGAAAACTTTCAGAATGAGACAGGGCAATGTTTAGACTTCACATTTTCTGTACAAATGCTTGATGAAAAACTGTTTATATAGACCAGGCCTTCTATAGATGAGATGTGTAGAAGGGTTCAGAGGACTTGGAATGCAGAATACCTGGATCTACCCACAAAGTTATTTTCAAAAGACTGAAGCATTGTGGTGGGTGATGTAACATTAGGAAGTATGCCAAGAAAGGTTTCGCTTAAGGCTTGTCTACATGGAGAAATAACCCAAAGTATCTATCAAGGAATAGCTCTTCTACAGTAGCTCTCTGAGAGAAGGTTAAGAGTACCTTTTTTAGTCCACATTGAAAGTAGATTAAGCTAAACCACAGGAAAGCTTTTAGTAAGAGTGTCTGTGGGGGAGTTTGGATGGAACAGCTGTAGCACTTCCATGTTTTCATAATCCCTTCCCCACATAGACAAGCCTCTACAACAGTTTTGACCATTTCTAGGAGAATTTTCCTCTTGAGTTTGTGATAGTATACAGCTTCCAAAAAACTTTTAACTGCATTTATGAAGTAATTAAGAGACAAATGAAGGCTCTCAAAAATGATATGAATGTAACTTTATGCTGGGCATGACCAGTTTAATACACTATACAAACATTGATTATAAATTTCTACCTCATACTTGATAGCAGAATACAGGGAAATCAATTCAACCTGTACAACTTTCAAGATCATAAAACTTCTGTATTTTTGGCACAGAGGAGGCCAAAACTTTTTCAGATAAGCCAGGTGGAAAGTAATGTTCTGGAATTCTTCAGCCTTTAAGGCTGAATTTGAATAACAAAACAAAGCTTATATCATGAACACGGTCAGAAACAGTGTTTTAACATATTTTAGCACCAGCTTAAGAAAAGTGTTGTTGCATGTTTAGTGCTCAAAAAGAAGGTGGTGCTCAGCAGTGTCCCACCAGAACTGAAACTGTGAACAGGATGCAATTCAATTTATCTTCTTTGTTGCTATGATCTCAATGGGTCCTTCTAATAATAAAAAATGTAATTTTGTCAGTGCTTCAAAAATAATGTTTACCACTCCCATCAAAGAGGCTTTATTGTGTGGATATATTATTCCAATGTATCATTTTGCATGTTCACCGTAAGACTAAATTGCTTTATAGTAAAGCTCCCATGTGTAAAAGCTTTCAACTGTAGATACTATACTAAGGTTTAAAATATGATTCACAAAAAGAAGATAGCATAATTCGTTATGAGTCCTTTTTAAAAAGTGGGTTAAATGCATTCTTCTCTGCATGAAGGAACTTCCTCGTTAGTCCAGTAGCACATTCCCATACTGTTCTCATGCTTTTCCCTGCTTCAAATGGGGTATTTCTACTTCTGCAGCAGAGAACTCATGTGCCAGTACATATTCAGCTCAAACAGAAAGTATTATGGAGTGTCCCCCATGGGACGATTTGCCTTTTTAATGTTACTGAGATTCTCAGCTCCTTGGGAAGGGTACAGACCCTAGCCTGTATGTTGTGGACTGCGTGAAAAATATTGCTGTGTCAAAAATGGAGAAAACCTGCGGGTTTTGGTGTTTGCAGTGTGTGACCTGCCCAGGCCGAAGCACCCAGCAGCTCCCGAGGGGACCCTGCAGGGTACTGAATGCGACGCAGGCAGCAGGGTCTGTCAGGCTTCCCCCCATAGAAACCCGTCTGCTGCAGAGAGCCGACAGTTGTTCTTGCCTATGTTTTGCATAGTAAAATATTTATCCTCTGGTTTGTGTTTTTTTTTTTTTTTTTTTCCAATATAGGTCTGTGAAATGCATCACTTGCGTATAGGAGCCAGTTGTATCAGTAGGACAGGAAAGGCTATTAATGACCGGGAAATTGTCAAAGAGCAAAGCTTAGTAGAGCCAAAATAGTGAAGAAATTGATCCCCCTTCTCCGCCAGTTTAGTCTGCACATATTATCTGAATGTGATGCCGTTCATAGTTAAAACAACATGGGCAGCTATAATAGATTAAAACTGCTTTTCGTCTTTTTCTTCTTGAAAGACCAGACTTTTCTCTTACTGTGTTTGTGACTTTGCTTCAAGAACATAGGGCTAGACTTTACGGTTTGTTTAGCTATGAAGGGATGACAGACTAGGGGGGTGGTAAGGGGAGCTTAGTTTTGGAATGTAAATACATGTAGAGCTCTTCTCCTTTTGTTTAGCATCTCTTTAAACTAAGACAAAAAAAATCAGTGAATGAATGAATAGCAGCATGGTGAAATACCTAAATGTTTGAGTTAAAATTTTTGGATGTTTGAAATCCTATTTGGATCCTTTTCCCAGATCGCGGTGCATTCATATGCACTCAGCAGGAAACTTCATGGAGATGCACATTTGGGCAGAAGGTCTTTGGCGGTGCCTTTTTCTTAACTTGTGTCTTTTCTTCTTTTGAAGAAAGTAATGGCTTAAGTCTGACTGAAGAACAATCTTTTTTGTATGTTCCTTATAAGAATTTACTTATGGTTCACAGATTTTACCCACCATCTATGTCTGCAACCCTTTGGATTTAAAAAAGCATATATCCCTCTGCAGACAACAGGAAACGCCAAATTAAAGACTTAATGACATACTGCTGAAAGAAGACAAAAGGTGACAAATTATAAAACAGCCAGCTAAACTTTTAAAGAAAACGCTGAAAAAAACCCCACATTCAAACAGCTTGAAAAGGATAAGGATATTGTTACACTTGCAGACATGTTAATAGAAATTAGACTGAATCATGCGGAATATAAACTTAAGCATTTAAAAAGAACTACTGGGTTTCAAAAAAACGTAATTTCCTAGAACAATGAAAACAAGCTTCTGAGTTTAAAAAAAAAAAAAAAAAAAGTGAATACTTTGGTTTGTTTTAACCTTGTTGGTTTTGGTGACTAAACCAGAGACTCCATTTTTGTAATTGTGAAACCAGTGGACGTATGACTTCTACTCTTTAAAAATTATTAACCTCTGTTGCTGATGCAAGTGCAGTTGTGTTCACTTTCCCTGCAGTTGTGCTTTGGCTGTGTGCTCCAGCCTGGCAGCCTCTGGCTTGATTTACAATGGGTGGAGCATCCTTTGATCTTCTCTTGAGTTCTGGAGAGATGGTGGAAGATGAGTGAGAAGGGAGGGGAAAGTATACAGATGAAAAAGCAAGGTGGCAGACCTTTCCTTTCTGATCCCAGTGGCCTTGATCCCCTAATTTATTTAATCATTTTAGTATTTACATTCTTCAATGGTAAATACTTTAGGTTTTAGCATCTTTGATGCCATGAACTTAATTTTGGGCTGTAGCACTTAGTAACGTAACAGAAGGCGCTGCTTCTGGTTGGGAAATGGCAAGAATGTGAACAATGGTTCAACTGGTAGTTTTGAGAACAGTTGTTGTGCATTTACATTAGACACTGTCCCCAGTTTACCTTGAAGAGTTACCTACTCAGTAGCTTATTGATAGAAGTCTGAACTCAGATCACAGGGAACCTGTCAGTAACTTCACTGTAAACAATCATCATGATAGGACTGTGATGGATCTTTTTATTCATATGCTCCTAAAATTATTTTTTTATATTCCTGTCACTGCCACTGCAATATTTAGAAATGCGTGGCACCAATTTGATTGATAAATACTGTTGAGGCGTTGCATTTTTTGAATTTCTTTTTTACGCTTTGAAAAAAGAGGAATGGTTGCTTGGGGATTCCTAGTAGAATCAAATTGCATGTTAAGAGAGAGAGCACTCTTTATTCATGACTCCACTTCTCATGAAAATAAATGTTTAAATAGGAACATTTGCAGGCCTGTGTGAAGTGTAGTATTCATCTAATTCTGTTTATGAAGATAAATTCCGTTGCTCATCTAATATTCAAACATGCATCTCCCTCCTCTTTGTATACTTCTGTACTCAAAAGAAAGTTGCAATATATATATTTTTGTTTTATATATAAAAAACCCAGTCATCTGCCAGTGTGCTGAGAATACTCCAACCAGCTTTATCTCCTATTTAGATATTGTCTGCATCCATCTGTTGTTTGTGTTGTTACACGTGCATTGTAAGCTCTGGGGCTGAGCTTCTGTTTTGTATGTGCAGCATCTATTGCAATGGGTACAAGTCAACAGCTGTGCATCGGGCAACGCAGTAAAACAAAATAATGAACAAGTGTGTATGTGTGTCAGACGAGCCCCTGTCGTTGTGAATGTGCAGCACTGAGAAACGTTGTGGGATGAGTGAAATACAGAAGACCCACCAAGTTATTTTATTTGGCGTTGTTCTTGATAATATGAGAGGCCAATATTATTTCGTTGGTTTAAAGCCGGACTGAAATATTTACCCCACCTCTTCCCATATGGAAAAAAGTTTGCCAGTGCAAAAGCACTGTTTTCTGACTGCTTCAGCAGTTAGAAACTTGCTTGATTTTTAGTTGTGCTTGCTTTTATAAAGTGTCAAAGTCAGTTTGATGTTCATCTTTTAATACAGTGCTCCTCAAAATGTTTTTAAGCCGAAGTCTTTTTAAAAAATATGTGGGTTGTCAAACCCAAGGTATAGTCATTGCTTGATGGTCTGTGCTCTTGAGGGTGTTTTCCAGGCTAGTTTTGAAGAGGTGAACAGCCACAGTGTATTTATGTGCATCGTAGGAGAAATACAGATTTGTGAACTCTCTTGGGCTGGAGCTGAGTTGTAATAGATGTCTGTACAGCATATCATACAGTGGGGCCCCAGTTTCTAATGGGGTTTGTAAATTCTACCATGATAAAAATAATAAAGGAGAATCTTCTTGAAAAGATAATTTAGCCTCAGGGTGTTGCCTTTTTGTGCATATATATGTACTCACACACAGACATACACGTACGTGTATATATATATACACACATACACACTCAGCTATTCAGTTATTAGCAGTCCAGCCAAAATTATTGTTTTAATACCTATGGAACCATTAATTCCTCATTTGAAATAGAGGAAATGTTCAAATTGAGAAAAATACTCTAAATTTAATTTACAAAAAGTGAAAAACAAAGATGCCGTATGGGAACTGATTTTTTTTAAAAGTTTGTTTCTCTTATTCATATGACAAAAAATATTAATCAAAGTATTCCCTAGTGATTTGCAGCATCTGGTAGAAATGGAGCAGCAGCAAAAGCCTGGAATATGATAATCTTGCAGACAAAATGAATAACCACGAATAGTATTTAGCGAGTGGACTTTAAGTTTTAAAATGTAGGCTCTTTTCTTGCTTAGTTCTGCCAGAAAGCAAAAAAAAAAAAAAAAAACAAAACCAAAACCAAGCAAAAAATCAGTAATCTCTGGCAGATCTGAGACTAGCTACGGTGAAGGAAGTTTCCTGATGGTGAAGACTGCCTTCACACAGAAATAAGGAAAGGGCCACTAATCCCTCAAGAGGGAGACAGTGAATGTAACTGGGTTTGAGGTGGTTTGTTGGCATGGAGTGGGAGAAAGGGAAAAGAGTTGCAGAGAAGGACTAACAGGCTGTTCCTTCTTTAGGACTTTCCACCTTCCCATTTGTGGTTGGATGAAGATGAGAGCCAGCTGTTGGCTCACCTGGGTTTTTCAGGAGCCTCTGGCACCTAAAATTAAACTTCATGGGTGTGGAGAACATCTTTTTGTTACTTTTAGGTACTAGCAAATAGAAATGGTTTGTAGGTGCTGCTGAAAAACAAATAATAGTTACGCCCAAAGCTAATTTTGTATTAAAGGAAAGTACATACTTTCTGAGCAAGTTCAGGTACAATATTCCAACCATACCAGCATAAAATTAGCTCTCTTTACAGCTATAGTTTCTCTTGATGCAAATATTATTTTAAACTTAGTTTAGAGTCTGTGGAGAGTGCATGGTGGTTAGTCCTAAAAACTGTCCTGTGTTTACGCCCAGAAGCTGGCTGCCCAGTGTGCTACAGCCGTGACTTCAAAACCCATATTGCAGGAGAGGGAGGCGCTGGTTTTAGTCCTGTGCCACTTCAGCCTTGGGTCTGAACTGCAAAACTGCAAAAATTGCTAGTAAGCGTGGTAGTGTGAATCAAGGAGTTTGTTTCTTTATTACTGAGAACACCAGCTATTCCAGAAATTAAGCAAGACCCTCGATTAAATTTGCACAGGCTATCAAACTATCATCAAATGGCACCAAATTTTAGTAAGATATGGTCAGAATTATCTTCTGCAGTGAAATCCCTACAGGCATCGAAGGAATGGTGCCGTGAAGAACAGACCTGCCACTGGCAACACTCCAGCCCTGCAGATGTGAGGCGGAGGAGGTTCTGCAGGATTAGGGGAGTGGAGAATACAGTGTTTTCAGCCTGAAAACTCTACCCTGGTTTACAGTCCTAGGTTGCTCAATATGGGTAGAAGGTGGCGGAAAGTAAGAATGTTTCATAAAATTGTTTAGGCAAAAAGTGAAAGGAAAAGATGAAAAAAAAAAGCCAAAACAAATGTTGAACCATGTTTGCAGCATTTTAGAAAGCAATTGTAGTTCAGCCTATGTACAAAAAGTCTTGTAACTTCTGAAAAATGCTTAAATAAATAAAAAAAAAATCCATGATCTTAAGACCAGCCCCATGAAAACTGTCAAATGTGTTTTGAATGAATGATTTTAATGGTCGGTTTGCCGTGTATTTTGATGTCGTTGAAACAACTCTCTTGTGGTGCACCGGACATTTTAAAGTGGTTTATCACTGTTATCTTGGCTGCCACCAATGTTCTGCATTGAGCCAGTGGGACTCTTCACCGCTCCACTGAAGTTTTCTAACCACTGAAATGCAACATAACACAAAACCTAACCAAACATCCGTAGCCTACCCTACGCAGTTCTTGAAACGGAGAACCCAGTTCCTCGCTGTCATGTCTGATTTTTCTAGGGCTGTGGATGGGGGGTTTTGGTTTGGGTTTTTTTTGGAGGGGCAGGGGGGGTTCTGGTTGTTTGTTTGTTTGTTTGTTTGTTTTTCCCTGGTGTTGGTCGTATGGCACCCTAAATACAGCAAAGTAAAAAACAAAACAAAACAAACACCCCACACCCCCCTCCAGAAAATATCCTGTGCACTTATTTTTACGGAATCACGGAATTTTCAGAGTTGGAAGGGACCTCTAGAGATCATCTAGCCCAACTCCCCTGCCAAAGCAGGATTGCCCAGAGCACATTACTCAGGACTGCATCCAGGCGGGGCTTGAAAATCTCCAGAGAAGGGGACTCCACAGCCTCCCTGGGCAGCCTGTGCCAGTGCTCTGTCACCTGAACCGTAAAGAAGTTTTTCTGTGTATTTGAACGGAACTTCCTGTGTTCTAACTTGTGCCCATTGCCCCTCGTCCTGTCACTGGGAACCGCTGAAAAGAGCCTGGCTCCATCCTCCTTCAACCCACCCTTTAGATACTTGTACGCCATAATAAGGTCTAAAAATAAGTTTTGTTAACTAGAGAAGTCAAAACCTTTATTTTAAATGTAAGAACTGCATTGTTTTATAATTAAAAAGCGCTCACCTAGCTTTTCACCAGGTTGCTCACTCTCCTGTATGAGCCGTACTGCCTCTCATTACAGTAACTTTTCCTCGAGTTGGGCTGCTCATAGGGGTGTTCAGTTTAGCTGCTCTTCTTCTGGAAGTTCGTACCTCGCTCCCTGACTGATACTTGAAATTTGCCTGTTACGCAGCTAGAGACATGAAGTAGCCATTTGTTACTTGGCTGATGTCTCCTTCCTCTCTTTCCTCCCAGATGATACGTTTTCCTCTTGTGTTTTAACTCCTAATATGTTTGTGTAGCACTTACCAAAACACATCCAAACAATGTAATGGGTATTCTGTGTCAATGATAATCAAAGCCGTGGTGCTTAAACCGCTTTGCAAAGGTTTGGGTTTCCTCAGTATTCTGAGGTGTATTTGGAAACAATTAGGTCTGTTTTTAGGAGAGAGATCCTTCGGAGTCTGAACAGTTTTTCTTCTTTCAGACTGAAAAATTCCAACAAAAGCAAGTTTTCTGTTAAGTGGTTTAAATAATTCTGGGAAATTACAATCTAGATTAATTTTTTTATATCTAAACTTTGCTGTGAAATCACCTGAATGATACTGTTACCACAACACTAATTAAATATGTAGTGTAAAACTCCTCAGATAAATGCTGAGTTCTGTAGGCAGGTTTGTATTATTGTCATGGCTCTACCAGGACACAGGTTTCAAGGGGGTTGGGGGCGGGGGGGAATCTTCTTATGTGTAGTCTGTATGTTTTGCTGAAATCATTTGCAAATAACTGCATCTGTTAGCTATTGGTGTCCTTGCTTAATAGGCAAGTTTAAAATAACTGCTTATACTTATGTGCTTCTGATTCTTTCTTTTGCAAAACAGATGAACCTCTGTATTCCAAGAATTGTTCCAAATCATATTTTCTGGCAGTGCTCTTACTTTTAGTCATTGTATGAATTAAAATATGCTTTCCAGCTCTTGCCTAAGTTGTCAGAAAAAAGTCTCTATAGAATTAACATGCATACAGTTTTTGCAATCTTTCTTTTTCTTTTTTTTTTTTTTTTTTAAGCAATGTTAAATTTGCTTGAGCAACATCTCTTGTTTTGACTAGTGGAAGATCTAAAAATACACTACTGTATTGACTGAACTAATTACATTTCAGTTCTAGCCACTACCATCTGGATCTCTCTCTTTCTGGTTACATTTTCATTGCACAGATTGCACACGAGTGATTAGCACCATGAGCGGGTTGTCCAAATTTTGTTCTGTGTGTTAGCAGCAGCTCTGCAGAGCCACATGCAAGTTGCTATGCCCTTCATCTTCCTCTGTGGATAGTGCATTTCAATTGGGGGGTGCCCCCATCAGCAGGGATGTGGAGAAAGTGGGGAGGGTGCGGTGGCAAGCTGCCAGGGTGGCCAGGGGCCACCTTCTTACCAAGAGAGGCTACAAGGGCTCTTGGTAAGAAGGCTGGACTTCTCTAGTCTGGCAAAGAGAAGGCTAAAACGTGATCAGGATAGTTGTTTCCTTGAGAAGCAGTTAGAAGGATAATGAAATCGAACTCTTGTCGGTAGAGCCAGGTGATGTAAGGTGAGGAGTAACAGCCAGAAGTTGTGGCTTGAGTGGCTCAGGCTGGACATCAGGTGGGAAATCTTCCCCAGGAGAGCATGTCTGCACTGGGGCAGAGGGGTTGTGGAGTCTCTCTTTGGAGGTTTTCAAGACATGCAGAGATAAAGAGGCAAGTGGCCTGCCTTGTGATGGTATTAGTCCAGGCTGCTGCCTGAAGTTATGGTAAGTGAGCTCCAGAGGTCTCAATTCCCTTTGCTGGGGTTCCGTGAAGCTGGTGAGAAGAACCTGGAAGGGATCTGTGATTCCTGACGGTGGATGACAGGCAAAATTTTCTGCTCAAGGCAGGTGCTGTGCCAGGCCACAGGTTTCACCCTTGGTAAAAAGCCATTATGCACCTGAAACTTTCTCCCTCAACCTTTTCAACCCATGCATCCCTTAAAATGAGAATTTTAGATGCCTCGCTATAGTATATAGCAGATACCTGAGTGGTACAGTTTAACTGTGGCAAATTGCAGGCCAAGGGGTACACTGCCTGAGGGAAGCCTACCTGAAGCTATCGAGTCGAGTTTAGGTTGAAGGCCCTCCTGAGACTGGGTGCAAGGCTCTGTTTTGCAGGTGTACATTAGGCAGTAGTGTTTGCATGAAGTCTTTGGGTAACCCTTGACAATACTTTGCTCTTCTTTGTCTGTTCCTAAGGTCATGTTCACGTAGTCTTTTCTGTCTCAGTGTTGTAACACATAGCTTTTTGCTGTTAGCAGAGTGTCTCAAGGGATAGCTTGTGGATAAAACACTGAAACTAGAGAGGAAACGGGATGGCATGACTGTGTCCCCGTTGCTGAAAAGCAAAGGTCTTTTATTTATGTGCTTAAGAAGGAGTTAGCTAGCATTGCCTCTGAAAAGTCTATAGAAAGCTTTCAAAACATAGGAGGCGTTTAAATTGTACCAGCCCAAGTCACAGGATTTGTTGTAGAAAGTGTTCAAAAAGCAATATTTTAAGATCCAAGTTCTTGCAAACTACTGGTGTTAGCAAAACTGGTGACGTCCTCCCAAGCAACTTGTAGAAGAAGGACTGATGTAGGGACCTTGGCCTTTGTCTGTTCTATAATGCAAACTAGTTCCTTCAAAGAGACCTCAGCCTACAAGCTTATCTAATCATTGCATTTGGACAGCCATCTTTCCTCCTCTTAACTCTTGTTCTTTAAGACACCTGATTTTAAAGACCTAACATTTCATGAATGGATGCTGTTAAATCTAATGCTATGTGCCACTTCTGCTTATGCATACATCAATTTGAAGTCTTTAATACTAGTTGAGTGGAATTGTTACCTGAAGATATGTTGCAAGTAGACCTCATGAACCGAATAGGCAGCATTTGAGTTACTAAACTTTTTATCTTAACCATGTAAACTTAGTCCAATTTATTTAACCTTGTTGACTGTCTTTTGTTCGTATGTTCATGTGATACTGTGGTACAAATACAAATAATAAATGGTCATATTTTTCACTGCAGAAATATTTTTTCTTTTTTCCTTTTTTTTTTTTTTTTTTTTTTTTTTTTTGTGAACCAGCCAGTAATTTAAGAATAAGCATGTTTTAGGGGAGGCTGTCAACAGCAAATAAGGTATGAAGCAGTGCTGATCAGCTGGGAGCTATGTACTACAGTGGGGTATGAAGAATTGTCAAACAATTCCGGTGATGCATGGGTTGAAAAGGTTGATGAAGAAAATTTCAGTTACGTACTGGATTTAACATGCCAGCTTGATATGTTTTTTTGTTTTATTTTATTTTCATTTTTTCCTCCAGCCCTGTCCTTGGCCACTTTTTTGTCATTCCCAAGCTGCCAATTTGCATTCCTCATAGCTGTACTAACACTGCTGTTGGAGGCAGAGGGTGGAGATGTCTTTGCTGTAAACAGAATCACTGAAATTCTTCATCCTTTGATGCACCCTCCTCTCTTTTTGGAGAGAGATGTTAGTTCTAGGGTGACTCCACAATCCGTTTTACAGTGCAGCCACACTGCGCTGTCACGCAGGAAAGGTGGGAACTTCTTCCAGTCACTCTGTTGCAGAAACTGGCAAGTGGGATACTTCCCGAGAAGTGAAAACTTGAGCTAGTTCTGCTTCCGCATTGCTAGCTGTTTTCTGTCCCGTTACACTACCCAACTGTTTGCCAGTCAATACTATGTTAACATCTAAACACCATTTCCCCCCACGATTATTTTCCTTGTGTTTACAAAGCAAGGCTGAAACAGTATTTTTTTCATTTGTATAGGTCTGTTTTCTGTGTTTAGTCATTGGGCCAAAGCAGCTTCTCTTCAAGAGGGATCAAAAACAGTTTGTCAGTGATAGCTCGAGGTTTATGACCTGCTCCATGGGGCATAATTAAACATGGAATTCAGCCCCTTTTTGCAGAATAACTTTGACACATCTGGTTTAAACAGTTTTAGTGCAGCAAAGAGATAAGTAGAAGTTTCTTTGCACAGTAGATTAGTTTCAGATGAGGTATAGGATCCCCTCAGATTCAGGTTCATATAAAAAGTACACCAATGCGACAGCCACCCAAGAAAAATGCATAGTCATCCATTGAATATGTGAAAATAAATGGCAGGCCTATGGTGCAATAAAATCGGAAAGAAAAAAACAAAGATCGTGTCACAGCCCCAGAAGGAAATGTAGGGTAATAGCCCAGAAAAGGAGAAGGACCAGTGCTGAATTCTTTTACAAAATCCCTATTCTTTCCCTGCTTTCTTTGCCAGAGCACCTCTGATCCAGTTTTATTCCACGTTCCCCTTCAGTCTGTTCATGTTTTTACAGATATAGCACATTTTATGACACCCACTAAAGTTATCTGCTGTGAAATTCAATTGTTTAAATACTTTGTCCTTTTGTTACCCTTTTCTAATGGATTGCCAATACATATTGCTTTCTCATCAGATGCTGATAGTCCCTTTAGTAGACTTTACTATTCTGTAAAATGGTGATGAACACACACTATGGCTTATAGGTAGTGAAGCACAAAGTAGTTGTTTCAGCACTTTGCTCTCGGATAGAAAAATACAGTCCGCGTCTGTTTAATATTCACCAGGCTATCCCGGCGTTTAAGGCATGTCGTTGGTAGATACCTCTCTGACCATTCAGGCATATTATTACTGCATAAATTCTAGAAAAATAGTTTTACCAATTTTAAAGGACAATTATATACAGGGGAGAGGTTTAGTAATATATTTGTAAATTGAGGCAGCATTTGTGAAGGCCTTATGATTCTTAATAAGAACTCTGTGTGTTTGCATTAAAAGGTAGGAGACCTGGTCTGAATGGTGGACTACTGGGAGTGAGACTGGTGTAAATAAAGGATAGCACATCGTCGTGCAGCTTAATTTTTATGTAAATTATTTGTAGTTATTTGTTAAGTAACGTTCATTTGTATGTTTTCTCAACCAGTAGACTGGTTGAAAATCTGAGAAATCTGATGTTTAGGCAGTCTGATGTAAAATCTTTGAAGTAGCTCAAGAAATGTCTCATTTTTTGCACAGACTGCAGAAATACAGTAGTTCTTGACCAATCTGTGTGGGGAGGTTGAAATGATATAAAATACATTGAACAAATACAAGTATTTTTAAATTTAGTTGGAAGTACTTGCAGTTTAAGTCACTGTAGGTGGTCTCAGTAAAGCCATTTCAGATGCGGAAAAGGGGTAGTGTTTTCATTCCCTTGTGTTATATGTATATTATTATGGTTCAAGTTAAACTATTTCCAAAATAATTGGAACGTGAGGAAGTTGGTTACTAGCAAAGTTAACTCAACCCGCCTCCTGCTGTAAACCTTTAACTCTCTAGAGAGGACACATTTTGTTTTAAAAAAAAAAAAAAAAAAAAAAAAAAAAAGAAGGTAAAAAAGAGAAGTAGCGTAGAAATATGTTGTTCTATTATGCATTTAAGTAACTGACATCTTTTTATGATAATACATTTGGGTGGTCTGTTCTTGAGACACTTGATTTGTTAGGAAACATTACCATTTCCGCAAATAATCTCTAAGTCCTAAATATTTTGAAAAAAATTTGCATTGCGGTATTTCATCAGTGCATTACTCACCAGTTAAACTCTCTAAACTGCTGTCGCTTGGCATTGGAGAGGGCTTCCAGGTTTTTTTCTATCAGCAAAAACTTCTGTAAATTACAATATTGCTTGGCAGAGCATAAAGAATAAATACTAGAAAACCAGATGATTTAAGAGAAAATAAATGGAAAAACTTGAATCTCATTTTGCCTTTCCTTGGAAAAAGAAGTCTCTGTAGTTTACAAAACATAGAAAGTTTGAAATTGCCTTTAGCCGCAATGTTTGTTTAGGTGTGGTGACCCTTTTGTATCCTTGTTGTAATTTCCTCTCAATCAGCACAATTCTGATTGTCCCCACTGGACACTGTGGAGATTTAGAGGCTTGCTTGCTGCAATGAACCTCAATGATTTTGAGGTTAGGCATGCTGCCACTGAGTCTAGCATCATTTTAACTGCCAGTGGTAATGAGCTGCTGAGTTTTTCAGATTAAAAGAAAACCAGCTTGAATATATTTAAATGTTATGCTAATGTACATAAACACTAATAGGTGGAATAGCGTTCCTGTAACCAAAGCAGTCTACCCAAACCCAGTTTTCATAGACTCAGCTGGCTGTCAGGTTACTCGTTATGTGCATAAATGTTTAAATTTTAGGTACCAGCAGGAAATAGCTAACGCACTTAATACTTCCTATAGTTTATAGTTAGTGAAGGGTCAATATCAAAATGTTCCTGTGACGCGGTTGGTGAAAACAGTCTATGATGATTTTTACTAATCCTGATTTGCAACACTGTTGCTTTACTTTTCTAAAGTCATAAACATCTGTAGAATCAGTTTTTGCAAAACAAATACACTCATGGAAACCAAAACTGGCCTTTTCAAAAAATACCCCCCAAAAGAGAAACAAAAATAAAATCAGAATGAAATTATACTTATCTGTTTAAAGATTTTAAAGATCAACATTTTTGTCAGTTTATTTTCCATGTAGTTCCACTGCTGTTGAGTTACGGGTTTTGTTACAAAAGAAAACTGACAATTAGGGTTGAAGTAGTCTGATGCTTGAATTATTAGGAAATTTAGGACACTGCTAGGTTAGATTCTTTAGGACGTTCAGGAGTCATTATGCTGTCATCCCGTTATTCCAAACAAGAGCAAAGTTGGGATATGAACCGAGAGCCCTTTGCTCCCCTCTTTTACTCCGTGCGTGCGGCGATGGCAGTGGCCAAGCTACATGGCACGAGCAGTTAAGTGCTGTGGCTGCGTTCTCAAACCGGGGACTTGATGGCTGGCACGTGAGGGCTGAGCTCACAGGGCAGGTACGGCCTGACAGGAGCGCTGCGAAAGCTGTGCAGTGCTTATGCGTTTTGCTCACCGGTGGGAACTCTGCTCCGGAGAGGAGTCTCTCCAGGGAAAGAGCAAAATCCTCTCTTGTCATGGCTCAGAGGCATGCTGATGCCTCCTGCTAATGCTCAAGTTTCTGCTGACTGTCTAGACAGTTTCCATTCGGTAACTCTGCTTTTATTTCTTATGACGCTCTGTGTCTGCAAAGGCTGTGCTCATCTCTGACAAGAACATTCTCCGTGGCTTGATTAAGTCAAAGTGATCAAAAACTGTAGAGGCAGGTTTTCCCTATAAGGTTTGTCTCAAGTCCTTAGTCATATGCCTTCGGCAAGTTGTTCATCATTCTTGAAGTTAGGAATAAAGGTTTTGATTTAAATAGGAAGATCAGAGAGTGCACAGCTCCTACCACTCAAAATAATTTTGCCTCTTCTGAAAGGAAGAAAGGCCAGTGCTGGAAACTCTTTAACTGTACTATTTCTCAAGCCCGTAGAATTTCAGTGCATCCTCTATATGTATTTACCCTTGTAGAGCCTGTTTTATGATGACTATCTAAAAAACAAACAAACAAACATGAAGCCCCACAAAAAGAAACAAGTTCCCCTCCAAAAAACCCCACACAATACGATTGATTTTTGGCAAATGTCTCTGGAAGCTGATAATAAAGCAAATACCAGAAAATATAATCCTGTATTGGAGAAAAACAGAGAAATAATGATGCCTTGTGAAACAAAGTTTTTCCTTTAGCCACTGCAGACTCTTAACTTCATTTTTATAAAGTCCTGGGCTCATAGAATTCCTCATATGGGTGGTGATTGTAACTTCCTTTAGGAAATGTAGTATTAATTTTTCTTTAAAAGTTAAAATTTTGACAACAGCAGATAAATCTTCGTAGCTTTGTTTCCTGGTATCAAGAGAAGAAAGTGGGTTTGTTGTAGCAAAAATGGCCCATCTTTCTTACTGTCTTCAACTTGAAAATGTAATTGCAACAACCAGAATGAAAATGGAGCCAAGTCAGGTTTTGTGTGGAACGGCCACAAGCTGTTTCAGAAGTTACTCACAAAACATTGATTGCTGGCCCTGAACTGCAGTGACATATCCAGCAGAGTGAGTGCTCCTCTTCATTTTCTGAGCAAAGTAAAATGCACTGGTGTGGCCTACTGATGAAGACATTTTAAACTAACCTTTTCTTTGAGCTGAAATGTGCTGGAGCTTATACAATTAATTACTTTATCTTGTTCAAGTGAGTGTGTGTGGGGGGGGAGTAACAGTAGAAACATCTGCAGCGTGGTAACTTTATATACTGCTACAGCTGTTAAGCAAGAACGTCCCAGATTCCCCTTGGATCCATTTATGTTTGAGATTTGAAAAAGGCAGGCATTTGTACCTACATCAAGTGCTGTGTAAGAGTTGGGATGTGCCATGGTTCAAGCATCCTTCAAATGTTTTGTTAATCCTGCTGTGCTATCTTGGATCTAAATAAAATTAAATCGCTTGTACAAATATAAGATCCCTGGTCCTGTTTTGGGTCATTCGTAGTAATTTTCTTTTTTTAATTCTAAAAGGAATGTTACTACTATTTGTAGTATGTTTGAATTCCTTCATTCCATGGTTGAATTCATGTAACTACACCTGAAATGCTCCAAATATGTATTTTCTTTCTTGCCGTGCACTAGGTTTTGCTGCAGTTATATAACTAAGATGATTTTTGAAACATAAATCAGTCTTCTCTTTGAGTCACTTACATAGAGCACCGCATAGAAATATTTATATTTGGATCAGATGATTTTCATGTTGCCACAGAAATGTCTAAATATGAGTAGATGTGGAGCAACGCTGTGCCCTGTGTCTTTGAACTGTCTGGGCAGTGTTGCTTCCTAAGTGGATACTGGCAAGGTTTTGCAACGTGCTGAGATGGACCAGTGGCCGCTTTGGTGACCTGAGCGTGTAAAATAACGCGTAGCAGAGACTACGTGCAAGATGGCTAGGTGAAGTTCGATCTCTCATTTTCATTCTTATTTCTTCTTTGGCTCTGTCAGAGTCACTTCGGCGGCTCCAGCCGGGACCACAGCCCTCCACTAGAGCTCTGCTCAGCTGTGGCTGCATGGCCGTGGTGAGGACGTCTGTTAGATGGAGGGTCTGAAGAGACGCTACTGGGAGGAGGGGGGTTCACTGGCAACTGGAAATGTATTGCAGCTGCAGTGTCATGCACTCCGTCCCTCTCTCCCACCACTTTTTGAAGTGAAATAGTGAACAGAGAGGAGGAAACTGAGCCTCTCGTGCCCTTCGACCAGAATGGCTTCATGTCCCCGAGCTCACTGGCATGCTGCGCCGAAATTGCTTTCAGTTGTGCAACGCGCAGCACCTGGGTTAATCGGCAAGGAGGCAAATGTATCAAATGGGCGAGTGGTAACGGGTTTCCCCAACGTGGGAAAAGGAAATGCGGTTTCAGACAAAACTTGCTTAATTGGGTCTTAGCTGGTGGTGGTAAGTGCTGTTCTATGACCTACTGCTCTTTGTTTCGCGGACAGACTGCTCTTGAGGCTTTGTCAGGTAGTTCAGTGGATGTTTGCCTTTGTTGTTCAAAAACTGTGGAAAAATTAGTTTTTGTTTGAGGGGAGTATGTTCCGATCAATTATAAAACTCCAACTGCAGACTAGTGCCTGGATATTGTTAAACAGCATATATGAAACAGCACTGTACTGTTTCTCTTTAAGGATCGTATGTATACCAAGGCATGCAGCAAAGGATTAAACAGACATGCAAGTAAATCTCTCCCATAAAAAAGATATTGTGTTATATTGTATATGACCTGTAGCCCAAGACACTTTTATGAACTGCTTATCCACTGCCATCCCAACCCTACTCCCCTGTCTGGTACCAGCTCTCATTATAAATCATCAGTGTTTCTCTCTTTCTCTTATATCTTCTTGCTCTGGTTGCATTCTATTTTTTTATAATCCTTAAATTAATATTAAGAAAAAGATTTTTTAGAAAAACCTTTTTTTGCTGGGTTTTGCCTTTAGGTTATTCTTTGTCCAAGTGATTACCCTGATTTTAAGGATAGTCAGGGTAAGAGAACTGCAAGAACCATCTGTCTGGAGTTACTAAATGACCGAGAGGGTGTCTGTCTGGGTGATCTGCATTTAAATTGTATCATCTTATCCTCATTATCTTTTTGTGTAATTGTCTGGGGATTTTTCTGAAGGATTCCTTTAGCATAAATCACAATGTATGATTTCTGATACCTCATTTTTGTCTGTGTGGCTTAAACCAGAAATATATTAAATTTGGTCCTTAGAGTCCTCTTGGGTCATTCCTTTTTGTGCCTTTATGAATTAAATCCCTTTCTCCCTCTCCTCTTTTTTTTCATCCATGGATTATTTGTCCACTGGAAAGAGCTGATCCCTGAAACTTACAGGGGTGTGTGTTCCCCAGGTTTTCTGAGTGTATTTATGTTAACACGTTAATGTGTTTTTTCTCGTATAATCTAATGATGGTGGCATTTTTAATCAGTTTTGAAGGACCATTCTGAAACAGCCTGTGAAATTTGAAAGATACTCCAAAAGGAGCTGTCTGACTAGGTCTGAGATACTCATTAACAAACAGCCATAAATTCATAATTGCAGACTGGCTTCCTTGTTTACCATTTTTCTTTCATAACGACAATGAGACATGACAGCTAGTCCTGGGGGATTACTGCACTTCTCGGCTGGTTGATGTCACTCTGCCTTTAGACCTTCATCTTGCAGAGCAACCAAGGGACTCACTGATCTCCCGCAAATGTGCTACCTGTCATGTCTTATTGTCTTAAAACAGACCCCTCTGATTACTGAAATGGAGAAATATTTGTGCATAAGGGTTTAAACTCATCTTAAAAAGATTGCTTCCGCTTCTGCAACAGATCCAAAATTGAGGTGCGGTTTAAATTCAGAACATAGGAAAAATGTTTCAGTTTTAAAGATATTGCTTGTGAATTTGCATTCCTTTATTTTGGCGTTGGAAAAAAAAAAACGAAACTGTGACTTTCAAATAGATTGAGGTCTTCTGCTCTAACAGAAGTCTTCTCAGTACATTTGTTACTGGATTTCTAGTCAAAATTAAAATTTTGCTGCTCAATCAGTAATTTTTCAAGTGGAAACCCAATTACAGACTTTCTCAAATTTAACTGATTTGCTGTAGAATTTGGTCAGAACTTCGTATCCTGGTAAATGCAATGATTTTTTTGGCCTTTATATTAACATGCTTTTGTACATTTATTATGATTATTAAGTAAATGCTGTTTTTGTGTTATAAATTCTTTGGACTGATCTGGACATCCCCAGATACTTCTCAGTTGGCTGCTATGTTCTGGATTCTGGACTGAATTTTAAACTGGTGTTTGGATCTGCTCAACTGTGCCGCTTAAACTCTAATTGTCATTTTTGGACTAAAAGCACAAGCAGGATTTTTCCCCTAAGGTTTGGATCTGTTCATCATTCAGCCTTAAAACTGTTAAGCTTGCAAACAATTTGAACTTGATTACTCTTCTGCAGAGCTGTGTCCTCCAAACAAAATTAATGGCAAAAACTCTTTTGAATTTTTCTGGGAACAGAATCAGGCTCCTACAACCTCGTTCAATGTGCTCGTCTTTCCGAAATTGTCTCAGAATTGGTATTGACAGTGTATTCGCAATGATGCTTTAGGCTATGGGCCACATGGCCGGTTATTCCACTGGTATGGCTCTACCAGCGAAGAGCAGACTTAGCCACCTACCCATGAGGGTCCCAGCTGTGCCGGGAGCCCCCTGTGCGGTGGCGCGGATCCCCCCCAGCAGCCCAGCTCAGGAGGTGCAGCCCCAGGCTTCCCATGGTGGAGGGGGATCAACATTTCTTGTGTACAAAGCTGGCTTCAGCTCGATTGGTGACTCAATGAACTCTCATAATTTGCTGGACTCAGAAGGAGCGTGCATCCTGCTGAGGCATTCTGAGATTTGTCAAGTTTGTTGCTCTGAGAATCGTGAAATTGTGAGTCCTTGCATATTAATTGCTCCTAATGCATTTGATCTCGGTTCTGCTTGCCGTCTCAACGTCATGGTCTTGCTTGCGCTCTGTAGCTCCCATCAAGCTGGACACAGTTGTTTGGGCGATGGTTTAATTTCCTTGTCAGCCGCGTTGGCGCGTGAGGCTGTGGTACCCGTGCAGCTGGGGGAGATGTGTGTGACGCCCAGGGCCCTGTGTTTGGGGACCCTGCTGGGGCACGGTGCCCCATGCCAAGCCCCGGGCACCCATCGCATCCCTCCCCGCCTCGTGATCGGTCGGGGACACCAGACACATTCCTTAGCACAGGGCCTTGTCTGTCACTGGCTCTTGTCAGTCAAAGGGCGTTTGCAAATTCTGCATGGTCCTTCCACAAGTACCTGGTATATTTTGCAGTCCCCTCCCCCAATATTAAATGGTGGATCACTGAAATAGAAGTAGAAAACTCCCAAACCTTATCAGATGGACAAGAAGCAGTAACTTGGACTAGTTTCTGAATATTTACTTTTATTACTAATTTAGTAATTACTAAATAATTAGTAATTAGTAAGATGGCACACACTTGTCATCTTGGTTTGACACCTTACAAATTTCAGCCACTGTTTTTAAGGGAAGGCCACAACCTTTGTCTGGAAAAGTGACATTGTGAGCCATTCCAGCCTCATCTTTAATTACATGAAGCTGGCTTCAAAGACAAGAAGATGTAATTGCAGAAAGACACAAAATATCTCCATAATTACCAGTTTCATAAAGTACTTGAAAATGATGAGAGGGAGCATATTGCAAATCTCTAAAAATAAATAGTTTGTAAAGTTATAATCATTATAAAACAGATTTACTTGTGAAGACAGTATTACACATGTTAAGGGTAGTCTGTCACTTACAACGTGTAGTACATATGTGACTTGAAAAAACAAGCCAGTAAGAGCTATATTAATGATGAATTTTATTTCTGTTCTGTCATTTTAATGGATGTAAAATTGTGAAAATTAAGAAGGAATGGATAATCTTTTTTAAAATTTAATTTAATCCTGAAAACATTTTTTTTAAAAGAAAACCTAGTTTTTTAAAACATGAGCTTACTTGTATTTTGTGAAAAAAAAAGCAGAAGAATCCCCTTGATCAATAGGTAATCTCTCATTTTTACCACCCCACCAGTTCTTGTTTTACTTTTTCTTTCATTTTTTTTAACTTTAGAATGTATTGCTGGCTATATTGGAAAACTACTAAGATACTATCATTTTCCAGATAATGTTCTTAACTTCTTGGCATGTGTTCCTTCTTTTAAACCCCTCAGGATAATCCGCAGCTCCACAAAAACATGAGTCAAATACATTACAAATTTCCCTCAGAGAATCAACATCTTTTCCAGCTGTTTGGATAGTCTGTCTAAAACCTGACCAGACCTCTCATCTCCCAGTATTGTTTTGGGCTTTTATTTTTTGACTTTGATTTGTTCAATGTTATAATTTTTAAACTGAGCCAATAATTTCAGTCTCTTTGGTTTTCTTTACAATACTTGCACTGGACAATAAAATGATCTATTATCCAAAGAAGTTTGCATTGTTTTCAACTATTTCTATTCACTAGTGCAAAATTTCTTACCCATGTCAACAAACCCCCTTTTAAAATTGTCCCTAGGCAGTTTCATATATTATTTATGGATTAAAATATCTCCCAACCCTGTTCCTAAATAGACTTCTGCTTGTTTTGATTGGTTTCAGATAGGTGCACAGCAATTATGGGGGCCGTATAAAGCTCTTGGTAGATGTTCTATTTTAAATATAGTTCTGGCAATTGGGTAACTTGCCTTTTTTTTTCTTTTTAAAATAAAAAAAAGCATTTGTGATCATTCCAGTTAATTCCTTGTGTATTTTGTCTGGCAGGGTAGTATAAATCTAGTTGTAACAGATTTAAAGATTGGCAAGTTACCTAGTAAGCAGCCTAAGGTGGGAATTGGGCCTCAAAAGTTTTCCATCTCAATTAGCAAAAATAAGCTTATCCCCCAGCCTATCTACCCAGGACCATTTATTTTCTTCTAACCTTTAATAAACCTTCATTGACTATGGAGAAAGAGAGTTATGTTAAGAGAATCCAGAGTTGGATCAGTTAATATCCGTGAACAATAAGATCTCCTGCTCTATTTTTCATTTGTTGCCTGCAAGGGGAAGAAAGCAAAGGAGGTTATAACCATAGTAACGCTATATCCCAAATCTCACAATATATTAGATCATACTTTTAAAGTGTTCTATTAAATACGATAGCCAGCGATCAGGAAAAGTGTTCGTCACTTGAGTTGCCCAGGTCTCTCTCACCGGAGGCACTAATTGTGTGGTTTTGTGCTCCATGATGGACATTAGCTGCTGGTTCCTCCTGAAGATGGGGGCTGACACAATCACGGCTCTTGGACATTATTGGCCACAAACTGCTCCGGCGTTCAGCAAGCTGGGGGCCGGCTTGTAGGTGTAGGACGTGGTGCTGCTCTGCTGCCAGCCCTGCTGAGGATCCCAGTCCTGTGCCTGCCCCAACTCTGAAGACCCCGAGCAGTCCTGGTCACTGCAGGGACATGCCAGTGAGCTTCAACCTTTCCCTCCCCTCCTCTCCTCCCCTGCTCTGGCTGCTGGCCCTATTCTCCCCGAGCTGGGCCGGGGGGGAGCTTGTCCCACACCCCCAGCTCCCCCCGCTCGCTCTGCCTGCCTCCCTGCCCCAAACTTCCCTCACCGCGGGCGACCACCCGTGGCATAACCCCTGTGTTTGCTCAGTGCCCCCGTTCCGTCTGTAGGCTTAAGGAAATTTTAAGGAAATAATTTAAAAAGCATACTGCTGGTGCTGAAGCTAGCCCAGATCACTCCATTCTGAACCGAGTAAGCAAACAGTCACTAGAGCAGTTACGCCAGCAGATTGTGGGGAGCGGAAACCTCTGGCATGCTGGGGGAAGGAGCTGATGTGCGGCGATGACAGACGGGGTAAGGCATCAGTCATCTTCTCTCAGAGCTCAGCCGCAGGCAGCACCGGCGGCACCTGCCTTCTGCAGCCCCCGGCCCCGCGGCGTGCCGCCGGCTGGGGACCGCGCTCGGTACCGGCACATTGCCGCCTTCAACCGCGGTTTGCCATGCTTGGATGTTCAGCAGCTTCCAGTTGTCTTTCAGAGATGTTTGAAGAGTTGGCACTTGTGCACCCGCCTCTGAAAAAACAACAAGCAACCCCAAACCAACAACAAAGAAAGGAACCCACCTCAAAAAAAACCAAACAAACCAAACAAAAAAACTTTTACAGAAAAAAATGTGGCAAACTGTAATGAATCCTTTCCCTCACCTCCCTTGTCAACACGGAATCACACACGCTTGCTTTTGCATTGTCTGTAGGAGACTCAGCAAAACTTGGGAGTGAGTTTAAGAACTACCCAGATGACTCTCCATAGTGCCCGTGTTCTCTGAGATATCCTATATACCATATTTTAGACGTGCTGCACATTGAACTGTGTGTGTGTATAGTGTGAGTTGGAGACAAGAAAGAATATGTCATTTTCCGAAAGAAAAGCTGTTTTGGGGAGGGCTTTTTGCATTGCTGGAGGGCTTTTTGCATTGCTGCTATGTTTCTAGTGAGCACAGTCAGCAGGCCTGAACACAGTGGACGTTAATACTTCTGCTAAATGTTACAGGCAGATATCCTCATGGCACTGTTTGCGTGTATGTAGAATTATGTGTGGGTCTGATATAGTGGGTGTGTGTTTCCAGAATGCAATATATAATTGGTTTTGCATGCAGTGAAAATTTGAATCTCCTTGTCAATCTAGACACCCTAAAGTATGCCAGTGACTACTCTGTGAGTTTAGAAGGTCTAATAAAATTTTATTTAGTGCTATTCCTGTGGGGATTAAGGCTTAACTATTATTTATGGTCGTCTTTAAAAATAGCCTTACCTTGGTGGTGTTTTGAAGAAGTACGAAAATACTTAGGGCCCAACATCTTGCAGTGGGGAAACTATTTGGTTAAGCTGAAGAGGTCATAGTATTGACCTGTTTGTAAGAAAGCCAGTGCTTGCTCTTTGATCAGACTTTGAACTAAAAAAAAAAATACTGTGTTGAATGTTTTATAGAATAGGTATTCCCTGGCTCTTAGGGCTATGAATTTGATAAAGATATTAGCGTTTACAACTCTGATTGCGGAAACTTTCTTGTTTTGTGAATCTAAATGATTTACTGGGACATAAGTTAATGTTAATCTTTTTCGTTATAAAGACTGCATTTAGCTTCTGGCAGTATGCAGAAGTCGTTATTGTCACATGTTTCTAATTTCTGGAAATTAATGTTTTTAAGATAAACATGGAAAGAAAAAACTCTGGACACTTCATTAACAGGAAAGTAGTTGAAGTTCTGCCATAAACGCTTATGAAAAACTGTATAATACTGTTTGGCCCCATATAATTTCCTGGGGAATTCAGATCCTTGAATAAGTAATAGTAGTTTTATAATATTCTGTGACAGACAGAGCATGCTTGTTATGTAAACATAGTTACTAAAGATACTAGGACAGATGTGTTTAATACTATAAATTGATCTTACTTGAGCATAAAAGTGACTGAAGTCCTTTTGAATACTTTGTAATACACCTAATGCTTATGCCAAAAGTGCAGAATTCATCTGAATCTTTGACCTTTATTAAGGCTTTTTGTCTTGAGTATACGTTTCTGAGCTGTGTCTCAAGTTGCAAGCTGCTTGCTTTAGAAAAACAGCCCATAAACTTTTCTTCACAAAAAATCGAATCTCCTTTCCATTGCAGAAGGACAATAATGCTAGGTGAGCATTGCTCAAGATACTAAACACTTGAGGTGGTACATTTCTTGTGACATCTTGCAAGGAATTTGCATTCTCACATTTTCGCTGGGTAGTCCTCAGTTCTATGGAGTGTATGTGTGAAGCACTTTCTAAAAGAAATTGCTGGTATAACAGCACTTGCCATGAAGAGCAGGAAAATATGAAGCTATGATCATACGGTCAAACCTTCACCAAAATTGTCGGTGTTACTCTAGCTCTTACTGATTAGAGATTGCCTCCCCTCCTGTTGGGAGGGTGGTGGTGCTGTCTTTGTTGTCCACAATCCCTGCTATTTTCTCAGGTTGTAACTACTGGATAGTTCCTTTATTTCTGTATTTTGGAGTTTCTCTTTGCTCCAGTCGCTTCTTGAGCTTCCCTGTGTTTATGTAGGCACATTCTCTTCACTAATCGCTATTAACTTTGATAATAGCGTCTGACTGATTTGTAAGATGAAAAGGCAATAAATCTATGTTTCTAGTACAAAATTCTGATTCATATGAGCTACAAAGAAATGGATTCAACCTTAAACAATATGCAATATCTTGCAGATTATTAATAATTAAAATCAATGGCAGTCTATATTTTACCACTCTTAACATGATACTTTCTTGTGTCAACTATTTTGTTGATGAGACTTTTTAATAGATTAATTGGGGAACTAGTGAACCATGCCTAACCGTGTCACTATATGCTCTAATAATGGCATGTCTGCAGTTTCTGGATTACATGTAGCTGTAAACATGCTCCTGGAAGATGTCTTTTTAGTTGGGACATTGCACCTACTGCATACTCCTTCTTCTTCCATCCTGACTGCCATATTGGGGTATGGTGGTCAAGAAACTTGGGTTGCTTTGGTCTGGGATAAAGTTAAAAGAATCCACCAAATGATTATGTTGAAACAGTTCACAGTTCTTTGTTTAAAAAAGAAAAAAACCTTTTGTTGAAGTATGTCATGGGAACCTGCCAGTTTTAATGGTACAGCTATTGAAAAGCTCAGTATTTTGTTTTATTTTGTATTGAAAAGATTGTTCTAGTGTTCTCTGCAGTAAGGTAATATAGAAGATGAAACAAAGGTATTTAAATAATAGTTGAAATGTTACACTTTGAAACCTAAAACTAGGAAATTTTTCAAACCAGTTGGGAATGCTAATTTTGTAGCTGAGATGCCCACAATTTCAGTTTTTTAATTAGCTGTTATAAAATTTCAAAATATTGGAACTAACTGAAAAAAAAAAAGAAGAAATTCTAGTTTCTGACAATTCTAGATTCTGTGAGCTTTTTGATTTTTCCTACAGTTTTACACTAAATAAGACATGATCATTATGGAGTAAAATCTATAAATATAATTTTGCTTTCCTCTCTGAACCCCAAATGTCCCAATGTGACTGAAGATTTTATTACAGGAAGTATGATAATGAAGTTCTCAGGTTCTGTACAGAAGGTCATTGAAATCAGTTGATCAACTGAGAGCACAGGAGAACCATTTCTTGTTTAATTTTTTTTTTTTTTCTGTACAATCCTTTTAACCTTAGTACATGGACGACATTATGTGTTTCAGATAAGTTCATTTAAGAGAGTTGGGTTCTGGGGTACCAAAATAGTTACAAACTTCCTCTATTCCTGGTATTTAATTCTTCAGACCTTAGAAAATCACAGCAAGGTTTTTTAACTTGAAATTTCCTAATCCCTAAAACAGGCTTTTAGAATTTTGTCCCAGGAATGTGGTGAGAACTATTATTATTGAAATACATGATATTTCCTTCTTTATTACTGTCGTGTCACAGGTGAGGTTTTGCTTTAAAATAAACGTCCTTTGCGGAATTGTTTTTGAACGTGGCTTCCTAAGAAAACAAAGCTCGTGTGATGGTGCTTTCTGCATGTGTGTGCCTGCCCGTGTGCCCTACTAGCAATAACTTTTGACTCTTGTCCAACTTCAACATCTCTGAGTGCTCTCCCAAAAAACAAGTTCACCCCGTGCTAGATACCAAATAATCAGTGCAGGACACAAATCTGTGTTTTACAGAAAACCAAGTTTTACTTGTTCAGCTGCTTATGGAACCACTTGTTTCTTATGTAACATATGGGTTTAATTTGTTTTTTTTCCAAGTTGAGAATGGTTGTTCTTTTTAAACTGATTCTTGCATGACTTTGTCTTGGTCCAGGCTGGATTGTTTTGATGGGAAGTTATGAGATGACAGATTTAGTTGTCATACAGGTGTGCAAGCCAGGAGATCTGGCCCCATTTTTATATAGACTTTGTATGATCGCTATTCCCAGTTTTCCTGTATGATGTGGCTTGAAAGTGTGGCTGCTTCTCTGATGTTAGTGACCATATTGCCTATTCTTTGGTTCTTTTGATTTCAAAGAGGTATTTTAGATTTTCTGTGATTTATTTCAGGATGCGTTAGTTGATAATGTGAGCATTATTCTCCATTGTCTCCAGCATGACTGGCAAGCCACTGGCATTTCCATCCTTGCAAGCTCAATTATCCAGCCGTACCTGCCTCCAAGCTTCAACTGAAAGCTGAAAGGAGAAGACATGCATTTCTCCTTTGAACTGCGTTTAGCTTCCCCTTTTCAGTTCAGCATGTCCCCCACATCGATCCTGGGGAAGCTTATGGAGCTCCACTGCTCTCCGGTTATCCTACATAGTTGTCACTTACTGTTTTTTTCTCTTTTTTTGTAACGGCTAAACCCCAGATGTCCTGGTCTTCCACCTTGACAAGGGTAATATTGGCTGTGTGCCCCTGCCTTCCCCGGGGGCTCAGCAGTGTCCCCGGGGGGTCGCGGCGGCGGCAGGCAGGCAGGCTGCAGTGTGGCCCTCTCCCGCACCTCTCCTCCTAACCTGTATTTTTTCGCCTGTCTTTGCTGCAGCCAATGGACTTTCCTTAAAAAGGAGGCACTCATATCATTATGTGGATGATATTTTAATCCACTACCTAAAATATAAAGGAGTGATCATTTGGAGTTAGGTCTTTAGCTTTCCCAAAAATAAATTGTCTCTCATCGAAAAGCAAAGACTATTTCTTTAATTAAAAATATATAGCTTTAAATTTTGCTACACTGTCAGTGAAAATAGGAGTAGGACTTTCAGACTACATTTAGTTCTGCCCTGAAACTTTTATTCACTAAATTATCAAATAGTAGGCATTCAATCATTTATTTTGATTTCTTAAATTGAAATAGCATAGAGTAGTAAGTAGTAGTATCTGTGAGGAGAGTTTAGGGAACACTTTTTTCTTATTACTCACATCTGCAGTACAGCAAAGGGCTCGTCAGGTCTTGGTGTCCCCAGGCATGACATCTTTGTTTCTGCTTATTTTATTTGTGATCACCTGACACGAATGAGTTATCAGTCACTTTCACAAGGAGATGGGTAAAGGCCTTCTAATAAATTTTTACCATTTGACGCTTAACTTTGAGGATGTGTTTCCAAGGTACTGTTGTTCCGCAGAAAGAAGGCTTTCTTTTAAACGTGTGCTGCTTGCAGGCCAGGCTCTGAATCCAGGCTGTGCTTAGTACCTTGGTCTCAGGCTTGTTCTCTTTGGTTTGGTTTCATTAATTTTCCACCACAGCTAAAACGCCGATGTTTTGTCTAGTAGGAAAAGGACTATGAGCTTCTGCATGGAAAAGTATGTCTTATTTTGTTTATGCAGATAGGTTTTATGGATTATTTTGTACTTTATCTACCATCTGTTGTTGACTCCTATTCTTTCTAGAGGTTCTTCCCCTCCAGCCCTCCCAAATGTTTCCTTTTTTAGCAAACACATCCTGTAGCTCTTTTTTTGTGTGACCCTGAAGAGTCCAGTCTGTTGTTCAGTGTATTTGCCACTTGGATAAAAAAATGTTTGAATAACAATGACTAGAGTTTTAAAAAATAAGTATTTTGCTTTAGACACCTGACATTCTGAGTGCCTGATATCTTCTGCTGAAACTGTTTTTGTTTTTCAAGAATCAAAATAAGATGTCCGTGGAAGAAAGTGGGAAGTGTCGTGTATTGATTAACAAATGACAAGTTGCTGATCCCTGAACTCATTTCTGAGTTTCACAGAACTAATTGTAAAATAAGGTCTTAGTATATCCAGCTTTGCGTATTTAACTTAGAACATAAGGTACATATTTTGAAGGCAGACGTATAAATTAGAAAAAGTTAATGGTCTGCATGGCATGAAATAATTTCAGATTTTTATTTCCCTCTTTTTTGCATTCTGTCATTTAAATAGGTATATTTTTATGTGACATAGTATTAAACATAGATTGAGATAAGTATGTCACACTATTGCAAACAAAAAATGTAAACTTGAGAAGAAATCTGTAGTTGCAAAAACTAAGCTGACCATTTCAATGTCAATTCGTTCATTCCTATTCATTGCATTAAGGCACGAAACCCAAAAGTTGGTTTTGATTAACATCTTCACATATTGATAGCTCTGACATAAATTTAACTCTGACATTATCGGGAGTGGAATGTACATTAAACCTTCCTTCCTGTTGCATCAAACGTCCTTTTTAATTCTTACATATGGGGTCTCTCTTTTTTTTTTTTTTTTGTCATAGCTATGTCCTTTACAGTAGTGTTAGTAAAATAGTCATAACTAAGTATGGATTTGGATGAGGATTAGATATGGATATTGGGAGAAACGCTTTATAAGCTGCAGGTGACACTGTATTGCAACAGCACAGAGGCTGAGCATGGCTCCAGTTACTCTTAGAACTGGTGAGTGTTCACATTGCTGGTCATAGAGGAATAAGTCTTAAATTGGGATGTGAAGTATTTTTTATCAAATTACAATAAACTAACATAAAGGAGGATTGTTTTGTGAAATGGCAGTTATCCTCTAATACCTGTGGCAATATGTCTGACTGAACTAAAACCATTTTAGTGTTAGCCTGCCGTCTTTATTAGGAGAGAGTGGGTTTCTCTGTGAAGCTCTGCAATTGGTTTAAATTAAATTATAACAGTGATGACAAAGTGCTTTGTTTGAGTGCTTTTAGGTCAGATGGGTACGTGCCCTTGCATGCTGGAAGGATGCAGAAAGCATTGTGCTAAAGAAACGGAGATTCAAGCAGAAAAATTGGCATGAAAATTTCAAATATCAGGCGAAAGTTGGCGTTGGCTACCATCAGAGTCCAAAGCTGAACTCAGGGTCTGGTGTTTATTCATTGGTTAACGGGCACCTGTGAATCCCTCTCTGGGGAGCATGCTGCTGGGTGAGTGCCTGTTGGCTTGGTTGTTCCTGTTTAGGTGGCTACAAGATCCGCCGTGCCAAAGCAGGGGCTTACACAGTCACAGTTGTCAAATACTGCCAAAGTTTGCCAAAGGCATATAAACAGACCCATAAAAGGTCAACCCTGGATCGATAAAGACAAGTGGTGTCAAAGAATACATGGAATCTGAATAGGTGCACAGTATTGCAGGAATTCTTATTTTTAAGCTATGCTATGACTTTTTGAATACTCAGGTGTTTAAAAATAATAGTCCATAGAGCCTTACTGCTGCACCAGATGAGCATAGACAATGTTTCATGACTAGCACTTCATTTGTTGGCACATTATCTTTCCAGCTTGCTAGGTCAGTGTCTGCAATCACTGAGGACTGTTTGAGGGAACTTTTTATTTTTTACGAAAAAGAAGGTATGTAAACAAGAAGGGGCAATCTGGGCCAATGACTAGTTGGTTTTCATCCCCTGAGACCTTCCTATGAACTCCATGTGTCAGAAACTTCTGCTGAAGTAGTGCACGAGTAAAATCTCCAGTTAATACTTTCTGGATCCACCATTGAGTGACTGACAGGAAAAGGCAAACAATGCCAAAAAGAGAAAAGTGAAAAAAAAATTCCACAGACTACCATTTTCTTTTGTCCATGTGTCTTCAGTCAGGTTTAGACAAGCTTAAACATCATTTATTTCCCCTGAAATTCACTCTTTTATTGAGGCAGGCAGAGGCAAGCAGAATTACTGAGTTGGAGGACTCTTAAAATGTCTTTGATGCAAGGTACCTTCTCCTTACAGAAAGGGTTTAATTTAAACAAATTAATTCTGTTCACATAATGGAAAAATCAAGCAGTGATTAAAAAAAAGCAGGACCCTCCTGCTCTCCCCACCCTCAGAAGATCATTAAACTGTTCAGGCAGGTGAAATCAGTGGTGATTGTCCAAAAGTCAAGACCAGGCAGGTGCTGTGGGTGGCTTTTTTGTGCACTTTTCCTGTGAAAACTAGGGCAGTTTGCTTAAAGCAACAAAAGAATTTGCATTGATTCTTTCAGACAGCTGCTGCAGAAGATGTATTGGGGAAAAGTGTAGAAATCAGAAGCATTAGAGAAGATCACAAGCATCTGACCATGCTTCAGAGGTAGTGAAAATATTCAGATGGCAGAGATGTGTCACAGAGACTTGGAAGGGAAGAATAAGTTTCTTTCTTCTGAACAGTTCTCTTTATATGAGGAGGAAAAAAAACCCGCGGTGTGTTTGCACTTTTTACAAACCAGCTTGTTACTGCGTTAGTGGACTAGAAGTCACAACCAAACGCAAGATAGGACTTACACAAATAGCTGCTCTTCATCAAAGTGATGCTGATCATCCAGTTATCCTAAAGTGACTCTGAGAACTGTAAAATCTTACAAGTTTTGCCAAAAATCTTCCCATTAACTCTTCTCTTGCACTCTTTCCTGGTAATAACAAGAAGAATTCGGTATTTCATCAGTTGTAAGGAACAAATCCAATTAAGCACAAAAGGCTTTCAGAAGGAACACATTAATTTTTGTTGTTTAATGTTTTGTCAAATGCCATGGTTTGTCCCTGTGGGATCTATGAAGCAGTGTACGTTGTAAGTAGAAGGATTTACAGTTAGCGTGCTCACCAGTGTTGGGTGGAGGTGTGTGCTGTTGGACAACTGTCTCTGTCATTAGGGTTATGTGAGGGTCTGTTCTCATCCTATAGCTTTTTTCATCACAGTGTAACATAAAGGTCAGATAACACAACTGAAATGTCCTAAGTGATTTCTAATTGCTACTTATGACAGCTTAGAGATTTGGGCCTGAAACAGGCAAGCTTTTGTGTCTGAAGCTGACTTCATTAGGAAACCTTAATGCTCCTCCAGATCAGGAGGCTGCTTTGGTTCCTTTAATAGTATATCCAAATATGACATCCTGGTCTTATTGTTTTGCTTGGTTACGCTCATGTCATTGACATTTTATTAAATAATTTGCCTGGAAAGAACTTAAGTACACACATTTGATGTAATCACCAAATATATTGCATTGCATAATTTTTTTTTATATATTATGATATTTGAGGATGAAATATTTTAAAAATATAGCTCCTTCCATTAAAGAATAATATGGCTTGTGATATTCCATTAGTTTTGCAGTTCAACCATATAAACCACAGCTGTATTAAATGAACAGAGCACTTCCACTTAACACTTTCTATGCAAGTTAGGTGGTTGTTTTTGTAACATATTATGATATGTAAAGAGGTGTCTGCTCCAGTATTTTGCCTTAATGCTTAATTTCTTTGCTTTTATAGGCTTAAACCAGACCCTTTATATTGCTTTAATGTAGTTTTTGCATGTATTATAAACACACCCACACATGCATCAGTTCAACATTCCATCAAGGCAGCTGATTTTAAAAAAATGTTGTTAAACAAGTTGAAACTGGCTGGCACGTATCTGAAAAAAGAAATCAAATAAAACTGGCAACTAAAGAGAAAGGGAAGTTGATATTGGCACTTCATCACAGAGGTCTCTAGGTAAAACATATGCAAAAGCCCTTAAAATGTAGTTCTACTTTGAAAAGTGACTATGTAAAAATGTCACCTTACTCAACAGATCTATTCGTAGTATGTACTCGGTGTTACATTTGCTTGCCCTCATAATAAAATACCTATTTTTTCTCCAATTGCTTTTCCTGTTAACTCTACAGTATCAACACAAACCCGGCTTGCATTTTAACATTTGTGCTACCAAAGGTCATCCACTTGGCAGTGTTTGGAAAGGATCTCAGGTGAAAGTTCTCTGACAGATGGAGAGCATGAAAGATCACACTTAAGCTGTCAAATTCCAGCCTGAGTTTGAATTACTGGTACCTTAAACTTCATGTATCCTCTTTTACCTTTGTGAATTTAAGTCATCCCAGTTCTTTTGATAGTAAAGCTCAGATTGAATTTTTAGCTTCAGTGGGCTAGTATTTCATGACAGAACACAGAAAATGAATTCTTGGAGTTTAAGCCCATGATTGCAAATGGAGTAAATCTGATCTAAAGAGCATGGTATAGGAAGAAGGAGCCACTCAGCTAGTTCTAGAATTGCTTTCTACATCAGGAAAATACTTTCATGTACAACTTGTACAAGTGTTGCTTCTGTTACATAGATTCTGGAGTTTTTTAAAGTTTTAATAATGTAGTATTAAAAGTAAGTTTTTAGTCTTGTCCTTTTGCCTTAAGTGTAAAGTTGCTCAGAGTAGTTTTTTATTACTAATTACTGTTTTGCAGGATTCATTTTGTCAAGGTAAGGAATTTTTTTGTATCCTTTTATCATGACAGACACTTCATTAGGCATGCTAAAAATATAATTATGCTTGATCACCTACTTCTTACACCCCTGAACTGATCTTGCCATAGTGCAGATATTCATTTGTGTATCTACTTAACTTGTTTGTGTGCTTACTTAAGATTCTTACCCTTACTAGATGTAAAGCAGCACTGAAACATGCAAATAAATGAGCGGTATCTAACTATGTATTAGTCAGCACTCTTAAAATCTGATTATCATTGTTATTTGTAAATATGATTACCAGTCAACCTGTGTTTCCTTTGCAACTTTTATTTCTTTTATCCATCCTTGTATGGTAGTGCTTCCTTTTTAAACTATATAAAAGAAGACAAAAACATGTCCAGAACTGACAGAGACATGAAGAATTTCAAGCTGGGCAACTGACTACAGTTGTAACACAGAAAGTGTTACTACAGCACTTTATAAGCTCCAAGCTTAAAACTTGAGGTCAAAATACTGCATGAGTATCAAAATCACTGTTTTCAAGTGATTAAGAAGTGGGATGTCACAAAGAATTTTGAGTTGCTTGATGTGAATAAAAAAGGCAAAGATAGGTGAATTAGGGGCTTTTGGTTTTGGTATTTTTTCACAAAGAAAAATTTAGGAATGGTTTTAGCTTCTGTGGGCGTTGATAAATTGGCTGGCAAAGCGCAAACCCGTTTATGTGATGTCACAGCTCTGATGGACCACAAAAAGGTTCAAAATTGCCTGGAGAGTGTTAGGAAGGCTTAAAAAATTATTTTGTGATATTCTAAAAAAGCTAAAACTTAACCAGGATGACTATTTTGGTTTTTGGCGTTGTAAACCTGTAAGAGGGGGTGCTGTGACAAATACCGTTCTTCACATCTTTCTGTTTTTAGTGTTGTGACCCTGGAAGCGTACCTAGTATTTGGCTCCTGGGGTGATTGTACGATCAGATGAGCTAAAAAGCCGCGCACTTCCACCAAGCTTGAGAAATGCGGCAGTGAAGCAATTGTGCGCCTAGCAGAGGACTTTAGCCTTAGCACCTTTGGGTTTTTTCCCTTTGAGGGAGATGCCCATAGTCAGCAGCTTGCTGTTGACCAGAGCCATCATTTCAGCTAATGGCAGGAGCCATCTACAACGTCCTGGTTTGAGGTAAAACAGGACCAATTTTGTTCAGTAACTTTGTTTCTTAGCTGGGCCTCTTCTGACTACTGAAAAGTGAAAGACGTATCTTTTCTCAGGTACGTCTTTTGTCCTAGTCCGCTTTCCTTACAGCTCTAATAAGGTTTTCTAGTTGATGTGTGTGCACTGAAAGAGGCCCCTATGTGCTCATGTCTCCCTTTTCTACACTTGTGATACAATAGCAGTTTGTTTGTGAAACTAAACAACTCTTTTTTTTTTTTTTTTTTTTATGGGCCCAGCTAAGTACTTTGAGGTAAAGGTATGGGTTATTCATATACGTAGCCCGTACTTTCAATGTATTTCCTGACCTGGCTTTCTGTTTATGTGATGTAGAGAATACAGCAGGGAATTCGTGACAGTCATGATTTTTTTTATTTATTTATTTCAAACAAAAACTAAATCTGGTAAAAATTTTCTAATCTGGTGTTTGTTACCATGGCAACCCAAAATATGGCTCTGTGTGTGTTTCTACTATAAGCTGCCGTGAGATGCTTTCACGCTAGTGAAAGTATGTTAAATTACTTTGCTTCCATCCTCCCTCCAGTTTCTCTTCCAGCCTTCCCATGCCTAACACTTGCTTTTGGATAGTGTCTGATTGTACCTCTGAGAAACGAGTGTTGCGCGTGTCCTTCAGCTTCAGTTTTTTGAATCCTCAGGGAATGAGGTCCATGAGTTACCAGTTACAAGTCATTGTAGTGATTACATGAAATGACACCTGAAATGCCTCGTGTGTGTTATGCAGATTGTCAAATCAGGTGATCTAATGATCTCTCTGAACCTTAAATCCATGGACTACAGTCTTAGTCAGCATGTCAACACTTTGGGTTTTTACGTATTCAATTCAGTAATATCAAAAGTCTGACATGTCATGTTTTGATACACTGGACTTTCACTGGTCTCAAAGAGAAAATGTCACACACAGTTTTTGGGGGATTTTTTTTTTCGTTGTAATGTGGGATCTGTCATGGCTGTGCCAAAAATCTGTTGATGCGATTTCTGTTGCCAGTGCTTTGAATCAGGGAGGGGGAAAAACTCAAAATAAAAACATATGTCATAGCATTCAGGATTTAGATCTAAATGCCAGCTTCCCGTGACGGCCATAGGCATTATCTGTCTGTAGAAAAAAAACCTACACCCACCACCTCGAGTTATTGTGACGTGCATATTTTTCAATCAAGATACGGTATTAACAAAAAAAGGGTTATTCTCTAATTTTCATGTCCACCTTAGAGCCATAGAAAGAGACTTGGCAAAACAGTCCCCTGCAAAGACTGGAGAGCAAAGATTATGTTCTTTCTGTTCATAATAAATGCATCATACTGTTTTTCTAGCTACTTTGAGCTCTTCAAAAACAATGAAAACTGATAGCAATTAGTTATCTTGAGCTGCACTAAAGTGATACTACTAATAATTACTGCAGATGGTTTTCTTCCAGTCTGATATTTGGAAACTGTTTTCTAGTTTATACTGTTGCTTCGAATAGAAATTGGCTTCAGCAGAAAGAGGGAAGAGTACTGTGTTGTGTCCAAGTGTGTAGTAGCTTAAGTAAAGCCTACAAAGGTCTAAAGTAGTTGCCAGGTTGTTAAATTGGAAAATACCAATTGAATGTGAAAAAAATATGTAGTACTCTGCAGCTCCTGAGAATATGCACAATTCTGAACTATTTATCTTTTCTATTAGCGCTAGGCTTGGTGGTATAATCTTTTGCTCTTTCTGATTTACTTCTATGCATTCTATTCAACATTATAATTGGGAATAGTTAGTTGCTATTCAGGACTGACTCCAAAAACGTCTAGAGAAAGTCAGCTATCCATTTAGATTTGAACCGTATTTCTGTATGGTGGAGAGCCCAGATGATGTACTAGTATACTTGGCAATTTTTCTCCAGTGATGGGGTTGCCTTAAAACTGTATGAATATTATCTAAACTAAATAAAGCTTTGAGTCTTGAAAAGCAGCCACTGGGAGTCAGCCCCTAATTCAATGGAAATTCAAAGTGTGCGAGTAATATTCAGAACTATAAGGACTTGTATGCCAGCAATATTTTATGTCCTGAAACTGCTTTTGATTTGATATTACAGGCAGGCAAGCTCTTTCGGCGTGTGAGCACTTTTGTGTATGTTTACTTTAGTTTCTTCGGCTTCCTTCACTTTCTGCAGCTTCCCGCACTCTGTTCCCAGTTGGTTCCCTTGAAACCTTGAGAAATTCGTATCTCATCACCAGCTGTGTCCTTAAAATGCAGATCTCCTTCCTCCATTCTTGCTTAAGTGCCCTACTAGGGCTCCAGACGACAGATCTTATGTTTTGTACTTCTTGCTCACTTAAGTCATCTCCAGATAAATCTATCCTACCGCTTTTTTTTTTCCTGGAATCAAGCGAGAAATTTTATATTTTTCATGTATTAAATGGCTTAATATTTAGACATGAATGAGGAGTACTATTATAGTTTGACTTTGAGACATCAGCTTTAAAAGCCCTACTCTTCCTTTGCAAGATACTATTCTTGGGAAGGACTTTGCTATTGCGGATATGTTTAATGAGCACACCAAATACCATGAACAGAATCACTATTCAATATAGGCTTATTTTTTTTAATACGATACAGTGGTATATATTCTTTCTTGCAATGTTTTAATGAAAATGATAATTCATTATAGTCTAAGATAAATATTGTGGCTGGCTGCTACTTTCAGTATTCCTAATTATCACAAAAACATAGTAACAAATTACATTGAGTTTTCTAGTCTGTATTTTATTGACTACTTAACCAATACTGCCATGGTCAGGCTTTAAACTTTTTTCCCAGATTTTCTTCTCATTGGATTCTTTATAGTTCAAATACCTTTTCATTTTTCTGAAATCTGAACAAGTGTGGTATTTTTATACAAGGTTAAAGACTTAGATTTTTGGATGCCACGACTTGCCCCCCTGTTGTCTTTGTGTCAATTGGAGGGGTTTTGCTTCTTTAATCATTTTTATTTTTGTGTACTTATTTTTTTTATCTGATTGTATCTAAAGACTGACAGGCTGAAAGTAAGTGTTAAACTTTTGGAAATTTTCCTTACAGAGGCTTAGATGTTATTAATGATCAAGTATAAATTATCTAGGTTTTCTTATGCATTTTAGTTGATCTTGTTCAGAACCGTGCTTAGATTTACATCTTTGTCTTCATTATTGAGGCGAGGATGTTTACAGTCACTATTTCTTTTAAAAATAGTCTCTCCACCCTGTTCACCTCACCAGAATAATTTATGTCTGGATACAGTATTGGACTACGGTTGAACTTTCTTTTCCTGAACAGACATGAGACATGTTGTGTTAGTCTTATTTACTGGTAGTGTCTGAATTTTTTAGCTGAAAAAATTAGTCAGGAGAACATGTAAAATGTACAGAGGAAATAACTCTATGCAGAGACCCAAGAAAGAAGAGAGATGACTAAAACTGAAGGGGGGAGGATTGCACAATTAACATGTGGTAAGCTTGTACTTTTAAGTAAGTAGAAATAACAATGTCATGAAAGTGAGTAATCCCTTTACAGGCTGTCCAAAAGATGTTGACAATATATGGAGATAACAGAAGAGTGGGAAGGATCAAATAGAAAGAATAATCTGGAAGAAAATATGATGGGCTTTCTGGGACATGTAAAGATAGATTTTAAATCTGGTAAATGTAATTGGGAAGTATGAAAATGTAGATAAAACAGAAGTCCTAACTTGTGGGGGAAAAGGGATAAAAGACATCTGGCAGATATCATCAAAAGGAAAAAAACAAGCAGAATGAAAATTTATTTAAAAACTTGATTGAGGTTTTTCTGCTTAATAATGGAAAGGAGAGGTGTACATAAGGGTGACTTGCTTCATGGATATACAAATCCAAGAAAAAAAAAACGTTCAAATTATTAAACAATACGTATAAGCAGACAGAAAAGTTGGAAACAAGAAGGGAGATGAGAAATCTGCAGATGCTACATTAATAATGAGAAGATGAGGAAAACCCTGGAAGGAAGTGTTCCATAAGGTATGGACTTCTAATGGATTTGAATCTTACAGTTGATTTGATGATTATCTGCAGCTTTTCCGTAGTTAAAGTGTGTATGCTGTTGCATCCCTCTGTGAATTCTCCAATTTCTAATGAGGTTTGGATCTGGGCTGCATTCTTTCAGTGAGTGGATCCATTAACGGGATTACAGTCCTCTGCACACTTGTTCATTTTCATGAAACTTGGAGGGTCAATATATGGGAAGCACATCTCCTCCACCAAATTACTAGGGGAATAGAGTCAGACCGATGAAATCTCTTTTCTGCTGAAAAGAGAGAGGGGGGGAGACAACTAATTTGCCGTACATCCTTATTACAGGACCTTCTTTAAGGGTTCAGTGACTGGCATTTCAAAGTAACTATTGGTTGATGTAAATTGTGAAATGAAGCCCTGACAATGTTGGCTCATACACCCCAAGCCGCAGGTACACAGCCCAAGTATATCTTCTATGTTGGAAAGTAGAAAAATGCATTAAACTATTTAGGAGCTGTGATAAGTTGTGTTTTGGTTGAGAAAAATCCAAGTCTGTGGCTGCATGTTATAAAATCACCAGGTTCTTAGATATCTAGGTTAAATGATTATTTACTTAAGTGCTACAAAGAACTGACTTTAGAAAATAAACTTAACATGTAAAATTTCCATCAGAGATTGTGCATGGGAAAGTTAAGATGAAACATGAAGAAATTTTATACTCTTGTACCATGGGGTCATGCACCCATAATAAAGAAAAAATATGATGCAGTAGAGGAAGAGAGAAAGAAAGATGTAGATATTTCATTGTACTGGAGCAAGTGTACACAATAATGTAATTAATATCATGGAAGGACATAAAATATGACTTGTAAGTGAATAAAAGAACAGAATGGTGGAAGATCCACACCAAGAAAACCCTTAATTGTTGGCAAAACAGATGTATATTTATGGTAAATACACTGGTAGTCAGGTAATTCTTGGATGGAATAAAAGGAGGCAATTAAAACAAGTAGAACAGGAAGTACCTTACAAAGACAAACTAGAAAGCAGTGTGAATAACTGCTCACATAAATCTCCAGGAGCAAAAATTGGAGCAGTGTACTTTGAGCTAGTGCAGGATTGCATTCTTATTTCAATGGTCTAGACAGCTGCAGGCCATTCTAGACTTCAGCCAATTAAACAAATTAAGTATGAGACATAGGATGCAAAGATTAAAGTTAATTATGAAAAGAAATGGGTGAAGCAGATTGTATAGACAGAATATCTTCAGTGCGTCTCATCCGTTGAGCCTCATAGTGTGGTTGTTACTTCCAGCAAGCTATTCTGTGGTTATTTTGCTTAAATGGCACATCTAGTTTGATCTGCCATCTGAGAGAGAACAGGCTGCCCGTCTCAAGTGTCTGGAAAGCAGCTGCTGAGTTGAAGGTGTGAAGCAGATGCGTGAATATTAGTTAGCAGTGTGCAGAGTAGGATCCAACCTTGCACAGCTACTTTGTGTATTATTCCACAAAGCACAGGTCTGTTTTCCTTCAGAAGAAGTCTCTTTGAGAAAATCTGCAAGGTCTCTTTTCAGGAGTTTTGCTGATTACGTAGGTGAGGCATCTGTGGCAGAAGCTGAGAGAGCAAACCCCTAACCAGCAAGAGAATACTGAGATGAGAATAAGTTAGGAAGCAGCGAAGGATTACAACATAATATCCTAAAGCCATCCCTCTAAATATTCTAGAACCTAAACTACTAGCTTTCTTGATCAGATGTGGCAGTGTCTTAAGATCTGATCCTATCACACAGTACTTTGTATATAGAGTTTTGTAAAGGGTATCTTCGTTTTTCCCATCGTTATTTGCCACATCAATGACTTTTGTTGTAAGTCTGAACAGTCTATTTTAATTGAAAGTTTAATTTAAAATATAATGTGGGATTGTCATTTAAATGAAATATAACAATTGGGGATTAATGTTAGATGAAAGGGAGTTTAAAGGGAAAGGATCTAACTGGATGTTATTCAAACATTTTAAAAAGAAACTTAATTAGGGACAAACAACATGAATTTGTGAGAAGGCCAGCCTGCTTAGGATGTTGAGATGGCAAACAAAGAAAATTGAGTGGATGTTTATTTTGACTTTCAAAAAGAACGTTAGAAATTAATCACATCCAATACCGTTGGCTAAGGTAAGAAATCTTGTTGCCAATGTAATATGGTTTGTTAAATAGAAAACTGGCTTACAACATTAAGCAAACCATAGCAATAGAATATAACAATTATTTTAATAGTCAGAAATTACTCGTACTTACTGTAGGGAATGATTGTGGGTCATCTAACTTCTAAACATACAAAAGTTTCCATTATTGCATCTCTGTGGTTATGAATTCAGGAAATGAAAATGATATGATTTATAAAGTAAAGTTACTTGGCTGTGCTGTACTTCATGTGTTTGTTATAGTGTTTGAACAGACTTTTAGTACTGTTGATTCAGTGGACAAATCTGATTTCAAATGTTCCTTTCCTGCAAAACATTCCCCCAGGGAATTTGAAGAAGTTCTTTTCTCTTAGGGGAGCTCTCCTGGCATCAAAATCCAACAGGAATAGAGAGCTACAGGCTTGTTGCTGTCACAATCCTATCAACACGAGTTTTTTTCTTTTAAGATGGTCTGAGCAGTCTGTCACTGTATTTTGGAGGACTGGTTGATGCACAAAAGTAAGTTGGCTGGCAGACGCTCAATCAAAAGAAAAGAAAGAAAATACTGGTTCTAGTTTAAGGAAAACTACCAAAAATTTGGTGAAGTATTCATGAGCTAACGAATCCTGCTAGATTCCTAGCGGTTGGCAATGATCAAGTAGAATCAATGGCCAAAAAACATTTTTCCATCTGTATTTTTGTAGGAGACTGAGAGTAGAGCACTGTTTAGTGCAGACTTCTTTTGTCTGCTTGTGATTAGATATTTGCAACATGCATTGTATTGAATGGTATTTTAACCTGCCTTCATAAGCCAAAGCTGGCAATGAAAACGGTAGCCTGCTTATTTCAGTGACTCTACCTGCAACAACCCTTTTCATTTAGTACAACAGGTGAGTTTCTCTTGTCATGGCCTGACTCTGGAAACTGGGGTGTGAAAAAAAAAAAATCAACAAATATCTTGAGACTCATGATAAAATCATAAATTAATAATGCTGTTGGTGTTCTGGAAGTAATATTTAAGATATTTACCTTGGCCTGTGGAACACCTGAAGGCTTGGAACTTGTTGAGGTGGTTTATTATAGCGGTGAGCAATGGGGGAGCTCGAACAAAAGATCTCCATTGCTCAGTGACTGGCAATGTTCCATCAATATTGCACTTCAGTTTTCTCATTGCCCCTATTTCTATCTTACTGGGTTTAATGCTGGAATTAGAAGAGCTTGTAGAGATTTTCTGGATCTTGGGTTTTTTTTCCTACAACCACACTGAGAGTTGTATGCCAGTAGCAGTGCTTTATACATATTTGCCATATACGTGGTTTGTCATATATTTATTTTGCAAATAAAGATCTTAGCTTCGGTCCAGGTAGCTGTAAAAACAGTTTTTATTTAATGCAGTTTTAAATCACAGAACACTGTGGTTGGATGGAACCTCAGCTAAGGAGGTTTGTGCTTATTACTACAATGTACAATTAGTATTAAAATATGCCTCTGACAAGAAGTGTTTGGACATTCAAATAAATGTCACTCGATGTTCAGATAAAAAATAACGTGTATTACCTGGTACAACTTTCGGAAAACATGAAAAAACTAACAGTTTAGAAATGCAACCTTTTCCTGTGTTAGAGTTGAGACACGCTTATGACTTTGAAAGACATTATAAAGAAATAATTACTAGTAGCTGTAAATAGTCACAGTTTATGAGGATAGTTGACATTGTGGTTCCCTCACAGAAGCTCTGGCATTGAAAGAGGTATGTAAGAGTGGATGAGTCCTTTCAAAATCCATAATACATGTCCTCAAAGTCCTGTATTCACACACTTGAGTACGTTCTGCGAGTCTTCTGAGATCTGGAAAGTCCTTTCACCCTTATAGCTAAGAGTCAGACTGCAAGCCCCTAAAAAGGTGTGTGCTAGAGAAAAGCGTGGCTGTCTGCCAACTGGAATAGCCTCAGTCACAGTGTGTCACCAGGTATGCTCCAAATTTGCTAATAATAAAAAGAATTGTAGATGTAGCAAACAAGAAACAGTTCGACTGTATTTTGTCAAGTGATCTAGATATCCAGGCTGGTGTAGAGAAATTGCGGCTTCGTTAGACGTTAATTATGTAAAGGCTCGTGGCATGAAGCAGAAGAGCTATAAGTTGTGGTTAAGTTACACTTAAAGGGTACAGGCTTGTTTGTGGTGGTATTTAGTCTGCTGACTGCTCGTAGTCAAATAGAATTTTGCTTATTGCTTCTACTCTTGGCAATAAATTAAATATTGAAATCAACAACTTGTTACTACTTATATCTCTCATGAGCAGCTATCTAAGTGACAAGCAGACATTGCTTCTGGGTGAGAGTGGGAGGACGGAAAATAGCTCACTGTTGCAGTATGTGGAAAAGGAATCCAAAAGAGATTTGAAGGTCTACTATATGCCAGCAACACTTTTTTTTTTTTCTTTTAACAGAGAGGTTAGTTAGAAAAATGAAGAATACCACTTAAGCATATTATTTCACTTGATGTGCAATCACGGTAAGATGAAACATGGCACAGACAAAGTGAGATGAGGTTTGTAACTTTGGCATTTCTGTCTTCTCTCTGATGCTTCAGCTTTGCCTTAAGACAGCAGACTTCCTTGGGCAATGATGACAGCAAGGCTTACTTTGAATACCGAAGACTGTAACTGCCATTCCTAATTCAGCTAAAGAAAGCATTGTCTTCATAGGTCCAAATACTTTCTAGTGGGTTTTGTCCCCATTTCTAGCAGATCTTGAGGCAGCTTTTTCGAGTCAAATTTTGGAGTATCTGATTTGAGATACTGCAAAATCCCTTGCTATCAGGTAAGAAGCTATGTCTCTTACTTATCAAATAAAACATTCAGAAATTACTGTACTGTCATCTGTAAGTAAATATGTGGAAGATTTTGAATAGAATGGGATCTTCAATGTGATGGTGAGGGAATTAAACACAGAAATAATTTCCCATACTCCACTAAGTGCTTGGGAAAAAAACAGCAGTCTCAATGTAATACGAACTTGCTGCATGTCAGCTCGTTCATGGCCATAGTCCATCCCCATTTAGTCCTCAGCAAACACAAAGTAATTTGAATGAGCTTAGTGCTCAGAGGATGTAAACTATCTTGAATTTGTCATGGGCAAGGGTAAATGCACAAATTGTCGGTATGATGCTCTGATGTATAGTAACTCTTTGTTCCACAGTGACTTGTTCATATGTTGAAGCTTATGCAATTTTTAAAACTAGACCAGATATCTTGCTTAAAGTTTGGTTCTAGTTCAAACAATAATAGCTGGGATTTCTGCAGAAACTCTGTGGATTGTCTGTAAGACCAGAAATTGTCATAGCTGACGTAACTGTCAGTCTGTCAAATCAATGATTGACATAACTGTCCTTTCTAGCTCAGTTACTTTTCCTGCAGAAAGGATTTTAAGGCCAAGTTTAGTTAACATTCTAAGTTGAAGTTTTCAACATTATTTTACTGTCAACTATGCAAGACTTAGATTTAGTCCATATATGTTTACATTATAAAAACTCTTTCTCTAAATATTAATTAGTAAATATGACCCTTCTCAAATATAGAGCTAGATACTAGAAAAAGCAACCAATTTACTTGTAAGAAATTGATGATTACATCATTACATGTCCCAGAGTTTTTAACCCTGAAGCAATACAAATTTTTAAATTGAAATTGAAGCAGTAAATCTTCCCTTGGAAAGATGCACCCTGTACTGTATGCATCGTTACTGAAACTGTTTTACTTTGAAGCACAGAAGGAACACTTAATTTTTATTTACTATTATGAAGGAAACCCTTTGATTGCAGGGAAAAAAAAGCTGACAAATATGAAAATATGACTGTGATTTGGGCAAAGTTCCAGAGACGGGAGAGAGTGATGCTTTTATCTTCAGAGGGTCTTTGACTGCTGCATTTATTCCATTAATAGCTCCAATATGGCTAATGTCATACTTTGTGCATTTGCCTCTGTGTCTGGCCTTTGTATAAACTGCAGGGGAAGGTATTTTGATGTTTAACTCTGCTGGGAAATATGGTGGAATAATTTGCTGTCTCTTATTTCCCTGGTTTGCATGGAACACCATGGTGAAATTCAGTTTTTGACAAACGTGTTTTTTCAAACTTTTAATCTTCCCAATTTGAATATTAAACCTATTGCATCAAGAATATAATTGAACAAAAGTCATTGCACGTTACATATGCTTATGAATAGTTCAACTATAATTTCAACTGTTCAAAAGGCTGCAGTGAAATTATCGGTCCAGACAAAATTGAACAGTGCTGGCTAGTCTGAAGGGAAGGTCAGGTTCTACCCATATATAGAAGCAACTGAGGAATGAAAGCACATAACTGTGAGCTTCAGTAAAGCCTATGTGCTTTGTGATCAAACCCACCATCTACACATGCACTTGTTCTATTCTCATTCAGTATTTATTATTAGGTATAGGTTTTCCTGTTGAATGCAGAGATGTAATAAGCAAATGCACTATAGTTCCTATTCAGCTGTTTCCTGTCTTAATTTCTGCCAAATAGATGAGTGGAGAATGTCTATGGATGTATATATGTATATGGGTTTCATGCTGAATAAAATCATAATGACTTGTAAATTAATTGTAAAAAACAGGTGAAGAAAAAAATCTGTCAGCTAAAATTATTTTACATTATATACTTCAGTTGAAGTGAAAGGATTCTATCTACACACGCTAATTTATGTGTACTGGAGGAGGATAAATCACAGGACCTGGATCTTACGTGTCATTGGCCGTGCCAGGATTTTGGAATGCTCTGCAGATGTTAATGTGAAAATATAGGCTACCTAACCTTGCCTTCCAAAAACAAAGATAAATGAGATCACTCAATAAACTTCAGTCTGATCTCATTGCATTGATTCTTAGCCATATGCTTCATGGTGATACAAAGGCTTTAGAAAGAACATTGCTGAAACATGCCACTCTCTCCTTCCAGTACATGAAAAGCTATTCTGTTAGCTGAAGATTATACTTTTAGGTTTTTGTTATACCATACCATTTTCGGCAAAGGTGTGCTCTTCACGAGTTCTAATAATGTTTATAAGGCTCTGAGTGTTGAAATAATTTGATGAATGTAAGTAATTCCCACTTCTGAAAAGTGGGTCAAAATAAGTGTTATCTACATGTTGCAGACAGGGAAATACAGTTTCTATTTGCCTTTGCTGGGAATAGGATAACCAAGCAAAATTAACTCATCCAAAACACTTCACAGCAAGAGTTAGATCTATAGCACTAATGACCAGTCCTTTAAAATACGGAGTACTCACTAATTCCATATTCTGAAGGATACTCCTGAAAAATCGATGTGGTCATTTCTAATGATTCCTAAATGAGCTTTTTAATTAAAAAATGTGTTTTGTAGTATAATAGGATCTTGTTTTGTGCAGGTATCTCTTTATAGCGTGATTTGGAAAAGTCATTCTGAAGGGAAAAAATGCTTGTGATTCACAAAATCTGTGATGAAAAACTGTGCTGAAAAAGCCATATGGAAATTATGGGAACAGGTTAAAAAAACATGGAAATATGCGAGGGATTCTTAACACCATTTTAAGACTCTGTGTTAAGAACAGGAGTTCTTAACTCTCAACCACTTACGTCCACTGAAGTTAATATTTTGGGCAATGTGTATTCTGTTTTGAGTTAAATCTTCCCAATATAGAAACACTTCTGTGCAATAGAAAGGACATACATTCCTGGTTGCTCTTACTTTTGGAATGTTAATGGGACTATTTATTTCCTTCTGCCAGTGCATAAGATTTATGTACAAAAAATCCAATATCAGAGATCCATCAATACTTGCCCCCATGCCACCATCACTATCCCTGAAGCCACAGATTTTCAGTCTCCTTATATTTTTATGCTCATGCATCAAACAAAACAAACAAACAAACAAACAAAAACAACCTGGGGACATACAGTCAAGGAATGTGGTAAGAAATCCTGTGCTTGGATCTTGAGATGATACCTCCTGCAAAGCAAGCCTTTTGGCCCACACTTAGTCCTTAGTGAGACCCTAAGTAAAATTACATGGCTTTTTTTTTTTAAATACACCTTAATGTTTATAATCTGGTTGATTCCTAAGCTTGTTTTTGGTGAAAACAAGGTAAGGTTTAGTCTGGATTCTTACATAATGCTTTGCATAAATTCACTTTGCTTCTGTTATCCATCATGTGAAAATAATCTTCCCGTAACTGACCCAGGGCTGACTGCTGTGAAACCCAATAGCGGTCTGTAAATTTAAAACATTTTGGTTTGTTTTCCTTTTTTTATATACCCAAAGCAAGAGGAAAAACAACCAGGAAGTTTGGGAGGTCTGAACTTTGCTGGCTGCCAAGGCTGTGTTGCGTGCATGAGTTCCTCCACTTTGGTTTGTAGCTCAGCTGTGGATATCTTGTGGTAGCTTTGAGTGATGCTTAAACTATTTATGGCCTTTCACACTACGCTGAATACCCTGTGCTCAGAAAGCCTCTGAAAGTCAGGTCCAACAGGCAGCTATCCAGAGTACAAGGTTAAAGCACATACCACTATTGTTTTTAACCAAAGTAACATTAACAATATAAGGCATAATGGTATGCGATAGAAACCTAGAAGGTGCCACACTAATCATGCAGCAGCCTGATTCCTAGTGTTTAATACCTGGGGAATGTTTCTGCCTTCCCTGCAAAAGCAGTCATAGATGAACTGCACCCTTTCACAATACCAATTCTTTTGGTTCAGCCTTGCAGTCTTCCCCTGTAGAGCAGGGATTTTTATACATCTTGATGTTTTAGCCTCCCAGTCCTTTTGGAATTTTTATAATTATTTTTTTGTTCTTGGAAATCAGCAATTGGATTCCATGGATTAATAGTTTCACTAACAATTTTTAATCTCTCTTTAATTTTTATTTCATGACATCACGTAGTTGGTTTGCTCCCTTGTTTAAAAAGAAAAAGGCAGACCTTTAATGCCATTTCGTTCTTTCAGGGTTTACCTGATTTTTCCTCTTAAAATTTTGAAAACCAAAGACACAAATTCTGATTCCCAGCTCTGTTTCATTATATTGATGTTTGTCCTTGTTCACATTAGAGCATGAGAGGAGTGTAGCCCCACAGGGACATTTGCAATGCCGTCTTGGATTGGTTCAATTTTTGCTCCTTTAGAAGAATTACGTTTCATTGTTAGTCAAAACTGTACTCCCCTCCTACCATCTAGCATAATCTTCCTGTTCAGAAATAATTTTAATTTATATTCAAATACTACATGGGAAATTTTAGTTGTATTTTCTTGTTTATGGGTGCTGATGTCTGATGCAGTTGAGTATCAGGAATTACTCATATTCCAGGGTGTTTTGTTCGCAGACTGAGAGTTTTTGTATATTGCCACATCCAAAGACTTCCTATGATGTTCTCAGATACTTTAGCATCACTTTCTGTATTCAGAAATCTTGGGGATTTTTTTTGTATTTATAGAAACATCTCAATGTGGATTTGCATTTTGGCAAAGGTGAATTCTGATTATTGAAAGGATTTTTAAAATAACTCTAAATATGTGTTTTGGAAGATGATTAACACTCAAATTTTATGAATATAGGTACAATATGGGTGTTCTGATTTGCAAGACAATGTAATGTGTTTTGCATTTAATTAGGGGGATATATTTTAAGTCTTTTTATTGACCAAAATTTAGAGAAACTTTTTGTAACTTTCTTACTAATTTGCACTAATCCTCATTTTGCTTTCCCCACACCTTGTTTGTATTCCTATGCTATGTCAATACAGGTATTGTCCATAGGTGAGCAACACAGGCATACAGAGTTCCTAGTGGTGAAGCAAGAGCATAGAGTGATGGTGAGGTTCACGGAGTCATCTGTGCATTGGCTTCACTAGTCAGTTCATCACTCTGATTAGCATTACGGTTTAGTTAATATGTAAAAGACGCCTGTATGATGCACAAGTTAAAATGGCATAAAATAGATTATGTTTCAGATAAAAGCTTTAATTTGGAACTGCAAGGCTAGATGTGCTGCTCACATGAAGGGTGTAAGAGCTGCTGGACTGGGTCACACCAAAGGCTCATTTTTCCTGTTCTGACCGCGGTTAGCTCAGGCTCCCATTGTACGAGTGTAAGAACATGTGAGGTATACAGCCATGCTTCACCCGTTGTCCTCTCCCAGTTTCCCGTACTCTTTAGGGATTTCCTAACTGTGTAGGTTGCATTCACACCTTTCTACCTAAAAGAATGCTGGTTCCATTAATTTCTCAACTTAATTGGGGAATGTTTTTATACTTATGCATCCATAGGGTTCTGTGGCAGTGAATTTCACAGTTTGCTTGTACTTTGTATAAGGGAAATAGACTCCCTTTAAAGGACCCATACTCATGAGTATGTAGATAGTTTCACCAAGGAAAAAGTAGACACTGAGCATATTAGCTGGGGAAAAAAGTTTACAACATGCACTCTCATTTAACTAGATCAGTCTGATGTGGTTGTATTTACTTTTAGATGTCTAATTTTCCTTCAGTGAGCTTTGTCTAGTCGTGACATATTGTATACCGCTTGTGTAAGAGAAAACAGATGTGGTGAAAAACACTCAGAAGTTGCTTCTCTCCATAAGTTATGTTTTAAAGTGCATTAGAATCATAGAACCATAGAATGGTTTAGGTTGGAAAGGACCTTGAAGATCATTGAGTTCCAACCCCCCTGCCATAGGCAGGGACACCTCCCACTAGACCAGGTTGCCCAAGGCCACGTCGAGCCTGGCCTTGAACACCTCCAGGGATGGAGCCGCAGCAACCTCTCGCGGCAACCTGTTCCAGTGCCTCACCACCCTCACAGTGAAAAATTTCTTCCTAATGTTTAATCTAATCCTTCCCTCTTCCAGTTTAAAGCCATTTCCCCTTGTCCTATCGCTACATGCCCTAGTAAAAAGCCCTTCCCCAGCTCTCCTGTAGGCCCCCTTTAGGTACTGGAAGGCCGCAATAAGATCTCCCCGGAGCCTTCTCTTCTCCAGGCTGAACAGTCCCAACTCTTTCAGCCTCTCCTCATAGGAGAGGTGCTCCAGCCCTCGGATCATCCTCGTGGCTCTCCTCTGGACACGCTCCAGCAGGTCCAGGTCCTTCTTATATTGGGGACTCCAGAGCTGGATGCAGTTCTCCTCATAAAATGTTTGGTAATTCCAGTTACAAATAAGAATCAAGAAATAACACTAGGCACCAAAGACTCATCGTATTACATTTTTTGGCAGATGGAAGTAAAGCAAATGCTCGACTATGTGGGCTATCCTAAAATTGGCAATTTGTTAGGAATGTTACGAACATTCCAGGTATCTTCTGATACAACAGTATATGAAGTCATTTATTCCTCTGCACATATGTATAAGTTGGTATTATGTATAATGTGGCATTTGGGGGTGAAAAAGGGAATTGTAGGAGGGAGAGAATTTTTCCTCAGCTCCATTGAGAACCTGTTTTTATGGAGACAGATGTGCATTTGCGTATGAAGGAGAAAAATGCTCTCCTTCATAAAGTAATAGGGTGGTTTTTTTAATACATACATAAAGGTATAGAAAAATATTTAAGAACATGCATACAGTAGCTACATTAATACTGTTTTTAAGGGAGAAATGTTCTCACCTATATATACCCTTTCATCCTGCTGCAATTTCATCTGGTTACAGAATCATCCTGATATTGTGTCAGACATTGATGATTGTTGGTGGATGATTTTTGGTGGTTGGTATTGCCACATTGAGAAGAGTTTTTCTCATCCATATAAGTTACTTCTCTGGCTTCTGATTGTTCAATTAATTATTTTGAGAAACAGTTCATTTTCTTTTTTGGACCCTGGTCTAAGCTTCTGCCCTGTGTTCATGTTTTCCAGGAGTATGCAAGATAGGATTTTAGTTGTATGTGGGAGCGAAGGCTTATGGTTTGATCACGTGTCTCTCTGTAAGTTTCTGTTTCTCTGCTAATCTTTTGCGTCAGCGGCAAATGGCAGTGACCAGTTATACTCAAGTCCTGCGTGGACCTGTGTCTAAGTGGGTTTTGTATAATCATTATTTTAGTTGTAATTGTTGTCTTATGTTATTGGTTGGTAGCATGTAGGATGGTGCAGTCAACCTTTTAAGCATGCTGTGGTTTGTGCTCAGTGTGAGCTGCATTCTTTTTGCTCTTTGTAATAGATAACACTTAACATTAGTTGAATCCATAATTCTGTTTTATTTTTAGTTTTTGTGTGGATGCATTTCAGCTGTGGGGTGATTTGGCCATCTATGGCAATGTTTTCTTTGCCTGAATGATTTACAATCATATTCCCAAAAAAACTCAATTGAGAGAGGGGAAAAATGATTCAAAATTGTGTACAACAAATAATGTCAGTTCTTTTTTTTATGTTTTCATGTTGAAAACTATCTGTAGAGAATACTTTTGAAAATAGCTTTCTAGCTGCTGAAGTTTGGTATCAGGTAGCTACAATGCTGGGGCTGCATACTGCTAGAAAACAGAATGTCACCACATGGTTTTGGTGCTTCTGTTGGTCATTTGAGTGGAGTTATGAAGTAATTTAAAGCAAATCAGTTCAGCCTATGGTTATGTTACATAATTTATATTTAGGTACTTCAACAGACAGCTTGATGTTTCAGTGGTGTTGAAGTTCTCAAACGCTGAGCTTTGCTAGTTCTCAACACCACTGAAAACTGTCCAGTGCTCACGTCAGCTTTGAAATCTGGGTTAGGGATCTAACTGTAGGCATCTCATTTGAAAAATATGGCCTAAATTCATTCCTGATTATATTTGACATTCTGTATTGGTGAAATATTAATATCAGTCATGTGATATAGTGCTCTTGACATTCCTGGATGTCAGCTTCCTTCTGCAGCTTCCTCTGCAGTGTCTTTGTGAAAGATGTTTTTTACAGAGCTTAGTGCTGAGTGTGGGGTGCCAAAAATGGGCCATCAGGCAGGCTGAAATACATGCAGATTCTTGTGTGGTAAGGGAAAAGAGTAAGATTCAGCAAGGATTTTTTGGGGGATCAGCCGTTAGTAATACTAATACTAGCGTTTGCTAATACTAGTGTTTAAGCCTTGATTCAGCAAAGCTCTTAAACAGAGACTTATTTTTAGAGATGATAAGGGTCCCATCTCTGGTCCTTAAGACTCTTCACTGTCTTTTTAACTACTATCAGGACAATTTTAATACTTGAAGTTCAGCGCGTTCTTAAAAGCCTTACTGAATATGGGAATTTTGCTTAGTGTTTTACTTAATCCTGGTCTCTGCTGGCGTTCCTTGGAGAAAGGAATAGGATCTGTTTGGGAGTATGTGTAAGGCAATGCACAAGGAAGTATATGGTTGAAGTAATTGAATGCTTCTCTATCTGAGTGTCTTTGTTACAGAATTTTTGTCTCATATCCAATAAATCAGTGAAACCTAGCATTTGAGTGGTTCCTTATTGTGTCTTCTCCCAGTTCTCTTTTGGCAATACCAATCAGAGACTCAGTAGGCACTTAGTTTCAATCTAGAAAGTGCTATAAATTGCTAAGGACTTTGACAAAACAGACAATGAATGTCTGGAGCTTGGAATAAGTAAAAAATGTTGGTCTTTATTTCTGTAGCTTAGTTTTTTAAGATAGTTGATTTGTTCATTCACAGCTGGTATTCTTTTCATGCAGTTTCTATGTATGTTTGTTTATCTGGGGTTTTCTGTGCAAATAATTTACACAGCCTCCCGAACCCTTAGTTAAAAAAGAAGTGGTCTCACATATGAGATTCAGGAGAGTTTCCACGGGGATATTCCCATCAGAAAAAGCCCAGTCTCTTCAGGTTGACATTCCTCTCTTTTCATCTAAGAGCTCTTTATTCTCAGTTGGGAGCTTTTGCACTCAGCCGTGTTGCTGTTGCATGAGCAGTTTGTAAGCAAGCATAACCTGGCAGGGCTTCCCACGTGAATGCTTGCAGTTGAACTCGAAGTTGCCCTCAGAGGGAGCAGGGGAGGACACAGTCTCTGTGAACAGTTCTTCCTTTATTGCCACAGCATTTATGGTAGCTAGTGAGACTCAGCAGTCATTTTCAGAGTCTCTGCTTTGGAGCATCAGGGCCTTCAAAACAGAAAATAAGCTCCTCTGAGCTTGAGATACCTGCCTATAGATACAGAAAGCCAATATGCAGAAATAATTGGGTAGCACAGTAGCTGTCTGGTTTTGGTCTGCTGGCTGTGTTGCACTTTCCCTTTCTGCATGCCTCAGTAGTCCTGGGGTAGACAAGGTCTCACCCTGATTCTCCAGTAGGGGAAGCAGGATGAGTCACCAACTTCAACAGACAGATTAGTACCACTTCCTTCTGGCCTACTGCCCACTACCTAAGAGTTTCTTACTTTTCAACCCATGGTCTTTAGTTGGTTCATAAGCACAGACGTTAAACTTCTGTTGTCATTAGCACCGCATTATTTTTACCTTTGAAAGGAGAAGGCTGCTGTCATTAAAAACCCAGGTACCTTGTAGTGTTAGAGGACCACAGATCTCTGGGTTGGAACAAGAACATTGTTGTGTGAGGTATGATCTCCACTGTGCTTTTCTCCTCACTTGTCCCAGGTGAAGAGCTTTTCCCATATTTCCTGACATTGTGTTCAGGTCAGCTAGCAATGCTTCAAGTCTTCATCGTTTTTTTTAGTCTACAAATCAACGTTGCTATATTACCTAGATTTATTAAGGAAACCCTTTGCAGCCAGCAAAGTTGTGAGTGGTTTTTGCAAGTACTTCTGTATTTGGAACTGCTGAAATCCCTTTCAAGAGTAAAATAAATCCCACTGAAAGTAATTTGCAATTTGCAATGGAGGTGTACAGAGCAGGTTACTTACCAGACGCTTATTGCTTATCGTGATGTTACTATTCTCCTTCCCTCTGTCCTTTAGCAGACATCACAAATGCTTGGGGAAATAGTTTCCTTGTTTTTTTTCTTGCCTCCTTTTTCTGGTTCTTGAGCTAACATTAGTGGTGATATTGTATTGAAATAAGCTTGGTTGTGCTGCCTTGCTTTTTTAAAGTAGTGACACAAGGCATTTTGCTCTTCCTGTACTTCAGTTCACATATCTCCAACTTGTTTTAGTATAATACAAAAGTTTTAATGGAACTATCGGTCATATTTTTAATTGGAAAAACAGGCAAAGTTTATAGTACTAGTCATGGCACTGCTTTATATCAGGTGCTCTCAATGCAGTTTTCATACTGCCATCATCAGAGTATCATCAGAGGGAGACTGTGGTGAACCTCTTACTTAAAGAAGATGAAGAATAAAGGCAATGCTATTTAACTTGCTTATTATAGCTGTCTTTCTGTATGAAGATTTCATATCCCGGTTGCTTCCATAGACCATACCAATAGGAAAGTCCCTCTGTTGACTTCAGGTGGTACCTGGATCTTTTTCAAGAAAATGTTTTTTAAAATATTTGAGTTGTGTGGGCTTTTTTGCCGTTTGGTTGATTTCTGTGTCTTTGTGTATGTGTTTAGGGATAGGATGAGGAGAACATACAGGAAGCTCAGCATATAAAGATCTTTCTTACTATAATTTAATTGCCAAAATAAGTTCTACTACATAGTAAAAAGTGTATGTCTACTACATAGGGAAAAAAAAGGAAGCATGCTTTATAATTCCATCTGAATTCTGCTGCTGCAGAGTTTATTCATTGGTATTATTTAAAGATGTTCTCTCTCTGGCTGTAACCTCTCCCCTTCTCTGTATCATTTTCATAGTCTATTTGTGAAGTCGACTCACGTAAATGTGTGCATGCGTTACTGATCTAGAATGGATTAATCAAATCACTAAAATAACCATTGCTTTCACTCAACAAGGTGTTAGGACTCCAGGTTTTGTTCTAAGCAGTCCTCAAGAAGTGCAAAGAAAACGTGTTTATGGGATACCAATACAGCATTCGGTGTAGCTTGATGAAACATCGTTTTAAAAAAGCACGTGAACAGAAACGAGTTGTCCAGTGTTAAACTGAATTGCACGTCTGTTCTCATTAAACGTCCCATAGTTTCACTTCAGTGCTGCTAAAAGGCACTTATTTGTCATAGCTGTCTGCCAGGACACATTTAAATGACTGGAAAATAGGCTTGGCGGAGTGACCGTAAGAGGGGTGAATTAGTTCTGTGTACAGCAGCAGCAGGTTGGCCCAAAGGACTTCTTCTGACCCAGAAGAATCCTGAGTCACCGCAATCTGTTCTGTGGGAGATGGAAGGCAGTATGACCTGGCTCTTGGACACGTTTTCAGCAGTCGTGAGAAAACAGCCTGTGGGCTAAGTGATGCTATGGTTCTCCATGCTATTCCTGGCCTTGTGGGCTGCGGTGCTGCAGCAGATGGTTCTTGTCCAGTTGGGTGGATTTGAAAGATCAGAGCAAGGTAAGCACAGGAAAGGCACTCGATTGAGGGGAGAGGGGAACAAATGAAGAGGAATAAACAGGCCATGTTTATTTTCTCCTTTTTCTTTGATGTTTTTCCTTTCTATCTTTAAATTCTGTATAAATATATATAAATACATTAACGAGTAAACAGTAAGACCATTCTGGTGGGACAGGAGAACAACAAAAACCTACCATTAATGTTTCCATACTCAGCTAATGTTCTGACTTTCTGTTTGTATTTACTTGGAGAATCTTCAGTTATGTTCATAAACTTGTCGTCCATGAACTTCTGAAATGAGTTAGTAGCTAAAATGAATTAACATCTGCTTTGTTGTGTCACAGAACATAAATGGGAAAGCCAGAAAAAGAGCCTGGAACTTCTTAAACGTCCTTGGTTTTTTTTGAATACAGTCTTTTTGGTGTTTAAATACAAGACTTCCTACAACCATGAAATCTGGCTTCTCAAGACTTAAGTGTTTGAGGAAATATAAAATCTAACTTACAAAACGCTTCATACTCATTTTACCTATTATAAAAAAGTAGTAATTTTATTTCTGAGACTTTCCATAAAATTCTTGACTAATGGGCCAGTCATACTTTGAGATAATACTTTTTGCATCCACTGACAGAGACATAGCTGTAGCTTACAGCATTCATCTTCTGGACTGCTACTGAACAGCTATTTTTACCTTGTTTAGACAGAGTTTGGTGGGGGGAGAGTTGTGTTTTGAGCTTTTTAGATAGTTTGGGATTTTAAAGACTGAATTCTAGTTTCCCAGCACTGCTTGCCATGTAATTACTGTCATTGATAGCCTCAAAGCATTTGGTAATGTTTTGATTCCTTTAGAGAATCTCCATGTGCCGGAGAATATCAGCTTGAGAAATACAGATAAAATCTATGCTAAGTCTAGTCAGGTTCTTTTTTTTTTTTTTTTTTTTATTAGCTATAAATACTCTACTCTCTGCAGACTTTTTCACCACTATGCATCTGACACAGTCAGTTATATTGCTGTACACGTTTAAATGGTCTATTACTAGTCTGCTGCCAGGCACTAATAAAAATATATTAACCCTCTGATCAAATTTTATTATTTTTCTCATTTTCTTTCTAGACAGTTTATGGTTCCACAGGATTCTTTAATTCACAGTCATGATGCACTGTTAATAGGCTTTAGTATCTTGTTTTCTTGGCTCTACGCCAAGCAGAAGTGTCAGCTATCTTTTGAACAGCCATACGTGTGGCAAATGCCTAGCACTGGGAATCCTAATACAGCTTTAAATGTGAGAAAATGGGACAAAATTTGTTTGACATATTGTAGTTCTTCGTACATGAATTTACCCGTAAGAATAAGAGATGGGTTTGACAACAAAACATCATTTGTATAAACTTGATCTTACTCTATTTTAAACCACTTGAATCTGTGCATTCGAAGTTATCTGGAAGGGAAAAGAGAATTAGCCCATTATATAGTCATATCACAATGACGTGAAGAAGTTGAGAGATGTGGATAAGAAAGATTACTGTATTTACTACGTATAATTCATTATACTAATATACACTGGGAAAGAGATTAGTCAAAAAATTCTAAATTTTCCATGATTCCAAATTATTGTAATTACTGCTTCCCAGTATTTGATCTAAAGAGAGATGGGTTATCTTTGTCTTCAGATCAAACCAGCCTTCTACATCTTCTCTTGTTACCTGCCTGGCCATCTAGCTTTTGGCTAGTTAACTGACTGGGAGCCTGGATATATTCACTCCTTTATAAGGAATTTACTGAATAAATACTGAATAAATTCCCCATGTTTTCCAAAAAGACAAGGACCTAAGGAAAACCCAGAAACATGTCACAGTTCCTCACCAACTCACCTGTCTCATTCCCTTTATGGGATCACAAGATGCGCCAGATCCCGATGCTGCCGGAGCCCGTTTGTAAGTGAATCTATTTTAGGCTATTTTAGGAGACAATTTCTGGGTAGAAATGACAAGTTTCCTGGAGTTCTCCAAGGCAGAGACTCAGACAAGAACAAGTCTGAGCTGGTGTCAGTTCCTGAAAAGAAGTGTTGTTTTTCTTCTGGCTAGCCATTACCTGGCTGAGCTTATTCTGACATACTTGAGATGGGAGTGGGTGGGAAGAATTGGAAAAAATTGCTTGCAAGTCAGAAGTGTTTACTCACCTGAGTGGGACTGCTCACAACTGGTAATGAAAGACTTGATGAAATAACTTGCCAGTTTGAGGATTTTTAATCTCCACTTTCAGCTTTCCATCTGTAAAACTGGGAATGTCATACTTATTTAGCTCAGAGGGATAAATGACATTTCCTTCATTAATATCTCTAATGCCAGGTGGGATTCTTGCACAAAAGCCTTCTAGAATCCAACAGTTCTTTTTGAGAAAGAGATCGGGTGTCCCTATCGTAATTTGTATCAATCTAGAGTTTATTTATGCCTGCGTAAGTGATGCCTGAAGTAGATGTGCCCTTAAAATGAAAGGAAGCTATGTAGCACTAAACCAAATTTGCTGAACTCATAATGCTCATGGGTTATGTGTTTACAAAAAAAGAAAAAATTCCAACTTCTGAATTTTAACTTTATTGAAGACATACTTTGAATGTTTTACCTTTTCTCTATTTATGGTATATGATTCTAGATATTCTGTTAGCTGAATAGAGGATCCTGTAACTGGGTATGAGGATGGTAAATCTTACCATACTGTTTTATTAACCATAGTTTCAGGGAATGTCATGATGATGATTTGCAATTGCTGGTGATATTGCTGAACTAGCCTGAATAATAAAGTGATCTGCAGTTGGTAGTGGCATTCCTGAATGAATGTGAATCATAGAAACTCTGCTTACACTTTTTCAGATTAAGGTGGGTCTGAAAGACACGGAGTAGCATGGTGTTCTTTTAACACCTCAGTAGCATTTGCAAAATACAATTGTTTTTTAACTTCTGGATTGTGTCCCAAAATATGGGCTTTATGGAATGAGAGTTTTCAACTCACTTCTGAAATTAATTGGAAACACTGGACATAAACAGATAGCTGTAAGGGAAGGTCGAGTTCTCATACAATAATGCCTCTTGTAATTTCCAATAAACAAAACTAATCTGAAACTAATCATGATCTGAACTTTCTGGTTTGAGTTCTATGTCTTTCCCTCTACCTTTACATGTTCCTAATGGACCATGTCTGTCTTTCACTGCCTGTTGCACCTGTCCTTCACCATTTCTTCACCTGTTCTTACCACCTGTGGGGTATCTTTTGAGGGAAATTAGGGGAAAAGAGAAAAAGTTAAAAAGAAACAACTGTGTAGTCCCCTTAGCTCTTCTTACTTCCATTTCTGCTGGCCAAACTTGACTTAATTTCAATGTATGTCCACAACCATAGTTTGAGTCACCATCTGTTTGTGGAGGGCTTCATTCCTGCAGGGTTTGCCTTTTTCCAACAGTCACTTGGACAATTCTACTGCTACAGTGAAGTTTGAATAGCAGATGAAGCAGACTGAGCTCATGGCCAGTGAACACTAGGAAAATTTGGCCCCCTTGTTCCAGCTGGCCAGTTAAACAAAAGAAGGTGATCCTTTACCCCAGGAGTCCAGAGTAAACTTTTTCCTGTTTGATTGCTGCAGATATGCCAAATTCTTATCCTTCATACTTGCTCCAGCTGGATATTTGGTTGTCAGTGGGAGCCAAAGGTGGGCTGGCAGCTACCCAAGTGAAAGATCTACCCTGCACATGTATTTTAGATGAGTTCAGTCAAAAGTTTGCTCTGACTTTGACTTTGAACTTAAATCAGGAGTGAAGTGACAGGACTTTGTGGGAAAGACTGATCAGGAAGTTGGGCATAACTGCACAGCTGTAATACACCAATACTCTGCATGCAATTTAATTATTGTAATCTGTAGCAACAACCTTTAAGATAGTGCATTTTTCTGTTTGAAAGCTAACATGAAAAACATCAGTTTCTTGGTCACCAGAACAGAACAAAGCTTTCTTTCCAAAACCCAGAATGTAATGAAATTATTGAAAATTAGTTGTTGCACAATTACATGCAGGGTATTTTTGCAGTACAGACAACTCTGAAAAGTGGAGCACTTCTGAAGGTGAAGAAGAGCAGTCACACTAGTGCTGTCAAGCATCTCAGCTGTGTATGGCTGTAGGGTGAGTTTCAAAGGCACAGGTGTCACTCAGGTGCCAAGGTCCTATTGCAGGTTGTCAGTAATTAGCAGCTGGCCTAACTGCTTACTTGCCATTAAAATCTATGCTTTCGTTTTGAATTCTGATAGGGTCAATAAGTTGTTTCGATCTGTCAGACCAGGTTCTGCTCTTAGCAGTAATATGAACTGCAGCTTTGTAAATGTCAAGGGAGAGCCCTGCTGTCCAGACTTCTGCCCCTCTGCTAACTCGCAGGTCAGTCCTAGGGAACAACCCACTGTTAGTTTTCCAAAGGGACCGATTTCTTGTATACAGTTCTATACTTTAAAAAAAAAAAATGTATTTGTACTAGTCTAATGAATTTGTTAAATTGTCTCGATTTCATGGATTTGTAATAGCAAATGTGCTCTAATACATTTTTAATTAGTTGATGAAAATTAAATGATTAATTTGAGATTATCTTTTGCAAAGCAGATAAAATTAGGACAGGAACAATCAAACATTAATTATTGAAGAAGACTTTTCTGATAAGCTGTCTGCTGATGTATTATACTGCAGATGTGTGATAGGGAAAATAAAACTTCCCTCTCTCTAACTTCAACTCCAAAACAGGTAAACTTTACCTAAATCACTTGCCATATAGTCCTGAAGTGCAAGCTGCAGGTGAGCTTTCCAGAGCAAATCCCATCTTTTTCCTGTGAACTGTTTTTTTTAGGATTGGAGGAAGCCCCCTGATTTTGAATTAACAGGTGCAAAATGCTTGTTCCATGTATTTTTTTCTGTGGTAGTGCTTTAAGGAGTAGATGCCTTTTAATTGCCTTATTTGTGTATGGAAACACAGTATTTCAAGATTTATTTAATATACATCTGACATTATAGCACTATAAAACTGAGTAGTTTATAAAGAGTAGTAGTCTTTTTTATGTTACAAAATTGGTGGCAAACCCCCTTTTACTGCAAATACTGATTTTGGTTTTGGGGTTACCACCTTGTTGATTCCCTTTGCTTTCACCTTGAGTTTCCTGCTGTTGGTAGCTGGCTGTTGGTGCAGCTCTATGTTGCTGGTTTTCAAAAATCATCTGAGAGATATTATCTGAAATTACTAAAGAGATTATTATCTGAAAGATAGTGTGTTTTGCTTGATTTGTACGTGAGGAATCATAGTACACATACATTGGCAAGGGATTCAAGAAGTGAGCGTGTAAATGTCAAGTACGAAGATTTTCTCTTGAGCAGAAAACCACCTGCTGTCCAGTAGGACAGCCACATAAAAAGCATTCAGGTATGAGCAATCTGGCTAAACCATTGACAGAATTTAATGTGTTTTCTGAACTGAAAACTTTTGTACTGGAGAGCCAGAGAGCTGAGCCATCCCCAGGTGGACTTGGAAGCATCCAACCCAAATATGAAAAGGAGAGTTAGCTTCCAAAATAAATTATTAGGAGTAGACATTTGTAGTAGACAAAGCCAAATATGTTTTCCCTCTTCTGCTTTTATATCAACAGATGATGGAAGTTACTGAGTTTATACTGAAAATGTTGGAATGTCATAGCCGAGCAGAGTTGTCACACCTGTGTTATGCTTTCCTGGTCGTCTAGACATTCCAGCCTCCGTTCATTCCTGCGGATCTGAATCCATCACCTGTTCTTAATACTTATGTCTGTTGAAAAAAGTAAATACTCCTCCAAATGGTGTGTCATGTACATGCTCTTCTAACTTCAAACAGGCCTTTAATTCTCTAGGGTTATGTGAAGTATATTGGTGTCAAGATAGAAAGATTACTTTCAGGGAACCAGGTGTTCATTCTCTGATTTATTTTTTTTTTATATAGACCCACCCATACATCTCCTGCTGTTTTCAGCTACATCAGAGTGAGGAAGTGTTTATTTGTGACTATGATACTGCAAGCTTTTCAAACATATCTGCAAAGGATGCAATCCAGTTTGCTGTAATGATTGTCTGTTTATATGTCTGCCTGTTGTAACATGGCTTGCAATAGCTAACTCAATTTCCTTCTCTTGAAAATGAATCTTATTCCATCTTAGAAAAGATAAATTTATTCTTTGTCCTTGAGACGCTGATACCACAGTTCACTCCTCTTTTCTATACCTCAGTAATCTGTCATCTTTCCAAAGCTTCAAAACTCTCAAGAGAGTACAATACACATTAGATGTGAGAAAAGCGCTGTCTCAATAAGATTGACCTGATCAGGAAAATTCCCTTCTTCTTTTCTTCTCCTCCCCTTTCACCCGAAATGACTCCTTCAGGAAACATCCAATCCTTCTGTAGCTCAGTGGATCAAAGTGCTGTATTGTTGGATCTTAATCACATATGAATGGCTCCAGAAGGGATCAGAGCTCTCTTTGTTCGTTAGAGGCTTCTAGGCCAAAACCAGTGCCAGCAGCCATAAAGGAAATATGTAAACCTCTGTTTGGTCATTCAGTGAACCATGTCACTCTAGGCTTGACCTCCACTTCTTTGCACAAACTTCCTTCTGCAGGAAGGTGGCCTAGATCATGGTCCTAAAATATATTAATACTAGCAATTGTATGGAAAGGGATTTTTTTTTTCTTCTGTTTGATGTCCCTCTACTAATTTTTCTCCTCGCAGTTTCCTGCTTCTGAATATCCTCATCAGTAAGTACAAGCTAAGATTCAAAACGTTCCAGATGTATCTGTATCAGATAGAGGCATGGTCTATATCACTGTGGTATCACAGTGATTTGCAATCTGTATTGTTTTTGTGCAAAAGTAATACATAACTAACTAAATAAATAAATAAATCCCACAAACCGCTCTTATCTGGGAGAGGTGTTGCAGCCCTCTACTCTCCCCTCAGATTTGGAAGGGTGCCTGTTGTGCGCTATGGAGCGCTCTGAACAGTAGCTGTTTCTACCAGTATAAAAAAGTAGCTTTAAAATGTGCTTGAATGGACAATGAGTAATTAAATTAAGTAGTACTATTCCCTCACAAAGGATGCTTATAAGAAGGAATCTAAAAGCTTTTTAAGTTGTGCCTGTTACGTTGTTATTTCCAACAGACAACTCCTGGTTTACTCTCTCTCCCTTCTCCTCACTATTCCATGCAGTCCGTCATTCACTTGTATATGTTGTTCAGTTTGCTCAGGTGTGTGATTACAAGTTAACTTGAGTCTAACTTGCAGTGGTAGAAATGTACTATGCACAAGTATGTGCCAATATCAAAGTATAAGACCATAGATCTTTTTCTCTTCTTGTAAAATGGATTTCTGTTGCACTGGACCTGTACGTATCTCCACGGACTGGGACTGGTAATAGGTAGATGAACTGTTCATGAAAAAAAATTACTTGACCAAGTGTTTTTTCTTCATTATAGCCCATCAAGATATTGAGAGTGCTTAATGAGGCGAAACAGTATTGGATATGACATTAACAAGATATTGTATTCCCCCTCTTGCTTCAGTTGAGCATTTTTGTGTAGCCATTTTAATGATAATGTCACTTTACCTTTTTATATGGTACAAATTGAGATGTTCTTTTTGCATGTAGACTAATGCGTAGTTGATAGCTAAAGTGCAATCCTGGATCTTTCTTATACTGTTGTATCAAGCGTGACTAAATTACATAACTGATAATGAACGTACTGTCGTCTCTGAATGTTAGCAGTGAAAGGAAGATAGAGAATGAGAAGTTGCATGTCATCCAGGGTATTTGTGCACCAGACCATGTATCAGACCACCAGCCAGTGGATTTTTTTATAGCATCCAGCTGCACTCGTTTGTCCTGCATTTGTCTTTAATCTAAACCCAGTTGATTGCACTTATACCTTATTTTTACTGATAGATCCTGTTAATACATTTTAACCCTTATGAAGGGAACAAATGAACCATTTTGTTTCCTGAGACAAATGGCACTGTTTCACCTTGATTTTTCTGATCATTGTCCACTTTTCAGTGTACTCTGCTTCAAGAACCCTCCAGTCCATTTGCAGATTTGTGCTTTCTAGTTGCAAACATTAAGCTGGTATACTACCAGCTGGGTTGCAATTTTTTTCTTTTAATATGATGTTATTTCTGCTGTGATGGATTAGACATCTTCAGAAGCAGGGTGTTTTATTGCTTGTAAGTCGTCTAAAGCCATTTTATGTAGTTGATCTCTTCACACCTCTCCCTACTTCCCCTCTCCAATTCCTGCTGCACTGCCTGTGGTCTGACTGACATGATGATGACACTGTCCTTTCTATTAATCTGTCTACAACTGGGCTTATAAAACAGCATGGCTGGTGGCACTCTTCACTGGATGTTGAGTAAACTGCTGTGCAATGTGCAAATACTTCTTTATTCAAAGTCTGAGAATTTGATTCTTCTCCAAAACAGTTTTGCAGTAGGCAGCATAGCATCTTTTCCAGCTTTTCTGGAGGAACATATAACACACTTTATTTGTTGTATTGATTTTTTTTTAAATATTGTTAGTGCTTCATCTTGTAATGAGTTCATTTCTTTTTTGAGAGGACAATTGGAAGTCTTCCATTAGTAAGATTTCAAATTTTAGCTGTTAACAAGTAGACTTTTTTTTTTCTTGGTCACTAAAGCATCTGTGAATTATTAGCAACCTACCATTAGTACACTGGTTCATTATAAACAAATAGAACCATTTTCAGTTACGGGAACAAACTTAAAACATTACTTTGCAAATTCTAGTCTGTTCAGTAACCCTAGCATGGTCTGTCTATCTGTATTTATAGGACCATACTATTTTTTAATATATATTCAACTCCATGACCTCCTTGCAATGGTTTCTTCTTTTTCTTGGAAATCTGGGCCACTGTACAGTTAAAAACTGAGTCCCTGAGCTGGAGATTGAGGAATGCTCAGTAGCCTGTTGCTAGTTATCCCCTTCTCATGACACCTGCTGCCTAAAAGGCATAACAAAATAATAAGACTAAATCTAACTGGAAGTGTCAGGTGTAAAACCACAATATAGCGGTACTTTTAGACTAGAGAAAAATAGCAACTCAGATTTAATTTTGGTGCTTATGGCTGAAAGATGTTCTATTTAGTGTTTTATTGTGTTTGTACTACTTTGGAGCTGTGGTGGAATAACATTAGACCCTATACCGTACATCTTGGCATAGAAATGGCAGAATAGTTTAATCCTATTAAACCTTTCAATTACTGCCCTACAAATGACTATTTGTTCTTGATGAGTTTTTCATTCAAGTAACCCTCGACCTCATAAAATACTAAACTCATACTGAAACCTACACTTTATAATGCCAGATTTTTTTCCCATTTTCAGTTTATGCAGTTAACTTGTATCAAGTTTAAAAATAATGCTTTAAAAGAATCAATTTCATGGTGAATGCATCTAGTCAAACAAGTCATTTAAACAATGTCTTACTCGTGTGTAGCAGACCGTTTTACAAGTAACTGAGAGTTTTACAAGCCTGTGTTTCAGACAGGATAATTGGTTGTTTCTTATATGTGAGTTTGGGACTTAAACTCATTAACTTCAATATATAGAACCTTTCCTGGCCTGGTGTGGAGTACTTAGTTAAGGTCTTTTTAGCTGTAGTCATATTTAATAGTTTGTTGTCAAGAAGTGGTAAAATGGTGGAAATTTTGAGTGTGTTCTCAAAAAGCTAGTGATATCCACTATAACCTTTTAGCTTGTCACTAGTTGTCAGCAAACTTATCATGTGGTGGTTTCTAATGTAAAGAAAACTCAATTAGTAATTGCAGATGTGCAGAATTAAGACTTATCTTGAGCAGCAGAACCCCAAAATTTGAAGAGGTGATTATAGCTTCATGAGACCACAGTTTTGAATAGGAAGGCTACTCGTGAGTGGAGATTGCTTAGAAAAATCTGTTGCATTAAGATGTTTTAGTCAACTGATAATTATCTTCTCATCCTTTTAAAAAAATAGTGTTAGCTATGTATTTGCTATATACAATTTCCTTTCCAGTGAGAAGCTTACTCCAGGTGTATCACTAGGACCTGTTGGTAAAACTACGAGTCAGATTCAGAGGTAGAGGAAAGGAGTGGCCTGTCAGCTTGCAGAAGCCGGTTTCCCTTTCTGCTGGAATCACTTGACAAATACCTGCTTTTGTTTTTCATTGATACAGTCATAAAAATTTGAGCATCACCAGGACATAATCTTCCTGCCTGCAAGTGCTTTTCTTCAGAAGTGTTCTGACTTTTCAGTGACACTGTAAAGGCACTCTGCAGTTGTGGGTGTGCAAAGGCAAGCCTTAATTTACTTAATCAAAGTAACAATAGCTTTAGTACAGATCCTGTTTTAAGCATCTTCAATATTATTATCAGTAGCCCTCCTTCAAGGAGGCTATAGATTTTATAGATGCTGTATGTCTGCCCTAGAATTTGGGCATTCTTTGCAGAGGAGTGTGGTTTCTTTGGGTATGGCGTTTTTTTATGTAAAGGTTGATATCCTGCCTGATATATCAGTGGATCTTTCTTTTTATGTATATGCAACTCTTGATCTACTTCCCATTATTTCATCTTTTTTCTTGAAGTATGGGTCAGGATAATGTAGGGCAAGTGGTATCTTGATGCTGTGATGCAAGAATACTCTTTTGCTTGTCTCACCCCATGGGACATTTTTACCAAAGGACTTCTCAAACGGGTGGAACTCCCTGCTGCAACATGTGGTAATGGAAGGCATAATGCTGGAGCTTTGAAAATGAGATATTCTAGCCTATTACCTTGAAGCTCAAGAGTCAAAAAAACTATACAGTTCTTCAGCAATTCATTGTATTCACCCATCTTCTCAAAATCCTCTGGTCATCCCTGGCCTTTCCAGCATCATTGTTGCAAACCTCTGCATTAGTTCAATAATATTGCTTTCCAGTACTGGAAATAGTTCAGTTACATGGCTTCAAACATCTTCTCTCAGTGTGCTCCCTTTTTTCCATATCTATGATTGTTCATGCGTTTGCTGTCATTTTAGAGGTAGTGGCAAATTGGTTTTGCATGTGGGAAGCCAGAAGCTGAAGCTCGCAGTAGTAGGGTCTCTGGGAGCACTTTTTGCTTCAGAAAAATTGTATGCTAACTTTTTCCAAAATTTGTTTATTTCAAAGTTTCTGCTTTCGAACCAGAAGTGGTCAATTGTACTTAGTACTGGGCTTCTATTGCCTCTGTATGAACTTCAGATAACTAATAATACACCTGTCAGCAAAGGACCTGAAGGGAGGTTGAAACCCCATCCTAGATTTATACACTGCTGTGTACCTGGTACAGAACAAGTGGAATAGGCACAACTGCTGTCTCATCTTCTGTGCATGAGAGCACACATCTCACAGAACCACAGCCACTGCTGAATAAATGGCTTTTCTTTTGTATTCATACTGGCTGTTGGCTTGGAACAGTTTCAGCAGTGTAAATGTGGGGAACCAACCACAAAGCCCTTAGAAATTCTGTTCTTTGCTGTTGATACAAGAATACATGTCCATACAGTGTTTTGGTGCTTTGCAGACGTGGGCATGGTATACAGATGTTATTTGTTCAAGTGCTAGATTTATATACATGTTCAGGCAAATGCAGATGAATCATCACATATGCACCTCTCCAGAAAATACTGTTTAACTGTTATCTGAACAGAAAACATGCCATTTGCAGAAGGGATGTCATAATAAGGATCGATCTTTGGACTTCTCATTATTCTAAAGTTTATTTTGACATTCAACATCACAGGTAAACTTGGGTTTTTGGGGGGTAAAAACTCATCACGTGTGTACCTGTGTCTCAGGTTTTGTTACTAGTTAAGACTACAGTCTGTAGTTAAAGCTAGCATATTTTGCTGCTGAAGTCAGTGTACGCTGATGCTAGTATTATGTTCTTAAGTAAACCATGAATATCTGCAGTCTATTTAAAAAAAAGTGCTACGAAAACTCTGCAAGGCTCTGAACAATGTTTGCTTAAAGGTCTTTAGTGTTGAGTTTCTACTAGTTATTTGTATTCCTTAAGTTATTTAACTGAAGATGTAACAAAAAAACAAACCCGAGTGGGAGAAGGTAGAGCTGTGTGGTGGTATAGTAAAATAATAGGTTTCTTGTAAAATTATCTTTGGATATGCTCTATTTTATTTTTTTAATAGATTAGGGCAATGATGCTAATTTTTAAAAATTATCCTAAGTTTAAATTTATCTTAAATTCAATCAGTCGTTTTTGTATAGCTTAAGAATATATCTGGATATGCCAGGAATATACTTCTATAGAAAATTGTCCTTATACGCAGTAAATTGGCATTTTTGTGTCTAGGGGGGCTGGGGGAGAATGTGATTTTTAGATGTCCTCCAAATAGCTGACTTTAAGCAGGGCTAATTTTCAGCATTACTCTTTAGGATTTTATATTCTATCACTTCAACTGTAAGTATGTAGCTGTCAGACAGTATCTGTTGCAACCCAAAGTATGTCAGAAAACACAGTGGGTAAGAGAGGAAGCAATAGGAGCAGAAACTTAAAAGGTTAGTTATAGTCCTGCACTAAATCTGATGTCTGAATTCCATTTCTGATTGATTCTTTGGAATACATTAAAGAATTCACACTGTAGATATTAAAGGAAAATATTTTACTGTGCTTTCATTGCATGCATTTTCGTGCAATGCCTCCTTCTCTGTTCTTGTTTCACTTGTCACTCAAGAAGGGATGTTGTTTCGCTCACTCTGGGGTTGGATATTATGAGCCCTTGTCTTATTTGTCAGCCCAGACCTGGACGTATGAATCTTCATCTGGAAGTCTGGTTTTCTCTACAGGCATGCTGCCACTGTTCTCGTGTTACCTCTGTGTCTTCCAGTTGTAGGAAAAGCACATGCTTATATAAACAGAATATGCTGTGTGAATGAGACATAGAAGGCAAAGTATAGGTATATGTTTTTGGCAGTTACCCGATTCTTACTATCTCTTTTGAACGAATGAAGAGAATGTAACCAAAGAAATCTAATACGCCATAGTACGTTGCTGTGTGGTAAAGACCTGCATGAAAAGAGCTGAGAGATGCTAGTAGCTCCTCAAAGCCTATCTTTGCTTCCATCCACATACATGCAAATCTCAGCAGTACTTTTGCACCCTCAGCCATTTTCTGTCCTCACTCTCATCTGTCTTACCTGTCCCAGACCCATTATAAGGTTACCGTATGTTCTGTATTAAAAAATAATGGTCCATTTTAAAAATCTTCCACTCTCTCCATCCTGATAGATGATGCATTATTGTATGTTTTACAGTAAGCAACCCTGTGTATTCATTTCCCAGCTCTCTAGTTCACTCCCCTTTTTCTTGTCTCACACTCGAATTTGCCAGTCCTGTGTGCTCTCTGTTTCGAACAGCCTGACTGTGCTGATTTGCCAGGCATCCTATTTCTTCATTTAGAACAGGTAACTTCTTTAAAATACACTTCCTTCACCAATCACTTGCAACCTGAAAAGTGCAGTGTCTCGTGGCCACTGGAGATAACAAGGATGGAAAAGTGCATCTGTTTCACAAAGCACTGGGTAAATTATTTTGTGGAATATGGGTATAAGTGACTGTGTTCCTTTCTGTAAAGACTTACGAAACAAAAATATTTGCCAGCTCTATTACAAAGCTAAGTACAAAGCTCAGTTGGAAGTGTTTTAGGTAATCTTTTGTAAAAAGCAAAATTAAAAATAATTTAGAAAAAAAATTGGAAAGCTGTACAAACTAAAAATACTAATTTGTAAAGCATTCACCACTACCTGTGAGAAGCTGTACAAAAAGGCTTCTGATGGTTTTGAAATCTTGTCTAGAGAAATACACTGCCATCACACAGAAATGATAAAGAAAAGAGTCTTTGGTTTTCTTTTGGTTTTCCTTCAGCAGGTCATATATTAAAAAACAAAAACAAAAAAAGCAGCTCAGTTACATAATTCTGGTTATCGTAATGTGTACTTAATTGATTCATTGCAAATTTTTAACATTTCACATACAGACTTTGGATTCAGTGGCACATAAAAGTCAGCTGGCAGTGAAATAGTTACCTTCAGCGGACTAGAATTTAAGAGCATTTCTATGGCTAAGAGTGGTGTTTAACCTCAGCTGGTGTTCCTGGGAGTAACCCTGTGCATAGGTTGCTCCAGACCACAGCATATCACCGTCCCTTCCCATCAGCTCAGGCACTTTCATTCCCCTCCCTGTTGCATAAGAGGGTATTCCATATGGAGTCAATAAATATGAGATATAGGTGTTTTAGGAGGAGTGCTTATGAGACATAGGTGCATTACAAGGATCCCTCTAGACATGGATGAGATCACTGTTATGAAGAAGCATACAAACAGGCACACGTGAAGTATCTTTTCAGGAGGATATGAAGTGTCTCTGTAGGAAGAAAAAATGTTCTGAAACTTCTGCTGACAGTTTTGCACGTTACAGCAGCTGTTCTGGTCAGACAAGAGGTCCTTTTCAGCCAAGTAGGGTGTCAGATAAAGGGGTTTCTAGCAGATTTTTAGGGAAAAGCATGAAAGTGTTAACTCCTGTACGACAGTGGATTGAGCTAGTTGATTTAAGATGAAGTGGCTACCGATCCATTCCATGCACTCTTATAAATCACTGTACTCAGAACAGGACCGGCAGAGAAGCCCATGTAGCAGCTCAAGAGGCTGTGTGGTTTGCAGCCCAGCACACTAACATAAACTAGAGTGGATTTCAATTTACTTTTTAGCGTCAGTGGTGATTTAAGCAATGGGTTCCACTCTATGGTTAGTAGGTCAACATTTGTGGTTTCTATTTAATTTGCCAGAATTTCCTTTCTTTTATTTTCTCTTTTCCTTTTTTAGACATGACTTCTTTTACCTCTAATACCATCCTTTTCCTTATTGCATCTGTTGAAAGCTTTTTTTGTTTCTTTTAAAGTCTTCTGTAGCAGTATAAATATACTCTGAGCCTCTAATTATGGTATTTTTTTTCTATGCCACCTGCAAGCATTTTACCTTTTTAGCTGCACAGTTAACTCACTTTAAGTTACTCATTTGGTGTAATTTCCCTTTTTAAAACTTAATGCTATGTGATGGTCTTTCGGCTTTTTCTCTTCTCCAAAGATACTGAGTTTGCACATGCGTTGGTCACTGTTATAGGCAGCTCGTCTGTTGTTGGTGGACTCAGCAATCAAAATTGCCTCTCTCCTGCATCTTCTAAACAGTTGCTCCAAAAGGCAGATTTTTATGTTGTCTGAAGAGGTAATCTCAGCGTCACAGCTCAGTGAAACTTTCACAGTGTGAATATGGGGAATCCCAATCTCCCATTATCACTGCATTTCTTGTGAATGCAGATTTGGGATAGATGAATAAACCATTTCTTGTGGTTAATACTTGGATTCAGCAAGTAAGGTAATTTTAGTTTAATTTATACCACCACCACTCACCTTCTCGGAGTAGTGCTTGCTTAATCCTGTAAAAGTCTTCAAAAAATTTAGACTAGTGGGGACACTGACATGACTGTGCAACCTTTGATTAGGTATAATATACACATGATGTGTTGTTACAATTTTTTTTTTTCCCCAGTAAAATTGTTCAGTAAAACAGCAATGGATGAAAAAATACTTTATCTGTTAAGTTCTCCAGATACGGCCTGGTAATGTAAGTGACTACCTTAATTTTGTATTTGTTTACAAAAGATTAATCATCAGAGTAGGTTGAAAGTCTTTTTGTGTTGGTGAAATTTGGTATTAAAGTTTTGACTCAGTGAAAAATAATACCTTCAAACAGCTTTATTTTCATGTTGAGCAATAGATAGAAATTACTCTGTATTCATTTATTACAGTATGTAAGTTTTCCTATACATCTTATGTTCATGTGTGTTGAGGACTGGCTAGATGAGGTTCAGTAATAGAACATATAAAATCTTTCAGCAGAGCCTGGTTACTCAGCTTACGTATATCATTTAGTAACATGAGTTCCATGCTGCTATACTAATTTACACCAGCTGAGGTTCTGGGCACCAATCCTTTTATTGTGTCTTGACTTTTCTAGCACGTAGGTTAAGCAACATTTGATAACCATATGCTTGGTGTATTGTGCCAGTAGAATAGGACTTAGAAGGTGGAGTGTGGGAAGAGTGGGAATAATTGCAAATGTGTATTGTTAGATTTTATTGACTTCAGAATGTGGCATAAATACAATGTCAGCTTCTCTATAAAACAAGGCCCCCATGTGGAGTCAAGATACACAGTAAGATCCTGTAAAATAGTAGTAAAGAAGTCTTAAAATTATGTGGATTTAATTGATTGTATTTTATTCTAAGGTTATATCTATCCTAAAAATTTAGCAATCCCACAGTAAACACTTAAAAATGCAAAGCCAGTATGTAAATGCACATCTAATGTGTCAGACAGCTGAAGCATGTTTGAGTCTTTATATTTTGCTTCAGCATACATGAACAGGCAGAAAGCTTTTCACTTTTAATGCAAGAGGGGAAGACAAAAGAGCTTCTCTTAGGAACTCACCCCTTTTGTGCTAGTGCGATTAAGGGAGCTGTAAAATAGTTACTGCTGGTTATCTGATTATGCAAGAACTATCTAGGTGAGTGAATATTCAGAGAATTTGAGCTTCCTTTGGATATTTTGGTGATTAGTGTGCATCCTCTTAAGAAATCTGGTAGGGAACGAGTGCAAATGATGGTCATCAGGGCAGAAAGCAACTGGAGAAGCAAAAGTGGATGGAGAGCTGAGAGCATTCCACTGGAAAACTCAACTGTATAAACAGCGTTGGGCATCTGATTGTGTTGGTCTGTTTTGGTGTACTTATTTCATCGTTTGCATGTAAAAAGGGGTTCCTTTTTAAGTCTAAAAAAACTTACTTGTTTTTAGAACTGAATGACATCTTCTCAGTTAAATGGGGGAGAAGTTGTGGTAAATTGGAAAATATTTGTGCAAACTTCTTTCTGGAAGTTTCAAAGTCATAGAGCCTGCTTGCAGAGCTCTGGGCTTTAGCAAACTCCATTGTGGTGTGAAGTTTTAACATACCACAGATTGTCCCTTGGGTTGTGGAAAATCACTTCTGTGCTACTTCTGGTTTAGTTAATTATTATTTGTAAGCCAATTAGTGTTATTTTTCTAGATTTGGATTAGAGACGAGTGATCTAGCAAATCTTTTTTTCTCTGTAGGTATGAACAAAATAGCTGTTACTTATGTGAATATAAACAGTTGTGCTTTCTTGCCATTATCAAAACTTCCCATTTCGAAAGCCACTGCTTAATGATCACTTTTATTTCAGCATTCATCAGGGGCCTATTAATGCAGATACTCTGAAGAGTTCCTTAGGTGTGGAAAATGATGACAACACATTACTAATTTTATTACACTTTGATTACATGCCTGGAAATAGGAAAAAATAAATTTTAAACAATGCTGGGCATCCAAATAAATAATTTATCTGCAAAATTTGTTTCACTAAATCAATTGATGCTGGTTTACTGCTGAAATAGAACTTCTATCATGACATCTGCAGTCACTGAAATACAGCTTAAAGTCATTGTGTTTTTCTTGGCTAGAGCTACCTTGGTAAGCAATGTCGTATTTGCCCACAAATGCAGAAGACTCAGTGCTAGTCTGCTTACTGCCATCATTTAATTATGTATGTGTTTCTAGATATTTCACGCTTTTAAACCCAAGTACTCTCCTTACGATGTAATGACCTTTTCCTTTAGTCTATAAGGCTATACCATGTCTTCGAATGGTATAGCGTTAATTCAAGAGGCTATGTAATAAATAAGAGTGTGGACAGGCTTCAGTGAGCTCAGGGGGCTGATGGCAATAGTCTTCCAGTAGAGGGGGTGTGGTGGACATCCTCTGGGTTGTGGGTCTGAAACATCTCAAATTACTCAGCCATATTTGTCAGCTTAACACCAGCAGGCAGCTCTGTCAGCTAGCTGCACTGACACCTTGCTTTGTTATGCTTCTGTGCAGCTTTTACTTCCTCCCCTTGTTTAGCAGTCAAGGAGGCAGTTGCTGAAACAGGCAAGAGAGGTTTCTTACCCTACGTCTCCAGTGCTATGACTGGTGCCATTAATTCAATATATTAATGGGGGTAAATTCAATTTGGTGTCACTTCAGCTGCTGGAGACATTTTAATATATCCCTTATATTAGTATTGAGGTTCCGGTCACACATAACCATGTTAACGTATCAAATACTAATACGGCACTGAGATAGCAATGCTAAAATGTAGGTATGCTCATATTAAAATACTGGTTGTTTAAGTCCCCTTTTTTTCAACTTGTATGTTTTCTGAAATTTGTTTGAGGGAAGGGAATGTCAAGTACCGTGCTTCATTTTCAAATATTTGCAGGTTGTTATTGATACAGTTCTGCTTTGTTGGAAATAGATTTTAAAAGGTTTCGTCTGTATCTTAGCTGGGGAAGCAGAAGTTACCATCTCAAAACCACCACATTTTTTCTTTCTGGTACTTGCTAATAAACACTCTGCTTGAAATTCCTTAATAAAAAATAGGAAACCCTTGCTGCCACATTGTCACAGTTGAATTCTGATTTATGAGTTGATACAGCTACAGTCGGTTTCTTCTATTAGCATACATTACCAGAAAAACAAAGCTGTTACATAGACACTGTAAGAGCTGCATAGAGATGTTACAACTTGTTTGGGATTTGGGAGCCTTTTTTGTTTTCTTTCTTTCTTTTTTTATTCCCCCTGCATGTAGACCCTTACACAGTGTGGCTCCAGTTGCCTGTCTAGGGCCTCTACTGTGTCGGCTTATAATCACCTTAAAACTTGCGATTCTGTATTATGCCATATTCTTATGCCTTCTTGCTGTACGGTTGCTGCAGAAGAAAAAATTGAATTATTTTAATTAGAAGGTTTCTGTCTTTATAGGCATTATGTGGTATTTTTAGTAAGCTGCTGAAGCCTGCAGGAATGTGCTGGATTTTAAACTAAGGTGATTGTAAGAAACCATCATGTCTCATGTATAATACTTATTACTGTCCTAAACAGATTAGTGTGCTAGTTCTTCTATGTTTAATTTTAGAAAAACTAATTGATTTTGGAAGAATTTTTATTTTTCTAGTGTTTTCAAGGTCCTTAAGAAGCCCTCTGCTATAGCTCACTTTTGACTGGAATGTTTATGATTTGTACTTTTTTGGCAGTTCATTTGTGTAGTTGGAGTAGTCTGGTGACAAATTCTGCATCTTAAGTATTTACCAATAGGAGTATGATGAAACATACAGCTTCAACATTAAAATACAAACAGAACCTAAAATTTATTAGTTACTTTTGCTGTTTTGGCTATGTTTTTGAACACTTGTTTCATGTGCTTTGCTCTTTGCCTTAAGTCCATATAATTCTGCCCCAGACCTCCCATGCTGTTAAATGTATGGGTAGAATGGTAGCTTCCAAGCAGGTCACTCACCCCTAAAGAAAACACTTTCAGGTCACGTCATATAACCTGTATTATAAGAACAGCTGTGGCTAAGTTTCTAAAAATGAGTATCCTGGTCTTTTTACGTGGGGTTTCTTGCTGGTTTCTTTTGGTTTGGTTTTTAAGATGAGAGACAGAGTTGTCCTTATAATATTAATACTGTGATCTCTTTTTTTTTTTTTTTCTTAATAGATAAAAAAATATTTTGAACTTGAGCCACTTGCACGTGGAAAGCGCTGGATTCTTAAACCCTGCTCCTTGGATGATATGGAGGCCGTAAAAGACAGCTTCTCCCTTCTAATAAACTTGCTAGAAGAGAGAGACTTCGAACCTTCGAGAATGTGAAACGCAAGAGAGAAGAGTGGTTCTCCAGACATCACTGTACCTGCACATTCTGCTCACAGCTTAATTGCAATGTGCTATCAAGACTGTGCTGTGATGTGTTGTTCATACACAGTTAGTGCAGAATGTCCTTTTATTAAAATAAATATTCTGTGAATCAGGTACACAACTATTTCCAGTAAAGTTGTCTACACTACTGAAATAGGGAGTTCCTCTTTGTTTACCACTATTTCTGCACACTGCATTTTGTTTTCTTGCGTTGCGGTCATCCTTGATTGGAAGTTTTACACGCACAAAAATAACATAGTCTGTAAAGGAGGAATTCTACCTGCTACCTTGTTTTTTAAAAATAACTAATGTCTTAAGGATTTGTGAGACTAATTTGTATTAGCTTGTTTACTGATCCCATAGCATGGAAAGCACAGCCACTGAGTACCTTAATAGGATACCTTAAAGGCGAGCAGTTTCATGTTAATGCAAATCTTAGTCCTGAAGTTTTACTAAGTAAAAACACAGTTAACAAGTTAGTTGATTCCTCCTCGAAAGTCAAAGCATAACCTTGTCAAAGGCAGAACCGTTATTTTGCTGGAAGTTACCTGAAAGGTAAACTAGCAAACACATGTATGGGGATAAGAGTATTTAGGAAAATAGGTGACAGGTGGTCTAAGTAACAGTATTTTTAGAAAATATAAAAAAGTTGGATAAAGTAATAATTTTCATTGAAAGTAGTTTTTCATTAGAGAAGCAAAGCAAATGTCTGTTAATTCAGCTGTGGAAGCTTTATTACTAGTTAGAAGTGTGACTGATTTTAAATAAGGATTGCTTCCTTTATCACTCAGTCATGGAGTACTACTGTTATTGTAAAATTGCCAAGGCATCTATACCATAATTAAGGGCCTTCCAGTGTTTGTACTACAAGCTTCTCTTTTCAAGGGGTTGTAACTTGTGATTTCAAACTTCCTCTGGGCTAAATGAGAGAAGACAAAAAAGTATCCACTGGAAACAACATTTGGAAAAAAATCCCATTTGATTCCAGTAACATGGTGCATATTTCCTCTTTCCAATTTTTGCCCGGTGTAGGTTTCCAGTTTTTTGGCTGCCTTTTTTTTGTTGATTTTTTTAAAACGTTATGAACAGATTTTGCCCATTAAAAAATCACGCCGTGTCACTGGTTCACCATTAAGTCAGTCACGACAGGGTATGTGCTGGTCAGTCACCGGACTGGTGCACACCTTGCGTGTTGTGCCTTGTGCATTCAGCTAGCCTCCTGCATGAGTGTCTGCAAACACAAACTATAGCGATGTGTCTGTCAGTGGTTCCTCATCGATTCTGCTTGTGTTTTGAAACTCGTAACTCCTTTTTTCAGGGCTTTAAGCAACATATCTTTCCATTCTCAGCGTTTATTTTTTAAGTTTGAAGTTTATTGTAGTTTCTCTCTCGTTTATTTGGGAATAAGAAAGTAGCAAGGATCAGCTTTTAAAGGCTTATAAAAGCCATTTCTCTATTACTTGCAATTATACTCTTTGTTAAACAAAATATTTTTAATGGGTTTTTTGTTTACTTTTCAATTTCCCTGTATTTCTTGCATTGCTCCCTCAGAATTATTTCTGCCCAACTGCATGGCCTGATGATTACTGTTTTAACCTGCTTCCTATTATCAGAAATAAGCTGGGAAAACTTGCTCCTTGTTTAATGTTGCAATAGAATAAGCAGAAAGCCTGAAGGGCATCTCTTCTTGCTTTGTTTTTCCTCTCTTTCCTGCCAGGTCAATTGCCTCACTCCTAATACTCATGAAAATACCCAAGAACTGGAATTGTTCGTTTTAAAACACAGAGAGGAGCCCTGTGATGGTTGGGTTCTCTCTGCACAGTTTAGACGGGACCCAGCTGCCCATCAGTTTCTCTTGTGTGGGTTAAGGAGGCTCCTTTCCCTGGATTTAAAGAGGAACTGGATCTAATTCACAGTTCCAAACTCTCTCTTAGCTGCCGTGAGCTTGGAGGTTAGAGAGTCCCAAGATTTCCACAATGTCCCCAGATTTCTGTCCTGTCCTGTTAAGGGACAATGACAAAGAAGTAGTGGTGGGAAGGAGTGAGAGAATTACTTCCCAGAGAAGGCAGGCAGTTTGGGGAGGCAAAAGAGGGACTTGGAGCTGTTACTGCTTTTTCATGGAGCATTAGTTAGAAGATGAGAGATAATTTTTTTTTTTTTTTTTTTTACTTTTTTCCCCTTCTTTCCCCATATTAAAGTTACGGACCAAAAGGTACAGCAAATGAAAATAAGCCCGACTGTATTGCATTCTTAAAAGTATGTTTATATTTACCATCAGTGAGTCTGGTCCAAAAAATTTAGAGTTTCCAAGTTACATTTTGGTTGTGATTTCCCAACTATGCACTATTGGAAGGTGCTACATGACTAACATACAAAAGGCCCAAGTAATCGATGAGAATATGGCTTTAACTTGTGCCAGTGGCCATTTAGACTAGGACCTTTTGATGATTAATGCTTTTTCTTTAAGTAAATGCCAACTGCATAGGAACAGTGATATTTTTTTTTTTCAGAATGATTTTGAATATGCTTTTTCTTACTAATACAGTGATCGTTCCTCACCACAGGTTGAAAGAATACCTCATAACTGCTTAAGGCGAAGACCAACGCTTAACTTTACTTTGAATGTAGTGCTTCTGTGGTTTTGTGTTGTGGATGGACTTAATGGATGTATACCTTTTTAATGTCTATAAAACCTTTCATCTTTTTATGGAGGAATTAAAAATGTTCATAGGAACTCGCATCACACTTCCTTGTCTAAAGTGTTGTTGAATGCTCTGGCTATGGTAGAATAAGTAAGCACCATGCAGTTTTTATGCAGATGACCAATCTTAATTGTCTCTTTCTCCCTCTTTTTTTAAAAAAAAAAAAATCTTTTCACGTGTGTTCATCATTTAGGTGAAATAAACTTGGGGATTAAGCTTTACTTTCCATGCAAGTTCATTAAGGAGTGAACATTGTCTTTTTAAAAATATATTGTGCTTTAATGTTCTTTAGCCATCTGTTAAATTACTTTGTGTGTGTAAGTGTGTGTATGTGTATGTGCCCACATTGGGCGGCTTCTCAGACCTGTGGCTGTCTGCAGTGTCTCAGCCGTCAGAATGAAAACATTATCAATCAGTATCCAACAACAGCTGGTTTTGACAAGCTTCTGTCTGCTGCCTAATGCTTTACAACTTGTCAATAAGACCTCTGTTTCTACCCACCCTGAGCTGGTAATCTTACTACTTCCATGTTGTGTCCTGTACTTGTACTTCTAGCATTTGTATGGAAAAAAGTTAAATCTTAGTGGGTTTTGATATTATTCCTTGCTGTATAATGCTCCACGTGTATCTTGGCTTGCCTCTTCAAATGTGCTATACAAAAATCTGTGATGTATTATTTCATTTAACTTCTTGCATTTCATTATATTTATAGAAGTTACAGATTTTTGTACCATATTAGTTAATACAGTTGCCTTTTTGTAATGGCAATTAATTTATATTACAAAAGTTTGTATCTTTACTGTAGTTGAAAGTAGTAGTTAACTGCCATATTATCTTGACTTTATACTAAAAATACAGTGTCTGTACACAGAAGTTGACCCATTCAAGTGGACAGCTGCTGACATGAGCAACTTGTACTGTTTGTGATTTATACATGATTTCCACTATCAAAAAAAAAAAAAAAGAAAAAGAAAATAAACACTGTGTAGAGTTGAGTTGCTAAGTTTGGATTTCTTGAGTAGTAGCCAGTTTGGGAGTATGGTGTATTACCTTGATTTGGGAATCTTCAAGATAAATTACTTACTACTAGATGAAAACAAATATTACTGTATAATCATTGCTAAATTATACATAGTTACACATTTACACACATATATATAAAAAATAGAAACTTCCAAAAAATAGGCTGATTTGTTTCCACAGCAAGATGTTGCTACTCTGGAAATACATCTGAAAGATATTGCAGGTTTATTGGTGGAACAGAGATTGGAATAATCTTTATACAGATATTCCATAATGTTAAACTGAGGGAAGTGTTTATATGACTAGAAATTATTTTTAAATAAAGTGACATGGAAAACTACATATACCAAAAAAACAAAGCTACAGAAGCTGAGCAAAGGAAAATACTATGGGAAAAATAAAAGCTTGCTGAGACAACTCAATGTTATCCTATCAAACACTGAGTAGAAGAGACTTTCACAACTTAAGTTGTAACAGCTGATGGAAGTACAGCACTGCTAAGCCAGACTGGAGTTGCTGATTCAGCTAATGAGGTATGCTTTTTTAATTGTATTCTTTTAAAATCTGCCTCTTACCAAGACTAGGATGGAAATGAAAGATTTGCACACTTTTTTTTAATTCTTCTTTTTCGTATAAATAGGAACTGAAAATCTGCTAATCACGCCTCATTTGATAGCTTTTGAAAGAATTTTCATTAGCTCATTAGCCCTTTGACCTAATAGTTCAAACAAATAAAAACATCTGTTTGTGTCAGCTGTAGAGTCAGTCATCCTAGGTTAACACAAGGATGAGAGAGAGTCCCATATCCTACGTGGAAATAAAAAACATACCTTTTTCAGTATCTGCAGTTGAAATGGACCCCTGAAATCAAGTAGAGCTGCTGAATTCTGTTAGAAGAGAATGAAAAAGATCATTACCCTTCTCAATCCTCAGCCCTCATGGGTGAACTGACTAACTTCATTGTGTGGGTTGGAGTGAAGATGAGGTCTAATTTAGCTAGTTCTGAGACACTTATGCTCATTGCTAGCTGCTTATACTGTATTTTAGCTTTTGGCTTTTTTTTTTTCAGTTGTATTTAGAGAAGCCAAAGTAGCCTGTGTATATTACTTGTTCATTCATGAGATTTCATAGGAAAATGTAATATGTGGTATTCTGGTGGGTTTTGATGGAATATATTCAGGACAGCCTTGCTTGTGGGGTATATGTTTGTGCCTAAAGTATGTTCTGCACTTCCGTTCATGATGTCTTAAATATGCCTTAATTTTTTAATCACTGAAACTGTCTAGAAAAGGCAGATGTTCAAATAGGAACATTGGTGCTAACAGTAGTCTGTGCAGCTCCAGTTACCTGTGGCAATAAGTTGGGGAGAACAGAAGACATATTTTAATCATCTGGTTGTCAGGTTTACAGTAAACCCAACAGAAGTGTTTAGCAAAAGGTCCTGTACTGGTTTGGGATGATTACAGAAAATTTAAAGCCGAGAGGGTGAAGAGGACATATGACATAATCCATGTCCAGCTATACTACTATTATGGCAATAAATGGACTCACTGCCTGAAAATAGTCTGGTTTTGGTAAAGACCATATTTGTAATGAAAAGCTGTTAATTTCTAAGCACAGAAACATTTCCTCACACATGAAAAATCTATACACATATTTGAGAACCTGCCCACATGCTAATAAGTAAGAGACATGAATTGTACCTATTGTGCTTGTGTGCAATATAAGGGAAGCCATTCACAATTAATTTTCTTAATTCTCACTGTTAGATTGTGAGCTAAAACTGACAAAAAATAAAACCAGCAATCACAGCTCTTCTTTTTCACCTGTCACCTTGAAATAGTGAAACGCTGTTGTTCATTTTTATTACTATGCCATGTAACTATAATTTATTGCATTTCAGTGTGCACTGGAAAGTATTTGCATGTATTAAGTAAAACAAGACAAAAATAAATCCTTTTGTGGTTTGGCAACTTCCACCTAGAAGAACTGCCCTCTTTCTAATGAGACATTTACCATTGGAGTACAGAAGTCTCATACTATAGCTTTGTTATAAATTACTACTAACTGAAATGCTAAATCATGGAAATCAAACAAAAGATCTGGTACTGTTTAAATGCATAGTCCCAAAAATAGTGTGGAGGAGAAAGCAAAATCATGACTTGCATATACATGTTGCAAAGCCAAACCAAGTTTAATGGCCAATCACACTGCAAAGTATTTGGTATTTTAACAATGTGACAGTCTTGGATTTGGAAGGTTGATAGATTTTTCAGGATCAAAAGGGCATTTCGTAAAAAGTTTAATTTTACGGTAGGTTACATTTTGGGCCTGTCAACTTTGACACAGTCCCTTTAAAGCAACAATTCCTGCTGTGTGTTAGGGTTGGCGCTCTAAAAATTTCTTCTATAGAAATTAATCCTTTCTGCATTCTGTTAACGCATGCTAAAATAGCATTTTCTGTCCTGTGTCACCTTATCTCATTTACTTGAAAGCACATACCCATTTTCCGGTAGTACACATCTTGCTATTTTTTGAAACAAAAGCTTCATGTATATCTCATAGTGGGCTACGTGTGCTACCATGTTCAATAGCGTATCCTCAGAGAAGCTTATACACCCAAATGACAGTATTATGTTATACATTTCAAAGACCCCATTTCTGCCGGTATCAAACTGTGTATTTTTAATGCTTATAACAACAAATGTCTATTTGCAAAACTACATCAGAATTATTTTATTACAGTGTTGCCATGTATGGTGTCTTTGTAAGACCTAGAGATGCAAGATGTGAGTCGGATTGTACCATTTAAAATTAACACTGATTAAACTGCAGTATCTGGGAAATGGCTTTTTTTTATTATTCAACAGTGGAATGAACAATGCAATCTCATCATTGCCTCAGTATTTACCTTGCTGCAGAGAATAAATGAGCACTCATTGTCAATAATGTAAATTATATCAGCCTTAGTCCATCTTTACTAAATTGCTTTGTTTGCCAATGGGATAGTTGTAATCCTCTCTGGTTTACACGTGTGTCAGTTAAATCTGAAAGCCTTCCTTCAAGTAACTGAAACTAAGGCTAATTTAAAAAAAAAATGCTAATTGCCTTTTCTAAAAATATTTTTGTACATGATTTGCAGGAGTGTGACTGATGCAGAAAAGTTCACTGTTTACCTTTAAAATATAGAGCATGACCTTTTTGTTACAGTAAATACAGTACTGCAAGTCTGGTAAAGTCATCACATATACTAAAGGTATTGAGACCATTTACCTCACATTCCTCCCTATTAGCTTCCACAATTAACATGATCCACAGCTGAAAAAATAATTCTAGTTGTCAGTGATAAATGGGGTGAAATCGTCAATCACTGAAGTTGACAGTATTATTTTAAAAAGATATTGCAAACAAATGTTTACCCAAAGATAGCAGTATGTTGTTGAGATTTTGTTCCTAAGGGTTCTCTCATTTCATTCACATGGCAAAGCTGACTTTAGTGCTCACTTTCAGATGAAAGAGAGCTTTTTTTCTTTTCTTTTTCTTCTGCAGCATGAAGAGTACCAAGCAGTCAAGCACCAAAGTCTTCAGCAGAACCGGGAACATTCCTGGTAACCCTTGTAGATCTGAGACAGAACTTTAGCTTTTTGTTTGTTTGTTTTCTTTTCTTGGTATGATGTGCAGACCTGAGGTTTCGGTTCAGGCCTGTCTCCACTGAGAGGTGCCAGTAATATAGGAGTCTACTATTACGGGCTATATAAATATCTTGTTTATTTTTAGTGCTTGCTTTTGATCTCTGAAGAATTTTAATATCAAGGTCAAATATTACATGGTGGTTTCCTATGTAGATGTATTGGTGACCTAGACATTAAAGAAAATGCATATAGTGTTTGTAGAGAAGAAATCTCTTACTTGTTTTTTTCCGTTCTCAATGCTGAGGAGAAATCTTCCATAGAACTGCTTTGGAATGGTGAATCTTGTGATCGCTTGTGAGACATTCAGCAGGCAGCTTTGCCTTTAGGTTTGGATCCAATCAAATGGAAGAGAAGCTGTTTCTTCTTTAAGTTTGGGGTTTTATACTACCTGATACTGGTTATTAGCACGTTCTCAAGCACTGCATCTGTGAGAACCACTTCACATCTGACCTGATTAAGACCTGAAGGAGGTGGTCACTACTAAACAATGTTTCCAGTTACTGATTCGATCCTTTAAATTTCTGCCTGCATGTAAGGTTTAAAAAAACCCTCAGTTTTCATACCTGTTTACACATCTCTCTCCTGCATCATGCAATTGTGCCCCAAGAGTGGTTGTTGAGGCAGGTCTGGAGTTTCCCTTGCACTCAAAAGGATCCGTTCATTCCCAGTTGTCTCCAGAGGAGATACAGTATTGTGATCACTCTCCACCAGAGTGTATATTAAGACCCATTTTTCACCATCTTTTGCACTTCTGTATTTGCATATTTTGTATGGGAACTCTGGTTCATGCAATAACTGATCATTGATGATGGGTTTATCTTGTAGTAAAGCAAGGGCTATTACAGGAGAACTAGCTCTGAGGTTGTTTTATGATTAAAATTACAGGTTACAATGCAAATAGTAACTAGAAAATATAACTGTTAGTCAATGCGTTTGAGTGTAACTAAAAGCCAAGATGAAGCTTGTTCTGGTCCAGCTGACTGATGCTGAAAGTCATTTGCTAGTCTCAGAATTAAACCAGAAAAAGTTGCCAAGAATAGACGTTGTCCAGTTCAGCAAGAGGGGCGCAGTGTAATTGGAGATACGGGCCACCATTGTGAACAGCACCGAGACCTCCATCACTCTGATGGGAAGCAGGGATAGTCATCTGGCTGAACCTATGACTTGTAGACCATGAGATATTTAATATGTTTGCTACAGAGCTGAGGGGAGACACCATTTTGAGGAGATATTGATAGCAGCTCTGCCTCGCCAGGTCATGCCGACCCACACCTTCCCTCCAGAGATGGGTTCCAGTGCCCAGCGGCCGAGCCTGCTGCTCACCGGCGATGTGCCTCTGTGGCGGGAGCCCTGCCTGACTGGCTACGAACCACATGGAGTGCAAAAGCCACAAGCCAGCAGCCATGCCTGGCTTACTGAGATAAGCACTTTTCAAGACGATTAAAGAAATACTGAAATGGGAAAATCGGTAATGGTGGCGTGCCTCCACACCTGTCATGCTGTGTTACAATTTCAGTCTTTGATTGTTGGTCCCATAAAGGTGTCGGGTTTTTTCATGTTATTAAAGCAATTACAGTTATTATACTAAATTTGTCCTTTCTGAAGGGAGCAAGAACAAATGAGGGAGGATTTGCATACAAATTGAGCCTGGGTGTGGGGGGGCAATCACAGCAGGCCTGCTCGGCAGACAGATGAGGTGGTGAGGAGACATTATAAAAGAGCATGGGCTGGAGCCACCTTCCTTTGCAGCCCTTTGCTGGTGACCCTTTGAGGAATGTCTCCCAACTGTCTGGCAGATTCATTTGAATGAGAGACAGTTTGGCGCACTCTCATCCTGGGCAGATCAAAGCCCGCGCTCCCCGGTCGGCCGGAGGAGACATGACATGTGGAAGGCCTCCCCTCCCCCAGGCAAGGCCTTTCCCTGGGCGCCACTCGGGCATCCCTACTGCTTCTCGCAGAGAAATACCCCTGCGCGGTGGCAACTGTCCCCCCTGTGCTGCCGGGCGTCCCAGATTGCCTCAGCAGCAGGAGCACTTGTGTCTGGGCATGGGGGTGCTCCCCGCAGGGCCGGGCTCCCGGGCGGCTGCAGCGGGGCTGCGAATGACATGTGTCACCTCCTGGGAAGGGCCTCAGATCGCCAGCACAGGTGTTTGTGGTGCAGAAGAGTAAAGAGAGGCAGACAGTAGGTTTAAAAGCTGATTTAAAGTGGCAACAGAGTTGGCTTTTGGGCCCCGTTTCCCACTATGGTTCTTTACATAAGGTTCCTCTTCTGTTTCTGGGGACAGGGGAAGGGTGTTTCTCACTCACATAAATGATATCCAAAACTTAGGAAATACATTGGTGGTTCCCTCCCCCCAGCCCCGGGAGAGAGTTTTATGCCCCAAGTCACTGCTAAACAAAGTGTCCCCGTGGAGGTCAGTGGTGTGAAGGAAACGCAAGCCCCTGCTCCTCTCCGGGGACTCAATGAGCTCAGAGCGCACATATTGTCACCTACAGCGTTGCGATTGCTGGGAAGTTCCTGCTTACCAGCATGCTGAAGCAATACAGTTTTTTGACTTCAAAAGCAAGCATTGGTAAAGCAGGGAAACACAGGTGGGAACAATGAATTCTTAAATTTTAGTCCTATCTCTGGATCTTGCTTCCTTGACTCTCTAAGCCTCTCCATGGATGTAATACTGTTTTGCTGCTGATTTGGACATAGAGGGCTTTGGAGATGCAATAACTGTGAAGTGCTCAAGCACACCAGGATGTGGGATTTTCCGGTGACTATGGGGGTCATGCCTTTACTGGTGTGTAAAGATATAGCCTATAACGTTTGTGCTGGCCACCTTCCACCCAGACATGTAGACAGAAGTTTCTGAGTACTTTGGATATTCTACAGCTGCCTCTTTAAAAGAGAAACTGCTGGCTAATATGGAAACTAGAAGTTTTGCCACTTCAAGCAATCAAATTTGGGAAAGTTTATGATCTGGTTTCAATGTTGAAAACTGACCCCCCCAAATGAGATGCATTGAATTCCTGTAGATGTTTAAAAAAATGCAGTCTTGTTTCTCTTTTTTAGGGAAAAAAAAATGGGTTTACAGTTGTTTTTATAAGTGGAAAAATATTCTGAAATGGTGTATCTTCATGGGTCAGCATTTTCAGCTATATTATAGGGTGAGAACCAAGTTGCTTTCCTGAGTTAACATTTACAACTCTAGGACATTAAACCCAATAAAGCTATGTTACTTTGTTCATTAAAATTAAAGTGGCAAAATCCTGTCTGCTTGAAGGTACATATTACTTTTTAAAAAGTCTTTAACAGTAACAAGTGTAGCAGACATCCTAAATTAGAACACGTGGGTGATGTTGGATCATCTCCTTAACTATTTTGAAGAGTTCTCTGTGTTTCAATATCAGACCTGTTTCATCTGTAAAAGAGTAACTGGTTAGAGTATGAGCTGCCAGAGCCGTGGCTATTGCTGAGTGTCTGCAGCTTAACGATGATAACTGTTCTGTGTTTCAGTTGTGGTTCAAGATTGATCCAAAAATATTTGCTTATTTCCATAGCTAAAGTTAAATCAATGAGATAGAAGTTACTGTCTGGGCATTCAAATACAGGATCACCAGCTGTTTACTTACTGTTTACTTCCTCCATAGCTGCAGAATAAATAATTTCCTTTTTTTGCACTATGCTATTTAAATTTGAGAAAACAATTGAAAGGATAATGAGGCAGGAAAGCTAACTCTCCTCTTCCAAGCAATGAAGAGAAACTACTTGGCAGGTAAAACATCCTGCTCTAGAAATCCTGGTGGACTCATCGATTTACAAAAGATCTATTCAGTTCTCACAGTTATTAAACTAGAGGTATTAAGATTTGGAGGACACCACCAACTGGTCTTAGTCACAGTGGAAGCACTCAAATTTCTCTAAGATCATATTTTTGCTGACTTTTTTAAACAAATAATCAAACCTTTACTTGTGACCACTGCACGGTTTAGTAACCTAATAATAAAGAAAACAGCCTGATTTTCTGAAATTCAGTGATATTTGTGAATATATCTCTCCTTACAGTATTTGGTCTTTAAAGAATACAGAAATATTTTTATCTTTTTATTTAAAAAAACAGTGTTTTAAAAGTTTTTGCTTGCTTTACTCATTGCTGTTTTTGCCCTGATGAGTATTTTTTTCACACATAGAATAAAATAGTATAGTTCAGTTGGAAGGTACCTACAACAATCATCTAGCCCAACTGCCTAACCATCCATCAGGGCTGACCAAAAGTTAAAGAATGTTATTAAGGGCATTGTCCAAATGCCTCTTAAACACTGACAGGCTTGGGGCATTGACCACCTCTCTAGGAAGCCTGTTCCAGTGTTTGACCACCCTCTTGGTAAAGAAATACTTCCTAATGTCCAGTCTGAACCTCCCCTGACACAGCTTTGAACCATTCCTGGGCATTCTGTCACAGGATACCACAGATCACTCCCATAAATAGCAAAGATGCTAATTTTTGGATTGCAACTGGACGAACTTGTTCAGAAAGCATTTTCTGCTGCAATGTGTTCCATCAGAAACCTGTTTTTTCTTTTCATCTACATCTGTTGCTCTGTACTAACCCTGATATTATGCCCTCTCAAGCATTCCCCTTGCATACAAGGTTCTCAGAATCAAACACTTTCAAATGTGTTTCTGTGTTCCTAGTGAAAAAAAAGATCTCAGGATGTTCAAATAACATACAATATGCTTTTATTTAATGCAAAGAGATGCAAGAAAAAAACATGTTGACCTCTCTCCAGTAAGTTTTCTCAAGAACATTGCAAAATACATGTAAACTCCCTTAGCCTATTCAACCTTTCCAGATGCATCGTTCTCCTGGGTAGCTAGACAGATGCAGAGTCAAGTGGGAGTGCAGATAAGCATGTTGGATACCACCACTGTACTGAGATATGTAGGCCTCCATATGGCAAGGTAAATGCCATCATTTTTTCTCCATTTTAAGGTTTCCTATGAAGAAAGTTTAGCCCTGTCTGCGGGTACAGAACAAAGGAAAAATATCATCTGTGTGGATTTTATAAAATACCTCTTTCATTTAATCATTTATGGGACATTATATAGCTGGAATACATAAAATATTACAATATTTATTTCTCCTACAGAATTGCTAGGAGTTTTCCTCATCTGAGGAAATGACTTGCTCTTACTGAGCAGCGTCTGATCTACATGTCTGGTGTACTTTAGCACCACAGTATATCAGATTCAGTTTCTTGAACTAAGAAGTACAGGAAATTCAGAGAGAAAAATATTACCAAAGTAACTTGATTAAAGGGTGCTGTAGGAAAGATTGATGTGCGTGCTCAAAATGGCGCTCAGAGAAAATGTTGTGTTGAAAAGCAATACAAAATATTACATTAATGTTTCAGAGGATGCAAATGTGAGATTCTGTTATCAGAATTACTTTAGTGTCAGATCTGCTTACCTATAATTGACTTTATTTTGAAACTTTGTAATGTATCCTCATTTCTCTATCTGCCTTTGTAACACGTGTTTCCAAAGAGCACATGGTCTGGATTTCATTCTCAGCAAAATTCCCTGTCCTCCTGCAGTTGTTGCCAATGTCAAAATTAGGGCATAACTGGCTCACATTCATGCTAAAGCAGTTGATCAACCCCTTACAGCTCTTGTTTTTCAGAGCTGTGAGAACTGCGGTGATGATGGTCTCACAAAACATTGGGATTATACCTTTTCCAATCCACGTGTGATTTCTCATCACATCTGCAGCATTTAGACAACAGCATGGAATGAGTATCCAGTGGAAGAAAAGTCTTCAATGGATGAAAAGATGGAGCAGAAATATTTGGAGCAAGGGAGCATTTCCACAGCAGTGACTGAGTGCAGGGTGAACTTGGCAAATCTAAACAAACAGGCTGGAGGGGATGATGGGTATCGCCTTCCCTCCCTATTTCAGAAACGGAAAATTAGTTTCTTGTTCCAGCACTTGCGAAACAACCCGCTGATCCTTAGTCATGGTATCCTGAGCTCGGGTCTTGAACTCAGGTAGAAAAGTTGAATTTCTTCTCTCTGGCTGGCCAGATCATTCTGCTTGCCTCCTTTCCCCAAGGCAGGCAGGTTTACTTTTTTATTTTAATCTCAAGACCATTGTGCAGTTCTCTGAGTAGCCAGGTCTAGTGCCTACACAGAAACTTTGACTAGTTCAGAACAACGATCCTTATCTTACCTATTTGGCTAAAAACATAGAAACCCAGTAAACTTCCATTAATTTCCTGCTTCACTTCTTGACCTTCGGGGCCCTAAAAAAGGCCCTAACATCCAACGGACCATAACTTCTTTTTGCACAGTCCTAGTAGCTATGAGGCCCAGAAATGACTTGAGCAGTGACCTCTGGGTGGCTGCAGGCAACATCTTCCCAATGGAAGGTGGTATCTGTAGCACAGGTCAGCACAAAGGCTGACTAACATCATAGCTTAGCCTCTTGAACAACATGGGACAATGCCAATAGCTCTGACCAGACCACTGCCAGACAACATCTCAAAATTATTCCAGCAAATGTTTTCTTAATCAGATATTTTTCTCAGATTCCCTCTCTCCCTTTCAAGCAATTGAAATCTTGCAGAGAAAAGGGGCAGCTTTTAGAATCTGATGTACAATTTAGTGTTGCGATTATCAAGGAAGTAGTGTTGTCTTTCAAGGCTGCCAGTTATGTCTGGAGCCTTCCACAGAATCTGTCTGACAGGAGCTGAGACCCATCCTGCTGCTGACATTCAGGCCATTGTCACAGGAACAATTGTTTACAGGTGTATGTAACAGTTTGAAATATGCATGTTTTCAGACAGCTACTGCTACATGACCTGTAGCTAAACTATCTTGCCATCCAGACAGAACAACAGTTAAAACAGATGAAGCTGTGTCAATATTTCCCCATTTTTATCTAGGTTTTATGGAGTGACCTTGAATGTCTGTCTGGGCAGTACTAGCTATTAGCTCTCTAGGGGAGATGTTTTGTCTGATATAATAGTAGTTAATCTACTCCTATTACTTCTTCTCCTCACATCAATATTTAATCAATGCCATAGTTTTGTGATGTTAGAACATCCTGACTCATCATCATTATTCTCCTATGGCCCATTCTCCTTTGTTATCCAAATAGCTGTATAAGCCCACAGAATTAAGCCATACAACATCCTCTACAAATGTGAGGACTTCTTTCCTTACATTATGCACAAATGGCAAACGCAGAATGATTTTGACTTGAAGATCATCAACAAAGCTGGTTTTTGAACATAGACTCTCACTGTAGTGCTTTCCCTATGCAATTAAGGCCTTTCTAAGATGAGACCAGCAAAGCAGGGTTGTAATCTTTTCATGTGAAGCTTCCCAAGACACTTTCACTTTGGTAATGCAACCAAATTTGTCTGGTAACAAATTTGTCTGGCTTGATTTCATTAATCACAACTAGGATTTAGCCCTGTTGTACCTTGTGAACAGTTACAACTCTCTTCTGCAAGGCTTTCAGAGGAGACTAGGTGATGTCCCAGTATGGCTTGGATTTTAGTTTTGTCAGAGAGTCCTTTGGGGTAAAAGTTAGGTTTTGCATTGTAGTACTATGGTTTTATGGAGGCGATGTGTGTACAATAGTGTAATTTCACCTGATACAGGAACTGTATACTTGCATCTTGGCTCCTACTAAAAAAGTGATTGAATGATGGCTTTCATGAAAGACTAATTTTAAAGAGTCTTTTTTGTAAGCAGTTCACAGATTTTGGCTTTGTCTTTTTGATGTGATCTATACGAGAAAGGATCTATTGGATGTAGTTCATTTCTTTCAGCTGTAGCTAAACGTTCACATGTATCGTTTGAACGATGTGAAGTCAAGGCTAGTCAGCCACAAAGAAAGGATATCTGCTCACAATTTAGAATCCTTTCTATTACATATTTCAAACCCTCACTGTTGGATTAAATTATACTACAAACTGTCTCAGATTTATGGACAATTCATGTTGTTATTTAAATGTATTATTCATTTCTTTACTATAATTCAAATCAATTAGTTTCTAATTTTCAGGCAATATGAAGTTCAGATTTGCATATAAGCTGAGTTATGGAAGTGTGTGCTGTGGTTCTCAAAGTTTAAACTGATTCTATTTAAACCAAATGGGTTCATGTGGCTATTTCAGCCTCAAATATTTTGAACTATGTTAAATTTATTTACAGTTTTAGCGGAAAAATAGTGACAGGGATTAAAATTTCTTTAAAAGTAAGTTATTTAAGATAAAGTAACTTATTTCTAAATGAAAATATACTTGCAAATAAGACATGCCGTAATTTTGTACCTCTTCTGAACATGATAAATCCATCTGTACCTTTATCCCTGACTCACCAGAGCTGAATAGCAATTGAGCAGTGGTAATACCACACAGTGAATCACCAGTGCCACTTCTTGCAACCCATACTTGATTTTTCATTAGGTCCGTATCTGCCCACTGGTCTTCATGATCTGAAAGGACTGCATACAGATGTATTGCAGCAGATGCTTGATTTAGGAACATGTGGTGAGACTATATGCCTGGTTTCTTTGTAGTTTCCTTCTGGAATAATTTTCTCCATACTACTTCATACAAGATTAATTTCCATCCATCTTATTTTCCCTGTGCTAATCCTTTCCAATGTAACGCCAGGATGACGAATACCCAGGTGAACCTGCAGGCTCCATCTGGTTTCTTTGGTAGTGGGTTCATGGGGTGTATTTCATGGGGTTCATGCAGTGTATTTCTGCCCTACCCTCCTCCCTTGCTCTTCGTCTTTAGAACCTGGAGTTAACCCCAGTGCTGTAGCCTCAGTTTCCAGTCCAGCAACACAGAGGAACAGTACTGGGAAGCAAGGTTTTCACTGAGTAGTGTATCCCTGTCTCAGGGAAACCCAGTCTAAATAATTTACTGCACTTTGAAGTTTTATAAACTTTTGTCTTGCTTTTCAGTTTTCAAGCTAAAATAAACTGGTTGAGTGATTAAATGTAGCTTTATTGTACATCTTCTAACTGTCATCTATCTTCTACAGCATGCACACACCAGGGCAGCCACCACAATCATACAGCCTCACTGAAAGGAGATATGTTTGCTGCAGATTCCAAACATATGACACAATTTTTGTGCTGTATCATTTCAGTTTTGTGTTGTTATCATTTCAATTAAGAGATTGCTGTTTCTTTTGTTCATGGAGACAAAAGGACAGAAAGCCAACGCATAACAGGCAGTCCCTGGTTTGCAGTACTGAAATAGACGAAGCATGCTTCGCTATCTTGACTGTACCAGTGCGCTCAAGCTGGATAAACGAACTGAACTGGCCTCTGACCCTAAAAAATGGTGTTAAAAATGCCTTCTTCAATCATATTGAATATGCACCAACTCTATTTTTAAGAGGTTGTATCTACTCTGTCTGTATTCAGTCCCATTTCTCCCCCCACATCCCCCTGCTGCCTTTCCTTGTTAATTCATTTAAACAGGGTTTCTTTCTGCTCAATTTGCATTCAAATGGCTGTCAGGGGAATTTATGGAAATAATATAAGTGCTTTTATCATTGTGTATTTAGTCACATGTGCTAATTTTCAAAAGATGAACTTGTCTAGCATATTAGCAAAAAAAAAAAAAAAAAAGAGTAAAAGTCAACTACCAGGCTTGTTATGGCTACAAAGCCAAGAATGCCCAGACCAGCGTGGCTGAAAATTAAAAACAAAATGAGAAGGCCCATTTAATGATTTCTTGGCTTAAATGATATATCTTTGTCTGTTGTTTTAGATGGCCCACCCCACCCATGGTCTGGCAGATCTTTTCTGTTTCTTCCTCCTCCTTTGGTAGCAAAAACTACCCATCTCTAGACACAGCATACAATGGCATCTCTTTCTTCTTTGTCTTCAGCAGTGAAACACAAATTGACTGAGTTTTGGAAATTTCACTTTGTGTGCTGTTTCTTTTCCTTAATTAGTGTTACAGCAGTAGTGGGGCACATCTCTTTTCTCTCAATTAGCAGGAACTCCACAAAAGCCACCATGAAACACAAGTGGTTACCCATGTGGATTGAGACTCTGAAAGCTGAATCTGCCCCCTTTTCTTCTCAAAATTGCAATCAGCATATTCCCTAACCCCCACTGTATTTGGTAACATCTTCAGTAAATTCACAGTCAAGACAAACTTGATTTTGACCAACCCTGGCACCCTGGCTTATCAACTTGAGCATATTGCTTAGGCAATATGAGATACTTTTTGGTCTGGCTTATTTCAGACCCAAGGAAATTTACTTGTTCTTTTTGGCACTTAATGACAAGTATTTCCTCCTCCCTTTTCCTGAAAATTGCAGAAATTAGTACAAAAAGAAAATTCCATAAAGCATTTAAGTGGTTAATAAAAATTATTGGTGACAGGAGTGTGGTGGTTTTTCAGTCAAAATAATAGAGATTTTTAAGATATTTTTCTGACCTGCCATTAAGCTACCATAATGGCAAATTATCCATTATACTTTTACATATTTTCTAAAAGAAAGGGAGAACTTGTGCAGTGTAAACATGAAAATTGCACGTTTCAAGCCTTTAAACCTAGTGAGTTGCTAGATCATTTTGTTACTCTGCCCTTCTTTTTTAAAAAGTATATAATTATTATACAACACCAAAAAAGAGCGCAATTCATTATGTGACTGCTAGTTACTGATTTATTTGTGAAATTCCTGAAAGGGAGGACGGTCAAAGGAGGAGTCATAAAAGTTTTCGAATCTGCAGATCAAGAAAAGTAATGCTATGTCCAAATATATTTAGTGAATGATAATGCAAACCACAGACAAATATAGAGAAGAGGAGAAAATAAATTCTCTGGCTAAAGCTGGGAATTTATTGAATGCTTAGAGCCAGAGAAACAATAATTTAGAGGGGAGTATTTCCCTGGATTCTGCACTACTAATAAATCATTGCTGGTCATGCAATTTTTAGTGGTCCCAACAATGATTACATCTTGCTTACATAGGTCACACTTAGAAACTACATATTTTCCTTTGTTCTAGTCTCTATATTACTAATGCTCTGGGTGCTCTCAGGTGCTGAGGAATAACATTTTCTGTATACAAAGAAAGAGGCATGTGTCTTTATGCACACACACCTATTCATATCCATATACCACCCCCTGGGTCCAAGGGAAATATTATATATGATACAAATTTTCTTCAGAATTGCCACCAGGAAGTATCATAAGATTTTGTAAAATAGGTAGAAATCCTAAAAAAAATGAAATTCTATTTCTGAGCATATTTTCCCCGTAGAAAGGGCAAGAGGCAACAAAACCTGCCAAAACCTCAACTGGTGTGAAAATGGATTGCTTTGTGTTCAAATGACTTCAGATTCTTTGGAGAAAGGCTACACTAGGTGGAAAGTATTATCTCAACAGACTTGCAGTATACAATGTCTTAACCTTAAGCAATTGTGATTCCTTGGGATGTGAATCCTTGGGTAAGAAAAATGCTGTAGTAATCTGGGGGAACAGCCTTTAGAGGTGGGTGCTGGTAAAGCACCATCCGTAAGAGCACAAAGCCTGCAAAATGATGGAGGAAGGAATGAGAACAGCTCACTTATTTTTTCAAGGGAAGGAGTATTTATGCATCTTCCAAGCTATTGGGAGAGCTGTCACTAATGCAGTTATGAAGGATGGTTATGAAAGTTTGTAATAATTGTTTGGTCAGAAAACCTTTCTTCCAGAAAGGACAAAAGGTGAAAATACCCAGTGCCCATAAGGTCAAGAATAAAAGAAGTTACTAGAGAATAAGTGGTGACTTTTTAAAAGATCAGTATGAACATCTGTGAAGGACATAGAGTACTTTCTGGAATGCAGAGCTGTTCCTTCATCCCTGCGGAGCTGGTGGAAGGACAGCCCAGAGACTGCAGATGAAAATCCTGGCACCAAGAGGCAAGACCATCGCTCAAGGAGAGCCTGCTGAGAGGAACAGTGAACCTGAAGCCAAGCCCCAGCAGTGATGGAGAAAACTTTCTGTAGACTACAGAACACTCTGCCAGGTGTGCTGCTACTAGGGAAGCCATTGGGTTGACCGGAACAAAGCCTGGAAGCAAGATTAGATCTTCCTTTGAAAATTCACCAAAATAAAATGTCAAGGCAAATCTCTTGCAAAGCTGTGGCAGACTTCGTTTTTTTCACTGTGTTGAAGAACTGTTTTGATTTAAGTATCAGCAGAGAAAATATCAAAATAAAGGTGGGGTCTTTTCTACATTTTAAGCAGCTCACTAATGTACATGAAGTAGACACTGAATGAGTGATCTTCTAGAGCTTCTTCTGGGCTGAAGATGTGTAACAACAGAAAGAGTGACAGAACTATTGACAGTGGAAAACAAAAGATGGGGATGGCAAAAGTGCAGAACAAGATCTGTAGTTTCCAAGCTGAATTGACTAGGTGCAAATCTGTAAAGAGTTGAGGAAAAAAAAAAAAAAGTGATCTTTTAAGTTAGAAATGTGTAAGTATAGGGAATTTTTCATGCCTTTGAGTGAAATGTCCAGTATCCAGGTTTCTACAGTATGGATAAAACTGGACTGAAGATTATGCCAGCCTGCAGCCACCTGGTTTGCACCATTTCCCCGGGCATGTGGAACACCAATCAGGTCCTACACTCAGATTCGATTTTGTTACAACTGGCAACCTGATGTCATTAGTTGAAATAAACTGAAGAGTGTTGTTCTGCTGAAGCTCAAAATGCTTTTCTTTATAGAACAAAAATTCTGCTAGACCAATGAATAAAGCCAAGTGGAAGACATATCCTATTTGGGCATCTCAGTGTTAACTATTTCCCTTGACAACACCCATTTCGGAAATATTGAACTATTTACTGTCTCTGAAACATCTGGACTTTCTACTTGTTTCATAAGTCTCTAACAAAAAATATCTGCACATCATCCATCAATCCGCGGCCACATTCTTTTCTCACCCTATCATGATTAGATTCCTTGGGAGATTGTAGGGTTTTTTTTCCTAATGCTTTTCTCCCAGTTTTTCTTGGACATCCTTGTATTATTAATGGGCTCGATATGTGCTCACTTTGAGCCATTAGAAATTAAACTGGTTTTTTTTTAGTAGTTGTTATATAAGCTGGAGAAACAGGGAGTTTTGGGGACCTGACTTCTTTTCTTAGTCACCCATTCTTAGCCAGACCCATTTTGGAAATACTGAGACAGATCTCTTTCACTGTTTGAAGAAAGTCCCCTTCCTGTTGAGATGTGGAGAGCAGTGATGCAGTGTTTTGTCCAAGACAACGTTTTTAATAGGAACATCCAGGTCAGATGCACTATTGCTAGGGCTGTCCTGCTCTAAGTGAATGCAAACTCCTAAATATCCCCTCTCTAAACAGTTAGATAGCTGCTTTCTATAGACCAAGATCCACCCAGCATGGTCGCTCCATGGAAAAAGAGCTTCTGTGGCCTCTGTGTGGACCTTGTCACAAAGATCTGTTCCTGTAGTGTAAGTAGTCAGTGTTTACCTCAGCTACATCTATGATGAAATTAAAGAGTAATTGCAGATCCTACTGTGGAAGTGCCAATCTCCTTCTACTTTAGAAGTCAGGAAATGCATGAGGAAATCTTCCCTATCCATATTGGCTGGTACTGGGGAATGTTTCTGCAGAAGGAGGAGGGCAGCCTGTCATCAGGTGGCTTTAAGCAGAGGCCAAGCCCCTCTGGATAGCACATGTTCCTCCCCAGCTTATGCTGCTGGGCACTTCACCTTTCTCCTCCACCTTTGAACCAGTGTCCTTTTCCCACATTAGTTTTCAGCCAGATGAGGTCCCTGACCCATCTCAGTATGCAACTGCAAGAGTGCAATCAGTGCAAGACAGTTGTAAAATTAGTTAGCTGTAAAACTGCTGAACTGGGAGCAGGAGAGGAGGTGGGGGCAGAGGAATCTGACCTGAGACCACGTGGGGCTGCCACGGCAGAATTTCTCATATGCTGAGCAACCTCTCAGAGCTGGCGGGTTTGCTGCCAGGTAATGCGAGGAGCCGGCTGATAGTGGAGAGTTGTGCGGGGATTGTTTCATCTGTCAGGCTGCCAGGGAATACACAACAATTGCAATCTCCACAGCTCCTCCCCACCACAAAGATTAGGGGAATTAGTCATGTGGAGCTGGGCTATGAGACTGTTAGGAGAGACGATAACAATGCACAAACATTAGACTGGTGTAAATATTAAGGAGAAAAAAGGATGGTTCAAGGATGTGTAATTAACAATAATGGGCTGAAGAAAAAACATCTTTCTATATATATGACTATTTTTATATGACCTCTGTCTGGAACTCAGCAAATAAAACTGAGGAGGAATACACAGTCTCCTCAAACAATATTACAATGTGAGACCTTGCTCCTGAAAATAAATCAGTGTGTCAGACTTCAGCTCATTGATTTTATTTGTCTGAATCTCAGGCTAATTAAGAAAAAACAGTCTGAAGAGCAGACCCTGCTTTCTGATCAGCCTGTGAAATAGTCCTGTAGGGGGAAATTGAGAGGTGTTTTGTATAGTTAAGAATCCTAGAAACCCTGCTGTGATTATTGGCTAATTCATCTATTTTCAGTAATAATCTTGATAATAGAAGTGGTCTGAGAAACTGAGTATGTCTGACAAAAGGAGTGAAGAACGTATGTAAAATGTTATTATTATTTACCCTTCTGACCAGGTTTTATTCTAGGCAGGAAAAAAAAAATCAGAAAAACATTGGCAACAATATCTGGACAAAATAGCTTTTTATCAAAGAGTTAATCAAAGGTGTCCTGTGAAAGTCCAGACTGAAGGAAGAGAAGCTGGCCCCTCTTGCTGTCCCCAGGCTGGAAGGTAGGAACCTGCCCTCTCCATGTGACATAAGTAATAAAGGGGGAGGCATGGTGGACTGGGGAGGGCAGAGGTGTCTTAAGTACTGCTGACAAGCCCCAGTCAAACATCCAGTAACTCTTAACCCACGGTTGTCGCCTGTTAGCGCTCACCACTCCAGAGCTAGCCCCGCTCTTTAACCAGACATTTGCTTTGGCACCTGATGCCTGGGGAGAGGGGCTGCATGTGACATCCAAATATCTGCAGCTCCCCACCCATGGTAACTTTAGGAGATGTGGAAAAGGGATCTAGGATCTAAGACATCCTCTGAGGATGGAGGTGGGGGGACAGGGTGTGGAAAAGAGAGGAAGAGGGAATGGTGAGAAGAGGAGGAAAGCAACAGCAGAGGAAAGACGGGAAGGCAGTAAGAGCAGGGGAAGCATATCAGCAAGGAAACGTGAGAGAGTGGACAAAGGGAGGAATACTTTATACCAACAACACACTTCAGGCATATGAGATACTCTCTGTGCTTCTATCTTGTTTTATCACAGCGCTATCCATACTTTCTGTGCCACTCTGCTGCTCCTTTGTGCCTTTGCCCAGCAAATCCTGCTGAACAGCCAGCTGAGCACACACCGTGCTTGTAATACACCAAGGCAGTTGCAGCTGCCCTTCCAGGCTGTGCTGGAAACTCGGGAAAAGGGGAAAGAAAAGAATTTGCATTCTGCAAGACCTGATGTTGTTCCAAGCACTTGAGTCAGAAAATAGGTAAATGTAATAGGGATTTAATATCTTGTCAACACTAATTAAAGTCATGCCTTTGCCAGCAAAGCCATTACAGACCACCGTTTCAGGCACTGAGAAGCTGGCTTTAATCATATGTTCTGGGAGTAACAAATTTTCTCTAGTTATGAAATAAGAAGTCGTTGTGGGGCTGTTGAAACAATGGAAGCTGGGATGGACAAAACATGAGCATCACTAGGGGAAGATGGGAAGGCATGAGAGGAGGAATAGCGTCTTCTCACAACACCTTTAAGATATTGAATATTAATTAGAACAGAGATAAAAGTAGAGCTCAAACTTAGGCAACTACCTTAAATTAATAAACTCTAGATGTTGCTGTAAGATTTAATTAAAGGCTGGTATATACAACCATGTTTTTCTACGTCTTCTGAAGCCTGATAACCACAGGCTTTGGCAGATTACCAGAAGGACCAGTCTCATCAGTGGGGATCCCAGAACTGCTTTGCTTCTGCTCCTGGAAGATAAAACACCGTGAACCATGAAGAAAAATGAATGCAGCAGATTGTGGAAACTGTGCAATGAGATAAAGGGAAAGAGACTCTCCAGCAGGTAGGTAGCTCTAGGATTACTCAGGGATTGAGAAAAGAATAATCAATACTTTTTATTACACTACAAACTACTATAGCAAAGGGTGTCTCCCTGCCTCAGCTTAAGGATTCTTCAACTAAGGTTTGTAAGTGAAACCAGGGAACTGATCCTTCCAGACATGTCAAATAGCAGGTATTAAGCATGTAACTCATACAGTCCATTCTGCCCTACATCTTCCTTCAACTAGGGCTGCAGCTCACACACTTTCACAGTATTAAAAAGAGCCTCATTATAAAACAGTTGCAACCTGACACTGAAGTCCAGCTTCTGACATGACACTGCCTCCTACTTCGGGGACGGTACTCTTGAGCAGTGGGAAGCTGGTTTTCCACTGAATAAGACAGGCAAGTGACTTCTCACAGAGCATAAGAACCCACAGCAGTTGCAGCAATTTGTCTTAGTGGCCATTGAAGTAAGAACAGGGTCATCCCTGGCTCATCCACCTAATTCAATGTGGATCAGAACATTTCTCTCATATTAGTCATGCCACAAAATATGAAATTCATGCTGGCTTCACAATAGCTGCAGAAGGGACTATACCTCATGAGGCACAAGCTTGTGATTACAGCATTTACACAGTAACACTCTTTAGACAAACTGGACCCAGATGTGTGAGTTTCCACAGCATCAAAGCTTTGCGATGTGTGGGATTTCTGGTCCAATATGAGAAGAATTGCAGCTGGCTCCAGCTGGACCACGGTCTGATCTATCAGAAAAGTTCATCTAATTCTAAAGAGGTACATGGTCATAGTAGATATGTATGTGTGTGTGTATATATACATATATATATGTATACAGGGTGGGGGTGAGGGGAGAAATAAGTTAATGAGTTATGGATTTTAAAATTAGACAAGATATGATTCACTGGCAGATGGCCTCAGTAAAGTGGCCAGCCTAATTAAGTGTGTTATACTGTATCATCAATAATCCATTGGAAGAGTGGCCATAGTTTATGTGCAGCAGCAATTTGCTAAAAGAGCTGTGTGCATTTCATAGCAATGGAATTTACAATTTCATTCAGAGGGGAAAACAAACAAACAACCCTTTTATTTTTGAAGACTAACTTAAAAAATACATGGTGTAACCCACTGGACTGTCATGTGCTTGACTCCAATGAAAATCTGAAACAGTGCTTCTAACTTGTGTGAACTGATCCAATTAATCTTAATCCTGATCCCCCAGGCTCAGGGCCCCTGTGCTTAGCAAAGCAATGGCTACGTAATTTGGCATTTCATCAGGGTGCCACCAAATTCAGCATTCCCTCGTGGAATTCCCTATTTGGCTGCAGGCAGTTGCTCAACCTTTTGTTTTCCGTCTTCTGACTTGCCTCTTGCCTCCTCTCCTTTCCCCATGGGGAGGAGGTAATTGGATTACAACGCATGCTCCCTCCGGTCCTCCATGGAGCCAGGCAGCAGGGGGCTGGAAAGCAACCATCCGAGTCCAGCCTGCGGCCAGGGACCGGAGAGCCAAGCATATTGGATGACACGCTGGGCCTCGCAGGGGGCAGAGCAGCTGTGGGGAGCTGGGCAAGGGCTCCTGAAACTGGCTGCAAGAGCCCTGCTTCCCTGGCACACATGAGAAAGGAGGTTCGAGTTGGGTTTCCAGGACAACACCGCGGGAGCTGAGACCTAGGGTATAGACTAGGGCCCTTTGAAGGTGCGACAGAAAAAATCCCACCCTTGGGAGTAACATGGGCAGGAGGGTGGTTTTGTAAAAAATTGTTGTCAAGTCCTAAAACAAGAACTGGTCATCTTCCCCCCTTCTCACAGATCCTGACACAAAATATTATGTTTTAGGAAAATTACATTGGTTTTTTTTATTTTTTTTAATATCTACATAGATGTTTGTGTGTGTGGAAACCTGTTAATTGTCTCAGAGCTCTCTCACAAGTATGGAGCCAAGTCATATTTCAGCTTGTGTTGCAAAAATCTTAAGGACTCTCTGGTAATGCACAGCCTCCAGTTCTGCCTCAGCCCCCGTTCCTCCAAGTTTTTACTCTTTTCTCTGACAGGCTCACACTTGCCCATCCTCCATCTTAGCAATTACACAAATGGGCCACAGCAACTGTTCCCCCCCACCCCCTCAGTACTTCCAGTGTGACTGCCGCACTATGGCAAGCTGGATCTCCTGCTAGGACTGTCAGCCCCCTGCTTGGGACACATGAGATGTTGCATTAGTGTCACCTTTTCTCCCACTGAATGGGGGTCAAATGTGTGAAAAACTTTCCATAGCCACTGATTCCCTTCCAGCTTTTGCAATGTGCTGCCTTCTTTCATGCAGGGAACCTAAGGACACATAGAGGACACCGTTTGGGGTTTCCTCAGCTTCGTTCAGCTCCTGTCTGAGACCCTGCTGCCCACTTGGGTCTACCTGATGCCATGTCTTGGCTTCAACACACATCCTCAGCCATGGCTTCATCATTCCCCCTAGTCTTTTAATGTTAGCTTTTGGTTTTACGTTAGGGAACAGGACTTTGCTTTGGAAATCCCGAAAACAGCTAACACGTTTTAAACTATTTCGTTGAAATCAATATTAGTGAGTTTTTGTGAGGATGGAACATAAGGAAAAAGAATACTTCAGGGTCATGAAAAATGTCTAGAGATTGGTAAAAATGGAATTTAGTCCCATTTTCCCAAAGGAAGGCTTTTTCTTGTGGAATTCTTGCGATAAAGCAATTCTGAGAAAGAAATTATTATTGACTACTACATTATTTTAGCTTTTGAAGCACCCTGCTATGAATAGGCCCTTTATCCTCATAACTGCACATTCATATTAGGAAAAAAAAATAGTTCTTGCACCACAATCACTTTCTCTCCTTCTCATTTCACTATGATATAATTAAATTGGAATTGAAGGGGTGGGGCAGGATCCTGAGGGTCATCTCAGTTCTGCCGCTTCAAGCTTAAAATAATAGCCACAGTGTTTGCAACAGTACAAGTTTTACCTTTAGATTTATCAACCTTTAGGAGTTTGAAACCAGCTTTTAACAGACGGGTTTCAAAATAGAACTGTGGGGCTGAAAATTTTTATTTATTTATTTATTTATTTTACAGTGACTAAGTAAACCCCTATTGTCAGGATGTCCTGTCTCTGCTGAGCAGTGGGCTGAGGTTGCACAGGGGCTGTGCGGTGGACATGGAAGCTCCTTCCCCTTTGACAAGACAATTCCAGCCAAAAGCTTTGTTACCTTTGGCTGTGTCGCTGTGAATTCCAACTCAACCTTGAAAGTCTCTTGTTTTTCTGTAGTAGTGTAAAAGTCTAAACAGATCAGACTTTGTTTCGTCTGCCCTGAAAACTTACCACCCTTGTTGTTCATCTAAGCATTCTTGGTTTTGTGATTGCATCTTCACGTGGAATAGCAGCTTTCTTGCTTGTAGAAGGAAAACAAAACTCTTTCTGGTTTTTGTTTTATGTACATGTGCTTGTGTGTATGTTTGCACACATCAATAGCTATTAGCTGGATGTCGACTCTCCTCCTTACAAGACACTGCACCTGGATGATGCTAGGCAGTGGGCTCAAACACTGCACCTAACCCGCAGGAAAGAGGACTCACAGGGAGTGTAGCGGTGTATTGTGTTAGTGACCCATGATTTCAAGTACTTTGAAGCAGGCTTCAAATCAAAGAGTTTTTGCAATAAGTTGCACTAAGAACCCCCACATAAGAAATTCCCTTCTGTGGCCAAATGTGACAACAAACTGTAGAGCTGTTTAGTATAAATTACCTAAGGTTTGGCTACACCTCCTACTCTTACTTTGACAGAAGACTGATATGATGTTAACAAATGATAAATTTTCCATGGAAAGGATATGCACTTAATTAACAGAGGTTGCCTAGTCCTAATCCTTAAAAAGAATAGAAGCTGTATCACGTTTCAGGATGTTTTACTTGTAAGATCTGAGTCCTGAAAGGACTTGTGCACATGCTCACCTTCATTTCTGCTAAGTCTCAGGAACTTAACAGATGAAGTTAAATGTGTCTGTAGAATTTGACTATTGCACTTAAAAACCTCCAGCAAGTTTAGCAACCGAGCCAAATATAGAAAGATTAAGATTTATCCTGACAAGTACAACATAAATTTGGCTGGACCGCATCAACAGAAAGAATTTTGTTTAAGAGCCTTCAACAAAATTTAGTAAATGTCTTTAAAGCCCTGTGTATTTTTTAACAATGCAAATGTAATCCTTCTGGGGGAGAGGGAAGGGAGATGAAATGAAGACCCTTTAGTTTCTAGGATAACGTGCTGCTTATTTTCCATAATACATAATATTGCAAAAAATGTCATAATAGCCTCTTTTTCATTAGTGTTTCTTTGCTCATTCCTGAATCCATATAAATGGAACATATACTTGATAAAGAAACCAATTTCCTATAAATCATCATAACCAGGATTGGTTGCTGTCGTCACCTTTCTCTGAAGTTTGTTAAAGGATTAATGCTGAGAAACACATGAAACAATCTTAAAGATGAAGTGGGGAATTAATCTGAACTTTAAGAAAACTCTTATTGATATGTTTTGATATCTATACATGTAATTACATTTCATTTATTAAAACACAGTCATTAGCCCAACATAAAAAAACAGTTAGATTTCATGAAATTTTTGCTACTTTAGATTTTTTACACAATTTTTAAATTTTTAAAAATTCTTTCATTATTTTTTATAACGTTGGCAGAAATTGTACACTTCCAGTGAAGATTAAGATGTCAGCATTTCCCTGCAGCTTTGCTGAAACAAAACCAATACGAAAATAACAGCTGCTGATTTAAAAACAGTACGGTGTCTGAGAATTTCCTTATTAAAAATAGTAATAAATAAATAAAATAGCAGAGCTTTGTGATGCTTTCACTGAAGTGAATCATCATTCAGTTTATATCTTCTGTCTTCCTCTGAAGGGCATAGAAATTAGTTGGTTGAAAAAAACCCTGTGAAGTGGCTGCTATTCCCCTAGCTTGTTACAAGTCTTTGTGTAAAATCACATTTTCTTCCTATAAAGTGCCACTTAGATCTGAGGAAAAATGTCGTAAAAAAACACAGAGCAGAGCAGATTTTTTTCCCCCAACTGAATAGGTCTACATAATTGGTGAAGGCACAGCCATCTCCTATTTGCTGGTTTTTAGGTATCAGTTGAAATACAAAGGTGGTGTTGGTGTTTAATCTGGGATACTTTTCCTCACTTAGAAGCTGGTGTGACATAGTTTAAACTTTTCAAACTTAACTGTGATTATTTTGTGGTGTTGTTTGAAAAAGAAAAAAAATAGAAGACTATGATTGATACATCCTGTGTCAAATTGGCTCAGTGCAATCTATTTTAGATAGTTGTCTAACACAAGGCAGAAGCTAATTTGTGTGGCAACAAAGCACACCTAAATCTTCAGATGCTTCAAAAGTTCAAATGTTCACTTACAGTTCACCCACTATTAGATTTTTGCTTGTGTTGCTGAGCAGTTATGTCAGCTTTGTGGTATTCCACTAGTATAGCTCCAGATTAATTTTTATTAACAAAAAGTAGGAAACTCGGATTTGTAGCACTAGAATCAGTGTGGGATATGAAGCAAATCTGATGAACTATTGGGCACTGCTATTTTTATTTGCTACTATTTCTAGGTTGCCATAAATGGTATAACATGGGTGAAAGATAAGGAAGAACTCTACTTGAAATTCTGGGATTAAAAAAAGAATCAGATGTCTTTTGCAAGACAGTCACCGTCTGATTTGACTGCAGATGGTGAAAAAAACCCTTAAGTTTTAGTCTCCCATGGCCCCCTTTATGTATGACAAGGGAGAATGCATCATGTTCGCTGAGTGGGAGACGTATTGCATTTTTAAAGAGTACATAAAGGTTTTTTCTGCTCAGCAGGGAAAGTATATAACACATAAATTGTTAACTCTGCAGCAAATCTTCAACTTGCAAACAGAAATCAATCATTCAGAAAAAAAAACAACAACAATGCAAGCATCTCACAGACAGTGAGGTGATATTAAATGATAATATTATCTAGAGATGTTTCCATTTGAGTATAAACATGTCTTGGGTTCATGGTAGCTCTGGGAAGCAGCTGGAAGAGAGTAAGGCATACTTGCTCCTCCTCAGTCCTGGTGTTTAAAGACTACCCTCACCACGACGGGTTTCATTGGATGGGGCTACTAATTATTTTGTAGTCAGAAAGTGCTCTATAAAAGGCATAAGAGAGTAATTCAATGCAGTTTCCTTTTATCTGCCTTGCCAATTGATGTCTATACAGAGCAAGCGGGGCTCCCCAAACACGTCAGTCTGTTTCAGATACACAAGATTAAGTAGCAAGTGACATTCAAGAGCAATCGGCCCACCCAGGAGGAGTGAAACCAGCGGAAAAGCTGTCAGATTCCGCCTTTTCTCCATTAATCTTGAAGCTTTTCAATGCTGCCAGGTCGCATCTCCATCAAACAAGCTGAGAAGAGTGTCGGGGCTATTTTCTTTCGTCTCACCCTCCCCTCCCCTCCCCATCGCCCCCCATTAACCCCTGCCGTGCCAGGTTCTGGTTTGGGAGCAGCTCTTGTGTTATCCCCAGTAGGTGGGGCAGCACGTAGAGCTGAATGGAGCCCAGTGTGGACCTTGCCTTAGCAGCAGGCCGACATATAGGTGGTTTGAGTAGAGGGCAGCAGCGATTTCTTCCAAGATGGGACTGTTTTGAATGCTTGTGCAAGAAGGAACGAAACAGCAGGTGTGTTTGTCTGCTATAGACAGAACACATAATGAGGTGCTCTCTCCCAGGTTGGTCTGGTTTGGGGGTGGGCTGTGTTTTCCATAATCTAGCTTAGAGGGGGGAGGCATTTGCCCTTTGCTTCATTTTGGCGTAAATTTTTGCCAGTTGTAGCTGAGCTGACTGCATCAGTCAAGATCCAGGATTTGACGATGGCACAGATATATATCTCATTCTTGTCCTGGGTAGTTCCAATAGTGTGTAGGACACATGGTTTAGCTATCACAGAGGAGGCGTTCAGGCTGGCGGCAACCTTCAGAAGTTGAATCATAGAAGCAGAGGGTGGCTGAGTGGCCGGAAAGTGGCACAGATTGTGAAGTGCACATGGCAGGGAGAAGTGATAGTACGTGTTGGAACTGGAGCCAAGTGACTGTGTTCCTGTGATACAAGGGGATGGGTCTGACTGAAAGGAAAGAGGCCTCTTTCCTTCAGTTCCCAGGGGATTTCATCCTGAGAATGATATTGGGGAGGGTGTGGTTTTGAGAGGGAGGAAATTATAGCCGAGGAGAAATCCAGCTCTGAGAAACTAAATCTATGAACATAAGAATGGCTGCAGCAGGTAAAGCCAACGATCCATCTAGGCTGCCTCTGACAGCAGATGTCTTGGGAAAGTTGTATGAAACATACAGACATCATGTTGTGATAGGTCCTTGGGTAGCCTTCTAGTTTGTAGTAACTTGTAGATAAGGAATTTCCCCATACTGAGGTGGCACCTTTCTCCCTTCACCTCCCTTTTTCTCCTGTAATAATATAGTTGTGGTGTTTACTTTTTCTCTATTCTTCTCACTCAAGAAATCTCTTATGTTCCTCTTTCTACAAGTGATATTTGAATTTTTTGACAATCACAGTCATAGGGACAGTGGATTTGTGTCTACCATGAACCAGAGAGTGAGAATTATGAAGGAAGTGTGCCCTGACACAATTCACATACCAGTAGGCCCTTCTTCATTTTCAAGCAGAGTCAAAGCCAACCACAAATGGTCAGAGGACGCAAAGTAAAATGATCTCAAGCTTCCAGCACCTGAGGTGACTGTTCTAGTCCCAAGGGTGGCTAACTACCAGGAGAGGGTGGGAATAGTCAATCTCCAGGAATGTTTCCTTGTGTCTTAACCTGGTAGACGTGCTCTGAGAGTGTCTTACCTTGCAGGTTAGAGAGGGGATAGTGATTCACCTGTGAGCTGTCCACCTCCCAAATAACTTCTGTTATTCTCTCTGTGTGCTGCTCCAGGGAAAAGGAAAGAAAAGGGAAAAGCTTCAGTTTGAAAGGCTGGTTTTTTTAAATGAATTTAAGAGAAGTGTTTTACTAATGCAATCTAGGTCACTCTCAATTCCTTCCTACTAGCTACTGTTATACCACATGTTTTTTATTTAAACATGCAGAAGCTGCATTATAAAATACATTCTTAGTTTCTACTGAAGTATGCTACTAGTGAATCTGTTTTAATATATATTAGGTTTCTTAAGCAATATTTGTAGATAACAGGCCTTCATAATTTTTCTAGAATGCTGCCTTTAATGGCTAGCTGTGTGTAGTTCATTCTGCTCCTGCTCACTATCAGTCTCCTGGCTGAGTAGGCCGGTGGCTGTAATTGGTCATTCTTCCCGTACAGTACAACACTGTCTGCATGGTAGTCCGTGTAAACTCAGTCAATTTTGTATTCAGACAGTGCAATCTCCAGCAAATAGGCTATTAACACATTTAATGGTTGTGACAGAAGCAGCAAGTTATTGGAAAAGCAGTTGTGTCATTATCAGATATGCATGCAGAAATAGTATGTGATATACAGAATAGTGGTGGAGGGGAGCAGCCTAAGGTGAGAAAAGGCAGAAAATGGATACCTAGAAAGTAATAACTGTATAGCACAGGAATACTGGGAGAAACTCCATCACTATGACTTTGTTCAGACTACACTGGCTAAAGGAAAAACATACTTCACAAAACAACCATAGACCCCTGTGCTGGCTGCGAGAGCCAAATGCCCCTGTTTAGTATGACAGCAAAAGTGAGATTTGTCATTCTAGGGAAAAAAGCAGACATGGAGAGCTCCATACACCTAAAAGCACCAACAAACTTAAGACCTTCTACTGGAAGGCTGAAGTCTTCCAGAGTGATGACCTGGTAAGTATAATTTCATCCATTAAAATAATGAATTTTAGGTAATGAAAATTTTGTATGTGAGAAGAGATAAAGACTTTAGTATGTAACCAGGTTTAATCTCTGTCTGATGGTTAGGGCTGGATAGCCTGTTGTGCATTGTGAACTGGTGTGTTGTGGTGTCGTTAGCAGGTGTGATCACATAGCCCTTAATGAACAATCGTCACATTAAAGGTGAGCCCTTTCCCCTCTGCCATTGCATTGAACGCACACACAGAAACATATGGATGTGCTGAGATAGTCACCCATGTACTTAGTGTTTACTATTCTTTGGATTGTACTCAGAAGCCAGAGCAGGAAAAAATAATGACATTATAGTGCTGGTGTAAGAGCTGAATAGACCACTTGAATAGGACACCCTTTCCCAATGCTCACAACTCACCCACGCACCTGGCATTCACCAAGCCCACACAGCCAGTATGTCCCACTCCTAATTTTACACAATGGCTAGGCATGAAGTTTTTCCATTATGTTCATCTATAATTCAATGACATTTATCTTTACTAACAACTACAGTAGCTGTCTGTTCTCCACAATGGATTACTGCCAGTATACAGAAACGAATGACCTTAAAATGTCTCCCTAAATATCTCTCTGCAGTTTCTTTTCCCATGCACAGTGCACAGACTCCTCCATACACCCCCCTTTCAAACTGCCTCCCCACCCCAGACCAAAAAATAAACTGGTATCAATTTCCTCGTAAAACAAAATTGTTCTCCCAACTTTCTCTTTGTCTCCATTTTCTACCTCTATCACTCATGTCTTTTCTCACTCTTTTTTTCTTCCTGTTGCTGTATCTATTTATTTCTTGTTTCGCCTGTCTGGGTCTGTGTTCCCAGTTAAGGATAACTGATCTGTTCTATAACCCTTATGGCATCTATACTCACACTATGCCATACCTTTCCATACTTATAACTACTTTTGTGCTTCTAATTGCTCTGGTCTTCTCCCATTTCCATTTCCATTCAGGCCTTCCATCATTTAAGCTCCAACGCCTTTCCTTTCAGTCATTTGAGTTGTATTTCTCCACGTCTTAATCTTTTTTTATAGACATAAGTTAAACACAGGGTTTGGGACATTTTGTTTGTGCCTTCTAGGCCATGCTAGGTAAGGCCACAAGACCTTCCTGACTCGCAGCCTCAGTGGTACTTCTGGGTAACTCTATGGGATCACAGCATATAATTAATTTTGGAACCAAGTTTCTCTCCAAATTTCCATGCAAAACCTTGTCTTAAAAAAAAGGCCCCTGACATCTTCACCTAAGTGTTAGTGCTCAGATGCGATTACTGTCTTTGAAATAGCTCCCTTCCCTCAAGTGTAATATGTTCCATTTCCACCAGTTTATCTTCCTGGATAAGGCTCAGTGTTGCATAATGAAAAACAACTAGAAATTCCAAAGGTCATGAAAAAAGTTCATTACATTCCTGCCTCTGTTTAACTTTCTTCCTCCCCTGCTTCACTTCCTTCTTCTTTAATCTTTCTGTTTACAGCACAGTTCAGACATGCGTAGGTTAAAAAAAAAAAAAAAAGAAAATTAATCTAAAACTACAATCTGTGAACAAAAATATGTTGCTTTTACCTAAACAGTCTTTTGAAACATCCACCATTTCTTGCAGAAGCACAAAATTGGCCTGGAAAGAACTAGATTACTACTTTATTCTCTGTTTTCTTCCAGTATTCCTAAAAGAAATTCCAATCCTCAGTCTTCACTGAAGTTTCAGAAATGTGTTTTCCTGATAAGGTGAAATTATTATCTAATGTGTATGACTAAAATAACTGATGTTCTAATCAGTCCTTGGACCAGACCCACTCACAGATAAATATAAGTGAACATAATGATAAGTTTAACATCTAATCTAGCTATTTATTAAATTCAACAATGTTTCTCTCATCATTATCAGGAAAACATAAGTAAACTTTTGGCAGAAGAAAATATTTAGGAACACCGTGACACCAATAATACTTATTTCAATTGTGATCATAATGTTCTTGCAATGATTCTTAGGGCAACATGTTCCAAGACAGTTTAATTTTTTGTGGAAAAGCTCAAAGGAAGTTTGATTCCTGACTTTCATGCACATACAATATAAAGAAAGGGGACCTGAATGCACTTTACGATCTCAAAGTCAAACAGAAAAATGAAAGTCATGAGTCTGCCTAAGCAAGTAATAAAATTATTCAGGTGCTGTGTGTTTCTCTGAAAAGCTCACCTATAATGCTTAAAGGTCGAAAAAAGCTAGGATATTTTTTTGTCTGTGTAGCATAAAGTAACGTACTAAATAACTACTCTAGAGGAGCTTTTCCGTCTGCTTGGGTAGTAAGTCAGAGAGGAACTCTGGGAAAGTAAGTGTAATTTTGCTGGAAAAACCCTAGGTTTTTACAAACAGATTCAGCATTTTGAAGTATTACTACTAGACCATTTTGGTCTGCAGTGAGCATTTTTGGGGAGGGAGAAGTAGGGTAGGGTGGTTTATTTTATCTTTATGAACCTTATGGCCCTCTTGTGATTCACATAGATGCTTATGAAGTCAATTAAGACTGTTGTTTCAAAGTCAGGAAAACAAGCAGCCAAAAGAGGTAAGAAAGTGTATTAGAATGTCTAATAGACTTCTAAATCTCTCCAACCATATACTTAGCTGGACCTTAACATCCCTTTATTATCAGATTTAAAAAATATTTGATTTTTTCATAAACTATCTTATTCTATGTGCTGTTTGGAATTCTTAGCTCTACTTCTTGGTAGTAATTTTCATTTGTTTTAGTTATTATTTTTTAGAGCTTTTGAAATAGTCTTTCTTAGCCAATATAGAAATGGTTACTCTTTCTGTTATTCCACTATAACAGTGATGCAAACAGGAACTGTCAACTACAGACTGTACAAAAACCAGCAGAGTCTGGCAGCTGTCTAACACTGAGAGACAAAACTGAAGTCTGGGTTTGAAAATGGATGTTTCCATATAGGTATCATTCACCACTTTGTTTTATGTTTACATTTCTAACCCCTCCTCCCCTCCCAGTTCTAAAAGAGAGCTCGTGCAAAGTAATAAAAGAAAGACAACTCAAAGCTACAGCCTCCAGGGTTTCAGAGCAACTGCTATATATTGCATTACAGGATCCAGCAGCTACGACAAAACCTCAATTTTCATGTTGGGTGTATTTTCTAATAGAAGAGTATATTGACATTACTCTCTTGGTAAAGTGGAATTCTCCATGTCACTCTATAGTGGGGACATGTGATGTGTTCAAGAATCCACACAGGACTCAAATTCCACACACGTAGCAAAAGTTTCAATGACCGACTTAGAAATCGTAACTTATCTACAGTACAGCAGTAACATAGTAATATAGTAGCTAAAAAGATAGACCTGAATTATATGTCACTTTTTTTTCCAGAGCATGACAAAGAAATGTGCCTCTCCTCTCCCAAAGGTACTTTGTGTTCTGGGCATTGTCCTTATTCCTCATCAGTACATGTGCCTGCTTTAATTGTTACTTGTGTGCAATCAGTACAAGGAATATGAGAATTGGTGGTGAATTTTTTAGCAGCAGGTTGATTCACTTCTGAGAAAGTGGATTTTAATACCAGAAACTGTGACAAGATCTTCCTTGTAATGGTGCTGTGCAGTGGCAAGGTGTTCAACAGGAAATTTTATAGTACACATGCGAGATAGAGAGTGTGTGTGTACGTATGGGAGGCAATGGAGGTTCTACAGAACAATACTGTACAAAACAAGAATAGTCTAGATTAATCATTATATAGATAATATTATGAGGATGAGAATAATTTGTTGTTACACATTGGAATCTAGGAAAAATGTCCATTACCTTGTAAATCCTTTTTACGTGCGGTGCAGGTTGCTGCATGCTCATCTCTGTAAGCTTTGGGACAGCCACTGAAATCCCCATAGAGGGCTATGGCACAGGTGCACCAAGGCACAACAACTGGCTAAAACATTTACACCTTAAAAATAATGTCTACGGAAACGTGTTACATGTTGCCTCAGTTCTTGCAGACCTCTGTCATGTTGCACTCTCCCCATTAAGACATAGCAACAAAGATTTAGCAAGGTTTATAAAGATCTGGTGGGAATGGACCTCGCTGTCCCCCGGGTGAGAAGCACCCTTGGTTCTGTGTTACTACAGACAGTTGATGAATTCTTCCTCTTGGTGGGAATGATCTTTGCCACTGACCTTTTTTCGATCTTGTGCACTGGTCAGGTACTTTACAACAATAATGCTGACAGGCATGTAGATTCTTTTGCATTAAGAACTAAACACTATCAGGTTCATCTTTGCCTGATTAGTTTAAGATCACTCCATCTGCCATGAGCTTCTGCCATGCCTCGGCAGAAAGGCATCAGATACACCTGGCAATAAAAGACATCAAGTGGAAAAGAACACGAGGGACAGGCAGTGCTCAGCTGAGTTAACATCCCTTTTTTTTTTAAGGATGTTGTTTCAGGATTGGCTTATTTTTCTAAACTTGCTATAAAGCATTTAAATCTAGATCTAATTTGAGACACAACATTCACTGTGATAAGACAATTCAGGCAGTGAAGTCATGGAGTGAGATCCTTACCCGCTTAACTTGCTGGATTGAAAGGATGTTCCTTGCTCCCTGCCATGGAGAAGGCACTCCCAGAGTGTGTTTCTTATTACAGTGTTGTTCTATTTCTTCTGGTCTGGGGCTTCCTGAGAAGTTATCATGGCTTACAGTACCAGCAACATTTTTAACCACGTATGAAATGCATAGAGGGAAGAAATGCTTGCTGGTGCACAGTTTTGAGAGGCGATGCTGTCTTGGCAGCTTAGGCCAGACGCTTTCTGGGCAGGTGGTGTAAGAGCAACAGGATACATTGTGATGACTACACTTGCTCCTACTAGTCCACCCATTCTGGATGCTCTTCAAGATACCACATTCAAAAACACAGCAGCAACTTCATCATTCAACAACGAACAGCCAGTCACCGCCTGTTTTGGTGATTTCATCACTTTGTCTCACTTCTGGAATCCTCCAGCTTGCTCTTAATGCCAATGGTGGCTTTGGCAAAGCCTTGAAAGTTTAGCTTACACAGTATATTATATTCTTATCTTTTTATTTCCACCATTTGCATGCTACTATTTTATATGACAGTCTGGGGTTGTCACTTCTGACAACTCAGAATATTAATCTCCCTCCAACAGCTCTTCCTGTGCAAGGACCAGTAGTTTCCTCTTCACTTGAACACCTGAAGAAACAGCATATTGTGGCAAAAAATAGCCACTGCGTTTCAGTTTTTAAAAAAATATAATAGATTTATGTGTGTATATAGTTCACCATGCATTTTGTTTTCATTGCTTTTCAAAGTGTTCGGTGTCAGTATCACGAAACAAATTCTACTACCTTGCATCTGTCATAAGCAACCACTTAATTTCTTGACACAATTTTTTGGAAACATCGGCACACAAAACAAAAGTGTTTCTAATACCATCTGATTGATTGGTAGTTTCCAAAACCATTTTGATGCCAGTACAGAATGAAACTTGTGGCTATAGCCAAGTTTCAGCTCTTCACACACTTCCTCCTCCCCTTCCCTTATCCAAGCTAGAATATGTATATATGTATATCTCATCTGGCATCTCCCTCTGTAAAACACTATCTCTAGTCATTACACTTAAACGTATTTAAAGCACTTGTTCCCGAAAGCTGTTTTAGTAAAGTCCAATTAAAATAGCTATCTGCTACACAGTAACCTATTCAGTATACCAACGCTGTCAGTTTTTGAGAACCAGCAAGTTCAAAGGATAAATTTTGCCACAGAAGTCTGGAATGTCAAGTTAAAGCTCATATTCTGTTTGGCAGCCTGACAAAAATGAACTTTGTTTGGATTCGGATGAAAATTTGATTAAAATTGACTTTGCTTTCATTCTTTGCTTCTTTTAGAAGAAACTGCTGTTGTTACTGTTATGGAGGAAGCTAAAGTCTTGATACACTGGAAACAGGCAATTTGATGATTTAATTGAGTTGTTAATATTAATTTAATCCAAACCTATAAATTTAGTTATGGTGTTCTTTTTAGCTCTAAGGTTAAGTTATAGTTGATTTAGCTGTATGATTAAGGGAATATGCTTTCAATGAAAGTTTACACTTTTTATAACAAACACTTCTTTCTTCAGTCTTTAAACAAGGAACAGAATAGTAAAGCTATCAAAGGAATATCTTAGCACGTTGCCTTTCCTAAACAATTTGGGCTTAGCAAATCAGCATTTGTTTCAACAGTTTCAATCCTGATATACATTGACCACTGTCACATTGCAGTCTGCAGTCTTGATGAATAACTTCCCTTTCTCCTTCATCTATCTTGTTTGTCACTACACACAAATAATCATCAGATTAGCAAGCTGTGTTGCAAATGGAAGATAAATACTAGTAGTCCAATCACCACTGTGGGCGCTGTCGTACTAGTAAGAAAACAACTCCCATTTGTTATTTGTTGACTGTATTCAGCTGACTTTTCTCTTGTTGTGTGGAAGTTTATACAACAAAATTTGTAGAGAGAGGTGATAACATTTTTAGGCCAACTGATAATAGAATTTGCATCAAAAAACTACCAAATCAATAAAGAAAGTGAAAATGGAGATCTATCCTCAGTAGTTTTCATGCTTTAAATTTCTCTTCGTTTTAAGATAAATTCCTCATTTTTGTATTTAGTCTAATCTAGGTCCGTGGAAATATCTCCCATACTGAAATAAACTTCCTAAAACCAACGTATTTCAGTGCCATCAGAAGGCAGTTAAAAATTACTGGCTTAATCAATTCCATGTTTGGTTGCAACTTATTAACGAGTTAGAAGTTATTTCCTTGAAAACAACAACAAAAATCAGAACAGTAATTTCTTTTTCCCTTTTCTGAAAGTTTTCAGTGTCTCCGTTTGATAGGTTGACCAGACAGGTATTCCAGGCTCCTTACAACTCAAGTTCAGAATCTGATTTGTAAGTCATTGCCAACGTTCAGACATTTCCTAATTCTGAGAAAATTCTTAGGCTGTGATGTTTCACATTTACATTATCAAATGCTGGTTTGGGTTAACTGCACTGTGCGGCACAAACACATTTCTTCCATCTCTGGAGCATCTTCAACACACTTGAAGTCTTACAGAGATCAGCCAGGGGCTCTTGATGTAATAGCAGCCAAGAGGGATACACCAGTGAAATATCTTAAAGGAAGTAAGGGATGTTCCTCTGGAAGGTGACATGGCTGACAGCCCAGCTGAAGTGCCTCTACACCAATTCATGCGCATGGGCAACAAACAGGAGGAGCTGGAAGCCACCATGCTGCTAGAAAGCTATGACCTGGTTGCCATTACTGAAACATGGTGGGACAAACCCATGACTGGAATGCAGCTATTGATGGCTACAGGCTCTTCAGAAGGGACAGGTGCGGAAGGAGAGTTGGAGGCATTGCCCTTTACACCAAGAAATATATAGAGCGTGAAGAACTGTCTCTGAGGAATAGCCATGAGCAGGTTGAAAGCCTATGGGTAAGAATTAGAGACCAAGGCAACAACAGGAACCTTGTGGTTGGTGTCTACTACAGGCTGCCTGATCAAGAGGAGCCTATTGATGAAGCCTTCTTACTTCAGCTACAAAAGGCATCGCACTGACAGGCTCTCGTCCTGCTGGGGGACTTCAACCACCCCGACATCTGCTGGAAAAGTAGCATGGTGAGCTGTAGGCAATCCAGGAGACTCCTGGAGTGCACTGAGGATAACTTCTTAAACTAGTTAATACGCAGCCCTGCCAGAGCAGGGCCTGTTATGATAAGACAAAGAGTAACAGTTTTAGACTAAAAGAGGGTAGATTTAGACAAGACATCACAGAATCACAGAATCATCAGAGTTGGAAGGGACCTCTAGAGATCATCTAGCCCAACTCCCCTGCTAAAGCAGGATTGCCCAGAGCACATTACTCAGGACTGCATCCAGGCGGGGCTTGAAAATCTCCAGAGAAGGGGACTCCACAGCCTCCCTGGGCAGCCTGTGCCAGTGCTGTGGCACCTGAACCGTAAAGAAGTTTTTCTGTGTATTTGAACGGAACTTCCTGTGTACTAACTTGTGCCCATTACCCCTCGTCCTGTCACTGGGAACCACTGAAAAGAGCCTGGCTCCATCCTCCTTCAACCCACCCTTTAGATACTTGTACGCCATAATAAGGTCTCCCCTCAGCCTTCTCTTCTCCAGGCTAAAGAGTCCCAGCTCTCTCAGCCTTTCCTCATAAGGGAGATGCTCCAAGCCCTTAATCATCTTAGTTGTCCTTCGCTGGACTCGCTCCAGCAGTTCCCTGTCCCTCTTGAACTGGGGAGCCCAGAACTGGACACAGTATTCCAGTTGTGGCCTCACCAGTGCAGAGTAGATAGGGAGAATGACCTCCCTCAACCTACTGGCCACACTCTTCCCTATGCAGCCCAGGATTCCATTGGCCTTTTTGGCACCAAGGGCACATTGCTGGGCCATGGATAATTTACTGTCTACATAAGGAAGAAACTTTTTACAATGAGGGTGGTGAGACAGCCACAGGTTGCCCAGAGATGTGGTAGATGCCCCATCCTTGGAAACATTCAAGGTCAGGTTGACAGGGTTTCTGCGCAACCTGATCTAGTTGAAGATGCCTCTGCTCATTGCAGGGGAGGTTGGACTAAATGACCTTTAAAGGTCCCTTCCACTCAAACTGTTCTATGATTCTACGATCACAAGCTCTAATGACAACAAACCAATTTCTATTCCCATTCTGAATAATGTTTTGGCTTTGCATTGGGCATAATTTATGGATGAAAGGAAACTGGCTGAATAGAAAACTTCACGTAAGCCTTCTCTTTTGTCTTCATGCTGAAATGTACTTTGAGTATAGGAAGAGGCTCATTCTTTATGTATGGCCCTGCAAAAAAAAATGTTTTATAGATACATTTATCTTCTAACAGTGCCTGGAGACAAAGCTACAGAGAAACTCTCGTCAAAAGAAAAAATGCCTGTGGCTAAAATTGTGTATGCTCAACTTGGCGGTGTTTGTCTTGCTGTCTAGTAGACTAGCTGGTCTTAATAATATTGAAGACAGCTATACTCTGATATGAGATTATTACTGCTCTGAAAGTGAACAGCATCCAAAGTTCTTACCACTTATTTTACAAAAAGAATAATTTAACACAGCAATGGCTACCGAAATGATTTGGGAAATGCCAAGCCATTGGCATTACAGAAGATTAAAGAGTCTGATGTGTTTAGTTTAGTAACCACAAGCTAAAAAGGAATCTGGTTAGGTATTTTAATTTAGAAAGCACTTACCAGAGAGGGAATATTGGCTAAATAAGTGGAAAGGTGTATGAATTAGTTATAAATAAAACTAGTCTGGAAATTAAAAAAAAAGACGGTATTTCAGAGATAAGCCATTCTGGACTGGTCTTTGAAATGCAATAGAGACCACAAGGAATACAGTGCTTCATGCCAGCAACTCACAAGTGTGTAAGTGGGATTTGATGACAGGATAGAAGCAATCCTGCTGTTGAAAATTAAAACTTGTGATTAGTATCTTTGGGTGGTTAACTTCTTGTATCTGTAACAGAGGCTTGAAAGGAGACTGCATTTCCATATATCTTTCTTGCACCATATTTTAAATACTTTAATCCTGCCAGCTGTTTGCCTGCAGGGGCCAGAGAGATTTACATTTGCCCTCGGTGCATAATTTGGCTTCTGGAGAATGAAGGTAGGCAGGGTTACTTTCTTTTGAAGCGTTAGACAACGGCCACAGAAAGTGATGGGATATTGAGGCAGAATTTGCTGGTATTTGTGTGGTATTGAAAGAAAACTTTCCTGCCTCTGCTCAGTTGTTTAGGTAGGAAGACCTTGATTGTCAGGTTTGGAGTCACGTGGATTCCTTTTCCCAAACTCAGTGTGTTGACAGAGTCTGCTAACAGACTTTTCTGTTTTCTGCCATTCTACGTGGTGTGAGGCGGTGCTTACTTTCTAGGATCCCCTAGGCTTTTCTCTTCACAAATGCTCTACTACTGCTAAGAACATGGTTGGGACATCGGTGATACGTTTAATTTTTCCTATTTTACTCTTGCACGTTATCCTCTGTGATGCTTTTTTTTGTCTTTATACTGAATAATTGGGGTTAGTTATAGAGTGACAGAAACTTTTATACAAGGTTTTGAGATTTCATGGGTTAAGTGCATGGTTGCATACTTAGGGCAGTCAGACCAGATATTTTTGTAGACAGCTGTGGAGTATCTATTCATGATTGGCTGTGATTGATTCCAGGTCCCTCTAAAGACCTATGTTTCTTAGTATTTAAGTTCACCAAATAGTTGTTGAATGTCTGCAACTGTGACTAGTTGAAATATATTTGAGGCCCTAAGGAAACATAACATAGAGAACTGCTCCATATGTCCTGAACATACTGAGAACATGCAGCTTACAGTGGAGATGTGATTTTTTTTTTTTTTTTTTAATGTAGGCACTCCTGTGATCTTGTAGTAAAATCTGCTAGGCTCTATTTCACTGGTTTGTCAGCTAGAAGAGTAAGTTCTAGCGTCTGGGGATGCAGGAATATAATAGTCACTTCACCTAGGTTTCCATTCTGACTCCATCATGTAGGCAGCTTGGCAACATAGCAGGATTTGGTCTTTGGATAGTGATGCTGAAGATGTGATGTTAGTCCCAGCCTTCTATGCCAGACGGCATAAAAAACATCACTGCAACTTACCTATCAGTAATTTCTGGTATCATTCCAAAAGCAGCGTAAAAGACTGGACAACCTACATGTCCTGGTTTGTGGTAAAACAGGACCGATTTTGTTCAGTAACTTCGCTTCTTAGCTGGGCCTCTTCTAACTGCTGAAATTAACTGCATATTGTGCAGACAGTATTCACTCTCAGAGTGATAAGACCAATTGTTTATAGCTGATGCCCAGGCATGGGATGCAGAGAGGCTCTTGCTTAGACTTATTGCCATAACCCCCAAGGACAACCGACTTTGTTATTTGCCCCGTTGGAGGGTCAGAAGTGGAAAAGCATAGTGGGGTCCCACCTGCGGGGAGGAGCGGACAGGACAGGTGACCCAAAACTGACCAACAGGGTATTCCATCCCATCTGCCTCACGCTCAGTATAAAAGTTGAGGGATCAAAGGGTCAGCGCTTCTTCCTTCTGACGTCTGAGGAGGACTCTGTTCATCTGCCTGTGATCCTGAATCCAGATCCGGAATCCAGTTCCCGTCTGTCACTGAGTCCAGCCTGGGACTGCCCCAGTGCCAGCCGGTGTCGTGATTGTCATCTCGGGAGCTTGATATGGTTTTGTATATATTTTTCATTATTTCTTTTTATTTTATTATTAATATTTCATTAAAGTAGTTTAGTTCCTTCTAAACTCATAAGTCTCTTTTTCCTCCTCTGCCTCTCTCTTTGAAAAGGGGTAGAGGGGAGCATCTGTCGGTTCCATCTGGGGTCCCCCAGGTCCCCAGTAGTGGATTTTGGCCTAAACCACGACACTACAGTAGGGACCTCGCTCAGCTTTGTAAGACGTCACTCGCCACCTCCTATCCTCAGTCTTGACACTTAGAGACTATGGGCCACTTCGTTTGTTGCTTCCAGACATAAAAAGTTAACCTCGAGTTCTACAAGCAGATTTATGACGAGTGAGCTATTTTTTGGAGGAAGAACAGTAACTCCTACTAACCCAGCTCATTCTATGCGTTCATCTCTACCTTGATGGTGCTGCCATGCATACAGCAACAAGAAACCCCATTCTTCCTAGAACATAAGAAATTCAAGATAGGGCTAAAAGTGCTTTTCCAATGTATTATCAATTCTCTGTTCAACATACTGACTGACCAGAACAGACCTGTTATTCAAGAAAGGTGCTGGAGCTAATATGATATCCATTCACTGAGCAGAATGGTGAAGATCCCTTAAAAGAATCTAGGTATCCTTATTTGTTATTGAGTGAGTAGCATCTATTTGGAATTACAGCTCAGCTGTGGTTAAAATGGGATGGGATGTAGAGGGAATATGCAATGCTGCTTAACAGTATGCAGACATCAAACCAGTTGGATGCCCTTAGGGAAACATTTGAAAATTAACTTATTTGATTAAGCAGCATCTCAATCTTTATTTAGCTAGATGGTAAGCACCTCTTCCTATCACTGGATTAGCATTTGCAAGGTACCAACAGTGAAATACATAAACACTTACTCAAAGGAGACCAAACACTTGCTTCTCCTACGGTTGCTGGTTTATAAAATCTATTTGTGCAATAAATCTTCACCCGTTGTACCTATGCCATACATGCACAGTCAGAATACTTAATGCAGAGCTGTTAGATAGTTTTCAGTGAAGTCCCAGATATTTCCTTCACTTATAAATCTGTTAAAAGCTTTATAATAGCAGAGTACTGAATACAGGTATACAATACAATGAACAGTTAATTTGTGGAAATAATTCAAAGGAGAGAGAAAAGGTATGTATTTTACTCTTGGACATGACTTCAGTGGCAGGAGGTAATTGCTTAGTGTCTGACTGAAGATTAAAGTATCACTTTATCAAAATAAGCATACAACCCAGACTTGTCCCGCAGGGAGCAGTGTTTCATAAATGCCTAAACAGGTGGCATAGTGCATACTCCAAAGATGGGAATATTTCCAAAAGAAGTTGCAGAAGCTTTTATGGAGTAAATCTTTATCTGACTGGGGAGAAGGTTCTCATTTAGCTATCTGTTAACGTAGAGTATTTGAGTTAGCAATCCATATGGATTCATTTCGGGAGAAAATCTGCAGGACTCCTTGCAAAACGGCTTGTCCTTTTACTCTTTCAACAAAGCCGGTCACCTCAGTCAGGTTGTGAACATTTTGGTAAGATGCAAATCGTTGAAAACTGTTCTAACATATACAGTATATGAAGACTCTTTTTAATAATAGTTAAGTGATTGACATGGAAAGCTACAAATATTTTAAGGAGAAATTTTGCTTGGGGATTAAGGTCAGGTGGACTTCTATCAGTTCTCAAGAAGCAGAATTAAAATGTTCATAAAAGGTCCTATATTCACACAAAGATAATTTAAGAAACAAAATTAATGAGTCAAAAAACAGTCCCCATTCATTTCACCTATGATGCTAGAAAGGAAGGGATCATTAACTGCAGAGCAAACACACAGCATTTTTTTTGAGACTATAACAAACTGGATGGATTACTGTTAAGTTAAGTACAAAGAAACCCTCATACTTGATCAGACTCCCCAGGTCTCAGGGAAACAGGATGAGAGCTTATCTGGATCAACATAAGATTGCCTTTTTTTTTTTTTTTTTTTTTTTTTTTTTACCAGCATCACTGCAGGTGAAGGTTGTGAGAACAGCCTTATAAATACTGTAATAGGATCCTTCCACCAGACATGCCAGAATGTTTTAGTTTCTGAACCAGGATTCCAGGCCAGAAATTCTTGCATATAACAAAGGCAAAGCCTGGCTTGAAGAGAAATGGAAGAGCCTAGTGGCACATGATTAAGTATTCTCAGATTCAGGCTTACTACTGCCCTGGGTTTTCTCTAAAATTGAAGTGAGTTTTACTGATTCCTGTTGATGCTATGAAATCCAAAGTTTGCAAATTCTATTCTGCAAGATGGCATTAGAAATTCTATTTCTTTTTCATTCTAAGCCGAAATTTGGCAAAGATTTGAGAGGCAGCATATTCTGTCTGTGATCTGGCAAAGAAGATACCCTAAATTAACTAGAAGTGGGTGGAGAAATATTATCCCCGAGGATCTTGACTGGAAATAAAACCTGGAGCTTTTGAAGTTCCTTGCAAAGAAAAATAGAAAAGAGCAACAGAGAAATAAACTACAGCAAAGAACAGTCACAGTAGCTACCTAGGAGACATAAGATCCAGACTGAATTTCTGGCTGCAAATCAGGCGTTAGGACCTAGGTCATTCACACACGAGACAAGCACCCTAACAGTATCCAGAGTCCTGGCTTCAGTCAATTCTTTGGAGCGGTCCTATTTTGTGCAGATAACTGGGTATTAGCCAGATCAGCAAAAAGGAGAGGAATTCCTCAGCCTAACAGTTAGGGAATTCACCTGGGATGTAGCAGCAGCAGGTGCCAGTCCCTCGACTTCGCCTTCCTAGACATTGTAATTTCCTGCTATTGGCTACTCTCATGCCAGTTTGGTGGTTTTTGATCTGAAGTTACGGCTGGCTGCAAAGTATTTCAAAACTAACGTTTACTTAAGCCAGAATTTTCCCACAAATCACAATGATTTCAACAACTCAAGATTTCCCAATATTACTTAATTTTCTACAGAATATTTCCACGCTGCCAAGATTCAGAGAACTTATGTTGTGGACAACTCAAACAGCAGGACTGCAACAGGTTAAAAAAAGTCAAAATGAAGCCTAAAAATAAAACCTTTTTGAGGTAGCCTAGTACTAGATTAATGATATGCCACAGAGAAAAAGAGTTAAGCACCTAGACATGACTAGCAATTCTGATCACAGATGAGACAGTTGGCTACACGCTGCCATTTTATGCCCTCAAGAGACAGTGGAGGTCATTTAAGTACACAAATGTGGGATGCTGAGCCTACTGGCCAAAAAAAAAGAAATTCCAAACTCCAGAAAATGTAGCACCAGGATACATAACCACATCACTCAAAGACTGACTGTGAATCTTTAAGGCAATGCCTATGGAAAAGAATAAAAGGCCCAACAGGCGCCAGTAAGAACTGGATTTTTGTTTCTGTGACACCATTTGTTTTCTATTATGAATATTTGCGTTTTAGGTTAACATTCCTCTGAGATAAGACCTCATACCTGATAACATTCATCCCCAGGCCAGGCCATGGATCTCTGTCCCTGGCACCATACAACTATTTCTGTCTGGAATCCAAAATGCTCACAAGAACCACATCACTTTGTGTTTAAGATTTTTTTTGTATAGTGACTTGGTCAGAAAAAATTGTCAGGGAAAAGAAAAATGAATCGTGATCCTGGAAAAAGACCCTGAGCACGTATGAAAGACCATATGGTAACGATCAAAGCTGAGGAAAAACAAAAAGCTGCCTTCCACCTGCAAAACAGAATTGTCTGAAGATAGTGAAATGGGAATGCTTTGAAGATAAGCCATCATGTAGTGTGGGAAAAGGCGGCAAGAAGCGAAACCTGGTATTGAGGCAATTTCCTAAGGTGCACTCTGTGATTGGTGAGTGGGGGAGCCAGGTGCTGATTATTTTCTACCCTGTTCTAACATGTAAAAGTCAGCAGAAGAAGTGCTAATTGCATTTGTTACCTGCTTTTCCTCATAACCTGCCTTCCAGTGGATAGAAAGCAGGCAGGGGAGGAACTGAAAATGATCTCAGCTCGCTCTTTCAAAATACTTCAGGTAGTAAGTCATCTGCCCTTCCTGAAATGGGATTCCTATGTTGTCTTTCATGGTCTTCTCCTGGCTCTCTTCAGGAAGATAAAGGCTTAAGTTCAAACATGGGCTCTGCAATTTCTCTCTCCTGTGCTTCTTAATCAATCTGAAATCCGAAGGTAGGCACTGATGGGAAGTGAGGACACTGTTTTTGAGGTCACATCAAGAGAAGTGAGTATACCTAACTCTCTCCACTCCTCTATTGCACTCACTGGTAGCATCTATGCCTCCTTCAGAAAGCATATGGAATCTTGAGACATAGGCAGTACTTCAATACTGTACCAAATGATTAGTCTGGGGGGAAAAAAAAAAAAACAAGTAAAAATGGCATTTCATTCTTTGTGGCAGAGGTGGATGCTTCAGCCACCACTTTTAAAGGAGGCAGAAAAAAAACCCTGAAGGAACTTGAGATAATAGCACAAAATAAAAATATGCGTGTAATTCAATCTTAAGCTGTACAAAGCAAGGAGATTCAGATATGGAAATATAAACTCAACAGTTTACACATCCCTCAGATGATATTTTACTCATCAGAAATTAATTTTCTCTCAGAAGGGTGGTATTGGTGACTGAACTTCAGGTGTTTACAGTGGAGACGGCAGTAGCTTAACTAGTCTCTGTTTGTAGTCATATAGGTGGTTGTAAGAACATGAAGGTGGTTATAGTGGCTCCATCTAGCTCAGGTCCTGTTTCTGATAGGGAGCGAACGTAAATAGCTCTGTAGCTCTGCAGGGATGCCTGCTGTGTATTCTCACAGCCTCCAGCCATTTGTGTGTTAGGGACTTCTATGCTGGAAGTGGCTTCTATATGTTTAATAACCCTTAACGATATTTTTTTTCCCCCAATAACTTGTTTAGCATCTCTTCTGAGAGATGAACGTTTAGCATTCACATCACACCCACGGCAACAGACAAAAAGCTACTTCTAAAGCTCAGCACATCTCACCTCTTCAGATTTCTACACTAGCTAAAGGTAACAAAATCCACCAGCTACTATAGGAATCCAGTTTAAGTGTGGATATCCACACTGTGGACAGTTCTCACATTACCTCACTTTAAAGCAGAGACTGGCATTTGCAGTTTTACACCAAGTTACAGCGATGGGCTGCAGCAAAGTTGTTTCCAATCTACTGTTATTTTTAAAATTTGGATTATATTCACAGCAGCAGGCTTTGCTTTTTTTTTATAACCTAGTTATTTAAAGTGATCTTGTTTAAATCATTTTACTTACATAGTTATTACATTTGCACAAGTGCAGTGCATGGAATCTAGTTACTGCACATTCTCAGTGCTGTGGTTCAGTACTCCCTGTTGAGGCAAACATACCCTTTGCTCCCAAGTTCTGTTTTATATATAGCTGCAAAGAGCAGTTGCAAACTAAGGATCGTGAAAGTGGAAATTAAAAGAAAGCTTATTTAGTTAAGTAGTAAAATATTCAGTAGTTTCTTTTACAGTGTCTCAGTGAAACTTCTTTGTTATAAATGAGATTTTATGTCTGTTCTAGTTATTATTTCATTTCTGAGCAGCTTTGTAATTTTGACAAAACATCTATTTGGCAACAACATCAAATCATATGTAAACTGAAATAGCGAAACATCCAAGAACTGATCAGAAAAGGTGCTGTAATAAGCAGAGAATTTATTAGGCACTGCTTGTAATAACCAGTATGTCCTGGTTTTAAATTTACAGTATTTCTCAGTTTGATATTTTACTTCCCTCAGCTGGTTAAGACAGAGGGCACCAATGAGAAGCTTACATTTGATAAGAAAAATCACCTCTGATCACTGACTGCAACTTTACATACATATTCCTGTAACAGACAACCAAGGCATGCTAAAAGACAACTGCTTTACTTGATAGACGTGCTAAGAATTTTCTCATCTTCTCTACCTAATACAGAGAAATTAAAATATCTTCCAGTATTTATAGGCCCAATACCAGAATAAGCAGTTTTCTTCACTTCTTCCGACTCAGCGATACCTTTTAAAGAATAATTGTATTTATTTATCAAGTCAAGCCATTGTTTTACCAGGATGTTTTAGGACGGTGAACTGTACCTATAACATGAAAATACTTAACCTTAATTTGAATATTTCTGCAATCGTAGACAGTAATTTTCTATCTGTGGAGTTTAGCCACGCATAGGCATCTGAGTATGATAAGCTGTTGTAATAAATCTCATGATCACTGAAGATCATGATAGTCAATAGTAAATCTCCATCAGCTTCAAAGTGGAAATTGATTGAGGTCACTTCTTCACTCTAAAGAATCCATTTAATTAATCACAAACCACTGACAAACACAGTAGCCTGAAATGTCTGAACGACATTGTGGCAAATACTACTAAGAACAGCCATTCTGTGCCAGATCAGTATATCCAGCTGAACAAACTCAGCTTTGGCAGTGGCTAATAGTGACTGCCAAAGAAAGAACATAAGAACAGTGCTACTCCAAGGATACCCTTTCCCAGCTGTCCCACCCTTCAGGTCAGGGCTTTTTCTCAACAGGATACTATTTTATGTTTAATGCAAACTTTCATTGCGTGCATTTCTTGTGCTGAATTTGAGCTACTGTAAAGTTAGTTTTGGTAGTCAAAAAGTTGCCAATGAATTTCAAAATCTGCAATGTGAAAATACACTTGTTTATTTTTAAGCTGTATCCTCATGAGTTTGTTCATCTGCCTCTGTACGAAAAACACTGAATAATCATACACTATTCCCTGCACCACTTGTAATTTTAGAGGCCGCTACCGTACTCACCCTCAGCTCTCTCTCCTGTAGACCGAAGAACTAATTCCACCCTAAAGATCTGCTCCTCAAGCAAAATATTCTCATGTCTTTAAGTATGCTGTTGCCTCTCGGTAACTTGATAGGAGACCTTTTTGAAAGCTGTCTGTAAATCCAAATGGACTACTTGAATCGCCGTATCTCCATATTCACCAACTCCTCTGAAGAACACGAAAACGGAATTATGTCTAAAATAGCCAAACTGATGCATCATTTTATATCATGTCTGTTCACAGCACTATTTATAGAGACCTTTTTTGGGGGGGAAAAAAACAATCAAAAACCCAATACACCAAAACCCCAGACTTGTCACTTTTTATTCAGGTAGAAAGTTTTAGGCAAAATGTTTAAGCCATAGATAACAGTTACACAGTTTCAAATTTGAATTCCTTCAAGAGTCTCACAAGACTACTGTCTGACCTTTGTACTTATTCTAATAAACTTGCCCCAAAATGTTTTCATTCACATTTTCTATGCAGGAAGGGTTCAAGAGACAGACCTTTCCACCTTCCCTCATGATGAACACTGATGTGAACAATCACTACTTTAAAACCAACTGAAATCCACATTTTAATACCATTTCAAAATAATTTGCCTTTTTTTGTTAAGTTGCTGGAGGCACGTGTATTTTGGAAATCTTGTGATGCTGGTGATATAGTCCAGCATTAATTAAGTACCAATTAAAAATAAATCCATCTCAGAACGCAGGAATAAGAACAAGGACCTATCAAAGCAAGCTGCCTTACCAGACATACCATAACTTACTATACAACTGTCTAAAATTATTTTTTTAGGTTATTTCAAGTTTATTAACACTTTTGTTTTCTTTTTGGAATAACCAAACGTAAGTTCAGATAACTGTATCTCTGGCAAAACCAAACTACACAAGTTCCTGGTGTGAAATTACAGGCAAAAGCTAAAATTAGTCCAAATTAGCTTCTCCTTTTCTACCACATGACAAAAGTCTGCAGATAGGGGTAATTAAATTTTCCATTTCATAGTATCACTTAATAGTCTGATTTGTTTCAAATTATCCATCAAACTGCAGTTAAGGAATACACTGCTAGCAGTCTGAAACTGTGCTTTTAGTTTCCTGACAGTCTTTAGGTTCCATTACAACATCATGATTTTGAGAGTTGCAGGGCCTTTGTTATAATAAAAAAATTGTTCATTGGAATTATGAATGCTGCCGATCGTCAAAATAACTTGGTATCCTGCAAATGTCATTTTATGACAACAGAACTATGCAAAGTATATTGAAGTATCTGCACATATGCACCCACATTTTGTAGGGAGTCCTATACTGCAAGGTAGATGTTATCTGTAGTCAGCAATAGAACGGGAAGCATTACTTCCATCATTTCAGTTTGGCTTAGGTAAAAGAAATGCCTTGAAAGATAGAGATGAGGACCATCCCAAGCGTTCAGAAGACCAGGGTTGACTTGGTTTTTGTTTTCCTGTGGCTCATCACTGAATAGACGTAGGCATACATTTAACAGAACCGAATTCATTGCAAGGAACTTGGAGAAAAAGCCGCAGGAAGGGGGAAATGCAAATGTGGGGCAAAATAAAAAAAAAAGGAGGGGGGTTACAAGTAAAGTTAAAATTTCACCAAAACATTCCCAGTTTTAAACAGAAATTATAGTACTGGAGTGGTCAACCCTTCAAAACTCATGATGAAAATTTTCATGTGGTCAAGAAACTTAAAAAAAAAAGGTATATATGGCACATACCTTGTAGAGCTGATGGGAGTAAAAGTAGTAGTACACAGGAGGAAAGAGATTATGATGTTGGCTCTTTCTTAAAAGAAGACACTTTCACCCTGACTTGACAGGAAGAATCCAAAACTCATTGTGACATGTAGGTGGCTGACACAACAATGACAGGCAAGAAGCCTTTTTCAGAAAACTGGTGATGCTATAGACTAATCTGCTAGAAGTGGGAAAGGGCTACACACAATTTATCTACACAGATCCAAGTGTAAACTACTTCAGAGCAGCCCCTGTTTTGCGTAAGACGTTTCACAATAATGGAACCTACAAAACTGTAAAGAAAAGCTGTCAAATCTACACAGCTCAATGAAAGAATGTAAATGTAACATCTGTGTAAGGCTCCTCTGCAACGCTGTCATGCAATTGTCTTGTAATTCTTTAATGCTCTTTTGGTCGTCACTGCCATGTAAGGTGGTAGGATAGCTTGGCACGCAAATCCCACTGGGTAAACAACTTGTTCTATTTGTTCAGGAACTTTAAATTTTTTCTTTCCTCATTAATGATTCTGATACTTCCAGAGGTTTGAAATATTACTGCCATGAAAATCTTTGAATAGTTGGATGCAGCACAGCTACACCTACTACCAAAACGAATCTCTAATCTCATTCATTATTTGTATTAGCTTCAAGTCCTCAAACTCTCTTTGATTTCCATTTTCAGACCAACAGTTGAGGATACTAAAAAAACTAATTATGGTAGTTTAGCTGTTGTGGCTTTTGTTTTGACATATTCTAGATTTGGGAGCAATATTACTTGTCATAACACATTGCAGAGCAGAAATAAGCTGGAGTTCACCAACGAAACATTAACTTCTGAAGGTACTTAACTAAAGACAGTCAGATAGTCTTGTACAGTTTCAGTTCCAGCCTAGTGCTGTAGTATTCTGATAAATTAATGAAAGGGTAATGAAGTTTAGTATCTGGTAGGTTTTTCGATCTCTAAAATATATTCCTGCTAGCACTGGTCCTCTGAAAGCTCTTGCACACAATTTCACTTCTAGGGTTTGAAGACTATCATGATAGTCAACTCTCTTCCATTGCCAGCATGTTCATTCTTAAGAAGCCATCCAACAAGAGAAAAAAAATCCCAAGTCCTAGGAAAGTAACTGGGCTCAAACACAACTTAAAGACTTAAAGACACAACTTAAAGACACAGTAAAGAATCATAATGAAAATACACATTAAAAAAAAAGAAAAAAAGAATTCTTCCTCAGGAAGGGAGTGGGACTTAACAAATTCTCTTTCGAATATTTCCATTATCTTAACAGGAGAAACATAAGAAAAAAACTGTGCTCTATGTGAGACTGATTCTAATTACAAGAAGTATAGATTAACATATAGCAATTTCATGTATTAGGCGTCCAAAGATAACGTCGGGTATCTAACATTTATCAGTCATCTCCCTGGACCACATAATTTCAAAAACCAAGCTGTGCATCTCCTGCATTAGATATCCAAGCACTTTTGAATTTTAATGTTGACAACCTTACAAAGCTTGAAGACCATTAAAGTAAGATCTTGCTGCTCTAAACTTGTGAAAGACAAAAAAACCTAACAACTGGCTTTTCTTATTACTGTCTCCTTAGTAAGATCAGCATACTAAGCTGAGCCAGAACACAGAGATGCAGTAGATTCTGGACTGTTAAGATTCCAGTTTGGTGCACTTTGGTGTTCCTGGAGGACTTTAGGCTCCATTGCACAATGCAGCATTCAACATTCAACAGGAGGATGAGTTGGAATAACAGTTCTTGTCTGTGATAGGAAAATAGCAACATCAGCCAACTGGTTGATTACACTGAAACTGGGTCAAAAACAATGCTTTAAACAAATGTTAGCCAGTATACAGGGCAGGTTGTTAAACTGAAACAAGAATATAATCAAATCTGAGCACAGGGTGGTTTTATGCCTTCTTTTAGCTGGAATTCAGTGCATAACACACCATTCTTTAGATCTATATGGAGAGAGCTGTCTCAACTGTTTCTTTTGTGAGAGCTGGGATAAAACTCAGTTGCATATGAAAAAGGTGTACCCTCCCCCAGTTTGTAATAGATTTCACTGATTATGTGTTGGTATCTCAATTTGTTAAGTAAAAGTTAAAGGAAGAGTGAATAAATCAAAAGCCATAGATATGTAACCAAGGATTCCAAACATAATATTGCACATTATTAAAATTAATGATTTAATATCACGTAAGACAAACTGAGTTTAGGCTACATATTCAGTGTTAAGGCTGAGATGCTATCACCACATCTCTTGTTAGGCAACAGGAAACCTCAACACAGATAAACATGTAACTAGCAATAAAAAAAAAAGAGAACTATAATTATATAATTAGTATATGCTGACACTGTGTGAGGCACCCAACACTCTTCTGACTTAATTTGTGAATATTTAACTGGCTTAGTTTCACTTTAGAAGAACATGATAGAGAAACAACTACAATCTCAATCTTTTGGACTAAACCTCCCCCATATCCAACAGAAGCCCCAGTGCTTTGTATTCCAGTCATGAATGCTTCTGGAATAACGACAATATTAATTTGGCAGAAAGAAGGTTAGGTAATATACATTTACAGAGAACAGTCTAAGTTATACTCAAATGTTAAGTTTTATATATCATACCTCACCCTTCAATTGACAAAATTCTATTGTATAGAAAGAAAAAAAGCCAGCTTCTATAGAGAGAATTTGTATACACAAGGCTGATAAGTTTAAACAAGACAGTGACTATAAAATTACCATCAAAGATAAACCATAATCTTTAAAGTTGCAGCTGATTTCAAACATTTCTTTTGATAAGATTCCTAGTACAGCAATTTTTTAGAGCTATGAACACTCCAAATCTCCTCTATTTATAGGGAAGTTTGTAACAGGTTCAATTGGAGACATCAAAAACATTTTAAATAGACATCACAAGATGCATCTGTAGTTTAAAGGTCAAATTTATTAGGAGATTAAGAGATGTATTATACATGGACTATAAATATAGCACAGCTGACTTCATTCACAGTCAGACAGCCAATGCCAACCTATTTTGTAGACACCCTTGTTCTTTTGTTCCAAGAAAAGTTTGCACCATAAGACTTGGATTTAGGTTTTGGCATCTTCTTCTCTTCAACGTCGTAGCTCCAGCCTGGAGGTTAGAGGGGAAATGGTGGAGGAAGACAAGAAACAAACAGAATTCTAAATATTCTCAGCATACAATATAGAACAAATGCAACTTAAACTTTTAAACTTTAATATCTTGTTCTCCACATAGGCATCCCTTAGTTTATTCCTTTGTAGCTGGCAGCAGATGTGACATATGCCTATACTCTTAGTTGCTAAGACTCCACCATACTATGTAGCTTCATTTTCTTTACTCCTGTGAAAAACTTGACAGTCATCAGCGAGAAGCTCAACAGGTAACACTGACTGTCCTGAAAGCTCCTGGTTCCACAATCAACAGTATCACAGAAGCACTAAGGCTCTGTGTATGCTGGGACAGGAAATGAAAATAAAGATAAGGAAATGTGGAAAAAATATCATACAGAAGATCAATCCCAAGGGTTAGGAGAGAATGGAGACCTTGGAAAGCTAGAGAAAAAGAGAAGGGTGGAGGACCAAAGAAAGGAAGAGCAAAGAAAAAACTTCAGCATTAGAAAGGAGTTTAATAACATTTTTGTAAGAACATAAAAAATTAGGAGTAAAAGAAAAGGGAATGAAGTGATACAAGACAAGTAAATTATGTGATAGTTAAGCAAGAGAAATGCTAAAAAAATGTCAGAAAAGAGGAGGTGGAGACATTAGTGTTTATGTAAATCAAAATGCAAATTGGTTGCAGCCTCCAGGTGCCTGGAAAGTTGCCAGGGCAGCACTCAGTATTCCAAAGTTTGGTCTCTTTAGCTGCAACATTTCACTCAAAGTTGAGATACTTGAGTTAAAGCTAGACGTGGTTAAGTATGCAGTTTTAACTGATACTAATAAGATGATACTTTTCTTCCTTAGTTTTAAAACAAAAACTTGATAAGCCTTAAAAAGTTTAACATGTATCTGTGTTTTTACATTTAAGATGTTCACAGAAAACACTCAAGATACATCTACACATCAAAACATGTTTCATAAGATACACAGGTTGTCATGTCACTGTGCCTCAATTTTGTCTATTCACAAATGACACAAAATATTTTAACATTGGTTCACCCTAATAAACATGAATAATTTCCAAGTTAACTATTCTCCGTAAGAAATACCGCAATAGAGGTTTTAAAAACATATTCTTTCCATCTGTGAGAGCACTGGCTTTTGCCTCCTGTTCTGATTAAAAATATAAACTTGAGTAAACAGTCAGAACCAGATCCAGAGACTGACTCTGGTATTGCAACATTCAGCATTAAAACACCTAACTTCGAGGCACTTGGCTGCTGGAATGGAATCTACAGCCCCAAGTTATTGCTTCATCTTTTTATACACTAGATAGAGAGGAGCCGAGTGCCTCCAAAAGAGATTTGCAACTGCCAGCACAATGACTTGGGCTGCCATAGCTATCCAAAATCCACAAAGTTAGTTACATCTAACTTCGGATTGCAAGAGACCACCATATCTGGAACAGTCTCCTTGAGTCAGGCACCTCAGTTGTTCATGACAGAGAGCAGAGGTCACTTTTACAAAAATATCATGATGGTGGGGGAGGTTATTCTTGCCCAGAACCCTGCCATACAAGCCAAGCGGATAGAAAGCAGATTTCACCATCTGTGGAAGAATGCCCTCATCACCTGACTAAAGGTTACTGTGGAGTAGAAAAACTCTCCATCCTGGTTACTAAAGCTGTATGTTTTTAAACAACTGCCTCGGTGATGTCAGACAGGATAAAAAAGAAATTAGGTCGACGGGCTAAACTTTTAGTTTCATCCAGTTACAAGTGTTTCCTCCTTGCCTCGACTGTAGGCCATCTTCAGCTGTCATATTTTGGACAGAGATTTCTGCCGTTACTATATTCAGTGCTGATATTCCTACATTCAAAAGCACATCAGATGGGGCAGGCAGAAAGATAGCTTGCCTCAGGTTCCTGCAGTTCTTAGCCGAGAAAGAACTCTTAGGTTTCCCAATCGCATCAAAATACCTGCAATATCTAGGATTTGCAGAAATTAAACTTGAGGTTCTTAAGGAATTTTTTAATGAAAAACTTGGGCAGTTCATATGGGAAGGACAGAGAGGTAAATATTTGTGTTGCTAGACTTTGACATGTTTCAGTAACACCTCAGTTTAGAAGTCAAGGTCCATTGTAAATGTGTACCTAAGTTTCTAATTTCTTTCTAAAAGCAGAACTAAATATTGTAAAATTTATATTTTATCAGCTACATCTGATACTGAAGCTATTACTACAGAAAATGTTATGCACATATCATAAGCATAAAACTAAGCCACTTTAAATAAAAATGGAATTATAGTTTAGGCAAGCCAGCATGTGCAAAAAAGTTTGGTACATCTCATTACGGTAAAATTAAGGGTGCAAGCTAAGTGAAAATTGAACTAATAATATTAATACTAAGTCACAGTCTTTGTTTAGTTGGTAGAATTTCTTTGTAGTTTCACACACAATGGAAATTCATTACTAATTCAGTGAAGGCATAAACTTTCTACACTGAACAAATTAAGTATTTTACTTGAATCTGCATTTCAAAAGGACAAAATATAACATGTCCAAAGAGATGACATAACTAGCTCATTAATATAGTAATATATAGGCCAAGATTCAGGTTTTTTTCTCTTAAAGGCTGAATTTCCCAAGAAATAGAAATAGCACGAACAATACAAAAACATAAGTAAAGCAACACCAAATTCTCCCAAATTTCATGCTTGTTTATAAAACATTGTAAAATACTATTAAAATTGGATAGTAATTGCTATATCCAATGCAAATATGATAAGCTTATTAATTTCTTAGTGAATACGATTTATTTTTCAATAAAATTAAGACTATTAAGTTAAAAAAAGATCCATTTGAAGAGGAATAGAGGAATTAAATAGTCACTTTTACCATAAAAAAGTGCAAATAAATTGCACATTAAAAGGTTTAGCTTCTTAATTGTGTAAATTAATGAACTTATCCTGTTTTTTCGGTGAACAAAAGCCATCTAACAACTTTGCAAAACTTGGTCTCACCAAGAAACTTCACAATCTATTTACCCCAGACTAAATATAGTTTAAAGCTGTAGATCACAGGGAAGAATTCTGAATAAGCTTACACTCCATGCACATTATTCCTGGCTTTAACTCAGTGCAATTAATCTTCCTCACATTCATGAGCACTAAGCATCAAACCTAGCTCTTTAAGGAAAATGAAACTGATTTAAAAAAAAAAAAAAAAACACAAAAAACGCAGCTAGAAATTCATACCAACACATAAAAGGACTGCTAAATACTCAAAAGGCTGAGATTATGGATACTGCTTGCAGTACCATAACTCTGTGAGAAAATACAAACCTAAATAACCAAGTAAGTTTACAGATACAGTCCTTCAGATACATCATTAGCATTAAAATATTAAGTAACAATACTGGCTGTTCTACTATCTTTTTCTCAAATGTGAACAATCATCAAGTGTAAGTGTTTAGACTTTAGTACTGTACTTGGGAAGAGTTAGGTACAACCTCCTCGGCCTACAACTTCCTCAAGGGAGGCAGTGGAGGGGGGGGTGCTGATGTCCTCTCTCTGGTCACCAGTGATAGGACACAAAGAAATGGAATGAAGCTGCATTAGGGGAAGTTCAGGTTGGACATCAGGAAAAGGTTCTTCACTGAGCAGGTCACTGGTCCCTGGAACATGCTGCCCAGGGAAGTGGTCATCAAGCCTGTCAGAGTTCAAGTAGCATCTGGACGATGCTCTTAGTCATATGGTTTATTTTTAGGCAGTCCTGTGATGAGCAGGGAGTTGGACTTGATGATCCTTATGGATCCCTTTCAAATTGAGGTATTCAATGATTCTATGATAAATCAATTCTACAACATGGCCAAAACTTAAGTCCAACGTGCTTATTTGGTAGTCACTTAATTTTAGTTTTTCTGATTACCAAATATTCAACAAGGGTTCTGATAGTCTTTCCTTAACTAGAATTCAGATGTTCACGTCAAGCTTTCAGGCTAAAACTCCACTGTCATGTAGCTGGGACCCCCAGCCTGGGATACTCTTAAAGTATTAGTATTAGTTTTCCTCCAAGACCTGATCAAGGCTCAGTTCTCATTCAAAACACAGATACTTGCAAGAGGATTCCAACAGTAATGCTAAGAGACTGCAACACTTCTCTGGAAAGCAGAAGGCCTACATTTAATCAGCACCCTTGGAAATATTCCCCCCTGTTTTCCTCCTCCTCAAGTAGAGCACTAATGATCTACCAATTTTGTGGAATAGAGGGAAGATACTTTATCCTGCACTTTTTCTGTTGTTAATACCTTGAGATCAAGATTGCCTATTGAAAGCTGAATCTCATACCCAATACATACAATACGTACCATTTTTTTCAGCAAAGGCAATGGCATCTTCTTTAGTAGAGAAAGTAAGAACCATGTTGGATAAAGGATCAGCTCTGTAAGAAATCAGATGACAAACTTTAAGCACATTTGAAATATAAAATAATTATATCTGCATCTCAAATGCTAGTCAAATGCTATATTACACAACTTTTTGTAGTACACCACCTCACAAGCCATTCAAAATCCCTTTATTTTTCATTATTTCTGGGATTAACACTCACTTTCTGCAGAGTATTGTTTCACTCTTTCTGTCTGGTAAACTTCGCCCCCATGTCCTTTTTAACTTTTTAAGTTTTTTATTAGACAAACATGTCTAACCATCTGCTGAGGTTATAATAAGCACTCTACAACAACCTTTTTAATTTTTAAAACGATGTAGTCCCTATCTTTTTGGAAGATCAGAAGGCTTAAGGTAATTTTGAACATTTCAAGGAGACCAGGAGTCTATAGAGCAGCTGGGGAAGAATAATCTTCTAACAGAAAAGAGCAGAATATCAAAGTAAGCAGAGAAGGAATTAATCAGAAACTGAAAAGTATGCAAAAAAACTCAAGAGTTCAGCTTTGGCTGAGGTCACATGACCCCCACAACTTATTCCAGTACAGCAAGTGGATCTCAGGCCACCACTGAAAACAAAGCTCAGAAATGCAAACTGCTAGTTAATTCAATACACAATGGTTAGTTTTAGACTATCCGCTATTCCTCAACTGCATTTCTGAAAGGAATCTAACAGCAAAAAGCTTTTTGAAACAAATTAAAATCTTAGTTAAAAAAACAAACTGCTTTATTTGTTGCTATAAAAGCTCAATTGAACAACATTGACAAAGGATGAAAAGGAAATAGCATTCTAAAAATTAACCTACAAAACTTTCAGAGAAATAAGATACTGGTTGTAGCAGCACAATAATTAGATAATGCTTCCCTGAGACAACACTGCATATAAGCCTAGGAGACAGCCGGGAAGACAAGACCAAATAGCAACAACCTATTGAAGGAGCTGCCTCTCAACTGTTCTCTCTTTGAAGCTAGAAGGGTAAATGAAGAGAAAAAGCAACCAAAGATACATTGAACTCTCTACAATAAAGGACAAAGACTGTGACTGGCTGAGGGGGAGGGGAAGAGGGGGAATCTAGCTTCCAGCAAAGACAACAATGTAATTTTATCTGATGTACAAATGGAAAAATGGAGTTCACTATATATCCAATATATTCCCCAATAAAAACAAAACAAAACAAAACAAAACAAAACACCAACCAAAAACCAAAACCAAACAGGATAAAGCCAGAAATTACACTTTTACAAGCCACTAAGATGGGCTCTCTTAAAGACATTTAAAGATTTCTCTTAGAAAGGCAGTAAGGAGAATTAGGAACTAAGAATGTCCATGACATGATCAGTGGAAAATCAAGTGACCCAAATATATCGTAATATTGTGACAACTTTTGCTTGTCATTCTTCTCTTCCACGACGGGGGGAAAATCTTCTCAACACTACTATGTGGGAACAAAGAAGTTTAAGTCTGAAGTGTAGTGAGGAACTGGCGTCTGTTCAGTACTGCAAGTTTGGCAAAAACCTTCCAGGACAGAGGCAGTTCGGAAATGAGGACTGTGCAGAAATGATGTGTTCTGTTTTCATGTGGGATCATCTTTCATCCAATCTAAATACAGTTTTTTTTTATTTCTTTCTATAAATGAGCTATCCATGTGTTTAAATTTGTGATAATCTGTGAGAAAAATGGAGTTCAGGGTGGCCAGCATGATGTCCTGATAGTGTGAGCAGTAGCGGTGCTGCAGGATTTCCTGTGACTTCCTAAGGTGTGTCATCAGTCACTGCCAACTGGGGTTCCGCATTTTGTTCTCTTATGAGATCTTGTACAATGGAAACCACGCATTTCCCATGTTTCTTTGTTTACAGCTTTATATTGAAACATGTACTCAAGAACTATCCATAGGCATTCCTGTAATTAAACCTCCCAATGAAATAAAATGGACCCATGGCACTTTTTTTTAATATACAACTGCGTAATTTTCCCTGAAAAAAACTATAACCAAAAAACAACAAATGCAACAAAAAAAGCAAATGAGACTGTAAAATGACAGAAATATAGCAAAGGCCTACAGGTAAATAAGTATATTGAGTTCAGATGAAAAGGGCTCTAATCCACTAATCCCATTACAGTATTCAAAAGTAGATGGGAAAATTTCTAAGAACTGTTCTTTGCAGAAATTAAATCTGAAGAAGAGAAAGTCTTTGGTAATTCCAGGTGTTGAACAGTAATTTGAAATTACCAGGCTGTCCACTAATAGTTTTTGCGAGAATTCCTTAAAAAAATGAACAGGTCCAAGCTAGTTTACAAAACCCTTAACCTAGCAGTGTCAATTCTCAACACAGCACTTGCTTTTGCCCTACCTGGAGCTTGCTTACACAGGAAATGTTCTTTTCCCTACCCCAAAATAAAAACTCACGTAGAGATGGAGTAATTCAAAACAGCCATTCCTTTTTAAATTCCCACAATAAACTCACTCCAGGACAATTTAATATACAGGTAAGCCCTTAATACTGTGGCCCATTTTTCTAGGTGGTTTATTTAGCACAAATGGTTATAACTGTTAGAAAGGTTAAAAGCCACCGCTCTGGCTGAGATCATGCAAAATCCCACCCAGAAAATAATTTGTGTGGGGAGGTTAGGGTCAGCTAAAAAGCAAAGTGGGATTAGAAGCAAAGTTAAATTCAACCTGAACTAATGCAGGTGTTATTGGCACCTGCTGCAGGGTTACAATCTGTGCAGTAGTATAAATAGACCATAATTTAGTGGCTAGATACTAGGGGGGGGGAACACAAGACAGGAAAGAAAGTTATAATGCTGGTCAACAGTCTATCACTTGATTAATTTAGGCCCCATGTCATTACTTGCTAAACATAGCAGCTACTTGCAGTAGTCAAGTCATCCAAGGCATACATGTATTAAATCATTGAAATTTTATCCTCTGAAACAGCAATTTAAATATGCTTAAAATGAAATGGTGAAAAACCCCAGGGTGTGCCTAAGATAAGGTCTTTGTTATATACAGGCCTAAAGTTTTAAAACAGGTATTTTAACAGACTATTTTAGTACAATTAACAGTTTAATTAATATTCAGTATTTTTTCCTCATCTAACGATAGTTGAGCTTGGCTTCCCTAATGCTTTGCCATACCAGTACAATCGAGATGTTACAGGTTGTAAGCCTCCTCAATTTCTTTTACGGGAAACAGGAAGACTTGATTTCAGAATTATTTTGAACTAATACTTCTTGATACGTTTATTTTATAAATAAGTAAAAAAAGAAAAATAAATAATTCTGTGAACGGATTTAGAATGTAAGTCTCAAAAAATGCACCCACAAATTATTTCATATTTGATTTTTTTTTCATAGAATTGTATGTTCTATGATTTTAAGTGCTAATATGATTGTACCCAGACACTTTCAATACACATTATATCCTTTTTGGAGTTTGAAAAAGAATCTCTAGTGGCTGATTTTTGTTTATGTAGAATAATGTTATACTTATAGCTCCACACTATAGCATGTTTAGCTCAGATTAGTTCTTTCTTGGATTTTTGCATATTTAAGAGTTTTTACTACTAGTATTAGCAACACTGAAACAAACAGTGCAATATTTTAAATAGATCTTTTTAAAAAAAAAAAACAGTTATGGCTCTATTTCAGATCTTCAGGATATTTATAAAACTTTGAAAAAAAAAATCCAGAAGCTAAGTATTGTTATTTCACGTTTAACCAAATTTAAAAGATGCAACTAAGAGATAAGAAGGATTTACTGCTTCACGTAACTAGTAACCTTCTTTCTCTGATGCTGCCATACAGTAACATCACTACAAATGTAATCATGGAAATTTCTGGTTGTTAACACTTTCTTCAAACTCTTCCAGATGCTGTTATGAACTAAAATCTGCTTTTAAACAGAACAGGTCATAATTGACTAACAAACCAAAACACTTACTATAAGTACTGTTAAAACACAAGCAGATTTACAGGTAGAAAGGACATTTCAAACTTAAAATTTACATGACTAGTAAGAGCCAAATATAGGAGAAAAGTATTTACAAATTCAGTAACTACTCACGTAGATGCCCAGCCCATTAAAGGGTTCTCCCAGCGCTCCCTGTTATCAAATTCCATCTTCCACTTCTTTGTATTGTTAACTCCTGACTGCATCGCATTACGTGCTGGAACAAAAATGTGAACTTTTCTGGTTTTGATGTGCTCATCTGGAACACCAGTTAGAGCAGTGATATCCTATGAAAAACACAATGGAACTTGTTAAAAGAAGGTTCATGTAAAAGGCTTATAATACAATACCGCTTACGCTTTTTACATAATTTCATGCTTTATTTTTACTTTTTAAGTTACAAAAAAAGAAAAGAATTGCAGAAAAGTATGTTATGAGTCCAGCTGTATAAAACTAAAGCAGATACGTGTTGGGGCTATCATCCTGGCTTCCCTGGCTGAAGTAGATTTGGATCAGTTAGTTGAACATGCTCATCTCCCAGCTACACAACTGCTAGTGCCAGAGGAGGGACAGGACATTCCCTCCCATCCTCTGACCACAGCTGCAAAGTCAGGACTCCCCCAACTTGCACCAGCTAAAGCAAATTTGAAAAATGTATAAACTTTCCTTTCTTCCTTTATAGAAAATATTAGAGCACAGAACAAAACATCAGCAAATCTCAAAATTTTACATTACCATTAGGAGCCTAAACTCCATATGAACGGGACTATTCACCCAAATCCTAGCCAGTCAGCTATGTGCTGCAGTGTAAGCGCTTTCACTTGGCCTAAGTCTGTATATAATTAAGAGGCACCAACATCCACGCTGACTCAAGAAGTTATGCTTAGCATGAAGGACGAGGCAGGAGGTTATCTTCCGCACAATAATCTATTGATTGCTTGAGACTGCAGAGCAGGTACTAGAATTCAGCTCTCTAATTTCTCTAACCATTAGTTATCACATAAAATTGACCCCGTCATCATTTGTCAAGCTATGAATAACAGCTTTTGAGAGTCAATTCTTCTGTTGATGTTCAAGATCAAGAGAGGAACATTTGAAACTCATAACATTCTTCAGTACTTTTCTGAAGGACAAAAGGATTCAGGAGATTCCAACCTCCAAAGAAATAAAAAAGAAGTCTTATAACACTGTATATAATCAGTAGCAGGATGCCCTCCTCTCCTAAGGCTTGGCTTGTGACCCCTCAACAAACCAACCTAACAAAGATAAAAACCTGAAGGATCACAAAACCAGCCTAAAAATATTAACTGACTTTAACAAAGAATAAGATAGGTAAAAACCTCACAAGAATTGCTGTGAAAAATTACCCTCAGCAGCATCTGATATAATCAAAGTGAACTTTCTTGCTAAAAACTAAACAGTAATTACATAAAATTAACCTGTCAGTTCACCCCAGTAGAGTAGAGTGAAATCAAACATCAAATCCATCTCTAAGGATGCTAAACTGCTCCTGTTCCTTACATACTTAAAAGGCCAGTGGCAGCTCCTTGGTCTCCCTCCCTGCTCTCCCCTGCCTCCTCTCCCCAGGAACAAATAGTAAACTGGTAAAAGTCCAAAACTGTGCAGCTAGACTTAGGGCATATTGAACTCATCTCGCTAGTACTGCCATGACTTGAATTAAAAAGCAAACGAGTTTAAATAAAACACTGTGGCTTTACATGTCTGTAGCTACTAACTTCATGGGATTTTGTTTTGTGGCAAACTTTAAAGCTCTTGGTGCTGTCACCAGATTATCCTTTGAAATGAGGCAAGTCTCATTTTTCGTTTTAATTCAGAAAATAAATTTTGGGAGATCAGTCCCTCAAAACTACACAAGGGAGCAAGTTTAAAGCATTTGACTTGTATTTGCAATTAGAATAGCAGGGGAAACAAACAAGCATGCACACATATCTTCCAACTTCTGACATTTCTATCCAGACTACCACAAGTAACTGTCAAAATATCATACCAATTGCATTATAAATGCTTTCATTAGGACCAAATAATGTTTATTATATGAGTCTAGCAATGATATGAAAAAGAAACACTACCAATCATTGGAATGTTGCAACACATACGTAAAACCCTTCCTGATAGACTGGCATTTCTGACTGCTGAAGCTTAAACCACAGTTTTAGAAGGAAATAGCGTAAAGTTTTCTTATTTGAATTGGCAAAGTGCTTTGTTTAACAAAAAGGTATTTTCACCTGCAGTAAAGTTTGGTGGGGCTTCAATGTTTCAGCTTGCTTGTTTATAGGAATGGGCTACTATATTAGCCTTTATTTCTGTATTTAACAAACATGCCTATTGAGAAAATGTAAGAATATTCACATAAAAAAATACTTTCCCCGCCTCTGAAATAATCTGCCACATACAAAAATTCTGGGTTTGCTATCATCAAATACCCCCAAATAGGCAAACTTCAAAATAGCTCAAAATTATGATGTTTTTTTTTTACTATTATTATTCTCAGCAACTCATATGTCCATTATGAATTCTATGCTTCAGATTTAGAGAACTATCTGGAATTTAAAACAAGATACGTTAAATAACATTATGGACATACACAATTTCCTCTTTTGAAGCCTCCACACCAGAGAATCATAAAAATACTACTCATTAGTGCATACAGAACAAAATCTAAAAGGAGTATTAAAAACCAGAAAATGCTACATTTACAAGGTAACCATAGTAAAGAAATGCCTAGACTTGTTCATCTGGATGAAAATAAAAACAAAACCCCAGACAAACTGTAAGTCCCTTCAAGCCATGCTTTTTCAGGCACTCAGCTGGCTCCAAATCAAAGTTATTTCACTAATAATATAGGATTCATCCCATAAAAATCTTTTCAAGGTGAAAACTAAAACCTGCCTACTTTCTGAAACTAAAATATCTACATGGTGTTGCTAGCTCTCCATACTTTGATTCATTATAGCTAAAGTTTCCATGCCTTCTGGGAATCCGGCAATTGTTTATTGATATCTTCCCCATTTTAAAGCTGGCAATTGAACAGACAGTTGTTAGGACAATGAGTTTCTGGTTTCTGAAGCCCAAGTTGTCCTGACATAAAATCACTGTTTTTGCTTGCTGTAGACATGTAAGGTACTGTAGCATAGCTGAGCTGTTGCCAAAGATATGGAATAAAAAGGCTTGGCATCTATCACATACTTGACACCTAAAGAGCACAGAAGCTCTAAAATTCCTATTCCCTGTAGGCGCACTCTTAGTCTAGACAAACTGATTTCTCACACTTTTAAAATGCATTACAACACTCTATTGTGATCATTTCATCCACACAGCTCCAGCTAGTGACAGAAGAACCTGTCCTTTAAGCGACATTTCAATGGGCTAAAGCTCCCGCTCCAAGATGCCATTAAAACAATATAATACTTGAAAAGAACTATGCTGCACTGGGTTGAACCCTTTACTGTGTCTTCAGTGCTTTGTTCTGAGTTCAAGTTCTCATTGAAACTACCTGTGAACCAACTTTCCAAAACAAAGATGTTTTTGACAGCTGGTTTCACATTACTATCTCTTTTTTTTTTTTTAAGTGTTCCTTACTGAATTTTGCTATATTAGCATATTAAAATACTAGTGAGGTGCTCAGCATTCAAAATTCTAAATAAGGTGACAATATAAAAGACTTGAGATTTGAACTGTATAGGTTTGCTTTACCAAAAGTTAACAACCATGCTTCAAATTTTTAATACAGCTTACATCTAAAAGGTGCATTCTGACATCCCGTTTTTCTTGATATATATACAGAGGTAGGGTTTTTTAATAGCAATCTCTGAATTATTTGTAATTCAAAAAAATTAGAGTACTTATTTTGAGGCATTTTGGCTCTTCTCGGAATAAGATTAGAGGGACAAAACACTTTTTTTAAATAGCAGAAAACACATCAAATTGCTTACAAATGAATAGGAGGTTTGGTCTTTATTATAACTTACACTATTTAAGAACACTTGTCATGGTGGAAAGCCTGGTAAAGCTGTTCTGGAAAGAGTAGTACGAAACGATAAATGTGCTACCCAGCAGGGAGAAAAACTGGTTCACAAGAGGCAGTGTCAATGAAAGCAGTATTCGGCATGAAGATGACTTTTAAAGGACATGAGAATTTCCTTCTTTTAAGTACTCCAGTAGTAGCACAGATTTCAACGGGGACAAGAAATGGAACTCTATAATTCAAGGGAAAGAGACAAAATGACTGAAAGTATCTCTGAAAACTAGTGTTTTTGAATAGATGGGTCAGGTGTGCATAAAGGTGTCGTGTTTCTCCTATGACATTTCTTTCCACACATAGATAAAAACTGTACATAACCACTATCAACTATCTACTGTTTAGCAAACCCCCCCTTTTTTTTTCTTCAATAAAGGAAACAGGGAACAAGCAATGGGAAGTGGATGTCAAAACACAGAAAAACCTCCCAGCAAGCTTCCAGCAACCACCCAGGATTTAGAGTCTTGCTAGCCGCTCTCTTTTCAATACCAGAATTTCACACATTTCAATGACCATTATGACTTCAAAGAATCAAATTTTCATCATTGTCCGTCATCTGCCGGTTGATTTGTATAAAGGAGTTCTTCTGCATGCACTCCAGACAAAGGGCTCCTTACTTTCGTGGCTATATATCAAGTTTAAAAGTTCTGTTTGTGACAGTTGTGTCTGTGGTAAATTAGGGTAACACTGAAGGAGTGCAGCTGCTCTGCAGGAACCTCCTTTTTGGCATCATTTCACTTAAATAAAAACTGAATAATTAGCTTCTGCCTTTATTAAACCGCAAAAATGCCACTGGCCTTAGTAATTACTTCCGGTTGCCCCACCTACTTAACCTCAATAGTTTACACTTGTTAGAAAGGAGGGAAAGTAGAGTTTTCTGTACTTTATAGGAGTTTACAACAGCTTGCTCTCCTCCCCACCCCCAACATGTTTTACCAGACTAAGTGCATAAAGTTTTGCTAAAATTCATGTTGCAACACACTTTCTTTAGGAGCTGTTATATCAAAGCACAGAACATCTTGCATAATAGCCACAAAAGGAGCTTTTCATTTAGTGTGCTCAGCTGCTCAGACTGCACGTCAGGACGAGAACATTTAGGTTTCTACACTTCAATACTGTATTTTTGAAACAAATGTAAGAGAACAGAATCTACTATGCAAATCAAAAGCGGAAAAATGGAGCAGAATAAACTAAATGTGGTCAGACAACATTCATCTAACAGCTATGGACATAACAAGGGGAAAAAAGCATATTTGCCCTTAGGAGACTCTGTATCACACAGAATACAGTTTTCTTTCAGGCTTCACAATCATTTTGCACTATCACAGTAATCTGTGAACAACATGGTGTTATCCCTAACATGTTCTCCCATCTAAAGATCCTGCAGAATGATTAATAAGGAAGTTGAGAAAAGCAGTAAAAGAGCCGTATTTTAAAAAAGAAAACTGAACATTGCAATCAGGAAATAGGATTCAATAATAACGATTGCACAGAAGCATCTATTTATAGAAAATCCTTTTCCATAGGCAGTTTTGCAGAAAACACTAAAGAGAAACTGGATATGTAGAAAAGGATATGCTGAAAAGTGGGTCTCGCAGATGCAGAAATTGTCACATTACTGCCTTCAATGTAAGTCCATTATAATACTTTTTAGACTACCGACTGCCATTATGCAAAGGAGGTGACAGCATCCACAACAGTCCAACATTTTCAAGTGTTGTTAGCTTCAGCAAACTCTATTCATCAGTTTGTATTTCACAGCTGAGGAGATGCTACTTTAACAGCCGTCATGGCTAAGAATTTGCTGTTGTTGCAAAATCTCCTTGAGAACTTCCCTGTTGTCCCACTGCACAAAAGCTCAGTCCACTTTCCCAGTATGCATTTTGCATGCCCAATATTATTCCATGCTGCTTGCAGAAGATACTACAAACATAATGGCATTACACATCCCAAACACCATTAAACCAATGCCACTTGGATTTATTCAGAGCGAACACAATGAAAGAGTAAACATGAATAATTGATTGGACTTCTTAAAATCCCAGATGCTTTCTACAAATTGGAACACGACTTCACACTAGTAAGTAGAAAAACTCCCCCTCACGAACTCTTCTTTCACGTCTTTAAGCACTTTACTTATAGTCTGCATTATGTTCCCAAAACTTATATTCACATTTGTCTTTGTCTCCTGCAAAAGTCATAGGAAGACTGTATTTATAAATAAGTGATTAATGGCAGAAGTTATGGCAAAAACTGCTAAGTAAGTTGTGCTTTTGTTAGTTTAAACCATAATACTAAAAATAAAAACAAAAATCTCGGATTTTGCATCTCTCAGTGCCACGACAAGCCTCAAAACAGAGAGGCATTTTTCTTGACAAACATGCAAAAACCACTTATCATCCAGCCTGCATTCTTGATGGACAGGTAAACGACATTTTAGATATTTAAAAATGAAATATTCAAAACATGTAAGTCCCACTTTCAGCGCAGACGGCTTTCATGCTCAGTATAGTTCTTCTGCCAAGAAAGAATCAAAGACAAAATGATTATTTAATTATTAATAATGTATTTTTTTCCTGTCACTGTATGCCTTAGTTTTGTAAATGCTGTCTGGGTAAATGTTAAATTAAAGAGGAGGGGAATCAAATACCTGGGATTACACTTTACATATCCTCCATGTGACTGAAATTAAGAAAATCGTTATTAAATGGAGGATATTTATTTATCATATTAAATGGGGCAGTCAGGGGAGAAGAATACATTTCATAAAAACAGACTGACGTTGCTACTAGTAGTCATCGGAGACTTCAGCGCAATCATGACATTCTTCAAACTAAGGAAATTATAAGCAGCATGCTTATGCCATACAAGACAGAAAAAAAGTCTGAATTCCTTACAGTACATCTTGTCAACTACTTTTTCGTGTAACACATCAATGTTTAGAGAGAACATACTTTCTAGAACACATTCAAAGCATATGTAAGCGAATCTTTTGCTTCCACACACCCAAGTGGCTGGGGTTCTTTTATTACCTGTGAGGCATTTTAAAATACAGATTTTTCTACAGCTTCAAGCATTCTACTTTATGAAGTTCATAATCCTCAGATTAAAAAACATGCAAAAAAGTCCATTAGTTAAGACTAAGACTACAGCAAAGTTTTTAGACCGTAAACTTTCAAATAAAAGGAGAGGCAGTCTTAGTTCACCTGCAATTAGAAAAATAACTGAACAACTGAAATAATCTGACTCCTGTTAGAATAATTTATAATTAAGGCAACACTCTACTGCTTTACAACTGTAAGCAACTGTTGTTACAGATACTATTTCTCAGTTGGAAAACAAAAAGAATAGGCAGGAAGGAGCTGTAAAGGAATGAATACAGTAGTACTAGCAGCTAGAATCCACCTGGTTAAGACAGCTTTCTACTGATTCCCCTGATTAGTTCAATTTTACATATACTATTAAATAAATAGTATATTGTAGTTCACTTGTAGTTCAGTGATGGTACATTCTTTAGAACAAAATTTATTCAGTTTGCAGTTCTGATTATTTATGCTATACTCCTAGCATAAGTCACAAGAAGCAGACTGTCTTGCAAAGCTACACATAGTATTTCAAGAATATCTTGGTGAATTTTTCACTAAAGATGACTTGAGCTTACAATTTATAAAATGTAGTTTGATCATGGCCACCCAAAGCCCCAGCCAGCAGTTCAGGGTGGGGTCTTCCATACCTTAAGGGAGAGCCAAAACCCAGGCTACTCTTGCACATTGGGAAAAAGGTCTTTATTTTTCATGTGTTTCTGATGCCATTTTAGTAAATTCCTTATTTTTAACATTCATTAAGTTACCTGTATTTATAAAATAAATCATAAGCATATGACTTAAGTGAATTTTGTAAAGTTACTGGGTTTCAGGAATTCTGTCGGGAAGAAGAAAATTAACAGTTCTGATCTGCTATATGCCCATTTGAAAACCTTACAAAGCTTCCTTTAAAGTACCCATTATGAAATTTTCCAAATGAGGCCCAGGCAGACTTTCCAAGTATTGGCACCACTGGTTTCATCACCTTCAGCCTTTTGAGGGCAAGGGGTCTAATTGGTGTTAAATGTGAGGCTGGTGTGCCTTCTCTCAGTTTTGTGGAAAGCTCCCTTATCAGTTCAAGCTGCGAAAGAACTATGGGAGCATAACATTCAGAGCCTGGCAGTGAACTGGGACACTACTTACACATAAGCAGTTCAATTGCTGCTGCAAAGCAGAAACACTTTGGCCAATTCACACTATAATCCGGGCAGTAAATATCCTAAGGTCTGAGCTGTTGAGTTCAAATTTGGATGTAGGGCAAAGGCTTAAGATTCAGTAACTCTAGTAAAATTTCCTGTGATGAAGCCGTAAGAAAGGTTATCACTACAGTGTATGAAATATCCATTGTGGATTCAATTTTAAACAGCTAACAACTTCCCTGGGCTGGCAGCTAGAGCAAAGAAAACTAATTCTTTTTTTTTTTTTTTTTAATTTCATTATTGTGCATTCTGATGTTCTTCTCCGTTCACCTCCCAAGTACCTATTAATTCCCTATTTAATGGTAGCTGTGGAACACCTTTTAACATTCAACACCATTAAGGGTTAACATTTAACAAACTACTTCGACTTTTATTAAAAAAAGACATTGATCAAATGTGGGGGTGAAAAAAGAGCAAAAAGTAGCATTTTAAATTTCAACTTCACAATACTGTCACACTAGTGCATGGTTTGCTACTAAGAACAATATCGAGAAATCCTGAGTTCATGTAAACCAATGCCTGCCTTCACTGTGACGCATGTTCTCTATTCTCTACATCTCCTTTATAAAGAAAGTGATTTCTGTAACAGATCTTTGCCACATAGTAACAAGTGGTGTGAGACACAGGGGAGAAAAACAGAGGCAAATCCCCATCAACAAATGCAAATTTAGAGCAAAATCCCTGTTGTTGCATACTTTTCAGAAGAAAACTTGCATTTAAGAAATTACAAGGAAGCCAGATCTGTTAAAAGCTGTCCCTTACCCTAATGCAAGATGTAATGCTTCTATGTAATATGCATGGACGTTAAAAGTTGAAAGCAAGTGCTAAATAGTGTATATAATTTCCATACACAGCAGGTAGTGCAGCAAGAAAAGAACTGACACAGTTACCCTCGTTAAAGAGATGCACAATAGAGAACTGTTATGCAGTGTTAGCATACCGAAGGTCTATGCATCAGGGATGCTGCGGCTATTAACAGCTTAAATGTCCGCTGTAGTTTGTTAATTAGTGCATACAGCTTTTAAGCCTTAAACGTATTTTAGAAGATCCTTTTCTAACAGTAACACAGCCATTATGCCCTGGTGGGGATGGGAAGGGTTGATGGGGCTTCAACATCATCAATAAAATATGCAACCTAATACCACTGGCCAAAACCAGTTTCTTTAAATTTACGTATACGGTTAGTTAAAATGGAAGCTTTCTACAATCTCTCTCTAAAAAGCTGAATCATAACTAAAATGTAGTTGTGTTACCTCATAAACTGTTTTTAGCTTGTTCTGTCTAGAAGTTTGTCCCTGTAATTTGTGCTTTGGCCTTTATATGGTTGGCCTTTAAGGTTTTTTATAGGACAGAAATCATGGTCTTATACTTCCTGATACAATAAAGAGAAATCTGTCACCAATTAAACTCAGTAATTCAACTTGATACACTACAACTTTCCTTTCAGTTTTCTATTACTGTGGGGAAAAAAAAAAAAAAAAAATCAAAGGAGAGTACAACTTACAATTGTGTTTACTAAACAGTGATAAAAAAGTAAGACTTTGTATTGGGAACAGACATTACAGAAGAAGTTATTCAACTTCTGACTTATCGGAGAACCAGAATTAGATGACCCAAGAATGCTTTCACATGGAGCAGACACAGCAACAAAAATGTGGTCCTAAGAAAAAATACAAAACAGAAGAATAAAAGATAAAATACCAGTGCAGGCTACAATTTTAATCTTAAAAAAGCTTCTGCCTGGTTAACATGCAACTCAGTGAAAACTTTAGAACATATGATTTGTGATGATGATATTGTTCTATATAGAAAAATACCATTATTTACTTTTATACATTAATATATGTGCACATCTATAAAATGAATCTTCAGGTGTTTGTAATCAGGATTAGTCACCATAGTCTAAATTTTTGAAAAACATTTGCAACATAATTAGAACATCTTTAAAAAGATACTCTATTTGGTATGTCTTATCAGCATTTTGTAGAAATTCCTTATAGCTCAGCTTCTTTTCACTTGTTAAACCAGTTTTCAAGCTAACAGGTAATAGGATAAAGGTTATTTCCCCATCAAGCAAAAATCTTCTTTTACACTAAACATAAGCCAATGGGCTTAATGGAGGGAATAGAACTGAGTATGCCAAAAAGATACATAAGAGATTGAGCAATTTCCCTACAGTGCATGCTTTACAACACAAAAACTAAACTGCATATTAAAACTCTGGATCAGATGCTCTCTCTATGGTCCATATCCCCACTTAACAAAGGTTAACATTCCTAATTTGAGAAAACAGACACAGAAATAGTTCAAAGATACCTCATAGCCAAGCCATAAAGAACGTGAAGAGCACCTGGTTCCATTTCATCACTGATCTTCTGAATAGAAAGAAGTAGTACTGAAGAAGCATCAAGCTCTCTTGCAGCACAACAAAGACGTTTAAGGATTCCCACAGGATCACTGGGCTTACCAGACAAGGAAACCTTTTCCATTCTGACTTGATAAAGTGATTCAGCTAGAACTTCATGACTAGAAACAGCTTTCAAGTCTGTACATAGAACTTGTTAGTCAGGCTAGGATTTGTGTCTTAAATATACAACTTAGATACACTATAAAAATGCAGAAAGATCTGCATTGGATTGATTGAACAGAAAAGCAAGTGCTCTACAAGTAATTGTTTATTCACTATTCCTGACAGGACAAGAAGTATTCACGTCATCTACAGAAATATTTCATAACAGGGATTAGCAACTTAGGTGTTCTAGAAAAGGTTGAGATAATGGTATTGTTTTATGAGAACACAAAAATACTATCTAGTCTTTAAGAGGCAAAACTACTGAACAAAGCAGCTCCAAAAACAGTTACTTCTTACTCCTGCTTATTACCAGACTGTATCAATAGCTTACTTTCATTCTTTGCAGAAGATCAGAAACACTGCTTGCATATTTAGACTTACAAAACCAAACAAGTATTTGCATGTTGAATAACCCTTTGGAAGCCAGACAAACTAAACATGGCACAATGATACTCTTTTAATTTGTTCTGATCAGCCATCATAGTAAGCTCTTCAAAACCAGTATTCTTTGACAGAAAATGAAATACTATGTAATGAAACAAAACCAAATTGCCTGCATACCCTTCAAAGAGACATCCTCTTTGACCCAGTGCTCCAGACTAAAGCCTTGAAATTTTTGTGCAAGAATGCTGCATGAAGGAAGCCCAGACAAAACAGACACTCGAGATGTTAGAACGTTGTGTAATCTCAATCTCAGACACTCCTCCTTACAATACCCAGCAGAGATAGCACTAATACGCACCAAAAGAAAAGGCTCTCCGACAAAGAAATCCAAATGCTTTACCTTATCCTAAAACAAAAATAAAGCTATGTAGGGATGAGAGTGCAATTGCTCTCATTGCTACAACTATGTATCCCTTTATATGAAATTCTGGGCTATTTCCAAAAATGTATAGCTTCCTAAACCAAAAAACAAAATTATCTCAAGCTGAAATTTAGTAATATAGCAGTATTTATTGCTCTGAAGACAACTAAAGGTGATGGCAATTTCTTTACTTGGACTGTCAGAGCTACAGAAAGCTTCTTTATCATGGGGAGTAACTTGTTGCCCACAGACATTCTTACAGAAAGCTCTTTATCAGTATCCAGTGAACTAGGTTTTCTAAACCACCACAAGCTTCATCAAACTACAACTGTTTACAAAAAAAAAAGTTGTAGCAAGCAGTATAGGTTGAATTGAGCTAGGATATTCCAATTGCAGACGGACTTAATTGCCAAACAGCAAAATATAGTGAATTTGCAGTACTGAAAATGTGTACATAGCTAGACAATCTGGTAACCACACACACACCCCTACACCTGAGCTTGTGCTGTATTTAAGACCAAATTCAACTACCAGACAAAACTATAAAGAAGAAACTGCCAAATTATTTAAATTAAAAAAAAAAAAAAAAAATCACTGTTTATATGGTCTGGCACACCAGCATGGTGTACATGAAATGAGAAGGATTATCACCATCCCAAAATCATTAAAACCTTCAAATATTAAATTTCAGATTAGCTGCTTGACAAAGTTATCCAAGACAGTTTTTTCCTCCCCAGAGCAGTATTTCTTAGTCTTCATTGGGGATGGAGAAAAAAGAAAAAAAAAGAAAAAGAAAATAAACTTTTTAATAATTATGCTTTGCAGTAAAAATGGAACTTTGCAAATAAACTATCAGTGACCACAAAAAGAAAAGACCTTTAAGTATTTAACTCAATGCAATTCCATTCTTAATTAGACACTTTAATAAAAGTAGATGCAAACATATTTTTACTGCAAGAAGTATTCTCTTTTGAATATTTCACTTTTATTGAAAGACTGCATTTAATTTTGGAGTAATTCTAGAATGGTTTTATACCTTAAACACCTTCTGCACTGGAAACTAGCATCATTCAAGTGTCAAACATCACAACTGCAAATGACCAAATGAAAACCAAACACTAAGTATTGCATATGAAGTGAAACAAGAGGACAAGACACCCTGTGTTAAATATTTTATAAACCACCAGCAAACAACTTTACTTTTATTTTGAATCCCAAGTACAACACAGTTCAAATAACCTGGTCACCTGCTTGCTTGAAACAACTACGATGGAAGAAAGTACTTCTCCAAGCCACAGGCTTCATATACAAGGCCATTTTGGCCAAAGCTACAAACTGTTTCTCAAAACACATCTGCAAAGTAAAGAGTGGAAAAAACACTTTTCTTGATCTTATTTTACATAACAGGGTTTTTTTAGGTTTTTTTTTTAATTATTATTTTTTTATTTTTCACTATTCTGAAGCAGAATGCAAGCTGCTGATCCAATTGAGAGAAAAAAAAATAAACAGAAGGAATACAATCTGCAAGAGAGAATTCTGGGGCTAGGGGAAGGGAACAGGTAACTTTGAACCCCCACACTGATTTCCACCCTGGTACCTTGTACCCTTTGACTATGACAACTCCCTATCAGAGAGCTATACATATAAGGCACACAAAATTTTGTAAGTTACATTCCTCATCTAAAGAGAAATGCTATCCTGAATTAAATCCTTTATGGTAAACAGAAGAATAGAATATCCCACTCTGCAGCTAGAGTGGGATAAATGAAAAGATTATTATAAATTCTTTTATCCCTTTAAGTTACTTTAGGAACAGCTTGAACTCACCCACAAGCAATAACCCACAAGGGGTTAACAACATTTCGAAAAACCAAAACACAGAACACGCACTATATCCTTATTATCTAACACAGTGGTAATGCTTGGAGAATTCTTGGCTGAATAGTAGTTTCAAGAAAAGGAAATCTAGTAAGCCCGTCTTTAATAAACGCATACTGTGCCAAGTGTTCCTCTTCACCACGCTGCAAAAACAGCTCCTATACAGTCTTCAAATGCAATGTCACACTGTCTCACACCTAATTTTATGACACATTACGGCTTTCGTTTTCAGTAAAGTATATTACATACTCTCGGTTCTTGGGAAAGGCTGCTAGCAATGATCACACTTTAAAAAGCATGTTAAAGCTTGATTTGCTATGTCCTTTGTTTCACAGCACTGTAGACTATCAGATTGAGATTTGAAGAAATTCCATCATTCCAGGCTATTTTTCACTTGTTTGTATATTTTATTTTGAGATGCAGTATTATCACTGTTTATTAAAGTCTATGCTTCTCTAATCAAAAAAAGATTATACAATTTCACTTACTTCTAAGCCAAGCCAAAATTGGGACTTGGATGAAGGTGAACAATCCATGACTCAATCCTGAAAACACCATGTGATGTTTGCTAATAATGCAGTCTTCTAGAAAAAAGGGACTGGAGTGTTTCCACAACTTTTTTGCTGAAGTAGTTCATGTTCTGAGAATCCTATTAATACACCGCTACTCCTGGATTATCCACCAACTAACACTTGAAACAGACCCTAACTGCTACCTCTGGACAGCCAAGAGGAAGCTCCTAAGATTCTTGACACCAATTTCACAATGGTTATTAGAATCACAGAATCATTTTGGTTGGAAAAGACCCTTTAGATCATCGAGTCCAACCGAAAACCTAACACTGCCAAGTCCACCACTAAACCATGTCCCCAAGTACCATGTCTTTTAAATACGTCCAGGGATAGTGACTCAACCACTTCCCTGGGCAGCCTGGTGCAATGCTTGACAACCCTTTCGGTGAAGACATTTCTCCTAATATCCAACCTACTTCCACTTGTCCTGTCACTTGCTACTTGGGAGAAGAGACCAAGCCCCACTGCACTACAACCTCCTTTCAGGAAGTTGTAGAGAGCAATAAGGTCTCCCCTCAGCCTCCTCTTCTCCAGGCTAAACAGCCCCAATTCCCTCAGCTGCTCCTCATAAGACTTGTTCCACCTAGACCATTCACCAGCTTTGTTGCTCTTCTTCAAGCACACTCGAGCATCTTAATGTCTTTGTTGTAGTGAGAGGCCCAAAACTGAACACAGTATTTGAGATTCAGCCTCACCGGGGCCGAGTGCAGGGGAACAATCGCTTCCCTAGTCCTGCTGGCCACACTACTTCTGATCCAAGCCAGGATGTCGTTGGCTGCCTTGGCCACCTGGGCACACTGCTGGCTCATATTCAGCCAGCTGTTGACCAATGCTCCCAGGTCCTTTTCTGCCGGGCAGCTTTCCAGCCTCTCTTCCCCAAGCCCATAGTGCTGCATGGGGTGGTTGTGACCCAAGTGCAGGACCCGGCACTTGGCCTTTTTGAACCTTATACCATTGGCCTCAGCTCATCGATCCAGTCTGTCCAGACCCCTCTGTACAGCCACCCTACCCTCAAGCAGATCAACACTTCCGCCCAACTTGGTGTCAACTGCAAACCTACTGAGGATGCACTCGATCCCCTCATCCAGATCACTGATAAAGATTATTAAACTAGAACTGGCCCCAACACTGAGCCCTGGGGACCACTGCTTGTGACTGGCTGCCAACTGGATTTAGCTCCATTTACCACAACACTTTCGGCCCAGCCATACAGCCAGCCTTTCACCCAGTGAAAAGTGCACCTGTCGTGAGCAGTCAGTTTCTCCAGGAGAATGCTGTGGGAAATAGTGTTGAAGGCTCTACTATAGTCCAGGTAAACAACATCCACAGCCTTCACCTCATCCACTGAGTCCATTTATTAATCCGCTTTGGCCTAGGCTGCTGCAGGATACAGCATTTACTGCTCCTGTGGAACACCATCTGAAAAACATGAACTGCTCATCCTCAAAAACGGGTTCAGATTTTCTGCCCCCAATTTGCTGTATGCAAGTTGTCTTTACTAAGTCATATGGAGTTTGTCTAAAACTAGAAGGAAGCCAGCCCTCTGCTGAGGTTCAGTACCGAGACTTCTGAACCATTACTGAAAAGAAGGTTAATTAACAGTGTAGACAAAACAAAGCAATTTCAGGACAGGAGCTGAAATGTCAATGGCATCATTGTAGTTAGCCTGTCATGCTTGTAATAGAGTCCATCCCTACACGTTCTCACAATGCCGCAAAAACTACTTTAATGCCATTTCAATTGCACTTGATAGCACTGCTCTTGAATGCTTAACTATGTGTAGCTACTCATCCTATTTTATCTTGGTCTGACACAGAATAAAAACATCTGTGAGATGGCTGCAACTAATAGCTGATCCTTAACCACAGTTCCACAATGTTTCTAGTGTCTCCCCAGTGACAAAACCCTACAACTGCTCTTGCAGTAATTTTTTGCTTTGAGCTACATCATATACATTATCAGTGGAATATTCTGCTTTAGAGACGCAAAGGATATTTTCTGGCAGTTGTTCTAATTGTGAAACGTTCTTGCAATATTGGTATCATTTAATCACTACAAAAGTCCTATTATTGGCAAATATTTGGGGGTATCTTCCAATTGCAGACATATACTTTCAAAAAAGTGCCTAGCCTGTAGAAAGTCCAGGCTAGACACACACAGCGCAGCATTACCAACACTGACTGAGAAGCCTGATTAAAGCACAAATGCTAAACTGGATAACTTTTAGCTACAACAAACAATATTGATGCACCCTACTTAGAATGACTGAAACAAATCACAGTAATTTAAAACAGTTCAAACCCCCATTTTAGGCAAAACCACTGAAGCTTTTTATAATGATGATGGAAGCTATGTTATTCCACATGCACAAACAGTTAAATCATTTGGAACACTACCTGAGGGAGATTTGCTGCCGACAGCCTTTGTCCTCTATAGCCCAAATTTCCTAATGCAAGGAAGGTCTTGAGAGACTACTTTTCACACAGCTATTTGTCCAGACTCTTGGAATATGACCTAATAGGTGGCCAGAGACTCAAAATGTGATGCAAGAACTATATTTGTGTTTAGCTTTGTTCATTTTGAATGTTATTTTCTTCAGATTTAACTGTTCGTTAAAAGTTACTTTATTCAATATTCACTGAAAACAGCAAGCAACTGAGACAAAGATATCATTTCTTGGATGTGTTCTATGTAAGCTGAGCATTCAACTCCTTTTACGTTTAAGAGTCCCACTTTTTTCTAATATGAAAAATGAATGTGGTCTAAACTACTGTATTTTCTACGATTTCATTAGAACTCATTTTTCTGTTGCATTCAACACATGCTGGGCTGCAGTAAGAAGGTGACCAACTACTGCTTAATAATTCAATGTCAAGATGCTCTTCCCCCTTTGATTTCATTTGTGTTTCCCAAGACAAGGAGTATTTTAGTACGTTACAGAACCGAATGGAACTCCAGATAATTCGAAGGAATCCCTGTTGATCAAGTTCTAGCATATGCATGTACACATAGGAACACTAGGTCTACAAAAGCACTGGAAATAAATAGATTAATTCAACTACAATATGCAGTTAAAAGTTTTCAATAACCACAATGTTACTCTACTAGCCTGGGAAACATCAACTCACAGAACAGTTCAGTTTCAAATCAATTTACAAGAGTAGTCAGGCAAACAAGGATACCCATAGCCCATTCTCCACCTGTTCTTGCTTCTTCTTTCTGATACGCCTGTAAAAACCACCCATAAAGCGATACCAAGCTTTAAAAAAAAAAAAAAACAGTATGACAAAGCCAACAAATCCATCAAAATATGATTTAATGATTTCTAACAGTAAGATGCATATATCTGGCAGTAACAAGGTAAGTTAAGCATCAACTTCTGGAATAAAGTTTAATTACAGCTTGCATAGAAATAATGCATTATATGCTTAGCAATGTTATTTAAAAAACAGAAAATTCATGTAATGTGTTATATTTTAATGGGTTGTGTTTAATCCTACTTAAAATTAGGAAACACACTGCAACAACCTAAAATAAGTTAATACAGTACTATAGATGGCTGTTAAACCTCATGGAAAAGTAGAGAACTTCTAATCTTTAAAGAGTTAAAAAACATCAAAACTCTTTGAGAAGATTTTCCTTGATAATGGGATACAAATTTTTGCCCATTAATAGAACATCAATTATTAGATATTTTATGGCATTATTGAAACTTCTCCAAAAACTTAACTAAATCTACAAATGAAAATTTTAAAATAATATTCTAATTTTCTATCATTTTGTTTCAGGCCCTACAATAATCTGGAAAAAAAGACTTCTGTACCTAAAATGTGCACACACATGCACAATATTGTAGGAAAATACTATTCAGCCTGACATTTATCCTCAGTTCTTTCAAGTATTAGGTTAAAATAACCATTTAGATACATTATATGTATCAAAATTAAACAAAATTATTCAATGGCTGCTACTATGAGATCTCAAAAAAAAAAACCCCAGCAACTATGATATGAGTGGTCTTCAACTTGATGAGAACATATAATGGCATTAGAAATAACCACTTCCAGTTCATTTACACTAAGAGAACAGTTGTATTTCAAATTAGTATCACTTTAATTCAACTGGAAGTATAAACTCTCACAGCTAGACAGGGTAATGTATGATCCTAACTTAGGAAAATGTACATTTAAGTACAAAACGAAAGCTAGATTATATATTTTGTGGGTCTGTCTTCACACTGTAGTCTCTTTCATCTGAGATCACAATAGGGAAATGTGATACTGTAAATTCATGCACTATAAAAACTCTATTTAGATTTTTTTTAAAAAAATGTTAAAGAACTGTGCTACAATAATCAAACTAAATTCATAATTTGTTTAGGGGAATGTAGGTGTATTGACTTGGTAAATCTTATTTACATAGTGACTCATGAACTCTTGTACATTAAATGAAATTTCCTGAATCCCGTTATGCAACTAGATTAGCAAGATAATCATGTTCACTAAAATACATTATTAATTTGTTCCCTAATTTTTAAACCTAAAATTATATTACTTTTTAAATTCAGAAAAACATTTTAAAAAGAACTAATTTTTTTACCTGTGAGTAGTTTATTATTGCTACATCTATATACAAAGCATGAGAAAAAAGAGTCCTAAAAAGAGTTGTTAAAGTAGGTGCGGTTTTTTTTCCAATAGCCTGCTAAACTTCAGCTGTCTCAACTTGCAGTTATTGTTAGAAATGTTCAATTTATAAATACAAATTCCAAATATTTCTTAAGTAGTTAATATAGCTTTAGGGATACAAGAAAGTACATACAATATGAACTATCTAGTACATATGACGGATATTTTTTTTCCCCCTGAAGATTCAAAAGCGATATGAAAACCAATGAAAAGCATGTTTCTGCCGTGACGCATTTACCCCCAGAACTCTTACAAAAATTATACTATTGAATAATGTAAACATAAGTGTCAGGTTGCATATAGAGTAACAGACCACACATTATGGAAGAACTTACAAGAAAAGATTGCCAAATTTCTGATCTGCTACTGATTAGCAGAAGAATGTTATGCATTTGTTCCTAGTTGTAATCTCTCCTTCATGCATATTCAAAAAGCTAGAGTATATGTGCATAGTAACAATAATTTTGCGTGATGCTTCTTTTCACAGTTTCTTTAGTAGTATGGGTCCTAATGAAGATAATTTCAGGAAGCTGGAAAATTCTGTATAATTTCACAACACAGAAGATATATTTCAGATTTCAAAAAGAACAAACTTTTTATAAATTACAGCTGATACTGGTCCTTGGCCATAATATAATAACAATAAACAAGGTACTCATCATTTTATATTGCTTAACACTTTAAATGCCATATTTCCTTCACTTACTTATGTTTTACTAATGTTCCCCTTTTAAAAATGTATGGATTGTCGCTTTGTAGTTCACATTTATACAGCTTTCCTAGAAGAACGCAGAACACCATACTGAATGCTTATTGTGCAGAAACAACCCTGAAGGCTGTATCATAGCAGTATGCAGTAGAAAACCCTTACCAATTTTTCATCAACTGTGATGAGTTGCGTGTCTCGAGTTTGGTCCTGTGCCAGCCGCCATGTGGAAGTGCTCAGTGACCTGCGGTGCAAGACTTGAAGTTAAAAAATGATTCATGCAATGAGAAAATAGAGGCAGACAAATCTTACATAAACAAGTTACTTTAACAATATCCGTCTTGTAAAAAAAATTGAAGAGGGAGAGATGAGGGCACAAAAATCCTTTTTCTCCCCAATTAGTTCTGTCTGCTGAGTTTTTGGCAGACTCCCACTTAGCAGTTCACAACAGGCTGCACTTTATGTCAGCCTACAGGCTCTTTGTCACAGAGAGACTGCCAGTGGCAAGGACTGTACTGCTCTATATGAATGTACAGTAGCTGGTTTGTCACGAACAGACAGAAAAATACAAGGCTGCTCCATGCATTCTGGAACTCTGATCCTGAAAATCATGGCATCAGAGGAAAAAAAGTCCTAAATCTCATTGTAATGGTAAAGCTCCAGTTCAGTTCTAATCTTTAACAACAGAGTATTAATAAATTAAACAAACAAACAAACCCCAAAACAACAAACAAACAAAAACCAGCAAAATAAACCCTAAGGTGATAATTAAAAAAAAAAAATCTGATTTTGACTGGGCAAAGCTCACTACTATTTTGCTTAATTTCTAAATCAATATGAGTCAGCTTATACAGTTCCAAAAAATATGATTAATCTTGTGTAGTTAATAAACCTGTAAGGTACAGGTGGAAACACAGAACCCAATACTACATCACTGACTTAAGAAGTAAAATTTGCCCTTAATTTGCATTACGTCATTAATGTCAGGATTGGGCCCTTTGAGTACAAATCATCTTTTGGCAAAATAATGCAATAGCAAATGAAACAAGCCAAAAAGCCCAATTCTCTGAGCTAATAGTGTGCTTCACATTTAATTAAGGTCATTTTAAACAAATGAGGCACAGAACTGCAAGAATATAGACAACTGAACAGTAAGAGGGACTAAGCCACTTTCATTTCAACTGTTCTTCAGAAGATTACCTAATTTGGGACATGCTTGCAGATGCAAATGAACTTTGAGATTTTGCCTAGGGGGTACTTACAACCATACTTCTAGTAATTTACTGCTATTGGTAACGTTTACTTAATTTTTGAGGAAACCATCCATAAGTGCCTTTAAAAACACCACAGCTTTTAAAGCCAAATTCCAAGACTTTCAGAATATCTGCAAAACCACCCAAACTAAACCCTCCCCACATAAACTGTAACTGTTAATAGTCAATAACATGAAAGGTGTCTCAGCAGCAGATAACTTGCACAGAATCATTCAAAATCTCTCTACTAAGCCATGGAAATATGGAAGACCTAACTGGGGGAACAGTCTTGTTAACACATACATCTACCATGTCTTCTGATCTTAAATCCCTCCCTAATTTTTGTTGATTCTGGTGAGAATGCACTTGAAGATATGAACTTGATCATTTAACTAATCTAGCTGCACTGGATTTAACACAGTAACTAATCAAGCATTCAATTTTCAGACAATATTAACATGGTAAAGTTTTTAGGAGGTAAATTTTATACTAGAAAAGAATTTGAAATTAGTGACTATAAAGAAAGCCACAAGAATTTTATAAAACTAAGGAACTGGAACAAAGTTCAGTTCAGTAATATTACAAATGCAGATTCCCACAAATCTATACTTCTAACACAGATTACACTCCACTACATTATCTTCCATTTGCCAATAACAACTTCAAAAAAAACCTCCACATCACGAAAACCAAACTCAAAGCACAAAGTTTATAGAATCACCCAGCTTTGTGACATGGACAGACATATCTACTCCTATTTAAAATGACAAAATCTGTCTGGAAGGGTACTTTAAAGAACAAGATGAAGTTTTACTGTAATTTTTAAATTTGTACAGGTTAAAATACATCATAAACACAGAATAGACAGATACTGCAGTATGGTACAAGAAATGACTCTTAGATGGTCCTTATTCAAAAACACACCAGGAGAGAAGTTATCCTAAAAGCCTTCAGAAAAGCAGCATTACACTGGAGTTTCAGCGGCAAGTAGTTGAAGCCACACAATTTCCAACCTTAAACAAGGCAAAAACATTGTAATAGGGAAATCGGTTTCTCCCCTACTCCAGGAATTTTAGTATCAAAGTAGTAATCTGCAGGTATTCTAGAACTTCATGTGATACAGTGTTCGCTATGCTACTTAATATATGGCCAAAGAGGAACACGGGATTATGCAACCAAATTGGTCCCTTCTGGATAGAAAATAATCTAAGCAATGAATCAAGAAGTTCTCTGAACTTTGCTCTGTGGAGAGGTCTGATGAATATATAAAGATTTGATTATGCCAGGATATAAGTAATAAGGCTGATCAGAATCACACTTTTTCTTGTAATATAAATGCAATTTGGAACAAAATTTAGCACAATTCAGTTTGAATTTGGTTTGGGGTTTTTTTTGTGTGTGTTTTTTGTTGTTGTTGTTTGTTTTGTTGTGTGTTGGTTTTTTTATTTGGAAAAGGATTAATCAGCTTCGAAGAACATAAATGCCATGCCCTTCCAAAACAATTTCCACTCAGCATTGTGTCATTTGACATCAGTTTTACTCAAATGATTGCTCATTGTGAACTTTTCCGTACTTACAGAAACAAATTTTAAAGAGACTTCATACCATTATAGTTAATAGGGAAGAGCAGGGTAAAAATGGCACCAGATTAAATGTGGGCAGAGTCTCTCTCCGAGATGCTTCTACACTGCATACAGAGGGAGCTGATTTTTTTGCACAAGATGTCTCTGTCAACTGGGATAAATTGCAAGGCATCACACCTTACAGCTCTCCACGGTGTTTTAGCTCTTCTTCTACAAAAGCAGACAGATGGTTTACTAACCTAAGTCAGCTTCTACTCCGCTTCGTCATTTTTCAAAGCCTTTTCTCTTGACTATACCATTCTGGAAAAGGCCCAACTGTTACTAGAATTTGCAACCTTGCACACTTCTTGAATGCCCAGCCTTCTGTCCATCCCTGGATTGCAATGAGTTGGAACAAACATACTTTCCTTAAGAACTTCCTATTTGAAAAGTGGTTGAAAACTGGCATTTGGACTAAACTAGGATTGTGAACCTAGTCCATGGAAGTGCCTCTGCGTAAAAGTACATAAAACACTGGCTTTGCTTTAAAGATGACACACTGTTGATACTTCCATTTGTTGTATCTCTCATAGGAAAGTAACCTAGAGCTTAAAAATACCACCAACTCTGAAACATCCTGTCATCTGAAATACTACTCTTTAAAAGCTGATACAAAGTGTTACTTTATTCCCAGCATGCTTGTTTAATTTTCAACAGGTTTCGCTGCAAGTTTGTCCCTATGTTGGCACTCAACTGAGAAGATAACCAGGAAACAGACCTCTTTCACACAATCCTCTCTTTTCAAACTTCTACAACAACACGTATCATTTCATCACTCAAGTTTCCCCTTAAAAACTGTATAAATTTTACAACATTTATTTTACCTTCAAGTTAAATGCATATGCAATCTACGTCACATAGGTGACCAGCCAATTTAAACCTTTTATTCTGTCCCCAACAGTAAAGTAATTCTCACAAAATTCCCAATTAATACTTGCCTCTGCCGGCATCCACCTTGAACTTCAGGTAGCTTTTGTGATTGATAAACTTGCAGAAGTATAAACTGTATTTTTTAAAGTTCCATTCTCACAAGGTTCTCTTCCTTTCTTCTACTCCTAACCTCTGGAAAGGTAATCTGCTTTCTTCCTTTCTCTTTGTAAGAAATATGGGTCCACGTTATCCTGTTTTGCCTCTTTTTGACCGTTCATGCATATTTTTTTTCCTGTTGAACTATCTTGGGATGAGGCCTTAAGAACAGGAAGTTCCACTTCTTACCCTGTTCCTAGACTAATCAAACTCTGATTTAAAATTATTGTACACAGAATACTTTGGATAATAATAAATAGACCAGTAATATAATTCTAAAGTTCAGAAACTATACAGAAAGTCTTACCCATAATAGCTAGCAACAATAAACCCTGCTATCTTCTTGGCTCATTAATGTCCTATTTGAAACACAGATCAGAAAAACTTCCTTCACAGTTACCGTCTAATAAACAAAGTGCGACAAGACTCCAAGCTGGCCATATCTCCATTGTGGATATGCCTAAACATTTTTCTTATAGTGAGCTCCCTAGTGATAAACACACAAGTTTTTAAATGTAAAAGCCTGGGTTTATTAGAGTAGTTCACCTTTTAAAACAAAACCACCTCAAAATGACGTAGAGAAAGTAAAATTAAGATTTACTTTAAAAAGTCACCCACATCCTTTATGATCTCGCAGACACTTTGCCACAGTATCCCACATATCAACATATATGGCTCATCCAATCTGTAGCATCTTGGATTATAACCAAGCCTTCACAAGGTCTTCTATTCTCTAAAAAGTTTTTCTTTCATCAAGGAGGCCTGGCTGTACAGCTGGTGAAATGCCACACTTAGTCCACAGGGACTCAGACAGCAAAATTCTCCTCTTGATTAAGTTTGTCTTTCTAGGCCTCTTCCTTCAGATGCATCTGGCATCCTCCTCCCCAAGTATATTCCTTCTCTCAAATCTCCTAGTCACTCACTTAATGGAAGATTCCTTCTTTTTTCTCTACATGTTAGTCTGTCACACCAGTACTGAGGTGTCTTTGTGTTTCCACAAACATGGATAACTTGGCCTGAACGTATAGCAGCTCCTTTGGCTACACTAAACAACTGATAGCCCTCAACAGAGACAACCAGACAAATTGTCATTTGACTTGCAATTATGAAAGTAGTCTTTTTTTCCCACCCCGTGCCATTGTGTTGGGCATTTAAATTCCTTAAACTTGATCTACATGATCCTGTATCATCATTTTATGCTACTATCATTTAATCATTTCTATAATTTATTGTAGTTTCATTATACTCATTTCTACAGTTCACTTAAAATGTAACTTTGTGTAATACAATTTTGGCTTTATCATCAATCTGATCATGGTCCAGCTTCAGCATGAACTCTGCTTTAGTATCTGTTACTTTAATGATATTTCTGCGTTTCAGTGTTAGGAAATTAAAAAAGGTTAAGGTCACTTTTTCTTCCGCAGTGCACAGTTCTTTAGAAAGCCATTATAGACCTGAACATTGCATCTAGACTGGGGTATGGCTACAATTTATTATTGTAGAGTCTCACAGTAAATCTAAATATCTTTTACACTGCATAAAGAGACAAGAGTAGAAATTTCACAAAGACTACACTACATAGTCTTCTTATTAAATACTTTAAAAATACTCTAATATTAGATCAGTAACACAGAATGAATTAATGTGACTACTAGTGAAAATGTGAATTTGTACAGGGCAAAAATTTCTATAGGTGTTGCGTATCCTGGAAAAAAAAAATGCTGTGATTATATAACCACGTGTTTTCCATGAGAAGCGTATACTCCCACTGTGTTCTGCTGTTCCGGTAAGGTCACAAATTGGTTCCACATCCCTCTAGCACAAATGGAAGGGTCCATTGAAAAGCCATTGGAAGTTCTCCAGTCTTCACTACTATATTCACACCAGTATCGGGTCTCTCAACCACCTTATGCCACTGTGGGATAAGGACGTAACAGAGTTCCTTGTATCAGGGGACATACTTTTGCCTCCTCTTCCCTTCTTACATTAGAGGCCCTCTGTTGATGCCATTAACCAGTTCTGCTGAACTGGAGAAACCAAACAGTAAAAAATTGGACAGCAAAAGTCTTTTGTGATATCAGGATGAAGGATATTAAGGCATCTGACTTGAACATTTATCTTGGTAGTTTTGGATAGCTGTATTCAATCTGTAAAACTCAACAAATCTGAACTTCTTAAATATCTCCTAAATAACCTATGCTTAACCCCTATAAGCTTTTGGTTTTTAACTGCATATATGGAAAAATATGGAAGCCTTACAGAGGAAAACACCTGCCACAGACCCTCTGGAAATGTCACAAAGAATCCCCCACAAGCCCAGTGGAAGGTGAAAAGCAGCCATATTTACAAGGCATGAATTTGCCATCAACGAAGAGCAATGCTGTGACCAGCATGTTACACGACACCCAGATGCGATAACTTGCATTTACCTGACCTAATTCAGTAGCTGAGATTTAACTCATTGCACAAAAAACAGCTCCTTAACCTCTTTATGCAACACATCTGACTGTTTGATCTATTAGCACCCCCTTTTGGTCAACTATTGGAGATATGTTAAAGAAAACCAGATATCACAGCACAGGTAATCAGATCACAACATAAAGATGAAACACAGTCTTGAAGAAAACCTCACATGCCTCATGAAACATGAAGGCACTCATTAAAAAATCTAAATGGTGTTTTAAGTATTCTGATACAGAATGACCAGGGTATGAGTAGGTGCAAATATACGTACACACAGGAGCAGAAGCCATGATGAACTATTCAATACATTGAACAGATGATCATTCTTAGACAACCACCCTTTTTAATATTATGGCATTTATCAGGAATAATATAAGCTTCATAGCATACAGCCACCATAAAGACATTAAATTCTGACCAAAAAGTACATGTAAACACTGCCACGTCAGAACTTACAAAGCATCCAACCTAGTAACACACCTCAATTAAGCAGACTAAAACCAAATCAATATAATGTTCTCTCGTATAAAATACAGACATTACCAATGTCAAATACCATACAGATCACAGTATTCAGCCGCAATATAATGCATTTTTATAAAGACAGCTTGTAAAGTTGAACCTGTGAGAGATGAACTTCAATAGAGTGGGATAATAGTTCCTTGGTATTAGATTCACTATTTTAATTAAAGTGATAAAGACTTAACAGAGTCAATGGTATTTTATTTTTACCAGGATACAGTTTACTATTCTTATTACATCTCAACATAAACAAAATATGGAATATAATGCCAAACACTGCCTGTGGAGACCATGCAGCTCTATTTTGTAGTACGAACTGCCTGAGTAACTTTGGGGTTTGGAGAAAAAACAATTTCCCCATTTATAAATAGTTACATTCTCAGACAATATTGGCACATCATAATTTTTCCTTTGTCTACAAAATGTTGTTAAATTGTAAACACAGTAAATTATGTTTCTGAATGGATGAAAGGAATACCATTTTATTTAATCTAAACTACTGAAATTTCTGTATTAAGCAGCAATAAAGATCAAAATTGAAATAGAAATATATAAACACTGCTTCTGCTTGCTAAAAAGCTCATATATGAAATACACATATATAATTTCCAGGTGTGTGTTTGGAAAACAGGGCAAGAACTGACTGTGCTTTTCTGTTAGGCAAATCTGCATTATGAAAAGAAGCAATGGTCACATAAATGTACTGAATAAACATGAAAATAACTTTTAAGCATTTAATTTGTGGCTTGTAGCTTAGTGTGCATCAAAGCTAAATGTTAAGTTCACCTGCCTTTATAAATATTAAATGAGTTAAATTTTCAAGTAGTAAACACTTTAAGTAGAAAACAATCAATATTTTTTTTAGGTTCTACTTTAATTATCCCACAAATAGGAAAATGCTATTGATGTATGTACAGACAACCAAGGTATCAGCAGAACCACAGCACTATGCAAAAACAGTCATAGTCCTTCCAGAGCTGCTGTAGGACCAGAGCACCATAGCTACACCTGACACTCCAGTTAAACCCCCAAGATGAAAGTCAGCTCTGTTAAGACATGGCTTGAGTTGCCCACCACCAGTTTCCCTCATTTAAACAGCTTTCTCAGGGTCTACAAGGAATGAGGAAGGTTAGCTCTGACTTAATGCCAAGCCTTCACTGGCCTGAACTCAAATAGGGCCCATTTGAGCTGCTCTCTAGCCAGCTAATTGAGCTGACACCACCAGGCACGCAACAAAGACCAGCACAACCCTTCAGAAGGCTCCACAACAGCCAGACAGTAAGCACAGCTATGCTCAACCTACTCCTGCAGAGCTATACAGGTGTCTCCACCATGCTTTTGAGTGCTATGCTTTGCAGGAGCATTTAGTAGGTTGAGTGCATATATGACAAAACCACACACACAACAACAGCTTGAGCTGAGGAACAGTTCAGGCAAAAATCCACAGCTAGCCTGGGTTCCAGTCAGCACACTGACAAGAGAGGGCTGCACATCCTGAAACAGTTCTCTGCAAATCTCAGGCTGATACCAGACTGTTTCTCGATCTGCTTGGACATAAACTCAGTCATTATTTGCAACTAAACTTCTGAACAAAGTCATGGCAGTGCTTCTAGACCTCCATATGCATGTAGCTCCAAGTATGTCAGTGGCCTCTCCAAGACTGCACCAAGCAGACTAGAAACACTTTTGAGAAAGGGGCTTAACATGTTAAGACTAAAATGACCCAATATTTTTTTTTTTTTTTTAGTAGAAATCATAAAACGGATTACAAAAGGAGATCTGGTATACTACTTTTACAGCAATAGAATACATGATTTATAAAATGTCCAACTGCTGTCAGGTGACAGGAGCTCTGAACTACCGCCACCTGTACAGTTGCTCATCAGCAATGCCATTACGCACTACTCTCCAAATCAGAAGACCTAATGTTAAAAATTAACCTCAAATCACAATCTGAGAACAGCAGGTTCACCATAAGCCAGTGGAAAACTCTTGTAGGCAAGTCAGCTAAAAGACAAATAACACTAGCAATGCTGCATAGCCCATATAAACTGATTTTCATGTGGTCTAGTTAGAAAATCTAGTAAAAGGGAAGAGAGAAAAGTTATGTAGGGAGTAAAGACAAAATACACAGGTGACATATTTGCTCTGTTTGTGCTTTCTAAATGTCAGACTTCTCCCCACACATACACATTCAGGCATTCACAGAACTAGACAATAACTAAAAACTGTGCTCTCTTTATAGTAAGAACAACAAAAGTCAAAGGGTTCAATTCCAAAACTGTGAGGAATGAAACTAATGTTCCACAACCCACCTCTGTCTTAGGGAAGTTCATGCATTTTGAACAAGAGCCTTTGAATCATGTAAAATTAAACAAAAAAATGAGTAAAGATTCCTCTGTGTTTGCAAACTGGTTTATGGCATTGTAAGGCCCTGTATTTCATCCCTATCCTTTCCTCTTGATTTAGCCTTTCTATTTGAGTGCAGTTAGAGGCTTAAGTAATACTTATTCCAATAATCAACGGTAATATCAAGGTCTGTAAAACATGGCATATAAATAAAGGCAACTTCTTTCTTATTTAATGCCCTGAAACATTTGAACTGTAAGCTACTGAACTAAACTATAGTACAAAAAAGAATCCTTTAACGTGTTACTGGAAAACTACATCTTGGTTTATAATGGATCATGAAAGTCAATGAAGCAATTTGGCTAGTAAGCCTCAGTTGTTGGGCAGCTATGAAAAAATGTATTTAAGAGCTATCCATTTATGTTCATAGTACTTCGTAAAAGCCACTTAATGGCAGCCAAATGCCCCACAAATGGAATGCGACACACAGAAGCAGGTCACTTTTCAGAACTGTATGCTCTCATTCTAGATGAGAATGGTATAATCTAGCTAGTATTATTGCATATGAATTAATTTCACTCTTACTTTGTCAATTTAGCCTTGTCTCAGCCACCTTACTCATCAATTTCCTTCCTGACATCAAGCTTTTGTCCTCAACTCCTCTTTGAACTCTTGCCATTTTACAGTTACCAGGTACCTTAGCTACTCTCCATTATATCGCACACCTTAATCACACCACAACCTATTTTTCAATTCTTCTGCCTGTCCACATCATTCCTTTGTTGACGTATTTCCAAATTCCTTTTCACACACATCTGAGTGGAACAACCCCCATGGTATTCCAATAAATCTTTGCCTACTGAGTTACACATAGAGAAGATACACCAATGGTGCCATCTTACATGCAAGAATATAATTTGACTTTTCAAGTCAGCCTATCCTCTAATATTAACAGTCTGAAGACAAATTCTGTCAGAGCATGCCTCAGGACCCTAAGGGCACTAACAAGTCTTAATGGCCATGACCAGCCTCATCCAGGGCCTCCATCAACAGCCCCTGCCTGTGGCCCTGGAGCTACATCTAAGCTCAGCTCTGAGTCTTCAGCCCTTGCCTAAGCGATATCATTGAATGTACCCACCTCCACCCCTGGCTCTGGCTCCTGCCTCCAAGCCTGGCTAGACCCCTCGCCCAAGCTGCAGTATGACTCCAGTACTGTTCAGACCCTGCTGCCTAGATAGACTTCAGACACATGTTGCAGCTTGTCTTCAAACCTGTCACTGGTTCCTTTTGCTTCTAACCGGACTCCCTGGATGGACCCTGGACCTGGCTCATGACTTCGCTGTCTTTGGGACTGTTAATGGACCTGATTACCAGCACCCAGGTCTCCTCAAGTACAAATGTGGCAGGACTATAACCCGGTCAGTGAGGGCACTGTCACTGCTGGGATTGCCTTCAGCTTCCAGCTTGCCTTACCTTCAGGAGCAGCCAGCCTTTGCTGCTCCCTGACACTTTGCTGGTCAGTAATTCCTACCAAATTCATTTTTTCCCAATGTATGCAATATTTTCCCCCTTATTTTTCAGACTCATTACTTTGAAACCAAAGCACTGGAATTAATTTTTACATAGTCCATCTAAAATGACCAATTTTAAATCTTATTTAAAAAGATACTAACCACACAGGTTTTTTGTTCTGGGTACCAGTGTGATTAATTAGCTTCTACAATACACATCCGTCTTTAGCTTAAAACAAATGGTTGGCTGCAATGTAAGCAACCTATACAAGTGTTTCCAACAGAAATTTTAACAAATTTATCACATCAAAACTTTAACTGCTATCCTACATGCAAGTAAAAGTAACAATTACATGGCACTAGTTTAGAAAAAAAAAAGTCCTTTCATCTAGAGAGTACTGTATCAGCATCTGCAGTCTTGGGACAACAATTCTTTAAATTGGTGAAGGACAAAGTATTGTGTGTTACCAAAGTAATATAATTAAACTGCCAAGCTACTTAAATGAAGCATACTTTAAAAGAAAGCTTGACTGCCCTGTTGTTCCGTAATTATCCTATTTCATTTTCTTTCCATTTACTGCTATTTCTTAATGTAAACACACCTTACAAGCATTACTGGAAAACTCACTTTTGAGAATAAAAATAACCTCACCAACTACCCTATTTGTGTGTTCTCTTGTACTCTTACTTAGACACTGACTCATCCACTGGTACTATTCTTTCTTTTTACTAGTCTCTTTTTATATTCTTACTATCTGAGCAGCTATTAGCTCTCTGAAAGGAGAGCCTTGCTATAGCTCACTCTTTCCTAAAGTGGAATAAACCCTTAAGGCAAAACTGGTGCTTCAAATGCAAACCTGATTCTTGAATTCCAGTTCAGACAACAACATTCAGATTATTTGCTTTTTTCTCTGGTAGGCACAAACAACACTGACATATGACAAAACATCACTGCTGCAGAATTTCCCTTCAGATAACTGACACAGCCCATACAAATATTCCTTGAATACATGACAGACAAACTGCATGAAAACCTTTGCATTTTTTTCTTTCATTTAAAATATAGTGGTTGTACTGAAGTAGCAAGCCACAAAATAGCCTCAAAATACATCTCTGGTTTCATAACAAAAGATGGTACTTCTGAACATTATTGACATCGGATGTAAGATCTATAAAGATCTCTACTTAAAACTAATGAAATATATAGGAAAGGTGAAAAATTAAATAGTTATCCTCTGCAACAAAATTTTGGTTTGGACTTTTAATACAAATGGCATCACTAACATTTAGTAGAGCATTACTTCATTAGACTGACAGCAAATGACATCATCATCAGAAGTATTTACATATAGAGTACACATTCATAAAGATAGGTCTTCAAATATTTTATATAAAATACATTAAATCTGATCTTTAAAAAATAATGAATAGAAGCTGTTTATGAAATCTTCTGTGTTAACACTCCAAGAATAAGCAGCTGCAAGAATTGTTTGCCCACACACATTCTGGAGCTGCCTACAGTCTGTCTAGTTGAGTCAAAAGTTAATTTACTTCCTCAACATCAGTCACAGGTCAAGGGAAGATTAAGACACACAGAAATCATTGCAGCTAGAAAGTGGCTTGCTAACAAAATGGTACCTAAACATACTGTTATACTGCCAGGAGGGAACGACTGCACTTTGAAACTCAGACAGAAATATGCCATTCATTTCTTAGGAAATATGGAAATATGCATTATAAAAAAGGTAATGTTAACTGTTCAGCTTGCCTTCTGCTAGTTTAACAATATCTTTTATTAGAAAAAATAAAGGACATGATCTTAAGAGGTTTGGAGAGGTATACTTTGTAACACACTCAGAATCAAATTCTTACAAAATAATTTAAGAAGCTTATCAAATTCCAGTGTATTGTCATGAGAACTAAAACATGTACATGGATAAAACATATAAAACAATAAGCTCTTAATGATTATAAAAGTTTACTGAAATGATTAGCATAAAAGAAGATTTTTTTAAACTTGGGTTTTTTTTAAACTACTTGTGAGTAGGTTCCAGCTTCCCTGCTAACTATGTAAGCCTGTCAGTATTTCAATCTCTTACAACAGACAATTTCATCTATGACAGACAATTTGGCCAACAGCAGAAAAAAAAATCAATAGCTGCCTGGTGGGGTAGGATATCTTTAATTTCTAGTTTTTCTCAAAATACTAGAAGTTTAATTTCAGGCCCTATAGTAACAACAACAACAACAACAACAACAACAAGATGCAAACAGGCATGGTTCCCTCTCAAGAACCTAAAATGCACAAGTTTAAGAACAGATATTTTTCTCATCACAAAGAATTGCATAAAATACAGTAACTATGAACAAGACTGTGTGCTAGTTCCAGACAGCACTAAATAGTGACATTGCCTTTGTATCTCCAGAAGTTTACCTCATGCCTAACGGTTTTCAAGCATGCTTAAACTTGACAAATTCCTTTCAAAAAAATGAAAATAAAAAATTGAAAGCAGCAGTCACAAAGTTGGGGATGATAAGAAATTATTAGCACACTACATAGATGATTAAAATAAGTTATACAAAGACATCCACAAAAGCAATATTCAAAATTGAGAATTCAAAAAAAGTTAAAAATATCAACCACATTAACTGCAATTAGTGCTTCCATTCTCACTATTCATCATCATGTGGTTAACAATAGGTGAGATTTCCCACAGTCCCACAGGGAAGAACTATTACACTGGTCTAATACACTGAGAGCTATATGTTGGCCTAATACTTCCTACTGTTGATTTGACTCGCATTTATTTCTTCGCCAAAAAAGAAGTATCAGATAGTGATTTTGCCTGTATCTAGTTGTGAGTGAAAGGCCGGAGCAGCATGTTATTGAGGCAGACGGTATCAATTACATTGTCAAGTTACTTGGCGTTTTGGAACTTAACTTCTGAATCTCACTGGTGCATTTTGATAGTGCCTGTTTTTGTAAAGAACAGCTTTGAAAGTGACAGTTCCTATCAGTCAGAAATACAATCCAACCCGTCTTCTGGGCTTTTCCAATCACATATAAATATTGCATCAAGTTGAGATGTATAATGGAATAACAAGGTTAACTGAGTCATAATGCTCAAACCTGCATTAAGGCAACACCAAGATCATTTTTGTAACCCAAAAAGTTGTATTTTTCCAGTAGGAGTTAAACCTGCTGAACGGTATATATAAAACCACCAGCACTAAAGCAAATTTTATTATTTTGTTAAAATAGATTTGAAATTTCGTCTATTGACAGCTGACATCCGAATTCCCTTTCTTCATGTATCCATATGGCATTTAATAATCTTTCTATCAATTTCTTGATTTATTTGATGGAAAAAATGTGCTTGAAGTCACTGTAACAAGTTCTACAAATACATTTCTCTCAAACTTCGAGATAACAAATATTTGGTATTAGGTAATAACAACAGAAAAGCCTTTTCCGTACAAAAAGTTTGTGGGTTTGTTTTGAAAACAAAGTGTCATTTTGAAATGCAGTGTCAGAACCTATTTTAAATTGTTTAGTCCCTGAAGAAAAGTACTCTGTCCTTCTGCTGTAGAATACTAATGCCAACAAACTTCACCTCTACCCTTCAAGGCTGTTCTTTGGGTTTTTTTTTGTTTGTTTGTTTGTTTTATTTTGTTTTGGTGGGGTTTGGAGGTTTTATTCCTACCTCCATTCCTTTTCAAACCTTCGAAGTAGAGAGAAAATTACTAAGTTCTCAGATCTATAGACTGAGGGCAAAAGTTACTCTAGTACATAATAATGTTTTTTTAAAAGATATGCCAAACTTTAGGTAAGTGACCTTCAGTTCTGAGCCCACAATGACTAGTTACCACAGAGCTGGCAAGAAGAGGTTTGAGCTGTTCCAGTGCAGAAGCAAGCACATCGCTTATTTATCAGTTATCTTTCAAAACAAACATACTCTAAACATCTGTTTGTCTCTATTAAACTTTCTCTTGCTGAAAGGGCTGTCATTCCTCCCCCTTTGGGTTTCTAATTCCAAAACTGGAGGAATGAAATGTAATTAAAATAAGGGTAGATTTAGACTAGGTATAAGAAAGAAATTTTTTACAATGAGGGTGGTGAAACACTGCCACAGGTTGCCCAGAAAGGTGGTAGATGCCCCATTGCTGGAAACATTCATGGTCGGGTTGGACGGTTGCTCTGAGCAACCTGATCTAGTTGAAGATGTCCCTGCTTACTGCAGGAAAGCTGGACTAGTGGACCTTTAAAGGTTTATTCTAAGTCACTCCAAGTTATATGCCCAATAATGAACCGCAAATTAAGAAACCTTCTCAGAAACATCTTGCTGTCCTAACGTCTGCTCTACTTACTTCTCCATAATTACATTAGAAAAACAGCCATTTCCAAAACAACGCATCTCTGCCTTGCCCCCATTCTCAAACTTTGGCTCTCCCAACCTCTTTTCCCATTCTCCCCCTCTTATTTTCATGTCTTTCTACCCATCCTCTTCCTCACCTAGACCAATAGTGAAATTACTTGAACATCATAGGAATCCCATACAACTTTAAGAACACTTGTCTCCCACTAGGAGACAAGTTGTGCATTTGAAGAAGGCTGAACTACATGATGCATGGTATTTTTCGCTTTTTCATTTTTCTAATCTGTGACAGAATTCTTCACTTTGACAGCAACATCCTGCTGCTCTGATATGTCATTACATCAAACATCTTTGTTCTTCCATGAGGGCTTTCCAAAGCTTCCTCTTTCCATTTTAATGGAAAGAAGGAGCACTCCTACACCCCACTCCGCATCATGCCAAACAGAGAAGCCAAAAGCAGGAAATCTAAAACACTGTTCTGGTTCACCAGAGCTACTCTGACCTTGTAATAAAGGTGCATATCCATGAACAACACACCAGTAATGAATAAGACTGTATGTTGTCATCCTGCCAATTCTTAGAGGACAGAAGCAAGTAGTGATGGATTAACAACTTTGAGAGCCTACGTAAAGTACTGCAAAAGCACTCAAATCATCCTAGTTGTCAGAAATCTCCTCCTCTCTCCCACAAAGCATGCAAAAGTGATGGGGAAAGAGGGCCTTCCTTCACAAGAGCCAGACACTAGATCATCATCAAAGGACATGTGATTATAAAAAATAACCACTGATGACACTTTCAGTCACAGTGAATATGCAAGATTAGGCTGCTAGACCCTCTCTTATCCACACAATCATTATTTGAACAGTGTGGACAGAGTCAAAGGGAATGGGTTTTAAATGAATTATACACTTAGATATATGGAACAACTGCTTCTTGCAAACTACTGCTTCAGGCTGTCTGCAAGATCAGACAAAAACTCGCTGCCGCCTGGAGTCTTGTTTTTAAACCTATGCTCATTAAGTGTACAGACTGCAGTGGTTTTCATCTTTTTCTCCCATCTCTATGTCCATTTGTCTCTCCACATCTTTCACCCTGAGTCTGCTCCAAACATCCACGTCACCACATTCTTATGACCAAAAAATTCCCTGGAGTTTTATTCTGCATTTCAGTTTACAGTTGTCACATAGTCTGATTCACTGTACTTTCTCTGATATGTGTAAAAAGAAAATAGATATTCAAGATAAAATTGTAAAATTCAGGTATATATTTTAAAGGTCTTTTTCCCCTATGAATGACCAAAATAAAACAGCAGTTATATAGCAACAGCAAGACCTTAAAAAACTTTTTCCCCTGGTCTTATCTCGAAATTTTAGTCCAGGTACTGTTCGCAGATGCAGTTAGCCATTGGAATTAATTCTGATGAAGTTAAATGCTGCAGAACTATTTCTTTTTATTAATGAAAACCAAAGCTTCTGATGCATCTGAACCTGAAAACACCACCTGTACATTATCCCACACAGTATATGAGAATAAGTGGCAGACACACACTGCAGCTGGATGAAATAAGTTATACAACTTCTTCAACATGCTACTTACTCCAAACTTGACAAAAATGTCACACTGGCTAGCACTAACACTAGCTAAATATTGCTTCTATTAACCAGATGCAGTCAGAGCTTTGTGCATCTTTGTGTTACTCTCTGGTCTACCCAGATCTAGATCTGGGAAGTCTACTAAGCCCTATTTTAACTTATGGCTTAGTATGAATATGCAATGAAAAAGCCAATGCTGTTTTGAAGAAAGGAAAAAAAAAAAAAAAAAGAAAAAACAACAACCAAACAATAACACAAAAGAACAAGCTAGTTATCTTGAAAGAGCAAGACAGTAAATGGGACATGTTTCTTCTACAAGTCCTCTTCTTACTGAGGGGGAATCTTGCTTATGTATAACTGAAGAATATGATTTAAATGGCATCCCAGGTTTCCTCATTCTTTTGAGCATATAGCATGAGTTGAGTAAAATGCTTTCTACTACACCAATGTCCATAATTCTTTGCTTTCATAACCTCAGGTATCCATTTATGATGAACTAGAGAAACATTTGCTATTGTGCTCAGGGTCTTTACAACAGAATTACAGGAGGAAAGTAATACATTTTGCAGATCCATCATTTATCACTGAAAAGTGACAAGAACAATCCATGTGGCGAGGTATTACACCTGCACAGACAAAATACTCTGCTTCTGCAACAGAAATTATCATCTTTTTATCCTGACTGGAATATCTTGCGAAATAAAGGGACTCTCTAAAATACTAAATGGTTTTGGAAAAAATAGCTGATATCCAGTTCAGTAGAAATTTGCTTGGTCTTTTCCACCTCCACCTACCCATATCTTCTAATGCAAGGAGACACTGCATTCTTTCCCAAGACAAAGATATTTAAGATGATTCTATGATTCTAAGAGTCCCTCCTCTGCTTTTCTCCAATTCCCATGAAACTCAAAGAAATGTAACTGTATTATTTAAATTATACTCTTTGATCAACTTCTGGTTGCAGATAACTAAGAGGTAAAATTTGAAGTAATTAAGACAGACAAACAGGGCACAACTTTCCTCCTGAATAGATCAAACTCAGAAAAGCATGTTCAACATAACTTCAAGCTCCTCGAACCTTGACAGATCTTACAGCATGAAAGCTTCAAACCTTTGATCTAAGCAAAGGAGGCAGTTCCACTTTCTGTATAAGCTCAAGCCATCTGCTGACGACCTGTTAGGCTCACCACCAGACAGAATAATGATGGACTCAATAACCACTGCTTCAGTGATTTAAACTAGGCACACAGAACTTCATAAAGATATGACGAATGTTGCTGCATGTTCTCTTAACTTTGGACCACTTATTTCCTTATGTTACCAGTAACCAGTTGAGAATCATCAAGCAGCTTGGGTGAGCATATTTTGAAGTGCTTAAACAGGTACTGATAAATCCAATCTTTGTGTTAGAGGCTGTCGTAATATTTTTAAGAACTAAATACAACTCATGGAAATCAGAATAGAATCTCTCCTGTGACTAGTGGAAAGTGATCTTGGGAATTGTTTTCAAAATCAGAGGGCAGCTATGTTATTCTGTAATTGAAGTTCTGGAAACTGGAGAACTATCAGAGGTTCCACATGTAAAAATGTGCAAAAAACACTGCAAATAAAACTACTGCTTGAAAGTTTTAACTTTAATCCTACAGCGCTCAAACAATAAGTTCTATTACTCTCATAATCTAATTTAGGCAAACAACATGAAACTGTAATTTAACCAAACTTGACCAAACCTTACTCTGAATCTGAGTAAACAAAAGCACAATGCCGAAGTGATGGAAGAATTGTTCAAATGCCCTCACAGTTGACAATTCCAGCGTGTTCTTCAGTCAACTCCTAAGAATACTTTAATTTTCGTTGTTAGTAATTCTAACACTTATATTTACTTTAAGACACACATCTATCATACTGGTATAGTACATTCTTTCTACAAATTGACAAATACACAGATTTCTCCAATAATAAATGAGACAGACAAAGATTTTAAATATACTCTGAATTTGTTGTAACAAATAAAGTACTTGCACAAAACTGCATCTGTCAAAATACTTTTCTGAAAGGAAACCAGCATTGCAGGATCTATGCTGCAAATCATTGGCTTCTCAAAGAAGTAGGCTTTTGGATAGCTGCTGATCACTATAACTGGAAAATAAGCTTAAATGGTATGTATTATAAGACCATTCACTGTTCTGTGAGGTAGCAACATTGCTTTATCCCCTTTTTAGAAAATGAGATGTGAGATACTAAAGCTAGAAATGGGATTTGTATACTGCCAAGCTTTGAGGCATCTACATGTCTACCAAAATTTATGATATTGGAGTCATCTAGATTTCTAGTAAAATACAAAGGATTATATGGTATACAAGAAAGGTGTCCACAATGGAAAACAAAACAAAACAAAAACCAACAGCTGCTTCCAAGAAGCAATAGAAAGTACAGAAGCAAAAGATACCTTCTCCTATCTACCTCTAGCTAATTTTATTACATCACTATGAGCTGCAGGAAGACATTTTGAATTTAAAATTTAGAGCCCTGAATCCTTTCCCATAGTTATGTACCTTGATTCTCCCTTCCAAGCAGAGGCTGCTTAGCAATATTTTTCATATAAAACAGCAACTGAGAAGAGGAAAGATGTAAGTTTCAGTGCCTACTTCATCAAGAAAATAATTACTTTACAAAAAATTATGAAATGAATGACAGCCTTAATTGTTCTTTCATACTGCCAAAACTATCTTATTCCTAAACACCTTTTCCTTGTTCAAAGGCAAATTTTATTCTCACTCTTCCAACACACAATGATTGGAAAGACGGGTAAAACTTTAAATAAGAGAGACTCATAATGCTCTTCCCTGCCTCTTCCCCAAGAAACTTGCAGATTTATGATGAGGCCACTCTCCTATGGAATGTGAAGCCTAAGTTCTAGTCCCCCTCAGGTAAACACCTTCAACCTCCTTCTTACTGAAAATATTAAGGGACACTAACTCTTCAGCCTCCCTCTGTGTCAGGGAAGAAATATAAGGCACTATTTCAAAGAAGAAATTTCCTTAAGAAATGCCAATTTAAGAGTCCCTACCCCACATTTCCATGCTGTTCATTCCCACACCTGGTACATCCTACTATTTGTTCTGGAATAACTGCTTAAAAAGTAGAGTGGTAAAACTTTAAAACAAACAAACAACATTATTTTTAACCTGAATCAGCTGAGTGATCCAATTTACCACACAGCACAGGCAACAGTTGTGTCAACACCACAGAGGACTAAAAGAAGGGCAGAAACAAGCAGCCAAACGTACATTAAGTTTCTGCATTAGCATACAGGAATTTGTAAATTTATATTCAGATTCCAAAGCATTTTTATGAGACTAAAGATTAATCTTCCACACTGTAAAACAGATGCCATTGTAAGAGGCAGGAAGCAGCAGTAACCAATGGGACAGTCAAGTACATAAAAAGCGGGGGAAAAATAGTATGGCCATAGTCCTTCTTTCTCTATGTGTGCATATGCATAGCTTTCTCTGTGTGTTTGTTTATACATTTACATATGTATAAAGACGCCACAGATTTTTTAAAATTACTGAAACTATCTTGTATGTATGTTTATACGTAAATATTTAAGTAGCATAGAAAAGCAAACCCTCCAAATCATAGTTAATGGCACTGAACAATACTTTTTCTCCTTACAAAAACCTAAGTCCTGTGACTTGCACACAAGTAAACACACGCATGCATCTTCAATTAGAGACTGAGTCACGTACCAGACTTTCAATACAGGTCTCTGCACTAATGAAACAAACAGCAAAGCGCCACCAAAAAATTATAAAGCGATCTCCAGCATTAATTCGAGGAATCAGTAAAAGAGGGGCTACGTAATCCCTGAAAAATATAACTGATCTTGTGGAGAGGATGGAGAGGAAAAGCTACAGGGTACAGAATAGGGCAAAAGGGTGCAAATCTCTGGGAAGACCAGGCTGGCGATGGAAGGAGCCATCGCCCTCTCCAGCTCCCTGGCAGCGAGGCAAACGCTGCCCGTCACCCCGGGCACAGCGGGGCTCCTCTGCCGTTTCGACCGGCTGCCGACCTCCGGGCGCCGCAAGGACACCGGACCGGCGGTCACAGCGAGGAAGACAGCAAGGACAGGCACGGACAGACACGCTCAGCCCCGGAGGAAAGCGTCGGCCCGGCGCCCGCTGGCAGGCCGGCCGCCCCCCGCTCGCGGCGGGGCCCTGCGCGGCCCCCCCGGCCTAGCGCCCGAGGCGGCCGCGCCGAAGCCTTAGGCCCGGGTCAGCCTCCTCGGGAGCGCGGCCGCCCCCGCGGGCCACCGCCGCCGCCGCCGGGCCCCTGGCTGCGGCGGTGCCGCCCGGCTGGCCGGCGGAGCGCCCGCGGTGCCCGTTACCTGGCCGGCGTCAGGCGGGCCGCGGCGGCGCCGCTCCTCGCGACAAGGTGCCTCAGAGCCGCTGACATTGAGAGAGCCGCCGCCATGACGCTCGCCACAGCCGCTGGGGGACGGTGGCGTCGCAGGTCCAAACCTCCTCCGCCCAGACAGGAAACGCGAAGCGAGGGCGGAAAGAGGGAGCGGGAGGGGCGGGCGGGGAGGCGGGTAGGGTGCGATGGAGAGAGGGCTGGGGAAGGGGAGAAGGGGTAGGGTGGGGGGCTGCCGGCACCCGTCGCCAGCACTGGGGAAGGTCAGGTCTGATGCCCGGAGCCCCATGGAGAAACCTTGCCCGCGTCTGGGGCGCCGGCGTCCCTTTCCCCCAAGCAACGCTTTCGGCCCAGAAACGTTGTCTGGCAACTTCGGGCATGACGCCATCTTCTCGATGGCGGGGAACGAGACCCCGGCCTCAGAGTGGCTGGCCCGGGTGTGGGTGTGTGTCTCCCGGACGGGCCAACAAGGCAGGGAGGGCACAGCGGCCTCTGAGCCGCGGTGCCGCCAGTGCTGGGGAGCCCCTCCTGCTTGGGCACAGAAGCTGTGGGACGGGTATTTTTGGCCCCATTCTGCCCCGTTACATTTCGCAGACAAAATGGTGCACTCCGGACAAAGACATCAAAGCTTTGATACATCTTCTTGCACCTATTTTTTTTTTTAACATATGTCTTAGTTTAAGTATGTAAAATGGATCCATAGTCTTGTTTCACTAAGATAAGCAAGTTTCTAATATGATGTGGTACTTTCAGGAGCTCTGTTTTGTTTTTCGCAGAATCACAGAATGGTCAGGGTTGGAAGGGACCTCTGGAGATCATCTAGTCCAACTCCCCCGCCAGAGCAGGGTCACCTACAGCAGTTGCACAGGACGGCGTCCAGGCGGGTTTTGAATGTCTCCAGAGCGGGAGATTCCACCACCTCCCTGGGCAGCCTGTGCCAGTGCTCTGCCACCCTCAAAGGAAAGGAGTTCCTCCTCATATTAAGATGGAACTTCCTATGGTCATGTTTGTGCCTGTTACCTCTTGTCCTGTCACCGGGCACCACTGAAAAAAGAGTGTTCTCATCCCCCTGGCACCCTCCCTTTAAGTATTTATAAGCATTAATAAGATCCCTCCTCAGCCTTCTTTTCTCTAGGCTGAAAAGACCCAAGTGCCTAAGCCTTTCCTTGTAAGAAAGATGCTCCAATTTAAACCAATGCTCCAATTTTAAACCAATTTAAGCCTTATTTCCCATATTCAAGCAAGGAAGACTGGTAAGACTCCTGTTCTCTGAAAGTGGAGTCGTACTTCTAATACATTAACTGTGAAAGGGAAGTAAGTAACAGTAATTATGCCCTGGAAGCATTATGGTGCTGTGTTCATGGTTAAAGACGACAGATTGCTATAAATCAAGAGTCAAACACAATCGTGTTCAGTGCCAAAACCTCAAATGACATAAAGTTTCCAAAAATGTGTGGTGCAAAAGCACAGTGTTCCAGTAGGATCTGTAATATTGTGAAGGACTGAAAAGCTTTTGACTGGGGGGGGGCAGTATTCTTAAAATTACTCTAATTATTTTTATTTGTAAAATCTGTTGACATTTTGAAAAAAGCTTAGCTAAAGTTTCAGCTTCAATTTTACTGAAAAACTGAAAAAATATTTAGAAGTTTGTTAAACAAAAAAGTGTTGAAATTCCTACATGAGGAGATGTTGGTTTTGACTAACTTTTTCTGCGTTGCTCCAGGAGAAGATGGCCTGATTCTCAATTTTGACAGCACAGTTTGACAGGGTCAGATTCTGCACAAGCAAGTAAATTCAGCATTTTCCTCCCCCAAATAAAGGAAGATGGAAAAAGAATGGTTCTAATGAAAATTTAAACTTTCAACGAGTGTCTTCTGCAGTTATCAAATCAACAGAGCATTAATTTTCAATGAGAACAAGCAAGCAACACCCTTGTATTATATAATGCTAATTAAATGTCAGACCTAGAGCCATTATTTCATAGTCTTTATATTAGGCAAAGATTGCAAAATACTTTCTATTGTAAATCATCCTATTAGAACTTTCCACTCTCAAATATGTAATTTTCTATGCTTTCTTCCTGTCAAATACTTCTGAATTGTGGGAAAATGAAAATGTATACTGTTTTTCCCTTTCAAAACAACACCACCACCGCAGAGGAAGAAAAGTGAAAAATCATTCTGGGCAGCATAATACAGAGACACAGTAAGGTCAGTGATTACAAATTTGGTGGATTTGCAGATAGGAGCATTTAAAATGAATTTTTCAATCATTAGTGAATATGTTCAAAGTCAGATGTAGTAAGATAGCAGGAACAACGATTAAATTGTTTATATGGGGAGGTGATATCCTTTGTTAAATGCAGGTGGGAAAATACCCCAAACTTTTGAACATAGTTTTTATTTAGGGATTTTGAGAGAAAGGCTTGAAAAACTCTGTTCCCCAAAGATTTTTGTGATTTTTTTTTCAACTGTATCAGTTTTCAGCCTAATAATGTATGTTATCTCTCATGCCAAACCTTCATGCAGATAGACATAGTGAGAATATCTGCATCTCTTCTCTCTCTTCCAAAGTCTTTTTCCAGTGTGTGAATGACGCTAGGTTAGAGGAGGCATTCACACCAACTGAGATTTACTTCAGCTAATCTAAGCTTGTCCCTGTTGTGGTGCTTCAGCTAGGAGAAATGTTCTGTCATTCCTGGAAGCAGAGGAAGATTTTATAGCTGTTCAAAGGTACCAGTGGTTTGGTGAGGCCAGTTGCCATTGGGGGCTGCATTGTAAACTGAGACAAGTTGTTTGAGTCTGTCTACTTTGCATCAGCTGGCAGATCGTCATAGTTCAGCTGAAGACCTCTGGGGTAGATCCAGCTTTGAGGATCTTTGTATCTGGTGTCCTCTTTCACTGTCAGAGATGGAGCCAGTGGTTTGGGCAGCACGTGAAGACTCTTGTGCTTCATGTGGCTCAGTTGTTTGAACTCCTCCTCTCCCTGCTACCTCTTCTTTGGGTGGGGGAGGGACAGATGGCAGCTGGAATTTGGAGCTGCCACCTTATTAACTGAACCTGTCAAAGGAGGTTGCCAAATTCAGGAGCTGCCTTTGTCAGCTGCAGAGGTAAGACCGTCTTGTGCTAGATCACAGCGACTGATGGGCTTGAGCATGTGCACAAGTGAACGTGCTGCTAATTGCTAGCACAGTCCCTGGAACCGTTTTGGCCATGGCCAATTAGCACCGTCCCAAACAATGTCTGAGCACAGTCTGGGAACTAGCGTGGGCCTGGGACTGTTCCTAATAAGCCGTGTGGATGAGGCCATTCTGGGTTTTGGATTGCTTTTTTGGAGCAGGGGAGAAGAGGGGAAAGAGTTTAGCTCCACGGATGTGAGCTGTGCCACGTAAGCTGAGCTGCATCAGGGGTACAGAAGGGTCCTTGGACTGTTTATTTACTAATATAAATGTAACCATAGCATTTGTTGCTGAAGTATTATTGTATAGTAGTCACAAACACATGAGAGACTATTTCAAGACAAATAACCATAGCTCTCCAGAGACAGCATGTGTGGCAATTCCAAGTACACAGTTTACCGTGAAATTAATATGCACCAACAGTTCCTTGCAGTCTGGTGCCTGAGAAAGGGAAAGATATTAATTTTTATGTCTCCCACTATTTCCCCAGGTTTAGAAGTAGACCTGTAAGATACTCCTACATGGGTTTAAGTTGAATGTATACTGTTTTATCTGATTGGCTTAAATTTGCATAAATGTATTCACACATATAATACAACACCTTTTTAAATCTTCATGTCTGAGGTTAAACTAATGAATTTGTGTGTGTAACAGTCTCAGAAAATGGAGCGTTAAATGCCTGTATTCTCCAAAATAATTCAATGCCTTAGTTTTTGAGGTGACTGCAGAAGAATCATTCTGAGTCCATACTTTCATGAAAACTTAAACTTTTCATTCATAATTCTGGCTGCAAGCTGGTCTTCTGTCACTGATATACTGTGAAACGCTGTCCCTCAAGACTGAAACAGTTCATGTGCCAGCACTTATTGTGCTGTACAGTATGCTCACAGTTCCTATTGTCTCACTCTATGAGAAAGCTTATTAGCTTAACTATGCAGAGTTAGAATCACATTTTCTGTTCGCATATGTGAGCTGCACACATTGTGAGAATTGGAGAGGAAAATTTAACCTTTTTTTGTGCAAGACTGAGGTTGCACAGCTCTGCTCCATGCCCAAGCAAATAAATTCTGGTACAAATTTCACAGTCTTGAATAAACTACAGTTAGCAGTGACAAGCAGAATTCTAGAGCTATTCCTTAATGTATTGTTGCTTTGAATTCGTTTGTTTTCTTCTGGGTGGCATAGAGGAACTATGTCGGAAACAATAGCATCATTCTCAAAGATCTCGACAGTCTAATGCAGCAAAGAACTGGTAGGAAAGCGGTACAACATACAAGCAAACTGATTGTACTGGCTATAGCTGCTTGTATTCCAGTTCCATTTTGCTTGTTGGTTGCATTGCTTTTACATACAAAAGCTATGATTTCAGTGTTGGATAACTCTCAGATTCTGACCCCTCAGACGTGTAAGCATGCCAGCTTAACATGTACTAAGTAATACACATTAATTGACTTCTGTAGGACTGAAACCTAGTTTTTAAAATACTAACTTTTTAGTTTGAAAATTTTCTTTTTGTAAGAGCTTACTCTGTAAGTAGTGACTCTTCTGGCTCCATTCTGTCCAAAATAATTTCTTCTGCTGATGAAATATCGGCTGCGGTTATGCTTGCAGGTTTTTTGAGTATTTGCAGCGGGACAAAGACTATTCCTCTTAAATGGTCTTTTGCAAACCTTACCATGCTTTAGGTGTCAGGATAAATTTAATGGGAAAACTTGTCCCAAATGTCAATTTCTGCATTAAAAGATGAGTTAGCATAAGAACATGATGTTTTGGGATTTTAGTATTTATTTACATTCTCTATATGGCAGCCAGGTTGGTAAGGAAGCTGACAATATTCTCAAAGTCTGTTTGATTGCATATGAAATTTAAAGTGCAGTTGGAGCTGTCTGGATTTAATTTTTCCCCCCCTTTGGTATGGGGGAATAAAACATCTCAGCTCATATGGGAGAAAAGAATTAAAACCAGGCAGAGTCAGCCCCATTGTGAGCTTCATATGCAATCAAACGGCCTCACAGGGAAACTCCCCTTCCTGGCTGCACTGCTGCCACTGGTGAACCACAATTAAAAAAAAAAATCACTTTTTATACTCCCTGCTTTCAAGCTAGACATTGACATGTGAACTAAAATCTTCTTTTTAACTATTGCCTGGGAGGCCACCAAAGAATCCCAGCTGACCCCCTGCCATCAGAGTGAGTGATGGTCGGCTGCTGGTGTTGCAGCTCACTTCCCCCAGGCTGCCACCCTGAGAGATCCCACCATCCACCGTCGGTGTGAGTGACATTAGCCCACTGGGCTTTGAAAACACTTTTCAGGTCGGTCATCGCGGAGAGATAGCTTCCTTCACACACACCATCAGGGTGAGTGACGTCAGGCCACTGGGGTTTAAAATACAGACCCTCAGGCTTGCTAAGCTGACACTGCTGAGAAAACTGCTTTTATTGTTTTACATCAGCAGGGACCTCTTTGTCTTTTTTTGCATTGTTTACTTAGAAGCCAGCCTCCCCCTTCCCCGACTCCCACCCCAGACAATTATTAACATCTGTAGGGTAATTTCTACTTCTTTTTTTTTTTTTTTTTTAAACTGGAGGTAAAGCAGATTTTAGTCTTTGAATTTTTATAGCCATCTGCTTTCTCATATGATTTTTGAAAGATTCTGGGTGTGCCTGAGTATTTGTTAGTGGGAGAGTCTTAGAATAATAAAAGGAAAGAAATTCTTAGAAATTGTAGTCCTTTTAGCTGTCCAGGTCAGACACTCCGTGATTGATAATGATAATGATAGTCATTCTTCCTTCTTAGCTTTTCCTGAGATTCCTGAAAAAATAAGACTTCAGGAAATGTTTCTGTCTAGTCTTGACAGAGTATGACTCTGGCTGATGCTTGGTGTTCCAATTCATGCTGCAAAAATTAAAAGGCTCCTCTCTAGCTAACTGTTACAGAAATCTATACCTGGCATTTTGGATAGTTTCTGAATCGTAAGTTGAGATGGTGAGATTTTAGGAGCTTTGTGAAATAATACATAGGATTTAGGATAAAAAATCCTGAACTGGTTAATACGGAATAAAAAGATTTAAAATTCTCATTCTATAATACTGCTGAAAGCGCCGTATCATAGAATAATATGTTGTGCAGTAGAAGCACCATTTTTCTGAACTCTATTTCTCTTTCATTCAAAATTAGGAAGTGTTTCTCGATATATTACTGAAAGGTAGTGATTTTTTCCCCCAGATATTTATAGGTAAAGGGTTCTAATTCCTTATGAAAACAGCAAACAGAGGTAAGCTAAAATAAATGCATGCATTTGAGAATTTAGGAAAATGAATTCTGAGAAAGATTACTTGGTTAATTGTTAATTTATTTAAAGGTATAGAATAGTATTGAAACTAGCATATTTTTGTCTGATTGGCAACTTTATTTTCTTTTTCTCTGTGCAATTTAAAGCTCTTCTCTCTTCATTTGGATTCATAAACTCATTTTGGAATCAGATTTCACAAGAGGTACTGGGCAGAGTACCATTGCTCTTTAAGAGAAATTTCATTGTTTAAAATAGTCTCTCACTTCTTCTTCGGCTTGCTAGTTTTTTTGAATGGCATCAACTACAGATAGATACTGAATTTCATTGAAGGAAGAGGCTTTTCAATGTTTTTGAGAGATTAGCAGGAAATTGTTGAAAATATGTAATAAAAATGTATTTTGATGAAGCAGCTGGGCTGTCCAGTCAAATACATTGGAAAAGAAATTGCTTTAGCCTTATAAGAACTGAAGTATAGAACAGAAATATATTAACAGTGAAATACTAGATCGGACTGAGGTCCTTTCATCTTAGCATGAAAGTACCTCCTAGTAGTTACCACTACAAGATGCTTCTGAGGGCACTGTAGCAAGGATGATAGTCTTCCATGCTGAAGTTCTCATCCTGCGTAATATCCTTAAACATTAAGTTCCTTTAAGGATGCAGTTTTAATGAGCTTGTTAATATTCTCTGGCAGTAAACACCACAAGCCAGTTATGTATTGTGTGGGGATTTTTAAATTATTGTCCTAAGTTTTGAATAAGCCCCACCTCACTTTCATATAAATGCAACAGTCAAGGCCAACTGCTTGCATACAAATTGAAGCAAGAACTAGACCCTGGACTTCTGCAGTTCAGAGCCGCAGACAAGATTTGGAATCTAACTGCTGTGCTATAAAACTTGCAAGAGGTTTTAAGGAGTGCTGTTGCTTTTTCCCTTGCTGCAGCAATCTGTGTGATTTGCCATTGTACTTCAGACCAGACTGAAGAAAGCGCTACTTTGTGCTGTTCGCAGGAGTTCACCCACTGGTATGCAGGCTGTCATACTAGCAGCACACCCCAACCAGCTCCCCTGTCTAGTGTGGAAAGGGCAGTGTATGTTCAGCCATGTGCAGTTTTAGGATTCCCTTGCCGTGGAAGTCCCCAGGTCTCCATCTGGTCAAAAGGCTGACCACAGTATACCTTGCGTGAGGGTTTATTCATTTGTGACAGACCTAGCATTGCAAAACCTGTCTGTTCAGAAGTGAGAAGCTGGCCCCAAATGTCATGAGTTTGTTAAAAAACCTTAAAAATATGGGTTGCTTCCAGACATTTGGGCCTTTTTGGGTTACTCAGTTTGCATATTCAAATTATCCTACAGAACCATGAACATTATTTTGGATCTTTGCAGTAAAATTAAAATTAAGTTTTCTCTTAAGTGCACAGCTTGAGAGTCTAAGATTCAGAAGAGCTGCCAAAAAGTCTGCAGTAACTGTGACTGTCCATATAGAAATGAAAGATAGATGTCCCTATAGCAACTGGAATCTGAAATCAAGAGATTGCAAAAAGGAAGGCAACAACCCAGTTGGGTTGTGCTTGCTTTGGCTCTGAGTACTTTGGATAAGGAATTACAAGTTCTGTATTTGTCTGCCTTATGCACTGGCATGCTGGATCTGGAAGAGACCACACATGTATTTCTGCACCTTCTGTATTTGCATGGAAGATATCAAAATCTTCTACTAAAATGCAGCATGCTATGTAGTACTTTAAATTTTGTTTGTGACCATCACTGTATTAACTACACCAGGAATGTTGGGTTTGGTGACACAATTAGTTTCTACAAAAAGGATTGCGGTGCCAGGAAAATAATACAATTTCTGTAAAGCAGCTGTTGGAATTCTTAAGGATTAATGATTCTGTTGCCATGGAAGTAAATTACCAAAACATATATTGGCAGAATATTTTCTAAATAGAATATTTAGAAAATGTCCAGAAAAAAATTATTTTGTGTTGTTTGTAAGAGAAAATGTTGAAGAATATGCTGGTATAATTCAGTACACTGGTGAAGGAACACTATGCCCTCCTCAAAATAACCCCAGGTCAGGTTATGTGCTGTAGGAATACATTTTTTTTAATACAGATGCTTCTCAATGGCACCTTTAGCTTGCCCATCACACCTGTCCCCAAATGTGCTGTTGTTTTTATGAATTAAGGCACTCAATTGCTTATTAGTAATAGTTCTCTCTTTTCTTTTTTTGTTGGTTAAATCACAGTGACACCAGTGATGCACATTATTTTTCTGCTTGTTAAGATACTATAGCCTGTGGAATACTAATCACAAAAATGAAGTTCCAAAAAAGGTTGTCTACTTACCTATGTATTTCTCAGTATAGTTTTGTTGTAAAGACCTGAGCTTTGCTTTGTAATTGGTAGTGTACACTGTTAACTACGAGATTATCATTCTGGTAGTCATGCGATTTCTATTGCATACCATAATTTATCTTGACCACTTTAAAAAGTGATATAAATTAGTAATTTCATTCCATTTTCATTGTCTAATTAAATAAAATCAGGACTACAAATGTCACAAGATTTCTACTTACAAGAAATACTGGTGTTCTTAATTTGGGAGAGCATAGCTTGATATCAGGGTTTTAAAATGAAGTTGTAAGTTGTAGGCCTGTTTCAACATCTGAGGAGAACGAGATGGTTCTGCCCTATGCCACTAAAAGGCTTGGCATATTAATATGCTTGCCACTATCAGCCATTCAGCTGCAGGACAGTGTCATGCTGAGGAACAGATGACTTACATCCAATAGGAAAGTGGCAAAGCAAAAGTAACATTAATTCCCTGTCAAATGAAAATGATGTATTATTTTGCAATAAATCATTTAAATTAAAACAATTCCCCATACATATAATTAAAATATAATGATAATAGAAAATAGTTCATGCAGTTCTTTTTTAATTTGAGGTCACTTTTAATTCCATTTTCTATGGCATTTCCTTGATTAACTTGTTGTTGCTTTGGTTTTGTATCAGATTTAGTTTTCACCAAAGGCAGTAGTATTGCAACACAACAAAAACCCACAGAAATAAATTTATATTTCATCTGAAACAGAAACTGTTAGACACAAATAGGTCTTTTCCACCCAATTCAGTATTCCTGGTGATTTTAATTTTAGCTAATACAAATACTAAAGTTATTCATACTTTTGCCTTTTGACTCAGATATTAACATGTCAGGATTAAATTGGGGAGGATCTAACTCATCCAAGTGTTGTGTAAGCAAGGCTCTTTCATAGAAAAGGCTGTATGATCATTCCTTTTTCTTTTCTGATCCTCAGTGAAACAATTAAGCATTTTCTAGATTAATTGGCTTGTGAAATTACCTCATCTTGGCTCTTTTCTAATTTTATCTATATATTTATTATTCCTCTTCTTACCTCTCTTCCCACATTTGTTCTGACCTCTAAGCCTTACATTAGCAATTACCTTTCTTTGAGTCATTTTTTTCAAAAAAATACTCATTTTGGAAAGATTATCTCATTCCATGAAGAAAGTAGAAACAACTTTAAATGAGAGACGCTTCATCAGAGACACTTGTAATCCCTGTTGTGTCTGTGTATTCTTCTTATCAATTTGGAAAGTACCATAAAAAAGCCCTGCTTTGAGGCTGCTATTCTCATGTATTTTCCATTTTATATCTTTAAAGTGCAGTGGAAAAACAAATACAAAACGTAATACTATAACTTCAGTTGAATTTTTTTCCACACTTTATAAACAGCAGTCTAAATACTACTATAGCTCTCATATTTCTTTGTGCTTTATTTGCCATGTGAGATGTTATAGACCCTTTGTCTTTCTCATTTTCTATTTTCCTTATAAGAAGGTGAATGGTAGTAATATTGCAAGAGGGTAATAAATTCCCTGTACACATGTATATGTCAGTGGTCACAGAAATTGTGACTAAAATGACAGATACAATAAGTATTCTTCAGGGTCTTTTGTTAGTTTAGATTTAGGTCACAAAGTGTATTTCCCAGGCTGTCATTCTAAGATGAGCCAGTCTGACAACATAAATGTTGTTTTAGCTTTTTCAGAGCATTGGCTTTGTAGCAGCATTGAATTAAGAGTTTTCAGAACTTTTGCAGTGTTCCTAACAATGCACATTAAGCCCTAAAGATTAATTTTTAAACAGTACTTTTCCTTCTCAAATCCTCTGCCCATGTTTCCATATGGTTTCATTTTAATGCCCATGAATCCATACTTCTATTATTGCTTGCCCCCTTTTACTGGAATTCACCAGACGAAAGTGCTATTAGGGTTTTCCTTTTTGCAGAAGGGGTAGTTGTTCTGAAAAGAGAGCACAAGATGAAATAAAAGGGTACATTTATGAACAAAATGGACATAATGAACAAGGTTTTCTATTGAATCTTTGTGGTCTAGAGAGAATCACTGGCATTCTGAATGAGAACAAAGGCTCTCAGAAAAAAATTAAGAAATTAGCAACATTTTCTGGAAGCTTCAATTTTGTCTTATCTTCATGTATCTTTCTAATTCTGATGAATCTTAGGAATGGAAAAATAATTTCTATCCACATAAAATATTTTTTGTTAAGGTACGTAACAACTGTAAAAGTAGCATCTGACAGGTTCAGACAATTTAAAGGGAACTCTTTAGCCTCATGTTTACATATTCAATATATTGCTAATTTATATCACCTCTTTAGAAATGCATATTCAAAACCAAATACATTTTGAGCACATTTGAACCTAAAATACTTTATAAGGTCTCCTCAGATGTATTTAAAACTCAGCTGTATTTCTCACATTCATGTAACGTAGAGTCCTCCTGTCAATGGAGATATTGATGGCCCTGAAGAAATTTGGAACATGCTAATATACTTTGCTGAATTGAGGCCTCCAATTCCAATGAACTGAAAAAAAAAACTCAATACCTAGGAAACAACTGAAAAAAACACCCCAACTTTCAGAAGAAGCTTTAAAAGGAGCTTGTTACATTTATTTTCTTAGATAAAAATGTGCATAATTTTGCAGTGACTTGAACTCCCCTCTTTATTCACAAACTTGGAATTTGCATCTCAGAAGGACAACTAGAATCATAAAGTATAGTAAATATAGAGAAGTTTTCCCTTTTGTTAGTCTTCTGTCTTTAAGAACACAGACAACAGAGTTGAAACTTGGTTTTACATGTTTCTGAATTTCCATTTCTGGGGATATTTCCGGAGAAATGTCCAAGTTATGAAGTCTGTACACAACATTGACGATTTCTGTATTTAAATAATGAGCAATGTTTGATTTATAGAATCATAGAATCATAGAATTGTCTAGGTTGGAAGAGACCCTTGGGATCATCAAGTCCAACCATGTACCCTACTCTACAAAGTTCTCCCCTACACCATATCCCCCAACACCACATTTAAACGTCTCTTAAACACATCCAGGGATGGTGACTCAACCACCTCCTTGGGCAGTCTATTCCAACGCCCGACCACTCTTTCTGTGAAAAATTCTTTCCTAATGTTCAGTCTAAGTCTACCCTGTTGGAGCTTGAAGCCATTCCCTCTTGTTCTGTCGTTAATTACCTGTGAGAAGAGACCAGCACCAACCTCTCTACAGTGTCCTTTCAAATAGTTGTAGGCAGTGGTGAGGTCTCCTCTCAGCCTCCTCCTTCTCAAACTAAACAGTCCCAGCTCCTTCAACCGCTCTTCATATGATTTGTCTGCTAGGCCCTTCACCAGCTTCGTTGCCCTCCTCTGCACTTGCTCCAGCACCTCGATATCTCTCTTGTATTGAGGTGCCCCAAACTGGACACAATACTCGAGGTGTGGCCTCACCAGTGCTGAGTACAGGGGCACAATCACCTCCCTACTTCTGCTGGCCACGCTATTTCTAATACAAGCCAGGATGCCGTTGGCTTTCTTGGCCACCTGGGCACACTGCCGGCTCATATTCAGCCGCTTGTCAATTGGAACCCCCAGGTCTCTTTCTGCCAGGCAGCTTTCCAGCCACACCTCCCCAAGCCTGTAGCGCTGCATGGGGTTATTGTGGCCCAAGTGCAGGACCTGGCACTTGCCCTTGTTGAAACTCATACCATTGATGTTGGCCCAATGATCCAATCTATCTAAGTCTCTCTGTAGAGCTTCCCTATCCTCCTGGGAATCAACACTCCTGCTTAACTTGGTGTCATCTGCGAACTTGCTGATGATACATCCTATGTCCCTATCAAGATCATCAATAAAGACATTGAACAGAAATGGTCCCAACACTGAGCCCTGAGGCACACCACTTGTGACCGGCTGCCAGCTGTATTTAAATCCATTGAGCACCACTCTTTGGGACCTTCCAGTCAGCCAGTGCTTGATCCATTCGATCGTATGCTCATCCAGGCCGTGCGAAGCCAGTTTTTCCATGAGAATTGTATGGGGGACAGTATCGAATGCTTTTTGAAAGTCCAGGTATACAATATCAACAGCCCTTCCCTCATCCAATATTCTGGTAATCTTGTCATAGAAGGAGATCAGGTTTGTCTGGCAGGACCTGCCTTCCATAAACCGATGCTGACTAGGCCTGATCCCTTGGTTGCCCATTATGTGGGTTTTTATGGCACTCAAGATGACCTGCTCCATGACCTTCCCTGGTATCGAGGTTAGACTGACAGGTCTATAGTTACCTGGATCCTCCTTTTTGCCTTTCTTGTAGATGGGTGGTACATTTGCCACCCTCCAGTCCATTGGGACCTCCCCAGTTAGCCATGATTTCCTGTAAATGATGGAAAGCGGTTTGGCGAGCAGGTCTGCCAACTCTTTCAGCACTCTTGGGTATAGCCCATCCGGTCCCATAGACTTGTGTGCATCCAAGTGGCATAGCAGGTCAGGAAGATTATAAGTCCAGAAAAAAAATTAGAATTTTCAACATTGATATTAAACTTTGTTTAATTGCTACTGATTTGCTACAAAATGAAGGGGAATTTCAGGAATGCTTAGGTAAATTATTTTGAACTTTGCCTTGAATAATTATCTTTAAGACCTTCTCCATCACCACAGCCTTCAGTCTTAAAGGTCTCCCTACAAAGGCAAAGCCCATGATTTCTTTCCCATATTCTGGTTTCACTGTTGTCTTACGAGGTTAAAAGTTTTCCATCGCATCTTGGATTTCTGTATTGAGATTATTTTGTTGAATGGAAATTCTTCCAGTAATCCCCATCTTCTTCTAGCAGAACTATGAATTTCCTTTATGGTGTCGTAATACAATTTTTGCTGATGGCCAAGTGGATTATCCCTATTGCATTTCCTTTGTCTGAAAATGTGTTTTCTGATAAAAGAATGCCAGCATCTGACCTCAGTATCACAAAATTTGTGTCTAACATTTTACTCATCTCTTCTCAGCTTCCTTTTTATTTTTTTTTCCCGTTTAATCTTGCTTTCCACTATGAAGTTTCACATTCTTAGGGTCATTCTAGCAAGCCCATAGCTGCTTGTATCACTTTCCTGGCCCTTCTCAGAACTAGGTGCAGTGCTATGTACTCTCCAATCAGAGGGTATCATTATAGATAATAATCTTATCTCTAGGGCTGCCTTGTAGAACCTGAAGATTTTTCTGCCAGATCTTTAAGAATGAAGAATTACGAGCTAAAAATTTCCCAGAGTATCATTCACTTCTGCTGTTTGCTATGTCAGCCAGCTGAAATATATAAGACAGAAACTAACCTTTGCTTACTAATGGAAAAAAGACAGCATTGGGATGTCTGCAACTGTAAATATCAGTGAAAGTTTAAATACTTTCATGCAAAAATAAACTCCAAACTCAGACTTTCTAGGGAATGTTTTTATTGGAATTGGATTCTAGCCTAGTCCAATTTTATTCTTGTTTTTGTATTATTCGTTCCCTTTTTGACAACTCATCAAGTGATGCTTTTTCCTGGCATAGGTCATCCTCCTTTTTATAGCAAAAGTAGGTGGAGAGGAGTCAGCAGAAAGAAATCACAACAGATCCTTTATATTTCCATATCATTCTACCTAAATATTTTGAGGAAGGTTGTATCTCTTTGTAGTATCCTAAGCACCTGATGTCCCTATCACCAGTTTCTGACAATAGGTTTCCAGAATTAGAATACAATTACCATGTAGCCTGTCCAAAGATGACTTGAAGACCTTGCAGACTTAATGACATTTGTTTTCCAGCAGCTAAGAGCCCATAGCTTTATGGATTTTGATTGGAAACTGCTACAGAAAAAGATCCCTGATAATTTGCAGGATGGTTTAGTAATCTTTCAGAACTTCCATCTTGTTCATCTTATTTTTTGTATAGAGAAAAATATTACCATTTTTTTAAAATATGGGTGACGTTTTATTTACAGAGCATAATTTTTAGGGATGGACATAACTTCTCTGGTAAAGGACTTCTTGACTGTATCTTTTAAGGGTATCCAAGCAGTCTAGATACCTTGATGGAAGCGGAGATAATGTCAAAAAGGCAACTGGCCCGCAAATCCTCATGTCAATAGAAAAACAGAATAGTCTTTTCTTCCTCCATGGATGGACCAAGTGAGTTAGAGCAAGACTTTATTTTCAGATTATAACAAGATAATTTTATGACAGATGTCTTTAGTTGCAATTAGGTCTGCTGGATTAATTAATGAGCAAAGTACACTGCTAAAATTAGCTTCAGAAATGCAACAGACACTATTTTGTAGTTTCTTGTGCCTTTCTTGCTGCTTACCTTTATGTTACTAGAGCCTGGATTTCACTTTTGCTGAGGCTGATTGCCCATTTCCTTTGCAGTGAAAATCTAAGCTAAAATCATCAAAGTGCTGGTGGTTATCTGAGGCGCTCAAACAGTTCTACCCAAGACAGAAAGTTCTTGTAATGGAAAAGGTGAAGAACAGCTCATCTTATTGCAAGGGAAAAAAAAAAAAGTGGATCTTCTGAAGAATGCCCAACTTTGCACACATAAAGGGAATATAGCTCTCATGAGTGGAGGAGTAATACTGCACTGGGCTCCTGGGCTAACCTGGATGCTCAAATCAGGTGCAGATTTCTCCAGCTAGCATTGCAGTGAAGGCTCAGAAGTGGCGCCTTCATTGCCTTCCTTTTAGCTTGGTTTTTTTTTTCCCCCAATGAATCAACTAGTACCTAGTACCTGTGTAAAATCCTAATGGAGACAAGGCAAGTATCTTGCTGCTCTGAAGTATGAAGGTAATAGTGTTGACTCTGCTTAGTTACTTCTAGAAAACTAGAGTACTTTCTCTCCACTAGGATGCTACAAACAAGTAGCTTTTAATTACCTGCTGTAAAATCAACTTTCTGGAATAAAAACGAAGGCACGTAAGCATATGTGATTTAACTCCTCTTACTCACTTACTAAGACTAGTAGTCCATCTGGCTATTTTAATATGATTTATTGTCATGCATTCTTCCTTTTCTTCTGTCTTTTACTGATGTATTTTGCTATTTGCTTTAACCTTGTAAAAATTTCTGTGATGCTTTCTGAAACAGAGCTTCATGATTTATTTTTGTTTAGTAGGTCAGATAACTTGTTCTTATGCAGACAGATCAGTGACATACAAGAAAGGAAATGTGCATTATCTGCCCACATCCCATAGTTTAGATAGCATCTCAGTCTGAGCTATGCACCTGGGATATTCCTAGCGATATCAGGAACCCATGAGATGTGTCTGATAGTGCTTCATTCCTCCTCATTCCTTGCTTCAGTCTGCCTAGCTATATTTGCACAGACAGCAGCTCTCTAAGCATGAAAGGAATTATTGTAAGCAATTATTTAGTGAGAGTGTCTCCGCTCTTGAAGTAATGTGTTGATTCCATGTACCATTGAGACTATATTATGTAGTTCATTACTCGGAATATCAAGACAGAATTGACTAATAAGAGAAGCATAAGACAAGATGATTTGCATAGCTCACTTGAACTTCACAGTTTGCATTTCTGAGCAGGAGAAAACGCCAAGATTCCATAAGGCAACTACTTATTCCAAATCTGGCATTTCTCCTATTCAGAAACACAGATTGTGAAGTTCACTCAAGTTACTCAAATCAATCAATTTTTTTCCCTGAGTATTTTAATAACAAGCATATTTTCTGTTATTAGTGTTTTACTTGTACACTATTTGCATATTAAGATATTAATTGAATATACGCATTTACCTACTGTCTCCCTTTCCTGGTTCTCCAAGAAAAATCTCTGTAGTACATTTAAAGGAGTAAGGAACACAGACAGGTTGATACATGTGTGCCTTTGCTAGAGAATTAAGATGAGTATCACGCACAGCTCATTTGTGGCTTTGTCTTATGTCATTCCATCACTTGCAAGTTATACAAGCAATTCCTAGACCATATAAATAAGGGGTTTCACACATACAGCATGTAAATCTGACTTGAAGGCTGTGTCCGTATTAGTGAATGAAATGGTTCTTTGGTCCCGAAGCTAACTGGGATGGTACACCCTGTGCCCATAGCTCTATATATATATAATATGTATATATTCTGACTATATTAACTGTAATCTTGTCAGGGATGATCCTTGGCCTGTGCGAGTCCCTGAAATGCAACTTTGAATCGTGGGAGACAGGTAGTTGGCCTGAGCCAAAACTATGCCAGGAACCTTGATAACAATTTCAGGCTACACTCGCACACCCGTGCTGTGGCCCTGCTGAGCTTAGCAGTGCAGTGCTATCAGAAGATTTCGTTGTATCCCTGCCTGCCTCAGCATAGTGTTCAGGGTCCCTTTCTAGCTCCGCAACCTAAGCCCCAACCCGGCCCTCTGTACCGAACCCGGTGGCTTAGGGGTACTTGCCTTCACGGAAGGAGTGGAAGGGCAAAAAGCTCCACCTCCTTCCTCATCCTGGGTTTATTTATTGGCAGCAGTGCTGCTCTGTGACTTGTGGAGAGGGGAGAAGAATGCCCGTAACAGCGGGTCTATCTAACCTCCCTCATCAAAATAAGCAACAGTTGTTATACTCCCTCTACTCTGTTGAGCCACTGATCCCCCACAGAGGCTTTAAATAAGGGTATCGTCTATGATCTGCAGTTTCTGTAAAACCCAAAGAAGCTTTGAGGATTCTGTGCACATGATACTGCAGCCAGTCTGCCTGAGACAGGGAGCACATTAAATGATTTTATGTGCAAGTAGTGACATTTATTTGGTTTAAATATCCCAATAGTGTGTGCAAGCATTTTTCCATGAGTTGTTGAAAAATTGACCTTAAATATCTTGCATTTCATTAGAAAAGATGAGGATTTCACAATGACAGACATACTCAATTCTTGGTCTTCTCTGAATCAGATATGTCAAAGTATTATGTTTTTTTTCTTTATCAGTGTCATCAGAACAAAGAGTAAGAACATAGGTTCTGGGCTCAATACATGCTGTTGAATATTTTACCAGACTATAATAAAAGCTTATTTGATATGTTCGTGCATGATTTGCTATTGTAGTGAGAAACATAGCTATTAAAAGTTTATAAGCAGCTGTGGCTACTTGCTTCTGTGAAAAAGCAAATCCCAAATGTCCACTTGGTTTCTGTGGTTCTTCAGAAAATAGTGTAGTCAAGTCTGGTGTATACTTAATAAGTTTTACTGACATGATTGTGTTTGCTAGCAGTGCAATTTTTTTCATCATAATAACTGTGCTTCTTGCTACCCTACGGCAGATGTAGGTATGCTGGCACTCTTGCTTCACTGGCCAGAAGGAGGATATACCTTTAAAACTTGTCTAAGCCAGAATTACCATTTCTAGATAAGGGGAATGATTGCCCTATGTAGGCCTAATAAAAAGAGACGTTCTTAAGTGCAGACAAGGCTTCAGTTTCATAGACACAGAATAGTTATTCATAAATAAAGTCCTCTCTGCTTGGCAGTCAGCCCTGCAGACTCTTACAACTTTATCATGTTTTTCAATATTTGGTTTTGGTTCATTTCTTAAAATCCGCAAGTTCTTGCATAAGATGAATGCATAGAAGTCTATGCTTCATATTAGACTATATTTCTAGCATTCATAGATGTGGAGAAAAAGCTTGAAAATGCTCTTACAATCCCCACTTCTAACACAGCAAACAGAGGATCTCAAATGTGCAGTATTTTAAAATATCGTAAGTTTTAACTCAAGTTCTTTCTTTCTGAAACCTCCCCTTTTTATAGTTTTGGTAATAACAACTTCTATAAAATGTGTTTGCCTAAGTTGATTTGAAATGTGTTGGATCTCATGTACCAAAATATTGAGGCAAAAATGCATAAGATGTACTTTTTAATAAGATTGCATACACTAGAAAATTATGTTTTTCAGATTCAGGGGCTTCTGCTCAAAATTGTGGCTGTTTTCTTTTTGGAAACTTATTACAGTAGGCACACTTATCTTTTTTAGATGTGTTTAATGAACTAAAACTTAGAAGTTGGGCTCTGTGCGGAGTACTGGTTATTAACATTCTGAAATTAGTAGATTTGGAACAGATTTCACAAGCACAATATATCCCATGATTTTGTTAAAATAAACAGTGCCCATGAGCCTCCTCAGATGTAGTATCAAGAAGGAGCTTTCTGCCTGTATGTGACTGTACACATCTGTTAATTCAGAGATCTAAATGTGAAATCCAGCACTCAGGGACACCAGGTGGATATCTGATACTCTCTGAGGAATTTGGGCTTCATAAACCATTGTATGGATTATTCACAGCCATGCATTTTTTTCCCTGCTTGTGACAGAAAAAATATGGGTGAAATATTTGCATCAATAATTAATCCTGGTATAAATCAATGCAAGTTACTAATAAATGAGAAACAGACATTTCACCGCTAAAAATCAGCTGTTAATGCCTGTTCACTTACTGAAATGGCATGCTGCATATCACAAATGTTCTATTACTAACTACAAAATATTTCTTGAGATGAAAGTCAGGAATATTCTCCAGCTCTACTGTGAAAGCTGCAGTCATAAGACAGTATAATTTGAGATTGGAATAAATGGGCATCAAACATAAGAAATAAGGAGATAAACCTCTTTATGTCTACTTTTCGTGACTGTTCAGAAGTACTTACATGATTTAGGAGCCTAAGGAGCTCAATTCACTTGTCCGCACATAGGGATCTTGTTCCATTTAAAACTCATGAGGGTATCATAAGCTTCTTTGTGGGGCTGTCAGATATGACACAGGAGTTACGGAAGCACTGTCTCCTTTGGGAACAGCAGCTGGAGACCAAAAGGGATATCCTGGGGTGCCTGAAGTGCGCTAGATGAGTGTGTACTGGCAACTGAACCTTAAACCTTCAAAATCCAGGCTGAATTGAAGTTTAAGATCGGTTCTTGAAGAAGGTATCTGTGCCACTTCTACAGAATTGAGTAGGAGTTAGTCTTTTCTTCAGAATGGCTATCCCTTTCTATTCAGTAGGCTTGCTTGACATACTGACTCTTTCCTTAGCCCAACATACTTGTTCCTCGCCCAAAAATCATGCAGGTGGTGAGGCACAACCACCACCTCCCCTGGTAACACTGCAGAGCTGGGCAAAACCCATAAACATGGCTTCATCCCACGATGATACCCTGGTGGTAAGATCACCCTCCAGAAAAATGGCAGAGGTGGGTGTGATTTCTCCAGGCCAAGGGTTGTGAAGGAAGTGCTCTAATCAGTAGACTGCAGCTCCAATGGACATTTCACAGAAAATGGTGGATATGTTTTCACTACATGATGGGCCTGATCTTTTCAAGATGTAGTACTCACAATTCTGAATTTAATTCTCAAATCTCTTTTTATGTACCTGAGATCTTTACTTGAATCTGGCAGTAAATCAGTTAGAAATGAGACTTAAGTCTCTGAGAAACATAGGGACTATTAAAACCTTTACCCCTCAGCAGTGATTAAACTCACCATCCACACAGGGGTCTCACCTAGTAGCACAACATCACTGCTTCCCAAAGTTTTCCCTTAGCAACCCTACTTCCAGGGTCACAACCCCACTTTCATTTTCACTTCCAGGCTTGCAGGCCCCAAGTGGGGTCATGACCCTAACTTGGAAACTGCTGTATAACACATTGAAAAAATTAACATACCAGCCAGTAAATACATCAGCAAAACAAACCCATCCAGTCTACCCAAGACCCTGTGCAGTCCCCAGAGGCTTTACCTATTAAACATGGGTTTTCAAAACCACGTATCCACTTGCAAGCTCACATACTGCTTTGGGTATGTGCTACTATTGTCTTGTAGTCTTCCTTTGTGCTATTTAGCTAAGTTTGGTGTTGACAAATATGTGCTAACACTTCTGAAAATATGACCGTCTTTTTCTTGCTCATTCATATGTTGGAGGTGCTGCTTAGATTTATTATTTACACATAATAGAGTTCACAGTCATTGTGTGTCAGAAACAAGATCTGGAGAGTCTGCTGTTCCCACAGCTGGAGCAACACATACACATCTGCTAAAACTGCAGTGCAAATTGTATTGTCCTTAGCAATTAATCACTTACACTGTATTCTATCAACTCTCCTCCTCCTTAACTCCTACTGGTCTTTACCCTCTTCTCCCTTCTTCTTCCTCCACTGTCTTCTGTTCTCCTTTTCTTCTGCTTCTCCCACTTCATTTTTTAACATCTTCATAAGTGCTGAGTTTGGATGTGGAGGTGCTGGTGCAGACGTTCCTGCTTCTCTTGCAGAATGTTCTACCACTAGATCTCAGAGCTTTGCACAGGTTGTGAAATCACACAGGTTATGAAATAGTAATATCTTCATTTTACAGGGGGGAGATTAATAAAGCTGTTCTAGCAAGTTCTGTTACTCAGTCACCAAAAAATCAGTGGCAGAGAACAGATTAATCTCCCCTTTCACATGTCCGATGGTGGACTCCAAGCAACATGGTTAGTTAGCACAAGATATACCAGTAGATGGCACTTCGGTGTTCATAGCATTGCTTATACATCTGAGGGGCTGATAGAAATCAAAGAATCATAGAATGGTTTAGATTGGAAAGGACCTTGAAGATCATCGAGTTCCAACCCCCCTGCTATGAAGTGGGCTTCTTGTATGTGGTTCTTCACATATGACTTTTAGCATAACTATTTTCTTTGGTCTTGTGCTCTTTTCCTGGGATCTTTACTCTGCCCTTCTCTTTTTTCATTTTTCTTACTGTAACGCTTTTCTATTGCTTCTCCATTTATCCCAGTTTTCCATACGCTATGTCTCATTTTGAAAAGAAAAGAAAAAAAAAAAGAAAAAAGAGAAATTAAAAAAAAAAAAAAGGGAAAAAAAAAGAAAAGAAATCTTATAAAGTGGAAATCCCTCACTGATTTTTTCCGGAAGAGAGTTGTCTAGATCCTGACTGATTCATTACTGAGGACAATGCAGAGAGTGGTGAGCGGGAGCAGTAGGATTTACTTCCAAATGTTCTTAAGGTCCTAAGTACATATCTGAATATATGGCTTCAAAAGTGCACTGCAATGACCCACCCGCATGGTCAGACGAAATGGTATTAATACCAAGAACAGACCATACTAAGCCTTACCATGTATTTTTTGTGGTGTGAAGTAAACAGCTGTTTACTAGCTTGCAGTATACCTGTGAAACACATCCAAACAATGACCCTGTGTGTCCTCAAGTCTATATGTTAACACTACCTTCTCTGTACACAGGCTGCAGCAAAACACTGCAGGTTCTGGCCTTTCTTCCAGATAGGAAATGAGGGTTTTGATTGGGCTTCTGCTGTGGGCCCTGGCTGGATTTCGCGCCGTCAGCCCATGTGGTGCTGTTCGCTCGGTTGCTGACAGTGGCAAGTGCCTTTCAATTAAGGCTGAAGTTCCATCAGAGCCCGTAAGTGGAGAATGCCAGGGAGATTAATAAATGAATTGTCACAGCTTCCAGGCATGCTGGGTTGGGAAGTGCAACTCTGAAGTTTGCCTGCTGTGTAAATTTGGAGCTCTGGGTCTGTATCTTTACAGAGATAGATTTAGTCCCTTTTTTCTTTCTCATAAAATGAATGAAAACTAATTTCTCTAAAGCTGAAGCCCAAATGTGGAAATACTCAATACTTGTATATCTTTTATGCCAAGCATTTTAGGCTTTTTGCAGTTTTGGTGGAGTCACCGTTTGAAATAAGGATTTGAATTGCTCTGGCTAAACCATCTGTATGTGGGAACAGATTATGGGAAACGTCCCTGCAGGGCTCTTTTTAGTTGCTCCAGTGGGCATTATCCATTATTTTTCCAAGAGTCTTTCCTTGGGTTTTTTTTTTTTTTTTGCTTTCCTTGCTGTCTTGACCAATCTAGCTGGTACTAGTTATTGTCTCTCTGAGAATTATTGTCAGTCCTAAAAAAAAAAAAATAATTGCAAATCTGAACAATACAATAGTTTTAAACTGCATTTTAACTACTTCACTCTTTCATCTTATTTACTTGTTTTCACTTAAAAATACAGGCAGAAATGTTTGTGCATTTGCTTGCATTTTCTTCACTGCTCATTCTACTTAACACAGAATGAAGATTCTAGTGAAGAGACACTGCATTCCTTGAACAGCAAAAAGTTTCACTAAAATCAATGGGAAAATAGCATTTATGGGAAATTTTAGGATCACTTCGGGATCACTTCAGGGAAAGACGTATTAAAGAAGGAACATTCTATATTCCTGCTGACAATTACATCCAACAGCTGTGGTGATACGGTTGTCCTTGAATGTTTCTTGAGGGAATTGTTTCTTTTTAACTGGACATTCTTTTCTGATTTTGGAGTCTGTAAGACTTAAAAGTGGGTGGACATACCTCTTCATAGGATCATAGGATAATTCAGCTTGGAAAGGATGTCAGGAGATCATATGCTAGATTGTCCTCATGGGGAAAAAGGTTTCCCTTATATCCAGTGTGAACTTCTCTTGTTTCAACTCTTGTCTCTTGTCCTGCTATCATGCGCTGCTACAAAGACCCTAGCTCTGTCTGTACACCTACCTGTCCACGTACCTGCTCGTAGGTGGGAAAGGCTGCTCTGAGGTGCCCCCAAAGTCTTCCCTTCTGGAGGCAGAAGCATCTCCATCCCTCAAGCTCCCCTTGCAGGGCAGGTGCTCCAGTCCCTGACCCTCTTCTGGGCTCGCTTGTTATCAGTGCCATCGTTATCGTCTGCATTGTCCAAGGACTTGTGTAGCTACCTATCTGGCTTATCTACATGTCTTTCCCTGTGACCTCTTTTGTCAATGCTTCTAACTCAGAAATCATACAGTAGCAGGTTTTAGTATCTTCTAAGTGGTTCCAACAACGGCCACCCACCAACATCAACCTTGCAGTTCCAAGTGCTTCTTAAAATATGAAGTGATTGAAACTTAATCTTAAGAGCTTCTCCAGGAAGCTCAGCAGAAGATTGATAGGATCACTGTTATCTGAATAAGAGCATTCCAAATTGCTAAGGAATCTTGGGAAGGATATTAAAACTGTTCTTCTTATGTAAAACTGTATCTTTGCATACAACCATGCTGCACAAGGTAGGAATGATTTTTAAAAACATGATCCTTTTGCTGTGAGACTCTAACATGCTCCGAAAAATAATTCCAACATTCATTTTCAAATGTCAAAGGTCATTAAAACCAGGTGACTAAAATTTAGTTCTTGAACATGACTCCTGTGGTTTCATTTTGAGGAGTTCTGAGTATATGTAGACATCACTGAGGCACTGGGGGGTTCAGGTGCTATTACTGAGTGGCACTGGTGGAAATGCAGAGGCCTTTACATGTTCAAATCTACACTGGACCACCTTGGTAAACCAAGGCATCCTGTAGCATCTGGTAGGTCTGATTAGCTGTTATCAAAGTCCAGAGTTTCTTCTCAGTTTTCTGACACATTAGTTTTCTTCAATCCCATGGTGAAGTTGAACAAATCCATTTAAAGATTAAGAGATCAAAAGTCTTCACCTGTAAATTACAGGAAAATAAGCCATACCTGTGTTTTTAACTCCAAATCAGTCTCTGAGCTGAACATTATGGCTCACACCTTGTTTTCATATCATATTTCTTCGCTGCATGATAATTTTATTGACCATGTTGTTCAGAAGTAATGAAAGAATGTGAATTACACAGATGATCCCAAATAAGTGCTGGCAAAATCCAACCACTAGGATCCATAATATATTAATGTCTACCAGGAAAAAAAAAAAAAAATTAAAGAGTTAACTTGTGTGTACTATTTTCACATACTACCTGCAAAATTCATGCTGCCATAGTGGTTCAGGCAGGCCTTAGAATTACAGAAATATATATATAAAAAAAAAGTAATTGCCTTATCTTCAGGGAGTTATGAATTTAAAATCTGATACTTTGTGAACTCCTTGGTCTATGTACAAATGTTATGCTTCACCAGAAAGCATGGAATCCTAGTTCTTCAAAGGGATAAGATACAGATGTTTCCATGCTGGTGATTCATTGTATAGTGAAATGTCACTGCCTAGAGAACAGCACTGCATACCGAAATTTAATTTCAACCGATTCCCATTTGGAGGGAAAGAAGGAAACATTTTTATGTCATAAAAAAAAAAAAAAAAAAAAGACATGGCAGCTGTTTGAAATTTGCTGAGAGTCTTGGAATGTAGTTTTAGTTGAGGTGTATTAGCAGGCAGAAAGCAAGCAAAGAGGTAAAAGGTGCAAAAGAGGTCCGTGATACTGTTCTTAAGTCTGTCATATGAACACAGCTATCAGGAATGCATTTGACTGTGATCAAAACTGTGTATACTTGCTTGCATGTATTGCGCAGGCTAATACATTTGGGAACCAGGGCTTTAAAGGCAATATTCTTATCATTCAAATGCCTCAAGTGCAGTCTTTTGGGATTAAGCTGATTTTATTTAAATGCCAGAATATGGGTTTCTCTTTTCATAGGCGCTCCACTCTGTGTTACTGTGCCGGCAGTTGTGCCTGGAGTTCACAGGACTGGGATTCAGTACCAAAGTATACTGCACGGTGAACTAGGAGTTTCAGAAATGTGATTTACAGCAAGGGGAACATGTACGCCAGATGACAGAAAACACTGAAGAGAAAGATATTTCTGAAAATTTATTTCTTTTGGTTTTAGGTGCTTGTGCAAGATCGTTTCAGAGCTGGAAACCACCTTCTTGTACTTAGACATCCAGATATCTCTGTTCCTTCATTTAAACGACATCCAGGATAGCCTGTGCATTAAGAGAGGAAGCAAAACCAAACCAAACCGAAAACACACAAAAAAGGAGAAGAGGTAGAAAAAATGGATTCAGCACCTTCCTTAGACTGAGGGAATTAGGTTCACATTTCCACTTCCCAGGAAGTTCCCCTTGTACAATCCTAGAAGAGAGGATGAAAAAAGTAAAGCCTCTCCTGTTGCAACTATGACTCAGTGTAGCGAAAGATGCGAGATTCGTAATCTTGATTTAAGCAGAGAGTTAAACATGATTTCATAGCTCGAGGATGGAGGCACTTGCCTACTGGGGGAAGGAGGAGGGGAGGCAACCTGGATTCTGGCCCCTGCTTCAAGCACTATTTATATATGTTACTCAATTACAAATGCAAAATGTGTAGGCAGCCCCTGGGGCAAGAACCCAGGACTTCCTCTTCAAAAGGAGCACCTATTAGGGTTGCAAATTATTCTCTCTCAATGAATCTTGCTTCCTCTCCAATACAGAAGTATGGCTTCAGCAGGCATGACACACAGTTCTCCAGCCTGAGCTTCACCTTGAGTTGGTGGTAGATGCACTCCTGGGAGATGTGGGAAAGATCTCCTCAGGAAGAGTCTGGCAATGAACCTGCATCTCCCACTTCGTGAACAACTGCCTTATCTACAAGTATGATATTATGTAAAATATTGGCAGTTGTGCTGCCGCAACCTCTGGACATGTTTCTGGGAGAAAGTCTCTTGGGGCGTTGTGCTTCATGCTGAGTTTGGTGTGTGTTAGGCATGCTCACAAGATGCTTACCTCATGAAGCCTCTCAGGAGACGTCTCAGCTGTACAGCACAGGCAGGCTTTGGTGCAAGGTAGATGTCAGGATTTTCAGCTGTATAGAAATAGCAGCAATGGGAAATGCAGTAGCAGAACTTCTGGATAACTTTATCAGCACGAAACTGATGTAGATTTTTGTGGCCATTTTGCATATGTGTGCATGTGTAAAAATAGTTTCCTGGCATTTTTATTCCTTTTTTGATTTTGTCTGTCGGTGACAAAGTTATTTTGTGAACCAGTAGCAGGACATAAAATTAGAACCCAGAAATCCTGCTCTGCTACAGTCTCTCTGTAAGACATGTAAATGTATTTACAATTAAAACCAGCCTTTTAATGTTTTTTGTTGTTGTTGTTGTTGGAAATGAAGTAGCTGGCACCTGTCTGAATTTAAGAAAAATCTCCTCTGATACTCTCCATATCTATTAAACATTTTGGCTGTATGGCATTGTCATGTGTTTATGGGTTCCTTGAGAGATTTTCTGATAGGTTCTTTTTCCATCCCTTTGTTCTCCTGGCCCTTGTTCTCTTTTATTCTGGGTTCTCTTCCTTCAGGAGACCAAAATCCTGCTCCCTTTGCTCCTTTCATCATGTACTTCCTTCCAAAGAGACTACTTGTCTAAATGAAGCAACAGGAGGGTGAAGGACAGAATTTTTCTGCTATTATTTTTAATACAATATTATAAATGCAGGCTTGTAGTTTTTAGGTATTCATAGATGAATAAATTATACTTGCTTTGGATAATGCTAAACAATCCATAGCAAATTAGAGTTTAGCCTATAGTAAAAGATATACAGAAGAGTATAGCAGGAACAGCCTTCAAATATGATTTATATTTAAAGAAAATGGGTAAGTCAATGCTGGCTCGCAGACCTCTGTTCAGCAAAGTACTTAAAACACCACTGAATAAGTGCTTATGTACTTTTTTAAAGTTTTATGCAGTATGATAGAGAAATTTTGATAAGTAGGGCCTTATTTGGGAGAACAACATAACCCGGGTAGCATAAAACATGATTTTGGTCCCTTCCTCAGTTCACTGTATTATTATCCACTCTTAAAACTGTGTCCAGTCTGAATATTGGTTCAGCAAGAACTTCTGAATTAACCTTCCTTTTGGGGGAGAATAATTCCCAAGTGATAATGTGCTCTTTGATGATTTGTTGTGTTGGGTTTTTTTTTGTCTTTTGTGCTGATTGTTAGACGTCTTGAACTTAGGCAAGCAGGCCATGTTTTGCTTTTTCTGTTGGTCATCTAAAATGGTGATACAGCTGCAACCCCAGTAATGTGGGTCTGAAGCTTAGCAAAAATTCAAATGCATATTCAAAACCTCCTAGAAATATGAAAGTTAAAGATGTCCAAGAAATGACAGAATCCATCACTGTACTTGGTTTTAAAATTAATTATTTAATACCAATGAAATGGAGACATTGCTCCTGTCTGAAAATAGGGTTTATTGAATCAATGTCAGTTGAAAGCTTGGGCCTTAACCAGTCTGTTTTGCTGCTATTCCACACATATATATTTGGGCAAACCTCCTTTCCCGTAACCACCAGTATGTCTTCTCTGCACCAGAGGGCCAGAATCCTTTAGAACCAAAAACTGAGAACTGCTTCTAGGGAAAATTCCTCTTTTTATTTTTTCACTCATCATTTATTTACAAATACACATTATAACTTTTATATACATTGCACATTTACATGGTAGAAAAGTACAAAACTAGATATTTAAATGAATTTATATTTAACTCGCCATGTTTGAAAATATAAAATTGCATCAGAAAAAAAGTATTATGAAAAGCAAGAAACTTGAACTGATAAAGCTTTGATATAACTTTTAGTGACACACTGATTGGGAAAAGAAAATTTTGAAAGTGGTACCGCAAGACCATCTTAAAGGAAACACCTGATAAAACACCTACGCATGTTACAAAAAAATAAAACACTAAAAATAAAATAAAACCTTTATTCTTATTACAGTTAGCCCTGGAGCTACTAACAACCTTCATAATCCGATTTCTTTGGGTCCAGAATTCGTATAGTACAGTATATATGCTCAGCACATTGAGACCACTTCAGTACATGATGTGATCAGAAGTAGAGAAAAGTGAAGTGGAAGAAGTTTCCTTAAAGATCGCCTCACTGCACCCTGGAAGTATACTTAAGTCAGTTACAACGCCTTTTGGTCAGTCAAGATTCCTTGTAAACAAAAACCCGAGGGATCTTTTATGTACAGAACCGGCAAGAAGAAAATCCAATAAATAAACATAACAGAAACCAACATGCAAGTTTGTTAAAGTGGAAAAGAGTTAACATCAGTGAAACAAGGAGATGAGATCATGTGGGTAAGCTCTAAGGAATGGACTTTCATAGTTTACAAGAAAAAAGAAAAGCTTTACTTTACAAGCAAGAGACCTCACAATAAATAACACTGCTCTTCCCGTAACGAATAAATTTCTTCAAAAAACAAGGTGTACAGTCAACCAGACATTTTATGTATAAATTATAAAACATGACACAGTATAAATAAATGTCTACCAGACTCAACTATATGTATACTTTTTTTTCTCCCCAAAATAAATAAGCATACACTTATTTACAGTATGGACATTGATTTCGTGCCCAATGGCTGTTCCAATAGTGATGGAGGTTTTACCACTCTAGAATGGAAGATATAGGAAAGCTGTAGTCCTGGTCTTCATCTTCCTCTTCATCCTCGGGGTCTTCATTAATGGCTAGATGGGGGAATACAGGGGAGCTGTTGTTTAAATAAGGACAACAACAGCGCAGAAGCAGCTCAGTGCACGTTTTCAAAGCCCTCTGAATAGCCATAATACAGCGTTGCATTTTATGCGACTTGTAGTGAGATGCTCTTTGGCATCTGCTGTTATGCAATAAGGTTTTTTTATACATAACCTATGAAGTCATAACTGCAGAAAGTTCTGAAGAATCAATGGCTCAGGTTTTATTGGCAGATTCCTGAAATCACATAAAAAGCGCTCTTGTGTTCTAGATTTAACTGCTTTGTGTCCTTCATTCAGAGTTAGCAGAGGCAACTGTGCCAAACCAGGTGGCCATGTGCTACCATCGTTTGTTCTTTTGGAGCGAGTTACAGTTTATCCGGTTGTTAATAAAGCAATCAGCGAAGCACACGAGAGCAGAAAAAGTAGGAAAAAAAAAACACTAAAATTACAGTCCTGGGACAAGCCTTTTCTGACAGAATGACTTGTCCTCAGAATATCCCCAAAACCACAACTTGAACGCCAACTGATTGTTGGAGATCTATTGCATTTTATCAGTAACAAAAGTGTGCGCGTGATAGATACATACTTATATGGCACCTGTACCATATCTCAAATCTCTAAATCAAGCCTTCTTATGTTTAAAGGTGTAAGTCTTCATTACCTAGGGATTGCCTTCAGAAGCTTTAAGTGTCTGCAGAGTTAAAAATCTCACTTACAGTTGCAAGATCCAGAGTGCTTTACTTCTAGAAGCACACCCATGGAGCAGGCTGCCTCTTTCATGGCACACTCGCTTGGGTAAGTTGTGTTATCGCTGGCACAGACTGCCTCGTCTGACTTGCTTTCAGGGCATAGCTCATCGCAGAGTGCGCACCGACCTCTGCCAACCTTAAAATCCCACAAGCATTTCTTCCCAGCACTGCACTGAATGTCTTCACAGGACTTGGCTTCTAAAAATATACACAGGATACTAGAGGTAAGTGAAAAGACAAAGAAAAAAGAAAAGCAACAACAAACAACCCCAAATCCCCTTCCCCCTGTGAACTGTGAACAGACAAAGCTCAGACGCAGTAGATGTGATGATACTTGCTGATTTTGCTCAAGCAAGTAGTCCCTTGGACACCATTGCCTGTCTATATGTGGGGGAGGAAAGACAGCTGTGCCAGCAGAGCTTGGCCCTGGGAATACAGAATTACATTTGCCTATTGTACATGACCTTCCTGCTCTGTTTGATGTCAGTGGAAATTCAGCTCCCCAAATTAGCGGTAAGTGCAGAATTTGCCAACACATTCAGCATTTCTAAATCAATTATTTTTAAACTAACCCACACAGAGTAGTTGTCTACGAGAATGGAAAGTGAATTCACCTCAACCTATGCCAACTAAAAGTAGACTGAGACTCCCCTGAACTCCCCCAGCAGTTTTGGGGAGCAGAGGCTGCCCTGAAGGTGCTTCCTCATAACTCGCTTTGCAATCAGTCCTTTCTGGAAATCACAATACAAAATGTCAGGATGCACAGAAACTATTTTCCTATCTTCACCCACCGTCTCCAAACTCTGCAATATTTCTAAAGACGAAAAAGTGATCACATGTTTCCAATTAAGTTAACATAAGCTTTGCCAAGACCACTTGAAGACAATTGTTTCCAGGAATCCAGATCCACTGAATACTGAGACCTTGTTACGCTGTTACCATGTCATCGTCTATTTAATGGCGGGTAACTTCTCCCTTGGGTACTAATGTCAGCACCCACAGCGATAGCAAGAGAAGCAGGATCAGGCCCTCTACTCCCTCATCCCTTTTGCAATCTTTTCAGGGGCAAAGCTCACCCTGGCCCTCCTTTTCCCAGGGGTCAGCACAAACCCAGGCTGCTGGAAGTCTCTCCTCCTCCGCAGCACTAACTACATCCATCTTAATTGCACATGATACTCTGAAACGGCTGATTGAGGAAGCTCCCCCCACCCTTACCCTCCGACTGAGATACTTACTGATGCATTTTCCTTCGTAGGCTAATCCAATGGATCTGCCCAGTAGGCAGGTAGCTTTCCTCAGGTGGCAAGCACTGGCGTAAGTTATGCCGTCATTCCCGCAGAGATACTGTTCAGGGGAGGTAGGCTCTGGGCAAATTCGATTACAGGTCACGCAGTAGGCGTTATTAGTTTGGTCAACCACACATGTGGAGCTTCCCGGGCATAAAACATCCCTGCAGGTCTCTGAAATAAAGATGGAAACACACAGTGATTAATAGGCGATTCCAGAGTCCCAGCGAGAAGTGAGTGGGTGACACAAGGAAACAAATGATCAGATAAGAGCCTTCAGCAGCTCTGCTCATTTAAGTGCTGCTGGAGGAAACCGTCCCATCTCAGGGTAGCTGGTAGGACACAAGTACTGCTAGACTACGGGGAACTCTCAATCCAGCTACATCTTTGTCTGTTGAGTGTGGGTCATTACTGTCTCCCAGCATTTGGAACATCACTCTGGTTCCTGTGGGGAAGTACGTCCAACACCTCCTCCTCCCTGCACTCAGACACACACCCTTTGGCATTTGAGGGAGATCAGATTAGATTTGCAAACCTACTTTTGCATTTGCCCTGATACTGGACTTCAAGTTCAGGCTGTTCTTTACATCTGGCTTTGAGAAGGGCACACTCGTTCCTGTAGGTTTTCCCATCTAAGCCACACACAGGGCCCTTCCAAGTGATATTAGAGCAATCCGGAGCACAAACACACCGAGGTTTGTTCTTCTTGTTCATTTTACATTTCTTCCCGGGTCCACAGTCCACATTCTCACACGTTTCTGATGGAAGGAAAGAGGCACCACTTTAGTACCAAGCGTGGAGAACAGACCTGGTGTCAAAACTGCTTAAAGAAAAAAAAGACACTGTGACCCCAGAGCACAGAGAGAAAGCACCTTCCCCCCCCCTCCAGGAAACACCACTAGAAGGAAATTCCCCCCCGCCAGCGAGGGCAGGGGGCAGAGAAGGTCTCTCCCCTCCTCCCCCCCGATGTGCACGGCGGCCGAGCAGAAATGGGGTCTCCTCAGGGATGCCGGGGCTGGTACAAGACGCCCCTCAAAGTCGCACCGAGGAAGAAAGCAGCAGGACCGCGCTGACCCCCTCCAGCTCCCTCCCCGCTCCTCCTCCCCCAGCCCAGTCCCTGCCTGGACCGCTCCTCCGCCGGGAGCAGCTCTCCAGCACCCCCCTCACCTTTGCACGGGATGCAGTTTGGGGCTCCCCCATTAAAAATCATCCACTTAAAAAGCGTGTTGTCGTTGACATCCTCTTCCGTCCACGAAGTTGTCAGGCGGCCGGTCTTGCAGCACTCCTCCTTGCTGAGGTCGGTCTTGTAGAGGACCTGGCAGCGGCCGTTCCGCGCCTGCCGGAGCCAGCAGTTCCCAGCTGCGGGGATGGGGGGAGCGGGGGGAGACAGGGGGACGGGGGGGAACGGGACACCCAGCCGGATCAGTGGCAGGCACCAGTGACCCAGACACAACATGTGCGCCTTGCAATGAATTTACTAGACTGTTTACTTTTATTTGTCCCATTTCATAACCCGCAGCTACTCCGGCCCATTTGGGAGTGCAGTTAAAAAAAAAAAAAAAAACCCAAACACAAACAAACAAACAAACAAACAAACAACAAAAAAAACCAACAAAAAAACCCAACAGCCCCTCCTCCCCCCACAACACAACAAAAAAACCCCACCCAAACCCCCCAAAACAAAACAAACAAAACCCAACAAAACAAGAAACCCAACCAAAACCCACCAAAGAACAAACTGAAAAAAAAAAAAAAACGAGAAAGAAAGAAAAGACCCGATCAAAACAGGACGAGGCAGTTTTCAGAGGTATTTATTCCATATGTAGAGCAGAGGGAGCACTGCCGGCACGTGACAGAGGCTTGAAAAGGATGTGCATTTAAAAGGGAATAAAAAGAAAATCGCGCTTGCAAATTCCTTCCTCCTCCCCCTGCCCTCTCCTCCTCACCGCGGCTGCACAGCAGCATTGTTTTAGTGCCGCACAGAGTTTCAGTCCCAGCCCATTTTGCAATCTGCACGAATTGGGAACATTTGCTGTTCGCGAAGTCTTTCGAAATCTCTACATTTTGCTGCTTCTATTAACAAATGCCTTCCCTTCACTAAAATAAGTCAGCAGAGCTCCAAAAAGTGAGCAAAGTACATAAAATACAAGAGCACATAGAGTAGGAGGTCCCTACAGCGTGTTAAAAGTCGATCAAGCTGAAAAAGTTATAGGTGCCATCTCTCCCGCAAGCATTTCAGAGGAAAGTACACTGTCCTTAAACCGGATAGAGTGGGTTTTTTTTGCCCGGGGGAATTGTTTTTTTTTTTTTTTTTGCCCCCCCCCCCCCCTTTTTTTTTTACTAGTATCCCTGTTATTTGTGGAGTCAAGCCAAGAACATTAGTTTAAGCAACTCCCCCTTTTTTAGCTGGAGAGTTTTGGTTGGGATGAGTCTCTCGTGAATAACCAATGTGACTTCTCCAGCAACTCAATACCAATTGATTCTGGTGCTAATCCAGCCAGGGCTCGATCCTGCCTCCTTGCTCCGATGGGAACGTACCGCAGCAAAGGGTCAGGATCGGCCAGCCGAGATGTCGCTGGGCGCCGGGCAAGATATGCCCCCTCTGCCGCTAAAAATCACTGAACAAACAACGCCCTTAAAAAAAAAAAAAAAAAAGAAAAGAAAAGAAAAGAAAAGAAAAGTTTTGCGTCTTACAGTTGCCTACATTAGATTAATTTAAGCTCTAGCTCGGTAGTGGGGGAGAAAAGAAAAAAAAAAAAGGACAAAAATATAAAACAAGCAATGGTAAGACATTCGGGTTGTGGTTGGAACACGGTCAAGATAAGGGAAAAAAGCCCCCAAACTAAAAATCAATATTCCCTTGTGTCGAAAGAGGGCTCTTAAGAGTTGTCAATATCAGGTTCGGGTTTGTTTTGCTCGCATGGGAAAAAAAAAAACAAAACACCCCAACTTATTTAAGCATACTCTTCAGTGCAGGAGAATTTACAACACTAATATTTATTCACAAAAAGAAACAGGAGGAGGGAGGAGGAAAACCCAATATTAAAGGAATGTCCGGAAAATGACCACTTATTGGTTTCTAAAAACGTCAGCTGTAATCGTGGGGCTCCCCAACACCATCTCTCCTTCCGTCAGGCAGGCGAGATAAAAATCTGAGCTAAATTACCAACAAACTTTGAGCACTCATTCGGGTGCCGAGATGGGGAAAGTTCCCTCGCGATGCTGCTCTTCATTCAGGCTGCATAATAACAATAAATACCAAGAAACATCCTCATCTGTCCTCTGTGCCTATGCAGAGCAGTGCGAAGATCCGATCAAAAAGGACTCTTAAGTGACACCTCTGCACCTCGGTACAAAGCAATCCCATGCCCACAGTTAACTTCTGTCCTGTTGGACCTTGGAGAGAGGCGTTTAACACCGCAAGCAAACTAAACCGTGCCCCGAAAGACAGAAAACAATAGTAATAATAAAGAAACATATCTGCGAATAAACAATCCGGTCTTACCCTGCACTGTGTGATCTTCCATGAAGTGGCAGAGAAACATCAGGAGTAAGAGCATGCCCGGGTGGATTCTCTGATTTAACATCCTCAGTGTAGCAGGGAGTGAGAGAGACACAGAAACAGCGTGAGGGGGAGTCGGGAGAGGGAGCGAGCACAAGCCAGCCTGCTTATGATCGCTCTATTGAATGAACGTCAGGCTCTGAATGCAGTCTCTCTTTAAATCTATACGGGGGTCTTAGCTGTCTGCGGTGGGCGGTCTCCTAATGTGTGTGTGTGTCTGCTCGGGGGTGGGGAGATTTAAAAAGTTCAGTGTGAATCAGGTGACATTTTCCACCTTCTGGAAACCCTCTCCAATGATCTGCTCTAGGTGCACGCACACACGGCAGCGCACCCGCGCAGCCCCACGCCAGCCCCGGGCGGCGGAGAAGCCACAGCCGCCGGCGCAGCAGCGGCGGGCAGCACCGGCTCCGGCCGCCGCGCCCGCGCAAGCGGGGGGCTGGAGACCGGCGGGGGTCCAGGGGCGCCCCTCCTCCCACCCCGAAGGCGCGGAGGGGGCTGCCGGGGCGCGGAGCGGCGCCTGCCCGCCCGGGGTGGGCTCCGCGGCCGCGGGGCGCTGCCGTCCCCGCGCGAAGTGGGCGCTAAGAGTAAATCCCACTCCCCCGCACCTCCGCGGGGCGGGGGGCGGCTGGCGGGGCACACGGCTCGCCCGGCGGGACTCGTTCGTGTCCCCCCCCCAAAAAAAAAAACGCAAAAAAAACCCCCCAAACCCCAACCAACCAACCGACCAAATCTAAAAAGAAAAAAAATTAAAAAAAAAAAAAAAGACGGAACCAAATAAAAGTTTAATACCTAGGGCTGCGCCCAAGTGACAGCCTTTTCACTGGGAGCCCGGGAGGACGAGACGGGAATGGGGGCGACGTAGGCGGTCTCCTTTCAGAATCAGAAAAGATTGCAACATCGATAATGAACTTCTAGGGCACTAGTTTATTAAGCACAGTCTGGCATTATTCTCCCCTTAGAAAAGTTGGCGGTCTCTCATTTATAACATTTTTTGGCACCGCTGAATGAAACTGAGTAGGCGATATTTCCTTTTATACAAAACGATTACTTAACGGAAAATGGTATTGTTTATACAAAAGCTGCCTTTTTAATTTCGATTCTTTCGCTTTTCTGAGCCACCAAAGCACAACAGACTGCGAAGTATGCAGACAGGAATGCCCGGACAGTGCCGGGTCAGGGGCCGGTGCGCCGCGGCCGCCCGCGCCCTCCGCCCGGCCCTCCCCACACCCCTCCTCCCCGCTCCCGCCCCCCGGCTCCCCCCACCGCCCGCCCGCCCCCTCCCCACAACTGCAAATAACTCAGTGATAACAGATTTTTTTCCACCAACTGCAGGAGATAGTGCTAATCTTTTAATAAAAGATCCCATTACAATGGGATCTGTCTGGACAGACTATAATAGATCCAGAAATACAGCCGTGCTAATATTAGAAGACAGTTGTTTGGGTGCCTCAGACCGGGCCCTGGTCCTGCTTTGAAAGTGGGCATGAATCACAATGTCCCTCGGTACCACCTGCGGTCACACGCATTAAGAAGCAGACTGGTAAATGATTGACCTCGCTGCATTTTTTTTTTTTTTTTGTTATTATTATTATGATCATCGTCCTGAGCAGCGCCCGGGCATTTTGAGCACTTCAGAAGCTCCGGGACTCCACATCCTTTTTAATCTTTTCCCAAATTGGTGCCACTCTCTCCACCACCACCACCGCCCCCCCCCCCCCCCGTCGTCCCCCCCCCCTCCATCCCCCCGCCTCTGCTCCTCGCTCGCCGGAGCAGCGTTAATGCAGGGTTGCTTAGTGCCCTCTAATGGCAGACGGCATTAACAATTAATAGCAAAACACCCCTTACCCCGGAGCCGCAAATGAAGGGCCGGTTTCAAAACCTGCCTCTCCTGCCGGAGGGGACGGGACCGCCGTGTCCCCCCTTGCCCGCTGCGGGCAGGGCTCAGCGGGGTGGCGGGGGGGCAGCGAGCTGGGCTCGGCTCGGACCGCCGCGGGTCGCGCAGGAAAAGGCGCGGAATCGCCGAGGCGGGGGGTCAGAGGCCTGGCTGTCCCCCACCCATCCCGGGAGCACCCCCCCTCCGGTCCCTCTCCGCCCCGACTCGCCCCGCGGGGCTCCGGCCACGGCCGGCCGCAGCGCCGCCGCACACCTCGGGAAGTAGCGTGTCCTCCCCCCTTCCCCCCCCGGGGCAGCGCCGGGGCCGAGCCGCCTCTCACCCAACCCCCGGAAGGGGTCCCGGGGGGGTCCCGGGGGGGTCCCGGCGGCAGCGCGGGGAGCGCAGGCGGCTGCTGCCCGGCGAGGAGGCACCGCACGCCCGCGGTGGCCGGGCGTGCTGCGGGGGCAGGCTCACCTTTCCTTACTCAGTTTGTGTGTGTTTTTTTTTTTTTTTTTTTAAATAATTGGCCAATACGGTGTTTATCCTGATCGTGTTTTCAATTATAGCGAGGCATTTTCAGGCCGTATTCCTGGAAATGAGATGCCGGATGGGTCGATAACGTTTGCACATGTGCTTCATGCGTGCATCATCAGGAGATCAATATGATTGCGCTGGTATGGAGATTTGTATCACACCTGTTCTCTGACATCACATAGAAACAGCTGCTGTTTCTTTTATTGTTTTTCTTTTTTTCTTCTTCTTCTTTTTTAAATGCTAAATATTGGGTTTGTGTGTAACAACATGTCAGGGATATATTGTATAATCAGAAATGCTTTTTTCTTTCTCACTGTGTGCCTCCCTGTACGTCTCCCCCACCCCTTTCTGCTTTGCCAACAATCACATTTAAATTACCCAAAAAACAATAGGGTCGATCTGTAACTGAATTGTCAGGCAGCACACAAAAAGAGTGTTGTTCTCAGCTGACAGGTTTTAAAACTTCTTTCTACCAAGAAGTGTATGCATTTTAATATATGGTTTTGGATGTGAATCCAATCTTTGCAGCTGGCCCTGATCTTGGAATAATAAAGCCTTTAAAAAAAAAACGTATATGCTAACATCTCAAACTTTCGGAAAGTTCAGATTTAGCTCTCAATTTACATAAAGTGTGTGTCTTTGTCCTATCTGTAATGTAGCTGTATCTACAACAGACTCCATAATCCAAAACATTAAGTGGCTTGTCTCTGAGGAAAATTGCAGGAAAATACTGAGTAGGAGGAAAAAACAATCCCCAAGTGTAACCTTGTGTGACATGTGCTATTAACATACATCCATATATATACGCACACATATACATATGGGGAATATTTATTTTGTGATAAGTCAGTATTCATTGTACTAGTATAATGTATTTCCTTTTACTCTTTTCCCCTCCATGTGCTGCCTCTCAACAGAGGAGTGGTTGCTTATACCAAGAATCAACCACCTCAGGACCCTTGCTTCAATAAGCATTAGGTCTACATAAAGTTTTTTGAGGATGTAGATAACACTCCAAGCAAAACCTGAAATTTATTTGGAAGGGATCTGGATTTTAGGCAAGAGAAAACGGGAAGGCCTATCCTGGCATTTCCCAGCCTAACGTTCAAGGTAGAGGAAAAGGACTCAAACACCCTCCTGTGGTCCTGGATGTGTGCATCATCCTATGTGGTTTCTCACAGAACTGGCTTCTCCCACAGAGCAAGTACTCAAATAAAGGTAGAACGTCCTCTTCTGGTAGGAGAGAAGACTTGTTGGCCTCCCTTGTTCCCTTCTGATTGTCCTGATTATCACAAAAAGAAGGGTCCATTTCTGGAAAACTGCACTTTTACAAAGGTTCCCCTCTTTTTCCTCTCAGCTACCAGATTTAAGGACATTTCTGAGCACCATTGCATTGTTCCATTTTATATGCTTCCCCTTTCTTTTTTGCTTTTATTACAGGACAACACAAGCCTTCTGCCTTTTCTGCAGAAATTTCACGTGCCATTTCTCACTGTAAAGCAGCATACAAATTTGGATTACACAGGTTCATTTCTTGATTTGGCCAAGATTTTTCCATTAAAAACAAGGAAACCAATTCCTGATAAAACTAAGCTCCAAAATGTACTCACTGAATTCTCATATTAGGTAGTGGATACGTGTGCTATTACACTGAAATTGTAATAACAATACATAAGTGGGACTGTTAAATGTAGAACTTGTATGGTATTGGTGAGTGTTGTGCTTATCACATGAATACAGGTACATTGAGCAGTTATCTTTTCCTTTAAGTTGACCTGAAAGTTGATGTCTGTTTTCAGGTAGTGGGCAATGGATTGAATTAAGAGGTAGTAGGGATCTTACCTAATCAATGCTACCGGTAGAAATTGCAAAGGGAATGTAAGTTTGACCATCAGTAGATATTTGCAAGTCACATCTGATAAACTGCCATCCCATTTGATTAAGACAGCTGGAAACAGGTATGCTATCTGAACCTTCTCCACTGTGGATCAGCAAAAAGAAAGAATTGAGCATCATCAAGAAGTTATCTTGTAGGTGAGCAATTTTCACTTTTAATAATCCACCCTATGACAGATGATTGGACTGTCTGGAGGTCACCCTAAAGGTTTAGCTGGATTAATTGTGGTTCACAGGAAGACCAGGAGGATGGTGTGACTGTGAATACTTTGATGTTAAATATGGGAACTTTCTGGTAGCCCATGGTGGTCTAGCAACTCTGTGTTTGTGGCTTTGTTCATACTGTAGAAAGGGCAGGTAGACAGGTGGCATTAACATTTTAGGACAGATAAAATTGACATATACGTGTTATGAGCCAAACTGACCCCTTTCCTACCTTTTATTGGTGATTCAGGGAGCAGTAACAGAACTGTGTATCCCTCTACAGTTTGGTGGATACTTTCCCCTTGTTGTAGGCCAGAACAGGACAAGCTGTCTTAGACACTCCAAACATTTTCTTCTCCTGCGTTGGTAGTACCAGGAACCAGCACTGGGGAGGTGCAGCAAGCCTTATGGTTCAGAATCAATTGCAAACAGGATATGATTTGGTAAGATGAGGTTTAATGAGTGAGTGGAATGAAAACAGGTTGCTAAACAAGTTACAAAATCTTTCCAGGTTAATGAAAGCTTGGACAAAAGTACAAAATTCCAGTAGAACATATGAGTGGAAGAATGGAAAAATTGTAAGGAAAGTATTAAGTTCATAAACTATCTGAGGAAGTTAAATGAAAAATGATAAAGGACTATACTGATCTATTGCTCTACTGATATGATCTGTTGATCAGATACTTTTCTGTATAATTTCAAAGAACAGGAAAAAACTCGGAATATGCACAGACTACGGAATTTCTAGGGCAGAAAAAGTCAGTCCCCTTGTTGGGACGGCAGTGTTGTCAATAGCAGCAGGAATTCTGACACTGTTTCTAAATGAAATTTTGAAAACTTAAAAAAAAGAAAAAGAAAATGCAGTTATTTCTGGAAGCCCATTCTAAACAGCCCTTTAGGATTCTTCTCTTTTAAGGGAACACCTAAATGCCAGAAAGGCACCACCACCAGCTCTGGGCAACCTATTTCCATGTAAAGGCTTAAGAAGTAGCATAGTGGGAGGCAGCATGGAAAGAGCAAAGCTGTGGGATAGAACAGCCCCTGGAAGGCCATTTCAGCTTGGGCAGCATTAAGCTAACTGGTGGCTGTCTTAAGTCACATGCTAAGTGCAGAATGGCTCTTGCCCAGTTTCCTGACTGGCAAATTGCCTTTTCTACTTCTACAAATCTGCAAAGTGGAGCTATGTCATACTTGGTGATAAAACTTCAAGTTTTTATGTTAAAAATATGTATGAGGAGCATGGTGCTTTAGGAATGGAGGGGTTATGTGTGGTTATTGTACTTTTAAGGTCTGGAACATTTTGTGTGGCAGACTTCAAAAGACATGTCAGTTGGCAATCAGTTGCAGCTGGAACAAGATTGGAGACTAAACCCAAGATTAAAGTGAGGACGGACGTAGTTTGTAAATAACTTCTGTGAAAATTCAATTAATTTTTGCCATTACTTTATTTTTCTTCTTGTTAGTTTGAGTCTATTACAGTTAATGTAGAGGGCATATCTGATTCATTGGGTATGTGGAGTCACATCATTTTCTAATCCCAAAAAGGCTTTGTTTGACTGTAGATCCTGGCGTGGATCTTAAATGGAATAAAAATCCCTGTTGAGAATGATACCCGTGCCCAACTGTGACAAGCTGAATATAGCATGGCAAAAAGGGTAACAAATGGACAATTTCCAGCTCAGTGCATGTATTTGGTGACGTACTGGATCTTGTTCCTTGACTGAGAGAGTAGGTACTTGAGTACGTCAAAGTTACAGCCTTGTTAGGGACAGATCATTAACCTCTTATTGTGAGGTTTGTATTTACTTTATTGTGCATCAAGGAAGAGGATCGGTTTTAATGGTTTACTTTCAGAGATTAATGGAACCAAATGGATTTTAGACTGCTGTTTAGTCAGTGGCAGCTTATTGGGATTTTATCAAAATTTTCCTGTATGGTACATCTTGATAAATTCGAAATGTCACCTGCTGGTACTGTGTTGCACATGCTGATGAATATATAGCATGTGAGGAAAGAAATGAACTTGACAGAGCCCCCAGCAAAAATAACGATCCAAACCAGACTAATTGTGACAAAGAATTTTAGAGAAGTTAAGGTCATGGCTATGATGGAAGCAAAGAAAAACTTGTTTCCCAGTTGTGATGAGCTGATTTATTTTTACGAGAAGAAAAGAAGTATCTCATGATTACCCTGATTCTTTCAAATTTTTCTGTTGTAATGAAATACATTTATGAAAAACACTTAGTGTTTAAGTATTTTTATTTCAAGATTTGGTACATCATCACACATATATGACAGCTCTTCATGGGTCATCAAAATGTTCAGTCCATTAAAAAGAGCATTTCTGCTATCAGATAAACAACAGAGAATTTCCAAAATTAATTTTTTAGAACAAATTGAAGGCATTATGCTATATTAAGTAAATGGTACTGCAAATAACTCTGTAGACTTGTCTTACTGCAGAGCAAAATAGTGATATCTGTAGACCTTCTAAAGTCCTATTTTGAAGCCAGGCTTTTATGGAACAAGTGTGACTACAAATATTAGCTAGTAGTATGGGAAGGAAGAAGAGCCCAGGGTAATTTATGCTTTCTTTTGGGTCCTATTGCAAACACTTTTTTGAAGTGGAAGCCCTGCATGGACTGCTGAGAGTTTTTGGCTCCACAGTATGTACTGTGAGAATTGTCTCCTTCCAGTAGCACTAAAACTAGCTTGGGTCCTCCCAATACTCCCCCAAGAAGGGGGCCTGGGAGGAGCCCTGTGGCTCCTGTTCTGTACACTCACTTGGTTAGTTCACGTATGCTTTCTTCAACACTTGATCAAGAGGTGACTTGAGGAGCCAGAAGTCTGGAATAGAAGGACTGATATCCAGACTGCCAGTCCTTAGGGTACAGTAAGTTCCCTTTTTCCCTGGATGTCTGGAAAAAGAGGACTTAATGCATCTTGTTTGCACAGGGTAGCTAGTTCAGAAAGGGTTTGCAGAACACATGGGTTCAAGATTCTGCTTTTCTGTCTCTGCCCTGGCCCTTACCTTTTCTAATAATCAGCCAAGTCCTTTGTTTCCTCTGGTCATCAGAGCGGGGCTGATACCTGTGGTAACCCCAACCCTGCGAACCTGCCGATCCTTAACAACTTCATTGTACAAGACTGCTGTGAGAGCAGGATGAGTAAGCATGGAGGTCATCTGCATCTCAGATGAGAGGGATTGAGATAGATACGGGCAGGAAAAGGGCTTTAGCCATTTTCCCACACAGTGTGCCTATCCTATGTGACTCCAGCTGCTGCTCCAGAAGTGTGTGGCATCGCATCTGCTAGCCTTGTATAAATAACTGAGGTACATTTGGACTTTGCAAATGACATTAAATGCCTTTGTTTAGGCAACTGAATCAAGCACAAAATGATGTGCCCAAAGGCATATCAATAGTCTGTGGAATAGCAGGGAGAACCCCCAAATCTCAACTAAATCTGTCTCCACTGGCCATCCTTTCTTGCTGCTGTGTTACTTTATCTCATTTATGCATGTAAAAATCCATGGATTGGTCCCATGCTTTAACATGTGAAATGATAAGGAAAAGTTGATTATTAGAAGAAAAATTGTTTCATGAATGCATCATAAAATCCTGACATTCAGGATTTGATCTGTATTAGGTGATTGCCTTTTATCTATATCTATTACTTTTATTGTTGAATCACTTTTTTTGAAGACCAAAGAATTATCTGAGGTTTGCTTGTGAGATCCATGCTAATTTCTTTCATTACAGGTAATAGAAGGTGACAGTTGTTTGGCCCAGAGCCCATGTTTTCCTTATTTCTAGCCTCATAGTTCCACCTTAATTGCATGAACTTGAAAGTCCCTATCTCCAAGTCTAAACTCAGTCTGCTTCTAGTCCCTCATCACACTCATTGCCATACCCTGCTGACCTCATTGATCTTTTTGAGCGTCCTTCACAGGATTCAAAAGGAAGTTGAAATTTGTGGTGGTGATGGTGAGAAGGGGGTGTAGTCTCCTTTCTCCTTTATATAAAGGAGGCCTTCTCTGCAAATGAGAGAAGTTCAATACTGATCCATCATACCGTCCAAACTCCTTCTAACCTGAATGCTGTAATAGTGCTATCCATTATGTATGAGCAAAGCCAGGAAATCTGAGAGTGTCTTGCAGGCCCCTGCTTCTCTATAACGATGGCAATAATGGTTAACTAGGTGCCTTAGGTCTCACTCCTCTCAGCAGAGGTTCTCATCAGCCTTTGCTTTTAATGGCTGCTCACCTCAGTGAGCTGCAGTATTGCCAAGGCCAAGTGTCCTGAATATATGTGTATCATGAGGTTTGACTCTAGTAAGTCAGCTTAAATAAGTAGTTTTTAACTGAGTACTTTTTCTTTCCTACTTTCTGGTTTCTGGGGTGGCAATCGTGTTTTTACGTCTTTCCGCAGAACAATATTATTTTGCAAATACTTTTTTTAAAAAAATGAAAGCTGAGATTCTTATATGATGTCTGGATTCCAGTAGCTAGCATTTTAAGAAGAACATAAAATAAGTCCTTGATAGAAACACTAGATTTCCAACTAGGAAATATAGGCCTGCAAGGTATGGGCCTGGGCTGGCCTTGACAGACGTGAAAGCAGAATAGGGAAAGTGGCCTATTTTATGGAAATTTGATTGTCAGAGAAAGACACTTTTCTTCATATTAATTTACAGAAACTCAAGAGCTTTTGGTGGAGGGGCAGTGGAGAGGGAAGGAAAAGGATAGTGTAGAGATAAATAATGGAGTATTTAGAATCTCCAGAGAGGATTGTAAAGTAGAGAATCAAAATAAACTTGTGCTATTAGATTTCAGTTGGTGTTCATGGTATTTTGGCAGAGAAAAAAAAAAGGGATCTTAGCAGTAAACAGATAGTAAGGGAGGTTTTGAGGAACAACTTGAAAATCTGAAAATACATTAATATAAACCAATGTTTACTACTCTAAACTTACTTATATCTACAAAGAATTCATAAAATAAGAGAGACCTCTTGAGGACTATGGATGAATTCCATTAGCTCCATTCTTCTTAAATGTCTTTGATGTCTGTGTAAGTTGCTCACCTATTGGTAAAACAGAGGAAAACAGATTAAAGGAAAGCATTCCTGAGAAGATCTAAGTCAACACTGATTTCACATCCATTAGGTGGAAAGAAAATATATTCACAGCCAAGTGAATGCTTTATCCACAAAATTTTGAAGCATGCTTTAGTAACCTGCTACTAGTAAAACACAAATCCTTAAAAGAATTCATTCTGAAGTATCTCAAAGATGAAGACATAACAAACCTAGACAGTAAGAGAGTCATTTAAGCATTGCACTCTGTGTGCTATTTGGCTCAAACCACAATATCCCAAAATTCAATACTGCAAGTGAAGTAACTGGCTCTTTTGAGGAAAATAACAGCATACCAACAACGTAACTTGCAATGTCTGGAACCACTTAGAAATGAAATGAAAGTACTGTTTTTACACTGTCTTGTTTAAATATGCACATAATTTTTTAGATCTTCTTTAAGCCTCCTGAAAACTTTGTTAGCACACGCTCATCATTTTTATCCTGCAGCAGGACAGTTGCAGGTAATTTTTGTCTTCTTCTAGGATATTCTGATAAAAATGCAGTATGAGGGTGTTTATTGTATTAATCTTATTTAAAAAAAAAAGGGAAAAACTCCAAAATGTACTTGGAGCTTCTCAAAAATAAAATCATATTCTTTTCACAGAAAAGGGAGGTAAAATCCTGGATGGGTTCCAACCCCATGTTAAAAAAAGTAACAACTTGACACAAAGATGAATGGTCACAGATGAAAAGTATGTCGGGATGTGGGGAGAGAAGGTAGACAGTAGGGGTTCATTTGCAATTAATTTTTTACTCTTCAATATTTTAATACGTTGCTTAAAGTGATAGGATATTTGCGATTCAGTTGCAATAATGTCCTCCTAGATGCAGAATCAAGATTATCTTCAAATCTGATCTCTCTTTTTTGAGCATTCCTGTTCAGACAAGATATACAGGTAAGAGGTGCCACCTGTTATTAGATCGGGACCCATCACTTTCTCAGTCACATGCATAGTTTGTATGCACGGCCTGTTATTTCAGCCAAACTCTTCTGCAAGAATTCCTTTTTTATGCTGTAAACATACTTTATCTTTAAAAAAGTATTTCTTTTGTATGTTGGAGGAGAAGAGACATCATTTAACACCTTTTTTTCTCAGTGTCTTACAAATCAGACAAGTTTTCTTGTTCCATAGGCAGCAAACTCAGGCTGAGAAAGATTTGTAGAGGGAGCTTTGAAGGCTCAGAGACACAGGCAGGGGAAAAAGACAACGTTTGGGGGTTTTATGCTTCATAAATTGCCCCTGCAAGAAAAACTAGTGGTGTAAAGTAGAGTCTGTACCACTGTATTCGGACAATGGAGATTAGCACTACACAGAGGCAGAACACGCCGTCCTGCCTGTTGCTGCTGATGCTTAGGCTTGTCCTTCAGGCATAACCCTCTAGTGGAACAGGAGGGGATTTCAGTCGCATGTGGGAAATGTCTCCAGTGTCTTTCAAATGGTGTGCCACGAGGGATGCTCCCCCTGAAACCATTCTGATCACATCCGAGCTCTAACACCCTGAAAGGCCGCACACAAAGACAGATGTTTAGCAAGCAGCTGTCCAGAGGGGCTTTTCTGCGGTGTTCCCCGAGGAATGTTCCCACCAAGTCCATGGGAACCCCATGGTCTGAGGTCTGTGAGGTGTCCTGCCTCTGCCCGGCTAACTCGTGTCACATCGATCACACATGGTTGCTCTACATTCCCTCATGAAGCCTCATTGCTTTGCTGTTGGCTTCTGTGCTTTGGTGGCCATTCTCCTTTTGTGAAGAAAACATAAAATAGCAAACTTTTGTTAATCTGAATTCCTTGTAAAGTAAGTAAGTAAAAATCAGCTGCAGAGATCCCAAGATGAAAGAAAAATGGAACTCTGTGGGTTTTTTTAGGGAGATGGGTGGAAGGACATCTTCAGGATCATGAAACTGATTCCTTTTGAATTCGCATTGTCAGTAGCTACTTCTTTTGACTCTCTTCTCCACCAATTTCACCAGATGACCTTTTCACATTTTGGTGACATCTTATTTGGTTCCTGGAGTGGCTTCCTTTCCCCAGCTATCTGCTCTAAGGAAAAACAGAATTTGATGTATACAGATCCGTTCTTTCAGGAATAATTGTTACCGCTGACTGAGTATATTAGCCGCTGCCAGATTTAAAGGGATCATTCATCCCATTCAAAATAGTTGGGAACCAAAGAAACAGGTTTTATTTCTCCCAGGCCTTAGGCAGTTCAGCATTTTGCAAGAATACCTTTGGGAATCCACTGCTAAGCAATAAGGTATTGGATATAAATGGACTGACATTGTACACATAAGGTTAATTTGCAAAGGAGAAACATGGATTTGGGGTCAAAATAGAACATAGCAGCTGGAAAATCCTTACTAGTCTTTCTCGTGTCATTCTGAGAAACTAATTTCATATTTTTTGTCCTAGGTCACTGCAAATACATGGTAATGATAAAATACCTGCATGTTGTAATCTGAGTGCAATTATGAATGAAATATTTGGTCCTTGGCTATTTTGAAGCTCTGCTGTCAAACATAGAATGTGCACCAGGTAGCCACAGGGAAAATGCAGTCACTGGTGCTGGGATTGCCTGTCTGACAACCCAGATGAGGGAGGACCCACCCGGGTGCTGTGCTGGAGGTAGAAAAGAACCTACTGCTCAGGAGAGGAGGAACACTCTGCCCCTCAGAAGCGTAGCATCTCGGCTGCCACATCCTAGCAGTTCTGGTGGCACGTGCTGGAAGAGGGCACAAAAGGTTTCTGCCTCGTGGCTGTTTCCCTCCGCTACTTGCCAACTGTGGGAAGGAGAAAAGGACAGGCATCTCTACCAGTGAGGGTACAAACCGCGTAAGTGGCGGCATGGAGTAACTTTCCTTGCTTGGCTCCATGTAAGCAGCTGTGCCTCTATTATTGATAGTTTCACTCCTGAACAGGCCAGTGCTAGCTGCAGGTGTTGTCCGTCCCAAGCCTTTTTGGTGCCCACAGCTCCTTTTCCTCTTCAGGTGGGACACTCATTCCAGGGTTGTGCAGGGCTTTTCCTCTCAGTCTAACTCAAGTCAGTATTTTTAGATTTCAAGGAAACCTTGCGAAGTAGCTATGCAATTTGTTCTTACTGTTTGGGCAATGCAAAACGACAGACTCTGAGTAGGTATGCTGTCATCTGTAGAGGCATAACAGTGAAGCTTCTGACTTAAGTCACCCATTTTACAGGTAGGTCAGCAATTAAAGAAAACGCAAGAAACTTGGTCAATGAACAGACTTTGCAGATGCAATGCACAGCCAGGCATGGCAGCTGAAGCTCACATTTCAGCACCACCTAGCCACCTATATATTTCATTAAGCAGAACTTGTAAAAGGGCGTTGTGGAAGCACCGTCTCATAATTTCCAATACAATTGCAAATGCTGTGGAAACTTTCTGCTGTTTGTTCTGTGTTGAAATGGGCTCAGTGCTAAATGCTAAACCAAAGGCACTTCCAGCTTGGATCTGGATTTGAATCGGAATGAGTTGTTTATGTTGCTCTGTAGTTTATGAAGTGCTTTTCTGTCCTATGCAAGGTAATGGAGAAAAACTACTACAACCTGAACTTCTCCTCTGTGCTTTCCAGACCATGTGACGTATCATCTGCAGGATTGTTCCTGGTACTTTTAATAATGACTCTTCATGATATTTATAAACATCCTAGGAGATTCCACTTCCTGATTACTTACATGATAATTATACAAAAAAAAAACCACCTAGCTCAAGTACAGGGCCAAGATACAGTATGCCAGCTGAATACACCAGAATCAAAAAGCAATGACTCATTTACAGACCTGTTCTCCACAGTCATTTATAAACAAAAGGAAAAAACATTGTCAAGGAAATAGTGGTTGAATGGATTTTCATAATCCTTTCTAGGTAGAATGACATGGAATACATTAAGCCCAGAAATTGTGAAGGGGATGCGATATTTTACTATACTGAATCATATGTGAGAAGAACCAGGGCATCCTGTTGCATTGTCAGATTTCTTTTTATGTGTGGACAACTCTCCTTCATCTTACAGGATTTAGTCTGAAGAGCTCAAGAGTGGGACATGCGTTGTGCTTCAGAGTTAATGAGATTGCTGTAAGTAACGGTGAGAGCTGCCTCATAACAGTGCAGAATAATTTTACAGGACTGTCTTCCTCAGACTAGTTTTATAAATGAAGTTTGTAGGACTACTCACATGGGTAGAGTGAGAAATATTTGACCCATGATCTTACATATCAAATATCTTTACATATTATTAACAATCTATAAAGTCGGACTTAAGAATGTGACTTGTTAATGCCAAACTTATGTCATGTGGAACAGGAAGAGAAAGAACAGAGTCTTTCCTATATGGTTTGTCAAGACCTTTTTCAATAAACTTGTAAGTAGCCCATGGCCATAGGTGCAGATTATAAATTAGCTTGGAGGCAGGTGTTTCCGTGGCTGCAGGGGAACTACTGCCAACATGAATTCACAGGCTGTGTCCATAATATCCACACCAAAAGTATGTGCCAGTGCTTGCAATAGACAACAAATGGAAGTAAGCTTATGATGCTGGAAAAAAAATCCTATCTACTGAAACTAAAACTGCACCAATAAATACTACAGCTGGAAGATTATTTTTGATCTCTGCCACCATTCAGATGTTTTTCTTGTAATAGTTCTGTTTCGATATGTAAAAACTTGAAAGATAATGATTTTTTCCTCTCTTTTATTTGTTCCTCTCTCTGTCTCTCACACATACAAAGATGAAGGGTAAAAGAAAGCAAAGAAGTTTCAGTTCTTTATCTGGGACGCAGAAACAATGATGCTGAATGGGCTGGTGCCTGAGTGCAGTAGACTATCTCTGACAGACATCAAGTCTGCCAGAAGCTTCTGAAAAGGACTGAGAAACCCCAGGGCAGACAAATAAGGAATAATGTGACCACAGGGAAGATTCTTCGTTGTGGTAGTCAGTTAGTGGTCAGCTCTGTGTCTGAAACGTGCACGGGTGCTCTGGCTCTTGCAGAGAGAGTATCTGTCTGCCGTACAGAACCGCGGCAGTTTTGACCTGTCACAGAGCCTAAGCCTTTCGGATCCCCTAAATTCTTTGCCTGGCTTTTTATCTTGTAGCAATGAGTTTAACACTTAAATAAGCAGGTCCTTTCATCGCTCCTAAAAATAACTCCTATTTTGATGGAGGTGTGAATTAGAAACATATAATTCGGGACCACAGCCGTATAGATTCTTATCTCTGATCACTTCCAGCGCTGAGTTCTCCAGGAAGGAGTGTGGAGAAAGACATGATGTACAGCACAACATGTTTGGAGTACTAGTTGGAAACATTTGGAGCGCCGTGCTTCAGTGCTGCTTTTTTGTCACCGCGAGCTGCCCAGGGCACCTGTGTGCCAAGGAAGGGTGGTGGTGACAGAGGGGGGGAGCGGAGGAACTTCAGCCCTGCTTTCTGCACCAGCAATCCATCGCAGTGTCCCGAGTGCTCCAGCAGTGAGCAAAAAAGGTCCTTTTCGAAGACAAGCTTGCCATCCTCCTTGCCAGACTGTGTCCGTGTCAGGGCGGTGTCTGGAGGTGGCAGGGGGCTGGGCTGCAGCGGGGCTGGGTGACACACCAGCTCGGTCCCAGATCGGTTGCCCTCCCAGGTGGGCAGAGGATGCTTCACAGGGGTGCGCGAGCCACACTTGGGGCTACGTTACAGGAGTGTTTCCTTCTTAATATTTAAAATGTGTTGCCTTTTAATTGTCTCCTTGTTTTATGAGGACAAAGGGTAAATAAGATTATTTTTGTTTGTGATGGGACTGCCTAGTGACCATCTGTGGGCCTGATTGTGGTAGCTATGGTTCAAATTTAGAGTAATAGATAGTTCCTAATTCTCATATCTCAACATCAAAATAGACTAAACAGATGAAGCATAAGAAAAGTGGTAGAAAATGCAAGCAAAACAGGAGTATTCGATTTACATCGTTCATACCATTTTATTTTACAGTGTGTGTTTGTACTGTGGCTGCTGTTTTTATTTATTTCCAAGTTAAATAGTCCTAACATTTTAAGACTATGGAATCCTTCTCATGGCTGTAACATGCTTATCAGATGTCTCCAGTCACTTTCTATTTCTGTTAAATCCTTGCTTAGGTGGAGTAATCAGAACAGAACATAATATTCAACATGAGTGCATACCACTGATTTGCATAACAGCATTCAGATATTTTCAGTATTATTCCTTATTACTTGCTGACCAAGGGAACTGGAACAGATGTTTCCCCTGAGCTGTACACAATGACATCTAGCTGTTTTTCTTGAGTGTATAAGCAATGCAGAAGTGGTTCAAATTATGCTTGCCATTGTACATTGCTTCCTGAATTAACGTAGTAATATTATTTATTATCTGCTCATGCTTTGCAAAAAAAAAAAAAAAAAAAAAAGCTTTCTACAATGGGCCATGTAAACGGGGATGGTGGAAATCTTCCCCTCTGTAAGACTGCAAAAATCATAATCATGCCTTCTTGATGAATATATTATTAAAAGTTTTCTTTGCTGAATTTTTGGACATGGAGAAGTTTCCAATAGCTAGGAATGGCTGTAGAGAGCCAAGACTTGGGAGGTTTTATAATTACTACATACTTCTTATCTTTCATAAGACGGGCTTATCTACAGGCAGCAATTCTGCATGAGCCGAACACTTAGGCTTGGTAGCTGACTTCTGCTGCTTCCCTTTCCCTTTTCTGGAGCTCTGCCTGAAGGACAGTCAGCCACACTTTCTGTGGTGACTGCTAAGAGTGACTTTCTTCCGACCCTTTTTAAACAGACACTTTGGGTAGTTTTAAATGTAAATAGTTTAATAGACTCTAGCCAGCAGTTCCTAAGGCTAATGCAACCATAGCATCTTGTTTGTAAAATAACAACCAAGCCAAATGCATTCAGTCATGAGGCTTTTGCCATGATGTACACATGTGATTTAACAACCTCCCCCCCACAATGGTGCATAGCAAAACAATAGCTAACATGTACTTGTGGGATAGTTGTAGCTGCAGAAATCTACAATACAGAGTTTCCTAAGTAGTATAGCACAGATAACATTTGTTGTCACAATATTTGGGCTTTTAATTATTTTTTTTTTTTGAGAGTAATTTTGTGTGTGAAAAGGATTTATCAAGAAAGCAAATATTGTTGTGTTGTGTCTGTGCCTTATTGTCAAGTAACAGAATCACATGTCGACTACTGCACCTGCACATACGCTTTATTTTATGTTTTGAGGCATGAAAAGGAACAATTCTGCAGTGTCCCATATTGAGACGTATGGAGCTGGCTTCAAGGCAGCACAGACCTGTATGAAATGAGAAAGTTTGAGGGCTTTGTGGACTTTTATAGAGGATCAGAAGAAAGCTGTTTGGCACAGGTGTTTCTGTAATTGTGATACGCTGGAAAAATTCAGCGTGTTCATGGGCACTTATGCTGTGGCTACAGCTGTTCTAACTCATACTTCTGCATGGACGATGTGGTGTTTTAGTGTTAGCACACTTGGTTGTGTAATATAAAACAAGTAGGAAAGGGAATATTAGTTAGACCAAGGTGGTGCTCTTTCTTTTTTTTTTTTTTTTTTGTTGTTTTATGAGTTTTTATCCCTTCTCATAGAAATGCCACTGGCAAAAGCTGTGTCATGACAAAGTGTAGAATGGCTGGATATTTCCCAACACCTCTGCTTCTCCCTGCTGTTCATCTTCATGTGCCACTTGGCTTCCCTGAGCTAGGAAGCATAAAGCACAAATGCAGAGGGAGAGAACAAGGTGGGGATGTTTTGAATCTCTCCCGCAGCACAGAAGTATGGCGACGTAAGTTATTCTTTTGCTCCCTGGCTTGCAGTTTGTTCCCGTGTGTTTAAAAGAAAGGGGGTCTGGAACTCCAAGGCGACTGGGTTGCAAAGAACTGTGTTTCAACTCTAGCAGGGTTGTACTGTGTGCATCTGGTGATCTGAACTAATTTCAAAACAGGCACTGGCATTATCGTTATTGCTGTTATCTAACCTCCCAATACAGGGCAACAGGTTTGTTTCACACAGAGAATGAGGATATGGTCCTTACCTACCAGGCAGTGCAGTCGGTGCTGCAAAATGCATTTAGGCAGTCTATACTCTGAGGTCTATACTCTAAGCTTGCAGTCCGCTGCTGCTGGGATGGGTGCTGGCTCAGGAAGGCTTGTCTGAGTGGCCGCTCTGATCCTCTACCTGGCTGGCTTCTCTGAATGATAGTAAGGCTATTCTGCAGTGTATTAATCCTAAAATGAGACTGTGCATCTGTAGCCACTTAGGTCTTTCCACAGCAGTCTGAGAGAAATTTAACAGCGGGCGGCAGTCTTTATTCTTAGTAGGTCTACAAACAGTGAAGCTACTGAAATACACTTTCTTACAGAGCAGAATTTTGTGGTTAGATTCCCTAATGTCTAATAAGATACAGACTCACGCCACAGCTTTTCCAGGGACACTGATAGGAGCTATTTTCTCATTCTGGCTATCTGTTTTCATGAAGCTCATAGAAACTTAACATCTCTGAGAGTAACTCCCCTCTGCTGTGTTGGTTAATTAAACTGGGTAAAGGCTTCAAAAGCTTTGACGGATGGCCGGTTAGAGAGACATACACAGATGCATAAGCATGTGCACAGACACATATACAGAATGTTCAGCATAATTAGGCTAATAAGCTTAATTTTGCTAGAAAAAGAGGCTCAAATTATAAAAAGAGAATGAGGAACAAAATTGGTGAAACTAACGGGAAATTCTGTAATATAAACAAAAACTTAGCTTGAGTTAGATCTCATTCTGCTTCTTTCTTCATTAATCTTGATGTGTATATAATAATTTCAGTGTCATGTATTGTCTTATTCACAGTGGTGTAAGTGAACAGTGAATCAGACCCAGAGGGATGAACAGAATGTCTCTTGATAAGGGATTCTGCTGTAACCATCAGCGGTGAGACATACAGGAAGGGTACATTGTTGGACAGTTTTAGTATAAAATCCACCATCATTTTGGAGGCCAAGCCTTTTGCAGAAGCTCAGTGGAGTGATGCCAATTTATGCCAGACACCAAGCAAATGAAGAGCTTTAGTTTACCGATTCCAACATTCACTTTACTTGTTTATCATTTTCTTTATACCTACAGTGACGCTTGGCAGACCTCATATAATGGTTGGAATTAATATCACCTGACTTTTATTTTAAAAAGTGAGATGTGTAGTATGCATTAGTTGGCCAGACTCCTGAGTGAGAGAATGAGGAAGAGGCGGTCATTTTAGTAATGATCTCAGGAAGGAAAAAATTGCACTTTGGAGGTACCTTTGTAGGCAGCCTAGACTAGTAACTCAACCTAGATACCCTGCAATTGAATTGCTAATGTGAGGTAAGATGAACATTACCTAGAGCCTCTGCTATGGACTATGTTGAAAAGGTCTTACCCAGAGATTGCGATGCTTAATATGGCTTGAAACTTCTTGCTACTTGTGAAGTATCTACCCATTATCCTGTGTGTGGAGATTTTATTCCTTTTCAAAGGTTTTCAAGTTGTTTATGATGGAAGAATTCATGTTGTTGGTGTTGGTGTCACCAGGAAACTGTTCATGGCACTAACATGTTCTGCTTCTTGTGCATCTGCACGGTAAATTGAGTGATGACCCTTCACAAGATATCCATGGTACCCAAATATTTCTAGACTTCTATCACTTTATGGGTGTGAATGACTGTGTATTACTTTTCCCAAAGAACAGTTCTGAAGTGGGGAAACTTTGAGAAACTGGTTTTTGTCACAGTATTGTCTCTTCTTTAAACAATGTTTCTTGTTAGATGGCTCCATCAATCTTCTTATAGAAGGGTGATAAAATCTTATCACAACACACAGAAGGTAACATCCATCTTCCATTTCTGTCTCATGATTCATACCATTTGTATTTGCAGTTTCAGCATGGTTAGAAGTTGACAGAGATACAATTGGACTGTTTCTAAAAAAGTAGTGTTTTGTTATTTATTTCAATAGGACAGAATGATATTGTGTTTATTTAATAGGCATTTCTTTTATCAAATCTTCTGTATTTTCTCTTAAAGGATCATATGGATAATCAGGTAAAATTGTAAGACCACTTACACACAAGTTACAATAACTTAACAAAAGTTACCAATAATAGCATATCACTTGTTAAGCCTGTAAAAACCACAGCAGACTGGTAATCTTACTGCTGATGATAAATTGAACTTTTCCATTTCTATTACTACGCTAATAAAGAGGAAGAATTAAAGACCAGCCACTCTGTAAGGGTTGAATATTTTACCCTTTCCTGGGCTGGAAAGATGTTATTTTCTATTCTTATTCCTTTAGCAGACGTGCATATAAAAAGGCTACCGCTTATTTTATGAACGTATGGTTGGTGCACACATCTGTTCATTTAACTGTACTGTACTGTTGTCCTACAGCTGTCTTTGGGGCATTATGTTAAAGCAAAATCAGTCCTGCCAAACCAACTTACTGCATTTGCTTCTTTCCTTTCTCCGAGTTTTCCTCATCTCCTGTATCTGTCGTCTAGACTTATTGGATTATTCAAGTTCACTCGAAGTCGAACTTTACTGTCAGATATTTTTCAGGAACCCCACAATAAAAGTATTTTACATCCACATGATTATAGCAAATTAGCATTTTATTTAGACCACTAAAGTTATGTATCACTTTGTCTACAAAGATCTTTTCCTTAAAAAAAAAAAACAGGGAAAAATCAGAAATTGAACTTAATATCTTATCAGACAGTAAAATCAAAGCTAACTGCTCTGTAAGTAGGTTCGTGACGATTCAGAGATCGATGTTGCAAGATCCCAATCTAGTAAACAGTTACAATAATACTAAGATATTTGCCCATGGGCCTTTAAGGGAGATGCAAATGTGGCTGACCTTCCGGTCTTCTCTTGTGCGACCTGACATACAAGGAATATCCTGGAAGAATCAATGAAGTGAACAGTAGCAAAGACAGAGAGCAGAAACCTGACCTCAGAGATGATAAGCATGCTATGAATGCTTTGATAGAAAGGCAGGGAGGCAGACAGAGTTCAGATATAAAGAGTTTCATGGAAGGAAGGCTGCAGGCAAAACTGAAAAGAGACTCCAAAGACGACAATTAGGAAGAAATGTTGTCAGCGCTGACAGTGAAGTGGGAGAGAAGGGTGAAGGAGAGGAGCTATGGCTATGGGGAATGGAAGGGATATGAAATCCTGATGCTGCGTGTGAGATGTTCAAATTGGGCTGTGAACTGTGAGTCCGGTATAAGATAGAGCTAGGATTATCTGGAATCCTAGTGATTACATCAGTGGTAGGAGACGTTGGCAGGTGTTTTGCCAATGGTGGGTGAGCAAACAGGATGAAATGAAGGAAGACAGGAATGAGGTGATTCTGCTATCAGGAGGATTTTATTGTGCGGAAAGAATGACTTTGTTTTTTTTCTTCGGGTACATTATTGACGATACATCAAGACATTCAAACAACAATTACTGTTTGGAGATTGCTGGAGAAAGAGGAGGTGAAGATGTTACAGTTCAAAAAGCCGGGTGATGGGACGGCAGGTGACGTATATTATGAGTGTCTTACTGAGCAAGCAACGAGCAAAGGTGGAGAGCTCCAGAAGGAACAAGGCACGACTGAAGACAATGTTTCTAAAAGAATGGGGAAGAGGGAAATGACTATGATACTTTGCCCTTATAACAGAACATACTAAAGTAAAGGTTTTTGGTGTGAATTGGGGTCTAAGGGGGGGAACACTGTCTATGAGGCTGCAAATTTCCTTCCATGCGTGAGCGTACCTTGCTCCCGAGCTGCTGCGTTTCAAGTTGTACTAAGAGGTGCAGATTCATCCTGCCTAAACGTGGGTAGGGAGTATTTGTGACAATGGCAAACCAAGGCTTCTCAGTCATCCTAAGTTGCATTCTCTTTTCAAACTAAACGAGAGATTACAGTTAATGGCAATGGACTAGGGCCAAGGTCCCAGTTCTGCGTGCAGGGAGCATGGACAAAATTTGGGATTGTGCATCTGCCTATCATTTATGTACAAGACTTGAGATCATGCAACTGCTTATCACACCTTATTTAAGGGAGATCTGGATGTTTAAATGTATCTTGCAGTGTAGTTTCACTATAATAATTGAGTTCGTTATATGCTGTACTGTTACAGATTTTGAATCTATAACTAATTAGAAATTACCAAAAGGCAATATGTCGTTTCCCAAGTCCATAAAGGATGAAAAATATTTTAAATTGAAATCAATAGAAAAGGGGGTGGGGAGAAATATTTCACAAAGGCATAAGAAATCAACTACCAGCCACATAGTCACACACACAAAAAAAATAAATCTGTCCATAGCGAATTACCAGGATCCTGCATTATTGTTGAAGGCAAGGAAGAATAACTCTAATATTACACAACGCATTTGTTTTCACATATTTAATTAGATTTTGTAAAAATGGAAAAATAATTTGTTTTTATGGAACTACTATCAGTCTGTAACCCAAAACCTCTTTCAATATTTAAATGTTTTAATATAAACCATTCATAGTGGACTAAGTAAAAAAATATGTCCAAAATGGAAGTAATCCAGATAATATGCTCTGCTTTCTTTTACAAGCCTCAAATAGCTTCCATTTTACTAACAGTTTTATATCTGTATAAATGTAGGTAGGAAATGTTTGTAACATAAAGATGTATGGCCACTTTTTACATTACTGAATGGGTTGTATGCCAGCAGTATGTTAGGCACATTATACCTCAGTCTAACTGACTGTGGTGTTGATTTCTTTGTAGAGTCATCAGAGAGTTACAGAAAGCCATCTTTTGAAAGCCATCGAAGATTACTTTGTCATCAGACCAGTTGGATCACATCTGGACTGCTTGTCATCAGCTCACTGCAATCGTTTATTGTGTTGTCACAAGCATAGGCAACCTTTTCTGAGGTTTGGCCTTTAGCTGATTGTGTAGCATTCTCTGTTAATCCAGCGGAGGATTGCGAGAGTGCCGATCTGAACTGGTAAGTAAGCAAATCGAGCTTTGAGTGGAGTGGAACGTCAAAAGTTAAGGACGTGCTAGGTACAATTTCGCAAAACTTTGGAACCTCTCAAATCACAGGGCAATTTTTTTTTTCTTTTAGATGAATTTAATTAATTCACCCCACAATGAACATTATCTTATACTGAAAGTAGTTCCATGGAAATAAATGATACTATTTATAGGGCCAAATGCAGGTGCTGTAGAGCTGGTAGGTGGAACTGTGCAATCACCTATACAGCATTTTGTAAGGTCTTTGAACTGGTTCTTACAGCTGTTGTGGGTGCCGCAGTTGTATCTGAATCCACAGCACGCGTGTGGGTTCACATTGAAACCTGTGCTTGGAGTCCTGAGTAATATTTCTGAAACAGAATTCCTTCTCCTGAGTGCAAACAGCATTTTTGTATTTAAGTCACATATCTGACTTTCTGGCAGAGGTCAGACTTGGTGAACCTACCAAATGAATATCTAGAATTGACATTTTTTATTTGGAAGTACAGCTATTGTCTACTTGTCATGCGTTCCCCGGCCACATGCACAGCCCAATAATGCTGTCCCAAAACACCGTTTTCTTGTCAATTTGAATTGTCTCAATTATCCTTATCCCTACACTGGATACAAAGATTAACTTCACAAAAAATTAGTAGTCTAAAGCTGAAGCATTGTTCTGAGATCGTATGAGTTAATGATTCTCCATACTAAGAAATATCACACAGTATGAAGAACTCTAGATGAAAAATCCTCTATGTTGTTAGGTAGGAGAAGACAAAGGAAGTGTTTGGGTACATTAGAAGAAAAAGATGCTTAAAAAAACTCTCATAAAAAGAGCCTTCTGACTGCAGCCTTGACTGACTCTGGAGTCTGAGAGTGATCACCAGCAGAAAGGCTTTCCACCAAGTGTGCCTTGGCCCAGGAGAACCACGGTAGTCCATGGAAGCTGCACACACCAAGAATGGGAGGGCCACCCAAGCCAGGTCAAGGACTATGACAAATGTTTCCTACTGATGCTAACTAGCTCTCAGGTCTTGCTATGTCCAGATATTAGTACTGTCTTCCATCTTTCTTCTTTCTCTTTCGAACATTTTTTTCTCCAAAAAACAAATGCATCTAATGGCAAATGTTAAACAACCTTCTGTGTAGTTAAAGGTTGCTTTTGCAACATCTTTTGAGATCTTCAGAAAAAAACCCCTCTATTATAAGTAATTTAAAAAGTAAATCATGGTATTATGTTGTTATTACCACATTTGAAATATCCCAGTTGTTTAGGGATATCAGTTTGGAAACACCTTTTGTCTTTCAATTTCAAGCAGAAGATATGATTTTGTGGAACATATTACTTTAACTGCTATATTATGTTCAGAAGTTTTTATTTTTCCTTGTCTATGTTTTCGGTGAGGGAGGGCAGGAAGTCAGGAATGATTCATACCATTTTGGGATGTGCTGCTTTCTCTGATGACGTCTGATTACAAAGCTGGGCCCACTTGTTAGCAAGAACATCACAGAGGATGTTTTCAGCTCCGTCCTCTTATTAATCACTTCTTAGTTCTTGTAAATAAACTACGCAAGTACATCCTTAATACGTCATAGGCACTCTAATGAATAACTGGCAGTTTAGCTTTGAGAAATGTAGCCCAGAAATTTTTATATGTATTTTCTCACCATTGTGACCCTTTTTTTTGCCATTCTATTTAACTTGTCTGAGGCAATTGTTTTGAAATTTAGAGCCTTGAATCCAAACACTTATTTTTTTCAGTTATTTTAAAATATATTTCCACCCCTAAAATAGGGTCTTATTCAGAAATGCAAGCTTTTAAAAATCAGGAAACATGTATAAAAAGAAATCTATTAAACAATGTTTGTCTGGGTTCCCCTTGATATTTTTACTGCAATTTTTAGAAACTGTTGGTATTTTAATGAGTTTTTTTCCCGTCCATCTGCTTCTTCAGCTTGATTTTGTAGAAAAGACATAAATCCTACATTTATGACATCACAGTTTGTTGCCATGGAATTTACTATGCTATCACAAACACACTGTTATGATTACATGACAGTTTCAAATCAGATGATAAAATACATTCCAAGTGAGAAAACATGTCTTTAAGTCAGGAAAATAGAAATGGGAGAAATAAATCACTCTTCTTAAGTGCTGAGCACCAGCCTGATGCTACACAGACACAGAACGAGGCACTTTTTTACTTCACAGAGCTCCTAACCTGATGCAGACAGAGGCACTACAGAGGAGGCTTGCCATGTGCCTGCCAGGAGGGTAGACGTGAGCCGGGTGTGAGACTGACAGTTGTTTGCCGCAGTTGTGTCGGAGGAAGGGGCTGCCGAAAAAAGGCAAAAAGAGATCGGGGAGCCACTGTAGTTAGAGAGACTTCATGCACTTCAGCAGCAAGAAGAGCTAAGAAAGAAACAGGGTGAGTTCATATATACAAAGGCAAAGTTGCTCCATCAGCGTGAGCAAGCGACGGGAGCGTGGAATGTATTTCCAGGGTGCCGGAGAAGGCGGCAAAGCGGTTGGAGGAGTCTGGGCAGGGCAGAAAGCACAGAGGGAGAGTCGATGGATATTAGGGCAGAGGTGTAGCCTCAGCTCTGTTGTGCAAACTTTGAAGGGCTGACTGCACCCTGGCACAGAAAGGGTAGTGAGGATTTCAAAGGGATGAGCGCTGCGTTCTTGAATAGTGAGAAAAGGAAACGAGTCCGGGCAAATGAGAACAAACAGAAAGAGGATAAGAGAGAAAGATTGTGGAAGTTGGTATAGAGAGTGACTAAGGCACAAGAAAGGCTTTTAGTGGCAAAAATGAGAAAGAAAGGATAAATGCGGGAAGAACACGGAGGAAAAGCAACAGGATTTTTCAGGAGTTTGGCTAAGAAAGAAATTCAGGTAAAGACACAGAGAACATGAAACCTTTCATGCGGAGATAAACAGATCTACAAAATAAAGCTACAAAACGCACCGAAGGTTTGGGGTTCTGTCTGAGAATCCAAGAGAGGCAAAATAAGATACCGGTTAAAATACTGGGCAGTGTGAAAGCAGTGGATGGCAAACAAAGACAGGCAGCATTTGAGATGATAACCAGGACACAGCCAGGGAGATATCAGTGTGGCTGTGGAGAGGTGGAAACGCTGGGAAACTAGGGAAGGAGGTGCCTGAGTACTGGAAGAGGAGCTGTGAGACAAAGCCGCCCTCCCATGGGTAGAGCGTGATGTCTGTGCCGTTTTCTACCCTGTGTTGTGGCAAGTTCCTGCAGTTCCCTTGGGGAACAGAGTTCCCAACTAGCGAGTTAAAAATCTACTGGGTATTGACAGAATTGAAAATAGAAGTGTCAGGACAGTACTGTACATATACGTTGCACATACATTACACACATATACAGGGAACAGGGTCTTTCTTCCCTGCTATTCATAAGTAGGTTTATAACAACGTTTCTTTCTCTGCAGCAGAAATTTTCCACCTTGGGGCTAGACGACTTTTATTAGTGCAGAATGATGAAACTATTTGCTAATACTTTTTATGCAGTCAATGCAGAAAGCTGTAGCCATTTAGCGTGAATAAACCAGGCTATTCTTGCCTGAAACCTCCGACTTGGTTAAAAGCATACAGCCCAATTTACAGTGCCAATCTTTCCCCGGCTTCACGTGGAAGCGCACCGCCACAGCCAGGCAGGGACAGCTTTCCAGTTGCTCTGAACTCATGGTTGGTTCACTGACTTTAGCTACAGCTGTGCCCGGTCAAAACAGGAAAGAATCAGATCTGCTCTAACTATACATTTATGGATTTCTGTGGTGGGGCACCGTGTCCAGCCAGGAGATCTTGCAGTGGGAAGAGGATCTGCACGGACAGTGTTCAGTTCTCGTAACGTAGCCTCGAAGAGTTATCCTAAAAACTGACTGGACAAGGTGCACAAAATAGACTTGCCTGTCCTTTCCACCAAGGAAGGTATTACATGAAAAAGAGTTATGTGCTTTATCAATTACAAAATGCAGACATAAGGTTTCGCAGGGCTATTGAAATACCTCTGTAATACCTTTTTTTTTCCTAAAAAAATCCGTTCATTATACTTGGTCTCATGTTAGCAACACATTCAAATGCTGGCACCAATTATTATTAATTCCTTTGGTGTTTCTGTAACAATGTTAACCATGATGAATTCATTTGGTACCAATATGGATGTCATAAGTACTTTATCAGATTTCCAACTCAATTCATGACTAATTACCTTTACCATTATTTTAAGGAGTTACCCAGATGTGCTTATGATAGAATTAAGGTAAACAATGACTGATGCTCAGAGGTTATGATTAGAGCAGCTCTACACAATTTGACAAAACCTCATGTGCCTTTCAATATAAAGCACCTGCCAAGCCACATGTGCACCAGATTTCTCAAATTCCTTGTCACTCATTAATGCAGATGTAGCCCATATTTTAAAAGTAAATGTGTAGAAAGGAGATTTTTTTTTCAAAAAACAGGCAGGCTTCCTCTTCAAAACCCACGAACTCCGAAACTGAAATCTTTAGCGACCCACTTGTTTGCTGATTGAGATACTGTTGTTGTCATACGACCTACAGGTTGGTTTTTTTTTTCAGCCACTCCAGTACACCACTTCGACACAGAAATAGCATGCCTAAAAATGTATTTTCACAAAATGGTAGGATTTAGGTGTGAGAAAGGCCTATTACCTCAAACTATCCAACTTCCTGCCTTTGTGAGGTTGTTTCCTCCTTTAAAGCAGGTAGGGTTTAGTAGCGTTAGTTCACTCCAGTTTCGAAACTCTCCAAGAAGCCTAACCACTTCCCCGGGGGAACTATTCCAAAACCTAATACGTCACAATGTCAGTGCATAATTCAACATAATTACCGCATATTTGATGTTTACATCCTTTGGATATTTGCAGACGTTTACCACGTTTGTTCTGCTTCGTATTCGTGCAGGCGAGTGGGTGGGAATTTTAATAAATTATTTAATAAATATCGGACAACTTTGTTTACAAACTATCTGGGGAACATCTGATACCTTTTGCTAACTACGTATTTGGGTTATGTGGTGGAATAAGGCGGGGGGGGGGGGGGGGGGGGGGCGGGGGGGGGAGGAAGGGAGAAGAGGGGGAGGAGGGGGAAGACTACCAGGGGGTGGAATGACTGGTTTGCTGCATTTAAAAGGGTGTATCCAGCTCATCAAAGAGTGAAGAGGAGAAAAAGACAGCTTATTTGTTTACCTTGGCCTGTAGTCCTGGATTTCAAAGGTGCAGGAAGTCTAGACTTTGCAGACTGCCTAACTTGAAAGGACCGTGAACGCAGCCCATCTAGAAACCTGGCCATGGTTCTCATTTTGTGCTGCCGTGCAGCTTTCATTACGAGGACGTCAGACACGAGGAATTAAGTGCTTTTTAAGCAATATATATGTTGATCGTGTGAGATAGGAAAAGATTCCTCTGGCTAATAAAGACCACAGTCCTGATCAATAGTCAGTGATCCAGAGCTCCACCCGCTTTTATATACGTTTTATTTCTGCTCACAAAATTACAGTTATGTAATTTCTTGCACCTAAAGTCTAGGTGATCCAGGTACATATTTTATCCATGCTCAGAATACCCGCGAGGCACTTTTCTTTCGCTGTGCCTTGTACAGAAGCACAGAGTGACATAATTATTTGGTATGACGTTGGGCAAGTGTATAGGGTAGTGACTACTCGATGTGAGTACCATAAATCAAGCCCATATTTACTTCAGTGGTCTAGTCTATTCCTTCAGTAATACCCAGGACTTTGGTGGCACCCATATCTAAAATATCAGTTGGGTTTACATGCTTTGATGCTTTGGAAAATCCCTTGTCTACACTTTTAAATACTTAAAAAATTTTTTTTAAAAATCATACCTCAATTAACCTTACCAGCATTTTTGACATACTAACCTGATTTTTGACATTAAAATTTTTTGACATTTTTAAATTTTGTCATTAATATTTTTGACATTTTTTAATTAAGCTTACACTTTTTACATACTAAGACTGTATTGAATGAAGCAGGTAAATATTTATGGAGAGTTAAGTGATCCATAAATTACTTATTTAACATTTTAGCTTTTAAATGCAACATTTTAGCTTTTTAAATGTAAAAATACTGTGAATACTTCCAAAATACAGTATTTTTCAAATGCTGTGTAACAATACCATGGCAAGGCAATTATAGTTCAATATTTCTACACAGTTTTCATGAACAGTGTGTTACCAAAACTATTTCCAAACAATATTCCAAATTTTCCAGCAAATATTACAGCAATTTGCCCTCAAAGACAAAATTCTTTGGGCTGATCGGAAATGGGAACATAAAACTGGGCTACATTGGAACACTCCAGGAACTGAACTGTCTAGTTTATAAGAAATTTTGTGACCTAGAAAGAATTTTGCCCTAAAAAACCCCAATCAAATGTCCTGAAAAATGAAATACCACTTCACAGTGAGTGTTGGTGGAAAGGAATTGAGAGTTAATTTTTTATTTACTATGTATTTTAGTCAACCACTTAATGTATAAAAGATAAGGAAATGCTGTAACGAAAGTTATGTCAATGTTGTGCTTTCCGACTTAATGCCCCTCTCACAGTCTTAGATATTTTATTCCTGTGTAACCACTGCTTGAAACTTTAACAGAGTGGGCATGAAGAGAATTGGGCTGTTTTGCTTTCAGTGATTTTCAACTGTTGTACAACAAAATACTCTAGTTTCTTTTATACTCTCAAACCAATTTTTTTATGGCTAAATTTAGCACATATGTCTGTCCTAAGACTTTGCTAACATAGAGCATTGAATTTTGCATCTTATATTAATCTCTGGTGTTAGATTGCGGTCCTGGTGAATTATTATCTTCTTGCTGCCTGGGCAGCTGCCAGTATCTCCCCCAGTTCCTCTTGATCCTGGTGCCCACTTTGTCTATGGACTTTTGAGCGATCATAGTGCCTGGATATGCAACACTCAAAAGACTAATGGAATCTGGCTACGTGCTCCTCTGGGCAGGGTTATACAAACCCAATACTTATATAGCTTTGGGTTCTAACACCCCATCCACTGCCCCAGGGGAACAAGCCAGGTGGCCTGCTTTTATAGCTCCTTTATGTGACCTTATATCTTGCTCTCTCCTCAGTGATTTTCTTAGTCTGCCTCCAGTTTGCACTTAGCAAATGCTGTAAACTTTTTTAAATTGGGGATTGTACATTTCTGCACAATGCAAATGATCCAAATGCCGTTTTCCCACTCCAGCAGTTTTCACTTCAGTTGTTCCTTAGCTTATACCCAAGGTTTGGGAGGGCTAGGGTATGTTTTGCACCTTGATGGAATGTGGTGCTAATAAACCACGAAGGGATGGGATGTGCTGGGACTTGCCCCACTGCTGATGTTTTAAAAAGCTAGCCAGCTGTTAAGCCTATTCACGGTCCCATCAGACTCAGCGTTGGGTTTAGGACATATTATAGGTCATTCGACTCTTCAAAAACCTGATTAGCTGGAATTAAAAAAGAATCTTTCCTGGATTTCTGAGCAATACTTTTAAAAGCTTAGATCTGGAGGCTTGTTAGGAATTCTGCTACTATTATATCCTTTTGATTTCACATTGGGCACCTTTCAAATCAGTTCAGGAGAGAGGGCCATCATGATGTAGCATCCAAAGATCACCCCTGCAGTTTGCAATGAGGTGTGGGAAGTTAAAGCAAATGGAAGCATCTGACAATCCGAATTCTCCCCTCTGAGGGTTACAGATGTACTAGAGAAGTACTGTGGTTACTCTGTCTTACTACAGTTCTCTGGCTGGCTCAATGCCATTCGAGGTGGCTGACTGCCAGTGAGATCTGTGATCTTTTGAGTGTCTTCTCAGTGTGAACCATCTGCTCCTTGAGTCCTTGCTGCAACTCAACTTTTTTAGCAAGTTCAAAGTTGGCTACACCTTTCTTAGCCTCCGTTATTTTCCAGGAAACCCTCTGCTCCATGACACCCAGATTATTCATTACCTTTTTGACTTCTTTTTACTATTGAATGATGGGAACATTGTTGCTGGTCTTCCTAATAAATCCAGACACTTGTCACTGATAGACTGAGGTGTTTTCCCTTCTTTTCAGTTTTTCTCTGACCTCTTCCTGGGAAGTTTCCAGATGCTGTTTTAATTCCTTTTGTGAAATTTCAGCCTCTGACTGGAAAGCATCTTTAGCTGTCTTGGATTTTAGCATGCTCAACAGGAATCTCAGATCACAGTTTCTTCCCATGGGGAAATCTTTGGTTTCCTCTTCAAAAAGGGTCTCACTACTAACACCATTGTTACTGTTTTTATAGAGTAGGTAGCCAACATTCATGGTTTTGCAGACTGTTTCTATTATGACAGAAGATACATAATATAGCCATATATTTTTTTTATGTGATCCTGTTTATTTACAAGGTGTTCAAGGTAACATTCAGATTCCAGGAACTGAATAAAGGTCACACAAGAGAAAGCATTTTCTTTACTCCCAGATACAGTAATTTTTTTCAGCCAATGCTCTGTCCCTCAAATTCTGTGAGTTGGCTTTCTTTCAAACCCCCAAGTACTTGTCTTGCTGTCTTTTTGGCTTCTTAGCTTGCATCTGGCTGCTTCTGCCCGTAAACACGCACGCTTTTACCAAACAGCACGTAGTTTAGATGAATTTATAGATATGTCCCAGCTAAAGTCCTTCAACATCTAGCTCAGCTTCTGATTTAGCTTGCGTATGGCCAGAGTGTTGGGTAGTGACTCATTTGTTTCAGCTGTCTTATGTGCCTTACACTAAAAAGGACTATAAGTGCTTCTTCTGCTTGCCCTATATTAGGAGGCCTCTTAACGGCATCAGTGGTGTCTCACTGAACCTTCGCCATAACATTGTATCTGTGCTGAAGGAGGACTGAATTATCCCACAACAGATCACAACTGCGCAGCCTGCCATAAAACTGCAACAGAGGTTAATTTATTCTCTTATCTATTTTCCTCCTACTGGTTTTCTCGGAGTAGTCCTCAGAAAAGAAATTCAGTGGCATTAAGTGAACAGGAAAGACCATCTGTGAGTTAAAGTTCACCTTTTATTCATTCTGCAAAGCATGCGTTAATGGAGACAACTCCTTCTTGTTCAACCAATTGCTTGATCAGTCAATGAGACATGAGATTACCAATAAATGCAGCTTCATGCAGTTTCATTTCACCACGTCCCATGTCAGTTAGGTATTGTATTGGCCGTAGCTGGCAAGGTGTTGGCAGGGGGGGGCTGCAGGATGGCCTCTGTGGGAGGAAACCAGGGGCTGCCCCGTGCCCAGCTGGCTCCAATGGACCCATGGCAGGACACAGCTAAGCCCATCGGCCAAGCTGGTGGCACCTCTGGGAAACATGTTTATGAAAGGGCAAAGCCACCGTATGGTCTGAGGAGGAGGGGACAAATGAGTGAGGGACAGCAGAGAGAACACCGTGTTCTTTAGCCTAAACTTATCAGACCAAATCACACCTATGTTCCTGTACTAGGGACATCCTGTTGGCTAGAAAGTCATCTGTATAATACAGCATGTTTGGGGTGCTGAGGGGTGAGCTGCCCACTGCCATCCACTTGGAAACAAAAAGCAAAAGCTTTTAGGCAGAACGAGAACTGCTGAGTCTCCAGTCATAGCTCTGCATGGTTCACCTCCTGCAGTTCTTTCGGATTTGGTGAAAGATAGAAGGCAATTAAATGTTGCCTATATGTATGCTACAGGAAGATAATTTTTCAGTAGCTGCAGAAAACACATTCTCTCCTGTATGTGCAGACAGTTTCTGTAGGAGGGCCTTGGCCAACACACAGAATCTTAGTGCTTTCAGACTGTGGAGATACAGATCTATAGATCTGTTTATCTTTTTCTAACTTATATTGTAGTTATGACCACTAGTAAAGAGGTCAGAATGTCAGGTGCAAAAGATTTAGATAAAACACAGAATAGGCTGAATTTAACACGTATGCTTTAAGTCAAGACTGAAGTTAAAAGTAAAATTCATGTTGTATATTGATCACCAATCATGTGAAACAAAAACTCCTTCCCAATAAGCTGGAATTTTTATTGGTTATTATAACTTAAAGTATATTTGAAAACAGTTATATAATTAAGTATTAGTTATGAAAATATACACATTCTTTTCCAAGGAATCTGTACAGAACATCCTTGAAACTTTACTGAAACTGCTCTCCTTCTCTCTCTTCTTCACACACATTTATTTGTGATGCTTACCTCCTACGCTGATATGACTTGGGAATCACTATGAAGAATTCAATTGCACAAGTTCAGTGGGAACATAAGTGAACTCTCACTGCAGATGGAATAGTTCTGAGAATGTCTTTATCCCTTGAGCTGGGACATTGGCCTATGTAATTTTTTGAATTAAGCCTGTTTACTTTTGCCTTAACAATTCTGGAACTTTTGTTCAGGCCAAAACCAAATCAACGCCATTCAGGCCTTTTTTTTTTTTTTTTTTTCTTGTTGTTTCTAATGGTCCTGTAATAAAACAGAAAAGGTTTTTCAAAAATCTGTTTGTTATTATAACTTCACCCTAATTCCTCCCATACAGAAGAAGGATCTCAATGTCTCAAAACAGTTCCTGAAGGTCTCAGGGATTTAAAGGAATTAACACTACTCTTTAAAATACCTAGCCAACCTTTCTATACAAAGAAAACAAAAATAAACAAAGTGCTTTAAGACGTCTACAATAAGAAGAACCTTTTCTTTTATTTGTTCTTCCTTCATCCAGACTTCATCCTGTTTCTGCTTTCTGAAAAAGAGCTGAAAGAACAGCGTGGAAAATATTTGTGTGTTACCTTAGGGAACTCCAAACAACATACCCAATCCAGTTCTATAGAGTGTAACACAATGTAAGGCATGGGACAGGGGTTCAGTTGTGCTACCCTTTTTGTTGCTGTTAAGGCTGTTTCCTCACTCTATTTCCCCACCTCACCTTTTGTGTTCTCAGCACTAATAAAGGGTTTTACCTAAAAAAATTAAGAGACACACCAAATAAATGATCAGGAATTCTAGTATCACCAGGCATCCGTGGTACCACAGTTCTTTGATCATCCACTTAGTACAGCTATGCAGATAAAATGCAGTTCAGTCATCACAGTATGTAAGACAAGCACAATCAAATGATGGCAGATACTTTAGAGAGCCGCTTCGGTGATGAGACGTAAATAAGCTGCTATTTCTTCTCTCATCAAGACTTGTGCTTAGAGCAGTGATAAATCTGCCAGTTTTTCATTTTCATGAGGGATTGATCTAAACATTTTACTTACTTGTATTATGCAAGTTTTGAGTTAAGGCCAAAGCCTACTGCAAAATAAATATTGAATTTTATTAATATTTCTTAATTAAAATCAATACGACTGACTCATTTTAAGACAGTTTCTACGTAAAAATCAAGAACAGTGACCAGTGGAACTGATCTAAAAGACTGTGATTTTTGTGGTAGAGCTCCTCTGAGTTCTGTGCTTGTAGTTCAGAAAAGCAGATCCTCGTTGCCTGGAAGTTTAGTGAACATTTTACAGATCCAGTGGTTTTAACAAGAAAATCACAACTGCACAACTTGATTTGGTGGGATGATTTTAAACATAGTTTTTATCTAAGTTACACCTGGAGGTGTCGAGGTCTTTGAATATTCATAATCTGGTCTATCCTTACTTAGTAGTGGTGTATGGTCCTCAGGTCATTTCACAGTCACTGTCTGGTTTTCATGTCAATTTAAAAATTGTAGGGTAGAATTTTTATATTTCTCATATTTAGTTGTGCATCACTATTGCAACTCTATTGGTCATGGAGTAAGGTGACACCCAACATGAATAATGGCAAAAGAATCAGCCCTGAGCATTGAAAACAGTAATACGATACAGACCTAATTAATGGAACTCTAGAGAAATATAGACATAATATTAGATGCCATTAGGGAGGAAAATACCACCATTTTATTTAAGGTAGAGTAAGAAGTATGAAAGACTATAAACTTCCAATGTGCCCCAGTTAAGTAGCTCATTCTGATGATCTTATCTGTAGAAAGATAAGTAAATAAAATACTGAAAATTCTAAAAGAATTTAAGAATAATTCACCCTAATATTAACCAAAAAACTTTACTCCAATGTAGGTAATACTATTTGTGCTGTGTTTACGAGAACAGTATCTTCTTCTCTGTTGTGGCTGGAAATGCAATTATTTAATAGTAATATATAAAGTAATGAAATGTTATTTTCATATACATAAACAATAATAAGAAGGTAGCACCCAAAATCCCACTCAAACTGGGACATAGATAAAATCTGCCTGTGTTGCAGATAATATAACAATCCCTGTGTTTTTCCATCACTGGAGGTGATGTCGAGGTGCATTAATCTAATGAACTTCTCCCGGTCTAGCCTGCAAGTTTCCCAGGTGCCTAACTTCAGTTGTCCGCATCTGCTCATGGATATATTAAGGATGTTAAGTTCTCACATCTTGCTCTAACTCCAGTGCTGTATAGGCTCCAGTGGTGAGGCTGCCTACGTTTTTCCTAAGTAACTGAAGAAGTCTGGTAATTTGTCACGGCCTTGTGATTGATTTCAAAAAGTATCTTCATAAAGCGACCCCTTGCTTAGGAGGTTGTTCTTGTGCTCTCCTGATCCTGACAAGATGTGAACTGTTTGAATACGTAGCAATTTGGGTGCAATGCTCTTTCCTCAAAACTGAAAATGCACACATAAAGGGCCAGAAGAAGAACAGGGCATAAGGCTTTAATTAAACTTAAGAACGGACCAAGGCTTTTGATATTTACTCCTAGCTGGATTCTCCTATTTTATTTTTGTACATTCCCCTCTGAGGGAAGAGCCATTTGTCCTTTTAGCCCATTCACTTTTGCATTTTTCGAAAGCTGGGGAGTGCGTGCTTGAGCCTTCTTGGTAAGAGACTCGTCTGAGCTGTGGGAGGTGTGACCAAACCTCTCAGACTGACAGGGGCTCAGGACCTTCCTGGTGGCCCTTCCCATGGCTGGAAACAGCTCCCATGAGTCCACAGGCTTATGGTTTCTATAGAATCAGTGTAGACACAGACAGATAATTTAGTTGGACTGGTTCTCTTACAAGATGGCTTCAAGACCCCAACTTTTCTCCACTGATTTTATGGGAATGTGGGCAGTTATTTTAGAAGGACAGGATCGCCCCTCCTGGAACTGAGTGACTAAGATGCAGGCAATTCCCAAGCCAGGCACTTTTCACCGAATCCCGTCTCATGCTAACAACATTAATAAATCTGGGAGCACACACTACTTTTGTGGTATTTTGGTGTGACACGTTGCATCACTATCGCTGAGTCACAAATGCAAAATTTTAATGGTACTTTTAAAAAAAATCTTCTTTCCTGTTTAGTATTGGTTTATGCTAATTTTCCAAATTATTTATGTTATTATTTATTGCTTTATTTTCTTAATGAAGAAAAGAGAGGTGGAAATCCCTCATCTGAGTTCAGCAGTGCCATTTTACGAGCTGACGAGCTTAAAAACTACAGTGCATGAGCTTCAAATGACATACCTTTTCCAACCCCTCTCTTGGAGGCAAGGATGATGGTGACTGAGCGTTGGGCACAACACCACGGGCTGCCTGATGGCGAGAGCCCTTCCCTGTGCTGTATGGCACATGACATGTCGTGGCATCATACTGTCTGCTGCCTTTGATCCGCCCTGGAACGTGAACTCCCTTCTGGAGAACACCCAGATGTGATCACCCAAGCTCCAGATCTGGATGCTGAAAATTCTTAATTAGGGCAAAATTTTCCTGTGTGTCCACCCTGTGTGATGCAGCTCTCACTGACGTAGATAAGTATGGCTTATTTTAAATGCTTGTAGCCAACGCGTAAGGAATGAAGGCAGAGCCCCTTTTCCCTGGCTACTTTCTTTAGCAGATACATGGGCTGCTGTGTCACATGAAAGACTGACTCAGCTATCACTTGACCTTGCATTGACCCTGTAGTTATCAGTCTGAAGGAAATAGTTAAGTAATAACTGGAACACACTACTGCTTACTGACTATTTTGCTCAGGTTTACAGTACTTAGGAGCCATCAAATATTTTACTTCAACAGAGGAATACAATTACAGTATTAAAATGAGTAGTGAGGGATCCTTCTTTCACAACCTGTATATGCTTTTTCCCTACTATTGACTGAAATGCAGAGCAGAGGAACAGTCATTGCTTGGCTGCAGTTTTTCTTTAGGTTTGTTATGCAGATTTTTGTAGTTTCTTTCCTGTTGGCATCAGGCACATTTTGTGGAGAGACCAAGCGCACCAGATCCCTGGTCTGCTGCCTACATTGCATGTTAGGCATGGGAGTTGAGGTGGTAGGTGACAGCATCCTGCACCACCAAGGAACACATGGGTGGGAATGGGGGGAACTGGTCCTGTCAGACAGCCAGGCAGGAGGGTAGCTATTATATGAGGGAAATCATATGTTAACATCAATGAGTCGCACTTAAGTTTTCTCCTGGAGCAAGAACTGCTTACGCCTGTAAGATGGTGGACTTTCCTTTAGCAAAGGCCAAATACGCAGTGATCCTGAAAGGCGGTGGAGCTGTCTTTCCCTGAGTAAAGATCTACCTCACCAAAACCAATGCTGATATTTGCATCTATGCAGTCTTTATCTTACTGACTGTTAAAGGGTTTATGGCTGCTGCTCTGGACACTTGATGGAAAATGCATTTTCTGTGCGTTCACACACTTACAAACTGTAGCACTGCAAATGTTTCCACACTTTCCTCAGCAGTATGTGTGAGCCGTGGCTTGAAGGATCTGGATTTAGGGGTTACTTCATTCACCCTATGACCGCTCTGAGTCTGTGGTGTGGCCTCTCTGCTGAAACTGCCAACAAGAATACAACTGGCTACGTGAATCATAACGACGTGACTGAAAGAGTGTATTCTCGCCATATCAGCAAATGTTATGGATGGCTTTGTAGTATGGTCATATGTTAAGCGGGCTGAGATTGCCAATTTATTTCATAAAAAGCTGCAATGATTTATATTCATCATCCAGAGTCCGCAGAAGCCTGAGTGAAAGCATTGATGGAAATGCTGCTGCCAAGCCACCGAGCCATCAGTGCCAGCGGCCGTCTGGACGGCCGTACGGGCCAGCACGAGCCACTCGATAGGAGCTGGCACCCCATGGCACGTGCGAGACAGAGGCAGCCTTGGTGGGGCATGGAAAGGTACAGGGGGCCACATCTCAGGGCATGAAAGGGTTCGTTTTTAACACCATTTTGGCGCCTAGCTACTTGCCTGAGCACTTCTGCCTCATTGGTTTCAGTAGGAATTAGGCACTTGAATTAGGCACCTAGGCATCTGTTTGTGTTCTAGCAGCTGGAATATTGAAGAAAAAGGAAAAAGCTTCTTATCCTGCAGTGATGAGCAGGTTGCCTGGCTTCCTGGGGAGGATCTTCTGATATCAGTAAAGCTTCATGTAGACAAAAGGACCTGCTTGCTAAATATGTCTACAGAATCAGGGCCTCTGAGGGGGAAAAGCTGAAGGAAAGGACTGGACACAGTACAAACAGGGAATCCTACTCCCAGCTGCCAAAACTGCAAATCTGGAAGCATTATTCATGACTCAGAATTACTCATTATCCAGACGTTCTTCACATGTGCTGTATATGCTCCTAGGGTGGAGGTTTTAAAATGGGGAGAGGGAAACCTGAACATTTCCTAGGGTTCATTGGAAAGAAAAGGTTATTACAGTTTTTATTTATTACTCTTGAATAATACATCTTTAGCAAAATGTTGTCCCTGAAAACACATTAAATGGAAACAAAAGATGAAAAGGGTAAAAAAGAGGAGAGGGAACAGCTGAAAAAAAGTGTAGGTCATTGCAGCTGTGCTGGAATCAGAATGGTTCTGTGATGGACTAATGAAAGATATGTGAATAATTCGTTTCATATTTATCTACTTTAAGGTCATGTACAACATCTATTATCATAACATTTGAGCTCCTCACAGTCTCTGTTGTATCTTCACATTTCCCTTGTCAGATCCTATTATTTCCATTGTACAGCTGAGCAATCAAATCAGCCAGCAACCCAGGGAGGATTTACCCTGCTTTTATGCCATTTATAGCGCCCAACTCAGACACTCAGCCCTTGTGAGGATGGTCTGCACTCAGGAGGGAAAGTCAGGCATTGCCAGAAGGTGCTTGAGTCGTTCCTGGGTTTTATCACCACCCGGGACTGCCTGTCTCCCTCTCCCTAAGAGGGCACTGGACTCCAGGGAAGACTCTGCCAAGTGCCATGAGTTGGATGAGACGAAAGGGACTCTCAGAGATTTGCACACGATCAGACAAGACGCTTCAAGCGGGTCATGAAAACAGTGCACCCTCCAACTTTCATATCGCTAACCTAGCTGCTTCTGCTGGCTGTTTTCTGAGAGAAATATGTCCTTTCATAAAGCTCAACACAATCTATATGTATTACCATCCTGCCCAGACGCCTTTGAATTGGCACTGGTACAGAGACAGGAGAACATAATAAGCTGTTCTCCAGCTACAAGATTATATGCTGCTGTCAATATATGTTATTCAGTACGATTCAGCATCTCGGTACGGTTGCAAGTCTGTTACTGGCTTGCACACAGTGTGTGTCTTTTTAAAGGCAGATAAACTGTAGGCTGCTCAGATTTTATAAACATGTTTTCTTCTTCCCAGCTGAAATAAAAGCTGGCCAAAATTCAGGCTCACAGAGACACCAATTTAAGTCCCAAATAAGTCTTTAAGTTATGTTATTTCAGATTTACATGCATGTAATCAGGAGCAGAATTTAGATTATTATGTTTAATCTAGCTCAACTCTTTCTAATTCTTTCCTGGTGGGAGGATATTAAAGCTTTCAAGAGTCAATCTTTGTTCCAGTTTTTTGGTGTACCCATGGCAGGTTTATAATTTTTATGTTTCATCCCATCGGAATGACAACCACATGCTGTAGGATTTTTCCCCTCATTACACAAACCTTCACTATGTACTCTGCTGAGTAAATATCTGATCTTGTATCAGGTGAGTAAAACTTAATGAATTAAAGTATAAGTCCCAACCTGCTTAGATTGATTCAAACCCCCTTTTTCCAATTCATGTACTCTGGCTTTGCCATTCCTTGTGACTTCCCCAAATTCCTCACAGATCTTGAAAGGCTGGACTTCTCTTTACTGCTTGTACCAATGGCTTTTGACAGATAAGGTTTTTGAAAATAAAAATACTTTGCATGACTATAGCTCTTACATTTTTAATGTTTTTAGCTTAGGATTTAAGTGACTTGCCCAAGGCAACAGAAGGATTTCAAGACAAAACTGGATTATACACAAAGTGTTTCTGGCTCATTGACTTGGGCTCGCACCTCTGGACAAGGCCTTTCTTTCCAGAACAGTAAAATTGCTCTTTCGGTATTAGAAAAGAAGTCCAGCAGGTAAATTTCCAAAAACTGTAAGCTGAGCTCATTGAGATTTGACTTAGAATTTCCCAGGTGGTAATATATAATAGCATCATTTTTCCCTGCCCAGCACTTAGCTCTTATTTAATTTGTGTCTTTTCCTGTTGTCTTCCTTGTTTTATGTGATGAAGAAAGACACGATGTTAATATTTGATTAATTTTGCTAAACTGTTGTCATTTTAATTAACTTCACTGTTAAGAGTGCGTTAATTATTTCTGTTCTGAATTTATCTGTCTTCTAATGCAGCCACTTAGGCTGGTGTCTATTAAACTGAAGAGCTAATGGTTGGTGGTGTGTTATGGATTTATAGAATATGATCAGATTGACTCTTAATTTTCTTTTGGTTAAGCAGAAGAGTGCGGGCTCCCACACTACCTCAATATAAAGTAAGTTTCGCAATTGTCTATTCATTCTCAAGGTTCTTACTGCAATCTTCTCTGAAATACCTGCCTTTTTTCAGAATTGTGTATACTGGAAAAGGCTACACTGGAAAAGAAACTGGGTGGGAGCAAGCCGACCAAATATGGAAAACTCACTCAAGACTTCCTGTATGTCACTGAAAAGAGACAGTCACTTTCAGGATGGAATTCACCTGATAGATTTCAGAAGTCTACCCTAAATGAATCACACTGTAAAAGTGCTTATTTCTCACTTATTACTGTAAGGAACCCCAAGGTGAATAATTCTATGTGGATGACCTAAGTTAGGTGATATGAGTCTTACCTAAAACTCAAAAACCCAGGCACACTCATTTCAGAAGGAATAAAGTAACTTCCTGCTGGAGATTCCTGAAGTAATACATGCAGGGGTTAAACTACTACTTGTGGTATTGCAAGAGAGCTCAGCCCACGGTCTGTGGGGTGTTCGCAACCTTGGGCGATAACTTCAGTTTGTGGCCCTCCAGTGCTTTCTCTGGAGCTAATTCGGAGCTAATTGCAGTCTGGGCAAGTTGCACCGGCAGGAAGAGCGGCGTGTTGCCTAGTGCCACCTCTCCAGGTGGCCCTGAAGCCACGCATCCATTTGGTTCCGGGCACACAACCAGAGCTTAGCCGGGGAGCCACGCGGGGAGCAGAAGCTTCATGCCGCTGGGCGTGACTGCCTCCCAGATGTGCTGTGCGCACAGCTGCCCAGCGCTCCCCTGAACCGCCAAGCGCCGTGTCTGCTTGTCTCAGCCTTCTCCTTGTGCACGTGCACACTCGTCCCAGCCCTTTGGCAGGTCAGGCTGCTGTAGTAGCGGTTCTTTTCTGTCATTCACAAAAGGTATGCAGCCTGCCCAGGCAGATAACTTGGATGCTGCTGCCTATCCCAACAGCTGATTTTCTTCCAAGTTCACATAGTATCTTTTTTTTAAGTTGCTGCTTACCAAACTGGAGTCTCCATTTCCTTTAAGTATGGCCTGTGTTCTCTTCTCATACAAGAATAATGTTATATTTGACTGTATACACATGGTTTTCTAGCCCATGCAGCGCCAAATAATTCAGAATTTATTTGCATCAATGACTTCCCTCTTTTTGTCATTTATCCCTGCTCCAATATTTGCGCGGGCTATAAATTTTAATGGTAGGAATTTTATGTTTCACTTCAAGTTAATGATAGAAGATGTCTGATGAGAGAGGAACAAAGAACAAACTGTAGAGTGACTTCAGAAGGAACAGTGATTTTCTGATTACAAGCTGTAGGTTAATGCTTATCAGTCAACCCATTTTAATCTGTGTAGGACACACTTATTTGTTTACTCAGTCACAGGTTCACAGGTTTATGTAGCAGCATATCAAACGTCTTCCAGAATTACCACATAGACCTTCTGTGTTTTAAACAATTGCTTATGAAAGGAAAGCAGGCAGACACACAAAATATTCACATTTTCCTGTAATTACTTTGATTTGGAGGGAAAAAATGTTCAGTGACTTTTAATAGAAAAATTACCTTTTTTTTTACAACCAACTTAATAGCTTCCAATTATTTAAAACAAAAAAATAAACGAAACCCTCTGTGGTGTAGACAAAATCCAGATAATGGAACTGCTGGTTGGATTTCCAAAGTCTGGTTGGTACAGTCCTCATGAAGAAGTGAGGAGTAAAATTGTAGCAATAAACATAATGTTATTTCATATTCAGTAACTTGTGTCCTCTGGTTTATTGAGATTATACTATATACTTGAACCCCTGCATCTGTACCATTTTACCTTCTGATTGCACTAATAAGGCTGCTGAAATCAATTAACATCTGAAACTACTTGGCTTGCCAGACGTTACACAAATACTTTTAGTGAGAATCTGAAGTCTGCAGACAAATTGTAGTTCAGACTTGTTCTTCCTAAAATGCAACAAACTGTGTCCCATGCCTCTAATTTCCATTAGCTGCAGCGTGAGTAAATCAAAGCCCTCATAGCCTTTCAGCTAGTGCTAAAACTTTCCGGAACTGCGTCCTGTAAGTCTGTCTCCCATCTGGGCTGGAAACTGAGCAGCTGAGTTAAGGGCTCGCAGACATCTTTATTTTTCTAGAGGTTAAAATCTTTATAAACATTCTTCCCCGTTCTCTTGCCTTCCCTACTAATGTTGCAGTTGGTCGTTTTTTTTATAAAAGTCTGCGCATCTGGAAAAGTTATATATTCTACATGCAAAAGCATAGCCCTACCATTGCTAATGATATTGGAACTAATCAGAGCTATTTCCCAAAAATCTCTGAGCAAGATTAAACAGAGCACACTGCGGAATTTTTCATGCAGATTGGGAGACGGTTCAAAGCACTGTCAAAGTAAAGCTACTGCTTCAAAAAGAACAGATGGGAAATGTATATTTGATTTCCACACGGAATGGAATGAGGAACTGAGCCGTCCCCAGACCAGCCCTAAGCTGGAGGCAGGATCAATACTGCACTTCCAGGTACGTCTGTCTGATCCTCTCATGCTTCCCCTATCTCTCCTCCATCTGTAGCGAGAGCGCTAAGGAGTCTGGTATTATTTACAGTATGTTTGCTACACCTGTCAGAGATTCAATGGAGATTTAATTCTAATACAAGCCAGCACAGGTAGAATGTAAACAGGAGAGAAACATTACAACTGCTTCTGGTTGACAGACAGCCTCCAAGTGAATTTGGATAGCTCTCCTATCTCTGATCCATTTGGTGCAGAAGCTCTGTAGGGACACAGTAGTAACACGCTGTTTGAGGAAAAAAGGAAAAAGAGAGAGGCAAAATCTGGCATTTTTTTTCACCCTCATTGAGGTCACTATACCCATGAACATTACTGGGCAATTGTTAATCAACTCAAAACTTGCTCTGTGCAAGCTGGTAGCACTTTGTTAATGTTGATGCACGGTTTCCCTGTGCACAGGCTTTGCAGAATCAAAAGCTCTCAGTGCAGGAGATGGATATAAAGATGATTTAGACTCTTGGTCATTCGGGCATTGACAACTCCCACCTCTCTTCTTATTCCTCATTCCCTAATTGTACTTCCCTGGAGGTTGCACAAGTATATCCATCACAGTGCTAATTTTGCATCTTTTGGCAGGATCTTGTGTGATGCAGTCTACATTCCAGAAAAAGAAAAACACTGGTATTTATAATTGCAATTTTGATGAGCTGTGTGGCAGCTAAAATCATTATGGGTGAAATCTGATCTCAGCTTCCAGACCACAAAAATAACGTGTCTACATTTAAGTAGGGAGGGGAACACTGATTCATATAAAATACGGCTTGAATCATACAAGAATGAATGCTTCTTGAAGGCTTACAAAGTTAGGTTAATTATTCGCTTTTAGTGTGCATTTTGATTTCCCGCGGGGCAAGGAAAATGTAGAAATACTGTCCTAACCACAATAATACTTGTCTTCACCATGTTTCTAGCCCACAGAAACGCAAGAGATCTCCTTGAGAATCCTGATCCCACCAGACTTCCAGCCTTGTTTCCAGAGAGTAGAGGGCAGGTAAGTCTGGATAACGTTCAAAGTTTGTATGCGTATCAAAACCAGCTGCAAAATCTGTAGATGATGTAAATCAGCATAGTCCCACTGATTTAAACAGAGCTACATCAACATTCACCAGCTGAGCATCTGGCTCCTCATCCCAACTCTTATCCCAAACATGTGTGCACTAAATATTTCAGTGTATCTTTCTGACGTTAATAAAGTTTTTCCTCTTGCCCTGTCTCTCACTATACTTTCTAAAGCAACTTTCTTACATGTGTTTGTACTTTGCAACTATCATTTCCATCTAATACCCATTATTTGTATTTTAACTATCTTGCTGTTTTTAAGAGTACATAAGAGCCATTTAGCTGGGTGGGGGGGAAGTGCCATACCAGACTGTGTTATTGCTTTTGACACTGATCTACAGCTCTAAGTTATATTGCTGCTATGCTTTCATAAAAAAAGAGAAGTAAATAATATTTTTCCTCCACAATACATAAGTGCTTTCTTAAAATGTACATAATTACAGCCTGATAGAATTATATTTACCAGTTGGCCAGACTTTGACATAACAATAAGCAGCTTTCCTTGAAAATGTCTTCGCGGTTTTGAAACACACTTTTTCTCAGCTGGTCTTACCCCTGTGGAAGACTAACTCATCTCATTTCATACCCTAGTTACAAGATGCTTTGGATGGAGTTCAGGAACAGATCTCCCATTCTTAAGATCTGTATCCCAGAGCAGCGCTCTCACATTAATGTGAAGCATGTGGCTAAATCCCTTGAATGACTCTGAAAACTTCAACCATCATATTTATTTTTTTCTGGCTCAGCTCCTACTGTTAATCAGAAAATATGTTGTTTTTTGGGTTTTTTTTTCAAAAAAAAAAGTATCCTTTCAGAGAACAAAGAATAATGTGAAGTCTAGATGAATGGGATTCCTCTGATAGCGTTCAGATTCTGTTCTTCCCAAATTTCATTATCCACCCTTAAGAATTTAGCCCGTACCCAAATCTACACTATGGCTGCATTGCTAACAGTACATAAGCTAACTCGGCTGAAGCCAGTTCAGTTGGGCTGACAAGCTTTAATATCTCACTTCGACTGCAATGTAGGCACACCCACAACGTGGGAGAGGAAAGAGAAGTAAAGCAATATGCCCAAGACTGCAGAGGGACCCTGCAGCCGAGCCAGCAAGGAACTCTAGACTTGTGGCTTCAGGACCAGTGCCTTTTCTTCCCTTCCAGGAATCTGTAGGACGTATTCCACCTTCCAAATTTCAGGCAAAATGGGATTTATAATTTTGGAATTTATGATACATTGTGTTTTGATTCCTCTCATATTCTGCCCTTTATTTTTTAATCACATGAAGTGTTCATGGATATTGTCTGCCTAGCCTCTCTTGTCGTGAGCTGGGGATGCTGGATGCCTGCACAATTTTTCTTCTGCACTTTTAAAATTATATACATAGTCAAGAGTGAAATCTTTTCTTACTTTTTTTTTTTTACTTACTAGGCCTGAGGCATCGCTGCATTACTGCAGTTTTAGGTAGTAAATAATCCTTTCCTCCATTTTCCACCATGATTAGTGAACTAGGCCCGGTGTTTATGTACAATTGGAAAAAAAAAAAAAAAAGAAGTGATAAAAATAAAACATTCTATAGTGACTCTTGGGGCTAATAGGAAAAATTAGTAAGGAATCATCCTCAGAGATTGTTTTAGTGTGATGTAATTTTGCTGGTACTCAGACACCATGGGAAGGAAAACCTTGGAAATACTTAAATATAAAGCTCCAGTTGATTTTAAGAGAGATTGCACATTAGGGTGGAATTTGGCCTTTCTAATTCACAGTGGTCTTATGATCAGACTCAGACTTATTTCAGCTCCAGCTACACACTCTCCCTCTCCAAAGGCTCGCTGCCGTGATCCTTTCCAGGGCTGCACAGGAGGGGCATTTATAATGCAAAGCGAGGCACTGTGGCATGGTTTATTCCCAGAGCTGCCATTGTCTACCTGAATGACCTCAAACAAGTCACTTTACCTCCCGAGTTTTTCCATCTGTACAGCACTTTGAGATCTGCAGATGAAAAGTGCTGTATAAAAGTGAGGAATTATTACGGACGTGGCTTAATGAACTTATTTGTTTGCAATCAGCTTCTTGTATCACACAGTATGTTTACATTGCCTCTTTACACTTCACAGCAACGTTTTCACTCTCATCAGTCCTAAGAACAGGGAGGACGTGACTAGGAAGGTGACTCATATGATCCTCTAGGATACAGAAATGATATCAATTATGCCTGCTAATCCTCATTATACCTGTCTCAGCCTTCTGGGAAAGAAAACTCTTGTTTTAGTTGGTCTTTTCTTAAGCAGCGGGAATTTCCCAAGTAATGTTATTTAAATACCATCTCTAAATATCCACGCTAGTTCCCAAGACTGCCATTTGTTCTGAGGGTACAAACGGCACAGCACATGCATTTCGCTGCATCAAAGCAAAGAAATGCCTAAAGGTTTAGTTTACTGGCATTACCTATGTGGTTCCGACTCTCCGGTTTCCCCGGGGGGGTGTACTTGCAGTAGGCAGATTGCTTGGGAGAGCACAGGATGTGGAAATGCGTAGTGCAAAGTAACGCCATTGCCACGCAACAGCAGTCCTCGTTGTTTTTGTTCAGGTAGGCTCAGATTTAGGGGGCAAAGCATTCGGCCATACGCCTCCTTCCTGATTAACTCACGGTGTGGCGAGCAATAGCGGAGCACTGACAGACTCCACTAGCCGGCAGGTAGTACTGAGAAAAGGAAAGGGCGTGTGGCTCAGCAGAAAATAAGGCCTTCATGAAGTTATGTTATTTGGACCCCTGCCTACAAAATCTCAAAAATAGCTGATATTCCCAGCTGCCCCTTTGGTCACTAAGATAATATCCAATCTCGTTTAAAGTCATTCTCACTAGGAGAATGGTTTTTCTCTCATCCCACAGGGGACCATTTCACAGTCTGATACACCTCATTCTCACATTCATCCTCCTTTCCTTTTCCTAGCATTTTGGTTGTCCTAAAATAATTCCTTTCCTATTAGACACCTTTTAAATATTTATCCATGTGGCCTTTTTTTCCCAGCTAACTAAATTTGACAGATTTAGTACTTAATCTTCCCTATTAAAATCAATTCTCCGCACCCCTACTCTTTTTTATTATTCCCTCAATGCTCTCTAATACACCGATTTTTTTTTCAGGACATTAGTTCCTAAAACTTAGTGAAGTGTTGTGGATGGAATAATACCCACAATGTTCAGAAAAGGACTTTTGCCACCCTGCACACTGAGGATGTTACCTTTGCCTATGCGATTCACAGCTGCAATAGCCTTTTGGATGCTATATCATGTTCCTAATGCATGTTTAACTTTCTGTCCGCTCTCACCTCTTGCCTTCTTTAAAATGACTGTTTTCCAAATTCCTGCCTTCCTCTGAGTGTGTTTTCCCTTATATTCATTGGTCTTTTTAAAGAGTGGCCCTTCATTTCTTTCCTTCTGTTCATTTTTCAAGTCTCCCTGGATCCATTAATGTTATTTCGTATCTTCAATATTTGCAACACTTACTTTAATATTACTTGGTCTCATATAGAGGCTCCATTAGACAGAAACCCCTATGAATGACAAAGAACTAATTTCAAGTCATAAAATTAATCGCAATGAAAAATCCCAATTATGTTATCTTTGACGAAATTTGAAAGTTTGCAAAGCTCAGACTACAAAAATTAGTAGCATCTTCTCACTACAGATAAGAACACTGATACTCAAGAAGCAAATACTCTGTGAAAGTGGTTTGAAGCAGAGGTATTTTCCTGATGAATGCTTTTGATTACAGAGTGGTTTTGTGAACACGCAGCCCTTGTTAATCTTCTTGGGACACTTCTCATGCTAAAAGCAGTATGGTCAGACAGTTGATATGTCAATTACATTCATATTGAGAGATTTTAGCTTCTGGATATTTCCAACATATCCAAAACTAAGGAACAGTTCAGAAGTCTTTGTTAAAAAGGTTTGGGGAAAAGATCACATTGCATGCAGCAGCTGTTTGCGTGGATTACCTAGTCTAGCCATTCTGTCAAGGCTAAAAAAAATACTGTCTGAACTGCAGGGAGAAAACAAGTCACTGAAATATCAGTTGAAGTAAGAGAGTGTTACAAGCAGCATGGCTGGACTTCCTCAGGGGTCAAACTCCAGCTTGGACAAGTAAGTGGGACAATTCTAAACAAAGGCCTTGCTTGGCTGTCACATTTAGAGGTATTTTTGGAATGAACAAGCTGAAATGATTATTTCATTGCTGTATAGAGCCTCTAGACATGCGTTGCTTTTCGCTACATATTTATGATCAAATAGAACAAACCTATACCCAAGGCTTAGAGCTTCTTTTTATATAATGGTCGGACTTGGCTTGGTTTTGCTGGGCTCTTGCTGATCTTCCAGCAATTTTCCTCCCTTCCTTCCTCCCTTCCTTCCTCTCTTCCTACCTTCCCTCCTCCTCAAAGAAAAAAAACAGCAAAAGCTGGGAGGCATCTTGCTTTACCCTTCTGAAACCTGCTAAGATGCATAGTTAGCCTGGAAGTCCTCTGCGCCCTGGTCTAGTCTGCTCCAAAATAGAAAATTTGGGGTTTGGTTTTTGTTGTTGTTGTTTTTTTTCTCTTGAATCACTCTCTAGCATCCTGGCTTCCATTTCTAAGCACTGGGTACTCTTATTTTCGTGGAAAAAACCCACATTACAGCTGATCACAGGATTTCTGCAGCAGATCTAGACCATCTGCAGTAATGAACTGAAGATATGACGGTGACAAAGCAATAATTAAAACATGCCCCGTGACAGTCTGCTGACCCTAGATGAAGCATGGTGGAGCATGTGGGAAAGTATTCTCTTTTATAGTTGTTAATTAGTCAGCAATACAGTCAGCAAAATTAATACCCACTAATGAGGATTAAGATCTGATGAGCAGCTTTGATTCAGACTAATGTTGTTTATGTTCTTTTATTTCCTTTTTTTCTTTTTCCTATGGAATTACATATTTCATTGTGTACTGGTTGCAAACACTCTTTACTGAGATAATGGAGGGGGCATGGCTCCTTGGAAATCAGCACAGTTTAAACCAGTCTTTGCAAGTTTTATTCTTCTTTTAACCCCTCCCAAAACTCTAAGAAACCCCTCATTCACTCACTCGGGTCACTTGCTTCCCCTTGGACAGGGAGCTGGCTTCATTTCTCACCGAGAACACACAAACACAGCTCCCTATTGAGTCACTCAATGCTACTTCTACACTGGCTGGAGGAAAGAAAAAACCCAGGAGGTGCTCCTTCCATCAGAACATGACTGCGTGATATATTGACGTGACAAATGAGGCTGATGTGCCTCTGTGGCTGTCACGCTGTGGAGCTAATTAGTCCTGAACCCTCAAATGGGAACACTCATATCAGATCTATTGACATTTTTAGTTGGAGGGAGGAGAAGTCACAGAGACACTTGTCTTTTTGCAAGGTTTAGTAAAGAACAATCCATGGGTGTTGTCTATAAGCTGCTTTCTGAACCCGAATCATCTGCAGAGCCCTAAAATCTTAACGAAGAGGCTTCAGCTCCAGAAGAAGCAGCAAGGGCACTGCTTTGTGCCTTGTGCAGGAGCAGGAGCCAAGGGCTTCTTTCCCTCCATATGAGGCAGAGCAATTTGGACTGCCTTCCTCACGTGGGCGCAGTTAATATATGCAAAGATTTGTGAAATTTAGACCAGCCTTTAAGGTTTCCGGATTCGCAGACTGCTGGAGATTTCCCAACGGATATTCAAACCCTTTGGAAAAAATCTATTAGTAGTTTTTTAAGTCACCTAACAGCAGGCTTATTTTTCATATATGCCTTTTGTGGACCACTCCCTCCATCCCAAGAGTTCAGAGGCAACAGTACGAGCATGACTGGACGCAGAAAAATAAGCTAATTCCCACAGCGATTGTATCTGATTTTAGGTACTGGCACAAAATTGCCAGTTAAAACTGACACATTCTTTTCCTTCTTGTCTAAGCCTCAGCATCATACTCAGGAAATTTCATATGCCTAGAAAAAAAATTATCTTCTTGAAGCACTGATGAGTTGTATGTACAAAATTAGTTCTTTTCTTAGAGGTGCATATTGATCTACTCCCTTCCTGAGGTTTTTGGGGCACAGATCATTGATGTCTCACTAGAACTGTCAGGACACGTATAGATTTCCCTCTTATTGTTCATTACAAGATAACATAACTCTAAATCGGGCTAGTGACTCACCTCCCCCTGAGGGCTGCAGTTATAAGAGAGTTAATTATTCACCTTTCAGTCGTGGAAAGATTCCATGCAGCTGTTGGTATTGGTCTGGCTTTTCTTCACCCAACCACACCTACTGAACATCAAGGAACTTACAGGGGGGAAGGGGTTGGGGTTTTTCTTTTCTTTTCTTTTTTTTCTTTCTTTTTTTTTTTTTTTAACTGACCAGGCAAGATCCTCATCTGTATGTGACTCAATAGCTTGACTATGAACTCAGGTTTCATGAATGTGGAGAAATCTCACTGAACTTTCACTTACCTCGCTGAACTTATGCTCCCTCTCCCTGTTTTAAAAGAAACCAAACCAAACAAAACAAAACATATTTTGCGCTGGACGTGGTTAACATTCCCTGATCTAATCTGGTCTGCAGTTCACATTTTGAGTAAGAGGCGTATGCAATATTAAGCTCCACTCAACAGGACATATCTCTAGGTCTGTAAAGTCATTCATAACCCCTTCTCTTCTCCCTCTGTGCCACTTCCCCACTAGCTGGCCACCTAACAGCTCACCAAGTTATTAGTAGGAAAAAAAACCCACCTATTTTTTAATTTAATTTGCATTATGCAGCCAACCCTCCCAACCAAGATCCAAAGCCCTTCTGTTCTGCCTTGGGTTTCCAATAGCACCACACCAGGTCCAGCACAGGTAATAACCCCCCCTACACAAACACACACACGCACACACGTGTCCTACAGTGTTTTCTTCTTCCTATTTCTGTCCTTGTCAGCTGCGTCTGCTTTCACTCAGCACTTAACTCCTTCACAATCGGCACCAAACCTAATGATCATTTAATAGCAAGTACAGAAACAGGCCTAGGAGCAGAGGTCAAAGTCTGTGACTTCCTCCCAGGCACTGGGCTGCAGAAACACACTTTCTCTTGTGCTCTGCATCTTTGGCTGGCTTCGTCTTAGACCCCTTCCAAGTCTGCTTAGTGACAACAGCTTTGTAAAGGCAACCATTTGCTTCCGAGTGATCTGAGGGTTACATCTAGTGACTAAGGTGTTGTGCAAATATGGTTGCCACCACCAGCAACTTGAGAGATTGGATGAAAGCTCCTGTCTGGGAGAAAGAGTTCTGGGGAAGATGGTTGCAATATGAATAGGGGTGTCCTTGTCACTGGGAAAAGTATTTGCCACCTCCTGCTGGCAGACCTGACCTCAGCAGAGTATCTCCTGTAAACCCCATTTCTGGTAGTTTGTCTTTTTCATGATCTGTATGGGCCATCTGATGTGTGCTCCCAGATGTGGCGCAAGGGGGACAGGCACGTACACACTTGGTGTCTCCTGCACGGGCTGTGTCTGGCCCCGGTGTCTCTGCTGTGCCTGTCCCCTGGAACAAAACCTGTCTGGGCTGTATTCCCACATGGGACATAAACTGAGCATAGGGAAGGAAGGTTCAAGTGTTTGTTGGAGTAGGACAACACTGTACTGAGCTTTAAACAGAGCAGGAAGCGAGAAGACTGGCTATAGCAGAGTGTTAGATACTTCACTGGCAGTCGTATTCAAGCCCTGTCTCCCAAATCAAGGGGAAAGGATTTAAAAATCAGCCTTCTGTATTCATATCACAGCTCATTGGTAAATTAGCTGCATTAAGGTGTTCAACCATACCAGCCAGGCAGAAAGCCTTGCTTCTCGCTGCCTTTTGCGTCAGGACTAGTCCCATCTGTGTGCTCTGAATGTAACTGTCAGCTGGACCCTGCGTAAAGAGAAGAAGGGAGAACGTTTTTAATGTGGGTTGAAGCAGGGTTCAGGCAGCTCAGGGATATCAGAAATTTTACACCTGGGCATAGCCCCACTAGCATGTGAGTAGGCATCTCCCTGGGATTTTGAAGCTTCCTGTGATACCTGTGTATTATACCTGAGTGCCTGACTTGATGGGAAGTTATCAAAGTCTTTTTAACTTTTTCTTTTTTAAATTGATTCCCCGAAGTCAGATTTTCAAAGGTATTTTGGTGCCTGAAGAAGAAAATAGGCCTTTCAGAAATGTCAGTGTGGATTATATGCTTTGAAAACTCCACCATCATAGGAATCACCTAAAATGCCTGGTGGTCAGAGAGTATTTTTGTAGTGGGGGAGTATTTATTAAATAGTGTTTCTGAATGCTGTTAATTCCGCAGGACTGCATATAGTATTCTGTTTACACAGGGCCTACACAAGGCTTTTCACCATTCTGGTTTTATTAGTTTTATTTATTGCTACTACCTTCTGTTTATAGTTCCATCATAACCTGTAAGGAGAAGCTGAGTGACCATCTAAACTGACTGTTAAGTACTTATGGGCACTTTACTATAGAACACCCTTATAAATTCATGTTATCTCAGGACACTATAAAACATGGCATGGCAGCTTGCTCTTCTGGTAACACAGTGTAATAAACAAAGATGGAGGACAGCGCAAGTTGATTCCCATAAAAATGTGTCCAGAGAACTTAATACCAAGTAGCCATAAGACATGTTCATACTTAGCTTCAGTGTCATGTCATTTTCTATTCCATATATATATATAGTAGTGTATTTTTCTAAGCAAATAGAAATGTATATATGGACATATGGTCTGCTGGGAAATATAAATATAAATGACCATATATGTCTTCATTATTACTATGCTTTCATTGGAAGGCTCGAACTCCAGAAAAAAGCTCATATAAGATAAATGGATAGAAAAATTCAAACTTTCTGCTCCAGCTGAACTTTCAGCTCTCAGTAACTCTGGCCCCCATACTTTCATCATCCGAATCAGCCTGGGGATCTGATTTATCAAAATATTTTAAGTTTTGACTGTCTTTAACTTTATGACTAATTCTATTGACTCCTAAGGAGCTACTCACAGCTATATATTTGTATATACATATACATATGTATAAATGCATATATACAATCATAAAATGTATATACAATATACACATATACACATATTTAAATATATGCATTTAAATATATACATTGATAGACATCAATATAAACTAACGTATCTGCAGAATTTGGACCTTAAAAAGCAAAGGAAATTGATATTGCATTTCAAAAGGGGGAGTGTTTGTTGTTAGAGTAAAACAGATTACCAAACTTTTTAGACCAACGGTGAAGGTTCATGGCAAGCATTTCTTGTGGAGCCCAATTGCTTTTTACTACAAGTACCAAAAAAGAGGTCGTTAAATTTGCCCAATGATTCTGACTTTTCTAAGTCACAAACAGAGAGAATTGTTGATAGAGAATTGTTGATCTGAGTTTTTAATGTTTGACATTGTTGCCGCCATGGTGAAAGACAGTTTGGAAACCGTGAGTATAATGGCATTTAAACCTTGACAGAGGGCTCATGGGACCAAGTGGAAATGGAATTTGCGTTACCAGATATGCATAGAGCCACTATTATCCTGCTGTAACAACTTCTGACATAGTGCCAGTAAGAAGTATATCTGTTAATGATGGTTTGAGAAGATGACTGGGAGACGTAGCAATTTTTTTCAACTCTTTTTTACTAATGATTGAAAAGTGCACAGTGGTTTATAAGAGTGCTATATTTCACTGAATTTGTCAAATTCAAAGATTTTAGAAGTAGACTGCACCCAGTGCACACTACAAGCACTCTTCCTTTTTAGGCCAGGTTTCTCTTTCTTGACCTTTCCCAGTCAGTCCTGTGTCAAAAGAATAATCTTTCTGTTCTCTTTGCAGTAGGGTCCATATATGATTTAGCTGCTCATACAGAGCTAGCTGACCTGTGCAAAGGTCTTAATCTCAAGAACTGGAAGACTGGTCCCTGATTCAAACCCTCTGTCAAACAAATAGCAATAGCTGTCCTAAGACCTGCCCACAGCGTACTGTTAAACAAAAATAAAATGAAATTCAGCTTGCTTCAAGGTAGTGAGTGGAGATCCTGCACAATGTCCCTGCCCGGCCAATACAATACTCTCTAAAATATTTTTCCTGACTTCTTCCTTTGCAGATAAATATAACTGTAACTGTAACTAGTGATCAACAAATACTTCTTCTGGCCAGAGGCTTCTGCTGAGTTTCCTTTAATTGCCTCCCCACACAGGCTAAATAAGAGTTGTGCCTTTTATTTCCTGCTTTCTTCTTGTGATCAATGACAAGTTCCTGTGAACTGATTGTCCGAGAATTCCCCACTGACCAAGAAATGGGATCCCCATAACAGGCACCTTTCTACAGTGACTCAGTCTTAGCCTTGATGTGTTATTACGGAAGAATACTATAATAAATAATAATAACAATATAATGATAGTAGCAAGGCTGATAACAATGATAGAATCAGTAGTAACAACAACAAAACCCCCAATAAGCAATAAAGCACCAGCTCTGGAATAATATTATTGCCAAAAAAAACATATTTACTTGAAGACAATTAATCAGAGCCATGCAAAGATTAGCAAAGAATCTGCCACTTGCTGACAATAAGCATTTATTCAACCAGAAATGATTATCTCAAGAGTTACTTATGTCCCAAGCAGAGAGTGGAATAAAAGTAGAGAATATTTATGCAGCACTTAAAACTTGCTTTTAACCAGAAAATTTCCCAGTAGCTCTGTGCTACCATACGGTAGCATGGTATGTTCCAGAGGTGGTACCATAGTACCATCATAGTATAGGATGGTCATTAAGACCTGAGCACAGATGGACAAAGGTAGATCCATGTTGTCAATCTGAGCAGCTGCAAGGCCAAGCGTGAGTTATGATAGGTCTGATACAAAACATTGGGACGTTGTTTCAAAGCACAAGCGGGAAGTGTCATGTATCTCTACTCTGAATATTAACAAACATAAACATTGGGGTAAATCTTAATTATGATGGTATATTTCCCCTTCACATATGTGATATGTTATTCCTTTTAATGAATGTTTGAGGCGGATGGGGAAAAACTTGTTTAGATTAGATAGACTGGTTAGATTAGAGATATCATAAAGTCCTCCTTGGTTATGGGAGATGGCAAGAAGACAAAATCAATCTTTCTTGACTTACAGGTAGGTCTATATTGCAGTCAGGATGTGGAGGCTGTAAACATACATATGGAACCAAACCTAAATTAATCTGGTAAGCCGTGGAGATGTGCTGACACAGACTTTAGCTTAGGCTATGCAAACCTGTCTGGGACCTTCTGTGCTTACTTGAGTGGGTAACACATCCTGAAGTTAATGATGCAATGATTTCACTGCTATTCACTGTAAGTAACACACAGTCTGTCAGCCAGCCAGGGCATGACAGGCTGTGGCTGGGGAACACTGCACCCCGGTGATCCGCAGCTAGCAGAAAAAGCGGGTTGGAAAACAGCAGCGCTCAGAGAGGCCCAAAGTTACACCGCGTAATAAACCTGTCCCGACAGCCCCAGAGACCACGGGAGGACAAAACTGCCTTAGACTTATTGTTACTGCTGCCTCTCTCTTCCCAGCTCTTTCATGCAAAGGCCAAAGTTCAAGCAAGTTTAACAGAGCCCAGGACCACTGTCAAGATGTAAAATCAACTGAGAATTAAAGGCTCCAGTTCTTTATGTGAAATACCCTCACTGAAGCCTGATTCACGTTTCTCAAAACTTGTGCGCGTACATAATTTTTCTTCTGCCTTTTTGTCTTCAACATTGCAAACTAGCGAGGAGCGTAGTGTTAAAAAGCGAAAAGTTACTGAACGCAGCAACACAGGGTTAGTTGGAAGGTTTAAGAACTGTACATACACACAGTGTGTTCCAGCCTTGAAGACTGTCCTCCCTACCCCAACCTCTACTCTTTCTTTCTTACACTTTCACAAGTTGTTTTTCTACCCATATCTATTTTCTTGTTTTTAACCACAATGTATATTTGCTGAAGCCTGGACAGTCCCAGTACACTTGAACATGGTAAACATGACATTTCACAATGCTCTCTGTGCTTGGATATAGAAAACATGATATTTCCTGAAAAGTCAGTTTCACTAAACTAAACTGTTTGGAGTACTTAAAAAAAAAAAAAAAAGATGTAAGGGCCCACAGAAATGTAGGTCATGGTGAGAGCTTTCTCTTCCAATTGTTATTGGTGGAAATCACCCTTCTGGCTAAAGACTGGTTTTGTCCTTCTGCTGGATAAAAAGATATAAACCAGAAATATAATAGCCAACACGTTACTGTTCTGTAGGGAATTTGGCTTCTGTACACATCTACAAGGCAACCGTGAATCATGCATATATTAATAGGTTGTAAAAGATTTATCATGTTTTTAACTGATGTTGTGTTCTCAGCAACAACTTCACAGAGACAGTTGTTGAAGATTGCGATGTTTTGGTTTGCTGGGACTTGACATAAACATTTTCTTTCTAGTCTCCTGAGTTTCATTTTGGTTTTTGCGTTTGCTCAAAGTCACGTCAGCCAAAACCTGCTGGATTTGCCTGATGTGAAACTGAACCGGTGAGAAACCTCTGAGCTTTGCAGAGTTACAAGATGGAAGAAAAACCGGGCTAAGTGCTGTTTGCAGTTCGGTGCAGGCTGGTGCTCCGTGGCGAGCTGGACGGGTGCCAGCGCAGTCGGCCACCGTGCGCCTTCATTGCATCGTACGGGTCCCGCTTCATTCCCGCACCAAGAGCTTTTCTCCTTGAGCAGCACACGTAGCACAATGCAACTTAAAACCTTTTGTTACAGATAATCTTCATCGCGTGTTGCGCGCTTTTGTCTCTTTTCCTACTGTTCTGCAGATATGTAACGATGCCACTTTTCAAGGCCAAGGTTATTACTAAGAGCTGACTTTGTTGACCCTAAAACGAAACTTGACACTTGGAAAAATTCCCCTGTCCTTCCTTTCATAAAGCAGAGACGGGCACACAACTATTTGCAGATGAATGTTTGCTTCATTAGTAAGGAATAACGATAAATGCAGAATCAATGCAGGTTGTTGCATTTAGTCAATAGTCACAGTAGCACTAGTACTAGCATAAGTGTTCTATATTTCAGATATCTGAGCTCTACAAACGTAACAGCATGCAAAAAATTAGGAGAAACTGGAATGTGGTCCAGGACATTTACATGGCTTTGGTTTTTTTTAGAAAAGTGAAAATTTGCAGTATTTCAATTAATTGTCCACGGAGAATGCTCCTGAACAAATGCTAAGTTTTCAAATCAGCAGTTTAAATGGATATGAATGGGAAAATGAATTAGAATGACAGCAATATGAAATATGAGGTCTGTGTCCACATAAAGCACAGTCCATATTGAACACAGTTTCTGAAGAAGGGTAGCGCGTGGATGCATGATGCTTATCTGAAGCTGGAGGTTTCCTGGACTGCCAGGGAAGCCTGCGCAACCCCCCTTGTTCCTCCTTTGTCCCTGTCCTTCTCCAGGTTGCTGTTCTCTTTGGAGGATATAAAGACCTACACAACTGGATGCTTCTAATTCTTTGTTCAGTATAACAGCACACTTTTATTTCTAACACACTGTATATCATAAAGCTTTAATAACTGTTTACAAGTTATGTGTTTTTGTGACTGGTGGACAGGAATTTGTCCATAACCTTCATAAGGTCTTCAGACAAAAAGGACCCTTTCTGCCTGCTGAATCTGCAGTCACCCCAAGACTGAAGGCAACCAAGTCCTATAATCCCTGGTATACGTTACTTTAATGGAAGCAAGATCAAGCCTTAGGTACAGGATACATATCTTAAGACTGTCAATATAATTTCAGATTCCCAGCCCCTCACTTTCCAAATTGCTTGCAGGGCCTTTCATGCATCTGTATTTCAACTAGAAGACAGTAATTATTGAGGAGTACAGCAGCAACACAGTGCTCAATGATTTAAAACACCAAATAAAATCAAATAATGCATATCCAGGCAAAATTTCTGGGAGTATTCAGCTGTCAGAACATCTGGTCCCAGACTTTCCTGGAGGAGCCAAATGAAGATCCATAGGTAAACAGATGAAAATACCAGCAACAACGTTCAAGAGATTTCTGCAAAACTGGGTAAAATGCATCATTTCAAGGTGAAATATCATGAAATTTTTTGAACATCCCCAAACTCTAGCTTGTCTTGGAGCAGAAGCTTTATATATATCTCAAACAGTGCAGCAGTCGAAGCAGAGCCACTCTGGTCCCAGACGCCAAGTTGAGGGCTCGGACTCTGAGGAGAAGGTCAGGCTGGGGGACGACCTGCAGTTTCCCAGACTATTCCCTCCTGAACTTCAAGCCAAATACAGAATGGCCTGATCACTCCCAGCCAACACAAAGCCAATCACAAACAATAAAAATTACTATAACAGTTGGATTCTTGTAGCGCTTGGTTTGTGCTTGGGCCTTTCTAAACATATAACAACACACAGACCTGGCCCCAAGGAGCTCATAATCGAGACAACATGATGAGACAGAGTAAAGGAAAATTAAGCATCATTAAGGAGAGGGCAGGGGGGCAGCTTCTTGAACCTGTCATTATTTGCTGGCAATCGCTTATCGGAGCAGAGGGACACATGGGGTACTGTAAGGGATCAGAAGGACAAGGAAAGAGGTAGCTTTGCAGGTTAACACTCTTATTTTCCTCCCTGCTTAAAACACAGGAGCGTACACAGGCGTGTACACTGGAGTGATGCCTCAGTTTCTGCTTTCTTTCTAAGGAAGAAGGTAGGCTGTTTCTATTTTGGCAGTTTATGAGTTTTTAAAAAATAATCTACATCAAAGTCTATGTGACTAACTTCACAATGAAAGCAGATTGGCCCTTAGATTTCAGAAGTGAAAAAAACTTGGAAAAGAGAAAGGAAAGAAATATTTCTGTTGTCTTGTTGCCAACGTGCTCCTGGGGGGACACTTAATGAAGGTAAACAAGGATTTTCAACATTGTATACCATGCAGCTTTTGAGTCCACTGTGTTGAAAGTGCCTTGGCAGCGAGAACCAACCAAGGTATGAGTTTTAACCTTTATTTGGAAGAAAGTACAGATAAGAACAGTACCAACACATGCTTTGAGGGCAGAAGGGTTCCTACCCTTTTGTGGTGCATCTGTTCCTGGAGGTCTGCCTGGAGATGGAATCTCTTCTGGACCATCAATAAAGGTATCTAGTGTACAACCTACAGTTACTCCCAAGAATCAATCTGTGCTTCCCAAGACATTGAGCCCAGTTCTGTTTCTTTGGAAATCTGAGAAATTCTTAATAATCTTCTGTATTTATCATTGTGATCTTCATTACGGTTTCTTTGCCAAACAAAATACAGACTAGCAGAGCAATAGAGTTAGCATTGGATGATAAATCTTTGTGAAGAATCATTTAACGCATTGCTTCTTCACAGATTTGGCCCCAGCCAGTTTAAACAACATACGCCTGATCAAGATTTTGGTAGACATAGTAAGAAAACCTCTGGCAATAAAGATGAGGTTACTTCAGCCAGGTTCTTTAGAAGCAAAAAATGTAGCTGGGAGATAGCAGGTACGCAAGAGGCCCTAAGAGCAGTTTTGTGGGTTTTTTTTGAGGTCACCAGAAAAGGGAAATAGATCCTTTCAGTTTGGAAAAACAAAGATCTTCCAAAGCTCATGTTAGAAGGCTTTTATGGAGTGTCTTAACTAATGTTTTTATGACAATGCCTTAAAGAATGATAAATGGAATCCATAGTCCTCACTGTGAAAACAAATTATTTGCAGAATTAATACTTTTCTTTCCAGAATGAGCTGGTAGAAAATACGAAAACTGAAGTGACATGCTTTAAAGCCTTCCTCATGCAGACATATATATTTCACTGTAAATTCTTGAAAGACTGGTGGATTTAGCTATGTGTATAAGAAACGTCTGGCAAGTAAGGTATCTTAGTACACATGCCAGGTGAAGGAAGGAAGCCCAGACTACAGGCAAGAAAGAAGAAAAATACCGCATTTCGGGCCTTGAGCAGGGAGTCAGAAGATTAGATTTCAAGCATTGCCTAACCTAATGGGCCTTGATCACGGATGGGAGCTCTAGCCACCTTTCTAAAGCAATTAAAAAGTGACATAGGAAAATAGAAGCTGACAGGAATCTCGCCACACAAAAGGATTAGAGCGATCTGTTTCCACTGCTTGGGAGCACTGCACCAACAGTGCGTAGGTTGTGATGTAAGGGCAGGCGACATACCAGCCTACCTACACACATGACAGGGAGGTATAGAGGCACTTGACGAAATGTTCTTCTGGTGGCCAGAATATTCTAATGAGGCAATCAGAACTTCCTGGTAATGGTGAAAATATGTGAAACCCAACTTTGTGGGATACTATGTCTTGGCAAAGCTCTTGTATTGGTTTTGCAGGGGGGAATTAGCAATATGCCTGGTTGCAGTTAATGCTTATTCCAGACAACCAAAGTTGTACATATGACAGTGGTTTTGGCAGCTAAGACAATAGAAAGTATACATGTTGCATATACGATTTGGCATAAGGAAATTGTATGGTACCATGACAATCATTTGGGGCTGGATTTTTTTTCCTGGGGAATATAAGATTTTCCACAAAGGTTTACTTTATCACTTAGCACCACAGATTAGCAAAACTCACATAAATGTATTAGCAGAGAAATATAGGTACAGCTCTTAAAATACTGCAAAATTTCTTTAGTTTAAAGGTCAGTATCACAGATTACGAGACAGAAAACATCATCAAAATAATTTTTAAATTACGGTACTGAGTATCACAGATTACAAGACAGAAAACATCATCAAGTAGTTTTTAAATTACAGTACTGCTTTAGTTTTATATGGTAAAATCAGATGCAAATAAAAAACCCCAAACAACCAACCAACAGATAGGAAACTCGCAGACTAAAAAGGTCACAAAATAAGCTTCTCAGGGGTAAGTAAAACATTAATACTTTGTTGACCGGTTGTTACTAGCTAAAGGATCTCTTTTCTTAGTTGCACCCTAGTGAAAGGCAATTTATGGCCCAATTCAGGGTTTAATGAGACCGCTGAGCAGAAATACTGACATCAAGTGCATTGCTCAGGAGTAAATGCTCTAGCCAACATAAAATTTGTTTAAGAAACATATGAATATTCAGGTAAAATAAAACAAGCAGGCATGGACTAGCCTGCAAAGCTCCTAATAAATCAGTCTTCCAGTCTCAGAACTTCAGCATCCATCACAATCCAATTAAACAGTCACATCCTTCATGGGGGCTGCAGCACAAAGCACCAATTTAGAATAGTGGTCTCTGAGGGTAAAGCATCCTTGTTTCAGGAACTTGTTACTGAACTCCTTACTGGAAGTGATCAATCTGAACCCAAACTGACAGTGTTTAGATCAAACCGTAACCTGTTCCAGGAATGCGTTCCATCCTAGGAAGGATGTCTGTGAATAAATGCCATCAAATTTAAGACTGCAGGATGTAATTGTTCATGCATGACTGTACGTATTGCTTTAAAATGAAGGCTATTGGAAGTTAATAAATGCCTGAAAGCAGTTTGAAAGCATTCAAACTGAGACAACTTTTTCCCAAGTATTCTTTGATTTAAATGCCCACATAAAAATGTTTTTCTTATTGTAATTAAATGTAATTAATTTTATAATTGTTATAATTAAAGATTTCTCATACTGCATTAGCTGAATCAGTCCATAAACCTCACAAAGATACTTCATATTCTTCCCATTAATTTTCTTCTTAAAAACAACCCAAACTCATTTAACATTGGACCAGTCCAGGATTACACCACAAGCCTTGAGTGAAGGCTGCCTGGTGATGCGCTAAGGAAACATGACCCTCAGCCCTCAACAGCTACCAGGCAGGTTTGCAGACAGACTCTCCTTGCAAAGAGGAGTACCTTACATGGCCTTTCCTTTTCCTTTCCTCCTGCAGGACTTGGGCTCCACACCCCCATTAATCACCTCTGGGTAGCTGCATCTTTGGTGCAGACTCTCTCTCCTCTTGGCTTGGACTTCCTGAACTCACGCTTTGTTTCTACTGCTTTAGATTACACACTGACTGCTTGTAAGTCAGTGTGGAATTAAGCTGTTATTAGAAAGAGATGCTCTCGTGATGCAGTATTGCTCCAGCAAGTGGCTAAAAGCAGACATTTAAATGTGCAACAGATGAATGAATGTGTCTTGGGATAAATATCTTATGAACTGGAAATCATCATCCTGTCCTTTCCAAACAACATTTCTATCTGCTTATGTGGTAAACTTCTGTGGTTTGTGGGCAACTGATTTGGTAGGAGTTACGAAAAGCTCACAGATAAATTTAGCATTTAATCTTCATTGCCTCACAGCCTTTATACAGATGTTCATTCGTACATATTGTGTGGATATATCACCAATGTGCATGCAGCATTTAGGACCAAATGTCTACGTAAAGATTAGGTAATGAGGAATGTATTTTGAAAGCAATCTACACCTTACAAATGTTAAATGGAAATGTCTTAGACTTGCAAAGATCACTGGGAGCGCAAAGTCAATAGCAGGCATCTTTTATATTCCATTATTCTGGAATCTTGGACATACTGTATTTTTAATAATGTTACTGGTTTCTGGATATTTTTTTTTTTTTCAAATTAACTAGTTGAAATTACAGGTCTGCATATGCCTTTCAGATGCTATTTATGCTGTTTATACATGTCCAGCTCCTGTTACAAATTTACTGATATGTATGGACAAATTGCTTAAAATAGAATTTTCAAAGGCTTTTAGGTACTTACAACACAAAGCAGCATCTAATTAGATTTTCAAAAGCTCCAAAGCCAGTTTAGGGTCTAACTCCTGTTAGATACTGAGCCCCATTAGGCTGCACATGCATTTTTAGGTATTTGCCATTCCCTTGACTATCTGACTCAGCCTGCCCGTGCTCGCGGGGACACCAGGGTTAGCCAGCGCGCGGGGACATTAGCGACGCAGGGCTGGGAGTCACATAAATGCTCAGTCCGGTTCTCTGCCCTGGCAGCCAGCTTCATCGTGTACTTCCATACATTGTGGGATTCAGTTCCTTATTGCCAGAGAAACTTTTTAGGTACCTGAAAAGGAAAGAGGGGGCAGTAGCAAAGAAAGTACAATGTGTAATTATTGTATTTACTTAACACCAAGCATAGACTCCCGTTAATCTAAAGTGCATTATTAAGAGACTATAGTATCGATATCAAGTTGTAGTATGATATTATGATTCCAGTTTCCAAAATAAATGAGGAAACTCATTAGCTAGCTTTACCTTTGGCCTACAAAACATACCTTGAGTTGTTTCCCATGTTCTTTAATTAAGAAAATTTGGGATCTTATCTCTTTGTTAGAGTGATTCATACTTAATACTTTGAATCAATTCTGAGAAATGAATACTTCTCTGGTACTTTGTTATGAGACAAGGTATCAACCGCTGTTACATCACATTAGTGATTCATTAGTCAGACTTCTGATGCTGAAGCCAATCTCGTGACATTTGTATGGAAAACCTGTTCTTTGTTGGTACAGTAGCTCAAACAGTTCAGTACACTCCAGTTTTCATTGAACATAACGTTAGTGACTCATTTTCTTTTCAGTTTTAAGGCTGTTTGTCAGGGATTCAGGAATAGTATTCTTCTTACCTAGTAATTTGGTTTCTCTAAATTGCTTTCTGTCTTCCCAGACAGTTGTTCTTATATTCCAACGTGAATGTCCAACGTTGGATGGAAACCCACTGCTTACCAACCCGTTTGAAATCAGGGTGCGTGGGAGGGTTCAGCAGCTCTAAGGAAGTAGATTTTCATTTAGGTGCCTGTAAAGTGGTTCATAGGAGTGGCATTTTTACTACAGGTCCACAAACCTATAGAAGCTGTAATGGCACCAAAGGCAGCCCAGGCAGTCACAAAGGTGATAAACAGAAGATGCAAGTTTCTAACCTTCAGAGGGCTTTTGGGTTCAGTTTTCTTCACTCTGACAGTACAAAGCTGCTTCTCTTTCTGTCTGTGCAGAATAGAGGAAGGGAGAGAGCGCATCGACACAAAGGCAGCGAAGGAGGGGAGGTACCTCAGGGACTTAAAAGGCTCAAAGGGAGTCAAGGAACATGCTGTAAGGTTGACAAGGATGGGCAGTTCTGGGGTAAGCATATCAAAACTACTAAATGCTGTCAATAGCAGTTCATGGCAATCCATACAGAAGCCTCTGTCTTGTGATTTGGACTTTGCTAACCAGAAGTTGCAGGTGTTAACAATTAGAGCGTGCCATCTAACGCAAAGCATTTCACTCTGATCCCTCCAAAGACCAGAAAGGAGAAAGGTCTAACACAGGGTGACAGTCACCTGTGGATTGTACAAGAGAGTGGAGGATATTTATTTTGCTTTGGTTAGATCTGGCTCTGATTTGACTTTTTCAATGGGAGTGCTAGAAAGTGTGATACCAGTATTTACACGATCATTTTAGGGTGCACTGTTTATTTTATTCTGACTGAAAATAATTATTGACACAAAGATTCAACAATTCGAAGGTTATTGTGCAAAAACAGAAATGGAAAAGACTCAGAACAATTTGAGAAAAACTGAAAATAAGTCGATTTGTCCTCCAAAGTTTTCCAGACATGGAACCCATAAACCTAGAAACTTAAATGCACTTTTTGTGCTTTCTCTGGCATTATATAAAACATAACACCAAATGTATTTTATATTATACAGTTCATCCAAAATATACCCTAAAGCAAGTCATAAAATGGAATGCACTTAGACACACCCAATTACACTATAAAACCAGAATGCTATATAGCAATTAATCCAAGGTAATTCATAAATCTAAGCAAAACCACTGAGAATAAAGTAAATTAAACATGATAATTTTGATTTGGCATTTGAAATATAATAAAAATAAAATATAAAACTCTAGGGTGCCATTTTGAAAACTCATCCTTTGACTTGTACCTGTAAATTACAGACCCAAGTCACTGTAGCAAAAGCAAAATTACACCAAAATAAGTTACATCACAAACACGTTTCCTTTGAATGTTTAACCACTACACTGTGCTGGTACACCAAATATGTAGGTGAGTAAATAGCATACCCTGCAGGGGCTTTCTCTTTTAATGATTGCTGTCAGTAGCAAATGTCACTTTTTGACATTTGCTAGGCTGCATGCACCTGCAAATCAGAGACATATGAAATCCCAGAGAACCAAGTTTTGGGGCCAAAGTCCATTGGAGTCAATGAGCATTTAACCATTGACTTTTACAGGCACCAGATCAAACTACAGGTGACCTAAAGCAAGTCGCTTTTGGGGGCAGTGTTGCCACTAGACCCAGTGGCTGCACCTGGGCTGCTAAATCTGTGCAAGCTTCAAAGCCTTCTCAGATACCAGGACATGGACACAGCGGTCATGGGTATGAACCTGGCATATCTACCTCGCGTTCTCCTGAGCGGTTCCTAGGAACAGTTTGGGAGTTCAGTGATCCATGGACGGTTTCCAATAGGCACTTCTCATGGAGCCAATGTGTTCTGGAGGCAAAGGCATAGTCTCGAGCCACTTTGTGCCAGTTGGCTTTAGTGCCTGGAAGGCTCCTGGGTATGAGTATAGATGGAGCTGCTGTGGGTCAAGAAGTGACTCTCAGAGGGTACAATAAGGTGGCCCTGGCCCAAATGTTTCTGAGGACAAAGTGTCTTAGGGTCACTTGATCAGTGCCTCAGCAATCCTAATTAATAAATAGAGTAGAACTTGCCATGAAAATACTATCCCCCTCAGTACAAAGGATGCAGTAAAAAATTATATTAAGAAACTAAAGAACATAACATTGCAGTGATCAGGCCTACTTGTTGCAAAAAACATGCAGCAATAGCTCCGCAGTACCAGGTAAAAACTCCATTTGGGGTATATATGAACCACATAGGGCAACCCATAAGTATAATTCATTAGCACATCTTATTTTCATCTCTACTACCTTTGCCTATATGAATTAACCTTTTGATCATTGTAAGCAAGCAGCAATATGGGCAGATTAACACATTGTTTTAAAGAGTTGCCAAAGAGACGTTTGTGAGAGACGACTCTGCTCACCTTGACTGGAGGTTGCTCACTGTAACCCCCAGGGAGGAGGCTGCTCTGCTGCAGGTGTCCTGGGTGGTGGTGGGGGGGTAACGCCATGGGCTGACACCATCAGACCCTGCTGAGCTCTGCAAGGGTCAGGCCAGTGATGCCATGCAAGGTGGGGTCTACAAGTGCTTTTGGAGAACAACGGGTCTGATATGGCAAATGCTGTGACTCAGTCACTTAAATGTGACTTAGAGAGCTCAACACTTCAACATGAGAAGGTAAGGAGTGGCTAGGCTTCACCAGAATACAGGGAGCTCAGATACAGAGTCGGATTTACTGAATCAGATGTGGAAGGCAAATATTTCATGATTCCCCCTGTTTAGGTAGGACACCTATTTTTCTGACAAATTCATTAGATTAATAGGATATGGGCCTAAAATAAAAATGTATTTCTTGGCAAGTGGTTGGACATGGGTAGAAAAACACCTGACTGACATCTGCTGTATTTATTTTGGAGAGTGGTTCAGGAGCACCCTGCCAGATACTGATGCTGGCTGGCACTCAGATATAGAAGTGCCAAAATTAATGGAGTAAATATTTTCTTTCATTTTCTTTTCTTTTCTTTTCTTTTTCTTTTCTTTTCTTTTCTTTTCTTTTCTTTTCTTTTCTTTTCTTTTCTTTTCTTTTCTTTTCTTTTCTTTTCTTTTCTTTTCTTTTCTTTTCTTTTCTTTTCTTTACTTTTCTTTTCTTTTCTTTTCTTTTCTTTTCTTTTCTTTTCTTTTCTTTTCTTTTCTTTTCTCTTCTCTTCTCTTCTCTTCTCTTCTCTTCTCTTCTCTTCTCTTCTCTTCTCTTCTCTTCTCTTCTCTTTTCTTTCATTCTTTCTTTCATTCTTTTTTTTTTTTGTGTGTGATGTAAAGGAATCTTGGCAGTAACTGGAGAAAGACAACAAAATAAATTGCCTTTTGAATTCAAGTGATCAATCCCATCTATTGCTTTGTTCAGCAATGATACCCTGGCAATGATACCCTAAGTATTCTCACGAGGTAATATGATGAGAGGAACTAATAGTTCTGTTGGGAATAAAAAATTGTGCCTGTCTGCATGGAAACAGGTGGTATAAATATGTTTCCAGTAATTCCATGGCTGTATAAAATGTAATGTAATTATAGAGTTCTTTAAATTGTCACAGGTCTATGAACCATCATCTGCGGATTAATTTAAAACAATTGCCTCACTCTAGTAAGGGCAAAATCTTCTGAAATAATCATCAAGCACATAGATCTGCTGCAGTCTGCAGCAAATTAAGAGACTGGAGAGTTGTGATTTCATAGGTGACCATTTTAGCAGAGGCATCAAGCTAACGTATTGACATTTTGCACCTGACATTAGATCCCCTTGTCTTCTTATTGCCATGAAAAGTTGATGAGTGGTGACAACTCAAAATCAATCCTGTGTCTTCAAAAGAAGAGGAGGAAAAGGGGATGAGGTATCACTGGCAACTACTGTGTGGATACCAAATATCATACAGTATTCCCATCTTTTCACAGAGCTTTTGTCTTTCCACAAGCAGCATCTACTTATTAAGTACTTAAAACCTACATCTGAGGCAGTTATTTTTTGAGCAATATATAAGCTGGTGATGTGCTAGTGAAGCATACAAATGGAAGGGACAGCAATTTAACCTAAGCTTGGACCAAGGTTTCAGGATGATCTTACATGGTTTTAGCATGGTCTACCACTTTATGCAGGCAAAAATCTGACTTAGGCTACGCTGTGCTGGTGTGATTGTCCTCCTGCCTTACACACAGATGTAACACCAGCAATATGAAGTATCTCTTCACAGTCGCTCTTCTTACAGCTGCTCTTCAGCATAGCTTCTCATTTAGAAGAAGCAGGTGACCTTATGCTAACTCTTTGTACCACGGTGAACATGAAGTTTCTCCATCTCTGAAGTAACTATGAGCGCTGAGGGCTTTGTCAAGGTAATAAAATTAGAAGTAAGAGTTGTTCAGAAAGAGCAAAGCTGCATCTCATCTCAGGAAAGAGCCTTTTGTGGCCTGTGGGATCCTCTCTCCAATCTAGCAATGTTATCTGCTTTTGTCAGAAAAGGTAAAATAAGGTCATACCTCCCTGCTACTCTTGCTTTCTTCTCTTCCCTCCCTTACCCGCTAACAGAGGAGCTTTTTCCAGTCTTAATGGAGACATATTTAGTAAAATGGAAATTATCATCTGGAAAGCAGATAATTGAATATGCCCTATCGTTCCCTTAAATGCTAAAATCAGACCCTGAGTATTTCATTTAGCTTTCTAAATTGTGTTTGCTTTGTATTGATCTTGCAGAGTGGCTTCAGGGTTCTTTACAGATGTAGATCTCATTAACTAGTTGACTGATATGGAAAGAGAGGGAAACACTGTTTTTGTGGTGGCTCTTTTGACAGATACATACACAAACTGCTGCAACCATCAACAAGGACAGCAGATCCAGTCGGGTCATGAATCTTTGGCTTGTCTGTGGGGAATATCTTTTAATGAATCCAGGAGCGGAAGCTTTTAATTATGCTGTCCCTTCTAAGATAATGAAGTAATGGGCATACGTTGCAAGGAGGAACCCATGCAACAGGAAATGGAAGGCAGAAGTGAGCTCGATGCAACACAAGGGTCACCCACCCTCTCTCCACGCCTTGTAGTGGGCAGCAAGTCCATTGGTTCAGTAACCCAAACACTGTCAGCAGAGTCCTAACAAATGCTGTAATATGGATTTCACTGGATTACCAGCTCAATACCAAACCACTAATTACCAAGGGTTTGTTTTCACAGACATGAAGCACATGGGTGTCTACTGCCTACGCTGCCCTACATATCTCAAAGCCACAAAGACAAATATTCGATGAATAGGCCAGAAAAGAGGTCAGAGAAAAGGAGGTCACTGTAAAATTACCTTGAAGCACACTGTGATCCAAAGATTATGGCAAATACATCTGTTTGTCAGGAGTAGAGGTCAAAGACCTGGACGTAGGACCAGAATGTGTAAAAGAGACAAACTCAAATAAAAATAATGGAGTGGGCAACTAGTACCAGCTCTGTGTTTGGTCTAAGAGCCAGTGTTTCCCTTCTACAGAATAGTAACCGTGGAGAGAAACTTACAGGCAGCAAGATGACTTCTGTAGGAAATGTGGGGTCACGGGGGACTGAGGAAGGGGTTTGTCACACCAGCCAGATAGAAATGCCTGGCTGGAGCCATATACAAGTTGTGATTTACTCAGACACAAGTTGTTGGGCTTAATACAAGGGTAACTGCGGGAAATTTAATGGCCTGTGACATACAGGAGATGAATCTAGATGATCTAATGGTCCCCTTTGGCCCCCAAGTACTATGAAAGCAAAAAGTGGAAAATTTTACATTTCTGCATAAACTTTTTATCTGGAAGAATATCAGATTTTTTTATTAATCATAGTTAACCATCACTTTTAGGACTTATGGTGACCTGTGTGTTTTTAAAGAAGCATGTAAAGGTGAACTCTAAAAGTGTGTATGTGTAGATCTGTGTGTGTGTCTCTGGAAGTACCAGAGTTACAAGTTAACCGAGGCATTAGGCTTAATGCCCAACATTTGATTCTCTTTCAAAGACTGATCTTTAATGACTTCAAAGTAGATCCGACCTCTCTGTTGCATCTTGTCCAGATGAGATATGGTGCCTCCAGCATGCAATTCTATGAGTGCTATAAGACATCAGTTCAGCACTGAATCACTGACACAGCTTCTCAAATCAACGATGATACAGACTTCTTGTATTTCATTGCAGTTCACATAGGCTGGGAGTGGGAATTATTACATACAGATATTTTTCTGGCCCCCACAATAAGAATGCAAGTTGCACCCCTGAGGTGGTAATTAGATGAACATATGTGCAAAACAGAAACCTAGAAAGGACTGAAAGGCAAACTGATGTTTATTTATTTTTGTAAAGAAACATAAGCCAAGAAACTTATCAGAGAAGACTTGAAGACCAAATTATGTCACCTGGGATTTCTCTCATGTGTGCAGACAACACAAACCTAAAAATTATGCTCAGTACTGAATCCTCAGTATTAAAAAAACAGGCATTGAAGAACATTTGTAATTGGACCTATCTACTGAGAGCAGTTTCTGTAAAAGAGTGCAAAACATGTGCCTTTTCCTCATGACATCAACAATACCCTATGGGCAGTGAGCCGAAATACATATGTCAACCTGCACCTCTGTAATTGTGACATAAGATACCCAATCACTTGAAATATAAGAAAAATCTCTACATTCCAGAATGCAAAGGTTAAAAGGTCTGGGTCTAGGAACAAAGTCCAGGAACGTTTTATCTGTTACACAGAAGCATGAGGGAAACAACTCTTAAAGTTACCACGAGAAATGCTTGTCAAAGAATGATTTTTTAGAAAAAGCTCTTACATGTCTTCTTTTTTGTGCCAAAGCTAATGCTGCAATTATTGGCTTGCTCTGACTAGGATGGGAATTCTGCTACTTTTAGCTGGTTACATACAGTAAAGTATTCCTATATATAGTTCTTATTACACACTGCTTCAAGTATGAGGAGAAAAGAAGCTAATCCAATTTTATACTATATTGTGCTGCACAATTTGTAGAATCCTTATAAATAGATCTGGCCAAAGGACTGCACTATCATGTTAATTAATGAATGTGAAAATGGATATTTTAGCTACATAGGCACTTAACAGGTCGTTTTTCTTGGATGCTATGTGCTGGAAAAAAAAAACTATGTGACAGAAAAATCAGTTATATGGCCTGAGAGCCAACAATCAGAAGTGAATGTTGAATATCTGCCTATTGGATTATATGTTTGCTTGCTCTGATTGTTATATTGAAGCATACTGAACAAGTTGGGAATCTTCTTTCAGGTCTATACTGAGTCTTTTCCACTGCTAAGTTGTTATTTTAAATTAAAAAAACTTGTGAAGCGTCGCTCTCTCTATCCAATCTGTCTGGCTAAAATTGTCCAGTGCTCTTGTAAGAGTAAGGATGATAAACATTAGGTAATCCCTCCAAAATGATTCTTGACAGGATTTAGCTTTTAACTTAGAGCATTCATACTGAGATCGGAGGTGATCTGTCCCCCAGGGGTCAATACTCAGTCCAATTTTGTTTAATATATTCATTAATGACCTGGATGAGGGGACAGAGTGTATCCTCAGCAAGTTTGCTGATGATACCAAACTGGGTGGGGTGGCTGACACCCCAGAGGGTCGTGCTGCCATCCAGCGTGACCTGGACAGGCTGGAGAGCTGGGCAGAGAAGAACCTAATGAGGTTCAACAAAAGCAAGTGCAAGGTCCTGCACCTGGGGTGGAAGAATGCTAGGCACCAGTACAGGTTAGGGGTGGACCTGCTGGGAAGTAGCTCGGAGGAGAAGGATCTGGGGGTTGTGGTAGACAGTAAATTATCCATGGCCCAGTAATGTGCCCTTGTTGCCAAAAAGGCCAATGGAATCCGAGTGTGGCCAGTAGGTCAAGGGAGGTCATTCTCCCCCTCTACTCTGCACTGGTGAGGCCACAACTGGAATACTGTGTCCCGTTTTGGGCTCCCCGGTTCAAGAGGGACAGGGAACTGCTGGAGCGAGTCCAGTGAAGGGCAACTAAGATGATTAAGGGCTTGGAGCATCTCCCTTATGAGGAAAGGCTGAGAGAGCCGGGACTCTTTAGGCTGGAGAAGAGAAGGCTGAGGGGAGACCTTATTATGGCGTACAAGTATCTAAAGGGTGGGTTGAAGGAGGAAGGAGCCAGGCTCTTTTCAATGGTTCCCAGTGACAGGACGAGGGGCAATGGGCACAAGTTAGAACACAGGAAGTTCCGTTCAAATACAGGGAAAAACTTCTTTACGGTTCAGGTGACAGAGCACTGGCACAGGCTGCCCAGGGAGGCTGTGGAGTCCCCTTCTCTGGAGATTTTCAAGACCCGCCTGGATGCAGTCCTGAGTAATGTGCTCTGGGCAATCCTGCTTTGGCAGGGGAGTTGGACTAGATGATCTCTAGAGGTCCCTTCCAACTCTGAAAATTCTGTGATTCTGTGATGCATACAACTGACTGGAGACTTCAGGAAGGCTGCAGTGGGGGCCTGCATGTTTGTGGCAGTGGGGAGAGCTCCACAGGCTGTGGAAAAGTGACAAAAATCGACCTGCAACTGGGATTACTTCACAGAACCACAGAGCTCAGGGCGGTGACCGGCACCAGTGAGACCCATGCCCAGTGAGGGCACCTGGGGCTGGTCCATTTCCAGCTCGCTCCTGGCTGCCCAGGAGAGGAGGCTGGGTTTGGATGAGGACAGTTCATTCGTATCAAGGTTTTGCAGTGGTTTGAGTGCAAGGGGTTAGTGATGTTCTTAATTAAGACTAAAGTAAATTAAAATAACTAAATTAAGTAGTAGAAACCATTAAACATCAGACGAGTCTTACTGATCTTGTATTGGTGGGTTAAATTGAGCAGGATGCATACTCATTTGGGAAGAAACCTCTTCAAAGGGCAAGTGATGGCTCACCAAAAATTCAGTTCTGGACTATGAAGGTGCAAAGTCTAGCACTCCCAGCACACCCAGAAGCTACTCCAGTTGTTTACGACCTTCACATTTAAGCCACATGGGATACCTGTATCTGTGCAGGTAACTGCACACAAATTACATAAAGAACTAATCAGGTTGTTGGAAGGAAGGAAGTCATTAGTCTCCCAGCCCAACATGATGAAAAAATGGGGCTTATTGTGGAGGAGCAAAACATTCAGCATTGTCAAGAACAAAAGTCAACTCAGGGAACACAAAATACAATTCAAGGTTTAACTCAAAATAGCAGTAAACTTCTTTGTTACTGACTATGGTGTGTTATGAGAATATGGTGTGTTGAGAGCTAATGGGAACACTCTAATGCACACAGTTAAATGCCCAAAATTTAATTAAGCATATCCGTGGTGTAATTAGAACTCTAAGGGATAGAAAACACAGCAATGTTCATCATTATGTTCTGTATTTCAGCGTTGTCCGTATTACAAGTAAAATTTTCATATAACTTTCTGGAACAGAATCTAATGTAGCAAATTGTGAGGGTCACTGGTGTTTTCTTAGATGGCAACACAATGATTTAAAGCAGTTAAGATTTAGTGTCTCGGACAGAAAAACAGTATGGATAAATTTTATTTTTTCAAATAATTTGATTTTTAATTTTCTTTAAAAAAAAATTTCTAATGATTCAAAGATACTCATACTTAAGTTCAGCATTTGCTTTTAGTGTAAGTGGCCCTCCCTGCTATTTTTTCAGGTGTATTATGTTGCCCAATGTTTGCATCAATAGCATTTTTCCAATTTGTCTTGACAGATATTCCTTACATTATTTATTCCTACCATTAGGAAGATCCGTGTTTCTTTATTACGCTGTAAGTCAGGTCCTCGTGACTTTCTGACTTAAAACAACATCAAATCCCGTCTTTACTGCTCTTCTGAAGTACCTACTCTGGGGCCTGATCCAGCTCTTCACTGAAATAGTATAATGATTTCTACAGATTCCAGTAGGCTGTAGATCGTACCTACGGGATGCAACCAAAGATGATTTATCTTCCATAGCATACAGAAGATTAAAGCAGCATTTTCTTTCAGCTCGTGTAACCATATTTTCTTAATATTCAGCAAAAACCCCAAAGCTATCACATGTTGCATGATGCACAATCTGTGGATGGTATTTTAGGATTTTCATCTTCTATAAATATAAGCACAACATCATTATTTTTCTTGTCACTTTGTAATTATTATTGACTTAGTTTCACGTCTCACACATAATTCTATTAAGGAAAAGCAGTTTGGTGCTTTTTTGTTTTGTTTACATGTAGTACAAATGAGAGGATGTGTTATCAGTGAGATAAAAATAGTGTTGCAATATTTGTGTCCAACAAATTGCTTTTAGACAAGAGGTGTTACCGTCTGGATGGTAGTGTGTATCCTTCATCTGCTGTGGTGTTGTAGCTGAAACTGAGTGGTCACAGAGAAACTTGGTTGTAAAATGCCGTATGCGTTCATGCAGGGGATTAGGATCGCCCACATCCTGGCTGTATACAGGACAAAAGCTGTTGTAGGGCTCCTGTTCGGTTATACTTGGGCTTTTCCCCCATAACCACTGGGGCTTCAGAACTAAAATCCTTCTTTTCTTCCTTTAAAATGTGAATTGATGTTGTGACAATAACCCCAGAAGTAGTACCCAAAATACACACTGGAGGAAGGAAAGAGGAGGAAAAAGCTATTGAGTGGAAAGCTTTGGCCAAAGCCCAGATGCATACACATCTGGCATCAAATAATTTAGTGTAAACTACAGAAGAATGTTTTAAACATTTTCTAATTCCTGTCATTTCTGTGTGACACTATGGTACTCTCATCTAGCCTGGCCTTGAGGTTTATCCACTCTAAATTGAGATAAATTTTTTCTTGCCTTGCCCAAGCAAAAGATGCTATTTATGATTGCAACACAGAATAACAGTAATAGCATGTGGGGCACATCCATTATACTGGTGCTTACAGACCAAATTCAGTGTTAATGATATCAAGTGCAATTCATTTCAAACAGTTGTGTCTCCTTAGCTGCAGTGAAAGCATTTTAGAAAATATTTGATGCTGCGTAGTTTTCATTCTCAGTCTGAAGTGAAATAACAAAATACTTCTTTTCACTCTTCTAATGACATTAAGAATGTATACACTCATATTATATGTTACATGAACTTCTTCATGTCATTAATTCAGTTACAGTTCTTATGGGAATAAAATAATAATGACTATAGGTTGCTCCAGTAGCATAGTTACATATGACAATTTGGTGTTTTACTGTATACAGACTTTCAGTGTTTTTAAAAGTATTTCTATAGTTGATAATTTCAGTTGATGCCAGAGTTGATGACGCTGGTAGCCATGTTTTTAAAGCATTTTATTTCATTGTTAATAACAAGTACTGACATTTGTCTTTTTCTTGGCTCAATATGCTGATAATGCAGTAATAGATATATTGAGAAGTTCTAACATCCCTAATTTGTTTGCTAAGCTGTTTTGCCTCAATACCAACAATTCCAAAAGAAAAAAAAAATGTCCAAGTAAGATAACATATAACTTTATTTAAATTATTTAAAATAATTCTTTGGAAAGCTTCACCCCAGGCATTCTTCATTTAAAGAGGGAACTAGGAAAAAAAGAGAAGAAAAAAGAAAAGTGTCTACACAGGGCTCTCCTGTTCTTAATTTTGGTTGAAACCATGCATACCCCTTTGAAGTATTTGCTCTAGTAATACACACCTTATTCCTCTCTGTGCCAACCATATGAACCTATTTACATTGTAAGATTCAGCCAGAGGCCAGGAAAGAGATATGTACAGTAATTCCAAACACAGTCTATAAGGAAGTGCCTCAAAGATTTTCATAAAAGTCAATGACACCTATCAAATGGCATTAGAAACATGTAAGCAGGCATGGCCATGATTACCTCAAACTGACATGATAGTACCTGTCTCAAAGAAATTGCACTTTATTGAATTGTCTTTAAACATTTATATAAAGTAACAAAGTCAGCAAAGTAGTTTAAACTTCCACCAAAACAGATGTCAAAGAGTGACTATGCTTTGAAATATAAATGAAGTCAAGGGTCTTCTGTTGCTTTTGAGTAAGACAAGCTGACTGAAAAGCAAAACAATTTAAATGAAAAACATTGTTTTTCTGTTGTGGCACTTTTAGCCATAACTATCTATCTGTCTGTCTGTCTGTCTGTCTGCCTATCTAATAAAAGTAATCTGTGCTCTTAAAGGTAAAGAAACAAGACCGAAAATGCACTCCAAAGCCAGCCTTTAGTACTTTGGAATAATGGGAGATATCATTTTCCATCCCTGGAACCCTCTCAGTACCAGGTACTGCATAAGGAATATAAGGAATATATAAGGGATTATAAGGAATTACATAAATTTCAGTAAAACTTGCTGAGTACCATCAGTGCACGTTGCAGGTATGATGCTAAATATTTTGGAGATTACTTCGGCTATCCAGTTATGAAGAATGACAGTCTGGTGGATGTCATAAATCTACAGTAAATCATAAATCTGACATAAATTATCATAGTGGAAGGGGAACCGAGATAAAGCCGTGCACATTCAGCGGTAACAGCTTTGGATCACCACAGAACATATGCGTGTGCTTGACTTTAAGTACTGAAACCATCTACATTCTTCAAGGGAAATATGTGCTTGGAGGACTTTTTGCTTATATCACCAAACCTTTGGAAAAACTGTGTTTTTCAGAATTTTCCAGGACTGAATTTTCCGGTAGTTTTTTTTTTTTTTTCACATTATACAATATTGACAGCATTTGTCACTCTGTCACTGTCAACAACTGATTGGGCATAGATCCCTGGATACTCACACTGCAGCACTTCTCTATCGTGATCTCAGTCTGTGTATGAGCATGTGTTGAACACATTAAAATGAATCATCAAAAGGCACCAGGTGCATGGAGTGAACAGAGCCATATAAAAAAGCAAGAAAGTCGTAAGTGCTACGTGCCCTGTTTTCCATGAAATAAACAAGGAAATACTGTGCCGTTCCATATTTATTATGGTTAAGGGTTCATATAGCTCCCACAGTAATCCAGACCATCCCTAGGCCAAGGAGTTTCATGTACTAAGACGGCGGAGATGATGGAACTAACTTAGAAAGTGCTAAATATCCTTTGAATAGTTTTGCTCTGGGCTATGTCCATACGCACATTTTAACCCATTCTCAAACTCCAGAATTATTTAATAGTGTTTCTGCTTACAATACAATGTCTCCAATTAGAATAACATTTTTGTTCTGGAGCTTGACCCCTGGTGTTTTGGGATATTTGTCTTTCCACAAGTTCTGGCCATTACCCAAATTCTGGCATTCCTGAACAACCATATGGACATAAAAGTTGCCACACTTCAACCAGGAGCATCTCCTGCTCTTGCTCTGCACACATCACTGGGCCACAGAGAGATATGCAAGTTTCTTGAGTCCTTCTCTGGGTCTCCAACCTTGTCCGTTCAGCCTCAGCTTTGGATTCAATCTGGGCAGTGGTTGTGGTGAGTGGCTGCACTGTGGATTCTCTGCAGCTCTGGCCAGATCTCTGCCCTTCCACAGATGCCCTCCCTCAGGTACCTTACCTGCTCTGATGCTGATGTCCCATGGGGAAGCCAACCAAATTCAGAAGCCAAGCTCATGGGAAAAAACTGCTCCACCAGGCTCTGTGCTAACTTTGCCCCCACCTGACAGAGACACAGTCCCACTCTTTATGCCAGAAGTTCTGGAAGTAGTTTTCCAGTGCTTTCTTAATAGTTTTCTGTTTACTACCTCTAGTATTACTAAGATGCCTCAAATGCCTAATCAAAGTAAAAACTAGAAATGCAACATTAATTACTTTCTGAACTTTTTCTCCAAGTGTAAACAGTAAAGAGTCTGGCAGTGACCAGTAGTTTGACATTTCATTTGCATTACACTGATATAAATATCAGTAACCAAAGAAAATGGGCGTTTGTCACCATCAAAAATGTTCTAGTATTAATGCTGGAAGGTTAAGATATATCCTGCTCACTTTGCTGGGGGAATAGTGAAATTTTACATATCTGCATACTGAACAGTTATTTTGAGAATTCTGTTGAAAAAACCACACTGTTCCTTAGTACTATTACCACCAATTATTACTGTTAATGCAATATGTTATCATTGTCAGCTGATATCACGGGCCTACCATCCAGGCTCAGAACATCAATACCAAAATTCAGAAGTCACCAACACACTCCTGGAAATTCCCTCTAATTCCCCAGACTCATCCCTTTGTACACATACCACAGAGGAGCTGTGTTGCTTGTCTCCAACCTGACATCGACTGGACGCTCTGTAAACTTTGCTGGAGAGGTGGGCAACAAATACCAACTGGGACGTTCAGGTGTCAGTCATTCCTAACAGGAGCTTTTTTCGAGGGTCCTGCCTACATCATTCCTCCCTTCCTTTCCAGCTTGATGCTGCCAGGTCTTTCTGAAACATTGTCATTTTAGTTCATTTGCTGGGAAATGCTCTAAAAGCACGTTCTCTTTTCTAAACAATAAAAGCGAAGCAAGTTGTGCTCTCACAAAACGTTGACACAAAAGCAGCAGCTCATGTGAAGATACCTGGAAGGAAAAAAGTTAGAAATCTCGCCTTTCTGTTGGCAGGCAGTGGCTAAGATCGCAGCCCTGGGGCGGGAAGGGCAGGGATCATTGCCCCACTGCTGTGATAGCAGAGTCAGCTGCTTGCCAGCCTGCCAAGCTCCATGCACCTCACGCAGCTGAGGGATTTGGCAGCCCTACCTTGTCTATCTGCACCTCCAGCGCAATATTGAGAGAGGGTAACCAACAGCCTTAGGGATGAGGTGCTGAGCTGAAAATATAAGGCTTGGGCTTTACTGCTTCACAGGGCTGACAACAATCCTGCGTGCATCACTAACCATATTTTTGACACTTTGATTTTTTTATATCCCTGCTGGCAGACAGTTGTTGTTCTGACCCTCCCCCTTTGCCATGAGTTGCACAAGATCAACCCACCCAGCACAGGGAGCCCGTCCCAAGCGCAACAGATCCAGACCTTGGCACCATTGTTTCTCAGAAGGAACCAGCCAAATTTGGAGCTCTGCTCACTCCGTGTACGTCAACAGGCAGGAGTTGAACTGAGACATCTGGGTACGGACACAGTCGTGTTGCAAACAGCCCTGCAAACTAGCAGGGTGTGTTGGGTCCAACACCTGAAAGTGGGAGGGCGCCAAGGAAATAAGCCTTCTTATGTTGTCATCTGTAGTGTTGTATTTTGTGTTGGGCATCTTCAGATCTGGGGTTTGCGGGGAAAATATTTGTAATCTGACAATGAAAGATGAATAACAATGACAGACTGCAATTGTGATGGACCACTGTTGCATGGCAGCCTTTCCCCAGGTCTGAATCCTTTTTTTAAAAAAGCTTAAGTAAGTCTGCAATCATAAAAATTAGCTCATTAAAAAATGGCTTAAAAATCAGACGTGGAACTGCACAAACCTATGGCTGCAAGACCCCTTTCTCTGCATGACCCCATCAGTTAGCAGGCAAGGCTGAAGCAAGCTTGTTACAGCCCAATATTAAATGAACAAAGAGAGAGAGTCTGGTTGCACTATGGTGCACTTTGGAAAGGGAGAATGTGAAAAAGAAGTATTCTTTGGCAAATTTCATTTAAACGGGCTTCAATGGAAATGTAAAGAATTCATTGCATGTCAGTAGCAGAAATATGAGTGCTGTATTCAGTCGTACACCTCTCATTATATTTCTATTTCTAACACTTCATTGTTTCTTAGACAAAGCATTAGCATTTCTTTCATTTCTGTAATAATAAAATATGATATTTATTACTAAGAGGTAGAGACTAGAGACAGAAGGTGGGGAGCTTTCATCCAGGGGAACAAGACAAGTGCTCTGTAAGAGCATTACTTAATGTGGAGCCATGACTCACATGCAATGTCATTTTAACAGCTTTCTGTGTTTAATTTCCTTTTCTTTAACCAGTAGCCTAACAAAGCGGCGCTCAGACTGCGGTCTATGGACCACCAGTGGTTTGTGGGGCTCTCCCAGGTGGTCTGGAGAATTAAAAGTTTTGGGAGCTACGCCATACCCGACAGATCTTGAGGAAGGGAAACAAGTGCTCCAGAAGGCAATTTTTTTTTTTTTCTTTTTGTGAGAATGGTCTCCAGAGAAATAAAACCCAGGAAGCCATTGGGTTGGGGAGCCCTTTTAGTTTAATTTTTTTGGGGAAAAAATGCTAACGATTGGGTTTTGGACACTGTTTTACATTTTCACTGTCTATAGCAGTCAGAAGGCTTTAAGCCTTTGCAAGGGAAGACAAAACAGCCACAGACGATGCAGAGCAACACAGCTGAAGAGCTGCAGAGGGGGATGGAAGCCATGCAAGTTTTATCTGCCTGACACTTTGGGGAGATTTCAGGCAGTCGGATCTCATTACTTAGGCCAGATTTAATCTTGGCTTTGTGCCTCCCAGCTCCTGTGAGGTCCTGACATCCTCGAGGGAGCGCTTTCCTGGGTTTCTTCTTCCGTGCTTCTCCAGAGGATGTTTGGCAGGTGGGGGGCTGCAGGCAATGGAGCACATGGACCTAGTCATCTCCAAGCCCAGTGTATCTCCTACAGAGGGACTGCATGATGTCATGTCTCGACGATGGGCACGCTGCTAGCAGTGCCCACGCGGAGCTCAGCAGCCATGACGTTGACTCTGGGAAAGAAAGAGGACACTTGCTGCTCTGCTTGCAACCCTTGTGGACCTGATGGGTGACTTGAACTTTGGTCACGTGTGTGCATCCATCTAGCACCTGGCAGCAGCATTTTGGGGCAAACTCAAAGGAAAGGGTGCCACCTACTGAATTGCCAACCTGCGCTTCCCGCAGCACCCAGCTTCTCCTTGGAGATCCTCTCCGGTACACGCTGACCTAGCCTAACCCTGCCACGGCTTATGAGATTCAGTGAGCTCATTGCCTAAGGGGGCATGGCTGCAGGCCAGGTGGGAGAAATGTAATACTTAAATAATGCGTGTGCTTCAGTGTTCAAAAATGCAACAGTTTGGAGAGGGTAAAGAGGATGGGGGGAAATTGGAAAGCTGCTTCTATGTCCAAAATTAGAGCTTCCACCAGAAGCAAGAAAGAGGACAATATAACTAGTTTACAGGGAAAGAATACTTCCAGTAAGGTTCATTTAGCCTATTTCTAGCAATGAAGTCTGTCCTGGGAAATTTCCATTGCATTATGATGGGCTTAATTAGAATTGTTATAATCAAATAAGTGCATTTGGCAGAGCAGTGGATAAGGAGAATGCTACCATTGCCGGGTTAGCTGCATGCCTGTCTTTTGCTCGTCTTGTCCAATGGCACCCGCTCAGATATTGGGTTTTACTTTTCCTCAGGTGCAATCCCACTGTTTTCCCAAGCTCAGAATCCATTTTGGGATGCTTATTTCTGAGCACTAGCCCTAAATTCCTGGCAAGTCCAAGTAGATCTGGGGCATGCAGGTCTTCTACAGACTCATTTGAAAAAAAATTAAAATACAGAAACATGTTCTGGTTAAATTATTGGGTCACAGAAGCGTTCTGTACAGTCTAAAACCTTTTACTGTCCCTAAACATTAGATTGACTTCTGTGGCATCAGTTTGGATCCTAATGACTTCAGTGAGATTAAATTTAAGCCTCACGTAGTGATGTCAGATCTTGCAGTATTCCTGGGAATCTCATAAGTACCCAAAATGACTAGATTAGAGTCCAGTGTGACCCTCTCTTGCATCCTCACTCTTCGTTTCTCTCTTGCCTCAGAGATATTTGGGGAATGTTGGAGGCCAGAAGGAAGATGAAATGAGAGCTGCGGGAGGCTGCCATAAAGAGGCTCAATCTTTTTGAGAGGAACCTTTCCTACAACTTCTATGTAATTCTATTTTGGCCTTTTATGTTATATGGGGTTTGACAGGAAGACTAAGGTTTCTTTCTTATCAGGGCTTAACTCTGCAAATGTCTTTAGTAGCCATAGGTCCTATCTATATTACTGGTATGTCTTCCCTAAAAACATTCACTGAAACAATAGTTCTACTTTTACAAAACAGTTTTTTTAGTAACATTGAATCAATTCTTCAGAACATTTTTTTTCTTCCTTCAAAGTGAGTAAAAAATTGCTCTATGTAAGAAATAAAAAGACCTCAAGAGCAAGAACTAAGGGCCAACACCAGAACAAAATTTTTTCAAATGTGTCAAAGCAATCAGTTCTAAAAAAAAATCCCCAAAATCAAATAGTAATTTTGATGTTTCTCCTGATTTGGCACCAAGAAGTTTCAAAATTCCTTTTTTTTTTTTTTTTTACAAAAAAAAAAAAAAAGAAGTTTCAAAAGAAGAAACTTCACAAGAAGTTTCAAAACTCCTCATCCCCAATGGAAAGAAGAATTAATTTTCTTGTGTAGTCTTTCAGTCAGGGTTGAGGATGCTGAGCATCTCACAAGATCATGTTCTGCAACAACTCCACTGCAAGTCAAAGGAATGATATGAGAGCAAAACTGGTCTAAAAAAAAAAAAAAACCAACAGAGAATCAGGCATGTAATATACCCTGGGGATTCAGAAAGTTCATTTTCTTTCCATATTCTTACATTACTCGCACCAGTGCCAATGCCATGAATGTCTTCAGAATTTCAATTGTTAACAGTAAGCCATTTTAATGCAGATCACTTTAAAAAGGCTGTAGAACCAGGTGAAATCAAATGCATGCTGCGTTGCAATCAGGAGATTAGAAGATAACTAACCAAGGAAACTAAGGAATATTTCACATTTGGATTCTGGGCTGAGAATTAATATTTTTTGCCAGATTTCAAACAATTTTATTGTAGCTACTAAAACAATACACCACTAAGCCACCAAAATGATATTTTTGGAGTGAAATGAACTTCCAGTAAAATCTGATACTTCCAAAGCACTGTTTGCAATCACTTGAGAGAGAAATTTTTTTGCCTCTTTTTTTTTAATCTTCTTGTGAAGTGAGAGGAATGTGCAAACCAGTATGGGCTAGTAAAGCATATGACACAAAGTTTGGCTCTACTGAAGTCATAATTGGATGAGACTATGATCCACCCACAGAAATAACACAAATCCTTTAACAAGAGACTTAAGAATAGTTAACTAAAGCCAACATAGCAACAAACTTCCCCTGAAAACACACCTTATCTCAGGAAATGAAAACTATTGACTGCCTAAATTTCAATTAACTTTGTCACGCTTTTCAGAACCCCAGCAGTTGCAAGCTTGATTCACGTTATGATGACAGATAATTGCTTTTACAGGTCTGGCTTGGTGGAATTGTGGAAAAAGTTTTGCCAGACTGTATTACACGAGTGAAAAACATTAAATAGACAGCTAACATGTCTCATCTCTTCTTCTACCTCTTCTCTCTTTTTTTTTTTTTTTTCCTATCTTTTCTAACCTCTCATAGAGGTTTATGTGTCTGCATCTGTGTGTGTCTGTGTCAGTAAAAGCCCAAACATTAGATCACAAGTTCTTGTTTATATAAGCTTCAATTTACCCTTCAGGCAGAAACTTAGAGATTTCCAAACACACAGATGCTTGCCACTATCCAAATTCAATTTGAAATGCTCTGCACAACATCTCCTTTAACTTAACTAACCTTGTATTGTTCAAATACTTCATAACGTGTTTTGGTTGCCAAACATCATTACTAACTTTGCCATCGTTAACAAAGCTAATTGAAACACAAATAAATGGAATTCCATAAAATGCCAAATCTTCTCAAAAAATTTGTTTTCATTTTATTAAACACATAAATCTGATTTTACAAATACTTACTATGCAAAGTTATTATGGAAAAGCTATCACAAAACCACAAGAAAATGTTGCTACCTGCTATGACCTAGACCTTGAAAGAGACCCTACAGGAATCTGTAGGAATGAACCATCATCTGCCAAGAGTCTCAGAACTGTATTCACATACAGCAAAACCTAAGGAAGGGATGCAGAAAACCCAGGAAACAAAGCACGGTTTACTTAGGGAATTGCCAAAGAATGCTCCCCTCCAGGGAAGATTTGGAAGTCTGTGGATGACAAAGGGAGAAGTGCCGAACCTAGCACACTCTGAGGAGTGTGAAGTCTTCAGACCATGACACTCTGCAGCTTCTTTCCATGGGCACACTGTGGAGGCAGCCGTTCTGCACTCTAGAAATAACTGAAATAGGAGATATTCAGGAAAAGAGAATCAGTGTTGCTAACTTCCAAAAAAGCTCACGCTGCAAATAACATGGAGGAGTCTTCGAGATCTCACCCCTTACAAATTCATTTCAAGAGAATACACAAAGCAAATGTAACAAGGGAAGCAGAAAGTTTGTCATTAATCTCCGTTTTGCCTCCCTGTAGCCAGAAAGTAACACTGCTTTTAACTGCACTTTTTTTTTCTTTTCCCCTTATGGACAAAACATGGGTTAGAAACTGGCTGCACATAATCCTCCCGAAAATCATGAAAATCTGAATCTGTAGCAATACTAGATCTGCTATACTACGTGCTGAATAAGGAAGCGATATTCTGCATGGAGGTTTTTCTGCAGGATGTCATCTCCTGCTCCTGCTTCTCCCCGATCCTGCTGCACCTCCTGGAAAAGGGATGTGGGTCCCCAGCCTGCAATTTCCATCCTGTGGAATGGACATGCACAAACTCAAGCTGACCCAATTTTACTGTTGTTAATTTTCCTCTAATGAGCTAGCTGCTGCAGAATAAATCTGTGGCAAAGCATTTACCCTGTTACCGTGGACGATGATACAGTATTACTCTGCAACGTCCTCTACAAGAGATGATGTTGTTTACGTCTCAATGAAAGATTGACAGGATGCCATGGGTAGACTGGAAGATACAGTAGGTAATAGCGCATGCATGGGATGCTCCCGCAAACAACTGAAATGCTGGAAGTACACTTCCTAATTTACCCAATAGTAACTTGCTCGTCTACCTATATGTGTTTGACATATATTGAAAATATGTTGTTCTATGCCCACAGGATATCCATATATTGTCCCTTTCTGGCACAACATAAATCTACTGCAGGAATTGTTGCATAGCTTGAAAAATGTAAGCACAGTGCTTTCTCCAAGATTCATAGCAACATGTGTCTGTGTATCTTGTTCAGAACTGTGCCTGAAACACGTTAATGTGCATGTACAAGTAACGGCACGTAAAGTGGGTTTTGGTTTAGGCACATTTTACCACTGGATTTATATGGGCATGAGGTAACACCTACTTTTTTTTTTTTTCTTCAAAGAGCTAATCCACATGCATAATTGAAACAAGTCCTTATTCTGCTCACTATAAATATGTACCAGATGTATCTCTTATAAATGTTATGTTTTGTAGTGTGGTGGGATTTGCTAGTACCTGTGAGTTATGTCAACCTTGATCCAAAGGGAAATAAAAATGAAGAGCATTGCATTGTAGGATATGGTGTGTCCTAGACATGGTCACAGGCAAGTCTGTAAGTACAGTAAACAGCTACATTATCACCCTATTGATTTACTCTGTGTAACATGATGGCTTGATTGCTGTAAACAGGAATCATGCCACTAAAATAACAAACAAAATTGATTGTACTGAAGCACACACATTGTAATTTCCACTGGCTTTTAGGCTTGCTGTGGTATACTCTCACAGATCATGGGGTTATGATTAGCTGTTCTTCATGGTCTAACAAGAGAATAAAGACATGAAAATGTTGTGAATACACTGCATTGCGTCCTTAAGAATTAACTTTAAGTATTGGCTGCTCACAGATTGAAGGCATTTTAAAAGGACTAATTATGTGACAGTGCCTTGGCTTTAGCTAAATAAACACTCTGAGACTTCCTTCAAAACCCTTCTGACAGATTACAAACCAACCCTTTTAAAAACATGGACATACCAGAGGAAAAGTTGCTACTACCTTGGGTTCTCTGAAAGTCTTATTTCTCTGAAAAATGCTACCACAGGATGCCAGATACGGACCCTTTTCTCACGAGGTTCAGGTGGCCCAATAAAAAGGCTTTACACCCATGTTCACCGGCAGAAAATTCTGTGTGTAGTCCAAGAGATATACAAAACAAACTGGAGAAAAAAACATAACACAGCTTCAAAGCTTTCTGAGATGTTTATCCTCTCATTTGTGCATCTGCTAAAAAGTCTCTGTTTTCACTTAATATATTAAAAAAAATACAGCAAAAAATAGAAAAGCAACTTGTGAAGCAATTACTAACAAGTAAAAGTATAACAGATGCAAACAAAGAGCTGCAGTATTTTTCACCATATGTTTCAAATCAATCTTATTCCTTCATCAGTTGGAAACAAAGCATAATGTGGTTCTAACAGTAACTAACCTTGATCTATCAAACCATAGAAAAACTAGCAATACTTTGACAACCCATTTGTTCTATTTATCGTAAATGGTCAATAGGATTAACTAAGATTCACCATTCATTTATAATTATATTATCTAATTACTCCCATTTCAGCTCCTTTTCTAATTGCCCTCTGGTGTTCAAATTCCTCTACTGCTCATTTACTAGCTTCTGCTCTATTCAGTAGGCATTTTGTTTAACAAGCTCCAGTTTGCAATTTCACATACACAGGCTCTGGAGGCGAACAGGATGGTGATGGGAAGAAGGACCCAGGGAAAAGGCTGTGCAGGACTGCAGCTGCTTTCCCCTCACATGCCGCAGACGGCACAGAGCACCATGCAGTACCGACACTGTGGCTACAGTCCCTGAAGTCCTCCCGAGAAATCTACCCACACGTACAGGCACCTGCACGACATGGCATTTTTACTGTCTTTAAAGCAAGCCATTTGTCTTGAGCTTAATAGCAAAAAAGCTCTGCATACTTCAGTCATAGAATCATAGAATTGTCTGGGTTGAGAGGGACCTTTAAGATCATCAAGTCCAACCATCAGCCTGACAATGCCAAAACCGCCACTAAACCACGTCCCTAAGCACCACATCTACCCGTCTTTTAAATACCTCCAGGGATGGTGACCCCACCACTTCTCTGGGCAGCCTGTTCCAATGTTTGACAACCCTTTTGGTGAAGAACTTTTTCCTAACATCCAATCTAAACCTCCCCTGCCACAACTTGAGACTATTTCCTCTTGTTCTATCGCTTGTCGCTAGTGAGAAGAGGTCGACCCCCACCTCACTACAACCTCCTTTCAGGTAGTTGTAAAGAGCTATAAGGTCCCCCCTCGGCCTCCTTTTCTCCAGGCTGAACAACCCCAGTTCTCTCAGCCGCAACAAGACCACCTGGGAACCTCAAATGCATTTTAAAATTAGAGGGTCTTTCCTGACTCCTCTCCTCCTCTTTCTCTTTTGTTTTTTCACTTAGGCATTTTGCACCTCACAGCCTGAGTGGCACTCCACGTCTTTGAGTCTGTCAGCGTTCAAGGAGCCTGAGAAGACAGTAAGAGTGAGGCACTGGAGACAACCCCACAGTTTAAAGCTTCACGTGGGAGGCACAACTGGATGATCTCTAGAGAGCCCTTCCAACCCCTGTTTCTATCATTCTCCCTTGCAGCTTCCTCGTAAATGCACAGAGACATATTAGTAAGAGCTGCAGGTGCACTTTTGTCACCTGTCTGGCACTGTGTGCCACAGTGGCTAGTATCGTGCAAAGGCGCTTTTGATGTGGATGTCAGGGTCTCCTTTACCACCTGTAAGCAATCAGCCGCAGTGCCAGGATATTACACGCGTCGCGAACAACCATCTTGCCGGTTGGCTGCAGCGCAGCTCCCTGCGCACACAGCGGTTTAGGCAGTGCTGGGTCAGACCCTCCGCTCCCTCCTTCGCTTCCCTGCCGGCTCCCTGCAGGCAGCTCTGCTCAGGTTGGTGCTGGGGGTGGGGGTGTAAATATGACCTCTCTTGCCTTGAGGATGTGTGAACTGTAGAAACGGAGCATTGTCGGTCTGCTAGATAGCCAGCTCTCTGAGCCACCTTAGCTTGCGTTTGCCAGACTTTCATGATCGTGGGCTTACGTTCATGAACTCCTTGAGCTTTGCCCCCCAAACTAAGGTGAGAAAGCAGTGACTTTTAATGTAAATGCTGTGTTCAGATCTAACCATGACTTTGGTCCAGCTCCAAAAGAGGACTTAAGAACTTTATTTGGGATTTAGGAGCTTAGGTCCAGAACGTGACACTGAAAATACCTGCCTACCCCTGGAGACACCTGCAGTTAATAGGCAGTTGACTTTTTTAAATTAAATTTTTTCTCCAGAGTTGCTCAGTTTGTGTATCTATATTGACCCATCTTGACACGGACAATCAAGTTTGGTTCCCTCTTCTTTATGAGGCGATTCAGAGTTAGACCTCCTTCCTTACAGGTGAGATTTCCTGACACCAGACTATAAATGGATCTGGGCAGACATACAGTGCACCACTATGCCACTGCACTGACAAGACTTCAACATTTATGGGGCCAAACACAATTCAGTAGTTTAGTGGTTAAGTGGCTCAACTCAGTAGGAAAAGTACTGAGTTCTGCTTTTTGCTCCCAAGACAGTGTCTGCATTTTAGATGAAAGAGCTGATAAAATACAGGAACGATCACGGAAACAGGCACCACAACTGTCCATCCTAGCTGTAAGCTTAACTGCTAAACTATAGAGTCATGCTCTGCCTCTCTCAGTCAGTATTTCGCATTTTCTGCACAGCAGCCCCATTTTCCCAAGGGGGTGAGAAGAGCCCTTCTCTACCTCCTGCATCAGCCTATTAGGATTAGGTAACCTCCTGGTGATCTCCATCTTCTGGAAAGTGGGAAAAGAGGGATTAAAGTATTTTGAGGTGAGGAAAGAATTGAGTTTGTTTCCCCTGAGCACTCCCCCTACTTTTGAAAGGCACAGCGCAAGTTCTGGCTACATTTTAAAAGAAACACATGAGCTCTGCCTACTTCTTTAGAGACATATACCTTCCAGAGAGGGTCCTGGCTGTGCATATCAAGTGCATAAAAGCAATTTCTAGCAGCCCTGAGAAAAGGGCAAGATCTAAGACACACGATATCCTTGGGGTTTCTTTTTTGTTTGGCTCCTGGCAGCTGTATGCTGACTGACATTAAGGTAGCTCCTGGCTTAGATTGCTCTTAGGTTTTTGCTGTCATTCTAAGATGCCTAAAATTGCACAGACAATTTATAGACAACTAATCTGGGGTTCTGGTTTTCATACTGGGGTACCAGACGTCTGAACAGTTTTGAAAACCCAGGCTGGGTATTTGAAATGGATCAAGCCTACAGTATGGGAGTACTAAAACATCTCTCCTTTCTCCGTCTCTCCAGCCTTTCCTGCCTCTCTCCCACCATGTGCCAGTGAGAGGGAGATTGTAGACAAGATCGTGGCTCCAGAACAAGTCCCTTGGTCTCTGCCCCATTATTTTTTCCTTCATTTTCATATTCATCTCTCTCTTCCCTTCCTCCCAGGGAGTGCAGCTGAGATCTTGCCATCAGAGGCAACCCCCCTTTCTCCTCTCCTCATCTGCGTTTACTCTTCCTGTTGGTTAGAACACAATGGTTCCACAATGATGTCACCCAGAGGAGGTGTGTCCAGGCCTCACTGGGCACTCACATTGGCCGGTGCAGAGCCAGAGCCTTTGTTACATTAAAGATTCACACGAAGATGAATTTGCTGTGTCTGCCCTTGCACGCAGCGGCAATGCTCCCGGCTGGGTTCTGGTGGCCAAGAGTCACCAGAAAAGCCCTTAGCTCCTGGCTGGCTGAGTGGTGAAGGGGACATAGACCGATGGGCTCCATGTCCTGTACAGAAATGAAACTGGTTAAAACATGCTCATGGAGAGATTGGATTATGACCTCTTTTTCTGTTTGGTGTCAAGACAGTATTAGCCAAGAAAAGGTCCGTCAGGAGTTCCATAACTATCTAATTACTGATTATAAAACGGTGTCATACAGAGCACTTTCTGGCTCTACTCATTGGTATCATCCCTGAACTGAGGCCCCACATCCTACTTTACAGAAAACCAAACCAGCAGCAGAATTGAAATCCCAAGTGCCTGGGTTTCTTTTCCCATGCAGACATGAAGGGGGTGGCATTACAATGCTCCCACTGGTGACTGGCTGTCACTGCTTGCTTAGGCTGAAAATGGGGCACACAGTGGTCATTCTATCTCCTGCTGTATGCAAGGACAGTGGATCCCTCTCCAAGGAAGGAATATTGGAGCTTAACCCCATGTCTTTGTGCGCATGCTGTTCTTGTCCAATGGAGTCATTACTTTAGGCTCTTTTCTGATTCAGCAAGATGTAACCAGGTCTTCAATACTTAAAGAGTAACTACCCTTCACCACTTTTGTCTTCTTGAAATAAAAACACCAAATGCAATACCATGACTGGAGTTACTGACTCTTACACCATTTTTGACAGGTACGGTTATGGACAGCTCAGAGGACTGTGGCGTTACCTGTGGATGTCTGATCCCCCTTGATTCCATCATTGATCATTAATTGCAGTGCTTGACACAGTCGTTAGGAACTGAGACAGAGAGCTCCATATTCAAAAGGAGAACAGTATCAGGTCAAAAACGTTCAATTTTTTCCACATAGAATGATCTTATGCACATAGAGGCTGCCCATCATCACAGCACTTGAATTTCTCTCTGATCTGTTGTTCCTACCTACAGCACAACTCCTGTGGTACCGAAAAGGAGATCTGGCCCACCGTGTACCCAGAGCAAAACTATCGCAGCTAAGCTATCTGATCCTGGCCTGACAGTTTCTCACCTGATCTCTGACTGGCCAAATCCTGCATAGAACAAAGGTCAGGGTGGTGGCTGCAGGTGAAACTTTTTGTAGCCGAACCTGTCATTTTCAAAGATGTGTTTGGAGTCCAATTATTCTTATTTATCATGTTGCCATTACACAATAAAAGCTGTGCTGTATCTTTCACAGTTGAAAATAATGCAGAGGAATGACTATAATGAAGCTGGTGAGGGGTCTGGAGCACAAGTCTTATGAGGAGTGGCTGAGGGAACTGGGGTTGTTCAGCCTGGAGAAGAGGAGGCTGAGGGGAGACCTTATTGCTCTCTACAACTACCTGAAAGAAGGTTGTAGCGACGCGGGTGTCTCTCTTTCCCCAAGTAACAGGTGGTAGGACAAGAGGAAATGGCTTCAGGTTGTGGCATGGGAGGTTTAGATTGGGTATAAGGAAAAATGTCTTCACTGAAAAGGTTATTAAACACTGGAACAGGCTGCCCAGGGCAGTGGTGGAGTCACCATCCCTGGAGGTATTTAAAAGACGGGTAGATGTGGCACGCAGGGACATGGTTTAGTGCTAGCCTTGGCAGCGCTAGGTTAATGGTTGGACTTGATGATCTTAAAGGTCCCTTCCAACCTAAATGATTCTGTGATTCTATAATTAATTTGTTGATTTCTGGTAACAGTGGGCATCGGAGTCACAAAAGCATGCAGTGTGCCAGAGTGATAGATTTTGCATTTGGATCACTTTGAACACTCTCTAAAATTACATGCACTCAGGCAACTTCCTACTGAATTGAAAGATACTCATTTGTATTGCTCATTCCTTGCGGCCATGTGGAATACACTGTACTCACTAAATATGCTGCTGACACTGTACTACCAGTAAGCTCTGGCTGTTGAGTAGGGGTAAAACCCACAAATATTTGATCGGAACATGTTGTTCATCACAGCAATGTAGTTATGCATCAAAGCAATGTGATGTGTATGGTTTAATGCAGAAATAGCAGTAGCCAACGCGTGGTTTCACTGCTGAGACAGTGGTGAGAATTAATCCTTACAGTGTTGATCACAAATAATCTAACAAACACGAGACAGAGCAAAGCACAAGCAATGTGAGCCCAGATGGCTCCAAGCAGGCGAGAAGTTTTCCTGAAAATGGAAATATTTTTGCTCACCAGGTTCCCTCGAGGTAGAATTTTTGGTTTCTGTAACCCTTTATGAAGAATGATGTTACTTAAAGATACTCATACCCCAACTCATCAAATAGTAAATACATGCTGGAATTCCTATTCTCATTGACAGACTCACTAATTTGAAAAGTTGGGAGGTTAGGGTTTTAAAAAAACACCTCTATGATCATTTACACTATTTCAACAGTATGACAAGGACAAAAATCTGTATGAAAAGTCTTTGGTTTATACCACTGCAAAGGTTGAAAACAGATATACGATGTTTCTTTATTAGGAAAACTGATTTGTTCTTAATGAAACATTATGACTACTGCAATACAAAATCTTAGTGATGACAAGGCAGCTTATATTTTTCACACATTTTGGTAGGTTGTGCAGACAGCAGGAAAATCTAAGGCTATGGGTAAGGCCCATCATGCTAGAAACAGGTGCTGGGCTGTCTTCAGCAGGATTTTACCCTGTTTGTTCTTCAGTCCCTGGTTCCTGGAACAAAAGCAAGTCACTGGAAGCACAGTGTGGGCACAGGGCTGCTCATGGTAACTGTCCTGGTGCCCGCTCTGCAGGAAATTCACCCCTTAATGGCAGCAGTTAGTTTCTACTTAATGGAGAGTACGGTGTGTGAGGAACAAGTAGGGAGCGGCCAAGCTAATGCATGGCTCTGTGGTAACAAGTTCATGGGACAAAGTCCCAGCGTAGGTGATCCCAGGGAACTCACCTCCTTCCTAATGAAGATGAAAACAACTGTGTAACAGTGCAATAGATTTATCCATCTTCCAGGGTGATCTCCCTGTTTACACCACAAATCCCTCTTTTGACTGAAGTACATGATCATTAAGAAATCAGACACCACCTATTAAAAACAATAGCTCATTAAATCGATGCCTGCTATATTGCTTATCTTCTTTTTAACTGTTGAAACTGTAATCTTTAAGAAACTTTCCTTAGTCAGTGAAATCCTCTTCTTTTAAGAGAAAAAGGAGAGCTCCTTTACAACTGCTGAGGATAATGAGGAGGTGATAACTCCACCTTTTCCTTTGTTGAGGTCTTCAGTGGAAACTCCCAAGCCTTCTCTGACTTACAGTAACTTGGGTATTCCCAACAGTAGGAATAAGTATTTGCAGGTAGTACTCAAACACTGCAAGTATTACTAATAGAGTTGAGTATGTCCAAACCTCTTTAAAAAATATGGATCAACTTTCAAGGATACCCCATACCTCTTAGTTCGAATTGAGTTGCTACTGGAAAAAGCTGTGCTTTGAATTAATGTCCAAATTCTGAACTGAATAAAGCAGTGTTCTCGGTATACTATATTAACTGGACGTGAAAGCAAGAAGGATATTGATGATGTGAGTCAGAAACTTCTGCAGAGTCTCACCCTCAGACTATGGCTGTTTCTGTATTTCTGATCATTGTATGGCATTGCAATGTTTTTAACGGTTTGGTTCTTTCGCTTTCAGAACCCAAAATCCAGGAGTGGTAACACTTGTCTACTGCAGAAAGGTGTTGTGAAGTTTTATAAATGTTCTGTACCATGAAAATGGAAACACTGTAAAACCTAGGTGCCAGAGTGTCAAACCAGAGAAGATCAAATTAAACAACCAGTTCTCTATTCAAGCATTTAGCTACACCAACAGCTACGGGAAAGTAGTGTGCACCTGTAGCTCTTGGTGAAAAATGAGGGATTTCAGAAGCTGAGACTGTTAACTTGGGTGCTTGTACATCAGATCACATTTTTAAAATTCAGGGAGACTTGAAAATGCAAAGCTTATATTCTCCTTTTTTATATAGATATATATTACCATGTGTATATATTTAGATATATATGTGATACATAATTTGTGCATTCTGCTCCTCCTTGTCTGCATTTCAGAAATTCTCTCGTTTCCAGGAATGATTTGCAGGTGGCTCCAGCCTGCTTCAGAGCACACAGTAACATTAACACAAGCTGACTACGTGTTGTTTAGTTTGAAACTGGACTGTTGTAAAAGTCCGGAAGCTCAGTGTCCTTCTGCCCTTCCATCCTGCCTTTACTCTTACAGGTTTCCTCCTCGGGCCCTTTCTAGGATCCTTTCCTGGTTTCAGTTTGTACTAATGAGCTTTTTTATACACAAGTTTACTTCAGGGCAGATGGTATTTGTCCACAGCCAGAAACACTTCCCAAGAAGTACCATAGCTCAATAAATAAGTTCAAAAAGCATCTTAGTGAAAATAAACAGTCAAATGAAATACTGCTTGGACCGAAACAGAGACTAGCAAAGTATCAACCCCTTCAAGCACCATGACTGGCCCCTTTTCACCTCCCTCCTCTTAGTTTTAACAATTTCATCTAGTACACAAGTATAAGAAATAGAAAATTGATTTCATGACTATATATATATATATGATTTAATGAGACTCAGTAACTCGATCTGCCAACACCTGTGCTGCATTAAAAACAGGATATTGTGTGTCTCTCTAAACTGTACCAGATAAAACTGTCCACTCAGGGTGTAGTGTACGTTGTGTTGCAGGAGTGCGGTAACACTCGCCTGTTACCAAGGACAGCGGAGGGGCCGTGGAGAAATCCTGGCCATGGCTTTTTCCTTCTTTGTGTGCATACAATTAATTTTATTTAATTTGCCTTCGTTTTATCTTTGCATGTAAAGAAAAAAGCAACACTGGCATACCATCAATACTTAATGATAAGCATTATTCCTACGAAAATATGTCATGGTCCCTTAGAAGGAACAATGGCAGGAAGCAAAAATGAACTGTTTTCACTGTAGCTGAAAGACATACTATGAAATGTTAATGAAGAGCTCATCATGCATTTTCTTCATATGAATGTCCAATTTACCTGTCTGTCTTAGCAGGCTTTACAAGTAGGTATTCATCCCTTAGCACTGAAGACTTTGTACCAAGATTTGGCTCCTGCATTTGATACACTTGAGAGGAACAAAGTTGAGATAAAACCGTCATGAATAACATGATATCATCCCAAAAGTGAGGGATTGCTGCTAACGTGTACTGCCACCAAATGGTCGATTAAATGAAAAGCACCAGTTTCCCCTTTACACTAGGCAAAATGACCAGTATTCCCAGAAAGTAAATCTGTGGCTTGTTAGAAAAACATGTTTTTATTAATAAAATAATAAATTTGATACATTAATTAGTATTTCAATAACAGAAGATAGGAAATTAGGTGTTTCAGATCCAAAGGGGAATTATTATGGTATTAAAGAAAAATGCCTAACCTTTTGAAACCCCTTTCCTCTCCTTCATTCTTTTGGTTCTAGTCTTTATTACATGGTGCCCTCACTGAGAGCTGAACATCTCCTTGTCTGAACTGGGATTTCCCCTTTCACTTGTGCACCAGGGAGCCTTTTTTTTCCTTTTAATACTTTTCTACAGCTTTTGTTCCCCGAGCCTATTAACATAACTTTGCCAGGGATTTCCTGTCCCTTCGTTATAGCAATAAAGAAACCTAACCAAGCTATATGACTCCCCCTCAGCCTGCATCACTTTGTCTAATAAATTCATCTTATCAGCTTCAAGTTCTGCTTCAGGACTCGCTCCTGGTGCAAAGCCTCCAAGAGACTGACGCTGGCTAATGGCTGATGACAGAGCCACAGTGGGCCACTGACCGATGTTCTCCTACGCCATGGAAGTCCCAGTGCATGATTTAGCACCATTCTTCAGTAAGCAGTACCAGCCTATAGCAACCACTCACCCTGATGCCCCTCACACCTTCTTTATGATCCTGCATTTGCTTCCTAAATTAAATTTTAAGTTCTGCAAAGCAAAGCCTGTATCTTCTTATATGCTTCTATGGTGTTAAGCACAGCAGGACCCTGACTGGGACATCTGGGTACTATTAGAAAACAAAAAATGAATCATGCCAATAATAACTAGGACTTAAAAAAAAAGCAGCAAAACTTATGGTCAGATTTTGGCGTTTGCAGCATGGGAATGTAAGAAGTGCATCTCCTTTCTCATGGTCTCATGCACAGACTGTCCTAATTTTGGTACTTGGGCTAAATTAAAAAACACATGGTAACAAAGACTGACTTATCTGGGGTGAGGGCTACTCTTGTACAGTATTTATGTACAGTACTTAGTGCACAGGAGCTTGGAGGGACTTGCCGGCATGGCTCCAGTACAAAAGTGCCACCACTGGCTCTGACATCTATGCAGCGAGATGGAAAGGTCAAGCCTTGCCCGAAACACTCTTCTGCACCAGAGATGGAAGTGGATGCTGGGCTGTGGGGAAGAGCGGCACCCTGCCAGCCTGCCACAGACAGCAAAACAGTTAAAACCTGCAGCCTGTGCAGTCCTGCGGGCAGCACCGTGCCTTCCTATCGGTCTGAACAGGACTTATTTATCAACACTCACAGGTGCGCTAGAGCAGAGGGAGAAAGCTGCCTTTGGCATGAACCCTTCACTCTCTGAGTTTGGATGGGATGAGAAAAAATGGGAAAGCAGAAGTTGTGAATGAAGAGAAGATGAAGGGCAAGATAAAGTACTGAGAGTACTGGTAGTTAGAGATGGCATGTGACCAGCTTGGGATAATGTATTTTTTATTTCCCGGCGCTATTCTTCACATAAGTAAAGCTGTCACTCTAGTCCATGTATGTCGGTCTGGGGGACACAATGGTGACGACAGATTGAGGCGCACTGGAGAAAAAGGCGCAGCTGAGATCTGAGGAAATGTGAAAAACTGTATTTGTGAGATGAACGAGGCATCAAAGCTGCCACTGCCGGAAGGATAGAGGGAGATAGCAGTGCAAAAAGAGCAAATTTAAGTGCTCAACAGACAATTAAAAAGGTAACAACAGAAGACGAGAGTATTTATAAATCCCTTTTGTCTTTATACACAGAATAATTTGTAAATATGAAGTTAATTTTTTTTTTATGAAAGGAAATGCCAGAATATAAATACCTGTGGCCAGAAGACAGGTTCCAGTATGCCAAACCCAAGCTCTGGTATGCTGTTCCAGACGGCTCAGTCACAAAACTAGACCTGGGTTAACACAAATGTTAATGTATGTACTTAGGCATCTTGAGCACACCTTATATTTTGCAGACTTATAAAGGAAAGTTAATTCCATTCAATTAAAGATAGTTATGAAAAATTATATCCTGGAGGGCAAGACATAACAAATACTGAGATCTTATCCTGTCCTTGTCTGTGGCAACAACACAGAGTTAAAAAAGAAATCAAGTAAAAGGGAGACTTTACGAAACCATGGAAAAATTGCTCTCAGCTCGCATATCCTCTGGAAGATTTATCACTGTGATGGTTCAGGATTAATTAGAGTTCTGACTCTGCTTTTAAGACAGAAAGCCAAATATCAGTCACAATAAAACAATAAGCATTGTATATAATGTGATTACCTCAAATAGTCACAACTACTGTAATGTCCTGAGAGGTCTCTTCCAGACTATTGGTACCCATCCTAATACACATATAACCCTTCTGCAACTGTAGCTAATAACATAGGATTGAGCACCAGGAGCTCCTCCATATTGATTTATGGGTCAAAGAAGTGTTGCCTAAAAAGTTGGGGAAAAAAAGCCTCCCAGAGAGGACAATAGGTTTTCTTTATAAAACATATGTGCTGAATTTCCATGTTTTTACTCTTCTCCATCGGTTTCACTCAAGATGTATTGCAAGTTAATCGCTTTCTCATTTTTCACATATGAATATCACCCATCCTGGAACATAATCTCTTCTAGATTTCATGAAATAACAACGTGCTTTTGCTTTAATTGGAGCGGGGGAGGGGAGGAGAAGGAGAAGAAAAAAGAAGAAGCCGTAGTTGAAAATGAAAGACTTGTGGCAGACAGACTGGATCTGCATTTGCAATACCCTTGCTTCAGGGTATTTGGATGTATCCACAGTTTTGATTCAGACCATTAGAGAGACAGAACCCAACTGTAAAACTCTAAGTGAGATCTGAGCAATGCTTAGAGTGTGTTTGGATATAGAGTTTTGGCTGACCTATTTAAAGGATGATGTTGTGCAAGCGATTACTCCATAATCTAGACAAGTGCCAAGACATTTAATAGGAAAAAAGTAGCCAAGACCTAAAAGTTTTCCTTTTTTTTTTTTCCATAAAGATAGAAAAAAAAAGGATTATATACCACATTGTAGAATTTTGCAGATATCTCTCTGCAGAAGAAGTCACCATTTCTCCTAGAAAAAAACAGCATTCAAATTAGAGGTGGCAATTTGAGATCATTTCTGTAAAACAACACAGATTTACTGTGGTTCTGAAACAACAGAAATGGTTTCTTTTCCAGTAAGCTGGAAAAGCTTAGTTACCTACTGCCTAGTGATCTGTTTGGGCACCTTCACCTTACAAAGGATCAAAACCATGCCCTGCTTCCAGGGCTGTGCTTTATCTCTCTTTCAGTTCTCCTCTTGGCTCCTGCACGAAAACTAAGAGGGTTCAGCCATTATTACTGTAGTTGTTAGGTTCCCCTGAAGCGCTGGACCAAAACTCAAGTGCTGTAAGAAACACTGTATTGCATTAGCACACTGAACAACAGGGTAAGTGAGCAGGGAAAGGGCATCATCTAAATACCGGACAAGGAATCAGGATTCTAATCTGCCTTCTGCTAATGATTTCTTTGTGGCCTGGAGGAGTATCACATATGCTGTCTGCCTTTGCTTCCACATCCTAGCCGCTAAGTAAGAGGATAATGATCTCAAAGCTTGTTGTAAGAATTAGTTAATAACAATAAGCGTGTTGATAAGGTCAACTAGCAGTTTTGTGTAACAAGAAAGCGATCTTGAGCATGAATGAGTCTTTTCCTGATGAAAATCTGGTTTAAAGAAAACAGATTTAATCGAGAATAAAAAGCCTTTTGGTGAAACCAGAGTGTTGAAAAGATAGAAAGTCTATTACTGAAAAAAGAAGCTCCAGATTAGAAACGCAGACATAGTATTTGCTGGTAAAAACCAAGGTCCTGTTTGTAAATATTCATAAATATTTGCACCAAGCCCCAAATCCACTCAAACACAGATCCTGCCTAGTCTGAGAAAATAGGTCAAGTTTATAAATTTACTAGCTAGCATAGGGATAAGCACTACCACACACAGAGCATCACTGCTAAAATACATTAGGTGGGCTGACGTTAAGATGCTTCTCATTGTGGGACGACATATTCATTAAATTCCGTCCATGTGTGCAACAGCTTGATGGTAACGGGCTCATTTTGGTTTCTCTTCTGAGAAAAACATCCCATCCTTCCCACTGGGATCTTCAACTCTCTAGTAAGCCCCAGGACATACCTGGAGACATCTACAAATAAAAAAAAAAAAAAAAAGGGAAAAGGTTACAGGAAATGACAGTTGGGATTGAACTTTATATGCAATCAACTGAACAACATATATGTGCAAAAAACCACCAACTGTGGAAGTCAGCGTTGCGCAGGCAGGGGCGAGCTGGGAGCCAGTGCTGGGGGAAGCTGCGCGCTGCGCGGCTCTCCCCGCTGCAGTGCCACAATGCCTGCCTTCTATTAAACTCTCCTCCTGGTGGGGTGGGAATTCTTGTGTTCCTAAACCACTCATGGACAATTCATAAGCATAATGGAAATTAAATTCATTGACTAAAATATGCACTGTAAGTTAGGCAATTGTCTCTAGCATGTTCTCTGAAAGCTTTGTCCATTCAATTTCGAATGATTCCAAAGACAGATACATGGATATAACTTTTGATTTCCTCCGGCCCTCAGGACTCTAATGTCTGAGTACTTTACCATCTGTAGCATATTTATTCTCACAAGACCTCTGTGATGTAAAAAGGGACTATTAAATCCATCTTAAGGATGAGGAATGAGAGCCAGAACAACACTGGGATCAAATAGGTGATCTGGGCTTGAGCAGGGTATGAATCGAAGCCTTCCTGATCACAGACTAAAGCCTTAATTACCGCATGTTTCCCCACCCCCAGTATTGTCTTTGCTGGGAGCTATTTCAAGCTGGGGAATTCTGTAGAGTTGGCAAAAATTATATGAAAAAGATTTATTTCCTTTTTTACAGTCTAGAGGACATTTTCCCAGAATGGAAGATTGGAAGATGCTGGAAAATGAAATCTGAGATAAGGGGAATAGGTTTACGATCATACTGTGAAGGTAACTTCTGTGATATCAGTGAGATAGAAATTCAAGCGAGGCCTCAAGGAGGGAGGGGATGGAAGAATTTCCTTATAGCAGTGGGCAAAAAATCCACAGGAGTGATGCTTTTCACTTTTCAGATCATATAAAACTTAAGAGCACTACAGGGCTATTACCCAGAACTGTCAGCTCTCCTGTCACAGCTGCAGATAAGTTTTTCAACTTGATTTGTAACTCAGCCCTGCTGCCCCTTACTGTCTTCAGTTGTTCTCCTATGAGTGTCTAGCCCTGAAACGTACTTTTTATTTAGGTACTACCTCACATTACACATATCTAAACTGGTGTCTGTTGTTACTACCTTTCACTTTTGTTAATTTCCAGAAATTCTAGATTCTCTAGTTATATTAGGTTGCATTTTTACAGGCTGAATCACAGTGTAATACTTCCAACCCATATTTCTTACCTCTGAGCGTGTACTTGATTATTACTTCTGGCCTCCTTCATGTTTACTTCACTTCCCAAACCTAATTGCCATAGTTTTACTATCCCTTTCCATTGAATCAATATTGACATTCAATGAGACTAATCCCTATGACACTGTATGGATAATTCACCACCAGCTTAATTTACTGGCATTAACTGTTACCCTTCATTTATAACCCTTCAGGTAATAAATGCCCTGATCACATGCTTATTCATTTCCCATTTTCCAAGATTTCAAGAAGCAATGAACAAATTCCTCTCTCGTATCTGGCTAGATTTACTCCACGTACAGTATCATACAAATCACTGATGCTGATTTACATGCTGCAATAAGTATCAATGAACAGAGGATGCTATGATCCTTCTATCTCTCCCTAGCTATTCTCATATGACAATTTTTATTTTTCAATAATTCTTTGCAGCAAGAGCACGTGATCGGGCTGCAAAGTGTGTCACGCATCAAATGAGCCCACTGATGGGGACTGCTGTAGGCCCACAGCAAACAGACTTAATCTGTGAAGGAAAAAGTTTAAGTTCTTTTCAATGACTTTGCAGCTAGTAATGGCTGGGAGAACATAAACAGTGAGTTACCTTGGCTGGGGTGACTTACGGCAATTTAATTGTATTTTTGAATCAAGAGTGGTAAATCTATACTGTAAATGCTCATAGCTCACAGTTCTGTTGGTTCTGACATTCCCAGTGCCAACGTATGCATACGTATCGTGAACCACTGAGAGCAAATATAACATCAGTTTTGCCACTGCCAGCATTGTACTGCACTGAAAGACACCCCGACTCAGGTTCTGATGTGACAGGATTCTACCTGAACATATTCAAAATGCCTTTTTGAATTACACCAGATGGAAGAGTTACAATTGTCCACCACATTGGGAGAAAACATGAGCATTTTGAAGACAGCTTTTGGTGACTAAATGGCATTTTCTCCTTTAAGTAAATTTTGAAATAATCATGAAATAATAGATTTTTCTTTTCTTTTCTGCTGCTTAAGGTGCTATTTCTGAGAAAAGGTGAAATGAAGTCATAAGAACTTGTGGCAAATGAAATATTTATGGATACCCATATCCCCATTACTGATTCATGTATTTACAAGAAATCCTTTAAACACGTTGACCAAATGCAAATGCTAGTAATTAGATCCGGCCTCCCTAAATATTCCCATTATTGTTTCATATGAAGACATTTTTCTTAACTTCCCTTACTCAAAAAAGCTGTTATTCCTGGCATGGTATGGTTAGCCTATTCTTCTCCAGCAGTAACTGCATTTCAGTGGTGGGTGAAGAATGGTTTTTATATGTACAGTCTCTAAAACTCTTTGGGATCTGTCATGATGAAAGGTGCTCTGTGTACAACACTATTATTAACTTATTGTATTTCATCAGGTTATTCTATTTCACATCATGTCACTCTACTGAAAAAGCCTTGCCAAAACTAAAAGCCATGCAATGTCATCAATTGAGAAAACAGACTCCTTCAAGAGGCAATGTAGCACGCAGATAGCATGGAAGTCCCCAAGGGTTCAGGCTGGCATCGCTTTAGCATGTAGGGACATCCGCGGTTTCAGCGTGTGTTAGGTGTAAAACACTCTGTTTTGTAATGTACAGTGAGATGAAGGATAAGAACCGAATTAGATTGCGGAGAATGCTTAATATATCAACTTTTGAATTAATACCTCTTCAGACTACTGGAAATGATCTTTTATGTTTTATTAGTTTATGCAGATGGATGTAATTTGGCAAATTCTGAAACAGTTTGTTAAGCTTTTTAGCAGTCCTAATAAAAAACATCTGAGTATTCTTAAATGGAAAGCTTCTATTCAATTATTCATTACTTTAAGAGATAAAATAAAACCATTTGTTATTTCCATTTATGTTACTGGAAAGTCAGTGCCTATTACCTTTAATAATCCTCTTTTTTTCCCAGCTAGTTCTTTGTAGCGATATAAATTGTATCATTTAGTTTTTGTAAAATTTATGGAAGACTGTTGCAGCTAAAGAACAAACACAATGAAGATCGAGCTTAGGATCTGAATGATTTTTGATAAGACTTGTGACTGTGGCTCCTGAAATCAACCAACTCCTGGCTTCCTAGATGTATTCCAGAATAGCTCATTTTAAAGAAGGAAACTAAACCCAGAACCAGATCTAATGGACTTCCAAGTAAAAAAGAAATCACATCAACACTTTATTACTTGTTCTGCAAATCCTTACACAAACAAACAAGTACTACTGTGATTAATTTATTGTATTCCCGAGGACTCATAAATCTACAGGCATTCTGCGACTATATAATAACAAGTTTTGTTTTGAAGGTTGTAGCTAACATTCTAGCTAACAATCTTTCCTTTCCTTAAGGCTGAAGAGTGGATTTGTTCCAAGCCCTAAGCAAGAGGCAGTGCATTTTGCTGCACTGCCACCAGCAAAGACCAGGGCCGTGCTTACGATTTCAGGAACTGCCTTCTGCTTTGGCCACCGCGATGATGTGAGGAGGCAGTGATTACACCGGGTCTCTGCCCCTTAAAGGGTGTGTTCCATGGGCAGCCAGCCAGCACAGCGTGCTCTCCCGTCTTTGCTTCGCACTTCCACACTTCCATCCTATCACACGGCCCTAAATTACTATCCTTCTTTTAACTGGAAGGAAAAGAAAAACTGTCAGAGATGGACCGGATTCTCTGGTAAATCACGCTGTTCTGGGCACAGGGGAGTTAGAACCGAACAAAGGTGATTCTTCTCTTCACCTTCTTAATTCTGGCCTATGCCTGAAAGCAGTCTTTCCTTAGTCCAACTTAAAACAATCCAAAAATTGCTCAGAATTAGACTAGACTGAAATAACTCTTCATAGGCTGCTTTCTAGGGGAAGAACTAGCTAGCAAATGCATCATGGCCACAACCTCTGTAGCTGCAGACTCCCTGTCAGCAGCTCATCAGCTGCGTTGGAACAAAAGTGGTACCCGGGTTAAAGTTGTTAATGTTGCTGTATGCGAAGGGGCGGGCTGCACTCTCTTCACAGCTCTTCTTTAAATGCGTAATAATTCAGCGTTAACGTAGAAATAAAAACCTATGTTAAAGTAACATAGCGTAAGTTAAATTAAAAACTAAGGGTTCTGATTTCAGAAACAGAGGCAGCTATACCAGAATACTTTTACCACGCTTTTGTCAAAATCTCATAGGGTATTATTCTCAGCCCCCTGTGGCTGGAAGCACAATGGGTGGACTGAGCATTCGCTCTGCATATGCTGCTTGGCTTTAAGTCAGACTTCTTACACAGTATCTCAGTGGCATTTTCCCCAGGCCAATTCCCTTTGTTGTGTTTTTTGTTGTGGTGTTTTTTTTTTTTTTTACAGGAAAAAAATGTATGTCACTGAAGAACCACATGAGAAACAGTCTTAAAATTGTGACATATCCTTCATCTCAATGGAAATGCCCCCAGTGTTTCATCTTAATGAAAATATTGTAGGGCTGCATTGAAATGTAACTTCTTATAAGTAAATGCAAGCAAAACCAGAAAAAATATACTTGCTACCCTAGACTGAAGTATATTAAACTCCACTGCTCCGATGAAAGAGAAGAAGATCAGCAGATGTAAAGCAGTAAGGAAGAAGGTGCGGAGGCTTCAGCAGGAGGGAGAAGGGAGTGCTGGGCAGAAGATGCTGAACAGCCACCTGCCCCAATGCCGTGAATGGAGGGAATAAAGGTGGTTTTAAGACATCTGCCCGTTCAAGACCAGTAAAAGAAGAATCATGCGTGACACACTTTATTTTCCAAAACGTTGTGTTAAGCTAATCCACCACAAGCTTTTGCAAATTGCACTGACTGGGATCATTTTTGGTAAAAATTTGGGTTCTACTACTTTGCAGAACTGCCGTAAAGAATTAACAATTATTTTACCTTTAAATCAAATAAATCTGCTAATAACTGACACTTAATAAATATAACTGACAAGCAAACACAGTGTATAATGGTAATAATAAAATCAGTAAATTTGATATATTCATATTTATAGAGCCTCTTTCAGACCTTAAATGTGCTCTTGGCTTAAGGCTTGATTACTCCATGCTACTTCTTACAAAGTTTTAATCTTCCATTAATGGTCAGAAGTTTATTTTTTGTTTATGACAATTACATGGGTTTTATGGGTCAAGCAAGAGGCCTTAGGAAAAATGCTGGAATGGAAGGGAGGGGGAAGTGCTTTGAAAGTTGATGAAGAATTAATTCAGAACTCAGTTCTTCCAGGCTTTTAATGATGTTTTCTTTCTGGAAAGAGTTATTTAATTCATGTGACCTCTACGGCATTAAGGAAAATGCTTTGATTTTTTTCTTTTACTATGCTTTCTGTTTTATCTTTTTTATCTGTTATATTTAGAGGTCTTTGTTACTTATCAGATGTGATGTTTAAACTCTGCTGTAATTATCAACTTTTTTTCTTTCTCACATTTAGTTTATTAATGCTGTTACTCACATCAGATTGTTTAAATATTTTGAGAACTCTTCAGGGATTGATGGAGCACAACTAATATCAACTGTTGATATTCTCTTTTCTTTTTCCCGTGCTCTCAAGATCTTATCTTTAATCCAGATTAAAGGGATGGGAGAAGGAGAGGAATTCAAGTCATTTGGACCAGGATTTAAAATGTAAATGTCTTCAAAGTTGTGCTCAGCTGTTTTGGTTTAGCCTTCTGCAGTGACAGGGACCATCTGAGGACTTTGGATTTGGATCCAGGTTTCGATTCCTTGCAAATGAGCCTTACACACAGAGGCAAAGATAAACACACAAACGTACACACAAATGTTCAGGCTGGACTGGGCCCACCTCTAGTTGCATATTTATCAAATTAATCTGGTATCACAAAAAGGTTAGTAGTGGAATAATCATAGACAAAAATAGATGGTCAGAGACAAACTAGGAAACCTCTAAGACAAAAACCTAAACATTACTGCTAGATCCTGTTCCCTCTTCTATTAGCCAGCCTGGCACATAAAGCCAGGATATTAATTTCACAGCATTTTATGGATGAAGCAAAACGTCTTCTAGAAAATACTGAATTTAAAATGGTAAAAGATGCTGTCTATCTCTAATGAGACACATGAGGGCCCCAATTGTGAGCTCAACAGTTAAAAGGAGTGGACCATATCCACCGCACTTATTCAGGCACACAAGCTTCAGTGGGACAGAAAGAGTCCCAAACCACTGCAGGACTTGCTTTGCAGCAGACTGAAGTCCTTTCCTAGAAAAAATGTGGGAAACACCTGATAAAGCTGACAGAAGCTAGAGGAAACTCTCTTTGGCAGCAGAGGTGTGGGAGGCTAGCGAGATGCACCTGGTATTGACTAGCGGACAATTATTAAATATTGACAAAATGACAGCTAAGTACGTGATCTGGAAATACTTAGCCAAGAGAGGAAAAAGAAATTCCTACAGAATCTGAGGCACACCAGCTGTAATTCCCCTTTCCTCTTTAGTCAGCTTTGCATTTCTTCCTTCTTTTTAGGTTCTTCCTATTTCACCTTTTCTGTACTTCTAAACTAGTTTATCACTCACTGGTTGGGGGTGGTGGGATCAAATCCAAACCAGGATCTGAATCCCATGGAACATTTCTGAGCTACTGCTGGACTCCATTCTGTAACAGGGTGGAGGGACTGGAGCACAGGGGGATGCGCAGAGCAGTTGTCTGCACCGAGGCAGACCTCACACAGCTCCGGCCCCCACCAGAAGTTAGGGGTTCTACATTCCTCCCAAAAGCCCAGATGTATATTCTCCCAACCCAAGACTTTCTACAAACCCCTCAACTTCCTCTCTTCATCTTCCTGTCTTTCACCTCCTCAGCTCAGCACCTCATTCTCTCTCCCCTCTGCCCACTGCTGTTCTGCCTCCCAAACCCCCTCCATGCCTCTGCTCTCATCCTCTCTGGTCTGTGGCACCTGCTTGTGGGCAGCCTTGGACCTTGGGACATGCCAGGTAGCTTGCTGTTGCCAACCCCTCTATAAAAGAGGAATAAATTATTGTGGGGTAGGAGCCCGCACATTGCTAGTAGGGACAGTGCCACTGGCGTACGATAATTGATGGACAGAAGAAAGGTTAAACAGGCCAGGTCTGTGGGGCTGCTAGGAAAATGAGGTTGTTGCCTGGACTGTCTGGGATTAGGGCTGGCCTTGTTAGCATTTGTACTCTGGCTGGTTTCATCTCACCTAACCCCAGGCAGCCGGCCAGGTACCTCAATCAGGAATGTATTCATCGTCACCTCCCTCCTGAAAGAGAAGAAAAAATCTTTCCAGAGTGTTATTCAGCTCACCTCTAACACCCCCCCCCCCCCCCCTTGAAAATGTCTCTCTCTTAACAGACTATTAAGCTAGCCTAGGGCAAATATGCTCCTAATTTAAGTCCATCAGTTAAACTGGGTGAAACAGACCTTTGCATTCAGCTCATGCCCCACAAACCTTAACTTTACACGCATAAAACTGAGGAAGAATGAGAGGAAAAAGTGTAGACCTGCAGGCAAGAAAGTGATGCAGCTGAATCCTGTGTGACACTTTTATTCAGCCAGTAGCACAGCGCATGTTGTTGCATGAGCTGGCACCACGCATCTCATAGAATCATAGAACGGTGTTTTTATGGATGAAGGATTTGCATGTTGGGACATATGGTAACCAGAGAAGCCACAGCACGGCTCAGCGCTACAGGCAAAAAACGTGCCGGTCTTTGTTTCTTACATCCCCAGAGACTCAGCCAGCAAGAAAGAAATGTTGAGAGGTCTGAAAGAAACCCAGAAAAATGGCTCAAATAGTAGAACCAGGTCTCCTGCTCTCTGAGGAAGATAGACAAACACTGATATTTTCTGCAACTGAACACTTTGCAGCATAATGGGCTGAGAAAAAATCTGGGTAGGAAGCGCCCTGAATGTTGGGCTAGTTCCAGCTGTGGATCAGCGTTTTGTGGTCCAAACCCAATACCTGGACAGAAAGCAAAAATCTAGACTGTGCCTCAGCTGAAGAAAAACATGAACTTGCTGGATTTTTTTCTGTCTCAGGGCTGATTGCAAACATTTAATACCTCTGACCATGTGAAACTGCAGTCAGAACAGCGAGCACACAGATGTATTTTGGCATCCAGGCTATTAAGAAACAATGACCTGGTTTTGATCTCAAGAATATACAGATCAGTGTTAACCCCATTCAAGAAAATGGTGTTAGACAGCTATAAAGGTAGTTTTTCTGAAAAGAAATTCACCTTCTATTATTGGTGACCAAGATTATTCACCTTCTATTATTTGCGAACAGGATTATTCAGTTTTTACCTAATTTCCTAAGAGAAGTGTCCCACTTTTTAAATACCCATTTAATTTGTACAAATCCTCTGTCTCTCTCATTTTCTCCTTCACAGTCAGTTACTTTATTTTACTGATTAATAAGGTCCCATTTATGGGATGACAAGTTCAAGTTTGAGAAGTGAAGTGCAAGAGTTGAAGAAATCAGCACATTCTGTGGAAGTCCTCAAAATAACAGACTCACAGAAGAATCGACACTGGAAGGAAGCTCAGGACATTGTCCAGTCTGAGCACCTGCTCAGAGCAGAACTACTTTCAATGTCAGGTCAGGCTGCTCAGTGCCTTGCTCAGTTGAGTTTTGAATGGAGACTCCATATCCCTTCTGGGCCACCTGTTCCAGTGCTTGCCTAATCCCATTGTGAAAATATTTTCCGTAGCATCTTCAAGCCGTAATTCACAGAATCACAGAATGACAGAATGGTCAGGGTTGGAAGGGACCTCTGGAGATCATCTAGTCCAACCCCCCTGCCAGAGCAGGGTCACCTACAGCAGTTGCACAGGATGGTGTCCAGGCGGGTTTTGAATGTCTCCAGAGTGGGAGACTCCACCACCTCTCTGGGCAGCCTGTGCCAGTGCTCTGCCACCTGCAAAGGAAAGAAGTTCCTCCTCATGTTAAGATGGAACTTCCTATGTTCAAGTTTGTGCCCGTTACCTCTTGTCCTATCACTGGGCACCACTGAAAAAAGACTGTTCCCATCCCCCTGGCACCCTCCCTTTAAGTATTTATAAACATTACTAAGATCCCCCCTCAGTCTTCTTTTCTCTAGACTAAAAAACCCCAAGTCCCTCAGCTTTTCCTCATAGGAGAGATGTTCTAATCCCCTAATCATCTTTGTAGCCCTTTGCTGGACCTTCTCCAGCAGTTCCCCATCTTTCTTGAACTGGGGAGCCCAGAACTGGACACTACTCCAAATGCGGCCTCACCAGGGCAGAGCAGAGGGGAAGGATGACCTCCCTCGACCTGCTGGCCACACTCTTCTTCATGCACCCCAGCATGCCATTGGCCTTCTTGGCCACCAGGTCACATTGATGGCTCATGGTCATCCTGTTGTCCACCAGGACTCCCAGGTCCCTTTCCACAGAGCTGCTCTCCAGGAGGTCAGACCCCAACCTGTACTGATGCATGGGGTTATTCCTTCCCAGATGCAGTACCCTACACTTGCCCTTGTTGAATTTCATAAGGTTTCTCTCTGCCCAACTGCCCAGCCTGTCCAGGTCACGCTCTATGGCAGTACAGGCTTCTGCCGTGTCAGCCACTCCTCCCAGTTTTGTGTCATCTGCAAGCTTGCTGATGGTACACTCCATCCCTTCATCCTTGTTATTGATAAATATAGTGAACAGGATTGGACCCAGTACAGACCCCTGAGGGGCACTACTCGTTACTGACCTCCAACTAGACTCTGTGCCACTAACCACAACCCTCTGAGTTTTATCTGGCAGCCACTGTTCAATCCACCCCACTGCCCATTCATCTAAGCCACACTTCCTGAGCTTGCCTATGAGGATGATGTGGGAGGCAGTGTCGAAAGCCTTGCCGAAGTCAAAGTAGACAACATCCACTGCCCTCTCCTCATCCACCCATCCAGTCACACCATCGTAGAAGGCTATCAGGTTAGTCAGACATGAGTTCCCCTTGGTGAATCTGTGTTGACTGCTTCTGATAACCTTCTTCTAGGTGCTTTGAGATGACGCCCAGAACAAGTTGTTCCATCATCTTTCCAGGGATGGAGGTGAAGCTGATCAGCCTGTAGTTTCCCAGGTCACCCTTCCTGCCCTTTTTGAAGACTGGAGTGACATTGGCTTTCCTCCAGTCCTCAGGCACCTCACCTGCTCTCCAGGACCTTTCAAAGATGATGGAGAGTGGCCCAGCAATGACTACCCCCAGCTCCCTCAACACTCGAGGGTGCATCCCATCGGGCCCAATGGACTTGTGGATATCCAGTTTATCTAACTGATCTGTGGTCCTCATCAACCAAGGGAAAGTCTTGCTTCCTCCAGACTTTCTCTGTTACCTGCAAACTCTGGGTCTCCCGAGGACTGGCCCAAGCAGTAAGATAGAAGCAAAGAAGGCATTCAGCAATTCCGCCTTCTCTGCATCATCTGTCACCACAGCACCTGTCCCGTTCAACAGTGGGCCCACATTTTCCCTAGTTTTCCTTTTCTCCTATATACTTAAAGAAACCCATCCTATTGGCCTTGACATCCCTTGCCAGGTTCAATTCCAGGGCTGCCTTGGCTTTCCTTGTTTCCTCCCTGCATACCCTGACAACATTCTTATACTCTTCCCAAGCAGTCAGCCTCTTCTTCCACCTATTGTAAATTACCTTCTTCCACCTGAGCTTGTTCAGAAGGTCCCTACTCAGCCATGCAGGTCTCCTTCTTCCCTTGCCTGATTTCTTGCTCTTCGGGATGCACTGATCCCAAGCTTGGGGGAAGTGATGCTTAAATAGCAGCCCCCTTACCCTCTAGAGCTTTCTCCCATGGGATTTGTCCAAGCAATTCCTTGAAGCGATCAAAGTTAGTTATTCCCACAGTAACAGCAGGTGCTCAGTTATCTTAAACCAATTCAGAGGTCCAGTGCTTGCTCCCCAAATTAAAAAAATAAATAAATAAAAAAAATCAAGTCTTGCCTAAGCCTTTCCTGGAAGAGATGAAAAAAAGTATATTTTTTTTTCTGGAAGCTTTAAAACTGCCCATTACAGAATTATTATTCTTCCTTTTAACCCCTTGAGAAAGTTGTTCTTGTAAGAGCAGCCTCTTCAGAAACTGGTATAGCTGGAAACCCTAGAGATACAAGAGCAAAATTAAAATAAAAGGGGCAGATAACAGCTACCAAGATTTCTTTTTTCTTTGCATAAATCTGTTGCAGAGTAACTTACAGTTTTGTGTTTTACACTCAGCATTGTGTATTGGAATTAGGACAACAAACATCAAAAGAGACGTCATTGCCTTCCATGGTGTGTTGAAATTCTGGGACTATTTACTCAAAACAACTACACTCCTGGCAGTTCATTCTGTTTCAAGGCTGACAGCGTTTCAGCGTCCCAAAAACAGCAAGGAAAATAAACGATCATTTTAACGGGCCCTGGCTGCAGAGCCCTGTGATGAGACCACTTCATTGTCAGGGTCAGTTTAAATCAATTTTGCCATTGATCCCTGTTTCCAGAGACTGTTTACAGCAACTATCCTGTTCTTTCCCCATGACTAAGTGTAACACTGATGTAATGGCCCATACTGTTGTTACATGTAACAGTTAAAGGCAAGTGGTATGAGAATTAACCAGTTGCAAATTTTACCCAGTAAAGGTACTGAACTTGAAATAGTTACAAAATTTATAATATGCACAATTGCGTATTATCAGTACCTACTATTTTCCTGTCACATACTCTGCAAATTTCTCCGTCCGACCAGAGGGATTCTAGTCCCCTGGGACTGCTCAGTGAAATGAAACTGGGCAGCGCCATGGACATCCCCTGCTCCAGGGAAGGCTGGTGAACTCCCAGCACATCAATGACCGAGGTGTGCAAGTTCTGGGAGAGTTTTGCAACACGTCAATGACAAGCACACATCAGTGAATATCTGTCAAGTTTTCTCACTTACAGACATGGTGTTATACTTGCGTTTCTTCTGCAGAAATACATAAGCTTTACTTAATATTGTGGCCAAAGGCATGTGAGTGATTTGTTTTTCCTTAGAACACGTCCCAGTATCACACCCTCCATGAATGCTAACAGGCTCTGTCTCTTGGAATTTTTGTGCTCTCATGCCCTCTTTCCAGCTTGATATGTTTTTAAGATGTAAGATTATGGTGATCTAGTCCACTTTAGTCTGCATGGCAATGAAATTATATAAACTGGTCTTAAAAAGGATACTTACTAGCACCATTTTATGTATTTTAATAATATTTAAAGTTTCCTCTTAGGGTAGCAATACTGTGAAAACTCTCATACAATGGGAAATAGTTTACAAGATTGTTACTCTGAAGTACTTCAGTTCCTACAGAATGAGGATATCTGTTCTTGATAATTTACATTATTTTTCCCCTTTATATTCTAATAGTTAAAGCAGAGATACCTTCCTCCACATTTACTAAACTGTAGCAATGTCTCTGAAGGCCCACTAGTCTGACTTAAACAGTAAAATGCCTTTGACAGTGGTCAAGACAGAACTGAAGAAGTTCCAAGATGAGTATGTAGAAACAGTGGTAAAGCAAAGTCTTTTGAAAGAAAGATATTCTGCTTTTTCATCCCAGGTTCTACTTTTTGAAAGTGTTGCTCTGTCTCATTCATGTGCTGGTAATACGCGGCACATCTGTATACAGTCCTTTCAAATATTGCTCTTTGAATGTAAGGATATGAATTTTCTTTCAGAACTGCCAAAAGCAATGTGCTGTAATTTGCCCTACCCTCCTGAGGAGACCAAAGAGAAGAAGGATCCATAGTTGGAAGAGGCAAAAAGACAAATCTCTGTTCAGTAACATATAAAGGCAATGCCAAGGCGAAAAGTCTTCACAGCTTGCACGTATAGCTAAAGTGGTGCTGCAATTTGCACCAAGCATTACATTTTCTTTGTCTCTGCTAGGTCAAAGAGAATTGTGAAAAGCTAAAAAAGGTACACATGAGGTATAAGTGATATTGAGAATGGTCAGTAATTGAAGTTAATTCTGTCCCTGTTACCTTCAGTTTCACGATCTCTGAGGTCTCAAGAGCCCACAAACCAGGATTGCCACATACCACGAGAGTAAAACATGGATAAGACAGTAGAAGTGACTCCCAAACCACAGTTCCTCACATACACTATGTCCCTTGTCATACATAAGGTGGATTGTAAAACTAACTCCTTTAACTAACAACTTCTGTTAACTTCATATTGCTGCAGAGAAAAAGCATCACTACAGTGAGCAACAACTTTTTGAAAAAGAAATCACAAACAGCTCCATTGTCTCTCTGTTCACATCCAAGGGAAAGATCCAAAGAAAAAGTTCAGATCTACTATAGGCTTGTAAGCTACAGGCTCCCATTAACCATATCAATTATGTGTGGATGAGTGCATACATCATTCAATCTTAGTAATAAAGAGGCTAAAACTGGACATGGCCAGTTTTAAATTGGACTGATGCTGGAGCTATGTGAAAATGCGATGGGAGCTCAGAAAGAGGGTCTAAAAAGAGACATTTTCCCTCAGTCCTGAGAGGCATTCCCAAGATGCTTTTACCAAAGGATAAGTAGCGACAGAAGCACTGAAGAAAAGAATGATTACCTTGGGGTCACTGGAGGAGGCTGTGTAGCATTTGAGCCCCTATTAGGGTTGTTATAGATCGCATTCATTTCCCAGGTCTGAGATCTGAGTACCGAGCCCAAAGGAAATTCCATATCAATTTCTCCTTTGGAGAGTTTACTTTTACAGGGAAAGCTTTATTCCAGATTAGTTGAGTAATCCATAGGCACTCACTTAATGGCTAGAGGTTACTTGATATTCTAGAGATTTTTCCTCGTAATTTCAAATATCGCTTCTTTAGTTCAAGTAATCACTTCTGAGTTTTTAATTTGACAAACTAATCATGGGGTCTAGACTTATTCTCAAAATATAGGAAAAGTTTTACATCCTAGTAACCACCCCTAGGTCTGCCCACAATCACAGCCTGTGTCTGGGGGTACCAGCACCTTGCCCCAGCTGTATAGGTCAGCTGATGATATGCATAGACAGCAGATGACATGCGCTCAACTTCATTAACTTGCACCTTCCTTTCTCTGACAACAGCATGCCCATCTCTATGCACAAATTTTTAAACTGTTTCTTTTCTGAATTTAATATGGAGATAACAGTTACATTCTGGTATTGGACACCTGAAGTTCTTCTGAAATCTAGGCGTACTTTTCTGTTCTTAAATTTATGAATGACTAACAAAAGACGTTATCAGCGTGAGTTTCTACTTACATATCAATGTTACATTGGCAACCCTTAGCTAGTAGACCCACGAGCAGTTTATTTTGGCATAAACCCCACACTGCTGCTGAAATAAATGATCCCACCTTCCCGCTGCTTGTTCCCACCCGTACCTTCTCTCCTGAGCTGGCATCAGTGTCTGTGCAGCTGCATGGTGAAACGATACAGTTTCTTTGCAAAGTTTTTTTTGGCTGGGGCTAGAGGGCTTTCCGCAGTTACCACATTTGATGGTGAGGCTGGCTACGCTAGCTGGAATTGCTCACAGAATTAGAAATGCAACACGTGTACGTACTACTGCAACAAATGCTTTTCTTAGCCTTTTAATACACGGCCAGTAATCATTAGCATCAGGTTGACTGGGGTGTATCTGCTCGTTATCAGAAAAGAGGTAATCATTATCTGGTTATCTGCAATACTTTAAGGGTATTATGAATTTTGACAAGACTCGTAAGTGCAAATTCTTCAAAAGACACTGTAAATGTACTCATTGCAGAAAGCACATAAAGCTGTGTGAAACTCAAGCTTGCAGATACCACACCGCATGTATTAAGCAGACATGGCATGCTTCAAACCTTCCAGCTATTTTTAATTCTCACTGTTTAGCTATATAGGCTTAAGAGGAATCGACAAAGACTATTCTTAGGATTAGCTACAAATTCTGGCCAGCCAAGAAAACTTGAATTTCAGTAGTGGTTTTACCCCTGAGTCTAAAATGGAAAGGCAAAGAGACGTTCCTTTATTTTAATCACTATTTACTTTCCATTTGTATCAGTCCTGCAGAATTTGATTGAGGGGTATGAGCTGTCTAAAAAATACCCAGGTTTGCAATTCCCAGAGCCCTATAAAGTTGCTGTACATCAGTACAAAGCGCCCTTCTCTCAAGGTGCTACAGGCAGTACCTTTACCACACTCTTGAAGCATTCTGCGGTGTATCTAGACGCATTGCAAAGGGGCAGGGGGGAAAGGGTTGCTGCCGTTTCTCCTTCAGAGCAAACACCAGCCAGGAGCAAGTATGTCCAGGTCCTGCTGCTGCCTGGAAAAGGAGGTTGCAGTCCCCCGGCTGTGGGTATATACATTTACTGAATAAAATTGTATAAGTATTTATTAAACATAAAAATTTGAGGAGGCCAGTAGAAGCCCAGACTGAGAAAGAGCAGACCAGAGGACAGCCTTCAGGCTGAAATGTGCTGGGGAAAAACAACTGGGACGTGCCCTAAACTAAAATAAAAATGTAACACCACAATTCTACTCAAATATCATTTACACTAGCAAATGTTTGGCTTCAGCAGGCAGTTGGAAAAAAACTGCCATAACTGCAGTTTGCCCTAATATCTTTACCAATCATACCACCACTTGATCTCCATGGTGGAGATATCTGGTAAATCATCCAAGTTAATCCATGGAAAACATGTTAGTGCTTCTGCTTGTGGGAGGATTATTCTTTTAATAAACGAATTGTTGGATTTTTTTCTGTTAATTTTCATTTTAATTATCAAATAGCATTATTCCAAATACAGCACTGGAAAAGCAGGAGCCTTTTAGGCTTATGGCTTCTATCACACAATTTTCATATTGTTAACACATTTGGATTCAGTTTGTGAAATGGTCCATTTGAACCAATTTACTCCATTTGTGAACTGAAATGCTAAGGAAGAGAAACTAAGTATACAGGAAGATCCATGGTCTCACTGAAAGTCTTTTAGCAAGACAGAGTTGCAGAGGAAAACACCACACATGACCTCTGTAATTACAACTTCTCAGTTTTTATCCAGAGTCATCACAGAGTCGTACAAGGACTCTTGTTGAGTGTTCAAAACCTGCATTCTTTGTTTGCATATGCATGACTATGCATCTGGATTGCTCGTCTACATCACTGCTTTCTCCTGTGCCAACCTTGGTGGCATTATTTTGGTGTCATTTGTAGTATCTGGGTCTCCAGATGATAAATATGAGAAAGGTTTCAACTATTAAAACTTTCTTATTTAGAGTTATAAGTCATTATTTGGACATGGGCTGCAAATGCACACCACCACCTACAACTTGATGGGCCTCTTTCAGTTAACTTTAGCTGTTTAAAAGTTAGGTGTCTCATCTAGTCACAGATGATCCCTCTATAGTCAGTGAAGCTCCGCAGTTGCCTCTAGACAGCGGATACCTTAGCCAGGGTAAGTATCAAAACTAGGCAGGTGTGAAAGACCTGAACTGGCTTCTGAAGATGCCTAAACTCTTTCAGTAACTATAGGAGAAGCCTAGGCAACAAATTAAGCCTGGTTGAATAACCCTTGGGCAGCTAAAATTAAGTCAAATGACACCCATAATTTCTGACAGACCTGAGCTCAAAAGCTTCCCACAGAAATCCCTGCTACTCTAGCCAGCATTCCCACCCCTCTGCGCTACAGCTTGCTTATAGCCTTTCATTTTCCATCCTTATCTTAGTTCTTGTAGTACCTGCGATGCCTTCGAAAACTCCTCTGAGTTGTCAGTACCACTTAGACTCAAGAGGCTGTGACTCACACGCACCAAATGGATCCTGGCACGCAGTCACCAGCTTCACAATTCCCCTCAGGTATGAACACTCCTATCGTGCTTAGGGCACCGATCCTCTGAGGGTTTTACTCAGCAACAAAGCTACATTTTCTGGATTATTTCTGTGGTTTCAGCGTGCACACTGAAGTCTCAGGTTCCCTTTTATGCATCTTTAGCTTTGTCATCTTCTCTCAGGACACGGACATTTTCTTTTCTCCTATATTATTCGCTATCTTGAGCTAAATTGAGGTCTGACCTATGCTAAAGTAAGTTATCCACAATCTTTAGCAATCTTCCAGTCTCTTCAAGGCATCAGGCTTTTCAGTTTATGAATATATATTCACCTATTCTGGCCTTCTACATAGCTGAACAAGTACTTTATGGATCAACCAGAACATCTTTTATTGTAACACTGGTAACACTTACTGGCTCTGCTGATGACTTCCCCTTAAAAGTACTTTGGAAAAAAAGCAATGCAAGAAGACAACTAAACAACTCTTACTCCCCTCCTCCCTTCCCCGACATACAATTATCACTGAGATACCAGAGATACATGCTGGGGCCTATAACAAACAAGCATCCATTAATCACCTCTTGCATTTCTCTCAGTAATATCTGAAGAAAGGAAATAATCACTTAACGTAGTGCTGGTGCCAAAACAATATCCCAAAATACAGGTCCATATACATAAATACCTTTAACATTTTCTGGCGTGCCTCTAATTTATATTTAGTGGACAGGAAACACCTGCATGGAGAGCTTTCCTTTTTCAGTGCATAGGTGATGCAGGGAAAGATCTAATAGACATTAACTTCTTCTTCTTTCCCAAAAATTGTCACTTGAGGAATTTGGTCCTAGAGTACTTTTGTAAATTTTACAAGACTAAATTACTGTGCTAAAGGGAGGATATTGTCCTTCCAAATTACCATTTTTTTCTTAGAAAAAAATAATGTAAAGATTCTTTAAAGTCACTATTTTCCACGAGGATTTCCAGTAGATTCACATCTTCACAATTTTTTAATGTCTGCTCCAATGCTCAGATTTGTTCTCATGTTATGAAACATGCTTCTTTTTATGTATCTGCATTGCAATAAAGACTGAGTCCCAAATAAGTTCTCAGCTCAACACCTTTTCTGAATTTTCCAACTTTGTGGCTTTCTGCTGAGAAAAAAATTTCCTAGGCTTTCCCCACTCCAGAGGACTGTACTATACCATGATATCTCTAAACTTTAAATAATGGTATTTTGTTTCTCTGTTGCCAGGAGAGTGTATTCACTAAGACCAAGACCGGCCCCAAGAGGCCAGTTTCTCCAGACCACCCCAACAGTCGGTGGAGAAAGAGGCTTTGGCCAGGGGCAAGCAAGAGAAGTTGTTAATTTGGTTCTTCTGAATCACTCTTTGGAAAAGCCTATGGGCTTCTGCTGCTTATAGTCTGGGGAGATTAGTCTCACTAGGCTAAAACAGCTTTTGAGAACACCCTCCGAAGCGTTTTGGAACTTCGTGACAAGTTTCTCTTCCTTCAAAATGCTGTCCAGTTGACTTCAAAGAAAAATATCCTTTACATCACTTCATGTCGTGTGCAGTCACCTCTGTCAAATAACCCCACAGTCTGTTTGGTGTAACCTTCCCTATTTAGCTAATATATTGTTACAGCCTCCGTACAGCGTGCAGGCTGCTGGCCCCTGAAGGAAGCCTCAAACCTTTGCAGTTTCTATGGCCTGGCACTTTGGGAGCCAGGAGAGGAAATGCGATCATTCCTGTACTCTGTTTACATTGGTCAACTTTCTTGGAGTTCAGCGGGGAAAGGAAGCGGACAATCTTGGTCCTGAATCCTCAGCCTAACCAAGAATAGAACACCAATTACTCTTTGCTTTTTAAAAAAGATTGTATAATTTCTACAGTTGGAATGGGTGTTGACTGCATGTTTTCGTGGATTTAATAAAAATGAGGCTAAAACCTTGGGATTGTTGTTCTCCTTTCAAAGCTAAGAAATAATAAACTTTACCAATTTTAATGGCAGTTCACTTACACTCCATTATACAGCCAGGTTAAAAAAGAATTTTAATTTCATTTCTTTTAAAAACTTAACATCCCCACATCTCTACGTGATTAAAGTTTAACTCAAGATTTCTGTTGAATGTAGAGTTTAGAGAAAGTAAAAGTATTGCTGCCCTAAGAACCAAAAAAGAATAAAACAAAATTTGGGAACCGCAACATTTAGCTGTTCAATCTTTACTCTGGCTCTGTAAGTATAAGGATGGAGTGACCATTGATTGACAAGTTCATTTCAGAAACAGATTACACATTGGTCTGAGAATAAGATGTCAGCTGGTGCCCTCATGTGGATATGTGTGCTGTTATATATAACAGAAAACGAACTTAGTCAAAACTGAGCCACAGAAACTTTAGCATCTCGGTTTTGCATACATAATTTGGACAGTTTGTTTAAGACAGTTTGCTTTCGTAATTTGTTCGCAGTGTGGGCAATCCTGTATTACTTAGTTGTTAGCAGAATCTCCTAGTTCGATGCCAGGATATAGCATGACTCTTAATGTGAATTTGAAGGACAAAACTGAATTACTTCTTACCTGCACAGTCAAAAAAACTATTGATTCATATTAAAAAGTGAAAGTTATAAAGTGATTTGCTTTCAGTACTAATCACACCACTTTTTTCCAGGGTTTGGAAAAAATTCAACAGAACATAACCTTTTCTAAAAAAATGCCTTTCTTATTTACAAAGAAAGCATTCCAGTTGTCAGCCAACAGAGAGGAGAGCTGAATATGCACAGGGCATATAGCCTGGTGGAAATAATTCCAGTTTGATCAATCTCAGTGGAAGATGTTATCAGTAAAGATCTAGCCATGTTTTTCCGGAAATGCGTGAAACAGGTGAGTGAAAAGCATACAGCACTTCCAATAAGAATACCAATTCAGTTTTATATATTGACTGTGTGACGGTGAACATCTGCAAACTGTCAGCAAGGGCCCTACGTAGATTGCAAGGAAGTGCAGGAACACAGCATGATGCAATCTGTGGCCAACCTCCTGGCTAGGGTCAGCGCAGATCTACTGCTAGTGTGTCTTGTGCCATTGTCTCTTTGGAGTGTTCATAAAAGCATACGCATTTTTTACTCTATTACTCAAAAATGCTAAACTTTAAGTGTAGAATTAATCAGGATGTTTAAATACAAGGTCAGCATTCTACAGAATCCGCTATATAATCTTCACATCTTAAGCGTAAGGAAAAGATTGAGGGCCAACCAACTAGAATACTTTAACAGATAGCAAAAGAATGAACCACGCGATACAATCAGAATCTAAACCTCAGATAAGACTGCCATTTGCAGAATATCCTATCACAATTGTGCTGTGTGTGCCCCCAGGGGCAGGTAAAGACACGGATTTGAAATGCTGTAAAAACTTCAGCAAAACTTCCATTTTCAAGCTAAGCAAAGCAGCTACAATGATTATAAAGAACTGATAGGTAGGATAGCTGCAATCTGTAATCTGATATGACAAGTGTCTACCTCAAAACCCAAATTCTAACTGGTGGCTAAAGAGGTTGGTTTTATTTTCATCAGACACCCACAGATGAGAGTAAATCCTGCGAAATTCCAATGGCTTCAGCAAATCCATATTTTGAAATGTTTACCTTGTGCAATGTTTTCAAATTGTTACACATTATGATAATTAGAGGGCCAATAATTTAATCTGGGAAAATAAACTAACACTGCATTATTTATCTGCAGGCATTTCAAGTCTCCCTGGGCTAGGTGCTTTACAAAAGAAAGACAGAAAAGCATACGAGCCAAGCAAAATACTAGATACAAGAGAGAAATTTTATCTTTGTAAATGTAGTATGAGAGCCATGACTTGTAGGTTTGATAGCACAAATTCAGGGGTTTTGCAGGAAGCAATGATTTTTTTGCATTACAACTTTTTTTTTTCCCATAATGACAGAAAACACATTTGATATTTTAAATGTTTAGATTACCCAGATCAAATATTATCCAGGTAGTTCAGTACCAGGCACTTTAAAATACGAGGTTCTATGGGATAAAACTTGTGCTTTGCCTTGGCATCAAAGATGGCAGAAACAGGTTTTACCGTAGCATCATCACTAAATTCCCTAATGCCCTTTCTCATCATTCTTCAGAGCATGTGTTATACTGCTTAATGATCATGCAAAATTCCATAGCTAGCTTTATGTGAATGATGCTGGTGTGCACGCTGGTTTAATACACCCTTTAGCTATCCTTTGGGCAAAAGGACAGCATGAAAATGAGAGGTCATCTCTTTAGGAATACTGTAGCCATCAACAGAAAAGGAAAATACTTTATACAAAACCTGAAAATTTATGGATTTTTTCAAATCTCATTTAAGAAGTTACATATTTCACTTACTGCTGTTGCTCAATGAAAATAAAAAGGAATTCTTGTAGAAAAGACTTGCCCATAAATGAGGCAGTTGAACAGAAAGAGTTGTGTTCCTATGAATTATAGTTCCAGACTGCTCATACTCTGCCTTAAAGCTGTGTATTCTTTCTCTGTACTTGTGCAATGCATTTATATTGGAAGGCCCTCTTAAAACTGGGTGATCTATTGGTTTAGGGAGCTAAAGATTAATTCCAGATGTGGTCATGCTCTTCTAGCCCTTCAAAAAGTAACTACTGCACCATCTGTTTTGTAATAGACAATTTCAAAGAGTGTCAAGGGGAATGTTAAAGACTTTGGTCAAAGGGCCACATATACCTCACACACAGGAATCTTAGAGGTCATAGTGCCTCAGACAGACCCATATTTTCACTTTTTCTCCCCATTCTTCCACCATAGAAATTCAAGGAACAGCTCTCCTTCCTCCCAAAATAGGAAGGAAATGTTTTCCAGATTATTACCAGCGTTGACATGTATGAGGCCAAATTCAGACCTGAACTCAGTGGAATGACCGGAATTTGTGGTGACATAGCTCTTATACCTGCCCCACTTTTGTATCCTTGTAGATTATTCCAAACAGCTTTGGGTTTTTTTGGTTGGGTTTTTTTTTTTGTTTTTTTTTTTTTTTTTAAATTAACCCAGTAGCAGGAGGTTAATGCTAAACTGACTTCAGATCTGGCTAGTTGCCCAAGGCAAATGAAGGGTGCAACAGGTAATGAAGGGTTGTTCCAGATCATGATCATTTTCATTTTTCCTTGTTATTTCAGAAAGTTTGAAGTAAAGGAATTGTGTCTGTTCTTCTAAATGATGCTATGCATCAATATCTACATCTCAGGCGTATAAAAAAGATGCACTCGGGTCTAGCAGACACATAACTTAAGATCTTCAGAACAGTAAAACAGGAGTAAAAGAAGTTCTCTGAAGACTTTCTAAGTATAAATCTGAACTTTAGAGCAGCAAGTCATGATTTATACCAAATAGTCCTGAGAAAAGTTCTAAAAGGAAAATAAAAGGAAACAGAAAATCTACTAGAAGTTAGACAATCACAATCTTATGCAGTCCCCGAGAGTCACTTTTTCTGCAGTGACCTTAAGTAAATCATTGGTAAAAAGAAATAAAGATTAACAATATGTCTCCAGTTCATTCCTCTTTGTTTTTCCTAGTGCATACAGTCATGTTTTGTACCAATTATTTTAATAAGTTATTACTAAAATAGCTCAGGACTAGCAGACTAGTGTACCTACTTAAATTTCGTTGACTTTGCTGTGGTTCTCTCCATTGAGGAGCACACAGCAGAATCAGTGCCTTAGTGTCGAGGTATGCTTAGGCTAGATCTTCAAGTTCAAAGTATGCTGCTGGTAAGTAAATAAATTAACAGGAGTAACAGCTCCTCACCATTTGCCTCTCCTTAGTATTATTAAAATTGAATTTCTCTTAAGCCCCAGTTTGTTTGGGTGGTGTAAGGGAATTACATACAGTAAGCTTTTCAGTATTAAACATTATTAAAACAAAGAAAGGCTAGAAAGCAGAATAGGAAACGTCTGCTTTGTTGCAGGGCTTCATCACAGCTTTTAAAATTAAATACATCCAAAAGAAATACATTATGAGAGGCTAATATACATATTAGCGTGGGAGGATGCATACACACCTGTTAGCTAAAGCAAAGGCCCCATGCATAAGGACAAGATTTAATTGAAAATAATAGATCCAAAGAATAGCACTTAGAAGTAGATGTTATATGTTGCAGCTACTCACAATTACACTCCAAACCAAAAGCTGCAAGAAGAAAATGGTGTCTGAAAGAAGGATCCAAACCAGAAAATATTTTATGGGACAATCACGTGGAGCTAGCCTATAGGAATCATAAAGAGGAGATGGTTTTGAAATCCCATTTTCTACAAACCTTGTCCAGCACTACAGAAACACCCCTCATTTCATTTTATGTAGGTATCTGTATTCCCCAAAACAAGCCAAACAAACAAACAAAGCCATCTGAATAAAATTCACTTTTGCAAATCAAGCATTATAGTAGTCACACCTCTTGCTGAGGCTAGTGTTGCTGGAAGAAAAGACCTCCAGAATGATGTATTTAGACAGAGTTTTGTTTTAGACATTTGTATTACACCTCAGCTTAATTCCTGCTTTTGTTTAAGAAGATTTAACTTTTTATCAGTTCTAGAAGATAGTTAACAACTTATTGGAGTCACAGATCTTACTCTATTCCTGTGCTTCCTAGGCACAAATTCTGCTTTTATTTCTTGCAACACAGAGCTGCAGACTGACCCATCCTTTGAAAAATACTCAAACATTGGCTTAGGTGAGTCAAATAAAGAAAATCCAGAAATTTCCCGCCAGAAACTCCTCTCTCCTTATTCCATAGCAAACCTAACTCTAAATTCAATCCTAAATGTATGGATAAATCTTTCAAAGCTCATTGTTCTCTGGGCTGAGAGGCTAATTTGCTCCAGCTGAGCCCAGCACTCACCCACTTCACTCTAAGGACAGACACCTGTGGCACATCTTTTGCACTGGAAAAATGTGCCATCCACTTGCTAGCTACTGGCTGGGTCATACGCACACCTTGTCAAAGTGATCTATTTCATTTAAGATATATAGATCCAAAATTACACAGCCCAGAGAAAAAGGAGAGCAATCATTTTATTCACTTGACAGATGCTGTCTTGAGGAGAGTTCAATTTGTAACAGTAGTTAATCATTCACAAACAAAAGAATACAGTTTTAATAAATAACTCATTTATTCCTTGCAGCAGAGGATTAAGACATGGTGTACTGGATAACTGGTACAAAATACATGCTCCGTGCATATTTTTTGGAAAACCTCATCATTTTAACTTTTGTTGTCTTTGTAGCTCAGAAGCGAGAATTATTACACAGAAAGGTCTGATTCCTTTCCCAGCCATCTTTTCATCTTTTGAAACGACTGGATAATAGCTCTTTATTTGAGGTTGGTTTTGGGGTTGTTTTTTTTTTGGCTGATAGTGTTGCATCCAGCCAGGACGGATGTTTTCCACCTGCCCACACCACAATTACCGACCACAAACTCCACGTCACTGATAAGGACTGCAGAGTTCCCCCTCGTTCACTGACAGGAGGAGCTCCTCCTTGAATGCTTTGAGGTTGCCAGTGTGCTGCCAGGCAAACAGCACAGAAGCCACCCTGGCCACCCACCACGAGGAGGACACGGTTTTGGCGCACAGTTGTGCCCTGCAGAACAACTGCCGCAGGTCTCTCTGCAGCTCCTGCCAGATACCCCGCCAGGCTTTGCCTTCCTTCCCAGCCCCACACTGCAGGAGGTTAGCCAGCGTTTTTCCACTGCACTATGCTTCCACACAGGCCATGCTTGAAGGCATACAGTCGTCCAGGGGCAGAGATGCCACGGCAACCTCCACACTGAAACAGGACCTACACCAGAAACCCCCTATATCAGCGTGTGCATGGCTATACCTATTACCGACACACACTGTGTTATACCCATTATATGTACGCACAGTGGAGCTATGTGTGCAGGGTGGCGGATGTGTAACATTTGCAATCATTCGCAAACCCCGTGCGCCCTGGGGACTGAGCCCATGTGAAAATCCGGCTGTTAAGGTCTTTTCCCCAAAACTACACGCTGCGTTTGGGGAGCGAGGCCACGGCCTCCCAACCCTCTGCTCCCCCACCACCTTCTGAAGACCGCCTCCCACCTCCGTTATCCACCTGTGCGGGGGGAAAGACCCCGGAGCCGGGCTGCACCACACCACTAGGCCCGGCCCGGCCCGGCCCGGCGCGGCCGAACAGCCCCGGAGCGGGGCCGCACTCGTAGGCCCGGCACGGCCCGGCCTAACGGCGCGGAGCGGGGCCGGGCCGCTCTCCCGGCCCAGGCCGCAAGGGGCGGGCCGCGCCGGGCGCCTCTCCTCCGGGCGCAGGCGCCACCGGGAGCCCGCGGCGGAGGGCTGCCCGCCCGGGGACGGCGGCTCCATGTGCTGCCAGGTAGGTGCAGCCTGCCGCCGGCCCTGGGGAGCGGGCCCCGGCTAGAGGCGAGGCGGGTGCGGGGGAGGGGCGGCGGAGCTCCCTCAGCCCCTCTCCTCGGCGGGCGCAGGCGCAGGCGCCGGGCGGGAGAGGTCGGTGCGGCGGGAGCGGGACAGAAATCCGCGCTGACTTACCCCCCCGGCCGCCCCTCTTCCCTTTCGCTGCTCTCCTGACAGCCGAGGCAGGAGGAACGCGACAGAGCCTGTCGACATTAAGCGAGGGAAAGCTTTTCCTCCCGCTGGTTTGGTTTCGGTTGTTTGCCGTGGTATTTCGGGAGAAGTTAATGCGGCGTAGCGCCTTTTTTTTTTTTTTTTTTTTTCCCCTCACCCCCCTCCCTCTTTTCAGTAGGCCCCTGATCGGGCTGTGTTCCCCGCGCAGGTGTCGGTGCTGTATTTCGCCAGGAGCGCGGAGCTGGCGGGGCGGCGCTGCGAGACCCTCCGGGTGCCGCGGCAGCTCACTGCGCTGCAGCTCTGGGAGGAGATCGTCAAGGTGCACCCAAGGTATTCGGGCAAGTTACTGCTGAGGCGCACAAAGCTTAACTTGGATGTTGGGTTTTTTTTTGTTATTGTTTTGTTTTGTTTTGGTAAATACAAATTCAGCATTTAGAGTGGAGCTGGAACACGTATCCGTGCTGTGATACCATAAAAACAGTGACACGACGTCGTTCTTGTAACCTGCGGTGAGCATTTTGTGTTCTGGCCAGTTGCAAACGCGGTAACTTTGTGTGTACGCAAGGAAAGACTAGGTCCGATAAACGTACCCAAAAGCTGTGCCGGAGGGGTGGTTTGAGACGCGGGGCCTGGTGCCCGGGAGGGCCGCGGTGGGGTAACTCCTCTGCACGTGGAAACCCCGGAGCTGTGTTAGTAGCCTGTGGAGAAGGTGAGATGTCACAAGGAGGGATCAAGCGCAGCCAAGGCAATAAATAAGAAATAAATGGGAGTGTGCAGGTGTTTCCAGTCGCTTAACTACACTGTTAGCTGTTGGTCTGAGCTTATGGGCCCCTCTGGAAGGCGGGTCAGGAAAGGAACCGAAGCCCTGGCACAGGTTTCCAGCCCCTCAGCCCTTACGTAGGGAATAAGGTCAGTCATTTTCAACCTTCTCTGCTTTGAGAAAACCCCACCACTGTTAATTGCACTTCACGGAGTCTGGTCCCAAGAGAGCACTAGGTGTGAGCTGTAAGGACCTTAGTGGCACTGGTGCTCTTTGAGGGGTGTCAGCAGAAATCCCCCCTCAGGTTAAGGCTGAGGGAAGGTGCTCAGTCCTGTCAAGAATGAGTCTGATAGACAGAGGTACAACACCATTTTTGGGGTGGGGAATTAAAAAAAAAAAAAAAAAAAGCTATAACAGAGGTTGAGGTCTTCAGGACTTAGTGCTAAATGCACTGGAATTTTCAGAACTTTGGACTTAGGTGCCAAAGTCTTTAGGCACCACTCTTCTTTACCTTCTTTATTACATCTAGTCTCAAAGGCTAGGAAAAAAAACTTAACCTTTCCTATTTAGCAAAGGCATCCATTTCCAAATGAGAAGCTCTAACCAAATGTTAGACCAGAGGCCTTTTCCCCACAGAATTGAGACTGAGTGTGTTAGGGAGGAGGAGGCTGTAGGTAATGAGAGTATTTTATTTTGCAGCCTATTATGTGGTGTCAGAAGCAGGAGCAGCACCTTTGGTCCATTTGCCATAGTTTTTCAACTGTGTCCTTTTAAGAATGATGACTTGGGGCAGTACATTTTGCATGTGCAGTTACTTCACAGCAGCCTTCTTGGAAAATGCTTCTACTCCTAGGTTTTCTGGAAAAACTCAACATAATTGTACGGCATTGACCACAGACTTCTATTCACAATGCTAATGGATATTCGTACTGCAGCTTGAGCGTACTTCACTGTGCTCTTCTGTTCTACCCATTTTCCCCGATGAATTAACTTGCAAGTGACATTAATTAGAGCCCATCCTTCTAATGGGCATTTCAGTTCCATATTTGCACTTGGTTCTTCAGTGGCTTGCTTTACTTTCATGCAGGCCCTCCCTTCAGCCTGCCCTCTGAGTCAGTGCTACTGTGTTTGCTCAGCCTGCGCCTTGCCTACTTTTGTCTATCAGGCTGGTAGGAAATTAGATGATTTTTACTTGTACCCTTTTGGCGTGCTTATTTGTTTCTAGGCAATACAGCTCTCCGCTGTCTGTGCCAGATTTTGTAGTCTGAAACAATAACAGTTACCACGTCTACACCTTCTAAAATAAAATGCTGTCATTCTTTTTCTGCTGTCTTACTGGTGTTGCCCCCATACTCACTCTGTGATTGCACTTAGTCATGGAAGCGACTCCCTGCCTCATGGTACCCAAAGCTGTGGACTTTTACAGCAACATCTCACAGATTTGAAATCCAAAAATATACAGAAGACCTTACAGAAAACCCGGTATATCTACCTCTTAGTTCTGTTGCCACTGCTTATCAATAGCAAATTTCAGACCTGTGAGTACAGAAGACCCAAAGCCTCATATATGGTGAGGTTATACAAGAGCAACTCTGACCATTGAGTCTTCATGAGATCTCATGAACAGCATCCCACAATGCTTCTTGCTGTGGAAGAAAATTGCTCCGGTCCAGCCAGACTGAATCAGGGCAACTTTTCATTCTAGTCCCAAGTTGGATGGTTGCTGCCCTCTTGAGCTACCTACTTCTTTGTTAGAAGCTGATAAAGTGAGTCAGGTATACATTGGTTCGTTCTGATGCAGGCCTATTACAAATCCAGTTCCTAACTTCTGAAAATTATACTGCGTTGGTTTCTCCTTAGCCACCAGAAGAAAATTCAAAAGTAGGAGGTGGGTGTTGTATTTTTGAAAGTGTATTGGAAGCAGAGTTGCATAAGTCTCAGTGGTGTTTACCTCAGCTGCCCTAGACTCTGCACCAGTTTGTTGTTTAATGAAATCTCATGGTTAAATGCAAACACTCTATTTAGAAACCAATTTGTGCTCCTGCCAATCCCCCTCAGGCTTGCTGTCATCCAGGATCAAGTGGTTTTTGCTGTTCGGCAGGAGTACGTGCTTCTTGGAGATCAGCTCCTGGTCCTGCAGCCCGGAGACGAGGTTGCAATCATCCCACCAATTAGTGGAGGCTGAATCTACCCAGGTTCTGTTAGGTGGGTATCACTTCTTGCTTAGTTTCCTATGGAGTGTGCCATTCTGTGCTAAAGTATCTCATGGATTCTGTTTGTTGTTGCAATCATCCCACCGATTAGTGGAGGCTGAATCTACCCAGGTTCTCTTAGGTAGGTATCACTTCTTGCTTAGTTTCCTATGGAGTGTGCCATTCTGTGCTAAAGTATCTCATGGATTCTGTTTGTTGTTCCTATTATCTTTTTTTGTTTAGGTTCAGAGATGTGGTTGCAATTCTCTCCCCCCACCCCAGTACGCTTTTGAGAGAGCATAACTTGTGTTTCCTGCTGGAGAGAGCCGTTGTACTGACCTGAAACAATAAGCTGGTGCACCAATAAATGATTAACGCTATGCAGTAAATGGAAAAAAATTGCCAGAGAGGTCAGGCATTATTTTGAATTTGGATTTTAGGTCTGGCTGCCAGTAGATACCCAGCTTGCCTAAATAAGATAATAATGAAAAAACCTCCTGCCGCTTTTTAACAGAAAAATAATTGACTGCTGCTTAACCCCCCCCCCCCCCTTTTTTTTTTTTGTTGGTATCAAAGGAACAGGTGTCCTTAGAATAGCTTCATTTCTTTGTATGCTTTCAAGTGGCAGTCTGTGTCTTTACTGCAGCTTGTTCCATTACTGCTGCTCAAAGTACTTCTTTTCCTCCTCATTCTTAGGTGAACTGATGACTGGTTTCTACTGAGAGAAAAGTCTCCTGTGTCACTGAAGCAGGCCAATAGTATGAGGACCTGAATGTCCTGGAGAACATGTTAAACTTTAGGATTAGAACTTGAATCTGTCTTTATCAGAAATCTCTTTTTTAAACTGTGTTTGATTTCAGGATAAGATAGGGAGGAGGGGCCGACTATTTTACCACAGATTTACAAGCACAGCGATCCATGCTGGTTGATTGTGCTGTTAAACTGGGACCTCTGAATAGTTCTGGTTTTGTCCTGCTGGACCAGACTTTTCTACCGGGAAGGGACTCGTATGCATTAAAAACCAGGTCATCGCTTGATATTTGCAGTTAATATTCTCTCAGCAAGTCTGCTGAGAGGTGAATTTGCCGTGGAGGCTGGTCTCTTGGGGTGAGGAAGTAGATGGTGCATGTTTTCTGCATGAACTGGGGCATCAGCACTGGATAAAAAGCAGTTGGCCAATGCTAGTATTGCCAAAACCAACAGAGTCTGTTTGGTTTCAGCTTCTCTAGTGAGCTATGGATGAAAGCGAAGATGTGCCAAAAGATTTTATCAAGCTCAAGTCTGAAAAGCTCTCTGTAGATGAAGTGTCAGAGCTGGTCATTTCACCATGCTGTGGGGCAGTGTCTCTGTTCATTGGTGAGTTTAATATTTCTGAGTTGGATCTCTCGGTGTGTTAATAGTCTAATAAATGGAACCTAGATTGTCCACACCCCAAACTCGTGCTTCTCAAATAAATAAATTCCTGGACCGAACCCAGGATGCTTAGAAAACACATTCTCAATTATTTAGAACAAGACCATGGCAGCTCTTAAACAGTTGCACTGGGACAGAGTGGTGAGAAACTTCCCTGCTGGTGTGGCAATCCTAGGGCTGAACAGAACAGCAGCTGTGGAGTATAGAACTGCTTGGGAGCTATTCTCCCATCCCCTTGGACACAGCTTGTTCAAGGTGGAAAGTGTGACGTTATAGCTCTGCAAATCACAGGTCCACACCTGCTCCTGCAACTCAGATCTTGGTTGAAATTAAAGTACCATTTTACCCCAGGCTGGTGAAGGTCAAGGCTGATAGCAGTGGCCCATTGCTTAATGTACATGGTACAGATCTTGAAACCCCTTTGTGCTTAAACCTGAGTGCTGCTGGGATCCTAAATACTGAGCGCTTAAACATTGCATGGGCAAATGCAATAATAGCACCTTAGCAGTTACTACAGAAGATGTCCCAGCCTTGTGCATTACAGACTACAGACTTGTACAACGTGTAAACTAAAATTTCTCTTGTTCAAAGAATCTCTTCACACAGCCATTGTTGGGGGAGGTCGTTTATATTTGCACAGTGCTGACCTTGACCATAGTAGAAGGTCCTGAGTTTTACTCAGTATTTATCTATAATATGTTATAATAAATATATAATATAATATAAATGTTTTAAATATGTAATATATTTATTTACTCACTGCTTTTGGTTGATAAATCATTTGTGTTTAGGTACTACGAGAAATAATTTTGAAGGAAAAAAAGTGATTCACTTAGAATATGAAGCTTATACGTCAATGGCAGAGTCTGAGATAAAGAAAATCTGCAGAGAAGTTAGACAGAAATGGCCGTCAATCAAACATATTGCAGTGCACCATAGACTTGGGTATGTATGGCTGGACCCCATCCTTCTGCAAGTGGAGTGTTAATCCTTCTCTGGTTCATGGCTGTGCTTGCAAAGTTGCAGGATGGGCAAGAGTCTTTATGAACTGTAATGCAAGAGTCTGTATGAACTGTAATGCAGCAAAGCCGGCTGCAGGATTAAGCTTTCTCTGCGGAGCTAAGTTTCAGAAACTGTCTTTTGAGAAGTGTTGGTAGTGTTTGCTGGAGTCCACATTTAGCCTGCAGGATCCTTGATGCTGGTGTGATGGTTTGAAAGTGGGGAGAACCGATTGAGATTTCATTCCAGGGAAGTGGAGGCTGTTTCTTTGTTTTGTCTTTTTTTTAAAGACATGAAGTTGGCAGCACTTTCTTTTTTCTTCTCTCTTCTGTTGAGGTACTGCAGAATGCTTTTATTTTCAGATTTAAGTCAAATTATGCCATAGGGAACCTGAAAGCTTAGACTATGGGGAGGGGGGAGACTTGGTAATTGCCAGGCGTGCTTGCTGGAGAACCTCCTGTTGTTCCTTTAATCTTGGATAAGTATCTTCTGTTGGGTTCAAAACATGGAATACTAGTGTCTGACATACTCTTGAGCCTTCATGGTTCATCAGGTTTCTCACTGAAACTAGCAGGATTTGCAGAGTCTGTTGCAAATGCTTGTTTCCTTTTCTCTCAGAAGAAGGAACATAGGAGGTGATCACAAAGGGTAATATTAGCTCTGAGGGCTTGTTTCCTTAGATTTCCTCTATAGTAAACAGAGAGAGTGATTCTCTTGAGGGCAGCTCAAAGCATTTAGGCTTAGATTTTTTCTATGAACCGTTTGCCAGAGAAGGCTTACTACATAGGGAGGGTTGGGAGGCAGCTATTGAGAATACTGCCCTTGTGAGGAGCAAAACAAAACCTTGTGCTACTTTTGTTAAGTTCGGAAAACAACACACCAAACAGGAAAAACTTCATAATTTGAAATCAGGATTTGTCAAAAATTCGGTTTCATTGCAAAATCTGCATAGTTTGAGGCACTTAGTTTCTTCTTTCACAAATTCTTGTGCAAACTGAGATGATTTCTTAGGTTTTCAGATAAGAACTGGCTGTTCCTAAGTTCTTATTGTTCATTATAAAACCAGCTTCCAGTGAGTTTCCTATGTGTTGTTGCAAGTTAGTAATTTTCTCCTCTTAATTCCATAGGCTTTATTTAAAAAGAAAAGAAAGAATGGAAGAAAAAAGCCTATGTCTGGTGCGTTTATTTATTCTAAAGCATGGATTTCTCACATCTGGTACTGATTTTGGTTGTGGTTTTCTTTCTTTTAAAAAGTGTATAATCTTTTGGACATGGCTTGACACTTGCTCAGTATGAATGAGTCAGGAGAGCATGTGGCCAGAATACTGACGTGACATGGCCACAACTTTTGGGTGCTCTTGATGTTAAGCATTAGCTAAAGCTGCTGTTGTTCCTGTTCTCTCCCTAGTGTGGTTCCAATAACTGAAGCAAGTGTAATTATTGCAGTCTCCTCTCCACACAGAGCAGAATCCCTTGAAGCTGTAACGTACTGCATCAATACCTTAAAAGCATCTGTCCCGATATGGAAAAAGGTATGTTTGGGGAGAAATTTGATTTTAGGCCTGCGCCAGAGTCTTAGACTGCTGGGCTAAAGGCTGCTGCTGCTCTTAAGGGAAGGAGCTGAAGTGAGTTTCTTCTACTGCAGCCAGGCCCATCTGTGGCAGGTAGGGCACCTGGAAGGCCCTCCCTTGCCTGAACCGTGCTGCTCCTCTTTTAATGCACAGGCTTGCAGAAGAACTTTGAGTCAGCTTTGCTTTGGATAGCATTGCAGTTTGCACGTAAAGTGGCATTTCTTGTCTTTCAGTTTTCCCCTTATCCCCCTGGCCTTGAGAAATCACAAAGCATTAAGCAACAGCACACAATGAAGGGATGAGCAGAGGTCCCAAAGCTAGTATGGGCACACAGCAATGTGTGGAGAGACCAGCCCAGCTCTAGAAAAAGCCTCATTGCATAACCAGTGTTGCATGCAAGTAAGAGCATTACCTCTGCCTTCTCTCCCAGGCAGAACTTGGAACGTGGTAACAGTGATATTCTCTGCATTACTCGTTTTCTGACACCTCTTTCAGGAGACTGGAGTTCCGTGGTCTCAGAAAGAATAATCAAGGGCTCAGAGCCTTGCTGAATTTGCTGCATAGGACTGGACTGCTGCTGGGTAGTCCAGTCTGTCCTGAACCTCTAATACTTACTGTATTTTGTCTATTGTTGTTGCTTTTATTTTGTTAGTATTGACGTTCTGTATACATTTAAGTACTCTCCTAAAAGTGATGGTACAGTAGGTTAACATGGCAACATGCAAAAAGGGCAGTTTCAGATACAAGTGCTGTGTACTCTGCAGCTTTTACATCATTTCTTCTAGGTCTTTCTTGAATTGACTTCAGTGTAGATGGGCCTTTCTAAATTTAATGGGGCTTAGCCTGAGGTTCAGCATCTGCCAATGTGTAAATCAGTATGTTCTAAGGGTGCTGCCCTCTTTTCTGTTTGCCAGCCAAGTGCTGTGTAGTCCTGTTGTGATCAGTAAATAATAGCAGGATGGCTGTTGAGTTGTTTGGCCTGGCTTGTGGCTGTATGTAGCACACTCCCACAATATTTCCCGTTCTTTGTTTATATTTGCAGGAGATTTACGAGGACGAATATTCTTGGAAAGAAAACAAGGAATGCTTTTGGGCAAATTCAGAAAAATAACTGTACTCTTTCAAAAATAAAGTGTTACTGTTCCTAATGAGCATACTGGTTTAGCTTTGAGGTGTTTTTACAGAGTACCTATATGTTTTTAAGGAGTTGAAATAGACACTTCAATCTGAATAATTTAATTATGACTGAATGAAATGAATGAGTAATAAGTGTTTTAAGGGTTTTAAGTGCTCTTAACTTTCCTTTGAAATCCTGTCTTTGTGCATTTTCACTTAGAGTCAGTTTTTAAAACAATCTTCCCTAAAATTCTTGGTTGCAAGGTGTTCAGTCATCTGCGATACATACTGCTTTAATGCCTTTGCATTGGTAGTCTGTGTTCACTGTCTGCATGGGAGGTCACAACAGGACAATCGAAGCTTTTTTAAACTTTAAAAAAGTCCTGAGTAGTTTAATTTTATATGACTGTAGAATAAGTTTGCAAGCTTTACGCTATTTTGGCATTCTTCTAACATGAAAGCTACTTGAAGTAGATTAAACATTTTGGTACAAACAGAGAAGAAAATATAAACTATACCCCAGAGTTATTAACTTTTTAGTAGTGGTTATGTTCCAGTAGCTCTGTCTCACAGAAACGCTTCTACTGTGCAGCTGATACTACAAGCCCATTGCATTAAAAAAATATGGACAGACCTTGATTCAAAGTTAGATCTGATACTCTACCAGCAACAAACTTGCATTAGCAATAACACGCAAACCTCTAACTACTTAATGATGTCTAGACATGATTAATTTTGAAGGAGCTTTTTTGGCTGTGTAATTGCGAGGTGCTGCAGAAAAAAACATCCAGCTATTACAAATAGACAACTATAAGTTTAATTAGTTTTAGCAGTTTGACTTTAGACATGTTAGGATTCAAAGCCATCAAAATGGTTTAGTTTTTCAAAGGCAAGTGAGTCTCTTGAACTTCTTGCTGTTTGTATATTTATTTATATTCACATTTATGATTTTAATACTGCTTTTCTCGTTACTATTTTGAAACCTAATTAAAAAAGACTGACGTACTATGCCTGTGTTTCCACTTGAAACAATGGGCTTCTCATCTCACTAAGATAGTTTTACTTATATTATTGTACTGTGCCATGATAGTGTCTAGATGCTAAGAGTTCAAAGTCCCATTGTGTATGGCATTTTTACTAATGCTGAGAGGCAGTTGTATCCGGTCATCATTGTCAATGTAGACAAGATAGATATAAAGGAAGGGAAATGAGGTAAAGGAAAGTAAAATTATTTGCTGAAGTTTATATATCATTACATCACACAACACTTAAGCCTCAGCTGTATAATCTGTTTCATTGTGTCTGCAGTAAAAATCTATGAACACCTGCTAGCTGCACAAACTAAAATGAGAAAAATAGGCAATGATCTGTTTTCCCCCAGTGATCTCAATCAGTTTTAATATGTACTGATGGTTACTGTATCTGGATTAAGTAAACCCCAAGGAAGTGTACAACTTTAGGCAGAAGCATGCTTAAACTGTGCTTATTAACTTACTGATGCACTTTCCTCAATGGAAATGAGCGAGTCCTTCCTCCGCAGGACAGCAGCTGTTCCTTGCATGCTTCCACATAGGCAGCCTCCAAAACAAGTGGGCCCTATTATGTAGGCAGAGCTGATTAAGTTCAAGGTTGAATTTTCCCTTGCTTTGGAGGCTGGAGAGAACCCCTCTGCTATCTGAATGTCATTTTTACCTGGAATTGTACAGAATCTGAGCACAGGTCACTTCCTCTGTCAAGCAATTCTTTTTGTTTTTAGAAAAGGAAGAAGTACACAAACTTTCCCATTTTTGGTGTTCATTTTTCCACGTTCATGTTTGCTGTTACCATGCAACTAATTAGTGTATTAATTTCACAAAAATAAATGGCTAGCTTGCCTTGTAGTGGATGGTTTATGAATGAATGAAGTAAAACCTATGCAGTGCTTGCATTACGGTGCTGTGCTCTGGTACAGAGCACAGTTAAATTGTACTTGGGGCCCTGCGATCAGGGGCGATTCCTGTGATGCACTAGTGCCTCTCTAGTGCTGCAGCCTCCTGGAAGATTTCTCCAGGGTGACCTTAAGTGCACCTTCCCCATCAGCAATGCAGCTGGGAAGGAGGGTGCAGAAAAGAAGAGAAAGAATAATTGTGTACTTCCCCACAGTGACCAGGAACAATGAATGGAAGAGATGTTATGTTGTACTGAGTCACAGCTGAGTGTTACAATGTGTGTATGCTGCCATGGTCAAAACAATGAAATGTCATTTTGTGTCCCTAGCTGTGCATGAGGCAAGTACTGCTTTGTTCTGGAACAATGATGTATCATTCTTGTGTAACTTTGGGTTCTTCAACTGGCATCTAAAAGCGAAATGGAAATGCCCCTAGGAGGGATGATGCGCATAATTAGAGGTAAAATGTATCTCACTGAAATTTAAGTCCACACTCTGAGCTCGGTGTTCCAGCTCCCTCTGTAGGGCTGCCCTCTTTGCTAGGGACATATTAACGTAAGAGGGCAAATTACTCTGTTCTAAGATAGCTGCCTAAGGCTATGTCTGGAGTGACCCAGAAGTGCTTCCAGATTTCCAGGCCAGGGGATGAATCCCAGCTGTGTCTGACTGTGTGTCAGGGAAAGATGTGGCTGCACACGTCCTGGTTTCCACGCAGGCTGGACTAGGCTGCTGGATGAGGGCTACCTTGTGCTCTGGTGAGGTCCATGAGTGGGATGCAGATCCATATACACTGCAGCCCTAGCTTTCTGGGATGAGCCCAGCGGTTTCTCTGCCTTGGCAATAGGGAAGGGTAATCCCACCCCTCCGTGGCTCTTCCAGCTGTGTCACAGCATGCTGCGGAGGTGGTGGCTCCAGGTGCAGACAGATGTTCCTGGGAACAGCTGCTGCAAAGTAGAGGGTCATCGTGAGAATCCTGCAGAGATCTGCCAGATGAGGAGTGTTTGTGGAAGGGCAAGAATTTGTCCTGAAAAACGCCTTTGTCTTGGCTGCCAACGTTTGAATGCACCGATCCCTGTGTCTGGCAGAACGTCCATAATACCAGCGTGGCTTAATGTTAAAGAGTTTCCATTCCTGGTTTTTCGGCCTTTCATTCTGGTTTGCTCTCTCAAGAGACGCTCAGCCCGATGCGTACTATGAAGAACAGTAACTGATGGATTGCCGTGAAATAAAACGGGGGCGGTGGGGACCGTGTTATAAGGAGCCTCCCCAGGAGGTGGCAGCCGAGAGACGGCTGTGCGGGGGGAGCGGCTCCCAGCCTGCCCAGGTGCTGGCTGTGCTGGCAGATAGGGGTCCTCGCCTCGCCTCCCACTCGTGGAACTGCCACTGTGGCGCTCGGGAATGAAGCCTTTAGGTTGCTCAGCTTTAAACTAGGTTTTTGGCTTTTCCCTCAGCTCGCTTTTCCCATAGCTGTTCGAGGAACTTGTAGTTTTCTAGACTAATGCATTCACTTGCTCCATCAAAAACATTAAAAAAACTGCTACAAGTAATTATTAGCGAAGTGATACTGTTTGTGAAGGCAGACAGTGCTACCCCTTGCTTCCCCCCCCCCCCCCCCCCCCAAGGCTCTGAAAACTCAATCTGGAGCTCTTCCACTGACTGTCCTGTGGAGGTACTTGAAGAGAGTTAAGCTGATGACTATAAATCCACATTTTCTCTGAGTACCTTAGGCCTGTTTTTGAAAAACAAATCAATGGTACAATTTGATGTTATCAAGCATTAGGAAAATTAGCATCCTGGTGTATCTTTATAGCAGTTGTTTTAAAAGTTCCACTTTGACTATTTTAAGAGAAAGAGGCAAATATATTTTAAAAACTGCTAGTATGCCAAAGCCTGTGATTGCCTTTGAATAATTGATCATAAATGAGGACAGAAAGGTTGACTCTTAGATAGGACTCAACTTTTATGAGGATGTGAAAATTATGTAGACTTTATTACCTTTAAAGGCAATAAAAAGTTGAGGCAATTAGTTACAGATTTTGAGATGCATTTTTGTACCTTTGATTTCTTTAGTCTTTAATTTGCAAGCTTTTGTTGTACCTCAGTTTTGTCTATAAAGGGTAACACACACAAGTCAGTATATAAGGAATCTGGCTTTCAGTTCTGCAGAACACTGAGGCCTGGTGAAAGATGGAATTTTGTGCCTTAGGATTATGGTTATCTGATTCTTTAGTATGGAAGTGTCAAAATTAGTAGCTTGACTGTTTTTGTACCACTGTTAAAAGTATGGAGGAGCTGAAAGTTGGGGAGGGGGGGGAAGGGGGAAGGAAGCTCCCTGAAAGTGGCCAGTTATTAGGTGGTTACTGCCATGACTGTCTTCCTATTCACAGCCAAGTTCTTCCCTCTCTGCCTTTCCCACCACGCTCCTGCTGAAACGTTGCATTTGGCTTTTCCAACGTATGGTGGGGAGCAGCCAGAGCTGCTGTCAGGAGATGCTACTGCTGACCAGTTCTGTGCGTAGTATAAAGGGCAGGGTATGAGACTGGCAGAATCCAGTGCAATTTTAGATGCCAGTGATGATAATCCCTTGTTTATAGGAATGCCTGACCACGGTAAAGTTTTAACACCAACTGTTCAACCAGAGTTACTCAAAGATAGATACTTTGCACTACGGTGAACTGATTTACACACAGTATAGCTTACCAGTAGTGTTATGACTATAACCTACAAGACTTCATGTCCAGCTTCTTTATATACCTAGTGGAGTTATCTCCTTAGGGTTTTCACTGTGTGCTTCTGCAACGAAGACATATTTGGCCCCATTTTATGTAGCGCTTTTCCAGTAGCATTTCTTCTCTTTAGGGTACTGTTTAAAAATAAGGGAGTCTGTGTTCAGCAGTATTCTTGTTTTTATTGTAGTAACGCTGTTAGGCCCTCAGGTAGGCACCACAGTGATACAGTCCCTGCTCCCACAGAGCTTACATGCTAGCTTTCAGAAGTCAGGTTGATTATAAACTCTCTTGTACATCCCAAATCTATACATAGGCTCACATGAAGCTAACTCTGATTTTGGACTTGATTCTAGTACTTCAGGAAGTCAGCAGCTAGATTTCAAGACCAGAATCAGATATAACTTGAGTTTGCCAAAGATATTCCTGACTTCTTTTGCTGCAAGCATGAACAGAGGCACATGCTGAAGCTCAACATTTCAGAATATTATTTCACCTGTAATGTGCTGTTTTAAAAAAGTAAGACTAAAAAACCAACAAAAACCATCCCCTTGCGCATAATACAAAATATACATAATATTTCCAGCATTATTTGCAGCTGTGCTGACTTAAAAGTGCAATAAACTCACCCATTACAAAATCTGAATTAGCCATTAAGTATTAATTGTAAAAGAAAAATAAACTAGTAACTTGAAGTGGTTAGGATACAAAAACCTTACCCATAGCTATGCCTTCCCTTTATTTTGGGAAAAAGTATTATGTCCAGGCTGGGGGGAAAATTCTGATGTCTGGGACAAAATAAAACCCAGTGACGACTAATGAATTGAATCATTGCTACCTAAGTAATAAACTGTTAAATCCCCAAAGAAGTTGGAAGTCAGATACTGACCTGTACCTCCCACCAAAGGCGGAAGAAGGAAATCTGGCTGAATGCCTACATTTCCCTTGCAAGCAGCACCAGAAATGAAAGATGCTGCCATCTGCTGCATTGTGAAATTCCCCCTCTGGCCTGGAGTGCATGACCCTGGTTATGTAGGAGCTTTGCACACATATGGGTGTAGGGTTTTGTTTTCTTCCTCACAAGTTTATACAAGAATTGAGACAGACAAATTTTTATCTTTACTTTCAGAGCATTTGCCCTCAGGGTATATAATTACAAGTCAGGAGCTTATTCTTTAGCTTTATGCAATTGCTACTTTTTTTTTTTTCACTTTTAAAATAATTGTTTTGGTCACAAACTCAGTTGATGGCAACAATCTTGTTTGACAGTCAAGATCAGAATCTGGATTGTTATTCAGAATGTTAAAAAAAAAAACAACACCCAAAACCATAACATTTCATAGATACAAAATAAATCCAAAACACATATAAAACTACACTGAGCACAATCCAGCTGTCACTGCAATTGAAGCTATTATTTGCCAAAGACATGGTTGGCTCCTGACTGATTAAAGACGACAGTAAAACTTTCAAATGTGCTCAAGCTTAGTTTTTGAAGAGTCCCTAAGAAAATAACCTGAAAGGTGCCTAAGCATAATTACAGTCTAGCTTTGGGGGAAAGAAAACATGACTTTAGGTTCTGAATCAGGCACGTTTAAATGTTTTACTCATCAAGTAAATCACCTCGAGTTAGAAACAATCTCACTTGCGTGGCATGCCAACGCATGCATCTTCTCTCACAATCGATGATAAGCATAAGAGAGAAAGGCAGCCCAAAGGCCAAGTCCCCTGACTGTTACCAGTCTTACAGCATGGCCCTTTTTAAGACTGAGCTTTCATTAAAACCAGGCAGTATCGCAGCATCACAGCATGTGATAAACTTGAGGTGTGTAACCAACACAGAGTCACCCAAGCGTTGTGCTCAGAGCTCCTTCCAGAGCACTACAGTACTTTACTGTATAAAGCATAAGTTAACTTCATCAAGGCATGAACACGTGGGACCAAATATAACGTGACAGGTAAGGAGGTCATACTGAACTTTGGTCTCCTGCAGGCACTGAGATGCTAAAGAAACAAGTGCAGTAAACTATTTACAGAGCTTAGGTCTTCACTGTCCTCTGTCCTAATGTGCACACTTCCTCAGTCATTATCCCCTTTAGTTCACTTCATGCTCTTAGTCTTGCAAAACCTTTCAGTACAAAATTAAGGGCAAGATCTTGATCGTCTTCCCTATTTACATCAAAAACCAAACTGGTGTCAGAGGGACTGCAAGCATGAAGCGCAGTGTAACAGTAGTGGTAGTGCTTCTCAAGATAAGATTCGAAAACAATCATAACATTGCAGAGAACATGCTGTAAGTGATTATGAAATTAATATTTTCTCCTCGGAGAGAAAGTATGCAGAAGGCAGTTATACATACTATTTGGTAATATTTCCCCAAAATGATGTACTTCAGTAATTTAGTTGTCACCTTCATGCAATGAATATAGTGAACTTTTGGAACAGTTTGCCCATCCAGTTGTCCTGTAGCACCCAGACAGACATGTTCATGCACAGTTCCCACTTTATAGATTAGTTAAGACAAAGGTTTACTGGTGCAAATTATTTCTCTAAAACAATAAGGATGGAGCTAGTCAATGAAAAAATGAATTTTCTTCTCCCAGTCTGGAAGCAGTATTCACCACACATTCATCATCAACTTAATAGAAAATGTCCTTTACGCATATGGTACTTGTCAACTGAATTACGAACCGATGCTGTTCCACAATAATCTGAAATAAATTGCTCTGTTTCACTCTGCAGTGGATCAGGAGAAGGGTTGCTGGCACAACATGTTACTGTAAACTCCGGACCTGCCAGTTCTAAAGGGCTGTTTGAAAGGCAAAAATTTACAAGAAAAGGCACTATAAATCATTTTTGAAAAAAAAACAAACTGTCCTGCAGTTACTCTTATAATAGAGTAGAATCTGTAAAATATTTTCATCTATAAAAAGACACTTTCATTAAAGATGTTTAAATGTTACTAAGCTTTAAGGCACTCCAGCTGAAGAACCGACTGGATCACTACTGTTGGTGGCTCAGATCTCCTCTCTTTATCCACATAACTCATCTTTTTCAGTCTTTGTCCTTTGTGAGTTCTGTAATTTCATCGACATCTTCTATATCCTGTGTCATTTTCTCATACTGTCTCTTGAAGAAGCCAAGCTGTGAGAAGTATTAAAATAACACCACATCTCAGTCAGTCATCGATAGTTACATTTCTCAGCTAAGCTAAATAGTGTGATGGGAGAAATGCACACGTGTGCATGCACGCACACACACACACAGTGTTTGATTTGTAGACGATTCCTAATTCTAAAATCAAAGGAGCTGGTCCTTAAACTCCTGCCTGGTGCAACTAAATGCCAAAACACCACTGCTGAGTAGCCAGTTGTCTCCCTGCCAAGATACAGGCATGTCCATGCTGCCCTGGTGTGCCAAGGAGCCCTTCAAGCACCAATGCCCTGGCACATAGAAAAACTTTTCCCTCCCCTTAATCTAGGTATCCTTTGTAAATGACTTTTGGCGCTCACCCTTCTCTGTTCTCTTTTTGTCTGTTCAGTGTACATCCTCTCCCTCCTTGCTTCTAATCCCCAGCCTTGGCCACTGGGAATACCATGGGAGTTCAGAGCCCAGTTGGGGAGTTACGGAAGGAGGCAGGCAATGTCAAAAGGCGAAAAGTAAATGCCATAGCCCCTGTTTTGAACCACTGGAGACCCGCTTATCATCTCTGTGTTGCCAATTTCTATGGGGATCCATTTCATAACTTTGATCTTTAAAGCCCTTCTACATGCTCCCATCAAGGGTGCAATGCCAACGCAGTATTATTTGTACCAACACGCTGCATGTGCAGTTTTGTTCAGCTCCAGAGAAGCAATATTCCAAAGAAAATAGGCCAAATGTATTTATACCTTTCTGCTTTTCTTTTTAAGAATATAAGCACCTACTTACTTTCCACAAAACAGCAACCAATATTAAGAGCAAGAGGAGTCCAGCCAATATACTGCCAATCACAACACCAACTGGTACCTCAGCTTTCTCATCTGGCTTCATTATTGTAACTGGGATCTGAAAGCAGAGAGATTGTGTGTTAGGTGTTAATGCTAACTGCATATAGAGCAGGATTTGTAAACCAATTACTTCACTCATCAAGAATAGCTGGACTGCACACATTCCAGGATCGATGACTGGAACATACCAGGTAATTACAGCCCTTTCACTGGTGTCCACAGGTGCCTGGTTGCACCACCATGGCACACTGCAGTGCCAGCTAAGGATTAGGGGCCCTCGTCACTCTTGGCCATACACAACAGGCAAAAGACGCAATCTCTTCCTGCCAGCTTTCTGCCTCTCCAGTGACAGGAGGTCTTTCAGAGTTGTTCCCATGGTGCACGGACACACCATCATCACTAGGCAAATCAGACATGCTCACATGCAGGCAGGGAATTGCCTGGTGTAGAGCCCCATCTGCTGAAAACAGACTTCTGCTGCATCAGCTGGAGAAGAACTACTTCCAACCGACCACTGTCAGACCCTGTTATCTGTGATGCACAGCTGTAGGAGGCAATACTAATCATGGAGGCCAGACACCCTCATGCACTTGCTGCATCTGCTGAAGTTTCTCCCCTCCTGCTGGGCACACACCTCTGTCTCCTTTGCCTGCTGTTTCTACCTGCTGGGAAACCACTAAAAACTTGTTAGATCTTCTCATGTTAATCTGTCTTCTCCTGAGTCAAATGCATGAATTTGCTGCAAGGTGTATGGGTCAAACAGGAGTGTTTCTAACACACCTATGCTTCCTGAACTACCGGCAATACCACAGAACTCCCAGAACAGCATATGGTGTCTGCAGGTTAGTATTCAGGTGATGCCATATCTAGTTGGATTGGGTATGACCAACTCTATAGTTATGTATAACATAGTTGCTCAGGGAGACGTTGCTGTAATATTTATGAACTGTCAAATCTTTGGATTTAATCTTGGAACGACATGCTTTTAGCATGAAGGTTTTTTCCTTCCTGAAACATGATAAAAGAAGTCACGTTGGTTTACTTTCTCAGGGTTGCTTGCTCAGTGCATTTGTCTGGTGTAATTTAATCTTAAGCTTTCTGGGAAACTTGCACTGGACTGACATCTCCGTGATTTAAGTCATTTCTGCTGGAAGGCTCCAGTGTTGTGCTAGGTGTGGCTATGTGTATTCATTTCACTGAGGCAGGCTGGCTTTGTGTATTTTCTAACCAAATGGCCATAATGATGATTATAGCAGGTTACTATTCTGTCCTCCAGCTGGCAGTCCTTTCCAACTTGGAAAAAATCTGAAAGCTTTTACGCAAAGATACCTAAGCAGCTTCCACACATAGCATCACAAGGCAATATTAATTCATTTGGCTACACAGCTACCCAGCTCATCCAAACTAAAGAGCCAATCTCATATGTATGTCCAGTTTGCCTAGTAATGTTTTCTCCATTAGACTAACAGTGAAGTGGCACTGTTGGAGGGGTAAATTGATGCCTAAGAACAAATATCTTCCCTGAAGTCAAACTGTGGTCAGTAAGACACCACGGTGGGGATTCACCTCATCTAGTGTTGTACCTACAATATAGCTCCTTGGCTTCCAATGGAGAAGTACCGGATCTTGTAGGGCCTAATTCACCCTACTTATTTTCAGAATCATCGGCATCTCAGAAATACCTATTCTTTCTACGGACTAGGGTTTATAGAAGGGCTAACTCTGATGTGGATGACTAACGTAGATAGTAAGTTGGATGAATCCTACCACCCTCGTCTAAAATAATAGGGTCAGTAGGGAAATAAACTCAGATTGCTTCTGCACTGTCCTATTCCCAACGAAGTGTGAAGGGCAAAGACTGGGTATCACTGATGCCCCGCCAAGAAGTATATGCAGTGCTGAGTACTGACTCCATCACTGAAGTGTCAAAGGAAACTGTCTGCCCTAGGGAGAGTGTTCCTCTACCAGCCGGCACATTTTTTAAGACTTCTCACAGGGCAAGAGGCTATTGAGTAAGGATCAGGCTGTAAGTGTCACCAAAAGCTGCTGTGTTTCTTAAGAGCCCTGTGGATAACCTTCAGGGTCTGTTCAGCACTGCCTCAGAGCTGTAAAAGTCCTAGCGGGGCTGACTGAGGGATTACCTTTTATTTGTCAACTGACTTAATCAAGTAATTTGAAGAATTAAATTCTGGTTCTCCTGAAATCACCAGTAGAACTGCTGGTAATGGAAGTTTGGCAGTATCATGCTCCAACTGTGGAAAAATACCTAGTGAAAATATGGTTTAAGAGCTACCTAAAAGCTTGTTCAATTAATTGGAATATTTGCATTGTGCATTAATGAGTTTCATCTCCTAGCAGAAATAATACTGTGCCACAAAGCTGAGGCACTCATCACACTTTATGCATGTAATACAAGCATGTACTTATTCTGCAAAACCATGGCATTATTTCCAGAAGCACATATATATTCCCTTTGCTTCTCCAGACACTGGAGGTTCACCTGAATACAAATGGGTTTATTTGGAGGTTCTTCAGAATAAATTCAGTGATCCATGAGAAAACAGTAACAGAAAATAGTACTCAGTTATAGTCTTATTTCCACATTGAGATAGATCAATCAATAACCACCTTCATACACATTTAACTGAATTTTCCATTGCCTGTGAACGGGCTATGCTACACATTCTCAGAGATATTTGATTCCCTTACTGACTTGCATTTTGGTCTTCAATGGCCTTGGTTATTTTATGGATAAAGCAGGCTGGGAAATCCTGTAAAAATAAATCTAAATTTAGTATTGCAAATGGAAGAGTGTTTCTCTTTAGATAGGCCAAAAAACCAAGGTATCTTTTTATTATAATAGCACCACAGCACAAATGCATTCAAGTGGTGTTTATGTTTGTATATAGCAGATGGAGACCTTGGGAGAAGGATTCTACACTAATAAAGTGGTAGTTTGGAATCTTTTTTGAGATTAGCTGTGTCCATATGACAACCATTCCAAATGCAAGAAACACTCCACAATCTTTTACAAATGAGATTAAGTATATTTGCTGAAGACCTGTGCCAAACATCTTTCTACAAACGTCAAACCAAATAGACTTACAGTAAGACTATAAATCAGATTTGCAAAAATGTTTCCCAGAGCTCATTTATCTGTAACAATTAATTCCATTGTAGAAATAAGTCCAAATTTTGATCTTTTCATGAAGAGTAAGCTAAAAAAATTTCAGAAGTTTCTAACTGAGTTTTGCAGACAGTTCTGCAATCTATTTGAGATCTACAGATTTTAATTAAGTCTGGTATATGTATATAGGAGTTGGCTGAAAGGAAAACATTTTAGTAACTTAAGGGAGGTTGTATGTAGCCAGAAGGATACATTAGTTCAACATAATCAAATGTCAGAGTTTGTAATTTACTATGTAGTCCTAAATGACACTGAAAATTAAATATTATCACTTTAATACAATAAAAGATAGAGAAGTTGAAAAAATATACTTATGTGTCACTTACAGTTAGGGTATTCTCTCCAATTATAAATAACTCAGGGTTATGCGTATCGATTTTTGCCTCTGCAGAGAGTTGTAATGTCTGGAAAGTTAACTGAAAGAGAAGATTAAAAAAAAAAAGCCTATAAAGCTCTCTTACTTGGCAAATCAATTAGACTGTATACATCCTAAAATACTTCTCTTGCTTTGAAATGAGGATTTCAGAACCAGAAAAAGATCACAGTATTAAGAAAATTAAAATGACCTTTTTGTTTGTCCCAAGCTAACATGTCCGTGAAAGTAATAATGTATCACTAATCCAGATTTAATTTTGCTGTTCTTACTAGCAATGAAACTGGAGAACTGGCCTTTTTTTCTTGAACATATAGTTCAAGCAAAACAGAAGAATTTGATTATATATCCATTTTTCTAGTTATTTCAAAGCTGTCACTGCTGCTAGTAGGGAAGAGATGGGGTGAAAAATAACAGTGAGAAAAGGAGAAATAGTTCAGCAACAAAAGACAGATGGGGATAGATCTCTGGCCTTTGAAAGAAATGGAAACTGGATGTTCTTTCCCTTCCCCCCCCCCCCCCTTACCTCTATCCCATGCTCCTGTTTTTCCCCATTTATTTTTTCCTATCGCTTTCTGTTCCTCTCCACTGCTCAAATTCTGACATTGTTCCCTCAGCTTAAACAAAGAAGGCGACAAAAATCTTAAGCCAGTTCCTATATGAAAAGGGACCTTGTGCCAGATCCCACTTCCCCTCAGCGCATGTGTCAAAAGGCAGAGGAGCATCGCAGCGCAGACACTGCCAGCTTACTGCTGCTCTTCTCCCTGCGCAGTGGGCATGGAGAGCCCTGTTTCCTACAGCACCACCCGGAACAGCCTCAGGTTTCGTGGGAGCACAGAAGCACTCGCCAGCCGTACCAAATGCAATGCCTGCTCTCTCATTTTGCCTCCTCAGCCATTTCTCTGTGGCAGAGCCAGGTACGGTGGGCATGACACAGGGAATGCGAGCAACCGTGGGCCTGCAGGAGCTGATGCACACCGAATCGACCTTCCCTGCAGCATGCAGTTATTGCATGCCTGTGCTGTGGCCATCGGCTGAAGTAGTCTGTCCTGCGCTCCTACATGTTTAGAAACCTGCCTGAGCACTATTCAAAGCACTTCGTTAATTCCTAAACACACCTTTCTTCATCTTTCTTTGCTTTGCTTAGCAGGTACCAGCAAGCCTGCTATCCCCTTCTTGGACAATGACAGATTGCCACTAAATAAAAAGGCTGATTGTGTGCATTATTGAGTGATTGCAAGATTATTTGCTGTGAACATTGACAATCAAATAGTAACAAAATGGGAGATGACAGGAAAACTGACATGTGATCTTCCCTTCTCATCGCCCAGTGGTAAACAAATTATTTCCACTCACTTTCTTGTGAGGGTAGCAAGCTTTTGTTCAGGTCTTCACCTTCTCTGTACCTGACAGCAATAACAAGTGGTCTTGATCCAGTTGATTTGAAAAATACAAACTTTAAAAGACTGGCAGATGCTTTCCTTCACACACTTGCATAAGTGTATTACATTATCAACTTGATCTTTTCCTTTTAAGAGCTGAATGCTAAAGCTGACAAAAGCCCTGCTGTTAAATGTCAATACCTGCCATAAGACTCGCCAGAAAAACTAAGGAGACTGCGTCATGTTCCTGACACTGTAGGCAAACCCAGGACTCCAAGACAGTTTGGTTGGTTGCCTAGCTAAGAAGCAAACACGGTTTCATTTCAAAAGTCTGGTAATTCACGATGAGTTATATCCTGGAGGACTCGTGGTGATTTAAAATGGGAAAGTCAAGATATTACTGATGGGTATTTTTAAGCATCCTGTAGGTCTTTAAGCAAGGACTGTTTCCTTGACACTAACTGTAATAAATAAATTTATTTAAAAATAAATTAGAAAAAATTTCCACACCTTCTCTAACAAATCTAACTGGCAGCACTAACAGATTTTTGATATTTTGATGTTACTTAAAATGATCGCTATGTCGGCCGTGATGTTCAAAAGCTAAAAGCGACATTATTTTCCAGGCTATGACGATACTGTATTCTGCTGTCCTATGTTGAGTTTTGTGGAAACTGTAGTTCCCCTTGAATGAATTTAACAGATGCAGAAGATGTTTTTTTCAGCTGTGAATATTGCATTATCACAGCATTTTCTTAGGTTTTGTGCTGGACTGAAGGTTATCAGCTCCTTTATGCAGCCTCACAACATACTTTACTTTTAGATTCAAGTTTTCAATCTGGAAAAACATAAAATGTAAAATAAAGGAAGGTCTTTCTAGATTGGAAGGTCTCTTTACTGAACTTTGAAAAATATCAGGAGTTAGGAAATATTTGAATATTGGATTCTTCATGAAGATGCAGCTGATACTCACAGCAGCAAAGGTCCCATTCCAGATTCGGGTGGACACATTCACAAAGTACTCTCCCTTCAGCATAACATCTTCCAGTTTGCATGCGATGGTACCGCACTTCGCATTCTTACAGTTCTTCCAGGGGAAACAGCAAGGACAAGCAACAGCATGCATTAAAAATAAACTTTAACAAATGTTCTTTTAACATCCAGAATTTTTGCCCTTGCCTTTGCCATTCTCTGCATACAGATTTGGTGCTTGCAGGCTGTGAGAACACGCACCTTTTCTTCTATGTAAGGCAGGTGCAGTATGTGTGAGAACATCCATAGGCTGTGCTCCTGCACTGCGAATGAGGAATGCCACCCCCACCACAGCTGTCCCCACAGGTAGAGCCATGGGCTCATAAGGATCAGCACTGTGCCCGTCCTGTGTCCCTGCAGCCCTGAGTCTTACTCACCAGTTCTTTGGAAGCTCTGAAGTTCTCTTTCGTGAAAGAAGGAGAATAAGGTCTTTTTCCTATTTGCAGTGGATTTATCTGAGCTTGACAAGTAACACCTCTGGCCTAGGAAAGGTGGCAGGAATTAAATTGGATGACATCATACTTGGGAGTCATAATATATATATGTCTGGGATGAGATGGTGGCTGTAAAAGGCTAGATTGTGAATTATATAGACACTGGATACTTTAGGAAACAAAGAGACCTTATGTGGTTTTGGTCAGAATTAAACAGCTTCCCGCTAGATTGACCTGTAGGGTTTGTCTCAATCTAAAAATTCCATTTTTACTAAAAACTTCCCAGGAACTTGGAGAAGGACTTAGCTGAAGAGTTCCAGAGACATATGAAAAGTCAGCCACAGACTGTAAAGATAATCCACGTAAAGATAATCTACGTCTACCAAGTAATAGACTAGTGTACTGCTGACATTGTGGTCCTCCTCCTTCCCTTTATGAGGAAGAGAAAAGGAGAAAGGGCTGATTCTCTGAATCTCAGCCACACACCGAGGGAAATAATTGATGTTTATGGTACTGATTAAACCTCAAAACACAGCAGTTAATGTAATTCACTTCTTCACCTGATCTGTGGTGACTCCAGTTAGGTACATCAGTGGGTTGTCTTTGCTGGTCAATTCTGGAAGATAGATTTTTACAGATGCCATCTTTACTGGAATACTTCCTGTTGTTATCTGCAAAGCAAATAACTCACAATTAATTCAGGTAGCTATACTTGCACATGCATATATTTTTTGGTATAGCAGGAAAATCAGAAATCATGGATGAGTATGGAAGAATTGGACTCCTTTTGCTGCAGTGTTTTTTGTACTAAGACACCTACTAGGGTAGTAATTACACTAAGCCAATAGTAAAACGGAAAGTGTATTGTATAGCTTCAGGTCCCTGTCTCTTTCCTTACAAAGCTCTTATTAACTGCATGAAATATGTTTTGAAAAGCAAATATTCTGCCACAGCCAATAGGCCTGTTACTTAGTCCGTTGGAGTAGCAGATACAGGAATGTAAATGGAACATAATTTAAGTTTCTTCCACGTTGCATATTTGGATCTCAGTTTTTCTGAGTTATGTAATAAATGCTGTGATCTGGATAGTTCTTGCATCTGGTTTGAGCACTTAACCCTTGCCAAACTTCATGTTTCAAAGTCCAAGCCTGCCAAGACTTGTTTTCCTTTATCAAGTTGGCAGAAGACAAATAGCTCTGTGAAAAAACAGTCTAAGTTGACATAAAGTTAAGCATTAACTATCTTCTAAATATGTAAACAGTGCAGGACCAATCCCTTTCCCATTCTACTTGTGCAGTAAGTGCAAACTTAATCCTTAACCTCATAAAGACTATAAGTATTTATCCCCCAGCTATTTGCAATCTTTTTTTCTTAACTGACTGATTCAAAAGTATCAAAATCAGACAGTGAAATCAGGAATGTTTTTTCAACTACATTTTGTGACCAGGCTACCAGAGGAGGTAAGCACGTTTTCAAACAAGAACAGAAGCATTTACTAACCTTAACTGAGAAGTTGAACGTGGGGCCAATATCTTCAAAGTTATTCACAGTGGAAGGAATGTTATGACCAGAGTATACTTCATAGAAGTTGATGTTGGCAAGCCTAGTTAACAACCATAAAACAATACATTTCAATTTGGCAGCTGCTTTGAAAACATATGTTACTGGATGTGCCTTTGTGAAACAGGTCAGAAGTACAGTCAGAGTAAAAATCAGTCACTCATACCGCTGTTTGAATTTTACAAAGTTGGTTAAGAAAATACATGGTGTACTGAAGCCCAGACCTGGAGCGAGCACGTGAAGGTAAGACAGGAGGGCTGTGTGAGATGCAGGCTCAGCCTCCTGCACCACATGGTGTTTCAGTGCCATACTAACAAGGTCCTTTCCTGGGCACAGACTGTGACTTTCAGCCTTGCAGTGGTCTCCCTCCTCAGAAAGGGCCCCTGGTGGTCCCCCTTGGTACATCTATAACAGCCAATACCAACAGACTCCGAGGGAGATCCAGGGCCCCTAACACCACAGGCGGGCTTGTTTCCAAACTGCCTGGGTGTGGAAACACACACAGCACCGTGCTTGTGTGCACGGTACATATTGCGTAGCCCTCAGTCTCCTCTGGGACGCTTTCTTTAGTATTTATGGGTTTCAAAATTCAAAATTTCTAAAGTAACGTGAGTGTGGTTGCAGCCTACCACAGCATGTATTTCCAGGTGTGTCACAGAAGGATGTGGTGCAAGGGCCTGTGGATTCTCGAGGGGCTTAGCCAGCTGGGACCATGCTCAAAGACAATGAAAGCATCCCTGTGTAATGCATCACATCCATCTGCTACCTATGAGCAGCTCCTCTGCGGAACCATCGCAGAACTCTGTTCTTAATCATTAGCTTTCATTAGGAGGCTAATCTGAGCAGTCAAAAAGCAAATGGGAGTCAGTTAACAAGGAGCAGGGGCTATCATGATTCCTACACCAGCTCTTCCTGTAGCACAAGGTGCAAATCCATCCTCTTTACCAGTGCCACTCTCCCCATTTAATCTGGGTAATGTCTGCATGCACAAGCCCAAATTAAGACGTGCAGTCTCATAGAGGCACTTCCTCGTCAGTTGTGCTCCTCCATACCGCATCGATTCTCCATACTTTCTCCCATTAGGCCTCTCCTTGAAGGGCTTCCTCACAAGAACTCCTAGGAAAACCCATGTGATACATTTTCTGCTTCCTTATTGCTCAAATCTCCAGTCCTTCCAGTATCAGCTTCCTTGTCCCTGCAGAAATCACCGGTAAGATTGATTCCCACCTCTTCTCCTAGAAACTCAGATTAGGAGATTTACCCTAGAAAGGCTTCACTTCAGCAGGACATGACTCTCTTCTCAACCCTTATTATTTTAAGAGGTTGCTTCTCTTGCTTCCGGGACATGGAGAAGGCTGAGATATTCAACAACATTTTTGCCTCAGTCTTCACTGGGAAGGGCTCTAACCACACCACCCAAGTTTCAGAAAACAAAAGCAGGAACTGGAAGAATGAGGTATTGCCCACTGTAGGAGAATACTAGGTTCGAGACCAGCCGAGGAACCTGAAGATGCCCAAGTCTATGGGACTTGAGGAGATTCATTCACGGATCCTAAGGGCATTGGCGGATGAAGTTGCCAAGCCACTATCCATCATATTTGAGAAATCATGGCAGTCTGGTGAAGTTTCCACTGACTGGAAAAGGGGAAAGATAAGCCCCATTTTTAAAAAGGGTAAAAAAGAAGACACGGGGAACTACAGGCCGGTGAGTCTCACCTCTGTGCCTGGCAAGGTCATGGAGCAGGTCCTCCTGGAAACTCTGCTAAGGCACATGGAAAATAAAGAGGTGGTTGGTAGCAGCCAACATGGCTTCACTAAGGGCAAATCGTGCGTGACAAATTTGATGGCTTTCTACAACAGTGTTACAGCATTGGTGGATAAGGGGAGAGCAACAGACATCATCTACCTGGACTTGTGCAAAGCATTTGACGTCCCACACAACGGACTTGTCTCTAAATTGGAGAGACATGGATTTGACTGATGTACTGCTCGGTGGATAAGGAACTGGCTGGACAGTTGCACTGAAAGGGTTGCAGTCAACAGCTCCATGTGCAAGTGGTGACAAGCATGTCCAAGTGGGACAAGTTGTGTTCTTCAGGGGTCGGTACTGGGACCAGTACCATTTGGTGACTTGGACAGTGGGATTGACTGCACCCTCAGATCAACAAGCTGGAGGGAAGGGATGCCATTCAGAGGGACCTGGACAGGCCTGAGAGGTGAGCCTGTGGAAACCTCATGAAGGTCAACAAGGCCAGGTGCAAGGTCCTGCGCGTGGGCCGGGGCAATCCTAAGCACAAATACCGGCTGGGCAAAGAATGGATTGAGAGCAGCTCTGAGGACAAGGACTTGGGGGTGTTGGTTGATGAGAACCTCAACATGAGCTGGCAATGTGTGCTCACAGCCCAGAAGGCCAACCGTATCCTGGGCTGCATCAAAACAAGTGTGGCCAGTGGGTCAAGAGAGATGATTCTGCCCCTCTACTCTGCTCTCTTGAGACCCCACCTGGAGTATTGCATCCAGCTCTAGAGCCCCCAACTTAAGAAGGACATGGACCTGTTGGAGCGGGTCCAGAGGAGCGCCATGAAGATGATCAGAGGGTTGGAGCACCGCTCCTATGAAGACAGGCTGAGAGAGTTGGTGTTATTCAGCCTGGAGAAGAGAAGACTCCAGGAAGACCTTATAGCAGCTTTCCAGTATCTGAAGGGCACCTACAAGAAAGCTGGAGAGGGACTTTTGACAAGGGCATGTAGGGATCAGACAAGGGGTAATGGCTTCAAACTGGAAGAGGGTAGATTTAGAATAGGTATTAGGAAGAAATTTTTCACTGGTGAGGCAATGGAACAGGTTTCCCAGGGAAGTTGTGGAGGCCCCATCCCTGGAAGTGTTCAAGGGCAGGTTGGATGGGGCTTGGAGCAAGCTGGTCTGGTGGGAGGTGTCCCTGCCCATGGCAGGGGGGTTGGAACTTGGTGATCTTTAAGGTCCCTTCCAACCTAAACCATTCTATGATTCTGTTACCTGCCTGAATAAAGAACTATCTCCAGATACATATTTCTGAAGTGGAAGAATGTAAATCTGCCATGTGCCACCTCATGTTTTAGTTCAAATTATTATGTAATACTGATAACAAGTATTTATATTTTTGGTCCAGGTTCAGCAGATGTATCCATAATTGGTCGTCCCCGTGTCCGTCCCTGTCCCCGTCCGTGTCCTGTCCCCCGTCCCCCCCTGTCCCCCTCCTCGGCTGAGTTTGACCCGGAGCATTTTTTCCTGTTTGTTGTTGTTCTTTTGTTCAGTTTTGATTACTTTACCTCCAGATTTGATCCAATGTCACTACATTTCAGCCCAGAGGCACAACCTTATTACATAGCATATACTAATTATATTACCAAAACCACAAGCACTGTTTGGTTTTTATACCACTCCCATTCATGTGAGCATCTGTAACAATTGCACAGAGGTAAACATGGATCCATTATGTCTTACTACACATTCCGTAATTTTTTACATGCAAGATTATTGGAAGAACATAAAATTCTGCTACTGTTCATGAAGTGAGAATTTCTTATGTCTTCCAAAATGAAAACAAAGTTTCACTATCTTTTCAGTGGCCTTTCAAGACTGTTACTATATTCAAATGCCTTGGGAAAATGACAGTGACTCTACATTACTCAGCATACCTTGTGAAGTGAATTTCTGCATCATATCGCAAAGGTATTGATAAGCTGACCTGGTTGTCCAATTCTTGCTCTTCCTTACTTTCGCTGTTCATCAGAACACATTTAAGTCAGGTATTATTATTTTATGCAAATACAAATAATATTTATGCAGTACTAATTTGCTTTCATACAATTATATACTTTACCTCAGTGCACGAAAACTTAGAACTGCCACATTCTGAAGATTTTTCAGGTTAAAATCAAAGCTAATATCAAAAGATATCTATGGAAGAGACAAAGAACACACAGTAAATGAGCTGATGTTACAACACCCAAAGGACTTCCAATAGCAACTCAATTATCTGTATGTACAACTATCTAGAATTGCCCTCTATATATGAATTCTCCACCAATTTCTGTGTAATATTTCAATAGTTTCTTATACTCCAGAATTGCTTTATTCTCACATTCCCCCATAAAATGGCATTGTTAAATAATGAGCTATTTGCATTTTTAAATTGTCTATAACTAGCTACAAACTGCAACAAAAAGTGTTTGAGATTCACTCTTCTATTTGTTCCAGCAGGTCCACTTTGACCCATGCCATTAAAAATTGTGAACAAACTCAACTTTTTATATGTAACTAGTTGTTTATTTTACTCCCCCCACCACAGAACGTCATGTTTCTATTCTTTCTAGCAAGTTTCTTATTGCGCCAGTAGATTGCGTTAGAGGCTGGAAGCCTATTTCTCTTCTGCCCTTAAGGAATAAGAGATTAAGTTCCACAAAACTATGGATATCCTGAGATTTATTGCATATATGAGAAAAAGGATATATCATCTATCCTCGGGCTGTGTGCACCCCCCCCCTCCTCTCAAAGCAATGCTGCTTTCTAGGAGAGATTGAATTCACAGAGTAGGATAGGGAGCTACCCCAGGTTCACACAGCAGGAGGGATTTGGTGGGAATTGTGCTCAGTTCCCAGGAGGCTACACATGATGCTCTGCGTCTGTCTCCAGCCCTCAGCATCCAAGAGCTAGAAAGCTACAGTAGCTTTTGAAAGCCATGAGTAGGGTGCAAATGTGCTTCGAGAGCTTTTTTTCCTTTAATCTGGCAGGGGATCACAAAAGTTTAGCCCTTAGGTTTGCTTCTTTTAATGCCTCTGAAACCCAAAGCGAAGTTAACTATTGCCAAATCAACCTTCACCAGCAGTAAATGCAGATTTAGGGGAAAACAACAACAAAAAAGCTTTTGACTATCATTCAAGGTTATTTAAACACGCTAACCATACCTGTTGTTCTGTTCTGAAAACAGGATAGCTTATTTGGCAAATGACTGCACTTTGTGCTGTTCCTGTCTGACACGAGACTTCAGTCCCATCGCTCTGCAAAGGAAACAGACAGAAAAGTCATCCTAATATCAGGTTTTGATAAAGCAAGAGACGAATCTGTATCTTCAACAGGACATGTATTACACTAAGGAGTAGTACAGATAGGTGTTACGGCAGTAATTCCTAGAGATGCAGCATATGGATGGGGAATAGGCATGGCTAGGACAGAGGCAGGAGAAAGGCGGGACAAGGACCAGTCCTGTGTGATTTCTTGTGAGCTGTAATGATCTTGTTAGAATTTTGTGCTAGGCTTGGAAGAAGGAATACAGGCTAGAGAGTGCAGGTCACCTCCAGCATTAACTCCTATAGTGCTTTTTTACAGCATTTTTACAGAACTTTTGCAGCCATATTTACACGACCTGAGAGCTAGTTAAGTACTCTCACTATAGAAGTTAGTGTACAGATGGGAACTCTACCATACTTTTTGTAGGAAAATCTACAAGACAAAAGAGTTTATTTACTACTTTGCAAAATATTTAGCATGTCATCATCCTACATCAAAGACAAACTCATAGACCATAGCCAGTTATCATCACTTTGAAAAGAATTCATTAAAATGCACTGTCTTTTGTTAAAAGCACCCATACTGGACATTTAACATTTATGAATTATGCTACCAAAGCAAACCCCCAAAACAACATCCATACATTCTCATCTTAAGCTTTTCTTCCTGCTTCAAGCAGGCACATTTTTGGTGAAAAGCTTCACTTGCAGGCTGAAATGCTTCTAAGCAAATGGGCTTTTAAAGTAAAAGAAAATCCTAGCTCCAGTGTGGTCTTTTGACATGAGTGGAATGAGCAATTTTGCCACACAACAGGATGGGGAGGTAGAGGGGCACCCTCAGCGTTGTGTGGAGTATTTCTGCCAGTTCATTGTTCAGGAAAATGCTGCTTTTGGGCAGTGATGAATGCTCCTATCCCTCCTCTCCCTTCAAGTAATAGGGATTGCTCTGGATTTCACCCCTAGGATTATCACGCACCTCTCCAGTAGCAGCCTGACCATGTAAGCCGAGCACTGAAGTCTGGATTTCATCCTTCATGAATTGTTTGGGAGCAACAGTGGAGATTATAGATTTACTGCATTCCCCAAAATAGTATGTATAATTCCTTTCTTTTCCCTTTCCTAAGACAAAATTCATTAGAAGAAGAGCTGCTGGTATAGCAATCATTTCAATCTGATTAACTGTCTAGCTGGAACACGTGGCCTTGGCAGGAACACTATGTCTACATCCAAAGTCTGTGCTTTAAGGCGGCATCATCAATGCTGCATGCTTGATTTATCAAATACGAATTCCCTGTGTCACAGCAACTTCATCCAGGCGTGTTGTTGGGAGTCAAGCAGAAGATGTGGGTGCCAAGGCCTAAAGTGAGGAAAAGATGACTGAAATACTGAGGTGAGGTCAAACTCAACAGTTTGCCAAATTTATGCTGAGTTGGCAGTGTCTCTCCTTGACCTAAATAAACTGATATGCCGAAGGGAGTAATTCTGGTATCCAAGAAAATAAATTGGGAGAGAGGTTTGCACACACATTTTTTCCTGGGATAGGCACTACTAGAAAGAAAAAAAAATAATAATTTCTCTGAGAAGCTTGAAAATCAGTGGCAATAACAGAAACAGTCAGGTTGGGTATCACATACCGGTAAAGACGATGAAGCAAAAAACAAGTTGTCAGAAAATGTAGCCTGGATTCTGGTGTTATATGCATTTTCCTTTTTATTTCTCAATTTCACATTGAATGTTAGTCTTCTGTTTTTGCTGCTGACAACAAACTGCTGTTTGCTGTTGGAAAATAAAGTCCATTGTTGTAAACAGAGGTACTAGAACAGCTGTGCATCATGAAAATGTGTTTGCTGTAGTCAACAACAAATAACAAGCACAGCAAGACATTTCCTATGTTCTACGCACTTAAACACTCTAGATTCTAAACGCTTTGACATAAGAAATTCTGTGACTGTGTTTCTTAAAACCAATGGAATTAGTATCTTCTTAAAGTTCAGGACCTTGATTATGTATGGTCAAAGGCACTTTGCTGAATTTTCAAGGCCTCTACCCTGGTGGGAAGGTGGGCAGAGAGTGGGCAGCAGACCTGGATGGCAGCTTCAGGAAAAGGTAGCCCCGTCTCTCTGCGTACTCTACATGTGTGTGTATATCTGCACATGGACTTGGAATATATGCCACCTGAATGGCTGACCTCAGCTCCCCAGTGGCACAACCTGCTGCAGGATCCTCACTGCCCCCCACAGGAGGGACCAAGACAGCTGCTGCAGCCGTGGCTGCTCTCGCAGTGTGCTCCCTTCCCCGACAGCCAGACATGATTCTTCTGAATGCCCACTGTGTCTTCAGTCCCTAAGGTACCAAAACTTGGGTTTGTCTAAGCTGACAAGAGTCCTACTTCTATATCTGTGTTCCTATCATAACTTTTTTTCCTTGATTAGCTATTTAGACAGAAATGCTACTGTTTTTTTATCCCTGCTATTTCTAAGTAGATGTTGAACTAGAAAGCCATTCTCATCTAGAAATTCATCCAAAGCCTTCAGACAAGCCAACTGGTGAAAACTTAACATGTGACCCCAACAATTCCACTGATTCAGCTCTTACCCATCATCTGCCTTCCGCTGAACATTCAGAACAAGATCACAGATACAAAGTTCATCTTCACCACAGTCTTTAATAAAAGGAATCTACAAAAAACAAAAACATTTCCTGAAAGACAGTGCTTGAACTTTAAAATTATCTACCGACAGTAGAGTACAGATACCTTTGAGATGAAGCACATTCTTGTTTTGCACATAAGAAAATCCCTCTGAAGGGCATTAAAAACTCTGACACATGAGCAAGTTAACACTGAGTAACATGCTACTACATGTCAACTGGTCTGTAAGAATGGGGCAGGCAAGTTACTGTTAACCCACAACAAATGTGATGTAATGAAAGGCGTTCCATCTCTCTTTTGTGTACTTTTTTATTGTAGGCTAAACTAACCTAAAGTAGTTCATCTTTGCCATCAACTAGAAGTTCACATCAACAGTGACATGGCTCAACCAACGTGCTTGTTATGCCATGGTGGCTGCTGGTGTGTGTGTGAGTGTAAGCAAGCCCATGCGATACAGACAAAGGTATAAAAGGAACCAGGAGACATGCCCCCCAGATGCCTCCTTTCAGCCCAGTGACTTAACTAGATGACCAGTTTTCACTTGCATGTACCTCTTTGGTCTTTGTGGGAGCCAGACACTATGGACGTGTGTGCAGCCATGCATTTTTTGAGAGTAGGACTGCATACTTACACTATAGGCCACAGATGCAGGAGAATATATATCAAGGACAGGGCTGGAGCCAGGATTTGCAAGGCCGATGTCAATACGCAGACTAAGGGAATTCACTGCATCAGAAGGTTCCTGTAAAACACATGGTTCAGATGACAGCTGTCAGCACAGTAAATGGTAAAAATAAGTAATACTATTGTAAATTGAGAATACATACTAAAATCATACTTGCTCTAAGCAAGAAAAAGTAACCGTGCAAAGCTTCATTTCTTGACCGAAATAACTTTGTGAGATTGCCTAGTGTGGGCTCCTGCTAAACTGCTTTTAGTGGCATATCCATGATAAAACTCATTATCCTAGGATTCGTGGAGACTGTATTGACCACAGTCACTTCCAGGGCTAACGTGCAGATTCTCTGCAGCTGCAGAAGCTGGTCCTCAAAAGCCACCACCAGGTGACTCGCATTCTCACCTGGCTGCAGAAGTTCAATTCCTATTCCACTCCGCCATACCATCACAGACAGCAGCTGTGCCTGAGCGACACTAAACGCAATATACCTCACGTGTCCTCGTAGTACTGGATGAACACTCTTCTAGCCCTATGGCTCATGGCTTCACAATGGCACTAAATGTGATCAACAGGTCAAAGATATTTGCATTGCAAAGCACAGCAGGAATCAAAGTCCTCTACCTGACCTAGCGTCATGCTGGGGGCTTAAGGAAACTTGTCAGGGCTGTGTTCAGTCTTTGATTCTAGAGAAAGACGGAGACTTCCTTATTTTTATTTTATTCCTAGGTGTATTACCTAGGGCTAGCAGGTACCAGAAGTCTGCCTGAAATGCCGTTTGTTTGAGAGAAGACATTTGCATGTATGTCATTTCTTACAAAAGAATCTACTCAGAGGGAAATTAAGATCTATTGAAATTATGGACTATCGGCTCTGTGTTACATCAGAGCTGAAGTACATAATTAAGAACTGCCTGTTCTAAAAAGCTGTGCTGAATTTGACAGTTACTAGTTTCTTTGAAATCAGAATCTTACTAATTATTTTTCAGTTGTTGGTGATTCGAGAAACGTAAATCATTGAGTAAACCATGCATAAAATTCATCAACATTTTCCTCTGATCATTTTCGTTACGTAAGACTGCTTGCAATTACACTTACCTGAACACTGAAGACGTCATCAACACAGTTCTCCTCATGACGTACCACAAGATCCCTCTGCATGTACCTTTCATTATTTTCTTTGAACAATCCTCTCGAAGTCACTCTCGAGGACTGGAGATCTGCATCCAATGTTGCATTGTACTTTATAGCTAAAGAAGAATAACAGAACATTTTTTGCTGAGTATGACAGCCCATGATCTCATTACTATGCTCAACATTACCGAGTGACCAGGCATTGCAAACCACACGAAATATTTTACTTTTTTCGTAGCTTGCTAAACACAGAGCAGTCTCAAATTGATAAAATTTTCTCTTGTGTTTTCCAAAGCAGTCAAACAGGTTTAAATCCTGACGTAAGTTCTCATCCGCAGACAGCACATTAAGTGGCAATCAATCCGGTCTCCACTGCAGATGTTTGAGCCTGCAGCTCAGGCAAGAAGCCAGTCAGCAGGGCCAGGATTATGCTAGATAAAGGTGCCTTGCAACCATATCCCTGAACTCTGAGGAGTCTATCAAGAATCTACATCTTCTCTTCAATCACATAATAATTTCTGTCTTCTTCTCTTCATATTATGACTAAAACACTGTGGAAGTTTACCGTTATTTCATACTCACAATCATGAGTTCTTAAAGGCACTACACATAGCACTGAAGCAGTCCAACTGGTGTTATCCATGACGTGTACTTTTAACTAAATAGCTTCACAAGAGGCCAGTGCTGGTCTCAGAAATATTTGGTGCTGTTCTGTCCTCTGAAAAGAAGAGCTTCTCACCACTGACATCCACATTAAGCCTATGGATTTTTTTTTTTATTTTTTTTTTTTTTCTTCCTGAAGAGAGAAGAAAAGTCTGCAGCCTGCTGTTGGAACCAGTAGGTTGAAAATGATCAGCTTCTCACTAATGACATTTTCTGGGGTTTGCTGAACAGCAAGGATTCAGCTCTCCTTTACACAGTTAATTCCTCACTTTTCAAAGCTTATGGAGCCAGTGATGAAAGTAGATTTTAAAAACACTTTCTCAAGCACTTAAGTTTTATACTGACTTTGCCTTTCTTGACATTCAATCTAATATATCCTTAGAATTTCCACTACTCATTTGAATAATGGACTTTTGAAGGAATTAATATAAGACAAGTTATTGAAATACTCTTACCCACTTGATTATTTCTCTTAACAGGTCTAAATGTAGCCTGAAAACATATTTTGACAGTTATTTCTGTGTTCTTGTTCAGCAGACTGATTTTCTCAGGTTTAAATGAGGCAATTACGGAGACATTTGCAATGCTTCGTGACCTGCAAAATATTTTTAAAAGGTTACATGTGGTTTTCAAGAGCACTGGGTAATGTAGAAGCTCTTGTCTATTACTACCTATAAATGTAACATTGATTTTCTTGGTTCCCAATATAATAATTTTTTAATGGCACTGGTAAAAGTATTTTTCTTTGCATATAAGTGAATTTGTTGATACAGTAGCTTTCAGTAATGACAATAAATAATTTATTGTGTCAAATCAATGGGTAATCAAAGTCTTTATCCCAATGCTCTAATCCTTCCCTTAGGATAACAGAGAACAAAGCCCTTGCCCTGTTTTCCCAATAAGTAATATTCTTCTGCTCCTTTAGGGAAGTTACTAAGCTTCTCTGAGAAGGCGAAAAAGGGTAATTCTTCATTTTAATTAATACTCCTATTTTTCAAAAGAACAACGTTCATGTAATTACTCAAAATTTTGAAGAAGAGTTTCAAAGGAACCCTGCATGTAAAAACAAACACTTTAATCAAAAGTGAAACACATTAATCAGACCAAATGCCAGAGTGAAAGAAAAATGAGCATCTTCATTAATCAAATCTAAATAAATGGTGGTACTCCAAGGAGCATCACTTTCTTTAATGCAATTCCCACCAGCACCAGCAGCAGTTCTATTGTGGGTCAAAGGTCCAAACTAACCATTCATTTTTAATAATATTGTTTCATTATGAAATAAGTAGCAATTCAATGATGTTTTTCTTCTTACAATGGGGAGCCTCAGGCGGGAAGACAGGCGACAGATAGGAAAACAAGCTGCATTTTAATTTAGCTCCTCAAGGAAGTAGTGGAAAATACACAGTACTTAGGGAGGCAGAAGATTTGGCTTCTGTGAAGCCTTTCTTCTTTATTTTGTGGAAGTACTCAGATTGCTCTGGCAAAAACCACATGCCAGAAAAGATAGGTTTTTTGCCAGAAATAGGAGCCAACTCTCTTTCACTGCTGTCTGTCCTTACCCTGCCGAACAACTCTCTCCCCCAGATCAGCCTACTAGCCCGTAAAGGTCACACAGGCTGTGTGGGAAGTGGTTTCACCTGCATCAAGCTCAGCTATCAAAACTATACTGCAGCTACTGAAATACAACCTGCTGTTACAAACACTCTCAAGCAAGCCCCACTCCCTGCTGCTGCCCCTTCCCTCTGGACCACGTGTCTGCACAGGAACAGCAGCCAGGAGTGTTTCCTCGCCCTCCCCATCCCTGCCCACGTCCTTCCTGACAGCCCCTGCCACTTGGCTTCCCCCCACGCGCCCTGGCTCTGCCCCCACCACTGCCTTGACTTTCAATGGTTTGACGATACATGCTTAAAACAGGTTTAGTCTAATGCTGTTTTTCAGCTAGCTACAAGAGCAGCGGTGAGGCAGTAAGTGTGTTACCTCTAAACACATGGAATGAAAGAGCTTTTTGGTTTGTTTGTATTGCTGTTCAATTAGCTAAATGCTCAACTTGCATCTGAATCATTAAGTGCTTCCTTTCTAAAAGAGTTTACCAACCATAGCAGAACCACATTTCCATCAGCACCAACTGATACGTCAGTAATGTCATCGTCATCTAAGTCTCTATGGCCATCTACTGATCTTCCAAAGAATTGGAGCCGTTGTCCAAAAGCAGAATCCGATCCTAAAATTTTCTGGGAAAGACAGTTTGGTTACTGAGCTTGCCACAAGCATGCTTAAGTCTGTAGATAGCAGCATAGGCAATCGATTTTCACTGATATTCCCTGTATATGCAGTGTATTGTTTAAACAAAATGCTTTTGCGGATGTTTTCTCAGATGCTTTTAAGCACTTTTTCCTCCCCTGTTGGAGCAGACAATGGACTAGATTTTTCTGTCTTGGGAGTAGATCAACTAACTGACTACTGTATGCCAGCTAGTACTTACTGGAAACTTTTTCCATCTCACATTGAGCAACTCAAAGCATAGGAAGCTTAACTGGACTTCTAACAAATACTTTCTGCAACCAGAAAGTCTGCACGGAAAGTGACATTAAAATTACCATTATGTTAGCATATAAGATATGCAAAGACCCTTGAAAGTCTTTTCCTGTAATACTACATATTTAGAATTTACACAGCTGGGATTTATCTAATCGCCATTGCTGTACATCAAGCCTAAAACCTTGAATAATGGGTGTCAAAAAAAATGTATAGGAAATTAGCTGACTTCATACACAGCCACCAAAAATTCTAAGGGACTTGCATCTTCCTAGTCCTCTTCCATTATATGCTTCAGTTATAAGCACCACAACATCAACCAGGGCGAGCTGACAGCTCAAGTAAGGAGAGCCACAAAACCTGAACTAAGCCGTGAGAATAACAGTAATCCTTTAAGAGGATGAAACAGTAGCCAATTAAAAGATAGAAAATCCTTCTGTTTTCCTCTAGGAGATCCAAAGGCACTGAGTACAGCACTATGCAACAAAGTTAATTACCTGAGAATATTTGGTACGTATAGTCTTTTGAAATCCATTGTAAATGTAAATTGCTCCAGAGTTTTGGTTTTCCAGTGGTGCGCCTATGACAACATCATTAAAGCCATCCAAATCAATGTCTGCAAGCACTGTAATCGCTGATCCAAAGCGAGTGTTTTCTGACCCCTGTGGACCTTCCAAGAGTTGTTGTTGATCCAAAATTCCCTTTATAAAAGGAAAAGAAGAAAAAGCAAAAACACAGCTATCATTGCACCAGATTAGACATAGGAGCAGTATCTATGTGCATTGTTTTTTGGTTTTGTTTTCCAGTACATTCCGCTTGGACTGCTCAACCCTGATTCCTTCCCCATTGTATTGCCCATTCAGTTTGCATTATGTCTCAGAGTCTTGGCAAGCATTACACAGCAAAATTAAAGCATGCTATGCAAAGCACTAACAGCAAATATAACCATATGTATGAAGTTTAAATGCTCTCACTGTCCTCATCTGACTGTTCTGAAAGTTTCACAATACATTGAAAAATACAGTTTCCAGTTTTGGATTACCAATTTTTATGCAGAGGGAATGGAAATTATGTAACTGGACATAATTCTTTGAAACAGAAATGGAATTTCCTAACTAAACTAATGCAAAAAACATGTGTCCAAATGCTAAACTCCTGACCTCTCCAGTGCCAATGAAGAAAGAAAGATTGGAGATCTTTATAGTTAAATAATCACATTCACACTAGCTTAAATTCAACTCTCTGGCAAATACCGTTCTCATCTTTAACCTCAGTTATCAAGCTGTGCTTAAAATTTTAGAAATACCATCCAAGTTATTTATTAAAAATGACTAGAAATGTACTATTTGCGCAACATGGATAAATTGCACAAATCCAGGTTCTTTAAAAAAAAAAAAAACAGAAATCATTCTTTCATTATTCTTAATTTTCAAATAATTTTAAACCTAACAGTTGACAAAGACTAAATGTTGTAAGGATAGCCTTCCAATTTATTCAGTTTTCAAAACATGAAAAAAGAAATCCTTCATTTTTCTTCCATATTTCATGTCTAATTCCACAGTCACAAAGACCAATGTCAGCTGCCGGCAGCACTACTTCCAGCACCTCCATCTACGTTGAAATTTCCTTAGGGTACAGCTTCCTGTTGCTCTAGGATGATCTCGTGAGCTGTCACTGAAGAGGGTGGTCCTTCCTCTCTATTTATTTGATTGCAATTTACCTAGTGAAAAGGCCGTGTTCTGTTTTCTCTGGTAGATGGCAGGTACTAAATTACTTTGCATATACAGACATACAATGATTGATTGAGAGACTGTTCAAAATTGCCAGAGGCTTCAGGACTGTTAATACAGATATTCTGAAAACACCTACTACAGGTCTGAATAGAAACACAGTCAGTCAACCATCACACACAACACAGCTTCACCAAACAAAGGAGACAATGTGTAATAGCAACCATCCAGTGTGAAAGTCTACAAAACAATGCAGAAAACTGGCAGAAAAGCGTTTATTAGAACTGTTTTGGGAATACTGTTAGGTGTTGAACAGATTTGCCAAAAATTTGCAAACAATTAATTAGCAAAAGCCTCCAGCTAAGATTTTTTGAGAAAAGGTCAACCTCATGCTATATTTGTGTACAGTGCCTGGCGCAGTGCCTAAAACCACGACCACAGAGGCACCTAGAGCAGTAGGCCCCTGGTCACTCCTAATGCTTAGCTATCAACTTGCTCATTTACTCCATTTTGGTCTGTTCCAGCTGTCTTATTCCCAGATTACATGCATAAGCAGTTCTGAGGAAAGTTTGCAGCTGCTCCTGAAAAGCAGAATGGGCGAGATTGCACTGGGAAGGGCTTCATCTGCAGTCCTCTAACCAGGCAGGCCTGGCACCATCTACCCCTGCCCTTATGCCACACCTCGGGAAAAGCACGTGCTCTGTTTCTCATTGTAAAACTGCTGTTCACAGTATTTTTAACACTTTGAAAAAGACACACCAAATAGTGACTTAGAAGCTCTGAAAAGATCCAGGGTCAATGGCCTTTTAGCATACATGTGGACGGTGTGCTTTGAAAGAGGTGAGCAACGCAGGCTTGAGCGAGTCTGCTGCACCAGTTGGCTGCGGGGCCAGAGATCGCTCTTCTAATGGCTCTCTGATACAATAGAACAGATACTGCCACTAAATACTACTGCAATTTGGACTGCTTTTTCCTTGGTAAAACTGCAGTGCAGGGAACAACAGTAAATCCCTCCAGCTGCAAATGAAAATATCAGCACTTATTATGGATGGAGAGACAGGAAGCTGATTCCAGCTTTGCTACAGTGCCATTCTTACCTTCGTGATGGAAAACATGTATACTCTCCCTTCCTCTTTCTTCAGGTCATTCATAAACATTGGTGCACCCACAAGCAGCACATCTGTCACAGAATCCCTGTTAACATCCACTGAACACACCACACTGCCGAAGTAGGAGCCAATCTGAAATCAATAGTAAGAGTCATGTTTGTATGTGGATTTTGTAAAGCATAATGTTTTAGCACCTGACTCAGAAAACTTACACCCAGAAGTAGTTCCAATACTAGTGAATGAAACTGCCCACTGGAATAAAATTACTATATAACATACTGCAGTTCTTGAAGAATCATATCCTTATGTGTCCACTGCTTCTGGGCAGTAGCTGCTGCTATGGCTTTAGCACTTGGCAACAAGAATGCAAACGGAATGAGCTATGAAAGGTATATTTTTTTTTATATTAAACTGTGCACATGAAACTACCTAGTCTCTGCTTTACTCTCAGATTTGTCTTACAAGCAAATAAAACCAAAACCACCTAAACTGGCTGCTCTTTTCTGAGGAGAGAAGAGAATGAGAGTCCAAATCTCTCTTTTGATGTCATGTACTTCACAGCTTCTCAGGCAGAGTGGAGCTCACTGAGTCTCTCCCAATTAGAAGTGTTGACAAAATTAAGTATATATTAAGTATCTTTGTATATTATCTTTTACCACTAACTGGATGACTTCCTAAAATACTGTTTAAGAATCACAGTTAACCTCATTGAAGTAGTCTAGTGGCAGTGAAAAGTTCAAGTGGATTCTAAATGCATTGCAAGAAAGAGGAATTTTCAGAACAAACGCATTGCAATTTACTGCTGTGTCAATAAAAACAGATGCCTGCAAAATCTGTGTTCATAACCAAATTATACGTGCCTGCTCGCCTCTCTGGGACTGCACAACTGCGATATTACCATCGCTGTCAACATCATAAACCACTACTCTGCCAGTGTAGTTGGATCTTGGTGCGCCAGCGACAAAATAGACGGAGCTCTGAGTTGAGAGAACAGCGACCGAATAACCTGGGGAGAGAAGCCAACATTTAACATGTGTGAGAGACCATTAACTACAAGTTGTCAATTGGTTATCCATAAAGGCATCGAGAATGAGTCAATCTGGTATGTTAGTCACAGAGAATGATGCTTCCAGACAAGAAGTAAAGCTGTCACACATGCATAAAATCTGCAATAGTCTTCTGGAGGGAACAGTGACCCACAGATCAAGTTGAAGCAGGTTTGCAGAATAGCATGGACAATAGTTTAGCCTATTCAGTAAAATGCAGACCACAAAAATGTCATGCTTTTGAAGGAGATAGGAAAAAAGAGTGCAAAGAGTGTCCTTGGAATAAAGACATAAAGAGAAACATGAGATGAATATTTGGGCCAGCCTTCAAACCGGGAAGGAACACCTAGCTTCTGCAAAGCTTGCAGTGCATTTTCCCACAGCTCACCAAACCACAGCCCAGTGTATTGGCTGAATACAACAGGCTATATTAACAGTTTGTCAGCTGAAGGGTTTAGGTTGATTGAACTTCTTTGAACACGTTAATCCTTATTCCCGTTATTCTAATATTTGCTTTCAGGAAACATCTTTTAATACCTGCAAATATTTTAAACATGTATTAGCACTATAAAGCTAACATTACTACATATTTTACATTTCTGTGGTTTAATTACAGCAAATTTATTTTAACAGAAGAAGACAAAACGATCGTTTATAAAGACTGCAGTTTAATCTCAATAACAAAATCCCAGTGATTGGGCAGAATATGCAGGTCTTCAGCAAGCTGCATGTGAGGAGCACAGTCTAAAAGCATTATGCCTTGGTCATTATGTATACCAGTCTTAATTCAGATTTGTGTTCAGTCACTGTTTTTCTAGGGAAAGAACATCATTGGAGACAAAAAGTTCAAGAAGAAACAACAAAAAAAGATTTTACGCAGCAAGTTAAGGCCACGGGTTCCTAATTAATACATCATGCAGCCATTTGAAGTGAGAGGGTGCAGTGCAGAACGGGACCCAATCTAGCAAGCTGTGATGTGCTAGCAGTCCTTTCGTTTGGCTCTTCCAAGTTGGTGAGAAAGAGCTGGCACAGAGAGCTCTTAGTAGGGGACGGAAAGAGATGGAAGGCAAATGAAGCGATAGAAAAGGCAACAACAACATTGTTTGCTCTGAAAAGATTAAGGCCAATACTCTAGAAAGTGCCTTGTGGAGAAGTGCTGAAAGGATATGACCTGACCTTTTCAGAATTATTCTAGAAAAGGGAAGAATAGCAAGTCTGAAGAGGTAACACATGCAAAAAAGCAACTGCTAAGCCATGGGCAAAAGAGTGTGTTGGTTGCAAAAACAGCATCTCATTAAATAAGTTCAAGGATAAGAAAGTCATGGGTGCTTAATGTAGTAGCATTATTCAGGGATAAATCGCCAGAGCAGGCAGGTTGTAGGTTTGCAGAAAACATTTCAATGACCTGAGAAGACAAACTGAGGGGCTTTGCAGGGTCACAAAAACAGGCATCAGAAAATATATTGGGGTTACAAATAAGACCTCTGCTAAACTGCAGCAAAATTCTTAAAACTGTAAACTGAACTGTAAAAGGCCAAGAAAAGTGAGCATAGATAAAACGAGAGCAAGTCAATCAACTTCTTATCCACCTGTAATTGGGGAATTACATACAAATACTAGAACAGAAGGTACCCGTAATGATCAGTCAGATACAATAAGCAGCCTTTTTAAATCCCATGACTTCTTATATCTCTATTACAAAGCCTGTTCTTTTTTCAGCTTACAACATTGATATGAGTAGAATTTTAAAAACACAATAAAGATTTCATCCAGTGAACTGCTGACATGTAAATAAAATCTTTTTGGATGCAAAATTTTTTCCATATTCTTAAATCAGTTCTTAACAGGAGTCTGGCTACAACAGGATTTCCCAAGTTCTTTAATAACTTAATAAAGGTTTGATACGTTTCCAGATTTGTATTTCAGCCCCTTACCTAGATAAGAGCTATGATTTCTGTCCTGTAGAATTTTCTCAAACGCATGGCTTGGAAAGGTGGTGACTCTGTCTGAAGACTCCTGAACTACCGTTCCACTCCAGTCATAGGCCCCAACAGCACCCAGCAGCAGAACATCCTTTAAAAAATAAACCCCAACATTTTACAACTACCTGTTTCAGAAAAAGAGTGAGTGAAGCTGAAGTTACCACATGTAATTTCTTCACCACTGTGTTTAAAGCAGTGATGTACAGTCTAACAACTGCAAGCAGTTGGCTGGAGCCGCTTATAGTTACCACTTACATGCGGGATTTACTGCTCTATTAAGAGGGATTATCACTCCTCTACTGTGAGAGGATAAGCGACTGCTTTAGCTCCCAGGGCACTGCAACTCAAGATGAAATGAGTTTACTTAAACACTGTGACAATTTCCTAAGACTGTCCACCCTGGGGTTGGGCTTGCCAAGTCCATGCTTTTATGTTCTTATGATCCTCAGAAGACTGAGGATCAGACAAGCAAAACTGTAAGAAAAAGCTACTGCCCCCTTTTTGCCAACAAAAGTGCCAATGACAGCACACAAAAGGCGATGGGAAGAGATACAAAATTCTTTAAGTGTATTTTAAGGAGTTGCTCCTGAGAGAACAGTTAAACCTAAAATCCAAATTAATATGGGTTATTATGTGCAATACTTGATACAGAAATACTTAATCTTAGACTTGTATAAATAAAACAAACAGTTTAGAGTATTCACGTTTTTAAAATTCTTTACTGAATTGAGATAGTTACAGAAAACTGCAGTAAAAATAGTATATGTAATTTTCCTGAAGAAACCCCCAAATCTTTCTTAATTTTTGCCATTTCCTAGCATCAAGTGCTTGGTAAATTAAAACTTCGATTTCTGCACAAAGAACTTCAAAAAACTGTTTTATTCATCTTTAAGGGCTATAGGAAAGACACAACCTTCCTGTATTTTCAGTTGAAAGCTGCTTGAACCACACTTGAATTTTACAAAGAGGACCTATTTGGTCAAGATAATCTTAAAATTGATTAGCAAGAAAAATGTATCTGATTTATTATTCTTTCTAATTTCTAAGTGAAATATGCTTTAAACAAATATGATTAACTTCATAAATATCAGATAAATGCTTTTTGGACTTGATTTATTTACGTCTTGATGACTTCCTAGATAAACACCAGCTTTACAATATGGTTTCAATTCTTCTGAGTTATTCAATTACAAAATACTAACTTGGAACAATTGAATTTTTCATGCTACGTGAACTCAGAAATCACCAAAGTAATTGGATTAACACATCTCAAAATCATTACATGGATGAAACTATTACTCAACTTCACATATTAATGTGTATTTTTTCATTTTAGGGATACACAGCATCTATAAGAAATCATTTTTGTGGTATCAAATTAAAAGAAAAAGATGATAATTTGACATTCTGATTGTAAAAAAGTCTTAAAACTGGTCATTGTGTTTATCAGTCTTATTTTGTTGCACTTCTAAGCATTCTTTCTACGTAATTATGTCTACTTGTATCACTAAATAATTAAATTCACATACCTTTTTTTGTGAGTAATACGCACTGAAGCCCACCTGTGACATTTCCATTTGGAATGTATCACCTTGGTCGGTACCTGGCAAAACAAATATTCACATATGGTTAACCCTATAGAACCACACAAGAGTTCCAATATTGCTGTCTCCGAGTGTAGCTATATAGGGACTGTATGTTATTTCTCCCAAATCCACCATTTTTGCTAAAACATTTCCAACATTTACAAAATCTGGAAAGCTGAGAGTTAATAAAGTGTAGAATATTTGGAGGATTGATGGCAAATTGGTCAGACGGAACCATGATACTATGAGTCTCTTCCAAAAAAAGGCAGAAGTTGATGATAAAGATGGCTGGAATCAGTTTGCGCAGTGTTGCCACTGTAGCAAATCTCTTTTTATGTTTTCTAGGAAGCAATAGTAATACACCAAAATTAGGAGCTTTAACAGCTGTATATTCACATCTTTTGGATGAATGTTTATTATCGTATAGGACTTACAAAACTGTTGTAATTGTCCTGAAAAATACCGTGACATGCAGGAATATTTCCTAAGCTAGATGGATGGGACTCAGGTAACAAGAATTCAATGGGAGTACAAAAAACCCAAGAGAGGGAGCTCACCCAGTCCCCTTGACTCGATTAGCAGCACGGGCCTGGTAAAGCATAGATGGAGGCGAAAGAGAAGGTCAGATTTCATCCTGAGCACAGGGAGGTTGCAGCCACGAAAAGCTCCTTAGGGAGGGCTGAGGCCAGATCACAAGTCTCCCAAGCATGGTCTAAATTTGACTTTAAAAAGCTGGCTTTTGGGGGGACGAAGTGCCTCTTGAGGCACCTCTACAGCGCCTTCCTCCAAACAGTACACCGAAGATCGTAGGTGATGCTAGGGGTAGCTCCTGGTAAACACCGCACAAGTTGCGTTACTGTTGCTTTTCAGTTCTGTAATCAGTAACTTAGTCTTCTGATTCGCTTTTTAAAGTCATAGTTACTCAGCATTAAGAGAAAAACACAAGTGAATCTGACAAGCACAAGATACCTTTACTCCTCTGGTGGCAATAGCTCCGAATACATTCGGATGCATATGGACAAGCCCCCAGTGGACGCCTGAAGCCCAGGACTAGACTTAGATGTTCAGCAACTGGGGAATATTTCCCACCAACTGCAGAAACTGAGTTGAAGTCAGGCTCATTAAGAGTGAAGTAGCTGGGAGAACACCCGCACAAACCAGAGCCCTGCTGGGGAGCAGGGAGCAGCCCGCGGCTCCAGATGCCCCTCGTTTTCACAGTACTACACTAAGGTGAAGCTAAATAAAGTCCTTAGCTCATCAGCTGGGAGAATCAGGTCTAATTTTTCAGAGACATTGAGTGTTTTACCTTCTATACTAAAAATGCGCTCTCCAAGCGTTCCTGCTTCTTCCAGTAGAGCAGCCTCAGATGACACATTAAAGAAATACTTGTCTGTTGGATGACTAGCAATTCCTTTGATTTCTTTAATTAAGTTTTTAGTATCAAGTTCATGCCTGATTAAGTATCCCAAAACCTTGGGTAAAAAAGAACAAAATAAGAAGAGTGAAGGAAATCATGGTGTTACTCCCCTTCCTTCCGTATTTTTAAGTAAATATTCTATGTGTTAAAAAAAAATGAGTGTAGCTATATAGGGTTCATTCATATTAGTGAATTGCTTATCAGACTGTATTCCCATGCAAGGGACCATTCAGATAGGAAAAATAAATAAATAAAGGCAAAGGAGAAAACCACTCAAGTTGCTCAGGTAATATTTTTTTTGCTTTTTCAGCCAGTTAAAGACAACCAATATTTCACTAGTTCATAAAGATTAATTTCACCTAGTTTCAGTCTCACCAGCGTAACAATTCATGGATTACATACAGCTTATATATAGAACGTGCACTTTCATACAAACACAAGAAAATGGTATTTCAAAAATTGCAATAATATATATATAATTATAGTATTACTTACAGCAATGCCAAATCTGGTTATATTGTCTTCATTGCATTTACCTATCACTGTTTTCAAGTTGGAGCCATCATGTGATTCACCGTCCGTCACAACAACCATTACTTTTGTGGCTGTCGGACGTCCTCCCGATTCAGGTGAGAAGGCATACTGTCTGTTATAAAATATTGGATTTATCACATGTCAATTTATAATGGATGGTATTTGGTATATATACTGTAATGAGTATGATGATCACTGACTTAGAAAAAGGTGCATCTATAGTGTTTTTTATTTGGAAATTAACAATCTGCAATAAGAATTTTCAATTATGCTCCTGATAGCTTCTTCTCAAAGCACTGCTCAAAGCACCATCAGAAATGCAATCAAGGAAGTAGAAAGAAAATGAAAAACAAGTAGGACTGGATGGTATTTCTGATATAAATGTACATTCCAGGAAAAACAGTATTTTTTGTACAAATATTTCTAAATAAAAAGGGTTTTTTTTGTCAGAACTATTGATGTTTTCTAACACCAGAGTAGCCAGGAATCAGCTCCACCAAGTTCAGACAAAAGGGGAGTAATAATAACAGGTTCATCAACACTACTGTAAATATCAACTCCATTGAAGGCTGAGTCTGTCCCTAAATATGATTTTCAAGGCGATTTGATTCAGCACGTATTTTGGCCTAGAGTTCTGTCCTTGATTCAACTGCAAAGTAGCGTCCTCCTATTGCGAAACAGACCTGGTTTGTATAGCTATTGAGAGTCACAGTACGTTGTTCTAAGTGTTTCCTATTTTTCATGCTGCTGGTGCTGCAGCGACATACTGACAACAGACAGACTTTATTTTCTCTGCAATCAACCAAAGCCTGACCTGCAAACATGAATCCCACTGAATCCTGGAATAAACTTTACTTCTTTCAATGGTTTTGTATCTTTCCTAAAAGCTTGTCCATGCTGTTTGAGGCAGTGTCATGTTTAGACATCTGTGACAGCCCAAAGAATTCTGTTGGGTACCAGAACTACTTAAGTGTAGAGTTTAAACCAATGGCTAAAGACATGCTTTTCAGCAAGTCTAGTTTACGTATCCCTGTACTGTTCTGTACGGGGCACTGTAAATGTACCCAAAGGATTCTGTCTGGCGCTGGGAACCTCCTCAGAGGCTCTGAGCACGTGCACTCCCAGTGGGAATGAAATTCAAGATGTGACCGTTGCCTTGCAAGGTAAGCTACAATAGTTGCGCAGTAATCACCAATGTGTTTTACCTTGCATTGTCAATGGCTTTGAAAGTATTAGTTAGATCTCCTCCCTTCTGATACGTTCCCTCCATTGCTTTAACAACCTCATCCTTTGTCTGATACGTATTCAAGTTGAACACTACACGGGGATCATTGGCATACTGAATTAAACCCACCTGTGCAATAAAGAAATTATGTTAGATTATCATGCATTACAATCAGTTACGTAGAATCACGATGCTTACTTATACGTCAGGTTGGAGTAAAAGATCTGCAGATGCACACAGGGTTATAATTTTCTTTCAACGCACATAAAACCAATTAATATTAACTTGTCTGGAAAGCAAAGAGAGCTAGAATGCTCTTGCACTTTATGTCATTTATTATGGACTGCAATATGTTAATGCAAACAATCTGAAATAGTAAGCATTAAAACGTTTGCTTGGTTACCTCTGAAGAGCTAACAGATAGCAATAAGGGAGCTCAGGGAAAAATGAGAAAACAGCAAAAATTCTACAAGCTGACAGCAGCTCAATCTGATCTCTTATAAGGAAATCCTAAAGGTTAGCTACTTGACAGCACTGTGAACCCTATTTATTTTTAATACAGGTGAAGCTAAAGACACGTGCTAAGATGTACATTTAGTATGAAAGAAAAAGAGGAGAAGATGCTAAAGGTGAGGTTCAGAAAGGACCGAGCAGGACAGCTAGCTTTTAAGCACCTCACTTCCAAAGTTGCCCAAGGAAGAAAGCAGCCTTTGGGAGAGAGATTCCCAGTGCCCCAGTCTTTGTTCCCAGAACTGTTTATGGAAAATGGACAACTGTAAAGACAGAATATGTTTAAAAAAAAGGCAGTAAAATTTTCCTTACCACCACCAAATTAAAAGGAAAAAAGAACTCAAAGATCAGACAGTAACCAAGCAGGAAAATTTTAAAGCTGCAGCAGTCGGAAAGTAAAAGTTGTATGAAAAGCCCATAAAAAAATCTGTTCTACTGTTACTACATCCCCATAGATTACATTTTAATTACTTGTACACCTAATGCATGAAAGAGAGCCGACTCTAATAGATATAACCTAGACTTCTACTTCAGTTGGTTTACGTTTTGAATCAAATTACAAATCCCTTTTGAAATAGGTTAGCCGTGAGATAAAAAACTCAATACTGAAAGATACAGGACAACTGTCTAACCCGTGGGTTTGGGGGAGGTAGTGTAGTCATGCTAAAGCACACGTGGTTTCCTTTAAAACCACTAATAAAACCCATTGCTTTTTTTTTCTGGTGTGTGTGTGTGTGTGTGTGTCTTTCTCAAAGATGTCTTTGACTTACCTGGGTTTTGTTAAGGCCTATGTCTAAGCCTTGTACAAATTTTTTCAAAAATGCCCGCACTGCATCCCAGGGATAAATGCTGTTTGACTCATCACAAACCACCACAATATCTATGACAGAGGAACACTCTAAAACAAAAATAAAATTGGAGATTAAATGCACTTTCAGTCTCAATATACTTACAATTCTTTGGCTAAATCCCGTGGTGCATATTTTCACACAGGCAACACTTCAGATCAGGAAGGTTTTGCCAGACAACAGACACATATGCAGATTTTGAACCTGCACTGGTGCAATGCCTCTGAATTCAGAGGACTGAATCCATATTTACATCAGCATGGGATGACGATTTGTCAGTCCTTATGTGTGAATCACAGGACTTTGCTTTTTGCACATACTTTTTTTTTTTTTTTAATCCCAAATTAAGAGTCCCCGACACAACGTATCTTGATTTCTTTTGATATGTTTTTTTTTTTTTTAATTGAATCTGTTTTGCACATGTTGCCTTACTTTGAACAGCAGGAGAAAAGCTTCTTAGGATCTGGAAACTTGGACTGATTTCAGAACAGACTCCTGTTGCATAGTATTGGCTTCCACACTGCTGTGCCCACAAGGGACCACAAGTCTTTAAAAATAACAACAAAAAGAAACTATAAAAATAACAAATACTTGTCTCACCGTATCCATATACAAAAGCACAATAAGCATGACTGTAGGCATATAGGATCAGAGAAGCCCTCCTGGGTTATCAGGTGAAATCCCTTGCAGCCCCAGTGACAGCGTAACCCCTTTCACAGACTTTCTCATTAGTAGGATTTTTCTATTCGTGATCGTCCCAGTGGCTCCTTCTGCAAGCTGCCCTCTCCACACTATGCCCAGCTATAACACCGAGGGAGCGTGAACTGGTCCGCAAAGAATCTGTGCTGCTTTGAGCCACCCGCCCTGCAAACTACTGGTTTAAAACTGGGGTTGGTATTCGCCCATGGCTTACAGGCGTGCAGAAAATACTTCCACTAACCAGGAGGTGGCATCAGAGCCACGAGCATGCAGGTCGCTGCAAACACGCAGAGGGGTACGGACTCTTACCAACAATAGCGTGACCAGACTGAAGAGTTTTGTGGTCGGTGCGCGCGCACACGCACACACAGTTATTAATTTGAGGAGCCTTGTTCCCAGGGGAAATTCACTTTGCCAAAATATTTACAAGTTAAACTTCATCTCCGGTGAGGGTGCAGCCTCGCAGTGTGCACCGTCCTATTTAGCCGCAGCTAAAAGGGCAAATTTGTCCCTGGCCTCACATACCCCTCGGCTACCTGTTTCATTGCCTTCCTAGGGAAGTAATATTGCTTCTTTGCTGAAAATAATCTCTTTAAAAAGAAATGTTTTCAGCTGGATCAACCAGCTGGGTACATGACACCCACACCTCTGATATTAGAAAGATTTTTACAAAAGTACCTAGGTAAAAAAGACAAATACTGAGATAGTATTTTGTCATGAGGATATTTGGGGAGATGGATTTTCTTTTTAAAAGAAAATCACGTTAGGATGTTAGGAACTCAAGGAAAAAAAACATAATCTCCGCGTAACCTCTGCCCAACAGTTCCGAAAGAAATGATAGCTTCATCATATATACTTTCTGATTGCCCTATCCAGTCGTGAGAGCCTGGAAAACAGAAACTGCACCATCTCTGTTTAGGAAGAGAAGAGAGAGTGAACAGCACTATTACGCTTTTCTCAAGAATATTGAAAAAAAGGTAATTAAAAGCAGAAGTAAATGGAAAATGAGCTAAATCACACACTGGTTCATACACTGGTTTACCAGTGGTAGACCACATCAAACCATCCAAATATCTTTGACAAGATGGCAGATCTTCTAGACAAGAGAAAGGAAGTATATCTACGTTATCTGTTCTTGAGAGAAGTGCTTTTTTTTAGCGGCTACATGGGGCATGATTAGTTTTATTGGAAAAGATGGATATTTGCAACAGTGAGAGGTACAAAATAAATCATGTATATCACTATGAAGCTGGAGGAGAGTTACTAGTCTTTAGTTTAGAGTCGTTTTTAATTTAAAGTTCTTTTTAGATCAATCTCATTGCCCATTTTCTATTTTTCTTTTCTTAGCGGTAACTCAAAACTGTGATGTTAATCTTGGAGGAAAAAAATAGAAATGTTCTAATGAACTTTGCTGATCTTCACTTTAAAAAATAGAAAAGCCTAATGTTATTGCATTGTTAAAGTTAGAAATTTAAGATGCATCATTAATGCAGGGGAAAACTGGGAGATGACATACCAAGAACTGATGAACTTGAAAAGTGGAATATTAGAAAGGGGCATAGACTTGCCCTTAAGGACTAATGCTACGAAATGTGGAAATAAACTGGCAGTTCGTTGAGTGGAAGAGAGTAGCAGATGGATTAGGCACTGGCTGACTGCAGGGTGACCATACGCGTGAAGCCAGCATGCCAAGCAAATATGGCCTAAAGATATGTGACAAGAAGCATTTGCAGTTGAGACAGGGAAATACCAAACACACTGTATAGTGCCCTGGAAAGACTCATGTGGATTACAGCATAGGTCTGGTCATTCGTGTTCGAGAGAGGTGTATTTTAAAACGCACATTTCAGCCCAAAGCCTCTGTTTATCACAGTGAAGGACAAAGGAGAACGACTGTGGGATGTTAAATACAGAAGGGAAATTTTACATGCAGGGAAATGGGAGCTGTTCCTTTCAGCTAAAACCATGACACTGTCCCAAGAACAAACTGATAGAAGCTTAGATCAGAAATCCAGAAAAAAGTTGTTAACCATCAGTGAAATTCTTAAGCATCTTTCCAACAGGACTAAGCATGCCTCAGAAAAACGTAATAAGCGTGTAGAAATGACTGCCTTCTACTTAGAATACCTGTGGTAAGCAATCACACGGCATCAAACAGCTGAACCAGCAGGACTCACAAGCTAGGACACAGACACGCCAGGCTGGGTCACGCTCCAGCCCAGCAGCCCAGGGATGCAACACGGACTGCTGCGAGGGGACGGAGGCTGAGAGACAAGCAGCCGCGGGAGGAAAGAGCACAGTGAGCTGGGAGGAGGAAGCCCTGAGCGTATCACAAAGAGCCCATCACAGAGGCCAACTGCCAGAGACAGCGTCTCAGAGCAAAACCCTGGCTGGCAGCAGCTTGCAATTTACGAGCAGACAATCTCTGCTTGTAGTCCAGTTCTTGCCACAGCTAAGTCACGGGGCTTTCGATATTTGTTGAGGCTGAGTCACAGGCAAGCACCCGTTGCCACTACCCGGTTCTCTTATGTCAAAAAGAACTCCTGTCGCCAAAGACATGGCTAACTGTTCATGTCTTAGCATTCAACATTTTTTTTTTGTTAGTTTATGCAATTTATGTCAATCAATACTGTATGGATCAGGAAATTCTTTTTGACTGAGGGGGAAGTTCAAGTATTGTTAGAAAATAGAATTTTTTCTGCATGAGATGTTTTAAATCACTGAAATTACTGATACTGATTAAAAGTGGGTATGCATAGGACAGTATTATCAGTAATTAAAGGTACTATCCAAGAGAAAGAATAAGATTTTTTTTAAATCAATACTTTCTCAAACAAACAAACAAGAAGAGCACTGTTGCTGTATTTTGAAGTTATAATTAACTTTACTAACTCCAAGAGCTGCTGGAAAGTTTCGAATTAGACCTGCTTTTAAGTACTTCAGTGAACTGGGCTATGTGGTAATGAAGATAATAAACATTTGAATACTTTTATGATTACTAGGAAGATGCAAGAGAAAAACACAAAGCTTAAAGTGAGCCTCAAAGCTCTTTTGCCTGTAGTTTATTGTTTCACTTAATTTCTGCACATGCCTACAATGTATACATTGAACTGGAATACACCTATGCTGCAACAGCTTTCATGCTTACAGTTAAGATTGTAAAAAAAGGTGTTAACTTCCTTTCAATGATGATATCTGTTTTACTGGCTCCAAGGAGAGTCGTTTGCAGAATATACACATAGAAAATGCATCCTGTGCCAGATCACTAACCAAATAAAACATATCACATGTCCACAGGACTAGAAATCCTAACATCTCAGGAGAATAGTCACTGTTGCAAGTGCGTATGGTAGACGAGACTTCCCATACTGTCTTTTGAAAGCATAGTCAGAACTATACAAGACCGGCTTAAAGATGTGCATGGTGGAAATATTCTTGCCTATGTTTTCTGACTTAAATTACAGACTCTTTAATTATGTGCCCTTCCATAGGATATTTAAATAAATGATGAAGGAGAGAATTCATAGTTTTCCTGATTTCGGACTCTAGGTAAGGACAGTGGGATGGAATATTTTAAAATATGTAAAATATGTATTAATCTATGCTGCATAATAAAATACATTCATCTTGGAATTATCAAAAAATGAGGTGACTTCTAGTTTCATCATTCTCCTCAGGAATTTCTATGTGTACTGAATATATCATTGCATACATACCAAAAATCCTCCTGTTTCTGAGTTCTGTATCAAAGTCAAGCCAAGGTTCATGTCTTCCTTTATCTCAGTCACATTTGGAATATTTATTAAAGCTGAAATAAAAAGAGATTAAGTAATGGCAGAATAGTAAATAAGATGTAGAAGCAATCTAGTAAGTTAGAATTCCTTTTTGAAAGCTTGATTTTTCAGCATCTAAGACGCCTCTTCCAAATGGCTGCATACAAATCTGAAACAAAAGAAACGAACACTAATCTTTGTCAAAAATTTGCTAACCATTAACTACAGACATGAATTAAGTATGGCCATTTAGAGTACCTGCCCTCAAGAGAGCTGAGGCAAAAGAGAGCAAGAAAATGTCTACCTATTCAGTATTTTTGGCTGGCTGAGTAGTTGCAGCTGAGCAGCTACTGTTACATTCCCCAGGACACCAGACTCCTCCGATCCCGTAACATACTTTAGACAAAAACCTGGAAGGAGTAACTGGACGCAGAAATGGTCCGCACCACAAATCAACATAAAGTAGGCATCTCAGCATACTCTGCTGCCCCGTATTTTCACTGTACCCAAAAGTGAATCCCACTTTATACTCAGTCTGCGAACACACAGAAGCAGAAAAGGCTTCACTCAGTCCTATTCAAAATGAGGACATACAAATGTTAAGTGATGTTAAGAGCATGGCGGCCTTCCCCGCACGCGTGCGCGCACATACACACACAGACACAGACACAGTGAGGACCCCGACAGGGCCACGGACAGCCACAGCAGCATCCATGTAAAGGCTACACACACAGACACACAGACACACAGACACACGCACGTGCGCGGCTCCACCAGGTACCGGCATGGCCTCTCCATCTGCCCCACGGCTCCCCAGCTCGCCAGCTGGCCCAGCTCGCTGCTTGTGCAAACACGCACACACTCCTCCAAATGCTGAATACCACATTTGGTATTCCCCTGGGCGTACCTCCACCCGCTTCACACCGGGACCTGCGGCCCCCCTAAGCCGGTGGGTTTGCTGGTGGACACACACCCACATGCACACCAGGTTTCGGGAAGGTATAGACGCTCGCCCCCCCAGCAGCTGCACCAGGCCCCGGGGCTGTCACCCACGGTCCTGCTCCAGCCACCTGCGCGGAGCCCTGGTCGCCCCCAGCAGCTGGTTTTGGGATACACGCCGGTTCCTGCCCCATGGCTGGCAGTTAAAGACCCCAATTGCTCCATCAGCTGAGGCTGAGACCCCAGTGGCTCCAGCAGCTGGGACCACGGGTCCGACTCCCGCGGCAGGCACCGATTTCCACTCACACCCACACGGGTCTCACCAGTAGCTGGGACCAAGTCCCCACATTCACACGCACTGATACACACAGGACAGAGACCAAGACTATGCAGAGAGAAAGAAAAGATTTAATAAGGTAGATTGGCCTGGTACAAAAACAAGGACAAACCGGGCAACTGTAGCAAGACATTATTTGTTACAACTTACCTTGCAAATTCAATTTTTCGCATGTGCTTTTGGATGTACCAACAGGACATGCATAGATATCTCCAGTTCGGTTAGCCGGATAGCCGCTCCAGGGTGAACCAACCAACAACCTAAAGTAACAGGAACTTCATTAGGTCTTCACTGACACTGGAAAAGTCCAGCAGCGTTATTGCATTGCACACTGCAGGTAACAGCTAAAGAGGCTTTTACCAGACACAGCACCTGAGGCACTCAGGATTCTGCTCCAGAGCCCTTCAGCAGCTTTACTTGCGTATCAACACATTGGGCTCACCAGGGGCAACTTTGGTGGAGAAGCCTCTGGGGACTGGGCTGCCTCAAATATGCGTGCGGTTGTTTTTGTGGCATTATGTCGTAGCGTCAGAAGAAATCCGGCAAAGATTATCAATATATACAGATGCACACAAATTTAGAAATATATACATTGGGGATTGAGAGACAAAAATTATTGTCCTGTCAGTTAACGGTTAACTGATGCCTTTTAAGTTTTTCTTTTAACTGTTAAGAAGCATTTCCTCCAGAATCTGCTCAGCAACAGTCACATGCTTACGTCTGAGCTTGAACACTACCACACCTTGACAAGACTGAGTCAGAAAGAAAACACTGCAGGTGATAACAGTCTGCTGCATGAAGTACTTAATCCTGAACAAGAAAGTTAAGACTTAGGATAATTTGTGCATACAACACAAAGTGATTCACTTTCTCTGACTCATTCCTTCATCTGCTTTAAGATTTCCACTCCAGCATCTACAGCTCCACTATCCGGCTCCACAAGACCCCTTTAATTCTTATCTGAAAGCCTTCACAAAAATGGCTTAATTCAGCCCCTGGGAATAGGCTTAACACCTATTTTTCAGCACAGCTCTCAATGAGTGAAACCACCAGACGATATAGGGCTGTTTAGGGCTGGAAGTGAAGGACCACTCTTTATACAGTGTAATGTGCAGTGAAGTAAGGTAAGGCAAGACATGACCATAGGAAGATGATCTCAAGGACATGAAAAATGAAACGGATGATTGGAAAGGAGGGACTGTGGGTATTTGCTCCAGCAGCAGAACAGTCTGTGGTAATAATCAATGCATTTATGGGACAGTAAAAGGACAAGCAATGGCACCCCAGTACGGAATATGGAATTTCATAAGAAACCGTCTTTTTCAATTGGTCAATAGGTTGCTAAAAGCAAAATTGTTGTCCTCTAAAATTTTATAGGTAGCTAATGCAAATACCTTGCACTATAAAAAGAACATATTTTATGAAATGATTATGTTTCAAAGCAATCGCTATATATCGTATTAATTTTCCAGGGACCATCTGATTTTACTGCTGCAATTTTGTAACTACTTTGAATAAAATGACTTTGATAAAAATAAATAATTTTAGATGCAAAAGCAAGCGTTTGAGTCCTTTTTAGGTTTCTCAAAGAAAATACTGCTAACTGCATTTTTTAGTTGAGTTTCATCTCAGTCAAATACAAACTAAAGACCAAAAATTATTCTGTTATTCTGTTTTACCAGTTCGGTTGGGGGTAACTTCAGATCCTATTTTCTGTATGTAGGAATATTTTAAAAATACCTACCTCCTTCTCAATTACCTTGTCGAAAAACAGTGATTATGTAGGCAGCAGGAACAGGGTTTTGTGTACTTTTAGCATCTCTAAACCTGCAACTCAGGTTTGTATAAATACTGCTCTATATAAATCCAGTGTATGTTACATTAGCTGTGGCGAGGCCTAGGATGTTCTTGTTTTTTTCTGAGGAATATAGACTTTTCTACAGAGTGGAAACCAGAACCACCATAGCTCAGGACCTTATAACCAGAGGTCACAAGAAACTACTCCATTGGTCACGTGCCAATAGATGATACAACCTGCAAACACTTGCAGTGACGCACAGGGCTGGAGCGGGCTAATAGTGACTGACAGGAGGAAGACATGGTGTTACGGTCTCCCCCCATGTTAGGTACTGCAGAGTTATTTACATTTATTAAATGCTAACTGGGCTGATGGGAGAGAGAAAGGGGTAACAGTTTTCATGGAATCAGAAAACAGTTTTTAAAAGGATGGCAGCACTGCATATGTAATATCTGAAACTGGAACAGCTTTTCAGCATTAACTGTCAAGCTGAACATTGCACTGTCTACATTTAAAAATACTTGTATGTCTTTTCTAAGTTTCCCAGAAGGCAAATTTATATCAGAATGCCTGCAGGAGGACAGCTACTGTTCAAAGAATGATCGTCATGACTCTTGGAAATACCCCCTGCATCACTCCCGTCTGGTCACAAAACTCACCATAAATCTGTGCACCACACTGGCATCGCTCCGCAGCCGGGGTTATCCTGAAGCCCAAAGCACATAGTTCCACTCACAATAGTGAGAACGAGAGGAGCAGAGGAGGAGGAGAAGAGTACTTGAACACTAGCTGTCGCCAAATCCAAGCCTAACTCCAACCCTCATCCTTGCTATTAGTATAAACTAGAGACAAACACCATCCACAGAGTTAGAAAAAGCAGTTCTGTCCCTTTCAGCATGCATATTTGTGCTCATTCCATGGGCTCTATGCTGCTCAGCAGTAATGTGGGCTCTGAAACTCCTGTTTTCCCCAACCTAATTCCAAGCCAGACACCTATTTATACCAAGGAACCATCACTCTTTATACCCAATCCACTTCTAGAACTTAATATCCACAATTGTATTTTACTTTCATGAGCCCTAAAATGAACCTTGTAGCTGTTGTGTGGTAGAAACAGAAAAAATGTAAGCCAAACAAGCCAAACACTTCTAATTTTAACCCCAAATCTAAATCTATGCCAACTGTGCCCACAGCAAACTTAATTTTGTCTTTCATTTAGCTTGCACTCCTCATACTTTACTGGAAGTTATTATACTACCTTCCCCTTTGCTGTATTAGCCTTCCTTGTAGATTTGCAGGGTCCATGAATCTCAATGCCATAACTATGCTGTAGGCCAAAAAATGCCATTCCATACACAGAATTTAACACATAGAACTGACTATTACTGACACTGTGATTTTGAGTAACGATCAGAGCTGTTAAGCCCCTTCCCTTATTTGACTTACCTAGTCTAACCTGCCATCAGTATGCTCCTGAGAAAAATTATTAACCAATTTCTGCCAAGCCTAGCCCTCTAGTTTTAGTTGCCAACCTTAAAGGTCCTAGAATATAGCTTAATTATCATTTCTCTCATATCCTGAGCCTTACTTAAGCTTAATATGAGCCTTAATCTATATTAGAAATTAGCAAGTCCTACTTGCCTTTGAAAATTAACATAAACCATTGCAGTAGAGAGTTACACAATACTGCTCTGGGGAAATGCATGTGTATCTTTCTGAAACATCAGAAGTGAAGAAAGCAAGAGAGTATCTGGCTATCATCCTGCTAACTACAAAAATATTTTTTTACTGTGATTAAACAGGATGCACATGAAGCACAGTGAAACAGAGTGTATCAGGAAAGAATGCAAGAAATGAGTACTAAAATACTTGAAAATGCTTGTTTCCAAATAAACTGTATCATGTCTAGTGTATTAATTAAGGGTCTTTTTCATCCATGAGTCAAATATTTATTTTTACAAAACTTCCTTATGTGTCCTTGTAGACTGTCTTTACACAATACTATTGTGATTAGCATGTAATATTGCCACTGATTTTATTATTCAGCTCCTTAAGCAGTCTCCAACATTGTATACAAAGCAATGGAACCACATGAAGTCAAATAAAGTTCAGCGGCAATGCCATACCACACAGGCTGCAGGAGTGGCAGATCAAAGTGCAACAGGAATTACTTCTGGGAAATTACACCATGACAAAGCTAGTAACTGGCAAAGTGTGATGCAGCAGAAAAAATCAGAATTCATAGCAAAGGGATGAATTCCCAGCTGTTGTCAGAGCACATTTTATATTTTCTGGTTTCTTTTTTTTTTTTTTTTTCTTTTCATGCATTTGCTCTTCAGTGTGTTTTTTAGGCACAAAGACGGCTAATAGGAAATACGAAAATAAAAGTAGAAAGGACGTCTTAAATCATCTGGTCTTTTTCTCTACAATTACAGGAAGCGGTGAATAGATATGAAAAACAGAAAAGTCTTCATCTCATAGATGCTTGTCTGCACACCCCAAAACACATCACCATCTAAAACTTTGGATCCTTGAACAGAAGACTCAAAACTTCAAAAACTACAGTGAGCTACGGCAAGAGAGTTTGACTGACAGACTTAAAAGGCCTAGAAGACAGAAGCCACAGCTGCTTCTCCAAGCAGGAAAAAGGCAAACTGTAGGGCATGCAGTCGGGGCAAGCAAAATCTGGGCAAGGAACTCAACATTAGCAGTGGTTCTGGCGCTGAAAAGATGGAGCTGTAACCATGGCAGCATTTTGTTAAAAAAAAAAAAAAGAAAAAAAAGTTGCCAGAAATTATCCTACTCATTAAAATCAGGTGGTTTTGAAAATGTACTGATTTCAGCAAAAGTTGCTGCAGAAATGTGCCTTTTCAGCAAAACGTCTTTTTAGTCTGAAGCAGCAACACAACACGTCAGGAGAAAGGCTGCTGGGCTTTGATGACTAGCGAGCAGTATGCAATGATTTTTAAAACTATTTAGTAGTGCCACAGTTATGTGGTACATCAGTAAGGGCAGTGCACATTAAGGTGTCATTACTGACAAGATATGGAATGAAACAAAATAATTTAAGAAAGAAGAACCTCATAACACAGATTTCAAAACTAAATTCAAAAATTCTGAATCCTAAGCACACAGACAGAACTGAGCAGGGTGGCTGCAACATGATACCAAACAGTACCTCAACAGCACACAGATTTTAGCTCCGTTGTGTGATATATCCACAGTCTGAAGACACATGTGGGTAGGAAAAAGCATTTTATAACAGCTATATAAAGCTATTTCATCTTCGTCACGTGAGATAGATATAAAACCAAATCTCAGCATGGAGTAAGTACTGTTATCTTTGCAGAATGTACCATCAGATGCTGTTCTGGGCACACGTATTCAAGACGAACTTGACAGGGTACACTCCACCTTTCTAAAAGTTTATGTTTATAAAATAACAGAGAATTTTGTCTCAATTTAAGGTTCAAATACAGATGATCTCATGACAGGGAGAACCAGAGCGTAAACTGAATGATGTTTCTGTTGTGGCTAATTACTTGTGTGGTGGACTGCCTAAACTTTTCTAATTGATGAGTTTCTTTGGTGTTCACAATTTTCCTTGAGTTCATTAAAGAGCTCCTGTTTTGAAATTCCCACCAGACACTGTGAAAAGCTTGAGCTGCGCTTGACTTGCAAGTTTGTCCTTATTTATGAGCATCACATGCCATCAATGCACAGCAGACCAGTGTCCAATTATCCTGGATCATCTGACTCTACACAAAAAGGGCTCCCTTGCTGGTTTGTGTCATCGCTTCCCAACACGTACCAGCCCCCTCCATAGCTCTACAGGCCTGGCTGGACTGTCTTCCCTCTTCTCTCTGAACTCGTCTCAAAGGAAAAGTGATAACATACTCCTGCATGCAGTCCCAGTCATGCAAAAATTACCCTCTTTTTATTATTTTCTATGGCCCTTATTGCCTCAGGAGATGTACCTCACAGAAATACAGATCAATAATATAACTAGCATCTGCTGTTTTTTCTGTCTCTCTCCTTTTTCCTCTTTGAGAGAGTACAGGAGGATTTTTAAAGCTGTATTTAATATAGCACTATGTGATTTTATTAACAGAGGCAAGGTCTAGGGAGTGATAAAATTTCTGGTAGATCTTAGCTTCTGGATAACCTTCCCCTTGAAGAAAGGTGCCACCTCAGCAGTGTTTGATGTGGTGAGCAGCTCCACTGTGCCTTGAACAGAGTTTTCAAGTGCATCACACTCCTGGTGCATAATGATGATATCTTCATGAAGGCATATGCCTTCATAAATTCATAAATGCTGACAAATGATAAAATGACAGAAAGCAGCATCCCAACCTTATGCAAGGCTCAGTCTGTGTTCTCTCACTCTCGGTTCAGCCATATCAACAAGCACATGGACTGCAGCCATCTGCATCGCCTATAGGAGAAACGAACTCCACTGAACAGCTTGAGTATTTTGGTTTGGTTTTTTAAATAACGAACACAAGAAAAAGCTCTACTGTCCCAAGATAAACAAAATGACCTAGAAGTGAAGAGAATTAGAGAGTAAAGCATGACGGACTTTTTTTTAAGCTTGTCTAATGATTTCTGGAAAGAAAGATTGAAAAGAGCTTTTCTTCACTGAAAAGTCTCTAACAAGTCATGGTTTCTCAAAAAAGAGCTGATGAAATTTCCCTGACTTTTGGAGATATGGTCAGACAGCGTGCAGTGAACGAACAAATGATGAAGTGCCTATCTGCAGGAAAGTTTCCCAGATTAATAATATTCATGCAGCTGGAAGAAGGTAGGAAAAGTTAATCCAAAGTTACTTTATTTCCCAAACTCCACCACAGATTATTCAAGAAAGTGGTAGTGGAGGAGTTTTTATATCAGATTTAACAATAAAACAGGGGAATATAAAACATAAATAGCTTGCGGGAGCCTGGAACCTTGCGCTCCTGTTGCAAGCTTATTGAAAAACTTACAAGAAGTATAAAACACAAGACATAATTTCTCCATGTATGAGCCAAAGCATTCAATGTACTTCAGGCAGACATTCTTGTTCTCCTTCAATGGCTTTACACAGAAGCTTTTAAAAAAAGAGAGCTCCGATCTATGGGTGACTAAACACATAATTAAAGCAAGCAGAAACAGAGTGAGACGCCACCACAAGACCAGGCGAGGAGTGGGGGTAGGTTGGGAGTCTACCCAACGGAGGGAGCGGAAATGCCAAGCTCCTAGTTTGGAGGATACAGCTGTGCTCACCGCTTGTTTTGCCTCCTGGTCACTGGTGGTAAACACAGTAATGCTACAGATGCACTGCGATCTGGGTAGTCTTACGTCTTTGCACACACAAGCAGTTGCAACCGCAACGTGGCCCTGCACAGGGCTATACATAAAAGTCTCAGCCAGCTCAATATTTCTGTATGGGCTTTTTCAAACTGTAACTGTAAAATACATTTTCACATGCATTTCCATGGATCACAGATTTTGACATCTTACTTCTTTCTTACCGAAAAGAGTCCAGTTACTTACTCTCCGTCCATCACCACTGAAGCAAACGTGTCAGTTTGTGGCTATTTTGGTTCTAACACTGTTTCAATCTATGGACAATGACACATCTGGTCACATGGTGCCCTTGCCCATAGCAGGGGGGTTGGCACTAGATCTTTAAGGTCCCTTCCCCTACCTAAACCATTCCATGATTCTATGATTTTGTGACCTAAACATTGCCTTGGCTTATGATAATATAGATAACTTGTGTGACTTTCCACTATAGACTTAAAAGCACGTATACACAAATAACCACTTAAAGTAGTTGAGTACCACTGTACTATTTATAGACATACAGTCATCACCGCGAAAGACACCTTAAGCTTTGTGGTTGCTGAAGCTGCAGAAGAGGAAATAATCCGTTTTCCACTAAATGGGCTTACTCTGGGTTAATATTTTAAAGTTCTTTTTGAAACCAACATTACTAGAAAAAATATTTTACTAATTACTCATCAAGCCCAATGTTGTGGCAACAGTGGATTTCACATCAAATTTTATGGGTGAAGGGATGCAACCGACACAAGGCCTTTCCTAACATTGTGTTATGATACCTATCCAAAGATGCCATGCCTTGAGAAGGGAAGACAATACTATGTCAGACACAAAACAATACAAATTTAAGTTCACTTAGTTTTAATATTCATAATTAGAACTTCCCAGCCCTAATAATTTGTTTCAACTTCAACAATACTAAAATGGAAAAATATCGTACATATATGTATGTGTAACAGAGATGCTATTCATAAAGCAAAGAATGAAATCAAAGCCAAAATTCTACAGGAATTGTGAGTCTGAGAAAACTGCTGTAACGGAGATGAAAGTAAAAGATTAACGGAAAGAATGACCTCAGACCACATTGTGCAAAGGAAAAAAGCCTGAACCTTCACATGCATACCTCTTTAGAATCTTTTCAGTTTTGTTGTAATAATGTAAGTATTTACCAGTAAAAAGATAACTCTAATATAAAACAGAATTAACTGCAATGCATTTAAATGAAATTTGGAATTATAAAAGAAAAACTAGTTGCAACATTTTTTTCCTTGATCTTTTAACTGGACATACAACAAGGTGTTCAAACTGCTTACCATTTGCCTTGTTCATTTATAAATTGTTGAACTGCATATCCAAACTGCTCTCTTGATGGACCAGAAAATATTTTTGCTTCTAGGAGCCCAACATTGTAGGCTTCACAGCAGTTACGAAGAATGCCTGTTAACAGAAAGATTATGATTATCACAGAAGCAATTAAGGAAGAATCTTGATCCCAGTGAAAAGGGCTCTTCATCTGTGCCAGCTCCCCCGACAGAAGAAAATAAAACGTCGCCTTTGACATGTGCAAGAAAAAAACAGTCTCTTCCCTGCAGTACCCATCTGCCCATGCGTAACGCCTGTCTAGCACTCGTTATAGGTGTTATAAGGCTGTGGGCAGAGATCAATGACACGTTCACCGTTTGCTTTAAGAGAAGTTGCAGCATTACTAATGCAAATGTTTTAGCTGAAGGGAGGCAAGAAATATGATTCAGAGGTCTGTTACTCTCCTTTACCTTAAGGCATAAGTTAAGCTTATGGCACAGAAAACACATCAACAGCCTGCTGAGATACATTAATATGAAAATGCACTGACTGTTAACTGCTAATACTGTTTGTATTCTAGTGTCTATCCGCAACTTAATGTTTGAAGCACTGGGACAAAAATCAGATTATATCTACTGCATCAGAAAAATCTACATTTTTGAGTCATTTCATTATCATGCCAGAAGCCTTTGTTTTCAGTCCAAACAGTCTGAACAGTTGTCCAAACAGGAAAACTTAGAAATACAAACATGCAAGATAGAACTGCATTAATAAATGATGACACTTAACACTGAAACTCCACTTTGCTGTGGTCATGGCGTTAATTGCTTTTCCCTGGGCTCTTGTGTGCCTAGGAATAGGAGTATGTCACTCCATGCCATTTTTGGAGGAACTGGCAGTGTGGGCTGGGGACGCGGTCCTAAGTGTCACGAGTTTGTAAGGCGTAGGGGCGCACTCCTCATTCACAAAGGACCTGATTACTTTCTGATCAAGCGCTGCAAGTGGGCATCTAGAAGAATGTCCACTGGAGAAGCTGCAGGAAAAGGGCCAGAGTCCCGTAAGTCCTGGCAGTAGGTAACTTCTCCCCCAGGTAGACAGCCTGACACAACTGTGGGATCCCAGGAACAAGCTACAGCCCAGCTGAGGAACACTGCAGGGCTCCTGACAATCCACCAAAAATGGCAGTGGCAGAAGAAATCATGAGCTGTGGCTGCCCTGCGCAGTTACTGCCTGAGGTCCCCGGGTGAGGCAGGTTCATGAAGGAGCTTATGGGTTAAACAACATCCCTTACGTTTCCCCTCCCTTCCTGTGTGCCCAGACAGTATGAGTTTTATCTGCTCTACACACAAAACATGCCTCACCGTAGGTATTTAGTATGAGTCATTGTGAAGTAAAGTGGCAGTCTTTATGATAATCCCTTATAACAGGGAACATTTAAGGAGACATGTGCCAATCTTTGGCATCTTAAAAATATAAGCTTTAATTCTAAGTGTTTCCCTAGTTCTGATGGGCAGAGAGCTCATTGCTGGTATCACTCTCTTCCAGGTCCCAAAACCAGCTTTGGAAGAGAGTTTAAGAGGGATTATATCAGCATAAAACAGCCCATCACAGTAGCTCAGCTGTAATAGTGATAACAATAACAACATCATAGTGAGACCATTAAAATCACAACCGCTGGTTTGCAGGCAAAGTTCACGACATGTAAAAAATTTCAATGCATTTTGTACCTTTGTCCATAGAATAGAAAACACAAACGTTACTAGCAGAAGACGAAACACAACTCACACAGTTATTACTTTTTTACCATGAACTCAAAACAAGAAATCATATATTAGTTATTTCAAACAACCACTATCTACAGCTGGCCTCTGAAAAGCAAGCAATCACCCTTTACTAAAAGTATAGTTCCTTGAGAAACATCCTTAGCGATAAATATATTTTCTGAGTCATGTTATTTAAGACTGGAGAAAACAATGTGTACAGACATATCACTGTGTTTTGCAGTATTTTTGACACTAAACACAACCACATATACTCACAGCTCAAGTCTGGGTTTTGGGGAGAGGGAAAAGAGGAGTTGAGATAGAAATTGACTATTGCCAATAGTAATTCTGTGATCTAATATACTTGCATTTTATCAAAATATTTTTCTTATGTCACATCCTAGGTTTATTTTTGGGTCTGTTGTTTTCAAATTATATTATCCTCAGCCAGAAATGAAGCACAATTTAGCAGCGCCCAGTTCTCAGAGGCCACAGGAGACTATACTGCAATGCCATTCTGCATGTAAATACAGAAGAAGAATAACTCTCCAAGTTCTATGGTGCACATGGAAATAAACGCTGGCTTTTGAATGAAGAGCCAAAAGTATCCTAGAACGATAAACATTTCCAATGTGACTCCAATGACATCTAGAGAAAAACTCTTGACTGCCTGGACTCTGTTACACAGTTATTAGCAAATCACACCGCTACCCAAATGGTAATTTTGCTAAATGTCTTCTAAGTGCAGTGGCCAACTTTGGTGCAACTGCGTGGAGGATCTTTCGAATTTTGTCCAAGGTGAGGGTTTTATTAAATGTTACAGTTAGGGCAAAAATTTCCAGAACTGGATAAAACTACAGAGACCAGATGACACAACCAACAGCCTGAAGGGAAGTCCCAGTGCTGGCTCAGATTCCCCAGAAGCTGCCTGGCCCAGCCTGGGGATGCTTCAGCTCCTTGCGGCTTCTCTGGGACTCATCACGGCTTAGGGGAACAATGCTCTTCTTTTTCTCCCCAGCCTCCCATCTCATCTCCTCAGTGAACCGTTTCACATGTCCTTTCCATTTACCACTGGGGCTTGATTTTATTCTTGTTAATCATTTGCACTACTGCAGCATCAGAGCAGCGCTCTTTGAGGGCAAGAATTTCCACCTGGAATAATGGGGAAAGTGTCTGCCAGGCCACCGGTCTCTTCTCAAAACTGCCTCTATCATCCTCACCTTCTGGCTGGGCAGCTAGTCAAGGACAGCGAAAAGAAAAGAGCAAAACACCAACCTGAAAACCCCGCCTCCGAAGACACGCTGTAATCTGCAATATTCTCACGGTCCAGCTTTGCCTGGCACTCACGACTGCTTTGCAAAATCAAAGTATAAAGGCTGGCAAATACACTTCCACTCACCCCGAACACTATCAAGTGAACCATAGTTTCAGCATATTTCAATCGCCAGTCATTTTAAATTCCACATTTTTATAATCAATAGAAGGTTTTTGATTTTTAGAACTACTCCACACAAATCATTTGACTTGGGCCTAGCGAGTATATACTTGCTATATACTAGGCATTTTCCTGCCATTTTCTTCCATCTTATATAGTGCTTACACTATAAGGACATCTTGTATCCATTTTGTACATCTATCTAAATACAGTATTCAGAACAAGAAATTCAAGCATTTGTAGCCAAAAAAAGAGAAAATGCTAAGTTTGCTTCAAACCTATTTTAAGCCTGTGCCAGAATAAGAGGGTCTCTTATGCATTAAAAGGGTGCCAATCATTGAAGCATCTAGGTTCAAAGTACTGTATATTCTAGACTGGAAAGATTTAGTATCTCTTGCTGCCTTCAGGCAATGAACTTTGATAATTTAAGAATCTTGAAATAAAGAAAACTAATTCACTATCTGGATTTTAATAGCTTTTGGTGACAGACTTCTACTTTGTGACCTAACGATCACGATGAGAGATTAGTCGGGCAAGTAGAAATCCACTTCCTAACTTCTGTCTGTAAATGGCACTTTATTTGCAGTCAAATAAACAGGCTGCGTAATACAAAGGAAGCCAGATACAAGCCTAAAGCTTCTGAAGGCCCCTCTGAAGACTTCAAAAGCAGCAGTTCCCCTCTGCCAACTGGGCAGGGGGCATGGGCGCTTTGGTTTAAAGAGGATAGCTTCATCGAGTGGAGTAGCTCCCAACATAAAGTTTCAGACAAGAAAAGTCAGGAAAAAATCCTTAATGGGATGAAAGGAACTGTAAGCTTTCCAATAAACTCCAGTATCTCTTTGCATGGTGGTTTTTTTCACGGGAATTCCTGTATTTCAGCAACTGCATTATTGCACTGTATACCACAGGAGCTGCGGTGTAGGAGTGTAGCTGCTTTTATACTTCTGCACCACCATTTTCTTGCTGCCAGTAGAATGAAAAATAATACATGTTCTGACTGTGCACCCTTTAAGCCTTAACATGTAGGAACTCTTCCATAACTATAAATGAAATGCCTAATGATGGCTATAATGCCTTCTGTTGGTTGCCGTTGAAGTACAAGCTCAAGCAAGTTTATTGAAGTAATAGCTCATATTTCATTATGAACAGCCCGGTTCATAATTGTTTTGATTTTGTAAGCAAAGCTCATAGCTTAAAGTGAGCAAGCAGAAAATGTCTGTTGGGTAATCAGTCATTTAATGTCATGATTATAACAGTTGTCTGATTGTAACCTCTTATTCAGATTAATCAGTATAACAAAAAAATTTGTTTAATTGGATGAGGAAAAAATGAAATCAGATTTTGTGTGTTTGATTACTTGGTTTGTGAAATAAGTTTATAAAACTTTAATAAAATATACTGAAAATGTTACTAGTCTGCATTTTATATCTTAAGTGTCACAAACGTGTCATTTTGTTTTCAGTCTAAACAGTAAAATTGAATTTTCATTTACTTTATACCACATTGCAAAGGTGATGCTCCAAATTTAACATGGCAATATATAACAGAATCCCGTAATCAAACAGACTCAGTTATGCCAAGTCTCATTTCTCATTAAAACACCCAAACACAGGCATTCACTGCTGCTGTTATTTATAGCTTGCATCAAACAGGTTTAGCAATCACAGTATAAAGAAAAAAGACGACATGATGAATTAGACCACTGAGTCTACAAGGATTCCCCCTTATGCTAAGCACTAGTTCCAAATTTGTCTAGTGTTATCCTTGCCAGTAGGAAAGTTTACAGTGAGGGTAAATGTAATGTAATGTGCTTTACATTACTTCATCACCTTTTTTCCTAAACGGTATGGTGTTTGCTTCTTTGAACAACTACTAGCTATGAAACAGAAAAGGTTTGTTACATAATCCAGCTAAGTGACCATTTCTGGTTGTGCGTGAGCATTCACACCAGTAACGATGCCAGGAGAGGGAGCAGAAAGAGCCCCTGTGGGCAGCTGCCCTCTGCTCGGTAGCACGGCCACAGCTACAGCCGCTGCCCCTTGTGCCGCCTCCAGCAGGGCAGCGGACCCCAACAAACCCAAAGTCATCAGCACGCCGGTGGACTTGGGGGTGGAAAGGGCAAGCATGTAGTCACTAAAGAAGAGCAAGGCCATGACCTGCCGTTATGGTAAAACCGAGGCAGTATTACACACTTTCTTGCATGTTTATTTTAGCCCATTAATTGTTTTGGAAAAAATATCAAAATCCCACTGGATTATTGTCTGCTTCCTGAAGCAGTTCCATAGATTGGCAGCCAGTAAAATGCATACAGCCTACATTGCCTTAATTGCTCAGTCTAGCAGTTTTTAGAGTATCTATTCTTTCCAGAAGACGGCTTTAACTTTGCCCTTTATGCTAATCTGCTCCAAGACAGCCACTGCAAATTACACAGAGAAAATTTTCCCCTTGGTTTCAAAGATTTCTTCCTCCAAAGAACACGCATCGGCAGGGCCCTGAAGCCTGTCAGACCCCGCTGGGGGCAGAGAAAAGAAAGGGGTGAGAGAACTCGTAACTCTTGCTTTCCACAGGCTTCGTCCCACAGCACGCTCTGGTTCAAGCTCTCTCCATGAATGAAGTATTTCTAAGGGCTCTCTTTGGAGTGGATTTTCTGGTGTTTTGTATTGTACAAGGTCACACCGGCTCTCCTTAGTTGTTGGGGAACTTGTAAAAGCACTTTTTTCTCACTCCAGTACCCAACTGGTTATTTTTTTTCATCCCTCTGCAAAAATTTGCTGAAATTGGCTCACAGTTTCCAAAGTCAGTAACGGAGTACAGGCATCTACAGACACCCTTCGCACTATAATCACCTACTATCCTTGAAATATTGGGCAGACGGTGGAATGAAGGCAGGAAGGGAAAGTAATACAGTTATGAAAGAGGACAGTCAAGTAGTATTTGCTTCACATTAAATATATTTAGTGTTACTTTACTGCTTTTTATTAAAAGCAACATTTTAGTGCAAAAGTACAGTTACTCCCTTATCATTCAGAAACTATGTTATCAGAGCAGTAATCCATCTGGAATTAGTCAACTATTCTTGCAGAATGAACAACCCATAATTTGAACACCTTTCATAATACATTGTGTTTTGAACATTTTATTGACAAGACTGTGAATAAATAAAGAACAAAACAAGCAGCATGCAGTTACTTTATTCTATTGAACTGCAGCACAGATATTATTCATTGTGGCTTTCAGAAGCCACCAAGCAATTCTCACTGCAATGAACTTGTTCAGGGAGCAAATCCAGCCAAAGAAGGGGCGCTTGGGTTTTTTTTTTGTCAATATATTCATCTTCAGCCTGATCCACTTTACTGTACTGGCACGTGCACTGTGTGCATGCACACATAATGGCATCAAATCAAGTCCTTTTCATGTAAAACAAGCAATTCTATAGTGGTTGCACAGTTCGGAGTTTTTTCTGTAAATAAGCATAAATATAAAACACCTTTTTGAAATATCTTTAGTAGACTCAGTCAGGGCCATGTGGAATCCAAACCACTTAATGCAGGGAAAATAGAGGACTAGTTATAATTCAGTCTGGAAACTTATATTGATCATATTGGTTAAAAGTTAATACAAGTAAAAAATATCTTCTTAGTTTTCTCCTGTATATTTGCTTCTGTATTTTTTGTAATTTTTTCATAATAGCTAAAATATCAGTATATACTCACAATGGCAAGTAGGTATCTTCAGCTCATGTACTGAAGCGGCAGTTTTATAATCACAGTTAATCTGTTTTTATTTTAAATCGAACAGATTTCTTATTGACAACAACCTTCTAAATAAAGACAATGTGAACCTCTGACAGGAATCAAAATGAGCAAAGAATGAGATTGACAAGACACTGGATTTTTTGCACTAAAAGTTGGAGTATTTTATAATCCCCACTTCAATTACTTAGTTGGCATTTCATTATTTTTACAGAAGTCTTAAAAGGCAAGTCTTCGTTTTACTGCTTCCTCTATTTGGTTTACTTTCTTTCATCTTAAAACTGGTGTTCTCTTCACATAAGCTACAATATCTCAAGCTATTTAATAATTAACTGAGATTATAACTTTTAGTGTAGAAATAAATTATAGGCCACAAAGAAAAAAAAAAAACAAAACAAACAAACCACAAAAAACCCACCCAGAAGAAAGGGAAAACAATGCCTCATTTAGTAACAAATCCTACCTCCCGCTCCTCTTCCTCCCCTCCTCTCCCTCCCTCCAACAAGTTTTCTTGGCTTAGTTGGCCGACTGCTTCTTCCTGGAAGTAGGTCAGCTTCCAGCCTGAAAGCCTCGGAGTGTGTGAAAGCCTGAGTCACTGCCTTTCAATTACAACTGTTTATGATCCAAGAAGCTGCACTCAAGAGTTACCAGTAACCTGCTGTAAAAGCAACCCAAACATGATAGGACACACAAATTGTGAGTGAAAAGTTGGAGATGCTGAGATAACACGACTAGGTGCTGTCGGTTCTACTGTTCTGGCACTGCTGCAGAGCAAGAGGTCTCATTAAATTTACCCACAACTGCATTAGTTACTCCGAAAGACTTGTCTTTTTCTTGCTAACTCCCTGCTTGTGGCCCACGCATCGCCCTCCTTGGCTCCCAGAGCAGACGAATAAGCTGCTCTTTATCTGGAGTTAAGAAATCTCAACAGCCTACTGTACACACAAGGACTGATTCCAAAGTAATGCTTAAGAGCAGTTCCTGCAGGACTGACAACTTCCTATGTGTTTTAGATAAAGACATCAAGAATTCAAGCCTACTCAAATTAATTATCCTGGCATGTTTCCATCATTAAGTGGGAAAAGCTTTCCCTTACAGAAAACTCACATAAATTGTATCTTTTTAAACTGACTTGCAGTTTTTCTTTTCTTTTCTTTTCTCTTGGTAAAACAAACAGGATTATTTCAACTTTGTCCTTAGACTACTACGATTTGTTCTCAATGATACCACAGAGAGATTAAAGTACATGAGGCTAACAGGCTGTACACAGTTACATGTTTTATATGCAGTTAGGTTGCTGGCTTCACAAGTAATAAAAAACCCTTCATGTGCTTCCCTGTGATAAAACCCACTTTCAACCCAGTGGCATTTTGCTCCAGCAAATTCTCTTCCCTTGGGTCCGCATTATCAGTTGTTGACCCTTTTCTAAAACCAGCAATACTTCCAAATATAGTCAGAGGAGCATGGGCCACGTTAGGACTGTAAGAGAGGAAATGCACGTCATCACGCAGAAACCAATGCGGCTGCTATCTCTATACCCTATTTGCTGCATTTGTTTGTCTCTGCGGCTATGAAAACATGTTTGTACACAGACGAAAATGCATGTTTGCACACAGGTATCAAGAAGATGGGAAAGCAACCAAAGGCGTCTGTATTTCCCTACCACTATCACACACTAGGATATATGAAAATTTCAGTGTATTGTAACAGATCAGTGTATTATACCATATTACATCGCTGTTAAATGTGACCTGGAAAGGCTAAATTAGAAAAAGGCTGATGTCTTCGCCATCGGTCCCTCTGCCGCTCCAGTGTCACAGCCAGCAACGTGAGGACTGCAGTGGTGAGAGTGGCCCTGCCATCATGCCATTTAGGATACCGTGTTTAGGACCCTCTTCCTCCCACACAGCTTCTCAAGAGCTAGCCGGGAGCACAGCTCTCTGCCCTCTATACCGAGAGCCCCACAAACAAGAAAAGCCTCAGCTGTAGTAAGTTTGCTACATCAGCTTCCTGCAACAAGAAAACCTCCACAGCACCACAGGATATATAATACAATAGTTGGAAGAGCTATAATTATCAGAACTTTTGTTTTCCTATAGCAGACTTAACAACTATTTCTCTCCCCTGATTGTAATGGGAGCTTATGGCTTGGCAGCTTGTATGGTAGGTAGGTGGTCCCAATCACCCACCTGAAACTCCTCATTAACGCACATTGAAATGATCAATTCTGGCACCAGATAGGGCCTAGGCAGAAATTTGGGCTTGCTGAAATCAGGAAAACAATACACGGAGCCCAGACTTCAGTAGCTGCCTAACCCAGAACGAACTTAAAATCATCTGTCACCTAGGTTTCATAGCACAAAGTTGCGTAAACATTTAGAATATGATACAGGCGCAGAAGCACCCCTGTCTCAGAGCAATGTATCCTACCCGACAGTAGACCCACTCTGATATTATGGCCAGAGGCGATGAATGCTTCCTGATTAAATAATTTCTGCTCTAAATAATTAAATGATTTAACTAAATAACTTCTTTTCATGCACTGCCTATTTACCAAATGTGAATTGCATGAGCAGTCCAAAAGGGCCCACTCAGAACTCCCCCTGCAGCTAAGTGCCCCAGACGTTAGGCCACAGGCAAGATGTGTCTTCACTTGTCTGCCTGGAAACTCGAATATGCATCCTGGGATGAGCTGAGACCTGGTTTCAATGGCAGAGGTAGAGTGCTTCTCTGAATATTTTATTGCGCGGTAGCAAAGACGCTTCTGGAAAAGTTTGAGAGGCAAGTCTGCATCTCCATGAGACTCAAGGGAGAACTAAGCCCACATTTCCCAGGTGACTATTACCATCACTTCCCAAGCAGGTACTTCTTGAAAAAAAGCTGAACTAGACATCGGTCTCCCAAAATTCTTCCCCACCCCTGACCTCCGGAGGAAGGAGGCACCTCATGCAGGTGCCTGAGAAGGATGGAGTTCAAACGCTCCCTTTAACCCACTGCGTAACTGCAGGAGCCTTCCTGCTCTGCAAACAAATATTTTTCACGCACTTTAAAAGCACCTAAATCTCTCTGCTGAGTCCAAGGCACGCTGGGGCAGGGGCACCCGGTTTCAGGTGAAGTGGGGCTGCACCACGCACCCTCCCAGCCCTCAGCCCGCACACCAGACTCTGGCGTATCCAGATGCCTGTGGTCAGGTGGGTCACTGGCCATCTCTAGTCAAGAGTTTGGAAAGGAGTTATCTTTTTTTTTTGTAAAATACAGCCATTGTACATTTTGGGGTCAGAGAGGAGGGCCCATGCACATTTAAGAAGAGTTTTCTGGAGATAATACTTGCTTTCACAAAAGCAGAACAGTTGCTTTTTGTCTTCAGAGAAGCGAGGTCTATTGTAGTTGCCAACCACTCAGAAAGACAACTCCAGAGACTCTTAACGTATTTTTTTTGCTGTTCAATATGATGAACAGGTTTGGGGCAGTTTGGAAAAGAAAACAAAAACAAAAAAAAGAGAGACTACAGACAGTGAAATGAAAGGATATTTGGCTAGAGTTGAATGAATAACTATTATTAGCAGAGCTACCAAAGGACTACTATCGAAACCGTACTGCTGGGCTTTTTCTCTGTTTATTGTTTTGCCCGTCTTAGTAAGAGAGTTACTTCACTTTCAGTCATTTCTGCTGTTCTAAATTTGACCTATATGTATTTCAGGCATATTTAAATGGGGATTCTATTTGGTGGGCATAGTTAGATACAGTGTCAGGCCACTTAGGAAAAGTTAGTTAAATTCTCATTTGAGAAATTTTGGCTAAATCTGTGTTTAATGTTGATAAATCACATCAGTTCTACATGCATCTGAAGTACTGCACATAAAGATAAGTGATTTTATACTACACAGCAGGAATACTGGATTAAATCGCTCTCATGTTCATTATTAGAGCACTACTCTTACTGTCCTATTAGAATACACAGTTAAGAAAGCAGAATCATTGGAAAACTATTTTATAAATTGTTGTGCGTTTCTTCAGTCAGCAATTACCTTTCTCCTCAAATAGAAAAGGCAAATAAGCATACAGGCACAGAAATGTTTGAGTCACACACTCTCCATTGCAATGGTATTTGGTAACCAACCAGGGCACGCTTGGGGCCAGATAGCCCGTCCGCTTCTCCTTCAGACAGGTGTCTACCAGGTGACTTCTTCTATGTTTTACTTTCCTTATTGTAGCATGTTGCTATTAAGAAACCAGGCCACTAACTCTTGACACAGGTTACCCTGATTTGGACACCTACGTAGAAAATTAGCTCACTAACAGAATAGAACCAGCCAAGAGTAAATTTAGGCTTAGAGTTCAGTAATTTACCAATTGGTTGTTTTAGCAAATCATGCAATTAAGTAGAATTTCTTACCCGATGTCCTTTTGCAGTTGAAGGGAGACATGAACACAACAGTCACAAGAACTGAGAAATTAGGAGACGCGATCGCTACGTAGGCGAAACAGGTAGACACCCCGTTAGCTGATCCAGCGGGTTTACCTACAGGCAGCTGCCTCACTCCGGGCAGCATAGAGCACGGCACAAGCACATCCCCAAAAACGTCCTGGCTTCACAACTTCTCGGAACGGCCCCCAGCGCTGCACGAGGCCCACGTGACTCGAGCATGAGTCGACTATTCCTCATTCAGATAAGAGGTCTGATCTTGCAGTCGGTTGAGGTAGTTCTTTACCGGGTAGCCCAGGGGGTTAGGCAGCTTTGGCATCTGCGGTCTTATCACTCACTACATACAGCTTTGTGCCACAGCCCTAAGACAGCATCAGATGCTGCCAGCTTTCTTGTGTAAGTCTCACTTATATTTGAGACAGACAGCTAGACGGGCAGAGAGAGAGAATGGTAGATAGATAACAGGCGAAAGCATAATTCAACCTTTCCCCACCCCCAACACCCCCACCCTCAAACTCCATTATTTCCTTAGGTATTGCCACTGTGCAATAAGCTCCTTTCCAGAAGCGTGCTTTTAACAGTAATTTTGCTCAAGATTTCTTTATCGCCTGTTCTTTAGAAATAACCAATCGTATTAGCCAAGGAGATCTGTATAATTAAAAAAATACCCTTTATGAAACAAAAGAAGAATGATGAACTTAGAAGCGGGCTTAAAACGGCAAAATAAATCAGGAATACGGCAAGAGAGTTCCACCAGGGCTGTGCATAACTTCCAAGCCCTTCGCCCTGTCTACCAGTAATTTGAAAGAGACAAAAGAATCCATGACATTCATCATGTGTGACATTCAACCATGCAGATGCCATTCGGTTATACACAAAATGTCTTTGCTCATACGGCATTCAAAGAGTCTGTGTTTATCTTACTTCTTTGCCTGCACAGTTACTCTTTAAGTCCTGAAAAATATGCAATTCTTATTAGATTTTTAAAGAATATGCATCTCTAGGAGAAAATAAAACTTAGTCCTCTGAAGATCCTGAAATGCTATCAGGGACTAATTCAAAGTAACAATTACTAGCACCCAGAATACTGAGTTTATTTGGTAATTCAGAACTCCCATCTTGATTTGGAAGTGGTGGAAATTCTCACACAGCTTATGTTGACTCCATTAGATACCCTTAGTTTTCTCCACCTCCAAAAATGAGTGCAGCAGGAGCAGGAAGAAAATTATTTCACTTTGCTTTACAGGGATACACACTCACACTCAGCTAATATAGACAGAAGGTATCCTTTATCCCGTGTAATTCACATTCATTTATTTTTATTATCCTTTTATCAGTGCCTTGAAAAGGGGGTACATTCATATAACTGTTTAGCACAGATGCGCGGCAGTCTTTCACCTAAAGGTTTATAAATAACGATCCTTCTCGGTTATCTTTCTTAACAGAAATGAAAACCAAGGCTGAGACAGTTCTCTGATGTCCTTGACTAATTTGAATGGGAACAGCTCAGCCAATTTATTTACACAAAAAAATAAGCTTATCAGCTTGCTTTCTCTCGCTGTACTGGGTCTGAAATCCTAACACAGCGCGGTATCACAGGGCCAGAGATCACTTTGTGAAAAAGAAGTCTTAAACATTGAAACTGCTAATGGAAATGTCCTAAGCCAAACAGATAACGTGTGTTGGTATGCAAGTGCATGGCTACGCAGATGAGAATCCAGCCTGTGTCCCGTCTGCATTTCGGCATGGTCACCATGGAAATGGGAACCGGCTTGCACAGAGCCTAACAAAGGAAACCTTTAAATGAAAATAACAACACTGGATAGAGACTGCCCAAGATTTCTGCTGGGGAAAATGACTTGCTTTACTCGTCTGAAGATATATAAACTCCCTTTTACCTGCTCTAACCCTGAAGGAAATTATTTTATTCACATTTAGCTGTTTGGACACTAAGCCACTGCAGTGGCAGTTCTAGTTATTAGCCCTCATGAAAACTACGTTACATGAAGTACATGAAAAACCCCAGTTTCATTCATTCAAAATTAACAATAGTGAAGAAAGACCACAATGACTAACATTTTTGTAGTGGCTAGGAAACACAATAAAACCAAGGAGTATCAGTCCTTTTACTACTTTGACTTCTTAAATTAAAATTCTGTGTCACTGAACCAAAAAAGCAAAGAACAATTCAAAAATTGTTCCAGAGCCAGACAGCACATAGTTAAAACTTGTTGGTAAGGTCTCATGTTTACTTTGTCCAGATTATGCACAAATAAATATTAACTGTTAATATGTTTAGGAGTGTGATGGTAATACCCTGTATGCTTTCTAAAATAAACATCATTTGTACAAAATACAGGTCCTGTGATAGAGTATGAATGAAGCCTTACTTCAATGCTGTGAAAGGCAAAACTCCAAAAATAATATAGTAACACTCCTACTACCTGACGAACTCTCTTAGCAGGAAAAAGGAGAGATAGTTTTAGTTTAAGAAGAGTTCACATTTGGGTCCTGCTTTCAAACAATCTCCAGATTTTAGAATGATTTTTAACATTGAAGTTACTCACAAATATGATAATAAAACAGCGCAGTAACAAAAGATGATCACAGAGAAAGGCAAAAATTAAGATGGGTTATACAGCTTTAAGTTGATTTGTGTGCATATGTGTTATGATCATACACTGCATTTTCACCTGGACTTCGGGCTCCATTTATTGCACCAAATGTGCAATTTTTATTTGCCGTGCAGTTATCAGTTTAATCTCTGCTGCTCAACACATGGCCTTGTACTTTTTATGTATAAGATTTTAACCTACTGAATTAGCAGCTCAACTTCCTTTTGGATTCATCTTTACAAATTTTGACCATAAGCATGTAAGTATTTGCAAGTGACCTAGCATTTATTTTTCAAGACTCAAGTGAAATGAGAGATCATCCTTAGCCTCATTAAAAAAAAAAAAAGGAAAAAAGTACTTACCACTTTTGGGTATCTAGTGATACAGCTAAAACCTTGTTTTTTCAGAATATTTCAAAATACAATTTCCATTGACTTCATTCACAGCTGTGAATACACAGCAGCTTTGCATGTCAAGATGCACTTTCACAACCAGCTCAAGCCAGTGGAAGTGCTGGCTACCAGTGAAAGGGACTTTTCCAGCTTCCCTCCCTCCTCTGGCCATGAGTTCTGACTGTCCCCTACGCCAGCACTAACACTTAAATAAACTGCTTAAGTGAACAGGATCAGCTCATCTCCAAAACCAACCTGGCCCAAAAAATGGAAAAAATTATTCAGGCAAACGGGTCCCTGACCTGTTCCCTAGACCAAGCCCCAGTGGTAGCAGAGGGAAACTGGTGGGAACATGCAATCAGGAGCGGACGAAATGTCCTTGCAGCGTCAGCCCCACATTCAGGTCAGCTTAACCAGATCGTGAAAACGCAGCTTCAGTTTTGAGAACCCCTGGCTGAGCAAAGAGAAAGAGAGGAACACAAAAGCTCCAACCACGTGTCAAAGATTTGATTTAAATGACTCGCCTGAAATTGCACTCGGCTTTTGTGACAAAAAAGGACAGAAAGAATCCAGTTTTGCAAGGGAGGGGGGAGAATATTCCTTTCTCTTCGTCCTAACTTTCTTCCTCATTTGGAGAGCACATTCTAATTTCAAGACTAAGCAAGGCAGGAATCTCAGCCTGTTCTCTGATCAGACCACCTTCCCCTGGTCATGGGCAGCGTCAGCATCAAGGCTGTGCACGTGGACCCAAGGGACCACGTGATGCATTGATGTGCAGAAGGGACAAATCCAGGTTGCTAACTTATTTTGGACACTTCCAAAATCTTGCATGTTAAACTCTGTTCTTTTATCACAACTTGCATCCCAGTTTAAACAGAAGTGATCTGAAGAAAAAGACTTATGTTAGGGGGGTCCTCTCCTATCATCCATACAGCTTTATAGCCCATTGCCAACAAGGTCCCTGGGACAACAAGATGTTTTTCATCAGCAGAAGTCAGATATGTACCAAACAGAAAAGGGGTTACACTTGGAGATTCTGGATTCTATCCGGTGTTTCAGAGAACGCTCCCTCCTAATTTCAGAGAGGGCTGCCTTCTAGTTAAGCCTGCCTGGGTCCCACAGGGAGGGTTGAGGACTCATGGTCCTCAAGTGTTACACCTGTGGCCCAAAAGGAATAGCCCTTGTTTAGCTGTGATTTTTCACTTCAGAGTTAAATAGTGTGAGGAGTGCGTTCTTCACACAGTGATTTTAGGAATGTGTCAGGGTTATATCATTCACATCCTGGTGTGCTGGAGGAAGGGGCATGGTGGGCTTGAATGTGAGGGCCTGCTGAGATTGTACAGGTGAGGCCACACTAAATTTGATTTATTCCACTAGGCATGGTCTTCCAACATTATCACTTGAGAATTGACTCTGAAGTGAATTATTCTTATAAAAGGGAGAACAAGCTGATCGCAGAGATCAAGAATCAGCTATTAGCATGCAGTACAGACAATCAGCGGACCAGGATCCAGAAGCAAACTGGAAAGCAGAGTGCCTCAAACAATGGAGATTGCTGTAAAAATACCAAATAACATGAGAACACAAGAGAGAGGGTTTCTACATTTGCAGGTGTAGACATAGACCTCACACAGAAACAGCTACACTCCACTACAACTCCAACTATTGTCTGACGGAGCTCCACACCAACGATGGACAGAATTAATGTTAGAATCAAGCTGATAAAAATAGATTTCTTTCCAGAGGAATGCATTTTTCCAAAGATTTGTTACTTGGCCAAATTTAGGTAGACTTTCAATGTGATGTAAATAGCACCTTCCTGCCAAATTTCAAATATCTCCTCTGAAGCATAAGGGCACTAGAGCTTTCCAAAGAAAATGTTACCAGAATCGAGCCCAGGAAAGCTACTGTATTTTCCACTGGCCTCACTCTCAGAAGGATCTGGGCTACTTTGGCCCTGATTTTTAAGAATAAGCTAAGGGAAAAACTGGATGCTTTAATGTAAATTTAAAGAACTAAATGTGGCAAACCTATAAACAGCTAAGAGCAATGTGTTACAACAGAAAGCATCAGGCTTTGTTGCACATATTGCACTTAAGATTTAATATAAGTCCTTCACTTGTGGTTATTCCTTTTAACATAATCTACTTCTGTGTGCTATATACCCTGTGGTCAATGCGTAACAAGTTTGGTAGCAAAGTCATATTATCAAAATGGTAGTTCTATTGCATTTCTATCCCTTTCCTTTTGTAGTATCTACAAAGTCTTAGTGACTTTTCAAACGCAAAAGTACACACCAACAAATAACCTACATCTTTACTAACCGTTGCATTACTTTTAGTTGAATTTGGAGACACAACAAAGCAATGCCCCTATTGTGGTTCATTTCATATAGCTGATAATTCATATACTGACATAAAATAAAGTTTAAAATAAACTTGCAATATTTTCCTTAGGTATTGACTAATTCAGCTAAGCTAGCCCAATTAAATTCAAGAACACTGCCTTGATAGTAAAACAGTTCATTAGCATTCAATCAATTTGAAAAAGATGATGGGAGACCTACAACAGTACCGCCACAGTAGGACTCAGATCACTGGAGGAAAATGGTCCCATCCTGAAACTTTCTTTTCCCTGCTACTTCTACAAGATCAAAAAGTCCTAAGTGAGCATTAACTCAGCAATTTACACCCACTAACATCAGATGTCATCAGATATCTGAAATCAAAATTATGACAGCTTTCAACTGTATAAATGAAGACAAATCACGGACAGTGCCTGAACAAAGCAGACCTATCCCACTTCTATCAGTCTCATTGCCAGGGGAATCCTCCTCTTGCAATCAGCCCTCATCTGCTGCTTTCAGCACCACTCTATAAACCTTTGCAAGTCCTAAGACCCCCATGAATTACAGGGCATGTTAATGGTCCTGGTGTGCAGTGACTGTAACCAGGAGAATAAAGGATGGATTAAGCAAAAGTGCAGAGCGAATGTTTTGCCTGTCGATACTTTTAAGAATTTTTCTTTTTTTAAAAAAATTACCAAGTTGTTTGTATACTGTGTATCTCATCTCAGGTTAATATTTTTGTATTTGATTTCATACCCCGCAGCCGCACATTCCACTGGAGTGTTTGCTACAGTTACTGAACGAACAAGTTGGAACAGCTCATCAGTGAAAACTCATTTTTATGTTGCTTCTTCAGTGACTTGCTAATTAAGGGTTTGTGAGAGTATACAGTAATATTAAAACTCTGAAAGTGCTTGGGAATTTGCTCATGGCAAGTGAATATCATGGCTTATAGTTCCCAGGAAAATATATGTAATGGTAATTTAGTCCGCCAAGAGAAGGAGGAGATGGTTCAAGTTTCCCTGTCCTTTTCCAAGGAGCGACATCTGCCCAACAGGGTGGGAACAGACCTAGAGGACTCTTGCAAATTAGGAACAGCATTCACAATGAAGAGTATCATCTTCCCTTTTAAAAAGGCATAATCACCGTATAACCGTAAAATTCCCACACCACACTGCCCCCCACCCCCCACACCCCCCCCCTCCATTTTATGGGAAGGTGAACTCCCTGCCAGCCCAGGAGTTTAGGGGTTTAAACCTGCTTTAAAAACGCCGCACTCCACGGGCAGCCACAGCCACACACGCTTCTGGCCCTGAAACCAGGAAGGCGCTGGACGCCGGGCACCCACCGCCCGCCTCTGCCCCGTCCCCGGCGCCGCGGGGACAGGCGGCGGCCGCAGCCGGGGGGGCGGGGGGGGCGCTCCGCACCGAGGGGACCTACCGGGAGCGGGGAGACAGACAGACCGACCGACCGACCTGCCCAGAGCAGGGAAACAGACAGAGAGACCTACCCACAGCGAGCAGCAGCAGCGGCGACAGCGCCGCAGAGCCCATGGCGCGGTGCGGTGCGGTGCCCGGTGCGGTGCGGTGCGGTGCGCGGTGCGGTGCGGTGCCGCTCCCGAACTGGCCGCTTCCCAGCGCGGCACTGAGCGCCACCTGCTCCTCGCCGCCCCGAAATACCCCTCCTCCTCCTCCTCCTCCTCTTCCTCCTCCTCCTCCACGCCCCCTGCAACCCCCTTCCCTCCTCCTCCTCCCACCCGCCCCCCCTCCCCTTGCCCGCACCCGCGGTGCTCGCCGGCGGGGTCCCGGCAGTCCCTTGCAGACTCTGCAGCCGGGTTGTCCCCCGAGCTTCTCCCCCATTTTTGGGTCCCCAGAGGAGACACCCAGGGCTGCGCTGGAAGGAGCGCGGCGGAGCGAGGACCTGTCGCCGGCAGGGCAGGGACGGCCGCCACAGCCCGGGGTACCCCGCAAAAGTGCTTCGGGGTGTGTGTGTGGGGGGGGGGGGGGGGGGGGGGGCAGTGCCTCTTTCCGAGTTTTGGACTCAGAAAAATGTAGGATCGTGGTAAAACGTGGATTTCTGTAACAGCGTAGAGTGGCTGTCTTCCTCGAGTATTAAATTGCACATTTAGTGAGACTTAAGTCTGTGTCTTCTCCTTTAAATGAAATTCCTGTAGGATAAGTCCTCAGCTATGCAGGAGCGCAACAGGATCCAGGAGCCTTGCCACACAACTGATCAGAAGTTGGCAATGACGGTGAGGATGCATTGCCTATGCAAAATACTGCCTACGTTGGCTTAGGTGCCAGGCCAATATCCAGGGAGACCGTGTGAATTGAAGCCAGTAAAAATAGGGGCGGTGAGGAATTCAACTTGCTAAGAAATCAGAAATAAGTGCAAAGTGCACGGTACCTGTGTGCTGTGCAGCTTTCAGCCTATTTAGCGTTGTTAGCACTGTTTGAATACTGTATATTCAGAGTATTTGAAAAACACTCATTTCCTCCATTCCCACAGCTCTGCTAAAGATCAAAATCTGTGGGGCTACCTTTTCATATGGGATGTTTTCTATCTTCTAACAATGATTTCTGCTGAGTAATTTTGCATTTCTTGGCATTAACATTATGTAATGCAAAAGACAGTGTGCCTGGAAAATTGAAATAGAAATGCTTCTTTCCTTCTCCCTTTTCAGCATCTAGGTCATGGTACTTAGGTGTGACACAGGCCATAGCTTTTATTTCAGGAGTGCTAGAAAAGTACATGTGTTCTCTCAGATTCTTATTTCTTTTTAACATTCTGAATCTGAATTGTAAGTTAAAAGGAAGAATCTTTTCAATGGGATTGTTCAATAGGTATTTATTTGGACATTGGTTCTTTATGGGCATCATGTGGTAAGAAAGCTCTGTCAGGACATTAAAATCATTGATGGAAGTACAGCAATGACCTGTCCCTGTATAACTCATTGATTTCTTTCATGTACCTAGTCTTTTAGGACACACAGACTTGTTACTCATCCTAATACATGAACTTGCACATGGACTCACTGTTTGTGAGCACTTCCCATGACACTGCCACTTCCGAACTCTGAAGTCCTCACTCAGTCATTACCAGAAATGACTCATGTGTCGCTCAGAGCGGTCCCTGGGTTTCCTTTAAGTGGTGTGACAGAAGCCCTGCAAACAGACGCTTCAAGGTGCAGCTAGCCAAGGCAGAAACGTCAGCTTCAGTACCAAGTGTGATCCAGCAACCAGTACACAGGTTGTGATCGCGAGAGCAGCTCTAGCTGCATCTCCTCCCATCTGTGCTGAGTGTATGAATATGTGTGCAACTCCAGGTCAAGGAAGAAAATCTATACTTCCAAAGGTGGAAGAAGAACACTAATTAATGGATACTAGTGAAAGGACAATAACAACAACAACAACAACAAAAAAGAAAAACCCAAACCAAAACCCCAAAAATCCACAGCACAGAGAAAAATTATTTCTTTACTGATGAAATAAACCTAGAATCCCCCTTTGCCCCACCCTAAAATAACCTCCGCAGACTAAGATGTCTCAGTTTCCTAAGAAACAACGTCTTTGATTCAGTTACATCATTCTAATTATAAATATACCCTAAGGATACGAAACTTTCTTCCTCATCCAGACACAATGTTGAAAAATAGTTTCTCACACACAAAGGCTGTCTCCCAGGGTGTCACTTCTCAGACCAACATTTTTCTGTATCTACAAAGAATAGGTCATAGGTGAATAAAGACTGTGAGAATTATTGTATTCTTTAACAATATTCCCTTAGATTAATTATGTCTTAAATAGGTTATAAGGCATTTGATAAAAACCCTCGCATATAGACCTGAAGTGTATATTGCATATTATAGAGAACAAGATTTTCTATATTGTGCAGTATTTCAACTTTTTGACTCTCTTCAGCTATTTTATACATATTACACTTATTCAGAAAAATTATTCTTTATTACAGTTCACCTACACTGATTAAAAAAAAAAAAAATCATTCAGAGAACACTTTGGTTAGTGCTCTTTATATTTGCAATTTAAAATGGGACATGATACACACCCTTTGCTCTACATGTCTTTGTTGTTTAATGACGTGTTTTATAGCACCCTGTTGTGTCTGCTTGTCAGTGATCACAGGGACACTTGCCAAAAGCACCATATCTGCCAGAGCCAGTACGGTTTCGGGCTTGGTTCTGTACACATGTGGGTTACTTGCACATTAGAAGAAACTTTTTTGTTGGCAAAAGCCAAACAAACTTTCTTCTTCACAGTAAGGACTGTGCGAAGCAGGTAGCTTCATCAGTTCTGCTACAAAAAGATTACTATAATTTTTGCATTTTCAAGAAAAATTGGAAGTTGGAAAGGGAAGATACTGAGCAAATATTTGATTTTTAAATCCAATGTGTGTTCTGATAAACACATACTTAACAATCAGTTTTATTGTGGAATTTTACAAATGACATGTTATCCTAACTTTTTAATGATGAAAAAATGTACAATTAATGCCAACATTCTCAGAAAACCATTCAGGTATTTCCACTTTTTTCATCTGTGAGGGGTGGCCGCAGAATCAGAGTTTCTGTGGTATGCAAAACTGAGGAGGATTTTGTTAATGTATTTCTGGGAGGGGCTCTTGCAAAGGTGACATAATTTACTCACAGGAGGCCAAGGCTTATGGCTCCAGGTCACTTCTTTGATGTAATTTGTCTGAAGATGTTAGAGGGAAGGGCTACCAAGTACCAGTTATTATTTTTGGCAGACACATGATGTCTGTAACACAAATGTTAAGGGCTGCTCTGAAGGAAAAAAGAATAAGCTACAAAAAAAAAAATCAATCTAAAAAGGAAATGTTAAAATTAGCTGTGAGGATGTAGTTTAGACATTAGCAATAATTCAGTTTCAGAATTAAACTGGAAAAGGCCAAAAATACACAAATGAGATTTTAGGAATTATTTAGGCAAGGAGTAGATAATAAACCAGCACTTCGCTATGGTACTGTCCAAACCGTACATTTTTAACACTTTGTGAAACTTTGGTTCAATTATCTCAAAATGCCACAGTAGAACTAGGAAAAGTTGAGACAGAGTAAGGAAGGTGGGGAATGGCCTTAATACTAATGGCCTCAACACCAAGGTAAATTAGGATTCTCTGCTCTGGAAAAGACATGCCTTTAAAAGGACTTAGTAAATATATACTAGAAGGGACATGGATTGGGATGATGGGGTCAGTTGTGCTCTGTTTTTCACAATAAATGAGGGAGGGATATCTGATGACCACAAAGTAAGGTTAGCACAAACAGAAGGCAATTATGTGCCCTTGTGGCCAAGAAGGCCAATGGCATCCTGGGGTGCATTAAAAAAAGCATGGCCAGCAGGTCGAGGAAGGTCATCCTCCCCCTCTACTCTGCCCTGGTGAGGCCGCATCTGGAGTACTGTGTCCAGTTCTGGGCTCCCCAGTTCAAGAAGGACAGGGAACTGCTGGAGACGATCCACCAAAGGGCTACTAAGATAATTAGGGGATTGGAGCATCTTTCTTCTGAGGAAAGGCTGAGAGACCTGGGTCTGTTTAGCCTGGACAAAAGAAGAATGAGGAGCAATCTCATCAATGCTTATAAATATCTAAAGGGTGGGTCTCAAGAGGATGGGGCCAGACTCTCTTCAGTGGTGACCAGCATCAGGATAAGGGGCAACGGGCACAAACCAGAACACAGGAAATTCTATTTCAACATGAGGAGGGACTTCTTTCCTTTGAGGGTGGCAGAGCACTGGCACAGGCTGCCTAGAGAGGGTGTGGAGTCTCCTTCTCTGGAGACATTCAAAACCCACCTGGACACTGTCCTGTGCAACTGCTGTAGGTGACCCTGATTTGGTAGGGGGGTTGGATTAGATGATCTCCAGAGGTCCCTTCCAACCCTGACCATTCTGTGACTCTGTGATTCTGTGAATTCTCCCAGGGACCCTGCAGATGCAGATTGCAGTGCTGTAGGGTGATGGACATTTAAAGTTAACCTGGGTTCCTAGTCAAGATCAGGGAAGAGAAATCCTCCAAGGATTGCTAAACACATTGAAACTTCGCTGGCCTATGAAAACCTTGAGCTGCAAAAAGTCTGGGGGCTGGAAGAGTGCTTGCGGGAAGCTGGTCACCTGCATGCCTTGGTCTTGGGCTTTTCCCTTGGTATCTGCTTTGGCTGACATGAGACAGGACTTGGTACTGCATAGACCTTTGGTCTGACCCAATATTTGTTCTTTTATGTGTTTCTGCTGTTGGGCCAATGCATAGTTTTCTATTCAATTGATTTAATTATAATGAACAATCGGGAAGACAGACTTCTTGGTATGTATAAGGATTAGTTATTTTTAGTACTTAGATCATTCTATGATTTAATTCCAAGCCATTATTGAGAATATCATGGCTGATTTGACTTTAATAATTATATTTCCGTATTCTTAATATTGTATTATTAACAGGATAGTTGCCTTGCCCTACTGTGAGTCTGCATAGAGGGCAGAAGATTAGTGACAGTGGAAAATATCCTGTAGTCTTCCTTCCCTTTGAAAACTTCCGCGTGCAAAGGTAGACAACTAATTCAGGCAGCAAGGCTCCCTCTGTGTAGGTTTCAGAAATACCTACATTGCTCTCTTGAAGGAAAAAGCGGTCCTATAGTTCAGGAGGACTGTTGCGTCAGACACCTGAAGGTATAGTATGTAGTAAGTGATGTTTAAAGTGGTGCATCGACACACACACACACCCCTCCCTCGGGCACACACACACGCACACCCCGTGTGAGGCAAACTGAGCCCCACGTTTGGTGCCTGTTCCCGAGCTCAGTGTTCGCAGTTGAAAAGTCACAAGGTACAGTTTATGGATCACGCCTGCCATAGGTAACTTATTCTTTCTGTCTCGCTCTTTGGCTGTGCTTTTAAACCAAGGTAAGTCTGGACTCAGTTTCCTCTTTGCCCAGCTGTGCGTTCCCAACCCACCTCTTGTGGCGGCACTAACACTTGTGCAAGGGTGTAAGGAGGCAGTCAGGGGTTTGGAGTGGCTGAAAATGAACACACACCCCCACAAGCGAACACAAAGGAAGTTGCAGATGGGTTACAAAAGCAGACAAAAGGTAGATCGGTTTAAAATCCATGGAGTTGCCTCCTTTACCTTCCCATGCATCTCAAACCCTCTGAGAGTCATCCAAATCCACTCTGGGAAGCTGATTTTCTTATGGGGTGAACAAGAGTAATCTACTTTGTTACACAAGCCATCCCAGAGTAAAAATGTTAAACCAACTAAGCTGTTTCCCACAAAAGCTGCTAAAAATTGACAGAAAAGGCCTAATAGTGATGACAAAGACTCAACATAAACCATGGCAAAATGTTTGAAAGTCCAACTGGCTGAGCATGCACTTGATTTCTTAACCAGGTAATATGAACCTTGGAGGAAATGAACAGAGTTGAATGTTGGAGAAGTCAGGATTTTAGGGAGAAAACACAGCAGCCATAGGTAGTTTAATGCTCCCTTTCACTACTGAAGAATAGTCCTGCAGGAATACTATTCAAGTCTTTTCAAGTGAGGGTGTCCTCTGAAAAATAAATATGAAATTGATTATTCAAGACCAGGTTCAAAGTAAAACTTTCAAAAGGCGTATAGTGCGGGCATCATATCCTCAGCAATAGCTGTATCACTCTCCACTCCTGCTCCTCAGAATCACAGAATCACACAGAATCACACGGAATCCCAGAATGGTAGGAGTTGGAAGGGACCTTCAGAGATCATCCAGTCCAACCCCTCTGCTGAAGCAGGCTCAGCTACAGCAGGTTGGACAGGAACTCATCCGGGTGAGTTTTGAATATGTCCAGGGAAGGAGTTTCCACACCCTCTCTGGGCAGCCTGTGCCAGTGCTCTGCCACCCTCAAAGGAAAGAAGTTTTTCCTCATGTTGAGATGGAATTTCCTGTGTTCTCGTTTATGCCCGTTGCCCCTTATCCTGATGCTGGTCACCACTGAAGAGAGTCTGGCCCCATCCTCTTGAGACCCACCCTTTAGATATTTCATAGAATCATAGAATCATAGAATCATAGAATCATAGAATCAGTGAGGTTGGAAGGGACCTTTAAGATCATCAAGTCCAACCATTAACCTACCCTGATAAAAACACCACCACTCCTAAACCATGTCCCTAAGCACCTCATCTACCCTTTTCTTAAACACCTCCAGGGATGGTGAATCCACCACCTCTCTGGGCAGCTTATTCCAATGTTTAATAACCCTTTCAGTGAAAAAATGCTTCCTAACATCTAATCTAAACCTGCCCTGACATAACTTGAACCCATTTCCTCTTGTCCTATCGCTTGTCGCCAGGGAGAAGAGGTCAGCTCCCATCTCTCTAAAACCTCCTTTCAGGTAGTTGTAGAGGGTGATAAGGTCTCCCCTCAGCCTCCTCTTCTCCAGGCTAAACAACCCCAGATCCCTCAGTCGTTCCTCATAAGGTTTGTCCTCCAGACCCTTCACCAGCTTTGTAGCCCTTCTCTGGACACGCTCCAACACCTCAATGTCCTTCTTGTAGTGAGGGGCCCAAAACTGAACACAGTACTCGAGGTGAGGCCTCACCAGTGCCGAGTACAGGGGGATGATTACTTCCCTAGTCCGGCTCACCACACTATTCCTGATGCAGGCCAGGATGGTGTTGGCCTTCTTGGCTGCCTGGGCACACTGCTGGCTCATGCTCAGCCGGCTGTCCACCAACACCCCCAGGTCCTTTTCTGCCAGGCAGCTTTCGAGCCACTCCGCCCCCAGTCTGTAGCGCTGCATGGGGTTGTTGTGACCCAAGTGCAGGACCCGACACTTGGCCTCAATATAAGCATTGATGAGATTGCTCCTCATTCTTCTTTTGTCCAGGCTAAACAGACCCAGGTCTCTCAGCCTTTCCTCAGAAGAAAGATGCTCCAGTCCTTTGATCATCTTTGTAGCCCTCCACTGGACCCTCTCCATTAGTTCCTTGTCTTTCTTAAACTGGGGAGCCCAGAACTGGACACAGTATTCCAGATGTGGCCTCACCAGGGCAGAGTAGAGGGGGAGGATGACCTTCCTCGACCTGCTGGCCATGCTTTTTTTAATGCACCCCAGGATGCCATTGGCCTTCTTGGCCACAAGGGCACATTGCTGCCTCATGGTCATCCTGTTGTCCACCAGGACTCCCAGTCCTGGTGGGACTCTCTGCAGAGCCGCTATCCAGCACGTCAACCCCTAACCTGTACTAGTGCATGGGGTTATTCCTCCCTAGGTGCTGGACCCTACACTTGTCCTTGTTGAACTTCATTAGGTTCCACTCCACCCACCTCTCTAGCCTGTCCAGGTCTTGCTGAATAGTGGCATAGCCTTCTGGCATGTCAGCCACTCCTCCCAGTTTTGTGTCATCAGTAGACTTGCTGAGGGGTACTCTGTCCCCTCATATCCATTCATGAATATGTTGAAGAAGACTTGAACCCAGTACGGACCGCTGGGGAACTCCACTAGCTACAGGCCTACAACTAGATTCTGCGCTGCTGATCACAACCCTCTGACCTCTGCCATTCAGCCAGTTCTCAATCCACCCCACTGTCCACTCATCTAACCCACACTTCCTAAGCTTAGCTATGAGGTTGCTACAGGAGACAGCATCAAAAGCTTTGCTGAATTTGAGGGGGACAATGTCCACTGCTCTCCCCTCATCTACACAGCCGGTCATGCCATCACAGAAGCTATCAGATTGGTCAAGCATGATTTCCGCTTGGTGAAGCCATGTTGACCAGTCCCAATAACCTTCTTTTCCTCTACATGCTTAGAGATGACATAGAATCATAGAATTGCTGAGGTTGGAAGGGACCTTTGAGATCATCAAGTCCAACCATTAATACAGGATGATCTGTTCCATAACCTTTCCAGGTATGGAGGTGAGGCTGACTGGCCTGTAGTTTCCTGGGTCCTGAGAAAGCGAGAACCTCTGCCTCCTCAGAATACACCACTATTTCTGACCATTTTTATTTTGAAAACATAGTCGTCGTTTTCTGGTTTGTGGAATTAAGACCTATCTATTCTTCCTTTTTATGTGCCTGTCACAAAAAGTTGCTCAATTGTTTTGGTAGGCATTTTTTTAGTAAACCTGACTCCCATAGCAATTCCTACTGAATTGCACAATTTTAAATTAATTAGGTAAGACGAATGTAAGTCTTAATGCATTGCTTTGTTGTTGTCTTTTTCCTTTTTTTTTTCTTGTTTATATTGTTTGCCGCCTAAACATCTTAAGCTAATAAAAAATAACACTGAACAGAAAAAAAATACCTTTTGGTGTATACTGCTGAATTGGAGCTCTTCACAACTGATCATTTGCTACATTATCCACCATTAGCTACTAAACCTTGAGTTAAGGATGAAATGTCAGACAGGTTGGTGGGGGATCCAATGTGGTAATAGAACAAGTGTTGCCTAGTTGACTGGATGTACTAAAGTGTTCCTTATCAAATTGCAGAAATCTTACTCATCATACAAGAAAAAATCTCTTGGGGGGGTGAGGGGGGGGGGGAGCGAACAGGCCAGCCCTCAGTAACTGAAATGAAACCTGAAGGTGCTTTGCATCAAGGGACTGTGATGCAACACTATCTTATAAGACATATATTGCTCTCTGATTGTACTTGCTAATGGCTGTTTGCTGAGAGCTGTAGGCATCTTTCCAAATACGGGAAATTCATGACATAAAGGATGCCAGAGACTGTGAATTAATATTGGCAGATCCTTCAAATAAATGGCAAAAAGCAACTCAGTAGTTTTTGAGAGTCTCAAAACCTACAACACCAATACCACCAAAACTTGTTTTTTCTGGCTGACAGGGTAGTGGGAAGTTTCTGCTGAACCCTAGGAGTTTTGAGATGTAATATCATCTGTTGTGGTATAGCATAAAATGGCTGAGGCCACACTAATAGGCTCTTGTCAGTGAGATTTTATGAGCTGGCAAACAAATAAGTGAGCAATTAATGTCTATTCATTTAGACCGTGAGATAAGAATACTCAGCGAGGTTTGTGTATACAGTTCCCCCAAAGGAAAGAAAGAAAATACGTGAGTTTTCTCAGAGTATGCCTACTGCCACAAAATTGCAAAACTTCAAATGCTTTTTAGGGAAAACTGAGGACATCCTCTGTTTTTCATCTTATCCTCTCTGATAAGATGAAAAGGCTCTGTAATGGAGAAACTTTCACTAGAGAGAGAGAGAGAGAGATCCTGTTCCTTTACCACAGGAGGAAGAACAGAGGCACCTTAACGTGAATAAACCTTAAGGACCATATGTAATAACTGAACCAGATACGTGAAGCTTTGCAATGAATATAAACTTCCAATTCCAAATCAAGCTGAACCATGACTGAGAAGCAGGATTTCACCACGGCCACCGCTGAAAGTGAACAGAGAATGTGCGAAGGGGATGGACAAAGTGTGCCAAGACAACGGGCTTGCGAGATGTAAATGTGCAGTCCACTTTGCATACTCCTCCTTCTCCCATTTCTCTTAAAATCCCTGGGAGGTACAACATTCAGTAAGCCCTTGAGGAATGTCTGTTTTTTCTGAGAAGACTTATAACACTGAGAAAAGGAGGAGGGCAGAAGGGTAAGTGCATGAGAGGGGAAAAGCAGTAAAGGAGCACTATGCCCCACTGTACTAGAGTCAGAAGAAAAATCTGCCTGAGGGTCTTTGCTCACCCTTTTGTTTGAATGAGAAAAGTCCAATATCTCTGGGGTGTCAGCCCTCAGCCTTTGTAATTAAGACGTGATTGCACTGAGGATAGCTTACTTTATCATCTGCTTCTTTAAACAGAATCCAGTTGTGCTGTCTAAACTGTGGTATCAGCCAGTTGCTTCTAAAACTTCCTCAGTGCTTTAATCTTTATGACTCTTCATTCTTACACATCTCAGACCGCACCCACTGCATGAACTGCTGTTGCCTTTGAACTGTGAAGCATTAGGGCTGCTTCTGTTAAATGCAATGAATTATAATCCAGTTTTGTGCAAATAATACGTAATATTACACTTCTTGCGGAGAGAAAGTGATGCTAATTCTTTTTTAATTCCATTGAAAAGCATTTTAAAACAAACAAACAAAAATAGAAGTGGCTTTTTTTCCTGATTTTCATTGAAATACTCCCATGGAAAATGTCCAAGAACTCTAATGATCAGATATATACAGAGTAGGACATTTGGTAAGCACTCACTTATGACTAGACAGGATGTTGCTATTAGAGAATTATGATTCACCATTAAAGTAGTCTCTGATGAGATAACAGTTAAGTAATTACATGGTTTGTAATGTTTTCTGAAAGTTAGCTGTGATATAAAAGGTGTAATCTTTTTCTTCTAGGAAATTTTGCTACAAATGTTTACTAGGCTTTCAGGAAGATGATGTGAATCATTTACAACCATGCAAGACAACAGACTATTGGGGTCACAGGAATAAATTGTACAGAAAAATCACTGGATGGGAAGAATGGTTATATGAATGAATGTGTCTTCAACTTTTATGTATGTAATGTCATGAAAACAAATCTGTGTCGGGAAGTCATATGGTCCTCCGAAAAGCTTTCAAATGTAGCTCTGAGTACAGAATCCGTACAATTAATGGCAATGTATTTCTGACAGCTTGACTACATTTGAGCTTTCCTTGACGTTACGCTATGCAAGAATGCTTATTTCTACAGTATATTTCTATTGACAGCTAGATAGATTTGGTTTTAGGTGCTGAGATGCCTTTATATTATTCTTATATCAATGAAAAGAAAACAAACTACAAAGGAGGCTTGCTAGAGTCTTTATTTTTTTTTAAATCCATAAAACACATGGAATAATTTTACAGGGAAAAGAAAATGATGTGCAGATTGTTGTGTTTTCCTTAACAAGGTCGCAAATTCCCTCTTATTCCGTAAGTGGTATAATTAACAATGGTACATTCTGATTCTCTTGCTCCGCTTTTACTTTTTTAATGTGATCATCACCTTACAATAGTTAATTCCAGAAATTAAAACAATTAGACGATGCGGAATTCATTAGGTGAGTGTGACCCTAACTCCAGCCTCTCAGTGCCAAGTGAGATAAAAACTCTTGGCTCCAGTTGAAGGTGGATTCCCCTGACTCAAGCTCTGTAGAAGAGGAACCTCATGCTCAAAATGACTCAGCACAGGATATGTACCAAAGGGCTTAGGTAAGGGGTCAGGATTGAGGGGTTGTGCAAGGGCTCATAGTACAGACCTAGTGTGACACCAGACAAGCACGGGAGATTGCTCCAACGTACATGCTGTTTTCTGTGTCTTCTAAAATTACACACATACCTCTAGAACCGCCCCAAAATGAAGCAGGAGTGATGGTTTAAAGCTCTTGCTCCTTTCCAGGGAAGTTCTACGCTGTAGAAACGTAGCTCATCCATTCCCGCTAAGATAAGTTACTTCAGTGCTGAAGTTAGGAACTGAGCTGGGCTAGGCTACCTCCGTTGCTTAAACTCTGGTTATACACCCAATTTATTATTATTGTGTTTTCACAGGCTTTTATTTGAATGAAAAAATGTCTAGCTTATTAGTTATTGGAATCATATTCCTTTTTTAATGTGTCTTTTTATAGGAACAAAACATATTTCATGCTGTTCGGATATTTTTTGCCAAATTTCAGTGAGATGTTCCTGATGCTTGCAATATTGCTTTCAGTAGGTTTTTCTGTTGTATATAGTGAAAAGCAGTAAAATACTGCTCCTGCAGTGCTGTGTGGAAAGGCTTTTATGGATAAAAATAGTGATTTTACCAATTTAGCCTATTTGAGAATAATGTGCTATAGTGATATCCCCTTTACATACTCGTATTTTAAATAGATATTATAATGAAAATCTGATAATAAGACAAACGTGAAAAAGGAGAAAGCATCATGACAAAAAGGAAAGCAGTGTGGTTATATGAAGCTTATTACTGTTTTTACAGTGCAAAGCAAGTCTATAAAGAATGGAACACTGATCTCAAACATACTTTGCATTGATAAAATACTTGTCTATTTTTGCATAGTCTTTAGGGAAACAGGCTGTTCTATTGACTTATATTTTTTTCAGTTAGGCTGATGCTTTAAAATAAGACATGAAATTTCATCAGAAAAGTAAAAAGCTCTGGTTAACAGCTTATCATAACTAAAAGTGAAACACTTGAACAAAATAAAAGTATGCTGTATAAAAATGATGTCTGGCTTGCACAACTTGTGAGTAATTTTATGAAGCCAGAAAAAATTACCTCATGGTTAACAAACTGGCTGAATAATAATAACAATAAATATAAGTATTTCCTCTGCTACCACAGACTTTCTATGTGTGCATAGGTGAGTCACAATTCTGTCGTAGTTCTGTTCCTTTACAAAACCGTAATAGGATAACAGCACTGCTATGCCTTCACAGAGATGCTATGAGGAAAAAAAACATTTACAGTTCTGAGGCATTCAGGTGCTACAGTGACAAGTGCCATTTAAATCTTTCAAAAAAATTGGCAAAATCATACATTTCCTTAAAATAAAACCTGCATCTTACACGGGACTGAAAACACCTCTGCGAATATCAGTTTATCTTCACGGTTCAACAAATGGATTTTGCCTTCCTTTGGGGACTATTCAACTCGCACGGTGAACGAAGCAGGGATTCTACCCACGACTCCTCTACCTCATTGTTTTTTTGGCTTCCACTCCCGCCCTCCCTCTGTGCTCAGAACCCGGGCAGCTCACCTCGCGCCCCCTCACGCAGGGTGCGCTTCCAGGCGTGCGGATGAGCGCAGCAAACCAGCCGGCCGGCTCGGTGGCTCTCCCAGGCTCCAAAAAGCAAAGCGCAGCCACCCACCGTGTTCCCACGGAGGGCTCTCCCTCTCCTCTGAGTCACGCTGCTACCTTCAGCAGGCGCTTGTTATGAAATAACCACCTCTCCCACAGGCACAAGGAGAAATTGCAAACACTTTCAAACTTAATCCTGCTTGCTGCGTTCACCGTAGAAGTCTCAGCCTTTCCCGATGACTACTCTGTCTCATTTAGGAACTAAATAGAAGGGACTTAAGAGCGACAGCATCTTTCAAACAATAAAGCACCTTCTGGCACACTTCCAGAGTTGTACTTGCCAGTGTGTTCAACTCAATCTATGGTCTCTTCTTAAAGAAAAAAAAAGTCTTCATAAAATATATTACTGGTTTTTAAGCTATTACTATAAAGTCAGTGCTAAGTTAAAACTTTTTGGCAAACTGCAATGATTTGGTTTGGGTTTTTTTTGTTGTTTTTTTTTTTTTTTCATTTCAGCGACATTTGTACCAAGAGGAAGAACAAATTTTCCTGGCTTCCTTGGCAAGGCAAAGCTTTTCTGCAAACAAGTATGTCTTAGAGAACTTAGTAAGTCTTCTCAACATTTTCTGATCTTTTGGCAATTGATACCGAGTTGTCTCTTGCTGAGGCAACATCGCGCTTTGCCAGCACGCCTCCATTTTCTTCTGTTAATTTTGTGTGGCTGCAAGTAGTACAGGAAGCTCTCAAGGACAAGGCACAGCCCAAGAGCCCTGGGGAGAGATCCTTGTGGTAGGCAGACAAGCGCATGAAAGAAAGGAGGAAACTGAACAGTCTAAATAGAAAGAAAAAATTTCTTAAAGAAATCTTTTGCTATCTACATTTCAGTGTATTCTCATATAAACTTTTAAACTTTGACACAAAATAGACATCATTTGTTAAGTGCTTATTTAGTATGCAAATTCTTCATCACTTCTTAAACTCGTAAGTAATAAAGATGATACGTGACTTATAATACGAGAAGAAGCTTGCCAGTGCTGAATTTCCTGTCTGTGCTCTTCTGTTAATTATCATTTTGTACACTCTAAACTCACTGGATTAAATAGCTACACAATAAATTTACAGTGACAGTTTATGAAGCACCCTCCTGGCTACTCCAAGATATACAGCAAGAGTCAAACTTTCAGGGTACCTCTAAATATTTTCTGCATAAATATGGACATTTCAATTGGCAGATGCAATTGCGTCCCTGCTTATGTGAGTACAGTGTGCAATCAGATGGGCTTGAATGTTTTATGCATACATTTTTAGGCCTGCCGAAAATCTGTTTCAAGTTCAAACAGTTATGTAATTTAATGGATCAATCCTTTATGGTCTGCTTGACCATAAAACTCTCTTTCTTGGAGTATCCTGTGTTCAGCTGGACACGCTAAAATGAGCAGAAAAAGAAGTGCAAGGTATTTCAATAATTTTGAACCAAAATTCCGCAGGTGCTTCTATCTTCTGAACTGTTGTTACATCAGTTACCATACAGTATTTGGTGCATTCTCAAAGTTTCCATGTTCTGCTTTGTGAACTGACAGTCTGCTTTCACAGAACTGACATAAGGAGGAAATTTTTAAAATGATGCTTTTTCCTTTTGAAAATAATAAGGTGATAAAAAAGACTGGGATTGCTACATACAAGCTGACTTGTTGCATAATTTGGAATGAAAATGATTCCACATTCATAGGTGTATAAAAATACGATTACGCATTTTCCATATTAAAAAATGTTAGAATCTTTGAACACAGTTACTCTCCAAAAATAAGTAACACTTGAAATTATGTCCTTGAGTATCATAAAATGCCATAAGGCTGTTTATTCTTCCTTTGCGTGTGTGCTTGATTTGCTTCTTGTTGTTCTGCTTCTTGTTCTTTAATGCACCGGAGTTCAGAAAACTTTGTGACCATTGCATCTAAGTTTATAATTTTACAGTAAAATTTTTGAGGCAGACCTGAGGAAAAATTTCTGCATTTTTTTTCTTCATTTCTCCATTTTCTTCTTTAGTGGTCTCTTGAAAAATCCAGCCTGCAGAAAAGAAAAAAGTGACTAAGAACTATTCACAGCATACTACCTGTGTTGGTAGCATTCATGTGCTGGTTTTCACTACTATTTTAATGCTTTCAGTAAAGTAAAAAGTCATTTAATATTTTATCACTGAAGTACAACATTGTTTTTCCTGGAACGGAAACACTAAAGACATGTGTCATGACAGCAGACAAAAACAGTACAGTTAATATACAGTAAGCAATTGCTGAATCATTGTTATGCTCACATAGTGTCAAAGGCTAAAACACATAATAATATTCGGTACTTAACTGAATAAATAATATTTTATACTTTATTTTATACTCGTCATTTTTTTCCACGAGGTTATGCTTCTTGAAATTTATAAACCATTGCCTTCTAATGCAAGTAGGAACTAAATATTTAGCTTGGAGAAGAGTGCCCACTTGTGGCAATACTTACAGTACAGGCCTAGCATCTGCACAAAGAGAAAACCTGGTTATAGAAGGCCACAGCCAGAGCTAATAAAAAACTGCCTTAATAAACCCTTAATCATACTAAAATCCGTTCTAATTTTGCTTTTCATAAAATACTGGTAATACAGGTTTCAATTGGTTAACATTGCATGTTACTCATCAGAAAAATGTAGTGTTATTAGTTACTTTCTACAAGATTTCATTCCACTTATTAGATAATATTAATGTCTGCGAGCTGCTAGTTATGAGAAGGAAATGGCAGAGAATTTAAGCATATTTGTTTATTTTCATGAAGACAAGAACAGAATCACAGAATGGTCAGGGTAGGAAGGGACCTCTGGAGATCATCTAGTCCAACCCCCCCGCCAGAGCAGGGTCACCTACAGCAGTTGCACAGGACGGTGTCCAGGTGGGTTTGGAATGTCTCCAGAGTGGGAGAGTCCACCACCTCTCTGGGCAGCCTGTGCCAGTGCTCTGCCACCCTCAAAGTAAAGAAGTTCCTCCTCATGTTAAGATGGAACTTCCTACATTCAAGTTTGTGCCCGTTACCTCTTTTCCTATCACCGGGCACCACTGAAAAAAGACTGTTCCATCCCCCTGGCACACTCCCTTTAAGCATTTATAAGCATTGATAAGATCCCCCCTCGGTCTTCCTTTCTCTAGGCTGAAAAGACCCAAGTCCCTCAGCCTTAATGTGCAGCTTACCTTCCACAAAGCAAATATAAGCAGTGCAAGAATCAAGAGTCCAGCGAAGATACTCAGAAGGATAACCCATAAGGGAACTGTACCCGGTGGGAGCTCTTTGGAAATCTTAATCATGGTCTGCAAAGTGTTCAGAATGTGAGCAATAAGTAACTTGCCTTTCTAAAATATCAACAAAGCAGCATGACTTTTGTCAATATGCAGTGATTTTTCAGTGTACCATTTCATTCTAAGTACAGGAATTTGTAGGAGGGAATTGAGAAAATAATCTCCAATGTGAACCCCTATATTTACATAATATCTTGCACTTTCTAAGTGCATTCATTTCATGAGCTGTGGCCCTGCTGTAAGTCAGTAGCCATTGTTATAATGGATACAGGACCAAAACTTGGTACTGTTGAGTACTTGTAGTGTATGTTAGGGAGTTGCTTTGGTATATTATTCATCACTCAATGCCTGCCTCCCTGAAAGGTGGCTTCTAAACCAATTAAATGAAATAAGTGTAAAAGGCTGTGTAGATACTACTTTGATTTTAAACCAGTCCTATCTGGTGTAAACTAAAATGAAATATGGAATATTCACATTTAAATAAATGTCACTATATAGGAGTTCGAATTATTTTAACTTAAGAATTTATTAGAGACACTTCGTAGTTCAAAAAAGCATTGAAGAGCTGAACACTTAACATTCTACTTGTAATTATGTCTTAAAAAAAGATAATTCTGAAATTCCATGGTTTGTAAAGTCAGCTCTCATGACTGGCAAGCTGCTCAGCTGTGTTTTCACTCCTGGATTGTATTTTAAACTATCATTTAAAAGAAATGCCTAGCTAAAATACCAGCTAATAGTTGACCTGTGATGTTTGTATTTCCAAAAATATTTTGCAGAAGGTGTAATTCACACTGAATATTACTTTGCTCTAAATTTTGGGGGTACTACCAATACACATAATAAGACTTTTGCTTAATAATGTACATTGTAATAAATAAGCCCCTGCATGTACAAATTATCACAGAAAAGCCACTATAAAGGTCTCGGAATAAAGAGTATTAAAGGATAAATAACAACTCTAGCAAAATTAACAACATTTCTCTTTATACCTGACACCACTACTATAATGTTATATACTTTCTTATCTAAGAAAATGACAGGGAAATTCTGAAAAATAAAAGATCCTGTTTCAAATATGTATCTAGGCTAATGACGTGGAAAGAAATAATAAAGAAAATACAATGTACAAAGTAACATCACTTCTAAATGATCCAGGACCATTTCTAAAATACTATTGATTCCTTAAAAGAATATGAACTACGCTTTTAATTTACATAGATGCAGGAAGCATTTATACTGCAGCAAGCAGAAAGACATCAGACAGTGCTTCTCACCCAGGTACATTGGTGGCTAATGGGATTTTGGTATCATCATCTGACAAATTCTGACATTTCTACTGTCGTATGAAATAACTTATTTTTATTTAGAGTAGGATAATACATTACAACAGGTAACGATCAGGTCACTAATAATGAATGAAAATGATTCACTGGCACAAAAATTCAGTGGCACAATAAATCCTATGAAGAGTAAATCCATGAATTATATGTTCTTACCTCCAGTTTTTGATGGTCATTTCTCAAAATCAGTGATGAGTTCTCACTCCTAAGTAATGCTTTCACAACAAGGGTTAAGCTGTGAATACTTGCCTGAAAGAAGAGAGAAATGTCTATGATTTATAATTAAGTATTTTGAAGTAGAAAGCTTTGTAGAAATGAGAAGGGTGAAAGCAAAACTTAATGCTAAAACTTTGGGAGATGCTTAAAAAATTTGAAAGTCAGTGAAGCTGCTCATGTGTCACACAACACACGCACATCACTGTTTACAGGACAGCAATACAGTTTTGAATGAGGAGAGAGCAGAGATTTCCGAAAAAATGCTAATAATCCTGGAGTACTACTTTCACCACAGGGATAGATTTGGACTTTCTAAAACTCTGCTGTATCTCTCCTCCTGTTCTATTATTTTCCAGAGAAAAAAAAAGACACAAAACAGGAACTCAGTATCAGAAATTTATCAACTGAGCAAAATGGACCACAGCCTGGTCATTGCTGTCATCGGACAATACTGAGGTGTGGTCTGAAGTGGACTCTCTCTTTTCTGCTCTTTTTGATCAAAAAGTCATTTCTAGACTTGAGAAATCTTTCCAGATTAAAATTTATTTTAAAATTATATGTTTCTATCTACCTCCTCTTATATCTGCTGAATTAGAATTTGTGGATGCGTAAGTAGCTATTAAAAAAGACCATCAATACATAATAAGTAAGGGGTGTCTTCTTACCATGTTTTGAAATCCCTGCTAAGTACTTACTTTAAGGATAATAAAATGCATGTAACTTAGTTTTGAGGAAATTTTAAAATAGCACAAGAAATGATATCAAATACTAGGGGACTGTGAAGACTTAAAAAAAATGAAAGGTATACTTTTAATAGACATTAGAAACATTGGCTGAAGTTTCTCAAACCCAAGAGTATTCTGAATACAAATGGGATTTACTTACTTTTATGATGGTAGGTTTCCATACTCTTAATGAAACATTCACTTGGTATATGTCAGATGGGACCAGGGCACAATTAATAGATGCACAGCTGTATGTATCACAGTCCTGTTTAGAAGGCACCAGCATGAATTAATAGGAAGAGGCGTTTCACATTAATAAAATAAAAACATGTGAACTACTATATATACAGATCATAGACTTGCTATGAGACCAGTACTGAACTGGTAGTGATTACTGGGGCTTTTTAGGTAAAAATGACACTGCAGTATATAAAACAAGTTGAGATATTCGTGCTGTGGTAGAAGAGGCTCTGTTACGGCAGGCTCGCTCAGCCTTGAGGAAGCTCTGGTGCTGTGGGGGTGCGTCAAAAGGCATCAGCAGAGCTCCTAAAAGATAAACAGCCTGTAACACCAAGCGTTTTTCTCCCAACACTTCTCTGCAGTATATCTGATCCCTTCAAACTGTGGGACACCTGAGTCTTTCAAGCAGGGCAGGATGTCTGTGTGCAAATTTAAGTATCTTTACTTCCCAGTATTGTTTGCTAGGTGGGAAGGCAGCAGAATTATTTTCAACGCTTTGAAACATTTGCTTAGCCTCGACCTTTTAGGCCTCTGTGAAGGACTACGATAAGAATGGCAAAATGCTCTTCTCATGGCGTGGTTTCATCTGCACCAGAAACTCAACTTGTGCCTCTATGCCGAGGAGGTAGTATGATGGTTTTCCCCCTGACATGCCAACGTAACTACGGCAGCAAAACTACTTTGCAACTCTTTCATCTAAAAGCGAGAGGCTAATCCTCTCCAAATGGGATCATCAGTTACATTTCTACCAGCAGCATAGAAAATACATCAGATCAGAGTGCCAGCAATTGAAACTTTCAACTGGTTGCCTAAAAAAGTTGCAAGGGAGATGAGAAGCTTTTAAAACATTACTATTTATTAATTACAATGGGAAGATAGAAGGTGAAGATTTACTCAGCTGTCAAATGTGCTACTGTCATTTGCACATTTGCTAAATTTAAAAAAAAAGACACACCCCAAATTCAGTTCCACATACAGTTTTGTAGCCAAATAAAAACTATAGCTAGTCTACATAAAGATGGCTTTTCAGGCTATTAAGACAAAGTGAGTTTCCATAGGTTACAGTTTGAAAGAAGCTTTTATATATTTGTTGCAGAGGTACTCAGCTCAAAGATCCGGGTTAATATCTGGGATGAATATATACACTATATCTGGGCTTACCATAATTGTATCCTTTGTAGGTTCTTTTATTTTTGGCAACACAAATGGTTTCCCCATGCTGATCTTTAACGGGTCTACAGGGTAACTACTTTGGCAGATGGCATTCTGTTAGCAGAAATACAAATATTATTTTTATTGTGTTAACATTCAATCTATTACAAAAAAATGCTCTGGATACAAGCCAACATTAATAATATTTAATATTTAATAACAATAATATTTACTAACCGCTAAATGCAATGAAACTGCATAACGCAAGAGTGCAGAATAGGAAATGCAGATGGTGTAGGTATTGAAGTATCATTATTGAAACCACAGATGAGCTTTTTATGACACAATTTAACCTAAACTCTATCCAGCTACTTACATATCTGTAGAAGCAAACAAGAGCTTCCTTCAAGATGACCACTACATGAACCAGCAAGAACGGGCTATCAAAAAAGCTAAATAGCTTTTGCACGGGAATCCACAGAGGTTCTGCCTTAGCAAGCAGACAGGCAGGTTAAGTGCAGGATTCAGGAGCCTCTGTTGCAGCACCCAGGAAGGGGGAGTGGGTGCTGGAGCACTGCTAGACCTCCACGGCTCCTTCAAAGGCAGCTGGGGAATCCTTTGGTGTCTTCAGTGCAGGGGAATTTGTTTTTTCAGTCACTTTCAGACTGCTAGCACAAAGAGGATTGCAAATCCCCTGCAGTGCACTTTGGCACACTACTGTCACTAGGGTGTAGCTAGTGGCGCATGAATTGTACCCACAAAAAAAAGCACAGATTTGTTGAGTTTATGTGCAAACTTGGGTCAAATGTGGTGATTGCCTGGGAATGAAAATATGGGGCAAGGAATTTGAGAACAGACACAATATCTTTGTATTCTAAACCTGAAATATTTGGGGAGTTTTGGATTTTTTTGTTTTAAAGTGAACCTTCAACTTTAATTTAGACCTTTTTGTTTATTTTTCTGTGGTGCCACACCTCAAAACTAAGTGAAATATTTGGAGAGAGGTGTACATGTGTGTGTCTCTGAGGGAAAGATTAAAAAAAAAAAAAAAGGGGTTTAGATCCCCACGTAGTGATATTTGGGTCCTTCAGCCATCCACTTATTGATATAGCTCTAGTTTTAATATCTACAGCTCTGGAATTGTGGGATTTGCTGGAATTATGATCTCCAGCTGCTCTGGAGGAGTGAAATGGAAAAACTCAAATGAGGGCTCTGATGAAGAACATTTGAAAGACATGACCTACCATGCCCCTCAAGATGTCTCAGTCCCCAGAGATGGAAGAAGCCAGAGGACTGCTAGTGCTGGGGAGCAGACGTGCAGGAAAGAAGAGGACAGGAGATTGAGCTCTAGACATACACGGCAGGACTAGAGCATTTGCAACAAGCACTGCTGACAAGGGAGATAATTGGAGGCTCAGTAGGCAAAATTCAGAAAGACATTCCTATTTGAATTTTTCAGTTCCTTACAAAAATATTTTCAAATTTAAATTAATCACAAAAATAAAAATTCCTGGCTTACTTGAGAATGTGACAATGCAGTAAGGTAGAGAAGAGTGTTCTTGGCTGCTGTTACATTGGGAAATAAGATCTGCAGTGTGAGGTTTGGCATTGGAAAGTGTTCACCTTTTTCAATCTATAAAAAAAAGAAAAATGTTTGGATTAGCATTTTCCTTATTTTGTTGGTATTTGATTGTGAGATTTTTCCTTTCCTGAGTTTTTCTTTAATTCTTCAAGGTTTGGTTTTTTTTTTTTTAGTTTTTCTACAGTCGGTTATGCAAAAAGTGGTGTAATGAACTCTTACTTTACCCCCAAGAACAGCCTGTTGTGATTAGCAGACACATTCTTCTGTGGTTTTTGGTAATACAATGCTCTATTGAAGGAAATCAAATGAACAGGATGAAAGGTGACATTTGACATGAACTCCTTCTTGTTATCTTGTTTACTGCACCCTCTTATCATCTGGGACTTCCATCTAAGGTCATTTCATTTCAATTTTTAATAAAGTCCCCAAAATGCTTTAACATGGGAAAGGAGCCACTCTACCAGCAGTGCTGGTTCCTCCTCAGGTGTGCTTAGGCAACAGCCCTCCCGCTCACCTGCTCCTCTCTCCTGTTTTTCCTGAGAACACCACAGGACATATCTGTAAGCTGCTGCTCCTTCTGATCAGGCCTGCTGTGGCCAAGGATGGAGAAAACACATAGATGGAATTGCTGGCAGGGACATTGTTGATCCTGTCTCTGACGTGGACGAGTTTAATAAATATTCAAGAACCTGATTAACTTTTTTTCTTCTGACTAGTCATTTGTGATAAGCTGCTTGCAGCGATGAGTTTTGCTTACAAGATCATAAATGGTATGCTCTGCCATCCACCAGCTTTTACATTCATAGAATCATAGAATGGTTTAGGTTGGAAAGGACCTTGAAGATCATCGAGTTCCAACCCCCCTGCCATAGGCCCAGGTTGCCCACTAGACCAGGTTGCCCAAGGCCATGTCCAGCCTGGCCTTGAACACCTCCAGGGATGGGGCCTCAACAACCTCTCTGGGAAACCTGTTCCAGTGCCTTACCACCCTCAGAGTGAAAAATTTCTCCCTAATGTTTAATCTGAACCTGCCCTCTTCCAGTTTAAAGCCATTCCCCCTCGTCCTATCACTACATGCCCTAGAAAAAGTTCTTCCCCAGCTCTCCTGTAGGCCCCCTTTAGGTACTGGAAGGCCGCAATAAGATCTCCCCGGAGCCTTCTCTTCTCCAGGCTGAACAGCCCCAACACTTTCATCCTCTCCTCATAGGAGAGGTGATCCAGCGCTCGGACCATCCTCGTGGCTCTCCTCTGGACACGTTCCAGCTGGTCCGTGTCAGAAAGCAAAGTTTTTGAAATGAGATGAATAATGTCTTAAACAGCAATAAAAGGTTCAAGACTCTGGATTTTAACTTTTAGACTAAAAAGATGTAGCTGAGTAAAAGACTGTAGGTGGGCTAAAAAATAGAAAAAAAAAAACCTTTGTCATTGCTCTTTAGCGAGAGCGAAAACTTTCCCATGGCCCATTTTTTACAGATAGAAGTTGATACAGAGACTTTTATCCTTTTTATATGGGACCCTTGTTAAGCTTTGGATTTGACACTGGGAGACAAGGCTACTCTCAAGATAACTAAATTCAGTCCTACTGCAACTTGAGGCTGAGCTTCTAGTCCATTTAATATCTTTTCTGAGTGACTTCAGTTTGCAGTATTGATTCCATTAGGAAGACACCATTCTTGTAGCATGGCATTTGATTTTTGCAAAGCTGACTGGATTTTGGAAATATTTGTTCTAAACTGCAAAGAATGTAAGTTCTCATCAACCATGGCATGCTCTCTTTACCCTGCAGAGGATAGCAGCTGGAAACCCCACCAGAACTACTCAGCAGGGATAGACCGCTCTGACAACCTCTGACTGACCTTACTCCAAAGCAAGCATGAAAAAAAGGTGTTAAACACAAAACACCCATGTAGAAGGTTTAACATATTGCATAGCTTCTATTTAAGTAATAGGCTATCACATTAAGTGATTCAAACCAAATGAAAGAAAAAGATGAAACCAGTAACTATATCACACAGTTTTGATTGTTTCTTACCCTATAATGTAGAGTAACTTCATCCCCAATCTGTTCTGTTGTGTTAATAGCAGTAGGTACAGTATCGTTTGCTGCAATTATAACATGGTGCTCTTTGAAAACACTGTGGGTTAAAAAAAACACACACAAAAAAACCCCAATAAGCACACAAACTTCACAAAAACTTTAAGAGTTAATAATGTAGGTCTTTTCATTATTTCATGAATCCTCCAGGACTAGTCTTGCAATTATGAGTGCACTGCTACTTCCACTGAAGTTCAACTCACCCATTTTCTGAATGGTACTCACTTTTTATTAGGTACATTTATTCAGATAAAACTACAAAAGGAGCAAATATCGTTCCCAAAAATAATACATCAGGGCCTGATTTTGCTGTTCTTATTCTAGGTGTGCAGGCCCTTGTCCTGAGCATTGCCATGTGAAACAGGCAGAGTCCTATAAAAGACAGAACCAAGTAAAAAGAGAACGAAACCAGCATATTCTAAATTCAACCTTATTTCCTATGGGACAAACAAAGGCTTGAACCATGAAATGCATCCAAAACGAATTTGACTTAATTATTTACAACTGTGCACCATGCAATGTAGTCTACTGATAATATTTAAGTTTTTCAGGAGTGGAATTTAACTGAATTTTAGCTATATTTGAAATAAAGTGTACAACAAAACCTGCATCAAAGTCTATGTCTGAATTGATAAAAACAAACTGTGAGAATCTAAAATTAAGGCTAATTTTTGAAGCTGGAAATCAAACACCACACCATGCAATATTGTAGGGATACAAACTCATGGCCATCAGGAAGTATTTGCTTTCTTATGTGCCTGCAACACCTTTGAATGAATAGAGCAAAGTACAAGAATCAACGAAAGCTGCTGTTGTACTTGCAAACTGCAGATCAAATTTAAATAGATAAAATGGAGATGCAGCGAGATAGGGACAGTAACTGCTCCATTATGTCAAGTAACTGCTCTTTTCAGTGAAGCCCGTGCTTCCTCTTCATGAGCCTAGAAGCTGCCACCTGTCGATACTGAGCACAGCTCAACAACAAAACAACACTATATTCTCTTTGAACACCTGCTATTTACTGTGCTAGCAAACAGAAGTACAGAGAAGCATCAATACCTTACAAATATTAATCCTACTTCATATTTTACTGGAATTGTAACGTGTCCTCGGTTATCACTCAAGGTCTCAGGTGGTTCTTCGCTGTCACTAAAACAAAACAACATATGCCACTCAGACCAGACTGTGCAGACGCAACACGACTACTAAGTGGGAAGGGATGTTAAGACACTGAAATATCTACAGCCCTGGGTAGGAAAACACACTACTCATTTCCAGTTAATTACTATCTCCTAAAAATGAATTCAAAAGACTACTTCCAGTGACTAAAACATTAAGTTCTGCAGCAGTCCCAGCTCAGAAATGCATCTTTGTTAAAATTACAGTTGACTGAATGAAAATGGGCAAAGTAAAGGCCACTACTCTCACACCATCCCTGGATTTTGCAGGGAATGCAAACACTGAGGGCAAGTGCATTCCTTTATCACAGGCATCTTCTGCAAAGCTTGAGCTCTTTGAAGGCCAGACCTTTTTGTTTAGCATAAACTGTGATTCATGCTAAAGCGTGCAGTAATTTTGTAAGAGAATAAACCTTTGCTGAAGGTAAACCTACTGGAAATTATGACTCATTTGTGAGTCTCGGGTTCTAGAGACAACCAGCTTTTTATTTAGTCCACTCAGTTCGCTGCTGGCCCGAGTACATCTGTAAAGGTCTAGAGATTGTTTAACCACTTCTGAGTTCAGAAAAGTCATCACACAAATCTGCAGAGCTTTCTAAGAAAAAAAATAATCAGAAGGTAAACAATTACTGATGGCAACTAACCTTGTTGCATATACATGAACAGTAGCATTTTCCAGGAGATACGATGCATTGAATTGGAATGATATTTTGAAGGAAATCTGTTTAGAGAAATACATTATGCATTTTAAAAGGGAAAAAAAAAGAAAGAAAAACAGAAAAACACACTAATAAGGTTTGATCTAATGAAGAATGAGCAAATTTTCACTACTTTTATCTATGGAATCCTTATTCACATTTTAACACTTTTCTACGAATGAATCGATTTTTTTTTAATCTGTCCCAACCAAGAAGGAAATGTAATACTTATCACTTATTAAACAGAAGCCTCAAATTTTCAGAACTGAGAAGCCTCAGTAAAACTTACTATATTTTATATTAGAAATACATAGCTAAATAGTTCTTAATAGAAACCAACTCATCTTGCAAGCGTTCTATCAAAAGTATTTTTTTTTCTCTAATGAGGAAGAAAGAAAGCTACAAAGCCAGGCAATTATAGTGGAGATGAACTTTCTAGAGAAGGCTGCTGGAATCTCACTTAATATATGGTAAAACACCTAGAATACAGAACAGAAATGTTTACAATGTAAATAAATGACTACTAGGTCTCACAAAAATTCGCTGCTCGTTATAACTTACCTTTCACAATTTGGCACTACACAAAATTTGGGAGCACTGTCCCAAACACGTCCCTGTTCATATCCTGACACTTAAGAGTAATTTTATATAAAGCAAAAGTCTTACTATTTGTTACTCTACAGAATTCTTCAGCTCAGACTTTTCTTTTCCTTTAATGTGCACAAATCTTTATTATAAAGTGACCTAGAGAAAGTTGTCTTAGACATTTCTTCATATTAAAAAAAAAAAAAGAGCCAGGAAGAGGCTTTAAAAAGGAATGTATTAGGGATGCTTATCAGTGAATCAGAGATTGATTTCTGAATGCAAAGGAGAGTATGAAATTTCTAATGTTAGGGATCTATAGCTACAGACAAACTCACAATTGAAGCATGAAAGGAAAATGCAAAAAAAACAGTAAAGCTGGGAATGGAGGACTGTGGGCACTGGCGTTGGGCAGTACGCCTATTTGGCTGCAAGAAAGCAACAGCTGGCTTAATTTCTACGAGTCCAATGCACAAGTTGGAACATGTACGTGGGAGGCAATGTAAGAGGGCATCTCTCCTGATCGTCCCTCTGTTATGCATCTGCAACACAGACCTGATATGACAGAGGAACAGACAAAGAACTGCCAGGAAAGACAGCTGGTCTTATTTGCGTGTGATTTTGTATTTCCCAATTCAATATTAGAACTATTAAGTGAGGCTTAGGTGTGTATTTCCAAAGCCTTAGTTTAGCTAAAGCTCCCTCTCTATTCCAGCAGGAGACACAAACGTCACTGGAGCTGTTCAAGCTGGAGCTCGATTTTAAGCGGACTGCTTGCTGGAAAGGCCTCTCATTCCCCACTGCGCAGAGGTCAAGTCTTGATTCCTGGCTTTGGCAGATCCACGTTAGCATTTCTACATGCCAGCTTATTCCATTTTCAACCAACTGAATAAATTTTATACAGGAAATAACTAAAGGCATAGGCTCCAACCTGTGGAAAGGCACAGTATCTAGTGTCTTATCAGTATACCCTAACCGCTGGTCTCTACACCTGGAGACAGACCCTTCCGATCAGGGGTGCCGCTTGCCTTCGGACAGTGTCAAGGATGGCAATATACATCTATTACCTCCTCTCTTGCCACAGCTGACTGCCCAGGGACTGAAGATCTGATGTTTTCCTATCTGGCTCAGTGCAGTTCATATCGATAGCTTGGGAAACATGAACGGACAGGTTTTGGGGTGAATACAAGAGAAAATAAATTCAGAGGTGATATGGACTGCCCTGGCCTTTGAGCAACATGAAGCAAGGAGAACTTGCATGCAGGGGGACTTTTTACCTCTTCTGCAGGTTTTAGAAATGGATATCCCACTTTGCAGGTGATGTTGTGATTAGACTCACAGCTATCTTTCTGTATGTCCTAAAGGAAACAGAAAGAGAAATCATGACCTTGTGCAAACTCTTTTTAAATTTTGACTAAGCATCAAGGGCCCGTTGAACATAAATAGCACTGCTGCTTTTCATTGTCAAAACATCGTAAGAGTCAAAGCTTTAGTTGAAGTGGAACAAAAACAGGAAGCCACAACTTCTGCAAAACAGTTTCCACCTATGGATATCTGCATCAATTAGTAGCCGTTATTCCCTTCCAGTGAAAGTGTCTGGAACATTAGCAATTATACACAAACTGGATATCATGCAAATTAGTGATGGGGTCTAGCAGATCAACATATGTATAAGTACAGAGTTTTTACATGTAATTTTGTGAATGTGTTCCTAACTTGGCAATAAAAGTGACATTAATTCTCCATAAATTATTGACACAGGGTCAGCTATGGATCCCTGACTTCTCCTAATGTGCAACATCAGGACTGTTGATAGAAGACAAACATCTCCCAACGTTTCCTGCCTGAACTGAGGTGAATTTGTAGCATATCTCCTGAGGCGGGTGGAAAAAACAGCTACTTTGGAAACGCAGTCTGAGGTAGGGATGAGGCAGGCACTCATATATGCTGCTTTACCAAGACAGTGCTTTACCTATACATGTGCAAAAGGAGAATTCTAGAGGCTCAGAAGCTGTACTGACAAATAATAAGGCATTTCTGGCTCTACAGATATAGAGATGATTCATGGTGCTGACGTTCATCTAAGATGCGGGCACTTACTGTCTGTCATTGTGAAACTTGCGTCTGTAGTTAACGGAGGCGAGGCAAGAGGCCCCTCGGGTCTAAATAAATACACTTTTTTAGAGGGATAAACGAGGACAGCACTCCCAGGCAATCTCTTCCAGTCAACTGAGATGATACCAGATTAGTGAAATTCAGGCTTAATAAAAAGGCTTCCTCAGATCTCCCTAGCAACATAAGTTATCATAAATGTGATAATGTGAAAAATTCCTACCTCAATGCCAGCAAAAATAATATTTGGAGAATATTGAACCAAAACTCTGGTGTTATAGGCACTGTCTTTTTTGTTCTTCACAGAGAGCTGGATGGTGAACTTATCATTGCGTGACTTTACAACAAATGGAGAAGAGCTGTAAAATAAATAAAGAATGTCTGACGCCTTAACTTTTGAATCTGTTTTTAACATAAAGAGGAACTTCTTTCAGTGTCCAGACTATATTGTTTCTGATTTGGAAATTATGCCACAGTATTATATTAATAGACTACAGAATTTATAATTTACATAGAAATTTTGTACAGATATCAAGTGATACAATAAACCCAGTGTAGTTACCTGTCTCCAGCTATGCTTGCTTTTACATTCAGAACAAGATCTGAAATGCATTTATTTTTGGCTCCACAATCTTTTGTGAAAGGAATCTGCAACAATAGTATTTTTATTCTCAATTTTAATACATTTGTTATTGAAATTAAACACTTGCATTTTAATTCATTATCTAATTTTATGTAAGGTCTTCTGTTTGACAATCAAAGAAGCCTTCCTTAATATTAATCAGTTACACATGCCAATAGCCTGTAAAATGCACAGGTGAAACATAAACTTTTTACTCATTCCCTTCTAAGTGATTCATCTAGATCAGAAAAAGGGGCGATACTAGAAGTACGAATGATGCGAAGCACCATCAAAGTAAATGACTAACATTCCCCTGCTCCATCCACGTAAAAAAATGACAATAAAATTGCTTGTACTCTCGTCTACCTTCAGTTAACTCCGGACAGCTTTAAAACCCCAGGCTGGTTCCCAAGCACATTGAATCAAGCTTGTCACTCCTGAAGACTCTATTACAGTATCACAGTATGCTAGGGATTGGAAGGGACCTCAAAAGATCATCTAGTCCAATCCCCCTGTCGGAGCAGGAACACCTAGACGAGGTTGCACAGGAAGGCGTCCAGGCGAGTTTTGAATGTCTCCAGAGAAGGAGACTCCACAACCTCCCTGGGCAGCCTGTTCCAGTGCTCTGTCACCCTCACTGAGAAGAAGTTTCTTCTCAAATTTAAGTGGGACCTCTTGTGTTCCAGCTTGAATCCATTACCCCTTGTCCTATCACTGGTTGCTACTGAGAAGAGCCTGGCTCCATCCTCATGACATTCCCCCTTTATATATTTATAAACGCTAATAAGATCACCCCTCAGTCTCCTCTTCTCCAAACTAAAGAGACCCAGCTCCCTCAGTCTTTCCTCATAAGGGAGATGCTCCACTCCCTTAATGCTCCACTCCCTTAATGCTCCACTCCCTATTCAGTGGAAACATCTTCTGGGCAGGCTCAATGACCCTCCCTTTTTAGCCAATTTGTGGACAACACTTTCAGCTCTTGTGTGGGCTGTGTATTTTACCTCAAATAATTTGGTTGTTAATACAAAATCTTGCTGACTTACATATTCAGATATTGAATTTGGCAGGTTGCTATCCAGAACAGGTCCACTCTCTGGATCAGAAAAATTGAACTCCAGCAAAACCTTTACAGAGTCCTGAAAGTCAGGTTTATCCTAGAACATAAAGAAAACAAAACTGCTGTTAAGGACATTCACTTTAATATCTAAGGAGGCTAAAAAAAAATCCCCCAAAAGCTGAGGTAAAATATTTTTCAGTCACGCTGCCGCCATCCTTGCCAGAGAAGCATTTGAACGCTTGCAATTGATGATAAAGCATTTAACGTGCAAGCCAATCATTATAAATATCTACGAATGTTTTTTGTGTATCTCATCTCATCATAAAAATTTCATTTAGTCTGAGCATACCCAACACAATTTCACTTCAGAATGTCTCAGAACAGTCAACCTATAGACTTTCCTCTTTCAGTTGTGCAGAAAGGATCAGTAAGGTGAAGGGCAGCGGTATTGCCTTGTGTGAAGTCAAACTAAGGCCTGCTGTTAGGAGAGGTATTGAATATTCAAGCAAATTCTGAGCCTCGTTTATCACTAGTTTTGAATTATGATACGACTGTGAAGTCACTACATATATTAAATGTGGGCAGCTTATAACACACGTCTCCACTCTGCACATTAGTTACAATTTGGGCAATTTCATACTCACAGTTGCTAATTACATTTCTGTTTTGCAGTGAATAAGTATTCTCTATCCCAGAACTAATTTGAGAGGGTTTTTACTATATTTCAGTAGGAGGAATTGCACCAATATGCAAACTAGACTTCCAGCTCACATGATCTTGGTGAGTTTTGAATGCACCTAAACCACTAACCACAATAGCAGCTTGGTTCCTCTAAGAGTTTTATTCTCTTTCTTAAGACAGACACAAACAAAGAGACAAAGGTAAATAGACTGTACATATAAGTAAATAGTTTTAATCTGTATAGATATACAAATATATAAATCCTAAATAGTAAGCAAATTTTATGTACATTTCTTAAGTTTAATTCCGGATGCAGATTATGATGTCCAATTTATAATTAATGGAATGAATTTGGGTTATTATAATGTCATCATGAGAAAAACACTTTAAATGATTTACTTGCCAACATGTAGAAGTTATGTTTAATACATTCTGACCCTTTGATAGTTATATTTTTTTGCATTTTTCTCTCATGGCTTTCTGTGAACAAGCTTCGAGATATTTGTCTTTGTGAGTCAAGAGTAATCCAATACTGCAGACCTGCAAAAGAAGTTGAGATCAATATTATGAACCAATTTGCCTCTACACACTCTTTTTACCCAAAGTATCTTAAATACACTTTGAATAGTGAATTTAGAAGCGTTGCATTCCATTTTTGGAGAACTAAATAAATGCAAGCCTAGCAGTTTCATAGGATAAAGATTCCACAGCTTAGTGCTTATCTACTTACTGGATTCAAATGTATCTTCCTTTGACTTTAGTCTGGTCTTAAAACAAATAGTGGCATTTATGCATATTGTTTTTCTTTTATTTATTTGACAATTTTGTTGTTGGATATTGATGCTTTTTGGTGTAAATTGCATGGAAACATTTACTTCAGCCACATCACGAGACCTTAACAAAAACACAGAGAGAAAGTGCCTTGAAAATAATAGCAGCAACTTTTTCAACTTAAGAATGAACGTACAAAATGTGCAACACTCAGCATTAAAATACATATATGTGATGGTGTAGACAAGTAATTAACCATACACTCTATACATAGTACCAACAAGCAACAAATTACAGAGAAAATGGTCACAGGGTTTCTCCACAGCGCTGTACTTGTTTCAGAACAGATACCAGATGAAACATTCTGAAAAGCATTTCAGCAACTCCATAGAGCCAGTCCCATTTTAAAAGAGACTGAAGGCCCAGACCCGTCCTTGAGGATATCCACAGATGAACATACTATCATACACAAGCTGGAGGGTAATGTACCATCTCTTAGGCTGTGGGTACATAAACGCGCTGGGATTCACTACCGATTTGCTTCCCTTTCACTCCCCTTCACCCCTGTCCCTAAAACGCATTCCTGCCTCTCCCTTTGCTCTGGCTCAGTCCCTGGTTGGCCTTGAGACACAGTACGCCAGTCTACTAAACCAGCAGAAAATTTAGCTGGCAAAATAGCTTTCTTCACATTTGTGACCTAAAGAATGCAGTGAAGGAGCACGTCATTGTGTTCCCACACGGGGCTTTTACAAAGACAAACTACCAGATGAAGGTGAGGAGAAGGTGGCGGCTTGAGGATGGTAGCAGGACCTAACAAAACTGATCACCTAGCAGGTAAGTTAGGTGGAACAGCAAGACAGGGAGAGCAAGGACTTTGCTTAGCAATTGCCTTACCAGAAAGAGAAATAGTTTTAGTTGTGCTTTAGAAATGAGGGATTACATATTACTTTGTTTATTTCTCTTACCGGCATTTTTGTCTTCTCCCTTAAAAAAATATACTGTGCATTATGCCATCTGAATCATGCTCTTTTGTAAAGAAAATGAATTAATTTTTAACCAGAAAGTTTAGTTAAATTTTTGGAAGATTTTCTGGAGGGAGTCAAACCAGAGTTTTCTTGTTAGGAAGTCAAATGAGTTTTCCTACTCAACCCTTAACATTTGAACCTGTCCTTGATATTGCTAATAAGATAATATGCAAACTACTGTGAAAAAAGAGAACGCTTAGGGTTTTTTCCTATTTTCCTTACTGCCACAAGTGGAATCAATTTCTATTTTGAATATGGTTTAGGAGGACAAGGCCTTCATACTAGGCTAACAAGGTTTCTAAAACATTCCTGTGTTTATTACTGTTATCCACTAAGTTTTATATTCGTGACTCCAGAGAGACATGAAAACATGAAGATTCACAGCCAGTGCCAAAGCATGGGATGAAACCAGTATCCTCACAACAGTCCAAACAGTAGTGCATGCAAGTTACATCAGTATCCCAAGAGAAATGGTTATTTTCTGGCCTGACAGCTGCTGTGAGTGTCCATACCAGAAGAGGGCAGCCCCACCAAGGCCTCCAATGGTGACATCAATCAGCCCGTCATCGTTTAAATCCATTTCTCCATGCACAGACTGGCCAAAAAATTTCACTTTTTCCCCATCTCCACCTGATGCAATACGCTGTGAAAAGCATTAAGAAGTTTATGCCGTGCATATTTAAGGATTTTTTAAGAATATTCAAGACGCATTTGTTGGCAGTTAGATGGCATTTAGACTCTTTAAATAAATTAAATTTTCATTACAATACTCCTAGACCAGTTACCATGGTGATGAACACACTATAAAGTTTCAGAATTGAAAAACATCTACTTTTCTGGCTGTACAGAACATGTCATAAGGTTTCTAATAAAAACATGCAAATATATTTTCTAACAATATTAGAGTAAAATTTGTGTAAATCATTATGAGCTTAAAAGTATAAAGCATTTTTAAAAAGAATCTGTCATGACAGGTCAAGTCATAGATTGATTCTATGTCAGGGGGACATGGGAAAACAGGATTTAAGCTACATAGACTTAACAGCGGCTGTCAATCTGTAAAGTTATACTTCATACCTGTGAATATTTTTTACTGATTGTGTTACCACGGCCATGATAAATATAAACAGCTCCCCGATGATCATCCTCTAAGGGAGAACCTATTACAATGTCATTATATCCATCGAGGTTGAGATCCTTCACTGCAGCAATCGCAGTCCCAAAGCGTGCACCGCAAGGCTCATTTTTAAGAACTTTGCAGGTGTCCTGTTTTAACGGCGAACAGCATGTTTGCTTTATAGGTTCAAGGCTCATCTGATATTCAAACTTTGTCTGTGAAAGAACAGATTTAGTTTGTGGATTTCCGTCAACATTTTAGCAATGCAGGCATTTTGTCCAGAAGACAAACTGATGAACTAAATGGAACAATTACATCCTACTCCTAGTGACTGACTGCACTGTAGAAACTGATTCTGTAACTCCAATTCAAATGTTCCTTCTGAACAGCGGGTGGGAAAAATATTCTTGCTCCCTCTCTTTCTGCATCTAGGTGCTTCTGCATATTTCTTGAAGTTAGAGGTTCACAGGAAAGCATAGTATCATAACAATATTTGGATGTTATTATAAGTAAACCACTTCATTCTTAAGATAGTGTAAAGGGTTCTTCTAAAAGCATTCTCTTGATCTGATAAGTAAGCCAAGTTTCTGATGAAACACAGATGGCAGTACTGTTATTCCAGAACAAAAGACATCATTTCTCTTACATAGACTGAATTCTGCCCTCAGAGGCAGATACTCCGTGGCCTAACATACATATTCCTCCGGTCCAGTGTGCATCCTAGACCAAACACACACACAGAGTATGGTACGTAACCAATCTGTCCAAGAGATTGGTCCCATGAGTTCCATGTTAGAGATTAGCAGCAGCAAGCAGTTGCTGCATGTCCTTTATTTGGAGGTGGATAATACGAAGCACAGGAAAAACAAATTTTAAACCCTCACATTACTGGAGGACATAGAATTCTTGTTTTCTCGCCAACCCTATTCACCAGCAATTTGTTGTTAGCAACATGCATGTAGAAACTGGAAGAGTTCCTTGTCAAATAGATCCAGTCTCTTCAGGTCATTTTCTTGCAATAGTATTTTAGGAGACCATCATTGCTAGGACATATTTTGGTAACTGTTATAACAATACAGTACGGTACTGGACTAAAAGAAGAAAAAAAGAAGAAAATGTATGCATAGACATTGGAAGGAGAGACTTATCAAATTAAGAAGCTGAGGTGTAGCTGGTATATTCCTCAGTCTACTCGTGACATGTTTAAAAGCTGTTGGACGTATGGGGTTTATCTCTAGGTTGGTAAGCAAGTCGCAAGGATACTGGAGCACACACTTTTAGGATGGGTGAGCCTTACTGTTTCCTAAGCCGTGAAAGCAAAAGGAAAATGCGATAGAAAATTAATCCTATAAATTTGCCATATGGAAACTTACAGGATACAGTGCTTATCTAAACAATACACTTGATTAGAAAAAAAGGTGAGAAAACAAGAGTTTGAGAAGAAAGTTTTCAAAAATAATCTGTATTTTACTCTCAATTGTCAAAACCAGGTCTCTCAGTTTTCAGCAGGTCATCTTCCCCAGCTCAACTTATCATATTTCTTTGAAATAAGGATATGAAGACAGTAAGGAGCATGTTCTGTTCCTGGTCAATAAAAGCCATCCTTACCTTGTTCAGAGCATAAACATATACTTTCCCTTGCTCCTCTTTTTCAGTTCCCATATATGTAGGAGCTCCAACAAGAAGAAGGTCTGTAAATGAGTCCCTATCGATGTCGATTGTGGTAATAACACCCCCAAAGTATGACCCAATCTGCATGAAAATATAAGGTATAAATCAGCAACAGAGTCAGCAATATCATGAAATGTTCCTGTTCATAGACCTGTTTTACAGTTGCTTACAACAACGTTGAATGTTAACCATCAGGCAGAAATTTTCTTGGCTACCTAGATCTTCTTGGTCTGTGCCTTTGAAGCTTGTTTTCTGTGTTAGGGTTTGTTGTCAGATTTTTTTATTTAAGAATGCTCCATTCAACTTTCAACTCTCCTGAGTTTGAAAGGTACAAATGGTGCCTTCCACCTGCTAAGGGGAATAAGACCTCTTAAGACAACATTTGAATAGAAGCATCTTGGGGAAACTAGTTTTCACGTCAGTCCCAACATAAATACATAGAAGGAGTAAAATCAATGGTCTTAGGCTTGCCAGGGGAAAAAGGTAGGATGGTGGACAAAAGCACCGAGACAACACAGTGCCAGCAGTCTCCAAAATTCCCAAGCTGCCACTAAATGCAGAGGAACAAGATCTACACAAAGAGCTAGATACATTCATAGACTGGGTACAAGATGTGGGATTTATCTGATTACATTCACTTCACAGCTATGCTGCGGTTCCTTTATGCTCAATGTGAAAAGCAGTCTCTTCTACTGCAAGATGCATGTCATCTTACAGAAGATGCTTCAAGTACGCCAGATCCTTCAAACCTTAAAAATGCCTGCTTGAGTCTAAAAGGACTGATTGATCAGCTGAGTTGCAGATATCAACTAGAGGTGAAAATCAGGTAACCTGAATGCTCCTGAAAGAAGCTGGTACTGCAGTCTGGGGAGACCCAAGTAGGCAGGACTTTCAACTCTCGTATGCATAATATTATAGTACCATCTTTAATTACGTGATTACATGTTGTTTTTTTTTATCCTGCAGGAACAGCTTTCATTGAGCTCTACTCAATATCATAAGCAGCTATTCAATATTTCATGCTATCCCAGCTGATGCTCTCGAACAGAACCTTGTTTGTTGCACCCATTTCCCGACAGTGACATATCCCTTCTACTCAGCAGGGAAAATTGCAAGTACGGAGATGGCTACAACCACTTTGACACTGGTGAAGGTTTAACCCTCAAAGACAAAATTTCCAAGGGTCTCTGAGTACTGTAGAGTCCATTTTCCACTACTTACTATATCTTTCCTTCTGATCTTGCTTACAACTCCCAGTTTCATTTGCTGTTCTGATGCAGAGTTCTCATTTGAAATAATTATTTGTATTTCACATGCCACGTTCCTCTTGTATGTTAATCATGAATGCATACTTACTTGTTCTCCGTTTATCCTCTGAAGTACTCGTACCTCTCTTCCTTCCATTTTATAAATGATAACTTGGCCAGTGTGATTGTATCGTGGCTGTCCTGCTATGTACAGTACACCTCCAGGTGTCAATGCTGAATTCACAGTATATCCTAGGAAGCAGAAAAGAAGTCAAGAAGATGCCGTACACTCAGAATGCATCAGAAATCCTTGCTGTGATTCAGTCTTTTTAAGGCTTATTCTACAGCTAGTTGTTTAGCCCTGCTTATGCTAGAGAATAATAGCAGAGTTAATTAAAAGGGCTGGATGTGTGTTTGCCTATAGTCTTGGAGTCATGAGCCTGTTGTTAAACCTGTTCACAGGCTGGTGAGTCATGTTCACTTTGCCATTCTTACACACTGTAAGAATGTGATGGCACTGATGAAATAGCTCATGAATAGCTGCTTGAAAAGCTGCTTTCAACGAACAGTTGTCACCAGCTTACCGTCAAACTGATGGAGTCTTCCAAATGCGATTCTGGTGGCATTTTGAACTTAGCTCTGTTTAACATTAACAACAATTTAATAACTTGTGTGAAGAATGACTTAAAAAATTTGCAGATGGATCAAAACTGTAGCAGGGTTGCAAGAATTACGGAGGATGGGACCTAAATTTAAAAAGACTTTACCAAATTTGAGATAAAAAAATAGCTAGTGGCATTTTGCAAAAAAAACCCAAACCGTTTACCTAGGGAAAAAAAAGGAAATTATTGCAGCGTTGACTCTTCATCAGTGAAAATGTGGCTTAAATGAGATATCAGAGCAAACATAACCACAAGGTGAAGAAAGCAATACCTAGAGGAGACAGATGGCCACTGATGATTTTTGGTAGAAAAGGCTGAGAGGAAAACAACAGCCTGCCAACATGCAAAACATTATTACAAAAAAAGATAGTGATAAACCGTTGTTCGTGTCCATTAAGTGAGAGAAATTTTAAACAAAGATTTAGACTGAGTAACTACCAAGGCATAGAAAAACTTGGTAAGAATACTAGAGGAACGTGTGAAAATCTCTGCAACAAATTAGACATCTCTATTGGGGAAGGTCTAGATATACTTAGGTCTGTAGGTGTTTGGACTAGTTTTTTTATTGTGGAAGTAGTACTTTTTTTTAAAAAAGATCAGGAAAATCACACAGTGGACATGTCCATACATTAAAAATTTTCCCAGGCTCCTAGAACATAAGATAATATTCTGTAAGATAGTCCTTGTGAATGAGATTTGACCAAGGTCTTGTAGCATTTGTCGGAAAGTGTTATAAGATGTGCTATTGCTCTTACCTAAATAAGCTGCAAGGGGTTCATTTTTTTCTGAAAGCCTGTCACGAAAAGTGTCATTAGTTGGCATTGAAATACCACTGTCCTTCACCATGAGCACTGTGCCATTCCAGTCATATGCTCCAACTGCTCCAAGCATGATCCAATCCTTACACAGAGAAAAACAAAAAGCCTGTTCTCTATGTGAACCACCTTTAGATGTTCATTGATCATGATGCTCACATTCGGGTAATGCTTCCTGTACACTTATTTATTTAGCACTGCTTTTCCTATTATAGTATGGCCCCTACAATCATAGTATGTCTCCCCTTTGTGTTAAAAATGCATCCAACTTAAAAAAAAAACCAACAAAGGGGCGTGCGGGAAAAGCCGCAGAATGGAACACAGCTCCTGCAGCTTCAGCCCACCATTCCAGGCCAAACAAAAAGACAAAAGGGACTTAGCAAAGCTAATCAGAGAATACAACACTTAATTGCATTTCCCAGACAAACTTTCAGAAACTTGAACCTTTCTCTGTTGAATCTTTGAGTCTCGTATGTTGCGCAAAAGCCTTTGGTCAATGAGAAATGGTTAGCTTACCTTTCTTGCCCAAAAGGCATGAACGTAGCCTTCTAGGTAAGACAGACACCAGAGACCCTGAGTCTGTCAATGCACAGTGACAGGTCAAGGGACAACTGTTTTAAACTGAAAGAAGGTAGATTTAGATTGGATATAAGGAAGATTTTTGCAATGAGTGTGGTGAGGCACTGGAACAGGTTGCCCAGAGAAGTTGTGAATACCCCATCCCTGGGAGTGTTCAAGGCCAGGCTGGATGGGGCTTTGAGCAACCTGGTCTGTGGGAGGTGTCCCTGCACATGGCAGGGGGGTTGGAACTCGATGATCTTTAAGGTCCCTTCCTACTCTAACCATTTGACGATTCTTTGATTCTACACTTTACAAAAAAACCCAACTGGATTATGGGAAACTCCAAAACTTCCAACAGCAAACAGGACTGTACAAAGAATTCTGAAGTATTAATTCCAAAATCATGCCATCACCAACAAAAATCTACTTTGTAAAAGAACTTCTATTTTCAAACACTTTGTTTACCTGAGAATAGTGAGCACTGAAACCAGCTTGAGACATTTCCATTTCAAATGAGGCTGCCTGCTGGTCTGTTGTTGCTATTAAACAGAAAAAAAAAAAAGTTTCAAAAGAAATTAGTTTAAACCTGAAAAAAAGTTTTTTTTTTACATACACTACATACATACACTACATGAATAGTGTAATGAAAATGCTCATATGATAATAAAGGACAGCATAATTAGCTGGAATATTCGGTGACTATATCTTGCCATCGGTTTTTATAATAAATACAGAAATTAAGATGTGTTATAAATGCTACCATTAAGTATGAGAGTTTCCATTTTATGATGATGTCTCAGAACTTGTCCAAGAAATATTTCTGGGCTAAAACTGACCAGATTTGACCTCAGGCTGATGGTAAATATGTTTGGAATGTTTGATTAATGTGGTTAAGCCATTTTCCACTTGAACTAAACGAACAATAAAACACCAGCCATGTAACCCTTGCCTTGTATTCAAGCAACTAAAAATTCGTAGGCAGCTGGTAGAACTTTAAATGAAAAACATTTGATGTTTGTATGAACCTTTCTAAAAAACAACGTCGGAAAGTCTCAGCTGTCCAAGATACAAAAGCCTCAGGGAAAGGCTGGGGAACTATAATCCTGCCCAGAAAGCTGTATGAAAATCTTCCCGTTTCTCTTAAGTGACTTGGAATAAAAAAGGTATAAGGTGATCTAATACTAGTTTCAGTATCTTGTCAGGCTGTGATATGCTAGTTATTAAACTCTGAAGGGCTGCTTTGCAACCAAGTACACTTGAAATATCCTTAGGAAAGAGAAAGGTCTGCCTCTTCCTCTACGTAAAAGCAATACTCAAGGACCATCAATATTTTTCCACCTGAGGCACCACAAGTAAGGTAACTTTATTCTGCGTACTGATTCCTCCTTGAGAGCAAGATACAGTGATGGGCAGTAAAGGAGAACTATGAAATCTGCTCTGATGCGCGTTCAGGAAGAGTTCGTACTTGGCTACCAGCTGAGTGCTGCGGCGAATCTCCAACTGTGTGAATGAAACCGAGGCATAGCAAGCCATGGCTGCGTGAATTTCAGGCATCTGGACTATTAAGTAGTACTGAACTTTTGACCACAGAGGTTGGTCCCTGGGACATGATGTCTTTGCTAATTGTTGGGATTTATAGCCAGGCACAGGAAGGAGACATGATTGCAAAATGTTTGAAACAAACATAGGCCGTCATGTTTCACAAGATGGAGCTGCTTTGCTAAGTCTGAAAAAGTCCTTTTTAAGCATAAAACTCTTAAGGTGCACATTTGCTGATAAACAATATTTTCATGCAGTAAAGGATGTTCCTTAATGAGCTGAGAAAGACAGGACTCTCATAGACTGAGGCAGAGGACAATGCTGGTACTGTTGGTGTGTGCAGCTCTGAATGCTGCTTAGATAATGGCCCCCAGTCTAACTTTCCATTGAGTTTCAAGCTGCCAAGCATCCTACAAAGGATAATTTGTGAAAAAACATTTGTGCCTGCCTACGGGTTGGATAAAACATGAAATTGCTGTTGAAACCAGAAGTCCATGCCATGAGACACAGAGGCATATGAAAAAGATTATGTGTAAAAATCCACTGTCTGTCAAGTATGGGTTTTTGTTGGATTTGATTTTTCAACTCTCTCTCAATTTTCCTTTGTATTTTTTAAAGGCCAAAACCAAAAAGAAAGCAAGAAAACCAAGGAAAAAATAAAAATCAAGTGTACTACTACACTAGCAAGAAGCTATTTAGATTGAGAATTTAAACAGATTCAGATATAGAATTTTAAGAATAAAGGTTCCTGTGACCTCCATTTTATGCACAGATGTTAATTCATCTACAATGTATGGGGTTAATTAATCTTTTTCACATCGCACACATCCAATAAGCTGGATTGTCACCAGAAAGCTGGGTGGGGCAGAATTAATATGCTTTTCTCCCCCGCCACAATAATGCATCCATGGACACAGTTGCAAAGCTACAATAGCTCCTGAAATGCTTTGGGAGGGGACAGGAAACCATGCCTGAAGAATTGACAGAAACCGATTTAGTCAGCATCTTTTCGCTCCAACCTTACCAACCCATTGGAGCAACTCAGCCTTGCTATGTTTTGACAAAAAGCTAAGATCCCTTTTTCAGTTTCTATTCTGACTTCCTTGCAGCCCGATTATGTGATTTCTGGGACTTTCACAGGTGGAGGAGGCGACATTTCTCGTCCCATAGCACAGGTGTCTTCCATAGAAATCTTACTGCATCTCTGAATTCCTACTGAAAATCTGGAAATCAAGACGCCTTGTGGCAGAGCTGAAATTACCTAGATCATCTCTTATAGTGTAGATGAAAATAATTTCCCACTTTTTTTGTTTCAAATAGATATTTTTTGTAATGCAGCCAAGTCTGTATAAAGTAAAAATTAAACATAAGGCAAATACTTCAAAGCACAAATATCCTAACAGTTTATAATAGGTTTATATCAACTAAAAATTAATAATATCCAAGAAGTACATATTCGTTACTGCATCTTTTGCAGAAAATTAAAGCCGAATTCAAGTACTGCAGAACTTGTTGATATTTAAAGAGGTATTATATGCTTAAAGTACCAAAGTACTGAAGGACACGATGATGAGGATTAGTCATCTCAAGAGCTAGCTAACTATCATATAAACAGATAACATTTATACAATTTAATCAAACAGTTAGTTTCACCACTAACAACATAACTACATTATTTTGGGGTATTTTATTAAGCTACAGAACTTTTTTTTTTTTCAAATATTTTGCAATTTTTTCTTAAGATTAGAGGAACGAATTACTAGCCAATAGAAGGGTTAGAGCTCCACCAGCAGGGAATTCAGGCCAGCACAATTTACCCTGCTCTTTGGAGGCTGGGGTTTCATGTGACAGCCAGGCACTACCTAGTGGCTACTGATTGCTAAAAGGGACAAGGTGGAGTGTGACAAAGCCAGACCAGGTCTTCGAGTGGCATCTGGTTGTTCAAAGGGTTGAGCTATGGCAGGAAGCCTTGAATTTCAGCACACAGATGTCCCGAAACTCAGTCATGTTAGGTCTTATATCTTTCGTCTGTTGTCATGACTAGCAGCTGATTAACTTTTTTTCTATATCCATTATATTTAATAGGTGTAACTAACAGATTTTGTTCTACTAATGAAAGACAATGATTTTTCTCACTTCTCCAGAAGTAAAAAGCACAAATTGAAGACTAAGTTTTCAATTTCTGTTTGAACAACTATTTTTCCACTGGAAGTATATTCTTCCTAGTAAACAGGGACTTAACAAACGATCCCCCCGTTCAATGAACTTTGAAGTACTTACTCACTGAGCTTACATAGGCTAAACTTTGGGCTTTAGAGAGATTAAATTCTCCTCAAATTAATTTGTTTCAAAAGTGAAGAAACAAAATCTTCCACAATGTGAAAAGATAAGAATGGAAACTGGGAAAAATATTTAGCAATAATTAGCTGAAAAAAGTAATATTTGATCAAGCTAAATGATACACTAAAAAAAGTACTTAAATATGTCTGAGAAATATATCTCCAGTTTAAAAAACTGTAAAATACTGTCTCATATTTGCACTATTTCTTGACATTCAAGTCAACATTATCTTTGTTCCAGCTGTAAACTACACTTTTCCAGCTACTTGGAAAGTTGAGATGTTGAAAAAAATAAGTCCAAATAGATGGATATTTTCTCTGTATGACACGAATCCCTTCAGAGTTGCCCAGTATAATTTATACTTAATAAACTCAGTCTTCTGTTACCAGTAGTTTGCTTGAAACAAACAGAGATTTGGACAGCATTGCCTAATTTGGATGGAGAATGTAAGCAGAGAGAATGACTTTTCTGTGCTAAAATCTGAGCATCATGAATATTTCCAAAGGAAAAATATATCTTGTCAACTCCATTCAACAAGTCCATGTTAAGTTGCATAGCAAAATAATACACTGTAATTAATAACTAACCAAAAAAGAGAAACTAAAGGTACAGGCAGACAGACCCATAATCATGGGGTAATCAGGGTATGGTATGGAAATGCTTTTTTATCTAAGGGAAGGCAATTTAGCATTTACTCCAGCTAAAACAGTAATGGTTACTTACCCTTTTCAGCTATTGTCTCCACAGGCTCTAACCCATCTGAATATATTTCACATCATTATCTACGTTTTTGGTGTCTATTGTAAAATATTTTTATGATCAGCATGAAAAAAATACCTGCATAATACATTTTATGCAGCACAATACTTTGCAAAAGAAGATAAAACCGGGTGGTCTTCTATTTGCTGCAGTTGTAATGCGGTCATGAAGTAAAATTTTAAATAATGTCATACCTTCCAGGGCAAATATTCTCTCTCCAAGCGCTTCAACAATAGTTACAAGAGCTAATTCATCTGAGACATTGAAGAAATGCTTTTCAGTAGGCTTACTGGCAATTGATTTTATTTCTTCTACAAATTTCTCAGTACTTAAATTTCCTCTGCTGTAGCTGCCAAGAATCTAAAGAGAATTAGAAAAAGGAAGTCAAGGATACATTTTATAACCTGTTTTAAGAGATAGCTTTGAGGCAGGTTGTCATAGAATATTGGGAATACTATCTAACCTTAATTCATTCTGTTAAAACCTCCCTCAAATTAATTTGAAATAATTTTTTTCCAATGAGGAGAGAACTGCATGAGGGCTCAGTTGTTTTTCTGAAAATATCAACAATAGCAAACAAAGCAACCCTATGGTGCAATGTCTGCTATCCTCAACTGTCCTTTTCTTCACAAACTTCTAATGATTTATTCTATGATTCTATAATTTGTTGAAATAGGCCCTTATTTAGGAAAAAAACCCAACACCAGAATACACAATTGCACTGGCTTATGCATAGGTACCACCAGTTCTCCTCATAACATGGTATATGAGCAATCAATGATTTAAAATTAAAGTTAATTAGGCATAGAATAATTCTTTTTTATTTGCAGATTTACCCCATAAATACATATAACAACAGCACTTGCATTCAGTGTTAACAACTCCATCACAGTATAAGAGTTGAGATTTGGTTTGCAGTTTTAACACCACTGCTGTGAATATTCAGGATGCCTCAGAACAAAATGACTCAGTTCTCCAATTCTCAGACCAAGTATTTTTCATAGAAAAAAGCGCTCTATACACTTAACTTGCTTTGAGAGGGAAATAAAAAACAAACTCCCATGTTCTAGCATTCCTGGACACTGGAGCAATTAAAATTTGGTTCTAGACAGGGATTTTATTACTAAAATTATTGCATCTTCAAGGACAAATTTTTCTTTAATGATCTCTAGCTTTATGAAGGAAAACACTGAGGATTTGTGTGCTGCTGGATTCAATTTTGGTTTTATGTTTTTCTTTAATTTAAAGATAACCACTTTCTTGAAGTTTTATAGTTCCATACCACCTCATTGTACCAAAACAAAGAGAAGCAACAATCCAACGGAAGTTAAAAATTAATGAGAGAAAACAGATTATCTGAGTGTAGAATACACAAATATGGGGGAGAGTTCACACCAAATCTATCATTAATGTTTCCGTATTTCTTGATATGGGTTAACCTCCATCATGTTCATCCTCTCATTCAGCTATTAAGTTTGCTCAACATGAAAACGATAGCTTTAGAATACCAGAACATAGAACAGCCATAATAAACGTGTTTTTTATTGATGGTTTATATTCGCTTTTTTTTTTACAGTAGGTAATGTGTCTATAGAAATTGCTCAGAAGACTTGAATTAATCCACTCTGTTCAATATTGCTCTTAACAGAAAGGATTTGATTTTATACTGCCCCTCAAACTCCTTCTCCTTTTTCTGCACATGCACACACGCCTGTCATCACCAGGAAGACAGATAGATTGCTTTTTCTTATGTGCTATAAAATCAGAAAGCAAATTTTAAAGTTTTTTTCAGCTTCTTTCTTTTCTTCCTCTCTGAAATGATTATATTCCCATAAAGGTTCTGTGAAAGGAACTTTTTAAACAGAAATTACATTTGGAAGATGAAACACGCTTTTAAGATTCTGAATTTTCCCATTAAATACCACTTACAGCAATAGCAAATCTCTGAATGTTTTCATCTTCACAATTATCAATCACTTCTTTTAATCTGTAGTTGTCATGTGATTCCCCATCAGTCACAATAACCATTACTTTTTGTACTCCTCTTCGTGCGCCACGAGCCTCAGTAAAAGCCTCTTTCCTAAAGGGAGCATAAAGCGTTTGGAGAAAGGCAATGTCAGCATTTAGCACATGCATCGTATTTGCATAGTCAACCAAGTCAACCATAAAGTGTAAGACTTTATATTAACTAAGAAGCAGGAAGAGGAGATTAATATTAAACGTGAAGAAATACAAACAACTATTGGACGTTACATGACAGTTCACAGCCAAAGAATTTCATAAGCATTCATTCATTATTCATTCGAGAGCAACAGAAAATACAATGCTGGATAGTGAAGAGTTCTTCCCCTCTCCAAATAAACTTCTGGCACCTTAAAGCAGCTTTTGGCAGCTTAAAAAAACCCAACCAACACTGCCCTATCCCAAAACCCCCCCACAAAAAACCCAACCTATTTCCACCCTACAGCAGCACTTCAAGTGGTCAAAGTATTTACTCATTTACCAGCACACCTCTGCGCATCTACAGTAAAAGTGGGTATTGGGGATGTGGTGGAAGTAAGTTGCAGGTGGGTGGAGGCAGGTGGAGGTGACCAGTTGAATTCTACAGCCGCAGATGGGCAAATGGGCACTGAGGGTTTTGGCAGCTGCTCACCCATACTCTGGAGGGGACCAGAAAAGGTGAGGGTGCATTAGAGCTCTGGAGAAGAGGGAAGGAAACAGGCCTTCCTCTTTTTAAAAGAATATTGCAGAACTCTAAGACTGGCCACAAGTGAAAGCTGAGATCTACTGCTGATGGTGGCTAAAAGTGGATGGAGGAGCAGAGGAAGCTTTTGCTGATAGTTTCTGTGTATATAAGCCTGCAATAGTTTGTGGGCTTTCTGGGGGACTTTCTGAACCACATGTGGTTTCTGAGTATTTGGCAATTCCCATCTGGCTCTGCTTGTATGAACTTGTTCAGTTGCCCTCAAGCTCCTACTTGTATCTAAGGAAAACATTACTGGTGAAGATGTAAGAATTTTATTAGATTTAAGACATTATATCAACAAAACCTTGGTCAGATAACCAAATAATAAATCAGAAAGATGCTGCATATTTCACTAAATGGTTGTTTGGAAAAGGCGGATGCAGTCTTTTACAGAACAAAGTCATGTTGTCATGTCTGAAAGAAAAGTAGAGAAGAAAAAAAAAATACCAGGACAACATTGTACAGTTTGAAAGTGTCTGAGTTTTGCATTTACTGTCCGTTCTACAAAAGTCAGATTTCATTTTTCTCATAAAAGAAGCATTTCTCAATAATGCTATTTCTACAATAGATCTTTAATCTCCCAGTGATCCTGAAGCTTCAAAGACTTTGGATATAAAATTTCTAGACTTTCTGACAAGTGTGGGCTCAAACCCCATAATAATCTTAACTTCAGAATGAAGACGAATTAACATTAAAAAGTTCTGTGTTTTCCTGTTTCCTCTGAAAAACTTAAATTTCCTTCATCCTTCTACACACACAGCTCCTACCTGCTCTGTGTGGACATCAAAGATTGTCAGCCCTTTGCTTAGGACTACAACCTTGCTCCTTGTCTCTTTCCCCATTTCCTCCTGCCTTTTCAGGGTGCCATATACAACTGCCGTAGATGCTGGACAGAGTGTTTATCCACCTTCCTCCTAAATTTTGTTTGCTTAGCTAAAATGAAGTCAGATGTCAACCACATCATATTTTTAATTTATAAAATCAGAACCGTCACTGTATCTGTTTGTGTTTGTTTCTACCATATGCAGGACAATATTTTGTGAACGTACCTTGCCGTGTCTATTCCCAGGGCTGTCATAGTTTGCGTGCCACCCCGCTGGCGTATTCTCGTGGCTGCAGCCATCACATCTTCTGTTGTCGAGTATGTATTCAGGAAAAATTCGTGGACTACGGTCTGTCCATACTGGACAATTCCAACCTGAAATACACAGTTCATGTTAAAAATCAGCTACCCTTAAGGAAGACATCTGTGTCTCCTGCAGTGGGGTTAATACTGATCTGTACTTACAGCCAGGAAAAGAAGTGAACTTTGTGTGTTTCCCTCGGTACAAAACACCTATAAGCGTTTGAACAAGACTGTCTAGAAGACACTCAATCCCACAGAACATTTTGAAGTTTCTAAATTGCTTTTATTAAAAATAGGAACAAAGCCAAAAGCAGGCTCAACTCCTTGCTCTTCCTGACTTGCGGTAATCTGTGCCGCAGCTCTGCTCTCCTCCAGGCCCAGGCAGACCAATGCCCTAACCACCAGTCACCACTTCTCAAAATAGTCTTATTTATAGGATACAAGGCCATGGTTCACTCACAGTCCTCTTCCTTCTACCCAAATGCAATATTCCTACATCTGATTGATAGTTTATTTACCTAAACCTCGTCCATAAACAGCACTGCAATGACAAATGTAGGCTCTCAGAGTGAGTGGAAGACCAAAGTACCCCTATCTCGATGAAGACAGCAGGGCAGTTCAGGCCATGGCTGTTCTTCCAGCAGGAGGTAAGCTGAAGTAAGACACCTGGCAAGTGCCAGAGGGGACAATGTGAATAAAATGGTGGCTTCTGGGATGGGGGAGGATGATGGAAAGACTCTAGATGACCTCAGCAGGACAAGTCTTTGTGCAAAAATTCAATGCACGGGATTGGAGCCCAACCACAAATGCCTGAGGGAACCTGCTGCAAAAACAAGTGTGGAATAAAAAGATGAGCAATATTCTTAAATATTAATTAATTTCTCTCATTCATCTCTGTCATTTTTAATGTTTTGGCAGGTTCCTGACAGCTTTTACTGGGAAGATTCCACACAATGTTCCATTAGCATATTTCAATTTTATGTTACACATGGCAATTTAGAGGTGTTATTTAGGATAATGCAGAATTACATGGCATATTTATGTCTCACTCATTTATTATTAAAAGCACTCTAGCATTTAGGTACTGAAGATCAATAAGTCCTCTGGGATGTTTATGCCATCACATTATTTTAGAAGTGGCTTAGTATGTACCTTGCAATTGCTTTATAGGTGTTTTTTGAGGTACTTTCATAGCCTGTCTGATTCTGCACAATGTTTGTTTGCTCGTAGTAGAAGGCTTAGAGTTGGATAAATATTTGATACTAAACATCTATATCACGATCATTATGAAAAGCTAGTTACCTACAATTATGGGACTATAATTATAATGGTATGCGGTAGCTAAATCTATCCCACTTTATTTCTGTATCTTTTTGAAAATACAACAAAATCTGGAAGAATTGATGCAAATTCAAAATTACGACAAGTTGCTCCCTTTTAAGACATTGTAATTCTCTCTCTCAGAGGCATGCCATCCTCCACCTGCAGCCCAGAGCATCCAGAGGAGCCTGTTAATCCTGCAGAGTGTTTACACAACAGGCTGGGGCACAGGCTGTATTACCGATCACAGCAGTCATGTGGCACCAGCTAAACCCCAAGCTGAAGATGATATTTTTAACCTATTCCCTCCAAGACAATTATTTTGTGGCGTGCATCTAAAATGGCATACGGCATAATCTGAACAGGATGCTGCTAGTCATTTGAAGAGACTGCCATTAACTGGTGATAAACAAGAGTTTTTCATAATGTTTGGTCTTTTGGAGGAAGAGGAGTGCCTCAAGCACTCTAGGACCATGCGAAAATGTAGCCAGAGACTATTGCACACCAGGGAGCCCGCTGCTGTGTATTCATGGCCTCGTTTCTTACAGCTTTGAGACCTTCATTGATACCAAGGATTAAATCAACTATTGACTGCTGCCAGGGTGAGAAGTATCTGCTAGTCTTTCATGATTCTAAAGACCAATGTTGGTGTTGTCGTTTTCCTAAGAAGATTACAGGCTGACATTGACTTGTATCATTTCCTATTTGAAAGGAAATGTCCATGATCACAGCAAGTAAACATTTTGAGCATTTCCTTCTCAGGAAGTGCATGGGAAGAACATCTGAGTCTGGAAAACTGCACTGTGTTGCATACCTTGTATATCAGGAAGGAAGGGGGGCATGTGGTTATCTTATGGGATACAATTGTTCTGTGGGACCCTTCCTTCGCACTAGCTTTGAGAACACTGATCTACATATTTTCTATTGCTGTTATACATATTTTGTGGCATCAAAGATGAGCCATTCCTCAAAAAAGGGTAACAAATAGCTTCCCAGAACAAACAAAATACTACTAGGCTGCATGTTCCAGTCTCCTACAGAATCACAGAATCAATTCTACCTTGTAAAATTAGAATTATATTCTATTAGATAGCAATGAAGTTTTCAGCTTTTCCAGCCTTTTAATCTAATGGAAAACTATAAATGATACATCTACGTGATGCAAAGGTGCCTTTATGGGACAATAAACCTGCTCAAACTGCATAACTTCAGCAAGCCCCTAAGAATGATACTAATAGGTGTTACATGTTTTGATTTGCTTGTTTAATTTAAATTGGGAAAATGCAATAGTACTACACAGAAGGATGTAATTCTGCTTTATTCCAGAAAACCTAATATTTTTCCCAGCATTACTGACCATAATCTATTGAACATCTTTGCAATTCCTAAGTGTATGTTCCCTTCCCTAGCATTCCATGGCTTTTATATTACACAAGGGAATAATTCTTTAATTGTCCCCAGTTCCTGTGAAAAAGTGTTGTACAAGAGAACAGGCAAGTGAAGGACTGTTCTGCTTCGGGACAAAACATTTCTGAGAGCAATTATTTATTGTTGTTCTATAAGTGAATACAGCCCCTTATTTGGAAAGTACATTCTGGCTTTCCCCATAAATTATTAAGCTAATCTATTCGATAAAACCAAGAAAAAAAAAAAAAAAAAAAAAGGAAAGGAAAATCATTTACATGGAGATGATATCCTAGGATTTCCACCACTGGGCTGTGGAGGAAAATTGGAAATCTTTGTGGTTGTACTTAAATCATATTTAATGTAAAAAAAAAAGCAGAGATGCCTTGGGAAGCACTAATTGATGACACATTTTATCATATGGAGAGGTTGCTAAAGATACCTGAATCAAAGCAAAACTGAATTAATTCTGCTACATTTTGTTTGCTCCCAGGGACTCAGACAGAAATTACTTGTAAACTATTGCAAAGGTCTTTTTTTCATCCTGAATCTTTTTAATACCTCTTTAATACACTTCAGACTGGAAATAAAACTGATCATAAGGTATGAATGACACGGCAGGACTTATTAGACTACTGATACAGTCCCTTTGGAGATATAATAAGGTACCTATAACTGCCTATATCATATATTAATGGAGAAAGAAAACCTGCCTGAAAATTTCTGAAGGCCATTCCAACATAGCTTTAAAGCTGGACTTGAACATACCAAAGTATTCTCCTTTGTCTTTTGATATTCTTCTATCACGGAAAGTTGCTTATATGTAAAGAATTAAAAACCCCACCCTATTAAAAAGACAATTATCTCTACAAAAGTTTAACAAATATTAAAAAAAAACAAACAACTATCTTGCTTTGCATTTACATTAAAATGTGGAATAAGGCTGGGAGAAATGTTTTGTTCCTACTTATACCATTTTTTCTCATTTAATTCCTTCTTCCTTTTTCACTTTCCTTTTACTTCTATCCCTAAACTCAGGATATGTAGCTTAACCATCAGTACGGTGGTGTGGATTTTCTGGAGAACGGAAAGAGGAAGTGAAGGAAATACTACTGAAAAAATTACACCAGAAACTTCAACTTTTTGCATCTGAATTTTCTGGCTTTCACTTTCAGATTTGCCAAACATGGGACACTGAGGAATTTCGCTTCTGACTTACCATAAATCTAGTGACCATTGTTCATGGAGCGGGTAAGTGGAAAAAAAATATCTTGCAAGCCTCTAATCAAAACACGGTTTTGAACAAGTCACACCCAAGCTGCTAAGGAGTTATTCTGTAATCACCTCATTCCTTTACTGTGCAAGAGGAAAACAATCTGAAGTAGTGAAAGTCCACTGATTTCCACATGCCCAACAATCCCCCAAAAACGAATATGGAAAAATGAATTTAAACAGACAGAAAGTATACTATTGTTCCTTCATTTCTATTCTGTGCTCCCAGAGGAGAGGGGAGAAATAAGCCTGCTCTGTTGTTTCCCCTCTTCCCCATTCAACAGACATTTAAACACAGTTTCTGAGAAAGGAGACAGTGTGGGTGGAGGAGGTGGTATAAACTCGTTACTACCTTTGGCTGTGACGGGGTTTCCGAGCAGGGGGCTTGGAGGAGAGGAGAGGGATGGGATATGCTCTGGGGACAGGGGAAGGTAAGAGGAACCCAGAAAATTCTAACTAGCTTTTGCCTTCTCTTTCCAGTTTTTCAGCCTCTCTCACCCTTATCCCATTCTTATCTCCCTCTCAAATGTTTCTGCTCTTTAGCAACCAGATGCCAAAGATGACGTTCTCAAGTGAATAAGTGTACGTGTGAGAAGAGGGGTAGCTGTGCCAAATCGTGGGCAGAACGGATTTTGTAGGTGGAGATGGCGGGCTGCTGGAGTGCCGGCCAGCAAGGGACCTTTTGTGCGCGAGTCGAGCCACACAGACGAGGCAGGATTCCAAAAACAAACATAACAGAGGTGTGGCAATGTAAAAATTTAGGAATTTCAGGGTGAGGAAGAGAGGTGAGGCTGCAGTAGAGTTGATTGCCCTGTGTACTATTCCCACGAAGCCCTTTGAGCAGAAGGCAGTGATGGTTTCCATGCAGCCATTGCCCTGTACTAGGAAGTTCAGGTTTAACTATTTTCCCAAGGTGGACATGTTTGAGTAATCAGCAGCCTAAGGGACCAGGAAGAATTTTCTTTTTTTTTTTTTCCTTTCTGTTAAATTTGACAAAGTGTTTTTCCTTCTTCCTCATAATATCTGGAAGAACAGTGTGTTTAAAATAACAGGACGTGATTGTAAAGTTGACAGTTTATAAGTAATAACTGTATCAGCCAGTGTTCAGCGTTCAACAGGGGATTTGGGTGGTTAACTCACAAACCCCAATTAACTCGGAAAATGACAGGGATGCTCTCTGAAGACAGATGTATCCTTTACACCTTCTCACAGTCTCCTTCGCGAGGGCAGGAGCGGAACGTTAGGAGCTAACCTGAAGCAGCAAAAACACTAAGTACTGGCCTGCAGCATACCAAATATCCTACAGGATCCCAGAAAATCCTTGACTTTGGGAGGGAGAAAAGGGCGAAGTGAAAGGAAGAGCGTGTTTCTTCCATTGCTGTTAATAAAGCTTGCTGAGCTAAAGTGTATCCCAGTGTCCGTGTTTCCCCCTTCCCCAAGATCTGCTGGAATTGCTATTTACATACTCTGTTCAGCAGACTATGAAACATATGTCAGATCCTCAGCTGGGGTAGTTGGTTGTAGTTCCGTTAATTCTGGTGGAACCGAGCTGATTTATAGCAGCTGGGAATTTGGCCCTCTCCACTTATTATATAAATGCAGCTTCTGCCATTAATAACATGTGGCTTAACAGCCAGTCGTTAATTATGATTTCAAATGTTTAGAAGCCGTACCCTCAATGCCGCACAGTACAAAACATTGAACGCTGCTCCAAAAAGCTTATAATTGAAGGCTGTCTGAACCGTGCATGTGCGGCTCGGAGGAGCAGAAATGACCTTTGTGCTATGAAGTACAAAAGAAGACAAGAAGTTGTTGTGGAGAGGAAGGAAGTGGGAAAGGACAATGTTCAAACGGCCTCACTTAATGCACTTAACTTTTGTCTCTAGGTTAGGAAGTCAGTTTCTCCAGACCGCCTGAGTGGTGGGGGGAGGGAGAGCCTCCTGACATTGCTACTTGGCGACAGACACTGATTTAGTTGTGGTTTCAGCTATTTTATTTTAGCATCCCATTGCTGTAAATTCTTGTAATTGAAGAGCTCCATAGATGACGCTGTCATCCCATTTCCTGTAAATCCTTTTTTCTCTCGCAAATTAAACAACCATAAAATATCTACCATGTTACCTGTGTTTGCTGAGGACCTATATCCATGTTTTTCAGCAGGCTGTTTAGAAAGGCTGTGACACTCTCCCATGGATAAATGCTGTTGGACCCATCGAGGACTATGACAATGTCTAGCTGGCTTTTACACTCTGCAACAAAAATTGCCACGTGAGAATTGATACTAACAAGGATCACATATATCTCACAGCTCCCGTTGGTTTTGTGATTAGTAACAAATGCATGTCCTTCTGCCACGGGGCTGAACTGACACGTTCGACGCCAACAGTCATATGTCAACTTTTGCATCATGTTTTACATTGTTTATGTTCCATTTATCAGCAAGGCACTTTCTTGTAAGCAGAAATTTAAGAATGGGATTAGAAGATCATCTAACTGGAGTATTTACTAGTGACCCGTACCTTCTTCAATGTCAATCTGTTCCTCTTTGTTTTTTTCAAAGCACCGGGTCTTTAAGATTTTTATCTATATGACGAAACTGGGTTTGTGTTAGGTCTTAAAATGCCATCATTACTTAAAAAGAGTCTTTTGGCCATAAGTAAAAAACATAAGCAACTATTTTTAGCAATTGTGTTTGGATGTTACATAGCAGTCTAGTGATTGTTTATACCAAGATAAATTCCAAAAGTAGCAAGAATTTAGGTTATATACGGACAATGAAAACATTTACTTAACTTGGTAATGCTGGTAGCTAAGTTAAGCAGTTTATACTTTTTGGTATGCCTATGTGTATACATTTGTCTTGTTTGGCTCTTTGTATTTTCAGACACACAAGAGAATTCCTGTGGCATGCGTACCTTGCACAGATGGAGCAATTGCCTCGATGGTTTCAAAAGTGGAGCTGACATTAGAACAAACTCCAGTTGTGTAATGCAAACGCCCACATTTATAAGCATAAAGTGGTCCACATGCCTTTAAAAGATGAAAAAGGGTGAAATGCTTTTGTTATGGCACCTGACAAAAAAAACAGACTTCTTTTAAAATTGGCAAAAAGTCCTTTCTTACCAGAAAGCCTCCTTTTGGGTTAGTCACTAGGGTTGTTCCAAGAGTCATGTTTTCTTTTACTTCCACGACGTTAGGAACTGAAGTAGAAGCTATAAATAGATTAAAATGTTAAGTATTTGGGAACATGAAAACAAAATGTTAAAGTATATATCCCCTAGCATCCAGCTTCCAGCTTCTAAAATAAACCCCAGACTGACACTGGTTTCATCAAATATTTTAGCACCCTTCCTCCTCCTTCTTCAATTGCAACAATCAAGAAAAATTTCTGAGACTGGCTTTGATCCCAGAAAATTCGTCTGGGTTGCTGTCTCAAATAGTTTCTTGAACCGCAAAAAAAAAAAAAAAAAGTAAAAATAACAGCACGTCATGAAAGCAAGAGATTACTGTTCACACAGCTTTGTTAATTAGAAAACAAACATTCATTTTTTACCCTGGTCTGCTATAAATGACTTAACAGCTTTTACATTACTGGTATTTAGGTTTTCAAGAGAAAAGAGGAGATAAAAAATACCACAACAGGTGTATTTAGTGAAATTCATATTAACAGGAAGTCTCTTCCTGTCCACATTGCGTATCTCTTGACATGAGCCAGAAAATTATTAATATTTACCTGTATCATATTAAGATGCATCAGCCTGGTTCTGGCTAGTTACGTTGTCATCAAAAGTTTACCAGTGGCATTATGAAGGCTCTTTGCTTCAGAGAGCTTTGGAAAGGGTAATCCATGAATCTATGCTGCATGGCCTTTCTGGCTCCATGGCCAGGACTGCCAACCACAGTCAATTAATGCCAGTAATAATAAAGTTTTGATAACGCATACAAATGCCCATTCTGAAATTATGAGCATGTTTTCCATAGGACAATGAGAAGCTTTAAAATAAAATTATTTTTGATGTTACAAACACAAATTCCTTCACATTTAGCTCTACAGTACTAAGTAAATTTTCTCTATAGAAACAATTCTAATGCATATTTATTAGCTAAAAATTTCCTAAGATCTGACCTTTATTATTTCTCCATGTTACACAGGTTTATTTTCTTTCATACCTGGTAAGTTCAGTTTTATGCAGGGTGATTGGCTGTCCCTTCCTACAGGGCATTTGTATACATCTCCTGTTCTTTTCTCAGGTTGGCCAACTAAAGGTGAACCAATAAGTACCCTGCAAATGAAATAAGTTACTTGGAATTTTTTCTTTCTTAAAAGGTACAAAAGTCAGCAAATAAAACTTATAGAGCGAGTGCAGCTGCAGCAAACTCCACACAAAGAGTACAGGATGGAGAGCAAGAAAAGTACCTGTTATGCTAGTTCAGATACAAGCAAAAGCAGATATTCTGTCTCCTCTTTAATAAAGGACACAGAAAGGAAATGTGCCTATATACCAAATTACACAATAGAATAACATTTAAAAAAATTCCAGTGGAAAACAAAAGCAATATTGGTGGGTGGATGACAAGTATTAAAAGCAATACAGAAGGAGATATCTGTTTTGTTTACCAGCTCCTTGACCTCTAATATATTCTAGAAAAAAATACATTTTCCATGCTGAGAGACCAAATGCCAAAGGAGAGGCTCACAAGCACCCAGAAGAATAATTCAGTTAAGTAACGTAAGCCAGCAGTGTAAAATATGTAATTTTTCCACTTATTACTGCAAAATAATGCAATTAAAAGTTATTAAAAGAAATTTCAAATTTTTAAAACGTTAAGGATTTTTATTTTTTTTCCAAATTTGGTGTGATCAAAAATCACTATTCTTATATAGTACTTTGTAAGCACCACAAATTAGCATCCACTCCTAAATCCAGTTTTCAGCAGAAAACACTGTTTAGACATGGACACTGTTTTTGTTCTCAAATCTTTATTACCTACACTAAATACACTAAGTAGCCTAGCATTACGCAGCAGATAACAACTGGCTCCATTGAATGTGTAAGGAAGAATTTGTACTAAATTAGAATTCACAGCACACACTGGAAACAGAAATCCTGCCATTGAGAGTAATAGTTCAGTAAAATTTGCTACTGGACGCTTAGATGATTGTGAAGAGTTATTGAGAGAGCCATTTCAATCTTTAATCATAAATTAATGAGTCTAGGCAGAAGATATTTGAACAGAATGATGTAATAGGTAAAATGTAGCCTACAGATTTAAAAAGAGAATTTAAACCCAGTAACCAATCCCGCTTCTAAAAACACCATACTGGAACAGCTTATTGCAATCCATTAAGCTTTTTTCATTGATAATAATTTAATTAATTCTAAAGCAAAATAAAATGCTCCAAGTATACATCAGATCTGACTGCTCTTTCAAGCTATATGCTGTAATCTATGTATTTTTTACACCAAAACTTAGAAACAGGCACCACAGCCTAACATCCTTGACTTCCACTTCACTGCAGAGAAGCTGAGTGTGCCCAACATCCCATGGGAGGTAACCAATGCTCAGCAGGATCGTGTCCCGGTGCTGTTCTTTTCTAGAAGGAGCAAGCCCCATGCACAGAGAGAAGCGGTCTGGAAGGATGTTCTGTCTTTTTGCACGCGGTTGTTTTTAGTGCACCCCAGTTTTATTGAGAAACAACCACAGTCAGGTTTACAGAACGTCTGTTGCTGAAAAGCCCTATCTGTGGTATCTAGGCAGTGTTATCGCTGGTGATAAAGCACCACAAGGCTGCTTTGTATATTCATTTTTAATGGTAGAGCTACAGATTTCCTGCTCTGGACGTTGCTATGCTGAGAGCAACGCAAAAGCTTGACAACCGTCACGCAGCTCTGGAGTTTAATTTCAGAGACGTTCAGACCTATCACACTAGTTTAGATTCCTGTCTTCCTTCAGCTACTGCAAGAGTCGCCAGTTCCAGCTCGTACTATTTTTTGCTCTGGAAAGGTTTCAGGACAGCTTACAACAATATAGCTTATTTTGCAAAATCCCTGCTCCTAGGAACGGATACAATTAGCTGAAAGGAGGTCATCATCAGTCTCCCACGACCCTCGTGCAGATGAATATTTAAACATCCTACAACCTGGGCAATCAAGATCGAGAACTTTCAAAAGCAGGCTCCGCAACTTCATTTCCGTGAACATCCTCTATGGCTGGTGGTGACCACTGCCTTGCGGGGGTGGACAGACTCTCGGGGTCAGGCAGCCCCGGCGCTTGCGGGGACGATTGCTCAGGCAGTACACAACAGTCTGACCTGGCTGTCACACAGCCACGTGCCCATCATCCCAGGCTGCCCACGGGCGTCCCTGGGTTTACCAAGAATGTCCACGTACTGGGAAAGCTCTGGGAAAACCAGAGCAATCTGTAAAGAACGATGGAGATCTCAGGATTCCCAAAGCTTTTACCGTTCCATCGTTATTTCAGTCCACCAACCCAGTGGTCAGCCTGGGAAGTTTGCTCTTACGAGGGAAAAGCGTAAGCAGGTGTTTATCAAAAGACCAAGAAGCAATGATACCAGTAAGCACTCCAAAATGCGACTTCTAATTCAGGAGAACAATGAGAAGGAAAAGACAGATTAAGAAGAAGGCCCCAAGTCCCAAATGGGAATGTATTACCAATTGCAAGATGGAATTAGCACTCCAAAAGGGAAGGCAGAGTACTGTATTAATGAATATTTTGACCGGGAAATCTTTCCACCAGTTAAAAAACTCAGTTCAGACAGCCTCTGACAGAAAACTTTAGAAAAAAACTCAAACAGATTAGTTATATAAAACGGGAGCAATTTCACTTGACAATACATTAACACAAGGAAAAGATAAATAATGATTTTATTCAGTAAACAGAAAAAAGAGGGCTCAGGTATAACACAAAACTTTCTCAGCTCCACCAACAAGGGCATTTACCCAGTTTGTGAACTCATTTACGTTTTCGAGGAAATAAATGTAGATACAAATTTGAACCTTTCAGTCTCCCAATCTTTCCAGGTTTCCTTAGGACTGTGCATTAGTTTAAGAAATATGACTGACAGAATCTGACCCTTATGTATGGGGCGTACTTACAAATAATAGTATAGCACCCGGGTCACCGAATACCTGACAATTTGGAGTTCCCATGCAAGAAAAGAAAAACAGCTTACCATTTCCCTTCCTCATTTTCATACTGTTGGACTGTGTACCCGAACATGTCTTCCAGAGGCCCACTGAAGGTCATCGCATTTTTCACATCAACATTGGAAGAGCCGACGAGGTGAAAGAGAGCTTTAAAGAAAAATGTAATATGTAGCAATATGCATAAACCCCAAGACTTTTCAGGAATCAAGGTTAACTTAACTGAGGGTACAAAACAGGGATTGAAAGTGGCATTTTGGGCATATTTGTCACAACTGGTAAGAGATTTAAAACATACTTCCTCACACACATATGCAGCTAAATTCAGAGATGTTAGCAGCTGGACTTCTGTATCCAAAACCTATTTTGTAAAGTCCATCGCTCATTTGTAAATCACAATTCAAATAAGATCAAGTAAAATATTATTATCTTTAATAGTAAACAAAATTTTAGTTATTTTTACTCCTTGTAACTCCATGCATTTCTAATGTAAGAATTTTACACAAAATTTTCCTTCCCTCATTCAAGGTAGTAGTTCTCAAGTTTTCATAAATTTGAGAATTAAATCTCTCTCCACTGTTTGCAGAAGACACACATGGGAAAAGAATGAGGAAAAGCTTTCAGATGTATTTAATTTTAAGGTATATTAGAGGAAAAAAAAAGCACATAGTTTCCTCTTAATTCTATTCTAGGGTACCTGTAAACTTTTCATATTTGGGAAAGCACAGAATAAGTTTTTAATGCAACCAGATGCTGTTATCTCAAAAGCACCTGTATGTGCCTATTTGCAGAAATCCAACATTTACCCACTTAGGAAAAGTTACTCTGCAACGGAGTTGTTGGACTATGATGAGATCAGTCATGACAGCAGATGTTTCTTAAAACTGATTTCCCGTACCCTAGAGTCGGTGATCATTATCAGGGAAAATACTGTAAAAATATTACTGTATAGCAAGTTTCAGAAAAATGTGGTATATAGGGTGAAAACTCCAGCTTGAAGTGGTAATCGTAACCCACCGTGAGGCTCATTAAGAAGCCCAAAATTACTATTTATATATATAAAAAAGGCTTTACTCTTTTTTTCCTATTTCTTACAGTGATCTCTTCCATCTTTGTCCTGTTGAAGTCAGTTTGAAAAGCAACCACTGACTCTGCTGTTGCAGAGCTGTGTATTTAATACACAATAGTCAATTTAATTGAATTTGTAGAACACCAAGACTACTTAAAAACACAATTATATACAACTCTAATTTCATTTCAAAGAAGCATTTCATGATCTTTTGCTGACATTTAGCAGCTACATAAAAATACTCAAATTCATAATACTTGCTGCATGTCAAAGCATCTAAATAAAATAATTACTAAAATACATCTGTGTTATTCACCACTGAGACGATGTTCTCATAGAAAGTATGTTACTATAATTAAACTCCCAAGCGGTCAACGCTAATCTCTCTCTCTCAGCATCTTACTTCCTGCTTAATGCAGTAAAATTATCACAAAAGACTATTTATCACTTAGTAGGTATTTCCAGTCTCACTGGACAGCAAAAGAGGAAAAGTTTCATTTGTGTTATTTTAGTTTTTCTTCCTCCAGTCAGAGTCAGGAAATATAAAGAAGCGAACAAATTAAAACAGAGTTTACTTTTGTTCTTCAGAAAAGATTCGTTGCAAACAATAAGAAAAAAACTCATGGCTGATGGTCTGACAGGAAATAATTTGCCGGAAAAGTAATCCATGCATCTTTTGTCTTCCTTAAATGTTTATGTTTAAAGAAACTCTGCTATGTCTGTTCACGTGCAATAGGTGTTTTCCTCCCCTGCTCTCTGTCATCAAAGCCTAATTAAAATCAACAAAATTGATTTTTAAAAATTCAGTCATCACCAGTTCAATCCTCTTTTGTTAAATTTCAGAGTAAAAATAATTGCTATTATTATTTTTGTCACCATGCGTGGGATTCAGACCACGTCATTTGGACTCTCAACCTACCTCCTAGACAATGAAATGGTTCTAATGAGATCACCTGCTAAAGTAAGTGTCTAAGTTCATTACCCAGTTGAAGAAAGGCAGATGCAAAATCTATCCATGTTGACTTTCCTCTTAAAGATCTTCAGAAGTCTATTTACTTTAGCCTCTGAATAAGATGGACAGAGATCATTCTAGAGGTCTCCAGAGGCATGTTTTTTTCCACCCAAATTTAAAACATATTATGATATGAAATATTAAAGGTCACAGATTCCAGCTCATCTCTTCCAATTTACTTTCTCCTAAAGCTACCAAAGGTTACATGTACACTCTGCGCTCTGTACACTCCATCAAGATACCCTCCATGATCATTCCATCGTTTGCTGACAGACAAGGAATTTCTTCACGATGATGCATTATTGACAACTACTGTGATTTTTACTCTGCATTCACTACACTAAAGCGTCTTGAAGTTTCTCAAGTCTGTTATGTGATATGCTCAAATCTCATAATTTTAAAGAATACACTTCTAATCCTCATAGCTGTAACAGAAAGTTTCGAAATGTGAAATGCTAAAACAAGCAAACTAGAAGACAAAAAATGCCAGCTATTTGATACTAACTCCCCCCAAATCCTTGTGCTTCTGAGTGAGGTCAAATTAAAACCAGCAATAATGATAATAAGTATTCTTCTAAAAAAAAATAAAGCTAGAGGAATCAAAAGAAGCTAGATGATAGGTCACACAGGTCAGAATTAAAAAGGAGGTGGCTCTACACAGGGGGAATACACCTGTAGACCTTTTCAACAAAGGATGTTTTGGAAGCTAAGTGTTATTATGTATTCAATGGGTAACCGAGTAAGTAAATGCAAGACAAAACCACTGCAGGTTACAAACTGTACAGAATGCAGATCTGGTTCAGGAAATCCCCTCAGCTGGAAATACTTGGAAACTGGAATATTTTGTATGCTTGCTCAGTTATTTTTTGTCTCTAGCTATTGGCTTACATGTACTCCTGCAGACACGATACCGGACAAAACACAGTCTTGATTTGATCCAGTATGACCATACTTGTGCTCTCTCCTCTTCCTGATCCATTTTAGCCAGAAATCAGATGCTTTGAAGTTTGACTTCATACACAAACTGTGTGGTATATTTTAATATAAAATGTATTACGTGACTTTCTCTGGCTTCCATGTGCTATGAAACATCATGACCATAATGTTTTTCACTAAAAGTAAGGGTCACGATAAGCAGAGTAAGATGGACTTAAAAATAATTAATAGATTTAAAGGTATCTTATTACATTTTCCACAAATTCTGTAAAAGGAAATCTTGCTAGTCAAAGATACATTCAAATCTGCACATGGTAAATGTTAAAGTGGAGTTTACGGTGACCCACATTACACTGTTAACAATAATCTACTGATTTATGGCAACCCAGCTTTCACATTTTGTTTTATTTTTCAGTACAAAGAACATTGTGCATGAGCTGACAATTCAGAACATTTAAAAATATCACTGATTGTGGCTGTGAAAATGATACTTTATATTAATAAGAATATCTAGCTTCCACTCTTCCAACCTTTCAGTTTCTAAGATGCACACATTCTCATCTCTTTCTAGCAAACTTGGGTGTATAAATTAAAAAGACTATTGGCAGAAGCAGTGGAAAAAAGAAGAGCTACAGCGAAGTTGGAGAGGATTCTTTTGAGAGTTACGGGGATTAAGGAGAAAAAAAATAATTTTGGTAAGGTACGTAGTATTTGACTATATACTTAATCACAACGTAGGTAAATTAAATTAGGATTTTGAATTATTTCGTGTTGTATTAACAGAATGAATACAAATACAGAGCAAAGCACTGATCAGAAATGCAGACTATAAATGTTTATCAACGGATAAAACTGAGGTTCCAGCTTTTAACTTCAGGTTCTACAAGAAAGGAGGCACTGTGGAAAACCTGGGACAACGTCCCTCTCACCGATTTAAACGGAGGAGAGAACACTATCTGATGCATGCGGCATTCTTTGCTGAGCACAGTTTGTACCTATACGTGAAAGGTTAACACTCAGTCACCAAGACGACAACCCAAATATTATTTCTATTGCAAACCTAGAGTAGTAGCTCATACTTGTCCAGTAGCCACTAATAAATTTTTTTTCTGTTTCTTTTAGTGAGATCTTTTAACCAAACGATCGTGCTGTCTGCCTGGTTATTCTGCCTCTAAAATGTGGAAAACTACGTTTCCCTGGCAGTTGCCCACGTGCATATTGCCTGGCCACGCTGACCTTTGTAAACAGAGAACTCCAGAATAGGCACCCTTGTTTTCCTAGAACAGATGCGTATAAACATGACTCGAACTGTAGAACAAAGCCTAATACCTGGCTCTTTACTGATGAAAATTAGATCACCACAAATCACCCACAATGAATGGCATCACAAAGACTGATTTAGCCGAGAGAAGAGAGAAAATTCAGCTAGAACGTTTTATCTGTGTATGGTCTGTAGCAAATAACAACTGCATCCTCTCTAAATAGCAGTTCTTCTGAGAAATAGAAAAACTTTTTGCAAAAATGAGAAAGGACAAATTTGCACTTAGCATTGAAGAGGGCTTACACATTGGCTACACGCTACTTCTCCCCACCAGCATGTGGTCAAAGTGTTATTTTTGTTGCATTTCACACTTACTGCTATCGCGTTTCAGGTGTCTTTATTAATTCCTCCGCATTTTGCAAGAAGAGACTGAAACAAAGCAGGTGCAGACAAGGAGGACAGAAACCAAGTAGAAGTGTCTTGCAAAAGTATGCACTACTGGAAAATATTGGGAAACTCAAAAAAAGTTATCAGCATAAAAAAAAAAAAAATCAGATGGCTTCCATCCTGGAAAATAAAAGAGCATAGAGAAATTTAAGCGGAAGATTAAAATAAAATTAAAATGTTTTATGCAGTTCTCATATACCTGGTCCTTTTGTAAAAATAAAATTAAAAAAATAAATAAAATATTGCTTTAATGTCTTGTACAGCACATATTACAAGCAATGATGATGTAAGGATGTTTTGAAGACCTGCAAACCACATCGTAGGATTGCAAAACAGCAACACGGAACAGTGCTTTGAGTGCATGTACTCAAAGCTAAGTGATGTTAAGACGAATGTCCTAGTTTATAAGGCAATAACTGATTGCCTTTAAGTGCATTTTATGCTGATACTGCAGAAGACTACCTGCCTCGGTTGGGATCGTAGAAAATATAGGAAGCAAACGGCACAAAAGGAAGCAATGGGGATGCTGGTGACAGGGACTCAGTGAAGGGAGCAGGACTGGGAACATTGGCTTGGCCTCCCACACAGGCTTATTTTCAAAACGGTGGCAAATAGTATCATCCTCTGCAATTAGAAAACTCTTTCACTTGAGGAAATCGATACCACTGCGCGTTGGCATGTCCAAGCCTCTGCTGCTGCTCTCGGGTAGCCGGAATCAAGCCGGCATCAAGAGAACAAGCTGTGTCCTTCAGGAAGCGCAGCACCGAGCCTCAGCAAATGAAACCCTCTGAAAGCCGGATCTTTTAGCTGCGTCAACACAACACCATGGATTTGGATTCAGGGCCGGACTGCATCTGGCTGGGGGCAAGGGAAGAGTGAACACGCATCTGCTTGCAAAGACATACCTATAAAAATGCTATTTGTGAAATCATGGCTCAAACACGTGAAGGTGGATTCTCTGCTGGTCCAGCAAATGGGAGAGTCTTCACATTTTATTTTTTACTTCATTTGCGATAATGTCACTGCAGTCTTGTCTTATGAAAAAGAGGTTTAGTCACAGACATCCCATGTGGTACAATTGCCGTCTGTGAGCTCGGGGGCCACAGAGCTCTGGCCTTATTGCGGAAGGCCACAGAGGCTGCGGTAGGGGTTCCTGCTGCATTCAGTTCTGGCTGGCTAAATATCAGCGTATTTCAAATAAAGCTGTATATTAAAAAAAAAAAAAAAAAGTTTCAACTTTGAAACTTTTTCAGTACTGCTTAAGTCAAGTCTTTTACTTTTCAGAGCTACAAAAGAACTTTTGTATAATTTTGCCCCCAGCATTTTTTCTTTAATCTTTAACCTTTGAAGAGCAAAAGACTGACTTTCTGGAATAAAACCAAATAATTAAAAAAAAGACTTCTTATTAAAAGTAGATAAATATCCCCAAAAGACAAAGAAATATATATTTGAAAGTGGTTCCAGATTCAGTAGCCACATGCTTTTCAAAACCAATTAAATGCTTTATACAACCCATTAAATAAAGCTTCCTTTGCTGGTTGTGTACTGAATAACTTGTACTGGAAAATAGCTTTCTAATGCGGTGTCAAGCCTGAAAATACACTGAATCAGTGCTTTGTAATGTGGTCCCAAATGAGTAACACAATGCAATAGGCAAAACTCCTGGAAATACAATAGCAGAGACCAAAAATATGTACCCCGCTCGTCTGACAGTCATCAGAATAAAACTATTTTGTTCAGAGTTTGGAAAGTAGTCCTCTCATTGGCACAATTCGGTGCACTTTGCAGTTTCTCACAGAAGGGAGGAAAAGCCTTAGAAATATGCAGTCACACACAAAAAGACTCCATGAGATCAGCTACTAGACTTGTAGAGATGTACAGAGGCTTAGCAAATTTAGCACCTCGATGGAAGTGAAACATCTCCGAGAAAATGCTTTGGTTTGTCTCCAGTGATCTCCAGTCCATCTTTTGGATGTAGTTCTTCCATCAATACTTAATTCCATTCAAGTCCCTACAATCTTTGTGTTCCCCTCCAGGCCCATCCTCTTCTGCTATCAAAGACCCGTTTCCTCCTTGAACATCCCACTATAACTTTTATCATCTAGCTTTATGTACAAGCCCCCAGGACCCTTTATCTCTTGACTTTTTTTCAAGATAGAAGATATTTATAATTATCTGTAATTAACTCAGATTTCATACAGAAAATACCTTTAAAATGAACATGTATGTTATTTTCTGAAATAAACCCCAGAAGTTTAAAAAGGAGCAACAGATTAATTAAAAGTGAATAAACAAGGACTCTTTAACCTAACGAAAAATGCGTTCTTCACAATATTCTCCAAAACTGCACACGGACCTGTAGGTTTTCCTCTGCACAAAATTCCTCTAGGTTGATAGGAAGATTGACGTATGACGTTTCAGCTGGTTTTTCTACAAGGTTTCTACTTGCTCAGTTATGCTGAATCCCAGTTTTGCAGGCTGATGTCCTGCTGCTATAAGCTTTCCGCTGTGCAGCCTTGTCAAAAACAGCGCGGTAAGGCAGGTACAGCTATTGCTGTGGGAAACACACATTAAAATCGCTAGCGAGCCCCAAAGTCACTTCTTCCACAGTGATTTTTCATTTGACTTCACACTGTTAGCTGGGCTGCTTTTCCCATACTAACAGCCATAGTTCTTCAGGTATTTCCAATTAATTTTGTTGCTCTTAGGCTAAATCAAAGGTAAAGTAGGTTAAGAGTCTTGCAGTTTCTTTTAAATAAGTATGATGCTAATTGAGTATCCAAAGCCTTATTATTCTTACTATGTGAAATAATCCCAGATATTTCTAAGTATTCTTTTTCAGATTTCCTAAGAAATGAAATTCTGCAACACTTGATAATAGGAGGAAGTACGCCCAATTTTATTTTATTCTTAAGCAAGCCACTTCCATACCTTTTGTAGCATATGTAATCACATCAATAACTTCAAGCAATAGTTCCTTCAACTTTATGCCTATGTGTCAACCCGAAGATGTAGCTGGATTGTGCCACAGGTAGCACAACTGGTTAAGGAGGTAAACTCATTGCTACCTGTTTAAAAAAATGGTGTGACTATCCTCACATAGCACCACTCTATTATGGTTAATGATCAGTTAACTTAAATGCCTCCTTGAATCAGAACTATGTTTTACAATATCAGAGTTGAAGCTCATGATAAAACCACGTGAAGGCTCGTAGAAATATTGTTAGTGTGATATGTGTTCAACAGTAAGTGTCATGCCTATTCTCCATCCAAAGTAGGTTTATTTTGAGAAGATAGAGACTGGCGACTTTTGTCATTATGCAACATGGCCTACATATTTCATAATCTCAGTATACTAATATAGGATTAAGGAAAAAGAAAGCACTGAATACTTTTCACACCGTCCGGTCCTGTGAGTTGGAGTAAATTACTACCTGTCAGTGGTCAAATGTGAACTGCAAATGCCAATGTCTACATATTTTTAAGTTTCTTCTGAATCCATGCTTTGTACTTGTGTTTTCCCTTGCCATCTAGCAAGCTATATTTGAAAAATAAAATATAAATACTCTGTCAAAATATCAGAGAAAACTGCCAAACACTGCAGAAAAATTAACTCCTGAGGGTGGATATATTGCCAGTATGCTGTTATTTAGACATTAAAAAAGTCTACTTTCTTTTAAGAGAGCATGAACCATAGCACACCAAAAAAAAAAAAAAATTAAAAAAATCAGCCTATCTGATCAGCCTAGACTTCGTCAGTCTACTCCATTAAACTCAAAACCACTCATCTATAAAACTCATCAGGACAGAAATTCCTTTCTGAACACTCTGGGAAATGTGATAACCCAAGAACTGATGCAAGATCAATGCCTAGCTGAAAACTCGTGTTACTATCTCCTCACCAGGATGAAGGACAATTGATATTATTTTTGCCTTCCTGACTTGGTATCATTATTTGTTAATCCTCCCCTCCCCCCCCCCACCTCCCACCCCCAATTATTTTCCCCCCCAAATTATTTTCAGGGATTGTTGGGTAATTTTTCTCAAAGGTCAGCAGTCTTAAAGCTAATATCAGGGTGGAAACGCTTTGGTGGCAACAAAGGCATTCTGAGAAGCGACAACTTTTTCCATTTCTTTACTTCACAATGGCTACAAACCCCTGTCTTTCATCCCCTTATGCTGAGCATAATCATTGGCTCGCTCTCAGCCGAATCACTCAAGGCTTTAGGAAGAGAAGAAATCCTCCAAAAGGAAGCGCAAGTATCCTGATATGACTCTCTCACACCCAGCTAGGCAGAGCACCACAGGACTTAAATCCAAGCCAGTTTTTATACAGTACAGTACAGCACAGCACAGCAAAAACACGTGCAGTCAACATGCATGCTAAAAGCCAATATCTCATATTTTATGTCTATAAAAAGCATCAATATTAATTCAGCTGTGATCCCAGACGCTGTAATAAATGCAGTGGAGGGAAAAGACGGAAGCTTACAAATATCTATCTTTTCCTTTGGTCCCATACAACTGCAGTGATTTGGGGGGAAACAAAACCCAAAAGCAAGCAGAGAGCTTGACCAAGCAAAAAATTCCGGAGCCAAGCAGGGATGGACACACTTCAGAATTAAATTTCAGGTGTGTATGTTAAAAGGAAAAAAATATCAACCTGCAAAGTATAGTCAAGTTGTAGAGAGAACGCCTTTCGTGTTATTTCTGCTAATAGACCATCTATGATAATTTTCACTGGAGCACAACAGAACATTAATTTTCTTTGTCTGAGCCATCTTCTAGAACAGTAAGAGGGAAACACTATGTAGCTCCAGCTTCTTCTGTCATGGCTACATAAAAAGTAATTCCATGTTTCCGTGCTCACAATATGTACTCCCGTATTTCAACAGGAACTTGAAAACTCTTAAATTTTAAACTGCTTCTTAGCACAAAGATCTATATTGTTTTTCAGAAAAACTTGTTATATATAGCTAACAGGTTCCAGCAAAATGTAAATAAAAAAGATTTTTACAAAACTGAGCTCCATTTGCATGGCACAGGGAGATGCTACAACAGTCTAAGATAGAAAACGCTTTTACAAATTTAAGTATCCCAGTAAAGTTTAAACCGATTCTTTTGTATTTAAATAATCATACTTGCAGTTTTCTCATAGCAGAACTGGAGAGTAAGGGATGAAACCTACTGTGGCCAAAAGCAAATTTTTAAAGGTTTAAAAATGCTTGACATTGAGCTTAGACTGAAAAAAAATCACCATAATCCAAACAATTCCTCTTTTCTATTGCGTATGTTCTTTGCAATGAATCAGTTGTATTGTCAATAATATTGTTCAAGATTTTTGAACTACTTCTCCTATCAGTAACCAGAAAAATGACTCCTGTGAGAATATAGTTGACAAGAGATTGCTACAGGCAGTAATGGAAAATAAGTCACATATTTGTCGAAACGCTGGAATTCCACCATGCATGGTCCCCAGATGCTAGAGCTGTCACACCGCGAGGTCAGATGGAAGTGCCTCTTCGTCCCCAGCTGCAGAGCAGCGAAATGCCCGCCGGGAACGCCAGCTCTGTCCTGCAGGAGCACGGGGTCGCAGGCGCTGCCTCTTGGCACAGGTCAGCTCAGACCTGCTCACGAGCGAAATCCTGAGCGTGGCTCAAACACGCGCTGCCATGGGTACTCACGGCATGGGCTGTCTACCAAGATGTACAGAGCTCTCCTGGTTTGAAACTCAGGACTGCTCACTGCTAAAAGAGAAGATAAGCCTCAGCCAGTCTGTTCCCTCACTCGTCTCTACCTGTGAACTGTTAACTGTGATAAGGAATCTTTTCTTGTGTTGGACAGTTTGAAGCATATGGCTCAGGGATAACACACATTTTACATTTTTAACTGAGGAATCCAAGCAGACAAGAATGTGGGACTGCAAATAAGCACAGTGGTCATTAAATCTTCTACGAACGTCAACAACCATGAAACAGCTGCCTAATCTAGAAAAGGCCACAAAAAACACCACCACATACACCTCACAAAAACACTGCACCCTAAGAAAACCTGAAGATCAGCAACCCAAAGATTTGTTCATTTGGACAAAAAAAAAAAACAAAATCTCAAGCACAACTGGTATTGCACTAGGCAATTCACAGACGGCTGCTAGGCTTATTTAGTTGTTTACTTTACTTAAGCAGCTTTACTCATAGTCTCAGACAATCGCAAGGGCTTTCCTAGGCTTGCTGTTTTACACGTTAGTAACTAATCTCCAGTCTGCCTGGGAGGTGAACGTAGTTTACAGGCAACAGATAAAACCAAACTTTCTGTAAATGGATTCATGTACTGGTAAGTCGGTGTTCACCTGAGATCATCAGAGAAATCGACAAAGCCAAAATGCCAGCTTCACACCGGTATCGCTCCGCTGAAACAAGAATGAAAGATACCCCTCTGGTGTATGTTAGAAACTTATTCCCTGAAAGAACCGTGTGTGACACGTTTGAAGTGGAATATGATCAAGATCGGTTACTCTACCATTGCCATTTCACAGTGCAGTTTGGGAAATAAAGGAATTTTTAAAATTACATTAACAGTTTATGGGGATTTAATAATTATTCTTTTATGTGGTGTATTATTATAGTCAAGATACCTTTTTTCTATTAAAAAGTTAGTAAATTCTCCAAAAGCCAGTATCTCACTGTGAATTATGAATATTGAATAGCAACGTACTGAAACTTTTAGCATAATAATATGCATCATCAATCATATATACTAATTTTTAAAGACTAAGACACTTAAGCACCAGTAAGAGCATGAGCACCTCTTTCGCTGTACCGTTGTCGGATGGATTTTACTGGTAAACCAGTTGAAAGCACTACGGAACTAATCCTAAGTCTTTTTGCTGCAAATGTTCTTTTTTACTGGTCAACAAACAATTCAGGGAAATTTGGTACTAGCCATGAAGAGATTGTAAGAGGAAGGTTTTTTCCCTCCCCAAAATTAAAGCTGGACTCTAGAGGTAGAAAAACATCCTGTTTTTTAGATGCAGTTTAAGATAGAGCTTTCTACATGAATTACTGGCGCTAATAACTTACGTTTCCCACCCACAGCATATGAAGTACACCCGAGATTTTAAGATATCTGTCCGCCCCAGTCCTGCTCAGAAAGTCTCCTGGTGTTACCAGGAGGTCCATAAAGAACATGTTACTCTTTCTTTCAAACACCTGCATCAACTTCACAAAAGTACCATGGAAGTTTAACAGTGAGGAAATTTTATCTCCTCATGCACGTGCCACTCGTCTAGGCTAAACTGAGGTTTGCAAAGCTAAGGCCAGTTTTTGTGTTATTTAAGAGTGACTCAGTCTTCCAAAGCCAACAGCAGCCGCAAGTGTTAAAAAAGGACCTCATAAAAAGGCACAGAAGAACTTCATGCTGCCACCTTACGTCCCACGATACTTCCTTTGCAAATACGTGCTACCTTGTCACAGATTTAACATCAGCTTTATGCAAGTAGCACCCCAACTACAGTGTCAGCAGCAGAGAGTGGCAACGGATCACTTCCAGCTTGTCCTTCCAGCCCAGCTACCAGGCAGCACGGCAGGGCTGATGCTGCGCTCTGCTTCTATTCTTCTTCGGTCTACGGTTCTTTGGATACCACAGTTGCCTTTGTCTGATGCAGACTTTTCTAAGCTGTACCGACAGACACAGAGGACCAACTCACAGCAGCTCACTTCAAAACTGTTGAAGAAACCACGCTTTCTAAAGGAAACACATTTAATGATCAATGGCTTGCGTCTGATGCCTGTTCACAAATAAAATGCTCAAAAATTATTTTTAAATAGAAATGTAAAGCTGCTGGAGGACATCAAACATTCAGAGCTACAAAAGAACTTTTTGTAGTTCTTCCATCAATACTTAATTCCATTCGAGTCCCTACAATCTTTGCGTTCCCCTCCAGGCCATCATTTGTTTCTGATGCCTGTTCACAAATAAAATGCTCAAAAATTATTTTTAAATAGAAATGTAAAGCTGCTGGAGGACATCAAACTGGCAGAGATCGAAAGGAAAGTACTCATTAAACCCGCATTAGGTACCTAATCTAAGCATTTTTAGATAGGCAGCTCAGATGGCTAATCCCTCTCTGGCAGGAGGTCAGTATTGCGGTGCAATCTGGAGCGCCTGTTGAGATGTGGTGCACTAAGAATTGGACTGATGTACATGGGGCAACACACTGCTCCGCTAAAATAACAGCAGCAAGTGCTCTGCTTCTGTTCAGAGCATGGGGTACAGGATTGCTGAATCGATTCCTATCTATTGCTGGCAAGTACATCGTATTTTTCAGGGTAAACAAATTCCATATACAAGGGACCTTTTGCTTTGATTTTTTCTGACTGGAAGGCTGTTCCAACTTCTCATTTTTCCAGTAGTAGGGAGCTTCTGCTCTCCAACATACATTTGTTTCTTGCCAGTTCTTATGTCAAAATAAAAGTGCTTAAGCTAGGGAACAAAGTCGTTATAAAAGTGTTCTGGAAGCAAAAGTGAAAACTTCCATTTCAAAATACTACTGCCCAAAGCCCTAAACATTTTACAGTGAAAATGTCAATACTCTCCCCTGGATAAAAGACGACTGTTATAGATTTATATAACCTATTTAGGCTAGAAAGACAAGTCTTCAGAATTAGGAAAGATTAGACTCACTGTTGTCAGCACTAATCGTCAACATTAATTTTGTTCTTTTTGAACACTTAATAGGACTTTTGTCTGATAACAAAAATACACAGGACCGGGCAAGTAGACTTGGATAAAACATATGCAGAGAGCTTGCCATTGCTTAAGCAATCATAAAACTATTGTTTACCAAGATCACAATGCTTGACTGTGTATTAATAGAGTTTTAACAACTGATTTCTGAAGCTTTCAAGAGAGAAAGTCTAAAAACTTGTCATTTCACTAACTAGTACTGGCTAGTACTTACTAGTTAGTACTGGTTAGTACACTTACTAGTCTGGTTATCTTAAAACTCAACGCTTTAGTTGAAACAACCTGTAACTGTTAAAAAAAAATACATAAACTTTTAAGTATTGTTTTTCTGGCTTTCTCCTACTGTTTCCTCTCTCAAAGCACTCCCTCAAAAACTCCGGAAGGTTTATTTCAATCAGCTTCTGTTGTTTCGGTTTGTTTTTTCTCTTCTAATATCTGACTAGAAATTTTTCCTTTGCTTATCACGCCGATTACCCACGCGACGCACTTTCGAAAAAGCGCGCTACTTTTGAAAAAGAAGGCGGCTTATGAAAGGTCATGAAAGGAAAAGACAGTCGGTCTTTCACAGGCCTCGGATACAGCAATGACTCCAGGTGTGACAGGTGGGCAGCAGCCCTGTCAGAAATTAGTTACTCCAGAGGGACAGGGTTAGCAAGGTCTCAGTATCTCGGTTTCAATCTCGGCCTCAGGCTCGAGGCTGCTCTCCCTTAATCACATCAGCTTAATCACATCAGCCAGCGTCCTGCCCTCGGCTGAGGGCGAGCTGTCAGAACCCAGTACGGGCATTTCGAACTTCCACTGCAGCTCCCTCTGGGGAAGAAGTCCCGTGCCCAACACAGCACCTCATGTTTTCCATTGACCCAGCGCTCTTCATCTTTCCTCGGGGCTCTGGAGCTTGGAAAAGCTCCCTCATGAGGCAGCTGCTCCGTTTCTGCCTCTCGCCACTGCTGCCCCAGCAGCTCCCAGGTACCACCTCGCAGCGAGGGCAGCCGATGCCAGGCGGCACGGCTGTCCTTGCAGACAGCTGATGTTCTCCCTGCACCCTATCTGAAGAAAGCCCATGTCAGCTTCTATTCACCACCTTATCCCAGAACAGCATTTTCCACTCGGGAAAGGAATAAATTTTATGGGATAAAGCAGTTCTCCAAAGGGAGTGGAGGTGGTCTTATGGCAACGATTCGAGTAAGATAAACAAATGCAATTAATTTCTCTCACACCTTAAATAAAATACCTATACCAGCGTTACACGCTTTAAGTCACCAAGCCGAACACCGCAGGTCAAAGAAAAGTCAATTCTCTTCAGCAACACCCGCTGCAGCCTTCAGAGCTTCAGAAATGCTTGAAGGAAACATTCATGAGCATTCAACATCCCAAATGTCGCACTTGCAACCAAGCTCCTCCTCCCGTAAATACATCTTGAGGCCTGAAGACAACTATCAAGCCCGCACCCTAAATTATTCCTTCAGCTACCAAAGCAACTACAAGCTAAGAGTCAAGTTAGCTTTTTTTTTACATGAAGATACCACATTTTTTGAGTGCACTGCATCTTCATACACACACATATCTATCTTTACATACATTTTGTGTTCCATTTCTTTGTTCTGAAGTCCTTTCAGTACAAAGCCAGCTAAAAACATTTGTTTTAAGTAAAGCAAATGTCTAAGGGTTTGTATTAAGGCTGCATGGGAAATAATCTGCCTGTCCTCAAAAGTACATTTGCTTGGATGCCACAAAGTCCAAAAACTTTTTGAGACACGGAACCCTTCTCAGGGCTTTTTTCTGAAACATGAAGACTACAGCTGGAGTGTGTTAGGTAGGAACAGTCCCAGCTTTCAATCACTTTCCTGTCCCATTCAGATCAGAAATCTGAAAATTGTCTCCCACATCCCAAGAGATGTCATACGTGAGTCAGTTGTGGTGTAGCTACCTTGGCCAAAATATAAAAATATTTATTTGCTTATACAATATGGAATTGTACTTACCAAAGACACTGACAGAAAATGGAGCATCTTCAGCTTAGTGTTAACAATGAAACAGAAAAGGGTCTTACGCTTCATGTCTTCTGTCCCATATGACTCCTTAAACCCCTAGACTCTTTCTTTGCTATTCTAGGCTTGGCTTTGGTTAGAAATTCCATTTCGGACCAGAGAAAAAACTTCCCATCAAGTCTGGTATGTACATTCCTAAAAAGGAGGCCTAGTTTCAACTAATTAACATTCTCTAATGGAACAGCTATTTTGTCAAAGGATTCATGATTAGCTCTAATGTGACTTCTAAGTAATTATTAGAGTAGCATGACAGTAATTACATCAGCTGTGAACATGGCATTTCCCAAAAAAGCGGGCAATAAATTAGATATCAATATAGCAAAATCTGACAAGAGCTGGCAGGGCTTGAAAGCTGCTGCTTCGTGTTGCATTTCCCAGAAGACACTGACTTGGAAGCAAATGCTGCTCTGCTATCAGCCGCCTCTCTGTTTCTTGTACAGCCCTCAAGTGGGACAAGAGGAAGAATTATTTTCAGACAACAGAATAAACAAGTATGATTTCAGAGACCTTTTCCTCACACTCTGTTTTAGGCTAAGACATCTTAGGAGACAATTTTTTCACAGAGAAGCTATACTGCATTTCTAAAACAGTCAAGTTCATAAGTTTTGACAGAATATGCATTACAGTTTGGTTGTCAGACAGAAGACATTTCTTTCCTTTATATTCTGTACTGTGCAAGCAGTTATCCTCAAATCAAAGTCAATGTCCTACTTGAGTCAAGCATAAAAAATGTGGCAGGACTAAACATTGAGCTTATTAAGCAATTCTTTGGGCAACTGTCACACAAGCAGCTCCACAGTCTACAATCACTCTTTCCACTGCTGAAAAAGCCCAGGCTCGACCCATGTCAGAGCCTGAATTAAGAAATATAACAATAATCACAAGACCCAAATGGTTAGGCTTTTCCTTAACTCTAAATTAGCAGAATAATGAGTTTGCAAAATACTATTTGCCCATATGAAATCTGAATACAACAGTCTCTAAAAGCAAGTTGTGTCCGTTTTAGGAGAAACACAGATACTGCACAATAATCTACTGCAATGCCATGTCTCTCTTCTGTTCCCACGGTCAGCTAAATCAAACCAAAACTGAGAAATCCTAACAGCATCAAAGCTTTTATCATTCCCTTTGTAACAAGTTGGAGGTGTATATTTCACAAGAACCAAGAAGGGAATGAGTCCCAGACCTGTAGCATTCCCCATATTAACACAGCTTGAAGAAACTTCTTTTTTGTTTAACAGTCATCAACCTGAACCACCTCAGCTGCACCTAGCTCTACATTTTAACAACTTCATTCCAAAATAAACATTTTAACTTTATCTTAAAAAAAAAAAAAAACAAACCACAAAAAAAACCCCAAACACAAAAACGGGAACTGATAAAAGCAAATTCAAGTCTGAAATTTTGTTGTATCTAAAAAGTTCAAAGATAAGTAGTTTTCTGAAGTCATTCCTTCATTTTTTTAAGTGTCTTGCAGGAATTCCAATTTTGGGTTATAAACAAGGATTCCTAATTGCAGACCTACTAATTGCAGTTTCACATTTTAAAAGTTGCTTTCTTAGATCTTTTGTAAAAGAAATAGACCACAAACTGCACAAATGTGGCTTCAGATTAAAAAAAAAAAAAAAAACACAGCAAAACATTACGACAACATGTTTTTTCCTGCAAAACTTGACAACTTTATGAAACAGGCATGTCTTCTTTAAAAACAGATATGAAAATCTGAGAGAAAAGTGAATGGAGTGGGTGACTAAAAAAGATCACATGCACATGATTATACCTTTTGTCCTCACTTTGCCTTTATGAAACTGAGCACATTTTCTGGATGGATACTGCAGGTTCCAGGAAGAAATTAAGAGAGGCTCAAGCTACACATCAGTCAGCTGAGAAGGTAGCTATAATATACCTTCACAGAAAAAGGCAAGCCAAGGTCACCATCTCAGAAGTTAAACAAAGACATTTTCAAAGTCTAAGTAAGATAGTTTTAATATTCAGGGCTACTTGACCTTTGAGAAAACAGGAGCAAATGAAAATTATTTCATGGCTTTAAAAATATTATGCTGGTTACGTTACAAATTAAGCTGAAGAGTTGCGGGCTCTTATTACACTGGTGGTCAGGGAGAGGTCAAAAGACCTTTTATTACCAGCATTTTACTCGTATAGTGTACAAGGGTGAAGACAGGAAGGAGGGAGATGAAGAATTCCCTAGGTCAAACACTGTTACATGCTTTATAGTTTTAAGAAAAGATTCATCTTTTATTTTGCTTTATAACTAGTAGCATTATTTGGTCTCTTGCTGGTTGTGAACTCATGTTTTGCATCAAACTTTATTTGGTAAACCACCACAAAAAAATTGATATAATAAGAACTGGATTCAAATGCCAAAGGTGACAAAACTAACAAACTGGGGCCTGTTCCAGAATATGAGTTTGCAAGAGAGGCTTTATGACCTGAACTAATGAATTTATTTGAATAAGAGCACAGCAGGGTTCAAGATCAAGCTGATTTCATAATACTTTTTAAAGCTTTTTTCCTACTAAATTTAATAAACAATATGCATTAATTTATTTTGAAAACTGAAAAATTGGAAGACAAACCATGCTACTAATTCACAAAATTACGTTAGAATATAATCAGAAACTAATCTGAGACACTGTTCAAAATTACTGAAATACTTTATGGTGTAAGAGAACCATTTTCATATCACGGAGAGTTCTTAGTTCATGCATGTTTAGTTCCAAAGAAAAGACACAAAAAGTATTTTCCCATGGCTCTACCACTTACTCATTTGAGCTACATCTTCTGTGTAAGTGTTATCTACACACAGACATTAAGGTTTGTGTTAGACAAGCATCTTTGTCAATATGGACTTTTCAACTATTCAAAATTCCTTTAAATGTAAAAGATACTAGCAACCCTGGAACTTTGCCAGGTCAAGCATCTGCAACTACTGAATACAGCCTACTTTCAATACCAAGCCCTGAAGCTGTTTCCTGAAACAGGATGCATTTGTCTACACAGTGATTGTATATTTATTTTACTACAAAAATGCTTACCAAAAAAAAAAAAAAGAAAAAATCCCACCCTTCCATACTTTGGGCAACTAGATGTGTATTTATTTCAGAGACTGAATGCACTGATAGCAATAGCTAAAAGAAGAAAAATACTCATAAATTGTTAAGTCACTGAAGAATTTTAACTCTAAGTGCGAATAATTCAAAGGATCACTGTGAACATATTTTCTTACCAGATGTTTGCTGTTATACCTTAAAAAAAAAAACAAATAAGCAGCAAAACGGCTGCTTCTTTTCCTTGGTGATACACCACCACAAGCACAAAACTTAGACTTGCAGAATTGCCATTGTAATTTTCTTATAGTACACAGAAAAAAACTCTTCATAAATTCTTGTTTAAAATGGAATAACTGGAATCAATTTGGTCTAACAAAATAGCATTCCACAACCGAGGAACAGTTTGATTTGTCTCTCAGTTTGCTGAGAATTAAACGAAGAATTTCCTGGTGTGTTACAATTTCGAATGTATGTTCCATTTGTGTACAATTTTAACAAATTTGCATTACTTACAAGAAGGCAAATACTAATATACCAGCTTATCTTAAAGAAATTAAAAACTTTTTGACATAATGAGCCTGTTCAAAGCTATAATTTGCTGCATATAGACAATACGTATTGAAGGTATTGTTCTACCTGTTTCATACAACCTTTACATTTAATTCCATATAGAGCAGGGATCAGAGTGCTTTCTAGCTGGCAAAGTGTATAATCAGCTTAGGCAGACTTAGAACAGAAAAAAAAAGAAATTTTAATGTAACCACTCCTAACTGCTGAAGGAAGCCTACCTGAGCATTCTACAACTTGTGGCACTCAACACCGTTGAAGACAAAACCATAAAGCTCAAATAAAATAGCTTATCTGTGCAAGCTGACTCTAAACAACTGTCTTAATGGGCTTGTTTGTCTTCAGTGACAGAAAAATCAGTGTTAATAAAGTACAGCTCTAACGTAAGTTCTGATCATGCACTCCTTAGACTGTGTGGATGATGGGAAAAGGGGAGATGGCTTTTACCCAAAAAGTACTTCTCTATCAAGTTTAGGCTGACATTTCAGCTAGCAAATTCACAGAGCTGGCACACATCAACATATGGTAGTATCATTAAAAATGCCTTTTCTAAGACTATTCTACCCAGATTAAAAGTTTTGGTGTTTTTACTTTTTAACCTTCCAGTTATATCCCTTTCTGTATTTCAGCAGTCTTCCAGATTTCATAAATGAAATTCATTTTTGGCAAGTCTCTCCTGTTCCTCCCCTCCCACTACATTTAAAAAAGGAACCCTTATTTACACACAACACGTATGCCATCAAACATTGGTTTAAATTGAACAATCCCCTTGCAGCTATGTCAGAATCTGAAATCTTAGGCTGAGGAAGCAGAAACTGCTTTATTGTCCAGTGAAGAAACAAAATTTTATAGTGTCTCTCAATACTTTGAGCAGATCACGTAACTGGAAAAGTAATTTTGATTTTTACAGCTATCATTATCTTTAGCCGAAGTTTGATTTATAAATTTGTAATCCTTCCTTTTGTATCCCAGCTTATGTATGTTTTTAAAGAGGTACACAAACAGACAAATACCAGATTATGAACTGACTTAAACTATTTGTTGTCAAAAGCTTCCCCATGGAAACTAGTATCTTGATTTTGTAAGCCTTTTCATACACCTTCTCTGAACTGGGTGCGAAATCCCAATGCCAATTTAACAGTCAATGACAAGATAAAGAATACCTTGTTAGACTTCAGGACAATCTCCCAATATATGAGTATTCAGAAAAATAACTGAAATGGGTGCACTGAGCTTCGCAATTTATCTTGCATCTACTACCATATTAAGGAGGAAATGGTTAATTTAAAGGGTCTGGTTTCTGAACGATTGCTTCAAGTGTTTCACATAAATATTTAAGTGATTAGACTTACAACACCAAAAAAAACCCCTATCAGATGATGTTGATCCCACTCCTTTCCCACATTGTAGGAAGAATGGCGAGTTCTAAGAAGATCAAACACAGTTTTGATACATCTTGCATGAAGAAGTTTAGATTTGTTTTGCACTACGGTATTCAAGCATTTAAACAGAATTAGACAGACCAACATAGTTTTCTCCCTCTTAGTTTATTATCTTTTCATACACATTCCAAAACACTAAGCTGCCAGTCTGCCTTAACATGCAGAATAAGCAGCTTTGGGAAGTCAAATTAGTTTCTTGTACTGCTGGAGGTTCAGGGTATAACTTGCAAAAACAGTCAGCTTCAATGCACAGTATACTAATAATCATTACCACAGAACAGATATCCATTAGTGTGCTGAGCAGAGCTAGATGCTGTGAGAAAAACTATCAAAACCTTAAATTACATGTCATGGCACATCTGCGCACAGTATGTAGGAAGGGAGGGCCTTTAATGTCATTTCAACATGACTTGGAAAAGAAACCGTGGAATGAAGTCATTGTTATCAATCCTCTTCAGAGCTAGATTCATCTTCCTGGTCAGAAAGCTCAGCGACAGGAAAGCGCAGGATGGCTGCCACCCCTGTCAGCTGGCCAAGCTGCTCTCCAGACACATGAAGGCTAGAGAAAATGCGTACTGTGCCCATGTTCTCCCGTACGCTATCTACCAATTTAACATATCGGGCACGTGTAGCCACGTCCTGGTGCCGGAAAAGCTCGTCACTGATCAGCAAGGTATCGATGGCCATGGCTTCATTGGCCTTCTCCACATGTTTTAGACCATAAAAAGCCCGGTCCGGCTCATGCTGCAGCATTTTATAGAAGTCATCTAAGGCTTTGACCTCACCAGCTGCCTTAGTGTCAGAGAGACGGCTAGTTACAGCTGGGTCGCAGAGGGCTTCCTTCAATGCGTATTTATGTCCCGAGGAAGAGTGGACCTAGAGTAAAAAAAGTCAAAGGTTTGGGTTTTTTTTTTAAATAAAATGGACCATTTTCTTGATTAGCCAATCACAAACAGCTTCCACTATACATAACTTCTTAGTTAAAAAAGATAAATATTAACTATTTCTTGAAATCTACATGATTCTTTTCTTAAAGGATCTCTCCTGCAACCCAAAGCCTAGATCAAATCCTTTAAACTGTATTTTAAGAAGTCCAGGAAAGCTGTTTCTCTTATTCAAAGACTGGGTTAAATATACAAGCTGTTGCAGACAGTCCCCAAGGCAGGGCCACTTGAAACTACTAAGAAACTAAGACTTCAGCCTCTTCCTTTTAAAGTATTCAAGAAGAGAAAGACCTCTTAAGACTGCAGGCAAATAGTGCAAAAGCACCAAATCTTGCACAACTGCATAGCTACTATGCTTACAAAGCTGTGAAGTACATTAAAACTTTTCACGCTTCCTATTATCACTTTGCTACAAATGCAAAAGGAGAGTTTTTGGTGCACTTTGTCTTCTATGCATTGTGACCATTAAGTACTGGGACACGTTTCACCACCCACTCCCCCCAACCTGCCCTTTTGCAAGCATAGATTGTGGGCCTACTCCAATTAAAAAATTATACAAGCACCCTTATGAAAAGGAAAACTTATTTTAGGCTCTGAGTGCGCCTACTTCAGTGAAAGGCAAAAAGCCCACCCACTCAGTCAATGAGATGACTAATGAACGGGAAAAAATGCTATGGTCCGCATAACCTCTAGCTATGTAGTACAAAACTAACACCACAACTAACTAACATCTATCACATCCGGGTGCTTTTTTTTCTTCTTTAAAAAAGCTTAAAAAGCTGTTAATAATCATGCATGCTATACAGTACAGTAGATTAACACTACAGTTAAACTATTTTCCAACTTCCACTTCATTCTTCATTGAAGATTAAATACGCCATTATATGTAGTTTGAAATATGTAATACTTTCTCTACTCCACATTAAGGTACCCTAGGAAAGAACCATCCCTGTATCTTGCAAAATTACCTTACAGTTTGGGAGGCGTGAAAATAATTTCCTTACAATGCTAACACAGAAATTTATCTTCTCTAATAAGTGAACTATTTCCCATCATCCTGGCAATTATGTCCTTTTATCACAGACAGCTCTTAACCTCCTTTTACCCACTCTGAAGGCTGTTTAGCTCCTTACCTGTAGGAACTTGGACCTGTTCTCCAGAAGCAGCTTGTTGTCAGTCTTGACAGCCTGTTGAAACATGTAGTCACAAAACTGCTCCCGTACGAAGCCTGGGCTGGCCACCAGTACACACTTCACCACCTCAAAGTTGATATGCCGCTGGATGGCTTGCACCACTTGCTCATAAAACCTCTCCAGGGCCCGGTCGTGCTGACTGCAGTTCCCTTTCCGCTTGCGGGGGATGTTCACCTCCACCTTGGCACGGGTAAGTGTCATGCTTGGAGTGACCAGGCAGACGTGAGCCAGCCCTTCCTGCATGACCACGGCTGCCACATCGGCGCTCCAGGCTGGGTCGCAGGCCTGCTCGATGCGCTCCAGCACCACGCTGTCCCACTGCTTCTTTGCCAGCGTGAACTGCCGGTTGGGCTCCAGCTCGATGGTGTGGTAGGCCCCCATCTTGACGTACTCATTCTCTTGGATGTTAGTGCCCTTGACCCGCAGCTGGCAGGCCTGTGAGTCAAAGTCGATGGCCTCCACGCAGAGGGTGAGGGTGGTGCGGATGCGGTTGCTGCCCACGCTGCCCGTGGCCGACTCGGTCTGCACCTTCCGGATGGTGGAGGCCCGCAGGCTGTCACCCACCTGCAGCAGGTTGTAGGTGTGCCACATGTCCTCGGGCTCCTCAGGGATCAGCGTCACCTGCCCCGCATTGTCCTTCTCCAGGTCCTTCCTCACCAGCTTCATCCTGGCGGTTCCTGGCGCCGCCGCGCCCTCCCTCCCCCCGGCTTCCCCTCGGCCGCGGCGGCAGCAGCCAACAGGCCTGGCGGCGGGAGGCCTGGCAACGGGAGGCGCACGCTCCCAGACGGCGGACGGGCGAGCAGACAGACGGCCAACTGGCCTACCCTGGGCCGCGATAACCGGCCTTTCCCGAACACCGTCCTGCCCCGGGCCCGCGGCGGAGCCCAGGCTGCACCCTCAGGCGCGGGGCGGCGTCTGCTCCTCTTGCTGCCCACCGGCGGTTCGGCGCGCATGCGTGACGCCCTGTCGCCCCCACGGCGCATGCGCACAGCCCGTGCTGAAAGGCTTCGGCCGGACGCGCACCTCCCCCCCGCCTTGTCGCCAGAGGCGCATGCGCACGGCCGCCTCCTCCCGCCGCCGGCACTGCTGCCGAGACCCGGCGCGGGTGCGGGTGCGGCGCCGCAGGTCGGCGGTGAGGGAAGGTGCGGGGAAGCTGCGGCCTCAGGCGGGTCCGCGGAGAGAAGGCTTCGGGAGAGGGTTGGGGGAGTAGAAGACAGCCGCGATGCTGTGAATTGGCGCGTGTCCCCGCTGCGGCCTCTCCGTGAGCGAGGCGGGGGGGAGGGGCGGGCGGTTATCGGGGCCCGCCCTCGTCCTTCCCCTCTGAGCTGTTCACAGCGACGATTCGAACTTCCAAAAGCTTCTAGCACAGTCCCTCGCGTTTGAGAAGAGAGAAAACAAAACCCCTCCGTAGTTCTGGAAGGTTACAGGTGAAGAAAGAACTGAGGAAAGTAGGGCCAAGGCGCAGGTTTCCCGGGCGCGGTGAGGGGATGCGGTGGGAGCTCAGGCGGGGAGGGGGGATGGACCCGCGGTAGCGGGTGACACGGAAACCGGAGCCAGGCATCACCTAAACCTGAGCCGACACTTTGACGTTGCGCTTAAACTGAACTTGGGCTTAGAAGCTTTTGGTTAAACTTGCAAGTTACCCGTCAGCCTGTACTGAAACTTGGCCTGCTTCCCGAGTCTGCGACTTCTCAGTCAGCGTGAGGCAGTTCTGAGAAGCTTCGGAGGCAGTTACGCACGTTTCAAATGGAGTTTGACGTTGACAAACGCAAGTAACAGGCCTTGCAAAAACCCCTTTTAATTAACACGCATATTAGTTCAATGCTATTTGCACAGACAAGGGACCTGAGCAATAACTAGACAGCTCAATTTGCAGCCTAGACAAATTTATCAAGCCAGAAATAAGATTAAAAAGAGAAAATGTCGTTATGCAAGTACTGCAGCTTATTTTGAAATGGTGTATGGCAGTGAAAACTCCAGAATGAATTTTGCAAATTTAGAAAGGATGAGAAAAAGAAAATGAAAAGAATGGAGAATAGAAAGAAATGCTTGTATGAAGAATGATTCAAAAGAACAAAAAATATTCAAGAAAGTAGACAAACTATCAAGGCAACTGGAACATATACAGTACATTTGGAATTTGGAATGTCTACACACTCTGTCTGATAATCGAAAAGCAAGAGGACATCCTCTTAGAGTTGACAAAGTGGCAAATTTAGAATTGTTAAAAGGAAGTTTCTGGTTTCTTTCAGTGGTTTGTTTTTTTTTTTTGTTGGTTTTTTTTTTTTTTTTTATAAAAAAACAAAACATAAATCAACCCAGATCCAACACTGTGGATTATGGAATTTGCCAACTTGGAAAGGGTTTGGGATCAAGGATTTAATGAGATACAAGGCTACTGTATGCAAAAATCATCCCATATCTCCCATTATGGTGTACATATAAATTTCTCTCAAGTATGTAGCACTAGTCAGTTGCTGTGACAGGACACTGAACTGAAATCTGGCCCAGTAATGTGTGTTCCTTGTTTCTGGGCTTGATACTGATGTAAAAACAACTTTATCAGATATTACATAATAGGTTTTATTTATGAGACCTCAGAGTCTCTTCCGGTGAGTACACATGCTTAACTCTGTTAGCATGAATAGTTTCACAGAAGGAAGCTGGACCACCCATGGGAATATAACATAAGCACACATGTAAATAACTGTTTGTTTAATTTGGGCTTGTACATACTCATAATTTTGTATTAATGTTTTGTGGCTTATGCAAAGAGTGTGCATCCAGCTTTTCTTTACGAGTTCATTTCACTTATCTATGTAAATAGTACATGGTGAATTTATGGTGAATTTTCTTGGTTTTGTTCTTTGCAATTATAAAATTGCAAGGGTTGACCTCATGCTATTCTTTCAGGAAAAATTAGCTGTAGTGCATATTTACCTTCCACATCAATATTTATTTTATTTTTTATTCTTCTGTGGCTGTGTATTTATAAACTTTTCTCTGCTTGGTGGTTCCAGTCTAACTTTTACAGGCATGCCTGGAGATGTGATGTATTTTAGATAAAGGTTGCAATTTAGCATCCAGTACCATCCAGTAGAAAATAAACATTCACTTGATGCAAGCAGTGGCTTTTAAAACGTAGTTTTAGCATGAGTTCAAAATTACATGATCTGTTTCAGTCTTGTTAAAGATTAAGACTAAGCATAGAACCTGACAGTTCTTACAATTTGTCACTTTTAAAAACAATTTTATATATACTAATAATTGTAGCAATTTGACATCCATTTTCAGACCTTCTTAAGCACAGTCCAAGACAATATAAAAATGATGATAGCATATATTCATAGGGATTTTGTAGCCATGATGTTTTTAAGAGTATTATTTTGAAAACATTTGAGACATACTGCCCTACATCTTGATCAGCTGCTTTGTAAAGATAGGTTGCATACAGATTTTAGACAAGAAGAGATCAAGTTCATAGGAAACCCCCTCTTCCCCATATCATAGCCATTTTAGCTAGAATTCATGCAAACACACTCAAGTCCTTGACAAGAAAATCTAGTGGGAAAGAATCTCAAATATAGGGGGAAATCTGCTGAGAAATGTTGGACATTATTGTTGCAAGAGCAAAGGAAGATAAAAGATAAAGATGGCGAGAGAAAGTGGGGAAAATGTGTTTTCTCATGCTTTCCCTTCATCCCGCGTCAGTCCTGCCTTTGCAGGCTCTGGACAGAGACCACTTCATTTTCTGCATTCAGTTCTGTCTTTATGATTACTGGTCTTTCGTATTAGAAAGATGAATACTCAGTACCAACAACATGATCATCACCAATGAGGAGAGAATTCAAGATGGCTCAGGCAATGTGTAAAAGTATAAGTGAAGAAGCATTAAAAAGCACTGGAACCCTTTGGATTGATTTATTCCTTTCTCTTCTGTTGAAATGTAGAGCTGGAGAAAAATTCAGTAGATCCCTAGTCAAACTACTTAAAATAAGTCCAGGTGATGTAAACCTCAACCGTCCCTCACGGGTATTTATCCAATTTCATCAAAACTTTCAGTGAAGGATATTATGCAGGCGTGGGGCTTTTTTTTGGTAGCCTGTTCTAGTAATTCTTTATCTGAAGAGTAAGAAAGTTCTTGTGACCTTAAGTTTTTTGCATAGTGAATTACATTGATTTTCTCTTTTCTTTTGTTGGACATGGAGAACCAACTATTCATCAATCTCTTCATGAATCAACAGAAGCAATATCGAAAGTCATAATTGAGTGCTCTTACAAAACAAAGAAAACATTGACATTTGGAAGAAAAGTCTCACTAATAATACTTTGGTAAAATATATATATTTGAAATGCTCAACACTGCCCTTAGTTTTCCCTCTTCTAGATAAACAAATCTAACTCATTCAGTTTTCCCTCATGGATCATTTTCCTCAGCCCTTATCAGGCTTGTCACTTCTCTGTGCACTTCTGCCTGTTTGTCTGCATCTGTCAGACTTCCTGCACTCAAGATTCTCAGAGGCCTCACAGGACCAAGCTGAATTAAAAAAAATCTGCATAAATACACAGACATACACCTCTGTGCACCTCCTTTATTCTAGAGGTGCTAATTTTGTCTGCTAATGCATGCCAGATTATTTGCCTTTTTTTTTTTCTTTTTAAGAAAGAAGAGCAAGTAATTAATTGGCATTTATTTTTTATTCCACTGTAATTCTGAAACTCCTTGTCCTTATTTTTATGACATTTTGACTTGTTTATCTGAGAAAATTTGAATCCAATTCCTGGTATCTGTAATGCCTCCTCTTACTTCTAAGTATATTCTACTTCACAACAACTTTTTTAAAAAGAAAAACCACAACAAAACCTAGGAAGCCCCTGACAGATCTGGATGGGACCCACCCTTGAGATGTTTTCCTATCTGACAATAAACTTTTTTGTCATTACTCGTCAATTATCTGTCAGTAGTACCAGTTGCAACTTTACAACTCTGAAGGGAAGTTGTGGCACACTAAATTGTTGCCACTTTACAAAGCCTCCTTCTGTGAAGGAACACAAACAAAACGTATTCTGGCAAATATCACTGTGTAATAAATGTAATAAAGACATCTATGAACAAGGGCTAAACGTGGCACACCGAAGTGCTACATTCAGATTTTCACATTTTCTGTATATGTTCTTTCTTGCACAATAAGCACAGATTGAGGAGGGAAAAACCCCAGTCTTGCCTTTTCCCCTACTTGCTGCCGCCTGCATTTTGACGATTCTTGTGAAACCGATTTCTTCCTCTGAACAGCCTCAGGTTCACTGTGCATGCTGGTTGCCAGCACAAGAGCTGCTGGGGAGCTCGGTGTCAAAGTTTGCAAGCACATGAGTCCCAGCATTGCCTTACCCTCTTTCCCACTTCTTGGATTCCCCTGATTTCAGATTCAGGATGTTACTAAAGACTGACTTGCTAGGGGGGATACTTGCTGTATTGGTTTTACTAAAAAAGCAAGTCCCTAACAATAAATGAAACCCTAAAAGGAAATATTACATATTCCTTCTCCGGATGAACTCATCTTTCTGAAGTTAGTTGGGTGCAGTTAACCACTTCCTCACTTCCCTTTTACCGCTCAGAACATCTGAAAGCTGAAAACAAAAAAGCTACCCTAATTTAAAACCAAACCAAACCAAACCAAACCAAAAACAAACTAACCCCCAAACCGAAAACCAAACCGTTGCCAGCTGCACCTCTTTTCCCAAACCGGATGAAATTATAGTATTTCTTCTCACCCATTCATCCTCACCGAGGCACTTCCCCCCCCCCCCCCCCTCCCGCCCACGAACCCCCGCTTCTAAGGTTGGTTTAGGGGATTAACGTTCCCAAAGAGAGGCAAACCGAAGCAGTCCCTGAGGGGCTCCAGCGGGAGGGCAGCTCCGGACAGGGCATTCCCGGGGCAGGGGCAGGGGCAGGCGGAGCGCTCGGGGAGCGGAGCGCTCGGGGGACGACGACGACGCGGTCCCTCGGGTGCCAGCCCCCAACAGCTTCACCCCCCTCCCGCAGGGAGCAGAGCTGCTTTCGAGACCCGGGTCTTCAAAGCAAGGCAGAAACGGAGCGGGGGGTGGGGTGGCGTGTGCTTTCCTCACCTGTCAGCATCCAGTAGGAGGCAGCCATGCCTGGGCTCCTGCGAGCCCGGGGGCCGGGAGCCCGGGGCGAGGGCAGGGGCGGCGGGAGCGGTCCTGCCGCCGGCGCGGTGCTGCGCTGCGAGTGGAGCTCAGCGCTCTGCGCCGCCCGTCCGCCTCGCAGCCGAGTCAGGCATTTCCTGTTTGTTATTCGGTCTTTACGTTGTTTCTTCGCATCAAGAGGAATTTAGCTTCCTCCCCCCGCACACAACTTTCCTCCCGCCCACCCCTCAAAGACCTCTGAGCCTTGGAAACCTCCCCGTAGAACTAGCCCAGCGCTAAGATGTACAAATAAAGCCAAATCTTCCCCCCCCGCCCCCCAAACCTCCGGCTGCAGCTCTGGGAAAGCACAGCAGACCTTAAAGGGACATCTGCCCGCTCACAATGAATTAATAAGTGTCTCCCGCCGGCCAGCCCCCCTCCCAGTATGGCAGAAGGAGCTCCGTGTGCTCCTCAGCCACTTCTCTCGCCCTTCGCAGCAGGAGAAACGCATGGTTGAACTGTGGGGTGTGTTTGGCTGGTCAAGTTTAATTTCTCTTACATCACCCCTTAAAAACGCACTCTATGGCCGGTCATTTGCCTGCAGGAGGAAGCCAGCCACCCCCTCCCCATTCTCAGCGGGTCTGGGGATGCAGTAATTCTTCAGACAGTGGACTATTTTCTCGAGTCTTTGCGTCTCCCTGTGCTTTGCTGCGTAGAGGAAATACCAGACAACTGCCTTTGCCCTCATCTACCGAACATTTGCATGGCATCCCTCCCCCCTCCTTCCCTGCTCCCTGAACGACTTCATTAATAAATAACCGAATAAATCACAAAGGTAATCATCAGCCAGATTCAGGCCTGTGAGTAGGGACTTTCAGGGTTCATTAAACACTCAGTAAAAGAACAGGTTGCGGGACTTTTTCTTTTTGTGTTTACCAGAGTGATGCTCAGACAGAGTGACATCCTGTCAGCAGTGTGTAAGTTCTTGCGCTGGAACCTGGTGAAGAATCATTTTGACGTTCATAAAACAGAAGAACCCATGGCTCTTCAAGCAAGAAAAAGATAAATTAAAATACCCTATAGGGATCTGGAGATCTTGGTGCTAGTAGAAAAATCCCCCATTTTTTCTTTGAATTGGAGCAAAGAATTTGGTGAATAAGTGGAAGCTAGTGGAATTTTTGTAAGTTCCTCTGAGGCTAATAAACTGCAGCTGTTAATCATCACTATAATAGTTAAATACATCTGCCAACTTCTGTCTTAATTTTATGAGAACACTTTGGGTGCACCTTTACTTGTAGATCTGTGGAAAATTTAGAAAACTGCACAATTTGAAAGCTGTGTTTAAGAACAAAGGTCTTCATTCAGTAATAATTTATGCATATACTTGCCTCCACACATTATAAAATATATTTAAGTACCACAGTGGGACTACTCAAAGTTGATGAAATTAAGCACATGTGTCACTTTTGTTAAATGAGGATCTGAGCTCTGTTGGTACTGGTTTAAAAGACTAGACACATTTTTTCCAGTTAAAGGTTTTGTGCCTAAAATTAAAGGAAACCAAAATGGCATTCAAACTAAAAGAAGACTGAGATTTTGGAAAAGGCTGTAGTTTCATTTGTTTGCAAGTGGGATGTGTTACTACTTCTGGTTTTACTCCAGTTTCAAAGGTGGCGATAACTTGCTGTGGGTTGGTGTTTTGCTTTTTTTTTTTTTTAACAAATCTTTGTATTACCTTTCTCTCTATATACTTCAACTAAATGCACATGGAGGAGTTCAGTTTGCTTTCAAATAATAGTGAATGATTTCTTTCTGTGATACAATTAACTACACCAGAGGAAGAAACAGGGAAACTAAGGACTTTCACATGGATTAAAATGATCAGTTCAAACCTGTTTCAAGTATAAGTGACATTTGGTACATATGTGGGGAATGTACATCATGTTGGAGAATAATGCTTCTTGAGAATAAAAAGAATGTTCCTGTTGTAGGATTATTTCTAATTTCTTCCAAAATATTCTTGGAATTATTATTTATTAATTTCTTTTTGTTGTGTCCTGTGCATCTTGCATCAGGCAATGTCAAAAGGAAGACATTAGAAAAGACAAACTGCTAGAGCGAGCTAGCATTTCTTATTAATTTGCATACATTCAAAAAAGTAAATACATTACGGTTCGGAATGCCAAACTAATTCAGAAAAAAGCAATCTCCTATTGCTTGTAGAATAGCTGCTTCATTTTTTCACAGTCTTTGTTGCTTTAGATGCATTCATTCAGGCAACTGTTTAAAGTCTTATACATTAGTAGTAGGAACACATGTATATTAAGCAGGAATCCCTAGATGTGGTGCAATCAGACTCAGAAGTAGTTGGGATATTAGGTAATTTCAATATCTGCCTAACAAATATTATTAGTTTCAGTGGATCATAATAGTATAGAAAATATAGAAAACCTATAATAATGGAAAAAAAATGTCAACTTAGTTTAAAGAATATAATTGTTTTGCATATTCTTTTATGCCTTTCTAAAGTGTCATGGAATGCTGAGGAAAGATTTTTTTTCTAGTGCTATAAGTTAAATGTGATTTGACATTTTGAACTCTGCTTCCCAGTTCAGTTTCAGCAAAATATTTTAGAATATGCATTATAGAATAACTACTCTAGTAGTTCCATGGAATCTGATATAAGTATTTATGATTAAAGATCAATTGAAAGACTTTGGAAGAATGGACTTTGAAAAAAAAACAACAAAAAGTAAAAATATCAGGAAGACCCAATTCTTCTCCCTTCAAGAGGGTGTAATTCCTGAAAAAACAGTGGAAATACATTCTGTCCCAAAGGTGAGGGGTGAAGGAACAGGAACCAAAGCTTTTCAAATAGTTTCAAAGGCAGGCAGTGTGACTGTATATGTGACTGTAATGTACATGGAACTTGTTTTCCATGGAAATTTTTCTTCCACTCTGATAGACGATATGAGCAATTTTAATCTATTTTGATTGTTAGGTAAAAAGGATCTCTAACCTGTAGCAGAAGAGAGCAATGAGTAATGCAGGACTTTGACTTCAAATATCCAGAAGCATGCTTAACTTACTTCCATTAAAGGAGTAGTGTGACAACATCAATAGTTGTAAGAGATGTAACATGTTTCTGCAATGTTCACTGTTATTACATTGTATTATGCACTGCATGGAAAATAGTACAGAGCTTATTCATATAGCTTCTGAGTGAAAGCTCTTATTATCGTCTTTGATGGTTTACATTGTACTGTAGATTAGTGATAATTTACATTTACATTTTTTTCTTACACTTGCTTATTCACAGTCTCCAAGATGTCTTTCACCTTGATTACTCTGTTGTTCATTTTCATAGTCTCCATTTTTTCCTATGTGATGCTAGGAGCATGCTAGAATTCACTTGGCAGAACTTGTGGGGCTGTAGTCTTATTTTTATTATGTCTGAGATACTCAAGGGCTCCTTCTTCAAGTACTAGAACTAAGACCTTGCAGGATTTGATATGGTTCCAGCAATACTCTGTGCATAAATCTTTTCATGTTTTACAGCTCAGCTTTTAGCTGATACTTGATATTCTTGGAGAATGCCCATGTTTCTGCTCCATCTGTATTAACCAGTGGTACAAATGTGCCAAAAATCCTTTTTGCTGTACAATGGGATCTTCATAAAAATTTTGTTTTGCAGCTTGTGTTAGTTTAATTAATGTTGGTAGGAAATGTTATGGAAAATGCCCTTTGTCTTCTGTGTTCTGTTTTGTTCTCTACAATATCTTTTATGTCTTCTTCGTTGATCTTTTTTTGGATTATATACCAACAGTCATAGAGTAATTGTGAACCAAATTAACATACAGTCTGTATTCCTACCAAAATAAAATAGTCTGATTTTCCTGCTTAGCAGATTTAACGTATCTGACATCCTCAGTCATGCTGCTTTTCTTTCTGCATTTTCTCTGGATGCATTATTTTCAATATTCATCCTATATTTGTGAAGATCAAAACTAACTGTATCACAAAAATACAGGATCACCAGGAGGAGATGAGTTTGTATGTCATCATTTACTGTTATAAATCTTCCACTAATTTATTCATTTTATGATTGTCGCTTAATACTCATGTAGAAGGATTTTTATATTAGAATAGAATTTAAGATTCTTGCAGATGATACCTCTAGTCTTTTCATCTTTTCTTATGCTATTTCTATTTCCTTTGAGTCAACTTCTTACAGTTTAAGTCCTGATTCACAGTTTTCTCCTGCAACATGGAGGAGATTCTCTGCTTGCTTATGTACCTATCTATTTATCTGTTTACTATGTCAACAATATATCCTTGAGTTCTGTAGTATATTATCAGACTATAACATGAATCTGTATTTCTTCAAAGTATAGGCTACAAATATGGCTGGAAAAACACAATCTGGTTTATCTGTTCAACTTGAATGAGGTACTGATCTCTGTGGCCTGAGTGTTTCAGCCTTTTTTGTGCTGAAGCAGTTTTTCTGCAGCACTGAAGTCTTGGAGCTATGACATTGAGTCTGAGGGGAATGGAACCGGTAACTTCAAGTGTGGTGAGATGAAAGAAATAAATTCAGATTTTATTGTACAAAATCAAGGGTTTGCACTAGAAATTGCAATCTTTTTATAAGGTTTTTGACTAACAGTACATATAATATCCCAGCTAATGTTGGTCCATCAGTGCATTAGCTCCACTGCGTTATACAAGTGAAATTATTTGAATGAGACCAGAATTTAGGGGCAGAGGATTAACTGATACTTATTATTACCTTGGGCTTTCTGCACTCCACCCACACTTTTTTTTATTACAGCTCCTTAACAATTAAGTGTATGTATGTTGCATAACCAATATTATTTATTGTTCAGGTAGATTTCAATTATGAAACTGTATAAAAGAATAACTTAATGAGACCGTGTTTTGAAGGAAGACTAATAGATGACAATATTTTCTCAAAATAATTACGTAGTCTGCAGAGTTTTACACTGTATTGCATTGCACTGCATTCATTGCCTTCACAGCTGGTCTGCATAATATAATTACTTATTACTGTTTGGTTACAGAAAAAAGGTAGATGTGACTGCAATAACCATGGTGAAAACCCTCAGTTTATTATATTTTTTTTCTTTCTACTCTGCATAGATAAAAACGGTAACTCTCCCCCTTTTCCTGGATGCATGCACATTATTCTCTTCCATTTCTATTATTTTGCTCAGTTAGCACAAAAGCAACATTTAAATATAGATCACTGCCCAGGCTTTCCTTTAATCTTCATGATCAGGAATAAAATCTTGCTTTTTTTCAGGAACGTGAGCCTGGTCATGATGCCAGTATATGTTTTATGGCATACATTAAAAAACAAACAAAACCACAAAAACAAAAAAAATCCCAAACAAACAAAACAAAACAAAACAAAACAAAAAACAAACAAAAAATCCCAAACAAACAAAAAAACCCCAAACCAAAACCAACAGCACATACACACAAAAAATATCCCTGTGGTGCAGAAACTTCAGCTTTTGCAATGATTACCTTTTTAACTGTGTGATTTTAAGACAAATTACGTTTGCAACAGTCCTTCTATAATGAGCAACACATTGCTACTTTTTTATAGTGGGTGTTGCAAACCAGACTCCTGCCAGGATTCCAGCTTCTGTAGGTTGCTATAACTCTTTCTTTCAGGGGTGCTACAATAATTTTCCTGCAGAGGTGTGTAATCTAAATCCCACTGCTCCACCTGCCTGCCCAGGTGAATAATTTGTTTTTGTGGTCTGAAACACTGTTGGTTTTATCTCAGTGGTTAGGTTACTCTGGTAAGAAGACAGTCCGGGGCTTCTTATAGAAGCCCATATTGGGTTTTATTATCCTGTGTTGGGTTTTCCAGAAGTAACATGATTATCAATCACCTGGGTAAGTCTGAAATCCAAACTCTTTTTCAAGTGTAGGTATTTTAGTGCAAGGCACAGACAGACAGGCATCTCTAGCTACCTCCAGGCTGGAGCGAGGAACCTTCTGAAGGTGAGTTGTGTCGAAACAGTGGACTGCTGACAGAGAAGGTAATATACATAATTTTGTTAGCAGACTAATAAAGCATTCAGCTTCAAAGTCAGAGTTATAAGTTGGTGCTCTTTTTCACATTGAAACACTTTTAAAAAAAGCATCTCCAGTCTCCGAGAGTCATGTCAAAACCAGCAGGCTTTTGCTTAACTGGCTGTATCATTCTGTTGAAACAAATACTGTGTACTGGAGAACTAAGGTTTCTTCAGGCCAGGAACGGGTAGCAGAGCAGTAACTCTGAAAGCTCCTGCAAGGAGCCTTTTTCACCCATGCAGGCTGAGTTATATAGCTCTTTATGTGATGAAGCGTGCACTCCTCAAGTGACCAATATGTTAACACGTCTGTTACATGTTGTACACCTATATGCCCTGTCAGATCACAGAATCACGGAATCACGGAGTTTCAGAGTTGGAAGGGACCTCTAGAGATCATCTAGTCCAACTCCCCTGCTAAAGCAGGATTGCCCAGAGCACATTACAGATGAGTACAATGCAGATATTTCATGACATTGTGCTTTTGTATAACATTCCTTTTAGATATGATAGGCATGCGTGTGATCATGTGATGAAAGAGGTGCTGCCAGGCTCTCAAGAAAGAGGGTGACAAAAGACAAGGATACCAGCACAATCAATTTAATGTGCTGCCCACTCTGCAACCATATCCAAACAGCCTCCAGGTAGCAGGGGGGAGGGCCTTAAATGTGAGTGAGTTGTTCTGGTGGTCTGGATCCTCTCAGTCACATAGGAGTGTCCTGAGCGTCATGTAGAATGCATATGGTCCTAGGAGAAGGAACCAGAGATCAGGACTCTCTCATCACTTCAACAACAACTTAGCCTTCATGTAAAAAGACTCAAAAGTTGGGGCATTTTCCTTGGGATGTAAGACAATCTGTAAGACAGTGTGAATCTGTCCAGACTGGGAAGGGAAGTGAATCCAATGAATGCTATAAACATTAAGCTATTACAGAAAAGGCAGTGTGCTGGTTTTGGCTGGGACAGAGTAAATTTTCTTCACAGTAGCTACTATGGGGCTATGTTTTGGATTTTTGCTGAAACAGTGTTGATAATACAGGGATGCTTTTGGTATTGCTGAGCAGTGCTTACACAGAGTCAAGACCTTTTCTGCTTCTCACCCGCCAGCAAGTAGGCTGTGGGTGCACAAGAAGTTGAGGGGGGACACAGATGGGACAGCTGAACCCAACTGACCAAGGGGATAGTCCATACCATATATGTCATGTTCAGCATATAGACCTGTGGAAGAAGAAGGAAAGGGGGGCCATTTGGAGTCATGGCATTTGTCTTCCCAAGTAACCGTTCCATGTGAGGGAGCCCTGCTTTCCTGGAGATGGCTGAACACCTGCCTGCCCATGGGAAGCAGTGAATTAATTCCTTGTTTTGCTTTTCTTGCATGCATGGCTTTTGCTTTACTTGTTAAACTGTCTTTACCTCAACCCATGAGTTTTCTCACTTTTACCCTTCCAATTCTCTCCCCCATCCCACTGGGGGGCAGTGAGTGAGTGGCTGGGTGGCGCTTAGTTGCTGGCTGGTGTTATACCTCAACAGGCGGGCAGAGTCTCTTCTTCCACCCATGGCTTAAAAGAAGCAATGGGAACTGCATTTTGTGAGGAGATTAATCCTCTCAATTTGTGCTAAACATACTCCAAGTGTGTCTACAGGATCTGGCCCTTTAGGAAGATTGAGGGGAAGAAAGTCTGGTCTGGAGGTTGGATCCAGACACCAAACTCCTTTGGAAGCACAGTTCTAGGCATGCAAAACCAAAATGGTTAAATGTCTGGAGAACCTTACAGACTCAAACTGGTTAGTGCCCAAAGAGAGTAGTTATCTCCAAGTTTGGAGAAGAGGTGAAAGAATTTTTAGATCACAATTTTGGATTTAAGTACCCAGTTTAATTTAGGAATTGCTTTACTAGTATCAGAGGATCTAGATCATGGGGCAAGCATAGCTTTGGGTTTAATTTAAAGAGAGATTTGATATAGTATTTTAATCAAATGGTGGCAATATTTGCTGATATGAAAATTAAGCAGCTGTGTTCCATTTCTGTAAAATTATCCTTGGGTATAACAAATATAACTTTAGCACTTCCTAGAAATTGCTGAGAGTATATAGTCATAATGAAAGAGGAAGTTCTGCTCTGACAGTAGGATTTTGTGATTAGCAGCTTTTTCTTAGTCTGAAAACTCACCCACTGTGAACACAGCAAAATTGCATGTGCTGTATTATTCTGCTTTCTAGCTTATCAGCAGCAGAGCTAGAAATTAATAGAAGTTATACTATATTGTGTCATTGTTATGGCACTTGCATGATGACTAAATATTTTCTGTTTGTTGTAAAAGTATAATCTGAAAAAAGAAAGATGCAGATATTTCCTCTAGCTCACAGGAAATTGTAACAAGTTTTAGAGACCAGAACTAACTCAAAACTCAAGGGGAAAGGAGAAAGTTGTCTCTTAAGTGGAAATTTTCAGAACTGACGATTATCACTGTCATAAACAGGAATTGCATGGACAGGTGTGCAGGGTTCTACTGCAGGGTAGTGTTGACTCAGATGATACAGTGCTAATGGAGGCAGCTTCAGAGTAACTGGGGTTTAGCACGCAAGTGGAAGTAAAAAAAATAATCTTACGTCATACACATTTGTAAGGTCCAAAGAAACAATTTTTCTTCATCCTGAAGATATTCTGCAGTGTAACAAGCCTGAAAAAATCAGCCTGTTTCTCCAGAATATGTAATATGCTTTCTCTTAGAAGAAATTTTGTCACCTTCATCAAGGATGGTTTATTAGAGCGTAGCAGAGTCCAAGCATCAAATGACCAAAATGAGGTTGTTAAAATAACCAGTGTATCTGCCAGAGGCATTTTATTAATAATAGTGTGCTTATTGGTGAGTCAGTGGATATGAGTGTTATGCCTGGATTAATTTGTGTTTACTGTCTATGGAAATCTTGTTTCTCCAATAGGGCTAGGCTCTGAGCCAAGACCTTGGTTCAGGTCAGCACCCTTTGCAGGGGCTTTAAAGCTAGCTCAGCAATCCAAATAACTGCCTGTGGAGCAATTCAGGAGAACATTCCCCCAAACTCTGCAGCCAAACTAGCCTTTTTGACCTTGTCCAGAACTCCTAGCTTGCAGCTTCTTGATTAACTCAGTCTGGCACCATTATCAAATACCTGTGCACCTAACATGCATTTATCTGCCTGGGACCTTCAACTCTTTTAGAAGTCTTCCAGGCTCTAATGTAAGGTCTTGTATCACCACGATATAGTTTTGACTCCGAGAATAACAGTGTTTGTTTGCTTTCATTAGTTCTCTCTGAGTGCTCTTATTAAAGGAACATGAATGGTTATGGTTTACTATGTTTGTTCTCATTCCCATTTCATCTCCTGTTTAGAGTCTCATGGCCTTTTCTGAAAGTTACACAGCCAGAGTGGAATACATATCTCAGAGATGTCAAAACTTTATTTCTTCTAGGAATCTATTGCCTCATTTCCCAGCTAAGTCATTATGGCTGCTGTAAAGCTAACTGAAAAAGCTAGAGGAAAAATATTTTTGGTAGCTGTTTGCTGAGATATTGAAGTATTCTGCGGATGAGATATTTTTTTTCCAGGAATGGTCCAAAGTTGATATCTCACCAGCTTGTTCACTTGACATTTGCACCCCATTTTGTAAGCTGATTTGGGGCCAGCCACCACAAAGCTCCAGGAGCTGTATTTTGTATATTCACAGCACCTTATCAGATGTGATTCCTAGGTTCTTGGATTATTGGCCTGACAAGGGGCTAAAAACATTAATCCCAGCTTCCGTGTTTATAATTTCTTGAATGACATGGATACTGATGTATATAGATGCAAGTAGGCTGCTAGATGGACTGTACCAATCAGGAAAGCGAAGCCTGTGATGGTATGGAGATACGGGCTGGTCTGCCTGAAGCATTTCACTTGCTTCGTGGAGGACGATAAAAACTGGATGGTGAATTTGAACAAAAACAAATTATACAGCATAAAAATCCCCTTTTTGCATACAGCTGAGTAGATTACACTGTCTATACTGTAGCCATTCCTACAACTCATTGTCTTGGTTTGAGCAACACAGGATTAATTTATCTTTCAGTAGTTTTACTTTTCAGTAAGGTGTTTTCTAGTGCTTGGGAAAACTTCATTTTTAGAAGACTCCAGTGTCGGAATTTGTGAAAATATTTACTTTATAGTCAGCTATGGTACGTGGGTTTCAAGGTCTCGGTGTTTTCGAGCTTGCCAGGTTTGGGGATGAGGAGGAGCGAGACCCGGGCACTTGACCCAACATGGCCAACAGGATTATTTCATACCATGAATATCACATCCAGTATAAACTAGAAATTTTGCTGAGGAGTTCTCTCTCTCTTCTATGGTGGCCATGATCCTGAGAACTTTTTGTCCAGGTGCCAGACCCCTGAGCTCTCCCCTTCCTCCCAAAGCCATAGCGCTCACAGCGTCCAATATCTGCTGTCCACTGCTGGAGCATATTCCTTGTATATTTTATATTGGTATTGGGATCAATATTGGTTCCTTAGTATTATTATTGTTAATTATTTAGCCCTATTCTATTGAATCTGTTTATATTTCAACCTTTGGGTTTCCTTGTTTTTCCCCGATTCCCCTTCCTGGGTGGCAAGGGGTCATCGGGTAAGAGAATAATTGTCTAAACAACAATAAATTGTTGTGGGTTCTTCAAACCGTAACACTCATGTAGACACACTTGGAATTACTTTTTAGCTGGTTTTATAGTTACGTTTAAACTAGCTATATTGGTGCGTTTGAGGCATGTAGCCAGCTAGTACATCAAGCAGCAAGGAGGCGCCCCTAAGTAGCAAGATAAAGACAGATATGCAGAAAGAGGGGAATTTAGACCATAGTGAGCACCACACTGCTGTGCCTTGTAGTCACAACATCTAACTTAAGAGAAGAGCCATCCTAGCTATCGCAACAAGATTCATAGTAGTGATTACGATGCTGAATTAACATTGTGTTTCGTGTGGTAAACAGCAAAGCTGTGGACAAAAAAAACCTTGAAATGTCACTGGGTTTCTAGTTGTCAAAACAAAGTCACTCTAACTGAAAAAGAAAGAAACTTTGAGACCATATTTTTTTACTGTTATTAGTCATATGTACAACGGCAAGGGAATTTATGCAGCTAGGTATGTAATAGCAGTGTAGGTACATAGTAAGAATTCCGAAAATACTGACCTTTCCACTTAATGAAACCCAGTTTGCTATTTGAAATTTTGCATACGGTATCAGTATATATATTTTTGGTGATCCAGTAAAGCTATGACTTAATGTCAAGAATATTCTGAACTTGATGATTTTTTTTAGTTACTGCCTTTTCAAAAATTTGTCTGCATACAAAGCTTGACTGGCAAATTGGCAAGGGATTTTTTATGAATCAGAGTGATAGTATATTCATGCATTTAGTAAAATTAAATTTAGAATAAGTAGTATAATCATGGAAGATCTATAATGATACAAGCACTGTAATGATAACATATAATAAAACTGGTTTCTTATAATTTGTTTTAACTCTTCTTGATAGGTTAGATTAATTGTTCACATGTTTTTAGTACTATTTGGACTTCAGAGACTTCTTTTGGTGGGAAAAGAAAGATTTAAAATTCAGATAAATGCTCAGTTTTGTACTTTCTTTAAGCATTCAAAATCCACTATATAATATAATTTTAAAATAATCCAAGCTATTCAATCAGTTTGATTTGATATTTTGCATGCCATGCAGTTCTGAGATGCTGTTATTTTACATTACAAAAGTAATTTACTGCATCTTTCAAAACATATTTTATTGACATTCTCCAAATCTCTAGGCCTGCAAAATGTATAAGAAAATCTGTCACAGTAGAGGAATTGTATTTCCAGTGGGATGGTCAAAAATTTATTTCAGAGTGAACAGACTTTAAGGCCAAGGGCATTATTTTGCTTGTTTAGTCTGACCTAATGTAGACCACAGAGTTCTGGTTTAATATTCTCTTTAGGTCAGATAAAAGTATGAAATACATTTATTTAATATTAGACAAAATACAATTCCATCAGCTTAATAGAAAAAAATTAATTATTTTATCTTAGATCTAGCCAACCCATTAATTGTTGCGTTTTCCAACAGAACTGAGAATTTTCAGATGGGGCTTCAACTCAAGCCAGTAGGGTTGAAGGAGAAGTTTGAATCTCAAAAGGAACAAAATTAGAACTGCTATCCATTTATATCTCTTTGTTAAAATCCTTGCTATGAACATTATCAATTACTTTTGTGTAAGGAGGCAGTGGGTAAAATTTACTTATGTTTGTTTTTCAAATTTTTCGTGGACTTCAGAAGGCAAACATCAGCCAGTTTATGACAGCAAATAGATGCTTAGAAGTATAACAAAGCAGGGTATGTTCTTGTTGAAATGCTGCTTTTTACATGAAAATATGACAACCAATCCACGAGGTAGCTCAACATGTTTCATGTTATTAACAGTTGAGTTCTGTCATGACTGTATTTTTACTGGTTTAGGAGGTATGATCCAAAATCAGAATTTACAGATATAAGAGATGGACATTATATTTTGGAGTACAAGCATAAGTTGATTAGATTGGAGTAGGTCTTGGGGATTTTAAGACGGAAAGTGAGAGGGAATTAAAGGATAAGTTTTGGAATATCTTTAAAATATAAAGGATATTGTGAAGAAGAGGACGAAGCAGTATAATCTTACATAACAGGCGGTAAAGAGTTAAGCTATAAATAGTAACATCATTAGTCCTGTGTTTATTATGAACTCAACCTAGTTTCCTGTTAACAAACTGTTTTGTATCCACTCCCCAGTATATGTTAAGAAAAACCCACAGCTGTAAACATTAACTTAACCTGTGTTAATGTTTATCAGTTTCACATGTAAAAGAATCCTATTAAAGCAACTGAGGAAATAGATTAGCAGACATGTATGTAACAGTGAATAATTCTGATGTTTTCTCCTGTTGCGGCCTCACAAAATGAGTTCCTAAAAAATGGAATTTGAATATTTGCATAGTCATAGAATCTAACAAAAAGGATCCTTCTTAGTCCCTGTAAACTAGAATTCTATTTATTTTTTCTTTTATTGGTTTGTATGAATGATAAAGTTTACTTAGGAGTGACAGTTAAAATGATGTTGCAAGAGGAAAACTGTGACCATTTTATCTGAAGAAGGGAAATATGGCTACAAAGAAGTATACACTTTAGATTGATTGATAGATGCTACTTGTAGTTCACAAAGAACTTACTGATATTGGCTGTATTTACCTGCAGCTGAACTAAGTCCTGTGAGTAAAATTTGTCTGAGTAGATGGAGGTATCTTTACCTGAACTAGTCATTTCAGGCTTTTCTTATAATCAGTGAAGAGAAACAGGCTTTCCCAGTATGTGAAAGATGTCATATTGTAAAAGGTCCAAAAAAGGTTAGATAACTCAAGACCTGAAACACCCTTTTTCTCTTTATTGTGGTGGGTAGCTGAGATGTAGAAGTCTACATTGCAGACGTATAAACCAAAGACAGAAATCCATCCTGGGAATGAAATCCTTAATTGAGAAAAATCCATGACAAATCTTTTGGTGGCTTCATTAGGGACAGAATATCAACATGTGTTCTGAAAAGGGACGTACACACTATATGGAAGGTAGCTAGGATTACAAAGCCAGGCTTTCTACATCTAATTTTCCACCTACATAATTGATGTAGCTGCCAAATGTTCATTATGTGTTTATTGGTAGGGTAAAAGATCTTTCTATTACGTTGTGGCCCACATAAAAAATACATGGAGATTTCCTTGTTCAAAGAATTGTGAAAAGAGAGAAACCACTTCTGACACGCTTTATTCAAAGAATGCCAGTGGGCGTTTTCAGAGAGATAAGTCAGATTTAAAATGTGCTCGATGTGTATTTATAGTAGTTACCAATTTTTTCTGCATCTGTTGATGACAAAGGAAGATCTGTCACTGTAATTAGGAAGGGAGAAAAAAATCCACTTGCTTTAAGATAGACTGCAAAAAATACTGTTTTCACATATCTTTGTGATGACTGATAGTATCAGTGTTCATTGTTTGGAATACATGGGTATTGGTCAAATGTTATTTTGCATTAAGCTCTCCTGTCACAGAAAGAGAAAGAGAACAACAAAAAAAAGGAACAATAAGAGGAAGAAAGGATGTCATGAGATGGAAAAGGCATTGGAAATCCACCAGTTGATAGATTTTCCTTTCAAGTTCTCTTGCATGTTTATTTGGTCTATATTGCTAGGCTGGAATACATAGAATCATAGAATCATAGAATGGTTTAAGAGAAAAAAGAAAAGAGTAACGGTGCTGACCCCATTTGGTCAAGAAAGGGGTGTTTTGAAATGATGAGAAACATTGCTTTTTCAGCTTTTAATTCTCTGATTTTAATCACCCTTCTAGAGTTGAAGCTCATGCAATCATTCTGTCAGTTTATCAGTTCGATTGCATATGTGCCATTTTCCCAAGTAATCTTTGAACCCAGCGGTCACTTTCATCTGATTCCATTTAAGGGAGAAGCACGAGACTGAGTATTGTCTCAAAAGTCTGGGGAAGGGTGGGCATTAGTCAGATGAGTAGGGGTAAATTAGAGCCTCCTTTTTTCCACCAGTTCCCCTGTAGGATGATGTTAGAGCCTCACTCAAGCAGTACATATTATAACAGATAGCTAATTATCATGCTTAAATGTTCAGTGTAGCAACAGCACTGTTGCTCTCATGTATGGGAAGGGTGTTCCACAGGAGATGTGGGCAAATGGAAGAAAGGAGAAGTTGAGATTGTCACAATAGAGGAAGAGATTTACAAGACAAACTCATGGAAAAATAGCCATTTTTAATTATTTTTGTTATTCAGAGAGCATTTTTTTTTTAGATTAACAATAATTCACCTCATTTATATTTTAAAAAAATAATTAAAAAACAATAAACCTTTTTGGTCTTAACTGAACTTTCAGTTGGATATTGAAAGCGAAAGAATTTTATTCCCTTTACAAGTAACCCAATTAAAAAACTGAAACTTGCGGTAAATTTACTGGTATTCTATGGCAACATCTGGAAACTGACTGAGCACAGCTATCTATTCAAAGTTAACAAACAGTTTGGTACACTAATGAAAAAAGGGTGTTGCAACTTTCCAGCCACTGTTGTGGAAAGCAAGACTATGTTGTAAAACTTTGAAGAGATATTGACCTCCTGTTATTTATATGCATAATATTGAAGAAAAATTGGATACTATGAATGCTCAATTCCATCTACGAGGGTTTTAAAGATGCTGTTTTGAAATAACAGTCATTAATTGATATACGATACATGATTTTTTTCTGGTTTTGTCTGTGTTGATTTGTTTTTTTTCACCGTGAGTTAGGGAGTGAAACACTATAAAGTAAAAAAATGCAAGAGAGAATCTAGAATTAAAAGAATAAGATAACTTGAACAGTATCATTATAGTATGATTTTTTTTAATAGTTACACAATTTGAATTTGAGTTACTTTTACTATTTAAGTACAACATCTATAATTAGAGATATAACTGTAATATGTATTTTTTCTTATTAGTCAAATACATAATTATATATAGCATGAAGATTACATCATATTTATAAACAATATTGCTTATTTATAAACAATTTGCTTATCAAAATAAGATGATAAAGTAATTTTATAAAGTTAATTTTCAGGTCCATCTTAACAGCTTCTTTCTCCAACAATTTGCACACAAACACACAGATTTCGTCCAGTGTCTTTCTGCAGAGGGACTGTGTGAGTTATATTGTGACCATCCAGAACTGCAGAAAAGCAAACACAATAGCAAGAAACCAAGATGTTATTTATATTTTTTATCACTAGCTTTATTGGGTCACTTGTGCTCTATTTCCTGTTACAGAGGTCAGTATAAAAGCAGATGCTAGAATAATTAATAGATGATGTTTTCCCACCTATGAAAGGCAATGCAGATTTTCGTACCAGCTTAACTTCTACCTAGAACAGAAATATTTGAGGGAAACCCATATACTATATTTTGCTGTAGGAAGCAAAAACAGTGGGGGATGTATATTCCCCAAAGAACAGTGTTCAATAAGAAATGGAATGGATTTAAAAGCTTTATAACAAAGCAAATTCCTTGTAAACATAGTTTTCAGGAAATTTCGTATGCAAGCTATCCACGCCTTTTCCTGACAATGCATTGTATGATATCTCTGAAACTACAGTTCTTTATCCCAGGTCTAATACTAACAAGGATTTTAGTTATCTTAGACGAATGCAGGGTCAAGGTTTGGTTTTTTTTTTTTTTGTTTAAATAAAAATCACTGAGGAGTTTTACATGAAAGATAGGTGGATTTAAAAGAATGTGTAGAGGTCAGTGCAGAGAGTGCCTTGGAGTTTGGTGGAATTTGTTTTCTCAAACAGACCACTGAATTTTTGCATCTCACACTCCTCATATACTGGATAGTTCAAGCTTTTCATACTGGCTGGAATATAAAAACTGGTTTCCTGAATCAAGGTTGTACAATACCTACCATAAGAGATAAAATCAGTTTAATGACATTTCGCTGTCTTTGGTTGTTTTTTTTACTGAGTCAGGTAATATTTTTTATCTTATTTCCCCACAATGATAGTTAAACTTTTAAAAGTCCTCTTTCTATTGAACAGTTAGGTAATTCTTTACCTTCTAAGAATCAATTATCTCTAAAATGTGTGCTATTTGATTATTATAAAGTCTCATCTCATTTTTAACTCACAAGATAGAAGAATTATTTGGCAAAACCCAGAATTCTCATATGCAACTGAGTGAAATAAAAATATGATCCTTTGAAGGCTGAAGAAGGGACATAAAATCTGAAAGCCAGGCATGAATAAATTAGATTCAGCCTTGGATAAAATCTGGTGCCAGCACAGTACTTATCAGATACAGGGTTTCTGGTCTTCATTTCTGTTACATTTCTAAACAGGCTTGACCCCGAAATTCAGTATTGGAGAGGATTCCTTAGTAAGTCGTGCCACTGCATTTTGCAGTAAGATACATCTTCTGCATTTAAAATGTGTCTGTTTAATCTAAACTGTTTGTCAAGTCTCGTTTTACAGTCACCAAAATGAAGTACCCCCCTAGCCATATCTAGTCTACTTCTCTCAGAACAGCTACAGTAGCTCTCCTGTACCCTCTTTTATCCATCAACTCTAGAGGGAACCTACCTGCCGTCTTAGGTTAAGGTGTAACATTTAAATGGTTAAAGGCAGGGGAAGTGAAGTTAACTTTTTTTGTTAACTCTGTTTGTATATAATATGGAAGTATTACCATTGTCATTATTAGGAAGATATCTGTTAGTATCGCTAGATCATGATTTGATATATATGGGCATTTTTGTTTATTGCTTGTTTCCTCCTCCTCTAGTTCTCTAGCTTTGGAGTACTTTTCTTTCCTCTTCAAATCCTTTTTTCAGTATCAAAATTTAATTGATGTTTTCTTGGAAATTGTTCATAAGTTTGGGTGTGTTTCTTTTTGTTCAAGTTAATTAAATTGGAAGTGAAAGTAGCTAAACAATGCATGACCTTGAATAAACTAACATGATTTTAACACAATGTGAGTGAACCTCCCATCCAAAATAAACAATGTGGCATATTCTTGAAATGATACAACACACTCTGTTAACTGTTAAAAAAGCACTATGTGAATAACCCCACGTTTGAGCATTCAGTATAAAAACATTTGACACCTTTTCCCGGATGCTTCAACATTCAGGGATGCAAAAAGACATTTCATTGCTTGTCTTCCAAGAGGAGAGCTGCAGTGATACTGTCAAGTTTCTAGCAGGACAAACAAGCTGAAGATAAGGCGACATAAAAAGTGTATCTGCTAAGGTTTTGCCTACAAATATAATTTAATCCATGGGTGGTTAGAAACTGCATCGCCCTAGAATACAGTATTTTAGGAGAGCTTGAGAGGTTTTCAAGCAGCTAAGCAGGAGATCTGAACTGGAATTAAAGGAATTTCCTCATTTAACATCACAAATTTGCAATATTGTCTTTTCTGTTTCAGTTCTTGGATAGATCAGAAAAGATTTTTTCTGACACTAATATGGTAAAATACTACAGTCCTCAATCTTCAGGTTTGTTCAGCCTCAAACTAACTCAAGGGTTCTATGTATATTTTGTGAAAAATGGCATTGATTATATCTAATGTTTGACATCAGAGAATGTGGTGAAAGCAATTTTTTTAGACTTCCTCTACAGTTAAAGAAGAGGGAGAGTTTCTCCAGGAACTGATTCCATCTTACAACAGGTGTTATGAGAACCTGTGCTCTGGAGAAGCCCTGTCTTGGAAGTGTATGCAGAAGGAGCGCAAATAGTGAATTGGACTAGCCATCTAATGTATAGATGTCTACACTTAGTAAAATTAGTTACACCCCAAAGCTTTAGCCCCTATTATAACTTGACAGGAAAAATCTCCTCCTTGCCTTCAGGAAACGAGACTGCTTCATGTGTAAATATTGTCCCCAGACTAACCCAGTCCCTTAGAGGGGTTCTGCTCAGAGATAAAGGAATCTTATCAGAGACAGCCATGTCCTTTGTCTTCCTTGAAAACTGCCAACAGCTCTACTACAATATTATTTTTAGGTTGGTAAATCCTTTATTACTCCCTCTGTGAATAATTCCATGGAGAACTATAGAGTAGGAAACCCTTATTCATTGAATCATAGAATCAAAGAATCATAGAATGCTTAGATTTGGAAGGGACCTTAAAGATCATCTAGTTCTAACACCCCTGCCATGGGCAGGGACACCTCCCACTAGACCAGGTTGCTCCAAGCCCCATCCAACCTGGCCTTGAACACTTCCAGGGATGGGGCATCCACAACTTCTCTGTGCAATTTATTCCAGTACCTCACCACCCTCATAGTGAAAAATTTCTTCCTAATATCTAATCTAAATCTCCCGTCTTCCAGTTTGAAGCCATTCCCCCTCATCCTACCACTACACTCCCTGATAAAAAATGCCTCCCCATCTTTCCTCTACACCCCCTTCAGATACTGGAAGGCTTCTATAAGGTCTTCTCAGAGCCTTCTCTTCTCCAGGCTGATCAGCCCCAACTCTCTCAGCCTGTCTTCATAGCAGAGGTGCTGCAACCCTCTGATCATCTTCGTGGCCCTCCTCTGGACTTGTTCCAACAGATCCATGTCCTTCTTATGTTGAGGGCCTCAGAACTGGATGCACTACTCTGAGCAGTGTTTCATAAGAGTGGAGTAGAGGAGCAGAATCACCTCCCATCACACTATTAGTGTGTTCATTGCATCACTCTCTGGAATACAGGGATTCATGGCCAACCCATGTATCATTACAATCCCTGACAGGTCTTCAGAAATCAGGGTGCATATTCAGAAAAAAAATGCATGTTTCAGAGGTGAAATACCTGTCTGTGAGGATTGTCACCCAGTAGAGCAGAAAACTATTGTCCCTGAACAGCAGTTTCAGAGACCTCTACCTCCATCTTAATATGAGTAGGGATTCAGGACTGGCATCGTGGACAACACTTATTTCAGGAAATCATGATTTGCTTCCACGCTGGCAACTAAATGTGGGCTCTGCCCCATGTTCAGAAGCTGTGTCAGTTTCTGTTGTAATATTACTGCAAAGAAAGATGTGCTTTAGTTTTTAATTCAGTAGTTCTCATTGGCTTCACAGTTTCAGGTGGACTTCCTTACAGAAGTGGAGGAAAAAACAACTGGATCTATTACAGCTTGGCTGGTGATTGCCTGGAGCTTGATAGGAAATTCCAGTGGTTTTAAGGACAATACAAAATTACAGGGATTTTTTGTTTGGATGGTTTTTACTTCTTTTTATTTGTCTGTTTGTTTTTCAATGAAGAAAGAAACAAACAAACAAACAAGAATTATTTCTGCAAATATCTTTCCAGGTCTGAACAGTAAACAATGGGACCACCAGTCTTCAGTCTTCCTGTTAGGTCACAGCCTTAGGAGCATGGGTATGGTAATGAGCAGAGATTTTGTTTAACCCCTAAACGGTCTTTTATTGTAGAGAATTGCAATAATAATTCAATAATCTCTTTCTACATAGTTTAAAATACTGAGATTCTTCAAAAATAATAATTTGAAAAAGCATATGAACTTTAAAAGCAACAAGAACATTTTAGTTGACTGCTGATTGCTGACTGCAGCATGGGAATTCTTTTTGCTGAGTCAAGTAATGACCTCTAGTTTCCTTTTAACAAGAGAGTTCATAATAGATCAAGGTAGTTTTTGCAATCCTAGTGTGGAAAAGATCATTTGACCTTCAAGCTTGCAACAACAATATGCTTCCTTGTCATTTCTGTTGTGTAATTGACAAATATTTGTTCTCAGAGCATTTACACTTGGAAGAATTACTTCTTGCTTATGCAAGGAGTCCTTTCAGACTAGTTGGATTTATTCACTGGAGTAAATATTGGTTTAGTAATCAAAGACTACAGGACTAAACTCCAAATATATATTTCACCTCAGGAGTCCTAGCTCTCAGGATTCCTAGCCTTGGAGAAAGTAACAGGGAAAGAGGAAGACTTCCCCTGGGTTGAGGAAGATCAAGTGAGGGACCAGTTAGGTCAATTAGATATTCACAAGTCCACGGGCCCTGATGGGATGCACCCAAGAGTGCTGAGGGAGCTGGCAGAGGTCATTGCTGGGCCACTCTCCACAATCTTTGAAAGGTCCTGGAGAACAGGTGAGATGCCTGAGGACTGGAGGAAAGCCAATGTCACTCCGGTCTTCAAAAAGGGCAAGAAGAAGGACCCGGGGAACTACAGGCCTGTCAGCCTCACCTCCATCCCTGGAAAGATGATGGAACAGCTTGTTCTGGGCGTCATCTCAAGGCACGTGGAGGAAAAGAAGGCTATCAGAAGTACTCAGCATGGATTCACCAAGGGGAAATCATGCCTGACTAACCTGATAGCCTTCTACAGTGGTGTGACTGGATGGACCGATGAGGGAAGAGCGGTAGATGTGGTCTACCTTGACTTCAGCAAGGTGTTCGACACGGTCTCCCACAGTATCCTCATAGGGAAGCTTAGGAAGAGTGGTTTAGATGAATGGACAGTAAGGTGGATAGAAAACTGGTTGCAAGACAGAGCTCAGAGGGTTGTGGTTAGGGGCGCAGAGTTTAGTTGGAGGTCAGTGACGAGTGGTGTTCCCCAGGGGTCAGTACTGGGTCCAGTCCTGTTCAATATATTCATCAACAACTTGGATGAGGGGATAGAGTGCACCCTCAGCAAGTTTGCTGATGATACAAAGCTGGGAGGGGTGGCTGACACACCAGAAGGCTGTGCTGCCATACAGAGAGACCTGGACAGGCTGGAGAGTCGGGCGGAGAGGAATCTTAGGAAATTCAATAAGGGCAAGTGTAGGGTGATGCACCTGGGGAGGAATAACCCCATGCATCAGTACAGGTTGGGGGCTGACCTGCTGGAGAGCAGCTCTGTGGAAAGGGACCTGGGAGTCCTGGTGGACAACAGGATGACCATGAGGCAGCAATGTGCCCTTGTGGCCAAGAAGGCCAATGGCATCCTAGGGTGCATCAAGAAGAGTGTGGCCAGCAGGTGAAAGGAGGTCATCCTCCCCCTCTACTCTGCCTTAGTGAGGTCGCACCTGGAGTACTGTGTCCAGCTCTGGGCTCCCCAGCTCAAGAAGGACAGGGAACTGCTTTAGAGGGTGCAGCATAGGGCTACCAAGATGGTTAGGGGACTGGAACACCTCTCTTATGAAGAAAGACTGAGGGAATTGGGCCTCGTTAGTCTGGAAAAAAGACGGTTGAGGGGGGACCTCATCCATGCTTATAAATACTTAAAGGGTGGGTGCCAGGAGGATGGGGCCAGGCTCTTTTCGGTGGTGCCCAGTGACAGGACAAGAGGTAACGGGCACAAACTTGAGTATAGGAAGTTCCACCTAAACATGAGGAGGAACTTCTTTACCTTGAGGGTGGTAGAGCACTGGAACAGGCTGCCCAGGGAGGTGGTGGAGTCTCCATCTCTAGAGACATTCAAAACCCGCCTGGACGCGTTCCTGTGCAACCTGCTCTAAGATGTCCCTGCTCTGGCATGGGGGTTGGACTAGATGATCTCCAGAGGTACCTTCCAACCCTATTATTCTATGATTCTATGATTCTATGAGATGAGGAGAGGGTGTTGCCCTCTGTTGGGGCATTGACCCAAGTGGAGTGCATGGAGCTCTGCCTGGGAATGGATAAGGAGCCAACTGAGAGATTATGTGTCTGGAATAAAGGGAGGGCAGGGACAGGTGACATTACAGTGGGGGTCTGGTACAGGCCACCTGACCAGGAAGACTGAGCAGATGAGGAGAGACTGACAGATAGGAACAGTCACACATTTACAAGCCCTGGTCCTCATGGGGGGCTTCAACCACCCTGGTATCTGTTGGAGGGACAATACAGTAGGGCATAAGCAATATGGGAGGTTCCTGGAATGTGTTGATAACCTCCTTCTCCAAGTGGTAGAGGAACCAATGAGGAGAGGTGCTATGCTGGATTTGTTCTCACCACCAAGGAGGGACTGGTGGGGAATGCAAAGCTCAAGGGAAGCCTTAGCTGCAGTGACCATGAAATGGCAGAGCTCAAGATCCTTAGGACAGCGAGGAGGGCACACAGAAAGCGCACTGTCCTGGACTTCAGGTGAGCAGACTTTGGCCTCTTCAGGGATCTGCTTGGTAGAGTATCATGTGATAAAGCCCTGGAGGGAAGAGGGGCCTAAGAGAGCTGGTTAGTATTCAAGGATCATCTCCTCCAAGCTCAGGAGCAGTGCATCCCAATAAAGAGGAAGTCAGGCCTATAGAGGGTGGAAGGAAGGACAGGTAGCCTGGGGTGAATGCAGAGAAATTGTCCAAGCAGCCAGGGACTGGATTAGAAAAGTTAAAACCCTGATAGAATTAAATCTGACCAGGAACATCAAGGGCAACAAGAAAAGCCTCTACACGTACATCAATGATAAAAGGAAGACTAGGAAAAATGTGGGCCATCTCTTGAAGGAAGCAGGAGACATGGTTACCCGGGACACGGAGAAGGCTGAGGTAGGTACTCAACAACTTTTTTGCCTCAGTCTTCACCATCAAGGGTTCTAGTCACACTGTCCAAGTTGCAGAAGGCAAAGGCAGAGACTGAGGGAATGAACTGCCCACTGTAGGAGAAGACCAGGTCTGAGACTATCTCAGGGACCTGAAGGTGCATAACTCCGTGGGACATGATGAGATGCATTTGTGGGTCCTGAAGTTGCTAAGCCACTATCCATCAGATTTGAGAAGTTGTGGCAGTTCAGTCATGTTCCCACTGACTGGAAAAGGGGAAACATAACCCCAATTTTTAAAAAGGGGAAAAAAAAAGACCCAGGGAACTACAGGCTGGTGAGTCTCACATCTATCCCCAGCTAAATCACGGAGCAGATACTCACTCCTGGAAACTCTGCTAAGGCACATTGAAACTAAGCAAGTGATTGGTGACAGCAACATGGCTTCACAAAAGGCAAATCATGCCTGACAAATTTGGTTGCCTTCTATGATGGGGTTACAGTGTTGGTGGATAAGGGGAGAGCAACAGATGTCATCTACCTGGATTTGTCCAAAGTATTTGACTGTCCCACATGACATCCTGGTCTCTAAATTGGAGAGACATAGATTGATGGATGGACCACTCAGTGGATAAGGAATTTGCTGGATGGTTGCACTCAAAGAGATGCAGCCAATGGCTCTGTGTCCAAGTGGAGATCAGTGATGAGTGGTGTTCCTCAGGGGTCAGTATTAGGACTGGTGCAATTTAACGCCTTTGTTGGGGACATGGACAGTAGGATTGAGCACATCCTCAGCAGCTTTGCTGTGTGGTGTAGTTGACATGCTGGAGGGAAGGGATGCCATCCAGAGTGACCTGGGCAGGCTTGAGAGGTGGGCCTGTGAGAACCTCATGGAGTTCAACAAGGCCAAGTGCAAGGTCCTGTGTGTGGGTTGGGGCAATCCCATGCACAGATACAGGCTGAGTGGAGAATGGATTGAGAGCAGCCCTGAGGAGAAGGACTTGGGGGTGTTGGTTGATGAGAAACTCACCATGACCCAGCAATGTGCGCTCACAGCCCAGAAAGCCAACTGAATCCTGGGCAGCATCAGAAGAAGCTTGGCTGGTAGGTCAAGGGAGATGATTCTGTCCCTCTGCTCCACTCTCATGAAACTCTGCTCAGAGTAGTGCATCCCGCTCTGAGGTCCTCAACATAAGAAGGACATGGACCTGTTGGAGCAAGTCCAGAGGAGAGCCATGAAGTGATCGGAGGGCTGCAGCACCTCTGCTATGAAGACAGGCTGAGAGAGTTGGGGTTGATCATCCTGGAGAAGAGAAGTCTCTGGGAAGACTTTATAGCAGCCTTCCAGTATCTGAAGGGGGCCTACAGGAAAGATGAGGAGGGACTCTTTATCAGGGAGTATAGCAATAGGACAAGGCATAATGATTTTAAACTGAAAGAGGGTAGATTTAGATTAGATATTAGGAAAAAATTCTTTACTGTGAGGGTGATGAGACACTGGAACCACTGGAACAGGCCCTGAGAAGCTGTGGATGCCTCATCCCTGGAAGTGTTCAAGGCCAGGTTGGATGGGACTTTGAGCAACGTGGTCTAGTGGGAGGTGTCCCTGCCCATGGCAGGGGAGTTAGAACTAGATGATCTTTAAGGTCCCTTCCAACTCTAACCAATCTATGATTCTTTGATTCTATGAATAATGAGGAAAAGTGGAATGAGAAATATCTGTAGTAGAATATTCCAAAGGAATGAATTCTAGGAAAGAGGTAGGAGGAGAGCTTCTGGGAGCTAGGAACCTTAAAAATGGTGTCCAGAATCTATGCAGTAACCTGGCTGGCAAAACAGACAGAAAAAATCACTTCTGTGGACACATTCTACCCACACATTCTTTTAGCTGCCTCTTTTTTGTGGCTTTATCTTAGATTTTTTGTATGAAACTTTTTTGATGGTAGTGTGCTTCTAGTCTAAGTTCCTTGGAAGCTGAACTTTGACAGTCATTGCTTGCATTATGCTCCCTGGAGCTCCCTAGTTACCTCTGCTGTAATATCCAGGTCACAGAAGAGCAAGTTGAAGGGAGCATGTGGAACCACAGATATTCTTGGTTGACCCAAAGCATAATTTCTGTGTGAGTGAAGCACCATCAGCCACAGTTAACCTGAATTAAGAGCTGTCCAAACAGCAGAGCTTGCTTTTTAGTTATGATGCTCACTGTCAACTTTTTGACCCCAAAGGAGCTTGTAATGAAGTGGGATGAATATGGATTACCAGATTCTGAGTGATCAAATCACCTTTTTATGCCCATTGGCATGTTGGTTTCATGTCCCTCCAAGTAAGGAAAGTGCTTAGAGGTAATATTCAAATTCTTGTCTCCTCCAATTTTTCCTAGTCTGGTGGTCTTCTCACTTTTTTAGCCTTTGCTCTTCTGATTATTTTGCTCATCTTTGCTTTTAGGGCGAGAGTTGATAGCTGTGGGCAACAATACAACTAAGGGTATGTAGGACCTTGAGGACTGTGAGACCGGTTACCTTCTTTCCAGAGTCCTTATGCACAGGCACTTCCAAAATATGATTTTTGATCCCACCATCCTAGAACCTAAAGGAAGCAAAGAATATGAGAGTGCAACGTGTGGAGAATCCTATGTCACAGAGAGACCTGGAGTAGCTTGTAGACGTGGAGTAAGAGTAGGCCTTCCACAATAAGAGACTGCTCCAATTCCACCAAGACCATGCCTTCTGCAGATACAAGATCTAGGCAAGGGTATACTGCTTCTGATGCCGATAAGAGAAGCTAGAGAGTGAGGGGTGAGGTAATGGAAGCGGGTATTTCCTTCAGGATGTGTTAAATTCTGAATTCACGGCTCTACAGTTTGCTGTAGGCACTGTCAACAAGGATTAGTCTGAATACCAGGAGAGATGGTGACTCCTCCAAGAGATGACTGGTTTATTTTGCTAGCTGTGCAATTCTGGCCAAATTTGTATTAACAAATCATCTAGTAATGGACAGAACTGATACAACAATTATCCGAGTGTTACCTAAGCCATGTTCACCATGAGCTAAATGAGGGATTATGCACCACAAAAACGCATGAAACACTCATTTGTGTTTAAAAATTGGTTGCTGGAAGAAGAACAGAGAAAGTAAGCTCGCTGGAGTTCTCTGTATGTGACAACCTTGTAATGCAGGATGCTGGTTCCTTTTTGTTTATTCTGAGAGTAATATACTTGCTAGGGTTCTTTTGTGAGTGGTTTGCTTCATTGGTAATGCTGTTTGCTGTTTTAACACTCAATTTTATTTCTGGCAGGACACTGGCAGAAATAACACAGCAGCAGCTGGAATGATGGAAGCTGTAATTAAAAGTGTTTCTGAAATTAACTGCAAGGGCAGGCAGCATCATCTTAGTGAAGAACACATGTATTAAATCAAGAAATATGTAAAGTACCATTTATATTTGCTACCCAAGGCTGTGCAGTAACTTGAAACACAGTAGTAATCCCTGCCCTTCCCAACCCCCTTCTTTTGTAAAACTTTTCAGACCTGGATACACAGCTCTAGATATTGCTGATAAAAAACAGAGGGCCATTTTAATGAGAAGAAATCATAAATCTAGGATTTAGCTCCCAAGGAAACAGATCAGGAGCTAAAGGACGTCCAAGCTGTTTCTAGTTTAGCTAGCTCTAACATAAAATAAAAATTTAAAGCTTTTCTACCTCTGTCCTTGGCCAAATATCTGTCAAAAAAATGCCACTCTGAATAGAGGAGAGAGTGTTTTGTCTCCCATGCAGAACAGTGCAGGTACCAAGCCTGAGGACAGCCATTGTGCCAATAGTGGTGGTAGCCCAGGTCCATTCCTTTGGGTGGAGTTGGTGTTGCAAAATTTTGGCTGTGCTTCTGGGTAGGAGTGTTAGAAAGGCTGTTTGTGCCCTCTCCTTGTCTCTCCATCATCTCAGACATGAATAGTGGTCCCTTTGCCCTTTAGCCTGAAGTAGCCTGTTCCAGTCCAAGAACTCTGTCAAGAGTTTCTGTTTGATGTTATGTCACAGAGATATTAAGAAGTGCCTCAATGTCTAAATCTACTATGAACTGAAGAGGCTGTTTTCTATGCCTACAAAAATCAATCATTAAGCCTTATAATTGCCTAATCTAGAGGAAATGCCTCAGGACGATAGATGGCTAAAGATTTGGTGAACTATGCCAACCATGTTTCTCGACAAAGATAGTTTTGCAGAATGGAAAATCCTCAAGTCAGGCAAAAAGGGCTGATGTAAGGCTTTCTGAACCAGAGACTGGCTGGGTCAGCAGTCACTCTGTGATCCATAGTACATGCTTGGGTCAGGAAAGGGAAGAGGTGGGGATGTTATATGATGTAAATGTGCAGAAGTTCCTATTTGACAGATGGAGAGCTGAGGAATAAGATGTGATGGGGCAAAGAGGGGGAGAGAGAGAGTGAGAGAGAGAGAGAGGAGAGACCCAGAATTCTGGGGACATGCCACATACTTGGTAACATCTTGCCCACCTCATATCACTCAGCTTTTTTGTGTTGTTTTTTCCCCAATTTCTTTTTAGCATGTCATGGAAAGAAAGCAGAGAAATGGGTTCTTGTGAGATTTTTTAAGTGTAAATTATGTATAAATATACTTCTGTTTGAACAGAGAGGCAAGCACTGACTGAGGGCTATGGAGTCCCTGTTCTGTGAAGGAACATGTGCCAGGCTGCTAGGAGAAACAGTAGTGCTTCCTTTCTGGGTCCCGGGAAGCTTCAGAGCCCAGAGACACTATAAACCATGAAAAAAAAAAAAAAGGCAAAAAAATGCACCAGTATTTGGATTGTGCAGTGGAAGAAATATAACAAGGGCTTTAATCTGTCAGAAGGACAAGATCTTTTAACCTGAGTGGGACCATTCCTGCTAATAAGTGTAACGATAGCTCATGTAAGCTGGAGTGGCGAGATTTAGTACTGAATGATGGCATTTTTTTTTCTTTTTAAAATAGATGTAGCTATTTATTTTTAACTGTTTTAAAACACATATATACTACTTGAGTATAGTAATACGTAATGCCACTTAAAATGTAGATGCCAATGAACCAGAGAGTTAAGGGACAAAAATCCTTCAAATAAATTGAGGAAAATAACTCTATTATCACAACTGTTAGAGTGACAATAGTGTCTATAGCATTTCAAATATTTTTGACATTTCTAGGTGGTCTCAAGCCAGATTCTTAGACAACTTTCATAATCAATGACATTAATGGGGGTTATATGGATTGACGGCCTCTGTGGGTTTGTCACTTTCCAGTTTTGCTATGAAAACCTGAGTATGTCTCTAGGTAAACCAACACAGTAGTCAAAATTTTCTTTCAGTATTTCTTCTTCACTCTCTGTTGTTGGTAGGATTCCCAGAAAAGTAAAACAATATAGTAAGCCTGATACCAAGACTGCTGACATTTAGGGAATCTGTCCCCTCCCTCTCCCCTCTGCCGTGACCTGGCTTTTGGATTAAACCTGTAATTTAGGAGAGGAATATAATGTAACTGTGAGTACCTGCTGAGTTGTACTAACTCTTGTTTGGGTTGCTAGCAGGAGAGTTGGCTTTTATAAACAAAGATATTTTTTGTTACTTAGATGTCTTCATTTTCACATACAGCTTCTTTTTCCTTTAGCCCCAGTTATAAAATCTAGGATTTTTATGCTCACTTGCTAGATAATGCTCAATTCCAGTATGAACAAATTTGTTAGGAAAACAATCAGGAAATGTCTTAAACACCAACTTTAGTTTCAGTGCATTATTGCTCATAGTAATGTATGACCTAATTCACACCATTTTTCCCCTTGAGAGACAGACTGAGGCACAAGTGAGTAATGCTGAAGAGCGAATGATGCCTTCAGTATTCTCTGAAACCCCTAACAAAGTCGACTTTGTTCTCTGAAGCTCCAATTCACTCATTTTGCTCCTTCCTGTCCTTCTAGCGAGACATCCTGAAGTCATTGGTATCTTGAGCACCCAAAGGCTCCCTCAAGCTTTCCCAGCCTTTTTCTTTACCCTGACTTCCACTAACTATCCCAACCTGCTAAAACTTGTTGACGTTTCCCAGGCTCCCTCCCACCTCCAGAACTTCCTGGACCCCTCACAGCTACTCGTGCGGAAATACTACACTGCTGAGCAGGAGATTGGCCTGTTCAGGTAGACCATTCCCAGGGTTTAAACAGCAATATACTGGAATGTAAAACTTGGATTCAGTAACCATTCGCAGACTGCAGAAAATGCTAAATTTTTTACAAGTGCCTCCTGGCTTCCATTAACTGGAAAGCATAAGACAAGGGAATTCTGTCAGGAGTTACAACAGCTATTGCCATACCCCAAAACTAAAAAATAGAATTTGTTTTAGTGTTCAATGGAACATATATTTTTCTCTGTGTCAGTAAAGACTCCTTTCTTAAAGGTTTACAGCCAGAATCACTCTGAGGAACAGAAGGCAAAACCCAGCTATTCTTCAAAATACCTTGCTTGGGAAGCAGTCCCTTTTGTGTCAGATCTCTAGTCGCTGACATGACTGCATAAAGCATCTGCATATCTTCTTTAATGTAGAAGTTGTGAAGTCCTCCTGATGTGGAAGAACACTGGTTATCAAATAGCCCTTCAGGCTTGTTTTATATGTGGTCTGCTCTGCTACATGCTGTAGCAAACTGAATGTAAGATTGGGAGATAAGATCTTACATTCAGTTGGCTTACTGTGTTACTTATACACCGTTATGAACACTAATGGATCCTCCATAGAAGACAACCATTTGCATCCTGGAGAGAATGGAAAAAAGGAAGAAACATAAGGATGATCAGAAACTATTAATCAGCTTAAAGTCTTTTAAGCAGCTGTCATCTAAACACCGTTCTTAATAGAGGAATATTTTTGGAGATACAAAATCTCTGTCTTCAAGAGATACACAAGTAATAAAATCAACCATTTTTTATTTATAGTGGGTAAAGTAATTCAAATATTAAACTATTAAAAAAGATTGATAGAGAAGAAGAGGAATAGTAAAGGCTTGATTCAAACTAGCATGGGAACAGGACAAAAGAATTTAAAGTGCGATGATGAAGCATAGGCAAAATAGGTGTTTTAAAACTGCAAAACTTTATGAAACATTACAAAAATTAAACAAATCTAGAGTATTGAGGAAAATAATTTAAGATATGTGAAAACACTCCAGCAACATCTCCTTATTTCTGCTAAATGTCTCCCTAACTTAAAAAGTAGAGCAAATGAACTACAGAAGAAGTAGACCTTACTTGGATATTAATCATAGATGCGTTTACATACTGACAATGGATAAAGCAAACCTTTCAATTTATACAAGGTGAATGGATAAAAAAACTGGAAGAGGCAATATAGTAGAGTGTTCCTTTATGTTGTCAAAAAGCCTTTCTGTGTTGGGTGAAATTAGTCCTTCATTTATTCCTCCACTCATAATACTTTGCTAATTGAGGGGTACGGCAAAATCACGTTTCTATAGCTTGAAAAGATAACTTTGTGTCATTGAGACTTAAGGCTATCGATTTGACTTCATAGAATCATAGAATGGTTAGAGTTGGAAGGGACCTTAGAGATCATCGAGTTCCAACCCCCCTGCCATGGGTAGGGATACCTCCCACTAGACCACATTCCTCAAACCCCCATCCAGCCTGGCCTTGAATGTTTCCAGGGATGGGACAGCCACAGCTTCTCTGGGCAATCTGTTCTAGTGTCTCACCACCCTCAGAGTAAAGAATTTCTTTCTAATATCTAATCTAAATCTACCCTCTTTCAGTTTAAAACCATTACCCTTTGTCCTATCACTACATGCCCTTGTAAAAAGTGCCTCCCCATCTTTCCTGTAGGCCCCCTTCAGATACTGGAAGGCTGCTATAAAGTCTTGCCAGAGACTTCTCCAGGATGATCAACCCCAAGTCTCTCAGCCTGTCTTCATAGCAGAGGTGCTGCAACCCTCTGATCATCTTCGTGGCCTCCTCTGGACTTGCTCCAACAGGTCCATGTCCTTCTTATGTTAAGGGCCCCAGAGCGGGATGCACTACTCTAAGCAGTGTTCCATGAGAGTGGAGTAGAGGGGCAGAATTACCTCCCTCGACCCACCAGCCAAGCTTCTTCTGATTCTGCCCAGGATTCAGTTGGCTTTCTGGGCTGTGAGCACACATTCCTGGGTCATGGTGAGTTTCTCATCGACCAACACCCCCAAGTCCTTCTCCTCAGGGCTGCTCTCAATCCATTCTCCACCTAGCCTGTATCTGTGCATGGGATTGCCCAGGTGCAGGACCTTGCATTCCATTTACCTTGTATACGAGCATTTACATGGTCAAGTCATGCGTCCCTTGTAATATCACACAAAAAATTTAGGTCAAATGTTCAGATGTCAAGAGATAAAGCTGATCAAATGTAATTCCTCTATAACAACATGCTTAGAAGCAAGAATACTGCTAACACTGGCATAAAATCCTAGCATACATAGTTCCCAAACTTCATATCATGCTATTCCTACATTGTCATTTTTGACTATGATGAACTGACAATAGTGTTGCACACATCAAAAGTACTTTGAAATGAACATCAAAATGCAAAATTTCACGTCTGAGCTGCTGGTGTTATTTTAAATAATTTATTGAGATTTTTTATTTTAACATGGAAAGGATAGACTTTCTACTAAAATTTATTCGTGGTCTGCTAGCTGCTCCAAAATGAATATGATAGTTTTGCCACACAAGATCAGCTTTGCACACCAGCCAGAATAATCAAGCAAAGATATTTAATGTCCTCCATTACCTCTTGAAATGCAGTATGTATAAAATTTTTCAAGTGTATATGGACACAGTCTTTTAGGATTATCTGGGCTTTGAAGAACCAACAGATGAATGCAAAGGGTGAATTTTTCACCATGATGGGTCCAAAGACTATATGCTTACATTTTAAAAATGGCAAGGAAAGGAAGGACAGAGAGAAGTAATGCTATAGGGGAGGCAACGTGTACTGTGAAAGTTTAAGATTGTCACTTGTAGTGAGTCGTGACTGAAGTTCAGGGTGAAGACAAATGGAGCTAACAAATAAACATCATCCCAGTGGACATTTCCATTCAAAAAGCAGGAAAAGAATCAACAGGCTGTTCAAGTTACTTGAATTAATGTTTTGCCTATAATTCATGAAAATACATTGGTTTTGTGTTCTTAGTCCATGTAAATTTTTCTTGCTTCTGAGACAGACTCATCTATGATTCTAATCCAGAGAAACTGAGTCATTTTGTCTGTCTTTAATATCATTGAATATCCCTATTTCCCAGAATCTTGACTGATATTGTGGTAGCAGTGAGATTCTTGGAAGTCTTTGTTGGCAAGAAATAATATACAATCTAAATACCAATTTTTTCTGCATATGAAAAGGGCAATCAATTGCACTGTGCTAAGAGACATCACAACCCTAAGTCAAGGCAACACGTCTATTTTGCCTGGGATGGTGTGCGTTTGTTTTAGGCAATGGCCTGTCCTCAGTCCAATCTTCTAGGTACTTGTTCTAAATCTTATTAAAATAACTGGAAATTGATGTGGGTTTTTTTGACCTTTTCTTCACTGCAGCCACATCAAAATACGTCTGCTTGAGAAATGAGTTCAAGTGTAATAAAAAGCTGGAGACCTATATTGTACATAGCCATGCCCAGTTAGTTCTTTCCATGTCAGTGCCTCTACAATCTATAGCAGAAAAGAGTGTTGAAAAGTGCTCTTATTCTTAACTGTTTTTCTTCCACACTTTACATCAGGGAAACTGACTGCAGTTTCAATATTTTGTGCTTCCTCTTCTTTACCTGTTGCAAGAAACTTTCTGAGTTGTAGATTTAATAACCAAACCAAACAGCAAAATGGCACTTCAGTGGCATGACATTACCCTGGAATGGTGGTGGCAGAACTGAGATCCACCCTAAAACCTCAGTTGTGTGTATATTAGCATGTGTGTATGCCAGCCTTGCTAACTCAGTACTCTGCCCTTGTTTTTAAACACCCTCAGTGCTTCATTTACAACCACATCATGTGGCTTGTATGCAGGAGAGTACTTAGATGTGAATTCAAGTTTCATTTCCTGGGAATGCAAAGGAAATACAGGTGCAATACTACGTAGAAGAATAGTATCACGGATTATCCTTTTGCCTTTGAGTGCCTTTATATCAATGTATCCTCATTAGTATAAGGTGAACCTCAGTGGCTGTGAGGGGACAGTCTTGGTTTTTTTTTGTAGAAAATGTGACTTAAATGTTTCCCTCTCCTGCCTCCCATACCTACTGTTATACACTGAGCTGCTGATGCAAGCCATGGGAAGCAGCGTCAGGCTTTTCAGATGGGGAAGTGCAGGAACCAACTTGATATAGGATTTTCAGGTACTCTTGTGTAATGGTTGGTATGACTTTATTTGCTTTTAATTTGTATTTTGTTCACAGAAAGAATATATTCAGCAGTCATGCTCATCATTCCATCTTGAAAATGTCAACCCAGGAGGTGACAGATATAACACAATTACTTATTGGTCTGTCAACTTCACATGATTGTGTAGTTACTTGCAAGTTTGAATGGGGAATAGAATAAAGAATGTCCTGAATAGAAGTACTCTGGGCAACTGTTGAATATATCTAGGCTTCGTATTGATGCACAGTGTATATCTAAAAAACATAAAATAGTGGAACTATAACTAATGACCCTGTAGTAGTCCTTATTCATACTGACATCAATTTCAACAGGGATTTTTTTGGATGAAGGTTTTAGCACTTAACAAAAAATGTCTCAATGCTGTACTGTTGCTATTGCTGTATGGTTTATTTTTTTCATGTGTTTTTTTTAATTTCTCTAAAAATACCCTAATATTTCTTATATTCTGGTTGATCTCTTGTATTCTACAGAGAAATCCTATTCTGCAAGAAAAATGACACTAATGTAATTATTTTTGAAATGTTAGAAGGGGCCCTGATTTGTCATGTCATACATCATTGTGTTTGCTTGTATACAGATCCACGGGAACTAGTACAATTTCTGTTCTCAGCCTTTCAATAAACGAGGAGAATGGGTATGGGAACCATTGTGCTAAATCAGACCAGTTCTCCACTGAATCCATGTCACTGTACGATCTCTAACCAACGTCAACTGGTTCAGAGTAGGACACGTAAAACGTACGGAAGATTGGTAATTAAGTCTGTCCTCATCTTCTTGACTGTTAAGACTTTAATAGTTCATGCCTTAACACCTTACCACACCTTAAACATCATTGTAAACATTAGTAGTCTCTGCTTTACATCTGACAGCTTTATTTCAAGCACTTACTCTCTGTAAAGCACTACTTTCTTACTTTAGCTTTTCCGAAATGGTAGCCATTAAAAATAAAATGAGAATTGTAGCGGTGAAGAAATCAAGATAGTATTCAGTTTATTGTTCTTTGCCTAGACTTCGGAAATCATTAGTTACCAAGTACAGGTGCTCTCAGGAGCAGTAAAACGCTCTAGACTATGCTGTCAGACCAGCAAACAATAAAATGCTGTACTGAGTTTCTGATTAGACCAGTTTTTCACTAATTATGGTTAAGTGCCATCTAGCTAAAGTACTTTAGGTGACTCATACAGACTTAGCTACGTGATTGTTTTTGTTAAGGTTTCAGTAAGTTGGTATGGGATACAAAACTTCTGAGAACACACACAAGATTTTGAGTGGAACTTCCAGAATTAGTTAGTGCCTATCCAAACGGTAACTGAACAGCTCTGACATCTCTGTGTATGGTACGCCTTGTTATGTGTATATCACTGCAGTAGAAAATAGCTTGTCCAGCAGAACTGCAATTGACATTTCCGTCCACCCTGAATTAGCATGTTAGCTCTTGCTAGATGAGAAGGTAATTCATATAACTCCAAGGAATTAAGTTGAAAATCAAATGAAGATTGTTTATTTTTTCGGATACAAGGGTCCATGTAATATCTCCAAAGAGAAAGATACAGATAATACAGATGCTTATTTTGCCATCTACTGGTTCTCTTTTTACTCATGAACAACAAAAAAATAGTTATTTTTCTTCTGTATATTTTCTACGTAATAATTTTCAGAAGTTGTAAGTAGAAAACAGTTGTCACTTTTACTTTATCTATAATATATACTTAACCTGGGCTATAAGATTCTGCAGCATTTTCTTTTTAGTCTCTCCATTATTGATAACTATAATGATTCCCTGCTAGTCAATTAAATATCAATTTCACTCTTTCTTATGTACACGTTGCCAGTTCTTCCTAGATATCTTTATAAGGTTATGACTTTGGAAAGTTTGTCATGCCATTTCGTTAACAGAAAAGGCATCAGCAATGCCATAACATCAAATAACGTAGTAGGAAACCCGCTGTCTGACCTGGCTGAAATGATAATTTATGCAGTGTTCTGACTGTACCAATAGGCCTAAATAGAAAGAGAAAGAAGGGGAGAGGGAGGGAAAGAGAAAAACCAAAGCCTATTCTCAGCATCAAATGCTAATTGCAGCTGAAGACAAGCACCTGAATTTCTGCCACAAAGGGAGAATAGTGTTGCCAGGAGCATTGCAATGGCCATTTGGCATTTCAGCTGTCGTCCCTATAGCATATAATCACAGGGTGTATTTAAGTTCTCCAGCAATTGCAAGTCTACTAAAAATGTAGTATTCTGACATCCATCAAGATGAAGGAATGACAGGTAAAAAATACATATGAATATAAATTGCGTTGTTCCTGAGGGTGCTTTTTGTGTAAAGAGTGATTGAGCTTGCATTTGAGCAAGGTTTTTTTCATTCTTCTTCTTTGCAATCCTCAAAGTCACTTGGTAACAATAACACAGTGTAATTGTTTTATGAAGCTATTATGAGTATTTAGCTTCATAATGACTACCTGTGCTCTATGCAGGGAGAAATTTTCCACTGCTGTAGTATGAGAGTCTCTGTGCCTTTGAAAAGTACATGCCATTTCCCTCAATGTATCAAACAGTTTTAGGGATGGCTGTGAGGGATTTGGAAACCACAGATGTCTATCTTTCTTGCTCCTTTGGAAGCTATCTGTGCTAACAGCAATAACTTCAGTTTCCTTCATGCGATGACGTTCCAGAAGAAATATCTTTTATGCAATAGCTTCCAGGTCGTAGAAAATAAAAGTCACCGAGTGATCTATGTGGCAAAACCTAAAGAAACGGAACGAAATACCAGCTTGGTCGTGACATAGGGTGCAAACCCTGTATCACAGGCGAGTAGCACTTAGCCCTTGCTTACGTCTGTCATTGGAGGCTTCTGTTTGAAAGCTTGTCTTCAAGAGCTAAGATAATAAGGTCTCTGCCCAACACAGCATTGATATATAGGCTTAACATTAAGTATATTGGTAATTCTACTCAGTGAACTATAGTCTTCATGTCATACAAGAACTTTCCAGTTAAAAATCTTAAGTAGGCAGTGCTATACAGGCAGAATGTTGAAGAATTGAATAAAAACCATAGTTTTAAGCCACTAAGTCAGCAACATCTTTTCCACTGTAGAGTGAAACATGGATTTTCTTTCTTTTCTGGAAATCCCTTCCTTGAAACACATGTTCTTCAGCTCCATCTCAGTAGTGGCAAAGGGACAAGTTTGAAGGTCATACCTGAAGAAGATCCTTTATTTCAACACATGCAAAGGTATTGAACAAAACAAAGCTGGGCTGCGAGTCAGTCTCCACTTTGGAGCATTGTGGACGCAGCTAAACAGGTTTATTGGCAGCAGGCTAAACTCATTTAGGTATTCGTTCTCTCAGACTGAATATACCTTGCTTACCTGGATATAATAGCTTGATTTTTTTCTGCATGGCACTTTATTGGACCTTGGAGGTGTAGTGTACACAGCAAAATCTCAATACCTTATTCATTTTGTTGGGAGTTGTGTCTACATAATGACACAAAAATGAAACTTCTGCATCTGGATTGTTCACCCAATCAAAAAAGCACAAAAAGTCTCCACCCTGCCTGCAAACCTCTTCAACATTACACAGATTTACCCAAGTTTACAAGTAAATGTACAGCTAAAATAATGTCTCTGTAGTAAACTACTGCTGCGAGTATTGTAAGAATACCTGCATCAAGCCATGCCACAATGGTGACTCAGGACCATCTACTGTAACGTTTTTCTTGAATAGCAAGAGGATCATGAGAGTGCCCAGACTCCACTATAGCCTTCATGATTTCTCTGTTGACAGGAGCACTTGGAGGCTCAATAAATTTTAGGATTAAGTACAGTGTGAATGTTAAAAGGCACATCTTGTGTTCTGATGTGTATAGAAAGTAGATCTTGAGAGCAGTCACAGCTATCACAGACCCAGACTGAGGCCAGTCTCTGGGCTTGATGGGGTAGGAGATGTGTTCATTCAATGTAATAGCTAGAAAGCCTCTACAAGCAAGGCTGGGATGGACACATAAAAGGAATTTAAAGCTACTTCTCTGATAAAAAAATTAAGAAAGAAAGATATTAAGTGCAGGGCAAGAGGCCACATACAATCCCATAGCTGAATATTCCTGAGGGGAAAAAGAGAAAGGAAAACAGGCCCACATGAAGAGGTGCCCTTAAATTAGTCTTGAAGCAAAAATCTGTGGTGACCACTGATCTGAGATCATTTATTCCCCATCTCTAGCTGTTAAGTTTACAGATCTCAGCTGGGCCCGTTTGGTATTTATCCTTTCTCTAGGGAGAGAAGGGAAAAAACAGTGTACAGACTTCCCAGTCTTTGAAAGCCCAAAATAATAGCTGTTACCCTTCACATTGGCTGACCTTTGCAAGTGAGGACATGCCTCCAACTGTCTCAGCTATTTTCTCAGTAGAGATGTTAGTGTGCTGCACATACTCCACGTTACCGAAGGAAACTTTAGGCACATCTTAGTAATCAGGACTCCAGTGAAAGCAGCTTTCATTTTCATGAGAATATTCCTTCCAAACTGCACCTGGCAAATTAAGAATTGTTGTGAGTTCACTGTGTTTAGTTTCTGTGACACTGCTAAACCTAACAAATGGTATTACTTCATCAACTAAACATTGTAGTAGTGCATCAAAAGATGATGCCCTGAGATAGTTCTTCAGATAGCTCTGCAGGCACTATAAAATGATTACTTCAAAATATGGGAGCACAAGAAAGACTGTTCTTCATAGCCTGTGCTATAGACTTTATGACCAAGATTTTAGCTGCATCTGGTCTAGCCATTTTCTTTGAACTTCAGAACTGTGACAATGACATTCATTGGCTTAAAAACTAAGACTGATTTTTATCATGATACTGTAGCCGCCTAAGAACACTTTTCTCCTTGATAGTGCATCAGCCACTATAGTAAGGGCTGGGATCGAGTTTAATAAGACTGTCTCATAAAAAAAAAAAAAAAAAGCATGATAAAAATGAGATCTGCTTCAGAAGAAAAATACTTCTTACTCCAAAATGCTCTACTAGCTGGGCCATAAGGAGATCTCAAGCGAAAAGGAGGGCAAATGAAAGTAACGTTCTTTGTTTTCTCCTCTGCGCATGATACCAAAGACCTTAGTATTTAGGTAGCGACTTTATGAGAAAGCAAAGCTCAGAGAACATGTGAAGCACCTAAACTTGTGGATGGATTTCAAAGAGTGGAGAGTAGTGGAAAAGAGGTTCCCAGTATTGTCTTAGTGGTAGGTATTTTTTAGGTCCCAATTCACAGGAACTAACAGAGGCTTGGAAGCTCCATTTACACTTGCACATGATATGGCTGGACTCTAGATAAAAGTGCTGGGAGCAGAATGAATGAAGTGGAGCCACTTGAGTTTGGGGTGTTGGGTGTTGGTCTTTTACAGTTACTGGTCAGAAGAATAAGTTCTAGTTTGCCGCTGACACATGGCCACCTCATACACATTTCCAAGTCCTGACAGCAGCTGGTGTGAAGTTCAAAATTACTTTTGTTCAAGACTTTCTCTATTGCAGTTGAGATTTTAGAGGTCAGAATTAGGGGGTGCTGAATTCTTTCTGCTCCAACCAAGCACAGCAGAAGTTGAAAGCACATGGATTGGACCTTTTGAAAATACCAGTTGAACATCTTGTGGGAAAACTGTTTGTGCTTACATGATCATGCTGCTCTGTGTATTACACGTTTTGGGAACATAACATTAATGTTGTGCAGGAAATACTGTAACAAGCCAGAAAACTAAACAAATGGCAGTCATTTCCCACTCTCGACTATTTAATCAACTTTCTGCTATTACACAGAATCACAGACTGTTACAGATGGTTTGACTAAAACCAAAGAGAAGTGAGTCTGAGCACCCCTCCTACAGGCAAATCTGCAATGCAGCATAACGGGTAAGGAAATCTCTGCTCGCTCTATCAGAGGGTTCTTCTCAGTCATACCAAATGGGGAGGGCAGGAGGCAAGGTTTGCTTTCTTATAGAGGGACACAGAAAATTCCTGTGGGTATCAGCTACAGTCCAACGTCAGAGTGATCCTAGGCAATCAACTGCAGAGCAAACCATTCAGCCATCTAACAAACTTGCACAAAGCCTTCTTCCCAGGGAAGCATAATCCTATTACGAAAGAAGTCCCTTGTAAGCTTTAAAGGTTAAATGACATCAAGGCCCTCCCAAAATAAAAACAAAGCAGATCAGGGAAATTGTTTCTGATTGTTAGAATATCAGAACAGCGTTGCCAGTTCAAACACTCTAAAGGACATTTGTCTGAGAAACCATATGATGCAATTCATTGGACAATGACCTGCACACACAACAAGCTGCTCTCTAGCTGCTAATACTGGGGTCATCACGAGGGGAAGAAAAAAATTGCTATGAAAAGAATGACCGTAGGATTGCAGGCAGAAAATTCAGCAAATGAACTAAGGTCTTGTGGAACTGTGATTCACAAAAAGATGTTTTCTTTTCTGGGTTTCAGACTAGGAGAGGTGTATGGGTTCCTAAGACCTGTTAGAGTTTCACGTACATATGATGCCTCTGCGCTGAGAATACTTCACAGTTTACTGAGCATGAAGAGTACGGTATTCCTAACCAGTCATGGTTTTGTGTGTCTGAAGCAGGGCAAAATTGGATGTCTCTGTTTAGAATGAAACAAAAAATGCTGCAGTGTGACTGGCTGTTCAAAATGAAAGAGGAAACACAGAAATGCTTACTTGAGAAAGGGTGGACATGAGAAACATGCAAACACTGTGTGAATCAGGTGAAAGGGAATGTATTCTGAAAGAAAAGGCTGGCTGCAATGTGAAGACTTGTCCTTTCATAGCACTCAGCCCTGGGCTGTGATAAACCCAGTGTTATTTGCCAGTGTTGTTTCTGCCTCTCTAATGTATAAATTAAATTTACATGCAACTGAGTTCTTCAGGGTGTGGCATAAGCCTTGAGACTGTTAATTTTGAATGCGTGGATCTGGAACACTTGAACTGTCAATAACATATCTAATTATTACCTTGCTTACTTAACTAGCACTTACATCCTCCAGAAGAAAAACAGCGCAATATAAATTGGTCACCAGGCATTTGAGTTTCTGCTGGTAGTATGGCAGACTGACCCACCTGCAATAGCTTACAGGAGTTTAACTGTTATTTTATTTGTTTTGTATTTGTGGTTCTTCCTACCTTTGGTTGCCCCAGGATTTCAGCTGCCATTATCCCATTCTTGACTTTTCAAACAAGCACTGTTAGTTCTTTTCCAATCCTGCCATTTGTGTTTGGAAAGAGATTCCCAAGGTAAGAATGCCTCTATCTCCAGCCAAACCCATCTAATTTTTTTTCCCTATGACACTCACAAAAGCTTCTGCAATTGTTATGTTACTGATATGCAAACCATTGCTTAGGATGGTAAGACGGTGTCTTTTTTTGCCTGTTCTGCTTCATCTGGCTCTTTCCATCCATTGATTCCTCCAGACTGCAAGACATTTTCAGCCAGGATCATAATTTTCTTTTGTGTTTGTAAACAGTGTAGAGCTGGGAGTCCAGCAGGGCTCTTGAGAGCCCTGATAAACAGCAACAGCACCAAACAACAACAAAATAATGCACGTAGTAGAAATCTTTTGTGGATGACTGTGTTTAATGGGGAAGACAATAAATATTTTTCTTAACATTTTTTGCATGTTTTTTTTCATTTCGTGAATGGCATTTACCCATGTGAGTAAATTAAAAGAGCTGCACTGGAAGGATTTATACCCAACTTGATGTCACAGACATGAAGTTTAGGAGTTGAATTATTTTGAGGGAAATAGCTAAGTGGAAATTGTATTTTTTTGTAGTGAATTAAATGATAGCTGGAATCCATGCAGGTAGTCTTTAATGAATGGGAAAGGAAGTCAAGACACAAGGGGGTAATATATACAATCAGTGAACACAGGAAGGAAGAAATGTCTAAAGTAAGCAAATGGTTGACAGAAAGAAACTGTATTAGGTAGTGAAACAGACAGATCTAGGGAGAACAAAAAAAAGAAAGAGGAGTTTTAAGGGAAGAACAATCAGAAAGTAGAGACAGGTATTGGGCAGTTAAAAGCATCAATATTTGAAAATGTTTTAAGATGCTTGTCTTTCAAAAGAAAACATGGGAAATAAATAAATTGAACATGGAGTACTTTAGCAATCAATTAAAAAGCAGCATAACTAAAGTAGTACTAACAGACTTTAAAAAAACAAAACAAAACAAAACAAAACCAAAACTGTCAAAGGAGTTTGCAAAGAAAAAAGTGGAAAATGAAAAATTTAAACCATTATTACTGTAGCTTGCTATTAAAAACAAAAGAAGCAAACTGATTGTATTCTGGAAAACCGTCTTCAGCAGCTAAATTCAAAAGATATAAATGTGAGAGCTGAAGCACACTAAACAAGTATGAACTGTGTTACACACTGGACTATTTTTCAAGCTATAAAACTATCCAATTTTGTGGCACACATATGTTAAGATGCAGTTACTCAAACCCCTACTTTGGAAACATTTATTCGAGATGTGATCGAGCATTTCTGTGGGGGATTTTAACTTAGTATATAAGAGGATGGTAACAACAGAGTTGATATTCTGCATCAGGCCCATGATCCATGTAACCCAGATCTTTCTGACTGGCCATCAAAGACACTTCAGGAATATTAGAACTAAAGCAAGACTTTCTGTATATGGATACAACATTCATTTATTCACTAACATAATGATACTTTTTTATTCTCCATTTCTTTGGTAACTTTGTTTTTATCTTGCGTGTTTGTCTTTTTTTTTTTTTTTAATTTTATTTTGTGCCTCAGCCAATCATTGAAGAGATATTTTTCAGAGAATTTAAAGTGGTGGTTCTTTCCTGACTAGTAATAGATAATTCCAGGGCCAGCTGTTTTTTCCTGGATACCCTTAGGAAGAATTGGGCAATGAACAGTCCCACAGAAGTGCCTATTATTTCCCCCACTGGCTTTGTGAAGATTCTCACAGAATACTCCTAGCTGGTTTTTTTGACAAAACCCTGCTAAAAGTGAGTTTGTGATAAAGGCTGCCAAAAAGTAGGAATAAATCCAGCAGGCCTATTGCGAGGAAAGTGCACTGTATGTGGCACAATGCTGACAGTATGACAAGAAACCCTGCGGCCTACCATGCAGTCCCTATTTTCGCTTTCTTGATGAAAGAGCTGGGGAGGACATGTTTCAAAGAGCTTTGCTCCCTTACACTGAATTTTGCAGCTGAAAAGGTCAACGGAACCTTTAGCACAGGCAATCACAGACAACAAAATGTGTTTACAAGTACAAAGAAAATAAGGATATAAGCCGAGAGTAATGTCTACATTTGCACAGGGACAAATTCTGGTCTCAGTTATAGCTGAGACACAACCTTGTTGACCCAATTAACACTACCCAAGGACCAAATTGGCCTGAGGCTGAGTTGAGCCCTTCTTTTTTGAATAACATGACGATTTGGAGAGGCACCTGTAAGGTAGTCTTAAAGCAGAGATTAATAATCTAGTTGTGTTACATTTTGGACTAATGAAACTGTAACATCTGAGTGTGATGAATTATTGAAGAAGACAGAAGATCCTGGGTGAAGTAATACAGGAGAGATTATAAAGACAAACTTTTTACAATTAGTAAATATCACTGAGGTGACACATGGCAGCTTATGATTAGTTTACTGCAAGGGAAATTGGAACAGCTACAGTCAGTAAAAGAGAAAAGCAGTGAGTTGAAAAAGAAGCATGCTGGTTATAAATTTGAAGCATGAAGCAACAAATACAGAAGGCTATAAGATTGAGCATAAACAATTATAATGCAATCAGAAATGGATGATATTTAAAAAATAAGTACCCAGCTAAAACAAACCTCTGCTCATTACATAAGGAATAAAGCTAAATTAAAAGAGATAGCAGAGCTTAGGATGTGATTTACTGACAGGAAGAGGTATACAGAGCTAGGCTTATAAAAAGACTTATTTAAGTGAGAACTGCCAAAAGAATATAGGGACAGACAGTAAAAACACTCATTTCCCAAGGGGAGAAGAAGAAATACTGGGAAAAAAAAAAAAAAAAAAAGAACTTGCCAACAAAGACGATCAGGAAATTAGAATGTCTGAAGCCTGTGAAAATGTCAGGACAGACAGATCCATTCCAGATCTCCCAAGGAAGCGGCAGGAGAGATAGGGAAAGTTTTAGCAGATACGTAATAAGCAAAGCCATTCTGAATGAGACAGGGAATGAAGCACTGGCTTTGCTTAATATTTTAGAAGATATACAGGGAAGATTAAGAAGACAACTGACCTCTGAAATTAAATCAGCACACTGTACATCTGGGAGGCAGCCCTGACCAAGATAAATAGCGCAGTGGGTGTTCGTGCATCCCTTGGTTATAACAGGAAGTTGTTGTTGGATATTGGCAAATACTCAGTTTATGCCTCAGTTTCTCCATCTGGAAGGGTATTGATATTTATTACAAAGAATTATAATTGTAGCTAATAAATTATTTACACTTTTTCTTTTTTTTTTTTTTTTTTTTTTTTTTTACTTAGGAAGAATGGAAATCTTCACTTAATGAGAACTTGTTTGTCATGATTTCACACACCTTGGAGAATCCCAGCCTAACTTTCTGTAGTTTCCACTTTGTGGTCTACTTAAAGTATTGTTGACAGAACTTCAGTAGCTACACTGGACATCTTCTTCATATGAAATCAGCAAGGTTCAAATGGTCTGGATTTTAGCTCTCTTTGGTGTTATGGTTTTATCCAATCCAAGTTATTTTCTGGTGATTTAATACAGAGGAAAGACGCCTCACTTTCTCTCACTTTCTTGTCTCTAGATGGTTGTTTCCTTATGCTGTAGCATTCAGCCAAACAGGAGATGCAAAACACTGACTTCTTTTTCTAAAATTCAGTCAGGTCTGCTTTTGGAGTCAAGCAGTGAAGATATAATAGATTTGGTTTTCTCTGTCTTGATTTCTATTCTCAAGATCACAGAAGATTATAATAAGGTGATTTATTGAAAATTTCTTTTGTTGTTTTAAGGATCAGTGGTGTCACAGTGAACACTTAGAATTCATATTGGAGTTGAGGGTTTCTGGAGATACGTTATAATTTCTGCTAAAAAATTAAGGCTTTACTTCCATTTATAAAAACAAAAGGTGCATCGTGAAAATGTCTATCGCTATTGCAGTGGCTTCACGTTAATTATTTTCACAAGAACAAGTTTCAAAATTCCACAGCAATAAAAAAATGTAGTAAACAAACTGAAGTGCTTCCACAAGACAAGAAAGAGTACTGTATATGAGCATGAATAATTCAGAATACAGTAATATTTTGTGATGCAAAAGTTGCTAAAAAGTGAAATGGGAATTTTGGGGAGAGCTCGGGTGTGTGTTTCGTTAGCTTTAGTGGGTTTGGGATAGACCAAGACAAAAATCTCATTGTGAAAGTAACTGCATCCTAATGAAAAAATAGCAGAATTAATAGAAATAAAAAAGATTTTGAATGACAGTAATTCTGTCTCAGAAATTAGGTCTTTTAAAGACTGTTGAGAGTTGTCTGCTTCTGTCTGGGGGGAAAATTTGGTCAGATTTCAGCTTCAGAGACATTCTTCTCATCGTGAAATCCATATTTAGGCACAGATTCCCAAGATAATGATTTGCTTGAGAGAAAAAATTATCTATTTCCAGTTGAAGTGCTTTGAAAGATTCCCATTGGCTCTAAACAGGAGTTGGAGCAGGCTATGTGTAAGAAGGTAGCCCCTAATCTCTCTAGCAGACTAAATCATCTTTTCTGCTTTTTAAACGGAGTTTTCTAGCACAGCCAGATCAACCAGTTTCAGTTGCTAAACATGTTATCAACCCAAGGGAGTTCTAAGCTAGATGTGCTAGAACAAGGCAACTGGGTTTAAATAGCTAACACTGAGCAAAATATAGTAAAACGGAGACAAAACTGTACAAATAAAATAGGATCAACCCAAAATAAAATTAGCCTCGAATCCTATCTCACTGTTGTTCAAAGTAGCACTTTGGCAGATGCTAATGGAAGTCGATTTCTGTCGGTATATGTGGGCAATTTTAATACAGGCAAACAGGGAGACGCATTTCAGTCTTGCGGTGTGACAAACTATTTGCTTTTTGTCCCTGCCCCTCAGTTCTTGTGTATAATGCTATCCTTTCCCCACTTACACTGTTAATACTGTTTTTCTGGAGTAGAAAACTTATTGGCCTTCAAAATAACGGCGAGTATTTCCAGACATTTGGAAAGTTATATGTCAAACACATTTTGTAGTTGAAATGGCCTCAGTACATTTATTTCTTGCGCAACAATACTGTAAAGATCTTGATGCAAACAGCAACACAAAGTTATGGGGAAGCAAACCAAATGGTCATGGATCCTTGGCTGGTACCCTTTGGCTGAGTGTCCTACTGTTTGCAGGATCCAACCTCTGCAGTGGCTATCCAGGGCTGTAATTTTGGGTTTGGAGATTCACCACATTAATTAATGTCTCTCAAGCTTCTGTTTCATACTGTGCTGTTCCTAGGAATGATTGAGGTGGAGGAGTAAGATGATCATTCACTGAATTTCTACGCATTTGCGGAATGAATTCGCGGACATTTCTGTTGAAATAAGTGAAGAAGAGTTGGAAGGTTTCCTGAAAAAGGGGATGTGTCATTTCTTCATTATAAATTTTACAAATTGGTATATATTCATACATCAAGAAGCAGTCAATTTTAGGGGTAGTTACAATGTAATATTACAGTTACGGTAATATTTACATTGGCATAAAGTTTAGCTATCTTGTTTTCTACCTCTGAAAGATGAGAGCAGTAAGTCCTTAACAGCTGATGTGTAATAAGATACCGTGCTGCAGCTATGTTATGTATTATTAATTCAGTTTTGATAATGCTGTAGGCTGTAGATAGTGCTGTATATATTGCTGTAGGATATCGGGGGAATGATGGAAAGAGGGACAGAAGATCAAGTGAAAACTGATTGAAAGCAGTTTCAAAACAAGTAAAAGAGGTAGTTCTTTGTGCAATAGGCGGCTGATTAGTGCCAGTCCCTGCCAAAGGATGCTGTGGATAGTAAAAATCTACATAGAGTCAGGAGAAAAATGGAAAATTTAATGGAGTAGAAATTCATTGAAGATTACTAAGTGTATAGAAACCATTTCTAACTCACGAAGAGCTGAAAATACCTGAAGGCGGGAAGGTTTTAGGGAGGGACAATATATATATATTTGCCCTGTTCTTACTTGGGTATCTGCCTGTGATCCCTGCTGGAGATCGAGCTCTGGGCTTGATAGACTTTTGCTGTCATCCAGGATGGCTTTCTAATGTTCTTATGTTTTAGGAATCAAAGTTTAATATTTACTGAATACGGTAAATAATTTTCATTTACCATACATTATATAGAAATTATAAATATAGAAAATATTCCTTACCTGAAAAAAAAAATATATACCACATATATGTGTAGTCCCTCATTTTCTTCTGATCTAGTATACCATGAAAGAATAGAGATCTCATTGTATCACTGTCTGTCTCCCTATGAACCATAATTTAATTAGCAGGAAAGCTTAAACTGATGGGGCTTGCAAGTAAGATTTTCGTATGGGAATTTGAATGCTTTGCTTTGTAGTGGCTTCATTTGCCCATAATGGGTAATCAGAGTTCTCTGAACACCAGGTATCTTCACTGGGGCATTTAAAATAGAAGCATTAGAGAATTTTGGTGACATGACATATGCTTTTTCTAAAATAAAATATTTCTGCAGCCCGAAATGAAATACATATGGGCAAACCCCAAGTGCCTTACAGTGAAAATCAATGCAGGCAGAAGGGTCCACCCATACAGATTGAATTGTGGGGTTGGATTCCAAATGTGTAACCCCCCAAGCACCATGTATAGCAGCACACTGAAGGTTTTCCAAACACGAAACATGTGGTCAGTCATATATCATTTTGGATGCCTTTCTGATAGCATCCCATGACCCCCTTGGCAATTTTTCTGCCTTGATATGATAAACAGTGCCATGCGTTGTGGGGTGAGAAATCTTTGATTTATGAGCATTTCAAAGGAGCAATGTGTACTTGTTCATTTGGTATATGCAAGAACAAATTCTAGAAAAGCTTGTGTGTCTTGCTTTGGTTTGTTTTGCTGAAACATTACAAAATTGAGTTTTAATATTTAAAACGTACAAGAAAAAAATGCAGAATTTTATTCTTTTCAGAAACCTGGTCCAAACTCCTTGAAATCACTGGGAACCTTGATTTGATTTTGGTGGGTCTTGGATCAGCATTTAGTCATCACAAAATAAAGATCGATTCTTTTACAATCAGGCCATATTAGCACAAAACTTTAACTCTGTACTTTAGTATCATGTTTATCTCTTTAATAGATTTTTTTAATGCTGATTATTCATTCTGTATGCTTAAATTGTTTCATTTTATTCTCTTTTCAATTATTCATCTCTCCTGTCTACTAGGTTTCTGCTGCTTCATGACCCTAATTCCTCTATTTGTGATTTATTCTCTTCTTACAAATAGTTATTCTATTTTGTCTGTGTAATACCCTGCTTATGTGTAGAAACATTTGTAGAAGACTGAAGTTATTTCACTGTAGTATTTATGCATGAGGAATTATGTGGCAGTAAAGTAAATGGTGAGTGGAAGGAGGTCATGTCTTTACTCTTTCCTTCTTTAAAGCAGGATCCAGTGGTTGTGATTAGCCACAACTTTTAGTTCAGCATCTGCATTTAATCAGAAGTTATTTCCCCATTTCCTAGACTGCTTAGTGTAACACTTCACCACTTCATCTCTCTTCCCTGCCAACCAGGCAATAAAAGAAGGGTTTCCAACTTTCTCCTCTTTTTTTTTTGGCCAACCTTGATAAAACGTAAATATCTGATTTTCTGTAAAGAAGTGATAACATAAGTAAATGACTAGAGAAATCTTTTCAACTCCTTCTGAAGTTTGTGGACAGCATGGTGCAGGAATGACTCAGCCACACAGAATAGGATGAAAAAGGTTAAACAATGACCTACATTTAATTTTAAGCTTAAGTATTAATTTCAGCTTACTGTAATTAGAGGTGCAAAAGAGCAGTGGTTTCTTGGTTTCTGGCACATCGACATTCACCGTTTATCAAGGCTCATGAGTTTGAAGTAAGGAATCCTCAGCCTTGAATGTCTCCCTCCCTGCACCCATTAAAGTGCTTAATCTGCTCTTTCATGTAAACAGTGGATCAAAAGCAATTCATACATCTATGGGAAATCATATGAAGAAACAAACAATTTAACTATATAAAGCTGAAAGAAATTTTTTTTTTTTTTTTTAAGAAAAGAAGCTTCCTTTTTCCTGTATACGGTTTATAACCACAAAAAACATTGACATTCACATTTAAATGTAGGTAATTCTTTATAAGGTAAAAATGTAATTTTCTTTTTTTGTTTGTTTTTGTAATCAGACACCAAACATTAATTTTGTTATAGTGAAAACAAAGATGTATAAAATATCTCTTAAAATGATCTCTTGCATGAAAATCTGCCATCAGGTTTAATTAGTACTAGGCAGGTAATAAATTAATTCCCTATTACTTTTCTTTGAGCTAATCTCACATGAGATTTGTAATTACGTTCTGTTGCTCTTCTGGTTCCTATGTCTTTGATTGCTCTCATACCCAAAATGGTATGCAAACATTTTTATAGTATATAAAATTCATATAGAATATCATCACCATAAGGATCAGTTTGGATGGGCCCATATGGCTATGCCCAGAAGTTGAAGATAAGAAATAATGAGTAAAAAAATCTCAGCAATTCTTACTTCCTGTAGGTGAGGGTTTTGTGTGACCCCGTGTGGATTGATGCCAGACTGAAGCTAATTGCTTGTTCACTTCCAGATCATGGGAACTGGGGAAGATTCCAAGAAATTAGTAAAATATGGAAAAAAAGTGTTTAAAAAGTTTACAAGTTAAAAGTTCAGAATCCTGTATCAAATGTTAAGATTTGAATAGACCTGTAGCAGAACTGTCGTCTGTCCATGAAAGTGAGGAATTTTATAGTGTTCTGTATGGGGGCTAAAATCTCTCTAAATAATTATAGAAGGTGATTCCTGTCATCTAAGATCGGAATTGCCTTGGAGCTTAGATGCTTGACAAAGCCTACCCTTGAAGTGCAGAAGTAACATGAGGTAAAGTACAACTAAAACAGATAAAAAATATGTCAGCCTAAATAGAAATATTTTTCACTCTGCGGTATATTGCACAAACACAGATATTATGGCATCTAGTATTCCTTACTGACTGATAATGATATTCAGCTCCAATATCTTTGTTTGCCTCTTAAGAGATTAAAGAGAAAAAGAACTCTAGTTCATGGTTTGTGAAATATAAATTTTAAGTATTTTTCTTCAATGAGATTGTGTCACACATTACCCAGATTTTCCCATCACTGAACTTGCAGGAACAGCTGAATGTTACCATTTATGTCATTAAGGAATGTCTGGGGGCTGTTTTTAAGGGTGGGAGGAGAGAGCTGTGTGTGGTGGTTTCATGTTTTAGTATGTGTTTTTCTTATCTGTTCAGACAGCCATTACATCATGGCTCAAATTAAACTTCTTCTGCTACCTTGTGGCTCTAACATGAAATACCATATCCTCAGTGGTTTAATTTATAAAATTCTCCATTAAACTGATACTCATTCCACTTTGCATTTGTAAAACTGCATCCAGAATATTGTATTCGGTTTTAGACCCCTCCCTCGTAGAAGAGATCGCTCTTGTACTAGAGGCTGAGTGTCAGAGATGATAAATTCTTTTTTCCTCAGTCTTCCGTCTCACCTTTGAAGCGTAGAAACAGAACATGGAGGGGAAATCTTCACTGTTGCTCTTGTGCCTGCACATATTTCAAACTTTGATGAGAGCAGTCCAGCGACAATGGAGAATGTCATACATAATCCCGGAGAACTAAAAAAAGTGACTACTTTGATGTTTAGATGACAAAGAAACTGTACGTCTTCCTGATCAGAATTTTATGTTTGTTGCTTAGATCCAACCTTAGATACCCTTTTTTAGCTCATCTTACATATTACTCTTTTTAATACATTTTTTTTTTTTCTTGAAATGAAAAATGCGTTTAATGGCATTTAGTTCAGAGGAATCATCTACTAGGCACTTGCAGTGACCATGTGTGTGAAACTTTTTTGTCAGTGGTGGGAAATGCAGAGTGTAAAGTGTTTGTCCAGTCTTTGTGAATAATTGACCCCTAGCTCTCTTTGAGACACTTCCGGAAAGATCTTCCTGTAGACCTTTAGACATAAGAAAGTTGTGATTTTGGAAAGCTGAACTCTTCCATCAGACTCTTCTCTCTTTTCCTGAGGGCTTTGTAGTGTGATGTCCATCATGTGCGCAGACATACGTTTGTCTAGTGGTAAAAAGAGACTCTGTAACCCATTTTAACTGAAACTTTTCCTATCCTGACTTAATTAAAATGAGTATAAATGGATTATCATAAGAATTACTATGCTGAGACTTTGACTATCTGGGCCTTTCTAATGGAAAAGATTATGCAAATGTTATTTAAATTCCTAAGTGTTCAGAATTCCCAATTTGTGGCGTCTGATTGTGGATATGCTGACATTAAAAAAACACTGACTTAATACTTCAATAGCAGAGAAATAGTGAGATAGTCTCTAGCCTCAGTCTAACCATAATAATAAGATAATTCAAATATCCAGGATCCCATTCTGTTGCAGGTATTTTGATAAACACTTTATACAGCTCTGTTTGCTAGTCCGTCTTCAGATGACCTCAAAAGACCTATTACTGAAACCAGGTTTAGCTCTGTCCTGGTGTTTTAGCTATTCTTAGCAGCAACAGTTTGAATAACTCAATTAGCTTTCAAAATAGTGCAAAATTTGTCTTAATAGCAGTAACTTTCAAGCCATATTCCAGAGCAATGATTTATTCATACTAATATTGATAACTATAAATTACTATAAATTACTGCAATGAATCATTGTTTATTATATGCCAAATAACGCAGAGAAGCAGTTCCTTTATAATCTCCAAATTGTGTTGTACTGAATAAGATTTGCTGGAAAAACTGTCTTCATGTTGTATTTTGTATAAAAACACATTAACTAAACTTCTCAAGTGTTTTCCTGCCAGTGTTTTTTATTATATTTGGAGATATCAAGGGTCATGATGGATAAAGAGAGAGCTTTAGAAGATCTCTGTTTAACATAAGAGAAGAGAAAAGCCTTAATTTGCGAGTTGCCAATTCAAAATTCCATTAGGAGCTCAAAATACTCGTTTTAGTACTATTTTATTCTTTAAATATTGAACATATTCTTGCTTTTGAAACTGAAGGGCAAAGTCACACTCTATTGACAGAAGCACATCTAATTCAGAAGTAAGTATAGATCAATGTCAGATAGTGAGAAATTAAGAATGTTTTCCATTCATGTTACAGCTAAGGCATTTAGGTACGAAATGACACTATCATGTAAAAGAGAAGCCAAATAATTGTAGATTTGTATGGGCAGACACCGAACACAGTATCTGTACAAGAATATACATTTGTAAACATTTTCTTATATTTTTATACCAAGGAGATGTTCAGCTGGTGTGCAAACTATTGTTTCATCTTACTGTAGGAGACAAGCACACAGTATAGACTTTACCTTCCTGTGGAACCTCATTCATGGTTCACCTCTGCTTACTTTCGTTGACAAAATACTTCTGCAATATAGAAAACAAATCTTGTTAGAAGGGAGTGACATGTACATTATTTAGTACAAAATCAACATGTGCTTTTTACTGCCATTGGTCAAATTACATACCAAGTTTTTCTTAATAGCTACCTCATATTGACAAAGAAAGTTATTTATTAGCAGTAATGTTGAAAGTGGCCAAAACTCTACAATTAAAAAGCCTTTTATTTTTTTTTTCTTATAGGAAAAGTGTAGCTGTAACTTTATTCATAATAGCAGGGTACCAGAAATACTCAGACTGGGATAATAACACAGCAAATCCATGAATCTGAAACAGATTTTTCAAAACTTTCAAAATAAATATCTTCCTTAAAACATGGCTGCCAGGTGCCTTAGATTAAAAACTGCTTAGTATATATATAAATCTCATTTAAGTTGATGGAATATGTTAGTATAGAAGCTTATATGCTTCATTAATTTTTGACATAGCATTGTAACTTTTCTCTCTTCAGTCTACGGCAAGAGTTCCTTAAAGAGGAGACAGAAAATTATTTTTTTATGGATGGCAGTGGATGATAATAGGACAAAGCCTGAATGTGAACTAGATATGGAAGTTATGTATTCCAAAAGAGAAGACCAAATGGTTTTTATTTGGATGCAAATCTCAAATCATGGATTAAAATTTTGCCACCACAAAAGAGAGACATAGAAAATGCTCTCAGCCAGACTTTCCCTGGTGCTGTTTTCAGTAACTGAACAGCAGTTGCATTTGGCTGTTCCTTCATACATAGAATAATCTTTATGTGGTTCAGTAAGAAGAGAGTGAAAGCTCTTTTTTTTTAGCTCTTATTATTTTAATTATTATTTTATTATTATTTTAATTACGTATGTAGTCTGTCATGAAAACTGTGTTTATTTATTACAACATCTTTGGGACTGTCTGGTGCTTGGAGCATTCTCTTTGATTTTTTTATTTTCATCAGCAGACGAACTAAAGCAGCTAAAACCAATTAAGATACGAATTTTTCGAAATGAAGGGGATTTGATTACAATTATATTTTGCTGCAATGGGTGCAGTGATTTCAGATTTGTGACTCTCTTTCTATAGGTCATGGGCGTCTCCTCAAGTTAGTTTTTGTTCTTCAGCAAGGGAAAAAACACAACTGCTACTGAAAATTCCTCTCCTCATCAGAAGGACTTGCTCCCATGAAAGATGGTGGAAACCATTGCTGAGCTGAGTTCCTTGGCTGTATAGGATAACAAACAGAACAATAGAATGTCTGGAAAGATTTTCCAGAAGTCTATGGTACTGCAGCATTATGTGACTATTGTAGATGCAAACTCCTCTGGTTTTATGTTTGTTACAGCTATGAGTGTTTACTTCCTGAGAGAAGAACGTATACAATTTCCAATCAGGATGGTTTTTATTTTGCCAATTAAAAAAGTCTCTCTTTTTTTAGATGATGGTAGATGAGAAGGGCCACTTTCCTCCTTTTTCTTGGTACCATCAACGGCCAAGAACTGGCCAGCTGATTCTGAACAGATTGCAGCATTTTGTGGCTGCAAATATTTGAGTTTTGATAATTTTGTAATGCACTCTGAAATTAAAGACCAAATCCGTCCAAGTGGCTGCTGGAATTGGTGCAACTCTCTTGCTGAGTTTGGGAGAAAAAAGATGAAACAGGGACTAGATGGTTCCGTCCCACTGCTCTGGAATATCCCAGACTCAGATACAGTCTTCTCTGGGCAGTCTTGGACATCATTGTGAAATCAGGATCCAGACAATACTCTCGTTCTGGCAGATAAGATGTTGGAAAGAAACAGCAGGGAGGAGACAACCAGAAAATTAAGATGGCAAAGCAACATATGTTAAACAGAGCAGAAATAGATCCTAATAGTGTTTTCTAGGGTTCTGACTAGTTGCTCTTTTCCCTGAGCGGATCAGTTATGTAATTCTGTCCCTTCACACCTTTCTTATCTGTTTGTCACAGACTCTTAGATTAGGTTGGATGTGACCTTGAAGATCATGGAGTTCCAACCCCCCTGCCATGGGCAGGGACACCTCCCACTAGACCAGGTTGCTCAACGCTCCATCCAGCCTGGCCTTGAACACCTCCAGGGATGGACCTTCCACAGCTTCTCTGGGCAATCTGTGCCAGTGCCTCACCACCCTCACAGTGAAAAATTTCTTTCTCATATGCAATCTAAATCTCCCCTCTTCCAGTTTGAAGCCATTCCCCCTCATCCTATCACTACATGCCCCTGCAAAAGGTCCCTCCTGAGCTTTCCTGTAGTCCCCCTTAAGGTACTGCAAGCCATCTCTAAGGTCTCCCCAGAGACTTCCCTTTTCCAGGCTTTACAACCCCAACTGTCTCAGCCTGTTCTCATAGGAGAGGTGCTCCAGCCCTCTGACCATCTTCGTGGCCCTCCTCTGGATCTGCTCCAACAGTTCCATGTCTTTCTTATGTTGGGGGCTCCAGAGCCAGATGCAGTACTCCAGGTGGGATGTCACCAGAGTAGAGTAGAGGGGAAAGAGTAGTTTAGTCCACCTTCGCTTGTCTAGGTTCTGCCTTCTGTACCTAACCACTGAGCTGTAAAGTGTACGTGCAGTCTGCAATGTTACAGTGCATATTCCTCGTATTTATTTATTTGTTTTTATCCAACTTTTCACTTCTCTTGCTTGTGTGGAGGTGGTGTCTATAGAGTGTCGTTTTCACCATGGATGGTCCTGGTTTTGTTCCTACATAGACACTGCCATAAATACAATTAATAATGATGCAGAAATTACACAGTATGATTGCCCACACATGGTGTAAGGGTAGAATAGTGCAAGTTGTCATTTTTTCAGTTCAAAGACTCAGTTGGGCAGTAATAAAAACATTTACTGTGTGATAATAATAGCCCCATTTTACAGTGAATAATGTAAAATTACTCATCCCAAGAATATATGTTCACATGGATAATGGAAATTATTAGCCAAAGTTTCCCTAGTGTGCAGGGTTCACTGTCAAAAAAAAAAAAAAAAAGAAAGGCGAAAGAGAAGCTACAGGCATGACTTGGTAAGAAAACAAAGCTAAAATACCAAACAGTCAGTTGTTGGGATGCTACCCACTTAGGGTACTCATTTCAGTTATATCCATTGCCTGAAGGCTTCCCACTTTCCAAGAAATATCTTCATTAGTAGACTCTAAGCTTTATATAGTGAAAAACTGCTTCCAGTTTTGTGGTTGACACTCTGCCATTGTGAGTGGAATACTTAAAAAATAATTGTTGGATACTTAACTTATCATAGAATCACCGAATGGTTTAGGTTGGAAAGGACCTTGAAGATCATTGAGTTCCAACCCCCCTGCCATAGGCAGGGACACCTCCCACTAGACCAGGTTGCCTAAGGCCACATCCAGCCTGGCCTTGAACACATCCAGGGATGGGGTCTCAACAACCTCTCTGGGCAACCGGTGCCAGTGCCCCACCACCCTCACAGTGAAAAACTTCTTCCTAATGTTCAATCTGAACCTGCCACCTACCAGTTTAAAGTCATTCCCCCTCGTCCTATCGCTACATGCCCTAGAAGAAGTCCTTCCCCAGCTCTCCTGTAGGCCCCCTTTAGGTACTGGAAGGCCGCAATAAGATCTCCCCAGAGCCTTCTCTTCTCCAGGCTGAACAGCCCCAACTCTTTCAGCCTCTCCTCATAGGAGAGGTGCTCCAGCCCTCGAGTCATCCTTGTGGCTCTCCTCTGGACACGCTCCAGCAGGTCCATGTCCTTCTTATGTTGGGGACTCCAGAGCTATATACAGTACTCAGGTGGGGTTTCACGAGAGTGGAGTAGAGGGGCAGAATCCCCTCCTTTGACCTGCTGGCCACACTTCTGATGCAGCCCAGGACACGGTTGGCCTTCTGGGCTGCGATCACACACTGCTGGCTCCTGTTGAGCTTCTCGTCAATCAGCACCCCTAGGTCATTCTCCTCAGGGCTGCTCTCCAGCCATTCCCCGCCCAGCCTGTATTTGTGCTTGGGATTGCCCCGACTCAGATGTAGGACCTTGCACTTGGCCTTGTTGAACTGCATGAGGTTGGCTTGGGCCCACCTCTGCAGCCTGTCCAAGTCCCTCTGGGTGGCATCCCCCCCCTCCAGCGTGTCTACCTCACCAAACAGCTTGGTGTCATCAGCAAACTTGCTGAGGGTGCACTCGACCCCACTGTCTATGTCACCAACAAAGATGTTGAACAGTACAGGCCCCAGTACCGACCCCTGAGGAATGCCACTCGTCACTGCTCTCCACTTGGACATTGAGCCGTTGACCACAATTCTTTGAGTGCGACCGTCCAGCCAGTTCTTTATCCACCAAGTGGTCCATTTGCTGAATCCATGTCTCTTCAATTTAGAGACCAGGATATCGCGTGGGACGGTGTCAAATGCTTTGCACAAATCCAAGTAGATGACATCAGTTGGTCTTCCCTTGTCCACTGCTGCTGTAACCCCTTCGTAGAAGGCATGACTTGCCCTTGGTGAAGCCATGCTGGCTGTCACCAATCACCTCCCTGTATGTGCCTCAGCAGAGTTTCCAGGAGGATCTGCTCCATGAACTTGCCAGGCACAGAGGTGAGACTGACTGGCCTATAGTTCCCTGGGTCTTCCTTGTTTCCCTTTTTGAAAATAGGGGTTATATTTCCCCTTTTCCAGTCAGCAGGAACCTCGCCAGACCGCTGCGACTTCTCAAATATGATGGGTAGTGGCTTAGCGACCTCATCTGCCAGTTCCCTCAGGACCCACGGATATATGTCATCAGGTCCCATGGACTTGTGCACCTTCAGATTCCTCAGGTGGTCTCGTACTTGATCTTCACCTACAGTGGGTGGTTCTCCATTTTCCCAATCCTCGCCTTTGCATTCTGCATCATGGGCAGTGCGGCTGCAGCCCTTGCCAGTGAAGACTGAGGCAAAAATGTCATTGAGTACCTCAGCTCTGTCTCTGTCCCGGGTAACCAGTTCTTGCTTCTCCTTCCAGAGAGGGCCCACATTTTCCCTAGTCCTTCTTTTCTTGATGACATACTTAAAGAAGGATTTTTTGTTTGTCTTAATGTCCCTGGCCAGATTTAGTTCTATCTGGGCTTTAGCTTGTCAAACCCGATCCCTGGCTGCTCGAACGATTCCTCTGTATTCCCCCCAGGATTCCTGCCCCTGTTTCCACTCCCTATAGGCCTCCTTTTTCCATCTGGTCATGTCCAGGAGCTCCTTGTTCATCCATGCAGGCTTCCTGGCTTTTCTGCCTGCCTTCCTCTTTGTAGGGATGCATCACTCCTGAGCTTGGAGGAGGTGGTCCTTGAATATTAACCAACTTTATTGGACCTCCCTTCCCTCCAGCGCTTCATCACATGGCACCACACCAAGCAGATTCTTCAAGAGGCCAAAGTCAGCTCTCTCGAAGTCCAGAGTGGTCAGCCTGCTGCGCACCTTCTTCACTGCCTCGAGGATCTCAAACTCGACCATTTCATGGTCACTACAACCCAGGCTACCCTTGAGTTTGACACTGTCTACCGGCCCCTCCTTGTTGGTAAGAACAAGGTCCAGCATAGCTCCTCTCCTCTTTGGCTCTTCTACCTCTTGGAGAAAGAAGTTGTCAACAACACAATCCAAGAACCTCCTGGATTGCATATGCCTGGCTGTGTTACCCTTCCAACAGATGTTGAGGTGGTTGAAGTCACCCATGAGAACCAGGGTCTGTGAGCGTGATGCTGCCCCTATCTATCTATAGAGGGCTTCATCCACTCGGTCTTCTGGGTCGGGTGGTCTGTAGCAGACCTCCACTGTAATGTCCCCTGCTCCCAATTTCCCTTTAATCCTGACCCATAGTCTCTCAGTTGGCTCTTTATCCATCCCTAGGCTGAGCTCCATGAATCCCAGCTGCTCCTTCATATATAAGGCAACACCACCTCCTCGTTTCCCTTGCCTGTCTCTCCTGAAGAGCCCGTAGCCCTTCATGGCAACACTCCAGTCATAGGAGTCATCCCACCAAGTTTCTATGACACCAATGAGATCGTAGCTTTGGAGGCATGCACACATCTCTAGCTCCTCCTGTTTGTTCCCCATGCTCTGTGCATTTGCATAGAGACACTTCAGCCATGTGTTTGTTGAGGCTGACTTGGCTGGAGCAGCTGTAATTACTTTGCGCTGCTCTCCAGGCGGCATTCCTATGCTGTGTATTAATGGTGCCTCCCCATTGGCTCCTGTTGGTCCAGGAGCTTCTGGCTTGTCTGTGTAAGTCTTTGAGCATGCTGCAGCATAACCAGCACATTTTGGAGTGAATGGCTGCAGGCCCTCATCAGCACCCCGTTCCTCTATCCTTGATACAACATCCCTTGGCTGGTCACGGGCAAACCCAATAATGCCCTCTTTCCCCATCAAATCTAGTTTAAAGCCTTGTTAATGAGACCTGCTAATTTTTGGGTGAAAACCCTTCTCCCCCTTTGAGTGAGCCAACCCCCATCTGCTGCCAGCAGGCCCGGTGCTGCATAGGCCATTCCATTGTTGAAACCCCCAAAATTGTGGTGTTGACACCAGCCACGGAGCCACGTATTAACAGACTGAGCTCGTCTGTTCCTTTCAATGTCATTGCCCGCAACAGGAAGTAGGGATGCAAAAATAACCTGTGTTCCGGATCTCCTTAGTGACTGTGATGGACTTGTGATGGACTTATGATGGACTGAAACTTCTTGACCATGTGAACACCGGCCTAGGGTCGTTATGAAAGAGACAGGTACGGTGTACAGCTCCACACTCTCAGCACTCAATATCCTGTCTCAGATAAGCAAACGGGCATAGAGTTTTTAATTTCATTTTTTTTCTGAAATGTCACGCTAAACAGTGAACAAGCTTGAAAATCCCCAGTAGCATGTTGGGGAGGAGCAAACATTGCTAGTTGTACGTTCAAGTTCTACCAAATACATTGTTTCCTCCTCTGGGGAAAAAACCCAAACAAAATTAAAAATAAAAACACTCACACATGGAGAACATCATAGACATGAAGATTTCACCAAACCCCCAAATTTTATTTGAATTATTAAGATCCTGATTTCATACCTGATAAACAAAAGGCAGGTGATCCAGTAAATGGATCAGGTTTGCTTCTGTGTTTTGCATGGAAGCACAATCTGACTCTATATGGTCAATGTAACCTTTTGTTTTAACACTGTGTATCGGTATCAACACTCCCATTTAGTAATGTAGAATTCATGTTGCACTTGAAGATCTGAAACCTTATGGTATTACTTAGCAATTAAATTCAGTTTCTATTCTTAATATAAGAAGTTAGTATCGTAATTCAGCAAGCAGGAAGCCTTTTGGAATTCTGTACTTGTAGGAAGCAGTTGTGTGCTAATTTGGTGATTATGTATATCCCCACTTCACATCTATATTTCAACAACAGCTGGAGTAGAAAGTCATGCACATAAATTTTGAAGATATGTCCTCAGGAGCTGTCTCAGGCTGAAGACCATTGTTATCTATTGCGCTGTTAGAGATGTAGCACGCTTACTGCCTCTAACAACAGTTGTGTCCTAAAAAATCTATTTTCCTGTGGCATATTACAGTTGCACAATATTTTTCTGCTGTAAAGTTGTCTATAGGAAGAACTTTTCACTAAAATCTATGTTTTCCATAGGAATATATTAATCTAACAAAAACTGTAAAAATTACTTGAAGGGAGTTAAAGCATTTTGACTTTTTCTGGTCTTTCAGTATTTCCTAGCTATATGAAAATAAAACACAGTCTTCTTCAGTTTAAATTACTTGTCACTTGAAATAAATGACAGGTTATAAATACAGCTTTCTGACCCAAAGTAACATTTTGAAAAATTCTGTTTCATGGCAGAATTGGTTTTTGCTTTGATTTCTAATGGGAAAAAAAAATTCACGGTTGGAATTTCTTCAAGACTGGGCCTTGGTCTCATTTCAGTCACATGGGGTGATAGGTGAGAACAAAACAGTGTTTATGAGTTTGAGCCTTAATGTTCCCTAGATCTTCCCATTCTGTATATTTAGCTGTAGTAAGTGACCCAGCATATTTAAATGATGTTCAAGCTTCTTTACAAAGTTGTTTCCTTCCATATTTGATTCTTCTCATTAAGATGATACTACCTGACTCATCATCTCTGTAATTGTCATCCATCCCAACACGCTTCCAGGGGTGTTTCCACTGAGAGAGTTATCTTCTGAAAATGTATGTTTGGGATTTCCCAGAAATTGTCTATGTCCAAACATTAAAGCAAACAGCTCAGCGTCAGTGTCTTCCAAACAGAGCAGAAGCACTCTCACATTGGTACTGGCCTTAGCAGACATTATAAATTACACTGTTTTTATTTTGAGATGCTAATCTAGGGTCAGGATACATAATATCTTAGGACTTGGATGGACACAGTGAAATGGCAGAGGAAACAAGTGTATTCAGCAGCAATTTGTGTGAGTAAATAGGATACATGCGTACCTAACACAGGATGCATATAAGACCTTCAATGAGGCACATCAACCACATGCTCTTCATTTCAGCCTTATGCAGACAGCTAACAAATCAAGAAGAAAAATCCTTTGGAAGACCCAGGAAAAACGACACTTGCCCCTACTTCTGAGGCTATAGAGTTGCAGAAGTCAGAGTTGTATCAATTGCAACCAGGTGCTGTGAATGAACTGCTTCTTTCTGCTCCATCACGTATCCTTAACTGCTAGTACTACCTACTGCTCCACTGGCCTGTGGATTTCCATCACGTCCCTGTCTTCATTCAGGAGCCACTGAATTCAAAGTACAGCAAAAGTGGATTCATCCTCTCAACTCCTGCAATTAGGAATTTGCTACAGAAACTCCATGTCTTGTGGCTAAGTGTGGGTGAAAAAAATTTCACATCATTCCTTCTCCGAATGGAACATTGACAGTTCTGAGACCCAAATTTAATTATAGCAAGGAAGAAAAATTCTAGTAAAGTAAATTCTTATTTATAAACTAGCTGCGTGGAACTCATTTTTTCATTTTTATTTAGATACGTGTGTTTTCTTCATCAGCCACAAGATGGGAGTATTGACCTTTAAGGCTGTGTTTTAGTTTTTAGTTTTTTCCTTTTTTTTTCCCCTTACGCTGTGCCAGGCAAAGACTTTGAGAAAGTGTTTTGTTCCCTCCTGAATAAGTACTCTGCAATGAATTAAACTGGAGAGAGTTTCTGGAATGTTTAGAAAATGTTAGTCAGCCTCGTTCCCAGTATGAATCCAAGGGGCAAATATCATGTGTACATTAAAGAATTTCTTGTGACTAAGCATCATGTTTCTCGGATACAAGTTTCAGAATGGCTCTTTTTCAGTTCTGCACTGACCTGACACCTTTTCAGATAATGGCTTCCCTTTAGCACTCTCACTAGGCTGTAAGGATAAGTGGAGTAACAGATCAAAACACTTCATGCTGCATTTACAGGTCACCATCCGCAAGTCTGATAGAGCACAGCTTACTTGATAAAATGACCAGCTCTGAGTAATTTTGGGCATAAGAACTCATGTTAAGAAAACATTAAGAAATAGAAAATCCCACAGTTAAATTTTACAACGTGGCACATTGGAGGACCACTTGTTCTGCCTTTAGGCTTGTTTCTGAAAGTTGTGAGCATGCAGTGATATCATATTTGTCAAGCGACACGTAGTGCCTATGAAGTTACTAAAAGAAAATGGACAAATCCCAAACTATTGATTCTAAAATTTCTAAGCATTGAGGAAGTTCAGAGATGATCCTCCTTGTCCTGTGCTCAAAGCATTCATAACTTTTGGGATACTTTCATCTGCACATAAGCTATGTGACCCATACTCTTCTTACATCTGAACACACAGTATCACCCAAACTGCCTTTTTTTTGTTTGTTCAGGTTTTTATTTCTCACAGCAATCCTCTTCTGCTTCAGTTAAAGAGGGAAGTATTTTACTAAGGAGTGTGTAGAAGGTACTTGCATACATTGTTACCTCTATATGGAGTTTGTATATGTATATAGATGTCTGTGAACAGCTTGAAAATTTGTGAAGTGTAAGCAGGCGTGTACTTATTTCGAACCAGCTGGTGCAAAGAAGAGAGGGAACGACTTAACCATTGCATGCTGCGTGCACGTATTAAAGCAAGAGTATTCAGACAAAATACAATTTCCAGTTTGGCTCATCAGATGAATGTTATAAACAAGAGTTGATTGATGCTTTTAAAAGGTAATACCCTAATACATTTTCCAAAGAATTTGGCTCCTGTTCACATACTGAAAAGAAAAAGTAGATTTTTTCCAGAAGCCCAGTACTTGCCATTGAGAAATTTTAGTTCAGATTATATTGTGCACTGTGTTTTTTTTTTTTTTGTTTGTTTGTTTTGGTTTTTTTTTGTTTTTCTTTTAAAAGCAGCACGGTAAAGTTTCATTCTGTTGTTTTTTTTTTTTTTTCTTTACCATTTAAAAACTCTTAAAACTGATGCTGTATTTAAATTAGTTGTTGATAGTAGGAAAGATGAAGCCTTCATTTGGTATAGATGATACTAGTGAAAAAAGGATTAGCCATTACATTTTGCATTGGTAAACCCCATCTTTTCAGGGTTTGTCAACTGTACCTACCTGTAAATTATTAGCCAAATTTTGGCTGCATTTTAACAGGCTGAAAACTTGAATCTTCTTGCTCCTGTATTGCAGGCACACTGAAAACTTTTGGGCTGCTGTTCCTTCCATCCCTACAACAAGGAACAGAAAGGCTGAGCTGACTTGTGGCAAGCAGTAACAAAACTGCGGCAGACATACTCATTCTCTCCCCGTATGCCTGGGCCTCCTGTTAAACCTGAAACCTTGTCTTCCCTCACTGTGATCCTGTTAGGAACTTGATATTATGGCCTCTCCAAGGATAAAAGAGACTAGTCATAGACACGTACAAATAGCTGAGGAAATATGCGTTAGACATAGTGCTACATTAAAAGAAATAGAAAAGAAGGCTCACTAATAGAGAAGGAAAGCAAGTGCAGCATTTCCATGGCAAATAGCATGCTGTTCCTTTGGCAGAAGTGAGCTTGGAAGAATATGCTTTCTCCCTCTGTTCCCTGGTTGTCTGTTTTCTCCCCGAGTGTGGCTGTACTATGAAACGCGGCTGATGACTTTTCGTACCACGTCTTTACTCCTTCTATCTATTCAGAATCGGGTCAGTTTGCCTTCAGGTCAGTAAAACATTTATTTTTGTTTTCCATTTCTGTTAACAGTGTAACTGTATAGCCACGTGAGAATCTTTCCCTTAATGTCTGTTCACAAGACAGTTTACTGACTTACAGTCAATTTAATCCTTTCCAGTCTCCCACACAGCGCTAAGGTAGTTTCTGGAAGAAAGACCCAGAGACAGTCGCTTTCATAAAGCAGTACTCGGTGCCTCCTGAATATGACACTACAGCTCGTCTGTAGTGTGCACTTTCAAGCCTTCCTAAGGCCCTCCTAAGCCACCTGGTGCATATTTATGGAGGAGAAGAAGAATTAATTCCCAGGTGGGAGGCAGATTGAGCTCAAGGAGTACAGAAAATTTAAAACTAATTGTTTGCTGGGTTACTCCCTTAGCTGGGTACTCCTGAAGAAAGACAGAGCTGGTTTTCTTTCCCTTCCCAGTATATTTTAACGAGGATTTGGAGTTTCTGGATGTTAAACTGCCTGGTAGGAAGGCAGCCAAAGACCTTTGCCAGTTATGCATTGTTTTGATTAAATGAGAACTCCTTTGATGTAGAAAGAATGAATCAGACAATATAGTATTGGAGATGCCACTTTGTTTAAAAACGTTATCTGAGTGAAAGAACCACCTTACAGTACCAGACTGTGTCAGTTCTGTAACAGTTTCAAGTAGGATCAATGGTTTCTACATACAGTAAAACTGAAGGTAAAAATGAAAATCATGGTCCTATGTGCGCAGAGAGCTGAAAGGCTGAGTTCAAGTCTGTTTCCATACTCTGTGATAACATGGGAGCAAAAGGAAAATCACACACTGGGTGTGTGAACACAGGAGTTGCAAGTCTCTAGGCAATGCCATGTCTGGATCAATAAACAGCCACGAGAGGCTTCAATGTGTATCTCATTAATTTGGGGTTTTATTAAGGTCTTTCTCATTGCCTCATGTAGGACACTTTCCACTGGATAAGCTGACTTTTGTGGATTGTATTGTATTATAAAGGAAAACAATTCCACACAAGCATTATATAGAGGTCCCTCAGCACCTGCCTCAGAGCTCATGAGACAATTCCGTCACGTGTTAAATGACTTCCATCCAGCCCTGTCTCATTTACAAGCCCATTAAATTTCAAATGCACTGGCAGTCCCAAGGAAACCAATGGTCCTTGCCACATGTGCTTCTAGACTTGGTGTCTAAAAGGGCTTTCTTTCTGTATTCCTGAGATGCTACCTAAATGTAATATATTATATTATTGCAAGAACATTGATGAAATATAAGACTCCTTATTGCAGTTGAATTCACCTGTTTTTGTTTAGTTATCTTAACACAACAAACTTTTTTTGAGTAGTATTTGTCCATGGAATTTTTTTTCAGTATGGTGACAGAGCATCAGAGGTGTGAAAGAGAGAGGCATAACAGCAAGTGCTCTAGAGGCATTTCAGTTTTTTCATCTGCAATAATGATTAAAAAGTGGCAAAAAAAGAATTTTCTTTAAAGGTCTAACAGGAACTGCAGTAAAATGTTGCTAACATTTTTAATTCACTGAAAGCTGTTGAGAAACAAAAATATTTCCCATACCTTGTGCAAGTTCAGAAAGTTTTATGGAACAAATGTATAATGCAAACCTTGTAGAGGTGGAACAGCAGCATAAGGCGTTTCTGGTCTTAGTATCTCCTTTACAGTGCTATTTTGTTTTTGTTCTGCCCTCAGGTTGCAATCTGGCTGTAGTTGCACTGCCCAAGAAACCTGTCTGTATGCACAGAGATAACATCCATCACGTGCAGCATAGCCTGTTGTCTCTGCACACTCCCGGGAACAGTCAAGGCAGAGCAGGGAAGGGACGGGGAGAATTGGGGCTGGAGTGGAATTGGAATTCAATTACACGTCTGCTGTAGACCCATCCTCATCATAAAACCTGGCCTGACAATTTTAGCTTTAATCATCCCTATCTGAACTCTCTTTGATGTTAAAGATGGGTTGCTCTCATCCCCCTTTCTTGTCATATTGTGGGCAAGCATCCCTAAATCAAGTAGCAAGATGCAGACCTTTCAGGAAACCCAGACGTGGAGCGAACAGTTTTCTTCAGCCCTTGAAAGTACATGGGATTGATCTGTTTGCTGTACAATCCCCAAGCTCCAGGCTAGGGATAAAATTTCTTAGAAGAGAGGCAAACTAAATCAATTCTCTTCTGTTGCTGGGGTAAAGTTGGTCAATAGCTGATATTTTAAAGCACCTCCATCAACAATTTATGAGATTTATTCAGTTTATGCGAAAGAGCACTCCATAATCATCACTACACAGCGATGGCCCAACAGGGTGTTGCTAACTGGATATCATTTAATAAAAGTTTTTCAAGTGCTCAGCATGCTTTCATCAGAGGGTGATTTTTGTTTTTATCCTTGTTTTGTATGAACATTAGGAGGTAATCAAGAAGTTATAAAAGTTGATGATTTATGAAGCTTTTGAAGTGGTGGGTGAAATTGTAGGCTAGATATAATGCTCATATTGATCACACTGTTGGTAAAAGCATGATAAGACTGTTGACTAAAAGTACTATTAAAATAAATTTTATGACAGGCTGTTAAATAGAGATTTAGTATTATTTTCATAACTTGATTTTGGTTAATAGTGCTCTTGGTCGACTTTGGGCTGTACAGTGTTGATAGGGGCATAAACCTCACAAATACTACCAAAACTGGTGGATAGTCATGGTGTGTTTTCAGAATTGGGAATGTAGTTACGTAGTTACCAAATCTCTCCTACACCAGCTCTTCAATTTCTTAGGTTGCCAGCAGTATTGTTGTCTCTTATACTAACCTTTTGAAATTTTTGTTCCATGGTCATGGGTTCATCCCAGCCTGCTCGACTGATACCTCTGTCTCCTCTTGCTTTGTTGATATTTTTTGCACAATAATTCTACTTTTTCTTCCTTTTCCTTTTCTCAGATCCTGAGACGACTTTGATTATTACCTGTCTTGTTCCAGTTTTGAAAGCACAACAGAAAGCAATGTCATGATTTATCTTTTTGCGTATGTAGTCCTATACCTATTAGTTCCTATCACACATTATCCACCACTTACAAAGAATTCTGCTAACTTATTTTTAAAGTTTCATAAGTAGCTCTAAATCAGTCCTTCTTTTTAGTTCTTTTCTCTCCCACTACTATGTTTTTTAATTTCTAGCTACTTTCATTCTGAAGAGAGTCTCATAATTTATATTTTTCTGGTATATCACCACCAAAAAACAGAAGCAAATTTTGGTCAAATTTGGGGTTCTTATTCTGATAGATTTTATCTTTAAATCTCTTTCCTCTACTTTACATTCTGTTTCACCACATCCAGTTAAAGAGCTGCTATCTTTATATCAATGCCTTTTCAATGCACTTGTTAATTAGGTGAATATATGTGTACAAGCCTTAAGTTTGGAAAACAATCTGGTGCTAGCCTTTAAGACTGTACAGCTTCCCTCCCTTTATCTTTTGTGTGCAGATTTTCGTTTCTTTGGTTGTCTCATATTGGTGCCAACTGTCATTTTTCAAATGAAAATACTGATTCATATGCTTTTGGAATGAGATTTGGTTTCTTTGGCTCATTTGGTTTATCACACATCTGATGTGTAATCTAGCCATGAAATGAGAACATCCAATGCTTTTATGAGAAAATGGAAAAATCTATTTTATACTAATACAGAACCATGTTTTCAAAGTAAACAAAAGTATGTAATGAAAAACACTTGTGAAGGACCTCATCTGAGAACACAGCTGCCCTCGTCTTTATTTGTGGGTGATATCTGAGTACAGGTCCGTGCAAGATGTGCTGTTTTCCTCACTCCTGTTCAATCTAATCCACACGTACTTCTTATGTTCGTAGATGTTGCCATCTTTCCTCTTTCACATATAACTAAATGGAGTAAAAGTCACAAGAATAAGAAATCAGTGTCATAAAACCAACGTGAAAGGGACTCAGTTATTCATTTAGAGATAGACTAGATATTTTGTTATCCTTCTACAATCTTCTTTTGACAAAAAATAAAGCTTAATTTTAGTTTTGTTTCTCTTCAGAAGCATTTCAGAAGCAGAGAGTCACTGATACTGCTTATTGTGTTCCTGTTCATTACAGTAGCTAAGCAAATGTTTTAAGAATAAAATCACCGAAGAGGCACAGTGCAGTTGCTGAAGTTTGTTTCAAATTAATTTAGCCAACAATATAGGGTTTTTTATTGTCCATAGAGCCACAGATACCAAGATACCTGTGACAAAATCTTAGCAAACCAAGAAACGCTGTCAAATCTGGATGTAGTTTTCGTTCTTCTTGAAAATATGGTGAATTACCTCTGGAGTATTTCTTAAGGCAGGAAATTCTAGGACATATGGTTGGTATGTCTCTATTCAAAGGTTGGGTTCCAAAACCCGCAGAAAACCAGATTGGAAGGACTCTCTGTGAGCCTGTTATATATACAGAAATTATGTTGTATGTTAAAGCTAGACTAAATTTGTGACTAAAGAGCAAGAACAGTTTTGTCTGTTGCTGTTACACTTTAAATGTATTATATATTCTTTCCTGAAGCAAGTAAAGTACTACAGAAGATAAAAAAGTAAACTATATCAACAACGTGGGACTAGATTTTCCAAAACATAAAAATTAATAAATATTATTCCTATGATAAAAAATGTTACTTCTTCAATAACCAGTGCTCTTTTAAAATTCTTAATTTACCTATCTTTGCTGAAACTTGAGATAGTAAGAAACTTGGGTTTGTTTTTATTTAACATGAACTCATTCCTCTTTGATAACGAAGAAATCATAGAAACATAGAATCATAGAATTGTCTAGGTTGGAAGAGACCCTTGGGATCGTTGAGTCCAACCATCTACCCTACTCTACAAAATTCTCCCCTACACCATATCCCCCAACACCACATCTAAACGTCTCTTAAACACATCCAGGGATGGTGACTCAACCACCTCCCTGGGCAGTCTATTCCAATGCCCGACCACTCTTTCTGTGAAAAATTCTTTCCTAATGTTCAGTCTAAACCTACCCTGTTGGAGCTTGAAGCCATTCCCTCTTGTTCTGCCATTAATTACCTGTGAGAAGAGACCAGCACCAACCTCTCTACAGTGTCCTTACAAATAGTTGTAGAGAGTGATGAGGTCTCCCCTCAGCCTCGTCCTCCTCAAACTAAACAGTCTCAGCTCCTTCAACCGCTCTTCATATGATTTGTCTGCTAGGCCCTTCACCAGCTTTGGTGCCCTCCTCTGCACTCGGTCCAGCACCTCGATATCTCTCTTGTATTGAGGTGCCCCAAACTGGACACAATACTTGAGGTGTGGCCTCACCAGTGCTGAGTACAGGGGCACAATCACCTCCCTACTTCTGCTGGCCACGCTATTTCTAATACAAGCCAGGATGCTGTTGGCTTTCTTGGCCACCTGGGCACACTGCCGGCTCATATTCAGCCGCTTGTCAATTGGAACCCCCAGGTCTCTTTCTGCCAGGCAGCTTTCCATCCACACCTCCCCAAGCCTGTAGCGCTGCATGGGGTTATTGTGGCCCGAGTGCAGGACCTGGCACTTGCCCTTGTTGAAACTCATACCATTGATGTTGGCCCAATGATCCAATCCATCCAAATCCCTCTGTAGAGCTTCCCTATCCTCCTGGGAATCAACACTCCTGCTTAACTTGGTGTCATCTGCGAACTCGCTGATGATACACCCTATGTCCTTATCAAGATCATCAATAAAGACGTTGAACAGAAATGGTCCCAACACTGAGCCCTGAGGCACACCACTTGTGACCAGCCACCAGCTGGATTTAAATCCATTGAGCATCACTCTTTGGGACCTTCCAATTAGCCAGTGCTTGATCCAGCGGATTGTATGCTCATCCAGGCCGTGCGAAGCCAGTTTTTCCACGAGAATTGTATGGGGGACAGTATCGAATGTTTTGAAAGTCCAGGTATACAATATCAACAGCCTTTCCCTCGTCCAGTATTCTGGTAATCTTGTCATAGAAGGAGATCAGGTTCGTCTGGCAGGACCTGCCTTCCATAAACCGATGCTGACTAGGCCTGATCCCCTGGTTGCCCATTATGTGGGTTTTGATGGCACTCAAGATGACCTGCTCCATGACCTCGATACCTCCTGGTATCGAGGTTAGACTGACAGGTCTATAGTTACCTGGATCCTCCTTTTTGCCTTTCTTGTAGATGGGTGGTACATTTGCCACCCTCCAGTCCATTGGGACCTCCCCAGTTAGCCATGATTTCCTGTAAATGATGGAAAGCGGTTTGGCGAGCACGTCTGCCAACTCTTTCAGCACTCTTGGGTGTAGCCCATCCGGTCCCATAGACTTGTGTGCATCCAAATGGCATAGCAGGTCACTGATCTCTTCCTCTTTAATCATGATGCTCTCATTCTGCTTCCCCTCCCTGTCTCCTAGCTCTTGAGGCTGGGTGTCCAGGAAACAGCTAGTTCCACTGCTATATAAATAATAGTGAAGGGGAATTTAACCTGTAAAGACAGTAGATGTTCTGGGGTTTGTTAGGGCCATGCATGGGATGTCAGCTTGAGAGCAAGAGAGTTGTGAGTTTAAAAAAAGTTTCAATCCTTGGGTTTACTGTGAGATATGCAGTGAAAGGCTGGCAACATGGGGAAAAAAATGTTGTAGACATTAGACATTAGAAAAAATTATGGAAAAGAACACAAAGGATTGGGGAAAAGTTGGCTTAAGAACAATGTTATGTAATACATATGTGAACTGTAAATGGGTTGCTGTATTTATGGACATCAGACAAGTATGCAGCTCTTATCTAACTCATAACTTAGCAATATGGGAGTTCTCATGTTTTCATTCATGATGACATAAATGATAACAGTGATAAGTCTAAATATTAAAAAGAAAACTAGGAGAGAGGATTATATCATTGTTAGATATTTTCTTTTGGTTATAAAAATTAACTGAACCATCCTGTATAAATCAGCTTAGCCTTGCCTGCCGAATCATTGTTTTGTCTTTAATCTTTACAGGTACAATACCATGTCAGAGAATTGCACCATGTTCTCCTCCTAAAGGTCCTTATTTTCACCTGAACAGATGTGAGAAAAATCTGTTGTGGTGTGTTAGAAAATTGGCAAAAACTTTTCTATGTTTATGCACTGGACACTGATCTTTTTTAGCATGGATTCCCACATGATACAAATCAGAACAGCTCTGTTGAAGTCAGTGGAGCAAATCAATCAATACTGGCTAAGGGTTTTGTCCCCAGTCAGTGTTTTGATGGGAAGACAGAAAAAGGACACTTTTCACTGTCATGTACTGGAAAACATCATGTGTGATTCTTACTGGGTCAGGCTAAAGACTACCCTTCGGAAAAAAAAATCACTGCCTCTTGGCTAAGCAAAAGGATTGTGCAGTTTTGAGTACAAACAATAGAGCCTTTGAACTAAAGATGTGCAGGCATGAAACTGTTTATTTACAGGGGAAAATGACCCACTTGTCTAGGAATATGACCCAATTTATTCTGCTAGAAAAAAAAAAAAGAAAAAGAAAAGCTATTTGACCTAAATTTTCTGAAGCAAAAGGTGTGTCTTAAACAGAGAACTGTCCATGGAGTTCACAAGGCAGCGTCATTTACAGGTCACTTGCTCCCTGAGTCAGACAGGATTTTGTTTCTTTTAATAGGGTGTGATTAGGAACGTTACCTGAAGAACTTCCACAGAGCTTTGATCTGTCCTGTCACTCTTTCGCAGCTGCTTTAGGGATGCAACTACACTGTAAACACCAGTATCACTTAAGTATACTCAGAGTCTCAGGACAGGCTAAGATAACGTTTGGTGATAATAAAGTACCTTCCTCAGGTGGATGTGCAGAGGTAAGAAGATGTGATCATTGAATTGTCAGATCTGAGGTAATTTGGCTAAAGGATTAATCTCAGTATGATTGTCCCAAGAGCTCAGCCTACAATACTGCTGCTTTTAGAAACGGGCACAAAAATTACAATCTGATTAGTTCAGGTAGGCATTATGGTGGAAATCTCATATGCTTATTTGGTCTGAAGAAATTCATGCTTCCTTGTCCATGCAGGAGTCTTTTCCGGGAACAGAGCTGCTCTGACTTTGACCTGTTTCTTGTTCTCTACATATCCATCAGTGTACTGAAGCATCAGAGGCAGTTAAAACTGAGTCACTGCAGAAGTATTTATTCACAATATTTCAATGGCAAGTCTTTCTATGCACTCTCCTCAATGTGAATACCAATGCTGCAATTTTAGAGAATTGTGTAAGTGGCATGTGGTATTCAAATCATGTTGGTGTTTTTATGAAAAGCCCAGATATGTTCATTCCTCTTCTCAAGTAAATTAAAAGCTGGATAGAGAATGGTCTATGGACCTTTTTCTATCTACAAAACTGCAAATCCAAAATGACTTGTAGCTGCTTCGTACTCTTTTGCTTGCAGAATTATGAAGGGACCACTAATTTGGAACAAAGAAGAATATGAGCACGCTATCATCCAAGTTTTTGGTAAAACTGACTGTGTGAGGTAGCAGTAGCAAAAAAGGTAGTTTGAGACTGTTACCTTCAGTCACACTGACATCAGTAAAATTAATTGAGGTATGAGATACTCTTCATCATGGGGATTTCAGAAATTACTCCATAGTAATTTCTTCTTGTATGTGTATGAACATGTGACAAATAGGAGAATGGCTTTTTTAATTAATGTTTTTATTCATTTGTTATTTTGTAGCTACTTTGTATTACATGTGTTTGATACTTTGTACTGCCTCTGGACGGGCAGCGAAAAGTCCCATGTGAACTCGGGAAGCAACTGAAAGGTGCTGGAAAGTAAAATAAGACTGGAGAATAGCCTCAAAGGATATGTTGGCCAGGGATAGGTTGACATTAAAGTGTTTTATTAGGTCCCAGTAATTCTGCCTTTCTCAGTGATGTACCTTACTACAGGTAATTCTTGTGGTGTCATAAAGTTTCAGCTTTAACAGCTTGATTCAGCGGGCATTACTGCTAGGATTTTCACTGCTGTCACAATATACAAAATCATAACATCTTTTGTGGAAGGCACGTGATAAAATATAGCAGCACGCTGGAGAAAACAGATTTTCATTCTGCACAAATCTCAGTTTTCTCTGCTTTCTTTAACAGAGGATGCACTGCGTGGTTCATTCAGCCGCTGAACATGACTTCACATAAACGTATCGATGTGGTTATGTGGCATGTACAGAGCCTGAACTGGCCTTTCCAGTTACCCTTACTCAGATCTATCTATATTGCAGAAACTTTAATAAAAGTGAAATCAGTCTGGGAATAAGTATTCATATATTTAAAAACTAGTAGGATTGGCAGAAGAAGACAGCAGTTATGTCAAGCACAAAAGTGGAGCAACCGGCAAAATTCTCCCAGTCCAGGTGTGCATATGTCATAAATAAAAAGGACTCATGAATATCATCGTATCAAATTCACTTCTTCCATTTGCAAAGATTTTCAGATACAAAATACCTTTCAGTATCTGTCCAATCTGTCCGACTGAGATGCTTTCTCATTCTGATGAGATAATTATCTAGAAGTGTCAATTTTGACAGTGATTCTCAACAGACAAATGGCTTATCACCGAATTTTTCAGTATCTGTAGTGAATCCAAGTTGGTAATTTTCAGATGCAGGGTTTAACTCCCCTAAACCAACCAGAGCTCTCCAACCAGTGTTTGGAATTATTTGCTTGTTTTCTTCACAATACTCCTCTTCAAGGCTTCCACTTTGATATTTGCCCTTGTTCTAAGTGTGGTGCTGAGCACCACACTTGTATGTCACAATGACAGATTTACAGCCTTGATTACCCATAGCTTTCCTAGTCATCAACAATGTGCATTTGAATATGAACCTTTCACAACAGACTCCTCTTATTTACAGACAGCATGTGGCTTACCAGGGCCTTCTTAATCTAATGCAGGAATTCAACATTAGAAATCGAAGCTAATTAAGTAAAGATAAGAGCACTGCCGGTTGTTATACAATTGGAAATAAATAACTGAAATTGGTGACAGAAATTAGTGGAGTATTGCACTGTTTGGACTAAGAAAGTTTTTTATTTTTAAAGGAATGCTTTAAAATTATTAATTTAGCCAATGTAACTGCTAAAAACGTGTTCAGAATTTCCTCTGACAAACACTATAGGAAAAGAGGGCCGTGTGCTTTTAGTGAAATTTCATATCAAAGAAGGATTGTCAGAAGTACTTGGCTGACGAAAGCCCCCATCTCCAAGGTCACCTGCAGGTCCATCCTACTTTCCTCTTCTGTCTCCCTGCCAGCAGTTCTGCTCTGAGTGGTGCTGCCACTGTCATGCAACTACTAGAAATTCTGAACAAAGAAAATTTCTTCTGAGAATTTTTAATATCAGGTAAAGTCATACAGATATTAATTTCCACTAATATTAAGGGTGTTTTTAAACCGCAGTTGTTTCTTTACAGTTAATAGATTTTTTCCTACTCACACACTTCCAGTATAGGCATTTCAAAAATCAGAATTCTGGCAGTTATTTTAGGTATGGTTATTTAAAAAGTAGTGTTTAAAGATTGCCTGCTTTTTGCTTCAGGCTCTCTCTGGCCTATACAGTATTAGTCCATAAAATGTACTTTTCATTATTTTTTATTTAAAAATGTTTATTTGTTTGTTAGCAGCTGAATTCTCCAAATCCTGCTTTGCACAATTTATCTAAAGGTAACTTCTGCAAGTGAAGCATAGAAGGCTGGTTTTGTTTAAGAAAAACAAAATTGATTTATGCATGTACTAAGAGCTTCTGGAATAGAGTTTGCACATTCAATCTTACAGTGCTGCACAATTTGTAACAGAGCTGTGATTTAGCCTAGCCTTTGGCTTGGGAGTAAGGAATGAAATAAAAAATACGGAAAAAGGAGACCCTTCTCCACCCATATATACAAAAGATATAAAATAAGTTAACTTTTACCATGTTTTCTAAATCACCTCCTAGAATCTAATAAGTTCTTTAATAGACAGAACAGCATGACTGCTTAATAGCACTTATTTTCCATTGTTGTTTTACTCTTTTATTTTTGGCCAGATGCTAGTTCCAGGACAGCCCAAATAACACCGCTTAGTGTCAAAGTGCAATACCTTCCCAGTTTGCCATTTGGGAAGAGAATTGCTGTAGAAGTTGTGGTAGTCTTGTGGCCTGCATCTTGCTCAGTTTGTTTCAGGCACTTTGCCCTTCTTCCTGCTGGATGAAGCCATTGCCATCTGTTCCCCTGCTTGAAATAATCACCTGTCTTACGGTGGTTAATTCAGTTATGCAGATTTTGTTCTGCCTGTTGCTGAAGTTACAGCCTCCCTGAGCGTTTGGTTGTCAACATCCATTCCTTGCGACTCCTTCTTTTCCACGCAGAGGTTTACCACCTCTAACATGGGGTGTGTGTTCAGAGCAGCGCACACTGCGCTCAGCAGCCGAGAGGCCGGTCCATCACACACCCCATCCGATTCTTCACCGTCAGTTATGAAGCAACTGTTCACCCCAAATTCAGCTTATTCCAGTTCATTTTCCTGAAGTACTCCTTCCAACACCTGACTATCTTTATTCCGGACTCTCATCCCAAGCTTTTCCTATCCAAGATTATTTTTTGCCAAATCCGGGTTCCAGGACAGAGCCCAGAAAATCAACAATTCTGGCGATTGTTTACTGGGGAGGAAATGGGATCCTTTCGCCAGTTTCCATCTGGGAGGAGAGGTGTGCTGTTGGCCCAAGAAATTTCCTTCATCATTTGATGACCCTACCAGCAGGTTATGTGCTCTGCAGTTTTCCCTCTCAGGGAGAAAACCCATTTTATTTTAACTGTCTTCCTCCCTTCCAGTCAGCCTCACTATCATCCTACAGTTCTTTTTGCTTTTGGCAGCTCTCCCAGAGCGCTGGGCTGAAAGCAGAAAGAAACCACACTGATTCTGTGGTTTCCAGAAGAGACCAAGGCTCCTCATTACATATTTCATGCAGCTGTGCTTTCTTGGCCATCTCTCGCACTTCCCCAGTTAAATCCCAGTCTTTTTTCTCCATTAGCACATATGGATTTCTAAGATGATCAGGTCAATGGCTCATTGTGCGCACTTGTTAGAGGGGATCATTTCAGAGGCGCTTTGCAGTGAAGTGGTTTAGTTCAGTTTGGGTGCACTGGAATGCAGAATTACTTCTCTCGACATTGGAAAGAGCAGGTGATTCTATTTTATGTCTTCTTGAATATTCGTAAGCAGCTTTTCATGCTAAAATACACTAATTTATCAATATCCAAACTCTACACATGACTATTAAATCACCTGTAAATATGTTCACTTTTAGTAAACCTTGTACTTTCTTCTGGGCTCTGTCAAGGACACTATGGAAATATGGATTTCACCTGTGTGACTGTGTGTATGTGTGTCAGTATATACGTACATTTTCATACACACGTGTATACAGAGAAAATCCTGGTACTTTCATGTACCATTTTTTTCAAAATATAAAATTAATTATGATGAATCACAACCAATCTTTGTAACATAAATTCTCAAAAGACCTTAAATCGCTATTAGAATATGTATCAGATAGAGGAATGATATATACACAAAGACATAGAAAATGAAACTTTTTCAGATGGGTAATCTAAGTTTTATTTGTATTGTACAGCCCAAGGGGAAAAAAAGTCAGGCTGTCAAATCTGTCCATTTAAATAGTAGTAATTTCACACTTCTTAATACATTTTGGGAGAAAATGAGGCATTTTACTATCATTAACATCTGAAGATAAATATTTAGCTTCAGAACTCTTTTGGACAAAGAAAAACTCACATTTGGGATAAAAAATGTGTATATATTACTGAAGGTTAACGAGATGTAGCTTTAGGTTTGTAAATGTATTTTCCTATGCTATTCTCTTTCTTTCATCATACTCACCCTGTTTGCACAAAGGAGAGGTGTGGTTAGAACCCCTTACCCTGCATTTGGAGGTGCACAGAGAGCAAGAGGAACGTGCTAGTGGAGCCTGTAGCCCTGTGAATTCTCAGAGCTGTCTCCTGGTACAGCTCTGCAGATTCTGCCCAAGCGAAATGTTTTCTTGGTGGTCATTATAAACATGTTCTTTAGAAATTAGGAGTCAGATCTCACCAAACTGTATGAATTCAGGAACTGTTAGTGTGACTTAGCATCACAGGCTTTTATGCAAAGAATGAAATGTCTCTCCCTGTCCAGATGGCTGCCCTCATCTCATCCCTGCCGTCCCGTCTCTTGTGCGTGCAGGTGTCAGTCCAATTACATTTCCTGACACCTGATAGCTGCGTTTAGCTGTGGTCTCTAGATCACAGATTTTTCAGTGGATCCAGCAAAAACGGCAGGGAAGTGAAAGCAGCAATTTCGATTATAACCAAAGTTTGCATTCTACACGTAAGGACAACACTTTTTCTCCGAATGGTACTGCATTATGAGAAACGGGAAAACAAAGAATAATAGAGACAGAGTTTCCAACAGAGAACATGGGGCACAGGTTCCTTCTGTACTGTAGAGAACGGACTCTCCCGTGCAGAGCAGCAGTGGTTTGAGCAGATCAGGGTACTTCAAGAAGGCTCCATGCAGGAAAAAAATAGGAACTTTTGCTCTGCAATTCTGATGTTCGGGGTTGTGCAATTTGAACAAGCTTGCAGGGTTCAAATCCTTTTTAATCCCTGGGGTTAAGACATGCTGAGAGAATTAACTAAGGGCTTTGCACAGCTACTTGCCCATGCAATTGCCCATACTGAGTTTGTCTTGAAAGAATGGTAGAAGGATGCGGCTAGGATGAAGATGTGTTTAATTTGGCTGACCACTTCTCTCCTTGTTTCATTGACTAGTGTGGCAGTGCATCTCAAACCTTTTCCTAGCCTCTTTTACGGGTATGGATCTCACTGTATCACTGCCATCTTTGCATTTTTGTAAGCGCTACAATTCACTTGAGCATGTGGCTCTTTTATACTTCATCTTGAGGGTGTGATATGGCAGCATTCCAACACTGGATAAAAAAATAGAGTGAAAATGAAAAAATCCTTGAACACACAAATATTTACAGCAAAGCTGTTTTGTTAATTGGTATAGGCTTTCCTGACACTGATACACCAGGCAAGATACCCTTCCTCAGATTCAGGCTGCCGTTTCTGTGCAGCTGTGCTCTAATATGAATTTCTGGAAGGGTTATATGAACTGTGGATGAACTTTTCTTGGCTACCTCACAGCTAAAAATCCCGCATCACAAAACTCCCAATTAAGGTTTGGTTCATAAATGCCCCACTAGTATCAGCTAAATGGTTACTGGATGCAGCTGCATGTGTTAACTTACGAATTACAATACTTCAATGATACCTTTTTAGTAGGTTAAAACAATATTACATAGGAAAGAAAACAAGTATCTTAGTCCCATTTATAATATGATAGCCTACAAGAGTCGGGAAGAAATTTTTCTTCCCTCATGTAATTATCCAGTTACACTAGAAGGGTGAAAGAGGATTTGATTTCCACTGAAATCTCAGGTGCTCGCCTCTACTGGAAATAAGAAGACGGCCAGATGAAGTAGCAGTCTGCGCTGGGATGGAGGCACCAATTGTTCATAGATCTTAATACCCAGAAGGGACCATTATGATAGTTTAGTCTGACCTCCTGTATAACATAAGCCTTATAATTTCACACAGTAATTCTTGCGCTGAGCTCCTAACACATTCCTGTGCATTAGTAGAACAGTTTTAATAAACCAAATCCTGAAGTCTCACTTTGGCACAGAACAAAGAGTGGAAGTCAATAAGAGGGAAGAATACCTCAGTCCTTTCTCTGTCCTGTTGAAATCAATGATAGTTTCACCTGAGTACATAACAAAGGACAGTCAGTAAAGGATTTCAGGCCCATACTAATGTCCTGAAATGTGAATAATGTAGGAGGTATATGCCAAGTTTAAATATTGTAATTTATTTTAAATTGATGAAGAGCATTATAGAATATTATAGCTTAGACTAACTGTAAATGGTTCATTAACATTTCTGAATTTTATTTCTGTATCACCTTTAGCTCTAACCTTTAGTTAGAGCACACCTGATTTACTGTTAGTGTGCTCCTTCTGCTCTTAGCATGTGCTTCTATTTTGACATTGTTTTTCTGTGCCAGAGGAGGTCTTTCAATGCACGCAGTGTCACCAACCTGTAATGCTAAGAGCTGCTTCAGCTTATCTGCAGGGCAACGTTTCTCTTCCCGAGCGTGAACATCTCCGTGTTGTTTCTTGACTTCTGTCACTCGCTTATTTCTCAGCTCATTTGACTGACTTATGTTTGTGCAGCTGGGACCAAACATTCATACAAGTGGATTTTTCCTATGTTTTCCCCGAGTTTTCGTCTTCTCAGTTCTTTCATCTTTATTCGGGGGCAGGCAGACGGGGGAAGAGAAGACTTGCCATACAGTCTCTTAATGCAGGCAGACAAACAGCTTTATACTCTAGTACTTTTTTTGCTGGTGAGTGGTGGATACTCCTGGGACAGCCTAAGCAATGGGAAAGATAATTTAGACAGCTTCAGAGGAAGTGTTATCTGTATTCCTCCTCTTTCACTTTCTGTCCTTGTAACGCAGTCATATCTTCCTTTCAGTAGAAATAGGCTTCTCAAAGCACTATCAAGTACGTTCAATATGCTGTTTTGCTTTTAAATCTTTTTAGAAGGTGTTAAGACTGAACACAAGGAAGATTATTCTGGTAAAAGGAAATTGGGTTGTAAATTTTCATAGCGGCCTGTACTGGGCAGAATCAAGTGGTGTGATTCTGACAGAGGTTTGTGATGTAGTATAAACTTCAGCCCTTGGATCTGCAAATTGAATGAGTGAAAGGTGCGATCCGGATCTTAAGTTCACAGGATGCATTAAAAATAGCGTTACAAAACCATTATATAAATGGAAGGTTGATTACTTACTTCAGTAGTGTTCAAGATTTCTTGATTTTTTCTGAAATATTTTTGAACTGAACCTCATGGCTTACATGGAAATACTGTCATGTGTTCACAGTATTACAGGTCAAATAACAGGCTGTTCATGATTATACCCATATTTGTATACTAATTTAAGGTCTAATCTGCTACTTTAAAATAACATATTAAATAAAGGAAGTAAATTAGCAAAGAACAGTGTATACTTTAATTTTTAACAATGAAGTCTAAAAGCTTGGTTTCCAAAATTTATGCAAAAAATATTTTGCATGTACTAGTTAGTTTAGACAATAGGCCTATGGTGCAGTATTGTTAGCTAGATCAGTAGCACCAAACCTAAAAACAGACTTGATATATATAGAGAGAGAGAGATAGAGAGAGAGTTATATATATATTCAATATGGTGATGGTGGAGGCAGTGTGCTCCAAAATTCTTTCCTTTCGGTGTCTATGCTTCTAAATCTATGCCAGTCCAATCTTTAGTTATACTGCAGTTTAGTTTTCATTGCAACGGTAAAATATAAATAAAGTGTAAAAAGACCAGGTTGTCAGTTTAAGGTGGATCAGACCAGCAATACTGAGCAAGTTTGCACATAATCACTTCTGTGTCTTTATTTCTATATTCAGGGTCTTTAGAAAGAACTTGGGGGGGGGGGGGGGGAGAGAGGGAGGGAATCTGTTCTTCTTGTCATCTATCTTAGTATTTATGTGTTTCTATGTATTGTTTTCTGGAATGTAAACCGCCCTTTCATTTGACAGTCAGTTTCATTCCTATTTCTCAAGTGCTCATGTTCTGTGTTTGTGTGTGTGTTCAGATGTTTGAAGCATCAAGGAAATGCACATATTCCTCTTTTTGCACTTACTGCTTTTAGCTGCATGGAAAACATAACAGTGTATTTACAATGTGCCGTTTCCTTCAAAATACGCACATTGTTGCACTAAAGCATTTTTTTATCAGTGTACCCAGATAAAGAGATCTCAGAAATATCCTGACTATATGACCTGACTTGCTAATGCCAGAATAAAATGCAAGTGCAAAAAGGGAGTTTATACAGGTTTTATTTTGATTTATTTTCCTGCTTCTTGGGTGGCCACTGGAGAAACTACACAAACTAACCTGAGGAAAGAGGTAGGATTTAAGCTACTGCACCATTAATTCCTAACATCTTCCTTTTGTTCTGCTGATACATAACTATTTGTCAAATGTGCCAGAGCAGTCTCTGTCTGAACTTTATGCAAACATGAGCAAAATTAAAGAGGGATTTGGCAGATTGACACATAGTCCCAACACCTATACTTGTCTAGCACAAAAATCAGTAGGTGTGCATAAGCTCCCCTGCATGTGACCAGGCTGCAGGCAGGTCTGCAGATAGGATGGCAGACAAGTCGTATGCTTGTAGATGATGGAGAGTTTCAGGAATGTACATTGTTTTAGGAAAGGGACGGCTCTTTGAAGCAGGGATTCTCAGTTTACAGCAAACTTGCCAGGAGAATTCAAGTCATCTCTCGTCTACTTCCAAAAGTTTGTTTCCTGGGAAATTTTGAGCTCCGATGTAGGCTGTGCAGCAGACAGCAGTGGCACTTTCTCTTGATCGCTGTCTTTCCTGGGTCATCGCTCCACCCCTTTGCGTTGTTATACAAGCACAGAGCAAATAAAATGCATATGAACGGTGCCATCTGTCATTTAATAGACTAAATTCTTTTGTTAACTAGACTAAATTTGCACCGACGGGCAAGCACCGAATTGGAGACCTGTGTGATATCATGAGAAAAGAACTTGGGAATCAGTTCCAGAAGGACAAGTATGTTCCGCTGATGTCCATTACCGCGTAATTACACCATTTCAGAATGGTTCTATTATTATTTTTATATATTTTCATTATCATTAATTCACGTAACTATAAGGATAAAAGCAATGCTAAATGCAATTACTCTTTCCACCTAACAATTAATATACAGACATTCTGACATTATGGTACCTTAGCTTCATGATAATATAGCTGTTATGTCTGAGTTGCTATTTCTGATATAAGTAACTGCAAAGGAGGGCTGCCTCAGGCTTAATTTTGTGGCTGGATTTCTTTATTTGCTCAGCAATTCAGGTTCTTGTCTCTGCAAATGAACACTAATGTGCTATGTTTATGCGTAAGAAACACTGTATTTTATTGAATTTTCATCCTAATGTTTTGTCCTTGCATTTGCTTTTTAGGAATATAAGTTAATTTGTTCTGTAGTTTGATGGGCCTGGCAAACGTATATAAACAGCACGTGACATAAGAAGTGAAGAAGTCAGAATTCTGCCTCAGTCATCGATGCTTCTTAAGAAGAGAATGAAATGCAAAGATGAGGTATTTGTGAAACTGTATCCTCCTTCTGGATTTAACTCAGAAGCATATAAAAACAGGATGTAACGACTATTTAGAACTATAAATAACAACTCTAATTCCCAGTAGTTCTTACATCCTAATTCCTCAACAATTAGTGTATATGTAATATGGAATGCCTTTGGTTAAAGTTGGGGAGTTGGACTAGATGGTGTCTAGAGGTCCCTTCCAACTCTGAAAATTCTGTGATTCTGTGAAAAGGAAAAAAATCACCCTACCCCACACAGCCAATCCCTCACCAAGCAGAAGAGAAGGAGCACCTAAAACTTTACCTCTAAAAAGAAGCAAATTCAAGCTTCAGATATCTGTAGGCCGATGCTTTTAGAGAAACACAATTATGAGCCAAATAATTTCCCATTTTGTCCTCACTTTTATAATCTGTGCAGGGTTAGCTACCAAAAGGAAATACCAGTCTGCTGAGATAAAGAAACCGAGGACAGCCTGTGTGAATATTCTAGATACTTCAATATATTTCCTACAGTTTGCTACAATTATGCCCCTGCAGACACATTGTCCTTCTTCCGGTGATTCTTCTCACTTTGAAATGAAACAGTCAAAGCTATGATGATCCAAAGGAGCACCGGGCTTCTTGAATGATGAGAAGGTACCTGTTTTTTTTCTTATTTTTTCAGATGTCCCTCTCTTGCATGGGAAAAGGCCGCCCTCTGGGTGCCTGCATTGTCCACATATCAGGGGTTTACTCTGAAAACTCAAGGTAGCAGAAGACCGGGGACCTTAAACGGCATGATAGGAGTTTTATGAAAAGCCAGTCTGGGCCAGAACACCAGAAGATAAATGTAATCACATTATAAAGCATGAAAGTACTGGAGAACAAAGAAGAGGGATACAGTCTCTAAAATATAATGGTTGGACTTGATGATCTTAAAGGTCCCTTCCAACCTCACTGATTCTATGATTCTATGATTCTATATAGGCACATTCTGAAGGAAATGTAAAAAAAAAAATAATCTATGGATTAATTGGAAATGGTTAGTGCAAGAAGAATGAATAAGGGAAAATGGGGTGGGGAGTTCAGCCCTCAAAGATCAAAAAAATCATGTTATGAAAAAGTGTAGCTTAATTTTAGTTGGTTGAGTTTTTTTACCCTTCATGGTGATTTAATAATAACATTTTTTTAAAATGGGAAGAGAAGGAACACGAAAATGCACAAGGTTTTAAAATTAATTTTTTCAGCATTTACTCAAAAGCATTTTCCTCTTAGTTTAATTGCACTTTGAAATCTAAAACTTTGCTAGTAATATAACATCCGTATTCAGGCTATACGGTTCACCTTCTGTTGGGAAAAGGTGAATTTTAAATCATCTAGCATATTGTAAAATATTCTCATTTGTTTAATGTGTTTTTATCTCTTGTGATCGTATCATCCCTGATTCAATTATCTCAGTGGTGACTCCTGGGTTTTCTTCAGATTTACGGCCGCAGGGTTTCTCTTTCTGGCATATCTGATATGCAGAGGAGTTACCTCCTGTCATTTCATTCAGAGACGGATGGAAATGCTAATTTTCTAGGGAGGAAATCTTTGTCTGCACTTTTATTAGTAATATGACTCCAAATTATCTTACAGGTGTTTTTCAGTGGTGAGGTTAGACTCCATCTCAATCTGATAAGGCATTCCTAATAAGGGGAAATTAGGCCAGTACTCGCAGAAAGAATAAAGTGCCATATGTCTTGACTTTTCACAGTGATCATTAAATCCCAGGAGGATATGTACGCAGTGCATTCAATTCTGACAAAACAAAGGAAGTCTTCATGAAGCAGTTACAGTTTTCTAACAAACAGCAATTAGGATCAAGATATTAGGTACTCTGGTTAATATAAGAAGAGAAAGAACACATCTGTAAGCAAACTTGTCTACAAACTGATCCCTTTTTCCAATTGGGATTGTTTATTTTTGTGCATGAGCATAACAAAATATAATCGGAGTTGATATATTCTGAAATATAAATTGGAAAGAAAAAGGAATTCTATTTCCATGTCTTTTAATCACATCTCTGTTTATAAATATTTTAAAGATTTCCTTCCTCTTCTTTTTTTTTTTCTTTTTTTGTTTGATTTTTATTTGTGGATTGAAGCTTTCCAAGTCTTACAGAACTTACTCATAAGCAATATGACATAAGCAGCTCAGAGACTGCAAGCCATCCAATATTACTTAAAATGTAAATCTGAAAAATTAAATATTCCAAGTATATCATATACTTTTCTGTTTATGAAATTATAAACCACAAAGCCATTGACACTGTAGTCAATGTCAAATTTTCTGCCAGGTTTTAATGAGACCTAGATTTGCAATCAGATACTGCTGCCCCTTAGTGGCCTATCTATGAAACAGAGCATCACCGTTTTCAAATGGCTCTCCCTTACCACAGCCAGCGTTCAGCCAACATGTTTTATATACCATTTGTATACATGTTCCAGTCTAATTTTAAAAGAAGAATTAGAACTCTCTGCTTTGAAATTCAACTTGGTTTTGCTCTTTATATTGACTAATACAAAATGGCACTACCTTTCAAACTAGTAACAATCTATAAAGAGACAGAATATGGAAAGATATATTTTTAGGGAAATATTGCTCCACTGAGTTCTCCAAAGCAGCACAAAATGGTGCATTGAGGAGAACTTTTTAATACAATTAAATGTAAAAAAACCTACAAACATGGGGTATATGTGTTCTTTTCAGATTGCAGTGAAGCACAGACTGCAAAATATGCTATAAATATAACTTAAGAAAAAGGTAAATGCAAGCTGCAAAAGTCAATTACTTTAGTTTTCAGCAGGGGTAAAATTTACTAACACAAACATAAAAAAAACAAATGTGCAATGGCAAATATAAAGTAAACTGTGTACAACTCATTTTGGAAGGCTAAGGGCCAATGCAGATGTTTAAACTCAGAGCAAATTACTCAGAAGCATAGGGAAACACAGTAGTTTTCTGAAAGAAAAAGCCTTCCTCTCTTTTTGGAAGACCCATTTTCCTTCTTGCAAAGTAATACATACATTTAGAAGAAGTATGATGGTGCTATTTATCCTTAATTTATTTTATTATGAAAACATTAACTCTCAGAGAGGGTTATTAACAAAAAGAATTACATTTTCTCCCCCCTAATTAGCTCTAGGGACAAATGAAAGATTCAGTTTATAGCTTCCAGGAAAGTGCAGCATATATGAGAGTCATTATGATCTGGTGGTGCCATTATTATTTCTGTTTAGATCATTACTTCCTTCTAGTTAAGGTCCAGATTTTGAAAACTTTCTCCTTAGAATCAGGTGTGACACAGGTCAATTTTCAGAGCTTTTATATTCTCACCAGCTTTGAAAGATCAAGCAGTTTACTGAGGTCTTAGCACTGAAATGCCTAAGTTTAAATTTGAAGAAATGAGGATTGTTTTTGCTCTGGTCATGAGCCCCTGGAAGAGAATTTAGATATAGATATATAGATAATGTCAGTCAAATAAAAAGGAAATAAATCAACTGAGAACTTTGTTTTGAGTACGGAATTCTGGCTTTGGTTCATTCCCGGCACTGTTTTTTGCAGGCTTCAGCAATTGCATTAGGGAGAGGCTTAAAGACAAATTGACATTTCACGTGCTCAATTAGATGTGCTTGTAGAGCAAAAAAAAATATATTTCTGGTACTGGAGGAAACCTGCACATTCTTGAGGAAAACTGTAGGTAAAACCCACAGTTCTCTTAAAATTCACAAGCTTCCAGCCTGTGGAGAACTATGCAATTATTTTCTCTTTCTAAATAAAGACTTTTTTCACACTGCCTAAAACCAGCAGTGCTGTATTCACGTAGTGGAGAACCGAAGCCTGACGATTACAGTATGTAACTTAGCCAAAGAGCTAAAAAGATGTAGCAGGAGATTTACTGCTTTAAACAGCCATCACGCTGTATGGGTGAAAATTTTCTCAATGCTGACAGGTTTACTGAATTCCAAAAGTTGCTCAAGAGAACAGCAGCAGCACCAAGGCCATCGCACTGAACTCAGCGTGTCGCTCTCTGTTCACCCCCTGTGGCGCATTATTGGATGAACTTTCTCTGACTGTGAGCAATTTTTGCACTTTGGAACATACTGATGTGAGCCCCGGCTTCTGTCATTGATTTGAACTTAATCTGCATGTTGCATCTTTATTGTATTGCCATGATTCATTTAAAAGCAAATGCTTTTGAGCACGGCTGGCTGGCTTTCACGATAGGGTGGGCAGCCAGATTACGAAAACACTTCAGTGCTGGGCTTTTTTGGCTTATGTCTGGAAGGGAAAACGGCTAGAAACATTAGTCGCTCTGCTATTCGGAGTTTTGACTGCTTTAGCTAGGGGGGCTGGATTCATGATCCATTTACTGTTTCCTGTCCAGCATCTAGTTGGTGCATTATGTTCCACGTCTCTTTCCATTAGCTGAGCCCTATGTGATGTGAATTGAGAAACGCAGTAGCTGTACATTATAAAATCCTTGTAATGGTATTACCATGGCAGTGTTATAGTGGCCTTTTACTTGGTTCCAATGTACATTTTACCATTGTATTTCATGCCTTCAGCTCAGCTGCAGTGACAGAAAAAGGTTCAGCTATAGCCCAGCTGGAGTTTTAAAATTTACCCTGAAACATTGCATAAGGGAGTGCTTGATAGATGGAAAACACTGATATTCCTTTCAGTTTACCAAATGTAGGACAGTAATCTCAGCATCAGGCCTGACAACATCATAGATACTTCCCTTTGAAAAATAAAATAAAATAAAATAAAGCAAAACAAAAAATATCTTAGAGAAGTAGAAATTATATATTATCAGAATATATTTTTCTTTAACCCTTATGTCACAGAGAAAGCATTTCTGACGATGGAAGCTAAACGAAACCAAAGTCTTACGAGAGACATGGTTACACTTAGATTTGGGAAGAAGTTACTGTAATGTGATTTGTAAGGCTGGAGTAACAGGAGGGCAGTCTCTTTTCACAAGAATTGGGTGCTCCTTCAGAGTTGGATTGCACTTAGATTGAATATTTGCCAAAAGCAGAATGACAGCAGCTATGCAATTTATGACATATTATTTCACGCCCAAATTTTTTGTTGAAGATGTATGATGTGGATTTGTTATACTAAGAAAGCAATTATGGGTTGATTTAACAGCTACTGTCAGTAATCACAGCAAAAGGTTTTGAAAAGTCTGAAAAAGCAGAGAGAATAATCGGGACCAAATCTTCAAGTCTATCAGTAGCCTATGCCCGAAGCGCACCTCATTTCTGTGCAGAGTTCCCCATTTGCATATATTGTCTGGGAAAAACACGACTATACATAGCCAGGCAGATACGGCCCTGCCTCTGCAGCCATACTTAAAAACATCACGACACGCTACAACTACAGGTACTTTTTCTACTAACTAAATCCAATGAGATTTATTAGGGACAGAGTATAGCAATTAAAAAAAATGTTTCCGTTCTAAAAGGCCAATTTCAATTCATTGTAGTTTTTGTCCGTCCTTTATCTTGCAAGCTGATATTTTTTGCAGATTCATGTGCAGAAGGTAACAATTTCGCTCCAACAAAGGCAGCCAGGGTGTGTGTGTGTAAATATTTCTTACTATATGAAAAGAAACCAAACATTTGTTAGAGAAATGCACAGTGGCAGAAAGTGCATGACTAGGAGAAAGAGAGACTCTGGAAGCACATATCTGAAGAAACAGAAGGTAAAATGTGGACAGCATACTGGACTGCGTTCTCTTTGTTGTATGCAAACACACATACTATCCTGAGCATACACGTATTTTTATAAAACGTTGTGGTAAGAAAATGTTTCGCACACATCACAACAAAGCTTGCTTAATTTATTGTATCATCAGTGACAGAAAAATAATGTGTTCCTAAGGAGTTTACAAAAAAAAAAAAAATAGGTCAAAGAATTCTTTTGATACCTAATTTTTTCAATGCTTTTTATTTGAAAAAGAATTGCAATTTCTATTGTCTCCAAACAGAACGGATGCACACGATTGTTCTTTTTTTTCTCTTTTTTTCTTCCCTGAAGGTTGCTTTATCGATAACTCATTACAAATGTACTTGATTATGGGAGAACACAACCTTTTCTCCAGTCTTCTCAGCTCATGGGACGGCATTTTTTTAGTTTCTCTGCATGTTGATCTACCCTGTCCATCCCCAAACCACGATTCTTTACAGAAATAAGACTGTCTTTCTTATGTCTGGACTGGAGCTCATGAGAATCACAGAAGCAGCTGAAATTATTCTGTATCATCATATAGATTACTAACCTCTGAGGCCGTCAAAAGAAATCAGAGGAGAACTATGCTTGTGCCAGGCTCTCAAGCTATTGTCGTATGGTACTACTAGTAACCCAGCAGCAGACTATTACAGACGGCAAACTCTTAATGTCAGAAAAGATCCTGGAGGTCCTCTGGGAAGATTTAAAGTACAGACAAGAAATGAACAGTACTGGAGTAGTGAAGCCCGGAAGATCCTGAAAATTGTGAAATTGCTATTACTGTAGGGTCCTAAAGGATGTTTAAATCCCAAAGAGTATAAATGTTTATTTTACAGGACAAATTCCCATCATATTATTATTTAAAAGAGGTTATGCATTTCTCTCTTCCAGCTTTTCCCTAAGTCTTTAGTAAGAAGGCATTCTTAACTGTACAGTATTTTGTAAAAGTAGTGGACAAATGAAGATTTAAGAACAGTTAGCTGCCTTGTTGCCATGGTTACCAAGAGTAATCGACACTGATTGTTGAATACAGTAAAATAGAAACAGAATGTACCATTTTAAAGAGGGTACGTCTAGAATATTTAAAAGTAGATTAACACCCAAGAAAAGAAAAACAACACAAATTATTTTAGACTGAGTTCCCTACTCAATATAGTTCTGTGAACAAAGCATATTTTATAGATGGCAGGGTGATAAAAAAAAACCTCCATCATTTGGAAGTGGTTTTAAATAATATATCTCTTCAGTTCTGCAGCTGGAAGTGTGTGTGCGTGTGTGTGTGTGTGTGCACGCATGTGTGTGTTTGAATGTGCAGACATGAATATCTGTCATAGGGCAGTAGACAAATAGTGTCCTTTATTCCAGATGCTGATAATAGCATACAATTTCATCTACATGGTGCGTGGTATAATGTTTAGGTATTATTCTAGATTATAGATGGTTTATCAAGTCAGGTTGTCTGTTTTCCACAGTTCTGCTCCATGCACTCATTTCAGATGAAACTCTTAAATAAGGTGTTTTACTTAAATATAATGGAAACAAACAAATGGGGAGCTGTATTCCTCCGTACACAATGAATTTGAATATCAAAAGCAATACAGTTTTGGTTTTGAGCAACTAGAACACAGAATATCTCTGAATTTTTATGGAAATGGCATTGTTTTTGCTCTTCTATTTTGTTTTTCTTTAACAGCTAAAAGGCCTGGGCAGAAACTATCTCCTTTTTATATGCTTTATCCTTGAATGTGTGCTTAGCCCATAGGATTTATGAGTAATGAACAAAGTTAGAGTTGACCCTGCTTTAAGGCTGGGAGATGGACAGGTGTGATGAACTTACACCTCATTTCTCTATCATTTGCATCCATTAGAAAAGGTTTTGTAAGATGCAATTATCCCCTAAGCCAGGATGTAGGAAACAGTGAGATTGTTTTTGTACTTGGTTAGTGCAGAAGGTCCATTTCTATAGCACCGTAGATTTTTATTAACTGTTAATTTCCTTGCTACACTCATGGGCTACACAGAATTAATATTAGGTCCAATGACTTTCACTAAGGAAATTGAGGTAGATTTTCTAAGTATATGTCACTGCATTTCAACACTGAATGTCATTATTTTCAAAAAAATCTCAGCTCCCTGTAAGATGAATTTTTAAAAGCTTGCTGGTTATTGGGCACTTTTGAAAATCTGGTTTCTTATTTGGGTGCCCAAAATTGGGCTACATCATTAGCAGATATAGAAACTAAATGCTCAGGGTTCTATTAAATCAAAAGCATAATCTATTTTCACATTGAACTGCACCATTTTCTCATGATGGTAACTCATGCATGTAGTTTAGTTGGCAAACAGTTAAAACTGTAGTCTTGTCAAAATATTTGAAACCATCACCAATGCAGCTAGAAAAGTGAAAATAAGATTTATCAGTGAAAAGCAGCCGTTCAAAGGCAAAAAACAACCTGGGTGCAACTTAATGTTAGTAAAAAGGAAAGATTTCACCAAAACTGGGGACTTCACTTGACATCCCAGTGAAACAACTAAGAAGAATTAAAATTGTGAATTACTGTGTTAGCGAATAGAAATAACTATCATTAAGGCACCTCTATGGTAACAATCTTGACATGCTCACAACATCTTCAGTGGGGCTGAATTGGGGCTCTCTACAACTGGACTGTTGTGATCATACAACCTTCCCAAACTTTGGGACAAAAAGTCTTTGCTTTCTGTCTTTTGGCTTTCTATAGAACTCTAGTAGTTCTCACAACTCAGATGGACCCTACTCACATGTTTGTTTCTGCAATAGTATTAAGCAGGAGCCATCACTGCGATGCATATTAACCCCTTTTAGATTGGGATCTAAAGAGCAGCTTTGAAAGGAAGGCGAGGGCATGGCTGGACTACTTTTGTCTGTAAAGCAGCCTAGTGAAGCAATGGGTTTGAGCACGGAAAGCACCTTTCACCTGCCTCTCCTGAGTTAGTTAGGTAAGTAAATTCCACTTCCCAAGGTGCTTTCTACAGCACCTTGCTCTAGGCAAATGGTACTTGAACAATAAAGAGTTCTCTGGGAAAACTGGAATAAGGGGATGGATTTTCTGGACTTGTTTCTTGCAAGGGGAGGAACTACTTCAATTGCTGGGACTAAAAAAAAAAAGAAGGTGACAATCCTTTATCTTCTCCTCTCCCAGCTTAACTTTGATGCTTTCTTTGTGGTTGTGCCACTCCTCCCGTCATCCAGGGTTGGCTGCAGAACAGATTTACTTTGTGTGGGCATGAAGTTTGCTCCTGACTATAATAATATTGTGGTAGCTATTATATTTCACCACCCTAACGACTGGCAACGAGTTACCCTGAAGAAGTGAGGTGAGCTGAGGAGCTAGGCACCAGTGTAGAGTGAAGGCTTTGGAGACTTTGCTGCTCTGGAGTGGGAAGCTGTGCGAGAAACCTTCCCCGTTCAGCTGCTACCGCACCCCACCAATCCCCTCGGGGTACGTCTATGCTTGCAGTCGTAAGTGATTGCAATATTTGTTGTGCGTGAAAACGTATGTTAGCTAGGTTTAGAGGTGGAAAACATAGCCGGGAAGCAGGGTAAATGAGCTCAGCTGGGGTGTTCTCTGTTCCTGACTAGGGCTGTTAGTAATAACTGTTCTGTGTACCTGATCAGGGATATTAGTAATACCTCTTCTACACAGACAAAGATGAATTAAATTGTTGCTGTGGCAGCTGCTGTTAAGAGGGCTACGGGCTTCACAGTCCTATTCTGAAGTTGTGCGTATGTGGTGGTGTTTTTTTTTAAATTACATCTACCAGCATTTTCTCCTTATTGTTTTCCTAGTACTCTGATGTGATAAAATTACATTTGTCTATCGTGCTGCCCGATCACATAAAGAGAAAATGATATTTTTAGTTTGAGAAAAAAAAAAAATGCTACCCCTCCTGGTAGGTAAATCTGCAGGGAGCATCCTGTAGCAGCAACTGTTTCACTCCAGATAACAAAGCATTATCCGCAGGTTTAATTTTATTATTGCTTTTAGTTTTCTGCCAAGGATGCCTAATAAGAAAGGTCAAGGTATCATCAAAGCATAGACAGATTTTTGCTGAATGACATAAAACTGTCAGAGATGCTGAGCTTTGATGTTCCATTAAGTGATCGATGTAGATTACTGACTTTTGGCTAAATGCTGCTCGACTCTATAAGGTCAATATTTGTTAGTTCATTGGTAGAATAATTAATCAATCAATACAGGATGCTTGAAGTCAGGAAAAAAATATTGCCAAGACTGTATGTCTGGCATTAGTAACTAAAATTATTTCACAACGTCTTTTGAGTGTTATTAACTCCCTGTGTACAGAATTTATTTGTAACCATCACATTTCTAGTGGAAGGAAGAAAAAAAAAAAATAATCCTAGTGAAGAGCACTTCTTGTAACCTTGAGCTCCTGGAAGGAAAAACCTCTAACAAGCAGAGTGCATCATCATTAGTTCTTCCCTTTCACATCATCACACTCAGCTTGGGAAATAATTACATGCAATTTTTCTATTTTACAGTTGGGCCACATGACACAATGTTCTTTCTTTAGAGCTCCTATTCTGGTTCTCCCATTTTGTCTTTTATTGTAGTCTGTAATATTGCCAGTAGTCTCTCACATGTCTCCACTGGAAGCTTTTACAGCACTGCATGGACAGTACCTTGCATAACGAGGCTCTGAACCATCAGCTGGGACTTTTAGACCATAGACTACTGCAGTAATATTAATTAATAGGGATAAAGAGCTTCCATAGGTACCCTGGGTATTTGCCAGATATAATAGCTTTAAACTTCACAATTCCATTAGAATTTATACTGTAGTGCACCTCACATCGTTTTCAACTTATATGTAAAAAGTATGTATAGACCTCTTCTTGTCTACAATGCTAAGATGAGCACTTCTTCACTCACTTCACATGTCCAGGATGCTTTCAGGCTGTGAGAATTGAAAGGAAGACCTCTTTCTCAGAGGATTACAAAAGGAGGTGTTTGTAATGGGGGATTTTGAATAAGTTTAAAAACAAATTCCTTCTTTATATATCTTGTAGTTGTGCATGCCATCTTTGTGGAAAATTTCAATCCCGAGCACAGTGGAATTTTGATCTGTGTATGACACTTTAAAAATAATAAATCATAATAAAATAGTGCTTTTAAAATAATTGCATATAGTTGATGGTTGTATTCAATAATGAGATCCAAATGTGTCCTTGGAAAATTAAGGAAATGCCATGCTGAATGTTTGAAGAATGAATAGCTGACCCCTTCCATAAGGAAAGAAGTAATAATATTTTTTCCTTGTGTTTTTTGTCTTACCAAATGTAAATATCAAACTCAAATTAATCAATATCAAAATTATTTAATAGAAGTGTGAAAGAAGGGAGTTGCAATACAGATACTAGCTTTGTTGGGATCAATCACTTACAACTTGGGAAAAGTAGAGAAAGAACAACTTCTTGGTGTTTTCAACAGTGAGAGACACAGCTCCATGCCAGCTGGTTTGGAAACGCTAGACCTAAATAAGGGCATCTCCCTGGCTTTGATTTTTAAGTAGGACACAGTTTTATGTAACTCCCTCAACCATGCAGTCTGGTAGAAAGATTCTGCAAGGGAGAGGCTGAACACTGCTATGCTCTAGTCCATTCCTTCCGATCCTACACTGAGGGCACAGCGTTTGGAGCATTTGGGGCTGCATCAGGTAGGATGGGGGAGAAATTACCGTCCTTTAGACCCTACTTATCCTGACAACAACAGAAGAGTCTTTTATTTCCATTTTGACAATGGAAAACTGAAGCAGCCTACATATTTTGAATTTAGAGCAGGGCAGGAAACTGTACCCAGAATTACGAAGCCGTAGATTTATTTTGAATCAAGAGAAAATACATAAGCTTCTTGGTACTTTATTAAATTTTCTAGAAGCTTTAGATAGTCATATAAGAAGTTTGATTCAAAGGAAATGACAGTTATGTCACTCATTTTCTCACACGGTTACCTCAAAGCTATGGATTTGTGAGGCCTTGTTAATGGGTAACTATATCATTTGACTGATTTTTTAAAAGACATATTTTATTACAGAAATATTTATTTGTGATTTACCATGATGAAGCCCAGAAATGACAGGCTCAGAGCTTTTCTCTCATATTATTGGTTAGTTTCAAGTTTGTATAAAGTCAATCTGAGACTACAAATTACAAGAAAATTCTCTGACATAACTTCTCCAAAAAGGTGAAAGTTTTACATTTGGCTGTTCAAAATATTACTTAATGATTTAATTTTTCTGGATGTCTATTAGAGGAATGTACTTCCCTTTTCAAATCCTTTAATAACACCAGAGATCTGTTTGCATTGCATCATCATCTACTCATTCAAGTTGAGATGACTCAAGGTGTCAGATGGTCTGAGCTTTGTAGAAGGGAAAAGGAGCACTTCAGTGAAGTTTCCTATGTACCATGTTTCACTGGATTGTAGTGGGTTACTGTGCCATAACTTGTTATATCACATCACAATTAACATGTCATGAGAGAGAGAAGCCAATAGGGACACAAGGTACCACAACACTCACCTCTAGCAAATGCATAGAAACCAGAAAATCAAATGGCCCCGAAGTACACATTGTACCTCAATTACTGTAATTTACTTTTCACCAACAGTATTCACACAGTGATTCTGGGATTTTTACTCTGACAAAAGGTCATCGTCATCCAAACTGTGGTTCCAAACAGGGGTTAAGCATCTCTCTGAAATGGGAAGGCCTGCTGTCTTTGAGCAACCGTTACTCTGAAAATCATGTCTGAGCAACAGTTTTCTTCCCTCATATGGTACTGCAAAAATAGTCTCTAACCTTACGTGTTACTGTGGTACTCCATCAGGTTGCAAATACCTGAGTATGGGGTGATGTACATACATACAGAAAGATATATTATCCGATTCAGCGTAAGTAACTTGAAATTTGAAAGAATGTTGGAAAGAAAACTGGAAGTCCCAAACAGCTGCTTTCACTGGGAATCAATAAAAAATTAATCCAGGTTCAGATAAAAGTGTAAGTTACAATTAACAGTCTCTTTACTGTCAGTGGATGCTGAAGAGCTTCTCAAAGGAGGTAATGTTGTTGTCTCCGTGTCTCTGAGGAGAGCAATGAATTGATTTGTTCAGAATAACCCAGGAGATGAGTGACCAAGGTTAGGCCATGAGTGATGCCATCAGAGAAGTGAATAAATACTACTTTGCTCCATGGGGTGCACGTTCTATGGCTTCTGATGAAGAAGCTTTCCAAGGAATAACAACATAGTCAACATGTACTCAAAAGTCACCTAAAGTACAAACATGTTAAAACAGGCTGCCTATAATTGTCTCTTTTTTAAAATTTTTTTTTAAGGAAGGTTCTCAAAACAATTATGATATTGGTTAAAGGTTATATCCTTTTAAGAATTCTAACTATTGGAAGTCATCTTTTTCCAAAGAACTTTGTGCAGGTCAAATTCTTGACACTAGTCATTTCTCAGCTTGCTTTTCCCCTCTGGCTGAAAGCATTTACTTGAGAGGCAAATTAAAACTTTTGCTTTCTGGGAATATTGTCCTAACAATTTTTTTTTTTTTTTTTCTGAGAGTAAAATAGAAATACAAACCAAAAAACCCCAAGAGATGATCAATCTTTTCCTACTTATCTGTCTTTCTTGTTTTATGTTTGGTTGCAGTAAAAGAAATGTAGATATATGATTTGCCACTATTTAAGTTTTGTCTTGAACCCTGTCAGAGTGAGTAGCATTCAATAGAAAACTGCAAAATAAACAACTCTTAGGAAGAGTTCTTACAAACAGTATTAGCAAATGTCTCAGAGATCTTATCCTGTAACATGCTTGGATGGCATCTTTAGCGTGAGCTATGATTTATATCCAGATGCAGCCTGATATGGAGATGGATACTTGTGTTTCAAAGCAGGATGGTCAGCAGATATAAGTTTTCCAAGCCAGACAGGTTGCCAATATAGAGAAACTGGAATAGCAACTGATATTGTGCATACAATTGTTTCCTGGATTAGCGGAACACAGAGTCCTGTGAAGTTCCCTTTGCAGAGTGCAGCTGGACAGAACTAGACATTCAGGGGTTGTGTACAAGTAAACGGTATTCCTTAGTATACTGGCATATATTTTCACATGTTTTAATGGTCATATATAGAAGGAAGGTTTGTTGGAAACCTGCTGGCATACATATTTGTTAATATCCATTATACCCAATTAGGAAACGCTGCAATGGTGGAAGTGATAGGCAACCTCTATACTATGAATTGTGATAGGAGGCACTAAACATGAAAGTGTTGTTCTCCTTTGGCTGCCTGGGGGCTGTCTTAAGTGCCAGGCTTTTGATCATAGTGACAATTTTAAACCCCTTAAGAAAACTAGAACTGAGAATAAAAAAGCTGACAGCTGTGGTTCACCTCTTTCTGTCTCTCTTTGCCTTCCTATTATCCTAAACCCTTGAAGATCTCTGGAGAGAGATACAGCTGATACTGCACATATGATGAAACAGCACTCATCATGTGTCCCCTCCAAGTGCATTATATATGTCCTTTTTACTTCTGTCAGGTTATTGAAACTACTAAGAGGCATGTTGCTCAAGATATGAACAGATGTTAATCAAACAGCTGAGGTGATGCAAGTTTACAGTATATACGGTATCCTTATGTCTAACATGAATTCTGAAATCTGGTTGCTACTGAATAGTAATCAGGCAGCAAGCAGTTTATGGTTTAAGTAAATTAAACTGTGAAGCTAATTAACCTCTTTGGGGAAACAAAAACAAAAACAAAAAACCCAAGCTCTTGATAGGAACAGGGAAAGCTTCAAAACAGGCAACATAAATAGAAATATAATTATATGGTATAATAGTTATTACATGTTTAAAAAGTTTCATGTTATATTTGGCCGATGGAGGAAAGGAGATGAAATCTGAACATGTCAGGTTAATAGTAAGTCTATTCTAGCTGTAGATGTTGCTGTAATTATGACATTCATCATCACTCTAGGAAAAAGCACAAATCTGTCAGTGCAGAAATACATACACTCAGATTTTATGTGCAAACACAAAAGTAGTCTTTTAACAAATGCAGCCGTGCAACTATGAATTTTGCAGGTATAGCTGGAAAGATCTGTTCAAAATAGGGTTAGTAACAGCCACTGTAACATAAGCTATTAAGATCTTTTATGGAAACTCTAATGCCACCTGCACAAATTCTTTATCATTATCAGTTCAGCTGAATAGCTACATGGGGAATTGCAGAGGCAGTAGATGAGCCATTCCACTGATAGCCTTGAAGGACATTGTAATGATCTATTTCCCAAGATCATCAGTGCTGTGCCTCCTAAACTCTCTTCCCTGTATAGTGCTTTCTAAAGTCATCATAGTTTATGGATGACAATGACTGATTTCATATTTGGAGGCACCACTGGCAGAAATTACACTCCAGTTATGGCTGAGAAAGTTGTCAAATTCCTGTACTGCAGGTGAAGTGGAAGTAAAAGATAAGTAAAAATTGTCTTCTATTATAACACCTGATAAATCTGCTTTGGTAGAATTCTAATATTGGCTGCTGACAGACTGATAAATTCATGCAGGCTCCACTTAAGTTAGATTTTTCTTACTGTCGGGAAATTTTCTGTTAACTTCAGGGATTAGATCAGAATCAGACAGAACCATGTTTGTGGTAGGTGAAATGCACTTTTTTACTTGGTAGGCTTAGACTAACACTATTCACTGAGTTTCCAAGAACAATAACAGAGATCCATCCAGCGTTCTCTGAATAGTTCTGTGAATAATGGGCATGGTGTTGGGTTACCAGATTAAAACAAACTGAAACAGCTTCCCTTTAAAAAAAATATTCAGTCTGAAATAAATACTTTTTATGTCAAAATAGAAAAAAAATCTTAGCGCATGAAGAGGAATATAGGGTGCCACGTGTAGTGTTACATGTACTAGACATACTGGCTTTTTCGACATGAATCTATGGAGAGTTTCTTTAGGAGTTTCCAGTGCAGATGTGGAAGTATTGTGCAAGAAGTACAAGAATCCACTGATTTGTTAAAGCCCTGTACTATCAATGGCTTTATCTATTTTGGTCAGAATTGCTTCTGCTCCTGTGTTTATGCACACAATACCAAGAACAGTAAATAAGCACGATTAACAGTGATGTGGTAGGCAATAATAATATGCTTCAGGTTTCCCAAAACAACATTTTAGGGATATTCTCAGTTTGGAGATGGGTGTTCAAGTTTAATTAAGCCTGATAGCTGAGAACTACAAAAAAGACTGTGGCAAAAAAAACAAAATATGGATGAGACTAAATGGTTCAAAATTTTTAAAAATACACTGTTAATCCCACTAAATCCAGAATCAACAAGGAAACTGACAGAGTAATTGTAAGGGTTGATCTGGCTCCTGGGTCCTTCTGAGCAATGAGAGATATATTTATACTGCAAAAACATGTAATGTATCACTGTAATTTTGTATTTTACAGCCAAAAGCTTTCTAAGGTTGAAAGCTTAATAAACAGGTAAGTAATGGAGAAGAAATACTTCCACACTGTATGTAATCCAAGCAAGCTTTAGAGTCCTATGTATCTTTGTAACTTCCTCTCCAGGACGTAAGCCCTGTTTTGGAAAGGTACTGTATAAGTGCTTTGTTTAGTGATACTAAATTGCTGAATTGAGGCTGTAGAGACATTGCATTGAATGTGTCAAATTTGTCACCATGTAGTTACCTTCTAAAAGATACACAGTCACTTAAAATCCTCCTCTCCATATTTGATGATGTTGATAAAACATTATCAACATTTAAATTACTTTATTAATCTCAATGACAGAAATCACACCGAGCAATATAATTCATTCTAGACTCTCACAGCCCAGTAACTGTACTTTCTAGCTCAGAACCATCCAGATCACAAATGAGATACAAATTTTAAACTCCTATCAGAATTTGAATTTGGAGCTTGATAGAGTCTGTTCTAGAGATAAAACAGACACTGCATGAAAGTCCAATATTTACTACCTAAACCCAGAGAATATCTGACTCGGGATCTGGTTTCAGGGTTGAGATCTGTCATGTAGCATAGAGAATTGATTTTAGTGAAGTCTATTCAGAGTTGCCTTTATAGAGAGTTTGATCACAATAGGAATCGCCATATTCTGTTTTTCCCACATCGCTTGTTCATTAAAGCATAGCATTTAAACAATTATCGTGTATAAAAATTGTATAGGGCAGTATATATTAAGAGTAAAAATGAGTCATTTAATTTGCTTGATGTTTTCCTATCCAAAAATTTAGACGGTGGTGAAAATGGTGTCTGACTTTTACAATCATGATTTAAAAAAAAAATCCAGGAAAAAACATTGGTACAGATTAACCTGTGTGTACAGTGATTGTTTGTAGTGTAAATGGACTTTTCTTTGTGCATACAATAATGTTATCTTTAGCAACCTGTCCTACTTAGCAGAAGCTCCTTACTTTAGCAACATCACTGCTTCAAAACACTTCTCCTTGCTTTCTTTTCAAACAGACGTTTTTTCTAGTACAGTTCTGATGACCTTGACGGGTATTATGTCCTGTTTCTATTGTCCTAATGCCCCAGTTAGGGTCTCTGATTGATAGCTTTCTGATAATTTCCTTTCTGTGTTTGCAGGTGATGACAATTTTGATAAGATAATTAGACTTCTGTATTGTTTCAGATTAAAATTTTATGCTGCATCTCATTTGATTCTTAGTTTATTAGTTCTAATATTCCGTTACACCTCTGTCAGGTCAAAATGACGGCAGAATAAATAAAGAATAAATAATGAATAAAGAGTTATTACTGATAAAGAGATATTACAACTCTCTATGAATTCCTTTTTCTGTTACAACAGAAGCACCAACTCTATTATTTTTTCAAGGACACTTCACTCACTTCATGCATTTCCATAAAGCCCCTTTTATTAAAATTAACAGAAAAAATATCACAGTTATCTGCTAAAATAAATGCTCAATTACTCAGTTATTAAAGAATGTGTTCAGTGTATCCACACAACCCATTTACTAGAAAAATCCATCTCACCAAATTTTTTTTCGTTTTGGTGGAAGTTTAAGTGCCTACCACTACAGTGAATTTTTAATTCACTAAGCCACGTATTTGACTAAAAATCCATTGATTGTGAGTAATGTGATAAATGGAAACATCTGATAAAAACAAACCCACATTGAATCATCTGCATGTTCCAAAAGAGGGCAGCAAATGTCTGCCTATCTGGTGCTTTTCAGTTCTGGTCAGCAGTGGTCACTGATGGCACACTGGTGCAGACCTTTCCTATGCTCACATCTTAAAGTACTTGTTATGATCAGAAAGGATTTTTCGGGGAAGGGATGTAAGCCTGTTTGCCTCATCTATGCAATATGTATCTTTTAGAATATTAACAGAAGGAACAGACTGCACGCTGGACTTTATCTTATTTCAGGTCCAGTAAAATACAGTTCAGAATAAACACAACAAAATAATCTGTGCAGTTCAGAATAAAATCTCTGATAGGTTCTTTTACACCCATATTCAATTTCCTCCTTTTTTTCTCTCCTATAATAGTGAAATAATTGTATGAAAATAAATAGCAGCCCCTCCTGAACCCAAAGATACATGCAGGAAACAAAAACCCGAAAGAATCTTTTGCAATATGGAACTGGATTTCTTACAGTACAGTCGGGGGGTTGCAGAACCAATGTCCATCTTATGAAAAGCTGACTAGAAAAAAATGCTTTTTCTTCTCAGAGAAAAATCTGAAAAATAGGGAATATATATATATAATTTATTTAATATTTTACTGTTGACATTGATACTCTGCCTAAAGATGGCTTACTAACTCTCATCACTGTGAATGTCTATTCTTACATTCACATTTGCACTCACTTATGCATGCTTTTGTGAATTTCCTTTCAGCTACTACATTCTCCACTTGTTAGCATGGATGCTCATTGTCAAAGTAGCCAGTCTTCACACACAGAAAAACAAGGAAGGAAAAAAATTCCAATGCCACATAAAAACAAAGAAGTAATTAAAAATCTCTCTCTTTTTAATAGGAAGAATAAAATTGGGACATTTCTGATTTTTTTTTTTCAAATCCAGAGTGACTTTTTTTTTTCAAAATAGAATCTTGAAAATAATGTCATGATATTTTGAAGGCTGCTTTTGCAGAACTGGAAGACATTTCACAGAAAATTGTGTAGGAATGGCTTGCAAGGATAGAGGGTACAGCTATAAGCCGGAGTCAAAAGGCACACTGTGCATTATGGATAAAATACCTTGGAATACGCATATGTTGGCAAATTCTTGTAGTGCTGAAGTATTTGAATTCTGTGCATTTTTTCACCATGTTAAAGGCTCTCAGCCTATCAACTTTTAGTCTGCTTTCCAGTGTATTAATATTATATGTCTCTTTTAAAAGCATTTGGATTTTCTGGATGTTAATTCACTTGTTACTACTTGGCTGAAGGTTATTATTAGAACTTCATATTCCTATCTGAAATGCTGAGAGCAGTGATAAATTCAGACTTAAAGCAGGTCACTTGGGGCCTTGTCCAGCTGAGGTTTTAAAACCTGCAAGAACAGAAATTTCACAGCCTCTCTGGGTAAGCCGTTGGTCTTTAGACGCTCTCATGGGGAAAAATAGTCTTTATGTCCAGCTGGAATTTCCCTTGTTCAACTTCATATCTGTTACCTTTCTTCTTCAACTGTGCACCTCCCAGAATAGTCATCTATGTCTTCTCAGTAATGTCTTTTCATATACAAACTCATCTTCAGAAAGAGTTGACTAGAAGAACAAAGGACGAGCGTATTTTCAGGGCATTGTCCACCAGGATTGCCAAGTCCCATTCTGTATCGTTGCCACCTAGCCAGCTGGGCCTCAGACTGCACTGATGTATGAAGGTACTCTCCCTCAGGGGCAGGACATTGTATTTGCCTTTCTGAGCTTCATGAGGTTATTGTCTGCCCATTCCATCATTTGAGCGTGATGACCTTCAAATATGCGCAGAGGAAGAAGAAATGTGCTGTCCGTAACCATGATGGACAGAAAAAGAGGTCATGGCCTAAGCTTTAGCAAGAGAGATCTAGGTTAGATGTTGGGGAGACAAGTCAGATAGTAATGAGGGTGAAGCACCAAAACTGGTTGCTTCAGAAGACTGTGGATTCCCTATCATTAGAAGCTGTTTCAAATGGATTAGGCAAACATCTGGCAGGAAAGAGGTAGGGCTGGATGCACCTGTTTTGGGATCAAGGGATTCACTAAAGGGAAGCAGACACGAGATCCCCTCTGGTACAGTTGGTTTTCTAAATGGGCCTTAGGCGTTTGCCATCAGGTTGATTCCCCATCTGACGGAAAACTTCACATTTCCTTATACCACACAATTCTTTAAAGGATTGTTTCTGATAAATACAACTCTAAAAGAAATGCATGTATTTTATTTATGTGGAGAAGTAAAAAGTCCCATTTTCTAATAACTACACTGAAGTCATCAAAAACATCTAGGTTAGAAGCAAATGGAACTCAGTCCTGTCATTTAGAAATTGAAATTGTTTTGCTTTCCTCCTCCATTTTTTCATTTATAGAACAATTGCTCTTGATATTTTCTTTAGCATTTTTTAATTCTTATTCAGTAGCTAAATAAATGTAAACAATTACAATGCTTATGTTGCTACTGCAACTAATTGTGATATTAAATTCCCCCTGTGAATGGAATTTTAATGTTCTTGGTGGCGTTTTGTCAGCAATTTTCCTGCTGTTTAAAAGATCAGTGTCTAATGGGATTAAGGTAGATAATCAAATCTCAAACTGGAATCAGGGTATGAGGTTTGGATGCCTGGGGAGTACTTCCTTACTGAATATGAATGAAAGATGTTCAGTGCTTACAGTGGAGAAAAGTAAACAGAAGGCCGTATTTTCACACTTTGGTGTTACCTCAGACTTCTTGGCAAGGAACTTGGATTCCTTTTCTAATAGCCAAACCCTTAGGCAACATGAAGAATAAATCCAGCTCACCATCCAATGTCCGGGATTGAAATAATAATTCAAGGGATTCTATAGTATATTACATTATTCAGAGGACATTGCAATGTGGTTTTGCCTGCTGTTTTTAGTGCAGCATTGAACCTATTGTTGTTTTTTTAAAAAAAACTTAAGCTTTACTTATGGGCATACATTATTGTTGGTAATGATTTTAATTCTCCCATTTCAGACAGTTCTGGGCTCTGTGTGTGTGTGTGTGTGTGTGTGTGTGTGTGTGCGTGCGCGCACGCACGCACGCACGTGAGAGAGTTGGGGCAAAAGAGTATGCCCTGTATTAAGTGATGATTACTTCATGCATGTGATCTGCATGTGGGAGCTAGATAACTTACTTTGTAAACTGTAAAAAATAAGTGCTAGTCACTGATTTCCATATGGGATTGTTATCTATGCAAGCTGAAATAATACAAGGAGAAAAAAAATGACATAGCCAGCAAACTCCTGTCAGTTGTTATCAGATCTGCTTTGAGTACTGTGTGTAAGCTGAAACACAATGGTAGAGAGAAGGCAACCTGTAGGAGAGTGTAAGGGTCAGAAAATTATCCTATGTGCTTGGTTTGGTATGGTCTACAGGTACGGAATCATAGAATCATAGAATGGTTTGGGTTGGAAGGGACCTTAAAGATCACCTAGTTCCAACCCCCCTGCCATGGGCAGGGACACCTCCCACTAGACCAGGGTGCTCAAACCCCCACCCAACCTGGCCTTGAACACTTCCAGCAATGGGGCCTCACAACTTCTCTGGGCAACCTGTTCCAGTGCCTCACCACCCTCAGAGGGAAGAATTTCTTCCTAATATCTAATCTAAATCTACCCTGTTCCAGTTTAAAACCATTACCCCTCATCCTATCACTACACTCCCTGATAGAAAGTCCCTCTCCAGCTTTCTTGTAGGTCCCCTTCAGACACTGGAAGGCTGCTACGAGGTCTCCCTGGAGTCTTCTCCAGGCTGAACAACGCCAACTGTCACAGCCTGTCTTCACAGGAGACATGCTCCTGCCCTCTGATCATCTTCATGACCCTCCTCTGGACTCACCCCAACAGGTCCATGTCCTTCTTGTGTTGAGAGCCCCAGAGCTGGACACAGCACTCCAGGTGGGGTCTCACAAGAGTGAAGCAGAGGGAGAGAATCACCGCCTTTGGCCTGCTGGCCATGCTTCTTTTGATGCAGCCCAGGATGAGGTTGGCCTTCTGGGCTAAGAGCACACATTGCCGGTTCATATTGAGCTTTTCATCAACCAATACCCCCAAGTCCTTCTCAGGGCTGCTCTCAATCCATTTTCTGCCCAGACTGTATTTGTGCTTGGGATTGTACTTGGCCTTGTTGGACTTCATGAGGTTTACACACACCCACCACTCAAGTGTGTCAAGGTCCCTCTGGATGGCATCCCTTCCCTCCAGCGTGTCAACCACACTACACAGCTTGCTGTCAATGGCAAACTTGCTGAGGGTGCACTCAATCCCACTGTCTATGTCGCTGACAAAGATGTTGAACACCACCAATCCCAATACCAATCCTTGGGGAATACCACTTATCACTGGTACCCACTTGGACACCGAGCTGTTGACTGCAACTCTTTGAGTGCAGCTATCCATCCAATTCCTTATCCACTGAGTGGTCCATACATCAAATCCATGTTTCTCCAATTCAGAGAAAAGGGTGTCGTGTGGGACAGTGTCAAATGCTCTGCAGAAGTATAGGCGTCTACCTCCCCCACTTCCCTTGCTTCACTGCTTTATCCGAGGAAAACCATTTTCTTCCATCAGAAATAAAAAGATAATAGTGCTTATTTACATGATTGTTATCATAGTGGTTGACACAGGAATTGAATGGAAGACCATATGACATGGAAAGCATCTGTGGAAAAAACTTGAGCTGAATGTTTATGCTCTATAGCTAAAATCAGTATCATATAGATGTCCTCTGTAGTTTCTGTGAAGACAATATATAACACAAGTTCATCATTGCTTAAATGTACATGTTCCAGAATACTTTCTAATTTATTCAATGCCATTTTCTTATTTTCTAAACTAGAAATTGTCCTGCAGCAGTACAGAGGCCATTTCCTCAAAGGCATTTATTTTACTCTAATGATATTTGAAGCTATACTAACATATAGCAGCATATATCCTGGCAGCAATAGATCTGTAAATGACTGTGAAAATGAATCTAATTTATGTACATTTAAATGGTGAATAAATGTTGACTTTTTAATTTATTTTGTCAGGCTGTTTCACAGCTGGCTAAATCCCAGTCTTAGAGCAAGGCAATTTCATGTATTTCAATTGCAGTGTACTTATTCTTAACTTTTAGCTGATTTTTCTTTCACAACTGTTTAATATTTGTATAACTCTTCTAAAGCAATAAGTTTATGCCTGTTAAGCATTTCTATAAGACAGTAGACTGTAAGACCTTATATATCTGTTACTCTATTGAACTTGTTTCTAAATATGCTCTAGAGACACTTTAAAAATGTCTTCAGCAAACTGTAAATGACCTTTAAATGGGGCACATTCTGATTATATGTACTGCAGTCGTTTAATATTTTTCCTATATTTTTAATGTATTTTAATTAATTCTTTTTCAGTTGAAATGATGTAATAATTAAATTTTCCTTTTACAGAGGAATACAATTGTGCTCCTCGTCTGGTGACATTTGTATTAAACACATTTTTCTGCTAATGTTTATCCTTAATCAAAATTTTTGGCAATGGTTTGTAAACATACATCCAAACTCAACTCCTTTTGAAACTAGTGGGAGTTTTCCAGCTACCTCTACAGCAGCTGAGAAATATTTCTAGCATGAACTACTTTGCTCAGGTCTTGTTTTAGAACACCTCTTTGTGGAGCTGTCCATGTGCCAAAGTAGACTGTCTTGCATTCATGTTTTCGTGACTGGAAGATAACATTTAGAAATGAGGAAATACTTCTTTTTTTTTTTTTCTTTTTTTTTTTCCTGCAGAAAAGAAAAATTGATCTTTAAATCTTTTATGTGAAAATATGTATTCCAATGCTAATAATAGAATTTCTTCCCACATTTCTCATTTAAACTCTTGAAATTTTGATTTTAAGAAAACTCTGACTAATCATGTGATTTTAAGGTTTTCATACTGAACGGATCGGCAAGCTTATTACTGAATGAGAAATAATATTTACAGATGTAATTCAGACATAATTTCTGACATTGAAGCCTAAAACACTAAATAATTACTGAAAAAAAATATTTTGGGTTTTGCACACTTAATCACTTAGATGTGGGCCTGATTTTTACAAATTAGGAGAACCTATACTAATATCCTCAGACTGTCCTGTGTGCTCTTAAGACATGTCATGAAACATAATTTCCACAAGAATAGTTTACTGAGGCAGAATAAAGGGAGGATCAAATCAATAACAGAAATGGCAGCTGCCAGTATTTAAAATTGTTAGGATACACACATGTCATTTAAGATGGGATGGGTCTTAAAGGAAGAAGAGCTGAGTAGAAAAGTTGTTATTGTCAATTTAGAAATCATAATCCATATGATGCAGGTTTTGGATAAGGAGCACCGCTCTCTGTCTGCTAAAAAGTTTTTACTTAATGACTTCTCTAGAGCTATACTGATATATATTGTCTGAGGATATGGCCCACTGCTCCCAGACTTCAACATCTCAACACTGCAAACCACGTGCAATAGAACTGTGCAGGAATAAAATGCGTTGACCCGCCTCTTTTTTACATGGCCATATTAATACAGAATAAAAACTGAACTACGAAAAAGGGGTGGAAGCGCTTGGCAGCACTGAAGTGTCAGCAGCCGCGAGGGCTTTTCATTTGAACACTGCCCTTTACATACAGGGTTACGCTCTGTGTAATGGATTTGGTCTGGATACATGTTTACCAAGCACAGTGAGGACCATGAGTACAAAAGGATGCATTCTGTATCTCATATCATTTAGCATGTTCTTATACGAACAAAGCTAGGGAATTAAGAATACCGATTGAAACGGTCTGGTAGGACCTAGTCATCCAGGGTCTCAAAGAGGCTGTAGTGCTGTGGCCCGAAAGCTCAGACAGGCATAGTTAAGTCTGTCACAAGAAGAAGCTGAAATCCAGGTCCCAGAAATATCAAGTCAATTATCCCGCACAGCGATGTTCTTCAGCTTTCTGTCGGTCACCCCAGTATCACATGGGTACGGCAGTAATTTAAAACATCGTGTGCCTTGTCCTGCCTGTTCTGCATTTTCCGACACAGCACATTATATGCAGTATCCTTTCGGTACCTGTTGGGATAGAGTATAACCACACTGTAGTCATGGTTTCCGTGGGTATTCCCCTGCTGATGTACACAAGACAATTGATGACAACTGTATTATTGCACCTTTTGCTGGTGGTATTAGCGATTGAATGATCTCTTTTAGTTGTTCATCTCCACCGATTTCCTAGTCATTTTGCTGCCCTTCTCCCCTATTCCTGTTTTGCATACCAGCTGAGCAAGCTCTGATTGCCGATTAACTCTGGTGAGTCTTCTGAAACATAAGCAATTTGCTCAACTTTGAATGTCATGTGTTCAGATTCCAAGTTATGATGATGATTGCACATTTAGTTTAAAAGTGTTTTGCACCCACTTTCATTGCTTATTCAAGTCCTATAAATAAGAAAATTTGAAATGCAGCTCTTCTCTACTGCTGTTGATTGACTGAGCCCCCTGAGGCATAACTGTCTCCAAAGGGCTTAATGAGATGACAAATCGTTCAACCTTAAGCTTGTAGGAGACATGTTATGAACATCAGCACTGGATGCATAGTTAAGAGCTGTAGATGTGATAACATTTACCATCTGTACAAAGAAACTGTAATTTATTGAAACAATGCAGGTAACAAGACATTGTAAGTAGCTCTTCTCTCCCTTTCATTTCTCCCCTCTTAATGCTGATTGCAAGATTTCACCGATCCATTGGGCCAACAGTAAGTCTGACACATGCCCTGTGTCTTTCTTAGGAAGATAGTTAATGACAGTTCTTAGCTGTCTATCCCCATTTCACGAACTCGGTTCCGTTTTCGCTTTGTGACTGACAAATCTGCTGCTTTTATCCAGACAGATGGCAATATGGAAGGTCTCAACAGCTGAGCGTGATCCTTTCTTTGCTTTCTTGAAGGCTACATCCCCAAAAATAAGAATACAAGTGCACGTGAGGTACCTTTGACTTTTATTTCTCTACAGAACTTGTCAAGAAGAGTAAGACAAGTGCCACATTCTCCAGCATTAACCCCCCCAAAGGGGTTGACTCTTGACCAGGCATAAAAGCATACTCTTCATAATGTTAATAAGAAATACCATTATTAGGGCCACTGATAAAGAGAATATATGAGTCTAGAAACTAGATTAAACCAGGAGTTAATTGTGATGACTGAAAAAGCAGCCGTCAGCTGAAAGCGTATCCTAATTGTGAGCGTGACCCAAATTCAGGCCAGCACTGGCCAAAAGCAAATATATGATGAAACAAGGAATCAGAATCACTGTACACAGATCTGTAGCATTGCATTCCCCTTGATAACACCACTTAAATATAACAACAAATTTTGCTGATGGTTATGTTTCTTTCTTACTTGATTATAAAAATCAATTCTAAAGCGCAGTTTCATAAAGTGCTTAGAGATAAGTTATGCTATGTAGCGATTGCCCTGTCACTACAGTGCAAGGGAGTCATTAACAACATTAACTATCCTTGCCACTCTAAAGCTATATTATTTTATATCAGTTACAGACAAAGAGCAAAACAGGGCATCAGGATAAACTAACACTGTAGAAAAGTAAGCTTCATGCAGATCTTCAGACAGAAGGGCTTACCAGGTGTCAATTTAAGGTGCACATCGTTTAGATTTTCCCTAGAGAGATTGGTAATGTCCTTTAGATTATAACATACTTCCATGAAATGGATTCTTGCTACCCTTTCCTACCAACCCCCACCCCATCCAAGAATGAGAAAAAGGAGTGGAATTTGAAATATTACATCTTGGAGAATTATACTTTTTGTATACTAGTTGAGATTCTACATAATAAAAATCCCACTTTTATAAGAAAGAGCTTCAATTCCATTTCAGCAGATATGCATACTTAGGACATCCAAGGCAGCATAAATTTGTCTTAAATTCCTGTCTGCTTCCTTTTTTATTTTTCATACTTTCCAATAGGATACAAATCCTGCAGGATAGTATTTTTTCCTTTGGAGAAAAGCCATTAAAAAAAAGAGCCCCACAGCATCTTTTTTTAATTCCTTATAGGCTTTCTGAAAACATTTCTGAAACCTAAATGTTGGAGGCCCTGTTTGACCTATAACAATATTTTTTAATCTTCAATAAGCATTCATTTTACACAAGTGGAAAGTAGAGTATTTTTAAACTCATGAATTATTCTCAATTCCTCTGAAAACTTATAACACCAATGAGACGTATAGAGTGATTTTTAAAGGCTGTGCAAAACACCACTATCAGTAATTCAAAGATGAACTTAAAGAAGGGATTTTTTTTATACCTAACTTGTATGTAAAAAAGTAGTTTTCACAGTAAAATTGAAATCTGGGGACAGCAACCACCTTAATTCATGTAGCCATTTATAGTTGGAAACAGGCAACATTTTGGAAAGCAACAGTCCTACGGTGTGTCTTTTATCAGAAAGAAATTGCTGTGATGTTGCATCTATTGAAGGATTATCCGAACTGATGGAAATCTTTCATAAAACGCCTTAACAATTTTTTTCAATAATTGTGCATAAAAAGAGGGAAAAAATCTGGCCACAATTTTAAGTGTTGCTATGAAACACAGAAATCATAGAATTCATTCCAGAATTACAGAGAACAAAAAGGGAGAGTCTTGGGACACATTTTCCTTTCTATAAAGCCCATGCAAAACGGTGCCTTCCACATTTTCTAGGCTTTTGTGTTCTTTCTGTATGCCATGAACAATTCTGTGAAGATGTCCCTATAGGGAAGAGCACACTGAGTTGCAGGATGTTGCTCCATTCTCTGACTATCCGCTGAGAAACGCTGGGTAAATCACCACATCTCTGCTTCGGTTCCCTTTCTGTGAAGCAGAGACTGCTTCCACCTTCCTGAGTTTTTTTTCCCTAGAAAGGGTTTATTCCTAAATAATCTCCTAGTGCATCTTTGTACAAAATGCAGAGACGCCCTGACTTGAACTGGACAATTTGGGTTCACTGACCAAAGATGAAATACAGCTGTCCAGCTTTGCCAGTTTTAATTCAGTAATTTAGAGTTGTGTCAATAATAAAGATAAAAAAAGAGGTAGAGATTAATCTCAGATTATTTGTCAATAACTTTAAAATAAGTAAAGGAATGTGGTTCTCTGGGTGTTAAATCTTGCTTTTTCTGCCATAAAAACTTAAGTTTGGAGTAAATTGCCTTCAACTGAATATGAGCCACTGTTGTGGGAATGAATAGATTTATGTTTTCCACTACTCAAAGGGTGTTAACCTTTCTTTAGTCAGCCCTCTCCCATTTGTGAAGTGAAACCATCCATACTTTATGAAATGCTAACAATCTTTGAAATGTGTGTGATGTAATTTTTCGTCTAGATGACAGAGAAGTGAAATTTGGAAGACTCAGAACATAAAAATCACTTGTTCTTCCCCCTCCCTTGGAGAACCTTTGTTTTTTTAAAAAAAGAAGATGGAATAAAAGGTCTCGGATTGAAACAAACAAACAAGCAAACAAAAAAACCCTCAAACAAACAATCCACTTGGGACTCACTAATCAGTTTTACCATACTGCTACCAAAGCTATTCCTGTGAAACTAAAAAAAAATGGTTGGGGGAGAGAAGGAAAGCAAGCCCAGAAAAAGCTGCATACACATGGGTCGCCAGTTTTCCAGGACACTTATCTCTCAAGTGCATGCTGCACACTTTCGCTAGCCCTCTAGCTTTTAAACTCTTATTCTTTATGATGATAATGAAGATGGCAGGCAGCAGATGCTTCATCTTGACCATGAAAGAGAGGGAAAAAGTGTGACTCTGAATGTTCTTAAGAAAATGAAGATCGCGATCAACAGACACTTGGGAGATCAGCATAAACACTGTGTTCAAAGCACATTCAAAAATGTGGAGAAACTCATTAATGTTATAGCATATGACTACTCTCCAGGGTTAAAGAAACATGATAAAGTTTATGTTAGTATAGATACGAGTGGACTACCAAATAAATAATTCAATTAATTCAAACTCTCTCTCTCTTTTACTGTAAAGAACCTCTCCTTTATTCCTGATGCATGTTTCTTTTTTCTTTTGTTCTGTGGAAAAACAAATAGCTGAGCTTGCTGTGCGTGTGTGTTTGTTACCAGCATTTGTTATCTGTGAGCTTGTATACAAGCTCTCTCAAGCCAAAGAACATTAAAAGTGGGCGAGCTCTTCAACTCCCATGAAAATTAGAAACCAGATAGAAGAAGTGCAAGGGAAAAATAGAGAATGGCAGGATATATTTTGAAAGATGAAAGGAACCTAGAAAAGAAGCAGTCTAATTAAACCAGAAGTGGATATGCTACAACCAGAGCACTCCTCTGTAAATGATACATCGTTAAAAGACATTAAAGCTTCGTTCCTGAGGAAAATTTGTTACTACTAAAATAAGATGAGAAAAACATGAGAGAGAGAGACTAAATTAATGTTGTAAACTCCAACCCCCTAAGAATAAAGATAAAGGACTGAAAGAAAAATACCTTTTAAATAAACTAATTCTGGCAAACATCAGAGAAAACAAGATACAGACTATTAGAATGAAAAAAAATAGCTAGTCATAAGAGCTGCAATGTTGATTGTAATTATTTTGTTATCTTCTACTATCTTATTCACATGAACAAAATATTCTTCACAAACTTGACCAAGGTTTCAGAGCACTCACAGTACTACATAGTAATCTTTTATTGATGCGTGGGGGCAATAGAGGGTCACTTTTCAAAAGCAATTTTAATTTTTGGATACTGTAGCTTTTAGGCACCCAACATCTGATTTATAATAGGCCTGATTTCTAGGTCAGCCAGGTACTCCCTATTCCACCTGAAATATGCAGGATTTCCTGTGACATCTTTTGAGCCTATGGCCTTACACTCTGGTCACAAAAAATAAACGCATGCACTACCTCTAGCCAGTTCTGCAGCAGGGGCTTTAAGCCGGACACAAGTCGATGGCATGGTCAGAAGTAGAAGGATTTATACTCAACTACTCGTTTTTATTTTTCACAACTTGACCATCCTATTAGGCTATGTTATGGATAGCTGAGTCAAAAACTTAGGAAACAGGTCCAGTAAAACATTGCTGTGAAGATGCTGTAATAGTTATATGGTGCTTTTGTTTCCTTTTGACAAGCATATATTAAAACATGAATGCTCAAATGTAACTGAAATTTATGCGATATTCAAACATGTATGAGCAATGTGCAAAATAAAAGTAGATAACCTTAAAATCTCCAACAGGAATAATATCTGAGGTCATTAGTAAACTGAGCTGGTTTCATAAATGACCCAGAAAGAATAATGGTTCATCAGAAGTCCTTTCCAGGAAGACAGAAACAGATTTTCCCCCATATATTTTTTTTCTTTTTCTTTTTTTTTTTTTTTCCACTAAAGCAGCTGTTTTTAAAATGTAGTTTTATTTGCTTGGATGGGGGCCTGCACTGCAGAGCAATTTGCAAGGTTGAAAAGCAAGGGTGTACAAATTGTTTGTTGTGAAAACATACTATATTTTAAAAATTAAATTTCTGCGGTTAATCAAGTGTGTTCAACATTCAAAAGAAACAAGGTCCTTAAGTCAATAGAGGAAAAAGAGAAAATAAAGAAGACAAGACCCTAGTCTCTCCCAATCTCCCAATGTGATCTATTCCAGCCTTATTAATCTCAAACGGTCCTTTCACAGCTACCACCAGAAAAGATTATGGATTATATTTTCTTACATTATACATTTTTAAGAAGTAACTGGGTTCCCCTTGCTTGAGGGAGCCCCATGGATCATGAGGTTTCTTAGTACTATAGCCATGTAACTGATAAAAAAGAGAGTTGCCTTTCATTATTTATGTTAATGAAGCTATAAAGAAAATTGAATAGTAATAACAGTAGCTAGCAAATTGGCATTAAAAAGGTAAATTTAAATCTCCACAGATTATTGCTATGGCAGATGGTGTTTGAAGAAAGACCAAAGCCAAGCAGAGTTTAGGCTTGTTGCAAAGGCAATATTCTTGCTGTGAGATAAGTCTTGGGAGACCTGATGGTGAAACAGCTAGTTCAGAAATCCTGTGTAGAATCATATGCATATAGTTAGTATGTAAATTGAAATGACAATTGTTAGATAGTGGGATGACCTATTGCATGTTCAAATCTTCAGAGAGTCTGCAGGAAGCAAACCCAATAATTTCGTCATATTACAGGACAAAGTCCACAGAAAAAGAGAAGCAGGAACAAGCAGATGAAAAAGGGATCGCTACCTTCCACAGGACCTGGAGAAAGTCACGTACATGTCTTTGATGCGCAGGCACTATGGGAAATCTAATCTCTTTTTGGTTGCGTACATTGTAGGTTCGCCATTCTGACCATCTCCAAATTAAGCTTAATTTAAAACTTTATTTCATATGCAGTCTTAGCAATTCTCATGAAAGTACTCCAACTTTGCAAAATATGAGATCATTCAGCTCTCAAGTTATATTACTAGTTTCAAGGTCTTTAAGGTCCCTTCCAACCTAAACCATTCTATGATTCTATAAGATTCTGTAAGTTGTTAATTACTCTTTTGTTACACAAAAATTCCCTGATATTTGCCCAAGTATAAAGGGATATAATTTTTAAGAATTTGAGTTGTGATATATTCCTTTGCAAAGCTTCCTTTTGCTTTTCACAGTAATTGTTTGTTATGTGCATAACTTTCACAAGAGAGTTTGATGTTAAACTGTCAGATATGACGTGGGTAGAAGTCTGGGTCATGGCTAATACATTTGAATAGCACAGAAGCATACTCCAGCCCTTTTGAATGGAGAAGTGGTGGCAGCGCATGTACTGAGAGGAGATTCTTGAGTCTCTGAAAATTGACTCTATTGACCCACTAAGGAGAAGTACTCACATCTTACCAGGATGCTCAGCATAACACATAATTAGAAGATCAGCAAATGTCAGGCAGATCCTTGGAGAGGAAAGGGTACAAAGGGGCAAGGAAAATTGTAACAAAAGCACAGGTAGGCAAGACAGAAATATTTTTAGGCAGAACTTCTGTCACCAAACAATCCAGGGAGAGAAAAAAAACTTTCTCCGAGACCAAACGGACTCGTGAGAAACTGACAAAAAGAATGGAGACAGCAAATCCAATAGTGATGAAGAAATGCAGCTGGGGTCAGTTTAAATTGTGCAACAAAGGTGAAACAGGCCATGGCACAGACTGAAATGGCAGTCAATTGTGGAAGGAATCAATTCCTTCAGTGCTGCACTTATTGATATTAGTTCGTAAAAGTGAAAGGAATTTGTTCTGTTCTCAGATAATCCATGCCCTTGTTTGTTTGTTTGTTTTTTCTTTTAATATAAATACTGAGCTGCAAATGCTACTATTTAATACTCTAAACTGGACGTAGAACCTTTGGCCAAAGTAAGCCTCTTCCTTACATTGTGGTGTAAGGAATCAAGAGGTTTTCAGTGAAACATTTTTTGTCTACAGAAATGTGTAAATGAGAACAGCATTTGGCCCACTGAGTGTAGTTTGCTGAGGATTCCTAAGGATTTTGAATAATTATGACTTTTTTTTTCCCAGACCAGTAGTTTTAGTACAGCAGAGTACATTGACATGACCTTAACAAATAAGAAGAAATTATTATTCCAATTGTGATATATATTAGCAAACCATTCCTTGATCTTGTAAGTGCTTTACTTTCAAAGTGACGTGTGACAGGATGATGGCAGATGGCTCTGTATGAAATGTCCATCTTCTATTACTCAGTGGATGCCATCACTCATGATACTTTTACATCAACAGAATATTAATAATCAACTTTGTCCCTGTCCACGGCAGGCGCATGGAACTAGATGATCTTTAAGGACTCTTCCAACCCAAATCGTGCTGAGTCTATGATTCTAACTTCATCTATGAATTTTTATCTAAGTGAACACTTCTAATTTGGCTACTCACTATCCAGAAATACTGTCTCAAGTAAACAATCCCATGGTGAAGTAGAGGCTAAAAAGACCTCAACTCCTGCTGTTGAAACTGCCCAGTTTGGTCCATTTACCTGAGATTTCCAAATGTTTGGCATGCACAAGTCTCAAAAATATAGTCACTTCACATATGCAGGCAATGTGTTCAGAAGTAGTAAATACAAGATAATACATGAGTGGACATGCCTATTTCCTATTCAGAAACAAATACAGGGGTTCTAAACAGCTATACGTCCTCCTGTGCTTTTAGTAGATTAAAAAAAAATCCGACGAGGAATGTCATAATTTGGAAATGAATGCCAATGTATTTATGCCTAAGTCTAGGGACTGCATTCTTCCTGTTTTGAAGTGAGGAGAAAACACATTGTTTTGATACATTTTAGGTGATTTAAGTACATTTAAATTCTTTCATGATATCTGCAGTTATCATGAGGATGATATAAAGAAGCATGAAGACTATATGCAAAATTCTTTACTTGGTAATTTTATTTCTGAAATCAATTGATGTTTTATTTGTATGGAGAGTCTGGGACCGAATAAAAAAGAACTTCCTGTTAGGTCATCCAGTACATCTCATTAGGAAAAGATCAGTTAGGTATTTTCTAAGTGTCTGATTTTCAATGAATATAGATATATTTAGAAAACGACATGTTTTTTGCTTTATATTCTCATGTACTTGCTGAAACATTTTACCTTGCAACCTTCAGTGCAGTGTTTTCTCCGTTTTTGCCCTTTAGCACAACTTCAAATTAAATATTATCAGAGTAGCAGATAAAAAAGACCTAAAAGGAAGCTGAGTGACCTAAAAAATATTTTGAATGGGAATAATTTTTGTACAGAGATGAGATAAGAAAAACAGGTATTGCACAGCCTGGTCTTCCCTCATTTTGCAGTCAGCAGAAACCTGTTAATTATGCTGGGAAACAATCTTTCCCATTATGTCAGTGTATTTCAGGTAAGCTCATTAGAACAGGTAGTGATGGCTCTGCAATCTGTGCTTTTCATAAACTCACTGAAGAATGATTGGAAACTAAGGAAAATTCCAGAAATTTACACAAATCCTATTGAAGAATATAACTTTGTGTATAAAAGTTTAAAACCCATGGGAGTTATAAAAAAATAGAGAATCATTTTGCTCATGTAATATGCAGAAATTGTATATTTCATTCACACAAAAAAATAGATGTCTGTCAAAATAGTAACAAATACTTTGAAAAAAGGATAAAACCAAATGTTAGGAAGTTTATTAGAAAATTGATAGTGGATACAAATTTAATGAATTCTTTCCTGGCATTGTTTTGTAAACCACTTTTTCTTATTTTGATCTTATTTCCTGCGTAATCTTAATCATGTTTCTACTCAAGACAGTGTTCAAATACTTGCATAACAGTGCACGTAAAATGGTAGCCAAGTTATTTTAAGGACTATAGTCCTTCTCGCTGGGCCATCCAAGCAACTTGGTCAGCTCTTCTCCTCATCTAATTTCTGTACAAAGAAATGCAAACAAGACAGTTTTCAACATTTGAGTCAAAAGCCAATTTCCTAGTGGTCAGTGCTTAGTTCTTGGGTTTTGAAACCTCATGCTGAAAAAGAAATTGAACCTGCTGCTACCCAATTAGGCCCCTGACCTGTGTTAGACACTGCTATGGCCATGGCTAAGATACATTTTTTAGAGTATACTCTGTATTCTGAGTAAATCTCTCAGATGAAGTCCTGTGAGAGCACAAAGGGTTGTTCATCTGTAGAATCTGACAGGGCATGAGGTATTTAATTCGGCTAATAATTGAGCTGTTTGACTCTGTCAGAGCTGAAGCCTCCCAAAGTAAACGCTGAAGTTGTAGTTCTATGCTGAAAATGCTGACACCTTCAGACTTTTGCTTTTAGGATTAGATGGTAAATTGGAGATTTTTAATTTATGTCATTTAAATAGAGTGCTATTTAGTTATTTAAAGATGACTTAGTTACTAGGGGCAAAGGAAAGGAAGGAGAAGAATTTTTTCTAGCAACATATGATGGGCTACAATCTTTGCAAAGTAAAACTATAAATATATTTCTACATTTCACAATGCGACTATCCCTAAGGTAGAAGTGCTTACACAAAGTGTATACATCAAAGAACTGTGTATACTCTAGAATTCATTTCCCTTCTCTCACAAATGCCACTAGAGATTCTTCTCACTCTTTCTTCCCCCCTTTTGTCTGTTACTTCTTTCTACATTCACATCTGTCTTTACCCTTCCTTTTTCCACCTACTTGATTGTTTATGTCTCATTAAAAGCTCAGCGGCTGGAAAATGAAGGCAAGGGATCTTGCTTATGAGAGTGCGGTGTTCTGAAATAACCGTCATTGTTCTTGCAGATAGAACCATGGCAGTCCTTGCCTTATGTATACACAGACTAGATCTGATGAGTACACTGATTGCAGCCCACAGATCCTACTAGAATAAGCAGAAGATGCTAATTAGCTCATCTGGAGTTAAGAAACAATTTTATTTCCTCCTGTCTAAATCTTTGCAACATGCAAAATGAGAGGCAGGGTTACTGGCACTGGTGCTTCAGTCCATTGATTGCCTGCTATAGGTTGCGAAATCAAAACCAATGGAAGTGCAGATGAGCACAAAGTGAAACAGTTTATTATTTCATGAGTAGCTGTGTGCAGTGGAAAGTTTCACTGATTTCTGACTTCTAGGAGATTTGGAAGGGTAAGCTCTAGGACAAAAAAAAAACCCAATAAAAATCCCACCAAACAAGCAATGCGTTACAGCAAATGTCAAAGTTCTGATGTAGCAGAAAAATCAATCTAAAAAAATCACAACAAAAATACACCACAAAAATATCTGTCAGAACTTTTGTACAGTGCACCGGAATTTCAGCTCAGAGCATGGAACCAGGGGCATTTTAAGATTCATGTCTTGAATGGCAAGAGACTATAGTGTTGCAAATGGTTTTGATAGGGAGCAGTACATATCCGAACTGTCCTTACAACTCATCAGGGACTGAATTGTTACTGAGACAAAGATTCAGCCCTTCTTCTGCCGCTGTGACAGATGGTTATCCTTGTGCACTTTTGGAAGAACAGCTCAGAGCATCTCTACTTGGCCAGCGAGGCAGAGAAATTGAGCTTTCTATCCACTTCGTCACTGTGGGCAAGATTTGGCAAACGATCACCACAGACTTGGTGAAACTGTAAACAAAAGGGTGTAGCCCTTATTGTCTTTCCTGAGTAGAAGTCGTCACACAGAATGATAGACAATTTCTGGTCCTAAATCTGAGCCTAACACTGACCTAACACTGATTTTTATACTACTGAGTTGGAAACACCTCATTTTACATCAGTGTGCTAGTCATGCGTACTGCACAGCCCCGTCCCTGAATGAGCTAAGCAGTTCTCTTGAATGAGAAACCGACAACCACAGTTTATCCTACCAAAACCCTACGCCTCAAATGGCCATAGACAGAGGCAGGCGCAGCTCTGGGCATGGCCCAGGCCAGCAGCATGCCTTCCAGCCCGGCTGTGGTGGCAGCCGAGACACCGTCAGCAGCAAGAGGTGGCTGCAATTCTGTGCTGTGGCTGAAGGGCAGACCCCGCGTCGGTAGCTGCGTGTGGCACGTGAACCTGTTCATCAGCTGCAAGACGTGCGTGCTGCAGTCAGACCAGGGTCTGAAGGTGTAGCCTGCCTGCCAAGGCCCGAGGAAGAACTGAAAGGTTCTTGTGTCACACTTTGTTTCTGCCGAAATGCCCCGTGATGTGAGCACTGTGACTGTCGCTCACAGGACGCGCAGCATGGAGTATATTCCCAGGATATACTGAAATGAGACGGCTGATCCACACGTACGAATCAGGTTGGGCTTATACGTAACAGCCTCCTGAAGTTTGTTGCTTTAGTCCTGCTGAAGTGCGTGCTTCTTTGTGGGCATGGTCATTGTTAGGTTACCAACAACGTAACTTCATTGTAAGTATGATTCCGTTCCAATGTCATTATTAAAAACAACGATTCCAAGGAGTTTCTCTAGCAAACAAAACTACCTCTGGCTTGATGACTTTTGACAAATTGGTATCACCATTTGATAAAACATAAAACCCCTAAAAATAGTGGATTGTACAACTAGAATGAAATTGTAATCAGTAATTCAGTCAAGCTTATTAGCACAGCAGAAAAAAAACCAAACCAAAAATCTTTGCAAACTAAAATCAATCCAATTAAATCCAGCAACCAGTCTATGTGATTTAGTTTGGCAATCTTAATTGCAATATATTAGTCTTAATTTTGGTTTCTTACTTTGTCATGCCACCCGAGATCCCTCACTCTGTTGAGAATGCCACAGTGATCAAATTAAAAATACCCCAGGTACACAGGGGCCACTGCTGACATAAACTGTTAATAATGAAAATATGGACCAACAAAAGAAACACACTGATGTAGTATCTGTCTGAAAGCGTATTGATTCTCCAGTACATTAATCCTTTACACAGAAGAGTTATTGCCAAAGAATGAGTCACAGGACAAAATATAAGATGTATTTTTCACTGCTCTCATTTACAATATTTTTAAAATGTGATTAATTAATTTTTGATTTATTATATTTTAATTTAACACACTTAAGTCCAAAGCATGGGATCTTTCTCAGAGATTATTACATACCAACTGATCACAGTGTTATTTGGTATAGAAAATTTAGCAAAATATTTATATACACGTATACCTATACCTACAAACACATGTACATAAAAGACAGAAATGCAATTAAAACTCATCTAATTATAACAAGGTGTTTAGACACCACAAGGAAAGATTTTTTTTGGAAAGCAGACAATTAAAGACTTGTCTAGAAGAGGAAGTTGCACCTGCATTAGCTTATAAATTGACACAAAGAGAAAAACACGGATAAAGGCTGTGTCTGTCATCTGAGTTTCTGTCTTTCAGTATAGATGTTCTTCCTTACTAAATTAATTTAAAATTTAAAATAACACTGATTGTATGAAGCTACTGCGGACTGCCCTTTGCAAAGATTTAATGAAAAGTGCTAAGATTCACACCTTACATCATTGCCATTTTCTCATGGAAAAAAATCCCATGCTGAATTGCATTTAATAGAAATAATACAAGTGGTGGTTTTGCAGAAAAAAAAAAAATCTTTAGCTTAAATGCAACGCAAAAGATGTTGTGAAGTGTCAAAAACTCCCTTGAGAAGTCAAGGGGTTCAAGTGCTCTCCTCAGAATCTTACTGCATTCCAGAGATCCTTCCTGATGATCAGCATTGACCAAAGACACTTCTTCCTCCTTTGATTTCTGTCATGTTAGCTCTCCACATGGCTCAGACAGCTGAAATGAGAAGACCCTCTGCTATCTTTGTCATGCTTTGGAGAGGCTGGATTCTTGCTGAAGGATCCCAGTGGACTGGTTTCTAAATTCTTCACACAACTATTTGGGAAATAATTTATTGTAATTCCATTACCTTGAAGTTTCACTTAAGATTAAAAATTAAAAGGAAAAAAAAATTAAGAACATTAAAACCATGAAAGACCACGGCAAAAAAATATAAAAGTATTTTACTTTATCTAATTTTGTGAGGTAAAATTGGGGAAAAAAAATTGTTTCCTTCTTCTGTCTGTTTCCATTGGACCTGCAGTTGACTTACTGACTTCTATGTTCAGGCATACTGTGTATCTAGGGCTGTGCACCCTGGGGAGACTACTTCTCCGGTAGAGCACAATAGCTTTCGAGCACTTCTGGAGCCTTTTCAGATGCCGATATTCTCACTGAAATTTGTTCCTTTTTCTGTGTTTTTCTGATATTAACTTAACAGGGTGGCAAGATGAAGGCTTTGTTTTCATTGGTGGCTCAGCTGATCCTACGGCCCTCCACAGCGGAAAGGTCTTGCTCCCCTGCAGCCCCCAGCCACTGCTCCTGGCTGCGGTCCCAGCCTGTCCCCCAGGCTGGGTCCTCCTGTGAGCCGACTGAACTCAGCTTCTTAACTCGGGGTAACTGGTGGGAGCGCAAGGGAAGGAGTCCGTCTTATTACAGCAGTGAGATGATGGTAGGTTTGCTCACTCTGCCTTGTCAGCCTAAACAGTCCACTGAGCTGGAAAATGAAAATATCTCCTTAGGTCAGGCGCCACCTTCTGTGCTTGACTGACCCACTCACAAAGAGGAGGGAAAGAGGCTTTCCCCACTTCAGTGGCCAAGGCTGAGATTTCATGAAAGAGGCGACAAAGAGCCCTGAGGGAAAGTTGTACATAACGGCTTTTTCAGACTTCACACAAAACATCCTCAGACACTGGCATTTCCTAAGACTTCCGTGAGTCATTTTTTCCCTCCTGTTGTAGCTTTTCCTTATCTGAAAAGACCTACTCAGCCTTTTAACCTGCTGAATTTTGCAGTCCTCAACCAGCCGCTCTATTGTAAGGATGAGTCAAAAGGATAGTTATCCACAGTCTCTGACGGTCTGCTGTAGGGCACGGCCTCAAGATCATATACAAGCAAAGGTGCTGATTCTATAAACTCATTCAGTACATTAATTGACTTGGGCTGCAGAAATGATGTAAATGAGTCAGAATTTTTCCAATATTTTTAAAAATATTTTTTAGCTGCAAATCAGAATAGCAGTGCTTTATACTGATATTAGTGTATATTTATATATTACCTTTCTATTTGATACATTTAAGGTTGTCAGATCAAACAATCACGTCAGTTTAGTATTTAATAATGAGTTAACAATAGCTATAATATTTTCTGGAAAGTAGGATTATAGCTTTTTGCTAGTATTTAATTAAATTATTTATTCTACTTGTATCTTGTTGCTTACTTACCACATAGATAATGGATATAGTTTAGCATAGTTTAAATATAGGATAGTGAAGAGTGTAGAATTAATCAAAACCCACAGAATATGAGAGGAAAAAAAGTAAGATTAACTAGAAAATAGTTTTCAACTGCAAAATACCATGAAGTACAATTAGCTAAATGACTTTCCAAACCAGTTAACAGTGTAGACACAATTATAATATTAATGACATCTTCCACACTACTTGTGCTGAGTTCAAAACCTTGAAAAACTTTTCTAACGGCAGTTAAATTGCTGAAATTTAATGAGACATATCTGGGCTAGTGAATTTTACCCGAGATCAGTATTTCTTACTCTACCATTTGACAGATATTTTCAGCAATGGCTAACCCTAAAGGCCTTGTTACCCAGAATCTTGGGTGGTGTACTGTTGTGGTTTCTGTGCCAGTGAAAGACTCTCTGCTACATTAAAGAAGATGGAATTTGATCAGAATAAAAGCAAAATAAGAACATTTGTAATTTCAATTGTAATAATAAAAAAAATATGGTTAGATCAAAATCGTCAATAGGCAATGCCTTGCTATTAACTTGTGGTGTTTGTTTTCCTAACCTTTCTATTCCAACTGAAGTTTCAGTATTTTGAATTTTGTATCAATTGAGAATTGAGTTGAAATATGAAAACAATTGGAACAGTCTACTGGAATATCATTGTGGCTGATAAAAACCTTTTTTTAGGTGAAGTCAATTTAAACTGATGAATATCAGTCCTGACATTGCTCCATTCAAGAGCAATGAAAAGGGACCTAATGCAACTCCCATAAGCTCAAAGCTAGAGACAATTTATCTGGCTAAATGTGTGGATGTCTATCTCTACAGTAAGCAAGGCACTGTAGCCTTGGTACTTGTCCCTAAAGTAGCACAATCTTCTCGACCTTCTTTACAGCACTCTCTCTGTTTGCATTTCACCCGAGACCCACACATCCCTTCCTACTGCAAGGATTGTCATCTGGTTTCCTGAAGTCCAGACCTCTCCGCTGCCTCTGTTGTTAATATTAATGGTTAATTGTAGGCCAGTGCTTTGGTTCCCCCTTTAACGATGGTTCATTTCTGTAATAACCTTGACTGCAGAGTCGAAGAGAAGGTGACAAATCCCAGACTTAAATCACTTCAGCCTCTAAATAAGGGGTTTCTAGACTGCTTTTGGTAGGGTTTTTTTTTTTGGTTGCAGCTCTTCACTGTTTCCCTGATTTAATAACAGCTGACAAGAAATAAGTTTCCTAGGACCAGTATATCTGAGATTGTCCCAATTTTTCAGCTATCAATACCAAATTGAATTAATTGGATAAGTAAGTTAATGATAGTCCATAGCCTTCTTTAATTCATACAGTTTTTCCTTCTCATGTTTGGATGAACAGTGATGCAGTTTTCCTGTGGCTATTCACAAATATTTCTACATTTTACAGGGGGAGTAACTGTGACTCTCCTAATAGGAACTACTCTTAGTTGCTAGCTGGGTTTTCTATATGAGATTACACCTCCTCACGGGCCCTCTCTATTTTGGGGGTCTATCCAGCAGTACAGGATTTCTGTACTAAATAACATAACAACTATATTCTTTCTCAGCTGAAGAATCTGAGAAAGTGTGGGCAGTATGTAACGACCCATATCTGAGGGATGATGAAAATAAACTCTTAAAACCTAACTAGTCTTTATTAGAGGCAACCTGGCTTAGGTAATGGACCTCAATGTGTGCTGTGAACATAAACCATCTGTGTTCTCAAAAGTAAAGGTCAAGAAAGTATATGAAAACAAGCAGATTAGGATTTTAAAGAAACCAGCAAAGACACAAAATATTTCAGTTTCTCTGGTGGCGCTAAGGGAGAGTTGTGTTTTGCTAGTTACACCTTCTTGACAGCCTTGAGCCTCATAGAGACCATAGCAAATTGGGTAGCAAAACTTTTTAGCCAGTGACCCTTACTCTTTACTATGGATGTGATAAACATCTTTTCAGTTATTGGATGAAGCGATAATGATAGCTACATTGAGAATGGGGATTATTGATGAGATTACATGTTCATTTTATGATGGCGTCACAATGACCCACACTGGTTTGGACAGTTCACTTTTAGTATCCTGAACCAGGTACCTCAGTGGGGTTCATCAATGAGAGCAAACACAGTTCCTTGCTGGGTCCTACCAGATATCCTGAATTAATCAAGGAATCTCCAGCCCAGCTCAGCAAACACCATCCTTCTGACAACAACACCTAGTTATTTGTATCACTAGGTCAGACCAAATCATGATAATGGATCTTCTGGATGCTATCCAGAGCCTGTGACTAGTGGCAGACAATAAAGGTGCACGAGGTGGTATGCACCATCACATGATTTATCAGAGCTCTATGGACGAACAGAAAGGGCTGATCCGCCATGGCTGAACAGAAATGGAGTCAATGGTTGATATAATCACATATTAGTTAGTATTCTAAGATTCTATAGTCTCTGTCACTCATCAGACAGTGTTATTAAATATTTTTAGTTATCTTTGGTTTGCCTGGAATATTTTCAGTACAGAGTGAGTGACGTTGGAAAAACTGACAGTACCACCCATGGTGTGGAATGCTCAGTAATCCAGCAGTAGAGTCATCGACATCACTGAAAAGGTTGCACTGATCCCAGGAAGGATATTATCATTCCTCCATTTTGCTCCTGAGAGATGCTGTCCTATAACCCCCAAATAATATTTTGGTTTTATTTTTATGAGAAATAAAATCCAATCTGCATTCTGAAGTATCAGGCAGCAGCTTGCAAATATTATAATACCTTTTTTATTTACAGATGCTGTAGGTAATAGGTACTTCAGGTTTAGTAAAGTGCATGATTGCTTTTTAAACTGAGTATTTTTTCATAGTAATGCATTGTAAATAAATTGTTGTACTATAAAACATCACCATTCTCTGACAAGCCTCTAAAGTCCTTAAAAGCACTCACTCTTATTTGGCTTTTAAAAACTAGCTATTAATATTTACATTTGTGACTGTGCACAAATACATAAAATCATCGTAAAAGCCAGAGGTTTAAGTGCCTGCCCTTCCATTCACCAGGTCAGAAAGAACTTTCAGATCTGTCTCAGAGGATTTCTTGCTATTACAAATATGAAACTAGGATGTTAAAATGAAAAAGAAGCAAATTTAATAATAATAATAAAAAATACTTGCAAGGGACAGAGCTCAGCTTGATGGCTCCAGAGAGTGGAAGGAGATTATGTTAAAGCATAAATGGAGTTTTAACATTTTTAAATCCAGAAGGTCTAATCTAATCTAATCCTTTTCAATCCAATTTTTTTAATGCAGCCTAGACATCAGATTAAAGCTTGCACTTTTCTTTTTTAGGCCACTGCAAACAGAATCAGCATCTGTGCTGCCTTTCTAATATTCAACATTTCAAAAAGGATTTTAGATGAATCAAAAGTATAATTATGAAAAAGAAACAAAGGAAAAGCCATAAATTGGATAACAGGTGCCTTATTTTTACTTTCAGGTGGAACAATTTATAATTCCTTTTGGTAAATATGCATTTTCTGATAAATAAAATAACTGAAAATAAAAGAAAAAAGAAGACGACAACCCTATTCCTGAGCTCACATAACACTGTAAATATAATAGTTACGCAGGAAGAGTTTTCCGGTGCAATATCTCCCTTTTTTTTGTAAGTGATTTGGTGCCAATAACACTATAAAATCAATAACTTGCATTTTATCTGCTGAGTTTTCTAAGACTGATTCTGATGAAACATATTAATAAACAGATAGAAAGCCTTGCTTTCTTTCCATTGTTTTTCTAATTTATAAATGATGTTGCTTCATTGCATGTTTTGAATTTTGAGTGAATCTTAAGTCCTTGGAACGTGCAAAATATACTCTAGATTAACATGTCCCATGGTAAACATAGCATCTCTTCTGCCAGTACAAAGATTTTTCATCTTTCTTGCCTGCTGCACCAGTCACACGGGAAACTACTCATTGCTGATGTAACAAATCTGTCTTGTTGAGTCATCCTTTTAACACACTTGTGTCTCCAGAGCAGATGTGCAGTATGCTATGAGAACTTTTCAGTTAGATTACCAAGTTGTTAAGTGTTGGGGTAAAAAAGTTAAAACATTAACAGAAAGATGACCACCATGTATATGTATTAGGATATAATTCTTAAAACACTCTGGCCTGGCTCTGCTCCTGGTAAACTCAATGACAAAAGTTACAGTGGGATTGTCTCCAGCAGGAGGTCAATGAAGTTAGCAGTGAATATTTTGAAAATCCCACCAGTATATTTTAGAGATTTCCTACGTTTTTGAGATTTGTGGACCCCCTCAAAAGTTGTATTAGCAGGGCAGGATCCTTGAGAAATTCTATGCATGTAAACGTGAATTTGTTTTTCATATACATCTTTCATAGATATTCTAGACATCATCTTGGGGCTTCTTCTGCAGGTCAAAGTAGTCTACTGGATTGGATTCCACTGAGTGGAATCCAGAAGTCCACTGAAAACAAGCAGACAACCTCTAGATTTTTTGTGATCTTTATGAAAACATTTTTATTTTATTGACCATATCTCAGACTAGCTTTGTTCAAAGCAGCATCAATGAGCTGTGGTGGACAAAGTAATGGAAATGGTTTGTGTTATTCTGAATTAGTAGTTATTTGAAAGGAATGAGGACTGATGTGGACTCCAAGTGTAAATAAAGAAGTATGAATAAGCATGTTCAGAAGGACCTGAGTGGTCTGAATGTACACATAAGTAGCTTTAAGCCTTAACATTGTTGACAAAAAAAAAAAGTAATAATTTGACATATTGTAATGTGGCATATTGTAAAGCATTTTATTTTACAAAGAACACAAATTTTGACTGCTTAGAATAGCAAGTTGGACTCAAGAACCCATTTTATGTCAAAATGTAAGATAATGATGTATGATTAAAACACACTATGAGTCACCACAAAATCTTGCCTCCAAAGACAGCCTGAAACAAACCTTCAGCGTCTATTCCTGAAGCCAGTCAGGACCAGTCTGATGACTACCCAAAGGACTGCCTAATTCAGGATCCATTTATCCTTTCTGCCTGTTGTATAACACTCTGTAATTAATCAGGTTCAGAACCAATTAATCAGTATACAAGACAAAAGAAGTGCTGAGCAGTGTTTAAAAGGGGATATGCAGCAATTAATCAGGAGGTACCATATTCCCCACTCTTATTTCATGCATAAGGAGGTCTGCAGATGAGCAGAATTTAACCCACGCTTATACTCTGAGATAAAAGCTTTCATGTCACTTCCAAAATCTCAGATAATCTCTTCAGGTTCTCTCCAAAAAGGATATTTTCACTTGATGATATCAAATGCAGTTTTAAGATTTTTTCAGGTAGGACCATCTTCTTCTCTGTCCCCATGAAAGCTGTGCACCTACCAGTACAGGAGAAGGAGTCAAACATCCATCCAGCTGTTCTTAGTACTAAGTTATTATAAGATTGATATTGCTGGGCAAATGAGGACACTTACAGCAAATGCTTCTTTTAAATCTTCTTGTATTTCAGCCCATTTCTACAATGAATGCCTAAATGTCCGTGTGTCCTGTGCCTGACTGCCAAAATGTCTGTGCAGTTTGTTTAGTGACAGACAGGAAAAGCAGGGGGTCCTTGACGTTATTCAATATGTTGAGTGATTTTCAGCCAGTGCTGACTCTGAGCTGTTTTTTTGGAGGTGTTGTGTTCACGGATGCTGCATGTGCACCACAACCTGCTTTAATTTAGAAGAAGACCCAAGTTAACAAGGAAACAGAGACTTTAATGCATTTGAATTGGCCCTCTGGCTGGGGTAATCAGAGGACCAAGACTTTGGACTGCACCTGCGAACATAAATTCATCCTATAGTTTAGACAAATCACTTAAAGAGGAAGGTGCTGTAATGTTATCATAGCACTAACAGCTGTTACTACTGAAGCTTCTCAAAATGAGCTAAAAAGTAGACTTACCCGTTCCGGTTTGCACACTTTTAAAAACACTACAAATAAGCTCTAAAACATTTTAGTTCATAAGTGAGAAAACACACTGGTCAGACACTATAAGAAAAAAAGACGATATATTTAAAAGGTGCAGCAGTTTAGATTATACATTTCAATTATTAAAATAAAATTCAGTTAATGTTTGGAGGATTCCCTAAAAATGATTTAGTGGATGTATATGTATTGAAACTGCCTGGGGGAGGAGGCAAGATCTGTATGTATTTAGACCTTTCTGTCAGTCAAATAAACAAAGGCCAGTTTTGTATTTGCTCTAAATTATGTTATACAGAGGCGTAGCAACCTCTGAGTGTAAACTCACATGGTTAATAACTCGTTTATATATACATTTTGCTCATTTCATGTGAATAAATGGCTGCACAGAACACTGGGCAACTGAATCCAGATATTCATTTTACAAAGAGACTCTTTCTCTGTAAGCTGGCCTTTCCACTTCCAAAACGGCACTCTAGACCACACTCTCAACTCGGGGAAATAAACAGAACCCCGTTGACTTGAAACAAGTATGGCATATTCAGTCCAGATCTTCCCCTGACCAGCAAACATTTTAACTTTGCACATCTGGACTCACAAGGTCTTATGTGTACCATAGTTGGGATCTGCCTAGATATCCATTCACGAAAATGTTTCTTTCATGTACTAGAAACTACTGACATTGGAATAGGAGCAATTACAGTCTTGATTTTCTATTTGTCCATTTCTTTTGGGGGCAACACGTGATCCTTCCAGCTGCGTTGCCCTTACTGTACGCACGTTTAGCAATGCCTCCTTTTTAGGCCATGGGTTACGGGGCATAAGCAGAACTGCAAACCAAGTTTCTTCCATTAAAATGGGATGTTGAGGCTTCATTCCAGCCTAAAGAAAAGTCCAAAATATTCCTGATCCCTTTCACTTTTGCATACTAGGGTATTCAAGTGCATGATATAATCCTAAAAAAATAATTAATTAATGTCAGGCAAAATTCACTGATGGATGCAGGGGGAAAGAGAAATGTTTTTTTTACTACTTTGTGATAGCTTTTTTCCCCCCGCTTCTGACTTTCTGTTGACATTGGTGTTGCTTATCTTTTCCAGCCTCCCACACATATTGATTACCTCTCAAGCTGATGTCCTCTGTTTTCCCTTGACTCGCTGCTTTATCTGGCTCTGTAACACTTGTACATTTTTAGTTACTTCTGTTTGTAGACATGGGCCAAATTTATTCTTGGTTTACTGCCAGGGAGTTACATCAACTGTAAATTTGACCCTCTCAATCTTCCTTACTGCTTCTGAATTCAAGTTTCCAAACACAGATGAAGACTTCATCCTCGTGATGAAGTAAGTATTTATAGCATAGGGCCTGACCCTGCACACAGAGAGAAACACTAGGCCTCTAATCAAAGCTGCAGATTCTTCATAAACGCAAGCACATGATTTTAGGTTTGTATAAGACGTCTTCACTCTCTGTCCCCTCATCTTTACTTCTTATTCAACAAGGAAAAGGGTGTCAGAAGCCTCTGCCAAACTAATAAACGCGTCTGTGTAGCATGTTCATCTGCGTGAGATCTGGCCTAAACAAACTTCTTCATAAAAATTAAACTTATACATCAAAGGAGATTAGAACTTGTGATAATCTCAGTATTTACTATGATTCCTTGATCACTCTATTTAAACTCATCACTGCAAATCATGATCCTTTGAAATTTTCATGCTTTCATCCTATGCCACGGTGTCGAACCCTTGCATACATGTTATCCAATGTACAAACAGAAAAACTTAATTTCAATATTCATTATTTGTAAATACTATTTTATTTCCTTTTATGTGTTCTAATATATTTTTAAAATTTTCATTTTAAAGAGGATGAAAGTGATGACTTAAAAACACAAAATCATGAAACATTTAAAATTGCTCAGTTTTAAGTGATTTCTATAAAAAAGAGGGAAGAGAAACAACAGAAGCAGACAGTTCCTATATTTTAAAATCTTAATTTTTTTCAATAATCTTATTTCAATAAAAATAGCTTACTGTTGGTGTTTAACATTGAAGAATAATTTTTGCCATCTTTACTGTTTTCTTGTAAAGTGTGCTGTTTACCAGATGTGATGTGCATCTATTTACAACTATCCTATTTCTTTTACAAATGTGTATTGTTATTTAAGATGATATCTAATTCATAAATGTACCCCAAGACGTGTCAGTCTAGAGTCAGAGATTCTGCATTTCTTTTAGATGTTGAGCTCATATACAAGTATTGAGAATTACAAAGTCATGAAGACAGTGGATAAGATGAAACTCAAACGATTTTATTCGTCCAAACCCGTGATGATAGAACTAGGGGGCAATTTATGAAGCTCATAGGGGACCAAATTAAAGTAGATAAAATACCTTTTTATACAGCAGTCTGTGAATTTCCGGAACTTGGTGCCACAGGGATTGTGGAGATAGACGTTGCTACCAGGTACAGAAAGAGTTTAGAGACATTAAGCAGATTTTTAAGAGAACAGCAAAAGGGCTAAGCAGGGCTATATTGCCTAATTTTTAGGATACTGGGGAATTATGAAAGTAGTGACCCTCAGCAGTGGTGAGATTTACATGCTTTCCCAAAATAGCATCTTGTACTCTTACCATCAGGCTGAACACCAGACTAGAAGAAGGTCCACTGGTCTGACACAGCAGGGTGTTTTTCTTCTTTGTGAACACGGCACTCCAGGATCTTTTCTATATGCATGACATCTACCCTGAGCTACAGCCTTCATGTTTGTTTCAGGGAAGCCCAACATTAGTCTTCCTGTCTAACCTCACAGTGACAGTTAGTCTAAGAAAGAAATCTGCAACAGGTTGCCCTGTCTGAGGCTGGTCATCTTGCAGCATCTGGGAGCATTAGGGACACATGGTGGCAAATGAGAGCCAAACATGAACTGCCACATCTGCAAGTGCTTTCATGTCCAGATATGTTCCATGGACTTCATTTCAAATTGCCTCCACTTCCATACTCATGACCTCCTCAAAGCCTTAACCCTTTGTGAATGTAGGGCTACTTTGAAAACTGACCATATTTTAGCTGCAGATTTGCGTGTTCAGACAAACACAGAGATCGCCACTGGGTGTTGTTTACTCATAGAAATTTATATCACAGTATTGACAATTTCTGCTGGAGAAGATAAAACTCTGTACTTCTCACTCTTTGTCCACAGATTGCCACAGTTCCACTGTCGAGCACATATCTTTTGGTGTGTATAACTACTGTCCTGTGTGTGTACCTCCAAAGCTGATTTGAAGCCTTCTTTGTGACCTTGTGATCTTGAGCTGTCTGTATGCCACTGAGTCCTCCAGCGTAAGTTTGAGGAGGATAATGTCCCAAGGGGACAGCTGAGGACTGTGCCAGGTTCCAGCGACACTTCAGCAGTGCCCTGCTTCTCCTGGGAGTGATACGGAAACCTCTTTGACAGCTTTACACAGAGGTGAGGCTTCTGTGACTACCCGGGAAGTGTCACATCCAAGTAACACACATCTCTTGGGTCATAATGTAGCATATATGGTAGAATATAATTTATTTTTAAAGCACAATTCTTATTTTTTATATGCATAAAATATTATAGTCCTTGTTGTCAGAAGCAACACACTTTACTCAGTTTCGCTTTCCTAGTGCAGAAAAAGGCTACTCAATTTGAAAGCATCTAAAAAATGACGCAACAATTTTCAAATGAGATATACTTAATAATATATTTTCCTTATCCACTGAAGTTATACTCATTAATATAGGGCGCCTTCAGTGTTTCATATATTTTCCTTCAACTTTTCCTGCCTTTGGGGAAGGCTGGCAAAAATGGTCAGATTTATAGTGAATTTTTTTTCTGGTTGCACATCCTCCTCTGCACAATTTTGCACATGGATTTTCCTTCTAGATAATAACAAACTACTTTGTTCAAATTTACTTTAGTGAGAAATAAATAGTAAAAATTTTTAATCAGTTCGACAGTAAACTAACAGATACCATGGAGTAAATTCATTTAGTTGTTCCATGTAGTTGCTTTGTCTCTAACTAGGATAGAAAGGTAACAACATTAAGAAATACAAATGTAATCACAGTGAAGGTTGTAAAAACTTAAGTATGACTTCTGTTTTAATTAGATTGTACAACGTAACATTGAGGATATCTTGTTAATGCCAATATTTTTAAAGATGCGGAGCCTATCTCATTACTATGATGTTAATCGTGATGCAATTACTCATAGTCCCTGTCTGGAGCTCCCAACATAAGAAGCACATGGACCTGTTGGAGAGAGTTGAGATTTCTTGAAAGTTGAGAGAGTTGGGGTTGTTCAGCCTGGAGAAGAGAAAGCTCAGAGGAGACCTTATAGCATCCTTCCAGTACCTAAAGGGGGCTACAGGAAAGTTGGAGAGGGACTCTTTATCAGGGAGTGTAGTGATAGGATGAGGGGTAACAGTTTTAAACTGAAAGATGGTAGATTTAGGTTACATATAAGGAAGAAATTCTTTACTGTGAGGGTGGTGAGACACCGGAACAGGGAAGTTGTGGATGTCCCATCCCTGGAATTGTTCAAGGCCAGCCTGAATGGGGCTTTGAGCACCCTGGTCTAGTGGAAGGTGTCCCTGCCCATGGCAGTGGGGTTGGAACTAGATGATCTTTAAGGTCACTTTCAACCCATACCATTCATTAATTCTATGATTCTATGATTTTCATTTATTTTTCGTGAAGTAATCAATATAAAACAATTTTCTCACAGTAATTATAAATATCAGACATTTTATATATATGGTTACATTGGGATTTACATATATCTTAATGTAAATTTGGAAAATTAGGTTACACAAAGGTGAGAAAATTGACTTTAAGAAATTTACATAATTCTTAGTGCAATCATTGAGAAACATATCTTCTCTGACTAGCAGACTTAGCAGGCAGAAAATAAAAAGCACCTTTTAAAGACATCTCTAATCTTACCACGCAATAATCTAATGATTAGATTTGTGCATTCGTGGTGTGAAAACCCACAAGTGATGATTCCTTGCTTTCCCTAGGAGACTTCTTCTCATCATAAAACATTTCACCGGCAGAAGTCTTTCCTCATATTTATTTTACATTTCCCCTTTTTAAACATTATTTTATTACACCACTGTATAACTTTGATTTGTTGTACTATATGCTTTCAATTATACTTCAAGTCCTTTTTCTCATTTGCTGTGAGTACCTGACTTTTATGATGTTTGTGAAATCTCTTGATTCCTAAAGCAGTTTGGGAGCTAACAGTCACCAAAAAACCTAGATGAGAAACAGAACTTATTGCAAGCATCACGTTCTGGTACACAGTGTAATAAATTATATATTGCATATACTTCTGGTACAGTAATTGCATATTGAATGTAGCCTGCAAAAAAAGAAGGAAATTTAGAGACAATATAGAAAGCCAATGGGTTTATTTTCCATATTCAAGTGATATTTAGCTGTTAATTTCCAGACAGGCATGATTTTCATTAGTTTTTAAAGTAAATTAATGAAGAAGTTAAGTGAATGTATCAGTAACTACATGAGAAACGCAAGATCTGAAACCTTGAATATTTTACAGATTTCTTTGTTTTTTCCATTGGGAATTCAGAAATATGATAATTTTTGTTATAATCCTTTTTGTTGACAGATGAGATTCTCAGAAGCGTTGTCAGTAAGCACTTGGATTTTACATCATGCTTCACAAACAAGGTCTGTCCAACTGTCCCATTTTTAGAGCATAGAATTGGATCACAGGGATGCAGGGTGTTGGCGGTCACCAGGGAGCCTTCCAGGTCTCTGACCTTAAAATTACGTGAGCTTTCCACTGCTGGCCTAATGCTCCATCATTATGGAGAGGAATGATGGTATTTGGAACACAGAACAAGTACCCAGAAACATAATCATCATTAATAGATCTGGAGAATAGAGCTCTGATATGAAGCATTTTCACTGTGCTGATGTCCTTCCTGGGGTCTCCTGTGTCTGATCACTAAAGAACAGATGGGAGAGCAGTTTGCCATGAATTGGGGCTTGCTTTGTCGTTGCTAGCTATTCTCTTGTCAAATATACTATGTGGTTATGAAATTAAGCTGTGTTTTCAAAGGGAAAACAGCGATATTTTACACATTTATGCCCACCATAAAAGCCAAACTTCCTACTTTCAGCATGCATAATGCATATAGTATCCAGTTTAAAATGCTAGTAAGTTTGGGTCTACCTCTGGGAGTAAAGTAGGCCTAAAGGTGTTCTCTGTCATCACCTTGGCCACTCTAAAGGTTGAGTGTAAATATATTATTCCGCTTATATATCGCGGATGTTATCTAAGCTTGGGCTCAAGCGGGTGGCCTGGTCCAAGAATATATAATAAACTCCTAAATTAGCCAGACCTCCCTCACCAGATATGTGTCCTATCTTGCTGTTTCTCACAGAACTCACATTCTTGCCTTGTAGTTAAAAGCTGAAAGTCATACCAGCAAAACAATGTGAACACCAATGATAATAAACAGGCAAGTACCGGTGGTTGTCCGCAGCCATTCAAATGTATTTGTTTTCTTCTGTACACCACACACAGTTTGAGAGTGTTCTTCCAACCCATGCAATAAAAGGATTTTTTCAGTTCCATTCTTTTATGTACCAGTTTACCACTGTGCAGTCTCTCTTATATAAGAAAATCAGCTACCGGTTTATTTCCAAAAAAGTGAACTTCTGCTCATTTTGTGTGAAATATTCTGGAAGGGTACAATGGAATACTCCATAGCCAAAGGGGGTGTTTTCTTAAAGCCTCCATGAAACGAACTATGGAGATTAAAATCATCAGTCCTGCACTGAGTATTATCAATCCTGAACATCTAAATAGCAATAAGGCTTGGCTGGAATTTACATTCAAGCCCCTATGACGGGAAATTTTACATTTAGAATTGATGGTACCAGAAACCCCATGAATAATTGCCATTAGATATTGACTAAACACTTAGGTTCTTTTGAAATCAATTTGTCTGGAGAGATTGATATACCCCTGGGCCACATTTAAACCGAATATAAAAAATTGCCCTCCATCTGGTTTTGTACATAAGCTAAAACCAAACTAAGATGGGGGCATGAAGAATTTCCAAAAAATCCTGAGATGAGATGTAAGGGTTTGATTAGGCTCATCTGCTTTTCATAGCCCACCCGAGAATTTCTGGTGCTAATTTTAAAGGGTAACTGTTTCAGTGCACCTTTCTTTTTAACGTATGAAATGTTTCAGGTGCAATTAAATTTGTTTGCAATTATGCTAATTGAGGCGCCTGAGATCCTCATATCTATCCTCATATCTGAATATCATTAGATGATCAGGACCCTTAAACGATGTATTTTCATGCTTCTTCCTCATATGCACATATACCTACTCTGTTTATCTGCCTGTACTTTGAAAAATCTAATTTCTGAGATTTCTGTGGACTTCTGGGTCACTCAGAAAGCCGCAGTCCAAGCCATATTTATGGGCCCAGAATTCTGCAGAAGCAAAAGCTGTATGACAGAAGCATCAGAAATACCTGTGGAATGGTGAAAGCATCAGAAAATTACAGGTTGCAGAGCATTTCGGGGAAGAAGAGACCAAAGGTTTAAAGGCACAAAGTCTTATCAACTCACACAGAAACACCAAAAGAAGAGGAACGGAGGGTATTTGTTGAGTGCTTGTGGTGATGTGCGTAGCATACATCTAAAAAGATATCATCAGACTTTCTCCAAATATTTTAAATTTTGGATACATCTCTCAGCGGGCTGCTGGTACAAGTGACATCTTCATATTAATTCAAATAAATTTGTGTTTGTGGAGGATAGCTAATGAGCTGATAAGTAAAGCACAGGTTCAGTTTTGGGTGCATTGATTCCTTGAGCCCCACTGGACCCCTACAGCATGGCCCCGGACCAGATTGAAAGCCCTGACTGGGGCTGCCGTGGGACAGCGGGAGGGTGGGACACTGGTGGGGCTGGTCAGGGCCGGGGAGGCTCAGTGGTGACCCCTGGACCCCGCTGAGAGTGTACCTGGGAGCCAGCAGGACCTCAGCGGGAAGAGAGTCTCTGAGGAGGATTTCTTTCTCCACCCTGACTGCCTGTGGCCACCCGACTTTACTGCCCTTCAAGTCAGGACTGTGCTTCCCTTCATGCTCTGCTAATTATTCTGCAGTGCCCTAGGGATCCTCACTTATTACTTCACTGTCCAGACCGGTCACTACGTCCCACAAAACCTTAAGAACAATATGACTGCTTTGCTTCCTTTCTCAGCTGCAGAAAGATCCTCAGCAGTGGAACAGGAATAAGCAAGAGGAGGGTGGGAAGCTCTATGCAGGCTAAATGCTTTTATGCTTACATTTCCTGTTGACTACCTGCAGTAGAGCACTGCTAAGCAATTTGCTGATACTGTGGTTCCACAAGGTGGATGAGTCTACTGTGCCTGGCACCAGGCATAGCTGAAGGACAAAATAGGCTGAGCTCGAACAGGCTTCTTCTGATGGCATGCTCTCATTAAACAGCTATCCTGACCCTGCAGCATCAGACACCACTTGTCCACTTTTCTGTTTTGTCCTCCTACCCCCACCCCAAATGATTATCAACCTTGGCTGAGTGCATCATCCTACATCAGACTCCCTCCCAAAGGGCTGCAGCTGAGATTTCTCAGCTTCCCTTCTTTGTTTCACCTCTTCCTTCTCAGTCCAGAAAGGCCCTCCTGTCAGACATGGACTAGTGGAATAGAAGAGAAGCAGTATGGCTGTGTATGAAGGATTTGTCCGTGTCAGGCAATTCCTTGGGAGAAAAGTCAGAGACTGGCATTTCTGACCCCTCAACCTCGAGAGAGGAGAGCTTTCCTAAAGGGGAAGTGGTGGTCCTCTTTTCCACCTCCACACAGGGCAAATCAGCAGACTTTGTAACATCTGTAAACTGGTTTTAAAGTAGGGAAGAAGAAAACCCTGAAGATCTGTATATTTTCCCTGCTACATTGGTAGGCAGTGAGAGAAGAGAAAACAAGAAGAACAAAGCCTAATGTTAAGTAAAGTTTACAGTCAAGGTATGAAAATACAGAAGGTATGAAAAGAGATAAAATTTTCTTTGCATTTTATACACAATTCAATGTGTAGTGTCACCTTAAAATGTTAGAATGTATTAGCTTTGTTTTAAAAAGCTTATGTTGTAATTAAGGGGAAGAATATGCTAAGGGAAGAATATAAGAAACTAAAATCCATAGTGCCATGTACAAGCTAAGTGTCGTTTCAGATTTAGCATTGTATTCAGCCTTTATCACTTCTGGCTGAAATGTATGTACTACTGGTTGGCAAGTAGGAAATAATAAAGAAATTAACAAAATATTTCAGCAAAAAAAGGGAAGAGCTCATTTCCTTGGGCAAAATATTAATACAAGAAAGGCAAAAGACGTATACTAAAATGATGAACATCAGCAAGGCACTCAAGAAATATTCTTTGACCTTTCTTATAAATGTAAGAGCAATGAATCAATTAAATAAACCTGTCATTCCAAGGGAAGACAAGGAAACAACCTTCCCTCTAAGCAAAATGAGTCAGCAGAACTTGTTGCACCCTGCTAATATATAAATGCCACTGAAAATATGCTGTGTCTAAGAACAGAAAACTGCTTATTGCAGGATTGTTTCTTCTAAAACTTTTGATATTTCTGCAGTAAGAGGTTTTTCACAAGATGGACTACCAGTCTGATCTAATGTGGTAATTTACATATTCGCAATCTGGTATTCTGAGGTGTTTTAGGACCTGCATGGTCTGAAAGTTAAAAACTTCATGGATGTGCCTAGGGGTTGCCATGGGACAGCTCACCCAAGGGTTTAACCTTGCCCAGAGTGCCTAGCCAGCTCAGTACATGACACAGTTTCTGCTCCTCCTAACCCCTCATGCCTGATAAGCTTCATAGGTAGGAGGACAATAGGTAAGTACCGAGTGTACAATTAGCAGCACCAAATGATGAGCAATAGAGAGATTTTGCTATGTTTCTAGCATAAGTACAGTGCAATTAATTAAAATTACAGAAGTGGCACAAGTATTGAGATGGTTTATTTGCAACATGTGTAAGAAGACAGTTGCACAGCCGCGAGTGTAACTAATACTACCAGGTGGTTACTGTCCTCTTCCCTCTTCTGGTAACTCCATAGCAGAAGCATAGGGATGAACTGCACCCACAAAACCTTGTGAGCAAAAGGCCTGTGAAGGGAATAGGAAGTAAGTTAAATGTAGTTGAACAAAACAGTTTTTCAGGGTTCAGATGTTTGTGACAAAGATGTGTGGAAAAAAGATGGAGGAAGCCAGTCCTGCAGTTCCATACATCTTTGCCACTTCCTGCTCAATTGCTTGTGCCCCAGGTTATGTCACATAGGAGTATCCACACAACTCTGCACATCCTCTGTCTACATATCACCGGATCCACCAAGTGGTAAAACACTATTTTTGATGTGTTTGAGTGACCAGACAAAGAGTTTTGGCAGAAAGGTGGTGGTTCTGTGAGACAGCCTGAGCTGGCAGGGCCTGAGATTCAGGCTGGTGAGGAAGGAATGTCAGGACAAACAGCATCTTCAAACTGATCAAATTCCTCAGACTTTAAACCCAACCCAGAGGCTGCAGCTTTGCTCTTTACCCAGGTACAATATTCAAGTTGTTATTGATGTTTGCAAAAGGGCCACAACCTATTTGTCTCTTCAAAACCTCTCATTTCCCTGTATTTGCCTTCACTAATGTGTGGTAAATGTGGCATGGTAAAAGCACATCGAGCCTGTAAAACATACTTCCCTTTCAGCCTTCACATTTGTGGTCTATGGAGGATTTAGACCTTATCACCCACTCACTGGAGTCACACGTGAATGCACGACAGAGATTTGTCATTCAGTTAACCATTAACTGAAAACCCTTGTGAACCTGGACACCAAAATTTGTGGCTTTTACAGCTTAGTCATCATCCACCTTGAAGGAAGCGAGGGGGACCTATAAATCACTCCAATTAATCACCCCCTCCCCCTAAAAAATGTAGTCAAAGCACTCCAGAAAGAAAACCATATGGCACAGTCATGTCAGATCTGTTTATATAAGCTGTTCCTAGAAACAGCAGTAGTGTAATACCAGATTTCCATATACTGAATCAATATTTGAGCGTTTGAGACCAGATGTTTTATAAGATGCCATTAAGTGAGCAGAGCACATTAGCAGGTTCAAAACAGGCTGTGGAGGGCTCCGCAGACCCTGTGCCTCCACTTGCATTCCTCAGTCTCACAGCACCAACATGCACTCTCCGAGTCCTTTTGATTGGATTCAGCAGACCCAAACAGATTGTGACTATGGTGCCTTGTTTTTTCTCGAAGGGTTTTATACATTTAGGACCAGCAATAACAAACTAATGAACTGCTTCTTTATTTGAATAACAGCTCCTGGTAGATGCGCTCGTTGGGTTACACAGGCTTTCAGAGGTCTCATTTTTGCATTGCATTGTTTCTAGGCTGCGATGAGATGGCTTTAGCTGTACATTAATGAACACCTGCATGGTTGGTGACATTTGTCTGTCATTCTGCTTAAGACAGAAAATCATAGGCTGTGCTGACTGTCTTACCATGCAGTTCATGCAACCGTAGATGTGAGGTTTAAAATACGAGGTTTAAGATTTTTACTGCATTCTTATCACTATAGGGTTTAGCTTGTTTAGCAAGAAAATGCCAGATGTGGAGTCACAATTATATATAAATTATTCTGTGTGTTGTAACTCCATTGTGTTATATTGTATATGACGGTATGTATTTTTGCATTATTCAGAATTTTAAGCCACTATCTGAAAAACAGAATGTTTTACAGTCTACTGATGAATTTATATCTTCCTAAAATGTGATGCTTTGTATGAACAAAATCCAAGTTACCTGTACCTATCCTTTCCCTGTGCAGCAGGCTGGAGTCATTCAGAGAGAGCAAATGTTAACTCTTTCAATACTTTTCTCAGGGAGAAGCAAACTTAATGTCTACCAGCAGCTCTTCAAAGCTCTCAGGCTGCTGAGATGATGAATGACATAAGTATACCTTTCTGGTTTGGTTTTTCCCACTCTCCGTTGCCTAATTGAAGAAGAATATTGGAGCCTCTTGTTATACAGGTAGATTTGTTGCTTCCAATCTGTTTGATGAGATACTGTGTCAGTCCTCTGTATTATTAATAATAATAATTAATATATAATAATACTTAATTATTAACCTGTAATTAATTTAAGCAAATTATCACCATGTTTATGAGAGTTTCCCTATGTGAACAGAGATTTCTTTGGAAGACAGTTAATTCTAGTGGTCGGAATATGGATTTGAATGGACAGTTATTTGAATGGACAGTTGCTTGTTTGTGTCTGTTTCGATAAACCATTTGAAAAGTAAATGCAAAGACCGAGAACTGAAATCACTTGTTATGCCTGGAAAAGGCTTTATATATCAAGAAAATACTCCTTGCCTTCAACATTAGCTGGAGACTGAGGTTAAACTTGACTTTCCATTTTACATAGTAATCAGTATAAAGTTTGCCAGACCACTGTAATGCCTCAGTGCCATCTTTCTGGTACCTGATTGCTTTCTAGCGTTCTTCCCTGTAACACTAATGTGGACCTAATTCCACCTTTAGAAAATTCTGCAAGAAAAGAACTGGCATAGGGGCTTCTGGTGGTGCACCAAATGCTCTGCAGTTCCCAGCCAGCACTCTAGGGGCAGCAAATTTAACACCAGCAAGAGCATTTTATTAAATCAGAATAAGACCTAGTACATGTGGGATCCAACAACATGCATTTTGACAAAGTAATTTCCTAGAGTTGAACTGCAATCAATGTCTCTTTGTTATTTCTTTTCTTTGTGGAGAAAACGTTATTTATCCATTGCTATATCTTCAGATGAGAGACTGAATAATTTTTCAGTTATAGCCAGCTGGCACCATTTAGTAGGATGCTTTTCCTGCAGATTTACTATGATAATCAAATAGTTTTGTTATTTTGTGAGATATTAGAAACTCCTTGTGAAATCACTCAATGTTTCTTTCCTTTATAGGTCTTTTAGGAGTGATATTGCAGCACTGAATGAAAATAAAACTTAATGGTCAGTGGTTCATATGGTACTCAGATGTCACAACAATAATACTGCACAAGTATCAGAATAAAATAAAACATGAAAACTGAGAAATTTGCCTTTTTCAAAAGATGAAAGTGTACAAGGAATGTGTCTATTCACCTTTTTTTTTAATAGAACTTAAACTTTAATTTTTTATTTTAGTCAATGTTTCAGGGTTTGGGAAAAATATAACTTTTTCATGAAAATATGATGTAATTTGTATGCAGTCCCTCTCGTCTTCCCCCTCCTGAAACCCAGACCATCATAGTTCCATTTCAGGCAGGTCTTGTTATACAGTCCTCAGTAAAGAAACCGTGTTGTGTATGTTTTATCACATTCCGCTGCAGACACTTGATGGAAATTTTGCTGGGATAGAAACTAGATACCAATAATATTGTAGGGAATTGACAGTTATCCAAACATGATTAGAAATGAGACCCTTTTTTTTTGGCTCTGTATCAGGTACATAGCAGCATGATTACTGTGTCTATTAACAGAAAATATATTCTCTGATCAGCAATGCAGAATAGGCAACAGATTGAACAACTATTTCATTTGTTGGCATGTTACAATACTCTAATAAATCTGAAATTAAATATTCCAATTTCTTTTAAAAATTAAAAAGAAGGTATTTAATTTCAAGTCAGTTGAATCTTTAGGCAATTTTATTACATTTCGTATATTCTCCCATTCTATTCTGTGACCAAAAATTAACCATGATGCATTGAGCCTCCTCTTATTAAAACTAAGGCAGTCCCTCACAGGGTTTCTACAACACTCTCTCTTGGAAGTCCTGATCCAGAATGAACCTATATTTTAATAAAGAAACAGTTTTTAAGGAACTTGGACCAGGCCCTAATTAAGAGATCACTTCCAAAATGGAAGAGTACAGATAAATTTTGATCACAATAAAATACTTCAGAACAGTGATTAAGTCACTTTCAATTCTAAATTGACGAAGTGATTTTTCTGTGAAAAGTTTTGTCAACCGGTAGTAACAATTAGCTTGAAAAACAATATCTAAAGATCAGAATTACTTATGGAACAGAAACTCAAATTTAAAAGAAATCATGTAAATTTAATATATTTTAAGTTCTAGCACCTTCGTGATTTAAAAAGTACATTTCACCAATGGAAAAAACTGGGATTTTCAATTGAGAATTCTAGTTTTATGTGGGCACTGAAAAAGAATCATTGTCTTTCTCAGTAAAATTCTCCCAGTTTATTAATGATAAATTTTGATAAGACCTTATTAGAAGTCGAGACTGCTGTTAATGTGATATATTGTGAAACTGAGCAAAGCGAATGTCAACTTTTAACTTAGAACCATTGAGTAACACGCTGGCTGGTCATTTCAATTTTTTTCTCCTACACTGAATTAATTCTTCTATGTACACAGAGATATGCAGGCAAGTGTTCGTCTGTACATGTAAAACATTTTCATTTCAAACATACTTTCTGCCTAGGCATGCTTTTTAAGGCAAAAAAGCTGAAGATGCATGTGTTCATTTGCAGGAAACGTTAGTGCTTTAATGGTGCATTTTTGTATCATGTAGCAATCTAAACATGACTGTTACATATCATTAACAATTAATCTGCAGCATTGTTTTGACCAAAATATCACAGAATTAATGTTATTGAATCATGAGTTCAATTAGATAGGAATGAAAGAAATCACACTTGCTGTGCTTAACTAAATTTAGAAATAAAAAATGAGTACTTACCATTTAAAGCATCTACAGAAATTTATTTTCTCTTCTTGCCAGAAAATATGTCTTATATCCTGCCTCTGATAACTTTACCTTATTAAGTTCTGAATGAGCCATATTTTAATAAAATTGTCTTCTAAGCAACTTCTGTGGCTCTCTATTCTCCTCAAGTCAGTGGCAAAATCTCCTGGGAGAGATCCAGTCTTTTCTTCTCTTTATTAGAATTTACTATTAAAAGCCAATGTAACATTGGAACATACTGAACATACTGAACAGGTTTGAGACATATCTGATTTATGAATGGGAATGCACAAAAGTACATTTCCATTCATTTTGCTTGAGATTAATCTGGTCATGAAAAAAGTTTTCAAACCCATAGGAGTTTAGCTGTTGAATTTCATTTCACAGTCATAGAATAATTAGGGTTGGAAAGGATCTCAAGATGTCATTCCTTCAATCTATGTTCACCTAAGTTTCTTGTGCTTAATTGGAAAAAAAAAATTACAATCCATTTCAGCATTCACCCTTTGCTCTACTGGCTTTTACTGGCTCCAGTAAAAGCTTCAGTTCTGAAAGGAACTAAAAAGATAATTTAAAAAACGTAATTAAGCTGCTAATAATTACTGTAAAATGTTTATTGAACAAAAAACCTCATCTCTAGCCAACAATATATTCTGGTTGTTCAGGCCAACAGGGTCATTTGAAAATATAAAAAGATTTTGCCTTCATCTGTGAATTTGAAATGGATATCTTTTGTACCAGTATTTTCTTTTTTATATTTTCAAGAAATACAAAGACAAAATAAATACACTGACTGGAAGAATGAATCAGAAGTTTATATTTAGATTTGATTACACACTTGGTGATTAACTGCTTGTAGTCTACTGACTATCAGATTTCCTTTCTGTATCTACAGCCAGCAAAAGAATAGTGGTTTTCGTTTGCCTTAAAATGCAATTGTAAAATAGTAAGACATTTTCTTTGCCTCTGACATAATTTTTATTTTATTCCTCCCTCTTTCATTGTAACAGGAAAAAGTAAGTAGTGCTTGTAGACATACTTCACAATAGGGGAATGGAAAAAAAAACCCAAACCAACAGCGAAAGCAAATGGGAAGAATCCATGAGATCATTTTCCAAAAGCTTTAAGCAGTTCAACCCCAATTTGCAGGAACTCTGCAGAATCCCTTGGCTAAAATAGTAAGCAGGTACTTTCCGCAAGAAAGAACAAGACTTCTTAAGAACAAAACTACTTAAAAATGAATGATGCCCAGGACGTTGATAGTAGGCAGTCTTGGAGAGGTGTGTTTCCAAAGGGTTACCTCAAAATTAAGCTGCGAGCTGTGTTGCAGTTTTAATTTCACAGCCACCCATGTTAACCAACATCTTGACCTGTAGACCAGCTCTTTAAGGGTGACAACCAAAAGTGAGATCACCCATTTTTTGTTCAACAGGCTCAAGGCTGGACCGTACATTTTTGTTTGTTGACTGTTTTGTGGAGGGTTTTTTAGAACAATATGTATGGCATGCTTGGAAACTTCTCTGGCCTGGACAACAATAAAAATCTTTTTTTTTTTTTTGTGAATGCTGATGCCTCACAGGAACCTCTTTTATATAGAAAATGCTACAAAATTGTATATTCTGCAGCAGTTGTGGCTTTTTGTACAGGGTAGACACATCTGTCCAGCTAAGCATAGGAATATCTGATTCTATCATTTGGCTAAGGACTGACCTATATCAACTTCTGGAGTCTTTTCCAACCTTATATTGCCATAAGTCTATTACCTGAAGTCTCTGCAAGTACAATCAAAACCAGTGCTTCTTGGCCATATGCTTGATAAATTCCACATCAAGTATAAAGCATGTATATTATTTTGCCAGGAAAATATTTTTTCTCTACTGTGAGGTGACAGTGAGTTGAAGATTATGAGTGGTAAAACCCTGCAGTAGTGAGAAAAGATGTCTCAAAACTGCTTCTGCATGTAAAAGTATTAGTATGCTCTCTTTATTCCTCTGACTTATTCTTATGATAATCCATAGCTTTAGGAAAATAGGCAATTATTGACATATCCTCATTTGTAGAAAGATCTGTTTTGGAGTGCTGGAATGTCATAGTGGAAAATTCCATTCCAGAATTCAGAAGTTTTGTTTTGAATATTATTTTATGCCTTTTTATAGTTTTACATTTAGTGTGTATCAAGTGACATGAGCGATCTGCGATGTGCAGACTGTCTTATACTGCAAAGACACGATACTTTGAGATAAGAAGCACGTTTCCATATATTTGAAGCGGCAGTCATTCTGCTGCTAGAAATAGTTTGATATATTGCATTTATATCTTGGTCTGGCCTGTAAGTAATACAACTGTGGCTTTAGTGTGGTTCTTGAGAATATTACAAGGCCTTATTATAATTGCATACTAATGGTAAATAAGCTTCAGCATCCAAAATCCATTGTAATTGTTTGCGATAGGAAGCTGTTCAGATGATTTCGGAAGTGAAATGCAGACACATATGGTCTTTTGATGATAGTATGTTCCACAGTGAAGAGTGCCTTACAGAACAATATTGTGAGTAATACATATCAGGTTATGGTGCAGTTAATTTAAGGACTGAGCCAAAATTATGAGAATGATTAGGGATATGTCTCTGGATTAGAGTATTGGCATACTCCTCAGCCACCTGAATGCTGAGTTTCATTTGGAAAAGTTTAGCGGGGGAGTGGGAGAAAGTTATTGCAGGTAGCATGAATGACCAGAGATGCACAGGCTTGGAATGGAAGTGGAAGTGAGCAAAATTCACAGTGAATACTTTTGAATCATCCTCTAAAGATTATGCAGTCCAAGTCACTCTCTTAGTTAGGTGAAAGTCTCGATTCGTTTGAAATTATCCCTGCTGTTAAGAGATGAGAATTTTCTACTGTAGAGTGTGCTACACTGTTTTTTGGTACTGATAGCTCTTTTCCCAGATTGCCTATGTTTCCACAAAGACATGTCCATTGTCACATTAGGGACAAGTAGGTGCTTTGGTGTCCCTTTTCAGTCCACACAAAGAAACCTCTGGTGACCTCAACAGACAGTTTTGTTAGTAGCCTCTCTTCAATTTGAGTTCTGTTATTCACAAGCAACAATTCATATATACATGTATATATAAACCTGGTAGGGAGCAATGCTTTGTTTCAGAGTTTTTCTCCTTTCAATGTGTATTATTATAAAGTGTATTCTGACACATCTGTTCCTTTTAAGGCATTAACTACCCTGCAATTTTTACTTGCTTATACTTTCCTTAGAGTTAAAATATTTACTTTGTGAGTTCTAGGAATAAACTATATTATGAAGTGTTTTGAGAAGATAGAAATGAAAAACTTCAGACTACTGCACATTATAAAAAAAAATAAAAATCCTAGAATTCCCTTTGAACCTAAATTAAATTAAAAAAAACCCCCAAACTTAGAAATTCTGTAAATCAAAAATGCAAACTCTCAAGGGGTAAAAAAATACAGTGTATTTCTCAAGAGAGAAGCCAAACAATTTGGTCTCATACTTGTCAGCTGCCTGACTGTACAAGGCTGTAAGCTTTAGAGAGAAAATAACTCTTATTTTGAGCCACATCTTTTTAGGTTTTTAAAAATTCTCCCATCTTATATCCTTTATAGAAACATAAATGTGCTTCACTTGGCATTTCCTGTTTGAAGTTCACTTTGAAATTATTGACCACGCATATAAATTCAGAATGAAATGTTAGGGCAGAAAGCTAACGTGTATATTCTCTTCTAGTAATAGCTGAAGGTTTATTAAAGCTGAGAAACTTTGTACTGTTTTGTTACAAAATTTGCTTTAATGAAGAGAAGAAAAAACCCTTGTGTTTCAAAACTTTAATCTACTTTGTTTGCAGCTTGGTGTATGTGCTGCATATGTTCTTCAGTTAAACATAGTCAAAGAGATCACATCTTCATATTAAGAAATGCTTTGAATTTCTCCATGTCTTGTTTGAGAAACTCCTCTTTTTTAAAAACTTAATTAAGAATTACTTAAATACATCGTTTTATGGCTATGCCTTTTTATGCCAGCTCTTAACTGAAGATCAAGATAAGGAAGTGTGCACATTTGTGCCACTATAGCTAATACGCTTTTTTTTTAAACTCTGTCCTATTTGACTTCTGTGTTAAACAAGGACCATTCCTTTCAGTGAACCCTTATGAAGTAAAAAAATAAATTTTCTGGAAAAGTAACATTCAGGAACAGACTTGTTTCTTTCCTGAACTCCTTTCATATACTGTATAATCTCACTGCATCCTCAGCTGAGAATTCACGGTCTTTCATCGTTGTCTTCAGGATAATGAATTAGAAGGAAAAATGTAATAGTGAAAAGATACTGATACTGAATCTTATACCATAACATCATTGTTCCCATAGTGTCCTGGCCTACCAGACTGGAGAAAACTTCCCTGACTCTTAGCTCAGGTATGTGTAATTTTACTTTATAGCTGGTAGAAAAAGTCCCTGACTTATTCCAAATGTTTCCTGAATATTAATTTATGATCACAATTGGAAACAGATTACTGGGACTGATGAATTCCTTTATCTAACTGAGGATGGATGGATGTTCTTTCTTTTAAAGGTCCTGCTCAACCCAGGACTTGCAGTGAGTGGAAGCTGCTGAAATTCAATATCCGAATCTCTTCTTTTTCCCCCTCCAAATACCTATGAACGTGTGTTTTTTTATAAGCTACGACTGACCAAAATAGTAAATATAACAGTCCATCTAAAGTCCTGTGATATTAAAAAGTTCAAAGGAAGAAAAAAAAGTTAGATTTAACATACGCAGTAATGTTTTCTCTCTACCAGCCTGACTGAAGTTTTACAGAACTACTTTGAGATGCGTGAATGACATGGAAAATCTTATGGCCAAATATATAACATAGAATCACAGAATGATAGAATGGTGTAGGTTGGAAAGGACCTTGAAGATCATCGAGTTCCAACCCCCCTGCCATAGGCAGGGACACCTCCCACTAGACCAGCTTGCCCAAGGCCACATCCAGCCTGGCCTTGAACACCTCCAGGGATGGGGCCTCAACAACCTCTCTGAGCAACCCGTCCCAGTGCCTTACCACCCTTAAAGTGAAAAACTTCTTCCTAATGTTCAATCTGAACCTGCCCTCTTCTAGTTTAAAGCCATTCCTCCTTCATCCTATCGCTACATGCCCTAGAAAAAGTCCTTCCCCAGCTCTCCTGTAGGCCCTCTTTAGGTACTGGAAGACCTCCCCGGAGCCTTCTCTTCTCCAGGCTGAACAGCCCCAACTCTTTCAGCCTCTCCTCATAGGAGAGGTGCTCCAGCCCTCGGATCATCCTTGTGGCTCTCCTCTGGACACGCTCCAGCAGGTTCATGTCCTTCTTATGTTGGGGACTCCAGAGCTGGATGCAGTACTCAGGTGGGGTTTCACAAGAGTGGAGTAGAGGGGCAGAATCCCCTCCTTTGACCTGCTGGCCACACTTCTGATGCAGCCCAGGACACGGTTGGCCTTCTGGGCTGCGATCACACACTGCTGGCTCCTGTTGAGCTTCTCGTCAATCAGCACCCCAAGGTCCTTCTCCTCAGGGCTGCTCTCCAGCCATTCCCCGCCCAGCCTGTATTTGTGCTTGGGATTGCCCCGACCCAGATGTAGGACCTTGCACTTGGCCTTGCTGAACTGCATGAGGTTGGCTTGGGCCCACCTCTGCAGCCTGTCCAAGTCCCTCTGGGTGGCATTCCCCCCCTCCAGCGTGTCTACCTTGCCAAAGATCTTGGTATCATCGGCAAACTTGCTGAGGGTGCACTCGACCACACTGTCCATGTCACCGACAAAGATGTTGAACAGTACAGGCCCCAGTACCGATCCCTGAGGAACGCCACTGGTCACTGCTCTCCACTTGGACATCGAACTGCTGACCACACCTCTTTGAGTGCGACCGTCCAGCCAGTTCTTTATCCACCAAGTGGTCCATTTACTGAATCCATGTCTCTTCAATTTAGAGACCAGGATATCATGTGGGACAGTGTCAAACGCTTTGCACAAATCCAAGTAGATGACATCAGTTGGTCTTCCCTTGTCCACTGCCGCTGTAACCCCTTCGTAGAAGGCCACCAAATTTGTCAGGCATGACTTGCCCTTGGTGAAGCCATGCTGGCTGTCACCAATCACCTCCTTGTTTTCTATGTGCCTCAGCAGAGTTTCCAGGAGGATCTGCTCCATGAACTTGCCAGGCACAGAGGTGAGACTGACTGGCCTACAGTTCTCTGGGTCTTCCTTGTTTCCCTTTTTGAAAATAGGGGTTATATTTCCCCTTTTCCAGTCGGCAGGAACCTAGTGGCTTAGCGACCTCATCTGCCAGTTCCCTCAGGACCCACGGATGTATCTCATCAGGTCCCATGGACTTGTGCACCTTCAGATTCCTCAGGTGGTCTCGTACTTGATCTTCACCTACAGTGGGTGGTTCTCCATTTTCCCAATCCTCCTCTTTGCATTCTGCATCATGGGCAGTGCGGCTGCAGCCCTTGCCAGTGAAGACTGAGGCAAAAACGTCATTGAGTACCTCAGCTCTGTCACTGTCCCGGGTAACCAGTTCTTGCATATCCTTCTGGAGAGAGCCCACATTCTCCCTAGTCTTTCTTTTCTCGCTGACATACTTAAAGAAGGATTTTTTGTTTGTCTTAATGTTCCTGGCCAGATTTAGTTCTATCTGGGCTTTAGCTTGTCTAACCCGATCCCTGGCTACTCGAACGATTCCTGTGTATACCTCCCAGACTACCCGTCCCTGTTTCCACTCCCTATAGGCCTCCTTTTTCCGTCTGGTCATGTCCAGGAGCTCCTTGTTCATCCATGCAGGCCTCCTGGCTTTTCTGCCTGCCTTCCTCTTTGTAGGGACACATCGATCCTGAGCTTGGAGGAGGTGGTCCTTGAATATTAACCAACTTTATTGGACCCCTCTTCCCTCCAGCGCTTCATCGCATGGCACCACACCAAGCAGATTCTTCAAGAGGCCAAAGTCAGCCCTCCCAAAGTCCAAGGTAGTCAGCTTGCTGCGCACCTTCTTCACTGCCTCGAGGATCTCAAACTTGACCATTTCATGTTCACTACAGCCCAGGCTACCCTTGAGTTTGACACTGTCTACCAGCCCCTCCTTGTTGATAAGAACAGGTCCAGCATAGCTCCTCTCCTTGTTGGCTCCATGAATTCCAGCTGCTCCTTCATATATAAGGCAACACCACCTCCTCGTTTCCCTTGCCTGTCTCTCCTGAAGAGCCCGTAGCCCTCCATGGCAACACTCCAGTCATAGGAGTCATCCCACCAAGTTTCTATGACACCAATGAGATCGTAGCTTTGGAGGCGTGCACACATCTCTAGCTCCTCCTGTTTGATCCCCATCCTCTGTGCATTTGCATAGAGACACTTCAGCCATGTCTTTGTTGAGGCTGACTTGGCTGGAGCAGCTGTAATTACTTTGCGCTGCTCTCCAGGCGGCATTCCTATGCTGTGTATTAATGGTGCCTCCCCATTGGCTCCTGTTGGTCCAGGAGCTTCTGGCTTGTCTGTGTAAGTCTTTGAGCATGCTGCAGCGTAACCAGCACATTTTGGAGTGAATGGCTGCAGGCCCTCATCAGCACCCCGTTCCTCTATCCTTGGTACAACATCCCTTGGCTGGTCACTGGCAAACCCGATAATACCCCCTTTCCCCATCAAATCTAGTTTAAAGCCTTATTAATGAGAACTGCTAATTTTGGGGTGAAAACCCTTCTCCCCCTTTGAGTGTGCCAAACCCCATCTGCTGCCAGCAGGCCCGGTGCTGCATAGGCCATTCCATTGTTGAAAACCCCAAAATTGTGGTGTTGACACCAGCCACGGAGCCACGTATTAACAGACTGAGCTCGTCTTTTCCTTTCAATGTCGTTGCCCACAACAGAAAGTAGACATGAAAAAATAACCTGTGTTCCGGATCCCTTTAATGTCTGTCCCAAGGCCCTCATGTCTCTTTTAATCATCCTTGCACTCTGATCTGCACATCCATCACCCCCCACGTGGAACAGGAGCAGTGGGTAGCAGTCTGAGGGCTGAACCAGGCTAGGGAGTCTCTTTGTGATGTCCCTGACCCGTGCTCCAAGGAGGCAGCAGACTTCCCTGAGAGTGGGGTCTGCCCTACATATCAGGCCCTCTGTACCCCTCAGGGCTGAGTCACCCACGACTATATATATTTACAAAATTGAGTAATTATAATAATAAAGTTTCTGACAGTTTCCATTGTAAAAATTAGAGGTTTCACCAAAGTTTGAAGAAGTTACAAATCCCAAAACCAGATTTTTATTTCACCAAGTGCTACATAATTGTCTCTTTAGCCCTACTTCATCTAAATTTGAGTAATATTTTTATATACGCTTCTCATTTAAGAGATTTTTGACTTACTAAATCCGTATTAACAAGTACATTCCTGTCCTGTAAAAAAACCTATTTTTTCCCATCTTTTTTCCCTATTAAAAAAGGCTGTTTTCTGTCTTCAAAAGAATACTGCAGGTAACAAGGGAAAATAATGCTTTTTGCATGCACACATAACCCTATTTTTTTCATCTAAAATGACACTGACTACTCAATAGTGAGTGGTCCCAAGCAGCATGCAACAGATAGTATGATTTATTTCGTTCTTCAAAAAATAAACTAAGATTCAAAAATGCTTTTATAAATTAGGACCAGAAGACTTTCAAAATAATTTTAAATTATTTTATCTGAAGCCATTATTTTTTCATGTCAGAAAGATATTTTCCAGTTAGTAAATCCTTTCTTGAAAGTTTGGCTTAGCTATAAGAAATGATATTTGGTTAGTTCACACTTCTGAATTATTTCTCTGCAAATTTTAACCTTGTATAGTCGTGCATATGACAATCCAGGAAGTAGGTCAGAATCAGTGGGACAATGTTTTTCCTTCACCAGAACAAAAATCCAGAGTTCAGTTAGCATTATTCAAGTCAAAACAGTAGCAATGAATCTAGGTTATAACACTGGTTTTTCTTAATTACTGAAATACTTAATTTTTCAGAAAAGCAATATATATTTTAAGCACCTCATGGTGCCTACAGAAAGACTAGGCAAACCACTGAAGACATCCTGGGTGGAGTGGATCTGAATGAGTCTGAACTAAATATAGATAGTCTGAACTAAATATATATATATAGGTATCTGTATATCTCAAACATCTTTAATTTGTGGATTTTTTTCCCTGACAACCAAGACAAAAACCTACTGAAACACACTGACTTAGGGTAACAAAGGGATTAGATGAGATAGTAGTAACCTGGAAGTTCTGTAATAATGACAGGAAAACTGTGCGCAAAATGTGATTGGCTATTTATTTGCACAAAAACATTCTTAGTAATCACTTGAATTCTTCAAAAACTATCTTTAGAATTCTTTAGAAATGAGAATATAGATTGCTATTCGGAACAGGTTGGTTACTCATGGATGCCAAGTAATCTCTGATGTATTGCACAGAGGCCTGGGACAACTCAGAGGTGACATTTAGTTGTAAAGCAGCCAAAGTCAGTGTTCTTCTGCCAAAAGTGTCTCTGTAAATGTTTACTATATGTTAAAGTAACCTGAAGACGGTCAATGGACTAAGACTGAGATGGAAAATGGTGAGTTACAGGTGTTACTTTTCTGTTCTCTTTCAGTGAGCATATTGAACTATGTTTAGACTGTTTTCTTCCTGTTTCACTATTTTTATTTCCGATAGTGTTGCTTTGTCTAGAAGGCTGGATATTGAACAACTGAGTAAGAGCAAAATTTAGCTGTACTTGTCAAAGCAGATATGGCTTGTTTTATATATAGTCAGTTGAAGGTTAATGAAACTAAATTATTCTGGAGATCCAGATAGTGCAATGCTCAGCAATATGGAAATCTCTATACAAGTAATTAGACAGCATTATGCATAATTCACGAACATAGACTGCATTTGCATTAGAGAGGACTTCAGTACCATGAGGATAGATATGGTCTAGAAATCTAAAAAGACAAATAGATATTTTGATAAATGACTAGTCCCATCCTCTTTTGCTGGTGCCCACTGTGAATATGGTGCTATTTCTGCGATAGAGCTTTTTATGCTTGGAGTTCATCCCCCTGCTCTGCCGAAATGTGTTAACCTCCAGGAATGTCTGCAAACCCAAAATTTATGTTCTTGGACTGCTGATACAGATGATCAAATTATGGAACACCTACTGTGAAAGAACTAAGCATTCCAGAAGAGGAACCTCCTCAGCAGTTCCTTTTGCAAGATTTACTTCCTACGTACATCCTTATGTGTCCTACATGGGCTTCACCTAGCCTCAGGAGTAATTCTTTGGATTGAAACATAAATTAGTTTAATTTTGTGCTTAAAACTAGGCTTCATCTACACCAGTCTGTACAAATAAAACTATCTTAATATTTTCCTTACCTGCCATGCACATGCGTCCTTTTCCAAGAAAACCAGGACAAAAAAGGGAAAGAGATACAGACCAGACCACACAGTCAGCTTAAATTACTTTTAGTCCCTCAGATTTTTAAATTTATTTTAGTAAGTTTAATAAGCTTATTTTTAAACTAAAAGAGGGCAGATTCAGACTAGATATAAGGAAGAAGTTTTTTACAATGAGGGTGGTAAAACACTGGTACAGGTTGCCCACAGAGGTGGTAGATGCCCCATCACTTGAAACGTTCAAGGTCAGGTTGGACGGGGCTCTGAGCAACCTGATCTAGATGATGAAGATGTCCCTGCTCAGTGCAGGGGCGGTTGGACTAGATGAACTTCAAAGGTCCCTTCTAACCCAAACTATTCTATGATTCTATGATTCTATATAGCCTAGACATACAAAATCAAGAGAAATAGTATAGATGAACTTTACTGTTGAAGCATTAACCTACTTCCTATTTTCTCTTTTCACCTAAAGAAACAGGAGGGGAGAGAAGGAAAATACATACTCCTATCATGTCATACAGGGATGTTCTGCAGCAACTAATACTAATGGTACGGAGGAGATAACACCTCCTTAACTTTTGCCCTTTGCCAGTGAGTCTATGCCCACCATACAGCTCTTCAGATAAAAGCAGTTGATGAGAATGAAGCCCAGGGTGCTAGCCAATTGCTGCTGTGTAAATGATGAGCATTTTCTTACTACTTTCAGAGAAAAGTATAATAATTTAAAATGACATTTGCTAAATTTACGAAGCAGCATGGAAACAGAAAAAAACTGTATCAGAGGATTTTCCATTTGCTTCTTCAGCAACAGACATCAGCCACATGGAAGAAGGAAGCCACATGGGTTGTATCACTAAATAGAAACATAACAGCAAAACTATAAACATCATTTAGACACTGCAGATTTCCCAGTCCACTGATTTTGATGCTGATAGAGACAGACTTCCTTTGAAAGTGCAATGATCTGCATGCCTTTTGGTCAATGTCTTGGGACAGTCTAATATTATTTCACTTTAGGGTAACAACTAGTCTTTGCATTTGTTTCTTTGTAGAATACTTGTGCATAGGAGACCTGTCAAACAGATTAATATATGAGTTGCTAATGAACTGTGACTGAGAATGCATGCATGTACACGTCTGTATGTCACAAGGTGTGTCTACAAATATCCATGGGAGGAAGATTTCATTTTGGTCCCTGGTCAACCAAGACAATCTTCAAAAGGTGCTGCAAGGATGTATTCCTGCCTTCAGAGACACTAGTATTGATGCTGTGCTGTGCCTCTCAGATTTGAAACTTGCAACTAACTGGTCATGCATGAATGTTACTTCCTGACTTATATGTGTGCCTATATAAATTACGTGTAAGCTAAAATATGAGCCTAGCTGTGCAGAGCTATTCCTCATATCTGGTAGGGGAAGCACCTAACTGTGATTAAAGTGCATTCTAGGCAAAGATATTTTTCTACAGAAAGTGTTGCCATAACACTTATAAGTGCATAGAGAAATGCACACGTTAAATCATGACTTTGCAATTGCTACTTCATGTTTAAACTTTGGTCATCAGAATTACAGACGCAGAAAGTATCTTTTGACTTCAGCGGGTGTAAGAGAGAGTTGCAGTTGTGGTTCTGCACCACTTTGCATCAGCTGATCTGGCTTTATTCTTGGCTCTGCCATGTGATAGGTACAGTCTTTGTAACTTTTGTGACTCACTTATGAGGCTTTCCCTGCTAACCTTGGAAGAGAAATCTGTAGTATCAGACTTCACAGAACGAATGAAAACCTTACGGCTTTCTAGTACACTTAAAGAAGAGGGTTTAAACTGCAGAGGCTAACGTGGTACAGAAACAGAAATATCCCCTCTGTCTAGTTTCCTTAAAACACAGTGCTGATAACCTGATATTACAATATGAGCTGAACAATTTTTGCAAGTAAGTTAATCAAAACACATCTTTGTGGTAATCAGCTCTGTGGCTTTGTGCCAAATCTGACATTCATTTTTGCTGAAGGACGTGAAATTCATGCAGCTCAAACTTTGGTTATGGTTTTTTTTGCTTTTTCCAGTGAAGATGCTTAATTTCTCACAGCAAAATGCAATTCCTAGATGACATTTAGCTATATTTTTTTTTAAAGGAAGAAGAGATATGAAAATTAAAATAAGTGCTTCATTTTGTTGTGAAATATCCCTTCATCTTGATACACTTATTTCCTTATAACTGTTTTGTTAGGTGTTTTAACACCTAACATGTTTTTACAATTCTGATAAAAGGTCTAGTCCTACATGTAAATGTATAGACATTTAAAAAAAAAAAGTTATGAGACTTCTCAGCCAAAAATACTATAAAACTGTTTTAATATCTTAAGAATTTAAATAAATAACATTATTGAGGAAAGAAATTTTTGTTCATTTCACAAGCAGTAAACATTTATTTTTCAATATCTCCACCTCAGAAAAGTGATATGCCAGCTGCTGGATCAAATGATCATAGAAATAGACTGAAAATGACTATGAATTCCTAGCAACGGCAGGATTGTACAGACTCTTTCAATTTGAGGAGCGAGTAAAAAAGAAGTATTTGGTATCTGCTTATTCTGAAAATGAACAGGATTTATTCAGGTTTTTTCTTCACAAGGAAAGGACTGGGCATCTTAGAACCTTGATATTTTGGTATATCAGGATGGCTGGACCTCAGGTTTTGTGCGTAAATTACAAGCAATTGTATAAATTGTGTGCATAAGTTGTAAGCATAGTTATTCTGCCCATGCAGTTATTCACTGTGGTTTTGTACATTCTGTTCTGAACTGCTTTCTGTCATTAAGGTTTGATTCCTTCCTTTGGAAGTTTTTCATCAAAACATTTAGGCAACTTGTATTTAATATTCAACTGATTTTTCTGTCCCATTTCTACAGTATAATTTACAATTATGCTTTCCCTGCAATGATCTATAGACTTCTGCTCCATGATCTGTCTGTGCTATTTGCATGCTGGTCTGTATTTTTTTCCACCAAGATCCAAGTAAAGGCAGCACAGAAAATTGAATACGCAGTCATTACTTGGCAAAATTAGTAAGTATCTACCTCTTTATATTTTCCTCCTTTTTGAAAAAAAGAATTGTAAAGTTTAGCTTTTCTGTAATTGTAAAAATACGATAATGAGAACCTTATCAGCTCTTTCAGTTAAGTATTAACAAGCAAAAAAATGAAAGGGTGAAATTACAACGATCTGGATGAATGAAAACATTTCATCTATTTTCTCGTAACAGTTATAAATCCATCTACAAGGTTATTGTTTTGGCATTGGCTAGCAGCACATGGTAGGGAGAAAGCTGCCCAGAACATGACAATGGATTCACTTCTCCATGCAAGAAATTCCTCGAGTGAGTTATTCTATTAAACTCAGAACGAGGAAAAATTTCTAATGGCAGATTTGTGTCTATTTTATGTAGGAATAAAGAACGAGAAATGGAATGGCTCTCCAGCTACCTTTTCTGCCCTGTGTCTTGTGCCTTTTACCTTATCTACGGCTATGTGGGCCTAAGATGGTTTTGGTAATGCCAGCAACATTGACAAGCAGGAAGGAACGTGCGAGATGTGTCAAGAGGAAATGACGGTAATACAACTTTGCAATTATGGACTCTCTCCCTTGCCCAAGCAACAATGTCTTTTCACCTAAAAAGGTTAAATTATCAATTGCAACGATTAGAAATCATAATTCTTTCATGATCCACAATTATTCTCTGGGTCATTTATATACCTAGCATAAGCTCTGCAAACTGAATGTGCCCGGAAGCATATCTGTAGCAGAGTACTGCCAATATTCTCAGTCTGGGTTACAATCTCTTAGCAAGTTGTTTTTTTCTTTTTAGATGTGCAAACAGGGGAAAGTTTTCCTAGAAAATATGCTTGGACCAAACACTTTGCAACATCACAGACAGGTTGGAAATTCCTTTGCTGTTTGACAGGGATGATAAAAATACAAGGTTTTGCACATTAGAATGCTTGAATTCTTGCTGAACTTCTGTTTTTTAATAAAGGAGCTGCAAGATTAAGTCATAATAATCAGATTTTTGTTCTTGCAATTTTGATAATAAATTGGTGCTTAGCTACTGAAAATGAACTTTAATTTACTAGACTATTTGATTAAGAAATACTTAGAAAGTGCACATGAAAAGGCTGTGGAGATAAATCTAAACTAAATCAGCCAATATTCAAGCAGATGTAAGACCTTTTCCCACAGTTACATTTCCAGATACCGGGACATCCCCTGTCCTGGCCATGCAGTGGTAAGTATAAATAAGCCTCAAACCTGCAAATTTTATCAGTAAGGAATTGCTTGATTGCTGTTTATATAAGCTGTAGTCTTTCTATGCTAATTTTAGTTCAGTAGTCACAACTGAATCTATAAAAAATAAGCAGCATTGAACAGATTTTACTGAATGAACATATGAAGAACCAGTAGACTTCTTTGAGTAACTTCAAATCAATATAAAAAGAGCAGTCATCACAGAATTTGGCAATTAGTTTTCAACATTCTGTTTAAATGATGATGGATGGTTTGCTTTGATTTTATATTACCAAAAATCATGTATTAGGTCTAGCAGTTACAAAACAGCTTAGTGCCAGTAATGATTTGACTTCTGAGAAAAATTTTGTACAGGCTTAGTGGACTTTAAGAAGCTCAACACTTGCATGATAGCACAGAAACTTCTTTAAGCAATATTCTATTACACATATATTACTGTTACATTTACTTAGAAAATAAATGATAGTCCAGGCTTTTCCCTTAAGCAAAGAAATCTAGTGGGAAGAAAAATCTCAGGGGAAAAAACCTTCAGATCTTCCCTTGGTGAGTCTTTGCACTATGCTCTCGGGAATGATGTACAGTTATTTTGCACGCTTTGCTACCTGGCAGTTCCAGAGGTCTTGAAAAACCAGCACAGTAGAGAAATCCTATTTCTGCGGGGTAAGTATGGCATTACTTGTCGTAGCATTGCTTTCACAGGTAACTCTCCCACAGGGTAGTTAATACAGTCCTCTACTTTCCAAGGTATCCATTTTAGCCAGTTTTCACACATGTCCGTGACAATGAGCTTTGGAAAACAGCAATTTACTGATTCAGTCTTCCTCAAACAGAAGTCTGTAGCTAGAGTCAGTGTCTCTGAGAGATCAGCTGAAGGGAAGAATGTATGAAGGCAACAGCTTTCCCCTCTGGGGAAGCAAGATGACACCACCACAATGGCAGAAGGCTTTTTGGAAGATTAGTTTGTCCAGTCTGTTTAGTCTGATAGATTGAAACGATTAAGGCTGGTCAATGTCAAATCTTGAAAATATCTGTTTATTAAACTTAGACGGAGTCATAATAGTATAAATGCACCTGAAGTTATTGTCGAAGAGAAACTGAAAACTAAAAAACTTAACCTACTGAAATATGTATTTCCATATTGGTCGCAGCTGCCTCAGATAATGGTCATTAAAAAAATATTAAAAATCTTAGAAACAGACAAGTTGTAGACACTGCATTTTACCGCTTGCTAATCTGGAAAACTTAATCCACAAAGGAGTAATTTATGTGACTGCAAATCTGAGCTAGCCAATGCACTTGCAGACCTATACGGTCCTGGTTTATACAACTGCATAGCTGAAATGTCCAATATTCAGAAGCAAAGAATTTCTTTTTAAAACTTACTTAAGTATACAAAATGCTCTTTTGAGCTATTTCTTATGTTTGAGGTTTCACCTGGTTGATATTTACAGTTCTTGAAATTGTACTGTTTGTTTTGTTTAAAAAACAAGAGTTCCAGATACCACATGTTAGAATTCATTTTGAAGCATAGAACTGAAGGTGAAGTGTCTCTTAGAGATATTTCTCTCCATAAGAGAGTGAAAAAATACAAAACTTAATTCAAAGTTAGATGTTGCTTTGCATGCACAATACTAAATAGACCCATTATTCATCAGCCCTTACAATGCCTCCTCCCTACTGTCCTTGCCTCCTCCTCTGTCCTCGAATGATGCATAAAAGATTTTCAGAGCTGGGATTCTTCTATGGAGACAGATAAAGAATTTATTTTTTTTTTTAATGTCATTTACACATTTCTGCATGTGGCCTTATAGGTGGGGTTAGAAGGCTGTATAATTGATTGCAGGTTGTGAACGTTCATTGACTTTTCTTAGCCAATTCCACACCTGATGTTGTTTTAGACGTGCTGGTGCCCAACACTCCTCAAGTAATCTTCCAAAAAATTTCTGATATTTATTCTCTCTTATTATTTCACAGAGTGTTTTGATAATAGGCCAGTCCTAATAAAAAGTTTTCACTTGCAAATATAAGGTTTCTGAGTCCTATCCACATAGTTTGTAGCTATTTTCTTGATGCTGCACTAGCTTTGCCTACAGCTGAATATATTTGCTTTTCGAGGAACTTGGCGCTGTATTTTGAAAGTATGAACGAGAAAGGAATAAGTATCTTAGCTTTCACAGGAGATTTGGTTCTGGAACTTGTATGAATCACACTTTTTTCCAGAATCTTTCAACAACTTTTAACTAAACTGTCATTAGTGATCAAAGCAAAAGGTTTTAATCAGAAAGCAGGATCCTACAGAAAAAGAAAAATCCCACTATTCAGAATTATTTGTGCTAGTACAAATGATCTTAATGTTGCTTCTGGAAACGTCTCTGGTTGCGATGTCTAAAATGGGATCATTTCTTCCACAGGCAGTATGCTTTCTCTTCAAACATTGAAAGTTACATAATAATCCAGGTGTCCTTATAAAATGGCAGAGGAAATAATAATTTTACATTACTTCTATAATTATAATCTCTATTAAAATTGAAGTAGTGGTCTTTTCAATTAAAAAGCATTTCTTTTGTTACTGGACTAAATTCTGCCCATTCTAAATCTTTATGTGATTTTTTTTTTGTAGCTCCATAGTTACCCTAAAGGAACAAGACTTACGATCTGGCTCTTGTAAGTTGTTGTGTAGCTCTCAGGACTAGAGAAAGTGCTTTTCAAAATAATTTTTAGGAAAAGCAGGCAGTTATTAGGAAATAATACTCATATCTAGGAGGAGAAAAGTGTAAACATTTTTTGTAAGAGACAGCGATTTTTATTGCTGCAAGAAATGCATACATCTTATTGTAAACAGCACTCCCTTTTTACATAATTATTGCTGAGAAAGATGAAGTTTTCCCTAGGTAGATTTGATAAATTATAGAGCTTTCTGGAAAACAATAAGGGACATTCTTGACATACTTGATAAGTGGTTAACCCTATTAACTCTCAAGGAGAGCTAGTTCAACCTCCAACTATAAAGCATTTGTTTAGCTTCCTGCTCTTCTGAACCTGAATAATCAACAACATTGCAAGCTAGAGGGTATGGTTTTAGAATTGCTGAGATACCTGCAAATAAAAGGTTGCCATCTAACTTGCACTGGGTATCAATTCTCCCCACTACCATCCTGCCTCTTCCTCCCCCACCCTTGCTTCCATGGCCTTATCTAGTTCTAAAGTGACTTAATATTCATATATATATATATATACACATATATATATATATATACATATACATATATATATATATATATAACGATCATTCATTTAAGATTGAGCACATATAAAAATGCTTCATATTCCCATAACATGAATGCCTCATTCCTGGCTGCTGTGTATGTGAAATCAGACAGTTTGAAGTAGGAACTTGCTACTACCGAATGCCCATAGAAAAAGCAGTAGCAGGCAACACTTGGTCCAACTCCATCTTTATAACCCAGTTTGGCTCAAAATATCATGAACTTCATAAAGAACCTCTATATTGCATGCTTGTTCTTAAAAACACTGATCAGATAAAGTATCAAATTCTAGAAAAATGATGTTATGAAAATTAAATTTCTCACAAAGTCAATGGAATACCTTTAGGAAAATATTTGAAACATGTTAGTGAAGATTTTTAATGAAAAAAAAAAGTAAATTCCACACATTAAAACAGACTTCTACTTTGCAAGAATAGAGAGAATTATACATTCCCACAAGAGGAGAGTAACACATGTATCACACCTAGAAACAACCCAGATCAGACACTCAAGAGAGAAAACTACACCACTTCTTAGGAAAACTACTTTTAAGGAAAAAGTGATCCAACACAACCCTCCCACCCTTGAGTGAGGCTTCCACAGCTGTGGAGCCCAAACAGCTCCATCATCCCACTCCATTTCAATCCTGTAGGGTTCCTTATAAAAGGATTCCTCACAGTTTAGGGTTTTATATTTTTCCCTCACTTTCCCATCAGTTAGCGATATGTCTGAAATTGCATTTCTCTGCAGGTCTCAAAGCCTCCCTTACTTTGTAGGATCACAGCTTCTGTTCAGCAGAGGTGCCTCCATCAACAGATTGCTACCACACTTTTATAGGCAGAACGTTTCTCCACTGGAAGTGGAAGATTCTGTTTTCTGGAAAAAAAACTCATTTGTTATCATGATTTTTGTCAACTAGTTTTACACAAAATGTTTCAATTAGCTTTAAGTTCTTCTACACAAGAAATAAACTAACATGGTAGTGGTCTCCCTTTCGAAACAACTCAGGGCAGAAGTTTTCTGCTGATGGCTTTGCCATTGGGCTTTTCCATCTATGGGAGCTTATTATTTCTATGATAGTTGTAGTCAATTACTGATAATTCCCTGGGCTAATTCTTCGGCTTACCTTGCTTTTGCAGTTCCTTGTCACACTTCCTCTACTCTTTTGACATGCTAGAAGAGAAATGGAGGCTGCAAAATTTTATAAAAGGATATTCCCAGTCTACTGGCTGAAATGATTTATTGTACTTCCAGATTGTAATGACTTCCAACTGACAAAAGAAATATATCTTTCCAGAGGAGAACACTAGTAAATATGTAGCATGACATGAAAGCTTATCAACTTCAGGTATCTGGTAGGCTGCGGTTTCTCTCAATAAGGCTATAAGGTGCCTTAATTATGTTTGTGTGGTTTATATACACACACACACAAAGACTGAGTACAATCAGACAGGACACCGTAGAGGGAACTGAAAACAGTAACAATTAATCTAGGAACAGGAAACTAAAGTAGATTAGTTGTTTCATAATTTTTTAATCAAAAAGAGATATGATTGACTTCACTGAAGGAGAATGCCTTGCCTTAGCTCTATATTCCTTTGCTTTCAGTTATGAAACATAGAGGATATTAAAAGGAAAAAAAATATTTTTCACCCATTGAGTGTATTTTGATGATATTGTGAAAATAAAAATTATTTCTAGCAATGATCAGAATTATTTTTTCTCAAAACATTTTGTCAAATGTATGTCGATATAGAAAATTCAGCCTGATATTCTGAACACATCCAAAATAAGCTGATCAGATTCAGTACTACTCATACCTATTCATATCCAATCCAGTCATGATTTAGGTTGTTGCAATTACAGCACAAGGCTGGCACGAGTGACCGGTAGTGAACTTTATGGAGAAAAAAAGTCTGCACGATTTTTGAGGATTAACTTCGTTTCAACAGATGAATGCTTTAATGGTAAGACAAAGATTGCACAGAATTTAAAACTGAATAAGCCTCTGATGTTTAGTGATGTATTTGAAGGTTAACCTTGTTGCCCACCAAATCCTGATGAGTTCAACCTTTAAACCTGAAATACGGATGACAAAACCAGTCTCAAGCTAAAAGTTGAATAAGAAATTGAGGCCAGAAAGGATTACTTTCTTCCCTTTTGATTATTTATAGGCATTCTAATTTGTGAATATTTCGCATGCTCAAACAAGTATCATCCTGTTCATTTAAAAGCTTTAAATGAACTTTAAAAAAAAATCAATAAAGCTTTCTGAACTGTTTTGTATTTATAAAGATTTAATCAGTCTTTATGAAAAGACTTACTGGAAAAAAATTGTGCAGGTAATAAGATAAAGTTCAGAGTATTCCTTCTACTGGTCTATTTCAAAGATGCATATCCTGGTGAAAGATGAAAAAGTGCGATAGCAATGTGAAATCATGGGAAATTATGCATTCAATTACCCTTTAAGTGTTCAAGCCTAAATATTACTTGACAATTTAGTCAGATTAAATTAGTATTCATTGAATATCTGGAGTTTTGGCACAACTGCTGACGACAATTACCAGAAATTATCTCTTTAGTGAATATGTATTGTAAATGAAGACTGGCTTACAAAATTTTCTGTAGCTTCCACAGAATAACTTCAGATTATTATTATCGTCGTCGTTGTTGTTGTTGTTGTTATTGTTGTTATTATTGTTATTACTGTCATCATAATAATCATCATCGTATCATAGAATGTCTTAGGTTGAAAGGGACCTTGAAGATCATCTAGTCCCAATCCTCCTGCCATGCACAGGGACACCTTCCACTAGACCAGGTTGCTCAAAGCCCCATCCAACCTGGCCTTGAACACCTCCAGGGATGGGGCATCCACAACTTCACTGGGCAACCTGTGCCAGTGCCTCACCACCCTCAGAGGGAAAAATTTCTTCCTAGTATCTAATCTAAATCTACCCTCTTCCAGTTTGAAGCCATTCCTCCTCATCCTATCACTACATGCCCTAGTAAAAAGTCCTTCCCCAGCTCTCCTGTAGGCCCCCTTTAGGTACTGGAAAGCCGCAATAAGGTCTCTCCGGAGCCTTCTCTTCTCCAGGCTGAACAACCCCATTTCTCTCAGCCTCTCCTCATATGAGAGGTGCTCCAGCCCTCGGATCATCTTTGTGGCCCTGTAGAACCTAAAAATATGGTAAAAAGCTTCTCATATTTTTTAGTAAAGTCTAATAGTCTTGTTCTAATAATACATAGTTTTATTAATGTGTTTAATGTAAACTTTATTTAAAGGCCCGTTTGGCAGTGAAACCACTAAGGTACCTTAAAATCATTTGCCACTATTTTGTAATATACGTACATTTGAATGCCTTGGAATCAGAGAATCATAGAATTGTCTAGGTTGGAAGGGACTTTTAAGATTGAGTACAACCATGGATCACCAAGTCCAACCATAAGGTTGGATCATATTTTTCACCCTACAGGTGAAAAATTTTTTGTGCTGTGCGCTTTTCACTTTCTTCTCCTTTCAAAGACAGTATCTCAGCCTAGTTGAGCCATAAAATGTACTGATTTTGTAAGACTGTATTTCTGGTGACATGGTGAGTGCTTCAGCAGTTGCAAATGGTAGCATTTCAGCAATGTCAAAGGACCACAAGAACCTGTCAACAAACAGTTTTTCTTGACAGCTGGCTGAAATCACCAAACTTGGGATGTGTCCCAGGGTGGGGGGTGACCTCAGAAGGTCATCAGCTCTATCCCAGTGGTCCGAAACGGGATCATTTATACCTGTGCTACTCCTTTCTGACATTTGTCTTATTTTTTTTCTTAAAGAAGACAGTCTCCTGTCTTGTAGAGGAGATGCCAGCATCTCCCCTGGCAACTCATTCATTTGCTTTGCTGCTCTCATGGTTAGAAAATGTTTCCCAGTAGTCAACCTAAATCTTCCTTTCTACCTTCTATCTGCCACAGGCACGAGGAATAAATTGTTCTTCTTTGCATCACCTATGGAATATATTCGAAAATTAAAAAAGCATTATGCCTCAGTCCTTTTCTTTTCTAGACTAAACAGTCGTGTTCTCTCAGCTCTTTCCTTGCAAGTCCATTTTTTCCCAGATCTCTGATCATTCACGCTGCCATTCTTTGGATTCTTTCCATTGAGCACATTTTTCTTGATATCGCTAAGTAAGCCTAGCACTCCAGTGCTAAGCTGAATGCAAAATACATTTCTTTTGTTGAAAGCTACATTCCTGTTTAACACACTAAGGTGCTTCCCTCTTGATCAATGCCATGAAACTGTTGACGCACATTCAGTTTGTGAACCGCTAAATCCTCTTTGCAGACCTGACATCCAGTCAGTTATTTCTCAGTCTGTTCTTGTGCAACTGATTGTTCGTGCCAAGTGCAATGCCTTGTTTTCCTCTGTTTGATCGAATTAACAGTTATCAGTTTTCTAGTTACTAAGGGAAATAAAGGGCCACAGTTTGTACCTACAGTGTACAAATATCAGCCCCTGACTCTTGATCTTGTAAGACCAGCACTGAATTTCTATTGTTCGACTGCCTTGCCATGCTCACACAGGAAACAAACCTTGTCCAGGAGTTTCCATCAGTAGGACATGGTTTACACATCATTAGAAACAACACATAACTTGCACACCTTAATTCTGGAAGTCTGTACTGCCTAGTAAATATATTTTGATCTGTGTTCTTCAGAGTTTGAATTAAAACTCATATTTTTCTCCTCCTGACTCAGTGCCTTTCCTTTCACTAAGCAATACCAAAGAGCAAGAATGGAAATATATGGGTTGTTGTAATAGCTGTACCTCACTATGGTCATTTCATGACCAGTCTGACATTTTATCTTGTTTATCCAATATAAAGGTCCCACTCACCCTAATTAGGGAGATCAGACAATTTTGTGGAAGGCTGAGTGTATTTGTACGCTATTTTGTGTACTGTTATAATGATGGTTTTCATTTATACTGAGAAATAATTTAATTGAAGAATATTTAATCTTTCTATGTCCCCACTGTTTTTGCTTTCTTTTATGCATGAATAGGATAAGCTGCGTGGATGGACGGGAAGGGGGTCTAACAGATGAGAACACATTCTGATTGAATTTAAACAGTGAAACACCCAGCAGAGTGCAAATGTCCATCTTCCCCAGGTTTAAGAGGTCTGATACTCAAGCTTCTGGTTCTTTAGATTATTGAATATTTTCATTTGATGGAGATTTTTTTGGAGATTACCTTTGTGACAAGCAAGTTTTAAAAATTGGTTTATTCAACCTTCATATTTCAAACTGGATAAACTTTGCTTAATACTTAACCAACTGTCAAAGTTACTTTAATCTTAAATATATACACACTTACATATATATTTCTGCATTATCTTTCATTTACACTCACTTCAGAACTTCCTAGTTGAAACAGGAACAAACTAAGCCAAATCAATGCCAGAATGGCTATTCTCATATCTATTTAAAAATGAAGAGTAGAAACTCTGTCTTAGAAAATATTAGAATAATTTTCTTAAATATGCAAATAGTCCCTATGCTGAGGCGACAGCCACGTTAGAAGCTTAGCTCTTAATGAATAGATGTCAAAAATCATGTAAATTATGCTACTTCTGGCAGCATTAATATGAGTGCACTGGCTCTTCCAAGTGCCTTGCCTAAGCTCAACAACACTTGTGGAAAGGAAGAAAATATCAGTATTTTTAACCATACATGTTTACACGCTACGGCTGAACACTGCATTGCAAAAACATGATGGAAGTGATCCAACTTGGAAATGAAATGTTAGATTAATGTTATTGAAGCTATGCATCTCCCTGCCTTGCAGGTTCGAAGACTGTAAGCTTCTCAGATACGGAACACAGTAGAAGACAACTGCTGAATGACCCAGTGCATCCACTCAGAGAAATTATTTCAAAGGAGACCGTTAAATGCGTTAGGCTTAAAATGAAACCTGCAGAAGAAGCTGCACACAAACTCCGCGTGTGTACAGAAACTCAAACAGTTCTGAGAAGGTCCGGACACGCTGTATATATTTTGTGTTTTCTTAGACGTAACCCTAGGTTTGCTGCTCTGTCAAGGTTCAGGCATATGATAATTTACAGAATTTAACGGTTACTACAGTGTATTTCACTGAGTCAATTTAAAATTCTCAACCAATATCTGGGCTTGATTACAGTGCTAGGGTTGGCCATGGACTGTTTCCAATAGTCAAGTGGCTCTGTTTTGAACAGGGGCGGTCAAACTAGAAGGTATGGATTTCATATAAGACTTCGTATGGGGTATAGATAATTGATATCAGCCCGCTGAACCCGCAAGGGGTGACTGGCATTGATACAGTTTAGTACCAGAAAGACAAATAAACAGCTTTTAAAAGTTAACCAGACTGAGATTATTGATTGTTTTATCAGGCTAGGTGCTTGTATGCAAAGGGCAGGGCCGAGAAAATAAACATGGGAAACAAAAAGAAAGAGATCAACGAAGGTCTTAATCTGAGCTGTACTCAGGCAGACAGGAGTAGCAGCTAATTCCAAGGCTTTACATTGTCTTTATGAGTGCAAGTGTGTGTTTTTAGAGAGAATACATTTTATCTGTGATTTTTACTTATTCATTCTTGATTCTGTAATGGCTAGCATAATTTTGCCAATTATTTTAACTGGAAACTGTATTAAGTTTTCACATGTTGTTTAAGCATAGCTGTTGTCTTGCTTTGGAAAACCAAAGTTCTCGTGATATGCAAATTTCTGGAAAGGTATGTGGTATCACTTCAAAGTGACCATATTATAAAGCCTTTTATGATTGCTGGTAGTGTTGTTATAAATCTATTTTGCATAATAATTAAATAGTATCACTCCAACCCTGAGAAGTCATAGACCTTTTGTCATCATTAGACAAAATCAGGCTAAGTGTAAACACAGCCTAGTTTCCTCCATGTTTTTGTATTTGTATGCAGCAATTGTCAGCATGTCGGCAGTGGACGGTGATAAAGTGCATTTTTCTGCTTGGGTGGTTAGCCCTTTCATTTTTACAAGTGACAAAATAAAAATCTGTTGAAGAGCGAACATGCTGCTTTCACTGTGTCATCTCGGCCCTGCGGGTCATTTTATTATAAAAATGTAAAAATCCAGTCAATTTTATTTAATCAGCTGAAAAGGAAAAGTGTTTCCAGGTCATTAATCAAGTGCTCCTTCTCTGTGGGACTTGTCTCTTCAGAAACTGCCATCTGAATCATTAATAAAGCTGAAAAGATTTTGTGCCAGCAGGTTTTTGAGAAACCTAGATGTTATCAATATAAGCGGAGTAAAGTAATTTGAGGTCAACAAATAAAGCTTTATATATTCGTTGCTTCAAAAGCTGCATCTTGCCTATTAAAAACAATTAATTATTTATTTTAAAAGCATTTAATTGTTGGAAAACATACAACTGTTTAGAAGGTATTTGATTATATATTCCATAATTATATGTTTTCTTTAATGTTACCTAACCATATATTTACAGTAAACTTTTATGCGAATTGATCAAAACATAATGAGACAGTAAGAAGAGATAATTACTACTGTATCTATAATAATAATGATAGTAATTAAACCACAGAGAACTACATTCAAATAACGTCAAGCTCGAGACTTAAACCCCTATTAACAAAGACACGGAAGGCACTTATTGCGTTGCTAACACATTCAGCTCCACGCACGCCTCAGTGCGGCAGCCTGCGCTACCTGTGGCCAAATCTCCGTGTACCCTTTGTGGCGGGCGCGGAGAACGCACTCTCTCATCCCGTGAACAAGCGAGATTAAAAGCGTTTCCATCCCACACCATGGGCAAGGCGAAAACCTTGCAAAGCGTTTGGGCTGGTAAATCAAAAGGAGAGAAGTAGAGGGTGCTGTACAATAAGCACGAATGCAGGAATTAGGGAACGTCTTTGGCTGTTCATGCTCTCACCTGGCTCCGCGAGTCTGCCCTCTGATTGCCCTTCCTTTCAGCTGTTTCTCTGGAAAGAGAGTAGTACCAACAGGAGCTAACTGAGGTTAATGAATGAATAGCCTAATGTTTAAGGTTTTCGTTTTGCATGGGGAGTGTAGATTCGGGCATCTGCTTTTCATCAAAGAGAGTAAGCATTTGAATCCAGGTTCCTGACTGTTGTCTGGTCAGGATCAGTTTCTTTCCCCCAGGCTTCCCCTGAAAACTGCTCATTTGGGTTTGACAAATCTCAAGATGTTAAGGGAAAACCTCTGCCACGAACTTCCTGTTCGGTCTACTTATGACTACCTCGTTACGTTCGCATTTACACCAATGGGCTTTGGAGTTAGGAAGATAAGAGGTGCGTTCTTGATTTACATTTCTTGGTTTGCATTGCATTCTTTGTAATACGTTAGATTGCCCCCGATGAATTAGTGAACTAGCATTTCCTCATTACCTCTAATTTTTTGATAGGTAAGAAATTAATTTTGTTTTATGAAAGTGCTAAAGTTACCATTTCAAAAGCTACATAAACCCATGTCTATTCAGGAAGGCAGCAGTTCAAAGTATACGTACATGGGTGTGCTTTTATTCATGCATATTCTAAGCTGAAAAAATAACATAAAAAATACATCCCCTATTCCTTTTTCTCTGATATTTTAAAGATATCTTTACGCTAATACACAGTATCTTATGTGTGAATTAAGATGTTGATTTCTTCGCTGTGAAGGTTCATGGGCTGTTACAGAGTAATCCTGAACTCATGTGTCTATCAGTATAATTCAGATTGTGTTTATTCTTCTGAACAGCGTGCATGTAACAGCTGATGTTAACCACCGTCATCCTCATTACATATTGTAGACTGTGAAGACTCCTCCTAGACTGTCCTGTAGCTCTGCTTTTCACGGTTACAAACCATGTAAATTCTGCATGACAGTGTGGACATCCTTGCTTATGTTGGGCTTTGCTTCATGTGGACATGCTTATGTTGACACAACTGCATGAAATTTGGCACACAGGCTTAGAGCAGGCCACCAAAGAGCCAGAATCTAATTGCATTTACACTAGTTCAATTCACTTAGAGTGACTTGTTTGTACCTGTGTAACGGAGTGAAAAAGAGCCCACAGGTCAACAGCAGCAGTAATTACTTGTCCACTAGGAACTGAACTGTGGCCACCAATTCATTTCACACAGTTGACCACACAGTCATTGGATGGTAATGACGTCTTGTCCTGAGCAACTCAAGCTATTCGTAACAGGAACTTAGTAGTAGAGGGCTTTAGAGTCCATTTACCAATCCCCAGGACTCAATGGCTCATGAGACCAGTAATGTGTTATGAAGTCTCTCACCATCACAAAGTTACAGTTTAAGAGTGAGTGTGTGTGAGTGTGTGTGTGTGTGTGTGTGTATGCATGTGGGTTTTTTTTCTCTCCCTGTAGAAAATTGCCTCAGGTGCTCTGCTAGCTTTGGGAAAGAGTATCTTTAGCCTGCTGTGATAATTTGAGAGGTGGCAGAATTTTATGATTCAAAGCAGTTTTTCTTCTTTTTTTTCTTTTGTACATTATTTTATCTTAAAATGAAATTTCACAGATGATTTAGTCTTAATATAGACTAATCACTACAATGGTTATCTAAAAAAACAAAGCTATATAAATAATTTCATTTTATTACTTGATTTGCTCCAAAATCACCATTACTCTGATTAGACTATATTAAGAAAAAATATCTATGAAATTTTGTTTTAAGATAAAAGAGTATAAGAAAAAAGCTGTCTTGAATCACAAAGCTGTGCCAAGTCCTCAATTATCACAGCAGGAGTAAAGATAGTATAACAATTATAAAACATCTACCAAAGAAGCTTAGTCCCAGTACAAATTAAAATTCTTACAATTTTTCTGTAACAGATGTAGTAATTTTTCAGTAATTGTTATTAATTATTTTTGGCAAGAAAGCACCAACAATTCTCCTTTAACAATGTCAGTTGCCATTAATATAAATCTTTCAGGACTCATTTTTATGCGCGTATATACTTTGCACATCAGAAAGCCAGAGACTTGCAGTTGTAAAATAGATTAAGCAGCGGTTAGAAAATGTGGAACGATGCCCACTTCCAAATTCACTCATTTTCTGATTTTACACCATTATACCAACCTTTATTCAGCCTGTAAAGTTGCTGGCTAGCTGGTTTGTCAGTAATAAAACCAAAGGAAACAGAGAAAATAGGTTGATTTTTTTTTAAATCATAACCATATTCACCTACGTGTAAAGAAAGCTGAAGATATTATATATAGAGACTTTTATGGGACTGTTGTAACAGTATACATTTAGACGCTGTATGTATTGAACAACCATTCAGTTAAGTACTCCAGAAATTGACTTTTATACTTCAACAAGAATTTTTGGCATATTTTAACTGTTTCTTGTTCATTAATGTCAGAAACGTGAAACTATTTCTCTTCTCATCTCATTCTCATTCAGTACATTTGCCAAAATAAAATGTAATCTAATATATTTACACCTTTTCTTACCACAGTGATCAAGATATTCTCCTATGTGACATGGGACTTCAGACTGATACTGGCCTCATTCGGTCACTTCAGTCTGATCTCATACTTCCGCAAAAATATACTAAATTTCTTGCTTTCATTACTTTTTCTATAATCATATGTTTCTGCAGATTTGATTTTATTTATTTTTTTCTAATTCCTAAATACGCGTTGGCACTACCATTTTTGCTTAGTAATTTCTTCTCCCTGGAGCTTACTGATAATCAAAGGTTTTCCCAACTTTCATTCTGCTATGCTGAGCCAACTATGCCATTTTACCACCTCCCTCTGCCCTGACCAGGTAGTCCTTTGCACCTGATCTAGATTTCTCCTTCCTTTTATTGCTCCTCCTCCTCCTCCCCCTCCCCCAGGCCCAAGTCACTAGATATGTGTCTAATATTTTAGATGAGGCCACTTCCAGTCCATGGAAACTAACTTTTACTAAATACCATTTTTTCTATGATTTTATAGAGCTTTTACTCTTGCTCTTTATTTCTTCTTTTAGTACAACCATTACCATCTCCCTTGCTCACAACCAGAGTTCTGCTACTGATTTCCATCTACTCCTGCTTAGCTAATAAGTTCTCCTCTAACTTTGAAGCAAATGTTTGACCAAAATGTGAATAGATAAGTAAAAGTAACTTTACTGATGACAAATACCATCTGACTGATGCAAGATTCATTTTTATGCCTTTTATTTCTCAGTACCTTGTACTTCATGTAAGAAGTACTTTTCTTACCTGTTTTGAAATCCTATAAAAATCCCTCCTCTTCATTTTTTTTTTTTTTAAATGTGTGTGGTTTTTAAGTTTTCTGACTCAGTTGCTTTGTAGGAAAATGAACATAAATATTTTGTGTTTGGTTAAACATGTAATATACACAGCTACCACATGTGGGATGAAATATAACACAAAGGCTACTAGGACAGATTTAATTGCCTCTTTGCTAAAGGTTTTGCGTGCTATATTCCTGTAACCTTTGTCCATATATATTGATTTGTATCTGCACATTTTTTTAACTCCATGTGAAGAGTGTCTGTGGCACACAATGAAAAAGTGGAAGAGGCCCCCAAAAGTGATACAGGTGTCTTTGAGAACTAATTCATAACAAAACCAGAAATTCATAACAGAACAGAAATTCATAAAAATATGAATAATTATTTGGTTTCCAATTGAAGTGAAGTAACCCATTTTCATCTGAAGGCTTTTTCCCACCTGTTTTTTGGTATATTTGGCTTTGAGAAAGATAAATATGTCATAGGTCTTTTCTTCAGGGTAGGTTAGATGGAGTTGGTGTTATGTAAATGACAAGAAGTTGCTTTTTTCACGATTAGGAGACCAGTTAATGAATTTTCTGTTGTGAATGTTTTTTTGACTCTCATTGGAATGATGAATATTCTTGGGTTTCCTGAAAACCAACCTTACCTTTCTGTGGAGGTTTTCTTCTGGTTTTTGTTTTTGTTATTTTTTTTCCCCCTCCTTAATTCTCCCCTTCCAGCCCAATGCAGCAGAAGTATGAGTAACACTCTTCATATAATATAAAAAATTTACTCTGATTTATATACAGCTCCTAGTAGCAAATCCAGAGATGCAAAATGTATCATGCACTCTCCGTGAGTCTAACTTCTGTCTAAACGTCTGCGAAGTGTACAGCTTGTCAGAAAACAACTCCTTTTTCTCTCTGCTCCAGGGAATAACACTGACTTGACAGGAAAAAATCAAACACCTAAATCACAGATTTACTTCCTAAAAATGATTCTTTGGGTGCTTCAGCATCAATTCTTCTTGTAGGAGTAAATTTCATGAGCCTTTACCTTCAGCTTTTGTGAAGAAGCAATCCCTTATGTGCAAGCCACCCCCAAGCAGGGAATGCAAACATAAGGGGAGCACTATTGCTCTTTTCCATGCATTTACAGAAGAGACTTCATTGATGTGGCAATGAAACGTTTTCACTTTAAAAGCAACAAGCTATGTGCTAAGAAACTGTGAAGATGCCCTATTGGCACATTAAATAACACCTAAATGGTTAATAATGGGAAAAGAAAAAACGATCTTGAAGGTCAGTTGTCATAGCTACAAGTTGCCAGTTTGGACAGACGCTCAGTGATTGTCACCCAGGAATAAGAGCTCTGGACAGTAAATCGTCACTGTGGTCTTACCCAAACAACAGAAGGGCTCCCATTACAGCATGAGCCCAGCTGAATGTTAAAATAGCTGACAAACTCACAGCTATTGTTAATTTAGTTTAGCATGGCTAGGGAGCTGAAAAACAGCTGCCTATTTTTTTGTATATACATAAGGGGTTGTTCAGTGAACTGTAGTGCTTTATAGGATGATAAAAGTATAAAAACAGAACACATATATAACAATAATGTAATGGCTTTTCTTTTGCTAGCAGCTATTCCATTTACACCCATGGAGGACTTGTTCTGAAATGCTGTCGCTGGCCCACTGAGTTGTTAGTGAGTTTGGAGCTCCAGTTCTGACAAGTCTAATCACAAAAGGAAAGAGGTGTATTAAAAATGTATTAATGCATAAAGCTATAAAATGCATGGGAGACTTAAGGTTTTGCCAGGGCAGATTTTTGCATTTCATCTTCTATTTATCATGCTGGTCCTTCAGTAAGATAATCTTATAAATAGCAAATCATTAATATGTTTAGTTGTCTACAGACCCCTAAAAGCCACTTGAGAATGGTATAGAGAAGTTATTCTTGTTTTGTATCTGGGACAGAGAAAAGAAGAAAAAAGACTCGTCTTTACGACCACATTCTTTTTTTCATGGTGATCACTTAAAATGAGAGATGGTCCCATGCAAAACAGAGAGAAAGAATTTTTTTTCAGTTTTACAGTATAGCACTCTATAATCACTATATCACATGATGAAATATAAATAAGTTCTCAAACAAATTATTATCATATGTGCGGTATTAACTCAGTCTATTTCAGTCCATTTATTCTCCTCTCTCCCCAAAGTGGAATAATTTATTAGTTATCAATAGTGTATGCTTATGTGTATTGTGTAGACTTCCTCTGTTTAATTCCCCAATATGTTTATCAATGGTTTTGACTACTATTTATGCATTTTGTGTTCTGACTGACAAGTGATTTTTATTTCCCAATATATTTATTCTTTATAGGAACAACCTTTTTCTTCTGTAGTCTCAGGTCAACCTTGGAAGCTCTTCTGTGGACAGCTTCGTTGGCCATGGAAATTTTATTGCATAAAGCAAATACTAAGCATTGTAACTTTTATATGTGCAGTGTATTTACCATCAGTACTTATTTCGCATGTTATTACATCACAGAATCCATTGGTTGGCAATTATTAGTTAACACAGGTCTCAATATCTGACAGCATGAAAGAAAGCATTTCATTTTACAGGAATCGTAGGTGAATCTGTAATGTGAGTAGATCCTTTCTCTGTGATCAGATCAGGGGTTAGCATGACTTTCAATCTTTTTTCTTTTTTCCAGAATAGTTGTTATGGTAGAATTCCCAGTGTTGTTTATCTAAATTAAATAGAGACTGTATGTAATGCAGAAAAGTGGGATATGGCATTTTGATCTCAAACGTAACTTACTGTGTTTGGAAAACAGAAATTCTTCTGTTTTTCAGATTATTTGAAAGACTCAAGGCACCTGAATTGTGGAGTATACAATAAAGGTGAGACAAATCTCATAACTAAACTTGGATATATTAATTAATGAAAGGAGTATTGGTACAACTGTTTTGTAAGTTGTAAAGAAATATCTTCATTTCCTCAAAATGTTTTACTATAGCCGCTGTCCCCACTGTGGATGAACCAAACCAAACCAAGAGATTAACTTAAATCGAGGCTTGTATTAAAAATCCAACCACACAACAAAAAGTCTCAGTTGTCTGCGGGAAGGTTTGAATGAGGAAGATAACTGAAGGTGCTCCTGGAGCCCTGCGGGCTCTGGGCTGAACTAGAAGTGGTATGGGGTGCTTGCGCTCGCTTGAGAGGAGAAAATGTAGGACAAACATGGATGCCCACAGTGCACCAGCCAGGGCTCACTGCGGGTGTCAGTTATTGGGATAGTGCTCCTCTCGGGGCATTCTGCTGAGGAAAAGAGAGTATTTCACACAAAAGTATATCATTGTGAAAATAAGCTTTCAGCGTTCAGCTCAAAGCAGACATTTTCTTTGGTCAGAAAAAGGTTCTCATTTTCACACATTGAGTCCCAGATCTTTCAGTAGCACAGTATTTACTGTAATATTTCTGTACTCACAGGTAATTTTTCTACCGTGTTTTCTTCAAAATTATTTTTCACTCCTGATTAATATTTTTACCTTTCTCCTTCTACATGTAATTTATTTTATTTCTACATAATATCTGCACATTCTTCCTGTGTATTAATGTAATAAGTGCATGAATTAGCCATGTTGTCTGTGTTGCTTTGTACTTTTGTCATATTGAAAGATTCAGTTGTAAAGCAAAAATCTGTTACCAAGAAAGCCTATGGTATTTGGGAAAGGTTCCTTGTGATTTCCCACCTAATAGCCATGAGAGATTAGGTGACAATTAAGGTATTAAGTTGCTAGACAATACCTTTTTCTGGTGGAAAGACTGAAATAACTCTAAAATGGTCTTTTTGAACAGAGTTTTGCAGTTAACATGGATCGTGGCTTCTTTGCAGAAAGAGGATTTCATGCCCCAGACTGTAAAGATGTAGAATATTGAACACTCTTTGACAAAGCACAGAATTTATCATTTTGCCTACTTCATGCCTTAGTCTCTGTTTAAATGCAATTTTAAGCATTTTTTTTGTCCAGTTTCATGGCACTACTTATTATGTCAGGGGTATAGTGGTAATCATTTCCATCTTTCTTTAGGACATCCAAAGACAAAGGAACCAGTGCTCTTTTTAAGAGAAGTTTTATCTTGGTGTTAGGAAAAAACGTGGTTTGTGACATAATTTTGCATTGGAGACAATGATAAGAATCACAAAGCCCAGCTGCAGTAAGTCCCCAGAAGTTTACACAATTTATTCTCCAGAATCATTTTGTGTTCCCAAGCAACAATGGTATTGGTCTCTACCTCTTAAGTTATGCAGAAGTAGAAATGTTGTGTTTTCCATGTGTGTGTCTGGACCACTGTTTGATGTCTTATTTAATAAGCAACTGCAAGACAGAGGTTTTTATAAGGTGTGTACACCTGTGTCTGGGGCATAACAGAGCCCTATGTGCCTCCAGTGCTTTTTAAAAGTCCCGAAAGGTTCAGATAAACAATAGCAAACAAAGTTCATACATTCTATGCCCCCTGCAATTATACTGGCTTAACATACCTTCTGAAATTCATTAGGCATAATACAATCTGGCCAGAGCTTAAGGGAATATTCTTTCCCTTATCACTTCTAACAGGACAATCTCATTTCAAACCCCCTTGGTCCTTTACTGTAAAAAGCACTTTCAGAAAAGTTGTACTGTATCAGTGATGCACTCCAAGGTTGGTCTGAGAGTTTGCAAATCTGTTTTAAGGAGTAGCACTGAGAGTTTGGGAAAACTAGCCCAGTGGGCAAGCTCTCTTTTCTTACAACAAGCCGTAAATTGACACGTTTACTCACTCCCAGCAATAATGCAGTGAAGGCACACTATCTGACATCCCACTGTCAGAAAAAAAAGAACCTCTCTCGCCTAACTGCTCATTCCCTGCCATCAGGATGGTATTTTATTGAAACACAGGACTTGCAACAGAACTCTCCCGCAGCTTCTTCTCTTGCCACCTAGCTGATGCTTCATTGTCTAAATTATTATAAAAATAATCCATTTAAAAACAGGACTATACCCAGTACTTGATCACTTCAGTTGCACAGGGATTCAGACAGGACTTGTTAAAAAATGTTATGGTGGCCACATAGGATAATGCCCGCATGGAGAACGAAATGTCTCAGTTGGGATGCATGGTTGTGGGCAAGATGGTGATGGGGTTCTCCACAGCAAGGATCTTCACCTGGATCAGGTGACATTCCCCAAACTGTTTTCTGACCAGTTCTTGAAACCTCTCTGGCCTGTGGTCCTGCATGACCACTCCAGCACATGCATGATTCATCTCTACTGGCTGCTATTACTACATGCAAAACATCTAACTATCTTAAAGATGTACAAAATGCTGCTCTGTGTGATCTCTTCTACAGCTGCATGAACAGTTTTTACTGAATAATCAAAAGTGTCTTTTCTGGGTACAGTTGGGTCAGTTCTGCAGCAGGAGACACCTGGGGAGTCTCTTTGTCTCATGTAAAAGACACTTACCTTGGGGATACATATTAGCAGCACATAGACAAATCATCTACCTGCTCCATTAAATCAGATGTAGCCTTTTATCTGGTGGCTTTTTTACACAGCCTTGTTATTGTTTTTGTTTCTTTTTGATTATCATTAGTTAGAATTTTAATACTGGAGGCTCTTCAGACTGATTATGCTGTGGACACCTTAGGATGTCGATCATCTCCTCAGGCAGCCTGGCGTATACCAGGGAGCCAAGAGGAAATACCTTGATTGTAAAGTTATCCAGATTATTTTCAAATAATTGCAAGAAAATAAAGCAGTGAACTGATATTCTAAAATGCAAAACAGCAATCTTATTGTTATACTGATATACAAAGACACTGTATTTATTGTTGAAGCCTTATTATTGTGTTTGTTCATTTTTTCAGATGCATCTGTGTTTCTTGTCAATTGCATTTTGTCTTTTATATTAGGTACTCATACATTCTCTGAAAATGTAAGTACCATGTACTCTTCAGACTCCGTCACTTAGTTAAAAAACCTATTCAGGTTCAATAATATTTCTGCAAATTAAATACCTTACAATAAGTCTAAGAAATATAAACCAATTCAGCTATTTTTCATCCCTAATGGTGTGTTTTCAGATGAACCAGAGGTGGGATTGTATGCTATATATTTTCCTTCTACTTCTCCCAAAGTTTCCCAAACCTCAGGGCTATCCAAGATTTTTAGGTCTTTCAACTCAACTCTTGTCCCCGACTGTAGATAAACCAAATCAGACTGGAAAGTAGGTTGTAGGATTTTGGACACCAACCGTGTCTATCTTCTTGCTTTTTAGGATGCAGCTGTTTGTCAATATTTTCTGAAAAGCTTTTGTTACAAAAGGTAATGTTGACAAAAGACTTATCTTGTATGGAGGCATCCTCTCAGCAGCACAGGCCAATGACCTGCCTGGCTGTGTATTCTGACTTAGATAACATTCAGTGTGACATATATTAAAAGACATTTATAATTTCCCAATATGTAGCTGTGGAGAACAAACTGAACTTTTCAAATGAATAGGACAGTTGTAAAATATTATCAGCAAGAATAATTTGCTTTATATATTTACTTAGAATTAGGGCTTAGGTGTCTGAATATTTTCATTATAAAAGAAAATCTAAAAATTAATGGAAAAATTGTGTGTGGTGTATAAGTCAACTGTCCCCACCCCTACTATTCACCTTCATTTCCTCAGTTGCTATTGCTTATATATCTTTTTTAATTACTTTTTTCTCCAATGCATGGAACTGTTTACTATTGAAGACAGACTAGTTGGAGAGGAGAGTCATTCATGCTACAAATGTGTGGAGCTGTTGACTGAGTTTTACAGCAGAGCAATGGCATGAACTTGATTGCTTAACCATAACATTTTCCAGTGAATGACACTAATGTCATCTGTAGTGGGAAGCAGTATTGACTAGAAAAAAGAAACTATCAAGACTGAATTTTTAAATAAATTTTTCAAAACTTTAAATTTTTTTTTTTTGCAATAAAAATCGCTCAAGTCTCCCAACTGAGGAAGCCTTATTTAATTTCACCCCAAAACCACCCCACCACCCCATTTACATATGTGCACAAACCAGTTCCTCCTCATGAGATCTCTTTCATGTTGTAGAGATAGTTGAATCTTAAATGTACATTTTTGGCACCATAAAATGACATTGTCATGGCATTGGTCATACAGTCTTCATTGCTATTGTACAGTTAACTTGCCAGTTCACATAATACCCTGCAAATCTCTATGCAGTAAGGGCCAGATCCAAAGCCAAGTGATATAAAATGGGAGTCTTGTGGTTGTTGACTTTAGTATGTGTTAGATCGGGCCTTAATAAAATCAAAGCTCACTATTTGCATTTGTAGCCACTGACTTTGCTGTGTATTTAACATGAGGAGCACTTAGTGTAAGATAACATAACAGATTATAAGAGGGTGGCAGATTCATACTAATCAGTATATACATTTTTTTCTAAATTCAGGAGCTCAGAATAAAAGCATGCAGTATTATCTTTTTTAAACTGTAGAATAGTCAAGAAAAATGGATGGAGGTACAAATAATGACTCTAATAATACAATATAATAGTGCTTAAGAGAAGCTGCTAGTTTTAAGAAATAATGAGTGTATTATAGTTTTGACTGTGGTAACACTGTGTCTCTCCACCATAATGGCGATAAATGGAAGCATCCTGTCTTCTCTGAAATAAAGGAATGTGTATCAATAGGATTTATATGTTAAAATATGGTCGCAGACAGAAAAGGAAGTGTTACCCAAAGTCACAGGCTGTAAGTTTGTGGGAAAAGGGGCTTGAGATAGGGTATGAGAAAAGCCAAAAATCAGAATGCTTTGGGGGTCTCACATGAAGGTCAGACGCACTGAGTGTGTAATAAGCGGGAGGCAATGCAGCAGCCATTATCTTCCCTCTGACAAGAGAGCAGCTCACTGACCTGGCATGCTGACAAATGGAGAGGAAAACTCTGCACTGAGATGTAAATTCCCCACACAAGTCCCTCATGAATATCTTGTCTGCAGAATTCAAGCCAGTGACCTGGAAAACAAGGTTCCTCCCCAATCAAAATGACAGGCAGAGCTGGTTTCCTGTTAGGAAGACTACTAGGTGTGTAAAAAAATTATGATTTCTGAGGAGAAAAAAATGAGATGTCACACAGAGCAAAATATTACTTTCAAATGGTCCTCTGCAGCTCCCTTGAATGGCAGCTGTTAAGAATTCAATTGCGTGTATGACAAACTGCAATGCAGGATGGAAGTTCTGTTGGGGAGCAAAAATGAATAGAAACTTTCAATTCAAATACTCATTTGAGGATATTTGAATATCTGTCATTCTTTATAGCCTAAAGGTTAATTCTTGAAAAGAATTTCCATTAGTAACACAAATTGTAACGTTGTCAAATCCTCTTATGTAATGCATCAACTCTGAAAGACATACTCTGCAAAACCGTACTATTAAATACATAACCTTGGTTCATAGTGAATTTATACTTTTAGCAGTTTCCTTGATTTGTCAGTTATTTGTTTAAGATTTTATGGTTTTGTATATGTACTTGTGTCAGCACCCAGAGAACATTTTGTAAACATTACTATACTCTTTTTGCATGTGTATGTTCTGTTGCTATACTCTTTGTATTTCATAAATAGCAATTAAGAAAATTGTATGATGCCACTCCTCTCTCACAAGACAGGTGGATGCCTAAGGAATCCCCTTCCATATGAGAGGCTTCTCTTCTTGTTCTGTGCATGTATGCCTACTTCATATCAGGATCTCCATATTTATATTTCTGTAGTTCTGATTGCTTGTAGAGGGAAAAAGCAATTGTGATTTTTCTTTCTGGATGCCAATTTAGCTCTTAATTCACCAACAGTCCTGAAGCAGACCTGTATGCATATTTTGATGAATGCTATAAAGTTTGGTATTAAAACGTGCCCAAATTTGCAGCATGAACTGTGTGCATGATGAATGTAAACTTTCACTTAACCATAAACATAGAAGACTGACGGCCCAAAGGTACTGTTGTTCTCCCATTGACAACTTCATTATTTTTTTACAGTAGTTCATTGTATAAGTTAAGTTTTAACTACTGTGGCTCGGTTGTATTTGTTGTGAACAGTTCAGACAAAGCCATTGAAACTTTTGCAGAACTATGAATTATCATGATAATAAAATCTGTTTTCCAGATAATATTTTTAAAAACTTTTGACTTTGTTGTACAGTAAATTTAAATAATTGTCTTTGCACTTCACTCTGATCTCTCCCTCCATTTCATTCTGAGTTGTACCATGCGCTGGTGTGATATTCATACTGTTTCTGCTGCCTGGTACAATCTTTGTTAAAAGACAGCGTGGTTTGAATTTGTGCACAGAGCTTAGACAGAATGAATATGTTAATAAGCTCCAACCTGAGGTTGCACACTCAAATTACTATCAATTGTGCATGCAATTTTTTCCAGGCTATTTGTTCTGAAAATAAGTGCTAAATTATGCATTCAATGTAGTGTCATGTATGAGTACAAAAGAAGAACTTGCTCAAATATTTCCAGATGGGAATATTTGTGTGTGCAAATATGATGCAATTCAATAATTTGATGTGCCCACTTTAGCAATTTGAAAACAGGGTGGCAAAATCTTATTGTGTTGGAGGGGGAAATCAAATGCTCCAGAGGGAGGCAACTGAGCCTGAGACCTATAGTGGATTTATGTATTTCAGTCATCCAGCACCAGTCATCAGCAGGTCCTTTCAAATCCCTCAGGCTGGACAGAGCCCTGGGTAACAGTAGAAAACAATTAGAAACACTTTATTGTGAGCTGGCCTAGTGGGGGACATGTTGTCAGTATTGCTCATAGCTGCTGCTTATCCTCTTGCCGAAGGCTGTCTGCAAATTCAGGTGGATTTGCTAGAAGAATACACTTTGGTCACAATTCCAGGATTGCCTGGTACTGAAAAAAGTTCAAATTTGCCAAAGTAAAAGACCATATGTGGGCAGCATATCTAATCTGTTGTTTTGGTACTCCTCTTTCACAACCATCGCTTCTTTATTCCCTTGTTCAAACGTGTCTGTTTTTCAGAGTATCGAGTATGAAGTAAGACAAACTGGCATGTGACTGGCATATAGGGTGGATTTGGCAGGATGTGTTTTCAGTAGTCTATGACCCACGCGTGTTCTTTAAGTTTGGAACTCTACACTTTTTTTACACTACTTCTGCCAAACCTGTAAGCTCTGTCTCATGTAGTCCACGGCACACTCGAGACACTGAAACTTTCCAAGCTGTAAAGAAGCTCTCCCAAAGTAAACCATATGGAAGAACAACAAGAAGCAAATATATATATATATATAAAAAAGCCAGCTCCACACTTTCAGTTCAATGGGAAACGCATGGGGAAAGCCTGAGGAATGTATGGAGCAGACACAAGTGTGGGGGAAAGAAGGACAATGTTTTTGCAAGAAGTTGGATCAACCGGGAGGATGAGAAACAACATTTTAGATCCTCCTGGAGCAATATTGTCAAGAAAATTAGCTTCTACAAATCGAGACAGCAGCTCCAGGTCTACACTGGCTAGATTGATGTCATTTGAAGTCATAAAGTGGAAGAAGAAAATAACTTTTTGATCAATACTGGAACGGGTTCTCTTTGAAGGGCTTGGAATATTGGCCCCTAATGTAAAGCTGTGGACTCATTGCTGGTCATCTAAGTGACCCCTTCATGACAGTGGTTTCCCAAGCCCAAAATCTTAGTGAGGGATAAATTGCCATGAGTTGTGGTTGCAGCTGTGTCCCCCAGTCAGTGTTGCTAATACAAGTCAGGAACAAACATCTGCACTGTAACTTTGAAGTTCTATAGCAACAGTTCTTGGGCTGATGAAATCTGGCCATACAGGTGGGATCTCCTCTCCCCAATGAAAGAAGTCACTAGTCTGAAATGGACCTTCGTGTATATAAAGGTCTCTTGAGTACGGGATGCAAAGTTGCTAAATCGGATTGCATGGTGTGTGAATGGATAGCTGTGAAGAGTAGGGGGGTAGGCATCAAGCCAGAGATCATTCAGTCGTCACAATATGTGGTATGAAGATGGCCAGTCTGGTCCTGGCTGCTCCAGCTGTGATGTTGTGCACAGAATCAGCTGAGATTCTTTGACTCTGGAGACAATGTTTTTTGACAATCCAGTGAACCCTGAAAGCATCATAGGACTTCAGGAGCTTTGTCTGTTATCCTGTAATTATAATTTATTGTATTCTTCTTTTTATTGTGGTAGTAAAAGCAGAGAAATGTTGTTATATTTTGAAAGTTTTAAGTGGTAAAGTTTGAATATCTGCAGTTAAAAAAATATATATGCATTTGTTAAATTCAGCAAGTGTTTTTCATTGTTCGAAGAGAAGGGGAATTTCACCCCTACCCCAGGGAAACTCTTCTAAATGAGTTTGCATAGAGTGCCAAGAGGGATTTGGAACTTCCACTTTGAGCTGTGATTTCCATTTCCAAACTGAGAAGGCGGAAGTAAGAGCTGCTTGCTGAGACAAGTTTCTACAAGAGACAGCACCGAGCTGAGCTTGCTAACAATTGCTTTCAACTTATACTCAGTTAGATTAAATCACAGCCATCATAGTCCTGCCTGATTTTTTTTTTTTTTGGTATGAAAATTCTCTTTAAAAATGGTTTTCAATAAATTCAGTTTATAATATATTTTCTGATTCACACTCCCAGGTTACGGGAACCAGGATCTGAACTGGAGTTGCTGAGAATAGTAAAGTTATTGTCAGGAACTTGAAATGTGGGACACTAGTGCCATAGCAGATTCAAACTACCAAGACACATTGATTTGGTTTGGTTTTTTGTTTTTTGGTTTTTTTTTTTTTTACTTTTATGTGGTGTTGCTTTTCAAGCAGAGTAAAACCAAATAATTCTGTGCCCACAAATCACAGAATCACAGAATGGTCAGGGTTGGAAGGGACCTCTGGAGATCATCTAGTCCAACCCCCTGCCAGAGCAGGGTCACCTACAGCAGTTGCACAGGACGACATCCAGGCGGATTTTGAATGTCTCCAGAATGAGAGACTCCACCACCTCTCTGGGCAGCCTGTGCCAGTGCTCTGCCACCTGCAAAGGAAAGAAGTTCCTCCTCATGTTAAAATGGAACTTCCTATAGTGAAGTTTGTGCCTGTTACCTTTTGTCCTGTCACTGGGCACCACTGAAAAAGGACTGTTCCCATCCCCCTGGCACCCTCCCTTTAAGTATTTATAAGCATTAATAAGATCGCCCCTCAGTCTTCTCTTGTCCAGACTAAAAAGACCCAAATGCTTCAGTCTTTCCTCATAAGAGAGGTGCTTCAGTCCCCCAGTCATCTTCATAGCCCTTTGCTGGACCTTCTCCAGCAGTTGCCTGTCCTTGAACAGGGGAGCCCAGAACTGGACACAATACTCCAGGTGCGGCCTCACCAGGGCAGAGTAGAGGGGGAGGATGACCTCCCTCAACCTGCTGGCCACCCTCTTCTTCATGCACCCCAGCATGCCATTGGCCTTCTTGGCCACCAGGTCACATTGATGGCTCATGGTCACCCTGTTGTCCACCAGGACTCCCAGGTCCCTTTCCACAGAGCTGCTCTCCAGCAGGTCAGCCTCCAACCTGTACTGACGCATGGGGTTATTCCTCCCCAGATGCAGTACCTTATGCTTGCCCTTGTTGAATTTCACAAGGTTCCTCTCTGCCTGACTCTCCAGCCTGTCCAGGTCATGCTGTAAGGTGGCACAGCCTTCCGGTGTGTCAGCCACCCTTCCCAATTTTGTGTCATCAGCAAACTTGCTGATGGTACACTCTATCCCTTCATCCCGGTCAGTGAGGAATATATTGAACAGGACTGGACCCAGTACTGACCCCTGGGGAATACCACTTTTTACTGACCTCCAACTAGACTCTGCACCACTAACCACAACCCTCTGAGTTTTATCTGGCAGCCACTGTTCAGTCCACCCCACTGTCCATTCATCTAACCCACACTTCCTAAGCTTGCCTGTGAGGATGATGTGGGAGACAGTGTCGAAAGCCTTGCTGATGTCAAGGTACAAAACATCCACTGCCCTCCCCTCATCCAGTCATCCAGTCACACCACCATAGAAGGCTGTCGGATTAGTCAGACATGAGTTCCCCTTGGTGAATCCATGTTGATTACTTCTGATAACCTTTTCTTCCAGATGCTTGGAGATGACATCCATCATCTTTCCAGGGATGGAGGTGAGGCTGACTGGCCCGTAGTTTCCCGGGTCATCCTTCTTGCCCTCTTTGAAGACTGGACTGACATTGGCTTTCCTCCAGACCTCAGGCACCTCACCTGTTCTCCAGGATCTTTCAAAGATGATGGAGTGTGGCCCAGCAATTACTTCCACCAGCTCCCTCAGCACTCACAGGTGCATCCCATCAGGAAATGTTCATAATATTTTTTCAAAAGATGTCTGATAACTAGATATTTATTTTAGGTGATAATCTGAAACCTATAGGTGAAAGACCTAAATTGGACCTGTAATAGCTTTCATGTCAATCACCAGTAGACTTCTACAGAAAGCTGTTCAGGGTTAACCCAATGAATGCCACCAGGAATAATATTTAATTGTATCTGAGAGGTGAGAGAGTGAGAGAAAGACTTACCTTGCAGTCTCTAGAGGTTTTGGACACCAGCTGCCTACAGAGATGCACTCACACTGGGGTAATCTTGAGTACGTTTACCCAAAAAGAATTCTATTCAGTTGACAATTTCCAAGTAAGACCAAAGTCAGGTTTGTGATGCACGTATATATTTGCCGTAAACTTGAAGTAGCAGCAAAAAAACACTATAAAGTTATTGTTTTACTATGTGTTCCCTAAAGAGTCATGGGAAACAGCATTGCCAAAATAATACTGCAGAGTGAGAATACAGGTTCCTACAAAGAGGTCATAATTCATAAATATAATAACTTGCTGAAAATCTCACTGCAGAACTACTCCTAGATTTAGAAAATAATGTGGAAAACCATTCTACAGCATGGTATGTTTTATTAAATAGTGAGCAGTCAGGTTTTTTCTTGGTTCTGCTGGTTTTCATTAGAAGTACACATGCATGTATGTTGGTCATTAAATTTAGGTGCAGCATTTCTAAGAAAAGAATAAAATACATGGACAGTGCATTCAAGTAAGTTTGTTTTGGGACTGACATGTAACACGGCTGTTGCATTCTCTTCACCCCGTGTTGTTCCATATGTTTAATTAAATGAACTCAATGCTCTTCACTACTTTGATGTCATTTATTTTTCTACATTCACTCCAATAATTTTGCCATTTAAAAGTATTTACTGTTTCTTTCAACACTAATAAAGGGCTTGTCAACTTCATACTAGCTACATACTATAACAGCAAACTGAAAATGATGTAAGAAGAAAAGTACCTGCATACAGCATAACAAATACTTACGGGACTGGGCTGCCTCAAAGAAGAACATAATACGTTCATTTCTTGGTGGTCTGCATGCACCAGACACACTGAAAGATGAGAAGGCCTTATTTTCAATGTGAATGCTAAAGTATCTTTTTTTTATTGTTTGCTACTGTTGCAGTGCAACAAAAACTTGAATTATTATGAATTATTTTCTATGCTACAACACAGCCCTGACGGGTTCACCCTACAATATATATGAAGTGACCAGGGGCTGCATGTAGAGTGCTTTTGTTTTCTGAGCCTTCATTATTACTATGACATTGCTGTGGATAGACCTCCCTCTTTGACACAGGTTTTGGTCTTTGAGGAAGAGTACTGAGGAATCAAGATGATGATGATGATTTGGGTGACAGGGAGATTTCTGCTTTCCTAAGGATTTCACTAGCAGACACCATCTGTTAGACTGACTTGTTCCTCTGGGGTAGAGAAGGTAAAGAAGCTGGGGAAAGGGAAGCAGAGATATTTCCAGACACAGTGGAAAATTTCCTTGACTGCTTCCAGAGGTCATCTATCCTGTGGGATTTCCCTGTTTGAAACACAGTCCTGTGCAGTGACATGTGTGGGGTCACGGTTTTCACAAGAAACCTGCCCAAGCAAGAGGACTGAAAAGAGAAACCTAATTCTGAATACAGTTACCAGCCCTCCATCCAGTGTTGTCAGCTTCTGCCATCTTCTAGAGACTTTGACATTACTTTTCTTGCTCTATGGAGCTGCCTGACATAGACTTTTCAATCATCCCCAATTTTTACAATTTGCACACACCTTTCAATTTTTATTTACATTCCAGTTTTGTCTGATTTTAAAAGCATGATTCTTCTATAAAAACCCCAGAGTTTTATTTTGATTTTTTTTTTTTTTTTTGTAGCAGACATGGTTATATGTCAGGTTCAGGTATGATAGGTTCAGGCCAGATCAACGATGACAGAGTTTGAGGCTTCTGTTCTTTGTTTGCTCCCTTGTGACAGGTCAAGGAGAATGAAAAAATTCTGATGCAACATTAACATAATTTGGGGCTTGCTCTAATGATTTTATAACTGCCTATGTTTAGTAGTATAAAAAATTTGATGTAATACAAAACTTACCATATTATTACTCTTTCTAGGTCTTATGGGAAAAAAGCAAATTCCTGTTTGCTTTTTTTTCCCTAGACTAAAAAAGTTATCTGTGGCTAATTAAATCAGTCCTATATGCTGCTATATTTTCATGTTATGTATTTGATGCTGTACTGTCTGAGGTCAACCAAATGCTATTGTAGTAGATCTCTGGTTCAGTTAAACCTAAGAGAAACTCTCAAAATGTTAAAAATTGATTTGACTACAGGTTACTTCCTACGCTGAAAATTCATAATCAGATAAGAGGCTAACAAATGATGGAAAACTGAAATCTCTAAAATACTCTCACAGAAATATCTCTGATATTTGACTAAATAGAACAATTGCTCAAAACGCTGAATGCTCAGTTTTGTTCTGTGTGATGCTTTTGAAAAAAATTATGAAAAAAGGAGCAGAATCCTATCAGATGCTTGAGAGTGAAGTAAATAGGATTGAATCTCTGCATGTTTACAGTAGTTAATATGTAGACAGAGCACTTTCATAGAATTAGTTTGGCTCCTGTTCAGAATCTAGCAATATCCATATTAAATTTCCATTTAAATCTTTTGTACAGATGAATAAGTAGAGGATTAACATATTTTTATACTGTGTTCTTAGTGTTTATCTTGACAGTTGACTTCCTTACACGGAAAAAAAAAGTATAATATCCTCATTTGGGCCACAAATGAATTATTTTCTAGTTAAATAATGAAATCTTTGGTTTTAGAGATGAATACAGCCACATTTTTCTAAATGTTTTCATAATATTGTAAAGGTTAAAGAGGAAAATTCAGCTGGATACAGAGGATTTGATACATTTTTTGTCTTGTGTATGGTATTTTGGAAGGCCCAAAGGGCTTTTTCCTGTGCATTCTGCAATCAAGATGGGAAAAGAAATCCAGCTAACAGGATTGGGACTGGGACCTAATACAGCAACAAAATTCCTTTTTTGCAGCAGGGAGGAGGGCAAGATCAACAACTTTCAGGGATGAGTCACACTTCCGGGGGAGAACCTCATTCAGAAACAGTTCGAAATTTTTCATTTGTGAGAAAGGGTGAGGATAAGGAGATGAAGCCACCAGTTGTCAAAGTAGGTTTGATTGCACTTTATTTCCCTTTTCCCCGTTTTCCAGGTATTTTCTAATCTCACACAGTCACTAAATTGGGGGAAAATAGGATTTTGTTTCATAGGTTTTCCTTTTCCTGTTGTGGTATCTTAATTTTATATCAGACTTCTGGAGGAATAGCTAATTTACCATACACTTTACATTCACAGTAAACCTTATGTTAAAATGGGCTTATTACACTGTTTTCCAAAAATTTCAGATTTACACTCTCTCACATGCAGGCAATGTGAGATACTAATAGGTCTAGGGATTCTATAAATTTTACTGATTTAACCTAATATGCTTTTATAGGAAAGTCATTAGTGGTTGAAACATGATAAAAAAAGCTTTATTCCACAGAATAGGTATGCAGCACTATATAAATCAGATCTTTAAAGTGTCTCAGGCTAGAAAAACAACTGAGATATTGGAAAATCGCCACCTTCTTTTCTTTTTTAGTTTGTTTTATCCAGAAAATATAAGATGTATTGTTGTTTCCTACAGACACTGTGCTGGAGAATTCTGCAACATATGTAATTTCCTATTTAATATCATACTCATTTTTTAAAAAGAAATCCATCATTTTGTCACAGGTGAAAGGATATTTCACTACAGAGAATTTAGTAGGCTTGTGAATATTGATAAGCACATTTCTCACGACTGTACAGCAGACAACCAATTTCAGTGATTTTCATATACAGTGGTTTATAAGGTTTTCTGTTGGTTTTTTTTTTTTCTTTCTCTAGTGTTCTAGAGGCTGCCAAATACCACCCACAATTACAAAAACACCAGGCTTTTTGCAGACCACCCTTCAGCCATCACAATGACAAAATAATTGTAGAACTCGTAAGATTAGACAAACTGCATGGGAACAGGACACTCAGCCTTTGACAGAAGCTGGTGGGCTATTAAGGAAGTAGCCAAGTAGTGGCATGCTGTTCTGACACTTTTCTTGCTGTTGATGAATACAGAGTGACTCCTCTGAGTGAATGCCAAGGCATCGTGATTAGCATAATTAGAGCATACCTTTGTGGCACAGTTTTATCTGTACGAAGTTACAACGAGCAAGGCTTGGTTGCAATTGGTGATATGCCTCATTATCTAAATACACAGCTTCTGAATTCAAAGGCTGTCAAGTGAGATGGAGCAAACCTGCACTTTACTTGCCCTGATATTGCCTGATTAAAAACTTAAATATATCTCTTTTTTTCTCATCAGTTAAAAGAAAAGTTGTGCTTTGTGCTGACTTTATCCTTTGCATTAACAGCTGAGTCAGATAAAACATTTTTCCTCTACAAAATTCCCCAAAGTGGCAACTGCCTAAACAATAACACACGTAAGAAAATCACACTAATTACTATGCTATTGTAGGTCTAACTGAAGGGGCAGAGCACCCTTCAGTGCATGGCCCATTGTGCCTTTTCAAATGTACCAATATATTAAAGTGAGATACAACATAGGTAAGATGCCTGAAACCCAGGAGTCTTTAAAAGCCCTCACTGGAAAATCTATTTAGAGAAAAATAGTCTAAACCATTATATAGTAATAACAGTTTTTTTTCTTCTAGAGAGAACCTTTCAGCAGAGTTAAAAAACTTTTCTGCTGATATCCTCTTGCTTCATGGCTGCTATTGCTTTCACTCCTCACCTCTCTCTGGGTGTCTCTTGGCTTCTCCATCGCACCTGAATATCTCAGACAAAAAGTGACTAAGGCCATATTTCTTGTACTGGAGGTCTTCAGTTCATTATGTTGTAATGGAAATTTAAAGTCTCTGTAGAATACTAAATCAGGGAGTAAATACCCAGTTACCTGTGAAGGGTAAACCTGATTAGGGTACATTAGATGGGCTACATGTCTAGCAGGGCGTTGCCTTGTGCCTTGACAAGCTCCTTTTCAGGTAGCTCAGCTCACCTACACAGCAATAGACCGTGTATGGTCAGTCTATTACCTGGTAATGGTCAACCCTCCTCTGAGCAGCACAGGAGCAGGAACTCTGGCTTGATCCATCTTTGCTCAGTCTGAGGAACTGTAGCTTGGGAAAACTTCTCCGCGTCTCTTCTCCAGATGTTTGCGATTGATACCATTGTTTATCTTTGCTGACATCTTCCACTTTACTCCGTATTACCCTTCAGGTCACATATGGTTGTTGCTGTTTCTCATGATATTTGTAAGAATTATCCCGAGAAATACCCTGCTTCTTCCTTTACCAGCCTTTCAACTCCTCCTTGCATACTCTGTGCACTACACAGTTTTTTTCTTAAATCAGCTCTTTGAGAAAGGGGTTATCTTCAGTTATATATTGTACAGCAAAGGTATAGCAGACCTTCACAATGGCTTTGGATATTCTTGAAATGAACTGGTCAAAAAAAACAGAGATCTGTTATATGTTATTCAAAAATTTGCAGTTTAAATTGCCCTGACTTTTTATGGATCCAAAATAATCCACTTCCATTTTTTCATGTTTTTTATAGACAATTTGTGAAATTGCTTTCATTTTTGTTTTCAAAATCATTACAAGAACTATGGATTTGTGGAAAGAAATCGTTTATCCAAGGTCTGAAAATGAAATCGGGTATTTTTCGTTATGAGGATTTTTTTTCATTTCTCAGATGACAAATATTTTATCCACAAATCCGCCTTTTCTGCTTTCCTCCTTAAAAAAAAAAACCTCCCCCAAATAAAAATTCTGTTCGCAAGCCATTACCAATCTCTCAGCAAGAAATGTCTTGTGATTTTTGAACCAATTATCCTTGTGCTGTGTTTTTCAGAGTTCATACCTGTTCTCGTGAGCTTCTCCCTTTACATATAAAAACTTGAAAAAGCATGACAATCAGTGCTAAGACTGAAGTCCTGGTTCTGTGATAAGCCTTTTGTGGGTAGATTATATTATATGCCAAAACCTAGTGTTGCAAATAACCTGGCTTTATTGTGTTTTAACTTTGTATAATAGCAGGGACTGCTCGCTATGATGGTTGTTTTCCAGTCACACTTTTTAAAGGCAAGGAAAGAAGGAGTGAATGGAAATCACTTACATTTTCTGACCTCCCACACACATGCTTATGAAGATATTTTAGGCAAAGAAAAAAACCCTACTTTCCATTCATAAATCTCTGTTGCAACTAATGTTTGGTAAAGATAATGATAAAAATCACTAAGAATTATTTCCAGATAGTCAATGTGAATATGAATGTGAATACCCCTATGTAAGCCAAAGAAGGGACATAACATAAATTAAGTTAATTCATGTATTTCAGGGAATGATTTTAGGCTTGCTAAGTAGGATTTTTTAAAGGGGTCTTATGTAGAATGTAGATAAGTATCACGGTTAAGGCTGGGAATAGTTCTTCAGTCTTTAATCTTATGCAACAACTATTAAAACAAGTGTAGGAGTCTTACCCTCTTCCCACTGATATCTCTAGAAAGTTTGTCATTGATTCAGTGGTATCAAGTTTTCAACCTTCATCTGCCACTAACAGTTGCTTTGTGTAAGATCCTTATGCTGAAAATCTTCAGTTTTCCTCAACCTCTCATGATTTTTATGTAGTAATGGTAAAAATGACTAAATCTTACTCTGCTCTATGTTTAAAACTCCATTTTTCCTTAGGCCCAAATACTGAAAGATGGATAGTGTCTAGGAATTCCAAATACCAGCTTTAATAACAACAACATTTATATTGTGTTTAGTTGGAGCTATGCTTAAGGGAAGACACCTGTAAACTATGCTGTCACAGGAGGAAAATTTGTACAATCTCTGCTGCCTGATTGCCAGAGGCTGTATTGCAGCACTCGCCTCTTGGGATTTGGTCTAAGGAAAGATGGAACTAAGGAGCTGCTCCGCCTAAACTGAGTACTCGAAATGCTCTGTTGCTCCTCTTGCTAAAGCCTGTGGATATCTAATTTCATTATTTACTTCTATGTTTTGATTTCAAAATTTTCCAGGTACTTTCCAGATCTAGATGTTTCTCCAGCTGTTTTTGTTCTCAAGGTGTATAAAGAAGAAAGGTGATGGCACTGTTTCTGCAGTGATACAGAAGAGTGAGACCCCTCACCCCTGGTTTTCAGAATCAGATTCCAACCCTGCAGGTCCTCTTCAGGAGCACAGCTTTGCTCTGACTCCATGGTCACAGTACCCCTGCAAGGACCAGTGTCAGAGCTGGAGACCCGTACCTACACTGCCTTCAGTTTTTCCTGGGAAGAACTACGCAACTTCCAGATGAGTTCATACAGCTCTGCTCTGTACATGCTGAGAGTACTGAACTCTTCCCATATCCTCTATAGGGAGTCCTCCAAAGCACGCTTCATATTTAGAGAAAAATAAACAGCACCTTTTCCATTGCTGTCATAGTGGTTTTCATTTGTACACAACAGCAAAAGAAAGAGTTAAGCTTTGACTGTTTGTTTATTGCTATGCATAATTATTATACATAACAGCATAGTAGCATACGTGCAGGAATGTAGGTGGTTTGTCCCAAGCACCTCACAAATATTTTGCAGGAAAAGAAACGTTTCTTTCTGGACTCTAGTCTTAGAACACGACAGGTTTCTAAACAAAGAGAAAGGGGCCTTCTGAAGTGAAGGAAGTCCAAGAAAATTTTCATAATGACCATGAAGTTTGCCAGTCCAATGCCTAAGAAGCTAGGGGAAGTTAAGCTGATGATAGATTTTGTCCCTTTTCTGATTTTCATCCTGATTTTTATTCTAATTATTTTCGTTCTCATTTTTATCCACAAGGATATGCTCGTATGCCAGACACAATATGACTGATATACATTCTTCAATTAAGATGAATTTAAAAAAAAATGAAGAAAGAGAAAATCCAACACAAAAGCTGTGCACTGTTCACATATCATTCTGAAGGACCAGTGCCCTGGTTTGAGGTAAAACAGGACCAATTTTGTTCAGTAACTTCACTTTTTAGATAAGCCTCTTCTAACTACTGAAATTAACAGCATATTGTGCAGACACTGTTCGCTCCCAGAGTGATCAGACCGATGTCTATAGCTGATGCCAAGGAACAGTATGCAGAGAGGCTCCTGCTTATACTTATTGCTGTAACCCCCAAGGCCAGAGAACTTTGTTACTTGCCCCGTTGGAGGGTCGGAAGCGGAAAAACATAGTGGGGTCCCACCTGCGGGGAGGAGCGGACAGGACAGGTGACCCCAAACTGACCAACAGGGTATTCCATCCCATCTGCATCATGCTCAGTATAAAGCTGAGGGATCAAAGGGTCAGCTCTTCCTTCAATGGCCGACATCCTGGGAGGACTCTGTTCATCTGCCTTTGATCCCGATCCTGAATCCAGATAGGAATACAGTTCCCATCTGTCACTGAGTCCAGTCTGGGACTTTCCCAGCTGGTGCCAGGATTGCCATCCTGGGAGTTTGATACGGTTTTGTGTATACTTCATTATTTTCTTTTTATTTATTTTATTATTAATATTTCATTAAAGTAGTATAGTTCCTTCTAAACTCATTGGTCTCTCTCTCTCTACTCTGCTTCTCTCTTTGAAGAGAGGTAGGGGGGAGCATCTGTTGCTCGCCCAGTAGCTGGTTTGGTCCAAACTATGGCAACAAGCATTAGCCTCTTGGAGAAAATCAGACCAATATGCAAAATTTAATCTTCTCTGTCAGAAGACATTGGACTTTCCCTGTAACTTCAGCATCTCATAGTGGTTCTGACTATTCTGATGCCACCAGAAAAGTGTGTCATGGTTTGGGTCGGACTGGCCACTGAGGCAAGAGCCTCTCTGCATACCATGCCTGGGCATCAACTATAAACATAGGTCTTATTACTCTGAGAGTGAACAGTTTCCTCACAATATGCTGTTAATTTCAATAGTTAGAAGAGGCTTATCTAAAAAGTGAAGTTACTGAACAAAAAATTGATACTACAAATTGGTGCATTTATTTCTGTGAGAGGTTTGAGGTAGGCAAGTTATATTTCTACAGCAGTAAAACTTGTCATAGCCTTCATCTGTACACCACTGCAAAGTTTATATAAATGTTCCTCCACAGAATTATTCATCACATTCTCCTTTCTCTGGGGTTGGCCAAGACATTGTGTAAGTTGAGGAATATTTAATAACAGTTGAAAAAGGCTGTTTCTTTGGGAGGAGACACACACTTTTATTACTTACATGAAGAGCCTTTTGAACTAGACATGTACTTCACTCTTGGCATGAACTCAAGCTTAGTATAAATACCCATACAGCCAGTCTTCTATATTAACTTGTTTGTTTATCATCACAAGTTTTATAACTTGTATGTTTGAACAACTTTAAGTAGTCAAGGTCCAAACTGGAGGTCACCTTGAACAGAATAAATTGTACCTAAATCTTTTCAGTAATAAGAGGGAAATATTATAAAGAGGCATTATTGTAAACAGCCATCTTTTTCAGCAATTTGTCGTATGCTTGAAAAGACAACTGAAAAAAATATATTGTGTGCAAGAATTCTTTTTTTTTTTTTTTTTTTTTTCTCAAGACTGGAGTGCATGAAATGCCTGATGTACTGGGGAGTGATTTTGAAGTGGAGGACCTAGTGCTGTGCCACTGCTTGCACTTGGAGACCAGCTGTGCCAGTTGCTGTATTGGAAGAAATGCCTGCTGTGAATCTAGTCTGCATGTGTTACTTAATTTCCTGAATTATCATATTCTCCTAATCAGCTTCTGAGTTAAGGACCAAAATTGAGGATCCAGGTGAGCAGCAAGGATTTAATGTCTAGAACGAAATAGTCTATTTTGTCATTTTATTGTTGTGCAATCTGCTGTTACATTTATTCCATGTATCTTGTCTTAGCTACCGAACACTTCTTTTGATTCCACTTCATCTAATTGATCTAAATGATATTTCACAAGCTCAAGAGACTTAAGCAGTTTTATAAGAATCAGATGAGGGCACATCTACCAGGGATCTGCAAAATAAATAAATTTGTAAGCCCCACTGAGTGGAGACAGTTGAATTGTTCAGTGTGAACAATACATTTACTGCTTTGCTCAGACAGTATATGTACTGTCCTTGAATTAACCACGATTGTGATGAATTTTTACATATTTGCAACCGCTTGGATATAGATGCTTTGAAAATTAGAGCTTGATTTGGCATTAATAGTAATGGTCACAGATTTCTTGGTCAGATCAAGGCTGGATTGGGCCTGTAGGACTTTAATTGTTGGTTTATATATGCCATAAAATGTGAAAAGATATTTAAGGTTAATGTTGTAAGATTGTTCTCAAACTCACACAACTCTTTACTTGTCCATTTGACTCAGTTTATGGGAAAAACTGCAGGATGAAAAATTGCAAGACCAGAATCAGACTTTTCCTGTGCTTGAGGAAGCCATGTAGGACAATATTTTTATGGAAGAACTATAATTCTACCTAGTGGCTCTGAATTAAATCTGCGTTTATTGCCTACAAACACCTCATAAGACATAGTGTAAGTCCAAAAGTCTAAGAAGGAATAAATCCATTAAATGGTTTCTGGATCATTGTATCTTTTTATTCATAAATGAATCATAAGATTGGGTGGGCATGAATACTTGACAATTTAATTACTCCAGTTTGGGAAGCAGCGCATAATAAACTGATAATACTTCTTCCTGGCTGTACAAAGGTTTCAAAGTACCTCTGGTAATATACTGTAGTACTATACTGAAAATAAGTTGAATGGTCTCTGTTGTTATCTTAAATCTTCTCTTAGAGGAACTCCTGCTGTTAAAAGGATGTTCCTATTTAAAGGATGACATCCACTGCCTGTGAGCACTAAGTGTCTAATCAAATCATAGAATCATAGAATCATAGAATGGTTCGTCTAGTTCCAACACCCCTGCCATGGGCAGGGACACCTCCCACCAGACCAGGTTGCTAAAAGCCCCATCCAGCCTGGCCTTGAACACTTCCAGAGATGGGGCAGCCAGAACTTCTCTGGGCAACCTGTTCCAGTGTCTCACCACCCTCATAGTGAAAAATTTCTTCCTGAAATAAATAAATGCCTATTCTTGGTTGCTAGAGCAATCTTAGCTGGGAGTTTTTAAGTACAGCGTGTGTGCAGTCATTCTACATCACATTTACTCGAAGTCTTGACCTTCTTTGATGTTGAATTGCTTCACGCATCTGGTTTAACTGGCCAGTGTGGGTGTACAGTCCTCAGGTCTATGAAGACTTGTCCTACTGCAGTTTTCCCAGTGCAGCGAAACAAGGATGAAGGAGGTCAAGCACCTTACAAAACAAAAGCCTTACATGAGCGCTGAAGGAGACAAAACAGCAGCAGCTTGGGTTGCACTTGGGTTTATTCTCTGCTTTTAGCATTCTGTGAATTCAAAGGTAGGAACACTTTTACAGGCTCTCTTCAAAATACCAAAGTCTGATAAAGAAAGCTTATGATACTCTGCTCCAGCATATATGCTATCACTGATTCTTAAGTAACGCAACCCCTCTACCATGTGTACTGTGGCTCCTGAGATGAAGTAATTATTCACAGTAGAACTTAAGTACCATATGTCATCCATAATCCTCCTCGTATTTATTGTTCGTTGCATTTTGACCATACATGCCTAGCTTCCCTCCCTCCGCTCCTTGTAATTGGCTTAGGTCAAGAACATAACACACATTTCCTATTTTCAGTACTTTGTAAACTGAGGCAACTGTCAAGGAAAGTAGGACGGCACTACTGAAACACACAGCCACTAAAGAACATATAGTTTAACCCTATTGAAAACAGTTACTGAGAGAAAAAAACCTCAGTGGATTAACTCTCTGGGGTCCACTCAATGTCCATTTCACTCAATCACCCATAGTATAGAAGCCCTTCCACAGCATTAGAGATTAACCCAGATGAAATTATCCACTCCCTGGAATTTTAGCAGCCTGCTTATAGTCATGGTTTCATTTGAGCTCTGCCAGTGGTACACATTCATTTTGCTTTTTAAAAAGAATTTGCAATGCTCATCAGCCAAAATCTGTTTCAAATGGAGGAATAGAAGAGATTACGTGGCGACCGATTATGTACCTGCTAATTTAAACAACTGACAGTGATTTTGAACACAATTTTTTTTTATGCTGTTTTATTATTAGGTAGAGCAGCAGATCAATATGATAATCAATATTATTTTCTTGTATTACAGCTGAATACAACATCAAATTGTAAATTTTGATTTGTTTAGTTTTCTAATATTCATCTTATGAGCAAACACACATTCTTCAAAAAAAAAGCAGTTTCTAAGTGAATAGTGAGTTGGGCTAAAACAGGCCTGAGTATTATTCCATTGAAAGATGGATTTAATGTGCTTTGGTAACTGTTCCATAGAATGCCAATATGATAAAATATCATTAGGTAATATTATCAAGCTTTTGATCATGAAAAAGAAGGGGGAGGGGGGGAATTAGTGTAATTTATAATAATTTTAAGGGGCATAAGAAATAAAGGGAAACCTGCTTGGTGCTTTACATTTACATTTAAATCCACTTATCTTTTCTGTGTTTTCCATGAAAATCCTTGACATTTTGGTTTAATTATGAGAGATGTTTTTGTTTAAATCATTGTGTTACCCTCTCAGCCGAACTTGTCCTATTCCATCTTCTTCTCCTATATGATCCAGAAATGAAGTCAAAATGCCAAGGTGTAAGATCTCTACAATTTCCATGGCAACAGAGATATGATTTAGTGAATACAGGATTTTATTTTCTAGAGAAAGCCAGGTAAATGAGAGAAAAAAATCCTTCCTCATTCAAATATTTTTTTTTTTCATTTTATTTCAAGGCATGGAGTTTGATATGAGGCTTTAAGTTACACCATTGCGGTATGAGATCTTGTTGAACAAAGCAAAATAACAACTTGCTTGTTCAGCACCCAAATGGAAATTTTCCCTGGAGAAACTAACATGCTCAAGAAAGGAGGGTCAGCGACTTAGCAGCAGATGTGCTTCTCTGAGTGTTTGCTGAATCCTTGCCTTTGCAAGAAGACAAGGAGGATACGGTAGAGGGTGCTTTCCAGGGTGGCATCCAAAACTGCGGGTTTATGAATATAGGATCAATGTACTTTAAAAAGGAACCTATCATGCCTGGCTTTTTGATAATTCTTACATAAGGTGTGCTGCAGTAAATACTTCCTGTAAGTCTAAAAGTCTAATTCTGCAACAATGCAGTAACTTAAGCTAAAATATGTTTAACATCGTTCACTGGAGTTTTCCCAATATCTTGTAGCTGCAGAAAACACATGGGTCTTGCAGTTCAATAACCGGAGAGTATTATTGACCAAGAGGGTGGGAAGTGAATTCCAAAGATGAGGCTATTTGAAGCTAATTAAAGGTCCCATGGTACTATATGCAAGAGTAAGAACATCTGCTACTGTGTCCTAGTCAAATTACAGGTTCAGTAATTACTTTCTGCTTAATTGAGCTCCTGATTAATTTTAGCTAGATTTAAGTATTTGTCATGCCTTGCTGTATTTTTTTGCTGCCGTCAGTTCGGTGGAGTGAGTGACTGGTGAGAGAATGGCTCCTCTGCTTTTGCTTGTGCTATGTGTGCTGTATGTGGACTATAGTTCAGGTGAGCACGTGGGGATTATGAAAGTCAATTTGTGTTGTGTTGTAGGCAATAGACAAAAGCACAGCCTTAAACATGTTACTTGACTGAGATCTGTGTGCTACAGAAGGACAATAGCAGTTCTGCTGGAGAAAAATGAGGACTCTACTGAATAAATCTCATGCACCTCACTGCTCTCCCACCACGTTTACAAAGGATCTATTTGTATGAATTATTTTAACTGCTACGATGTATAGACGCAACAGTTCTATTTGCTTTAAAAGGCATCATTAAAGTGTATTCCAGATGAATGCATTGTGTGTTTATTATAATTAATTTAAAATTCCATTTACAGTAAGAATAATCCAGACTTTATACAACATCTGATGGAAAAATGATAGGGATATTCTCTAGATTATATGCCAAACACAGAAATAATATAAAAGCATACCAATATTTTCTTCTTTTCCAGCTGCTTAGTATATTCCAGCTGTAGGTCCGTATTGACTTGTGAAATGGATGCTTGTGTGATGAATTTTATAATGGTAGATACAAGTATGCATACGTGTTTATACATAAATATGAATATATCTTAGAAGAGAAAAAGTGAGACATCTATATGGTATGATAATCACATATGGCATTATGTGAGAAATGTGGCAGACTGACAGAATGCAAGTCTTTTGGTGTGGTCACTGTACTCTTGATAGTATCTTTAAGAGGACTTCTGTTGCGCTAAACTAAGTGAGTATCAGATTTCACCAACTGTGCCTGGCAATAGATTGTGGCTAAGGCTGACAAGGCCCCTGGGAAAGAGTGCTGCCCTCTGTCACCATATGGCCTGGAAAGGGTTTCATACCTGTTACAATATCCTGAGGAGGGGGATTCATTGCTAAATCTATGCAGGCTCATTCTTAATCCCATGAAGCTAATGATCTGTGAAGGATATCTTAAAGATGCTTACTGTGAATAAGCATATTATTCAGACTGTCAGATGTAGGGTTTTTTCCTTGTATTAGTTTTCATTATGAAACGATTACACTCCTCCACTGCAAATACATTATCAAAAACCTTTGAAAGAATTGCTTAATCTCTCTTGCAATTCATAAATATCGGTTGAGTTTAAATTTAACAAATTTACTGGTATTTCAGGGTAAGTTACTTATTCCCAATAGATATACTAATTCCTAAATTGAAAGTAATTCCCATGAGAAAAAAAAAAGTATTTTTCTGGTTTCTAACAAACATTTTTAAATTTGTACATAATGCACAATGATGCTAAACTCCATTTTTTCAAGCAGAAATTTTCTCCTTATGGCATGTGTAATTTTGGTCTTTTGTCCAAATAACCTGCTTAACCCCCATATCATTGTAAAGTATTTAATTTAATGTAGTTATCAGTTTTCAGGATATTTGGTCCCCTATAAGTCTAATAGGGCTGCAGAAATAGTTTACAATTCATTATTCTGCTTACACGTCTGTAGAAACAACTCCCTCTTATTTCTGCTCCTATATCTGGAATAATCTATGGACAGCTAAGCCATTATTCAGTAAAGGTTTAGATAAATACATATATTCAAACTCTGAGTTTATTTGTAGATATCACCACAACTATGCATATGACAAAAGGTTCAGATGTGAATTTATGAGAAATCCAAAGAGATGCTAAACTTCTCTTCCACACCCATCTAACACTGTCCCACTGTCCCACACTAACACTGTCCAATGTAGTATCTCTATTCCTTTGCAGGGAACATGTCCGCATGGCTATTCCACCACTGTATTCCCTTCCCAGTCCCCTGAACTACCTGAAAATCTGCTCCAAAAGATGGGCATTTGAATAAATAGATTTAGGAACATGCTGTATAGGTATATATGCTTGAAACAAAGAAAACCCAGAGTATCATTTTTCAGGAAGGCACAGTTACAGCTGACCTTTTCTTTCTTTTTGCCAGCTGGGCAGACTTTAGTCTTACATTTTTTTGTTATACAAAGCTATTAAAAGGGAAAATATTTCCTACAGAGAAGCTGGAGTTAGCAGCAGCAGGAGTTTATTAACTAGTTCTTAACTCTTGGTGTGGCTGCTTTTAATTCTCTGAAATCTGCCTTGGGGCATTGTCTTTTTCTGGGCAGGGAGGAAATGTTAGTATCAAATCATGGCACTGGAGCTGGAAGAAAGAGCAATTCTATATACTCATAATACTAGGGAGGAAAAATGCTTGGAGAGTAATATGGTTGTCGTGCCCCTGACTAGAAAAATTGAACTTGTTTTTCAAAACTGTAAATGTTAAAGCAGGGTTTAAGAACTGAAGGAAGAGGGTACTTCTTGGGTAGAAAGAGTACATTGAAGTTCTGATTACAGTGGTCACAGACTGAGAAATATTTTGCTGAATGTCTCTCAACTAAACACATGTGAAATCTAATTATTAGGTAAGTGCGTTTTTTGACAATTCCATGGCAGAGATGTGCTCTGATAGTCTCTTTATGGCAACTCAAGAACTGGAGCTCTTAGGGAACAGAGTAATTGAAGAACCTCAAATTAAGTGAATGTCAAAATGAAAATCCTCAAATCACCTTGCCCTTCAAACAATACACCACCAGTATCACTCTTCTGCTCACTTTCCCTTTGTATGTCTGGAAGTGGGTCAGAGGGAACAAAGAAAAGCCCAGTGACCTGTATGAAGAGCATCAGGTTCAAGAGGGTGAGGTTTGATGGACGATGAGGAGCCTTCCAGGAGCAGGTCTTTATAGCTGTTCCCTCATGTATACATTCCTGGCCCACCTAACTCACATTGCTTCCCATGGCTCACCAGGAGATCATAGGATTATAGAATAGTTAGAGTTGGAAGGGATCTTAAAGATCACCTAGTTCCAATACCCCTGCCATGGGCAGAGACACCTCCCACTAGCCCAGGTTGCTCAAAGTCCCGCAGACACATTGTTTCCCTCCTTAACTTATTGAAAGCATTAAAAACTGTTGTGGATATAAAAGCTATTCTGACCTGATACAGAACAAGTATAGCACTCTGAAATACTTATTCAATAACGGATTAGCCAGGACAGGAACAGGCCTTTCAGGAGTCTATTCTTATTAATAACGATCTTCCAAAGTCATTGGTTCATATCAAAAGAAGCAGATGGTCACAGTTCCAGCACAAAACTGTTCAGTCCCCTGTGTACATGTTGCTCCGTCTCCCCGCCCTTGGATATGTCCAGCTAAACGGTACCTTTTTGAGACAGCTATGGATGCTGGCTCTATGCTCACTCACCTGTGCAGCAGCTGGAGCTCTGCTGCTCTAAAAAACAAGTTTGCCCAGTAACCTTGGCTGTGTGCAGCTGTCATACATAATGTGTGCCACCGACGAGAAAGTCCTGCTGTGTTGTGAATCATGGTGCACTCAGCCAGGGTTTAGAAGGTTATGGGATGAAAAAGATAAAATATCTACGTGTGACTTGCTTTTTAGCCCTACCCAGTTGGCAAAGTCAATGGGCAGTCAGCACCCTTGACTGCTTAAAGAGTAGCACAAAAGATGTCCCAGGCCTCTCCCTGACATTCCTGGACATACTGTACACTGACAAAAGCCTTAGACATGAATATTCTTCTCAAGGCATACAGGGGTAAATCAGTTGCCTAACCAAGCAGACAAAAAAAAACCCCAACCCGTCATAATATGAGAAAAAGAATGTGGTTGATTAAACTGAGATATTTCTAATCTTGATTTGCACTTGCCTATGCATTACACACCAGTCTGAATGAAAAAGATTATGTTGATATAACAGCCCCACAGGTGTTTCTAGAGGACAACAAAAACATGCTTATTACAATGCCTCACCTGCATGTTTAGAATGCCCCAGCTGAGACTGACTGACCTTGTGAGAAGTCCTAGTCTGGTGTCAACGGGAAATGACACAATTTCTTTAACAACCTGCCTCCAAAAGATTACACACGGGCCAAGAGCTGGGACACAGAGAAGCCGGATCAAGAAAAGAACACGATGGATTCCAGGAGTAGTTTCCTTCTCTGGAATTTCAGATGATTTAGGACAAATGGCTGAGAAGAAAGCACCAGGCCATAAAACAAGCGATGAAATAATTTATTTTCAGAGTGCCAATGCAGTTTATCTCTGATCATGGGTACTATAGTAGCATGGTACAGCAAACAGTGCTCTGCTGCACAGAGGCTTCTGTGCATCCAGACAGGTGGAGTGCTCTGGGACCCCAGGGCTGCTCTTGCACTGGGGAATCAGAAGTGACAGTCCGGTCTCGGTGTTTTTCATTCCTGATGTTTTCAATTTATATTTCTTACAAACAAACTGATTATGTTATGAGAAATTCTAGCATTTGATGTATGGATGCCTTTGGTTTTCCTTTCTTTTTTCTGTTCATTTGCTTGTAATAGTCAATCCTTTTCTTAACACGCCACTAGAATATTACGCATGTGAGTTTTTGTATCTTTTCTGTGTTCATTTTTCATTTTTTTCACATTTCTATTATCCCTACTAACTTAGCTCCTCCAAATCATCTCTTGTATTAACTTTTCCCTGACCCCAAACTGAGCTTAGATCACAGTGTAAGGTGCTTTCTACCTAAAGTTTTGATTCGGTAGACCAAAAGATTATTGCACTACAAGTTAAATGACAAAGTCTGAAATTTATTGTACTTACCCTTTCTTTTTTTCATCAGAGACAATTACACATTTCATGTTGTTTGTAAAAGACAAATTATATTATGGAAAATTGCTAGATGGATAATATTTTCTCAGTTTTAAGCAGGATCACCATGATAGTTGAAAGATACCTAGTAACGAAAAACATATGACTACAACATTAGTGAACAGTACAAATACCAAATTGTGCTTTCCTTGAAAACCCATGGCATTCCTCCTTGTATTGTAGTACCCTAAACCGTACTGTGATATTTAATAAGTAAATAAGAGAGAGTCATCAATAGTGATATGTGTTAACATGGTTTTAAAGTGAAGCATGTTTAGGCTGTCTGTCATTATTGATAGCAGGAAGTTTGTGCTGCTGGCCTACATGTGTAAGGAGTACTGTCCAAAATGGGCAGCACGGGTGGGCAGTTCCTCTGTTGCTGCATAGTGCTAGGGGAAGCAAAAGAGGGGCCTGAAAAAGTTGTGTGTGAAGGGTTTGTTTTTTATTCATTGCCTCCCTTTTCTTTCTGAGTTTTTGAAGTATTCAAGAGGGAAGATATGAAACCCACCAGAGGCCTCTGGAGGTTATGGTGGTTTCACTGGGAGTCATGACAGTGGTTGACTGGTGTATGGAAACCACTGTCTCAGAAGACATTTGAGTTGAGCCTTGTCATGAGAGCCTTCATCTTTGGAAACAGGCATAAGAGATTAGTGTCTCCAACAAATCTGCTAAGTCCATTTCTTCTACAGGCTGCTTTGAATCAGCAAATTGAACTTTTGAACTACCCCCCCCCTACCCACCCCCCACCCTCCCCTCCCCTTGATAATTCTTTTTGGATTTACTTTCTGCAGAAACCTGAACACCTTGAGATTTCTGTGAGGTCTCTAAGGCATCCTTCCAGACCTTTAAATAGCTGTTGCACAGTCTGCATAACCTGTATGCTAAAGGGCTTTAATTCAATGAGATTGCAAAGTGTAGATCTTTCCTAAACATAACATGAAATATTATAAAAATATTTCACTTTTAAAGATTGATCTTAAGATGTTAAGATGATACTTCTATATTTCTACAATAGATAGTGACAAGCAATATCTTTGTATAAATTGTACACATTTATATGTCTGTGTAGATACAAGTACATATGCAAAGGTTACAAAAGTACCAGGCATTCATCTATACATTCAAAATTCCTTCCAAATGTTCTCTGTCTTAATTTGTAAGACTATAATATTTACATGCTAAATACAATACTTCGTACTGCTTATATTCCTAGCAATTAAAGTAACAGATAATTCTACGTACACAGAATTGCGTCTTTCAGCGGAAGTCAAATCTTTTCATACTTTCAGAACTCCATTTTGCAAAACCATTTGTGAGTTCTAGTTCTGAAATACGATTTTAGTGTTTCGATTAGATTTCCAAAGCCCTTTTTTAACACCTACTAAATTGGGGCTACTCTAATTTTTGAGAATACCACAATTGGATATCTCTCCACAGTGTTTACCAGAAAACAGGACAGTAACAAAACGATGGATTCATGCCACCAAAGAGGGTGTAGCAAATAGAGTAATCATATACAAAGAGCCATTATAAAAGAGCTACAAAGACAAAGGGCAGAAGAAAGAGATAAAAAGGCCAACTTTTGTGCAAGAAATGTAATTTCTTGTTTTCTGTACTCAGGGAATTTTTGTCACAACTTTGTTTACTAACTTTTGAAAAAATGAGTACTTTTGTTACAGGAAAAATGGGCTCAAAATAAAGAAGCAACTTATAAGCCCCTAAATCATTTCACTCATTCACAAAACCTCAAACTCCGTTGCTCATCAGTTTCCAGACTCTGTTGTACAGTAGTTTCAAGTCTGGTTTTGGTTAAGAAATAATGCTTGTCATAATACTTGCTGGGTTTCTTGTAATCATCCAAGTATCATAAAATGTAAACTTTTAAATTATCCTCAGTAGTTTTGTGAGGGTATTAGACCTTTCATGAATCATTCTTCTTCTTTGAAGTTTTGGCCATAAAGTTGAGCTAAGTTTACCAAAAGCATGAGAGGATAAGTTACAAGTGACTTTCATTTACAATTTACACTTGCCATACGGAGAATTTACCTTTTACTACTGTGTAAGTCCGAATGTTCTGCATTTCAGTTTATAAGTGAGGAGATTTTACAAAGGCCATGATTCTGTGCATCAAAGTCTAGATTGTTATTACTGAATCTTGGGATCTGCTTTTGTTTTTCTGTAAAGAATAACTTTTGTAATCTTCCTCCCCTATCTTTCCCCACTCCCCTCCTTTTCTAAAGATCTGTTGTCTGTAGAACAATATGCCAGTGGTTTATGCCGTTTTCTATTATCTTTCTGCAGAATTTCTAAAAATCCTAGACTTTCTGGAAGGTTAATAATTTGCTGTGATATTTATTACCTACTCAAAATCCTTTCTGAGATTCAGCTGAAGAAATAATTCCTTCTTATGTTAGCATAGAGTTTCCCAAGTAGCAGCAACCAACCATTTGTTCTGTCCATTTTGTTGATGCCATTCCTAAAATACTATGGAATATGTTTGGTGAATTTCAATTTCTTAGAAGACACGTATTTACAAATATTGGGAAAACATCTCCTGGGCAGAGATACAGGTGCAAACTAATGCATGCACTATCCAAGGGAGAGACTCGTAGGGTCTAGGGCTGCGTACTCTTTTTGCTAGCAGCTGGCTGACTGATCAGACTGTGTGTCACTATGAAGTGCTCTCAGGATGTGGTGCTACTCATAGAACAACATTTTTTTAGGCATTTCTGATAGATGCAGTCAGTAGACCACCAGACGTTTTTTGTCTGTCTAGGTAAAAGATATTTTAATTGCAGTTGATTTACATGAACATAACTGAAGTCAGATTTTGGACCATACATGAGCTGTGTAATGCACATGTGTATCTTGTGTTTTGAAGTAGAGAAGGTATCTACTGATAACTCTCCTGGGGACCTTTACATAATTTAAACATTGGTGTAGACAGCCTGCTTATAAGTGACCAACATCAGCCTTAAGCAAAATCCTCTGGTCTGGGATAAATTAGACGTACTTTTTATTACCACTCCCCCAGGCAAGAGCCTGGGAATACAAATGAGCTTCTAACAGGGCCCTGAAGATAAACAGAATCACATGCCACCAGTTCTGCAGGGAAAGAATTTCAGAGGCTGTACAACTTAACTGAAATTGTGCAGATACTCTCATTTAAAGTTCATTAGTCGGATGCAATTTTACTGCTTTTCCACTGGAATTGCGATGGATCTGTGAATACATGTCCAGCAAGCCACAGGGTGTTTCAAAATCCCAAATATGGATTTTGTATGTTGCTAATAACCTGCATGCAAACTGCTGGCTGACTGACTTCCTATGAGTCTTCCCCCAGGAAGGGGCTGGTGAAGCAAAAGACTATTTGTGTTACGTGCAGTCTGCACCTTTCCTTTTTTTTTTTTTTTTTTTTTTTTGGTCAAAGTTCATACGCATCAAATAAATTTTAAAAAACATAAACAACCACGGTTTGCCTTCTAAACAGCAACTCTTTCGTGACCTTTGGGATGTGGTCCTCTAGATGTGGCTGTAACCCTTTGCAAAGATACCGCCCTCAGTTTTGTTCCAAGTAATCAGGTTAAAGCCATTACCCCATTACTAAGTCCATAACTGATCACAGCAGTGATCCTGTTTCATTTAAAACAAATTAGTTTAAATTAACAGTGAACAGCTGTAGTTGGTAACATTCAAAACTGCCGAGATGATATCAGGAACCGCCCATGCCTCGACCAGCTTACTTTCTTTTACACTCCTAATTTAGACAAATGCTGAGAGGCCAGTAAATTTTCTGAATGAAAAGGAAAAAAGTACATGAGAAAGTTATCCTCGGATAATTAAAGGGCTGTCTGAAACAACCTCAATATCTTAACAGTTATATTTGAGAGCTCATAGAGGACAGTTAACATTGGAATAGCTGCAAAAGGCAAACTCAGGGTATAGATTTATAATGGAAAAAAAATGAATTATCAGCTTAGCTTGCATCTCTGGAAAATTCTGGAAAAAATGAACTAGCTCCTAACAGCTGGAGAATAGTAAAGCCACAGTTATAATATAGTCTTATGTGAAGCTTTTTTGTGCTCACATAGTATCATCAGATGTCAAGAAAATCTTAGCCTGGATGCAACTGCTGGAGTGCACGTTAATGTGGCCTAAAGGTATCTAATGGTAGCTGCAGTCAAGATGGGTTTCATAGAGATATACCCGGAGTGTAGCTCTGTTTAGTGCTTTCTCTATTTCCTTAATGAAATAGAAAAGGACGTGTTAAGTCCTCTAATGCCATGAAGGTAAAAGTGACAATTATGTTAAGAAGTTATGTGTTCAAAATTATTTTGGCAAACTGGAAAAACGGTCAGATGAATTTCAGAAAGGAAAAATGTGGACTATTACCCTTTGGCAGGAATAACCAGCTGTGCAAGCAGTAAGCACCAACAATCTGATAGCAGGTTTTCAGGGAAGGATCTGAGAGTTATGAGAGTGTGAGCTGGTGAGCCACGCTGTTGTGAAATGGGCAGAGCCCGTTCAATGTGTGCAGGAGCTCCTCCAGCTTGCCTCTGCATTGCTGAGGTCTCACATGGACTAAGAGAATAATCAGAAGCCAAGAAAAAACATGACCTCTGATGAAAAAAATGATCATTTTGGGGTTGTTTCATGTACATAAGAGGAGATTTGAAGGGAGGAGGATGACTGAAATCTTCAAGGAGAGACCCAGAATTAATGGGTTTAAGTTAGAATAAGGAAAATTCATGTTAGATACTTGAAAGTTTTTGAAGGACTGAGAGTGAAGCATTGGAATGGATTGTCTGGGGAGGCTGAGACTTCCCCATCACAGGAAGACTTAACAAATAGGTTAAACAAGCAGCTGCCTGCAATGACACATCTTCAGTCAATACTGGTTTGGAGGAAAAGAATGAATTTAGGTTATTTCTTCAAGTCTCTTCCGTATATAACTATATCAGATTCTGTGATATATGATGGCTTTGTCCTAACATCACGTTAATGCAGTTAATAGCATTGCATGTTTCTTTCATTTTTGTGCTGCCTAGGAAATTTTGGGGTTTTTTTAGAAAATAAAAAATTGTTAACATTTTAAACTACTTTCAGAAAGCAGTTAGCTTGAATTACTTCCCTGCTTTTGATTTTCTCCCACAATATCCTATTTCTGTAATTTCAGAAATTCTGGATTCAGATTAGCAGGTTTGAATTCTTAATTTGCAAATTTAAAAATTAAGACTTTTTTTCTTTATCCTCTGTCTACATTCACTGGTCCTGGGAAATATTTTCAAATTTTTTATTTTGTGAGGCAGGGAACATTTCATATGATTGAAATATTGGAAAACAAGCAAACAAACAAATTCTGTTCACTTACACTGCCTATGAAGAAGAACAAGGACTAAAAAAAATAGCTTGTAACAGGTGGAAAAAGAATAAGCACTTGCAATCCACACAGCCTGATTCTCCACAAATTCAATGGTACAAGATTAAGCAAGCACTCAGAAAATCAGTGTTAAGATATTCAACCAGAAAACATTTCAATTATTGTGGCTCAATTATGGTGCGCAATGCACCTTAATACCTTCAAATTACAGAGGGGCAGAACCCATTTGTATTTCTGGAGTGACAGGGGGATCCCAAGAGTTGACTGTACTGGAAGCTGAAGTAAGCCTAACTGGAAATGAGTGGCAAAAGCATCCCTTTGTGACTGGCCCAGAGGCTCCATGCATCCTTGGCATAGACTATCTCAGGAGAGGATACTTCAAGGACCCAAAAGGATACCGGTGGACTTTTGGCATAGCTGCCTTGGAGACGGAAGAAATTGAACAGTTATCCACCTTGCCTGGTCTCTCAGAGGACCCCTCTGTGGTAGGGTTGTTGAGGGTCAAAGAGCAACAGGTGCCGATTGCTACCACAACGGTGCATCGATGGCAATATCTCACTAACCGAGACTCTGTGACTCCCATCCATAAGTTGATTTGTCCACTAGAGACTCAAGGAGTGATCAGCAAGACTCATTCACGCTTTAATAGTCCCATATGGCCAGTGCGAAAATCTAATGGAGAGTGGAGGCTAACAGGGGATTACTGTGGCCTGAATGAAGTCACACCACCACTGAGCGCTGCCGTGCCAGACATGCTAGAGATTCAATACGAACTGGAGTCGAAGGCAGCCAAGTGGTATGCAACGATTGATATCACCAATGCATTCTTCTCAATCCCTTTGGCGGCAAAGTGCAGGCCACAGTTTGCTTTCACTTGGAAGAGCATCCAGTATACCTGGAATCGACTGCCCCAGGAGTGGAAACACAGCCCCACCATTTGTCATGGACTGATCCAAACCACACTGGAACAGGGTGAAGCTCCGGAACATCTGCAGTACATTGATGATATCACCGTATGGGGCGACACAGCAGAAGAAGTTTTGAGAAAGGGAATAAAATAGTTCAAATCCTTCTGAAAGCTGACTTTGCCATAAAACGAAGTAAGGTCAAGGGACCTGCACAGGAGATTCAGTTTTTACGAATAAAATGGCAAGATGGACGCCGTCAGATCCCAATGGATGTGATCAACAAAATAGCAGCTATGTCCCCACAGACTAGTAAAAAGGAAACACAGGCTTTCTTAGGTGTTGTGGGTTTTTGGAGGATGCATATTCCAAATTACAGTCTGATTGTGAGCCCTCTATATCAAGTGATGTGGAAAAGGAATGATTTTAAGTGGGGTCCTGAGCAACGACAAGCTTTCGAACAAATGAAGCAGGAAATAGTTCATGCAGTAGCCTTGGGGCCAGTTCAGGCGGGACAAGACGTTAAAAATGTGCTCTACACTGCAGCCGGGGAGAAAGGCCCTACCTGGAGCCTCTGGCAAAAAGCACCAGGGGAGACTCGAGGTCAACCCCTGGGGTTCTGGAGTTGGGGATACAGAGGATCCGAAGCCCGCTATACCCCAACGGAAAAGGAGATATTGGTAGCATACGAGGGGGTTCGAGCTGCTTCAGAAGTGGTTGGCACTGAAGCACAGCTCCTCTTAGCTCCTCGGCTGCCAGTGCTGGGCTGGATGTTCAAAGAAAGGGTCCCTGCCACACATCATGCAACTGATGCTACGTGGAGTAAGTGGATTGCACTGATCACACAGTGAACTCTAATGGGAAACCCCAATCGCCCCAGGAATGCTGGAAGTGATTGTGAACTGGCCAGAAGGCAAAGATTTCGGAATATCACTAGAGGAAGAGGTGACGCGTGCGGAAGAGGCCCCACCATATAATGAACTGCCAGAAAATGAGAAGAAACATGCCCTGTTCACCGATGGGTCCTGCCAAATTGTGGGAAAGCATCAAAAGTGGAAGGCTGCTGTATGGAGTCCTACACGATGAGTTGCAGAAGCCACTGAAGGACAAGGTGAGTCGAGCCAGTTTGCAGAGATAAAAGCCATCCAGCTGGCTTTGGACATTGCTGAGCGAGAGAAATGGCCGGTACTTTACCTCTATACTGATTCATGGATGGTGGCAAATGCTCTGTGGGGGTGGTTACAGCAGTGGAGACAGAGCAACTGGCAGTGCAGAGGTAAGCCCATCTGGGCTGCTGAACTGTGGCAAGATATTGCTGCCTGGCTAGAGAATCTGGTTGTGAAAGTACGTCATATAGATGCCCACATACCCAAGAATCGGGCCACTGAGGAACATCAAAACAACCAGCAGGTAGATCAGGCTGCTAAAATTGAAGTGGCTGAGGTGGATCTGGACCGGCAATGTAAGGGTGAACTATTCATAGCTCAGTGGGCCCATGATGCCTCAGGCCATCAAGGAAGAGATGCGACATATAGATGGGCTTGTGACCAAGGGGTAGACTTGACCATAGACACTATTGCACAGTTTATCCACGAATGTGAAACGTGTGCTGCCATTAAGCAAGCCAAGCGGTTAAAGCCTCTTTGGTATGGAGGACGATGGCTAAGATATAAATATGGGGAGGCCTGGCAGATTGATTATATCACACTCCCACAAACTCGCCAAGGCAAGCGCCATGTGCTCACAATGGTGGAAGCAACCACTGGGTGGCTGGAGACGTACCCTGTGCCACATGCCATCGCCTGTAACACTATCCTGGGCCTTGAAAAGCAAATCTTATGGCGACATGGCACCCCAGACAGAATTGAGTCAGACAACGGGACTCATTTCTGAGACAGCCTCATAGACACCTGGGCCAAAGAGCATGGCATTGAGTGGGTATATCACATTCCTTATCACACTCCAGCCTCGGGTAAGATAGAACGATATAATGGACTGCTAAAGACTACCCTGAGAGCCATGGGGGGTGGGACCTTCAAACATTGGGATACCCATTTAGCAAAAGCCACCTGGTTAGTTAACACCAGGGGATCTGCCAATCGAGCTGGCCCTGCCCAATCAAAACTTCCACGTACAGTAGAAGGGCATAAAGTCCCTGTAGTGCATATGAAGAATATGTTAGGGAAGACAGTCTGGGTTAGCCCTGCCTCAGGCAAAGGCAAACCCATCCGTGGGATTGCTTTCACTCAAGGACCCGGGTGCACTTGGTGGGTGATGTGAGAGGATGGGGAGGTCCGATGCGTACCTCATGGGGATTTGATTTTGGGTAAGAATAGCCAATGAATAAATTTTATGATGTTAAATGTTAAATAACCTTGCTGGTGTATGTTATCATTATTATTGCTATCAATGGTACAACAGAAGAATCACCGAAATCAATGACAGATGGACTTTGATGAGACTGAGTAAAGAGCACTGATGATGTAATAAGAACTGACCTCAGCAGCTGGTGCCCAGCAACTTCCATGAGATCAACATCTTCAACCTATGGACCATGGGCATGGACTGCATCGGGTACACCAGTCACGAGCTTCAAATACAGCACACACCAGTCCAGCACCACACACCATCTTATGTGCCCCGAGAGACTGTTTTCACTGATGGAGCCTACCATCATGGACTAAGTGAGCTCAATGGACATTTTGGAGGGATGGCCCATAGACTGGGAACTGTAAGATCTGGGCATGACATAGATGGTATGGAATAAGGGGTGGATAATGTCCTGGTTCCAGCAGGGATGGGGTTAATTTCCCCAGGGAGCAGGCAGGGGAGGCAGGTATTCCATCCCAGGTGACCCATGCCGGGCTATAAGAGGCGCTAGCTGGGGAGGGGGCAGTAGCCATTCGGGGCCGTGCTGCGGTGGTGCGGGTTCGGTCGGTGCGTTGCGCGGCGGTACTGTAATTGTGTCCTTATACTCCTTTGTCGGTATTATTGTTTTTCTTCTTCCCTTTGGTTGTTTGGTTAAATTGCACTATTTCAACCCACGAGTTTTGCCTTTTTCTGCCAATATTTTCCCCACGGCTGTTGGAGTCGAGCGAGTGGCTGCGTGGTTCTTTGATGCTGGCTGAGGCCAAACCATGACTACAGTGAATATTTCTTGCCAGAAGTGCTGACATGAGAGAAACCTGGAAGGAAGGAAATAACAAATTAGGCATGATACCACAGTATGTGTGTGTGTACTTATTCTCTGTAATGATGGTACCACCTAGATGGGGAACAGTGTACCTGTGAAAAAAAATGGAATTAAAAAAAGGCCAAAGAAAAAGGCTTTCTTTAACAGTATTAGTACCAGGGAAGTATTTACCAGCACAGTGTTTGAGATTCAAAAGTTTGGCATTACTGGTGACAGCTAGTATGTATTTGGGGGACATATCTTCTATCAATCACATGTATTTTTCTTTCAATTTATTTTTGCCAGCTCTATGGACTGTTTGTGATAAGAACAAAGGTCTAGAGAGAGAAAGTTGCAAGTTGCTGGTCATAGGCTACAGGTAACAGCATCAAAGTCAACACTGAGAAGAGAGAGATGAACTGTAGAGTTTTTGTGTGGTAAAAAAGATTAAATACATGAGAGAAGGTATCGTTTTTTCAATACTGAGAGGCAATGAGGAAGAGTTTTTTAAAAGGAGGTAGAAACTCTGCTAGAGGGGGAATAACTGACAGATGTTTGACATATTTGGGTTGCATGTGTTTTTCTCCTTCAAACTTAAAAATCTAGAAAATAGATGAGCTCATAAATGGTAAACTACACGTGCAACTTCAGGGATAACTCAGCGTTCACAAGGAAAGAAAAGGTTTATTACAGAGGAGCACCACTCATTTCTTAATGAAATACATTTTCTGTAAGTAAGTCCCCACCACCAAATTGGGAATTTGGCAATATGTGGAAGGAAAAATAAGTGAAAAAAATGTGTATATGAAAGTTGGCATACTCTTTTCCTTCCTAGCTTACTTTCACCATGTCACTCTTATTTTTAGATCTTAGTAACAGAACTAATTCCTTCCAGATTTAGACTCATTGTGTATCCTTGTAGATACAGAAAAAAAAAAAAAAACAGACTTCCTTCAGCATTGAATAGTTATGATGTCAGGGTTTTTTTAATTTTCACCAGCTCCTTTGTTAAATTTCAATGTTAATATAGATTTCAAATATTATTGCATCAAATATTATTCAAGTATTTATTTAAAAACACATACGCCCAACTGGTGAAGTGAGTTTAATGTGAATATAATTTAAATTCTCAAGAATTTCCTAAGAATTCATGATACAACTTCCAAGTCCATATGGATTTGGAATATTAAATAAAAAAAACCCCAGACATTAGGAGAGGTTTGAAAGCTGCAACTTTACCAAATTCTAGTTTTATGAAGGACTGCATAGTATCAGTCCCAATATCAGTCTTCAATTCAATCTCAGTATTAGGTGTTAATATTTCCACATGAACACAGACTACCTCTGTGCCATATAATTATTTTCTTTCCGTTGTGAACTTGGGTATCTCTTTTTCAATGACTGTATACTCTTTTCCAACGGTTTTCCCTGTCTCGGTCAACTCCCAAGGGACTCTGCTCTGTGAAACAGATCTCTTGGGTTTTGGAGGAAGATAGAGGTGTCAGCAGCTCTCTGGTAGAGACAAGGAGAGAACCTAACAAGTCAGGAAAGCATCCAACTTTCTTAACCTAAAGTTGTCCCCATCCCCCCTAGTTTCTTTGTTTCTTTCTTTAATGGCAATATCAGAGATGCTGTGTGCTGTTAACTGAATTCTTTAAATCAAAATTTCCACATCTAACCACAAACCTCACACAGGGCCAAAGAGACAAATACAGCAATACAGTTTAAAGCCTAGCTGAGAAGATTATGTGAGGATTAAGGATTCAGGATCATCCAAAAATGGGGACGCTGCTAGGAAAAAGGGAACCTAAACAGAAGGAAATTATTTAATCTGATCCGTAAGGGAATCAGGCTGGGGTGTTTAAAAACATGAAAACTGTGAGTAATCTTCTAAACTAAGAGTGCTGGAAGGCAGCAGTGGAAAACACATTGTACAGAGTTCTGTCTCTGGTATTGATACATGTATGAGAAGGACATGCAGGACAAATTAGAGTGTGCAGTTAGTCACAGAATCACAGAATGTCCTAGACTGGAAAAGACCTGTAAGATCATCTAGTCCAATCATTAACCTTACACTGACAAGCCCACCACTCAACCGTGTCCCTAAGCACTATATCTACACTACCCTTAAATACCTCCAGGGATGGGGACTCCACCACTGCCATGGGTAATGGGTTCCAATGCCTGATGACCCTTTCAGTAAAGAAATTCTTCCTAATATCCCATCTAAACTTTTCTTGGTGCAACTTGTAACCATTTCCTCTTGTTCTATCACCTGTTACTTAACAGAACAGGTCAACTCCCACCTCTCTGCAACCTCCTTTCAGATAGTTGTAGAGAGCAATAAGGTCTCCCCTGAGCGTCCTATTCTCCAGGCTAAACAACCCCAGTTCCCTCAGCCACTTCTTATAAGACTTGTGCTCCAGAAACCTCACTAGTTTCGTTGCCCTTCTTTGGACACACTCCAGCGCCTCAATGTCCTTCTTGTAGTGAGGGGCCCAAAACTGAACACAGTACTCGAGGTGGGGTTTCACCAGTGCCAAGTACAGGGGTAAAATCACCTCCCTGTTCCTACTGGCTACACTATTCCTGATACAGGCCAGGATGCCGTTGGCCTTCTTGGCCACTTGGGCACACTGCTGGGTCATGTTCAGCTGGCTGTCGACCAACACCCCCAAGTCCCTTTCTGCTGAGCAGCTTTCCAGCCACTCCTCCCCAAGCTGGTAGTGTTGGCCGGGCTTGTTGTGGCCAAAGTGTAAGATCCGGCATTTGGCCTTATTAAAACTCATACAGTTTGCCTTGGCCCATTGGTCTAGTCTGTCTAAATCCCTCTGCAGGACCTCCCTACCCTCAGGCAGATCAACACTTCCACCTAGCTTGGTGTTGTCTGCAAATTTACTGAGGCTTCACTCGATCCCCTCATCCAGATCATTGATAAAGATGTTAAACAGGACTGGCCCCAGTACTGAGCCCTGGGGGACACCACTCATGACCGGCTGCCAACTGGAATTAACACCAATCACCACCACTCTCTGGGCCTGGCCTTCCAGCCAGTTTTTTACCCAGCAAAGTGTATGCCCATCCAAGCAATGAGCAGCCAGTTTCTTGAGAAAATAAAGTGCCATTTAAAATATGTTCCAGGAATGGAGGACCAAAATTCTTTGATCAGGGAAGTAAGAGAGGTTAAAAAGGGGGAGAAGTAGCTGTTATGAGAGACTTTAATCACACCCTTGTTGCCTTGGCCGATGTTACAGCAAGACTCAGGATATTGACTTAGGATGATGATGATGACACTACCAGCTCTCTAATGGAATGGTTGATTAGGGAGCTCATGAAGAAAAAGGCAACTCTCAACATCATGGTTAGTATCATGTAGGATTTTATTACAGATGAAAATTCAAAATTAAAGTCTCTGTGGCCTCTGCAAAAAGTCTTTTCTTACCTACTGAAACTGTGAGCAAGGAAGAATAAGGGTGATCCACTTGATGTAGTCCTTTTGGATTTTCAAAAGGTTTTTGACAAAGTCTCTCACCAAAGAGTTTTAAAGAGAGTAGGAGCTATGGGATAAGAAGGAAGGTACAGGCCCTGATGATTAATTGAAAGACAGAAAATGGAAGGTGGAAACAAACAGTCCCTGGTCACACTGGAGAAAATAACCATCTCCATGGGGATATCACAGAATCACAGAATGGTCAGGGTTGGAAGGCACCTCTGGAGATCATCTAGTCCAACCCCCTGCCAGACCAGGGTCACCTACAGCAAGTTGCACAGGACGGTGTCCAGGTGGGTGAATGTCTCTAGAGTGGGAGACTCCATCGCCTCTCTGGGTGGCCTGTGCCAGTGCTCTGCTACCCTCAAAGGAAAGAAGTTCTTCCTCATGTTAAGGTGGAACTTCCTATAGTCAAGTTTGTGCCCATTACCTCTTGTCCTGTCACTGGGCACCACTGAAAAAAGACTGTTCCTATCCCTCTAGCACCCTCCCTTGAAGTATTTATAAGCATTAATAAGATTGCCCCTCAGTCTTCTCTTGTCCAGACTAAAAAGACCCAAATGCCTCAGTCTTTCCTCATATGAGAGATGTTCTAATCCCCTAATCATCTTCGTAGCCCTTTGCTGGACCCTCTCCAGCAGATCCCTGTCTTTCTTGAACAAGGGAGCCCAGAACTGGACACAATACTCCAGATGTGGCCTCACCAGGGCAGAGTAGAGGGGGAGGATGACCTCCCTCAACCTGCTGGCCACCCTCTTCTTCATGCACCCCAGCATGCCATTGGCCTTCTTGGCCACCAGGGCGCATTGATGGCTCATGGTCACCCTGTTGTCCACCAGGACTCCCAGGTCCCTTTCCACAGAGCTGCTCTCCAGGAGGTCAGACCCCAACCTGTACTGACGCATGGGGTTATTCCTCCCCAGATGCAGTACGCTACACTTGCCCTTGTTGAATTTCGCAAGGTTCCTCTCTGCCTGACTCTCCAGCCTGTCCAGGTCACACTGTAAGGCGGCACAGCCTTCTGGCGTGTCAGCCACCCTTCCCAATTTTGTGTCATCAGCAAACTTGCTGATGGTACACTCTATCCCTTCATCCCGGTCAGATATTGAACAGGACTGGACCCAGTACTGACCCCTGAGGGGCACCACTCGTTACTGACCTCCAACTAGATTGCACCACTAACCACTACCCTCTGAGCTCTATCTGTCAGCCACTGTTCAGTCCACCCCACTGTCCATTCATCTAAGCCACACTTCCTGAGCTTGCCTGTGAGGATGATGTGGGAGACAGTGTCGAAAGCCTTGCTGAAGTCAAGGTAGACAGCATCCACTGCCCTCCCCTCATCCACCCATCCAGTCACGCTGTCGTAGAAGGCTGTCAGATTAGTCAGACATAAGTTCCCCTTGGTGAATCTGTGTTGACTACTTCTGATAGGCTTCTTTTCTTCCAGATGCTTTGAGATGATCAGTGCCAGTCAAGTCTGTGATAGTGTAAAATATTCTGACAAACTCCTTCCAGGGACATTTTATGGCTCAATATTACTGAAAGCATCTGATCTTCTCTTTCCTTTTCTTGTGGTTTAAAAAAGTAAAATTTGGGGTTAGATATAGGTCAGATATGAGGATAAATTAATACTTTGTGAAGGACTGAAGTGTGGTTGAATTTATGTAGTTAAATTGTTTTTTAAGAAATCAGAACACTTCAGATTGAGTTGATGGGTGCTCGTGTTTGGTGACAATGGTGGCCTGACAGAGTGTGCTTTCTTCACTAATGATTTCACTAATACCAAAACCCACCAACAAACAGTTCTTGAGGATGTTAATAATTTTGAAGTCAAAATATAATTTGAGCAGCACCTATTTAATAAATCTAAATCAACTCATTGAAAAGTGAGGAAAAAACTGATTCTTCTGTGAAGAATCACACATCTTACACTGTAATGGGGAATTCATAAGGGACAGAGAAATGAAAGTATGTGTTATTTAACGAGTGCATCATAATATATAGCTAAAAAGTACTGAACTAAGGAAATATTCCCACGTTCTCATGTTTTAGATGTTGGATTTTTCAGCTTCTCTTTCTCTTATAGTATTTTCTGTGCATGATTTCATTGCTTAGCAAGGAAAAAATATGCAGGAGAAAGCTGACTGCTGCCAAATCATGGTGGTGAAAAATCTCAGCACAGTTGATTCCTGTTTCTAGAGATGTTTAAATTCCATTAATGCCTTTCTTTTTTCTTTAGTTTTTGGGGGGTTTTGAAGCCCAAGAGGAAAATAAAGTTGTACCCTTGCATGAACTTAGCACTCTTCCAGATTTGTCTAGAGAGAACAGCTCACAAGCTAATGTATGGTTACATTTGTTTTACATTAAACAGAATTGTTTAAAACAATTGGAATCAAGAACAGAATCAGAACTCCCACAAATGCTCACACCACTAAGTACTAATGGCATTTTCTTACTTTCTTTCCTTTTTCTCTCTCTCTCTTCTTCACCTCTTCTGCTCATGTGGTCCTGAATTATTATATATATATCTTCAATGAATATAAATAATTCTTTTAGCCAAAATAACAAATAACTTAGCGATGAGAACTTTTTCCTGGGAGATGGGAAATATAAATTTTAAGTGTCCTCAGGCTGAAGAGGAAGCCTAAGCTAAACTTGTTGATTAGTCACCATTAGTCTAGCTTGAAAGATGCGAGTACAACATTTCCCTTTTAAATGAAGAATGTGAACCCTTCTCATTTCTCTGAAGGAAATGCTGTAGTCATCTATCTTCAGAGAAGTCGCTGGGATCTGGATCAGGACAAGCAGAGGTGCACACATCGCCTCTGAAAGCAAGTGAATCTACCAACAGACACAGGTTGCTCTATGTGGTTCCTTACAGAGTCTGTTATGTCTTCTGTATCCTGCATTTTCTGGCCTCTGTACCTTCTCAATATATGTTATATAGATTTTTCCTGAAGTAAATCTATGATTTTAATACTTTCAGCATGCTTGGAAGAGAAATTTGGCAAAAGTAACATACATTCACCTGCCCAATCTCAATTTAATAAGATAATGAACTGTATTTAAACCTTAGGTATTGCAGTACGAACTTTCATTTATTTAAAATCTTCATTAGGTGTAGCTCTAAATCAAGACTGTTTATCCATGTAATTTAACCACAGGTTCTTGAAATAGGTACCAGTTTTATGTAAAGTTGTTTAAGGCATCTAGAATTGATGACTAGCCTGGAAGAGTATGTTTCCAGCCAATGTTTCTATGGAGCTGTGAGTAAAATATCCAGTGCATGCTATGCAACAGCACAATAAACACGTTAATGATTTGTGAATCATTACCCCAGCAGTACAAACAGACCATGCTCAAGAAAAAAGAAGATGCATCTTATGGCCTTGGGGGAATCATTCCTTTATCCTAAAGAGATGGCAATTTCTTGGTGAACATCTAGAAAAGTGAAATATGAAATGTGCATCGTAGGAAAACAGTCAGCTTTTATTTCAGTTTCCAGTACAATCCTACAGAGATGAAAGCAGTGCTGACCTCCAAATTTCTTAGTGCTTAAATTTTAATAGAATTTTCTTTTTTGGTCCAACACTGTAATGATCCTATATATTTGGAATGAATTTTATCATAGCATATTTGAAAGTTCTGTACCAAATTTTTGTCAAATTTTATAGAAAATCTTTCAATTACTTAAAATAACCAGGGTCACAGCAAGAAGTTTATGAAGAAATTGTTAGAGTAACAGTACTTAACAAGAGAAATTGCTATATCAAATTAAACAAATTTAGGAAACAATAAACCACTACACATTAAATATTAAGGATTTGCAATGGTTTAGCATCATCATTGTTAAACACAATCAAGTAAATTAGTCAAAACTTTCTGCATTAGGCAGGTTTACTATGTACTAAATTGAGAAGGTAAGTTTTATTGATTGCTTTATATTGTTTTCTTTTCCTGTGTCTTCCATTGCCCCTTCCATCTAGCTCTTGACAGAAACACAGGCAAAATCTGAGCTACCAGAAAGGTTATTAAAGGATTGCGTAATCCTGTTTCGAGGTAAAACCGTATTTATGGCAGTCATGCAGGATGACACTGCAGCAAAATGCACTCCAGTGAAAAACTGAAAAAGCAATTATGAATCCTTCTACAAACACTTTTATGAAGGCTGTTATTTTACAAAAGGAAAGCGACAATGCTATCCAACGAATTCCCTTCCGTTCGAGAAAGTGCTACTTTCCATACTGTAACAAGAGCAGGTGCCCTGTTAGACCAGGGCAGTGCTGGTATGTGTTTTGGCAGGTACAACGAGCAATACTCTATCATGAAAGATTACCTCCTGACTAATGATGATCACTATAAACAGTTGGGTGCTATTTGACTGCGTGGATGGTGGTCCCACCTAGCTGACAGCCCATGCATATGCTTTATCTCATCTTGCCTTTCAAACCGTGCATGGAGTCAGACAGAGAGCTGGAAGACGCTTCAGAAAGTTATGAGGAAGGAAATGATAAATAGTGGGCTATTAAATGATATTACAACAAATAAAGCATAAATACAGGCCTTTATCATCGTCTGAGTTTATCTAGACAGAGAAGACCTTTTTGAAGCTGTATTTGGGAGCTAAAAAATGAACTGCTTGACACATAAAGATAACAAGAGGCTTCATCCAGATTCTCATTCTTTGGCCTATTGAGACTGCACTGAAATATCCAGCTGAAATCTTGATAGGTGTTATAGGAGGTTTTGAGTATAATTTTTCAATATTTTCACCTGCATGCAATAGATTCCGTGCAAAAATTCCCTGCCTTGCCTACACTGAGAATTTTGACACAAAATTAGGTTTTGTTTTTTCTTCCAAAAACTTGAAAGTGGTACAAGAACCCACAACTTCTGATTCTAATATCAATTTTTGGAAATACTATCCTTACAGCTTTACCTAGGCTGACTGTTTAGACAAAACATTCCAAAGTGCAAAAAATAATTATTAGATACAGTTTTCCTCTTTTATGCCTCATTTGGTTGCAACAAGTCACATTATTTGCATCCTCGAGCCAAAGTCTTGGAGCAGATGTCATCTATTTATAGGAATCAGTGTATTTGTACTTCAAGACACATCTTTGCACTGTGCGTTCTTCAAGCTAAAAGGCTTCTTTACCTGTGTGCTCCCTGGACTACATGATACTGAAGCAATCATCTTGGTGTAAACTGCTACTGTCACTGTTAATGACTATGAAATGATATTTCCAACAGTTAAATCCAACAGTTTTAGCATGTAAAATGTTTTGGTCTAAAATTTTTTTCCAAGTGAAAATCAAAGACATTTCTGAGTATTTTTCCTTGGGATTTATATGCTGAGGCTCAAACTAATACCTTGTTTTGTTTGGATTTTTTTTTTGTACTAAGAAACCTAACTTCAACACCAATTTTTTGCAAAATTAAAAAATATTTTTATGATTGATGTCTCATTTTTATGTAATTTGCTATACAGTTATTGTGGGAACTGGTCATCATCTTATAGTAACCTACTAGCCCCTTAAAACTATCAACAGAAGGTAGTTTAATCAAAAGCCAAAAATATTTAAAGTAGATTGCTTAGATAGACTTAAAATGCTATAGGGTGTTTTCTGAGATTACTATATGTAATGTGAAAAGTAAATTAATTTCTTTATTGGTGTGTTTAAGTAAGTGATTAATATGCTCATTTGACTTGACATATGCAAGAGTGAAATTTTGGTTCTTTTTGAAACAAAGAGAATTATGATTAATATCCACCTCAGACAGAAACTTTTAAGATGAAAAAATCTGTTTGCTTTACAGACAGAAAGCAGCAGACTAGTCACTATAAAAAAAAAAAAAAAAAAAGAAAAGAAAGCTTTTCTAATCTGGGAACCTGATCATGAGCTATTAGCTACACATATATACATAGGTGCATTTTTTTCCGGGGTAACTGAATGTTCTGCAAGCACCATTTTTGAAAACTCTCATTTACACTTGCAAGAAATACATTCCTTTTAGTCAAGATATGAGCACAGGTCTGCACAAAACAAGAGTGAATTCATTCAGAATTTCATCCGTGTGTTTTATAATCAATGTGCTTGCCAAGCACATTTCTGGAGGCTTATATGAGTTTAACAAACACCTTCATGAAAGTTGATACCTGAGTGTATAGAAATTTTTAGATTTTCCACCACATATACAAAATTATTCTTAAAGCCTTATAGGTTTTGATAGATAATCAAACTTATTGATGGTAACATTAACCAAATACCTAATCTTTAGAATTTGTTATAAATCTCCTTTTCCTTCTAATTAGTACTCTGTAGATCCATTCTTTGAAGAAATGCAAATGTGGGAAAAAACAATCTCATTTTGGCTTCTTGGTCCTAATAGCTGTCACCTTTGTCATACCTTGAATTTTTTAGATCAATGTATAGTAATCAGGCACCCAGTTTTACACACCAGCAGATTGACACATTCTCTCTTTCTCTCATTTTCTTGCTTCTTTGATGTCTTTCTATTTCTTTTTCCAATGGATTCAAGGAAGATCTTGGCATAAAAATCTTCTTAGGTTATATCATCAACTCTGCAACTATGCTGATTTTATGACTCTTTTTATTTCCCACCACTCGGTGGCATTATTAACCTCATTTGTTTTTGACTTGAGCTAAGTTTTGAGATAAATTTTATTTGTAGGTTCAAAACAAAGAATACAATTGAGGAGCAGAAATCTTGGAAATTTAAAAATATGTTTGTTTTTTCTAGGAGCATTATGCTCCACAGAGAATAAGAGATCAGTACTAAAAAAAAACCAGAACACAAACCAAGATTTTTTCCCACAGCAAAACTGGCACTTTGTCTAGTAATACAATTACATGGCCTTCATGAAGAAGTGGGTGTTTTTTTATGTAGTTATTTAACATTGATGCAAAGCTTTCTGTTCTTTGACATTCACTGTTTTTCTTCCATCTATTAGATAGATCCTCTTAGAAGACAGAAAAAGAACCTTTGAGCTGTTTTGTACACATACACATACACATAAATGGAAGCATCTGCCCTGTACTCCAGATGCTCTCGGACATGTTATACAAGCAGAGTCATAGAGACTCCCATAATTATCTCTAGTGGATGTGACGTCTTTCCAAAAACATAAGAGGCTGAAATCTGTTTTTACAAACCTGAGATTTGTAAAACATGTACAACCTGAAACACGGGGGTGAGCCTTTGTCCACGCATGCTTTTGCCTGTCATGTTACCCTCTTCCCCACAACCCACAGAGTGGTAAGAAGGTATAAAGGGTACCAGCAATAGCAGTCACAGAGAACTGACTGAAATTCATTCTAACATATGATTGATCTTCACCTTTGGAGATTTGTCTTACCAGTTAGTCTAAACTGCAGCAATGAGTGCTATGAATGCCCTAAAAGAAAACTCTTACACTGAAAAGTTGTATTTTATCATATTCTATATTTTAGACTTTTCTGAATGATTCAAACATAAAATCTTGCAGTAGTTTCTTTTTCTGACTGAAATAGGCTTATTCAGAAGCATATAAAAAGGGGCCATTCTCCATTTAAAAAAAGGCAACTTCTATAGATCCTCACAAAAAAGTCCTACAAGACTTCTTGCTTTTAAATTATCAGCCTATCTGATATCATAACACATTTTAATACTGAAGTTCATCAGAGAGAGAGTAAGCTTTTAAATACTGAAGTTCCCATTAGAATCAGATATCTCTGTAGGCAATGTCCGTACTACAACACTATTATGCCATCTAAGGAAGTGGATGAAGTTCAGAGGGAAAACGCATCAAAATGCAGTTGATTCTTCAGGTTAAAATCTTGAGCAGGTTTTGAGGAGGTTCAGCTCATACAGACAATATCATTAGATTACTTTCCTCAGTGTTTAGGCCACCTTTAATATTAAGGGTCATGGAGAAACATGAAGGTATCTCAGAACCTTAGGTGAAATTGTGTCAGCCCATTCAACAGATATCTCGGCAAACTTTTACATGCTTCCTACTGTGGTGATGGTTTCAAATACCACAGTAGCAACATTAACCATGATATATGATGACTCATCATTTCCTTGCCTTTATTTTTTGTTTTCTTCTTTTTATTGGCAGCATTATCTGTTTTCATAATTGTACGTGTAAAACTATTTATAAATCTGTATGCTTTTTAAAGTGCAACTAAGAACTGGGAGCAGCAATAAAGTTTCGAAACTCTAACCCAGCTCCTCGGATATTTTTTTTTTTTTTCATTTTAGCATTGTAAGCACCCAAAAAGTGGAAAAGCTAGAACTTTGCTTTGAAACCCAGTTTGAATTATTTTGTTCCAAATGAATATAGACATGCAAAAAGGCTTATCTGCACAGGTGGTTCATGTACAGGAAGCAGAATTATACACAGTTTGACAAAAGGTCACAAAGGAATAAATGCAATTCTTTTTGAACTTGACAATAATTTATTAGAGCTTTGCTTATTTTAAGTAACAGAATGGCACACTAAAGCTTCAGAATTCTCTTTTGTATACATTCATTTCTCCATCTCAACTCAGTCTGAGAATAAACGGCCCATAGTGAAAAACAAGGAAGTCTGTGTTGAAAGACAGTGGGTTAACCCAAAGAAAGACAGTTAGTTAACCCTTTGGGGCAAAATTTTGCAGTGAATTTGCAAGATCTGACAAATTGTTGTATTCTGTTTTCCTTTCTTTCTTTCTATCTAAAATCCCAGTAAGAAAAGCCATGTGTTCAATGGGTGCTTAGTTCCAGCCTGAAAGTCCGGTACTTTTGTATGCCAGTGGCACATGAAGATAATCCAACGGGAAGAAATTAAAGTACTGCTTTTTAATTCACAGGCATTGTTTATAGCTGACTTGCAGAATGTTTTTTCATGCTAAACTCCCAGCTGATTCCAATAAGTAGTAGAGAGAAGAAACTGGACTGTATATTAGAGCAAATGTCAGAAATCTTAATTTGACTGTTTGTAATGGTTTCATGCCAGCCAACATTAACTACTTGCACAATTACTTCTGCTGGCTGATTTACTCACATGTGTACAGGTTGAAGAATTGAGCTCTATCACGTTTAAGTTTGGACACAGGACACAAAATATGCAACCAGTTTTTGAAGAACCTCCAATGTGTGTGAGGAACTATAAAGCTACAGTCACCTTTTCCTAGTCATGAAGACATTAGCTCTGTAGAAGTCAATTTTATCACACTGTGTACTGTAAGCTTTATAAACAAGCAAGACCTTTAGGATTTTGGCTTGGTATACATGGGCTGCTTCTATACCACCCTGTTAAGTTATCCAGTAATGGTGCCAGGCCAGCAGTACGCAGCCTCAGTCCAAATTTCATTAATCATGGCTAGCCATGGAAATTTCCTCAGAATATTGCAGAGGTGGAACCTTTGGGAACCCCAGCCATCCCAAAAGCTCCTGCTCCATTGTTTACTACATGGCCTGCATTCCACCTATCAGTTCAAGCGCAGCCTTCAGCCAGGGCAGACCTGCCATAGGGAACTTAGGACCATGCTGTTTTTCCATCAAGAGTGTGATGCAACAAGGTGGTAGCAATACATGAGAAGATGCTGAAGTCCATCCTGTGGGCTGTGATACCATTGCAGGAGCAATAGTGCACAGGCGAGGTGTGGTCACACGTTGGGTCACCACAAGGTGCCTGTGAACCTTGCAACTAAACTCAGGCTAATCTTGTTTTTTACATTGCTAGAAACCACTGTAGAGATCACTGGTTCCTGCACAGATTCAATTAATTGGATGGAAATTTCAAAGGTAACTTTTATTTGCCTGTGCCAGGAAGCTATGAACCAACCTATTTTGAAAAAAATAACTTACTAGTTCCAAGAGGAGAAGCCAATGGCACACCCCTCTACATGCTGGGCACAAAGCCCATGGCACATTGGTCCATGACATATCGGTTTGATACCTGTAAGTTTGTCATCGATGTGGCTTTAAGACAACTTCAGAACTGTGTACGTTTCCTGTACAGTTGTTATTATCATGCAGCACAGGTCATACCACAGGCACCCTACGGGTTTGTGCTGATAGCTTTGTCTTCTGACCAACTATTTCTGTTCTGTTTCCTGTCTTCCAGTTAACTCTTAATCTATATGAGCCCATGAGAATGTCATTCCTTTTAAGAGTTTTTGATAAGAAATTGTGTCAAAAACTGTTTGGATACTCAAAAGGAATTAATTTTCAGCTATGAAAATGGTCCACCTTCGTTTTACACCTGAATCATCTATTGGCCCTGCAGACTCTCTGGTAAACTTCCTACTTCTACATCATTAAAATTCCATGTTTAACTCATCAGAATTAATCCACCCCCTTTCTTGTTTTGACATAATTTCTGCTTTTTGAAGTTTTGTATATTTTTTATTTCTAAATACCTCCTTCACTCTGGTTTAAACACATCAGGGTTTTTTTAGTTCTTTTAAATGCTTTCTCGTGGATAATAGAACCTGTTTTGACAATTACTTTGTATTTAAATTTTTAAAAAAACGTGCAATCTGAAAACATTTTAGACCATTTGATAATTTTTTTTTTCCCATTTCTGTTGGGAAAATTTTCTAGTTGCTTATGTACGTGATGGAAATGAAGTGAAATATCTTCTTTCCTGAATTGCTTGGAATTCTGGGTAGTCTTCTACTATACTTCTTCTTGATACCTGGTGAGGGTATCATCCCCTGATGAGGACTTCTTGGGTCATTCCATGTTCAAGCCAGAGCTTTTTTTTTCCAGCCTTCCTTGAGAAGAAGTTCAGCTCCCTGACCTAACCAGCCATAACTTCATGATCTTTGTTGTGTGCTCTGACTGTGTATTGAAGGCAGACTGGCAGGAACCTCCCTGCACAGCTTCCACTTCCAGAACATGATGAAAACGTGATGCTGCCCTTTGGACATTTTGGGTTACTACCTACCTGCTGTAGACCATACAGGAGTGTCATTATTTATTATGAATGATAGCATTTACAACCTCTTTGTGCCACTGACAGAATCCATGTGTGTAAGAACACTGGTGTAGAGCAAACAGGAATGACAGCATGGGCCACAAGTAGTCTTGAGGAGTATATTGACTACAAGGATTATGAGGGCACCCTGGAAAGACACAGGACCCAGATAAGACCCTCTCCCTCTCTCTCACTCTCTAGGTCTCGGAGACACTGCAGGAGCTGAACAGCATAAAAATCCAGGAAATCAAAACCTGAGGACACCTTTGCAACAGTGTATACCCAAAAGACAAACAATGACATTTAAAAGCTGTTTTTCCAGAGCTCAGCATCCGCAATTTAAGATCATGTTAAAAACAAATAAACAAAAAAAATCCAATCTTATATCCCATTCATTGCAAAAATCATAACTTTCAAAAAGTCTCAACACAGGGGCCTGCCAGTAGTTCTCAAAATCTCTCCGGTTTCTGGATATTGAACGTCAAGAAAAAGCCTGCCTTGCTTTCAGGTGCAAGAGTCGTCTGGAAATATACTCCGAGCCAAAGGTTTTGAACCCTTGAATAGCTAGTACTTTCAGCATTTTTAAAATGCAGATTTAAAGAAGGAAATGTCGCCCCACACCGTACCCTTCAAAAACAACCCACATATTTTTTTTCCAAGTCACTGCAGAAATGTGGAAACCACCCCTAAATCCTTTCCGTGGATCAAGATCCCATTCATGACAGGTTAGCATCAGTATGAAGTTTGGTATGATTTCTCCTCAGCCAGTGGAAAAAAGAGCTCAGGTTTGCTTTTAGCAACAATCCTTTATATTTCACAGATGCACAAGGTATGACATGTCCAGCAGGTACGGATGGTCTCCTGATAGCAGAAATTATTCATCTGATAGAAGCAAGAAGTGAGTGGCTCCAACTTTATATGCAGCGTAGAGCTACAGAGCTGTGAAGCTCCTTTGAGCGAGTGTCCAAGAGGTAGGAAGCTTTCTCCAAAATTCACCACAGCAGTCACAGTTCACCTGCACTCTGCCACTGAAGCGCTAGCTTCCCTCTTTCCTAGGACCGTCCTTCCCCTTCTTTGTTCTCCTTTGTAACATCCTGATTTCTTTTGTTAATCTGGGCCCTCCTTTTTTGTGGTGGTTGAAACTGTGACAGAGCACATCTTTGATTCGTGCTTGCTCTCTGCTTTGCTCAGGCAGCTGTCACACCGAGTTGTGCTAATCACTGGGTTTCATGCTGTGTGTCTAAAAAACAGACTGAAACCAGTGACATATCCTTCACACTAGCAATATGTTTTGTTTAGGAATCTGCAAAAGGTTCATGGTTTGCTCTACATTTTAAAAAATTCAGTCATTTTAACAGTCTGTGTGGGTATGGGTAGAAAACAAACGTTGCTCTATCTTAAGTTTCTTTTGGTCCAACCAAGGAGTGGAGATTTGCCTGCAGATCTGCTGTTCTCCGCTACCTAATTCTCCAGCACCCTGGCAACTCCCAGGATGGCCCGTGGGTTGCTCATCATGTGGCCACGCAGCCATGGGGATGTCCAAGCAGCGCCAACAAAGACAACTATGCAGAATGACAACTTGCAGTTCAGGCACAGCATCTAGATGGTGATCGGTCTTTCCATAGAGTCTTCGTGGTGAAAAATCATCTTCCATGACAAAGACCAAATGTTATATTTCACATATGTTGCTTCAGGACTAACACAAAAACTCTTTGCTTCAGTGATATTGGAAAGCAGTCAGTGTCTTTCTCCGGATGGATGAACCACTGTCTCCTTTGATTTAAAATCATTGGTTGACTCATATTTGGGATGATTCACCCTGGATAACAGAGCTCTCTGGCTTCACAGAGTAAATAGACAAACAAACATGTCTTACATCAGAACAGGGAGTTTTCCAAACACCATGGAGTTATGTATCCCCGTTCTTTTTTAGGCCTCAGTTGTGAATCTCAGAAAACACAGAAATGACACTCATACTGGCTAGGCTTTGCATCGCACGTACATGAAAGGCTTAAAAAAAAAAATAGTGGCATTAGAAATATTCACCGAGGTGTTTTTTCTTCTGTGATTTGATCAAAGTTCCCAGAAGGTTCTTAATTTTGCTTTATCATTTAAAATGCTTGTATTCTGCAGGGGAAAAAAAACAACTGTCAAACCTTTATTCACGAGCGTTTTGTTGAAGTTTCTATGGTAAAAAATATAAGTGTAAGTAGTCTCCCCCATGTCCCTATCCTTCTTCACTCCTGCCCCAGGGCTGCGCCCCCAGCTTGTGCTGCTCACACAGCTGTGCCATGACCTGGACCACTTCCCTAAGCTGACAGCCACAGGGTTGGGTTTTAGCTAAATTATGTTTAACCTGGCTCAGCCCCAGTTCAGCTCACTGCTTTGGCTCATTACATGGAAATGAACATCCATGGATGAAGGGAACCATACTGCTCAAGCCCCTCTTTCCAACCAGAGAAATCATCATGAAACCACAACCTCAGCATCAGATTTAATTGTGTCAAAGTGAGTAATTTGGCCAGAAAACTGATGTACTAGACTGATAATCAAGTTAAAGAACAATCAAGTAATGCTGAGGAACCTACCTGAGTATAAAGTATTAGTAATAGGCATTTTCTGTGTATCACATTGAGTCTGTAAAGCAAAAAGACATACAAGTAAAATTATTTCCATCTCACGAAAGGAGAAACCTCACCAGTATTAAATCATAAGAGAGATGTTGCTCTTACAGACGATCAAAAGCAGTATACTAGAATGAAAATGAGCTGCAGATAACAAAAAGTGGTCTCTAATATTCAAATGAATTTTTTATTAATTAAATTTTGTATTTATTCATGCTAGAGAGTTAAAGCAAAATTACAATGTTTTAGCTACTTTAACAATTTGCTATCCAGAAATTCTTGGAATAAGCTACCTTAGAGAATTATTAAAATAGTTTAATTGAAAACATATAGTTCAATGAACAAGATTCAGCATAGCAATAAAATCCATTTTTCATATTCGGGTGTGGAAATGGTACTGGAGTACCAGTGTTTTGCTATGCTAGATATGTAGCTGTCTGTGCCTAGCATCAATGTGAACAGAAGGGGGTGGTGTTACCTCAGCTTGTGCAAAGATCCGCATTTCCTAAGAATGGAACAAAAAAATTACCCCTAACTTCATTAGCTCCACCGAAAGAAGAATAAAATACCTAGGAAAATAAATGGACTGACATTATTTACATTAAATGAGACTTCTAAAATATTTTATTCCCGTTTGATATGACCTTTTTTTTTCCCCTACTCAGCATTGTGGGATTAGCTGATTTACAAAGACACATGAAGTGCACAGAGATATTTAGAATACAGTTCTGTAGCATCACTACACAATGCCCCATTTTCTCATGCTATGTTACTCATAAAAATCCGTTCTATGCATTGCACAATAATGTAGCCACAAATGGCGCATAATTTGGGATTCGGAAGACCTTCTTTTTGTGCTCAGCTGGTTGGAGTCAGGTGGGAAGTGAGAGAAGATGAAACAATATCCCACAACCGTGTAAAAGTACTACAGGTAGGTACCCGGCAGAGACATCCATGATAATGTCAATTCACACCCCTACTCCAAGGAAAAACCCACTGGAGGAAGATTTTGATGAGCTAGTGGTAGCAAGGGGAGCCATACTGTGCCGCTGAGACCAGAAAGCATTCTGGGAGCTCCTGTAGAGGAGGCCCAAGCTAGAATGGTTTTTAGATTTTGGTTGCTTTTTTTGTGAGTGTGTGTAAAAGAGAGGAAAGCCTTCTGCTAATTCTTTGGCAAAGTAGCAGCTGGTCCTTGGGACTAGTTATTCAGTCAAAATGCCATACTGTAACTCATTAACACAATGGTGCTTACATATGCAAAACATCATGTAAATAAATATACTCACAGCTAGATTTGAAAAGAAGGGACAAAATTGTATGGGGTAAACACATTCTGCCACAAAAAAAGTTACTAAAATATTGTGTATCAGCTAAGGAGAATACATTTAAAAATGGTATGACAAAGAAAAAAGATCCACTGCTATTCTACTAGCTTTTTTGAGTCTAGCTAGAATAGTTAATCTAAAGAGTACTTTGGAAGCTGATTCAAAAAGTATGTTCCACACCCAAATATCCTGAAGTAGTGGAGAAATGGGCTCTCATCCAAAAAGTTCCTATGGTGAGGGAAAGCAACTTTCTACAGCCATCACTTCTCAGGAAGCTTAGCTTGTATTTTTCTGTCTCCTGCACTGTTGATAATTTTGATTCACAAGAATGTCAAGCTTTTAAAAGGTTGTATTCCTTTCCAAAGGTGAAGCTAAGTGTTCCTAACATCATGCAAAGTGGTCTGAGGAGAAAAGAGAGTTTTGAAAACATGCATTTATGGCTCTTTGAAACGGTGATAACCACTTGGAGACTTGGCAGTGTATCATCACTGACCTTTTCTTGTGAGCACTCATAATTGCAGAGAGATTAATTAATTAAGTTTTACTAAAATGTTTTGAAGATGTAAGATTCCAGATACTGTAAGTACGACAGAAAATCTTATAAACTGTCTAGTTATCTCCACGACAATCTGCTTCAGGGAATATGTATGCACAGCAAAATACTGCAAACTGCAGAAGTCGTAGTAGCAGCATAAGATCTTGGGGTAGAAAGAAAAAGATACAATTAGTAATATATTTATTCATAGATATCTTCTTCTATTCAAACATGGCATTCAGAGACACCCTCAAAATATGTACATTGAATTTGTTTCCACTGGTGTCCAAGGGTTGTCAAGCGTTGGAACAGGCTGCCCAGGGAAATGGTTGAATCACCTTCCCTGGAGGTATTTAAAAGATGGGTAGACGTGGTGTTTAGGGAAATGGTTTAGTTTTGATGTTGGCAGTGTTAGGTTGATGGTTGGACTAGATGATCTTAAAGGTCCGTCCCAACCTAGATGATTCTATGATTCTAAGAAGTGCTACACGTTGCCTGGAGGAAAGGCCAGAGTCACTACTCGGGAAAAAGTAATCTTAAAGTACTTGGTTTGCAAGCCCACCTGGTCTCATTTTGCTCATCGTAAAAACCGTAGGTTTGCTTGATGTTGCAAGTTAAGATGGCAAAATGTTACTGAATTAGCCAAATCACAGTTTTGGATGAGGAATCCACTTCAATTTCTTTTATTCCCAATTTAGCAGTGAAATTAAGCATGTGCTTAATTTTAAGCACATGTGTAAATCCTATTGAAATCGGTAGGATTTATGCACATATTTAAGTGCTTTGCTGAACTGGGGCCAGTAAAGAAATATGACTAATCTCATTAATAAAGGAAATCGGAGTTCATCCAAGTTACTTAATCACAAACAGTCTGTTTATGCGGAAAGAACTGTGTTTTTTACATCTTCACTGTCTTACACTTTAAAATACAAATACAAGCCAGAAAGGAAAACTCAACTTTCTATAGCACGATGATACTATAATTTGTGCAGTAACACCTTCGTGATTGTTCTTTTGCTTGTTTGAGCTACTGACATTTCCCACCCCCCAGTAAATCTGTGCTCAGCTTGACAATCCCTTTTAACTGTGTTCTGTTTCTGCTTTCTCCTTCCTCTTCCCCCTCCCCCCTCCACCCCCCCCCCCAATCTGTTCTATTTTAAGTTTGGCAAAATTATACAGATTAGTGCTGAATAACCGATACAAAAGAAAATTGTAATTTGAGAGATTTAGGGCCAAGTTTACTGATGTAAACCCTCACAGCTCCACAGCAGTGAATGAAGCAACATGAGTTGAATGCTGGCTGAGGTTTTAGACCTCAGGGTTGGGGTTTTTTTTTTCCTCCTTGCAGAACGTCTAGAGAAGAATTAAAGCAATTTTCTTAGATTTGCTATTAAAAACTGTTCAGCTACTCAGTTTGTGTTTTTTTTCCTGTGGATTGCAAAAAGCATACATAATCTTGATACATCCTACCTAATCTGCAGGTGAGTAGTTATGATTTGGCCTTATAAATCAGGTAATACATTTTTTGATGAGTGTGGGTGAACTTCTTGAAAACTGATTATTACATAGAAACTCATAAAAATTATTTCCTCATACTCTGATTCAGAAGTTCCATTCTGTGGAGATTTTCATCTATTAATGTTAAAAGACTGCAGAAAGCAAACACAGAAGAAATAATGTCAATTAACATATAGAGCTTTTTTTGAGGGGGGGGAACCTATTCTATATGTAATAAAAAACTGGAAGTTCAAATCACAGAGTTCACATTGTGTAACTCATTACACAGAAAAAAGACAATTATTAGATTCCTGTTTTGTGTGCAAAATTCCCCCCAAATCCAACAAGATAAGGAAGAGGGAGAAAATATAGAAAAGAAAGGACATTAAGAAGTAATACAAAACAAAGACAACAGAAAGAAAACCTCAGCTAGAAGAAAACAATAATTTTAATGGAAAGACAATATGTACAACAGATACAAAACCAAAATTTCTCTTAATCTCTCTACTTGGTCTAGTCTATAAATTTTGTGCGTCCTAAAGTTTATCAAAGAGGTTTACAGGAGTTGAAACTCAAAGCTGCCTATTTTCACTTTCAGAACGGGTTGCTTTCCTAAGATGTGAAAAAGGCAAAATTTAATCCTATACTACTTTCCAAATGGTGTTCCCTTGCTTTTACATTGCAAGCCTAGTTAAGAACAGAAGACTGTGTTTGACTACTGCTTTTTAGCATGACCCTTCATGGTTCTTTACATCCTGTAGTTAAAAGTAAAAGGGAGAAAATGAATACAATAAACTACCACAACGATAATTTTTTCCATCTATGGAGTTGAATAAAAATCTAATTTATATTGGGAAGCTAGCTGCCCATTTTATTTTTCACTCTGCCTGGGGTTGCTGTTGTACAGTGGGATGGTAGGAATGTAATTGGACATACTTTCTGCAGCTTTTATGTTTACTAGCCCTTCTTAGAGGGGTCCCAGACAACGAAGCATGAGGTTATTAAGCAGGACCAACACACCGAGTCTTTAGTAAACACCTGTTTCTCTGGTGTTGTTTACATGTGTGAATTTGCCTGAATTAATTGTAGTGCTGCTCACGGCACAAAAATTAACCGGCTGCTAGCATTTATGTTGCAAGCATCCAGTTTCAGAAATCTATAAATTAGGTGTAAAATTTTCTCTGAACTGAAATGCTCAGAATTAGTTATTCAAAACATTGCCCTAAAAAAGAAATGGTCTTAAGCTGTGAGTTCTACCTGATATTCAAGTTATAACTGTTTGATGTGCATTCAAATTGAGGGATGATTTAGACTTTTTGTGCACCTTATTTATCTTTCCACAGCTCTCCATAAAGGTAAGTGAAGACAAGACAATCTGCAAATCCTTGCACAGGAATTAAATATGTGAAGAGTACCAGAAGAATAACTTCTATTCTGGGCACGCAGCCTCCAATGACAGAAGCCTGTAACTGCTGATGAATAGTCTGAAGCAGTTTTAACATTTGGTCATTTCTCTGACCATCTTAAAATTTAGGACTGGGAGTATTCCCATTGGTGTAACTGTGCAGCAGAAGAGAGAGGAGTTCACAGGAAAGACTTCAAGAAATAACACTTGTCAATTCTTAGGCAGCTGCCTGTCTTGTGATACGCACTTTAGAGATGTGATGAAAAATAGATGAGATGAGCAGAATTTCTTATCTACAGGTATGACGACAATACATACAAGGATATGTATACATGTGTATAATTTCTCTGTGGGCAACTGTGTAGGGGCCATCTAGTCCTTGGTCTGGCAGAACAGAAAAGATTAGGAATATTGGTGTGGTAAGAGCATAAGCCCCAGCTCTATATAGTTTTGCAATGTAAATTACAAAGCCTGTGAAGTTTTTTTAAATAAAGTCTACTGCATTAAAAACTGCTCTAATTCCCCATTAGTCAGCTGGTTAGGTGTAAGAGCCACCCGACGAATATTTATTCTGAGTTACATATAGATTAAATGTTCATCTGGGAAACCTTTCATCCCCTTGTTTTTACTCATGTCCAGGTAGTAACCAAATAATAACTGTCAACAGAAAGTGAATTCATAACCTTCTACAGCAAGCACAAATGAAGGGGTTTGCGGTGGTCATTTGTATCATAAGCAAAACTACACCCTGAGTTTAGAAAACAAGGGCAGATTCATTCAGCACACTCCACCATAAACTCAGCTAATTGCCACCTAAAACCAGAAGCCCCAGAGGCATTGTGAGGGTCCACTTCACCAGGACAAGTGAATCACAGTATGATGTAATTTGGAAATTATGAGATTGATTTCTAAAGATAAGATGGAGGCAAGAGGGAAAAAAGTTTAAAATATGACTTTTCTGAAACTTCTGAACAATGAGTGTACAAATAGAAAGATTTAATTAGGTTTAAGCAACTTTATTCCAGTCTTAGTTTAAAGAAAGAGGGGCGAGAAAGAGAAGGGTTGCAGCCATTTTATAGAAGATATCAGGAAAGTCTGTAGTAGCTCGTATTAGGTGTTGAACTGACTCCTGAGATGTGGATTAGTTTAAATACTCCTACAGAAGTTCAGGAAGACAAGTTGCCACTTAAAACAATGTGCTGTATTCTCAGTTGGTGATACAGAAGCCTTTGATACTCACTTAGCCTTCCCTTTTCTCTTGGCATAAATGATTACAGAGATTAAATGGGAGCTCATGGCTTCTGTTTCCAAACTACTATTACATCTATGAGCGATTCTGTTTTTTGCAGCCTTTATAGCCCAGATTGATGGTACAATATGGTTGGGATTGGCCTTGATGAAAGCAATAAAATACTGTTTTTTTCAGCAAACCGTTAACACGGGCTCTGGTTTCCCCTCAGTCTTCCTAACTTGGCATGTGGGCCCCCCAGACCCAAAAGCAGTGGTGCTGTCATGCAGTCTGCAGAGCTGAAAACTATGCTACTAGCTTAGGTTTGTTCCCTCTTTAAACAAATAACTTTGTGAACAGCTGAAAGTTTGGAAGGCCTGTTCCCCACGGCTCTCTCCCATGATTGATGGTCTGGTGTCTAATCTAAGTTTTGAACTCGAACTGCAGTCTTTTCCTCAGTGGGGACAAATTTGTGTTGGTTTTCTTTTTTTTCTAAGCAGCTACAGCTATCCATTTTTGTGAAAATGGTATTGCTGCCTGTATCATAAATGATTGAATTTGGCAAATATATTCCAATACACATGAATTTACATAAACAGTTTTATTGGACTCATTTGCTACAACTGTAATTTTTAAATGCAATGATTCTGGCAAATAAATAGCTCTGTTCCACACCTCCTAAAGACAAGACATGAATTTAAGTCGCGAATGATGGGAAAGAAAGGAGATTGGTGTAATAAGATCTAAAAAGAGAAGCAGGAGCAGATTAATGCCTCCTGTTTCTACTGTTATTTTTCTTCAATCTTTGAGCAAAGGAGGGAAATCGCAAAGAAGTATGCTATGGGATTTTGCGCGTAGTGATTGTGCTCCTCTGTCCACTAAAAAAAAATATGTATTTATCCTTTTCCCAGAGAGCAAAAATGAGAAAATTCCCAAATTCAGGTTGTTTCCTCACACGCTTCCCTGATGATTGTCTTCTGGAGGGACAGACTCTTCCAAAGGCACATCAGAGTCCTCTATCAACATGGGTAGATTAGATATTGAAAATATTTATTTTGCCAAGATTTTGACCAGATTTTGGTTATATTCTTATCCTCTGGAAATTCTTACAGCCCGGGAGCTCAGCGCCCAGGCAGGCGAGCAGGCACTGGCTCATATTATTAGTTCATAAATTCCAAACATACCCTGCAGTATATTACACTGTTGTCTTTTCAGGGCATGCCTGTTTATTATAAGCCTGAAGGGGAATAATACACAATGCCATGTCACATTTCTTCCATCTAATCTAATCCAGAGCTGGAAATAGTCCTCCTGTTCCTCTCAGTGCAAGGGAAACATCCAGCTTCCTCACATTTACCACAAAAGAGGTGAATAGACCGTGCGGCATTTGTGCTTAGAGTTCCACCCAAAATGAACACGTCTAAAATCTTAAGCCGCAAAGGTAGCAGCCTTTTCCCTTCACACGGTAAGGGATTAAATGCTTCCACTCCCATGTGGTGGACACAGCATACGTCGAACTTGCAGAAATTCCAGGAAACCGGCATTTCTTTTAAGTTATCTGTTTTCATGCTCTGAAAAACCCTGAACAGCAATTTCACCTTTTAGCTGGCGTCAATTTGCCAAGACAAGATAGGTTTGTTTACTACATTTTCTTCTCTATTTAAAGAGTGAAGACACTATTTCTGATCTAAGAATGTGTTCTGAAATATATTCATTTTTCAAAGCAATTTACTGGTAAATTTTTCCTAACAGTTAAAGTTATTAATTTCAATAGTTATTTCTTAATGTCATAAGCATATGTATTTGAGATATCTCAGCCCTTTGCTTTAACCTTAGCTGGCAAAATATAAACTACATAATACATCACAGAACCTAGCGCTTCCAGACTGGCAGAACTACAGGAACCAAGTATTGCACATGGAATGAGTATGAAAAAAAGACAATAAATTTGGCATGACCTATACATGATCTTTCACAAGCTAAAAGTACTTGTAGACAACTATCAAGAAATGAATTTGAGTGACAGAGCTTGTCATTCGTTAGACAGTTGTAGAATATTCTGGTACAGTGTACACCAAATATCTTTAATTTCCTATTTTCTTAAGTAGAATGCAGAAGTTCTGTTGTTTTGTTGGAAAGATTATTCATCATTCTCTTTTACAGGACATTGATATAGTACCATGAAGTTAACTCTTGCATGTGAATAGCCTGGGAATGTAAATATTTGTCACTGTTGATGACCATCAGACCACAATACAAACTCTAACAATCAGTGGAAAATTATTCACTTAAGTGGTCCCACCAATTGCTTATAGATGGGAATACGTCACAAGTTGGCTTTCAGCTGGAATCTTTACTCAAAACTGGTCAAGTCCTCTTATGCCTTTATAAGATCAAATTCATATTACTGCAGAAACACCCAAAAGAAATGTGCATATGTAAGTTAACATGGCGCAAAATTGTCTATCTTGTCAAAAAAAACAACACTAAATCCGTTTCTGTGTGTTTACCCTTGCAGTAGGCTATCACTCAGTTGAACTCATTGTAACAATGCAGCACTGTGTAAGAACACACTTCTTTACCAGTCTGATAGCACTCTTTTGGTTGTTTTTTTTCAACAAGTTAATGAAGTACATGTTGTCTGAGTACTCACATACTCGTACGAATACTTTTTAACTTAACCTCCACAACAGCAAGAGGAAATATTATTGCTGAAGTTGTTTTTTCACAACCTTTTTTGAAAGCTCTTGGACTTGCTAGTGAGCAAGAGACTTGAGGCCTATTCTCCTTCCACCCCCAGTCTGACTGTTGAATATGACTGAGAATGTGGTAGAAGTCATTTTCCATCAATTTGCTACCTTGCCCAAATCTGTAAATGACACTGTAGGTGACGGTTGCGTTTTTCCTCTCTAACCTCAGACTGAGTTTCAGACTGAAGCTCAAGAAAATCAGAGCCGTGGAGTATTACAGCAGAGCTGTTACCTTCCATGGTGTGCAGGAGTTTTAGGGACATAATGGCCATATGGTTATTATTTGGCCAAACATTGTACAGCAATGGAAGTGAAGCAGTGTTTGTTCTGATCTGGGAAGTATCCATTGACAGACTGCAGACAGGACAGATAGTAAGTCAGAGACTATCAACACAAATGAAAGGAAATCATAGAAGGAGGAAGAAGTTAATATTTCATCTTCAAAAAGTGATAAACATTCCCACGTGAAAAAGACATTTATTCAGCTAATGAATAATTAGGATATTCAAAACAATGATGTTTTCTTAGGCAGTTAGGATCACCGGCAACAGTTGCATTAAGCTGCCTTCCCCTTTAAATCACAGTCGTAAGGAGAGGTCCAATAAATTATTTTCTGCCAACCCACATAACGCATCTGTTAGGAGTATGAGAGAAGACAAAACACATGATGGCAAGAGTATTGGCATTTTGAAGTCTTTTCTAACTTTTTTGAGCGATTGGAACTTATTTAATTAAAACACGTATTGAACATAAGAAATCACAGTGTGAGTAACACTGAGAGGGAGTGCAAGTTGACATACTCTGACCACTATTATTCCTTGATTCCAAAAGCATCTGACGCAGGCATCCATTTTAGACTGAATACCTACAATGCTTTGCTTCTCCCCAAGATAAAGACCTATTAGGCTTATATTTATATAGCATAAATATGTATATGTGTGTATATATATATTATGTTTTTATTTAGGCTAATAAAATGCCTGGATTTGGAAGAAGAATTCAAAACAGCATCATTGGACATAATTTTTGGTATAAAGAAAAACGATAGTTAAAATTGCAAATGTAACTATTCAGGGTGCTTAAATGCCCAGGGGTTGACTGGGCCATTTTAATATAACATCATACTCCAGTGAAGTCCAGTTACGTGTGGATCTGCTGGCTTGTCCCACTTCAACCACAAATCAGGAATGGAAAGACCACCTAGAAAGAGAGGTGTGTTCAACCATTTCCAAGAACCTCGTCCTTTTTTTCAGCTGGTTGTGGTGAGAATTGTGGGGAGTGAAGAGGTGAGGCAAAGGAGTTCTGCATCCGTGCTGGCACTTTAGAAAGCGAAGTGAATTGCAATGAGCATCAAGGAGGGCCAGAGGTAAGTGCAAAATACTTGCCTGAAGCCCTGGCATGTGGCCAAGCATCTGAGAGCAGCAATGGCGTCAAAGGCAGGGAGGCACGTGTTGAGTTATTTTACTGAACCAGGGAAGGAAAATTCTCTTTGCTGAGTAACACCTCAAAAATCTTTTTTTGTCTTTATTTTTTTTTCAACCAGAATACCTTATATTTGTCCTGGGCAGGGATTTCTTATGTCTAGAAAAAAAAAAACCCAAAACATGTTAACAAGTCTAGGTTATTCTTTCTTATCTCTACAGCCCTTCAGAGTAAGATTAACAGTTGTTTAAAGAAGAGGTTATTGTTTAGTTTTTTCACCATCTTTGGACTATTCTGAATGTGTCAGAAATACGAACCACCTTTTATTCCACTTTAATTGTTAATTTTGGTTACCATGATGTGCAGCGTAAAAAGGGATTATCCTTTTATTCAGAGAAGCCCAGCAGTTAAGAGGTTAATCTGTTAAATCTGCTAATACTCCCTATATACATAATCATTTGTGGAAATGAACAGTGTTGCAATTCCATTTTATGAAATCAAAATCACGACTAAGGTCACCTGAATAATCCTTGAGAATAACAGCTTTAAAGAGAGAGATGTGTTTGTAATAAAATGCCCATTATCTGCTTCCACCCATTGGGTAACCTGCTTTTACCCTCCGACCCACTGGTCTGCCATGCTGAAATGCCTGTGAGAGGTAGTGCTTCTGGAAATGACACATCAGAGCCAGTGAATCTGTGCGGCCAGTGCTGAAATGTCATTTCTGGATCCCTGCTCCTGAAGCAGCAGCTTTCCCAAGAGCAGCGATCCACAGGGCTGCAGCACAGCCCTGGTTCGGAGAAGCAGTTGATGGCAGGGAGGAGGGGAAGCTCCTACGCCTGTAGGTTAACAGATATACAGGAAAATTCCCAGGTGCCAAGTGATTTATATGTTTAAAAAGACAATTATTAGCCTCCTCCGTGACAAGATAATTGGGCACGTTGTAATATTGTGTCTGCCTAAAGCCTGTGCGTATTCCTTGAGCATGGCCTGTGCTGGAAGGATGATGTTCTTTCTTCTCAGGCATTTCTCTGGCACTTATTTCCTTCATATGTTTTCAGTCCGGTGTTTCATGTTTCCTGGACGTCCATGAACGGTTTCCATTGCTACCACTCTGTTCTGAACTTGAAGAAAGCAAAGCTTCTGTGATCATGCTCCGATCATACTTTCCTTCCTCATTTTTCAACCAAGAGCTACTTTGACAGTTGAATAAGAATTTTAAAAATAAAAAAAGTTCATGCAAGTTGCTGTATATAAGAGAGTAGGCAGAGAAGTAAAAGCATAAAATACCCAAACCATTGGAAAAGCCATCTTGCCAACTCCTGTTTATGGACATAAGAGAACTTACATGCAAGAGAGGCCTTGTGAATACCCTAATTAGGGGAAAAGCCTTAATCAGCGCATTCAATCACGCACAAGAGACAAATCTTGGAAAATGAGGCATCGTTAAGTCTGGTTTGTGGAACTCTTTGTTGGACATAGCTGAAGATGAGAAAACTCATTGCTTACACAGGGAAGGGCATAGATTTAGCCAAACTTGAGCTCTGCGGAAGGCTTCCTATTTTCCTCTGTGCCAGTATGGTAGGTTGTGCACATTCATGATTCACACAGATGAATGAAGCACATGATTCACCAAATTTAATTTACCACAATCTTTCAATCTCACAAAATACAAAGTTATTCAAACTCTTTAACACTGAGAAGCATCAGCTGCAATTTTGGATTTCAAGGAAATATTTGGGATTGTTTTAGAATGCACACTAAATTTTCCAGCATGAACTAAAATTTTGAAAGTGTAATTCAAGCTGATGGGTTAACTTCTGGTCCCTCTTACAGGTCTGTGGCTGACTCTATAGGGAACCTACCTCTGTGTGATACTTAAGAGCACTGCAACACAAACAGGAGCTTACTGGGGTTTTCAAAAAGGACAATGTGCGTGACTCTGTGAACGTGTTTTGAAGACAAAAATTGTAACAGGGTCTAAGAGATGTAAACAACCTTTAAAAGTAATTGTATTCTATCCCATGTCTTAAGAAAATCAACTACGATGTGGACTATAACAGTACTGTTACAATGTATTAGTAGAACAGAAAAATGGTAGTAAAATGCTAAGTATCTTCATCGATTATGAAAAGGTCTTTCCTAGAAACATGTTCGTTCTTCAGGGTGGTGTGAGTTCAAGGGAATAAATGCTGCCTCATAAAAATCAATGCATTAATGGGCAATTTAAAGTTCACCATTATTCTTCTTGCTCAAGTCACCTTTTCCTTCCTGTCACAGTTTTTGGTACAAAACTAGAGACAATGCATTCAACTATTTTTTGCTTTTTCAAACATTAGAAAGAAAAGTATGCTTGGGTCCAGTAAGTGCTTCCTGAATGAGGAAAGGAGGAAAAAATTACAGGAAACCACACCAAACACATAATAACATTTTGAAATACAATATGTGAATTTGGAAAGAAAAGCGCTTGGAAGAAAAAAATATTTTACCGAAAAGGGCACTTTAAATTATTAAGTAAAAGCAAAACTGGAATTAAATCAGGACATTACAAGCATACATTATGTTGCATATTTATAACTATATATGCATTTTGTACAATCTGTCTAAATACAAGCATATCTATAACCCACAAATGAGTTCTATTTCAACTCAGTCACTGACACACACAGATATCCAGTGTGTCTGTGTATGCTAGTGCTGCTATCTACAACTTTATGCCATTTGAAATAAATTGCACCTTAAATTTGAAGGCAATTTTAGGTAGTTTGGTGTGCAGTACAGATCCCATCTTTGATATTTAGCAAGCCTGAGATCTTTCTAACTTGTGAAGTCTGCATGTCTACAAACTAGTATGGATGTGTTTGTGTTTATTACCTTTTTCTATGCATGCCTTGAAATGACTAAATTACAGGTATTTTACATGTGTTTTGTGGTACAAGACAGATACCGTCCGCTAGTATAATTTATCTTGAAACACCCTGTTTTACAAAATTACAGAAAAGCACAGCAATTTGCTCTTTTTTTTTTTCTTATTTCTAAGACTATGGCAAAATCTTCAAAGCCCAGAAGGTGCCTTCTAGCTAAGAACTTAGCCATGTAATAAACACATTTCATCAAAGCACTAGGTTTGTGGAAATAGAGTACAATTGTGGATTTAAAATTTTGATAATGTTCCTTACTTATTAGCTATTTTGTCTTTTGTATTTTGACCTAATTCAGCCAGCAAAGGCATCAGCCCTTATGTAAGATTAGATACACATACATACACGTACAGCAGCCCAAATCAGATTAGCTGCAATCAAGGTAATTGTGTTGAACAAAATTGTTCATCTGTGCTTTGCAGCTGCCTTTTGGATCTAGTGTTTGATCCCAGGTGACTGAGTTATACATATATTCTTCCTTAATCCTAGATAATTTAGGTTTTATTTTAATACATAATCATCTCTTTAAAACTCAAGACTGAGACTACAGTGTATTTAGATTTGCCTATAAATTAATTCATATTTTCTTTTATTATTTTTCTTTGGTACAATCCAAAGTTCTGTAATGGAGACTACGTGGAACTAAGGTTCCCAAAATCTGAGGCAGTCATCTGGATGGCCAGCTTTCTGGCAACTCTGGCAGTTATCAAAAGCTAGTTCCTTGGTCAATCTTCATGTTCCTTCAACATTTAAAATTAGACTCTGACCATACTCAGAGGGCTCGATACCACACAGTGAGAAACCAGGTGCCTTTCCTGTTTATTCCTCCTATGCTCTTACAATCTAGGCATAGAAAGGCAGTATGGCTTCTCATAAGCTCCAGTGGTTGTTTTTAGAGAAAAACAAACAAACAAACAAACAAAAACAAACAAACAAACAAACAAACAAACAAACAAACAAACCAAACCAAAGCCCTCCAAAAAAGAACAGTAGCTGTGGAGAACTTTAGGATCACAGCCATTGGCAGAGCTGTCACCCAGTTTTGCAACTATCTGAAGAGTTTGGGCACTTTCCTGGAAACAGGGGCTGTGATCTGTCAGGTTTTCTCAGTCTGAAGGTGTTTGATTTCCATGCTGTAGAAAGTACCTGAACTTATGGTTCAGATAACTTATGGTTGTGATTATACCATAATTTATAACCATAACATGATTATGGTGACATCTGAGTTCTGACAGCTGCTACTCTTCATCATATTGAAACTAAAGTGCTATCAATCCAGGAGGGCAACAGTCTGGAGGACAAGGAAGATGAGCGTTATTTTTGCCTAGGATTTCAAGTCTTAACTGCTTCTTGGACAATTATTATTATCTGTTGAGCTTGACTTCACAAACCTTTACTTTTTCACATGCTATAACATAACTTTCCTATTTTTGTAAGACAAGAAGATGCATTTTTAGTGGACAAACAGAAGATTTTTCCAGTTATATTGAAAAGATACAGCCTTCTCTCCTTTTCCTTCAAAGAGAAAAGAAAAAAGTTAGTTTCAAAAAAAAAATGGCCTTGCAGTTGTGAGCAATTTGTCTTCCATGAAAAATAAAACAAAGGATGAGAATAAAAATAAGCATTTGGTACATAGAAGACATGTTGACACTGAGCTCAGATATCAAGTTTCTAGGCACAAGAGAGAAAACGGGATCAATAAATACATTTATTTCAAAACTTTTGAGGTTCATCAGTCTTTGTGCAGAGCCCAAAATGCTTTTATGTTGTTATTTATGGTAGTGATTAAGCAAGAAGAAAATATCACCTTCAAAGAAAGCTGAATTTGAACTCCAGATTCTACATAAGAAAGAACTCAACTTATCCAAATGTTACCTCTGTGAGCGTTGTAAAGATCTTTCCAAAAGGAAGAGGAACAAAAAGATTAGGACGTACTAAATGAGAAGCTCGTTGTTAAGCCTATTATCTACAAGCTTTTGTCCTTGTGTAAGTAAAGGGGCTGTAATATCTGGAACAATCTATAATAAGTACGAGGGGGATTTGCCTAATTCTCCTGTTCCTTTGTAAATACCAGTTTCTGCTTTTCCCTTGAGGAAATGAGCTATGAATAAATCCACAGAGCCATATGCTATAGTACAGAGTTTTCTCTTCTAGGTCTGCTTTATCAGAAAATACAACCATTCCTAGGAAATCTCCATCCCAGAATTCCTCTTCTGTTGCCCCAGGACTGGAATTCCTTGCTTATGACCCTCCCAAAAGCTATAGGTGTATATATTTATATACATATATACATGCATAGGTTTTTTATATGTGTACTTCTATATACATATAAGTAGCAACAGTTTTTACAGTTGAATTCTCAGTTACTAGCCAACTAACTCTTTCGTTAAAAGGGTTTGGTGTGGAAGGAAGGCTGGATTGCAGAGCTTTACACCATTAATCCATTCACAGTAGAGTTGTTTATACAAGATTTTCCTGTACTCGTGTTCTAACTTCTTGGTTTAAATGAATTAACTCAGAGTAGGCTGCACAACCTCTGTGTTTTTACTGTTTTCTTTGTGCTTTTTATTGGCTCGTTAGATTGTAAGCATTGATCTCATTAATGGAAGTGGTTTATTCTTGGTCTCCCTGTACGGATTGCTACTCACGTGTTGGAAATGCCACATTTTTACTGCCTTACTAGACTTACTCTCCTATGTGCTGGCAATTATGCCATGTTTGACGTGATCTTTCCCAAATCCATCTATTCTTGGGCTTGGATGCTAGCTAGTGCAGAGCTTGACGCAAACTCCTTGCTAAGGCTCTTGGGCAGGCTTTGGAGCAGATATTCAAGTAACATTATCTCTAGTCTCTCATTTAAGAGACCACAGGTTTCCCCACAATATACAGAATGACTGAGATCTGTTCTCAGATACCAATGATTCGTTACGCAACCTTGGATAAGTCCCATAATCTTTCCATCTGTTTTCCTGTCTGTCCTCTTTATATTATTACTAGAGCTAGCTAGGAAAGGGAACATATTTCCTAAGAAAAATGTGGATCATTTTAAAAGTTCCCAATTTTGGAGGAATAAATTAAGACCACAATTTATTTAATTATAATAAATTTCTGAAAAAAAAAAAAATCCTTCTGCTGTGGCTTTTATTACACAACACAGTAAAGAGAACCCTGCACAACCATTTCCTAGTAAGTGCGAATTTTCTATCAAGAAATACGTAAGTAGTGGTCATATAATCAAGGTGATATCTCAGGAATCTAAATACGTAGTTCAATAGTATGTGAAATTATAAACAGAATAAAGTATTTAAAGGTTTCAGCAGCTCTAGAAGCTGCTGGCTATCTAAACAGACAAAGGGTCTATATGATATTAAATGAAGGTTACAAAAGACTTAGAATTAAATAAGAATATTAAAAATAGTGTAAAGTTTTATGTTAATGAGGTTTCAGTAGAGGATAAACCAGCCTGGGTCTAAGCCCTCTTTCCCTCATCCCAGTGAATTAAGTATGTGGCAGCAGGAAATTTAAAACCTTTCTCATATGGGGAATGTTTAAAAAATAAATACAGAGAGTCATATCTGCAATTGCAAATTATATGCATTTTGCCAAGTTTCCTCCATGATTTGATAACTCTTACTGTAGCTGTCCCCGTAAATATGACAATAAATTTTTAAATCTCCAGAGAACTGGTAAATACAGGCAGATGCACTTAACTGCTGGTGAGCAACAAAAGTCAGTCTGCAGGAAACTGTGGCACTAATGTAGCTCTTGATTAATCTCTAATTACACTTTTGTCATCTTAGCAGGGAGACAAAACTATAGCAGTTCCTAAATAGGCAGGCAGCATTTTGGCACCTAGCAACCAGCAGTTCTTTCATATTAGCTGCAGTGGACTCTGTGCTGTTACATGGAAGGTGGTTATGGATCACTGCTCTATTATTTATAGAGCAGCATTTGCAGAGGCCTTCACAACAGTATATAAATTAGTAGCTTAATAGGCCATCGCTAACTAAAAACATAGCATGAGCTGAAGCATCAAGTATGAAATTAAAATGTGACTTGGAGATAATAATGTTTGTAACACACGCAGAAAGGAATGTCGATTTATTTCCCTGTTAACCATTTCACAGGCAGATTACAGTATGGTCTTTAAGCATTTTCATATGGATGTGTGTGTGCTTATCTCTCTCATTTCTCATAATGTGTATGTGTGTGAATATATAGACAGACATATTTATACATAATAAACCTTTTATTATATTTTCTTATATAGGATTTTTAAAGATTAGTGTAAAATCTTGTCTGTGTGGTGTTTTTTTTTTTGCAGTAGGATAACTTAGCACAGAGGCGGATGAGCTAGGAGAGCGGTGCTAAAAGGGATCTGCTAATTGGACGGCAGGCTGCAACAACACTCCAAGTGTCTTCATGAAAGGGCCTTATTAGCTATCAATCAGACAAATAACACCAACTTTCTTCTGCCTCCTGTTCTTTGGTAACTTGTCAGTGAGAAGACCCACTCCAAAGAAAGACCTCACACCTTTATTTGGTGTCATTCAGAATGAATAAGATTCAAAAGTCATTAAATACAGTAAATGACTCCTGGCAAGCTGCAGTTAAATCCTTATTCAATCAACTAAAGAAAGACATAAATTAATGCTTAAATATTAGGAATTCTAGGATAAGAGAATAGGATTAATAATAGTGGGAAAACATAAGCAGAGGAACTGCAAAAACATAAAGCTTTAATTTGCAACGCTTCCTTAATTAAACCACTGCTTGACAATGAAAGATCTGACCTATACCACGGTGGCTCCTGAAGCTGCTTTTGGACTAGGTCCCATTTTGCTTTCCCTGTCTCAAAGGTATCGTCAAAGAAAGTCCCTGTACAGTAGGAGAGCGCTTACAGCCTGGGCAGACATCGCAGATGATGCAGAGGAAGGAACTCCGCCGCGTTCACTCCCCGTGTTCATGCAGCTGGCTGGGGACGGAGTCAGACAAGGGAGGCTGCATCGGGCACTTCCATCCACTGAAATCAATAACAAGATTGGTGTTATCTTCAGTGGAAGAGGAAATAGTCTTCAGTTTTGCATCAAGGAACTCACTGAGAGATGTGCTTTAATAAGCCACATTTTTTGACCCTGGTTTTGGTTATTGGATATTTCTAGAGATTTTTTTAAAAGACTTAGACGTTATATGTGTATATCTCCCTTTATGTATGTAAGGGCGTTTTATTTTATGTTTCTAGCTTAGAAAGTCATTCCCCCCTCAAGGTTATCCTATAGATGATACAATCTTTGCATGCAGAGATTATCCAGCAATGTTTTGGGGTTTTTTTATTATAAACTGTAGGTCCAGTGAAGGGTCACACCATATACTCATGGCGTAAATAAAATTAATTATTGAAAATTGGAGGTCAAAAATTTTTAGCGTGTCCCAAATTAATGTGCCGTGAAGTTTCCCCAGATGGCCGGGCTGCCCGTTTCTACAGTGCTGTGCAGAGACAGCTTTATGCAGTGATGAGCACAGAACCGAAACCCAGGGGCTTAGTCCAAGCAGGTAACTCCACGCCTCTAAAATAATGTTTTCTGTAGTGGTCTGTGTCCTGTTTTAAGAATAACAAAAAAAAAATAGCCAAAAGGCAAGTAGATAATCTACCCTCTCATTCACTGCGGTTTGCTTCCTCCTGAGCAACTTTGTGAGGGATACTGCTAACGCTGGTTCCTCCTAATGCTGTCCGCCTGGGGACATCCAAACCTGTAGCTGTGTCCCCTGCAACCATTACTGTGCAGTGAAAGGGCCTTTTGTGGGACTCAACACAGAATATAAGTCACAGTGTTTATATAATAGGTATTTGGGCTACGTAATAGCAGAATAAGAAGCCAGATACCTGAGCAGATGACTTAGAAGAGATATTTTCCTTGCTTTTTCCCAGATTTTCGTGGGTGAAACTGCACGAGTAGGTTTTGTGGTTACAAAATCTCCTATCTATACTAAGGAAAGAGCAGTAATCATCAAACTGTTTTCATCATAATGCCACAAGATGACTTAATTAGCTAGTTGATTCCCATGATACTGCTCAAAGAGATGCTGATCTGAGATGTTCTTGAGGCAGGAATTACGAGTTGGTATGTGACTGAGAGGCTGGTAAATCGTCCTCACTGGCTAGTGTGGTGGCTACAGATGTTTCAACAGGAAAAGCAAACCTATCTGAAAAGTGTGGATCCTGCAGCTGGATCTGTGCGGGATCACGTTTGCAAGTAAGCCAAGCCCCATGGTAGAGAGCTCTGCTTGGATGCAGATTTCCCCCAGTTTTGATCTGACCGTGGGGCTGTATCTCAGTATGTTTTATTTTTTAGACTACTATTGTTACCCAGACTGATCTATGATTTCACATGCTCGTTTGGGGAAAACAAACAAACAAACAAACAAACAGCCTGAAAGAATTATTTCAGCTTAAATCCATACATATCTCTAACACTTCTTCAATCTTATCTCCATGTTAAATTAGCTGTAAATCCAATAAACATGTTATTTTCAATTTATTTTATTTTGTTGGATTGTAAAACATATTCAGTGGTTCTTGTAGCAAAAGGGAGCTGCATTTATTACACTCGGCACAGAAGAAATTAGAAAATATTTTTAGTTAAAAAATTACCTCAAAAGAAGGACAGTAAAGAGATCACAAATGAAATCAAAAAGATATATTGTCAATTACCTCTGATGATACAATTTCCAGCAATTTGTTTAAAGATGACACCTTGGTTTTAATGAATCACTTTGGAGGAGTATTTTTCAATGAAATGTCTCTCTCTGGTGAGTAATTTAGAATAAATAAATCCATACTTGTATCAATACAAAAATAAAGTCCTTTTATTAGCCTTCTGGATTTATTAGACATGGATATTTAAGGATTAGAAAGAACTTCTGACACTAAGGTTTAGGGTCATTAAACCGGTCACCGGAGCTTTGAACAGTAAATCTGTGCGAGACACCTTCAGCTGATGACTTCAGTCAGGCAATTTGTTTACTAATCATTATAAATTTCATTTCATAAAATATACAAACTCAAAGAACATACAGTTTGGAATATATAAATTATATTTATTATGAAAAAGAATATATTTCCTACTTATGACAAGCAGGAAAATATCAGTCTTCCATTTTTTTCAAAATCCTGTTTTGTAATTATTAGGTGGTTCTAAGGTTTGTTATGTCCTTTTACTGCGTGCATAAAACTTCTCAAGTAACTGATTCATCCTGAATCATCTCAACTTTTCAAATAAGGAAAATAATATACTGGGCTTCAGATATCATACTCTAAAATTACAGGTAATTAAATGTGTGAGTATGCGTGTGTGTATGCATTTGCTTAAAGCAGTTTCCTCTTTCTGTATGAATCCCTTTGAAAAGTTATATTTTTTATTCGTACTGCATTTATAACAGAAAATTCTCTACAGGCAAGCTTTCAACATAAATAAAATGCTTTGTTATACCATTTTTTTTATTTCTGTGTGTGTGAGTACATATATATGAATTTTGCACAAAATTAAAAATGCATTCCTCCTGTGTTTCATATAATTGAAACAATTAGTTCTAGTTTCAGTTTCCCATTTTAAAAAAGGAAAAGATTCCCTCCAAAAGTGAGATAACAAAAATTGGAAGAGCTTTGACATTTAATTTTAAAAATTTCATGTTATTTATGCTATTTTAGAGCTCTATAGAAAGGATTTTACATGGAAAATATGGAATTCTGTTACAGAAATAAGCTGTTGATGTCTTTATTCAGCAAAACAACAAAAGTATGGACTTAAAATCATGGTATTTGCAAGCACATGTGGAAAGTTAAGCACATGGTGGAAAGTTTTCACTAATGATGGACTTGGTTCACTTTTAAGTCAGTTTTCCTGCATGTTTTCATGTATATGTATCCACATTAACCCCTAAATTAAAAAAAAAAAAAAAAGTTTAAAATATGTTGTCATCTTGTGTATATTTAGAATAAGAGTGCTTAAGGCCCTAAAGTTCACAATAATATCTGAACAAATTGCTAGCAAATAAACAGAAGGCATAAATCAGAAAACCAGACGGTTAAAGTTTTTGTCATAGTGCACAAAAGGATTTGTGCTACACTAGAAGGTGAACACATAAAGTAAAACAAAAGGTTACTGAAGGCTCATGACTGTCAGTGGGAGCAGTTTTTGTTTGTGTTTTGCTTTTGGTAACATAAGTAAATCGAAAAGTGTTCCACTAAATTTGCAGTTGTTTACAGAGCAAAACAGAAATTTGGCTTTCCATTGATAGACATAGAGCACCTACTATTTCCTGTGCTGCTTAATTTTCTCTGTTAAAATTAAATTTAGACCCACTTGCACACATTAATATTTAAAAGGTACAAAAACTAAACAATACACAATGACAGGGGAAATACGAGCATGCTTTAAAAGAAGTGTAAAATACTTCGTACAAAGGAGAATTTCTATATCTGCTGTTACCTATACACAACATACTCTAGTTCACTATAGGTTTTAAGAAGGTGGAGATGTCTCAAAGGCACAAAGTGTAACTGAGATACTACATGTGTTGAAAGCAAAAGGAAGCCTGCCCATGCTTTTAGGATTGTCTCTGGTTAGCTCTAGCTTTTGAATGCACTGGAAATGGCAATTAGTAGAGAATTGTCAAGTTTTCCTCTGTACAGTGTGGTGGCATTATGATAAAAAGAGGCTTTAATATTGTAATAAAAATGCTGTGTTCTTTGCTTACGTGACACTGAGAGTTTCAGATCTGGACCCCAACTCCAACATGCTCTTCCACAAATGTGGAGATTTAAAAACCTGCTTGGAAGAAAAGTAGGCAAAAATAATTTCTGTTGCTGAAACTTTTCATAGTGAAAGGTGGCTTTAGGCGTACCATTTCTGTGAATACATGTTCATGCTGTAGATCAGTTATAAATAAGAAAAGTTTTAAAAAAATAAAAAAGGTTATATTTTAAAATGTCAAAATTTATTTTCTACTCAAATGTTCACTTCAAAGTTTCTTTCAATTTTTTCTATTAAAAAAGTCTAAAAATACTTGAGTGACAATGGAATATTTGTTTCCAGTCAAAAGGGACCGACGTTTCTGGCAAAAACTTAGAGGAAGCCAGTTTTATACATGATTAGCTCCTCTGACTTTAGTGGACCTACACACCCAAGTGTATGGCTGAGTTTTTGTCTACGCACAGCCTAATTGTTAACGTGTAGAAGGGCAATGGATGGACTCGCCCTCTGTGCTTAATTTGTGTAGACTTGGTTTCTCATTTCTTCTTTTCACATGCATTAAATGTCTTCCAAAGGATTTATTTTACGTCTGCCACTCTGTTAGCCCGCAGTCAGTGGTTTTTCTCCTACTGCGGATGAAACCTCAGAAGAGCAGCTCTGAAAGGGAGTGCTGTTTTTGCAGAGAAAAAAGAAACAGATGACAAAAAAACTATCACACACAAAAATGTCTCTCCTTTATCATTCTAATCAAACCCCATTTTCATTTTTGAAAGTGTAACACTAACACTCCACCTGGGAATACCTGGTCATCAAAGCTGAACCTGGCCCGGCAGCATGTACAGTAGCCTTGTCTGAACTCCACAGGACAGATCTTTGGCTGGCATAAATAAGGATTGTTGCATCTGAATGCAGTGGAGCTACGCTGATTTACACCAGCTCAGGGACTAGTTCCGTGCATTGATTTACTGCAACCAATTTGAACCCATTAGACTTACGCCAGCATAAACCTGAAGAAACCCAGTGGTGAATCAAACCCAAAAAGAAAGAAATCTTTAGATAACTACTTAACGACTGTGGAAATATTGGCTGGCTCTCGCAGGACTTCATTACCACATCTGATGAGAATGCTGATTTATGGAGATCGGTAAACAAATCTCAGCAGAAAGGGTGTCACAGAAAAAACAGAGAAACGTATCCAGTATATGAACAGACCATCTTAAGGTCTGTATTTGCTTGCACTGTCTGAGCCAGGCTAAGATTTAATGGAAGACGTTTCTAACACACACTTTGGATTTAAAGGCAGCTGAAAGGAGCAACACAAAGCCCCTGTGGCCTGTTGATATAAAGGGCTAGGGGCAAGGAGGATCCTAGTGCTCTTGGTTCATTGAATGACTCATCATGCAACACTGGGCTCGTCATTTGACCCTTTCTTGCCTCAGTGAACTCAACTGGAGATTAGGGTGAAAAATGCAGGTTCCTATTGGAAAACAGATGATTTATAACAGAGCTTCCTTGAGTAAATACATTACAAAGAAGTAGTAAATCCATAAATTTTACATGCACAATCATAAACAATGGAGTTGATGTCTGTAACAACCCCAACTTCTCCTTCCTCCTTCAGGTTGCTTTCTTGTCTTACTGCATTATTCTCACCATAAAACCATGCACATTCATAACAGATCAGTAAATGAGGGTAACTTTATTACTTTCTGAATTTGTGGTCTGGTAAGAGATGCAAGAGTAAAAACAGATTCCCACTCCTCCCATAAATCAGTGAAGACAAAGACGCCAGTTATATCTACTCTGGTATCAAAAGTAAGTTTTAAAAAAATTGTTTTGGACAGCTGACTGGACCAAGCAATTGCAATTGCTGGTGGTGTATACACATGTGTGTGCTGGAGAGGTAGAGAAAAACCTGTTCACAATCTCTTTTGCAAGCAATAATACAGTGTGTATTTTCCTAAGTAAGCATGTGGCCCACAAACTCTCTTGCACTGAAGGTCATTTTATTCAGTAATGAATTGTACGCTCCTCATCTTGAATTGCTTTCAAGGTTAAAAAAAAAAAAAAGGTTTCATTTTATAATCAAATCTCTATGAAGATCAAAATCAAACATTAGAAAAAGAAATGGATTAAAATTCTGAACGGCCTTTGCTGTCTTAATTTTACATTTTAATGGCTTGGACAGCTCTTCTCACTACTGTTTTTCTCATCAAAATGTTCACAAGAACTTTGACTATGAACAACAAAAATATACAAGTGTTCTGGTGTATCGGATAAAAGATCTATAGATTACTTTGGCAGACTGGCGGCACACGGGGCTAATGGTATAAGAAATGTGAAATGATGGAAGGGTTATGAAATACAGTAAAAAACCTCACATCCCATAAGAATTCGGATTCTTTCAAAGTTCAGATGTCAGCCAATTAAACCCACTGTTTAAATGCTGAGACAAAAAGCCACAAAGATCCCAATGCTATCTCATCAGAAGAAGGTTTTTTTTTCTCCCCTGCTGGCAGCTTGTAGATGCAAAAGGTCTTGATATAGAGAAGGGTGCAAGTATAGCAGCAGCTAAGGAGTCTCAATCAGATAAACTGACATCTGTGACAGATAGCTCTCTCACACAGGAGTCACTAAGCCTTGCTTGCCTTTCTCACGGGAATGATCCACCACTATTACAGTATCTCTAATGCGGCTACTAACATGCAGTTTTAGACTCATTCACAGTTTGAAACAAGATCACATTTACAGTGAAAAGCCGAAGTCTTAAGTAGCACGGAAACTCAGTTCAGTTTTCCTTATCACTCCTCTTCTATAGCTTTAATCAGGTGTTTTATTTATCAGGGATTCAAAAATAGTCTCTATGAATGGCCATTCTTTTCTCCTGTCCCCATCCATTTTCCTACTTTTTATGCTACGTAAACGTGTCTGCAGCATGTCATCAAACAGGAGTTTAAAATGTTTTTTTTTTAAGTTAAAATAAATTGTTTTTCAGTGTTATAAATGACATTGCTTGCACAAATATTTAAAGGGAAAGAACTTAAAATTGAGCTCTGCATGCATTAAAATATGTTTATACTACAATAAGGATCAAATATGATTTCCTAACATGTTTTCCATAGAAAATCAGATCACTAGATATGCCTCTCAGTTCTGAATAGAAAAAAAAAAAAAAAGAAAGAAAGAAAGAAAAAAGATAAAGTTATAAAGTTATTTCAGAAAAATTTCACTCTATTTCAGGCCATTTAGAGAATGTAATAAAGACACCTGGAAAATTCTTGGAAAGTTATAGAAGAGGAAGCATTTTGTAGCAAGGATTCAGGGATTTTTGCATGAAATAAGCAAACTTCAGGAAAAGAAAGAAAAAAAATTGCATACTGGACCAAGGAATGGGATGCACTAATAATAGGAGACAAATAAGCAGCCTACAGTGTCACAGTAAAAGAATGTCATTATTTCTTTCTGGAAAATCACTCCAAGCAGAAAGCAATACAAAAGTGTAAAAAGCATCCAGGAAAGGATTATTTCACCAAATGAATATTAAAGTGAAATTTAAATCAGGTTCCTGAAAGAAAATATCTGATCTCACACTACAAATATGAATAAATACAGAGGAGGAAGAGATACTGATTGTGAACACAAGTTTCCTCGTGACTCCATTTTAAATAATCCGTGCTTGGATTTTGATTCTCTTTGTCTTTAGATAATTTAAAAAGATATATTAATATTTTTTTTCTATTTAAAACAACTTTATTTCAGAACTGAAACAAATGAGCTGTACCTACTCTTAATGTGGCCACTTATGTCTCAAAATATGTGATATACCTCTCACACATTATACATGTACTTGTGTTCTTATCAGTGTTAATTTCTGTGAATTTTGAGTATTAGTGAAGCAAAAATTTTGGTGCCTTTTAATTTAAAGTTGCCATTTACCTGTAAAAAGCCTGGAAAAGCAAATAATGGGATATAACCAAGTATCACTGAAAGCACCAATAGCAGTACAGATTATGAACATTATTGAATATTATTTACACTTTTCTGAAATAAGAATAGCACTAAATACTAGTAGTAAGGATAAAAATGTCAGATCTTCACAGAATGATATATTTATTAACAAAATCCAGATTTTGTTTTATTCCCTGGAGCTCTTAAAAATGCAAAAGACACAGTCTCAATACCTTCAGGAGCTGCTTCAAACAGATTATTGATATTCTGGCCCACAGCTCTCTTGGAGGATATTGAGTATCAGCTGCCTCAAAGGTTGGCGCCAACCTTCCTCTTCTACGCACCACAAACCAGAATTAATTGCAAATCAATCGAACAAACTACAACTGATCAGTAAACCAATTAGTAATTTTAGCTGTTCATCCTGTCTTCATTTACTAAGGGGAAAGATGTGGGATGACGGAAAGTGATTTCTAGTTAACATTTAGGATTTTTTTTTCACTCTGGTAACAAGGATGCCCTTGTGAAAACATTTCAAGCAGGGACATATCCAAGCCAGGCAATTCCAACAGTTCTTCTTATGGTTCTTTTTATTTCTTATGGTTCTTTTTCTTGCCCGTATTCCTTTGGATAAGAGGCAAAAGGTCATGGTCTTCTTGCTGTTCTATTGGTTGGGGTTTTTTTCCAATCCCTGATTGAGAAACGAAGTAATAGTGCAAATTGTGTGTACACAATCTCCACTGCATGTGAAATTTCCCCTTGGTCACATAGAAGTGTGGCTACAACCAAGGTAGGGGGAAATCCTGTTAAATACTGTCTGTTAGTCTTGATTCACCTAAGGATGTTGGGAAATGTCTTGTACTGTATCGACCTTTTTATTGTACATCTTCCTTGTGCCAAGGGAATGTTCCTTACAAAATATTCCAAAGGAGACCATCATTGCAGATCTTACGGACCACACTCTGCATCCTCTGGTGAAACTCTGCAATCCTGAGGGCTGAACTTCCAAGTCTTCTGTCACTTATTTACCCACATACTTATTCAGTGGAACCTCTGCAAAGAGCATTTCAGCATGTTTTCTGCTCCTGATTATCCAACACTGGGCTGTACATAGATGCTGATTTGTGTGTGCAAGTGGAAATCAAGAGAAATGTAATGAGAAAACATGTAGAAAGGTCTTTGAATTTGCAAGAGCAGCTAGCATTTGGCCTCTGCAAATGTATAAAGTGAATGTGATGCTTTAAAAAAATATGTGTACATTCTGTAGACACAACAGCCACATAATTGATTTTAAAGAAAACCTGAAAGAATCCCCAATTTGATAGATTTATTTGACCAGATCTGAGTGAAGATTGTAGGAAGAACTGCAGATTTTTTAAGGTATGTCAATATATCACCTTGTAAAGGGTATGGTAGTAATGTTAACTGATAAGGGTCAGATTTTTAGATGCATTTCTTTATGGAATTAAAACAGCAATGGAGAGAGCTAGAGAGATTCTCTAGATGATTTAAAAACTAAGGGGACCGCAATGTTTCAGCAACCTGTACTAAGGTAGCTGTCCAACATGGAATCATAGAATTACAGAATGGTTTAGGCTGGAAGGGACCTTGAAGATCATATAGTTCCAACCCCTCTGCCGTGGGCAGGGACACCTCCCACTAGACCAGGGTGCTCAAAGCCCCATCCAACCTGGCCTTGAACACCTCCAGGGATGGAGCTTCCACTTCTCTGGGCAACTTGTTCCAGTGCCTCACAGTGAAAAATTTCTTCCTAATATCTAATCTAGATCTCCCCTCTTCCAGTTTGAAGCCATTCCCCCTCATCTTACCACTACATGCCCTTGTAAAAAGTCTCTCCCCAGCTTTCCTGTAGGCCCCCTTCAGATACTTGAAGGCTGCTAGAAGGTCTCCACCAAGTCTTCTCTTCTCCAGGCTGAACAACCCCAACTCTCTCAGCCTGTCTTCACAGGAGAGGTGCTCCAGCCCTCTGATTATCTTTGTGGCCCTCTCAGGGGGTTTAGTCTTAAGACTTTCTTTGGTTGACACAGGAGCAAGCTTTTGCATCCAAACTTTCTGTCTTTAAAGTGTGCCCTTCCTGTCAGTTCACCACTGTTTCAGAATCTACTCAGGGCATTCAATGTGCAAATACTTCCTCCTTAACTACTGCCCTGACTCTCCATGGATTCCTTCATTGCTATTTCTAAAAGGAGAGGAATCTGTAGCCACCTCTGGAGAACCAGTACATATGCTCTAAAAAGGCAGGTTTTGTTTTTCTGCTCTGCACTGTGAATGAAGGAGAAAAAGAGATTGAAACCTTTGTCTTCCATGTTGTAAATAAGCATGCTGGCTCCTGTGAATTTCGGTTGAATTTATTAAAATTTTATTTTGTTTAAAAATGGATTTTTTTCTGAAATGAATTTGTCTACATATCAGTCAAATATAAGTGCTTTGCAGTTTTAAAAAAGTAACAATGCATGTTGCATCTACACTGACTTAATCTTTCTCGTTATACCAAAGCATGCCATTCCACTGAACCTGTGTTCAATTGAATGTATTGATTTATTTCATACAGCAGTGTGTCTTGGGAAGAAATACAACTATATGAAAAAAAATCAAGTGCTTTAACTCAAGAAGCCAAAGGGAAAAAAAGTAATCTTAAACCAGGTATATTTCAAGGTCTCAAAAATAAGTTCCTGGAACATCAAAATGCATATACAAGATTCTTGAGGGTCCCCCCAAAGACTTTAAAGCATTTGTTTTGCAGTGATTAGGCACCCAGGAATTAGATGCCTAGTATTGTCTATTACTAGTAGATTACTCAGTAGGCTTTGTTAGAAAATATTTTTTTTAAAAGTACAATTATTGTCTGCATATGGGGTTTTTTTTGTTGTTATTGAATTCCAGTTATGCTTGACAAAACAAAGTTTATCTAGAAAAAACAACTTTTAACACAAATTCTGGGCTCATAATGCTATAAATACTCTCTAATAAAAAGAAAAGATACACGTATTTTTCCAGAGAAACAGTATATCTTGTGTAAGACTGTCTATTACTTAAAAAGTTGGAAGCTGAATTCCAAAAGCCTGACTGATTGTGACAGCAGCACCTTTCACCAGCTGATTGAAATTAACAGTTTCTTTCAGTTGTTCTAATTAAGACCAATGGGAGTTCTGGAATTCACCAAAGGTGTCTCAAATTGCTCTCTTGTTTAGGTGTTGGTGATATCAGCTTCTACTTTATTCAACAAACAGTTTAGTCTAACTTGCGAACAACTCCTTTCTTAGGGTGCTCTTTCAAGAAGTGCTTGTATGATACCTTCTTAATAGAGAGCATCGCAATTAGCGATGAAAAGGAAATAATTTCTGGTGAAAGATTAATGCATAATGGGAGTGACTCTGCCAATGTGAATACAGAAATGCTGTCACTGAATAAACAGTGACGAAGGACTCCCACGTATCACTGTTTGCCTTTAATAATAATTATACTTTTCTACCAAGAAAGGGCCAGATCTGGAACACACCCAATGCAGGGACACCACCAATTTCAGTCTTGGGTCCTACAGGAACAATTTGTAGTTTATAAGCTGGACGGCTGGGGTCAGAGACTAAGACGCTTTAGAAAGGAGCCCACAGCTGGTGTGAGGAGCATCCTGGCTGCAGTTACAGAAATCCCACACAAGGGAGATGTCTGCATCTCCACACGCTCTGTGGCCTGGCAGTGCCATTTGTTCAGCACATCAGTACCCTACCCTTCCTGAGACCTTTAGAATATGGGCTTAGTTCCTAGAGCATCCTGGGTTTTCCTGAATCCCTTTGACTGTGTTTAAACACTTATCTGTCACGAAAATGCGGTAATCACCAGGCTGGGTGCAACCATGCTGTTGCAAGTGCACATACCAAGCCATGTTGGCTGACTATCAGTACACACCTGCAAAAGGGCTGAGGAATACTAACATATGGCCAAATGGTGCTGTACTGTGAACTGCAGTGCATCCTGCAGCTCTGGGCCGCTGACTGTCCTGGTCGGGGACCTGGCTGCATTTTGGTGTGAGCTCTTCTTCACTAAACACTCACAGGTGATGTCTGGAAAGTGAGCAAAGACCAAGATCCCACAGTTGAGAATTGTCCAAGGTTATTACGTATGATACGTCTACTGCATTACTGTAATTTTACAGCTATTATGTATGACAGTTCTTCCATACTCGGAGTTTAATCTGATTATTAGATATATGCCCATAAATTTTGGACTTTCCTTTTAAATGGATTTCAAGCACATTAAGAAGATATAAATTAAGTGCTACTGTATTTGAGAGAAAACTTTAGCATCAAAGTTTTATTGTAAAGTATTTAAAACCTCCTAATTTTAGCTTCATCGCTATGAAACAAATGGTTGCAGAATCATAGGTCATTTCAGATAGTCTTTTATATGGTGCCGTTCAGAAAATGATGTATTATTTGACTTTCATTGAAGAAGGGAAAAAAATGTTGAAATAAAAGTTATATAGTGTTTTTTTTTCTTGGGGGATTAATGGACCATTTAACTGAAAGATGCGTGTGTGGTATTTCATCTTTTTAAATGTAATTATTACAGAGAAGGTGGAGGGTTTAGACATTTACGAAGAGAAAATTGTGTTGTGCTTCAAAAGTACTTGCAGTAGCAATGAATTTGGTTCAATTTTCTAATGTACTTGGGCAACCTGAATAGTGAATGTTTTTAATATATTTGCCTGTATTCCTGTTGTTAAGATTACATTATGTCGTGCATATATATATTCTATTGATGGGCATATTCCTTCTTGGAATATTTCACATATCATTACGCTTTTATTTTAATAGGTGATTGCAGGGCCCAGTTCCCGCAATCTGGGTTCTCTTCCCAGAATCTTCTGCCCTAGAGTTCGTGTGTGACCTTGAACAAACTCGTCTGTGTCTGTGACTTCTGTTTGGGTCTTTGGTGCTTCTCACTGTTCCCTGCCTCCAATTTTTGCAATCTCCAATCTCCTTGTCATTGTCCCTGCAACTTTCTCCACTTCTGCAGGTCTGTATTAAAAGCATCAGGGCTCTACCTAAGAAAACCGTGATGTGCTTTGCTCTTTCTGAATTTCTGAAAATATTAAAGCTGGAGTTCACTGTTTCTGGGCTGTGTATTTGTGCTCTGCCACACCTCCCTTCACTCCCTGTCCCTCAGCGAAGGTGGCTGGGCCGCGGCACAGCTGTGGTGGACCACTTGGTGCCCAGGCACACACCTCTACTTGGGTCAGGAACACTAGCGGGCAGGAGAAGGTGAGACCATGGTTTCTGGATAAGTGCATCATGAGTGGACACACTGCATAGCTCCACTGCTTCTTTCTAGATCTGTACAGGTAGATCCTGGAAGTGAGGAACGGTGGATTATGGTTATATATGAAAACACTGGGGTCAGCGGCTGTTTTCTGGCCCAGAAGCTGAATGCCGTGGCTTGTACCTATACCTAAACTCCCTTGCACTGTAAAATAGGTGGCACATTGCTGGGCCATGGATAATTTACTGTCTACCACGACCCCCAGATCCTTCTCCTCCGAGCTGCTTCCCAGCAGGTCCGCCCCTAAACTGTACTGGTGCCTAGCATTCTTCCTCCCCAGGTGCAGGACCTCGCACTTGCTTTTGTTGAACCTCATTAGGTTCTTCTCTGCCCAGCTCTCCAGCCTGTCCAGGTCACGCTGGATGGCAGCACGGCTCTCTGGGGTGTCAGCCACCCCACCCAGTTTGGTATCATCAGCAAACTTGCTGAGGATACACTCTGTCCCCTCATCCAGGTCATTAATGAATATATTAAACAAAATTGGACCGAGTATTGACCCCTGGGGGACACCACTGGCTACAGGCCTCCAACTAGACTCTGTGCCGCTGATCACAGCCCTCTGAGTTCTGTCCTGCAGCCAACTCTCAATCCACCTCACTGTCACCTCATCTAGCCCATACTTCCTCAGCTTCCTAATGAGGATGTTATGGGAGACAGTGTCAAAAGCCTTGCTAAAGTCAAGGTAGATGACATCCACGACTCTCCCCTCATCCAGCCAACCAGTTATAACATCATAGAAAGCTATCAGATTGGTCAAGCACGATTTACCCTTGGTAAATCCATGTTGACCGCTTCCAATAACTTCCTGTTCCTCAACGTGTTTGGAGATGACATCCAGAATGAGTCGCTCCATTACCTTCCCAGGGACAGAGGTGAGACTAACTGGTCTGTAGTTCCCTGGGTCCTCCTTCTTGCCTTTTCTGAAGATCGGAGTGATGTCAGCCTTCCTCCAGTCCTCAGGCACCTCTCCTGTTCTCCATGACCGTTCAAAGACGATGGAGAGTGGTCTAGCAATAACATCCGCCAGCTCTCTCAGCACTCGCGGGTGCATGTCATCAGGCCCCATGGACTTATGAATGTCCAGCTTGGCCAAGTGGTCTCTGACCTGGTTCTCCTCAACTGAAGGAAAATCTTCCTCTCTCCAGACCTTCCCCCTTGCCTTCAGAGTATGGGATTCATGAGGGACAGCTTTAGCAGTGAAGACCGAAGAAAAGAAGGCATTCAGTAACTCTGCCTTCTCTGTGTCTTCCACCACTAGGGCACCTGTCTCATTCACCAGTGGGCCTACATTTTCCCTAGTCTTCCTTTTTCTATTGATATACTCAAAGAATCTCTTCTTATTGTCTTTAACTGCAGTGGCCAAGCTGAGTTCTGATTGAGCTTTGGCCCTTCTCATTTTCCCCCTACATAGCTTTGTTATATCTATGAAATGTAAATTGATCCCTATCTGTGAAGAATCCTCATAAGAATATAAATACAATTACAATAACAAAACTAAGTACCTGGAATGCTTTGGGTTTGATATCAGCTGGTACGGCTTATGACTGTTTTTTACTGCAGCCCACTCAGAACTGGCTTGTCACCTCAAAAAACAGTCCATGTTCATAAATGTTATAAATATTTTTTTGTTATTACCTATTTTTTTCTGGCTTCCAGAAAAGTATGTTCCCTTTCCCATCTTTTTTCCCAAATCTTCTGTGCGAGGCACTTCCCAACGGAAAACTCTTCAAGAGGCTCGTTAGTCTAACACATGATTCCCTGAAGAGGTCAGTTCCTCCTCCAGCTATCCCTGGGTTGATAAAATGGTGCTCCCATGCCCTAATTGGCATCCTTTTTCCAAAGTGAGAGGACAAGAAATGGCCCAGGCGACAAAGGCATTACCTTCCCCATAGGAAGATTATATGTATATACACACACATATACATATGCTACCTATATCAAAACTGCTGTTAAAAAAGCAAGCTGGATTAACTTGGAGTCAGTTTCCTTCAGCAATGGGGTGAAGGAAATCCTAAAGAGACAAAATACTTCAAGGCAAGTTCACAAATACTGAAAATCTCCAGACTTACTGGTCCTGTCACATTTAATTTAACTGATGACATAAACACTAAGCAGGGTTACAGGGAATTATTTTTTTTATGAACCACAATTTTTTTTTCTATCACACTCTACAGAACTTTCAATTGCCTTGTGAACTGCAGTGAAATGCATCATTAAAGCCCTGGAAAGCACCTTATGTTTAATTATTTAGACATACAGAGAGATTAGGCCTCTTAAGACAGAAGTTCTTTTCAAATAACATAGTTTTAATTTGCATCTATTTTCTCCTATTCTTTCTTTCTATTGCCAGGTTTTGGAGGGTTTTACAGTCATATTTTTATACTATTCTGCATTATTATTAAATTCACAGTGGGCCTTAAAAGGTCCTTGTAATGAAATGTATATTTGAAGGCATTTAATGTAAACTTTCAAAAGAAAATTTAACCTTTTCTCAAATACATCATAGACTTTTCTCCTACCCAGTGTAAAATGGATTCTCAATTATTTTCACATCTTTGCGGATATAAAAATGTCTTATTCTTTCAAACAGTGGAATGAATCATAGCAGATTTCTAAAGTTTTTTCATTTACCAAGAGATAACAACCACATCACTCGAGTGGGTTGGAAATTATCTGATAGTTTCCAAATTTCTCACAAAAATATTAATTCATCAATAGCTCACGGTGATGAGTATATTTTATTGACTGTGCACTTAAAACTATTTCAGAATGGCTTTCACATTTTCAAAGCAAAAGAATTTTCTTGGTTTATTTCAAAATAGCTTTTTGGTACTCAATTTTAGAAAAACCTTATGGGGGGAGAAGGGTTTAAACTCCAGGATTTAAAAGACAGTATTTTCAAACAGATACAAATATTATGATCTGAACTTAATTGATTACACCTGATCAATTCCTGAAAAAAAAAACAAACCAAACTGTTGAGATTTTATTTTATTTATATTCAAGATACAATAGAGTTTTCATAATTTAATCAATTTCCATGGAACAAGAAGACAAGTTCCAGAAAATTCTAACAAATTAAAAATGTAATAAGGATGTTACATAGTTCATTTGAAAGGATTGTTGTTCTTATGCTGTTTTGCCTGACCTCGATATGAGGTTGGTGTCTTATGCAACCTATAGTTTAGTGTCTTGGCACTCACTCAGTCTACCTGTGTCTCCCTGGCTTTTCACAAGATATTTCAAAAAGCTTTAGTAATGTCCTGATTCTTTGAGGAATCTTGTTCATTTTTGCTGCACAGCAGCGCTATCCCACTCGCCATCCACATCTAGTGCTAAGTGTGTTCATTTACATTGTGAATCAGTCATACTGGGCTACACGTCAGGAAAGTCACCAGTCTATACCTTCCCACTCACTTGGAAAGGGAACAGGCATTTGTGAGGCTGATCTCTGAAAGCCTTAAGGAGCTGATGTTATTGCATGTATCTCTGTGCTAATGTATGGATGGCTATTTGTCTCTCCAGGGACTCCCGGGAGGTGACCTACAGCACACGGTGAAGGGGCTCTGGTGCTAATTCCCATTCCAGAACTGAGAGTATCAGGGCTTGATTTCAGTCAGTTTGCCTGACTGATTTATTGGTCTGATTTTTAAGCTACCTATCTACATAAACATTCAGTATTACAAGAGCAAAGTTAGGCCAAAGCCACAAAAAAAAACCAAAACCAAAACCACCCCAAAACAACCCTACACAATTCTGATTTATCTTCTGATTTGAATTCTGTTGTTGCCTTTTGGAAATTAACAACTTGCTTACATACTGCAGATCAGTAAAATTTTGCCACTGGCTACTTGGCCTTGCTCTTTTAAAATTTACTGTAAAAAGACTACAGATTAAATATTTTGTTTCTCCATATTATTGCCAATGAAACATTGCTTTACAGCAGCTTTATTTACTATAGCAGAAATTTCTGCAAAGACAGCCTACTGGAAACGTGCTGAAGGAAAATGTAATAAGCAAGATGAAGAGAAGTAACAACATGAATAGTAATATAGATATTGATAGCTCCTTTCATATGAACCCTTGAGCTCATAATTCTAAGGATTGCTACTAAGTCAGGTAGGAAAGTTCTGCTTCTTGATCTGTGGCTGGAGCTTTTCCTCACATACAAAATGAATGACATTTTCAGTCTCATTTACTGTAATATTTTGGTCTTTAGTTCACACTGTGGGGAGAGACTGAAATGCTTAAAAATTGTCCAAGTAACCACAGAGATATGTAAGAACTGCAACCACCTAGGGAGCTTCTCTTTCCCTTTACGTTTCTGGTACAGGATCCAGAAGCAGCATAGTAAAACCTTACCATTCCCTCAATCCCCCATTCCCTTCTTGCAAAAGAAAATTCGCTATATTTTTGTCCCACCTGGAGAAGAGAAGATGTTGGGGAGACCTTATAGCAGCCTTCAAGTATCTGAAGGAGGCCTAAAAGAAAGCTGGAGAGATACTTTTTACAAGGGCATGTAGTGATAGGACGAGGGGTAATGGCTTCAGACTGGAAGAGGAGAGATCTAGGTTAGATATTAGGAAGACATTTTTCACTGTGAGAGTGGTGAGGCACTGGAACAGGTTGCCCAGAGAAGTTGTGAATACCCCATCCCTGGGAGGGCTCAAGGCCAGGCTGGATGGGGCTTTGAGCAACCTGGTCTGGTGGGAGGTGTCACTGCCCATGGCAGGGGGGTTGGAACTATATGATCTTTAAGGTCCCTTCTAACCTAAACAGTTCTATGATTCTCTTGGGGAAATGAGTTCCATTCCCTTTAACACGTCTTTTGCTCTCACAGTCTTCCTGTATCCTGCCCAGCTCTAAATTCATACATGGGTCTTCTCACTGCAGCCAGATACAGCCTTAACCTCCTCTTCATGCCTTCTGCAGCATATCTTCATACGTCCTTGAATTTGGTAGTGCCACTGCCTTCCCTACAGGGTCTCAGCACAAATTATCCCTGGGGACAGTCTAAGCATCCCATTCTCTCTTTCCAGTCCTCTGAAAGGTCTTCCGATCCTGTGAAGTGCTGTGGGAATTTTTCAGGGCGACCACAGAAAGACTGCATGAGCAGCAAATACACCAGTGGCAAGATTAAGTACCATGGGAGCTGTATCCAGACTACAAACCGCACATATTATCAAAGGCAGCATGCCTTAACAACTAAAAATAAAATTTCTGTTTCATTTATTGTAACTGTTTTGTTCCTACCACTGGAAAAAGAGGAATGCTTAAGAATTAACTTTGAATCTTAATAAATACAACACACCACATATTTATCCTTGGGATTTTCACATTTGTTGTTTGTTCTTCCCTTATCATCTTAGTGAATGATTTCCAGGCCAGCCAAAATTATGTTCTTGAACCAGTCTTTTGGTTTGTCACTACCAGAAATTCTGGTTGGCACATCAGTTTATGTAGTTTGAGAAGGTGAAGTATGTGGGAAAAGATACTTTAGAAAACATTAGAGGATACAATATACATTTAAAAGGTATTAAGCTTTCTAGAGTCTATTTATCAGAAAATGTTGCTGGGTTATTCATAGGACTGGAGGTCTAAATTTTGATATGTTGATTACTTGATGGAGAGTTGATACATTCCAGTGAGTTTCTGTCATGATATCTCGGAGCTGACAGGGTATCAGTACGCTAGATTAAGTGACATGAAAAGTTGAAGAGGGATTCAATTAAAGAAGGATTGAAGAACTGTCATACAATTAATGCTTGTTAACATGAGAGTGGGTTTGTCTTATTTTTAAACAGAGTCTGTCAGACAAATATGATACTCTTTTTTGAGAAGATTCTAGTCTGGTTGGTAAAGATAACTACAGAGATGTAATAGGTCTAGACTTTTAGCAATGTTTGTGGTAATATCATATGACATTCTGTTTGAGACACTAGCACTCTACAGTATCAATAAAACACATATTAAATAGGTTAAAAGTTGGCTATTAGATGGTTTTCAAAAAGTATTTGCCAATGGAGAATCATTGTCAAATGTGGATTCAGCACTGGGATTCCATGAAGACTCAGTGCTACTCAACATTTTAACAAATGATCTGCAAGTAAATGTAAAATCACTGCTGCTAAAATTTGAATATGACACAAAACCAATAAACATTTAATATTGATGAGGGCAGGCAGCCATAATCAGTCATGTAGGTAAACTGGGGCAACTCATCCAGAATGTGTTTTAATACAACCAGGTATAAAATAGTCTGCCAATGAACAGTGAACAGTATCTACAGGAGATAAACTTTGGTTCTAAAAAATTGTGACCGTGAAAAAAATCTGGGCTTTATGGTAGATTGAATAGGAGACCTGAACATGACTATGATAACAATTAATTCTTGGATACCTACATGAAAAATGTAGCTAATGGGAGTAGGAAAGTTTCTAATTTCTGATACCACATTTGATATTCTGTCTAGGCTGATGTCACATTGTGAAAGGATCTTGCAATGTTAGAGAGGATACAGAAAAGATTTTTTTACCAGAGAAGATACTGTAGAAGAGAAGGACTCTAAAAGTTCAGTCTGTTTACCTTATCAGAAAGAACATTGAATGGTAATTCAATCACAGGGTGGAAACCAGATATTAACGATATCTTAATCCAGCTGGTAGAAGTACAATAAAAATCAGTAGCTGGAAGCTGAAACCAGACATGTACAGAAGGAGGAAAGCCATGAGGGTAAAAAAGACTTAAGCCATTGGAAAAATCACGAGAGTGATGGACTTTCCATCTTTTGATTTTTCCACTGAAATCTGATGGAAGGGATTGTTGAATTTTTTCTGACTTCAGTGGCGAGTAGATTGTGTTCCAAATTAAATATTAGACAGTCAATGACGTGTTCTTGCCATACAAATCATGAACTTCACATGATTGCACCCATTAGGTCCTACCTTACTATGCGCAATGTACATTTCTGTTTAAAACCTAACACTGGAGACAGAATCCTGAAATTTACTTGAAGTCTTGAAACTGAGACTGACTTTTCCTCTCTGTTTCTTCTACAACAGAAATGATATATAACCACATAGTTGTACTGGACACCTCCTTAAATGTTTATTAATTGCTCAGTCATTAAAAGTGAGGATCACTTATATGCATAGAGTAAAGGGTCGTGAATTCAAATAGGAGATCATAATGAGTTAGGAAATTAAATTGAAAAAAATTATGTTTCAACACATAGGGCCTGCCAATCCCCAGCTGGGGTGTCTGGAAGTAAAATTTAGATACCTTTGATGTTTGTAGAAAAATAAATTCTTTATTGGCTTTATAAACAATGCCTTGATTTGAATAATAATTCAGAATTTTGATGAGAAAATTCAAGAGGGTTAGGGCAGGTCTAAAATATATTCATTCCCTCTTGCTTCTCTACCTTGTTAGTCTATGTGCGGTCTGTCTGGCAACATACTACAGAAGTTTGCATGCTTATATGAAGCGCTGAGATAGCAGAACCTCTGAATTACAGGTGATTTTCAACACTTTCCATCCCAGACTGGCAAGAAGCAGCTGAAGGAAGCGCTGAGGTACTGTGTGTTTAGGAAACCTATACATTCATTGCTTATAGTACCCTTGGTTTAAGACAAGAATTAGGTTGCTACTCAATGCAGGAGGTATCAGAGAAGGCTTGGAGACAAATTTGCACTGAGCCAGATGGAGCTCTCCTGAGAAGTGTCTGATGGATTCCTGTAGGTGTTCTTGCAAAGCCATTTTCATCCTGGTCACCCTTGGCCCACAGGGTGCTAACACCTTTAAATCTACAACAGATCTTTCTACTGAGCTTGCATAAACAATACCAGTTTAGTTTCTGAGTAAGTCTAGAAAGAGACAGGGGAAGAGGCTTCTCAGCGGTTACAGGTGAAATTGCTCCACTTGGTATAAAATACACAGATATTCTCTGAAGCAAGGATGCCAACACATTCTTGAATAACAGATTTTCTCTCCCCAGAAGTTTTTTGTTGTCCCAGAGAACTTTTAGATACTTACAGAAAGTGACATGTGTTCAGTCAAAACTTCTGAAGAAGGATCAGGTATGATCCAGGAAGACAGGTTGGGTGATAAGATTTTGGGTCAGGAAGAGAAGCAACTTGTATTGCCTCTTTTCCAGGTTCTGAAGTCTGTGAATGGCTACAATGTTCTCTGAGCTGGGGGGAGTAGAGAATAAAAATACACCAAACAGGAAAAGTGCTTCCATCTGGTGGTGTTTTCTCTGAAAAAGACATACCTGGCACAATTTTCTACTTCTCTGGTGGATTTCACGGATTCGAATGCCAAATATAAGAAGGAGCTTTAAAGTTACTTGCCTTATCTCCTGGTGTTCTCAGCATAGGTGGGACTTGATTCTATGTATTAGTTTTCTGTTCTGTTCATCCCCTTCTATCAGTGTCCCCCTAAAGGAAGAAACAGGAATTTGTTGCCTGTTACTACACTGGTTGTTGTTGACCTCTCTCCCTGCTTCTGTTGGTCTTCCTTCCCTCTCCAGAGACACAGCAGCAACGTCAGGGAATAATCAGAGAAACAGCAGCAGACACAGCAGCAGGCAAGTTCTGGAGTGCAAGAACAGTCTTAAGCTCTCCTTTTTTGAATGTAAAAAAAAAAAAAAAAGTGAAAAAAGCAAAGTATACTTTATTTTTTATTTTTCTTTAATAGTTACAATGCAAAAAAGTTGAATATAATCATTGCATTAATTCACTTTTCAGACCTGCTACTGACAGTGAAGCTTTTTATATAGGATTCTAGGCAACAGTTTTACAAATATTTCTAACGGCAATTTTGAAACTTCTAGATGCTAAACTAGATACTAAAGGTATCTGCCCATTGTTTTTCAGCCAGTTAATAAGTTTAGTAAATAATAAGTGATGAGGAAGTAGAATGCATTGAAGATTCAGCATATTAATCGCTGAGCGACAAATGAAGGAATGCCCTCCCATCAGTGAAAGCCACGAGGTCTGCACGAGGCACCACTGAACCGAGATTAGTTACTTAACAAAAAAAACAGTCCAGGGCAGGATGCCATCTCACACCAAGCAATCTGAATACATGTTCTGTTTAAAGAATGTATAGTTTCTGTTGTCAGTTACCATTGGATTTAGACCCTTATGCTTTCCCTCCTAAAGAGGATTTTTCCATGCCAGTCCCCTATGCTCTGCCCCATCCAGAAATATTTTACACAAAGTGTGTTCCCTTTTCATCCATTAAGATAAAACAGCATAAGCTGTTAATTTTCTTCCAGGTTTTCTGTGCCTTTAGGAATTTTGTAACAGGATCCAGCATCAGGCCTCACGTAACTGTCAGGCTTTCCATTCTTTGGGCCTAGAACATGTGCAACAACAAAATTACTCTTCGTAGTGCTGAGGTACATTACTTTACTAAAAGCAGCTTTAACTATTTCAGTTCCTAATTGTTTCTGTATGACGTTGGGTAGTCACCTGAGAGATAAATTTTTTTCTCTTCTCCCTATCTGCCATAGTTAAATTATATATAATTATTACATAATTACACATGTACTGTCTTTCTTTGCCGGATAATCACAGGTGCAACTTAAAAAACCTGCAGTTATTAAGGTTAAACAAGCTGGCAGGTCAAGTGCTAGAGTACCACAAAAAATTATCCCACATATGTGCTGAGCAGTCTCGTCATCCTTTAACATGACAGCTATAGCTCCAAAGACGGAAACAAGGACCTCTTTGTTTGAAGATGTCTATCAAAACGCAACGATAAAAAGCAAAGACGGAAAGAGTTTTTGCTTATAGTTTATCTGCTAAGGATCTGTCTTCTCTTGCAACTATTAGGACTACACTGTCCGCATTTCTTGACTGAGAGGTGTCTTGATCCACCAATAACTTGTTGGTTTAACATTGCTAGTCGTTACACCTGCCACATCGGTAACGAGCGGATAGCAGAAAGGAGTTGGGCACCTCTGAGTGTGTTGCCATACCGTCTAAGATGCTAAATTAGGAATTCAAAACTGAATCTCATACTAAACTTCCAGACCTAATAATTCTGGTTTCACGTATGTTGTGTGAGGATAGTTAAGTTCCTTCATATGCTTAGTTTCCACTCCTCAAATATCTAGTCAAACTCTTATCTAGTATTTAAGTTTCAAAGCCAGTATTAGGCTACTTAGATTGGACTGAATATGCACACAGTTCAGAAGAAAAGAGGCAGGAACAGTGCTTTCACTATTATCTTTTGTACTTGAGATTTCTAGGTAACTGCTACCTGTCCAATATGTAATTGCTACCAATCCTTGAGCAACCTGTCCTATTGCTGATGCATGTTTGTATATCACCTGATTTTCTTACAGTTCTTTTCAAAAGCACTTGCCCCAGCAGGACTGTCAGAATCTGAAAGCCCTCCTCCCAGTCCTTTTTATTTTGCTTGTATTTCATGTAAAATAGGCTTCTCTTTGCAACATGCTTGCTTTTTTAACCCCCTTTTCATTTAAAGGACTAGGCTCATTTTAAAATGCTGGGGTTTTCTTCTTTTTTTTTTTTTTTTTTTCTTTCAGAATGCTATGCATTTTGATTTTTAAAGATACTAACAGACTTTGCCAATGAGGTAAAAATTTCCTGATATTGGAAGGCTACCCAGGCCTTAAAGGGAAAAAAAGAACCCGGAAAATACTCTTCCATAAGCCAATGCAACTTTATCATCATGAGACTACTTGAATAAAACAGACAAACAAGAGGAGAGTCAATACAAAATTAAAACCCTCTATATTTTAGCAGCTGCTGCCACCTGTACCTACCTCATTCTAATTGAATACCTCTGCCACTGAGTTGTTGAAAGGGTGGATAACTTGATACTCTCTCAGTCTGCAGGAAAGAAGGAGTAGTGGCTGTAGCCCAAACACAGACCCTGGTAAGGGAGAGAGGACTATTATTGTTAGCGCCAGAGGTTACGTCATTTTTCTGTGAAACAACTACGTGGATCCTCTAATAAATCGGGCTTTGATATTGGCAATCAGTCAAATAAAAACACAAAAACCTGTGCGCCAGATATGCGCAGCTGTACGCGTCTCCCTCCAGATCCATTGCGTTTTCCTATCCTAATCCTTTCTACACCACAAAGACAGCTATGGCAGAGGATCCCATTACAACCCAGATGACCCCGCATGGTTAAAGCGCAGTTCAAGCTGTCTAGCTTCTTATTATCTAGTATTCGTATTGAGGTGAACCAGCATACCCCTGAGTGCAAACTCTTTGTAACAGGAATGAAAAAGGATCTACCTGCCCTAAAAAGATACGTGTTCACGCTAGGTCTGTCACCACAATGACTGTGACGCATCAAGACCTTAGACGTGCCCTGTGCACAGAGCTGTAACTGTGAGCATTGATCCAGACTTTTTGACTCTGCAGTCACTCTGACTTGCAGCTCTCCAGGCTTTTGCACTTACCGGACACAGAGACCCTACCTACACCGCCACGCTCAGCTGTGCTTTAACCGGGTCAGGGAATAACATAATTTGTTTTCTCGCCGGGTATCCAAAGAAGCTGCTTTTGCACTAAGAATAGAGACTGAAATGGGATCTCAAGAGACTGTAAGGCAAGATATAGCTCTTCGGATTTGGAGGGAAGGAAGGTTATAGGGTGGTAGCAAAATTATGATGCAAAGTTATTTTGGACAAGAACAGCTAGGTTCTGGGACAGATGTAGTATTTAGGTCCAAAACTGAAGTCCAAACACCATATGAGTGATTGCCCAATTTTCTTGAAGAGCTCAAGAAACTGCAGAAGGCAAGAAAATATGAGGCAGTGAGTTCACTTGCGTAGACACATAGCTGTATAATGCTTATGTCTTCCCGCTGACAGTACAGTAAACCTGGAGGGCCACTGGTGTACCTAACAGTCTCTTACAGATATTTTGGGTACGCCACAGCAGTGTCAGTGGACTAGCACTTAAGTTTAGGCAAATTCTTCCTAAGCAGAGTGTCAGATCCAGAATGACAGCACAATTCTGTTTAGTGTTTCATCCAGTAACGTAAAGCTGTTGTCTGCAGAAACCTGGCCAGATACTCATCTGATTTAAGTGGCTGTCACACTGCTTATTTGTATAAGCATTTGCACCGACTGGAAAGCTTGACGTTATCATACACTATCTATATGGTAAATCATGGGTAATTCTGTCTGTGTGTAAGCGTGGTTTGTTCATGTTACATATAGCTTCTGTGCATAAGAGAGTTATATATATATATTATATATTTATAAAACGCATGCCAAAAGAAAAAGATAATCTGTTTTCAAAAACTTATCAGCTTAATTGAGAATTAAAATACAATTAGTAAATACATGCGCATAAACACAAAAAAAAGTATTTATACACACACGCACACATAGAAATACATCTATAACATTGCATATTGTATAAGCCTCCTATATCTTTATGATGTTTAAAAATAAACCTGAAAAAACTATTTATGTAAGTAAATGATTTAGGCTAAGAACAAGATCATAATCTGCAGTACCATTTGAAGGTTATATTTCAGGGACCGCCTGGTTTAGAATCGTTTTTTTGAATTATGAGTCCCTCTCCTTCAGGACTGAATTCCACAAAAAATCTTAACACCTATAATGTAGTAAACCGATTTATCAGTCAAGCTTCTCAGCTTCCTTGACACAGAACCCTACCCAGAGCCTGAAACTTCTTTCAGTCATTACTTCACATTCAGAAATTATTAACTGCCTTTGAATGAACCAGAAAAAGAAATAATCAAAATTAATCCCACTTCCAATTCCTTTTATATTCTTTCTAATGCCTTCCATAGACAGGTATCAAATTTGTACGCAGCACGACAAGATCTCAGTGTACCACAAATATGCTACATGCCTTTGGGTAGTTGAAAAACTTCTTGGTGTCAATTTAGTGGTCTCAAGGAACCTGGATGAGGAATTAAATTTCAATATTTTTTTTTTAGTAACGGAATAGCAGAAAGCACAGGAAGGAAGACACCATTTACTGAGCAATGAATTTGTGAAGAATTTCTCTGCTTAGGAGTCTGTACCTGTATTTTTAGATGACAGAAGTCATCCAAGAATAATAAACCAATCCTCTGGAACAGTCATGAACATTTTTGTAGGATGTCAGTGTGGTTTAGGCAGTTAACCAATCACTAGAGGCAGGAGGTGAATATTAAGATACCAACCACACAATATATTTTCCTTCTCTTTACACAAACACTAAATCTTATTGATATGGCACTGTTTGCACAATACAGTACTACGATTTTCATTAAATAAACTAGCAATGTGGACTTTTTAGTTAACCGTTTGTTGTAGAAAAGACTATTTACATGGAAAATGAGTGAAAGGATGAAAATGTGAAAATGAATGGCCTGGAGGCACGATTGGCTCAAAGAAAGGTGCAAAACAAAGACCTGTTTCTGAATCTAAGCCATTATTTCAGTATTTTACCCTCCCTGATTTATTTATTAGTGTCAGCAATTCTAAGAAATTCTAAAATGTGCAACAGCAACAAGAAAGTTTCCAGCAGCACTTGCAAGCGTCTGCTGGAGACAAGTGGCACTTCTGGAAATGGCTGCCAAGGAAAACAAGTACGTGGTGAATCACCCATTTGCACAAGGTAGGAATAGAAACAGGGCAGCAATCCAAGCTGCCAGCGCTGCCTCACACTGCTCCAAGGCAAATAACATCAGGAAACACACAGTGCTATGTAGTAAAAAATTCTGAGAAAGGCCACGCTGGGCTCGGTCTGTTCAGCAATGCCATTTGAGTTGTGGCTTAGCCCATGCCTCACAGCCCTGGATTTACGCTTCCAGTTAAAGTTACTAACACAGTCCACATGAAACAGTAAGTACTTCTGTCACTGATTGATGGCCTCCTATGTGATAACCCTTGTACTGATTTTACAAAAGCTGGAAAAATCTAAACGTGCTAAAATACACACACACACAAAAAAAAACCCTCCTCCTCCAAAGATAACGAGTCACGTCCTAAAAATCATAAGCCTGGCTTCCAGACTGAGATGCATAATGCTAATAAGGCATCCTGATTTTATTTTAACTGCTCTCTGTATTTTTAAATCATTAAGAAGGAGGTAGTTTGGTCACATTTTTCAAGCTTCTTACTACCAGGACACTAGCAAAAAGCTTACATAAATGAGAGAAAAAAATGGAGATTTCTGTGTATCCCTATAGCTCTAACTAGCACACAGCATCCCATGAAACCGTGCAACACTGCAAGATTCCAGCATCTATATTCTTCTTTGTCTTGATGATGTCCTAAACATATTTAAGCCAGCTTAAGATAATACCAAGTTTTAGGTATTATTATTGCGCTAGAGCCTGTCCTTGTGTCTATTGCAAACAGGAACAAAGGGCTCCTTGAGCTCGTACTCCTGTATGCCAGTATTCCTGAGGGTCCGAAGTTCCCTACTTCATTATTTCCTCAGCCATCTGAGTGCAAAGTTTCCAGAAAGCTTTATGCAGTTTGTGCATATGTGATGCTGGGCATGTTTTTACTTTTTAGTTTACTACTCTGTAGTAAAGGGGGAGAGGAAGAATTATTTCAAAGCAAAAAAGATTTTTAGTTTAGGTGAATAATGTCACAAGTGAGCCAGATAAACTCAAATGCAAGAGAAGAGCCAATATTTCCACAGGCCATAAGGACAAAATCACAGGTGATTTTAGTTTTGTCACTGAAAAGGCAAAACCACAGCACTCCAGGTTTCACCAAAACCAAAACACATACGGAACCTGTGTCCTGGAAGTACTTTATGTCAATGTCAGAAAGTTTTGCCTCCAGAGACAAAACAACCTGTACCAAAAATTCATGCCAGGAGTTGACTCTTTCCTCACTATTAGATGCAATACTGTGCCCACAGTATCAATCGTTTAACTGCACCACACACAAAGTACAAGCACCAGTTGTTGCTGTGACCACAGTACTATATTATTAGACTCATGATGTTCTCCTCCTACATTGAGTTCTCTGAAAAATGCAAATGTGGAATATTAAAAATAGAGATGTTAAGGATTTTGGACCTATAAAGGCTGCAAGATACATGCAGTTTGATCTTGGCTATAGTTCGATGTTGGGACTGAGCAGTACAGACAGAACTACATCAGGTTTGGCCCCCTCTACTCTAGCAGTTCTTCCAAGCTACCGCCAAAGTCCCTGTCCTCAAAAGCCCCAAAACTTTACAGTGCTGTGCTGCAGCACATCAGTTGACTCTTGCAGAAATACCGTTGCAAGAGGCTATGCTGTGTCTTTTCATATCGTTTCAGCCAGTTTAAGCCGAAAAGCTACACATGGATGAGGCTGTACATGCATAGCGTAGTCACAGAGGCAACAGGTGGAACCCATAGAAGATCCAGGTCAGCTGCTCCACTGGTTTGGCCAAGGCCTCAGGGCTGATCCTGAGGAGGTTGGAATTGAGCCACCCTCCACACCTGTCCTGGGGGCCAGAGATCATTCTCTGGGAAAGATGCCTCTATAGTGCACATTCAGCCAAAATTATCCTGTAATGAAACATGAATGTCTGGAAAAAATGTGCTACTAATGCTGTACAGAGATCGATTGCTGTGTAGCTCACAGATTCTTGTCTGTAAGACCTCTCCGCCTGCAAGGAGCAGCATGCAGACAGTACCTTATTTGCATTTATGTACATTTACAGTTTTCAGTTATGTCTATCCTGCAGGAATGGACTACTTTTATCACAGCAATATAGTAGTATTTAATGGAACTCCTCTGAAGGCCAGCACTGCACGTTTGTACTTTTAATTAAAAGGTATTGTTCTAATTATAATGTAACACAATTGTCATTTCAGTAAAAATTGCTATTATATTTTAACAACTCAGTAACACTGTATTTGACTCTTTCCCTCTCATTGTAGTCAAATATTCTCTATTCATCCACATGCAGTTTGCAGCCAAATCATGAAAGTAAAATTACTATATTCTTTTTTCAAAACTTAAGGCAAAAAGTAATTACAAATCAGTGCATGATTCTCAGTAAGAGGCCTAGTATTCAACTAAATAATTAGTGTCACTTCAACAGCAGAATCATAAAGACTGTTTAATTTTTTTGAACTAAAATTTTCTTTAAGAAAAGAACAAAATGATTAAGACTAGAACCGTAGCAGTGAAAACTAACTCCCCTGTCTGCTGCAAACCCAGTATCTAGCCTTGAGCAAGTTATTAATTTTTTCTGCACCTCTGTCTATGTTATAATATATTGTCTGTTGTATTCTAAGTATGAAACTCTTCAATTAGATACTTTTTAAATGTTATTTTCTTCCTTTTTACCATAAAGGAGTTAGAAGTGCCAACGTAAATAATGTTTTGTAATGGAAACAGAGTAGCTGACATTATATGCAGCATAATTATTTTTTTATTAATTGAATCGAAACACTGAACATTAAATTGTGATACTCAGTTATATAATCTTTTGCAATTACATATGCTACAAATAACTGAATTTCAATTACATATTATTACAAGTCTAAACTTCAAACAGCGCCCATCTTTGCAACAGAAGTGGTCAGTACCTAAGCCTTTAGAATAATTTTTCTCACAAATTAAGAGCAAACTGAAAAAAACAGTCAATATTTTGTCATTTTAGAATTACAACATTTGTCCACCAAATCCTACATAGATGGAGATAAAAGCTCCTCCAAGAGCAAAAAGCGCATCTTTTTTTCTATCGCTACAAAATATTGATGAAGTGCTCTATTGAGGTAGAGATCTCATTAATTATTTGATTTACAGAAAAAGAAGACAGAGGGAAATGAGTGCCCTGGCTAATGCCATGATGTACCATCTTGAGACTTAAGATCTTTTTAATGTATTCGGCAGTGATGCAGCTGAAAGAGGAAAGAGGGAGTTGAATGGATCCATTAATTTAATTGAAGCGAGCTCTGACAAGAGATAAAACATCTCAGGCCCTGCATCTCTTCAGGCTGCATCAGCACTATAGTAAACAGTCAATGATCCACAGACACACATACACACACACACACACACACACAAAAGCTAAAGGTACACACTGATTCTGAAGACCTCAAGGCCAGAGAATAGCTACAGAGGCAGAGGTGAATAGAATGAAGAGGCCCTCCCTTCATGCAGCATCACAAAGTATTCAGCATCTACTGCATTTGTTTAATTGTACTCCCATGAACAACTCCTGGGTTTGCTACACGTGATTCATACTTCTTACAGAAAAGTTGTATTTGTTCATTTTTTTCAAGGACTCTCTCTCACGGTCTCTTTAAAGGCAGAGGGGAGAAATAGACTTCTACTGCTCTTTAAAGAAATTCTGATGCTGCTTTTGTCTCTCAGGTGTCTTACCGCTGCCACCCATATGGCTTCTAGAAACTTCTTTTAAAAGACTACCACTTCTAATTATCTAAGTTTTTCTTAGTTAGCAGTTACCACGAGCATACTCAGTTAGTACTGTAAACAATTTTTATTAATAATACATCACCATGACATTTAATACCTGGGTTCATATCCCATAATCGTTTTCTATAAGTTAAGAATTTACAAGACATTAAGAATTAGTTTTTTTATGTTGATAGAGTGGCATTAATACTCTAGTGTAAATACAGCTGGCCAGTTCTAAAGTGGCGTACACTGATGCAGTTTTCCTGACCGCAGACTAATGATAGTGGCTTGCTACCTGAGATCTGGGCTAATAACTAGAGAATTGAATAAGATCAGACAGAGGAAGGAGTTTATGATAGTTATTGCCTTTAAATACTGGTCCTGAACCTTCTGAATTTCTTGGGAAATTTGATAATTGACCCTCCAGCCACAGAAAACTACTTAGCATTAATACGTAAACTGCCTGGTTTACAAACTACTTCGCATTAATATGTAAACTGCCTGGTTACAGCTAGCTCAGCTGAGTCTGTGTAAACACCCCCGCTCTGTGATGTGAACAAACCCAAATTCCTTCCAAAGAGAGAAGGGTGTTCCAGGAAAAGGACACCATGTGAAGCTCGGGAAGGGCTGTGTGAAGCCCTGAGTATTTCAAAGTTTTCTGAGTTACTTTACATCCCAACAGTCTTCCGGTAAGCTTGGGCTGATTGAAAGATAATAATTTAATGGTAATGTTGACAAGTAACTGGATTCATACATATACACAGAGAACATAGATTCCGCTTTATTGAAATCTTAAAAAAATGTATTCAAAGAACAAAAATATACTTTTGTTACCCTCGGAACACTACACTCATGTTTTCCTGTATGCATTCATTTGCCCTGTCAATCCGCAGTAAAGCAAGGACAATCTTTTAGCTGTGCTGACTCATCAAAAACCTGATTATGATCAGTAATTTGAAAAAATTACTTATAAAAAAAAAAAAAAAGAAATAGGAAAAGAAAATATTTCAGCAAGTGAAAGAAAAATGTATTCAATTCCTTAAAGCAGGACATGCAAATACGGACTCTCAGGGATCTGGGGACAGTGAGGAATAAAATATTTCTAGCAAGATTTTAAAAACTAAGGCACTGCTTTGGGAGCCAAAAAGAGATCGATCCATACATCTGGATCAGCCACTTAATATCCCACAGCAAACTGCTGCAGTGGCGATTTTAATATCTTCACATCTGCTTTTACAGCAGCTGAAATGCTAATAAAATTAAGCAAACAGACAGTACAACTCAACAGTGAAGGAAAGTTTATCTCGCCCTGTATTCCTGTCTATATCTAGCCGTGCAAATCAGAGGCCCTATCTCCTGTCCAACTTCAAACATTCAGCCAAAGTTGTTTTGTTCAGTGGCTTTTACAGATTTATTTATGTCTATATGTTTATGCATTTTGCACTCTCCAGTAACATGGTCCACATTCAATGATATTCAGCAGAATAAATAAGCAAGCAGAAAAAATACAAGAGAGCAGTCATAGTGAAACATGCTTGGAAAAACACTGAAGCTATATCAGCACTCCAAGTATGAGTCTTTGACAATTCTGACATTGGATTTGACTGTGGTATCAACAGGTAATTATTTAAAAACTATGTTGCAATGTGAGCTGGACTTGTTTATCTCTCATTTATCCTCAAGACATTGAAAATTACAAAATTCAATAGATCTAATATAATATTCACCTTAAATGTTAGCTGGATTGCTGGCATTTAACCAAAAGTGCATTTAAATTGTTAAAAAAAAAAGATGCAAGTGAAACAGTCTCTGTCTCCTTAAAGGAAGTCATTTGAGCTGATTATCCAGAGTGCAACGATGCATTAATACATCACTGGATGTGAAATGTGTACAATGTATCACATAATTCTTTATTTAGAGTTTATTAAACAAGCATTGACCTTCAGTCTTATCATACACAAAACTGTATCCTCATAGTTCGATAAAGCGGGTTGTCAAAGTAAATATTTACAGCAGCTAGTAAAATAAAATCAGGTTATTTTCACTAATGGTCTATAGTGATCATTTATTTTTGAGCAGCTATATTCTTGCTGTCAAGCTGAAGCCTCCTCTGGCATTAGAGATCACATCCAACATGAATCCCTGAAGGCAGGCTACTGATTCAGGGTGGTATCCTGTAGCTATTAAAATTGAATTTTCCAGGACAAGACTACTAGAAGCTTTAATAACTTCACTTACAACAGCTCAGTTTTTCTGACTGATTGAGAAACCAACCAGCAAACACGGCCTGGTGCTATGTTGCTGAAAATGAAAGAACACCACCATCCTGGCCCAAAAGAGAAGTGCGTTCCGCTACACTCTGTCATCAGTATAAGCAACAGCATCAAATAACTAAAGAATCTGCAGTATAACCAATCTCACAGGGAAAAAAAAAAAAAAAAAAAGACAAATAAAGCAATTATCTGTTACTGAGTACCACTGTTATTTCTTTTCTTGGAGGAAGAGCCTCACATGACAAAAACATGTGATAATTGTTGTGTCAAGAAAGGCTATTTATGTATTGCTAGTATAAACCAATGTTTCCTCTTACTCAAAACATTCTCCTTTGTTAAGAATACACTTTAAAAAATGTCTCTGTGTTCCAGGTGAATAGACTAAACCTCCTGTACAAAGACTCTTCTGTTGCAAATCAAAGCACTGAAAATAGTGTTTCGCAATGTGGTTTGTAAGTGTAGTTATTGCAGCTCTAAGTATTATATCAGTGTGTTGTTTTTCCCCAGTTTGTTCCATTTACTGTGTCATTCCTCAAACGCTTCAGTAGTGGACACTGGGAAGCAGGTACAGAGACAGTTTCTGGATTTTCTTATAGCACACAGCATGCATGGCTGCACAACTTAAAGAACATGAACATGATGAGTAGTTTTTCTACGTCTTCCCTGATATTGCAAACCAGGCTTTATAGTAGGATTTCAGCTATTCAGCCATAATAATAAAAACTATTTTTAAGCTTCAATCAAAGCAGTTCTAGAGATATACAAGTATTTCTGCCATTTCTGTCAATTTAAATATTCAGCAAAACATGTTCAGAGATTGGTGGCCTTCTAAGTTGGTGTTACAGCACTGGTGGGTAAGGGCAAAGCTACTGACATCACCTACCCGGACTTGTGCAAAGCATTTGACACTGTCTCGCACAATATCCTGGTATCTAAATTGAAGAGGCATGGATTTTATGGATAGACCACTCGGTGGATAAGGAACTGGCTGGATGGTTGCACTCAAGGAGTTGCAGTCAACGGCTCAATGTCCGAGTGGCAACCGGTGACGAGCGGAATTCCTCAGGGGTCAATGGGACTGGTGTTATTTGACATCTTTGTTGGTGACATGGACAGGGGGATTGAGTGCACCCTCAGCAAGTTTGCTGATGACACCAAGCTGTGTGGTGCAGTCAACACACTGGAAATAAGGGATGCCATCCAGAGGGACCTGGACAGGCTGGAGATGTGGGCCCATGCCAATATCATGAAGTTCAGTAAGGCCAAGTGCAAGGTCCTACACGTGGGCAGGCACAAATACAGGCTTGGTGGAGAATGGATTGAGAGCAGCCCTGAGGAGAAGGACTTGGGGCTGTCAGTTGATGAGAAGCTTAACATGAACCAGCAATGTGCTCTTGCAGCCCAGAAAGCCAACCATATCCTGGGCTGCATCAAAAGAGGCATAGCCAGCAGGTCAAAGGAGGTGATTCTGCCCCTCTACTCCACCCTGGTGAGACCCCACCTGGAGTACTGTGTCCAGCTCTGGAGTCCCCAACATAATGGACCTGTTGGAGCAAGTCTGGAGGAGGATGACAAAGATGATCAGAAAGCTGGAGCACCTCTTCTATGAAGACAGGCTAAGACAGTTGGGGTTGTTCAGCCTGGAGAACAGAAGACTTCGGGGAGACCTTATAGCAGCCTCCCTGTGTCTGAAGGGGACCTACAAGAAAGCTGGAGAGGGAATTTTTACAAGGGCATGTAGAGATAGGATGAGGGGGAATGGCTTCAAACTGGAAGGAGGTAGATTTAGATTAGATATTAGGAAGAAATTTTTCGCTCTGAGGGTGGTGAGACACTGGAACAGTTTGTCCAGAGAAGTTGCGGATGCCCCATCCCTGGAAGTGTTCAAGGCCAGTCTGGATGGGGATCTGAGCACCCTGGTCTAGTGGGAGGTGTTCTTGCCCATGGCAGTTGGTTGGGAACTGGATGATCTTTATGCTCTTTCCAACTCTAACCATTCTATGATTCTACAGATACTATTTTGGCATCAGTGTCCTGAAAGCAAGGTCATTAAACTCAGAATATCTGCAATAAAACACATCAAATGAAGCATTGTAACAAAAGAACACATGTACGTATGTGTGTGTGCAACACCTTCTCCTTCATCTAATTATAACTATGCTCATCAAATTATAACTATGGTCTTAGGTACCCAGATAAAGAGATACCTTCTCCAGCAATTTAAGATACCCCTAAAGACAAAAATAGAAAGGTGGAAGTTGGAGAAATATTCCTTATACATGACACAATTAGAAAGGATTATTTCTTTTAGGCATAATATTTTTCTTCTGTACGACACAGTTTAGTCACTAACATTAAAAAAAAAAAAAAAGAAAAAACTTAATCAATTCCAAACTAAGAGAAGGACTGTTCACACAGTCCCTAGTTTGCCACTGAAACAGCGGTGTTGGAAGGAGACAGCCAACGTGCTTGAAAATCACACCCGATGATATTCTGATGGTCTTCAGTGTAAACAGGAAAGTAGCACTTAAGATCAGAGTGAATCTATAGTCACTCTGCATTTACCAGTGAGTGTACTCTGGGTTCTGTAACAGCTTGCCCAATGAATAGCAAACTCTGGTAAGGCTAGCTTATGGGACAGCACTCTAAAAGGCATTAGGCATTAACTCATATGAAACACAGTTCAAAATAGAGGTGATTCAATAGCTGGGGATATATATATCCTCTTAGTAGACCTAAATACTGTCATGACATATCCAGAGATCCATCCCAAAATGTAAAGCTTAGCTTTACTAGTGTATTCATGGACACACCAGGTAACTTTCTCAGCTACTATGACAACAGTTTACCTAGACACAATGTTGTTATTCCAAAGAATTTTGCAAGACAATTACAATGGCACAGCAACCATAATGTAAGGTATTGTGGAAAGTCCTGGATTTTTTTCTTTTAGTAAAGTGGCATTTTGTCATGGCCAAGGAAAAGAAAATTGTTTGTAATTACAATAATAACTTCCATGAGAAGGTACCTTTTTATTTTCACCATGTAACAGCAATACATTGTAGTCTGTTGTTAATGTCTGTTCTCAAATTTTTAATTTTGTTTTATTTCATTTCCAAGGTCTGGTCCCAGCCATGTAGCTGTTTTTTTTTTTTTTTTTTTTTTTTAAACAGAGTGTTACTCAACACATGTATATCTTCTAAGTAAAGCAACTGAGAAAAAGCCAATTTAAAATAAATAAATAAATCACAACTCTTTGGCATAGTTGTAATTCACTGGTATGCTGGAATAGCAAATTGACATTTTCAATTCTATTTGTTCCATTCAGTGGTTTAATAAAGAACCTTTTAGACTGCACCAACTCTACAGTAATGGAATAAAATATATAGCAACATGACAAAGTCACCTGATTTATAGTAAAATCTATTCTTTTCTCCAAAACTGTGCAGATCTGGAATGGGGGAAAAAAAGCTAGTTCTCTTTCTCACCACTGGTTTTCTACATTCTTTTCATTTCAATTTAACTTTTATTACAACGGGTTCTTCCATTTTCCTTGTCTCCTGTCTTGCATTCCCTCTACAATATTAAGAGTTAGAAAGGATTTTGTGCAGGACAGCTCCTCAGGAAACATTCCTCCTTCTCCTCCAGTCTCAGTGGAGAATAAGGGATGGGACTGAGTACAAACTGATTCCTCTCCCAGGCCAAATAGTGTAGTTGAAATTCTCCAGAGAGAAAGGTAAGGAGTCCACAAAAAAAATTTGTATTGCTGGTTTATGACAGGAGAAATCACACAGAATCACACAGAATGGTCAGGGTTGGAAGGGACCTCTGGGAGATCATCTAGTCCAACCCCCCTGCCAGAGCAGGGTCACCTACAGCAGGGTCACCTACAGCAGGGTCACCGTCCAGGCGGGTTTGGAATGTCTCCAGAGTGGGAGACTCTACCACCTCTCTGGGCAGACTGTGCCAGTGCTCTGTTACCCTCAAAGTAAAGAAGTTCCTCCTCATGTTAAGATGGAACTTCCTATATTCAAGTTTGTACCCTTTACCTCTTGTCCTGTCACTGGGCACCACTGAAAAAAGACTGTTCCATCCCCCTGGCACCCTCCCTTTAAGTATTTGTAAGCATTAATAAGATCTCCCCTCATTCTTCTTTTCTCTAGACTAAAAAGACCCAAGTCCCTCAGCCTTTCCTCATAAGAGAGATGTTCTAATCCCCTAATCATCTTTGTAGCCCTTTGCTGGACCATCTCCAACAGATCAAAGGTCAGTCTCTCATTTCATAATGCTGTCTGCTCTTCTGATCCAAAAGCAATGGGACATCATGCCACAGACATGTATTTCTATGAGATTTTCCAAAGTGATATTTAATTAATACAGAAATACTTGAATAAGGAGCACAGTGCAGTCTTTTGAAAATGATTACGATGTAAAAGCTATGTAAAGACTTGATAAAACATGACAATAACATATCAGTGATTCTTTTTTGTCACAGATTCCTAATTGCAAAAAATGTTCTAAGACTTTCTTTTCCCCCTGCTTTTTATTTGTATCTTAATTCCATCATAAATGTGTTCAGGAAGAGGTATCTTTCCCAGAAATACAGAAGGTCAAAATTTACTTTTATTTTGTAACAAAAATACGACATTTTCAGATGCTTTCTGAATCTGCAAAGGTTCAGAATTCTCTAAAATATGTCTAGGTGGCAAGAGTACCTTCTTGGTGGTAGAACTAAAGGAGAATGGAGGCTAAGAGAGATGTGAGATGTCCTGGAAATAGGCGTAGGGCAGCAACAGGCTTCTGGGCAAACTAGAGGACATCAGATTTTGGAGGGCGATGGGACTCCTTCAAGAGCACCAGTGGGTGCTATAGGCTTTGCAGCTGTAGGTTATTTAACCTAGAAAAGACGAAACCAGCCTTCTCAGGCATAAACTACTTCCTCCTTTCCTGTGCCTTAAACCTTCTTCAAGGAATCAATCCATTGTTATTCAGACAATATTAAATGCTTTTTAAACTTAGGTGTGAAGGGTGACCTGTTAACTACTGCTCCAAAATTACTGAGGAATGCAATAATGTGGTGTGCTCAGGAAGGATTTCCTTCTCATTTATCCCATTCTCCCTACACACCCTGGCTCTGGTCTCTCAGAATTACTGTACAGCATGAAAAAAATTGTTCATAAATATGGACCTACTTTATATTGAAACCAGTATGAGAAGGGCTTCAAAATACTTGCTGATTATCTCACTGATTTAAAAAAAAAAAAAAAGTAAGCTCTTTTGATAGACTTACATGTGGTGGTTCCACCACATTAGAGACTGAACAAAACCAGGCTATCAACTAATTTATATTTGAAATTATGGAACAAAACTGTTTTGTTTGGGAGAAGTAAATATTCATTGGAGATGGACTGAACTCGAGGTGCTCAAATCTAAAGGAATATCTTGGCATGTGGTCTATAAGCTACCTGAGAATGAATGACAGGATAGACTCATGAAGAAACAGTTACAGACGATCATACGATACAGATAATCACAGTAACTGCTTGTGTGTTTGCTTGTACATTCAGTAACTGTCAGGCAAGTAGATAACAAAAATAATGATAAAAATAGCAAACATAGGTAAGTATCACTGCAGCAGCTGAAACACAGTAACCTCAGGACATATTTTAATCAGTTCTAACTTGTTCATCTGTCTAGATTTGTTTTGCACATATGTGAAAATGGGTATTTCTCTCTCAGGTTTACCATAATGTCATAGCTATAGGATACATGGGGAAAAAAAAAAAAAAGGAAGAATGGCATACAAGTAAGTAACCAGTGATATCTTGGACTTGTGGTGTTGCCTTCTCTTACAAGATACAAATTTGTAACCAGTCCTCAGCCCTGCCAAGATGTCAAAACCTGCATATTAATTACCCAGAGCAAAAGCCAAGACTGTGACCACATATCCATGAAAAAAGTTACAAATATCTCCGTGGGTACTTGGGATTAGAAATTCTTTTATTTGTGTTTATTATGAAGTTACCTCTTTATTACCCAAGAGGAGTCTATTCAGCTTGTAGATAACTCTAATAATGAACCCATCTTTTTCCCTTTGTCTCTGCTTTGCCTCTGCCTCTATGTCATAACTTCCTCCTCCGAAGGTAAAAAATACTAAATAAATTATGTTCTTACAACATAATTTATGTATGTTTTGCATTATTTGTATCTTTTCTTTCTTTAGATTACCCAACTCTTTGTTATCCTGGATAATCAGGAGTGGTCTTTGTGTCTTGGGTTTATTTGGATTCCAGTTGTTAAAGAGTCAAAGTGCTGTTTGGGTGACAAACTCTAGCTGTATAAGGGATTTTGGAAAGTTCTCAACCCACAGCAAAAAAACCCCAAGCCGAATCCACTCTATAAGAGTCTGCTCCCAGAATCACCAGTCACTTTTGAAAATGGACTCGTTTTTCTTTAAATACCCTACCAATTTGTCCTGCTTTACAGAACCGTACGTAGGTATTCATTGCTCTGTGTTAGGGATTTCTTCATGAATAAATGAGTTGGCATTGAGAGAGCTAGAAACCCAGCCCTGCTGCGGGTCCTTCCTCTTTTTATTTTCTCCACACTGGCCTCCTTCCAAAAAGGGAACATTACTTGGCTGCCTTATGAAAGACTTTCTTACTTAGCTGGACCTGCTCTTGCACTGTTCTCTGACATCATGTAAAGCTCAGCTGCACTATCAGACACTTGGATCTCTTTTACTTCACTTGCGCTTGCTGTCAGCCACTCTTTCTTGCCAAATATGGAGCCTAGCCCAAAACAAATCACTGCTCATGTTTTGGATTTAGTGCCCTGACCAGTGTGATTTCCAACTCTCTTCAATTTTGGCCAAATGCCAAGTGCACCAGCCTTATTACAAACTCCCGAAAATTGGGGTTTGTAATGGAAGTGCTGACACAGCCCTAAATATTGGCACGAACAGCACAACTATAATTATGCAAGGACAGATGGGCAAGAAGAACACATGATTGTTGAACGCAGAAAAAAGCTGCTCTCATTAATCATCTCATACATTTGAGAAAATTACTTTGGAAAAGAAAAGGTTAAAATACCAAAGTATTGAAAGAAGATGAACAGAAGACCACAGTTCATCCCTGTGTTCCTATTATAGCATCCACAGCTATTGCAGAGATTAAATTTCTCTGAATAAGGATTGTACTAAGTAGAATTGTTGTTTCCTGAGGGCCCGATATTAAGTATTGCAGCAAAAGAAAACAGAAGAAATTGGAGCCAGACTCTGAGAGAAGCTGATACGGATACTCTGCTTCAGGTATTTTTTTCTAGGCTGCAGTATGGTTTCTAACTTTACACTGTCTTTCCGCTAGCCATTATTTTATTAGCATTAGACTAGCCACACCCTGTGACTAGTCCTTTCAACCTGTTAGAACGAGTAGGAAATATGTAAATAGGCAGACAGATAGATAGAGGTGTGCACGTGCGTACTTGTATGCGCACATAGACACACATAGAATATTTCTTTAGTTGTTTGGATATTTGTGTATGTGCATTCAGCCTCATGCACACAAACTTAGTGTGTGAAGACTTACAGTGGCCTCTAAACATACTTCAAATGTCATGTATGTAGAGCTCCGTAAAAGAATTCCTCTCCTAAAATCTGAAGTTTATTAGCCATGTGTTTTTACACTACAGGTTTTCTGCACAAAGCTACCATGAATCACCTTGCTCGTGATAAATCAAAAGCCCTGAAAAACAAAAGAAATAGAAAGGAAAATAACTTTTTGAAAAAATATTGGACTAGTCTTTAAAGAATGGGAATTGATATCCTGATTTCCTTCTCTTCTTTCTCAATAATTTGTATTTTAAGTAACTACAATTTCTCAAAAAAAAAAAAAAATTACATTTTAAAATAAATTAATAAATACATACATAACTTCTTTTGGAGAAGAAAAATGTAGGTGAACAGAGTTGTACGTATTTTAGCAAATAAATCAGAAAGCTACCATAAAAATAGGTGAGAGAGATTTCCGGTCCTGACTTAATGATTTAATGGTTTAAGATACCTTCACATCTGTTGCAGTGGCTAGACGGTTTATTACAGTGTGATCATGTGCGAATAGTATTAGAGAAATATTAACTTTTCAGCTTGGACAAAAAATTAAGCTGAACCTGAGTTCACTGTTTTCTGCTGCCTGTTTCACAGCCATTCTCTTTAAATGAAGGATAATTTATTTTCTGTTCCCCTTCAGTCCTGGCCTCAATGAACTACCTTTTGTGCTGGCAGTGGAGCCAATGCAATCTGATAAAGCTGAGCCTTTCATCCTAGGTGACCACGATGGTCTAGACTGTGGGCTAGAACCAGAAAAGATCATTTCATGCTAAAAATTAGGTGCCACCACCATGTTACCTGTGAATGAATGAGTGCTACTACTCAGAATACATATCCCTACGTAACGCAGCCTAAAGATTATGAAATAATATTTCATGTGACCATATCTCATATGAAAGAAAGGGTGATAATTATTGGAGGTAATAATTAAACAATGGCTAAATTTGCTCCTAAGTTAAACTCCTTACACACTTATAGTTTCAATGAAGTTGCAGAGATGTTGAAACAAGACAGACTCTCCTCTGTTTTCAAACACGTTTATAAAAAACATGCAGTGGTACCAGCCTTACCATAAATAGATGTAGTTCCCAGTGCAGCTGGTGGTCAATATGCTTCTCTATACTGGAATTTAATTTGACCCTTAAATCATTACATCTATAGATTTTTTGAGTATATTTGTATGTTAGTTTTATACCTGTTGGCAGATAGATTTCTTATGGTCCATAGTCACAGGGTAGCCTGGAGAGGTCTGGAATATTAAATAAAATTGGCAGGCAGAAGGAACGACTCCACAATTGATAGACTGCAAAATCATTAAATAGTTGGTAACTTAGCTGTAGAATGAAAGGTACCAGCTGCTGCATTTGAAACTAAAAGAATCAGAGAAGGAGGTGGAGAGGAAAAGCAGAAATTCAAGACATTTACCTGACAAAGAATCCCTTGACTGCATTCGGTGTGTTGCTGTGTCTTTAACGGAGAGATTTCGTCATTGTCACTTACTTTAGACCTTGTGCAAGCAAAGGTATCTCTGACGGTGCTGTGCAGCACAAGTTGGCAAGAGGAATCCAACTGGCTACTGCACACTGAAAAGGACAGAAGAAAATGTGCAAAACCAAGAAAACAACAGAATAGTCCTAATTTCTTTCAAACATTCTTATTTACAGCAATGTAAAAATTTGTATGTGAATGCAGCAGGCTTTGGCTTGCCAGATGACTAAGTTGTGGACATGGAAATGGATCGTACGTATAGCGTAACACTTTGACAGTCGTAATTCTAGTTCCATTGTCTCTAGGAAGATATTCTTGATTTACAGATGTGTGTATGGTCTATGGTCTCTTTATTAATACTATTTACCGTTATGCTGGGATCAATGATCCATCCAAAGATAATGCATCAAAAATTGTCTTTTATGGGAAGGCTAATCAAATGTCAGTGGTCTCTTGCTGGACAGTTAACTCTATGATCATTAAAATAAAGGCAAAAATGAAAACTAGGATGGCATGGCATTTCAGCTTGTTATTGAAAGTGTCAGCAAAAGAACTGGAAAGTGCTTAACTGGCTATTTTAGGTTTCTGAATAGGATTAAAGAGGGGAGGGAAAAGGCTGATTTGGGCTGGAGACCCGTGCCTGGCCTGCCAGAAGGTTATAGTGCAATAATGTGAAACAGCGCTGCTCACACTGGGGAGAGTTTTTCTCTGATCCTGTGAGGATCCTGGCCAGAAACTGCCATGCAACAAATCCCTACATAAAATCCTGTCAGCTACATTCAGAGCATCCTTCCAAGGTAATGGTTGAGGCAACAAAATAGGTAAATTGTGAGCATCGTGTTTAAAATGATAAAAGTCTTTAACTTTCACTATGAGGGTCATACAAAAGAACATAAGAGGTAGGGGGAAAAAAAAAAACAAAACAAAAAAAAAACCAAACCAACAAACCAGAAAACCAGACCACACTATTTTAAAAAGAACACAATTCCTTGAAGAAACTTTATAATGCTAAGATTTATATGTTATTCAAAATACATATAAATAAGTCATCAGACTGTAAGTTTTACTGTAGCTTAGTATTTTACTGACACGGAGAGTAACTGCTATGCTTTATTGCAGATCCATAGTATACTGACAGAACACACAAAGGCACAGTGTTTCCCTCCTGTCACAATTTATAAATATTCAAAGAACCTGTAAAGCAATTGCGCTACCTTTATCATGCAGATTCATAGAGACTAATGCTGAGATCACAGATCGCTGTTTCACCATTTCAGATGCAGAGGTCAACCAAGGTCTAAACACTAAGAGGAAATAGCTTGCTACTTGGTTATGACAAGTTTCCCAACAGATTACAGTATCCCACCAGATATTTTTCTGGGATCTACAGTTGCAACTTACTCTCTTTAAGCTTAACATCTGGGGTTTTAAGTGTTTATAACAACTGAGAGAGTTTGCATTCTCATTTTGTAAATATATATACAATGAGCTTTACGTTAGAGGTAGGCAGACAAACTTTCTGTATTTAGACGTATACACAGCATATTTCATGAATATGTGTATAAATGCCAGTGGTTATTACTTCATGTATAGAGTGCATTATTTAATTGTGATAGCCAAATTGTGATAGCCAAATTATGATAGCCCTGTTTAGACTGAACAGTGTCATACACCACCAGTGGCAGTGAACAAATGAAATCACAGTAGAACAGAGTGCTATTCAGCATGAATAACACAAAAAAAACCCCATAGTTAGACTGTACATACAGTCAATTCCTACCTTCATTTCTGCCAGCTTGATAGAGATGATCATTTGTAGGCTAGTGATGTTTTTCTTCCTATTGTGAATTCACTTTGTGCCTTTTTTATTTATTTAGGAAATTGTTAGATGCTGGTTCTTCATTCAACTCTGCTGCTGACTTACTGTGTGCCATTGGACCAAATAATATACTAGCATGGCCATTTAAAATGGAAATGATACAAAAAACCCACCCAACTGGACAATTTTTTTTAATGAACCTCAAGCTGTCAAAGATTGCAGAGTACTGAAGCCAATGTAATAACATTATTTGTTTTGTAAAACATGTTTTCAAGGCTTTTTTTTTGCTCTATTTTCTACTATGTTACCTGGTTAGAAACATTTTTCTCACTCTCAGCATTGGTAACAGATAATCTTCACAGATATCAGCTTTGACAGAACTAAGTGGGCAATTTTTTTTTACCTAAGGTTGAATTGCTCTCAACACTGCTAACACAAATATTTTCCGTTAATATCAAGCATGTGGAAAAGTAACATTTTCCCAGCTTTCTTCACTGCATAGATTTTGCTGTTGAAAAGGAGCAACAAAATCTCTTTCTGCTTTCCTTTTTGTTACTAGCTTCCTGCCCCTTCACCCTTCTCACTATTACAAAATTCTTCAGTGAACCTGAATTTTTTTACCTTCCTGTCAGGACTCCTATTAATTATGTCATCTGAACATGAGGATATTTATAACACATTCCAAAACTCTATTCTGTTTTGTGTCTTGTATGGGGCACACAGCCCAACAAGAGTGATGAGTATGTGGGTGGATGTGCACGCAGAAAAATCTTTCAAAAGAATCTAATGTATTCACTACTAATTAGTTTAAGGAAGTTCCTTCTTAAGGAGCCTTATGGATCTAACTGTCAGAAATTGAAGTGTCAGCTTGAGAACAAAGCCATGAAATGAATAATGACAAATACTCTGCTATGAGTTTTATAAAATACTGACTACGAAGTACAAACTATTTATTAGAATTGCCTAAGGTCAAAAAGAGAGGTATCCACTACGGTACACATTTTCAAGAAGGACTTAAGGGAGGGTTTAAGATACACAGACTAGGAATTCTGACTGCTACACAGGTCACATTAGCAGGAATTGCATAAAAATAAGATTAGTAAATGCATAGAGAAAGTCTATAACGGCAAATGGGGATCCTATAATGACTATAACAGCAAAGGGAAAAGAAAGCTTTTGTGGGAAAAAAAAATGCTCTGCAAACCTACTGAACTTCTTTCAAGTATGATTATAAAGTAAAACAAAAGTAATCAATTTGCTCAATTGATTGACAATTTCAGGTAGTTCTTGTCTCACCATCTCAAAATAACATGATAAATCTAGAAAATATTCCAAAGAAGGATGACTGGATCATCGGAGGTATCTGGTGGCTTCTGGATGTGGAGAGGTTAAACGTAAAATTTTCAAACTGGGAAAATATAGGACTGAGAGGCAACAGGAGAGAGATATAAGGAATCAAGGAAGGTGAACAGAGAATAATTAACTTAGTTAATATTTTCCATAACAGGAAAACAGGGACACCTATTGAAATTGCCAGGCAAACAGGTTTAAAACAAACAAAAAAAGATTTTCATAAACTCAAATATTTTATCAGAGAACATACTGACATAAATTGCATTGTTTGCCAGAACTTTTTATAAATGGGATTAAAATGCAATTAGACAAAGTAACGGCAGAGTGGTCTATGAAAAGTTGATAAATATGATGACAGAAATTTAACCTTTGTTAGAATAAGCTGGGATGGTAATGAATTTCAACCTGTCATAGAAAGAAAATTTTTGTTCTTTGCTTGCTCTGTTCTTGTTTTTGTTTCCTGTCATTCTCCACTGCTCATGACCTATGGTGGACTCAGGGATGCGATTCTTAACTTAAGGCATGTCTGCTTGTTTCTTTATATGGCTATATAATGCATCCTTTAATCTTGTCCCAATCTTTTTTTTTTTTTTTAAATGAAAAATAACAATGTGAATTTGTTCCTGCCAAATCTCTGAATTACCTCAGATGTATTCTTGTATGGCAGCTGAATTCAGCCTGTGGTATAGGAATTTGCACTCTCGTGATTGCTGTTCCTATTAACATTTTAATGTTTAATGACACAGTCATCCTATCTGTCACATAATTCTTGCCCACTTTTATACAATTCTTTTCTTCTCTTAGTCCACCTTATGGAGCAATGTGAATAAATTGCTACAGGACTAGACATTTTTAAGCCTTTTTATCAGATCATATTACTCTTGAGCACTTTCCACACAAACAGTCTATTTCTTAAATGCATTACTCCATGAAAAATATATGTATTTTTTGAACAATAACATAAATTATGAAGGGGCAGAGAAAGAGGTTAAAACTTTTCACTTTAACTATTTCATCATTATGTAGATATCAATGTTAACATTAAAATGTTTTAACCTAACAGTGTAAGAAGACAGATGGCTGATGAGAATGCATTTTTCCTCATGGGTTGTCATCAGAATACACTGCAGGTAGGAAGGAATTACATTCATTTCTTCTTTTTTTAAGGAAATTGTGTGTGAGAGAGCATACTCAAGTGCTGAATTCTGCCCTGAGTCATAATAATATACAACTATTCATTAAAGACTTACCATGCATTCACAGTGTTGCAAATTGCATCTCATGTTATTTGAATATATGTCTGAAAATCCTATGAATTTAAAAATGCTTTTTTATAAATTATTTTTAAGAGATGTGTGATATGATCTTTTTTGGGATTAAATAGACAAAATAACAAAAATGTTCTTTGGAAAGCCACTCTGAAGCTGTGAGTGCAAACAGCTCTACACTGTGAATTATTTTCTTATTCTGTTATATTTTACATAATGCTGTCTGTATTTTTGTATTGAGTACATCTCCTCCTCAAATATCTCCATTCATGGAATGGGCACAAGGCTTTTTCCAATACATTTCAATATATTTGGCTACTACGTGCTTCTACATTAAGAATATAAAATAATTATAAAGTGGTGATCAAATTGCAAAAAAACAACATTGGGAAGTATACTTATACCAGATAATCTGAGCAAGCAATTCACAGGATTTTCAAGACCTTTCTTTTTCCTTCAAGAGTTATCTAGGTACGAATGCATATCTTTTCAGAGCTTTCTTCTCAAATGACATTGACACAACTTTATTCAAAGATCATCCAAAATATGTATTACAAACACAGATTATTAAAACTGAGTGAAAATGTCAGCATTTGTACCATACAAAATATGTAATCAATTTATGTAAATAACCAAAGCAGGATGTTATCAATTTTAATTCTATTATACTTTCTGCTTTTGGTTTTGTTGTTCATTAATTTTATAGTGTACTCTATGCTATTTTTAGACAAACATTTAATTTCTTGAACCTGTTTTCTCATTTTCACTAGTTTTACTAAGGAGGAAATAGTTTTGTTAGACCAACATAAAAGAAGTCCATGAACTATTTTTTTGAGAAAAAATGTTAACTAAACTTGATATAACCTTTTAAAAAAGGCAGAGAGAGAACAGTTCATATTAATGACATCTTCTGGGATACATTTGGCAATCTGTAAACACTTGGTAGTTATACTGTGAATATTTATTTATATAAAATTGTGTGTGTGGCTTGCCATCATCAGTCTGTGCCCCTACAATCATATCAAATGTATTTAGTTGACGGGCAAATACAGTGTCTCTAGGTTGATGCTTGACATAAAAGAGTTTATTCTAATCACATTTGTTTTGCTAGGAAAGAAAGGTCTCATCCTACCTAATCCTGAATTATTATACCAATTTCTCTGTCTTTCCTCAGTACCATATCAGACTTCCCCTGGCTTTGAAATAGCTTCAGGTTTTGTTTATGTCTTCCTGACAGGAACCTCATCTTTCTTTAGATGCCCAGTACATGGACTTTGTCGAGTTAAGCTGATGACATGACCTTACTGGCCAGAAATTCATCACTAAAGAAAAGGAAATGTTTTCACCTGGAAATGCTCTCACCTGGAGCAAACCAGGGTCTAATCTCAGAAAATTCATTTCAATTATTTATAGTGAAAACAAATTATCAAAGTAGAAATCTCTTTCAAAGATGTTGTAGTACCTACCCATTAATGGATGCTTTTGGCACTATTTACACATTGAATAGCTATCTTCTAGTTCCAAACCCATTTGCACTTGCAAAAACATATGCTTATTTTAATGCCACTTCTTATTTTTCTTTCTCTTGAATGAATAGTGTCAGTCCATTAGCTTCCTAATGGATTGACACTTTTAATTCAAAAAGTATATGTTTAGAGGAGTGGTGTTCCAAATGGTAATGACAGAAATCAAATACCTCTCTCTGCTTGTAAGATACCACTTATTGCAGCTACAACTTCGTTTTAAATTAACCAAAATTGCCACCAGCATATTCTTTTGGTGTAAAGGGGTGAATTTCCATGTTTCTTCTGGCTTTTTCTCTATGTGATTCCTAACGTGTTTTTTAAGTTGGTCCAATGACTTCAATGACTTACGTTACCACTGTATATTTGCAGGTACTGATTTCTGACATTGCTTTGTGATTGATTGTCAGTTCATGAAAACCAATGGTGGATCTTATCCAACTTTGCAGAGACAAATATTTTTTATTTAATCACTAAATCTGATCACAGCAGTATTCCACCTGGACTGAATCATAGATCGTAGCTATGAGAAATACTGAAACATGAGGGTTTGCAGTTTAAAATGTTCTATTTCTGGAGGTGCTATCATTTTTTCTCCTAACGTGTGGGTAATTCAGTTATTTATCCAAGACAATTTATACCTTTGTGGTGTCTTGCTACAACGGAGGGAATAAGTTTTCTCCCTGATAGTCAGACAGGTAAACTTTTCTGAACTCCAAGAATTCAAGCCTCTTCTGACAGAATTTTTTTTTTCAAAGCTGATAAGAATTATTTTCTTTCTCATTTCTTTACTTTATGTGCAATATGTTTTGCAGCAGGAGGTGTTTGTCCATTATGATCCCAGTAAGACAGGCGCTTGAGTCTGTAAGCTGACATTTAAAATGCTATTCATTAGAGCTAACATTGTGAAAAGAGAATAGTGCAGACAATCTTACATCCCTTTAAATGGTGGGAGCCCTGGGCAGCATCAAACAGGACTCCCAGTCACATACAGCACACCATGCAGACCTCATCCATATCAGAGGTTCTCCCTGTCTTTCAAGCTATTATATTATTTTCTTACAAGGAAGCAGCTCTATTTATCATGTCTACAGTCAAATAAAAATTATATTCACTTGAGAAGGGACTGGAGCATCTTTCTTATGAGGAAAGGCTGAGGTACTCGGGTCTTTTTAGTCTAGAGAAAAGAAGAATGAGGGGGGACCTTATCAATACTTATAAATACTTAAAGGGAGGGTGCCAGGGGGATGGGAACAGTCCTTTTTCAGTGGTGCCCGGTGACAGGACAAGAGGTAACGGGCACAAACTTGAACATAGGAAGTTCCATCTTAACATGAGGAAGAACTTCATTACTTTGAGGGTGGCAGAGCACTGGCACAGGCTGCCCAGAGAGGTGGTGGAGTCTCCCACTCTGGAGACATTCCAAACCCACCTGGATGCTGTCCTGTGCAACTGCTGTAGGTGACCCTGCTCTGGTGGGGGGGATTGGACTAGATGATCTCCAGAGGTCCCTTCCAGCCCTGACGATCCTGTGATTCTTTGAGAACTTCTTGCTGTGGTGTTAGATAACAGCAAGACCATGCAAGTGGTGTAATTGCTGGTATGGAGGGGAAGCTGCCTGCACTCCAGCCGTACAAACAGCTGGCTAAGGTTATTCTGTAGCCAAGGGATTTGTGCAGCACAGCACTGATCTGAAGGCTATGCTGGACCTGTGCCTGATCAGGGTGACTGTTACGTGTAGCTCTAACTCCTCAATGCACAGTTGACTTGCAGTCAGGCTCACAACACAAGGTCAGTAGTAATTCCAGGGGAGCAGAAGAAGACACTCAGTTATCTTCACATTGAGCAGGGCAGTGATTATCTTGGTCATTTACCTGAATGAAATATACAGTCCATGAATAATAAATCAGAAAAGATTCCAAATGAACAGAGATTAGCATAGATATAAAACAATAAACAGTTAACTGCCTATGGAAGAGCACAGAAACCCTGGGAATGTTTAAGACTTTTGTAATTCTGATCCTGAGAAACCACAAGTGAACTGGTCACAGAAGAGTGTTTTTTCAACAAGGATTGTAGGCGCCAGTAAACAGGACAAAACATTTTGTTGTTGTTGCTGGGCTAAGACAAGAGGATAGAGGATCAATCAAAAATTTACCTCAGATTTTTCATAAAATGTCTAAAGCTGGTAAATTGAAAGTTGCGAGCAAAGAATGGAGGCACAAGAGAACCTGGAAGCAGATAAGTCAGTTGCTCTTTCTAAACTTATGCAGGCTTGTGGGAGGTGACAATGATGCTATTTAAGGAATGACAGGAGACCTGGTTACGTTAATTCATTTCTAGCATGAACTAGTTTGCCTAGAGGAAAAACAGGAGCTGGCTGCAGACCTGCAGCACTGTTCTTTTTTATTATTATTATTTCTGTGTAATATTTGGGGGCACTACTGTTATATCTAAGTCAGATAATTATGACATGATAGTAGCATATCACAGAATTTCAAACACTATTGCTGGAACTTAACTCTTTTTCTAAGTTTCTTTTCTTATTTTAAGAAGAGATAAAAAAAGGTGGGGAAAGCCTGTTAGTTAAAATAGTTTAATATGGTGGACTGGAATACACAGCCTTTGCTTGCCTATTTTTGCAGTTATTTTTTAATTCTTAGAAATATCTGTGCTGTTAAGCTCATTTATGACACAGGTTCACATTTTGAAAGCCCACTTGAATGCTGTCACTTAAAGCTTTAATGATTTAGGGCTGCATCCTTTTAAAACCTCTACCTATTAACTTTAAGCTTTGGCTTACAAAGAACTTTTCATGGCAAAACACAATGAAAAGTGTAGGAGTGCAGGAATTGTCCAATGTAAACAGCAATGCACTCACACCCCAGTGGTTTGCTTTTCCTATGACTCTATCTAGAAGGTGGCCACAGTGTCAGCTTCTCAGACAGGTACTCCCCTTGGGCAAGAAGCCACCTTCCTGCCTCAGGAGGGTCCTCCTCCCTTTGATGACCTTTACAAGAATGTCAAAAACATGTTCTTCTGGGATGTTGTTAGTCTGCTGAGGTACAGGAAGAGTGGAGATAAAAGAAAAAGATACGCCCTTAAAGTGTATTGCCCTTAGATGGATATCTACTACATTGAATCTCTTTTGTCTTTGAAAAGAAGATTGTCTTAGCTTCTGTTGGGAGGCTGTCACAGTTTGAGATGAAAATGACAGTACATGTCTTAATGGGCTCAGATACCGAAGCACTCTTAGTCACAAGTATATTTGATGTTAATGAGCCACACAACCTTCCTGCTCCACAGGAGACATAGCACAGCCAAGGAGAGAAGCCTGGGGGTCAACATGGCAGCTCTACCTAGGAGCATGCAGGCTACAGGGCTTCCCCACCCCACCATCAACCCTCACACATCCAGCAGCCCCAGTACTTATAGGACTGGGTGAAGAATACCCAGTTATGGTTGGTTTAAATCCCACAGCCCCTACTGGGTTGGTCGCTGCTGCACGGGCATGAACAGCTTGACCTTCTGGAAGGGTGTCCACTTGTTAGGTGTTACTTGAGGGCATCTGAACCATACTGTACCAGTTTAGCTGCAGAAAATTAAGTGGAAAACACCAGCCACCCTTCTCCCTCTCAACCCCAGCCTAGGAGCAGAGGTATATCAGGACATACATATAGCTTTAAAAATCTATAACCTATAACCTCTGTGGAGAAAACCAGTCAGCAGGAATGGTGGATGTTGCTGCTACTGACTCATTACATCTTACATACCAAGTTCAGCTCAGAGCAATATAGCTAGCAAGGAAATTAAACCACAGTTGACAGTGAAAACACCTATGCTGTGACATACACTGTAGTCTTAAAATATTGTTGTTGAGGAATCTACAGAGTATTGTGGATTTTAATAATAGGAAACAGATTTAGAGATTGATGATGAGATAATGATTAGTTGCTGCTTGTATAATCTCATTATAAGGATCATTGTCTTATTGATTAATAAAAACTGCATACTCTGCCAGCAATGCAATTAAGGTAATCACTGGAAAGACATTCGAGAAAATAACCACAGCTGATAAATTTCACTTTTTTATAAAACAGCAACATTAAAAACCCAGCAGTTTCCTTGATGTTCTTTCATGTTTTTCACCTATCTTTTTTGTGCCAGAAAGGAGAAGACAGTAGCAAAAAATATTTGAACCGCTGTCTGGCCAAATTTAGATCAAATGTTACTCTAACACATGTTGCCAGATATTCTCTACTTTTAGGTGTGCAACTAAAACTCTGTCTTTCTCTTCCACTGAATGTATCTCTTTTAAAGCTTCTCACTGAAGGTGCATCAATCACTCTATCATAGGGTGTCAAAGTTGTCTAAACAGAGCAAATATTCTCCAGAATACATACACGGTATTCTCACCTTGTGAATGCTTACAAATGAGCATTGTGCTCCTAATCGAAGCTGTCTGAGTTTTCTTCTGTCCTTTTCATGAAGAAATAATAATCTTTGACCTGTTGAAAGAGGAAGAAAGAGGACAAATATTGTCGTCAAACTGGCACCCAAGACAGTAGGACAATGCTGAGTGATCAATCTGGATGCTTCATAGAAAGTTTTATTAGAGCAGTAGCCTTAGTGTTACCTAACAGAAATAAGGATCAAAGCTAGGACTGGCTCCTGGAAATAAAAGGAGCAAAAAACAGCAGAGGATGTATTAAGCTGAGGGAGTATCATTCACAGGGCAAAGAATGAGGGGACGTAGACTCTCCATTTCAGATTGTCCTCTGTTGTGATGGATTCCACAATTTCTGTTGCTTTATTTATTGAGTCCCATATTTCAAGGGCTTAAAGTAGCATAAACGGTAACTGCAAAAATTGCTAGCACAATATGTTACCAATAAGTATTTACATGTAATGAAAAATAATGATAGAATAAAAGAAAAAGTTTTCAAAGCATGAACAGCTGTCTGGGTGCAAAAAAGGATGAGGTGTTTGACATTCTTTACCTGAAAATCAAGTTCTATGTAGCTTCTTTGGAAGTATTGAGCAGATATCTATTACAGATAAGACCTTTTATTCTCGTTGAACTTCTTGTTCTAAAGATTCATAGTCTGTGGGACTCACCTCCAGTCTGCGTTTAGTTGTCCGTATGTATAAGACTGCATGTGAGCCAGTTGCCTAAACTACAGTTACAGCCAGGGAGCCCTGGTTAGTGCAGTCAATGGAGTTCAGGGGCATCACATTTTTTATCAAGAAGTGAGAATGTAAGATAATTATGGAGAGGGTACAATATCTGAGACATCGACTCACTCAAATTGTGGAGCCTAACACGTAGGAAATAGTTCAAGGAGAGCTAAAAAGGCCAGACACAAGACACATTCAGTCTAAGAGGCATTGTGATGCAGTATTGTGCTCCAGCCATTCAGCCCTACCAATTGGCAGGGCACATTAGGTTTACCACAATGTCAACGACATGGCCTCCAAACAGAAGGTTTTTTAAAGATGGCCAAGTGGGATCTTTGTACTAGCTTCCATCTTCTTCTGCTGCTGGGACTTGTGTAGGAAGAGCAGTCCGACACAAAATAATCTCAGTCTGTATTCGCACAGGTAGACATGGCCAAGTATATGCATGCTATCGATGTGTCCCTCTCTAACACACTCTTCATTTTGAAACCAAAATGGAAGTAGTTTGCTGAACTTGACAGAGCAAATAAATTGCTGGAAAAGAATAGTACCTGAGACCATAGATTACTTTCTTCTTGCTGTAGCCAACAGATAGTTGCCAAGACTTGAAATTACTGAGGTTTCTTAGAGCATACACACATCAGTTATTTGGAGTGTTATTTGGAGAAAGGCATTAAGAAAGCCTGCATCTTTTGCTCCTTTGTGCTTCATTTCTTTCTTATGTCTCTCCCTCTTTGTAGGGGAAAACAACATGATTAAGCAAGTACAACTGCCCCTAAACTACCGGTTTTGTTCGACATGCTTGATTGTTCTGTAGTAGCTGGTTGGTATATTACTGCTAAGGCTGGTTTCACAAGACAGATTTCTAAAACTAAGAACAAATGGGCATCACTACAGACTGTAAAGTTATTACTCTGTCACTATACTCAAGTCTTTCAAACAGCCAGCAAAGAATATGAAAGGTAGAGAACGAAAGTAGTTTAAAACACAAATGAAGAATATTTTTTTGGTAAGATTGTCATCATTGACACTACCCCTGTAAGGAAAAAAATTTGAAGTGATTTTATGATTAGCAGAAAAATAATAAACTTTAACTTTTAGGCATCTAAAACATATAATTCAAAATGTCTAAGTGTTACCAATTATCTTCTTCTTCTATAACAGCCTAAAAAATTCACTTTAAGGATCCTGAGTCTGTGGCATAATTCCTTGATGTCCCTGGTGACTTTAAAGTAAGGTGATCCTCAGTCTTCAGCAGGCATCTCAGTGAATACACAGAAGAGTAAAAAAATTATTTTAACATGTGTACCTCTTATTCATGCAAATATACTATATGAAACCATAACACTATTTACTAAAATTATTTTCATGTATACACAAAATTTTATACGTTCACACATGTGCTGCCTTATGTCTGTACCAATAAACAAGCTTCTCAGGAAGATTTTTGGCACAGCTTTTCTCCATAACAACAATTTAGAAAATGGATGGAAAATAGAACCAGACATTTGGAACTCCTGAAAAACCCTTATCAAGTAGCTTTTCCTTTAGAGATGCTTCTTACCTATTTTAAAATTATCAGGGTGCAAGAAATACTCATATGTATTCTTTCAGTATAGACAACGACTAGAGGCTTTGAGCTGGTGAACTAAGTTAGACCTATGATTTATCATAAATATTAATGGCATTTATTTCTCTTTCTGGATACCTTCCCCTTAGTATCTAAACATTAGCAATAAAACCAGCCATTTTTACCAGTATTTTATTAGGAAATAAAAGGTGAAACACAGTATCTTTCCCTTCTTTTTCACTATAGACCCTTTTAATTCTTTTCCCAACATTGTGGATTTTGCTGAAGCTACATATATTACATTGGACTACTCAGAGGAACATCTGCTTATAACGTTTCAAGATCTGAAAGGAATTAATTGTTTTTAGAAACACATTATTCCTGCTAAGTCTTGGCGATTCAATAGAAATCATTCCATATTTTCTATTTTCACAGGTCTTTCTTGATGTTCTGTTTTTGAGAATATCAGGTCTCATTTAAAAAGTACCAAAACAGTACAAGAATTAGACTTAAAGCTCTCACGTTTATGAACAAATCTTGAAAACCATCAACTCCAAGCACTGGAAAAGCAGAAAGATGATTAAAATAAAGTGAAAAACATTGTTTTAGAATGCCCGGATTTGTAATCAGCTAATGTGAATTTGTGAACCAAACTCATAGTATGTATAACGTGAATCCAGCTATACAGAGTGAGTTCTATATTCTCCATTCAGGCCTGAGAAGGTTTGATGGGTTAGCTCTTAAGGTGTTTAAGGAAAAGTTGCTTGAAATGATATGTTTTGTTTTCCGTAACAGTTATTGTCCAGAAAGAATTTAAAAGATTATTCTTGGTGAACACAATTTTTCTATTGTCAGGTCTAAACTTCATCATGTTATTCTGGGTGAATTGTTTGACATCATGTGCCCCAGTAAACTGAAAATCAGCTTGCAGCTCATGCAGAACCAAATGAATTAATATCTTGGACCATAAAAATATTCATCAAAACTGACTAACTTCAGTGGGAAGAGTTTTGGACAGCACCATATTATAAAAAAAAAAAAGATTTCTTTGAGATTTTAAACTTACATAGCCTAAGATGTCAGCAATTCATTATTACGCATAATAGAAAAAAATCCCAATGTATTCAAGTTGGGTAGTGCATTACTGTGATTTTTAAAGGATATTTATCCATTACAACTTTGTCATCAAATATTGCCTGTGGCCTATAGTTATCGTCACTGTGCATTTACATTTCAATTGGAAAAAAAGCCACTTTCTTTTTGTCTTCTCTGATTAACATTTTGAAGCTCTGTAATTTTCTTGCTGCTCAGAGAAACAAAGCACCCAGGCTCACAGAGAAAACCCATTCAGCAAGATATAAATATTTGCTATTCAGAAAATGTCAATGAGGGTTTAGTTATTTTAAACTAAAAAAAGAAAATTACTAATAATGATTGGTTTCAGCTAATGAAATGCTTTTATGCAAATATGTGAACCCTAAATATGACCTGGAAACAAAAGACTGCTTAACAGTTACTATTAAGCAATACATTAGGAGATCAATTAAACAGAACTCTTTCTAATGAATAAGCTGTACAAGAGTTTCTATGGAAACCTGGAAAGAGAAAGCCCTAGAATGCTAATTTGCAATTTTAAGAACATAAAGTATCAGAGATCTGCTAGTGGCTGGTTGGAGAGTCACTTACCAAAGTTTAAAAGTATCTCACAAACACTTTCTCAAAAAAGAGAAGTAAAGGAACGGAGCCACGGTATTCATATGCAAGAATGACTTAGGAAAAAAATATAAATGGAATATCATGTCTGAATGGGCATATAATTCCAAAGTGGACCATCAGAGGGAGCCAGAAATTGCAGTTTCTCCATGAAAGATCATTAATGATAGTCTAGGAAACACTGAGAGTGCATAGACACTTCCTCCCAAAAGAAAGGACAGAGACACAATGGCTGAAGAAAGGTCATCAATACTCAGGTTCCTCAACTTTTCTCTATATTTAAAAGACATATTATGGACAACTGTATGATAGTAGATCCAAAAAATGAATGAAATAACTTGGAAAGTTGAGATGGCAGAGCGTGACGGCCAAATAATTTAATTCCAAGACCTGATTTTTTTATTTTTAAAAAGAAATTACTTTTATTTTTAAAACATAAAGAAAAAACTGCCAAGTGTCTGAGATAAAGGGGTTTTAAAAAATAATCTCAGTTACCACTGTTTTCCCTCAGTGTACATGTTAAGTAAAATTTAAGATTGTATTTCATTTCTTCAACTTCAAGATGCTACAACAGCAATGATCCTCTTGAAGTTTAAAAACTGTTTAATTTTTCCCACTGACTTCAGCGGCAAGACAGTGAAACCTTTCCACAATAAGCTTAGATTTTGAAATGTTCTTTTGTTGGACAGATGCAGTGCTAAATGCTTAATTAGAAGTTTTAAACCTACTGTTTCTAATCTTGACTTTAAGGCTATGTTTACATTGAATTTTAAGAGGCAGAAGGAGCCTGTGCTGGTGTCTACGTTAAGCGGACACAATAGCATGGAAAAACTGGGGCTTAGGGAATTCTAGAAGAACTCTAGAGCTGAAACTCAGATCTTAGCTGCCCCTGCTACTTAACTCAAATAGCTAAATAATTACATTGTGGATGGGAAGGCCATGCCATGTCACACTCCAAAATTCGCACCTACCCATGTATTCACACGAACTGACTGCAGGGTCATTCAATGTTGCGTTCTGCAAAAGCAACTAGGATTTATGGACGGTAGTAGCGCTAGAAGACAAACCAGAAGACAAACCAGCACAAATACTCCGCATAGAGTGATATGTATCTTGTTCCAGCCAACATAAGACATAGTCTGATATTTATGTCTATTACGACCCTGGTTTGTCACTGGAAAACTGAAATAAAAATAAACACACAAGCAGTTAGAGTAATTACACTGTATTTAAGAGTTGAAGATGAACTCAGCCTCTGCTTCCTTTTTGAGGACCAGCAGAAGGGAGATAATTGGTATATTTCATATACACTTTGTGAAATGTAAAAAGTTACTGTTTGTTTCACTATTCCAAGTTAAAAAAAAAGCTTTTCTTAACTAATCTATAAACCACCTCAAAATTTGCATTGCTAATCCTACTGGTCAAGGACTGCCTTTTTACTGTTCAGAGTTATGTGGTGTCTTTAAAAGAAGCAGACTTCTTAAATAGTGCCTCTACCAGTTTGGGATTACTACCTAGGCAATATAATGGTATGTTAGAGGTGACGATTACATAGCTGTTAAATACTTCCTTTATAAAATGATTACATATATTTTTGTTTGGAATCCAGGAGCATAACATATACCAGATATCCCACTCTTTAGAAAGACTAAGCTGGGCTATGGTACAGTTTCATATTGACCAAAGCTTTCTGATTCGTATTATATCCTCCTACATTCTACTTTACTTTAAGGTACTTCAAAAAAAAAAAACATTAGTTTTCTATCTAAACAATGTTTGTCTATGATACTTAATTTAAAAATATATATAATGGAAAAGAAAAATATTGTTATCAGGATTTCTAAGGACTGGATGATTTATACAAAACTTTTAGAAGAGATATGTTATTCACTAGATTATAATGGTTGCATTTATTCCTGTCTTTTCACATGTCTGAAGGAGATCACACAATACATAATCTCACAGAAAGCAGTGTTTACAATGATATACATTTTCTTCCTGAACTTCTTTCACACTGCACTGACAATTTCTTTTTTCAACAGAATAGGTTTCTTCATGTCTGCAGCCACTGGAATTACTCTCTGATATTATGATAAATGTTATATTTATGGTAGTTGAGTGTATACTAGCATAGAAATCCCTCTACAGAGGTAGCAAGATAGTTTATCAGGCAGTATATGGAAAAGATTCATAGACTGGCCTCTTTCAATGCAGTTTTCCCCAAATGGAGGAGGTTGATATCTTAGCCATGCAAATTGGTAAAATTTGGCTAAATGTCTGGTAAATTGCAGAGCAAACTTATATTATGGATACTCCCTGCCTTCTTTCTGAATAGAAATACGAGTTTCTTCTATTTGTATCTTTATGGGGAGTTATCTACGGAGATTACTGGGAATGATTCAGTCTGTTTTTCATGAAGTGATGCAGAATGACCGATGGTGTTGAGTAGAAACAGGGAATGCAAACATGGATGGACATTGAGTATAGAAAAAAAAAGACACAAAGATAAATTATGCTCAAGCTGAACTCCTGGTGGAGCTTAGCTACACCTGGCATAAACTCAGCAGTACTGTAAATAAGAACAATGCTGTAAGTGATGGCTCTTAGCTGCCCGTGAAATGTTATTGCTTGGCAATACTATGCTTCTTCAGTGACACTGCTAAAAAGCCTTAGGGCATGTGCCAAAATACGTCACTAGCTCTGCTCAGTAGTGACAGGCATGACTCAGTAGTAGGTGAAACAGTCCACACAAATGTGGTTATGAGTTAGATACTCCTAAAAGCTCTGCATAGCCCAAAGCACAGAGAGTGGAGGGAGGAGAAAAGGCTGTCACCCCAAACTCCAGCACTTCACTGGGGCACGACTGGCTGGGGGACAGCTCACGGTGGGAAGCTTTGTGTAAATGATTTAATTTAATCATTAGTGGCAGTGTCAGCAGTAGAGCTGACGAGGAATTTTTCATTGAAATGGGTTTTAAAAATTTCATCAGTTCATCAAAACAGAAAAACTCTCCATGAAAGAACTGTTCTCTGACAGTTTTCTGAAGTAGAAATGAAAAAAATTCCTTGTTACTGAATATAATTTTCCAAACAATGTATATTATTAAAATATCAAAATGACTTTTTTTGTTGAAAATGTAAGATAGAATTTAAAAATATTTAGTGTCTTTCAAATATTGATGAAAATTATTGACCTTTTTTTAAAAAAAAAATTAACATTTAATAAATGGTTTATAGGTATGGGCCTGGTTTTCAAAAATCATGAAGATTTTACAACGGTAGAAAAGACCTTTCCATTGCAATTTTATTGAACAGTCATTTCCTAGCTGCCTCTTCTTAAGAGAATTGACAATCTAAACCAGTTTTGTACAAATTCTATTGTTGGACAAAGAAAGTTCTATGTTTGCATTACTTCTTCTCTTTCATGGGGCTTTTTTACTAGCAGAGAACTTGGCCTCTAATACTAGTCTTACATTATTATCAAAGGAAGACCGGCACTCACATTTAAGGGTGCAAATCTCTGAGGAACATCGGGGATTTATTTGTCTAAATGAAGTTATCTGACCCTGAAAAATCAAGGCTCAGATCTTGATCAACCATTTGAATCATTACTTTCATTGGTATTTACCTCAGAGTTTTCTTTCCTCCTGGTTATTAAAAAATAATAATAAAAAAACCCAAATGTACTAGGAATAGAAGTCCTACAGCAAGAGTTGTAATGGCTGTGAACTAGCAGCAGTGACTGTAGTAAACCCTCTTCTTTTCTAAGATTTCTTTAATTATCACACTCTCCATCTTCCCATCGGCTCCACGCACTCAAAAGGAGTAATATGAATAGATCTTTAAGAACAGACCCATGATTAATAGATGTCACTTGGCCTAGTAAGCAAAACAGCTCTTTTGCATGAGCCAAACTGTGCTAAATGAGTTGGTTTAGCATTGTCTGTGGTGAACATAAGGTGAGATGTAAGATTAAAAAATAAAAAAATATTTAAAAAGACATAAGTCAAGTAACAGAGAAAGGATTCATGATTTATGAAACAGAAATAAAATAGGAAAAAAATGTTTTGCTTCACACTTTTTTCCAAATATTTTAAAGCCACTAATGAAAGTTATGCATTTCCTATTTACTGAAAATTACTCTTTATGAGGCACAAGCTGTCAGTCAATCATGATTTCTGTTTAGTAGAGGCAGTAAACTGCAGTAGGTGTATCATTATAGCTTGACATTTTTTTCCAAATGTGGAAATGTCATATTTAATGACACAACTAAGCCAGAAATGCTGAATGAGTTGAAGTAAATATAAGGCATTCGGCTGATTAATTAAAGGGTTGGCTAAATGTGTCTGTATAAAATCACACCTTTTTATGGTTCTGTCTTTGGCATTCTGAGTGCAAGCTTACATGTGTGTGCTTTGTATGAGACAGGAAGAAAATCACAGGAAGGGTATATTGTTTACCGATACAGTAAACCCAAAGTTTTTCATGGACCATTTCTCCTACTGGCTTATTTTTTCCTATTTTTAGCAGGTCGGGGTGCCAATTCGATAATCACTGTGTTTTGAAACAGTGTCCTGATGTCATTTAATTAAAGACTGGGCAACCTTTTCTCTCATTGCCTGTTTTTATCTCAATTTATTTCTTAGCCATAACACCCTCCCATGAGAGGAAAAAAGTGAAACATGTTCGATACCTGTAGAAGGCGGAAAGAACTTGCCAAGGAGATGCTGTGTGCTCTTGCTGGAATTTTTAGTGGCTTTGGGAGGAAAGAGTGTAACCTGATCGAGGGTAAACACAATAATGATAACAGTTTTGCCGTAGCTCCTGGCGCTAAGGTATTGATTCTGTACTACCAGGACTGTGTGAAGTTGCCCATGAGCATTCAGGAAGGAGAAAAAAAACCAACAATTATTGACAGCTTTCACCAGGCGTACAATGTGTGGTGGCAAAGACATGAAGAAGTGGTCTTTCTCTGTTATTTGGGTATCAGACAGTAACCTGACACAGGAGCCAGTACAGCTGCCTTCATTTAATGCCCTTCAAATTTCATGAAATGTGATAAATAATTGAGGATCTGTGTTAGCCTAAAAAAATTAACCCTTTCCATACTTATGTCCATTGCCTTTTCATCCAAAATGGCAATGAAATTCAGCCTCTGCAATAACTGCATTACACCACTAGACATTTTACAAACCCTTCTAAAGTCTTTTGAGAGAAAGTATTGTTCAAAAAGATGTTGACAGGGGTCTCTCCCAAGGCTGAATTATATGCAAGATAACTCTCTTGTCCAGAGTTCATCTTATTGAGAAGCTTAGGAGTTCTGAAAGGGATTAGGATACTTGACTTGTTTATGTTAATAAAGTTCTTTTTACTGCTTCCAGTGTAAATTTTACTGTCAAGCATACACCTATAATTTTACATTTCTCAGAAAATGTTTTGTCAGGAGATCTTGAGATTTTATTTATGAACTACTTTCCACAGAGGAGTTAAATCTAACTGATATGCCCTGCCTCTCAGGATGCCATTAACTCTGTGACACTTCACAGCCTTTGTTAATCAAAATTGCTTTAACAGACTTTTAGTAAAACAGAGGCAAATACAGCCTTCCTTGTCAGTACAAGCTCAAGGTACGCATTTACATTTTCTTGTGCTGAAGCTGGGTTGGAAACTTCATATATTTAGAAATTTCATAACTTTAAATTTCTCCCTTACTTCTTCCAGCGTATTCCAGCTACAGTTTGTCTCACTGTTAGACTTGGAAGCTTTTACCTATATGTGTTAATTTCAAAATACAATTAATGAAATAGAAAAGTTGCGCTCAACTTGATTTTCACTATCTTCTTGTTCTATGCTATTGCCAAAATAGTAGCACTTAAAAGAAAAAAAAAAACTCCATGAAATACTAAAATGTAGGAGTTAGTTTAAACTTGCTGCTCTGGAAGCAAAACCCGGCTACTGGGGAAAATATTTTGTTACCTCCATGCTTTCTTGACTGCCAGTCAGCTGTGTCTTGACAGCATGCTCGCCATTGTCCAGACACCTGAATTGCATTCTGGTAACACATCACTTCTAATCCAGACAAAGTCCCCAGAGAGAATATCTTTTATGAGGCAACCCTATTTTAAAAAGAAAATCTTCTGTGCGCTCCTTTGACATTTTATATTCATATAAGTAAACTAAAATTAAATGGTTCCCAAAATTAAAGATCTCAATTTGTGCAACCATATGTAAATACTCATTAACCAGTAAAGGCAAATCAATAGAGTCCGAGACCACGTTCTGCATACAGTTTCTTCCTGACTTAAGCTGATGCTAATGCAGAGGACAAAGCTAGGAAAGAGCCAATTCAGTACCTTGCTATTGCTCCCTCGTGTTTACAGACTGTCAAGAAAAGGGATATCACTACGCTTCAGGTATTTTTCAAAGCTAGACTTGGTCTGACTTCTAAATCTACATTCAAATATTCGTACTTTGTTCAAAATCATGTTCATTCTATGTTCTTCGACTATGTAACTTATTATAGCATTAAAGTTCACAAATTAGTTTTACAGACATTCTAAGAGACAACACTACAGACACCAACTACACAGGATTATAGGGTTACAAAATATGCTTGTAGCTACTAAGGGAAGACCCTTTTTAACAAAAGTAAATAAATTGCTCAAAATGCCATTACTAGTGGTCAATCTGAGAGAAGGCAAAGCCAGCACCTGGGGAAGGGAAAGAGGAACCTTCTACTTTTTCCTCTGTCAGAATCCAATTATGGGCTTTTAGATCCCACTGAGATCTCTCTTGTTATCTGCCATCTCACCTACACCATTTTTTGTTTCCCTTCTATCCAAATGTACAGCAGTTCCAGCATTCAGGCTCTCCTCCCTCCAACTTTCTTTAACTGATGGAGTCAAAGCAGTCACAGCTCACGCTGCTGCTTCCCGCCAGTGGAGGGACCTCACCAGCCTCCACACTCTGGTCTCAGGCTGCTGTTCAGACGGTCTCCCTTCCAAAGCCTTAGGTAGGAAGAGAGGCTTTCATTGTCTCTCAGAAACATGCAGCTACAGAAAATAGGACTATTTTACTCCCCTGTATAAATCAGGAAAATATGCTTTGTGCTCCTCCCAGCCGAAACAACGAGTCACAAACAAGATAGATATACTTTTAGTAACTGTAAATAAATGAGTGTTATTTTTTCCCAATGTAAATAAACTGCTACTAATCAGAGGAAAAATGCCAGTTTCAGCAGTTCCTGCTCCTGCAGTGCCAAATCCTACCAGCCCCAGGGTGGTTCCTGCACAGCTCTCTGTCCGCCAGGGCCCCAGGGACTTTCCTGTGGAGCTGCTGCTCAGGCAGACAGTGCCCAGCCTGGACTGATGCCCAAGCCTCTGCTTTCCCAGGGGCAGGGCTCAGCAGTTGTCCAGGCTGAACTGCACAAGACCCATTCCTCCAGCACGCCTTGGCTCCTCTGGACGGCAGCCCTACTCTCCAATGAGTTCCAGTTCCCCCCAGTTTTGTGTCACCTTCCAGCCTGAGAAGCAGAGTTCCTCACCTCCCCCTAGCCATTGAGGAAGATGTTAAAGAAGACACATCATCATATAGACCATTATGTCTTCCCCGGTTTTAGGCAGCATACAACCCGTTTGCCACACTCCCTGAGACCAGTCATCTAATAAGGCTTTTGTCTAGCTGGTTGGCCTTCCATTCCCATTGTGGCATTCTAACTTGCATACAGTACTGTGGAAAGTAAGTGTCAAAAGCTTGGCTGAGGTATAGGTTTGTGATAACCTCTACTCCCTCCTTGTCCCAAAATCTAGTCATTTATCATAGAAAGCAATCAGTTTAGTCTGACATGGTTTAGGCTTGGTAAATTCATATTAGCTTCCAAATCACTTCCTTCTTCCCCGTGTACCCAGAAATGTGACTCTGACCTGCATCCTCCATGTGTCCATAGTCTGCTCTTGCAGTAGTTGTTGAGCTCTGTCAAGACAGGTCTCCAAGCCAGCATCACTGCATAAATTCAGTGTTCCTCTTCTCATAAACGCAACTGTCGCGTAGAGATTAACAGTGGCCTTTCAATGGGAGCTACAGGTTCTCGGCACCTCTTAAAAAGTAAGTCATAAGTGGCTTTTCTGTGTCTATGCAGACTGCCTCCAGGCAAGCTGGGAATGAAGCCAAGATCTCTTCTGGATACACGTTCACCAGTATAGGACAGTCATTTCTCTCTGCACCTTAATGTAACGTGGACTTGCGTGTTGCTATTAGTTGCAAAAATGCAGTGCATCCGAATGTAACAAGGAGAGGTGTGGAACCAAGGAATGTGTTCAGTGTCACCTATCAAACTGAAAATTATCTCTCAGTAAATTGAAATTGGAGGACATCTCAGTTAATAAAAGACAAGTATAGCCAGAGCTAGCTCCCTTGACAGGCTAATTAGCCAAGAGCTGGCTGTGCTGAACAGGCTACACAAAGACTCTCCTGAGTATTCTCTGTCTCCTACCACATGTCAGAACTGATATCCTCTGGACCATGATCTGCTGCTAGTCACAAGACCCCAGTTGTCCCCACCACCAGCCAGGCACCAGCAGCTTATGTGTGCAGTTGCCAGTACAAGAGCCAGAAAGTGTATTTTTAGCTTTCTTCCACGGTGCCAGCCATGAATGTTTGATACCTCCTACAACTTATGGCTGGAGGAATGATTATGAGATATTTATTAAGAATGCATTGTTGACATCTTTCATTCCTTTTACCATGAACTTTGTGTTCTGTGGCATTTTCATCAATTGTTGACACCAGATGAAAATTCTCAATTTTCACTTAAGAGAAAGTAAGATTTTAGCACTTACTTACAATAGCAGAAAAAAACCCCAGGATTTGTACATGAGGACTTGTACAAACCTGGGATTTGTACAATGTGTATTTGTACATTGCTTTGAGTTAAAACTCAAAATTCTGAAAGCAATTAAAGAAGAATCTACATGTCTTTATTATGTTAAAAAGATGATCTTAAATTATGTCAATAATTGGGCATTAAATTTTCTGTGTGAGTTTCTATTAAATGCAGTCATGGCCTATGTCTGTTTCCTGACAAAACACCTGGACTCTGATTACAAAATCTGGAGCTCATTGCTCCTATGTTGATTTTAATAGTTTCGTTCAAGTTTGGGTTTGAACTCAGTACCTGTGGGGACAGAAGTCAGATCTGAGACTCTACCTAACCTCTCCAGCTAGTGAGGGAATTGAACCAGTCCAGATTCGTGGCACATTGTAGGCCTAGTACCAAAAGACAGTGACAGGATAAATGTCAAAGAAACAACCAGAAAGATTTAATAGATGTTAGATAGTTGTGAGAATGTAGGATATGAGAAAATCAATTTAGCTATTTTACAAAACAATAACGCATGGCATTTTGTTTCCATATAAAATGAGATTAGCAGTATCCCAACATCTTAGTTTAGGTAAGAAAGGAAAACAGGATCAGAGGGAAGCAGAATGATGAAGAAATTAGACCGTGACCTGTAAAAGGCGACATTCTGTGAAATTTAGTTCAAAATTTAAATTACAGCCAATCCTTTCAAACAACTGTTTAACCCCAAACTGCCATACTCTAGAAGCATTTCCGATTAAAAAATAAACAGCAGGGATCAGATGTGGAGAATATTGATTTTACCAGCCATAAAATATAAATTCTCATTCTTCAGGGCACAAGCTTTGCACTAACTGAAAGGAATAAGGAAGAAACACTTTATGAGCTTATTGATGTACTCCTCCTGTGCTAGGGATTTCTTTCAAATATGTCTGAAGCATCTACTGCTAAACAATATTGAAGAACTGGCATTACCTTATTAAATTAGTATCTGCGGTGGCTATTCCTAAAAGCTGTAATGAGCTCAACATGCTGGCGTCCGCACTGAGCACGGACGTGCCAAACAGCACGGGTATTTGTCAAACACTATGTCAAGCTGTACCGCGGAAGAAGACAGACAGAAACTGGATATATCTAGATATAAAACGGTTGCTTTAGTACTGTATTGTTACAGTCACGCGGTAATTTATTAGTAAAAGCTGTAGAGGTGGAATCATTGAAGCACGAATAATGCAGTACAGCAGAAATAGGGCTGCATGGCAGCAATCTGCCGCGTGCAGAGCACGGGGCGAGAAAGGCAGCTCAGCAGCAACAAAACTGTTTAACATAACGCTGAATCGGTCAGGCTGGGTGGGACAGGCTCTGGAGAGACAGGAGGTAAAATGGGACACAGCAAGCAGGGAAGGCTGTGGAGGTGCTGACTGCTGTGCCTCTGACAGTTATTTAATGCTTCAGAAGAGATGTTCACAGATCTGAGAGTCGAGGTAGTTTAAACTAAAGCGGGTAGAAAGCATGTAAACTGAAACCATTTGGAATCGCACATGTGATCATCAGTAAAGGGGGCAATTAAAATGTATGTAGTGGCACTAGATTATAAACTGGCCATGCTGTAAAATGGGACAGAAAATTATACAGATTTTAAAGTTCAACTCTATCCTGAAAAAAAAAAAAAACAACTGTAGACAAGTCCCCTCTGGTTTAATGGGCCTGTGATTTTCTGGTAAGGTGGTTGGTTTTTTTCTAGGCAGGGGGGTGGGTGGGGAGTTGGGTTTTGCTGTGGGATTTTTTTTGTTTTGTTTTGTTTTTTTTTTTTTTAATTTATACACAGGGTTTCAAAGCAAATATATTTTTAATTCTCTAAATAGCTGGGCTCTACAATGGCATATTCCGTATAAAAAGCAAAGTCAATTATTGGTAAAATTAAGACAAATTTATTCATAGTGGTTGCACAGTTGCCTTCAAGTAAGATAGATGAGGAAGGAAAATGAAGATGTTAAGAAACCAGAGGAATTCTGAAAAAAATGTTCAAGTGTAATTTGGTTATGAACAATTTTCATATTTAGGTTGGTTTTGTGCAGGCCTCACAAATTAATTAATTTTTTTAAGTCACTGTTTTTGCTCTCTGAGGTCAAGATTTTATTGCTTATAACTGCACTTATTAAGTGATTTTCAACAAAAGTTTATGGTATGAATTTTAAAGTATGAAAATATATATATTTTTCAGGTGGAGTTTCTGACGGCTTTGCTAGAGTAGCCAAAGATTTATATCAAATTAATCCTGGACAAAATATCCTTTTTTTTCAAGACAAAATAGATATTTTTTTTTCCAATGTTTTTTTGAAACTGGCATCTGCAAGTAGTAGGAAAGCATTTATTGATTTATACCCGTTTTATCAATATCCATGATAAACTTTTCCCAGTCATGCTTCAATTCTTAGAAGGTCCCCAACTTCCAGCAACTGTCTTTGTGCATGAAAAGTCTATTGAAGGCTTTGTGTTTATATGAAAATGAACAATTTACATATTTATTACTTGTGATTTGTGTGCTAGCTGAACCATCAGCAATGTTCATAGAATGCTACGTGAACTGGAAGAGGAGTCATTCATGTGGCTGTGAATGGGACCAAAAGGGCAAAGAACAAGTACAAACATAAAGAGATTAGCAGCTGAATATTGTTCTGAAGAGGAAAGAATGAGTATGTATGTAGAAAGATTATCAGGGAAACGGTGTATTGCAAAGTCTATCTATCATGTTTCTGAGGTGCTTATCACAATGTCACATAATTACCATATATATCAGATCATTTATCTCCCTGGATTTCATCTCTTCATGATTCCGCAATTTCTCTTCATCTAAAGTTCCTGAATAGAACAGAAGTCGTTTAATTTGTAAAGATATGTATAATATCAACATCCTTCTTTTATCAGGAAATGGTGTTTTAACTACGTTAGTTATACAATGGTATACAGTCCCAAATAAATGGAAAAAAGTATCAGTTACATCATATACTGATTCTCATTTACGTAGTCATATTTACACAAGTAGCATATTTAATCTGATGGAAGGAAGTCATAAATAGAGATTTCTATGCATTTGTAGAATTTAATCTGCAGATAGAGTAGGCCCTCAGATTTTTGTACTCTTTGAATGTAGAGAAAAAAAACATAGGACCGTTCAGTGAACGAACTTTTGTACTCAATTTAAGGTAACTTGCAGCTACCCCTGATGTGTAACATAGTAGTGTAGGAGTATGGTACACTCACAATTTGGTTTTGAGTGGAGAGTGTATGATAATGTGACAATATGAGTTTTGATTGTTGGCATTTTGTCTTTTGTTGTGTATCTTTTTTTTAACCCATAGGCACAGAATTCTTCAATTTCGTCTAAAGCATTTGCACCTGTCCCTGCTGGGGTCAGAAGGATGGACTAGGTAGACTTCAGATCTCATACCATACATTATTGTTTACAATGAAAAGAACCACTTTTTCACATCAAGTGCAATTACATACTGGAAATTATTGCTGCTAGATGTTGCAAATTAGAGAATTTCTGGAGTTTTTTTTCTCAGCTATCCCAAATAGGGCTGGTAGGCTGATTTTCCTATGTCATGGTTCGGACGATTTTATCAAGGTTTTAATTCTGCCTTTTTCATCCTTTTGTTTTCAGTGCAAACAACCTTGTGACATCAAAGCTAATGCAGGTTTGGCACTCTTTTCAATGAAAAGAGACTGAGCTTTCTCCTGAACCTATGCCACCAAAGCTAGTTTAAAAGCGAGTGGTTCATGAGATGACTGGAGCCTCATAGCCAGGGGGAAGAGCAAAGTGGAAATTTCATCAGGATAGCAATGCAAGTCATCCAGTGTACAGGTGGGAGCTGTCTCGGCATGAAGCCTTCTTAAACTGCCATGACTGCCATTGCACACGTGGACAATAAACTCTTACACGTATGAAACTCATTTGTCCTGTATACTACACATAATACAATCGACACATCATAAATGTTATCACCCTGTGCGATAACTGCTTTGTATATTTACTGATTCCTATTCCTCCCTTACAGGAGGGATTTGTTTCAGATAACTCTCCTTTGTGCCATGTGTAGGACTGACAAAGTGCGTACACACTGTGCACCGTCGATTCTTGTTGAAAGTTCATTCATTTTACCAGATTGATAATGATTGTACTTTATCACTTGGCACAAAGACTCATATTGAAAAAGTGTATTAGCTTACTGGGCATTCATTTATAAAAATGGCATTGTTAGTAGTCCTGCTGGTGACTTCACTGTGACTTCACTCCTTTGAAGTGCAGAATTTCTTTTAGCATGTTTGCACTTTTAAAGGGCCGTATCACCAGCCTCTGCTTACATTTTGCTTCACGTATCTCCCGAGGCTGGTAGTCATATTGGTAAATATTGGCAGTAAGAAGCTGGCAGGCTGCAGATGTGTGTGCTTCGGGGGGTGGTGGGGTGGTGGGGTGGGGGGTAGGTTTTTTACTATCATTTGCTCTTTGTTTAGGGTTAAATTCTGCTGTGGACTAGTGGTCTGTAACCCGAGCAGCATTGTAAAATTATTGAAAAATTTCACATACAGAGATAATACTCACCTGCAGTATAATATCACCTGCAGATAATACTCAACCTGCAGGTTGGCAAGTTTGCCTCAGACAGGTTCTTTTGTTCTAGAAAATCAGCCTTGTTTTGGAATACCAGGTGTATGTCAGTTATATCGGCTAAATTCTTCAATTTTGTTATAGGATGTCATAAAGGTGTCAGTCTATGTTAGTCTACTCAGCCAGCTCTCATTAACTGTGTCTAAGCACATTTCAGGCATTTCTGGAAAGTGTTACTAAACTGCCTTCAGAAATTGGAGATTTGGGTAGCAGGAGGTTAATTTCTACATTTTTTAACATCTGGAGCATGTCTGCTTCAGATACAGAACCAGACCAGATTCAGATGCCATGGTGCAGAGATCCTAAACTAGTTGAACATAAAAAGGTAATTTCACAGGAATAGGGCAGTGTCCTCTTTCCAGACCTGAAAACGAAGACGCAGAAAGTTTCATACGGAATCACATCCATGTTGTGCCTGAGCAAATAGTCTTGAGGAACAGAACTTATTACCTTGAGTAAAGGATTTAATGAGCATGGCTTTGTGGCTTCTAGACCTGATCTAGGCAGGGGCAGCTATGTCAGACTCTCCAGTACTTCCAATTCCAGAGTTAGCTTAGGTAAATTTTGCATGCAGTGTATAGATTTGTCCCTCAGACCTTCAAGATACAAACAGACCCTCACCTAACTGCCTGTATGTTTAACTGCACACATTCAAAAATTAGTCACTTGATCGATATCAAATAAGAGGCAGAACAGGAACATAAATTCAAGTCTCTTAAGTCAACTTACTATTATGTTAACTACCAGTATTCTTTCTTTGTAGACTTGATAAAACAGTAAGGTAATATTCAGATTTTAGACAGACAATATTAGAATATTTTTATTCTTCTGAACAATTTCTGGGGTATCTTCTCATTCTGGACAGTCATGTCATTATATTGTCACCCAGTAACATGCTATGAGAATCGTATTTCAACCATTTTGAAGAAGGTTAACATCCTAATAAAAGTGCTGTGGGAGAAGCAGTGATACACAACAGTCTGATTAGATTAACATTATTTTATAATCTTTCATTAACAAATGTTTTTCTCCAGTCATAGTTATGTCCAATGTTACTTATGTCACATATTTCTATTTTCCAAGGCAAAGTGGTTGATGTTTTAAGGAAAAAAAAATCACAAAACTTTATTCCAAAGGAAAAATGAAAATGAAATTTAACCAGAGAAATTAAAAAAAATCTAAGAAGACATTTTAAGGAAACAAAAACATACAATGAATTATACTTGAAGAGTGGAATGCAACACTGCAGTCAAAAGTACTTAGGAAAATTGAATAAAATAATAAGAAAAAAAGAAATGTGGCAGAAAAAAATTAATCTGCACACACTATATTAGAGGTGAATGTTTCATAATTCTTTGATCTGTTGATTTTGCTTATCCATTGTATGCTGCATGTCTGTAATGTACTGGGTGGTTTTTAGGTATACTCAAAAATATGTATGCAAGCTGTCTCCTTTTCAGCTGCTGTTCCTCAGTGATCCCTTCCCATTATTTTTACTTCTGTTTATTTGTCTTCCCTCTTATAACTGGGAGGCATATATTTTAATGATGTCATTTCACCCAGCCATACAGAGGTCGGTGTGTCTGGTTTTGTCTTTCAAGACCTCTGTTCAGATAGACAACATTATTTCACTATGCTATAGTCTATAAAATAAATAAAAAAAATCTATCACTGTAATTCTTTATTTAGGCAGCAATTACAAAGGTATTTTCTACATTTTGCAGGCTTAATTTGTAATTTTCAATTTATTACAGCTTTTTTGTTCATCACTAACCAACCAATTTATATCAAGCTTCATATGTGCATTGCACAAAACTAGTAAGCAAATAAAGATTTACACATATTTATATTCTACAGGCAGCTGATTCATATGCTTACTTCCCATTGAGCTAAGTGAGTGAGTATTATTATCCCTATTTTACAATGCAGAAAACCCAAACAGGAAGAAGTCACCTAGTGTCCAAGAGATACTATGGGAAAGCCAGGCCCAGATCTCAGGCATTCTTGGTTTCTAATTATATCTTTGTTTTTCTAGACAGTTGTGGAAACAAAGTTTTGGACGTGTAGGAAGACACCTTGCTGCTACCGCAATGCCCTAAAGAAGGAGCAAAGAAGGGTTTAGCAAGGTCTAGTTGACATACTCATGGAAGACTGGTAGAAACTCTGTTGCACCCTGAACCTTCTCATGTATTTAAAGGGTAAGAAGATGATGGGTAAGAAGAGAATGATGTTCTCTATTTGGAGATTTCCAAATAACAGACATTTAAAAGATGTTAGATCTCCAAACATGTCTTCAAGGTTCCCTGCCATTCAAATTTATCTTAATTCATTATAGTACCATAATAAACCATAAATGACAAAAAGAAAAGGTACCTCCCAATTGTCACTCTATGTGCATACACACCTTTGCTTAAGTATAAACAATTTCATAGACTTGGGTGACAGTGATGAGTAGATAGTATGAGAAAACACGAAATAGATTTTGAGGAAACAGAGGGCAGGTGGAGACGCATAGCCGGCCTTCCCACCGAAAGCAGTACAGCTTCTGAGAGCACCTTCGCTCAGGCCTCAGGCAGAGGCAGCCATGTCAAGGGTTTGGGGTGGTTACGGACCCCAGTAAAAAAAAGTAGCAACAGCTGCCTGCAAAAGCCCAGGCCAAACTCTGAACAGATCAGATACTGAGTCTAGAAATACAGATCCCAAAGCATTAAGGGAGAAAACTCATTGATGGTACTCATAAATAATAAAATAATACCTTTGCCTTGTAGCCTTATCTTTCGGGTTTCTTGGATATTGAAGTGGCTAGGGTATTTGCAAATGTCGGAAACAAATGAAGCAAATATGCCCCCAGACAAGTACAAATCCATCCCATACATCTTGATAAACCATTAACAAAAAGATGGAGATAGTCTAGTCTTATGTTTTCATTACTTTATACACCTAACATCATCCATCAACTAAATAATTTGCGCATGAAAAGTCAAATCAATAAATGAGTGATCTCAGCTTTTTTGATTCACATTCTTATATTACATCATCTATAAAACCTCTCTTAGTACAGCTTGTAGTACGGATGTCTGAATCTGAAGAAATTGGGGAGAATATCTGTTGAAGTGATAAACAGCTATTGGTTCATATATCTACATTAAGTGATCTTGATAAGTAAGCTTTCCAAATGCACTAGCACAATCATTCAGCACCATGGAGTGAGTGCATTACCTCATCAAATCTTTTGGCTTGTCACAATATCACGTTAACACAGATTCAAGACCATACCGCATTCCATGTCTGATTTTCCTTGCATGCCCCCTCCACCCCTGTTTCTTAAAAACAAATATATAGCTACTTGAAAACAAAAGTCAAGGACAGTCTGATTTCACTGCTGTATTATATAAAAAATGTTTTGTTATATGGGTTTATATTCTGCTTAGCCCAAGGGAAGAAGAAACAGTGCCTGAAAGTCAGAAAAAATAAAGCTGCAGTAATGTTCTAGTGCGAAAAGGAAATAACAGGTATTATTTTTCTAGATTTTTTGCTATAGCTCTCAGCACTGTGTTATAATCCTCTAACAAAATATAAACCTAAAGCCACAGAAACAGACATCTTATGTAGGTAATACCCGATACACACATAGAATCATAGAATCATAGAATTGTCTAGGCTGGAAGAGACCCTTAGGATCATCGAGTCCAACCATCTACCCTACTCTACAAAGTTCTCCCCTACACCATATCCCCCAACACCACATCTAAACGTCTCTTAAACGCATCCAGGGATGGTGACTCAACCACCTCCCTGGGCAGTCTATTCCAATGCCCGACCACTCTTTCTGTGAAAAACTCTTTCCTAATGTTCAGTCTAAACCTACCCTGTTGGAGCTTGAAGCCATTCCCTCTTGTCCTGTCATTAATTACCTGTGAGAAGAGACCAGCACCAACCTCTCTACAGTGTCCTTTCAAATAGTTGTAGAGTGATGAGGTCTCCCCTCAGCCTCAGCCTCCTCCTCCTCAAACTAAACAGTCCCATCTAGTCTATAGTGAAGCTTAAAAAGTCATCTAGTAGATGGCTACGTACTTGCAAGTTCAGTTACAAGGTCTAATTGTTATGTGTTTAAATCCAAACTACAATGAACAAAGACAAGCATCATCATCCCAGTTCTCTATTTAAATTCATTCATGAAATGCTTTCAGAAGCTGTTGTAAGTGAGACTGAAAACCAGTGTGCCAGTATACAGAGGAGCACATAGCACCTCCAGAGCTTAAGTGCTCTAACCTGCCCTGTAAACAAGCAGGAGCTTGGCTGGCCAAAAGGTAGAGTATGGTAAGCTGCATTACAAATAGCAGGCCTTACACTCAAGTTCGTAACCCTCATCTCAAGGAGCTTCTAAACTACCACTTTAAAATTAGAATCATTACTTAGTGAGCATGCCGTAGTCTTTTTTTTTTTTTTCTAAGACTAAATAGAATGAACTGGGAACATAAGAAAACAGCTGCCATCCAAGTCCCCTGTCCCACCTCAATATGTGTGGATCCAAGCTTTCTTCAACTCAGAATACTCATTCCTATGGGCTTCATTAGAGCCTAAATATTCTTAGGGCAATATGTTTATATCTGAATTTTGTGTATCTTTGACACCTGGAAGAGCCAAGAATACAGGTATCTTTCAGAGCCTATACAGATTTTAGCAGTTACAACAGTTCCAAACCATCCTAATGAAACACAGTACCCTGACTCATGTAGAAAGTATGTGTAAAATTGGATGATAAGGAACAGATTTACTTGGCAAGGAACAGAGTCGCAAAGTCACTGAAACATCCTGTTTGTGGTATTTTTTATACATAGTCAGTATGTACTGTTTGTCTGGACTTTAAGGTACACACTAACACACATTTTTTCATAGTGATCACTCTCCTGCAGTGCAAATAACCTGTTCTCCTAAACCTTTCAATAGTCTGATGATCGTGTTGTTATTTCACTCTTGGAAAAAAAAAAATAATAAAAGATAAGAGGCTTTTGAAGAAGGTGTGATTACATTATTTAAAAATTATACATTTTATAAGATAAAGTTTAAACACATGTCAGGAGAAGTCAACATTGCATTATGAATGGTAGTGATTATGTTATCTGTAAACTTTGAAGCTTTACGTACTGATGTGAACAATTGACTCCGTTGTTTTGTCATTACCATCAGCATTCCCTTTTCAGAGCTGCTAAACTGACTGCTGTTTGCATAGCAAGACGTAAGGAAAGTTTGTTTTCCCACTAATATTTCATTGACTGTTTAGCCCGAGTTGATAGTGACTTTTCACCTTCCTGTCTGCTGGATTTTTTTGCCTGGATTGTAAAATTGACTAGATAGCTAACTTCTTCACCTGAATCTTTAAGAAGTTAATTCAAAAGAAAATTTTACCTCAATCATCAAGATCAGCTCCTAAAATAGTGCAATTTGCTAAAGCTTATAGACATTGTTACTACTTTTTTATCTCGTTTCTTTATTCTGTTATGTTGGATTGCAGTACATGGTAAATATTTGGCCATCAGATCAATGTCTAGTAACTAAAATACAAGAAGAAATGTTTATTCTTTTAATTGATATATGGATTTTGCCTGAAAATGATAGGTACTTTTATTATTTATTCTACAAACTGCATTATTTTAAGGGCTGCTCAAAATAAGAACTTCCAACCTCAGCGATTCTATGATTCTATGATTCTACATGGTTTAGTGGTGGTTTTGGCAGTGTTAGGTTGATGGTTGGACTTGATGATCTTAAAGGTCCCTTCCAACATGAATGAGTGTATGATTCTATGATTCTATGATTCTATGATAGAAAGTACATGAAAACCATTTTCCCACCCTACCCTGCCATCCCTTGTCCAAGCTCAGCCTTCCTACATCATTACGCAATGAATAGAAAGAAAAATTAATCTTCCACTGTCAATATCATGTCAAACAGAAGTGTAGAATGAGAAAAGAGGAAGAGAAGTGGGAAAATCTTTCGCTAAAAAGGAGCTGAGCCAATAGCAAGGTATTTATTTCATGACACAAAGAAAGCAAGGAGCAGGGAAAGGTTTTGTGATCTGTTCCTCCCAAATATCTTAAGCCTGAGATTTACTTTTTGCACTCTGATTATCAGTGGATATTTTGTTGACTTTTCCCTGTTTCTTTTGTCTTGTTTTCTCAAGTTTTAAATTGTTACAAAGTAGTCCATAAAGAATCTTTTTCTGGAGGTATCTACATATATCACTATTTAACTAAAGATTTTACACTCTGAGTGCTCAGTTCTCAACACTTAGGCTGGATTTAATTCTTAGCAGTAAAGAATATTGTTGAACTGCATGCGTTTGGCTTGGGCCCACCCCTCCAAGCCTGTCCAGGTCGCTCTGGATGGCATCCCTCCCCTCCAGCATGTCCACCTTGCCAAACAGCTTGGTGTCATTGGCAAACTTGCTGAGGGTGCACTCGATCCCAATGTCCATGTCACCAACAAAGATGTTGAACAGCATGGGTCCCAGTACCGACCCCTGAGCAATATCAATCATCACTGGTCTCCACTTGGACATCGAGCTGTTGACCACAACTCTTTGTGTGTGACTGTCCAGCCAGTGCCTCATCCACCGAGTGGTCCATCGATCAAATCCATAACCCCTATTTTCAAAAAGGGAAATAAGGAAGACCCAGAGAACTATAGGCCAGTCAGTCTCACCTCCGTGCCTGGCAAGATCATGGAGCAGATCCTCCTGGAAACTCTGCTAAGCCACATGGCTTCACTAAGGCCAAGTCATGCCTGACAAATTTGGTGTCCTTCTATGAAGGGATTACAGTGGCAGTGGACAAGGGAAAACCAACTGACATCATCTACCTGGACTTGTGCAAATCATTTGACACCGTCCCACACGATATCCTGCTCTCTAAATTGAAGAGACATGGATTCAACAAATGGACCACTTGGTGGATAAAGAACTGGCTGGACGGTCGCACTCAAAGAGTTGTGGTCAATGGCTCAATGTCCTAGTGGAGAGCAGTGACCAGTGGCATTCCTCAGGGGTTGGTACTGGGACCTGTACTGTTCAACGTCTTTGTTGGCAACATGGACATTGGGGTCAAGTGCACCCTCAGCAAGTTTGCTGATGATACCAAGCTCTTTGGTGAGGTAGACATGCTGGAGGGGAGGGATGCCATCCAGAGAGACCTGGACAGGCTGCAGAGGTGGGCCCAAGCCAACCTCATGCAGTTCAACAAGGCCAAGTGTAAGGTCTTACCTATGGGTCGAGGCAATCCCAAGCACAAATACAGGCTCGGCAGGGAATGGCTGGAGAGCAGCCCTGAGGAGAAGGACCTGGGGGTGCTGATTAACGAGAAGCTCAACATGAGCCAGCAATGTGTGATCGTAGCCCAGAAGGCCAACTGTATCCTTGGCTGCATCAGAAGAAGTGTGGCCAACAGGTCAAAGGAGGTGATTTTGCCCCTCTACTCCACTCTTGTGAGACCCCACTTGGAGTACTATATCCAGCTCTGGAGTCCCCAGCATAAGAAGGACATGGACCTGCTGGAGCGTGTCCAGAGGAGAGCCACAAGGATGATCCGAGGGCTGGAGCACCTCTCCTATGAGGAGAGGCTGAAAGAGTTGGGGCTGTTCATCCTGGAGAAGAGAAGGCTCCGGGGAGACCTTATTGCGGCCTTCCAGTACCTAAAGGGGGCCTACTACAGGACAGCTGGGGAAGGACTTCTTGTAGGGCATGTAGTGATAGGATGAGGGGGAACGGCTCTAAACTAGGAGAGGGCAGGTTTAGATTAAACATTAGGAAGAATTTTTTCACTTTGAGGGTGGTAAGGCACTGGAACAGGTTGCCCAGAGAGGTTGTTGAGGCCCCATCCCTGGAGGTGTTCCAGCCAGGCTGGACTTGGTCTTGGGCAACCTGGTCTAGTGGGAGGTGTCCCTGCCTATGGCAGAGGGGTTGGAGCTCAATGATCGTCAATTTCCTTTCCAACCTAAACCATTCTGTGATTCTATGAAGAGCTTGCATAAAAAGTATTCAATTATCACTACAGTATATAGAAATTCTTTCTTCCAAATAGAGATACAATATATACATATAATTTTTCCCCTTCAAATCCAATAAATATCACTAAGGGATTGCTTTCCACTCTATGAGTTGACTTTCCACTACGTAGCTGCCGAAATGTTTTTCATGCATGGGAAATATCCGCCTGCTATAAGGAAACTAGAATAGCACAAACGCATCTGCTGCTTACTCTACTACTCTACTGTAGTAGTTAGCAGACCAGATTTCTATTGTTTGTTGAGAGGAGGAGAGGTTCTTCTGGACCCAAATTGAATAATCAATTCTGAAGGAATGAGAAGGAAGGTCATTCTAGATGTTGCTTAAGCTGGGACTAAGCTGTGCAGGGATTGCAGAATCAGAGGGATGCATCAAGTTTACTTTTAACACCCCTTCAGTTCCCAAATTTGTGAAGTTGATAATTCAGCTCAAAGAATCCATCCAGGCATGCTAGTGAGACAGAGAAACGTGTTAACATTAGATGATAGCTGCTTTTATGTCAGGAAGTACCTACATGACAAGTGTTAAGACACTGTAAACTAGTTTGTGTAGTGAGTCACTTTGCTACACAAATGTTACACTGAGACAAGTTATTGATGAGCAGTTCCAGCAGAAGGTGTGTCCCGCTCCAGAAATGCTAGACGTGCCTTTAAACAGAGAGAAAATCAACATAAAGAGATTGTGGACTGAAGGGTATCCTTTGAGATTCACATATTTTTAATCATAAAGGTGGTGTAGATTCTACAATACACACCATTGGATATTTTTTTTATCATATGGTCAGCATTAACTGTATGAAAAGTATTTTATGATTTATGGTTGTTAGGAATTTTCTTTAATTTGAAGCTGATCTCTGGTGATTGCCGATGAATTAGACTTTATAATTTGAGAACCTTAAGTATCCTGAATTAAAATCCCAAAATATTTCATTTTTATCTAATTTTATCAGGAATGCTGCTTCGGGATCAGTATTAGGAATAGCATTAGATCAGAAACATCTTCTTGAACTGTTGAATCCGGCCTCCTGCATCCAGTCTTAATGTATGCTCCCTTTTATACACAGGTCCAAGTTTACGTCTTCATACCATTTTGTGATCACTAGTCTTACCAGAAAGGTTGGTCAAGAATGTAGCACTTCTTGGGAAAAATTTGCTTCTAATTTTAGTGTACTTATTCCTGATCAGTTTATAAACGCATTCTGCTAACTCTGTCTTATAGTTTAAGCAGTTCTTTTTCCTCTCCAGTGTTCACTTTCCTGGTGCATTTATTTGGAGAAGTCAGATCTCTTTTCAGCCTTTGTTTTGTTAGGTTACATAACAAAGCTTTTTTGTTTTGGTTTTGTGTGCATGCGTTTTACCTTTTTTGCTAGTGAGAAGACTTTGCATTTCCCTAATCATTCTAGTTGGCCTTCTTTTCATGCCTCCCAGATGGAAGTATTTTCTCTTGAACCTGGATGAGAGGATTCATGACTCCCTGCAGGAGTCTGACTAAGATCTCTGTGGGCTCAGTGTTCTCCCATTTCTATTCTGCAGTGGGATTTTATAGTCATATTTGTCTCTTACAGCCAGCTCGGATACATTAGCTTGTAACAGTGTCATATCACTAGGACTTGTCTCCACTGTCCTGTCTTAACAGGTGACATTTTTCAGTTTCTAAATGCTTCTTTTTTACCTTTTGTAATTCTGAATATCATTTTCTGTTACTCACATTTATCCTGTAAGATACTCCCATCCTCTCTTTATTGATGATACCTCCCTGTCATCTCTCTGTCATCAGCATGCGCCTACCTTTTGTGAAATTGCCACTAATAAGGATATAAAGACAAGAGCCATTTGAAGATCATTCCCTGAGGAATTCCACTAACAGGCCAGTAATTACTTTATCAACAAAAGTTGTCTCCTTTTAACCATAATTTGTCCTTTCTCCTCAAAGCAGTTGTTAACCCACCTTATAATTCCTGCACTAATCCTCTCTTCCCTGCATGACCTCAAAATTTCCCACATAACACTATGTCAAATGCTTTACTGAAGTCCAGATCACAATGAATGTATTTCCTCTGTTTAGAGTAATTTCTTAAATAAGTATACTGAACTATTCTGGCAAAACTAACCATCAGTAAATAATTTTCCATTTACTTATGTACCTGTAATTATTTTTTAATTTAAAATCTGTTCTACAATTTTGATATTATACTCAGTGATTCAGTTTCTCCACTTATGAAATGGCAGTCATAAATACCTTTCAGATATTAGATGACAATACATTGGTGGTGTTAAAATGCTTTGAGATCCTTAGTAGAAAATGGTCTGAAATGCAAAGAACTCCTATCATTTTTGTCAGATACTTCATTCAAAGAGGTACCTCTAACAGTTGTGTTATGTATAAATGTCACTTCTATAGATCAAAGAATTCTTCTCTGAATGGATGCTTTCATTTGGGAATGCTCTTTTTAAATTAAAATATTGTTTTCCTATTTGTCAAACTATGTCACTTTTATAAGCTGTCAATCAAGATAAAATAAACTCACACTATCCTTGTGTTGTATGTAAGATAACAGGCTTTGATCAAAAAGATAAAGGTATGTCAAACATTATCATCAGCACTAACCACTTCAGACTCTTATCACTGTGATATTTGATATGATCTGACTAAATTGCAAAGATTTAATTCTTTCTAGTTTTAAATCTAAATAAAACTCCTCATAACTGTTTAATATATCCATTCATATATTTCTGTGTAGAAAAAAGCAAAGTAAATTTCATCTTTTCTTCATTAATGGGATATTTTTGATTATCCTAGAATATGCTTAGAAGAAATGAATGCAATTAACATGGAAGATTTCTAGCATATTCAGATAAGGTTGGTTTTATGATTATCTTTTGGAAAAAAAAAAAATCTAGTCATATCAGTCACTGCACCATACGCAATTACTTGTACTTTCTTTTTTTCTAGACTACATATGAAGCCTAAATGGCATGTCTGTTCTTCGCCTGTCTGTGTGCCCAAGAGAGAATATGAAGGAAAATTACTTTTCTCTAGAACTGTCATGTATTCAATGGCAGAGTATCTTTGCATTTCTTCACAATAAGTTCCTGTAGATTTTAAGAAGACCTACATAGAAAAGTATTGTATAAAACCTGTTTTAAAAATCCATAGAATGGAAGAAGACATTATTCTTCTAACTTTTGCATGACATTTTGAACTATCTCAAGTAGTTTTATAGTAATTTATAATTTTTATAATAATTATCTTTTAAATTATATTTTTTAAAAAATTACAGTCTATAAGTGCATTTTATGTCACCTAACCCCCCACCATTTTAAATGTATGATATGAAATGATGAAAAAATAAAGCATAATAGCTCATCTTTAATAAAGGTGATAATTTAGAAGTAAACTACTGCTCTGATTGAGTAAAGTAAATAAACATGAGCTTAATGAAACTCCTGAGCAGTTCCACTGAAAACTCTTGAGCTGGCATTGTCCCTTAAAGATTCTGAGAGCTCATTTAATGCTCATTAAGTCCATAACAATGAATTTGGCCCCCAGACTGCCCAATAAGAATGCACAGGCTTCACACTAGATCTGAGACATTGTGCGATCATTCTTACCATGACATTATCTGAATTGTTTATTCAAATAATCTCTTAAAACTCTGTTGTTTTAAAGTTCTTTTTCTTTCAAAATGTTGTCCTACTGTAAAAAAAAACCATGGCGACAGTCTGTATAACCATTCTAAATAAGTCTTCATATCTGATGGGATCATGTTCTCCTCACTCCCTGTAAACCTCAGAAAGAGATGGTTTTGAGCCATTATTTTCCTTCAAGTTTGTTTCATTTAACAAGCTTGTTATAAATTAAGTAAACATAATAATTTAATGAAACTCAGGAACAAAGTTAACACACTAACACACTTAATATTCTTAAATAATGTTGCAGCATTATACCTTTCTTTGAAAGACATACAACAACAATTTTTAAATATGACAATAACTATTCCTACTTTGGTTGTCAGAGTTATTTACAGAAAAGCCAAAATTATGTATCAAGCCCTAGAATCTTGTCATATGTTTGTAGGTGATCACGAGTGGAAGGCAGTGTAAAAATACAACTATAACTGAATAACCCAATATTTCAGATCCTGTATACAGTTAGAGTGCAATTTTAAAGGAAAGTAACTGTTATTCCCTGACTTAAAAATTATGAGTAAAGTAGAGGTCAGATTGTAGCCCATCTCGCTTTCTAACATGTCTTAGTTCTCAGTTTGGATTTATTTAGGAAAACTTTTATTGGGGGAATCAAATGGGGTTTTCTCCATAGAATGTCTGGATCTAGTTTCTAACTCTCATCACTCTGAAAAGATCCCCATGTGTAGGACATAAGGGGAGGGTTTGCAAAAGTTCTATGTATCAGTGGCCTACCCCATGGGACTTACATCTGTTCCAGATCTACTACCCCCCAAATTGCCTTTCTTAGAGGGGCACTTTTGAGTGAAGGATTACTAGGAAACTTAAAATTACTTTTTCTAGCTTTTTTTTTTCATCTTTAGTGGTTTTGACTAGGCTGAACAGATTTGTTTTCACTTTCATTCCATGTTTCTTGCATATGAGTAAATTCAGATTTATAAATGCTCCTGATGTTTCTCCCTGTCTCCATATGGCTTCCATTGTGAGTACTCGTTTCCCTTGACTGCCCTCTAAGAAATGATCTTATTCTTTGCACACACTCAGGCAGTATTTGTAAAGAAATTCGTAAAGGATGAACATTTTAAGGAATTTTGGGTTTAGGCACGCTTCTCTTTCCCACATCAATTTTTTGAATAGTACACATGACTATAGTGTGCTTGATTCTAAAAGCAATTAATAATAAAACTGTTGTGAATTACTACTCATTCATATTTCAACACTATGCTACAAATGATTTTTGTGGGATAATAGTTTCATAATTAACTTTTGCCAATGTCTGTTGTTCACCACCTTTTTTTTCTCAGATACTAATGAATAAGATCAGTTACAAGGAGGGGAAAGTTGTTATGAAATCGAAACTTGAGAGTGTTTTGGCACTTTTGACAGTTGCTGCTGAAAAGTGTAAACCCAAATGGACTCTACTTCAGACACTAAAACGCAGCAGACAAAACTATTATTTCATCCCCTGTGGGCCACTGTCTCTGCTCACTCTTACTTTTATGTCATCATGTTGGTTTGACACCTATAATAGGTTTAATAGGTTTTTCTCTGATGTTATTATTGGCTAATGATTCTGCTCTTCTCTGGGGATGGCAAAAATGAGAAGTCACACTGTTCTCCTGTTTTATGTAGCTCTACAGGGACAGTCTTAACCATAGTACTCTATGGGAGTATGTCATCTTAAATCAATAGATAGCGAGTTAGCCTTTAACATTTGGATTGCTTGCTTCAGTTTTATAAATCAGGCTAGCAATTATAAGACTATCCCTGATGATCCGGTAGTTCAATATTTATCTTAATTCATATATTTTACACTTTTAGTGTTTTAAGGAAACTAAAGCAAGGAGTGATTTAAAAAACATTATCAATGTCCTTTATGCAATAATTTATGTTTTCTAACAGAATAAACAGTTGTCACATGATCATAGCAGCAGATTCTTTGAGATGTTTCATTGGATCAACTGTTTTACCTATACCTGACTCATCATGTTGATCTTTAAGGCTCTACCTTTCCGAAATCATAAGCAGGAACAATAGAATGGCAACACATTTCAGGAACAATCTGTTCACCTCATGCCCAACAATCCCTCGTTGTGTTGAAATGCTTCCCTTTTAGGAAAACACAGATGGAGAAAATAAAAGGAAAAAAAAAAAAACCAACTGAAATTATTATTGAAATCATAAGAAATATATTTTGGTGGACCATATGTGGAGTTGCCTTAAGGAACTGAACTGGGATACTATGGTTATTTAGTTCCTTGGTTTTGCTCCTCCATCAAAGAGAATCCCAGCTGCTCTCTGATGTGGATGCGAATTTTCATTTAACTATAAATTAAACAACTGAACATTGTCAGAGCTATTCACCACTGTTAAAAAGAGGTTTGTTGTTTTCTAATTTAGAACTTTAGGTACTGGAAATCAAGACTGCCTCAATAAATAACTTGTGATTTTCAGAGAAAATGAGAGTACTTCACCCTGGTGTTGGCGTTATCTGAAAAACAGCTGGTACATGAAAAATTTGCTCCAGAAAATTTTTGGATTAATTTCTCATACAAGAAAATATTTCATAAAAGTAATATTTAGTAAATATTAAAAAGTAATAGCAAACATTTGGTTGACTGAAGAAGTTTTCAATTTTCAATCACTGAAAAGACAAACATAAATATAAATTTTCCTTTAAAACAGAAAGCACACACCAGATAATTGGATCTGAACTTTTTGATTCCTAACTCTGGGAAAGTTCAGATGGGAAGGTACGCAAAGAAGACTATAACAGCCCATGAGAGTTCGCCTTGAGTAGATTTTATACAGGTAAAATATACGTAAGTGTTTCTGTCCATTTCATAGGTAAGGTGGGGGACAATGATGAGAAAGTTGGGGAGTATTAGATGTCCCCTGAAATATTTGAGTTTACAGAAAACTGCACATATTTATCTTTACCATACATGCCTTTCCACGTCACGTTTAGATTTCACCTCCCTGCCTTCTTGTCATACCCACTTCTTCCTTTCAGTGATTGTATCTTTTCTTTCTTGTATTTCCAGTCCATACACCTGAACACCAACTGAATGTGACTTTATGTAACAGAACACTTGCATGCATTTCCTTCGCATCCTAGGTTACTTCCTTCTCCTTTTTGACTACTCCTTCCAGATTTACTAGCACATTTGCTAGCCAGGAGCGAGCCAGCTGGTAGTTACAAACACTGTCCAAAAAATTACATTTGCTATACACATGTGGAAACGTTTACCAGAGTGAGACCACCACCATGGAAAATGCTAGAGGGAATAGGAAGCAGAAGGAAGAGCAAACAAGCAATGCTGAAACTTTGTATTGACAGATATCTAACGGAGTGTAGACACTTCTATAGTGTCATTAATATATTATTCACTCATACCAGAACTCCACCAGAAAGCTACAACACCGTGGATGAGAGCCTGGAACACTTGCAGCTAAAAGCCTGCTTCTGCCTATGCAATGTAGAAGAATATTAGGTTCCTAAATTAGGAAGATGTGGCCAACTAACCTTTAGCTTCTGTGAGATTTAGTGTCATTACACTGAAGGCCCATTTTTACATTTAAGAAGTGCTCCTTAATGAAGACTGTTTGATTTCTTTTCTGTAGCTCTTTCAAGAACAGTAAATCTTAAAAGAACTCAGAAACAGCAAATCCACACTGAGCTCTAATGGCTGATCTTGATCTATTTGTCAAACAAGTCAAAAGTTGTAAACTGAAGAACTGAACACAGAATAGTAGCTGAGATCAAATAAGAACTGTTTTTTCTCCGTCAGACTTCCATGCTTCTTGGTTGTCAGAGCCTGTAACACTATACAAAGCATTTAAGTACTTAAAAAAAGAAATACAATTGCAAATTGATTTGCGAAGACAATATCAATTACAAACAGAATAAACCAAACAATTAAAACAAACTTTCTGAGTCAAACTGTGTTGTCTTCTTCATTCTGCTCCACAGTTTTACTTCTCATGTCCTTAGGGTAAAAGAAAAGCACGATCCTGTTTAATGTCCAGTTTCTTTCACCCTTTGTAAGTCCCAGGTAACATGTTGAATCGGGGAAAAGATGCTGAAGAAGATCCTCAGTGATCTTAAGTGAACACCAGGATCTTAAAACATGTTTCTGTTGAACAGCATTGATATCCAAGTTTGAGATGTTCCAAAAATAGATTAAGAAAAAAAAAAAAAAATCCAACTCGAGAAAGGGTAAAATGACAACTGATGATTTTTCTGCCCCTAAATACCTGATATTCCATAATGGATTTCTAAAAAATGACAGACAGTAAAGAGACATCGGGTGGGGTGCCAGACCATTTTGTGCTCCCTTTTAAAATAGATCTTTGATATTTTAATGTCCTTGTTCTGCACCTTCCTCTGGAGCATCTCATTCACCTGTTATAAAGATGGTGGGACATTGATATATTTTTCTGATCTGCAAAGTTAAGACAAAAATTATAGCAATTATGAAAAAATAAAAAAGAGAATGCTGATCATAAAATTGATTTTCTGAGTCTAATTATACTCAGGTTCTGTCCTGTCACACTGAACCTTGAGTCGCACCTCATCCTAAAAATAACTCCATTAACCTGTCCTCTAATAAGTGCCTTTCAGAAAATCCTTCCAAATTTCTTCCTTGCCAGGGCTAATGTATGCTGACTATTCTATATTTTTAATGTATATTATTTGAAGAAAAAGTTTCTCCTTAAGGTCATACCTCTCGTGTTTTGCTCAGATTTCAAGTAAATTATTTCCAATTATTATCATTCCTGTCTGGGTACTTAAATACAGATAGAATTCAGGTGAACTTAAGTTAAATCCACCATCTTTTTGCAGGCTTACATTCAGAAAAGTTCCTGAAAGAAATCAAGAGCCATTTTACTGGTGAATGGGAGTTGGAAAGGAGATAACAGAGAATTGTTTCAACTGCCTCCCCCTTTATTCCCAATCAGAATAGTTTATGGCATTTAACAAAAAAGATCTGGGTTGTTATGTACTCTGAAAGCAGTCTCTCACCCCTTATGAAAGCTGGAAAGACAGTGAAATAAATGCTAAGGAAGATTCACAGAAATGTTAAGTGGATGCTAAACTCCTAAATTGTTGCCCTGGGGAAAAAATAAAAATTAAATCCAAATTCTCAAAATTTATAAAACCATCAAAACAAAGAGATTTTTTTTACTGTTCCAGTACTATGCATTATTTACACTATCATGAGTGTAATCCATTTGAAGAAACGAAAGTTCAATATTCATGGGTCTTTTTCAGGCAAATCATAGCAAAAGATCTCAGAAATGCACCTAACAAGAGTTAAAGGAAAAAACTGTTACACAGAATGGCTTGGCCTCCCCCTGGCTCTGTTGCCGATACAGCCGTCCCTCATGAAAAGTACCAGTCATAAATTTGAATGGAATGGAAGCAGTGACTGTTTGGGCTGCCTGCTGCCTCCACTGAAGCCAAAAGGCTTCTCAGCAGAATTTTACTTTCTTCTTTCTATTGAGTAATGACGCGCTGCTTCCTTTTAGCATGCCGGTACTGGGCTAAAAATAGACAAGGGGAAAAGGCTTCAGCCATTTTAAAGAGCACAAGTGACATACAGCCTGACCTCTTGACTGCACGTGTTACAGCTATAGGCGACCCAAATGGTGCCAGGTGGGGATTACACAGGGCAGAGAAACATCTGCTTCACTATCACCAGTGTAAATGATAGTTCCTCATGTTATGCCATAAACAGCCTGAGGTAAGAAAGACTGGTAGAGCTCCTGTCACAAATTAAACCCTTGCCAGCAGGTAGGATTCCAGTCCATCTGTCCGTGCAAGTAGCTCAGAATAAAAAGCTTTATAAAATATTATCCACAGAGATAAAAGGCAAATAATGCAATTTATTTGTGGGCTGGAGCCAGAAATGAAAGCAAAACTGAATAGAAAGAGAAGATGCTTTTTCCTTATGATGAATGAAAAGTGCTGTTACATAACCTGTTTCCAGAGCTAGGGGCCAGATTTCCTAAAATGCATTTATTTTTGCAAGCTTGATTTAGACGCAGACAAAGGCACACAAGCACAAAGTGTGCATCTTGGACATGCACCCATAGCTCTCACAACTGGATCCCAAAGGTTTACTTGGTCACCCTGATTTTTTCTTTTGCTCCTACTTTAAGATATTAATAAGATGGTCAATAGCTGTGGTTATTCAGACCAAAGATAACTTTGTGAAGAAAGCAATGTGAAATGCTTAATGCATTAATTGCCTACTTAATGCCTCAAGCAAATGCCTAAAAAATAAATATAAGTCCCAAAGAACACTTTTGGATAGCCACTGTGACTGTGTAAGCTGCATCCTATGGGCTAAATGATCAACTACTCGTTAGATGTTGTTTTTTTCTTGTACACAGATGAGTTGCTTGAATTGCTGTCACCTATTTGGAGACAGTACGTAAGTTGAGATCTCTTAATGGAAACGCAAAGTGTGCAAGGACCATATACATTGATCAAGTAGAACAGAGTTATCCAGTTCAAATTTCTTTCAGTTTCAAGAAGCTGAATATCCTCAATTCCAACAGCATTTCCAGTCCCACTGTTGACCAGTTGTGTTTACAATGTAAAGAAAACACACATTTTTATAATCAAGTGCAAATATATATTGATTATCATTGTATTCCCTGTGTTATTCTACTGTAATATATGCAAAAATAAGACATAGAATATGTCCTAGAAAACAGTGTTTTGTCATCAAAACCTTGCCTGATTACCAAATCTGAGGAATTTAAATACTCTGGAAATGCAGCATTGTTTTTATTGAGCAAAAATTATGAAGTGTTTTATGAACGTGTAGTAAATTTTGGAAGAGTCTTAGGCTCTCGGTTTCTTAAGCTTCACTCAAAGCAGAAAGAACTTTCAAGAATGACTAGCAGAGGTGAATTTTTAAGGTATCTGGGTTCCTAAAGGTTTCAATTAGTCCTAATGGGATTTTCAATATCATTGTTATGTCCTATCCCAGCAGTTATATCTAAATAGTTCAAAAAAATCCTACCTTTAATGAATTATTTTTAGAATCAGGCATTAAGTATCTGTATCACTTAGAAAATTTTGGAAAATGTTTCCCATTATTTTGCACAATAATAAAACACGTCTAAGATTTTTGTGAGTCTTTCAGTTTCTACATACATTTATAAAAAGTCTGCTTGTGAAATATATTGTTTATTTATTTATTTAGGATCATAACAAATGTACTTTCAGAGATACATTAAAATTTTGGTTTTGAAAATTCTGCTGTCTCACCGTATCTTCTTAAATGGCATTCTGAAACAACAAATTGCATTTTCACTTAGATTCATCTTGTGCTCCCCTTAAAACATTACACTGGAAAACATGACCTAAATATTTTTATGTGTTTTTAAACAAACCATGAATTAAAAAAAACACATCTCTTGCTTCCTAAATAAGAAGAAATGGTAGATGTTCTAATTCCTCAAAGAGTATTCTTCTGTGTACAATGGCTTTTTACTGGAACAAGCCAAGCTGGATCTCACATTCTAACATACAGTATTAAGAAAAAATATAATTTTGGTCAGCATTGCTGAGATTAAAATATCAAAAAATATTGTAGAACTTGCACATGAAGTCATCATATATGCCATGATTATAAGTAAACAGTAGTTTTTAGCAGAAAAGTGACATAGGAAGAGATTTACTCAAGTACTTGAGTAAACGAGGAGTCCAGTGCAACTGCAGGAACCAGAAATTATTGAGAAAACATGGAACTTAGGGTCTGACTGTCTCTTGGTAGAAGGTCATGAGACAGGAGCTATTCAGGTAGAATTAAATGTAAGATTGAGTCAGTTATATTTTGGAAGATAATCCCAAAAGACAAAGCAATAAAAATTAAGGAAGAAAAACAATATATTGAAAAACAAAATAAAGAATGACACTCACTACACTTTCTGTATTTTAACCTACAAGTATATAGAGTAATATAAATAAAAAGTGAATGTAGGAGTCATTTTCTCCTGGAGCCATTAATTATATTGCTATTAGTGTGAACAACCAATGAACAAGATACTTTCATTACAACCATAACAGCCTGCTATTGATCCATCACTGCCTCCATAATGCAAAGATAATGGTTATGGTGGGATATCTGCTAACACCTAAGGTGATGTATGGCAGTCATACTTTCAAGATCTCAAAGAGCACATCTGCAGTTATTGCTGGGTTATTGGTCCCAAAGCACAGGAGGAAAAGGAGGAGAGAGAAGAGCTTAAAATGAGAACTTTAAAATTCATTTCTGAAGCGTTGAATGTATCTATGTACAAGGAAGAAGAAAAAGTCAACTAGAATTTTTAAAATGAAACTACCAGACCAAAGATAGATAAAAGTAACTAAATGACGTCAAAGTAACTTTTGAGTGCGACTGCCTAAAAAAAGCCTAGCCATGTGCGGTAAGGTAGTAAGTTGAGCCCCTGAGATAATCACTGGTTTCAGAAGTAGTACAGACTGCTGTTTTTGTATTTTAAAAATTGGCAAGTTTTACTCAGGTGTCAAAATAGAGAAAATTTAGATTCTTAATGATAATGATCCACCCAAACATGGTTAGAGATGCCTAGAAAAAAATATTATAGCAGATTTTCAAATAGAAGGAGTAGGATTGAAGAGACAAAAGAGCATTCCTCCAATGACCACAGAGCCACAGGACAAAACTGTGCTCATGCTACTCATCAGGATGGAGCTTCAAGTTTTGGCTCTGGAGCAAAAGAATAAGGACTAAGGCCCTGCCAGCCAGACTTCACCTCCTGCCTGTTTAGGGATGTTTTGAGGTCCATCATTCTTATGGAAAAATCCTGCCTGACTTAGTTAAGATGTGCAGCTTCAAGATCTAGAATCTAAAATCTAGATGTGTGTTGCCAGCAATAACACCACTGATCTCTAGTCCCTTCGTTCTTGGAGTTCCAAACAAAACCCCCTCTATTCATCAAGTATTTATGGATTAAATGCCAAAATTGTTTTGTTTGAATATTTGCCAGGTATCAGCTCTTTATACTTTTTGTTTAAGAAATATTTTGTTTGACTGTCCAATAATAACCAGCTGGGATCTCTGAGGGCTTCGAGAGACAAAAATATTCTGATATACATTTTATGTCTAAAATTAACAGGAATGATTTTATTACTGGAATATGGAAATGGAACAGTACAAAAAAAAAAAAGCATCATTTAATTAGTTACTTACAAGTTAATGATAAGATTTTTGTTTGCATTATATTATTTACAGACACTAATAGGGCTCTGCTGTTGTAGGTAGGTGGCTGCCAGCAGGAACCCATCTTTCTGCTTTCCATGCATGGAGGTCTCCAGGCAGCATCCAGGCAGCTTGTCTAGGTTGGCTTCCCTGAGCCCTGAAGTCTGCTCCCTCAGCACTCCTGGACTCCGCTTTCACATTCACTGTCCATTTGAACAGCAAATCTTGTTGTAAGGATGGCCTTAAGGGCTATTCTCAGAGGATAGTCTAGACATACATTATTGTGTACAGTCCATCTCTTGTGTATACAACAGAGAAAGAGTTCAATGAATCTTTTTCCTAATCCCTGTGTAGCATCCTGCCAGGGGCCAAGTGGGAGAAGGATGGCTGTATTCCTTTTATATAGGAACTAAGAGCATGCAGTGATTACTCCCGTATGTCCACTATCCCACTTCCTTTTGTACCATCCACATACTCTATGCTCAGTTGCTCCCATTCACTCAGGATGCAACTACCTTGAAAATCCAGTACTGCTTTTTTGCTAATTACAGTCTTTATGTGAAAATACTGTTAACTTTTCTTCTTCATCCAAAACCATTAGTAAGCAGAAAGCGCTGCAAACTTACCCTATGGAGATAAAACTAAGAACCCCACCTCTTATGCTTATAAAACACAACGAAGCATCTTTTTAGGAAATCATTAACTATCACCCATGTCTGAATGTAAGAAATCATATTTTGTCTGCCTAATCTACTTGTATATGTTTATGTTGATAGATAGAGAGGCTGCCACTTACTTCTGCTGAGCTGTTGCAGAGTTGCTGTGCATTATAAAGAAATTGTCATGTTTTGTGAAGAGATGTCTACATTTTCAAGGGACAGGAAGAGTTGGCTGAGGTGAATTTTTATAGTGGCTAAAGATTAGAAAGAATTTTGTGAGGAAAAAAGATTTTTTGTAAATAGATCGTTGAGGTCCAAAAGATATTATAAATGTAAATCATTGTCACCAGTGTGGTAAAAAAAAAAGTAGCCATATATTATCAGTGTAGTAGCTGAAACACTGGAAGAGTAAGAATTCTAGTTACTAAGAAATTTGAGTAAAAAGATACAAATTTTAAAGTATTCTATGTACATTTGTTTTTATCAAAAAAACTGTAGACAATGCCCCCGTAGCAAAATTCCTTGTTCTTTATTCTTAGAAATCTGTAAAACATTGTTTGAATCAAGTTATATTATCTTTAATTATCCTTTTAAATATAATTTTTTTCCACTGTAACAGTTTTATATCCTGCTTTCATCGCTACTTGACATACAATCCTTCTTTATATATTCGTGTGAAGATAATATGTGCTAGACAATCCAAATTTTGCTCTGAGGAGATATTAGTGTGTTCTGCAACGTATCTCTGAGTGATTGGCACGCATATATCTGTACTCTCCATTTAGAAAAGTCCTACTAAGAAAGACTATTTCTCTTGAACCAAGCCTACAATTATTCTTTAACTGTGAAACCTACTTTGGAAAATGCAATGTTAATGGAAAGAAGTGATATCAAGCTGGCACATAATGTTCATATCTCCCCAATCTGAGCATAAGAAATCCAAGATCAAAGGGCACTGAGTGGCTTCAGAAAGCATCTCCATTTCCTGATCCTGCATCCCCCAAATTATATTTTAAGTAGCCTGGTGACATGACTGGATTTTTATTCTTGTATTTCAGAGCTTCAAATCTCTCAAATATAAGAGAAGCCTCAACATACAGTAATGAATTACTCTATGGTGAAAATTACTGCACACAATCTTTAAATACTGAAGATGCGTGGCTAAAAGGTACTAAATAGTAAGTGCTCAACTTTACTTTCAGATGCCTGCTTCAGTTTGCAATGTTGGTGTTGAGGAAAAACAACCAATTCAAGGTTTATAGTCATTCTAAACTGAGCAGATACAGTATCAGGGCAGGATTTGCAAATTTAAAATTTTTATGGTTCCATTTGGGACCCTAGTCTGTTCAGCTGCATGTAAATTTGATAACTTATAAATTCCCAAACCATCTAAGATTTTGCCAGTACATTTTTTTACCCAGCTCAAGTACTTCTTCTGGGAATGTGTGCAATCATTTGAGTTGTGATGGTATCAGGCAGGTTGAAATGTAAATTCTGAGAAGATTCTAAAGTAAGTATCCACCCATCTATTTGCTGTGTTCTCAAACTCATTCCAGAAATTGATTTAGAACAAGTTTATTTGAACAATCATAACAGAAATGGAGACAATTTCTATTTTCATTCAATGCATTACTTGAGAGGTAAAAGATCAGCTTCTTTTCTCTTCCGTTGACTAATTTACATTTGGATTTTGAAGTCAGTTATTGTCCTTGAATCCTCAAAACTGAGCTATAAGATATCCTGAGATGGGACCTGTTCCTGGAGATTTGCCCTATCTGACACACATTCTCAGGCACATCTCTCACTCTCTCCCAGGTCTGATGTTCCACTTCATAGAAAATCCTGGACCATTTAGCTCCTTTTTCTGGGCCCCCCATATATGGGCCCAGGCACAAGGAACAGACTTTCTTATGGTTTCTTTGAGCTGATGCATTTTTAATTGCTTTATAAAAAATTACTCCGGGGCAGCAGGAGCAGACTTCATATACCCAATAGTTTCCTGGATACAATTTTCTTATGGTACATACCTCCAATATAGGAAACACAAGACATAAGCACCTGACTTTGGAATTTAATCGTGGATATCTTCTCTTTGATGTTTGGGGGGGAGGGGAAACCTCTATGAAAATATAAAAAAATCAAACTCACTGTCTTGGCTGGGGGTTCAGCTGTGAATCCCCCCAGTGCAAAAGGAGACAGTTTTCTGCTGTCTGGACAACAAGCAGAACTGAAGAGCGATGTAGTGTCCTCAGAGCAGAAAGAAGGTCCAAGAGTTTCTCTGCAACTGCCTCAGAGCTTCCATAAAACCAGCCCTCTCCAGGTCCTAAAATCTCCAGCAGTAACTGCCACACTCTCCTCACCCATTATGTATTTTTTCTCCTAGCGACCCTTCCCACTCATGGAAGAAATTCAGAACTCAGGCTCAAGCCCCCAGGACCACATGATACCCTCACACTGTGTTGAGTGCTGCAGAGTTAAATATGTGGGCTATATTATTTGATTCTTTATAGTTTGATTCAGTGGGATTTGAGCATGTGCTTATCCCAAGCCACGCTTTATACTGAAAAAAACAAATAACTCATAGACAATGATGAAAACAGAAGAAACAGACCTCTACTATTATTATTACGATTGAAGGTATCATAGGCCAGATAAGGTACAGAAATGAAAAATTTCAGAGATCTATTTGATAGACTATGAATGTGCATGGATTTCTGTAACACAAAGCAGAGAAAATATTAAGACCTTAGGAGAATGAAAACCTCTGAAAGTGGCTCTCTCAGTGACTAACAAGTGAACTTGGATTTCTACTTTAATTTAAAGTTCTAACTTTGCCACTTCAGATCCTAAATATAGGTGTGATGAATGTGGGCTTTGGTGTAATTTCTTTTTTTTTTTCTGATGATGATTTTCTTCACAGACACAGATGTTGTTAATACAATGTATTGCAATACAATATAATTATGTTATTTTAAGACTACCTGCAAGGTATTATTTACAAACCTACTTGTTAGGTAACGTGGTTATAAAACCCTCTTAAAAGTCTGCAGTTATGCAAAAGGTTGTTACAATGCAAACCAGGCTAAGTCAACGGCAATAATAAACCAGAAGCTTAGGCAGCATCTGCATTTAAATTAAGTTGTCATAACCTCTTTAGACTAATATGTAATTAAAACTAGGCTGTTTAGATTTCTTTCTGCTGTACTGATCCCATCTGAAATGTCATTGGTTCTGACCTTCTAGTGTAGTTTCACTGAAAGCAGAACTGTACCAAACAACATAAAATGAGGTAAATGTCTATCATGTCTATGACCATCTTAACACATGAAATTTAGATTTTTATTCTGTTTACTAATGTAAACATTACATGAATTTCTAATTTTGTAGTAAATTCTTGTACGTATTATCTTTTGCTACTTAACTAATTTAAATACACTTAAGGATCTCCCATTTGGTTAGTTAGATAGTAATTGCACGCTTGTGGTTCAGCTTGATTTCATTGTTCTTGTAGTTATACCATGAACCTGTAAGCGCTCAGTTTCCCAGACTGAACCAAAGGGCTTACAATGACATTAAAATACTTTATTTTGAATAGATGAAAAAGATATTTCTTAAATTAAGGGATCACTTTCAGTCCTGGGGGAGTTTCTTTTTGAAACTCATATGAGAAGGAGAAAAAATGTTAATTGAATCTTCTCATTTACACCTCCCATCTGTTTTCATTCCAGCTGCATCTGCTTAGATACTTCAGAAGCAGGTCAAACTAACACTTAATGGGTCTCAGCTGATTACTGTAGTAATTTAATAAAATTGCTACAAATAGGAAGTAGAACTGGAAAGACAGCTTATACCTTTATATTAAATAGAGAACTTTTAAAGTTATTTTTCTTGGTTCTCAGTTCATCAGAACAAGTTGGGGAAAAATACATAATTATTTTCACAGGGAGTTTTGTCTCTTTTTTTGAGCTATGTAGCACTTTGGCCACTGTATTCAGTGTTTCTTATCGAGAACTTGCTATTTTGCATATTGGGTTTTTTTCAAGAAATACTATGCCTAATTCAATTTGTTTTCTTCCAGAGCTGACAATTTTGTCTAGTTTTCTGTCTTTTTTTTTCCTTTTCTAATGCTGTGAATTAATATATTTTTATCTTTTAAATGTACTCTTGCAGTCTGCAGGGTCTGTCTGAAGATATATGATAGGATCAGATTTTTTTAAGGTGTTTAACATCTACCTTTTGAAAATTAATCGTCTCTTCAGTGTGTTGATTTAATGTTGTAACTGCAGTAGCTTAATGATGTAAGTGAAACGTATTGTTTAGACTTAGTTTCTTCCCTTCTAAATCCTCCACTTTTAAAATGTTACTCTCCTATGAAGATAAGCTTTCCACTTTGTATCCCCACATTATATTGATAGAAAAAAAAAATTATATTTTCTTAAGGAAGAAAAGTCACTGGTAAGATTTATCTTATCCAACTTCATTTATCTAACGGTTAGTTTTGTTGATTCTCCCTTTAGCAGATGGTGAGAGACAGACACCCTTAGAAAGTAACTCTTTCCACCTATGGTGGACACTAATCACAGAATAAAAAATTTATATATGTGTATGTATATAATTATAACTAATATACCAGCTAAGTTACCCTTGTGTCTCTCCTGTGAGAACTTCTAAGAATAAAATTGCAAAATTATGTCATTCAACACAAATATGACATTTGTGAATGTGCTGAAGTACTACTAACTTACTCTTGTTCAATACAATGAGACCTGCGTTGATGAAAAATTTTCTACCTTTGATGGAAAGAATTTTGCTCCACAAAACCACAGGGTGCTCTTACAGAACATCCACCACAAGTAAGAGAAGGAGGAGAAATTGTGGGGTTCAGAGGCCATAAAGAAGTCAACAGAGGGGTTGTTCAGCCTGGAGAAGAGAATGCTCCAGGGAGACCTTATTGAGAACTTCCAGTACCTAAAGGGGCCCTACAGGAGAGCTGGGGAAGGACTTTTTACAAGGGCATGTAGTAATCAGGTAAGGGGTAATGGCTTCAAACTGGAAGAGGGTAGTTTGAGAATAGATATTAGGAAGAAATTTTTCACTTTACAGGTGGTGAGGCACTGGAAGAGGTTGCCCAGAGAAGTTGTGGATGCTCCATCCCCAGAGGTGTTCAAGGCCAGGCTGGATGGGGCTTTGAGCAACGTGGTCTAGTGGGAGGTGTCCCTGCCCATGGCAGGGGAGTTGGATGATCTTCAAGATCTCTTCCAACCTAAATCATTCTGTGATTCCTAATAGTTCTATAAGTGTTTTAGGCAGATGCTTTTCTAAACAAATGCAATTCTAAATTTCTTTGCATTAGTATGATGTTTAGTTCATAGTACATAATTGGTTACAATGCTAAACACATGATATAAATCCATATAAAATAGTTTTAGACAACTCAATATAAAGGATCAGAATGACGAATGGAGGCACAATCAAATCATGTTTTATAGGGATAAAAAAAAGGTTTTCAAAAGATTTGGGCGTTTGCTTCAGAAAGATTTTGAAAGCTAGTAGCTGAACTATCAAAACAGCACAAACCCTAAAATTTAAATAGGGACATATTCTGGTGACAGCTCAAATTCTGGGTGTTTCTAACGTTACATAGATAAATGAAAATAGCATTCCTTCAAATTGTGAAAATCTGTATGAAAGTGAAACTGTGACATTCTTTGAATGCTTGTGGTGTTTGATGCGGTGCAGGCGGCACTTGCCTGCACAGGGAGGCAAGTGAGTCAGGAAGGGAATCTAGACAGAAAGCACATGAGGGCACACCTAGTGAAGGGTATATGCAAAGGAAAGACAAAGAAAGAAAGAAAGAAAAGTATAGAAAGAGAAAACGGGGGTCATTCTTTCTGACTACTAACATCTCCCTCCTTTGCCATGTCTCTGCCTTGTTTAGACTCCCAGGAGGAGACGTGCCAGCCTTGACCTTTTACGTAAATGCTGCAGAGGGCCTGTCTTTTTACATAGACGATACTTTGCTCCTGCTTATTGAACTATAGTATTTGTCTGACTGATGGAGAAGCAATGGACTGACAAGGCTTAGCTGGAGAAGAGTCCTGCTACAACACTCCTGATGTTATTTGTGTTAAGCTCACTCTTACAAACCTCCATTCTTCTTCTTCTCACCAGGTACCTAGATGCTGAACGCAGAGAAGTACCTCTTAAACCACCTGCCCCTTTTGCTTTTTGCCCCTTGGAACCACCTTTATTAAAACGTGCTGAAGAAGAGGGGAAAAAATAGTGGGTTAAACTAATTCATAGTGGTATTCCGAGATTCCCAGAGTCATGTCCATAATTAGATGTCTGTTTAACATAATGTGTTTTCATCAATATGTAAACAGAGTAGGAGTCACAAAGATAATCTTTTGGACCATAAAAAACCATGCTACCAATGAAGCACTCCATTAATATCTAGCAGAGACCTTGAAATAATTTTCTCGTTATATTCAAATGTTGTAATCCATTCATAGACCCTCTTTCAAGTGGTCTTTTATATCTGAAAAAGCTAAATGTATCTTTTAAATATCTATTGTTCCTGATAACAATAATCAGAGCTATCAACATTTTGAAACTGATACAGTCAGCTTCCTACCAAGGATCAGCCTCTCACACCTTCAAAATGAATACAGAATGTGATAATTATCATGATCTTACATCACAGGCAGAAATTGTTCATAACAGCACTTATAATCAGGATATATCCAGTAGAATTTTGATGTCTAGTTGAAAGAAAATGAAACCAGCTGTTCCAGAATCAACTTTGCAGAATCAGTGCAGATGATATTTATATTTATTTACACATTGTATACTTATACACACTTTTATTAAGAAATAGCCAAGAAATATACATTTTATGGCTGATTTCCATCTCAAATTTCTCTTCACAAGTACCAGAACAACACGGAAAACCTATTTGTACAATTTCTGTCAGGAATAAGGTTGGTCTTTACTTCCCTGATACTCATTTTCATTGGCTAGATTTATTACATTTAAGAGCACGATCTTTCATTTTGATGGTTTACAATAGCATGTCAGGAAATTTTACGTAGTACCAGAATTTCAGCAAGGCTTTTATGTGAAAACTAAGGCTTATATACATTCGCAATAATCATGAAAAGCTTTAACATTCCACTGTCTCTTTTAGCTTCAAAAAGAGGTGTCTGAGAGGTACAAAGTATCATGATCACTTTTCTGTTTCACTTGTGTCTCGCCTGGGGTGAGAAGCGGGGGGATAGTTATGCTCCTTCACTGCGCAAAGCAGGAACAAGACTTCTGAGAATGTTCTGGGAGGGCTCCAAGTTTCCTCCCGCATCCCTAGCACTTGTCTTGTCCCCACTTCAGCCTTTTTTTTTCTTTTTTTCTTCCCCTCCAGTGCAGGGTCTCACCCTCTCTGTCCTAACAGTTGTATTTCAAAGCAGTCAGTGGGAATTTTCTCAAGGCATGTATTAGCCTTGGTTGGCACCTTGCCAGCAAACAACACGCTCTCTCCTTGGGACATTGTATTGGCGCTGCTTTTATTATTCGCATTATCACAGCACTTTACTGTGCTAGGTGTTTACAAGCAAGTTAAAAAAAAAAAAAAAAAAACAAACACCAAATGCAAAGGTACTACCTCTCCTTGTATCATTCCCCTGTGCCCATCTGCTCTACTTTTCATAGTGCCTCAAATGCTCTCATGCAGGGCCTGCAGAGACATCCGATATGAGAGCAGAAGAAAACACAGGAGAATTGTGAGTCTTCTTCTGAAGAGGCGAGCACTGTCCAGAAACACTGAGGTAAAAAGGGGTTTGAAACAAACCCCGAAATTTCTTGCTCATCTACCTTATGATGCACATCATAAACTAACAATTTTCACTTTCTTCCTGAATGCTTTTTTTCTGGGATTTTTTCTCTGTTACTCTTTTTGATTAATATATAGCAGAAATTTAAAGACACAACATTCTTGAACAATTTGCCATTTCAATTTCATTAGTGTTCAGCAAGTTTGCCAATGACACCAAGCTGTTTGGTGAGGTAGACACGCTGGAGGGGAGGGATGCCATCCAGAGGGACCTGGACAGGCTGCAGAGGTGGGCCCAAGCCAACCTCATGCAGTTCAACAAGGCCAAGTGCAAAGTCCTACATCTGGGTCGGGGCAATCCCAAGCACAAGTACAGGCTCGGTGAGGAATGGCTGGAGAGCAGCCCTGAGGAGAAGGGCCTGGGTGTGCTGATTGACAAGAAGCTCAACATGAGGCAGCAATGTGTGATCACAGCCCAGAAGGCCAACCGTATCCTGGGCTGCATCAGAAGTAGTGTGGCCAACAGGTCAAAGGAGGTCATTCTGCCCCTCTACTCCACTCTTGGGAGACCCCACCTGGAGTACTGCATCCAGCTCTGGAGTCCCCAACATAAGAAGGACATGGACCTGCTGGAGCGTGTCCAGAGGAGAGCCACAAGGATGATCCGAGGGCTGGAGCACCTCTCCTATGAGGAGAGGCTGAAAGAGTTGGGGCTGTTCAGCCTGGAGAAGAGAAGGCTCCGGGGAGATCTTATTGTGGCCTTCCAGTACCTAAAGGGGGCCTACAGGAGAGCTGGGGAAGGACTTCTTCTAGGGCATGTAGCGATAGGACAAGGGGGAATGGCTTTAACCTGGAAGATGGAAGGTTCAGATTAAACATTAGGAAGAATTTTTTCACTTTGAGGGTGGTAAGGCACTGGCACAGGTTGCCCAGAGAGGTTGTTGAGGCCCCATCCCTGGAGGTGTTCAAGGCCAGGCTGGATGTGGTCTTGGGCAACCTGGTCTAGTGGGAGGTATCCCTGCCTATGGCAGGGGGGTTGGAACTCGATGATGTTCAAGGTCGTTTCCAACCTAAACCATTCTACGATTCTTTGGCACTGCATTAATTTCTATCATGTGACCATAATGTTTAACTTCAAATGGACCTGATAAAAATGTGTGAAAGGAGAAAGAATTTGCAGAGAGGTGGGTTTGAAACAAGCCCCAAATAAACACATCCCAAAAACGTGCTTTGGATCCTGTTCCAAACATTATATTTTGTAGCTTGCCTCAGTATGCCATTCTGCACATACTGCATATTCTGCTACTGTGACATAATGACAGGAGAAAGGACGAGCACATACTTCTGTAATTTGTAGGGCATGCCAGACCATGGCAGAAAAATTGCTGTGAAGGTTGCTCCTCCATATAGGCACCAGTCAGCAAAATATTTAGGCACGTGCTTAATATTACAGGTGTCCATAAACTTAACTTCATTCACTAAAGCATTGACAGACTGACTGACAGTGGATCATACACTTATCGTTCTTTGACGATAAGTATCACTACAGTAGGGCTATGGTCCTGTTCTTACATGGTTAGAATTTTTAGGAGAGAAGCAGCTAAAAAAAGCACAGACAACCTTAACTGGCCTGAACTACACCCTGATTCTGAAATCCTGTAAATGTTTACATTGCTCATATAAATGTGTATGGGCATGCTGAAAAAGACATTTAAAATGATAAATGATTTAGCAAAAAATAAGATCATATTATTTGACAAAATGAGAAAATTTTGTATACCAATCCTACTTCCGCAAATGCATTGGCTAGAGGATAGGAATAACTGTCCATATTGGATGATCTGACTCTGCTGGTGAGTTTGTTAGTTCTGGGTGGTTTTCATGCTATATTCAGCTCTTCATAAGCTGATTGAACCACATGCATGTACATTACTACAGATAAATTTAAAGAAATAGAACTAATTAATCATGACTGTTTTCCTCAATTTCCTTTTAATTTGTCCGGCATATTTTGAGCATCTGTGCCTTATGAATGTCAAACATCTGCAACACTGTTAACTGGTAAACTGAACGTAGTGATATGATGCTACACATGTAGTGCTTTCCAAAATCAAATGAACTCTGTTTTGAAACCTCCCTGCCGTGCAACCCTTTCATTTGTCTTGGAATAAAATCATATTATTTTATTTCTGTCATATATTCTTACTAATGCTATTATGGCCTGTCCAAGCAGGGCTAGACTGCCTCAGGACCCTGAGCCATTACTGCATGCACTCCTCCAGCACACAGTCCTGTTGAGACAGCTTGCACTGACCGAAAGACTCAGTTGGTGAGGCACACAGCTGTGGCAACAGTAAGTTCTGTGGCTGATCGCTAGATCAAAGGGTACAGGGGGTTCCTGGAGCCAGGGTAACCCAATGGAGAGCAGAGAGCCCCACCAGGAGCCAGCATTTCTCATGAGAGAGGCTGATGCATCTTGGACAGGGAGTGCAAACAGGAATTGAGGGGGCACGCAGACAGGGCACCACAGTTCACACAATAGTTCGTGTGAGAAGAGCCGTGCACCCTGCTTGTAGGCCTACAGCCCAGGGGAGTGGTCTAGGTCTCTACCAGGATGGTGGACACCTGGCTCAGAGTTAAAACCAGTGTTTCTATAGAAAAAGCCCCTGAGATGTCAGATACTTCCACAGAGACAGAACTGTACGGAAGATGTCAGTACAGACGGTACTTTGCAATGACTGCCCAGACCCTTCTCCTGGAGGAAAGGTAAGTACCTGCAAAAGACTGGTACAAGTGGACCTGATTGTATCAGGTTGGCAAGTTGCAAGAAACTTGCTGTGCAGTATCAGAGGGGTTGAGATGGAGATAGATAAGTGGTTTCAGAACCATGTTCCTGTGGTAGATACCACAGAGAATGAGGCATTTTGGACCCTGGTGACCCACAAAAGCAAGGCTCATCTTCAGTCCCCATCCTCCAGCATTACAAGCAAAACTTTAACACCTGCCAACACCCACGAGCAAGGTCTGTAAGAAGAAACTGTACAAGCAGCACACAGGGGATACTGCAAAAAGAAACGATGAGTGCTCACTGTTTGTGTGACTTTCGGTTAAGGGGTGCTGTGGTACCCATCTGCTGACCTTGCAGGGAGTCCCAAGAGGTATGCTGCCTTCTGGGAGCTAAGGTCCGAGATATTGCCAAGAGGGTGCCACAACTTGTCAAGAGCACAGACTACTATCCATTGCTACTCTTTCATGTGGGCACACAAGACACCCCAAGCCAAAACCTGGGCAGAATCAAGGGAGACCACAAAGCCCTGGGGGTGCAACCGAAAAGTACTGGTGACCAAGTTATCTTTTCCTCCAGTTTACCAGTTAGAGAAAAGGGTGCAGACAGAAATGTATAGGGCAAATCAACTTCTGGCTTCATGGCTGATGTCATTGGGGAGGTTTTGGATTTTATGACAACAGGACATTCTTCAATGACTATAGCCTGCTATGGAGGGATGGGATCCACCTGTCTAGAATAGGCAAGGGAATCTTTGGAGCAGGGTGGCCAACTTAGTGAGGGGGGCTTTCAATTGAAGGACTTGGGGGACAAGGTTCAAAGTGGCAACATTCATGACATTGCAACCAAATGGGGAATAAGCCAGGACAACTAGAGCAGTGACAAATGTTCCCTGGCTGCCTCCCAAGGTGAGAACCAGAATGCCAACCACCTCAATTAGATGTGTACCAATGCGTGGAGCCTGAGGAACAAACAGGATGAACCACACCCAGTCAGAAGGTTATGATATCATAAGGATAATTGAAACATGGTAGGACAACTCACATGACTGGAGGACCATGATGGATGGCTATAGGCTGTTTCATAAAGACAGGCAGGGAGGAGGAGAAGGAGGAGTCATGCTCTATCTTAAGGAGAACCTTGAATATAGAAGTTATATAGTATAGAAGTCTATAGTATAGAATTCAACTACAGTGATTGTGAAAGCCCTATAGAATTCCTCTGGGTCAAGATCAGAGGGGTCATCTCCAAGGGAGATCTTACAATAGTCTTCTGCTATCGACCTCCAAACCAAGACGATAAGGCAAAAGAAGCAATATATGGGTCACTTAAGCAAGCTTCTGGTCAACAGAAGCTAGTTCTTATGGGTGGCTTCAACTTCCTAGACGTTTGTTGGAAGAACAATACAGCAGCTCACATGTTATCCATCAAGTTCCTGGAATGCATAGAGGACTGCTTCCTCATACAAATGTTAGATGTGCCAACCAAGAATGAGGCACTGCTGGACTTGCTACTCACAAAAGAAAGCTTCCTTTGTAATATCTTGGTTAAGTGATAGCCTTGGCCACAGTGATTACAGTGTTGTGGAGTTTGGGATCCTGCTAATCATGCTGAAGTTTAGTACTAAGACAAAGGTTTTAAATTTTAGAAGATCAAACTTCAACTCGCTCAGAGCTCAACTGGGAGGGATTCCATGGGAAGCTTCCATGGAGGATAAAGGAGTTAGTGAGAGTTGGGAGTTTTTCAAGAACACTCTCCTGGAAGCAAAAAGACAGTTCTTCCCCTTTAAAGGTAAGGGAAGTAGGGGGAGCAAGAGACCCCCCTGGCTTAACTGCAAGCTTCTGAGTCTGCTCAAAATCAAAAGAGAAGTATATGAGAGATGGAAAAGCAGATGAATACCCATTGAGAACTACAAGGGCATTGCCAGGGTGTGCAGAGATGCAGTTAGAAAAGCAAAAGCTCAACTCGACATTGGCCAGAGATATCAAAAGCTACAAGAAAGGGTTCTTCATGTATATAAACAACAAACAGAAACAGAAGGAAAATATTGGCCCACTGTTAAACAGGAGAGGTGAATCGGTCACCAGTGACATTGAAAAGACAGAGGTTCTCAACACTTTCTTCACCTCTGTCTTTACCAGCACTGTTGGGCCCCAGGCCTCAGGACCAACAATCCAGGTTGACGCAAACACAGACTCACCGTCAGTGAAGGAAGAGTTGGTATGTGAACTATTACAGGAGCTTGCACCGTACAAGTCAATAGGCCCTGACAATATCCACCCAAAGGGTGTTAAGAGAGCTCACTGATGTCATTGTGAGGCCACTCTCCATACTCTTTGAGAAGTTGTGGAGATCAGGGGAAATTCCAGAATCCTGGAAGAAGGCTAATGTCACCCCCTTCTACAAGAAGGGCTTACAGAAAGATCTAGGAAATGATGAACCCATCAGTCTTACTTCAGTCCTTGGGAAAGCTATGGAACGAATCCTCTCAGGGGCTATCACAAGTCAAATAAAGCACATGACTGGGAGAAGCCAGCATGGATTCACCATGGGCAAATCAAGTTTGACCACACTGATCAACTTCTATGACAAAGTAACATGCTCGGTTGATGTGGGGCAAGTGGTGGATGCTGTCTACCTGGATTTCTGCAAGGCTTTCCATACGGTTCACCACAGCCTCCTCCTGGAAAACTGACATGTTGCGGTCTAGACAAGCAGTCTGTGTGGTGGGTGGGGAACTGGCTGGCAGGCCACACCCAGAGGGTGGTGGTAAACAGCTCCTTTTCAATCTGGCAGCCTGTCACAAGTGGGGGTCCCCAGGGATCGTCACTGGGCCTAATGCTGTTTAATATCTTCGGAAGTGATCTGGATGATGGCATCAAGTGTACCCTGGTGAAGTTTGCTGATGACATCTAGCTGAGTGGGGAAGTGGGCACTTCGAAAGGGAGAGCCACTCTGCAGGAAAACTTGGACAAGCTGGATGAGTGAGCTAACAAGAACCTTATGAAGTTCAACAAGGACAAGTGTAAGGACTTGCATCTGGGAAAACACAATACAGGAGTGCAGCACAGACTGGGATGTACCTGGCTGGGGAGCAGCTCTGTGGAAAGGGACCTGGGGGTCCTGGTAGACAAGCTCAATATGAGCCAACCGTGTGCTGCTGTGGCAAAGAAAGCCAATAGGATGCTGAGTTGCATCAGCAAGGGCATCACCAGCAGAGATAAAGAAGTCATTATCCCACTCTACTCAGTGCTTGTCAGGCCACACCTGGAATACAGTGTTCAGTTTTGGTCCCCACTATACACAAAAGATGTAGACAGGCTGGAGAGGGTCCAGATAAGGGCCAAAAAGATGATCGCAGGACTCGGAAGCCTGTCATATGAGGGAAGGCTGAGAGAACTGGGTTTGTTCAGCCTTGAAAAAAGAAGGCTTAGGGGACACCTTATCACCATATTCCAGTATTTAAAGGGTGGCTACAAAGATGGAGATTCCCATTTTCCAAGGCGTCACATGGAAAAGATGAGGGGTAATGGGTACAAGTTACTCCAGGGGAGATTCTGATTGGACACAAGAGTAAAATTTTCACAATGAGAACATCAGCTGTTGGAATAATCTCCCCAGGGAAGTGGTGGGTTCCCTGACATCGGACACTTTTAAGATTCGTCTGGGCAGGGTGCTGGGCCATCATGTCTAGACTGTGCTTTTGCCAAGAGAGGTTGGATGAGATGATCCTTGAGGTCCCTTCCAACCTGGTATTCCATGATTCTATGATCCTGTGAAAGAAATTCTCAAAGGGAAATACCAGGTAGAGAGGTTATTTTCAATTTCTGCTCATGTCTTTAGAAAACCACATCCAATTATTTGGGATATCTTTATATGTAAATATATAAACTACAAATTTTATACTTTTTTTTAGAGAGAAAAAATATATATTGCTTAAAAAGTTACAGCTGATTCCTTTGCTGGATTGTTTTTCTTTCCAGAATCTTTCCACATTAACTGGGCAAAATCTGAATGCAAAGTCAGATTAAAATGTTGACTATAATTCAAAAACACAGCTTTTTTTTCCCACTCATTTTTATGATCAGACAAGTACCGATTTCCTTCTTCTAGTCTGTTTAAAAGGTACAGTTTATTAAAAAGAAAATAAACTATTCAGAAAGCATGAAAACTTGTACTTGGGCTCTCGCATCTCCTTGATATGTTTAACTTGCTGTACGGACTTAGAATTTTTTTTTCAAAGTTTCCTCCAGTTTTCAACTTCCTGCCTGGCAACTGTTGGCTCCTGAAGTGCTGAGCACAGCACTTGCTGAGAACCAATAAAAAGTCAAAGACTTGATGTCAGGCTCTCTTAGACTTATTTAATCACTATGAGTGGAAAGGAAGACAGATTTTGATTAAGACCAGCTAAACCGATCAATAAAGTCCTTGAACTTGCATAAGTCACTACCGGCTACTTCCAATAACAGTGATAGCCTGTACTTAGGAAGAAATAACCTTACTTCACTACCTTTACATATGAGACATACATGTGGACAACCACTGAATACGTATGTATGCTCCCGTAAGAGGGTGCATTATAATTCTTAACGTTGCTCTGCTGTTGCCATTGGGAGGTATAACTCTAGCTAATTTCTTTTTCATTGAATCTGTGGGAAAGCTGAATTCTAAACTGACATCAGATAGCTATATATAAACATAAAAGGAGACTAAATGTATAGTGAGCAGCACGACAACTTGGCAATGTGCAATTTTCACTAATTCCATTCTTGATATACTAGTCCAAGTTCAAAAAGGGGAGAAGGTCAGGGTGGAGGTACACTGCTTCAGGATCCTCTAGATCCATTGGATATGAGACTTAAACAAATAAGAAATTACTTTCATTGATTAAATGTAGATTGAATTAGTAGGAAAAAATGACAGGCCCTGCTAAGGTTGTGTCCCCTAGTCATTGTTTAACTCAGCGTGACAGATTCAATCTGCTCAGCCCAAAGGAAGGCCAAAGATGTCACTCATGGACTCTGCACAATGCTAGAGCCGCAGAAGAGCAAAATCGAAAAGTTGCACTTTATCAACTCACAGCCTGGAGCCACTGTTCTCATTCGGGTTGTGTTAGCAGAACAATGAGCTACAGCAGGCGCAAGGCCGCTCCGCATAATAATTATAGGTATCCCACAGGCAAAGCTCTTGCTGCTTTTAAGACTTGACAGAATGTGTCTTGTAGGCATGACCTAGCAGATGGGGGACTTTTTTCTTTCATCTTTTCCAAAAAGCCACCTAGGAGAAATGTATAAAGAGTCCTGATAAGGGATATATTTTCTCCTAAAGGGGTAGGTTGATTACTATAAGCTGCTCTTCTTTTTCGTTCACCTTAAAAATAATTGGTGGTTACCTTAGTGGAAAGAAGTCAAGTATAGCAACAGAAGCAGGGATAGACCTTTTGCTCTATCCTGCTAATTTGTGTCACCTACTGCACTGCCTTATGTATTGATGGTAGAAAAAATGAAGCAGAAAATTAAGTCTGAAAGGCGTTTTTGTCCTGCTGTCACTTTGTACAACATTTAGTTCAGTTGACATGACACTGTGCCTTTTGTTACATAAAACTGTCACATTGTCCCCTTCTGGTTAGCCACAGTTGCCGGCCAAATCAATAATGTCTGTCAAAACTGTCAAATAATGAAGACAGTCTAAAAATATCTGTTATAATAGATATACTTTTAATGACCATTAAAAAATACAACAAAATTATGTCACCAACAATATGAGCAAAGAAATGAGATAAACTCAACTATTAGCCCAGACAAACTGAACTAGGATGTTCACAGATATATTGTCATTACAGGACATTTTAATTATTTCATAACCATTTTTGGTGGTTTGACATGCTACTAGCCTTTGAAGACAATTTATGACTACTGAGGGACACCTAAAACACATTAGCATATGTATTTAGTGTATTTTATTACAGTTGTTAGGTACTATTGCTTTGTTTTGCTTCAGTTCTTCCAGGCAAAACATAAAACAAAGACAGCCTTAAAGAACAGAGAAGGACGCCAAAGGAGAAATAAGGAGACTAACTGTCCTTTCCACTTTTCCACTCTTTTTCTTGGACAACAGTGTGATACAGAAACTTAAAGCAAAGGATACTGAGATTTATAAACCATAGTTAATGTCTTATGATGGGATTTTCTTTTTACCTTCCATCATTTCAGACTGAAATTCTCCAGATAGTTTTTTGTTTATAGTTTCCTCCTAGAAGCTCTGGTAAACATTTAATTTATCTAGAATGTGTAAGAAAGGATTAGTGCCCCAAAAGAACAGGGTTTGTCCAAAAGACACCGCAAGAAATGCAGGACTGGTGTAAATGTTCTCATTTATGACCTGTTTTGCAGGGAGAAAAGGAAAACATGGGTTTGCAAGTTTTATGTAATGTTTTTAACCAGACAGATACCTCTTACTCTGAATTTTATGCCTTCCATATCTTCACAAATGTGATTTCAGCCTCATCCTGCCAACTAATCAGTTTTACCTACTCAGGCAAACCCATGCACGCTTTTTATAGGTACTTTGACCACATACAAGATGAAGGGGAAAGGAAAGATTAGGAAAAACAGCAGTCACCAGATCCAAGACTAATAATTTTTTCAAGCGAATTGAAACCTGTTTATAGTTTCTCCTGTGTCTATGGGTACCAACAATATGGGAATTCCACTTTGTTCTGTTTCAGCTCAGAAAACTTCGCTCTGTAGATTTTTATCTTCATATGTTTCTCCTGCTTGAAATTTAAATACTGAAATATTACCGAGATGAAGACCATAAAAAAAATCGAACTTTTGGTAGGAAAATTACATTGCAGGCCTTCTTTCTTTTTGTGACAATTAATTATGCCTAAATATTGTAGATGAGAAAAATATACTGTAATAACAGATATGTAGATTGAATATCGTAGGGACATCAGACATATCCAAGTGATTTGAACAGGCTTTCCTGTTTACTCTACCACTCCCAAGAAAATAAAATTTTAAATAATAAGAATGTGGGATTGATACCCCCACAATTTTCTGTGTATTTTAAAAATATTACCTCTGAACACAGAGGTTTAAAAGAAATAATAGGATTTTCTAACCAGGAACATATGCTTCCAAATATTTTGCTTTGTGAGTGTTTCATTTTGAGCTTGAGTTTGTGTGTTTTTTTTTTCTCATCTCAGGTATCTGTATCTTCTCCAATAACCTGGTCTAGTATTTAACCAGTCTTATGGAGAATGTTTAAGAGGAACTTCCTTTGTTGCTCCTCATTCTTCCAGCCTGTTGGAGTTCATCTGAGCAGCAATCCTGTCATTCTGGGTACCAAAACTCTCCTCAGTTTGGTGCCATTCACAAACTTGCCTTCACTCCCACAGTTGAAGGTAAAGATGTTAACAAGTATTGGCCCATTTCTAAGTAATATAACTTTCAAGCAATTTCCAGGTAGTATCTGAACTGTTTGCAACAACTGTTAGTGCCTGACAGTGAAGCTGTGTTTTAGCCACGTTGCACACCACCATCTAATTCATATGATGAGCAAGAGTCTTCAATGGTGATCTTTTATGACATTAATTAAATGCAATGAACAGGGTTACCATCTGAACCACAGACAGACAAACCACATGCTGCCTTTAAGATTTAATTTTTTTTTCCTCCTTCATAGAATCATAGAATTGTGGAGGTTGGAAGGGACCTTTAAGATCATCAATCCAACCATGTCCCTAAGCACCACATCTACATGTCTTATAAATACCTCCAGGGATGGCGACTCAACCGCTTCCCTGGGCAGCATGTTCCAAAGCTTAACAACCCTTTCTGTGAAGAACTTTTTCCTAATATCCATCCTTAACCTACCCTGGCATAACTTGAGGCCATTTCCTCTTGTCCTTTCACTTGTTATTAGCAAGAAGATGTCGACCCCCACCTCTCTACAACCTCCTTTCAGGTACTTGTAGAGAGCAATAAGGTCTCCCCTCAGCCTCCTTTTCTCCAGACTAAACAACCCCAGTCCCCTCAGCTGCTCGTCATAAGACCTGTTCTCCAGACCCCTCACCAGTTTCGTTGCCTTTCTCTGGACACACTCCAGCACCTCAATGTCCTTCTTGTAGTGAGGGGCCCAAAACTGAACACAGTACTCGAGGTGAGGCCTCACCAGTGCCAAGTACAGGGGATGATCACTTCCCTAGTCCTGCTCACCACACTGTTCCTGATGCAGGGCAGGATGCTGTTGGCCTTCTTGGCCACCTGGGCACACTGCTGGCTCATATTCAGCCAGCTGTCCACCAACACCCCCAGGTCCTTCTCCACTGGGCAGCTTTCCAGCCACTCTCCCCCAATCCTGTAGTGCTACATGGGGTTGTTGTGACCTAAGTGAAGGATCTGGCACTTGGGCTTGTTGAACTTCATACCATTGGCGCATCGATCCAACCTGTCCAGGTCTCTTTGTAGAGCTGTCCCACTCTCAAGCAGATCAACACTTCAGCCCGACTTGGTGTAGCCTGCAAACTTACTGAGGGTGCACTCGATCCCCTCCAGATCATTGATAAAGATATTAAACATAACCGTCCCCAGTACTGAGCCCTGGGGGACACCACTTTTGACTGGCCGCCAACTGGATTTACCTCCATTCACCACCACTCTCTGGGCACGGCCATCCAGCCAGTTTTTTACCCTGTGAAGAGTACACCCTTCCAAGCCATGAGCAGCCAGTTTCACCATGATAATGGACCTACTGTTTGTTAACAGAGGTCTTGTTGGGGATGTAAAGGTTGGAGGTCGCCTCGGGCAGAGTGATCACGAAATGATAAAATTTTCAATTCTTGATCAAGTAAGGCGGGGAGCCAGCAGAACTGCCACCTTGGATTTCCGAAGGGCAGACTTTAGACTGTTTAGGAGCATGGTCGAGAGTGTCCCTTGGGAGGCAGTTTTGAAGAGCAAAGGTGCCCAGGAAGGCTGGGCATACTTCAAGCAGGTGCCCTTAGAAGCACAGGAGAAGGCCATCCCCGTGTCTCGAAAAATGAGCAGACGGGGAAGACCAGCCTGGATAAATAGAGAACTTTGGCTGGACCTCAGGAAAAAAAGGAAAGTTTACATTCTCTGGAAAAGGGAGTTGGCAACTTATGAGGACTATCAAGATATAACAAAGCTATGTAGGGGGAAAAGTTATTGGAAGTGGTCAACATGTATTTACCAAGGGTAGGTCATGCTTGACCAATCTGATAGCTTTCTGTGATGTTATAACTGGTTGGCTGGATGAGGGGAGAGTCGTGGATGTCATCTACCTTGACTTTAGCAAGGCTTTTGACACTGTCTCCCATGACATCCTCATTAGGAAGCTGAGGAAGTATGGGCTAGATGAGGTGACAGTGAGGTGGATTGAGAGTTGGCTGCGGGACAGAACTCAGAGGGTTGTGATCAGCGGCACAGAGTCTAGTTGGAGGCCTGTAACCAGTGGTGTCCCCCAGGGGTCAATACTCGGTCCAATTTTGTTTAATATATTCATCAATGACCTGGATGAGGGGACAGAGTGTATCCTCAGCAAGTTTGCTGATGATACCAAACCAGGTGGGGTGGCTGACACCCCAGAGGGCCGTGCTGCCATCCAGCGTGACCTGGACAGGCTGGAGAGCTGGGCAGAGAAGAACTTCATGAGGTTCAACAAAAGCAAGTGCAAGGTCCTGCACCTGGGGAGGAAGAATGCTAGGCACCAGTATAGGTTAGGGGTGGACCTGCTGGGAAGTAGCTCTGAGGAGAAGGATCTGGGGGTCGTGGTAGACAGTAAATTACCATGGCCCAGCAATGTGCCCTTGTTGACAAAAAGGCCAATGGAATCCTGGGCTGCATAGGGAAGAGTGTGGCCACTAGGTCGAGGGAGGTCATTCTCCCCCTCTACTCTGCACTGGTGAGGCCACAACTGGAATACTGTGTCCAGTTTTGGGCTCCCCAGTTCAAGAGGGACAGGGAACTGCTGGAGCGAGTCCAGCGAAGGGCACCTAAGATGATTAAGGGTTTGGAGCATCTGCCTTATGAGGAAAGGCTGAGAGAGCTGGGACTCTTTAGCCTGGAGAAGAGAAGGCTGAGGGGACACCTTATTATGGCGTACAAGTATCTAAAGGGTGGGTTGAAGGAGGATGGAGCCAGGCTCTTTTCAATGGTTCCCAGTGACAGGACAAGGGGCAATGGGCACAAGTTAGAACACAGGAAGTTCTGTCAAATACACGGAAAAACTTCTTTACGGTTCAGGTGACAGAGCACTGGCACAGGCTGCCCAGGGAGGCTGTGGAGTCCCCTTCTCTGGAGATTTTCAAGACCCGCCTGGATGCAGTCCTGAGTAATGTGCTCTGGGCAATCCTGCTTTAGCAGGGGAGTTGGACTAGATGATCTCTAGAGGTCCCTTCCAACTCTGATGATTCTGTGATTCTGTGAATGCTGTGGGAAATGGTGTTGAAGGCTTTACTAAACTTGAGATAGACAACATCCACAGCTTTTCCCTCATCCACTAGGTGGTTCTCCTTGTCATAGAAGGAGATCAGGTTTGTCAAGCAGGACCTGCCTTTCATAAACCCATGCTGCCTGGGCCTGATCACCTGGTTGTCCTGCATGTGTCGTGTAATGACACTCGGAATGATCTGTTCCATAACCTTCCCAGGCACCGAGGTCAGACTGACTGACTTGGTTCTTTCTGTACTCTTAAACCCAGAACTCTAGGAGTTCCTTTCACTATGTTTCAGTGCTGTGCATGTGGGATTTTTTAATTGTGTACATTCAAAATTTAGGAATATGCAAATACCTTCAATTTATACCAAGTAAAAGTAGAATAGTAGTTTAATTTTTAAGTATTTCTTTAGTTTTGAGGGTGTTTACCCCATCACTTAGAATTTCAGTTTTAATAAATTCCTTGATTTAATTCATGAACTGTAAGATTCCTCAATATAGAGTAAATTAATTGGAAGTCTTAGTCTGACATACCATAGTTTATGTTTGTAAACTCATAAAACAGAGTAAAGTCTTGAAGTCTTTGTGTGTTCTGTTATAGGTCTTTAATATACTGTGGTAAATGCCCTTTATATTTCACAAAATTAATTAATTAGACTTCTTTTTAAATTATATATTTTGTTCATATTTTCTCAAGGTTTAAGGCAGCATGAAGTCAGAGATCTAATTTTTGTGAGCTAATTTCTGCTATTTCCCTGCACAATAGGACAAGAATGTCCTCTGAGAAGAAAACCAACAGTGACAAGATTTTCTCTCATATTATTTGATCTAGAATTTAATTATGTGGTGTTACGATATATTTGCAAACACATTCTAACTAATGTAGCTGCAAAAAGCAATAATATATTTTAGCATGTATCGTGGAGAATTAAAATTTTGAAAGGTTAGTATGCTACTGATACTGATTTACTTTTTACTGAAGTAAAATCATAAAAACTGAGATTATTCTCTTCTAGATGAGACAATCTGTAACATTCTTAGTTAGTACTTTGGAATACCGCCCAGGGAAGTGACTCAATTTTTTTCCCTCGATTTTTCGTATTTTATCCCTGCAAAAACACCTGCGTATGTTGCCGAGTCAGTTTTCCACAGTTTGGAAAAAATAAACTTTTGTATTATCATTGAATATAATTTTTCTGGATCATTTTGTATAGACTGATCTTTACAAAAATAGGCAGAAATGTTGGCCTAAAAATTTCCCAGTGTTCACACATATTTTTTGAATGTCCATTGCTTACAGGTCTTACATCCAGGTCTCTGGCATTTTTCCCTCTCAGTATTTTTCTTTCAGTGCGGCTTCAAAATTGAGGACTAACACCATTTCCAGGAAAAATTAATTTTACCCACATAAGAAATATTTGGGGGGGGTGTCTCTGCCAAATTTGTGTGTGGTGGAGTTAAGTACTTATTTTTTCTTCATTTTTTTTAACACTGTTAAAGAGCTGCTTTTCTTTAGGGACCTGAGAAGAAAAAGTAATTTTCTTAGTTTATAGATTTAGTATAATTTTCTGTTTTGGTTTTGATTTGGTTTGTTGTTTTTTTTTTAACTACAGTATGAGCAAATTGAGTTCCCTTTCACCCTGTGAAAGTGTAACTGACTGGAATGACTCTTCGTTTATAAGAGTGGAATTTCAGCCAAGAAGAAATGAGTAAGTCTTCAATTCTGATTAGTGTACTTGTGATAATTCCTCTTGTGGTGAGAGTTGTCTGAACTGAGAGTCTTCATTCAGTCCTATTTATTGATGATCACATTAAAATTTTCAATAATATACAGTACTTTTGCTCTTTGACCACTTATGCTGCCTTTAAAAGACATCATCAGTCACCCAGGAAGCTTCCACATTGAAAACACACATTCACATTGATTAGATACTTTCCTACAGCCCTTATAAGGAAATCTAAACAGGATATGTGGCCAAAAGATCTATGACTTTTGCACAAGGTGCTAATGAAGAGTTGGATTGTCTCTAGGACTGACACAGCTGTGCTCCAGAGTGGGGAGGAATGATGTTTCCCACTTGCCCATTCCTTAAGAGCATTGTGGCTCTGGGCACGAGAGAAGAATTAATCAAGGACTTAATGAGCAATATTCTTCCCCCATCAGCAGATCGATGGGGAACATGTGAATGTCTCTACATAACAAGCAGGGCTCTCCAGGTGAAATTCAAGGATTAATCTACAAATTCCAAAAGGGACTAAACAATCTTCTCTTTCTTGCATATCTGCCAGATCTGGAGAGGGGAGGGGAGAAGAAAAACAAGCAAACTAAAAGCTCTACAGACTGAATTATGTTCCCATTACCTATATAGGTTATAGTCTTTAGCCCTTCTTCTCTCCTCAAAAATCATCATAACTGTACATGTGGAAATTTTTGATGATTTTTTATTTACTAGATGAACTACAGCCTCTTGAGTTGACATTTAGTTCCCCAATAGATTGATTAGGGTTTATTATAGCTTAAAACTGTTATTTTTAAGCCTTGAAGCTTGTATGGGTAAGTAGTAAAAGGAACCACTAAAGACTATTCGGAAGATCTAAGACAAGGCCTCATATCTTTAAAGAAACCAGTGTACAGCTGTTTAATCCATTGTTTGCATATTCTGTACAATTAATAATATGTTAAATCTTACTGATATTTAAATTCCAGCAAATGGTCAATACAATGCAAATATTCCAATTAAGAACCTGTTTACTAGCAATAGAGGAATTAAATTTTCTGAATTTGAACTTCCATTGAGAGTTTAGTTTTTGGTAAAGAGGGATGCAATTTTCACACACACACACACACACAAAAATAGTATTTCTTGAGCAGGTTTTATGTAATGGCCTTTACATCGCAAAGGAAGAGTTCCAGACTTCTGCACATGATTGTGTTTCTTATTTCCTACCTTGTAACACATGACAAAGTCACCTTCAGGGACTGTTGTCTTTTTTGTTACCATTCAAGTATCATTCAGGTAAGGTGTCCATCTTAATATTGGTTTTATTTCTGTTTTGCTCTATGCCATCTTGACACTATTATTTATTACAGTAGATTCTAAAAAATGGTAAATCTTTATCCCCATACAGATTAGTAGCTGGTCATGCCTCAAACGTTTGGCAAAGCAGAAACAAGTTTCACTAAAGGAAAATTAGTGTATAATGAGCAGAATCAAGCGTGAGAAATGTGGCAAATGTCATAGAAATCATCTCAGCTTGGGGAAATATGGAGAGTTTTGAATAATAGAAAATGACATACAATAGATATGAGGAAAACAACCACTGAAGGGAAGCGATGTAGGTATCTAGGGGTGCAAAAGGGGTAAATGTAGAGGGATGCTGGGGTGCCAGGAATATTCATCTTTTTCTTTATTAAAAACATTGGTATTCTTTGTGCTTCTGACGGCTTCGCATTGGTGGCAGAGATGAAAGGAAGTATTTTTTTTTAAATGTTTGATCTGTTCTTCAGCTGCAGTAATCCCCCTGACCTCTGCAGTGCCAGAGCTCTGGAGCTGTCAGGTTCATTCCAAGCGAAGAGGCAGTTCAAAAAATTGAGTCACAGCCCATGTCAAATGTTGAACACCAGCAAAAAGCCATTTATGAATCAATTCAGGCCCAATAATTATGCAGACATTATTTGGCATGTAATTATGGATAACAAACATATCCAAGAAAATTGCAATTAATTCATGGATTTGCACTATTTACAAACAGACCAAAAAGCAAAACTTCTCAGATACTTTTTTTTTATTATTTTGAACTATAAAATGTGCTCATTTTACAATCTGTACAAATACAGCCTACCTACAACGAAACTATTAGTCAATCTTCAAATACACCTTTCTCATATTTTCTTTTTCTTCTTTGGAAGCATTGTTTATTTGTAACATGGCAACATTTTGTTTCAGAGCTTTCTGTTATGTAGTAACTTAAGACTGGAACCGAGGAGGGAAAGGTCACTTTACTCCATAGTTTTGGGTGGAGAAATCTACTATTTTTGTACATAAGGCAAATTATTCAATGAAGATAACATCTGGAAGCAGTGAGAATTTTTTTGTTTGTTTGTTTGCCTTTTTTTTTTTAAATAGACCAGCTGTTTTTCCATTACAGTCTTCTTTCACAAACTGCCTTAGCTATTCAACATGCAATCCTATTGGGATAATGATTCATCAGTGTACTCTGCCTCTACAAAAGAGGAGATGAAACAAGACAGTTTTGCAGTAACGTTGTTTCAGACACAGTTGCAAATTCTTGCCCAACATAGCATGCCATACTGTTGAAAGGAACATTACTTTTTAAAACAAGTATTTTCTTCCAGAATATTTACTCCTTATTAGGAAAACATACGTCCTTTTCCAAAATTAAACTGGCAGTTGCCTTTCTCCTTATTCTGTCATTAGTAAAAAATTGAGCCAAAATACTTGAATCATTTGCTATTGCTTGTGTACTTAGGGCAAGCTCTAGACTTTATTGTAGAATTATTTCTGAAATATTGTTTGCATGAATACATGGATAGTGAATTTGGTCCTCTTAAACTTTCACTTGGATTTTAGAAAGAAAATATTTTCCAGAAGATGTCCTGTATTTAAAGGGGAGGTAGTTTTAGAGCCAAAAGTGAAATGTAGTAGTTTTGGCTGCCTAACTTGAGAACCAAACATGCGGACCAAAACTTCATGTCGGAGAACCCCTGCCTACATGTTTTATAGCCCCGGAGGCCACAGAACATACAAGGTATCTTTATTTTGATTGGAAAGGTCACTACATCTCAGCAGGCTGGCACCTACCTCCAGTTTATGCCACACAGTGAACGAGAACTCAGTCATTTCTTTCCCATTTCCCAGTGAACACTAAGCAGTTTCAGAGTATACCTACTATGCATTGACTTCTGAGGCAGCTGCTACTCAGAGACTGTCAGGGCATCAATCGATTTGCCGGAGGTTGGTGACTGTTCGACTTTGCATCACTTTTTTTTCCCTCTCCCTCTTCCCTCCACTTATTAAACTGTGTTTATCTTGAAACGTGAGTTTTTTCACTTTTGCTTTTCCTGTTGTCTCTCCTGTACCACGATGGAGGGGTAGTGAGTGACTGAATGTCTGTATGGGTGGTTAGCTGCCGGCCAGGGTCAATGCACAACACTGCCCTAGGACAACAGTTGGCCCCAAAAAGCGAGCCCATTCAGCTGCCTGGCATGCACCAATGTGGACCTTAGATCAAGGGACCTCAAGGCCTGGATTGCTCAGACCTTAGCTAGAGCAAACTGGTATTACCACGTTTTGTCCTGCAGAGGTTAGAGAGAGAGCAGTAAATTTGCTTAAATGTGTACCTATATTAAAGTTACGTATAACTTTAAGTTGTATAAACATAGAGTCCTTTGTGTTACAGTCAGATAAGACTGCTACTTCCTTACTTCATTGTCTGCTCGAGTTGTCTTCATTGATACGCTTTTGACATTTTGTTAACTGACTTCAGATGTCTTTATGCAGGAGCTAATGGGAACCAGGCATATCTATATTTTCCACCTTATTCAAAAGTTAGGTCTTGCATTGACTCTTATAACACCTATATGAATGTTTGGAATTTGGCTCGCTTAGTTGTTCGTTATATTATAATTGTCGTTTCCCCTTACTTGTAACTTCTTTACATCTGATGTACTTTGTAAGAAAAAGCATCTTTTCATTCTAGTGCTAACCTACTCGTTGATATGCCAGAGATTGTAGAAATATATCCCTCCATAAGTTTAGCAAGCCTCCAAACTTTGAGGTTTCTTTAGCAACTGAAAATTCCCACACTATTATTTTTATGCTTATTTACTCCAGTTGATGAAAATGTAAAGAAGAAAACATAACCTATACAGAGGAGAAATTATGAAGTCCAGAAGACGTTATGAACAGAATAGCCTTTTTTTCAGATTTAGAATTGATTTTTTTCCATCAACAGCAGAAATATGTTAAAACTTTTAGTTACCTTTTCTCTAGTTATTAATACAGATTTGTAATATGTGTCTCTAGAGCAGTGAACAGATGGCACTTGAATCTAGTCTAAGCTTGTTTAACTAATTTCTGCCAATCAGGAGGGCCCATTTCCTTCATTTATGATGAGCAGTAATGATAAGAAGGGACCTTTCTAATTGACTGTGACATACAGACATCCTAATACTTTTATCTCTTTCTGCTCAGAGATTTTTTCAAGACATGTTTCTCCTAAGTTTTATGCAGCACCAAAAGAACAATAAATGCACTTAATTGTTCGTCTTATTAACTATTTACAGTGTGACTGAAGAATAACTCCATTCTTTCTGAAATGAAGACATTTTGCTTCTGCACTTACCTTTCCCATTTAAGCTGTACAAAAGCTCTGGGAGACAATCGGGTGTATGAGTAAGGATTGCCTAGTGGTTATGGCATTCACGTAAACATGGAGGTCTCCTGGGACAGAATTCTGCTCCCACTGCCATTTATGGGGTTTGTGGGTGGTTTTTTTTCCTCAGTGGCTATGTCACTTAAAATACTCAAGAGAGCCCGAGGGCAGGGATCAGAGGCAAGGTCTTCCTCTTCCCATACCAAAACCCTCCGGTCTAAAGAGTAACAGGCACTAGTCTACTTTCTGGCCTGCTAAATCCTGAAGGCATCAGCTGAATTTAATCTTGCAGGATCAAGTAATAGCTGAGTGGAGGATTTTTCAAGACTGAATTTTGGACCGGGCACTCAAGTCCTTTCTTATAGCTCACCCTGGCTGTGCATGAAATACACGATTGAATCATCAAGGAATACATCCTTAATTTGAAAAATTTTGTGGGCTGGCTGTTTTCTTAGCTGCAAAACGGCCAGTGACTTAGAGACCTTGAGTTTTTTACAAAGTTTTAAAGGTACATGAAACTCACTGGTTTTGGGTAGGATCCTTTGATGATCCCAAACTTTTCTAATAATATTTGATACTTGATAAGTGATGCAATTGAGTCTGCAGGAAAGCAATTCTTAGTTGGGCATGTTCCTTGCCCAATTTTGGGGGCATTTTTTTTCTTGTGTATGTTACTAAGTTCACTATTTTAGTGTGCTTTGAAACGCCTTTTAAAATCTTCTTATTTGCTAATGAACCTCTCTTCATAGTACTTCCCACCCCAAATGTTTGCTTTTATACATGTTCAAAAATTGTGTCTGCAAGCTCGTGTGTATTGTTTGATTCTCTTTCCTACCGTGCTATCTGTACTGTGCTACTCTTTTCTTATATTTATACATTAAAAAAAAAGGCTATTTTGAGCTACAGCTTTAGTTAGCAATAATGAAACACCTACAGAACCAATTTTTAGGCCTGTCTATTTGTTACGTGCATTCTTCCCTTTCAGAATGGATATAGTAAGGTGCATCTTATCTGTATTATTGCATCCATGCAGTGATGGATTTTATTACTTCCTCCTGTAGAACTGAACCATTATGAGCATCCTGATCTTAAAAGGAGCTCAATACTCAGAGCTCCCAAGGGAACCAACAGGAAATGCTCAGCATCTCTCAGAACCAGCCCTTCCAAGGTAAATTGTCATATCTGCAAGAACTTAATGGCACTATAAGAATTAATTCTAGTTTTCATATCTGTTGCTTTCTTTATTTCATTAACTACAAAATTTTGCTTATCTGCAATCCTTTAAGGCTGTTTTTGTGTAAAAATAACTCACCAAACTGATTATATTTTGGATGTTTTAGGTAATTGTTTTTGTTTGTCCAAGTGATCCATGCTGATCTTTTGGATTTTTGCTGGTTCATCATTATTCACATAATCTTGTAACAGTGCTGTCTTGAGTTAAAGTGCCCATTCCTTATGCAGCTTTAACTATGTTGATCTTGATGTTGTCGTTGTTATTCTAGTTCGGCTCACTTTCCTAGAAGCTTGATATTACCTTAGTAAAGGAAGAGTGTTTATAATACATGCACACACAAGGAAAAAAATTACTAATAAATTTAACAAATTACGTGCATAGTCCTTGTGCCCAGCCCCATACTATTATATAATATTGGGAAAAAGTAAATATTTGAAAAACCCTATTTTATTGGATCACTTGTACCCTCTCTCAGTTTATGAAGACAGAAGTGCATTTCAGGAAATCAGGTGTTTGCCACACAGTCTAGGCATTGGTTTGTGTGCATTTTTTATGTGTCTATATGTGTATGCATTTGTGTGCATCTGTGTGTCTACAAATGTATCTATATATATATTTATACATATACACACACACACACACACCCCACATTACAAAACATGCAAGCACAGTCTACTGGGTATTACTATATTGATATAGTAATAAACACAAATACTATATAGGTACTGCACTGCTTCCAAATAATATTTGTCATGTTCCAGATGCTTGAAATGACAGTCTTTGTGTATAATATGTCTCCAGCACAATTTAGACCACCATACGCTCATTTGCCCTCAAGTAGGCCTATTTAAAGTATAATTGACTGCCCTGGCAATTATTGTGAATAGCAGCTGTCTGCTGGTAAAAAAAGGCATATATATAATGAGAGAGAAAGGATCAAATACAAGCAATAGAAAAAAAGCATAAAAAAAAAATCTATATAAGGTGTTTTAGACCAGATTTTATAGTGGAAAGCCACAAGGCCTATTAGCCATTTCCAATTAGGGACTATCAAAAAATGAAAGAAAGTACTCATCTATTTATGAAAAGCAGCTGGGTCTACCCTAAATATAAAACTGGGAAAAGTTTATTTGTTCTAAAATTGTTACAGCTTACAGCACTTCATTTATTTTCATTAACTGAGTTAGGTTTTGTTGAAACCTTTGTTGTATCATGTACCTTCTGTATCAGACAAAAACACCTTGCTTTGTTTTTCTCCTAAATAGCTACATAATTAGATGGATTATTTCATGTGTCTGTGCGTGTGTTTGCTGAAGAGAACAAGCCAGATAAATTAGCACTTAGCAGAACACACAATAGCACATAATATGCCCTTGTGTTTCATATAAAGCTTTATTTGTCATTCACGGCTGGTTGGCAAAACTGACTTTGCTTTTGAAAATGACAGGTGGTACTCTGGTGCTTTCTGTATGAAACAGAGAAACAACCTTCACCAAGACAGCGTCTGTCAATAGCTCCTGTGATTTAGTATTCAACCCTGGGCTTGTGTTTCCTCTAAAGTTTTGTTTCATTTGCATCTCTTAGCTCTGACATCACCAAGCCAGTTTAATAGTTGAGATTCTATGCCACAAGTTACATTCAGACCCCAAAAGACCTTCCTCTTTCCTCGAGGCCTGATTATAAGACAGGTGAAGTTCAGTATATTTCAATAAGCTCCGCATTCCATGTCAGGAATCAATAGCCCTCCTCCTTTCTTTAGGGGTTATTAAATTGCAGCTGTAACATTAGCCTTCTTTATCTAATTGATTGTCTTTTCACAGGGCTAAGAAAATCAATAGCAGTCAATGGGACTGCCCTGTTTTTCCTTAATAGATGTTTTCTCCTAATTGGCTGCCTGGGTGGCTTCAGTGAGCTCAGTATGTTTTCAGAAGTCCACAATATGTTGCAGCTCTTGTAAACTATTTTACCATGTGCAACGGTTATTGATTTTATAATGAAATCTAGAAAATTCAATAGCAATCAGGAATATAGATCAGGATTCCTAGGTATGTTAAGGCAAAGGGCAAACTCAGTTTGCTACCACTTCAAGCTGTGATCCAATTAAATATGTCCTTAAAGTATTATGTTAGCTAAAGACTTTCTACAAAGTCAGTTATCAACTCTTCTAAATTTCATATGAAGGAAAAAAGATCAAGAAGTTTCAAAGCTTTTGACCATGATGTCCAAAATACATTTGAGTTTAAACAGCAGATAAAAGTAAGAATATATGACATTTTCAAAACTGTGCTGGTCATTGAATTTTGTCCACCTTGACCTCTTGAAATATTCATTCAAATAAGATACCTACTAGAAAATCAAGTTAGAGAGAGAAGGGGTGAGGTAAGTAGGGAGAAACACTCAACGCTACCAAAATGATGCGTTTGACCTTTGTTGAAAAGGTCGGCTTGTCAAATGCCTTATTCTCAGAGTCCACTCAACACTTAGAAGCTCCATTCTGCCTACAGAGAAGCCTTGGAGGTGGCTAAATCTCACAAGCACTTATTTAATGTCTTTTCTCTGTACAGAGCTGCTGCCCCAATTCTGTTCCGTACCTTGATGGGATATCTTTACCTTGCATGAGTGTCAAGCAGAACAGCAGCATCAGCAGCACATCAATCACAGTCTGCAGAGATCAGCAGTCAGTGATGTAAATAGTAGATACTAAGATGCAGCCTACATTATATAAATTTGTTACTGACTTAAGACTTGCTCTGCATTAGGGCGCTGCATCTGCATTAAAGCTTTCCCTCAATTGTATACCATGATAGAGTGACAGCAGCTCAAATTTCTCTGATATTGACAAGACCTCAAAACTTCTCCAGTCAGGAGAAACAGATAGGAGGAGAAACAGATTAAAGGGACAGGCAAAGTTTCATGTATCTTTGTTTCTTAATCAGCAAAGGGAACAAAAAGAGAATAAATGAGAAAGAAAATTCCATGTCATTTAAATAACAAATAGAATAACATGTTCTCTGATTTTCTTCCTTTGTGTCATCTTTGTTGTCATTATTGTTCTAACGAACAAAACAAACCTTTTGCTTGTTCCCCATCTTCAGCAGAGGACTCTTCAGTGGACTAGGTCATCAAGACACAGCAAGTTTCTTTTTAAATTGAGATTACTGCTTGCATGAACACATGATGAGAATTGTATGTGTACGAGACAACTGCTAATATACAAAGGTACAGTAATGAAACCAGTTTATCACTATCATACACCAAATACGGATCAAATATTGTAGCATTAAAGGGAACTAACTTTAACAAACATCAGAACTGTAGACATAAATTGCCAGTCTATTCTAAAATCACAGGGAAGTTTTTCTTATTGGCATGTATTTGTCACAGACATCATGGAAATCTGTAAATAGAAGTACTGAGTTCCCTATAAATTTTTCTGGTTTGTATGAATGTGTTAACATTGTTAAAACCAATGAGAATTTGTATATATTCTGTAATTTGTATTCAGCCATAATGCAGAACCATATCCACAGTTTAACAAATTCCATAATCCAAATGGGTATCCCTATTAAATCTGATAACTGTGTAGTCTGTATCATAAGAGGAACTTAAGAAAAATCGGAAATCTGCAAACGATTGTCCCATGAACATGCTTTAGCCAGAAGGAAAATATTTGTAAACACACAATAAAATATCTTTGATTTTACCCAATTTCTTTTACTCTATGCACAGATTAATAGACCATGTTGTCTATATAACGAAGCTCTCTTATGCCTGCCACTGTCTTCTTTGTGCTGCTAGTTCCTTTTTACCAAGCCAGTACACAAACTCTTTGTATACCTCTTGCACTCATTGAGAAGCAGTGTCAGACTCTCATGTGGTCTGTCCCTGGACCCATCCTGAATTTTTAGGGCGTACCGAGCATGACCGTTCATCCAACGGCATAGAGTGAAAAAGGGCTAGTGGAAGCATTACTCCTTTGCATTCCTGTTATATTTGGATGATGTTTAAAGAAGAAACATGGGACCTGATGTGGCGAGGTACTGGATAGATGTTACTTTTTTTCAGCATCTTGTCATAACAAGCCCTGATGTTCTGGCCAACGACACACAGAAGCATAAGCCTGCCTAATTGCTTTGGGGCATCATAGCCTAAAAGGAGAGCCCCAGTTTAGCAGAAGGACATGGTAATTCTTGGTATAACTTTCTCTGTTATTCCTGGTGGAAATTTAATCCTAAAACCGGCATGAGTTTTTTGTAGCCTTTACTAGAATATGGAAAGACAAGAGTGGCTGGAGAATACTGGCATAAGTGATCTTTTTTTCCTTTTAAAAACCAATCCAGTTCCTGGAAAAAAAAAAAGTTTGCTATTCATTGCAAACTGAATTATGCCTGTAGTTAATGAGGTCAAAGAAAGAACAACAAATATGATTCAGATTTGTTCTCTGTCCAGTTCATGACGTAACTGACTGAATGTAGGCCAGAACTCATCTAGATTGTTCCCAGTGCTTGAGCAGCATTTTCAGACAGTCTGAAATATGCAGAGAATTGGCTCTTGCTTTGTTCACTTCTTGCTGTATTTAATCATGGATTATTATATTTTCGATCTCACTGGAGACTTGAAGGATCACAAGTTAAAGACAGGTCCATTTCACTTGGATGAATTTGTATCTTGGATTGCTATGGTATTTGAACATTTCAGGGCTTATAGCCTCATCTTTTTTATTTTTTAAGGCATGTTGTCTCCACGTAAATTCTTGGAATCAATATCTGAAGAGGTATTTTAATTAAATACACATTTCCTGTTATTTAAACTATTGCCTTTAGATCTTCCTAAAATCTGAAATTCCTGAACTCCTGGTAGTACATCTAGGAAACTTTATAGAAAGGGAAGGAAGAAATATGTAAAATGAGAGCAACAAGCTGTTTTTTTATGCTACCAGTAGAGGGACACAACCAAACACTTAAGATACCCAAAAAATATGTATTTTTTTCATAGTATCAGAAATAGTTTTGGCCAACTTTGCCAAGAATAAAACATTTATAAAAATAAATCTCTCTTCTGTGTAGGGTAACTGTGAGGTTTAGAGGTCAAATACATTTCTTTATCCAAAATTTTCAGGAATTTTATCTGCAATCTTGTAGTTGGAGTAGCATTTTCCCTTCAATAAGACCTACTTGAATTTCAGCAAAAGTGTCCATTCACTAGCAGTAGTGTTAGGAGAATGGCTCTGTCACTGGCATTCCTGAAGTTTCTCAACATCTTTATAGTCATCAGGAGTTAAAATAGTGAAACATGAAGATGTGAGTTAGCTATGTAAAAAAATATAAATTTGCACATGGAAATGTGGGCTCATTAGAACATTAGATGAGTCCTTTCAATATTTTAGCACTGTGACTACACTTGGCTTGGCTATTTTGTCTACAAAATGGGTAAACATATGATAGGTTACAAGATGAGTCCTAAAATTAGCATGATAATAATAATACTGCTTACAAAAATCCAAGCTGAACATATAAAACACCTTTTTATTGCTGCTCAATGAAAGAGAAGCCTTGGTTTAATAAATTATATGTCATGTAGGATCTTCAACCTTGGAGGAGGAAATGCTAATTGTTTTTCCTCACTTTACTTGCACCTTTCTGCATGCTCTTTTGATAGAAATGACTATTTCAGCAAGGTGCCAGAGTATATAATTCTTGATAGTGTGCCTTCATATGCACAAATAAGCTATAATATTTTTTTTTCTTTTCGTAGACTTCTAAAAGTGCTAATGGAATCAGAACAAGATACTACAGAAAAGACCTTCTCTTTACTTTTCAGTAAAATTACATTAAATAAAGAGTGTGAGAAAGTTGTAAATTACTATTAAAGCGAAAATGTATTATCATGAAATACTTTAATTCATTTTTAAATACCTTTTTTATATTTATTCTATTTGATTAAAAAATAATTGCTAAGCAGTTACTAACCATTTCTGAGAGTGACAGTATTACCTTTTTTGCCATATAATTGTAATAACTAATTAATAATTGGTATATATTCTACATAGTTTTACAATTACACTTTTCAGATAATACCGTGTCCTAATGTTCTCAATTTCTCTATCAGAGACATGTCTCCTAAATAACAGACTTTCTCACTTAAATCTGCAGTTCGTATGATATGTCAGGATGAATATCTGTTTTCAATCACAATCATTAATCTATCTGATTCTATTGCTTCTGAGTATATTTATGTATCGGGCACATTTTTCTAAAATGAAGATAAGAATGCAAATATTGCATAATTTAAACCAGACACCTTGTTACATTCAACCACATTTTTCATTTAAATTGCATGGTATATTTAAGTCACGGCAGAACATGATTCATTTAATCTTGGTCATTGTATTTCTAGAGTAGGCTGTAGAAGAAAATTATAATCAGGTTGCAGATTTAATAGGAAGGGATTGTTCCAACTAGCTATTTTAATCTGGAGGGAATATTGGTTTAACTATCTGCCAATTTGCTATACTCCTACTACAAAATCATACTGGTCCTAAAGGAGGCCCACACCGTGTTAGGGCCAAATCCAATAAAGTATTTAAAGCAAGCAAGACTAGGGCAGAAGTTAGTCACTGAAGTCCTAAATTATGACTCTATTCTCAGTTGCCAACTAACTCTGGAGGTGTCTGAACCTCATAAACCACTCTGCGACTTTGAAGTTTCCCAGCCATCTAGCTTTCCCTTAGACAGGCTCAAACTTGTGTCCACCTTTAGTGAGTGAGCCTAACACACACAGGATTTACAACTTTTTAAAGAACTGTTGTGTGAGACACTTTGATCTAAAGTACAACCAAAGCAAAAGCTGTTTTGGCAGCTCAGTGGATCAAGTTATTATTTTTTTAAAAAAGTGAGACACAAAGATTCAACCTCGTCTCCCCTGTAGGTGTTTAAATTTCTATTAAATCCATTGGAATACAAGCTGCCTGGAGAGGCACGGCAGGCATGCCCCTTCTGCTGAAGCTGTGCCACTGTGCAGGAGGAATTCAAGATTTATTTGGCCAGAAAGAGCTCACAAGAGTGAGTGTGATGCTCTAGCTCCATGATTAGGGCGCTCGCTTGTGAGGTAAGGGACCACGGCTCTGCTCCCAGTGCTGCTTCTGTGTTTTATCCAATGACTACTTAATGGATGTACAAGCCCAAGAGAGCAGGTAAGGAAGCAGATCTTCTGCTCACTAGACGAAGGCTGACTTTTATGTTTTCTATGTAAGGATAATGAAGTGGGTTTTTACCCCTTACATCCCTATGTGGAATGCTCATAGCCAGGACTGAACGTGGGCAATAATCATTGTACCAAATAGCACTCTTTTTAGTCTGCACAGGTTCAGACTCAAGCATGAATCACATTATAAATAATAGAATCTAATAAAGCACGACAGAGCAAAAGAAAACAACGCTCCTGTCCTGTGGGAAGATCCTGCAAGCTTCTATCTTAATAATGGCATACGAGTGCCTATACACACACTGCATAAAATGTCTTGCCTGGAAAGAGTGCTTCTCTAGGGTGATTTTATGAAGCAGAACCTGAAAACATGTGCTGCTTCATGTGTGACTTTGATTTACTGTTTCTTTAATATAGAATAAAAAAGCCCAGTCCTTGCTAAACTAAAAAAATACAGGTATTTACTGTGAAGCTGATGGTAGATGAGGAGAAATCAATTTTAAAACGACTAACACATCACTAGCTGGAACAGAATACTCGTGAATGCAACTGTAATTACTTTAAAGTCAGTTTGGTTGGAGACTCAGAGCAGGGTCACTCCATGACTCTGTATTGCCTTGTGCAGCTATCCAATCTGAATCACAGAGCGGCTCCTTCTCTGTTTTCCCTGGGTACTGTGTTGAATGCCTGCCTGCTGCTCTGAAATGGAGTAGCACAGAACTAAAGCTAGATATGCACCAAGCAAATGGGCCTAGTCCTTAATGAGGTGTCATTCCTGCCTCTTTTTATTTTTTTCTTCCCTCAAAGGGAAAAATTTCTTCCTAATATGTATGCTAACTCTACCTTCTTCCAGTTTAAAGCTGTTACCTGTTATCCTATCACTGCATGCCCTTTTAAAAATTCCCTCTCCATCTTTCTTGTAGGCCTTCTTCAGACACAGGAAGGCTGCTATAAGGTCTCCCCAGAGCCTTCTCTTCTCCAGGCTGAACAACCCCAACTCTCTCAGCCTGTCTTCACAGAAGAGGTGCTCCAGCCCTCTGATCATCTTTGTGGCCTTCCTCTGGACCCACTCCAGTAGGTCCATGTCCTTCTTATGTTGAGGGCTACAGAGCTGGACGCAATATTCCAGGTAGGGTCTCACCAGAGCGAAATAGAGGGGAAGAATCATCTCCCTCGCCCTGCTGGCCACACTTCTTCTGATGCAGCCCAGGATATGGTTGGCTTTCTGAGCTGCAAGTGCACGTTGCCAGCTCATGTTGAGTTTCTCATCAGCCAACATCCCAAAGTACTTCTCCTTGGGCTGCTCTCAATCCATTTTCCACCCAGCCTGTATTTGGTCTTGGGATTGCTCCGACCCATGTACAGGACCTTGCACTTGGCCCTACTGAACTTCATGAGATTTGCACATTTGCATTTGCACATTGCCATGTTCTTACTAACTCACTGTCCTGACTCTGCAAAGAAACTGCTGAGTCTAGACTTGATTCAGTGTAATCTGAATTACTGGTGCAGAGATTATAAAATCAGAAGGTACTCTCTAGTCATCTCGTCTGAGCCACTAAATAATGTAAGCCACAAGAACTTCCTGCATTAAATTCTTGCTTAAAGAGGAATTAGTCCAGTTACTTAAATGGGCAGGTGAAGTCCCATATTCTGAGAAAAGTTATGCAGGATGAACACGCTGAAACACAAAATCTCAGGAAGCGATTGACATTACTATAGAAAAGTAAATTAAGCCTGGGAAGATATGCCCCCTTCCTGGAAATCTGTAAGAAAATTTCCACATCTAATGGCAAAGGAATATTTTTATATATGAAAAGGAAACACCATAAAATACGATTCATAAAATGTCAACACATGTGAAATGATGATTGTTTTGCATAAAAAATAGCCTGATCACAAAAGGATGGAGCATAGCTGTGCATGAGAAAATTTAAATTGCCGGCTTTCTCTGGTCAGAGTGGTGAAATACAAGTAATGTGATTTTAGTATCATGCTTTTGTATGGTCTCTTTACAACCAGTTGTAACAGGAATAAATCTATAAAGCAAATTCAGCTCATTAAAATCAAATTTCTTTCACTGACCTAAAAGTGAGATCATTCCTTTTGCCTACACATTGGCTTCCCATAATACTATTCGATGCACACCTGTGGTATATTAGCTGCTACTGTTTTTAAGTGTTAAAAGCAGTATGTATTTCAGACAATTTATAGGGTAGCCAAACTTCCAGTGAGATGCACTTTCCATTGTTCATGGCAGTTCCGCCTGCATGCACCTGGCAGAACGCAGCCTGCAGGAGAGAGGGAGGATCTGGGCTTCACAGCCTGAACGTGGCTATTAGAATAACAATAGAAACTGCAGAAAATCGTTTCTAGCGAGTTTATTTCAATAGTACTGGAAGTTGGAAGGGGGGGGGGAGGGTGTCTTTATCACTGAAGGAACAGCTGGAGGTTTCTGAAGTCTGTTGAAGATAAACTGCTAAAGAAAATGTAACGCTAAAGCTCTTATGACCTAAAACTAGGCTTGCTAGATAGGTATGTCAGAAGAAAAGCATGCATATCTTAAGCAAGTGACCTAAACAAGTCACCTGATGTTCCAAAATCCTGGCTGGGCATGGGTCTCAGAGGGCTGGAGGGCAGCTGTAAGCTCTCCTGTGGGTCCTTTCTTCCAAGAGCCCGACAGAAGGTGAACTCTGGTTTCTCATTAGCAGATATGCTAATATAATTTGTCACTGTCTGAGGGGAAAATGGAGGTATTTCTTGCTCCCCCTTCTCAAGCCCTGCTGACTCCTGTCAGCAGCTGAGCCCCTGCCATAACAGCTGAGAATGGTCAACAGAAAGTGTGTGAAATCATACTCCTCTCTGAGCCGTGGAGGCTGGAGACCAGTGAAGTAGGTTGGGCTCAGATGTTTCTAAGGTCTGTCCTGCTCTGGTATTGCTGATCTGAAGACCTGTGGACACAGGGTCATCTCCCGCACACCGCATGTTCCACGAGGAAAAGCTGAGATAACCGGCTCAGTAAAACAGAAAATAACAATTAAGGAAGCCTTACCTTGCAAGTCATGTGGTTCGCATGGACTTCTCCTCCTTTGTTGTTTGGGGAGGTACCTCAAAAAAGGACATAACCTAGCTCCATTCGTTCTCGGATTTAATATTCTAGAAAACTGGATAGTTATTTGTTATATTAGGCAGTTTTCATTCATCATGAAGCACAAGATGTAAGCAGAGCTACATTAATATTAATGTACATGTACTTAGAAATGAAAAACATATACTGAATGATTATCAACATCATTAGGCAACCAGTAATTTCCTTATTGAGAAAGAATGATAATGAGGCTCTTAGTAAATCTCAGACACCACCAGAAAGACTTGTGCTGTGTATCCTTCATATTCACAGGAGAGCTGGCAGCCTACCTGAGCCTCCCCTCCCATATGTGCTTCCTGCAATAAGGTCAGTTGTAACAGCACAATGTATTGCTTATGTGGCTGCCAAGTTTTAATTGAAATGTTGTGATAAATTTCACTGCCAAGGTCAGATGTTATTTTCTGGTTAAGGAGGGTTCAAGTCAGTCTCTTAAAAAACCACTCCTGATTTTTATAGTGTCCAGTGATCCGTTTCTGGAAGTTGATTTACCACAGATATGACCTGCTTACTCTAGGTTGACCTCTTCCAAAATTGTCAAGACTCGGGTTCGTTTACAGACATTGGCTAAAAGTGTATTTTAGTAAACTGGATTCCGTTTTATTAGTGTGAAAATAGGCCTCACCAAATCAATAAGACAGGAAGCCTTCATTTTATGGCTTTAGACTAGAGACTTAAAGGTCACTTAATATAAACAGAGTTGGGCACAAAGCAAAGACGGCAGTAAATGTTAGAAACCTTAACACAGATAATCTTGGTGGCTTTTCATCAGAAAAAAAAAAATCAAAGGCATCATTATATCTTCTCTTCACAAAAATACAAATTTTCAATCATCCGATATGAACTTTGTTCTTAAACATTTACGGAGCTAGTGTATTTTTATGAACATATAAATTAAAGGGAAGATTTCAATTACTATTTTATTTAAGAGGCAGCTTGTAAATTATGAGTTTCATGAATAAACTGCATGTATGAGTAGAATTAAAATAGAAGCAGTAAGTGTATAAAATGTCTTTGTGAAGTAGCAGTAGTCATAAGAATTCGGTCCATCAAAGAATTTTCTAATATACTGTTTGAATCTATTTTTTTTTTATATACTTACAACAGACCTGTTAAATAACTATAGTATTGTACATGTGCTCAAGAACATAATTATTCCAAATTACATGAGTTTCCATGTGACAAAACCACATCTCGCTAAAACCACACTGCATTTGGTAAATTAAGGTTATTTCTAAACCGTAACTTTTCGCCAGCTCAAGAAATGAAATATATAATTGAAATCTTTTGGTAACAAAACTAAAGTAGAAAGAAATATACCAGACTAATCACTCAGAATCATTACCAGTCACACAAAATAAACTGGAAAGAAAATTATATTTATTATCCAGTGCTGCTGTCTGTTTACTCAAGAACACTTTGGAAAAGTAAACAAGTAGGTTTATGAGAAAAAGCTCCTGTAACAAGATCCTTTATTCCATTATTCCTGCTGATATTCGAAAAGAATGGAATCATGACTTTTATATTTAACAAACACAGACAAATTACCTTCATCATTTAATTCATGAGCCGTAATTAGAATTGAAATTTTAAAAAAAAGTTTAAATTTCTATCCTTAATTAAAAATCAAGCCAATTCTAAAGCTTGCAATCAGAAATTGCAGCTATATTCAAGAGAATTTCCCCCCCCAAATAAAGTTTCCAAATATAACACTCTGTGGGTGTAAAGATGCTATTTCCCTAGAAACTATGTAAAAATATATATGTAGGTGGCTGATCGAGCAGCTTAAGAATTTTGTTTTGCAAATTTGTTTTGTGGGATATGACTGCTTAAAGTGCAACTATTTCAGATCCAAATGCTGACTTCTGCCTTTCAAGGTAAACTTGCTGTGTTCATCTGAGCTGCATTCGTGCCTTTACAGCCTTTCTACTCCACGTTTTATCCAACTTGCCCGGACTGGGCAAATCTCATAAGCCCCGGGCACATTGCTTACAAGCTCCCAAAATATAAAAATTGGCACGACCGTTTGTGTGTGATGTCTTCTGCTGATGGCAAATCTCCTCTGGGGTGTTCGCACTTTAATCTCTGCTCTGTGCACCGGAAGATGCTCCTGTCTGAGAAGCTGGCCACTTTTTCCTACCATAGGTCTTGCTGTCAAATCCTCCAGTCCCTTGCAGGAAAATGTAAAGCGTCACAGGTCCCAGAGCTGGACCTTGCCATTTGCAGGCTGCTAAGGACTGTGCACTGAGGTGGCTGACAGCCAGGCAGACATGACAGTGCTCGGGGAAAAAAAGCTGGGCTGAATAGGGAAGAGCACTCACATTCATTTACATCAACTTCAAAAATGCCAGCCATCAAGCCTGACCCTATTATTGGAAAAACATTGCAATAAGCCAAATACACCAACATTTCTCCTGATCTTCAAACCTTGTTCCTGTCCACAATCTCCTCACTCATTCAACCCTTCTCCCCTCCTTCCCTATTACTGTTTTCCTTAATACCATGCATGAGCTAGTAATGTGCTGGGGTAGGTGCTCAGGCTCCACCAGTGCAGTCCTCTATTGGTCTTTCAATAAAGTTTCGTGACCGTTCCCTTGTGCATATCCCGTCCTTCTGTTCTCTGTGCATGTCCTGCAAACCTCCTGCACTCATACAGCCTCAGCACGCAAGGGCTTTCCCTTTCCTCTGGTCCCCATGTGGCCCCAGGGCAGGAACAGGGAGAGGACCTCTTGTCCGGTGATGGTCCTTATCCTTAAAAGCATTCAGACCTGCAATGTTGCTTGTCCTTAATTCCACAGCTGGAGTATACTCCACCTGGTCTTTTAGTGTAACTCTTGTGCCCCTCCGTCCCATGAAGCAGTTACACAAAACCACCTTCATGGAGTTTGCCTCCCGACCTGTGGCAGAGGTCCGCTCTCATGGAACACTTCCAAGTTTAAACACAGAAGGGGACCATGGATCAGGCCAGGGGAAGGTATTTACCTAGTGCATTGACTTCTTTGTTCTTCCTTGCAATTTCATTATCTTGAACCACCAGGTTCTCCATGGAAATTTGCCAGACTTTTAACAGGAAGAATAATGCAGTCTCTCGTTTTAGAGCAAACAATCCTCAAAATCTTATTATGATATTGGAGAATTAGAATATTCTGCAAACCTTGGTTATAAGGACTCAATAGAGAAGCGTCTGTTGGGGTACTCAAACGTGCCCCCTTGCTAACAAATTTCAAGTGTATTTTGTATCAAAAAACCTTCCTCCAAATAGTGATGGAGAACTGGCATAACAATCAGAAATATAGATCGCAGTTTGCATTAATTTTTGTAGGCTACTGCAAAGACATGGTGGCATAGTGCAGTGCAATGGAGAAGAAGCTTTGATCATCCAGTGAGGACTGGGAGAAAGCTAGCCAGTACGACATGCAGAATTCCCAAAGGGGATTAGCTCAAGCTTAAGCCACTGTTCCAGTTATGTCGGTATTTTTCTAGGTGAGCAAGACCCAGCTTCACCTGTCAGCCTTCAGCGCAGCACAAGTTAATGGATGTACAGTGAGTGCAATCTAAGAGCTGCAGTTTGGCTGCATATTTAAGCAAAGTGGATCATTTAGATGTACTTACTGCAGCTGTAACTTGGTAATAGTTTAAAGCCAGCTGCAGCTTCATCAAAGCCCTGTAGTCTCAGGATGTAAAGCACCGATCTGCTATGCTCAAATATATTGTCCTGTCTTCATGTTTATCTGGCATTTCGTGCTTTCCCGCAGTCAGCACAAGTCCAATATGAAAACTTCACACTGGTATAATCTTTGCAATATTATATGTCCATGCTTAATGCAGATCAAACATGTGCTACTGCATGATCCAATAGAGCACTGATGCTGTATTATCAGTAATCAGAATACAGCTTCCCCAAGGTTCATATCTGCTCTATGGCAACTCATTAATCCAGGCCTGTATGCAAAATAATTGCCTTCATAAAGTTTGATTGATACCAGCAAGGCTTCTGGAAGCAAAGTAATATTCAACAGGAGAAAGGCTGACAGAACCTTTGTGACATCAAAATAAAATTTTCAAAAGTGGTTATTATTAAATATTTTTTGCTTTCCAAAGCTAGTCTGGCTGATAACTAATAATACAAACAGGCTTTCCCCTTTGCATATAGTTCACATATAATCCTTTAGACAAGGTAGGGACTAAGTTGTTCTTTTACAATTTCAGTCATAATTCTGAATTGACACCCTTAAGTTGTCATTTGGCTTTTTTTCCCTGGACTAATAGTTTTAAATATAAAGAAAGTAGGCTCTGCTCCTTTGTGATCCTGAGCAGATGCCAGCTGTTTACAAGGCGCAGGTTGTTTGTTGCAAATATATGTAAACAGTTCTTCAGAGCACATTTACTTTAGATCTTTATGGGGGGCTGATGAGCTCACAAGATGCTAATCAAAGTAGGACCAACTGTCCTTTGCTGCATCAGCTGCTTCACCAGTGTTGTGCCATTGAAACTTCTGTTCTTTTTTAGTGGGTAATAAATGCCAATTATGTCTTACTTGTTGACCTTGTTTCAGAGGATAGGTTCCTTTCTTTCAGCTTGAGGTGGGCTTGAACAGCTAAATATTACCTATCCTCCATGGCTTAGGTGGTGGTCTGCTTGTCATATGGACTTGAAGATAACTCAGTTCTTTATTACTTCTGTGTTTTCTTCTCTCTTTCAGGCAGTGAACATCTAGTGGAAGTATAATTTCATTCCCTCTGTGAGAGGAAAAATTACAATGAAAGGTTGGATTGACAGGTAAAAATCTTTAGTCTTCAGAAATTCAGATTTTATTCTAAGGCCATATTTCTAGACAAAGTTTATTGAAATGAATAATCGTCAAGCAATCAAGCCATCTAAATGTAAAATATTGAGGAACAATTATCCAGTGTTACACAGACAAGTAGCTTTTTTTCTCTCTTTGTCCAGTCGTTGTTGCTAATTTTACTTCTTATACAAATCCTATACAATTAAACAAAAATATCTGCAAGCCTACATCTAAGTGGCAGGATTTTTACAATTGCTAGTTCGTGGGATATGTTTTTAGCAACTATACACTGTCATTTCTAAAATGCTGTTTCACTGACCTTTTAATCCAACACACACATAGATAAAAATTGCAGCATTAAAGACCCAGCGTGTGTAAGTGTGTGTATGTATGTGTGCACACACATCTGTCTTTGTGAGAAAGGAAAAAAGATAGGAAATTAAATGGAAAATTTTCAGGACCCTAGATATCTTCTTTAAAGTACCACAATAGGTTTGATCATCAATATTAATACCAATTTGGCTTGCAGACATTTACCAACATAAGTGTTTCCTTTAACTAAGTCTCTTCACATGGGAACCATGCCAAGAGGTATTTCTAGTACTGGTTATCAGCATGTCTTTTGGTATGCTGGAGAGAGATGAGGCTCTCTTCCTCCATATCACAGGTTTCCGTCCTTCATCTGCTATTGCCTGATGTGCGGGTGGAAGCTTCAAAATACCAGTGCTGGAGGGACTAAAGGATATTCAGAGCAAGAAACACCGAGGCCTTGAATTTAATGTTGAAACAAAGAAGAACAGAGTGTTGTTCAACTGCTCCAGCCAAGCCAGCCTCAATGAGGACATGGCTTAAACGCCTTTATGCAAATTCACGTAGCATGGGGAGCAAACAGGAGGAGCTAGAGACGTGTGCATGCATTCAAGGCTAAGATCTCATTGGCATCATGGAAATGTAGTGGGGTGACTCCTACAACTGGAGTTTGGCATGGAAGGTTACAAGCTCTTCAGGAAAGACGGGCAGAGGAAACGAGGAGGTGGTGTTGCCCTATATGTCAATGACCAGCTGGAGTGCATGGAATTTGGCCTAGGGATGGATGAAGAACTGACTGAGAGCTTATGGGTCAGGATTAAAAGGAAATCAGGAGCAGAATACATTACAGTGGGGGGTTGCTACAGATCACTTTACCAGGAAGACTGAGTGAATGAGGCCCTCTATAGACAGATAGGGGTGGCATTGCATTCACAGGCCCTGGTCCTCATGGGCAACTTCAACCACCCCGACATCTGTTGGAAGGGTAACACAGCCAGGCACAGGCAATACAGGAGGTTCTTGGATTGTATTAACAACTTTCTTCTCTAAGTGGTAGAGGAGCCAACGAGGAGAGGAGCTATGCTGGACCCTGTCCTTACCAATAAGGGGGGGCTGGTAAGCAGTGTCAAGCTCAAGGGTAGCCTGGGCTGCAGTGCCCACGAAATGATGGATTTCAAGATCCACGAGGCAGTGAGGAGGGTGCGCAGGAGGCTGACCACCATGGACTTTAGGAGAGCTGACTTTGGCCTCTTGAAGGATCTGCTTGGTATGGTACTATGGGATGAAGCGCTGGAGGGAAGAAGGGCCCGAGAAAGCTGGTTAATGTTCAAGGATCACCTCCTCCAAGCTCAGGAGCAATGCATCCCTACAAAGAAGAAGGCAGGCAGAAAAGCCAGGTGGCCTGCATGGGTGAACAAGGAGCTCCTGGACATGCTCAAAAGTAAAAAGGAGGCCTATAGGGAGTGGAAACAAGGGTAGGTAGCCTGGGAGGAATACAGATAATCGTTTGAGCAGCCAGGGATCAGGTTAGGCAAGCTAAAGCCCAGATTGAATTAAATCTACCCAGCAACTGATGTCATCTACCTGGACTTTTACAAAGTGTTTGACACTGTCCCACACGATATCCTGGTCTCTAAATTGGAGAGACATGGATTCAATAGATGGACCACTTGGTGGAAAAGGAACTGTCTGGATGGTCACACTCAAAATATTGAGGTCAATGGCTCCATGTCCAAGTGGTGAGCAGTGACAAGTGGTGTTCCTCAGGGATCAGTACTAGAACCTGTGCTGTTTAACATGTTTGTTGGTGACATGGACATTGGGATCAAGTGCACCCTCAGCAAGTTTGTCAATGATACCAAGCTGTGCAGAGAGGTAGAGACATTGGAGGGGAGGGATGCCATCTAGAGGGACCTGGACAGGCTGGAGAGGTGGGGCCATGCCAAACTCATGAAGATCAACAAGGCCGGGTGCAAGGTCCTATATCTGGGTTGGGGCAATCCCAAGCACAAATACAGGCTGGGTGGAGAATGGATTGAGAGCAGCCCTGAGGAGAAGAACCTGGGGGTGCTGATTGATGAGAAGCTCAACATGAGCTGGCAATGTACGCTTGCAGCTCAGAAAGCCAACCATATCCTGGGCCGCATCAGAAGAAGAGTGGCCAGCAGGTTGAGGGAGGTCATTCTTCCCCTCTGCTCTGGTGAGACCCCACCTGGAGTACTGTGTCCAGCTCTGGAGCCCCCAACATAAGAAATACACGGACCTGTTGGAGTGGGTCCAGAGCAGGTCCACAAAGATGATCAGAGGGCTGGAGCACCTCTCCTATGAGGACAGGCTGAGAGAGTTGGGGTTGTTCAGCCTGGAGAACAGAAGACCTTATAGAGGCCTTCCAATACCTAAAGGGGGCCTACAGGACTTTTTACAAGGGCATGTAGTAATCAGGTAAGGGGTAATGGCTTCAAACTGGAAGAGGAGAGATTTAGAATAGATATGAGGAAACAGTTTTTCACTTTGCAGGTGGTGAGGCACTGGAAGAGGTTGCCCAGAGAAGTTGTGGATGCTCCATCCCTGGAGGTGTTCAAGGTCAGGTTGGATGGGGCTTTGAGCAACGTGGTCTAGTGGGAGGTGTCCCTGCCCATGGCAGGGGGGTTGGAACAATATGATCTTCAAGGTACCTTCCAGCAACAGAAATGAAAAAAATCACACAGATAAGTATTTGAAAGTTTGGTAGCATTGATTTCTAGATGTATTCAAGCATATAACATTATTGTCTGAAGTAAGAAATTCTCCATGTAGTCATTACTAACCAATGTGCATAATCTGTTAGTTGTCTTGGTCCTGAAAACCTGTCTCCATAACACAGCTGAAAAGTTACAAAGTGTGGTTCCGTGGAAGATCCTACTTTTTGCCCAGAGGCTGCTTTTGTCTTTGGACAACAAACTACAGAAAAACTCAAAGCTATCAGGGAAGCAGTAATAAGTTCAATAAAATGTTAAAGAATATTTCATAAGTGCCCTCAGAATAAAGCCTCCAAAATCCCACTTTCAGCTCTATACTATAGTGGGATCACAAATCTCAGTAGCAGCACAATGAATATCTGATACAGCAAAAGGGCAGCTATTGGCATTCTCTGGATTAACTGAAGATGGGGAGGTTAGTTTGGTGGCCAGGATATTAAGTGAACAAATCTATTTGGAGGAGAACATTCTCTTCCAAAGACCTGATGTTTGAAATACTAAGCCTGCAGCTACCGACCTTTAAAAACAAGTAAATAATCTGTAAAAAGTCTCATAAGGGATGAGTGGTTTTAAGTGCAGCAGAGTACATGTTAACATGTTTAGCTGTATTCTTGGTGATCAGTCTCATTGAAATTCATGACGAAATGATTCATGGGACTGTTCAGTGCCTTACAGAATTGTTTTGTGCGAGCTAGTTGAGTTAATATGCAGTCTAAAATACCTTCAGGAGGCTAGTGATAACTCATAGCCCATATCTTTTTACAGTGTCAGACACAAAAATCTCACTTAACAACTTTGAGGAAAGCAGAGGTACGACCAGCCTGGTGATTAAGATATAGAACACTTAGGTGCCATGAAAAGCACCTGGGGCTGCAGATATAGTCACAGGAGACATTCATCATCAGAAATGTTGGAAAGTTACTATGACACACAATAGATAAAGACAGAAGGGAGTGAAAAAGAGTTATTGGGCAATGAAGATTAATTTCAAGTTATTACCAGTGAGGAACTCCAGCAGCAACTCTTTTTAACACAATGCATATTGAAAAATCTTATATGTCTTCATAACCTCTAGATGCAGTTGCAGTAAGGGATACATTCTTCACTGATTACAAAAATTATTTCACGTTCTTACAAAATAATTTTAACACTGTGTATATGTTGAAAACCTACATTCTGAGATTTGCAGAGAAAGAACAAATGATTCCAACTGAAGCACGCTATTTAATGAGTTTATATACTTTCATTTTATAATTTATAATTTTACAAAAATATAAATTATATATTATATACAATATATATTTTTACATTCCATAACTAGTATATAACATATAGCATAAATTAATGCCATCACTCTTGCATTAATATAAATTGTAATGGTGATTAGCATTATGCTAATCATCTATACATATTTTCATGTTTTGTAGTAGATACATAATGCATATATGTATAGTATTTATCTTTTATTAGAACTTATATGTACATCCCAATATCTTTACACAGACATACTATTTAAATATTGTTGATGTTTACAAATACCAGTGACATTACTGAACATGCAAAGCAGTTGTAGTAGTTACTTTGGGGAGGGGTTGTTTCTTCATCTTGTATTTTCTTACGGATGGGTCTCAGCTGCTCCCTTCCACAATTTTACTCTGAGGCAATAAATAATTCAGTGTGCTAATTTGACAGATGACTCTCCAGGAGCCTCCTACCATTACTAGCACCATTAGACCATAATATGCATGATGGGCATAGACCATTCAGCAAATGTCCTTCACTTGTTTACCCGTAAAGAGCTGTGCTCTGCGCAATTAACTAATGAAGCATTATGGGCCTTTTTTTCCCCCTTCCCTGCTATTTCAATATATCAATGCAGATTGTCTAAAGGCAAAATATATTTTGTTTTCTTTTTGCAAATGAGTATTTGCAGGGAAGCTGTAGACTTGTCTCATGTTCCACCTCTGTGAATAAAAAGAAAATAATAAGGTGCTAAAAAAGGAAATCATTATTATTTAATTTTTCTTTAATGATTTGCACAGCACGTGTAAGAAATGCATTGTATAAAGATGACAGAAAAATATGAAGTCAGGTTCAGTATTATGTCAACTGAGAAACACTGAATACATAGTTCAGGGCTTTATACTACCTTTGTGCTGGCTGGACTCTGGGTAGCTGCAAGAATCAAAAGGGGATTGTGTTAAAATTGTAAAAAGCAAGTATTTATTAAATCACTTAAGTATAAGTAATGGTGTTAGAATATGCATATGAGATGAATACCAGTATTGCACAATATATTTTAATCCAATATATAAATCAGAGCAGCCAAGTTGTATTAACTATGTTTGTTAGAAAGACAAGAAGACAGAAAATGTATAAAGATAAATAATAAAATTCAAAGCGAAAGCTACAAGAGCACTTTTTTTTTTTGGTCATCTTATGGCATTGAAATTTGTTACATGGCAGCTATTGTCAGAGCAACTCTCAGTACAAGGCAAACGGGGGTATGCACAAATAAATCACAAGAGAACCTTTGAAATTGTTACTGGATGTTCCCGTAACATGTCTGGTTAAATGCATACTGAAGGCAATTTTAAAACTAGATTTTTCCTAGAAGAAAAGTTTGGTCTCTCTGAATTTCTATTTTGTCATTAACGTCTCCAGTTCTTCACCACTACATGTCAATTCTCTCTTTTCCTTAGCTTTTCTCACTCTTCATTTCCATGACACATCCCCTCTGCTTTGTTCTGTGTTATAACCCTTAGATGGTTCTCAGTTTCCAAGCATGACTCTCTTTTTTTCCCACATTCTTATCCTGATGTGTGCAGGATTAATGCAGTTATCACTGAGTTGCTCTGGCTGACACGGCCCACCACTGCCTATGAAATCTTTCTGTGAGATCGTACATTATACGCAGCATTAGTAAAGTTTCGCATAGTAAAGGAGGAAATGCAGTTGCAAGCTGAAACCTGTCATGGGAATTTATTAGCACTATCTAACCTTTTGCTTTCTACACTTTAAAACAGCCTCTGCTTTCTATGGAGACATAATTTTGCAATATTTTCTGAAGTTTTATGGGTCTTACATTTTTTAAACAAAAATTTTAATATCAGAAATTAAATGTGGCAACATTCCTGTTATTTGTTCTATAAAATAGTTTTATTTTTCTGTTCAAATCTGTTTATTTACTAACTCCCATAAGGGACACCAGCTTTTCCGAGCATAATTTCTTGCTACCCTAAATAAGCTTCGTTTCTTGTCCTGTATCTCAGGCCACTTTCTCCATTTTACACTAAACTGCCGCTGGATGAAAAATGTCCTACCTTGGCTGGTATGCTATCAGACGGGAGCAGGGGATATAACTAGGTATACTGGGAAAGCAGAGGGCCGCACAGGGGGATCCAGTCTGTTTCAATCATACAAACTCCCTTCTCCTCAGGGTGCAGAGAAACAGGAGAAAAGGTTGCATACCCTTCCCTGTACCCAGGTTTATCTGCCTATCGTTAGCATAAAAATTACGCAAATAGTCTCTGTAGTATCCCGAGCAGATCAGCTCTCCTTTGCTTTTGATCTACTACTCTGATCAGTGAAAAGCCATAGAGCCAGAGGAAAGCAGATGAGATGGACTCCAGGGAGTGAAGCAACCAGTGCCTGGCAACAGGAGGAAAAGGGGGCTCATCCCGCTTCTCGGGGTGATCTGGCACACAGGTCCTACACGTCTCAGGGAGCTGTCATTAAGCAGGATTAGCGAGTTAAAGTTCGTGATGTGTTCAAGTGGTCTAGTACTGAGAACTGTGCGAAAGGTAGATCTTGTATTTATTCTACTTAATCTTCAAAAAAAATACTAGTTTTCACGGTATTTATTCATTTATAGCATTCACAACTATAAATAAATCTTCTCTGTTGCTGCTAAAGAAATGTGGTACCGGTCCACTAGAAATACTTATTCTCAGAAACAATGGAGAGTTTTTTACTGATGATGCAAAATGCTCGTATGGGAGAAATTTATAAATGCTTGTAAGTTCTATGTATTAATAATACAAGTGATTAGAAAATATGTAAACAAGCTTGTTCATATAAAATTTCCTGTTTCCATATAAAATTACTCTCAGGAGCATTTGCCTTGAGTAACACTTTCAAAAGCATGATTAATGTATTAATATGTAATGAAAAAAATAAAAATTGAATATTAAAAATTGGACATTTTCCTCTTTAATTTTTTTAAGAAACGTTTGCTTCAGTGAAACATTCCTGCCTTCCATTAAACAAGCTTTATGCTTGAAATGCAGCATACCGTGGCAGACAGATAGTAATAAAAAGACGTGGCACACAGGGGACTAAGAAAAAAAGCAAACAATTTTCATTGAAAACAAGGGTTATATGGTTGTAGTGTGTGCTGTATTGTTCCAAACAATGGTATTAGCACCCCCTTAGGCCTCACGGTAAGCACTGGACATGTGGCTTTAGAAAAAAGAAACTTCTCTCATCTCACTTTCTCCCAGTGGTGCTTTGTTGGTTCACAGCGAGGGTCTGACTTCATGTCCTGATCCCACTTTAAGAGGAAGTCCAGCTCAATTCAATTTGCCTCTGTGCCTTTCAGTAATGAGACAACATACATGTGAGCAAGCCCCATGATAATGCAGAACAGATGGGCAGATTTTTGTCTAATTAGATTCTGGACAGCTTGTTTGCTTGTAGTAAATGTGCGTATATTTAGAGATTTCACACTCATTGTAGAAACAACAGATTAGTCAAAGACATGGACAGAACGCTTTTGGTTTTTTTCTGCTTAGCATAGGTGTAGGTCTACTAAAGAGAGCTGTTGGATAAAATCTGAACGTGTAACTGAGTTGTTCTTCCTTATTCATGGATCGAATGGTGTGCACTTTGATCCTGGAAGACAATGCACCATACACGAAATCTTCTTTATGAACAGACCACTAGTAAAATAAGGGTTTCCAATATTTGTGTCACTGATATTTTGCAATATTTTGCCAATCTTCTTCAATTACTATACAATGACTCTGAAGAACATTTCATTAGTCACTTATAGTTATTCTCTTAATACATATTTACCGGTCTGCATTTTTTAATGTTTTCATTAGTATCCTTAAAGCATTTTGAAAGTTTGCAAGCAAAACAACGAAATGCTCTTGGAGGAAATTGGTCGGTATCTGTACTGTTATGTTACCTTATGGACAGAAAGCACAAAGAGTATTAAATGCAAAATAATATTATAAGACAGAAAATATACGGTATTCAAGGAAATATATGAACCGAATAAGGTTTATCTACATTCACCTACAATACACGTTTTAGTCACATTAAAATGTAATTTAAGACAAAAAAAGGTAATTGCTACTTCTCAATGTACTGTGAGTTTGCACGTGCTATATGTGAGCCTGTTTTCCATTCCTTATGCATCTATAACTGACTTTGATTTTAAAGTTGAGACTAAAGGAAAAGTGCCAAATCTTTCCAGTATTAATGATATATTTAAAAGGGGAATTCAAAGAATAATGGTGTGTAGATGCTCATCATCCTCATGATTCAACTCTTGGAGCATGTCAAATGGATCCATCCTTTTTTCCCTTCACTTCATGATATAGATGTGGAAAGGTAAGACTATCCATCTTGATGTGGATATACTGATGACATTCATCTGTGCATCTTATTTTTCACAGGTATGACTAACTCTGCTACAGGGATCTCAGTGTCCAGATAACAACAGCTGGTATGACACCCACCACCTTATTTCTGATCAGCTAACGGTTAAACTGTGTAAAACTGAAGTAATGCTGGTCAGAAGGGAAGGGTTGCTTTGATATATAAACTGTCTTCTTTTAACATTTCTCTTAGTTTTATGTATTAGACTATTCCAATAAGAGAAGTGATACCTTAAAACTGAATTTTTGTGGTATTAGGATCAGAAATAGCGTGGCCAGCAGGACGAGGGAAGTGATCATCCCTCTGTACTCAGCACTGGTGAGGCCCCACCTCGAGTACTGTGTTCAGTTTTGGGCCCCTCACTACAAGAAAGACATTGAGGTGCTGGAGCACGTCCAGAGAAGTGCTACAAAGCTGGTGAGGGGTCTGGAGAATAAGTCTTATGAGGAACGACTGAGGGTACTGGGGTTGTTCAGCCTGGAGAAAAGGAGGCTGAGGGGAGACCTTATTGCTCTCTACAAGTACCTGAAAGGAGGTTGTAGAGAGGAGGGGGCTGACTTCTTCTCCCAAGTAACAGGTGACAGGACAAGGGGAAATGGCCTCAAGTTGTGCTAGGGGAGATTTAGGTTGGATATTAGGAAATATTTCTTCACTGAAAGTGCTCTTAAACATTGGAACAGGCTCCCCAGGGAAGTGGTTGAGTCGCCGTCCCTGGAGGTATTTAAAAGATATGTAGATGTGGTGCAGAGGGCCATGGTTTAGTGGTGGACTTGGTAGTGTTAGGTTGATGGTTGGACTCAATGATCTTAAAGGTCCCTTCCAACCTAAACGATTCTATGATTCTATGGGTTGTGTGGTAGTACTGCTAAACAAAGCAGGAACCTTTACTAAGTTGTAAAATGTTATTATCTTCCAGACAGGGGTTCCTCTAGATTAACTTGTAAAACTGTATTTCACTCAAAACAGATCTGATTTGTATCTTTGTGTGAATTGTTCATCTTGAGCAAAATCCCTTGTGACTTGATTGAAGTGTATTTTTTAAACACTTTTTCTGTACTGGACAATCCAAATAAACTTTCTAAGCATTTTTCCCTTGTATTTTTTAATATATTTCAACTACTACTCCTCCTTCTCTAGTGCACTTCACATTTAATACCAGCTGATTGGGATAGGTCACATGGGAAAACTCTTACAGTACTTTGTATACTCCCTGATTTTCTGCTTTACCCACATGTGACAAAACAGGTTACACTAACTGGCTTCCCAGAACCTAGAGATTTAATTTCATTTGAGCTCTTTATTCCTTTGGGGTGGTGTTATCAACGCCTGAGCGACCTGAACATATTACTGCCCAACTCTTAAATTTCAGACTACATTTATGAATTGTTTACTTTTTATATTATTAAATATTTCAATCTAAAGCAATGGCTCTCCCAGGTAATCAGGACATGTCCCCTTCTTCCCATAGTAACTGGTCTGGGACTTCATTACACCTGATACAACATAGGTAGTAGGAACCTTGTGCTGCTCTGATCATTATCATACTGCCATTGTGAAAGAAAAGTGTAATTCAGGAATGAACACAGCCTAGCTCTGAGCTGGGGAATAACACAAACTGCACCAAGGCACCTGTGTGAGCATGAGCTGAAGGAATCCTAAAGTGCTGGAGAGGGGAAGAAATAATCAGGAGCTGAACTATAGGGTCCTTAATGGAGCAGTCTCAGTCACAGCTAGTTTCATATACAAGAAGGTGCTAAAACTTAGGATGCTTGGGAAGCTCTGTACAAATGTCACAGTCAACTAGTTGACACTAAGCAAAAAACAGGTCGTGATATACTGTGAATGATTCCATGCTGTTCTTTCACAGAATTAGCCTGGTTCTGATTGGAATAATAATGATCCTTGGTCTTAACATAGGAAAGCCTGATACAAAATAAAAAATAAAAAAAAACTTCATTTACAATGGGAGCCTTTCTTTTTAAAATAAGGAATCTAATTTTTAACAACAAACACATTATTTGTCCTCTGGATCCTATGATAATTGAAGCCTTGGGAAATACTATAAGTGTAGAGGAGCAGAGAGACAAAAGGGAAAGTACAGTATTTGTTGACTATACCACTAGTGAACACGTAGTCAAATACAGAGGGCTGGAAATTGCTTCTGGATGGTGAAGCTTTATATAATTGTATCTCACATTAATCTTATTTTATTTTACTGTTCACAATTAGGAATTTTGCAGCTTTAAACATGTGAAATTAAAACCATGGATGATTTCTTAATTGTGCAACTCCTCAGTACTCAATTAGCGTCGCTCTCCTTTCCCCTAACAACGATGTAATACAGTACTAATGAAAAACAGGGCTTCTTTATTTGCTATGGCCTTGGGGTCAATTATCAATTTATCATTGTGTCCTGCAGGTTTAAAATAAAATACTCTGTGCAGTGTAACCATTGTACAAAATTGACATTAAGTAGATTCTGCAAGTATGGACTTAATAAAAAATACAAAGAGTGCTGCCTAAAAGGGTTCTACTCCTATAAATTCTATTAGGTTGCCTTTCATATAGGACAGTAGGAAACTGCAAAACTAATTTAAAGGGGTTTTTTTCCTTTACTTTGTATATTCCGTATAAGAATAATCAAGAAAGAGCTAAATTAAAAATAGCTCCGGTTGTGTTTTAAAGATTTCTTATGATTTCAAACTTAGCTTTGGTAATAAAAACTTTGCTGTTGCCCTTACTAAAAGATGAATTTGAAGTCTGTATCTTATGACTGTCAAATACTGCTACATATTTGTGTATTCATAAGTCAATGACAAATTACTTAATTATGTGAAATATTAAAAACATCCTATTTAAATTAGACAAGCAAAAAGTAAGTAATTAGAAATAAAGTTTCTTATTAAAGCAAACACCTGGTTAGGAAGTTCATTTGTAGTTCACTTACTGTAAAACCTCCAACCCTGTAAGGTCCAGAATTGCCTCTTCTTTGTTTAGCTCTGGTCTAGGAAGGTGGGTGGACGTATGCTACTACAAGGAACCTGGGAAAAGCAAATGAAAAATTCAGCACATTCCTCATTCCCATCACTTGGGTGCCACTTCCACAAAGAGGTGTACCCAGAACTACATCTTAGTCTTCTTGGCCAATGCTGAATCTTTGTAGGACTTCTTAACTGTGACATTAAGCATGGGGCCTCATATTTCAACACCTAGCTTGTTGCTCCGTATCTTTGTCTAGAATTCTTCCCATCTTTGCTTGTCTGGGAAGAAGAATCTATTTTCAGCCCTCTTAAATCTCAGGACAACCCGTATTTGCTTTTTATTTCACAAGACAGCAGCAAAACCTGATCATCACCTTAGAGAGGAGAAGCACTAGGGTGGCTCACGACTTTAGACTTGACCTTATTAGCAGTTTTCCTCTGCTCTTTCCTTTTATTGACGAGCAACTGCCATACAAGCCAGCCTGTCTTCACACAATTGCATAAAATAGTCAGGTAGTCATGCTTAGAGAGCTGGCGAAATACCAGCCCAGCTTTGCCACCAGTGTGAGTGTCACTGCCTCTCTCTGCACTGCACACTGACCCATTTACTAGTGACAGTGGTTTTATGTGTGAGTCAGGAGTGCTCTCCCAACTGTGTCGGAGTTGAAAGACAGAAAATAATGGGACTTCGTCATGCCTTTCTTTTCCCCTGTCCTATTTTTAATCTTGGAGCCAACTTTAATTAATCCTTTCTTCCTCCTACTCTCCTGGGACAATTTTCTGCCCCTCTGTTATGCTATGGCTAACTCTCAATAAACTCAACAGCAGCCACACATGTACAAAGAGGTGGCGGAAGACAGACAATGCTGAGGAGTAGTTTTTCACACCAGACAGGTTTTCCCACCATACTTTCATAGATCTAATTCAAGCCTCGTGTGGCAACAAGAGCTTGAAGTGTATATCAATATTTTCATTCCTGAAACTAAACCAGCAAATATCACAAGAGGAAAGTAATTTTTCAACTGGCGCCTTCTTCTGTGGCAGCACACAGGGTGGCATGACTGAGATACGGCCTGTTTAATTGATTAGTACACTTGAGAGAGGGCTGGGTATGGTCCAGTACAGATCATTCTAAACATTGATAAATTACCACCTTTGTGTGAAATGGTTGAGGTGGGACCACTGCCCTTTGACAAACCAGAAAATGAAATGATTACTATTGGATTCTATTGACTTGTCTGGTTAGAGCAGTTGTGTTTCTTCCCAAAGGTTAATTGGACTTGAACTCAAGAAATTAAGAGGTCAGCTGGGGTCACAGTGACAGCAGGCAAACTTTTAACTTACCACTAATAATATTTGTCAGGGAAAGGACATGCTGAAGTTCTTTAGCCATGGCTCTGCTCAAGGATTTGCTATAAAAAATCATTGTCTACATTATTGTATAAGCTGTAGGTGTATGTGGTAAATACATTCTGATTTTTGTCAGATACTGCAGCTCAAAGATCAAGAGAATGACTCTAGGCTTAAGACAATTTGTTCTCATAACTTACATGGTTATATCAATGTGGATCACAGAATTTCCTTTTAGAAATGGTAAGAAATTCAATGCAAAATGGCCTGAAAAAAATTCAGTGAGTATAGTGTCTGTGGCACAATTTTAAAACTCTTTATTTTGGGAATTCTATATTAACTTTGTTATTGTCTTGATTTTGTTTTTTTGATTCTTTCTGATTTTGTAAGTGCGAACTAAGAGTAATTCTAGTAATTGTCTAATGTTTTGTTGGTTAAAAAAACCCCAGCATTAATTAGGAGAAGATTGAGCTTCATATTATGGAAGAAGGAAAAAAAGCGCGTAATATCTTCTTAAATTTCCTTCTTGTAGTTATATGTTCTCTTACATATTTTCACAGGTTTTAAATAATATCATATTATTCACATATATTTCTACATCAGTGTCTCTTACTCTGTGTGTGTATATATGTGGAATATGTGCATATATATATAAACTTCTTTTCAAAAGGCATTATACGTAGTTTATATTTCAAGATAAATGAGCATTAATACTATTTAACAAAAGGCCAGAATTACATTCTGGTGTGATATGCAATTTATTTTAGTTTACCAGATTAATGGGCCAGATTTTTTACTTCATCAAGTTTATCCTTATTACAGGAAGAGAAGAGTATAGCTCAGTTTTGTGGCCTTCGCATGCTGGGATTTGTTGTGAACTGGAATAGTTGCAAGACTTGCTTATATATGTTCTATGTACAACTGTAAAACCTTTTCTATATATATTCAGCTGATCTAGAGAATGTGGGGAAGATTATGATTGGGACAGTGAGTAAGTTTATTGCCAGAAAAAATCAAATTTATGACACACTTGAATACAGATTTCATTGCTTTTAAGCGTATGGATCCAGTAAACGGCAAGGTATGAAACTATATTCTATTGCTTAGAAATGAACATAATACTGACCTGGCTAATTTTCCTGGATATATGTGTAACATAGGCAATGACCTGTGAGTTGAATCTGGTGAAATCTGACACCATTTCATTGAGAAAATCATCCCAGAGATTTTCAGATAATTCTCTGCAGAGACAAAAATGTCATAAGACTAAGTTAATTAAGGAAGAGTGTGATGCTCACCTGCAGAGATTGCTTCATTGTGTATACAGCCAAGGAGACACCTGCATTTTTAGGGTTGATTGATTTTCTTTTTTTTGTTCAGATAGCAAGCCTTTTTCTCCATGACTGATATAGGCAGACATTACTAAAATGAAGAGCTGGGGACAAAGCAGGTGGAGATGCTAACAAAGAGCCACTCAATCTCCTTTCAAATTGAATATTAAATAATAGCCACAATTTTACTTTCTACATACCTCCAGAAATGCTATAAAACAAGGCAGTGGAATGAAAAAAAAAGGCTGAACAAAAAACATCTCATAACTAGAAAGGTGTAGATTGAATTTGGATGCTGGTAGTGAATGCTGTGGTGCCGATTATAATCGACTTTTTGTGGAAATCTAAAGGCGACAGAAGAATTAGTCTATTAACACTTGGCCTTTACTTATTTACTGCCAAACCTAAGGAAAAGGTTTGTTTTCATTTAATGGTTTTAATGCCCTTTTTTCAGCAAAGGTTTTTCAATTGTGAGAAAATAAGGACCTGCAAAACAGGCAGAGACAATTGAGTCTGAAGATACTTGTTGGTGAGGCTGTTGCGGGCCCCTCACGTACCTGGACTTGAGTCAATCAAGTGCAGACTAAATGGAACCAACTGATTTGGTGAAAAGACCTTCATGTCAAAATAAAATGTGTGTATCTATTTCTTCAAGTTGATACACACAGGGGAGCAGGCCACATGCAAGAACTACAGAAACAGAGATAGAAAGAACAAGAGAAAATTTTTACACATTCTGAGCAACATTCCTGGGAAAAAGACTTTAAAGCAACAACAACCAAAGCCCACGTTAAAAGCCATGCTCATAGACCAGAAGATCGCCTTCAGCATGGAATAACAAGAGCCCTACTAAATCATTTATAAAGAGAGAATTTTGATACCATTTTCTTCACAGACACAAAACCAGTAAATGGTCAGATAATAATTATAATACAGCAAATATGTTCAGTCCAAACCCTTGGGTTTTATCCTAAAATTTATTGTGGCGTTACTTATGAATTAGAAAACTTGAATTAAAAATTTCAATTTAAAAATTCTTTGTAACTCAATAACTCTATTGCAGTGGCTAATGTTACTCATATTATACAATAGATCATAAGAAATCATAAAATTAAACATGCAATACAATTTCTGTAGAATCTCTCATATGACCAGAACAACAAATAAATTATCTCTTTCTTGAATTTTGCCATTCATAATTATGTACCCCTTTTTTAATAAAGAAGGCTTTTTTGAGCGTATTCAATATTGTCAAATTTTCAGCACTTACTATTTCTCTGTGTTTCTGGTATCATGCCACAGAAGTTAATCTCTTCAAAGAATCATACAAATCACCTAACCCAGCACCTGCGTTCATTGCTTTGAACGAAGCTTGAAAGGTGTCTTATTTTCTTTCCAGAGCATAAAACATGAGATGGCCCATATACGTCAGTTTCATTTCTAAAGTAGGAAATAGCCATATTCCTCCTTTTTTTTTTTTTCCCCAGTAGAATTATTCACATAGGAAGGTGCTAAATGTCAAGAGTAAAAGTGGGCAATGTATAGCCTTTTGCTAGGTCTAAACAGTAACATTAAATCTGAAAAAAAGTCTGTTAAAAGGGTTAGCACTTCAGTTCCTGAGTTATAACCTTGGTTTCTCTGTGTTTAAAGAAAAATCAGGTTATAGTTACATGGGGAAAAAGTTACAAAAGTATTCTTATTATATCAAATTTTCTCTGGGTCAGCACTTAATGTAATTTGCCTTTGGAAAGAAGTAGAGTTCCTTTAACCTAATTTTCTATTTGGGAAGTGCAGTAAAACAGCCCTGCTGGAACTGGTGCATTAAAGAGTGGAAGAAAATAGTGGAGCAGCAATGAAAGAAAGTAAAAAGTAGAATTCTTCTATTCAGATGGCATAGAAAATTATACTGTGTTTGGTACTGGCATTGCTGGGTCTTATATTAGAAAGAATTCAACATCTTCAAATAAAAATAATGGCCAAATTATTTGTTCTTGTATTTTAGGCACTTTGCAAAACTTGATATTAATAGAAAAAAAGCATTTTTGTCACATGTTCTAAGTAAGTACTAAGATTGGAAAGGTCTACCTATCAGAAATGTCTTGTTTCCTTAAAACAAATCCAAAGTCTACTCTCATATTTTTCAGAGTAATATTTTTCTACAGAAATTCGGTTATGGTTTTAACTTGTTAATGTAAACCAGCATATTGCAACCTATGAATGACAGTTAGTGACCAAATTATGTCTCCTGATGGCAATCTAGGAGATAAGATTAGTTTGCATGCATACAGGAAAAAAAAACACAATCTGTTTATATATATTTTAATCAGTTTTGCACGTCTCCAACAAGGAGCAACAAAAAAATCATTGGTTTTAAACTTTGTACAATTTAGTTGTAAAAGTGTGCCTCAATTAAAGAAAGATAAAACAACCATAGCAGATTGTGAATATTCTGCTCATGTATAACAGGGTTTTTTTCTGACTGAAACCACATTGCTAGTGATGAATAGTAATGAACTGTTTATGTATGTATTTATTTAATGTGACTTCTGCTACTGTCATTTTTTGATAAAAAATAGAAGCCTTCACTGTAAAAGAATTTTTCTTCACTCTTTCATGAAGTAGATTTGGAGATGTTTTTTTGAAGAAGGGACTTCTTTATTTCCATCTTTTTCCTTCTTCACATCCTACCTTTTTTACCAAATTCTTGTTACCTCAGACTTTCCTGAGTGTTGGTCTCATGTTCAGACTCAGGTTTAGGCACATGAAAACTGGGTAGTTCCACCTAGTTTCTGTTTGTCCGTTCAGAATAAAGATTTCTTACTGCACTTAAACTAACGGAAACTGTTATGTCAGGGAATCTGCTGTGAGTGATGGAAGTGTACTCAGAAAGGAAAGCTAAATTAAGATCTTAATCCTGCTGTTCTTGTCATCCTTCTGGACATCTTTTATAATTTTGACTTTGCAAATCAGATTTCCAAGTCATAGCCCTAGGATTGTTTTTACAGTCAAATTCCATTGACACTTATAAGATGTTGGGATGTGATAGTGATTAATTGCTAAATTTATTAATAAATATAGGAGCAGCCATGGGACTACTGTCCAACTTAGAGCAGTAGGGGCAGGTATACGTGTTCACCAAACGTATCCATTGCAAATATTTCATGAAATATTTTTAAATCTAAAGTGAGATGAATAGTACTGTATAAAAGTTAAGATACAGTTGTGTTATCATATGCAAACGGCAATGCATAGCTGCATCTGTGTGCCCACAGTGGGTCTGGTTCTCCTGCCACGCTGGTCCTAGCCTAGCCACAGCTTCTGTAGGAGAGCATGGGATTTGCTTCCCACTGAGGAGCCTGGGACTAGTTGAAGCGTGCACAGGGGACAGCCCGGTGCCACATCCTGGCACACAGGAAACTGCTTTAATCATTTTGATTTGCTACAGATAGCAAATGTCACTCCAGTGATATCATGAACATATGCCAATTAAAGCAGGAGAGAAATAAGCCTCATAACTGAGCCCATTCTGATAATATTGTAGGGTTATTCTTTCACCTTGTTCAATAACACATTTAAGTACTGGTGTTATAATCCTCAATTCAAAAAAAAAAAAAAAAAAGGAAGAAAGCAGTAAGGGTGTGCTTCTTCTCTTTATGCACATATAAAAACTCATTGACTCCCATGGTTTACTGAAGTGAAAAGACAAACCCTTGCTTAAATGTTTTGCTATAGTCAAGATGTTAGGGACAATTTATAAGGCAACCTTAACTAGATTAAAAATATTCTTACCAGTGAATTGCAATCAGTCTGATAGAGCATATGTAATTGTATCATTTGTCTTATTCTTTCAATAATTTCTTTACAGGTTTAGTTGGATAGTTTCCCTCGCTACCTACAACTAAAATTCAGTATTTGGAGCAGTTATTTTTATACAGAGTAGTAAATATTTTAGTGCCCTTGCATAACATCCATCTGAATGAGTTATTTCTAATCAGGTTTAAAATGCAAAAGCATTTCGGGCTGAATTTTTTAAAAGTCTCTAGATGCTAGATGTATGTGCCATGCATCATGCAACTGAACTCCAACATGAAGTAGGGCTTCTTATGAGCCTAAGAAATGCTAATATTAAAGACAAAAACACAAGTATGTGTATAATTATGCAGACCACAAGTTCAGGTAGTCTAGTACTCTCCAAAACTGGATGGGTAGACTTGGTGTCTATGACAGTAGCTGTGTGAGAGGTGACCTTTGGAGGAGACTAAATGGAGTCTCCGGCACTTGGATGCTTTTCTGTGCTGCTCTGTCTTATACTAGTTGGTAGAGGTGCCCTACAGTCTATTTGCCTGCTGGAGCATAATGTGGTTGGCTGTTTCCTTCTTTTCTATTTATTCCTAGCCCCAGCTCCAGGAGCCTTTTGGAGGCAGACAGAGTAGCAGTCCTTCTTGATGCTGGATCCCACCATGAAAATCTTTCATAGAGGAAATTCCTTGGTATTTGCTCCTTTTGCCCTGCTAAAAGGCAGAGCCAAGGAACATGGGTTTGAGTGTATCTTTTCAAACAATGGGTTCTGTTGAAATTGGAAATACATTTTCACAAATTTTCAAACAATCTTTTATTTTGATATTCCCATTTTCCATCATCAGAACACTTTTTGAAAACTGCATGGAAAGTGAAAATGTTTTTTGAAATACATTTAGACACTTGAGTTGTTTGAATATTGTACTCAGCTTGGACCAAGTTTGATCAATTTTTTGAAGTACGGGTGGTGGGACCCGTATATAGGTTCATAAATATCTGAGCAAAGCACTGGTAAAGTTGCTAGACATCAATAAAAGGTAGATGTTATCACTACTCAAACTATTTTCTGAAGGGTTGAACACTCAGTAAACCCCATCAAAAAATCAGTGGGCAGCACTGCAGTCAAAACTTTTGTGAATAGCAGGTCACTTATTAGAAGATCAGTGGACATTTTGAAAATCTTGTCTCAGAATGCGGGAAATTCAAACTGAGTTTACTCAGAGATGAAGCCTACTCCAGTTTTGTTGTTTTTTTAGAATAAAAACTTCTCTGGGCTGTAAATCTCTCTTCCCTGTTGCAACAAAACAAGTTACAGACCTTCTGGAAAGGTTATCAACAATTCACTGGCGCTAATGGCTATTCTTCCTGAGAAAGGACTTCCCAATCTGTATATTGTGTATAATCCAGAGTAGCGTCTCTGGCAAAATTTGTGGGGTTTAATCTATTCTTGCTCTAAGCAGAGGTTTATTGCCTTTCCTGTTGCCCAGAGAGATATGTGAAATAATTAAGGGCTATATTAACAATTTTTTCTTTTCTAGCGGCACTTTAGCATCTCCATGGCAAAGTGTTTTTTGCAGTGCTGCCTGTCCCAGTGTCAGCCACACCATTCCCTTCTCAGGACAAGGAGAGGCAGACAGAGCCAGCAGGAGGGTCAGGGGATGCTGCTTTTTTGCTCTAAGTCTTCCTTCAGTGCCATGTGCAATCAGATTGGTGGCATGTCATTTCAATCTGTCAGCATCCCCTGAGTGCTACTCAGTCAGCCGTAAGGAAATACCTCGTGTGTTGGCAGAGGATGTCCTTTAACAACACCCAGTCACTCAGTCAAGCAGCCTAAATGGGGCAGCAGACAGCACCTTCACACCAGTGTATGCTAACTGAGCTCTCTGTGGATGTGTCTTGACCTCATAAGAAGACACAGCAAAAAGGCCAGGGTGAAGAGCAGAGAAAGGCTAACCTTGCCTTGTCTGCTAAAAATGGCAGCTTCCTTTACTCCACTCAGTCAGAAACAAACATATTTTTATACATGTATGTGTGTTAGCATGAGTGTGTGTGTGTGTATGTATATAAAAAAATAAAACTACACACACAATTCCCTTTTTGCAGTATGGGAATGTAACCACTAGATGACACCAAGAGATAGTTCCTATAGACCTGATTTTTTGTTCTTTATTCATCTGCCTGTTCAAAAGGTGACATTCTTGCTGAGATTGTAATTAAGATTACAGAGGTACGCAAATTAAGTGATCTGGCAAGTATTAATAGTTACCTTACTTTAATATTACCAATTACTGTCCTAGAGTGCAAAGAGCTTGGAATTTATGATCATTTGGACAGTGGATCTCAGACATTACCTCTCCTTCCCTGCTGTGCATACCTTTAATTGGCTATTACAGAAGCATTGCTTGTATTGCCACAGCCAAGAGTCTTCTGGTGCTCCCACAGCAAACTTCCCAGTTGCAGTAGCTTACAATTCACTTTTGAGAATCCACCAAGGTGAAAACTCGGTATCGTCAAACCTTGGTGCATGATCACATATTTATACCAGGCCAGAATTAACTGGTTTGTCCTTCTCTGCTACTTTCATCATTCTCTCAAAATGAGCTGAAGCTACAGGGTGTGATAATAAGATCTAAGAAATGTTTTTCGTTGCTCAAAGGAACATCAAAATTGATAATTTGATATGAATTTCTGAGATATAGGTTTTGGTAATGGAAAAGAAGAAACAGGTTTGAAATTATCCTCTTATTTTAATAATAGACAGTTACACTACCCTTTCAACAAAAAAAATGTGTAAGTATCCAAGGCTGACAGATCTGCATGGATGTTACATTAACACAAAATGGCCTAAACTTCTGAGTGGTGGACGGAAATTTAGTTCCATGTGTCTATATATAAACTCATAAAAGCAATATAGTATGACTAATGTCACCCATTAATGTCAATTAGAGATGTAGAGCCTGCTTGATAACACAGAGAGTTGATTTGGTCATACAATAATATGCAAGACTCAGAGAAACAATGCTCTTCAAATCTTTTTAGCAACTCCTACCTCCTCTCCCACCTCCAAGTACTAACATAGCTGTTTCACCAAAAGCAATCGTTCATACACATTCACTGGCTTACAATAAAAACAACAACAAAAAATGGAAGTAGAGCAGTTTTTCTTATATGAGCATGTTTCAAGTATGCCCACATGCTTCATACGCCCCAATATTATTACTGAGAAATTTGAACTGAGGGTGGCTGTCACTAAAACTTTAGCAGCTCCCTGCAGTGTCTATTGTGGTCATCACAGTAGTAGTAATAACAGGAAGACAGTATTTACAAAGATCTTACTGGTGAACTCTACACATAACAGCAGAAAATACAACATAAACTCATTAAACACAGTAGCAGTAACTGGGATTTTTAACAGCAACTGGGATTTTTAAGCGTGTTTGCGATGAGGCAACAAATTTAAATCTCACAACATCTCGTTCATAGCTTGCCTGAGTGGCAGGTGACAGCGGTTGCTGTCATCCCTGCTCTGTGGCCAGGTCTGATGTACATCCATCCATGTACAAACATCCACCCAGTGCCTTGCCCCGCGCAGGAGACAACTGCCATGGAGGAAGCCCCAAGAGCTGGGGGCTGGAGAGGCACCCACCACCTGGCCCAGACCAGGATCTGCAGGGAGATACCCACTCCCTACAGGCGCATGGCCCTACAGAAATCCCGGTACCACCCATCCCATGGGTGTAGGTGTTGGTGTGAAGTGAGCAGCCTGCCCAGCTGGCTGCTGTACCGGGGTCACCAGCCCAGGGCTAAAGTGAGGGCAAGTGGAAATAGATCAGTGAGTGTATGAAAAGGAAAGAAAGAATGCCAAGTCATCGTGTAAGGAAACGATAAGGGTTATAAGGAGGAATCACATGGCTCTTGGCTGTGTTTGAAGAAATAAAGTCCTATTGCCCAACATGAGCTCCTTCTGTAAGACAAGGAGCTTAATTTGGGACCACGATTTCTGAGAACACACAAAACATACCACCAGCTTCGGTGCTACACTTAAAAAAAGGCTTTCTTTTCCAGTGACTTCGTGAAAATGTGGCTTGTAAAATGTCTTAAGATTCCTCAGAATAAAGTGGAAAATGCATGTGAAATATCATTTCTACCTGATTGCTATAACTTTGCTTACAACTCTATAACTATTAGTTTGTGATTACTTGAATAGAAAAATTGACACTTTCATTCATTTCTCAGAGACATGACAGACTTGACCTGAACTTTGCTTTTTTTTTTTTCTTGCAAAAACTATTGTACATTGAAATCCTTCCTGGAAAAAAGTCATGGAGGTCACAATTTTCATACAAATAGAATAAATGTCATATTTGTTCTATGTTTGATTTTGTTTTCACTTGTGGGAATCAGGTCCCATTTTTATGCAGAACAATGACAATTGTCAGTGAAAGCACCACATATTCTCTTTGACTCTGAGTTATTAAAAATCCAACTAATTTTGCCCCCATCAGTTTTACGGGCATTTCAAATTGCCTCATAAAACTCTAATGGTTTTCTTCATACACAGAAGGCATTGTGTGACAGGCACAGAAAACACAGTTTCTGCTAGATAAAATATATATCTAATCGTATTGCTGTTCCACCTTTAACAATTTTTTATTGTAAAAAAGTTGTGAGCAATATACTGTCAGGTAAGACCCATTTTTTAATTGTTGCCTTTTTAAATTAAACTATGGAAGTTATTTTAGACTTAAAATTTTATTTTTTCTGGGGAATAAAATTGATGTGTATTAAAAGTTTTTTAACTTCCGTAATATTGTTAGATGTGAAAATTTTAACAGCCTGAGAAAATCACATTATTTTTTTTTTAATTGTCAGAGTTCTCATTTTGGTAGAGAAATAAAGGTCATTACTTTGGGGGGCTTTAGACATAAGCACGAACATTAACAGACTTCTTATGGTGTGCTATTGCTTGTATTCAGGAGGGACACACAGGCCGTGGCATTTTCTAACACCTTGCAATAGATACGGGAGAGATGCATACATGAGAATTCTTCCAGACACTTTCATTTTTTTGCTTTCTAAGTATGATAAATAAATACCGGTATCAACAATCTAAAGTGCTCAAATCTGAGAGTAATTTCTCAGAAATCAGGACATCTGCTTAGAAGTCATGAAGTTTCTGGTGGCGCTGTTTCAATTATTGTATTTGCCTGGTTATTCTCACCTGCTGCCTACATTCTTCATGTTAAAGGACACTTATTTCACACTTTCAATATTTTTGCAGAACTGTGAGGTTTAAGCATCTACACGTTTTTAAATCCTGAGTTATCACTGAATCTTATCAGTCCAGTAGTTACGATTGTTAAATATGTAATCTAAAATACAAACTCCTGACACAAGTAGCAGAGTGAGCTCGCTGGAGTGAAAAGCATTGTTAGAAGTTTGTATGTGAGCTGAGACATCTGGGGTAGGATTAATCAGTCCTAGAAGGTTGAGGGGGTTTTAGTTTAGTTTTGTGTTCTAATTCTGTTAAATTTCCTTGATGTGCTGCAGAGTTTTTCATTCATGTCAGCTCCACCCTGCCTGGGGTTGGATGCCCCCCTTCCTTGTCTATAAAAACCCCTACAATTATGAATTTACAGTTGCTGATAAAACGTATGTAGCTCCAAAACTGACACTTCATGCTCACCCCTAGACCCACGTGTTTAGGCAGAGTTGGCTCCCTAAACCCACGTAACATCCATTCTGATATTCATCCAAATGTTACTAGGTGTAGTTGTAGCATTAATTATGTTAGAGATTATAATTAATAATTGTTATTATCATAATAGCTGTTGATAGAGAATATAAACAATGCAAGATTCATGGTGAGAAATTTTATCTTTTTTATAAGCCAGCTAATACAGCTGGAAAAAATAAACCAGGGCACACAAGCCTTTATTAGACCTGAAACAGAAGTTACAAACGTCAGAGCTAACCTGAGTTTATCTTGACCATATTTTGTATTAGCACCTACAGACAGGCACAGTGGAGATCCATTGTGCAAAGCACTGTTCAAACAGAAAGTAAGAGACAGGTCCTGCTCCACTGAGTCCACAAGCCGAACACTGAGCGGCAGAAGAGCGGGAAGGCAAACAGGCACACAAAGGTGAACCTTTAACAGCCCAATAACAGAGCCAGAGAGGAACTCGCATCTCCTGGCCTGCAATCCAGGCCCAAATTACCCAGACCACATTTGAAATGCAAACGGCAAGTTGCATTTCCTCCCCCGTAACCCTTAACAGGAGAGACTTAGGTGTATGAAGGTCAAGTGGGACCTACGTACATCACTGCATGGGGCCCAGTTCTGCAAATCACTTGTCCAAGCTGCAAAATTACTCCCTTACAAACTCATGGAAATCCACTACTGGAAATCCACTGGTGGAAACACAGTAAGCCCCATAGAAAAGAAACAGCTGATGGGATAAAGCCCTTAATCTGGAGCTCCTCATTTTCACTTGTTCTATAAACACATATCATAGTTCTGAAAGATACTCAGGCAGCATTTTTACTTGTTGATTATTAATAGATCATTTAAAATTAGCAATTTGCAGGACTTGCTATATCAGAAAGTAGGTTAAAAATAATGTAATAATCTAATTTCCTTTTTCCCCCATTTTCTGATAGAGATATTTCTTTATTTTTTTTCTCCATTTACAGGTGCAGAATTAAAGAACGTGTTCACTCACTATATTATTGATGCACTTAAGTGGAGTGTTCCAAAGCATATAATTACCGTGTAGGCTTATGGCCCTGAAGTAGATTGGGATAGTGGTGCTGCATATCCATGATTTGAAGGACATACAGTGATGATTATAGAGGCAGTACTCTACATCCATTCCAGCCCTTTTGTGTTTAGCTGGTTGCCATGGCAAATAATTGGATAGAATTTAAGCCACTTTCTTCCAAGTGGGAAATTCATAATTTTACCCTTCACCTAATTTTGAACATACTTTTAAAGAATCTTCAAGTTTCTGCAGGAATGGAATACAGACCTGGTAAAAAAAAAAAAAAAAAAGGATTTCTACACATGGAATAACACTTTATTTGGAGGTTTCTTTCTTCTTTTTTTTTTTAATCCTGAAGAATCATGTTTTTAAATAACATGATAGAGCAAAATGTGAGCCTGAGGAAAGCTCAAAAACGTTTGACCCCAGAGAGATAGGAAATCTGAAAGTGAATGATCAAATACAGCTTGCTCTAGCAGTTGGTATCAATTAGAAACATAGGGATAATATTACCCATGACAATTTTCCAAATTTATTTAGCCCAACCCTTTCTTAAGCTTTGAAAATATTTATCACGTTTTATTTTAGTTCACGGTAATCATCTATCACATCCCTTTAGTTTGTTTCTTTTTCTGAAGACATGGATAAACTTTCCAAAAGATCCTCTGCGATTTGACATTAGTGCCCAAAATACATAGTCTTAGCTCAGTTAGGGGTTTATTATCTTATAGACTGTGGTCCTCAATTGTAAAACCCCAGCAAGCGTTGCACAACACATAGCACTCCAGGGAAATCCAAAGCTGCTCTGCTCACTGTAATATTTTACAGTGGGGATCTCTGGAGGAACACAGAATACAAGAAGTGGGTCTTGTCCCATTACATTACCTCTGAGCCTGGGAGGAGCCATCGTTGCCTTCTTGCCTTTAAAGCAAGTAGGACTCGTATGGGGCAAGAAATTACACCTGTCCCTATAAGACCTGCATGGGGAAGGCCATGGCTGGATTCACCCTTTTTTCCTCAGGCGGTTAATTTGTGACGACTTTCGTAAAGCAGCACTCCTAAAATAAGCAATTACTTGGACATTAAAGAAGTGGATGACTTTAATCCCTCTGGAGAGGGTCATATCTACCTACTTTTTCCATGTCTAAAAGAGATGGACAGGATAACTCCAGAGTCCTTCTGAACGACACCTACCTCTTCATTGGTTAGATGATAGTAAACTTAATCTATAGTTTGTTGGATGATTCAACCTCTAAACATAACCATTTTCCTTAGCAGTACTGAGCGAGCTGGACTAATGGTGCACGTACTGTGGGGGCCAGGGTAGCATGCCTGACCTTTCTGTCTTTCTTATTCTTATCACCCTTCATAATAATAACTGTCTTGTCTTCACAAAGATTAGAAAGTTTCTTTCATGCTTTTGATTTGTACTCCTCCATTTCAAACTTACTAACAAACTAGATTGTGATTTTGTTACTCCTTTGACAGAAGTATTAAATCCAAGATTAGAAAATTAAACTTTGATACTAACACTGAGTAAGCATGGTTATTTTAGGGATTAAGTCAATCGAAGGATTTAATATTTAAGGGTAGTTCTGATCAGCAAGGTTATTTTTTTAATTTTCCTTTTACAATCTTCATTCTGCACATTCAGTGTTGAAACTCAGTCCCATAGGGATTTTTTACATTCCTCAAAACTGAGCAACTAGAGTAGGATTTTAAAAAGGAGATACAATTTTTAAATAAAAAGTGTTCCAAATGCATTCACCATTACTTTTTTCTGGTTTTTTTTTTTTCTGATTTTTGCAACATTTTTTCTGAAAGTTTTAACCTTTACTGAAAGATTCAGGATTGAATCACTGAGTTATTGTTAGTAGTGCCTCACTATTTACAAGTATTTAACAGTAAGCATAAATTTTCAGTCTGGAACTTAGTAATAAATTCTATTTTTAAAATTATGGCCTGCCTAGAATCTAAAATAAGTGAAGCTTCTAGCTGATTTGTGAACTAATCCAGTTTGGCGCATCTTCTTTGAGTCTCTTGTGTGTGCTGGAGTCAATCCACATTTTCCTTTCTTCTACCTAGCCCAGAGTACATGTCAACAAATTTGTTGTACTTATTTTGATAAGGACGCTTTACTGCTTTTAAATTTGCTATAGGGAGAAATCAAAAGAGAAAATGTGGAGTACCCTTTGGCCTCTCAGTATAAAAATTTCAAAATTTCTTTTTTAATGAGTTTGGAATTAGTAAATTGCTGCCTTTCTGAAGATGTATTGCAGTTTCAGAGGGGCAGAGACCATTAGTAACCCTTTTTGTTGAGCAGGATAACTATACCTGTATTCTGCAACCAGATGTTGTGCCATCTTTAAGCACATATTGAAACAGCTTGAAATGAAATTTAAGTTAACAGCAGTTTTATTGCTCAGAGATAGTGGCAGCTAAAGGATATTAACTTAGGTGAAAAATGTTACTGATATTCTTCCTGAAGAAATGCAGAAGCAACAGAAAGTACATTATCCTGGTAAAAAAAATTATTTCTGCAAGAAGTAAATGTCTACAAGGAGACCCATTCTTAACATCAAATTTTAGATAGTGGGAGAGATGGAAGACTAACATACAGAAAAGGGAAAGCATGTACAGGATGAGAGGGAGAAAAGAAAATATAAATTCCATTACCAGTAACATACTAAACTCCTCTGTGAATGACAAAGCGCAAGGCATGGGATGGATAAGACAGATAGACTAGCAGTGCCTCATCATATTATGCACCTCTCTCTTTCTTCTGAGTGGGTTAGGAAAGGTTATTTCATTTCTTACGTCTTGAGTCAGCCTCTACTTTGAATGCTGCCACAGGTTAAGAGAAGAGGCAAAAGGAGGGCAGCTGCGTCCATGCCACAGAAAACTAATCTAAACATTCCCAGTATTTTCAGTACCATCATAACAAGCAAATAATTGCAATTAGCAGAGTTCATGACAAGGGGAAAATCTGGCAGACAGGAGCGGGAGGCTCACCTTGCCAAATACCTGTATGTACATGAAAGAGAAAGAGAAAAAAAAAGAAAAGCTACTGATGACACCTACATAAACTCTACCTAACAGACAGCTTCAGAATTAAACTGGAAGCCTGGTGTAGACTCGAAAAGGAATTGCTAAAGGAAGTCACTGAGTTTCCTAGCAGCATAAAACTGTAAGTGTAAAACATGCTGGCAATTCCCCCCTGTCAAAGTTTAGGAAAAAATGATGACAACTGCCCATAGTGACATTTTAGGTCAGTGAAGTGTTTTGTTCCATATGGCCCAGCAAACAATGGCTGCACCCGCTGCAAACAGCTCTCTTCTCCCCACCCACTTCAACAACAGCCAAATAGCTTCTCCTGACGCAGCTTTCTGCCTTCCCATTTTAATTCTGGACAGACCTCGCCTACAGGTTCTGTTTTCTTTAAAATAAATAAATAAATAAATAAATAAATAAATAAATAAATAAATAAGGAATCAGTGTCATATTCTAGTCTGATCAGATACAGATGACTTGAATTTCCTCTCAGACACCTCTTGCTTAGGTTTTGTTCCCCAAGACTGTTGCATAACAGCCTGTGAGACCCAGAAACATTGGCCACTGTATCTATTTAGCAAAGATTGGAAAAGATACTTAGGTATATGTGGGCTTAAATTTTGAACACTTGAAGTTTGAAGTGTCCGTTATGGAACTATTTACTGTCTCTCTTTTCATCAGGATTTCTTCAAATTGGAGGGACTATCTGATTTTTGCAGTGTAAATTAGTTTCCAAAAATCACAGGGAATCATTTTAAACTCTTCTTTTTCTTCAGAAATTATTATGTTTGGCATGTGAGCTGGGAGTCCTTAGTAGGCTCAGTAGTATCTAATATCAGTTTATTTCAGGGTAGTAGCTTGGCATTAGATCTTCTGACATTTTAAAAGTAAAAACTTGATTCATAGAAAAAAGATAATTTTCTTTACACAGTAAAATGATATTTTACCATATTTACTTCAAAAAAACCCCAATCCTATTGTTTAAATGAGCCACTGTTTTTATCTATATTTTAAAGGGTTTGGAATGACACTGGTATTTCTTAAGACAGTCAAAGTCTACAGAGGCTTCAGCACTTGGTTGAATGTATCTGAGCTACCTGTTAAAGAAAGCCCAGAAATTATCAGTGTTGTCTCAAAGCACTGAAAAGAAATGTTTTCATTTTACACAACATTTGTAGCTTGCAGCAATATGCCTCTGTTTCTGTTGGCATCATCAATAAAAAGCAAAACACAAACCAAAACCAACTCAGTACTCGGTGGAACTGGGCATGAGTTTTCTTGTATAGCACATGAGTCCCAGTGGATAGCAGGAAGGTTGCATCGACTATATTTAATGCATGGCCAACAAGAGGAGATTTTTTGTGTCCTTACATTCCAAATTGCTTCTTACAGAACAAGAGGTCTCGAGGAACACATCTATTAAACCACTGGCTGCTCTTAATAAAAGTAACTCCAGACTCACAAGTCTTCACTGACCAGGTTTGTCCACACAGACTGGTAGGATTCGGTTGACAAACACGACAGAACAAAGAGGCGGATTGCACCTACGTGTTTTGCATAATTATCCTCACCTGTGTTAGACAGAGTCTGAGAGGTGGCATAAAGACAGAAAAAGTGCTGGCCTGAGGACCTGGGGACTCCATCCAGTTTTCACATCCACAAAATTACTGATAAGAAACTTTCTTTGGATAAAAAGAATATGTATGCTCCGAGTAAATAATTCTTCCTGAGCGTAGTTCAGACTTCTGAAAGAGCCCTGTCCTACTCCTGGACAGTACGTCACTTTCAGACCGGACACCCCATGGCTCTGGGGTGACAAATCCTGGGCAGACACCCCATAGTGTCTCAGGGCTCAGCGCAGACCAGCAGGGAATGGGTCAGCTTGGCTTGGGCTCCACAGACGAAACCTGAGCGTCCTCAATGAAACTACCAGCTTTGTTGAAACACAGGCTGAAAGCCCTTGTGTAGCCTGTAAATGTAAATTAATCTGCACATTGATCCGAGGAGCATGTTTTGCTTCAGAAGTGCCATGTTTCTGTGGCTTCAGATATTTATTTTTTTTTCCACAATTTCATGTAGATTGAGAACTCTGCTATTTAGCTCCGCAAATGTAAAAGATTTTCATTAGTTTCCAAGAGGTGTTCACAGATGCAATCTCTGAGGAAAATTATCTTCTGAGCCTCCTCCTGGGGCAGCGTAACTTGTCCATCATTCTTTGCTTCAGCCTTTGCTCAGAGGCAAAATATCTGTAGCAAATTTGTGCTCTGCTGCCTGCCAGTGAAAGCTAGAGAAAGTATTGCTTTGAGGGATTATATGGGTGTTGAGCTTGTTTTTTATGCTTTTTACCTAGCATTAAATACTCAGAAAGAATTACATATTTTTTTTAAAATTACAAATATGTATTTTGTAAGTACTAAAGGATCCTTTAAATTATTCTCTAACACACTAGAAGATAGGCAAATAAACTCATTGCAGCCTGATGCTAAATAAACCACAATGTATGTGAAAAGAATTATGTAATTTTCAAGCTTGAAAATCTGTTTCAATTCAGTTTAATTAAATATTATTAACTTGCAGCTTCTGAGACGTAGATACTTAAGCCAGTTACATAAAATTAAAGAAGGCATTCCTTTTCCATTGGGGAAGTTTTCCTCCTTAGTAAATCATTAAACATTTAATTTGAAGTGCCGATATCTGGCCTAATTACCCAGCAATCTTGAATCATGAATGGGGCTATTAATGACCAAAACCAAGTTAAAAATAGGTGTAAACGTTTTGCTGGATTCCTTTTTTATTTTTATTTAGACTATAGGAATTCTTTGGATTCTTTGATACAAACGCAAAGAAGCAGGATCAAGAATTCAGTACACCGTTTCTGCAAATAGCTATAGTCATGCTTTGCTTTGATGGCTCCCAGGACTCAAGTTAATCACTTTGAAGCCACTGCTGTTTACAGAATTCCTGACCAATTAAGTCCAAAGGTAGAGATGATTAAAAAGTTGCATGTTTGTTAAATTTTGCAATAAGATGACAAGAGATGCAAGATGCAAGAAAACAAGAGCATTATCACTGTAATCAAGTTCCTGATGATACAGGTATGTGTACCAAATATCATTATCCCAGCAAGTATGCTAGATTCGGAATTTTCAAGATGCATGAGGAACGTTTCTGGACCATGCTCCATTTCTTGTACAAAGACAATGCAAATGGAGTAGAAAGCACTTGCTATCCAATGGTGGGGATCTTTCTGTTTGAGGAAAATGCCTACAAGTGTCTATATACAGTTGGCATAGCTTTGCTGCTCCAGAAGAGAGCCCCATCCCATCTACCCATTGCCATCACTGCACTTGAGGGGGCTCATGGGGGAGAATACAGGCCAAGGGCTTGCGGTACTTTGATTATGTCTATCTTCTTAGTGCAAATTCAGACTGTGGGCTGGTCCACGCACAGCCTGGTGACTGTGGACTGGAAGAACGAGGAGCTGGAGATAGGTCCTGGATAGGTTGCATGTTACACTGTGCTCGGACACTAAGAAGTAGAGATATGTCCCATTGTAGGCTCATATAGCTGCTTTCTTTCTTTCATGTCATGAGAAGATTATAACGAACGCTTCAGGAATTCTAGCTGCCATCAGGCTATTCCTTCTCATATTGGTTTAGTTTAATTATGCCATATACCCTTACCAGAGAACAGCATGTGATGATCATGGACCCAATTCTGAAGCAATCTTCAGGACAAGACACCCTGCCCTGCCTGCTAAGCTGGAAAATATGCGAAACCGGGTTCCAGTTTCCATCTCACTGCAATTCCATATCCTCTGTGCCTGAGCATATTAGGAGGCCAAAAAGCAATGTCATAAGCAACAGGTCACAAACACATTTTCACATTCATTTCTCCACGTTGCCACTGATGTCCCGAATATAATTGTAATTCCTGTCAGTATCCAGGGAGCTGTTCTACACGTGACCTTTCTTTCGAAGGGAGTAGCGCCTGTAATCCAGAAGCAGCGGTTCTTTCTACCAGGCTCTCTGTCTGTGCACACATTAAAGTAAAAGTTATTCTTTGCAGGGCTGGTTTGCTGGGTGGACTCTGTGCCTGGCTGCCCTGGCCCGTGGTGGGGGAGGCAGCTGCTCGTGGGCCCTTCCTGTGACACTAAGACCAGGAGACTCACTCCTGATGTGACAACTAATCTTCATCCAGCTGGTGGCTCCTCCTCAACCACGAAGGTTCGGGCAGGCCCCTTGGCAGCTTGAGGAGCTGAGCAGGCACCCTGTGCTCCTTCAGGCTCCGTATGTTTGGCCTTTAACCCTCCTTAAATGCCTCTGTCTGCTTCTGCCTCATCCCACCATGCAGGAACGCAGAATGGGACCATTGATCCCAGCCACTCCATGGCCATTTGGCATCCCCCTCAATGTCACCATCGCAGATTAGGGTGCATTGTACATCACAGGCACGGAGCCTCAGTACAAAAACCAAGCAAACAACAAAACCCCTTAGATATGATTCTTGTGTACCAAACTTCAGGGGTGTAATGCAATAATGAGGCAAGCTCAGAAGGACAAAAGGAGAACCCGTGGTTTTCCTGAAGCTTTAAAGTAGTGACATATTGGACACTAGTGACACATCTTCCATGCTTGAAGCTAATGATTTGATATCTGCATCACCTTTTCTTAAGCTGCTTTTCTTAAGCTGCATTTCTTAAATGTAAGCACCTTGGATGCAGCTTGGAGAACCAGCACTGAGGACAGGGACGTTATTTCAAAAGCTTTTTGCTGCAGACATCCGCGTATTGTGAGGCCTTAGCTGGGCTGAGGGTTGAAAAATGACATCTATAAAAATATGAAGACAATCACAGAACTCGCTTTAGCTTCAGTGTGTCCTAGGCTGAATTTCTTCTCACCTGGCAGAGAAAATATATTGGCTGAATAGTTGATGACATGTGGATGCAGTGTGTGATGGTAAAGTCAGCTAGTTCAATCCCTTTCACCAGTGCACCCAGTGCACTGCATTATTTCCTTTAGCACTCCAATCATCTAAGTAAAACTTTAATTTTACACCGTTTAAAACATTGTGGGATTTTTTTTTATATTTTAATATATGAACCCAACATATTTACTTGCTTTAACGGTTCTGTCCTTGTGAAAAGAGAAAAGAATCCACAACCCTTACATTTTTCCATTGGCCGTACTACAACAAATGTGAGAAGCATGTTTTATGTTAATTAGCATGTATAAATCCTTTTAGTGAACATAGGACCTGGTGCGCAGTTATGGTGTCATTTCTACAAAACTCAGGTACAGTAGGGGTACGAGGTTGACAATGCACACCCTGGAGCTTTCATAAAAATCATACTTCTTTCAATAACTTCGGTAATGGACTCCAACCTGTGCAGATGTGGTTGTGTAATTACACATCTGAGAATCCTCATTAACCAATCGGGGTTGTCACTGCTCCGCAAGTCATGCATGGTGAGCAATTAATCCTATCAAGACTCGCTCTCCTTGGGCAACTCATAGGATCTGCAAATGTGTATTATCAAAATTATTCTAAAATACACGACGGAGAGAAGAACACCAAGAAAAATAAAATCAACTCTAACACGAAGAGTGTACTACATTCGCCTGTTTCATTCCTTCTTCCTGTGTATTTGTCTTGATAATTAGAGATGCTCTTAATGAAAGAACCACAGTGTTCAGGAGCAGCTGACAAATTAGCCACTAAAAGTCTCTCCAAATCTTGTAAAATAAGGACAGAAAAGCTCTGATTCAAAGAAGTTATAAAGACATTATTTTTTTGCTTCATCTTCTGCCTGTGATATTTGATATTTCTCTTCCAAACGCAAACTGTAGTAATATTTTCTTTTCATTTGCATTCCTGCACCAGAGGATTTTATGTTCTAACTGGTGGTGGAAAAAAATAATAAAAAGTGTGGTTAAAGCAGGTGCTGTTTGTAGTGTTTATATAAACACATTAGCACTCTTTTGACACAGCATGACCTGAACAAGTAGTTCATCCTACTAGTAGCAGGGAAACAATAACTGAGCGTGCCAGAGCCGAGTTCATTCAGACACTGCAAAATTAACACCAGATTATGAATACGCTTGCCACTGGTAATTAATCGTGAAAATTGCTGGAGGAGTTCCCCTACTGTGAGGGATATTGGCAGAAGTATTTACTGCTAATAGGCCTTGTTTAAGCTTTTTTTTTTTTTTTTTTCCTTCCACCCCCTTAGAGATAAAACTTACAATAGACTGCACAGGAACTGGTAGATCATTACATATTCCTTTGGCCTGTTTTCTTATTAGCATTTCTGAATATCCCCAGTGGTTTTGTCTCTTTTATTAGAAATGTGCATTGTACGCTCACATTCAGACCACTAAACTGTCCCTCACAGAGGAGGATAATTTCACAATCTGGATACTGGGTTTCTATATTCCACAGTGATCTAACATTATCCCATATTGTGCAGTAGTAATTTGGAGACATCATAAGAAGAGTTTTGTGTATTTCAAATAACACTAGCTTTTATAACCTCAGGTAGTGGTTACATGATCTACAAAATCTTTGATGTGCCTATCAATTTAAGCAATTTTCCTTATATATGCCTTTTATTATGTGCTTTTAAAGTGTAAAAAATGGCAAAGATGTTTTCAATCTACTGTTTTTAAATACAGTAAAGATAGACAAGTATGAGTATATTAACTAATTAAAAATAAAAATAGAATAAATTAACTTATGGTAGGTCACATACACTCCTACATGTTTTTCTAAAGTACATTATGCAATACAGTGTAATCATATTATATGCTTCCTTCTTCAAAAAAAAAAGAAGAACAACAGATATCTCTTATGACTGCTTTTTAACAGGTGTATTATTGGGTAGAAACACAGACCAGTTTCTTAGGGAAATTAATGAAAGGTTTGCTATTGAGTTTAATGAAAGTGGGGTTGAGTCCCATACTGTTAAAATTTTATTATTGTATAATATAGGGATTATGGAGGCATTTATTGCTGATTTTATGATGAACAGTAATGATTCTTGGCCCATATATGCCAATATTTGATTAAGTCCCTATATAGCATATCCTTCAGGCAATTTAGTCAATAATTACAACTGTTTGACTTTTATAAGACTTTTGAGATTGATCTTTTTCCAAAAATGTTTAACTATTTCTTTTGAGAACTTGTTCATTATTTTCCCATTAATTTTAATGGGAACGAAACTTTACTCTTTAAATGTTTAGTACCCAAGCACTATATTTTGTATTTCTTTATTAAAGATTGATGGATTTTGTCTTTTCAAAACTACTCAGAGTCTGGACTTCATTTCTTTATTTTTTTTTTCTTATAAAACACATACTTCCTCTTCATCTTTACCTCTTTCTGAGAAAAAGAGTACTGTCAGCCTAAATGCAATCACAGCCGTACATTTTTCTGTGGGCTAGGTGTATATTTTAAGGCCCATACTTAAGCCCACCGCAGACAATGGAGACAATGTAGACAATGGACACACCACCACTCAATTCAACCATTCAGATTGAGAATGTTGTTTAAGTAACTAACATTTGAAAATATACTGTGTTTATTGAATTTTCACTCTTTGTTGCTTTGATAGATTCAAATAAATGGAGGCGCTTTCATTAACATTACTTTTATATTTTGTTCATCTAAACAGAGGGGCTTTTGTCTAGCTGGCATAATTTAGTGTGAAAGATCACAGAGTCAAAAGTAGGCTACATTGCTCTAAACAGCTACGCTTTATAGTGAAGATGCTTTGCAAATATTTATTCATGATAGCACACTGTGTAACCTTCCCTCTGTCTTCCCCTCAAATTCTCTGAGGCTTTTTTTTTTCTTTAGCTGATCCCTCAGGCAACAAAAAACAACAGCTAACAATTAGTAGCTGTCACACTGTTCTGACACAGAACAATAAAACATTGCAAAGGTTAAACTGTCTCTGGTTTATGTTAAGAGTAACGATTCTGGTCATTTATATGCCTCTAGCATAGAAGTTTTATACCATTTAAAATTTTTTATATTAAATTAGTTGTAGTACCAAAGCATGTTACGTTTCATTTATGGAAAGAACATAAGCCGCCATTCGACAAATGGCTTTTGTTTTAAGTGAGATTGCAATTCCAGTTTTAGGTATCTGAAAGCTTGATCCAAAAAAAATAAAAAGGTCTTCAAATATTGAGCTCCTTTCCTACATATCACGGCTGTCTAGTATTAGCATTTTGTTGCTCTGAGAAAGGAAACGTTCAAGGCTCTACACACTGTACATAGAGTCATATGCTGAATTATTCAAAGTGCCTTTTGTATCTTTCCAAATTCATTATCCATTTAATATAATATTTTTGTTTTAATGAATGTTTACAAAATGCATTCTATATTATTCAAATAATAATGATTTTTTAAAAAAACCCTACACCTTGTGTTGCAAAGGACATCTGAGGTCAGGTACACTAATTCCTAATAAATAATAATTTATCCATGCTACTTTTTGTTCTACATAGCATGAAAACGCATGTCTGGCTGTTGTTAATATAAAAATATAAGTGTTTGTTGAGGTAATAATAGATGTTATTAACCATTTATGTTCCTATGGGTCCTAATAGCTTCCTTTCTCAAATCTCTTAGAGCCTTTATAATGTGACATTCCCAATAATTTTATTTTGTTTTTTAACCTTAAAAATGTCTCTATTTGTATGACAAGGAAGCTCTGATTTTGTCTGAACAAATAATGTTGCTGTAATTTAATTGAGAAGTGATAATTTTAATTTTCCCTATCAAACTACTTAACTTCAACATAGCTCACTTAAAATTTGCTTATGTATTGTGGAAATTAAATATTGAAGAGAAAAAGCAATAATAAGATAGATGTCTCCACATATTTGGTGTAGGAACCAAAAATTTGGTTTATGTAATCAGAACGTCATTGTTTTATAAAGAAAACAGATAAAGCATCATGTACTCCTGCAAGGCTGTGGCCAAATTCATTGTGAACAGATCTGTGTCCACAGCGGCAGCATGACACAAAAAAAAAAAAAAAAAAAGAAAAAAAAAAGAAAAAAAATCAAAATTGATGGCATTTGTGTAACAAAATTGTGCACATCAAAACCCAAAATATTCACACACATATACCAGCCGGACCATAGAGGATTGTGCCTTCACCAAAAGGAGCCATTTCTATTTGTGAAGCTCTCCTTTGAAGAGAGAATACAAAAAGTAATTTAGCCATACGTTCTGTATGGACTATGTTGGACCCTGGAGACCTTTGGAGGTATCTTCATCTCGCCATTGACCATCTAACAACTTCCTGTGGGGCAAATAGTTCCGCACATCTAAAATGCTGGTGTATCCACATACAAGTAAACTATCTGAGTTAACCATGCTGGATCCAGGTCTCAGGGCCCTTCAGGCAGCACTGGCCATTTCTCTAACCCTTTGCATAAGGACATGTGCCACCTTTGAATACTAAATCAGGTTTTAGTGAACAAGCAGTTTGGCACTTTCTCATAGACATATCATACTTACTCCTGGTACCACTTGCTCACAGTGGTGCCTATTATGATCTAAGCTCTTTAACATCAAAAGCAGACCAAGCATTCCCAGCACCCCAAAAAAAACCCCAAAAGTAAAAATGCCTGAAAATGACTAATTTATGATCTAAGTACTTTCTTTACGTGACAGGCATAAGGACTCTGAAGGAACTATTATGAACCATCTTGACAAAAATCCATTTAAGAAGTGTGCCTTTCTATACGTGTATACAATAGACTGTGTAATTACAGCATACGGGGTAAATAGTATATGTTTTTTAAATTAGTATGCATGCCAAAACACATGTTTACCTTAAAGACTGTAGCAGCTTTGAGGCAGTTATTTCAGTCCATCAGGTAAATAGCACACATTTCCTAAATGCTGCACAAATGTATGTTATTATGCAGTATGTGTGTTATTATATAATAGACTGTGGTGGCTTTGAAAAAGATAAAATATTCTGTTATGTCAATACTTATAAAAATTCATTACATCATATTTTTACTTCTCTATGTTGGGAATAAAATAATAAAAAATAAAACAAAGAAATGAACAAAGGCAGCTCTGAAACAATAATTAAATCCCCCACCCCTACAACTACCCAAGCAGTCATTAGGGGTTTCATTTCTCGCTTTCACCATTTCAGAGCATTTTCAGGTGAGACAGAAGATTCTGCTCTATGTAGTAGGACAGGGAGGAAAAGCTATAATTTTGCATGTTACTGATGGCTTATTTCTTTTTGCTGGAGTAAAAGAACAGAAATTGCTTAGCCTTGACATCAAACTTTCTTTTGCAACTATTATCTGCTATGATACATATTCTTTCTTCTTACACTTGTATGCTGTTTGTGTTGGAAGTATCAGAGTTATTCTGCTGTCTATTGGCCATGCAGAATTGAAAGAACATTTGAAGATGAAAATATGAAATGCACTAGGACAAATAGGAAAAGTCTCAGAAAAAAAAAATAACTAAAGCAATAAAATGATTGAAAAGAAATGGCTTCTAAGGAGAAATAAGAAAAGAAGAAACCAAAAGTAAAAAGTGGGTTCTGAGAGTATTCAACAGACCACAAGAATGAAGGTCGAAGATCCTTTTCCCCTTCTCACTGATTGTATGTCTTGCAAATAGATCAAGTATGGCATGATGGTATCAAATCATGGATCTATACTCATACGAGAGCAAAGGACGAGACAAGACCAATGCTGAAACCTAAAGCAAAGTCATCCAGTCTTGGCAGTCATGGGTGAAAAATAGAGTTTGGGACCCTTTACACGTATTTGTGGATCAGTCATTCCTCCTCTTTCCCCCTGTGAAAGGCATCACTCGTCTCCTATGATCCCTGCCCCATACAGTCATCCTGTGCCCACTGGTCAAGCAGCCAGCCTAACCCTCTCTCCTCCAGCCAGAAGCAGGAGCCACAGCACCCTTGCACCATCATCCTCCAGTGCCACAGGGGCAGGGAGCGGTAAAAGGAATGGTGGGCTACCCCTGCTCAGGTATGGGAGTCTTATCCTGTGCGTGCTGGGTTTGGTTTTTCCTTTCCCCTTTGGAATAACTGTCCCAGAAGTTTCTTGAATCTCCCTTGTTTCATCCAAGCACCTTGGTGAGTGAAGTAGCACAAATAATTCGGTATTGACGTGCATGGGCAGGACGTGAAATTACACAGTTCAAATTATGTTCGATACCTGAATAAGTGATCCCAATGACTCTAGGAGAAAGAGTTTAGTTTAAATGTCTCAAAGTTGTTCATACTGTACTGAAGAATATACCTACAGGCTTCAGGAGGAGCTATGGGAGGTTTGTACTTCTTGGACTTCCACTCTTAAGGGGGAGCACTGTAGTCATCTAATACTGAAGTGATACCAGACAGAGTTCTGTTTGCATGTATATGATTTTTTTTATTATTTATTTAAAGACTACCTCCATGCTTAGGAAAGTAAGGAAACAAAATGTGATTGCAGAATTTTTTAATTAATCAGATTTTACTTCATTCACAGGAATTTCTATTTCTTTTTAAAATCATTGCAATGTCTCTTTGGAAGGACCTGGACTAATTTGTCGCACAGCAGCAGTACTATTACAGTGTTGACAATAGGTGACAATTTCAGCAGAAGTTCCAAGGGTTCACAGAATATGAATTGTCTTTTTGTGCCTAGGGGTAATCCCTCTGGATGGGGTCTGAATTTTGTTTGCTGGATAGCCTGGTTTCTACTTCGTAACCTGGAACAAGGTGGCGCTTGCTCCAGTAACAACATCTTTACATGTCTATTTTGAGGCAGAGAAAGTCAGGCACGAGCCAATATATTCAGTATATTAGTAAAGGGGGATACATTTAGAGGTACTTGCATTTTAATTAAAATGACATTCAGGAATAAATTGGAAAATGAAACCATTTACATAGGTAATTAATTAAACAAAATATAATTACTTAATTTGTATCATTCCCAGGTTGAAAATTGTCACTCATGTGGCATAACTAAATTGTCCCAAATTACCGGAATGAGACACAGATGGGAGGAAGAAGTTCAGGATAGTTCTCACAGTTTTGATATCTTGTCCTGATTTCAGAATAGTTACAAAATTTTAGTTGACAGGGAAAACTATTTTGTTCCATTCTTGAGAGATTCCTCCCTGTGTACTGCTGAATTATCTGTGCCACTGCCTTCCACCCAGGGGTTTCCCAGTGAGGAATATGGCTAGACCCAAAGTTTTACTTTCATCCAAGTGAACTTCAGCTTCATGGATTAAATTTGTTAACAAATATTTTTGCCCTGGAGATAAAGACACTGTGTTTCACATTTGCATGTTTCTAATGCGAGAGCTGTAATTTTGAGAACAACCGCCAAAAATGTTCTTCCCAGATAAGCCCAGGGAAACTAGTGCCCTGCAATTTCCAATGGTGAGAAGAGTATTTTCCTTTTGAACTGAAAAGCCTCTTTGGGTCTTCCAGCATAGTGAGTCTGAAGAGAAGTCCATTTATTGCATTTATATATGTGGAAGATTTTTTTGTATACTTTCACATTTATTCTTATTTAAAGCAATATTTATTTCTTCGACTTGCACAAAGAGGGGATCTAATGAAAACACAACACATCTTTGCAGACAGCAATTCCCTTGCTTGCAGGAATCCTTTGGTATTTTAGCCCCAATGATGGAGAAAAAGCAGTTTGTTATGAGTGCTGAATTGCTTTTTCTTTTCACATGTAGTAGCGCTTAAGTGTCATGTTAAGCCCGAGGCAGAAAAGACTTTAAATGACCTGTTCTGACTGGAATTGTGTTTACTGTACTTTTTTCAAAATGCAGTGCAGGATCCCTTCCCTTATCAGTACCTAAAGTCTCACAGCTTGCAGACTCAAATTTCCCCTTCCAGGCAATGTTGGATTTGTCTGTTGTTTTTCACGACAAAGGATTTCATGAGTTCTGCAGTTTGGGTATCTGCCTTGTATTACCTAGTGTCATGCTCTAGGCTAGGAATCAGCATTTTTCAGCTCCCAGAAATTGCCCAAAAGGCTGCTAGAAGCATTGCACATCGAGATGTGTAGGTACACATCTTTCTAACTGTTTGCATCGGGAATTCTGGCAGAGAAGTTGTAGAACTTCCCCCTCTGCGGGACTAAACTAGTGAACAATTAAGCAGTGTCTGTAGGGGGTGATTGCCCTTGGCGTTTGTGACTGCAGGTGTGGCATGCAGGGTTTACTCATTCAAACCTTCAGTGAATCCATATGGCAGAAGAGCTTTATAAACATAATGAATGTGGGAAAATCTCCCACTGGAGTTTGACACTGCTGCTCTCCCCAGTCACTCACTGTGTTCTGCTCTGGTTTTCCTTCATCCAGGCTGCACCTTGTGTTTCTCCCTACCCTGCCTTACACCTGCAACAAGCAGGAAATGCTGTCCCATCCACTCTCCTTCACAAAAATAAACCTCTTGGAACTGAATTGTTCCTTGGAGAAACCCCCCCTCACTCCTTCTGCCATTTCCTATAAACATCTTGTGGCTTCGTGTTTGCATTGTCCCTTCACTGCCTATAGGTTGTAAATTCCCGAGGAAGAAAACTTTATGTTGCCTCATTTCATGCTACTTACAGTGATAGGTACACTGGGGATGTTAGTGACATGCTAACACGTGGCATGCTTGGTGGGGGGGGTGAAATGCAAAAGATAGTCATCGACGGAGGTTTTTTTACTTCTATAGCAGTAACTATCTTAGTCCAGCATACAGTTTGGTTTATTGCTGACCATCACCAAAAGCCTCAGTGATCTCAATGTCCCTCCATGACAAGATGAAGGACAGTAGCCCCATGGTTTTTGATACCGTTTCTTAGCAATGGGCCAGGGGTGACACAGGAGGTCTCTGAAAGTTTCACATTCCCAACATGGTAACTCCAAAGGAACTCAAACTTGGCCATTCCTTAAAGTGTATCTTCCCCTTGTGTTTTTGCTTCTTCCTGTTACCTACATATTGCACATTCTTCAGGGAAGATATCGGGGCTGCCCTGCAAAGGATATATGAATTACAGAGGTAAAATATAACAGAAACTTGATGAACTGCAGGACATAGAATCATAAAATCATAGAATCACAGAATGGCTTAGGTTGGAAGTGACCTTGAAGATCATCAAGTTCCAACCCAGAGAAACCTCCCACTAGACCACGTTGCTCAAAGCCTCATTCAGCCTGGCCTTGAACACTTCCAGGGATGGGGTCTCCACAACTTTTCCGGGCAACTTATTCCAGTGCCTCACCACCCTCACAGTGAAAAATTTCTTCCCAATATCTCTTCTAAATCTACCCTGTTCCAGTTTGAAACCACTACCCCTTGTCTTATCACTACAAGAACTTGTAAAAAGTTCCTCCCCAGCCTTCTTGTAAGCCTCCATTAGGTACTGGAAGGCCTCTATAAGGTCTCCCTGGAGTTTTCTCTTCTCCAGGCTGAACAACCCCAACTCTCTCAGCCTGTCCTCATAGGAGAGGTACTCCAGCCCTCGGATCATCCTCGTGTCCCTCCTCTAGAACCCCTCCAACAGGTCCATGTCCTTCTTATGTTGAGGACTCCAGAGCTGCACATAATATTCCAGGTGGGGTCTCACCAGAGCAAAGTAAAGGGGAAGAATCACCTCCCTTAACCTGCTGGCCACACTACTTTTGATGCAGCCCAGGATATGGTTGGCCTTCTGGGCTGCAATCACACATCAGCAAGTTTGCTGATGACACAAAGCTGGGAGGGGTGGCTGACACGCCAGAAGGCTGTGCTGCCATACAGAGAGACCTGGACAGGCTGGAGAGTTGGACGGAGAGTAATCTTATGAAATTCAGTAAGGGCAAGTGTAGGGTGCTGCACCTGGGGAGGAATAACCCCATGCTGCAGTACAGCTTGGGGGCTGACCTCCTGGAGAGCAGCTCTGTAGGAAGAGACCTGAGAGTCCTGGTGGACAACAGGGTGACCATGAGCCATCAATGTGCCCTTGTGGCCAAGAAGGCCAATGGCATCCTGGGGTGCATCAAGAAGGGTGTGGCCAGCAGGTCGAGGGAGGTCATCCTCCCCCTCTACTCTGCCCTGGTGAGGCCGCACCTGGAGTACAGTGTCCAGTTCTGGGCTCCCCAGCTCAAGAAGGACAGGGAACTGCTAGAGACGGTCCAGCATAGGGCTACCAAGATGGTTAGGGGACTGGAACACCTCTCTTATAAAGAAAGACTGAGAGAATTGGGTCTCTTTAGTCTGGAAAAAAGACGGATGAGGGGGGACCTGATCAATGCTTATAAGTACTAAAAGGGTGGGTGCCAGGAGGATGGGGCCAGGCTCTTTTCGGTGGTGCCCAGTGACGGGACAAGAGGTAACGGGCACAAACTTGAGTATAGGAAGTTCCACCTAAACATGAGGAGGAACTTCTTTATCTTGAGGGTGGCAGAGCACTGTCACAGGCTGCCCAGGGAGGTGGTGGAGTCTTCATCTCTGGAGACATTCAAAACCCGCCTGGACGCTGTCCTGTGCAACTGCTGTAGGTGACCCTGCTCTGGCAGGGGGGTTGGACTAGATGATCTCCAGAGGTCCCTTCCAACCCTATGATTCTATGATTCTAAGAGCAGTCCAGCAGGAGGAAAACTCAGGTTCGTCAGGGGCTTTACTGATCAAGGCCAGTGTAAAACAAATACAAGTGCGTGTACAGAGACTGTTGATCATTATCTTACAGTATGGTGACATCCAAAGATATGAGGGGGGCCAGTAAGAATCAGCATCTACCTTCAAGACTGGAAGAAAAACAGGTATGCCACAGGTGAGATTTTCCAAGATTCACTTTTGTGTCTTCTGGAACATGCTGTCTCTGGATGAATCAAGTGTGTAAATTTGTAGTGCTACAGTAATGCAGAGTACACTGGTGGTTGAACTCCAGGCTGGTTCCCCTGGTTAGGCAAAGGATATCTGTAATCAAAACATTGGTTAATTAAATTCATGCTGATATTTTTTGATTTTTCAGTCCTGTTAAAAATAAAAACCATTTTTAAAAATTTAAAAAATCATAAATTAATCACAAAACATGCATGGCTGACTGAATCACGCTAACTATGACACTGGAATTGCTGCTCAGTTTCAACGCTCATCACTGAAAATTTATTTTTCTTTTTGAAGAAAAAATTAGATTTTGAGATTCTTTTAGGAATCCAAGAGTGTGCCTTAAAAAACAAAACAAACAAACAAAAATACACAAAAAAAACCTATAATTGAAAAAATAATAATGAAAAGATTAGAAATTACATTTTTTTCTAGAATTACAGGATATTTGAGCAGTATGTTGTCAATAATGCAAATAATTTTAATATTAAAACATCAAATGACAAAGCAGCAAACTTTTAAATCAAGGATCATGAGCATTACTCTTCTGAAAAGTTGACATCGTTAGAAAATAATTTATTGTGTAAATCATCCTAAAGAGAATTAATCACCCTATATTACTTAAATATAACTCAAACATTATCTTCATTTTATAAGTCCCAAAAGTTAAATTAGGAACACAAAAATATATCAAGATGAGCAGGTAACACTAAAACCAGCTTAAAATTAATTCTATTTTCCTGGCTGCTTTAATATAGGAAACTGTTTCAAAAAAATTTCATGCTTTTTAAAGTCAGTCTGTATGAATCTTACTTTTAAGTTGAATACTTGCATTCTTCCCAATGAAAATGTCCCCCAAAACACCAGAATTAAGTTATAGAATAGGATAGAATAAGTTATTAATTTAAAGAAAGAAAAAAAAGTTAACATGCAATTTGACAGATCTGAAAAGGTATCTGAAGCACAAAAGAAAAACCCTCCTATCAAATACATTGTTTCTGAGGTTCAAAAAATATTTAGAAGAAACAGTAGAAGATTACAATCTAAAACAAAATTAATCCATTATGCTTGTTTAGCATCTAATCTTGAAATATTTACCTGTATGTTTACCTTAACATTTTGAAAAAAATTCCAGACCGTGGTATATATAAAGAAGGGTAAACGCACACGTCTTTGAATGATTATCTGCTCTGTTATAGAAGCAGAGATGAATGAAGCAAATATAAACTTTGATTTTATGTCTTTCTTTTAGCAGCTGCTAAAGACAAAATTATAGGACATTATAAAGTATTATAAGTTTTAAAAATTTCATGCCAAATGTGGCAGGTCAGTGGGATCAAATTTTGAAAAATATGAGAATATTGCTGTTGATCCAGTAGCATTCTCTGCTGTCTTGCTTTTCACAAAAACAAAACAAAACAAAACAAAACAAAACAAAACAGAACAAAATAAAACAGAACAAAACAAAACAGAACAAAACAAAGCAGATATACCTGGAGAAAATCAAGAACATGTAAGAATTCATCTAAGAATAAGTCAACCTACTGAAGCTCAGTAACAATATGGATTCATTCGTAAGAATCGCCATCAGACTTGTCAGGAAGATTACATTCTTCCATTTGTGTAATATAAATCATCACGGGGAAAATAAAATAAAAATAAAAATAAATAAATAAACAACCTACTGTGGCTTTAATTACTCTCAGCACTACTCCCTGTGTTACAATGATATTGTTCCATTGCTGTCAAAGTTACGTTACTGTAAAGCTAAGGGAATGCAAAGATGAAGCAGGTTGTTTTTCTGTAAAATATATATATGTTTATAAAGTACTTGATATCTAAGTGATATAATTCTCAGTCTCTCTTCTGTACTAGCAATTAGTTTAAGAAGTGTGAAAGGGTTCACAGCATACAAATGAAGTTTCCAATCTGAGCTTTCTCCATCCTTTTCGTGGGAGATGGTTTATGGGAGCTTTTGATCTTCACTATGAACGTCAACTAATGTTTACTTCTTAGACCTGGGTTTTCCCCTCCTCCATATGGTTCCAATTCATTGCAGATCATGCTTTGTTTCCAGAAGTCTTCAGATACTCAATCCTTACTTTTACAAAGTGAGGTCATTCTATATTGTCTTCTTGATCTTTTATCAACAGTGCAACATTAATCCCTCTGTAAAACTTTTAGTAGCATAGAGATTTTGAAACAGTAGCCACTAAATCCAACCAAAACATGCTTGCTTTTGTATGTCGAGTGTCCATATTCCCTTTATTAAAGACACTGAAGCACTGAAAGGTGCTTTTCTTCAAGTTCAAAAAGATGTTCTCTTTTTTTTCAGTCAACTTATTTTAATATACTTATTTCATTTTCGGCTGAGCTAGACTACACTCAGTCAAAATCAGAAAATGAGTTACGGGTTTGAAGGGGATGAGGAAAAGCAAAGTGAAGAAATGATGTTTAATTCCTTTCACAGAGCCAACTTTCATGATCTCCTTCAGTTTAAAACTTTTGTTCTTGTATTTTAAGGATACGATCCAATGACAGAAATCAGGATACATTTAACTTCAATTGTATGACCTACCTGCTAGCCAAGTCATCTGTATGTTCATAAGTTTTCCAGCACAAACTATGAAAAAAAAAGGAATTGTGGCTCTTTAATTTCAAAATCCTATAATGAAAACTGTTTGTTAAGAAAGTGCATGAGCACCCTAAAAAAACATACATCAGAAATGAGGAAACACCAAAACACCAAATACAAATGTCTCCTCCACTTGAAGATGCCTAAATGAGACTTGTATTCCAAAACTTTCAAAACCCCTCTTTATTTATGATGATCCATATTTAAATTCCTAACTGGTCCCAGAATTTAGATGGTCAGGGTTGGAATTCGAACTTTTCTGTGTTGCATCGTCTCATCCATGGAAACATTGCACCTGGGTTTCTATTACCTAAGTGTAAGAAAAAGAAAAAAACAGCACTTTTTGTTTTTTCCTCGAGCAGCCTCCCTACAGCCCACAGTTTCAGTAAGCAGAAGCTGGCTCTGCAGGTACAGAAGCTTGGTTCAGTACAGCCTCTCACAGGTTTTCCACTTCAAACGGCAAAACCAGCTACTATGTGTCTTAAAAATGCTGCAGTGAAATTCATTCACTGAAAAAATCAGGCACATATTCCAGTTACATATATTCTAAAAATGAGGGAATTTCAAAATCCCAGGGATAGAGTATTCCTAATTTTAATTATGGACTTCCCTAAATGGAAAAAAGAAAAATTTGAATGCCTGATTATTTGGCAACCATCTATTTTCAATACAACTTAAGTACAAATTTAATTTTTCTAACAGTTTTACATTCATTTTTTTAATTGGGACCTGACTAACATGAGTTATTCCAGTTGTGATTCAGCTCTCGGTGATGTCATTGCATCCTATGCTGTGGCTCTGTCCTAAAAGAAATGTCTTGCAGTAGAAAACAAAATACGCAGTCAAACCCAGCTCACTGAATTACCATCCTTCTGGTTTTCTCAGGGCGCCCCAATCTTACTATTAGTGTTCCTTTGGATTAAAAGCTGTTGTTAACGGACTTTTGTTTTATACGCTAAACTGATCATAGATGCAATACTAAGCAGATAAGTAGTACATAAAAATATATTTTAAGGGTATGACCACCTTTCTCAACTATGCCGAGACTTCAGAAACTTTATGTAGATAGCTGCTTTTTCAAGTAAGCTGAGAAAACTTCCAGTTACTCTGAGGAAAATTTAAACAAATGTTAAGGGTGTTTCTTTTTTTTAACAACCGAGAAAAGAAAGGCAGAAGAGCATTCTCAGTGGCTGACATTGAGTAGCAGAATTAAGAATGAAGTATAAAATACGTCTTCCCAAACAAAATCAGTGATCATTTAATACTGAAAGGGTTTTTTAAAATTACACTTAGAAGGATTAAAAGCAGAATGTGAAGAAGATAATATTTATGGGAAACATTTTCATCCCTAGACAGTTTATCTCTAGTTATGAAACAGTCCTGGAAAGTGAAGTTCTTTGTTTCATGAAGAGCAGTCTGTTTCAAAGCAAAATTAGTGCCTTCTCTGTCCTACTATTGACCTCGACTTTGACCTGGCTGGACCACCCTTACTAGAATGGGAGGTAATAAAGTCCCAGGCTGGCTCAGCCCTAGGTCTCAGTTAAGCAGAGACCATCAATCACGCAAAATTAAGTGTAGTGGTTTTGTGATGTGGACATTTACTAGGAACTGAACTGAGATCACCAAACACTATTCATTTACATGTCCAAGGAATACTTAAATGAACATCAAGACATTAAAGTAACATTTCTGAATTTTTTTGCAATTGTTGGATGATACACAAATCTAATTTAAGAAATTAGTGAAATTATATTGTATTGAAATTTAGTGTTTAAAAGTTAGAAAAATAAAATATTTTACTTTAAAAAAAGTTTTATTATCTTGTATGCAATATAACATTTACAATATAAATTCAGTCATGAATTATTTAAATTAGTATAAAAAATTGAAGAAAAAAATTCAGAATACTATGCAAAATGAATACTTTTAAAAATATTTTTTTGAGATTTTTTTGCCCATCAAAAACTCCCAGAGAGCTGACAAAACCTCTAGAAGTCAAGAAGTGGAGGAATGCTTTTTTATTGTTATTGACACGGTACCTAGAATTCCCCCAGTGATGCAGATCCTATTGTTTTCAGCACTACTTAAAGTTTGAGAGCTTGTCCGCCTCAAAGAGTTTATCTTTCCACATAGACAATAAAACTTAGGAAGTGAGGGGGCTGTGCGATGGGAACAATGAAGGGAAAATGTGTTACTTTGCAGAGCTGGCGGCGCAAGGCAACACGGAGCAGTTCCCTCACCTAGGGGAGGCAGTTACAAGAGGTTTTGCTGTAGGACAGCACAGGTTAGCCTGTGTCTAAAGAAGGCGCGCTGGCATGCCTGGACACGTCATGCTCTTCCCACATCAGCAGGTCATTGGAGACCGGGAGAAGCATTTTGCCTTTTGAAAGGAATATTTGCTTTTGCTGGCAGAGGACCTCTCACAAGTCTGCTCTGCTGGGCAGAGTAGGGGGAAGAGAAGGAACACGATTTCTTCTGTTCTGTCTCAGGATCTAGCCATAGTCTGTTTTCATAGTCAGGGAAACAGTTCCTGGAGCTTATCTTCTCAGTCAGAAAGTCTATAAACAGATTTAAATAGACTCTTAGTTTCTGAAAGAAACTCTTGCATTCCCCAGAAAATAGCCTCACTATCCACCAAGGGGTCGTGACCCCCAGGTTGGGAATCAGCGATACTGAAGATATCGTGTGTCAGTCCCATGTGGCTCAGCACTGCTGAAGGCTTCTGTCTTATTATTCTCACACCTCCGGCAGAGAGATGGATGAGTCCCCTAACATTGATTGGCATGCCTTATTTCACTCCTAGATTTCCTAAAATATATTTGCAGGAAAGTTCTGAATAGTGGAAGTGTAGAAGTCGGTTCATGTAGGAATTTCTTCTCAGGGGTGCCACCCACAAAACGTCTTTTCCACCATGCATGGTGCGAAGAGTTTTATTAATGATGGAAATCGGATCATTGTCTCTCTGCCCTAAAAACAACTGACTTGATCCCATGCTGCCCTGTGTAATCCTACAATAATTGTTTTTCCTCAGGCTTCGATGCATCTTTAAGTTTAATCAAAAAAGAAAACAATCAAGCAACTCTTCTCCAGTACCTAAAATTTCCCGTTTGACATTTCCAGGTATTCAAGCCAAAAGAATAAAATTACAACATAGTTTCTTTCTTTTGAAAAAGAAGTAGGTGAGGGAGGCTGCTGTTGAATTTAACAAAGCAGTGTGTGATTTGGCAGCCAAAAGGCTGATGCCATCAGGAGCTTTTCAAACTTGTTTGCTGAGAAATCAAGATGATACCCCTTTGGCAGGCTGCCTTCCTGACAGAGTGAATGCACAACCTGATTTCAGGGCTTGGTCAGCTTTGTTGCACTAGTACCTTCATTCTGTATTTTCTAATGCTCTACTGACACTAGAGGAATGATTTTATAAATTCCTAGTTTTGTTAAAACGTATTCAACTCTGTTAACTCCATTGACTGTCAATATTCTAGTATAATTATCCTTCTGCTTTTCCTTAATATTTGGCTTTTCGATTAGTGCTGCTGTCACCAAGCTGATATTGAGTCAGATGAAACAACAGCAGTGGTAACAATGATGAGCATTGAATTTTACTAATTTAGTCTCCTCGTAACATCTTCTGTGTGTAATATAACGCACGCTTAAAAAACAAGCCAAAACAGATGGATTGCACAGCCCTGTGCTTCCAGGTCTGTGCTTCATAAGTAAGGCTGGAAAACTCAGATCCGCAACGCCAGTTATGGATTTAGTTCGACTGGATAGGTCTGTCTAGATGTGACCATGTTGCAGGACCGGGAAGTATTTGCTTCATTGATTGATGCTGATGGGAAGGAGAAGATTAAAACCCCTCCAACCCTCTCTCACCAAAACTCTATCTAATCCACACTATAGGCAGAGTTAAATCTCTCAAATTAAGGGAATAACTAAAAACCCTTAAGTCGCCCAATCACTAAAAGTGGATGAAGGCGCAAATTTTCTCAATGGGTTCCAGAGAGCTTTCTTGACAGCAGCAGAATGCAGAGCTAGAAATCTTGGATTTCTTTCCATCCTGTAAGTCTGAACCACCGTCTCTGAGTCTTGGCTAATCTTTACAATTAATTTTTCTCTTTCCCTCTAGGTTGCTCATCATAGTCTGCCTCCCCCCTCCTCACATTCCAGATGTTATTATTCCAGTTATGCTTATGAATACAGTCTTCATCCCAGTACTATACAACTAAAATAGAAAGATAAATGAGAAGATTTTATGCCATGATACATGAATGTTAAATGCATTTACTAAAGACAGGAAGTCTTGATGTCTTAACCAGAAGCTGAAATTTTAAAACTGGGTATTTTGAGACTGTACATCAAGATTAATGGTATGTATCATGGGTAATTCTTAATTGTTCCCATACAACAACCAAAGGAAAGTTGGAAGCACTGTCTGTTTGAGTTTGGTGTTGAGAAAGGAAAGGAATGAGCACTTGAATGGTGTCCCTACACCTTTTAACTCTGTTGATTCAGAGAGTGATTCATCATATAATCAATATGTTGTCTTATAAATTCTTTCTACATTTGATATTAAATTATAAGGAAATAGAATTGTGTTCATAAAGTTGATAATGTATAATTTAGATTTGAATAGTTTATTCTAGACCTGAGTCATATTCCTCCATTGTTCATATTCTCATTTGCAAATCCCAGTCCTTCAGCTGTCTCAGAGAAAATGAAGCTACTAACAGTTGATAATAGATAGGCAGATCTGACTGACGTGGCTATGCCTCTACAGGAACATACATTTCATTCATATAACCTCATTACAATCAACAGTAAAGACTCTTCACAGGTCACCCCCTTCCCCATTGATTTCATAAAGGAAAAGTATTATAAATTTCTAGAGTATTCTGTCCTGCATTTCCTCTGCACCCTGCTCTGGTGCAGTGCCTACATATGCATACAATAGAACTTAGAGGCAATATAAACACAGAGTAACTTTTCTTTATTATTTATATAAGGGCATTCAGCTTTTCATGGGTCCAGTATCATAAAATGTTTGACTTTCAGATAGGAAGATAGAATGTTCACCAGAACCGTGTAATCCATAGACGTGCAAGTCATCAAGTGCAATTGGAAATCTTGGACTGACTCAAGATATTAAAGTTAAAAAAAAATTCAGGCAATTTATTTTCAAGCATTTTCTGCTTCACCACTGTTCTGTATATGGGAGTGAAAAGTGTCACCCATTGCACATACCTTATACATACATTCAGTGTGCTCATCAGGTCTTTCTTCTCAGGGAACAATGGGAAAAATACCACAATAGGAAACCCTCTAAAGTAAAACTACACTCAATAACATCAAGCTGAGATATAGCACTTTCACTGCTTTTATTTTCCTCCATGCTTGGTAATGTAATAACACTAGGCATTACAGAACTCACACGTTATGGAGCATGATTGAAAAGCTCTGGGTATATGAGAATTAATCTTCTTTTATCATGATGGACTAGCATATTAAAAATGGTCCCACTTGTGTAACTGCTGAAAATTGCTTTTGGAATTCAGTCAAGTAAAAGAGGTTCGAAAATTCTTTTTGAAAACTGCACGAGAACAGAAAGCCTGAAATGTATGCAAAGTACCACAAGAAAGATATTTCAAATGTATTTTGAGTATCAGGAATAGATTTTGTGGCAAAGAAGATGTTGCAAAGAAAATGTGGTACTGCACTGCATCTAAATGGGTGGTTACCAACTTATCTAGTAAAATAAATATATGTGGCAAATGACACATACCTATTTAATGACACTTTGAGTTCATGTGAAGTTTGGCAGTGTAATAAAAGTCTTATCTCTTGCCTCCACTGTTATTGCACAGATTTAAACTGCTGTCTCAGAGGCAGTTTTACTATCTTTTTCAATCTCTCCCATAAAAGTGAGACTTGATTTGCTCAGCATGAGAACAGATCAATAAAAGCTGAGTTATACAGCAGATTAGATCACTAACTCAGAGATCAAAGATGTTAAATAGAAGTTGTATAGGAACAATTAGATCAAAAGTTCAGTTCAGATGTACTGTACTTGTTTGTAAGGCTCAAAAGAAATATCATTCTGATATGAAAAAAAAATTGAAAAATTGTCAGGTTTATTTCATCTAGAAAAAAGAAAGAGCATTGTTTCTAAAAAGCCAATAAGATTATTTTAGGGTTTGATTATTCTAGGTAATTTTTCTCCTTATTATACCAGAAATCTATTTGCATCTAATCTTCCAGATTCTAAAGAGCCATTCAAATTAAAAGTTAACCGTGCTCAATGAAGAAGAAACATCAATGATTTCTGAAATATCTTTCAGGTACTCACAATGTCCTTAACAAGGATCTCGAGACTTTCATATGCTTTAAATGATGAGTCTATTTTAAAAAATTGTTTCCTTTTTAGCAAGGAGGTATTAGTCTATTTACATGGGTAAGGTTCACAAGCAGTCAATTAATAGAGAAGTTACTGCTAAGAACTAGAAAACAAATTCATCCATAGCTTACACACAGCTATGAAAAGGGTGGTACGTTACCCATAACACAAATTCATGTCAACCAATGTTTTGGATTGAACAGCTCTACCTGTTTGTCTATATCACAGGGGTATAAATTTTGTGAAATGACTCACATTGCAATGGTCATTTTAATTTCAAGATTTGTCACAGTATTATAGCATAGAAGTAGATTCTTTCCTTGATAAATGCATATAATATCAACTCACGTTAATGTAAGTTTCAATTAGGGCAGAACAGCTCTTTTTATTTCCATTTCAGTGTAATATAATTCCTACAAGAAAAATAAAAATAAATAAATAAATAAAAAAACCTCAACTTTATTCTTTGCTTGGGGTTCCTTGTTTTTTAATAAACTAAGTGACTGTGTCAGGTAATCCTCTAAAACCAAAGATTCAGAGTATGTGATTCACATACTGATTCTGACTACTACTGTCATAAAGTGCAGAAAACAATCATTTAAAAAAAAAATAAACCTGATCTATCTAACTGAAAATATAACGGTCACTAGAAGGCAGGGTCCTGGGGCCAATCTGCAGTTTCTGTTGTCATGCAATTATACTGCAGATGTTTGAAGAGCAGAACTGGAGCATCATGTTTTTTGAGCCTTTAAAATTCTTAGACATGGTGTAGGCAAACAATACTTTGATAGAAACAATACTTTGTAATAGTCACTTTAAGATAAGGAATTTATATAGTGATTCTTTTCTGTAATTATTGTTAATCAGATAGTTGATTGACTTACACAAACACATTTCAGTTGCTTGATATTAAAATCAGAAAGACAGCATTTTCTTTGGAGGAACAAGTTCCATGATTTGTATTGGTTATTTAATATCACACTAATTATAACATGTACTATTCTGTTTATGAGTTAAACCACAGAAAAGACATTCCTTGGATTGCTTTGTTTGACTCCTGTGAATTATTGTTTCCCTTTCCATATTTTTTTAGGTTTTGCCTACTGTTGTTCACTTTCAGAAGTATATAGGAATGAAGGCACTTAATGGACCCACTCCTAGAAAGATTCTTCTGATGTAAAGGAAAAAAATTTATCACACTCTTTTTGGTGTAAATGGCAGATGATGAATGCCAGGGCACAACGGAAAAGAAAGTAATTTCTGAATGCCCTACATTTGTCTGTGTTTTAGAAACTACATTTGATTTATTTAATTCCTGTGTGTTCTCAGTTTGGCATGCAACAATCCCCCCCCCTCCCCCCCCCCCCCAAATCCTCCTCTTCCTAAAATGATTAATGATGGAGGTGCTCCTTGGATTCTCTTATATGGTATGTGTCCATTCTACTGCAGCCCTCATGGCAAGTCAAGGTCACAAAGAAAATATCAAGTGCCTCACATGGAAGACTGCAATCTCCCTCTTACAATTGCTAATCTGCCTATTGTTTTTAGGAAAACAAAGAAATCATCAGAGGATGCTGACAATCTTTCAGATACTGACCAGCTTTCACTATTTTAGCTTAGGCAAAGCTTCTAGTAATAAAAATAACTTGATTTCTAGGCTCTAGCTATTGTCTCCCTGTTTTTGTCTGCGTTCTGCTTTGAGCAGGATATGACACAGACAGACACCAAGCAGATAAGTTTGGGTGATTTCTTCCTGTTGGTAGACACAGATTCAATGTCCGCTCTGTAATTCTTAGACATGTCAGATTGTTTCAATACTGTAAATCACATCTTGTTGATGGTTGGACGCCCTAAAAGGATGGGACAATGCTGTTTTTCAGTATCTGGGCAAAACTTGGTAAGTCTGAGGTTACAGTAGATTTTGGGGAAGTTATTTGTGGCATGGTGGAGGTAATTATATATTGAAAGACTATATCTACCATTAAGCATCCCAGGGTGAATTGAAGAATACATCAGTATCTGAGTCAGTTTTCTGCCATCTCCATCTGTCCAGATGCTTGTTGAACGTCCTATGGGAAATTCTTTCTGAATGAGGATTTGGCCATTACTGCTTATGAATTTTCACCTCCAAAGAACTTAAATACCCTCTATAGGGGGCTGCAGCTTCAAATCCTGTAGAATAAGACAGTATAACACCTAGCAAACTATTGAGAGAGGTAGCTTGATGAGAGTGTACAAAAATCCATGCTTCATAAACCACATGTGTAGCTTCCTCAACCAGTCAGGGGTGTAAAACTTTTGTATACTTTTATCACCACCAAGATTTTTCAGAGCTACTGAACACCCAACTTTTTGCAGCATGGTGCTTAGCTAAAGCTGACAATTCTACCATAGACGTTCTTTCTCCAGCCAAGAAATATGTAGCATCACTTCTCAATTTCACCAGTCTACTGACAGGGTGTTATCCCAGTTGCACAAACAAACATACCTTGCAGGATTCACAAAACAATTTTGGCTCCTGGAAGACTGGTTAGTCATCCCTGGTTTCAACAACTGGGAATGTTGTGCTCGTTATAAACTTGGTTTGCACTTGACTGACCAGGTTACTGAAGAAGCGTGGAAAGGGGTCTGTTTCCCAGTGGCAGAGGGAACAGCTGACTGGCCTGCTATTTGAACACCTGTGATGGTGATTATAATTCTTCTGAGGATTAACCATATTGTACTTACTTAACGATCAATTACAATAATTACATTAAATCTAATTTTTTATTAAAGTATTTACATTTTAATTGAAATAAGTATAATTCTGCAAATAATAGTTAGGATGCAAGAACTGTCACCAAATCATAGTAAACAGAAGATGAATATACACAGGCACCCACAGGATACAAGCAGAATTCAGTGACTAAGATAATCCTATTCCTCCTCCCTGCAGGAGAAATTTTTAACTGATGTATTTCCAGTTTTTTTTTTACCTAGGTAGACAATAATGGCATTTCACAGTTTCACTGACTAGATAAAAGTGAGAGATGGTGGTGGTAGGTATGGTGGTAGAGAGAATATTTCTTTTTACAAGGAGGTTATTGTCCCGAAGGAAACAGCTGGAGGCGGTGCTGTGGGTATCCCACCTTCCTCTGCCAGAATGCTGAATGCTCTTAATTGAGTCCAGTGTGAAAGCAGTTGAAGAGAAACAATTCTTATGCTAGAAAAGATTCTGCGATGTCAGTTTTCTAGAAGTCTTGTGCAAATGAAAGGGAAATGCAAACTCTCAGATACTTTAGTGAATAATTATATGTCACATTCCATACCTTTGAAGTGAATTGCTGAAAACGCATCTTGAATTGATAAAAGAAACTGCAACTGATGCAGCTTGTATGGAGAAATAAGAATCAAAATAACTGTTTACAAAACATAAATTGTCACAAGTGTACACAAATAAGGTCATTGAGTATTGCGCTAATTGCAATGGAAGAAAAGTTCATACTAAATGTGATATTTGCCAAATGTAGAGATATTAGTTATGTAATTAGAACTGACAGAAAATGACTGAACTAATTAAACTAGAGCTCCGTAGGCAATTTACCTCATTAAATGTTTTACAGTTCTACATCTGCATCAAAGTTATTTTGCGTTTAGTTTAAATAATAATAAAGGAGGGAAAATCAAGGTTAATTGGCATTTTAATAATGAGTATCTTAATTAAAATTATCTTATCTACAGAAAAGTCTTCCCCTGTAAAATGATTACAACATGTTCTCTGTTTATTCTGCAGTTTGAAGAAGAGAATGAAAGCAAATTTGATAGATTACTTCAGTATGAGTTCCACCATGTGTATTGATGGAAGTGTACAATACACATTTGTTATTAACCTCTTATCACCTCAATAATTGTTATTAGTAGGGAATTCCATTCTCATGCAATTATTTATAAAGACAGCTGTATGATTCCAGATGGATATTCCACCAGATGGAAGAAAAATCCACTGTCTGTTCATGAACACTAGATGAAAAAGGTAAAAGGTAAAGATATACATTTGCAGAACTTTCCAAACCTGCTTAAACAGATGAGTTCACTGTCTTGATCTTGGGATTTGCCATGACAAATGTCAAAGTTGTTTTGGGTCCGATGCAGAATGCACATTTTGATATCTTTACAGTTTCTGTGGAAGACAGTGTTTGCTTTCCAGTATCTTCTTGTTGGCCATGGATTATAGGCAGTAATGCAGACATAAGCCAGATGTTCTGCTTTACATATCAGATGCAGAGGAACCTACTTCAGCAATTTGCAAAGTAGATTTCCATTTTTTAATATGGTTAACAGCAACTGGGGAAAAAAATCATGATTTAGATATACAAAATGGATTCCGATTTCCATTCACGTCATCTCAGCTAGGCGGCTGGTAATTCCATTTCTGTGCTTTTCCCCTCTACTCTTGTATCTTACAAATGTACCTCCTCAAGGCTTTTTCTAAACACAGCTATGGGGATGGGGGAGGGAATGCTCCTAAATTCCCTTTTTCACTCAAGAAATTCACACTCTAAAAGGTGCAGTAAAGTAAATTGATCAGTACACAAAAACTAATGAAAAATGGAATGCCCCATCAATTGTCTGTCGTTCCAATTTGCTGCCAATTCACCTCACAGTTTGCTTATTTTTTGTTAAATTATCTCGATCTTTGAAGCCAAGACTGCATCTTCACATACATATATATATACAGAGCACCATATAAAAACTACTGTAAAAGAAGCTAAATATTGGTGAGCAACACCATATCTATAAATGTATTGGCTAAATGTCTGGTTTAATAGGGATCTTCAGGCACATTCCCCTCTAGATCAAAAGAAAAAGGACATGGGAAATGAAGACTTACGGATGTTAATTTTTCCTTTTACTCATCATTCTTCTTCTATCAAATGCCAGTTTTCTGGCATTTTCTTAAGGTAAATTTTCCTTCTTTAAACAGAAAGCACAAACCACAAACACAAAATGTAGCAGTTATTTAATTCATGTTTAATATAACATATGAAAATAAGTGCCATGGTCACTCTTAATGGAAGAACATTCCTATGTGTGAAAACAAAACATAAACAGTTTTTTTCAAAAAAAGAATATCGTGAGATACCACCTGCAGTCACCCATAAGCCAGATAATTTGAGCTGGCTTCTTAAGGATGCTGCTAGATAGACCTAATTGGAATGAAATAAAGGGAAGGATTTAATGTGCTCAAGAATCTTTGAAGTCTGTTCATTATTTCAAAAGGTTTGCTTCAAGGTAACAAGCAACAGAAGTATTCAGAGGAACCTCTCTCTGTAGAAAAATTGATAGATTTCAAAGACGCCTTTTATTATTTTTAGATTTGACACAGGTAGTCATTGTTTTTATTTTTTTTAGAAAAGGCATTCCATTATAAATAAGAAATAATTGAGCATTCAACAATCCTTTTAATGTTATGGCACTGTAATCTGCTTCTTTAGAAGAGACAAATAGAAACAGCATAAATACAGCTATTTCCAACAAGATATTCAGATCAGATCTTTCAGAAATGTTGAAAACCTTCTGAATGGCAGTCATACCTTTAAGTGTATTGACTGCACTCCCAAGCTCAGGGTTATTCACAGATTTGCTGAGGGTGCACTTTCTTTTCTCCAGGTCATTGATAAAGGTATTAAAGGTGATAGGTGCGACAGTAGGGTCCTGCGGCACTCCACTGTGGCTGGCCTCCAGGGAGAGTAGGAACTGTTAACCCCTGCCCTGGAGCCTGATGAACCAGTCAGTTATTCACACGTCAAGTAGTCCACCTGTCTGAATGAAAGTTTTATTAGAAATCACACTAAGACAAGGTGACTTCTCAAGCAACCAAAAAGACATGTATATTGAACGTTCAGGTTAATACAAGGAGCTTGGACTAAATTGCAAACAGTTCCTAGTTTGCATCTTCATTAAGAGGCAGGTCATTGTCTTCATTATTCTCACAGTTCAGCAACTTTGAGCAATATTCTGCACTGTAAAGGAACATGTATACATGTATATATATTATATATAATATATAATGCAATAACAATTTTTTTATATATATACGTATATATGTATATATAAAGTCATCTGTCTTTCATTAACTTTCAAAGCCTGGCTTTGACTTTTGCTTCTATCAGAAACCCCCTTCCCCACATGAATTTCACTACGATCACAATCTCTGTCCTGCAAGTCTTTCCATTTTCTCTCCCCTAGGTGTACCCCGGGAGGCATAATTAATCACTTTACTTTGCTGTAAATAGCTACTTAACAGTTTTTTCATAATATCTTGATGCAAATATTGACAAAATTCCTAGTATAAGTACTGTGATGAATTCCAGATGACAACGTGCTTGGGCTTGGATCTGTATTTGGAAGGTAAAGGTAAAGTTAATGAAGGCAAGTTACACGTTCTGTTTGCTAACTGACCTTAAATTTTGAATATAGAAAGACTGCTGCTATGCCTGTCTTGGTGGTTTAGTCAGTATTTAGCTTCTGGTATGAGTCAGAAAACAGAGGATGTACAGGTAATCCTTCTTGTTCCTGATGAATTTGTGCTGGTAAAAGAAAAAACGTTAATTAGTGAATCTCCACGGCAAGGTCATGTTTCCCTAGGCTGGAAGACTGACTCAAGGGCTGTCTGAAAGCAAATGCAGTCCATGACTTGAGGATGAAATCATGGGGAGAGCTTGTAATTGTCTTTCTATCTCACTGTTCCCCCACATCAAGCATTTTGGGACCACTAAGAGGGACAACCTTTCTCTCGGCAGGCTTGGTGGCAAGAAAGAGCATTGCTTAATGAAATTCCTGTTGCCTAACAAACACTTGAAAAGAAGACTAGTTTCCAATGGTGAGGCATTATGATCAGCTGCCTGGCAAGTGGTTGACATCGTGTACTCCAGTTCGGGAGGAAAGCCAAGAGCAGCAAATTTTCTGCTCGCCACTATCTGTTCCTGTAAGGGGAAACTACTCTAAAAGCCATGTTCATAGGTTTTGCCGAACAGCTCCCAAAGGTACGCTAACAACTTACCCTATATCTGGTATAATAATTTTCAACTCAACTGGAAGATAACAGAATGAATTTCTAGTTCGGCAAATCTGATTCATGACTGCTATGTAATTAGCCAGAATACTGTTTTCTAACACAGTAGGCACGCTTCCCCAGACCAGCACACACAACACGAGTCTCAGCTTGCTCTCACCTCACACTTGCTGACACTTAGGGTTACACCTCGCGGAGCTGCAGCGCAGCACCCCAGCCTCTCTCCCACCTTGGGCCCCAGCTTGCGCGATGCAGCTCTGTCCACGCTTGGCTGAGAAGGCGTGGGCAATATGCAGTACTTGGGGCAGAGAGCAGGAGGTGGTCCCAGATACCACGCCGGGCATGCGGTCCAGCTCAAGAGTGCTTCCCTGTGTGCCTTCTTCTCGAGCTACAGTCACCAAAGCAGTATATCAGCATGGAGGTAAGGAGCTGCCCAACTTTTTTGCTGTTTGGTCTGCAGCATTGTCTCAAGCACTGGAGAAAACCAGAGATACTTCATTTCTTAAACACAGCCATGCTAAGCTTGGTTTTGCAGCTTTTATTGTCCGTGAGTCAGAACTTGATGGTACTTTTGGTGATCCATACAAGGTGAAGAACTTTGTGCTATGATTCTCCCCTTGAGACAAACAGAGGCAGGGTTTATCCCAGTAAATCAGGCTCAGCCTTAAGGGTGAAGCAACAAATGAAATCTCTGAAGAATGGTTTTCAAGAATCTCTGTTTCTTTGGGTTGTGTTGGGCTTTTGAGTAATGTTAATGTCTTTCTTCTGTGGCAGAGCTGGAGTTGGGGAGAAGTGTGTGTTTTTCTTGTTCCACAGAAAAAGATCATTAGCATCCTTTGCTTATTTTAAGTAGGTACACTGAAGAGATTAAACTTGGTTTTTGAAACATGCATATCACTGACTTCTTAATGTCAATGCAATGTTATAACTAATCTACAAATGATAAAGACGGTAAATTGTTTGTTTTTCTTGCCAAATTACTCGTTGATAAACGTCTGTGGTAAGACTTTAAAATATGAATACCAAGCACTGAGATACTTCCTTTGGCTGGGGAAAAAGACCTTAACAGATTTTGAAGAATAACATTGCAATTCTTCACCATCAGCCACCAAGCACAAAAGAGATTCTTGTGAAAAGAAAAGAAAGCTATGTTTAAAGCACAAACAGATAGTGTAGTCACTATCACACAAATGCTAACACATGCACACATAAAAACAGTAGAGTAGAAGTATATTAACAATTGCAAGAATAAAATGAAATGGTGGGTGGCAAAAACAATACAAGTTTTTTTCTCATTTGTTTTCTGAAGCAGTGTTCTCTTTCATTGGGGAAAAAGCAGGACCTGCTCCCCATGCCCCCAGTCACAATAGGGATCTCCCCATCTTGCCATCATCCACAGTCCTGTGACCTCCCACTGATGAATCTGCAGGGCTTTTAATTCACTATAAATGGGAGGAGATACTGTTGCTAGAACACAGATTTCTCAAGAAACTTTCCACGCGCTGAAGCTGCTGTGCATAAGCAATCTCTGGTGGAAAACTAATCACAGCTGCATCAGAAATTTTATATAAAAAGCATTTTGCAAAAAGAATATAAAGCTTAGGTAATCTAATTTTGAGTTGAAATCTGCATTCATGTACAGTGAAATTTAAATGCTATAAATTCTCTTTTACATACAAACAATAATCTTTTAATCTATTAGTTTTCCCTATCACTCAAGAAGAGTGAATTTGATATGTGACTTTAAAGAAGACCAGTGTAATGTCGAATCAAAGCAGACATAGCTAAGGTTCCCTCTCCATTTCTTCAGTTTTCTTATTTTGTGAGAAATATTTTCATCTTCTAGGTTATTCATGATACCCAAAAATGTAATTGAGAGAAATTATGAATATACAACGAATTAAAACATATCAACTCTACCTGTCTGCTTCATGGGCATCTGTTCATGAGTATGTATGTGCAGAAAAAAATGCTGGCATGTTAAGTCTTGGTGCTACTTAATTAAAACCAAGGACATTTTCAATTGGTTTGAAGGGAAACAGGTTCTAGTCCTAGCAGAGCATAACCTGTGTAAGTAGGAAGAATTTGGTACTTTTAAGGATTTTAGGTATTGGGTTCCCGTTGACTGGAGTGGAGTTCTGCTTCTAACAGGTTTGCCTGTAAGCTCTGTGAGCAAACAATAGTTCTTTTTGAACTTTGCAACGCTGGAATCTATTCATATATTGATATTAAAGCATAGGAAGTTTTCTGAAGACATACTTTGGAAAATCAATTCCAACAGTTTGCTTTATGGAGATTTAAAAATAAATAGACACATGCTAAAGAAGTTGACATTTCTATAAGCAAAGCAATGCCTATAACTAATTGTGTCTTGTGTTTATGTACAGGCAGCTTCTTTTGATAGTATTCTTCAATACTGTAGGGATAGGTGGTAGTATATAGCAGCAGTTTCAGTAGAACTGATGGCATTTGCTCAATTAGAGCTTAAGACCGTATCTGTACTGGTAAGATAAAGAGTATATTATATTTGGATGGATATGGAACCTTTCTAAGAGTTTGGAATCCACTGTTGACCTTGGCCAACTGGCACTCTCCCAAACAAGATACAGGTTGGGCTACTCCAGAAACCACTCTAAATATCTAAATATTTCCTTGCATGTGGTTATCTTATTGTAGTGAATAGAAGAGCTAGCTAACATAGATGTGGGCTCTTGTGTGTCTACCATGTTCCTGCATAAATGTAACCTATGTTTTGCTTCAGTTTACAAGTGAATTGTTCTTAGGGCAATAAAACATGAAAATTCTTTGAATAGAAAGCAAGTATCAAACTTTGCCAGTCTTGTCTCTGCTAAGTCTCTCTGTCCATTGGCATTATGGGTTACAGATCATTCACACTCACAGTGCGGTAGTCCGGCAGACCAGTGTGCTGGTGACATGCTGTTATCAAAGGGTAATTTTTAAGCAAGTAAACATCCAGATTAAAATTAGGGAGCATGAAAAAATATTAAGGAAGGAAGAACATATTAAATTGTTCCCTCTGCCTAAAAATCTGTGAAAAGCATCCAAGTTAGCAAGCTACTGGTTTTGATGTGAGTGAATTACTTTTTCCCACATAGAGACTATGGACTGCCTTGAACAGTGTATTGGTCACTGTGACGAACAACCAAAATGGATGCCAAATTATAAGGTCTAATAATTTACGCAGTTCAGAATGGATGGGAGAAACCTTGTTCCAGACATGTTCCCAGCTCTGTTTATGCATTTTAAATGAAACAGCTCAAAAAGCATGAGATATCTTGAAGTGCAATGGCATTAAGCGTTAGGACATACCTGCTGTGATTATGAGGATAAGCTACCTTTATGTCTCAATGCCGTGTGAAAGCTGTGTTGCTTCTGCAGTATGAAAAAGCTTGCACTGCTGAATTCCAGCTTCCCTTGCTCTAATTTCCTGAGCTGTACTTGCTACTATCAGAATTAGTATCTAAATATATATATAAAATTGAAAATATAAAAAAAAATTAGAAAATACATACAAGTATTTTCTATTTACTCTGGCTTCACCTTTTGATCCATCTCACTAACCAAAATTCTGGTTTTTTGTGAATTTTCCCATTAGGAGATAAAATTGCAGTAGCTGGGTTTTTCTTTGATGAGGTGCTTGTGTAGGCAATCACTGCGTGCTGGAAAAACAAAGCACAAAATTAAGTGATACCACTTTTTGAAGCATCACTGCCCAAAACCCTCTTTTCATAAGTCTACTTTACAGGCATGTCCAACCTTTGTCTTGTAGTTAGAACCTTAGCCATTTTTCTTGGCATTAAAGTTGTTAGCATTAAAGTTAGCTAAGCCGGTAAACTATTGGCATGAGCTGAACTTCTGATACAGGGCCTTGTGTAAAACCATTTTGTTATGTACTTGGCCAGATGGTCGGCCTTGGGAATGTTTCTTCACAAGTATCTGGGCTAATCAGTAGAGGAACTTTTGAGACGTTCTCATGGATAATGAAGATTCTATCCTTGAGTCATATGAGAAAGAACACCTAATCAAGGAAAGCAAGTATTGTCATTCTTTAAAGTGAAACATCCTGGAGTATACGAGCATATGAACCTTGAGGATGCTACCATAATTTGAAAGGTCTAGCCAACTTGGCTGAAAAGTGAAAATTCTGGGTGTTCTAAGCTGAACTACCTTCATTATAATACTAAAAATCATGCCTATAGGCCAAGAAGACCCTTCTTGCCCAGATGGACACTCATCCCTTGCTCAGGCACAGTGACCGAGGAGAATGATACAGCAAATATTATAATCATATATAGATTACTAATCAACCATTGTAACTGGGAATGTGTTACCTTTCAACTTTTGTCTATAAATATGAAGAGGAAACTGGCATGGGGTGTGCAAGATTTGTTGAAATATTCCACCATGCACCCTGGCCAGAATAAAGCAATGCCTCCTCTCTAAACATAGTCCCTGTATTTTAGGACAATCAGGATTTAAACCTCTTTTTCAGTTAACACTACCCGGGGACGTGCCTATAATTCTTTTCACCAACTTGGTTACTTTCTCTGAAACGTAGTTTGGACACACAAGCCATCGCTGAACCATAGCCAATAGGAAACGGTGAACTTCCACGAGCTTTTGTTTTGGGCATCAGCACGGGCCTTTGTTTTCTAAAAGGGTGTAATTCTTTAATTGACCAGATGAAAAGATATGCTGATGTACTTCTTTCTTTCCAGAGATACTATGCACAATCTGTAGCAATAGCATCTTGAGAGGGGAAAAAAATGTAAACAGGAAACAAATGAAACTTGATGTCAGGTGGTTTCTCTGGCTTTAGGTTAAGCTCCTGTGTGGGTTTTCTGCTGTCTGTTAAGGGTGATGTTTCTGCAGGGGCAGTGTGCCTCTGACAAACATTGTAAAACTCTAATACCTCGGTCTATCTGTGTCTAATACCATTTTAGGCAGCCAACCAATATCTCTAGTAAACACATTTTGATTTGTGAGAAAACAATACTTGAACAAATCAGATTAAAAACGCACTGTCGAGTGGTAAATATTCAAATGTCCTCCTTTTAGTGTTGTCTTTAGGAATAGTTGGACAGATTAGCTGCCAGCATATCTGATACTGATAAAAACTCGCCAGTATAAAAGAAGTGCATAATCTTGCAGAAATTACAATTACCTGCAAGAAGAGTCAGACTTGCTCTGGTTCACTGGAGGGGGAAAAAAGGCAGAGAAACATCAGGCTTGTTAAGGTTTTTCTGTAAGAAACACTAAAAGTGCTTTTGCTTTTGCCCTTGTCGCCTCTGTGGAATTGTGCACTGTTCATGTACACCACTGAGGAAAAATATGTTAACATAAAGAGGGCTGGTGAATCACAAAGGGGAATTCTTTATGTAGCTTGTTTCCATATGAAAGTAGCAACATTTGTGCATAAATGGCTTGCAGCATTTTTTATGAATTGGGCCCTAAGTGCTCATGATTGTCCTTGGTATTCAGTTTTCAGTCATTAGGTAGCGTTGAAACAACAGGAGGAAAAAAAGGAAACATTTTGTACCTGTGGTACTCACTTGGACAACACAGTTTTAGTAAAATAGCTACACTCTTTTTCCTTTTTGTTATAAATTATGCAGGGACAAAATGATGTGTGAATCAATGAAAAGGCAAATAATATATTTCTGAAACATTAATAGTCAGTGCCATACTCCAGATAAGGGGGAAAAATTGTTACGCTGATTTTTCTATCTGATTTAAATTCACTTTCCCATCTTCACTAATCTGGCTGCTGCCTTGACAGAATCAGATTGTGTATGGAAAAAGAGATGATGCTTCTCTCATCTGCAGGTTAATAGTGCTTTACTTTTCTTTCTTTCTCCCTTGTCTTTCTTGCTTTCCTTTCTCCCTTTCTTCTTCTTCCTCCTTCCTTCCCCACCCCTCCCTCCCTCCCTCCATTGGTTTTTGTTGTGGGATGGGATTTTTTGAGGTTTTCGTTGGGTTTTTTTAACACGTTATCCAACCATCAGCTTTTGGAGTAGAGCTTGTTCTGAATCCAGGAAAGAGAATAGTAGCTGAAAACAAAAGTCTTTTTAAGATTCATTACAAGAGTTGGGTGTGGAGGGGGGAAAATGAAGAACTAATGGGTTTGTATCTTTCAGACTCTGTCAAGACCCTGACCCTAAAATATATATGTTTGAATGAAGTAGAAGGCTTTCATTAAACATGATCCAAATAAGCAGTAGTGGTCATTCATATACTTAATAACCAGTATATAAGCCTAAATGAGACTAGAAAATTTGAGGGTTTTGTGAATACTAATTTCTATGAATGTTAAATTTTCCTGGGTTACTTCTAACTGTATAGTGCAAAGAGTCATAGACTTTAGGTGGAAATTATGTATTTGATTGTCCTTCTATCTATATCTTTTATCACTCTTGGGTTTGATTTGCTTTCCCTTTCTAAATTGTTTTAATTTTCCTTTCTGCTTTGCTAAAAGGAACATAGTGAAAATAGAAATAAATGCTGTAGTATTTCTAATATAAGTATTTGGTGCCTGCTGCAAGCCTGTGGAATGATAGTAGCTAATGATCAAGTTAAACATTATCTTTAACATATTAAACTAATATCTTCAGGGAGGGATAGGTAAATCTGTTACCTGTAAAAGAAGTCTAAATCCTGATATCCATCTGGTTATACCAGGAAAAATTTGTCTCTAATGGAGGCAGTGGTTCATACTGAATTGTTAATATTGCAAGACGTGGAGTTTCTTTGGGGTACATGCATCCAAGTACTGATAATTATAAACTGATCTTAACTCAGAGCATGTGATGAGGTCAGAGATAGCATCACTTACTTGTGTATTTATGTAACAGGCGATTCTGCTTGAGGTCTGACGTGTTAGCAGCCTCCCACAAGAAAAGGAGGTTTTTTAAGACTATGCTTACAAATGAGGTGCCTATGTTTTTTAGGTTGAAAGAAAAAAAAAAAAAAAAAAACGACGATAGCTCGATAGCTATCACTAGCAGATGTAAGCACTAAAATGAACTTTAAGTGGTTATCTTCAGATTTACATTTTGTTCTAGATTGAGATTAATCCAGTGTTTAAAGATTATCTGTGTAAGGATTCTTGCTTATAAACCTTCAAATTAATACCGCAAGGAATTCATTTCTGACTTGTTTCTAGCAGCTGAAGTCACAGATTGTCATATGTGTGTCCCTTTAGCCTGTTGCCAGCCTGCCTAGCACTGAGAGTGAACCTGACTGTAGCTGGCTTAGTAATCAAATTGAACAAAAGAAATTCTGTCCTACGTCTATCCATCCTCTTGGGTGCATCAGTACAAGGAAGATATTTAAAATCCTTTTTTTTTTTTCTTTGCCTTCCTTTCACTCCCAGTCCAGACAACTTGCTAGCAGTCCATCAGTAAGAGATTCTCCAGCAGGTTTGGGAGACAATCATGAGTAAAATGAAACAATCAACCTGATCTTCTGTGCTTCCAGGCCAAGTGTGATAGTAGGGCTTAGGGCAGGCAACTGTTTCCTTGGTTATCTCAGGAAGCTGTGCAGCGTGGTACCCTCCACTCTTCCATGTGGCGTTACCAGTAGCCCCTGTTTGGACTTGGGCTCAGCAAACTTGTGTTATTTAGCCCTATCCCACTAACAAATCTGATCACTAGAGTGTTCTGAAACTCAGTGCTGTGGGCTCCTGCTCTGAAACAGCTGCGTGGTGGAAGGGGAGGAGGACATGGCGGCAAGCAAATGACAGACAGTTGTCTGTAGATCAATGTGGTGATTGTATCAATTTCAGATTCTCTACTAACAATAGGTGTCTGATTGGACACCACTGACTTTATTGGGAAGTAGATGGGATATAATACACCTTCCAGTGCATTAGTTGTTTCTGCTGATTGGATGAAGGATAAATTTCACATGGAGGACAGTTTGAGTCCCATCATTCTCACAATTACGTTGAACACCAGCTAAAAGTGTCCTGTTGCTGCTGCACTTTACAGCAGCAAATTAGAAGGATTTTCCTAATGCATTTCCTCCCCGTAGTCTGTGCAGCATCATTCTGCAATAAACTGAGAACTGGGTCAAAACGTCTCACTGTTCTTAATTTCAATAATTCCATGTAAAGGGTAATCATTTTCTCTAGAAAAGGAAAAGGACAATAGAAAGAATAAACAGAACAGTAGGACTTGTGGAAATGGAACAAACAAATTAAATGTTAAGAAGCTTTTATTACAGTAAATCTTGTTTTATTCCAAAAGACAGCAATGTAAAGTATGTAGTGAAAATAGCCATAAAACAAATCATCACCCTCTTAATCCCATAACCCTACCCCCCATATGAATTTTAACAGTACCAGATTATCTGGACCACCTCCCTTTGTTTGATCCACCAACTTAAATCTGTGCAGAAACTAATGGGTGAGATTTTTCGTTATTGTTTCGAAGATTCAGCTCTGTAAAATGTTGAAGCCTCTTCTAATGATCCAGGAAAGGAAAGGAAAGGCGGGGGGACGGACACACGTCAAAACCCCACAGTTCGCTGAAAAACATGCTATTTGTCTTCCACAGACTTAAAGCTTTGCAAGTTAGCGTTGCTGGCTCAGGGCCAGACGGCATAGTACCTTTTAGAGTCACACCCTAAGACCCCCAGTTCATCAAGGTACTTAAGCATTTGTCTGATGTTCAGTGTATGAAGAATACAAGTTAAATTGGAGTTTAATTATGTGATTAACTCAATTTATTTAACATTCTAAGCAGAGCATATAAACAGACCATGTAAATAAAGGGCGGAAGAGTTACTTTCAAGAGTAATTCAATAGCTGTTAAATATTTTCTATATGGTTCATGAATTGTGTGGCCTCATGTATTTACCTTTTAATTGTTCAAGACTATTGGGATTTTAAAAACAAACAACAGAGAACTAATCTGATCTAAGGAGCTTTCCAAGGAACATTTTTATCATTTATCAAGCCCCCTTTGCTCTGTTAGACTTCACCAAATGACAAGGCTATTTTCAAGCCATAAACCCCCATGCCCCATGCAGTTATGGCATGCAACCAAAGAAGTCTGGAGGAGAAAATGAAGTCATAATTAACAACAGCTGCTCACGCCTAGCATTTCCAAATAACATGCGAAGATTTTATTTTTTTTATTTTTTCCAAAATCCAGGACCAACCGAGACCCTAATGATTTATCTTCAGGGGAAAAAGAGGAAGGCTCACAGCAGTCTCTGGGAGTCTCTTTGTTGTCCAAATAGTGCAGGAACCTCTCATCACAGATTCTTTGATAGAGGTTTCACTGTTGTTTGCTTGTTACATTCAGTGACCAAAATCAAAGCAAAATGACAGTAATTTCCTTTACTCACATATTGTTATTAGTTTGGTGCAAGGCTTTGTCATCAAAGCACATGGCAGTGTTCTGTCCTTTAGAGGTTAATATTAAAATATAGAATAGAATGATCATGTTTTATTGGCTTAGCCTTTCCCTGCACTGCTTATAAAAACAGACAGTGCTTTAAAATGTCTCACTAATGCTCATTTTCCTGAGGGTGGAGTTGACCTCAAGTAGTTTACAACTTGGCTGTTAGTTAAGACTAATTAACTTTGACTTTGTTGTTAGAATAGCCTAATCTGCAGTTTCATCTTAAAGGAGTCAAAGAAATAGTACATTCAAATTAAACAATGGAAATAGTGAGTGCTTATATGTTGGCTATATAAGGAGGTCTTTCCTCCACAGTCTTCATCTCCATTTTCCCAAAAATGTTTGTGGTTTCACACACTTTTACAATTCTTTTTAACCTGGTCCAGAACTCTTCAACAGTGAAAAACACTCTTTGTAGCTTGCACGCCTTACCTGCTTGTTTCCAGTTCTTGTGGGTAAGGATTACAATTTCATTTTAAGCAGCCTGACTCATATGAAATAGTTATTTTTCTTAAAATGCTACAGCTTAATGCTTCAAAACAAAAAGCATTGTGCTAAAAACTAAATTTGCAATACTTTTTAATTGTATCATTAATCCTTGACGTACTCTTTCTGTGGGCCTTCCTTATAACATTATCAATTCGTAAGAGTAAGCCATACTTTATTTGTTGAAAACATTAATTTAATCTAAGCCAGAGGAATGGAGGGTTTTGTGTTTTAATTATGCTAAAATTACCAAAGTGACCTTATCATACCACTCATACGAAAGAAATACTTTGCATTAGACAATAACTTTTGTGTAAACAATTGTCTTTAATAGCAAAATAACATAGGCTGAGATTGTATAATAGCCATGAAAGTGGTCTTAATGTAATGTTCAGCTTTAATATATCAATTAGATCACTACATTAAGCATTATTTTAACTTAAGTAAAAGTTAAATAATTCACTTTTAAAGAATAATGGCAATAAACTCTAAATTGCTCTCTTTAAAAGTTTGTTTTATTTGAACTCGCATCCTTACAATTAACATAAAGTGAAAAACAATTTAGGAATTTATTGCCATGACATTAGTATTCCAAATTAATTCTTTTTCTTTTGTTGCAGTGGAAACAAAAAGAAATGAAACTTCTGAAGTTCTGTGTTTACATTTGGATCCCACAAAGACTTGAGGACAAACAGGCTACCATTATAAAGTGCAAACACTACATTCACAAATCTTGAACCTGTCATTCATAAGTCACATTTTCCTAAGATAGCATCAAATAGTGCTCAAAAAGGAGTATTAAAATAATTTTATTAAAGCTATTTTATGAAATTTTGGGCTAGACTAAAATCACAAACTGCATATACTGTGAATGCAGCCGGACCAATGTAGTCTAGCAAACCTCCCTCACTGAATGGGTCGCGTTTGCAAGCTTTGCTGTCTGACGCACACCACCACAGTACCCACAGAATAACACAGAAGAAGTCAGCTATAATTTCAGCCTCATGCTGGCCTGGTCACCATCCTCGAGTTGTTGATTTGCTCATAAGCCTTTCATCCAACAAACTCTCTCTCTCTCTCTCTGCACAAGCAGCAATGCTCAAAAAACTTCGCCTTTTCTGCCCAGCTGCTGCAGCTGCTGCAGTTGGTCTCCCCGGGATCTCTATCTCTACTCAGCTGAGGTTAAGTACGTACTTCAATGTCTTTGTGCGTATTCGTGAAGTGGGAGCATATACCTTCTGACCCTAAAGAAAGGGGAGCAAAGGTAATGCCAGCAGTGGGGTGAGAGGTGCGTACAATCAGGCACATGTGCTCAAGACACACTGGCTGCTACTCTGCCATTAACCAGGAGATAAAAGAGGAGGTCTGGGAAGGAGGGGCTCAGCGTGGCTCTCCTCGATCCCCCCAGGTTGCGCTGAGGCTGCAGTGACGTTACTGCGATGCAGTTCCCGGGGGCACTGACTCCGCGCCGCTCTCAAGGGCTGCTACCCCCAGCCCGACTGCCAGAGGTGGTTTCTTTTCTGTGCTCTCTTTGAGGCAGGCAGAGCTGAGTGAGCTTCGGTTTGTCGTGCAGCCTTAAATAAGACCACGCTCTGGCTTGGCCCTTCCTCTCAGGAGGAAATTCACTCTGATTCTCCCCATGAATAGCAAGTAAATCCTAAGACTTTGACCTATGGCATAAATGGGATTTTAGTGTACGGGACAAGATGCTTGCCAGTGCTTTTGCATAAATCCGCATTTTTTTTTTTTTTTTTTGCAGTAAGACATTCCATGCAATGTTTGTGATCAACACATGTTATTCCATAATATCTCTGCCTACTTGGAGGGTGACATGTAGATGTGTATAAGGTTATGTAATTTAACACTTTTGTGGTTTAATTTTTCACTTTATCTTATTGTCTGTCTTTGTTTTTTTCTTGACAGTGTGCCTGCAGGAAATATTTTCCTGTTGCATGCATTTTGACATTCCCAGCGATCTGTTATACTAACTGTCAGCAGCTGGAATTACTCATCAATTGTTATTTTTTTTCTTATCCCTGTTCTTCAGGTAGTCTTTTCTGCTTGTAACACATTTATCAGCAAGTATGATCAGGCCTTCAGTAAAAGAAGGTGCAATGCCAGCTCTCCAAAGCGAAATTCTTCTCATTTAAACCACTGAAATGCTGTAGATCTGTTTAATTTTATGGAGTTATTTCCTCTATTTTTTTTAAGTGGAACAAAGCAGAATTTACACTGTAGAAAATGCAATAAGAAATGGTATTGCATGGGAAGGTCTCTCTTTCTGTGCTCTTTCAGCCTCCTGTTTAAACAGTTGTAACTGTGTTTTACAGAAAGGCACTAAACTCCTTTAGTGAGAACATGCGGGCTTGACAAAGAAGAAATATTGTGGTTGTTCCAATTGCTCGAGAAAGTTTAGTGGCAACATGTTTCCTATCCAAATGAACAGAGGAAAGTACCGCTTATCAAAATTCAGGGAGACTGTGTCATGATGGGCATCTTTAATTCAGGTACGGCAAGGTTTAAAATAAAAAAAAAAAAAAAAAAAACAAAAACAAAAAAACCAACATATTGCGATGTGATTCAAGGAAACAGATTCAGGGAATGTATCTTTGAGAGCCAAATGTGAGTCATTGCATTTGAGATTCCCTTTTTTCTCTTTTAAAGAAGAAAGTACTGTGGTTGGGTAACTTACGGTCCCACTGGAATTTTTAGGTGCTTTATTCTAGATTTCCACTGGACAATGAGACATAGAAGTTTTCTTATACCCAGGCATTTCAGTCTGCCTAGGCACCTGAGTATAGTTTGGACATAACCCCAGTTTTATTAACCATTGAAGCTGCTTCACCTTTCTGAATAGCGTATTTGGGGGGGCGGGGGGGGAAGTTGCTTTTCTGAGGTAAACTGTAGGCTGGAGCTGCATTGCAGAGGAGAAACTAGAACTGTTTGCGTATGGTTAATGTACAAGTGGTATAGAAGAATTACCGAACCTTATTTGCTAAATATACCTTCAAGTTTGCTGAATAGACTAAAGCTGTTTCTGCAACCATGCAAACTTTCTGCTGAATATGTGAAAAGGGTACCTGCTCCTTAGTCCTGAATCAAAGTCGGAGAAATGAGGTTTACCGTCTGCCAATAGCAGAGAAGAAAGCTTTTCAGTTTACTGCTTTAATGTGGCCAACTGCCAGTCAGCCACCAAATTCTGCTTGCTATTTTAACATTAACATTATTTTAACAAAGCACTCATAACAAAAATAATTGTGATACTTGACAGTGAAGAAATCTTTTCATGACCATCTGCCAAAAGAGTCTTATGCAGCAGGAGATAAATCTCTTCCAAAATTTCAGTATTTTCTGAACTCTTAACGCTTCGCAGTGAAACTCCTAGTGAGTCTTACCCTGGTAGCTTCATAGAATACTGTGACGGGGAAAAAAACTTGGTTCTGATATGCCATCTGCAACACTTAAAGAGAGAAAAATTTATTTCAAAGTCTTGGTAGCTGTTGTTGTTTTGAAAGGCGTGGTGTGCTGATTGCAGAGCGAGTATTCCACTTACATTATTTTTTTTTCATATCAGTTCTGGAAGATAATAATAAATCTGCAAATATTTTTTTCTTTTAATCCATTTGAACATGAGGCAGCTTAGAAATATTTGTGAAGAAAAGTAGTCTGTCCCAGGGCTGCACAGTTCTCCTTGTGGCACGTTTGCAGACAGCCTACCTCTTTCTTGTGAAAAATGGTATATTTAAACATATAGAAAGAGAACCCAAAAGAATGTCACTAAGGTGGCAAAGGAGAAAATCTGACTGATTAAATCCTAATCACAGTATACTCAGAGAGGTTTTTAAACTGATTTAACTAAGTTTTAGGATTTGTCAGTGTCTACAGATTGAACTCGAGATTGCAGGGAGAGAGTGTAAGGGCTTTGGGCCAAGTGACTTTGTGTTGCTCAGTGATGTCGCGTTACAGAGCAGCAGTAAAACTACTAAACAACAAAGGTGTTAAAAAAGTAACTATAGTGTATCTTTTCATAAGCTCGTTTTATTCTGTGAATTCTTAAGCAAGCTACTGCTTGCACTAATTAAATTAACTTAAAGACATATAGCAAGTTCTCTACATGAACATGGTAGATCCTACCGGTACTGACGTCTCCAAGATTTGCGGGCACATCATCTTCAAGGTGTCTAAACCTAGAAAGACCTTCACATTTAAAGAGGTTTTGATAAGTTAATAGAACATATGTATATTGTTTGTTTATTGTCAAGACACACATAAACTTGTAATCAAATTTTTTATGCCAACAGGGATGTGGGTGTGGACAGGCAAATTATCTCCCGTGATACAGAAGTTGCTGTATGATGTTGTGCTTCAAATAAGCTGAAAGCTAATGTTTGACCTTCCTTTTACGGAAACCTTGAAAATTAAAAGCAATGATGACTGCTACATCTGTAGCCTTGCATTGCTGCCTCTTCTCTCTAGATGAACACTGGCTCTCAACCTCAGGTTATCACCTGTCAAAGGTAGAATTTCTGTTCTTCCAAGTTTTAGAGAAGGACCTGTGTACAACAGCCCACTTACACTGTGTTTTTGTACCTACTGGAGAGATGCAGTTTTTTTTCTACTTAGAGAGGTATCAGTGCTATAAAATGGCCAACAAACTCTTGTAAAACAAATGAAAAACAAGAATTTGGAAAATTAAATTCAACATTAATTTTGGTCCACAGAATGATGAGACAAATGGAAATTCTGGGTAGCGATTACCAACAGTCTTCAGTGTAAGGTGTAAAGGGCATCAAATTAGTTTAACAGAAGGTAGGCTCAGAACAAATTATCAGATTTTTTTCATGCAGTCTATTAGGACTCTGCTTGCAGCTGTTATGGAGGATAAAGGTCTGTGTAATTTCAGAGGAATGTAGGAGGGGTGACGGCCAAGCAATGGAAGACAAAGCTGTGGAAGGATTGGAACACCTGACCCTATCTATAAGCCACTTGTGTTTGAGAGACGCTTAGGCAAAATATCATGTATATTCACACTCTTACATTCTTTCCTAGGCATCTCTAGGCAAAGGCTACTGGCCTAGATCATTCCTTGGACTGAAATACACACTATTGTCATGTTTCATAACATCCTCAATATGATTAGGAAAATGTAAGTCAAGATTTACCTTATCATGCATGTGAAGCATAAGCAGCTAGGCCTTTATAAAAACGAAACAAAATCCTGTTTCCGGGATACTACCAAAGGTTCCCTCATCACAACCATCTTTGGTAGAAATTGAATCATGCTTTATTAGATCTACTTAATTTTTATGCCATATTATTTTTCTTGAAGGAATATAATATTGGCTAGTTTTTATACAAGAATCTTCTTTCTTTGTGGGAAAGAAGGGCTAAGGCTTGGAATTTTCCTTGAAAGGATGCAATGTTACCTTGCTAGTACCTGTTACGTCATAAATTGGGCGGTTTTCCTCAAATGCATATGGAGTTGAAATGCTTTCAGGAAGCAGTCTAATCCACAGTATATATTCACTTAGTTCAGTATAACCAGTTGGCAGGTATAGTATTAGATGTATTAGATGTCTATATTAGATACTATATACTATAGTATATAGTATTAGATGCCAACTATACGCTCAGAGTCCAGCACAAGAATCTTTCTCCTCTGGGTTCACTTGGTGATGCAAATAACAGGACTGGGCCCAGAGTGCCCCGCATGAAAGTAGAGAAGTCGGCACAAGAGGTACTGTCTTGGTGGGCAGGTCCTTCAGCAGGTCAGGAGGCATTTAAAAGGGAACAATCTCCCTCACCTTTCCCTCTATTTCTGCACTTTGAAGTAGGGTACTGCAGTTAGGTATGCAAGCATTGTAGAGCGAGAAGAAAAGCAGGCAAGAGCATTTGCACTCTGGTGAGGGCTCTCCGTTGACCGGGTGGACAGGTAGGCACTACAGCATTTGATACAGCTTAGATGTCTGCTCAGACATATGTTCTCTGTGCTCTATTGCTGCAAGGATTAGGATCAGACTCTTCTGAATGTATTTAGGGATTTATTTTTTTGTATTTTTAGGTTTACAATTTAACTTCTTAAAACTGGATAAATGAAGAGGCCCTGGATAACATTTAGTGATATTCATATGTTCAAAGTCATAGAACTACTCCTAATACAGAAAGGCATTATAGCTATAAACCAAGCCTTAGACTTATGCATGCATGTTTTCAATGGGTTTGCCTCCTGAGAATGTTAAACTACATGATGAACCAGCAAAGGACTGTACTGTTGCTTTAAGAAGAAATACCAAACACATCCTCCATGACACCATATTTCTGAAGCAAAAGGAGCCTCAGCAGTAGCCTGATACATCTGACACAGTTCAGAGAGGAAATGTGAGTTGCATACCGTTGAAGAAGAAGAGCTCCAGGCCGCCCTCTCCTAGAAACCCTGGCCCCTCTCACACCCTACTTGTGCAAACTGGTATGGAGCAGGTTTCTGCTTTGTCCTCCTGGACAGTCCTGGTGGCGGTAGGGCCTTCTTGTGGCCCTGCAAAGCACTGGACAGTCCTCCTGCACCTGATGTACAGCTGGAGGCCATTGCACTCGAAAGTAATTTCTCTGGACAGCCCCTTCTTTATGTAAAATGCTCTAACAGAAGAACATGTCTTCTGTGTTTTCTGTGTCTGGACATTCAGTATGCGAGATATGAGAAAACAGCAGCAGAAACCCGTCATAATCTTGGATAGCACCAAATACAAATCGAACAGTTTTAAATATTTCTGAATCCAAAGGAACTCAGCCTTTGTGACCCAACTTTCCACAGATGCTTCCAGATAATAATTTCAATGGTATAATTTCTTCTTTTATTGAAATATCTAATAGTTGGCACAATTGCAGTTCAGTTTTCTGAAGTTCTTAAAGGACACATCAAAACTCTGACAAATGGCAAAACATGAGCTCTTCTTCAAATATGGCTATCAGTGTATAATCCAGTATCCCATAAGAAACCAAACACTTTCCCTGCCTTAGTTTTAGAAGATGCATCACAGGTCATGCACTATCTTTAAGTGTCTGATGTAGAAGATGGTGTGCCTGCCATGATTTTAAGAGATTGTTCTTGAGAAACACAGCCATTGGTTGATTGCCATGTTTGAGGGCTCTTCACTTTTTATTTCTGAGACTGAAAAAGTCCTTCGTCTCTTTACAGACTGACTGTAGGGGTCCCCTCCACTCTTCTGCATGTATGAAGAAGTTGTCATCCTGTCCATCCTACTAATTTTTTTCTAGCTGCAAGGGATTGACCCCCAGACTATTCAAGGATATTTGTGTCATGGTCACATTTGACAAGAAATGAGCATAGAAAGTCAGTGAAGTACTCCAGCAATCAGAGGTCTTCACAGCTTGCAGAACAACAAACTCTCTGCTAAAGGGATGGCTGGTGTTTGAAGATCGAACTGGAGGCATCACAAACATGCATGTTCAAGCAGCAGTCACTGTCTCACACTGCTGAAAGATCAAGCAGAGGCAAGCAAAGGCTATTCTCCAGCTGTAAATAGGCAATCATCAAACAAACACGTTGGTCACCCTAATGAAGTCTGTAACTAGGAGGATGTTACAAGCGTTTATAAGTTGTAGACATACAGACACCTTCCATAAGGACTGGGAGATTTGGTCTTTTAGTATGATTTATTTCTGACACCCTGCTTCCACATCTCGAGTTGTAACAGCAGAAAGGCCACTCTAAGACAATGCAGGTCAACATATTAGCACCTTTTTTGTTCATATAAATATGTCTTCCTGATGGCTCTTTCCCTTATTCCCCAGCAGAGCCTGCTCATGCCCTTGTCTCCTTTAAATTCTTTAAAGAGCACCTTGACTAGATTTCAGGTCTTTTCTCAAGACTTAGGTCTGTCATGTGCTGCTTGTAACTGTACTTGTAAATTTTCTTGTAGCAAGTGGTATCATAGTTTAAACATGAGTTTGGTAAAACACTTGTGCAGAGGCAGATGGCTTAAAATATTATTTTTTATTTGAATGCTAACCTTGATTCATGTGAATAGCCACAGCACTGAAAATATCATGACTTCTGTAGTGAATCTACACTATCTTACAATGAAGTACCCCACAAAATGTATTTGGGATGTTGTTTACTACCTTCTCTAGTTAATGAACAGAACATAGCACAGATGATGGTTATCGTATCTGTATATCTTTACAAAACTAGCAAGTTTTTAACTGATTTCTTTATATAATAAGAACTGAAATCTGTCTGGGTTTCATGCATAATGTCGAAATTCAAGATAGAGGCATTTACTTATTACTCAGCTTTGTTTTGTTTTGGGAACTTATATTGTTCCATGTTATTATGATCAGGTGAAGGCATAGTCTATCTGTGAAGTAGCATTTATTGTCACTGGTGACATGCTATGTGGGAAGAGAGGCTATAGCTGTCTTGCCTCTGGTGGCTAATCTGCATTTGATCAAGGTTCTCCTACCTGTGACCTGCCTGCTGGGAAGGTGGAGCCAGCATGAGAGACAGTTGAAACAAGACAAGTTCAGGCTGGACTGAACTCCCCTCTATGGGGGCAGTCCAGATTGGAGCAGGTTCCCCAGAGAGGCTGTGGGGTCTGCATCCTCAGAGGTTTTTAAGACCAGGCTCAGAAAAGCCCTGAGTCACATGGTCCGACCTCCCCAGTAATGGTGTTCTCAGTAGAAGGTTGAATTGGATACCTCCTGACTTCCTCTCCAACTTCACTTATTCCATGTTTGAAGGACAATAGTAAGACACCTTCTTCCTCCCACAGAAGCAGTGATATAAGGACTGAAGAAGAAGGAACTGTTCCACATGGCAATTTCCACACTCCATTAGCAGTCAAGACAGAGCTTTCAGATCAGTCCTTTTCTGTGAACATTCAGAAGAGACATAAGGCCAGAAGGCTCCACAACTGCACTTGCTAGGTTCAGCCTACTTCCCTGGACAGTTTGAAAATTTAGTGCATTTTCAAAAGGAGAACTTTTCACATAAGACTGTACTTTGATGCTTTGGGCTACGCTGGCATTTCTAAGCATCATTTTTGTGGAACAGTATAATTGGATGATGGATTGAGATTTGTTGAATGACCGTTATTTGTACTGAGTATATATAAATAATGTAATATAGAATACTAAAAAGTTAGCGCTGGGAAAATTTGTATGTACATCAGACTGGCATGAAAGGATAGCACTCGGGGGAAAAACAAATATATAAAACAGGAATTCAATATTACTTTACTTTTAAAAACTAATTGAATTACCTGAAAACACATTTTTATTTTAAGTGTAAAAATTATGACACGTACAAACTATGTATTTATGTATAGTAAACCAAAGCGCACCTGCTAATTAAGGAACTCTCTAGTCTCCTGTGAGGACAATTTGACAAGCATCACAAATCATGCTCTGCTGCGTTTCAGTCAATATCCTGGGTGCCCAGAGCCCTACAGTTTGTGAAAAAGTGTGCATGTGTTGTAAAAACAATGAACAGTTCTCCTGAGGTGCTGTGTACCTACAGCTCCTGCTGGAGTCATAGTTTTGTTTCTTCAGGTCATCCTGCAAGGCACACATCTCCAAAATATTATTAATTCTTAAACCTCATTTTCTATGGTTGTTTTGAAGTGTTTGTTATGTCTTGCACAGCCATGATGTTAAAAAAAAAAAAAAAAAAAAGTAAAGCTGAGAGATTAGATCACTAGGAAAAACATTTTCATGTTTCCATACGGCCCCTCTAGAGAATGGCAGTATATTGCACAGATATATTTGGTGTCCGAGGTAGGGACAGAAAATCACAAAGCAGTTAATACAGTGTTTATTGTCTTAACACTTTTCTAGTTGAAATAACAAAAGCTTTTTTTTTTTCCTTCAAAAGACCAATATTTAAAGGGTGTTGATTTATGTAAATCAATAATTTATCAACTTGTTCTCTTTCTCCACTGCCAACCAGATGCTTCTAGCTTTGCGCTGCCAGACAATGTCAGCTGCAAAGCATAATGGCCTTGTGCTTCATGTAGAAATAAGAACATAAATATTTAAAAAATCCTGCTACAGGAAGTGAGGGGGAGTTAGGGCGGGGGCGAGAGATTTTTCTGGTTTACTGCGAGAGCAATGCGGGTCTACATATTTTATGGGCTGGTTTTATCAGAAGTGGAGGCAGGGACATTTCGGTCTGATTTTTATCTCCTAACAAGACTGACAGACCCAAGTCTTTTCATGGCAATTTGTTGAAGACATCTGGTGAAGCTTTCTAGGGGATGAACACACAGCAGAGTGTTCCTCTGGTATCAGTTGGCATGGCAACTAGTAAAAGACTATTCAACATCCATAGGTTTCAAAAACGTTGAAGCCTAGTTGAAAATCCATTTGGGCTCCTATCTGCAAAATTCTCCTTTTGAAAATGCACTAAATCCTTTTTCAGGGAACTAGACTGAACAAGTAAGTACAATTGTGGAGCCTTCTGTCTCAAATAATTTCCAAAGCACAGTATTAATGATTCCAGGAAGCAGAGGCCTGAGATGATAGACAGTATTACTGGCACTGTACAAAACAGAATATTACCAGAAGGCTGGTAAAGAGTGCTGAAGCCTGGGGGTACTGCAGGGAAAGATGAGATGAGACAGAGGGGAGGGAAAAATGCTGTTATCAAAGTTTAATACAGTAATTATCAATTATCATGAGTCACCACAGGCAAATGACTGATTATACTTCATCATTACATATTGTTAAGTAATATAAAGTTTATTCTATGCAAGGCACTCCACTCCCTACTTGGCAAGGTCATATCACTCGAACACACCCAACAGCTACACAATATAGGTTGTTTATTTAAAAAGACTGACATAGGAAAAAATATCTTGAAAAGTGATGTTCACATCTCCTGCACAAAAAACAAGTAAATGTTCTTTGATGGATAACTTTGTGAATATTGAGAAGAGAAAGAATTTACCACCCTGGGTGTTGTCCTCCCATAGGCATTAGTCTAACCTCTGCAATGACTGTGCAGAATATGCATTTTGGAAATAGATTTATTTGTAGTTTGCTTTTCCTTCTGCAACCTGTCCCTGCACAAACACAGTGGTTTAACAGCTGTACCAACTCTGTAGAGTTACTTGCTAGATTTAAAATGGTTTACGTAATGGCGTTGAAGGGATGATTAGCACGCTACAGTTGGAGCTGTAACCAGAGAACCACGTGGAAGATAGGTGTGGATCATTGAAAGGTGCAAGCTTAATTATGGAAACATGATATCCCTTCATTTCTTTCATGCTAGTGTGTACAAAATAGGAACAGAGAGCAGTTAGTGGGGATGGTCTAGGATAGAAAACCCCTGTATACACGCTTTGCAACTATTACAGCAGGACTATAGGGAGACCTTTTCACAGGTCAGAGGACTGTGGAATATTTACTGTCTGTAGCTTGTGTCTTCTTTTCAGGAAAAAATTATGGTGATACACCTCTGAAATCCAGGATAATCACACAGTTGAGGACTACTGACTTCAGTATACTTGGGACTATACACTAAATCAGTAAACCAGGAATTACTGTAGGGAGAGTGCGTGTGTTTGTGTGTGTCCATGTGTATATTTCAGTGCTTATATTTGCTTTTTTGCATGTATTTTTGTCTGTTCCTAAATTATATAGGATTTGAGGGGGTTTTTTTGTGTGTGATACACTTTCTCCTTGAGTATAAACTTTAAAAAAATAAATTTATTACTAAGTCTGTGTTCAAAATGCTGAGCTTGACTATACGGTTTCTCTTTTACCTGGACCTCCTTAGGAGACCAGATCTAAACCTTAACAAGGGTTATCCGGGTTAAATACAATTGCAGTAAACCATACAGCAATGGGTAACCTGGCTCTAATTAAAGTTAAAACTTTTTCCTCTTCCCCACCCCCAAAAACTTCATCTGTGATCTTTTCAAATTTATAGCAGGGAATAAAATAGAATTCCTGCTCAACCCCCAAATTATCACTATATATTCTTCTTGGCTGTGATAAAGTGACAAATATGTATGTGTTTATATATAACTTAAAAACTTGCAGTTGAAGCACAAAGTCCATCTTTTTTTCCACTAATGAAGTGACATTTGCTATCTTAATATTGCTGTTCTGTGAGTTAATATGGATTGTTTCACAGAGATCCCCCTTCTATCAGACATCCAGTCTCCAGTGTCTCACTTCACATATTTGGATCTATGTAGGTGGTTCAAAGAGATGGATTCAGTCTATAACTACTTGTTATTGAAAGAGTTCTCTAGCAGTGAGTTCCTTTATTAATGATAAAGTTGGCAGAAATGGTTATTTTGATGCTTTCTTACTTGTATCAAACACATACATACAAGATCATGTGTGTATGAGTGGAATAGTCAAGTGTAGGTGGCACCCTGGTACCTTATTAGTGTATATTTTAGCAGCAAAGGAGCAATGGCTAGGGGTACTGCTAGGATCAGGCTCCAGGACATTTCATTTCGGGAAGGAGTGAAGGCTGGCATAGACATTCACAGAATCACAGAATGGTTGAGGTTGGAAGGACCTCTACAGTTTGTCTGATCCCATCCCTCTACTGACGCAGGGTCCCCTACAGCCAGTTGGCTTGGACCACATCTAGGAGGCTTTTGAAGATCTCCAAGGATAAAGATTCCACAATCTCTCTGGGTAACTTGTTCCAGTGCTTAGCCACCCTCACAGGTAAAAAGTGTTTCCTGATGTTCAGACAGAACCTCCTGCGTTTCAGTTTGTGCCTGTTGCCTCTTGTCCTGTCACTGGGCATCACTGAAAAGTGCCTGGCTCCTTCTTTTCTTCATTGTCCCTTCAGACTTTTGTATACATTAATAAGATTCCCCCTTTTGTATTCATTGCTCCTAGAGGTTGTGGTCCTCTTTGTTCTTCTGAGGGGCATGTATTTGCTTACTTTTTAATTCAGTGAGAAGAAGCTTGCTTGCATTTACAATATTTAGTTATTTTCAAGGTCCAATACTTAGCAAGCACTCTGTATGAATACCGAGATCAGTATAACTGAAGCTAGCCCTGTCATAGGTCCAGGAGAAGCTGATGACAAGAACTTCAAAACGTTTAGTCACTATATTATGGGAATGTCTGCAGAGGTTTTTCTTCTATTTCATTTGGGGCAGTAAAATATCTTTTAGGCAGCAATGGTTCTGAGCCTTGATTGGGTCTTCATGTGCCATAGCATTTCCGGTAAATGGATAGATGGTGACCTAAAGTGGATCCAATTAGGTGTAATTTTATCTTTTTGTTGTTGTTGTTGTCCCTTTAGCATTATTGGTATAAATTCCATAACAAGGAGAAAACACCTTATTTTCCCACTATATACCTGCTTTCTTGGTCGGGTAAATCAATTTATATGTCTTTGCAAGATGTTGTGTTTCGAAGAAACAAGCACCTTATTCCAAATCAAATCGTGAACACTGAAGGTAGCCCATGAGCTTCAGCCTCTGCAGATGTGTAGACAGCCCACCTATAGTAATTAGATTACAGTACGTACAGGTAGATCATCTGTTCAGTTACAGTTCACTTCTTGATCACATCTTGTACTCTGCATGAAAATATCAGCACATTTTTGTGAGTGCAAGTGTAAGAGTCTGTTACACCAATTTGAACTCCTTGTTAGCCTCCAAAATACTAAAACTTTGGGCAGGCCATAATTAAAGGGGAAAAAAAAAGACACAGAATCATCTGGTTCCATGCCTGATTTGGTGATTAAACTTCATTCTCCCTTTTTGATGTTCTGCTATGCCAAGTGGTTGACTGCATTTCAGAAAAGGGATCCTAGTTTCAGTCTTCCTACCTACAGTGTACATTGAAGTAAGTATTAGATTAAATTTTGATGCAAGTTTCTTTCCAGATATGCCTACTGCAATCCATGAGCTGGATCCACTAAGTGAAAAATTATACTCAGTATTAAATATCTATTTTTTAATATATTTCTTATTTTCATATGCTTCATTCTAAGAGTCCATCTATTTATTTCATTTAATACATAAATAAATGGGACCTTTAAATTTCTGCTTGTGTCTGTTGCTAGGATTCTTCACTACTAATGTATGAAAACAGATTTCTCTGTCTTGGACTCTCTGTTTCCCTAGGAGCACTGAATGCCACAGATATCAAACAAGTTGAATGACCTGTTGTGTTATTATTGCATAGCCTTAATAAATCACCCCTAAGGTGTTGCCTATTTTTACCTTGGTTTCCCCAATTGTAAGTAATGCTGCTTTATCACTAAAGAAATAGCAAAAAGGTTATTGTTTAATTATTTAAATATTTCTGACTTGATAATTTTTTTTTTCAGAAACATTAAAATTTAGACATCTTAATTTTGATCGGTTACTGATTAATAACTGAATAAGTAACTAGCTTTCAACATAAAGTATACAGGTTACTTAAAATAAATTGTATTTGCAGAATATCCATTATCTAATCATGTGTGATTTAAGAAAATAATTTAGAAGACCAACCAGGCTTAAACAAGAATGACCCCCCTAAAAAAATCCCTCCTCTACAGATGGTGATTTCCAACCAATCATGGCAGAGAGAAGCTATTACTTTATTCTACAATAAAAGGAATACTTGAACATTAAAGAAAAATGAATGATATAACTCACTCCGGTGACTTCTTCCCAGCTTACTCCCCCAGATGCAACTGCTCTCTTTTTTAAACCCAGATTTCATTTTTAATTAACACATATCAAGCTGTCCTTAACCTGTTTTCAACACAATACTCTCAGTCACACTTTAAACTTCAGTTATCCTTTAATAAAAATAAGCTGTGTTAAGATCTCAGCCAGCTCAGGCAGTCACATACACTCATTGTTTTCTGTTCCAAATCAGAAAATTGTGCTGTATAATAAATCTTTTTTCACTGTGACCCTTTGTAAAATGTTAACTGAAAAGCTTAGGACCGACGGACTCAAAGTGCTGTGTGATCACTTAGGCTGTACTGCGGCTCTGAGGCTTGCAACCAGACCTAACATCAGAAACAGGCTGAAGTAAAATTTTGCCTTGGCGACTGATGAGTTTTGGGGAGCTAGATCACCCGAAACCAAGCAGAGCCAAAGCCCTCGCTCCCTTTGTGGATTTGGCTTTAAATCTAGGTCAAGGGAAGGCTCAGACCTCTAAAGCAGAACAGAAATGTCCAAAAAACTTGCAAACTAAAAAAAAAACCTCGCTCTGTGTAATCATAGAAATGGTTAAACCCATCAGGTTTCTTTTTGTTTTGTTTTGTTTTGTTTTTTTTTATTGGTGATTCTGGCTCATAACTACCACCAGGAACTCAATACCTGTGTCCTGACTGGGACCCAGTATCTAGGTCTTCTTTAGGGTAATTTTCATGTAAAAGAGTAGATCTGCCACACTAAAGCTCTTCACCAATGTTTTAATCAGCTTGTAGTAATGCTAAACACTTATTCAGAACTACTCCAAGAATATCCTTTTTTGATATCTTGGCCTCAGAGAGCTGAAAGGCAGCCAAGTAGACATCTAAAGCATTTAGAAACCTGGAGTAGTGGAGGCAAAATTTTGCATCAATCTCAACTTAAATTTCTCAGCTTCACCGAAGGCCTGCTCAGGCACAGAAGTCCTTTACTGGATGTTTTAGCAACTTCTTGACCTGGAAAAGTGGGGTCCCAAAATGAGGACATCGTAAGGAAACATTTATTATTGTCATTGCTATTGCTATTAGTAATAGATTTTGCTTAGCTATGCAAATATGCTATATTTTAAACACAGTGCAACTTGATTTGAAGCAGCTGCTTTTAAATCCTGCAAATGCATGAGATACCTTCTGTCATAGCAATATCCTATATTATAAAATTATGTTGAAATTACATATTCTTCCCCAGTTTATACCACCAGTATCATTCTACTCTTTTTAACACTCAATGATGCAAGATAATCACAAAGTACTTGAATTTGGGAAAGCCACAGAAAAGAATAGATAAATACACACTAAGGGTCATCAGCTGTTGAAAGCCTAAACGACAGAAACACAAACTAAAATTAAAGTATACTTTTTTAATAGAACTTTTTAACGGAACAAGTATGGCAATTTCATAATCATCTGAAGCCAATATGTGAACATTGACTTTTTGGTTTTCAATGTGTGCTAACCCTCATCCAGCTATTGGCTAGATAAAAAATCCTGTGTCCTGCACAAGGCATGAAGATTAATTAGATACGGCTACCAGCCATTATTCTAAATATATAAGAGTTTATGGCTAGAAGATATGGTTTAATTAATATCTAATTTGAGGTGCCTGTGGTGTTATTTAAGCCATGTATTGTGGCTCCTAATTTGGACCTGGATGCCTACTTTGTCAGTGAAGTTCCAGAGTGATGAGTAATTCAAATACAGCTCCTAGGGCTGCCAGAGACCAAGGGACATTCATGAGATTGTGATTAAGATTAAAGAAAGTGTAGGTTATTCCTCTGTTGTGATTTAACCCCATCCATCAGTTACAGATGATTAAGTTCTAGGAAAAAGGAAATAGTTTAATCTCAAAACTCCTTGAATTTTACTTTACCTTCAGTAGCTACAATTTTTGTGCCATAATCCTGAAAGATCTGGCATTTCATATTCAGCAAGTCAAAGTGTTCAATAAGTGCATTAACTTCAAGATGATATTTTTTACTAGAGCGGCGTAAACACCATGTTTGTGAAGAAGAAGTAATTCAAGTAGCAACAAGCTTAATAGCCTGACCTCAATAATGTGCAAAGCTTTTCAGCGTCAAAAAAAAAAAAAAAAAGAAATAGAAAAAAAAAGAGAGAAAATAAGAATAAATGTTGGAAGATAAATGGAAAATGAGATGAAATGCAAAACATCTTTGTCAAAGGTAGAGCATGTCAGATTAACCCTGTTATCCTGAGTTTTAAATGGCAGTTGACAGAGGAAATGTGTTCTGTGTAGTCAGTCTAGATTTCACTAAAGCAGTTGATAGGGTGCCACATGGGAAATTACCAATTGAATTTGATAATATGGGGCTAGTACAAGAACTTTTAAAGCGGATAAAATGAGCTAAGTGGGAGGTGATAATGGATTATGCTGCAAAGGGAATTACTAACTTGGACAAAAGTAATGTCATGAATAACCTAATGACCCATTTTGAGACCAGTCTTATTAAATATTTCCTTTAATGCTGTGGGCATCAGATTGCTAATGACGGTTTCTGACTAATTTTGCAGGACATCATCAATACAGGACTCAACTGGACTATTATATGAGAAAAATAACATGATGAATAGTATGATAGAGATGGAATTAGTTGCATTGTCACAGGAAACTTGAGGACATACACATTTTCAGAAGGTGATTGCACTAAAGAAAGTGTAGAGAACAGCAAATAGGACTATATGTTTTTAAAAAAGAAGTGTTCTAAGTTTGGAAATGGAGACCAGCAAGGCTGATTTTGAGGACCTGGTGGCCAGACTGTTCATCTTCAGTGCAATTTAGTTTGGGCTATCTCTAGTCTGGTCTCACGGACTGAATGTTCATTATTGTTAGAGAACATTAGATGTTCTCAGGAGTGCATACTTGGGTTTGCTTGCAACCTAAAAAACATCCAGTCTGCATACTCCACAAAAGCACTGCAATAAAAAACAAAGCACAATAAGCATGGACAATCAGTTTGCTCCAAATGTACATTCCTGGTCTAAAAAAATACTAAAAGAACTCATCTTATTTATACAAAGAGCATTATATTTATTTCATTTAAATACAGAGGAAAGTGAATGCAGCAACTTAGTTGAAAAATGGATATTCACACAAAAAGAAGTAGGGACAAAGTGGATAAAAAAAAAACAATCTTAGAGTAGATGTAATTTGCTAATTATCTGTCTGAAAAAACTTAGGTTAAAATGAGTTCAGAAGACATAGAGATAGTCTAAAGTCATTTCAGATCGCATCGTGAATCTGCTTTAAAGTTCTGTGAAGTTCATCAGTCATGACCTCTGGAAAAGGGAAAGAGAAAATCCAGTGACTTCATTACGGCAGGAATACACCAAAGCTAGCCTGTCTCAGATACTTCTCGATTTTTAATTTTTTTTCCTTAGAGTTAGTGCAGAAGAATGTGACGGTGGGTGAAAAGTAAATGGTAATTAAAAAGCAAAGGGTGACTGCCACCAAAATGCTGAATCTTTTGGTCTGTTGAACTCTGTCTTCTAAATCAAAAATATTTTAGTTGTTTCTTTGCTTTCATTATTTTGAAGAATCTAAGTTTGATATTCTGGAGACTTGTAAGGTAAAAAAAGATAGACCAGATTCATTATACTGTTACTCAAGACAGGAAGGATGCTTAGCTGAGGAGGAGAGTGGCAAAATTTTGTTCGTAGAGCGTATTTATCTTGAAATATTTGGAGGAAAACTTATTAATTAGAGGGCAAGCACAGACTTTATCTGTGCTCCCTGAAATGTAGGAAAATTACCCATGAGTAAACCTACTTTCCCAATATGTGACCAATATATATTAAATGCATGTATCTACATATTGCACATAATAACTGTATACATCTACTATGCATGTTATCGCTATGCACTCCTTTTGCTGTGGTCAATTTATATTTCATATCTTTTACCTAGGGATTTGTTCTTGGGAGAAAAGGACTACTCAGTCCATTAGCTGCTCTGAATTTATGATGATAAATCCCTTGATGTTCAGCCATGACAGGAATTACTCTGCTCTAATGAGTAATAAATGTGGATAAGTCATGTGTCCCTATGGATTTCTTGGCCAGAAATTACATTTAGAAGAAGGCTAATTGTCTAAAATTTATCCAAATTCAATACAAATTTTATTGCTGCTAATTGCCTTTCCAGGTTTTGCAGCATTAAAGATATTTAAATGTATTTGTCATAGCACTTTTGAGCGTGTGTAATCCTTAAGAATAGTACCAACTGCCATCGTATTTAGGCATTTCAACTATTTCTGTAATTCAACACTAAATCATTATGACTTGGAACACAATTTTCCATTGTTAATACCATAGCAGATCATGTTTTAAAAATTGTGTTAATGTTTCTGTCATAAAATGTGTCTTTACTACACTTGTTTTGTAGTCCTGACATGCTTTAATTACCACGGCAGTGTTATAAGCAGGAGATACTGTAATCAGATGACACCTGCTAGTGCCACTAGACGTAAGGTTCTGTCAGCATTACCGTGATAGACCACACTTTTCAGGTGTTTTCATGTCAAATGGTATAATTCGCTCTGCGCTTGAACTATAGCACAGAAGGCCTCGTAGTTTTAAGCTCTGCATAAGTATTATACAAGGCGGAGAAGAGATCATTATTATAGTGCTAACAATGTATGCAGGATTGACAGCAGATGCTGCCATACTAGAGTCTCTGTTCCCAAGACGCGGCTCCCAAGGCCCTTGCAAACACTGCATTTCACATAAGTGCTATTGTTTAGGACTACTGTTTATTGTAAAAAATAAAAGCTACAATGTGCTCAAGAAAGATAGTTCTATTAGGCCGTAGGATCATTGTCTGTTTCACAAGTATGTGAAACGCTGCATACTAGAGACAATGTGGAAAACCTATTGCAGGAAGTGTGTTGAAATTAGGGTCACCAATATTCTGTAATACACTGAACTTAAACTTTATGCTTTTGAAATCATGCTTTCACTCAATTTTATGGCATATTTCTGTGCAGTCAAAGGAAACATGAAAACTTTCCAATACGTGGATTTTTACTGCACTAAAAACATCGACGCACCAAATTCAATTAGGAGAGGTTCACATTTTTACTACTATTATTGCTATTCTGTCAAAATTGGGTAGGGTTGAGGTTTTTTCCTTTTTTAGTTGGCAGCCTTTGACCTTGCTGTAGAAATGGTTGTTATGAGACAAAACTGACCAATTTGCTGACAGAATTGTTTTCTTGCAGAGGTCAGGAATGAGCCTGGTTTCTTGGCATTCTGACCTCCTAAACTAAGAGCAAGGAGTACAGAAACTCAGGCACTGAAAACAGGGAATGAGTTACTGAAAGGGACACAACTTTTGGGGGGATATTCAGGTTGCGTGTTAAGATTTCACGTCTTCCAGTCTAAATTATGGTCAAAGTCTATGTGGTTAAGTGAAACTGAAGATGGTGAAGAGGGAGGAGTAAGGGATGACTTACAAAGTAGTGAAGAATGGTGTGTTGCAACCTCTGTGAAAGAGGTGGGCAGAGGCAGAGCCATAGACAGACCCTTCCCTTCCCACTCCCAAGTACTCGTGCCTTGATGAGTGGCGTCCCAAACTCCTCATCTTCCAGTGCATCTGGCCATTTGGGCTGTCTTCTACCACTCACTTATGCCCCCATTTGTGGATGCAACTAACTGTACTGTGTAGCTATTTTTGAGAACTCGTAGTCTTTGGCCTGTTCTCATAACCTCTCAGCTGACATCGAACTAAAGAGGTAAGTTGTCCTACCGCGAGTGTTGCCAAGCTGATTTCCTTTCCTGCTGATTGTGGAGCGCCCAACTGGACTTTGTTTCAACCAATGAATAAAGTTTCGTTCAAAGCATGGGAGAGTCCCTATCTGGTTGTTCCATTGAAGTAAACAGTACTTGCTTGTGTGCTGAAGAATTGGAGTTCGTTAATCTAGAGAATGAAAGACGGAAAGGAAGCATGATAACAGTCTTCAAGTATGCAAATGCCATCGTGAAAAGGAAGGGAATAACTGTTTGCCATGTCTGCAACATATAGTACAAAGAGCAATAGGTTTACATTTCAGCGAGATAGAATGTTGAATGTGAAGAGAAGCTTTTGAATACCAAGAATAATGAAGCATGGGGATAGACAGGGGAGGCTGTGGGTTCTCCATCATCTGAGTACCCTGGTGTAAGATGATCCTATTTTAGGGAAAAGGAGATGGCCTAGATAATCCCTTCAGGCTTCTTTCACCCTTTTTAATCATTCTTTCCCTCTGCAGCATGAAGAAAAATGGTTTAGAAATGTGTGTGCAACAAATGATACCTAAAAGTTCTTGAAACGTGGGCATTTGAACCAAATATACACAAAAAGCCACATTTTCCCGGTACCTTCATTCCCAAATGCTTCTTTTCTTTCCATTGATGAAAAACAAGGCTGCTCCCATTGGCTGATTACTGACAATGTGCAGTGAGAACTTTTAGTTAAAAATCATTGTCAAAATATCTCAATCTCAGTGATTAAAAAGGTGCAGGTGTGCTCTGTGTAACTATGGGATGAATAATAACTACCCTATTTATATTCTATTTTTGTACTTGTTTAGAATTTTTCAGCCAAGGTTCTGTATCAGACCACAATTCTTTTTAACAATAATGAACTTCTTGTAGTATTCCTATTCCTTCAGCCTTCTGCTTGCAATCTGTTCAAAATTCTGCCTCTTGTTTAATTTATTACTGTTTCTGCTACTCTCATATTACCCTTTAGTCAGGCAACAGCATTGGCTACCTCTAAAGCTGAGAATCAACTTCAAAATTTTATTGTTAACATTAAAGGCTCTTCAAACCTTTTCCCCTTTCTATTTGTGAAATCTGGTTCATGTTTATGGCCCCTCTCATAATTTATGTTTGGCTTCTGACCTGTTTCTCCTCCATCCCTACCCTTTCCTGTGTCAAAATATCAGGCTTCTCCTCAATTAACACTGCTATTTTGGAAGCCTTCCCCTTTACAGGCTTCTACAGTTGAATTTTCAGACTGTTTACCTTAGAAGTAAAACTTTTTCTGTTGCTTTCTGTGAGAATACTATTGAGAGGTATATTTTGTGCCCTATTGTGCCATTTTGCTTTGTTATTTTGCTGTATTCTGATATTTAAGGGTCAGATGTTATAGCACAACAAAGTAGTTATGTTTTTGACTATTCCGCTTATACTGTTGTAGTTTTCATCATCCGTAATTGTAATTGAATTCCCAGGAATGATACATATGGATACAAAAACATAAATATTGTCCCAGAGTTGTAAATGTCCTGTCATATGATAATACCTACAAAACTGAGGATACAGGGACTACCAGTTGAAAAAAAAAAAAGCCTAATTTATCATCAATGACCATAAGCACACAGTGAAAACCAGGAAATGAAATGGTATTTAGTCCCTAAGTGATGATTATGGCTGGCACAGTTTGACCAGAGAGGCGGCAGATGTGCCATCCCTGGAACCATTCAAGGTCAGGTTGGATGGGGCCCTGAGCAACCTGATCCAGTGGAACATGTACCTGCTCATTGCACAGGGCTAGGACTAGAAGGCCTTTAAAGGTCCTTTCCATACGATTCTGATTCTACGATGATATATGAAAGCAGAGCTAAAGCAGAATGCTAAGAAACCTTAAGATTTATTTAATTATTTTTTCATAAATTTCCAAGTTGTTTTATAAATCAGTTTACATTCAGGCTATCGGTCAATAGGGAAAGTTGCAGTGGACTGGGCATGAGCTCTGAACTGGATGTAGTTCTCAGCCACAGAGGTTTGTATGCTTTCTTCAAGAGCATGGGCTAAAGCTAATTGTGTACTGTAAAAAGGCTGTGGTGGTTCTATGCTGTGCTCATGTGTCTCTGCCTGCCTTGCCTTTTCTTGGAAATGCAACCCTCTGCTGACAGAGGTCATGGTGGCTTCTCCTCATCCCCCATCCTATCTCGTTTCTTTCTTTTTATGGTTGTTGGTTTTGGGGTTTGGGGTTTTTTTTTGTGACAACAGCAGCATATCCTGGGGTGTCATCTCGGGAATGGTAAAACTCAGTTTTGTTTATGTTACTGAAAAGTTGTCAGTCTGTGGCAACTTGTTTACTTTTCTTTCCCTTTTTCAAAGATTAAATTTTTGAAGGACTTCACCCTGCACTATTTTCAAGTCATAGAGAGCTTTAACAGTGACACTATACTAGGGGTTGACTCCAACACAACCTCATCCCATGCGTTACCCTGAAGCCACTTAAGTTTCAATACCTTTAAAACGCTTGATACCATTCTGTCCTTGATGGTAATTGGCACAGAGAAGCGGTATAATTAAGACTGCTCCAAAACACACAGGCCACATATAAACAACCTAACAGGAACAGTGCATAGCCTAACTCCTGACCCACAACTGTAAATTTATTGGCAGAATGATAGCTTTTCTGGACCAAAAAGTCACTTTGTCTGTTAAGGAGTCATGCAGTGCATCAGGCGGACCCATGGGGTGTGGTGGGTCATGCCAAGTGTCCCATGTCCTCACTCCTTGCATACCTGCACATTGCTGCAGACTTGTTCTGTTCTGGTCCCATGAACTTGAATGCTGGTCAGGGATTAGACAGCATGAGGTTCACTTCTGGGGGTCCACTTTTGTGAGAAGAGTCCAGTTTACATGCCTTGAGACAGCTCCAGAATGCAAACCAGGACACAGTCAATGGGAACGACTAGAAGAGTCACTTCAAAAGTTTGCTCCCCACCTACACTAAAACACTAATGTAGACAATCCCAAACTTGGGATGATTTTATCAGTTTAACTAGATAAGTGATCAGTACTTGGAAGTACTTCTTGGGACTTTGCTACCTTACAGTCCATTTTTATAAATTTTTCTTCTACTTTGTGATTTCCCAGCCATTCCACAGTTGAATGTAACAGGAAGCAGGCTGTGCACTGGAAACCTCACAATATCTGAACACATCATAGCCAGTAAAATCTACAGCTGCATGGCAACAGGGTTGCTGGTGGTCCATCTAAACATGTTGGAAATGCACTGGAACTTATTGATGCAGCAGCCTTTTTCTTAAATGAGTTCCTCATACAGACCACAAGAGCAACAAATGCTTCTTTTCTTGATAGTGAGATTATTTTTTTATGAATATTCACTGGTGGAAAGATTGAGAGTATAAGAAATTTTCTGAAAATGTTCATAAATGTGCAGAATAGAACCAGTATACATAAAACTTCATGAATATGTGAGCAAATAAAGTAATTTTTATTAGCTCTTGAATTACCTTGAATAGGTCATAGTGAAGTAAATGTTTAATCTTTTTTTCCAACTTTTGTTCAATAATTTGATCTCATTGAAACAGGTTTTGATGCCCTTATTACCCAAAATCTATATTGATATTTTTTGAGGATTCATGTTATAATTTAGTTGCTCAATATTATGTATAATTTGGGTCTCTAGCTTGGACTATATGTTACTTGATCCAAGTATATTTTTCCTAAATCTTCTGATAGATGCATTTAAATTGAGATATTTTAAAAATTATTCTGCCTTCTTAAGATAATCATTAGTCTTTTCCCATGATCCCCACACTGATTGCACAAAATGCAGCCTTAAAGAAACAGTAAAAAATCATGCAAGTCAAAGCATTTCATAAAACTTTTGAAAAGTTCGTGTAAAAACAGAATGTTTACTGATTAAAACTTCATAATTTGAAAACTAAATTTAATTTTGTTCTGATTTGTATTCAATAAAATGATATAAACAGTTCATAGTGAATTTATTAAACGAGAATTCTGGTCTCCTTTAACATACATTATTGGTTTTTCCTTGAGAGAAAACTGTTTCCCTTTAATCTCTGTAATATAAGTAATCTATACATTGCAGTTTTCCAAAGAAGGTCTTAAAAATAATGTAAATCTACTAAAGTAATGTGAGGCCTGATCTTGACTTCCACAAGAGGAGATCTTGTTATTTATACTGAAATAAACCGGCCCAGTATGTTTGTTCACAGCTATAAATATGGTATGGTGAGAGGTCTATCAAAACTGTGATAATGGGTTTAAAACCTGTCTGTACACTTTGGAGCTGTTTGCATGTGTTGAGTAGGAGCATAGATATAAAAGGTTGAGTAGATACAATGATTTACCTGATTTCAACAGTAATTTTTTAGCTTTATAGTGCTGCAGGTGGTGCTGTAAACATGTCTCTGTCAGAGAAAATTTGTAAGAAATTGCAGTGATTGGCAAAGCAAATATTATTGTTATTGCCATATTTAGCATGAATGGGCGGCTCTGAGTATAAAACAGTCTCCAGTGCAACAGTTAAGTAAAAACAAATACACAGTCAAGTTGCTTGAAATGTTTTCTGGTTCCTTGTGATTTTCCACTTTAATCAAAAGGTGAACTAAATAAGTACTTCAATTGAGGCTGAGGCTGCAGATAAGCCCTTGTTTTTGATAAAATCTGGGCCACGATATTGAATCTGAAACCATATTGTTTAGTATATTTGACTGAACCTTGGCCATTGACATCATATGTGCTTATCTGTGTCCCAATTTTCTGATCTGTTCCCTGAGCTATTATTTACCTGTTTTACAAAATGTTAAGTCTGAATTAATTGAGACAGGATTTTGGCCTTTCCTCATATGGCTGTGGGATTAGAAAGAGGAAGCAACGAGTTCTGCTGGTACCCACTCCATCATCTCTGAAACCAAAACACTACTGTACATGTACCCGGCATGAAGGTCACATCCCCAGAAGAAGAACGATGCTAAAGGCTGCCTGGGGACCTTTCAGAACAGCATTGTTTATTCCTGCACGCTCTGGGCAGCTCTGGAGCCTAGGGACTCTGGGGCAGCTTTTAATGTTTGCCCAGTCCTTGGTGATCATTGATTAAAAACACTACATATGTTAAATCTTCTACAGTTATCCAGACACACAGTTCCGCAGCCACTGAGAATTTAATCTCAATAAAGACTTTAAGAGAAATGTTAGGTGCGCAGTGCGGTGGGGTCCTTCCTGGCATGCAGTGGGTGGCAGGTCGGTGAGCTTCCCAGTGAGCCCCAGTCACGGCCCTGCCCTCCTCCTGTCCATTTCCCTGTTGGATTTCAGGGGTTCAGTTTACGATTCTGGAGGGAGTTTCGTGTGAGTAGTGAACAATGATTCCTACAAATGAAAAATAATACAGGTAATACTCCAAGCTGCCTGCTTTCTGGAGGTGCTGGAGCAGTGTTGTGAGCACGATTCCCGCATTTGGCAGGATCTGTTCATCCCTCCCGAGAGTCCTCCCTCCTGGGGATCCTCCTGCCTATGTCTTTACAGCGTCCTCCTCACTCCACAGTGATCAGTCTCTAAATGGTTGATTTGCATGACTTAAAATTGCGCATCTAATCTTTTTTTTTTTTCCCCCATATGTATAAGGACTTCCAATAGCTTAGAAATTTTTATTGGCATTTGAGACTGGGAAGATTTGTGTCTTTTCAGAAATATGTAGCTATTATTTGAATAAATATTTTTATTTTACAGAATGCTCTTCTACTTTTAAAAAAATATTCTGATATGTCATATGATCATTCATTACCTTTGATCCAAAGCCTTTGAACACTGGTCTGCGAAGTCAGTACAGTAATTTTTTTTTGTGTCACAAGAGTCCTCGTTGCAGAGGAAGGTAATAACGAATCTTGTTACACCCACAATTACTATCACCAATGGAAAAGAGCTTGGCTGGGGAGCTGAAGCATGGCTGATGTGTCCCCAAGATGTCTGATTGTGATAATGGCTCCAGGTGACAGTTAGCAGCTGGCACGAGTTAAAGAAACATTCAACTGCTTGCAGCAGAGCGGTGTAGAAGAACCCACTCTTTCAGCTGCTTAGTTCGCTGCTAATTAAATCTCTCTCACTTAAGCCAGGTAACAGACTGCTATCTTCTCGAGCCTGCAGAGAGTTTCATTGGGTAGCTCAGAGGGGTGAACTGTTGTATTAGAAAAGGAAGAAAAAGAATTTAAATGTTGATGATTTAAAAGTCTCTCTTAGCTGTTTTAGTACTCACCTACCTAAAACCAGCAAGCTGATGTGCACAGTTTGCGGTTCCAAACTACTGCTAACAAATAGCATAGATCACGAATACCTCTGCCCAACTGTCAGACCCTCCGTTTTTTCTCCTTCAGTTTCTAGTGCACTTAGGTAGAATACAAAAAAAAATCCAACTAATATAATATAACATAATATAACATAATATAACATAATATAATATAATATGCATTAAGTATATTCATAGCATACATAAAGCCTATTAAAAAAGGTATTTTCACCACATACGGACTCCTGCTGAATGTGAGGCCCCGCAGAGCTCAGAATAAAAGGCAGAGAGGCAGGAGGGGGGGGCGGAAATGAGCGGTGAGACTTTATTCCAGGGTTTGGGTTACTGAGTAAGGAGGGGGGCTTTATAGCCTTCACAACCTTTCCAGGTAGGAGTCTGTTCACAGGATGGAGAGAGACCGAGTGCGTTACCTACCGCGCACCCAATAAGGACCTTGTGTACCCAAGGGACTGCCCTGCTCCTCTGTGCAGCAGCTTTGAGTCGTGCTGGGCAGAAGGGACTAGATTTCCTGGAAAACCAGTGTTTTCCGGGTAAACTCCATGGAAGATGGGTGTTTCACTGGGTGCTACCTTCATTTACTCTAATGAACTTTGGGTGCTAGGACATGGCATTGGTTTTTTGGGAGGAATAGAGGGACATGTGCTGAAACTTAAAAAAAATGAGTACCCTGAGTAATCCATCTGAATTTGGTCCACACTCCCCAACAGGACAAATGATATTATTCTATCTTTCATCCATTTCTAAATTCTGAATAGTTTAATGTTTTTTTAGTGAAGCAAGTCTAGGCAACTTGCTCTTGGCTGGTATCTTTTTATGTTAATGCTTGCAAAAAATTCACAAATGTCACAACTGGATTAGTTAAAACACACTGAATCCCTCTGAATGTTGTTTTGGTTTGGTTTTGGTTTTTTTTTGCAAATTAAATGCCGTAGACACACACATAATTTATTGATGATCCACAGTAACTTTTTATGTGGTTAATTTAGCCCGTGGTTCTTACTTAAGCCCTGAGATGACCCTGTATTTGCCATGTATGTGGTACAGACTGCTGACATATGGTAACTGAACCCTTCATGGCTTCAGTTTGATTTAGTTTACTTCCCTTTGGGGGTGAAGTAACCTAACTGAACTACCACCACCTTAGGTGCATGCACACATATTATTTCAGTTCAACTAATTAATTTTAATTTGATTTCACTTATTTTCTTAATTTAGACTAATATTTTCCAAATGTCTCCCTACAGATAATTCTTAAGCAAGACCGAGTCTTATATTACATACTGTTCTGGGGGTTTGGTGGTGGTTTTTTTCCCCAAATTCTGTCTTTGTATTTTCTCTTCCCAACTGTGGATAGTTTCTTCATCACTCCCAAAGGCTGAGCTCCTTACATAAATCACCCAGATGTCCATATTTCTCTTTTATCTGGCACAGGCATGGCATACAGTCTCTACTGGTTTTGAACTAGTGTAAAAACAAAGGTCACATTGTTAATTTGGAATATTTTTGTAAATGCTTTTGATAAGGTTGTGCCAGGCTCAGCTCTGTGTAATATGCAATGTGTATATTGCTCAATTTAGTTACACTGAAAAAAAAAAATCTTTCATTTCAAAACTGAGTTCTGCTTTTCACACTTGCTGGCTTTCAATATTTGTGTTATTGATCAGTAAACCCATAATCTTGTACATCACTGATCTGTCACACTCATATACATGTAAGTCTGTATGTCTGTATGTAACAGATCTTAGAAACTAATGCCACTTTTGTCTAGAAATTACTACCATATGCTAATAGATGTTGTATCCCTAATTAAATTTCTTTCCCTACACTCGCATTCTTCTTCAATATCTCTTGAAACATTCCTTTTTTCTAATTCTGTTATTGGCCTCCCTTTAAAAACATCCCCAATTTTTTTCATATTTCTTATGAGTGCAGCTAGGAAATGTGGGCTGCTGCTTGATGAAATTTAAGGTAATTTGAAAAAAAAATACTTTAAAGAGAATGGGCAAAATAAATCATGAGTGCTAATCATACTTCCAAGATTTTTCATACTTTCCTCCATACTCCAGATGAAAATATATATGAGGAAGCTCAGACATTTCACGGAATCACGGAATCACGGAGTTTCAGAGTTGGAAGGGACCTCTAGAGATCATCTAGTCCAACTCCCCTGCCAAAGCAGGATTGCCCAGAGCACATTACTCAGGACTGCATCCAGGCGGGTCTTGAAAATCTCCAGAGAAGGGGACTCCACAGCCTCCCTGGGCAGCCTGTGCCAGTGCTCTGTCACCTGAACCATAAAGAAGTTTTTCCGTGTATTTGAACGGAACTTCCTGTGTTCTAACTTGTGCCCATTGCCCCTCGTCCTGTCACTGGGAACCATTGAAAAGAGCCTGGCTCCATCCTCCTTCAACCCACCCTTTAGATACTTGTACGCCATAATGAGGTCTCCCCTCAGCCTTCTCTTCTCCAGGCTAAAGAGTCCCAGCTCTCAGCCTTTCCTCATAAGGCAGATGCTCCAAGCCCTTAATCATCTTAGTTGCCCTTCGCTGGACTCGCTCCAGCAGTTCCCTGTCCCTCTTGAACTGGGGAGCCCAAAATGGGACACAGTATTCCAGTTGTGGCCTCACCAGTGCAGAGTAGAGGGGGAGAATGACCTCCCTCGACCTACTGGCCACACTCTTCCCTATGCAGCCCAGGATTACATTGGTCTTTTGGGCAACAAGGGCAATGCTGGCCCTTTGCTGGCTCATGGATAATTTACTGTCTACTGGGACCCCCAGATCCTTCTCCTCAGAACTACTTCCTCCCCAGGTGCAGGACCTTGCACTTGCTTTTGTTGAACCTCATTAGGTTCTTCTCTGCCCAGCTCTCCAGCCTGTCCAGGTCACGCTGGATGGCAGCACGGCCCTCTGGGGTGCCAGCCACCCCACCCAGTTTGGTATCATCAGCAAACTTGCTGAGGATACATTCTGCCCCCTCATCCAGGTCATTAATGAATATATTGAACAAAATTGGACCCAGTATTGACCCCTGAGGGACACCGCTGGTTACAGGCCTCCAACTAGACTCTATGCCACTGATCACAACCCTCTGAGTTCTGTCCCGCAGCCAACTCTCAATCCACCTCACTGTCACCTCATCTAGCCCATACTTCCTCAGCTTCCTAATGAGGACGATATGGGAGACAGTGTCAAAAGCCTTCCTAAAGTCAAGGTAGATGACATCCACAACTCTCTCCTCATCCAGCCAACCAGTTATAACATCACAGAAAGGTATCAGATTGGTCAAGCATGATTTACCCTTGGTAAATGCATGTTGACCACTTCCAATAACTTTCTGTTCCTTAACGTGTTTGGAGATGACATCCAGAATGAGTCGCTCCATTACCTTCCCAGGGACAGAGGTGAGACTAACTGGTCTGTAGTTCCCTGGGTCCTCCTTCTTGCCTTTTCTGAAGATCGGAGTGATGTCAGCCTTCCTCCAGTCCTCAGGCACCTCTCCTGTTTTCCATGACCGTTCAAAGATGATGGAGAGTGGTCTAGCAATAACATCCGCCAGCTCTCTCAGCACTCGCGGGTGCATCCCGTCAGGGCCCATGGACTTATGAATGTCCAGCTTGGCCAAGTGGTCTCTGACCTGGTCCTCCTCAACCGAGGGAAAATCTTCCTCTCTCCAGACCTTCCCCCTTGCCTCCAGGGTATGGGATTCGTGAGGGACAGCTTTAGCAGTGAAGACCGAAGAAAAGAAGGCATTCAGTAACTCTGCCTTCTCTGTGTCTTCCACCACTAGGGCACCTGTCTCATTCACCAGTGGGCCTACATTTTCCCTAGTCTTCATTTTTCTATTGATATACTCAAAGAATCTCTTCTTATTGTCTTTAACTGCAGTGGCCAAGCTGAGTTCTGACTGAGCTTTGGCCCTTCTCATTTTCCCCCTACATAGCTTTGTTATATCTTGATAGTCCTAATAAGTTGCCAACTCCCTTTTCCAGAGAATGTAAGCTTTCCTTTTTTTCCTGAGGTCCAGCCAAAGCTCTCTATTTAGCCAGGCTGGTCGTCTTCCCCGTCTGCTCATTTTTCGAGACACGGGGATGGCCTTCTCCTGTCCTTCTAAGAGCACCTGCTTGAAGTATGCTCAGCCTTCATGGGCACCTTTGCTCTTCAAAACTGCCTCCCAAGGGACACTCTCGACCATGCTCCTAAACAGTCTAAAGTCTGCCCTTCGGAAATCCAAGGTGGCAGTTCTGCTGGCTCCCCGCCTTACTTGATCGAGAATTGAAAATTCTATCATTTCATTATCACATTTTTTGGTGAGATCTTATTATATATTAACCAAATGTCTCTTGTTGAGAAATATATTCAATTAATAACATCGCTTTTCACTATAAAATGGACTCGGTGAGTCTGAGGTTCCAATATACTTCACAAACTGCTCTACTGCAGGTATCCAATAGCACAAAGGTGCCTGTGCAGACAACGTTGGAGGAGCGGGTCTGTTCAAGGAGCCCACAGGCACCGAGCTCCTGCGTGGCCGCCCTGCATGCTCCTGCGTGCTCTCAAGGGCACTCCATCACTGATGAGTCTCCCAGGGCTCTTCAAGCACTGATAATTTGCCCAGCCACTTGAGGCACTGACACAGAGCTGCCTGCTTGGCATGTCTATGGGACAAATGTGCTTCAGAGGCTGAAAAAAATAACAAGAAGCATAGTCATTAGCCATGCCTTACCCCATATGTATTGCACCAGAAAGGTATAGATGCCAGCTTAAAGATTGGAATAAGAAAAAAGAAATTATTTTGTCACTTAATTGCAAGAATAGTGTCAAAAGATTCTAGAAATAAACTAGGTGTGAAAGGAAAGTCCTAAATTGCGAGCGGAGAAATGACAAGGACCTCCATTTTCCTGACAACTTCCTTGGGGAAAGGGAATTGTTCTAAGGATGGGTTAGGCAGCGCTGACAGCTTGTCTGTCTGATTTGCGCAAAGCACAGTGCCTCATTCATCTTGATTTTCTCTATAATTTTTTTCTCAGTGAAGTAATTAGCAGAAATGCTTATTTCCATATGGTAGTGGTCAGATGACTTAAAAGAAAAAGAAGGAAGAAATTCTTATTTTAAAAGCAAGAGATCAAGTACTGTTAGCAGAATACGGACTAAATTCATCCCTAAAATACAGGCTTGCAGTGAATATTGCCTCAAAAATTAGTTTGTTTATTAAAATCTATGATCTTGTCATATTTGTTTTCTTCCCTGAACACTGAACGAAGCTTATCAAAATTGAACTCCGGGGTCTCAATACGCATTGAAATTAAGTAATTAACTGGAGATAAGACAATGAAATTCTGAAAGTTTTTGTTAAAAAACAAGTTTACATTGAAGATAATTTCTCCTATAAAATTATTTGTAGCAATATCTGATACTGTAGACATAAACACAATAACGACTTGTGATGTGCTGACACCCACAACTTTTGATTATAACACGGATATGGGTATCGGACTTCATTAACTTCATCTGAATATGGAGTATTCTTAAAACTGTACGCATACATTACTCATGAAGTTTGTTCAGCAAATGAGTATATTTGAATTCATTTCAAAGTTTATTGAAAAATGAAATAAATTCTGGGTGGTATTTGCTCAAGAGCCCTTGACTTTGGAACTTGATTCTTCCATTGATCCCAAAAGTTAGTTGGCCCTAGGTCACCCTGCAAGACAAATTTATTGCCTTCTCCTGCCTGAAGAAATCTCTTAGGAGTGAAGTGCAGTCTGTACTCCCATTGTGAAGGATTACTGGGTTCACATCAGATTTTACTGATATTTCACAAAGTTTAAGTGTATGAAACCAAGAGCTCAGTAGCACATTTTACAAATCAGTCAATTAAACGCTATGTTGATTAACATATTTTTTTTAGTAAGGCACACATTATTATTAGCAACTTGGATTGATCTGAAAAGTGGTTGGACTTTATTTTCTTTTTAGTTACTTTCTAGCTCAATTCTTCTAAGTCTGCTCTCATTAGGAGCATACTCGTCACTTTTCAATAGGTGTAATTTAATAGTATTTTGTTTGGTTGTGCTGTAGGCTATGTGTTCTTTGATGAGAACAGATTTGTAACTTCTATATAGAGCTAATTGGATTTCTTGATTATCTCGCTGAAGTTAACCAAAATGACCTTCCTGCAAAGTCAAAGCCTGAAAGGCTTTCTTTCAGAAATAATACTCTTTTCTTCCTGATAATTGTGTATTGCTTCAAGTTGGCTAAATATTCTTTTTTTTTTCTTTTTGTGTTGTTTCCCTGAAGTGCACCTGTCTCCTATTTAGAGGTACATCTCTACTGTCACATTCTCAAAAAACATAAGAGTATTTCTGGATTATAAATCATTTGAAATGAGAAGTAATCTAGTGTGCATATGAAGCAAATACTTTAAATGGATTTTAGCCTAGAAGGCATTTTTAAAAAACTGGCTTAAACAAGCTTCACATAACACTTATAAGGCAGGAAAGTATTATTAGTTAATGTCATACATGAAGTGAGACACAGGGACAAGTGTAGAAGAGGATTTTTGAAAGTACTTATTAGCATTGGCTGGTTTCCACTGAAATTAATCATTGAGTTTGGTGCATGCAGAATTAGGTCTTTTTCCTAGTCCGATCATACATGGCTGTAGCAGGAGCATAACATAGGGTGAGTCCTGGAAAAAAAAATCCAGCTATATCTGTTAGAACTGACCCCTGAGAAAGACAATCGGGTACCTTCCTGTCCACCTCTGTGGAGGCAGACGCTTTAATACATTTTTCATGATAGCTTTCCTGTGTTGGTTTATGTTACTTTTTTAATTCACTTTTTTCAAGTTCCACATTGAAAGAGTCTTTCAAATTCATTGGCAAATGTGCTCGTTCATATGCCTCCTTCAGAAACATCCATATGAGTATGCTGCTCAGAAGAGGTTGAGATGAAAGTTGGTAAATATAGGAATGAGGCAACTTGCCAGAGAAAATAGGACTTGACAACCCTGCAGTCCCTTGCTGGTTTGGTTTCTACAAATCTATAAGCACTCATTTCCTTTTCCTGTTTATAAATGCCGGTTGTCCACTGAAAATTGTGATTTTGGTTTCATTTATTTGCTTTCAAGACTGTGAAAAGCGTACAGGCATGGTTTAAAAAAACACTTAGATGAACTTTAGGAGCCTGCTCACCTGCTTGGATTGTATCATTATGTTACCTGACACAGAGTTACAGAGATTGCCAGCTGAGTAATATTGAAATATCCCAGAAAAGAGGTCACACCGTAGCATATAGACCTGAGTTGTGACGTTGGAGCTGTTGGTAGCTGTTTCTGGGACTCGTTTTGTCTGGGCTTAGGGTTTTCTTGTGCTTAGTGTGGATCAGTAGAGCTGGCCATGGCCCTGCCATAAAAGGCCATCTGTCATCTGGAGACCACGGGAGCGCAACACCCTCTTGCAGTCCCTCTGAGGTGCATAAGCAGTACAAGGAGCTGCGGGATTTCTGGTATGCAACCAGTGATGTGGTATCTACACCCACTGCAGATCCTTCTCTGCCAAATCCGGGTACTTTCTGGTGCTTTTTTACTGCCAGAAAAGCTGAATCGTTGCAGCCATGGACAATTTGCAAATGGGAGAACAAAGAAGAGAGGGAGTGTGTCTAGTCCATTACGTCAGTTGTTTGTGACAAGAAGGTGCCTAGATCTTTACAGGAAATCCCAGTTACCAACCCTGCTTTGAATGTTTCTCTGTGTATATATTGGCAAGATATGCTCTGTATACTGGAAAACTTGATTGTGTATAATTGTTCCTTCTTCAATATGTGCTGAAAACACATACTCAGTGACAGAAAATAAGGTTTTAACCCAAAATGCTATATAACAGTATTTTCATATGAGTGCCATGGACGTTCAGGAATTGTTCATGATATAGACGGAAAAAACAGAATGAAAAAATATGAAGCAGCCAACAGCCTTCACACAAGACAATCTGAGTATTTTTCAGCTGTTTCTGATATAAATAACACTTGATTTTAAGGCATGAGGGGAAAGAATTAATGTTGCTTTTAACCACCTGTATTTGCACTTTCTTTGCCACAAATGTGTTTTTTCTTTGTCAGCAATTTATAATGATACAACTGTATACTTCTTTGAGACCTTTAAAGTAATACGGTCTTTCCATCCCATATTGTAATTTAGAGAGCGGTCATTGATTACATAAAGATCATCTTGGCACTGCCTTGCTGTGTGTCATCCAAATATGGACTAAACTGGCACCTTCATATGGAAAAGTGCCCTTCTTCCGGATATATTGGGGTGGAAAAGAATTGAATCAGCCTTTTATTACTTAACTGATTATACACATTCTACGATACTTGTTTACAAATATTTTTTTTTGTTTCTGTAGCTATTTTGCATTCTGAATCGCTCTCTTTCCAGGTTTCCATAGCAACTCTTGTACAGCTTGATCATTAGAAAGAAGTTCTCTTTAATTGATCTCCTAATGTATAGCTTAATAGTAACTGTTAAGCAGTCTTTTGTTTCCAGGTCATATTTAAGGTTCCTATATTTGCATAAAAACATCTCATTAGCTCAAACCAACCATTATTGGTAATTTTCTTCCTTTAGTTTTTTAATAACTAAACCCTCATTGAGGTTTTACAAATAGCAAATATTTATAGCTTGTAGAAAGGGCTTTCTCTGTGAGCCTGGGTGCTTTGTTTCTACGAGCAGCAAGAAAATTACAGAGCTTCAAAATTTTGATCACATAATACAAAAAGAAGGTGTCTTTTTCTCCAATTGAAATTTAAATAGACTGTGCTAACTATAGGCCAGAGACAATATTTAATGGTAAAGTTGCAGTGTATTAGAAGCTTGTACAAATATGAATAACAATGTAAAAAATAACCAAGAATAACTGACAATTTCCCCGCCCCCACTGGCATCACAAAAGCCACAGAATTCTTGCACTAAGTAGCACTGCTTTCAATGACGTCCTTACCTGAAACAAAGTAAAGTGTGGATATGTAAAACTAAGTAAAAATGGCACGTAGACGTTACTATTTATTTGACAATGAGGTAACTAATTTGCTATCTATGATTGTTAGGTGAAGGACTGAAATTAACCACGCGCTTCTCAGCATATGCAGTTGCAGATTTATAAGGGTATGAAACGAGTTTTATTGAACAAGATACATTGTAAACATGTACCTCTGTAAATATGCAGTTTAAGTCATCTTCTTGTGTATGGAAGAATTAAAATGTAAATTTTCATAAACTGAAAATGGAATGTTTTCCAGTTAGAGAAACTGAGGGGGAACAGCTTTCACCAGTGTAAGTATCCCATATTTTCCTCCGATCTTCTACAACAGACTTCATACCCTACTCTAGAACCAGTTAATATTGAAAGAATAGTTTTAAAATTATATCAGGCCAAAATGCATAAATATAGGTCACACCATCATGCTAAGCTCCAGAAAATGTAATTAGCACATATAATCTTTTCTTCTTTTCCCCTTTTCTTTTTTTTTCCCTCTTGCATCCTTGACCTCTGTGTGTCTTTATAGAAACTCTAATAGCATTAACATTATGGTACGATTAAAAGCTAGACAGCACAACAATGCTGCTTGACAAGATATTTTTACAATCCTTTTTGATGTCATTCTGTTGGGATTGAATGTCCTTTGAACTCTTGCAAATTAAGTGGATGTTCAGTGGATGTATTCTCATATGGTATCTCTTTGTGTTATCTGTTAGGTCTCTTCTGCTGTTTGGAATGAAGGATTGGTTTCCATTTATCCCAGCACCTATAATTTTGTTAAACAGTAATTATTCATGCATAACATGGATTTCAGAATTAGGTTTAAAAACTGGATTTACTATAGCTATTCGGTATGCTAAATGTATGTTTTAAACAAATTGTATGTAGTCTATGCAAGCTAAGCTGATAAAAATGCATGAGCTTTTGTTTCCTAAACTATTTTCATCAACTAACATCAGAGTTTAACCATAGATATGAACCCAGCCACCGACATACCAGTGGTGCAATATCATTACTGGTTGTATCATATTGTATATGCTCTAGTCATGTTCCACAGGTGTAAAAAACAGACAAGGGGTAAAGACTGAAAAGTCCTGTGTAAATTAAAAACATGTCTAGAAAAAGCATCAAAGCTTTTATTGGGGTAAAAAGAAGGGCACTAACATAGCATAATTTTTCCTTTCCATAACCAGGTTAGTGCAGAATTGCAAAGTGCAAGTTCTGTATTTTAAGTTGGAAAGAAAATCTAATGAATATTCCTTAAATCTCTCTGTATTTTTAAGTACAATAAAACTGAGGAGAATCATCAGTAGTACAAGACCCCTTTTCTCTGAAAGAACAAAAGCCAAAAAACACAAGCATGTGAATGTTTGTTATCGAGAGCTGCAACAGAACCACCCTCGCAGGAGGGAAAAAACAGGAAGAAATAAAGACAGAATTCCTGAGGAATGACACAGGGAGAGATGTTGTGGAGTGCTTTGACACTAACAGGTTCCAACAAGTCAAGAAGCATCAACCAGGATTAAAGCAGATAATAGAGGAAGCGAGCAACCCAGTGACATTTAGATTTATGAACCAAGAACAGGAGGCCTGTAGTTAAGCTGAAAGCAGGATTCTTTGCTTAAGAAAAAGATGGAGGGATTGAGACAGGAGCTGAAATTGCTGATAGAAAGTAGTAAGACCAAGCTAGGTCCTGGTGACTGTAGTGTTTCACTTTGCCATGCCATCAGAGACATGACAAATCCAGATAACAGATAGGATAGCTGTGAAAAACACTGAAAGAAAATGGGAGAACGTGGAAACTAAGAGCAGTATGACAAACTGAAGGGAAACAGATGGAGAATCTTAATTTATACACCTGCAATAATCACAGAATCACAGAATAGTCAGGGTTGGAAGGGACCTCTGGAGATCATCCAGTCCAACCCCCTGCCAGAGCAGGGTCACCTACAACAGGTTGCACAGGACGGCGTCCAGGCGGGTTTGGAACGTCTCCAAAGTGGGAGACATCACAACCTCTGTGGGCAGCCTGTTCCAGTGCTCCACTACCCTCAAAGTGAAGAAGTTCCTCCTCATGTTTAGATGGAACTTCCTATGTTCAAGCTTGTGCCCATTACCCCTCGTCCTATCAATGGGCACCACTGAAAAAAGACTCCTCGCATCCCTCTGGCACCCTCCCTTTAAGTATTTGAAAGCATTAATAAGATCCCCTCTCATTCTTCTTTTCTCTAGACTAAAGAGACCCAAGTTCCTCAGCCTTTCCTCATATGAAAGATGTTCTAATCCCCTAATCATCTTAGTAGCCCTTTGCTGGACCCTCTCCAGCAGATCCCTGTCTTTCTTGAACCGGGAAGCCCAGAACTGGATGCAGTACTCCAGATGCAGCCTCACCAGGGCAGAGTAGAGGGGGAGGATGACCTCCCTCGACCTGCTGGCCACACTCTTTTTGATGCACCCCAGGATGCCATTGGCCCTCTTGGCCACCAGGGCATATTGCTGGCTCATGGTCATCCTGTTGTCCACCAGGACTCCCAGGTCTCTTTCCACAGAGCTGCTCTCCAGGAGGTCACCCCCAACCTGTACTGATGCATGGGGTTATTCCTCCCCAGATGCAGTACCCTTGCTGAATTTCATTAGGTTCCCCCTGCCCAACTCTCCAGCCTGTCCAGGCCAATAGGTATTTTGCTGTTGATAAGGATGAGAAATGTATTTAGACAGTGATTAACTTATGGGGAATACTAGAAAGTAGCAACTCTCAGACAAATACACTAGTTCTTTGATGATACATTTTTCATTATGTATGAAAGATGTTTGCTAACAGGATGTTATTAACCATTCAAAAAAAGATAAAAATATTTATATTGCCTTTCCTTGGTCCAGATTTGTGCGTCTGCATTAGGATAGTTTTCAACTGGTGAGTTCAGCCTGTGTTTTTTTCCTTCCTTGAACTAGTTGCCTATTTGTACAAAAGATGGACATTTTAATTTCTTCTCATTGTTGTATGTGATACCTTGTGCTTTTCCAGTGCACAATTTATCCCCTGCATTGAAGATAGACTGACTAACTCAGACTTTCTCCTGCAGTCACCAGTTTAAGTGCATCTCATACTTTACTGGCTTAATTTGTAAGGTGAAAGGTTATTATTTCCATTGTAAAAATGGCCTAAAGAATTATTTTCTCAGGCAGATTTCTATTTCCAGAGAGCTGAATAAAGATTAGGTTCAAGCATGTTGACTTGATTTCAAGCTCTGAAAGAGCAATCTGTAGCGGGCACAGATTTTTTTTTCCTGTCCATTTTCTCTTGTATTGAGCCTTCTGTTTCACCTGCTCCAAATGGTTTCTCCTCCATTTTTTTCTCTATTTTAACACTGCCTCTTCACTCCAATCTCATTTGCTTTATATAATCTGTCCAGTTCAGAATTTCTCAGGCTTCAGACCTCACTCAAAATTTCCTTCCTAACTGAGTTTTCTCTTAACCTACTTTCACGGTTAAAGCATGCCATTGCTCTCCCAGGCTTCATGAGGACCAGGATGTCCTGTGTTCCCTTCCTTGGGATGCTCTTTGGGGCTGGGGTGTCAGAGAAGGCACTGCACAACATACCCAGCAATTCAAGGCAAATGATCTGTGATGGGAAAACTACAAGGCAGCGTGCGAGATTCCTTGCAAATTGAGGAACAGATTTCCTATTTATCTGGTAGTTAAGGAACACCACAGTCAGGGTCACTTCCAGAAGGGTGAGCAAAAAGAAGCAAGGCAGCTAAAGTGGCAGCTGCTGTGTAGGCGTTCACAGCGCTGCCAGAGCTGCTGCTTGCAGAAGGGGGATGCCCAGATGTGAAGTGGTGATCAAGTCTTGTGGCATGTTCTATCCTGGGTGGTGCGGCCACTTCTGGTACAGTACAGCCCCTGAAGGTGGATGCTTCTGTGAGGGTTGTGGTCTGTAGGGAACGCTGCGGGCTGCAGCCAGGAGTGATGGCAGCAGTCCCCCCTGCGACAGACAAGTGCTGATAGCTGTGGCAGTGCAAGTGAGGAACTGCAGTAACTAACTACGAGTATGAACTACTAATAGTTATTTGCTAACAGCAATAGCCAACTGGAGACAACTAGAGGAAAGTAAATATAGTATTTAAGAATCTAGAAGCTATTCTTCAGTAATGTACTACAATTCCTGTAACAAATACTAAGGGAGATGCGCATGTTTATATTTGGGAACAATAGCATTCGGGCATCCTACTTTCCTGCAACTTAGTTACATGGCAACTTTAGTCTCTTAGTCTCCCTGCTTCCCAGAGTTTTACAAAGTATATAACCACGTGAACAAACTAAAGGGAGCTAATAGTTGGCATCCACTTTAGCATGACACATCCAGCTAGAAGAGAATTTCTGTATATGGATATGATTTATGCCATACCGTTCAGCCTGATGCTAAAGAATGGTTTTGCTTTCTCTATTGATAGAGACATAGCTGGACAGGTGTAACACGAGTGATTTACAAAATTAACCCACCTTGATGCTATGTATTTTGAGGGACTCAGCACAGATATCAGTGTGTGACCCTCAGTCATCTGGTAGGTTACCCCTTGCTGTATCATTCTGCTGACTCTGAACTTGCAGGGTGTTTTCTCGAAGAGTAGGAATAAGAGAATGGAGTAACAGAAATAGGTGAGAGATATTTCTACAAAAGTTTGAGGGAGGATCTTTAGGAAGTGTTGTATTTGCTCAACTAATAATCAGACAAACTGTGCAGTACCAATACTACCAATAGCTAAAAATTTCCTTAGTGCACCACTGCACAAATGGGAGAATGCATATAATAACCTAATTAAGTGAAAATATTAATCCAGGAAGCAGTGACGTGATCTAGTGACTTCCTCAGTTTCCTACAGGGCCTACAGGTTCCCATCTCATATTTCTCAGAATAAAGTTTTAACAATTGTATTTTGATGCTAAGATAGACTGGAATTATGTTCCTCCAGCCTTCCTTCTGAAACTCAGAAAAGGGTGCACATTGAAAAGGCAGAAAAATCTCACAATCGCTGTCAGATAGGAGAGGAAAGACGAAGTGTACAAAGGATCATGAAACATGAAACAACCATAAAAGTTGTACAAAGTGTTTTACAGCGTATCAAACTGCAACAACCTTTGCAAAGCTTAATAGTGCAAAGAGGTAATTTACCTAACACTCACTTTTATACTATTCCTTCACTATCATGATACATTTTAGGTACACCTAGTTAATTTCACTCAAATTATTGCCCAAAACAATGAAAACAATGTATCAATAAAAGAAATAAATGTCTTAATTAGGTACAAAAAGAAATATGTAAATTCTTTATTATCTTGAGTGAGAACAAAATAACATGCTTGAAAGAAAAGAAAGAAACCTCAATTCAATAGATCCGATGTTCAAGAAAAGTAAAAGCAAATATATTAAGAAGTAATTTTAAGAGCTTGAGAATATAAAAAAGGAAAAAAAAAAAAACCAGAAACAAGAAAGAAGTGTAGTTAGAAGCTTTAAAAAAGTATTGTAATTATAAATTGTAATTTGGAGTATAATACAACAGTTCTGAAAGACTGAATGAGAACAAAAATGAGAATAGAAGGAGCAGGATAGTGGGAAACAGTCAGTGATCACATTAAATGCCACAGTGAGAATTTCAAAATGAGATCACAGACGAATCAGAAGTCTGAAGTGAACAAAAGAAAGGCGAGAGATGTCAATGAAAGCAAGGCTAAAATTACATTGCCTGTAAGGTTTTGGGCATACTGATACTGCTTAAGAGAACAGCTTTGAAGACCCCGTATTAAAAGCCAAAACTGATAATACCTAATGCTTTCAATGTGTGTATTAAAAACTACAGTAAACATCCCCTCTGTTGTGCTAGAAAAATGTGTGAAATACCATTTTATACATTTCTGTATTTCTTCAGAAAACCAAAGATATTTTGTGGTGAAAGCAATTCGTACAACCATAGATTTTAAAGTCAGAAAAAAAGTGTTAGATTATATGCTCATACCATTTGTGAAACTCAGGCTGCAAAATGGCACATCTTCAGCCCTGTGTTTAGTTTGGTAACTCATAAGGTCATCGCATAGTCTGGTGCGGTTGAATTTGCAGACTACTGCAATATTGCAACAGTCAATAGTTTAAATAATTATTTAGTACATGTCTAATTAGATGTTTTATTTTCTGCAGAGCCTTAAATAAAGGTACTTACCAGTTAGACTGAAAAGCGTTGGATCACTTCCTGTAGACATCTGATTTATAAGAAAACATGGTAGTACGGACTATCCCTGGGTTTAGTTATTACTGGTCATGCAGATATCCATTCACCTCACCAGGAGCACAGTTCAGACAGAAGAAAAATAGTAGAGTGACAAAAAGTTTTTTTGCAAATACAATGCAATCTTCAGGGCATAATGCTTAAGTAGTGCGATGAATCTATACTGACTTGAAGGATTTTACATAATTCTAGGCAGTCCAAGATCAATAATACGGAGATGCTTTTAAATTCTAAAATTTAAAAAAGTCAGGATTAAAGTGAATGGAATCCAAACCAAAGATATCTCAATGAGACCGTTCGGTTAAAGCCTACAGAGTTGAACTTTTGTCTAAACTGAGCTCTTGTTTTTCTTGCTGGCTGAAAACATAGTGAAAAGCACCTAAAATATCATAATCAAGAACAGTTAATACAGCAAGTCAAAACAACAGGCAAACAGTACTAGTTTTTCTCTGAATTAGCCATGTAACCAAAAGCTTTGTAAGCTACTAAGAGTATAGTAAGGATAAAAGCTGAATTTATGTAAGTTTAAAAAACATTCATTCTCTATGTAAAAAATGTAACCCAAAGTTGGACTACTAACATCAGGAAGCAATCAGGTTTGTTCAGCACTCAGGTGCTAAAGATCTATTGCTGTTAAAGTGTAAGTGAAACATAAATATATGTATAATATAAATCCTTAATATCATTCAAAATATGGATGTGGCATTGAGTCTCATCTAGCAAGTTTTTTGACTGGCAGCTCAAGCCAGCGTTATCCAATCTGAAACAAAAGAAGGAGGAGAAGAAAGAAAATCTAGATTGATGGAGCAATCTTGCTCCTATTCAAGTCAATGAAACACTCTCATTCAAGCATGATCAGGCTCCTTTTGTGCTATATACTAAGTACACAGGACGCTCCATCTTTGTCCAAGGGGGCTTACCTGAGGACAAGGTGGAATTTAAAATTTCTCTTGATAGTAAGACTTAAGTTGGTAATCAGTATAGTCGTTATGATTGTGTTTATATTATCAGTACAAGGCACTTTGGTATCAATTAACTGTCTAAAACCTGAGGATATTTATTCTTTCCAAAAAATTTCCAAAATGACAAACTGAATTGCATTTTCTCATATTTGAAGTCTTTTACTACTTATTTTACTGACATCCTTATTGTTTACTACTACTCATTCTGAAATGTATAAAGTATTTTTTTTAATTCAATTATTTCCTGGGGTCTGTGTAAACAAACTTTTTCTAATTAAGCTTGATTTTCTGCTTTTGGTAACAGTTTCGTATTTCTTTCCCGTAGAAAACTACCTCTGAGCAGGTGCACATTCTTACAAAAACTTCTTAATTTATAAAGAAAATATTGATTTAGCAGGATCCAAGAATGTATCTAGGGATGAAAAGAAATAAGAATGTAGGTAGGTTGTAATTACCTGTATCTAAATCCAGGACACAAGGAAGTTTTCTTCTTTCTGCCTTCTAATATTAGAAAAAAATTGCAGTTCACCTTCCCTTCTTAGAGGCTCATTAATAACCTTCCCGATAAACATTAAAACCCCCTTCATTATTTCTTACAATGTTTTCAGTTCTGCTTTGGTATCCTGGTTTGTTCACACACAGGACAGTGCCAGTTTGTACATCTAGTTATTTAAACTAACCAGAACTAAAAATAGAAAGCACTACATGCCCTGGTTAATCTGACCCAATCAATATGCTCAGCATGCAATTAAAAACATTTATTTTTAAGACGTGTTTGATATGTTTCTCTTATTTTAACGTATAGGCTCAACAAGGGGTTTAGTTCAGGGTTAGCCCCCAGTTTTACAGGCAGTTTCTCAGTCTTATTCCTGCCACCTCGGCAGTCGTCATAACTTGCCAAAACAAATCAGAGCCTTTGCATAAACAGGGTTAGGAATAGGGGGCTGTATGCAGCAGGTAGCTCCAAACCTGCAAATAAAGCATGGGGTTATGTCATGTCAGTTCTCCACTCTTAAAGGTTTTAATCTTTAAAATAACGAAATAATCCTGCAGGAAGTTAAATCTCTCCTCTTGGCCGAGTGTACCTGCAGTTCAACTCTCCTTTTTTTCCCACCTGCTGTTTTTTGCCACCTAATTGTTTCATAACCCTTTTTCAGCTGCATTGCAACTGTGACCGGAGGAGGTGATGGATTACAGTTGTGGCTTCCTACCCTACCTTGCATATTGGCAGAAAACAAAAGAGATTTAGGTCTAACTAGGCTGAGGAATTTGAATATAATTAATCACCATTCTGTGAGTAAATAAATGTATTAACAAGTATGATGGCTGAGCTCAGATGGAAACTGTACGAGGGCGATGAAAGTGCATACCTGTATCCCTAAGTCAGGTACCTAAGCTATTGAGAGGGATGTGCTTTAGGAACTCCTTTCGGGTGGTACTTTTCTAATACAAAACCAGGTCCCTTTCCACACTGACTTTTATGAAATTACAATTTGTATCTGTTATTCTCTTCTCATGAACTGCGTAACAAGTATGAACGTCCAGCTTTGACATTAGCACTTTCATCATCAGGGCCGGGCTCTGAGAACCGAGACACTGAGGTGTGTATTTCTCTTATTGGACGCCACATGCGCTGCCTCCACGCACATAGCAGATCTGCTCTATGCTTACTTTAGAACAGCTACCTGCCTACTCAAGGAGGTACATGGATTATTACATGAGGTGTGATGATGGTTGGGCTCAAAAATGAGCAAAAAGCTGAGTTTTCACTGTCCAGCACCCTGCACTGCTGTCAGATTTTTTGAAACTATATGGCATTGAAAGTCTTCTAGCTGGGCTTTCAGGAATGTTCAGCAAAGACGGTCGTTTACTTCAGATGCAGTGTGCAACATGGGCTTCTCCCAAGATTTGATTCCATACGTAAATCCTGGGACCTCAAGCATTACCCACTTAAAGGGAAAGTAAGTCATTACCTGCATGCACTGAAGTTAGGAAGAATTTGAGTTTCACTGCAATTTTGTCACTGACGTGATGGTGAGATCTGAAAAACAACAGACGTTCCAGCACAAAACGTTCCCTTTCAAATCCAATTTGGAAACAGAGCTGTGGAGCTTCTGAGTAGCAGGAAAGAGGTCTTCAGACCTCTCTGTAAAGATTTAATTAATTTTAAATGCATAAAAATTCATAAAATTAAATTAATAAAATTAAATTCATAATATTCATCCATTTAAATTCATTGAATGCATTTAGTATATAGATCCAAATCATACTATTCTAACTACATTTGTTTTTGTACTTTATGATTGATGATTAGGTGGTATAAAATATTATTCTGATTTAACCAGGATACCAGCTTAGACTCTGGCTAATACATTTTGCTTTAAGTCCTTTAGAATTTAGACAAATGTGAAGACTGGAGCATGAGGAAATGACTGCTTCACATGCAGATACAGTAGTGCTAAGAATCTCCTTTCAGGTAGGATCCAGGCTTTCTTCTAAACCAGGCAACTCTTGCAGTGTGTAAAAAGTTGATGTGGAAAAGCACTAAGCACTGACAGCAGCTGACCTTACGGTAGCCTCAGTTTTCCCAAGATTTATTTTAAGTGACCTGATTTGCCTATCTGTAAATTAACAGATTTAAGAAAGTCTCAATCTCCAGATTTTATATCTTCAGGCACCCTTAACTGAAAAAGACGTCTCAACAGATTTGTAAAATGTATCATTTAGTTAAAATCTATTGTAAGCTAAAGCAACTTGAATACTTTAGGAGTATTTCAAGTGATTAGATCGTCGTTAGGAAAGTATTAATAACTATTGTTTATAACTGTTATAACTACAGCCAAAGACAGTTCAGCTGCTCGGGTCACTCTCAAGTAATCCCAGAGGGATTCAGGGCAGCTCGGTCAGCCTGGCAGCCCCAGTAATTCGCCTGCTCTCGCAGACTCTGCCTGGCCACACACAAGTGGGGACGCGCTGCGCGCAGACAGGCTTTGCTGCAGCACCCTTGGCGGCACCCGTTGGGGTGGACAAACGCACAGGGCGGCTGCAGCTTTCTCTAAGGAAGCCTGTGCCAGCTGGTGTCAGGCCCAGGTCTTTACTTCTTCATGGGAAAGCACTGCCCTCTCCAAAACAAAACAAAAAAAAACCCTCTCCATTTCTTTCTCACATTTGCTTTAGCTTAGAAGAAAGTTATGTTTGGAGAAGATGGAGGCAGATGTTCTGTTCACTGGAGCACCAAATTCCCCTCTTGACTTTTTTTTTTCCCAGTTGTGAAAGACACCCTGTATTGGACCCAAATAATTCACCCTGTTTCTAATCCCAGGGGCTACAACAGACCTTTCAAATGGGTTGTTACTTTTGATTCACATTGCTCACTCTCGCTTTGAAAATTCTGCCCATACAGGACCATAATCTTTCTTTAAAATGTGTGCTTGATACTTCCTTTACCAGCCCAGTCAGTGTTGGTTTAATTCTGAAAAATAAAATAGAAATTAGAACATTACTGAAACTCTTTGTACCTAAAGTATCGTATAGTAAAAAATATTTTCATTTTTAACTGGCTGTAACAGGGGTCAGTACTGGGACTGGTGTTATCCTTGTAGGAGACATTGAAGACATGGACAGTGTGATTGAGTGCACCCTCAGCAAATATGCCGATGACACCAAGCTGTGTGGTGTGGCTGACACAGTGGTCGGAAGAGATACGATCCAGAGGGACCTGGACAGGCTTGGGAGGTGGGACCATGTGAACCTCATGAAGTTCAATAAGGCCATGTGCAAGGTCCTGCATCTGGGTCAAGGCAATCTCAAACATGGATACAGGCTGGGCAGAGAGCAGCCCTGAGGAGAAGGACCTGGGGGTGCCGATTGATGAGAAGCTCAATAAGAGCTGGCAATGTGTGCTCACAGCCAAGGAAACCAACTGCATCCTGGGCTGCATCAAAAGCAGCATGGCCAGCAGGCTGAGAGAGGTCATTCTGTCCCTCTACTCCACTCTGGTGAAAGCTCACTTGGACTACAGCATCCAGCTCTGGAGCCCCCAATATAAGAAGGACATGGGCCTTTTGTGTTGAGCCCAGAGGAGGGCCACAAAGATGCTCAGAGAGCTGGAGAACCTATTCTATGGGAACAGGCTGAAAGAGTTGGGGTTGTTCAGCCTGGAGAACAGAAGGCTCTGGGAAGACCATATAGCAGCGTTCCAGTACCTAAAGGGGGCCTACAGGAAAGATGGGGAGGGGCTCTTCATCAGGGAGTATAGTGACAGGATGAGGGGTAATGGTTTCAAACTCAAAACAGGTAGATTTAGATTAAGATATTAGGAAGAAATTCTTTATTCTGAGGGTGGTGAGGCACTGGCACAGGTTGCCCAGAGAAGCTGTGGAGGCCCCATCCCTGGAAGTGTTCAAGGCCAGGCTGGATGGGGCTTGGAGCAAGCTGGTCTGGTGGGAGGTGTCCCTGCCCATGGCAGGGAGGTAGGAACTAGATGATCTTAAAAGGTCCCTTCCAACCTAAACCATTCTATAATTCTATAAAGACATTTTACCCTTCCAGCTGCTTGTGTTCTTGCTTCTTATATGTAAACACGGGACTGGAAAGACTTTCTGGGTCACTGAGTTCAGTGGCCTCTCATAACAGACATTGTTTCTTCACAGTTGTTTTAAGATCTATCATAAATGTGGGGTTTTCTACTATTTAAACTTTTAACACTGAAGAGTTCATATATTTTCTTCAACCTTCATTTGGATTATTAGAAGAAAATACTGTTAAACCACTTTGAAAGAAATTATAATTTCCTCCGAGTAGTGAATTCCTGTATTTATTTTTTTTCTTCTTGGTGGTAAGGAGAAAAGAAAGTACTCATTTAGCTGCTTTTGACAGCAGTCTAACTCCTTCCAATCATCTTAATAGCCCAGTCATCCTATGAATGATCAAAACCTCCAGATCTATAACTTTCTAACTTCTTTTCTGATGCTGTTATCCATGCATGTAACAGGAGTTTGTTACTAATCTGAAAATCAGTGAACTTCATTTTTTCAGTATTTTGTCCCATTTCCACTATTTTAGTCCCTCAAGATCACTCAGTTATTCCCAGATGAGATCTACATACATCTTTTGCTTTGATAACTCGGTTTTGCTCATCTGTTTTACTCAAGCTCCTTTTTAAAACATTTTTTTCCTTTTTTTTGTAATTGACAGAAATAAACAGATTGGTCCCAAGATTTATCCTTGAACTCCCAAATAACCTCCACAGAGCCCAACAGTTCCTCCTCAGTAAGCTTTTGTTGGCCTCTACAGTTCTTTATCCACTTTAGAATTCTTGTCTTAATCCCTGTATTCTCTAGCTGAAGTAGTAATTTCCTATGTGCGACCGTATCAAATACTTTAGTAAACCTAGTTTATATTTCCCTTGTGTAGAAAAAAATCATTATCAGAAAAGGATATCTGATTAGTCCAACATGATCTGCCGTTAGCAATCCTGCATTTCATTTTCTACTATTTTATCTCAATGTCTTTTTATTCAATTCTTTAAAGGTTAAAGCCTAGCATACTATTGAGATCAGACTAAGCTCCTCTCACCCTTCTCTTGCACCCCTTCTCCTTTATACCAAGACTTACATTTCCTATCCTGTAATCTTATGGCACTACCGCTGATTTGATAGATTTCTTTAAAATACTTACCCCCTCCACATTCAGATCTCAGTGTAGCCGATGACTTTACTAATGAGTTCCCTCAATTTATTAAGGTTTGCCCTTTTTGAACCCAACCTCTTATTACAAACCTACTATAATTTAATTTAAACTGAATCAGATCACAATCACTCAATCTGACATTATTTGTACTTTCAACCCTTTTTACAGCAACTTTCTTTAGACACGTTTTCATATGAAGTAGCATTACCTTTTTCTGGTTCGAGGTTTAATGGATAAAGAGTACAACAACAATGAAACCCAGAAAGTCTTGGCGCCATTGCTGCAGTGAAGATGCTGCCTGCACAAGCCCACAGAGACTTTAAAACAGGAATTGAAAATGACAGACACAGGGCTGGGGGTGCCCAGCACAGGGCTGAAACAATGTCAGAGTGAAACGACTGTGATGTGGAAGGGTTTTGGAATAAGCAGACTGTCAATGAAGACTTTTTCTTGCAATATAACAGAAAGAGAGAAAATGCACTTGAGTCAGGAAGAGAAACAGAAAGGACAAGGCCAACTTTGAGACAATTATTTTTTCCAGATTTTTCTCATGTGTTCTATGACTAGGCAGAGTTATTATACTAAGTGCTCCTAACTGTTTCCTTTCAATCTTCTGTTTAAAACTGCTCAGTCATAGCATTTCTGGACTGATTTTACCAAATACAAGGGTGTTTCTCCAGAATGCTCCTCTGGATTCCTGCTTGGGACTTTCCGATCCAGAAGCAGAGTTTTGAATTTAATATCCCATAATGGATTTTACTTCCTTGGATTTGTCTGGTCAGTTTTTCAATCCATGTACACTGATAGCATCTGCAGCCTTCTATTGCAAGCTGTTTCACAGCTCAGCTATGTTCCTTTCGTTGAACGCGCACTGTCAGAGTTGCGTTTGATACCTGCGTTTGACGCCTGCTAGTTCTTGCCTGGGGAGATACAGTGGGCAGCCTCATTCTTACTGTCTTCCCAGTGTCACTCATAATTTTTCAGACTATCTTATCTCTCTGTGTTCATCCCTTTTCTAGCATGAAGATACCTCAATGTCTAATCTTGCTATTTTCTGCTACAGAAATTATTCCATGTTTTAGTAAATACACACTGCATTTAAAGAAACACGTGCAAAATTTTAAAAGGAAGAGAAATAAAAAATATGTTCTACTGGAGCCAAAGAACATTACAGCCAATCTTTGTTCTTTTCTCAATAAGCAAAGGGGTGTTTGAAGAAGACAATTATTATTAGTGTTTTTTGTTACATCATGTGCCCTTATTACTGTTATCTAGGTCAGTGTGAAAATCTAGTTCAGGCAAGAGCCATGACAGATCAGTTGTATTTCTGCAAGATGTAAACAGAGATGGCTTGCAGGTGCAGTGCCTGTGCCTCTCTGCAAGCGAACAGAATCACAGTAGCAGTTAAACACCACTACTCCGTCCTCAGCATCCACCTAAGATTAGAGCTGTTCCGGTTCACCAAAGCTGGCATAATCAAACCATTCTTTACCAGGCTCATCTGTTTTCGGCCTGAGATTTGTACCTCAGCAGCACACAATAATCACCAATGACATCAGGGAACTTAATACACTGCCATTAATACCCAAAGTGTTTGCCTACCTGCGTCCTTTAGAATTGTTGTAGTATTTTCATCCCAAACTACTCCCTTTCCTTTGATGAAAACAGTTCCACAATAGTGAAAAGACTCAGGAGAGTGCGGAGCAAGAGCCCCCAGGAGAAGACCTGTGTAGCATTACATGAAAAATTCTCAGCACAGGCTTTTTACGGAGCTGGAACTAAAGCGAATGAATAGGAAAATGGCCCCAAGCATCTTATTTCATGCATCTGTGAGATCAGCTTCTAAGTGTTGTACACGTGCAGAATGCTGAATTTAAATCAAAAACATTTACAAGACAATTTCCCTAGCCCCAGCTTTGTGGCTATAGGTTAGAATTTGAGACACCAAGTGTATAAAATTTAACACATACATTTGAATAACAATATTAACACAAGAAAAGGAAATAGAAGTACACACTACTGGCACTGAACAGGTGATCTGTATTTGGAAGGTTACCCTGTTCTTCAGTACTGCCATGCATAAAAAAGAGAAGGTGGCATATGAAGGACTTTGCTCACAGTACCAGGGCAATTCCTAGACTGATGGAATGGAGCTAATTTTGAGTGCTGAATTTAGCCAGAATGATTTGTTACCTTTCAGTATAAAATATTCATTTGTTAACTATGAGCAATAATTAGCTCAAAGTACAATTAGTACAATAACTTCCAGTAATTTTGGTCAGTTAAGCCCACATTTTGCTCATAATATTTAATAAAATATTTAAAAGTGTGACTACTTTTATATCATCATCTTTAAAAACCACACTAAGTTATTTTAATCAATATACTTGTTTTAAGTAAAAGCCATTTAATCTTCTGACTTATACATTAACCTTCCATTAAGTATTAGTGAAGAAGTTAAATGCACCTTAGTCAATAATGCTAATGCAAGAACTGTTGTATTACCTATGGAGAAATGCGTATTCATATTATGTTAAAGTGGCTATCCTTAACGATTAGCTATTATATGTCAGGAAACTGATCATAAATTTGAAATATTCTGTAGGAAAATGAATTATAATGTTGAAACTGAGTTCTCTGTACTGTAATAATTCTGAAATGAGGTCATCTACTTCTCCCGGTCACTGCTTTTTAAGGCAATGATATTGAAGTGATGAAGATACCCTTGATGATACTTTAACCTACCTTGTGGTTTCACATCTTGGTGGGTAATAAATGTGACTGGTAATTGAACTATACTAAACCAAAATATATGAATCTACCTGCAGGTGTATGGTGAATTTGTTTTAGCATAAATTCTCATAGTTCTCTTTCTATCTAGAAATGCCTAAATCATAGAATCGCACAATAGTTTGGGTTGGAAGGGACCTTTAAAGGTCATGCAGTCCAATCCCCCCATGCAATGAGCAGGGACGTGTTCCACTGGATCAGGTTGCTCAGAGCCCCATCCAACCTGACCTTGAATGATTCCAGGGATGAGGCATCCACCACCTCTCTGGCCAACCTCTTGCAGTGTTTAATCACCCCCATTATAAAAAAATTCTTCCTTATATCTAGTCTGAAATGTACAAAATTAACAAAATGCTACAGTTATGCCAAAAGATTTCTCTGAGTTTTAACCTAAATTATAGCAGCAAACTACCTGCTTATAGAGTTTTTTCTGTATTACTTTTTCTATCTTTTTTTTTCCTAGAACAGACTTTCTTCTAAACCACTTTGTGCTCCAAGATACATTTTTTACACCAATCTAACAAGCTGTTTCCACAGTAGGATACTCCCTTTCCCCTTGCTTTTGGCTACAACTCCTGCTGTTTTCCTTCTGTCAAGTCTGGTATCTGTGTGGATATTAGGTGAGTTGATTCAGCAGACTGATCTAACAAAAAAACTTTTTTTTTTTTTTAAGAAAGAATAGTTTTCTATTGGGTCAGCCATCAAAATCCATTTGATCTTTAGTTGCATGATAACTAAGGCCAACATGACAAGAGAAAAACTGTGGATGGGCGAGCACACTGAGGCCACGTCTTTTGCCATTAGTTAGTTGTTAGGTTAGCTTTGCTATGAGGCAAAATGGTACCTACGAAATACATAGTGCAGGTAATCATGAAATAGACAGCAAAAATTTGCTCAGGTGCCCAGTCAAGTGATCTACAAAAAAATGTTATAGTACAGACTGTAACTTTCAAAACAAAAGAAAGGAAAAAGGGAAAAGAAATGAAAAGTATGTGGTGTACACCTGCAAATAAAAGAATCTTGCCTGTCTTTTGAGGATGGGCATGAGTAGTTTTCAGGTTATCACATTTTTTAAACTGCTGATTTTCCCACCACCAACCTGTGGTATAGTGCTGTTTTTTCTGATCTTTGTTTCAACACTGTAAATGATTATTCCACTCACATTCACCTCTGCTTGTCCTTGCTGTATCATGTGAGTGACTTCTGCTGACTTTACAAAATTGTGTCTCCAAATCCTTAAAGGTATGTCTGGTCTCCTAAGGATGAAGTACATTGGAAAAAAGCCAAGATCTCAAAGGTAGATTTTAATTGGTTGTTATATAGTTAAATTACAAACACAGATTGGCATTCATATAGCAATATAATATAATTCTCCATATAATAACACTGAGATACCTGCCTTCTGAACTCTAAATAAAACATCTTTTTCATATATTTCTGAATTTTAGGGGTTTCTTTTTCTCTCCCACAGCTGAGTGCATTTTTTCTCAGTGCATTCTCAACTCTACTTTTAACTAGGAGAAGATTTAAATGATCTGGGACACTCATGCAAAGGGTTAAAGACCCAAAGTACCTTCAAAATCTTTCCAACACACCAAGATTTTCACTTATTGATCATTAAAATAAAAAGCTGGAGAACTATTTCCATATTTTCCTTACTCAGATACCTAGTATTTCCTCTTTTCTGAGATCTTCTACCACTTTAAAATCTGGAAGGGTCAATGTTGCATGATACGTTCAAAGATGCCCTTACTATCTATGGCCACTAGACAACAGCAGCTGTATGTTGCTTGAACATGCCATTACTTTCTTATAAATATAAAAGGAAAGGTACTGGCCAGGCATTTCACTAGTGAGATAATTCTAATTATAATTTTACTTTCTCCTCCATATGCAAGTAATTAGACACAGACCACTGAAATTGTCCTGTTGCTAACAACAGTTGAAAAAAAAAGCATTGGACTCTAAGTATCTTCACAGCTACTTGAAATGTATTACTTTGAAACAAGTGGGTACTTTTAAAAAGCAATTACTACAAGACAAAGCACATTTGTTTACAAAAAAAATAAAAAAAATAATCCTGAATTCCAAAATTTCCCGTACTTGAAAAGTAACATGAACTGACACTGTGACATCATGACGTGATAAAAACTCCACATTTCTGTAGTACTAATATTTCTTTAATAGCTCTGTATTCACTTTAAGTTACAAGTTTTGACACCACAGGTGTAGCATTTGAAGACCTATGGCAAATACCCTCTTCACCCCGTTATCTGCTTCTTGCTGATTCACTCTATCCCAGTTTGATCCCTTTGTTACAGTTCTTACACTTCTTCAAATGTTTGTTTTGGTGCGTTTCCTGACAGACAAAAACATTCAAACTCAGGATTAATGACAAACAAACCATTACCTACTCCAGCTCTCCTCTTGCCCAGTTTCTATCTTTTGATTTATCATCCTTTCTCATGACTCCTAGTCTAAGGAAGTTTCTAACTTTTAATCTTCTAGTAATCCATATTTAAATTAAATACCCTAATTAGGAGGTCTCAGACTTAGGGCACCCATTCCATCTTCTCCCTTCTTAATTTCTCCATGGGTGTTCTCACTTTAATTCCTTTAAGGAAAGGAGTCTCACTTTAATTCCTTCAGGTTTTGTTTCCAAGCTCTCTATGCATCTCACCTCATAAAAATCTTCCATGTCTTCTTGTTCAGGAACTCTTTCTCCCACAGATGTTTCTTCAGAATCTGCCACCCTCTTTTCCACTTTCATGATCTGTGATGATGACTGATGCGTCAGTGAATAATACCACTGTGTCTTCATTTTCCCTTCCTTTTAGATTGCTCATTTTCCCCATGATGATGTCTCCCACTGCTGGCTTATATTGAGTATGGTTTTATTTCATACAGGAACATATCCATCTCCTGTAGTAGTCAGCAACTTGTTGATAACAGTTTTGGTCAGCAGAGTCCACAGAGTAGACATCTGTATCTCCTTCCACCACCACATGTTGCGAAGCATTTCCTTGCAACCAGTAATAAATGTGTTATTGTAAAAGCAAAAAGCCACCATTCATAATGTATGACATGAAAAGATCAGAACATTCAAGGGAACTGATAATGTCTCATATCCCTTCAATAGTGGGAAATTTGCTATATTAAGTGCCTGTGTGATCCTATGTTGTACAGCACGAGGCACAAAACACAGCCCAGTGAAAAATACAGTCTTATTTTATGACTCTGTACCAGGGACAACTCAATCCTGGGGATTCGATTTAATCCTGAACCTATAATCAAAACATACCAGATTGGAAGGTTTTCTCTATCAGCGTCCACTTGTCACTAACTGTCTTCCCTGATGCTCCCAAATTCCCCATCTTTACTACCAATCTTTCTTCTCTTACTGTCCCCGACAATTAAGACCCTAGCTAAAAACACATCTTCAGCTTCTCCTCCTTCTTCACCCCACTCATCCAGTCCTTTAAATCTTACTACTTATTTTTTCACATTTTTAAGGTATACATTGATTTGCTCTCCCTACAATCAAGTCTTCTATCTAGGCCATCATTCATGTCTTAAAAAAACGAACATACTTCACTTTGGCCTTCTCAGGGGAAACTTTTGATTATACTTCAGAAAGAAGTATAATCAAATATATACTTCTGACCTCAGTGCCCGGGAAGGTCATGGAACAGATCATCCTCAGTGCCACTACATGGCACATGTAGGACAGTAGGGTGATTGAGCCCAGTCAACATGGGTTTGTGAAAGGCAGGTCATGCCTGACAAACCTGATCTCCTTCTATGATAAGGTGACCCGCTTAGTGGATGAGGGAAAAGCTGTGGATGTTATCTACCCGGATTTTTGCAAAGCTTTTGACACCATTTCCCACAGCATTCTCCTGGAGAAACTGGCTGCTCATGGCCTGGACAGGTGTGCTCTTTGCTGGGTAAAAACTGGCTGGATGGCCGTACCCAGAGAGTGGTGGTAAATGGAGTTAAATCCAGTTGGTGTCCAGTCAAAAGTGGTGTCTCCCAGGGCTCGGTGCTGGGGCCGGTTCTCTTTAATATCTTTATCAATGACCTGGATGAGGGGATCGAATGCACCCTCAGTAAGTTCGCAGATGACACTAAGCTAGGTGGGCTTGAGGGTAGGTTGTGTCTGCAGAGGGATCTGGACAGGCGGAATAGATGGGCTGAGGCCAATGGTATGAGGTTCAACAAGGCCAAGTGCCGGGTCCTGCACTTGGGTCACAACAACCCCATGCAGCGCTACAGGATTGGGGCGGAGTGGCTGGAAAGCTGCCCAGTGGAAAGGGACCTGGGGGTGTTGGTGGACAGCTGGCTGAATATGAACAGGCAGTATGCCCAGGTGGCCAAGAAGGCCAACAGCATCCTGGCCTGTATCAGCAATAGTGTGGTGAGCAGGACTAGGGAGGTGATCATCCCCCTGTACTCGGCACTGGTGAGGCCCCAACTCGAGTACTGTGTTCAGTTTTGGGCCCCTCACTACAAGAAGGACATTGAGGTGTTGGAGCATGTCCAGAGAAGGGCTACAAAGCTGGTGAGAGGTCTGGAGGACAAATCTTATGAGGAACGACTGAGGGAACTGGGGCTGTTTAGCCTGGAGAAGAGGAGGCTGAGGGGAGACCTTATCACCCTCTACAGCTACCTGCAAGGAGGTGTAGAGAGGTGGGGGCTGACCTCTTCTCCCTGGTGACAAGTGATAGGATGAGAGGAAATGGGTTCAAGTTATGTCCAGGGAGGTTTAGACTGGATATTAGGAAACATTTTTTCACTGAAATGGTTATTAAACATTGGAACAGGCTGCCCAGGGAGGTGGTGAATTCGCCATCCCTGGTGGTGTTTAAAAAAAGGGTAGATGAGGTGCTTAGGGACATGGTTTAGAAGTGGTTTTGTCAGGTTAGGTTAATGGTTGGACTTGATCTGAAAGGTCCCTTCCAACCTCAGCAATTCTAGGTTTCTATGATTCGACCCTTGAAAATATGTGTAGTATATTCTTCGTCTATTAGTTGGATTATATTAACTAGAATCTCTCTCCACTCTTCTAAAACATTTAAAAATATAGACAATTTTAAGAATATTTTATTCACACATTTAAATAGTAACTTGAATAGTGATGAGCCTTCCTCTTGCTTGAAATCGATCTTACCTTTCGATTTATCAGTTATTCCAGCCTCAAAACCTCATTTGCCTGCTTGACTATTTTTTCCTCCATATCACTTTTTAACTACTAAGTCCTGTCTTCAGTCCAGCTGGGTAACAACTACTTCAGTAGCAGCGCCTACAAGAAATTGATTTAATATTAAAGTGGTTATAGCTGTGATGATCTTACCATTTAAAAAAAAAATCCTCCGCAAATAAAGACATGGCCTCTTCCCATAACTACATCAGCTAATGTAGTTGAGAGTCAAGGCCAAGTTTTCAAGAACATGAGGACATGTGTCCCTGAAAGCTCATCTATTTATTGGTTTTCTCTATTCTAAATTTAAAAGGAATACTTATGTTCCTTCAGTAACTCCTACTAAACACTTTTAAAATGTGCATTTGATTGCCATGGTCTGATCTGTCTATGAGTTTACTCAGTGCAAAGCAACATACCCTGGAAAACTACTACAGATAGTTTTGAAAAGTGAACTTGACAAAGTACTACAATAACAGGATTTTGTAACTTTGCTGGAATCTTCTCTTTTTTTCTTTTTTTCTTCCTTTTTCTTTTTTTTTGAGGAGGAAGAGAAAGAGTATGGAGGGGTAGGAAGTGTTGCTTTGTTTGAATTGCTGTTTACAATACACTAAATTTCATTGAAATTTAAATCAAAAAATACATTTTGAGGGGAAAAATCGTGTAAGATATGTTTATTTTTTCATTCCACTCTGATCAGACAAGTATCATGCCATTCAGAATTGTGCATCTGTTTGTGTTGGAAACCTGCCATAAGTTTATACCAATGTGCCTTGAAATGGATCAACTCAAACTCTGTCTTGGAGTGGAATCTCTTAAAATAGAATTACCTTCATACCTTCTGGAGTTTAAGTCTTTTTAGATGACAGGCAGCAATCAAGTTTTATCAATTAATTTCCTTTTACATTTCCAGAAGAAAATAATAAATACAAAAATCCCAATGTAAACTTACTGGTGTGTAAATACTTTCAATTCTTGCTTGTGCCAGTCCTGTATTCATAAGAGGTAGGAAAGGAGAAGCAATAAGGGAGTGAAGGACAACACAAACAGTTGGTGAAACCACTCTCAAATATCTTCTCCCAGAGCCTCTCCAAGTGCCAAGTTTCCCATGACCACTATTCTTTGGGTCTGAATTTGGTGGCTGTCTAACCTGGAGACATAGGCAACCAGAAAATAGCCAAACAATCTGAAAAAAAAATTGGATATTCGAGCTCATTAAAAGGCTGGGAAAACTGTGGTAATTTGGCAGAGTAATTTACCTACACAATTTTGGTTCCCAAGCAGTCAAAATCCTGAATATTCATCTTCAGGGTAATTTCTTTCACTTTGTATACTTTTGGCATGTCTTCAATGATATGTGTTGGATGAGTTCTAGTGACATTTCATAATATACCAAAATAATATTTGAAATTTCTTAATGTAACTTTCAGTGTAGGCTTTGGATAGATTTCTTACCTCGTAATATAAGCTTTCTAAAGGTATCCAGTCTTATCAAGTCAACAGGCTCCCTCAAAAGTCAATGGATTCATCCCATCTGCCTCAGACACTTATTTCGGGACCAGCTTAAGCACCCTTTGCAGGTTCACAAACTGACGTGCTAGGAAAAATATGCAATAATAGGAAGCACAGAAAAATACATCAAAAGTTATGTTTTGAAAATATATATTGGAATTCTAATGTAAGGTAGTTTATTATCAGAATCAAAATCGTTTTAAAGAATCCTATTCAAAGTTACAAAAAATTTAGATCTATCCAAATTGAAAATCATAAGAAAATTTGAAATATAATTTGTATAACCACAGTGTTTTACATTTTGTCAAATTTAAGGATATGGATAAAAGAAAAGAATTCTTCCAAAACAGCACATGTGACTAAAGGGCTAGGAATAGCTTCTTACATGCACAATGCGGTAAAGTTTGTTGTTCTCATCTGATATTTTCTTCGTAGTGATGGTTACTCTTATTGTCTGGCAACAGAACTAAATACAGTGATGGGAACAGCAGGGAAAAATTATTTATAAATTCAACTAATGAGATACAAAGTATATGATGTGAATCAAATATTTTTGTCCATCTCAGGGCGTAATTGTAGAATTGCTGGGAAAACAATTATAATCCTAAAATTGAATTAGAACATTCCACAAGCAGTTCCATTTCCTCAAATCTTACAGTGTCTATACAGATATGATTGAAAAATAACATGTATCTTTTCTTTATTCACAAACATTTTCTCTTCCTGACTTTTTCCCTAGCACCTGCCTCCTAAGAACGCTTTTGTTGTTAGTGTCTCTAAAGCAGTTTGCTAATATAGAGTTCCAATAGCTCAAATAACTGTTTCCATTTCGTTTTGATTGATTTAATGGATGATCTAAAGAAATAATTTTCTGTGTATGCCATAGTATTAAGGTGAAGACAAAGGCACTATTCAGCTTTTATAAAATCAGTTGATGTGCCAGATGTAAAATCAATTAACTCTGGTGAAGTATAGCCTTGTATTTTAACGACTGAGGCATCATAATTGCTTGCTATAGTTTTCCTTCTCAGCAAGATGAGCCTGGCCAACGTTTCTGTTTCAGCAAAGTGTTAATAATAAAGTTATAAAACTCAAATGATGAGGGAATCCCCAGAAGTTTGGAGTTCAGACAAATATTCAAAAGGTCAGATGTTTATTGCACTTTTCCAGTTTAAGGAAATCTTGCTTGGATTATTAGCTCATCATTTCCACATGGCTTAAATCTCCATGAAGCATCTTCATTGTTCACCCTTTGGGTTATTTTCTGTTCTTTGAGATTTTGAAAATGGAACGTCCCACACCAACAGCATCCCTCTTAAAATCAGGGTATAAATAGCTTCAGCACTTTGATCACATACTCCCCGCCACTCTTTCATACCCTTTAAGAAAGCAGTTATTCCTTGCTGCATTTTTAAATTCACTTTTTTGTGGTTCAAGTTTATTGCAAGCATTTCTATTAGAAGGAAAATTACACAGAATCCAGCATAACAATATTTTCTAAATTACCAATCATTTCATTTGATCATCATTTTCTTATCTGTAAAATCTCTGGATCCGAAATATTTTGAAAGAATATCAGTAATAACAGTCATCATCTCCTCCTACTTGCATGTTCATACTGTGAAATTACTTAGTATGCCTTATATATAAAATATATAACTTTGATGGCCTAGTTCAATATGTGTCTAATCTGAAGTCTGTGAATTTTTCCACCAAAGATAATGGAGGGCATTAGTGTCCTTGTGGTTTTAAAGATGGGTACCTCTATAGACCCTTCCTTGAACTTTGCTCCCATTGAAATCACCCTGCTGATTTCAGGGAGAGCAGAAGCAGGTTTATTAGCTGGGAGTGCCACAGTGAAAATAAATGCACTTTCTTTTTCTAAAATAAGCAGAGAGTGAAAACCTTTGCAGAACCATAGCAATTCTTGTAGACAAGTCTTTGGAAAGTTGACTGGCAGTGATAGAATTATTGGGTTTGCTCTTCTTTTATGAAGGAGAACAGACTTCTGGGCTGAAGAGGTGATTTATGCCCAGGATTTTCCCCTTCTGTGGTACATGTTGGAAATACCATTGACACCCAGAAAAGGATTGTCTGTATTGTCTATTTTCTCCAAATGAATTAGCATAGATAACAACATAGAGATTATAATTGTCTCTTCAGGAAATTAGGCTAATGACTCCCATCTAAACTTAAACACAAGAAAATGTATCGAGCTTTTAAGCATACCCAAAGATACTTGAATAAACTTATTAAGAAATTAATGCAAACGTGTTTGTTGGAATGTAGCTTGTATATTTTCTTGTAAAATATTTACATTCTATTTTCCCTAACAGCTGTCTAAATTATGTCATAAGGGAAAGAGAAGCCAATATCTTTTTAAATGGAGGCATTTCTAGATAGTTCTTCAGGGATTTTAATCAACAGATCTAGGAAGAAAATCCTGCAAATCTCATAATAATGCAAGAATTAATAATTCCTCTTTTTTTATTTAGGATTAGAAGAAAGACATCCACCTACAATGTTGAGTTATCTTGTACCAAGGGCTTCTGCAAAACCACAATTCAAGTTTCTACCTGATCATTTGTCCTTTCTTAAGTTAGACAAATAGCCACTAGACAAACTGAAATTCCACCTAGCACCTCTTGTTCTTCTTTGTCACTTTGGTTGAGATGGGAAATACTTTCTTCATCCAAAAAATACTTTCTTTATTCTGAGAAATACTTTTTTTATTCCAAGAAATACTTCCGGATGATATTTTGTCAAAATTAGCAAAATTTTATGTACAATGTGTTTGATGGTTCAAAACTGATAAAACTTTTAATTTTTTTCCTCAGCATTTGCATTCAGCAGACACTGCCGCGATATGAGAACAGCATATTATGGCTATTAAGGATGATTCAGAGTACAAGACTGTCCAATAAGTCAGACTAAAAAAAAGAAATCTTACTGGTCAATTTGACACCTGTATAAACAGATGAACTTTTATACTAAGTCTGTGGAAATAGCTCTGCAAAGTGATGGTGAATCAACGTACAGATTTCTTTCAGCAATTTGTATACACAAATAGATATCCCATAGACTTCAATGGGACCACAAAAGACCTGCCAGCTCTTGCAACTTTATTGTAAAATAAGAAAAATCTGAGAAATCGAGGGAGGAAAGGAGGAATATGCAGATGTTTATTCTGACAAGTTCAGGAGGAGTTTGTGTGTGTAATATACTTGGGAACATGAGCTAAAGGTGAAAGAAAAGCATCAGGGTCTATGAGACAGAGAAACCTTGTGTTTGTAAAAGAAGTCCAAATATTAAAGGCAGGTTTTGTAAAAAATATAAAAGTGTGGGTTTGGAAGTGGGAATATGTTTGTACACTCTTATCTTAATTGTAGCATCCCATAAATGGAATGATAAAGGGAACTATAACCCCCTTTTGTTAAGAGATTTATCATTTCTACCAAGGGAAACGAACTCTGCTTTGTGGGGGCATTTCCTGCTAACATCTCCAATCCCATAATATACAAAAAACACACAGTCAAGAAGGCCTCTTTATATATAAACGTATATTTACCACATTAGCAAATACACTAATAGTTCCTCTCATCCTGCATACTGGACACTTCACAGGGAAATATTTTGAAAGGACAAAATACCAAAATTCTTCTCAATGTAATAAATCAATAATATTTATTTAGGTTCTGGGTTTGTATATTATTTTATAAATAAATCTATGTTAAACCAGGTGATCTTAAAAAGTCCCTTCCAATCCAAACCATTCTATGATTCTATGTGTATTAATATACCTATATTTTATTATTGCATATTTTATGTATATTAGTAATAGCTGATGTATCTGCTTTTAGAATTGTTAGGGGGTTGGTATTCCATTAAAAAAAGCAACCCAAAATATAATCTAGAATTGTCACAAATATAAATTTAGGCTCAGTATGTCTTATTATTTCTGTCAATTGTACGGAGTTTATTTAACAGTTTATGTTTATTTATTGTATTAGAATTCCCCATTTCTAACGCAAATAACTGGCATTTAGAATGTCTAAATACTTTATTAAAAAGTATCACGATATGTAAAGATTTCAGAATTCATTCCTGTGTATCATAATTCCACAGTGAACCAGGGAAAATGATATGTTTTAGCATGCTTAGTATTACTGAATTGAGGAATTATCCAGATAATAAGTAATGGTGCCTTTAATGTCATAGTCAATAATAACGCCAAAAGTCATATTGATTTTTCTTGAACAATCAGCTGCAGCTTCTACATATTTCTCATACTAATAAAACTGTTCCACTGTGTACAAAACGAGAGAAGCAGTTCATTTATGTTTTTCCTGTGTAATATTCATGTATGCTAAAAATAGGACAGAGCTGCACCTACAAGTGAATCCATCTTTCACACTAAATCTTTATAAAGGAGTGTGTGGACATGCAGTTCTGTGTGCTGGTGTCATGCGTAACTCTGTCGTAAGAGCTTAGATAGAGAACTGCAATTTGTCTATGTATTTTATATATATGTATATATAGATCAACTTTTTCTTTTTGAGGATGGGCAAATCAAAATGACACATTATCATTAAAAGCTGCTTGGGAGGATGGAGGTATTCCACATTTTTTGCAGAGTGACAAGAAATAGGGAAATGACCTGAATGTATGCAATGCTTAAATGTTGTCAGATATTCATCATATTTATATGCTTTGCCTGCCTCTCTGCTCAGGGTGATTTAATACTACATTAAAGTAGAACCTGGGAGGACATCATAAACAGCTCTTGTTTAAAGGGCATTGTGAAGGAGAGCCTTTAATCTGATTGATGAAATAAATGGAAAGTAATCTATCCTCTATTCAACAGCTTGTTGATGATATGAAAGAATTCCTACTCAAGCAAGCAAAGCTTTAAAGAGAAAGACCTCTTTCATCCTGTCAGCCTCTCATTTTTAGAAAAAGTTAAGTTTTTCATCATGGTTCAGGGGAGTTCTTGTAAAACGTTCATTGAAAATTTAAGAGCAATTACAGTGTCAGACAGCTAGAAAAATTGCTTTTACTGAGTGAGAGTTCTCTGACAGATGCATTGTGGGAGAATTGATTCTTTCTAAGGGATAAGTGAATTGTCATTGTTAGTCTCTTCTCATGACATCTAGCTAGATGTCATCTGCTTTGTAACAGAAGATTTGAATCAGACAACTGTACTCAACACTAGACAGTGTCTAGATTAGTTCAGCAAAGAAATAAGCCTGTACTCTGCATGGCATCAACTGAGCTTTTAAAGATTATGGATGAGCAAGGGTTTGAGAAAAAAAGTTTGAAAAATCAAAAACAAAGCTTTATAGCCACTTCAGAAAGCCTGGATGTTTAACCTGTAAGGAAGTCTGTCAAATCCTTGAGGAAACCACATAGAGAAAGATCAATAGAATACCTACTGGCTCCATTAGCTTGATGTAAAAAGGGGAAGAGGGAAACCAGCTCTTCCACAAGAGAAGCTACATTATTCCAGGGATTAAGCGGGATCAGTTCTCTTACAGAAAAGAAGACGAGAAAAAGAATGAAGATTCTTGGTGGGCCAGAACTGGAGTGAAAGGGCTTGTCAGGTAATCTAACTGATGATAAGAGAGCAGTTTATTGAATAGGAGGTGTCTCTAATTAGGTGTTCATTAGCATAAGGGTAGGTGCCAATTCTAATCTTGAGTTAGCTGCAGAAAATAGGCTGTCATTCACTCTGCAATCCCTGAGCTAACTTCTTCATAGTATATGCTTGCTGAATCCACTTCTAATTTTTCTGTGTGTTTTTTTTTTTTTTTCTGTTTGGATTGCAGAGATACATTTGGTGTGTAAGAATGTCACTGGCATTTTCCCAAAATAGCACCACCATATTCATTAAGTATTCACAGCATTGAAATGTTATATTGTTTGAATATAGTGTATATGTATGTGGTATAAAAAAGATGTGTCATTTTAAACACAATAATGTTTCAGTCTGAAAACTTCGTTTCAGTTTTTGTGTCTGATTTGAATCTAACCTTAGCTAAACAAAAAACAAACAAAAAAAAACCAAATAAATTGCAGTTATCCGTACTTAAAATAAATTCACTAGTGAGTAGCAAATTTTCGTTAAAAAAATCAGTTAAAGTATTCTCCACATCATGATCAGACCAGTACATTCTTCACCAGTTCAAATTTCATTAATGTTTTTGTGGCTGTGGTTTACTTGATACCAGATTTTTACATTTCTGTGCACTTGACATTTTAAGGAATGTATACAGACTTTAAATACTGAGTATTTCTTTTAGTTGCTCAGGAATTAAACTGTGATGCATTTGTAGTTCTTCACATGTTTAATTACTTAATCCTTTAATGGGAATAATATTAGCATTTAGACTTAACCTTGTGCTATTTGTATGTGGTTTATTTATTGTTATATATGTCTTTAAAGTTCAGTAAGAACGGCCTTGTCATTTTAACTTTCTTCAGCTTTGGGAAGAACGGGCCTGAACTAAACTGTGTTTCTTTTCCTTAACTTGTTTAGAATATCTTAAGAGTTTATGTGGTGCTATTAAAATATTCTTCTGAAGCTGTGGAAATGCAAATTGTCAGGACAACGTTTTCAATAAGTCCCTGACGCTAAAAATCACTGATCTGTGCTAGTTTCAATACCATTCCTATCATTTTTGCCATTAAGATTCAATAGATCTCGTTATCAATGTCCTTAAGGCATTTGAATGAATCAATAACGACAATGAAAAGCAAGCTGCAATTCTACAGAAAAAGTGCTGCTAAATAGAGCAACATACAAAATTGATACAACTTCTTAATAGTTTTCCTTTCGGTATACTAATGGCTTGTATTTTCGCCTAAGTTAATGAAATGCCCTTAGACACCTTGCTAACGATGTCTTTTTCTCTGTTCTGATCTCCTGAAGCATTATCTTGCTAAATGTATAGGAGGGCATATTACTCAGAATCACTGACTCTTTTCTAAACTACAAAACATGGGGGGTTTATTTGTGTTTATTACAAATAAATTTTTACAAAGTGTTTTCTTGATTAAATTTATTTCTGCAACTGTTAGAGCTGTAAATCATATATGTGGGGAGAGATCACAACAAATATTCAAAAAGGGCATGTATTTGTAAGCAATATATAAATCAAATGTCTTTTTCAGCTTCAATTTTACCTTAAGTAAAATCAGCTAACAATTTAGGTTTTCAATGTGTAGTCCATTATATAAAATATTGTAAGTAAACGGATTTATTGATTGATATTAAGATTATGATCCAGTGTTCAGTAAAGCTAATGGGAGCCCCCACTGATTTCACTAGTTTTTGATTGAGCCCAAACCTGAAAGCCATATATGGCATTATTTCTAAACACTTCTTTTTCTTCCTTACTCCAGGGTTGTTATGGTAATTGGAAGGAGGGGGGGGTTGTTTTGAGTTTTTGGCTTGGGATGTTTTTAAGAATAATGTCTCTATTTTTGCTGCAAATTTCTAATTGAAAAGAAGGTCGTGATGTGACAGGCACAACTTTTAAAATCTATATCTATAGCAGACGAAAAATGTTTAGCAAAATGGATGCTACTTGCGTATAAAGCCTATGCTACAAAGGATGTTAATTTTTTTGTATCTAAACAACCAGCTATTTCTCCAAACCCTATTTCAAGGAAAAATAAAGAGTTATATGGGTTATATGGCCTGTGAAAGAATATGTTTATAAACATAATGCATAGTCTTTGGGCAATTACAGTGGAGAAATTATTTCTCTTATTGATTTTTCTCATTTACTAATAATTACAGCTGCCGAGTCTCAACTTAGGGAATGTTGTTCAGAGGAAAGGTTTAATAGGAAGTACCAATTAAAAAAAAAAAAAAAAAAAGAGCTTTAAAAATGCAATATGCATTCTCCAGTTCATTACAGTACATTTTTAATCAGCTGTTTCTCAAGAGGCTTTTGGTCTCTTATTGATCTTGTTTCGGATCAGATCCTTGATAAATATGTCAGACTAACCCAAGCTTTGTTTTATTTTGTCAGAGTTGCTCTTCTGACAGTGTTATATTTCTTTACCTCACGTAGCAGTTTCACGAGTAATACCTGGATGGACCTGATATTTCCTTTCAGGGATTGTCACAGTCGTGGTATTTGTTTTCATGTATCACTGTGTTATACTTTAATGAAATTATTTGCTCTATAGCTATCAATTAGTCATCAAATACTGCAGCAGAAACAGTAACTTTTGAAAAGCAGCCTGGATGTGTGTGCAATTGCTAAGATAAAAAAGGAAGTTTATGAAATAGTTAAAGTTGGACTATATGGTTTCATTCTGGTATTTAGCTGCCAAAGTTGAATGTGATGGAAGGCATCTGCGGTTGTGTTTGTGTAAGGTTGTCTTTAGTGGCAGAGTGTATTATCTAGTGTCACTTTATGAAACTTTCAGTGGTACAGCCTTTTTCTTTTCCAGTATGTGTGTAAGAATTACTTTAATCTTTTTTCTCTATGAGAAAAGATAAATATTATCTGCTGTATATACCTGATGAAACACTTATCTTTTTGATAATTAATGAACCCATTTTAAGTCCATGTTATGCTATCCATCTTTTGTGGTACTGAAATGGATGACAGTGTGATTATGTCTTTGAAAGATAAGTAAATGTGTGTGCTCTTAGATCATCAGGCTTTTAAAATACCAGGAAAGTAGAAGTATAGCAAAACTGGGAGTATTTCTTAATCTTGACTTATAATACAGGGGTTTCTGTGCTTTTATTTATAAATGTACATTTTATTGCACTACATATACACATCAGATTTCACAGGCCTCTGCAAATGATTGTATTAATATTTTATGTTCCATTTATGCCTTTCCCCTGCATATTGACAAAATAATAAATATGCAATATATTGAATATTACATGACTGAACATTGATTTTTATACATACGACGTAAAAGTGTTGCTAAGCAAAGAATAATGCTATGTTTTACTTGAGAATTCTCAATACCATTACAAGTCAAGTTAAGCTTTGAATTATATTTCAGTATTCTTGTCAATATAAACTGGCTTACAAAGACACATTTAGAACGATAATTGATGGATTTCTCAAAATACCTTTGTCATTGAAGAAAAGTATATACTTTGAATTTCATTATTGTAAAAGTATATTTTTAAGAAGTCAAACAGATCCTCTTAAGTGTCTTAAATGGTATAATTTTGGCCGTCTGTGTTACAATATGGAATAATGTCCAATTATCTCGTTTATCATGGCTTCTGAAACAGCTTACACTATAAATTCTGTTTATTAAGGGCAAAATTATACTGTCAGATTCACACATGCTTATCTCTGAAAAGTGACTTACAGACCACACTTTACCCTTTTAGAGGAGGAAAAAATCATTTAAATGGGAAAAGGTCAGTGGATCTCTGGATGCTTGCGTCCCGCATGCTATTTGATTCTCCTGTACATCACCTATAGGCACCAGTAAAAAAGCTGCTGCAGCCTGGAGGCAGTATATAGCTACATGTAACGAGTGAATTTAAACTAGAGTCAATCCGGGGTCATTTCTGTTGGAGTTATGGCTGCGTATGAATTTTCTGGCTCCACATTTCCAGCAAACAAAAGCCCAGAGCTCAGAAGATTGTTATGTTCTAAGACTGGACAAATGCAAACTTGGAGACTATGTTTAATAAGGAAAAAGAAAATGATTGAAGTGTTAAATGACCTACAGCTCTCCAGATCGCCATCTAGAAAGTTAAGGAACAGCCTTTTCCTGAGGCTTTTCCATTGACCTTTATTTTCTTATTCTTGTTTCTGCACTTGAGAAAGTGCCAGAGCATGCTATCTGAAGGTATTTGAGGCCTTCTGCATCCATATTAATCTCATTTGTCTTGACTCCTGGCTGCTCATCAGAAAGATAATGCTTAACTACAGGCACTTTATTACCACAGGTATTGCTATGTTAATCATGACACGGGATAATTGGGAAACACATAAAGTTACAAGCAGGTTTACTTAAATCCATACATTGCCATGAAATACGAACGGTGCTGACCAGCCATCAGAGTAAATTCTAAATAATTTTAACAAAGAAGGAATGAAACAAAAACTTTGTTCATGAACGCAAATTCCTTTCCAAGTTTTAACTTTATTTATTTATTTTATTTAAAGTAGTGCATTATTTAGCTAACCAATATATAGAAACCCCTGTGTGTGCCAGCGGCTGTTTCTTCCCTGAGCTATAACTATGGTATTTGGAAAAACAATAGGTGATTGATTTCAATTCCATAAATTCACTTCAAAGACATTAGACTGTACGGAAGAGTTAGTGAAATAAATAAAGATCTTGGATTCATAAGAACGTTAATGGTTATGAAAGAAAATTGCAGTTTTTGTGAGAATTAGCTAGTATGCCCTTCACTAATGTATGCAAAGTTGGCAGTTCAGGTTACTGCATGCACTCTGAATTAATGACATACTTAAAAGGTGAAGCAGCCAGAACAGTATTTAACAAAACCAGCAAAACATTTATTTACTTTGTTTCCTCCACCAAACAGGTCTTTTTTTGGTTGGCACACTATAGACATTAATCTTTTCAGTTAGTTTCTCTTAGAAATCACTATGAGTATACATAGTCTTTGGAGATATGGGGTATCTAAATTTTAAACTCAACTGGTTGGACTCTGGTGGTTATTTTCTGTATAGTCCAGTAGCAGAATAACTAGTCCATCTATAGATTGACAAGTACCTTCTGACAGAGACATGTGCTCTAATTTGTAAAATAAGTAGTTGCTAAAAATGCAAATGATTCACATTTGTTAAGCATATTGTATTTTAAAGGGACCATATCTTAAAAATGTATATATTCTTCACAACCAACTAAACGAATTTATTGCTAGAAATACTGCACGAATCTCCCAAAAAAGCATAATCAATGAGGTTCTGACTGTTTATCCGAGCAAAGCTCATGATGACTGCAGTTTTTATATGAACTCAGTAAGTATATACTACATATATAGTAACAGAATGTAACTGAATGTGATTCATATAACTTATGGAATTAAAACAATTTTTTTTAATATAAATTGCAACAATTATATTTATCTTTTTACATTTTAACAAGACTACTTATTTGAATTTTCTGGGTTAGAAAGGTTCCAGATATAAAAAAATTTAAGTTGACATCCTGTATCACATTAAGACAGCCTAATTGAAGTTATTGAACCTGTGAAATGAAAGTGTGCTTAATACTGGCTGGGAATTTGGCCTTGTGTGTAGACTGAAACTTTGCAGAATTTACCCATAGTTCTGTTGCTGTGCATCTTTTTTCTCAGAAAGAGGGATTTTGTTCTTGATTCTAAAAACTGCATTTATTGTGACTTTTCTTTTGCTGGACCGTTATAGTTGCAAGTTCTTTGGACTTGGTGGTAACCTTAAATCTCTTCAAGAGCATTCTGCTGTCACCACCATTGTGGTGTATTATTTTCAAAATTAGCATTATTTATTAATTTTGGAAGTTCACAAAATAGTAAGTAATTATATTAAGGTTGCATTCCATGCACTGATGTGGTTTTTTACCTTTTTGCCTTTTGAACAATAAAGCAGAGGAAGGGATTGTGTTTTCCTCTTTGCTGTGCATAGTCCTCTCACTCTTCCGAACTGGGAAAATCTTGTTATTATAGCCGTTGCCCACAACACTGGAGATCAAAGTTCCGTTATTGACTGTATTACAGTGTAGTTATATGATCTCATGCCAGGCTTCAGTCTAGTAAAACTTAGGCCACTAGCCATGATTTGAAACGGTAAACAAACAAAAATTCCTTTGCACAGATTTTGCAAGTAGGAATACATATTACTGTGTGCTGGCATTTTGCTTAAATCTAGGTTCTTTGAGCACAGGCTATCTCCTACTATGTATATGTAAATCAGCTAAAACAACGGCGTGCCTTATGTATTACATTTCTGATTGTGTACAGTTACTCTAATGTTAAACAATATCATAAAAAATAGATATTAATATGAAAACCTGATTGGAAGCAGAATCATGCAGCATACGTACACATTTTCACCACATTCTGAGGTAGTTCCATGCACAACATTGTTCACAGATGATAAATCTTTTGCTGACAAAGTATAAAAGTCTGTACTACTCAAGTGCGATAAAATGCATTAGAGACATGAGAGTTATGCATCTGTTTCAAAGGAAGAATATCTCACATCATTTATATACATATAGAGTGAACACAAGTGTCCATAAGCAAAGACTAATATCAGCAACTGGATGATACACTAATCAAAGCAACTACATAAGTACAACAGCAGCATAAAAGTTTAAAAACCAGTATCCCAGTGAGATGCTAGGCAACAGCATTATGGCCACTAAATGAGGAAATCCTGTTTGGCTGCCAGTCACTTCCTTGGGTGCTTTGGCTACTACTCTGAGCCAGGCAAGAGGAAATCTTTCACTGGCTAATGCAACACCTGCTACAGTGCTAGATAAAGCTCCAAATTACAACCACATCTTTCTACCAGTTTTAAGAGCAAGAAAAGTGGAAAAAGAAATACAGTGTGCTTTCAGGAAAGTTAATTACAGTATTTTAATGAGACAAATAAGAACAGGACAGAATGACAATCAGAGGAAAGGATTTTGGCTATATATGAGATTGTACACAATTATATATTTTCATTATAATCTTTGGAGAAAACGAAACAAAAAGATTTTATTACAAAAAAAAAAACACTCAACATCAATTATAGCATAACTTAGTGCTTTTGACCTTATTAGAAATTTTGTGTGTTTGTCTATAATTACAAATAGTCTCCTGCTTGGCACAGACCTTTCTGAATATCAGAAAGTTCCTATCCCTGTTCCAGTTAAAATGGTAAATTCCTTTGCAAAGCCTGTATAGAAATACCTTAATTTCCATTTTAGTTCACTTGTCAAAAGCAAAGAGAGTGTTGCCATTCTTGTACTCTAAGGATGTGAGGTGACACATCTGACAAGCAGAAATAGATTGGTGGTAAGTCCATTAATATATCTAAAATCATTTTGTAAGTGATCATTTTTAATATACACGAGGGAGTTACACCTACACATTCAGGGAAGAATATACTCGCTTTGAATGTGGCTCATGTCCCCCTCCATTGCATATAATTAAGTCCTTTCTGGTTTAAATAATTTCTCCTCCAACCATTTTCTCCAGGAGTGAGATATTTTAAAGCTCAGTCCAGCACAGATTTTTGAACAATACCACTTGTGCTTGAAGGAAAATTATGTTTAAAACTGACAAAATCTCTGACACTGAACGCTGCAGTAGCAGTCGAGGAGTTTATTCTCTGGCCCAACAGAGACAAATTCGCAACAAAAATCTTGATTTCTCCAGTGGAGAAAATCCTGTTCCCAGTTTGTGCCTCATCTGATGTATAACTTTGAGCAAGTCACTTTACTCTTTTTCTGTATTGTTTAGACTATAAGCTTTTCAGGAAGGAGATTGTCTCTGACTGTGAGTTTTACAAGGGTATACCCAACAGTGCTGCAACTGCAACTACAGCTTATCTCCAACGTAACTCTGTAATAAAAATAATCGATAACAATATCCCAAATAAAAAATCTGATCGCAAAAGGAAGGAAATCACCTACCTTTAGAGGCCTGTAGCTTTGCAGTGGCAGTGAACCCATACAAACAGCTTCTGTCTCACAGTAATAGGAGAAAAGAGAGAGATAAAGTTTGTCTCCATCCGTTTTACAGAGATATGAAGAGCAACCTGGCCTCACACAAAATTGCTGTGCCTCTATGTAGGACAGATCTCTCTGCTATATAAAATACTATAGTGAAGAATTCATCAATCTTCTATATTCTGCATTTTAAATGGGCTTTGTATTGATTTTTATTACTGTTGGAAAAGACCCATTTATAGAGCAGCAGGTTAAAGAAAGAAGAATGTGGTGTGAACAGGACTATTTAATGAGAGAAAATATCCTGGTCTGTCCTTTGCTATTCCTAGTAAAAATGACAGCATTTTTTCCCTGAAGTTCTTGCTCAGCTCCTTTATGAAACTGTTTGTGTTAACTTCTGTTGTTGACCTTGGAAATTTACTACAGGCGTTAATGGGTCCTCATGCAAAGAAATTACTCCCAAAGGCTTTACTTGCTGACTCTTCTGTGCCTTATCTTTGTTGCCCTTTTATTTCTTTTTCTCCTGTCCAAAAGTCTTTGATGTCCCCTTGTTAACCTTTTCTTTCAATACAAATTCTGCTACATATTAAGTATAGGTTAAAAAAAATTTAATGTAGCAGCGCCAATTACTGAGAAAAAGGAAATGCTGGAATTTTCTATCTGTAAAACCTTTGCTTAACCTTTTAGTATACGTGCATTATAGAGCAGTCCTTAGTTTCATTGTCACATTCTAACTTTTCCTTAAGAAACGTGAAACCGTTTACTGTGCAGTGCTGACAATCCTCAGTAAATGAAAACCTGTTCAGGACTTTGTTTTGTCCTCATTGCTTATGTATGATCCTAAGAAATACTTCTAGTGTTCAAATTCTGCTGTTAAGATAGACTTCTTTCAACTGGAAATGATTGAGGTTAGAAAGGATTTCTGGAGGTCGTCTGGACCAGCCACCCTACTCAAGCAGGCTCACCTAGAGATAGTCGCCCAGGACAGTGTCCAGAGGGCTTTGGAGTATCTCCATGGATGGAGACTCCACAGCTTCCCTGGACAACATGTTCCTATGCTCAGCCACCCTCCCAGGAAAAAGTGTTTCCTGATGTTCAGAGGGAACCTCCTGTATTCCAGTTTGTGCCCATTGCCTCTTGTCTTGTCACTGGGCATCACTGAAAAGAGCCTGGATCCTTCCTTTTTGCCCCATCCCTTCGGGTTTTTATATACATTTATGAGATCTGCCCTGAGCCTTGTCTTCTTGAGGCTGAACAGTCCTGGCTGTCTCAGCCTTTCCTCATAGGAAAGGTGCTCCAGTGCCTTAATCATCTTTGTGGCCCTTTGCTGGGCTGCCTCTCCAGTATGTCCAGGTTTCTCTTGTGCTGAGGAGCTCAGAACTGGACTCATCAAACTTCGTCACACTTGCCGTATATGAGTCTTCACATAGGCAGTGGAAGAATGTATGCAATATTTTTTCAGGGTTTATGGACTGCTACTTTAAATTCAGTTCTAGCTAATAGGCAGGACCTGGATGAGGGTTTAAAGACAGAAGGCTATTTAGATGAAAGTAAATAGTAAATTTCATAACTCAAAAAAAAAGGGGGGGGGGGGGAGTAAAAGCAATAGAACAAGAAAATTAACTCTAGTAAATATAGTTAATAAACAGGCAAGGTCTCATGGAAATCAGGCTTTAAAACACCGAATCTTATTGAAAGAATCTATATTAAAAATTAGCTAAGAGGAAATTGGTTTCACATAGAAGAAGGATAAGAAGCATGATAAAAAAAATGTTATGGTTGTATCAACAGAATCTAAAAATCAAAATGGAGTAGTCACAATCACGGGAAATAAAACACAGAGCCAGAGTAATTATCAGGGAATGGTTCACAGAAAATGTTTATAAAACCAGAATGATTAAGAAGCAAAAGGGATTGCAAGTGACAAAGAACAAAAATGGTGGGGAGAAAATATTGTAGAAGCACAATGGTGAAAGAAGATTATGAAGAAAATTAGGCACATTTATATCTCACATGATACTTTATTGAGAAAGTTGCTAAATAAGATCCTTTGACTCCCACTGTATACTTATTAATAAACATCAGATTAAATAGATATGGCTAAAGTATGTTATATATTTAATGTCTAATGTGGCCTTTACATAAGTGCACTTTACATGAAGGAGCAGTAGGAAAAAGCGAAAGGAAAAAAAAAAAAAAAAAGAAAAAGACTGTTTCCTCTAGGTATAATCAGTCAGTAAGGTCAAATAAAGTTTACTCTGGAATTTGTAAACAACTAACCAGCGCTATCCCAGTGTTATTAATTACTGTCTTCCAGGATCCCAGATTTGATTTCAAAGAACAGAAAAGGAACTTGTCAAAATAATGGTCCGAGAGAGGCCATGTTGAGGTCTGCATGGCCAAATAGCTGAGTCTAATCATTACTTTCATTAACAATTTAAAAGATGAAAAAAAGTTCAGAGAGCAATAGGCAGTTTACTGGACAATATTATACTTCAGAAAATCTCAGCTGAGTCAAGAAATGTAAAAAATATGTAAGATAAGGCAAAGGAAAGATAGTACAATTGGAAAGTCAAATACATACACAAAAACTGAGAAGTAATCATTCTTTAGCACTATCTGAGAAAAGGATCTTAAGCCCCAAGCTGGCCTATACTGTCATGCCACTTTAAAAAAAAAAAAAAAAATTTATGTATTCTTAGCACAATCATTAAAGTATGAGGTGGTTAGTTATTCTTAGTGCGGCTAAATCATCTTCTGTAGTACCTTGTCCATTTTTAGTAACCACATTTTAAGAAGGCTTTATATGAGAAAGGGTTCAGAAAACAATGGCAATATTAAAACACCAGAATGATGAATGATAAAACATTGCAGAATTCTGAGGAGGAAGAGTGAAAGATTAATTCATTAATGCCGTTTTTCCCTTTCTTTTGCTAGGGCTATATTCAATGAAAATAATTGTAATCTTTCTGTAAGTTGTTGCAGTCTTAGCCTGCTCTAGGCATTTAGAGAAATGGGGAAATGGTTGGTATCTATAGAAAATGGTTGACACTAAAAAAAAAAAAAAAATCTTTTAGAAAGGATCAAAGATTCAACCTCAAAGGTTGCATTTTTAGGAAAGGGATGAGAAAACAGGGAATTTTAATGGAAACTCTTCTACAGGTCTAAGTATAGCAGGTGTTACTAGATAGCTGCCAAAATAAAGTATTTTATATATCTCAGAATGCAATTTGTGTTTTTAACTGCTCTTAAACTTTCTTCCAAAGAATTTTAATAACCTTATTCAGTGTTTCTAAACCAGACAGCATAACTTACAAAGGTATATTCCCCTTCTGTCTTTGAGTGCCCATATTTTCTTTGTAATTTATTTAATCTACCACTTAAAGTAGCTCATAATCCTTTAAGTCTATTAAATTCAAAAGGTCCATCTGAAAATAATCTTATCTTTCTCTCAAACTCTGTTTCCTAGCAAATGTCATCAGAGTACAATGCATTCCTTCTCACAATTCCTGTATATATAAACGCAAAATAATTAGAATTACAAGACACTGAACTTTGTTTCATTTTCAATTGAATGAAATTCCACTTCCATCCAAAACCAAGCATTTATTTTAACCCATCTAAGTAGCTCTCCTTTTAGGCTTTGTTAATGCCTATCATAGATTATGCTTTTATTTGACAGTAAATCAAAATTTTCCTAGATTTTGAGACATGCTTCTTCTTTATCAATTAGCTGTATAATATTGAGAAAAAAAATTTCACGGTCTCACAAAGATCGTCCTTAACCAAGCTCAACCTTTCAAGTAGTATTCTCTTCTACTGATAGCAGGCAAGCCTGAAAAAGCCAAGGATGCCAATTTCTCTTGGCTTTCACCCAAAACAGAATTCCAGATGGTTCAAACAGAGAAGACCAGCCCAGACCCTGCACCCCGCACACACAGCCGCTCGGAGCAACACTGGCTGGATCGTTCTTCCTTTGAAAATACAGTGCCATAGAAACAGAAACACTGCACAGAATTCAGCCAGTTTCCCTTGTACGTTCTGAGAAATTAAGAGAAAAAAAAAATAGAAAGCAGTTACTACCCACTGTGATGGAAAATTCCATTTTGACATTTTAGGAATGAAATGTTTTTAACTGTTTCTTTGAATCAAATGTCAAGGGGGGCTAAGTTTAAGAGAAGGTGTGAAGTGAAATTGCTGTTATGTGCTAGAAGTTATTAAAATTAAAAATAGCCCATATTTTACTGAAAATGTTAAAGCCAACCATTTTGACTTTGTAGCAATGAAATGTGTCAGTCACTCTCAAAACATTTTTCCCAAGATTTTCCCTCATGGAAAAATATAAAATGTTCCGGTTGCATTCTTCTGAAACAAAGCAGCTTTTGGACATTTCTAAATCCTCAGTGGAATAGAAAGACCTAGAAATATTTGAAAATTAGTTGAGACCAAAAAACTTTGGAAAGTGAAGACAGCGTTACATAAGCAGCTTGTTTTCCAGTGACTGTCATCACAGTAGCATTAGAATATATTCATTCATAAAGGTGAGCACTTCTTTGAATTAAAACAAGCAAAGAATTGTTGAAAAACAAGTAATACACAATTGAGATGTCAAAATTGTAAGTGATTTGCTCACAGTCTCATAAGGAATTTGTGGCAGATCTGAAATCCTTTATCCAGTTACACCATTTCACCTGACTTTACACAGCGCAAGAGAGTAGTAAGTGCTTTTCTGAGACTTTAATGTCTAGTATAAATGGTATAAATATTTTGTTAGCTTCAACATTGAAGGAGTATAATAAATTATATATTATTGCCATATTTGGGAGATTACACTAACTCAACCAAACTGCAGAAATTTGTGATTAAGGCTGGCGGTGAGTAAATGTAAACAGTGCAAGGTCAAATCAAATAATTTCTAAACGAACAGAAAAAAAAATAGTCATAATTTCATAAATAAATTATCAAATATTACCTGAAAAATAGCTACTATGCAGCCTGATCCAGGGACCAACTGAAGTAAATCTATTTGTTTCAATAGAGTTTAAATCTATCAAGAAATCAGGAGTGAAGGGAAGGAAGATTTCTTTCTCTAGTGATGTCAGCCTTCAGATCAGGGAAGTCCCCTAACCATGGGAAATTTTTCTATTGATTTTCTGTGGATGAAGGACTTCACATGTGTTGAGTATTAGCTTGGATTGTCAGCTGCTGTGAAGCAATGGAGTTGCCAGCTGTGCACATAGCACATTATATGTTTTAGTCTGACGGTCTTTCTAGTATAACATGAAATCCCTTCCAACCCATACCACCCTATGATTCTATGACATCCAAATACTATCAAGGTAGCATTTTTAATATGTTGGATTTCAATAATTAATGAGGCTTAGAATGCAAATGACCTCTTTTATAAATTATAATATATGCATAAACAAATGTAATATGTTTTTTTATGTATCACTATGTGTAAAATGCAGAAAGGGAAAACCTTTCGCTTTTCTTTTTTACAATCTTTCAGGCTTTACAGCCAAAACATAGTTTCTTTTTTGAATATTTTAAGAGCTTTTGAAAAATAAATGTATGCACAAGCTGTATAAACTAGAGCCCAATTAATCAACAATTTTGAGATTTTCACATGGAGAATTCATACTAAATGGCTGTAAATGGTCAGCTGCATAATAGAATTTGCTTAAATGTAACCTTCCCAGCAGGAAGCTTTTCCTTTGTAAGAAGAGAGGACTACAGCCTAGTTCTCCCCCGAAGAGTACCCTTTACTTTTTGTGCTGCAACACTTCAGCAAAGAGATAATATTGTATATAGCTGTGTTTGGTTACAGCTCCAGGCCTGTAAGATTTATTTTAAATATCAATGCTCTAAGTTAAACATCTTGATAAGCATTTAGCTACAAATCTTCCATTAAAACACATCCACTAAAACGCTCTGAAAATCTCAATATTAGTTCTGTAGACAACCCTCTGATTACTTTCTTATTTTGCCCATAGTCTACTTGGGTTCTAAAATGGTGTTAGATGAACAAAGAGCAAACCCTCTCCTCGTGGTTTTGGTGCCAAAAACGGGACATAGGCAGAATCTTGTCATGCGAATCTAACCTTACACTGCAAAAAAAGCCCCTTAAGCACTGACAAATCCAAAGGCACTCCAGATTGTCACTGACCAGCATTTCGACGATAGTTTGTCAAACACTAACATCTCTGTCCCTGTGCACACCTAAGGATCCCCCAGACCTGAAAAAAAAGAGCAGGACAGAGCCTGGCGCATATGGAGTGTGTCCAAGGTGCAGGAGCTACATGCTCCTTCTTCAAAACCTGCTGAAGGGATCAAAGTGCAGCAGATGTTTCCAGAGCTGTTTTGGACAACTCATGTTAGTACCACTTGGAAATACAGCAAAAGGAAGACATTAAGCTGACAGTTCTCACCTTTCTCCCCATCCCCAACTCCAAAAGATTTGTGATTGGGGAACTTACTGAAGGCATGAGAGATCCATGTTATTTCCCCTTTTTCTCACCCCTCTCCCACAGTATTTTCGTATTCAGGTTAAGATGTACAGTCTGGGTGGCAACCAGATTAACAAACTACTGTCTAGATAATTGGGCTAAAAGGCCACAGTGAATGGGATAAAACCCTGAGTGATGCAGTCTGACCCACTAGTTGCCCCTGCTTTGAGAAGGATGCCGGTCTACAGACCTCCTGAGGTCCCTTCCAGCCCCAAATCCAACCTGTATTGTCCTACGGTCCTGTAAACAGCTGTGGAAGAGACCACAATGACTTCAGAGTGTTTTTTCATCTCTTAAACGCCTGCTGTTGTTTAGTAGGATTTGTTAAATTAGGAAGAAGAAACAAAGCAAGCGAACAGAACACCTATTGGGAATATAAGGACCGAAGCTCATATTTTGGACTTCGCTCTGTTTTATAGTAGTAGTAGTAGTAGTAATTGTTGTTGTTGTTGTCATATTCAGAGTTTCACCTAAGTTGCAGGAATCATTGGAGCACGACCCAGATGTTTTCGCATATCCAAAGTACCTATCCTAGCGATTGGGACAGAGACCCATTCTTGGCCTCTTTCTATCTAAACGAAATTTGAATTGTTCCCTGCTTATAAAATACAACTCCTCCGAAGAAATCAGTTTGAGCAGGGCATCTGTTCTGGGGCAGTAAGTAAAAGCAACCAATAAGATATGAGCTGATTGTGAGTCACATCCTCAGGTTAATGTTGAAGTCAATAATCATATGTAGGGAATTTTATTTTATGATGGATTTATAGTGCTTGCTATAAAGGAAATGTTGTTTCTTAATTAACTCTGTTAAATACAGTCATCTAAGTTTTTAATGAATAAGACATTAATCCAAAAGATCCAACCACATTAATTATGCCATGTTAAATTTTGTGAATGAATTTCTAAAAACCTGAATTGTAGTCTTATGCACTATAAAATATCGTGATTTTCAGATTGTGGCCCATCTTCTGTAGTTTCTTGTCCTCCAGTAAAACACAGAGCCCACAACTAATTAACAAGTAGTAAAAATCATATCTTTCTTTACCCACATAGTGGTAGAAAAAAGGGTGCCGCAGAACACATTCTTATACTCCATAATTTCAGGTGCATAATAGCCTGGTCCTTTGAATACACTATGGGAGACACAACCACCCCTGAGCATGTGATAATGCAGAGAGAACTGGTAAAGGGAAATTTAGTGTTTTTAATTGTTGCAACAAATTTTAATGGAATTTTGAATTTTTTTAACGTCTCACGCTTTATCTAAATCAATATGTGTTGGTATTTCCAAATAACATCATTAGGCATTTTCCCTAATGTGGAAATGTTCAAATTTTTCTTCCTAGAATGAAAAAGTTAAACGTCAAGTTTCTCTTGAGGTGGGATTTCTGAATTTCAAGCAACTCTGACTGTTATCTCATAGCCATGTATAAGAAATTTGAAATAGAGAAAGCTGTTTGATCTTTTTCAGCTCATTTATGTTGTAAAGCACTGTCACTACAGTATTCTTTTTAAGTTGTGAAAGAAAAAGTCGATCAGTTTTAAATATTCATTCCTAATTAACCTTTCTCATTTGAAGATAAAAAAATAGTTTATTTTCTTAGCCATTTATGTTCTGCAGTAGGGAAAATCTTTCATGACATTTGTTTACAGTCTAGAGTCTGTAAATTCAGAGTCTGAGTTTAGCATTGTTTGTACTCTGTAGATACAAAACAGTTATGTTAGTCTCTAATTTCCAAATATTTCTTGAAAAATTGAGACAATTCCATTGTTTTAAGGTTAAGATATATATAGAATCATAGAATCATAGAATGGTTTAGGTTGGAAAGGACCTTGAAGATCATCGAGTTCCAACCTCCGTGCCATAGGCAGGGACACCTCTCACTAGACCAGGCTGCCTGGTCTAAGTGTCTAAGATATATGTGTACTTAAAATAAGTGTGGATTTTTGATAGGAAGAAATACATTATTGTAGCCAATGAGCAAATCCTGTGAAATGGTTATGTTATTCAAAGGATAAATTTCTGTGCAAACTTGTTTTAAAGTAAGGTTCATTTTTGAAACTGGATTATCGAATTCCATGTAACAAAATTCTGCGTCTGTATTTCATCATTCAGAAACAGGAAGCTTTAGAGGTAAAATTTATCACATTAATGTATTCTATAAGGATATTAATGGGTTGTAAAATCTCATAAACCCAAAGTTATAGTAAAATATGTATTTAACTCTATTTATAGTAAAGTCCCTACTTAATGTTTAATTTCTATGCGTTTATGGTTAATTAGGCAGGCTCTTCTGCAAGTAAGCTTGGAAACAGGAATATATATATGTATATATCTTTTTTGCTAGGTCACTTATTTGTGTTGTGGATGTTAGTATAAGCTTTAAATTACTAAGAATAGTCTGCTTTAAGTTATATCACCAAAGTACATGTGTGATTATCAGTGATTTGCAAAGACTTACCACTGTATCATAAGGGATGATAAGAGTTTAAAATGTCCGTAAGCTGACATAAAGATGCCTAGTACATAATTATACTGGACAGGATAATTGAGAGGGGGGCAAAACTGAGAGGGGGCAGTAATTCCCTTCCCCATATCCTGCAATGTCTCAGTGTGACGAAGAATGGAGAAGCAAATCTTTATGGGAAATGGAAACTAGAAGCTGAAATTCCAAACTTAGGTAAGGATAAACAAATAAAGAGATGATTCAAAAGGAGTTGTCACCCAGATTTGTATTTCTCAGCTTGGCTTCTTTTGGTATTGCAGACATCCACTGATGTCAAGAGCTGATGCCTCAGAGATGTGATGTTCGGGGGTGCCTTTGCCCTTAGTCTGGAGAAGTTGCTCGGAAACTTACCCTCAGTAAATTCGCAGATGACACTAAGATGAGCAGGCATGTTGATCTGCTTGAGGGTAGGATGGCTCTGCAGAGGGATCTGGACAGGCGGGATAGATGGGCTGAGGCCAATGGTATGAGGTTCAACATGGCCAAATGCCGGGTCCTGCACTTGGGTCACAACAACCCCATGCAGCGCTACAGACTGGGGGCGGAGTGGCTGGAAAGCTGCCTGGCAGAAAAGGACTTGGGGGTGTTGGTGGACAGCTGGCTGAGCATGAGCCAGCAGTGTGCCCAGGTGGCCAAGAAGGCCAATGGCATCCTGGCCTGTATCAGCAATAGTGTGGTGAGCAGGACTAGGGAGGTGATCATCCCCCTGTACTCGGCACTGGTGAGGCCCCAACTCGAGTACTGTGTTCAGTTTTGGGCCCCTCACTACAAGAAGGACATTGAGGTGTTGGAGCGTATCCAGAGAAGGGCTACAAAGCTGGTGAGGGGTCTGGAGGACAAATCTTATGAGGAACAACTGAGGGAACTGGGGCTGTTTAGCCTGGAGAAGAGGAGGCTGAGGGGAGACCTTATCACCCCCTACAGCTACCTGCAAGGAGGTGTAGAGAGGTGGGGGCTGACCTCTTCTCCCTGGTGACAAGTGATAGGATGAGAGGAAATGGGTTCAGTTTATGTCAGGGGAGGTTTAGATTGGATATTAGGAAACATTTTTTCACTGAAATGGTTATTAAACATTGGAACAGGCTGCCCAGGGAGGTGGTGAATTTGCCATCCCTGGAGGTGGTTAAAAAAAGGGTAGATGTGGTACTTAGGGACATGGTTTGGAAGTGGTTTTGTCAGGTTAGGTTAATGGTTGGACTTGGTGTTCTTAAAGGTCCCTTCCAACCTCAGAAATTCTATGATTCTATGAAAGCAGTGGATATAAAAGTGTGGGCAGCAAATATCTGAGAGATGTGTTGTAAGGCCAAAGTGCATCTGTTGAAGATGCCTTGTCTGTGGTGAACGAAGAAAGCCATATTTTTTCTTTCTTTTACTTAGAAAAAAATGTGCATATCTCAGAAGAATCTGCTTCCCATCCTGAAGTCTATGTGAGAAAGTGGTTTGCTATGAAGTCCTGGCTTCAGAAAGGTTAGCAATATAAATCTCCCAGATTTCAGTAATTAGGGTTAAAATCCACACATTCAAGTTTAGATAGATTCCTGAGTTTTGTTGTCCTTCACCGGCACAGAAGAACTATTTGGAAGAAGAGATCCAGTTTTAGAATTAAAAGGAGATTCCTCTATTGCAAACTTTGTGCTAAGCACCTACACAGCTCTGGCAATTTCATAGGGTAGAGGCAACGTTTCAAGACATGGGTCTAGGTCTCAAGTTTGACACTAGAGGGAGAAAGCAGTCCCATAATAGTATAACAGATTATTTCTTCTCATTCTCAAATATGAACTAAGATGGTTTGAAGACCTTTTTTTTTCCAAAAGGATTTGTTCATTTGGTTTCCCTTTACCTTTTCCCATGCAGATTAGAAAGCTTGCTGTTCAGCTGAGCGGGTCTGGACAAGTAATATTGATGTTCAAATTAGACAGGTTGCTCAGTCACATCTCTTTTCAATAGCTACAAGAACAGAAAACTCTTACAACCTAGGGCTGCTTTCTGTTTGAAGTAGTAATAAAAGTAATGTAGCGCTAGCGAGAGCTGAGCTGCTACAAATGGGAGGAGTTAGTTTTCTAAGTTGGTGTATATGCTTAATTGAGAAGAGCTGGGAGTCTTACGACGGGAATAATGGACACAACGTAAGGGAGAAAGTGGCAAACATGAAAAAAAAAAATCACTGAAATCTGCTTCTAGCTTTGGTCTGAACTGGAGACAAATCCTCTGCCAATGAAAACTGTTACCAGTAGTAGTAGTCTACACAAAATGCTTGGCTGCAAGCCGACAGCAGTTTCCCTGTGCCAGATTCCTGTGACGGAGGCAGTGTGGACCTGTTACTTTCATGTACATAGAGTACAAAGAAATAAAAGCTCTTGTTGTTGTTGTTGTTGTTGTTAAAGTGAAGCTGGCAAATATTTTTATTTTCTGCAACTAGTCTTGGCAGGGCCTGAAAACCAGCTGTGCACAGTGAAGCACCTGTACAATGGAGAAGCAAGCAATAACAGAAAACTAGCAATAACTGAATGAAGGTGCATTTTTTTTTTGTCATATTTAATGTCAATTTGTGACACATTTAACATTTTTCTAAGGCAAGGCTTCCTTGACAGTCCAAAAACCAGCTGAGTACAGGAGCCTACCTCTGCGTTTTAATGAAATGAAACACGACAAAGAAACAGTACGTGAACTTGGAGGCTTTTTTTCCTACCCTGTGTAATGACGGTTGGGCAAATATTTTTATATTCAGTGGTGAAAGTCACACAGAAAACTGCATTGCACTACATGCAATACAGAATTACAGGGTTTACGCTTCTCTTCATCAATCAAACAGTTCTTTTACAGCAGGTGCCACAAGGCTTCCGGGGAAATTGGAATAGAAGTGAAAGTAAAAGTCCTGTCCTTGCTTCCCAGGTATTCTGCATTCCCATGCCAGAAACTCGGGTACATTTTTAAAAATCTGACTAGTCAAATCTCTTCTGGATTTATGGACACTTTGATCCAGAAATCAACAACAAAGAATATAATTTTGAAAATTCCAGTATTTTTTAACTTTATTTTCCTTAAAACAGACAAGGCTAGAGACACCTGGGAGTACAAAATAACATGCTAAAAACTTGAAGTAAATAGTTGTATCTCAGAAAACAGTCACGTGTCCCTAGATGAGTTTGATTCAAGGATAAAATGCTGTCAGTGAGGGATGGTGGATTTTTTTCTTTTATGAGACTGCTCCACCAAACACCAGTTGCAGCAGCATCTTATGACCACATCACTCATACACGTGTTTTTGCAAGACTATAATTGGCAGGCATAGATCATTCAGCCCATAAATACCAGGCAACAGGGACTGTTCTATTGTTTGGCTGATGCAAAGTACAGCTGCGCAAGGTTGACAAATCCAGCGTTTCTTTGTGACAGTTCATTATGTAGATTCTTAATATTAGGGCTAATCCTGAAGCACGTATTCAGGCAAAACTCCTACTGCATGTGTGCCAAATCGGTAAACAATCCAGGTTCAAACCATTAAATGCTAGGGTCTGAGCAAGCTGCTTGAGGACCACAGGCGAAGCAGAGCTGAATGCTCTGAACTGCTGCAGTTACCCACTTGATAGACCTTCTACCGTCAACATCACGAAAACCAACAGACGTAGGATAACAAGAAGCCTTTTGTCTTTGCAACTTCATGTTCCCAAGAGTGCCTATCCAGGTTCTATGGCCGCTGAGTGCCACCCACACAGGCTACAAACTGATGGGTCAGCTGCAGTTAGTCACAGTCCTTCATGATGAAATTACTTGAAAATAAATTATTTTAGAATTTAACTAAATTACAGGACACTGCTGAAAGAAATTGGAGGATGGAGAGTGGGATTGCTCTGCTGAATGCACATATAGTTCTAACTGGAAGAACACTTACTACTGTTGGTGCAAAAGAATGGTAACACCTAAGTGGAAGTTAAACATAGGATGCTTATTAACCATGCCAAGTTTATAGAATAAATCCTACAGGAAATAAAGCTTTTCGCCTTTAAAATCACTTTTTTCCTCTACTGTCAGATAATTCTATGCACTTTCATTCAATTTATTGTGGTTTACAGTGATCAGATGCATTTCCTTTTGGTCTGCGTATATATAAGAATGGATGTAACATAATTTTGAAACATAAAATTGGAAAGAACAACATCAGCCATTAAACAGAAACCTCCACAGTTCATCCAACCTTGAGATTAATAGATGTTCAGGACAGAATTGTTCATAACACATCCCTGAAAACCCATCCCAGCACCCGAAAATATAAATTAAGACCAACAGAACAAGAGTTTGAAAGTGACACAAATGATGTGTTGCAAGAACAGGGGTAGCAGAATATATTGACAATATCTTGGGTTCTTGTTATAGCAAGGAATGTCTTAACAGAAATATGTAGATGATTCTAGGAAGTTGGTTACACTTCACGTTAAAAAGGAGTGAAACATATCTCATGCTAAACTTCAAACCATACTAACTTCATACTAAATTCCTTTCTGTCCCTAAATCTGACTGTTTAGTTCAGAGTATCTGAGCAAAGCACTTCAGGTTTTGGATTTTTTTTTTTTAATCCAGGAACAGATCGTTTTAGTAATTGTAAGAAGTAGTAGCAAGTTGTATACAATAATCTGTAAGAGCTATTTTTGAGGCAATAATAACAACATTAATACATAAGCAATAATGCCATTGGCTCAGGGGAGCTAAGATTTCACCCACTAACGAGCATTGAACAATTTCTGGAAAGCTAACATTTTCTTAATTACATGACCTGTTTATGTAACACTATGGTTCATTCATTGTAAACCACTGATGCTGCTGTGATAACGAAATCGCCACACCTAACATAGTTTTATTCATAAACCAGGGTAACAAAAACCCTGTTACAGGAAGTAAAAACCACTGAATTGGATATATGAATTAAAGCTGATCTTATTTAGAAGCACAGCACCCAAGCGCTTCCATGGCCTTGCCATCATTGCAACAACTTCTGAACAACAGCAGCATGTTCTTCAGGAGTTTCTTCAGTGCACTAGATTTGTATCATGCAGGTTTTCTCATAGTACCAAGCATACCTTGGCTCTTGTTCTTGTTTTTCTTCTCAGCCACAATGTTTGCTATGTCAGAATGACCGGTTGTCCATTTCTTGGTACAAGACAGTGACTTCTCATGTCTTTTACTGTCTCGAGTTTGCTGTTTACAGCAACAAGGACAACTCTTCAAGACACCCTAACTTCTGCTGTTTCACCAATTTCAATACAGAGTGAGGTTAGATTGACTACTTGTAAAAGGTATGCATATATGTTCCCAGACTCAGAACCAACAGGAAGGGAAAGACAAGTAGAAGAAAAGAAATAACGGTAAGTAATAGGGAAAAAAAATCACATCCGAATTGCTTCTATAGTTCACCTATGAGTGTCAGCTCCAATATGTCTTATCACTGTACAGAGTATTTTTTAAAGAAAGCAAAATCTAAACATTGAGACACACAGTTTGATTTTCTCTTCTTATGGTATCAAATACATGAAAAGGTTCTCATTCACTAATGACTTTTTAAATTTCTTGACATGACTTTTGTGACAGCTTTTTACTTCTCAAAAATCTAACGTAACCCTCAAATATTCTCGTATGTATTCTATATTATTTTAGATGCATGCATTCGTAAATTTTATTATTAATAATTTATAATTTTGTAATTTTCATTTATTAGAAGACACTTGAAATATTCAAAAGTGCATGAATGATCATACATTTAATATGCTGTGGCAGCATTCTTTGAAATTTTGTTATCTGTTAGCAACTAAACTGCGTTCTGTGAAATCAACAGGTGTTTTTATGACTGACTTGCATGCAGTGGTACTCTGGACAAATTTTACAGGTTGAGACTGAACTGACAGAGTCACAGCAGATGCCCAGAAAAGTGTAGAAAAGCATATGCATGCCTTTCCTGTGCTGTATCTTCCTGGAAGTAAACATAGAAATTCTGTTTCTTTCCAGTTAGCAAGCATTTTATCCAAATTAAACCATAGAACACTGTATCTGTACTTCTCCATAGTATGCGAATTTCTCAAAATATCCAGTATTATGCTGGAACAATCTTACAAACAGATTGTTCATAAGATTTTATGGTACTTTATCTTGCTACAGCACCTCAAACAATGAGAATCACTCTTCTAATAACATTCTTTCTCTGCAAATTTGAGGAACCTGGTCTAGTGGGAAGTGTCCCTGCCTATGGCAGGGGGGTTGGAACTCAATGATCTTCAAGGTCCCTTCCCAGCCTAAACCATCTATGAAATTCATCATGAATAATCTTATTTGATCCTATAAACTCTTTTTTTCCATGATTCAAGTAAAGTATTTTTATCCAATGTCTGTATTTTCATCTTCCCTATAGAAACTCCAGTTTACTGGAAGACCAAATGAACTTGGTTGTTTCCTGTAAAATGCAAGCTTTTTCCTCCTTTTCTTCCCTTTTTCTGCGCACAGTAACATTGTTCTGGTTATCACAACAGCCTTTACATTTCTTCTTGGAATCTCTCACATTCTTATTTAATTCAGCAATTCTTGTATGATAGCTGTATAAGGAACTTTTTCTATGATAACATTCCTTTTGATGGGTCAGAATATTTTCAGTGAAACAGAATTTGATTTAAATTTTCTGTTCTGTTAAAAACAAATATTAAACAGACTCGATTTACTGTTCACTAGAAAGGTTTAAAATTCTGTAGATATTTCTGATTCCATAGCAAAGAAGTTTATTCTTAGAATGAAAAAAAGAAGGCCAGAACAAAGACTATGTAACATAAAAACCTCATTTATCCTTCTAAAACAGGATATATATGACTGACTGCAGATAAATTCTCATGCTCTTTTTCTTTAGACATACATATTTTACCCAGAATTATTTTCTTTCTTTCTAATGCCCTCTTATTTCACAAACCTCTTTATAGCACTGTCACTTATGCTGTTTCTCAGTCACCTTATTTCATTAAACTCTATAGCCAATGCATCACACTCATAAAATTAATTTGTAACTTAATGCAATAACTTTGACTGCATACCCTGTTTCCGCAAGAACCAGTTTAGATGGAGTCAGAAAGACAAGGCACACAGGAAAACTTTAAAATAGTAAAAGCCTTATTAAAGGCCTTAGAATTTGGAGAAACATTAAATGACTTATTTAAAAGACATAATTTTTCCATAACTTAATAACAATGCAGATGATTTTCATCTTTTTTTTAAGTATTTATACTTGTTTCTGCAGATTACAGCTGTGCAAAATCAGTAATGCCTGTAATGGAGAGGGGGTTTATTGCTAAAAGGCAGATTTTGTTACGGGTTAGGTAGAACTGAAAATGTATTCAGCTCTAAGGAAGTTTCAGGATTTTTATCATGTTTACTTCAAGAATAACAGAATAGGAAGAATAAACACTAACCTATCAAATGATAAATTGCAAAGAGTTAGAAAGTGATCTAAATAGGTGCAAACTGCTCAAAGTTGATTAACTGGCACTTGGGCATTGCTCTGACTGACTTGTAAAGGTTCGAGTTATATCTGACACACTGAATGAAGGTAATGATATGTGCTTCATTCACCACAGAAATAAATGTTTTGTTTCCCTGCTCTGATTCCGTACTTTGCAGAAACCTACAGTGGTATAATATGCACTAGTACTATTGTAAAACAAGAGTTTATTACATGGCTAAGTAAGTTGATCTTTGTAAAAGTGCACAAGCGCATTGAAATAAAATAAAAACTACTTAATCCAATCTTCTCTCATACAATTTCTTTCAAGGAGAACAGACACAGCCTGTTAAAATAACAAAGAATGTAGAGTTTCCATTCACATTCACAAAGTGTCCTCATTCAAACCCCGGCTCTAAAGCTACCTTTCCTCTCCTCTCGACTTTCTTTGGGGTGGAGAAATGTGATTCCATGGAACCGACAGTGATTTTGTTTTATGTTAACTGGCAGAGCTTTTCAAGCCTTGCAGACCTGGTGACACTTAAATGGCCCACACTTTGGATCGTCTTGTTGTGTGGAAAAGGTAGATAAGGGGAGGAGGAGAAACATAAAACAGGTGGGCAAGGGCAAAGTGGCATTCACAAACGTTTCTCAGATCTGAGCCAGGCTGAGGATCATTTCTGCGATAAAACAATTGCTGTATTGAAATGGCTTCACACAAGGTGTTATATTACTTATGAAGTCCTGAGAATTCTGTAAAATCTGGCAAGCACATCACATGGAAAAAGGTAAGATCTTCTGAACTTTTAGCCAGGAAATCAACAGAAACTAATATAGTTTAATGGTAATTAGTCTAATATGTGTTGCTTGTAGAACTGCTGCCAATACCATGTAGTAACTGTTGTAAAATGCCAACTTCTCTGGCTGTGTTAGGGACTAGGTGGAAGCTTTTAGAGCTGTACTTGGCTTGGTATGTAAGTCACTCCTGAAATAGCTTTATAAATTAATTTTTTCAACATATGGTCTACAAGATTCTTGGTGGGAAATCCTGAACAATGCTCATTTTCTATTTACATTTGGATTTGCACAAACATTTTCGCCACTGGCATTTTGAGACTCCGTAAAAAAATTATGTTTTCCTTCCAGTATCAGCATGGTGCTTTGATGAACACCTGGATATTTGATACAGCCAGACCTGAAAAGTTTAGGATCTAAATGAAAATAAAGTTTGGATAACGTCTACACTCAGTAGCAAGTTGTAATATTACAATAAATATAAGCATATCTGAATAATTTGACTGAAAAGTTTGCTTCAGTTGCTTAAGTGAATATTTTAAGTCTGGGTGTGTTACTAAAAGATAAAGACAGTGTGACCCTCCGTCCTTCCCTGGCTGTCTTTCTACAGAAAGGTTTGGCTTTTCAACCCCAGTCCCTACTCTGCCTTTTCACTGCTGGTGTCTCTCTGCCACACATACAGCGGCAGTGTTAAAAGGAAAGTCTTTGCACCAAAGTCCAAGAAGGGGCCATGGAACGCGATCCAAGATGTGGGTTTGTGAGTGGGTGAGAAAAGGGAGATAGGCAAGGTTGTCAGGGTCCTTGGATGCCCGAGCGCCTGCACACCTGGCCCAGGGCACAGGCTTCTGCCATGAGTGAAAAGCTACTGAAAAGTGTCTGCTTTTGTACGTACCGCACCAGCCTCGATACATCTCAATATGCACAGTTGTTCTTCCAAAATGTAGTATCGTAAGAGTGCTATGAGGAAAAATAAATTGAGGTATAGCAACACACTGAGTTGTTCATAGATATCGTCTCACTGAAGACCATGAAAATGGCTAGATTTGCTCACAACCATAACTTTCCACAGTCCTTTCGATACGGAGCCAGGTTGAAAGAAATAAAATTTGTCTGCGGGTTTTCTGCTTGCTGGCACCTGGCTACACCATCAAATGTGTCAGTAGTTATCAGTCCTTGGGTTTAATCGCCCTGTTTCTATCACACACATGAAATAATGATAACAGAGAATTTTATATAGTGGAAATTGTAACCAACATTTCATTACCAAAAAAAAAACCCAAATTAACCAATACATAATAACACTATAATTTGAAGAAAAAGACAACTTCAGTATTTTACCAAGTACTTTCTTCTTACATTGTACTTCATTTTTGTAACTATCGTGACAGGAAGCTTCATTTTTAATTAACTAAATACACTTTTCACAAATGAAATTGTTACTTCATTTTTAAAACTTCTTTACTCTCTGCCTCCCCTAAGCAGGGAGGTTTGCATTACATGTAGAGACCGTTGTCAGGCAATACTTCAGACTTCAATAACAGGTAGTTTTGATGAGATACTAGAATGAAAAATTCTCACGGGATTTATCTCCTAATTTTTGTCAAATTATGCCAAAAAATATCTCTATAAATGAGGAGACTGTGCCTTAGAACACACAGTAAGCTGGGCATCAGATTGTTGTTATTATCATCACTAGTAGTAGTAGTAGTAGTAGTAGAAATATCATTCAATGATTTATTTAACTGTATTTTTAAAAACAGTATCTCAAAGTAGCCAAACAGCACGGCAATATACAGACTGTTCTGACTTAAGGTCATTTTACAATATGCTCTGATCTTGTTAGATCTCAGAAACAGCTATTTCATACAGGTCACCTGAAAGAAAAACGCCCTGACCAGCAACTAGATACATGACCCACTAATTAGCAGGTCAGCAGCCAAAGCATACTGTGTTTACAAAGACTGCCTAACAAATAGCATTCCTAATAGCAAACCCTGACTCAGATATCACAAAGTACACTGCGTAGTATGCCTCCAATAATTTCCCACTTAGTAATTTTCCTTACAGAAAAACATCATGTATTTTTAAAGGCATTTCAAATTCAGTTAATGGATTGAAAATAATCTCATATATTTACCAGATATGGGTCTAATACTTTGATTTGTGTGTATACATAGGCAGGCAGGCAGGCACACGCATACACAAATACAACTCCACTTTATAGTGTATTAGTCTTCATGAAACAGCTGGAAAAATACATCACCCTGTATAACAAGATGGCTAATAGGAACCGGGTGTTTCAGATACGTGGATACTGATTAGCCTCCCAAGGGAAGCGGTGGAACACGTAGCCCCAAGATGGGGTGGGACACTTGGCCTTAAAACGTGAAGATGCGCACGGCACCCGCGAGGAGGGAGGTCCGCGGTGCAGCGAGGGAGGGAGATGTTACAGCCCATTTCGTGGCACGCTCAGGAGCCCCAAGAAAAGCACGGCACCCCGCTGCCTCGCTGCCGGGGACCGTAACCCTTTAGGGCTGACCACCCCCGCTCTGGCCTGCCGGGTCCCAGGGGAGCAGGAGCAGGACGTGCTCAACCTTGGCCTGTCAGGGCGAGGAGGGGTATCGCAACCTGGCCCCTCAAATATTTATGACCCGATTATCATTTCAAGCGTACTTTTAGGAAAGCCGACCATAAAGTTACGCATTTCACCGCTAGTTTCTGGACGAGCTGCTATAAAATTACACGTCTGTCTTTCACAGGGCTGTGGATGAGGTTTGAATGCGAGGAAGGGAGCGGGAGGTATTTCTAGCGCTGCTGTTGGGACCGGCGTCAGCGCTTCTGTCACCACCACCACCATGAGTAAGCAAAGATACAGGCCGCGTACACTAAAAAAAATGGCTGTGCTCCAAGTAGCACATTTCTTTCAAACACACACTCGGGGCTGAGAATATTGAAAAACGGTTACAATGTCTGGTTAATGTTTTGATCACCTCATATGGTCCCATATATAGCTCCTTTCTTGTGTACATTGGTGGCAGCATAACAAAGGAGCTCAGAGATTCCAGAGTCATTCATATTCATTGTTTTTCCCATTGTCTAACTTCGATTATGCACAGTTTTCTGAAGAGAAACTGCTACACAGCAATCATTCAAGGGCGGGTAGACACAATGGGGCCACTTTTGCAGGCTTTTTGCTGGCAAAGTTCCTGTTGAAATCAGGTGAAGGAAGCAGTTGTTTTGTTTAAGAGCTGAAATCGGTTGATTTTGAGAAGCCAGACATTTCGTCTGAAAAAAGTTGGACGGGTTAACTTTGTTGACGTTAGTGAGTTTCGTCCTACGTGATGGGGAATTTCGTTCAAGTAATAAGTGCGAGACTGGGCCCAAGGATGTGTGAAAGCAGCAGATCCTTTTTCCGTGAACTTTTGATTGTAGCTATTTTCTTAAACTTCACTGTTCCAAAAATAAAACAAAGCAAAATAAAATAATTTTTAATCCCCAAAATATGCTCATGTAGAAATGGGTTTTGAGGAACAAAAATTACCATATTCAAAATAAATCCATTACTTGCGGCCTCTAGGCTCACATTCCCCAATGGCCTGGGAAGTGTCCCACTGACAAAGAAGAGGGGGAAGAATTATTTTATGGGCTAGTGGTATGGCACTTTCCATAAAAAAAGAAATTTGGCACTTAACTGCTTTAACCATTTAGCAGTTATCCCGAGCACCGTAACTCACTGTACTTGTAAGTGGCGGTGGTTGCGGCTGTGTTTCTGGAGAAGGCCACTGGGAAACTCAAAAGACAGAAACCCAAACCAAAAACTGGACCAGTCTGCCAATCTGCTGTGCAAATACGCAAACATTTTTCCTGCTGAAATGAGGGGCAAGATGGGAGCAGGAATGAATGGCGGCAAGGACTGCCTAAGCTGACACTGTCACCAAAATGAAGTAGAGGCAGCCAGAAGCTGCCCACTTACCTGCTGTTTAGGGCTTCCCCAGGGGCTACAAGCTAGCTCTGTAGACCAACTGTGACCTCTGACACAGGAAAAAAGCACCAGCCACCAGACTAAATGCTGATTTAGACACCTTAGATCTCGACCTGTTCACTTCCACAAAGTTTTGTAAGAAATCAGCGACAGGAATGTTTACAGAGCCCAGAAGTCTGAATTATTTGTCATCTGCTGCTGAGAGCTGACGGAGTTTACAGCACAGACCCTATAAATAATTTTACATGCACATGCCCACAAACCCTATCTAATGTTAAATAATTAGCTCTTTCCTTTTAAGAATAAAAACACACAATTTTATTCCTTTTATTGTTTAACTGGAGAGAAACACATGCCAGCAACATTACACTCTTATTTTTGCAGGTCTTACTATTCTAGAAAATAGATTTATAAGAGGAGAAGTGTCATGTTCTAACCTAGCCTCAACCTTAAACTTAGACAAACTGGTCAATAGCCATAACATCTGTTAGGCAGTAAAGTGTTACATAAAAGGGAACCTTCTAGTCCACCTGAAATTTAATAGCATGTATTGATAGTTGTTGGGTTTTTCCGCCCCTTTCTAGTAAACACACAATGCCAAGGTGCTTTGCCCAGGATGCTATGAGAGGGAGTAATTAGTTTTAAAAAGGGCTAGACAGAAAAAGAGAGAGCAAAATCTTTTATATATCCCATACCCTGAGGCATCTCATCTTCCTGATGGGAATAAAGAGTGACACGAAAGGTAGCACTTGAAACAGAAAGTCTGTAAGTCCAAAGTGTTTGTTATTCAAAACAGTTTTATTTTTCTAACTATATTTTAGAAACAAATTGTGTATTGTCTGCCTTCTATTTGCAGAAAGGTCAGGAGTGTGTGTCTTTTGCTGCTAAACATGTATTTTATTCAGTATTAAAATTGTTTGAAAAGAAAATGCCAGTATTGCTAAACTCAAAAGTTTTCAACTTTTTTCTTTATCAATGTTTTACTTTAAACTGTCCACAAGAGGCTACTCAGAAAAGTTCATATATGTGATTTTCTTTAGGGAGATGGAAGTGTTCAAGAAAAAAATCAAAAGGGTAACAGTCACACAGTTATATTACCATTAATTTATTTTTAGCTATTTTTTCAATAAAGATTATGCTAAATAGAGTTTCTACAGAGTTTTTTTTTAGTTTCTTCATTAGTATAAATTTTGTAAAGTCTTTCTGCAGCACCTTGTTCAGTAATGTTCTATTTGTGACTACTGTTTTTAAAACTATCTCAAGAGGTAGCAACAGTTAGCAACCATTAAATGGTTCCATTTTTTTTATGAGTTCAAAGTTTTGAACACTGGTAGCTACAATAAAATAAAGAAAATTACAATATAAAATTTAGACTTTTTGTTCTCCTTGTAACATAATAACGAAAGGAGAAGTAAGAGCCATATTCTTAAAAACACGAGAATTAAGGGGTTTTTACATGGAGGAAGTTTTCATACATCAAAGGAATTCTACCCTGCCATGCTGTTGGAATTATAAAGAGATAAATTATGGAAGCAAGATTTATTTTTCATCACTTTCAATATTTGAAAATTGTGGTTTTCTCTGAAATTGTCAAAATTTATCACTAATACCTGTGGTTATATAGAATCTAGAAGCCTATACACTTTCAGAGTGATGCTCCGGTTGCCTAGCAAGAAGTAGTGACTTTGGGTAAAAGTCAGACAATTACATACACTCTGCATGCTGTCCACGCAAGCTTGGCAGTGAAACCCACCTGCCACTTTGCTGCCTCCAGCTGCCCCATTCTGCTTCTTCACCTCAACTACGGTGTCCAAAATTCCGTTCTAGGCGTTGCATTGGAAAGATGTTCCTGGTTAGACATGCCCTGCTCCTTGGCTGGAAATAAGTGGTTTTTTTTTAAAACCGTGATGTGGTTAATACATATTATCCTCACAGTTGTGTCAGCCAGCTGAGGTGACAAGCTGCTGTGGAGCAGTGGTGTTGGTACCTAACCAGAGTGGAGGGGGGACTGTTTAAGCCAGCATTTCCCCTGAAACCTCTGGTAAACCAGAAAGCGAAAACAATTTTCTTGCTAGTGCCATAGCTCATGGTCGGCGTTCCCTGCTTAGCACTGCCACCAGCCCAGGCGGGTTCGAACCTGGCCTCCTATATTTACCTATACATTATTTGCGTATAACTGTAGCATTGGGTTAAGAGAAGTGTGCATTAGAAAAGCTGCTTCTCACTGCATCCACACAACTTGGCTCTTCTCTCTTCCATTGCATGGGATCTTCAGTGCCTCAGTAATTTAACTGCAAGCCATCTCTACTTGAAAGGTAGCTTAAGGCACTGAAAAGTGTGGGTAGAGGAATTTAAGTTTCTATTAAATTTACTTTAAAAAAACAAGATTATATTAGTTTATATTATTGAATAATGGAATGTGACATGTCAGAAGATGTTAAATATTTGTAAGAAGTTAGCATCGTGCTGTGCACTTTCCAAATGGATCTATTATGTCTGAGATTTCTAGCTACTTATTTTAAGTGATAAGTGTCATTCGGCATCATGTGTCAAGGAAGTACCATGTGTTCTTCATCTGCCTTTTAAGAAGTTACAAATGACACCATTCATCTCATCACGATAGACCTGTTGCTTCTTGTCATTATATGATGCCTGCCTGTTCTAAATGTGGTACAGATCCATTTTCCTATATTCTCTTGCTTGTGTGCTTCAGTTTAAATTAATGGGGAAATCTTCTGGAGTTTTTAAAAACACTTAACTGTCTCCTCTTGAAGTCTAATCTGTTTATGCTGTGACCAGATCTCCTCAACGCAGTCTAAACACAGAAACTGCTTTGAAATATACTTAACTAAAGTAAAATATAAGCTAATGCCTTTCTTTATAGGTTTTATCTGTTTTACTGCAGTGTTGAAGATGTGGGTGTGTTTCAGAAAAGCCTGAAAAACAAAAACATGCACGCGCACATGGAGGATTGTAGCCATAAGATAAATAATTGAAACATGTTGGGAAACTCTTTGTGAGATATAAGTGAATTCATTGTGCCCACTGGGATATTTACCAGATGAAAAGTGTGACGATGACAGTACCCTCGTTGTTTGGTACATAATTTAGAGTATTCCTAATGAATATTTCATGCAGTAGCATTTGTGTATGAATTGTAAGACATGTATATCAAGATTCACTAGGGGCACTGTCAAACTCCTCAGTTTGAAATAAGCACTTATAAATTACTTAAGGATATTGTAGGAAAAGGGATTAGTGTACGCTCTGTTTTAAGCAAATCATTATGTCCCTTCTTGGGGACAATAAGTAACATCGCTTAGTAAAGAAAGAACACTCTGAAACAAAGAGAAATAATATACTCTCACTTTCACACTAAAAATCGAGATATGTTCCTAGAAATTCCCTAGAAATTTCTTAGAATGCGTGTAATTAAAAACAATGAATGATGAGAAGTAATTTTCTGCAGATTAAGGAAATTTGTGTTTTATGAAGCCAGAGGAGTTGTGGAAAGTATTTGTTAAATTAGTTCAAAAATAAGTACAACTGATTATTTGTGATTGAGATTAATTTTTTACTTAATAGTGAGGGTCATTTAATAATTAAGTTTAGTTAACATCTTTTTAGATTTAAAAAAAAACAGCAAAATAGACTTTATTCAGTCTTTACAGTTAACAGACACATTAATGGCACTGAAGATCAGTGCACAAGTGATTGTGAACAGACTAAAGATATAAATCTACTCATTAATACTTTGAGAATGAACAATTCAATCAGTTGTACTAAAGTAAGGACTGTTATCTCATTCTACATTATGCCTAAAATAAAAATCAGTATGTATATTCCTACAAATCAGTATATATCTACATCTACAGGTAACTATATATCTCTACAAATCTGTCTGTCTAAATCCTTCTAAAACTGGTGTTTAAAATGAAGTTCCTGAATCACTACAACTCATCTTCGTAAGGATTCTGGTTTTCAAAGGTCCTGAACATCTAGCAAATCCAGTTAACTTTAGGACAATTATAAAGTGCCGAATTTCCTGAAATTCTTTCATAGTTGCATTAACCATACTTATAAAAACCCTATTTCTCCACTTTCTGCAAAACAAAGCCCTTAGCTTTTCAGATTTCTGCAAGTGTCTGTGGGGACGCTGTTCATCTGTTCCAGAACAAGCAACTCTAGAACTATAGCTTTATGAGCAAGGCTAATTTATATCTGTGACGCTTGTTTTCTCTTTTTTTTCTTTTTTTTTTTTAATAGCTGCTTTGATTTTACTTCATACAGCAGTGTTTCCAGGAATGACAAGAACAAATCTGTAGTAAGATGAAACTAAGCATGCCTTTGTCATTTCATTAATTAATAATACTTTCAGGAATTCTTTTTTCATATAAAAACATCAATAAAAGTGACCCCTGGCATTAAGATTATTTTTTTTTCCAAAACATTTTAGCAGCCTAGTCATAAAGTAAGGAAAACTTAGTGTCTCAAATAATTGCCAAAGGCCAAGATTCAACAAAGCATGTTCTCAGCTTAAAGCACATATTTAAATCTGTTGACTTTACGGGACTCAGATATCTGTTTAAGGACATGCTTCAGTCAATGCATGGATTCCCACTGGAGTCTCTGGCCTTGCTCTTGCAGTTTCAACGATGCCTGTTGGGCACAGCGCCAGTAAGCTCAATCTTGAATCCACTCAAGTCAAGAAGAACCCTTGTTACTGATTTCACTGTGTGCAGAATGAGGCCACGCGCGGGGAAGCGCAGCTCTCGGGTAGTGCTCGGTACTGTGCAACGTGCTCCGTGCTTTCCTCTTTCATTTTTTTTTAATGTAATCAGAGATGATAATTTACAGAGAGGGGTTGTTGGGTTTTTTTTCTTTCTTTCCCTACACTTTTACAAGGAGTGAATATCATTCTGTTTCTGACTCTTGAGCTTTCATGTGAATCATACTCTGCTGTACCTGGATATCTCTTCTGCTTCAGTTAAACCAAGCCAAGAGGTTTGTGGGAGGTGGGTTTTTTTTAACTTCCATATATATTAATTTCCTTTTATTCAAAGTGGGTTTAGGTTTAAAATATATTTGAAATAATTTAAAATTATCCTAAAACTTTATCCTAATGCAAGTGGAACTACCTATAGAGACAGTTCTAAATTATAAAAGTAGTTTCTGGGTATATAAAAAGCTTGGACCTCTTTCATTTAAAAATAAAAGTTCTGTATATTCCTCAGAAAGGGGGTTGCTGGTTTTGTATTTTGGCAGTCCTGTTTTGACTACTTTTTTTTTTTTTTTTCATTTAACAATTATGTCAAGATATTATTTTGCAACATCCAAACCCGTTCATTGGTGTTGTCTATTGATGTTAAGGGCTGAGTTTTAATCTCAGTTTTTCTGTTGAGCTTTCATCTCCATCTCTCCTCATTTGTAAAGTAAGTGTGTTAACATCTTCTTTTTTGATGGCTTATATGAATTAACTATCTAGAACAGATTTGTCTATCCCTTTTAAATTCAGTAGAATTGATTTTTACAGCTCTTCAAAAAGTGCCATGGAAAATTATCATTATTAGTTCTGCACATAACAGTCAAGTTCTTTGCATTTGAAGAGCTTTCAGTTTTAGAGACAAGTCTCCAACTGTGTGCTTGTTTGTACTCTATAAAGGTCTCTTCAGCCTTCGTCTGTTTTTTTTTAAGGACAGGTTAAAAGTAATAAGCTGGTTACTGATATATCCAGCATCAGAATACATTGGAAAATCAAGGTTCTGTTTGATAATCTGTTATAATAATGATAATCTAATGATAATCTGAATATCTGTTTGATACTAAAATCTGGTACCTGCAAGTAACCCAAACCATAATTTCCAGAACATGAGAGGTCTATGAAATTCTGCTTCTGCACGTTGAAAAGTACCATTTAATTTTTAATAGTAAAAAAAAAAAAAAAAAAAAAAACCAAACAAACGAAAAAAACCCAAACACTCACTAGAACTGCTATTGCAGATGCTGCTATGTCCTCAGAGTAATGTTATCTACAAGCCAATACGTGAAGTTACTCTTTCTTTGACATTTTTTAAGCCTTTGAAAAGCACAAACTTTAGCTCTACTGCAAGGGAAAGCATCATAGCAAAACAACATGGCTTTAACCGCGTTTATGAGAGCTGTTAAATAGACACAGCAATGTTGAAACACTTGTTACACAATTTTAAAGAAGGGGAAATTTTATTCAAAGGAGGAAAGAACTGAGTGAAATAAGAAGTGAAAGACGGGAAGAAAAAGAGCAGAGAAGGATGTGTATATGGATGGGATCCCTCAGGTATATATCTAAAGGAAGCAGTATTTAATATCCAACTCACGAAACGGGGTAAGGTGCTGCCTAAAGTTGATCTAAAAGCTTCCAGTGTATTCACTCTGCCAAAAGTTTCACTGCACATCTCCACTGCAGTGAAAATGCTCCCTGTCAGAGTTTGCACAGTGGAAAATCTTTTCCTTTCCAGACATCCTGGAGGCTGTTTGCTGTATCTCTAGGTCTCTATAATATGTGAGTAGTTGTTTGTGCTTACTACAAAATGGGCAAATTTTGAGACAGGTCAGATTTTATCCATTTTAAGATATGCTGAGGCGGTTGTCAGAGATTCTAAAGGCTGTCCCGAAAAACTTTGTAAATGAAAGATGTCATCATTTTCTCAAGTATTATAGTAACAGGTATGAGAACATGTAGTACTGAGAACATAAAAAGTAGTAAGATTCAAAATAATAAATGCAACATATGTTTCTTTGCTTAATCTTTCTCCAAGTTCCTATACACCTTTCCTCTTGGTGTTTCAATTTTATTTGGTGTTTAGAGATGTGTACTTACAGGATATTTTTGCTGTGCTATTAAGGTAATGAAATATAAATCCAACAGGAATGTTGTATGGTGAAAACTCATCTCCTTTTATAATTGATCATCTCATAGACATGATTGATACCTTCTGATTACTGCATTCAAAGTCTTCCACACAGAATATCATGGAATATTTTAAGTTTTTGAAGTGTAAAATATCTGGCAGCTGAAAGGAGCGCCAATAATTTGAAGATAGTCAGTGCCAGTGTTCAATCCAAGTGAAAAGAGAACGGGTGATCTTCATGAAAACAGCACAAACTAAGGGTTTCAGTGGTCTTTTGATGAAAAAAACAAAAACAAAAACAAAAACACAAAACTAACTCCCCCCCCCCCCCCCCCCAAAAAAAAAAAAAAACCACAGAGGAAGCTTCTGGCCACTTACAATAGAATGTTAATAGCTTCATGTCACTTTAACTCTGACAGCTCTGAAGTGAAAGGCCACTAATCTCTGTTTGTAATGTGCACAATTGAAGAGAAAAAGTAAGTATTCTTACTTAAGCCATGGATAAGCATTAACAGTCTGAAAATGAAGGGAATGTTCTGCAACTTATTTTAGAGTCAGCAAATACCTCCCCCCAATGCCTCGCAAGATGTATATTTTTCTTTCTTCTGAGATAGCACAGGTGATTTAAATGGAACACTGGTTTCAGCACTGCTCGCTTCAGGGTCTTTACACAGAGAGCGTTAGCCTGCTACAAATTTCAGGTACAAACTATAATGCATGCTTACTAGAATGGCTTAGGAATTTTCTGAGTACAGGCTTGGGGTATCTTTGCTTTACAAAATTTACTGCCTTTAAAATATTATATAGGAAGCAATTGCAAAGAATGTCTTGACTCAACGTCACGAAAGATTGAAAAATTTGAAGTTGCCACAAAAAGTGTGATTGCTTAGGACCGGGGTTTTTTTCCAGATTTTGGTTTATAAACAATTCAGATTTTCATTTTTCATCCAAACCTGTGTATGAATATTCCAGACATGATAAATACTCCCTAAGGTTTTTCTGTTCACACTTCATGCATATTCCTTAAGATTTCTCATAGAAATCTCAGACTTATGTACAGCAATATATGGCACATTTTATCTAAGAGCACTGCATACGATGGCCAAAGTCTGTGCTTTTCTCTGAGAACGTATCAGCAAGTGGATATTGTGTAAAAGGAAATACATTGCTATTTTATTAATTTCAATTGAGAACACCTCCAGGTGCAGCATTTAGAAGTATTCCAGTAGCTCCATTGCTGAGTGCATATTTAAATCCAGATGATTTTAGCCAATAATATTTATTTATTTTGAAAAATTAATCGGGGTATCTTTCTTGAAACTTATTATATTTTTTTTAGTTTTTCTTATCTTGATTTATTTTCTTAAACTTTCTTGATCATGCCTAACCAACTGCATTCTCACCTGCCTCTGAAAGTTGCATATGTTCGTACATATAAATACATCTGTAGCAGGGACCTATACCTGTTCATTACATGATATTAAATCCTTTGTTCTCTGGATTTATATTTCTTTTTCTTGATGTTAGCGGCTAACAAGTCCCATAATTACAGCCTCCACACAAAGTTTGGCATTCCTTCAACTTTAGATGGATATATTATGTCCAAGTACATGCATTTGAACAGCCTGCAAATTCCATAAATAAAATTCAGTAAGTTCATTTTTATTGTTGGAAAAGCATATTAAGATTTTCTTTTTTAGTGGCTGGGTAATGATTTTCAACTTCTGATATTGTAAAATTCCTGTTGGATGAAAATTAAAACTCAGTTAAAATACACAAGAATCACATTTTATGACATTTTTAGTTGTCTAAAACTACACTACATACATATGACGTACATAAGAAGCTTGGGTTTCTAAGTATGTTTCTTTTGTTTGCATACAAAACAAAGGAGCCAGCTTTAGTGAAGTTCCATTTATTTTTTCTAATCAGTGTAATTTCAAGTTCTTGATGTAGTAGGTCTCATTGTTCCACTTTACAGGTTAAAAACACCAAACCAAATCAAAAAAAAAAAAAAAAAAAAACAACAGTTTTATTTGGTTTGTGGGTTTTGATTTTTTTTTTTTTTGAGCTCCCATACATTTCTGAACTGTTTAATTGCAAACACTAAATAATGGAATTTATATATATATATATATATATATTTGCAGAAACAACTGTTGTTTCCAGAAGCAGATTTATCATTTCAATGAATGTTTTCTCAGGGATTTAGTCAATAACTTCTACGAATTCAGTGACTTTACTTTCTTCAAAACTATTGCAAAACATATGCTACTCGATATATTCAATATATTTTCCATTAATTGAATTATTCAAGTCAATTGCAACAAATTCAGGGCTTCATGCAGATTTAATGCAATTTTCATTTATCTATTTTTAAACTAAAATAATTTAGGTCTGCTTTAAAAATGTACTTTAAATAAAATGCATTCTAATTAAAACTAAACGGTTAATGTTTTAAAAAATTCTGTTTCTCTGAGTCAGACAAACAACAAGTATAGGGAAAACTGTTTCCCATGTTCCGTAGCTTCTATTTGGACTATCTTCTGTTTGTCTTTCACTGAATGTTCCATTACCAAAAGATGAACATAGCTGAAAATTTGCTCAAAAATGCTAATGTATTTAATAAGTCATTCATTTATATTTTACAGCCTCCTTTCACATACTTGTGTTTAACTGGCCAGGACAAATGCTTGAAAAGCATTACTCATGTTTCTAGACGTCAGATGAGTGGAGAGATAGTGAGAAATATGTTTAAATGCGATGCCCATGTTTGTATTTTGACACTTGGAGAGTTTCATTTTTTTATCGGAATTATAGTTTCCCCTTATAAAACATTGCTTTTTGTTTATCTTGCTAGTAATGAGTGATTTGAAGCACACATAATCTTCAGTCAGCGGGAATTCACTGGGTATAGTTTATTAACAAATTGGACATATTTTATAGCGCTATTGTTATATTGATGTGTTAAGGGCTGATAAATCAGACATATACTTAAATTCTTATGTCCAAAATCTATATTCTGAACTGCTCTGTAAGCTTTCATGAAGAATTTCAGCACTAGCATGCTGAATAGTAACTGCATTCACTTATTTTGATTTTATGACAATTAACCATGTATAGGGTTAAATTTCAGAAATAAGTTAAATTCTTCTATTTGCTCAGATTTTACTTATTGTTCTTTTTTTCCTTTTAGTCCTACTTTGCTTCATTAGATGCAATAATATCTCCCTTGCCTGTGACAATTTCCATTAATATCTCGAAGGCAGCTATTAAGTATCATTACAAGAAAAGATTATAGAAGGATACCACATACAATAACAGTGAAGATAAAGACAATAGTCACATTTTCGTTTGTTTCTTTGTTCTAAAGATGTAAATCAAATTTCAGGCTCTTTCTAGCATTCTTTCCTCTGCTTATGCCTTCAAAGTGCTCTAAAGAGAACAACCTTCATGGCCAAATAAATTCATCTATTAGAATTACCTCAACAAAGAAAATACTGCTCCTGTCAGAGATTTTTTCAGCCCTGTGTCCCCCCAGAAAAATAATTGTCAGGAGAAAAAAGAAACTAATTCATCTATATTTTTTTAAATAGGAGGAGTTGGATGAAGACACACTTTTAATGAAGCTCTTTAAAAGTGCAGAGACACTTTGAAAGTATTCGCCACTAAAAGCCAGTGTGTCACACCATCTAAATATTTGGTCAATCTGTTTTTAGAAAATTATCTAAACATATCTGTGGGAATTTAAATGTACGTAAAGGTCATTCTAATCCTCAACACTATGAAAGAAAACTATGAAATCAGATACTTTCTGTACTGGAAATTTTTAAATCTTTACAGCATGAAACCTCTGAACCAGGATGAGTGGTATGTCTTCAGAAGAAGCTAACAGTTAGACTTGGAGGCATTTATTCTCTTCCTGGGTTTAGAGAACTGAACAAATGGGACAATGGTGTGGGTTTATCTCAACTAATTTTGGATGCTTTACACAAAGGAGTAAGTCCTTTGGAGTCAATGGAAAGAGATAGTAAACTCAAGAGCAGCTTAACTCACCTAAAATCAAAATCATCTGACAAAGGTATCTGACTTTCCCTACTAATTGTATAGGGAGATGGCACATGTCACCAGAAGAAACAGAGGCTTCAAAGGTCAATAGTGTTTGTGAACAATTCCAATGTCTCTGTGTGTGGAGATAGGGTATATAAGCAATACGCAGCTAGAAAATGTATATGCAGATACTTGTTTTTCATTTGAAAAAAAAAAAAAAAAGTTTCTGGTAAATTTCCAGTTTCTGTTTCAATGGAAAACACATTTTCTCCACAATGGGAAATTTCCACAGAGAAACAGTATTTTTGGTAAATCTGCTAAAAAAAAGATGTTGTTTGTGTGTGAGGTGGAACAAGTAACTTTGCTACCTTTCAGTTTGCCAAAGTAGAAATACTGATTTTTCAACTAATTCAATTATAACCTGATCTCATTGGATACCAGGGAAGTTAGAGTCAGGCTATTTCCCCAGGTTTGACTTTTGGGTAGACTATCTCTCCCATGAGAAATATGTTGCATTTCTTCCAGCCATTGTGATTCGGTGTGGGAGTGCCTCATCCATCATACCACACAGAGCACAGACTGCGTCAGGAATCTGCCTCTCAGAAGGAAATGGTTACATAAGGCATCCAGATTATGTTCCTGAATTTACTTATACATTGGTGTGTAAAAGCCTCGTGTGCTTATCATTCTAATCAGGCTCAAGAAGGAGAGGAAGAAAAAATGAGTGACAACATTAGGTTTTAAAAGTCTCAGGTGAACAGCAAAATAAGTTGCCTGATTTTCTGAAGTGCTGAACACCCGACAGCTGTGACTGAACCGGTGTTTTTGTACTTGAACAAACATGTGTCCAAATGCTGATGGGTGGACATATACCTCCTTCAAGAGTGCACATCTGGCCAGAGATCCCTGCCGCTCCACGCAAAGTGGAGCTGACTCCTATTCTCTCTGGTAATACCTTTGTTCCTCCAGCTTAGGAAGAAACCTTTTAACCTTTTTACCAGAATAAGACCTTTTGTGTTCTTCCTCCAGACTAGGAACCATATCCAGGTCCAAGTGCAACTGCAAGTGACTGTTAATTTCCTACTTAAAATGGTTTCAGCACAACAGGAGTGACCATAATCGCTAGAGTAAACACTGGTTGGCAAAATCATTACTAAATTATGTTTGATCAGCCAGGTTCTTTCAATCTCTCCTTGATGATGAATAGTTAGGTGGAACTTCATTTCTGCTTGTTTCAGTAGCTGTCAGCCCAGTACCTTTTGGGCAGCCTCATAATGATTTCAGAGCCAAAACACTTTTCAACCGACTACACATGAAATCACCCTCAGTGCTGTAATACATAAATGGTTACTGTCTTTGAAGTAGGTTCAGCCATTCATTAGCAGTTCAGAAATTGCAAGACTGCAATGTCAAAGGTGCCATTTGTAACTTTGGGGTCCTTAAATAGTCTTGGGTAGAATTACACCACCCACACTGAATGTCAGTATTATAGATAGGATACTTCCACTTAGAGTACAAAGGTGAAGTGAACAAAGCTTTACTGCGTCTTTATGCAATGTGTGTAGTTACAATAGAAAAGACAGTTCATATAGATTTTCTTCTATTACATTTCAAACTATAATTTAATAGGCAGAGGCCTGCAGTCACTAATCAAGAATCACTTAAACAGGTGGATAAGACTAACCTGTCCTGCCCCCTCTCCAGCTATCTCAGCTATTTCTTTTCAACCAAAAAATACCCCTCAGGACATTATTTTTCAATTTTCCATTTTAATTACAGAACCTGGTTTGTATCAATTAGTATTTTTAATAGCAAGGCACCACTTAACATGAAGTGATCTTTCACTGGGAGGGAGGAAAGTCAGGAAAGACTTTTTTTATTGTGTCAGATGCATCGGGTCTGCAGGGAGCCGTCCCCGGCTCTTTCCCCCACGAAAGTAAGGCGCGGGAGGAACAGTAACCTATCTGGCACTTGCCCAGGTTTCTTACAGCACAAAATCACGAGGTAGTTCAGACACTATGTTGCTTCCAGACCATTCCTGAGAAAGCCAGATTAGGGATTTAGCTAGAGGGGAATAAAACACATAAGAAATCCTTTCACTGCCTAATGCCGGTCACACGTGCAGCGGACTCCGGAGTGAAGGCAGCAGAGCTCCCACAGCTCCCACCAGTGCGGGAGGGAGAGGGCAGAGGAGGATGACAGCCAGACCTACCGCCCAGAAGGGGCTCAGCGGTGGGGTTGGTGTTCCTGAGACCACCGAGGAGCTGCAGCCCTTGCTGCATGCCCTCCACCCCGCTTGCCCCAGCACAGCACCCTGTTAGTCAACGTTTTCAGGGCGGTATGAACTGAGCAGCGTCGGAGGGCAGACATTCAACACACCATTTAGGTGCCATATAAGAGGAAAGCGGAAGCCCAAATTGAGGTAAATTATGAATTTGTCTTTACAGATGCACGTATTTTTTGCAGGGCTTAAGATTTGCTACAGAGTACGTGTGTGCTGAGTTGGCCAAATCCAACCAAAAGCGTGGTGTTCACACCTTTTGCTAAACTCACTGATTTTAATGGCTTCACCTAAGTATACTATGGTTTACTTTACATGTTATGGTTTTGTATTCAACCAGGAGCACTGATGTGTGCTTCCAGGCCTCACCAGCCTCAGCAGGTTTACACTTATACCCCTGTGGTGGGTTAACTTTGACTAACGGCCAAGCGCCCACCCAGCCACTCTCTCAGTGCTCCTCCTTCTCAGCAGGGAAGGGGAGAAAATACGATTAAAAAGCTCATGGGCTGAGGTAAAGTCGGGGAGGTCACTCACCAATTACCATCACGGGCAAAACAGACTCAACTAGAGGAAAATTAATTTAATTTACTACCAATTCAAATACATCCGGATGGTGAGAAATACAGGCAAAAATTAAAAACACCTTCAGCCCACTCCCACCCCTCTCCTCAGGCTCAATTTCACTCCTTCATTCCCTGAGGTGGGTCCTTCAGACCCAGCTGGAACCATCTATGTCCGGCATGGGACAGCCCCGACCTCTTCCCACAGAGGACACCCCTGCAGCCCCCTGCTGCCAACACCTTGCCATGGCCTCCCCGTACAGCCTCCAACTTCTTGAGATGCTGCCGTCACCAGCAGGCAGTACCATATGCAGGGTATGGACCTCTCTGCTTTCCTCTGTACATCATACCACTTCTCTGATGAAGATAATCATTAAGTCAGGGAAAGAAGTGGAAGAAAAGAGTAGAAGCTGTGCAAGAAAGAAAAGCAACACACTGTATGGTCCAAGGACATTATCATTTTCCTTATTCTACCATGATTCCCTTCTCAGTTTTACAGGCAGATGACCCTTCTGATCCTCACCATTGTCTCCTGATCATGCCTTTGGTTCAAGTCTGTCAGTGACTACACTGTGCTTGCACAAACACTATTTTCATTTTCAGTTTCACTACATCCCTGTTTTGCAGTCTTGCACCCATCATCTTCTAGATGATGAAAGAAAATAGATGAAAGAAAACGTAGCAGTTCCTCAGTCTTCTGAGCATCTTCAAGGAAAAGAAAAACAACAAACATCACACTAATGCACCAAATTGTTACATTTCAAATGCATCAACTTCTTATTTCAGCAGGAAACACACAGATACACACACGCACACACATATGCACATAACTTTTTCAAGACATGATCAACAATTTTTCAAATAATACTTATATCACTTATCGTCTTTCATACACTTCAGTACCTTACACACATCACACATACGATGTGTTCGTTCAAAACACAAAACAACACTCATGTCTCATAGTAATTTGGCACTCTGAATACATTTCCAGTAAATGATTCAGGATTTCAAGTAGATAAATATCACTTTAGCTCTTTCTCTTGTCTGCTTAGCGCTGTCATAACTTAGATGTTTGGACATGTGCAGAAGCAGAACTCCATGGGTTCTGGAAGCCTCAGGTAGCTACAGAGCTCGGCTATCCCAATGGTTAGTCGCTGAACTGCAGGGATTGTTGTTAATCCAGTGCTGGACCTGAAAGTCTGCCTTGCTTTTAAGCCAAGGTATCAACATTCTTTTCTTAAAAACTTGATCTTGAATTCAGTAATAAACCTTAAAAAAAGTTTATCCTCTGTGTCTCTAAGATGGTGATTAAGAACAGATTGTGATTAAGAACAGAAGAGGAAAAAAAAAAAGAAAAAAGCTTTCTTTTCCATGGCAGCCTGGTAGATGGTTAAATGCATTCAGACTGAGAAGGCCAAGTTGAGAAAAATAACCAAAATAATGGCTTTGACTTTTTATCTGAGGTTAAAATAAACTAAGACTGAGAAGGCCAAGTTGAGAAAAATAACCAAAATAATGGCTTTGACTCTTTGTCTGAGGTTAAAATAAACTAAAGAGTTTGATTTGGTGCCACCAGCAATTGCTATTAAATCCCTGCACATTAGGCAGGCAGAATCATCAGTACTTTGAAATGAATCTGTCATGGAGAACTAAATTGCATGCCTTTTGATGACATGTGTGGTTGCGGTGTGGCATATTCATTCCAGAAACTTTGCCTTGGTTTGGAGAGACGCAAGGTTTTAATGAAAGCATTTGTAATACGTTCTAATTACTACTAAGAATAAGTAATAAATACATTGTGTATATGAAGATTAGGCTTATCATAGACAAGGACATGCAAAGTTTCCGAGGCCTCAATCAATTCTTACAAGGGAAAGCAAGTCATCTGTTTGCTACATCATCTACAGCACACACATTGAAATTTTGTGCTCAAGTTCTACAATATCAAGCCTGTAGTTAAAAAAATAGCTGTAATAAGCCAAAGTTTTGTTTTCAGTTGTATTAACTTGTACAAAGAATAAATATATTGTACTCATTGAAGTTATTCAGATCTGTGTTAATGTAAAGGGGGAACAAACTGTGGCTAATAATTTAATGTTCAGAGCTTATTCACATGCTTCTGCCTGCTATCACAGTGTACAAAACGTAAAACCAGAGCATTTCATGGAATACAATCCACTTTTGTTCACATGTAAAGTAGAATTCTTTGTTGTTACAAAGGTGGGCAATGGTCACTCCAAACATCATAAATATTCATTCAAACTGCTAAAATATATTCAGGAGTTGAAATGAAATCCTTCTATTATCATGAAAAACTCTGAATTTTTTACACTCGTCTGTAACTAATACTTCAGGGAATATTGAGAAATAAAAGAAAGCAGGCATTTTCTCAGGCATAAGCATAGACTGCAAACCATCATTGAAAAATTAACTTACGGTTGTGTTTTATTAAGTGCATTGCTCAGGAAGCTTTTTGTTTATTCTCATCAGCCTGCTGCCCTCTGTTATTATAATTTACAAGTACACAGGCAATCTAATATATCCTTGTTTGAAACACTTCAGAATCTATTGGCAATTTTCAGCTGTAGCACTGTGTAGTTTTGCTCTTGCATAATTGTCTTTAGCAAGTACTTGTAGGGAAGAAGGATTTTCAAATTCACATGAAAAGAGAGACTGATTAGATTATGCTATTTATGATCATAGCATTAAACTTCACTATTTCCCTTCAGATTCTCAGTACAGGTGGTCCTTTGTTAGCATGGCTGTTTCCAAAGGTTTTAATTTTAGAGAGGTAACACAGGTATGTCTAGAACCAGATTTTGCTGCTGTGAATGCAGTGTGCTGAAACTGCTTTTCAGGATTGAACACCATTGTTTATATGTAAATACATAAGCCAGTAAGGAAAAAAATAATATGCAAGCCACAGCTGTCAGAACAGAGAGAAGGGACTGTAAAAGTGAGTCAAAATAGAGGAATTTCACTCATTTAATAATAGTTGTCATACTACTACACTTTACTTTCCCAGATATCACCTTTTATCTAGAATGATACACAGTGAGGTTATTAAAAAACTAATTTGGGTGAGTCTTAGTGTAAATAAATGAATCTAAGAATTTTTTCCTTGAAAAGTTAAGGAGTCTGTTCAATGTCATGTAGCCACCCAAAATTTTATTTCAGAAACCTATAGCAAAAATCTAATTTTAGGATGTAAATCTTAACTCTGCATAGCATAACAGTGACATTCTACCAAAGCTAAAGTAACATATCCTTAGCAGACCAGGACCTACAGGAAACAAAGTGGGGTTTTTTCAACCTTTTTACCTAAGTCTTATCACCCTGCTGTGTACAAAAAAACGAAACAGCATACCAGCTTATTCCAGCGTCTTGTCTCCAAGACAAAAAGGCAATACTGAGGAGAGAACATAAAACACAAAATGTGTAAAAAAGAATTTAAATGACTTTGTGAAACTAAGAACACATCCAAACCAAGTCTAGCAGCTTTTTCTTCTAACAAGGGATAAATTGTAAATAATCCTGTGGTGCAACAACTTTTTAAAAGATAGCCCTTTGATAAATTGATAGTGTTTTAAAACAATTGTAAGGCATAAATGCAGGTACCAACTGTCATTCACATGTAAACCAAAGTTTTTGTTAATTTCATTAATGTCAGTTCCAGGGCTGTGTGTCTCCCTAACAATTGCAATTAGTTTCAAATATTACTTTATAAAATGAAACACTAACAAAAGTTAATAGCTATATTGTCTTGAGCAAGGTCCAGCTTCTAATTGACTCATCTAAGTAATAATTGAATTCCTGTTTCTGTGACTTTGTTTAAGAAGTGTTTCTTTTTTCAGAATAGGAAAACTGCCTGTTATCTTTTATGTTCCCTTCTGCTGCAGCAAATGCCTTTTCAAACATTTAGGCTTCTTATTTTCTTGTTCATTTGCTCCCCTGTTTCACAGAGAGCAAGGTGGCAATGAGAAGTAAATCAAGCAGACAGGAAACTCCGTACTTGCCAGAGTTTCGTTTTGTACTGCCACATTTGTCACTTTAGGACTAGCGCTGTTGTCAGCACATCCCCAGCCAGTAAAGCCCAAGCAAAAAGACGAAAATGAAAGCTTTCCTCACACACAGTCCTGCCTCTGCTGCCTCTGCTGCCAGCTCCAGAGGCTGCACCTTCTTTGGTGGCCCTGTCCAGGGCACCTCAAGGGCATTGCAGGGGTCACGCAGGCTGGCGCATGCATCCTCAGAGGGGGACCAGAGCCCACAAGTCCCTTCTGTCCTCCGTTCTCCCATACAGGTGCCATTCCTGTCATTTTTCTGCTCCCTCTCCCAGTTTTCCCATAGAAGCTCTTCTACAGAAAAGATTCTTCGTTTACACTGATTCGGTCAAAAAGTCATCAGGACAGTCAGAGAGACCAGGGTTTTTTGTATGTAGGAAGGAGATGGGGGGAGGAAATGTTGCACTTTATGGAAGCTGAAAGGTGAGAGTTTGAAATTTAGAGGATTGGGGCTGGCTGGAGACTGTGACTGTGTGCACCTGTGGGGAGAGGGACCTAAATCACGATGGAAAAAAAAAATCTCAAAGAAGATGAAGAATTGTTATGCTATATTCCTAAAGATACTCTGGTCTACACTGGCTGTAGGAAGAGCTATAGCCTCCAGCTCATGTTCTAATAAAGTTTTTCTATACCCCGCTGGCTTCATTATTTAGTAATTCTATATACAGTTGTACATACTTAGTTAGTCCCTATATATTTATTCTCCTTGGATAGTTATTTGAAATGTTTCTAAACACAATTGTTTCTCACAAAACCTCATTGGAAAAACAAGTGGGTAATTTATTTTCCTCATGCCTCTTACCACGCTGATATCAGGTCAGAGCTCCCTGAGAAACCACAATTCCTCTCTTTTACTTGGTCTTAAGGTTTCCCCTCTATGCATCTGCAGTAGCCATAGCATGCTCAAGGCCAAAATAAAAGAATATTTAAAATCTCTGCTTTCAAAGGTTGGTTAGACATCTTTCCTCCAAAAACGGTGATTTTTCAGTCTAGTCTTCATTACAAAATTCCAGTTTATTGAAACATCTCACACAAAACCTGCTTCACTGAAGAGCTTTTCATACCTACAGTGGACATGACAGAACAGGATTGAAGCTAAGCCTCCCTTTCCCCCTGAATATTTACTATTTTTAAGAATCTCAGTCTCGGATTTTTAATTTGTGATGTTTTTCACTCATTGTGCAGGTAGATATTAACATCTACCTCAATGCGGATGACTCTCCTGAATGTTAGGACATGTCAGAGCTAGTTGCTTTCATGCTAAAACCCTCTTTCTGAGCGTGGTCCCATGCATTGCCTTTCCTCTGCTTCTGCGGAAGAGAAGTATTGCAGTGCAGCCGACTGCATTTTTGTCTATCCTGATCCGACTGGTTTTGAAACGTAACAGCTATTATTGTCTTCTTCCTGGATTATTTCAGTATCAACAAGATCTTTTAAAGTGAAAATGGATTTCACATCTTTCAATTTTTGTCACAAGAGGTGTAAGTGCAGTAATGAGTATCATTCTCTGAAAATCAGGAATTTTGAAGTATCAGAACATAAACAAAGACTGAAATACCAGGTTTGACTACAATCCTTTAAAAATCATTAGGAAGCCTGTGTAGCCTCTTATTTAATGCGAGCTTAACAATTATTCAGACAAACTGCTAAGGAACCAAAATTTGTTGTAACGTATAATATATTAGAAACAAACCTGAACGCACACGGTAATAATTATCCTGAGGTAACATGAAATTATATTTGATTTAAGGTTTTTGACATCTCACTAAGACTGTACATTTTAAAATATATTGGCATGGTAGAAGTTGAGAATTACTAATTGCAAGAAATATTTTATGCCTGCATGCACATGCACGATGATTGTTAGAAGAGAACTCGTGTATCCCTTGGTTTCCTAAGATATTGTTTTAGCCTGAGTTAAATGCAGTATCTAATTGCCAATTGCAATGCATTATGTTTATATAATATGATACTTATTTTTTCCACTTGAGTAGATAAAGTGGGTATCTATTTATATTATCATGATGTTTGAGTCAGTAGAGGCTGATTAGTTACATTGAATGCCAGCAAAAGCAAATGCAGTCTCCTGAATAAAAATTGGCAGCTTCCATGGCACGTGAATGCAAATAGACAAACAAGAAGAGAAACATGTTCTCCTGAGCTGAAATCCTGATGTTCTTCTTATATGGCCTATTCACACCAATAGAATTGTAAAATGTGAAATTCATCCAAGTTTGTCTTTTTTCCTTTCCCAGATAACTAATGTTCTTGGCATTGCTTAGCAATAAATAGACACAGAGATACAGCCCTTAACTGAACAGTGTGTGTTATTTCCTTTTAGCAAGGTAGAGATAAAGTGCATCCCTGTTACCATGTTTGATAGAGTTCATTTGGGTGAAGAGGCTCTGCTTTGGATGAGCTGTGTTTTCCACTAATGAGTATTTTCTATATATTGCTTCTTATGAAGAACTGACAGCCTTGTAATAATCTGTTTTGACAGTATTTTCCTAGAAATATTGTGTTAAATATTTTTCGACATGAGGGATCATGGACATATGGATATAGTGGTGTGTGCCTTGTCTAATTATATGCATTATACAATTTGCCATTGTTGGAGACTGCTGTACCATCTTTCATTCATTTAATAATGCTTTTGCAAATTGGCAGATAGCATTTGGGCTAAAATACACACAGGGTTTTTGCAGGAATAAAACATGCTCTGCCTTTTCTCTAGTGTAGAGCAATTTGTCAAGTAATTAGCCAACCTAATTAAATTTTTGTAGCACTAATCAAACGAATATGCTAAAATTTTCTTTGCACAGCCAGTTTGCTGTCTGCTTGCATTTAACTTGATGGTTTGAAAGAGGCCCTACTATGTCTGCCACTCCACTTAATCACCTCATTTGCATTTTATATTGGTAAATCAAATTAAGCACCAGTGGCTTTTAGTATGATTGACTATGGTCAGGGCTGTTCAGATGGGACTTTTTCACAGAAAATTAGGCACATTTTAATATGAGTGAGTCTGTGCTTTCAGCATTCAGCAAAGTACATTCACTCAGCTAATTAAAAGTGCTTGTTGCTTTTTGCCGATGTATGATAGATTTATCCAGCTGGTGTGTCCATTTTCTTTTGCATAATTTCTTGATGGAAGTTTTTATCTTTATACATAATAAGATTGTCTAAACAACACTTCAAACCAATTTGCAAGAACTATATAAATAATATTTTGCAGAAGCTATTTATTTTGAAAGAAATACACTTGCTGTTCAGCAAACTGATTAGGTTATATGTCTTTGCTTTTACATCCTTCTAGAATATAAACCTTGACACTAGAAATTTTCAGATTTTGTCTTCAATGATGCAGAATACACCACTTTCCTAAAATCATGGGAAAAAGGCTGCTGAAGAGTATCCCTAACCGTTCTGCCATGATGTAGAGTTTGATCCTCCTGTAGATTAGGTCAAAGTTCTGATCCAAACACTAACAGATGAAATTGCTTATAGAATAAATTTACGTATGTGCATAGGTGTTCCTTCATTGTTTGTTATTTTGAAGGATACTATACCACAGATAATGCATTGCCTGGAATGGGAATGGAAATTCACCTTTTTCTTTTTTTTCAAGGGGCAATAAGAATGCCCCAAATGCATTGCCTGATTAGTCAAAGTTCATGTGTGTACCAACAACAGCTGGGCAATGGAAAACTGGTTTCACTGACATATTTCCAAAAAATGACTAGCTTTCATCAAATTTTTGGAAGAGACTAACTAGGTCTAAACTGGTAGTAGGGCAACAAACACCAAAATTAAGGGCTTCATGATAAGTGACCTCTTTTTTCTAAAAGAATTGTGTTCACACAATGTCATTTAGTCCCTATCATATACATATGCATATGCGTGTGCATATACATATACATATATGTATGTGTATATATGTATGCATATACAGACATATGTATATGCACATACATATAGACGTATGTGTATACAGACATATTTCTTTTATAAAAGGACTGATACCACAAAATAGCTACGGTTCCTGACAGAGACCTAACATGAGACAATGTAAGTGGCAAAAAGATAATTTTGGACCCAGCCAGTAAAATACCTTGAACTTTGACACACCTGTACCTTCTGACAATTAGACAGCTCCAAAGAGCTGTCTAAGGTCAAGAGGCTTATGCTCCCCCCCCTTGCTGGGGTAGTGTTGAGCCCTTGGCCAACCTTTTTGTGGATGGTGGAAGGACAAAGGCTACGTCTTTCCTTAGGCATTTGTTAGATATGAGCAGCTGTTCATGAAAGTCATCCACCTACTGGAAGGTGAGGAAGAAATGAAAGACATTCAGCCATGGAAACCTGTACAAATTTGTTCGAGAGGAGCAAATTTAGCAAGACATTTCACATACAACAGAAGACTTTGTACATGGATCCAAAGCGAAATTTTCCCCTACAAAACGCGAGACTTTTCTCTGAGTTGACTGCAGAGCACTCAGATATTCTCAGATATTCTGTCAATAGAGCTGTTATAGAAGTAATTTAAGAGGGGGAAAGAGGGCAGTCTTAAAGTGTCATAGCTATTTGTTAAGGAAGTGTGTGTCTAAATCTTTAGTCATGCGGTTAGTCTCATTGATTGAAACTAAAGGCTCACATAAAGAGAGCCAAATTTGTTGCATAAGGTTGTTTTGGATGAGGGCAGGGGGATGCAAAAAAGTGGCAAAACGTATGACAGAAAATAAAAGACAGAAATAGCAAAGAATGATGTAAATATAGGAAAACCACTGTTTATAAGTGTTCAGTTAAAGACAATGGCTTTAAACTGGAAGAGGGCAGGTTCATATTAAACATTAGGAAGAAGTTTTTCACTTTGAGGGTGGTAAGGCACTGGAACAGGTTGCCCAGAGAGGTTGCTGAGGCCCCATCCCTGGAGGCGTTCAAGGCCAGGCTGGATGTGGCCTTGGGCAACCTGGTCTAATGGGAGGTGTCCCTGCCTATGGCAGGGGGGTTGGAACTCCATGATCTTCAAGGTCCTTTCCAACCTAAACCATTCTATGATTCTATGATAATACAGTGATGCAACTAACTGCCATGCTTAGGCACCAACCTTACTGTCTTAAGAGTCAGACTGAAAGATGATGTTTGCATCCATCCCCATTACGGTTTGCACAGTGTGGCTCATTAAACTTCTGGAGGGTTTTCAGGAGGTTTCTCTGTAACATTCTTCTGGATATCTCAAAATGCTAGAAATTAAGGACCGGATCACACCCCTCTCCCTGGTGGGGGAAAGCATCTTTGGACATGGAAGTAGTGGCTTAACTATAAACAATAACCGGGGGGGGGAAGGCTCAGCAGAGGCCATACAGATCTCAGAAGAGAAGCTCGAGCTGAGCTCTTGACCCACAATGTACAAATGTAACAGATGTCTTAAGTACTATAATGCAGCTTTAATTAAACATAGGCCAAAACCTCCTTGCTCTAAGCTTATGGGGATTATCGTGATAAGAACTTGGCCTTGTTCTGGCCCAACTCACTTCAGTCCAGAAGAAAGGCAGTAATGCTTTGTGTGTTTTGGTACTGGGATGGAATAAAATAAGTTATATTACGACCTGCAGGTATAGCTTATTCACCTGAGAACACCGGGTGAACCCCCTTTCCTATGTCTTACTATGCCTTAGCTGATTTAATAAGCTAGTCTCTTTTGTAAACTTCTCTGAAAGCTCATGTTTCTAATAATGCAATGTGGTGTAATATAGTTCTGAGGGCTATTCTGATTTTATACCCATATTTTATATTTTGATTTACATGTGCAAACGTTCTTATTCGAAAAAACCTCCGAGGCGCACAGTCATCTTGCTCAGTACTTAGAGAAGAATGCAAATAAACAGAATCAAGCTATTAAATGTTCTTTATTCGATATTGCAACTGTCTGGCCTTTTAATTTTATTTTAATGAATTTAAATTCAACTAAATGTCATGTTCAGAATGTTAATACTCTAATCACACTCAAAAATTTATTCTGAATATCTAGTGTTACTGAACAGCATGTTGATGTAAATTTAATGTTAAATGTAACACATTAATGTCAGTGGAAGAGTACGGATTATCTCAGAATTAAAAAAACAAACAAACAACCACCCATATATTCTTTCCTACTTTCAGATTCCCAAACACCATATCTAGCATTCACTTCCAAGTCCCCCATCTCCAAAAATAATATTGTTTGATGATTCATTTTTGTTTATCAGTCACTATTATGACTGTAAAGAAATTGCAAAGGACTTGTGGCACCACAAAGGTTATTTTTGTTAATCTAAGAAGGAAACATTGACAAAGGACATTCTACCAGATAACTTACATACTTTCCCCATTTGTGAATCTTATCCGCACTAGTCTGAAAACTTACCTAAAAGCTGCTTTAATTTTGTGTCAGTTTTTAGAGTTTAGTACGTGATTCAGCAGTCTTTATTCATAAAAACTGCTAGTGCTTAAATCCCGATTCTTGTGTCCCAAATTTACTGTAAGCATAGAAATGTGCTACAAATACATTCTGCATAATAATATGACATTTATTGCAATTCCCTACTACTAAACTCATAAATACATGTTAAGAAGACAGATTTCCATTTCTTAGCATAATTTGGAAGAAATAAGGATCTGCACAAATTTGGTCTCACATTTTCTTTCTTTTATACTAGAGAGTACAGTCTAAGTGCTGGTATTAATTTTCAGCTATTCAGCTACTCATTTAATATGAATTGTGAACTCTTCAGGAACTTTAAAGTGTCCAGCCCTGTTGACTTCAACAGAAGCTTTTTCTGCATCAGATTAGAAGATCATGCTTTTAGTGAGAGTCAGCTGATAACAGGAAGTTTGCTCTCTGTTCCCTGCTGTCCCCATGAAACCAACCCTCTAATCCAGTTTTCAGTACTGATTTCTGTCCTTCCTCTCAGCTGTTTGTTTGTTTTGGAGTTTAGGTATGAGGGGAGGGAGCTAAAATTTAATTTTCTCTGCCTCTTACCCTGTAATCTGTTTCTGACATATGTCTGTGTGGAGCCCGAGCTGAGCTCTCTTCTAGCTGTTTAGTGAATTATTATCTCGTGATTACCAGTGAGCACAGTGAGTAAAATATTATAGGTCACGGTTCTGAAAAGTCTGAGTGGCTTCACCTAAATGGTATAGCAAACATATTTAACGTTAGCGGTGTTATCCCTCAGGCTTGAACATCCACCTCTACGGTAGTAAAAAGCAAACCAACTGCTAACTGAAGCCGGTGTATGTGCCTGCATTTCTCGATGCCTGGAGGACAGAGCTTTCAGAAATGCAACCTGTCTTGCTCGTTAAAAAAATGCGCACTTAGTAACAATAGATATATTCTTCATCAGAGTGAAATTCGTTCTCCTTGGGAAAATAATTTATTCTTGAATAATTTTGCTCCTTTATCTTTGTCTGCCATTCAGAAAAAAACAAAACAAAACAAAACAAAACAACATACCTTCCTCCTAATAGTGAGAAAAGAATTTACTTTAATTTTTTTTAAATATAGATTTTATGCTGCAGTCTGAACTCAGGTTTACATTTGCAGTCATATATGTAGAGCGTAATTGCTCCCAGTGTTACACGCAACTAAATTGCGGACATAAGCCAATTCACATTTGTAGAGGTGAATTTCTGAAAATGTCCCCCTTAAAGGAGCTACTGGTATTGCATAGCATCCCAAGCTAGGCTTAACATGTTATGAGAACAAAAAGAGGAGGAATTTATGCAAAGCAGCACGAAGTGACTCATATATGCCAAATGGCACAGTTTAAAATGTACGTGTGCTACAGGCGCACTGCAGCAGACTCTAAGCAGCATCAGCTGATCATACATAAACAGGAACCACAGTAAGCAGCTGCTGTCAGACCTAAACAATAGCATTTCGAGCAGTTTATTTAACTGAACTAATTCTACAGAGACAACAGGTTTCTTCCTATTGTTACAGGCTAGCAGTGAAGCAGAACGTCAAACATGTCTCTCAGTAGTGGGCTTGTTTGGTCTCTTTGTGTGGTATTTATAGCATGGTCTGGTTAATGTCAGCCTTCACTTTATTGGTATTCTCTTAAATCCTGAAATTTTACCCAGACTTTTACTAATAAACCAAATCTTCTCATAGAAGCAATGTATATTTTCCAGCAAGTCCCATGAAAACTTCCAAACCCTTTCTAAATGTGCATGGCCGTATTTCATTCCAACTCCTTTTGTATACTACAGTCTTTTTATTTTTTATTCTTGATTTTTCTTCCAGGGGGGACTTAGCCTTTTATACACGCAGCCTTTGATATATATGGAAAAACATGGATTTTTTTGCATCAGATACAGATAGTAATGTACGGATCAGCCACCATGTTCTCATAAGCTGCAATAACATTTATCAACTTGGTAGCATAGCTGCATTGATAAAGATTTTTTCTATTTTTAACATTCTGATTTCTGGAGAGAAATTATTTTAGCCCAAATACAAGGCCAGGCTGAGGCATAGCCCAGATTGACCTGGCAGAGTCAGCCGTAAAAGTAACAGTGAGTTCCTGACTTCATCATAAAAATCATTTTCAGCAAACTTTGTTCCTTGCTTCTACTAGTAATTTATCAGCAAATGGTTCTTCTCTTTCCCTGCATATTTGGACAGTTTCCCTATGGTCAGCACCCCAGTAACAACAGTTATTAAATGGGCAGAACACCCAAAATTTTGCACTTTTTTGTGCAAATAAAATGGCACTGAATTTGTCTGGACCATCACAAAAAGTTTTCTCAAAAACAATGCTTTGAAAAATGGTCATTTCTGAATACAATCTTGATATACCACCTACAAAAATAGTGCTTTATGAGAGAACTTAACGTCAAAATGGAAATGAGATTGGAAAGCTGGGGCAGAAGAAATAACCCGAAGAAACGTTGAAAACTATTAAAATGTAAAACTAAGGAGCATTTTCGGATGGAAAATCACCTCACTCCCCCCGCAAAAAAATATTTCAAGAGGTTAAACTGATCAATAGTTCACAGCAAGAACAAGTCTGCTCTTTGCTGTGCTTCAGAAATGCCCAGAGTGCATGGGGAACAGGGGGAAGAGCCGCACACTGCGCGCACTCAGCTTAGCTTTGCCTGCCTAGCAGACACTCTGCTCCTTCACTGTTAATTGTTCAGCATGAAGAAAGCGTCAGTGGAGGACTGGCACAGGAAAGGCTGGGTGAGCTGAAGCCTCCTGGCAGGAGGACAGGAGTCAGCAAGAGTTTCTGTGCCCATCAGTGTCCTGTTGTATGGGATTCAGCAGCTTAGCTTACGACTCCCTGCAAAGTAGGCAGAATAAGATGCTGTTACTATATGTTTAAGAATTACTCTGGGATTTCATCTGTTTCTCAGCACTCTATGGTGTGACAGCTTCTGACACTGGAGGATGAGAAAATATCGGCATGTAAGCCCATGGACCAGGAGGATTGGTTATCCTTCATCATGACCTTGATTGTTCTTGGTGAACATCATCATCATCTCTGTATTTAACTCCTATGGGAAGTCAGCGGGAGTTTTGTGTTTCTTAAAAAAAAAAAAATTAAAAATTTAAAAATCAATAGCATTGTTCTCTCTCTTCCTCTTCTCTTAGCTGTTGTAAGGAAAAATTTCTTTGTATCTAGCACTGGATTATTATTTTATGCAATTATCAGATTTAGATTCTTTGAAAAATATTTAATCTTCCATCCTAAGAGTTTTATATATCATAGCATTTGAATGTATAAAATACTAAAAATCTCCCAATTTTAATATAAAGTATGTCCTGGTATGCTATACTCCGATATAATAAAGATTTGTTAGTTCTCTTGCTGACAAATCTCTGCGAGCTGTTCTGACAAAGGAAAAAAAAAACATTCAGTGACAATTTTTTATTATCAAACCATAGTGATTTTTCTTCTTTCTCTTTTCAAAACCACAGCTGAGTGCTGAGCATCTGGGACAGCTGTAATCTGTATGTGAATTTTCTTATTTTCTTTCATGTGTTTAGCGTACCTACCTGCAGATATGCAGTCTATATTCACATATGCATTGAGCTTCATTACTGATATATTCAGATTTCATTTTAAGTTCCTAGTTGCTAAGTTAATATTTTTTAAGTAATTCCTGTAATTCCTTACGGATTGTACCTCACACACCTTCAAAGGGGAATAGAAGGCATAACCTGCCCTTTATTGCTTAGCTCTGGTCGCACACAAGTGCATGTGGGCATGTGTGCAGGTGTTTGCTGAGGGTCCCAGGAGGCAGCTGCTTTCCCTTCTGCTAAGCGCTGTGGCCACGCGCAGCGCCGTGAGTCTGCCCCCGATGCTCCAGCCAGCCGAGGAGTACCCGGCACAAGGAGACGTAGTGCCAGGCATCAAACTAAAACCAAATTATAGCATTTCGCAGCCTCGCCTGAAGCTAAATGCTCTATTCCAACTCAATTGGGAGCGTTTTGGCAAAGTGACCATTGACCCACTTTTCTGTTTAGAAGTTCTGCGTGTGTACGTATCTATGATGAATGCTCCTCAGCCCTAATGTGCTTTAATATTAATAATAAGCACTCTAATTACAGAACATTTGTCAAAAGAGGCTTCTTGTTTTCCTTTTCTGAGGAAAGGCAGAGGCCAACAAACTTTGAGGTAATAAGACTCATTTACTGGGGAGGTCTTCTCTAAAGAGAGAAGACCAGATGCACTTGTGGTGACGCAGCCCCAGGCACAGCAACAAGCCTGTAGCTCAGCCTCCTCTCAACCCATTCAGGTGCGGCAACAGGCAGGTAACGGGTGTGTAAGGTAGCACAGTACACCGGACGGCAAAACTGCAAACTGTGCACACGCAACAAGCTCTCTGCTACTGAAAATAACGCTACTTGGAATAATGCTACTGTCTGCAGCAACGCTACTGTTGTGGCCTGCTGATGAAGTCGGCTTGATTAGTCGAGCAGAGCACCGTGTTGACAGACCCGACCCATGCTCCTGCGTCTTCTCTTTTGCATATCACATGCATTTGGAGCCAACTAACGGAGCTGTACGCAATGAAGATATAGATTGAAAGGTTAGGATTGACTCTAGTGGCAACAGAAAGATACCAAGAGCTTTTCATAACGCCTTCTGCACTGTGTAAGAGAAGAAAAGGATACGCTTTGAATTATCTGACTAACTAATCACAGTTAAAACCTAAGCAAGGATGGAACACTTTGCAGGGATTTTCTAGCTTGCACGTAAATCAAGAGGCTGAGGTGAACACAGACCCTGGCAGAGCCTCTGAACAATCTGCGAACTCGTGCGCAATATAAGCTGTTCTGCCCTCTCTGAGAGTGACCTCCTGCAAGTTAAATTAAATCTGAATTAAACCTCAGGACACCACCTCCAATTAACTAACTTCCTCCAAAGAAGACACAAAGTAAATACCCAGAGGCTAATATTCCAAGGCGAGCCATAGAAATGTATCTATCACATGCACTGAAGAGACAGGTGAGCCAGATCCAGGAGGACTGCCTATACAAGTACAAGCTGACTCCTACCCAAGCCAGGAGCTCCATGCATAAAAATGCAGTGCTGCTCTGGCATACTAATAGGTCAGGAAGTAGCATTGCCTGCAACCATGGTGCCACCTCCAAGGCAATGTTTTCTGGTAATCCACAGGGTATGGTAACTCCGGCAGGTCCCCCCGCTGCTTCCACAGTCCCTCTCCTGGGTCCAGCGCTGATGCTGGTACCTTGGGAGGTATCAATTCATGCTCGTTCCACAGCAATGACAGGCACTAAGTGTTTTGTGTTTTCATCAAGAAGGTTATAGGCTTAAGAAAATAGTAATTAAAGGAATACCTGTTTTCTCTAGGCCGCCTGCCTAATCAGGAAAAGCAAAATGTTTTTAGTTTAGCCCAAATCAGTGTTAAATGGAAGAAAGAACCAAACAAATACAAATAAAAAAGAGCCTCAGGTTAAACAAACTGCTTTGTTGGTTCAAAATGAAATATTCTATTTGACGACCTTTTCAAGTTTCTGCATTACCTGTGTTAACTAGTGTTGGCAGATTTGCATTAAAAATGCCTGCTTAAAAAAGAAAAATTGTTTTCAAAGTATGTCATATTGGGCATTTTCTGAACCCTTTTCCTTTGTTTCTTTCACTAGAACTGTTTGCAAATATGATCTAAATTTCAGAATAGTTTCTATAACTTGACTGCCCTGTCAAAACTGTGTATAATCAAAAATGGAAACTATTAAAAATTATAACAAGAAAATCATCCCAGAAGTTCTAAGTAAGGTACTTTCAAGATGCGATACAATAATTTAAGCAGGTATTTCTTTTTACTTAGAATTCTTTAATAGCAGGTTTTGCTATTAGTAAACAATCTTGTGTGTATTTTTTACTGATATGACTGTATGAGAGCTTTTATTTTTATAGTAGCAGTCACATTAGGGGCTGTAGTTCATGTCTGCTGAGAAAAGTGCATGTTGCCCTGCTAGCACTTCTGAGAACACTCATGAGCCTCTTCTTCCGCTCATGAAAATATCTTAAAACTCACTAATTGTTTGGTTTGGTTTTCTTTTCTTATTGTTTGCTTTGACTTTTTTTTTGAAGAATTTTTTATGCTTACTTTCTTATTTCTGAGTCTCTGAAGAACACTATTTTTCATTTTCTTATTTTTCTTTCCAGCAGTAAGCAACAGAGATGACAGAGCAGACCCCCATGTTCTGTACTAATTGTGGCACCTCTTAAAAGAATACTGATTACTTGATGACTGGAAATAAAATTGAGTTGCAAACACTAGAAATGCAACCCTGGAACTGCCCTCTGCCTGGGGTGATGCACTTACTGCATGGGCAAATTTTCACCACAAAGTCACTGAGATCTGAGGAATGACTTTTTCATTTGTCTCTCAGCTGCAGTTTTAACATTGCAGCGATGAACCAGCTGCCTGGTTAAAAGAAGCTGAGAAAGCTGAGTCTGGTCAGGTTTTCTTATGTTTGCCACTGTTGCCATCCTGAAAAACTCAAAAATTCTGTTCAGACCACAAAGACCAGATTAAGGAAAAGCAAAACCATAAAAGCTATACTGTTGCTGTCTATTTAGTACTGTTTTGTTTCGTTTGCTCTAGCCTCTGCCTTCTGAGTCCTGTATCCTGTGCCCAAGTTTTCACCTAAAACTATGGAGACTGAGAAACTCTCCATTCTCTGGTTTCAGCAGAAATTAGTGTTTCCTAATATACGGAGACTGATAATAAAATTGGAAGAGCTTGTTATACAGCTTGTGTTTGGCTTTTTGATATTCTGCTGTTAGTATGATTTATACTTAAAACCAAGTAAGTGCACAGAATGTTATTACCGCTGATTCTGAAATAAAAAGTCATATTTACTATCTAAGCACATATTAAAATATCTGAAATCAGACTTATTTGTACTGCATCTTTACTGTTTATATGTGAGAAATAAGAGTCTGAGGTGATGGTGGCACATCCATACCAGCTGTTTGTAGGGGTATATTTGGGACAAACTACACCGGACCAATATGTACACTATGCATGGAGCTGTACACTTAATTAAAGTATCAACAATCTAGTGATTATAGTGTAAAATTAGAAAAGAAGACATGAGACTCTGAAACTATTTACAGGTTTAATTGTTTGTGGTCACCAATGTAGCTGTTTAAATAAAGAACTTCATTTATGACATGGTCACACAACTTTATCCTGTCTTGTAGGGTAAAATTATATTATTTTTCTACACAGACTTTGCAGGGGTGCAAGGGCGGGGCGGGGCGGGGGGGAGGGGAGGGAACATCCACAGAATTCAAGTGTAGGTTTTGTATGAGGATTTATAAATGCAGATGTTTCCACAGCCACTAGGGTCTGGGGTCAGCATGAAAGGAGCTTGTTACTAGCATTATCTATTTATTTACACACAAATTTTATGTTTCACTTGGAATATGAAAAAATAGCAAAGGAAAAGTCAGTTATGACAATGATGATTTTCATAGCAGGGGTTGTCAATTAGAAAGTCTACTGTGAAGCTAAGGAATATCAATAATTTTGTAGATTAGTTTTAAAGATTTCAAATGCAAAACAACGCAGGTGTAAGCAAACACTGCCTTTGTCTGTTGCTCTGTTTCAGACCCCCATCAGCATAGCTCCTGAAGCAACGGTACAACGACGGGAGCTCGCTTGTCTGAGTTTCATCCCATTTCTTCCAATAGAGTCAGGACTGTTGTCATTGTTGCTATTATCAATTATATTAATGTATAATTATATAAGCCATATTATATAACTATTAATAGCAATGCGTTTCCATCCTCCTCCCTTCTTCACATTTCCTTTGCTTCCTACCCTCTTCTCCATTTCCTTCCTTTCTACCTCTTCCTTGAGCTCATTGTCTTCCGCCTCTCCGCTCTGCTCTTGGCATCAGTAGCCGTGGGGAGCAGAGGAGATGAGGCAACCACCAGCCCGGGCGGTGGAAAGCTGCCCATGGAGCTGCAGAGGCAGCACCTCCGAGAGACACCTCTGACCAGCTCCGTGCAGCAACTTACGGGTTAAACACGGAGCCTTGAATACAACCTGCCAGTGAGTGGGTAGCAGTGGGAAAAGCGAAGGCTGTTGCTCTCGGCGACTGGTGCGGGACACGGCGGTCTGAAAGGCGTTTTGTACACGTCAGTGTATAACTGCTGGCCGAGGCGCAGAGCGCGGTGGCAGCCTGGCTGCCGCAGACCTTTCCCTTTTCTCTCTTGATTCTGGAAAACTGCATACTCTCTGGATTGAGAGGTTGCAGACTTTATTCATAAAGTGAAGATGTTTCCAAAGCGGGCTACCCTTCCCTGCTGGTCTCTCCCCCAGCGCAGCCTTTACCAGATATTTCGTTGTATTTTGAATGAGCTCTACCGTAACAGTAAATAAAAAAGACCTCTAAAAACGGTGCACACGTAAAGTTGGCTACTTAAGTGACTTTAATGTTACAACAGATAACATAATAGTGTGGGTAGTAAGAACATGAAATACCGTATTTGCACCACTTTTTACAGTATATATGCTATTTATAAACCATGAAGAACTTGCCTATGGATATATACATTGCCATCTGAGGCAAAATGCAGCTTGTTAAATTTTACGGGCCAGATTCAGTTCTAAGCTGCACAAGCAAATCCAAAGTAATACCACTGTTTTTCCATACACTGGTTCTACATCAATATAAACCTGTAGAATCCATGTCTGCAAATTTTAATGACATACCTCTAAAGATCTTTTCCCCTATTTTTTAACAATTCATTCTGGTTTTTCATCCATTTTCTCTTATACTGTGTCTACTCTGTTTGCTGGCTGTTCAAATAAAATGTGTACTGCAGAAATACAAACTGTACGTGGGAGATGAGGAACTGACACCTGGTGTGTGTCTGCTTCAATATAGGACTCTGCGGATACCATTTTGTTACTGCTTTAAGAAAGATGTAAAATGGAGCTGACTACTGTATTTCTGGTTGAAAACACATTTATATGACATTTATTATCAAATATTATAAGTATTTTATTTCCAATACATTGGTAAGTGTGCATGTATATATGAATAAGACTATAATTTATTTTTTTATCTGTGTGTGTTGTTCTGTTTGTTAACCACTAATCTATTTCTTTGTCATTGTTAAACCAATTAAGAAATACAACTAAAAGACAACCTAGCTGCTTTATCTGATGTCTTGCCACAGTACAGTGCTTTTACTTTTAACATCATTCCACTTTGAGAGTTCACACGTGTATCTATGTTCTAGCTGGCATTTGGACTCAACTTTTTGTTCAGCAAAAATACTTACAGTCTAAAGGTGTTACTACTGGATGTAGTAATGTGCCTAACATAAGTAAAACGTGCTTTATTTCCCACCACTGAAATCAAGTTCTTAAAAAGAAAGGGGGCCTGGGGGGCCGCCTTTTTAGTATTTGTTCTTTTCTCTGTCACTGGGATCCTGACAGTACAACAATAAGGAACAACGTTTAAATGTCAAAATAGCCATGTGGTCTTAAAGAACTGAAACCCTCATTCTAGAACTATATAAGCTTCCATCAAACAGAATAGTTAAGTACATAAGGTAGAAAGTAAATAAATTACACTTATTTTAGGAAGATGGATAGTCCACTTGCCTTGGTAGGATTATTTAAGTTATGAGGGTTTGATTCTTTATTTCACTAAAAATCCTTTGCTCCCATCAAACAAAGGAACGTAGAATGATTGTGGTGATATGGCAAAAAGCAGGGCCCATCCCAAACCTGTGCCAGAGGTGCTTCGTGGAGTCTCAGGTTAAGCCGCTGCTCATCTTCATCTAGACCTGTGCAATTACCAAGCTCCTCACTTCCTTCAAGACTGACTAACCAGGTAGGGGTTACTAGGAACATTAGATGAAAGCGAGACCTTTTGAGTTGGCAAAGGGTGCGCCGTTTGAGGATTACTGTCTTGAACACGGGACGTTCAAGCTGCACTGATGTGCAGATTAGTAAAAGACCGTTTTCACTCATAGACACCAACAGTTTGTCCAGTCCACACTAAGAGCCGCCAAAGGAGCTGGGTAGGGGTATGTACGCACCAGCTCTCAGAGGGGTGAGCTACACATCTTGCAGCTCGCAATGACAAGAGGATTTTGGCTTGCAAGGTCAAGGAGGTTGGCCTCTTGTGAACTGGAGCAACACAGAACTGGGTCATGACCCTGTAGAAATTTGTGCTCATGCTTACTTTTAAGCATGTGATTAGGTCCAATGATTGCAGTGGTGCTGTTTGCATACCTAAATTTAAGCACATACATAATCTTTTGCAATTTTGAGTTTTTAGTATCTAGTCTGAAAGACATTTTGGAGAAAAGTAGCTTTTTCTAAATCCCTTTTATATTATAGCCAGATATCTTTCAGTATCATTAAGAGTAACTTAATTCAGTTGTCAGTAGTGCTGCGTCAATCTGAAACAGAAGACCAGGAAATAACTGTAGTTCAGGCCTTAAAATCTAAATTCCAGTCTTAAGTAGGCCACAAGTAATGCTTACTGCAAAAAACATCTTAGAATTTGTCACCATCTCCAGTTTCAACTCTGAGTAGATGTGGCTCTGCATTCACTTGGGTGTTGCAGGTCACGGCCAAGGTGCTGTAGGAATGTTTTAAGAAGTTCAGTTAATCTTTGCCAGCACTCTATCTGGCTCTAGCTAGTGCTCACAAATACCATTTTCATGGTCACTCAATGAAATTAAAAATGCCAAACCTCAGTCTCAGTGTTAAAGGAAACATATAACAAAAACTGTGTTCCTTCACTGAAGGGGAAAATTGCTATAAATTAGGAAAACTTAAAACAAAACTTATCATCTAGTGGAATTTTTTTTTTTTTTTTTTTAAAATGGCCAGGCACATGCACTTCTAAACATGCACAGTTGTTTACCTTCCAGGTGAGATGCTTATTCCTGTGAAGCCCTGCAACTGGTTTTATAGCATTCAAAGTGGGATTACATAATTTACAAGAATAAAGGGGAAGAAAAAAAAAGGCATTTTTCCTTGACAATGAAAGAAGAAATTAATGAGTTCAGGATGTGGCTTATAATGTCCTTCCAAAATCCTACGTGCACAAGCCCTGAGGTCTCTTGCCATGCAGCCTTATGCAGGCTGTGCTAGAATCACAGAATCCTTCGACCCAAACATAGACAGCGACCGAATAGCAGCACATTGCAGGACTGGACCCTGCCTTTGGTACAACATGGTAAAAATTCAACTCGATAGAGGATAAGCTAAGGAATAAATTAATAAAAAGAAGTTAAATTTTAATCTCACACAGTTACGTTGCCCCAAATGTTCTGACTTGGACTTAGTGTCATTTAGTAGCTTTCCAGTGGCAGTGTGAAAAGCAACAAGGGCTGGAAGGTAGGAAGGAATCCCATCCATTACATGCTGTAAGGATTACAGGGGTAAAACAAAAAAGTAAAAATATCCACATTATTAATATGTACAAAAATATTTCCTGAAACATGAACCATAGAAAGAAAATTGTGGCTTTACCCAACAAAATTTAGCTCAGATGAAATCGTATTATCCTCGTGACCATGACCACAACCAGAGAACCGTGCTGGTTAGCAAATGTGAGAACTTTTCACTTACCCCCAGAGAGTGAATATTTGAGATTTTTAAAAAAGGATTAATTCTATTTAAACCAATACTTCCATGGTCCAAGTTAAGACTATGTCCAGTTCAGGACCCAGATAAGCAAACATTTTTGTTATTAGATCCAAACAGAAAAAGTAAGAAAGAAAATCACAAAGTGACTGAAAGATTAAGCATGTTTCTTTCACACATCTGCAAATCAATATGATTTGTAACTGTTGGAGGTGTTAGCAAATTCTAATTAACATGTTCTGTAGTGTGATTAATTTAGAAGACTAATTTTATTTCCGTCTTTCAGAGCAAGCCTAAATAAAATTAAAAAAAAAAAAAGAAGCTAATGAAGCAAAGTCTAGTAAAGAAAAGGAATGAATTCTGTTTTAAACATATCACCTGGAATAAAGTATCATTTCATGCTTTTTTTTGAGAGCAGAGATTTAATAAAGAGCTACAGGTATCTTTCCTATGACTGAATGAAGCTTTAATAGGAAGGAGGTTAAGAAGTTAAACCAAAGTAACAATAGTGCTGCAGTGAAAGAAGCATGTTCTTTCTCATGCACATTGTTCCCCCTTGGAGGCCTGTCACTCAGTAGAATAGATGTACTTTGACTCATGGGTGGCGATGTATAGCCTAAGCTTAGCCTGAATCCTCTCCTAAAGGCTGAGTCCTGCAACCAGATCCTGACAACTTCCCTGCAGCACTATAGCATGTTTCGCTAATATGAGCTGATAGGATTAGCAGCAGGCAGCAATTACAAACTCTTCTTTGTGAGCCCTGAAGAGTTTTGATTTCTGTGTCAACTGATGCTGTATTTCAGATATCTTTGGTGGTAAAACCTAAACCTTGAGTACTGAGATTAGATTCACATAGTCCAGGGCAACAAAACAACAAAAGGTACTAAACTGTTTAAATTGAAGTATGTCTATGCTGGTTTATTCCACAAGTAACGTGCCCCCCACCCCCCTCCGATTACTGGGACTATTCACAGGCCAAAATATAGTTGGCGGGGAATACTGCTAAAGCCACTAAAGCAAGATTGCTATCAGCACTTCTGCATCCATTTACCAGTCTATAATAATACCCAAGGAAAAGCTTTGGAGGCTACTTGGCTCTGAAGAGATTTTTATCCTGCAGCTAAAAGTGTGTTCACGTGTGAGGTTTTGATATTGAAACTAATTAAGACATAAGAAGAAGAAGTAAATAAATAATACAAACATTCAAACTCTCTTGATCAAGGCTGCACACAAACTGGAAATGAAAGAGCAAAAAATGGGTTATTTTAAACCTATGTGAATAAGATTGAAAATCACTAAGATGAAGAATACTAGTTTGTATTCTGTCAAACTGCATACTTAACCTTAGTTTAATTCAGTTTTTTTCTGATGGACAAGTATCCATGCGCAGGCTTGCATGAAGGTAACCTGGATATTGTCTTTACACTGTGTGAGGGCCACACAAAGATGGCTCAGCGGGGGCAGCTTCCCCAGGTGTCTGCCTCCACTCTACACCACGGCAGGTGAGATAACTACTTTCTGAATTGCCGACATATGAATCATCAAAAATTTACCTTGAAATACCATGCCGTAACCTGCAATAGCCACGCATGAGCCTGCCAGCTCCCTATGCATCCATGAGTTTGGGGCAGATAGCTGGTAACTTCACCAACTAGTCCCACCTGCCAGCCACAACCCAAAGTAACATTTATTAAATAGATTACCTGTTCAATGAGTGTACCTTTAAGTGGAAATTGAATGAAGTCTTGTTCGGGTTTTGAGAGAGAAGTTGTACTGACTCCAGATGGAGCAGTGTGAAGATGTCCGAAGATGTGAAGAACCTCACAGCTTCCTGCTTCGTTTGCTACTTGTATTTGCTCGGTAGAAATTGAGAGCAATAATGACACTGGGTTTGCACAAATATGCCAAATCGACAAGCTATGGTGCTGAGGTGCAGGTCCATATTCCTTTGTGCTGACTATGCTACAGGATCATTAAAGGGCAAAGATCAACACTTGAGGCAGTAACAATTTCAGCCTTTTAATATTGATCTGCTGTCAAAGTCAGAGACCTAAACTTAAGGACGCAGTCAAAACCAGAAGACATCAGGTTTAAGCCTGTATGTCAGTGTATGGAATGGTATTAAACTAAAATAACCTTCCATTAAGCTAGTGCAAGTTTTTATACAGACCTAGCATACACTGGTTTTAGAAAACTGATCCTGATAAATTAGGGCAGAACACTTTCAAAGACACAAAATGTCAAAGGATACATTACTGTTACCTGAATGCTTTCATATGACAACTAGAATTAGGATCCTGTGCAAAAATGTTGTGAACAAAAAGATGAATTTGCATCATTCACATGATTCACATTCACATTCCAGTCAGCTATTTCAATGATAGTTCCTAAATCTCAGAGAATATAACAGAAATCAAAACTGTGGAGTTTTAGCTTTCTTGCACAGTCTATCCTTCCCTAACTCTCACCCAGAAATTAAGTGTGAGTTTGCCAGAAGAGTAAGATAAGATCCTCCCTTTATTCCAGTTTAACACCTAATTCTTTGAACAATAGAACTACTTATGAGTAAAGGTGTAAAACCTGAGCAGTGAGTGCAAACCGAAGGCTTTAGCCTGATGTGTTTAGATAAGTGAGCAATATTTTCTTAATTTTGCCTGTATATCTAAAGTCAATGATATCAGTTTACAAGAAAATCTGTTAAAAGAAACCTCATCATATTTTCCAAAGCTTGTCATTTTCTCTCTCGGATATATGAAAAGGGTGACTTGGCATTAAGTTTCTTAAATCTATAAGGTTGTATTCTCTAGCTTAAAATTTTAAGCTAAAGCTAATGACTCTGAGCCCTTTATATGCAATTTCATTTTAGAACATTGCATTACTCTCATTTTGTACCTAAAATACACGACTCCGTGTATGTCTGTCTGTATATCTGCCCATTTATCATGTGGTATCTGTTTTACGACAAGAATAGTGACATTTGGAATGTACCAAACATACTTATCAGAAACTTAATACAGCTTGCACATAGTACAGGAGTTTCTGGGACAAACAAGTTGCTCATGACAGCTTGGATGTATGAGAAATCTGTCACAAATTATCCATTTCAAAAGGAAACCTAGACATATCTTGTTGCATTTCCAGAAATGGAACAAAGCAATACTTTATGGTTAAGAAATGGATGTGAGCCAGCAGCCAGTACCCTAAGGTGAAAAGTCGGATCTGCCTAGCAGTTCCTCAGTTTCCAAGCAGGGATCTTCCAGTTCCAAATAATGAACAAATGAAAAAATAAGTACAGCTTTAATTCTTAGTAATGAAGAGGCATTCTTATCTCAGCTGAATCCCACAGTGTGCACTGAGCAAAGCATTCCCTGAGCACGGCATAAAGAGAGCACTCAAAATAACAACTGAAGAAACCTGCAACAAATCTAAAGTAGCCTCTCATTTCTATACAGCTGTAAAAGCTCTGCAGTAAGCCCCTGAAAGGGAACATTTCTGTGTTTTATGTTAATTTAAAATGCTTGAAAGCAGTCAAAAGGGAGGCTTAGGCCTGAAGAAATCCCAGTCTTAAACCCCCCTTAAGCCAGGGCATGTCTATGATGCTTCTTTTTTTTTTAAACAACGGCAATTCTTTTGTTACTTCTGAAATGTTAGGTGTGTTTCATGCAGATTTGTTTTTTCCTATCACCTTTTACGGGACGAGTTAAAATTTTCTCAGCTTCCCTAGAAGTCCTAATAGCCTGGTGTGCTTTTCAGCCAGCACCTAATATTCTTCTGTTCTTCGTGTGTGGAAGCTCCTGTGCCCATGAGTCTGTGCGCGGTGAGCATGAAATGCGGGTGGAAGCCCTTCATAGCACGTTCCCACTTCACTTCCCGGTCCTTGCCAAGAGCCTCTTGCCAAGAGCCTCTTGGCAAGGGCTGTGAATTTGTCAGGTTTTCAGATGGAACAGCCGTGGCCAAGATTTCTTAGGTTCTTCCCCGTGCAAAATCCAAAGGAAGACAGTGGAAGAGACAAAGGCTCCTCCGTTTCAGGGTTGGGACCAAGACTGGAGGCTTATTCCGTATGAACTACACTAACTGAAGACCAAAGAGGTTGTATCTTTTCTGTCTGATAAGTCTCTTAATGTCTCACATCCCCTTTTCCCAAGCCTGTAAAATTAGGAAAGATGGCTTTGGAAAGAGCTAACACCAGTTGGAAATCTGCACACTGAAAGCTATGCAATTTCTGTTAGTTTGTGCAGAAATACAGCAAGCAAGAGGGGGGTGTCCTTTGATTAAAAGTTATTTGAACTCGAGGGAACGTTTTACTTTTCTCTCCTGTGAAGTACCAACCATATTAGTGATACTGCCCGTGGAAACAATAGTAGTAGTGAAAGGACAGATCTGTTCGAATGCACAGAGGTATTCTACTGAATCCAGCTCCTGAATTCAGTAGCTGATTTTCTAGCAATGCGAAGGTTAATGGACTGTTTTCTACTCCTTTCCAGGAGCAAATGTCAGCCCTGTGGAGGTCCATTGCTCACCAGAACTCAATCTGAAGTCCTAGAGTCTGGCACAGGAAGACTAATAGACTAATGCATTAATTCACTGATCCCCTCTGCCCTTGGACTGGTTGTGCGTTTTTTAACATGAACTATAGCAGCAACGGCATTCAATCATATCTTCATTTACCTTCCAACTATGATTTCAGAATGCATATAAAAATCTCCACATCCTGATTATTGCCATCAATATAAATATAAACTACTGCAGAAGGGCAAGGGAGGAAAGAGGTAGACTTTTGGATTCAACTAATAAACATAAATGCACTAAAACGTGAACCTCCCACCTGGCTGGATCCCTGAACAACTAATTAAAGTAAAGCCTTGTTTAATTTTTCCCAAGAATGATCTGCTTTGGCTACCTGCCAGCAATAGGTAAGTGAGGCTTTGCCTGTGTTTTTTTCCATTGCGTAGGAGATAGTTTGTGCTTAGTCACAGAACTCATCACCAAAAGTACTTCTTTGACCATTCTCTGAATATAACTACCCCCAAAATTATTAAACATAACTGGACAGTCTCACTAACAGAACAGGCGGTATAGGTAAGATGATATTTTTACTGGGGTGAGCATCTATTCTCTATACGCTAGGGAACGAGGTATGATTGATATCAGCACTGTGACACAGACGAAATAGAAGGGGATAATTTAAGAGGTACATTTGTGGGTTAAGAAGATGAGAAGAAGAAAATACACCTATGAGCCAGCCATTGGTAAGGAAAATGGGAAATGACTGAAATATTTGCTTTGACTGAAATATTTGCTTTGTTTCTCCGTGCCCTAGGAAGCAGATTTGAGATGATGCATTACAGAAAGTATGGTGTACCTTTATTCTTACTAAAGGGTATTACTGGCTTGAAGCAAGGAGGCGCAAGGAAGGAATCACACCTTGTTCAAGTGATGCAGCTTTGAGGCTTCAGCGTGCAGCAACATCTCTCACACACACGGCTGATCTTAGCGTATGAAAATTTCAGGTCACAATGGAGAAATAGTGAAAATTAAAAGAATAGATACAAGAAATGTTTCACATGGTGTCTCGGCTACTTTGCTTCCAGTGACGTTTTTAAAATCTGAAACATGAAAAAAAAACCAACCTCTTTTGAAGTAACCACGTGAAATTTTGCACTTTAATCCTTTTACTTTCAGAACAGCCCACAGCTTCAGTCGAGGTCAAGTCTATCAGCAATTGAGCAGCTCCCTTTTTGTTACGTCAAGAGAAATACCTTGAGATATAATTACCTTACGAATAGCTAAAACAATCAGGGAGTCAGTGGTGAAAAAAAAAGGATGCAAATTAGCACATCCTAATTGAATTGTACATTTGGTTTTGACTGTTCTATGGTACAAGCAATAGGGTAAATCCTCTTTTTCATCATGCAGGATGAAAGTTTATTTGAAGTTGGAGTGTATAGCTGCCTTTTCACAGTAAATTGACCTTGTTCTGTGCAGCCAATGTCATAATGCTCTGCTTTATCTGGGCTGAGAGACAGAAAATCGCAAATTGCTTCTGCATGATTAGTTCTGCCACTTCAAACGTGTTTCTTCCGGGTTGGCTTCCACACTTACTGCTAGAGATATGTGCCGCTGGGAAACCCTAATCTGTCTCTGAACTCCTCTGATTTAGTAACCCTTTACCAGCCAGTCTCTTATGTCAGTGAAATGACTCTTGTTGAGAACAATAGAAACAGTACAGAAATAATGAAGAAACTTTATAAATACTCTCTCGAACCTCAGCCTAATTTTTACTCAGCTGTTTCTGTCTTAGCAGACAGAATTTGCTTTAGATCAGTGGAGTTTTCACAGATATGTATTTATTTGTGCTTTTATTGACAAAGTATTTTTCTTTTCTATATGTATTATTCCTTGATGAATAAGTAAATCTTGATTTTTTCATCTTAAAAAACAGAAAGGTATTTACTTTTGTGTGACCATCTTAGTATTTGATTATCTGGTGATTTGTTGATCATCTAATTAACTCTAAGTTGAAAAATCTTAATTATTCTTAGTTTTCCTGCTAGCTAGTATGTTCCAAATCAAAAATTCCAATCCAGCCAAAGAAGAAGAAAACCTAAGGAAAAATTACTGCTGTGATGTACTCTTAAAAAAAAAAAAAAAATCTCTAACTCTCACAAAAATTAATATGCAACAAGAAGAAATTATTGCATGTTTTTCCAGACAGGAGATAACCATTCAAAACACATTTGTGACTGATAAAATACATGTAGGTAGCAGCATAGCTTAGAATTTCAGAATTATACATCGTATTTTTGTCTCCAAAGGCAGATGCCAAGGAAAATACAGACTGATGTTAGTACTAGAAATAAGACTGTCTCACTACTTGGTTCCTCTTTGGGCAGGATGTCTGTACAGTCATAGCCTTACAAAACTAAGACCCAACGCACCAAAAGGTCAATTTCTCAGACTAGAACTGCTTTTCCTCCCTGCTAAGTCTGCCTGGTACCACACACGCTGCATCATCACAGTGAGAAAATCATGGGCAGTATGCACATACAGAAAATCAAGTCCATGTTCTGGGTATTCAGGGTAAGGCCATAGTACTGCAGTGCTTGTATGAGCTATTGTGATTGAAAAATCTGAACTATTTGCATTCAGAAATTAATCTTTTACACGTTATTTTGCTCTCTAACATGAGCATATAGGGCTGAACTCTGTGTTCTGTGCCACGCTTAGCCAAATTAACATAGTTCTTATTCATAAGTTCTTATTCACAAGTTCTTATTCACAAATGCTTTATTTTATGAGCACTATAAAAATGAAAAAGCAAAGAAACAAATATACCCCATGACCAACTTTCATTTTCATAGCAAAAAAATTTCAAATATTTATTTTTTAACACAAACCAATCATTGCAGTTGATTTCCTTCTAAAATCCCAGAGCCAGTTACTACATCGCTTTATGAATTACAGGCATCTAGTGATTTTTTTTTTCCTGGTGAAGTAGAGCAGCAGTAACAAGCTGAACATGACAGGTATTTAAAAATAAATTGCTTGATAAAAAAAAATGAAGAAGAGGAAAATGCCAACTTCATGTGACAAGATTCATGCTGAAGCAGTGTTTTCAGATATTTTTGACCAAAGAAGGATATAACAGTTTAAAGGTGAAAAGGAGTATGGGGAATCTGCTACCTGACAAATAAGTATACGTATCAAAAGATTTTGCTAACCAGTCTGACACATAAATGGCACATGATGTCAACTTCTATTAAAGGCTTTATAAATGATGACAGCCTGGAGAAACAAGAATTGTTTTCAAAGAAGAGAGTTTCTGTTGAATTCTAGATATTACTCCCAAGCATTAGAAACACATCAACAACAACACTGCAGTCAGGAGCCAAACAAGTTTTACAATTACTGACTGGTCTTGTGACCTAAGCATAGGACTGGGTGTCAGGAAGATTTTAAGATCCCCATGGAGTCTCTCACTTTTGTGAAAAACACGTCAGCTATTATATACATTTCCCTAATGATATTTTTCCATGAATTTGTAAAAGTAATGTAAGTACTTACGAATGTATTATTTGTTAGGGTGTATCAACATGTTGAATGGAATTCAGGGGACAAATATCACACAAAGCAGTTGATTTATCAAAACCCTCGATTGAACAATGATTTTTGAATTTACTTCAGAGGAAGAGGCAGCTTTGCCTACTGTGGCAGTTGCAAACCTCTGGGCTCTGTTTCAGTGGAAATAAATTGATTGCATTATTCGTATGCAATTGCAAAACTGTGCAGATGATGACTGTAAAGGCAGAATAGAAATTTTCTGTATAGTAAGGTCTTTTGAATGAAATCACTTGGTGAGTTCTCCTTATTTCAAACAAGATTTCATTAGGTCCTTACAGAACAACAAAAACAGAAGCATTTGCATTATTTAGTATTTCATCAACAACCACCATGGCTTTTTAACTAAATGTAGACCCTCCATCAGGCTGCACATCAGCAGTGCTTGGCAGTTAAATTTTCCATATTTCAAGGTCAGACAAGAACAATTTTTAGTCTCCATGAGGACATGAGAAAAAGAAGTTCCTATCCTCTCCAAAAACACAGGAAGAAACATTTTAACAACTTCTTCTGAACAATTTCAGAACAAACTTCATAGTGAACACTAAACACAGCATATTCAGAAGTCCTCACAGACCTTTTGGTTTTCTGTAACTGCCGTTGAAATGGTAGTCCTCAAACACTGAACTAATTTCTCCCTTTCACTCTGCCTACTGTTATTATTAGTGGTGGTTGTTGTTGTTGTTCTCGTCATCACTTGCCCAGATATAATTCAGTTAACAGTAAGGTGCAAGGTACACACATTTCTCAAAGACCACCAAGCACCTTTCAGAAAGCCCACTGCATTTAATGAGGTCAAATCCCATATCCTACTGATCATGCTCCATCCCCTTACCTGGGCAGCATGAATATGGATCACAACGTCTCCGCCTACTAACAGTAAACATACAAGAGTCATCCAGCTGTCAAAAACAAAAGTGGCCTGAGTCAAAAGTCTCAGAGTGGAACTTCGTCTCCTTCATCCCTCCCACCCCTGAAAATGTGGAGACACCTTGCTGGAGGGTGAGTGTAGGGGAGAAGGCAGTGCAAAATTTCTTGATGACACCCACTGGGAGCGGAATCGGTATCATCCCACTTAACAGAATATATCTCTAAACAAGACTTTGTGCTACATGTTAATACTTAATGACTTTACTAAATGTCCATGAATAACTTTTAACCTACCCTACCAACAAATCTGTTGCACTGTTAGACTGAGTCTGGTCAATGCTTAGCTTCAAATGTAGTTATATAGCTAACCACGCAGGTGGATTAGTAAAGAGTAACAAAACACCTACGCAGTCTTTGCAGTTTTGCTTCCTTGAGTGAAAAATGTGTGGGTGAGAGCAAAACATTATTTTTGTTACTGTTAATGAATGTGTAAAATACATTCATGGGCTGACGCTTGCTATAGACTGTAGATATGTATATCTTAAAATAGATTCAGATAATAATGGGGGGAAAAAAGAAAGAATTTCAGGGCTAACCATGTTTGTGAGGCAGCAGGTTTACAGTTTATATTGGTTATGTACTGTTCCTGGTTACATGGCTAGAGGACCTCCGGTGACCTATGAAGCAATTCTGAAGAGTCAAAAGCAGAGTTTGATTTTTAGTATTTTAATGGAATAATTTACTTTATCCAAACCAGAGTAGTTCAAAATCAAGAAGTTCTCCTGACTTCTTCTATATTAGAAATACCACGCTTAAAAGCAGTGCATTGAAGTGCAGTATTCCTGGCATATCCCTGCTATACATTGGTACTTACTGTGGACTTCCTAGCTATTTGGAAAAGGACAGAACACCTCTGGAAGACTCAAAACTGTCACCTGTTATTAGTATCAACCTGTAGGTCCTCTGCTTTATGCTACAGAATTCAATAATGACAGTGCAGTCCCTCCCGTTCATATGGTCAGTTATTCAAGGCATTCTGAGAGAAAGAAAAAAAAAAAAAAGATTTTATGTGGAATTCCTGTTCTTAATGAATGAGCAGGATTAAGACTTCCACACCTGTATTGAAGAAACTAAACATAATAGTTCTTACTTACACAAATATAGAGAAATCACATATTTTGTGCTTTGATATGAAAACATATCCTTCTGTGTTAGAACTTGATGGGGTTTGTCTTTTTTTTGCCTATGTTGAAGTTGCTCATCTTCTGAGTGAAGAAACAACCATGAAATAAAAAAGGAATCTACAGGACTTCCAGCACTGAGCTCTTTCTGCACATCAGGACTTCTGTGTAGACCAATAATTCAAGAATTCAAGGTCATCCTGGTTTTGGAATAGCCTAATAATATATAGAAAAGTGGGCGAGGTCTGTGCTGTTTCTTGAATGTCAGTTGTTTCAGTCAATAGCAGGAATTTGCAAATGTGGTGGAACCATACCACATCTATTTTTAGGTAAGCAAAAGGTGCCCTTTTAAGGGTAGCAGTGCTTGGTCTCATAGCAGTTAGATATTCTCTGGCAGGTAAAAACGCAGTGTTAACAGCAGGCTGCCTATTAGCCATCAGCAATAAGTCTGAGCTGAACCTGGAACAGTGCTGAACTTCACAAATGATAAGTACTGAATTTTAGTGTGGGGTATAGCTTGTTTGATTACTGTGAAAGATATCAGGTACAACCTGTAGATCCGAATCTGGGATAAAAATATTCTCTACTGTTGAGTGATCATAAATTACTTTTGTGTGTGTGTGTCCTATTCTGTTAAAATTAAGATTGTGAAGCGCTTCCCTTTTGGTGTTCAAGACTGGATCTCCCTGACTGAGTAAAACTTCTATGGTATTCTGTAACAATGAATTTTTCCAAATGCAATTGCACCTCCTTTATTTTTGAGCAAGCCTGAAAATCATAAATCTAACTACAAACAAAATTCAAGTGTCTCTCCTGTTCTCATATCAATACCTTAAAAAATGAAAATATATTTGAGACAAAAGAAGGTATTTTTCTGAAGCTTGCACACTTAGGCTAACCGAATTGAGCTGTAACTTTGGGATGAAAGGGGAGCCAGATGAGATAAACCTAACACTTGTATTCTTTCAGCTTCAGCATCATTGCTAATTTTCTTAGAGCCCTAATAATTTTCCTTGATCCCTTTTACCAACTACAGCTCCCTTAAAACCAATCAAGTCAGTACCTTTAAAGTGCAAGAAGACCTCATAATTTCAAACACAACTGTACTTTATAAATATACACAACAAACTTTATCTGATATATTTCATTCTTCAAGTTTATTTTCATTAACATCTGCATTTGCTTTCTTCCCCCACATTTATAACTGGTGACTTCAGTGATCATTACAAGATGGTCTCTGCACTCTTTGTACCATTAGGCTAAACGCAATCTTCAACTGTGAGGCAGGTGTCATACCCCTGCCTATGGAAGTTTTGGGATTTTGCCCAAAGTCCCGGACATTTCTCGGCAGACCTTGCCTTTCGTCAATCATAAACAACCCTTCAGTCGCCGGTGTCGCACTGCCTTGCCGTGCACACAGCAGTGGCTGGGGATCAAATCAACACTCTGAAAATCAGCACTCCTTCCTCAAGTGCTAAGTAGAGCCTTTATGCAAACTGAATAACTCTAATGGTGAGGATATCCTCAATGACCTAACTCCTACTTGTGGATTGAAAATTAGGCCTAAGAAGGCCAATTGCCAGATAATGCCGTTACAGGGAGGCTTGTGTACAAACTGAAAGGTTGAAGTGCACCCTTTCAGCACCAGGACTCATTCCCAGCAGGGCTGCCCGCCTCTCCCCGGCTGAGGCCCATGGCGGCACCGGCGCTGGGGGCTCTCAGCATTCGCCTTCACACCCGGTCGGCCGACAGGCCCAGGGGGGGCTGCCTGGGGCGTCCCCTTCACCGACACGTCCCGGGCAGCCGCGCCTGGCAGGGACGGGCTCCCAGCTGATGACAGGAAACTCAAATTGGTCCAGAGAGGCTTAAAGGGAAAAGGAAAAAAAAAAAAGGGAAAAAAAAAAAGAAAAGCGAGGGACTGACATGTCACCTCACACTGTGCTGCGGTCACTTTAGCTGAGCTGTGAAGCACAGCTCTTTTGAATGCAGAAAGTTCCTCCGATAACCCTGTCGGAGAATGATACGGGAGGACAAGGCATGTCTCAGAAACGCGCGACTTTTAAGCCATTGGCACTTTAAGTTTTGCTCCCTGTTTTAACTCGTGGTAACTGCTGCAGTCGAGATTGCCTGCATGCAAAATATAGATTTATCACAAATAAGGGTTCGCGTATCTCCGGGGGAAAAGAGATCAAGTTCATGCTTTCGGAGTGACTCATGGTCTTAGGTGCCTTCGGGTTTTGTTACCACAAAAAGGCATGTGCTAACTATCAGCACGTGCTGAGCACCCTTCCTCTGAAAACAGCTCACTATTAAACATCTGACATTGGGCATCCAAAGCCATGCTGAAAAATCTTCAATATTCCTATAAACTCAGTTGAACCTGAGTAACAAAAATTGATGTCACTGAGGTAGACAGGCTACATCCATACTGGCATTTTAGTAGTTGGGTCATTTAGTGTGTACTATCATTTTACCTTACAGGAGGCACCAAAGGATCACCCATGTTATTTGCACATAGTTTCTTGCTTTTCCTCCAGTCCAAAATGAAGCAGGTTGTTGTGCGGGAGCTAGGTCTCCGTGATCATAAGTGTGGCTATGGATGGCAACCTAGACATGGCCACAAGGGCTCTGTCTTACTACATGAAGTTCCCACAAGTTTTATAGCAGTGGGCAGTCTTTTTTTTTGGAGAACAAGGGTCTGTTCCATGGACAGTCAATGACAAAAGGCAGATACCACCATAATGAACAATTCAGAGAACAGAAGGCACACTATTTTCTGTCAGAACCCTAATAAAGGTAGAAAAGCCAATACTTATATATCTTAATTCCCCCCTGCATACTAACACTAAATTTTCCAGGCCAAGAAACATAAACCAATAAAAAATGGACTTTCATACTGCTTTCAGATTTTAGATTATGTTTTATGCATTGAAAACTTATTCACATTATTGGATGTTATGATGAAAAACATGTCTTATAAAAGAATCACTCTGTGTTTCAAATGTGGGAACTGGGAAACTCCTATGTCGTTAATGCTCTATGAAAACTGTCTTGTCATGGCCCAGCTGGAATTCCGATGCTTTCTTAAAACGAAATGGGAGAAGATAAGTTCTGGGCTGTATTTCAGTCTCATCAATGTGTCCCAGCCCCGTTAGCAACTAATTCTCTGACCTCGCTTCTGCCACTTCATGTCTTTGTTGCTCAATTTCCTTTTTTTTGTAGAGGATAAAAATACTGAGTTGTATAAAGTGCTTTACAAACTGTATTAACTCAATTAATATTGCTTAATAGTTTTTATTAATCTCTCTTCAACATATATACTGTCCACTGTTCTAAACTGATGTGGATTTCTTAAGTTTCATAAAATGAAAAGCAACAAAATTAGTTACAACTGAACTAGAGTCATATTTTCCTTGAACAGTTTCAAGACCTGCTATCTGTGGAGGCACTTACATGGCCCTCATTGCGATTATGTCTTAGCACTTAGCAATCACTAATGGTTTTTATCCTCCCACTACCTCTCTGAGATAGGGTAGGATTGGTGTTATCTCCGTTATTCAGGTGGAGAAGTGAGGTCCAGGTTAACTGAGAACAGACTCACATCACACATTTGTGCCTCAGTCAAACGTGTCACAGATGTGTGCCAAGACCGTCTATCTAGTAAGGGCTCTTGTGCTTCTCAGAACAGCACAGATCACAAAGTCTACGACAAAGTATGTGACAACCAAGGACAAAGCCTTCTTGGTCAAGGATAACATACTTCCAGATAAATCCAAGGCCTGAAAATTGTTAGGAAATGCTGGAAAACTCTGCAATGAAAAAAAACACTGCCATTAACATAATGATACAGCACTTCCTGACTTCTAGTCAGTAAAACCAGCCGTTGTCTGCTATGACCTTGGAGCACACCTGCTTTCAGAAGGTGGTGGAGGATGGAGGCTGGTGCCTTCCACCCCACGGGGCCACCGGCTAACCCGCACTGAGGCAGTTAACAGCCATGCTAGTTCACTTTTAATGTTGCACCACTTGCTCCCCAGGAAGCACTGCGCAGGCGGACGACAGTCATTGATGCCGGCTAGCTGCGGAGGACACTTCTTCATGTTCTTTAGGGAAAAGGGCAAAAATGTTTTATTTCTTGTTTAACAAAAAGTTTAGATTCTGGAGTAAGATATCGGTGACACTTTGTTTAACACCCTGTCTTGCTCTGCTTAGTCACCTTCGTCAGATATTCAGAAACACTACCCATGCTGTTTGAACTCCCTAATCTAGCTCTGTTATCCTCCATCTGGGCTCGATCCAAAGTCTATGGGTATTATTCCATTGCCTTCAACGGGCTCTGCATCAAGCTGCTGAATTGTCAACTAAACATACGTTACAAGCCTTAAGGTTACAATCTGGATCATTTGACCCATATATAAAACAGTATGTTCAAATGGGCAAAGGTAAAAAAAAAAAAAGGAATAAAGAATTCATGTTGCGAAGAAAATCGTGCCTGAATCTCACTGTGCGTGGATTTGCATAGTGCTTATCTCAGGAGCGTAAATAAAGGTATAAGTAGACATTGCATTGAAGGTTTCTCTGGGTTGTTAAAGACAGAATTAATCAAACACATTACTTCAAAGAACAAATAGGAAGTCAACCAGTAAACCTGTGTCGCATGTAGTCCTGCACTCATTTCTTAGTTGGGGACGGACTCAGTTGTCAGCTTTGCTGGCATAAATTTTGTGAGTGAAAGGTTGGTGATTAGCTTGGGACTGGAGAGCACCTTTTTGTTCTAAAGTTAAAGCAATTTGCTGATACTCAATGACAATGCAGAACATATGTTTATTTTGAAACAATCAGCCACAAGTAACTGCTTCACATAAGTATTTTCAGTGTGCATCTATAAGGACATTTCAAGTTTTAGGTCTTCCTGTAACAGTAAAACTAGGAATGTATAAGGTTTATGTGTGCCTCATTTAAAAGATTGCTTTTTTTTTTTTTTTTCTTTTTTGAAAGAAGCACAAAATGTCTGCCGAGCTTAAAAATTATGCGGCTCATGTTTCTATGTCTGTTAGGTGGTGCTTACCGGGCAGTCTGGCTCTTGTCAGTAATTCTTCAACTGCTTCGCTGCGGTGGAATTACTGTAGAGAGTTAGGAGTTGAGGTTGGTGGGAGGGATTCTTTGTCCCAGTTGCATTTAAAATTACATCTAATCTTATCAAGGAGCTCGTCATTGTTTCTGGCTGCCCATAGCAGGTACAGTACTGCTTTTGTTCAAGTCTGTTGCTTTACCAAATAAAGGCAAGAACTGCTTGCTTTTCTCATACAAGTAGTCCAATTGATTTCTGCAGGAATACTTGCACGAGTAAGGCAAACAGGATTTGGCAATAAAACTGATTAAAAAGAATCCGAACACAATATTAGTCCAGAGGAAGTATACGCTGATTGAAAAGTGTTTAAAGAGACAGGTAAAAGGAATAGATATAATTAAAATTTAGATGCCAGTTATGTCTAAAGCAAGTGAAAGCATGAAAATGTATGAAATATAGAGCAAAATCAAATCAGCAAGCATATACTAAAAAGTTTTCATCATTCATCAAAAATGAAAAACTTTGTCTCAAATAACAAGTTTTTAATTTAAAATTGTCTTTGAAACCTTTGAGTAGCAGCAAAGTATCTGGAGAGGTGCATAAATGCATAACAAGTATTCTCCCCAAACTGTTAAGAATTCCGTGAGTTTTCACTAAAAATTGTGAGTGCCTCTGAGGTGTAAAATATTTCTTCAGGTGCTTATATGTGGATTTGAATATTTAAATTTTTGTATTGAGCTTGAAAATGCTGGCACCCCTAAAACTGAAAAAAATGCTTGCCTCCCAAGGGAGTTACGCAAATACAAACAGGCCAAAAATATCATGAAGCTGTAATGCCTGCTTCTTGCAATGCTCTTCTAGTAAAAGTTCCTGGATCTCTTTTTGCATTCATCAGATATTTAATCTTTAAAGGCTAGTTCCTCAGCTGGCATCATTTATTTTCCCTAGCTGGAATTGCTGCAGGCTTAATAAGAAAGTAGGTGTCGTAAGTAGTATTTATGCCTTCATTTTAAAAACTTGCCCTGACCAGTACTGAGCAAATTATTGACATTGTAATACTAACACCAAAAGAAATAATACCAAGAACAGACCACCAATGTCAACAAAGATTCCGAGTTAAATCAGACAGAAATAATTGGTATTAAGTTTTAATGCAAACTCTATTCATGTCATTTTACAATTAAGATGCAAAATGTAACTTGTTCGAGCAGGCTCCATTTAATATCATGAAAGAAACAGTGAATTAATGAAAGCTGTTTGCAGATGTGTAACTCATCCCAACAAAAGTTATTAAGCATTTTAAAGGAGCCTAGGAAGAAGCAAAATCTAAATAATTTAACAGAATTTAAGAGTCCTGTATGTTGAGCAGTTTTCCCAAAAATTTTAACATGTATGCAGTTTATCAAAATTTGGTGACACGTTTCACTAGAGATCAAAGCAAACACTAGAGTTCTTGATGGGTGTAGTTAGGTGTCTTTGCAAACAGCTTCATAACAATTCTGCTCAGAGTGCAGTGCTGGTTATTAGCACAGCAACACTTACATTAGAGCAACAGGTTATCAAACATCACTGATAGTTTATGTTATGAAAAAAAAAAAAAAGGAGTGTTCTCACCCTCCAAGACCATATCCATAACTTCAGATGCTTATTTGAGACACTCAGATTATGAGCCTTGTCACTCCATGCTGTCTTTATAGTTAGTGTACACAAAACTGTACCTCCAAAGATCTTCCCCTGACATTACAGGAGTCTACAATTAGGTGATTCCTAAATCAAGCGCTTCAGTTAGGAGTCTAAAATTCAGTGGAATGATTCCAAGTTTTATTGACAAAAATAAGTTGAAGAAATGTTCAGCTATAAGAAGTTCAGAGATTAGGACTCTTGAATTAGGAAAGGAAATAGAAAATTTGTGCATGACAACACAGACAGTACCATAGTGATGACAACGAATTTTTTCTCACAAATAAATCAACAGTGAATGATCTAGATAATCATCATGAAGCATATAAAAGGGGGGCGGGGTGTTAAGTAAATTAGAACAAATTCAAAGAATCTATTTCTGCAAGACATTACCAAAATAAATATCTGAGAGGAGCCATAGAGGATTAGACATTCATATGGATAATGAGAATTTCTGTAGCTACACCAGACAGGAGAAAAAAAAATTATAATACATATAAGCACTTTGGTTTCATGGTATAAGCCAACCACTACTTGACAACAATGTGTTGATGAGAGCCTTCCTCCAGTTGTTCATGGGTGTGATCTCTGCATATTACCATAAAATAGAACTAGTTAATATTTTGGGTAGCATATACCTATGGGTTTGATTTACTGTACCAAGTGCAATAAAATGTACAGTAAATGTATCTATGTCCATGGTGTTTTGTTTCATCTTTATCCCAGCTGACTGTTCCCGGCATTGCTACCTATAGGAAGATATTTTCTCTTGATATGTGTTTTGAACAGAGAATACATGATAAAATAGCATGTCCTGTGAAAACATTTCAGGCTGATTTGAATCAGTCTCAAAAGTCTTACCAGAGGAAAACTAATTTTCCAGCAGCACAAGAGTGGCCTAGAACAATCTTAAAATAATAATATTAACACAATTGCACCCATTTGCTAAAGCAGGTCTTTAGCATATCAGCTACAAAATATTTTTTAAATACCACAGTACATATGTTGCCCATAAATAGAATTCTACAGCTAAATATAAATTGCATTTCACTTAGTTATGATATCCCTATGGCAAATAACAGTTAGGATATATACTTCTAAAAGACTTATTACTTCTGTGCTCTACCCATTTCTTCAGTTGTTTTTCCCAAATAAATTATGCCTCATAAGAACCCATCTGTGGCCCACAAAATTCAGTTTAATATTTTAAAACGTTTTACTGATGTAAACACTAAAATTACTCAAGCTTGAAGTGTTCACCTATAGCTATCTAGGAAAACCTACCTTCAGACTTCATTTCAAAAGATGCTGGAACCCATAAATTGACCTCACTAAGCATTTTTTTTCTGAATACCTGAAATCAGAGCATGTTTATTTAGGCATCTAAATGAAGAATTAAGCATCTCACTTGTGGCTGCTAGTTTGAAATGCTGGTGTAAATTATTTTACCTGTCTGAGACTTCATATTACCAGCCAATCCTAACTAAAATTGAGGAGTTGTATGTTTAATCTTACTGTGCTGCTCTGTGACTGGTAACACCTGGCATGTACAAAAGTACCCAGTTGAAAAACGGTGACAGATTTGTTTTGTTTCTATTACTTCTGGCCTTTTTTTTTTTTTTTTTTTTTTTTTTTTTGCAATAAACACAGTGAGACAGTGTTGCTTGCACCCAATCTCATACACAAGCTATCTTCAGGTCAAAGCCATTTTGGTTACTGTTTTTAATTTGCCTGCACAAAACAATGACAACAGGGGATAATTTTCACATGCCATGTTAATTGGTCATGTTGTTTATTCAGTCTTGATACTAATCATTACTTTTAAGTAACCTCAAGCCTCAGCTTACACAGTGTGAAGTAGTATCTGAGGCTGAAACTGTATTTAGGATAGAAACTAGAATCTCAGTACTCCGTGTATGAACTGTGTTCAGATAACCATAAACTCAAAACTGGGTGTCATTTGTACAGATGCTGAGCAGGTTATCTCCAGATATCTGAGCTTATCCAAGCTGGGGCCCTTGCATCCGTTTGGACCTTCTCTACAACATCCCATCTCTGCATACTGCCTGCACAGTCTCTGACCAACATGCACAAGGACTCACCGCCAACTGCCAATTTGTTATTTATATCCCCTCATTTAAAATTCGCCCGTGCCTTTTGCCCACTAGGCCTAGAAAAGTGAAGGAGAGTCTGAGTAAACTCAAGCAAACTTAACTTACATGGACTTACACATCACCTGCACGTTTGGCACCATCTCCCAGCCCGATGTCAGAAAAAGAGCCAAAAAGAATTCATGTCCCTCATTTGATGTAACAGGACATTTACTGGGTGTTACTTTTAATATTGTGTCCAAAACAACCACAGGACATGGAGGATGCAGGATATTCTTCTACCAACAGGTCTTCAAATATTCCTAAAGTGCCACTCAATCCTGAAAGGAGGCGATGTAAAAATTACACCTTCTTATTCTGCACGTCTGTTCTTTGTGCACATTCAGAGTTGGAGCCATATCTGTTGCCTGAAGAAACAAAATTTAAGCCTTGCTGTGTTTTTCTTCTTTTAGTCTTGCAGAGCATGCACAGCAGAGAACAAGCTGGGTCACTTCCTTTCTGCATTTCCAACTATAGACAAGTTTTGTATGAGTCTGCATACATGTCACCAAATACATGATCCAAGAATAAAGTAAAGCGCTGATGTGATTGAGACCATAATTTTACCAACAAAACTGCAAGCATTTCTAATGAAATGTGAGGCAAAAAGTCTAACCTAGCTTGAGAATTACATACCTTGTTCTACATAATAGTGGAAAACAATGTACAGAAAATATAGTTTTGGGGGATGATTCATACTCCCCCATTCAAAAATGACTTTGTCTTAATCCTGACTGATGTGAGAGGAACAGTCTTATATTCCAGGACAGCTGCATGCATCTCAAAGTGTTCTGCCCATAAAAGAAATCAATGTTAGGTATAGATTCCAAAATATAAACAACTAATTGGTCTTGTTCACTTTTTGCTTTTCTTTTCCTTTCTGTATTCCATTTAGGAGCTTATTAACAGGAACAAGCAGCTTTTCTTCATGCCAGGCAAGTCACTGAAAGGTGTTTTCATCAATTACACAAACATACACACAAATCTGCAGTTAAGTCTAATTAGTTCATGTTCTGTTACAGGCTTAGTAATTATTAGCTCTTTTTCTGATTGATATTTTCGAGATCATTGCAATAATCACTATACAGAGCTTTTAAGGTAGTATTTAAGAATACAAATCCAACACAGACAATGTATTCCCACTGGTATTTAGGCTTGTCGCCAATTTGCATCACTTCTATAATGCTGGCTTTGCACCAACAGAAAAGAAAAAAAAAAAAAAGTTGATGTTTCAAAACCAAAACTATAAGCAATACCCAGCATTTTATGTAAAAGTCATTGAAAGAAATTTGTAGTAACTTGTGAGATTTGAAATATAAGGATTTCAATTACCTGCAGATGATTTTTTAAATTAACTATCTTTCATCTTTTTAATAATATATTTTAAATATACAGAACACAGTCAGATAAAAATTCTCTTACCATAATATTGGTTCTTTAAACTGTGATTAACACAAGAAAAGTCTTGAACAAAGACTCACGGTGAAAAAGCCACATAAACTAGTTTTAATAATGTCAACACTATTTGGGATTCAAAAAGACTTTTGGCCTACTATCCTTGTTTCCTTATGTGTAACCTGCCATTATCGCAAGGAGATCCATACAATCTAAACTTTTATTGACGAGCAAGTGTTTTGAATTAAATTAAATCAACTTGGACTAAAACCTATACATGCGAACTTGAGTTCCAGCCTTGTCTCCTTTGTTTACCAGCCAGAGAACGGCCTGCATTACCCAACATAGCAGAGAGACATCTGGTGGCTGATGGACACACTGCAGAGAGGCTTTCCAGTCGGGAGAGACGGGGGAAGTTCAGCAGTGACTCCCTTGGAGACACACCTTGCAGATTCTCCTGTAGCCTTCGCTGCTATGGGCCATTTACCTGCCTGTCCATGGAGTCTACCAGATTTGTACCACTGTCCGGGAGGCAGTGCTTTTCCTTGGGTCCCCTTTTTCTAACAACCATCAGTAAAATTGGCTGTGGTCACTCTCAGTTTCCAGTAAAGCTCATTAATGAGAAAATCAGTTGAACATCTCTAAAACAGCACCCAGGAGGATCAACTTGAAGGCATCGCAGTTTACTCCACACCCCCATGTCTTCCACTAGCAAAAGTCTTTCTCTTAGAACATGTTGGGATAGCATGTTCTTCATGACTTGTCTTCACAGGCTGCTTCATCTCCGGAGCAGGCAGCTATGAATTAAGCCAAAGGCATCAAGCATCAAATGTTCACAGAAGCAGGAAAGAAGTAGCCAGATTTCAAGGAAAAATACCCAACCTCTCTCCATCTGAACACACCCCTAGACCAACTCTGGCCCATCATACTTTAATGCCTTGGTTTGGCCAATAAAATCATACTTGCCAGAAATATAAAAATGGTAAGAGGTAACACCACCATCTTTGGGGAGGCAAAATAGAGTTTTTTAATTCACAAAATGTTACATTTATCTTGTTTTAAAGTAAAATAATTTTAAAATATGTTTATTCCAAATAAATTATAAGCATTCCCATATTCACTGTATATGTAAGGTACAGATTCTTAATGCAATCCCATACTCCACTGGACACAAAATCCATAGAGGTTTGTTTTCTTGCACACAGACCTTTTCTTTTGAAAAATCTGTATAAATGAATCTTTGGTGCTAGCAGCCATGGCAGTGCAGCACAAGAAACTACAACAAACCCAACAGTTTTGAAAATTCAAGGGCTCTGGCCACATTCTAACATATCTTTAGTAAAGTATAGGGTCATCCTTTGAAGCTTAACAAGACAAGACAAAATCCAAATGACCAGATTCCCCTATCAAACTAATTATTGTCTCTTTGGTGTTCTAAAGCTCTTCGGGTTTCTTTTTTAGTTCTCGTGTATGGTGAATGGGTTGTAAAAACATAATTATCTTCTGTGAAACTAAGTAAGAGACCCTTACTATGAAGGACTGCATATCTTCATCCATTTTCTTAACAGACAGGGTATTAATGGTTCTCCTTTTTGCAAATGCAGACTTGTAACGACTCTGCTTTACAGAGCATCAGGTTGAGGATCATAAAGCTGAGATCCACTTAGGAAGGCAACACTAAAACATGACTATGCCACCCTTCCCAAGATCACCATGAGAATGTCAGCAATGGCTTCCCCACCAAGCAATTTCCCACAGGGCTTGGGCAGACTTGGCTCCAAACTGTGGGAAACATTGTTTTTCATAGTATTGTCCTGCAGAAGATAGTGAAACTCTCGCTTTCAATGATGCCTGGGTCCCAAGCAATGCCTGGGAAAGGGAGAGGTGATTTGTGGAGAGCTGCCAGACCACAGGGCTCACCTCAACTCTAACCACAAACACAGACAGGTGTTCACATACTGTATTGAACAGAAATTGAACCACTCAAGCTCTTCATTATTATTTTTCAAGTTTGAAACCTTGATTTGATGAAACAAGGTTTCATCAGAAGGTACTCATCAATTTGATGAGTGCTGAACGTGGAAACCTCCAGGCTCCAGGAAGAAACCATGCCTGACAAAACCCCTAGCCCCATTCAACCTTGCCCTGGAATAATCTTAGTAGAAGCATAAAAATATAATAATGATGCTAAAAGAACCTTGTTTTTCATACAAAATGTATTCTTTCTTCCCTTTTTTGCTAAGTCCTTTTTTTAAGCCTTGAAGCGGTCTCCTGTGCACTAGCCAATTCTCATTACTTAGATTTCTTGCATGGCCTCTCTAGGCTATTCAAAGTGATGAAACAAAGTCTGCCTCTTTCTCTTCATCACTCTATGCCCCAGCCAATTCTGACCAGTGCAGGCAGACACCAGGACAAGGCAACAGGCGCAGTGTGTACACAGCCTCTCACAATGGCCTATCAGCTGCATATCCCAACTGTGTAAAAATAAAAGTCTGCAAATACAGACATTTCATGGGACGAAGGAATTTAGTTTTAAAAAACAGAGCCTGCAGGTAGGACCTTTTAGATTATTTATGCTCAGGACAGGCTGTCCATTTGTTTGTAATCTATATGTTCATATTTCACAACTACTTTCTGCTGTTTCCTGGATGTTTCTTAATTTACCAATGAATCATTGCCAACGATTCCCTTGTGTTGGCTACCTGGTAAGCCTCTTCATTTCCTTATTGAGCTCCAGCATCTGGGGCTCCCTAGAAGAAAGCTTAACAGACAACACAGAGACTCCATTCCTGAAAATCTACTTTTACTCTTCATTTGGAAGCTAGTTTGGACTTGTAATACAGTGTTATAGTATGGTATTGTAGAACCAGATTTTGACTCTCCAGTTTTACAGATGAGTCCCTCTCCAATATCTGAGTTTGCCTTATCTTTAGAACACTGCCTAGATAGAAAAGGCAGCTTTACAGGTAGAAATGTTTGAGGAAAAGGAAAGTTTGATTATTTCTGTATGACCATCTATAACAGAATAAGGGAGACTGTTACAGTCCTATGCCACTGCAGGTCCTTCTTATGCAGGCAACTCTTAGGGATATATATGGTTCATATTTCCTTTGATTCTTTTTTCTTTGCTTTTTTTCTGTGATCAAGAGGATCTGATCACTGGGCCCTTCCAGTCTTACTGTACATGTTCCTTCCTGTGGTTACATGTATCTTTATTTAGGGAGGGCTCCTGAGTTTTTCCCTGTTAATAGCTTTTTATGGTTTCACTTTTCTTTTCTGTTAAAATAGAGTAATCCACATCAGTTCGCTGAGAACTAGTCTGATTGGTATACCTTACTATATGTCTATTGCATACAAGCAAGGTGGAATAGTCTTTAATAAAATATGAACCAAAGGATGTCTCCATCTTGCCACAAGACTGGCGGATATGGGAGATCTATCCCCTGAGTCTCTACACCTACGGTTATCTCCAAGAAAGAAAACAGCATACCAACACCTTCTAATTACTAGAATCAAGCAGCATTCATTGCACATTTCTATCTCCCCTCAGTCTTCTAGTTTTGTTCTTAAACAATGGCCATATCCAGCAGTGAACCTTGAGGATGCTTTTACTAGCCTTGAGGCACAACCATTACACTTCAGTGTCACCATAATTGTTGAATGACTGTTCATTGTGTGCCTAGACTGGCCTGGGCATAAATTCTGGGCTGAAGAATTAGAAAATTTTAAATGGAGGGATTATTTTATTAGAAAAGGAGACTCACAAAATCATGGAAAGAAAAGAAGGAGAGAATAGGAAAGAAAAAAAAATAAAGGCCCAAAAAAAGTTTGTTTGGTTGGTTGGTTGGTTGGTTGTTTTTTGTTTTTTTTTTTTTCAAAAAAAGGAATAATTGAATTTACTGATATTAAAAATAAAACTGCAAATCAAATTACAATATCAGAGTGGTGAACTTCTGACTTGTGGACTGAATCCAACCCATTTATCCAAACCATGGCTCTTCCCTTGGTGCCTTCTTTCACAGCGTGCTCTGGACGTCCACCCTCTGTTGGTTTTGTTCCCAATGGTTTACATATCCTTCTGCCAATTGACTGAAGTTACGTCCATCATATAACCAAATACAGGTATCCCTCATTATTATCCTAAAACAGACATACCTCTAGTTAAAGGCTAAGGGCAATATGTCCATATAAGAGGGCAGAGCCCAACCAAAATAAAAAGTGGGTAGTTATCTCCCCATGTGGGTGTTGCCCTAAGCAGCATGGCAGCTGTAGTGCCCTGGATTTCTGCCATAACCAAGGAATAACCATCCAGTGTAGAATCCAACAGTTTCTTCTAAATGAGACTAACCTTCCCTGTATTAAAATTCAGGCATCATGAGACAATAATAGGCAGTTCATTTCACTTGCTGTGCTGATAATTCAAACATAATACAGCTGTTAATTTGGTGCACCAAAGTATCAGGCATGCTGATATCGTGCACACACCTCTTCATCTCCTTTGGTTATTTTGTGTTCCATCATCACTGAAGATTTTTTTTCCAATTCCGTGTTTCATAATAGGAAGGAAATGAGCTGAAGAGCTACAATGATTTCCATCTAAACTGTTCTTTTTGTCTGCACTACAAAAACTAACATCCCTTTGCCAACATTTACTTAGACATTTTTCAAATCATAAGGAAGGAAATTATGGGAGGAAGAATACAAAAATGGAGCAAAATCCTCCTTTTACCATAAAGTGTGCATTGGAAATGAGTGAGTTTCCTACTGTTCAGAACATACCTGTGAACAGTAGGAGACAATGAATGCTCTAAGGACTGTCTCCTGCCTGCCGACACAGTAGAGCAATCAGAAGATAGAAGGCTGTTTACCTTTTCAAAAAAAAAAAAAAATCAGTCTTTTTTGAGAGCCGGTGGCAGAGTTCTTTATTTTCATCTCTCCTGTGATGCTTCACAACCTCATTGGACTTTTAAAATTACATACAGCTACCCTTTCGTCTGTGCTTTCTGGTCCTGGTATTTTCCCTGGAATACATAACATCCCAAAGCTGAAGTCTTTAATGATGTCATTATTTGGACAAAGAAACATGCAAGGAGTTCTGACAGTTCTGTTACCTTTAAAAAAAAAACAACATAGTTTAATACTTTTTTGGCAGATTTGCTTTTAACTACACACAGGATTTGTTAATAGGAATTTTGTGCAGAACAAAACAAGGAAGAAGGGAACAACGTGCATATGGGTAGGTATACAGGAGAGAACACTGATACAACCTGCTCACAACAGAACAAGTAGGGTGTTCTGTATACATTGACATTACTCAAGAACTCAGATACACAAAATATCAAGTTCTGGAGTGCATTTATCTGAAGTTTAATCCAGGATACAATTAATGTTTAACCCAATCCAACTCCAACATTCAGAAAGCATGAGTCTAAGTGTCTCAAGTCTTGACTTACCATTATAAATCATCAGCTTTTTTTTTTTACTGAATACAGTTAGTTTCTTTGTGTTCACCTTCTGGTTTCTAAATCATTAGGCAATGTCCATATCACATGTTGTTTTGTTGGTTTTTTTCTACAACCTTAAGTACTAGAAACTGAGTGTTTTTATGACTATTTGCTCAACTGATTGACTAGCTGAATGACAAATACTCCAGGGAAATTTTATAAAGCAGCTGGAGGTTTAAGAAAAAACTTTGAATCTTGCAAGGCATGATATCACTAGAAGATTAGTGAAACTCCACCCCTGAAGTTCCTAAAAATGCCATTCTAAAGTACTGCATTTCATTGTCCTAACTGACAGCATTTTGAAGTAACAAAATATTAAAATTGGGCTGATAGTCCTTTGATAATACTTTGATAATGACTCCTTTGAGGTAGACATGCTGGAGGGGAGGGATGCCATCCAGGGGGACCTGGACAGCCTGCAGAGGTGGGCCCAAGCCAACCTCATGCAGTTCAACAAGGCCAAGTGCAAGGTCCTACATCTGGGTTGGAGCAATCCCAAGCACAAATACAGGCTCGGCAGGGAATGGCTGGAGAGCAGCCCTGAGGAGAAGGACCTGGGGGTGCTGATTGATGAGAAGCTCAACATGAGCCAGCAATGTGCGCTTGCAGCTCAGAAAGCCAACCATATCCTGGGCTGCATCAAAAGAAGTGTGGCCAGCAGGTCAAAAGAGGTCATTCTGCCCCTCTACTCCACTCTCTGAGACCCCACCTGGAGTACTGCATCCAGCTCTGGAGTCCCCAGCATAAGAAGGACATGGACCTGCTGGAGCGTGTCCAGAGTAGAGCCACGAGGATGATCCAAGGGCTGGAGCACCTCTCTATGAGGAGAGGCTGAAAGAGTTGGGGCTGTTCAGCCTGGAGAAGAGAAGGCTCTGGGGAGATCTTATTGCGGCCTTCCAGTACCTAAAGGGGGCCTATAGGAGAGCTGGGGAAGGACTTTTTACTAGGGCATGTAGCGATAGGACGAGGGGGAATGGCTTTAAACCGGAAGAGGGCAGGTTCAGATTAAACATTAGGAAGAATTTTTTCCCTCTGAGCATGGTAAGGCACTGGAACAGGTTGCCCAGAGAGGTTGCTGAGGCCCCATCCCTGGAGGCGTTCAAGGCCAGGCTGGACGTGGCCTTGGGCAATGTGGTCTAGTGAGAGGTGTCCCTGCCTATGGCAGGTGGGTTGGAACTCCATGATCTTCAAGGTCCTTTCCAACCTAAACCATTCTATGATTCTGTGATAAACAAGTAATGGTAGATATACCAGTCTTCAAGAAAAAGTTAGCCCATTCTGCAGAGAGACTGAAAAAAGCTCCAGTGGTATAACTGGGTCAGGATGAATCTAGCCTCCAGCTCAGGGCTCAGGTCATTTGTAGACTCTGTCTATGCCACCACTGAAGTACTGTCCTTCACACATAGTTACTGAAGCCTTGAGTGAAATTCCATTTCAAGCAAAGGAACATCACAAGACCTACCTGGCTTTGGCCTTGTGCACAGGTTAAATGTAACACCTTGAACAAATCTCCCAAAGAGATAAATTCCCCCTTAAAAAATTAGATAAGACAGACTGGGAGTCCTTTTCCAACAAAAAAGCCAAAAGGAACCAAAGAAATCACAGGAAACCTCCAAATTTATTCAAATACAGTAGCTCCTTTTCTTTCACAGCTAGATTCTTTCCTAAGATAACCTGTCATAACCTCATCTTTATGCAAGTTCTTCGCAGTGATTTGTGTAATGAAGTAATCGAGTAAATTTTTATTTTTTTTTTTTTTAAAAAAGGAGGGGGGGAAGAAAATAATCACTTAATCTAATAAAATAAAAATTTCAAACAAACACCTTCCACAGTGCAAAAGTGAAACCAGCAAATAATAATGGCATACTTTTTCTGAAGGGATGGTTGGTTGGTTAACTTTTCTCACAAATATGTTTGTTTTTCTTTAATTCACCTTAGACTTGGGAAGAAAAAAGTGTTAGACAAGTTTAACCAAGGTTCCCTGATTCTCCAATTTTGCCTCATTCAGAAATGGATTCAACAGGATTTAGTAAAAGAAAAAAAGAAGAAAAATGAGTTAAAAGTTCCCCCCTAAGCCTAAACAGCTTGGTGGACCACACCAGGTAAGGGCAATTTCTGTAGCAAATGGAAAAGAAACAAATGAAGAAACTGGCATCGTGCCCAGCCACCTCTGATTCGCCAACAAAATGGTTCTTTATAAGGGGGTCAACTGGGAAAAGCAAGTGGAAGGAGGGTGGGGTGAGATCTGAGTTCCTGCCTCTGAACCATGTGGCTCCTGTTCTCCATCATGCACTCTCATCACAAGGGATTATTTAAAACTTTTTAGAAATTTATGCAAATTCATACTTTTATGCTGATACCTACTCGTTGGTATATTCAACCCTTATTATTGGGTGATTGCCCCTTTAAAAAGATTTTCCAATTCTCAGCCTAGGTGCATTTTGCCTTAAATATTCTATCAAATTACTTGCTTGTAGACAATCTGTATACAAAAATAAATGCAGGGATTGAATGTTCAGTTGCAAAAAGCAGGTGCATAAGAAAACCCACCCATCGTGATGAAATTTTCATTATATTTTTGTAGACAGAAGCAACCAGTTTGAACTCATATTGACTCATCCTGTTGTCATTCTGGTCATCCCTCAGTACTGAAATTACTATAGCATCTAAATCACAGGAAAATTAAATCCCTTACAAGTTATTTAAACATTCTTTTTATCTATCTTTTTTAATAATGTTAGTTTAAGCAGGGTTGAACAAAAGGGATTCATTTTTTCCACTGGATTCACACACCTAATTAGGGGTAAATCTCAGCTGAATTAAAATCTGATGTCATGGTTGGTATGGCCAACACAACTTATATGATTCCTATTTTTGCAAAAGCACAGAAAAAGGGACTAGAAATTTAGTACACCCAATAGCTGGGACACAGCAAGCTGCCCTGAAGCCACTGTGGCCTTGGCAGCAGCGAAAGCCAGCAGCATCTTGTGGTGCATCAGCAAGAGAATCACCAGATCAAGGGACATGACTATTCCACTACACTCCGCAGTTGTTAGGCCACACCTGGTAAAGTGCTCATCTTTCACCCCTAAATTCAAGAGAGACATTGAAAAAATTGAGAGGGTCCACTGGAGGGCTGCAAGATTGTTACAGAACTGGAGAACTTGACATACAAAGAAATGTTGATGGAATTGAATTTGTTCAACGTAGAAGACAAAAGGTTCAGAGGGAACCTAATCACACTCCACCAATACCTGAAGTATATTTTTAGAGAAGATGGAGGTACTCTCTTTACAAAGGAGCCTGGCAACAAGAAAACGGGAACAGGTTGCTTTGGGAGAAGTTTTCTGTGGATTCAAGAAAAATATTCCTTAGTTGAGAACAACTAAGAAATGGAGTAGGATGCCCAAAAAAGTGCTGCAACACCTCGTGCCAGAAGTATAGATGTGGCTTAACAGGGCCCTGGAAAACCTAATCTAAAGATCTGCTTTCACCAGAAGGTTGGACCAGATGACTTCCAGAGGTCCTTTCCAATCTTTTAATGACTTTTGAATGATTCAGTTTTTCTTTTGCTTTGGTATTCTTGCTCCACATTTGAAGATCTTATCTTTTTCCTAAAATTACACTTACTTTATAAAATCAGAAAAGTATTTAAAGTACATGAGAAAGAAAATGTGTATGGTGTATTTATGCTCAGTCCCTCTGCTGGATTTGCAAGAGCATGAAAGGGATATGTGAAAGAAAAATGAGAATGTGCTCTTTATCTGACTCAACTGTTCATGTAATTTCCACAGGAGAGACGTATAATGAGGCTTTGAATTTAAACTACACTGCCTCTGGGTTACCCCTCCAGTTATCAGGCTGCAACTCGAGTCACATTACACTTACACAAGAGTGGGATTACATTCCCCTAATGGGGCAGGATTAAGCCAAAGGAGGTGGAACAGCTTTCAAAGGAGCAACTTCAACACAGGGGGCCAAATTCTACTCTCAATTACCCACATGTGACTGTCACAGTGATTTCAATGGGGATACTCAGGTGTAACCAGGGGTAGAGTGCCTTTGTGACATGGAGCAGATGTGAAAAATCCAAGCGTAGTCTAACCATGAGCTCCTCATTTTTAAACAGCCACTTTATTGTGGATGGCAAGCGACAGAGCTTTAATTGGGACCGTGATCTACTGCACCACATTCAGAAGTAAATCTTTCTTCTATACGGGATTCACTTTCACCCTCTTGTAACTGCTATAAAACACAGCAAACCTACAGTAAGAGACTGAAAAGTGAAGGTGAGATTCTGGACAGTGAGATTCTCTTCTGAAAGAGCTTACAATTTCTCTGCTTGTCAAAGTGTTCGTCCCATCTCCATCACTACAGCACCTGCAGTGGCAGGCTGTGTTCAGAGCTACTCTATATCTGCCCATTTTAATTCTTGCAGCTTTAAAAGTCAATGTCTCACTTTTTTTTATCTTAGAGGAATATTTTTACTTATTTGTGCATTTCTGTTTTCATATAAGTTATCAAGTGTAATAAAAGTCTAATGAAGTTTTTTTAAAAAAATATTTTTGTAAGTAAAGGAGATTTTAACATGACTTACATGATGGATCCCTCATTTGGAATAGACCAGACAGACTTTGCAGTAAATTTCATCAATGTCTGTACAAGAATATAAGTCCAATAATATTAATTCACACCAGCAATTTGCCAGAGTGCTAATAAATTGTATCGTGAGTGGCTGAAGTACAGTCACGTGGAAAGGAAGGTAAAAATATCAGTAGAAAAGCAAATGGCTGACTGGAATGCTTCTGTCCAATCTATCTTCCACCTAGGACCAGCTTGTCTGATCTAAAAAGACACCATCACATGCAGAGGCTCTCAGTATACTGTCCCCTTTATGTGACCATATGAGCAATGCTGACAGGATGAATCATGCGATGGGCAGTGCAGCTGCCTGTCACCCAAGAGTGGGGAGCTGTGGCTGTGCTGCCAGGAGCCCTCCACCCCCAGAGAGAGTGCACACTGCGACCTCACTCATGGCCATGCTGCAGACCACCGTGTCACTGAACTAAAAGAGAGAAGGGGAAGGGCAAGGGCAAGGAGAAGGGGAAGGGGAATTAATCTGGTAATAAAGTAGAGATTTCCTCAAAATGCAAAATGTAAATGCTGGTAACCCATGTAAACTGGTATTAAAGCTATTGTACACTACAGAAATGATTGCCGTTACAGATTTTTTTTTCCTGAGAAATGTTCCTGTAGCTCTTTAATCAAGTGATTGCACTACCACCTTTTGAGAACTGACTGCCTCCACACCCTCAGCCTAGTGCTACAGCTTGGGAAGGTGAGAATAGAATCCAAAGCCAGGAATAAAGATACATCAGTGACACATGTCTTAAAGTTATTAGGGTAAGTTAGGCTGAAGCCATACTTGAACCATATTCTTAAATAGAAGCCAGAAAACAGTTGCCTCAGGTAATACTGTGGTTCTATAATCTCCATGAGCCTCCATAGCCTCAATATGCTTTAGCTGTCTGAAAGTTGCATATCTTATCAAAACCACCCACAAGAGAAGTCCAGGGAGGCCAATTAAAACTGGGATGTTAGGAGATGACAAGAGAAGAGTCCTAGATTTATGTTGAAGTGAGGTGGTGTCTTTTGAGAAGGACCAGGCTGGGACCTAGAAGCTGTCCAATGCAGGCTAACTTGCATGATTAAATGTAGGATAAATTACGTATAAAAAAAAAAAAAAAAGGCAGCCTCTTCACTGGGTTTTGCAGAACACAAGAAGAACCGTGCAGCTGCTTAAGGAAAAACAGAAGGACTAAGCTGTCTCCTTGCCAGCTGGTGACATGGTTGGTGCCAGACACTACTGGATACCACACCATTTGCTGAAGCCATCTAAAACTGCTTCTCCAGTAGCATACAGAGAAAGCATCACATCCATTCCTTGTAGCATATGATGAATTCAGATTCTGATTTTCATATAAAAAAGGCAGAACACACTAACGGCACAAAATTAATACTGAATAATCAATCTACTTGATAAGAAAAATAGCGCAAGAAGTATGGAAAAGGAATATTAACTAATCATCTCTCTAGAGTATGAGACAATGCATTCACAAATAATGTATTCATTAAAAGGCAGAGAAAAATCATTGAGAAAATAATTTTGCAAATAATGTTTGAATAGTACTCATCGTAACCCACCTTCACACAGCTGTCACTAAAATTTACCATACCTGGCCGCCCTTTACCATTGTGATTAATGCTAATAAAAAAATCTAGTGGTGTTTTATAACCTTGTCAAAAAAAAAAAAATAAAAAACTGCACAGGGCAAGTCGGTGAATAAAAATTTGCAGCACTGACTTAGAGCCATAAATATTATTGATTAATAAAGTGCAATCCCTGTGATATACCTTTAATTACTCTTCCCACTGTTTTATTCACTTGGGGCTTGATTGTGTATGGCTGGAGTTAGTGGTATTGTACCACAGGTAGACACAGAGATGTGCTCAGTTCTTTTTGGGAAATACTGAATAAACAAATCTCAATGACGTTTGTAATGTATAAGAACCACCAATGCCTTCACAGATTCAAAAAAAAAAAACAAAAAAAGACATAGATGTCTGCATTGTACTTTTCTTTGAAAACAATTTTATTCATGCCATGTCCTAGCAATCTCCACAAATTTTCTAAGAAATGTGTCATTTCATCCAAAGCTTTACGCAGGAAAGCTGTCTAAGACATCTTTTCATTAGGATGGTGTAATATTCTTCTTCTCAGCAGAGAACAAGAAAAAGCATAAACTCCAGGTTAATGAAGAAGTCTGATAATAAGAGGACTTGAAAAGTAAAATATTGAGCAATGACAAAGAAAAAAAAGGATTTATGAAGATAGCATTCCTACCATGTGTTCATGTTGTACCTCTGAGACAAATTCATACTTTAGAGTAGTTTCTTCTTCAGTTTGTACTTGGATGGCTCCTGTTAGTCACTGGAACCCAAAAATAAGGGGCAGATATTGGCGTACAGTTTTACTTTTGTATTATAACTGGATTCATAGGTAGCAAGCCTGTAATAATTCATCAAGAATATGTGTCGATAATGTCAGTGGGATGTTTGTTCTGTGATCATATTTTAAACTAAGCAGTTACAGAAGAACAGTAAAGAAAGCAGTGTTATCAGATGAGCTCTTACATGACACAAATCTAATGATAGTTAAAAAAGACAGTGTCTAAACTGTTAGTTTTGGAGATTTTACATTTTCTCCACATACCTACAAATCAATTCCAGAGGTGTCAAAGCCCAGAAGAGCAAAAAAGGAGAATCTTTTTTTCGAGACAGTAAGGAATAGGTTGAGAGAAATATACTGAGACATAACATGGCTTACGGACATTTAAGGAAATCGTCTTCTACAGAGATATTTTATTAGGTAAAATTATGTACTTAAATGGTGTTGAATATACCATAATCCCTTTTCTCTAATGCTTTGGTCCTGCTATAAAAGAAATGCTTCTTTAAAAAGGTTGGCCAGTGGTTACAAAGACAGGGAGAGAATAACTCTAAGGTTACTTAGAGAAATTTTGATGGAGAACTGATATAGAAAGGGGAGACCTAAGGAAATCTGTCCCTGCTCCTAGATTAGTTGCCCTCTCTTATTATCACAACAGCAGAAAGGATGTGCATGTTGATATTGCACCTTGCTCAGCTTCCTCATGTAGACTGGGACCACATCCACCTCCAGCAGGAGCAAACCAGGATGAGGACAAAATCCCATTATCCTGGTAACTGTGACAGCTAGTAAAAAGGCTGAGTTCAGTAAAAAACAAGAACTCACATAAATGCCACAGAATTGTTCTTAGTATATCTGTAAAGAGTCTAGGTGGTTTATAGCGATAGTGGCCTCTTGTAAAGATTCTACTAGTTGAGTTCTAAACGCCATAATTCAATATATTTTCTTTTTTCTCCAGTGGGAATAGGAGGGAAAATGAAGTTTTCATTTGAAATTGTCTCTTGTCCTAGTGTTTTATTGCTGCAGTGTATGAGAGCATATTGTTGTAGTTAGTGCAGAAAAATTCCAGGCTAGAGGTAGCATTATATGTACCATGATGGTGAAGACATCAGATTCCACATCCTGGATTTCATTCTTCTCCAACTTACTTTTGATCCAGTCATTTGCTTGACTTGGAGGAATCCAATTCATTTGTTTTGGTGACAAAATCCATCCAAACTCTTCTATTTGCAGAATCCTATCAGCTTATGCCAATTCAGTTCATACCTAAGTTCATACATTTGGACAAAATCCTGAATGATAAGAAGGAGGCGTTGCCCTTATCACTGTTTTTGAAATATGGTTTCCTTAGGAATGACCTTCACAGAGGGTACATTCTGTGCATACAGAGAGCGGAGTCATTAATAAATTATATACAATGTAAGACTTGAAAAATACATACAAGGTAGACAAAGCTTTGTAGTTTGAAAGAGCTGCACAGAACTGTTAATATATTATGTGACATGAATGAAAAGTAACTGACCATACAAAAAGTATTTTTAGAAAATCCAGTACCATTTGATTGGAAATAAAAATCAAAGGGAGAAGTCAACAAAATGTTACCTGCTGTTTTTATGGACTGCTGGAAATAAGAGTAGCAAAAGTTGTTCTGAGTTTGCCAAAGAGGAGGTTATAGCAAATTTTGACACCCAAATTATTTTTTACTTGGAGAGCTCAAACTAAAATTTCTGAGATAATTTAATGAGAACGATACTTCATATAGATAAATATACATGTAAGTAAATATTCAAATAATGTTTAAGGCGATTGTTTATAACATTATAATACTATCACTCATTGGAAAGGATTTAGACGTATCTTACCACACTGAAATATTAAATCTTATTTCAAATAGTGTTTAATCTCAGTTAACAGTTGTATAGCTTACTGGGAACAAATAAATTGGAATGATAGGGGCTGAAAATGGTAGATCCCAGTTTTTCAAGGAGGAGAACTTCAAGAAAATGCCAAGAACCATCACATCCAGTGCAAGACATAGGGCTGATGTCAAGTACCATCACTTCTGGACAAATTAGTCAAAACTTTATTTTAATAAAGAGGCTAAAGCCTACAAATAGCAAGGACTCAATCATCCTGACAGTGTAGTCAGTAGATTGAAATTCCATGTTGTTCAGTGAGACAAGACTGAGTCCTGACCATGTTAAGAACTACAGCACCACATCAGACATGGTCCTTTTATCCTGTCTCTGGCAAAAGCATAAGAAAATAAGATACATATAAAGCAACCCATCACTGACAGATCCTTCTAGAGGCCAAAATTTGTCTGCAGCACCTGTAAAACCATGTGACAGTGAGCACAGCACAGTTATTAACTACATGTTGCCTGAAAAAGTGCTACATGTTCTTTGGTTTTATACCTATATAAACTGGAGTACCTCAAGTGATAAATAGACATTTTATTCTTTATCTTTTAACTTATCCTGTATCATAATATGAGCCTATCATTTTATGGTGGAAGAGCTCTCATCATCTTCTATAAGAATATTTTAGGAAATATTGCCTTTATTGAGGTAAATGTAGTTTCCCTCTAAAAATATTCTGGAGCTTTACAACACGCCTTTTATACTTTAACTTATCCACAGTACTGTAGTACAGTATTATTTTCTTTTAAAGAGAAATTAAACCAAAGTGGTTTTGTTACTAAGTATTTAGCATGCAGAAATGCAGGCTTAGAACCTCTGTATCTGCTAAGAATGCAAACGTACTCTACTTTTATAGGTATTTCCAACAAGAAAAAACATAAATGTTATTTTCAGTTTTGTCAGGGACTTAGTGCAGCACACGTGCTTGTGCTCAGTCTTCTCTTCCTCAAGAACTTTCAGTGGGTCCCATTTCCAGTGAGGCACTATGTAAGATCATGTTTATAACTGATCATCCCAAGTGGAACAAGAATGGTGGCAAGACAGTGCTCTATCACTTTTGTTAAGAGGGATAGCTTACATCAGGCCTCGCTGCCTGCACAGAAGGCAGTATTTTGCTGAAGACGTATGAAGTGTAATAGTAACTGGTCATGCCAGTGGGTGGCTGCTCTCTTTCAGTGACTTTCTTACTGTTTCCCTGCCTGTATTGGGACTCAGCAGATATAGGATTTATTGTGCTGCTGCTGCTGTATGGAGCTGAAGCATTATTGCTGCCTGCTCCAGACAGAGGCAGAGAAATGCTGCTTTTGAGGGATACAGCATTCTGGTTTGCTTAATGAAATAAAAGTCTCCATGGACGTTTGTTTTACATTATACACTCTTACAAATATGACTGCATCAGACAGCTAAGGGGTACTTCAGAGTCAGATTCTGATTTAAACTTATCAAATTGTATTCAACCAGTGGAATTGAGCCATATGAAAGTGAAAGTAGTAAGTCACCATCTGTCTCTGGTAGATCCCCAGACATCGAGAAACTAGAATATATTTGATTGTGTAGTTGTATTTAAAATACATCATGTTACTCCGCACATTTGAGTAAACTTGCAGTCTTATGCTTCATGACAAAGAATTAACAGTGTCATAACACTGACAAATGATAGAAACGCTGTAAATACTTTTTAAAAAGAAAACGTGTTCAAATGAGAGCACACACGCTAGCTGAAAGAAGAAACGGCTACAAATTTATTTAATTTTAAAGAGCGGGAAAAACACAATCAAGCCCAAAACAGCCTCACAGCTTGTGTGGGTTTTACTCAGTTCTTAAAAAAGTATACAACGCCTCATGCTCTGATATTCTGCTGTATAATGCTATACTGGGTAGAATCTCCAAACCTCAGACAGACAGCCTTCCTGTGGGAAAATCCCTAACTTTTTCTTTACAATCTTGAATCTTGCTAGGGGCAAGCAGAAAGAACGTTCTGGTGATTAAGTGTAGGATAAATTCTTTCAAAATGTCTTTGGGGAGGTTTAGCTTAGTCATTAAACATACGGTATTTTTAAACATCCTGGATCAGATCTTCGAACCATGCCCCAATCTCTTTGTGTTTTAGGTGTGGTACAAAAGACAAAAAGCTGTTGCACCTCCATAAGCCCACACTGTGTATGTTGTGTATCAAGACAGAGCAGTGTACCTAATCAAGGTAGAATAAGAAAAGGAAGGAAAACTGCTATGGTTTCCTCATTTGCATTTAAAACTCTGGTTTAGATGGCACTGAACTATTTTGTAGCATATCTATTACACACCGATAAAAAATACGATCAGAATTAACTCATAATCCTTACGATGTCATTATTCTGGAAAACAATATAGTGTTGCTCTTCTATTGTGCCCATCCCAGTCCTTATTTTTATTGTTTTAGTTTTGAATGAATACTAGTGAAAATAAAATACTTCTTTCCACATGCAGCTGTATCTTTGTATTGACCATGCACCTGCACACCACTACTTTCCATCAAAATTTAAATTATCATTTTAAATGATCCAAGCACCAGTTTCCATTAAAAAAAACTGGTGAGATTCTTTTGCACTCTCTGATACAGCCTTAAATTGCCAAGACATGTGCCTAATATTCATGAAGTCAGTTGCATTACAAATTACAATTATTATCCAAATTATACTTACAATGTGCTTTTAGACAAGTCCGCTTGTCTAAAGCTGCTGGTGTTTGACTTGCTCTGTAGAACTGAATAAAGAAAGAGTTACCAAACTTAATTTGAATAGGTAAGAGTACCTTAGAGCTCTGTGCAAGGTCAAGTCCTTGCACAGGAACTGCTCAGTTCTTCACACATTGCACTGAACAGTTGCAGAGCAAGTATGACAGTTTGGGAACTTCTCAATAAAGCAGTGGTATCCCTGATATAAATACGATGGGAGTTTCTGATGAGCCCAGGAAGAGGAGACCATGTCTACCAGTACTCTAGGAAGAAACATAATGGTTAGTCTTTGAAGAGAAAATCTGGGATTACAACTATTACAGATACAAATATAGTATTCTTAAAAATCATATAAAGAAAGATTCAGCTCTAACTTAGATCATAACTTCCCAAAGATGGGCTCAAAACCTTATCCATGCCTACCTTTTTCAAATATATGCCCCTTCCTCTGCAATCTCCTCTTCCTTACCATCCCAAAAAACTTGGTCAGAATATGCAGATCAGCGTATTCTGGCTACGCTGACAACAGGCAAGACCAGAGAATAAACTCAGAAGCAGAGACTTGGAGAAACTTGCTGACAGGTGGGTCTTTTCCATTTTCATATTGTAACTGCTCCAACTTAACACCAACTAGCGCAGGTTGCAGCTGTAGACAGATTGTGTGTATAGATGTCCATGTTCTCATATACACAGGCTATACACACTCTGTGGGCCAAAATTATACTTCAAAACTCCACTTCCAGACCAAACAGTGGCTAGCAGAGCTCTGGGAACACTGGTCTCATGTTCCCAGCAAGATATGTTGTTTAGTGAGCAGAGGTGGCACTCTGATCAAGTTGTAGCACAGACTGATGCATTCACTGCAACAGAGAGCATTGCGAGAATCTACATGCCAGGGCACGGATCGTAAGAGCAAGGTCTTCATCCAAGAGTATTAATAACAAACGTCTCACCAGAAAATGACGGGGGAGTGTTGTGGCGAAGCTTGCCGCCCACCTGCTGAGATGGGAACACCTAGCAGTAGCCAAAGCCTCAGTAATGCTTCCAGCTTGGCAGCCGGCAGTCCCCGCAGTAAGCAGGGCAGGTACGAGCTCTGCCCTACCTGCTGGCAGCTTCCTCCAGCCTGCACCATCGCCCTCCGCCTTGTGCAAGCCAGGCTGTGGTCAGCGAGCTCTCCGACATTTCTCAGTCTCACCCACACACTGGGCAAGGCATTTGACAGCAGTGAGACAGTTAAATGAGGCAGAGACCGAGGGTCTCCGCTTTCCCTCGCGCGACCCCCACCACACCGCTCTGACACTGCTAGGGAGATGGAAGCTGGCCAGATCTGTCCTCCCGTGGAGGCTCTGGGCCCCTTCTGGAGAGTGTCGACAGCACACTGCAAACACCCTCCACAACGGCAGCCTTCCAAAAAGGAGCTGAGGTGCCCAGCGTGGGGCTTGGGTGTGACCTAAGCACTTAGGCCCAAAACTGGGATCCTCAAAACTTTGCTCAGCCGATGACCATTCCTAGAGGCATCTGACCTCTGGAGATGCCTCCGTTTTCTAGGCTGGAGTTTCTCAAACACCCACAGCTCTGCCAGTGCGTGTGGCCAGGCCTGCCTGTTCCTGACAGCCCACACACCTCAGACAAAACCCATCCTCCAAACGGACTCAAAGCTGCTTCCCATGACACAGGTTCCAACCCTCATACTCTCATTTCCTCTCTCCAGTCTTCCCTATGCTGTAGAACAGCTTCAATGGGCAGGATGGAAACACCCTGCCACACATACACACAGACACACACACACACCAGCTGAACGCCTATAGCCCAAAGATTAGGGACGCTGCCTTGGCTGGGAGAGGGACGCATGGCTGCATCCCCTCAGGCACAGAGGAAATCTGAAACCAGGTCTGGCATGTCCTAAGTAAACCTTGAAACCGCTGATCACTTCTAGAGTAGGGGGAGCTACCGCTCCAGGCATCTTCTGAAAGCTAAAAATGATACCCTGCATCCCTCAAATAAAAAAAAAATAGGGAAACTAAAAAGAGGAAAACTAAAAAGAAAGTACATAAGTGCCTGCTATTAAGAAAGGGTCTGGGCTATAAATTCTGAGCGAGCTGACTTCTAGTAGCACTGGGGCCTATGCCATGAAAAAGGGTAGCATCTGCGATGCATCCCTCTGCTCAATAAGCAGCAGCTGTTTCTCCATGAACCCCACTCTGGCGCACTGGGCTCTCCCCACCCACCCGCCATGGCGTGAGATGCCGCTCCACCTCCTGTGCTCTGTTACAGACCTGGGGGTCCAAAAGCCGCCATTGCAGGGCACGCTCTGCCCCACCGGGGCTCACCCCCCACCCCGAGCGTGGGCAGCCCTCGCCACCTCCCAAGCTCCGGCCATGGCACAGGCTCTTGTGGGACACCAAGTGCGGCCCTAGCACAGAGCTCCAGCTCCTCTCCGGGCAGCACGTGGCAGAGGCACGTTACAGCCCCAGCCGGGGCCTCCTCACAAGCCCCGTCCTCGGGCAGGACTCCGGCAGAAGCACGCTCGCCCTTTCCCATCACAGGCTTTACGCAGCGGATGCCATGTGCTAAACCTCACGTCCCTGCATTTTTTGGACAGAGGCCTACATCCTGTCATGAAGTACGTGCAAGGACCCCCGTGCCGGCTGCGGAGATGGAGGGGGCCCAGGTGAAGCCTCGCCTGGGCTGGCCGCAGCGTCCCACACGTAGCTGGGGCTGCTCCGCCGGAGCGAGGACAGCCCGTGCCGCAGGCAGGGCCGAGGAGAGTGGGAGCTCGGGGCCAGGAGCTGGCCGGGGCCAGGCTCTCCCACCCAGAGGCTTCCAGGTCACAGCCTGAGCAGTGCAGGGGGAGGAAGAGCAGCAATGTGTTAAGGCAAGGGCGGGCAGCCACGCTCCTGAGGACAGGCAAGTTCCAGCTCCCAGCCCCAGGCTCCCTGCAACCATTCTGAAGGGGCTTTCGTAGAGAGGGAGAAAGCCTTGACTGAAACACAAGCCTGAGTGTCCCCTGTAAGGTCTGCAGACCAACTATCAATACTTCATTTCAGCTATAACAAAGGCATGAGGAAGTTCACCAGAGACGCCTGATCACCATTCATCATCGAGAGATCAGCTCTCACTGTGGTCAGTGCCTCTTCGGTGCAGATGTGAATCTGAGGCAGCTCTATGCTTTGAGGACCACTCTGCCATGACTTTTTTCAGCGTCCCCTTTAGGAGGGGAGTACCTGTCTAACCATCTCTGCCAAGGACTCCTCAGCCTCCGCCAAACAGGCGGGAAACTGTGCTTTCCTGGAGGAGCTCCACTACCTCTTGCGCGCAGCGAGCCCCTTGACGAGCGCACACAAGGCTGGGCTGCACCATGAAAACAAGGGCTTCAATACCAGAGAATGTTATCAGGGTGTCACAGGCTCTGTGTCATGTCACAGGTAGACATGAGCTGCCTCCATCCTCCCTTTTTCTCTTCCACATTGCCGTCATAATTGCATTTACCACTCTGCTGCCCCTGGGAGTTTCACTGACCTAATTGGAAACACTAATTATTTGTCCCTTTTAGACGCCACATTCACAAAAGTCCATACCTCCCCTGGCTGTATTCACTTTTATCTCCAAATAAGACATAACTTACAATATTAAAAAATTTATTATCTTGCTAAATAGCTGAAGGCAGACAAAACTCTAAAGAATTAACATATATTGTTTTAGTGACTGTAACAGTCAGCCAAACATTTGATCCTGCAGTACAAGACTTTCAGTTTTCAGGGTTTTTTCCATCTAGACTCAGTGCTTGCAGTGTGAAACTTGCACTGCTGATTGCAATGCTGCTACTTCTCATGCTATTTCATTCTTAATTCCCATTTTTGCTCTGAGGTACTTACTGAATGAAGAGACAAAATTCTCCTGTAGAAGTTAGCAACAATTTTGCCATAGAAACAGGAATAAAAACAGCATTGAAAAATTATTTTGCTGGAATTTAGCATCTATAAGATACAAGGCTTTACATCTATATTTGTCAGTTATCGCTGTGGAGTCATACTAACATCACCAAGTTCTTTTTATTGACTATTATTGATCACATTGGTTGCAGCATTGCTCTAAGGACCTGTGAGGCACTGCACAACCGTGGAACAGCCATAAGCACTTTCAAATGAATCCCTGCTTGAATGACCTAATAATTTCAGAAATAAGTGTCCTTTTATAAACAAAATATTCACAAGGAAAAATGGCAAACTGACAAAGAATTATTTTGATATTTTGACATGAATGAATGATATTTTGATGTGTAAGAAGTGGTATCTGCCTTTCTTAATCCTCTGGTTTGGTGGTTGTTTTTTTTCTGTGATAACGATTTACCAAGTTATATTAAAACTGCAAACACATATGCTTAATGTAATCAGTTTTGAAGAGCCAGCGTACTGAGGAACTGAGATCCCAAATGGTGAAATTTCACTTCCAGGACTACTTTAATGACCAATTCTTCTGCTCTGAAGTACCTTGTATAGTATTCTTACCACAAAGAAATATGATATGTGGTCGTCATTGCAAAAATCTAAATGTTCTTGCCTTTGCCACTATATAATTGGCAGAGATCACTGACTTTGAAATGGGATGGGCTCAACTGAATTGAGGACACGTGACTCTTCCAAAGTCCATTAGCAATTTACTCAGAAAAAAACATTAAGATCAGGGCATAAACCAGCTGTGCTTAGTGGAACGACAAGCAAAGTTGTCTTGAAAACTAATTCATTAGAAGAAAAACAGCGAACTGCCAAGAACAGACATTTAAAAACCTAGCATTCAAAAAATGTGACGAAGACGACATGTCTAATATCTTGTATATACTGCTCCTGTACGAGCCCTGGGACTTAGTTGTTTCCCCAATTTACACTAACCAGTAAGCCTGTAAGATCTGGAATGAATGCTGGACTAAAACACTTTCATTTAAAGTGATAAAACAATTTGAGGTTTCTGGCCACTAAGTGCTTGATCCTGCTCATCTTGACTTAATATCAAAACTAACCAGGTTTTTCAGCCAGAAAAGGCCCAACCCTGAGCAAACTTACTTGAATAACTAAAAAAAGCTCTAGCCTTTCAAGTGCTAAAATCACAAAATTCTTGTTGCAGAAAAAGAATCTGAGTAAAGTAAAAAAAAAAAAAAACCTATCAATTCACTTTCACTGAAGAAAACCCTGAATATTTAGCACACCTCAGATCCAGTGCTGTGTATGAAATTTGGGATCATTCTGCAACAGCCAATTGGACAGTTGCCTGGCTCAGAATGAGGCTGAATTTGAGTCACACTGGTAAGGCCAAATCCTGCAAAACCTTCTTTGCTTCATATCATGACGGTGACATACATATAAATTAGAACTTCAGAGCTGATGTGGGGCTAATTCTGTTAAGTTTTGCTAAGAGTTCTCTCCTGTACTATATAATGCAAGTAATTTGCATGTAGTCGCCTACCCCAAAATACCAACATATAAAATTTCCCTTAGGCGGCATTAACTGAGACAGGGAGTGGCTGTTTTATTTTATAATATTCCATACATTCAGATGAGCTATTGGCTCCTGTTTCTGATTATCACACCAAGCAAGATGCTTTTACTGATGCACCGATAGCTTAAGAGGGTTTTTCTCTTATAATAGAAAATTATGCAGTCACTTAAGGTCAAATACGGAAAAAAATGACGGTAGTTGAAAGGAAATTACTTCTTTCCCTACAAAAATCACAGCACTGATTTTATACCCACGTCTAGAGGACTTTTGCTACTAACTTCAGTGAGAACTGGACTTGAGCCTTCAGAGCTACACATGCCTGCCTGCTTCACTATAGATTAGCAGCAAATCTTTCACTATCTTCACAGAAAGCCCTGTGTAAACTACAAAGTTTGCTCCTGCAATTCGTGATTCACTAGAGTGGTCTAACATTAATTACTTCAGATTACTTACAGTAAGCTCTTTGAGGACTAGGACCTCAGTTTGTGCCTTCAACTTGGGGAAAAAAATGTTTGGGCTCCAAATATTGGAGTATTTTTTTTTAAGTGTCATATATATTGTAAGATCTTCTACATATCATCGTATCTTTCTAAAAAAGGTGAATTTATGGGCTGTAGTTAAAACCTTCATAAACTTTTCAAGTTAATTCCCACCATATTTTACTTTATCATGCACAGTGACACGTCAGTATTATCTCTATATACCTGCTAAGTTTAACACTTTTCAAACAACACCTTGTATTTGTGACAGTTAAAAATAAACACAAAGTTTTACCCATGAGAAAAAAAAAAGAGGAGTACCAGGATCATGGTTAAGATTCCTTTTCTGGGGAAATGTTGCTCTCTTGATCCTGAATTCCCTGAGTTTTGGAGAATTTAAAACAGTTTAAATGTGTTTGATGGAAAATTATTCCAAAAGCTTTGCAATATAATTTGCTCTGTACACGAGGAAATTTGCAACTACTAAATCTAGAAAACAGCACTTATCCACAAACCTTCTACACTGCAAGAGAAAGAGTCCTACCCACTGGCAAATTTCATAATTCCACATTAGCAGACTCAATTACAATATCCACTGCAAATAGCATATCAGTGCTCCATAGTTACAGCAATCAGCTTGCTCTCTTCCAAAATGGGATATCATGGCCCTGAACTCAACCGCACTGAGAAACAGCACAGAGTTTCGAGAAGAGTCACACAGATTTGCAGCAAACTGGTTTGTGTTACAGCAGAGACACAGCAGAGGCAGTAGATGGGCTCACGCACTCTTCACAAACCTGGAAACCCACCGTCCAGCCGCCCAACATGCCAGGAGACTGAAAGCTCAAGAAAACAAATGAATAAATAGGAAGAGTGACATCCAACTAAAAGATGTCTCTTTCTCCCTACTTTCCAAAATGCTGCTTGCTATTGAGTTAAATGCTTTTATTGATCCCAACCGCCTCAAACAAGCTTTACAGCTTGCAATATCCACAAACCCAGTATAAAGGGACTAATACAGAAGGCAATTTTCTACTCCCAAAGAAGATCTCGTATCTAAGCTGACTTCCTCTCTCTTAATTGATTTGCTTCGATCATTCCTTAATGTTGGTGAACATGAGCGAGTTTGGATATTTTTTTCCCATTCTCTGTAAAACTTCAACCTGGGGGGGGGGGTGGGGGGGAAATCCCAGTAAGTGCAAACACACCCGGTTGGGGGGGATGGGGAGAAAAAAAAAACAGCACTGCTGACCCCAGCAGGGCTCGAGTGCCCACCGCCACAGGCTGCCGCGGAGGTGGCCCTTCGTTACCCGGGGGGCGACGGGGGCAGCTGCGGTGGCTAGCAGTGGGGTGTACGTTTTACTGAGCAGCCCGCCGGGGAGGGGGGGGTGACCGGGGGACATGAGGCAGGGCCGCAGCCGCGGCGGCCCGGGAACAACAAAGCGGGCTGTAAAGCCTCCAGGTGGTGGGTGTATTTGTTGTCCTGTCTGCGAGGTGCGGTGGCTCCCCGGCCCCGGCAGATCCCAGTGCTGCTGTGGACATTAAGAAAAGTCTCTTTTGGCTGATTCCAAAACCAGATAAGGAGCCGCCGAGCCACCAGCTCTGTCTAGACTCCGGACCTCACAAGTCAAACGGGTTGTTTGGATTAGCCTTGGAGATCTACCGACCTGAACAGCCCTCCTAAAGAAAAGCCACAGGAACACCCTATTTTCCTCTTCCCATTGCCGCCCAAGGTCGGCCGGGAGATAGGAGCCGAGCTCTGCTTTGGGCCGTGTCACTTATTTCTGGAAAACTTTCCGCCCTCTCTCTCTCTCCCACAAACACACCTTACCCTGTTTTGTCTGCCAGGAGAAAAGAAAACAAAAAAAAAAAGGGGGGGGGGGGGGGGGGAGAATAAGAAAAAGGCAAAGAGACACTCCAGCAAAAATCCTGTTTTGCAACCTTCCTTCTCGCCCCCCGCCACACACCCCCGGAGAAAGCCGGGGCTGCAAGTAATTAATTAATCGAGCTCCCGCTCGGGCGGGTCGCTGCCCTGCTGCTGCCGGACCCGGCCCGGTGGGGAGTGCGGGACGGCCGCGGCCAGGCTGCGCGCCCCCCCACCCCGCCTCCGCCGCCCTCCCTCCCCGACGCCGGACGATCCCAGAGCGCTCGTGCGGGTGGCGGCGCTTTGCTGCCGCAAGAAAAGAAAATTTGACGAAATTCAAACAAAACAGCAGCCCGATGTAAGAGGCGCATCTCTCGGCTGGGATGCTGCGAAGAGCGGCGCACAGACCCTGCCCGGACCTCCAGCACGGGGGAAGGGGGATCGGGGCAAGGCACCTACTAATTTTACACCCCTTTCCCCCGGCTAACGGCGGCAGATACCGTACAATATGGAAACCTCGGCCACAGAGGCGAGCCTTCCCCGCCCCCGCGGTGCCTGCCTCCTTGGGAGCTGCCTTCTCCGCCTGCACTTCACAAGTCCCGGGAGGTGAGGAGTGATCCTCCAGCAGGGCCGGCACACTGGGAGCTGTTAAGTTTATGTTTGTGGCGCCTGAGCTCAAACAGTCATTCAGTGGCTTGCTCTGTTATCAAGAAAACAACAATCAGGAACAATCAGTAAACAGGATCTCTTTCCAGCCCCTTTATTAACTACTTACAGCTCCGCTGAAACACGCAAAACCCCGAGCAGCGGCACCTCGCACCGTAAAAAGCTGTCGGCGTTTCGGGTGTGCAGCGGGGGCGAGGGCGGCTCAGTGCCCGTGAAAGCCGCCCGGCGCAGCGGACCCTCAACCCGCCCCGGCTCTGTCCCGGGCGCTGGGCTGGGGCCGCGCCGGCCCGAGGGAGCCTTTTCCTTCCCCGCTGCCCATTTTTGGGTTGACCCAACGTGGATTTGCTAAGATATGTATGTATACCTATGTATATAAAGGCAAGCACTTACTGTTGAGATGTTCGACTGATCTCAACGCTGGAATTCACATCCCCGGCTCCTGCGTCTCACTCCTAAGTTGGCTGGAGATGCTGAGAGTTAATTAACCTGGTACAAATATTGAAATGAGAAGAGTTTGAATATTGGCCTCCGTGTGTGCAAACAACATTCTCAGAGAAATTACAGCAGGCTTTAACAGACCTTATTTGACACTATTAAGAGAGGCTGTAGCAAGAAGAAAAACGGCAGACCTGGGACTGGTAATTGCCGCCCTCGCCCATATCGCAAAGAGGAACCAGAGCAGGAACCTGCACAGAGCACCATAAGGACACGCATTTCATGAAGAGGATGTTTTCTGTCGCTTGGACAACTCCTGCTGCCCGAGCTCAGGAAGGGTGTTCGCCTGAAGGCGCTAGGAAGAACCGCTCGAAAGTTTCTCTTTATTTGCTTCACGGTGGATAACACTCAAAGGTTTGGGGGAGGGAAGAAAGATGCCACAAATACATGAAATGGAAAAGGGAACCAAAGGCCATAAAAGAACCCCCTCCACCCCGGAAACAAAATGAAACAAAACAAAACAAAACAAAAAAGACGAATTTTGTTTAACTGAAGTTTGGAGGGGGGGGGGGGGAACTGCGGGGTGACCCCGGGGCCGCAGGTCTGCGCAGAGGCCGGGGGGGAGGGTGGGGGTGGCAGCGACCGGCGGGGGGGGGGGGGGGGGGGCGGAGACCCCTGAGCAGCCGCCGCAGCAGCGACCGCAGCCCCCTTTCCGAGCCTTCCGAGGGGGTCTCAGGCCCTCCGTGGGGGTGCAGGCAGGCTCCCGGCGGCAGGTGGGGGTAGGGGGGGGAAACCCGGTGGGGCTCCCACCCGCACCTCGCTGCAGAACCGACGGCACGCTGCCCTGCGTGTTTCCAGGAGCAGGACGCTCCGTTGGCAGCTCAAACGCAAACCCCTGCTTCCCGGCTGGCCGCTTATCTCGGCGGCAGCCCCCGCCGCCGGGAGGGAGCGCCGGGACCGCGGGGCGCCGCGCAGCGCAGCCCCGGCTCCGCGGAGGGCTGGGGAGGGGGGGGGGGGGTGGAAGGCGGGGGGACTGCCCCCTCTCAAGGAGCGACAACCAAAATTCGCCTTTCCCTCCTGCCTGGCCCTCGGAGACGACAGACCTTCACGGGCCCGAAGGTCCTGCCCGGGGAAGGGACACACACACTCTCAGCAACGGCCCGGCGCGCAGGTTGCTCTGCCGCGGTGTCTCCGCCGCCCTGGCGTAACCCTGCGCCTCTCCCCGCGCAGCGGCCGCGCTTCCCCCCTACGCCTTAGCTGCCAGGCGGTAAAAGGTGAACGGAAAGGCCCCCGTGTTGCCCTGACCTTACAGGTTCTCAGCGCCAATTAAAGACACCCCGCCCCAAGTCGAAGACTCGGTCTCCAAACTCTCCATTTCACCCCCTCCCCGCACCCCCCCCTCCGCCTCCCGTCACTAAGAGCGACTCAGACAACTTACACGTTAGACCACCGGGCAGAAATGACACCCCTTCTCCCTCCCGCCCCCCGAAGCGTCGTACCAAGCCTCTGATCCTGCATGAAAACACAAGGGTTACTGATCACACAGTTTAAGGTAGATTTCATATTTATTTAAATATTTATCAAGTACTCAAAAATGTATTACACTTGAGCATACAAAATGAATCCAGTTTCTAATCAGGATGATTGAAATCCTTGTATTAGGCTTTTAACCTTTTATTATTATTATTATTATTATTATTATTATCATTATTTTCTCTGTACTGTCGAAATGGTTTGTCTATAGCTGAGCTTGCTCAGTGTGGGCTGAGATGGTGAGGAGGGAGGAAAAAGAAGGTTATTGTTAAGAAAACGTTAGGGTTTGGAGTAACTGTCATGCAAACCAACTTGTCTTTGTCAGACTAAAAATCTCTGTATATTCCAGTTGTTAAGGTTTTTTTAAAACGAGCCTTTGTCTTGTGCTGGCCGGGAGCACTAGGGAACACTTGAGCAAAAACAACCCTTTCCTACCTTTTTTTTTTTTTTTTTTTTTTTTTTCTACTTTTCCCCAAGAAATCGCCCACATTTCAAGCTTTCACCACCCTCTCCCCCGCAAATTAAAAAAGGAAGAAAAGAGGGAGTGAAGAGAGGGAAGTCGACAGAAAATAAGGAACACTATTCGTGCAATTTCACAGCAATATCCCCTCAACATATTTCTCCTGCAGCATTTTTCAAGCGTTTTGACAGCAGACACTGATAAATAATGGTCATACTTGACTTGTTAAGCAAAAAGCGTCCCTTTTATCAGGAGCTTATACTTAAAATACAGGTCACTTCAACAATCTCAACAACGAGGCTTTGGTATACAGCACTTTCTTTTTATTATTTTTTAAAAATAATAGAACTCAGCAAAAAGACTGAGTTCCCGGTTTTTTAGATGTCTTAACGTTATGTCAGATCATGCCTAGAGTAATATCACTTTTAAGGGCAAGGGATGGGGAGGGATCAAGAGACTTTCTAACGTTATCGATTGAAAGCTAAGGCATCTAGCTTTAACTAGCCCTGATATAGTTGTTGAAATGGAAATTTACAAGCTGGTCGTTAATACTTGCAATAAAATATCACACTCCTTTTACTCACTAACGACCTGCTTTGCATGCAATATTTTATTTCAGGTATTTTAGCTGCTAACTTGTAAATATTTAAAAGAGGGAACTTTGTTCATTACTTAATATTAATATTATTATTATTTTCTCTATTCCAAACGCTTATTTAGTGAAATAGTCCTGAAGATATAATAATTCTACATATGGCGCTTTTATTTCACATAATATTTAAGAAAAAAAAAAAGACAAAAACCACATAGAATTAGACATATAATTCAAAGACCACGGTACAACCTTTTCTTTTTTTTTTCTTTTTTTCTTTTTTTTTCTTTTACTTCAGCAAACAAAAAATAGTCAAATGACAAGAAAAGTGGCAAGTCTTCCGATAATAAATAATAAATTACTTTATAATTTTGCAATGCAAGAGCAAACAAAAAGGATTTTTTTCTTTTTTCTTTTTGCTTTTACTTTTTTTTTTAGTTTTTTTTCTCTTTATTGAGAGAAAGAGAAAGAGAAAGAGAAAGAGAAAGAGAAAGAGAAAGAGAAAGAGAAAGAGAAAGAGAAAGAGAAAGAGAAAGAGAAAGAGAAAGAGAAAGAGAAAGAGAAAGAGAAAGAGAAAGAGAAAGAGAGAAAAACAGTCGTTTTAACCAATGACTATACACATCTTTGGGGGAGGGGAAGGTTCTTGGACGGACACATTTCAAACACAATCCCGAGACGCTTTGTGGCAAAATAGAGGTATACCTTGTTGCAATGCTTTTATAAATTGGTTTTTAAAGAGGAATTCAAAAACCTATTTTTAATCGTTTCACACTTGATAGAAGATGGATCTCGACCAAGCAAACCCAAAACCCCGCTACAGTACATGCTAGAAGAGACCCAGGAAATATCCCCTTGTTAAGAGTTAACTAAAAACAACATTGCAAACCAATGCAGCTCCGCCTTCCTGCAATGAGTCTTTCAACAGTGCAAGGCTAAATCGTCTCTTTCCTGATGATGGAAAACCTACTGGAGCTCCTTTTGGCAAGGCAATCATCAATATAGAAACAGCACCATTCGGATTGGGAGGGACTGGATAGAAAGCCCCTCTACCTTGGTTTCTCCCTAAGATGTGCAGTCAAATGTAAAGATTTTTTTCTTTTTTTTTCTTTTTTTTTTTTTTGAGATCCAGAGTACAAATCCTTAACGTTTTGAAAACGTCTCTTTTCGATCCTCCTCTGATCATTGAATAGCGCGGGGTTTCTTTTTTTTCTTTTTTTTTTTTTTTTTTAATGTTTATTCTAGTAAGATCCCATGATTGTCTTCACAGTGTTGCTACCATATTACCTTGTCGTTTCAAACATGACTCCGTTCAATTCATGGAGTGGTTCCTTGCTAGGTTCATTACAGGGTTGTTAAATACTTTTTCCCCCTAAATTTCGGAGTTCCAACGTGATCACTTTCCCACTCTCTCCAGCAGGGGTGGGGGTAAGGGCAGAAACAACATCAACAGAAATCTGAATGAATGTTCCTCATGCCTCAATAGGACTGGCTACCATGCTGTTGGGCGTATCTGGCAGCTGAGAGGACATTGATGCTACTTCACTTCCAGTAGAATTGGAACCGGGTCCTCCTTCTGAAAAATTAACCTGCCAAAAAAGAAAAAAAAAAAGAAAAAAAAAGAAAAATAAGACAAAGAAGTGTTGTTACAACTGTAACAATCAAAGAAAAGTAGCAGGCAAAGGCAAAGAAGAACACAAAAACAAATACACAGGCATGCAGCCAAACGGCCTGATACATCTCCACGAGAGGCAATGTCACTGTCGCTTTGTTCAGCTTCCCCATTAGCTTCAAAGGAATCTTCTTCAGGTCTTCGGCCAAATTATCGAAAAAAGCAGGTTAAAAACAGAAACAACAACAACAAAAAAATAATAAAAAAAGACTGAAAACCCAAGCAAATAAACAAACTTGTTAATGAAACCTTCTTCCTTGTCTTGCAGGAGTGGCAATCCCAACAGGATGTTCTAGTCAATTATTTAAGAGTGCATGTGTTTTTTTGACACGAAACTGCAAGGTTACTTTTTTCCCCTTTTGTGCACATACGAAAATAAACCTGGAAGGAGCATCCAGGAGCAGAAGGCATTTGAAACAAGCCATTTTCTTTCATTTGTGATTTGAAGCGGGTGCTATCTCTTTTTAAGGAGAGTCAATTTGATAAAAAAGGTCACACTTCATGCTAACGTGCCCCGCCGCTCCCGTTAGTTTAGGAGTAGTGTTGGGAAAGGGCATGATTTGAAGGGTGGAGCTTTGCTAATCCAAAAGCATTTCTTTGGCACCTATTTAGCTGGCCGATCCTGTGATTAAGGCCCTTTCCAGATTAGAGACGTGCCTTGAAAGGTCGATGAACTGTCTGTTCTATCCACCTTTTTTTTTTAAGTCTTTTCAGTATCAGACACTATGTCCAATATGTATCAATATTCATCTGTCTATATAATGATCTATCTACCTATATGCGTGTGTGTATTTGGGCTATCCACCTTCCATTCTGCATTTGTTTGTTTTTTTTTTTTTTTTTTAAAACTAGCTCATACAAAACCTCACTGCATCAAAGGTTTTTAAAGTCTCCTGTTCTGTTAAGGCACAGTAAGTAAGGCAGCTGAAGGAGATCAATTTTTCTTGTGTCTGTTTGACAGCTTGATTAAAGCAGGAAAACCGGTGGTGGCTCTAAAGGTAAGATGATGCAAACAGCCCTGCTGCTGTGCTACAGCTTCCCGAGCGAGCACAGTGTGCCAGGAGAGAGAAACGCGCTGCAGCCTGCCACTGGGCAAAAGAAAAGCGATCCTGCAAGAGACCATGATACTAAACTGAAAAGGTCTGAAAATATTTCTAGACACAGCTACAAACCTTCGTCTTCCATTGCTTCATGTCGAAAAAAATGCCCAACAGACCAAAAAAGGGTCTACACATTCATTTTTCATCATTATGTATTGTTTTGAATCACTGAAAAACCATACACAACGTACCTTATTATTTTAAAGATCTGGTTTTAACACACTTAGGCCAGGAAATTGAGTTAAGGCTGAACTTCTGTCCTTAATTCACCTTGTTGGGCCTAAGTATTGTAGATGATATGGTCCCATATGAGCTGCCAAATGACGTAGGCATAAGGAAGTAAGTTAAGAACAGAATTTATTCTAAAAGGTCTGTTTTCTTTCGGCTTAAGGCAGTTTATTATATTGTTTGAAGTTTTCACGTGAATATGTACTAACAATCCCCTTTCCAAAGCACAAAGTTTAATGTAAGCTATATATATGTATATATTTGTCTGTGTATAGAGATACATAAAGTTATATCTAGAGACGTATTCTCAAAACTAGGACTTCAAAAATTTAATTAGGCTATTCATGTTTGTGTGACAAAACAAGGGCACAGGCCGACATTGCAATCATATATTTAAAATCCACCCTAATGCATAAAAGCAAAATTGACCCGAAGGGGGGTGGGGCGAATTTGAGAAACTGCTTTCACAAGTGTACAAAAGACACGTGAAGAATGTTTTAGTTCTCTGGATAGAGGTGCTTTCAGTTTTCAGGAGTGTGCGGACCTGGGTCGGGCCTTTATGCATGGCCACTCGACTCGGCAAGAGCTCTGCTGTGCACTGAGGTCGATTTTGCACCAACACCTAGTAAACCAATTCCGTTCGCCGCATTTACAAAGTGCTATCATGCCCACCTTGCAATTTCAGGAAAACCCGGCTCGTCTGGGTAGCTCATCTCTCGGAGGACATCCGGCCCGTTTAGGGAATCCCCCATTGCTCTGCCCCGGGTACAGGCTGGCCTGCTCCGGCTGGGAACCGACACTTACTAGTTGCTGAAAAGCAGGTTGGTCTATGTCACTCTGCAATGCGAAGTCACTCAGTACTTTCCAGGGCGGCTGGTAACTCTGCACCTCCACCGGGTTCGCCTGTAAACCACCGTCATGTCTCTCCGGACTAGCAGCCACCATCGGAGTTCCTGTCATCCCCTGGATATTCTGTAAACAGCCCAGCAAAAAATGTTAATGAGCTTGGTTAACTTTATTGTATATAAGCGCTGAGTCAATAAACTGCCTTCTATCTTATCTATACAGTCGCTTATATTTGCTTTGTTAATCTGCTGTGAATGTCTTGCTCTATTCTGCTCTAGGTCAGCCTGTTTCTACCCGCTGCATTTTTCACAGTGGAAGTTTACTTTCTTCCCCTTTAATCCTATTTCTCTCACGGCATACCCTCTCTGCCCCAATCTTTCTTAAACACCAGCACTCTGTATCTTGGCTGCCGATGCACTGCGCGGCACAAGAAACGGTTAATCATGCTGCCTTTCTATGTCGCATCCCGGCTGGTTTTGTTCTGCGTGACCTTAACTGGATGGTATGTCCATTGCACGGCAAACCTGGGGTACGTCAGTACCGCGCTTTTTCAAAAAAAAAAAAATTAAAAAAAAAAAAAAAAGCCCTCCCCGTACACCCTGTGGTGCAGGCACTGTGTACAAAATAACTCCAAGCCTCGACGAATAGATTGTTCAGGCGAGTTAATAACATCGTGTTTTATTGCATTCCAACAGGGTAAAATGAAACTCCTTAAATTCCACTTAACTAGGAAGCCTTATGAATTAATAGTCATTCTCAGGTCAGTCAGTATAAACAGGGAGAATAACAGACTCTTCTTCAAGTGGACTAACAACAACAGAAAAAAAAAAAAGTTGGCTTAAAATGGGGACGGACAGTTTGCTGTGCTGAATCCAGCGCTTTCCGCTTGTTTGCATCACACCTGCATATATCCGCGGACAAGAACTCAATATATTTCTGCGTGAGAACTATATATATGTTATGTAACCTGTAAACACGACGGTAATTCCAAAAAGTTTGCATTGCATTTGTCTTTTCCTACAGTAAGGGCACTGACAAACACACACATACACGTTGTAGTATACAAAGTGCTAAGAAAGGCATCAAATTTCCTCTTAACTCATAGGTTTTACTTCTGGGTTTACTCCTGTGTAAAACCATTGAAGAGGGCGAAAGCGTCGTTTTCCCCTCAAGGAGTCCTTTGCATTTGCAATATAAATATTACACAAGGCTGGATTTATTACATCCCATAAGCTCTGCAGGTCCCAATGCATGCTGCAGAGAAGTTAGTCTAATCCACTGCGTATCTTTAGCCCCACAAAAAGACGTGTTGTCTTGTGCAGCCGATATCGGCTTCTCACTACGGTCTCTTGTAATTGCACTGACAGCAGAAACAAGCAGATAATAGTTATCATTTTCTTTGTTTTAGGGGAGCTCCCACAAAATCAAAAGCGTCAAAACCGACCCCAGAGGCTGGCCGGGCTGGACATAGCCCAGGCGTTTCTCCTTGGGAAGCACGGTCAGACGCTGAAGCCACTTACAGTTTTGTCATTGGGTTGCTGCTGCTGAAGTTGCTTCATCATAATGCTCCTTTTTTTGTCCTTGCACCGCTTGTTTTGAAACCAAACCCTGATGACCCTCGGGCTGAGGCCAGTCATTTCTACCAGTTGCTCTTTCATGAGGGCGTCAGGTCTGGGGTTGGCAGCGTAGCAGGTCCTCAAGGTGTGAAGCTGTTTTTCATTAAGGACCGTCCGGACTCGGGTGGTCTTCTCGGGCTGCTTGTGGACGTGGGGTCGCAGAGCCGGCTGTCTGGCAGAGATAGGTTCTGCTGTAAGAGAAGGGGAAGGGAGGAACAAGATCCCCGTGAGTAGGAAGCAGGGAGTCTTCGGAGGCTCTGAATCTAAGCTGGTGGGACAGGGGGAGGAGGGAGTCGGGGGTGATGAACCCGCTTTCAAAGGCCATTCAAGCAGTCAGATCTATCGGAGCTCCTGCAGCCTCCTCTGCTTTATGCGCTGGTGGAGTGACAGGACTGACATTTCTGACTCCACAGATAATTAATTTGCAAAAACAAACCACCCCCCTAAACCCCTTAATGACAGAAGCTTGAACCTGTATGAGGCTTGACAAGGGCGAGTTCGCTTAGGTGTGCGTGCGCTAGAAAAGGAGGGGGAGGGTTTTATGTATTTATTTCCTGACAAATCACCAAAACAGATTTTTGGCCGGAAAATACTTCTTAAATTAATCATAATTCGGGTCTGCTTCTTGTATACTGGATCTAGCTCAGTTTAGCCAGAAGCCCCGATAACGTGAAACAGCTCCCGGCAGTTTGATGCTTCCACATCGAAGCAAAACAAGCCAAATCCGCTGCATCGTGACCGTGGAGGAAAATCCCGTGAGAGCCCCGTAACCCAGAGCTCGAAAGACGTGGGTCTATCTTAGAAAGCAGAGGTGCTAGGGGAATTAATGTCGACTTTTGATGAATTCTTAAAAAATATGAATGTTTCGCCAATTCTTTAGAAGGGGAACAAGCCTAGCAACTCGTGGAAACCGCCAAGAAAAGCAACCCTACGGGTAGCGTCACATCAAGAGCTAAAAGTATCCGTGTGATGATTCTGCTATTCTTCTGTGTATTGTGTAGCTGTAGCTATCTAGATGTAATTTGACCCAGTCAAGGGAAAAATAAAAACACTACCTTTTTTTTTTCTTTTTTTTTTCTTTTTTTTTTTTTTGCTAAAACCCTGGCTAGCTAGTGTTCAGAAGTGCTTGCTTTTGTACAGTCGGGTTCCAAATTTTCTGATTATAACAACACATCAGCAAATACAATGCAGACAATAACGAAGGCTTCAAATATTAGCAGTATTGTACCTGCCGACACAATATGCCCTTCGGAAACATGCACAAACACGCTATAGGGAGCACGCACAACCTCTCTAGAATTCTGCCATGATCAGCTATGGGATTATTTCTCCCTGTATATATATATATATATATGAGCTGAAAACAGCTCAGAAGCGGGAAACGAGCCCGTTTAAACATAGCTGTGTTTGTAAATAACCTTTCGAGCTACAGTTTCTTGTACAGCAATAACGCCGGCCAACCTTGTATTGTCTACCCTAGTTTGCCCCAGAGACGTGTCCCTTCCTAAAACCAAGCGTCTCTGAGTATCTGATGCACCCGTGGAGAACGAAAAGTGCAAGTGAAGTTGTAAGGTGGGGCGACTCTGAAGTTACAATGCTGAGTTTTAAGACGAAATTCTCATCAAATCACATAAAACGTTTCAGGAAGGCAGAGTCACTTTAAAAGGCAATTATCGAAGATTAACTTGTTGACAGTTTTAAATTACAGCCTAAGAGCTCGCCTGTAGTTATGAAGTCTATCTCTTTTCGGTCCCCGCTTTCCACCAGTGCTTAGAACAGCTTTTCCACACGCTGCGGAGGCAGAGGGCTCTGAGCCCGGCCGCAGCCCTGCTCCCTGCAGCAGCTCGTCCCTCTCCGACTGACGGTCCCGGCTGCCCCGGCCTCGGAGGGGTGGACGGGGGTGGACGGGGGGGGGGACGGGGGGGGACGACACACGACTCCTGCGCCCGGTGCGCGGTGGGAGCAGGAGGGGCGCAGGCTGCGGGGGTGCGGACCTTTGCGCAGGTGTCTCCGCCTCACGCGTAGCGCGTCCGCGGGCGTTTCTGCCAGCAGCCGGACCCGCGGCAGCCCCGGGCGTGGGACGCGCCGCGCACGCTCGGGGCCGCCTTTCCGCGGGGGCGCGGGACCCGCTGCAAACAGCGGTCCCTCCCCCGACCCCCGGCCCGGAGCCGGGGCGGGCGGTGCCGAGCTCCGCGGGCTTCCGCGGCGCCGGGTGCGGGCGGTACCTGCCATCTGCAGCGGCCGGGCGGGGTGCAGGGGGCTGAGGGGGTCCCCGGCGCCCAGGCTGGCCCGCTCCACCACGTCGTGGTCCGCCCGGCAGAAGAGGCCGTCCTCCCGCAGCGCGAATTCATCGCCGGGGATGAGCTGGCGGCTGCAGGCCACGCAGCGGAAACACTCGATGTGGTACACCTTGGCGCGGGCGCGCATCACGAAGTCATTCTTGCTGAAGCCGATGCTGCACTTGGCGCACTTGATGCCGTATAACCTGAGCAGGGCCCAGCCCAGACAGAAGGAGAAGGGAGGGAAGGAGGGAGAGCAGGAGAGGGGGGAGGGGAAGGACGGGGGGTGGGGGGTGAAGAAAGGAAGGGGAAAAAGAAAGAAAGATGTTTTCACTCCCGCTGGTGGGAAGACACCCCCCCCCCCCCCCCGGACCCGCGTGGACGCGCCACACGCAGTCCGCTAGTTAAACAAGTCTTGAAAATACAGAAGAGGAAAGGAATAAAACGGATTCGTTTGCTACCGGCACCCTGATCTTCACGCCGTAAAAGGCGGTGGGGACCCGGACACACCGGCGGGCAAGGAGATGGGGGAGGGAAGGGGCGGCGGAGGTAGAAGGAGAAACAGGGAGAGAAACAAAAAAGCTACCCCCTTCCTTCCTTGGGAGATGCCGACCTCTCCATCCTGCCCCAGCGCCCGGGCTGCAGCAGGCGAGGGGCCGCCCCTGCCCTCTCCCTCCCTCACGGAGCGGGGACCTGACCTAGCCTGGCCCGGGTCTCAACCGGACCCTCCGAGCACACCGGGGTAAGGCGAGGCTGGCGAAGCTGCCATCCACTCCCCACGTACAAACGTGCCACCAACCATAGTTGGTGGATTTTTTTTTTGGTGGAATTTTTTTTTTTTGGTGGAATTTTTTTTTTTTTTGGTGGAAACCACTCAGGGAGTGGTTTGATGCGTGCCCAGGCTGCCGGCAGCTCAAGCCTCTGGGACGCGGCAGGGGTGGTCCCTTATCCTCTCTCACCAGGTTCACTTTATGCAACAATATAGGCATACACCTCCCCCCTCCCCTTATATATATACACACTCACATATAGAGTAGTGTAACTCCCCTCCCTCGCCCCCTACTAAAAGGCATTTTGGGTGCCTTGGCTCCGCAGCCCGCCCCTGCCTCAGCCTCCTGCCCCGTCCCCCTCTCCCGCTGGCGCTCCCACCTTGAGCCGGGGCTCAAACCCTCCCTCAGGAGCGAAAGGACAACTTCTCCACTAACACACGGCAAATAAAGGGTTTCTGGGGTTACACGCTGGAGCGGGTGGCGGGTTCCTCGTCTCCCGTGGAGGAGAGAGGGACAGTTCATCCATCAGTATATGAACATGAGAAAAGGCTCCAACTCGGGTGTCTAAAACTGCACAGTCTGGCGGCTCCCACAGAGCGCTCCTTAGCCAGCCTCCCCGGTATTAAGTAATATTAACATCCTCCCGCAAATGTACGGATACACACACATATGCACGCACGCGGTCCACAGAACTGTAAAAGCTGTTCCTAAAGCCGAACTAATATTCATCCCCGCACATTTCCTCACCAGTCCACTTCCTTAGAGATACAGTCTGTGATGTATATTTGTGGGTAGAGATGTTTATTTACACACATCTTTAGCTGCTATGCCTATAGAGGTGTATTAATCCTATGTTCAGAGCTACGTATTTCCGAATCATAAGGTTTTGAGAAGAAAAAATCCGAAAAAAACCCCACCCCAGTTAAACGGCAAAGGAACAGAGCGATCGCAAAGTGTATGCATCTATAGATACAAAAGTTGAGGGGGGGGGTTGCCCACATGTCTGACAATAATAGATTGGCTCACGGTCTAATTCAAAGTCGACTTGCACATAACGTACATCTTCCTTTTAAAATTCTAGCAAATTAAATGTATTCCGTATTAACTTAAAAGAGCTGCATTTTGATGTTGTTGTTTAAATTTCGACCGCTGAGTTCTAGCAGGAGGTAACTGAGCACACCTCAGCCCAAACGTTTTCCTTTCGTTTGAAATTAGTGAAAGGACAACATTTAAAGGCACGGCTCCAAACTGCGTTTCGGAGTAAAGACGGGGAGGAGGGGAGGGAGGAATGGGCTGTTTTTCGCCATGGTAAAACTTTGAGAATAATCTCACAACATGGCTTGAAGGAATTGTGCATTGGAGAAGGAAAGACCCAAGTGCTTTATTTCAATTCAGAATTACAAAGAAACAAGAAAAGATATCTTAGGTGGCTAGGTAGGCACTTGCTCCTAAAACTTTCAGTAAAAAAAAAATACTGTCCGTACCTCAATGTCACACAAAGTTCTGGTTTGGCAGAGCCAGTAGACGACACTGAATCGGATCAGCATGACCCAGGAGCACAAATAATAAACACACTCGAAATTCCTGGTTTGGTTTCTCTGTAGTGTCAGGATTGGCAACTCTCACATTTTATCAGTTACCAGATTTTAATGTGAGGAAGGAAGCGGTTCCATTATCTAAATATACCCAATTGTTCGTGAACAGATGATGGGCAATTTGATCTGCTCTGTCTAATTCATCAGTACAGATAAGATAAGAAAGAAAAGGCAGTCAGATATCACCAAAGGGGTTAATATTTAAAAAGATTAAATGTCATTTATTTTAGCGAAGAAACGTTTCGGTCTAGGTTTTAACCTCCTCATAAAAGGATCCTTCATTCTGAAGGAAAACTCAGTTTTGTTTTAGTTCTTTTGCTTTTTTTGTTTTTCGATAGGCCTAGTTTATATAGTTTTGGGGTTTATTTGGATTTTTGTTGTTTTGTTTTGTTTTCTCCCCCGGTGTATTCATTTTTACGGCACACATGCTTGAAGTGCCTTTCTTATGAAAGCCATTATGACTTTGCAAAAGCACAGAGAGATGCGCTTCTCAGGTTGTGTTAAAAAGCGATCAGTTCCATATTGCTTATAATATCTACACTATTGAAAATATTCTCCATTACCTACGATTTCTCACTTTGTTAGAATCACGCGATGCATTCATTGCCAAAATCCTCAGGAGGGTCTCACACAGTCGCTAGCTGTTCCCGAATGCTGTTTTGTTTATACAGAAATTTGCATTTGAATCTGTGGAATAAAAAACTTGACGACTCTAACTTTTTTACTCTCCCGTCTATCTATGGGGAAATAACTTAGAAACATACCAATTGTCTTTTCACCCTCTTTCTCACAATTTTTCTTCTTCCTGCCTCCGTCAGATTTATAAAGTTAATTAAAAAAAAAAAAAAAAAAAAAAAAGAGAGAGAGAGAAATCTCACCGAAGAATTAAAAAACGTAAATGGCGTACCTGATATAATCTCTTTTACAGTAGGTTTTGCCATCCCTAACAAAGCACGTACAGGTCTCGTCCAAATACTGATTACACTCTGCACACTTCAAACACGCCGCATGCCATTCCAAATCCGGAGAAACCCTCAGAATATACTGATCGTGAATTTGATTGCCGCAACCAACGCATAGGGAAATCAGGCGTTTTTCTGAAATGAAAATAAATACATGATTGACTAACCGTTTACTCTCCTACAGAGATAAACACACTTTTAGTGTCGTTCCCTTATAGGGCGTACTCTGGGAGTGTTGTTTTTTATTTTTTTTTTCTTTAAAGAGTATTACACTTTTGGATGGTAATTGAAGTGTGCCATCAAAACCTTGCCTCGTTTAGGAAGGAGGCGGAACATATGCTAAAATGCAGATGTGAACAGTCTTCGGGATGAAGGTCCTCATTTCACAAGCCTTGCACGGAATCAAAACTCCAAACTCCCTCGTTGTTTGTTTGTTTTTTTTTTTAATTATTATTATTTTATAGTTTGCTTGTTTTAATTCCTTGCCTTATGGGGAGAGCGTCTATATGTTTGATTTCATTTTTTTAAGAGGCTCTGACTGGAAAAGATGAACTCGTGGCTGGGTGCGCTTCCCATTCAGCCCTTTGCCACGGAAGAGAGGACTCGAGGCTGCTAGCAAGAACAAGCATCATTACGGCTGTCACTTGCTCTCTTTTGCAAGTGTAATGCTAATTCCCCTGGACTAGGTGCTGCATAGTCAGAGATCCTCACCGCAGTTTAGAAAGAGAAGAATTTAAGGCTCCGTAGTTGGAGATCCCGTTAAAATCCTGTCTGCTCCCCAAACTTTAAAAGAGAGCAGGACCCCAGGCTATTAACATACAAGGCTACATACGAGGTTAAAACACAGCAAGCATGCAGGCATGGCAACAAAGGCACCTTCTCTACCATTCAAATGAAGTTCAGCTCTTTAGCAGCTCGCCTGCCTGAGACGAATACAATAGACAGCACATTTATTCCAACAACGGTAAAAATTCCGCCTTACTTTTTGGTGGGTCTCCCATGTCTCCCATATCTGTAAGAGGGTGTAATGTCCACAGTGAAATGGTGTACGGTTTCGTTTTAAGACCCCAAAGTAGGTTTGAAAGCTGTCGCTAAAAATAAAAATAAAAAATTTAAAAAAAACCAAGTAGAAGTAGTAATAACAAAAGAAAAAAAATAGAGACTCGAAATGAAAAGAGAAAAAAAAAGGCAAAGCAAAACAAAACACCACCGGCGTGAGAGATACTGTCAGGACTGCGGAGAGAGAAGGGGGTGCGCGGAGAGGCGCGGTGCGGTGCGCGGCGCCGGGGTCCGGCCGCGCGGAGCGGAGCGGTGCGGTGCGGGTGCGGTGCGGGTGCGGTGCGGGAACGGCGCGGTGCGGTGCGGTGCGGCGGCGCGGCGGTGCCGGACTGGGCGCTGGCGGCTCGGGCAACTCGCCTCGCCCTTATCTCTTACTCAAACTTCTCTGCTCCCAACTCAGCCCGCTCGCCATTGGCCTGACGTCATGCGCGGGGACGTCACGCCTGCGCGGCGCCCATTGGCTGCGGGCGGCGCGGCGCAGCTGTTCTGATTATCATATTTCAGCGTCTGGCGGCGCGGCGGCCCCGGCTCCGGCTCTCGGAGGCAACTTTTCCTCGCTCCTCATTTGTATTTCCCTTTATACTTTCTTCTTGTCGCTCCGCTCCGTCCCCGCCGCTTATCTCCCGTCACACCTTTCATTTTCCTTCCCGGCCCCGCTCGGGCTCCTCCACCCCTTCCCCCTCCCGGGCTCGCCGTCCCGTATTTACCACTTCCATATATATATGTATAGATATATATATATATGTATGGGGGGGGTAGGGGGGGTGGTGTTAATCCACCTATTTCCTTTCCGAGCGTTTATCTCGGTTCGCCCGGGCGAAGCTGCCCGGAGCGGGGAGGGCAGGGCAGGGCAGGGCAGGGCGGGCTGGGTATGGCCCCGGCCACGACAGGGGACTGTTTATGTTTGTCCTCCAGCCTCCTTCTCTCATAAAGTCGCGGATAAAACCTTCGTGTATTTCTGTTAAACACAAGATCGAAGAAGGTACAAATATTTACCTTAAATTGTCTCTCAACACTCCCTCCATTCTATTTATGTTTTCCAATCCTTTTTAGATCCTCCCCCCCCCCCCCCCCCCCCCCCCCCAATCTGTACATAGAAACGCATCCTGTGTTTAGATGGTTTCGTAGGTTGACCGGGAATGGAGGTTCGCGGAGAAAAGTGAAGAACTTCTGCCTTTCCCCGCGGAGAGTCCCTTAAAATTCCTATTTAAAAAAAAAAAAAAAAAAAAAGGGAAAAAAAGGAGGGAGAAGCCGCCGACCCCTCCGTTTGCGCGGCTCTGTGGGGCTGCTCCCTGCAGGCGATGTGGGGAGCCCGGACCCGGGATCCGCCGGCGGGCGCGGTGAGGTGCGGTACCCGCGCCCCCGGCTGCGCCCCCGCGCACGGCGCCCCGCAGCCCGCCTCGCCCGGAACCCGCCCCCGCGGGGCTACAGGCTTTATCCGGCGGTTATCTGAAAGCTTCCCAAACCAGGCAAAATGCAACTTCCCCGTGGGCACGGATTTCTTTGTGTGTCTTTTTCAAAGGGCAGGCTCCGCTTAGGCTGCGGGGTGCCTTCCCTTTAGCCTGTGCGCGAAACGGTACCCGCTCCCGAGCGTGTCCACCCCAAACCTGTCTGAATATTCCGTCTCGTTCCCCCCCCCCCCCCCCATCTTCAACGTCCCCTTTGAGTTTGTTTAAATCCCATTTTTGTGTTCTGTTCCATATGGGCTGTTACACCGCCCTCATCAACGTAGTGCATAAGTGCCCTCCAATCACTACTCATCAGGAAAATAGATTTTTTCCAAAGTCCTATTTTTTTTTTAAGGCAGCAGAATTTGGGTAAAGAGAGGCAAAGCCGTATTCACGCGGAATATCTTCCCGCGGGGAAAGCTGGTTGCAATGAAACAGTCAAGAAAAAGTTCTAAAACTCGTGTTTGCTGCTGAGACAGTTACTAAACAAGGGACCTCCTCGGAGTCCTAACTTAGTTTGCAAGTTGTTTTCCTTTCCGAAGCCGAGGGAGCAAACACACCCTCCAGCTTTATTTCAAACGAGAAGTGGGACCCAACGTTGCCACTTGTAGAGATAACTAAGCTGTCTTGAAGTGATCTCAAGATAGTGTCAGGAGGTAAAGATACGGTTGTAAACACACACACAGTTACTTTACATATTCGACGTTTAAATAAACAGTGGGAAATGCAGCTCTGCTAGGTGATCACTTCTACACCCAATAAATTGGCGATATACATATACGTGGGGGTGTTTATGTACATGCATATATATATGAGAGAGACTAGATATATGTATACTTCATAATTCTGTCTGTTAGCTGACTTAACCAAAAAGCAATTATCAGGAATTGCTACTGATGCTGGCAGCTTCGGACCGCTTGGCACGTGTTTGGGGCAAACCTTTAGCAATGGCCAATTTCACTTATATCGACTCGGGCTGCCGTGTCGCCCCTGTGTGCCGCTGACCCTGGCCGGGGGAGCATCGCCGTCACCCCCACCTCCCCGCAGCCACCCGCGGACCCCGCAGCCCTCCCTCCCCCCCCCCCTCCCTCCCCCTCGGCTCGGCGCGGCCGCCTCCCCCGCGGGGCCGCGGTGTGCGTTTGCGGCGCCTTGGCGTTGCGCGGCGGCGGCACCCTGGTGGCCCTCCGCGGGGGACCGTCCCTCCCCCCTCCCGGTCCCCAGCCGGCCTCTGCCCGCACCGGGGCGCGCAGGCAGCGCGCAGGCAGCGCGCGGGCGGTGCGGCGGGCAGCGCGGCGACCTCTGCTGGCCGAGGGGCGACCGGCCGCGGCCCCGCGCGGTGGGCGCGTTTTGGACCTTTTGTGCCTTTCCGCCTGGTATTCTGCAAATATCGTCCTCTCTCCCCCCGCAAGGGGCATGCTAAGACTCCCCGTCCGCCCCCCCTCCCGTCCGCCCCCTCCCTGGGTGACCTCGCGGGCTGCGAGCTGGAAAAGATCCGAGTAATTAAAAAAAAAAAAAGTCATCCCAATGCCTGAGAAAAAAATCCGTGGATTTTATGAGAGAGGATGAAACGGGGAAGATGCTTCCCCGTACTGCGTCCTATGCATTTTTTCCCCATGGATGTTTGTACTTCTTTTAAAAATTTGGCCTGATTGAGATACGCCCCTCCTAGCTCTCAAATAAGGCATCTTATGTTCCACCCTTACACCTTAGTTTGAAAATAACTCAGTCTGGTTTTAATTCTCTTAACCCCCACCCCCTAACTTTTGGGGTTTTAACTACTACTTCTGGGAGAGGTGCTTGCATTTTAAGCTTGATCTTTGCAAATGATGTGCAATAAGCGAGAAACCTGTCTCCGCCCCAACAAACCAGGATTGGGAAGAAAAGGAGGGCTTTGATCAAGGTTTTTTTCCCCCTCCTGTGCTACTGATTTGCTTACTGTGTATTCGATTCGCGTTCCCAGGAAGGCGAAGCTCTATATTTAGCCAGCATCAGAACCGGGTTTAAGGGAGTGGAATAATGAGTGGAACTGCCAGTTTCAATGAATAAAGTATTTAGAGAAAAACCCTGCTGAAGGATTTATCTTTTATGATATCAATATACACGTGAACGGGAAGACATAAACCAAGATTTGTACACATTTGAGACACTTCCGAAAACATATGTTAATTTTGTTTTTTTCCTTGTTGTGCCTCCCCCCGTCCCCCCCTTTTTCTTATTTATTTACTTTTGGGGGGGGGACTGTGGGAGCCTGCTGAAAGTCCGTGGCTCTACACAGCAATCAATAGCTTTCATCACGTTGAGGGGCTCAAATAAGATTATATGCATTCGAAGTAAGGGAAGGGGGGAGAAAAAACACCCCCAAAACTAACCCAACCCCCAAACCGACAGCGGCGATTAACCCTCTCTGTCCCGTAAACAACAACTATAAATTCGGTCTTGAGTTTGCTTAGCAGCGAATATTAGGGTGGCTTTCGGGGGGCGGGGGGGGGGGGGGGGGGAAGAGGATGAAAAAAAAAGAATCCGTTTTGGGAAAGGATTAACAAGGTAGTGCTGTTTTCGGAAGGGAGGCGGCATTAGGGGCTGGCTGAGATGCCCTTGCCGGCCAGGGCTGGGGCAGTTACCGGGCTGCGGCCGCCGAGACCCGGGCGCGAACGGGGCAGCGGGGGGCTCCCCATCCGCCCCGCCGCGGCCCGTGGCGGTCACCGTCCCGGAGCTCAGACTCGGGGACCTTTCCGCGGGAGGCAGCGAGGTCCCGTCCGTGCCTCCCCCCCCCCCCCCCCCCCCCCCCCTTCTTCCTCCAGCGACCCCGACTCCGGTTTGGAGGGCTGTTTTTATCCCACGGCATCGCGGCGGCTCAGCGCAGCCTCGCCAGCCGGGCACGCAGAGGGGCTCCTTCGGTCAGCTCCGGATTAGAACTTTTCTTGAGGAGCTTTGGGTCAGAAAGATGCTTTGCAAGAAGAGTCTGGGTTTGGGGTCCCAGAGGTTCAGGTTTCTCCTCGCTGCCTTGCGGGATGCGGCGAGGAGATCACGGCTGATCCTGTGCGATGTGCCGAGAGGGGAAAGGGGTTCGCACAAGGCTGAAACGGGAAACAACGCAGCGGGGAAATCAATCACGAAATGTATTAGCTGCTCCGGGGTGTAGGCTTTGACTCATCTAGAGGTGTGCGATCTCTAATCTTCAAGTCTTAGCTACTGCATGCGAGGCAGAGGTGTACCGTAACAGCACTAAATCTATCAAAACACGAGAAAACCTGTCAGTGGGCTTCTGCGCGCCCAGGAAACCTTCGTGGCTTTAATAATACAATTTGGCTTATTAAATCGCGCTACCGCTTAAAAAAAAAAAAAAAAAGAAAAAAAAAAGAAAAGAAAAAAGAAAAAAAAAAAAGGCATCCTTTCCCTCCTAGAGCCTTCTCGGAGTGCACTAACTCTGTCGCAGGACCGGCCAGCGGCACCGGCCCCGCTCTAAGCCGGTCAGAATTGGGCACGCTGTAACGGGGAGTGCAGGCAGGAGAGCAAGGGTCTTTGGCTCCCCCAAATTCTGGAAGGGAGCAAAATCCTCCAAAGGTGTTAAGAAGGTGGCAGAGCGCAGGGTCGGGCCGAGGGGTCCGGAACAGGACTGGAAAAGCGCAATTTCTCCTCAGCCGAGTGCCGCCTGGCCTCAAGCAGAGGCAGACGCGGGCGCACACGGGGGCCGAGGCGGGTCGGGGATATTTATTGCTTTAAACTTTCCCCTTTGTTATCTTCCCCGTGTCAGGAAGTGTTCGAGGACAGGAAATACAGCGGCGATTTTGTCTCCGGGGTGAACAGAAATCTCTGGGTAGGGAGGGAGTTTAAGGCCCGCTTTCCAGTCCCGGCTCTGGAGGGGGTGCCGTTGCAGGGGATCGGGCCCTTTCTTTCTCCCCGTGGGCCGTGGGGGCCGTGGGGGGCTTTTAGGGGATAGGAAGGGGAAAACAAGGAGCCGAGCCTGGGCCCGCGCTGCCCCAAAGGGCGCCCGGCCCACGTCGGGGGACAAACTGGAGGGAGAGGGGGGATGAGGAGCAGTGGGATCACTCTGTCGCCCCCGAGTCTGTCTTGCCAGGAGTGTGCGTGGGGGGCACCATCCTCCTACCCCCTCGTAAACAGGCTCGTTCCCACTGGAAATTTCTTCGCCGGAATTAACCTCGAGCAGCGTCCCGGCTCAGTGCTACGACAATGGTCGCTTCTTCGGGAAAACAGCCCAGACCCCCAGCTCTGGAGTGTGGCTTTGGAAAGAAAAAAGCACGGACACCTCCCCCTCACCCCCCAATAATTAATAACGTCCTCATCATCAACAACATTAACAATAACAACAACAGCACAAGCAGCAGCCGAGGCCGGCCGGTGCTGTCGGGGTCGCGGCAGCTGCGGAAGGCGGCGGCTCGGGAGGGGGCTGCCCGCTCCCTGCCCACTCGCCCCGGCCGGGGGGCACCGGGGAACCCCCGCAGGGTACCCAGGGGCCGCGGCTCCTCGCCGGGCGGCAGAAAGCGGGTGGATCCGCTCCGTTCCGCTCCGCACCGCGCCGCTCCGCACCGCGCCGCTCCGCTCGGCTCCCCGGCCGGCGGGACGGCGCTGCCCTCTCCGCGCCGCACCGCGCCGCTCCGCGCCCCGGGGCCGAAGCGGGGAGCCAAAGGCGGCGGGGAGAGCTGCACACCCTCCCGGTGCGAGCGGCACCAGCTGCCGTGCAGAGGGCTCTTCCTGGCCGAGCGAAGGCGCCTTCCCTCCCAGGCAATTAGGCATTCATTACTGCCACCCTCGCCCTTACACGGCTCGCAGCGACGTCTTTAATGTCTCACCAACTTTGAATATCGCTGTGCGGAAAGCACTGCCCGGTTTTCCTTCCGAGGGGCTGGCTCTCCTCCCCGGCGCCTTACTGACCTTCGCAACAGGGTTTCGATGCAAAAAAAAAAAAAAAAAAAAAAAAAACCAAAACCAAAACAAACAAAACAAACCGCCAAACCCAAGACCAAACAGCACCAGCAGCGAAGGGGAAATAACACTTGTCTGACAGGCAACGATCTGCTTTAGACCTAGCAGAGGATATACCACCCGTCTTTTGTCATTATAAGGTATATTTATTGCTTCCCAAAAGAGAACAATAAAATTGACAGCTGCAAACTGAAAAAAAAATATGCATTTTAAAAACAAACACACAGAGTTATCTGCATGGGGGTTAGACAGGTCGAGTTAATTAGCCGAAGAGAGTAGATATGTGTAAACACAAAATTATTCCCTGTTAAGTTAGCTATTATTGTTTAGATCCTGAAAACCAATCTTGTGAAATTAAGGACCAGAGAAGAAGTAGGGACACCCAAAAAGGAGATGAAGTCTAAACAAGGAACAGTTAGAACTTGTTTACCTCAGTGTACATAAATACTGCAAGTTCAGTGTGCTCACATGAATATCCCTGCAATGCACACAGTTTATTATACTTATTCTGAGAAAAGGCTGGAAAAACAGGAAAAAATAAATAAAAAAAACAACGCAAAAGAAAAAACCCTTAACAAGATTTGCATAGTGCCAACCCTGCAAGTTTAAAAACTGTAAAGACACAAACTTGTTAAAGTGGCTACAAACAAAATAGGAGAATCCTGAGTGAAAGTAGTGCAATCAGCATGTTAGAGGGATGAATTAAAGATGGACCGTGACCCTTTGTACAATCATTTCTCATGCATGAAAGCAAAAGAAAAGGGAGGGGGGCATTTTTATATACTGTCCACTGTTCAGTGGTCTCTGTTTTGAACAGGGGCAAATAAAAGCCATCAATAAATCATAAATCTTACATTAAGAACAAGCACGCATAGCATACTTACGGCTTAGTATTTTTTCCTGCTAGTGGGACATGTGCCATCCATTACGTACGAAGATGAAAGGTATATCATACAATACAGTGCTATTGGGTTATGTATGTGTATAGATAGAAAGACAGAGCATTAATGCAATAGATACCACCAATATATGTGTTACACATTTGTAACATTCATCTGGAGCATATAATCATCATTAAATCTACTTGTGGTTTCCTTTGTATTGCTCAGAATCCTGCATTCAGCCCCAGCTCATGAAAAGAAATGTATCATGAGTAAGTGTAGCAAGAGCTTGAGCTGCCTGTCATCGTTTGTTCTCTTCCTCTATAAGATGTGTATTTCTGCCTGTATGGTTATTTGCATCCACACATTGTGACTTTTCCAACTCTGTTGCACACAGCTCCTGTTTTGCTGTGTAAACAAACATGTACAGAGTGAACTCAGCATCTGAAGACCCTGCAAACACAGTGTATACTTTAACAGTTTCATTGCCAAATAAATGTTTTGCAGACTGTATCAACTTCCTATCTGCACATATAAGGTATCCGATTCGCAGATCAGAGGAAATTCGATTTCTTTACAATGACTTGCCAGTTTGCCTGCAGATTGTCTGCTATGCACTAGTCCACCTGGTTTCATGAATGGTTGTAAAGAAAAGAAAATCTCTTTGCAGGAGGCAGGCCAGTAAATGCTCTCTAGCCCCAGGGCCATATTTGATGACACGTACTCTGGGCAGTGCTGCAAGTGCAATCAGTAAAGAGGCCGTGTCATTCCCACCGTTGTCGAGAGTGCCAAAAGGAATGGGGGCCTTGGGAAGAGCCTAGATATGATCTGATCTGAAGACGATATGCATTTGTGCCATGTGGTAGGACAAGATGTGTGTGAGAGGGGGGCTAGGGAAAAGATAAAAAAGGATGAACGTGGTGGTAGGGTAGGAGAAGCACAAGCAAATATTTATGGAGGAATAAGTAGAACCACAGAGGGGCAGACGCGAGATAAATGTTTAAGAAATTGAAACACAAAATAAGGAAGAAGGAAAGTAACTGATGGTGAAAAGAATATGAAAGAAAGAGCATGGCAGAATGGGGAAGGAAGAGAGGGAAGATGGAGGGAGGGCAGGAAAATAGAAAGAAGAGAGCTTCTTTCTTGGAGATGCTGTGTGTGCTTGTGTTTGATGCCGAGGCTGTGACAAATCAGATGCTGTCACTGATGATGATTTGGCACTCAACTGCAAAAGTTTCCCAGTCTCTGCCACAAAAATATTTTTCTGTTAGGGCTATAATCAGTCTTAATATATTTGACAAAACAAGTTTATGTTTATATTCATTGTAACATCGCAATTGTTTAATTATTTGCCACTCTTGGATTTGCACAGGATTTCTTTCCCCTAAAAAAGAATTTTGTTGTTGTTGTTTGCTTGTTTGTTTTGTTTTTAAGAAAGCATTGCTCTTTCAAAAGAAAGTACCCTCTTACTCCTTGCCAAACCTCCCTCCCCCAAAATCTCACTCTCTCTCCGTAACTCCTGTAGGTCAAAGAGGACCCCTGCTCTGCATATGTGCAGAAACTAGCAGGCCTATAAAAACTTGATGTGAGTCAGCACTGCTCTATAAAAGGTCAACTACAGCTGAATCAAGCTACTCTTAAAAGGCATCTACCACAGAGAAGAAATATGAGACAGACAGGAACAGTATAGAAAGGGATAGGTATTAATCAGAGCAAAAGACAGAAGGCAGAGAACAGAAAATTCTGCCAAGCCTTAATACTTTTCCACTGATATGTTCAACAGTGTCTGTATACCCTGCACAGGCTGACTGGCTAAGGTCAGGTTGATCTTAGCTATGCAAAAGGAAGCAGCTGTCAACTGTGGCACATGGCAGATGGAGAACTCTTATCAGATTTTTTAAAACCTGAAATTACTTTTTTTTTTTTTTTAATTTAGAAATTGATTTGCTGTGTGACATTAGAAACCCTAATACTGGCACCACATGTTGCAACGAACCATCTTCCACCTCTGTGTGACAAGATAAGAATGTTTTTATGACGTGTGTATATTTTGCTGTACTTGGATTTTCACAGATAATTGGGGTCAGCCTTATTTGTTTCAGGCCTCCTTGCCTTTTTATCTAGACTGCACTATAAATATTACTCTGTTGATGCTGAAACTATTGGTTTTGACAACATTTGCTTATGTGGTAGAAAGAAAAAAACAGTTTCATTGCAGGAATTATGACAGCAGCACAGAATAGATGAGCAGAATAGCCCTTCCTCTCCCTCAAAGCTCTGTTAGATAGTTGGCAATGTCTCTTGGTGGAGCTTCACTGACATGAACATTTATAGCCCCCAAGACTTAAAAGTTGAGCAAATGGCTAACATATTAAGACAAAAATAAGATGCACGAAGCACAGGTTTAGAAGCACCACTGAAAATGATTTTAGCATATACTTTGTAACAAGGCTGTAATTATTTGCTTTAATGATAGTGATGATACTATGCTCATCTGTTGATTTCTCAGGGTCTCAAAAGCACAACACAGTCATTACCTCAGCAACTCAGTCCTTAATAGTAGGATGGGGGTTGTGGATATCTGTGCACAGGGGAAATCTACAGGTCTCAGTGAAAAGATCTTAGCCAGAGAACACGGTGAGGCAAGCAATAATCTTTATACCCATTTTACAGATACACTGAACTGTCCTTCAAGTGAAAAAGGGTGAAATTCTAGTGCCCATACTACCTGTGGAAGGCCTGTTGTTTATTTACCGTGCAACATCCTGACATATTTCTCAGCTTTAAGAATCAAAGTAATACTGCCTCTGCATCTTTACATTCCAGTAAATAAATGCACATGTTACAAAGGTAGCTGTGTGTACAATAGCGTACTGGGGCATCAGCTTTAGTACTTAAGCAGACATAAATCCAAATAGCTTCAGTACTTAAGCAGACATAAACCCAAATATTTTTACATACATTTCCATCCAACAAGATCTGCAAATCTTACAGATGTTCCTGCAAGCAGTTACAAAGTGAAAAAACCCTTGAAAATTTTGGATACTATTTTCTTCCTTATGTATTTACAGTACACACAAATGACCTTTGACTCTAAGGTTATTTATTATGCAAGTAGACTCCTTATGGATGTAAGACCTCTTTATAAAGTGGTTAAGCATCCACCTATTTTTAAGGACTTAAGTCAGTCCACTGTCATAAATGGTCTGATACATGGATTTAAAGGTAGGCACATAAAGTATGTGGGTTCCTGAACCTCTGTCACCTTTCAGTCATTTGCAATATCTCTCACATGCTGCCATCATCACAAAGAACCGATTTGACTTCTTTTGGGTGAAATCTTGCCTCTACTCTTAACAAGTCTTCTGGAAGAGGAAGGAAGGACTCTCTGAAAGTCATCAGCCCAAACCGTTAGCTGACTTCATGTCTTTCCTTCTTTTGGGAAAAGTGTTTTGGTTTATATGGTTTGGCTGCAACTAAATTCGTTTTGCATCTGCAATCTTCTATAAAGCTAAGAGCTCAAAAAGAAACACAGCCACGTGCTTCAAAAGGGCTGTTCTTTGATTTAGGGAAATAAGAAAGCAATGCTTTCATGGTCTTCATGGAAAGTTAAGCAGATATTAGGCAAAGGTTCTTGCAACCTGCCTCTGTTTTATGAATGTGTTCCAGCTTCATTTCCTGTTATCTTTTCTTCATGTTTCTCCTATTCAATATAGTTCAATGGAAGAAAATGGAAAGATTGAATGTACATGAAAACAACCTAAAATAATAGGATTATCTGGAATAGTCAAGTATAACAGTCCAGAACTGTAGAAACATGTGTTTTGGAGTCTAAACACACAAATCCTTACTCACGTGGTCAATGACATTGATGCCAATCAGGCTAGAGATATGTGTAGTTTTATTCACGGAAATCAGGATCTCTGTTAAAAAACTTTCAGTACAGATTTCTGTGGCAGAAACTTTAGTCAAAGGTGTTACTTGATTCAGGTCAGTACAGTTTTCATATGAGAAAAAAAAACATATGTTTAAACATTTTTTCTGTCTAATATGTACACTACAGATGTGGATTTATTTTTTTTTTCCCCAGAAAGTAACAAGATTGAGTATATCACAGTCATTAGAATACTTTTCACCAGAAGCCAGAAATATGTCTCTAATCTATGTCCTGATACAGAAATAAAATTTATATAATCTTCATAAAATTGTACCTAGGACAAACCCAGTTTGTTCAAACCAATTAACAAAAGTGCTTTTATAGAAAAGAAAATGAGCACTAGAAATTACTCATAGACAGTCAAAATACTGTTGAAAATTGAATTTTTAGGCTTAAATATATATTAAAAATGAAGCATAATTTTATGAATCCTTTAATGTCTTCCAATTTATGGTCTGATGATATAGAAACAAAATGGAAAAGAAACAAGGAAGGGGCGAGAAGTGAAGAGGAATTAAGTAGAGTCATATGCAAACTATAGCTTTTTCCACAGAAGAACCATCTTGTGGCTAGTTAGTGGTAGTAGAATCATATATAATTAGGAGTCAAAGAGAAAGAGTAGCAGATTTACTCTAGTAGCAGAATTTTAAACAATGAGCAAAGTTAAGTTGTACTTCATTTTTTTTTTTAGGTTTGTTCTGTCCTTTTAAAAAAATTTCAATCAAATATGTAATTAATCTGCCAACATCAACAAGATCTTTAGAAAACTTCCAACACAGAATGAGCATGTTTTCCCACATACAGTAAATATTTATCTTTTATGATAATCCCACTACCCCATATTATTCTTAAGAAGGTTTTTGGATTGCTAAATAAACATCTTGATGCAATTATATTTGGAAACTTACAGGGACAAGATGTGTCTAGTGCTTGTGAAAAGAACACATATAATCTGTACAAATCTACCAATGCACTAATACTACCATTTCAGTATCCTCTGCGCAACCATCAATAAATTATGACTTTGCAGCTAGATCTTTAACTGATTAATTGTAGGCTTTCACAAAGAAGCTTTTCTTTTCTCCCCCAGAATATGTCAGTAATAGAGCTATTACAGGCACAGACAAAAGAGTGTGCTAATACAACATTAAGCTTGTGAAACTAACTTAAAACCATGGCAAGCTTTCATTGGGTATGAAATGCTGAATACCTGAGATAATATGCACTTTGTTTTGCTTCGGTAACGCACGGATATACAGACAAACTCTGAAGCAAAAACAGGCGAACTAATTGCTACGACTATTCATTTCCTTGTTATCAATTCAATTAGTTAAGAAAAAGAGAAATATCTTCGTGCCCGATTCCTGCCACTGAGCCATGGCAAAAAAGATATAGGGGATGAGCTGCAGAGCTATGTTTTTGGGGCCTACTTTTATAAACACTGAAAACCAAGGTCAGTCCTACAACTTAACTTAAAATTACTATTGACTGATCGCTATTGATTATGTTGCAAAAGCGAAGAGAACCCTGATGTGAATGTGTCATTTTCCTGGTGAAATAATGCCTAAATGTTGACAGTATGTGACCTATAACTTATTGAAATACACATTTTTTTTAAATCTATTTAGAAGTAGATATAAAAAGACTTCCAAAAAAGCAGAGGAACTGGCAGATATTGCTGTATGCAGATGCTTGTGAAGAATCTCTGTTCAGGGCACTCATTGGGAGCGGTTTATGACTTTGAGACCATCCTTCAGGCTCCTGTATCTTGGAGTCCTAAGAACTGATGTGAGAATGCATGGCCTTTTTTACATGACTGTCGCATGATGTGTGTTGCACTGGAGTATTGCGATGCTCTGGCCACGGAACGTCTCTTCACCATGTCTTCGAGCCAGCTGCTACACAGTTTTCTGTGCATCTGGCTGAATAAAAAGCTTAAAGGCTTCTGTGCATCACTGACACGAACAGCGGCAGAGTGGCCCTCAGGGTATGCCTCAGTGCATTCATGGTGAATACAGAAAGATACTAAGGCAATATTAGTTGTCCCTTCTTTAAAAGCTGTGGTTCTGGTTGCCTTGAACATCACCAGAGATACTATTAGCATTACAGCCCCCAGTGGGAATCAAGGCGTAGCATGTTTGCCACCATCAAAACATAATAATAAAAAATGTCTGCCTCAAACCTTTTATAATGTATAATACTAGTAATGGGAGGGCAGGGAAACAGAAATAGCACAAAAAAAAAGTTAGCTTTTGAAGATTAAACATCATGCATGAAAGGAATACGGAATGAAATTCAGTTCTTCTGAGCTCCATGTTATTGAATATCCCTATATACTGTGTGCTGAATATGCATACAACGAGGGCTAGATCCAAGAAAAATCATATAATTACAGCAGGTTTATGTCTTGTCCTCCAAAACTCTGATATTTCTGGGAGAAAAATCTGGAACCCTGGGTTAGATCTCTCAGCTTGCTGGGGTGGTGTGAGGTTCATGATCCCAAATGCACACCTGCTGTTACAAGGTCCGCCTGCAGTCAGCATGCTGATCAAGGACATGCGTAGAGCTCCTGAGTGGGAAGCACCCGAAAACTCTCTGGTCTTCAGTCCTTTCCCTCTTCACAGCTTCGACTACTTAGCCATGTCTGTGAAAAGGTACTTTAGTCTGGCTGGGAGTACTAACTCAGTGGTCTCACAGATCTTTTATGAAAAAGCAGAGCAGAATTCCCTATTAAAAACAAAGAAAAGAAAGAGAAAACAAAGCAAATCAACCACACGCTGCTGTCAGGCACCTGTTATACAATAACCTAGGGATTACATGGCTTGGCCCAGATGTAACTGGGAAGGCTCATGATAACACCTTCCGTGTCCCATAAGAGAGCTCCTATCACCTCCCTATTATTACCCTGGTGGGAGCAGGGGACAGGGAAAAAGATAGACATCTTCCAGCCACTCCACTGAAGATGTACAACTGTGAAGAAAAGATGTGCTGAACCAGAAAGCGAGAACAGGAAGAAACATGATTCCGAAGCTCAGTGACGGGTCACTGACCTAGATGAAGAAAAATTCAGGCTGTGATCTCTGTCTCAAGGCTTATAAACACATTTTGTTCATGGATGCTTCGTATTGTGGTTGGACAAGGAGCTAGAAATATGATCTCTGATTTTCAAAAAGCAGATTAAAGAATCATGTTCCTCTGGTTCTCATCTTTTGGCCCTATAAACCTTAAACTCTTTTCTGATCTCTGAAGGAGCCAGTTAAAGTATCAGAAACACTTGCACACACTAGCACAGCTCTGTGCCCACTCAGAGCAAGGTCAGGTGACACCACATGGAGCTTGGGTGGACACACTCCAAAGTCTCATCATCTGTGTGCTCAACTATTTGTAAGAGTGCCATATATGGACTCCCAGTAATGTAACAGTAAGAACACAACAGAGAATTCAAAGAATACTTTAAAACTTAAAGATTCCTGTTACTTGTTTTCTTATTTACTGTCAGATATTTCCAATAGCTAACTGTTTGTCAGTGACACATAGCATTGTTTCTCACTGTCTGTAAGCCGAGAGAACACAAACGCATAGTGAACAACCAACAACAAAGTACTTTCAATGTGACTTTTGGAACAAGTGTCTGTGCTATGATTATATGCAGATTTTTTTGCGAGTATCTATTTTACATTGGTGAATACTTGGAACCTGTAGCAAGCAATGAATAGACGGAGAAGTCCCATGACTGCATCTCTTTCTATTTTGCACCAAGCCCTCAAATGCAGCAGAAATGTTGCCTGTGGATGGCGTTAGCACTATGGCACAGCTCTCTTGTGCTGATGGAGGGACCCAGCTAATGGACATTTTTATAAGACAGATCATTATTTCCTGTCCTTATTCTTCTTTCTGAAAAGTGTCCTTTTCCTTCCTCCTGCCATTTCTCTGCCATTTGCTCACTCCTGGTCGGTCTGCTCACCTCTTCCATCATCATGTGTGCACTACCAGTTCCTTTTTCTTCCCATTCTTTTTCGCTGTCCCCATCAATCTCTCACTGTCTCTTCAGAGCATTCCTAAATTTCATTCTGCTTTCTGGCCTTCTGGCAATGGAGGGGAAGTAGCGAATTGCTAGAAAGGAATGGGAGAAGGACTACAGAGTAGCCACCTTTGCTCCCAGTCTGCACTTGTCTCAGAATGGAACTTTCCCCTTTATATCAGAGGAAGGGAAAGGTGTTGTTCAACGGCAGGCTGCTGAATGAGAGGGGGCGCGTTGGCCTCGACATCATTAATGGCTTCCCGGACATCTCGGTTCCATTGCAAACACCAATTAGTCTGGTGTTCTACTCCTCAGCTCTTCTTTTTGTCTCTCCCAGCCTTGCCTTTTCCCTCAGATAATGGAGGAACTGTTAGGAGTTTCACAGCCTCACAAAGACCACTCTTATTAACCCACGAATTTCAAGGAAGGAAAAAAAGTGACAAATTTTAATTGGATTACGAGTCTACACTGATTTGTACTGGCTCATATTTTCAAGGATGTCTCTGCAAAGAAAAAAGACCTCCTACTTGACACGGATGCTAAGATTAACTTTGACATTTAGAACATTTCACAACCAGTATTGACTTTGTAGGTCATCAGAGCCATCTGGGGCCTGATTCTGTAGCTGCTTTTATCAACAGTTAATTGTTTCTAGGATTGAACATGTTATGAGCAGTGCATGGAACTAAATTCACACCTAGTATGAGATGTATATCAACTGAATACATCTAGAAGACCCTGTCTTTTTTTTCTTTTTTCTTTCTTTTGAATGTGTATGACAACACTGAATTTCAGAATTAGCAAAGCACAGCTGTTCCTGGATTATAAAGTAGCAGAGATTTCCAGTCATTTCCATTTGTTTAAGAGATCATAGCCTTTATTCTCATTGCTCTGATATGGGCTTTGTGCAGTTATTCCTCCATTATAAATTCCGCTGGATAATTTCAGAGCTTTCTTTCCAAGATTGCTCTGAAGTCCACTAACAGTACGTGAGTAGTTCAGAGCACAATTTCTCATCTAATTAGCATTGCTGCCTATAAGACATTATGTCTTTTCCCACAGACTTCTAGTTTGCTTGCAGGTCAGTTCATGATGCCAAGGTTAATATATAAATTCCTGCATGGTTTGAGTCAACTGTACCTGAGAAACAAGTTCTGTCCTTAGTGCAATTTCAACAGATCTGAGCTTGTTAGCTCTCTCGCCACTGTGTGTGACATACCTTTCCTCTTCTGGCATGTGGTGGGACCCCCTGTTACCCTGGTCCATGGCAAAAGGTCTCCTCAAAACAGGTCCACACAATAAGGCATTACGACCTTAAAGTCTCTTTCCTGCTGTTCCAGAGTTTGTGATATGGGACTCTGTCCCATGATCTGACTGCTCCTGTTTCAGCAGGTTTTATGGTTAACTCCCTTCCTAAAGGTGTGTGTGCACATCTATGTATGCACGTGTGTGTGTGTGTGTGTGTGTGTGTGAGTTAGAGTCTGCTTCAAAGGCCTTCCTATTCCGCTCTCTCATACATTACAATGAGCAGCTGGAGATATGAGACCACACACCCATTCAGGAGAACCCAAACAATCTCTCCACTCTGATTCTCAAGGGGACAACAATCAATGCATGTAACAGGGACTCCTCCACTCATATTCTGTGATGCCTCACAGTCTGAAGTTGAAAGTTTTGGGGGTAAGTAAGTCTGGATCTGTACATTTAATGTTAAACTTATTACACCAGGTTTATTCCCAAGTCCCAGAAATGCTTCTGTGCAGCCCAGGCTAGGTCAGCATCAGCACATTAACTGCTCTGTTCTGTATGTTTCCTGGTATAATCTGTCCAGATTGCTTGCCACTGACTGCATTCTCTACATTTTCTGGAGCTGGTGAAACTGAACAGCAACTTAACAATTTCTGCACATCTGTTCTGCAACGTGAGTGTTTGGGTGGCAATCCTGGGGACGCTTCTTATTGAGGACCCGGCTGTACCACGTTTGGCCCATCATGCTGCTCTAGTTTATCACCAAAACGGAACGGGATGGCAGGCTGTAGTAATTTCCACTGCTAGAGTTACTCACTGAGACAGATTTTCTGAACACAGATTCTTAGATTCTTGTGTGTTTGGGCCCATGTTATATAAAGTAGAAACTATCTGAAGTACATGAAATGAAAAATTAATTCTAAGCAGGAAAGCTTTAGTAGATTTTACTTTTGTTTCAAAAAATGTTGTGGGTAACAGGGCAGATCACATGCTACTTGATGCACAAATATTTGTCAAAATAAACCTAGTGTAGGTGAGACTATTTACCCTGAATATTCCAGAAAAAAGATGATGAAACTGCAATCCTTAACTGAACCAGCAAGTGGTACTATTCTGAAAAATATGTGAACAGTGGCCAAACAGTCCAAACCAGCAGTAATAAGAGATGACTGGACAAGTCCGGAGGCAGCAACTGGAGGTAGACAGCAGTACTGCCTTATACCTCAAAGAAGGGTTACTTCAGAAAAGTAAAACAATCGTCAAATTAAAGAGTGACAAAATATATTATTGTGTATAGTATTAGTATTGTGCATTACTGTGTATAGCAATGTGAAAAATGATATAATGATAAATTACTAGCATCAGTGTGTTTGGATTATTTATTAGTTTCTTAATAACATGTTGCTTAATCAATAAACACTGTGGTGTCTTAAACAGGTTATATTCAATCCTGCAATAAAAAGAAGGAAAATAGACTGGTGAAATAATAAGCAAATGAGAAGAAGGTAACCCACGAAGTAATACATAATTAGAAGACTACTTCAGTTACAGCTGGAATGAGCTGAGGAACATCAAGACTGTGTTCAAGTTTACCTCCAAGTTTTTTAGCTTGAATGTTTAACCTGATACTCTCTTCAGCCAAATGTTATGAATCTAATATTTGTGTGGCACAGCTTTGATAAGGTTAGCCCTTTTTGCAGCACCTAGAGCTTGTATTTATGTTTTTTACCTAAAGTTTTGCCATTTTCTACTGAAGTTCCTTGCCAGTTCAGTAAATTGGGAATACAGGAGGAGACTCATTTTATTTTGGTATCTGTCGCAGGTGAATTATAAAGAGAATTCATCATTGTCGGACTACCTAAAAGGATTTTAGTAATGATTAAATGATGACCCGGTTATAATTAATTGATGACTGAATGATAATCAAATGGTGATTAAGCAATAATTGAATGGTAATTAAACAGCAATTTGACAATGATTTGACAATATTTAAATAATAATTTAGATGGTGATTAGATGGCAGTGAAAGACTCTACTACTACTACACTTCTAATAATTAAGCTAGAGCTGGATATATAAGTGTCACTAGCATACAATATAGTCTTAGACCTAGTGTAAAATGTCACTTACCTTGTTGCAGACAGCAGATGCTGGGTAAGGGGACTCTCAACCTTGACGAGTAACCTTGAGAGGTGTACCTGTTCAAGGGCAGATTACCACCATGCATCCTGCTGCCATACAGGAGAGCTCAATGGGCTTGGGGGGCTGCAGATATCTACAGCATGAAGTGATTGACCTGTGTTCACTACCTTCCCCCCACCATTTGGTGTGAGTACAAGTGTGCAGCTATAACAGTTTTTGTTTTGTCTAGTCCCAGATCAGGCTGCTACTGTTGCCTCCTGATAAGACATGGCTTAAAGTCCTTGGTTCCTGAGAAGACAATGTCTAGCACAGTTCTCAAGGTTTGCACAGCAGCGCTGATTTCGGTCAGGTCTCTTGCTGTTGATGCCTGAACTCACTCGGGGTGGGGACATCTATCACAGCAGTATTCTTGTTTAAAAATCAAACCTCTTTTTTTTTTTTTTCTTTTTCCGTAAAGTCAGCCTGATATGCTGATAAGCATTTGGAGACCACTCTGACTTTAAAAGAAGGTAGCATCCTCAGGTGTGAGTTATACATTGTGTATAGCATAGCATAAAATAGCGTTGCTTAAGTTTAACTTTAGTTTTGATTTTGCTTTTGGCTAATTACCAAGGAGCCACAATTGTTAAATGGGGTCCCAAAAATTAGATTTTAACAGTATACACTTCTGTTCCATCTGTTCACCGTTGGTATTTCAGATTTTAAGAGCTTGTGGCTTTAAACTTCTGTCTACAACTGAGAAAATGAAAATCTCTCTGTGTGTGAAAGCCAAGATCCTTTCCTAACGTTGATTCCAGAAGCCAGTACTGATGTGAAATATTGTGAGTGTGTCAGTAAAATCCTGAGACCTGGCAATAAGGTTAACCTAGAAATTCTGTACTGCAGCCAAAATCAGCATAGCTTAATTAAACCTAACTCTCACTGCATCTCATGAGCAATAGTTTGCATTAGTGGCTTTCCACCATTAGATTCCTCAATATTGGAGTCTTCAGCATGTTATAAAAATCTGGGGAGTCAGACAGATGGCAGAGTACATGCTGAAAGGTGGACGTCTGAGCCGTGCTCTGTGATTTACACAGGCTGAGCCCCATGTGAACGTGGGTTTTTCTCTCCCTCGCACAGACAGAAGAAGGAGACTTCAGGCTCCGCCTGATAGTTGGCAGCTTTACAGAACTAAACCAAACTAACTTCCTCCAGAACAGTACTATTTTGCATGTTTCCTGGTGACTGGATAATGTGAAATACTTTACCTGAAATTCTATTTAAGTTTAAATTAAAGTTCTTTAGTTTTTTAACAGGTGAAACATTTTGTTGCCTCTTTCATTTCAGTGTTGTATTTGCCAGTCTGCTTGATCAAGCCATCATTTACACACATTATTTTGTTATTTTTTGTGGGGTTTGCCTCGAGACCTCAGAAAAATGATATTGTTCAAATAGCTCCAACCTTTCTCTGCTTAAAACTGTCACCTCCTACATTTAGGGTCACAAATTTTCAAAAAAGTAAATAAATGCAACATCCTTGTCGTATAAAAGTTCACACTTTCATGCTGCTGAATTTTTTCTAGAAACATGGCTAGACAGGAAAATTTATATGCAGATTATGGTTATTATACTACGGTGTACATCTAGGGCCAGTTCTAGTTCCCATTACACTTCCACAGCACAACAGCTGTCCACACAGTTAGATGAATCTGAAGGAGTACGGGCACTCTTCAGTGAGCTTGGGTTGTTCACACAATGACCACATCCATCCGAGTACAGCAGTGTGGGAAGCGTGACCTACGGAGCCGCAGCCCACAAGTCTGGGGTGAAGTGCTGCCAAGGCTCAAAGGTTAAGGGGAGAGGCACTTCAAGGCTATTCTTTTTTCTCTCTTCCCCGCACATCCTAAAGACAGGGAATGACGTTTCGGTCCCTGTGTATGGTCTTTATAAAGATGTAGACAGTTTTCCAGCCCTGCAAATGTGAAAATATATTTTGCACGAGTCTTTGAAAATTAGGCTTTTGGTTGGCCTATGTATAAAACAAAGGTGTAGCAATGTGCAGAAAAGGTGGCATGTTTCCAGTAGCTCTGTGGAGTAGTGTCACCAACTTGAAGGTACAGAGGGCTGGCGGAATGCCTCTTTCCACTTTCTCTCTGTACTCTTGTTTCTTTTAACTTGGCATCACGGATGAGACAACTAGTTATCCCTGGTTAGATTACACTGTGCTAGCAGCCCAAATATTTACTGGTTTGACGTCTTAAGGACAGCATCTTAAAAGGATGTCATTATTAAGAGTGTGACTTTAACACATGCAAGACCAAATAGAAATATGTAGGAGAATGTGGTATTTCAGTGGAATATATCCACATTTTTATATGGGAAAAGAATATGAGTTTATTCGCTAAGACTGTTTTGCATTGCTAAAATTTGGAGGAAGCCCATTTCAATTAGAAAGAATCTACTTCAGATCTGCCACTTTACACATCATTCCTGTAGGCATATGAGACCAAACACCGTCTGGCTGGGTTTGCCTATCTTGACTTATCAGTGGAGTACCTGCAGCTGTTAAGACTACAAAGTCCTAAAAGTTAAATTCTCACCTCTTTTCTTCTTAAAAAAAATCTATTCGGTTATTTCATTTAATAATCTGTAACTTTTTCACACTAATAATACATAGCTGAACATACCTTTTTATACTTTCAGATATTCTTTTCACTCTGTCTTGTCTGGAACTCATGATTTTGTCTTGGCTTCCTGAAGTAAAAACATCTGAGACATAAGTGTTTTTTAGGACAGGTAAAAAATGAGTTCTAAAAAGTTACATTTTACTCTCCTTTTCTTTTCCCTCCCTTTTGCTTTCATGGCTGCCACTCACAGATTTGCTTCATTGTCCAAGAGTGTCTCTCGTCTCATATTTCAGGAGGTTTATGGCTGACTATAGTCACCCAGACACTATGCCCCTTCCAAGAAACTGCTTCAGATCTATTTCTATAAATCTAATTGGGTTTATCCTTGATTATTGCCACTGTCTTTCTCAAAATTTCTGGAACGCGAGATGTTCCTGCCCGTTTTCTTGCATACACCAGAAAAATATGTTCTGATGTCTAAATTATCTCATTGGCCTCTTACGTGGATTTCAAGTGGTCTTCTCCAGAGCCACCCATGCAGTGATCTCTATTACCTGTAGGCAACCTTTTATTTTAAAACATGTTGATGTTGCTTAATGCCATGAGAAATAAAAGGTTAAAGCCAGGGCAAGTGGAAAGCAAAACACGATATTGTCCAGAGCATTTTTTTTGCAATATATAGTTTCCCATGGGACAGTAAAGTTTGAAGAGTGTTTTACAGTCTGCAACAAAGTTTTTGGTCATCTGTTTATCATTTTGCTCCTCTGTACTTCCCGGTGGGGAATCATTTGACTAAGTATTTTGTTTTATCAAGTTTACTACAGCTGATGGAATTCCTGTTCCTCCCCTTCCACTTTAGAAAGGGCCAAATCATGTTTTCTCTTGCTTCAAAGTTGCTTCAAAACTGTCATTAATCCCCAAACTGACATTAACTCCTATAAGCCAAACTGCTTCTTTCTCTGGATATGTGTTTTGGGGGAAGTTTATCACCTGATCAGGAAGGAGATGGTCAGTTTCTTAAGTCATGTTTGCTGTGGGAAAAGGATGTCTCTAGAAGGTCTGGGTCCTAATGGCCCAGATCAAGGGGGCTGTTAAAACAGGGCACAGGGTCTTGCTGCCGTGTGTAACAGTTCTGCTTTGTGTGGAATCACAGTTTGATATATAGACAGTTAATGTCAGAACCCTGTCACCCAACATGGAGTCAGAAGGAGCCTGGAATGAGCTCCTGGATCCCACCCCACATCTTTAATTAACTATAATGGGAATCTTCAGGGAACAGAATCCTCTTGCTGCAGAGAAGTGACTATATTCTGATGTTTTTCTGGATTCTTCCTGTGAAATGTGACTCCTGCAAGATTTGTCTTTTGATGAAATAGCTCTGGTTTTGTGCTTGTACTTCCAGCTGGAAATTCCACAGCCTTAGTGTCACCCGACACTGAGGGGACAGACAGGTTTTTTTAGGGATCCTTGGCAGAATGATGACGGCACTAAATCATAGTTACAATTAAAACTTTATTTTCTTAACAAGATTTTATGATTTGTATAGCACAGACTTTAAATTTAGAACGACACAGGATTTCTACAAGCAGAAGCAATGTAGTACAACCTGTAAGCAGTGTAACACAGAATTTATAATACAACTTGATTTATGCTTTCTAATCACCTGGACCCTCTGCCGATCATGTCAGATCTTAATACATGCTTTACTGTGTCAAGATAACAATCACAATCTAGACTTGAAAGTCATATGAAAGAGTATGAGTCACTCCCTCAGTCCTTGGAGGAAGCAGAGAACAGTGGAGGCGTCCCTGGCCATGGCGGTCACGGGTCTCACTGTCCAGCAACAGTTCTGGTCCAGGTTCCCCACTTAGGACTTATAACTGCTTGATTTTATGGACAATGCTCTGTGTGCTGTTATACTTCCCTGTTCTGTGAGGGGTCACCAACACCAACTGGCTGGCCAGGTGCCTGGGACCTTCAAGGCCGGTGAGGACGGGAGTAATCAGCCTGGTGCCAAGGAACCTTGAGGCTGGCAGGGACTGGAAGAAGAAATCTGTTTGGTTTGTCTATTTGGTTCACAAGACCTTCAGGGCCTGATAATGAGGCAAAGGGAACAAATGCGTGACTCACTCATGTGAAAAAGAAGACCCGGGAAATGCAGGCAGGTCAGTCTCCCCTCTGTGATCGGCAAGATCATGGATCAGATAGTCCTGGTAACTCTGCTGAGGAACATGGAAAATAAAGAGGTGATTCCTGACAGCCAACATGGCTTCACTAAGGGCACATCGTGCCTGACAAATCTGGTGGCCTTCTATGATGGCACTACAGTGTTGGTGGAAAAAGGGGGGAGCAACAGATGTCATCTAGCTGGACTTGTGCAAAGAATTTGACACCATTCCTCATGACATCCTGATCCTAAATTGGAGAGACATGGATTTGACTGGTGTACTGCTCGGTGGATAAGGAACTGGTTGGACAGTCGCACTCAAAAGAGTTGAGGTCAACAGCTCCATGTCCAAGTGGTGAGCAGTGACAAGTGGTGTTTCTCAGGGACTGGTACTATTTAATATCTTTGTTGGTGACATGGATGTTGGGATTGAGTGCACCCTCAGCAAGTTTGCTGATGACACCAAGCTGTGAGGAGTGGTTGACATGCTGGAGGGAAGGGATGCCATCCAGTGAGACCTGGACAGGCTGGAGAGGTGGGCCTGTATGAATCTCATGAAGTTCAGTAGGGCCAAGTGCAAGGTCCTGCATGTGGGCTGGGGCAACCTCAAGCACAAATACAGGCTCGGCAGAGAATGGCTGGAGAGCAGCCCTGAGGAGAAGGACCTGGGGGTGCTGATTGATGAGAAGCTCAACATGAGCCAGCAATGTGCGCTTGCAGCTCAGAAAGCCAACCATATCCTGGGCTGCATCAAAAGAAGTGTGGCCAGCAGGTCAAAGGAGGTGATTCTCTCCCTCTGCTTCGCTCTGGTGAGACCCCACCTGGAATATTATGTCCAGCTCTGGAGCCCTCAACATAAGGATGACGTGGACCTGTTGGACTGAGTCCAGAGGAGGGCTACGAAGATGATCAGAGGGCTGGAGCACCTCTCCTATGAATACAGGCTGAGAGAGATGGGGTCGTTCAGCCTGGAGAAGAGAAAATTCCAGGGAGACCTTATAGCAGTTTTCGTGTGTCTGAACGGGGCCTACTAGAAAGCTGGAGAGGGACTTTTTACAAGGGTATGTAGTGACAGTATGAGGGTTAATGGCTTCAAACTGGAAGAGGGTCTATTTAGAATAGATATTAGGAGTAAATTTTTTACTATGAGGGTGATGAGTCGCTAGAATGTATTGCCCAGGGAAGCTGTGGATGCCCCATCCCTGGAGGTGTTCAAGGCCAGGCTGGATGGGGCTTTGAGCAACCTGGTCTAATGGAAGGTGTCCCTGCCCATGGCAGGGGGGTTGGAACTCGATGATCTTTAAGGCCCCTTCCAACCTAATCCATTCTATGATTCTATGATTTTATGATTCACTCAGTTACAGAGAATGGGTGCTTGCTTCATAAAATGCTAACCACATTACCAGGGGCTGGGAGCAGGGGGTACTGGTCACATTTAGTCATCAGGAAGCTCCTGGGGATGCAGTAATTTGTTTTTCAGAGGCTCTGTCATGTTATTTATCTTTTCTTTCTTTTTTTGTTTGTTTATAAAAGCTGTGTCATAAGTATAGGTCCTTTCTACTTATGAGAGTACATGTCGTAATCTGACCTCAGATAGTCCATTTATCTTGAACAAAGTCTCCCAAACATGGACTTCATCACAGACTGGAGGAAAAAGAGAACCAGTGGTCTCTGGGCAATCTTTGCTATTTATGTCTTCTGCAGAAAACACATCTGTGTCAGAAAGTCCTAGAGCTAGCACAATGCAAGGAGGGTAGTTCTGTATATATTTGCCAAATTCTTGCTTTTCCACAAAAATCAGTTTATAGCTTCAGAGTAGCACAGTGCATGGGCCTTTATGACAGCCTCAGATTTTTATCTCCACCCACAGCTGTTGTTTTATTAACCTGGGTTGTCTTGGAGCTCCTGCAATGACCGCTGTGCTAGATTTCCCAGTATGGATGTAAGAGGGGAGTCATTGGTCCAGCAGAATCCAAGAACTCACTGATCATGTTCTCAGCATGGTCTTTGTTCCTGGCTGCCAGTTGTTCACTGATTTGGGTCTCCAAAGCCTGCAATCTGTTTGCAGCTTAGCCAAAATGAAGGGTTTTTTAAAATCTGTGATGCAGCCAAATTTCTAACAGAGACAGATTTTAAACTCCCTGATTCATTTATTGCGTGACCTTGATTAATTCTGGACTTTTTTTAGCTGTTTCATTTAGCAAATTTCCTTGAGATTTATGCTAACAGAGCAAAGACTGTTCATTCTCTTTACATGTATATATTTCTAGCTATGTTGTGTCCATTACCAAGGGAGCTAAGCTCTTACCAAATACTACAGAATTCCCTTTGACATTATGTATGATGTGGGCACTGTACGTCTTTACAAATAATGTGAACTTATCTGCTTGCATAGATAATGGAAGATTGAAGACTGAATGGAATAACAGAATAATTCTGTTTAACGTGCTTCATATTTAGGATCACTTCAGCACTGTTGACATTTTAGGTTTAAGTCAAACTTTTTTAACTATCTTGTTCTATAGTCAATTCCCAGAAGAGTACGTGCTTCAGATGCTGTTGAAGGGGAATGACTCCTATAATGTCTCTATTGCCACTGTATATAATGCCAAAAAGAAGGACTCAGAGTTCTGCAAATTATTCCATCTAGTATCTTCACAGACCTCCACAGAGACTGACCACATTGTCCGTGAGTTCAAAATCTATCCTTAAGTGGTAATGTGTGTCTAAAGGATCACAGGCTCACATTGTTAAGCTGTTCAGTGATTTACCTGAATACCTTCATTAGATCTACCACTGTCCTGGTTTCAGCTGGGAAAGACTTAATTTTCTTTCTAGTGATTGCTATGAAAGGAAAGTCAAAATTACCCATTGTTTTTAGTTGTTGCTGAGTGATGTTTACACTATTCAAAGACTTTTTCAGCTTCCCATAGAAGCATAGACAGAGTGATGGAATGGCCAAAGGAATATTCCATACCATAGACATCATGTTCAGTATATGAATGGGGGCTACCTGGGGGGTGGGAATCCACCATCACTGCTCAGGACGGTGCCAATTCACCCAGTGGTGAGAGTGATCAATGTCATTATTATTGTTATTTTTCCTTTTCTGATTTTGTTTCTATTTAACAGTCTCTATCTCAGCCTATGAGAGTTTTTTTTCTCCCTTTCCCCTACTTTTTTTTTCTCTTCCCACCACCCTTCTTGGCAGGTGAGAAAGAGTGAGCGCCATGGTCCTAGTTGCCGGCTGGGGTTAAACCATGACACACTCCTTTTCCAAGTGGATAGGCACAAATTCCTCACAGACCCAAACCCCACATTAATCTGCACCCTTCTGAGGAGCCTGAGGTGTCTTCTCCAAGCTTTCCAGAGTATTTCAGAAACAGGTTCCTTGCTTCTGAAAACACGCTCCTTGGCTGAAAACAAACAGTGACTCATCACTGAGAAGGAGCCGTGATGCTCCAGTGGCCGCCCAGTCCGAAGCAGCCATCCTTGCTGCTGCTCCCTGAACACACCAGGTGCAAGCAGAGGGCTTCAGGCTCCAGGAGTGCACGTCTTGCACAGGTCACAGATCAGACATTGCCCCATCCCAATACCTAAGCACGATACCTTCATTTAACAGCACATATTAAAGTTTATGTCTCAAGTTAAAACTTATATGCTGCGGTATTCAGCAACAACTATACACAAGCTGGCATTCCAGGGCCACGGTTCTTGCCACTTAGTCCCCATGGGTACAGCAAGGAGACCACAAATAAGTATAATCCTGCCAGTTTCCATGGGTGAAGCAAGGGTCAGAGCGAGTGCAATACTTTGAAATACCCTCCGGTGTAACAGCCGGGAATGGTGGTTTTGAATACCTGAAAGCTAATTACCTCATGCACCCCAAGTGTTCCAAAATGCATCATGTGCATTTTGTTAGAAATTTGGTAGAATACTTTGTTAGAAAATATCTTGAAAATCACTTTCTTAAATGGTATAAACATGTCTATGATTAGTACCTCTGCAATTAAAAAAAAAAGTGCCAATATGTGTGTTGGAAACACTCAGGAAAATCGACACCTACATTTCTTCCTCTTTTCAGGAGTAAGTTATGTTTTGATGAAAAAGACAATGTGATAGAGCCAGTTAAATTTTAAAAAACAAAAATGCCCTTTACATTTTAGAACTGGCCATATTTCCATAGAATCTTTTTTTTTTTTTTTCTTTAAGGTGTGTGTTCAGCTGGAAAACATCCTATTCAAATGCTGGATACTATACAGAAACTGAAATGGCATTTTCAATATATTTACTGGACTCAAGAACTCCAGTGGGGCTTTTTTTGTCTTTTTATTTTTTTTTTTTCAGCACAGTAACAGTTCTACAGGTAATATCTATGTAACAAAAGAAAAAAATTTCTTTGTTTAAAATTCCCAAATCAGCCTCATAACCTTCAATCCATGCAAACCCTCATTTTATTTTCACGTAAACATGTAGTTTATACATTTTGTATACAATGTGTGGCCTTTAGTAGTATATTTCAAATTGCCAGTGTTTCAATAAAGCAGTGGAAAATAGAGCCATCTGCAATCTGTAGGCTGAGCATAGAAATAAAATTATGCTTTAATGCAACCGTGAAACTGTGGCATTCCAAAAATGGCATATTGCAATGTGTCCTAGAACATTAGATATCCGTTAATCTTTTAGCAGCTTTTTGAGCAGGACATCTCTTTGAGCATGAATGCTTGTTTCCAAAGAGACCATGCCCTTGTCTTAGGGGGGAAGGTTATGAAGACTACTGCAGAAATTTGTCAGGACACCAGATTTATTATCCTTCTCTTTTTCAAAATGTACCATGTAATCGCTAATCTCTGGAAAACTTTGATTTAACATGTCATCTAAAAGATATTACTGTATTATTACTAGCACACTAGCCAGAATGCAAAGTACAAGGGCGCGAGTAGAAGGAATGCGTCCCAGATTTTCAGACATGACTGGCTGCAGTCTCCTGACACAGCAGTGACAGTGGCACATTCCAGTCAAACTATATCCTGTATGTTTAACTATATTATCTCCAGTAGTGTAATTTTCAATGATTAAAAAGCTGAACCTTTACAAGTACAGTTTTAGAGAAGTAGGCATCTTGTTGAGATGAAATACCTATTACAGTAACTTCAAATGCCGGTAGTTTTCACATCCTTAAAACCTTTTGACTGGAAATCAGGATCTTTAGCAAATTTAAGCCTACTGCCAACAGACTTAATTTTTTTTTTTACACAGTGTAAGTTTTTTGCAAACATGCAGGACCCACTGCCCACTAGTGGAAAACCACTACTTGTCTACCCAAGCTTTAGGGCTGTATGAGACTTGACCCTTGGAACCCAGCAGCACGGTGTCTGTTCGGGAGACTTCAGAGAAAGAAATCACGATGGTAAGACGCTACTTACTCATCATGAAGGTTATTCACCTCTTCCCAAGCAAGCTGTACATGTGCTGCTGCAAGATACAATATATTGTCTATTCCCTTTGTAATTACTTCCCATTATTCCAAGTGATAATGACAAAATAAAGTATCCTGTCCTTTTCAGTCCTAGTTACAACATACTCATTTACGGTTAGTCTTTACAGGTGTCTGCATAATCAGTTTCACAATATACTTCTGTTTTTTTCCTTAAGAATAGCGCTTGGAATGCCATGCTTTCAAGATGTGAAATGCCACATCATATGAAACAAAATCCATTGGCTGAAGGAATTTTAGAGTGTTATAAGATTGTATTTCATTTTGTAATGTCAAAGGTTCCATAGGCAAAAATTTGCAACAGTTAACAAGTATGACCTTTAAATTAGTCACATGAAATTCAAGGCATAAACTTTAATATTCACTCATGAACAGCATGGTTTTGCCTAAAAATTCTGGTAGAAGGAAAGAATCCACCAGTCCTTATTAATCTCACATTGGTGAGTGATACCGGAGCGGTGGTTCAAATCTATAGCCGTAACTTGAGTAAGTAAGAGAGCAGAATCAGGCTTTGTGAAAAAGAAGATCCTTGAAATAGTTAAATTTCAGCTCCTAACATTTTCAGCGATAAGTACGTGAGTAAACCTCTGGTTTTCAGCTCACTTCTTAAGCATATGCTTACTTTGTAAAACCTGATGTGCTGAATCACGATGAAAAGAATCTTGTTAGATCTGTTCACACATTTGGACCATATATAAGTAGGTGATAGTCAAAGTACTTTTTTTTTTTTTTTTAATATTTTCAATTGCAGTGTAGAACCTAGAGTCCTTATTAGGTACGTTAAATCAAATGTGTTTGAAAATGGATTTTTCAAAGAGGTTAAAATAACACATAAGAGATTATGCTTTGAAAACTAATCAGCTTTGGAAGACCAAGGATCACCGCTACCATCACCTACACAAATACTTATAAGAATTCCGAAATATGCAGATATGTCAAAGATACCTCCCACAGCTTGGGCATAGAATCCAAAATCGAAGCATGTTCACTACAAGACGTGCAACTTTTTCCACTAGTGCTTCTCATGGAAAGTTGAATGTAAACGTAATCTTTTCCAATCCACCAAAGTTAAAATAACTATGTACCAAAGAGTTCTACTGTTTTTAATGAATTAATTGGGCACCACCAGATATTGTTTTCATGTAATAGGTTTTATAAGAATGAAAAATAAAGCTATGAAAACACAATAATCCAAAGTGGCGGTCTTTGCTTTTCAAAGTGCTAATTCCACTCTCCAAGTTCTAAAGAGTATTTTAAAGTTCCATTTAATTCAGCAAGAACTGGGTATATATTCCAAGTCATGCACACGCTACTTCTATAGAAACTGCTGATGCTGAAATGCTGTTTATACTTTTAGTGTCTGCATTTGAACAAGGATGCTGAAAAAAATTAATAGGAGGTAGGAATTAGCCTCTGTGTGACTGAATGAGTGGAAAGCTTCTCAGTGGGAGGCTTATAACAGTTCAGTGTGTTTAGGACACCAAAAAGAAAACTGAGAGTTGAGTTGCTTACAGTGTCTAAGTGCTTTCACATGGAGAAAATACAGTCATAAAATAGGACTTTTAAGAAAGGAATGATAAGGTTCAGCACAAACAGCCTGAGGCCAGACAAATTTAAATAGGAAATAAGACATATCTTTGATGGTGAATTGTAATCAGTCACTTAAACTTCTATCAGATAGATGTGGTTAATTCCCAGATCTCAGGGTCGCTTCAGATACATGTTTAGAAAAAGCGTTTGACTAAAAGTAATTTAGTGAGACTCAGCACAGTAGTAAAAGAATGAAATCTATGATCTAGTGACATATTTGAAGAGGGGCTAGACGACCAGAGGGGTTGTTGGTCCTGAACCCTCAAACTATGTTTATGTGACCAAATTGTTCACAGAAGTAAGAATGAGTGAAGATATATGCCTGCCTTAAGTATTTGCTTTTTATATATGATTCATTTTTTGGGATGCAAGACTAGTAATTTGCTTTATCTTGATATTAATATCCCTTTTGGGAGTTGAGTTATGGAAATAGTAGAATAGGTTCTACCATCTCATTAACATCGATAGTTAAATTTTTTGCTGTGTTCCCCCCCCCGTATTATTTCCCTTGCTGTATTATTTAAGTAGGGTGTGGGGTTTTTTTCTACAAAATAAGCTAAGGGAAATGCAGGGGTACGCCACAAGACTCAAAACTAAGATTGCTTTAGTGTCAGACTTTTATAAACCATAAACAAAATAGATGTCATTTAATATCTTAGGGGGGATTTCATTCATATTGATGTCACCTTACAGTTACATCGGTATGCATCTCAGTTACCTGTGAATTTTTCACACTCTTTAGGAGCCACAATCTCTACAGTTTGCTACTTACGAATGAGGTCTTAAACAAGATTTTACAGTTAATTGCTGAGCTTCAATCCTTTGTTTCAGCACTTTTGTGAGAAGTGTGGAACTGGAGGGATAGACCGGAGCTCTGGTTAGAACACTATTATGACTGTGAAGGCGCTGAAGAAGAGAGCTGTGCGCTGTCCTCTTAGGCTGAGTTCACTGGAGGGTGTGCAGACCTGGGAGGACCAATTGTGCCTAACATGAAAATCCATACATTGCTGCAATTTCCATGGGCTGCATGTAATGAACGGAGCCTCTGCAAAGTACAGATAAAAAAATGTATCTACAACCTACAGTTTTCCCAAATTTACTGAAACAAGGGGCTGACAGGCCCAATCCAGTACTCTCCATCATTATGTGTAATGGTTATCGACTTCAAAAAAGCCAAGTATTTGCTGGTTTTATTTTTCAAATAGAAAATTAGTGTACACATGGCAATCAACCATAAATCTTTAAAGTTCCATTTGGCGGCTAATTCCACAGAAATACAGTGAGAGCATGGAAATTAAACCAGCCTCTTGCTCCGTGCTGAGCCAGTCACCTCTTACGATTCTAGCACTGGACAGTTTGGCTGAAACAGTGCCATTCCTTACTTTATGTTCAGCTACTGTCTATAAGCTTCAGTAATAAAAATTACAATTTTTGAGAAAAAATGTACCAGATAAAATGCAGCTTGCAGTAGGTTCCAAAAACAGATCAGGACAGAAAAAAATAGTTGCTTACTGGAAATGATCTTGAACTAAAGGTTAAGCAGAAGAATGTGTGAGAAACTCTCTTTTACTAAACAGCAATTTACAAAAAATCGTATATGTTTATTGCAGATTTCAGAATGATAAATAAAGATGAGTTACTTTCTTATGATTAACCTGTTCTTTAACAAAGAGGAAAAAAGTTTATTTTTGCTAGAAGTGATTCTTTATGTCTTCGAGACCTATACAGCGACTTGTCTAGTTTCTAGTATGTAGCTATAATAAAATATCTAGTTATTACAAAATTTTCCAGGGTTTTTTACATATCAGAAATTATTTAAATAGTCTGAGACACAGCTTTCTGTGACAATGGTATAATCTGAAATAATTAGTAGAAATTAGTGAGTTGGGATGCTTAGAGGACAGTATTGTTAAAACCAAAACACCTATTTTACTTTCTGTCTTATTATTTCAGTGTTACTATGTGCTAGCACCGTACAGCTGGAAATAATAACCATCCTCAATTACCTCATCTTTGATGCTTGCCAAAAAGTACATGCAATAGCATGTTTAATTCATCATGTTTTGTTTGTACATTAATAAAAGGAAATTGTATAGACAGAGACTGCAAAGTACTGTATAGCAGAAGTTATGAATAGATAGCAAAAGGTATGATTTGAAAGTTCAATATTCATTTGCAAACTATGGACCTAAATTAAAGTATGTTTCAGAGCAAACTGTGGCCTTGCATTCAATATTTGCAAAATAAATGAAAAATGTATTTCCATGTCTTTAAACTTTTATTTTAAATGAGTTACCTTTTCCTCTGGAAGTAGAGCTAAAACCTTCAGCTGGACTACCAAATTGTTAGCTGATTCACTGACAACCTTTGTAAGAATTTTCTGGACAAGTCCTATAAAAGAACTGGATTAAATTTGACAGGTGAAGCCAGATGCTATCACCTAGGGTTGAATTTGGTGTATCGTATTCTAAAGACAGTTCCCATTTTATTTCACTGAAACAGTGGAGAATAATGGAGGTACCTTCTCAGAGAAAAGTATAAATCAGGTACTTTTAAGTTCAGAAATTGAGATTCTCTGTGATTGACAATTTTTGTATCCTTTCTTTTAATTTTGTCAAATCTCATTTTCATTTGCCATTCTCCGGCTGTTAAGGTCTTGGGAAATCTTTCAGTCAAAGGAAAAGAAAAAAGACAACTAGGGGGAGAATTAACATTTCTCTCGATTATTATCAAACTTCAGCAGCACTCAAGTATGGGAAGGAAGTGGAGAAAGAAAGAACTGGGAATAAAGTTTAGGTTTTATTTGCATCTTTGCACAGAAAGGAGCTCCTTCATCTCATTCCCAACAGAAAATATGGTTTTCAGAAACTCTTAAAATGAAAAAAATTAGCAGAACCATAAAGTAACACCTGAATCCTATGCTTATAATGAGTTCCTCTAGGAATCAGTCCTTCTACCTATTAAAATGCGCACATTTTTCTTTCTGGTGGCGTAGAGCAGGTGCCAGCCATCGTGCTGCGGTGAAGCTGGGGATCCCCGCCAGCGTGCAGAGAGGGACATGAGGCTGTACTGCAGTGTCACACGTGCAGGCACGGGCTCAGGCGAGGTCTGTCGCTTCTGCTGTCTCGAGTAACCTGCGTGTCTTTTCCTTCTGCAGAGTTACAGAGCAAAGATGAAGAGTGGAAGGAGGAGCAGCTGGAAACAGGAGCACTTCTGAATAGGCACAGTCTTTATGTTTTAAGGAGGAACTTCGCTAGCCTCTCTCAGGCAGTACTCATCTCTCCGTCCTGGAGCGCTGTGATGTGCTCTTTGCTCCTTCCTCTGCAAAACAAAGACCAATCCAGCACATAATTCCAAAAACTAATTGAGTCTAGTATAGAAGTAAATCTAAGAGTTCAAAACACAGACTGAACTGCAGATTATTCCGGTTGGATTTGAATAGTTTATAGCAATAGGACAAGGAATATGAAATCTCACAGCGAAGGGAAATCAGGATTTCTTCATACGCAACGTTTGCTTTGGATTAACTGGAATTATATCATGTTAAACTGCCTTGAATCTGTTCTTTACTTTCCCTCTGGTGTAAATAACAAGTCATTTTATCATAGATTATTAATCCTTCTTTGAAAGTAGGTTTCCTGAGATATGATCTGTATTCATTCTAATGGAATTGCTGTGGATGCTGAATCCTGAACCAGCTGTCGCACTAGTAGTCCACTCTCTCTTGCTGGCTACCACGGTCAGGTTATCTGTTAACCTCTTAGTCATCTGTGATCATAATATATGTGTATCACCTAACAGGTTTAAATGCAAGTGCATGGTTATTTGTATATCTTTGGCCCAGAATTCACATACTACTATAACACTGAGATACACCTTGTGCATGGGTGTGAATTGCTCCTGAGATCTGGCTGTCAACGAAGGAGCGCATATAAGGCCATTCAATGATCGTTTCCCATACACATGCTCACTAGCGCCTCCAAAGCAGGCATCTCAGGTAGGATCCTACTCTCTTCCCTTGCAACAACGGAATATCCTAGAATTCCTCTGCCCCTGGAATGTCATTGCAGAGTGTAGAAGCCCAGTCCCCATCCCTTCCTCTCCAATACGCAAAGGTACAACAGCCATCGCTCGTGCATTATGTATTCACTTTGTTTTGCTGCCTTTGTTTTTGCTGTTGTACTTTTCTCTGTATCATCTGTATAAAAGGAAAGACTTTCACCAAAGCAGCTGATGGCAAAAATGAAGAGGTGCACAATCCTTTTGAAGCACATGGTTTAAAGAAAAACCATACCTGACTGCTGCTAGCTGGTTTCTTGGAACAAGGACAGAGAACTTTAATTTTCAGTGGCTTTTAACTTCATACTCATTGAAATCCTAATATTTGTTATCACGCTGAAGATTTACAGCAATTTTCTTAGCAAGTTCATTGATCTTTATCTAAAAAAATATCAGGGAATATGCACTTATATTAATTGTTGTCACTCTTTTATCAGTCACTGAAATATCCAGTTATATTGTATTACAGAATTTAATTTTACTGACTCTACAAATGTATTCTACTACATTGCAGATAGTAAAAATAAATATAAAAAATTATTCTTAAATATTTGCAAAAAGTTTGATAGAGTGGGTGCATGAATGACAAAATCTTTTTATTACAACACGTTGGAAGGATACATATGCTGAACTTGATGGGTGCTTCCCACAACATTTTGGTATCTCACCGATTTAAAGTATGAACACAGTGCATCCTTGACCATTCAGCAGAGGAATTGCAACATCTTGAAGGATGCTCAAAACCAAACAAGCAGCAAGTACTACTCATAACCTTCCAAGACATAGCAAAAATCTTTAGGGAAATTAATTCCTCTAGAATGAGTGCACATCAGTGGCAACCCTCAGAAGAAAGTGACTCTCATTTCCTAAAACAGCCCAGGAACAGGTAGGATGCTTATGGCATGGGACCTTTTCATATTCTCTGACTGATATCATTCAACCCAGGCAGATAATGTACACAGATTTGATCTGAACACCCCTGTCATCTTGTGATCTGAAATGGAGGTCAAGAACATGAATTCAATAAAGTTGGTATGCGCTTCAGCATCACAAGTCACGAAAAGCCACAGATAACCTTCCAAGAGTCAGGGCAACAGCATCTTTGTGACAGAAACTGTCTAAACCAAGAACTGCTAGAGATGGAAAAGGTATCCTGGAGAAGTATCATGACATGACTTTGTTTTCCCTATAATCATCATCAAATGCCTTCTGTTGGTCAGTGTTGGAAACAGGACACTGGACTAGCAGGACCACTTTGATCTTAAAAGCTGCCACAGCCGCCTCAACAGTTCCTGTTGTCATTTCTACACTCAGATGGCAATGTCCTTTTTCACATTGAAGGGAATGAACGCTGCACCCCACTGAGGTGGGTCGAAAAGCCGGGAAACCACACTTGATCTGCCAGAGGTGAGGAAGTTCATCACCTCTGTGGAAATAATGTATTTGGGTCCAGAAAGCACGTGGTTGAGCTATCACTGTGTAGACACAAGAAGTGAAGTATTTAATCACAATTTCACAGTAAGATGTCTACACATTTAATGAAGATACATTAAATATACAACAAATTTCAGGTGTTATCATGCCATATACTCTTAGCTTCTTATGAAACTATTTTCTTATATAGAATGTAAAGGGGAACAAAAGGACAGAGATAATTAATTACTGCTAGATGGACATAAGGAGATTTCCATGAAGCAATGCTTCGCAAGATGAAGGGTGGTTTTCACCAGATTTCCAGTTCTATTTAGCATCATTTTACGGTGACATTTTGCAGCATATAGCCCTGGATAGAGGATTCTTGATTTGTAAAGAAAAATGCACAGGTTTTTTAAAGGCAGAAAAATAGAGATACTTGATGCCACGCCCAGACTCAAAGACCTCAGAGGCAGAGCAATGTGGTTGCTTATGTTATTGCATAAGGCAAAGAGAGTTTCTGGAGGCCAGAGAATAGATCTGAATGAAAATACAGAAATCCTGATAGCCTGAAACATTTCCTTTAGAACAGCGTTACTTAAGAAAATTCAAAATATAAAGCCTTTATCCTACTCCAATTTAGCATTGTCAAGGGTACTTCTTGGGTTGATTCCTCATTATTTTTGGTCTCTGCACTCTGTGAATATTTGTTTTAGTGGCTTTTCTCTGAATATTTTTCTTTACCTACCTGTATACACTGAGTGTTTGGGATATAGTTAATCACTTATGGGAGCTCTGCTCTTTTTCTGATTGAGGCTAACAGCCACATCTATTTTCATTTTATGGCAAAAATACAAACTTCATTGAGAATCTCCTTAAAAGGGTCACTTCAGAACTGTCATAACCATTTGCCTGAAACATAAATATAATAATTTACAGCTTAGTAAGACTTTTAGAAGTGAAGTTTGAGACAAAAATGCTAAGCAACAAAATTGCTAAGGAACAAAGTATTGTCAAAATACTTAAAGCCAAGGTTTTGTCATATCAAAATTTGCATCAAGTTTTTGTATCAATCTTAAATATCCAGACTTATAACCCAGGGTTTTGTACCTATATAGACAGGCAAGCAATCTGGATGATTGGTCTGAATGCTGCCTTTTAGCATGACTTGGTTTGGTCAGTAAGGCCATCTGCAGTTCTCAGCTGTGAAAAGACTCAGCAACAAGTCAAATGTATAATAGACATTTGACACCAGTTTGTTAATTATATCCCATGATACAATTCCATGCATGTGCACCAAGAATTATTTTTGCTTATGCAAGGTACATTATAATATTCTGTTTTGAAACACATTAGCAACGTTTCATTTTAGGGACTATGCACTGAGACAAGTACATCTCTGGATTGTTCTTGGGTTTGTTTTTTTTTTTTTTGTTTTTGTGTGTGTGTGTGCGCACGTGTGTTTTGTTTGTTTTTTGTTTGTTTGTTCTGTTGTTTTTTTTTGTTTGTTTTGTTTTGTTTTTTTTTGGGGGGGGCAGAGGTGGGTAATGAACTTCAAAGAGTCTGAGGGCATAGCCAAATCCAGGCTTGTGACAGAAACTTACCTGCAACAGAGAGTAAGGGTTTCAATTGCTATTCCACAGTTTTCTATTAAATATACCAATCATCAAGATATCTAGGTGCATAGTCAGGATAGTAGAGTTGAAGTCAGTGTATTTGCCTGCAATCTTCAAAAAGCAAAGTCAGATAGATAGAAAAAAGACATTCAAAACTCTTTGATGATTATTATTATTGTAATATGTTATACCTGTTGAGTACTCAGCAATAAAGTCTGTATTTTGAACAGTTAGTCAATTTCTTTTATATTTTATTTCTTGTCATAGTTGCAGATGACTAATTTTATGGGGAAACACATTTCTGTCTGTGAAACTAGAAATCTTTGCCAAAACATTTGGATTCACCTTATCCACTATTTCAACAAATAGAGAGGTAGGTATTTTATATGTTGCTGTTGAAGGACCCTTGTTTATATTAAACTGGAGATGTGTACCATTCTTTAAGAGGCTTGAAAGAAATTATGCAGCCATAGGGAATGCCTTTCTAACTTCATAAGCAACAGGGGACCACTCAACATACCATTTGTTACAAACTCTGTAACTTCTGTACAATACATTTAAACAACTACTTGCAAACGTTTCTCAACGCAATATTATTTTAATTGGTGTTGAGTTTACCTCAACCTATTTTGTTGCTTCGTAGTTTAATTAAAAAAAAAGTGAGGCAAAGAAACAGGGTACATTTGTGAAATCCAGAAGAGTAAAAGCTTCTACTGTTACTGGTAAATTTTCTTTCCAACAGGAAATTAGGAGTTTATTATAAATCAGGTGAACATTACAATGCTTAGGAGTTTATTAAAGATCAGGTGAGTATTATAATGCTTTTTCTCTAGAGAGGTTTATGAAGACCTGAGAAGTCAGTAGACGAAACATGAATACTGGGGATCTAGCTTTTTTCAAGCAGGTCTTTGAACTCAATGACAGTTGAGTCACTGAGTTCAAAGAAAAATGGAATATGACTAGATAATATTTCATTTCTAGTCTACAGAGGGTTTTTATAAACCTTAATGAATTCATAGCATCTGATGATTTCAAAAAAGAGGTGTCAGAGGAACTGAATTACTGTCTCCCCTGCACCTGTCTTTTGCACCTAGTGGAGAGTCCTTAGGGAGCTTTCTGAGGCTTACATACATCATGCTCAGTCTATCTGTTCAGAGACAATCCTGATCTTCTAGGCTGTAGGAATGCCTATGGAGCAACTCTCTCGCCTAATGATATGTACCATTCTTTGTGTTGCTCATGAAGTTACATATTGGAATCTTCAATGTTTATTCTGAGAAATTAAATTATTTTAGTCTCCATAAAAATATATTCCCTGAATACATTTTTCATTCTGAAACCTTGATCTTTTGATAAGTATATGAAACATTCATCAACTTCACCAACAACATTAACATATCCGTACTATATACAATAGTTTTGAGTGCAATGTCTATTAATCATTACCAAAAGAAATTACTCTCTAGTTTGCTTTTTAAACTGGAGACCGTGTATTTATTTAGTCTTCTTCAGAGCTATTCAGACTCTCAAGGCTTCACAGATAAGTAATAACAAACAATTCTTGCAAAGACTGACAATAATGTAAAACAAATGAAAAAGTAATCACCAAGGAACAATTTGACTCTTCATTATGTTTCTGTTAGTTAAATTTGTACGAAAACAAGAGAACTGATATTAATATCTTCTTCCAAAAAATGCTTCGGCAAATCTAAACGTGCATCCTTGAGCAACAAAATTCTTTTTAACAAGATGATTTCTCGCAGTTAGTTCAGACATAATCTGAGGATAATTTTATTCTCCTCTGCAAATCCTGAAATAGAGATCATTCTCTTACAAGCTTACTGCTTGATAGTTTGCTTGCCTGGAGAAATATGAAGTAGCTTTTGCATTTATTGTGTAATTAGAATGGAATTTCTAAAACTTGGCAAGAGGTGGTGAAAAAGTGCGGATAAAACACTTTATGATGCCGACAAATTTTTCCTCTTTTATATTTTTATTCTCATGTACCTGTATCTACCTGATGTCTCATATTTTGTACTGGTTATTAACTCTCAGGTGCATGAACCATCTTTTTGTTATATACTTGTATAACTGGCCCTAAGTGCACCGTTTGGGTACTACCTAGGCATTACTGAAGTAGAAAATCGAGCTCCATTCAGCCTTAAAATGGAAGGCCTATTTAACCAGTGTGGTTGTGGCATGCCAACTTATGTAACCACTGACACACAAACAAATTGTGCGACTGATATTCATTTTGGTACATCTTTGATTTCCCAACCAGAATGACCTGTTACCCATTTACATCTGCAGACAACCTCCAACAACATTCCTGAGCATCTTGATTTCAAAACAAAAAAAAATCCTGAGCACATTCCTGTCTCTGGATTCATAATGTGAATCTCAAACTCCTTTGTCACTAAGCCTTTTTGCAGCATAAATTAACAATAAGCAGTTAAAATAGCTTCATCAAACCTGCTTAGGCTTTGAAAGTAGGAAGAAGTTCAAGCTCTTTGGTAAAGAAGGAACTTAAATCAAAGCTGTTTACCATTGAATGGAAGAACCGCACTAAGTTTCATTTCCAACTAAGGATAGCGGAGGTATAATACCAGCTGCTTTTGGGTTTCCAACAAAGTAAGAGTTTTCCAGTTACGATCGAAACAGCCTAGCAGCCATCAAAGAGATGCTCAGAGAGGTCTTACAGCAAGCAGTACCCAACTCTACCCCATTTGGAACTTGTGCCCTTTGGCATTCACTTCATCAAACATTGCTCTGTAGCATCATGATAATATTTGTCATGATTAAATATTATTTATGGCGGTTTTCTGGAGTATTTAAATTTGCAACTTGGAACTTGAGTTTAAAATGGCTACACTGAGTCAGCCAACAGTTACATCTAATATTGTTTATTGCTTTTGATGGTTTCCATGTCATACTGCATTAGCTAAGCCAGTCAAACTAACAGTACTGAGAAGCTTACCTTTTATTTTGTGCTAGGCTTCATCAGAACTGCTTTGCACTTTCCTTGGGAAGCTTGGGGGTTCAAAGTGGCTCAGTCTGTGCTTCAAATTTCTCCATCACTTGGTTCTGTACAGAATTCAAGGCTGTCTGTTACATTCCTTTTAAGTTGCACTGCAAGAGGAAATCCTTCCTACTTGTACAATAATTCAGTGCATAAAGCATTAACTAGGGGATGCCTGTTTCAATTGTTTCCTCTGCTTCAGGAAATTCAAGCTTACGTCTTCCATCTCCAGAAAAAGTCACCACTGTAGAGTATAATGATAAAGGAAAAAGGAATTCTCAGCTTATTCTGTTGAAAATGGTCCTCTCTGCTTTTAGACAAAGAAACAAACAAATACATGAACAAAACATTGAACTGAGCTGTGAGAACAAACCTTTGTGTGAACAGAATCCCACTGCAATGGCTAAGGAAAACTTGGCCTTAGCCTATACCCCAGCAACCACTTACGTATTTCCATCAAAGAGACATTGAATTAAACATAAAAGTTGTCCTTAGAATTGATTTTGGATTCCTCTTTCCAAGGAGAAAGTACTAAGCTCTAGTCTTTAGGGAAATCCAGCATCCCTTTCTAAAACGTTCTGGGTTGCTTTCAATTCTCTTACCCAGATTTTATCTCTATTACTCCTTGCTTTACTATTTTGTCATTGGTCTACAAAACTGTAATTAACACTGTAATTATGTTTATTTTCTATTTGTATGGAAAAAAATGAGAGAAGCGTCACCACTTGAAGCAGAAAACTTATTGTGAGGTGACAGAACCACACAGTTGGATAAAGATCCTGAGACAGGTCTGTGCTAAACCTTTTTTTGAGCAGCAGGAGGTAGCACAGGAATTGCCAGTGTGCTTAGCATCATATTATCTGAATGTGTAAGCTTTCACTTTGATTCGTCAATAGTAATGCCATGCATATCCTCCAGTAATAGTACAATGTTTGTGAGCTTAAACAAACAGATTCACGCTCTCTGACCCAATTCATTGTTCCACTCACTGGTTCCCAAGCCTAAATAAACAGATTAATGTTCTCTTCCAAGTTAATATTAATAAAGACTCTGTCCAGGCAAGGAAAGAGGCAGTCTTCCCCACGGTCACCGATGTTTGCTTATGCTGAGTATTGCTGAGGACTGGGTTTTGATTTCTATGACCACTTGTTCTTGTTCCTGCTGGGTTGCTCTGGCCCCACCAGATGAATCCAGCTGCTCTGAGCTCCAAACTTTCCACTGCTTTTCTGAACCTCAAAGTGTCTGGCTCTGGTCTCTGTCACTAAAAAATTCAACGTACATACTGACATACGTATATTACAATTTATATTTGTGTATAAATATATATTTTATTTACTTTTTTTTTTCCTGAGTAAACCAACAAAAAGGTGCTGCTTTCAGCAGAAAGACCTCCCTGATGCTCTTTTCCTTTTTTTACCGACAGCAAGATGCCATTCACCCTTCTGAATTTGTGCATTAGTGATTAGGGAGAGGCTTGTAACTGGGAAAATGGACTAACTATATGAACGTTTCATAGTTTATCCAATTTTTATGCTATAATGTAGTTTTAAGAGATCTGGAGTAACAAGATATGAGCATCTTATAGCCATGTCTTTATTCATTTTTAAAATTCTATTGGATTGTTGTGTTGTATTATGTTTAGATCTATCCACAGTTGTACTATTGACTTTGACAGTAATGTGATCTGGACATTTCCATGACTAGCTTCAAAGTGCACTATCATTATAGTCTGGATGCGCTTGGATAAACACTTCCTTTGATTAAGTGGTACGATTATTTTCTCCTTCTTTCTTTCTAGGATACTTGTGTTTAGCCTCAAATTTGCCTACCAGGACCCTCTCCATGCATTCACTGGGCTTTTTTACTGCTTTCACATATATTTATGACTTTTTTTCCATTATTATTAGGTCAGTAATGAGAAGAAACACAGTTAAATACCACATTAAAGTTTGCTATCTTCCCTATAACTTCCAGAAGCTTCTGCGTTTAATGGAGCTTCTTGCATATATGTCTGAAAAGAACGTTCTCTTAAAGCATGAAAATATGAAGTCATTAAAATCAAAGCTTTTTGTGGGACAGTCATACATCCTTCACAACAGATTTAGTACAGAGAACATCACCCTACAGTAACTCAGGGGGAAAAGACCCTTCCTGGGAAGCTGGGTAACTCTCCCCTGCAACTTTGGATTCAAAACGGACATTTAAACCTTGATCTGCCACGTCCCAGCACTAAGCCTGAGTCATTCTGCTGCTCTCTTTTCAGTCTTGGCCTCTTCAAGCTGCTGTGGTGGGTGGTGTTCACCTCCTGAGGTGCCCGGAAGCCTTTGCTATCCTCTGCCTCATGTGCTTGCTTTGGAGCTCAGGGTTCAGTGGCTTCATTGACTGCCTGAGTCATAATACAAACTAGGTCGTCTGTACCCAAGCTGAATGTCCTAATCATTGGACCAATGAATCACCTCTTCTAATTTTCTGGCCCAATGTCTCTGTTCAATTATTTAGAGAATCCCTGACCTTTTCTGCCACAGATGAACATAGCTGGTGATCAGAGCATTTAGCTGTAATGAGGGAAACTCAGGTTGAAGACCTTTTGCTCAATTCAGATCTGTTCTTACTTACCTGCGCTTGTGTGCTGTGGGATAACCTTTCTCCAGTTTTATTCCCACAGATATTTCTGTCTTCCTCACCCTCAAGTCTCAAGCTGACATCTCTATAAAAATATTACTAGTTTTAAGGAATATTTTCTGAAGTGGGAAAATAATTTCCCACACTTCCAATCATCAACCTTTGATGAGCACCAACTCAGGTGCTCATTTTGTTATTTGTATTACATTTTCTCTTTTACAACATGCCTTTTTAATGGGTAAAATGGAAGAACTGCTTAGATGTTCAAGAAATATTCTTTTTCCTCATAATATTGTTTGAGTTCCTACTTCACATGGTGCCTAAATTATATGGGTATGATAAAAACAATTATTTTTAAGTGTTTTAAAATCACTTTCCTTAACTAGAAGTATTTTGACATTTAGTACATTGCAAAAAATTACTATGCTAATGTTACTATCCTCGAGAATCTAAAACTCTGGGTAAGGCTCTAAAAATCATGAAATGTTCAAAAATATTATCTTTTGGTTCCTTTTGTTCAGTTTTTTAATATTCTAAATCAGTAGAGTGCACTCAGGTTACATTTTCAATCCTTTCTATAACCTCCCTACAGGTCTAGGATTCCATGGTTATTAAAAGAAATGAACACCAAGACTCATGTATTACTGTAAGCCCAGAAATTTAGACAGAATTCTCACAAAAACTTGCAAGGCTTGCAATAAAACCATAAGATCTGCCGGTTAACCCTCTGTTACCAAGGCTCAGTAAATTTCTGCTGTAAAGTAGTTCTGCTGAGGGGTTACTGCTATTTTGTTTTGGATTATGAATTGGTGTAACGTGGCCCTCCATTAGTGGTATTTTGCAAGTAGTGCTCGTGCGGTACTGTGGTACTCTCAGAGTCTAAGCCTACTTATTCCCTGAATATATCCACCCTAATGTTACCGGAGTGTACTTTTTTCATGTTTGCTTTAATTCCAGAAACACTCAAAGGCTAGACAGGTTCTCAGCACAGAATGACAGACTAAAACTACTTCCAAAAGAGCTAAACGTCTCATCCTGAAGCTTTTCCTTATATCCACCAGCCTATCTGAAGAGCTGCTGGACTGGACGTGACCAGGCATGCTGTTTATGACAAACTATGGGCCATGTACATTTTACTGTGAGAATATGATTCAGGAAACCTTGGAATGTCTACTTGTATCAGGCATTTCAATTAGAGCTTCCACATGTACCTTGACCACAGACAAACCGACTGATTTTAATCATCTTACATAATTTTATTTTTGTAATCTACATGATTTTTTTTTTTCTCCCATTTTTCACATTCATCATTGTTTTACTTGGGATTTCCATTTTTTAGGCAGTTTGGTGTTTGACTATAATTTAATCAAAGCAGCATTTTTTTACCCCAGTGATAAGGTAAAATTTTAGTAGAGGGTGCGGGTATTTTATTATTAGTCTTTAAGTCTGAGTGCTGCATGTTCAGAAGCAATTAGATTCAGAAATGTATATTAAAGCAGCATTAGGTCTGGGAGACCGCAGGAAGAAATGCAAGGGAAGGCTCCAGTTTAGATTCTATCAGCATCGTTTAACTAGCCACACTGCACTTCTTGTAGACCATTTTTACACAAGAGTAGACAGTTATTCCATCATTACCATTAACTATTTCCAGGCTCTTTTTTTCTTTCGAGATCCAATATTAGCACTCTGTTTTTTAAAAATAATGCACATCCATAAAACACATGTGCAGCTAATAGAGATACTCAGTATTTTTGAATGCCAGTCCACAGAGGAGCCTTACTTTTGACCTCAAGATCTGCAAATCTTGATCCAACTCTCCTTCCTTTCACTGAATTCATTAAGAGCACTGCAGGGCCTTTCAAGTCATCATCAACGTTTAGAAATGAGCGGTACAGACTTTTTTTATGAATACTCAGTTTCTCTGCTGGTTGACACTTCAAAAGTGGTCTGGTTGGAAAACAAGCCCAAGTGACATTCTGGTTTTATTTCTTTTTCTTAATTGCATACTGTCTTGAAAACTTGCCAGATAGCTCCCTGCCAGCTTTTCCACGCTGAACATATCATTCCCTTGTTCTATCAAAATGACAAAAAATCAGTCATGGGATTTAGGGTCTGCTAAGTAATTAACATCGTCTCAGCATTAACTGTGTAGAAAATATTATGTTCTTAATCTGCCTGATCTGGAAGGTCAAGCTGTGCCCACATGCTGCCGCCTTCTAAGGACTCAACACCAGGAGCATTAGTTTTGCCAGAAGTAATGAATCCAGCAAGAATGGTTTGAACTGCTGCTTTTTAATTCTACCTATCTAGCTGTCTACATATCTGTACTACATATCTGAAGTACCCATCCCTATAATGTTGTGGTGCCAAACTTTGTAAATTATAGATCCACCCAACAATTTGAGTGTTCGTATCCATTATTTCAAGCTAGATTAATTCCTCCTCTTCTGGCTTTATTTCTTTTAGGAAAATAAGATAATATGAATAATAGCTTAATCAGGAGTATGGGATTTTACTACGTGAAAATAATTCCCTCAAACAGAATGAATAGTGATTTTGCTGTTTCATTTTTCCTATTAGCTCCTCTCAGTTGGGAAGAAATTTACCAAAAAAAAAAAAAAAAGAATCTGCCTGTTTATATTATTTCCTTGCTGAAGATCAACAGTCATACAAAAAAACATGACATGAAGAGAAGCAGCTCATGCCACATTTTGCAGTAGAAATGTTTCCTCAAGCAAGGGGAAATCCTGTGTGAATGATGTTTTCAAATACAACTTTCATTTTTTGAAATAGTTGTCTTCGTGAGGGTGATGCCAAATAAATATTCTGATCTGAGCTTGGGTTTGGGGGGATTAAATGAGATTATATATGTATTTTATTTAACAAAAAAGTATCTGAGTGAACAAAGATGATGTCGGGAAGGTTTTCTGTGCATTGGTATCAGAAACAAAATATTTTTGAAAGTATAAATCTCTGCAATTTTATGCAAAATAGCTGCTCACTTCTGCTTGCTTAAAGAAAAACAGTTTTCCTCAAAAAAGCAGTTATTAACTCTTTTGTAGTCGCTTGGACGAGCAATACACATCCACTTCTGATAACCTAAGGCAAATGTAACTTAAGGTACTTCAGCTGTGAATGTCGTAGGTTTCATCCATAGGTGGAGGTAACCTTGTGCTTTTGTCCAGTTGAAATTAGTCATACTAAATAAAGTAAGGTCACCCTGCAGGGAACAGAGTATTAAACATCCCAAGCTGTTAAGGAGCTGTGAAAGTCTACACTTACTCTGAACAGCAGTTCTACAAACAGTGTGATTCTTATGCGTTCACTGATTATCTTTATTTGTATTGTTCTTTTTTTCAGTAGCTGATATAAATTATATACCATTATGGTCCAGCTGCAAATAATGAAATGACAATACCATCCATGCCACAGTGCAGGCTGGCATTCATATATCTCTTCAGAGGTGTTAAGAGAAAAGACAGGGTATAGCAGCTGAGTGCACTTTATGATGGAAGGCTCTAATAGAGATTTAATATATTTATCTACCTTCTGAAGCCGGCAGCTATAGCCACTGCAAATGGCTGGCTGGCCACGGTTATTATCTGAGCAATCGAAGTAGTTATGTTTTGAGCTACAGGGCGTTGAAGATAATAGTTCAGTCTAGACTCAATGCCTACATAATGGTAGATTGCCTTCTCCTTTCTACTTGCTGGTCAAGCCCAGTTGATGATGATTGACTTAATGAGAGTCACCTGGCTCATAACCTAAGGAATAAGAGGACTGTTTACACGGAAGAACAATATTATGCTCCTTGGGAGAATTTGACTGATTTTGTTAGTTTGGGAGCTATTTAACTCTTTGGACTACTGTGGTACCTGTGGCAAATTGTCAGTTGATAATGGTGTCTTCAGGGGATACTGAAATCACTTGTATCTTTTACCTAACAACATGAATTATTGCCAGAGATGTGCAATCGGACATCTGTCTTGCTGTTACTGTCCCTCTCCTCTGCTTCTTCTCTCCCTGTTTGCTTTATTCCTGTTAGTGCGTTTAGTTTACATCCAGATTCTAAGAAACGTGTCCTCACTGAATGATGTTCAGTTCCCGTTATTGCAGGCAGTATGTGCACGTATAGGATCATTTCCAAAACTATGTTTTAGGGTTGCCAGTGCATATTTCACAGCCTAAAACACCAGGTACGCTTCCCTGTGAGGCTCGAAGAAAGTGGTTATTACTCCTTTAAGGATCCCTCCCCCTTCTCCTTTGTTTGGCAGAAGAGGTCAGGGAGAAGAGGCATCACCTGAACTCAAGGGGCTCAGGTTAGGCTTTCTGGGAGATTTTATGTAAGCATGACTAAAATGTTTAGCAACACTACTCAGGTTTGCATGGAGCAAAAAAGTCAATACTCCGTCTACGCCAAGGGGAGATCAAAGATTTTATAAAGAGCCAGACATAAAGAGGCTAATGTTTGGGTCAAAAATATTTGGAAATAAAGAAAAGAAAAATAATGTGTCACAGTAATTTTCCCTTTAAACCTTTCTCTTTGCTGGAACAGACTGACTAGAGATACATAAAATTCAGCCTATAACTGAAGTGTAGCTAAGATTGTACAATACTGAGTAAATAAATATAATTCTATCTAGCTGATATTCTAAAAGCTTAAAGCAATAGCTTATAACCTGTCCCTCCACCAAAGAATACAGCGTGTTATAAAGATGGACTTTGAATGCAGAAGTTATGTGGGTAACATTCAAAACATCTTTATTCTTGACAGGATGGTAGGATTCACTCTGCCTACATGGTTCTAACAAACCACACTACACTTTGATAAAACTTTATTGACTTTGATAGGTTAACAACAAAATTAATTTAACCCCAAGACTTTTTTTTTTTTTTTAAAAGGAAGCATTGTTACTTGTTATCATTGATTAATTTCTCTTGTTCTAATATGACTAATTTTTCACTTGCATCTCCATTGAGTTGAAGTAAAATATTTTACTTACCCTTAGGACTGAATACGTTTCACCTATGTAGTGAAGGATATTCCTGATTTTCCAACATTTTCAAAAATCGTTACTGTCATTTCTGTGGTTCTACCCTAACTTACTTGCATTCACTGATGATCTCAAACCAGTTTTCTCTTGGGTACTGCAGTCTTCTCTTTCCATGTTTCCTTTCAAGAAACCACATTCAGAATTGAGACCTTTGTGGACCTGTCATATGGGGGATCTGAGGTGGCTGTTTCAGGTGGCTATTCTGCTCCTGTGCTTAATTATGCCCTTATGAGAGTGTTCCAGAAATATGGGAAGAAAAGCAAGTAACAGTGAATGTGTTTGGAATAACCAGCAACTCTGTCAATACACCTAAAAGCTGTGGATAATAATGTGAATGGTATCAATCTGAGTTCTTTCCTTAAATATTGCCGTCAGGTGAACGATTGCCTTTGTCTTGGTGGCCTTTAATAGGGCTAAAGAGGTTAGACAACAAAATTACCTGAATTCTGTTCCATTCCTTCACTTAGTACTTGAATACTGCCCCTTAAATCCACTTCCATTGCCAGTTTTCTCTATGTAAGGGAGCGTTAAAGCTTTATCATCACTCCTCAGTACAAAGGGATCATTTGGTCACCAGCAGAGCCATCTGTTCAGAGGATGCTTTCCATCCTGCCTGCTCACCAGTGGGAGAAGGGGGAAAAGATAACCCTAAGGGTACTATTTATTGCTTCCAGTCCAGAAAGAGGCAGAAGTTATGGGAATGATGCCTCGAGATCCCTTATCACGGATTAAAAACTAGGTTGTCAAAAGGCAAAAAAAAAATATGTGTCTTTCACTTGCCAGTCGAGGATACAAATGCCAAAAGGTTTTTGCTTTAGTGTTTTCAAATTCAATAATCATTCATCGGCCTGTTTTCCTTCTGTGCTAGGGAGGACAGGTAGTCAGAGCAGAGAATACAGATTGTTTCGGTCGGCTCCTGTTCAGCTGATGATAGTATACACAGCTGTACGTAGCCAGTGCCTGCCAGCAGAGGCCTGACCCAGACAATTAACCTTATATTAACGCCCCTAATGGTGATCATCTGTTGCCATATGCCTGCAGCCTGAGCTCTAAGTCAGCAATGAGACCATCCACTCCTCAAGTCATATCTGATCCTTGATCACAAGCTACTGAGCTTCAGTTGATTTTAAAATGGATAGGGAGCTGATTTTTGAAATGTTTATTTGTAACCTGTTAGTTCCAGGGAAGAATAAATCCCCCTGAGAAAGACAATAATTGCCTCAGGAAAATATGTGGAATCTGCTTGCTTGGAGGTAAATGATTAAACAGATTAATCTAAATAACTTAGGTTGTAGTAGTCCCACATTTCTCCTTGTCTAGAATGATATTCTATGACAAAACCAAAGAGAAGGTAGAAAAACTAATTTTCTAGCTTATTTGCTTTCAAACTCCTTTTCTAGCTTAATTGCTTTCTGAACTGAATCTGGTCACTGCCTCTGTATCAAGTACAGCTATTGTTCTAGGAGCAGCTATTGAGTCCAAAAGCAATTCAAAATACCAAGTGTGTGAAGTAATTTTTCTTGTACATAGGTTATGATATTTAAACATATGTGCGCTAAGACCAGTATTTGCTGCACCGCTGCTGGTGTTAATCCTTGTTTATACTGTGTGTGAGCTGCCTGGCAGGTGTTACATTTTTATTTCAAATCTGTTGTTTTCTTGGATTTATTTTCTGTATCCTTGTCATCCTAAACAAGCTCTTTCTTTTTTTCCTCCAGTAGCAACTCAGGCTTGAACATCTACAAGGACAGCCGCAGTGGAAATATACTACAAGATACAAGCCTTTCTATATCATTCATACAATCAAGAAGAAAGTAGCACTGAAGCAAAGGGTGCATTAATAAGAAATAGAAGACAAATGGGTATTTTAAAAGGTGTGACTTGCTTCACTATCAAAAACAAAGGGGCCTTTTTTTCTATCCCTAGTGTCATATTTTATGTATGATGCTGCCATGTACCTGTTTTCCTCAGTCTATATGTATGCAGCAGATGATCGATTGTTTGGGCAAGATATGTCTAATGCTTGCTACTTTGCCCATTATCATAAAATCTAGAAGGACAGAGAGGCTATTATACATTTGGATATGTTCGTCGATAAGTAAAGAGAAGTTTTATTAATGATGCGTGCTTTAAGGCTTGCTGATCAGCAAAAGTGAGTGTGACTTGCTTGGTACAGCTAAAAATTGGGCACTACAAAAATCGTTACGCGTTAGATTTTGAAAGTAAACTGAAATATGCTTGCTTCCACCCCCCTTCCATTTTCAGTATTCACCACCCCCAAAAAGCAAAGAGGATGTTGCACAGGGTACAAATAAGAAAGCTTTATAAATAATCCAGCAGCAAGAAAACATACATTGCTTCAGCACTACGTATAAATGTTATCCAGTGTAAATGAAAAGATTTTAAAATCCATTCTTGCAGGAATAAATGAACAATATAAGGTTATTTTGTTCCCTAATCCAGTTAACACTTGTTTCTGAGTGCAGCGTTTACCACCATGAATAGTACTAAAGAGACAGTAAGAATGATGTAGCCAAGATTTTCAGGACCGAGTCCTTACACCACCACGTTTTCTCTTTTACACACATATTGCATTTTCTGTCCAGTTCTGATCCGTTGAGGTATTGTGTTCCCTCAGTTCTCTTCAGCTTCTTTGAAAAAATGGCATTCAGTACCTTGCAGTTCCCCTAAAATGTATCAAGATTAAAATCCTGTCTCCACTAAATTCAGTGGCAACATTCCAATTCCCAGTATGCAAGATAGCATTTCTCCATTGATAAAAGTCTTTGCTGCAAAAATAAACTATTTGTGGAACTTACGCATACTGCTTCCATCATCAGCAGAGTCTGGGAACATAAAAGCCTATTCTTAAAGACTGTTCTAAAATACACTGTAGAGAAGCAGGAACATTTCAGTACGAAACATAGAAGCTCTGAAGAAACTTTTACAGAACAATTGAACTCAGGCTTTCCCTGGAGAGCAGAAGCGGCATTGTATTCCATGGAATTAATCTCTATTCTTATGAAATTAATATTTTCTAATCAACATTCCAAACAACTAAGATGGAATGGGTCTGATGATTTGTAGAAAAATAGAATTCTTTCTTAATATCGTCCAGAGTGTTCATCCCTGAAACACTAACAGGGACTCCTTAGTGACTTATCAGGTGGGATAAACTTTTATTCTTCAAACTAAAAGCTAAACTCTGTTTTTAGCTTGTCAAAATGTGGTGGTAAAAGGGAACATCTTGAGCTGTCAGTGGGCTATTAGAATTGGTTTGTGTGTCTGACAGAATATCACAGCTGGCTATACAAATGGGAGGATTACTTCACAAGGAGGAAAATTCTGTTAAGTTTCTCTAGATCATTTTTGTTAAGGTCTCCATGATGACAGAGGTGTGGTAACTAGATAGCCAGCAGAGAGAAGGGAAAAAGCACACTTTCGTATTAGTGCAAGTAAGTGTAATGAAAATTTGGAAATGAGCATGTCTGATAAGATACTGAAATTAAATACTTCTGGTTTTGACAAAGCATAAGAGAAGTGGAAGTTTCTAGTAAGTTTGAAGTGACCCAGAAAGACACACGTGAAAATATCACAAGAACTTTTATAAACAAACTTGGACACTGTGTATTGTATTTGCTTACATTTGAACAGTAATTGCATAGAATATACATTCATGGAATTATAACATTCAATATTTAAAAAGAAATTACACTGTTCTTAAGTTTTCAGGAAAAAGGAAAGGCCTTCCATTTAGCTCTTGATCCTAAGTAATGGTAGGGGATTATTGTGTGAGGAGGGGAAAATCACATTTTTATTGTTTACCTGATTCCACCCCAAAATTAACAGAGTAGTTAAGTCCCACTGGAAAAATCTCTTTTACAAATATTTTGGTACCTTTTTCACTTTAGTTCTTGAAATGTAAAATATTTAGACCATTCAAAAGTTTCCATACCTACCTTGCCTCTCAAATCATAATTTTAAAATCCATAATTATCCAGACACATAACCTGTAGAGTTATCTTAAAATAATCTTTGCTGTCAGGAGATTGTTGATTAACTACAGTTAAATCCGAGTCTCCCACATAAACCTTGAGTAATTTAGATGTACAAAGCAGTCATACAGATGAGTTCCAGAGGCGAAAAATAGCAACGATACCAGGAGAGGAGCAGGGCTAATGTCTCTCTTTCCCCCACCATTGTCCCACTATTGAACAAGCCAGTGAGAGAAATATTTGCTCCTTTTCTGCTTTGCTTATGCCCTGAATTTATATAAATATGCATCTTTCAGCTCTCTGGGGCAAACATGTCGCCCCACTGCTCCATAATGAAGAGCGGTCTCACAGAGATGGTCCCACGGTGATGATGTGAAGCTTCTACAATGCGTTAAACCCTGAGCAAGCCCTCCTGCTCAGAGATGAAATAATTCACCTCTGAGGTTTCAGGCTGACTTCCAGTTATATATTTTTATTTATCTCTTCTATAAAAGACATAATGCACCCTAGGAAATGTGTAGTCATTCATCAGAGCAAATAAACTCTGGAATATGTTGAATGAAAGCCCAAAAATGTCACCAGAAGTAATACTGAATGGAATGAGAAATCAATGAGGAAGCCAGTTGTGAAGCCTGAACTTTTTTTGTGCATGCTACTATTTTTCTTTTTGACACTTGCTTCATTTCTGGGAAACATCCTTTACTCACTTATTTCCCTTGATTTAATGCTGACTCGAGTCAAAACAGATCTTTCCAGGTTTTTCTTACTCACTGAGTACTGCTTTAACATGAATTTCAGGGCAGTGGTTCTGAACTCGGCTCTGTGTTTCAGGCAAACAGATTTCCTCCTACCCACAACCCAGTCAGTGGATCTGTCTGTCTGGTTTGGGCTTCTGGAGATTTTCTGTTACATGATTTGAAGGTACTGCGTGGATTGCAGTGCCTACATGAGATGGGATGTGTCGCAGAATGAGTGTCCATCTGTTTCCTTTGTCTGTCAGTTTGCCTTGCAAGGCAAACTTACTTTAGCATGTTGGTTTTGCATTTAAGGGGCTGCATTGCAGAGACAGAGTGAGGTGTGTGTAACGTGTGTGAGGGTACTTCTGAAGGGTATTGAAGCAAATGACACTCTCATCCCTGGTACCGGCATCTTGAATATATTAATGCATAAATACCGTGTTTCAAAAATCCATTTTAGTCTATGCCATATCCAAGTCTACATTTTCATTTGACTTTGGCTTTCCATATGCAAAATACCTTGTTACAGAGGTATGTATCTTGCATCTGAACCTTTATGGGACTTGTCCTTAAAGGTACCACCTGTTGATCCAGATGCAACTGGTCATCTGTTTTCCAGGGTTTGGATATAAGCACTAATCAGATCACTCTCTTGTATACTGCTGATGACAACAACTGGTGTACCAGATGCATGCCACCCCGATTTACCAACTCATAAGTACAGCATGATAAGTACAGCACTTCATCCTTTGGACTCTCTACATAAACTGTACTGACTATGAATGAAATGGTGTAATGCATCAACCCCTGTCTTGTCCCTCTTTTAATCCACAGACTTAAAAAGTAAACGTAGGAAAATAAACGCAAAAATGTGTTTATGCACTATCAAACTTATAAATCTGAAAACCTCAAAAACTGAGGATTGTAAAAGCTGAAATTTCAATGGCAGTATAAATTTGGCTACAAGAATCACGCTGGGTTTTCTGTTTGTGCATGTATGTACACTAAAGAATTCCTTATTGACCTAAAAGAAAACATACATGGTGTATTTGAATCTGTGCATCTGTACATATACAATATCACAAAGTTAGTTATGTTGTGTGATATGTTAGTGTACTGTGGGATATGTACTGTGGGACAGAAATTTTCTTTTGTCTTCTGTGCAACGAACTTCCGAAGCACTAATTATTATTAGTTTTCAGTAATTTCACCAGCTGTTTGCCCACTGTCCAGTGGGCAAACCGTTGCTCCATGGAATGTGCAGCAAACTCAAGCCAGGATTTCTTTGTTCACATGTCTCTCAATTACTTGCTGACACTATTTCTTGGCCCCAAAACACATTTATCATGTGCTTGGATTTTTTTTCTGAACTCAGCAGAAAGCTAGCATGCTTATGGCATATTCTTGCAGTAAAATTCTGAGGAAAAAGCACTGGAATCACTAAAAGCTCACAAAAGAATTTTTCCTGAGTATTGTAATATTTTTACTGGCTGACTATGGGACATACTGTCTTGGAGAAAGAAAATCATAACAATTTCTTATTATGTTTTCAATAAGTTGCATTCATGGAGTTTTTCCAATGGATAGTTCCTTCCTTAGGCTTGTTTCTATTAGCAGTCCTGTCTGTCACAGAGAGGATGAAATTCTGTTTTCTTCAAAGCGATCAGCACAGCCACAAGGAGCATCATTCATCCCAGGATTAAAACCATCAGGGTCAGTGAAGCCATTTCCAAGACGCAGAATTGCCATACCTAAGTAGACTTTCCTGTAAATGCCACTCTTTGAATAAAGGCCATCTTCATCACAACTGCAGGGAAATTTAGGTTCACAGAAGTCAGAATTAACTCTTAGGTTGTCTTTGTACATGAACAAATTCTAGTAAATCAATCTGTTTAGTGCTAAATAAGGACCATTATTTTTACTCCATGGGTATTTTATTCTTACTCAAAATTGCTTTTTCAAGTTGTAAGCAATTAGGTGTTACTTTTCCTCTCTGAGCGTAGAAATAACACCTAAAAATGTCTCAAGCCCCCACATTTCACCCTACTTTGGTAATTAGACAATTAGAAAATACATAAAGTTAGGACTGTGGCTCACAGCAAAAATAAAGAAACCAAGCTATTTAACCTAGAACGTTTTAAGTTGTTAAAATCACCTCGTGCGGGCCCATATTTAAAATTCAAGGGAGTCTTTCCATTGACTCCAGTAAGCTTCAGTTCAAGTCCATATGGAAAATATGCCCCTCTAAATAAAACTATTCCACTTCTGTCATGACAGTGTAGTAGTCACAGTACTTTTTTCAGACATTGTTTGGTAAATCTTGCTATAATATTTCTGTCTAAGTAAGTTCCCACTTTAGTCTAATATTTAGAGAATCTTCTCTTTTTTTATTTGCAATGTATCACATAAACATATATTATGCTAGGATACGGGCTTAAAGGGTCAGCAGTGTTTTAAAAACAGTTGTCAGTCTCAAGTAAAACACCTGGTCTAAAGTCCCATTTCCCTCCCTTTCTCCCCTCCCCCTCCTTTTTTTGCTAAAATATTTTCAACATCAGTACCACAAGCTTACTATGGTCTGATTTCTTCTGCCTTAAAAATGCTGCTATGCAAGAATATAGTAATTTAAAACTGCTAGGCTTTAGAAATAAAAAACTGAATTATTTTTCCAACTCACATTTCCATTTTTAACTAACCTTACATCTAGGAGAAATAAACACGCAAAAAATAATGAAGAGGTAGCTTTAATGATCTGTAAAAGGATTTACACTACATTAATAAAACTGCAAGGATTGTTTAGAAAGCAAAAATACAATAACTAGAGCTTTATAGCTCTAAAACTGTAACTGAAGCCACAGTGAACCGTTCAGGAGAGCTTTGCACCTTTAATACGCTTTGGAACCAAGGTTTAAAAGTCACGAGCAAAATAGCACTCTCCCATCAACAGTTAACGTACAAAACCCCATACTGTTTACCTAGTGAGCTATCAGAAAATTTCACAAGCCAATTTGGATCTCAGAATGAGCAGAGCTTCTGAAACAATGCAATTATCTTCAGAAGGCCTAATGAGAGAGCTCTTTCAAATCTCATTCAAACAATTGGTATGTGAACTGAAAAAACGCATGCAAGAAGCATAAATTAACTGCTGAGAGAACAAGTGAGTGTTTTTATTTCCTTCTCTGTGGGTTGAGAGGGAAACAGGACCGAAAACAAGGAAGAGAAATTTTAGGTTCGGGGTCATCTGTGCATAACCTGTATTTGCTGAGTAAGCAGAGACAATTCTAAAAAGGAGCTGCTGGAAACTTGCCTTCCCATCAAGAATATAAGTCAATTAGGTCATAAGCCATAAAGTGATTGTGACAATAATAGTTCCTGAGTTATATAGTGAATACTCAGAAGATATTTGGGTTACTTCAAGTGGAGTTTAATGTGACAGAAGAGACTTTATTGACCACATAGTGACTATCCATGCTTTTACCCACACAGCAAATCATGCTCCAAGCCAATTTGCAAAGCAGTAATCTCAGAAATAATGTCAGAATATAGAAGTAGTTTGATGGCATGACAGGTAAAATTTCTTCATTATCATAAATGTTTATTAAATGAGGAATTATGAGGGGCTTTATTTTTCTGCACTGAGGAAACTCACTGCCGTGGCTTTGCTTCAGTGTTGGCTAACCAGCATATTTAAAAATTAAGAAAATTTTGATGGGAAAACAAAAGGTACCTGTATTTTTTATAATTACAAATATCCAGTTCTCCTGCATCACTCTGCCTCTCCCCTGTCAAATCAGTAAGTATATAGAATTAATAAGGTTTTATGGTCATGTTACTCAGAAAGTGAACTCTCCAAGAGCAGAGTCAAGAAAGTCATTACACAGCATAAAATCTATTTTCCCAAACTATTGTGGTAGTATTTACAAAGGCCGTAGGCAATGTTTTCTGGAGGTGTGCATTCTGAAACCTATCATTTTAATTTTGCTGATTCACTTAAGATAAAGGAATTGGAAGAAAGTTAATATATCTATTGCTGAATTTAAGAACAAAAAAAGGATCTGTGTAACTGCTGCAGTGCAAATCACACCTTGGCTAACAATTTCCTATAAAAAACAAACCAGAACTGAACGAAAAAGCTTTATATTGGAAAAGAAACTTTGTGCTGCCATTGGTCAGCTGGTAAGACATATTTTTACTGATGGGAAAAAAATAGGAAAAGGGAAGATTTTTGTAAAGTCTCTTATGTGGATTCCCCCCATCTTAATACAGAAGACAGAGAGACATTTACTGCATTTGTGGGAAAGGAAAATTATGTCAGCATTTGGATCCTTCTTGGCAAATCTTTATTCTAGTAGGTTTTTAGACCACTCGCTGCATTAGAAAAATATTAGCAGAAAAGAAGCAAAGAAAGATGCTTTGAAGATAGAGTAGATGTCTCTTGAAGCCAGAGTTGTTCTGCCAGAATGAGTTTAACATCAAGAACAACAAATACGCAGTTAACCACTTTACTGCTCTAGTGAAAAAGATGTATGTCTCCTAGAAGCAGTAGCTACGCCCATAATGCTCTTATGATATTAAAAATATGTCTACACAGTTGAAGCTTTTTTAAAAGCAATATAATTATTGTTTGTATTTTTCATTAAATGGCACATACTCAAAAAGGCCATACAGGCTGTCGTAATTACTTACTATTCATTATATTGGCAACATTATATTGACTTGTGTTGAACTTGAAAACCCTTTGTTATATAAAAATAGTTTACATATGTGATATTTGCTAGATTGAGTCTTAACATGTCATAGTTACTATCAATCAGTCAGTCAGTGATGAGTCAGAACTGTGTTGCATTAAAACTAAGAAAACAAGCTGTAAATTATGGCTTGAAAAAATATTCATGTAATGAATTTCTGACAGGGGGCCAAGATTTTCACAGATTTAATATGGTTTTGTGGTGTGTAAGTCTGTGTAGACGTTGGACCATAACTTGGGGTTATGCAATAAGATACTGATGTGGTTTGCCAAGCGCTGTCTGAAAACATGTTTATACGTATTTCTACCCGTATGCCATCTGTATTTTCATTCCAATTCACTGTCACAGTCAGAGTGGCTTTGTGGAGGAGGAATCCCCTTGGTCCATTTAGGATTTCAACCTTCTCTGAACTTCAAGAAGGAAGAAGTGGTTTTGTGGCTGACTGAGAGCAAGTTATAGAATAAGAAGCTTAATAATTTCTACATACACAGACGTGTTTTATCAGCGTAATAGCCCTTGGTGACACATGCCATGAGCACAGCACTGGGACTATGGCTCAGACAAGGGGGGACTTCCCAGTCAAAACCACCACATGTGGAGGAAAGCAGAGGAATTTCTACTTGATGAAATGACATGGAAGCTTGATTTCCAGAGGGGAGGCAGAGCGCTGAGAATTCACGGGAGAGACTTTTAAAACCAATTTGTGAACTAGTTGTGATATAAATGGCCAGTATTGCAGAATGAAATTAATCTGCCTCCAGCAAACCTTGTATATATTCCAAAGGCTTGTTAAAAATTATTTCCTTCCTGAAAGGAGTGCTTTCTCCATTTAACAGTCCTATCAGAGAGAGACTGGGTTTAATCTGCGTGTCGTCTTGATCATTCAATCACAGTACCACGTAGCTGAGACAGCTGCCTTCTCTGCTCTGACAGTTTCACTTCTGATACCTTTGTAGGCAACGGTCATGTTGTCTCCTCAGCCTTAGCTTTCCTAGGTTAAACAAGGGAACAGTCATCATCTCTTCTTGCATCGTAGACTGACTGTTCTCCAATCAGCCCACCTCAAAGTCAGGGTTGGAAGTGAACACTTTTGCTATGAGAATGCCTCAGCACCAGAGAAATCAGAACTGGAACTGGCTGTAAAGATGTGGGCTGTCTGCTAAAGAGCTGGGATGCTGAGCTGAAGTGCCAGTGAATCAGTGAGAAGATTTGCTTATTCTCCATACCTCTTCTTCCTCTGAGTGACTGAAGGACCTGGAGGCTTGGCTGATAGTTTCCTACCCAAGGAGTGTACAGTGTGCTAATAGGAGCTAAGCCCAAGTAATATAAAACAGGCAAAAGTGACTAAAAATGTCTGTTAAAGACATTAGATGCAAGCATATCAGGTCTGGCTCAGAAAGTCCCAAGGCTGGAACGGTACACCCAGGAAATATTCTCACATTTCTGGCACAGATGCTGACTGTGAAGAAGTTGACAGTTGAAGATAGCTACTAAGATGGATCTACTTTGCGTCCAAACCTGCATGGCAATTCCTATGCTATGGTAGCCTTCCAGAAGTGGGCATTATGCTTTGTACAGGCTAATGCTTAAGAACTGAAACTGCAAAAACTGCTTGAAAGGAGACAAACAGGATGGTCGATTGCACAAATGTTGTTCTGCCTCAATTATTTTCATGAAAGCAGGAGAAGAATGATTATGTGTGAAGGAAAAATTACTGTTGGATAGTTCCCTGATAATTAATAAAGTTATAACCTACTTATCCTGTATTCCCATGTACTAATATTGTTTCTGTGCTGTCCAACGCAGTTTTAATAGGAGTAGCCTCTCATTAATTGCATGAGAGAAGCAACGACTACCTGCAGTCTACAACGGTAAAAAATGTGACATGTAACCCTTTTAAGAAATTTGCTCTAGATCTTACAGCCACGCTGGAGCACACCTCACCGGGGCCTCAGGGCACTCAGCCCCCTGTCACCAAACTACTGCCAGAAGCCTCTGCTTATCCCTTTTCTTCCGTCAGCCCTTTCCTCCATCAGATCACCTAGACATCACATTTCTTTCTGATAGAGATTACGACACAGAATTTACTGAGGTAACATAGACATTATAAATATTAATGTAGATATTGGGGGGCTTGCAGATGTTCAATTAGAATAAAATTAGACTAATTCTTCATGAAATCCTTATAAATAATTTGAATTCTGAAATAATACTCAGCAAGAGAAAAAGTTGCAAAATTAATCATTTATTGTTGTAGTCAGGTGACTCCATTTTTTTCAGAAGATTAGTACTAGTACCCATATTGGTTCATTGACTTTTAATAGCCAAATTCTACGGAAGGTGATTTGGGTAGGTAGTCAGTAATAAAGCTTAATATAAACACTTGTCATCTGGTTTTTCCCCCTTCCCTGCCTCTTATTCTAAATTATCTATTATAGCAATTCCTGATTCAGGCTCTCCATACAGCTTTACTCTGTTTTCCATTTGAAGACCTTTGTTTCAATAGTGGTTTAAAAATTTCTGTACTTGCAAAATTACCACTGTTCCACTCATGGAGCCCTGTTAATGGCGTCTCTTTCCATTTTCATTATTCAGCCCAACAACAATCAATGAGCAGAAAAGAAACTACACAAAGGAGGCAAAATCAGAGTGACTTTTGTAACTCCAAAAGAATACTCATTTGGTGAGGGAGAAAAAAAATGGGTTGTTGTTTTTTTTTTTTGTGATAACTTTACATTGCAGTTGCTGCTATGAAACTTTGCCTTCCTCTTTGGCTCATGGTGAATAACAACAATCACTTTTTTCCTTAAGGGACCAGGAGACATGATATAATGATTAAGAACAAGCTACAGAAAGATTATGGCAGAAAACTAAATCTCAAGTCAAAAGTAGGGCAATAGAACCACAGCACTTTAAAGTATGAAAATAAAAAAAAGACATTGAAATGGGAATACAAAGGAAAAGATTATGAGGAGAGGCCATAGTGATGAATTTAAAAAGAAATTGAAATTTTCACTGAATTGGCTATAAATATATTTTTACCTACTTACTAAACTTTTATTTTAATTGTTGATTTTTTTCACTGAAAAGTCACCTTCTGTTTTCAACTTTGGGCTTGAGTGTATATACACCCTAAGTCAGTGCTGAATCTAAAGGCTTTTCTAAGGACTGTCTAAACTTTGACAAGCTGAGTATGGCAGAGGAATACCTGAAGACATGAAAAAGAAATATCTTGTTTGCCTTTCTGTAATTTATTTCTATAGGAAGATTTCCAAATCTAAACTGTTAAGTTCAAGCAGGGATCTGAACAGCAGTGATCCAGCTTCACTCAGAGGGTATTCACAAACAGACCGTGTTTGCTGTTAATAGAAACTGTATGAGTTCAGGCCTCTAAAATCAAACTGACTTTATTTAGAAACCTGTTCAAAGGATCTCACAAAATCACAGCCTCACAGAATGGCTGAGATCAGAAAGGACTTCTGGAGGTCATCTGGTCCAATCCCCCCTGCTCAGGCAGGTCTGCCTTGAGCCAAATATTATAAAACTTAACATTAGAAAAAAAGGTTTTGCAATGTAACCTCGATTTATGTACATGTTTCTGGATTCAGTTTTGTCTGTGTATTTATTACACAGGTTTGCATAAAAAAATTGAGGCATAATTAAATTTTACAGTAATGCAAATGTAATTCTGAGATCCCTAATATAATTTAAATAAATGCTATCTTTAGACTGTACATCAAATTTTCTTTTTGTATTAGTAATTTGGGTTTGGTGTTTTCTTTTTGTCTGGAAAGACTTTTTGAGAGTTTTCTATTTTGAATTAGTAAATATCTATGGCAATATTGCTTACTTTGATATCATTTCAGTACAAACACCAAGTATTACAGTGGCAGAGATATCAGTCTGAAATAAATACCTCAGCTTTTACATTAAAATCTGAAAAGGTCTCAGTAGCAGCCCACAGGATGGCCTTGAATCATAACAACTTCTCACTATGAGAAGCAGAGAAGATGCAGAACATGGCCACATGTTCTGTGGTAGAGGAGAGGGGGAAAGGTAGTGTTGATTAGGATATATCTTGCATGTATCTATATATACACAATAAACGATTGGTCCTGTGCATATGTATGTACCAAATTATCTCCTTCTTTCTGTCAATTCTGTGGACTTGAACTGGATCTGACTGACTATACAAAATTATGATCTACGCATTTTAAGGTAAATTAAATTTATTTGTACTTGAGCACTTTATCTGCAGCCCTGTTATGATTTTCAGACTGATGTAATTTACAAATAATTTAAAACTAAAATACATAATGAGATTCTTAGTAGAGGTTCCAAATAATTTTCCTGCTCTCTTCTTTCCTATATGGTAAAGTTTGTGTTATTTTTAAAAGTAGAGTTGTAAAGCATTTTTAAAATTTTAATTATAGCCATTTTCCACAGAAATAATAAAATAAGACTGCTTTTTTCTTTTTCCTTCTGAACTTTCAGAAATATTATATGGTGTTTTTATTACCCAATTTTTGAGCATTCTGCAGTTTTCAATAACCAACAGGAAAACCATTACAAGAGTCTGGTCAAGGAAGTCACCAATGTTCAGAAGTCAAAGTCTTGAACTGATTTGTAGGATATTATTTATTCACTTAACACCTCATATAAATATTAGTGCAAAAATAAAATGCAGTGTTTTACATTTAATCAAGTGCTGTTGCAGTTTTCCCTTCAAACATGTGGAGTTTCACTTTTAATTGCCTTTTCTAGTACTAAATACCCATGTCCATTAAGCATGCACTCAACTGAAGCTGAGTGAAGTAAAATGCTTAGAAACACAATGTCATTCTTTCCCCTTCAATGTACATACTTGCAAGAAAACTCATTAAAACACATGGCTATTCAATGAATTGCCACAAAACCATTTAAGAAAGACATTATTTTATGGGCACAGTGTTAAGCGTCTGATCATCTAAGAAGCATTGCTGTACCTTTGATCACTTGGCTTCGTGTAGGGGTCTTTTGGCAGCTTATGAGATAAGAGTACAAAATTTATTTGGGCATGAATTTGTTACAAGGTGTCTGTTCTGTTCCAAGTATATAAGAGGAACTTTATAACTAATCACATACATTCACCTTATGTCATTCCCTTATATCATTGCTGTGTATCAAGTTAATTTTTTTGGTAAGGGTTATTCCCAAATAAACAACAAAGGTTCTGAAGAGTTAATATTATATAAAAAAACCTTAATCAATAATTTAACTGAAAGTCTTAAAATTTATTCCAAAATTATGCTGTGTTTTATTGCAAAACGTTGATAGAAATAGCTTATTTTGAAATCAGCTCAAGCTTTGCAGTTTCAAGCATTTCAGTTCAGCTTTGCTATAGCATAGGCAAATGCATCATAAAGTAATAACTCCCCCAAAAAATCAGGGAATACAAAACATCTTCTTGAGAAGACTGTGCCTACTACTTACTGGACTACATGAGTGAACTGACAGTCTTTGAAAGCAGGTAAAGAAGTGAAAGCTTAGTATGGCTGAGATAACAAGTTGGGGAGTGCATTGTTTGTCTACTGGCGCCAAGCAGTGTTCTTAAGATTAGTGGTCCTAAATCTTTCATCCATGGCATTACAAACTGACCATCATAATCCATTCACTAAAGCCAAAGAAAAGGATAAGAAACTAAACAGCTATGTTTGAAAAACACAAAACCTTAAAATGACAATTTAAGTATTTAAATGTGCATGAAGTCATATTAAGCAAATCTTAGGATGTTTTGGACTAGAAAGACTTTTGCAAGTTAGAATCACTTTGTAAACGACCATATCTCTCTTTCCCTCTCCCCGCTCCTCTCGTGACACACACACCACAACAAAAGGGGCTGGCTAAGAAATCTAAAGTGATTCCACTTTAGAAACATGGTTAAACTGGGGGTAACTAACAGTCAGTGTCAGGGCACGTCAGCTGTTGTGATCGAAACTGGTCCTTATAAATTAATTGATCCTTGATTTCCCATCTTCTGTTACAAAATAGTACTATCTGATAGGAGGAAAAAGTTCCTGTAATGTAAGGTCTGTAATATAATGTCTACTGTATTTTTGTATGTTCTCTTATCTTTTTCTAAACTGGAATGATTCTACAAATAAATTGAAAATGGATCCTTTTTTTTACCCCGGTAAATGAGAGCATGCCAGTGGCCCAAAAAAGACTTGTATCTCAATGTTTTCCTGCAGTTGTGGGTAGACATTTCCAAGGAAGCTGTACACCTGGACTCACTTCGAGGGCTACCCTGTGACTGTGCTCAGTACCAATATTCTTATCTGTCTAAACAATTAAAACAGACTTACAGGCCTTGATGTGGCATTGGACGTTCTCTAGAGAATACGTAGCCTTGCCTACCTTCACTACGCCAGGAGACCGACAATAACGCGTTCACCATGTGTGCCTGGGCACTTTATAAATGTTTCCCGTGAGCTCCCGACATGACCTGGGATCAGAATGGTTATGCAGATAGTCCGTTATTCCTAGATCAGCTTCTGGGGAATTGTGTATTTATAACCTACGGGAACTTAGTGCTCATGTCCCAGAGACTGGATCTCGGTTTTTGAAAATTCCAGCCCAAAGTTTTGAGAGCAGAATATATTTTACGAAGCAGCTTGTCCTAGTAACAGTGTTATAATGTTTTAGTACTAACCAAAGGCTGCTATTGAGCAGCTTGACTTCCCAGTATCAGCTGGACAAGGCAGTATGAAACTAATTCTGTATGAAAGATATTTTGGCTCTTTCCCAGATCAAGAAGTAGTGCAATCCCTGAAAAAATTACTGATAAAACAGTTCTTGTGCTGGACAATTATAGAGTAGCGTAGTTTCATTGTCTTTCTTGGTTCTTTGTGCCTTACCCCTTAGAGGTCAGATTTCTAACTCTTTTAAATGTCCATCTGATTCATTCTGGTTTCGTGTATCCATGACAGCTCCACACGCTCTACAATGAGAAAGAAATAAACCAAATTCAATATTTAAATTTTGGGTTCTACTGCACTTTACCAAAAATCCACGCAAGTCAATAAGCATATTTTCAGTGTGGATCACAACTGTATGTATTTGGATATTTTTTTTTTTTTTACAGAATCATCTTTTCCCTATGGATACATACAAAATTTGCTGAAAATGGACTGTTTCCTTGAATTTGGAATGGATTAACAATAGTAACAGTGAAATATTCTGTTGTCTTACTTTGAAAATGAAAAATTAAATTATTTTCATTCTAGATAGCTTTTAATTTGAAATCATACTAATTCCAGTAATTGGCTATTAAAGACAAATAAAAATGAATGTTTGAATCGATTAGAACTAAACATTTTTCAGATACTTGGGAAAATCTCTGATTTTCCCTGGTAGGGCTTGATTATTAAAGACAGTTTTACTGTCTATAGACAACAACTAAATAAGTTTTCAAATTCAAACTATGAGAAGGAGAACACAAAAATTTAACATGTTTCTGCATCAAAGCTTTATAAATCTTCTTAGAAAAGACTACAGTCCCCAAATCAGCTCAGTACTAACTCCTGCTGTATAATTGTGTTCATTCTTAGAGATTTTTCAGTGCTGGTCTTTCTAAACCGAACTGTTGTCTTAAAAGATTTCAGACTAATGAGCTGACTGGCTTTAGTGATTTCTAAGCATGATAGTAGCTAAAAGTTATTTTGCAGTTATCCCGTTACTTACTCGGAGTAGACACAGATTGAGACCCAGGAGAAGATTAGCATAAGAAAGAGTAGACACCTATTTACAAGCTTATGTCTTTTCCTTTGATTCATCCTATCTTTCTGGATATACAAGCAGTGTAGCCAGACCCAAGGACAAGATGGATGGACAGATATCGTGTATGTACAGGCGATAGCCACATGATAAATTGTGAAACCATCCCATTTATTTATATTCACCTTTGACCATCTCACCTGCCCTTTGCCTACCAATTCATCTTCACCGTGATGACTTATAAAATTCCAACTCCTTGAGACATTTCAGTTCATTCTATTCGGCCTCCTATTCTTTGTGTTCCCCCTTATTCCTTCAGTAAAATGAAAGAAGATTGTCACAGCCTGAAAAAGGAATTATTCATTAAAACAAATGTGACCGAAAGAGTCCAAAATGCCCACAAATATGAAATTCGAATTCTAAATATCTACCCTTATTTATTTTGGAGATCTTTCCAATGATGATTAAAAAATAACGGTGGATAAATTGACTGTAATTTATTTAGATTTAACTATTACTATTTCTAGAGCAGCGCATTTTGCCTCCCTCAGTAAACAAAGGAAAGAGAAAGAACATCCTACAGGAAAACAAGTTTCATCCAGTTTAGACTGCTAGTTTAAAACAACAAAAATACCAAAGAAAATAAGAAAAACAAAATGCTTGTATTCACACAGTTCATTACTAATGTGTGAATACTACTATGTTTTCCCTCTACCTAGTTCTTTTGGGACAGAATTTTCAAGAAAAATCGTACAATTGGCCAGTGCAACTGATACCTACCTTCTGAAACCTGAAAGGTCATGGAATTCTTTGACTCTGTCTGTTCTGACAGCAGGATTTGGAATATGAGGTCAACACCATCTTTTATATGCGACTTATTTAATCTTATATTCAGTACAAAAAATAATCAGTTTGGTTTCTTATTAGTGAAGGTTGTAGATAGCAACACACTCCAGGAGAGATTTCTTCTAACAGTCCCAATCTTTTCTTCAAGAATAATTGCTAAGGCTCAGGCCTGTGAGTTTCCATGATCATATGTTGGTGGCCACAGCAAAAAAAATATGAAGCCTCTGAATCAATGGCTGTCACAAGGTTAGTTTTTATTCCATGTCTTGGCATCTCAGATGCTGTTTGTTCTGTTATTGTTAGATTATACCAGCAATGAACTAAAACTGCCCTGAAAGGTATGTGGAAAAATTAGCATGGAGATGTTGTCTTGCTCTTGAATACATCTTGGAATAGTTATACTGTCATTTCTAAGAAAAAATATGTCACATTGCTTACAGATTTCTGATAAAGATATAACCTATAAAATTTGTCAAAAAAATATGCTTGTAGAGCATTAAAACTTACACATTTTAATCTCATCCATTAATATTTTAATACATGCTTCTAAGTCATGGAAGATGAATGTTTTTTTTCCAGGGAAGAATTTTGTCAGTAATGTTGATGTCTATATGACTTTCCATTTGGACAACCTTATTCCAAATATGAGTGAATATTTTTGTGTTTCTTTCTTTGGGTTAAATAGTTCTGGAAGCCATATCGACTAAACAGAAAAAGGCTGTATCTTCATACAAGAACAGTCCATCCACAAAAGGTCTTGCACTGGTAAACATATACAGGTTTAAATTCAGAGGGCTGTCAGCTCATGCCAGTTTAACTTACCTATAAAGACACAACATGTAAGCAAGTTCCTCCTTAGACATCCGCTAGAAAAGCTAGTTGTCTTCAATGTGCAGTATGGTCTAACATTACTTCTGTTGTGTCCCATGGAAAAGCTCATGCTAATTTAGATGCTCATTTCAAACAATTAAAAATTAAAATCCCCAACAGAGTAACACAGTGCTGTTCAGATCAAAATAGGAAACGAGTTAAACAGAGTTGGCTGCTCTACTGAGGCCTTGGAAAATAAAAGCAACATATTAAAACTTCAGTTGAAACACTTCAGACTGTCTTCACTTCCACAGAGGGCAAGGAAGAAACACACGCCTTATGTCATGTGCATGTGTTGTCACCCATACGGGCAGAACCTCACCTCCCTCAGGGATGTCAAAGTATGAATTTTGCGCGTGGCCAGCCCAGGTAAGGGAGTAGGCAAACTGACTGAATACGTAAAACACCATCGCAGCATTCAGAGTCCCTCGGCTGGGTGACTGCTAAGGTGTCAACAGACATGTTGCAACTGCATTTCCCTTACAGAGGTGCATGTCTACAAATCAGCTATGATGGTGAAAACATCTTGATGTTCTGCTGATCACACTCAATCCACAAATGGTCTACAGTGAATCCACAAATGGTCTACAGTGATCCCAGAATCACTAGTCCTGGGAGGGGAGCAGCATCTCCCCATGCTGGGACAGTGGCTGCTTTGGCCAATACATTAGGTCTGAACTAGAAACTTCAGAATTAAACAGGTCAAGGTGTCATCATTTGAATTAAATACATTCCGCCTGAACTTGAAGTAAATTTTCTTTTCTCTGTGAACTGCTTAAAAGGAGACTTGTCATATGAGACCCAACAGGATACAGTATGAAATGACTCTGTCTTAATGGCAAAAGTAGAAGATATTAGCTCTTAAAATAATATCTTTTTTAAACCTAAAGTAGTCTTTGACATTTTAACTAACTACTGGAACATAGAAAGGTCAAGCAATAAGGCAAAGACTGGCTAGGGACTCTGCAGCAGTCAGTATGCTAAGAGGTGTAGGAGAGCTTACTTTGTTAGGGCAAGGAAATCAGACAGCATCTTAGGATTACTGCACCTCTTATTCATTTAGAGCGTGTCATGAGTTCTTCAGCATCCCCTTGGGCAAGCAGCGAAGGCAGACAAGAGCTGCTTCCTTCCTAAGTTCTAACTTTTCCCCACATCACTGATAAGAAATGTCTTTGAATAAAATCTAAAATATAGGGCAGATGCTTTTTATTCCTTCTTCTCTCCGCTGAGCAGCCAGAGTCAGAGCTATGGGCCCATCAGTATGTGCAAGTGGGAAAAATGGAACAGTCACAACAGCAATTAAGTGCATGTACAATTATAAATGCCTAAAACATAAGACTAGTTTTGCTTTTTTATCCTCCCCAGACACTTCAGAGTAAAAGTACCTCACTCAGTTAGAAACATAACTATTTTTAAATGTAATAGTGCATCCTCAGCTACACAGAAAAACTATTTATTTACATTGGCAAGAGACAGAAAGATGAAGCCAACACTCAAGCATTCATTTCGAGTATTTGTCTTGAAGTCTGCTATTTAGGAAATAAAAACATTTAAATTCAGGTGCATACCAGACAGTTCAAACAAACAACAGCCCAAGCTTTTGCCACAGTCAATAGCATTTCCAGGAGTGCCTGAAAGGGCTATAAGAAAAGACTGAAAGCAGCTCCGTAAGGCTGGGGCAGAGCCACTGCTGCTGGAGAGAGATGGGGGTGGGACAGAGAGCTGTTGAGGGAGTTGGGCTTTCTGCTTGAAGACGTGGGAAGGGTGGGGCGCTGCCACTCACCCCCGTGAAGCCTCTGCCCCCCCTGCCCTCCCTTCCTCAGCAGAAATCCGTCTGTCGTCCCAGCACACAGGAAAAAGCAGAGTCCGAGGCACCTCTGCTTCTCCACCGCAGAGCCTAAAGGAACGTCAGCCTCACTTGGGCCGACAACACAAATATAACATCAGGCCACATCCTCACCTGGGTTACATTTGCAAAATTCTAGAAATTAAAGTAAAGACACTGCTTATAAACCAGAACCTTGTATACCCTGCCTGTAATTACACTATTCCAACTACTTCTAAAAATAAAAATCAGACAGCAAGAATTCCGATCCTTCCCAGTTAGAAAACACAGCTCCAGTTACAATAACCTCATGCAGGTCAAATGCTAAGTTCTTGAACAGCTTTGTTTGCAATAGACATTTGAAAAAAGAAAGTCCATATCACGTATGTACCTTTAGATGATGTGACTGAATGGCTGTGTGCATGACAGGATAATCTGCTTTCATTAATGAATATTCATCATTGAAGAACAATTTTTCCCTGTATTTATCTGTTTGCTTTTCCTCCATTTGCAATCATGAAGATGTAAACCAAGGAAAAATTCAGTCTTCAGCTTTTGGGAAATGGCATAAACCTCCCAAGCCATATATTGTATTCAGAAGTTTTAACAGGCAAGAATATCACGCTAAGAGAAGTTCTAAGAATATCAGACTTGTTAGCACTGTGAATATCACTGTGTGCATGACTTTGGGTATTTATATATCATAAATACACTTCTGCTAGTTACCAATATTTTAAAAACCTGGAAAAAACATTAATGAAATGATTAAGCATAGGAAACGATAAATTTATTAGTGCATTTCCTGATGAAACAAAGATTTTTGGTTTAGTTTTCACTAAAGAATGTACCTTTGTCTTTCAAAAAAATTTCTCCCACCCAAAGAAAGGAAGTCATATGCTAAAAAACAGACATAGGATCAAAACTGACTGAAAATTTATTATCTCACACCTGGAGGAACTGTTCCCTTTAGATTACAGAAAGGGTGAACAGGAGAAGCAAAGTGAAGACATTTCTGGTACATTTTTTGCAATTGTGCTAGCAAATTAAAAATGAGAGTACTAATTTGCAAATGCTTGCAAATAATACTGCTGTACAGTTTTAAATTATGTCTGGAAATGAAGCAATCTGTATGAGTCAAAATGAATTATTTAGTTAATTATAAAACCAGATCTCACTGCTATGTCTGGAGCAGGGATTTATCATTATTTCCAGAGTTTCCTAACAGTTATCATTATTTCCAATACAAAAGGATATATATTTCACTCATGGTCTTTCCCTCTAGCTGCAAATCAGGCTCTAGCCAAACTCAGCTGCACATTTGAATGAGTAAATAAATTAACAAACCATTTCAGGTTTTGAGCTGTTAGACTGCCTGCGACCTTTATGCTCTTGGAAAGATAACTGCAAATAACCTTTATAAACGTGAGACTTCCCTTTCACAGTCTGTACGCTGTTATTGTTTTATGTCAGCCTTTTCCAGCTGCCTCTCCATGGTGTTTAGCCGGTCTTACGCTTGCTGGAAATATTCTGGGAGGCTGCCAATACCTTCGTGCACTGTTAGAACAGGTTTTCTAACTGGTTACCGCAACTTCCTTGAAATAAGATTTCCTGTTGGCCGAACAGTAGAAATGCTACCCTTTTAGATGTTGGGCAACGGTGATGACATTAATCATTATTTTGCCTTTTCTTACACTTAGGAGTGATGTGGCTGCATCACACATTTAGCTTCTGCTGGGTTTTCACTTAATATTTGCAACTTTTACTTCAGACCAAGCTGTGAGTTTGGAGAAGACCTGATTAAAAAGCCCGTCTTTAGGATGCCATTAACATACATAAGCTGGTTTCCAGGCTAATCGTTTGGGAGGTGGCCCTTTCGTTTATGCCGGAGGCAATTGGTGACATTCATCAGCTCAGGATGCCACTGCCGGGCAGGTGGCAGCACTCCTGACATAACAGCTGAGCATTAGCTGAGTTGGGATCTGTGCAAAATGGCCAGGGTTAAGAGAAAGCACAACTAGATTAAGGCAAAGGCATTTTAACTTCAGCTGAGATCCCCAGCTCCTTGAATCATTTGATCCTTCTATAATCTCTGCCTGCAACAAAACCGAAAGGAGGCTAAGTGACAACAGTTGCAAAGCAAAGCTTGAAAACAGAAATCAGATCATTTGAGGCAGCCACAATCAATGCCTGAGCCCGCATGCAGCCCAATGCATCCAAAAGGGTGGATTAAGCATTTGTTTCTCTAAAATAGTAAACCTGGCACCCATTGCTACTCCTGAGAGCTGAAACTGAATATCAGCACCATCCTGCCAGGGAAACGTGTGGCAGAGATATAGCGCAGACCCTTCTGCATCCCTGGGGAGAAACCACGAATGCAGATAGAAGCAGTCCCAGCTTGATTCTGAGGCAGGAGGAGACGGGGTTGCTGCTCCATGGGATGAGCTGAAGACGACAGACTTACCGGAGTGTCACTCAGAACAAGGTGAAGAGAATTCTCGTGTCGAAGAATTTACCATGTCCAAAATAGTGAAGAGATCTGATGTTCTCTCCAAAGCAAAGTGCTGTGGAGCCCTTTTCCTTTTTGTTCGTAGAACCTGTTCCCAAGATAATGTGGCCAAAGACCAGCAAAGACTTCAAATAACATAGCTTTCCTGAAGCTGCAAACAATCTGGCTTAAAGCAATTCATAGCCAGGGTTACCACATTCTGATCTGTTTTAGCATTTGTGACTGAAAATATTTTTTCAGGGGAGTTTTTGTTTTTTAATTAAAGCCATGTGTAGCATATCGTAGAAAACACACATTTCTCAGGCATTTCAACAGCAACTTCATAGAATCACAGAAAACAGAACAGCTTACTTTTGTGAACGTTGGCACTGATCCTCAGTCTTTAGTTTCATTGCTGGGAGAGAAACTCCCAGAGATCCTAAATTTCTGCCAACAGTAAAGCAGAAAAAAATTGTTAACAACAGCAGACTTGTAAATCAGGACATTAAAGCATAGAGTCATAGAATGGTTTGGGTTGGAAGGGCCGTTAAAGATCATCTATTTCCATCCAACCCGCCTTCCATGGGCAGGGAGACCTTCCACTAGACCAAGTTACACAACGCCCTACCCAGCCTGGCCTTGAACACCTCCAGGGATGAATATTAGCTACCATGTACAATTATGCAGCTAAAACCAGGTAGGTGAAAGGCCACTCTCATAAGTGAACTAGTCATCCATTCACATGATCCACGAGGCCTCCATGAAGAGGCCACCCAAACCTGAACTCCAGAGCTGGGGGCACCAGACTTTTTCTAGCTGACCTGGAATAGTCTCCGCTGGTCTCAGCCTCTGACTTCAACTGACCGTGGGCTGTGCCACCAGCCCAGTTTGGCAGCAGGTGCCTAGCGCTCTGCTCTTACAAGCATGAGCCCAGCAAAGAGACTGGGTAGCAGAGGTGACTGTGAAACCAGCTGATTTGTGTCAGTTAGCTGTCAAAAAGTGTCCAAAGGAGGGCCGGAGCCTTGACCCTGAGGACGTTGGTGAGGAACTGAGGAAAAAGTTGGGAAAAGATTTTCCAGCTAGCTGCCCGCTTTGCAAAGTAATTAACTCATCCCTTAAATTTCTAAATACAGCATGAATAAAGGAAATAATAAAAATGCCTGTAACTTTTAAAAGTTTTTAAATCTTCTGTATTTCAGACAAATAAACATTTCCTAGTGAGGTGCAGGCATCCCTATAATGAATTATCAATGAACTTACAAATGGCTTATGTTTCTGCGTTATCTTTCAAAGGCCTCTAAAGACTGATGGGTGAAAAATACGCAGCAAAATTCCTAGCTTCTCTACCAGTGCATTAAGTGTTCAGTTTGAATATTTTTTACATTGATATATTCATTGCATTTCCTGGAAAACACAAAAAAGTGGTCAGCTATTGAACAGCTCTGATGATGATTACTCTAACCCAGCTTTCACTTTTAGCAGTACTTTGTTGTTAGCCTCCTAATTGAGTTCACCAGCACAGGGATGCTTGCCCTTCTCTTGTCTTCACAAGGGCTTCACTGACCTGACTCTCATGCACCTCTTCCCAACAACGTACTTACATACACTCTTAATAGTATATAATAGTCACTGAGCCAAATTCCTCATGTGTGTTTTAAATAGTATTTAGATGAGTTATTTATAAATTATCTTGTACATATTTGAAAGGTTCCAGAGGCTTTCAGGAAAGAGAATGTGTATGGGTTGGAAATTAACATGCAAGATATTTATAATTTATGCCTTTGCAAGGGGTTAGGAACATAAAGTCAGGTTTTAAAATCTCTTTTAGAGATCTTAAAGAAAAAAAAGAAAAGTTCTCACAAACAAATTTGATATGGCATAGAACTAGGATAATTTAAATGTAGATATGAAAACAATGTTTTCAGTATTTTAAGGAGTGTGACTTAAAGAGGACAGATTATTCCTATTTCTTTAACAGCTTTATTTTGCAGATCTTTTGGGATACCAAATTTGAATTATTACCACGGTCACTGTTTATGAACAATTGCACATGTGAATAATAGGGTTGAAAGAAGCTGACTATTTAAACACATTTACTCACATGTTAATATTAGTGCAACTACACTTCACCTAAATTTAAAACTTGATGCGAAGTCAATATGAAAATTTTACAAAGTTTTTCTCCAGCAACTACCCCCCCCCCCCCAACAAACCCCAAGATACAAAACATAGTTAGTCTTAGATTGGCTTTAATATTTTATTTAGAGAAGAAGAATATTCCAAACCAAGCTATTCTATGATACTATGATTCTGTGTCTTATATAAATGTAAGCGATGTCTGAGAAGGCTAGCATTTCTAGATTTAAGTGGAAAACAACCAAGCTAGTCTTTTTTGTATGTGTTAAAGGGCAATGTATCCAGAAAAATTTTTAGCCGTTTAGTTGCAAAGACTTGAACATTGTATTTCATGTATTCCACCCATCAAATAACAGAAAGGCAAAGCTGCAAGAAATCCAACAGATGTCAACAGTTTACATAGCATTTCGTAATATTTGGTGGAACCTATAAGGTGAGGTTGCTGAAACTCTCCATTTTGTCACTTTAAAATAAAAAAGACAACCACACTCTCATTGGTTTAATGTGCTTATAGCTTCAGGAAGGCTGTCTTAAAAGTTGCTACCTTTTCAGTTGCATTATCATTCCAATCAAAAGCGTTCCTAGGGTTGAGAAGATTACTGTAGATTACCCTGTACATTCTTGCTTTTCCAGGTTTTGAATGCTATTTCTAAGGGGCCTACACAATGTAAGCATTGATTAGCAATGTCTTTTTACCTACCACAGAGGTTAAGCAGGGATAAGACTAATCAAAAGGAGGAGTAAAGAACGCTAGGCAAGCTGAGACCTCATGTGACAACCTAAATGTTAAGCATCAACTTTTGTTCAGATCTCCAGCAAATGGGGTTAAAAGTGTCTACTGAGGTAATGCAGTAAATTGTACAAAAGCAAATATATAAGCATTTGCATCTACCATCTAAGTATCAAGAACCAGGACTGCTTTGACCTTTCATTACTATTATTTTGGTCAGGAGGAAATAAGTAGCTTTATTCTTGCTAGTTGAGATGGATGTAAGACTGGAACTGTATGTAAACAGCGGAAATGATGTTCCAAAATGTCATAATCTGTTCAGGCTTTGGTTGTCACCACTTACAGTCAAAGATCGTGGGAGGCTTCTACATGTGAGGGATGGTTTTGAGATCCTCAGTTTGAGTGGCAGATCCAAGAAGCTGAATGAAGAAAGGAATAATCCTTGTTCCACCTTTTTAACAACATGGGAAAATTGTTATGAAACTATGTTTCCAGGCTGTACAGAACAAGCGGGTTGTCCACCTAGTACCAAGCAAGGATTTATCCTAAACAGGTGTTTAGTAAACTCATCTCTAACATTTTCCAACTGGCTGGTTTACATGACATCCTCCACAGCATGGTAGCTCCTGTGAAACCTGTTAGGACGTACTTTGTCTTCCTCAAGCATCAAACAGTGAGCATTGATTGCATCCATACTGGGACCTGGTGCTCAAGACATGGCACTGCAATGTTAGCTTCTGCAGATTTTGAGCTCTTTTTTCATCTGGCCCAAGTGGGTGCCCTCATTAGGCACACAGGTAGCTAAAACAATTTTTAGGTTTCATACTTTATCATTAGGCATCTTGAACTCCTTATGTTCTGTCCATTTCCTCCAATTTTAGATACAGGAGATTCTCAAATAATGTGAACTGTGAAAAATGAGACAAATTTTCCACATCACTTGAGTCAAATATATCAAATATAAAATGTATTCTCCATATTCCCACTCCATTTGCCAATTAGCAAAGTATTTCTACATTGCAATTCTAGTAGCAAGGAGAAACTCATAATTCCAAGTGATCTCTGAAGTTCTAATTTTATCAATCACAAAATGGTTATGGGCATTATGGGCAAAACGATCAATCTTAACATAGCCTGAACCAACTTTCAACTTCTATCCTGGCTGGGCCGCTATTCTTCCAAAGCCTTGTTTGCTTTTGGTTGCTAGAGTAGAATATATGTGTCAGTAAATAGCCAGATGGGTATCACTGATGAACTGATAATATCAGACCCCATAGCAGTTGACCTTTTCTAAAGGTGTCATGTAGCCATTAAACAGCCTGAGGAAAGGAACAAAATCACCGGTCTGTTGCAAGGTGCGACTCTGAGTGTGCATTCAACATCATCTATTACCATTTCTGAGTTTTTGGCTTTCAAATATAATATGAACAATTTCAGATAATTTCTAGAAATATGAGCATTCATTAACCACAATATAAAATCAACTTATTCTTTATGGTCAACAGCATCCAAATTAAATGTTAATTGATTGAAAAAAGCTGTGCTTAATTATTTGGCAAAGTCAGGTAACTTTATTAGCTGAGAATATATGATACCATAGGTGCATGACTAAAATGATGCCTAATGAGTAGATACTGAATGGGTTATCAGAGCTCTCATCCAACCTTATAATGACTGAAGAAATTTGCAGATTTGTAGTACACAGCCATTTTTAAATGCTGTAGTTTATTCCCAATACGCCCAAAAAATCAACAGTCTTTTAATTGTAATAAGATTTGGAAACGTGTATTTTTTACTTTGCATTATTAGCAGTTCGGAATGGTTTTACTGATTCAAATGTATGAAAATGCTTCCGAAGTTAAATGTTCTGGCTTAATTTGCATATCTTACACATTTCAGTCAATAAATACAAACTTTGTTAGAAATATGCATTATTGCAGTAGACACAATGTCCTCCACAGTCTTATCAGCAATTTCTTGCATTTGCTATTAAATACTTGATAAGATACAGCTTGTAATCGCTGTTTAAGAAATGAATTACAAGGATAAGAAAGCATTAGTTTTGGTCAACCGATGTTGGGTTGCAATGAGTTAACAGGGATCATTGTTTCTGGGGCTGTTCATATCCCCAGACTTTTCACAGCCCTGGCAGAGGCTGACTCTGTAATAAGTCTCACATTACACGTGGATTAGATTTGTAGAAATCCTGTAACTCAATAGGTACCTGCCTATTCTCTCCTGGCGTCAGGCTGCCTGCACTACTTTGCTCTGTAGACATACCTGGCATTCCACCCGTGCCTCCTCGCTGGCTAAGTGGGCTGGAGCCTGCCTACCAAAACATTGGGGTATTGTTGGGAAGGGGAGACCCCCTTGACAGACGAGCGAAGTGTGAAGTTAGTCTTGCAATGCCTTATTACCTTCCTATGAAGTATACACGCGGCTCTTTTAAACTTCCTTTTGCTGCAGTAATGTGGGAAATCAGATCTGCAGAAGCGTTTGGGAGTAGCAGGGGGTGGAGATGTGCCGTAGACAAGGACAAAGCCAGTCCGACCTCCAGCCCTTCCGCCTTCCCCCCAGCCGCCACCACCATGTTTGTTTACACTGACGGAGGCAGACAACAAAAACATATTTGGCAGTGCATCAAGAATGTGAAATGGCTTGATTTCTGGGAATTGTGCCAGATATTATAAACCATTTTGTTTTAACACCCATTCTTCATTTCACAGCATACTATTTGTTAAGTAATTAGTGGGTAAATGAATTAGGATTTTCAAAAAATTTGAATAAGATTAAAATACCCATTTACAGCATTTAGGACTTTTAAAGCCAAACAGCTATCTCACTCATGAAAACTGAGTCATGTGCTGTTTAAATAACAAAGGGTAATTTCTCCATTTGTCATTAACAGTTTATGGTTTGTATCCTGCAAATCTTAGTCTTGAAATCAATTCATTCGAAGCTCACAATAAAGCTTTATCAGATCAGCAGATCAGCCAACCGACTAACTTTTCCTTGGATTTTTACATATTTGGTGGTGGGATTTTTTTTTTAAATGTGTAGTGAAATTTGAGATCCATAACAACTCTTTCCTCCTCTTTCAGCAGTTCATCATCTCATCCTGGAAGATAATGACTCCTGGTGATTTCATGCAGATGTGTATGTGATTCTAACAACCTACTAACAGCGTTTAACATTAAATGTTAATAAAGCCTAGGGCTTATATTAACATTAAAAGGTCCTATTTCTTTAATGGAGAGGAGAAATTTGTGTAATGGATTACCCTCACGGAATGTATGACAACAATTTGTGCACATAAATATCTGTTCTAGAGTTTTGGCAAAAGTTTATATAGACTAATGCCTTGAAGTTCATGGCTATGACTTCTGAGTTGAGTGAGATTTTACTTCAGTCATCAGAGACAGAGGTGAAAAGAGGATTTGGGACATAGTTCTGTTTTCTAATGAGCTATGAAGTATCTTAGTTAGGCATTCAAGAAGGCTGACGGCACGTCCTCTCCAAAAGCTGCAGCGTAGGCAAATTTCTGCCATCCAGCTAGACCCTTGTGCCTTGCCAAGTGGCAGTGACTTGCAGTGATTCTGCCTGATCGATGTGCCCAAACAGCCTCCCTGGGAGCCAATGACTCTGCAGGAAAAGGCATTGCAAGGAACACTTGTTAATGTAGGAATATTTGAGTGCGTCGCCTCTGCAGATTTTTACCACCGTCCTCTCAGTGTATTTCATCCCCCACCTATTTTTGCAAAGAAAGATCCTTTTTGACTTCACAATATCTAACAAATAGAAAATACTTCTAAGCGCTGCGCTGTGCTGAAGAGCTTGTGTCTGAGTACGGGTGGCTTGAGACACGCTTTTAGAAATAATACCTGTATATAGGAATTATTAGTAATAAAAATGAGTATTTTTCTCTTAATACGATTATACCTTTTACTACACAATGCTCATCTAGCAAATAAAACTATGGCACGAAGACAACAAGCTTCAGAGGAGAATAACCTCCAATTCATTTTGTTTCTCTTTTACTTTTAATTGAGCACACTCTCATGGAAATTGGGGGAGGGTGGATTTTTTTTTTTCCCGTTTCAGTGATATCCAAAATATTTCAGCTTGCACACTCCTTTTATTACACTGTTTAACTTCCTTCTACTATAATACATTTAAAGCTAGATAAAACAAAGTTGTTGGTGAGCAATGCAATTAACAAAGCCTGATTTCTTATGGATTTCTACCCTTTGTCCCACATATCCCTTCACGTATAGCCTCAAACTACAGTAACTCCTTTCCCCTCCCTTGTCCCTAGGATGCCTTCCCTCACAGGTAGCAGCTCATGCTACAGCTAGTTCCCGAGCTGTGTGTGGGCTGATTAGCTGGCCAGCACTCCAGTGCCAATTGGCAAACAGCCTGCTGCCAAGAACAATGTATTATATTTGTTCCTCAGTAGGAGCACTGATTTGGATCTCTCCTCTACTTACACTGATTTTCATGAAATTTACAGAAACATAATTTCCTTAAAGTTTTCCACGCCTACTACCTTTTGAATTTGTTTGAATATGGCCAATTAAAAAAACAAAAAAAAAAGTATTAGGATAGGACGACCAGCAGGCAAAAACCACAAATGCACAAACTACATTTCTGAGGGGAATCAGACTAAAACCCACGTATGAAATAAGGAAGGCCATGCAGTGGTCTCAGCCTGAACAGTTAACATGAGGGTGTCCAAAATTCCACCGGCTTCAAGGAGTTTTTCTTTCTCATTAGTTCAGTGGCACAATTTTCATGCCAGTTTCCTGCCAAGCAAATTGCAGAGGGCTTGTATGACTGAAAGGCCTTGAGTCTGAGTCTCTAGTGACAAGCTTGCTGCAGCTCCAATCAGGGCTTTATAGCTTCCTAAGAAAAAAAAAAAAGAAGCTGCCAATTGTAACAAATGTGAAGTGTCTCTTTGACATGAAACCACTGCCTATTAAAATGAGCCAAAAATATGACAGTTTCACAGAAGACTCTTTTTTATCAGCCGAACACTTCTCAGCACATCACTTGGGTCAAATTCAAATGTAAAATCATGGTACCTGAAGGAAACAAACTGTCAAGAGTCTTGTATAATACTCACTGAGTCCTCTTCTTCTAAACAAGGCTAGTACTTATGTAGTTTTCTTGATAGTAAAATGTAAAGAATTTTCTGAATTTTGACAATGGCAGATGAATGCAGGATGAAAAGTCCCTTTTTCCATTTCAATACTTCTGCTGAAATAGCTTTGTTACAGTTTATGAATTCCTTTAAATATAAAAAGTCTATGAACAGATTTTTGAATTAAATATTTTTTCAAGGTTGAATGCTAGCTCTAGCCCCACTCAAATAGGAGAAATTACTTCCCAGTGGTGTGCCAAATTACTTGTTAACTATTTCAGCAACAGGATACAATGATTCTTTATACCAGGCTTGTTGTAGCCTTGACAGACGCTTTCATGTGTTTAATCTCTGAAATCTGCATTATCAGAAGCATTTTTCTGTTGCTGAATTCAGTTCAAAAGCCGATCACTCACCTAAATAAGTACAGCTGAGTATGTTTTCCAAACCTGTAGTTACAATTTCCAGATCTAGTGTTTATTAAATGTTTGTGCAAAAATAATTAAAAGTGAATATATACATATAATTAATTATGGCTTAGCTAACACTGTTGGGAGACTATTATTGGAACTAAGCAGTTAAATTAAAGTGACTCTGGATTCTAGGCTTTCCCAGAAATTCTACAAGAGAAACTAACTCCAACCACGGATGTTCTAAATTCTGCACTCTTGATGTGTACTTGTGCAGAGGTTGAACTAAAATGCATTGAGCCAGTAACAATGATTTTAAGAGTCCTGTTTTGCAATCCTAGAGGTGACTACATTTTTATAGATGCCTATTTTTTTTTTTTCCCCTAATGGTCTGATTTTGTACCTTTATATTAACGAGAACCTGTATGAGTGGCTTGGAACCATAGTCATGCCAAGTCTAATCAGGACTGAAACTACATGTCAGAAGCCTCCACTTGAGTCTCATCTTGCATCTCCTTCACACTTTTAAAGCCCAACTCTACATTACAGCATTTCCAGCTTGACTTTCCCAGGGTAACTCTAAGGCCACATCTTGGCAGCCTGGGTTGCCTCGCTTCTTCAAGGCAGGAAGAATTAGGACAAATTACAGCTGATCACCTCTTCTCCATTGTGAGCTGCTGCCACTCAGTCAATACTGTTATCAGGGAACCGAAGGAAGGATGAAGGAGGGAAATTCCTCTTTTTTCCCCCTTGTCTCTCTGTTTACTGTGTTCCAGAATCCTTTCAATGAAGAGAGTCTGACTTAAAATAAGATTTATACAAGTTATTCTTTATGTTACAATGTGGTTTTGGTCTAATTTCTCTCACAGTACACGCAACAGACATTGTCAGATTCATTGTTCAGACAAAAAGCAAGTCGTGGCTAGCACTTTTTTTTTTTTAACCATGGTTTACATGGCAGGAGAAAAACATTCCCACCCCCTTGTTGTAAAGCTGAACAGCAGAAGCTTTCCTCCTTTTTAACTGAAATACAAGAGAACCTGGGACGAAAGCGTCAGTGAATCAAGGAAAGAACAATACTGTTGGGGTTAACAATAACTGCGAGGGTTAACAAAAATTTGCAGAGAAAGCCTTTCAGAGAACAGAGAGAAGCAGAGGCCTCCTTGAAAGATCTGCAACACTGCCACAGTTGGGGTCTTTCGTGCAAACATTGTCTCACTGAAACTGTGTAGACAGCTGTCCTTTCATGTGCCACCATATGTCTTTGACCCTCAGATCATAGTTAATCAGGCTAAATCTGCATGTTAAATTCAAAAGCAAAACACAACAGTAGTGAGTCTGGAACAAACACGCTACTACAGTCCCTATTTCATATAGCTTTTGCGGGAGGAAAGAAAGTCTATTCATGGTGTCTAAATACCTGAGTGAGTTTATTAAGATGGAGGGAATTGTAGTCAGCAGAGAGATGGGGGCTTTGAACCACCTTCTGCCCCGAAGCTATCTTTATTTTTAATGGTGAAGCACTGGATCAGACACAGAGATGCAAGTGTGTGGGATCCTGACAGTCTTCAAACCGGCACCAGGTTTTTCCTTTAGCCTCCACTCCAGACTTCCTGCAGGAGAATTAATATAGGTGAGATGTGAATGACCAGATGGTAGGATGGGTACAAAAGGATGGCCAAATTAGCTCAATAGTGTAGGTAAATCCATTGATATCTAGCTGTATTCTGGCACATAGATGCTTCTGCAACTACATTCCAAGTCTTGGTTTTTATTTCTTCACAGTGAAGTGTTACCTCTTGAGACATCTTAGGGAATCTGTACAGCAGTCTCATCTTTGCTATCAAGTCAGCACTTTCCATTTCCACATTTCTTCAGACAGAATGTACTGTTTCCTGTAGCTTCTATTTTCTGAAATGGACATGGCATAACACTCTATTACTGATGAATATTTTATTCATAAAATGGAGCTAAAAATGTATTTGTGCCACTCTAGGGCCAAAGAAGTATTTCCATTTATGATTTTATTGTATTGCTGTAACATCTGGAGGACCTAAGCAAGATCAAAACTTCACTGTTTTCGGCATAGTCCACCGAGGTTGTCAGAGTTATTTTCATCCCCTTGAGCATTAAACAGATAACCAAGGTAACAGAAGTACATAAAGGATCTTTGTGGCATTCATGGAAAAAACTTTAAACATAAATATATTTAAATAGATAGACAGACAGACACGCGTTCACAACTCCACTTGGATTTTCAGCAATGATTTAGAAAAGAATGGGGAATAGCATAAGCAAACCAGGAAAAACGTGGGGAAAAAACATAAAAGGGATCATGTTTTAGCTTGTTCAAAATTTTATTAGTTTATTACATTATAAACTATTTGCCCTACACATACTTCATATAATCTCTTACTTAATGTTTTTTGACAGCTTTAATACAACAAAATTAGACATGCTGCTGCAGTAGTCCTGACAGCTACCTGGTTTCCATGCATTAACACCATTGGCTTCTTGCCCAAGACAAATAAACTTGAAAGGCTAGAGAGCACATCCAGTGAAATCAAGTAGCCTAAAACTAAAAGGTAGAGCTCAGCATTGCAGAATAAAATATCAATGCAGGGGAAACCTTTGATAATATAATTAACTGAAGTATTAGGAACAAACACAAGAAATTCCTGAAAGAAAGGCATTAAAATTCTACCCGCACAGAGGGGACTGCCATGAAAATGTTAGACTACCGGCAGAACTTACACAAACATTGTTTATTTTATTATTGAGTCATATTTGCACATCATACTTTCAAAATTCAATGTCAAAATTTGATTAATGTATGTCATGGTGTACACTGCGAGTGTTCGAAAGACTCAAAGCACTACATATAACCAGCCTGTAATGGCTTTTTATTCTTCATCTAATATTAACATGTGCGTGCATATGAGCATATACACATTTTGAGCTATGGCAGAGGGAGAGCCAAACATTCCACAACAAATTATATTTGACCACTGCATAAATATATATGAAACTTTTATCTCTTAACTTGCTGTCACACTAAACTGAAACTATCGGCTCATTCATGTATTGAATAAAATTTTTTAACCTTCATATTTTAAATAATGGTAATTGTTAGCAATACTTTGTTTCTATTTCAAGTTGGAACTATTCCAGCTATTTTGAATGGTTTTATTTCTCTGTTTTATCAACGACCAAATGGTCCTATAGGCTTTTTTTTTTTTAATCAAAGTAGGAAGTGTACCTAAAGGATACCTGAAAATCACACAGAAATCACAACACTATGAGAAATATAATCTTACCTGGCATACCAACATAGGGCTAAATTACCAGTAAATGGGAGAAAATACTTGTAGGTGGACCTGACTTTGACAGCCATTGGTAGAAAAGAATTGTTGTTATGATCTAAATGGTTGAATTAGTAGCATCATGGCAGAGACCGAGATTGGCTTGTGTCAGATTTGGAGAAGTCCCCTTTAACAGGGTCTCCCCCATGGCCGCGATGTGATGAATGAAGACCTTGATGCTGTCCTTATCCCAGGCACAGAGATGATCTGACAGTGTGTTGCCTGCCTCTTTCTCTCCACTTTCATATTCCAGCATAAAAAGTGCACTCAGTCTTCGAGTCTTACTGTCAGTCCTGTACTTGAGCAGAGGGTGGACCTCTCAGTGCTGTAGCTGCACAGGCCAAGCAGGCAAAGTACTTCTAGAGCTTTGCTTGTTGTCAGAGGTTGGTACCGTTGATCAGATCTGAGTGTTGTACTTTCGTAACAGTCCTTATTGCTGGAAAAGAGATAAAGTATTGAAAAGATTTGCTGTTAAAAATTAAAGACTGATTTGACTCGTGTTTTGCAGTGAAAATGTGAGTGTATATAGAAAAAAATATATTAGAAGCTGGAAGACTTTTTTTTTGTTAGAAAAAAATAAAAAGAAGAAAGTAAAAATTAATGTTCAGCTACACGTGGGAATACCTTCCCCTTCTTCATTTTTCTTCTCCATTCTATGATTCCATTAATTAGTGGGTATGAAGGATGGATATTCCGGTGGAGTTATTGTGTTTGCCACTTGTACCTTTCCTGAAACAATGGAAGGTCTGGCACTAATTCAAAAGCTATGGATCCTGATGGCGTGCAGCCTCTCTTTAACCTGTTTACTGACTCTGTGGAAAGGGTGTAGAGTACCAATATTGCTAATAGTTCTGAAATTGCTGTCTATAACGTCAACTCATTACCTTTCCCATTTCTGTCTCTTTATTGAAGTTTTAATTACCTCCACAAGGTTTTTGCAGCACAGCAGGAAAAAAAAGCCAACCAAAAAGCAGGTGATTCTGGCACTGGGACAAACTGCCTACCCCTTCAAAATGTTTTGCGATGTAGTGGTGATGAAGGGGACTGATCTGAGGTTGATAAAAACCTACAGGAACAGAGTATCTCATAAGCTGTATCATTTTCTCATCAGGTGCAAAGTATGTTTATTCATCCCACCTTCTATAGTATAAACATATAGTCATAGCTATTGAAATGATAAAATTATAAAATATGTTATCTTGCCCCTTCTCCAAACAAAGCAATCCTCTGTGTATTTTACTCCCTCGGGTGTTCACATGAGTGAACAAACCAAGTGTGACAGATGTTATTCACATTCCTAATTGCACAACTGGAAGCTGATCTCATCCTATAACAATGCATACAGAGGTCTCCAGAAGAATCTGAAGAAAAAAGAGTGCTCATCAAATAATACTGCACCAGTTGGGAATTTTTTGATCCCCAAAGCAAGTTGCAGTGGCATCTGGAAAGAAATCTCTCCACTAAAGACTTTTAGGCTGCTTCATTCTCTGTTCTTTTCTTTCCTAATGCTTCAAAAGTGCAAAGAGATTCCATTTAGCCAGGAATTATTACTATCCACTGTTTGAAAATGCCTTGCTACTTGAGTAAGAGCTTCATATATAGTTTGTATTTTATATCAGTATCATATTGCCTTAATGTATCATGTTAAAATGAGATTCTGCTTCCTCAGCTGCTTTAAGTGCTTTACTTCTTTTATTCTAGTAGTTTATATAGTATGTTTTACCTTACATTGGCATATCTGGGTGAGTTCTTTGGTTTATTATAGAGCAGGTTGAGCTATATGTTTCTTGGCTTTAAAATAGATGTGTTTTATAGAGGCATGAATAAAGATTCTGCATTTGATTGACTAAATCTCAGAAAGACTCCAAATCGGGAAAGAACGTAAGAGCTCAAATACCATTTAATTCAGAAAAACTCAAGCACTTTTCTAAAAGGAATACAGCAAATTCTATTATGTGCTTAAACCTAAGCATGATATTACTGCTTAGAACAATCTACCGGCTGCTTCAATTTTTTAAAGGGATGTAACAATTTTTTTCAGAGAGGAAAGAAAATTGTTACATGGAATTGGTATTTATAGAAATAACAGAAATGCAGAAAGGTAGCAAAAATGGTGAGAGATCACTGGTTGCAGAGGAGAGTAACACCAGACCAGTTACAGAAAACAGACTTTGATTCCATGGACATGTTCTTTCCATGCAAAATATCATTAGTTTTGGGTTTATATCCCACTGATCTCCCACAAGCTGAGATTTTGGATCAGTCAAGGTGTCTCACGACAGTCTCAGTTATGCATCCTTAATCCTCTACCATTAGAATTATGCTAAGATGTACATAATTTTCATTATTAGAATCATAGAATCATAGAATTGTCTAGGTTGGAAGAGACCCTTGGGATCATCGAGTCCAACCATCTACCCTACTCTACAAAGTTCTCCCCTACACCATATCCCCCAACACCACATCTAAACGTCTCTTAAACACATCCAGGGATGGTGACTCAACCACCTCCCTGGGCAGTCTATTCCAACGCCTGACCACCCTTTCTGTGAAAATTTCTTTCCTAATGATCAGTCTAAACTATTCTGCAGTATCATCTGTGTGCACAGCCTTTTATTGCAGTAAACTGAAGTTATGAGTAATAGTTCCTCAGTCCATGGAACAAGGGCAACCTACCAAGCATTTTCTGTGGGGAAAATGTGTGCACATGGACAGTTATCATAAAATAATTGATGTGCTGTAAGTTAAAAACACTTGTTTTTGTGCCCGTGCTCTGACTTTTCAGTCAGAAACAAAATGTTCTTTTCTCTCTACAGTAAATTGGCCCTGAGTCCGTCTTTGCTTTTATTTTCTCTAAAGTACTATCATTTGTACTGTGGCAGCAGCTAGGAGCTCTTGTCATGGCTCAAAACTTCATTATGATTGTAATCTCACGGAGATAGAAACTGTGCAAACATGCAAAAAAACCATTCTTTTTGCATGTGTCCCATCTGCCAACCTGCCCCGTCAGTTACACACACGTGAAATCCTGCCCCAACCTCCAACGTTCTTCAACACTGTCTGATGATCTTTTCCCAAACTCTACTGGCTTTTAGACCTGAGAATGTGAGGTAAAACTTGGGGGTTGCTTTAAAATATTCCCCAGTTGACTTACTTTAGATGAATGTGCCACTAAACCGTACATATGCATACGTGTGTGTATATACATGCACACACACATATAATGTATATACATACATATGTATATACAGTGACTACATTGACTACATACATATATGCATGTATGTGTGTGTGTATATATATAGTGTCAGTAAATGACCTCAAAGGATCAATTCAGTCACTTAACTTATGTTTCTAGTCCCACCTGAGATGCTTAGCAAGTACCTCCTGCTCTCCAGGTTCTGCTCCAACAAGGATGTAGTCTCCTCTATAGCCTTTGTCAGGTATTCCACTTTCTGCAGACATCGCAGATGCCCTAAATAATTGAATGGCCCTGGCTTCTGTGTTTCTGCTGCTGACCCCCACCCTAAATGCAATCACACAGGGGATGTACGTGCTCTATCCCTTCCATCTATTGACTTTCTGTTTCCCTGCCCTATGCAGCTGGCCACCAATTAGCCCTCATCCCATGCGACTGCACAGCTCACTCAGGCTGAAGATCCCAATCTCACGTACTCCTGGCTGGGCCAAGAATCACACCAGTTACTAACTAATGTAACCGCAACAAAATGTACAACTGAGAGATACGGATCAAAAAGATATGCTTAACAGAAACTATTTTAAAAACAGCGTAGGAGTGGCCGTGAGAGTAAAAGCTGTCCAAATGTGCATTAAACAGCGTCCACTGCTCCTGGAGGCGACAACCCCAGGGAGAAAGGATGCACAAGCATCTTCTTTCAAGAAGAAATCTGACCTGGCTATGTACCACGTTCCTGTGTAGGCTAGAGAATATCTTACGCCATATGCCAAGGAGATGTAGAAGCAGGATTGTCCAAAGGTAAAACTGGCAGTGAGGAGTCTAAATTGTAAGGAGACTGTAATCTGGAGAAACAGACACTGTAATTTTGTCTCGCAGACTGAATTTTTCCAGTATAAAATATTCTCAAGATATCAATTAGTCAGGGAACTGAATTTAAGCACCAACTAAAAGGTGCTGATTTAGAATGCAATTTTTACATGCTGCTTAAATATGTGTGTGATTCATATGTTATCTACACTATATCTGCGTCAATATATAGATAACATTTACCTGTATACACATATTTATACTTTATTAGACCTTAAGTATCCTGAAAGTATTTTTACTTATTGTCTATAAGTTTTGCTATCCTAGAACAGACCTGTTTCACCTAACTTTTACTTGCAACACTGCTTGGGGAAAGAGTATAAGACACACAGCAAGGAGCCCTTCGTCTTGTAGCATTCCCACCAGCATTATTCCTACCTTTGGCATTATTGTTAGAGAGGATATTACACACAATGACACAGCTTGAACCATGCCATTTTTCAGTCTCCTACTTTTCTTCCTTCACCATTCTTATTATGAATAATTCAAGATTGATTTTGAACAGAGAAAATAATTTAAACAAGCAATTTTCATCTTTCTCTCCCCCCCCCCCCCAATTCTATACTTATTATTGTGAGGAAAAAAAATCCAACAAAAAACCCCAACAAAAACAAACCAGCAGGTACAAGCAATATTCATAAAATCAACAAAAAAATTAGGGACCCTGACAGGTCATTTAGTATTCCCCTGTACCAGTCTCTAATGTCTAACCTGAACCTTCTCTGTGCCTAAAACCGGTGTACGTTTTCTCATGTTCTGTTCTTCCTGGACCTACTTCATATTGGTATACTGATATAATTATTTACAGTACAGATATGTCTCGGGCAGCTAGATTATAAATCCCAGTGACTATTTTAAATTAAAAAGCACCCTGATGCTTGGCTTCCTCGAACTGCCCCTTATTGTCATGCTGTCCAGAGCACAGAGAGTGACGAAAAAGCAAATAAATCAGTTTTGTTACTAAACCTTTGCATCCTAATTAAGCACTTCTTACTGAACATTAATCTTTTGCCTCACTCCTGGTCAGTAGATGTTTCACGAGTTTCGCATCAAGAGAAATCCGGGCTGCGCTGCCAGGTGCCAGTGCAGGGCCACTTCTGCAGTGATTGCTCCTGTAGCTCATGGGCCCCTTTGCCTGCCTGGCAGATGGCTCAGCCATGGAGAACAAGGGTGATTTCCCACCCTGGAAAACTTTTTTTTCATCCTCTTCTGTTTCCCGAGGTTCAAAAGGCTAAAACAATGGTGAGGTTCTGGTGATTTTAACTGAACATCATCCCTCTTAGAAAAGTCCTGCATTTCTAAGAGATAATTTAAACCTAAAGCTCTGATGATAGGTTGTCCTTGGCTCCATACACCTAGAAAGAGCTTATGAAAAGGCCAGTTTACAAAGTACAAAAATACAGAATGAAAGTATTAACTAAGACACAGTGGCCCTGTCCTCACGTGAAATATTTCAGCAGAAAATATTTCAGAGGAGACAAATAGAGGAATGGATTTATTTTCCCCCAGCTCATAAAATAATAAACAATCTGAGTATTCTGGGTGGACTTCTGTTCTCCTTGACTGTGCTAATAGCAGTAGATTTAGCAGTAGATTCCTGGGGAGGTAAACCTCAAGTTATACAGAAAAATGTGTGTGGTCAAATATGACAAATTATTACACAGAGCTAGATCATCTAGGATGACTATCTGGAATAACTTTACATTGTTTTCACAAAAATGCATACTGTATGGAGTACAGATGACCAAATTTTATCCAAACAATCTACCTGAGGCAAAAATTTCACTGCAGGAAAAAAAAAAAGTCTTCATGATAGAATAATTTATTTCTCTGAGAAAAAGTGATTACATTGTAGACTCTTGGAATAACAGAGAAAGAAAGAGAAGCAGGGCAGGAAATAGGAGGACAGGTGTTGAAAGACACGGACCTGTTGGAGTGGTCCAGAGGTGGGCCACAAAAATGATCAGAGGAATGGAACATCTCTACTATGAGGACAGGCTGGGAAAGCTGGGGTTGTTCAGCCTGGAGAAGAGAAGGCTCTGGAGAGATGTTATTATGGCCTTTCAATACTTAAAGGGGGCTTATAAGAAAGATGGGGACAGATTTTTTAATAGAGCCTGTTGAGACAGGACAAGGGGTAATGGTTTTATACTGAAAGAGGGTAGGTTTAGACTAGATCTAAGGAAGAGATTTTTTACAATGAGGGTGGTGAAGCACTGGCACAAGTCGCCCAGAGAGGTGGTAGATGCGCCACCCCTGGAAACATCCATGGTCAGGTTGGACGGGGCTCTGAGCAACGTGATCTCTTGAAGATGGCCCTGCTCATTGCAGGGGTGTTGGACTAGATAACCTTTAAAGCTCCCTTCCAACTCAAACCATTCTATGATTCTGCTTTATGATTCTGTGTTTTATAGCCACTGTCCCTACATCCTTCTACAATAACAGCTTAGTTGCAAACAGAAATGACTGGCTTTGTGGTGCTGATCTATGTTTTTATGGTGTAACTGGAACAGATATAACCAGAAGTGTCTCTGTTAATTGAGTTGGGAGGCTGAGAATGGCTCTACAAAGTGTCCCTGAAAAGGCAGATAAGTTCCCCTCTACATTTCATGACCCAGCTTCTTGTTGATGTTAATGTTACAGGAGGAATCTGAAGATATACCTTGGGTAGTCATAGTAGCTCTTTTGTGTAACTGCAGAGCTTGTGTGGAGAAAACAGCATGGAAAGAGTTGCAAACAGGGCTGCAAACTGACCCCTTCTAATGAGCATTAGAAGCAGAAGTTCAAAGACAGCACAGAATGCAGGATGAGTTTTACCTATGTACTTGCTTTTTCTGTGTACTTGTCCACGAATGGAATGGTAGTAACAGCATAGACACTCGGTCCTGTCTGTGTGGGAACAGCTGGAAGCAAGAACACCTCCCAGTTCCCAGGTCTGGGCTTTCACCCAGTTCCCATTCTTTACAGGGACAGTGCCTGGCACGTCCTATTCCTTTCTTCTACTTTGCAAGCCGCCGTGTGCCAGCCAGAAAGTATCTGCACTGCAACCCAGCCAGGGCCCCCATCAGGGCAAACCAGAACTGGGGAACCAGGACTGCAAACTGCAACATTAAAGCATAACTGCTTCAAGGTCTAGACGTGGCTCGGCCAAAATTTATAGAGTGATTAGAGCTAAGGGCTCTAATTAGTGGCTTTCTGCATTAACCAAACATAACTTCCATTCAGGTAGTACTAAATAGAATGCTTTAATTCCTTTTTTCATTAATTAAATCCCTAGATCTGAAGGTTTAAATTAAGTGCGGTTTTAATATTTATTTGGCATAAAATTAAAAGTTTTATTTATTTTGCTTTCCCTCCTTCTGTTTGTCAAATCAAAATTAAAATCAGCAATGTTTCATTTTGAAAATCTTGAAACAAAATGCTTCCAATATTTAGGGAATTTATCTCTGCCTTGTTCTTGCCCATCTGTTTTTTTTTTTTTAGGAGAACTATCCTTCAAGTTTGTGAAAAGTCTACTGAATAGGTGGTCATTCACATTTACTTGTGGTGGCTGGAGGGTATTACGTTGTAAATGTGAAGTATTATATGCAATACTAGACAAAAAAAAAATACACTCACAGACCTGTTTACTGCTGGAAGCAGTCACTCCTTGTGTGATCCTGCTCCCCCAGGAGGAAGTGACCGAAATCTCTGAAGACCCTGAAGGCTGCATGGAGACTGCTCATGCTTCTCGCTTTGTGGGATGCACCTGCTTTGTCTCACATACCTGGGTCTGTTTGTTAAGTAATAAAATAGCTTGTGTACTGCGACTTCCAGTCACACAGGGATGATATCTGAAGCTCAGAGTATGCCCGAAACCTGGAGTATAAGTGTGGTTTAGGGAATGCCATTTAACTGCATGATTTCAGAAAGGGGCCCAAGTTTGAGAAGATAAGCCTGCTAGAGACAGGGGTCCAGGAAAAGCACAGCATTTATAATGCATCATGAGTGTTTGTATATATGCAATCTAATGATGCCCCAATTTATATTCCAAAATAACTTCTTTTGCTTGCTCCATCAATTGTTTTAATAATCTAAAGTAAATGGTCAAGAATTAAAGGAAGACATTTATAGTCTCCTGTTTACAGTGGACCCTGTAAATTCAGCATTATCTCCATATTTTTCTAAAATGTTTATGTGCAAATGATTTTCAGTCCGGTATCTTCATCATGCACGAATAAAAATACATGCTTAGCTATCAAAAGATAATTAGGTGAGACATGTATGTTTTGTCATAATTAATATTCTGTCAATAGGCTAGATAAGAAAGCTCCAAGGGTTAATGCTTTCCTGCTCTGTATCTACCATTGCCAGTGAATTTCTCTGGCTCACTCCATTAATCCAGTCAGCACAATGGATCAGGTTAGAGATGTGTCTCAATAAATCACTCTCAAGTGCTGGGGGTAGGAGTACCTAATTAATCAGCACTGTCATTATGTTTGACTTGTAGCTGCCTTACTGTGTATGGGATGAGGATTCAGTGTATTTAACCCGCACACACTCTTAAACAGATATCCAGTAGTGATGTAAATTTTAACCCTTGTATGGAAGAAGCCTCCCCATGTTTCTATGGATGGCAGATTAAACGTCTCTTACCAATAAACTAATCCACAGGTCATTTATTCTCCCCCCCCCCCCCCAGACCATTAACGTCCTGCAGCATTTTATCTCCTTTAACACCAAACTTCTGAAGTTAAAAGCGCCACTAGAGTTCATCACAGTCCCCAGCTGCACCTGTTAGCTTTCCCCCTCCCGCTTCCTCATCCACCCCCTTGCCCCTCATTCACACTGGTTCTCGGGCCATTGCTCCTCAGAGGAGGACTTACCCTGGCCAGACTCTCCTGCACTTACTTACAAGATGCCTGTTGCACGGGTTGCTCCAGTAGCTACCAGTATCGTTCGCTCCCACTCCTTACATTCTTTATTCCACAGGCATGCCTGGAAGCTAAACACACCTTTCCTGCCTCGCTCCCCTCCAGCTCTAGGGAGCACCTTGCTACCAAAAGACAGGTTGTTTTCCTCCAGTCCTTCAACTTTTGAACTGCAGTTTAGCATTATTCTTCCTAACTGAAACAAATTCCTTATCAAAATAATTGCTCTGCTATGGCTGTTCCCTTGTGAATATTTTGATTTTGATGACTGCTTTGGTTCAGAATTCAGTAAATTTGCACTGATCATAGTTTCATTATTTTAAGGTCCAGGTGACAGCTGCCTAACTTGCCGACCTGGCAAGGCGATCTCTAGAGATACCAGTTCAGCCTGTCCAGAATAAACATCAGCAGTGATGTGATGCTGAGCTCACGGTAAACTCCTGTCCGCGTGCTTTCTACTTTCCACTGACATTCAGGCCACAGCATGGAGAGTACAGGGGGATGAGAGAGTGTGAGGAAGATGGCAGAGCAAACGCCGTTTCTGCCGGTGGCAGGGCCGGCCCCTGGCAGCCTGCAGGAGGAAAGCGCTGTCAATACAATTAGCATGTGGTAATGAAGAAACTGAGAATATGGTACCTCAAGTAAAAACTGTAGACTAAAGCATAAAGATATGGAATAAGAAAGCACATACCAGTATCAGCACCTCCAACCTCGTCTAAATGTGCACTGAGCTAGTCATAAGCAGGACTGTGAATTTACCTCTGCTTGGAACATAGACAGTGTCTTGGTTAATTTAACCCTGATGTAAGGAGAAAATTCTTGCGGACTTCAGAGGGAACTTCATGTGTTCACACGAGCATGAATGTTTATCCTTTTTCTATGGCATGAAGCAAAGTAGTATTCACTTTGAAAACACCTACACTAAGAAGTTGTGGATGCTCGATGTGTGGAGATGTCCTAGGCCAGGTTGGATGGGGCTTTGAGCAACCTGGTCTAGTGGGAGGTGTCCCTGCTTATGGCAGGGGGTTGGATCTTAAAGGTCCATTCCAACTCTAACCATTCTATGATTCTACGATTGTTGAAGTTGTTTTTTATGTATATATGTGGCTACCTTGCCACCTACTTCTGATGTGAAGATGAATGGAATTAACTATGTATTGTGTTAACTCAGTGCATATAATTTTGTGGCTGTCCAGATGGAAACACTTGTGTGACAAAAAATACGAAATATTCTGAAAACACAGACCCTAATTTTTCAAACTAGATGTGACAAAGTTATATGAAGTGACACTGATATTTTTGTGTCTCAGTTTCCCTCTTCTTTGAGAAAAGTTATGTCATCATTTCACTTTAAAGTGATATTGAACAATTATTCGTTCATATCTGTGGACACTTTCTGCTAAAGTCTGATCATAGTTGAGAAACCTAAGAGGGAATTAACAATCCCATGTTCTGAACTGGTTGCATAGTGAACAGTAAATGCTACATGGAACAAGGCGCTGGGTGGTGAGGATAGTTCTGACACTACAGATAGGGCCTCCTGCCTCTCCTGGACCTTCACCAAGCGCATGTTTTATGAAAGCGGCCTGTGTTTCTGCAATGAACAGTGGTATCATACTAGGGCTTCTCTTCAGAGTGCGGAACTGCCTCAACTTTCGCATTTCCTGATGAGTCCAAAATGAATGCTTGACTTCTACAGCCATCGTGATCTTTCAGTGTACATAGGAAATTACAAACATAAAGCAATATTGGCATATTATTCATCACTTATTTAGAGCATCGATTTCACGCTACATCAACTGCAACAACCTTCCTACCATGTTGCAACTCCTGCATCAACAAGACACAGACCACCCTCCAGAGCCCAGGCCCCAGACCCTGGGCTCCGTCTCCATCATCTGTTCCCTGGGCACTGGCAGCAGGGGCCCGGCGCTAAGTACTGCCACAGATTGCAGAGGCAGAGGGGCAAACCCCAGGAGGAGCAGCAGGGCGAGCGCTCCTGGGCAGCTCACAGGCTCAGAGCAGTAGCTTAGGCTACTGACACTGATGATATTGATGACAATTAGTAGAGTGAGATTAGAATGGAGATGAGGAGAAGATTCATCTGTTACACTATCCATCATCTGTGTGTTGCCCCAGGCAATGTGAGCAGGCTGCTGTTTTCAGTCTAGCTGCTGTTATTATGGACTGGCTTTAGCCTTCCTGTGGGGTGAAACTCCTTGAGTAACTTTTTGCCAGGAGGGTTTGGAAAAAAAAAAAATTATTTGCTTTCTGTATTTCTCAGGGTAGGACTGAATGCGTATGCAGGTAGATCAGTAAGCCTATTTTTTGTGTGATACATTTACTATCAAAGTCCATTTCATATAAAAAGTTGGTGCTAAACTGTGGTAAATTGAAAGTGTCAATTAAAACAAAAAACGGTTTAGTTCCTAAGCTCCTTCAAGCACAGAAACGATCAACAGTTGAAAAGCAAACTTACCTGTTGGCCCATTGTAAGGATGCCACCTCCATAAAACAACACTTGATTTTATTCTCCTTTTTTTCAGTGAGTAGTTACACTAATTACTTAACAGGTTATAGAGATATTTTTTTACCCAGTAGTCTGTAAAAGTCCTCATTCTCTTCTACTTCAACTTTTTATAATGTCACGATGAGCCACCAGTTCCTATTTTAATCCCCATGTATATTTCTCTAGAAAAAAATAAGACATGTTGTTCATTGCAGATCATGTTTGTATATATGTCACCTATTGCATGCATGCATACGTGTAATGCTGTCTACAGAGCTCATGCCACATATTTTTGCATCATTACTGGAGGATAATGTTTATTTCAGGTTTCAATAGGGCATCTCCTCCCAGTATTATTTCCCCCCAACACTCAACAGCCGGGACCAGAACCCAAGAGTATAATTTTCTTTGAATTATTGCCTACCCTACAGACTTTGTTTATAATTGGGACTCAAACTTTATTCGGTGCTTTTAACTGTATCGTTCATACCAGTTGAAATAACGTACACAGTTTGCTGAACTGGATGCTACTAGGAAAGACTGATCAAGATTTCCTGCACCTATGTGCCTCAGCTTATATTCCCAATGATGATTCTCATTTCCCAGAAAAAAATCCTGATCATCCTTTTCCCCTGATGACTTTGCATGCTTATAGTCCCTTCTTTCTTTGCTTCTGAAGATCTGTTATTCATTTGTAATACCCAGCTGATGTAATTTGGTTCCCATACGTTCTCTTTGCCTTTGCACCAACAAATATAATCAGGCTCTTGCATGTTCTAGGAAAAAAACTTCAATCACTGCTTCAGATCCCAGTTCTTCCCTGTGGAACCTTCAGGACAGATAAGACAAGTTCATTTTTGTTAGTCTGAAACTGATCTATAAATGGGACTTAACAAGATGATCAGTTGGTATGTAACTGTAACTTGGATTATTCTTATATTTGAATCACTAGGCTGCAGAAGTTTTACAAATCTCATTTTCACAGACTGTGTAGGGCTTTCCAGTTCACTAGCTAAATGCCAGCTTGAGATTTTATCTGCCATCACCTCCACTGTGCAGTGTCCAGTATCACTGGAAAATTCACTTACTAATTCACTTAGATTAGATAGCATTTGAATTGTGAGTTTATCAGAGGGAGCAGGTCAAAACTGTGTTCTTTAGAGGCAAATACATACAACTTAACTTGAACATAACTGATTGTCTGAAGATTGGTGTATGCTAAGGGACCATTATGTCTTCTAATAAAAGATTAGCACCAGAAACGCAAACAGAAAAGGAACTTTCTGACAGGGTAAGGTAATTTTCTTCCTTACAATACTGTAAATTTCAAGGAACTCCATGGAAATTAATTACTTTAGACTTACATTACCTTTTTGTAATCCTTTTCTAGTGCTAGATCCTATATCTAACCTAAACCCAGTTTTCTTCTACTCATCTTCCACTTTGAGTCCAACAACCAAAGGAGAAAGAGAAAACTTGTGTGAGCTGTTCTATTATATGTCTCATCACCTCAGGAAAAGAAGGCAAGGTGTGCCTATTTGAGCTAAATACTCCACTGATTTTCAGTACTGAAAAAATGATGCCCAAAGAAATTAAGGCAGTAAGGCAATAAGGAACGGAGTCAATATTTTTAGTACCACATCAGTTAAATATTAGTTAAATATTAAACCCAGTTCTCTCAGCCTTTCCTCATATGGCTGGCTTCCCAGTCCTGTGATCATCTTGGTGGCTCTTCTCTGGACCCTCTCTTTATTTTTGTATGTATTAGTGTTATACAATGAAATCCTTGAGAAAAGTGTTTAAATGGGTGTTTATCATCTTGGTATCTTCTACCACTGGCTAAATGAACCAAAGTCAAACAACTCATAAATCTGTGAAACATTTCTAGAACATCCTTTAAAATGTTTCCCATTATTTGGGGTTGTAAAAGAGTATTTTATTGACATAATTTCTATCCAAACTAAAGAACTTCCAAAATGGCAAGAAGACAGACATCAGGACAAGTTGCCAGTTATGTCGCAATGACAAAGGTCATGGAGATTGGTTGGCCTGTAGGCTATTACACTGAGAAACATGAAACAAGATAGCTACCCAGTTACCAATCTCAAGGGCCCTCACCCCAACTACTCATTTAGTGTAAGGTGATTTATTCCATATGTATATCAAATCTGCTATTCGAGCCACGATATGGTTAGCCAAGAAGACACAACAGAATTCACCTTAGGCTGGAGCATTGTTATGTTCCAGATGGCAGTGTTATCATAATGTAGCTGTAAGGTGCTACTCTAAAGACCAGAAAGATGTATGAGCATTTTCTTACTTGTGAAAATACAAATTACAATAGGAGGGGGGTACAAGACTTTGAACTTTCTGATATATAGTACAAATTGCCACAGTCTCTTGAAAGCTTATATTTACTTCAGCTGCAGTTTTAGGAAAGAAGCAGTATGTCTGCATTAGGTGTTCAGTAAATAGGAGGTTTAGTTGGGTTTTTTTTGCTTCTGGTGCCAACATTGGATCTGTACTCAGTGTTGTGAGGTATTTACCTGAGCTCTTCAAAGCAGTTTCCATATGCTGGACTCAAAGTTGAAGTCACTCACTCAGGATCTTTCTAGCATGTGTCACTTGGCATGGAGACACAGGTTTCTCCAGCAGCAGCCTCCGTACCCATGAACACCTACAGCCATTGACTTAATTGTTCGTAAAGGTGTGATGGGGATATTTGATCCTACCACCAGAAGAGCTGCAAACCAAACCCTGGTCCTCCACTTTGTTAGTACCTGTATGTTACAGACTGGTACAGCATGATGTGGTAGAGTTGGGTACTAATCCTCTTGTCTCAACAAAAGTGACTTTTGCTTTCTTTCTTTCTTTCTTGCCTTCTTTCTTGTCTTCTTTCTTTCCTTCTTTCTTTCCTTCTTTCCTCCTTTCCTTTTTTCCTCCTTTCTTCCTTTTCTTCTTTCTTCCTTTCTCCCTTTCTTCCTTTTTTCCTTTCTTCCTTTTTCTTTCTTCCTTTTTCTTTCTTCCTTTCTTCCTTTCTTCCTTTCTTCCTTTTTAATTCCTTTCTTCCTCTTTTTCCTCCTTCCTTCCTTGCTTCCTTCCTTGCTTGCTTGCTTCCTTCCTTCCTTCCTTCCTTCCTTCCCTTTTTTCTTCCTAACACCAAGAATTTAATTGTTCATATTAAATAACTGACATATTGGAGTGATAACTACATATAGGAAGCACACAATCATATTCTAACAAAAATCCTGTTTAGCCTATTGAAATTTTACAGCTCAGTAATAAGAAAGGAAGTGAATGACTTTCCTTCCAGCTTGTTTTTTTTTATACTCTTTACAGCTGTTCCACATATAAACAAGAACTTCAGTGCATAAACAGAGACTAAGCATAATAGAATGACAAATTAGATCTCTCAGAACTGATGATGTTTAGATTTCTTATTCATTTTTATTAGAGTTGCATATTGCATGTCTAATCCATACTGAAATAACTATGTAAAGTGTCTAACAATACTGTCCTCAAACATTTATCTGGCAAAAATAGTTCAACATATAGAGCCCACAGAAAACCTTAATTTCCTAATAATTCTCAGTGAAAAGGGGAGGGATAGAGGACAGCCAAGTCCAGCAATGTCTTATTGAATTCCAGCTGGAACAAAACTGTTTCATATTCAAGGAGCTAATTGCAGGGAAAACAGCACATTTCAGTCTTTAAACTTTGATGTCTCAGTTTTCCAAATATTTATTTGTCTTGCACATGAGAGGCTTTATGAAGGAAAGCGTTCTAAAAGCTGGAGGAGACATTCGGGCTGAACAGTAGTTTACTTGTAATTTACAGACTTGTAGTACTTAATATATAATGCAATAATCTACGCTGTGCCATTTGTCATTTGGACTAGGCCACAGATTATAGCTTAGGGCAGTGCATCTGTGCACAGATCAGGCAGGAAATGGCCTAAAATCTTGAACAGCTGAGCATGATGTCTCAGTGTAGTTGCAAAATTCAACCTCTGCTCCAGAGGTCACCGCATGCTTCAGTCATGACAGCCCAAATTGTTAAGCATGTGACTAATATGCATACAGAACACAGGCTGCCTGATGTCTGCTGCAAGCTTGATGGCTGGTTAGCGGCTAGTCTTAATTTTATGTGACAATCCTATGTAGGAAGTGCCGGGTGGGTGACTAAATGGAGCATATTGATGTCCCACTGGGTGTAGCCCCTGTTGTTTTGACAAATTCTCCTTAGCATTTATCAATCAGGCCTACAATGGGGAGTGTGCTGAATATCTAATTCAGACATGCTAGTCAGGACTAATAGAGCAAGATAGCATGTTATTCAATTTGTACTTGTTAGCGATGTCCCACTGTCACTGGGCAATTTACCTTCACACTTCACAAATGAAAAGAGAAATTTGCTGGGCTTCAAACTCTTACATGAGTTACAAGCAAAATTTTAATTAGCATGTCATTACAGCAATAATTTATTACTTCTTTCTAGTTGTCCTAGCATCCAGATTGCACTTTTCCTTTTTTTTCCTTTAAGGAGACATGTGCTTTAATATTTATGGGACAGGTACTTAAAACAAAAATAAAAAAAACACCCTGCAGCAATTGAAAAACTGCATAATAAGATACATATCAGTATGCTTTAGTTTACAAAGCCTAAACCAGCTGTATATATTTACTACTTAAAGGAACCTTTTGAGCTCTCCTCTTACCAAGTATTAATGGATTCAGTAAGCAACATAATTTAAAAGTCTGTTTACTTTAATCAACTTTTAAACTATGCTAACATTTTTAAGTGCAATTTTCATCTGTTGCCAAAGGAACTATAAAGAAAGAGGGGAAAGAGAAGAAAGGAGGTGTTTCCTCTAAAGAAGAGTAAAGCAAAACTACACTTTTGTTATACCTAGGTAAACATTAGTAGTGAATTTTCATCAGACAACCCCCGCATTATCAGCTGAAGAAAAGCTAGTTTTGGTAAACAGTGGAGGGATGGATCCTTCAGTTGAAGTCAATGAAAAGACCTGAATGGACTAGGCTTTAGAGGTGTTTGGGAAGCTCAGAACACACTGTATTGCCATTGAAGCTGAAAAGGGGCTGCTCAGCAGTTCACAGTGTTGGTTCCTGTGGCTTTTGGATGTTATTGTATTTATCTGTACATATGGGTTCACATACTTATTTTTCTATATTGCAGAACACAACAGAGAACAAAGATACCCGGTGTTTTAAAAGAACCAGAGGAGGAAATGCAAGCAATCTGTATGAAGCAGAGGGGAGCTCAGAGATACCTTAATTCCCCCAGACAAGAAGCAGTGTAAATTAGCCAGGGTGACTGCCATGCTCTGCGTGGCAGGATATGGGGCAGCTCTTTGAAGGCCAGCTCGCTGTCTCTGTGGCACACCACTCAGAAACGCAGGCATGCTCTCACGAGCTATCTAGTAGCAGGTTCTCTAATAAACTGACGAATAAGCAACTATAAGAAATATGATCAAACAGATCACCTTGGGTGGTTTGTAGAGGTGGCTGCACATGATAAGACACACTTTCAGATTCTCGGGGAAGTAAAATCACTTTGGTTCCAGGAACATTTTTTTCATCAGTGAGAATAGATTATAAAGGGGATTTTCTTATTATTTATTGTTTTTATACCAACATTCCGTGGAAGTCAATATGAAAAGAGAACACTGATCTGAAAAAGGGCCAGCAAGATCAGGCCCGCTGTCTGATATGTAGAAGCACCTTAGAGGAAAGGTAATGAATTGCAGACTTTAAATACATAAGGAAATGTTCATTTCTGCTGCTAAATATTATGGTATTTCATCTCTTTCAACACTCTGAAAGAAAACATGATTATACCAAAAGCCTGGAAAATTTAAGGGAAACTTTTGTTTGAGTAATATTTGTCAGTAGAAATTCTTTTCCCCTGTGACCGGTCTCTTCAAAGTAACTATATTTTGGCCTCAGTTTTGGTCCCATTTAAATTGGTTCAAAGGCAAAATTGCCCCATGCAGTCTGACTTTAAACCCATGTAGCAAACAGTAGAATTTGACCCACAGTTCCTACTCATGGGTCAAAATCCCCCTGCTCCACGGCAACCAGTATGGAGTGGAAGATGGCAGAGATACCAAACCACTGGCCATGGCTGCTTGAGCATGAGGTGACACCTGCTACTGCCAGCTGGAGGCCTGCAGCACCAACGAGGTGCCAGGAAAGATTTTGCAAAGCAGAGCGATTCGTGGCTGTTTTATTTCATTACCCATAGTGTTCACTCTGCGCCAGGCTGAGAGGGGTACAGAGACACACAGACTGTGAAGTGACGTATTGATATGATCGGACAGGGGAACTCTGAAGGCCTCAGGAACCTACTAGAAAATAGTATAATAAATATATATATAAAATAAATAATATAAAATGGGGTGCTAGCTGCCACCGCTCTTTGATAACTCTTCCCTGATTGTGACTGGGAACACTACACTGCTAAGGTTTTCTCCCATTTTTGGCATATCCAGCTTGTTGATACAAGCTACTACTAAATTGCTACTATAAGCAATTTCTGTGCAGATTTAATAAAAAATGCACATAGTTTTCGTCAGGTTTTTTTCTGGTTTCTTTTTTTTTATTTAAAATTAACTACTTAACATACGTAATTTATTACTTTACTTACTTTTTAAAACTTACTACTTACAAAAAAGGAAAATGGTTTATATGCTTATAATCTTGTTTTGTATTTTCTTTTCTCTATCTGTCTCTATTTCTGTTCCCAGTTTGCCTCCTGTCCATAGGGTGCTCTGCTTCTCTGGTCATTCACATATCTCCCAAAGATTTACTGCTTTAGAAGGCTCACAGATACAACCCTTGCCAAGATGATATTTATTATTATTAGGTAGTAGTTTATATATTTTACAAGTCAGCAATTTTTTTTTCTTTACCACTCTGTGTTTTTTGCATCACCTCTCTTTTACAGATTTCAAGCTCTTTTAATATATTTTATTTTTCATTTGTAAGGGAACACTAAGCCCTAATCGAACCATTTAATTGTATAGGTATTCTTAAACACATTCTTTTTCCGAAGTATGCATTTAGTTCCCATCTCATCATCCTAAGTCTGCAACATTGTCAGAATGCAAATATTTTTTGTTGTTCTTCATTTTCTTCAAGGCCTGTTGTTATCTGCATACAGGTAGCTGTAAGCACAGTTTTCCCTGATGGTAGTGCAGGGGGGTAAGATTTTCTTTATGTAGGCTACCAAGCATCTGACAATTATTTCCAGTTGCCATATATAACCAGAGATCTCAATGAAGGAGAGCTACTTTCTTTTCTTTTGAAAGAATCCTCCCACTAAAAGGAATACTAAGTACTCTGTTTAAGGGAAAGCAACAAAGCCGAGAGCTCAAATACACAAAAAACAGTACTCCGTTTGGATTCTGGTGTAGTGCATTTGGTAAGATCATATTCAGAGACATTCATCACAGAACAACCCACATTCATACTATTAAATCTCTTCCACTGCAGAAAAAAATGGCTTAAACGTCTCTGCCAGCTGGGGCTGGTGCCTGGACCATGCTACCTTCTGCCGCTCTGCGTTGTTTTGGAGAGGGCTAGCTGCCAAACAAGGACAGGGACTTCTCCAGCGATTTAACAGTATAAGCAATCATTTTCTAGCACTTGCAAATATTTCCTGGGACTGTTTAATTTGCTGAAATAGCTGCAGTCACCTTCTCCTGGATACCTTATACTGCTCTTGGCAATGTTCAAAATCTAGAAGAAAACAAACCCAAAAGATTTTCCTTTGCCATGATAGTCAACATGAAAGATTTTGGAAGGAAAGACTAAAATTCTATTGCCTATGTTATTCATGAAGGTAAAGTCCGTCATTATGAATCCCTTCCTTGACTTAATACCTCTGAGTACATGTAGTGTTTCTTCTGTTGGATTTATATTACATGAGTAGCATCCACCTTCAGCAAGCATATCTTGAGAAACTTAGTGTAATCCCTTTAATGTCACACTGCAACAGCAATGTGAGTGGTCACCTAGTAGTTTTAGAAGAAATTGTGTTTAGCTTGCTAAATGAATTAAATCTATATCCAGAAATTGGGAACCTTGCACTTTTCTTAAGCCCTATTGCATACATGATATGATTAGAAAAGATAGTGTAGATTTTGCCTCATCATCATTAGAGGTTCCTATACTCTACATCATTAGATTTTCATCAACTACGATCCAAAGTAATCGAGCAATGGACTTGGTGCTACTCATTAAGAACTTTCAGACTTGCTTTTTTTCTTCAAGTTGAGTTTTATATTACCAGCATAGCAGGTTGTGGATGCCACCCAGGTATCTTGCATTGAGGGACAACTGTATGCTTGTAAGTGTAAAATAAAAGAAAAAAGAGGTCTAAATATGTAACTACATGGTAGACTTTTGGGGCCATTTTTATGAGACATGTTGGTGACAACATTAGGCAATCCCTCATTTTTTTCTATATAATTATTTAATAGAAAAACCTTAATTTCAAACTGAGAGACATGATTACAAAATCAAATACAAAAACTCTTCTTAGAACTGTTCTAACAGAATATACAGTAATAGAGATGTACAGAAATACTAGTGTTTTAATCTATATTCATAAATCTGCTATCATTTCACTAGTTTTTTCATGTTCTTGATGATTCCCTGATTTCCCTGATTTCTTGACATTCTGATTTACTTTAGCTACTAAGTAAGCTAAAAATGTGAAAGGGTTCACCAAGACAAGGATCCATCAAACCAAGCAGAACTTGCATTCAGTTCAGTGGGCACTAGGTAAAGTCTAAAAGGCCCCACTCAAGTCAGTGAAGAAACTATTGGCTTACTTTTTCTCTCTCATCTTGTACGTTTTTCCCTCTACCCAGATAAACATGTTTGCATTTTAGCTGCAGGTCAAATCTAACTCTGTAACAAAGTGCTATCTTTATGACTTCTCAGTTTTTCTCCATGACATCCTAACATCCCAACACATCTCAGACTAAACCCGTTTCTTTACATGGGCTTACATCTTCAAATCTAAACATTTCTACTGCCATAAAACATCTGAAAAAAAACCACAATAAGCGGGAGAAATTGAATGATTCTGACAATTCCAACTGACAAGTCTAGTCACTGAAGATAAAAACCAACTTTCTCCATGTTAAACCAAGGAGATATCCCCTAGTCTAGAAAGAAGAATCCAGACAAAACACTCCTGCACAGAGCAATGAGGAAAAGAGCTATCAGCAACCTTCCTCCTTATCTCCCATGCTATGTGGTCATTGGAGAAGCTACCTCACATACTTTTAAAATGCGAGAAGAGTCATAAGAGTAAAGGTAATAATCACTCCGGATGCCCTAGGAGCAGCCACCAAACTGATAAGCTAGTTGCACAGCCGTGGCACTATCATCAAGTTTGTAAGCTATAATTTTCTTAAAAAAAGGACACATAATTTCTTCAAAGACAGTTGTAAAAACAGGACCCAAGGTGAGCACCCACTTCAAATACTGTGGAAAGAAAAATGCACCCCATGGCTGTGCCACAGCAAGAAGGAAATGCTGTGCTCTGTACCATCCACTTGCTGGACTGCTGGAGGAGCTCAGAAATTCTCATTGAGGTTCAGGGGGCATTTCACCCTCCCCATCTGAGGTCTCAACTGGTCAGAGACCTTATGGTCATCCATAGCACCAGGAGAAGGAAGCTTGATGAGGATGAACCAGTTAATGGGAGACCCTATTTCTATCTTCATGTTCTGTGATGACTTCAGACTGCACAGCGTAGTCATGGTCTGCTTGCACTTAGTGGTGGGTGCTCTCAGGGTTGCTCTGATCAGTGTCCTCCTGCAGTTACCTGTTCTTGTGTTTAACCCTTTGACTGCTTACTCCTCCTTCACATATCTGCTCAGAGAGGTCTTATAGATACTGCTGCTGCTTTCCTTAGCAGAAGGACAAGTAAGCAGCAGCCAACAAGGGCAGTAAGAACTTCCAATGAGAAAACACTACCAAGCATATATCTTGGTATTCACATAGAATGCTCTTCCAAAGACCTGTCTCACAGACTTCCTGAGCCGCTGGTATTGTCTCTGTATTTAATAACCATTATTGATTTATTTTTTTATAAATCTGCCCAATAGCTTCATGCTTTACTCAGCTGTTAGCATCCTTCCTTGCACCATAGATAACTCTTTGGCTCCATAAAGACGAGGGTGACATAAAGGCTTCAAAAGACTAAATAATGTGGGGGGGATTAAAAGTGAGTTCATATAGCATGTTTTTTTTGTATTTCTGTATTCAACCCAACCCGAAGGCATGTCTTATTGTGAATCTTGCATTTTTGTTTATGATGGAAGAAATTTTCATTTCTTTGTGGGGTTGCAACAACAATAATGAGTTTTCTGTGGAAAAACCACCACTCCCTTGCAAGAGAAGAAGAAAGGGATGACGGAGGAAAAGGGATTCACAACCTCTTTTGTCTGCGTACATTTTCAACAGAGAAGAGAGAAAAGCTCTCTGTTGCTATCAAGGGGGAAGGATTCCTTTCAGGGATTTTATTTAAGTACAACTTCCCTCTAAATGCAAAAGATAAAGTGTTGGTTTCTTTCATAGGACCAAATATGGTCTTACTTTCTCAGTATTTCTGGACTCTTTCTTTTTTTCCTTCACTATTTGATGACTGTTTTCCCACTGAGTTTTCCTATGATGTGTGAAAATGGGGCTTTCGTGCACTAATCCCTTCGGTGCAAGGGGGGCATATCTCAGACAGTACACAATTTCCCAGTATCACAAAGGAGGAAGTCCCAGATACCACATAATTTAGAGGTTTTAGCCAACACTGTGCTTTATGAAGGCACTTCTAGGCAAACCAAATGTCACAGGAAACTAAACTGACATTATCAAAAAGTAAAAAACAAAGGAAGTGAATGTCAGGGTAGACGTAGAAGTAAGAGGTTGCACTGGAATAGTTTGCATTTTAAAGTGGACTGACTTGTGCTGGGAAACTACGTAAGATTCTAGTATAAGTCTTATTTTAATTAAATCAGCACATTCTTACATCTAAGTAAAAAATCAAATGATTGCTGGGAGTCTTTAGGGATTGGGAAGATGATAAGGAAACTTTTTACATTAGTCCATCCTTTATATATACTGGTGATTTTTGACATAAGGTGTATTGTTCTTGTTTGCACTTTGTTAAAAAGTAAGCATTTGTGAGATATAACAGCTTACTGTGATCAAGACCATGGTCTTATCCGCAAAAAATTTACGCATATACGTGAACTGTCTGGTTCAGAGGTATTGCTGGAAATTAAAAGCATAAATGTGACCTAATCAGCAGTCCATAACTAGAGAAGTGATACAGTAGAATGGAAACAAGGTGGGAAGCTATCGGCACAGTTCTTGTTTTTCATTGACTTCCCTGAGGACCTGGGTTAAAGTTTCTGGTATTGGTATTTGCATGTTAACAAGCTGATTTCCGTACAACTTCATGTACCCAGGTTCTGTATACTTTACCTGTATATATATACATGCATACATACACACACACGCGCACACACACACACATATATACTCACTTGCTGGGGAGGGGATTAGGCCGAAATCGGAATCTGACAGTTTCATGTCAGTCACTTCTGAAGGATAGGAAGGATCAGCTTCATTCTAATGCTGAGATCCGTGTGTGTCTTCACACACGTAAAATTAGATTTTTAATGCTTTGCTGTAGCTCTTTCCCAGTAATTCTCTCTTCATTCTTTCTGAAAAATTAAGTACTCCAGTTCTTCCTTCAAGAGCTCTTTTCTGTAATAAAGGTTAAATTGTTGGATGCGGAACTAGAAATACTGTTATGTGGCCTATGTCTGTGGGGTGCACGCGCTACTCACAGATCCCCAAAAAACCTGAATGCGTGGTATTGTCCAGAGTATTTACCTCTCTTCCTAACTCAGTTAAGATTTTTGGGAATCCTTCCAAAATCTTTCTCAAATCTTTTAGACTAATGGAGGAAAATGACCAAAACAACAATCCACTTGTGGAAAATGTTAGCCAGAAAAGTATCGAATGCAAGATATAAACCGTTCACAGTTACGACAAGCTCTCTTAGCCACTCTGAGGGGAAATATTACGAAGGCAGAAAATAAAACGTCTTTCATGGTGAGGGTGTTTCAGTGCTGAGGCTGATACATCAGCAACTGATACCTATTTGCCATGCAGACTGGTAAGTAACTTGGCACTACTGCCCTTTCTCTGACTTTTGCTCTGTGGAAAAAGGAGAGGGAAGAGATACCAATGAATATTTATCCCAGTTGAACAAAGATGTGTTTATCTATTACTATGATGGAATCCACAGACACACCTTGAGCAGAGGTAAGATTTTATAACTGTGATTTCACACCATCAGTGTTTGAGGTAAAAGGCATTATAAAAGGTAAAAGATACATTTCAGCATAGCACATTTTATTTTTATTGATTTCAGCTTCCAGCATAAACTAATCTAGTCTTTATAAATCAAGTTTAAAAAACAGCTCGATCTCCCTTCTGCCTATTCCACTGTTATTGGAACCGTATTCACAGTGTGTTTCAGCTTCAGTTTGTGGTCTCTGTATGCAGCAAGCTTCTTCCTTTACAGCTTTTTCTGTGAGAGGCAAATTGTTATGCATTTGAAGCTATTTTAAATGACCGTAAGGACATGGTTGGTGGCTTGTTGAAATTACAGGATGGGTACTTGCTTAAATGTTTGGTAAGAATCTTGGAACAGTGACTGAAAGTAAAATAGGCAATAGCACGATTTTGTACTTCAGCACTGTCTTGCTTAGGTAACTCAAGGTCAAAAGGCATCTTGCTTTCTCATTTGTAGAATTCATACAGATTTACTAAATAGTAGAAGTACCTTGCTGCATTTAAAAAACAAAACAAATCCATACAACAACAGAATAACCCCCAAACTCACCACTTTATTTGAAAATTTGCAATTTACTTGCACTTTGATCATTGATTCAGGGGCTATATATTTTCAAATATTTTCAAGTTTACTCGTATTGAGAAGCTGCTTGCTGTACAGTTTCTTTAAAATGAATAAACTACTTCTAAAGAAAGGACAGCAATACCCAGGCCTTCATGGTTTGTAGTTTTCAAGCTATTAAATACATTTGCTTTTTTTTCTCTCTTTACTTATCTCTCTATTTGTTTCTTATTTGAAATATGCCTGGGCTGTCTGCCTGGCCTTCTTTCCAAATTAAATGTGTAGGTATATCTTTGATTTTAAAATTGTACAAGACTTCTGCTTTTGTTTTCCCACTTTTGTATTAATAAAAATACTTTTTTGTGTTTTTTTTTAAAGTGTAGCCTGTACATCTGCAGCGCAAATCTGAATGATGAAATAAAGGCAGTTTTCTTCTAGTGCATGCCTTTTCCTCCGAAAAAAAAAGAAATACAACTCTTTACAAGATACAAGACAAATGACACAAAAGTGAAAGGGCACTGATACAAACTGGATAGGCTTACAACATAATTGAATTAAGTCTTGTGTGCCACATATGATCACAAAGCAGGGCCACGTCTTGAGCACTCTGAATGTAGGGAGGCTGCCAGTCAATAAAAAGACCCTTTAAACTGGTTAAATGCATCATGAGTGTGTGCAGAACCCTCCTAGCTAACAGGTGGCTGAATAAAACTCAGCTGGTGTTGCACAGGGCTATAGCATTGACCTTCTTTAGGATAATTTCAGCCCTCTTTAAGAAAAAAAAATTGTTACTGTACTTGGTGTAGTGGAAACAATTTAAGGATGAATAATTTCTTTTAGTCCCTTGAGGCACCGGTGGCTCGCTCTCCGCTCTCTCTCTTTTTCTGTGTCTCTCAACTGAATTAACATAAAGGAACAGTGACAACAGCAAGCTGAAAAGCGTAGCTGGTGGGAGGATTAAGTATATCATTGAAAGGAATTATGTTGTAAATGACTGGGAGGGGTAGGGGCTTCTGTTCCTTGGTCCCATCTGGTCTTTAAAGAATACCTTGTTGTAATTACCCCCAGATGGCTTTGTGCTACACTGGGTCTGGACAGCCAGGTGCCACTGTACCCTGCTGGGTGTGATATTCATTGCTACATGCAGTGACAAAAATGGACTTTATTGCAACCTAATTTCTTCCAGGGTATTACACAAATATGAAATGAACATAGCTTATCAAACAAGAGCTTAGTGTGCCAGGAGCTGAAACTGTCACACCTAAGACAAGACTGCCTTGTTATTTCACTTTTAACAATTGTCTTGAAAGGTGGAAATATCAACAATTTACAGTGTTTGTCTGCTAATAAATATATATTATATCATGTTAGCTATTTTTCCAGGAGCTGAAATGTTCAAATTACCCTAAGGCAATTGCTGGAAATAGTAGAGCAACAAAAGCCGGTTACAAAGTCAGTTTTACGACAAGATTTGCTGTAGGCTAAGTTCGGGCTTGATCCTGGAAGACGTTTGCACACAAAACTGTCCCTCCTCAGCCCCAGCCTCGGGCCTTTGCTCCTACCCCAGACACAAATTTTGCTGCTTCTTTTCTCTTTTTATTGATATTGCTGCATTTATTTTACATAGTTCCTGGTGATTTTACTGCCAAAATTATACCAGTCTTATATTTTCACATCCTCTTCCAAAAAGCAGTTGCTGAAGCTGTTCTAAAAGAATCATTACTACTATTCAAAGCTAAGCCTTTTGCCATAAAGGAAAAAATAGAAACTTGAGGGAAAAATAGGAACACGGGATTCAAAATCCTGACTTGCTCTGTAGCAACTAACTGTATTTCCAAAAGTGAGGGGTCAGCACTTCTTTCCGCACGGAAGTTGCGCAGATGTGTAGGGGGAGAAATGCCATGTAGAGTACACCCCTTCCCGCCTCTCCTGCTCTCCTGCTCCCCTGCCCTGCCATGCATCGCACCCTGTCCCGCTTAGGAGGCCGGGGTTTCCTCGGAGCAGATGTTCATGGATGTGTGCAGAGAGCCTGGCATTCGCCACTGTCCTCGGAGACAGCTTCTGGGGTCTCACAGCTCTGTGGTGCTGTGCTGGAGCAAGCGCTACTTTTCTCTTGGTGTCTTTGGACATCACAATTTATGCTGGTATTTCTAAGTTAACTATAACCTAACTAACCTCGGGACTGCTAGCAGTAGGACCTGGCAATGGGCAAGCCACCAAGCATGGACACAGCTTCTCCATCACCTGTTGTACAGCTCATGCACTGTTCCCTTAACCGCCAGCTACGCTGCCATGGGCACCACTGGGTGACCAAGGTGCTGGTCTGCAAACAGAAATGGCTACTCCAGCAATTCCTGGTCGCCACAGCCCCAACAACAGCATCTGCTTCTTTTCTGAGATGTAAAAGGAGAAGAAATGCTGATCACCAGCTTCTTGCAGCTCCATTTAGTCTTGACAATGCCAATATTCCCAAGCCTTTACCTACTTTCCAACATGTTACACGATCAAGGTGAGAGGAGATGTAACTGTGTGGCAGCTGGTTTTCTACTGTGAGTTACAAACATGCTCAACAGATGTTAGCAATTCAAAGAGAAGAAAAAGATGCTCTTTACATCTTCTAATCTACCTGCGAAAATGTGTAAGACTCACAGTTGAGTTCCTAGCCTCCTTCCTATCATCTTGTTAGTAATGTACTTCAGAGATAATAGCCTGTTTGCTTTTGTTCTAAGTCTCTTTTATTCTGTCCTGACAATGCAAATTTTAAGACTGTGATATTTTCTAAGAAGGGCAAGGAGCACATAATATATAGCACATAGAAAAAATATCAAACTTCCAAAAGGTAATGACATTATGCTTATTTGTTTGTTTGTTTTTCTCAAATTGTCTCCAATTGAAATGTATATCTAAATATGACTAGCCGTACCTTAAATCATCAGCTACATTTTTTAACTTTGGAATTATCAGCGGATATCAGGGAGCCCTTGATTTTGCTAATTGCTAGTTACTCAGAAGTCATATAAGTCATATAAAAAATAGAACTTAGGCAACATAATTTTATGGGATGTCTCTTTGTAGCTCTTACTCACCCGTTCCAGGAAGTTCAAATTCATCTATAAAGCTTCAGTGTCATCTTCCATCACCATTACAAACACTCTCAAAGGAAATTTAAGTGTTGTCCCAGAGACTTGGCAGACAAGTCCATTAGTCAATCAGATCCTTTGCTATGAAAAATGAATGGACAGATTTTGGCTTTAAAGACAAGGTCAGACTTATGCTGACTTAGTACTGTGTAGTGGCAAGTTTCTACATGTTGACCAAGATAGTAAAAGGTGTTTTCTCTCTTTGTCTGTCCCTCTCTCCCCTTCACTCTTTCCTGTTCCTTCTCTATTACATGTTTGTGTATACATATATATAACTCAGGGAGAAAGTCCAAGGTATTAGCTACCTACAATTGTAATATCTGTACTGCCAAAATCAGCAAAATTATAGTTTATGTGTGTTTTTCAAAAGCTAAGCCTTATCTGAGAAACTTATTATAGTCAGTATATTTTTGTATGAGAAAGTAATACATATGCCTAACATTAATGATGATAATCTACCTAAGAGTCAGACATGCTGGGGAAAATTAATTTTAGTCCATGTAAACTTCTCTACATGCATGATTTCCAATGCAGAAATACAAGTTATCTACATAGAAATGAGGAAAACGTCAGTTGTGGCTTTCAGTGTGAGTCGTACTATTATAATAGCTGGAGTTACCAATTAGAAAAATGAAGTTCCCAAATCCTTCATTCTGACATTAATAAGACCCAGCCAAGAGTAAGGATTAGCTGACATTTACACGTACAATACAGTGTCCAGTTTGGACTTAGTTCTGGACCTTTGTTTTGTCAGTAACACCAGCTCCATAGTTCATGTTCCTTCCATAAAGGTAGTACCTTTGACAAACCTCCGTCAGACTGCAAAGCTCTCATTACTCATCTTCTTCCTCCAAAACTACTTCTGATGATGAAGAAATGTGGTGCATAACAGATGCTACATGTCCTGCTGCAGAACCTGTATGCAGTGGAAGAAAAACACTCCCAATCCATTACCACTTTAACACGCACGTTGCCCCTCTGCCGTGTCCACATTTGGTCTTCTTTCAGACAGGGAAGACCTGGTAGAAGAACTGGCTTCTCTTCTATATGGAAGATGGCTGGCATTTTGTGGTATTAATAATAACTAAAGAAATAAAATAAATAATAGCAACAAAATTTTAATATGTATGACTTGGTCTAACTTTGAAGCTTCACTTCAGTATTAGTCTTAAGAGATTATGCATTTCCAAGCAATTTTTACAACCCATGATTAATGATTACGTTCTGAATGAAGAACATTAATACAGTCCCTCAGCAGGTATGTTCATCCAGGAGACTGAATGTTTACAGGCACAGCAAAATCACAGAGCACAGGAGATGACATATTTATTGATGAATGCAGTGTTTTGTCAATACTACTGAAGTGAAGCTGTGTCATATCGAACCATTTTGTCAGGAAGATCTTGTTTGGTGAGCTTGCACAATTAGGCTTTTTTTTTGTTTTGTTTTGTGGTGTTTCATATTTGAAAAAAAAAAACAAAAACAGAATTCTTCTAAGAAGCGTTATATAGGCAGCTGTGACAATTTTTGCTGAGCATTTCTCAACCTTCTGGATGTTCCTGTTAACCAGGTTGTGAGCCTGGTTTACGATGTACCATTACAGGATGCATATTCAGAGTTAGCATGGGTTTAGTGTTGCATATGACATTTCACTTTGAATGGAAGTTCTGGACATACCTGAGTAGGAACTACACAAGATCATAGACTTACCATAACTTATTGCAAACAAACAAAAAGAAGACTCTTGTCACCCTTCTGCATTTCGGGCAAGACTGTGATTCTTGAGAACCCTCTTTGTTTCAGTACTGGACGGAGAAATTAAAGCTGCTTAAGTGCACAGACATGAAAATGCAGAAGAGAAAGCATGGAACTCCCAAAACTGTACATATACATATATATATTTATATGCATACATGTACACATATACATAGCTAAGAACTCTGACACAATTTATGCAGTACAGGGCACATGAGAACGCAATGGCACAAACTTGGCTGGAAAATATTATCTATAATCTCTGAATTTACTGACAGCAGAGAAGCTATCCCACTTTCCTGAGTTATTTGGCTTCTGAGAAACATCTTTCTTTCTCTTATTTTGAGAGTTCTAGGGTAAATCAATGTATTTATTGGAAGTAAATTTTTGCAACGAGGTCTGCTCTTACTTAGTTCTCAGATCAGTCGTCTTGAGGCATGGTGTAGCATTGCGGTGCAGTTTTAAAAGTGGCAGCAGAAATGGAAAAGCTCCTCTGACAAAACAGCATGGCCTTAATGAGAAAAATATGACGCTTTTTCAAGCTGGTGAGTTGAGTGTAAATTTTCACTATTTGCTAAGCTGAAAGCCTTATTGTTTCATAGTTGGAATTTACAGGTAATCAAAAATGACTACATCCTAGTGTTGGGGATCTTCCACTCAAATTTCACTCAATAAGCTTTCAAACAGTCTTAAAGTCAAGCCAGACCTCAAACCATACTCTGAAAAGCTGTGAACCCTCTTCTACACATGGACATATCTTTTTAATTATTATTAACCTGAATCACTTGACTTCATGGTGATTTATGGACCTTTATGAGATGGAGCCTTGCAGTGGAGTGTGGTCGCCACGGGCAGAGTACAAGTCACAGCAGGGAACATGCAGGTGGTGTAAAGCTCTGCTGAGTCCTGCCTTGAAAACAGCAGGGTTCTGCATTTGCTAACGTTACAGTGCTTTAAAGGAGGCCATAGGGATGTGGCATAGGGATGTTCTCACCAATTCCCTGTGTGTAGACTACTCCCAAATTAGTAATAGCCAGCCCTTGGCTGGGGTCATGAACATGTGAGCTGAGCTGAGATTGAGGTCTAAGACAGAAGGCAGGGATGTGAGCTGGAGTGGGTGGTGGGATGCGAGGTAGGGAGTGTGTAAGGATGATCGATCAGTGAGATTCCTGGGAAAGCAGGAGGTGGCAAGTGTGGGCAGTTGCCTTCAACAGCCACTTCTACCCAGCCACGTTTAGCTGCCTCCAGCCCTCAACCGTTTCACTCATGGCTGTGCACTGTGCACTTACACAATCTAACTCTCTCTAAGTTCAGGTGATCCTTCCTACTGATTTCAGTGGGAAGACACCCCCCTGTGAGAACATTTGGTACCATGTATATATATTCTTTGCACATTTTCCTTTTCCTCACTTATTACTGTGTAACTGTTTCACTGGCTAATACCTGGTGGGCAAGGACGCCCTGTACACAGGCACTCAGTTCTAGAAGGGGCATTTATTTTGTGTAAATAAGTGATATAAGTAATATACTAAGGAACCTACCCATAAGCCTTATGCTGAGATCTTCATTCTGGGAACAGTCTCACCAATGCAAGACTGCCTGTGGTTACGGTGTTTTATTCTGTTTTATGTAAATAAATAATGCAAGCCAGAATAAAATAACTTATTATTCTAGGACATTAGGATATGTGTATTGAAATTTTCTTTCTTGCTTGGTAGATACCTACCTCCTTTGAAACGTTTTCAAGAAAAGGTCATTGGACTTAAAGAGTATCTATAATACTAAGAAGGATTTTTGTTTTGTTTAAATGTCATTGCTACACACTAATAAAGCAAGATAACTACTTCTACAAAGTTAAAGAAAACAGGAATAGACATGGTGTTTTGTTTTTTTTGTAGGTTTGTTTCTTTGTTGTTTTTTTTTTTCTCCCTGCACAAGGAGTTTACAATGTACCACAGGGATAATTTGAATTATATACTCTTTATAATGATAAAAATGTCATATCATGCAATGGTGGAATATTATGACTAACATGGTATAAAAATTTATATTTTAGTTTAAGCATCAGCCTCTTTTTGAAAGTTATGTACTAAATTAAAAAATCCCATTTTTCTTTTGAATGTAATGCTTCCTTCCCAACCCCCAATGCTAAAGTAATGTTTTGTAAGGGTTGTGGTTACTGTAATGCCATCACACAGAGTGAGTGATCACTCCTGCTTCTTAATGAGTGTAAATCACAAGAGACAAAATTCTTCTGCTGGGTGGGAGGTGGATGGGAAATTAAATTCTAAACCGTAATGTTCTGGAGTGGATGATAAAAGTATGGAAACTTTCAAAGAAAATCTTCTTCAGGGATTAAAAAAAATCTCATGTGTTTGCAGATGTAATGAGTACTCAACGTACTCTTAATATAGTTCTGCAGTTAGTGCAATATTTCTTAAAAAAACGTGAGGAACAAGAATGCTCTCAATTTTCTAATTCTCTGCTATATGCAATTACTTAGTGCACAATATGCTTTTAAAGCAGCATCTTGAAAACAGAGCACATTACATAGACATTGTGTAGAAATCTACAACCACAGCATCCTGAAAGGAAGCATTCATAACAGTAATCCTTTTCTTTGGCTTCTAAACCAAACAATAAATTTTTATAAGCTAATTTATTCTTAAATTGAAGAGGTTATACTTTGCAAGGGCCAGATAGAAAGCGGTCCTGAAATACGTGAAAATATACTTATGACCATCAAGAGCAACACCATTATTGTTAACAGAGGTTTAACATAGAGATCAGTAGTAACATTTTCTTCTTCGTGCACAGAAACTTGTATTTAAGAGAGCACTGAAAGATTTGACAAATATGAATTGCTCAGTATACCTAGCTTTCTAAAGAGGAGGAAAAAAAACAACGCTCTGTTAGATAAATTTGGTAAATTATGTGATCTGCTGCTAATGGAAAATTCAATAAAGGGTCTGAATAAATTTTTAGGTACACACAGGCCTTGTGTACACCCACATGAGCATTTGCAGAATTCTGCAATTCCACACAGAAGAGGTCTATCAGATTATCCATTTCATCTCCGTGTTGGGGAAATACTGTTCACAACCAAATTCTTTGCATCATGGAATCACGGAATCACAGAATTTTCAGAGCTGGAAGGGACCTCTAGAGATCCTCTAGTCCAACTCCCCTGCTAAAGCAGGATTGCCCAGAGCACATTACTCAGGACTGCATCCAGGCGGGTCTTGAAAATCTCCAGAGAAGGGGACTCCACAGCCTCCCTGGGCAGCCTGTGCCAGTGCTCTGTCACCTGAACCGTAAAGAAGTTTTTCCGTGTATTTGAACAGAACTTCCTATGTTCTAACTTGTGTCCATGATTGGGCACAAGTTGGATTGTTTAGTCGAACCTGCATTTAGTTCTTTTTGGGTGGAATCCATGTTCAGCCACATCAATGTTTGCCCTAGCTCTCTGTGACCTCCACAAATGGCCCGTGGAGTCAAAGAAATGAGATGCAGCCTGTGTTTCTATCACACTATACTGACTACATCAAAACATACCTTCTTTCCTATATCATGTCTCCACGTTTCCCTGTTGCAACCTATGTTCTCCTGCATGTTCAATCTTGGAGAAAAGAAGGATGGTTTAAAGACTAATAGAAGGGAAACTCTTTCAATTTTATTTCATATCCTGACATCTCACCGTCCACTCTCTGATTAGTCTTTTAGAACATATACCTCTTAGTCTCATAAGACTATAAACTCTAATATGTGTGGACAAATATTCAGTTTAGGGCTTGCAAAGTAGAGAAGACAAGGTACAGCTAAAAGTATGTAAATTAATTTTCAGTAATTTATCTTCAAGTACTCCCATTGAGGAGTTTGTATGGACTTATGGAAGTGCAGAGCACAGACATAAACAAGATCTTGCAGGTAAATGGCAATTCCCATCTATTTATGATAACAGTCAGGCCATGTCTTCACTCAAAACCTCTTCTCATCAGATATGATTGCCACTATAGTACTCTAGAGTTGTGAAGATAAGAGGATATTATTCTCTGGTGTTTCATTCTTCTTCTCCTCTAATTTTTTATTTTATTTCACCTCATACTTTATCGTCCAAATGCAAAACTTGTCAGTCACATCTTACGATGTAGCAAAATTGCAAATTAAATTGGAAAGGATGGCAAAGCACGTTGCCTGTCTATTCTGTAATCGAATATCTCCCTAGGTCTAATCAGTAAGAGGACAAGCCAGCTGAAATGCTTGTGCACATCTTTGCATGATATTCTCAGTGTCAGCTGAACCAAGCAAAAGATTGTGTGGAGATTCACTCCTCTGAGACCTGCTGCAGTATTGATTCTTTATTAAGGTACTCAGTAGCAAAAAGAAATTCTGCATGATTATTCAAACACGCTCCTGAAAACACTACAAAATATCTTTTGTTTCACAATACCTTTTCAGACAAATTTTAATGCACACTTTAGAAAATAGTCCAGTAATAATTTTGAATCAGACAATTGACTTAAGAATCAAAAAAGTCACATCCCTGTTGAAGAGCAGTACAAATTATTGAAAATTTCTTATTTTGCTTCTCCTGGGATATTGATTAAATTCTGTCTAACAGGAAAGAAAAAAAATGCAATTACAGCAGCGTTGTTCATGCTACTATACTTACGGGTCTGTCTGGTTTTCCAGTATTAATCCCTTGTCACAGTTTTCTAACCTCAGCAGTAGCCTGGCACCCACAAGTTCAGATGTTCTTCAACTTCTGAATCCTAACAAAGTTTATATATCTAAAGCACTTTGGGACGTATTCGGTTCTTAATTTTCCTGCTATAAATCTGGACTCATAACATAGTACCCGAGCACAATCTTTCCATTCCACTTTTTGCCATCTTATAGGAATAATTCTGTTAAAAAATAATGCATGTAATCAACGTTTCTAGTCTCCTAATACAGATTTAGTAATTTGAAGATTTCAGAGAGGAAGAAAGTATTACAGTGCCCCTTATTTTAATAATTGGATTATGCTTAAACTCTATAGGGTGAACGTATTGCACGTGAAAAACTTTTTGATCGTTATCATGTCTGTAAGTGTGTCAGAGGAGTTTTTATGACTCTTAAAAAAATTGCTAGGCATTTTATACTGCATGACTATATAGAGGAGAACTGACTTCTCTAGATCAGCATTTCTTTATCTGCCAGATAATTTGTTCAAATGGCAGTGAAGAGCTAGCTCTTGCAGAGGGGCACTGATGATATATGAAGTGGATGGAGATTTAGCAACATATGGTATGGTTTCAGAGGGATGGGAGGAGCTGTATTTGGTTTCATTTTTCTAATTAGGAAATCATCTTTCAAAGTCTAGAAACCCCCATTTTAGATAATGTTATAGTTCTAGGTCAGCCAGCCTAGAGAAAGTATTTTCAATATTAAGGGTGATAAATCTGAACTGACTGTTGAATCCCGTATTCAGTTATTTGACATTTTTTCTGACCAGTGTGAAAAGAAAAAGTAAAACTTTACGTTAGCCTAGTGCTACCTTAAAAAAGGAGGCTCGAGGTACCCCTATTTATTTCAATTCCCTCGAATCAGGATCTAAACCTGGAGGATAGCACTTTAACTGTTATTTAGTTTTGTTCTCATTAAATTGATTGTAAATAACTTCTTCCCGACCATGATTTAAGTGCACCCAAAATTAAACTGACTTTAATGAAATTTTAACAGGTTCATTATTTAGCAGTTTTTAGCCCTTTGAAAGGGCAGGCAGTGGCAAAAAAAAAAAAAAAAAAAAAAAAAAAGAAGCGTATTCTGCCATAGTATATAATCAGATACTATATTTTAGGTTTTCCTATCCTGCCTCAGTTATACGCAAGCAATAATGACAGATCAATCCTAATAACAGGTTGACTATTTTGAGGCTTTAAAAAATGGGTTTGTGTATTATTTGTAGGTTTGTTCCTAGAAAATTATATTGGAAACTTTCTGAGGATAAGCCATGATTACAGAAAAACTAGAGGCAGGGCCTGAAATAAAGAGCAGATGTAAGAGTCATTAGCTTGGAAAAACCTGGGTGCACACTTCAGAAATGACACCTCTGCTGAAAACAGTCCTACCATACATCATTGCACCAAAAACTGAAAAAGAAAAGCAACCCTCAAATAACTTCTGAAAGCTAATGCAGCCAGATGTTTCAGTCTAATTTTGTTGAATTAAGGAAAGAAAAAGCAGACTTTATCGCAGCCATTTACAAAATCTTTTGCCATAGAAATGAGCCACAAGTGAGATTTGAAATATTACCTATTTGCGAATTACATGTGTATTTTACAAAGCATTTAAAGCATATTAAGTGACCTATAAGGACCTATTATTCCTTCCTTCATTCTCAGGTACAGGTCTGAAATCAGCATTGGAGGACTTGCTTGTTTTAAAGCAACACACACGATAACGCTTCTTTCACTGCTGTTAACCCCACAGTGAAAAGGATTCAGTTAAGAGCGGGTTAACCACAGTTAGTGGGTTAAAGTGTACAGAGAGCGGGTTAAAGTGTACTGAACCAAGTTTATTGAGAGAGACATGACAGTGCTGTGTCTTGTGGAGCACTGTGTTGTGGAGGGATGTTGCTGTCTCTCTAGGTGATAGAGGAGTCGGTGACAAAATGAGGTAGTGACCCACTCAGAGATGTCTAACATATGCTAGCACAGATGCTACCAGACGTCTCCCACAGGGAAGGAGACAGGGAGTGATTATTGAATATTAGGGAAATTTGTACCAGGGAGGATTAAAGCTTCTTTCTTTTCTTTTCCTGTTTTGGGGGAGGGGAGGAGAAAGGAGAGGGATCGTGTCACTGCCCTGCTGTAGTGAAGAACAAAAGATAAGCAACTGAAGTTCAACTTCATGAGCCGGCCCCCTCTTGATATATGTAAAGCCACATTTTCGAGCAACAATAGATTACTGTGGAGATCTTACATCTCTGGAGATAAGAGTTTAAATCTAGGTCAGATCCCTATGGTAGTGTTTTGAGATGAAATATAAAAATGCCAATGCTATTTTTGCTTCTAAAAGAGAATAAAATAGTTCATGATCTCATTTTGTAAATTAGCTGATTTCATCAGTTTTAAAATTCATGTACATGATAAATCAATATGTTATTAACAAATTTGCTTGTTGAACATTTGCTTTCTTCTGTTGCCCCTATTAATGAGATGCATAAAGCAAGCTCAACATAGGGATACACAAACACAGACCACTAAAAGAACAAAGGAACAAAGCGCCAAATTTTGACTGAGTGAAATTGCCCACAGGGGGAAGGCTGATAGTTCAAAGAGAACGAAATATACATATAAATAATGAATAAAAAATAAGAAGTATTAATTTTGTGATACCTTGTGCAATTCATATACCAGGTTTCACACAATGCATTCCTGAATTTATTAGAGTGTGCCAGAATATAACGCAACTGCCTGTATCAAAGGTTTACATTGGTTCAAATTATGGACGTGGGAAAAAAGTCTGATAATAAAAATGCTGTTCTGCCTACTCAGGTATGAATTTGATGAAAATAGAAGCAAATTTGGGAGTATTTCTTTCTACTGCTGTATCTTTCTTATTATATTTCCTAGTAATATCTCCATGTGCACAAAAGATATTAGAAATATGATAGTAAATTGGATACCTCATTGAGCCTTCCTTTTCCCCTGCTTGTTAGTGGCCTTTAAGAGTTATGAACACAGTGAGAGGCAAGAGAACCCAGGGCTGAAGCTCTCCCTCGGTCTGATGTACCCAGAAGACAGGCACACGCTCTGTGGGAAGGAAGAGCGCTGCCGTCTGTACTTTCCCCGTTCAGTTTTTGAAAACTTCTTTCCCAGCAGAGCAAGGCGTGATGAAGTCTCTTCAGGGAGATCTTGGTTTTGGAGCTATAATTTCAAAACTGGTCTTGAAGAAAGAGTTGTCGTACAGAAATTGTATCTACAAGTTGTGCGCCGGGTTGCGGATTTCTAATTTGTATGCGCAAATCCAGTTCCTATGTTGTAACAAGTGTTCCTGATTTTACCATCAACAGCCACAGTATTGAGAACCACTTGGCAGGCAGGCAGTGTTTTCAAAGGAAATAATTTTAAAAAGACAAACTCTTACCAGAGGACCTGGCTGAAGAACATTAACCAACTCACAAATTCAACTCCCAGTATGCTTAATCTGTCACACCATGGTTTCTCTTCTGCATTCCTTTCTCAAGTGTTAATTGCCATGAAGACGTATTTTTCCAAAGAAAAACTTCAGGGCTGGGACAAATAGACATGTTTTTCTTATCCAGCCCAGGAGCCTCATCTACATATCATCTTCTGTCTGTGTACAGTCTATGGGATTAGCTGGATTTCCTATTGTTTATGGTCCCTAAAAATAGATTTTTAAAGTGTTTTTTAAAGGGACAAAAGTTGTGCTACTTATATCCCCCAAAATCTTTGTCTTGGTAGAGAACAAACTCTGGCATCAGCACATAAACACACTGTAAGCCTGTAAAAATTGATTTTGGGTTCTACTCATAAGACTACCCTACTTACGTGCATACATGTCTCACAAGCGTGTCAGCAGTGAAAACAGCTTTGGACAGACCAACAGATTTCCTACCTTTTGTTTCTTCTTTAGGAGTTACCTTCCACTGCTAGCATTCCTTAGATGCCCTGCACCACGTGGCTGCTCTTCTTCTGCATCTTTGACTGAGCTCTGGTGGTGTCTCCAGGCAGCAAATAGATCCTAGACTTAAAGACATTTCCAAAGCAAAAATTTCGGAACAGAATTCAGACAAACTCTGTCCCTATTAGTATTTACATCCTTTCTGAAAGATTCTGAGGGAAAATAACATGATGTTTTTAAGTTTCTGTGCAGAATGATGTGGATTTTAGTTAAATTTTCAATGCCATCTATTAGTTTCTGTGAAGATTATTGTCAATTACTAATATGATCCTGGCGGTATTCATGACACTTCAAAAATAGTTTGGCTCCCAGAAGCTTAAAAAATGAGGAATAGGCTTTGTACACCTTAGTTCAGCAATCTGAATGGGTATATCATAAAGCAAGCAATATTGGCCGCTTAATTATACATCAAAGTAGAAAATATTTGAACAAAAGAAATGGGAATCTGCATGAAGACAATGGCTAAAAATCACAAGAACACATAATCATTTTTAAAAACGAGCCTTTAAAAATGAGCTTCTTTGTTCTCCTGGTTTTATTTATATCATTCCAGGTTTAATAACACTTTCTCTAGAAGCAGGGAATGGAATAATGCAAGACTAATTCAAAGAGATACATTGATGGGGGTTGTGTGATGGTCTGGCACACGGTATAAAAATGGATGTGAGAAAATATCATGCAGCTAAATCAGTGCCAGAAAATGATGCCATCTAAGGACTGAAAGCAACATAGTCAGCTACATAACAGTGTGACTTTGATATAACTCTACAGGCAGTTCTACACCCGCAAGCAGTCAGCACTGAACACAGCCACGTTGCTGGCAGTGAATCCATACAAAGGACTAGCCACAGGCCATGATGCCACTGCAGGAAGAATATATATTTCAACATTTGACATCTTGCTCTAACAGCTGCCAAGTTTGGCTGTAGCTATTGACCTGATTGCTCAAGGACAGAGAGGAAGAAGAAAAGGAGCCATATAAGCAAGTGACAGAGATTTAAAGATCAGAAGCATCTGTGTAGATACATGAACAGACACACTACTATAGGTGCTAAAGATCCTCTTCCGGGAAATAAAAGCTGTATAATTATACAAACGAATACAACCATGTTTAAATTGATCTAACATAGTGTAGATGAATGAAAAAAAATATATTATTTTGGCCCATAGTTGTATTCTACAGGGTTTCACTGCAGGCTTTCACTGCTGCATACTCAAGAATATTCAGAATCTCAAGTGATTCTGAATTAGAAAAATTTCAAAGGGGAAAATCATGCCCAAGTAACTGATGAGAAGTTCTGGACCATTGCATTGTCCAAGTCTGATCAGTTTTAAAGGTAAAGAAAAGAATTAAAAGTTATCAATTTCCAGTGGGCTTCCCACCTCTTTCCAATCAGAATCTCTGATTTGGCATAACCTTCAGCAATATTGACCCTGTTCAGAACTTTCTTTTTTTTTTTTTTTTTTTTTTTTGCTGTTCTGCCCAGCAGTGAAATCTCCATGGTGAGGATTGTCATTTACTGCAGGGCAGATTTATCAGGGAATCTAATGGGGTTGTCATGTCCCCTTAAATACCCATTAACACTTCCCCCTGTGATGCATATTACATGTCACAACAAGCATGTAACTGAGCCGGTCCACTTTGCCATTGCCAGTCCACTGAGGCAAAATGCAGTTTGTTTATTGGGGCAGGATATAAAAAAACTGGTTATTTTTGCTTAAGAGTAAACATATGTATTTTGTTTGCTATTTATTTCTAAAACCAATTATTGAAATGGGTTACCACCTCTATCCCAAGGTCGCATTTAAAGGCACAGATGTGAAGAAAACACTCATACATTTGTTATTCCCTTTTGGAAGCAAGGCTGCGTAACTCCCTAATAATACATGCTCTGGTGCTTTTTGGTCTACGGCTGAACTGTAGAGCTAAGAAGCTGTTACAAATGGAAACTGTGAATGCTTTACCTAAAAGATAAGGACTAAAGCCATTAATTCTCTGTTCTCTTGATACCATCTCTGTCCAAATTATTCCAATATTTGTCTCAATAACAGCAATGAGCAGTTATGCTCCTAATACAGAGGGATGCATAAAACTAAAGCAAAACAAGGTTTAAGAAATTATTTTAATATTATACACTTCAAAATGTGCTTAAAAGCGTATGTTTTTTTCTCCAATATTTCCTTGAAAACCCTTTTTAAAAATATATATTCTGAAAACGGTATTTTTCCTTTTGCACTTAAGGGGTGAATTTATGCATTCGGTTCTATACTTTAAAGGGTTTTTTACGATTATTTGAACTGTGAAAAGTGGTAGGTAGGAATCTATGTTCATATGTCCCAGTACCTTCTACAATTCTTATGAATTCAGTGTGTTCTGGCATATTACTTTATGAAAAGTAATTACTGACTTGCCAGATGAGTCACACTTTGACAGCTACTTTAAAAATGCGTTCTCTCCAATTTGGGTAAAGCAAACGGACAAACAATGAATAACATGGGAATTGTACAAACAGCTATAGCAATTCAGCATCACAAGTCACTTGTGAAATCTGTAATATGTGAGGAGATTAGTAAGTGAATATAAGTACAATTCAGTATAAAAGGCAGCCTGAAGTTTTAAAGGTGACCTGCAAGGAATGTTGATTTGTTCATTTTGCCTGAAACTGGTCTGGAGGATATTTATTTATTTTTCGCCTTCAGTTTTTGAGAATGTGAAAACAAATCATTGATTTCTCTCTCTCTTATTACTCTTGAAGATATAACAAATGTGAAGCCTGTTGCATATTTGTTTTCACTTTGTCGGAGGGGCAGGAGGGTGCAGACAGGGTTTGCCAGCAACTGACAGGAAGATATTGTGAAGAGAGAAGGATGTTAAGCGTTTAATGAAATCCTCCTTTAAAAAAATGTTTAATTTGACCAGACGAATGCAGACAAAGAAGTTTGCCTAAAAACTCCCCCCTTTTTTTTGCATTCATCTTTGGTTTTGCAATTTTCTTCCCCAGCCTTGCCCACACCAAGCTTTTTCCTTCTTGTCCCCCTCAGATATTGTCACCTCTGGCTGTTCGGTGGTGAGAGGTGGGCCGCTGCAATTGCCCCCCAGGTCCCCTGCTGGTCTGCAGCTTGGCACAGGTGCAGTGCAAATCAGTGCAAATTCAGCCAGCCCAGTGGTTGTCGTCAATTTAGGGAGAAAAATTGTATGTTGACTACTGACATTTCCTGGTAGAACTCAACAGTTTCTCTAGAATGCACAAGGAGAAGCTTTTTCATTTTACTCCAGGGTAGTGCAATAATGCCAGAAACAGTCTGACATGCTACCAGTATCAAAAATGTGGTCTGATACAGTTAGATAAGGGCAAGGAGGCAACTGGAGCATGAGCTATGAAAAACACAGCCAAGAATCCTTGAGAATACTGTGAGGAGATCATCACTGTTGCCTTCCCTTTCATTACTATATGTCATTGTGTTTCATCCTTTCATGCTATCTAAAACTCACACCCAGTGATAGGCAGAAAGGACTAAACACTTTATCCTTTCAAGATGCTTTGACCGTACATCTTCCTGCTTTCATCTGGCCAGCCTGAGGCTTTCATCTGTATGCTCTAGTGAAGCACACTGGGTCCACTGTCAATTAGAAATCTGAATTCTGCCGTCCTCATAGACGCACACATTATGTGCCACAGTTTAGTGCTTCTGTCACGTGGATTCATACCAGCTGAGGAGCTGATTCTAGGGGTACAGCAAGACACCAGTTCTTGAGTGCTTGTTTTTTAAATATTGGATTATGTTTACATGTTCCTATTAATAGAGGCTGACATTTAGCTGACTACACACTGTGTCAGTTGCTTGAGATTCTTGGATGAGAATAAAATAAACATCATGATTCATTTACTGAAGCTGTAGAAAAAAGTCTTGCAAGAAGTGAAAGATTTAAGCTGGAATGATTTCTCTTCCTCTTTTGCAGGCAGCATGCTAAAGGTAAACTATGATGTGCTTAGGAGAGGTAGATATGAGTGGAATATAAACATACAGATAGACAATTGTTATAATAGTATAGTAGATGAAGCAAACAGTAAGTGCAAATAAATAACACTAATTTGAAAATACATATATGGGTGAGAAGCACACCACATTCCCTTTATCCAGTATATGAAATAAAAGGTTTCACTTTTCCTGGGTTAAATCCTTCTGTCTTTATTTTGATGAAGCTGTCTCTGAGGTCAGTGACTATCCTAAGAGAAGACAAACTCCAAAATAGAGCCTAGTGTTTACTTTGCAGAAGTTAAAAATTGATGTTCATGCGGTAGGTATTAGTCAATGCATAGCAGGCTGATTCTGATTTCAAGCGAACACAAATCAGAACTGACTGTCCTGCAGTGAGTGGAGCTACTGAGATGTGAAACTCCTGTTAAATCACAGTGACACCTACGGATGCATTTTTAACCAGGCAGATTTCCTATTTTTTATTCTGAAACATGGAAGAATAGACACTGAGGGCCACCTGGGAAGTATTACTTGAAGTGGAAAAGACTAGGATCAGTTGAGTTATGGGAGCAGCAGATGATACCTACGCTATTAAACACTGCCTAGGTATACTTGTAGGTGCAGGAATTCATCAGCACCCGTGCTGGCAATGTGTTACAACAGTCCCTCCTATATTTCTGGCCCATGGCAACAAAATGTATCCCAACAATTCCTCGACACAGAAGCAATGGTCAGACAGCTTTCCCAGAGCCAGTCTGGGTGTTACCTTCCTATTCTGGTGAATAGGAGGATTGAACATTGCAGACGTTTTCTATTCCACACAGCTGGTGTCAGTTCCAGGTGAAGCTTCTGGAAATATTTAAGTTACTAGTATTGTTGTACCCTTCCTCAATGTACGGATCTAGCCATATTATTTTATGCATTTATGAAGAATTTCAGTCATTTGTAACAGAAGGAATATGCATTAATAAACTTGCATACACTATGAAGAAAGTATTTAGCGCAACCAGAAACTTTTAACATAATCTTCAACAGAATGGGATTTACTGATGTTCAAGATGTTGCCTCTTCCTCCAGAGCCCGATGCTGTCTCTGCATTATTGCATTCTTTTCTTCCTAGAAGCTTTTCATAAAATGCAAGGCTGCTGCTCCTGCTGTGCCCAGCCCACCTGACTTGCCGAGAAAGAGCTCACCCTCTGCATCTCTGAAAGAGAGAACTGATTGGGAGTTGTAGGGATTTTTGGCTTAGTCCTCTGGATGATAGGGTGTTTGGTCCCACCTTACAGGTGGAAAATATGACGCTGTCTTATCTGAACGAAGTGGCAGAATTTGGAGTGACAGAAATTGTCAAAGACAGAGCTAAAGGGTATATTTCGTGGTACAAAATCACAGATAAAAAAAGAGTTCAGCCTGTAGGGTTCTGGTGGAGGATGAGCCCATGAGGATGCACAAGCGTAGGGCAGATACTGGGCAGTGTCCTGGCATCTATGTAGTTTTAGCATGTTAGCATTGCAGCTTGACACCAGTAACAGAGATAAAGAAGCAATAAAGGAAGAATTAGGAATTGTAAATCTGGAAATCAGGATAGCACCAGCCACCCTGAGTCAATACCCCATTAGAGGCAAATTTTGAGGAAGAAAGTTAAGCAGTGAGCAAAGGGAGTGGTGGTAACTAGTCCCTTATTAGCTTTACGTAACGAAGTGTGCACTAACATGCATGACTGGGAAGAAGTGATGCCAGGGCAATCCCTCCTCCCTTTGTTTTTTCCCTTCCCTCCTCCCAGATCCCGGCAGCCTCCAGCCCTGCACCTGTCATGCTGAGAGTCTCGGAGTTGAGCTGCCCATAAACCTGGGTTTTGCTTGGGCTGAAAAAAGCAGATGCAATTGTAAACCAAGGTTTTTTAAAAGTAATTAATCTATTTTACCAGTAGACCTGTTTTATTTGGGACTCATACTTGCCATGAAACATTTTGTATACCCAACTTGAGGGTTATTATATCTGTTTTGGTTGATTCTCTAATGGGGGAAAAGAAGGCACACCCAACTCACATAAAAGAGGAACCCATTGGCAAGATACATCAATTGCTGCCCTGGATATGAAATCATGCTGTAGCTGTAAGCCTAACCTCTTTTAAAATGATTGCCATATACTGTAGGCTTTTTTCCCTATAAAGGAGAATATTAACGTGTGTGTCAGCAAAGTGCTGTACATATTAACAGTTTTCTGTGTTAATGGCTTGGAGTTACAATGCAATCTATTGCTCTGCAAATATGGACTTCATAAAGATCATGTGAATATAGATGCTATGATACAATTAAGGGTAATTCTTGCTTCATACAAATTTATGCTCTATTTATCTCAGGAAAAAGTGCTATGTCTCATTGAAATATGATATTTCCCAATAAAATGATCTTTCAGTGTGGATCAGAGTTGGTACAAATGGTAAAAGTTCTTTCGTGGGCCACTGGTTTCTGGTAGCTGAGTATGTCACCCTGTGTTTTGGGGGCTTTGGGGGAGGGGGTTGAGTCTGGTAATCTTGGTCTAGATAAAACTGCTAGAGGAATTGGAACAATTTTGCCTCTTTTCTCAAGTTGAGTTGTCTGAAGTGGCCTGAATTTCTTACACAATATGCTTTATCCCTTGTGTCTATATAGTAGTTCTATTTGAGAGAACAAGGTTTATGTGTTGAAAAATGCTGAAGTGAGGCAGAGGTCAAATGTACATACTGTACAGCAAATACTAGGAGTAATTTGTGCACCTGTATTTTTGGAAAATGCTTCTTTGTGAGTTACAGTAAAGTGCTTTCTAAAGCTGGGAATGTCTCATTTTTTATTGACTTAAGTTTTCATTCAGATAGAAAACTTAAAATTTGAAGATTAGGTTTAGAAAGTGACGTTGAGTAGGTATATTTTAGTTTGTTAGTGTGAGAAAGAAAATATAGATTAACTAAGTGCTTGTGGTTCATTTAAGAGGATGGATCATTCTTTAAGAACAACATTAAGCATGTAAATTACCAGAATTAGGCCTTATTATGACATAATTGCACCTTTAAAATGATGATAAGGCAAAACTGTAGTGTCTATGTGTACCTGGATATAGTAACAGTACGTATCTATTATGAGATAAATAGTTATCATGCTCATTTATGTATGTTTCCTAAAGAGTAGAATGTAAATCTATTACATCGATTTGGCCAACATAAAACCGATTAAATTGGTATAGATGTAAACATAAATTCTGACAAAATGAGCAATTCTTGCAGGAGTAGAGAAATACAATAATATTGCTTCAAGATGCAAGTCAATTAAGTCTGTAGTTTCCCTATGAATGTCACCATTTTGAACAAGTGCAATGTTTGCAGATAAACTTTCAGATACACATTTAGTTGCCCTTTATAATTTTTTTTTTATATATATAGCATATGCTGGAAAGTATTTTTCTTTGCATAGTATGATCAATATCAGCATAGATTCAGTTAAATTTCACAGCATAATCACTTAGAAATTAAGTAAAAGTGACTACAATTTTTGAATTGTAAAATACATCATGCTATTACAAGACCCTTCATACCAAGAAATATGACTAAGACATATATTTTTAATACTCTAAGATGAACTGCTCATTGTTTAAAAAAGAAAGAATAATAATATTCAGATGTAATGCTGCATTTGTGGCCAGAACAGTCTGTTTAATTCTACTCTCTGACATTTGAAGCATGTAGGGATTTCAGCAGTGTGAAGGACAAACAAATTCACACAAGAAAATCTCTGCTCCTCTATTCCAGCTGTATTTTAATTTTACATTGTTATTCTTGCATTTCTGCATGTTTAGATTTTTCTTCCCCTGTGCAAGGATGACTTTTCTAACATTATGTTTTTAAATCTGACAAGGTCATACAAGCTAAAAAAAAAGAAGAAGAAGAAGGGTCATCAAAAGGGGAAAAATAACAGAACTACGGTGAAATGGCTCTCTGTTGGCCTTTGTATCGATTCAGAGTGTGTCAAAAGGGTCTTTTGTCGTGCCCCTACCACAGCATACTAATTTGCTAGATCAAGTCTGTCAGAATATCGACTGGAAGTAAAGAACTACAGTGGCAGCTTTTGTGTTTCATACAGCAGGGAGCCTGTGTGTGAAACAGGATTATCAGGGGGTCATGAAGAGAGTCAAGGGATGTCCATCACTTCCCTTCTGGTAATGTAATGGGGCGGGTGCCTGGATGTGATTAAGATGTAGGACACAGGAGGCATAGCGGTGAACAAATCAGACACACACACATGCAAATCAGGTTGGCTGCTGTTAACCACATATTTTTAATGAAAAATCCAGAGACAGACCAAGCAAATATCTAAACAGCTGCATTCAGATTAAATATCAAACAGCCTATTCAATGCCTGGTGTGTGTGTCTGTGCCTGTGTCCATGTGTGCACATGTGGAAAATCTGCAACACATGCAAGAAAGGGTTTAATTCTTATTCTTTTTTTTTTTTTTTTTAATGCAACATTCCAATCTACAAGTGTTTATTCTACTTCTTTTTACTGTTGAAAATAGTATTGCTGGATGATTACAGCAAACATCCAGGGGATGTACAAAGATAAAATGATGCTTTGTGTTATGACTATACATGTGCACCACATTCAGATAGGATGCTCATCACTCTGCTGTGGGCTTAGCCTTGACTTAGATGCCATTGTCATTCTAATATGCCATGAGCAAAATATCTTTCTGGAAACTGAGAAAAAAAAAGAGAAGTATTTGTGTGATTGAACAATGTGTAGCTTGATAAGTGCCTCTTTTTAAAATTGTGGCAGGCAATGTCTGCTTTCCGGTTCTGCAGGCTGCATCTCTGTAGCTTATGTGAGAGCTGTGAGGAGCTTTCCAGCACACACTGACACAATTTACAATCCTTACCATTTGTAAAATCCATTTTTCCTCAACATTGTTCCTAATCTTTAATCCTTTGTTTCTGAAAATTCAGTGCTAAGTAGGAAAACAACATAAGATGCCAAAACAACAAAGGTTTTTACATTCATGGCAGCTGAGGGCCTGATCCAAACACCATGAACTGGGAGAGGAACCTGAACAGAATCTAAGGGATTTTGCACCAGACTCCAGACTCCTTAGTCCAGCAACTGGTATTTCAGTCACCCTATAAAAAGTTCAATTGTTCTGAAATGAAAAATCGAAACTTGGAAAAGTCTAAATCTGTTTCTCATTCCCTTTCTACTATTTGCTACCAGGCATGACTAAGGCAGTGTCGGAGCCAATGATAGAAACTGGCTCCATTCAGGATCTCTCCTTTTTTCCCTTTTCCCTTTCCCTTTCCCTTTCCCTTTCCCTTTCCCTTTCCCTTTCCCTTTCCCTTTCCCTTTTCCTTTCCCTTTCCCTTTCCTGTCCCATTTCCCTTTTTCAAGGAGCAGGGAAAGTTTACAATCGTTTACACAGAAGGTGTTGCTGTGAATGCATAGATAGTGTTTTGTCCCTTTTGAAGGCAAAAGCAAAGCTCTTGTTGGCTGTAATGCGAATAAAGTAGTGCCCTGTTTTACACATAACCACTGTATCTCCTCTAAAAATGGACTAATTATCTGAGTGCTGTACAACCGATAGCCCGTTCAGAGCTAAAGAGCTTTGTCAGAGGTAGCTGATGGCTGCTCTGCCTGAAGTTGGGTAACAAACAATGTCTCACAAACAGGTTTTGTGTGTGTGCATACCTAGAAAGAATGATCTTGATTTAGCAGTTCTTATTGTGGTTAAGCACTGATGGTCAGCTGTTAGGTAGCCACTGCACACACAGGGAAGGGAATTTCAGAAGTCCATACCAGGTGAACTTTTACTGTTTTGAATGTCCTTGTTCAACAAGGTTGGTGCTGTGTAACATGCATTGCAATGGGGGGTCATGGCAGGATGAAGTGGTAGTTATTTATTAGGAAATTACTTCCCTGTGCATATCTCAGGTTAAAGCAACTGCTGTCATAGTTGTCATCTGTGTGGAGCTCCAAGGCAGGAATTGTCATAAAGCATGAATCTATGAAAGGAAGAGGTGAGCCCCGGGAGCTGCTCTGACAGGAAAGCCTGACTCACTTCTTTCAAGACATGCCATGTGTCCATGCTTTGCCACTGGAAACAACCTTTATTCCTGCTGAGCAGCATTTTCCACTTACCTGTTTCCTAGGACTTTTAAGTTTTTGTTCAGAGTCAGAGTCTAGGCCTGAAGAAGGCTGAGCAGTAAAGAGGACTACTCTTCTGAAAAATGCAGTTCCGCCATATGTTTTTCTAAATCTCGGATCTTCTTACAGAGAGAAAAACTCAATCCTGAACGGACCAAATGAACAGCAACCAGCAGTGGCTAAGACAAATATTGAAAAATATACTATCTAATTATTTTAAGAGAGAGGGGCTATGGAAAACATGTAGGACATTTGTTTATTTCTTGGGTCTCATGCAAAATGACAACATAATTATAAAATAAGACATTCAATTCAGTTGTGCAGCGGGAGACATTGCACAATATTTTGTTGCTTCAGTGTGAGGTGTCCAAATATGGAGGCGTGCATCACGTGAGAAGGGGACCACAGAATGCAAACCAGTAGGATTTCTGATCAGAATGACATAACCTAGATGACATTCTGCGGAATGGTGGTATATGCGGAAATGGAAAATATCAGTACATACTACAGTGTTTGACTGGGGAGGCAGAGCAAATCTTAGAAGCCTGCCGGCTTTTATCTTCGGAAGTTAGAGCAGATGTCAGGGTGGGAAAGGATGATGGCACATCACTGACTGCCAAGGGTATGTAATGTGAAGGTCTAAATGTGACCAGATGCAATTGCATGCTCAGTATTATTTCCTTCCATCTGACCAAGTGAAATTTTAAATGTAACCCAAAAGTGTTTGAAAAGCAAAGGAAAGATGTCTTTTCACAAAATGAGAAAGGGCAGTGGACAGTCATACCCAAGAAAAAATATTTTCTTTATGATGTCAAATTAATACTTGCCATTGTGCAGCACAAAATTTGTTCCCTCCGTTTTTTCCCAATTGCCCAAGACTCAGAGTCTCAACTTCCAAATAACATAATGTTGAGTGTGTAATTTCACAATTATTTTTTGCCTTTAAGGCTCTGTCCACTCAGTTAAATCCCTAGATTAGAGCCTATTGCTTGTGACGAAAGGCAGTTACAAAATATCCAAAAGGAAGCAATGCTTTGTCACTAATAGGATTTTTTTTTTTTGCTTTGTTCATGCAAAGTGCAACAAAATGCTAGCAACAAGGAAAAAATAAACATAAATAGAGTTCAAGGAGATGGTAAAACACGGCCCATCTGTCTGATCCATGGTTGTTGGAAGTGGCATGACTTAGCATCTAACCTGCAGCACAGCTTTCTTTTTTTGCCACAGAGACATCCCTACACATGCTTGTTTAGGTGTGAGAGCAAGGTCGCTAATGCCAGTTTGCTGACTGAACTCCAAAGCAAATAATTACATTGTCTCTAATTAAAAGTCCCCAGCACTTTTACATATATATAATATGCAACAATTTCCTATTGCTACATAGAGCTGTATGTTGTCAGACTATTGTTTTACACAGTTCTAGAGATTGCCTTACTTCTATGTGTGTGTGTATATATATATATATACACATATCTACACACATATTTATGTTTTAAGGAGCACACATGTGAAGCAACCCTCGTTTATCCTTTACCTATTTCCCAAAAGGCTTAGGTTTCTGGTAAGTGTCTGTAAAGTACTTAGTTATATTTATTGTATATTTTTCAGTCATTGCAGTAGAAGTTTCAAACTGTTTAATGGTACATGATAACTCTTCTTGTACCCTTTCCACTGTTTTGGACACCATAATTACTTTATGCATACTGGAAAAGTAGTAGAACACTAGATGTGTTTTGGTTTTGTTTTTTTTTTTCTGAATGATACTTAAGGATTTGGCAAGAAAGTTAAACTCCACATTTTAGAGCAATTTCTGAAACAATACAAAGCAATTCCTGAAACAATACAAAGCAATTCCCATGCCATGGATTCCCTTCTGAGAAGGGAACAAAGAAGTACAGATTAATCCATTGGCCTGAATTGTGAAGTGTTAATAACATGTTTAAATAGCTTTCTACTACTTATTTTATACTTATTATACTCATTTTCTACTTTGTTTTTTATGTATTTCCACATGATGTCAAGAATTTTTTTATGGAAATGTGGAGTGCCCTGCTCTTGAAAGGGAATAGAATATTTTTGGACAGCTGTTGTTGTCTGAAGATCAACGGAGAGTTGCTGAGTCAGGGAAGTACTCAGATGTCATAATTAAGAGCCCTGTATATACCATAATTTGATATCTCAGAAAATTTTAACTAGAAATATATCAGTACATTCTGATTTTATTGAATTTTACAGCCCTTGACCTGTGACAAAATAACAAAAAAAAAATTTCTTGATTTTCCTGTAGTTACAGTCAATGTTTTTTCAAGTAGACACTTCAAGTAAAGCATCTAAGTGTTGTAATTTAAGTATATTTAAGTACTGTAAGTAAAACATCTAAGTATCTAAATAAATAGGCTCTATTTTCACAGGGCTTTCAGTTGCCTTTAACTGTACTGGAAACTAGATTCAGTTACTCCAGCTTCCAAAACACACGGGAGTGTGGCACCAAGTCACAGAGCAGCAGTCTGGTTGTGGCTTTGGCTAGGAAACATGCCTTCCACCAGGGAGCCCATGAGTATACACTCTTGCCTACTGAATTATTTTCCATTTCTGTGTAATACACCTACCCATCTACCCACCTGTTTATCCATCCATCCATCCATCCATCCATCCATCCATCCATCCATCCATTTATCATTCATGCTTTGATATAGGTGGCATTACTCTGGCACTCAAGGACTTTACAGGCCAGTGGGTTTCTCCCACCAGTATCCAGAATAAGGAAGCAGTCTTTCTCACATTTTGCGGTGTCACAGAAGTCACATAAGTGACTGAAGGAGAAAGCAAACTGCATTATCCAAAACTTAAGGGAAATCTATAGTGGAAAGGAGTTTCTTCCACTAACTCAACATGTCTTTTCTCAAACTGCTGATAAAACTTTTCTTAGGTTGGGTTTTTTGTTGTTTTTTTTGTTTTTTTTTTTTTTTTGTCGTATTGTATGGCTTGTTTAAGCTAGGAACACTTCAAGCCAACCATGGCTATTGCTGTCTGGTACCACATTCACAGGCATCTTGAATCAATGCCTCTTCCTCATCTTAAATCAGTAAATTAGAAAGAATTTCCCTGCAGGCATTTATTCCAGGATTATTCTGGTTTCCATTTTAAAATATTCTACTACTGGCCATTTCAACAGCTGTATCTGACTGCAAATATCTGAATTCTTTAAAGAATGTTTTTAATGAATGTCAGAGTTCTTTTCAACTACTGGCATCATCTCATGCCAACTTTTATTTTTCTGCTCTTCCTTTTAACTCTGCTCTGAAACACTCTCTTTAATTAACATTGCAATCACTTGCTCTGAGATGATTTGTATCTTCTTGAAACATCAAAAAGAATTCTTCCTAAAATGATAGTGGTTTAGGTATCTTTCTATTTGTATGATTTTTATGTCAAGTCTACTAGTTAATTGACACAATTTTTAAATCTGTCACCTTGAGTTTCCCCTCTCCCAATATTTTCAGTAAAGCTGGAATGGCTCCACCATTACACCCCAGACCTTCTGCATCTCACTGAAGCTTGTAAGAGGAAAAGAGCTGTCAAATTACATTACTGCCGTATCCAATCTCTCACTTCACCTGCCTGGATGACCATAATAACTGCATCATAGAAGTAATCCTTGCACTTCTGGACTCCGACAACTAGGGAAGGCTTATTCACTTTCTGCTCAGGTGCAGTCATTGTCATGTACAATAACAACTTAGAGATGAACTACAGCAGAATGAGACAAATGCTGAGAACATCAACTGAGATCCTTCTTCTTGTCCAGAGACTAGTATTTCTATTAAAATATTGAAAGTCTCAAGACATCTCTTATGGTAGAGTCTTCACTTATGGATACAAATTTAGTCTTTACTAGAAAGACAAGCTCTCATTTTCTCTTTCTCTTAGTTCAATTTAACCTACAGCCAAACAAATGTTACATTGCATGGAAGGAAATAAATATGAATCCAAGCTAGAAATAATTGTTGCTCTCCAGAAACAGATTTTTTCTATTGAAAAATATTTAGATTAAACTCCAATAAAATGCTATGGCCTATTTTTATCATTGATCTGGCCTGAAATTTCAAATCCAATTAGTTTGGGATTTTGGCACAAGAAATTGTTAGGTATGTACATCTTTTGAATGCGTCTTGGGAATACAACGGTTGGATTTATTAACAGCTTTATGATAACAGATAGAGAAGAGTCAGGAAAAAAAAAGATTCTAACATTAGAAAATGAGAAATATTTCAGGATAATCTACCATTATGAGAGGGGCGAGATGCTGATATGATGTTTTTAACTAAGTCAGGATTCATCAGCAGCATTAAGAAATATTTTTCCTTTTTTGTAGTCACTGTCCACCTCGCAAGGTCTGAATCATCCATAACATGAATTTTGAGATCAGAATGAGGCAAGCTGAATTCTTGTACAGTTTTAGGATTTAAGTTTTCAGATTTTCAGTTCAGTTTAATAAGGTCAACTGAATTTCAAAATTTCTTTCAAGAAAAGCTGGGTAACAAAATATGCATGAATGAAAGGGGTAGTGTTTGCTGAAGATACAAAAAAGTAACCATGCATGCAACAATAGTTACAGACAATAAAAGATAAGACCGCTTTTTCCACACCTCTTTATTTAAAAAAAAAAAAAAGTTAAAAAATTTATATGTATAGGATAACAAAGAACAATGAAACCTTTGTATGATACTTGCAAAGCTGCAGCATCAAGAAATACACTGAACAATGCGCCCCTTGATAGAAAGCCTTTCAGAGAGAGAAAAACTGTAGCCCAGGAAATTTTGCCATAGCTTCATATTTTCTAAAATTTACCTTTAGAACAACCTGGCACAAATATATCCCGAGTAGCTAACCTAAGACCTACTAGCACAATCTGTGGCTAACAGTGGTGTAAAAGCTCATGAAACCATCTAAGTTGCTAATAACTACAGAATCTGGTCCAGTCAAAAGTAAAATCAAAGCATTAAATGTCATGAATCACAAGAAATAAGCCTCTCTAAAATAAGAAAGAGCATGCAAGCTTGCAGAAGAAAAAAAGCAAGGTTTTGAAAGAGAGCACAGACAGCTAGTAGCCTTCTGCTATAAGGAATATGATGTTTCGTGTGACTTCTTCTTCCACAGAAATAGCAGTAAATTGGAGGATTTACATGTTCATATTTATTCACACCTTTAAAATGTTATTGATCCAATTAATCATTCTATATTATAAACATTGTTTCAAAAGAAAAAGTTCACAATGTTTCATCGTTCAATGTTTTTGGTTTAAATGTTTTAAAGCTTTCTTAAAAACTAAGCCACTGCTGGGTGTTGCAATTTCTAGTCTATGATTTCTTAATGAGATCACAGCACATACACACAGATACACACACACATGTGCACAGAATCATATATACCCACAGGTTGGTTTGTTGTTTTTTTTTTTTTTTTCAGAAAATGGTAAAAATACTTATTTTAATCCATCAAAATTCAACCATCCTCAAGTGTAAGTGAACATCTGCTCTTATCTAAGAAACATTTTAAACTTCTTGACAGTTACAAGAATTGTAATCCCCAGAGACTAACACTTTTCTTTTCAGAAAAAAATCATATCATGCATGGCTTTATGGTAGGAAACTGCAGTATGCTATATGCAATTGTAAGTGAACACACAGCATAGTCATCTCCATAAGCTCACTGAATCTTCAGCATTTGACTCAGTAGAAAAAATTAACTGGAAAAAAGAATGAAAAAGGCTACTAGAGTTTCTGTAAAGTCTCTAGGTAGACTATTAGCAGTATTAAAAAAATCTCAAAGGGTAAAGTCAACTAATTTCTTCATTTTTATGGATTTTCAATTATAGCCCTTGTTTAATAGTGTTCTAAGTCAGCTTTCCCAGTTACTACAGGGAAAATAAAATCAACTTATTAATGCAACTTACAAAAAAAACCCAGGAAAATGTAAAATATTTTATCTAGCTTTTTAGCCATTCTAAAAACTCTCTTTTAATACCTCTTTATAGGTTTGATTTTGCTGCCACTTAGCTTATCACCAGCATTACACTTTGTATTGTATTTTGAACTGAAACAGTCTATAAGGTCTGGGTTCACCCCTCTTCCTGGATCAGGACGACGACCATTTTTTCTTCCCAAGAACTGACCAAGTCTTCAGCACAGTCCTAAGAGCCAGGAGCTCCCTCTGCCTCCGTCAACGTGCCCTGACTAATCTTTAAGATTGCCTTCAAATTATGCTTTTTCTTTGTTCTACAATATATAAGTTTAAACTGCAGAGAATGCCTATTTCAATGCTACAAATTAAAAATATTTTAATATTCATTCACTTGCTCTGAGGCAGAACCAAAACACAGCATCACTGAGGTAAAAGAATAGTACTGCTTCATTGCCCTAAATGTTCACTAGCCAAAGATGGATTCAAATGATAACATAATTGTTTTTATTTTTAAAAATTCCCGTGAGACAAGTTCCTTAGTCTTTGAATTGCTGTGCTCCTTTTTAAAGGTGTTCGGTAGCTCTGTTTCTCATTGAATTTAATGACAAGGGAGCTTGTTCAAATCCTACCAGTGTCTTATGTATCTTATGAATAGTGCCAGTATAAATAAGAATTACTAAATACAATTAAATTCACTTCTCTAAAACATGCAGTAAATCAGGACAGCTGTCTTCAGAAAGCAAAGAAATAAAAATTCTCTGGGACAAATTGAAAACATTATGTGTGAAACTTGTCCATGCCTGTTTAAGTGCGTCTTATTATCCTTAATAGTAATGATTATCTTTGACAACAAAGATTATCCTTGAGGTATATCTCTGTATATATAAGCATATTGGCGCATGACCAAATCAAAATGAAATATGACAGTCGCACAAGGTACTACCCATCAGCTGAGCTGCTGTGATTCAGCTGACGTAAAGTTCCTTGTGAACGATGTTAGGACTTTGACGTTTAAACACTTGCCAAACAACTCTGGCAGTTTAGGATGCTGCTCCTCCAGCTTACTTGTCATCAATGTCCTCCAGGAATTACCCCACATCAAAGGTGCCAAAATGGAACTTGAGCACTTTAGTGCAATGTCTACTAGTTTGGTCCCAACAGTCAAACAGAAAGTTAGACCAAGATACTCATCCTTTCACTGAAACACTTAAGAACTGTACACACACTCTGTTTTCTACATGATTCCCAGTGGTGGAGTATAACATTAGCTGCTGGTTCCTTTGCTTATCTGCATTTTAAGCTAATGAATTTCATCTCACAGCTGACATGGACAGGAAAGTACATGTAGAGAGTTATGCGGCTGAACTCAGCTTAAAAGCTGTCTTCCAAGTCATTTGGTTATGTAAGATAGCATTCTCACAGCCTGAGACATTCACAATTTTTTACCTTAACTAAAATCTAGAGACAATTTTTGCAAGTTAGCAACTTAAGTTAATGATTCTGACAAGCAGTGTGATGGATTTTCCAGGTCTGTCAGAATTCTTTCATTTTCTTTCTGCCTTCTTAGGTGTTAACAATTATGTCATTTCGAACAACCCCCTTGGTGACACAGAGAATTATTCTGGTGGGTTTTCTGTCCTTCCACTGCCATATGTTCATAACAAATTGTTTTACATGGGCAATTGCATCTTACAAAGCAAGAAAATGTAAATGTACAAGAACATATTCTGAAGAAAAATCAGACAATTTCCTGGAATTCCTCACCCTTCTTTCAACCCCTACTTTTTTTGTCTTGTTTCATGTGAACAAAAAATTCAGAAATTACTGTTCAAGTCCCCTTTTCTACTGTGAGTTTGTCATGATAGGTTTATATTCTATAACTTATTTTTAAGACTAAATTTCTGTTAATTTCTATTATTTGTCCCTTCAGTACAGACACAGATAACTCTTACTAAGGGAAAACTGCAAATGCCAGAATAAGAAAAATGTCTCTCACTTCATATATTTTCTCTGACATGAACCGCAGGAAATAGAGTTTACCGTATTTTGCAAAGTCATGGGGCTGCATACTGGGCATAGCTATTAATGAAAGACAGCTACAGTGCAGACTGAATGACTGAGCCCAAGATAAACAGAAGCATAGATAACAGACAAATGCAAGTAGGCAGTCTTTGCAACTTTCTAGTCTTGACTATCAAGAGTTAGTTCTGTAAATAAAATTAGCCCAGTTCGCTCTTTACATCATTGCAAAACCGTGTGCAAGAGCTCCCAAGTTTCATCTGTTGAAGCGTGATGGTTAGCTCGGTCTCTGTCTGAATTATGGTTTCCTTCTCCATTGTCTTGATGAGTATCTCCACAACTCAAGCAGCATCATTAAGCTGGAGGATAAGGAAAGGTGTGCCTGCTGAGCTCCACGTGAATACGTGCCTGCATCCTCAGCAGGAATAAAGCAGAATAGATTACAGCAAATTAAAAATAGCCCTAGAACAAGCCTAGACAAATGAGCAGCATGTTTCCCATAGCTGTAGAATAACCTTGAACACCTATGGCATGTTCTGAAGAAGAGTGTTCATCCTCCACACACAATTTGCAAACAGGATAAACCTCCATTTACTGTAACCAGGTTTTTGCCAAGTACTTCCCTTTCTTTCACTCCTGCCTGTAGTTCAGTGTTTTATTTATATAATCCATCATAGGTGTAATGTGTTTGAAAATAATGTTTACTGTATTATTAGGTCATTTTTTCTTTCATTTCAAAAGTGGCTTTTTTAAAGACAGTGGATGTGTTTACTGCCACCAGAAATCATATGAAACCTGTAGGCATTATCCTCCACTCATTTTTTCTCTTCCCAAATCCATGGGTTACACCATAGTGTAACAACCGCAGTAGAACAAAAGAGCCTAACCTGCTCACTTAACAAGTTTAATTTGAGATTATCCACTCTTTTTTTTTGACTCAGTCAAGTTCATTTCTGAATGTGGTGCTAATGACAACTTTGGAGGTGACTGAAACCGAATTGTATTTGATTTTTTTCCCTTGAATTGAAATGGCATATCTGATAAACCAGAAAATTCATGATCTGTGGATTTAAATCTAGATTTAACATCCTCAGCCCAGTTTTTGATTAGATAATGAAAATGACAGAGGATGGGTTCAGCACTATTCTGTACTTCTCCTTTTCACTTCATAATCTGTAATTCCTCATGATACCATACTATACTATACTATACTACACTACACTATACTATACTAACTTTCTATAAAAAATAGAAAGTACTATCCAGCTATAAGAGGCTTGTCTTTTGCTTGCTAATCCGATAGACTCACTAATTTCTTTTGCCAGAACTACTTGCTGGTGTGATTGTCTACACAAAGGAGTGACGATAATGTCTGCGTTTGTGAGGCATGCTTGAATACTCCATCACACACTAATTTTCCAGCCACAGGGGTACCTCAGCACAGGCAGACTCAGGCTGCTCCTACAGCCAAGTTGCAGCGCGTACTGTGGTCTGACTGGTAGCCTTAGGACCTGAAGATGCAAAGTAGCATAGTCAGTGATACAGTAATTTACACCGTCCTTACAGAGATATGAGCCATAGTAGCTCTTGTTTTTTGGTTGTTTTTTTTTTTTTTATAAATATGTTTTTATCTGTTGTTGCCCGTACACTAAGAAAAGCCACAAGATGCAAAGGTCTCATAGCCCTGCTTATTGCTTACCTACCCTGATGTTACCTATACAGCATCTCAGACTCAACTTAACAGGAACCAGCTGTGTCGGAGCATAGTGATAACTTGGCCCTCAGTAGTTCCCTGTGGAGCGCTGAGCCATTGATGTACTCCCAATCAATTCCTACACAGTTACAGTTCAATGAGCTATTTAAAGAAAAAAAAAAAAATGACTGTGTAAAGCAAGAGGGCTATTTAAAGAACAGATTGAGAAATAAAGAACTAAAAGCAAGGCAAACCCTGAAGTGCTGGAGATAGACCTAGCACAGAGAAGGTGGGGAAAAGAGGGAATTAGGAAAGTACGCAAGACACAAAACTTTGTGGTGGAAATCCTCAGATAAATGAAAGGGACGTTCACATCAGCAGCATTATTTGGTATTTCTAATGCTTTTAATGTGGAAAAGCACTTAAATTCTTTATTATAATTTCTAATTTCTCTGCCTGTGCACCTGTGCAAAACCTAGCTCACCAGGATGAGCCAAGTGGTCAAGAAAACCATTGGAAGAAATATACAACACGTTTTAGTGATTAAAATAATATAACTAATCTTTCCAGTGAGGACTTCTGGTGTTATCGTTATGACTATATTATAAATGTAGTGTGTTCTGGTGATTACTGAGCTTGAATATCTCTGTCAGTCAAAAGAAACACAAAATGCAGGAGATATTCAGATAGTATATTATTAAAATCTCTGTTGATTCTTTCTATTTCAATATAACTATAACATGCAGTTAACCTCTTGTCCTTGGACTGTTTTTTCAGCATATTTCTTAAGTATGTATTTTTAAATCATCAACAGAATGAAAATATACTTTTCAAAACATATATTACTAGAATTATTTCCGTTCTCTTAATACCATTTCCATGGTTAATTAGAAAAGCAAACCAAGGCCAGGCTTTTTTGCCAAAATTCAATGCCTGAAAATAAAAATATAGTATGGTTTTCAAACTAAAATAGAAATAATTTTATTTTTCCTCATTTAACCCAAAATTTATTTTGATTTATTAAGAATATTCATGGGATAAGCTTTCACTCTTCTTTCTGCCCCTCCTGATATTAACACTTACAAGTGTTTAACTTAATTAGCTGTATCATTACAAGTCCAAGCAGTTTAGCAACTTCTTCTAACCAGTGAACAGCCGCTTTCAGAAATGTCTCTTAGAGATCACAGTGAAATTCTAACTCCCCAGTACCAAAATGTAATAGCACAAAACATATATTTTTGTTGCCACAAAGATAAAAATCATGGAGAGCTGAAGATGGAAAGTGAAAAAAAAATATTGCAGAATTGCAGTTGAAATGAACATGTCCTAAATATCCATGGGTTTTTGAACTGTTTTTTAAAATGTCTAAATGGTAGCCCCTGTAAGTCACAGCCTTTTCAAAACATTCGGGTTCTGGTTTGAAGAGGTTCTGACAGCAGTGTTAAAAGAAAGGACGTGAGTTCAAGGCTCTTAATACTGCTGCTTATGGGAAAAAAGCATTCTCTTCCAGAAAACTGTAGTTTAACAGAACCCATTCTATATACGCTAAAATAGAGCCAAAGTTCAATTTAAAGTGCTGTTGCACACTTTACCAAAGCTCTTGACTTCAGAATTTTTTCTCAACTGGACTTACAAATCCTGTATCGGGTGACCTTCAGAACATGGTACAAGACCATTTATTCTCTCAGCTTTTTGCTTTTGTGTGTGTCTGAACAAGGTGAGGAAAGAGGAAAGAAGAATCATCTGGGGAAGTCACTGGTGTTTAAGACAGATGACATGGACAAAAGACATTCAGCTGCAACTGCTGGAGAAAGACAGAAAGGCAGAATGTAATTAGTCAAATGCTGTTAGCAAGACTACCATAAAATGGGCTACTTTTTTTCTGATTTACACTGGTTTATAGTGAGTACACAATAACAATACTGTCTATATTTGGAGGGAAGAAACATATTTCCATTCCTGATTGCATCTGGGATTTAAAGTCTTCAGTTTCCATAGCTGGTCTGAATTGCTGTTCATGAAGTGAAATGCTTGTAATACATTTTGAAAAATATTAACCGTCACAAATTGATTGACCCAGTATCTTGTTAATATAGTTAGACATAGCAGCACGACTGAAGCTTTCTGTATTTGTATCAATTAGGAATTCTTTGCTTAAGTCAACTCCTCTGAGAGCTCTAGAGAATATTCTTTACCTAATATGTGGGGCTTCCTCATAATCATGATCCTGAATTTTAATTATGTTTAAAATAAGAGATTGCCCTGGTTCTGGTGAGATAGGGTTAATTTTCACAAGGATCTGAGACAGGACACAGTCTGGTCGGCTGACCCAAATTAGCCAAAGGATACTGTGTGAGCCATACCCAGGATATAGTTGGAGGAGCTGGCCAGGAGAGGGGTCAGAAATCACTGCTCCCCACTTGGAGCAGGCAGGGGGCTTCCCGGCTTCAGTCAGTGAGAAATATGCCCTGTTCACAGTTGGGGCCTGGCGGATTGTGGGAAAGCATCAAAGGTGGAAGGCTGCTGTGTGGAGTCCTATGCAACGAGTTGCAGAAGCTGCTGAAGGACAAGGTGAATTGAACCAGTTTGCAGAGGTGAAAGCCATCCAGCTGGCTTTGGACATTGCTGACTGAGAAAATGGCCCTAGCTTTACCTCTATACTGATTCATGGATGTTGGCAAAATGCTCTGTGGGGGTGGTTACGGCAGTGGAAACAGAGCAACTGGCAGCACAGAAGCAAACCCATCTGGACTGCCTCATTGTAGCAAGATTTTCCTGTCGGGACAGAGAATCTGGTTGTGAAAGTATGTCACATAGAGATGCCCATGTACCCAAAAGTCAGGCCACTGAAGGACATCAAAACAAGCAGCAGGTGGATCAGGCTGCTAAGATTGAAGAAGCTGAGGTGGATCTGGACTGGCAACATAAAGGTGAATTATTCATAGCTCGATGGGCTCATGGCATCTCAGGCCATCAAGGAATAGATGCAACATATAGATGGGCTCATGACTGAGGGGCACACTTGACCATGGACACTATTGCACAGGTTATCCACGAATGTGAAACACGCACTGCAATCAAGCAAGCCAAGCGGTTAAAGTATCTTTAGTACAGAGGACGATGGCTACAATATAAATATGGGGAGGCCTGGCAGATTGATTATATCACGCTCCCACAAACCCACCAAGGCAAGCACCACGTGCTCACAGTGGTGGAAGCAACCACTGGGTGGCTGGAAACATACCTTGTGCCAAATGCCACTGGCTGGAATACTGTCCTGGGCCTTGAAAACCAAGTCTTATGGTGACATGGCACCCCAGAGAGAACTGAGTCAGGCAATGGGACTCATTTCCAAAACAACCTGATAGACACCTGGGCCAAAAAGCATGGCATTGAGTGGGTATATCACAGCCTCTGTCACGCACCAGCCTCCAGGAACAATCAAACAACACAATGGACTGCTAAAAACTACAGTGAAAGCAATGGATGGTGGGATTTTAAAACATTGGGATACACATTTAGCAAAAGCCGCCTGGTCAGTCAACACCAGGGCATCTGCCAATCAAGCTGGCCCTGCCCAAACTAAACTTCCATGTAAAGTAGAAGGGGATAAAGTCCCCGTAGTGCACATGAAGAATATATTAGGGAAGACAGTCTGGGTTAGTCCTGCCTGAGTCAAAGGCAAACCCATCCGTGGGATTGCTTTCGCTTAAGGACCTGGGTGCACTTGGTAGGTGATGGGGATGGATAGGGAGGTCCAATGTGTACCTCATGAGGATTCGATTTTGGGCGAGAATAACTAATACATCAAATTGTATGATGTTAATTGCTAAATAACCCTGCCACTCTATGTCATCATTACTATAATTGCTATATGCCATATCAACAGTACTACAGTAAGAATGACCAAAACTAATGACAGATGGACTTTGCTGAAACTGAGTAAAGTGAACTGACTTCAGCAGCTGGTGCCCACGAACTTCCTCAAGATTGACATCTTCAGCCTGCAGGCCAAGGTCAGATACACCAGCCATGAGCTCCAGATACAGCATGTGACAGTCCAGCACCACACACCATCTTGCCTGCCCTGAGGGACTGTTCTAACAAATGGAGCCCAAAGTCATGGATTAAATGGAAATGGACATTTTGGAGGGATGACCCATACAGTAAGGGAGTGGAAGGGAAGGCCTGGAAAGGTCATGGAACAGATCATCCTCAGTGCCATTACACAGCACATGCAGGAGAACAGGGTGATCAGGCCCAGTCAGCATGGGTTTGTGAAAGGCAGGTCATGCCTGACAAACCTGATCTCCTATTATAAGGTGGCCCACTTAGTGGGTGAGGGAAAAGCTGTGGATGTTATCTACCCAGATTTTAGCAAAGCCTTTGACACCATTTCCCACAGCATTCTCCTGGAGAAACTGGCTGCTCATGGCCTGGACAGGTGTGCTCTTCGCTGGGTAAAACCTGGCTGGATGGCCGTGCCCAGAGAGTGGTGGTGAATGGAGTTAAATCCAGTTGGTTTCCAGTCACAAGTGGTGTCCCCCAGGGCTCGGTGCTGGGGCCCGTTCTCTTTAATATCTTTATCAATGACCTGGATGAGGGGATCGAATGCACTCTCATTCACAGATGACACTAAGCTGGGCGGGTGTGTTGATCTGCTTGAGGGCTGGATGGCTCTGCAGAGGGATCTGGACAGGCTGGACAGATGGGCCGAGGCCAATGGTATGAGGTTCAACAAGGCCAAGTGCCGGATCCTGCACATGGGTCACAACAACCCCATGCAGCGCTACAGGCCTGGGGAGTAATGGCTGGAAAGTTGCCTGGTGCAAAAGGACCTGGGGGAATCGGTTGACATCTGGCTGAATATGAGCCGGCAGTGTGCCCAGGTGGCCAAGAAAGCCAACAGCATCCTAACCTGTATCAGAAATAGTATGGTGAGCAGGACTAGGGAAGTGACCATCTCCTTGTACTCGGCACTGGTAAGGCTCCACCTCAAGTACTGCGTTTGGTTTTGGGCCCCTCACTACAAGAAGGACATTGAGGTGCTGAAGTGTGTTCAGAGAAAGGCAAAGAAGGTGGTGAGGGTTCTGGAGGACAAGTCTTATGAGGAACAACTGAGGGAACTGGGGTTGTTTAGCCTGGAGGAGAGGAGGCTGAGGGGAGATCTTATCACCCTCTACAAGTACCTGAAAGGAGGTTGTATAGAGGTGGGGGCTGAGCTCTTCTCCCTGGTGACAAGTGATAGGACGAGAGGAAATGGGTTCAAGTCATGTCAGACAAGGTTTAGATTGGATATTAGGATTTTTTTTTCACTGAAAGGGTTATCAAACGTCGGAACAGGCTGCCCAGGGAGGTGGTGGATTCTCCCTCCCTGGAGGTTTTTAAAAAAAGGGTAGACGTGGTACTTGGGGACATGGTTTAGAAGTGGTTTTGTCAGGTTAGGTTAATGGTTGGACTTGATGATCTTAAAGGTCCCTTCCAACCTCAACAATTCCATGATTCTATGATTCTATATTTGTATGTGTATATATCTATGTGTATATATACCATAGACAGGACAAAGTGGTGTTAATTAACTGGAAAGTGCAAGATCTCGACATGATATGGATGGTATAGAACAAGGGGTGGATAATGTCGTGGTTCTGGTGGGGATAGGGCTAGTTTTCACAAAGAGCCAGGACAGGACACAATCCAGTCAGCTGACCCATGCTAACCAAATGAGTATTCCCATTCCTGTGTGACACCATGCCCAGTATATAGCTGGGGAGCTGGCCAGGGGGAGGGGTCAGAAATCACCACTTGCTGCTTGGAGCGGGCTGGGGGCTTCCTGACTTTGATTGGTGAGTGGTGGTACATTAATCTTGTTTTGTGTATTCCTTATTGTTGTTGTTTACCTCTTTTCTTTACTGTTCTGTTAAACTGCCTTTATCTCAACCCATGAGTTCTGCCTTTTTCTTCTGATTCTCCTCCCATCCCAGCCGGAAGGGGAAGGAGGGGGGGGTAGTGATGACCACATGGTTCTTTGTTGCTGGCTGGGGCTAAACCATGATAGATATTAATAGCACAAAATTACTTCAAGAATACTAGAGGCATACAGTATAAAATCAAGCACCAAATTTCTGACAGGCCTTTGCTTTGAATGTGACTACTGTTTAAAAGGGCCACATACTTATATATTGTGTTCAGTTGTGTCAAATAGTGGTTTAAAAATTCACTGCTTTTATATCTGCTATGAAAATAGAATTAAAGATGAAATGTTGATAATTATGTTAAATATATAAAATTTAATTGAGTATGTTCTGATGTGTTGTCAGAGAACATTCAATCTGATGCAAAGACTGAAGGAGAAATATTTTATTGTCTTAAATTGCAATAACATTTTCACTTCTTGTCATTTGACTCTGGTTGTCTCTTGAGGTTCTTCCTGGAGGCTGTGACACATGATTCAAAATAAAATCAAGCTTCCTGTAGAGCACAGAACCTGCTCAAAGAACCTGCTTCCTTTTGATCTATGGTTTTTAGAAGATAACATGAGTCGTCACACCTAGAATTTCACAGGCTTAAACTGCATTTTAAAAATATGCAGATGTATATTATGTGTAGTTGGCCTTTTTCGGGGCAGTAGTTGAAATTGAATTGTTCCAAGGCGGCACCATCTATTGAGAAAACTGTGTTCCTTTAAAGCACATAAACAATTAAGTAAGGAAAAGAGAAGCAATGTGAATTAGTAGCATTGTAGTTCTTTCATTGACATCATAAATGGCTCCTTTGAATGTTTTGATGTTGTTTTGACATAGAAATCTTACTACACATTGACACATTTTTCTATTTGCAGTTGCTTTGTGTAGTATTCTTTGTGTGCCAAATCATGGTAAAAGGTTGACATTATAAAAGCTAAAATTTTGTATCTTCTCTTGCTCCTACCTATCCATATCCATTAGGGCCTGATCCTACAGATGCTTACAAATAAGAACAGTTCTGTGTTATTCTTTGAGAACGTCTCATATATGTAAATTTATTTGACTGGGGATTGAAACCTGAGCTTGTATTAATAAAAAAAAATTAGCTTCCAATTTTGGAGGCCTAGAATCATCCAAATGCTCTAAATGAATTATGATCTATTTGTCATATAAATTAGCTTTGTAACTGAAAACATTTTTACGTGAGAAATTCATACATATTGTATGTAACAACTACATATTTCTGAGTTGCTGAAGAAGGGATGATGACTTGGCAAAGTATTGGTGTTCAGTTTCCTTGAAATACTGAAACTTTGGGTGCAGATTTAACTAACTAAGATTTAGCTAACTGGGGAGCTGTAGCCCCCTTGATCATTTTCCCACAAAACCTGATACATTCATGGATGCACATCCCCTGTTTATAGCAGTACTGCGTTAGTCCCTGATACTTCACTGTTTATGGTGGAGGTATTGGACTTCCAAAGGTTTTTCAAAGCAAGTGCCATGGCCGCACACAAACTTTGCCTGGAAAGAACCACTGAAGATCCACCCTCCCATGTGCAGCAGGACTACCATCAATGGTAGTTCAGGTTAGTCATGCTTTTCTCTAGCTGAATCTCATAAAAACTTCCAGATAAAGACTCCACTATCTCCCTAGGTAAACTTCTTAGTGAAAAAGCTGCCATTGCCTTCTGTGTTTGCTATTCGCTGCTACAAGAAGAGCTTGGTTCTGTCATTGGGAACCTTTTGGATAGCAGTAAAAAGATACTAGCTTTCTCCTCAGCCTTCTCTTAACCAGATTAAGCAAGCCCAACTGCTTAAAACCCTCACCCCACAGGCCCATAGCCATGTTGGGAGCCCTCCACTGAATTCCCTCCATTTTCCAAACATTTCTTGAAGTGAGAACCCCCAAAATGGACACAGTGTTCCAGGTGTGGCCTCATTGGTGCTGAACAGAGAACACCTACCTTCAGTCTGCTAGCTATACTCCTGAAACAGTCCAGTGTACGGTTTTTCTTATCCGTACAATTTGCCAGTGATTACCATGAACGTAATTTTTGTCCTATTGGAGCTCCGGATGGGAGTCCAAAGAAATATCTAATGATTTCTTTTGAATCCACATTGTAGGCCTACTTTAAATGAATCAATTGGATAAACACCACCCCCCACCCCCAGGAAAAGCATGAAAGATAGTGATTGAGGTTTATTTATAATTTGTGTTAAAATAATAGACTTATAAAGCTTAAGTCCAAGGGGACTAATAGATCATTTGGACTGACCTCCTGCATGTCAGAGGCTAATAATTTTCATTCAGTGATATACTCGGGCCACTATCACAGAAGTCTCCTCGTTAACAGGGTTGTTCCCTTGTAACTGTTTGATGAAGAACAGTAAACACAAGCCACAGTTACACCCAGGAAGAGAAGAGAAGAGAAAAAGAAAGAAAATAAAAAGAAGCGCAGGGTTCATTATTTGGGAAATGAACAGAGGCCTTGCAAACAGACAATAAATACTCCTGCTCAGAGGAACTTGGAGACTCTTTCCTTTTCTGCCTCTTCCTTTGAGGAAAGAGGATCCAGCTTACCTCAGAGAGAGGAGAGAGAGACCCACAAGGTCAGAAAGCTGAAACACAGAAACTGTGAGTGGGAAGCTCAGCTGACTGCTGGAGAATGGGAAAGGAGTAATTATCTCTGTTTGCTGTGATACCAGGTATGAGCCTAAAAATTTTTATTCAGCTGAAGCATAAATTCTAATTATACTGAAAAATTGCTGATAGCACTGAAAAAGAAAGGAAGGAATTGTGTGCTATTTCATTAAATAAGCAGCAAGAAATAGGGTCAAAAATCAAGGTGAAATTCTACAGAGAAGTAAAAGAAGATATGAAATATTTCTAGAAATGAGACCATTTCCCTTGCTCTTACTAGAATAGTCTTATTTTGTTTCCAGAAATAAGTACCTTTCATCATGCCATGTGGTAGAATGCCCTTGGGAAAAGGCCAATTGTAGAACTATAAAGTGTCAGGACTGACAGGGAAGACTCATTTAAACTGGGCTCAGGTAAATTTCTAATAAAAGCCTGTACTTATCTTATAAATATAACTTTACATCCCTCTAAACTGAAACACCACTTGGTGCCAAAAGACAGAAAACCACATAGGATGGACCATCAGAGGTGACAAAATAAATGTCAGATGTTTCTTTTTCCACAGCCGTTTTCTGAAATAAATTTTCATCATAACTTAGATGACTAAATTTAATATAAACATTTTTTCCCCTATTTCGGGTACGTGGTACATAACAACCTATAGCTGTTTTGTGATATTATTAACTGCTTGAGATCAAATCTCATAATAGCTAGGAACTGCTCTGAGTGTCTAAGATGCTGTTACAGTCAGCACATTTTATAAACAATAAACCACACTAAAAGGTCAAATTTGCGATCTTTTAATAGATTTCAGTTTTGTTACAACAATTGTATTTTTTTTCTTAAAACAATCCTTCTTACCATTGTCTAAGTATAAACATATTTGCTAGAGCATGTATCTGTTTATTTACAGATACAGACAGTTTTAGGTGTGAAATCGTAAAATAAGCAGATGCGCTTATTGACTTCTCTTTTTCATGCAGAGATTGATCAGTCTGCCATTTCTGAGACTGGCAGTCCTCTCAACCAGTCTTGGTACTGCTTTGATTTTCACTGGTGCACAGCTGCCTTTAAAAAGTGATCTTGATGCAATATGACAGGTATGAAAGCATGAAGGAAAAGGTTCCAATAGTGATTTTCTGAATTTTTAAAGCTTAAGAGAGAGGAGGAGAGAGATAGAGGAGCTCTATGATTCAACACTGACAGAGGCTGGGTTTTGTATCCTGTGACTGTACAGCTACATGTGAAAGTGGCTAATGACCAGTGTTGCATTGCTGGTTGAGTGTCATCTCTTGCTAATGAAATTATTTACTGAAAAGAAATAAAACCACTTTGACTTAGAAAAAAACAATAATTACAGGCATGGAAAGAAGTGGTGAACCTTCCAAGTGTTTCAAACTGAAGAAAAAATACTTAATGATCAAAAGAATGACTATATGTTATAGGATCCCTTAAAGACTGGAGGATTGTGTACTACAAACAATGAAATAATAAATATGCGAATGCTGTTATCACTCAAAGAAGAATGCGTAAAGAAATGCAGGTATTCACTCAATTCACTTGTGTATAAAATGATTGACAATCTGCATATCTAAATGGACTACAACGTTCAGAGTCTAAGGTTTTCACACTTTATATATGGTTTTATGTCTAAACCCCACTTCTTTTACACAGGTAAATAGAGAGAAGGGTAGGGAGGCAGATAAACCCTACAGGTTTTGCATAAGGAAATGAAATGTGCTTTTCTTCTCCTTCTGCCACCTGTGTTTGTCTCAAGACAGTAAGCGGGTTATCTGTTTTGGGTTGTAAGTAAGTAGTTCAGCACATTTTTTAATTGGTGTTAAGCGTGATTTTAAGGTAACAGACTGAAAAGGTGGCCTGTTTCTTTGTTACAATGATTGGTAAAAAATGAGATTTTCAAACTTCTCTGGACGGCAGATTCAGATGATGGGCTGTGTCTCTATTTAACTGTACATAATGGCTTGAAAGCTGATAATGACTGATAGCTGATAATAGCATCAGAAAGTGTGTTCTGGTGGCCACAATCAGGCAGGAAATTTTTCTTGCATGAACCATGCTAACAAGCATAAACTTGAATACTTACAGTTTCCATGTTTAGTGGTGTCCGATTAAACAACTAAGCAATCCCCAGCCCCTCCCCAAACACTTTTTTCCTGTGTCTAACTGTGTCACAGGTCTGTTTCAGCACTCTGTTTCTAAAGCACTGATTTGTAGGGTTTCAAAACGTTGAAAAATGCTTCTTGATAAGTGCTAAAATGGTATGTCAAACCAAATGTCAAAAAATATATTAGCATGTGCACTAAATGTTGTTTCAGACCTGTTTCAGGCAAGAATGAATCAACTATGTTATGTATGCCTGGAAGTAACAAAAGATACTTTTATCTGTCTCATTGTCACTATGTTATGTTGCTTCAAGAAATGCCTCTTAAAATCTTCACATCTTGAACAGCTTCAGAAGAGTCCTAATTTCTTCAAACCAACCTGAAAAATTAAGAAATCATGTCTATCCCTTTATCTAGCCATGAAATTTTCTCTTTTATCCCTTAATTAATAAAAATCTTATCAAATACATACTAACCTATCTCTTCCATTAATTAACTAGAGCCACTAGCATTTCAGAGACAATCCAGAAAAAGACCAGCAGCTAGGCAATTTTTCAGGGCTTAGGAGTTATGATATGAAGTCATCAAAATTCCACACAATTTGAAATTTGGAAACATGGCCAAATAGCAGTTATGATCCAAAAAGTTTTCCTAGTCCTGAGAGTAACTGATCCCCATCTTTGGCTCAGTCTCTGTGGTAGCAATGCTTTAACATCCCAGATCCCAGAAATGCTGGATTCTTAGACTGAACTGGACTACTAGTAACATTGCTTGAGAACCATGCTTGAGATTTGGAAAAAAATCAGTGAATCTGTGACAAGGACAGAGCACCAGTGAATCTTCTTTATTTAATTAACCATTGCACAGGAAAATTTCCGATAACCTTTACATTTCTATCTTTGCAATGAACAATATTCTTGGCCTCAAATATATAAACCTGTAGACCTGTAAAATCAAATCATAACACAGCAGTATGCTTGATGTATAACAAAGATATTTTTGGCCAAGCATCTACTTTTAAACCTTTCTCCATTTTTTATTTTTCTCCTTTTTGATCTCTGCACAGTTTCATTCATGACAATTAATTCACTTGACATTAAAGATGGAGACAAACAAAAATAGTCTTTTTAACATTCCAGTATTTCCCCAAAATACTTCTGAGAGGATCACAATAACGTGTGTCAATACATATACAAAATACATGACTGTGTGGGGTGCTAGAAAGGTTTTCCTGGCATGAGTATGTACTGACCTACATAATTCATGAACAGCGAAGAATAGGACCATTATATGCAGCAAAATGAAGACAGCATTGAATACTACCAAACTTCATATTATGTCTGTAGCAAGCTTAGCTTTTCAGAGAATCGAATAGATTTTATTCAAAGCTTAGAAAGTGCAAGGTCAACCAGATTATTAAAATGAATACATATAAACAGAAAAATTCATGCCCCGTACTGAAATTCATACAGAACTTCATTGGGTTAAGTGGTAGGTCCAGCTGTTTGAAAAATGTCAGCATTTGGCCCCTTGCCACAAGTCGTTTTAGAAACGTCTCTATTATTTTTCCAAAGGCTGCCAGGTCAGTTCACAATACAGTGCCAAATGATCCACCTTTTCCACTTCATGTTGTGCACCAGATGTTGATACTTTTACAGACACTAAGTACCCTTTATTCCATAAGGATATAGTTTCACAGCAATGTGGCCCTTAGTGATCTTTCCTGTTGTGCATCTATTTACTCCAGAGAACGTCTAAAAAAAATCGAACTTTCTAATTAACTTCTCAGATAACAAATTGCTGTATTTTGGTGGCTGCAACTGAAGAGTCTGCCTGTATTAAGGCATTAGTAACATATTAGTAAAAAACCTAAGTTGATTACTGTGTTTAAAAGAACATGGTCCATTTCTCCTTAATGTACCTTTACACTGCAGTAGAATAAAGGCAGTTATTTGAAAATAGTTTGGGGATCAACCATGCTAATTCAGTTGTCAGCCCAAAGTGTTTGTCTGCCAACAGGTATGGTCTCAGTCAGCAGCAAATAATAAACCATATTAAATTAGACTGTTTAGCAGTTTGAATTATGCATCATTTTAATGTACAGATAATTGTAACAGGTATATATGTATAGTGACAGCCACATGCGAGACTGAAGAATGTCAAATTGACAGCACAGATAGGGGGGAGTTTTACACTCTGCTTAAACAGAGAGTTGTTTACTAACTAGTTAAGTGCGATGGGGGAGGGGTCACTGGGAAGAGGGACATCTACATAAATATGGAAAGGAAATAACCTTATGCTAATTAAAAGCCCGTCTCCTAATAAAAGCGTGAAATTAGAGGGAGATTCAGAAAGATTAAACAGGTCTTATATTGCCTAGATACCCTGAAAAAAGAGTTTGGTTGTGGGACTATCTTTGGCGAAGGTGCTCTTCTATGACCCTTTGCTAAGACAGAAGTGCCATGCAAAGGTTGTCGTCAGGCTGATGGAAAATGGGACCTTCTGATCTAATCTTTGTATGAGTCATATACAATTTCCCTTTACCTTCATTTATGTCTTTTTTAAAGATATAACTTTGTTATTCTGAGTATGACAAATAAATAGTTTTATGTGCTCAGCTGTTGTTAAATTAACTGGAATTCGAGGCAAGTAATACTTACCAGCAAGCATTCCTTGACTTAAGTGCGGCAAACTCGGGTGCTGGGACACCTGAGGCAGCCTAACAAGTGCCCTAGCTCCTCTGCCTGCTATCCACTCTAAGAGAGTGAGTGCTTCTTTGGGGTGCACGGGCCAAGTGCAGGGAAAACAGTACCAGACTTAAGAGACAAAAGGCAGAAACATCTTGAAATGACTGTTGATGAAATTAAAGGCTCTCTGGCATGCAGTAAGGTATTGGGGTACATGACTGATCTACCTGAGTCACAGGAAGAATGTCACAGTAAAACTCCTTGTGATTTTTTTCCCCCACTATTTATTTCTAAGCAAAGCATGTTTTGTTTTACTGATAGTCTGATCGAGGTTGATTTAAAAGCTTCAGAAATCAATGGAGGGTTTTCCCTTGACTCTAGTGCACTTAAAATCCCTATCATCAAAAGTGGTAAAATGTATGCAGCAAGGTTAGAGGGATGCTATCTTCACAGGCAAGACCTGAAGGAGCAGAAATGTTATTTTATCCAATGTTCTACCATTCAGCGATCCAGAGTTAAATTGTGTTTGATAGAAGTGTACCTTGCAGAAAGACGTGTCTTCTGGATCTGAAAACATCAAAACAGGTTTTGCCATGGCGATTGGTGAAGGCAATAATTTCCACCTCGAGTTCATCTAAATTAACATTCATCTACTGGGCAGTTCTCAGAGTGTTCTGAGAAGATCAGCAATCCTTCATCAGCAATGTTAAAATCACCTTTAAGAAATAGCTAAGAATAGCAATAAAATGATCTTAGCTCATAGATGCATGAGCAAGGTATATGCTTCAGACCTCTGGAGACAGGAGTTCCCACCTTGTAAATATTCTACACATCTTAGATTAAGCAAAATGACAGTTAAGTACAGTCTATGGGTGCAAATAAAATGTTCCCTATCAATAAATAAAATACCTGGCCCTGAAAGGTAAATGGTATCTTGTATTCATTAATAAAATGCTCTATTATCACTCCGTTGCATAGAGATGATTTTTCGTAGTGGTGGGGTCAGAAGACCCGACATTCCGAAGGTGATACATCTGTAGAAGCCTTTCAAGTGTTCACATAAAGCATGTTCAACAAGCCTTCTAACATGATCACAAGACTATTTTCTTTCTATCCCTAACTTGTTTTGTTCATTATCAGAGCAGGTGTTTTATAACAATTAGAGGTTCTGAAGCAACCTTATCTCAGAGAGGTAAGCAAATAGAGCAAGTACACTATCAATTCATAGAGGATATTTTTTCTCTCTTAGAAGGACCATCTGGTAACTCAAAAGAAAATGTAGCTGAATGCTTCATACTCTTCTCTGAATAGAGTGACAGAATTAGTGCCACCCCTCTGGAAGTATTAGTGTTATATTAAGTGGGTTTTCTGTACCTTTGTTTCTTTTGTGGGTCTGGAAGAGCACTTTGACATTTCGCCATATGCACAGTGTATTATGTATCAAGGAACCAGTGGATATTACTAAAGGGTTTTAGCTGGTTTTCTTTTTCAAAAGGGAAGGTAGTTTTGCTGATGCTGGTTCATTTCACACAAATTTACCAATATGTTCTTTTATTCTCCTTTTGCCTTGGAACAAAACCTTAATTTCATATCTCAGTGCAAATTAATTCTTTGATGTCACTAGCCTAGAAAGCCCTCTGGGACCAGCTATTTACAGCACTGCCACTTTACAAGCATTGCAATCATGGATATATGACTAGGTAAACTGATAAATGGTGGTAGCTGTAAGAAGATAAAATATTTTTTGCTCTTTACATGGCACATATGTTTTGCACAAATACTGCCTCATCTTTCTTTGTTTCTACTCTTCATCATTGCAGAACTGATTAATTAATTGATTGATTGATTGATTGTGCTAATTCATAGCAATCTTTTTATTCACAGCAGACTGCACTGTCTTGCCAGGAACAAAAAAAAAAAAATTCAGGCAAGAACTCCATGTAGGATTCCTGGAATAACCCCAGATGTCTTTGTGGGGTTTCTTTTGGGGCAGGTGTTAGAACTGTAAAATCACCAAAACCTTCTGGCCAGAAGGGACCTTGGGAGGTCTCACCTCCTGCCTAAAGTATTGTCAATACTGAATTCAAACCGGGTTGTTTAGTGCTTTGTCTAGTCTGGTCTTGAAAACTTCAAGGATGGATGTTCCCCAGCCACTGTGGAGATCTTCCAACATGTAACATGGCAGGGCATGAATGTGATCCTCTGTAGACAGATTCCATTGGAAATAGAAATTCATTCATTCAGAGTCAAGATGGAGGGATTTGGGTCTTTTTAGTCTAGAGAAAAGAAGACTGAGGGGAGATCTTGTTATTGCTTATAAATACTTAAAGGGAGGGTGCCAGGGGCATGGGAGCAGTTTTCTTTCAGTGGTGCCCAGTGATAGGACAAGAGGTAACGGGTACAAACTTGAACATAGGAAGTTCCATCTTAACATGAGGAGGAACTTCTTTCCTTTGAGGGTGGCAGAGCACTGGCACAGGCTGCCCAGAGAGGTGGTGGAGTCTGCCACTCTGGAGACATTACAAACTCACCTGGACGCCGTCCTGTGCAACTGCTGTAGGTGACCCTGCTCTGGCAGGGGGGTTGGACTAGATGATCTCCAGAGGTCCCTTCCAACCCTGACCATTCTGTGATTCTGTGACTCTGTGACGTCATTTTCTGGCTCTAGGAAATCCTTCTCTCCAGCAGACTAAGACCAGTAGCTTGTAATTCTATGGTTCTAGACACTAAATTCTGCAAGGGTAATGAGCTCTATCATTAGAAACATACCAATTTTCACTGATAATTCTCCATCAGCTGTAAAGGAGCATAGAAATATGTTTTTTGTTTCTATAAAGGACTTTTTATTCCATATAGGCAATAGTATATATTTTCAGGATTATAGCTACACAAGCTTAGCAGTTTTTCTCCCTCCCCACAAGAATATATGGTCTCAGAATTTAGTCAGAGTGAATCAGGTCTTCTCTGTCTCTGAAATATGCATGTGTAGGATAAAAAGTTAAGAATGCCACAGACTGAGTTTGAATGGATGTTACCAGCCATGACTGACCATCCAGTTGATATTGGTAACCTGATTTTTTAATTTTGTTACAGGCAGAATGCAGTTCAGCTGGAGATCACCATGATTGGAGACAAAGTAAAAAAATAACTTCAGGATCACTTTCCCTAGTCCTAATTCATTCCACATAACACTAGCAATTAACTGAGCAATTAACTGAGCAGTTTGACTGAATAACCTATATATCCTGATCTCCACCTATAGCCAATGAACACTACTACAGTATGAACACTACTAGAAAATGATTCAGATTTATGTAGGCTTAAAAACGACCTTTGGAAAGTAAGGATGAATACTGTTCAAAACTAAGGACCCCCTGTTAAGTGTGATGAATGAATGCTGCAGTTGAATCCATTTGTCCCTTTTTGTTGTCTCCTATGATGCACCAGCAGTGATGTGAACTGGTAATGCCTCATTATTCAGGAGAAAACTGCTTTTTTGCAATGAAAGATATAACTGAGCCTGTAAACTCAGGTTAAAATTTCCTCAGCACTGTGTGCTTAGACAAAAAAATACAGCTGGCTGGTTTATTGGAACAAAATACTTGGCATAAGTTCAGTAAATAAACGTGCCAATTTTGTTTGAGCTGATCCAAAACAAAATATTTGTTTTGAATTCGTTCATGGAGAAAATTGTCAAATTTGTCAAAACTCAGTTTAACCTGCAAGAGAAATCAAACAAAAATTGATCGACACCTGATTCAGCAAACCTTCAGGCTGGTTTCTGGGGCACTGTTCTGTTATCAGTTCTGCTGTAATCTCTCATCGTTGTTATAAATAAGACCTGAGGCTCTACCTAGAGAACCTCAGGTTGTGTACACGGAAAAACAAGACTATGCCCAGCAGCCATATATGACCACGCACCTGCTTTGTCCACAGTACGACTATGTGCCAGAAATAGCAAATGGATGTAGTTATCCAGGGGAGTGTTTCTCATCAAAGACCGTCCTTTCTCTGTTGTATTTCTCTGCCTCCTTTACAACATAGCTCCCAACCTGTACAGCAGAAACAGAAGCTTAAAGGCAGCAGCTCTATTTTGCTTAAAACCATCTCTTTTTCCCCAGGATGCTGATATGTAGAATATATGTCAGCAGTTTTTTTGCAATAAGCACTCAGCATATGATCATATGAATTTGAAACTTAAGATCATCACAGATCTCAGCATCAGAACATCACCTCCCATATCAAGACAAAAAGGCACTTTCTTTGACATGTCATTGAGAAAAAAAAGCATAAGCAGCGTGTATGTGTTTTTAAAGAGCCACACATCCATTCCTTTCCCAGAAAATAAATTAAAATCCAGCAAAACAAAGCATTATTGTGAGTAACCAGTTTACCCACTGAAGAAGGGTGTCAGCATTATTAAACTAATAAATAGAATAAAATGGAACCGAACAGAATAAAATAGTTTATTCTATTGTTGTCACTGTTGTTGACATTTTTTTTAATAGTATGGGAATTTTCAGGAACATATTTAAACAACAATAAGGCAAAAATTCTCAAGAAAAAAAAAATCATGTATGTCCCAATATCTGGTACCTCCCCCAGCAGATAAACCAATAAAATAAAAATTCGTTTTGCTCACACATTCCATTTTGCAGCATTCCTCTCTGCATTTGTAGCCTTAATGGCCAAAACAATGTAAATTAATTTCTTATTCCTCTCTACAGCTAGAGAAGTGTTAAGAAGTAGTCTTTATTTTTCTCATGAATGTATAAATTTCTCATGTTGAAATAAGCATTTAAAAGAGTAATACTCTGGATTTAACTGAAATAAAAAATAAATCTCACCCTTTGCAATAAAAAAAAGAAAAAAGGAAAGGAGTTCTTGTATTAGAAGCCCTGACCTAGTAAAATCCCTTTCTCTAACTATGATGCACTGCTGGTTTTCTGTATTGTGATCCTCCTGAAAATAGAAACTTTATGTTTAATTGATTTATTTGTAATGATTCTGGCTCAGGGAAGAGACTCTTTGAAGCTGATTGATTACTGTAACAAGCTTAAGATTTCGTACCACAACAAACCTTTTTGTACTAATAAACAGTGGGACAATAAAGCTCTGGGGCATGGTGTTTCCCTTCACATTAAAGTGAGGATTTGCAACATAAGTATGTGAGGGACATAGTTTATGTGCTCCCAAGAAGGAGACATAATGAACTATTTCTTTTAATGGCAGATTATCCCTGTTTCTATTTCCTGGAGTGAAGACCTCGCAAATTGATGTATCTGTCCTCTGAGGTTTTCAGAGAGGCATTATGGCATTTTAAAATATTAATATGAGAGTACATTTAGCTGAAAGTAGCTAGTCTGGTAGTCTCTTGTGGCTGCCATACAGGTCACCAGAGACCTCCTGTCTCTCAAGGCAAATGATTTACTCTAAGTGTATCATTAAGATATACTTTTTTGGAATTTATGATAGCGCTTTCTTACAAAGTTATACCTTTTCTATAAAAATTTAAGCATTTTTATGCTATTTTCTCCCTTCACTCACTGTTCCTTAAAAACCTGGTCAGTGTCACGGGCAAATTGAAAGTGCCACCCCCTGCACTGCAGTAGTGGGTCTGTGTTGAACACTGATTAGCTAGGACTGGATGTCACATCTTGTTATAACTTTACATAGCTGAAAAATTTCCTAGGAGATTTGAAAAGAACTGCAATTATTCCTCCAATGGAAATAGAAGAAAGACAGAAAGAAAAAGACAGAAGGAAAAAGAAAGAAAGGAAGAAACAAAGAAAGAAAGAAAGAAAGAAAGAAAGAAAGAAAGAAAGAAAGAAAGAAAAAGAAAGGAAAAGGAAAGAAAAAAAAAGAAAGAAAGAAAGGAAGGAAGGAAGGAAGGAAAGAAGGAAGGAAGGAAGGAAGGAAGGAAGGAAGGAAGGAAGGAAGGAAGGAAGGAAGGAAGAAAAAGGAAGGAAAGAAAAAAAAAGAAAGAAAGAAAGGAAGGAAGGAAGGAAAGAAGGAAGGAAGGAAGGAAGGAAGGAAGGAAGAAAAAGGAAGGAAAGAAAAAAGGAAGGAAAGAAGGAAGGAAAGAAGGAAGGAAGGAAAGAAAAAGATAAACTCAAATGCAATAAACATCTAGATGCAAGAAATGGAAAAATGTTAATCAATAACATAAATACCAACAGATTAGCCCAAGAAATTTCCTATTATAGGAAACCTAATAGTTAATATATGGTAATATTTGTTTCACATTTTCTTCTAGATGACTGATGATACCAAGTGTGGGTTGGTGACCTTCAGAACTTCTCTGCTTAGTGTTATTTTAGAAAGTCAAGAAAGTAGACAAATCTCATTTCTATTTTGAAATTGTATTGGATTTGGTACTTTCACATTCATGTACAAACACACACACAGTCTTTTGCCTTTTCACAAGTTGCAAAGAGCGTGTGGTTCTTCCCACAGATCCATCCTTTGGACATCATAGAGATGGTTAAGGAGATGAGGTCTTCACAATGAGCTTGTTTGCTGGAGGTCAGATCCATGGCCAGCTAAAATCAGTGTTCAACTTCACAAGTGCAGGATCCTGACCTGGAAGATTAGAGGAGCTAACTTAAATAATGGTTTTTGTTTTCTCTCTTGAATTATTTAAGCCTAAATTGATCTAAAGCAAAGTAGCACCCGAACATATTAGCTGAAGTGTAGTTTTTCTATATTTATAGTACCACATTTGAAGCATACCTGGCCGATTTCTCCTTCATTTCATTTCTCTGTTTTGGTTTAGTCATGTACAGAAAGAGAGAAATACAGAGTTTACACTTGAATTTGATCAAGAAACTGAAGCCTCAGAGAGCGTGTAATAAGTTCATTGGTACGGTGGTGCTTTCACATACAATGTGTCTCCAAAAAAACAATAAAAACATCATGTAAATAATTTTTAGAAATCCTTCAATTTCTGGCATAGTTTAAAACCATGTTCATAACCTGGGATTGACCCTAAAAACATTGAGAAAGAGCACGGTCCCCTCAGCTTCAAGTGGTTGATGTCGGCCGACGTTTTGGTCCCAGGTATGTGTGTCACAGTTTTACTGCCCATTTCTTTAAGCGCCGGTATCCTCTCCAGCATGTGCAGTGGAGAGCAGCAGATGGGCCTGTGCTAAAGGCAGAAGACCCTGGGGTGTGTGCACGCAGAAGAAATGCATCCATGTGGCTTCATAGCAAGGCATTAGATAGCTGCCACCTGCTCCTTCGTACCACCGCAAGGGTTAGCAACCCGCGATGGAGAGGCAAGTGGGGAATAGTTACAGCCATCCATCCTAGATGATGCGTTCCCTTTCCAAAGCCGTGGGATTTTAGATAGCTGTACAGTTAGTGCCAAGCCAACATTAACTTCAAATCCCTTGAACTGCACTGAGGGAGCTCACCATGGGCGCAGCTGTGGCCACACGCCCGCCGGCATTTCGGTACCCGAAGCAGAGGTAGCACGGCACAGGCGGCCTGAGCCTTGCAGAGGGCCATCGTGTGAAGCCATGTGCCGGTTTTCTGCTGGTTCTCCCCAGTGCAAAACGCACCTGTGCTCGGCTTCATCTGCCTTCTTCTCTGTGCATGAGGCAGATTGCACGGCCCTTCACATCTGTAGAGGGAAGCTGAATAATTTTTTTTACAGCTGCCTGTTTTGAGATCTAAAACAAGGTCAATGTTAATTTTAAGTTACTCTACAGTAAACTGTTTCCTGTTTTCAGTTATCAGTTTTACATTCGTGTGTATAAACAATGCAACACAATTCACTCATTGAAAATAATTCACCAGGGAATTTTGCTTCTTAATACTTTTAGCTATGAATTCTGTTATGCTGACAAAACTCCTATGAAAAAATAGTGCCTAAATAATCACGTACACAAAGTGAAGATAAAAATTAATATATAGTAAAGAAATAGACTTTTGACCCAAAATTTAAAATTTCTGAGATTTTTCAAATTTTTAGAGAAATTGGATGGTCTTTTTTACCTTCAATTTTATATTTTTATGACCCTTCTAGCTTGTCTTGAAACAAAGACTTTCCATTTTCTCAGTGACAAAATATATTATAGAAGTAAAAAAGAAATAATAAAAATCACAGAAATAGCAGAGAAAAAGAGAAAGACAAGAAAAATAAAAAGGTGCAAAAAAAAAAATCAGAAAAAGGCTGGAATACTGAATAAGGACCAAACCTAAACTATTCATACAGTCAAAATTTTCACAAAAATTACCAAATAAAGCAAAATGAACTCTCTAGACTGACTCAGAATGTTTTGTCAGCTTTTTAATTTTTGACCAATTCCATTGATACAAAAGTATTTCAGATGGCTAAATAACATTTCAGACAAGCATGCTTTATAATGCCCTTTAGAGGAACTGTAAGAGATGGAGTATTTAATTTCATTTGCCTAGACACATCTGTATTTCTGTGTTAATTCGAATGGTTGGAATACACCAGCAAGGGATGTAACCATAATAAAAAGTCCTAAATAATACAGACAGTCCTACCCTTTCATTTACCTTTATTTAGTTGTTTGTGGGACACATTTCTGAGAATGATATTATTAAATATTTCTTAACTAGCTATGTATAACTCCATTTTCTGTAGCTAAAGAATCCATATCATCAGAACTGTAAAGGCTGCTGGGTACTCTTCTGATTTGTTTTTCTCCAGTTTTCATGTACATATTTTTTTGCAGTTTTTTTTTTTTTTATTATGGAAAGAAATGGGGTCTTCCAAATTTGGCTAATGGCACATATATATATGTTTTATATATAAGTATATAAAAACCTGATGATGTTGTTACTGCACAGCAAATCACAAAATGGTTCTGGTAACAAACATTACAAATCATTTTATATTTCTCTATTTCATCTATGTCAATCATGAATACAAATAACCATGTTTAATTCCACATTTAAGTTTGGGGGAAGAAGAGGATATCTTAAGCAGTCTATTTTAATATGATATGGGAAAAAGTAACAGTGACAGCTCCTGCAATGATAAGTGTGAGTGCTCCACTTACAGAACAGATAATACAGGGATCTTGTCAACTGTAGCATGTGGGAAAGCAACATCAGAACGCATCCAGCCTCTTCTTGCTATAGTGAGGGACCACTTGTATCTTCTTCTGCCCGTCAAGTGTTTAGAGTGCATACTAAGTGATATTAAAAGGATTTTTATCAGCAATCAGTTCAAATAAGTTAAGCACTTTACTTTCCTAAAACCTAATCTTAAATGCATCTTTAAATTTAACTTTAGCCAGAAGGTTGAATGCTATCATTATTTTTTTTTTTAAAAAGTAAATACAATGACAGCAATGAGAATTAAAGGGATTCTTTAAACTTCTGTTTGCTGTTTCTTCTCATCCTATTTCCTAAATACTAACAATAACAGTAATTATGTCTGAAGATAATGGTCTTTTCTTAAGGACCATATTTGATATTCAAGAAGAAAAAGCAAACAATTTTTTATTCTCTTTAAATGGAAACTGTCCCTACGTACCTATCAAAACCATTTGGTCTTCGTTAAATCCTTATCAGTGGCTACTGTTTATCAAAGGAATTGAGATCTTCAATATCTTTAAACATCTGCTTCTTCAATATAAATCCTATCTTGCATCTGCCAATGCAGGTCTGCCACTAGTTTAGTCCATAAATGATGGTGCTCTTGCAGGACTGGGGCCGCTTGTGCCATTCCTCAGGTGGAGCAGCCAACTTCACCTGGGCTTGCATGGCGCTCTGCATGTCCACCTAAGAGCTAAACCTGGTCCTTAAATGAGATCAATCAAGTCTTTACTTATAGTCTTGGAGTATTACAATGGAAATATTGTATGCTTGACAAGTCATCTTTAGTTCAACCATATGTTACTGGTTAGCGTTCCCTCAGTAAAAGAACAATTCCCTGTATTGGAATAGTAAGTGTGTAAAGCTCCAGAGCTTTCAATATTCAACAGGTGAGGGTCGGGGCTGGGTTCATCACCCGGTTTCAGTTATCTTAAACTAATATAACCAGTATAAAACGTCTGTTTGTGCTCTTTGATAGTCAATGGGGAGACTCAAGCACCCAAAGGGCGATCTATGCATGTATCTTTGACACTGATGTTATGGAAGATGTACCTCTGTCCAGGCATACTGATTTCTGTGGTGACTTAGACCAGCTTGCAGCAACTAAAGTTAGGTGGGATGAAGCTCAGTCTTGGCTATTGTAAAGATGATTTTTGACCTTAAACCTCTGCTTGTGGAATTTTGCCACTATGTTTTAGTTGCCAGTTTTATGTTCCTTAGAGAAAATCCCTGCAAAATATAGATCAACACGCCCTGTTGAAGTGAGATTGCCATTAACCTCAACAGAGAAGTATACGACTGTATATGTTTTACTGGTGCAATAATCAACAACCACTTTTTTTTTTTTTTTTTAAATACACATTTAAAGTTCCTTTGAGGATAAGGTGATACTAAATACATGGCCTATGAGACAGATATGTTCCTATTTCCAAAGTTATATCTGGTCCTGGAAATTAATTTTCAAGCCTTGAGTCTATAATTTCAAATATATCACTCAAAATCTGCTCTGGAATTCATTGTGGTCAGTGCAATTGCTCTTATTTTGCATCAAGACATGACAGAAGAATCAGGTAATCTCACTGTTATATGCTTACATGTTCTTACATTGTGCAAAATGGAATTTCCCAATACAGCTACTTAAAGTTTGTTCTTTTCTATAAACACTTTTCTCATTATATATCTAAAATTAATTTTTAACATTATGAGATAGTGAAAATTGTGATATGGATGTATTGAATATAGGATCCATTGCACTTAGGCCCTTGACACATCTTTTCTACGCAAATTATGTGAGAGACATATAAGTCATTTTTAATAAATGTGGGGAAAAGGTCTGAGGTGAAATGAGGTTGGTGGTTGGGGCTCAGATTCTAATAACATAAATTAAGGCTACTCACTCAGCTAACACTTGGTGTAGTTTTCAGCAGTCCTGGTTTTAAAAAGAAAAGATCAAAGAAAAGATTTAAAGATGAATGGGCCACGTAGGGTAAAAAACCCTCTCCTTTTAGTAGACAGTGATTCTGTAGGGTCAAAGTTGAGAAGTGATGGGAAGAGTATTAAGAAATCTAGCAATTTAGAATGGAGGTATAATCTCATAGGCATTAATTACATCTTCAGAAGGTATACATTTTGTCCTGGTTTGAGGATTCAAAAGAGCTACTTTACCTGGACATTAGCAGAGAATCTGGCCTGATCCTTGAAACTCTGGATTTTCAAGTTTCCAATAAGTTTCCAAATTTTCTGTGGACCACAATTATGCTGTACAGCCCAGTAACCCATTCCCATGCAGAGGTCCACATCACTTCAGCGCATTACACACATGAAAGGACCATAGAACAAGGCCTTTAATTTTCAGACAGCATATTTGATAAATTATGCTGCTGAATCCATAGTGTTAATTCTCTGCAGTGATGTTTATAGAGTAGCTGGTATAACATACATAGAGCACTGTAAATAGGTCAGGTTTTATTGTTTATTTTAACAAATGGATAGAGTTGCATTAGCATTGGGGAAAATGTATAAATATTGATTTGAAAACCTGGCATGTACAATAAAAGAGCAACCCTTGTAACCCTTTTAGAGAAACCCAGCCATAAATAAAGTTCATCTCCATTTTTTCAACAAAACAATTAATACATAATTCATCCTGAAAGTATTATCATCACTATTGTTACCAATAGCAACTGAAGTATCCTAACACTGCTAAGGCTACCCTGTGAAGATTGTATTTATTTGTATATATGAAGAAGGGATGTAATGGTATATGCTGCAACAACTTTTTATTTGTGGTGGAATCTATAAGGGTTACTTCTAATGGTTCTGCCTGGGCTGAGTGCTAAAGGATGCAGCTGACAAATGTTTGTATTATTCTGACCATGGCGAAAACGAAATCAATAAATGCATTTTTGGAACTAAGGAAACAGTTATGTATCGTCTTAGGTCATGTCGTGTTCATTTACTTTATATCTTCCTGTATGCAGAAAGCTCTGTCCAAGAATATTAATGGTATACAGCTGTATATAATTAAAGCCTTTTTTTACTAAGTAAACTTTGTTTAAGTAGGATATTAGCTGGTTGACTACAGAGTATTTATATTCACAATGAACAAAATTATCTAAAAGTTTAGGAGATTAATTTCATTTTGGATGGACACCAGACGTTATCTAAGACTTCTGCTCTGGGAATGGGGTTTGAAATCTCACAAGTAAAGCTTCTAGTTATATTACCAGTACTGTCCTCTACCAGGACTGAATGTGAGTAAAAGATAAGCTAACACCTCATTATACGCTGTGGAAAAAGAGGAAAAGAGTACAAGGAATTTTTTTCACAGCTCCTTCCCAACCATGAGTAGCAAAGTGCTTAGATGTATTTCAGGTATCTGACATATCACAGCCCAGGACAGAATGAAAAAGACAACAGCAACGACATTTAGTAAATCTCCAGGGCCACCAACTGGCTACTACATATAGATGGCATCATGTGTTGGTTGGAAGACAAAGAGCCAACAGAGAGATACCAAAAGGTAAACATTAGATACAGATAGGGCTAAAAGCAAAACTTTGCAATGGTTGGATGCCGTAGCATCATTTGACATAATTTGGCATTTTAGTTGATAACATTTTTTTAAAAAGTAAATCATGATGCAAAAGTTATACTCAGGTTTGAAAGGGAAAAACTTATTCACCTAAAGGCTGCTTTGTTTTAATGAAAGATATCTGGAAAATAGTTCTTTAACAAAGCCTTTTTGGCTTTCTTGAATAAAGGCTTCAGTAGGTGACTGCATTTTATCTTACACTTATTTTATAACTAAAAGTTCAAATTCAGACCAAGTAAATCAGAATTTGCTTTTCAGCTATCACAAAACAGATAAGAATGACATTTGCTACTCGGTGAACCTTGAAGTGTCAAACTGGGTATAATAGGAGGTTTTTCATCTCTGCATCCAACAAACTCTAAAAAACTGCATGCTCTGTTTTAATGGATCCTTGTAGTACTTTCATACCATACACAGAAACAGAAGGACATGTCAAAAGGACAGATGATTCCCTTGGGAAAAGCTTTATATTTAATAAAACAAGTGCCATTTTGACATTTTTAGGGTGGGGAGATGTTAGCACACTTCTGTGCAAGCACATATTGAAAATCTCCCGTTCTGGGTAGTTAACTAAAGAAGAAGTAAAAATTAAGTGTTTTAGCAACAGAATGTAATAAAGTTACAGTTTTATACTAAATCTCTTAAAAGTTTAGCATAATTTCATGATTGAACTGTTGGAATATTGAGACAGAAATGTACATTAATATTTGGAACTGACTCTTGACTTATCAGCTTATACCTTAAGAAAATATTCCTTAAAATACTAAATATTTTAAAAAGTAGTTGGACTGCAACCCCTTTGGTTTGCTTAGAAATATAAACATTAGATTTGGCTTGATTTTATGGAGATCTACAAACCTTGAAAGATTGAAGAAGAATTGTACAAAAATACTGTTTCTATATGACAAACTGTGTGAATATTTGAAATATAGTTGTCTGGCGTCTGAGAGAATTCCAAGCCTAGGGTAATAAAAACTTTTCAGTGACACATGGGATTTTATTTTAAATTTGTTTATTTATTCTTATCTCTAATACTTGAACTTGAGTGGTTTGTAGGGTAAAAATAAATAGTGCAATTTATGGCATGTCTGTCCCATATCAAGTAATGATTTTAAAAAAATTCTGAAAGTTCTACTCTTATTCATGAAATAACTTAATTTTTTGCGCTATTTTTAAACACCACAGGGAACAGAATATGTAAACCAAATACATTTGTAACTAAGACCAGATGCAAGTTGTGGAGCTAGCTATTCATGCCTTGAAAATCACCTCTGGGATGGGATGAGGTTGCTTGCTTTTAGCCTCTGAGGAAATGAATAGCAAATAAAAATCTTTTTGAAACACGGGACAGTTTCTTTTTATGTGTAAACAAAGGCTGAAGAATTTCACCCAAGATTACTTTATTTCAGAGAGGAATTAAATCAATTAAGAGGAACAGAAAATAGATATAGAAACCAAAATTGTGTTTCAGTCTTAAATATTGTTAAAAATGCCTATAAAATCCTTGACAAAATGGAATACTTGATTCAAGATGAATGCATTTCAAGGGTTTGAAAGATTCATTTTGTCTGAAGTAGCTAAAGAAAACTCCTCCTAGACATGAGAGCTTTTCTCAGAGAGATACCTGAACTCTCACCACATCATCTGCTTCTTGTTTTTGGAAGAGTTCCTGTGGTCATATTGCCAAAGGAGAGCTATGTAAGTAAAATACAATACCTTTCTTCTCACCACCAGATGGTCTTTTCTCTAAAAAGCACTCTGTTCATTACCAGTAGAATTCTCCCCTTCTTTTTAAATTCATTTAAAAAAAATGTTCCTACCTTCCATTAAAACAATATAATCCTCCCTGAGGTGTTGTACTTACAGTCTTCTGACCTATGCTGCCTAAATGGTGATATGAGAGACAAACAGCTTTGAAAACAGTATTCCTTTCCTACCAGAACAGGAATTATTTCTGAGATCCTTCTGCAGCTTCATATCTAGAGTAGTCAGTAACTTCATGTTCTCTGTCCTTGTTGTGGTGGTATAGGGGGAACTTCAATACTCCAAAAAAGCCCATTTGAGGCAACCTGATCCCCTAGACAAAGTATGGAACATGTGCTCTCCATCAAAGCTTTGATTTTATAGTTGTGCACCGTGATTCCTCCTTTTCTTGAAGCAGTGACCGGATAGTCCCCTTCTCCTTGACAAAGGCACAGAACTATGATTCCTCCGTCCTCATTACAGAAATCATCACTGAATTTCCATCTAGGAGAAATTTCAGAGTACTGCATTTACCTTCCCATAAATGTTTTATTTCTCTGAGAATTCATTGGATTTTTAGTACCTAAATTTTTAGGAAGAAGCCAGATATTCAGAATAGCTTTTTTCTTCCTCGCAGGGCTGCCATACTGAACACATATTTCCAAAATGTCCTGCAAGTCATTATTGCTTAGTTTTCTGAGTTTGAATTGGATGCACAGTTTGCAACAGAAAAAAAAATTCCTCTCCCTGTTTTGATAACAGATATATTAAGTTAAAATTCAGCCTAGAAGTAAAAGGATCAAATTGAGAAAAAATATAATTAAAGGAAAGACATACTCTCAAGATGCAAGGTCTGTCAGATATAGAAAAGACTCTATAGTGATGTGATGGAATGATTTGAATCATTTAAAACTCATCTTGGGGGAACATAGGAAGATTATACCATGGTGAATGAGAAGAGATAGATAAATGACATTATAGGTCTTCCCATCTCAAATTTCTCTTTGTTTAATTGACCAATTCTTATTCAGCCATTTCTGTGAGAGCTTTCATGATTAAGGTCAAAATTTGGCCCCATATTTCATCCTGGTCATTCACAGTGACAGCATGATACCATTAAAAGTTATATAAGCAGTTTCTATGAACTCATTGTGATGGACATGATAAAAAAAAAAAAAATCAATCTTAACCTGTAAGCTTATTTAAAAAGTTAAACTGGAAGTTAGCTGGGAATTTTCAGAAGAAAATATTTCTGATTCAGCACATGGCAGAGTCAGAACTAAATGTGAATACTGTAATAACTGTGTATTCAATGGTTGTTAGATGCCAGGTCTTCAGGTGCAATGAAACCTCATAGTATGATTTTGCTTAAATTGTTGAGATCTTTACAAGCAAAGGAATTTTTTTGTGTGTGTGCAGTTCTCATATTGCAATCAGTAATAACAGCTATTTTCAATGTGACTCTTTATCAATATCAATATGTATGGCATTTCTATCAGTAAACTCGCTTCTCCCAAACATGAAGTAGGAAAAAACTGACCAAAAAAATCCTGAAGCTACAATGGTTAAAAATATCATACTAAACCATTGAACATTAAGGAATATCAATCTAATTGCTTTATGTTTCCAGTTCAGTCTCATTTTTGTAACAGACACATGGAAATCCTAAGCTTTGTCCACAAAACACATCTTGAGTTTGTTTTTAAGCATTAGATGGTTCCAGTACCATTTGAAATCTGTGTTATCTGATGGCCAGATGCCCTATATAAGGACAACTAATACAGATTTATGTTATTGTTCGTATAAAATTCTTATATTTGTGCTATGTCTATAATATAGATATCACATAATAGGATGTATGAACTTTTAGAGGTAGATTTTATTTTAAATATTTTTAATCTCTGAACAGTTTCTTGAATTTTCACTGGCTGCATTCTTTCATAATTGAAAGGTTCCTTAAGATTTAACCTGTCACCTTCAATCTTCCTTTTGGAGGCATTACCATCATAACTTAAGATAACATTTCCTCAGTGATTTTCTCTAGTAAGAGCCTATGTGCATGTCAAATCAAGTATGTCAAAGCGGGTTTCCATAGGATAAATTTGAGTCGTTTTCAGCTTCTCAAAAAAGCTGCTCATACAGATTTTAGTTTTACTAATGCACTTCAATAATGAAAACACAGATATGGCCATAAAGATCTTTTATATGTTTCACAAAATGTAAACTAGAGGATTGAGTACTGTTTCCTTCATCTTCTGGGAATAAACAGAAAAGAGTAGTGGGTGCAGTGACTACATATTGATTTAGAAAACAACGTTAATAGCTTGCATGCACAAAAGTTTGCATAAGTAAACAAGTCAGCAGCAAAAGAGTGGATGGCAGAATTTGGAAGACACGGATGTTATTGCTACTTTAGGGAAGACTTGGACGAGTACAGTAATTCAGTCTTGCTACTGCTAAAGTCAACGGGAGTTTCACCATTGACTTATAGACTGACTTCCAAATTACCCTGCAGTCTAAAAACATAAATGAAGAAAATTGAAATGGGTTAATGAGACAAATACAAATCAATAAATTTTAAATGCACTTCCAAAGTTTAGCATAAACCATTTTAATTTCAGCTGAAACTCTAATGATGTTAGAGTATACATCCAAGCAGGAAAACCATTTTCACATTTTATGGCAAGCCCTCACGTTGCAAGGAGAGCAACCCAGACACCGTTCTCTTATGTGGTCCTGACGCTTTGCTGTACTCCACTGAAAGCATCTTAGACTGGGTTTCCTAAATAATGACTATTCCATTAGAAGTCAATATGACACAAAGCTTCACTTCATTTTCTGAAACAAAATTTTAACTTATCATAAACTGAAAATGTGTGGTATATACTTGAAAGTGTTGAGAAACCATAGTGAAAAAGTATTAGCTGAAGGGTCTTATGTATATGAAGTAAATTAAATATATGATGGAGGAAAAATCTTCCCAGCTGTTCCTGTTTCACAATGTGAATATTGAATAATCTGACTCTTCTTTGTTTGGGTCATGAAGTTTGAATAATTAAACAATAGGTCATTTGAGCTCTGTTGTGTCATCAACTAATTACTACATTTATGTTTGTCAATAGCAAAGCCGCAGTAGTATTTTAAATTCCATTTATTGTGCTTTAGCTTAATGCTTACTGTTACTTTTCCTCCACATTTTTTCCCGTCATGAAAATTAACCCCCAATATATCTTTCTGGAAAAAAAATAAACAGCTCCCTTGCCAAGCCTTTCATTACACTGCTTCTTTCCATCATGAATTGTGATCTAACAGTAGCCTAGTAAAAAGCCAGGGCCTTTGAAGTGTTGTGCTAATTTGATTAATACGTAGTTACATCCTGTTATGATGCACTTTGCCTTATGCATTTTAAATGGAAAATGCAGAGTGGATTACATTTGTGTTAAAAACACAGCGTACTAAATGAACAGCATTGAAAGTGGGCTATAATAACAAGCACTGCAACCACTTTAAACATGTAAAAGGTTATTGCTTGCAGGTTAATGATAATTGTACCAAAATACATGTTTTTATAACAATTAAGAGGTCAATATAAATACTAGTGAGATCCACACAGCTGCCGTGGGAAATACCTGATTTAAATTCCTTGATTAAAACCGGAACTAAATATTCAAAAGAATCCTCTGAATTGATGTCTGTCTACTCATCCCCGCAAGTACTCTGGGGCTTGAAGTCGCTTCTAACTCAGCTTCCATCCAACCTGAAAAGAATTTAATGTGCTTTTCCCATGTGTTTAAATGAAGAGTTAAATTCAACTTCTGTGTTGGTACTAAGTGTAGGATTTCCTATGCCCAGCAAAAGGCACTATTGCACAGCACTATTAGGCACAGAAATATTTTGGTTCATTTTTTTCCCTTAACTTTTTAGAAATAAAATACATTGTTTTATCACAATACCTTGAGATACCAATAATCGCCACAGAATAAGAAATATATCACCATAATACATTGTGCTTCATCTACTGTATGCAAAAGACGTATCAAATGTAACTTTGTGCTTTAAGCATGCATCAGTATGCTTTAAATAGTTACATAATTATTGCATCTACTAAATTTGCTAACTGTACAGTACAGCACAGCACATTTTTTTCCACCTCATCAGAACACAGTCCTTTTATGTACTTGTGCTAAAACAGATAAAATGTCACACTGTCAATAATAAACCCAAAACCTAAGTATACATTTAAAAATTACAGATATTGTGATTTGCACAGGAATAGCACACAGATTGTGTTTCACTTTTTACAGTTCTGCTTGAACACAGAAATGTACCATTCGATTAACTCATCGTGTTTTCATATCTTTCAGTCTTTAGTGTCAATATATTTCTAGCTTGCTTGCTCTTAGAAGTTTATCTGGCACCTCTCTTTTTTTATTTTAGGTGAAAAAAGATTTATTGTGGAATGTAGCATCATATTATTGAAGGATAAGTGCTGCAAAGGACAAAGGCTTAGGAGGCTTAGGTTAAAAAACATTAAATCAGTAATTAGTACAAGAAAGTGTGGGGTCTATTTCTGCCTATTGCATGGATTCGTTGCCAAATTCAAGGTGGCAGACACTTGTTATTCCACCTGTCTCCCTCCAGAGAGAGACAGCATGTCTGCATTTGTTTCTAGTTTATTTTCAAACAGCTTAATTAGTGCTTCTTACCTATTTGTTTGCAAAACTGCAGTCATAGGTTTTATTTTTATTTGTATTCCTGAAATTAAGTTTAATTGCCTTCTTCCCTCAGTACAGATATCCCAGTTCTGCTTTTATTTATTCATTAAATAATGTATTCTAAACTTTTTTCACAAAGTTTTCAGATGTTTGCACTTTACTTATAGGTCACCCTCACTATTTTGCTGGTTAATAATTATATTAACTATTACCTAATCTCAGAAGACATCTTAACCATTATGTTTTAAATCTTCTGAATTTTCTACTTTTTCAGTACTTCCTAGCAACATGTCATGTGACAGTGGTGTAAAGCATCTATGCAGTTGACTGGGGGCATACTTTAAAAACATTTTATTATTCCTGTCATGTATATCAGGCCACTGTAATCTGATCAGAGTGCAACATCTACAGTAAAAGTGCAATGAAGTCAGCTGCAAGATCTTTCCCTTGGCCTACATGGGCTTTTGGATCAGAATTGCCTAGTCCTATTATCTCCTTCCCTGGCATTTACACGACAACACTGCACTGACATTATGTGGAGGAAAAACACCCCACACTTACCTTCTGAAAAAGTTTGGATGCAGGTCTACACCAAGAGATTGAAATTTGCCTTTTTTCCTGGTTCTTTTGTCATATTATGTTGGAAACTTATAAATTATGTAATGCCCTTGTATAATGATAACTTTTGAGCATTTCTTCTCAGGGTTCCTTTATTCACAAATGTTTGCATCAGTGCTTACAATATTTAATCATCAAATTTCTTATCAATTCTCTGATCAACATACATACAGTATGCTCTGTACAATCCTTGATATTTGCATGTTTAAACATAGCTACTCCTTCAAATATGGTCAGGTTTTAACCTGTGTATTGGCATTTATATGTTTCTACACTTTCTGAGGTTTTAAGAATAAGCTAAATCTGTCTTCCTAGTATACCTCATAGTTACACTGGCATCATTATTAAGTCTATCTCATAATCACTTAACAGCATCACCTAAACCTAATGATACTTACTGAAAATATTGGGTCTCTGTCTCAGACACCAGTTCCTAATGACTAATTTTAAAAAGTAATACTCAGCAGAGACTCTGGTTCACAGTTTGAATGAATAGCACACTTTTATAACAGATTAATATAGCATAAATAGTTGTAAGCCAGAACAAATGCACTTTAGAATTTAACTAAGATTTTAATTTTTCATAAGATCTTTGAAAGTGATTTCAAGCAAGTCATTAAGCATAATCATTATGAATAAATTAACTGCATTTTTAGTTATGATTATCACCTGAAGAGAGAGCTGAACAGTGAAAGTTTATTCTTTTATATAGTAGAATCTTTATAACAGGATTTTAGCTTACCAAAAGTCATGCTGATTTCAGGCCTTGAACCAGAGAAGATAATAAGCTGAGACTCACACTGTCCTGTTCTGTCTCCAAAGAAAATTTAGAATATGCCTAAAGAAATAGAGCTGGACTTGGAAACCACCAAGAGTATTTGAAAATTGTCACTGGTAGGCTTGATAATATGAATTGATGACACCTTGTTGGTCAATGAAATCTCCTGGACAGTGATCCCCTTCCACCTGAAAACTGTGAATATTCCCCAAGAAACACCAGGGGTGTTCTTTGTTATTTCCATTATAAGTCTAAACACAACATCAGTCTTAATTTAAAGACACTTGGAAGCCCACACAGACTAGTACAATAATATTTCTTGGCCTCTGCTCACAGTTGACACGAGTCCCACCAGAGTGTTCAATTTTCCTCGGGTTCTGAAAGACTTGAAAACCAGGTGGGTCACAATGTTTTGTGCATCATCAGTGAATGGATGTGATGTCAGTTGCTTACATCTCAAGAATTTCTCAAGAATTTCTTTGCAGCATTTCACCAGTGAAGTCGTCTTGGAGAGAAATACGAAATGCCTTCTGAGACCAAACACACCCTGCTGTAACCAGATAAAATCTCAAAGGCAAGTTAATAATACTTCATAATCAAAGACAGCATGTTCCTTCTATAATGGAACTTCTATTCTGAACTATTGAGATACAAATATGAGCAGTCCACAAATCACAGAATCACAGAACAGAGGGGTTGGACGAGGTGATCTCTGAAGGTCCTTTCCAACCCCTCAGCCAAAGCAGGTTCACCTAGAGCAGGTGGGACAGGAACGCATCCAAGTGGGTTTTGAGTATTTCCAGAGAAGGAGACTCCACACCCTCTCTGGGCAGCCTGTGCCAGTGCTCTGCCACCCCCAAAGTGAAGAAGTTTTTCCTCATGTTGAGACTGAGTTTCCTGTGTTCAAGTTTGTGCCTCTTGCCCCTTGTCCTGTCACATGTCACCACTGAAAAGAGCCTGGCCCCACCATCTTGACACCCGCCCTTTAGATATTTATAAGTATATAATACATTACACTCATTAAAGGTTTATAGGCTCAACCAGATCTGTCACCATACTATCCATATATCTGAAGAGAAACTAAAACAAGCCTTCACAGATTAAAGTTTGCATAGCTGATACGACCGGTGCATGGCTTGCTTTGTCTGTAACTGAGTTAGGCCCTATTGCTTATATCCAGAGAAAGACAGAGATTCTCGCATCCACTTTGGGTTGTGCTGCTTCAGTAAAGCTCACCAGAAGCACTGCAAAGCTGCAGAATAGAGGTCTTGCCTGTTTCCTCGCTGATTTGTGTTGACTGTGCCCTACGTGAAATGCTCAGTGCCAAATATCTAATCTGTGACTTCCAACAGAAAGCATTAGAAAGGTAGGCACGAAGAGGAAAGGATTATCAAACCCATGTAAGGAAAGGGACATTCTTCATTTTTAAAGATGTATATGAGCTACAAGTGAATGTGAAAGTTGGTACTGAATATTTTTTCGTTAGTTAAAATTATGCGTAAATACCAAATGTTTTTTATTCCTGTCACTATAAGTGCAAGCTTAATTGTAGTTGTAGCTGGCATTGGTAACAGGGAGGGTATAAAAGAACAAGGAACCGATCCTTTTGGATATTTTATAAAGAAACTTTGAACAGGAAGTAGAGTGTACCACTTGATCCTCTATTTCTTCATTAGCCTGTAGCAATAGTTTTCTGCAGAGTTCTGCTGGACTAAGAGTCTCCTCACAAGGCTGTTTTCTTATATCTCCATTATCTGGAACCACAGAAGGAAACATAACCTTACTTCTGAAGTACCTCAGTATTCAGCTAAGCTATTCAGGGAGAAGACCATGACATAGGATTTTAAAAAAAAAAAAAAAAAATTAATAAAATTTCAGGGCTCAGACACAGGTTCTTGGTGCCTGCATTTCTCAGCCTGGTTCAAATAGCAAAAAAATGCAAGATCTGGGTCCTTACATTTTACAGGTGAATATTTGTAAAGCATTAGGCATGTGCTGTTTACTTACATATCACAATAAATAAAGGAAAGCTTTAGACTGAAAGTAAATTCAAATACAGGGCCTTAAATAATCAAAGGTTTTAAATCACTTTGATTAATTGCTAGAATATATTAAAAATATGGTTTCAGCATATTTTGCACAGAACATGTCTTTTAGTCAAACTCTAGTTTCTCTCTTTCTATCTAGTCCATGTGTAATTCATAAACTTTTAAACATTACGAGATTCTGGAGAGCTAAGCTGACATTTTTACTTTCACTTAGCAGCCTAAATAATTGGTACACTCCAAGCATTTTAAATAATAAGTAATCATTGCTTTGAATTCATCTTGTGATGTCATAGCAGCTGACAGTTGACATAATAAATTTCAAGAATATGAAAGCTTGAGAAGAATGTTAGAAATATCTTTTTTTAATACATAACAATTAAATGATCTATAACTAGCAGTATATTCTGATGTTATCTTTAATGAAATGCTCTTTAAATGTATGATGTATTGTTATTGGTTTTACATTTCTGTGCAAGAAGAGAACTCATTAAATTTTTCAGTGTGTTTTCCTCAAAGTCAGAAATATATGTATAGACAAAACATCAAAACTATTTAATATCTTGAATATGAACAGAAATTCCGTGATGAAAAGTAAAAATTTGACTTTCAGTGTAGGAAACTGCCATGAACTGTGTCGTCTTCTCCTCCTCAGCAGTTGCTCTGTAAGCCAGTCACAACTAAGAAACAAACCATTACAGCCCGCGTCAACTATAATTTAACATAGGAGCTGGCTGTAAAGTACATCAAACCCCAGCTGGCGACTGATTTCCTAGGAGACACTGAAGGACCTGTAGCCCCCCAACGACCAGTGCATGGTGCAGATCCTGGTCCCACAGTTCAGCAATGTCCACATGGACTTGCAGACTTCCTTGAAGACTTAGACTGGATGTATCCCAGGCTACTCAATTTCTGGAATAAAAGTTCATGATTTGGAGTACTGCAAATCACTTTGTTCCTAAGGGAGACTTCCTCCAGTTCGTGTGATTTGGACAGATTAAATATCTATATTCGATAGATATTGAATAGAAGGACAAGACATCCAACAAAACAGAAGACCAAAATTTGAGAATTGCTCCCTAAGTAACACGGGACTTGCTATTGTCAGTTGAAAGGACATCAGCAATTATGACTACAGAAATAAGCACAGAGACAGTTTATGTAAAGTTGTTTCTATAGTGCCTATCTTTATTATTTAATTTTCATTTTCTCCTCTAATAATAATCAGAGAATAAATATTGCATTTACCACTGTGCTTGCCAAGGCACACGGTCTTGCAGTATATACACTAATACTTCCAGAATCATCACCATGTAAGTAATAGTATGTATGATCTTCGGGCACATATGCAATTCAGTTTCTTTACCCAGAGATTATGCTGCCCTCCATAGGCAACAAAATATGTACTGAATACCAACGCATTGGGATGGGAGGAAAGAAGTCTCACTGACCTTTTTAATAAATCTTTAATTTCTTGGGGGGAAAACAGTAGCTTAAAAAAGAAAGAGTGGGAGACGTTGCTTTCCCCAGCCACACAACCACACAGAGGTATGGATTATAAGCAAAAGCAGTAATTAAGACACTTCTTTTGGACTGAGTCCCATCTGCTGTTCCAGGTCAGTGATCTCTCCTGGTGGTCGTTTAGGTGAATGTCAGAAACAGCAATGGGGAGAGGTTCTGCTCGGCTTGGGAATTTTTCGGAAGGAAGGCAGAAATGAGGATGGACTGCTTTGACTTAGCAGTCTTACCCCAAAAGAGGGTCCATAGCTCATAAAGTCTCAGGAGTTTTCTTTTTCACCTCCAAACTCAGATACCTCCTTGATCTTTCTATTGACAGTTCAAGTCTCCTCTCTGGCTTTTGTGGGTTTGTATACCAGGGCAGGAGTTCTGCATGGCTACAAAGAATCTAAAAAGTAAATGGTAAAACATTTAGGATTGCAATGTCAAAAAACCTTTGTAACGGAATGCAACTAGCATACCATTGACAGTACAAAAGCAGCAACAGTAGAAGCTGATCAGATCTAATAACTGTTTCAAGATAAACCTGTGTGAGCAAAGGAACATGACTTGATACAAAATTTTATTTACATTATGGTAGCACCAAACATTTGCAAGGAAGACTGGCACGCTATTGCTTTGGACACAACATAATCATTGATAACAGAAAGCATTTTCTTGGAAAATAACATGTTCCATCTCAAAGGAAATATCCTTTACTTATTAAGGTATAGTGTATGTAAGGATGAAGCTGAATCAGTCAGTTAAGCTTTTGAAGCTGTGTTATAGTGTTACAGTAAGTAATGTAATTGTTGATTATGCCATAGTCACAGCCTAGATTTTAAGTTGAAGAAACTGAGGTTGGTATTCCTCGTACCTAAGCCTACCTCTCCAAATGTGAGGCATCTCTCTAAACTAGCTGTCTAACACCCTCTGCAGTCAATGGGAAAATGAAACCTCTACAGAACAATTCAATCTATCCCTAGGACAAGTGGGATAAATCTTGCTAGGGATCTCTCTCTCTTTATTAACTGTAGGACAAACCTAGACAAATAGCTTTGGTGGAAAAGGTTTTTCTTTTCATGATGTTTCTCCAGAACTTGCAAATGCATCACATTTTCTGAGTTTTGCTTATTAAAATACAGTGTTGACCCAAAAGTTTGTTATTTAACACGTCACCCAGACGAGGAAAGGTCAAATAAGAAAAAAAGAGGAATTTGATGTCTGAAAAAATAATTAATGTTCACGTTCACAACAAATAGTTGCCAAATTGAGAGACATATAACTTACTGCAAAAGCTACGTAAGTGTGGTGTACAGGCTCAGGCTATAAAACTTAGTAGCTGTATTAGTGAAAGGTAAAGATGTCAGGACAATTGAATGAGATGTGGTAAATATTCATGCCTACAGAGAGACTCAAGGCAGACTCAACTGAATGAGCTTATTTTACTGAACGAATTTTCTCTGAGACACCTGGTTGGTTGACATCTCAAATAATAATCATTGTTTACACAGTGCCCATAAAATACAAGAACCTGGAAGTATAAACTTTTTGCAGAAATTCCTTATGCTACTAATGAAATGAGAAGCATAATCCCGAAATGTATTTTCAGAATTCTTTTAGTGTACCTAAAGTGATTGCAATCAGGATTTATCTTCATATGCAGCTATCCGGTATTAAAAGATTGGTTTATTCCGCGTTTTTCTTCAGTTTTATAATGGATTACATGGGAAGCAGATCTGGGAAACATGTACCCAGCATACAAGTGCCAAGCAGTGATCATGATACAGGCACGATTAAGCTGCAGTCCTACATAAATCATGGTAGTGACAAAAACTCCCATAATGACAGTCTATAAACAAGATAAGTTCTCTACTGCAAAAGAAATGGTTTTACATTTTCTGCAATGAGTGAACAAAGATTTCCATATGGATAATTACCATAAAGCTGACCGGAGGTTGTGCAAAATAAATTACTCAAAAATTCCTGTCACTTCATCAGATGAAAGGCAGTATGAAAATAGAATTAACCATAAAGATCATTCTATCACAGCATTTAAGAACAAAATACTAAACTATTTTTAATGTCTAGGCAACTAAGGGCGACTAAGATGATTAAGGGACTGGAGCATCTGCCTTATGAGGAAAGGCTGAGGGAGCTGGGACTCTTTAGCCTGGAGAAGAGAAGGCTGAGGGGAGACCTTATTATGGCGTACAAGTATCTAAAGGGTGGGTTGAAGGAGGATGGAGCCAGGCTCTTTTCAATGGTTCCCAGTGACAGGACGAGGGGCAATGGGCACAAGTTAGAACACAGGAAGTTCCGTTCAAATACACGGAAAAACTTCTTTACGGTTCAGGTGACAGAGCACTGGCACAGGCTGCCCAGGGAGGTTGTGGAGTCCCCTTCCCTGGAGATTTTCAAGCCCCGCCTGGATGCAGTCCTGAGTAATGTGCTCTGGGCAATCCTGCTTTAGCAGGGGAGTTGGACCAGATGATCTCTAGAGGTCCCTTCCAACTCTGAAACTCCATGATTCCATGATCCTGTCTAATTGTGTTGTTGACTGTCTTAATTGCTAAGGAATTCACAGACCAGCAAGATGGCTTCTGCAGAAGTGTCCTATCTCATTAACTACAACAGCAAATTGAAGCACGTTTCCCAAGTTCCACTTGTAGCTAAAATGACTCATCATATTAAAGTTTTCTATATTGCCATCAATGTATTCATGCTCTCTATAATTAAGGAAGCAATTAAAGAGTTGATTGAAAAGGACATATTTGTTTCCTGTCATGACTGATGCCTAAAACCATAGAAATATAAAAATATTGATGAAAGTCCTTTGTCACTACAGAGCCAAAAGGGCAATAATCCATTTCTGTTTCATTATTTTGAAGACATGAAACTGCATTAAAAATATTTGCAAATGTAAAATGCATATTACAATTAAAAATTTTGAACTTTATATAATCATTTGCAAATTACAATGTCAACTTCAGAAGATAGCACTCTCTTTACAAACTAATGGAAAATGAGAATGACTTCCTGCTAATTGTTCAATTATGTCATTCTTTCAATTTCAAATATTTCAGTTATTTTAATTTCAATTACTTTTCTCCATCTGTCAAGAGACTTTCAGCGTCATAGAAGGTATATGATTAGGTCAACCTTAAATACATGAAAATTCTGAGGTATAGCTCCCCAAAATTATTAATGTCTATACTTTTCAATTAAAAGAAACCAGAGGAACAAAACTTCAACGTATTTTCCAGCATATTAAAAGTTACTTTAGTGTTTTAGCTGTATACTGGCCTGTTGAAATAATTTAATCTTTTAAGAAAATGCAAAGGCACTTCTCATGGATGGATATTGTATCTCAGTAAAAAAGGTTCTTTTATGATACAGTCTTAAAATTAGAATAGGCTGATCTGGTGTGTGATTAAATTTATAACATAATGCATTCTGCTGAAGGGTAAATTATTGCTGACACTATCCTTAGTCATAAATGTATATCTTTTCCAAAAATATCACAGCAAAGATGAAAAAGGGAATGAAATTTCAGTTTTATTTATTACCTCTCATATACTTTCAAATTATTTTCCAGTAAACAAATTACTGAAGCTGAATTCATCTAAAACATTCTGGACTTTCCAGAAAACAGTAACAGTAATGAAAGGCTTGAAACATGACAAAAAATCTGGATTCAGATAGAGGAATTTTAAGAGAAATATCGTGTATTGTTAAATTCCATGGAGTATTTGATCTTGCTTCCACCATTGAATATGCATGTGCCACGATACCCTTTCATGCTGTAGTTTTCAAAGTTTCTTAAAACTTACAGGGTATGTTAGGTACACTTCTGACTCGGCTGTATCAAGAAAATAGGTATTTTCCTTTTGGGGTGTGCTAGGATAGATTAGGGAGATCTGCTGAACACCAATTTAGTTGTGAATTTCCAAATAAATTTAGTTTTAATTCAAGATGCCCATTATTTCATTAATTCATTTCGGTAAGCAAAAACTTAACTATATAGGAACTGCTCAATATAATTTAAGAGAGCAAACTGTGGAATATCGCAGAGGAATTGTACATTCAACGACGGCAAAAATGTACATTCAGAGTAGAAATACATGAAGTTTTGCTAGCATCCCCCTTCAAGTATTGTGCCGTGATTTTATGTGTTGTCTTTCTGATGAAAGAGAATAGATGGGTTTTTTCTACTTTTCTATCTCCCATTCACAATCTGCGGAAAAAAAATCACAAAGATGATTAATAATCATCAGATTTTTAAAATAACAGTTAATTTATTTGTCTTTTGGAGTCAGCATGATCTGTGATCCTGCTTGCTGCCCCATAGGCTTGACACTTATTTTGTTGTTGCTTCTTTGCGAAAAATAAGATGTTCAGGTAGCAACCTTACTCCAGTATTGTTATTTGAAGTTTTGCTGTAAAATAGCAAGAGCTGGCAACAATGCGGTACAACCACAGCATGAGATTTTATGAGAGCTGAATCTTGATGGGGGAAGATATACAAGTAGTGAAAGATGTCCCAAAGGACTGAATGTTTTTCTGTGTTTTTTTCCCAAATGTGGAATGAAATCGTAAAGCATTTGTTTCTAAAATCTCTGCTATAAACTCTCCCATCCCTATAATCTCGTCAGCTCTGGGGCAACAGAATCTCTAAGGTCAGCCTTGCTGTTAACTACAACGCTTATATTTCTCCTCTATTTCATGGCAGTAGAAAGGAATGGATGATTTATTTTTAGCGAGTTGCTCAACCCTACACAAGGAACTCAGTAAGTGACTTTTTTTTTTTCTTTAAACTGATAGGATTGCCAGCGATAGCACTGCTCACAGTAATATTAACTACATCTATAAACTCCAGCATCACTTCTCTTGGCTCAGCCAAAGTCATATGTTCTTCAATTTTTCTTTGTGATATTTCAGGCTCTTTTTTCCACAACATGTTGAGTAATGTGCGAGATAAACTGGCATGTGTTATGAGACCAGTACAGCATGCGTGGGTGAATTAGTTACATTATCAGTATAAATGACAAAAAAGTCTTCTGACCGATAACATATGTTTGGGTGAGAAGAGAGAGATGCAAGAGAAACCAGTAATGACATGATACTGCTATTCTGTCTTAAAACAGATGTTTCTTTTAATAAAACAAGAATAGTAATAACAACAACAAAAAAGTTGTTTAGTGTTCAGTATTCTTTTATTAAAAAAAAAAATATTTTGATTTCTTAAGGAAATTAAAACTTTGTAACAAGAGAGTTTCTTCTGCATTTGCTGACCAAGCAATTTAAATTTTCACCTCCCTTACCTTAAGTGGAATATACTTGCTTAAATCTGCTCTGATTGAAGAATCGATACTACAGTATTCATATCAGAAGTCTCTCTTTCCACAAATAAATCTTCAAACACAAAGCAAAAATCTGTAAAACCAGCAAAAATATTAAAGCAAAACCAGAAAATGATGTGGTGGATGCTTTAAGGGACATTACAGTAAGGATGCCATTAAAAAGTTTTGTGAATATACAGATGATTTTTAGGATGCAGTTGTCTAAAATAATATTCCATAAAAAGGAAATAGAAAGTAAGCTTTATTGTCTATGGAAATCGCTCTTTAAAAGGTTCTTTCAATTGCAATATATTGAAGCGCGTCTGTAAATGCTGACTGCAGTAGTAAGTTCATTTTACAGCCAACACATGGGAGCTGGAAGTGTTGATCCCAGGCAGCAGAGAATGGCAAGGCTATTTGTTCAATCATCAAGCAGGCACCTCTGTGCTTTTTCCCTTCCTGTCTCTGAGATTTGTGGGAAGGTTTACATAAACAATCCGGAAACTGTTTCACTATCATTCCTCAAACCTCTCCGTAAAACAGCCTTTTGCCATAACGCCTCCTTTGGGCGCGATGGAAATCAAGCTCCTGTTCCACGGGGCTGCTGGCCAAGGGGGTGCACGGCACGGGGCCAGGTCATACCCCACAGCAGCCTCTCCGTCTCCCGAGGGAGGGCAGAGCAGATGGCTTGGATGGCAAGGTAGGTGCCTCGGTTAGAGGTGAGACACCCCATCCCCCAACTCTACCTCTGTTCCTCTGCTCTGCCCCATCCATGTCCCCGCACCATCTTTTCGTTCTCTGCTTGAGCTGTGAGTCACTTGGGGTGGGCTCGTCTCTCCAGGGTCCTGCAGGCTTGCGCCTCAGCTACTGCTCTTCTGCAAATTAGTAGTAATGAGTATGACAAACACAGGTGTCCTCTTGGCTTTGCTGCTGCTATGAGATGGGACCTGTTGGAGGGCAGGACCCAGTGCTCACTGGGAGTCCACTCGCCCCTCCATCGCGGGAGCCCCGCTCATCATCCACCAGTGTGATACTGGCAGAGCCACGGCCGTGGCAGCGAGGTAGGCAGAGGCTGGGCATGGAGCAAGGCACTGCAAAAGACAAGAAAGGTGATGTTTCGCTGCGGGGCAGAGGCTTTCAGCAGGTAGTTCCTGGGGTCGCCTGTTACTGGCAGAGATTCACAGAGTCCATGTGGGACTCCTGATTTTTCCTCTTTTCCTCCCACCAGGTTTGAAGTTTAAGTAAATTAATAAACTATAAATAAAATTTACTAATAAGTAAGTTTTAATTTACTATAAGTAAATTAATAAACTATATGGCAAAGGGAAGGGCCGGGAGAGGGTTCTGGACGTCTTGATGAAAATCCAGATTGCTTTTGGCTCCAACTGTGTTCCGTTTATACTAACAGATGAAAATACAAAGCCATATTTGTGCAAAAAATACTAAAGAGCTGCTCTGTCAGAAAATTATTCTCATAAACATCACCGTTTATATTATATTCTTTCTCTACATAATTTACAATATAATCTCAGCAGAATGTTTCCTGTATGAGGTAAAGAATTTATTTTTTTAATTATTTTTATGGCACCAACAAAAGGAAAAAAGAAAAGTACATAGCTGTCATCAGATATTATTCCATTGCCTCCCAGTCTCATTGAACAGCAATACAGTCTATTCATATGTTAATTATTTATATTGAAAGACTCCACCATGTATAAACACAAACTTTTTAACAGAGTAGGCTGAAAAGTGTTATTTATATTTTGGCATCAAAATAACTGGCCTAATTTTTATATGTGAGAAATATCTCCACTATTACTGACATGAAGAGTGCAAACAAACTTCAGCTGGTAGATCTAATGCTGGACAAGGTCTGACTCTGATACAGCAGGCTAAAATCAGATTCAGCCTCCAGTTCAGTAAAATAGCTTTTTGGTTAACTGGATAATAAAATTCAGTAATACACAAGCACCAAAGTTAGGTTATTTATTTTTATATTCAGTTCAGTTCAATATCTCCATATTTTTTTTTTTTTCAGTGTACGGCATATCGTTTGAATAAATGTTTTGCTACTACATCGAAGAATTTTAAAATCAGACTTTTTGGAACCAAGGAGACACCGGAAAGGTTTTTGTGAAATGATCTGTTATCTGGGTATTCCTGTTGAAAACATAAGCCATGAAACAGTTAGCAGCTTCCTATTTAAATTGCTGTTGTCAGACTTCAGTGTTAATATTTCCGATGAAAAAGTGGAGACTTAGTTCATCCACGTCACGTCCCAGAAATTCTGCTTGCAGCTTTGAGGTCTGTAATGCAGTTTTTCCGTGATTGAACCATTCCTGCGGGCTCCCTTGTGGACAAGAGTTCGCCCCGTGTTTTTGTTTCAGGCACAGTGATAAGCAACAGGCAGTTTAGGTAACCTGCCATTTGCAGTCTTGATCTAAATGGAGCCCAATTCTTCCTCTGGAGGCATAATGATTATTTACCTTAAGCTACTTTTCCTGAAAAAAAAAAAAAATATAGCTTGCGTAGGCCAAATATGTTTAATGTTTACTGCTGTAACTATCCTCCTTAAAAAAAAAAAAAAATTACCCCAAGCTGAAAGCCCTCCTCATTTTAAAATAACACTAAGCTAGTTTACATAGAGACTTTACAATCACATTATTTTTCAATAACTTATTTTCATTGATCAGTCTAACAGTTTGACATGTTATTTATGGGCTACTGTGATGAATCACATCCGTTTCCAAGGTAAAGTAAGCAAATTCTCTGTTTATAGGATTAAAGTTGAAGGTCAAACTTTGATTATATTTTCTATTCTACTACAGCAATATAAAGCAAGGCCTTTAGACTTCAGAATTGGCAACCAGTCATATGAGATGCTTTTATACTTAAGAATTGACCACAAATCTTGACTAAATCATAATTAACATCCAAGAGGCAGGAAACCTAGCAGATGACTGTGATAGACGCCAAGAGAAATTTATTTTGTGTTTTGAATATGCATTTTGATTTTTTTTTTATTTTACCTTGCAAAGAGGATTTATTTATTTTTAATCTGTTTTAAGAAAAGACTTTATGTCTACCGGAGTGTGAGAGCTGGGAAAACACTAACCTTCAATGCTTATGGTGTCATGTGGTATTTATCTAACTCACTGGCCCACTGTTGTTGAACTTCTACCAGTGTATATTTATCAGTAAGCCATTGGCAGGTGCAAGTGAAATTTGCCGCGTCCAGAAATGTAATGTATAAACAACATTTAACCCCCTTTTTTAGCAACACATTATTAAAGTCTGAGTTGGGATCTGGGAGCTGCCGAAGTACTGGCAACCTTAAATTGTAAAGGATGTTGTTGTGCAATGTAATAATGAAAAGTAATTACCCGAATGCTCTTCACTCGAAACACACACAATGCCCGGCATGCTCACATAGCCAAAGGGAGGGGGAGGAGGTGGGGGAACCATTTGTGTTAAAAGATAAATGTGTGCCGATGAGAATCTCATCCAAAATATCCCCGCTAAATTATTTAACAAAAGAAGCATGAAAGGGAAGATGGTGAAGTGTATGATTTCAGTGAGGCGTGGAAAGGTTGCTTAGGAGGCTTCTTGTGATGCAACGCAAGGATTGTTGCATTTAGATTAGAGGTACTGACCTTGCTTCATCACCCAGCTTTATAAACCTGTCTCTACTGTGCATGGGTTTTTTTGTCTTGGGAGGATTTATGTCAAATCATTTGTTATCACATACATTGTTGTGCCAAGACTTTGCAAATCCTGGCCTGCAACTGCAGCCGTCCTTTTAGGTCAGGATCAGGGAAAATTTTTGCAGCATCCAAGGGAAACAGGCAGGATTCTTCCTTCATACTAGAACTTTTCTTTAGAGATGTCTGAATCACGCTTAAAGATTTTTGCACAGGGAGGCTTTGCAGACACCCTCCCTTACAAGCGTGGGAGGGGGAAGAAGCACCCATTCACACAGGAGCATCCCCAGTCCGCAGGAGTTTGTGGTGATGGGTATGTCCAGGGACCTGTGTTGGGGCTAATGATTGACCTTCAGAAGAAGGGGTTAGCGCAGAAAGACAGAACCATAGGCCGTGCTGTGGCCCCACGAGTGAGGCTGTGCAAACTTTGCTGTCTGTAACTCCTACTGCCATAAACCTAGGGATCTCTCTAGTCCCAATTCTGGAACCCATATTGGCCTTTTTAGCTGTCCCGGCACTGTCCGATGGATGAAAAGGACTGAATCGATCAAGGAGACTGAGCTGCCTCCTGGGTGTTATAGCTTTAGCTGTATCAAGGTAGGGATGAAGAAGAGCTGAAAGCATGCTAGGGAAGTCTGGCGGAGCTGACTGCCCTCAGGAGGTCCACACTGGATGTGGAGCTCTCACACAGTCCTGGAGAGCTGGCTAATGACACAGGATTTCTTAGCTCTGAAGACCCAGAGTGTGCCTTTGAGCTCAGCTCTGAGCAAAAGGAGGTATATAAATGCCCCAATGCGGGAAAAGCTTCAGGAAGCACAAACTCTGAAACAGTTTATCTCAGAGACACAATTTGTGCCGTAGCCCATACCTACAGATTGCTGCATCCTTTATGCAAACGGCTTGGCTGGAACAGCGAGTTCGCCATAAAGAGAGAATGAAGATTTTATCTGTTTCCTTCCCTGAGTACTTGCTGCCTTAGACAGGGGCAAATTAACACCCCGTAGTGAAGCCAAAAGTGAGTTTTGTGGTAAGGGAGCAGCTGGACCTCACGCAGCTCCAGCCAGCCGCCCCGCGGATGCCTCCTGCCATCAGCTACACACTCAGTTTAGCAAGGCTTGATCCAGAGTTGATGCAGCTTGAACGAGAGGCAAAGTGGAGCCCCTGCTCTCTTTTATTCTCGGGCAGAGATACGGAGTGTCACACACAGCCTTGTCCTTACTGAGTAAAATTCTGCACTCTCTTCAGCAGTTTGCTATTTATCTCTAAGTCACAGCACCACACCAATTAAATTATTCCATCCTTGATTTAGCACACAAAAGCATTTCTCTTGTAAATCAGGTCTTCAACTTTGAAGTTTAGTGCAATTAAAACTAAATACTGCTACTTAGGAACCCAGTGCCTCAGCTCATTACCCAAATGAATTCTGTCGTCATGACTTAGGACCACTCACATGAGCAAGAATTTTCATGACTGGTCTCCATATTCATGAAGGAAAAGGCTGCTTTTTTTCCTAAGTCGCAAACAGCAGATGGATCACAACGGGACCCTTACGCAGCATAAAGGTGAGCAAATAGATAATGATTTACAGGATCAGAATCCTCCCGAATGCACGGTTTGCACTTTACCAATTTCCGCTAACAAGGACTAGGCTGTGCACAGTTTTCTTGTGTGCGGTGACTTTTGACAACAATAAAATGTTCCCTATTGCCATATGACACAGCCAAGTCCAGATGTGCTATTTTGGTTCGAGATGGTTAAACTTTTTTTGTTACTATGGAGATTATCTGCGGAATGGTTTACTTACCGCCCCTAAGCTGTCATCGCGTACTGTTTAATTTATAAAGCCGGTCCAAATCTCTGTGGAAAAAAAAGTCACCAATATTTCTCACAACTTTCTTTGATTTATTTTTCAGTGTCAGCCAAGACATAACATTTATTATGATTCACCTTAGGATGATGACATTTCATTTTTCTTACTGAAGAAGATGTTCCTGAAAAAGGAGATCAAAATCTCCTTAGCCTTCTGGATATCACATAATAAATGAGGGGGTCTGTTTTTCCTCAGTGCCTCAATAGGAAGAAGTGTTTATGTTTCAGGACCAAGCCCCCACAGAATATTTACAAAATTTGTTGCGAGGTGTTGAGCCATAAATCTGAAGTTCGAAACCTACATCAAATAGAAATGAAGACCTATAAAACACAGTGTAAAACAAAAAGTCAGAAGAAAAAAATGTAAATATTTTTAAGAATTATTGAAATCCTTAAGTGTCTTCCCCATAAATAACACATAAAATTTATTTTATCAAATGGACTTTGGTGCTAACATTCTAAATATTATAAATGAATTAAATATTTTCATTGCAGTGTGCTAAAATAAAAAAGTCAAACATTCTAGGGTTGCTATAGATAGCCAACCAAAACCCATTACACTCTTCCTTGAGCAAGAAAGAGAGAGAAACTTAAAATAGCATCTGCTTTACATAAGAAATTGTTATCAGAAGCTAAAATCCTAAACTGAAAGTTACTTTGAATTTCATTATGGTAAATGAATATGAATTTACTTTATTAAGGGGAAAAATGTGTTCCAGAAACCTCGCAGAAAACAAGCCACAGCAGGAGATGATAAAAAAAAAAAAAAAAAAAAAAATAGCCAGATGATCTTGCCATTCAGTAATTAGACTACAGTTCCTTAGAAAACAGCATCACCCTCATGATCATTTCATAATAACACTCGCTTTATCTCACCCCATGATCTGTAAGGCATACTGGAGGTCGCCTCTGGGAAGACTGAGAAAAGCGTCCTGATACATTTATATATAACCAGTATTTGTTGAAGTGTGCGTATTTACTTTTCTGTATTTTTATTTATTAGCATTAAGAAACTGATATTATTTAAACTTATACTGAAACAGAATAAATATCTTATACTAAACACCATGTGCAGAGGGAAACAGAGTCTCAGAGGCTTTTCTATTCTGTGGCTCAGATCACTTCTCAAGTCATATAACGGCAGATGTCATAGGGGTCATATAGAGGTCTCCACTCTGATACTAGCTTTAAGGAGCCCCTCTGTGGGAACACCCATGTTGGAAGATTGTGGGCTTTAAAAACATGTAGCCTAGCCCAACTGCCAGGACAAGAGCAGTTAGACAACATCAACTTCTTACAGAATAGTTTCTGGTTGTCAAGGAAAGGTATTCTACAAAACAGACATTTCACTGCTGCAACCATGTTCCTACACATGAGTGTGAGGTATCACTGCCTCACGCGCCTTTAGAAGCGTAAAGCTGTTTCATTTCCCCAACTTTATGTTTTCTCAGGAAGTCCTGCATCTGAAAACCTTCGTCCCTTGCTTCTACTCAGTCATATTCCCCTCTTACTTCTTGCTTTCCATCCTGCACACAGCATGTCAAACCACTGCTTATTCCCCTGGATTTTAGACTAGTGACCGGGAAGCTTGCTAGATGTGGCTTCACAGTACTGGCTTTTCAGTGACTTTACACAACTAAAATCTTGCTGTGGATTTAGGGTGTTTTTTACTGGGTGATTCTTAGCCAGGCTATTCCCTGTTCCAGTCGCCAGTGCCATTGCACAAGTCCATATTTCACCAGCAGAGAGGTGCGAAGGTAGGAATAAGAGGCTGGAACAATGGGGGGGGGGGGGGCAGGAACTTTTTACAGCAGCAGCAGCAGCAGCTTCAGTTCGTGTCCTGTTACAGCTTCACTCAATCTTCCTTGCAGAGGACTCTGCTCAGGCCTATGTGCCTCCAGATGCAGCTGCTATTGTTTCCAGCTATTTCACAACTAGACACTTAATTGTGCCTTTCATTTCACCTGGAGGAAGGAGATTTAACACATCTGTTGGTCTTAACCTGTTCTGTGGCTTGCTCACAGTTCAAGGGTTCACGTGGCGGCTGTCTTAACCACTGGCAGGGCAGCAATACAAAGGCTCTACAGTGAATGGAGGAGTTGTTTTTAATTAAATAAGTATGTATTTCATTGTCTCAGCCGATCCTGAGGATCTGTATCAGGAGACAACATCTAACGTGCCCAAAACACATATGTCCAGCCGAGCCCGGTGGTGCCGGAGCTGAGGGTCTCCCCCAGCGCGGTGCCGCCCCTCGGTGGGGCTGGATTGCCCTCCGAGCTCTCTGGCCCTCAGCACAGAGCTCCCTGCACCTGACTGCCTTCTGCGGTGCAGGTTGACCCTGACGCTCTTGTGCGTCACCCCGAGAATGAAATACAGATACAAATACACACACCACAGATACGCACGCAGTCCTTCCACCAGCTCGAGTTACCCTCATTTTACACACTGAAAGCCAGCCTCAGACAAGCTACCCTGCTGTAGCCATGTATGCTGCACCACTCTGCCTCTGATCAACGTATAGCGTGCATGTAACTTGTGCCGCCATTTATGTCACAGCTGAATTTGGCCCCGAAATGTCGTTAGGCTGTTTTGGGTTTTGGTTGGTTTTTTTTTTTTTTTTTATACATTCCACGTTTGTCCAAAGATCTTTGGTAACGGTGAAAATCGCAGCCAAAGCTGAATGCTAATCTCCTGAATTTTGAAAGCACAACAGGGAAAGTCAACCTCTGAATACATCTGAAACACAAGCACTCAGGATACAAACATTCAAAGGAAATAACAAAGAAAGCCCTGCCATTTCTACAGTCAAATAATAGCACTAGTGCTGAACAGAGAACAATTTTAGAGAACAAAAAGGTAGCAAGATTAAAAATATACCTGATTAAAAGGGATTCTTTGTTTTGCCGAATGCTTGGTCTTTTGTTAGAAACAGAGAATTCCCTTCAATTGTGTGGGTCGAAATTTATGGGAACAAAATCAACAGAAAGTGTAGGACACGATTTCTGCAATGGGTGGCCAAGCAGTTATTTATCTGCAGTGCTGCGACAATGGAGACTTGGTTTCTATTTGCTGATGTGTGAATTACTAAACCGGGGGGGGGGAAAAAAACTGCAATGATCTCACTCGGGTGTACCCCAGTCCAAAACTGAGGAATACCAAAAACACCATTTATTTACAAACAGGTCCTTCCTTTTTGTACAGCTCATGCTGTTCCAAGTGAATGGCTGTGTCCTACAGCTAAGTATGATGTCACATCTCTAGTCATCCCTTCTGCATTTAGTCACATGGTGAAATTAAAATTGCATCTAGACCAGTGCACACAAAACCAGACCTATTTCCAGAATTACGATGCAAGATTAAGAGTTTAATTGCTTGGCAGAGCAAGCTTCTCACTCATTTATTTGTCTTTTTAGTCAATGAGGATACATTCTCCTACACATAATCAAAAAAAATATATCCAAACAACGTTAGCTCCTAGGAAAAAGAGCTGAAAAGCCATCCCTGGTGACAAGTGACAGTAAGCAGGGAAAGGGGGTTCAGACAAAATAGGAAAGATCATGTTTTCAGCTAATCTGACCATCAAAAAACACTGGTATATCGTTTCGCTTTGTAAATGTCAGAAATCTTGGCGTTCACAGTGTCTCACATGGCCTGCCTCGCAAGCGATGGAGAACACTGCCCGGTGCCCCAGACCACAGCTCTAGCCTCCACCTGCACTGTGCCAGGACCTGCGAGGGACGCCGACTCACTGCCCGCTGTACCCAGGAACACCAAATCCTGCTCCAGCCCTCTTCTGGCCTCTGCATGTGGCACAGGACGCGACAGCTCCCAAGCATCATGGGCCCAGGCTCAAGTACCGTGGCAGCCGGACAGCCCAAATCACAAAATAGCCCTTTGCTATGACTGGGGCAGTAGGGCTTGATTCTCAATTCACTTGCAGCAGACTTGCCCCGGTAGAGCTGCATGGACTTTTACTGAGCTATTATTGATTTACCCTGATGTAATTAGGAAGCAGCTTTTCCCAGTTACCTTCCAAGTTAAGGGGGTTGCCCTGGCAGAGCAAGAAGCGTAAGAGTGCATCAGCTACCTTAGAGTGCCCTGTCCACAGCTGAGTTAAACCCTATCGCTGACATCTGTTTTTTATTCTTCCCAAGTCTTCAAACCATAATTTAAAAAAGATACAAAAAAGTACCGTTAAGCATCCAGCCCTGCCAGCTGATTGCCTTTCTAATGCTCACCACCCACGATCGAAACCAGTTACATGGCACGGAGCATGAAGACAACACCGTTGAGGTTTACCTGACTGATTTACAAGCAATCAAATGTAGACGCCGATGATCCCCCTACCTCTCAGTCCTTTGCTCTTCTCTGCGAGCACTAGTAGAGCTACTGACATGATACGTTGGCACAACGGGCTGTTTAATAGAGATTTGTGAGAATCAGTTCAAAGTATGCGTGTTGGGGTGTGTGTGTGTGCGTGCGTGTGTGTATACACAGGTGAGACTGAGAAAAAGAGGATTTTACAGAGGTAAGAGTATGGACCAGTTCACTTTTACTTGAAACTGTACTCTTCCCTCTGTGCGCCGAGGCTTTCTTCCTTGGCATAGTTGGCCATGGCAGCCTGGGGAATTCATAAAGATTTAAGGGACAAGAGGAGATGCTAGGACAAAGAATAACATTTTCCAAAGAACTACTGGAAAATACTGCTTGGTAAAAGGAAAACATGTTATGTCAAGATCCCCTGCCTTCTTTCTGATCAGTGCTTTTCATCATACCCATTTTTTTATAACACTTTTTTTTTCTCTCTTTTTCTCTCCCATTTCTCTATTTATTTTTTTTTTTTTGAGCTTTACCTCAGAAGTTTAATCTAATCTGTGAAGTTTTAGTTAATTCTGCTGCATTTAAAGCTCAGGTGCAGTGGTGCTCCTAGCACCAGAGTCACAAATAAACAAACAAAAAATAGGAGGCAGGGTTTCCTGCTTATGAAAGAAACACCAAGCAAGAACCAGCTTTCTGGTTCCAGGTCTGAAAAGTGTCTGGCACAACAGGGTTTGACCTCTGACAGGATCAGCAGGAACAGCTGCAATAATATTCAAAACACAATCTGCCAATTAATTATTCTCTAAAAGCCACTCCACTTGTCCATGACCACTCTGGAATCCATGCACTGTATGGGGCTGGTCTTCAGCTAACGTGAGCAAAAATAGCTCTTCTATCATGATGACAAATTCATCAGTAAAGGATCCTGCAGCCTGACTTTGTCCTATCTACAGGCAATCGTGCCCAGACATTCCCTGTGTTGGTAATTTTAGATTGCCCTTATCGAGCAGCAGGTTCTGCTCTTTATATTTTGATATTCAATATCATATTCATTTTCTCAGCTCCAGAGTTCCCAATACAAGGCATGTGCCATTCTGAAGTGTCATGGATGTAAGCAGGAATTCAAGCACTTCACTGATGACACAAAAGAGCTTTAAAATGGGTATTAGTCCACACCAGAGTGGATGCATTCTGGAATCCACTGCATGCCTGTCTGGAGTGTCTTAGATACATTTTTCAAAGATTGTGATGTATAAACAAAACAAAAAATAATGGAAAAGACTAGGAAAAAATGCCTGCTGTTTCCTGCAGGGTAAAATCCAGGATTGTATTAAATAGTAGAGATTTATATTTTTACCTTTTCATCCCTATAAATTGAATCTGTCATTATTTTAATTTGGTTTCAATCTTGTGTGTTTAAAAGTTAGTAGAAATATCTATGATACAAAGCTCCAATGAAAAATTAAGAAACCTTACAATAGAGGAAATCAATTCAGAGCACTCCATGTTAATCTTTAAACATATTTCATAAGAAATTTGGGGATCCAGAAAACTGGATTCAAGATATTAATCATCTTCATTCCAGAAGCACGAATTTATACTGGAACTCTATAACGTTTTGAACTGCACATGCACATAGTAGAGAGACACTACGACCCCCAAACTGTCGCTGTCTCCTACTGGCCAGCCCATGAATAGATTTGCCATCCACCTAGTATGAGACCCTCTATTTCACAACAAAGAATGACCAGAATGATGCAAGCTATTTGTTTTACTAAGAATGTCAGAGATTTAATATGAAAATAATAGTTTTAGAGTGTATCACTTAGAAGAAACACAACTATGCAAAAAACTGAAATACAAGAACAAAAGGAACATAGGGCTTGATGGTAGGGTAAGATTTGTTCTTCTTAGACTATTTGGATTCCCAGATCAAGTTTATGAACTTTTGATCTGAAAACAATCTCTGAAGACTGTGGAAAAGAAGGGTTGTTAGGAACTGGGGGAAGATTTTGCATAAATTGCAAAAGGGTTGTTGGGAACTGGGGTAAGATTTTGCATAAATTGCTTGTATGCCTGTTTGTTTGAATGATCTAAGTTCAGAGGTGAAGGGCTGGCAAACCAAGAGGACTGTACACAGGTTTTCTGAGATACTGTCTTCAACACTGATATCTCCTAATTCTACCCTCAGGTCATTGCCCCAACTACATCTAATTAAGTAGCTGATGCAGACTAAACTGTTACCATTAAAATCAGGGATTTTTTGACATAATAATAACTTTGGTGCCTGATATGGAGAAATGAAAGGCTAGTGAAATCAGCCCACCTAGCACTATAAGAAGAAAGGTTTTAATGTCCATTGAAAACAAACAAACAAACAAACAAGAAAACCTAAAAACCAACAACCGTCCAAATAAAACCCCACCGGTGTAGCTTCTCAGAGACAGATACTATACTGATGTGCTACAAATCACAAAACTGCTGCACAATACTGCGGTGTGTGCTCCGTGTGTGTGAACGAGAGACAGAGAGACTTCTTGGCCTTTCCCATGTTATTTCCACACTGTTACAAGGGGGAAACTCAGGAGTTGTTAGACGTTATCTCCCTGCAAGATGACTGTCACGTAAAAATGTGAATGTTACAAATTCACTGCTGTGAATTTTAAGCAGGGCGTCAATTTTCCGTAATTCATGAGCTGGATGCTAGTCAGCCTTTGAGTCATGCTTCGGGTAGCTGCTGCAGGGTGGTAAAACAGCTTGCGAAGAGGCAAGCACAAGGCTGAACCTGATAGCACCCGAGAGCCCCACGGCAGCCCCTGGCAGTGTCCCTGGCAGAGCTGAAGGCAGTGACACTCCTCTGCGGCCGGCTGCGCTCAAGCTGCAGTGTTGCTTTCAGCTGGGCTGAGGCATGTTGTAATGCCTGGAGGTACAAACTGCAGGCATTTTCCCCACGCTGGAGAGCTAGGGAGACGCGCTTTGCTTTAAAGGCTACGGCCACAGCTAAGCAAGGATTGTAAGGCATATGGTGCGCGTGGGCAGGAGATACGTGCTGAGGTGCAGGGAGCTTACAAATGTGTGTTTCTAACTTGCCTGCCATTAATCAAGGAAACCTTTCAAATTAATCGACCCGGTAAGCAAACCGAAGGGAAACTGTCTGCCAAGCGACCTAAAACCAGAGGGCAGCCCGGCACGGTGTCCCCGGAGCTGCCCGCCCGGCGGGCGCGGAGGAGCCCGGCGCGGTGCGAGCCCTGCCCGGGCAGCGCAGCCCGGTGCAGCCGCCCCCCCCTCCGGCGGGAGTTACAACCCGTTGATGTGTTTTGCTCCGCGCTCAGAGGCGTGGGTGTGATGTCTAAAATTATGCAGACTGGGATCTTTTCTCTTCCTACCCCCCCGCCCCCACCCCCCCCTTTTTTTTTTTTTTTGGATACTAGTTTAAATGATTGGTAAAATGGGGAGGAGGGAACAATAGGACTTTGCGGTGCGGGGTGATACGCGGTGGAATAGGATTAAGGAGGCCAATAATTATATGGAAGAATCTTGTTTCCTAACCTCCTACGTGATGAAGTGTAAAGTGTAATTGTAAATGACAATTAGCCGCAGAATAAAGGTTTCCCCGGGAGCGAGGTGGAATTTCATCGTGGTGTATCGATGAATATTAAACCGCAGGGGCTTGGTCGGCACCACCACAGGCGTTTTACAGAGGGGCTGAGCCGCGGCTGCCGGGGGTGGTGGGAGAGGGGTCGGGGCAGCGCCGGCCGCGCAGCGATGGGGAGAGGACCGGTGCGCAGCGGAGCGCGGCCGCTCCCGGCACGGCGGCGGTGGCGCCCCGGGCTCCGGTTCCGCCGCTGGCAGGAGAGGGGCAGCGGCTAATCGGATTGGGAAGGCTCCCGTAATCCCAGCCCGACCGACGGCGGTGTCTCCCTCTCCAATATCACTAATGTCACTTCTATTGGCTGCATTAGACAGATGTTCAAAAGCTCCCTCTCGCTCGCTTGCTAAATCTGATCCCCCTGTAATACTTTCACTGCTATTAAATCCACATGCACCCACTCTTCTTCTCCCCCTCCCCCCCCCCCCATCCTTTTTACTTTCCTGAGTGGACCCTGGCTGCGTTTGATCGCCTTTTCCAGGGCAAAACGAGATCTTCTGGCGAACAGACAATGGGATTGCCCTCCCTCCCCATCTGGTTGTCTCCCACTGAACCCTGTCTCCTCCACAACCAAAAAAAAAAGTAAAAAAAAACAAACACACACACACGAAGTCCAGCCAAACTAATACTGCCTGAGATGTGACTGCTGCTGGCTATTCAAGGGATTTGGTTCTCCGCTCAGAAAAGAGAGAATTATGAGACTTACCTCTTCGACGCACGATTGCAATTAGTGTTGGGATGCTCTAGATCCCCCTACATAAATGTATAGATGGATAAACACACACACACATCTGTGTAGACAGATCAGATACACATTTTCGGCAGGTGCGTCTTCCCAGTTTGTTTATCCGGACCAAGCTGCCTTTTCCCCAACTCTCCTTTTAAAGAAGGTTAGGGAACATCCAGTCGGACTGGCTTTTAACTTCTTATTCTTGTTCTTGATCAGTTTTCCGACACTCTTTCCTGCTTTACTTCTACTGTCCTTCCTTACTTTGTGCAGTGTTTTTTCGTTGTACTCGCCTTTCCCTCTTACAGGGTCACAATCCCCTTTGTAAGTGTGTGTTTTATTCCCCCCCTCCAGCTGTCCTTTTGTTGTTTTCTCTGACTAACCCGCAGAAATGAAACACATATGCAACTCTGTCTCCTTGCATTTTCAGATGTTTCTCTCACTATTGTCTGCTACAGCTCATTGAAAGTGCAAACTGAAAACAGATGTATAAAAGATAAAAAATATACACATACACGCACCAAGACCATGGCACAGAGAATAAATCTGGTAAATCCCATCAGAGAGAAAGAAAAAGAGAGAGAGGGAGGGAGAAAGAGAGAGAAAAAGAAAGGGGCGAAGAGAAAGAGCAAGGAAGAGAGTGGGAGAAAAGGAAAGAGAAAGAGAGAAAGAGAGAAAGAAAGAGAGAAGGAGATAAAAAGAGAAAGAAAGAGAAAGAAAGAAAGAGGGAAAGGAAGGAAGGAAGGAAGGAAGGAAGGAAGGAAGGAAGGAAGGAAGGAAGGAAGGAAGGAAGGAAGGAAGGAAGGAAGGAAGGAAGGAAGGAAGGAAGGAAGGAAGGAAGGAAGGAAAAAGAAAGATAGATGAAATGTGCATTTCGGATTGCTAATTAGCACAAAAGGGTATTTTCATAAGATTTGATCATTTCCCTGTGCCCGGACAAGAAGAAATCAATGGGGTAGGAATCTATAAATCAGCCATCATGTCAGGACAAATCAAAATAATGCTTCTATTATTTCAATCAATAAACCATTTTTATACCTAACATCTGATCTACACAATGTGTTTGTGTTGGAAATTTGCAGAGCCGCTTTGCACAAAAACAAACCATTAACATACGTGTCAATCACATTTGAAACTGTTTGAAATGGTCGGAGATTTCAGCGCGGGGCAGACTTGAAAAATGCCGGGAGAAACAGAAATGCACGGGGCGACGGGGAAGGGGGGGGCTGAAAACACTTCCGAAAGTTTGTCTCTTCTGTATTCTTTCCTCCCCAAAAGCCCTGAACTTTGCAAGCGGTGGAGTCCAGCGGGGGGGGGGGGGGGGGGAGGGGGAGGGGAGCTGGGTGGGGTGCCGGAGGGGACAGGCAGGACCCTGCCAGCTCCGTGCCCTGTGAGAGTTGTGTCCCCCCACCGAGCCTACAGAGGTCCGGCTGTGCGGAGGTCGGCAGCCCCGGTCGTACCCCCCCCCCCGGCCCCCCAGCAGGTGCAGTCCCCAGCCCAGCACCAAGCCCCGCCGGGGCCGGGGCCGGGGCGGCGGCGGAGCAGCGCGGCTCGGACCGGCTGTCGGAGGGACGAGCAGCCTGATGCTCACGGGTTCTGTCCCTTCGGGCCAGGTCTGCTCAGCGCCTCCGCTGCTACCTGTCTGGAAACCTCTCCAAGCCCCAGACAGGGACGGGGAAGGTGCCAGATGGGTTTCCCCTACATCTTGCTGTACAGTGCTTCGCCTTGCTTGTTTGCAAATCCACCAAATAATTCATGCCAAACAACCATTTAGAAACCATTTTCTTTGTTTCTTTGAAACCCTACTGTACAGCTCCATCTGTCTGATATAAATGAATAATCCTTCTTGATACCATTCCTAATCCATTTCTTTACAGTCGAATTGGAAAGGGGGGTGGGGGTGGGATTAATCATCTTTAAAAATGGAAACCCCCAAACAGCCACAGATCCGGCGTATTTATTGCTCCAAATTAAACAGATGTCCCCCCACCCAACCCCCCTCCGTTGTGGTTGGATTTAGGACAAACAGGGGCACTTCTCAGAACCAAAATCCCATGCAAAATTCTTTGGAGTTTAGAGCCTGGATTCGGGTATTTTTTGTTGGTTTGTTTTTTGGTTTTTTTTTTTTGTTGTTTGTGGGGGTTTTGTGTTTTTTGTTTTGTTTTGTTTATTATTTTTTTTTTCCAAGGGCTAAGTAGCATCAGACATAACTCGTATGTCTCAATCAAGAAGAGGAGGAAGAAGAAGGAAAGCGAGGAGGTTTTAGCCCTGGCGCAGGGGGGCCAGTCCCGCGCTGCCCTGGGTATCCCCGCAGCGCTTCACCTCCCTTCCGTGCACGGTCCCTCCCGGTTTGTTCCATGTCGCCGCGTTACAGCGGGCACGGGGCCGCTGTAATTCATTGTTTGTTTGGGAGGGAGCGAGGGGGAGGGAGTGAGGGGGAGAGCGAGTAGCAACTGGAAAGGTTGCAGATTTTTATTTTTTTTTCCCCCCCAGGAATCATAAACAGGGTGGGGAGGCTGTTTAGCTTGTAATATACATCCCCCAAGGTTTCTGCTTTGCTAGCTGCTTTTTTTTTTTTTTTCATTTTTTTTTCCCTTCCTGTAAGTGCTAATATTTTTTGACGATAATGCTGATTTTCGTGCGCCTCTGGCAAGGCACCTCGGAACAAAGAACATTTGCACCTCTTCTCTTGGACAATCAGCGCCTGTTCACACCAGGCACTTTTGCTCTGCCCCTCTGCCAGTGCCCCTCAGGTGTTGTTTTTCTTCCTTTTTTTTTTTTTTTTTTTAATATTTGAATTTCCAAATCGAATTGCTTCTTTCCTTCGCTGCTATTTTCATAGATGTTTTATTTCCCGCCTCCCCTCCCATTTTCAGATCAAACGAAAGCTTCCCTATCTTCCTGGGGTGGTGCTGATGGTGGGGGATTAGGATATTATTAGAAAGCCAGATTCCCACAGTCAAAAAGGAAGAGAAAAGGCGGCGGGGGGTGGTGGTGGGGGGGCGGCGTAAAATCTCAGGGTTTAACGGAGCCGGGACTCTCCCGCAAAAGGCTGACGATGCCGGCGGACACCGGCGGGCAGCCCCGGGCGGCGTACCCCCCGGCTCCCTCCCAGCCTCCCTTCACCCCCCCGCCGGCCCCGTCCCACTCGGGGTCCCCCGGTGCCCGGGTCGGGCGGGGCTCGGGGGGGCGGGAGCGGCGAGGGCACGCGCAGCCCCCCGGCGGGCACGCGTGTGTTGAGCCCCACCGCGCGTGGAGCCGTGGGAGTCCTCCTCCGCGCCCGTCCCCGCCGCCCGCGCGTTTGGGCAGCACACGTTTAGTTCTTCTCCCGAACACAGCAACAAAGGCGGAGAGAGAAGACGCCCAGCAGATGCTCACTTTTTTAAACTCAGAGATGATGCGAGTACGTTTTCGGCCGAAAAAAATTATCAGCTATAATTAATGGATTCACTAAAACACTGATGATGATCATTATATTATTATTATTACTACTACTACTACTGCTACTACTATCGAAACCCTGGGGCTGGGCTGTCCGGTTCCGAGCCGAGACCTAAACATTTCTTTCCGTTTCATAATTTCAAACCGGTTTAAGTGCTGCATCATCAGTTTTTTCCCTTTGTCTGCCCCAGTTGTAAATAATGGCTTTGAGATTAGCTAATTACGGCGCATTAATCACTGATAGAAAGGAAATAAATCAAAGCCGGGTTCGAATTTTCAAACTCACTAGTAGAGACGTGCATAGCAACTCTATCTACAGCAGATAGGTGCTGTTTAAATTACTGAGGCTACAGAGTAAACCACATCCACGTCACTTTAAAAAATGAAGATTTTATTTATACATACCAGTTGTGCCGTTAAGTGGAGGTTTGGGGGATTTTTTTTCAGTCTAGTTTTGTAAAAAAGAGTTCCTACAGTGGTGCAGTCTGAAGCCAGCAATGCTCAAATGTCGAATTAACAAACTTCTTGTAATAAAAGCAGAATATGGAGGACACAAACAGAGAGATGTAAAAGAGAGAGAAAGAGAGAAAGATATGCAGATAAAAGTCTTGTCAAAAAGACCCATTATACTATTTTTCCTGCGACTATATTACACAGAACTCTATAACAACAGTCATGTTAGATGCTGTATTTTTAAGGATTTCACTAGCCCTCACATCCTTCCTGCTGTCCTCCCCGCAGCACAGTGCATTTTGTAGTCACGTCCTATCAGTATTTTGAAGCATTTATCTTCGGGGGTGGGGGTTAGATAAGTATACGCCAGAAAGCAACAAGCCAGCTTCTAGGGGAAGAAATCATGTAGGTCTTAAAAAAAAAAAAAAAAAAAAAAAAAAGTAGACCCTGCAGACGAAAATTCGGGACTCCCAGCCAGGAGACCTAGAAACCCCCCCACAGACACAGACGGACGGACACACTCCACCCCAAAAAGCACTCCTCCACCTGGAAGGAGGCAGCGCCCACCCCCACCCGGGGGGTCCCCAGCCCGCAGCCAGCCTTGCCCGCCCTCCCTCCCCGGCGACCTCTCCTCGCCCCCCTCTCCCCGCCCCGCCCGGAGACAGTACCTTCGCCGGGCTCTCCGACCCGCGCAGCTGCCCAAAAAAAGCCGAGCTGCGGAAGCCTCCGCAGTCCGGTCACTGCGGCTAGCACCCTTGGCCGGCCACCGCCGCCAAGCGCAGGTGGCCACGGCTCTGAATACCAAACCCGGCTAATGACACCGCCTCCCCCCACCCCCCGTCCTTTTAGTCAAGAACCTTATAATTAATTTTAAGTTACTCCGCGTACCGTATCATTAAAAACAGGCTGGGAAACAGCGTCAGACCCCGGGAGGGGAGGGGGGGGATGGGGAAAGGGAAGGGGAGGGCGATTTGCATAAAGCTTTGTCTTTCGTGCGGGTTGAGCTGGCACGGGTTATAACGCTAATTGCACCAGATTAATGCGCAGATTGGTCTCCGCCGCGCTCCTGTGCCCGGTTCAAACCCGGAGCGGCGCCCCACCACCCCACCACCCCCTCCCCGCATCGCAACCTCCCTCCGAGGGGCCGGATCCCCCCACCTCGGAGCCCCCCGGGGTCAGGCCCCGACGCGGCGGGGGGGGGAGGAGGGGAGAGAAGCGCTGTTCCCGGGGCGGCCGCGGGGCACCGGCCCCTTCCCCCGCCGCACCGGCGGCAGCGGCGGCGGCCAGCGCGCTCCCGCGGGGTCCTGCTGCCCCCTGCCGGGACGCAGCCGCCGCGCAGCCTGCGCGGACCCCCCCCTTCCCCCGGGACCCGCGACGGGCCCCCGCGGCTGCTGCCCTCGGCGGTAGTGTGGGTGAAAGCCTGGTGAGAAGGGGGGAGCCGAGGGCCCGGGTTAGCGCGCCCATGTTGCTGGCTGTTCTCGGGTAGGCACGGTGCACGCTGTTTTCTTCTGCTGCCGTTTTGGAGACCAGGTTTGCCACATCGCGCCTACTACTAAGCGGCACCTTGATCCAAGACTGCGTTTTCTCCTTCATGGGATGGTGGGAGCAGGCAGCGTCTCGTTATGAAATACAGCCGTGGCGAGGGCCAGGGACAAGGGCAGGGAAGCAGCACCCCAGCTTCCTCAGCACTGCATGTACTTCTCTCTTGAGGAATCTGACGTATGATTGATGCTTGCAGGGTAAGAGGACTAAAAAGACCTGAATTTTCAGTGGAATAGTCCTTCAGGATTCTGCTTAAGTCTTGTCCTGGATGAGTTGAGGTCATATTCAATGTTACTAATATCTAGGATGAACAAAATACTATTTTATTATGAGGTTCTTCATACCTTCAGTATTTGTGTTAGTCTGAGACCGGTAAATTTTTCTTCTTATCTCTCTCCCTGAGCAGGCTGTTTTGGTAGAAGCAGCTGTAGACTGTGGTCAGGCCAGCGATCTAGGTGCGCATAAGCTCATCCCACTCTGTCCTGCCAAAGGAGCGCCAGAATAGAATGCCTCAGCAATTAACAGTCCGGAATCTGAACACAAGCCCATTTTACAATCCATTTAAGCCAACAAGGAGGCAATGGTCATTTCTAGCAGGGGCCAAGGCGGGTAACTGTTAAATCACTGCAGTTAAACCGGGGCTCACCTGTCAGATATGTTACTGTGCAGCTGTGCAGATCGTGATGGCAACCAGATCTCAGTGGGTCCCAGATCACAACAGGTTTTCTAAGTGCACTTGCAACACAAGTTAATGAGCATTTTGGCTAATTATTAGGTTGGTATAGTTAGTTATCATTAGCTTGGCATAATCAATTATGATTAGCTTTGTGCTATGGCAGAACAAAAGGCCATACTTCTTGGGTCCATTACTGTGTAAGCAAATGGCACAACCAGTCCTGACTAATGGTACATTACACGCTTCAAAGTACTCATTAGCCACAAATCCCATTACAAGTATCCAGTGGACTTTAAGTTTAGCCCATGCCTTCCTCTGCTAGCTGCACGTAATTGTGTCCTTTCATTAACTCTTTCCTAAAATCTTAAGAGTTGGATTCACATGTAAGTAGGGTTAGAGCATGCTCAGAATTTTTACATTTATTTCCAGATACTATTAGAAATCCACAGGTCATGGGCACTTATGGATCAAATAGTCTCACGTTAAAGTACTTCAAAATTTGTGGCTGATTTGTGTTGAAATTGCACACAGAGTCATACTGCCTGTCAATATGTTATCAAGCTGAGAGCAAGTGACATTCTGTGCTTTGAAGATTGATAGCTCTTGTACCCCTTCTGTTACATCCCCTATCACCCCATTTAGATTAAGAACTTTACTGACCACTAGGAAGTCCACAACAGATTCTTTTCCCGAGGCAGGACAAGGGATCCCAGCTGACCAAACAGTGAGGTGAATGGTTTCTTCATTATCATTGCAGAAGTTTAAAAAATCCGGTGTTCCTTGATTCTTAGAATGTATCACTGCAGGAATCACTCCTAATCACGTTTAACTAGAAGCCATTTGTTAGACTCATCGAGAACCAGCAACTTGAAAGTCAATGGCCCTATGGCAATTGCTCCTGTTTAGGATGCGGCTGTACCAACTAGAAATATCGGTAACAAAATAAATTAGCCACAGAAATTTCACTTGTCATTTTCCAGCAATCAAATAAAATGGCAAATAGACCCTTAATTTTGTTTCTGTCATCACTGCTTCTCTGTTTCCTTTTATTGAAGCTGTTGGAAATGAAATTAAACTGTGAAACTATTTGTATGATCATTTCATAACCTCCCTAGGAGAAAAACTATATATATGCCTATACACACGTGTATGCACATACACATATATATATAAATTCTTTTTCTTGCCATGACAAAAGACCTTCTCCACTAGTCTTGTGTATAACTGTATAAAAGCTACATAGTATATTATAGTCCATTTAGGCTATGGGTAAGGTTTTTATTAAAGGTGAGCAGATTACTAACTATTAGTAATGATAATGGATACATGATTACTAATATCAACAGTAAAGGCTATTAATACCACATCTATCACAACTACAATAGAAATAACAACCTCTGTCTCCTGTGCTTTATATTATATACCATTGTTTTATTCATTAATTCACAAACTAAACGTTAATAAAAGTCTCTCAAAATTATCTTTCAAATGTATTCTGACATATCACTAATAACCATTAATATGTCTTTCTTCACCCTTTTTATCTGTTGTGATCTGAAATACCAGAGAAGTTCAGTAGCTGGTGGGCCGGTGTTCTTTATACGATTATACCAGAAATTAATTTGACCCACACGCCTGCTTAATTCAACAAGTCCAAGCTGGTGCCTCACCTGCTGTCTTTACATTTTGATTGCCCCGTATCACTGACGTTTCCACTCTGCAACGTGTGTTTTTCAGCCACTAATTTTTATCAAGATGTCTTAAAGACCTGCTAAGGTGTTTGCCTTTTCAACATTACGTCTCTGTCCCCCAGAGTTTAGTTACACCTTCTGCTCTGTGGTAGAAAAGGCTATTACATCATTTACTTTTACCCATGCTCTTTTTTTCCTGGGAGAGAGCATTGTGGGAGGATCCTCACAGGGGTTCATACCCTCCTTCCATCACTGCCTCATCAGTTCTGCTCCTGAGACAATTCCCTGGGCAAAACTCAGAGACAGCAGCTCATGAAGAGGCAGCCTTTCCACAGGTGAGGGCAGGAGCTAAGTGCAGAAGGCTAACCAGTGCCGAACAGGAAAGAAGTGACAAGAGCACTCTCATGATGGAGAGACTGAGAAGGATGTGGTTTCATAAAAATCAAGAGTGCTTGGGAGCAGGCCAGTTAGAAAGAAGCAGTGTGTGCTAAAGCCCAAAGCATCTGCTCTCCATGAAATGTGCAAAGATGAGAAAAAAGAAAAAGATTCCCTTCAGCGAGAAGCAAACCTATTCAGGATAATACATCAAACCTAAGCTTAATACGTGGCCGTGTCTACGTTTGTATCTACGGACAGTACTCTGAACATACATTTTGTTAAATTATAAATTTTCTGGGGCAAGTACCATCTGTATTTGCCCAGGTTGGGAGTCTGGCTGGGGGCTGCAGGAGCTGCCACAACAGCCAAGCCAAGCACCTACTCTGCTGCGATTCAGGACACGAGAAACGATATCCAATGAGCCTGTGAAGGTCTTAGGCCTTATGCATAGCATCATGACTACATGAATAATAGCTTCAGTGAGAACCACTGTAATGGATTCTCATAACTGAAATATGAAGTCTCTTCTATCTTATGGAAAATTCTGCTCTTTGGGCTTTTTTTCTGCTTTCTGTTTTTGATGGAGTTGGGATAGATCTGGGCATTTATTGCAATTCCAAATCTGCAGTCAATAGCAAAGGTGGGCTGTGAAATGGGGAGATCCAGAAGCTAACAGGGGTCCCTGGCATTTGCTCAGGAAGAGTATTCCTACAGACACAGTGATTACATCAGAACAACTACTTTTAGCTTCCTTATGCAATTTAGGTAGGCCTAAACAAAATCGGCACATTGTCCAGATGAACCAATAACAAAACATAAACCAACACATCAGAAGATTACAGTCTTCTAGAAAAGTGCAAATATTCCTTCTCTGTTATTGTGTGCCCAGTGACATACTTCTCAACCAGCAGGACAAGTAAGACACAGGTAGAATAAAATGAGAAAACACACTGGAAAGTTTAACAGTTTGTTGTCTAGATGTTTCCATACAAAAGAGAATCACTGATGTACCTCTAAAATTACACATAACTTAAATCCCAAATAGCTGTAAAGGCGTGTGATGGAGATTACTGCTGTATAAAAGCAGTAGCTGTGCAAAGAAGAAGCACACAGTACCTCCACAGACTGTAGCTAATTCACAGACGGTTTTGACACTGGAGACCTGCGGGGTAAGGCTTGACTTCTCATGGGTCTATGTGATCAGGAGCTTGCGAAACCCAAGAGAAAATTCAGCTACTGCAAATTTGTCGTGAGGAAGGAAGGCAGAAGCACAGCTGGCAGCATCCCTGCTGAGTCAGCGGGTAACGTCTATGCTTCACTCCCAGCTACAGACAGGTTGGTAGCTAAACTTGCACAGGACTCACTGACTGTCCTGGTGGTTGTCCACAGGAGGTTTTTCAGCCTGTGCTGTGTTTCACAGTGCTGCAGCATCTTGTAGTTAGCTAATTTAAGGCCAGGTTAATCCTTTCCTCACAAGAAGAATTATGTAAAAACTGCAGAAGTAGTGAAGATCCCACACCGTGTAATAAACTATTGCTAAATACAGTTCTGCATTCAGCGGTCTTAAATGTGGGGTAATCATTAAGCACGCCTGTTAAAACTGTTTAGTACAGAGTGGTCATGGTGCCAAAAAAAAACCTTTTGGTTTCTTCTTAGCAGCTGTGCCAACTAGTGCAAGTTAATTCTGTATGTTGTATTTGCAAGCAATTATTTTCCTGGAAGCAGGGAAAAGGGCTGTTCCTTTGGGTCCAGCTGCTAAAGATATATTGCAAGGTAGATGAGTATTGAATCATTGAAGAAGATAACTGAAAGAGCTGGAACATGGTGCATCCGAGTGTAAAACTCTGCAGTAAACTTCTTTGTACAGTACCACTTCAAGTCAAAGTCTATATAGAAAATAAAAAAGCACCAACACAAGAAGGCAGTGCTCGAAAACAGCCATCTGCAATTTTTTCTGAGTGCACACTCCTGACATATGTATATTTATTTATTTTTAAGTTACATACTGGTACTACGGAGGTTCTAATATTTTCTTCGCACAGTGCTGGGTCATCTTGTGCACCCCCAGGAGTGCACGGACCCCACTTTGGAGACCACTGCTCTAAAAGAACTCATTCTAATGTTTTACACTGTCCTAAGAAATATTTTGCCGTATCTTACACAAGAAAGACCCAAATGAAAACCAACACAGTTTCAGCTAAGGGTGACATTGATACTAAGAAACATCTTTAACATCAGTATGTAAAAATATCCAGAGACTGAAGTACCATGTATATTCCAGTTAAGAGCTTTTTATGAACACAAACAAAAGATTGTTGCTAAAATTTGACCACAAGATTAAACCAATTTTAGCTGTGAATGGTAGGCAGCTGAGCATGTTTGGAAGTGGTGTACCCTGGACAACCTCCAGAGTATCTGGAAGAACAGGGACCCCCATCATTAGGTCTACCGTTAACAGAAATGTAAACAGTTGGAGCGCTTGCTTTCTGCTTTTCTAGAAATCCACGTTCTGTTAGCTAACTCAGTCTCCCTTACACCCTGAGACTCGATATAAACAGCATCAATGTTATCTTCTCCATACAAACAGCCACCATCAAAATGTAATCAAATTCTAGTTACCCCGCTTTAAGAATTTGTCTCACTGCTGAGAATTCTAAGGACGTCTTCTTTAAAGACAATTATATTTCTTTTGTCCCTTTTGAAGTACCAAAGCGATGTTCTCGCACAAAGTGATGTTCTGAGAAACTGCAGAATGAATAATGTGCGGGTTAGTGTTTTAGCTTGTGACCATCCCAGAGCTGAGTGCTGGAGCCTTTGAGTTAGACATAAAACACCCCTGACATCAGCATTTCGCATTGATCCTCCACCCATCCCCTTGGCATGTGTGAGGCTCATTACAAGGCACCTAGTGTTCCTGGCTTTGGCACGAGACCAAGCCAGTCTGTACTGACAAGGCTGACAGACTTCAGGGCATGCAGAGAAACAGAGAGAGTGAGAATTAGCCTCCTAAATCTGAGGATCAGGATCACTTTCCTTTGTGACTTTCCCAGGGTTACAAAGGAGGCAGGTGAGGAAACAGGGAACCGAGCCCTGGCAGCGCAGCCCTGGTGCGCCGAGGGGTGACTGCAGAAACAAGCAGCCTGCGGGGATCACGGGGAGACGTTTGAACCTGCGTCTCTGCTGAAAGCGGAGTGCATGAGGGCCGGGATGTGAGTCAGTAACAGGCAGGAGGAGCGCCAGGGTTTGGCTGGAAGCAGAACACTGTTTCTCTTTCCCTTGCCGCTTGGCTCCGGTCTGGAAGTCCCCATCCTGTACATCCGATCTCTGATTGCTCCATCCTGTCCCTCCACCTCTGATCCACCCACCCTCTTGTCTGGGCACTGGGACTAGCTGAAATTCCTTTTCCTGCCTGCCCCTGGGCGGAATCTTAATTCTGAGTGACATGCAACCTGCCTGCAAATGGGCTTGGCAGACCCGATCCAGCCAGTGGATTCTTGTCCAAATTTCTGCTCCAAGTTTTTGTGAAAATAAAAAAAAACAATGCCACCCCTAATAGAACAGCAATTATATTAGTCTAAAATCCTACAGAGCTTGCTGAAGTGTATCATCCTCAGAACGGTTTGTAAACACTAGACTATAATTCATAGAAATCACCAACTCTTCTATAACGTGCATTTGTCAGAATAAAACATCTATGGAAAAGTTGTTCTCTGTTAAAAGCTGCAGGCTTTTTCATTAGGAACTGACACTTATATATTTCTCATAAAAAACTCTGGCATCTCCCACCTTTTTGGCACTAGTTCCTCTCTTTCATAGTATTTTTGTGTGCTACAGATGATAAAAGAGATGGCTGAGTTTCAGCCAGATGCTTTTGAAACACCAGTGGGCGATCCTCAATGAGATGATCACCTGTCAAACAGTTGATCCAATTTGTCATCCTCTGTTGGGATTTAAATAAATGGAGGCAAAAAAGTGCTGTGCGTAGAGTTAGAAATTGATCCAAACTTTCCTTCCCCGAACATGCTACAGAGAACTCCAAACACTTCACTTTTTTTTTTTTTTTTTTTTTTTTTTTTTTAATGAGGGAAGACCAAGCTATAAATCTCAAAACAAGATTCTTATCCAGATTTGAATCATGATGAAGCTCAGTCAGGATATTTGGCTCTAGGTTTTGGGGTCATCCTATTACAGGAGTAAGAAGTTCACTGTAACATTTAAGATTCAGATAATTTTAATGTTTTCTGACATAAAAAGACATTTTGATTTGAGGTTTTGACTACAGAACAGTTTGGGTTTACTTTTATCTATGTTTTTATAAGTGCATTTTCTTCCAAAACCAGTTTGAACTCAGAGCTCTGCCTGAGGACAGAAGCCTCAGTCCTGCAAGATTTCAAAGAGAAAGAAGGAATGGAGCGCCTCTCTAACCAATCTAGCAGGGCGAGGGGGAATGGGTTCATAAAGTTTTGCATACATTTGGACAAGCATCTGCACTTTTCGATGGTTATCTGAAACATTGTTCCAACCTTTTGGAAAAATGTCTGGTACTTATCAACATTTATGAAATAATATTACCTATTGTGTGAGAATCTGGATTAAAACAATTGCACAAAATCCAATGGTATCATGACACAGTTGTTAGATTTCTGTAGGAATTAGAAAAAAGTCCTCAAACCGTAATGTTAATCTAAAGCAAAGTCTTCCTGATTATTTAACTTTCTTTCCTATTTTCCATTACTTTCTGAAAATTGTTCTTTTAAAGTCAATCTGAAGCTGACTGCACATAATCTGAGTTCTTGGCATGGGTGCCTTGTTTAGACTTTCCCTGTTTGAGAGCTGTGAAGTGTTGTTGTCAATCTGCCTCACCAAACCAAGCATTTCTCAAGCATCTGGAGTCCTTTCATTTCTTCTTGACCAACCTAACAGCCTTCTGCAGGCCAGCCTTCTAGAGGGCATCAAACCCAGCAGCATGTCCTAACCTCCCCGTGAAAGTAATTTCCACGAATGGGACAGTTACCTATGTTCAGAAACCACCTGCCTTAGGAGATGTTGGTTACATCCACTGTGTCCAAAATTTTCCATGGCTAACAATATTTTATTATCTGCTAAGGAGTGATGTTGGCAGCACTTTCTTGTGATGTCACTAGGACAGCAGTAGGAATGATTTAAAAGCCAGGAGCTTTGAGTTATTGTTTAAGATACTTGATTAGCTAGGTACTGTATTCTCCTCACATTTGTCTGCAAGAAAAGATGCATTCATGGGAAGTTTTCCAGGTCTCTCTTCATTAAAATCAAGAGGTCACATTTTATTTGCTGCTAAATAAAATAGCGTATTACACTGTAGATTATTATACCTAAGTGTGTGTGCTTGGACGATACTTCACAGAAAGCAAGTCAAGTGCAGAGCTATAATTTGTTTCTTCTTGAGAGCCATCTTGGCTCAGAAAAGACCTTTTCTCTCCAAATGTTAAAGGTTTTGTGGAACACTTCTAATCTTGCATTCTCTGTATCATAATTTCAAATGCTTTCTGTTGACTGAACATAAATCAAAGTACAACAGGGCAAATTTTGCCTAGCAAAGACCTGGAAACCAAGTCCTACTGAATTAGAGCTTTAAGGGAGACGTATTTGGTTTTGTAATGTTCGACTTCCATGTGTACTTCTGCCTCTTGAGTTTAACAGCTCCAGCTGTGTGTCCAGAGTGCAAGTAGACAGTCTAAAAGGTGTTGTGACTTAAACATTGATCTCACACTTTGGGAGTTAAAAAAATGAGTCCTCTCCTTTGACACAAAAATAGTCCTACATGAAACACCCCCATCCCATCTTTTAGGAATATTAGATAGCGTAGCTTCATTTCATGTAAATAATTAAAGATTGCAGGATAGGTAGCAATCAGAAAAATCTGTTGAACTGCAGGAGGAGGGGTACCTTTAGCCAAAGGGACAGGTAGAACAAGTTGGTCAAACAGTAACTTGCCTGGCCATATCTGCAGGAGCTCAAACGTTTCAGCTAACCAAAGCCTTTTCCCTCATGGTTATATCCCAAAGGGCTTCAGCCCAGACCACAAAGAGTATTCTACATCCACCTTGCATTTGGAAGTAGTGCCACATGTATACTGCGCAAGTCCTGATGCTTGTTTGGCAATTCGTTTATAATCATCGTGTTTCTGTGGCACTGATAACTTGTATTTGATTTATTTTTGCAGTTAACTTGCAGTTGTCTTGTAAGTTCCAGCACAGAAATCAGTTTCATTCCCTGTAGTTCTTACATCTGATCTAATAGTGGATAGAGTATTTGTAAAAAAATGATTGCTTTCCTTGCTAAGCTAGAATGGAACAATGAGGTGTGTTCTAAAAATAGCTGCTTCATAGAATTACGGCATCATAGGGATGAAAAGGCCTTCAAAGGTCATCTGGTCACCTATGTGCCCCACAGTAAAATCAATTATACCCCCATTATTTTTGATAGATGGTTAGCTAACTTATTTTTTGCAGCCTCTGAGGATGGAAACTCCACAGGGTCCAGTGCTTCACTATTTATGTAGTTAGAAAGTTTCCATAATGTCCAATCTGAATCTTTCCTATTGCAATCAGCCCTCACTAGCACTTGCCCTCTAATCAAAAGTTACAGAATACAGATCTTTCTCTTTGCAACAGCTTTTGTGTAAGATTTTGTGTTTCCCTTCATGCACTTCTTCTTTGGCAAAACAACAAAAAGCAAATACACATGCTGTTTAATCAAAACAGTTTATTTTTTTTTTAGGCTAGGTTTATAGGCCAAAAGGAAGAAGATGGACAAGAGTGATGGTGAAATTAAATTAAATATTCAAGTGGTAAATTATTTGCTACGAATTACTACATCAGCCATACCTTGGCATAGAGGTCTGCACCTCATCGCATGTGGGATATCACTTAATTTAGTGTCAGTTCAACATGCAGCAGCATGCTTACAGGCATGAATGAGATTGCCAGCTCAGTAGCACTGGAAAGGTCTGGTTCCTCACAGGCTTGTATGTAGGTTACAAAAAAGATTTCTCTTGGGTCTCTTCCTCATTGCTGATATCAGAGTCATGGCGTTCCTGTAATTCTGTCCACTCACTGATGTTATTTAGTCTGCAAATAACTAACTACAAAATGCCATCCACTGTATTTTTTTTCCAGCAGCTGTAATTATTATTTGAGATGATTCTGGAGGCTATAAAAACTTATCAGGTGAAGTGAAATGGTGGCAAGGCGCAGGATCTACTGGTGATCCAGGGTTTGTCTTCCAAAAGGGAACCAGGTGCCAGAGTTGCACTCTAGGGACTGCTGACGTACAAGTCAAGGCTAAAGCACAGCTGAACTGCCTGGTACGGTGGGACTTCATAATCCTTTGGAAAAACACTTATGAAATCATGACTTTTGTGAGTTTGGGTATTTGGGGGCATTTAAAATGTTATTTATACCCGAGACTACAGACAAAGGTCTTTCATATATAGATCTTCTTCGCTTACGTATGCAACTGGAAGTTTTAGCAGCTGCTAAGGTCCAGATTGCATCCACTTAACTTCAATTCTGGGTACCCAAAAATAACCACTTACGCTACCTATATCATGCACTATAGTTCTCATGAGCCTAATCACAATACCCCTTGTTACTTCTTTCTTTTCCTTTCTCTCCAGCACGCACCTTCCCCCACATGTCAAGTTCACTCTACATTCTCATATTTCAATTGCCCTGGTTTGAGGAAATGTCATGTTGTGTTGGAGTCTAAGAATAGAAGGTGCTCATCAGTCAACATTTTTATAGTGTGCTAATCGTCACCGCAGTGAGCTGATTTGGTACTCTGGATTTTGACCACTGCCTTGGTCAATCACTGAGCAGCTCTATTCATCATCCACCTATTCTTATGGATTTGTTTCCATCATGGCCAACTAGACTAAAAAGAGAGGAGGGAAAAGAGGACAAAAATCATCAAAATTCATGTCTCCAGTGAAAAGTATTCAACACAATCTGAATTTAATAAATGCTGAAAATACCCCATGTTAAAAAAGAACACACATTTCCCCCCCCCCCCCCCCCAAATTCCAGTCTGAATAAACATGAATAAATATATACTATGAATAGATGAGGGAATCTGATTTCATCAAATAGAAGTTTTGTTTCTAAAAAAAAAGTCCCTACTTATTATAAGAATGGTTTTCTTTCCTCAAAGGCACTCATGGATGGAAAAGGTATATTTTCTATGTATTAACATCCTGTACAAAAATGAACTTTAGATACAGAACTTTAGTGCTTACCCCTGATCATTGTCTCTGTAATTAAGAACCAGCAGTGTTACTCTGATTCTAGCTTAAGTTACTGCCATAGTCCAAGAACACCTATCCCATTTTTATTATGAAAAATAATATGATAGATATGTTGGACAAAAACATTAAGATTCTGATCCTCTAATGCTCTCAGATTCTTTTACGGATATCTCAGCTACTTTTGACATGAAAGAATAAGTAAACTTAACAAATAAATGCCTATCAGGCAACAATATATATATAGCCATATATAAGTATAAAGCATATGTAAGAAAAGCAAGAACACAGGTTCAGAGACTGTGTTCCAACCCATTTCTCCAGAGCTACAACCTCCTACGAAGTATCATTTTTCTCTAGTTAACCTTGGTTTCCCAGCTGAACCGAGGAGATCTGACATGCATGCCACATGGAAAGGCTTTCCCTTCCTGAGTGCCAAAATTTTGTTCTCTCTTATCAGACTATGTAATGATTATTGGGAGCACCCAGTAACAGGGGTGCTTTCCTCCCTAGTGGATTGCTGTCAGTAAATCAGTTCTTTCTCACTGGCCTGTACGTCTCAGACACATTTGACAGGAAATAAAGTTGATCAGATTTCAAAGAATTTTCTCAGCTATGAGAAAAATCCTTGCCATAGCATGCAGGCCCCTTTTCTGGGATCTTAGCACAAGTATATCCCAGTCCTGAGTGAGCTGTCTTACCAGTCTGAGCGGGAGTCTGCCCAATCTAAAGTTAGTGTGCATGAAGTCAAGGCTACTGTCCCATAGGAAAATGTCCATTTGAGTAAGAAAAGTTCTGCATTTTAAAGGAATAAGGGCAAATCCACAAATGAAAGTACATCCTTTGTGAAGAGAGGTGGATTTATGTCCAAGATTTAACTGAAAAAATATGGGAAAAGGAAGAAAATGACCTTAGTGAGGAAAATGAAAGGGAAAAAAATCAGAGCATGGCCTAGTCAGGTCTGGCTCTATTACAAGAAATAAAATATGGTGCCCCATTCACAGAATCATAATAAAGGTCTGCTTGAAAGGGATGTCCAGAGGTGAGACATGCCTATGTCCTGCCTGAGGTCAGGATAACTTCAAAGTACAATGAGGTTTCTCAGGGCCTTTTCCAGCCAAGTACTGAAGATCTTCACAGATGGAGATTCCTATGAGGGACTCACCTTTCTAGTTCACTTTTTCTTTTACCTTATTTGAAAAGATTATTTATTGAAATATTTTGGCATTGAGCTTCTCCTAAGTATTTTTTTCAAAAGGCTTTTGTTTCAGGTTTGCTTCAGCGGCCTCACAAATGTAAGCTGTTCATTTTGTGTTTATAAAACCTGGTGGCAGAGAGGTCTGTGAACCGACCACACGTTCTGCTTCAGCAGCAGGAACCAGAGTGCATAAGGTCTCGTCTTTGCTTGCTAGCTCATCCCAGCTTCTAAATAGCTCTTTTTCCAAGGGGTAGGGGCCAACAAGAACAATTTTTAATGCTAAGGAAAAGTGTTTCAAATAGAAATAATGATATTCCTCCTTGAGAAAGAAAAAAAATACGATAGCTGTCCTCATCCTGCAAATATTCCTGTGCTTACATATCAACACAAGTTGTCCACTACCTTTTGTAACTCATTGATTTTGATGGGATATCACATCTGTCTACATCTAAGCATGCTAGTAAGTGTTTGCAAAACCCAGTTATTGGCACTGAAGATTGCTGAAACTCCTTATGCTTTGGTACCTGGAGCTGGGGGAGACAGGTGGGAAGAGGCACACTGAGGGTCTGTGCCCAAGAGAGGAACCACAATTCTAAGCCTAAAGGGACCCCAGTCCAAAAGGAGTGTCCTGTGTCAGTCGGAGGAACCTGGATGTTCATCCAGGATTTCTGGGCACGTTGCAGAGGTGCTGTTACTGCGTTGAGGCTGAAGAAACCTAAAAATGTTGTAGGGCCCTCAACGACATTTAAAAGCACGGAAGGGATAAGGAGTATAACAACTTTAGCTCAGTGGTGTTCTCTGATGGCACAAACTCTCCTGGTGTTCCCCGCAAGCCGTGACAGCTGTGCTGCTTCCCAGGATGCCACGGAGCTGTAACGGGAGGATGCAGCATGATGCTGCTCCGTGATGCTGATTTATATTCTAGAATGAAATATTTTAATTAAATTATTGTGGAATGAAAATATGATAATTTTCAGTAGACAACGGAGTAATTGGACATTAGAGGAAAATGAACTGTGACTGGGGCAGCAGTTTAGTACTGCAGGAAAATTGCAGTAATCCTAATGAGGTGCTAAAAAGCAAAATGAAAGCAGTCCCAGTCAGATAGTTGATTTAAAAACCCAGTTGCTTTAGGGCTTTCATGTAAAATGTATCAACCTTATTCTTATCTAAAACACTTTATCTATTATTGTCAACCACTGTCATGACAGTGTGAGCTTCACCAAATGAACACAAAGACAAGGGGAAGTTGAAGTTAATTAAAAATGCAGTATTTTAAAAAATTAAAACCTTATTTAAGCCCTGGTCAAGTATAGTCTCTGTTTTACAGTATTAGTTCTGAAAGTAACATGAAAAATTGAAATAAACTCTGAAAGGCCTTGCTATTTCGTAAACAAAATATGTATACAGAGGCTGTCTGCCAGCATGGCTGCCTAACTCATAGATAAACATTATACTAAATATTTGCCAAAATAAAACCACTTCTATATCAAAATACATTTGCCTGGCATAATATATAGGGCATTCATACAGGACTCCAACTTAAATGCATTAAGGCATCCTAATTTTCAGCATTTAGCTACAATCCATAAATAACTTCTTTCTTTGTATCTGCAGTGTTATCTGTTGGCTGATTTTAAAAAAGGTTTTCTCAAACAATAATATTCCTAGCTTCAGTCTGATCGCTGAATTTATGCTAGACTCATGATCTAGCAAAAGTCATAGGTATATGTTTAGTTGTACCTATGCAAATAGACTCATTGAGATCTCGTGTGGTTAGAGCCAGACACAGTCAGGAGTGTGCTACAGAATCTTCCCAAACCTCCACTATTTCTGGTTGAGAAAGTGTAGGAAGGTCGAGAGAATGAGGGAGGTTGTTGGTCTAGGACTCAGAAAAAGGAATTTCAAGGAAGGAGCTTTGTTGCACTATATCAATGACTCTGCAAATAGAAAGCAAGATGAAATGTGTGTTCTACTCATTTACTGTCTTTGGAAGAAAATTAAAATCAGGGCATGAGTCTGCACATTTTCCACACTCTTTCTGTGTACAGAATATCCCCTGCAACAATGATTTTTTAATTAAAAAGAAGTGCCAGCAAACTGTTGATTTATTGTGAAGCCAGAGAGAGTCTGACATTACAATATGTGGACCAGTCAAGTGAGAAAGTGGCTGAACTCTGAAAGAAGATTGTAGAGTAAACAGCAAATCATCTCAACTGTCTCTCCCGCCCAAAGATTACGTTCCTTTCAGGGAGACAAAGACAAGACCTGCCACACCGCTGCGGGGAAGCCTGCCGGTTGCCACCCGTGGCTGGCAGGCCGGCGTTGTGGCTCAGTAGAGCATCTCGTACAGGCGGCTGCTTCCACCGTGGTGCGAGCCTGACATCTACCGTGTGCTGCAGCTCAGGAAGCAGCGGGCTATGCAGTGGAGAGAGCTTTCAGACAGAATGTATTCTTGAAGGAGCTATTGGTTTCGTACACCAAAAAAAAAAAAAACAACCAAGATTATGATGTACCTATTCTCATTTCTCTGAACCTTTTTTTTTTTTTCTCTGTCCCTTCTGAGCCAGTAAGTATTTCTCAGGTAAAATACACATCAGTATCGAAAGGGTTATAATAATTTCTAACTTTATAATTACTCAGCAGCAATTTAATAGAGATAAAGTGTCTAAGGCAAGGAACTTTCAAGGAAAGTCAAACATAATTTAAAATCTGCAATTAAAAAAAAAAAAAAAGAAAAATGTTATTTCAGCCTGCATAAAAGCTATTGACTTCTGTGACTTAGAGAGCCAGAGGACATAGTAACCCAAAACAGCTGGCCCTGAGCCCTGCCTGGCCATTGAGTTCTCCACTGGCTGAGGACCTAGAGCCAGCTAACCAGAAATACGAGACACTGGATTTAAGATGGGAGTGAAGCCGCTGGAGCCCAGCTGGAGGTGAAAATGCTGCTAGCTCTCTGTCACACCTTCAGTAGAAAGATATTAGAAAAATTAAGGCAAAGTGTCCAGCTTACTTGCAAGTATAAACTGTAAGAAAAAATTTGAAAAGTCAAAGGCAGAGTTGAAAAAGCATTTAGGCACACAGAGGTACCCAGTGGGTTCAAGAGAGGTAAATCAGATTTGGATCCTAACTCCTTTTGAAGCCTTTTAATTGTTTTATTTAAAGTGATTAAGGTGCCTAGATAGTGTTGAAAACTCTACCTTTTTGGTTAGTTAGCTAGGCATCCAACTCCCACCTGGAATTCAGTTTGATTCCCACCTGGAAACAGCTCTTAATCAGGGAAAAGATATAGCAACCTTCAGATGATGACTTGTCCCTTTAAATGTACATAGCTTAGGATGGGCTAAATTATTCTACAAATGTTCTTACCTTTTCCCATTGACAGCAGAGAGTAGGTAATTACTTTGACTCTTATATGTCACTCACATTAAATGACCTTATAGAAAGCCCCCCCGTGAAATTGCCTCAGGAATCATACTCACCTAAGAAATAATCTAGTTCCTCACTACCAGAATAGGGATTCCTGAATCAGATGATTTCCAGGATATCCTCAGATGGTATAGAGAACATGAGAATACCTGAAGAAAGCATTTTCTTCAGGGAGATACTCTTCTAAAAAAACCCGAGCAGATCCATATGGAAAAGATGAGAAGAGAAAATTCTATAAACTGGCTTTGATTTTATTGCCATAAAAATTAAAAAATTCTGTGAGCACCACTGAGCGAGGACTCTGCTGGACAGCTCTTCAGGTGCATCTTCCACACTGTGGGCAACCAGCAGGAGTGGCAGGCAGGGTTGTTGTTCTGCCTGCTGGGACAAAGAGGAGTAAAGCAACATTGAGAATTTGGCCCAATTTATGTTAAAATTTTAGCAGAGCAGAATAACATGTAGACATATATGTCAATGCATTATTTTTAATAAATCCTCTGAAAATACTATTCCTCAGACCTAATCCAGACTATAGCACAGCACCTGGTGCCATTAATCAGTTCTGCTATTTTCATAGCTGACACTAGGAATAACCCTGAATAGGCCACAGTTCCCCAGACTGATACATTACATTACATTACATTACATTAGGCACAGGCCTAATGATTCACTTTAATAATTTTAAATTAATTCTCACTTTTTTCCCCATCCTCTGATTCAGTTTTCCAGTTTCTGGTAACTGTCTTGCACTTTTATCTCGATCAATAAAGTTGTGAGTAGTCAGAGTACCTGACAGATGACAACATCTTTGTTATTTAAGGAGGTCTCTTATGACACGGGACCATCTACTAAGGGCATTTTCCAAAAAAAAAAAAAGCTTTTACTTTATAATATACTGCAGATGCAGAAGGAAAGTGATGTATTATGTGAAGTACTAAACAAAGAAATAAATAACCAGCTATAGGAATATTTTTTCCCTTCCTGTCACAAAGCAATCTAAATTTTAGTATTTATTCTAGAAATGTCCTAGCCTCTTAGAGGAAAATTATGCATGAAATAATGCAATTAAAACTGAAATAAAAGATTTAAATGCAGCCTCTAGAGGCATCGAATGGCACCACACTGTCTCACTCTTTACTGCCTCTTAAAATGAATGCTCAATTTATAGGAAAACCTTTCCAGTCCTGGCTTTCAGCATCCCTTGGTTTTGATGGCACTAATCATAATTCAGTTTTCCTATGCCATGGGAACACGTCAACATTTCCTTCATGTTCCAAAATGAACAAACAACTCAAAGACCAAACACAAGCTTATTACTCAGTGCAAGGAAGAGTGTCTAAAGTCCTGATTTTTTGACTGGCTTGTTCCAGCTTTTTCAGAAGATAGTCTTATATCCTTGCTGAGACTTTCAATTAATACTTTTGTCATTGGCAGCCTTGAGAATGACACTTGGAAAAGCACTGATGGCACCACTATGAAGTAAGGGTTCTTTGGGAGTGGTGGATGCCATCTTCAAAACTGCTATAAATATGTTCCCAACACTATCAATGATAAGGGTGGAAAAGACGCACACATTTGCAGTGGTGTAACAACTTGCAAAGAGCCTAAACTGCTCCTTTTTTTCTCTTCCCTCACTCTAAATTGCTAAAGAGTTTTGATGACAGACATTAAACACCCAGAAATATCAGAAAAATAAATGAACATTTCTTTCTGGATTCACTAGCCAGAAACAATGACTTCACAACTGGTTTCATTTGGAAAAAAAAAAAATAATAATGGTGAAAGAGGAATGGTTTAGGTCAATTTCCAGTTCACAGAACTTAATAAGTAGGTTATATTTATCTAGTGGCACACCAGGATTGTAAATAACTTCACTGAAGTCTCTCTGACTGTAGCAAACTACTTTGCATAATCACAGAAATTGATTTTCTTAACAAGAACAGAGATCAATCTATGGAAACTTCTCTTTCTGACTGTGAGCAATGAAGGGCTGTTGTGACATCAGAATAACTTTAGACAATGTATTTGTGTTGTAGAAAATGTTTGAGAGGATCACAGGTACGTCTGACTGCTAGCTTGAGTAGCTGCAATATCAGAAAGGAACATCAGGATTTGTTGTGAGACTGTTACCGTGCTAAGTGCTGAGTTTCTAAGAAGGAATCTTGCAAAATCTCAGTGATACTTTTATGAAAACTAGCAAACCAAAAAGACCCACTAGTTGGAGATTTTCAGAACTTGTTAGACAGGATATCTACAATAAACACCATGAACATGAACGACTTTTGAAGTAGCCCACAAAGTTAGATTTTGCCAGTTTCCAGTAGAAGTGAGTGATATATTGTTACCTGAAGGCTTGCCAACACGGGTACACCAAACAGGGCACAACATGAACATGGTTATACCCAGCAAGTCCTGACTCGCTACAGCCAGCAGAGTTTCTGTTTACACGGCCTGCTGCCGGTGATCTGGAAACCTGCTTGATTACCCCCACGTGGTGTGGCAGCAGGTCACTGCTGGCGGCAATAGTACGCTGTAATTTTGGTCAAGCTCCAGTTTGAATATTGTCATGTGACCACTCGAAGTGGTGTAACCCTCCAAAATGTTAAGGTATACATGAAAATGACAGAAGCAACATCTCACATTGCAGAAAAGCTGAGTTGGCTTCCCCTTCATCCTACCAACAGGTGCATGTTTGGTAAGTGTTGGTTTAGCTGGTGTTGACAGAGATAAAAGAATTTATTTTTCAAGGGGTCCACTTTTAAAAAAATCTGTTTAAAAAAGTTTAAATAATTTACTTATTGCAAATGTTGCAAACTTACCTGTTTGTTTAATTATTAAACATCATAATTTATGCTGCTAAGTTAGTATTTAAGAAGGATAGAAATTTGTACAGAATCCTTTAAGCAAGGCTACCAATGCCATAATTAGAGTATTTTAGGCCTAAAAGTGCAGCCAATCCTTTAGCATATTACCATATTAGCCAACATGCTAGTTCATATGTTCCAAGCAATGTATTTGAAAGCACGATGAAGTCAACGCACACAGCCTTTAACATCTGAGAATTTAAGTCTTTGACTCCTGCATGCCGTATAACCCTTCTTTGCTTAAACAACATTTTCCAGACCTGTTAGTTAGAATATTGCCTCGTAACATTTTTCTTATTGTGAAATAAGGCCCAGAAAGCTGCTGGTCTCTACCAGTGAGAGAACCTAAAATGTAAAGAGACAGCATTAGACAAAGGTTGTTTCCCAAGCTGCACAGAACTTACCCCTAGCCCAAAGTTAATGGCAAAACATCATTAGTGCCAAAACACCACTAAATCTCATAGAAGATGGGGCAAAGCAGAGCAAACATGATGATCTGTGTTAGAGAGATGATTGTACAAAAGGTATTAGGCTGAGGATAAACTGTATCTAAACATGAGGCATAACAAACCAGCAAAGAACAGCGTATCCTGGTTCTAGGCATGGTTGTAGGCAACAACACACCATGTGTTGACAGAAAACATTGTGACTGAAAGCATCTGTATAAAAAAAAAAATCATTTCTGTCACTACAGACTTCAGAATAGCCCATTATAAAACCTGTGTGCTAGATAACAGTTATTGGCATGTGGCATTCACCCATTACTGGCCCATGGAACCAAAGCAGCTAAAATGCCAATAAGAATCTGGAGGTCATTACAGACACATCCAGATTTGTTGTGTAAGGGAGTGGTAGTGACAGAACATAATAATGAGAAACCTGATTTATAGAGCATGGACTGCACTACAAAGGTAAGTAAGCAGTGCCAGAGATAAGATGTTTTGTAGATGCTTAGTCAAAGAGTGTATATATAAATACCAAAGCAGACCAAATAGCCTTTGATGGTAGAGTTTGATGATGTCTAAAGAAATGGGACATTTTACAATGACTCATGTAATAAAAATTAATCACAATGTACTAGCAGCTGCTCATGTTGGCAGAATTATGCTTGCTTGCCTTAGATATATATTAAAAATACAGACATAAACTGCCAGATAGGAATAATAGAGAAGGCAGAAGAACCTATGGGGTTAGGTGGTTTAGTTTTATCATGAAGAATCTTCTCACTCAAAGGGACTAAAAGCAAGGTACATAACAGTGTGGGGATTTGGTGGCCACAAGGAAAAAAAAGTCTAGACTATTTGCAGTTGAGGTCCACTCAGGAAAGAGTGAGGAAATAGGATTAGAGAATACAGTCAGTGCTGAGACATTATTAGCACCATTTCCCTCCTGCTGTCAATTTTCCTGCAGAAAGGTTGCATTGCTACTTTCCACAGGAACTCGAAGAGTCCCAGTTAAATTGAAATAAAAAAGAAAAAAAAAGCAAAAATGCTACAGTCTGTATACATGCAAAGTATTTCAACTACTGAAACAAATCCAGGTAGCTTAGATATTAATGCAGCTAACGAGTACTAGCATGGAAAAAACCCCAATAATTGGAAGCAATGTCTCTAAAGTATGAGATCTTTTTGGTTTATTTTTGGCATTAGCTATTTTTCTCTGAAGAAAATTCAACTATTTGAATAGACATAGAAATGAGACCGGTACAGTCATTGCCCAGGATTCTAAACTGTGGAGCAATTTAGTAATTAAAATATTAGGAGCCATAGTAGTACCCAGGGCAACCACTTGGGGTTTCATGGGTAATTCCAGTATTGCTACTAAAGTCATCACCAACTGCAACGATTTTTTCCTTAGAATTCTGCTGGTTTAATAAGAAGTAGCTAATGTGAGAGATTGTTTATTAGAAACTGTTCAGGGTCTGCCTTACGTGAGCTGAAGTTGACAGCCGTCTTTGCACCAGTCCTATAAGCGGTTGTCCCTTACAAAAGCAAAGGAAGATGTGCGCCCACTGAAGATCACCATTTCTGTTCTGGGTTATCAGAGCTGTTCGTTATTTTGTCACTATGTGTTTTGACATTTTTTATAAATCCTCAAGGCAGAAGTGGGTTCTGAGAAAAATCCAAAAGAGATTATAGTATTTGCAATACTATTGGCACTATTTGGTACTAACTGTACGTGTTGGTATTCCTGGCTTTGAGATCTACTTCTGAAACATAAGCACATTACCATTATTTTATTATTATTATTACTCCTGTTGTTACTCCTGTTGTTGTTATTCTTATTATCATTATTACTCCTACTGTTGCAGCCTTCCACAACGATCTCATTGTGCTACGCACTGTGTAAACACCTCAACAGTCATCCCCAAACTCCTTCTTGCAAAGGCAGGTGCTTGGCAGCCGCCGGTGCACGCCACAGTTCTTCCTGCCACGCAGAACCCAGGGCAGCGCTTGGGGCACTTCAACAGAGGCAACAGAGATCAAATGCACTCGGTTATCTTGATCTTTAATCTTTTCCATGTTTTAAATGAGAATTTCTCGCACTTTTTGTAATGTGTCTCAGGTGTTTTGCGGTAGCTGAGCAACAGCTGCTTAGGAGCGCTCACAATATTTTCCATTGTTTTGACTGCACAGAGCTGTGAAATCACCCCGCTGTTTCATGTTCTCTCAGAGTATGCATTATGAAAATCCAGGAGCACATCGCTGATTTAGATTTTTCATTTTGGTCTGTTGGGATCCATTTTGTGTGGAGTCATCCTGGGATTTAGAATGAGGGGCATTTTCAATTTAAAACGATTTGTGTTTCATGTTTTCTTTTTTTAAAAAGGATATTTCACTCTCCTTTTAATATTGACTTAAAATTTGGAACCAATTTTCTGCTTATATTCAAACCTTTCCTCCATATATATTCCTATCTTTAAGTGCAACTGTGATATGTTCTGTATAATTAATATTAAATTACAGACTTTATGCTTCCCGCTCTCATCTCACTACTTAATGTGAATGTGGGATTAGTGTCTTTAGAAGATGTGCAAGCCTGCCCTTTCAAAGCAATTATTTTATGAGGCATTTCAAAGATTGCTTTATTTTTACATAATGCGGAAAACAAGTATCAGGCTCCGTGTGTCTGAGCAGAAGGCCTGGGGCTTTATCAGCCATGCAGCCAGTGGGTGTGTTTATACATCTTCAGTTACAGCTTCTTTATGCATATCGCCACGGCATCTTTAGCTGATTGAGTTATATGCTGTTTTGAGAGTGGAGAGAGTGGAGGGGAAAAACAAAGAGAGAAAAAAGAAACAAACTAAAGGGAAAGAAGTGAATTACAGTAGATTAAAGGATGCAGGAAGACATCAAAGTCTGTGGGAATCAGTCAGGATCTTGCTTCCTCTTGGCAACATTAGAGCTGGAAGGGGAATTAACAGTCAGGAACTGGAAACTGAGTGGTTATTTTCTTGTAAAAAGATTAAATAAAAAACATGAATAAAGGAATTACATCTGTACGGGTGCCAAGAAACTTGTGCCTAATGGATGCACACCTGATGTATGCACATCATATTTTAGGAATCCATTCTCTCTGAAATGTACTATCTGTTTTCTTTTTATATTATAATCTACACCCAAATCAGTCTTTGAGCTGCCGGATAAAATAATTGCTTTGAAATTGTGCACACACATGATTTCAAAAGAAGGCGGTCTAACCCTGCATTTCTACTCAAGCCAGATCAATTTATTGAGGCAGCTATGACCTTCCTTCATTTCTCTGTCTCTATGTCTCTACAATCTGTCCAAAAACTATGTAACAATTAAAACACAGATTTATAATTCCTTTTACCAGAACAATTATGAAATGTTTCCTTTCTTAGGCTCAACAGAAAACCTTAAATGTATAATGAAAATATTTCTTCCTGCCATTACCCAAATATGAAAGGAAAATAATTGTAAAGACTGATATCATCAGAAAGTGTTAGATGAATTTCAAAGCAGATATATAACTTGGTAAGAAAAATGTGACGAGACAGAAGTCCATCATTTTCTCAGTAACCTGTCTACAGCAATGGCTGGTGGCTGCTGTACAGAGAAGAGTATTAGAAACAAGGCAAATACAGAGGTTTGGGGTTCTTCTTTCCTGATTTACCCTCTTGGTTTCTGCCTGTAATGACAGGGACTTTCTGAGCTACAGATTGAGGTAGGATCATCGCATCATCTGATGGATTTACCCTCTCTTAAATTATCTAATCCTGTTTACTTTTTTAGCCTCCACAAAATCCTGTGGCAATGCATTTCACAATATCATTATGAGCCATGTGGAAAGCACCTCACTTTTTATGTTTGATTTTGCATATTTTATTATGTGCCTTCTACTGCTTGTGTTATAAGAAATAATGATGCATCATTTCTATTCACCTTCTTTATGGTACTGATGACTTTACATAGCCTTTTCCCTTAAAAACACCTTTTCCACAAGCTGAAGAGCCAAAGACTGGTTGTCATATGAGACTCTAGCCATATATAAACCCCCCAGCATTGTTTATAGCTCTATTATAAAATATGTAGATCTTAGTATCTGAACAGTATACAGATCACAGGTACCCTAGCACAGTGATCCACATTTCACTCTGAAATTCCTTCCTAGTAATTCCTATAATTTAATTTGTCTTCTAGACTACAACTGTGTAGGGAGTTGATATTCTCAAAGGACTGTCCACAATTACCCCACAGCTTCTTTCTTTTTGAAAATAATTTGCAAATAACGACATATTTTCTCACCTCATTATTCATATTTTAGGAAAATGTTGTCTCATTAAGAGCAAATTCTCCTATGAAAAACAAATGAAGTTACTCCCATACAAATTGTTAAGTATGGGAATATTTTCATTCATGTTGGTATTCCTGTACTTGCAGTCCCCTTAAAGGCTCTGCTTCATAGTCAATGTACTTGGAATGGCCCTAGAGGGCAAGTTCTTGAACATTCAAGTAGTTATCAACCACTTCTAGGCAGATGTCTGTGGCAGTAAAATTGTGAGATCTAATTTTTACCACTTGTCTAACTAGTTGACAAAAGGAGTGAAAGACTAAGGCAGATTTTTATAGATTTAATCCTGTGAAAAATAGACATTCCTGTCTAATGTGTATTCCTGCATAGCACAACTCATTGTGTTTCACTCTATGAGTCCTGTAACAAGCCTTATAGATATCTTTTAGAAAGACATATATTCTTTGGAAGAAATCTGCAGGTAACTTCAGCCCATTCCTAGTGGTTACACCTGCTAAAAAATGGAATGTGATTTTGCATCCTGTTCGCCTACTAGGGGCAAAATCGTTTTGAGCTTTCTCTGCCAGATTCATGAGTTGCCTTTTAGCGGATCTACTTCCCTCTCTCTACTGAAGTATCTCAAACACTGCAGAGAATGGGAAATAAGAGCTGTTCGGATGATTACAACCAGGCATGATTTGTTTTCCCCTGGAAGGATTACTTGTCCAATTACTACTTTCAAAAGTGTTGCAGCTGATGTTATGGGACCATGTGGAGTTAGTGACTATATATTACAAAAGCCTTTAGAAATCAGCACAGATTTCAAAATGGACCCATACAGGAATAGTGGTAAGCATGTCTAGAGGAAGAAAAGGGACCAGGCTTTAAAGGCTATTACAAAAGTAGCTAGTTTTGTTCCCAGCAGAATTTACAAAAGCAGCTTTATCTCACTGCAGTGCTCTTAACATATTTAGGCAATTCTGTAAATATCACTAGGCCTCTTTCTGCTTTACACCTGCACAAATTTTGTCCAACAAGAGTGATTCTGAAATTATTTTTTTAAAAAAGTTCTCACCAATACAGTATTTTTTGATGCTCTCACAAACAGAGCAGGTAGAGGATAGGAGGTGGAATACAAAGCAACATGTGAATGGCTAAGTGAGAGGAGGAAATGGAGACTAACATCCCAAGACACTCTGCTCAGAGACATTTTTCTTTTAACATGTGTTGAAATAACCTGGAGTGAAAAAACAGCTGTAAACTCAAAGTTCCTTTTTTTTTTTTTTTTTAGAAAAACAAAGTATAAAATAAAGAAAGTATGGGTTGGTAGGAGAAAAACAAATGTATTCTGTGCGGGCTAGAAAACTGCTTACAAATTAATCCAACACAAACTGGAATTACTACTTTCTTCAGAGGTTGGGCGTGGTACGTTATATCAACTTACATTCCTGTTTGGGGCAGGAAACAAGGAGAAAAGGTGACTTTTGGGGGCCTGAAAAGAAGGTATGTGAACTGTTTCATGAAGACTGTCATTCATCTGGTCCTCAGATGACTTGACCAGTGGATGGAGGGACAATAAAGCAAACTCTGAGTGCCAGAAATTTCACTCAGTACTAAGGTCAGTGAGAAGTTTTCTTTCCTAGAGTGAAATATAAGCAAAACAAAATTGCCACCAGGTTGGAAAATCCAACACAAATAATTCTGAAATAAAGAATTAGATGTGGGCATCTTTCAAAGACTCTTAATGAATAGCTCAATGTCCTGTAGCAGGGCTGGGGGCTGGAGCTCCGGGCATGCTCTTCTAGGGCACTGAGCATCCTGAGATCTTTCTGAGTTTCCATTTTCCTAATGCCCTTGCAGAGTTCCAGGGACCCCTGGGTATCCTTGGGACTTCTTTGCTATGGAGCAGCACTCTAGAAGCAGAGATCCCTAACACCGTTGGGGGTTGGCTGGCTGCCCGAGAAACACAGATTTGGAAATACAAGTTCCTCATCAGTGCATTGGCTGTGCACTGGCAGTGTTCCTGTTTTTCTCTATTTAATATTTATTCACAGAAGAACAACACATCACCGCAAAACATCCTTAAGCTTTATGGAATTGCCACTTTCCAATAAAATTGCTTTTTCTTCCAAACATTCCTATGCAGTCTTATTGCTGGGGCAATAAGAAATCAGATATTGTAATGTACATCAGCACCTAACTGGCTGCAGCTCCCCATGCTCATGCCCAGAAGTGATAAAAGGTGTAGAAATCCAGTTCTGCTGAAATCCAACAAGCTGAGGAAATGATTTTTAAGATGGAACTTAAGGGTGGTAGACATCAAATGATTTTGAAATTTTCTCTCTTGATCTTTGGCCAGACTGCAGAATTTTTCTTGCTGAAGAAGTAGTCGGAGGCAGTCTAACCCTGAGCACGGTGCTCAGGTAGCCTGTGGAGCTTGCTGTGCAGGTGACAGGAGGATGCATCTTTGATTTATAAGCTAAGCTGAAAAACAAGCCTAAGAAACATTCTCTTCCTGCATTTGCAGGTCTTCCATTAAGATGTCCTGCTGCTTCTCAGCATAGTTTTCAAGACAAAATTTTGTCACCTCCTTTTCCATCTATCTGCATAACCAGAAAAGGTGTTTTGCAATGACTTCTAAGTAATACAATACACTGCCACTAATATGTCCTCACACATAGCAACTTGCCAGGCACCTACGGTAGGTCCCAGGGCAGCAGGGCCTATCCACTGTGCGTGGCAGAACCTGACATTTTCCCTTTGTTTTTCTGATGAAATGGTTTCTTTCAGTCATTATCAGAAAGAAAGAGGGGAAGGGAAAGACCACAACTTTGTTTCTTTTCCTGTTTTTTTTCCCTTACTTTTCTTTTAATTGAATACCTGAATTATATGCATAAAGTGATTATGAGAACTGATGACCTTAATGTCATTCTGAATATTACATGGTTTAGCAAAGGGCATTCATTTGCTGTGATGTGTCAGAAAGGTCGGTTCTGCTGCATGACACTGTCTGGTACCTTTTCTTTGTAAAGGGTAATGTGCTGTATACAGTTCTGGCCCAGATGCCTGTGCCCCAGTGGTGATCCCTGAAGTTCCCTTGCTGCTCAGTCCAGAGGCAGAAGAACACCCTGGAGTTTTCGTTAGGCTACCTAATTGTGTTGTTTAATTGCACTGTGCCAGCATCCCAGAATCTCAGATACAAATGAAACCTAAATGTGTCAGACATCCAGATGCCCAGAATCAAGAGCTTACCACCTCACGCTCCTTCTGTGTCCCTTCTACTGGCCTACTGCTGCCTCCACCTTTGCGTTAATAATCACATTTGTTGCCCAGGCATACTGGCTTTCTGTGGAACAGCATGTGGCACTCCATGCCAGAGGACATTTTATTGCTCAGTGCTTCAGTTTCCTTTTCTCTAAAATGGAAGGCAACAATAACCCTTAGAAGTACTGTAAGTGAATCTTAATGTAGTCAATACATTCATAGCTGTTAGTTGGCTAACAATGGTGATGTAAATAAAAGAAATATCTATTAAAGAATAAGATGTTACAATCAATCAAAGCACTGCCACAATGAATTTCTAATTAAGAAAGAGGAGAGATTAATAGGATATGTTGGGGAGTTTTCCCACTTATTTATACAACGTATAAAATACCATAGTAATTTTGTTTGGGAATGTATTAATTTTATTGCCACCAAGCCATCTAGACCACCTGGCTAAATCAGTGTTCTCTGCAATAGTTCCAGACAAACTTCTGTTTAAAATGAACAGGCATATCAACTCTTATGCCTTGGATCACAGCTCCCAGCACTTAAAGATTATTTTTAGTTTTAGCCACTTCTGCCAGCAGTCTAGCTTTCCTCTCCTTTTGAATATATATCATTTAATTTATGTATCTGTAAAGAGAGAAACAAGGATAAATCGGGGGCAATGCAGGGACAAAGACCATCCAGAGAGTGCTTGGGAGTGGCTGTCTTGTATATCACTATTTTTTAGTTACCTCGTGAGATGGTAGCACATTTTGGCAATTCAGATTTCCTAAATGCATCTTGTATGTACTTCTCATGCTGACTTCAGGGCCAGTCTTTCAACAGGAAAACCTTTTTTCTGCTTTGCCAGGGTTTAATACAGACAAATGTGTAGTGATTTAACAGTTGCTAGCATGCCAATATACATCTAGCTTATTTTCTTATTTTTTTAAATACCATTGCTAGTGTTCTTTCCAAGCAAAATAAAATAAAAATCTTGTGAAATAAACATTCTCTTAAAGTGTAAACCATAAAAAATGCAAACATCCAGGTTATATGCCATATCATGATCATGAACTGGTATCCTCTTACAGCCCTATTCTAGATGACATATCAGTGAAAAGACAACCCTTATTGTCCTACTGAAAGAACATCGAAAAAGAATCATATCATATTCCAAGAGAATCAAATCTCCCAAGTCTAATGCTGAAGGAAGATCAAGTAACATTACAGGTTTTTGAACTGTCCATTTCACAGACATAAAAAGTACATATTCAGTTATTCACACAGATAATTTATTTTATCCGTCTCCAGCCAAGGTGGTGTATAAATGATTTGTGCTTGATGAACACTATCAAAGATTTATAAAGTCAAAATCTAAACCTTGGGGCTCATAGATCCTTAAAACCCCCTGTATTTAAGTATTTATAAATTAAATGGATTTTGGCCATACAGCTTGTGGATGATTGCCATATCTGATAATGCTTTTCAATGCCTCAACACAGCTAATAATGATAATTATCAGTTTACATAATTCATTGCAGTAATAAAAATGGAGGCAAATGACCAAAATCTACAGTAGTAGGAAGAGGAAATAGTATCAAATCTAATCTTGCAGCTCAGCAAATTTGGAAGAAAATTGCTACTCTTGCATATCTCATCATTTCCCCTCAGATAAAAATATCTAATAAAACCTAGGAATGCTCATTTTACTGCCTTTTCTTTTTTTTTTTTTTTTTTTTTGCTATTACCTGTGGGGTTAACAAATATTACAACCGTGCAAGAGATCAAAGTTCGAAATATGTTTTAATACGTCATTTCTTAAGGAAGCAAGCAAAACAAAATACTTTACTCAAGTGATAGGAACAAATAATTTGCTGAATTGCTTTTAGAGGTGTAAATGAATCCATTCTGGGAGAAGGAAATAAATTACTTCAAAATTGAAGCTTCGACTTTATAGTCCATCATTATTTCCCTCCCTGCTGGCTAACACTCAGGCCCTGGAAAAATTTCAGAATCTAACAAGGTCTGTGTGGAAAATCTGGGATTACAAGGCAGAAAGCATGAAGATGACCATGGTAGCTGGATCTTAATAGTTAAACCAGTGCTCTGATACGATGTGGGGGGGCAGCTGCAATGAGTAAAAAGACATCTTAAATTTATATACAAACCAATATTTACTTAATGTTCAGAAAACATAACATAGAAGGTACTTTTCCAGAGATTAGGTGCCTGCAGGGTAGGTGCAGGTAAGTACTTCTATAATACAGAGCACAGAAGGTAGGTGTGTTATATCTACTCTTTTAGAAAAAATGAGCTCATCTAATTTTCTTTTTTAGTGATTGCCAAAGGTGGCACTGGCTTTTATGAAAGAGCACTATAGTTTATCACTAGTAGGAGACTCGGATCTATGTTTTTTTTTCCTTAGACGGAAATAATTAAATTTCATATCTGGTCCACTGGGAGACAGACCAGGTTGTGGGTCCACCTGTCACCCTTTCTTTGGCATGACTTGTCTCTTATTCTGGCTTTAGGAAATGCCCTGATAGCGCATAGGAATTAGAGTAACTAGGTTTATTCTCAATTTCAGATATTTACAAAGTTCAGAAGCAGGGCTAAAAAAGGTCCTATGGCAATGATTCACTGGAGTTGGTTTTGTGAGAAAAGGACAACTATAAAGATAACACCACTGTTTATGTGGAAGATAACTGGGCATATAACACTGCACACACACTTCTCCATCACCTGAACACTACCTAGAACCCAGTCGTTCACTGGTACTGCTGGTAGAAAACACATTGCCCACATACTCACTTTTCTGCAGCTCTCATTCTATAAAATCATGGTTTTGTCTTTCACAGATTAGCTTCCCCCTCTCCCAAACTTTTCTACTGACAGCTGATATCAGCCAGGACTCTCAGGCCTGACTCCCCAGCAAGGGGCTGAAGGAACATGTCCTCAGTGTTGGGCCTGAGCCAGCTTTCCTCAGGGGCCATTTTGCACTGCTGGTATTGTTGCAGAAGAGCTCTCCTCTCCGCCCACACAACCATTGACAAAACCCAGAAAATACTTGCTTTTACTGTGCTAGTTACTGTTACAAGCTCAGGAAGGTTTTCTGTGTTGTAAAATATGTGTTCCCTGTGCTTTCAGTTCTTTTTGGTGTGTTACTTGTGTGGTTTTATGCCACTGTCCTCATCTTCTTTGTGAGTTGCGTGTTGGTGTGCCATGGGTTTGCGTGAGTTATGAGTTGAGAACTGCTGCCCTGCAGCACGAGAAGAGTAATGGAAAAGGAGTTCTTTGAACAGAGGGAAGAACCCAAATCCTACCTCCTACACAGAATAAATCGCTACCATCAGTTCCTGCATCTTGGACACAGGGCTGCGTCGTGTTCAGAAAGAGGTTTCTACCCTCACAGGCACAGCTTCTTAGTGATATTTTCTCCTATATATGACACACTGCCTACATGGCTGTAGGAAAAGCCTGAGTTTTTGAGGCTCATCTATTTCAGGACTGCTGTATGCATGTGCAGAAGGCAGGCTCTGACTTGAGTTTAGCATGCATACATGTATTTCAGGGAGCTGTGAATGAAACAATATAGTGCATTCATCTCACATAGCATTGATGAGACTCCAAATCTGATTATGCTGACGTGAGCAGAGAGTTTGACAAGTGTTTGAAAGCTCAGGCTGTTATATTTTTGCTACTGCAATGCTGGTGTTAGATCTGAAAAGTATCACTCCCTAAGACCAGCAGGGAGTTTACACATTTTGTTTATTTTTCTATCAGCTTACGTCTTTTATACAGGAGAAGAATCATTTGAACAACAACGTGCAATTGGTGACTTTTCTGGTAGTACGGCAAAGCCAGCTGGTAGAAAGACCAGCTCTTCTGATGCTTAGCCAGGGCCTGTGCCCCCATGTCATGGCCACTTTGCATGTGAAACTCCTATAAGTAAGAAAAGACAGAGGCAATACTGTGTAGGGTGAACACAAGGTAAGGTGAGGAAGGTGGGCTTTCAGCCCACAGAGATTGCCCAGGAAAGACAATATGGACATAGCAAGGTGATCTGTCTGGTAGGTGTTCTCCACAGAATCACAGAACAGTTTTGCTTGGAAGGAACCATTAAAGGTCATCTAGTCCAACCCCACCCTGCAATGAGCAGGGACATCTTCAGCTAGATGAGGTTGCTCAGAGCCTTGTTCAACCTGACCTTGAATGTTTCCAAGGATGGCACATCTACCACCTCTCTAGGCAACTTGTGCCAGTGTTTCACCACCCTCATGGTAAAAATTTGTTTTCCTTATATCTAGTCTAAATCTTCCCTCTTTTAAAAACATTACCCCTTGCCCTATAGCAACAGGCCCTGCTGAAAAGTCTGTCGTCTTCTTTCTTATAAGCCCGCTTTAAGTACTGAAAGGCCACAACAAGGTCTCCATGGAACCTTCTCTTCTCCAGGCTGAACTACCCCAACAGTCTCAGCCTGTCCTAATAGGACAGTTGTTCCATCCCCCTGATCACTTTTTGTGGCCATGACAGGGTATATTTCCAAAACAGTGTTGCAAAAATAACTTTAATGCAAATTTTTAAAATGTGAGAACAGAACTAAGAGTTTTCTTGAGCAAGAATGCATGCTTTACCCTAAGTGAACCTTTGGAGCTGCTGGAGTTGAATTAAAAAAAGTTCATCTTGAACCTCCAGGAGACAAGGGAAATGCAGCTGGGCAAATAGGAGAAGGTGAAAGACCCTGTGGCTCAAATGTGACTGACGATAGCCCTCGGTTCCAAGAGAATTTGTGGGAATGGCCAGATTTCCAGGCACGATCTCAGGCGCGCCCTGCAGGAAGCAAACCTTGCCCAACAAAACACAGCTCAGAAAAGTAGTTCTTGCCCAGGCTTTCTCATACCAGCAGTCTGGTCCAGTATAGATGCTGTAGGAATAATCCCGTAAGTAAAATTGCTTTCTCAGTTAAGTAGCCCTTAGGAGGTTGGCCCGACATCCTGAGCTAAAGAAATCAAATCAAAAGTAAAGATACAGAGATGAGCTCAAACCAGCAAAGGAAGGAGAGAATAAATTTCACTTACTGCTGAAAGGGCTCAGTGAAACAAAAAAACCCTCCCCAACATCCCCCTTCAAAATTTCTAACTACTATAGCATGATTTTCATCAAGTGATCACATTATGTTGATTAATCACTGCAGGAAATGAGTACCTCAATTCAAGTTTTATGCAGACCAGCAAGAGGGTGCAAGGAAGTCTGTGTTGCATATTGCTACTATACCTTTCAAGTTTTTATGGCCCTCAAGAGAAATGAGGCATTCATAATGTGGGGGAAAAATAAAAATCATAGAGAGCATCATAAATCTAAAGGACTAAGTTGTGGAAATCACATCTTTAAACTGACACAGCTGTGATTAACTGGCAATGGCTTTTACAGTTAGAAAAGTTTTTGGATATAGTTATTTGCCCAGAGAAAGTTTCTGGTGGAAAAAAAAAAAAAAAAGAAAAAAAAAAGAGCAAGTACAAGTATTTAATCAAATCCTTGTTTTGGGGCTGGTGGGATGGAATATGTTAAACCACAAACCTTGCACCTCAAGAAGCTTGGTTTTGAATCTGTTCTGATCACAGAGACTTAACTTTCCAGTAGACGTTGGCTGATTATTTTTTTTTATAAAACCACCCACAGGATTCAGTAGTCTCTGTTCAGCAGAGCACTGGAATAAATCGTCGTTCATGACTGAGCTCTACTTGCTCAGCTGTCTTTGCAAGTTTAGACAATATCTGTGTATATAAAACAATGGTCCCCACTTTCCTGTATTCAAACACCAACTTGCCAATCAAAATTTAAGAGGATATCTGCATATGTATGTATAGTTAAAGAAAAGAAGGTAATTGTTGTTGATATTGAAGCCTATATAGAGGCCTGAATCATAATTGACTTGAATGCTGTGGAATCACTTGTACTTACTCAGGATGCAGGAATAATACTACAAATCAAAATAATAGCATCCTTCAGCCATTTTGCATTTGCTTTCCCCACAGGAGACTGTACAAAGTGAAAAGCAAGCACAGCAGTGCCTTAAGAAATGTAATCTTCCACCAAGGAGTAGCTTTACTGCTACAGAGCAAAGATCTAGGTCTAGACAAACAAACCTCCTGAGTTTGACCAGGATGGCTGTGCCTGTACAAGCTAATTGAACAGGCTTGAGAATGTTGCTGGGCATGAAATGCAACTGCATTGGCTTATCCAATGGGTCAACGATACCTTAAAAGCCAAAACCAAAATCAGCCCTCATTTGGACCAATTCATAAACTGTTGCACTACACCAAAGCATCTGCTGCCCAGGCCATATAAAGAAAGAAGTAAAACTTCATAATAAATCTCATATACACATGCCATCAAATCTTTCAATCCTCTATGGAAAAGTTTGATTCAAGTAAATGGACTTGAGGTTTACTAACGTAAAAAAATCTCTGTGGAAAGAAAGCAAATGCATATGGTAGCTTTTTGATGAAAAAGTCCATTTCAAACCAAATAATGGAAATTTTTCAAGCAGATTAATCTAGGAGATCAATAGCATTCCTTAAAGTACCTAAGACCCCAGTAAGCTTTCCTAATAATAACAACACAGGAAAAGAAGAATCTGGGAAGGAAAGACCAGCAATCCAACCTGAACCCTATTTAAAGACATAGCCAGGAATACAGGTAGGGACTATTTTAAACTTATACTGCCAATTTTGCTTAGATGAAAGGAAATTATGAGAGGAAATTGTGCATATAAAACTCCTTAGCTTTTAACAGCATCCTTCTTGGCATACTCTTCCAACCACACATTCTTGTTCTCATTTATAAGTTAATAGTTTGTACACATGCTTTTCATATTGCAGGATTGCAATTTCAATACTATTATTCGTGGCCACACATTTTTGCATTTTAACTGAAATATCCCCAGTATTGTATTTTAATGCTAATATGTGACGCCTTTCCAAAGGCTAGCTGTGTGAGCAAAAGAGTGAGTGACAGAGAGGAGAATGGCAATGGATCAGAAATTCAGGTCACATTAGCGTAGTTATACAGGATATGAAGTCACTGAAAAACATAACAAACAGCAAAATGGTCATCTCCTCAACAAGTCCTCTCTTTTTTATATAACTTTTTGTTAATAAAAGAGACTACTGGAGACTTAAAAAAAAAAAAAAAAGAAGAAGAAGATGTGGACAAAAAGATAATACAGCCTAAAGATAAGGCAGTGCCACAACTCAGGTTTATCACGCTGTTTGGCAGCCACCCAAAGACCTTTGTAACAGGGGCATAAAATGGACCAAATGCTACCGGTACTGCCAAGAGATGGAACTGAAAAAAAGATGCAAAGGTCCAAAGCATACAGTATCTGAAGGAATCTGAAGAAAGATTGATACTAAAATATAAGGTAGTAAGGGAGATCTTGGTGTTTCCTTCACAAACAATAGCCATAAATCAAGCAGATTTTTAAGCAGAAAAATCCCACGTTACAAGTAAGAGCAGCTCAGCAGCCACAGAACACACTTGAGCTTTTTGATATTTATGTCCTACTGATTAGCATGGCAAGCATGAAATCTAAGTTTGCAGGAGATAATAAAGAGCCAAATAGTGGAATAATACAATTTCACACACATGGAATATTGCATGAAGAGCAACATGCCAGCTACGCGGTAATATGTACAGAGGAGGCATGACTGGCCTCTTGAAATTCCCCATGGGCAAGAATTTAAAAGCCTGTAGCAAAACATGTCATTGCCAAAAAGACAGCAAGTCAGATCTGCCAAAAAGACAGCAAGTCAAATCTACCAAAAACTACCACTCTAGGGTAGTTAAAAACTCTATTTGTAGCACACTGCATTTGTCAAAAGAGTGTTGCAAATGGTGATATCCTGACCCTTAGTTCTGGTCCAATAGAACTGTTTTAATTTACATTCCTATATATAGATGCAAACATATTTACATGTAAATATATACTTATATATTTACATTAATAGATAACTTTAAATTAGCTTGGGCTCTGGCTCCTCTCATCCTCAAACTTCTGCATACTGAATTAACCTTGGTAGACGATTGTGAGCAGAAATACCCCCAAACCTCAAGGTATTTGTCTAGGAGAGATGGAGGGAGCAAGATTTTTTTCTCTTACAAAGTAGGCAAAATTGTTTGCTCAACAGCTCACATGGGAAGAACAATCTGATCAGAGTTGAAAACCAGCAAGGAAAGTATCACCCAACTATTCCCTTTCTGGACTGTTCTACCTGTACAGGCTCCATCAGAATATGTAAATAAAATATGAGACAGGCTTCAAGGAAACTGTCAGCTAACTGAGCCATTCTTCATTCTGCCCCAGATCTATAAGACAGTTGCTGTTGCTATAAGTAAGCCTGCTACATGCAAGTACAGTGGGACCTTGCCCCAGGCACGCTATTAGACTGGGCTATACAGCTACAGGACAGCAGGTTGAAGAGAACTAATTTTTTTTATTTTTAATTGTTTCTCCCAAACAATGGAAAGCTTTCTCTTTAAAAGTTACAAATTAGAACTGCTTTGCTGATGATAAGTTCTGGCTTTTGTTGAGCAAACCTTAAGCCAGGAGTTCCTGTATTTTTTTCCAGTCATGATCTCTGGAGACTTGTGCTGCTCTTGCTTCTGCAGCAGTCACTGTTCCTGCTGCTAGTGTTATTCCCACTGCTTCAGCATTTTGCAAAATGCCAGTTTTCTGAAACTGGCTGAAATCCAATAGCTGACGCCTTGCACTGGGGCTCGCTACTTTCAGTGCTGCTACTAAAAGGGTCTTATGCCCTGTTTGGAGGCTTCAATTTCCGTGTGTTGAATTACACTTCTCTCCCACAAATGTGAATGGGAAATGTCTGCCACATTTCAGAAAATCATCCTGAGGGAGCTATTATGTGGGCTAATAAAAAATGCTAATTTAAAATCTATGTTGTTTGTTGTTTTTTCCACATGCTGTTCCTCTTTTTCACCTGTTTTGACACTAGGCTTTTGCAAGGCACTGAGCCCTAAATTAAGCCTTTTTTATATTCCTTAAGATTTCTTCTCTTTAGTAACCGAAGAGCTTGCACTGTGTTGAGAGCTGGGGCATGGCAAAGTTGTGGCCCTCAGCTGCTATTTGCTTCGTTCATTTAATGCAGTTCTATTTAAGCAGCCTCCCGGTATTTCAGGTGGACAAAACCCTCTTGGAGAGGACCCAGGCTGTGTGACCTGTGCAAAATTATTTGCTGCAGTCTGCATTGCACAGTAATTCACAAAAAGAAGTTGCTCAAGCATGCAAACATAATTTAATGAATGCAGCACATTCTTCTTCCAATGGCCATATTTTCTTAGAAGATTTTTTGCTCTTCCTCCTGTCAAAAAGACAGTATGTGTAATTGAAAGCATCGCTGGTCCATTGCAATAACTTTGTGTTACTGTCAATTAATGTTTGGATTATCAGTCTCTTGGGTCTCACTTTGACCTGTTCAACAGGCGAATACAATATGCCTCTCAATGGAAAACTGACTATTGATGCATATGGAGAGAGCTTGCGATGCAGCGACTTGGAAATGGAGTGGCAGTTAAGCCAAAGCCGGTATAAATCCTGTCCCTCTTGCTATCTGTGGGTGCTGTTTCTAGTGAAGTCTGAGATTTCACCACTGATTCAGGTCTTGTTTTGCAAGTTGGAAGTCACTCTTTCTTCCAACTTTAAGGTCCCCAAAATATGGAATATCTCTTCCATTATAGAATTTAAGCCCCAGCCTGTACACTCCAATCAAAGGCAAATTATCAGTCATTTAGGGTAGCAACAATGTATTTTTTCTTCTCTCCCATAGTTGTATTTGTGTAAAATATTTAACAGCATTCAAACTAATAGTACCACTTTGGCTTTTCCAATCCAAAATCCACAATAACAAAATAATAAATTGAACAAAGCAAAGTAAAAGTTAAAACTTTCAAAAGATACATGTTAATATCCACCCATAGAATTAAAATGAGCTCATAGGCAGTGAAAAAAATATTACACTCACAGAATTAATACACAGTCCCACAAATGTCTGTATATTTTATGAGCTGCAGATGTGCATTTATACTTTAAACATACCCACATTAAAGTACGACATGGTTTGTCATATATTTGCTGTGTTTTCATGACAAAAACAGCTCCGCAGAAAAACAGGACTTCTTTAAAAGCAATTATAAAATGCATCTTGACACATCCTTATGCATTTTATATGATATTGTACATGCAAAACACTGCTTTAATTCCAGTATCTCTATTTTGAACCAGTTGTGTAACCCACTCAGATCAACACAGCATGGAAAGCTGTTTTTACTGTTCACCTAAGTGTTTTTAAAATGATCACTGCAGAAAAATTTTACTCCAATAATATGTGTAAAAGCATGGCATAACCTTTAGATGTCATTGAGATTAGCAAAAGTCAAGAAACTCCTTTAGATGCAGTTTAATTCTTAGATGACTGCTTTAACTTCGAACAGAGTTCTCAAAATAGTGCCCAAACGCACAGTACTTGTTGAACAAATTCTGATTTATTGAAAGTAAACATTTACATTGGCTACAATGTTATAACTGTTACAAAGCTGGATAAAAGAGGCTTAAATAGCAATAGAAAGCAAGTGCAGTAAAAAGTGAATAGAGAAAATATTTGGCCTTAGTGATCTTCTGGCAGTATTTACATTATATACATTTTGTTAAATATTTGTAGTAACTCTAAGGCACCATAGGCTAAATAGCAGGCCGCAGTACTATTTTGTGCACAGAATTTAACAAATTTATTTGAAGAAAAAAAGGCTGTAGAGTTAAAAGAAACACAGGCATATTTTATGGTTACATAAAGGAGTGGCTGCTTCTTAAAATTCAAAGATACAATACATACTGGGTAATTTAAAAAAATATTTTTAGAACATTAAATTATATTGAATGTCTGTGTATAAGGACTATTTTTACTGACTTGCTGGTAAATGTTTAATGTAACGTATTCTCAACAGGATTTTCACACGCTAGATATGTTCATCTAAAAACTACTCAACTTTTTTTTTTGTTTGTTTGTTTGTTTTCCTTACAAAAGTCTTATACCTAGGATGCATACAAAATCCCAATGCAAAGTGTAATGGGTAGTAATTTACATCGTAGCTGTTCTGCGGCGGACTGAAACCTAGCAGGAGCATGCAACCAAAATACTACAAACCAGCAGCTCAAGGTGTTGGGCTCCCCCCGCTCTTGCCAGTGTCTGTGGGTCCAGCCAGTGAGCAGGGGTACAGACCTGCCAGCCTGGGACAGACAGAGGAGGCCAGCGCTTTCAGACCTGATGTTCCCAAACCCAGATCCAGAAATTCAAACTACTGGCGACATCCTCCTGCGTTTTACATGACACCATGCTCGCAGAACGCCGCTCTGCTTTGAGTAAATCTTCCCATTTTTATTTATCCCCTTTCGAAGCACAAGTGTCCCCGCACTCCTGAGCGCTTTAAGGAATAAATTTGATTGTTATCACAGTCCTGGCTGATGAGACTCAAGATCCTTTCTGAACAACTTCCAGTGCTACACATATCCCAGCCCCTCTCCAAACAACAGACTTTGCTCCATGGAGTCAACCGGCTCGTCTTTCACCTTGAGGCAATGGAGAAACTGCGCGGCACACCAGATTAACCACATAACCAGATGTCACGCAGGACACCAGATCAACGCCTCGTTTTTGCAAATAAAGTGCCGCAGGGGCCTACGTGCCCCCAGAAAGAAGTGGTGCTGCCGGCACCGTGGCCGCAGCGCGGGCAGGCGGCAGAGGGGCTGTGCACGGCAAGGCTGGGCCCCGGCCGCTGCAGCCCTCCCAGGCCCCTCTCCCCCTCACCCTCGCCCTCGCCACCACGGCTTCCATCTCCCACCATGGTGCAGCCGAGGAGCTGCTGCGTCCGCCTAACTCTCGCCCAGGCCTACCGGCCAGGTGATGCCTGGGCGTCCGCTGGCTGACCCCACGGCCCTGGGCCTTCGCCTCAGCGGCTTCTGAAAAACTTACCATGAGAGGCAGGAGTGGCAAGTTCAAAAACCACCTGTGTCTCCTCAAGGGCACTGACCCGCGGCACCCGCGATCAGCACAGCGCGGGATCCGGCCCCAAACCTCTCTGTTGTGAAAATGCTAAGATTACAGAGCACTTTTGCTCCCACAGTTTTACTTCAGTCATGGCTCGTAGTCTCTGTGTCTGACTTACATTTGCTAGAGCCAAGAAGAAAGCCATCTAAATTAATGTAACACTTAAATAACTAGATACTAGTTTTATATTTGTTTAGGTCTTTTTTAAGTGTTTCTTTTTAAAACATGAACCTCTTCATTCAGTTGTCCCTTTTTTTTTTTTTTTTTTTCGCTTTGTATACTCATCCACGTTGGAAGTACACTAATCTCTTCCACAGTAGTAAGTGGTTCATAAGCAAAGTATAATTGATCTAAGCACAAAGTCCTCATTTGGAGGGATCTAATATTTGTATTAACAAAAGCATAATCTTAGCATTATTCATCAGATGCATTTTTAGTATCAACAGCTATAATATTAAAATTGTACAGCATCAATAACAGTTTTTCAAGGGCTTTAGAAGAAAAATATAAGCATAAACAACTCCGGTGTCATCGACTAGTTCCTGTAAAATATTAAGCAGAATATTACACAAACAGACCATTTTATCATAAGTAATATGGAGCCAAATTAGGCTCAGGTTATCAAAACAGTGTAGCACTGCTGAATTAAAACAGAGCTATGCTGATTCACATCATAGGAGAAGATAACTCAAATTGCTTAACCCCTTGAATGCTAAATATCTACCTAAACCTCAAGAAAGGTTTAAAAACATTTTGGATTGCTTTCTCAATGTTTAAAATATTTAGAAGTATAAATATGGCAATTGATAATTAGGGTGCAACATTAAGCTATTAACATAATTTTCCCATCAAAACTTCCCCATTTGAGGGCTTGTAATTTGTTGTGGGATGTAGGAAGAAGTTAGAAAGTTCTTTCCCAAGAATACCTTTGGCTGCTCCGTGCTGGACACAGTCACAGCTAGATAGGTATGGCTTCATGGACATTTCTACCAAGAGAGACAGTAGAGCCTGGGGCTCTGTTTTCTTTGATTAAAAGGTGTCTGTGAAAAGCCTACATCTTTACAGGGGGAGTTATAAAGATTGTTCTATCACCAATACATGTGCATAATAACAGAGGAAAGGAAATGCAAGGACTTTGGGGATAATACAGGGTCCTTGCTCAGATGAGCCTGGCTTTTTATTTTTCATCCCCTGGAATTCATATGAATGTAAGTATTTGGAATAGTTTGGCAATATGCAACTTCCACCCTTGGATAAAACCACGAGGGAAAAATCCTCTAAAGAGAATGTCATCCTCAAGCTTCTTCATTCCAGTTCTTGGTGATAAAGTCTTTGTTTCAACTGTGAAGTTTGCTATAGAAGGGCTATTTATTTTTGAGTAACAGACCCCTAAAGAAACTCCCTCTTTCCCCTCACCTGTTAAAAATGATGAGAACTAATGCTTTGTTAAATGATCTGACAACTCATGTTCACCTGCAGATAATATATCACCTTAGAAGAAGTTTCTCATTAATATATTGGCTAAAAAAATAAAGTGACTGAGTAGCACGTGAATTTTGGTTTAATTCAATTCCTGTTTGTGTGTGACACTGGGCTTGTGTCCTTGCACTGTCCCCTACAGTGTGACACCTTCCCAGGTGGCCCAGCTGCCCCGGGCATGGTGCTGCCCCATACCTCCATGGGCTGTGTTTCCCCACACTGCAGCTTCATTCTCCCTTTTCCTGTTGTGCACCGTGTGGGACCTGAGCTGTTCACGCTGCTTGTTTGTAATTCCGTGGCTCCTCTTTTTCATTCTTTCTTTCTTACCAGCAAACCACAAGTCCCTTCAGAACCACCTTTCTCCCTGAAAAGTTTTGCCCTCTCCCACTGCTTTGTAACACCTGTGCCCGTCACATTCTGCCTTTTATTCCTCGCCACCCTCCTTCTCCCACTCGGATAAGCCAGTCACCTCAGTACTCCCTGAAGTGGGCACCTTACAGCAGCAAGGCCCCCATATACTTCAGAGCCCTGCTTTCCTCCACATTGTCCCTTCCTCCTGCTCATCTGCTTAAAACAAACCTCTGAGTAGTCTTCTAAATTTGGCAGACATGTATTTTGCCTCTCCTTTCCAGTGGTTGTACTTACAATGGCACCATGCATGGCCAGTATCATGACCCCACCGTGCAAACCAAGGCTGATTCACTGCCATAGCTACATCCCAGGCTCCTTCCTTCAAGGGGTTCACTTGTGACCCTGCTGCAGCTTGAAGGGGCACGGAAGATGACTGCTTACTTAGCTTCTCCAGTTCACTCATGGTCATCTTTCTTTTCTCCTAGTTTTTTGAGGAGGCCTCCCAAAGTGGTGGACTATCAGCCCAGCAAGTCAGTGTAGGATATCTTTGTGGACTTGCTTCCCAGTTTCTTTTTGTTATGAAAAACATAGTGATTCAGACACATATGGCAGGACAAACTATAGACAGATGGTCATGCCAGGGTTTCAGCTCAACTTCTGAATTATGCTCATTTTGTGCAGTTACACAACGTAAGGCAATCCTTACGTAGACAGACAAATTTCAGGAGTCCTCTTTGTTTCAAGAAGTTAACCTGTGTCTCAACACAAAAGATAACAATTAGAGTAGTGATTCTCAAGTTAGTGGTCCACCAAATGGGGGTGAAATTCAACAGAAATTCAATAGCAAAATGTGGATTTGCAAACACGATTGGCTTTACAAGTCTGGACGTGAACCCAGAAAAACTGAAGTCCTTGGCAAATAAGTCTGGAATGCTAAAATATATCTTCAAGTATGTGCTCCTAGACCCAAGAACACTACTACTTGTATGGCACTTCAACTGAAGCAAGTAATAAGAGAGTGTAGCTTGAACCAGATACAAGGAACCACCCATGACAGCATATCTAATGTAGCTCTATTTAAAAGAAACAAACACGCCTGTGCTCTGTTGTGCTGCTTATGGCGCTTCGGTATCTTTATTATGAAAATAACATAATAGAGGATTCAGTCTATTTTTGCTTTCTGAGGTGGCTTGTAATAGTTGCCCAGATGGGTAAGTTGAACTGCTCTCCATATCTAAGGTTGCTGCTTCAGGTTAGCTACTGTGAGGGCCACCAAAGGCATTCATCAGGGCACAGGATATGCCTTGGAGACTGGTCCCCTCCCTACCTGTGTTGCCATCATGCTCACTTGGAAAAAACAGATGTTAATTTAAAGGACAGAGAGCTTTGAATTGGTTTGTTTTCCCTTAGGAATAAATTAATTAAAATATTTCACCAAAAGAAAATCAGTAAAGTTTTGCATTTGTATTTTCTGATGTACCAACAATCAACTCAATCATGTAAGAGCCTTAATTCAGCACCTACTTTTAAATATGTGGCTAAATTTAACCACAGAGCAGTTTCACTTAAATTAAGATGAAAACATTAAAGAACCTTGTTGATCTAAAGAAACTGTAAAACTTAGTATAGAAAAACCAAATTCACAAAAAGGAAGTTAACAACTTCAGGATTTCCAGATGTTTGCTAGGCTTGTATAATTAAAAAATACAACTGAGCTGCTTAATGGATAAGACAGTGTTTCCAGAGAAGATAAAGAAAACTAAACATACACCATCACATTCATTACTTTTTGTTTGTTTCACTCATTAAATAAAAATGAATTTTTGTTTTAACCTTTGACTCTAAATCCTAGCTGCATTTGTGTAGAATAAAATGAATCAAAGATAGCTGCAGCTAACCAATTTCTTTAATTTGATATATCCAGACAACCTTTTATTGTGTTTAAATACGAGAATATTTTACTTATTGCAAAGTATCCTGTGTAATACAGGTGCTCCGCTATAAAATCTTCTCTTTTGCCTATAATTTTCATTCTAAATTTAAAATACCAGTATACAGTACTAAAACCTCCAATTTAAGTTTAATATAAAAATATCAGCACAAAACTCCTTTTTAAAGTCTGTTTATTGTGAGCAACCCAAATGCCTGTTTAATTATTATTAGTTGTAGTATATTAATAGACTTTGCACCCCTACAGTTGCTAATTCATACCATCTTGGGTATTTTGATGAGATAAGAAATACTAAGTAAGAAAACAGTAAGTATTCAAAGGGTTAATTTGCTTAGAATAATAATAATAAATTAGTTTTTTGCATCTTCTTCAGTTCAAAATCCAGCTTTGAGACTGAGGAAGGCTTCCAAATCACATCAATTAAATAAGAGTGGTCCTTTTAACCAGTAGCAGTTTGATTGCCAATGACTCGAAGAATCTCTTTATGAATGCTTGGTTCCTGTGTATTTATACTTGTATCACCCACTTGACCATCTTCATAACTAAAAAAAAAAGTACAGAAAATAAAATCAAATTAGTCTTTTATTAATCTACCTAAAACCATCCAAAACTCTGTTTCATTCAATCAACAGGAGTGCTTATTCCATATGTTAACATGTTTCTATTAAAACATTCTGATGAACTTCACCATTATATGCAGATCCTAACCTCTAGAGAGCGAAGGGTGGTAAGGCTGCCATTGTCATTGAAACCCTGAGGCTGAGTATCCGCTAGGACACAAAGGGGACAAGTCGTAGGTGAGAGGGGAAATGCTCACATCATAGACAGGAAGCGTTTAAAGAATTCCTCAGCTTTAAAACATACAGCCAAATAGAAATTATATTTTATGATCCATGGATAGACTCATTGTAACATGAGGTAATGCTATAGAGTGGGAAAAATTAGTAACTCTCCATTAATTTATCATGTAAGAAAGCATCTACTAAACCTCTGTCACTAGCTTATCCATACATTTCCTAACAAAAGTAAGTACAGAGAAAGATAAAAAATGAAGTGATCCCCAAAAGAATTAGGAAGAAACATCTATTATCTATTTCCATTACAACTATTGGAGGGAACATGGGGAAAAAGGTCAAAGATGAACAGAAGTTGAATATTAAAAGAAGCTTTGTACTCACACAAAGAAAAATCTTGTACACACATGATCTGTGTTGGGAACTACCCATATCTCTCCATGTTTGTGCAGATCGGATGAGGTTATCACTATCAGGGAAAGAATAAATTTCACAGTGATGAAAACATGCGTGGAAAATATTGCTTTGAAATTTTTGGGTTTTTTTATACACTTTAAACTGCTTTCTAGGAACGTGTAGTTTTCCACTGCATGTCTGCAGTGTGGTGTAGACTCTGAGTTGGCTGATAGTACAAACAGGGAGATGAACTTGATTCTTGTTTCCAAAAAATGTTATATTTTTCAGAATACACAAATGCTTGATGTATGTGAGCCAGTTGTTAATTGGAATGAAAAATGAAAAAAATTATTTATTAAAATCTGATTTTAAATGGCCATAGGGCTGTTAAGGAGGATCTGAGTCAACTGATCAGCCTTTGGAACAGAGATATTTGTGTTTGATGCTGGCTGAGCCAAAAATAAGATGTTAAAGACAAAGTCTGAAACTGAAATATGACAAATTTGGGATTTGTAATTCTACCAAATATTTGGGCCCACAATTTAAGAAGGATGTGAGGGTCCTCAAACATGTCCAGAGGAGGGCGACAAAGCTGGTGAAAGGACTGGAAGGAATGTCCTATGAGGAGCAGCTAAGGACTTTGGGTTTGTCTAGTGTGGAAAAAAGGAGGCTGAGGGGTGACCTCATTGCTCTCTACAGCTTCCTGAGGTGGGGACGTGGGGAGGGAGGTGCTGAGCTCTTCTCCCTGGGAACCAGTGATAGGATGTGTGGGAATGGTTCAAAGCAGCACCAGCGGAGGTTTAGACTGGACATTAGGAAGCATTTCTTTAGCAAAAGGGTGGACATATACTCGAACCGGCTTCCTAGAGAGGTGATCGATGCCCCAAGCCTGTCAGTGTTTAAGAGGCATTTGGACAATGCCATTAACAACATGCTTTAACCTTTGGTCAGCCCAGAATTGGTCAGACAGTTGGACTAGATGATTATTGTAGGTCCCTTCTTACTGAAATATCCTATCCTATCCTATCCTATCCTATCCTATCCTATCCCATCCTATCCTATCCTATCCTATCCTATCCTATCCTATCCTATCCTATCCTATCCTATCCTATCCTATCCTATCCTATCCTATCCTGTCCTGTCCTGTCCTGTCCTATCCTAATACTATCACGAGTAAATGCATGTTCAATTTTCATACCATTTTTTCCATGAAATGTAATTTTTAACAAATGTTTATCTCTTGTAATAATTTTATTTAGAATCTGTATTACCACCTCGCCTAAACACTTTTTTTACAGAAAAATGACATGAATATGAAGTAAAATATATTTTACCAAATATTTAAAATTCACCCTTATAAAATTGATAAGTGTGAGGGAAAAATGACACGGATGAAAAAGTCCCTCTGAAAGATGTAATCTTTATTTAGAAACTTCAGGCATTAAAGGCCACGTAAATTCTAGCAAACCCTAGATTCACTGCATATCTAATGAAAGTTTTAGAACTACACTTGTATCTTTTTCTGTCCAGATTAAATTGCATTTTTATGTTGGCTGACTTCTCCTTAATCATATTAAATCATATCATATTAAATATTTCACTTGAACAGTCTCAAAAGTATATATATTAAAAAGTAGTACATATAGCTTAAAGCTTCCATTTTGAACTAACATCTATTCTACTGTGTGTCTTAATTTTTTCATTTTAAAAACGAACAAATGCTCCAAATAAAGGGCAAAATGAGTTTAATATAATTTCTTCTTGTTTGGCCAATGAGACAAATTAACAATTAGTGGTACCATTCTTATTCAAATATCTTAATTCTTTGTTCTCAAAACCTGCTGAGGTTTCACTACTTATTAAAAGAATAGCTAAGTCTTTCAAGAATGACTGTACTCATATGCACTGGATTTTAGCTTCACAAAATTTTTGAAGCAGTCAGAGAGAATAGACTGGTTACCAGATGAATAGTATACTTGCCTGAACAGTAAAAAATTATTTGGAAATTCAATGGGAAAACTTTTTTTTGCTGACTGTTAGGTGCTTAACGTATTTGTGAAAAGCTTGCAAGAAGTCAGAGTTTCAAATAAAGGCCATCTTCAAATAAAGGTTATCTTGATGGTGTAGGAATACAATCACATTTGAAAGACAGACCAGATGATCAGTTGCTATGTGTATATGATTATTTCATGAAAATTCAGCATGTGTTAACAGACTTTGTTTGACGAGGGAATTGTTCTGAACTGAAATATAAAGGTCAGCTATTAAGCAAGTACTCGTACGCCTACCAGTAGTCTCTTAAGTAAAAACAACCAATACTGGAACTAAAGGTCTCACTGATTTGCATCCAGTAACACTATGTCTATAACTAAAAGAGTTTTTCAAGGGCTTTCAGCTTACCTTCACATAAGGCTATGCATTTTAAGTTACGGCTTTGCAAAAATTGTGACTGTTGTCCTTTCTTCTGTGACTGAGATGTAAAAACATGAGAAAACTTAATTAGTGCAGTAAGACATACTGAGTGAAAAAGTAACATAGGAGAATGCTGCTATTTTCAGTGGTTTATTAGTGAACAAAGATAGAGGCAGTCTTTCTAAAACATTTCTATTATATTTCTAGGTTTAATAGAAATTCTAAAAACACTTATATTATTTGTTTGGATTATTGTAGGAGGGATTTGAACTCCTTTATCCAGAAAGAGAAGTTTCTAATTATTATAGAATGAATAATATTATTAGAAATATCAATGTTACCAATAAACAAATTGATAGCAGAAAAAATAAAAAGGTGAATGTAATCACCAGTTCTTTGGCCTCTACCCTGATATTTTACTGGCCTTCCCTTTTCTGAGGGTTTCTGCTGTTACATACCAATCTCTCTCCAAAGCCATATTATTCTGTAGTTTCTATGTGTTAACTATGAGGACAGATTTAAGATTTCCTTCTCAAAATTTAGCCATACACATAAATGCTATGAGTTTGCTTTAGCTAAAGGAGAATTGTAGTGCTTTAATATGTAAAAACCATGAAAAAGAAAAACTGACTTGCTATATATGAAATGCTACTGCTTCCACCAATAACCACTCTCAATTCTTTTTCTAGAACTCAGAAAGCAAGGGATTCCTAAGCGTCATGATACAATCTGTATTTCATTTTCATTCTCTTCCTAAATTTTCCTGCTTGGAAAAGAAGGCCACAAGACCTGCAGTCTACTCCACAAGTTGTTACTAAAAGCAGTTGGGCTGTATTTAATGTTTGCAGTCTCTGAAGTTGTTGATTTTGTTCAATAAAATAAAACTGTTAGCTTTCACAAAGGGAATACTATCTTCTTTTCAGCTATCAAGATCCCAAACACAAAACCATAAATCTTCCAGCAACGGTTGATGTTCTGTACCTGTGATGTATTACTGCCCTTACTGCCTGAAGCTGGTTCATCTTTAGCTGACACCTTCTGCTGCTTCTTATTCATCCCTAGGAATATTAAAGTCATGTAAGATACCCTGGCATATAAATACCATAATAAGCAAAGTTAAGTATGGAGAATGAAACAGGTAATACAGTGGGAATCATAGTCTTTTGCATGGCACCCAAAAATCTAGTTAAATTTGTCACAGAATATCTCAATTTAATCCTGCAAATTACCAGTATGCCTGCATGTATTGCAAAGACACTAGGAAAGTCAAGCTAGCATTAAGTAGGTGCAAAAGCAGATAAACATGAGCTTAAATGCCACTGAATTCAGCTCAGGAATGCTCTTAGATGGTTGCTTAAGAGAGTTGCATGTCAGCATGTCTTGACTCTAACTGACCCTATTCACACTGAAGTAACAGTCTGATTTACTGGGGGTGGGATAGTAAAATCATGAGAGAAAGAACTTTAGATATTAATCATTAAAACTTTATTTAGACTTATTAAAAGTCTAATTAATTTTTAGAAGTATTATATTTGTTTAAAGTTTTAAAGTCTACCTTGGTTTAATTAATTTATCTGCATGTAAAAGTATTAAATTATTTGTCAGCCACTTTGGATCCAATTTCCATCTCCAAAATCTAAATACCTACATTTGTGCCTTAGATCTCTCTTATATTCCTCATGTCGGTTTACATAAAATTCCTGTATTGTATGCTACTACAGTCTTCCTTGCCATTCCAGTACCCCGTATTTCTTGGCAGTTTACAAACACAGACTGAATTATGGGGAAGTTTAACTCTTTGAAGGAACAGGGAGTGTAGGACTCCTCTGTGAGTTTTATTTGCAACAAGTATTACATACTTCATAGGAACACAGGCCTCCTTTCTGGAGGAGACTGGATGGAAGGGACCAAGAAAGGTAGAAAGACGAGATAAAACACATTGAAGTTGACAAAGCAGTGTTGTCCAAAAAGAAGGGCATTTTGCTAGATAATGATACTGCAACCTGCACTTTCAGTGAGTCCTGAAAAGCTTCCATACTTGTGTAATCTCTGAAAAGCTAAAGTGCATGTAGAGATTACTGATATTGAAATTCAATGAATAGTAATAAAAATGCTGAGCTTTTAAGATGAATTGTGACATTAACTAAAAATACAACTAAAAATACTGAAAATCAGAGAGCGTAACTAAAACTCTCAGAGTTATTTACATGCACACAAACACACATTCAACTATACCAGCACTTTTATATCTGAGGAAATGGTAAATGCAACATACCTAAAGGAAAAAGTCACCATATTTTAAAATCTCTTAAGTTTCTTTCTTGTTTCTAGTGTGCTTCTATTTATGATTTAATTCTTACATGGAAAAATCTGCACAACTTGCTTTTGGATTTACTCGTGGGACAAATTATGTTCCTTCCCCTTCTCATGCTAAAATAAACACACTGTCCTGTACTTTCTATTTAATCCTGACATGGCAATACTTGGAAATACTCTTAAATATACAGACTTGAACATGTCTATTGATGAGTATTTGTTTCGTCAGATCAGATAGACTTAGGCAGATACTGACAAAAAATCACAAACATAAAGTTGGATTTCCACTGCATAATCAAGACCCATTCCATTACACACAGCATACAGAATTAGCTACTATTTACTTCAAGCACAGTTTCAAGATACTCAGCACCTTGGAAAATGAGGACAGGTATTTAATAAGGGAATTTAGATTTTCTCTTTTTTGAATAAACTAAATCTTGGTCGACAAAGATAAAATTTAATACAGTGTGGTAAACAGTGAAGCCGGTAAGAAAAACAGTAGACTAAGATACCCCCTATATTTCTCCAACTTTAGAGTGATTTATAAATATCACCTGAGTAACCAAATGATATGCTTGACAATGGACTAAGGTAGATTCCACTTCCAAACATTGCACCATGGAGCTGCAAAAGAGCGTAATGATTGTTTAACATTAATTTGGTTACCTGGACAAAATAATAATGATAGGAACAGGTTGTAATGTAGATATGCATCTGCCCCACTGCCCTAATTTATTGCCTGGTAATAAACAGTCTTTAAAAAAATCATGCTGCTAATATATACTTAAAATACAGTATATTCTGGAAACCAAAACAAAATTTTACATCATATATATATATTTTATATATATATTGCATTTTCTGTTTTTAAATCTAATGTTACCATGGAGGATGCCTACAGAGGGTGCTTCTGTACATGGCCAAATACACCCTGATCCTTAGTTGGCACCTTGGGATCCTCCTCTAAGGGATCATGGACTCAGCTCCAGGGAAAAGCTGTCAAAACCATGACGCTAAAGTACTCTGAATTACAGCTTCCCAGTCCCCCGGGTACTGCCTACTTTGCTCTGCTATAGTGGTCTCCTGATGATTCAGTCTGAGAAAATGAACTGAAGTTTGCAATAGCTCCCTTCTGTCAAGTACACTCATATTTCCATTCCCAAGGAAACCAGAGGAGGAGATGCTGTAAATGCAGTTCATGTAAATCTAGTATGGTCTTGGATCCTATAATATGGAGATAGTTTATGTAGCTCTAAATTTTAATCGCGACTGCTTTTAAGCAGTACTAAGCTAAGCCTCCTGGAGGTGCTGCTCTGCAATCTAATACTGAAACACTGACTCCAGCAATGGGATTTTCCAGCCAATTCAGGAGACACATTATTTCATTTTAATTGCATCAGAATAGTACTTTTTTCCAGGAAACAAGATGGTATTTAAAATCATCCCTTTTTTCCACCTATATGACTACCAGAACCACCACCCCTGAAACCTTGCCTAAGCTAGTATGTAATCAAGCACGCACAGGTTAGCTGAAGTCTATTTAGTCTGCTGCTTACCTGCAGCCTCGTATTGGAAGCAACAACTAAGCCGTTCCTCAGGATGGAATGCCAATTTTCAATGTGTGAACCACTGAAAAGATTAAAAATAAAACATTAAAATCCAGTGTAAAATGCAAAACGAAATCAGTAATCCTTTAAAACAATAAATTCACAGCTGTAAACCCCAAACGGCAAGAACAAAAAAATAGCATAGCATTTTGATAGCCTTTGATTAATATGAATATATGTACTTACTGAAATGCAAAGGTACTTCCGTAGAGATTTTTAGCAGCTCGGAAATTGGATTCTTTGGCTGGTGGACTGCTGAGAAGCAGGAACTGGTGGGGAGTGTGCATAAACTTCAGTTGCTGTAAAATATAACAGTACATGAGTGAAAAGAAGTTGATTAACACAAAAGCATTCTATTTCCACAATGGTACTTATTAAGATACCATGCTGTTTCGCTCAATACAGGACTGTATATAAATAACTACATGAACTAAGTTGAAATTGGTCTCATTACCATAGTTTTTACCTGAAATCAAACAGTAAAAATGTCTTTCAGTTTATGAAACATAGGGAAGTTTCTGAAACAAATTTCAGCCTATTATGGCTCTAGTGAAGTAATTAAATAGAACAATTTCATCGTGGTATTCTGGTCAGAGCTGGCTTTGAATTAAGGTTCAGGCTTGAAAGGTTGCAGATTACCCTGTCCTTAATCAGAGGATCAGAGGCACACGTACTCAGAAATTAATCTCAGCACTACCCCTCTAAAATTTAAGAGCTATGCTCTTTTTAAGGTGTATTCATATGTGGATCTCCTGGTACATAGTGTTTGTGTGCACTGCTTTCTGTACAATTCTATATCTAACATTCTAGATGGTAACAAAACAAATAGTGAAGTTATTCTCACCCAATCTCAGATGACTACAATGTAGGCACTTGTATTTGAGCTACTCACCTCAAATAGGCTTTTTCTGAGCATTATTCCTTTGACCTGTTTTAGATATCCACAACATGATTCTGTGTCATGACCTGAAACTACCTATTTCTGTTTCTTGTCTATTAATGGGAGCCATATAATTAGTTTGAGTGTAGACACCTACGTGTGGCTAGAAGACTCCCACCTAAACTGCTAATACAAGCCATACGAAATGAGAAAATAATAAAGAACCCACAAACACTTACCCTATTCACCGGTAGCTTCACAATATGTGATCTATTACTAGAAATAACCCTAAAATAAGAAACAGTTAGATGTATTAGACATGGTAACCAAACAGAACTTCTCTCCTTAAAAATGTGTTATGAATGGCCACCACAAAGCACCCAGCTGCAGGCCTTTGAACCTATCAGATGGAAGTAGACCAAATCTTGACTAGAAAATGAGAACAGAGGCTGTACAAATAAGCTGGAGTCTTTCCAGTGTTTTCAGAGGGCCCAGCCAGATGAGGTCCAGAAACAGTCCAGAAACACCTGCAGTTGCAAATGTCAGCCCTGTCATTAATTCTTAGGGTGAGTTTATACCAAATTACCCTGGTGAAGTGATTATTCATTAAACTTGGTAATAATTATCATCTCATGTGAGTCAATTTTATACCATTGTAGAAGAGGATGTGCAAGCGGGTCTTGTTTATCCATCTGCTTCTTTATTTCCAAGTAAGGTGCCTAGAAAAGAGTAATTATGTTCTTTATTTCTAGTTGAAATCATAAGGTTAAATTTAATATGTTACATTGCCCATGATTTCATCTATTAAAACAAATACATGGGACTCATTATTAGGCTTAAATCACAGTTTTACTGACATTTAGCGTTGTACAGTTATGAATGTGTTTTGACAACAAGAATTAATATAGTAATTATTTTCCCTGAATTAAAATAATAAGCATGTAATTAGCATCAAAATGAGTATATTATAGCAAACATTGGTGATCTCAGGGAGAACAGCAGAAGATATCTATTTATGTTTGGCTCTTGGATTAAGAAATTGGACTGGAAATTCACAAAATTAAGTCACTTAAAATACCCCAAGATAATCCACTCCATTTTGTTTTAACTGTTTCATGGTATAAACTGGTAAAGTAAAATACTGTATCAGTTTATAAACCCTTTGAAAACCATTCTTGTTTTCAATCACAGTGCAAAGCATCCCTTTAAAACTCTTCAGTCCAAGAATTGTTTTATTTAAAAAAGGCAAAATGGTGGTTATTTTTCTTTTTAAAAGACATTATATTAGGTAACAGAAATACCTGATTTTTTTCAATTTTTACAAGATGTTACACTAAGTAACAAAAATATGTGAATTTTAATTTTCAACTTATTTTACTCCTCTCTATACACCTCATTCTTCATTTCAGAATCGCCAAGTACTTTATGAGTACATATAGAGTAAGATTTATAAACTGTTGTGAGGTTACATTTATATAGCAGTTGGAAAAGCAAGGTACATGGGAGAGATTTCAATAATCAGTTATAATTGACTGGGCTGTTTGGGAAATGAAGTGTAACAATGAACATAAGTACTGCTATCAGACTCTGTCCCACTGTGAATATTGAGCAATGATATGGCAGTAATCCCAAGAGACCCAACCTTCCACATCCCAAACCATACTTATCTGATCAAGTGTTTTGTTATAATAGAAATAAAGCTATCATTCAGAACACTGTCACAAAACCAATTTCTTTTGCTTTGGAAATAAAAGCCCCATTTCGGCTTTGATATTTTGAGAAATGCAGCCGTTGGTGATTATCACATTACAATGTCCCATTCTGCTGTTATTATCTCTTATGTAAACTGAGTTCTACTTCATCACTTTTATTTGACTGCCGTTATGGATACTCTAAGTTTGTTACTTTTAACACACATTTTAATATTACTACAGCCGTATAGGAAAGAGGTGATACTATTGACTTCCCCACCCATCACAGGCAAGCAATACAAACATCTTCCTTGTTCTAGAAATAGTGATTAAGTTAGGTAAAGATTTTTAAACTCACCTGGGTCATCTCTCTAATAGAAGTGATACTGTCCAATGCTTTCATGACTCGGTCATAATTCTTCTTCTGATATAGCATAAAATAAGGAAATAAATTAAAAGAATATTAGTATTTGGCTCTACAAAAACCTCAGTTCTTTGTGTATAAAACCAAAGCTAGGACGAACGTTCACCAAACCGATTCTTTCAAACATTTCTTACCAATAGCTTTCTTCCACCTCACATATTGACTTTCTCATTCATAGTCCAGGAAAATTCCACGGAAAAAATATTATCATGATGTTTTTTCTTTGTTTTTCACTGGAATCTCCAACACACTCAAAAAATTAGCTCACTTTAAACAAATATTTGTCACTAAACATGGATTCTGACAGTTATTTGGCTGACATTATTAAGTTAAATACAGCAGTGACCAAATAGATTTTAAATAAAATAATAAATAAACAGATGTGTTTACTTTTCTAACAGCTCTATAAAACACCAGAGGTCCTTCAGTTGTCCCTCTGTCTCACCCTGATCCTTGCCTACCTTCTGTTTGGGAACCGCTACCATCCACCTTTTCTGAGAGGATGAGCTTAACAGTCCATGCTCCACCAGCTCCATGTGTCATATTACCTTCAGGAGCTTCACTGTCCCCCATCTTTGGGTCTTGACAACTTCTGCCCATGGGCTTTTACCTCGCCTATGCAGGCAAGAAGCTGAGAGGAGGCAGTTTGGGTCCTGCCAGCCCAGGGGCGCTCTCCATTCCTCTTCTGCTGTGACCCTATTTCATATTGCTTCGTCTGCTTCAAACTCCTGCCTTGCCCAGCCACCAGACTAGCTGTCTCCTCACCAGTCCCCTTCCAAGCACTTCCTGGCAAGTCTTTTTTCCCACATGCTACAGAACACACTCGCCCCTTCCTGAGGAAGAACGACTGCTAACTGGCGTTTGTTCAGAAAAAGAGAAACACATCCCAAGACAGGACACCAAAGTTCTCATTTCTGCCCTTGGGGATGGCTCAAGTGAGATGTAATACTTCATGGCTTCTTAAGGGCTTCCCTCAGAGGCAGTATGGGCAGGCTGAAGAGCAAGTAGTGCAAACACAATTCTTTACTTCAAAATTGATGTGTGCACAAAACTCAACTATTATGTCAACATTTGATAAAATTACATTTAAGGACATAATTGTTCACAAAGAGAAAATGAGATGACAGCAATAACCACTTCAAGAATAAAAAGATAGACTGGAAATCCCCCATTTACACTGTCTACACCTCCCAAAGGTGGGACACATTTGTGTCCAACTTGTACACTGAGAGAAAGACACAAAGAATATAAAATTTTGCACTTACCATTTGTACCCTAAAAGAATTTCTTGGTGTTAACATCACTTTGAAAGTAACTTACAGTTAATACTCAAATACCTTCTCAAAGACAAATAAAAAAAGCTACAAAAGTCACACACTTGTGCAATATCCTGGAGCTGTATCTGTTATAATAAAGGACACTCCTCCAGAAGACCGCTTTGCTTTGAAATGTTATGCATGACTAAAACCAAGCTATGACATAATGAAAGACATTTACTTACCCTGGGGTTAAAGGCCAGCATCTGAGGATCATTTGGATCAACTACAGAAGGATATGGCTCAAAAATGACAACTTTCCTAGGTGACTCTAATGCAGATCGACACATGGATACTAACAGATCAACCACCTAGGGATAAAGAAAAATATTTATTTGATATATGTACTTTCATATTGTATCTTCCAGTCTGCTTTTTTTTTACAGATTATAGTAATTTCATATTTCATTGTTACCTATATTACCCAAACCATGTTACCCACAGGACATAGTCTAGGACTGAAATTTTTCCACTGATCTCAACAGGTTCAGCCCTGGTCCATTATTCCAGGTGCTGATAGGATCAGTATCTGGTCCAAAATGTATTATCGTGTCAAATACATTGCTTGCAGCCCTGCTTTCTCTTATGCATATGTGCTAATTCCTGGATTAAATTAATTCTCTAGGGAAATGAAGTCATGCTGGATCTGCGTTTCTGTACCGTAGAATGCCGATGAAAAATGCTGCTCAAGAATGAAGAAGGGTTTGTGAGTCTGTACCACTGCCTGCTGTTCTCCTGAAGACTGTAATCACAGCAACACTTGTAAACATTGCTTCTGCTAAAGCCACAACAGTGCAGTGAGTTAACAGGCATTTGCACGGCTCACACTGGGAGATCCTCTTCCCTCCATCCTGTTGTACAAAACTACAACGTGGCTTTGAATATCTATGATTTCCAAGATTTCACCCTAAGATTACGCATGTAACGTGTCCACAAGCACGTGTTCACATATCTGCACATAGGAACGTATGAAACTTAGCAACAGACTTCTCTGTAATTGTTTCAAAAGTCATAATTCAGAGGTTAAAAATAGAATACAGCAATCACAAACCAGAGAGAATGCAGCTTTCTGACAGCTGTGATAGCTAAATTCAGCTCATAATGAAATCCAAAGTTGCTACATAAAAATGTAGCTGCAAATTAGCTCGTTTCCCCCTGTCTTTTCTGTGCCTTTTGAAAACATTCCTGTGTAAAAACAGTTTTCCATGAAAGAAAGGAAAAGCTGAGACGAGTTGTACTTAGTAGGCATCCCTGGTTCCTCCCACTACTCCACAACACTCAGATCTCCTCTCGCAGCTCAAGCTGTTCTAGAAGTTTTTATATATCTCCCATTGTATCTGACCATTTGGAGGAAAAAAACATTATGGTCCTTTAGACAAGCACAACGAAAATAAGAATCATGATGAAAGCGAAAAGGAACTGTGCTGTGCTGAGTCATCCTGTTGCCATTATCCTCCTCTGCTCTTTTAGCATGAATGGACAACTTTCAACAGTTTAAAAATATTCTACTAGTTCCAGTTACTAAATATCTCACATATATTGAAAAATTAAGTCATTTAAATAATGATCCCTTCTTCCACGGTGCTCTGATTACTTTCCAGTTTATAATACCGGTAAGTGTGATGAACATTTCAAAACAGGGCACCTGCATTAGCACTTGCAAAGGAGACCAGGAGTCTGCATACGCAGCCAGGTCAGGCAACAGGCATGCCACTGTGTAAATGTATTACCATGAAACTGAGCCCGCGTTCATACATCCTGCTTCTCAGAAGCATTTCTTAGCCCCCAGTCACAAAACACTTGTTGAGTCGTGTTGTTTGTCCCCAAATCTCTTAATAGTGACTCAAAGTTGTCTTGCTTTATGAGTTGCACGACGGACTTTGTCTTAAGATTGGCACAGTCCTTCTTAGAACATCATCCCAAAGCCCTCCTTTAAACTGTCTGTTGATTCCTATATTGTTTCTCACCATGATACCTGCATATTGCTCTGACATGGGGGAAAACGTGCATAGATTAGGCTTAGTTAAATGCCCCATTTCCCCTGAGATAATTGTTTTGAGCTGATGGAATGCAAAGTAACTTAAACTGGGAGGTAGGTCTAATACAAACATTGCAAATGGTCTAATACAAATATGCGTTCCTTGGTAACAGAAAGTGCTGTGGCTCTAGTAAATGTTGTTATACCCAGGCCTGAATTCCTCCTCAACAGTAGGTGCTGAAGTACATAAGTAAGGATTAAAATATTTTCAAGAAGGACAAGATGACACTTGCTGATGATGATTCCCCTTTATGACATCACTCTCAGGCAGTGCCTCTCCCTCTCCAGAGACTGTCTACAGGAAGACCGAACTATCAACAAATCAGGCATTTAATTTTCTGGCATTTCAACTACATGACTAAAATAAGCCAAGGTGAGTTCAGGCTTGAAAGTTTTAGAAAGTACAATCACTTGTTATTAAGCAGGAGCCATCTGAATATTGGGGCTGACAAAGTAGGGGTGTATACCTTAGGAAACTAGCTGAAAGCACAGCAGGAAAAAACAGGATGTGATTTCTAATGAGAGCCTGTATTTAGGCTCCTGCATTACACAAAATGATTTGGAGGAAGATTCATCTGACAAAATGTAGAGATTCACAATGCGAACACCCACCTCTTACTAGTCAGCCTAGGCTCTCTTCATAATCAATGGAGAAAATAATCACTGTGCTTATAGCCTATGCTGTGATTCACACTATCCTAAACCAATGTCAAAAATAGCTCAGATGAATCAAACCCTAAAAGTTCTGAATTCGTTCTGCAAACAGGAAGGGAGCTCAACCAGATCAGATGTAGTGAGATGGATGTAATGCTATCACTAGCGTAAAACGCACCAAAATTTAGTCACCCAGGTCCAATGGACAAGTGACCAAACCTCTTATCTAACTCTTTTAAGCATTAAGCTTGTAATCACTTCAGTGCTCTACAGCAAAGCTCTGTAGATGCAGAGGTGTTTTGGAGATCTAGAGTAAGTTCTGCATATGCCTGCAACAGTGATACTTACACAAAACACAGAGCGAGAGCTAACCAGGACCACATCTCCTGTCAGCTGTATTTAAAAAGAGAAGTGGGAGCTATTTGTTTGTACCTAATGTACCGTGTACATGTAATTTACCATGTAAGTTTGTATCTAATTTTTTCATAATTTTAGGAAAGGAGACTTTCAGCTCTTCAAGGAGTTGGTTAATAGGCCCCCCTGGCAAACTGCCCTCAAGGGCATGGGGGCAGAACAGAGCTGGCAGATCTTTAAGGACGCTTTCCGTACAGAGCAAGAGCTCTCAAACCTCAGGTGTAAGAAATGGGGAAAGGAGGGCAAGAGACTGACATGGCTGAGTCAAGACCTACTGATCTTGACCTACTGGTCTCCCCTAAAGGGTAAGAAGGAAATGCACAGACAGCAAAAGCAGGGACAGGTATCCTGAGAAGAGCATAGGGACACTGCCTGGTTGTGTAAGGATGGTGTCAAGAAAGCAAAGGCACAGCTGGAGCTGAACTTTGCAAGGGATGCAAAGAATAATAATAAGGGCTCCTACAGGTACATCAGCCAGAAAAGGAAGGTCTAAGAAAGCTTACAGCCCCTGATGAGCAAGACTGGCAAATCGGTAACAACAGATGAGGAGCAGTCTGAGGTAATCAACTCTTTTGCCTCAGTCTTCACTGTCAAGCTTTCTTCCCACACTTCTCCAGTGGATAGACCACAAGGCAGGGACTGGGGGGAAAAGTCCCTCCCACTGTGACAGAGGATCAGGTTCATGACTACCTGAGGAACCTGAACATACAGAATTCTATGGGACGTGACAAGATGCGTCCCATAGTCCTGAGGGAATTGGCTGGTGTAGTTGCCAAGCCACTCTCCATGAGATTTGAAAAGTCATGGCAGTCAGGTGAAGTCCTCAGTGACTGGAAAAAGGGAAACAATGCACCCATTTTTAAAAAGGGTAGAAAGGAGGACCCTGGGAACTACTGATCTCTCAGCCTCACCTCTGTGCCTGGGAAGATCATGGAACTGATCCTCCTTGAAGCTATGCTAAGGCACATGGAGGACAGGCAGATGACTCAAGACAGCCAGCATGGGTTCACCAAGGACAAGTCCTGCCTGACCAACCTTGTGGCCTTCTATGATGGAGTGACAACATCAGTGGACAAGGGAAGAGCTATGGGTATTGTCTATCTGGACTTCTGTAAGACATTTGATACAATCCCCCACAACATCCTTCTCTCTAAATTGGAGAGATATAGATTTGAGGGTGGACTGTTCGGTGGATGAGGAATTGGTTAGATGGTTGCATTCAGAGGGTAGTGGTCAACTGCTCAATGTCCAGATGGACATTGGCGAAGAGTGGTGTCCCTCAGGGGTCCATATTGGGGCCAGTACTGTTCAGTATCTTCATCGATGACATAGACAGTGGGCTTGAGTGTACCCTCAGCAAGTTTGCAGATGACATCAAGCTGTGTGGTGCACTTGACTGGATGCCATCCAGGGGGACCAGGACAAGCTCAAGAAGTGGGCCCATGTGAACCTCATGAGGTTCAACAAGGCCAAGTGCAAGGTTCTGCACCTGGCTCGGGGCTACCCCCAGTATCAATACAGGCTGGCAGATGAAAAAATTGAGAGCAGCCCTTTCGTGAAGGACTTGGAGGTACTGGTGGATGAAAAGCTGGTCACAAGCAGGCAATGTACACTCACAGGCCAGAAAGCCAACCACATCCTGGGCTGCATCAACAGAATTGTGGCCACCAGGCTCGAGGGAGGTCATTCAGCTCCTCTACTCCCCTCCGGTGAGACCCCACCTTGAGTACTGCGTGCAGCTCTGAAGACCTCAGCACACCTCAGCACATGAAAGACATGGACCTGTTAGAGCAGGTCCAAAGGATGGCCACAAAAATGATCAGAGGGATGGAATACCTCTCCTATGAGGACAGGCTGAGAGGGCTGGGGTTATTCAGCCTGGAGAAGAGAAGGGTGTGGGGAGATCTTATTGCAGCCTTTCGATACTTGAAGGGGTCTTATAAGAAAGATAGGGACAGACTTTTTATCAAGGCCTGTTGCAATAGGACAAGTGTAGATTTATACTACAAATAAGAAACAATTTTTTTTGCAATGAGTGTGGTGAAGCACTGGCACAGGTTGCCCAGAGAGGTGGTAGACGTGCCATCCCTGGAAACATTCAAGGTCAGGTTGGATGGGGCTCTGAGCGGCCTGATCTAGTGGAAGATGTCCCTGCTTATGGCAGGGGGGGTTGGACTAGATGAGCTTTACAGGTCACTCCCCACCCAAACTATTCTATGATTCTGTGATTCTAAATGTATGTGTAAGTGCCTAAATTAAAAAAATAAAACTCTAGCTCCCCAGAAACATATAGCCGAGGTCTTCAGAGGACTTCAGGCTGAGGAAGAGGTGGGGCTTCATCAGCACACCTCTCTCCGTTTCTGACAAGCTTACACAGGAACCCCAATGTTTGTTATGTTAGATGTTGCAAATACAGCCATCTAACAGTCTTCAGACATCAGATGAAGAGCTGACATTCAGATCCTGCAGTCACATTCTCAAGTGAAGAAGCTGGTCTACGCTGCTGCAAGTTTATTCCTTTGAGAATACGCCCAGAGGCGGTATTCAGGCATTTAGCCAAATAGCTTCTTTCCAGTGGCTGCACTTACTACTGCTAGTTAAAGTTAACTGAACTGAACGTTTCCTCTTCCAAAAAAGAGGAATGCACTTTTCTAGAAGATGTGCAAACTTTTACCTGAAGATCTTAAAAGGATCTTAAACATAAGACCCTTTAACTTGAGAATTTACTGTAATATAAGGTTAAATTGTGATTTGGAAACATAGTTTTAAATACCTCGGTTTAAGGCACATACAAAATTAAGAAAGAAAACAATGATATTGTTATAGCTACAGTAATAACTGAACTTAGAATCAGGAAGCAAGCATATATTAAATTCCTGATCCTTGAGTATGTAGCAACATCAGTAAGGACTTTCCTACTGTTACTTAATGATCAAAACAACAGATGCTCAGTGGATAGCTGCATCCCAACACCATGAACAGGAAGTAGCTTATTAATTGCATCAGAGTAGTAATGGCTCATTAGGTGAAAATAAATGGGAATTATCTCCAAATGACAATGGCTGCCTTTATTAACAACCCAGGTGACCTAATTGAATAAAACAGAACAAGAGAACAGGGTTACTCTAATTACATGGAAGTAAAACAATGGAAGCACCTTATTAGTACCGTTTGAAAACGCCATGCATGAAATAGTGTATTTACAACTATAAGAGTGGACAAATAAATAATACTTACCAAAGAGCACTCATATGGGGAATACAAGTCAAAATAAATACTAGAAGAGACTGAGAAGACTGAGTCCAGAAAGTCAGACATGTAATAAACATTAGATAATTCTACCTGAGCCCCAGTTGCAATTTCATCAGCAGCTTCGTTCATCACTCCTAATGTTTGGAAAGCAAAGACACAGAGCTCCCGTTCACAAACAGTGGGCTACACAGAGAAAGAAAGTTAATTATATTTTTGTTCTAATTTTGTGTTCTTGATTTTATCATGTAATACCTACAACAAAACCTGAACACATTGAATGATAATCTTTTTCTTCAAATATTAATGGCAACATTAATTTAAAATTGCAAATACATGTCAATTATGGAGGAAGATACATTAGAGAAGCATTTTAATAATCTGAAGAACAAGTGTGAAGAACTCAAGAACTCATAAGTACTCACAGAAGCTAAACTTAAAAGAAATCTAAACAGATTACAGAACCAAAATTACAGGCATAGTACCCAAAGGTCCTTGGCACTATCCTACCAGACTCTGAAAACCTCCTACATAATTAAAATTAATGGAGAACAAATCCAGAAACTAATGGGAGCACACCCCCTTCATAAATGCAGGTTTATTCTTCACAGCATGTTATTGTGGAAATATAAATAAAAATCTGATCTAGGAGACAAATTTCTTGAAGAAGCACTTTTATTTTTTAACCAATTTAACAATTCATTTATAAACTTTAAGAAAATGCCTTATATTTTTATAGAATGAACACCTTATTTGGGAAGGCCAACTGTTATTTTAATAAATAAAGGCGCTCCTACTCTTTTATCAGATATAAAATAATTAAAAATACTTGCTAATGAGACAATTTTTTTGCCGATAGTTTTGAAAAATTTAATTCACAATGCCATCACAAGGATCAAATAAAAAAAAAATATTTAAACTGCATATTGAGGGAGAGTTGAGCATTCTGCCTTCATAAAGCAAATGAAACAGAAACAAAAAAGAATACAGCTTTAAGTAAAGAGAATAGGCATGACTTCATAGGCTTCCTAATTGGTTACAACCCTTACTGCAACTCCATGCTTATTTACTGAAGGATAACTAGCAGATCAACTTTTTAAAGGCTCAAGTAATGAATCACACAGTGAATTGTTATAAGCATTCAAAATGAACAAACAGTTCAGAGAAATACAAGAAAGAAACACAAATTAAAACGGTCCTTAAAATTGACCACAATAAACATAACTTTTTATTACAATGATGAAAACAATCACAAATAGGTTTTGGCTACTATTTCTTTGAATTCATATTATTAAATCCTAGCTAGCTAAAACTTAAAATGATCTTTGGTGGGCACTATTGAACTTCTGTAACTAAAAATTCTGAGTCTAGCTACCATGATAATCACTACAGCATTTGTAGCAGTACACTTTGAAGTTCAAGCCAATGTCTCTAGGAAGCAGTTGCAGAAATGAAAGAATGAATTGAGCGCACAAAGAAAACACAAAATCTAGCTGAATTCTGTTTTAGGCAACAGATTTGTCAGTAATAAGCATACTCCTGTATTTGTAGTCACTTGTTTCAAAGCCCTTAAAATATGCATTTGCTGGGTTTCAAAGATTCAAGACTTCAGTAACCATCTGAAAGCTCCTTCATTGACATATTCTCACATCAGTTGCTTTATAAGAGCTATCATCTTTCAAGTCTAACAGAGTGTCACCCATTTGATTTATCTGCTATGTTACATTGCATTAGGCAGCAGACGAAGCCTGACATGATCCAATTTGCTGTGCCATGGCACGCTAAACAAAAAGTATTTACTATTGTCATTATTCTTAGGCTTTCCACATTTAGAAAGTGCCTAAGTCATTTGCTTAGTGGGGAAGCATGGTGGCACTACCACCTTGACTATCATAATCGACAGTATATACAGACTCGCTTTTATTCCAGAGCAAGGGATTGCTCTGGAATAGCACAACAATCTAAGTTTGACCACGCTTGCCATGAAGAAAAGTGTTAAGAAAATACTTATTTTTGACATTTTGCTTACAACCTCAACAAAGTAAATTATCCTGAGACTTAAAGATGGCAAAGGGAACACTGGGTTTGTCACCTTTGCTCGCCCTGCCCCCCTCCTCCCTCCCCCCCCGTGTTATGATCCCAGAAATGTCTGAGCATCTGGAAGGGGGAAGTTAGGAAAAGGGTCATTGTACGTATGTTTGACATTTGAAAGGCATTTCTTCTCTCAGGTGGACACTAGAGCTAAGTTCTTAAGGGTGGAGAACTGTAGATATGAGGAGAAGCAAGCCAGCAAAATTTGAGCTCTGAAGAGGAACAGACGTCATTGCTAGGGTCTATTCAATTACTTTGATTTTATGTATTTCATAAGTCTTTATGCTTACTGGATATTTTTGCTCTGCAGTGTAATGGAAAAAATAACCCAAACCCTGTAGCAATATGGACACTTCAATAGCCTGCCTTCATATATCCACCCCAGACGCTTTCTAACCCACACTCCAGCCATTTTAAGAGCACTTCTGGATCCTGTTTCTGAAATTTATCCCAATTTAACCAAATCAGATGCTTTTAACTTAAATTTCCCACAATTGCTAGTAGAGTGTTCCAAGAGATGTTGGTACGGCTGTTTCACTGTCCTCTACTGTAGTCACTAGTTAGGTTCAACCGTTTAAACTCCTTTCTTTCCCTCCAAAATGAAAAGATTGGCTTACAATTAAGAAGCAAACATTTGGAGGGCTTTTGTTTATCATGTGACGGTGACTATTCAGTGTCACATTTCCATATTTGGTTTTGTTTGCAATTGTGTGTGCTAGAACCAATGAAAACATATAAAAACTAAGTTAATAAATCAATTCTAGAAGACGGAGCCTTAAGAAAATCACAAGCTTTACGGGAAACTGGGATTTAAGGCTGCTTTTATACTGCTGCTAACGTTTTGCATATTGCCAGTGTGTTTCCCTTTATGGCATCCGCTTGTCTCGTCTCTTGTAACAGGATGTGAGCCCTTGGGACAGGAACATTCTTGTTCTGACTTGGTATCATAAATATGAGAAATGTCCCTAGCCACAGTAAACAAACAAGAACAACAACGCTAACACATTTATAAAAGCTACTTTGTTCCAATGTCGTTTTCGGATACTCTTATTTTGGTTCAAGTACATATACTATTCGGCAAGCTGAAGTTTCTAAGAACATTTGCATACGTACATGAAAGTATAGATATGTTCTTACTGATGTGGATCCATATCCACGAAGGTACAGACATCCAACTTCTATTAGGTTACTAGTTTCCATTGTCTTCAAAGGGAAAATACATGACAAAGTCAGCCTTACACACTTAAGTATGTATTTCTGAACGGAACCTCATCTTGGCTGCATGCAGAATTTTACAGATTACAACCATCACCTTGAAGGCAACACAGCCCTGACTGGCAGGGCAACTTTGTTCTCCACTACCTGAAGAGGGCAGCTGTAACTCCTCTTCAACAGCAGCTGCTCATGGTCTCACATATAATTTATTTTTCACTTGAAAAGAGAAAATTAACACAAAGACATCAACTTCCACAAAACTATTAGCTAAGTGAAGATCATTGGTGCTGGAAGACTATTTAGAAGGATAATTATTCCAGTGGGGAAAAGCCAGAAGAAAATAAGAGCTGGGCAGTTAACCCGAGACTGCAAGTGGTTGGAAGCAGAAGGCACTGACAGAAGCAGAAAGCATTTTTTGAGTTTTTGAGGTTTTCGGACTTTTCCTTTAGTCATCCTCACTCTTTGCAGGCTCAGTAGCACCCACCCAACTGCTGCTGTGATGAAAATGGGCTCAATGGGGGTTTCTGCATGTTACAATGGAAGTGTCACTTCTTACAGCAGTGACTGTGAACAGCAGACAGGTAAATCACCTAGCTACTATGATATATTATGGCTTCTGGACTCATACACTACTTAAAATATTTTCCAGACATTCTTGCAACTTGAAAAAGGTGAAACTTTCATAGCCAATATTGATCTATCTTGCCTCTTTCTAATGTGTGCTGCGGCTGTGCTTCAAAGAGCAATGTGCCACCCTTTCCTGCATCCTGAGGGATGTCACACAGACACTAATGAGGCTGCAACGTGACTGACACACCTAAAAACTCTTGATCTAAAAGAAGAAGCTCAGCTCATAGACTTACAGCAAATGTAACAAATGGTAAAGGTGAAACCATTAGCAACCATCTCACTTCTCCTAATGAAAGCAACAGGCATGGAGATGAAATGTAACTTCAAATCTCTGTTCCGTTTCCTACTTTCAGCTGTGGTAATTGTTAGTTTTTCCATAGGAGGAACTTCTCTCTTTCTCTTCGTTACACTCACTAGATGGATGAGTATATAACACAGCAGCAATAATATTGAAAATGTGGACAGACAGATACAGAGAGAGAAAGAGAAAGAAAGAGAGAAAGAAATAGAAGAAATAAATGGAAGGAAGGAAGGAAGGAAGGAAGGAAGGAAGGAAGGAAGGAAGGAAGGAAGGAAGGAAGGAAGGAAGGAAGGAAGGAAGGAAAGAAGGAAGGAAGGAAAGAAGGAAGGAAGGAAGGAAGGAAGGAAGGAAGGAAGGAAGGAAGGAAGGAAGGAAGGAAGGAAGGAAAGAAGGGAGGGAGGAAGGGAGGGAGGAAGGAAGGAAGGTTGGTTAGTGGGAAAGAGCAGGCGAGAGAGAAGGAGGGAGAGAGGAAAGCAGTCTGGTAGGTAAAAGTTTCTTTTTGCAAGTGAGCTTTCAAGTTTTTAAGGCTTTTTAAGTTTTTAAGGTTTATTGCACAGTTGGTGTCAGTTATGGATTTTTAGTTACAACAGCTGTATTTGTAAGAAAAGGCAAAATGAGTCCGTATTACCTAAGGATTAGCTACATTTGGAATAGTAAGAATAACATTACTAATTCTGAAACAGAATCCAGAGCTGTAGGGAAGGCTCTCTTCCAGCTCCCTCATAGCTTACATCTGTAAGCCACACTTTCAGATGGATTATCAAATGCTACAGAAACCTCAGTTGTATCTACAGATCTGACACACGAGGTAAAAGCGGTACCTCGACAGCAGGCACTGATGAGGCACTTGTATACTTTCTACCAGTGCTACTTAAATGCCGTATGTAAAATTCTCACTCTCTGTAAGAGAACTAGAGCAAAGCATGTTTAGGAGTTTAAGACTTTTATGTTTCCTAGAGTATAACAGAAAGGTCAATTCAATTAAAAACTGACAAAATGAAAAGTTTTAGGTAATATTTATCTTAGGACACACTCCCACAGAATTACAAGGTAAAGATTTGAGTCCAAACTGTATGATTTCTGTAGTTACTTAAATCATTTCTGAAATAATGCAGAATTACCCTTAACTGTAATGTAAGGTTCATCAAGCTTCAGAGTTTAAGCAATTTTAAATTGTTAATGATCAATATTATTTTGAAAGGCAACTTTAATGTACAACTGCCTCCTCTGCCATGGTTTATACTTCTGAGTAAAGCATCCGGCATTAGCTCACAGTGGATTAAAAAGCCCTATAATTTATTAAAATTAAAATTCAGCTTTGTACTTTAATAACCTTTTTTGATTTATACTAAAACATATATTTAAAAATAAACTTACTCAAATTAAATATGTACTCACTTACACTGATTGAGGAATTGCTTTAAAACTAAATAATTACTAAGTATGCCTGTGTCCTTAATTTTCAAATTAAGTCAAACTGCTACAGGGAACTACAGACCTGTTAGTCTAACCTCAGTTCCTGGCAAAATTATGGAGATCATCATACTGGGTACTAGCGAAACGCATTTAAAGAATAATGCAGTCATCAGGCTGAGTCAACATGGGTTCACATAGGGCAAGCCCTGTTTAACTGATGTGATACCCTTCTGTGATAAGGTCACTTGCCTGGTGGATGAAGGGAAGGCGGTAGATATAGTTTTTCTGGATTTTAGTACGGCTTTTGATACTGTCCCTCACAGCATCCTTCTGGACAAGTTGTCCAACTGTGAGAAGAGCAGGTTCACAGTGTGCTGGGTGAAGAACTGGCTGAAGCACAAACCTTAAAGGGTTGTAGTGAATGGGGCTACACCTGGCTGGCAGTGTTCCTCAGGGTTCAGTTCTAGGGCCAGTTCTGTTCAGTATATTTATCAATGATCTGGAGGCAGGAGTTGAAGGCACCATTAGCAAGTTTGCTGATGATACCAAACTGGGAGGTGTTGTTGACTCTCTTGAGGGACAGGAGGCCTTGCAGAGGGATCTAGATAGTTTGGAGCATTGGGCTGTGATTAATGGGATGAAATTTGACAAGTCGAAATGCCAGATTCTGCACCTGGGACAGAGTAATGCCAGGCACAAGTATAAATTGGGAGAGGAATGGCTGGGCACCAGCCCTGCAGAAAGGGATCTGGGGGTGCTGACTGACAGCAGGCTCAGTGTCAGCCAGCAGTGTGCGCTGGCAGCCAAGAGGGCAAACCCCATCAAGGGGTGCATCAAACACAGCATCACCAGCCGGTCAGAAGAGGGGATTGTCCCGGTGTATTCAGCGTTGGTGCAGCCTCACCTTGAGCACTGTGTGCAGTTCTAAGCCCCGCAATTTAAGAAGGATGTGAAGGTCCTCAAACACGTCCAGAGGAGGGTGACAAAGCTGGTGAAAGGGCTGGAAGGAATGTCCTATGAGGAGCAGCTAAGGACTTTGGGTTTGTCTAGTGTGGAAAAAAGGAGGCTGAGGGGTGACCTCATTGCTCTCTACAGCTTCCCGAGGTGGGGACGTGGGGAGGGAGGTGCTGAGCTCTTCTCTCTGGGAACCAGTGACAGGATGCATGGGAATGGTTCAAAGCAGTGCCAGGGGAGGTTCAGAGTGAATATTAGGAAGCATTTCTTTAGCAAAAGGGTGGTCATACACTGGAACAGTCTTCCTAGAGAGGTGGTTGAAGCCCCAAGCCTGTCAGTGTTTAAGAAGTGGTAAGAACTTAGAGGGTGGTAAGGACCTGGAACAGGTTGCCCAGAGAGGTTGTTGAGGCGCCATCCCTGGAGGTGTTCAAGGCCAGGCTGGTCGTGTCCTTGGGCAACCTGGTCTAGTGGGAGGTGCCCCTGCCTATGGCAGGGGGGTTGGAACTCAATGATCTTCAAGGTCCTTTCTAATCTAAATCATTCTATGATGATTCTAAGTTTCTGGACAATGCCATAACAACATGCTTTAACTTTTGCTCAGCCCAGAATTGGCCAGGCAGTTGGACTAGATGATTGTTGTATGTCTCTTGCAACTGAAAGAGTCTATTCTGTCTATTCTATACTATAAGCTCAATGAAGTCAAGATACTATAAGCTCTATATAGGTATACACACTGCCAGAGAGCAGGAATAATTTATTTAATACCCTATCTCACCATAAACCTGTAATGTAAGATCTCTGAATAATCTCACAATATTCATGTTATACATGGAACATGCTGTTGAAAGATATGGGAGATACCACAGTGGTTAAGCGGATACCACCTGTAGAAAGATGATAGTAGATTGATGCTAAGTAAGAGATGTCACCTGTTCTGTTTGGTTTTGTTTTGGCTGATCCAGATTTTATTTTCTGGTTTTCACTTTTTCTGCATTCTTGGACACCTTATGTGTTTTTTTAATTTTTACTTCTCACATATATAAATAGATGGCAAACAGACAAGTATTACGGAGTGCTAGATGGGCAAGGTGCATGTGGGTAAGTTCTCAGTGACAGGAAAAGCTACACTGCAGCTATTTTAATCTCTTGCTAAAAATTAAAGTGACTGAAATCCATTCTACTCAAGTACTGGTTGTAATTGGAGAGGCTTTTTTCATGAAAAAAAGATAAAACCAACCTATATTGTGCAGTAATGATAAGAAGGACCATGGTGTTATCCCACAAGCATCTTGGCTGAACTCCAGTCTGGCTAAACATATTTGTACACCTACACTTTTATCCATAGTTCAATGACTTTTATTCTACTCCAAAAACCTCCCAAGCCTAAGCGTTGTACTGTTTCTGGAACATCAATGCTACCATGTTTCAGAGATGACTAAGAATCGTACATTCAAAGGACAGAGAAACCCAAGACTTCTTCAACAGGAACTTACCGAGGCCAAGATTTCACCCATATTGAATAAATCATAACTGAGCACTTTGGGATGAAAAACATTCTAAAAATGTAAGCTTACTAATATAGGAACAGATATATCAGAATTACCAGACTCTACTTATTTTTACAGCTAAATACAAAACCCAGATATTTCAAATAGTGTTTTACAGTATTTTACCATTCATATTGTATGGGAAAAACTTTAAACAACAGACAGGTCTGTACCAGAATACAAATTTCAAAGAAACTAGCTTCAATATTTAGTTTTGCTGAGTTTTTTACTATTTCCTGCTTTTGTTCTAAAGAGGCTTCAGTTTGAGGTTTCAACACAAGATGGCACTCTAAAAAGACTTCTTGACTGAAAGAAAAATTATCGATAGAGAGGGGGTTTTTACCACCTTATTGAATATATGCCGAGATTTTTTTGTCCTGTATAATTGTCTCACAGGTCTTTAAAATCCATTCAATGATGCTGGTTTATCACTGGATTTAGTATTTGTAAATGAGAAATTCTGGAAGGTATAGACAGTAAGATAGACAGTAAGATAGACAGTAGCCACACATCTTAAATTATACTACGTGGAAGCTGAATATGACAACAGAATTACAGGATGATTGAGATTGGAAGGGATCTCTGGAGGCCATCTGGTCCAACACCCCTGCTCAAGGAGGCTCTCCTGGAGCCAGTTGTCCAGGACCATGTCCAGATGACTTTTGAATGTCTCCATGGATATCAATTCCACAGCCTCTATGGGCAACCTGCTCCCAAGCTCAGTCACCCTTAGAAAAGGTGAAAAAGGTAGAAGTGTTCCCTGATGTTCAGAGGTGACCTCCTCTGTTTCAGTTTGTGCCCATTGCCTCTTGTCCTGTTATGGGAACCGCAGAAAAGACCCTGTCTCCATCCTCTTTGCACCCTCCCTTCAGGTAGTTATAGACATTAATAAGATCCTGCCTGAGTCTCCTCTTTTCCAGGCTGAACAGTACCAGCTCTCTCAGCCTTTCCTATTACGTGAGATGCTCCAGTCCATAATCATCTTAGTGGCCCTTTGCTGGACTCTCTCCAGTAGCTCCATCTCTCTCTTGTAAGGCAGAGCCTAGAACTAGACACAGTATTCCAAGTGTGGCCTCACCAGAGCTGGATAGAGAGGAAGGATCACTTCCCTCCACCTGCTGGCAATTCTATTGTTTAATGCAGCCCAGGATACCATTAACCTTCCTCACCACAAGAGCACATTGCTGGCTCATGCTTAACTTGGTGTTCACCAGGACCCCCATGTCCTTTTCTGCCAAGCTGTTTTCAGCTGGGTGGCCCTTCAGCATATATTGGTGTTTAGGGTTGTTCCTCCCTAGGTGCAGGACTTCACACTTCTCCTTGTTGAACTGCATGAGACTCCTGTCAACCCATTTCTCCAGCCTGGTGAGGTCTCTCTGAACAGCACATCGTCACTCCAGAGTATCACCCATGTCTCCCACTTTTTTACCATCTGCAAACTTGCTGAGCATACACTCTGCACCATCATCCAGATAATTAATGAAGATATTAAACAAGACTCAACCTAGTATGGACCCCTGGGGTACACCACTAGTTACTGGCCTCCAACTACACTTTGTCCCACTGATCATCTCCCTCTGGGCCTGGCCGTTCAGCAAGTTTTCAGTCTACCTTGCTATCATCCAGCCCATGCATCAACAGCTGTTCTAGGGGGATCTTATGACAAACAGCATCAAAGGCCTTACTGGAGTCCAGGTAGTAAACATCCTTATGTATAAACTTTCTCCCTGTGTTATATAAGGACACCCCTTCATTTTTGCAAACCTTGCTAGGTATTGCTGCTTGCAAAGACCAGTCATTTCGTCATAGAAGTTTACCAAGTTGGTCAAGCATGACTTCCCCTTGGTGAAACCATGCTGACTACTCCTTATGATTTTCTTGTCCCTAATGTGGCTGGAAATGGCTTCCAGGCTTAGCTGCTCCATCACCTTCCCAGGGACTGAGGTGAGGGTGACCAGCCTGTAGTTCTCTGGGTCCTCCCCTTCTTGCCCTTCTTGAAGAGAGGAGTGACATTTGCTTTCCTCCAGTCTTTGAATATGATAATTCATGATAATATATTTTACTCTACTTCTTTTAATCAGATACTTAAATATAATAACTTTTGTTAATGACTCATGATCTCGTTATATTTAAATGTTTGTAATAAAAGTACGTGCTGAATTCCTAAAACAAGATATCTCTCTACTATTATAGCAGCAAAACTGTTGCATTATTAAAATACAACTTAGTCCTCCCCTAGAATATTATTATCAGCTCTAGTGTAACAGGAAGAATTTCATACGGTTTTAAAAAAAAGTTAATAGCCTTCTAATATAGGACCAAATAATGCTGCAGTTTCTTTAGTACATTATTATATCTGCTTTGGAAAATACATTTTTTAGCTAGATGAACCAAATCATATGATTGAAAATTACCTTTGGAGGTCGGTCAGCACTTTTACTCTCTCACAGAGGACTAGCTTTACCTAAGCTTTATCTAAAGTTTTAGTGTCTTGGTTTGAGCAACACAGGACTAATTTCTCTTCTAATGCTTGGGAAAACTGCACTTTTAGAAGACTCTAGTGTCTGAATTTGTGAAAATATTTACTTTATAGCCAGCTATACTATGCAGGTTTCAAGGTCTCAGTGGTTTTGAGTTAGCCAGGTGCAGGGATGAGGAAGACCAAGACCTGGGCACTTGACCCAAGATGGCCAACAGGATTATTTCATACCATAAATATCACATTCAATATAAATTAGAAGGCTTCCTGCAAATTTCTCTCTTCTATGGTGGCCATGATCCTGAGAACTTTTTGCCCGGGTACCAAACCCCGGAGCCCTTCCCTTCCTGCCGAAGCCATAGCGCTCACAGCGTCCAATATCTGCTGTCCACTGCTGGGAGTGCACGGCTTCCTACTGATAGAATTGGCTGAGTATAAACCTGGTATATTTTACATTGGTATTGGGATCAATATTGGTCTTTAGTGTTATTAATGTTAATTATCTAGTCTTATTCAATTAAATCTGTTTTATTTCAACCCTCGGGTTTCCTTGTTTTTTTCTGATTCCCTTTCCCAGATGGGGAGGTGTCATTGGGTGATAGAATAATTGTCTAAACAACAATAAATTGTTGTAGGTTTCTCAAATCATAAGATAAAGCTAAAATTAGCTTTCTCTAAAGCTTTATCAAGCACCGGAACAGGTTGCCTGGGGTGGTTATGCAGCCTCCATCCTTGGAGTTTTTCAAAAGCCAGTGAAAGACAGTGGATGAAACAAGCTCCAGTTTCAGGGGCTTTTCACTAGAGACACATGCCCCATGGGATACTATCTCAGTACTTCTGAATGGGCTTTGTGGAAGTCGTTAAAATTTCCTAAGTTTACTTCTAATATTTAGTTTAGTATGGTATTTTCACAGAATTCGGGATAATCTATTTAACTATTACAACAGAAATAAAAGCATTTCAAATTATGTTTTTGAAACAATTAAAATCTAGCCATTAACTACAAACAAATAACAGTCCACATCTCACTCATCTAAACAACTCCTCTGTTGAGAACAATTCAAAGACAGTAACAGGAGGCTAGCGATTCAACTAAGCAGACCCTTATTGCTTTCAGTAGGTTTACCAGGTCTGCCGCATCCGTCTCTCCTCAGCACAAAACCTTATGTCTGACCTTGTACTTCCCACTGTTTTTTAAAGCTGAGCAAAGAGCTACTTCAGAAGAGACTGATGGCCAGACTCTTTTCAGTGGTGCCCAGTGACAGGACAAGGGGCAACAGGCACAAACTGGAACACAGGAAATTCCGTCTCAACACGAGGAAAAACTTCTTCACTTTGAGGGTGATGGAGCACTGGCACAGGCTGCCCAGAGAGGGTGTGGAGTCTCCTTCTCTGGAGATATTCAAAACCCAGCTGCATGCATTGCTGTCCAACCTGCTCTAGGTGAACCTGCTTTGGCAGGGGGGTCAAACTAGATGATCTCCAAAGGTCCCCTCCGACCCCTACCATTCTGTGGTTCTGCGATTCTGTGATGACAGAGCTCCTGAGAGCTGTGCAGCACAAGTCACTTTGCAGGAGGATGGACTGTGATTCTTGACATGACATAAGGAAGCTCTTTGGATGTAAAGGCTGCAGTCCCAACCCTCGGTAATGATTTCAAAGCTGTTTCTTAATCCTTCTATGAAAAGTGAAATAGGTAGGATTCAGATCACAGTTAGGAATAACCCATGAAATGGTATGGTCTATTTTATGCAAGAGGTTAAATAGTACTTTTTCTTTGTAGGATCCATGTATTAATTGAATTTTCCCTGTGCTTTGCAGAAAGACTGCAAATCAAGCCTTGTAGTGATTTCAGGGAATTTGCAGTTTTCAGTGGCATTCTGTATGAGTGTGTATCTCTAAACATCCAATTTAGCTTTTATAACTTTGGGTGCATTGTAAATAATCATTAGATCTAACTGTGCTCTTGAAATAAACACTAAAGAAACGGGCTATGATGAGAAATTACATTTATCCTTATCTCATATGGGAAAGGTGTGAATACGTACAGGAAAGCATTGCGTACTTTACCTTTTTTTTTTTTTTTTAAGGGAATGGAATGAGGCAATGGACCTTTACAAAGAGTGTTACAGCTTCGTGATGCGTTATAGTACTTTGCTAGGACTCTTCCTTCCATTCCAGAGAACCTTTGCCCTTCCCCTTCACAGTAATACAGCTGCAGCTCCTTGTGAGAGCACTAGGTTTGTGAGTGTTTCAAAGTTACCCAACCTACGTAATGTGTTTTTATCTACACACACATTTGTGGACTGTACACAGGATCTGTAATTCTGTTCTTCTGTATTTCAGGGAACTTTTGGAGCTCAAAACAAAACTGGTTGTTCTGAAAGATCCATACTTTGCTTCATAAAGAAATTCCCAAGAGAAATCTAAGAGTTTTGCCTTTATTCACCTTCAGTAAGTCACTAAGTTAGCCTCTTTATTTATCCTCAATAAGTGACTAATCTAGTGACTAAGATAGTCACTAGTAAGTGACTAAGATAGTGACTGACATTCAAAGCTTCCTATGTTCAACAGAATCCCTAAACATTTGCATGATTAGATTAGTACTGCTGGCTCTGGAGCAAGACTGGTGTCCATTGTAAGAGCATAAAGCCAAATATGTGCAATTGTGTTATGCAGCTGTATAGATGTCTGCAACAGACATCTTCCATACAATGGTATGTCTGCCATGGGGATCTAGTGTTTAAATTAAGCTTTACAAAAAGACACATTTTGTTGTCATCAAGTTGTTCTTATCTTATGGGAAAGAAGATGTCAAGATTTTAAGAAAGCAAAGAAAATTGAAATAGATATCAAAAACAGAACACCCCTCAGAAAAAGTTATCTAGGAAAAAGAAACAGAATACTGAGAAGAAAGCTTGGGCTGAGAGAGAGACTGATTTAAAGATAATTTATAACTAAGAAAACTCTACATAGCCTGTAGAGAAAATCTGCAGAAAGGAAAATCTTTATCTCTCTGTTTTACTTGGTCTCTTCCGCTGCCCTGAGGATGAGAGATCTGAATTATGCAAGTTGAACCAGCACCAAAAATTACACCCAAGTTATGACATTCTACAGTATTAAAAGAATGTAATCATTGTGTGATGGCAATTTTTGGATATTTTAAACAGCATTTCAAGACAATTAATTAAACTACACTATAGTTCAGGAAAGGTGTCAAGCTGACATACCAAAGTATGACAGAATCAAATTCCTTACTGTCTTCATTGCAGTTGTGTAAAACTCCATTAAATACCAGAAAATCAAGCCTAACTGCATTTTAAAATAACTTCTCAAGTAGTAACTTTCCCTTGCTTTTATAAACTCATATGCCTTCTTTGTTGTTGGAAAAAAACGTCCAAACGGTAGAAAGAAAACTCATCATTAAGGACACACACATCCAGACACAACCCTGTGTGCATCTGTGGAGGAACTACTCTTTAAAGGAAGAGACTGGTGAGCCATCCAGAGCTATTTAGTCTGTGGCATCTCTTGTGATACAACGAACTACAGATAGAGCCTGTCTAAGCAATTCCTTTGAGATACCGACATCTGTAGAAAATAGGATCTAGCCACAGAATCTAAAAATATAAGCAGACTGTAGCACGGTTCTGATCATTATAAAACCTGGTGAAGTTACTGTGGTATCAAAAGTATGAGCACTCTAAATCTCTTTATGAAGGCCAGGAATACTACATATGGGATCCATTAAGTAAGTGACACAAGGCTAGATTGTATGGAGCCTTGCCTTAAATGAAAGCCCCCTGCATTCTGCTTAATAAAGTACTGTATTTCTGAGATCCACCATTGCAGCACTATTACAACTCTTTCAGTTGGGTCATTCTTTATTCTCTTTATATACATTATATATATATATATATATATATATATGCATGAATGTGTACGTGCATGTGCAGCAGACGCATATAAATAAACCCCACAATTGACTACCTTAGGCTGCCTCTGCGAGAGCTCTCAGTAGAGTGAAGGATAAATTTCCTCAAGACCCTTTGGCAAGCTCTCGCTCAATTCAAACTGAGATCCTTTCTCACCTTCCACAGAACTGCAAACTCATTAATGGCTCTATATTGCTTATTGAGTCATTCAAGCATGCGCAGAGCATGCTAGATTTCCTCCCGCTATCTCCTTCTCCCTGGGTTACATAAGGACACCCTTTCATTTTTGCAAAGCTTGCTAGGTTATGCTGCTTGCAAAGGCACTGAAGAATATATGTTTAGTGGCAAACATGTTTGCACTTTCCTCTGTTTTGAAGCACTGACAAGCTCCCAAACAGATAGCTAAAATGACCCCTTTTTAAGATGAAGACAGAGAAAAGTAATTCCGAGGGATTTTAATCTCTAAGGTGGGAAAGCAAGAAGAATTAAGATTTTTTTTTATTTACAGCAGATGACTTTCCATTCTGTTTTCTTTTAATAGTTCATCATGTGAACAGGAATAAATCCTACTGTTTGCTTTGTCCTATGGACAATAGATAAAACCCAACAATTCAAATAATTATATTATCCAAGCCTTACTCACTATCCAAACATTACTCGCTTCATCTTATCTCATCCTGTCACAGGTGATATGCATAGCAGTGCATTCAAAGATGAAAAACAGGGAACTGATGTCTTTTCTACAGGCTTCTAATCAGGGTTTGGTTGCTGATAAATCTGGCAGAAAACCATGTTTTTAAAAGCTAGATATGAACTTGAAGAGGCAAAAAAACATCTGATAGGATTTTCAAAAGTACAGAAGTTTAACCACGACTTGAAATGGTGTTAACTGAACAGGTAGACGCTTTTGCAAATCCTATTAGCAGCCTATTTGCATACCCTGCCTGCAGTCAGAATGCTTGACCATGGTGCCACTGAGTGCCAAGGGGGATGACGCTGAGGTGACTTCTGCTGCCGTGTAAGCAATAACCTTCCTGAATTTAGTTCCATAGAACTATCATAGATGATGCCTGCTTCAACTTATGCGTAGTTGCTTGCCACATTGTAGAGAATTTGGCAGGTGTCAGGCCATTCACACACTGGTATTAAACAGTTTTCCATGGCTTCAATCTTTCAAGGTTACTCAGGTTTCCATAGGATCCAGGACAGATGAAACAGTTCTAAACGGCAAGATCGGTCCTCAAGGTAAGAGTTTTATTCTCCTAATATACTCTTCCACAAAGCTGCACTGATCCAGTAACTCCAGGCAGAGTGTGTGTCTCATGACCAATCTTATTCTTTTTCACTGTATGCATTCACCAACAGCACAAGAGGGTACAACATTCAGCATACAAAATTCCTGGTTCCCACTTACAGAGGAATAAAAGGAAGGAAGGGCTGCCTAACTGGCCAGACTTTGGGCATACTGAACCAAAACAGTGCCCCTGGGCTAGGTCACTGCTAGGTCAGACATTTCATAGAGCACCTCCTTCTACTGCCTTTTTTACTGCATTATGGACGATGGCTCATTCCAGCAGCCCATGAGCAAAAGAAGGTCAGAAGAACTTCACAGCCTGGTGGCATTAACACCAGTGTATCTGAATACACTGGTCATGGCTCGATACGAGCCCAAGGACGGAGGTCACCCTAAGCTTTGAAAGGAATGCCAGAGGACCAGGAAAGCACTCTAATGCACTTCCTCTATCTTATCTGGTTGTGACTACTGTAGTACAATCATGTTCAGTGAAATACATCCCCCCTTTACGTTTCTACGATATTATACAAGCCTGATTTCCACCTGCCTTGCTTGCAATACATTTTTCTTCAAATTTGCAGCAAATCTAGCTAATATGCATTATATTTTTGCATCTTAAATGGATATTAGGACGGAGAACATCTGAAATAATTCATTATTTTTATAACAGGCTTGTGCGGTCCATTACTATTTAAGGCATTATAAAATGCATTGTTTATCCCAGCAAGCACACTACTTACCCTCAGCATAGGGCCATTCTGGAACACATGGGGTTCATCACAAACTACACAGTATTCATTCAATACTGGTATCCGCTGCTCAGCAAACTCAATAGTCTGAGAACAATGAAAATGAGAATAAAAACATCTGCTTAAAAATAATTAACAGTCAGCTCATGCTCCACAGTGTTTCATAAATGGGTAAGATATGACACCCTACCTGCACAAGAAAGCCTCGGTCTCGTACCGGAATGCATTTTGCACCATAATTTTGCTGCAAGGAAAAAGTTGAGGCAACTTCAGCGTTGGTAGACTAATTATAAGGTAATGATAAAACGTTTGTATTTTTTTGCATGCAAATATGTTAATTAAACAATATTTGCATCTTAAAAGATCTCTTATTTGCATAAACCAGCCATTACAAATAATCAATCTTTTTACTGTTCGCTTAGCGTGGGGTAGATTTTTAGCATTTCTTTTTAGTTGTTGAATCTGATGAGGTTTCGTACCTCAGCATCCCAAAACCTTTAATCTCAACTGGAAACACCAGTGCTTTCACTCTATTCTAATAAACTGGCATTTGGTAACTTCCATTAAATTTTAACTGCAGATTGTCTATTCAAATATGGGCTACCTGCTTAGGCTTGAAAGACTAATGTAACTCTCAGAATGGCTGAAAATCTTGTTCTTTTATATTTACTAACATCTCACTTCCACAAGCACCATGCTAACAGACATCTGTGCTCAGATCCCACTTAAATTCTTTCTGCCTTGTTCTTTCAACACAACAGCAACATAGATTAGAAGCAATTTCTGTTACAGGAGTCAGTAAGGTACAAAATTCCCTCTAGGCTGACACCCACCTCAATCTCAAACCTTGTTTTGAATAAGAGTCTGTTTACAGCTTTTCTTGGTTTTGTTTATAGGCTTATTTCCTTTCATTTCTCTAGCTGCTTAATCGGAAACTTTTCCTTTTTCTCCTGGGAAACAATCCCCCTAATTGTATTCATATATGAGATCGAAATACTTTAGCTGAGAACTGAAGCAAAGTTAGGGTCCTGATTCATCACTTCCACATTCCACTGACTTCAAATCGCAGTTCAGCACCCAGGCTACCCATATATCTGGTGCCTGCATCTAAAATGGACTGCTGGTGTCCTTCTGGTAACATCAGTCAAATTGCACCTGGCCATGTATGTGATGATTTTCCTTCAAAGTAAATGCATTCTAGCAACAAATTACTGGTAGTTTTTACGGACTGCAAAGCAGGGCTTGCATTTCTTCCGTATCAGCTGATAACATCAGTAATGAAATCACTTAGTCAACTCCTCATTATCTTATCAAAATCAATGGGACTTTTCCTATTAACTTCAGGAGAGAAAAGTCTTGCTATGTTAACACATCCTCTGCTGATTCAGAAAAAAACGCATCTCTTAACTGTGACAAGTAAAAAGCCTGTTGGCTCCCCTTAAATTAGTATTGCTATGCACATCCGAGGAACCAACCACACAGCATGTACATAAACTGCTTTATATCATTTATGTATATCACTGCTTTTCGATCTGATGAGTATAGCTCACAGCTTATTAAACTAATTTACCAGGAGACATAGCACACTCAGTGTAATTTCATTATTCAGAATGCACTATTCTGGATATATGTATAGCATTTCAAGCAAGAATCAGCTTTTTCTCACTGAGAACATCAAGGTACCACCAGGCTAAGGGGATGGAGAGGACTGTCTCCTAAGTGCCTCTCCCCAGATTTAACATAGGAAACAGACCACTGCCTTGAAAGAGTGCAAACAGACCCACTCTTTCCTCTAAAGTATAAAACCTATCTTTGAAGATGCAAATGCAGAAGAATTAATTTTGACCGGTCTTTCTTAAATTTAAGAGTATGTGCTACCCTTTGTTTTCCCAATCGCTCATGTCTCTGGGGAAAGAGAGGGGGGCAGTACGGACCTAATTCCTTCCCTGACCTCCGGCTGTCACCAGCGCGTTTGAAGGTTAAGCCTTTCACAGAGCACAAATGCGCAAGAGCTGGGCTGAATCATGACTGCATTGCTTCCACTATGATGATGAACACAGATGCAAAGACCAGAAGGAGAGGTGACTTGGCACCCAATCAAGCCAATGGACGGTTGCTTCCCCCACAAAATGAGAAAAGACCTGTGTGACCAAGCCAATTTTGCAGCACAGAAGCACGCACTCTCCCTTCTTCCTGCAGCATGAAAGAAGGCAGGGAAGGAAGTGGATGACTGAATTTTTCCCATGGCCAACAGGTACACTGAGCTGTATCCAACGTGACACGTAAAATCTCTGTCTCGACCTAAGTAAATTTTGAGTTTATAACTTAAATATGTGTGCATGCACAGTTGTTTAAATCCTCCTTAAAAAGCCACCTCCATTGCTCTTGTCTTCCAATATATTCACTATATCCGATATATTCACTAACACATGCCATAAGTATTAATGCCTTTGCATAACAAGCACGACAGCACGTTTGGAAAATACTAGGAAGAAAAGGAGCAGAATAAAAAAATTGGTACGCACAGCAGCTTGTGAAGGTGATGATGAAGATGGTGTTAAGATACCAATAAGCCCTGAGGTAAGAGAGAGCCTCCTGCTCTCTGCTATGGTGGACTCCTTGAAAGGCTCCATTTTGGATGATTTAGGGGCATTGGAGTAAGTCTTGCTGAGTAACTTGTGATTCTTCAATCCATCCAATTCTTCCATTCTAAGATTACTGGAGTAGGACCTGCTTAAAAGTTTGTGGGGCTTCAAGGTGCTGTTGTGCTCACATCGAGGATCCCCAGAACACGACCTACTTAACAGCTTATGGGGCTTTAAAGTGATGCACTCCTCCTGCTTGACGGCTGCAGAGCAAGAACGGTTCAACAGTTTGTGCGATTTAATAGCCATTGTCTGTTCAGCCCTAGGGTCACTCGACAACGAGCGGCCAAAGGTCCTGTGAGATTTTGTGGCACACATATCCTCCGCTTTCACTGTGCTAGAGCAAGTCCTTCTTAGTAGTTTGTGAGTTTTGGAGATGCCATCCTGTTCTGACTTCAGTTTTGATTTATTTTTACCACAGCCAGGTGGAGGATAACTTGGCGACCTTAACAAAAAAAAAAAGAAGACAAAGTTGGAGAATAATCAAAATCTTGTGCAAATCAAGTAAGCCCACACATATGTAAAAATTTTCAAGTGTCACCTGTCTTTATGTATTTCACTAGTGATAAATGCAACCCAACGTTAAAAAAATGAGCAATTGTATGTAGGACTAATTTTCCAATACCAAATAGACATCTTACTCTTATTCACACACAAGCTCATCAACCAAAAAGACAACTGACTACTTAAGTAGAAGTTAGAGCAATATCCTTACAGCTCCTTTTAAAGGTCTCTGTGTCTCTAAAAAAACCTTTTATTCAGGAAATTATTTCTGAAAATAAACCCATGTATTTCATATAAGTTTATAATGCATTTTCCTTATAAAAATCTATCTTTCCTATGTAATCATCATAGCATGATCCCAGTAAAGTTATTGTCTTCTGGACACAGCATAACAAGTTCTATGTCTGGATCCAATGGAAGATATAATAAGCAGTGAAATTTGCAGGCAGTAAATCAAATTTAATTCAGCTGAAATTAACATTATTTTTAAAAACTTTATAATGATCTGTGTGCTTGTGGAAGACAATTTGATGTCGTTCTATCTGTTTTAGACAAATTCTAGCTCTGTAACACTAGAAGTGAAAATGTGAGGGACAAATTATGAATGCAAGAAGTAAAGAACAAAAGGTTTTTATGAAACAACATTCAGATGAACTGTCACATTTCTGTAAGGTTCACATTTGCATGTTCTTGCAAAGAAAGAACATGTAACAGGTATGCTGAATCATTTTTCTACGCTTTATAGCAACCCCAGTCTTTGGAGTACTTTTTGGGCTTGGATCGAGTAGAACAGAAGCAAAACGCCAAGGGGAGAGGCTGGCAGGTTTCCCCACCCTGTTAGCAAGCGGTGACAGTAGAAGATGCACGTGGAGGATGCTGACTCACTGTTGCAGTTGGCTCACTACCACCCTCCCGCAGACAGGAGGCAGGAATGGTGCTCTAGGCAGAGAGAGAGAGGGTCTCCACATTTGGGCTGAGCCATCTTTGGACAGGCGCTGCAGCAGCAGCCAAATCAAGAGGAGAAAGACCGGGCTGGCTTATGCATGCCCTTTCTGAATAAAACCGAAGCCCACGCTACAGCCTGCCCTAGGCAATGGTGTGTGGCATGGCAGGGAACGGGTAAGCTTTCTACTTAAAACACCACCTTCCTCTTTCACCTTTGGAAAGAGAGTCTTTTGTCATCTTTGACGTTCCTCCCTTCTTCAGTGTGACTGATCGCTCTACTCCCTCGCTTTTTTATACACAGAATGTAGAATGGACAAATTCATCAGAAAGAAGGAATGTCCAAAGAAGCATTCAATTCAAATTCACAGAAGGGGTGATCTGTCAGCCCTTCATAAGCAGGAAAACACGCTAGAGTAAATAGTCACATGCCTGACAGAGGTAAAATCAGAGCATGATTTTACATACATTTAGGAGTATGAGTAACTGGCAGAAGTCACAATGAATTCAAATGAGCTATTCACAAAACTACTTTTTACGTTTTTAATGCCTTTGTTTTTTGAAATCCCGTGCCTGCATTTCAGAAGTGGTAAATATTAGTGTAGTCAAACGGTGGCAAGGGGTGGGTGCTCAGCAGCTCTAGAAGTCATTCTTTCATTAATGACCATTCTAGTCTTAAAAAATCAAAAATACACACAGCTGTGGAAAGAACAACTAGGCAACCACATTTTTTACATATATATGTTATATATATGTTATGTATTACTTGTATATATTACCTATATTTATATTCGTGCCATCCAACTAACAGTCAAATGCTACCAAGCTATAAAGACACAAATGCAACAAGTTAAACAATATAAAATTAATTATTTCCAATTCTAGATGAAACATGGCTGTTTCAGAGAGCAGGGCACTGAAATGTTCTGCCTTCAAATAGTCTTAGAAGCTGCAGCAGTATTGAGTTCACTTTTGATGTCATGCAAGGCAAGGACTGGAAACCCATGAGGTAAGATATAAATAGAGCACTTCTCTGTGGAGAAAAGTCAACATTTCACCTTGTGAAGTCTGCTGTGGATTTTGAACAGGATATGGTGTTAACAGCTCATTCTCCTTGCTATTACCTGCGCAACGTAGAAAAGATGTGCAGAGGGGATTTCACCTTTTTGTCAGACACTTTCTTATTGTGCGTACAATTAGATTTCTCTTTGCTGTTCTTCCACTGTTGTGTAACAAATGTCTGCATGATTCTGCAAATTAAGACAGAAAAAAAAGATTTTCTTATCCTAGCCAAGATGTACTCACTTTAATACTAGGGTCTCTCTGTTCATCACGTAGGTGACACGATGCCATGTCCTCACTCTACAGGCAGAGTTTTTCTGTCATATACGTGGAGTGATGATTGGGTGCCTCGGCTCCTCAAAAATGCTCCCCCCCAAACACAAACATAAACCTAATTTACGCAGAACTTTTATTGAGAATACAGTCTGCATAAACGACCACTGCAAGACTTATGCAGCTATACCTCTCATGGAAATCTACTGACAAACTGATTCAAAGGCACCCCATCCAGCGATAGGCGTCTGTCTCTCCAGTGACTAGAGAGGCAGGCTACAGCATCCACACTGCTCAGGCAGGAGCAAATTCTCCTACAGCACAAACATGACGGTAGGGATGTCGAATATTACACTACCCAAGGAGGGTTTACACAGAAGACAGAGCCAGACGCTTCCCAGAGACGGACAGCAAAAGGCAGTGGTCACAAGTTGTAGCGAGGAAAGCTAAAAAATAAAGGCTATAAAAGGAAGACATCCACAAGAAAAGTGGTTAAATACAATAGGTTGCCCACAAAGGCTGGAGATTTTACAGCTCAGCTGCGCGAGACTGAATCTCGGGCAATCTTCCCACACTAACTGCGTTGGATGAGTGAACTAATCTAACTTTAAAGATAGTGTTACTTGGATGAGGAGGTTGCACTAGGTGACCTCCAATAGTTCCTTCCAAGCCAAAGTACTCTGTGACTAATCTAGTAGTGGGAGTCTTCGAGTGATAAAGTCAAAGTGGAAGTTGGTACGGACTTTATCGAAAATTTAGTGAATCTTCAAAGATAAATATTCTGTTGCCACAGCCATGAGGGGCCATGTGGTATTCTGACTTCTGCTCAACTGTGAATTATGCAGCTATGTCCTTGAAAATGTCTGACAGGAACCTTTAGTAATTACCCAGTGCACAAATCAGAGTACTGAAACGTTTTAAGGGAGTGTTGATGTCAGGGGAGCTTTTTATTTTTTTCTTCAAAGTCATGGACCATAGAGATTTTAGTAACAATGCTTCATTTGTAAGATTATGAAAATGGTGCACTGAATTTCTTTAAACACCAAACAACAAAAGACTTTTTTTCCCTAAAGCATACTGAACATTGTCATGGTCAGACATTAAAGCCTATATTCTTGTCACTTTATTACACGTACACAACCATATGTGAAAAGATGACTCAGCAAAATTTTATTAAAATGAATTGTACCATGAACACGTGAAACTGCTAATTTTTTCAACTATTCTTCCCTCTTGTCCTCAAAACATGGATGGCCTAATTACTGTGGTACATACTAAAGGCCACCATGAAAGCAGAGCCCCCTTAGGGTACGCGTGATGCTCCAAAAGATTCCTGCTCCAGAGGCTTCACCATCTAAGCAGAAACATGAAATTGAACACTCCTAGCTACAGTCTTTTGAAGTTTTGTAGCTTACTTCCTAAATGGCAGCAAAGTGACAGAAAACCCTGGCAGGCAGCACAAATCAGGTTCTCCCCAACACCTGTCAAAACTGAACTTAAAAAGGCAAATCCTGTTACTTTTTATTTAAAGAAAAACAAGTTCAAAATGCTTTGATCCAACCAACCTGACAACCTGTGAATTTTATGCTACTTGGCACAGTCCAGGAACTAAAAAGAGTGTGATATTCTCCCCAAAACAGGGGTTTATGCTTTTCTAGACTTACTTTTTCAGCTGATGTCCCAGCCCAAATCTTTCCTTAGTAGAGATCTGAAATACATCCACAGTTGGCACTACGGGAAAAGGAGATATTGTTGGTATATGAACTTGCAGCACTAATCAAGAACTCATGACCATATAAGTCATATTTAAAGACCCTGTTACATCTGGACCTTTACTATACACAATGCCATTGACGCAATGGTGAAAGTGGACATGTCATCTATGCTTATTAAGAAAGGAATTGTCCTTTTTGGAATATAACCCAATATAATTTGTAGTTTTACAAATGAGTAATTTAGAAACTGAATTCCCCCAAATCCCACTAATTTTAATTACAAAAGTGTACCTTTGTTTTTTATATTATGCAAGTACTAGAGAGCAGCATCACATTAAATGTATCTGGACCAGTAATTCATCTCGCCTAGTCTCTTAAACGTTTTTCCAAGTAAATAGTCTTTACACACTACAGATCCTTTGAATATGAAGAAAACTTGTGATAAAAACTGCCTCTTTCTGAGGGTATTTTAATACAAGGTCCATAATTGTCATCTAAGTGCCTGATAAATGAATTCCAGTGGTCAAGAATTACCTTGAATTTTCCTCAAGACCCATCCTAACACTGGTATATCCATATCCATCTGTCAGAAAATTGAAAATGTGCAGGGTGAAGGCTGGAAATTAGCTCCTGGTATTACCAAAATCCTTTAATAACATTTACTAGACAGAAGTGGCAGATGGAAACCAGCACTTGTTGAGAGAGCCTCAGGTCCTCAAGGCAGGACAACAGCCAACACATATTACAAGCCCAAATAGACTTTATACTTGATATTACATAAGGTGGTAAAGACTACAGTAAAATACAAAAGGAATGAAAACAAAAAATCTGGGGTTGGTTCAAATTTTATTAGAAAAGGTAAATCAGTATTTTAAAATCTGTATTATTCTGATCATTCAGAAAGCCAGACTTTATTCAGAATGTCAAAGTTTATCCTCTAATTTTGCTTTAATAAATTAAATTTTAAAATAAAATACAATATAGCTAACCTGGCTATCCAATTTCACTTAGTTCAAAGCCCTGTAGATATCCTTTCTCTAATGTTATTACTCAAATATAATATCATATTTTAAAGACAAACTGATCATTTTTTCAAAAGGGATGAATTATTTGACTAGGAGTAGCAACGCCTTTAGATTGTCAACTTTAGGACACATGGTAGGGGGGGAATATTTTCAGTGAGAATCATCATACCCAGACCAGCAATCTTAAAATCTGATATCTAGACTACAATTGTTGTCTAAGCTGTACAGCCAGAGGAGACATCCCGGTACCTCTAAAAGCTGATTCATCCTCATCTAAGACAGGTTTCTAAGCCACGTGGGAGAAGCTTCCCACAAGTACAATAATGAGAGAAGCTATTACTAGAAGAGTGAGTATCTAAAATCAGGATATTGCACAGCTACAGGGTGGTACGAATAGCACCCATAGTGCTTTGCAGTATACCGCATTTCTGTTTATCAATGAACAGAAAGTACTGCAGGAGAAAAAAGATGTGGCGTGAAGTTAGCCCAGTAGTCTCAAAACAACATTTTTAAGGGGGAAGAGGAATTCACTGAGAAAGGGTCTTATTAACACAAAAGATGATGGACCTCATTGTCCTTTCCTGGTAAATAAAGAGATATGGCTGCAAAAGCAGCTGAGGTCATAAAACCCGTGTCAGCGAAGCACTTGCCTCTGTCCCTGGCCCTGCCTTTCTTGGTGCGCAGGCAGCCCCACTATCAGTGAGCTGCAGGACTGGGAACCACGCTTACCGTTTTAACCTTGTCAACGGTGCAGAAGACATCTTGTTGTTACTTCTCATTTCACGAGATCATTTCTTACTGCAAGCTGCTCTTCCCACTTCGCCCTCTCTTATTTGCTGTGCTTTTTTAATTTTTGAATTACATTTTGATAGAATACTAACACTGCTACCTGCAAATACGTATTTTAAGATCTGCATATTTACAAAAAAAAGATTGAAGCAATAAAATACAGACAAAAAGACCAAAGTCAAGCAAAAAAAAAAAAAATAAAGATTGATCTAATGAAAATATTTGAATGAACAGAATATAACTTATAGTTAGCACGAGCAGGCAATATATGCTATAAAAATAGCTCACTGGGACAGATTTTGCTAAACATATTATGGCTGGAAATATCTATTCATTTTCCAGAGGCAACGTTCTCCCACAGATACAAGCCTGATTGCACTGGAGTCCTCCAAAGCTGGGGAAGTTACGATCCAAATTGGAACCTAGTTCTGACTTCCTACTGTAAAAACATATCTGAAGTTGACTCGTGCATATGAATGTTTCCAAATCTTCAAAATCAGTTGATTCTTCAGGAGTTTGACCATTTTCACTCTCATGAGGAAGCTTTACTCACTTAACAACTCATTCAAATCTAAAGATTCCCAGACTTCACACAGTCATATAGAAACCGGAAGCTGAAAGGATAATCATCATGGCCTGATTCTTCAGAGGTATGCGAAAAAGGGCACATTAATGCGCTGCACAGGTCTATGTACACTTTACCAGTGATATCTCACCTGTGCGAACGATCCCCGATTTCCAAAATCAGGAAATCACATATTAGAAACTGTAGATCTTTATTCGTTAACACTGGTTCCTAAGGGAAGCAGTTGCATTCCAAAGGATATCAGGAAAACAAGTTCCAAAAATCAAACTATGAAAGTTTAAATTAGATGCCCGTGTCATTTTCGAGGGCCTAGCCATGCAAATATTTGTAAACATAATTTGAAACCAGTAGGAACGCTCTCAGCAGTAGACTTAAGCACATGCAGGGTCAAAGATTTGGCAGTGAATGAGCGTCTACCACCTAGTACACGGATCAGACCGAGACAGCACACAAGGCACATGAAGAAAACACAGGGGACTAACCTGGACCGTTTAAGTACTGTGTAAGCGAACAGTGCAATCGCACTATTATAGGCTCTGTGCGAATCACATCCCAAGCCACAGCAATCTCTTCCTAGTTCAAAATAAAAAGAAAACAACAGACACTATTAGCCATCATGAGGAACTGCTGCATTTTGTCGGTCTACCTGAGGGTTGTTACAAACACCATCCCTCCATTTACCCAGTTGTGGAATATCTACTCCAACCTTAAACTTGAGACTTAGGACGACCGATTGCCTGTCGGAAGTCTAACTGGAAGCATTAGACTGCTTCCAGTTGTCGAGTTTGCTCATTTAAACTGAGCACAGGTTTATATACAATACTACACCTACAGTGCGGGCAAACACCCTCCCATGAAGAGATACCGCTTCAAAGCTGAGAAGCAAAGGAGCAAATAAAGATGGAAAGGAAACTCATCCCATAACACAGAGCAAAGGAAACTTTTGCTCCTTGAGGCTGACTGAAATAATTCAGGGTACGATCAGATTTTCTTAAATTTTAAAAAAAGCCCAGGAACGACTATCTTACGTGCTGTGCTAACCTGAGAATACGACATAGCTGTGCAGAAGCTATTGATGTCCCTAAAAGCACTGATTTTTATTCTCTCTCTAGAGGACAGGAAATTACTGCACAGATGAGGTGAGGAAGTGTGGAGTTAACGACAGCGTGACTGTTAGAGACGCCATGCTGCCAGCCGACAGCACCGCTGTCCTGTGTCTCCTTTGCCACTCAAGCCTCTCCCTAATCAGCTGCAGATGTTGAGAAGCACACAGCAGAGCTCCGGCCAAGGTCTTCTTCCCTCCAGGACTCTATGAAGTGCTTTCACCTAACTAATGTCTAGGATAGCAAAAAAAGAAATGTATTTCATTTATATCAGTTAAAACATTTACCATTCACAAAGAACGTTTGAAAGGAAATACACATGTAGTAAAAAGAAGCCTACAAAGCATTTTAACAATGTGATCATAAAAGGAAAAGGAAACCTTTCGCTGAGTAGCAATCGTTAATGCGACAGGCCCTTGTGAAGATCCAGTCTCCAAAAAAGGAAAGTCTCAGTGGTTGTCAAGAGAGTCTGATGTGTAGCAGAATTAAATGGGTATTAATGTTCATTATGTTATTCTGTGATTAGATTACTTACATCAAGAAAGCTAACATCAATATGCAGATCAATATCTACATCATCAATGGCTCCATATTCCCTGAAAGGAAAGAATTACATTACATTAGAGCTCTTTAAGACACTCCTCAGCCCAGGAGTACTTACAACAGGGAAGATTTTATAAAGGATAATCTTGTCTGTAAAATCAGAATGGTTATAAAATACACATTTACATAGATTGGATCAATATTCCCAGTGGGTGACCGTCTGCTGCACTGAAACTTTCTTTCAGTGGATCTTGCTTAAATAGGCTAAATCTCTTTTTCGACTAATTCTCTCAAATTCTCTCTCCGTTGCTGCTATGTAGTTTTGCCTCGTATATTGCACAAATAAATCAAGAAAACAATCATGGTCACATGCTGCGCCTATTTATGACAAAAGAAACCCCTAGTTAATTTTCACGATTATTTCAGGTTAACAGCCAGTAACCCAAGGAGAGGCTTGAGATAAATCACTGAAGACAAATACAACATAGCCTAGAGGGTGGCATATTATACCTGTGGGATTGCTTCATACATTCAAGCATTTGTTTGTCAAAACATAAAGATTGCCCTGTAATGCACCCAAGGCAATAGTTACCTTATTTTATCTGTTATGTGTAGTATTGTGGGAATCCCCAAGGTTTAGATTTAACTTAGGCTTATAGGTGTTTCATTACCATCCGAAATCTTAACCTTTCAAGTGTAACTTTTCTGCCTCTTGCTTTCTGACTCATTCTGATTGCCCTGCCCTAACGTACTTGAAGACTTCTGAAAAATAGGGCTAGAAAATACTCATCCATACACCTAAACAAAAAAAATAAATAAATCCTTTGCATTTAAATTACTTAAGTGGACAATACCGTAAAAGTGCAATCACTCTCAATTTTTCACAGACTAGAGTCTAGTCACTAGGTTTTTTTCTTTACGCTGCATTTATACCCTTGTTCTCACAGTGACTTCCACACTTTTCTATTAAACTAGACTAAGACAGTGCACAGTAGCAGTTTTGCACAAATAAGCTGACAAGGTAATTTTGAAATACAAAACTATTTTTGTCACTATAACTGTCCCCTACCAAAGGGGCCTCTCAGCCCATGGTAGGAAACTGGGGAAACTCACACTGGAAATGCCTTGACCTCTTGTGAAGTCTGGTGGAGGTAACCCCTTCCACCGAACCTCAGCATCCCTATGGCTCTCCCTCATAAGGGCAAACCCCAAGTCTCTCTCTAGATCAGATGCATCCACACATGGCACACAGGGAGCAGGTCAGTGGCTGGCCAGGGCTGTGTTACCCTCAGGCTTCCCAGCCACCTTGACAGCTGTTCCAGGCTCTGCTCACCCAGAGCTACATGTACAGGTGCTTGCTGACCTCCTACAGCTCACTGAAGACCCAGCTTTGAAATGGTGAAATTGTCCACCTACTGAATGGCTTAACCACTTCCCTACTGAACAGTAGCCTCAGATTTTTTTTGTTAATTTTCCAGACGATCCAAAGAACAGATTGTTATGAACTCTCAAGTAATATTTATGAACGCAGGCTGGTGTTACTCACATGCCAGAGATTCAAAAGGCAGTCAACAAGCACAATTTTATGAATTAAACAGAAACATAGTTGAACTAATGAAACACAGAAATATTAGTGGAAGAAAGTGTAAAAGATAAAAATAAGTCACAACTGTGGAATTTCCATACTCACTGAAAACCCTTTGCCCCCATTCCATTACCATCACAGAATGGTAACACATGCTGACTGTAGTTTTACTTCCCCAAGCCGAAAGCAGGGGAAGAAATCATGTTTTCTTCCAACACCTGCAGCTTATGATCTGCTGTCTACAATGGCTCCATGAACACATCTTGATTTGGAAGCTCCCAGAGGTCCTCTGTCCATCAATGCAAAAGCAATGTAAATAGAAGCTGAAAAGTTTGGATCAGTTGGTCCAGAGGTCTTTCTCACGGCTTTGGTGGTCAGAATTCAAAAAGCAATGGTGAAAAGCATGCAGGTATAGGTATTTCACTTTTGCATGTACAGTTGACTCTGTGACAGCAAGAGACTACTAAAAGAGAGTAAACTGTCTAGGAAATATGCATCTTAGTGGGTGTCACTGTCAGACAAACTCCTCTCCCCACAGAGAAGTGGAGCTGCAGGAAAGGGATGAAACTGAATGCTTAATGCTGTGTTTGTCATTTCCAAGAATTTATGAGTTTTTTTCGACCGCAACAGAGTGGAAGAAGCAATAAAGTTTTCCACATGCCAAAAGCAGCCACAGATGCCAATTTCTACTACTTGTGATCAAGGAGATCACAATGCTTCCAATGAAACACTTGATTCAATAAATTAGATGCATTACAGTTCTTGAAAGGTTACATATAATGCTTCAATTTTAGGAGCTGGAGGGTGCCTATTATCAAGGTATTCTCAATTTCATAGTTATCAGTTTGGAAACTAAACATTTATGTCATTCATTTCCTAAACCTGTATACAACTATTCAGATTTCAATTCCTCAGGTCCTTGAAATGTAATGAAATTTCCACTTAATTTGAAAAGGTACAGTACACCATAGTTGTAGATATGCTTTCTCTTCTTAGATTAAAATAACAGAGCTTATTGTTTAGAGGTTAACAGAAATTGTTACTTGCAATATATGTATGCCTAAGGTTATTATCTTCTCTGTATTTTATTACTTGATTTGTATGACAACTTTGATATTTTCTTTGTAATACATCTGACAGGTCTGTTACATCTTGCCTACCTGTTATTTCTATGAAATTATTAAGAATGCATAGATGGAAAATGAAGTTATAAAACACCTGAAGCATATTAAAAACATCATACAGCTATGCCCTGTGGCAGAATCATGCATGCTTATATATGCACAACAGAATTTTGTGTAATTACACTTTGCAATTCACCTCTGACTGATGTTCCACCACTTCCCTCTGTAGGATACTTTAGGCTCCCACAATTAAAAAGTTTTCATAAAATCTAATCAAATTCTTGTTTGTTGCTAACACAGCTAGTTTCTTATTGTCTCCCTCATGATGACAACAGAGAACATTTGATCACTCCTCTGATCTACAAACAACTTTTTTGGAAGAACTGTTATGATGTCTTCTCTTCTTATTTCCAGACTAGACAAATCCAATTCCTTCTATCTTTCCCTAGGGAAACCATTTAGTAAATCTCTTATCAACACTCTTGTTCACCTCCAGGGCAAAAGACAGAATATGACAGAAAAGGAGTTTGCCAAGGGTTTAGGGTAATGCTGAATAGTAATTTTCAACAAAATACAACAGCTTAATCAAATACCGACTGAACTGCAAAAGACAATGCTGTTTTAGAACAGGATTCCAGGGCTTGTTCTCAGCACAGCCAGTTGTATCAGTACTCAACCACAAAAAAAAAGAAAAAACAAAACCAGCATTATTGCTAGCCAGCAGTGCTCTTTCCTTTTGCCACACAATATGCACAGATCACTAGAAGAGACTTGTGCTTTGGCAGTGAGGGATTGTCCACATGGAACTCAATGTCCAAAACATTACAGGTTCCACAATACGGAAAAGACAATGACGTACCTGAGAGATACTGCATTAGGTCCATAGATCTCTCTCACTGCTGTCAAATCAGCCTCCAGCTGTGGGTGCTTGTGAAGTTCTCCATCATAGCTAACCTACCAGGAAAAAAAAAAAGTATTCTAGGAGTTCTTATTTATTTCATTACTGGCACCTGACCTAGGCTCTTGAAAGTTCCCCCTGCAAAATATGCTGCATAAAGATTCCTTAATGCCATGCTCAGCATGGACACTGTGTTGATAAGCTGAAGCACTGAGGTGGTCTAGCTCTGCTAAGCTATGAGATTTGCACCTCTGCACTGACATTTTTTGAGGGTCCCACTCCTGTCTGTGGGAAGAGAAGTTGCAAAGGACTCATCCCTCTGTCCTGTCTTGTCTTGGAGTTCGTTCTGGGATACTTTTTAAAACTGTTAAGTAGGAGAAGAACAAGATCTCCCCAGTCGTATCATCCCACTCCAACCACAACAGGACAAAGGTTTGCTCCCTCCTGCTTATTGTCACACTCTCATATATATTAGACACAGAATGGCTTGGGCTCAACAAGAGGAGCATGAAACTATTCTATATACCAAGTGTCTCAGCATTTAAACTACACTTTCAGTCTACTGATTGGCTGTATTCTATCCACCAGTGCAATGTTATCAAACAAACAAACAAAAAAAAAAACCATAAAGAACACTTTCCCATTTTAAGCATTTTACCAGAGAAGGTGTAAAGAAACATGTATTTAGATATCATCCCTGTTTTTTTCAAACTCTACATGAAAAATGGAAACACTTATGTTACTGCTTACCCTATAAAGAAAAACTTGTGAGCTGGTTTGGCTGGACTGCATGAAGTCAAAATAATTAATATCCTCCTATCTTCTACAAGGACCGAAATACCTCTGCAGGCTTGTAACAATCTATTCACAGTCTATTACTACCTTCACATTAAGCAATATTCTCCTGATTGTGTGAACCTAATTCTACTTCCTTACAACAATTAGAATGACCGTAATTCCACAGAAGTCGATGAACTCCCCAGATTTGGACCGATTCAGAAACGAGAGTAGGATTTGGCTGGTGCCTTTAACAAATTCAGGCAGCAAAGCACAAGACTGTAAGCTATCCCTTTAGACATATATATATATCTCCTTATACAGGAATTCCTGCAGAGAATTCTTGCTATTGCAGAACCGTATCTAACTGCAGTACTGTTTCTTCCATTTGTACATTGTACGTTTGAGACCAGTGCTGTGACACTTTCAGCTCTGATATCTGGAGATGAACTTTTCAATTTAATTAAATAAATTTCAATACAATTAAAACAATAATCAGCTGATCACTTTTTGCCTATGAAAGTTAGCAAAGAGCAATTTGATTACACTTAGGCACAGAACTCATTAGCATAGCATGCACATGTTTTTATCAGGGATAGCAACAATATTCGTGACCAGAAGGGTATAAGCGAAATATCCCTCCCTTGTCTGGGCAGGCATGTCAGAACAATTTTCCAAGTAGAAGAGCATGGGAAGAAAACCTTTATTGCAATTTTTTTTATTTCACTTCAGGTAGGAGAAAACCAATCCTTTTTACATGCTCATTACTCAAAGGTGAATTCTTTAAAGATGCATAAATAATTGCTGTCCTGCTTCCAAAGAGAGCACAGCAATCATTTCACAAATCGTAGCTGTGATCCACCTGCCACCTTTTTTGGTCCTAAACCACATTTTTTAATCAGTCTTTTGTATCAATAACAGTAAAGTCCAAAAGGAACACTATGCAGAATACTGAAGTGCTCAACGTAATGCTTTTTCCAATCTATTTTCTGGCGGTAAGAGGTTATGAACTCAAAAAGGAAACAAAACACTGTTCTGGCAAATTATAAGACCACAGTATGGTATTTTCCAGCCCTGAATTAGTGCCACAGACATAGTGATGTATGCAGAGGACACTGCCAGTGTTTTGTATATCTGCATTTGCAAGTACGTCCTGTAACTGAAGCACAAGAGAGAGGGAGAGAGAGCGCCAAAGGCAATAGTATTACTGTTTCAATCTCCTGTTCTCATTTGCAAACGTAGAAGATAGAGATTCAAAGCAAGAATTAACAAAGACTCTCAGAGAAAGTGAATATAAAAGCTAAAAAATCTGATAACTTTGCTGTGTCTGAAGGGTCTGTGTTTAGAAAGTCTCAGTTTTTAATCTGAGACTTGATTCAGATTATTTTGTCCCATATAATGACAAAAGGTTGCATTTTTAAAGGAGATTAAGTGATTTACAAACCTAAATCCCATTGAAAATCAATAGGACTTAGGCTATTGAATCGCTTAGCTACTTTAAAGTATTTATCCATTAAATCCTTAGGCAGGATTACAAGCAGGTGCCTAGGAAGCAGATACAAATGTTTACTTTATCACCAAAAGGTCGTATCTTGTTTTCACTGCCCATCAAATACCATTTCCCATCTTCCATGGCCCTTGTTGCATCATCAGCTGCTCTCTCGTCTTTCCAGCTGTAACCACTCAGAAATGTTAAGAATTATCCCTGACCTCCACCTTTCCCAACGGTACTGCACACAATTACACCGGCATCTATTCCCTCTAGTTGCTAACGTCAATATTTTTGTCCCCTTTCTCTGTGGGCACAGCACACACTTGTCTCAAATGAAGTAGCTTGCCCTGCTTGTTCCCTGCATATACAGTCAACTATTTTGCCTTCCCAATACACCTGGTGCTCACTTAATAACTCTTACAATCACTTTATATGAAAAAGGACTGTTCTTTTCATATCTCGAGGGACTTTGTTCATTACCTAATTTCCTATTTATTTTCCGAGTCCTCAATATTTTGTTTCATTCTACAGGTCTTCTTTAGAAATTTGTCTTTTTTACCATGAATTTTTAAATTCAAAATTTCCTTTTTTGTCTCCCATTAAACACACCTTCTGCGATGTCTTTTTTTGTCTGTTTATTCTCCTTATTTTGCTTTTCGAATATTCAATACTCAAGACATTCACAAACATCTGATATACTATTTTTCTCGCTGATCTAACTGTATCTTTTTTGCCAGTTATAATTCCTTCAATTAAATGTATTACCTTAAAAAAATGACAATGCAAAGTAGTTTCCACTTCAAATACAAGACAACTACATTCTAACCAGAATTGCCTATTACACAGTTCTTTTACACTTTGCAAAATGATGTGCTGCTCTCTGTGTTCATATCTCATAGGCAGCGTTGATATTTATTCATTCACTTGGGCGCTGGCAGGCATCCTTAACCAAACGTGTCAGGGCTTGCTCAAGAAGTAAGTACTCCCAGCTGCTTGCTGCCTTTTCCTTCACCTTGAGGTTACTGCCCTTTCTGCAGTGTCGAAAAACTGAGCCAGTACGCACAACTCATCACTACAGGCCAAAATCACAAGACTTTTCGTCTCAGGCAGATGAAAAGAAGGCATCGCTCTTTGCACCGAAGTATGTGCACGTGGTCCTCCCCAGCGCTCTGTGGGGCTGTAGGAGTCGGCAGCTGAAGGGAGCCAATTCCTGCAGTCATTTCTAAAGTGAATATGAGTCAATACCTCATGTCAGTTATTTCTGACTCTGAAAATACATTATTTCAGTTCCAGTTTCAATATCACTTTTAATAGCTTTTTAGGGGCGTGCTTTTTTTTTTTGCCCTTTTTTTTTTTTTTTCTTTTTTTTTTTTTTTTTAGAGTGAAGCACCTCAACACACATTCTGTGCTCAAACCCTGCCATGCTGTTGGCTCTGCAAGAGAAGAGGCTCATCAGCATCCCACGCTCTCCGCACCAGCCCAACCGTCTGGCACCGCCGGCGCGCTCCTGCGGCCTCGGCTCTGCGCAGCCAGGGCACGGATGGCTTCAGCTGCCAGGCTGAGGTGGTGACAACTTTCATAAACAGCAATCGTAATTCATTACAATGCTCATCGATATAAACAGGTCTAATAACGTAAGTGAGGGATGACTCCTTTGGGGCAATAGTTGGGCTAAAAAGATAAGAAAAATCTGAATAAAGAGACTAGCAGCGTGAAGCGCTCTATCGACATGGCACAAGGAGAAGAGACGAAGAGGTTTTATTTCCCAATACATAAGAGAATGCAATAATAACTAATTCTGCTGAGGGAACAAGAAGGAAAGACACAGAGCAGTACATTCATCTAAAAATACGCAGCATTTTTCAAGGTGAATTTAACTGTAGAGCTCAGAAAAAGAATGGACTATTGCCTAGATCAAAATTGGTTTGTAATAACCATTTTTACCATTAAATTGCAGTGCTCTTGACTTTACAAAATGGCAATCCTCCAGAAGGAAACAGATTTGGATCCACCCTGACTTCCCATTTTTATCAATAATGGGACAAGCTTTAAAAAGTGAATAACTATTTCCTGAAAGTAAGCAGTTGCCTTCTATTTTCAAATGTTCTGAAGAGTACTTGCTTCTTCTATTCTCACAACTGTGCAAATGTAAATGAGCTAATCTTATTTTAAGTTTGATATAATTATACAATATAGCGTACTCAATATTTCAGCTATAAAATACTATGTATATATACACATGGCATTCTAGTCTACGTTGAATAAATGTAAGAAATTATTACCATAAATTTATAATGGAATGAACAACAGAAGCTTTCAAATTTAATTTACCGAAACTTGTGCAAAAATTTCCTCCATTACCTGTCCTCCATAATAAAATTCCTCAGAGTCATTATCTCCTTCAGAGTCTTCTTCAAGTGTGCTGCTGTGCCGTGACTCCTTAATGGAAAAGGAAAGTTAACAATGATTACAAGCGATATGCTTATCTTGCATTTATAGTTCTAATTATAACTACAGGAATTATGTTTTTACAAATAAGCTCATAGCACACTTTATCAAGACATCTTGAGTATCGTTTTTCCAGAAGAGCGCTATGGGCCTGTTTTAAGAATAGTGAAATATCAGACAAAACAAGCACCTACTAACTGGGTACACAAAACCACCCTGAATATATGTTGGAGAAATAATACTTTCTCTGGGAACAGACACAGAGTGGTATTTTAAAGAACTGGGGAATCCAGTAGACTATGGGGGGATACTTCACTCTGTGCTTTTGCGAAACAAAGCATAATTTACCCACCAAGACAGGTTCTGTATTTTAATTCATTTGGTGTTTCAGTGACCCAATAAAATTTTAGTTTACCTTATTCTGGTAAATCAATTCTAATAGATTAAGGAAATAATTCAAGTCTGAGCATGGGATCTCTGAAGTTCCTTTCTGCTTAAAACTGACACATTGCTGCTTAACTATTATTTTTAATAGAAGTACCAGCCTGTTGCCAGAAAAGTTCAGACTTAATTTTCTGACTAGCTCTGTTCTGAGACTTGAAAATTAAGGATTAGAAATAATATGCTTACCAAAGTAAAACCTGCTCTAAATAGGCTGCTCTGTGAATAATTGCACTCAAGTAAATAGAACTGATCCCGGTACAGACTGCAACTCAGCATGAGCTGAAGTGTTACATTCTGCTTCCCACCCATGGAACCTTTACTTATAATTATGTAATTGCTTGAAGATATTAATTCTTGTTTCGCACAATCCATTGTGGTATTTCTAGGCCCTATTGCTGACAAGGGTCCCCTAAGGAACACCTGTTAAAATCATAATTCTACACTTCAACCTGAACATGATGTACTTACTGCTTATTTTGTATTTATGTCCTGCACAGAACTGCCATAATGGAATAGAAATCACATGTATGAATCAAAGAACAGAAGTTACCCCTAAATCCCATATATTCATGAATGTCAAAAATATCCTTATCACCAATTTCTATGGTCAGACATTCTAATCCCATTTCCCTACCTTTGCCTCTAAATTCCTGCTCTATTCACTGTATGTATACATAGAACCAAAATTCTATTTCAGCCAATTTCACGGCAATTTTCCACGACAAGGCATAAAAATAATTTCTGCTTCCACTTCACTGAAAGAAACAAAGTTACTTTAGTCTTAGTTTTATAATAACCTTAGCTCAAGGGGAAGTCTGTGTTAAAACAGAACTCGGCTGAACGAAAATTCAACACCAACCAAAGAGAAACGAAACTCTCATATTAGAATAGCAAAAAACACATCCCATTCTAATCAAACTTCTAACTGTCTAGCCAACAGAAATGGACAGTGTTAAAAACTTTTTTTAAAGTTTTTTTTCAGTACTTTCATATTTACGTACCTCATTCAACTAAAAACAAAATAAAGGCTCAAACTCTGTCCCATAGAAGCTAACCATATCTCAGGCTTTTAATCAAATGGGTAAATTCTTCCCGCACTTTACTTTTTCCAATGTTTACCCAGCACTGAATTTAATGATGAGGCAGTAGAAGCAAAGTATTTCCAATGCAGCTTTTTATACCAAATCAGGTTCCATCTACTACAAAACCCAACCATACACATTAGCATATCTGAGCATGCTTACTTCCCCTTTCCAGGATCAAACATGTATTCGAGGCTAAAAAGCAGTCCTCAAGAAATTCAGCAGCCAATCTTACCGAAGGAAGTTTTTAAGGTCAAGCACCCAAATTCTTGATAGAGCATTCAATTTCTTGCTGGGGGTTGGAGCCTATCTGCTACTTTCTTTCAGCCTGTAACACTGTCAGGCCCTGTAGACTTCATGTTAGTGCCACTTCTTTCTTGAGTTAATGTCTCAGTGAGACTGGTCGGGGACCCATGCCAGAGGGACAGCACAAATACAGCCATGACTTCCTATTAAGGAAGGCCTTAATACTCCAGACACTACTTATGGTGAATAATCATGCAGAGGTCTAGAGCCTCCAGTGGGGCTGCTGTAGGCCGCACGAAGAAGCAGTGAGCTAATAAATGGGATGTGGTCCTACGTGCAAGAGTAGGTTAAAAGGTAACAGCATCATGACCAACTTCTCCAGGAAAGATGTATTTTTAGGGCAGACAGGGTCTACAACACTGTTGAACAAAAAAATGAAATAAACATCAAAACCGTAGTTCCTGGGATGGGAACACCCCTATTCCAAATAAACGATTCACTAGTTAATCCATATATGAAACCCAGAGAACTATGCTCATCTTCTAAAACATGTAAACGGGTACAGATTGCGTAAGCACACATTTGATAGGAGATCTATGGTATACACTCATATTTTATTATTTTCTGTTGTTTCTTAAAATAACTTCCTTTAAAATATGCATGCAAGAATTACATACCTCTCCATTCTCCCTCTGTAATTTTGATTTTATGGATAAGCAATAGTTGACATCACTGGTTTTTCTTAATTCTTAAAAGAAAAGGGAAAATAGGGAACATATGTGAAAAATGTGAAAAATTTTGCATATGCAGACTTGAAATACTTAGTTGCAGTAGTAGACCAAATAAGGAACAAAAAGTTACAGATACGAAAAGAATCAAAGAGTTTACAATACAACAGTCTAAAATTAAGAAACCACTACGTCTCAGAAGACTTGTATTTTTAACTGTGAAATGAAACTCAGCTGGTCCATCTAGATTTGTTTTTCCCAATCTGTGATTTCCAATTTAGTGTCATTCATTAATTTTGTATACTTTATAAAAGAACAAAAAATCAAAATCCCTCAGCAAAATTAGATCAGATCATCTTCTACACAAAACATAGGTTTTTATTCTATTTTAAATGACAGGCCTTATTTGTTTTTAAATTACAGAAATATTCACAAGTAAAATTTATCTTAAAACTTCTGACTATAATGGCCAGCTTTTGTTTGGGTGCACTGACTTCAGTAAATTTATTCTTGATTTATATCAGTATAAATGAGATCAGAAACTGAAGATCATATTGGTTTTCCAGTGGAATTCAAAGTAATTCTGTGTTACGCCAAAAAAAAAAAAAGCCCTAAAGCATTGTAATAATAATAAAAAGACTGCAAAGTCAAGTGTTCCTACCTGAAGAACTGCCAGATTTAAGACTGCTCTATGCAGTTTCTCCTGCAGCCTGAAATCATCAGGGAATTTGGCTGCTAAAATCTAAAAAGTCTCTATGGAGTATGCACAAATCTTTATTATATATTGTACAAATGTGCCTATATGTCTGAAAAGCATGCCCTTTCGTGTATGAAATACTTTTTGAAAGTATGGAAATAATTTCAAATGAGAGGTTCCCAAAATCACTGGGAAAAAATACACTTTTTTCCTATAGTCCGATTTAGTGCAACAGCTGAACCATTTTGTTTGAAATTTCCTGAAATAATTCACCAGAGGCAATGGTAGTTATAGACCGTTTCATCCCCAATGGTGAAGATTTAGTGAAGTTTTAAGCAAGTGAGCATGAAAACTTATAATTGGGAAGTATTAAGTACCTCTAACTGTATTCAAGGAGAATTGCTTTAGCACAGACTGCAAGACATTAAAAGAATAAAATACATTCTGCCTACACAATCATGGTGATCCCCAGAAGAAATATTTCTTCTACTCTAAAATGTAGGACAATTTACCACAGCAAGACTGTGAGAAAACAGCAAACTGTATAGCTGCACACATTAACATATCTCCCTTTACGTGCAGGCAACATCTTGTCTTTCCTCAGAAAATACGAACTTGATAAAACACTCAGGACAGATTACCTGTAGCGATTTGGTGGAAAATTACTGGAATTGGCTCTGTTGTAACTAACACATCTTCATCGTTATCAGAACTGGAAACATAAGTGTTATCTACGAAAGAAAAATGCCTCGGATGGTGAAGTCCAGTTGTGCTCTGCCAGCCCCTTCCCACGTTGCCCGTCCCACCCTTGTACCATAAGGAACCACTCGCCAGAGCACTATCATCTTGCTGGTGTGTTTTTCTTTTCGCTTGAGAATGCTAATGAAAAGAAACGTAGGAAAAGGGTAGAAGATTTGGACCCAAATCTTATACAAGCAAACCCCTGGATTCTGATGTCATGGCTTTTGTGAATCACACCAAGCACTGCCCTGAACCGTCCCACAAGGGTTATGGGGGTTTGAGCCAACCTTTTCCAAAATGAAGACTTGTTCTACACTTTTTTGCTGTGCCTGACACTAAAACTTAAGCTAGATCTGCGGTGCAGAGTGGAGGCTGCATTCAGAGTTGGGTGTTAACAGCCCATTATGCAAAATACCCGTGCCTCATTTTGCCTAGTCACATAAAGGTTGTTTGAAGTATCTTCTAATCAGTGGATAACCTTTCTTGTGCCTGATTCAGGAAAAAAAAAAAAAATTCCTCCCGCTTAACAAAAATGTTAGGTATGGATATGAATATGGAAAGTCACAGAATCACAGAATCACAGAATTATCAGAGTTGGAAGGGACCTCTAGAGATCATCTAGTCCAACTCCCCTTCTAAAGCAGGATTGCCCAGAGCACATTACTCAGGACTGCATCCAGGCGGGTCTTGAAAATCTCCAGAGAAGGGGACTCCACAACCTCCCTGGGCAGCCTGTGCCAGTGCTCTGTCACCTGAACCGTAAAGAACTGTTTCCGTGTATTTGAACGGAACTTCCTGTGTTCTAACTTGTGCCCATTGCCCCTCGTCCTGTCACTGGGAACCAATGAAAAGAGCCTGGCTCCATCCTCCTTCAAGCCACCCTTTAGATACTTGTACGCCATAATAAGGTCTCCCCTCAGCCTTCTCTTCTCCAGGCTAGAGAGTCCCAGCTCTCTCAGCCTTTCCTCATAAGGGAGGTGCTCCAAGCCCTTAATCATCTTAGTTGCCCTTCGCTGGACTCGCTCCAGCAGTTCCCTGTCCCTCTTGAACTGGGGAGCCCAAAACTGGACACAGTATTCCAGTTGTGGCCTCACCAGTGCAGAGTAGAGGGGGAGAATGACCTCCCTCGACCTACTGGCCACACTCTTCCCTATGCAGCCCAGGATTCCATTGGCCTTTTTGGCAACAAGGGCACATTGCTGGGCCATGGATAATTTGCTGTCTACCACAACCCCCAGATCCTTCTCCTCCAAGCTATCTCCCAGCAGGTCAGCCCCTAACCTGTACTGGTGCCTAGCATTCTTCCTCCCCAGGTGCAGGACCTTGCACTTGCTTTTGTTGAACCTCATTAGGTTCTTCTCTGCCCAGCTCTCCAGCCTGTCCAGGTCACGCTGGATGGCAGCACAGCCCTCTGGGGTGTCAGCCACCCCACCCAGTTTGGTATCATCAGCAAACTTGCTGAGGATACACTCTGTCCCCTCATCCAGGTCATTAATGAATATATTAAACAAAATAGGACCAAGTATTGACCCCTGGGGGACACCACTGCTTACAGGCCTCCAACTAGACTCTGTGCCGCTGATCACAGCCCTCTGAGTTCTGTCCCGCAGCCAACTCTCAATCCACCTCACTGTCACCTCAAGTCTACCCCAAAGTTTCTTACGAAATGTAGGGATTAGGCTGAACGGGGGTGGGGGGTGGGGTGGTTTTTTGGTTTGTTTTTTTTGATTTCCAACCAAATGCTTAGTAACGACAAACAAGGAGCAGCAAGTTTTTATGTAGTATCTGCAGAAGCTAATTTTGCATGAATTGCTGAACTGCCCATGAGAGTAAGAATATTTTGTTTTCGCCTGATCTGGGCTGAACTGAAACTTATGCTGTAGAGCAGAAAGGCTGACAATTAAGATAATCACAGATAAAGAGACAAATAAGATAACTGATATAAGGATTTGATCTGTCCTAATTCCAAACGCTCTGTTCCCACATCAGCAAAGTGTGGGAACTCTGAACTGTGTTCAGTTTTGGGCCCCTCACTACAAGAAGGACATTGAGGTGTTGGAGTGTATCCAGAGAAGGGCTACAAAGCTGGTGAGGGGTCTGGAGGACAAATCTTATGAGGAGCGACTGAGGGATCTGGGGTTGTTTAGCCTGGAGAAGAGGAGGCTGAGGGGAGACCTTATCACCCGCTACAACTACCTGAAAGGAGGGTGTAGAAAGGTGGGGGCTGAGCTCTTCTCCCTGGTGACAAGTGATAGGACGAGAGGAAATGGGTTCAAGTTATGTCAGATGAGGTTTAGATTAGATATTAGGAATTTTTTTTTTCACTGAAATGGTTATTAAACACTGTAATAGGCTGCCCAGGGAGGTGGTGGATTTGCGATCCCTGGAGGTGTTTAAAAAAGGGTAGATGTGGTACTTGGGGACATGGTTTAGAAGTGGTTTTGTCAGGGTAGGTTAATGGTTGGACTTGCTGATCTTAAAGGTCCCCTCCAACCTCAACAATTTTATGATTCTGTGATCACTCAGATGTAATTTTAAGCATACTGCTGCGATCTCAAAGCCTTTGACCACAGTGCTTCCAGTGAAATGTTGAAGATGTTAACATTAATTGAGCAGTAAATTCACTAATATCACCCTGTGTAACATTACTGAGTTCTTGGTTCTTGGCAGCCTGTAGCAAGACGGAGCCCTGGCACTGCCGCCCCTCTCTCGCAGGGGAGTGCCACGCTGCCTTTGCAGACCAGCAGCCGCACTGCCGCACACGGAGGGGCGCGCGGGGCTTTCCCGGGGCGGGAAACAGCCTTTCTGCCACATTCACATACATCCACTGAGCCTGACGCTATCCCATCACCTTCGCCTGCTTCCACTCCTGCGCGGTCCCACCAGGTAAACCGAGTGACCTGCGCTCAGCTCGGCGCACATCCGTCGGGCGCAGGCACCTGCTGCGGGAGGCCGGCACCGCTTTGCCCTGAGCTCTGCGCTCACACAGCAGCCCCCTCCATCAGCTCCATCTGTGTCTGCTTGGCTACGCGCTTGGCACAGGGACACGTTTTAGAGCCACAGCATCGTGTGAATGACACGGGGCTACTCCGGCCATCTGCCAGCATCCATTCCTTCTCCCAGTTGTGCCTATCGGCAGGACAGGCTGTGCAGCACGCCTTCAGGACAGCTGCATCTCACTCTCCCCACGAACCCCAGCTTTGCCTCTACCTGCATGTTCCACCTTGCTGTCATCATTGCGGTGTCACCCTCACCATGCTGAATGGCTCCGGGCATATACAACACAGGCCCATTCCTTTCCCAGTTTTGGGAGAGTAAATTATTACTATAGAGTCTAATGAGCTGGAATAACAGAGGCCGCCGCTTAGCTCTAAATATACCTAACACCTTATATATGGATGGGAGAAAGGAAATCCACGTCCTGGAACTTACTGCTGTATGAAAAAGTAGGAAAAACAATAATACATGCTGTACAGAATAGACAATTGCCAAGATATACATATATGGAAAAAAGGACTGCTCAATTACAGGTTTTCTAGATTTTAATTATATTTTTATGCCCATTGTCATTCTTTTTTTGGCAGCTGGACAATATTATTTTCACTGCCAAGTGCTTGTTTTCCTTTTCTATTTGGCAGCCATAAGATTTTTTTTCTTTCCTTCCATCAGTCTAATGAAACTCGAAATTAAGATACTAGTTTTGGTTTGCTTTCTTCAACACCCAGTTTCTAACACCCTACACCCAGGAGCACCTCCCCTCTTAAGTGGAGGACCTAGTGCCTGGACCTAGTGGAGGGATGCAGCAAACCACTCGCTGCCAAGCCGGTTATCTCCATCTCTGCTGCAGTCTAATGAGGTCTAAGAAAAGGATGCTTCTGTTAACACATGTGTAACGCAAAAATCACTGGGATAAGACTGCAGCAGTTCTACAAGTTTATGGCAGCCAACACGTACCACTCCGAACATATATTCATTAGCAAAACGCTTGCTGCTGTAATGGTTCTCACAGGAGTCATGATCCACTCATATTAATGGGACTTTAGTCTACTCATTGATGTTATATTCTATAACTGCTCCTTAGGAGCATTATTTTTCCCCAGTTGTGTCAATGTTATGAGAAAATAGTTACAGACATATTTTGCTGGAACTGTTATTACCTGCCTCTTAAAATTTTCAGTGATATTTTCACAATTTCAGCAACGTATATACAACTTTGAGACATTACTGTCTCAACACTATTCCTATTAACTTCTTCAGTGTGCCTTTGTGAGCATATTTTTAGCTTTCACTCATAATTATGAAACTTTCAAACACCTTCCATTATTGAAAGTTGTCATGTCATATTACTGTTCCCATAGGTATGATTTAATGCTCAGCTGTTTGTAATCTTTTGATGCTTTATGAAGCAATTCAGCAATAGTGACACACTGTTATCAGTGCCAAAGTGGTGATGCTGCATACATAACAGCAATGCAGGGAACTAGAGTATATGCAGTACCCAAAGCTCTTCCTATAGTATCTAAAATTTACCGGTGGTGGTATCACTTTTAGCTGAATGAACATCATTTGCATAGTAACTTAATCTCTTCTACTTTCATATATTTAGTGCATGCGTTAGCAATTTATCTGACGATCAACTCTGACAGCCTTGTCTCGCAATTCCAAATTTGATCCACTGTGTATTACACACTCTCAGTCTCCCGAGGATACAACTGTGGTATGGCTGTGCACTAACGGACCCAAACTTTGACCTGTAAAGATTTATCCTGCCACAAATTTCATTTGATGAGCACACGTTGCGCTGAACTCTATCAACTAGCAGCAATACTTGAAGATCATCGTCCAGTTGAGGAGGAGACGGAGATCAGCACAGAGCTTCCTAGACTTGACACCCTCGTACCCTGACTTGTCCCTGAAACATCCCTGCAAATACATGCCAGAGAAGAGAGCCACAGTCAGAAGCAGCGTTAAGTTAGAGATTTGGGATGGAGAGAGGAGACAAAGAATCTGGCTCACAAAGTCAAAATGAGTATTTTTAGGATCAAAGCTGTAAAATGGCAAAGAGTCATTATCATTCCTAACACACTAAACACCTCTTCATCACAAAGCAAACATAGATCCTGCAAAAGCTTGAGATATGAATGAAATCAGCTCTTCCAAAGCCTCGATCAGTAAACATGTGCAGCTGGTTTACGCCCCCCTCACCAAGTTAGCTACAGTGCAAAATGTTCAAATTCTATCTGGCTTTAAAATGTAGGGGGTAATGGCAGAGAATATTCATTAGGTTTTAGAGCCACCAAAGTCACTCAGGCGTGTAGGCCATCAGGGCATGCTGCAAATAGCATCTGTAAGGAAAGCTTGAGATTTGTCAGACAGAATTTTGCCAGGAGATAAGACCTCATGTGCTGTGGGAGTAACTGCTGGTTCAGTGCTCCAGCTTGCTATTTAGTTAGGGGTTCCCAGAGATCAAGTTTTGTGCCTTCATCATGGCTTAATCTCTGAAATGAATAAATCCATTACTGATGTTTAATAAAACAAACTATTAATAACATATGATGCAGGTTTTTTTCAGGTATTTGTCCTCCATTCATTGTCAGGACAATGTTGTAATCAGTAAATTAATTTGTCACCGGTACGTGTATTTTATGAATCTCAGTTTTTCCTCTTACTGCATGTTGAATAGATTATTATTACCAGCAGTTTTCCCTCCAGTTTCTACTGGTAAAAAAAAATCTCTCATGAAGGCTGTTAGCATTCTTCCATATAATGCATTCCATTTAGCATCACTGCTGATGCTGATTTCTCTATATATCTGCTTCAACATTCTGGTGTTTTGAACAGACATAGTCTACTGCTTATCAGTGAAGAAGATCAAAGCCTCACTTCTTTAGAGATTCTAAAAGAAACAAGAAACATTTCTTTTAGAAATATTACAGAGATGTTACGGCTAAAGATCAAAAAAGGCCAGAGATACTCACACTATTAAATACTCTCAGGTCCACAATACACAATCCAACAGTACTACCATGTACCTTCACTTGCACTGTGCCTGTCTGCCCTCGTCCCCGCTTCCCTCTCCTGCTTCTGCTAACCTCTGTGCCACCTGAAGTGCCTGTGCAGTCTCTCCCTGAAGGGAATTGGGGAAATCAGCCAGCTGAAAACTTGCTTTTGCTCTGGCCTGGTTGATTTTCATGAATAATTCCCCTTGCCCAGATTGGCACCACGGTTACGCAAATGCTTTTCGCCAACCCAGCTCAGAGCATGCACGGGAGGCAGGACCGAGCAGCTGGGAACAGCTTTGCAAGCTGACCTTACCAAAGACATACCCGAACAAGAAACCCTTGGCTCCAACAGACCCTGAGAAGCACCAGCGAACGGTCCGCAGGCTTAACTTGAAGAGCGTGAGCCCTCTCATTAAGGTCTAACGCAGGAGTGCTTTGCTGGCCCCGTGCCAGACTGCTCAGCCTCTTGACAGATCAAGCTTTATCTACCACGCCAGAGGAACTGGGCGCTTTGACGCTCCTGTCACTGCTGGCCCCAGGCACGAGGAGCATCACAAGCTCCGGCCTCTGCACACTTGTGAACTAGGTTTTCTCACCCTCACCCAGCTGATAAATGTCGCCTGAAAAGGAGAAATGACTGTGAAAATAACCTAACTAATGGAAAATGACTAGCACAAGGATGCACCTGGAAGACATCAACACCCCTTCAGATATTCTGATCTGAATATAGCAAATTGCGGTAACATGCATACGTGTGTCGTGGACAAGAATGGTGCACTGTACCTGGGTAATCCTCGGAGACGTGCACTGAATAGGACACACTGTAAAAAGAAAAAAAGAAAAGAAACAACAGAATTAATAACAACAGAATTAACTGCTGGCATAACATTTTTTTCCTGCTCCTGTATTATTTTATGTTTATTTATAGGTTCCTGACAGTTTCCAGGACAGAAGGTAACAGCTATTTTGATGGCTTTTGAAGTGCTCAGCTAAAAAAAAAAAAAAAAAAAAGTGTCATGCCCATTTTGAAAGCTTACTTTGCTAAATTGGCACATCCCTGTTTCAACCTTCTTAAAAAGAATATCAAGACTGCATTATATTCACTTTAGAGTAACATTTCACAATATCTGTACTTACGCTTCAAAAAAAAAGCTGCTCTTTGAACAACATAACTAGAAAAGCCCAGTTTTCCCTGCATCCAGTTCCTGGTTTTTGACTCACGGCTCAGTAGGAAGCCTTTCTCACTGGCTGGGGCACTTTTGTATGTTCCTGCGAGTCTCAGCAAAGGCTCTGGATGGCCAGGGCTCCATCCTCTCATAAACCCCCCACATTTATAACAATTGCGGAAATTTTATTTGACACCTGTACCTCTTTGTCAAGCTGAATTCAAATCAAATTTGAAAGAGCCACAGTCACGCAAAAGCGCAGCTTCGCTACGTGGATTACCTGAATCTGTTTCATCAGAAAAGAGTCATACAAACACACCGCCCTGGTGCTCCAGCTCAGCCCACATGGGCTTTCCCTACCACACAGTGAGAACTTCACTAAATTCACTGCCAAGAGAAGGACTAATGGGCATGATGGGCTTAGTTATCTAACTACCCACCAAGTCCAGCTGAATTTTTTTAAGGTTAATGCCAGTCTTCGTTTTGCATTAAAAACATTCAACCCTGCAGCATGCTGAAAGCTTTCTGTTGTATAATTCATGTCCTTTCCACTTCTAAATCCTATAAATTGTATGTGTCAACTTACACATTTAAATAATACATGGCATGTGTTCATGTCTGTAGTGAGTTAAGCAGGCAGAAAGATCCACTGAATCAATTTTCAGCGATGAACAATACACACCAAAATTTGTGAAGAGGACTGTGCCATCCTGCCTTTGCTGCTGTAAGTTAAGTTTATCTGTCTGCTTAACTTACAGCAGCAAAGGCAGGATGGCACAGTCCTCTTCACAAATTTTGGTGTGTATTGTTCATCGCTGAAAATTGATTCAGTGGATCTTTCTAAATTACATTAATACAACTTCCACGTAAACTATAAAATAAAACCATGGATTATTTTTTTCTTTTTCTCTCTCAAGGACTTCCATTAAATGAGCTCCACTTTCACAATCCAGTGACCACAGGAGGCAATCAATACAAAAAAGTTGGTCCCACACACTTTCTTCCGTAAGTCAATCTATTACCGCACAGCTCTGTCACCTGTTTTTGCACATCATCTATTCTAGCATAATTAATTTTATGTACTGTTTGACTAAGAGGCAAAGATGCCTGTTCCTTCAACAGCTGCAAACGTTCACATAAATTGAAGCAGAAAGTGTTTATTACAGCTGACAACAGATTTAGCCACACAACTCTTGATAGCCTCAGTCAAGCCGGAATTAAATCCCATCACTCTGTAAATTCAACATTTTGTGATTTTTTCTCTTTTAATTATTTTTCAGACATTTCGAATAGGCAACATCTGTATCCCTTCATCTTGGAGCATTTTCCCTAAAGACTTGGGTATTTAAATCTAATTAATCTGTCATGGCATAAAATATCACTATTTTAAATAAGGATATATTCCAAAATAAGGAAATGTTATATCTCAGTGCAGTCATGTGTGGAGAATTTTGCCCTGTGGTGAAAAAATAAAACCAACGCCACACCAAAAAAAATCCCAAGAAGTTAACGAAAGGCTTGTTCTTACCAAAACCCATCTTCTAGACGTCGTGTTTGTAACCATGACTTCCTCCTTCTACTACCAAAAGAGGTACTTTGGTCTTACTCTTTTAGACTGGCTGCTTGCACACCTCTTTGCTGCCTCCAGAATTGATGTGTAGGGATTTGTTTGACTATTGTTATATAGGATTGTCTTCAAGTGCAGACTTGCATTCCAAGAAAAGAAAAATCTTTCTAGAACTTACTCCATATTCTGATTTAAAAAACATCTCAATCTAGAAACTGCAGCAAAGCAAGGAAATTCCATGTATGTATAAAAAAAAAGGTTCTTCATACTGAGATCAAGAACTGGGGCTGAAGAAGTTACTGAATTTCCACCAGTGCAGATATTCAAAACGGAACTGGATAAGGCTCTCGGCAACCTAACCTAACTTTGAAGCTGGACTTGACTTTGAAGTTAACTTCTGCTTTGAGTGGGAGGTGGACCAGGTAGTCTGCACATGTCATCCCCCCACTACTCTATGTGCAGAAACCCTATGAAAGTGTGTTTCTCTTCCTTCTTCTTCATCATGTGGTATCTGTGGCAGCAGCAGCTGTGGCGATGTTAAATGGAAACCCATAAGAAAAAAATATACTGTGGGTCTTGTGAGATGGAACCAAAATGAAGATTGCTTCATGAAGATTGCAGGTTAGAAATACTCTCAAATCAGATCCTGTAATGACTAAGCAAATTCAGGGCCTGACCCAAAGCCCACTGAATCCCACAGTGGTAACACTACTAAGATGAACATTATCAGAGACAAGAAAGGAATGTTAAAAATCATGTAAAGAAAAATTATTCTGTGATCCCAGTAATAAAAAGTCCCCTTACAGAAAACAATTTGCCCTGAAAATCTGATGTTACCTCCATCTGAAAAGCATTAGTAGAAAATCTATCTGCCAAACCAAAATGAAATGGTCATATGTTGGAAATAGTAATGGAATCTGATGAGCCTGAGCTCTTACTTCAGAGGAAAGCATTTAGAGGAGGTGTGAACCAAAGATTAAAGAACAAAATGCCTGAAAATGGGATACCCCAATTAAAAATAAACTAGTTTATATTATTTTATATCCGAATAAAAAACCTAGTATTTTTATTAGAAACACTACTGACTCAGTTTAGGAACTGAACAAACATAGTTTAGTCCTCAACTCAGCAGAACTATTGGTTTATTACGCTGGGTGTGTTCAATTTGAAACTCTTTACATTATTAGTTCTACCACCCACCCCCCCCCCAAAAAAGGGATTGTCTGATTGTCTTCTTTCCATCTAAATGCACATTTTCAGCACACGTTGGGATCTCTGTGCTGCCTCTCTTCAGCATCCCCAGATCAGTGTAGTCTGAGAAGTATCAGTGAAGTATTATGCCAGAGAAAGGTCTAGTGGGAACAGGCTTTTAGATAGCCCGTTCCTCTCACACGTATTTAAACTCATATTTGGGGAGAATAAATGGCTTGCTTGAGTCCCCAGGGAGAGGTGGTGGTGCTTTGCTTGGGCTTGTAATCTTATGCTAGTTACGTGCAGGCTATGGAAGCAAAAACTGGGAACAAAACTTGGTTTTGTGTCCCAGCTTGCCCCTGTGATTGTCACACAGGATCACACTTCGGCACATTTTTCTGCACTCATAAACTGCTTCCTACTGACTGTGCACCTGATCTGTCAGAAAACAAGATATACCAGGCGAACAAAGGTCTCTTAAGAGGCTCCTGTCCTGCAGCCACCCAAGCATTTTCCCGCCGAGTTCAATGAGATTTAAAGCCAAGACAGAAACACAGGACTGCGATGGCTTGTAGCACCTTAAACAGCACAGACTTCAGTGAAGACGCAGATGTTCAACGCCTCTTGGTGTTAAATCCTCTCACAGCCAAAGCAAGACTTCACTGAAGCAGCTTTCTCGTTCAAGCACTCAGAAATGCAACTGGAATTAATTTAGGCCTGGCCCCCACGTAGAAGTACATCGTGATTATTCCAGTGAGGGATGTGATTTTTCCTTCTGGCAATGCAGCTCCTCTGCACAACCCTATTGCAGTTACATTGCTATAAATACAGCTTATAGCACTATAATTTATTTCCATTCCCATAAACACATTCTAACCAGCCAACCATCGTCCTTGCTCGTTCAGTTATAGCTTTAGCTACATGGACATAGTTAAACTCTTGGGTGTAAACAAAGCCTCAATGATGGTGTTATTTCTGTTTTATTCAGCTTGGACCCTCCGCAGAAGGCATCCTGCGGTACCTATGTTTCTCGACCCTTAAGCTCAGAACAAGCCTCACGCTAGAAACGGCCTAGTAAAATTTTTGTTATTTAACAAACAGTAAAGCACCACATGAGAATTTAGAGAGAGCTGTCATGTTTCACCGCTTACGAGTTTTTAATGTAAACTCCTTATTGCTTGAAATAATATTAACATGTACATCCACAGCCTTAGTTTAGTAACCATTCTACTCACGGGGGACTCCTTGCAAGCATTTTCCAATGTGATTTAACCACATCTGTTCCTTGTTCAGAAAGATTATCCTGCAAAGGTCCATCTGCATTTGAGAACTAATTCATCAACTTAGGTGGGGATCCACCACATAATTGCTATTTTTCAGCTGAATCTGTCCCAGTTTGATACAGAACAAGCAGATTCACCTGCATTTGACATTACTGTAATTTCTCAAAGCTAGTTAAAAAGGAGTCCGGCGTCCAAACTGATTATACTGCCAGGCAAAATATTACCCCAAAATTGAAGCTCGGGTCAAAGAAAAAATCCAGAAAAACTGAAAAAGGCAGCAAAGCAAAAGTAACTGCGACAAAGTACATTCATAAAAAGGAAAACAATCAGCTTCACCTCTTTACATCAATTTGTAAAATTGTTTCCTGTCCCTTGAACTGCAGTTTTTACCTATCACGGTACAAACCCCAGGATCAGACACGTATCCTGAAGCCACAACAGTGACGCTGGAGCTGGAGTGTATGACGCATCTTCCCATCAAATTCACGTTATCTGAACTCTCTGCTACCTGCAGTTTCTCTCCAGGAAAGAAATCCTTTAAGCTGAATTTCCAGCTGTTTTGCACAGCAGGAACAGCGTGAAGCATCTGGTGCAAGTCTAAGATTTATGCCTATGGAACGGTTATGACAATTCAACCAGCTCTGTCCCATGGCAACAGCTGACTTACTGCCTTATTAAGTGTGGAAATTGTGATCTAGTTTCTATTCCAGTTTTAGCTGTCACTACTAGAGCCAGAGCTCCATGTGCTAATGTTGTAGCTCGCAAACTTGCTGAAGAAAGGAAACAAGATTTTTTGTCACATGGAATCTTACGGTAGCATAATGCCAATCTATAACAAGAAAAGAGTAAATAGGACTTTCTTAATCTTAATGCATCTGGACCTACAGAATTCAGAAGAGACTATTTTTTGTTTACAATACCCAAAATCCCAGATCTAGTTCATCAGTGAAGTAATGCAAGAAGTTAATACGATGCACGAAATTTTACACCTGAAGAAAAATACCAAGATTCAGCAAAGTAAGCTATGGACAAATATGTAAAATTAAATGCTACTGTGGTATTGATTATATGCCAGCATCAACCTTTGAACAAGTTGGTCAGCTGAAGAAAAGATTAGTGAAACCTTGATAAGAAAATTCTAAGAAAAATAAAATTATACTGGTGAAAAATTTGGGCCAAAGGGCGTTTTTAACAACCTCTATAACATTTCCAAATGCACAGTATGATACAGACCTGATTATTTTATTATTTTCTTGGTGAGGCAGTAAGAAGGAATAAGAATAAGGTCCAATTGAAAATATGCAATTGAAAGTGTATATGTCTACCAATTTCTAGCAAATCACCACTCATCTTCAGTATTTACACATACCATGCCACAGTAGAACATTTTATGAATGTCCACTTATTATACAGAAAATATCCCCACTCTCATCTTCACTCCTTTGTTTCCTTACCTTTGAAAATGCTTCCAAATTCTTCAATGGATCCCTATTACTTTCACAGCCTTTAGCCTCCTCTTCTCCTTTAACAGGACCACTATTTGATCCTGAAGCCAGACCCTTCATACTATTTTACTTCTGACCAGCCTTTTTCCTCAAATGAAAGAAAATTGGTTCCAAAAGTATTCCACAATGTGCACAGGCCACTCTCTTTTCTAGTAACTGGTCTAAGATCCATTTTGAAACCTAGTAGCTTGGCAATAAATCCTATCACTAACAGACTTGAAATTATGATTTTCAGAAGATGTCCTGTGGGATCACATCCAAACAAAACTTTCAAATTGCATTCCTTAAATTTCTGAGCTTTGAACAAGTGCCTTGAGAATTGCTAGGACATGAAGGCATTTAGGTATTGGCCAAGCAGAAAACTAGGTAGGCCATTTACACAAAAAAAATTGGAATACTTAACAAGAAAAAAAATAATCTATTAATCTTTTTTTTTTGTAGTTGACCTTATTTGAATTAGGAAATTCTCTGAAGAGAATTACAATTCAAAACTAATAGTTAAACACATCGCAAAAGGCTTCAATGTCAAGTCTTTCTTCCAATTTGTACAAAGATGACATGCATGCAAACAAGAGCAGAAGAGACCCAGCACCCATAAGCAGCAATTTTCTATGCCAAAAAGATGTCTTCTGCTTAATGGACACCACCAAAAGACAAGCCTTCCAAAGTCCCAGCCTGGAGACAACCATTCTTTTCTATGTTGAGAATAGAAAAAACAAATCAACTATAAATGCAATTGAAAAATAAGCACAAATTACTACCGTGTTACTTACAGCTAGGACAAAGAAACTTAATGCAAACTTTCCTTTTGATGTCCAACTGCTACAACCATGACTGAATGATAAATGTTAGTGGTTTTGACAATTTATGAACAAGTGAATTAGCAAAAAACTTCATTACCTTTCAATGGAGTGCTTAAAAAACAATGTAATTATGCTCCAGCAAAAATAATCTTGCTCTTCCACTCTGGAGTTCTTGAAAGAGGCACTCCACTGAAGCTCATATTCAGAAACATACATAAAACTATGGCAGCATTCTGCATTTTCTTAACAGGTAAATTTGGTAATCAACTATTGCTAGCATTCCTAATGTCTTTATTAAAAAATATGAAGACTTTAAAAATGTATGGCTGACATCACTCCGATCTTCAGAAAAGGCAAGAAGGAGGACCCAGGGAACTACAGACCAGTTAGTCTCACCTCTGTCCCTGGGAAGGTAATGGAGCGACTCATTCTGGATGTCATCTCCAAACACGTTGAGGAACAGGAAGTTATTGGAAGTGGTCAACACGGATTTACCAAGGGTAAATCATGCTTGACCAATCTGATAGCTTTCTATGATGTTATAACTGGTTGGCACTCTTTAGCCTGGAGAAGAGAAGGCTGAGGGGAGACCTTATTATGGCATACAAGTATCTAAAGGGTGGGTTGAAGGAGGATGGAGCCAGGCTCTTTTCAATGGTTCCCAGTGACAGGACGAGGGGCAATGGGCACAAGTTAGAACACAGGAAGTTCCGTTCAAATACACGGAAAAACTCCTTTACGGTTCAGGTGACAGAGCACTGGCACAGGCTGCCCAGGGAGGCTGTGGAGTCCCCTTCTCTGGAGATTTTCAAGCCCCGCCTGGATGCAGTCCTGAGTAATGTGCTCCGGGCAATCCTGCTTTGGCAGGGGAGTTGGACTAGATGATCTCTAGAGGTCCCTTCCAACTCTGAAAATTCTGTGATTCTGTGATTCTGTATTTATAAATGTACATTTATAATGATATAACGCAAATTTTATTGTACTGTGCAAATCACAGTAATGAGTAAAGTAAATACTATTAGCCAATACAAATCTGCGAGTACCACATTCCATTCATTCATGTTACCTTTACAATACAGCCCCAGTAATGTGACAAAAACATAGATGGAACTGAAAAAAGTTCCAGTTGCGTAAAACTTAACCACAAAGTGACATACATCTCCAAAAGACAGACAGACAAGCCGTAGTTAGAATCACACGAGTTAGAAATACGGAAGATAGCACATCACATGACATGGTTCTGAAAGTAAAAGTTTGCATAAAGCTTTTTAAAATACAAATAAATATACAGGTGTTTTGCTCTTTCACACAGTGAAATAACTATTTGATGCACAGGACTCGTGTTTTTTTTTTTTAAGCAGTGAAATAAAAACTGAGGTCATTATATAAAATAACAATCACTGCAAAACAACCTTATTATCTTCTGGAAAAGAGATTTAGAAGTCTCCATAATGAGACAAAAATTAAAAGGAGGTGGACCTAGGTTTTCATGCACATAGTAGCACAGCTATGGAAAAAGTGACTGTTAATCATGGGTAGCAATTCTGTTTCAGAATTCTGAACTTGAATTAAATCCCACTGAAGTCCAAGGGAGACTTTAGTACGTGATAAAAAGAAATACAGGCAAGTTGCACAGAAAATACAAGACTTCAGGCCCTTACCACATTCCTGCTATTTCTAGAAACAAGTACTTAATTGCTTTGTTAAAAATTTCAAGATGTATTCCAAAGGGTGCAAATTTTGGTGAGTAATTTTTTTTTTTTTATATATATATATATATTTGCAGCTTGCTATACAACTGGACGGTGAACCATTTCACATCCATGTTATTTTCTGGATTCCTGATTAAAACAAGCTTCATGGATTTCTAAACAGCTTTTGAAGTATCCTTTAAAATGTTTTGACTGTGAGTGTCTGCATCTCAGCAATTTGTTTTCAGATATATAGGCCACCTTAAATCTCCTTCTGAAACACATTAGTTCAATGAGTTTCCGTATCCCTTGTGATCCAATAACTGATGACCCAGCATCAGTCACAGCTATTTTTTGCTGCTAGATAGAGCCAGGTGCTTACAAAGAATTGAAATTCGTGCACACGCTCCTTTTGCTATACATCAAAACTCCCACTGGTGCACCAGCAATTATACAGAAAAGAATAACAAGTGACTCAGAGTAATCTTTTCCTCTGGATGTTGGAGAACGCGTGTGTGTGATGACATATGAAAAGTCCCAGGCAAATCTACTGATGACAAACAAGAACTATTCCAAAGAGAGATGAGCAGTGTCAAAAATGGCACTGCTTTCATTTCTTGACATAACCTGGAGGAACAGAGGCGCTGAGTCAAAGTTATTATATGTTTGCATTTGTCACTAAGAATAATTGTGCTACCGGTCGTTTCATGCAACCAAAGTGAATCTGAATCAAATGGTGAACGTTATTCATAAAGCCCCGCTTGATTTAGCATGTTATTCAAATAAAGGGGATACAGAAGACTGCAGCTCAACCATTTCCCTTTTGCAAAGCATCCAATGAAAAAGGAACAGCAACTTCTAGTAAATGCACCAAAGTCTACAGGATTAATCATCACTCCAACACACACAAGGGCACTCCTAAAAATAAAAATAGCACTTATGAAATAAGCAAATCAAGGACACTTGGGGAAAAAAAAAAGTACACGCTGCGTGTCATTCTAGAAAAAGTTACATCAAAATACAGCTACATGTGCGAAGCCAGGTTGTCCACAGACTACACCAGAATCAGACCATTTCACCCAGAACTACAAAAGCCACCTCTTCTTAAAGTCACCCTGTCTGACCAGGTCCATTTCCCTCCCCTCGACACGGCTACTCTTTAAACCTCTCTTCTGCGCTCTTCCTTCTCTCCACTGATCCCACTGGTTTGCGTTCTCCCTCCATCCTACCCCATTAGAATCATAGAATCATAGAATTGTCTAGGCTGGAAGAGACCCTTGGGATCATCGAGTCCAACCACCTACCCTACTCTACAAAGTTCTCCCCTACACCATATCCCCAAACGTCTCTTAAACACATCCAGGGATGGTGACTCAACCACCTCCCTGGGCAGTCTATTCCAATGCCCGACCACTCTTTCTGTGAAAAATTCTTTCCTAATGTTCAGTCTAAACCTACCCTGTTGGAGCTTGAAGCCATTCCCTCTTGTTCTGTCATTAATTACCTGTGAGAAGAGACCAGCACCAACCTCTCTACAGTGTCCTTTCAAATCGTTGTAGAGAGTGATGAGGTCTCCTCTCAGTCTCCTCCTCAAACTAAACAGTCCCAGCTCCTTCAACCGCTCTTCATATGATTTGTCTGCTAGGCCCTTCACCAGCTTCGGTGCCCTCCTCTGCACTCGCTCCAGCACCTCGATATCTCTCTTGTATTGAGGTGCCCCAAACTGGACACAATACTCGAGGTGTGGCCTCACCAGTGCTGAGTACAGGGGCACAATCACCTCCCTACTTCTGCTGGCCACGCTATTTCTAATACAAGCCAGGATGCCGTTGGCTTTCTTGGCCACCTGGGCACACTGCCGGCTCATATTCAGCCGCTTGTCAATTGGAACCCCCAGGTCTCTTTCTGCCAGGCAGCTTTCCAGCCACACCTCCCCAAGCCTGTAGCGCTGCATGGGGTTATTGTGGCCCGAGTGCAGGACCTGGCACTTGCCCTTGTTGAAACTCATACCATTGATGTTGGCCCAATGATCCAATCTATCCAAGTCTCTCCGTAGAGCTTCCCTATCCTCCTGGGAATCAACACTCCTGCTTAACTTGGTGTCATCTGCAAACTTGCTGATGATACACCCTATGTCCTTATCGAGATCATCAATAAAGACATTGAACAGAAATGGTCCCAACATGGAGCCCTGAGGCACACCACTTGTGACCGGCCGCCAGCTGGATTTAAATCCATTGAGCACCACTCTTTGAGACCTTCCAGTCAGCCAGTGCTTGATCCAGCGGATCGTGTGCTCATCCAGGCCGTGTGAAGCCAGTTTTTCCACGAGAAAGCTTTTCATCCAATTTCAAACTTCCCCAGGACATGGAGTGCAAAACAAACTCAGGACAGTAACCTCTTGACCCAGCTCAGATGCATCCAGAGCAGCATATATGGTCACAGACTTTGGCCACCTTATTTCCAGGGCTGGGCCCATCTTTTTCCACTGTGTTTCCTACAGTTTCTTTATTTTATTTTATTTTTAAGGAAGAAAGTTTTTCCTCTCTTCAGTTTCTTTCTTTGCGTTTTGGAGTACTGCTGTCAGAAGTAACCATGATATGCTCTTTTTGGAGCCAGTTAAGAGTTATCTTAAAGCCACGAGGTTTTGGTCCACATTGTTCCTGTTGGAAGGCTGTTCTGAGGCTCCTGTGGCTGCAATTCTATTAACTCAGTTTCCAATTCAGATTGACTGAACAGCAACCCCTTGTCCAACCCCTGGACCAAGACTCCGTGTTGCAGTCTTTCAAAACAAAAATAAAAGGACACAAAAAGAAACAACCACGATCCCACGGCAGAGACACAAGGCAAACCGCAAATCGACCAGTCACAGTGATCCAAGCGGCAGAAGAGAGCGTCTTGTCATAGGATGTTTTACCCAATCATTTTAGCAGATAATTGCAGCACCTTACCAATCATTAAAAACAAAAATAAAGCCCATATAAACCCTCAGAGACTGCTTAACTTCATCGTGTCCCTAACAGGTGGAATGGCTCCTTTCCTTTACATGCAGCATACAGCAACGGAGAAAAGTCCTAACCATCTTTCTTAGACCACTCTACACATTCATTAATTAGGTGGTATTTTGCTTGTTTATCTAATGAGGTGTGCGACAGCCACTGCTGTGCAGGGAAAAAGTAACGAATTTAAACACTCCTTCTCTTCAGTTCTTTGAGATACCTCACAGGATTCAAATTTTTCCCTTCCACATGCCCACCTCCCCCCCGCCCCCCCCAATTAAAGTCCCCAATACCTCTTGGTATAGCTGAAATACTGTATTTATGCACTAAAATTATATTTTTTTCTGTAAGTTCCATGCATACAGCCAGCTTCTGTTAACATCAGTACAAACTCAATACGCAACTTTCAAACACAGAATTTGAACATAAAACTATAGCTTTTAGGAATATTCTATACTAAAAGTGTACATCCTTGCACGCATTCAACATCACGTAATACCATAGGGCAAGATTTTCAATAGAAGTTACCTATGAAATTGCCCGAGCCGGTTTATTCATGCTGATATAATGCATTCACATAATTCAGGACCACTGGCATACCTACAGCCAGTTATTTATCTGCTGCTTACAGGTACGCACAGTCTCCTTCCTGGTCAGGGTAGTAAGGCAGCGTTCGGCATCTTTGAAAACTGCTACGTGATGATACTCCACGGACCCATATCCTGCACACGTTTTTATCCAAGGTGACGATTGCTGTCCCTGACTCCCGTTCCACACAGCTCCAAGGACTGCTCGCAAACTTGTTGGCTCATCCTGGTGTCCCATTGTGCCAAAACAGTCGAAAGCACAGCGTTAGAGACACAAAAGGAGGTGCTAGCCGCAGCGTCAGAGGGCTTTGCCTCCTCGGCCCCAAAGACCCAAGAATTACAGAGGTGCAAGGGACAACACCAAGCATGAGAGCAGGTCAAACTCTCACCCCTGGAGCCTCACTGGGACACCTGTAACATCTCTGACACGGTACCACAGTCATGAACAGCACGCAGTCACAAATGGCAAATAAAACGGAAAACTCAGTATGAGATGACAACAAGAAAAGATGATCTTTTTTTTCCTTTCTTTCCAGATACGACAGTTTCAGTCTGAGGGCACAGGTACGCTTCAAATACAACATTCAGTCCTGAGTGTCCTTAGCATTAGAAAGATGTCAGTAAACTGGGGGTACTGCAGGAATCATCAAGAAACACCCAACAGTCTGGCAGAACAGTCGGGTGAGCAAAAAAAAATAAAAATGGGTTCAGACAGCTAGGTACACACAGTATGGCAAATCAATGAGCAAGGGTGGCAGGAAACACAATGACTGCTGAGACATGTTTTCCAGAGTGCAAACATGAAGGTGGGTATCATATTTACATGATGGCCCAAGGGAAAACGGCAAGCCATATTCAGGTGAAATTAGAGGAAAAAGTCTAACTTGGCTGAAAATCAGAAATGGAGAACACCATTAAACAATGAATTAGTCTCCCAGGGAAGGGTTAGAGGGCTAATCACACGGCCATTTAAAGTCAAGATGAAAAAGCAGCTTAAGTGAAATTAATGGGAAAATTTTGCATTGGCAAGATTACTAACAAGTACGTTTCCCATTGCTAGTTTCAATGAGTTATGAATGAGTAAAATTTTACTTGCCTTACTCACTAGTAGCTCGGAGAACAAAGTTGTAGGTTGAATACAACATCAGTGACTCTCAATGTGACTCATAGAAAAAAATTCAAAGCATACCTCTGTACTCTATTTCAATAGTGTGCAGAATAATAGTAGCAGGGAATTTCAGTTCAAGAGCTTTTTATGCATTTGAAGTGGCAGCACTGGCTAAGATCTGAAACAGATCTTCCACCAACTTCTCATGAATTTTAGCTGTTCCTGAATATCACACACTCTGATTTCTTCTTCATGACAGAATGCAATAGAAACCATGCCGCACTACTTTTTTTTTTTTTTTTTTTGCATTTAGGCATATTTAGTAACAACCCATCAAATAGGGAACAATTGCTAAATACATGGGCTGTTCTTGGGCCGAAGAATGCTTCTAGATACATGACTGGTCACAGAATATTAATTTCATACTATACACAAACAACCATACCTGAATATAGTCTGGCAGGCATTCCTACAGAAAATGCTAAGCAAACTAAAAAATAAATAACAAAAGATAATTTTAGTACCCTACCCCAATATGTAGTTATACTTTGAATACCATTTTAATTTGTAAAGATAAAATTAAAAATCCCTCTACTAGTCTTAATTAGATCCCTGTCTTCTCAAAAAACTAATTACATGTCAGATGAAGCACTGGCTTAGGAAGCCCCTGTATTCTTGCAAAAGCAGATATAAATCTATTCCCAGCTGTGTTACAGTGACTTGCTATATGCCTCCCAGCAAGAAAAATGAACACATTTTCAAAAGGCGATCAGTATCTACAAAGCTTTCTAGACACTGATTTACCTTTCATGTGTGCTGAACATCTACATCTCCAACAGAAATCAGCGGGAACCATCAGCAGTTTTGAAAAATAAGGCTTTATAGTCCAGATTTTAAAAATAATTAGGCAACAATAATTGTGCAGAAATGGCAAGTTAGACACCTAAGCTGTTTATATTCCCTTGAAAATCCTATCAGTACATGTCCACCATTTTAGATAATTCATTGTCCTTACAAAAGTATAAAAATGCCCATTTTATCATGGATTTCTATAGAAATTTAGGTACCTTAAAAGGGATTCTGCTACTTAAGCACCTTTTATGAGGCCAGCATGTAAATACCTTCGAGAAACTGGTAAAATAGGAGTCATGCTGAGGTACTCAAAATCGGCACATACTTTTCAAAATACACAATGAACTCCTGGCCCCATGAAATTCAATAGGCAAAACTCTCACTGACTTAAGAAAAAGTGAAGGTTTACCCTTGTCTCAGCTTCACCAGCAAAACTGAAATGAAAAAATGTCAGAGATGTTCTACTCCCTTCATCCCTTCCTCACTCCTTGCTCGGTCTGTACAGTTTAGCACACTCACCCACCAAAATGATCACCCAAATTTGGAAAGCATCCTGAAGATGGGAAACAACCTGTAAGTGATGTTTTGTAGTCAGACATTCTGTGATTAAGTATTTCCAGTAAGTCTAGAGAGTGAAAGTAAATATGGCCAGAAAACTTAAGTCTTCTGCAAATGTGAGATTAAAACTGGTAAATTTTCCACTAACACAGAGCCTTTAAAAAAGACAGAACTACAAAGACTAATGTGAAGAAAAATGAGATGGTGTAAAGAGAACAAAACCAATTGACCTATAAAATGAACGAAAAAAGGATCAAACACCACAGAGTAACTCCTCCCTTCTTGATGTCTTGCTGACACCGCATGAACTTGCAGTGACCTGAAGAACGGTTCAGCCAGCAGTGCCCCAGACTGCAGAGAAAGGATCAGTGGAAGCAGTAATGCAGCTGCAAGTGCTTGTCACCCTGTTTACTGAGGCCATTGTACTGAGGAACCTAAATATAGAGATTAAAAAATCTGATTCAGCTATCTACATCTTAAAATCTGGGCCAGTTTTACCAAGATCCAAACTGTCTTCTCAGGCACATCGGGATACACAAAACGTATACGCCATGGGCTAACTGAACTGTAAATGGTGCAAAGTAGGCAGAGTGAAAATAACATAAATATGACCACTCAGGAAGATTATTTTTCTTAGTTTGAGGGCTGGGGCCTGGGGTTCTTCTTGAGGGAGGAGAGCTCACAAAGAGAAAGCTTCAGACAATACTGCCGCGAGTGGGAGGGTACACGGCATTTTAATCTCATGAAAATTCCCCTGGAAAACTTACCAGTGGCTGTGGGTCACACTGCTCACCTGCTCACACAATTGTGTATCATCAGAGGCATCAGCGATACGGGTCACGCGAGCGCCTCCATCAATAAACACCCCCATTTCTTCCATGTCCCCCTCGGGCGCGACGGGGCGACTGCAAATGCTGCTCCTCCTCCCAAACAGAAAACCAGGAGCCCAGCGGCAGAGTGATTATAGTCCACTCCATTTTGAAAGGTCACTCACTTTCCACCGCCTGATAGCGTCATTAAGCCCAAGAGAAGTGGGATAACTGTTCGAAATTACTGCCTGGGGTGAAATGGAACAGTAAGGCCATATCACTTACTCGCACCAGAGAAATTAAAAGGAAAAACAGCCGTCTCCTTTCACACCAGGACACATATAGCAGAGGGCCTGAAAAATATAGCGAGACTTTACTGCTTAACAAAGTACTTACACTGATATATTAAGGCACAGAAATTATTACTGTGGGAGAGTCCACGATGTATTAATCAAAACACACTTGCAAAGCTTCATCGTATTTTTAAATTACACTAGACCGTGTGTGATCTGGCCTCGCGAGGACCCGGCCGCCTCCTGGGGCGTGCTGTGTTCTCAGCTCCTCCTACCCAGAAGGCTGTGGGAGCAGAGGATGCTGACCGCCTTGCAGGATGGGGCCCTCGGTGCTCAAAGTAAAATCTAATGTAAATTTAACCTAAATGACTCAATCAGATCAGGCGGCTTTATTTAACAATGTTTAACAAGAACGTGGTTTGTGACATAAACAACCAAATTTCAAGCCTTTTTTTAAAAAAAAAAAAAAAAAAAGAACCAAAAAAGCAACACCACGCGACAACTTAGCACTGACTATTTCACCTCCCATGTTACTCAGCAGCAAAACTCTGGTTGGGTTGAAGGAAACAGAAATAAGCCTCTCTTCCACCCGCCCTAAACTTCTCTTGTTGGTGGACCATCAGAGGACATACCTATTGCTCTTTCTCTCGCACTCGACTGCGACTGCGTTCTCTCTGGGCCTCGGCACTTGCGGAAACACCATCAAAAGAGCTGGGACAGTGTCTTGCTGTGAAAGCCATTGATAGCTCTCCTGTTTTATAGGTGGGAAACAAATAGCCCGGAATGACACCGAACTGTTTCAGCTCACACAGATAGTCAGTGGTAGGTAACAAGAGATCTTTTCTATCACAGGCACCAGCTGGAAGACAATCCTTTCTCATATAAAGTTGTTCAATGCTGGCAAAACTATTGTTATCCACAGGATATGAGTCTCTCACATTCTCCTGCCAAATACAGGTATTTTCAATACCAATAAAAGGTTTAGAGTTGACTGAGTTTTTGCTACTTTTTTTTCAAGTGTTCAGATGTATATGATCAAAATGGTACATCTACTGCCTGGCTAATTTAGCTCGGTATATCCAACCATTAATATGTTGTGCAACGAAATTCCAACTAGTAACAGACAACACAGCTTCGATCCTCTGCAAACTGCAAAACCCCGCCACTTCCCTTTTTGAAACAACAAAGACAAAAGGCTTACGTGAGGGCACCTGCTATGCATTTTCAACACAATAACGATTTTGAGTTTTACTTTCGGAACACCCACTATACGTTTTTTACCAAACTTCCACCAAACATAGTCACAGCAGTTGACCGTTCAATTGCCACTGCTTCCCAGAGCAAGGGGATTTTACTGACCTCACATTTGCTAAACTGTGTACAAATAGAATTAGATGAGTAGTGATCAGTTTGATTTTTTTAGAAGCTTGAAAATTCTACCGACATTGTGTCCTGTAAGTAGTATAAGAGGTGAGGTGATTCCACTGGGAATAAGAGGTATAGTTACAACTCTTACAAGTAGGACAATGCAAGACTTTACTGAGGATGAACTCTCTTGCACGGTCCTACCAACAGGACCAATCCTGTCATCGCCATAAGCCTTACAGCAGTGGCAAAGCCAATACAGAGCTCACGGATACAGCAACGCTATAGAAAACTGGTAAGCAAGAAAACTGGTAAGAGCCAATTAAGTGACTTCAATTTACAGACAAACAAGTCCTCTGCTTACAGATTTTCTCCTGTGTTTTTTTAAAACATTCTTTGCAACACGGATCACATTGAAATATGAGAAAGAAAACTGCTGTTTTATGATATACTTCACTAATGCTTCCTAGCTTTAATGAGAAATTACGATAATTCAAATTCAATCTCTTAAACAATTTGTTGTCCCTCACCTTCTGTGAATTCACCACGTCATTCTAACCTAATGAACACCTGCATAATGCATGCTACATCTTTCCAACATCAAAACCACTTGCCTCCCAAAATGGTAATTAGAAAGAAATGAAATTACAGAGAAACAACATTTTTTTTGTTTGATTTTTTTTAAAAATAAACGGCAGATCCTGCAGGACACTAGATCTACTACTGAGTAAGTGTGAAATGAAGCTAATTTCATTTGATGTACTATATTTACTTTATTAGATCAGGAGAGAAACAGAAATGCAGCAGTGTACTGTAAATGTGCCTAATAAAGTAGGCAAACATAGGCATCAACAGCTTACACAATGTATTTCCAGTGAGCTGTGTTTGTTTTCATCAAAGTACTTGTGTAAGCAGAAACTAAAGCCGAAATCTAAATCTGAAAAGGAAAACAAAAAGGGTAAAGCTCATTCAGACAACTAGAGGTCTAGGCATGTATGCAACTATTCAATTTAGGCGTCTACTCTTCTTTGCAGGGTCATGCAGTCTCCCCAGTGACCTCGGTGGATCTTACACTCTCAGAAAAACAGAATTCTAAGTCAAAGGTTTCCCGTGTTTGCCTCTCCTTTTACACCCTCTTCTTTCAAATCCACAGGCACAAATGAACCTCCTTTCCTTAAGCAAGAACGGAAAACAACATGCCAGCCCCTCTTCTGTAGGAGAGAGAGGGCAGGGGAAGAGAGGGGCAAGGATAACCCAAAGAAAGCGTGGGGCTGAAAAGATGTGGAGAGCGATGTGAACTAGCAATGCTCAGCAATTACATTTCTAAACCAAACTGCTCCTAAAACCAATGGGAGCGCAGGCATTCATTTTCATGAGGAAAAACTGCTTCCATGCAGCTACAAGCTCCATAGAGGATCAGGCAAACAGAGGTTTCAGCAAGCGAGCATCCAGTATGAGAGATGCAAGTGAACTGCCTGCTGTATGATCCATTAAGAGATCTAGCCACATAGAAAAAAAATAGAAAAAAATGATAATTTCCCCAAATCGGTTTGCACTTAGATCATACTTAATTTAAACAAACAGACACAAGGGTTCAAGGAGTTCAGCTCTGCCTAAGCACAAATGAAAGTAATGCAAGCCGGTTTATTAATAGACAGATAAAACCATCCAGAAATGTCAGTACGACTCAGCAGCTGAGGGAGATCTCCACAGCTTTCACAAATGGTGGGTGCCTGTGACAACAAGGTCTACATCTGAAGCCACTGGTGCAGCTCTCTGGGGCTGATGGTGGGAAGCGTTGGAACAGCTGTAATGGAAACAAGGGCACTCGGCACTTGGCTCCGGTTGCTGGCAGGTTAGGTGATCATCTCCACACAAGGTCACACCAGCCAGTGAAGGAACTGGCCTCAGCAAGGGAGCCCCAGGGGAGCTGGGGCTGCCCCGTGGAGTTATCAGCTCCATGGGCTGGGGCTGACACCCATCACGGGGGGTCAATGGGAGAGGTTCCCTGCAGCATCTTGCAGACTGAGGGGTTACTACCCATACTCTCAGGGGGTATGGGACACTTTATGAGGTGCCTGGCAAGAGCACTTGGGAACTGCCCAAGACTTATGATGCGAAGGACCAAAGGTGGGCAAAGGTGGTCTGGGAGGGAACAAGCAAGGGAAAACAGAGGGTCAGGGGGATAAAGGAGGCTGGTCCTGTGCCAACATGTCAGCATGCTTGTCTGGCTATGCCCTGCGCTGGCTAAGTGTGCTGGCCTCTCATGAGCACCAAGCTGGTGAGCAGGACAGGAGGCTGGGATATATATATATATATATATATCGCACATGTTGTGCCTACTGGGAATACATGCTCAATCTCACTACCAGCTGGACTTGGGGACGTGGGGCTGTGGCAGCCTCATCTCTGGCAGGCTACCAGGGTTGGCAACTCTTGGCAGATACCAAGAGTTTTTGTGCTGGATTTATACAAATAATTGTCAACTCCTCATTTGATATCCAAATAGGAAGAACTACATACCCACCAAAGTACAGTTAAAGATATCCTAACTATAATCCTTACAGCTCACAAACTTCCAAAGATCAGTTTTCATGGAACAATATAGAAAGCTTTGATATCTGAGAGCAAACACTAACAAACCTAATAAAAGGTGCAATAATGAGGTAGAAACTGTAATAAATGATCTACACTTCTACTGGGGAAAAATATTAACTCAAAAGTCACATTGGCTTGCCAGAAAACAAGTTTGGGGTGATAAATACTTGTTCGTGGTTGTAGGTTTGTATCTTTACATTCAGCTGAGCCATCAGCACCTTTGAACAGCTGAGGCTGATAAAAGCGTGGTCCAGTGAAAACAAATGAGGATGAGGTCTGAGCTGTGCACATGGCAACTGATGAGCTCCTTTACATGGCTTTGAGCCTCACGCTTCCTCTTCCCCTTCTGCGGAATGCTTTGAAAACTACAGATGAAAAGCCTACGTTTATTAGACATTGTATTGAAGCCTTATACTCCAAAATAACATACGAAGTGTAAAAGTAAATTAGCAGCCAAATTCTCAGATGGTAAACAGCAGCTTCCCCCTATCTAAGGTGATAATTTTCTCAAACGAAGAGGCCAGCTCACAAATCAGTGCTTACTTACTTTTCACCTGTGACAGGAAACTTGTCAAAAACTGCTGGCATATGTGCACAGTCAAAACATGCTGTGATATGTCAAAGTCTCCACCTGCAAAAGCAACTAACATCCCTGGCCACATCCAATGGAGCTGAGGCCAAGCTGCTGAGCGAGCCCTGTCCTGGCAGACCCACCATGCCACCGCGGGGCTGGCTGGGGCAGTGCTTGCCAAAGGGCCCGGGACAATCAATCTCTGCTGAGGATCTGCCCCAGTTTCTTCCAAATACAGACTCGGATAGCCTAGCAGCTTGGCACAGCCCTCACATCAGCCATGTCATCATACTACTGCCAAAGTGGGAGCCACGACTGAGCTGCTTGTGAATTCTGGGCAGGTCACGTCAGTCACTTCTTGCTGTGACTACCCAGAGGTTCCAAAGAAAATAAGATCTGTGTAAGGGGATGCAAGCAGGATCAGACCTTTTGACTGGTAAATCAATTGACACACAGTTTGTCTGAAGATCAATGTTTCTCTAATGTCTGTTGCAAAGTAAAAATATCTTTTCTTGATGACTCATTTTCCACACTAAAGAACATCCGTGGGTGGGAGAACAGAACTGAAGCAATTCTATTTTTTCCTCCTGTCACTATTGTAGCAGCTCTAAACTCCAGCATGAAATAGAAATGAAGCACTTGCAAGATGTTTCCAGCAAGTGAACTGAACAGCACTGTTTTGTTACCTCTTTTGTCATCATTTCTATCCAGATGCATATTATATTCAAACCATTTCAGCACTGTTATGCTCACCCTCAGAATCTGACCTGCCAAACACAGAGGCAGAAGTGGGGGTTTTATTGTATAAACTACTCAAATGGATGGTGTGTTATTTGCAAAAAACTTCTTTGCTGTTTGTGTTGTGAGTCCAGTCATGCTTTTGTTAAGTTAGGACCAGAGTCCCTATGAATTGAATGAGAAAATACTTACCCCACAGATTTAGACTAAACAACAACCTCTCAGAGGAAGGAGTGCCTCAGAAAACCTCTGCAACAGTGCTGGACTCAGACTCTACAGAGCTCTGCAAGGGCTTTCTCCTGTCCCAGTGCCCCGCTACTGCACCGCGCTTCAAGTGGAGATGATACATCGTCCCTTTTGTTCTAGATGGGGAAAGGCGTGGGATACTGACACCTAGTATCAGGACACGTAGGTGATCCCAGCATCCTCCTAGGGAAGGAACAATTTTCATACACTCAGAAGGCGGGCAGAAAACAGCCCACAGCTTCTGAACCAGTGTGCCCAAAACAGAAACAGCAGGAAGTGTGGGAAGACTCATCATAAAAGGAGATTTCCTCGCCTCCTCCTCCTTCCCTTGAGCAAGCTGACTCACATTTTCTCAACAGCACAGGCACAGAGTCTTTCCCGGCAATGGCAAAGCATCCATCCTGGGAGTGCCTGTAACAAAACCCCAGTGGGTTGAAAGGGGATGACAGAAAAAATTTAGGGCTTTTGAAAGGTAGGGGGCTAGGAGGAGCTAGATCCAAGGAGAATCAGAAAGCTGTCATCAGGTGGTAAGAAGGACTGGGCACCTCTTGCCTCCCAATATCACGCCCTGCTCCCACACACCTCTAGCATCCAGCATCATTCTAGCAGAGAGACCTCCAGCAGAACCCAAGGAGCCATGCTGCGTCCCGTGCTCTGAGCATCCATTCTGCCCCCACCCACGTGCGCCTCCCTGCATGCCACAGAGGGCAGAGGACGAGGCTGGACGAGGGGAAGGCCAGTACACTTTGTTCCTTGCCACCACGGAAGGAGCAAGCATCAAAAGGAAGACATTTTTCCAGGTGGGGAAGGAGGCAGAACTCCTCTCTCTGTGCAGGAGGCCATCCAAACACAGATTACCCCAACAGGACCTACGCTTTCTATGTAAGCATAAATCAAGACTTGCCTTGTTCTTAGCTTAAGAGGGAAGGCATTTACACTCGTTTTCACTGAAATATGAATATATTTTAAATTAAACTCAAGTGCCTCTTGTTATTTTGAGACAATTTTCTCTAATACTTTGCTGTGTTGCAAAAGTCATTGCTTTATAGGGTTGCCTGTGACGACTCAGGAATTCTTTCCAGTGTTCTTATTTGCTAGATAAACTTATTTATTTATTCAGGTTTAAACATTACACAGCGCTAGGTCCACACTCTGTTAAAACCATTGAAAACGCAGGTGTCCAGTTAAACCCGTCCAATAGCAAATATTTGACATGGTTCATAGATCTCTATCGGTGACAATACAGTCTTGCAGACTGACTTTGATTTTACATTTATAAGGCGAAAGGATCAAGGCTTGCTCATACAAAGAGAGAGGACAGGCGCTTTCAGGCAGGGACAAAAATGTTCACAAGCAGTCACAGGTATGCACAAAAGAGTAGTGTTTTCAGAAAGCATTTGTGAGAACAGCCCTGAAGATACAGACAGAATAATCAGCCTTCTGTGTGTATGAACTCCTCAACCCAGCAGCTGCTGATCTGAGAGCAGGTCTGAAGATGCTGTTTCACACTCTTCATCTCTTAAGTCAAATACACAGCTACAGATTCACTTCCCAGATTTCCCAAGGTAAGAATAACCTGGGGAACTTCTTACTGACCACAGACCCAAAGGTGGGTATCACCAAAGGGATTCGCTAATATTTATATGATATGATGAAGAAACAAAAAAAAAAAAGAAATACCAGAGGCATGAGTGCTGCCACACTGGAAAACAGCGCATCAGAAGAGGCACTAAGGTTTTCTGTTCACTGCATCTCCAAGCATGGTTTTCTTGAAACTGCTGACGCCGTCGAAGTGCTGACAGCTGTCATGTATGGACGGTTATTTCTCTTGGTGAACCTTTTCACTTCTGAAATCTTGACAAATGCGGGTGCTAAGCCAAGAAAATCCAGTATGAGTTACTATTCCTTATTGACCTGAGTGAGGAAACTACCCTCAGTGTATCTCCCAGGGTTAGGGATATTGCCACAGTAACCAGACGACATTCACCATGTAAGTCTGTAGTTATAAACATGGGCCATACACTGTCCATATCTACCTGAGTCGGTAGTAGAGAAATACTAACTAAACACAGATCATCTGCCAAACAAGAGAGAACTATTTTCAAAAGATCTGTAGAACTTCGGAGAGTGCAGTTTTCACTGGACCACTGTCCAAGGACAACATCTTCACTCAGGATTCAGATTTCATGTTCATCATGGGTAGTCATAATTCATCTAAAATATTTGCACGCTTATCAAATCTCTCCTTAGTTGAGAACCTCCAAAGCAATATATCACTGAAGAACACAAGATTTGTTGTCACAGAGCATCAGTCTTTCAAGGTATTGTATTATACTTTATTTCTTTTAACAGTGGGTCAGAACAGATCCCACAGAAAAAATATGAAAGATCTGCAAATTCTTGTCTCAGAGGGTTTTTTAATCCATTCGTGCCCTACACCCTAACATAAACAAGAATGGAGAAAGGTTTCTTTCTCTTTCCCTCAATTTCAAACTCATCTAGAGGACAATCTCATACTTTCAGTGATAGCTTATTACCTCCTTCTCAGAGAGATAAACTTTTCACCCCTGGCACTTCATTGAGATATGGTGAGGTCAGAAGTCTGAGGTCAGAAATATCTTTGCTGATATGTATTTCACAATGATCAATAAGAGAAACAGAAAGGAAACAAAAGGCATTTGAATGAAAATTGAAGAAGCCCGATGGCAAATACGGGACACAATCCTGTAGGGGTCTTGGAGATTAATTTTAAGATTAAAATAAAAAAAAAAATGCAACCTTGTCACTCTCCCCCAGTATAGAGTAGTTTGTTTAGGTGAAGTGCAACACTGGGCTCGGGGAGAATTCCAGCCGAGCTCTGCCCGGGTGACCCAGGGCCTCTGCCACCCTCGGCCAGCAGACAGAAGAGCACTTGTTTTCCACATCCCCAACTAATTTAATTCTCAGGACTGAGCAGCCTGAAAAAGTACTATTCATATTCCATGCCAACTTGTTTCCCCATCCTGTAAAAAAAAAAACCCTAAGCGATAATAAATTCAGGACTATTTTTAACTTAAAAACGTGCATGTTACTATATTTTCAGCACATGAATAAAATCTGGTGGCACTGACAGTTTCTAAAATCTAAATTTCAAATATAAAATAACAGTGGAAAAGCATTGTTGCCCATGAAAATAGAACTCTGCAGATTTTGTGGTAAGCTAAGATTTCCAAAACATTTTTAATAGTGTATGTTTACAATATTAAAGTGCATATTTATTTATGAAAGAAATTATTAAAATTACTTTTGTTAAGGATTCCTGCACTTAAAATTACATTGCTTTAAACTTAATGGAGGGGCAACTTTTATTTCTCTTTGTTCTATTATTTTAATCTCTTACTGACATGCAGACAAACTTCATTCTGAGTAGGATTTCATTCTGATATGGCAAAACTGTCAAAGTTTCCATTTCTCCTCTCCCTTAAGAGCATTTCTTCCTGATTTGCCTATCAGATTCTGAAGATTTTTTTCCGCGTTTTATTTTCTCACCTTTTCTTCACAGCCATTTCTCCTCTCTTGGCCTGCACAGAGCTCTAAGAGGGCTATAGTTCATTACGCTAAATGGAATGTGCTTAAAAATTTGTCATAATTTAACTGAATAATAACCGAAAATCATGTCTCCACTAAAGCAAAACATTCCATGAGAAGCATACGCTCCTACAGATGAGTTTTCAATCAAAATGGTAACTATCTTCCAACTGGAATATTTTTGTATATATCCTTACTGCATCCTGGAAGTTGTAGCTGAGGAACCTTATGTCCTCCGTGGCCTAAATGGAGTAAGCATCCCATATTTCAACACAGCATTAGACCCTCTTGCACATGATCCATCACCCCAGGCAAATAACCAGCCAACCAGCCAACCACACATTTCAGTGCAAAGAGGTAATAAAAGGAACTCTAGAGGGAACATAGGAGCAGAAGCTCCATGGGAGCCGTAGTGCAAAATGCCTTGGGCCAAAATAAGGAATTTAAACTTTGCCGCGTAGAGCTGCCCGGTAAGGCAAGCACAAAGGGCACAGGAGCAACAGCGCGGCGTCACCAGGAACGGTAATGTTCGTTTGCTCTGACATTTCCTTGACCGTAACACAATAAGGAAGACAAGAAATAATATTAGGCCAGTATCCACGCTGAGATGTTTACAAACTTTTATAATTAGACAATTTATTATCAAAAATCACTTTAATTGAGTTTAATTATCAACAGCTTAAATTAATTACTTGTACAACATTAACTCAGGCAAGAGAAAGGCTCCCTGTGTCTTGCACAGATAAGTATTATGAGAGTACCTACCCAAGCAAAGCTACCGTCTCATTCCATCAAGGGCTCATACTACAGAAACATACAAACACACAGCAAAATTGGACTAAAACCCATGGATTTAGATACGAGCCCCTGAACGTAGGCAGGGAGGCAGTGCCCATACCAGGACTTTGGAAACAGATAATGTGTAAGACAATGTGGCTTTTCTGACTTTAATGTAGATTCACCTGTATATGTTGGACAGATGACTGATCTAGACCTTCCAATTATTCTCCATCCTGCTAGGATGGGTGAGCTGACGGCGACAGCCATAAAACTCAGCAGTGAGATCCTGTGCTATGGTAGGAGGCACTAAGATGATCTTTTCAAACTCCTGCAGAGAACCACTGACAAATCCTTACCACGGTAATACCGTAGGAGACTAAAGAGTGAAAGAAGTGTAACAGCATCCAGTGAATATTTCCATACCAAAAAACCTGCTATACAACTAGCACCAGTTCTCCCCGAGTTGTTAGTCAATGCTGATAACTGAGAAACAAGGTATAGGCAAAGCAAGTTTGACATAAGTTGTCAGGGGGGTAGTACTGCTAGTACTGCTCCATCCCCTCAGTTTATTCAGTCCTCCTAAAACTTACCTCAGCACCACTTCCACCAGGGACTTCTCTGCCTCTTGGTGGGAGAGAAAAACAAACTTCAGCTGAAAATTGCACTTCACAATTAAAATCCTCCCTGGGCTATACTTCCAAGTATTATAGAGTATTTACTCAAAAGCACTAAAGGGGATGAGATGCATAAGCCTCATTAGAGAATACGGACTTCTGTATTTAATTAATATTCTCCCTCTTTTCCCCATTCATATTAGGACACAGAATTAACAATTCCCATCTAAGTGTCAGTGATAATAAATAATAAATACTAAAAAATAATAATAATGCTAGTGCAAGCACAGGAAACTCTCCACAACCTGAGGGTATAGAAGATATATTTATTATTCCCCCAAGACTTGCCACATAGGCTATACTGGTCAAGTAAGGAAATAAAGCACAGAACCCAAATCCCACTGTCCTCATAATGACTAAATTATAACATTAGTGCAAAGCGATTAAGGCCATTTAATATGATCCTCCTAGAGTTCCAAAAAATCGTTTTCACCTTTTGCCTACTTACAAATACATTAAAATGGATCCTAGCTAAATTATTGTTTTGGTTACTTTGGAGTCCATTCATTAGCAGAACCCCTGCCTTCTCCATGCATTATTAAAATTTCTTTCTTAATGAATCTTTCTACACATGGAAATATATTATTGACACAACTCAAACACAAGTATATACTATGTCAACAATGCTAAATTATCTTCATTACACAGCAATGCAGAACTGAAACAAAAGATACAGCACTGAATTGTTTAACACAGCATGCCAGGCTAAATGGTCCCACTTCAATAAACAGTCTAGAAATCATGGATTTCAAAGAGAAGAGCTCCTATTTATTGAATACAGGAATCTGAAGGTCTTACACTAAAAGAGACATTTCTAACTCCTCACTTTCTCTAAAATGCAGAGAGAGGGGAAAATAGATTTTTTTTTTCCCTGAGGAAAACAGAATAGCTGAAGAGACAACACACGGAGAAAAACAGCTTATTTTGATCGTTCACCCTTCACATAGTCAGACATCACAGAATCAAATGACCAAAGCCAGAAGGCAAAAATATGAGAGAGTAGGTGCAAGAAAGAATAAAATGCTATATTAACTCAAGAAAGTTAGAGACTTGTATCAAATAATATACTCTTCACATCAAGTCCACCAATTGGAGAAGAAGCATCAGTTCCAGTACCTAAAGCAAGGTGGAATGTATCTGGGTCCATGTCAAAGAAACCCTACCAAATTTGCAGACATGTATTGAGAAGTGAACGCACGCCCTTGCACAAAGGCATTCACATGTGAATTGAATCTTGGCTGAGGGCCCGGTCTGCAGCTCACATTGCTGTGGCTCTAGTGAAGCACGCAGAACCAGATTATGCCAGTTCTTTAATATGCAAAGTAGAAGTCGGTAACCTGTAAATATAAATCCAAGTATAGCTATAGCATACCTAGTCTGTCAGGTGCAAGTACAAAATACACACCAAAGGGGAGCGGGGAGGGGAAGTCAGTGCAGCTTTTATTTTTTTAGCCTCAGGGGAAAAGAAAGTACTTCTACAGCCATTTTTGAGCTACGTTTACATGCCACGTATTGAGACTCTCCACCAAGGTCAGAAAAACAACTATGTGAATTACGAAGTATTCATGTATACTTGCACTTGCCTAAATTTTATCCTGACATTTCCATTTTCTATATAAAAGGACAGCCATCCCTATAATCACTAGGGTAGGTTTTCCAGACACAGTTTTTAACAGCAGAACCCAGTGCAACACACGCTTGCACTGAAGTACTGAGAAACTTCTCAGTACTTCCTTCCACCTCTACCATATGCGACCCTACAACTTAACAAACTGCAGTGTAAATAAGTTGTTACTATGGAACAGCCTGGTCCAACAAACAAGAATGTTGGACAATACTAGGGAACACTGAGTTCCTTCATTTACACTATTGTCTTACACCAAAAGCAGACGGTTCCAGAGAAAATGCAAACATTCCCCTATGAGATGCCAGGTTAACGGATGCCACTTTCTAAATGGCTGAAATCTTTTCCAGCTGAGCAGAATAAATGAAATACAGCGATGAACAAGAACCTATGGCCTTCAGTTACAAATCTCTAATTTGGAACTGTCTTTCTTTTAATCATATATACCTGTTAAAGGTGCCCTTAATAAAGATTTACTAACGATTTAACAGGCCCTACCTAACACAATAAGCTGAAGCGCAAAGACAAAGACGAGAGTTTATTTTGCAGCCCGAAATCAGATGTCATGTCTCAGGTTCTTCGCAGCCGTTCCCAAACTGAATGGTGTGAGGTAAAGGGACCCAACTGCAGAGGCCAAGATAAAACAGAGCTGCGATGAGTGTGGCTTGTCCCTGACAGAATTCCAAAAGAAAGAGCAACTATTTAATGTAAAGGAAAACATTTGTGTAAGAACAAGTGGATGGGTGCTGGTTGACTATCTACGGTTAAGTCAGAAATGGGAAGAGTTTCTAACAGTGAAAAGAAAGGTGTCTGAAACTGTCTCTCAACATCATTAATTTACCTTATATCGAGATTTTACATATACAAAGTGGATTACCACCAGAGGACTGCCCAGAAATAGCTTGGATTCAGTGTAATGGAATGTATTCAATTTTATATTCAAAGCTTCTGCCAGGTCTGTCACCAGAATACATCCTCTTCAGAAAGTCTATCTCATCCTCAGTGGTACTATTAGGGAGGCAAATGCCAAAGCATGGCTAACACATGCCTGCTCCTTTCCCAGTTCTTGTACCTTTACGTGCGAGGACGTGGCTGCCTAGTTACCACAATTACCTTCTTTCGCAGACACAGATAGCTGGGAGTCATAATACCATCACTGGTGCCCTACGGCGATTAATATAAAGGCTAAGAAAATTTTCTCATGGCTAATTCTCAACCTGCCAGCTATAACCGGAGCCTAGTGGGAGCAGAACTGCTCCTGAATCCTTAACCGGTCTGCGTGCAGCAAGGATGTGCCTGCTCCTGCCGCTGCAGCAAGACAGGGAGAGATTGTCTCATTGTGCTCTCTGCATAAAAACATGAGTCTGAAGCAGCAAACGTGACAGCGTGCATCACCTCTTCTCTGGCACTGGAGGAACTAAACACCAGAAGGTGTATGCCTAATGAAACCCAAACCAGACCACAGGGGAATGAGGCTTATGGCTTTCTCTATCAGGATGTATATGGCATACAGCTATGCCTGGGATGACAAATGTATAAATACAAGGGATGAAGCACAACAAGCTAAAACCAAGGGAGAGTGAAACGTTCTGACTGACGGGGCAGATATAGGCAAACAAGGACAGCGACTTACAGTGGTACTGAAAGATCTCACAGTTAAATAAATATTAGATCCCTGCGAAAGCAGCTTCGTACTGTGTTCAGTTTGACTAGCCCACCCTAAACAGCGGGCTGCCACCAAAAAGAGACATCCCCTTCTCTCCTCTCCTCTCACTGCTTTCACTGCTTTCAAGACACAGCAACCCATTTCATCTCTCCCTTGTGCGGCATCTAACGACTGTGCAACCGTAATCATCAGTTCTCTAACAAATCAACGCACTGGTGGAAGGGTTGGGATGTTAATACAGCCACATATCCCTCTTTACCAAGGGGCAATGAAAAAGCTGCCTTTGGGCAGACTTTCACCCATTTCCACCTTGAATTTGCATCACCTGCCTTGAATTTTCCAATCTGGATAGCTGTACACACGAGAGACCATCTCGGTTATGAAGATGTTTTCCTCATCTAGTCCCAAAACTACAATGAAAACCTTTCAGATATATCAAGGGATATCAAAGCCGACAAGAAAATAACTAGCGTGGCCATAAGCATAAACTGTGAATGTAAATCCTCATAAATTCTTGTAAATCATTGAAAAGCTAAGTACCTAAATGTCAAGTCCTAAGGTACACATTCACAAAGACTTAAAGTACCAACTGCATACGTAATTCAAAGAAAAAAGAAATGTAAATGTTGCTTAAGGAAAAAAAAAAAAAAACACACAAAAAAATGCAGTGACGTTTGCTAGGCAGATAAATGGACTACCTTATAACTTTCACACTAGCCGTGGCAGGTGAGGACACAGAGTTTAGCTGGCGGAGCAGAGATCATCCAGTGCTGAACTGCAACTGCTCTTGTTGCCTGAATTTCAGATATCATAATGATGACAAGCTTTGACAGTTCTGATTTAATATTGATAAAGCACCATAAACTAATTAATCTCAGAAGTAACATTATTTCCGTGTAATACCGATGAAATTGAGGTACTAAAAGACTTGATGGTTAAGACACTATTTTCTGGCTTTCCGGCATGTACTATAGGCTTGCTTTTGTAAGAACAAAATATTTTCTGCAACAAACTGAACTCACGACACTGATCACTTGTTCTGTGACCATACAAAGATTAAGGATGTGACAGCTGAGAGGCACAAAAAAAGATAAATAATATTTTTGCCAACACAGTTTAATACTATATACTACAAAAGAGGAACTCTTTGGTGCTTAAAACATATTAACCTTTCTGCGAAATCTCTATTGTAAAGTCACTGTGTAAACACTTACACGTACGGAAGAAGTAGCCTTTCAAAATATCTTCTATGCTCATCAGATTAATTGTGGCAACACACGATGAAGTCTTGCCCATACAGTAATCCCTTTGCAACTGATGGTTTCCTTCTCCAAAACTGCTACGCAACGGTATCATCTGCCCCGAGAAGTATGTTGGCCTTTCTTTCTCCCCTCACACACAGGACCTGTGTGATCCTGGGCAGGGTCTGCTGTGTGGGATGGCAGCAATTGCAGCTAGAGGAGATGAACCTTGCACAAGGCTATATGTATCCTCCCTCCAAGTTTCCAGTCTCCACTCAGGCACAAAAACCCCAAAGAAAGCCAAGACAGCATGCAAGACAGAAAGACTTAGGAAAAAAAAAAAAAAAAAAAAGAGTACCTGCATTGGGCATCTTAAGCCTGTATTTTTTCGGATAAAAAAATGCATGTACAACTGAAAGCATGATGAAAATTTTCAATAAAGAAGGAGATAGCACAAGCAAAACTTGAAAATGCTGTCTGTAGTGCTGCGGGTGAATCTGTATATATAAAACAAGAATTTTGATTTGCCTTTATGAACTGCCTCTATTTTTATGTCTAACAGCTGCTTTTCACTCTCACAGTGTATTGAACTGTGCTCCTTCTGCTAACAGAAGAGCAGTAACAACTACCAATTTGTCAGAAAAAAAAAAGAACACCACAGTAATTAAGAGCTAGTAAGTAAAGGGTAAGGTTACTTCAACACAAAATGGCCTTTCTGTTTTCTCTGAGAAAGGTGTTAAGTTTGGAAATAAATAACTCCCACAACAACAAAATAAAAGAGTCCGGGCTCCGATGCTGCCTGCTGCGATCTCTGGGGGACTGAGGGGAAGGACACACAGACAGAAGTGCCAAACCTCAGACGGGCTGAGGGGCAGTAGGGCCCTCCCAGCAGGCTGGCGAGCCTCAAGTTTGGGGGGCTCTGGGAAGGTGGAAGGTCTCTCATAGATGACAGCCAGCACAGAAGACCTTGACTCAGGGCCACAGGAGGTTTCACAGCAGTAGAGGAATGAGGCTGTCACAGCCTCTGTGTATAATATGGGCTAAATTAAGTAAAACTGAGATAAGAAACCCATATTGAACCTACCTTTCTTCTTGTTTCCTTCACCTCTCACTTGACAGATACTTGTAATGTGTTAATGTGTAAATCCACCCTGGAGGTGAAGCTCTGGAAACAAATGTCAATGAGCAGTGCAGAGCCTGAGGCATCAGCAGCAGCACTGGGACCTGTAGCCTATGTGGTCCGAAGCCTGGAAGGGTAACAATAGCGTGCCCATGCTCTGGGAACATGTGGAGAAAAAAAAAAAAAAGAGCAGTAGCCTCTGCAAAAACCAAAGAAATGTGGAAGCTACAATTACACGATCCAAACTCCATCTCACACTAACTGTACAAGAGGTGGCAGAGGTGACAGCAGCCCTGCAGCTTTGCTTGTTGTGTCCTTGCATCCAAATCCCTGTCCTGGTGTACCCATTTCTCACTGCCCCCATCACCACCACTTGGCTTTCAGAAGAGGACCCACAACAGTCAAGGGACAAAGCTAATGTATGATCTGTTTCTATAAAGCCTCTACTGATATGAAGTGTAGGCCCCAAAACCTGCTTTGGTTCTCTGAAAGATCAGGATCTGTCTAGGGAGACCTACTAGACTCTGCTCAGATGCTTTTCAAAAACATCATGGGTGACCAGGTAGACCTGATTATGAAAGCCAAAGACAAAACAATCAGCTGAGAAGACGTCACTCCCCTAGGGGAGATCAGCTGAATTCACACTCTGAGCATCTTTAGGATACCTGATAACCCTTTCCTGTTAGACAAAGCATTTCTAACACACCCAAAACGACATTCACAACACAAAATGCCTTCTATGCAGAAGGCACAGCAGTAGAAACACTTCTTGCAAAGGGAGAAGGATTCAATATCAAGAGCTGCCTTGTACACAAGAGCCTCGGGTTCCTTAGAAAAAAAGCCGAATATCTACAGATGTTATACATTGTAATATATATACACACACACATTGTAGTATCTATATATGTTTCTCTCTCTACAGGTAGACAGAGGCCACTTTCACAGCGGAATCAAAGCACTTATGCTAAACAGGAGCAAGGTTAGAAGAGTCTAGCTTCGGTACAGGGAATACTTGGTTATACATCTGGGCTTCCTACGCAAGCCAGCAAAGAGCAGGGTAGGAGCGTGACCAGCGCATCCCACCCTTCAGATAGAGCAGCTCTGCACAGCAGAAACACGGAGCTCCTGCTCTGCCTGCAAATGTGACTACCCGCAGACCTCAGTGGTTGTCCAGTTTCAGCAGCAGAAGCTAATGAAACACGTTGGAAGGGCTGCTGTTCAGAAACAGCATTGGCAGCAGCCGTTTACATAAATCTTACTCCTCTTTCAGAAAAGAGGAAACTCTTCAAAGAATAAGGGCCAGGGGGCTGGCATTCCCACCGCTGCCTCCAGAGAGCACAGAGATGACTGGGTCTAAGGGTGCACGTCAGACACTCTTCTTTAAGAAATGTATACAACAAAAAACAGTTAATGGGACCATAGATTTTAATTTTAAAGTGTCTCAGCACTGATAGATTAAATACATGCCGGCATAAAAATGCCATTCATCTTTCTTTCAGGTCCACTGAATACCTCTGAGATCCCACTGCTACCGGAAGTCTTAAATTAAAAAGGAAGATCTGAATTAAATCAGATTCTCCCTCAGACATATTTTTTTCCACGTCTGTTGAACAGAAGCGTTCAAAGGTTTATTTCAAAGTGAATCAGTGGAGGAAAATAGCTTTTGGTCAGGTAAATAAGTCCTATGAAGAATAAAATGCAGAATGATATCCTGACACGACTTACCCCGAATTGGGAAAAGTGCCCCTAGTGTCTCGTTTCACCGAAGACTTTTGTTTCATGCAGATTTAGTGGCTATACCTATATGAAACATTATATATAACAGTATATAAATTAAAGCAATCTTGGGAATAGGTACAAATATTTGTTTAACATGCTTCAATTACACTTTAAAACATTTTATGGTTTTTATGCAAATCCAAGTAGGCACAAATTGTTACAATTTAGGATCAAAGTGATCTATGGCCTGAGATGTGGGAAAGGAAGTATACAAGATTAAAAAAGAATGAATTTTTCTTTTTTTTTTTTTTTTTTTTGCTTGGTTATAATTCCATCAAACTTTTCTGATTTCAAAGGAAATTGTTCGCAATTTAAATGTCATTAGTGAGGGGAGAAAGGGACTTACTGAGCGGCGAAATAATTAGCAACTTATTTCCTTCTTCCTGCAGGGGGAAAAACTCCCATAAATGCCAGTGTCAGTGCAGACTGACATACATCCTCTTAGTCTATGTGTTAGCCTTTTCTTGCATTATCATTATGAAAGTACGGTACTGTACTGTTTTTTTCTGGGATAGAGTTAATTTTCTTCACAGTAGCTTGTACAGCGCTGTGTTTTGGATGTGTGACCAGAACTGCGTTAGCAACACAGGATGTTTTAGTTATAGCTGAGCAGTACACATACGGCATCAAGGCCTTTTCTGCCTCTCACGCTGCCCCACCAGCGAGTAGCCTGGGGGTGGGCAAGAGTTTGGGAGGGGACACAGCCGGGACAGCTGCCCCCTGGTGACTCCCGCTGGGGAGAGCGAGGGTCTGAGCTGCCCACCAGGGTCACGCACAACAGTCATCACATTAGGAGGCAGCTCGTAACAGTACATGCTGGGAACTTAGATTTCATGTAGCAGCCTAAACCACGACAGTCTCCAAATTCGAGTATTTCTGTAAATCTTCAAATACATCCAGATCCACTTTTCTTATCTCCCTTCTCCATTTTAACTCATGCAAGTCCCAGCAAGACTGTACTCCTCCAGTTTAAAAGGAACCTTGAAAAGCACCAAGGATGTGACCTTTTCAGTGATGTCCAGTCTTGTCTCAGGGTTTTACTGGCGGAAAACCATGAGAGTTGCTTTTAAAATATGCGTAACAAGACCAGCAACAGACCCATACCTCACTGCAGCTCCTGTCAGTAACTCTACCCACCACAGTCCCCATATACGTCCGCAGACTTCATTCTGAATCCTTACCTAAGCACTCTCCACTGTAACCTCTTTATATGAGCAAATTTATGTGCGTCAGGATTGGAATCCATATTTAAAATCCCACTGACAATTAGACAGATGTTACAAACCTCTCCTTCATCTTTATGCATGCATATATGCAAGTATTTCGTTTTCAGACTGCAGCCAAAAAGTAAAGTATTTTAATAAGAAACCTAGGCCATGCACATCCAAAAGCTATTCTATAATTAACACAGATTTAATTTGTTTGCCTGAAATGAAAATGCTAGTTCAGCCAGGAGTTAGATCTAGTGATTGCTATTACAGTCTGCAATCACACTCACGATTTATAGGTACACAAATTAACTTAAAGCCAAATTTGAATCTGATCATGGCACAGCCACTATTAAAAATGTCCTATGATTTTATCAGACTGTAATGTTTTAGGGGCAGTTTCCCCAACAGATTATCTATCTTGAGTTTTCTTTTTTTTTAAAAAAGTAAAATCCAAAACGGGCCAATTATTTCTACAAACAAGACTAATAAAGACTATATCCTTTACCCATATGAAAAAAACATACAAATCTTTGCAAGACCTGGATGCCTCATGCTTTACATCAAGAACTTGATGGCTAGCAAGAGAGAGGCAATGTTTTAGTTACCTGTCTATATGAACTTTTTTCCATAATACATCCTGATAAAACCTGCCTTATTCTGCAGAGCTGCACTGAATACATATGCAATTATATACTCCTTTGATTTTCACTGTATTTTATTTTCCTGTAGTCTATTTTGTCCCTGTAAATACAGGGGACAAACAAAATGTATTTTCCCCTTTACTCCTATTTTAATCATTTCAATGTGGAATGGCACATTTCTTTAGCATATAATACATTTTAAAATTCTCTCCTTTTTTTTCAAGAGGGTTCTTTTTTTCTTTTTTTTTTTTTTCCCCAGACAGGATTTTTCCTCACATGCTCTTATTGGCGATGTTTTCTCTCTGATTGAAACTTTCACAGCTGCCTTTCCATTTCCCCTTCCAAAGTATGTATGTATCTCCTTGTCACTCCCTCTACCCTTTTTATCAGTATCCAGCCATCTTTGGCTTGCCATTCTCCCTCAGTTTCTCCACCACTGTCTCCTCGTTATGGTCTTCTCTACACCCGTTCCGGCTCTGGCTGGGTAAGGCATCTCCAGCACACCCAGCTGAGGACTGGTTTTGTGTACCTAGGCTGAGCTATGGTCTCAAGTTGAATTTTCAACCTGCGTAGTTACTGGAAGGCATGAAGCTGGACATGGGGCAGCGAAAGAGCATTACTCCTGCAAGGTCCCAAAGCACACCAGTGAAGCCAGGGACATCGCCTGATGTCAATAAATCTTTGCGTATGTATACTTCAAATGAAACAAGACAACAGTGTTCACTGAATTGCGAGACGTGCACCAAAGCTACATTAGGGCAAGGCTTGCATAATCATATTGCTTTAAAATTGACCTAACAGCATTTGTCGTCGTTGAGATCCACAGATGTCCATGCTCATGCAACTATATGTCACCTTGCCCTATGCCACTAAGTAACACCTTAACATTATTTCAATTATCTGAATGCACCTGTATGCATTCATACAGTACAGATGTTCGAGTTCATAAACTCATGATTGGATTACATTGTTTCATCAATGCAATACCCATCTGTGAAAGATAATCTAATCTAGACCTTCTCTTTTATTATCTCTAGCCTTTTTAAAATATACCATCTGAGAAGGAGAACACACGACAGCAGAAACTGGTTATAAACCATGTTGCACCAAGGCAGCTTGAGGTTAAGTTGCAAGAATGAGATATATTTATTTGGGGATCAGAATACACAGACCTTAACAGTGAAAAAAAAAAAATAAGCTGTTACTTTTCTTTACTGATGAAATATATCCTGGATGTCAAGGGCTTGATGTATCCTTCACAATTCAGTGGCTCCCGAATCCCGCACGGACAGCACGCTGGCGCTGCAACTGTCATTTTACTCGAAACACCACAGTGAGGCAAGAATCTCACAACTGCTTTGTATTAAAAGATGGATTTAGAGCAAAATTCCATTGAAAAATACATGAAGCTATGTCAACTGACATCAGATGAGTTTCACTTCACAAAAGGAACTCATTAGCTGACCCAGGAGACAGAAGATTGAATGCTCATTAAAAAGTCTTTTGACATCTCCGTTCCTAACCAGCCGTGTCCCCTAAGCACCTACATTTCTGCTCCGCAGCCTGCATACAAGCTGCTGGCATCCAAGCAGCCTTACACAATTAGTCACAGGCGTACAAAAGGATTTCGGGATCGTGAGACCAAATTTTAGAAACTTCCACAGCCAAATGACAAACTAGCAGGCCTGGACAATGCAGAGGTTTTTTAGAAACATTTAGGCTCTGTTTTCAGACCAGAGCAGCCCAGTTGTGTGGCTGGGTGTGCTGTGGAGTCTCACAGTTGGGCATCCTGATACCTCTACCCCTGGGACTAGAGCAGGCTCACACGCTGCCAAAGGAAAGGGAACCACTGCCACAAAACATTTAACCGTATTTTGGAACAAAAAGAGCTGCTGTAGGTACCTAATGCTTCCTGACTCCGGACAGGAGGGAAGTACCCGAATTTCCTAAGAGTGCATGTCCCGACACGAGCCCGGCAGCTTTTCCTACCAGGCTCCTCAGGACATTCCCTTTGCAAAGCCTCTCCTCGGCAGCCTGCCAGTCCTGCCGGCAACTCCGACACATGGGAAACCAGATACGGGACAGTACGCCTTGTGAGACAGGTGCTATAAGGCATAAAGAAATCTCATTCACTTGGAGAATGGTTCAAAAGGCCAAGAAGTGTAAGTCTCTCTGATGCAGATGCCCCACTGCTCTCTTACTAGTACACTGGCACTTGCTTGGCACATTCATCCATCTTCACTTTCAATGGAAAATAAAGTTCTTCTAGGTTTTATTCTAAAAGATGAATGTTTTTACCGTGCTGTTTCTCAATGCGCTTCTGCAGTGTCATCTGCCAGTTTACTAGTGTAACTGTGAAGTAGCCGGTTATGAAGTAATGAAAGCTGAAAGTTCAGTGACCAAACTTATCCTTGTCAACACAAATACGTGCTTGTATCGGGAACATAAACATGGCATATTACATGTTGGAGGATCCCGGTGGAAATCTCAGATAAAGTAGAATTCCTCTCAAGTTTCATTAATGGATAGTTCCCATACCACTTATTCTTCTCTCAAAATGCTGTTGACCGTGACTTTGACCATGTGACGTGGACCATGTTAATACAAATAATACTAACAAAGTAATCACTGAGTACCTGAAGACTCTGTAAATAAATATACACTATGTATAAACATAAGGATGGTTTTTAGCAAGATAGATGGCCAGGCAGATGCTTAGGGTTAAGTTCTTCGAGTTTAAGTAAAAACAAACAGTACCGTTGCTTCAGCTTTATGCAGATGACTGCGGCTACAGGTATTAAAATACCAAAATACATCAAAGCAATTTGAACTATAAATGGAACTATTTTAAAATGAAATTTGGCCAAACGTTAAATATTTGCCTCAATTACTCCAATAACCTCTAACTGGAATAAATGGAATGATAAAGGAAAAATATGTCCGTATAAAGGAAATTAAACTGCTCTTTCTCTTCAGTTAGGCTTATGCCGTCTCATCAGTTTACATAGTCTAGAGGTGGAGAGGAACAGGCTAAATGTAGAAACTTTTTATGGATTTCATTTCAGTCAAAAAAAATGATCAGCAGCAAAATGAAAATGTTTATGTAATGAACTCCTGAAACTTACCAAGTACATCAATAAAAACCTCAGCAGTTCTGACCGATTGACTTCAAAATAGAAACAATCTACGGAGGAAAGTCCCAACATCACCCCAGCTCACTCAGCCTTCACCTCACAATTCACAGACTTTTCAGTAGAGTATATTACCTAGTTCATCATGAGCATATTGCAATCATTAGACACTGAAATCACTGAAGTTTGAGAGCTGTAAAGGCTTCTCACCAGCAGCAGCTAATGTCCCAATCAATGTACTGCCACTGCAGAGCCATGGGCAGCATCTGACAAGGAACTTCAAAATACTAGGGGCAGAACAGTTTGACTGTTTTACCTATCTAAGCCTTGAACGCATGCCAGTCTGATGCATAAACTAGTTTTTCTAAAATTTCATTTAGAAGTATTAGACTAAGGCGTGGTATTGGCCATCCTCAGCCCTTCAAAATAAAATGAAACAAAACCTGGCATTGTACCTCTGAATGAAATAACACTACCATAATATGTTAACACGCCCAGCTTCAACCTCCTGCCAGAATTATTATCATTAAAAATAAACGATAAACAACTCTGAGAGAAAATACAGAGGTAAACAGATAATGAGAAAACAGATATTTACATTGTGCATGTTGTCTTTTAAAGTATTTTAATTGAAGATGAAAGCAGATGGCAACAAATAACACCTTCTTCTGTCGTCACTGTTTAACACACAAGCTCTTTAACAAAGATGCCAGACTTCCACTTCACACTGGTGCAACTCAGAGCTGGATGCCGACCCATGTTCGTTCTTTTTACCACTCCCCTTAGATTTCTCTTCTGTAGTCCTTCATGCAACAGCAGCAGCACCCGAAAGGAAATGCCGAACCTCTTCCGGAGCCGAGGCTCTGCCACGTTTGGTCACACATTAGTGCTCCCCCAAGCAATGGTGCAGAACCTCTGCCACCCTCCTGGCCATTGTGGGAACTTACCAGGAAACTGAAGGGCAAAACTCATTTGCATGCACATTTAAAAAACGCACACAGATTTGAATCAGAGAAAAATGAAGCCCTCTTATTATGGAGAGCTCAGACGTGTTCAGAGCTATAAAACCTCTGAGGAAGAAGAAAGGACAGAGTGCTAAAGACAAAGCTGACACCACTTGTCTAAAATCAACATGCACTCACGCACTGGACATGGTCTGGAGCAGCTGCAAGTGCTGCAGCTTTGTGCATGCTTGATTACTATATGAAATTAGCACTGGAAAAGAGGTATTCTCAGCTTAGCTCCTCTCCAGGAGAAAATATTTTATGCTGAAGCTGAAGGACCCTGAGCCCCCTGAGAAGCAGAGGCCATGACAAAGGTCGGTGATCCATCTTCACCTCCTTTTATCCAAATTTCACAGATACTGAACTCACAGAATTCCTTCCATTTGCCTAGTAAGCTTTTTGCTGGCAACGGACAGGTTCTTCCGCCCCCATGTATTACTTCATTGAAGTAGTTAATTATTTATTTTACCTGACCTGACTCCTGCCGAACAGTGCTGTGGAGCTATGCTATCTGCCACTCCGCCACGAGTCACACTTGTCCTGACACGGGAGGAGAGCAGTCATTCGGAAGCGCACGCTCCCGCGGCAGGCTGCCAGGCTCTGCCCCACAGCAGCCTGGAGAAGCTCTCCGTCCTGCTCTGAAACATCTCTGATCAAAGATGGTCACTTGAGGTAGATCCCAGTGCTACACCCACTGAGGTGTGGACAAGCAGCCTTCAGGGAGGGTATATGCACAAGAATTTCACCCTCCCTCCACTTACACGGTTGTGCAGGGCCCAGCCCATGGCCCGTTCCTCCGGTTGTACCCACTGGCACACCACCCCACCAGATTTCCTTAGCTGTACAGGTCCTGTGTGCTGAGGGCACACTTCACCCATCCTGTGCCCACAGGGCGGGTGATCTGCACAACAGGCAAACCTGGTTTTCAAGCCCGACCCCTAAAAAACCCCACAGACATACCCAAGGAGTCCAGGTCACACTAGTGAAACTCCACCAGTAGGTTTGCAACGGGAAGAGTCTTTCATCTGTCACTTACGCCTTTATAAATCAAAGCTGAAGCCAACATAGGAAAACCTCAAACAGTATCATAGAGGGCAAAAAGTCACCTTCAACCAGTTGTATTACTGGACAAATACATGAAAAGAACATTGTAATGACCCCCAGAGCAAGTACTGAACACCCTGGGAAGTAGAGAGTAACAATTAGTAGCACTGCGCACCTAATGAAATGTGCATTGTTACTGATGGAAATATCAGAAGGTTTCCTATATTTGGAGGAACAGAATTAAAAGAGAGTTACTGGAGAGAGAGTCCCAAGGGTCCATAAAGAGTGTTTTTTAAAGAATAAATAACACGTAATATGAAGAATGGGAAACCGTAAAAAACAATGTCTATTTTTTAATTGCTTTGCAGTTCTATTTGAAATATTTTCTATAACGCATAAGACCATACAATTTTTATTGGCTCATGCTAAAATGCTTTCTTACACCTGTGCAGCATCTACAGTGAAAGATGTGAAATACATACTATTTCTAAACATCTCTGTTCAGTCTTATTTAGGTACAACAGAAATCTCAAAAACATCCCAGGTAAAAAAGCTTTCTAAACCTAAACCAGCAAACAACTCAGGCTGCAGCTGCAATTATTTCAGTAGTGATTTTTTTTCTAGCCACCCACATATTAGACACCAAAACCAGAATAACGAGCAGAATGGACATGTGATCACTCTCATTAACTGACTGAGTGCCCGTTGATAGTCTGGTGAAACTTCCCAAGAACCGAAACAAGCATTTCAGGATATACATATAATCTGAAGAGAACTGAGACAGGCGATCTATAGCTGCTCCATGCTGTTAACTTGCATAGTACTGTGGTTTATTACCAACTAGTTCATGTCTGTCTGCCTCAACAATACAAACACAACAGGTAACAGTTTTTTTCAGAATTAATCAGTATGCAGAGCAACTCCGGAGAACAACAGGCCGGAAGAAAGAAGGGTGGAAAATGACAAGTTAGGAAGGAATGGCAAGGCAATTGTAACGAGCCTATCCTCTCCAGTAGCACAGCCAAAATGGAAATGGCACGATCAGGGTTGGTGTGAGACCTTCTCTAACTTCTGCAGTTTGAAGTCATTGTGATCTCTCAAGGGGGAGCGCAGCGGTGGTATCTTCTGTGGGACAAAACATTCCTTGTGCCAGAGGGATCCTGTGGGAACATCTGTGTTGGACCCAGACAGGCAAGTGCTCTGTCAAGCTCACCCCAGCACTGCAAACGAAAAAGGAGACCACCGCGGTGTCTCGGCTAGTGCCTTTGCTCACGGGGTTGCAGCACACGCAAACCCGAGACTTGTGTGCCGCCGCGCTGCTGAGAGCACCTGTTAGCTACACAGGAAAACTTCTCAAGTCTCTGTCACTTCAGGCACCTCTGCCCCATTTTGGTGTCGTCCTCCCCCCTTCAATACGAGCCATCTCCAAAAACATAATTCGTATCTCACTGTATCAGCTTCCATGAAACTTCCTTACCTGTAACCTAATACGCAAACACAAATAATGTGTAATTTCACTTTGGTATATAACTAATCGTGCATACATTAAACTCTTCCACTAGAAGTCAATGAAGATAACATACTGCATTTATATTTAGCTTTGTTCTATTTAAACTTCCTTAACAAGATGAATATAATTATAGACAGGTCCTTGGTGCTGTAAGTTGGCACGACTTTACTGAATTCCATGGCAATTTGTCAATTTAAATTAGCTGAGAATATGGTAATAATGTTACATCACATAAAGTACAACAGATAAATAACCTGGGACAAAATACAGATGGGAATACGCTGTAAGCAGCCAGAGTAATGGTGAAATGCTCATTAATACCAGCAATTGATGATGATTTGCTCAGCGCTTTTGTCTAAAGTTCTGCAACTGTTACATACGCTGAAACACGTTGGAAACATGCTTTAGAAATTGCCATGCCAGACAAGACATGCCACCTTCCACAGGGCCTTTCAGTCAAAGACTTGGCCCACTGTGCTGTTGGCTGATGATGCCTTACTAATGGGGAAAACGAGGAAGGACTCTGTAACCAGGGTAAAAGCTTTTCTTGACCCTAAATGACGATCAGTTTATGTCCTCCATGAACGAAATCAATAATAGCTTTTGTAATTTCCATCCTGACTCATGTAACTGCTGCTCCTGTTCTCTTCATGGACAGCAAATGCCTAATCCTTATTAGCACACTGGGAGGCCAGCATCTTCCACGCGCCCCTGCCTGCCTTGAAGCCAGACAGTGCTAGATGTAAAAGGTATTTACACTCTGTATCTCTGTGTGTTTGTCGTCCTTGGCAAAGGTCAGTTTTTAGCTAAACTACAGGATGAATGCGTTTCTTCATGCCTTAAAATAAAGGCATACACTTTTATGAAGTAGTATTTTTTAATATCTAGTTATTGATGTTTAAACACAGAAACAGTATAGTAAGCAATTATTCATCACAAGAGGGGCAATCTTAAACAAATAAAAGCGTATCAGTGAAACATAAATTCAGGTACAGAAAGAGCCTGAAGTCTCCCTCCACTCATCTACTCCCTATAGTGTGGTTCGCAGGGAGAATGCATTTCTTTTAATTCATTCTATAGAGCTAAACCCAAATAAACACTAGAATTCCTCACAACTTGTCGTTTTAAATAAGAATACCAAAACGAACAAATAAAATGTAACAGCCAAAACACGGAATTGTAAATGTCCTTAGATTACTGAGCAAAATAGCTTAACAAGAAGAACTAAACTGGTGGCTGCTAATCCCATGCAATTTTACTTCAGTAATGAAGGCACAACAGCTTTAACCACCACTAAAGTTTGATGTAAAAATTCCATCAACAGCTAAATCTGGCATAGGGAACATCTAGAAAGCAGGCCTGTATGCCAAAGGCGATGCTGCTCTTGTGTTATGCAGATATTTGGGGGGGGGGGGGGAAGATGTATGTGCACATAGGTCTGCTAAAGGCAAGAGAGCCAAGAGAGCATGCATCTTTGGTGGGATGATTACTGTGACTCTCTACTTTGTACTCTAGAGACCAATACTGAACTTATATAAAACTTCTGTTGGCCTGAGATAACAAAATTAGTATGTGCCCAGGGAGATTCTTGCAGAGGTCATGTTCCTCCCGTTCCCACCTAAACGTCGCCAATTTCACTCTTCTTGTCATCCACTGACAAAACATGAGCCCTTCTTCAACATATAAGCCTACAAAATCCTACTACTGAAATTTTATGCCAAGCCTAACAAGCCTTGTTCTATAGGATGATTAGAACTCTTTACAGCAAAATAATTCTCTAACTTAAAAGAAAAGAATTAATAAGCTGTTTTCAGCTGTAACTCCATTAGAGCCACAGCCATGCACAAAAGATTTCATGTAATATTCATAGAACTGTATTAAAGCAGTGGACTACCTTAATTTATATACTTTCCTATCTATAAGGGAAGGCTGTTGATAGAGTCCGTAACTGCCATACTCAGGCATTAGCCAAATATATGTTTCCAGAAGTTTTTAGTACTTGAAGGCTACATTTTTTCAGTCTGAAGTACTGTAAAACTCTTTTTTTTTTTTTCTCCAAACATTACCACTGTTTTGCATAAATATATACTGAAATGACCAGATTTCACCCAGTTTCAATCTGGACAAAGTCAATATATTCCTTTTAGTTGTTTTCACAGAATAGCCCTCGTGAAGGAATCACCGTTTCTATTTCTACTAATGGTTGTCTCTACAAAAAGCTCTGGAACCATTTTGAGACTCAGCTTAACATTTAATACCAATTCTGAGTGAGTGACAGGTAAAAAGGTTTTCATGTGGCCCAGCAAATCACATTCTTAAAAGAGGACTCTGTGACAACCAGGTTTTCAGATGCTGAGGCTAAAAAGACTGGGGAAGAAAAGCATGGTTTGACAACTGGCCTTCTGTCTGTGCCCTCTGCAACGCCAGCGACTCGGTAAGAAAGCATCACAGCAAGCTTTTTTCCTCGGATAAATTGCAGCTCTCCCACCTCGCAAGAAAGTCCTCCAAATTGAGAATACATCTGCAAAGAAGGCAGAAAACAGAACTCTGATCTTCATAACTCTCCCTCCCCCCAGCAGGTGAAAAAAATCACCTGGATTGCCATTGACTAGGAGAAATAAGGGCCAAATAAAAATTTCAGCAGTATCCCTGTGGACCCAAGTGAACCCCATCACATCAGTGGAATTACTCTGGATTCATACAGCTGTAATTGAGATCAAGCAGTTGAGTATCAGCAAGCACTTTTATGACAATTAAGTGCTTCCCGGTTTTAGCACCTTTATCAACCCCAGGGTCCTAATCTGACAGGAGAGCGTCCTAATTATTTTCATAATTAGCTGTATGTATGATTATTACGGGGTGAGAACTCCCCATCAGAGATGAAGTTTTCAACACTAAGGAAGAAGAATAAGCTAGAATAAGCAATACCACCAAAAAAAAAGCTAAAATAAAATATTCTACCACTTTCAGAAAAGCTAATGACCTGGAATACCATGTCTCACCCATAGGCTATTTTTTCTGCTTGAGAGCAAATGATATCTGTCACAAACACCTTATTGAGTAGAAGCATGACAGCTGAACGGTGCAAAGTTATCCTGCCTTCTAGCTTGGCTCTTAAAATATGAAAAATTCTTATCTATAAACATAAAATGGAACATTCATTTAAAGCAACAAGATTCCAAGATGGCAAACTGTAATATACGAGATGAAATGCAGAATGCTACACAGTTTGAAAAGAACTTATTCTTTAATTACAAACTTCTCTCTTCAAATGGTGTATCACCGTTTTTTGCACTCTCTTTTGGCAAACAGTACATTTCATTACACAGGAGACATGCTGTTGCCCCTTTTATTTCTGATCAATGCCTCGAGGCTGGAAGGAGACGTCCAGAGGGTTTGCTAGTTTCTTTGAGTTTCCGCTTCATCCTCAATTCTTTGCTCCAGACAGGCTCCCACTGAGCACTACAGAAGTCTCCCTCAAAAGAAGTGATTCTGCTCAATCGCAATCACCAGGACATGCCAGGGTCTTCTACAACAGCCAGGAGAAGCCAAAGCCTTCTACAGGGCTCAGGCAGGTACTCTGCCTTCAAGGAAGCTATGGAACGATGCTCACCCTCCAGCCCTTACCTAAGACTCTTTTCTGCCTGTTACCTTACGTGAGCATGTGCAGAACCACGACTTACGCCCACGGGATTACAGAGTGCCAAAAGCACGTATGATGGTGCTTAGCCCGTGCAGTAGGGGAACACAATGTCTGACATAAACCTCCTTGGAGATAATGGGTCCTCCCAGGAGAAGCCTGACTCATAAAAGCATCAATTGTTCCCGGTCCTCAGGCAAGGCTCTTTCCTGCTCTTCCTCCCATAGAAACCGGCTGGATGCAATCTTGTGTGAGCACGCAGACGGCTGTCAGGGGAAGGCGATGGTGTATTTCTGTACCTTGTTTAGTCCCTCTTCTTTCAGTGAGATTTTCGAGCTACTGCTGCACAGGACAGCAAGCTTATCTTTATGAGTCAATTTTACCCTGTTAAAAGGAGCTGCTTTGCCTCAGATGAGACCAGTTCAATGGAACATCTATAAAAATCTTCATCCTCCTGTAGCAAGGAAGGCATTAATTCTTACGAGCTGTCCTCTTAAGTGGGATTTATTTAATGCCAGGGCAGAATTGAACATTGGAGTTTTTCTAGATTTACTCACACTTCATCCCTTTCTTAGTTCTAATTGTAACTATAAGTGAATTCTCCCAGCAGTTTAAAATTTACTTCCCCTCTAGGTGCTGAAGCTTATTAAAGTAGGTATTTTGACTCTGAGTGATTAGACTCTGACTCAAATGAGAATACATACCCCGCACACTAAGTATTCCATGGAAAAAATATGCCAACAGGTATCTTCGGCTCTTTATTTATGAGCAATGAAAAATATGGGAAATTATTAGAAACTAACAGGAAAAGCCAGAAATGGCATTAGTCCCAATACAGAGGAAAGTGATCTAAATTAATTTTGTCAGAGTGAAATCTGCTTTCAAATTTATTTGTCTTATCACATTAACACTTTAACAATGACAGCCTACGGGTCTATTTTTAGGTACTTAATATGTTAAAATATGTGATGAAAGAAGACAAAGAAGAAGTTACTGAAAACGTTTTCTGTAAAGACATTCAAGCACTCTTCCCAACTCTGTGCTGGTGAACCACTCAAACAACAGCACATACGTTTGTACGACAAAAAACACCTGCATAAAGATTGTGATGCTTTTTAAAAGTGCTAAAAGTAATACTGAGACCACTACATGGCGTGGGAGTTTGGCACTTCTGAAAACTAGGCCATTCATTTAAGCGCCTAAAAATGTTTTTTTCTCATGGAAAGGTAGACGTTCACAATTTGAATGTATTGTTCTTAGTATCAGTACAGTATGCAGCTGAAAGAGGACAGCCACTCACTTCACCGGACCAGTAAGAGATCTCCACAAGACCATACTCTCCCTGAAGTATGGGATTTTTACAAGATGCAATGATAAGGACTGGGTTAATGTCAGGCAACGCTGATTTTCTAACAGCAAGGGTCTGTTAGACACAAGACCATCAAAAACTGGCGAGATCAGTAGGACCGTGAGTAGAATGGTGCTGATTTTGCTTTTCACAAACCGCCAACATTGCACTTTTTTACACTGACTTTTTTACTATAGTGTTCTACTAGAACTCTTTTTAGGATGAATCATATCTTAAATCACACCTACTGAATCTCTTGTAGTATCTATCAAAAATCTATCTATAGGAATGTATGGGTAGGTTTCATGTACGTACTCCACACTGCCAATACTAGAAGGCAGTATAAAGTCAGAATAGGTATGTTAGCAGGAATTCATAGAATGGAAAATGCTTGTCTTAAAGAGAGATTTTAAAACTGAAACTTAATTATGACCTGACACAAAACTGTTTTTTAAAAGTACCCAAGGCTGCATTCAACTTCATATACAGAATCTTTAATGAAGAAATGAAAAACACAGTGCTTGCCATGTTATATCTAAACTAGATTCCTGTCTCATATCACAGATTTCTCTCCCAGGAAATGGTTCAGTCCCAGCAAAAATGTTACGCCATATTTGATAGGAAAGTTAAAAATGAAAGATGATGACTAATCTTCCAGGTATTTTGAAAGAGCAATAAACAGACAGCTGTTTATGCAAGCTGTGTATCTGGTTTTCACCCCTCTCTTACTGTAGTAGAGGTAGATTTTAGGAATGTAATTACATATTTAATAACCTGAATACAACGTTAAGCACACCCATCAGCAACAGAAGATGAACTGTACTTGCGCCAGCCCTTCCTAAGCCCTGTGTAAAACTGATTCCAGCTAAACTAAAACCATTCAGAGCAATGGATTCCATAAAAATCATCTTCTTAAGTCACACTTTCATAGACACTTTTCATCTTATGTAAGCCACCGCTGCTTCCAAAAGGAACAGTCCAACCTTCTCTTCCCAAACATTCCATAGCCAGTAAACAAATTGCCATGCAATGAACCCAACAGAGGAGCTAGGTTAAAACTCATCTATTCAAAAAAGGTTGGTCTTAAACTACATCATTTTGGAAAGGAAAGAAAAAAATGAAAATGTTCAGAAAATTATTCCATTTTGATATTTTCTGATGGACACAATTTTATGTTTCAGTTTAAAAAAATGCGTTTCAGTTCTCTCTCTCCTCTTTTTGCTACAGTATATATAAACGCAACATACATTTTAAGATAAAAACACTCATCAGTTAGGCCCAAACCATTTTTCTTCACAGCTTATTTCGTACTGAAGACTTTCAGTGTCATGTGAGTGACACCAGCATTTCAAAATTATTCACCAAATGGAATCTCTCATGTAGGCAGTTCTATTAAAGTCACATAAGTAGCAATTGGGCATACCACCAAAGGGGGAAAAAAGGTTATCTGTATCTATTTATCATCAAGTGGTTCAAACACCTGGTGGACATAACGTGCTAGGACTTCAGATAGTGGTTTTTGTCTCTAGCTATAGACAGCCACAAGCAATTTAGCTACTCTTTCAGAGGCATAGCTCCCCAGCTGTGAAATATTTCACTGCTACAGTGAGGTGGGAATTAATTCATCAGTTTACATGAGAATTTCTGATACTACAATATAAGCATTATGTGTAACCTCTGGAATAGAAAACAAAAAGCCAAATATTCAAAATCAAAACAGCCTAAGTTAACAATTTGTGATTATTTTAAGCAAAAATAAACAATTACTTCAGACCAAAATTCAACTTTCCTTGCTTCTTCAGAACTGCCATTGTTATAATCATTGTGCTAAAGTACAAAAAGCAGAACACAAGAGTCCACTGTGCAAACAGGAGACGGTAATTCTGCTGACAAAATTAATCTGTGTTCAGTTCTTACAGGTCTTACCTAGTTTCTTTACAATATGCTGCAGTGTTAGATCTGTTCTCATGCACAGCCTTATTGTCATCGTCTCTTGTTGCCAATGAGAGTTAAGTACATATTTGAATGAAGAGATATTTATTTCAGGACTGATATGATGTCCTTATTTAGCCTCAGGAGAAAAAAGGGGGGTGAGAAAAACACTGAAAAATTGAAACATCTTTTTTTTTCAGGACAACCAAGCACTGCTTCTATGTAAAGCATGTCAAATGACATATCATGTGAAAACAACTTCAGAGCCTCACGCTTTTTTTTTTTGAAAGATGACAGATCAGCAGTTCTGCTCAGTCTCTCCAGTTTCTGGAGGAGCGATGTTTTATACAGGGGCAGAAAATAGGAAAAAGGAAACATGAGATTCTTTTTTTTTTTTTTTTTAAGAAAAAAAGAGAAATCTATGTGTTCACACTTTAATATCCTTTTCAGATCCTGCAGTAAAAAGCATAAAAAATCCAGCCATTTCTGATATTCTGCAAGATGTAGTTGAAGAGGAGTAGATCTTGCACAGTCACAGCACCCAAATGAACACCTCACTTTATAAGAAATCTATCACCCTACTTAGTGCTTTCTGACAATGAAATTAAAAATTATTAAACTGATAACAATCTGTCCCATATTTACTGGTCACATTATGCACAAAGATGTGCTTTCACTAATCAATTGCTAATTACAACCTTCCCAAACCAGGAAACACCTCTGCAGTGTCAAACAACTCTAATTATTTGGAAGGGTGAACACAGTGCTACTATACAGAAGTATAGTAAAATACAATGCAAAAGGTTTAACTGGACTGCATAGGTAAAGGATTATTTATGATAATTCACACAATACAAATACATTTGTACTTACAGAGATTCTTCCCTTGTAACTTTTCAAGAAAAATCATGCAAATGCAGAATCTCCTTGAGGGATATTTATGCCCATCCAGCGATCATTTACACATAGATTATTTACACAGTGTAATAGCTTAGTATCACCTAAAGGTCAAGTGTTGGAAGGGGTCTATATAAAGAATAAAAAAATAATAGTTTTCAGTTGGTTTTCCTGGAACCTCTGTACTTGAACAAAAGCTAAGTCATGCCCTCAGGGTTTGGTTCAGCACTTTACTGTGGGAATACAAGTTAACTCCACTGAAGCGATGATGAATGAGCTCAGGATCAGGCCTAGCTGTTTGGATTGATCTGCAGCAAGGTTATGTACAACCTCAATATTTGAATAGTACTAATGTAGGAAGAGTCTGTGCTATCAATCCAAGCAACAGGGAAAAATCAGATAAAGTCAGAGAAGTTGGCCCCAAGAAGAAAAATCTCACACAGATAAATTTAACAGTTTAAAGAACAAACACAAATAAACCTTCGGTCCTCATCATAACTGAAATAATACCGGTACGCTGACTTCCATGGACTTACACTGATCTATTGAGAATCTGGCTCCGAGTTTAAAAATCAAGACTACTGGTATATGGACTTAATGGGCACTACAGGCAACTACAGTACGCAGAGGAAAACCCCCAGTGATGTTTAATTGCTGGTATTGTCACCTGCCTTTATATAAGGGTAAGACAAAAAAAAAATCTTCCTTATCAAATAGAAAACTTATTGCCTTCCCTCAAGGGTTTCTGCTCTTGTATCTAGCAAGCAAAGCCATAATACACACTGACCTAAAGGAACATCTAAGGGAAACAAAGCTTGAAAAAGTCTTAGTTCCAAGGATGGCTAATGAGGGCTATAGTACTGTAATCTTCCTTACACACCATTTCTACTCTTACTCATTTAAATCTGTTTCTCGGTTTGAACATCCATCCAGTGAACATCGTCCACCCTTTTGCCTGTTACTCAAAAGCCTGTGTCCCTGTCGGTTCAAAAAACAAAGTCATCAGGCTGCACATCTGAAGTGACTGGACAAGGCCTACGGCTGATGCCCACGTCTATGATCGTGAGCTAACAGAGGTTTTGAAATTTAGGGACAATTCCTGAGGGCAATAGTCAAAAAATGGAGTCACCACTCAGGCAGTCCACAGCTGCATCGGTGGCAGTAAGAAAAAAATCACAGCCAAATGCAAGAAAAGGATCCTTAGATAGCCTTGTGCTCTCCTAAACTGGTACCACACACAAGTCACTGCTGTTGATCCTGTACTGGAGACTTGCCCAAATGCTGCACACAGTGCAGTATAGCTGCTGCTCAGCCAGCACCTTCTCTGAAAAGAAACCACTAACTCATCTTTGATGAAGTTTGGCTCTTAATAGTCAAGGCTTCGGGTTTTCGTTTTCTGTGCTTCACAAGAGAGCTTACTACCATAAACCTGCCACTCAGTACACCGCTCTTCACTGAGAATACTGTAAAGCATCTTCTAAATCACAGTACAAACATGTATAGACCATGAAACACTTATCTCAAAGGATACTTTTTAAATGTCCTTAAAATGTGAAAAGGAAAGTGAAATTTGAGTACGCTCTACATAACAACCCACTTTCACCCATTTCTGTAAGCACAACGTTGTTTCTCAATACAGTTTGAATTTTCAAGGTCCTGAGACTGGTTTCCAGTCAACAGTTTCCTAAGCAAATGCTGACCCCAGTTAAAATTCAAGGCTGTGGGATGTAAGGCCCTCTTCCGTCTCTCAAAATGTTTTGTTCCAACATTTATAAACCAGTTTGTTTCCCATCAGTTATGCCCTCAGGCTTTTCACTTTATTCAGCTTGGAAAATGGAAACAATAGACAGGTTTCACTTCCTGGTTTCTTGCTGCAATATTTGGTTTAGAAAGCAGTGCAAAGTAACTTTCAAATTCAATCATTTTAATTACATGATAGATAATATTTCTATTAGATATTTTTTACTGTATCACGCCTTTCAAAATTGTCCTTTAAAACAGGACCACTCTATATGTTTTCACATACTAAAACCCTAAATGAATGAGTGTAGTACAAGCAAGCTAAAAATACATCGATTCTCAGCTACTGGGTGAAATAGTCTACTCCACTGAAAATGACCAAAGTTGTCTTTTCCTTCAGTAGGAAGAGGCAGGGTAGTGAGGTGGGAAAGTATTTTGCAGAGCCATTCCGCAGCCTGGGGACCACCTGGGCGCTTGGTCCCACAGCCAGGCCCCAAAGCTCGCCCAGAGGGCAACCGATGGCTGCGGGAGTGCTGCCTGCACTGAAAGGCTCACTTGCACACAATACAGTGCTTCAACCTGACGCATCCCAGGTAAGAAAAAGATATCTGATGAACTGAGAAAAAAAAATTAAAACAACAACAAAAAAATCAAACCTAGACTTCTTGCCAAGTCTAATAAAATTCAGCTAGAAGAGATCGACATAGCATATACTGTTAACACCTTATTAAGTAAAAAGGTAACTAAGAGTCAGGGAAATGAAAAGGATGGGTGTTCAAGCTTTTACATATATTTCCTTTTGAAAACAGACACACACAACAAATGCTGAAATATAATTAAAAATGTGTACATGCACAATTCAGTTTATAACCAAAAGCTCAGAACCACTTAGAAATAATATTTAAACTACCATTCAATAAAAACATTTCTTAGCCTTATAAGCTATACTGACATTTCACTTAATGTCTCAGGAATTTGATTTGGTCAATTGCAGACAGTCTCGCATCTGTCACGGGACTAAATATGGCTCTCACGCAAGAGCATAAGGTGCTGATGTGAAATTTGGCCTATTAGTTATTGAAGTCCTAACTTTTCACAGTTTTTTAATATGAATTAACTTTACGTTGACACCTCTGCTGTGGTTCTGTTAAGTTTACGTACAGCAGAAATTCTACATACCCACATAAACTAAAAACAAAAAGAGAAACGGCGAAGCTCCACGGAGCAGCACTCAGAGGGACGAGCCTCTGACAAGCAGGATCACCTTTCTGATCACCTCCCTCGACACTTCCTCCTGGGTTTACGTTCGCACGAAGGCGGATGATTTACCGATCCTCCTTGCGAAAGGAAAGGAAACAAAAGAAGCCTGCCAGGGCTCTGAACCACTGCACCCCGCTGCCAGCAGGAAACCAAGGGACTCATTACTGTAGAGGGGAAAAAAAAAAAAAAAAAAAAAAAAAAAGTACCTTTTGGAGCCTCCAATATAGGTGAAGGTAAAGGTGGAGTCTGAGTACCTGAAATCTGAAAGACAAAGAGCTGCATTATTACAACTTGTCTTCATTTTGGCTGAAATAGGCGAGGTTTTACAGAGCGGCATCCAGCTGCCGGCACGGGGGGAGGTGGGGAGGGTTGGGGGCTGCCGGGGGTGAATCAGAGGAAATGCAGCATCTCCCCCCCCACCCACCCCCCACCAGCCCCTCGCAACAAGTGCCCGGTGCTATGGCAACGGCAGGGATTTCCATTGTCAGAAACGGCAACAGGCAGCCACAACCCGGGCTCCTGCGGCGGCTCATCGCGGCCGCCACCGCACCGCCACCGAACCCGCGAACCCCACCGGGGGGGCAGGGGGCGAAAGGGTGAGGCGGTGGTGGGGGGGTGTTTGCAAGGAAAGGGGGGACGTGCCCCCGGCACACACACGTACACCCCACTCGTGCCCCCCGCCCCGGCCGGGCCATAGCGGCACGCACGGAGGAGGATGGCACCCACAACCGCGCAGCCCCCGCCGGAGCGAAAAAAGCCCCGGGGCTGCGCCAGGCAGCGGGGGGGGGAGGGAGGGAGAGCACGCACAGGCACACACTCACCCACACCCGCCCGGTTTTGTCCGTGGCCACCGCCACGGTCCCCGAGTCGGGATGTCCCCTTCCCTTCCCTCCCCCCTCCCCTCTTCCCCCCCCGCTTCCCGGCCGGCGCCTGGTCTCATCTGCCCTCACATGCCCTCAGAAAGAGAGGTGGAGGAGGAGGAGGAGGAGAAGGAGGAAGAAGAAGGGGGCTGAGGGCAGGCGCACGCCGGGGCGGCGGCGGCCCCCGGTCCCGGGAACGGCGGCGAAGGGCACGGGCACAGCCCGGGCCGTCGCGCCGCGGCGGCAGCGGGGTCCGGGGCGGGCGGGCGGCGGCGGCGACAGCGACAGCGACAGCCTCCGCGCCGCCAACCTGGCGCCCGGGAGAGCAACTCACCTGCAAACAGGCAGTCCTTCTCCGCCTTGCACTTTTGGATCACAACGTCAATATCCTTCTGAATCCTCTCTTGTCTTGAACACATCCCCATGAAATAAATCCCAGGGGAAAAAAAAAAGCAGCCTTTATTTCCACCCCGCCCCCACCCCCCCGCGCTGCCAGTTTTTTAATTTTCAGTCCGAAAGATGGACCCTGGGGCTGGCGAGCAGGAGTCTCCCCGGCGGCCCGGAGGGATCCGCTCGGCCGGCTGGAGGACGGCGGAGGAAGGCAGCGGGAGCCGATGTTGCATGCCCAGATGTGCCCGCCCAGATGTGCCGCCGCTGCCGGCGAATGGCAATTTCCTCACAACGGATCCAGCGGAGGGTGGCGGCGGCGACACGGGATCCCCCCCCACCCCCCAGGCCCTCTGGGTTTTTTGGGGTTGGTTGGCTGGTTTGCTTTTTTTTTTTTTTTTTTTTTTTTTGAGGAGCGAGGAAAGAAAAAAAAAGGAAAGGAAAAAAAAAAAGGGGGGGGGGGAGGGGGGCAAGCCGACCCGCCGCTCACATCCCTGCCCCTCCCGCCAGCAGCGGCGATCGCCGCGCAGCACCAGCAGCAGCGGCAGCGCGGAGCCGGCGGCGGCGGCGCCCGCACCCGGTCCCTGGCGGCGCGGCGGGGCCGGCGCTGCTGCAGCGACGCCGATCCGCAGACCCTCCCCTCGCTCCCGGCCCGGCACGTACGGCCCCCGCCGGCTCCCCCGGCGGAGGCGGCGCGGGGGAAGGAAGAGGCGGGTGCACAGAGCCGTACGGGCGGCCCGGGAGGCAGCGGGCTCGATGGCACCGGCCCCGCCGCCGGCCCTCGCCTCCTCCTCCTCCCCCCTCCCCCCCCATCCCCCGCTCCGGCCCAGGGCATAGGCTTCCTCCTCCTTCTCCTCCTCCTCCCCCCTCCTTCTCCTCCTCCTCCTTCTCCCGAGCCGTGAAGAAATGCAAATGGCAAGTGATCCGGGCGGCGGGGCGGCTCCCAGGCCGGCACCGGGGGAGAAGCGGGCGATGCCGCGCCGCGCAAGGCCGGCGGCGGCGGGGGGACACGGGGGAGAGGAGAGCTTCCCGGCCGGGCCGCGGAGGGGGAGCGGAGCCCGCTCGCCCTTTGTCCCGGGGGGAGGAGGTGACGGGGGGGAACGCCGTCCCGCGGCGCCCTCCCCCGCCAGCCGCCCCCGGGCACGGCCGGCCTTCTCTCCCTCCCTCCCCCCTCCTTTCCCCCCCCTCCGCTCGCGTCCGCGCCCTTCCGCCCCCGCGGAGGCTGCGCTCCTGCCCGACACCGCGGGCGGGCGCCGGGCCCTTCCCCGGGCAGGACGAAACTCGGCAGCCCACCCTTACCGGGGTGCCGTTCCCTGCCTGCCGCCTGCCGCCGCCGCCCGGCCGGCGGGGAAACAATAAAAAGGGAATTAACGTGTTGACAGTCCCGCTCCGACCGCGGTGGGTTTTAACCGCGCTCCGCTCCCCTCGGTCTCCGGCAGAGAGGGCGTGGGGCTCGGTCCGTGGGTGCAGCCGGCGCTGCTCCCGGATGGAGGCTTCGGGCGCTAATGCAATACAAGTGATAACCGTGATACAACTCGGAAGGAATGGGCAAGTCTGCAAAACCTAGTATTTGCCACCGAAGCGCAACGAGAAAAATTAATAAAAACGGGTGTGGATGCAGTAGAAACAGATTTGATTTAAAAAATTGAAGGGATGCTCACAAAATTCAGGTTTTACGTATTTAGCTAGCTGTAAACAGCTCCCATGGATTATTCATTATTGAGCTCAGTCGTTTTAGTGTTTTTTCATTAAGCAAGTCTGTATTAATCATGTAGTGTTGAATTCAAACATAGGGGACAAACACAATCGTTATTTTCTTATTTGTTCTTAAGTGGAAATAGCTAAAAAAAGTGAGGATAAAAAGATTCCGCATTTATTCCTATCTTGATAAGCTTTTGTGTCTGAAGGAAGGAACAGAAGGGAAATACAAGGAAAAGCAGGTAGTGTTTAAAGAGAAAATCCATCACGTGATAGGACTCTCTGCCTCTAAGAAAATAATTTATCTTTGAGGGGAGATTTCTAGATGACTTTTCAGGGCTATTCACTAAATTCTCTTCTACCACAGCAAGACTTTTCCAAGGCAGGGTACAGAACTTGTCACTGTAGTCAGAAATATGATGCAATATGGCAAGACACTGTCATTCTGTCAAGTTATGCCAGCTTGGTCAACGAGTGATGCTTTTCTAGAGTTTTTTTTTCTAGCTGTTCAAGCTAGGACATCAGGAGCCATGTTTGCTGCCTTCCCTGAAATCATAGTTAGAAGATGTAATCAGAAATTTATTTATTCTGGTGGGGTTTTGGTCCTGAATCTTGTAGAAAAAGGTCTGTTATCCCTCCTATGTGCATTGGGAAGGAGGGAGGTTATTAGATAGCTACAGGATATTTATGCTGACAATTCAGCTCACAGCTTATTTTGACCACAGGGTTCTTCTCAGTGTCATGTCAATTAATGCAATTCTTGACTGCCTTTTTAAGCGTTAGACTATTTTCATAGGCTTGGTGACAGTGAACTGAACAGTCATCCACAAAGAAACACCACTGTCTTCAAGAAAGCTAATATGGTTGGTATCTGGTTTCACAACATTGACGGAATTGCACAAGAAGTCTGGAAATATGGTTGGTTATTTACTCCATTTATTGTTATTTATTGTGAGGGGCTCTTAAATTTCTAGATTCTTAGCCAGTTTAGCCCTGGACTTACCTGGTGGCTGTAGTACTGTTGCAGCAGGAATGGCTGATTTCAGTGCGGAAAAGCTAGATTCCATATTGAGGTCAACCTATTGATTAAAATACCAAAAATGGAAGTGTTAGAAAATCAAGGTGAATCTTTAGAGTTGATCGCTAAATTTTTAAAGATTGACAAGCTGCTGACATCCAGGTACCCTAAGTGTTATTGCAACTGTATCTGTATGCGTGTTGTAAACTCTGTAACAATGGACATTGTACCACCCTCTTGAAGAAACTTTCTGAAGAGCTTTACAAGTAATTTCATGAACAATAGGACAGTTGGTCTTGGAAGTAATGGTCTTGGCTCAAGGGAATTAAATGTATGTCTTTCCAATCGCTTTTTTAGTCTTGAAAATTGGCTCATGTAATTTCTAGTTTTGTCTCGGGTTCAGCCCAGCTCAGTTAAATTGTGCTGAACTGATTACCCCAATTAAGTAAAAAAGAAACACAAGTAACTTTTATGTTTGTATTCCTGAGAACATGAAAACATTTCCATAGGTGTAAATAAGGTAAAAAGAAATTGAAATCCATGGAGCTACACAATTATAAAATTTATGTGAGAAGATTGGCTCAAAGTGTAATGGGGAAAATTATCTGAAGAGAGAAAGAAACATCACTGTGAATGTGTTGCAATGATATGTGACCAGTGACTGAGAAAGTTATTGAGGAAATGCACAGGTCAGCCAATTTCTGCTTCTAGATGGGTTCTGCTGCTTTTAGACTAAGCAGATTTTTTTCATTTTATGCCAGAAAAAAAACCCTTTCCACCTGTTAGAAATGTTTCGGTAAGCATCAGGACATGCTGTTCTGTCCCAAAGTATCTTCCTTATATATTTTTCTAAACATGTTTCTGTTACGTATAAAGAAATATTAGAAGAAAAATAAAAATATGCAGATTTACCATTGTAGGAAATATACAGAACTCAGGGCAATGTGATATGGCATTGTCCAATATTTCTAACATAGGAGAACATTCAAAAGGGCAGAGGTAAGGAAAAGAATCACAAACCCTCCAAAACACAAAATTGCCATCAACCCTCAAAACAATAGCAAAAACCTGTCTCCGCTTTTATATGCTACAGACAAAACTCTAGTACAACACAAACTAAACCTCTGCTTTTTCTCCAATTTCAAGGACTATTTGCCAGTCACCAATACAGCAAAGCTCACTGATGTCTGTAGACAGTGAGCTCTGGGAGATGGAACGTTTAAAGGATCAATACCATTCCACTCTTACAGCAGAAAACACAATACTACCCTTTCAGTACACTTCCTCAAAATGACACAGTCATTTCTAAATGACACTGTGGCATTAAAGTCTGAAAATATAGGCAGTAAGTTGTGAGAGATGTAGGAGAAACACCTAGCTGTCCCCACCAACGGAGAAGTGACACAAAGCATGAAAAAATGTTTAGCTTTAAGCTTTAGTATAATTTTCACTAGAAGTCTATTATTAGCAGTTACAATCTAATATTTTGATTTAACATTCATGTAAATACTCTGAGTTTATAATTCATTTCCTTTAAGGCTATTCCCGTTTTAGACAGGTAGCAAATGATTTGTCCTTTACACTGTTGCTCTCAGTTGTCCATCCAAGTAGTCATTGACACTCTGTGTAGCCACAGTCCTTATCCAGAGCAGTCCATATCAGAATACAAAGCCACTCAAATCATGGCAAAGGTATAAATAGATGGGCTTCTTTGGGTCATCACTGTACGTCTGTGATGACTTGGATTAAAAACACACAGGTGGTGGACCTGTCACGATTTAAGCGTGAATTTCCCTGAGTAAAGCATCTTAACTGATTTTTGGAGTGGATTAGCACTGGTCCCTTGATAAAAAGCCTTTGCTTTTTAAAAAAGAATGACAGTTAAAATTGAATTAATAATATGACTTAAAATACTGCTTAATTCTTAATAAAAGCTTTCAATGTTTTTTGCATGATAAAATCTGAAGTAATGACTTAGATTACAATATGAAACAATAGCTTAAACTACCACCCGTTCAATCCTGAAGAAGTTTTTAAAAATTATTTTAAGCTGTCTCATCTAGCCTAGGGGGGGTAAAACCTTCTGCTAACATATTTTATCATTACGCATTTTATTTGCCTTTTTTTGCCTTGTTTTTGGATAGCAACAGAGGCAAAAAAAATAAAAGCATTGAAATGACACATCAAAGCTTAATTTTTTCAATGCAATTGTATTTTTTTCTTTTTAAAAAAATATATGTTAAACAGCAGGAATAGTCACTTCCAACAAAACAAAGGGATGTACAGGTTCTACAGACAGATGTGTGGATTGCTATGACAGTGACCTCTAATTTTCATCAAAGACCAAGTACTCATCCTTACAGATGTCACTGAGTCCCACAGTAGCTGAGCCTATGGCTGCTGGCATGATAAATGCTCCTGGCAATGTTCAATAAATCATGCAATCAGAGTCCCAAATGACACCACCATTTATTGCAACTCTTAGCGTTGCACTTTCTAATGATGATTTTAACTTGTTCTTGTTTTGCCTTCTTCACTAATGTCATGTCGTCTCGTCTTTCAGTTTCTGCCCATTAGCCTCATTTCTCCTATTCCTTTTTCCTTTCTCCACTAACTCTTACACCATTAAGACTTCTTTTTTCCCTAGAGCATCTCATTATTCCCTCTTTTCAATTCTTACTTCTGTCTATCCCATCCATTCAGTTCCCCTCTTCCACCTCACTCTTGGCAGCTCACTTCATGATCAGCTCAAGAAAGAGGGCTAAAATGGAGCTTTCTCTGCAGAAATTGGAGTTTTATAGGAGAAGCAAACAGGAATATTTCTAAACCTTTTATCCATGACTTCCTGATGTCAGTCACAAACAAATCCAGAAGGGGAACCCTATGTTTCCTGCCAGGTCATGAAGTGAGTTGCCTCTTGCCAGCACCCTCGTTATTTCCATGAATTGTGGACATTTCTGGCTGCACACTGGCAAGGCTCAGATGGGGCCTCCATCTCGATTACTCTGAAGCCCAGTAACTAGAATATTTCTGTAGAAGTTGCAAGCTGTGAGTGTATGCTCATAGGCTGACATTAAGTTCATGCTTACTGTCTCCACAACTGTCTCTTATCAGAGTTACACCCTAAGGTCAAGCGGTGATCAGTGCTGAGGTACACGCCATCCTGCCTGAGCATAACAATTGGCTTCCCAGTCTGAGGAGCCTATCTCAGGGGCGCTGATAAGCACCTAAGCCCAGGCGAGAGGCAGAATTTCAGCTTCATTCCTTACTTGGCTGTGGGCTGTGCTCCCTTTACAACTACTCTAAATTCCCTTCCCAAGAACTTTACTGCTCCCATTCACTGTGAGCACAGGGAACCTGGATGCCTTAGCTATGCTTATGGAATAGCTGCATTTACGGCCAGTGAGTGGGCAGCACGTAAGCACTGCTTCTCCCAATTCACATTTAGTCCCAGACGATAATGTTTAGTGAATGGCTCAAGGGTACACAGACTATTTCTAAAATCCATAGCATTACTGGTGCTGGTGCCGTTTACCACAGCTGAACTTACTGCCTGGCAAATTTCTCAATTGCTGAGCAAATACATGGTTAAAAAGCCTTAAAACAAAACTCCTCTGCTGCCTATATCCAGATTGCAATTTCTTAATTGCAAATAGTCATGCCAGAAAGTACTCAAACTGTAAAATACTTACCTTGCTAAAAATACTCCATTTAGTCCATTTTCTGCAACACTAAATATGATTCACCATGTCACCATCTGTTATCAGGTACTGATGCTTTCCTGCTATAACAAGCTCCATTGCAGCCAACCTGTGCCTGATCTTAACTAAGAATTTGTAACCCCAAATTAAAAGGAATCGTCATGTACTCTCTGTTTGGCTGAAATTGATAGGGTGGGAATCACTCAGCGCCTTACAAGATTAGCCCTTAGAAACTGATGACTAACTCCATCAGTAGACCACATCTCATTTATGCTGCAAGCTGTGGGATACTGTTTTGATCTCTGACCAAACTCTAAATGAGATGCTGAAAAAGAGGGAAAATTAGTACATGCAGAGTTTCATGCTGCTGCAGCTACACTGCTTCCTGTGCCCAAGCAAACTCATTTAGTGTTTGCTCAGCTATTGCTGCACAACCAACTGTGTTTAACCTCACAGATGTAATTAGATTTGGGTGCCTGCATTTGTTCCCTTCAGAAGACTGGAACTGGGGGTTAATGCGATGTTCAGTCAGTCTTAAACCAAGGCACCCTTTAATCTTGAGGAACTAAACATAAAAGAAAGTGACATTTACAATAATTAATGAGCATATGCAACTGTCTCATCTAACTCTTACCAAAAGCATCCCAAGCTTGCATGCAACAGCCTAACTTTCAGACTCTATGCAGGTGTCTTCCTTAGTCACTTTCCCACAGTCTTCTGTACAGTGCCTCTATGGCTAAGGAAAGGAGTTTGGCTTTTTACCTGTTTATAGGCCATCTTTTATGGTTGTTTCTCATCTGGTAAAACAGTTGTGTAACCTGGCAGGAGCTAGAGTAGTTTTTTTCTTTATAAATAATAGGTCTGACATTGTCTTTAACATTAAACTCATCCAAGGGAGTACATTGTGTGGGATTTTGCTTATTTCTTCAGCTGCTAGGAAACACAGCCAAACATGTCCAGCATTCATCCCATTGACCATATATTTTGGTAGTTATCCAGATAATTTGTTTGCAAGCCATATTCATGACTACTACATGTCAAGCCATTCTCTGGTTTCACTATTATCTTAACCCTGAAGTACAGCATGAGCCAAGAGTATCCAGGATGCAGAATTCACTGTTAAGCTAAATAGCGCCATAATCTAAATGAGTAAAAATCTGCAGTCTCTGCTATGTCCCAAATAGACTGGAGCAGTTAAAAAAATATTAGGCAAAAAATCTGTGGAGTTATAGATCAAAACCACCAAAGTATTTAGAGAAACAAATCCACTCCCTTTCCTGTATTTGCTGCACTTTGTACAAAGTCATGCTTACCACAGATCAAGTAGGTGTCTTTCCTTTTAAAATCATGTGCTAAGTTCAGGAGGCTTTTCAGTTGATGACCAACTTCAGATGTCCAGTGGTGAGACCGCTAGCTGTCTACAAGATAGGAGATGGGTGAAACAGAAGCAGTGGCAAGGAAACAAAATCTGACACCCCTCAAGGACATATATATCAAATGCAAAAGAAAGTGTGCAATATTTACAACAAAAATCTACAATGTGGTGGGGGGAAGGGACGGGAAGGGAGGAAGGGGAGGAAGAAGGTAGAGGAGTTAATAAAAAAAGTTCAGAAATAACTTTTACTTGGAAGAGAAGAAATATTTAAGTACTTCACTTGATTTTTTTTAAAGGAGATCATGTCAGTATTCTTTCTTCTTATTAAAAAAGAAGTCCATGGGTATTAACAATTAATAATGAAGACGTTGCTTTTGCAAATCACATCTAAGCTTTCAGTATGAGTGGTCCCACTGATGTGAAGAAGAGAAGTTATGAATTAAAATGAAATAATTAATTAGTTTTTTAACACAGGTCTTAGTTGTGCTACATCCCTACTTTGATTTTTAAAACCCAAAATTTTGTGTGCAGCATTTTTAAAAAAAGTGGCATTTTCTGTAAGCCTAGTGAAGCTTTGCCTATTCCAGTAATATTATTTCTATATATCTCTAATAATACTATTTAAATAAATATTAAAAGCCAGTCTCCTTAAATGCAATATATTATTGAAAAGAATACGAAAATAATTCACTGTCATTGTTGATAAGCTTCATAAATGCCTTTGTGAAGAAGGAGGTTGGGATATGCCCGTTAATGAAGCAATGCCTATATGGCACATGAGTTTCAGCATTGACAATGCTATCTACTTTCTCAGTTCCTTCTCTGATACATAAAACATGCAATAAGTCCAAGGTCAAGTCCTAAAAGTGAAATAAAGATATCCTCTTGTAGGCAATTCCGTTACCTTAGCTTCCTTACTTGAAAGCCACAAAATCAATGAGGAAAAATGTGCAAAAAGAAGTTTCTGGATCAGGTGTGTTTTTCAGATCTTCTATGTGACCTTTTTCTCTTTCCTCTTCTTCCTCGATTCTGCTTTGATTTTTCTCTGAAATGAGATCTAGGCTGCCAGCAGTGAAGTAACCCATTTTACAAATCCTGTTGGAGCCCCATCTGTTTTGGTTGAAACTTTGTATTTATTTTGTCCCATCTAACACCCATAAACACTAATTAAATATATTATAAAATGTAGGTGAGCTGTCTTGTGACTGATAAGGTTATTTTACAAGGCATACAGTGTGTTTATACTAAAGGTTGTATAGTATGAGACCAATTTCTTCTAACATTCACAACATAAAGTATATACTTATGTAAACAGACTAATTCAATTATACAACTAGCCTTGATCTGTGGGAATAGTATAGAAAAAATGCCACAATTGAAACTAGGTCATTATTACCAATTTCTAGATGTAAATGTCAGTTATTTTGTATTTTTATGTTGTATTTTACATTTTATGCTTTCCTTTTTTTTCTTTCAAAATGGTGAAAACCATGAGGCTGACACATAAATTCTTTCAAAGTATTTCAAGTGTGAAAAGAAATTTCCTGTAAAACAATGAGTTGATAATGTTTCAGCAAACTTTTCTTTATATATTTGCCATTCCTCAAAATCAATTATTAATATGTCCATCATTGTCTTTAAACTATTTCAGTTTTATAGAGATGCTCTATGAGGTTTTGGTGTGCAAAACAGTGATAAAATGTTACATAAGGAGATTTATCGTAGTTCTTGCATCTTGGTGATTTTTTTGTGCAGCTACAGACAGTTCTATACTATAAACCCTATTTTTATTTTCTTATTAAATTAATTCTTCATCTTCCTACATAATTATCTAAATTCTGTAAACTACACATCGCTCTTGGCACAATATTTCATACTGACAAGAGAATGCTAAAAGAGAAATACAGCTGGATAGACTCCTAAAATACTCAGCACTGATTTATGCATTTCAGTAAACTCAGCCACAAGAGCAGAGCTGGGTAAATAGTAGGAAAAATTATCCATGGAGACATTTACAAATCCCTTACTATTTGGCTATAGTCCCACCCCTTATACTCGCTGGTTTTAAAAAATATTCAGCAGGATTGTTTTCTTGGGTGATGTCAATATGCAGCCATGAGAATTCTGATACCAGTATTAGTATTTACATTTGAGCCAGAAAATTATTTCCACCTGTTTACATGGTCAAGAAGGACACAATATTATGTAACATAAGTCCAATGCACATTGTAGATAAAGTATTATAAATGATTAAAAATATTAGAGTGAACAGTCGTCAAGCAATACAGTACTTGATAGCTGTTCACATAAAGGTATTTAAATAATGAAGTGATGAATACACTCATAATGATGGCAGTGCAGAAGTCTTCAGCATTCTAAGGTCCTTTCAACTGGAACTTCTACTGCTGAATCAAAGAAAAAGGAAAATCATATTCAGTTTGGATCAAGGTAAACTTATTTTTGTCATCTCTTTTGTGATTGAAATAGGAGATAGAGAAGTTCTGGTCTATTTAATGCAAAATTGATCTTTTTAGCCTGAAACAAAAAGTTTCATTTTGGGACACTCATTTGAGGAAAAACAAGAAGTCATAAAACTGCACTATGAAGAAACATCCTTTTATTCTGTAGCTTAAAAGGCCTAAGGAGACCTCATGTCAATGTCTCACATCTTGGCCTCCTGACATTTACTGAAGCATTTTATAGAAGGTCAAATAGCTTCAACAAGAGCACCCCACTCTAGAAAATTCCCCCAGCTCCTAGCTAGAATACTTGGCAGAAGCCAGGTTTGGTTTTGTTCCTGCCTTGATCGGAACAGAAAAGCAATGAACCTTCAGCTCCGTTCTTTGAACAGTCACTCAGGATGTTTCCAGGCCCTTGCTCAATGTACTTTTGGTTTAGACAAAGAGAAACAGCTTTACAAGTGCAGAGCAAGAGCACTCATCTGAGAGCTGGGTATTTATGGCACTGTGTTTAGAAGCGTAAGATGTCTCCTGAAGAGGAAGGAAAAGATGATAAAGGGATAGAAGAAAAAAACAACCCAAACTAAACTTTGAGGGTGAATTTATATGTGAAAGTAAACAACAGCCACTGCAATATACTGTACAAGGCAGTTCCTTCCTTACCCCCCCCCCCCCAGCTTCTTCCCTCAAAATGATGATGAAATTTCACAGATTAAGTTCAAGCTTCCACAGTCCACTTACCTTCTACCTTTGGCTGTGTGTTTTAAGTCCCTTTGCTAGACCATCATTGGAGCTTGTGCAAACCTACAACGAGCTGGTGCAGGAAATGAAACCAAAAATCAGTTATACATAAAAAGGAATTCTCACCAAGATCAGCTCTTGAAGTGGCTAATTACAAAACTACACATTAAGTCACATGCTGGTTCAAGAGAGGGGACAGGACCACAGCAAACCCCATTGATAGGCTGTAGCTATCCCAAGTCCAAACCTGACCTCACATACCCCGATTACAGTTAAGTAGTTTACTTATCCCTTGCACAGGCAAGAACATAAATCTTATAGTTCAAAACATAAACCTTCTACTAAAGTACAGAATATGTCACTTCATATCAGGGGGTCCTAAAAGATGCCAGTTGAGCTGTACTGCATGAAACACTTGATGTGAGAAGGACACAATAACTCATCACAACAGGCAGTTTTAGAAAACAGGAGGCCAAATAACATGGTACAATTGTGTCAGTTACTTTACCACAGCCAAGGTGACAAGGATAGCGCAGATCTGGAGAGGGGTGGCTGCCAAGTGGGTAAGGACACAAACTAATCAGGAAGGAATGCTCACCATGATCATGTAAACTGCAGTCTCAAAACCATTTTCCAGAAAGTCTGGGAACAGATGTGCGGGACCCAGTTTATGAGGGCACAGAGCTATGAGTTAAGCAACTGCCTTCTCGTGGCCTGGAATAACAAATGTAATCATTCTACCTAAACAGACACCAGCATTTTTAATGAGGTGAGATTCCCCACTGCATGATCCATAGAAACAATACTTGTTAAGACTATCCCTCACTTCTGTCCTCCTACCCAGGGAGGAGTGATGATACTATTCAATAAATTATTTTAAACACCACTTGTGAGGAATATAATTCAGAAAAAATATTGCAGGAAAAAAAGGCGTAGTTACTCTCCACACAAGCATTTGATCACAAGTTCAGAAACTAATTTTTTTTATTAGCATATGGCCCATTAAATTCTTTCATATTTTAAAATTATGTATTGTCCTATGGCCGTATTACATTTTAAGCAAGTAATGTAGCATTTCTGATTCTTCAGGAAGAAATGAGTGTGGAGACCTGCATACTTGCATTCATTCTTTGCCGATTCAGTATTCAGCTTTAGTTTTTAGCCAATGTACTCAGGTTATCCTGAAATATTTTGTACTGGCGAAAACATTGTATTGGAATCAAACTTTCCCCAGTGAGTTCAAAGAATAAAGCATTTTGTGTGGCCGTTTGCAGCTTTCTTTAAATATTCTGTGTGTTTACTTTCTGATATGCATCCAGAAATAACTGGGAGAAAAGGAGTAAGTTTATGCTTCATAGCTTCATACTACGAAATGTAAAAAGGATTTGAAGTGATAGGATTTGCTCAATCCCACCGTCATATCTAATTTTCTCTGAGATCATAGCAAGTAATAGACATCAGAGTGAGAAACTGTGCAAGCAACTGTGCAACTGTACCACAGCCCTACAACTGTATATAATCAGAACGATTCAGTTAGACATCTGAGACCTTGTATATCCAGTATTTTTGAATGCTAAAAAATGCCTTTTGGCTGTACAGATTCTTTGGGGTTTAGTACCGCTCATGAAGTTGATCAGTGAAGTTTTGTTTTGTTTCGGGTCTTCTGGGAGATGGGTGGGGTTGAGGGCTTTGGGAAATGTGGGTGGGGTTAAACACAACAGGTAAACATGAAAGGAAATAAGGCAAGTGGACAACAGAAGTGGGTGGTTTAGTTTTAATTTTAAAGTTGCCTCCCATCATTTTTTTTTTCCCTAAGCCACTGGGCTTTTATAGCTTAAGCTGAGTTCTAGATCATTTCTTCCAAGAAACATTCCCCTTGGCTCCTCATCAGTGTGCTGATCACTGCTACAGGTAATAGCACATGGCAAAAATTATTAGAACGCTCAGAGCTGGGGGATAGCTGATTGTAGAGATGAGGCACCTGTACAGGGCCTCAACTGCTCTCTCAATAGCTAGAGGCAAGCTGTCCGTCCTGCTAAAGTGCATACATATGTTCTGAAACCCATTTCCCCTGCGAGATCCCTCCTCTGCTGTGGGCTGGAGGTGTCCCTGGATTACCTGCTTGTTTCTGCCTGCAACTGCCTTCAGTTTCTTACACTCTTCACTGTTCCTCTTCCTGTTATCTGCCAGGCTGTGAGCTCTGCAAGCAGTTGTATGAAAAACTTCAACTCCGTTGTGCAAAGAGATTTCCTTTAGTATCAGGAAAGGGGGCAAATAAAAAGCAATGACACATTTTCTTCAAAAGGCATGAAGTTCATACAGCTAAAATATGCAGTAAAACAAAGGTATGGACAATGTGATTGCACAATTTCCAAGCTGGTAAAACATACATTGGAGGAATAGTTGCAGAAAGAAGCTACAAATACCCTTTTTGGCTACAGTCAAAATCAGTGCTTTGAGGTTAAGGAACCAAAGTCTCCTACAGACACTGTATGGAGGACCAGATGGAGCGCGACTTTCTTTTGTCAGTGTCATAGTTTAACCTTGATGTTCTAGTTTAACCTTAGAACTTATTTGATAGCATTTCATTGGTAAGGTATATTATCTTTCAAAAAATAATATGGTTAAATATCTCAGTGTAAGTAAGCACCTGCGATAGCTCCCCCCCGCCCAATATAGCTTCAAATTCATGTATGTATCTTCCAAATACTAGTTTCTCATGTGGATGAGAGATTTCCTCTTTCTGAACTAGATCATTACTGCACAGTGTTATTTTCTGTTTTCAGGAAGAGAAAAGTCACTCGGGTATTTGAAGAAACATGACCGCTTGTAGTTTAAGCAAAACCAAGTAGGAGGGGTTTGTATTAAACTATCATCTTGTGGTTAATAAACAACCATCCATATATACAGACTGTGCTGTACTGGGTTGTAATAACTGTTCTGCTTAATAATGCTGTAGGGCAGCCTAAAATCAGATATGAACACTTTATCCAATTTTGAAGCACAGGTAAGATTTATCACTAGCAACTGTTTCTGTATTTTATGTAAGGTTGGCAGTATATGTTGCATACAATTTAGTAACACAATCCTAAAAAAATGAATAAAAGCCAATTAGGTTTTAAATATATATCATGTCAAAGAGTTTTAATCCAAGAATATGTTGACAGAAAAAATGGGAGAGGAAAGACTGCAAGGGATAAGACAGTTCAGAACCTAAAAAGAGTATAAAATTCAAAAACAAGCAAGAGACATCTTGCTTGTTTATTGTTTTACACTGAAGACACTAATTTTGCCTCTGTAGATGTATTAATGTTCTCTGATGCCCGTTCCAGAAATTGGAATCTCAGATCTAATACCATTCTGTTCATCCCTAAAATTCAGCTGATTAAGGTAATTACTTTACCAGCGTTATTTACTCTGTCACAGTAGCATATACTTTATTCCTTCTCCAAAGTGAACTATAAGCAGTTTTATCTGGTGAAATAGAACAATCTTGAAACTAAGCTAGAGATCACCAAAAAAAAAAAAAACACTCAAATTACGCTTTGATCTGAAAAGGCATTTAAATTTTTGCCACAACAACGTTTATTTCACCTTCGATGGTGGAGAAATCTATCCTCAAATGACCATGATGTATTGGTCAAAACTGATTTAATCATGTTATTGACAATTCCCAAAGGAAGTTATTGGGGGGTGTAGATGAGTCAGTTAACTCTTCTCTGTATCTTGATGTTTCAGTACTTGAATTACGGTCTCTAAGTTACATGAGAATTTTAAACATGGTTATTGGAAAGAACTAGACACCTTCAAAGGTATCAGCTAGCCAAAGTCTTTATATTAGATAATTTATTGACCTCTCTGAGTTTTCCCAGTTTGGAATGATTCTATTTATTTGTATGTTATTTTATTGATATCTTCTTAAATTATAAGAAAATTCCTCCTCCTGGAAAATCTGGTTGATTTTCAACATAGTGCAAGAAATGCACTGGGTTATAGGACAATAAAGACTGTGCACAAGCTTTATTATATTCTCTGAAACTGAAATGCCATCTGCTTTAGTTTATAATACTTCTGCCATTATACTTTCTTCTGCCTTTTACCAAGGAGCCTCAGGACGCAAAAGTAATTTTTTGAAAGGAACGCTGCAACTAGAAGAGACTATTTAAGAAATCATTGCCAAGCCCTAAAGAGGCACAAACTGATGACAAATTGCATGCATAAAATATAGGCAAAATGCTGACTATTGTACAACATGAGCAGTTCTTACTGAGGCTTAAAAGTGGTGGGTGAGCAAAATTGTACATAGAGGTGCATTTTTACTTCAAGAATTGCTAAAACATTAAAATTACCGGTAAGATGATTTTACTTCATTCAGTTATCTGTTGTTAGCAGGAATTCACTGCTCTCCTTCAGAAAACAAAATCATAATTAAAGGAATAAAACTTACCATATTTCTTCTTTGACTTTTTTTCTTTACATAAAATGAAATGCTAAAATCCTGGACTGTTACCAGATCTACTTTCCTGAATGAGAACAAAAGACATTTAAAGACTGAACTACGTAAAAGTGCTTCAGGTTTGAGGACATTCACGCTGACAATAACAAAAGAGTTTGCCTGTCTTGAGGCAATGAAAGATTACTTTTTTTTGAATAGATTATTATGTGAGTCCTTTAGAGAAAATGTAACCCTTAGGAGGTATGTAACAATCAAACGGCAACTAGTATGAACCTGGGACAGGTCCAGGGAAGAAAGAGGTCCTTCATGTAGGCATTTAGAGAACAATTATCTACTCAGCCTGAAGACACCATTTAGCTGGCACCTTACCTTGGAGACTCCCAAATCCCACAGGGTGCCATGGGCCGTACCTTTGACATGTGTCCCTCAAAAGGGCTAGGTCTGTACCTCACGCATTTGTTGCTCAGCTTCTGCAGCCAGACCCGACTATAATCCATGCATGTGTCTCTGTGTTTTGGGGTGGGTTTTTTTTAGCACTGCTAAGAACCAGCTCCCTTCCCGAGGAAAGCCAGTCCCTCAACACTAGCGCCGTACAGGACAGCCTGGGGACAGCCCCACGGTGAGTCCCAGCAGCCAGACTTAACAATCAGCAGGTAGGATGCTCCCGTAACCTGGGAATGTCCCCACCGGCCTGTCTCACCTTGCCGGCGAGGCCGCCCCTCTGCCGCTGACAGTCCCTGTTCAGTAACTGGCTTTCAGGGGCTGGCAGTAAAATGAAAGGGACTTAACTTCACAAGGGCCTTTTCCTGGTCTTTGCTCCAAGGTCTGTTATTAATTAAACTGTCATTAGATGAAACGCTCATGTAATGATTGGAGTGGGGCCTAGCACACAAGTGGCACCGCCGCCTGCTCGCGCTGCCTGCCTTGGCAGCCCCTCCCTAGCCTCTCGCACCGCTGCGTCCCCAGGGGCTCCGCCACAGAAATACCCCTGTGCCCAGGCCGGCCACCTCCTCAGGATGAGAAATAAAGGCATAACCTGAAAGGGGCAGACATCTGGTCACAGCAGCCAGCGGCAGCCCTGGGGCCCTCCAGGCAGCCCCATCAGGAGCAAGAGGAGCCATACTGCAGACAAGCTGCAGCTGGGGCCTAACCTCCACCCTGCGGGCAGGAGCTGAGGCAGGGACACTGAAAACACAGCCCAGGCTGGGATCGGCAGCCTGGTCTGGGTGGAAAAAGGGGCATGGGCAGGTGGTAGGGGCTGGAGGGGCCAGGCAGGACCTGCTGGTGCCCTCCAGGCCTGGCACACATGGGTACCAGGCAGGACATGGTGAGCCCTCTCGTGGGGAGGGAAGAGGAGGGCACCGCCTCTACGGCTTCATACTTCATATGTCTTCTGCTTTCTGACCTGTGAGGAAATGCTCATTTTCAAACTTGTACCCGGAGGTGCTGGAGTTGTTCAGAGCGCCAGGAGCACCTCAGGGCCAGGGCTCAGCACCTTCCCTGCCACCAGCGCTTCTTTTGCTTCCCGCCACAGGGCTGAAAGATGTTTTCACCACAGGAAAAACATGACTTGATGCCTACTGGATGAGACTTTAACACTGAAAGGAAAATTTGAAATATGAAATTAAATGAAAAATTGGATTCCCAATGCTCTTTCAAGAACAGTTACTGAACAAAGTACATAAATGGGATTTAGAGTATTTCCAGTCACTCCCCCCACTCTGACCACACAGCCACAGATTCATGCTCCTTTTCAGTCTGTCTCTTTCGCCCAATTAATCTTTAATTACACTGAGACAAATGTAAGAGCTACTGGAGAGGGGGTGGGGAGGGAGGGATGGGGCTGGAGACTGCCATGGTGAAAAAGCAAGTCCCATCTCAGTGCCACCTCGACACAGGCATTTTATCCCGCTCTGAATGTTGAGAGGATGTAATTTCACAATTTCTCATTCAGCGACCAATTTAGGTCAGGGTCAATCCCTAGGACGGGTACATCTCTACATCTGCTCTAACTATAAATGTAGAAAGGGCAATTTAGTTGGGATGCTGGTATCAATAATTCTTGCCTTGAGAATAAGCTTGCAAAATACTTTAAGTACTCTATTAGAGAGACAAAGGTAGATTTGCTTTGCCTTCTTCCTTAAAGAAATCAATATATTCTGAAATGTCTGTACAAGCATAGCTACCAAAACAATGAAAAAAAAATCACAAACAATGCCAAATAGGTATAAAAATAAAAGCATTGTCTTCATTCTTGGACCTGGGACAGAAGGGAGTCTGTTAAAAGGAAAAAGCTCTGAAGAGTGTCAGGAGAAGCCTGAGGGGTAGGGAATAGAAAAGGCAATCCCTTGTTGAAGGGGAGAAGCATGAACCCTGGGAAGGTACAAATGATGACAGACTACAAGCATAAAAACATAGGCAAACTGCTGACTGTACTACTGAATAGGCCATTCTAAATTCAGCATAATGATAGGTGAGCAGATTTCCATGTGCAGGAGTACATTAATTCCTTGCTCCAACAAAATAAACAATTGAGACAAAATCTATAACAACATTTGGATTGTAAACAGAAAGAGAATTTAGTGCAAACAAAGACAGGAAAGAAAGGACAGGAGTCTTACTCTGAGGTATAACTTTCTCAAGTCCAACCTTTTCTCACCATGAAGGGAATGCAGAAAACATGGAATTCGTGGAGGTTTGGGTAGGTACAGCAGGGGAAAAAAAAGAGAAGTAAGTAGGTGCTGACTTAACACGTAGGGAAAGACAGGCAAAGAAATAGTGACACGCAACAACCACATTTTTCCCAAAAGTGGTTTCCCTAGCTTTCCCACTGGTTTTGCTAGATGCTGTCTACAACATGAAGCATCTAGCATTTAAAGATATTTAAGGTGCTGTGCCTAACAACCTTTAAGGATCTGACCCACATTTTTTCATTTCCCCCCCTCTTTAAAATATGAAAGCTCTCAAAAGCTCCTGTGCTGAAATTTTTCACAATTTTTTTATCACCATCACTAGAACTCTGGAATTATCAACTACAATTAGATAACCAAGGCTTTGCTTTAGGTAATTACCAGATTACAGTGATGCCCTCAGTAGCATTTAAGCAGATATGCCAAGATTAACTGTAGCATTCAAGTGTTTGAAATAATGCACTTTAATGTTCACAGGGAAGAGTCAAGGCATTGTTTCTAAGGCCATCTCCTCATTTTGTGTTGATTACAACAAAAAGAACTCTTTGCCAACATTCAGTATTTGGTATCCTCACAGATTTCTTTCTAAGTATCTGAAACAGACCCAATACTGTCACCATCCACCCTACTATCATAATAGGCACGAGAGAGATGAATAATGGTTTGAAAAGTTGAGTTGATGTAAGCATTATCAGAAATAACAGCAAAAAATTACACACAGACCATGTTAAAAAATTTACACTTCTTGATCTAGTCGTATGACTGATATTCATCTTGCAGCTTGCTATGAAGAGGAAATGAGACAGTCTTAGATGCAAACCTGCATACTTACAATGTCCGTTTCTCTTGACTGAGGAAAAAGCAGGGGTCTGACACACAGTGTTTGGTGATAGTTGAAAATATTTCTCCTTTTCAAACTTCTGTTGAAAACACCCTGTTTAACAAAGTTTATTTCATTTCTTCGTGGTTGTACTATTTCTTTGTGACCACGGTGCTTCTGATCTTTCTTTGAGATTCCCTGTAAGCTTAAGTGCCAGCTCTGTTTCTTTATTAAAGCTCACTGTGGAAGTAATCAATATGGAAATGGTATTCAAATCTAGGAATAAAGGACCCATATAAAAACACACAGCTCATTTGTTATTCTAGCCTTTCCCCCTGTTTTGACCACAAACTCTCCACATCTCCTTTAAACCACGCATATAATAAAGTGCTCATTTTTAATATGTCTTGTACATTGTATTACAGCTTCAATTTCTTTATGCAACACTCAGCAGAACAATATATTGCAACTCAGGGAAAACTGACACTTCAGTAGTTCAATACTATCAGTAAAAATCAGTTATTAGGAACATTGATGTTACGACTATGACATTTCACTAAACATCTGACTTACCACAACCAGTCTCAAGTGACTCCTGTCACCTCCACTCAAAAAACCCGAGATCTCCCAAAACAATCAAACATGTATCTTCTCGCAAGGATCAATGAAAATTTTTTACATTTAAAACAACACAGTTGTTTAGGTGTCTCCAGAGAATGATCACCTCTCCTTTTCTCTTACAGGTCAGCAGTTCAAAACTAGCCTGTCTCAGCAATGAGTTCAAGCTGTTACCTTCATAAAAGTATTCAGTACTCTATATAATGCACTATAAAGTCTTGTTGCATTCTGAGATTTGTACACCAAAATATTATTGCCACTATATGGAGTGCAACCATATTGCACTCTTTATAGATAATTTTAGCACATTTACAAACAACTGGAATATTCACTTTTAGATATGTCCTATTTAAAAGAAGAAACAGTAAGCTCAGATAAAGGACAACAAGCATAGGCTGCTCATCTATTTTTGAAGGAAGATGGCTTTAAAATGAAAGGATAAAGGGACTAAACATGTGAGTGTCCAATGCAGTAACAGAACACAGTAGAACTCTAGAACTGGTTGGACACTACGCACAAAAAAAAGTTCAGTTTATTTATTTCAACAGAGGAATGCTATCAGATTCTTAGCTATGCTTAAAATTGTACCAGCCACCCTAGCCCCAGGAGTTTCTCTGCAGTCTCAAAGCCAAACACGAAAAAGGGAACTACCATCCAAAAGTGCCTTCACGGTGCCTGAGGGCCTCTGCTACCAGCCAGCTGTTGCCTGTTGTCCAAACACAGCCTGGCTGCAGGGAGCTTTACTGCAAGGGACTGCACCTCTGTTGTTCCGGAGCAGGAATTCCGGAGATTCAGGATTTACACTGAGCATCAGGGGGAGATCAAGCTCTCCGAAGAGGGCGGGCTTTACTCTAAGATTTCTAGTCATAAATACAGAGGAAACTAGATGGCGTGCCAGGAGTAGGTTATTCCTCTAGCTCATTAGGCAGAACTGAGGTTCAGCGTGCACTTGCCTAGCCAGAGGGCATAATATGCCCCACCTAAAGTGCCGCCAAAAGTGCAAAGAAGTCAAAACAAACCCAATTTTCTTTTCTAATTTATCATTTTCTAATGATAAATACTTGTAACAAGAATTGGTGAGAACTCAGAGAAGGGCAGATTATGTCCGATTTTAAGACGGGTGTTACTCGTTTGTCTTTAAAAGGGAAAGTTTTTTCTTAATATATGTCAGTGATTTCTGTTATACACGAGTTTAACTCACCATTGAATTGTTGCAGATATGTGCACTTTTCTTCTTGTTAGCTTAACAAAGCTTACTGATTTGAAAAACAGAAACTCTGATTTAAAAATATGTTTAGTGGAAGACAGGCTGTGATAAAAGTCAATTTATCTCCCACCTGAGCAGCGATCACCTTTTTCCCCAAAATAACATAGCTGCCACCACCCATCTACTGTCTCTACTGTCTGAACCAGCATGCTGGAAAGTCGGTGTGTAGATATCAGCAGAGAAGTTCCTAGGGATAATGAGGCAGAACCTGTAAAGAGGAGGTTTTGTTTCCTGCAGAGTTGTGCCTCAGGGCAGATTATTGTTATCTGTGAAAGGAAACCTAATGACTTGTCATTATCATACAAAAAGTTAATTTTGCATTGGAGAAAGGTTCTTTGTTTTGCTTTAAGCCAGATTTGCATATTCCACGTCGGTTTGGTTTTATATAAACATGGCTTGTTTTGGATATGTCTACACTGCCTTCCAGATACAGACCCAAACCTGCATTCAAGTCCATGCCCATCCATACCAGAAGTCCGTGGACTTCTATTAGGAATAGGGAGATTTGACCGTTCCTAATAGGACAGTGAATCAAACGCTACCGTTTAGTACGATCCCAAGCACGTTCCTGCCTGCTCTCTGACCAGCGCCTACTGACAGTAAAAACACTGCCTCAGGGACACTGTGAAGAACTTAATGCATGGTTCCTACAAAACAATTTTTAAGCCTGTGGTTCACGATCTGATTGTATTCTACGGACAGCATTTTTCCTCTAGGTCTATGGAGGAAGAAGAGTGATAAACAAACAAATAAACAAACAAACTATATAAACTTAGCATTAAGGAGATGATACATTTCTTATCTCATCTTCTCCAGTAAGAAATACAGCAGATGACTGTACTTCCTCATTCAAATAATACTCATGTGCACATACAAAAAGTGTCAAAAAGCTATTGCAGGTAGGTAACACCAAGAGAACAAGGAACTAACATGCAGTTGATAAACATTATTCTTTAGCTTCTGCTGTAAGAGTGAAAAAGTAGCAAACACTGCACAAAGGCATTATCTGAACAAGAGACATAAAAGTGCTACTTGATAGCACTGCTGTTCTCAGTAGAAATCTTCTGGAAAAATGTTTGCATAGTTCCCACAGAAATCCAGTCCTTTTGTGAGATATCTGCCTTTTGTACTTTGCTTCCTTTTTAAAAGCCCAGAAGTTTAATTTTTTTGAACTACAGAGGATGCCTGTTTAGGACTAAATGTGGACAGTCATACTATGAATCAGATAAGCTGCATACTTGGCATACAGACAAAGAATTGGAAACAGTGATGTTTCCGGCTTCAGTTGACTTCAGGTTGCCATTACAAGATCCTGTCTCTTTTGAAAAGTTCCTCTTTTGAAAAGCTCCCAGTGTGTGGTTTTTGGTGTGTTACACAATGTTATGCAGTATGCGTTTTAGGAAAACATACACAGTAAAAATATCCCCTTTTCTTCTGACATCAACTTAACACCACCTAAAATTATGTGAAAAGAGATTAATTTTTTTGCAAAAAAAGAGTGGGAAATGAAGTAAGCAAAAGGCCATCACTCAGTCTGTTAGTGAGATTAAATTAAGTGTTGTACAGACTGCATCATATTCCGTGTTACAAGCCCATCCAGAGGTGGGCTTTCCTTGCAAGGATGTCTGTTTCTCCAGTTTCTCCCCGAGACATCACAGAGCGTGCTTTGAGGGTCTGCTAAAGGGTGCAAAGGTTTTCAAGAATGAATATGTAGCCTAAAGGAGAAACTGCAAAAAAAAAGTAATAAATGCACTTGAGTAATTCTTTTTGTACTAGGAGGGAAAGATGTGATTCATGGAGTTTCAGTGGGCAGAGCAACTACTGCAGCTCACAACAGCTGGAAAAATTAGTGCACTGTCATAAAAGCTGCCTTAGAACTGCTTTGTTTTTCGCTGTTCAAGGATGAGGCTGCAGAGAAGCTGTAGAAATAGCAATGAATTATGCTGCACTGACAAACTGGGATGTATTAGATGATGCAGGTTTGTCCACACTCCTATAGAATTATCAGATGGTTTGGGCTGGAAGGGACCTTTAAAGGTCATCTAGTCCAACCCCCCCCTTACCAAGATTAAGTAGAACAGTGACTAACAAAGGAATGTGAGTAGAAGATCCCGTATTTTCCAACCACTCTATTAACAGATTTCTGGCAGTGACTTCTGCAATCCAGATTTATTCTCCTATTTTCCTACTACTAAGTTCAATTAACTTACTGCATGGAGGTCATGGTCTCTGTGTGAAGTACAAACTATTTAATGATTACTTTAACAAATGTAATTAACACCTGCACTGCCCCTGGCTTGATGCATTGTAATAGTGAGGCACCATCGTCCTTAAGAGTGTATTAGCAAGAGAAGAAAAAAGCCCTAAAGTAATTTAGAATTAATAAGCTTTGTTTTAGCAACTTTCTGAGAAGCTTTAAATAATTTTATGAAACTTTCAAGCGTGTTCAAAAGAAGTGTCTACCATTAAGAAACTGTAATTGAAATTTCATTTCCAGTTTGAATATCCCAGGACAGTTCAAATGTTAGGAGTAAGCACACCACTTTTACAGCAAAGCTGACAGTATTTATCTGTAAAGACCCCTGTAAGAAGCTTCATCTTAAAAGACAGCATTTTTCCTAGTTGATACACTACACTAGTTGTAAGTCCAGGAGACCTGTAACCATCAAGTCCTAGAGATCTACAAACAAACAAATCCCTTTAAGAAGTCCTAGAGGATAATGAACCTGTTGCACAACAGCAGTTTTTCAGGTCACTTGTACTTGGAATCTAATTTCCAACATAATGCCAATGTGTAAAAGCGCTCAAACATTTGCTTACATCAAAATCACCATGTTCACATAGCTGCCTGCAGTCCCAGATGCTCACCTTGCAATCTGTGCTGTGTGTTAGAGGGGGCAACTGAAATTCTTCCCAAGCCAAGTCCAAACATGTGCTCTGTACAAAGGGCATGGCTTGCTCTCTCCTAAAAGAAAGAGGAGTAATAAAACAGGTCAGCAGGGAATGCCTCTGACTTTTTCAGTGCACCCCGAGTAGCCTTTTCTATCTAGTCAGCTTTATCCTGGGGAATCAAAAAGCACCTGGCACAGGGCAGAAAAAGCTAGAAAAGAACAGTCAAGTGTAACACTTTTCCTGGGTTATCTCAGGTGAGCCGCTTAGTGTCTCACCGGAGTTAACATTACCCACAAGGCTGATGTGAGGACAAACACATTAAATGTTGTCAAGCATGGGAATAAGGTCCACACAGAGAGATCACATTTTCCTCTGACAGACTTGTTTCAAACACTGAGAAGTCAGGCAGAGGAATATATGTCATCTAAATAGTCAGAATGACCCAACATCCTCACAGTAGACCAATTTGCTTTTTTCTTTGAAAACTTAGCTTCCATAAATAATTGCATAATGCTTAGCAATGCGCTTTCTAAAGGCTTACTGATGTCAGGTGTAATTTATTACTTATTCTTCTTATTTGACTTATTTAAAAACTAAACAAAATTATTTTTTCTTCTAAAAAGTTGTCTTAGTGTTACTAGCTCTAACTTGTGGCTGAATTAATCAAAATGCAATAAGTACAACAAACTAATTCTTATACTATGAATTGAAATTCTACAATACTTTTGGTTCTAGTAACTCTCATAACCAAAAGAAGGTGAAACAAGCTGTGGAGGAAGCTGGAACAATGAAGAACGAAAAGGTGCTTTTTCTTTTCTGGCATTTGTGGTATTTATAAAACCTGAAATAAACTGCATAGATCAGCTAGGATGAGTTGATAGCAGTTATTGTTGAAAAAATTTACATTACCTTTGTAGATTTTTCACTACAGATATGTTCTGCACATTCTTCTTTTTGCGAGAAATCTTTTTTTTTAATTGTTGCATTGAAAGGTAAAACTCAATTAGGGTAAGTTATCTTTGCATAATCCTCCCCTAGCTTACTGAGTGCTGAAGTATTTGGAAATATATTAATTGCTGAATCAGACCTAAAAGTAAAAACTACATATTACCATTCTTTTTCACTTTGAAATTCACATTCTACACACTAATATATTTTAGGCTTCTTTCACTTAAAAATTAATATATGTATTTTCCCCCTTGGAAATATTGATAACATTGTCAAAGTTATAATATAACCCTGATGAAACCTTTGTGGAAATGCCTTGCAGAACAAATTTGCTGTTAAAAAGTCACCTTCAGAAGTTCATCTTTGAACCCTTCTGGTGGGACATCAGCTCAGCTGAAAAAGGCATTTTAACTCCATTATTACCAGTGTCAAATAAAATTTATGTATGAATAGGACTAAAAAGATACCTAAGACGACTGTCTCACAGCCCAGAAGTTCCTCTCTCACAGATCCCACTGGACACTTCTAATGGGCCGTTTACAGCTCTGGATGGAAATGTTTCCTGTGCAGAAGTAAAGACTGCGTACGGCTTTAGGCATCAGGAAAACTATAGGATTATGCTGAATAGTAAGACTGAAAAATCCAACACGGGAAAATGATTTTGTACAAATAAGTATTCCACAAATTCTAGACATGCAAAGCCTGAGTCCTGATACTCTTTCTTATTGCAGACAAGTTAGCTTCTCTGTTAGAGTTCTGGTGGCTTTCCTTCCGTTGTCTGAACTCTGTTTGTTGCAGACCGGAAAACAATCAATTTCGGAAAGAAGCTCTTCCACATGCAAAGAACTAGCAATGTTTTCAGGCTGTTTTGTTTTAGAATGTTATTTTCCTTCCCACCCAAAGAAAGATATCCAAGACCACCTCTCCCTGAATGAACATACCTTTTTTTATTAACATACTAAGCTATCCAGTTCTGAGTATGCATAATTTCAGAGAGTATTTAAATATTTCTGTACCTGTTACATAAATGTTGCGTTTGGGTGGATGAAAAGATATGCGAATTATCACTGTGACAAACCCTGAAATTGAATTTTCTCCTTAACCGAAATAGTATGGTACAAGAAACATGGGTATATTCCTTTAGTGTGCAGATTCCAGGGTACATTCGCTTGCACTGTCTTAGATGGACTGGTTCTGCCAACACGTATACGGATTTTTAAGTTTTAGGAGAGTGAATGTTCACACTCAGTCAGAGTCATTACTGCCAGGTATTCCCAATGCATACGGACTGAGGTCTCTGCCTCTGTGCTGATGAGGACAGGGACATATCTTACCTGCGTTCCACAAAGTTATGAAGTGATCAAATGACAGCACAGTTCTTCAGTTTTGGCTATGATGACTCTGCAGTCAGTAAAAGTGCCAAAGATTTTATCACAACTTTTGCAATCCTTTTTCTTCTTTCTTTTTTTCTGCTCCCTTCTTAGAGTCCTGTGATATCAGAAAAAAACCCAACACCTTAGCTTTCATTTAAGAGAGAAAATAATTGAAAAACAAAAGATTAATAAAAACTGTTTAAAAACTAAAGATTTTTAAATTACAAATAACAGTTTTAGTTACATAGCTTTCTCCACTTTTTTTTCCCTGAAGCCCTCTTTTCCCTTTCTAAAATAATACACAAAGTCTAAAGGAATAAACAATGTTCAAAGCGAAAGGATGCTGTTAGAGGCAGAGTTTCTAAAGTTTACTGAGGTTGACTAATAAATACATGGAGTGGAGTTTAACTTGAATTACTTCCCTCCACCAGGAATATAATCAATAAGGCTTAGCCCACTTTACTTGTTACTTATTTTATGCTTCAGGTCTTACCTTCAGTGTTACAACCATATTTCCAAATCAAAAAAAAAAAAAAAAAATTCAGAGAAACTAGGTTTGTGTCAACTACCTGCAAAAAAACACAGCAGAGGAAAACCACAAAACAGGTCAGTTGAATAAGACAAATTCTACACCCTGTCACCACAACTGAAAAAAACCCCCAAAACGGAAAAGCATTATCTTGTGCAGCACACGCATTACTTCCCCCAGAGCGGGAGCCCCACATAGCACAATTTCAGTGTTGTAAACAAGGGCTGTTTCACCAGACGACTCCGTGCTCCCACTTATTGCTGCTAATAATTGAGCAACTACAGAAACTGAATGGAGGAGACTTTCCTGTATAGTGTATTGTATACAAAGCCTCTTGTGATTTTTTATTTTTGCAACAAAAGAGAAAATATTTTTAAGAGTTTGAAAGGTTGGAAAATGGCGAATTCATGAAAAAGCAAGACTTATCAAAGATGATCTTCTTCTTCCTGATGTTAAAGCAATAGGTGAGACTGTGTACCCTCAGCATAATTACAACTACACAAAGTAATTGTTCTCAAATTGTATTCAGATCAGAGGCTTACTTTTTCCAGGTACATTACTGTAATGGAAGATACTAACTCCCTCAAAGTCTGGTCTCGCTTGAGACATTTAAAATATTTTTTGCACATTTTGAAGCAACATCTTGCAAAAAAAAATGTGATGAGGTGGCAAGCATTGGTATCACAATGAACTTTATTTCTACATTAAACTAACAGATTGTACAAAATTCTTTAGATGTCTGTACATAAGGTTTCAATCTAAATTGTGTTTTAAACAAAATACTGTTTTTCATTATATTTTCCATTAAAAAATAACAATTTTGTTAAGGCTTGGGCAGAAGGGGGGGGAGCAGAACCATACTGCAGAGCAGAACCATACTGCATAATCTGTAAGACTGCACAAAATCAAACCCTGCACGATAGCAATTGATATTGTATCTTGTATGATCATCAGTATTGCCAATCCAGTAACTGGTATTGGCAGCAACCTAAGATTTTTAAGAAATAAATTTCTAAAGCACTACAGTCCAAATTTTTGTTTCCTCTGCAGTGCAGATCTTAGAACACGACATTAAACATTTGATAAATGGCAGAATTCTCAATAGAGATTATATGCTTAATCTTGCAGATTGCCTTCAAAAAGGTGACAGGAGATAGTGGGATTTACAGCCACTCAGCAGGATGCAGACATTGCAGAGTAGGCAATTGCAGAGTATGCAGATTGCATAATCTGGCCTGTAATTTTAAATCCAGCCAAGAGGTCAGTTTAGTTAAATCCTTCAAAGACAGCAAGCAAAAGATAAATGTTTGGGGAAGACAATAAAATTCCGCTTTGTAGTCTTGTACTAGCATTCAACATATTGCTTTGGCTTTCAGAAACATATGCATTCTGCATTACTTTTTAATTTTATTATAACCTGACCATTACTGTTGAATGGGGAACAGATGGAGACGTTGCATAGCATCTACTCTGGCACATCTTTTTGATAGTGGTCCATAGATTAGTAACACATTATCTCCTGGCCTTGCAAAATTATCTCCTGACCATGCTTGCAGGAGTTATTTCTGAAGTAACTCTAATTTTTTTTCTCCTATTCCTTACTGTTTATTTTCATGCTTTTCCAATTAAAATTTTCACACCCATGAACAAATGTGTCCTCATTAAAGTTCCTTGAACATTAGAAAAATTTATCTAGAGTCTAATAAGGTCTTGATGATTCAGCTTCAGATACTGAAAGCTGCTAAACACCATCCCTGAAACATACCTGAACTGCCACCTCAAGAGCCTTTCAGTCCCCTTTGCCTGTTTCTTCCTTTTCCCAGTTCTTCTCCCATGTGCGTTAGTTAACTTTTCACAGTTTGGGTGGATTTTTTAAAAACCAAACCTCCAGCCAAGGAAACTGCTTGATCAGGTGTGTCCTTTGGTTATTTTACTGTCTTAGTTATTAACAGAAATAAATGAATGCCAAAGACTGGGCTTTGAGAACACAGACTTTGTTGTTGGAGAAAAGGTGTTGTAAAAGTACAAATTATCATCCAGATTTTTCTTCAGCCAGTAATCAACATGTCAGCAATTTTCAGAGTTTCATTTACTTTCCTTCTGCCGTGAAAAGTTTTGGCAAATTACTTCCAGCTGCATAAGCCAGAAATTTCCCTGTATCAAAGGTTTTATTAAATATAAAATTTTTCTTATAAGACAGAATATGGTTCAACATATGAATCCTCGTTCCAAAATGACTGTCACATTTGCCAAGTAATTACCATGTGAAAATAAGTCAAAGTTTCTCTCTGAAAGTGAGAGGAAAGAATTAGCTTGAGAGAGAATAGGAAAATATGCTGGATGTTAATAGATGGAGCAGTTAGTCTTAGTATGTAAAATTTGCATACTTTTCCTGAAATTCCTAACTACTCACCAGTGAGTAATGTAGGCAAATATGAGCTGATTTTTTTTAATATCCCCAACATTCTACTTTCTCATAGTTTATTATCACTAACCTTATAGTTTCTGAAATCTCACTCCTACTCTTTCAATGATCTACCAAATGCAGAAGTAGTACTTGCCAAATAATCTAGTGTATTATTTGGTAAAGCAAACTCTGGAGCACTGAAACCCCTAAAGGCCCGTTTGCTTCTTTGCTCAAGCGGTTCCTCTAAATTCTGCTTCCTCTTTGCCTTTCCCCCTTCCATTACTTTGTGGCGTCTGTATCTCATGCTGTAAGTATAGGAAACAACAGCTCCCTCAGGAATAGTTTAATAACTGTTTTCTTCCCATTCGGCATTAGGTCAGTGTGGGATTGTACCATTAGCAGGCAACAAGACCAGTAGAAGAGCTGAGGAGGAATCCTGCAAAGATATTCACCATGTCTCCAGACTGCTTTGCTGTTGTACCCGAGATACCTTGGTAGGAAAGACAGAAGCCAGTTCTAAACAGGACATCATGTCAAGTCATTCAAACCAAATCATCTCCGTCAGAACCTCTGCAATTTCCACTGAGTCAGAACCGATTAAGCTACAGCTAGCTCCTAGATCAGATGGTCCTAAGCAGCTCTGTTCCTGCCAGCTGGCAGAGTTTAACCATAGATTTCTATGTAGACTTGCCTCACACTAACCCATCCACATGGTTTCCAGGTGGATAAAATCTGCCTCACCAAAAGGTGCTGCTTACCCAACTGCTAAATCAGGTGAACATGAGGTTTTCTTTTCACCCATTCCAGGGAGAGCTAACTAGAACTAGAAACCAGCCCCTTTGTATCTAAAGGTAGTCAATACACCCTTATCTTTTATGTCCCTTCCCCCCTAGCCACCCCAACAGATAAGTCTCTTCAGGCCTAACTGGTTCAGATAAAACAGCTTTCAAGCTCCAGCCAATTTTTTTCCCATTAAAAGCTGGAGATCTTCTGCCACTCCCAAACAGCCTTATCTGGATCAGATTCTCTGTCTGCATCCCATCTCTCTGTGCAGTTGTAGCAGGCTGACAGATTAACAAAACTCTGGGGCTTCAGTCTCTCCTTAGAGCCCACTGCTGCTGTCTGTCTGTCACACTATGCCACAGAACGAGAGGTTGCAGCTAAATTTCAAAAGCAGTGGATTTACAGCTGTATAGGCACCACTGTGCATTGACTACTCGTATATATGACTTCCTACCTTCTGCACATGAGATAAACCACCTTAGAGCTGGAGCATAGAAGGCTCCATCCCATTGCTCCACGTATATGAAGGGCATTCATTCTTTCAACAGCAGAAAAGGCTCCTATCGATACATGGTCCCATTTAGTCAGCAGGAACCCCGAGTCTTTCCGTGACACGCAGCAAGGGCTTAACGAAACAATCCTGTTCCCAGTCTTTTGCCATTAGGTGTATTTATTGGGAGGGTTTATGATGGAAAATTTTAATCTGAAGGACACTTGTAGTGGTACCGGAGGACATGCATGAACATGTGCGATGCTGGAAAATCAACACCCAGGGCATTTGACTTACTCTTGCCCTGCGTGAACTCCTGCAGCTCTGCCAGCACGGGAGAGCTCGGATGATGTAAAGGGCTTAGCTGCAGTGACCTTTTTGCATTATTGATACAAACCTTACGCACAATTCTACTTTTGCATTAGCTGAAGTAACTGTATCTTGATAGGAAGGATGAAGCAGCAAGTACCTTGTCATGGAGACTGCCCTGCCAGATTTTATACTGCAAAATGCAGATTCAGTTATTTATCAAGTAACAAACAGAAATGCATATATGTTTATATATAAATGGGTGGTTTTACTATATGTGTACATATATATACAGACTAAAAGAGTCTAAGCAATTAAATTGTGATTTTAAAGGCACGAAACAGTAGCCAAAGTCCTGAGAAACCTGTGTTAGAAACGGTGCTCGCCGGGCGCTGCTGCCCGAGCCAGGAGATGGAGAGAGAGAGAGAGAGAGAGGTGCAAAGCCGCGGCTCTCATACAGTATAACCCAGCTGCCCTGGAGCCACTGACCCTCAAAGCTGGGCTCTCCAGAAGGTCACCAGCCAAAGGGCAGAGAGACAGGCTGCGCTCTGCCCGCCGCAACCTTCTCCGGGCAAACCCTACCAGAGCCAGCCGCCTCGGAGGGCTGCCGGAGCCGAGCTGCTGGTGGTGGTGGTCCTGCAGCAACAGCCGCTTTTTGGCCCAAAATAAGACACGACCCCCAACCCCCCTACGTGCCCGGACGGCTCGCAGCCGGCCCAGCTGCCGGCGCCCCTCTCCAATTCGCCACCGGCGCTCACCCACGCCCTTCCTCCCGCCGCATAAAGCCCGGCGGGGCCGCGCTGGCGGGGACATGTCCTCCCCGTGAGGAGGGACGGTGGTTCCCGCAGCGCCCGCCCGGCTTTTTTCCGCCGCGCTTTCCCTGACGTTTGCCCCCTGCTCGTGGATTTACGGCCGCTTTGCTTTGGATCCCCGTCGCAGCCGCGGCTGCCGGTTCTCCCTCAGAGCCCCGCCTGCAGCTCCCTCAGCAGCCGCTGCCGGGCCGGGCCGAGCCGCCTGCGCGCCGCCGGTGTCGGGGGGGGGCAGCGGCAAGTGGGAGTGCGGCGGCGACCGGGGCACCATGCCTGCCGCCTTCTCCGGGCAGCGCCCGGGGCGGCTGCTGCTGCTGCTCTGCCTCAGCCTCAGCCTCTCGGGCGGGAGCCCCGCAGGTAAATGCCGCCTCGTTTCACGGGCTGGGCCGGGCGGCTGTCACGCCGCAGCCGCTCCTCCCCGCCTCGGCGTCGGGGTGGGCTGGGGCGAGGGTGGGGGGTGGAGTGGGGGGCGCAGCCTGGGAGCTGCGGCCGAGCGAAGGTCCCCCGTGGCCCCCGGAGCATCCCCGTGGGGAGGGAGCGGCGGCTGTCTGTCGGCTCTGCGGTGTTGCTGCTCCTTCAGCGGCCCCGACCCTCCCCGGGGAGCGCTGCACCCTCCCCGTGCTCCCTCGGCTTTAGCTTCAAAAAACAAACGAAAAAAGTGTTGGGGTTTCTCGTAGGCGTGCTGGAAAGCCGGGGTCCCTCCTCCGGTGCCCGCCAGCCAAGGGTAAGGTGGTCGTTCGCCCCCCCCTCCCGCGGCGCAGCGATGCTCAGGGCTGCGGCCGGACACCGCCCCCCGCCTTGGTTTAACAGTTCTCGGGTGCCGGACTCGGAGGGGTAGTGTTATTGATGCCCTGTCCTTATCGACTAAAGCATTATTTAAGTCCTGAAAAAAAAAAAAATCTCACAACAATTCTCCCACCCCCCCATATCGGTAAGTTATGTTACTAAAAATATCGCTATGCCTAGCAAGTTGTGAGGAATGTTCCTTGGAGGATCTTATATTGCGTTTTCAGATGTGACGTTTAAAATTCATGAAGGGAGAGGGACTCGAGCCTCTGGGCCCTATTTTTCCTCTAGTAGTTTTCAGCAGGCCAGGCACTCCTAAGGAAATAGGAGCTTATATCTAAAACTAGTGGATTCCTGTTAATCCCTGCTTTTGAAGCATCTCGGAGGAGTACAGAATGGTAGTGGAAGGAAATATCAGGTTGCTGGTGTTTGCTGGGCAAGATGTGATTGTTGGAGCATGTCTTGCCAAGGCTAAAAGTTCTGCCAATACATGTATGTGAACATTGTTACTGTGTCTTTTACTAATTGTCAGTGGTTTAGCTGCTTTTTCAGTGTGTGATATGCGAGTAGTTATATGTTTCTTTGTGCTTTTGTTGGTCCTCCTGATACTGAGAGGAGCAGTACTGCTGCCCGTGCGATGTTAACTTCTGTAAAGTTTCCAGTAGTTTCACATAATGTGAAAGGACAGAACATGTGTTTTGCAGTTCTCAAGGCTTGTTTAAAATACATTTATGTATGCACACAGAGGAAAATCTGCTTTGTAGTTCTTAAAGCTTCTTCAAAATATGTATGTGTATTTATGCACACACACACAAAACCCCTTGAAGCCTTTTCTAACAGTTTATTTCATTGGTCAAAATTTTGTGACTGTAAATGGCCTGATATTTGTAGGAATGTGTAAGTGACATTGTGGCAAGTTAGCCGCATGGGATATATTTTTTTGATGACTATTAGTGCCAAAACCTGTACCTAATGGTGGTTGAAGCAATTCTAAGTTTAAGTAAAACCATCAGTGACATGAGATCATCTTCAGAAAATAAACCCAACTTAAAGCCCAACAAAGCCCTATTTGTGTTTCCAAAATTCCCACCTTCCTAAAGTGGTGGATATCATGTCTGGTTTTGAGCAGACATCAGAAACGAGCCACCTGCTTTAGTACCCTTTATCTATATCTGTTGTTTTTCAGACTTCTATTAAATGCTTTTATATTTGTATGAACTAGGTAGGGAGGCTTAATACTGTGATTTCCATGGTGATTTAAATGTGAGGGAGAGTATTTTACTTTTCCATCAGTTATTAACCAAATGTGCAAAAAACTAGTCAAGCACAGGGGCTCTCTGCACAGGTGCAGCTAAGGGAAGTTCATCCTCCCTCGGAAGGAGAAGAACTAAAACTGTCTTCTAGTGAAGTCCAGAAACAGCGTGTGTTCTGGAGATGTGGGGCTTCTGTGCGTTTCTTCAAGCAAAAGAAATGCTTTCAAAAAAAGGAACTGGAAGGAGTACTTAGGTGCACAAGGACAGAGCTGCGGAAAGGCAGGTTGTGTACCACAAAAGGCCTCTTAGGTTTTATATTGAGAAAAGTAGCCTGAGGATACTTCGTATTATTCTGTTACTTTTGTCTTTTAGTCTTGTAACTGTTAGCTAATTGTTTTTAAAAATTCAAACCATCGCTTTTATTAGGGTAATTTCTAACTAAATGTCAACATTGTCCTTCAGAGTTTGCTGCCTTTGTTTGATTACCATTGTGATTGCCTAATTTGGTTGCATTGTGATTGCCTAATTTGGTTGCAGCACGAGCTGCCACGGTTCCTTTAAAAAATGCAAACTCGCCACATCCTGTCTGCCATCTTCTGCCCCTAAAGATACCAAGGAGTTGTATGAGTAGAGGATACATCCCATTTCTTATGGATTTTGCTTCCAGGTTAGACTTCTTTCTGGTTTGCCCTGAGGGAAGGGCTTCTATCAGGGCATTTGGAGGTTCTTCGTGTGGATCCTCTGGTGCCTCAGGAGAGCTCAGCCTGTAGCTTTTCCCTTTTGTAGGGGCACCAGGAGGTTCTGGCAGCTGGTGTTTTTGATGCTATAGAATGCTTGTGTACTTGCACAGAGTATAAAATTGATACTAAATTAATTGATGTTAAATTTAATGTTTAATTAATGATGTTAAATTAAACCAAATTGTATTGCAACCTTTCCTTATTCAGCCACTTTTCTGGCTGAAAAAGAGAATGAATAGATTTTAAAGCCTGAGATTGCTCTAGATCCCAAATATTGGCTGCAGTAGGGAGCAGAGGTAAGGCAGAAAAATAGATTGATGACCTCATACTCTCACCTACTCCTTCCTGCGTGAAGACCAGGGCAACAAGAACTCTGCAAGCTACCACACTATTGATTAAATCTAATACAAATCAATTATAGGCTAAGACATGCAGCCATGACTCAATAGTTTGAGAAGTTATTCCACTGGACTTGCTTACATCACTGCCTGGCTTGATGACACTAATCATGCCGTGCTGGGTCATCTTGATCTCTGACGCTGTTCAGCAGCTGTATGTGAGAGAAGAGTGCAATGTTATCTCTGTGCTATGTAGCTTGACACATGGACAGATAAGAGGCAAGATGTGGAAGCAGTGGTGACTAGAAATAACACTACTTGACTGCTTTTGCTTGGTATGTGACTCAAGGAAGAAAGCCAAGATGAGAACCCTATTAGTATGCAAGCCATGTTGCAGGTTATCTGCCTTCCTTGCAGAGCGATAACAGAGCTGCTGTACAGCTTGGCACTGGCACCTTCTAAATTTATCATCTTTGGGGATTTTAATTACTATGCAGGTGATGCATTTACTAAGCTGACACAGTCAGGTGATCCATGACATCCTTCGAATGCCTCAAGATGCTGCAGATGTAAAAATTCATGGACCTTTCTTCAACCTTATCATGAAAATCAGAAGTGTAATAGCTCTCCCTACTCTCAGTACCTCTGTCAATCAGAGAATAAGACAGTCTTCTTAGTGGCTGGGTCATAAGCCAGCAGGTACTCAGAGCATATTTCTTAAATTCTTTGTTTGGGTGAAGGAACACTTGGCTATGGGACCAGTGGACCAGTATGACAAATTAAGAGCCTGTTGTTAAGAACCATTAATGCTTAATTTTTTAATCATATCCTTTGACTGCCTTGTTTTATTCTTGATCCAAAGTGGTTGAAGTATGATGGGCAGATTAAGAAAGCAGATGGTGCAAGATGGGCTTGACACTGATGTAGTCTGGAGTAACTGTGTGCTGGAGGTGCCAGCAGAAGAGTCTGTAGGTTACCTGTGCCTGTAGTGCTGAAATAGTGGTGCACTGCTAGTAGTGGTATTCACGTGTTGGAACCGGCAGGGTGCTGGCTCTACCTTCTGCTGAAGGCACATAGTTCTCAAGAACTCTAAACACACTTAGTGTGATGTAGCTTTTCAGTGTATGTCTGTGCTTGCTGCTGTCTTGGACATCTAGCAAAACTTATTACCCCCCCCCCCCCCCCCCCGCCCCAACTTTAATTGCAACTGCAAAACACATGTCCTTTTTTTGCTGTGTAGCTGTGGGCCAAATCACTTAAAAGGTGCTAATGTGAGATTGCTTTGAGTCTGAAGAAGAGAAGAGCGTATCCTGATGCTACAGGAGTAGAGTATGTCCTGGAATACCTAAGCATGTGAAGATGCAGTGTTTATTTTATGCTAACTAGTTCTGCCACTCAAATGTGGGAACAGAAAGGAAGGAGAAAATGTCTCAATTTTTGTAAGATGTCTAGGGACCTTGAATTCTTAATAGAGAGTGACACAGCAACATATTCAAACTAAGCAAGTATTCTGCCTCTTCCCCTGCTGTCCTTTCTCCAGTCAAGAACATAAAGCAAAACCCTGGAGTCTTGCCTGGCTCTTAGAAAAACTATTACAGGAGCAGAACCAGATTTGCAGTGGTGTTAAGGAAAATGGAAATAGTTGTTAGTATTACTTGGTGAAGCCCCTGTTTGACACAGATGCCTTTTGTTTTGCTCACCAAGGTGATAACAAAAGGGAAAGGAGGTTGTTCACTGCACCAGAAAACAGGGTAGACATGTAAGCTTGTAATGAGGTCCTTATTCTATTAGTGAATCTGCTAATCTATGTTTAAAAATAATCAACTAGTGTCAGTGTCATAAGTTGTGGTGGTCTAAGCCCATGAACAAATCGGGATTTGAGTACAGGTTATAAAGTTTATGGGACTGCTAGAGTATTCTGAAGAATGGCTTCGCCTGGCTATAGGGTAACTACAGGAAAAGATCTGTATGCAGAAATTGCAGGTCAAATAAATACTGCCTCTGTTCTTTAATATTTTATTGCCTAAAGTAAGCTAAAGAAGTAAGGAAAAGTAATTCTTGCACATTTTGGCTGTATATGCTCAGAACATGGGGAAAGAATGGAGATGGTAGGCTGAGGTGAGGAGGTTCTGTTTGAATTCCTTTTGTGAACTAGATGCTTTTCAACTCAATTTAAGTGAGAAAGAATAAAGTTTCTTTTAACCCTTTTTTCATTTTAGATCCAGCTATGACAACAGAAGATGCCAGTCGGTCTCAGGCAAACTCTTTGACTAAGATGCAAACTGGACTTAATGAGTCGTCTGCTGGTAATAGTTCTGTTTCAGTACACCTAAAGCTATGATACTTTTTCCCAGCAGTACTAAGTTACCATGTAGAATTTACATTTTCATACTAAAGTCTTTTGAAATAAGATTGTGACTTTTCAGAAGGAACAGAAGTAAGTATACCATCTAGGCCTTTCAAATCCACTGCAAGAGCTTAAGTGTTATAAGCATCTCAAGGGCTGTGGAAAAAGCTATCCAACTGCCAGTTGCATGATCTGTTGCCCGTATGCGTATGTGCCATAAAAGCAGGCAATGACCCCGGAGATGGGACAATTCCCAAATTAGAACCATTGTGGGAGGTTCTGTTCTAGCACTCATACCTGATAATTTTTCGCATAAGAACCCCGCCCCTTATGCTCTTGTATTAGTGAGAGGTGCAATAATTCCCTTGCATCAATGTGCCTGCTAGTAATCTATTTTTTTAATTATGTATGTGTCAAAACCTTCTATTGTCCCCACACTTTATTCACCGTATTCTGGATTTTAATTGTGGATTTGATAGGGAGCAAAGAATAAGTTCCAGGAAGGAGAAGAAACTGATAATTGTTGATCCCACCTCTCACTTCTCCATAAAGGTCAGAACCACAGGAATTCAGCTGTGTACCAAAGCTCATGTTGATTAATGCAAATCAAACATGGGTTAAGTTATGTATATACATAAACTCAAGGAAGTTCTGACAAGTTATTCCATCTACAGTTTTGTTGTTGGAGATAATGCTATTCATCTGGTGTTCATCTTCAGTGCTTTTTAGCACAATGTGTGTGAGAACTAGAGGGAGTGCAATAGCTAATAGATTCAATAACTTTTGGTACATAAACACACATATATGTGTAAGCTTAAAATATGCAAAGTATTTTGTATAATATGACCTCACCTGACTATTTTCACTTGATATGTGAATTAAGGAAGAAAGTCAGTATAAGGATCCTATTAGTGGGAAAGACATTTTAAAGGTTGTCCAGATTTTTTTTTTTGTGGATGGATAACTACTATATGAACTGGCACTGGTGCCTTCTGAATCTATCATCATGAGGGATTTCGGTAACAAACCAGGTGATGCGTGTACTAGACTGACATAAACTCAGGTGATCCATGACAACCTTGGCAAGCTGTCAAGGTGTTTGCACACACAGACAGAGGAAGATTCCCCAGAACTCTTTCAGCATTCACATGTTATTTCAGGGGTAAATACTGGGACTAGTTTGTTTCTTTATTAGGCAAAGATCAAATCTTCCTTATGCTCTTGTCTAGAGGAACATGACTTACTATCTAGTGCTAGGAGACAGCTTCTTTTTTTTTTTTTTTTTGCTTAAAAGGCCATTTTGGACTAGTAGTTGAGATTACCAACAATCTACTGTCAACAACCCCCAAATGAACTAGCCTGAAGCTCTGTTCTTCTGCATCATCCACCTTAATATACAGGTTTATTGTTACTTAAACTGGTTGAAGCATGAAAGAAGGTATGAAAGTGCAGCTGGAACAAGTCGGGCAAAAGGGGGATTGCCTGTGGCATAGTATTCCTTGTGTTGTGAGCTGATGTGTTGATAAAGAAAAACACTGCTTTACAGAACAGGCCAGCAACCTGGAAGGCTTCTGCTTATGCTTGCACAGAGACCTTTAGATGCAAGCCACTAGCAGGGACCTGCTTCAGCACAGCCAGATGCCCTCAACTGTAGCAGAGAGGCATGTGTTTAATAACTTTACCTCAAAGTTCAGTATTTTATGCAGGAAAAGAGAAGTAGTTCAGGGAAAATCTAGGCTTGCAGAGATATTCTTTCTAGTGCACAGTGAAAGTGCTCTGCCACCCGGTACTTCTCTCTGTGAGAAGACTGAAGCTGTAGTCCAATTTTCTCTATTTGCCCAACTCTGAGTGGGAACCTTCTCAACCCACGGACAGGAGAGATAATGAAGCCCCTTTCCTTCTACAAAAACTAGAATAATTTTCTCCTATAATGCTGTATGATTAGGCAGATTTGATCCACAATGACGGTTTATAGATTTCTGAGATGCATTATAGAATAACTGACAATAAAATTGCTGTGCAAACATGTAAAACGTGGCTTAAAACATGTGTATTTTATCTACAATGGGGCAGGGGGGTGGGAAATATTTTTCTTTTGTTTCATCACTAATTTGAAAGAAGATTAATTTTTTTGTAACAGGTTTGTTTTTTCGCCTTTCAGAGCCCATGACAGCTACACGAACTGTCAACTGGCAAACTCAGGGGAGCCCTTCAGATGATTTGACACTTGGACATAATGTATCTACACCTGGTAAAGCAATCACATGTGGTCTTATACTAAAATACTTAAATTTTGGTTACCCTGAGGTTCTACCTTGATATTTTTTAATAAGTGGTTATGGAGGATTTGTATTAGTTGATAATTATCATGGCAAACCATTTGATGTTTAAAGCTGTATGGAAAGTGACTGTGTAAACTGAAAATTGCTATAATTGTATTGAATTGACCTTTCCTTTAAGCATAATTTCTAATGTCTTTTCTCACAGTGTGCTCCAGTTTACTAGGAACTTGTATGCAGATAGTTCAATACTGATGGAACAATTACGCATGTAGATGTGGAAGGGCAATGCTTCCTTAGCTGGGCTACATCTGTTGTTAAAGCTGTAGCTTAATTGCTTTCTTACTCTGTTCTTGAAATGCACAGAGCATGAGAACAGGTATGGTGGTGTTTATGCTTAGTTGCCTGCCTGGTAGGTGTGTCAAGCTCTGTAAAGCTTTATAAAGGTAGTCTCTGTACAGTATGCTATCCATAGCCCTACAGAAAAGGGATTTTGCTGGCTGTATTAGACCTTTTAAATGTACTTTTCCCTCACAGAAAGAAAGGAGTATATTTCAGTCAGGCAGATGATGGTCAGTATTGATATTTCTTGTGTATGGAAGGAAATTCCCTGCAGGATAACAAGGAGTTTGTGGAGTAGTGAGGGACTCTGACCATGTTCCAGTGGAGCACAGGGTGTTCTTGCCTCTGCGTTTATTATAGCTGCATCTAGGTTAGATAGTCTAGCTCCAGTTTCCTGGCTGTGTTGTAAAATTGTAGCGGCCTTGGGAATGGCAGTGTTCCATCCTTCTGTTTCTTTTTATTTTTCCAAAGCTTATTACATTTCCAAGCTCTGCTTAAACATTGATGTAGTCCTGTACAGTTCTAGGACTCGCCTGAGGTGACTCTGTGAATCAGGCTGTGAAATGGATAGTTATAACCTCTTTAGAGTATTGACATTCACAATTACATAATTATATTAAAGTTAGAAACTGTCTTCTGAAATGGCATAATTACTATAACAATGACCACACAACACCTCTGCTTTCAGACTCTGGCTGTAAATGCACAAGGTATGTGAAAGGATCTCCATAGTAGTCAGCATTTGACAGGGTCCTCTTTCCCCCCTAAGATTATTATAAGAAAGAATTGCAATAGCGTATTGACACTCTGCTGTACGATTACCTTTGTAGGTTCGTAACATATCACTTTGTTTCCCCCTCAACCTCGTTAGGTCCGGATTTTACCACACAACAGTCTAAGGAGGGAACCAAAGAGAATGTGTTTAATGTCACTTTTGTGAAGTATGAGGTACTCCTACCAGGTAAGTGTGTTATTTTCTCTTCCAGTTATGTTATATTGAATGCCTATGACTGCACACAATCTTTTGCATGAGTTGTATGAGTATCTAGGATGGCAACTTCCTGATAAAGTTAAGATGGTCACAGTGAACATGTGGCGACTTCAGTGAAAGGAAAGATGAACAAGTTTGTTGCACTATATAGGGTATTGTGTTCTAATAATTACTTTGCAGTAGACAATGAGATTCTTACTTTTTTTTATTAAAACCACAAGTAAAAACAACCCATGGATATCTGTTCCCCCAAATCATTTCAGGGGATAATTTCTTTGCACTGGTGAATCCATTTAGAGAGACTGGGTAAGCTAAGGCACTTGTTAACCAGCAGGCATTAGCCAGCTTTGCAGCATTACAGGAGTTAAAGCATGGAAAAAAGGTAAGAGAAGCCTCTCCCTAAAGTAGACATGAAGTTCCCAGATGACAAATAATTTATAACTAATTTCTTGGAGAACTGGAAAAACTAATCTAACTGAAATCTCCCTCAATTAGAGGAAATCAGTTAGAACTCCTTTGCAAAATACTGGTGTGATATTTTCAGGACATAATCATAGAGCATTTATGCTGTATTTTCTTCTAGCAGGAAACTTAAGGTACTGTCTATTTCTTGTTCTGGTACATGTAATCTTGGTACAGAGATATCCCAGATATCAGCCTTGCTAGTGGTCAGCCTTAAGCAGCATAGGGTTTTCATGTTCCATTCATTTAAAGTGTGGATTTATTTCTGAAATAATCTCAGAAGGTGTGGATTCTATTTTTTGCCAGTGTAATTAATTTGACTAAAACTTTTGCTACTGTGAAACCAATTCCATTTGCAAAATTACTTTGATCATAAACAACCTCAACAAGGTGAGTTATGCTTGGCTCATTTATTGAGCGTAATGGCTCTAATAAATGAGTTGCAGTAACTGACTTTGCTCTGCTATGAAAGACCGAGGTGTTGTACCTCTAAGTTTTACTCCAGTTCAACAGATTTGTAATATTTTGGCTGGGACTTGGAGTTCTGGACATGCCGTTCTGCAGGCTGTAAATGTCTCTGCCAGACCCAGTGATGTTCAAATATTCTATGGGAGTATCTGGTGTTTCCACTTTGGCCAGACTTTGTAGCTTCTTAGGTATGACTTGCATTACTAAGTCGGGGATCTGTACCTTAAAACTTCCTTTTCTCTCAGAAAGCACTTGAGCTGTGAAATACAGCTGCACTTTTTTGATCATCAAGTACTACGGGGTAGGTCTAGTATTCAGGTGAGGTCTGGAATAAATTTTTATGGAGGATTCAGATGGACTAACCATAGTTGTATGTAGAAGATGTGAAAGAAAAAAAAAACAATTGTGAAAGAAAATGTCAGTGCTGTCGCATACAAAGTCAGAGCTGTTTTTTTTATAAAAGTCTGTTTGTATGGATCAGAGAAGATACCTGTGGTTGAAACCTACTTTTTGGATATGCTCATTTTATACTTATGGAGCTTGTTTAAAGCAAAAAAAAAGAAAGTGTTAGGTTTTTCTACTGTATTGGAATGTTTTCACATTCTAATTCTACTGACTTGCCACTAGGAAGGCAAAGGTAGCCACGAATGTGTTAGGTGTCAAGTTGAGTAGCTGTAGCATGAAAGGCCAGATTCAACAATGTTAAGGTTGTGGATTTTATCAACAACTTCACTAGCAACAGGACACTACCTATGATCTCATAGTAGCATAAAAATCTGCAACTGGCTAAAACCTGGATGCTTATGGATATTTACAAGTCTAACTCTTTTTGATATTATAAATATAACTTTTCATATACTTATATGGTTTTAATCCAATAAATCCTGATTACTTTGTTTAATACCAAATGTGAAGTCAGAAAGGAAGTTCAGACTGAGAACAGACATTGCTCCACCTGATGAATCATAGGATGGTTTAGGTTGGAAAGGACCTTGAAGATTGAGTTCCAACGCCCCTGCCATAGACAGGGACACCTCCCACTAGACCAGGTTGCCCAAGGCCATGTCCAGCCTGGCCTTGAACACCTCCAGGGACGAGGCTTCAACAACCTCTTTGGGCAACCTGTTCCAGTGTCTTACTACCCTTGAAGTGAAAAATTTCTTCCTAATGTTTAATCTGAACCTGCCCTCTTCCAGTTTAAAGCCATTTCCCCTTGTCCTATCGCTACATGCCCTAGTAAAAAGTCCTTCCCCAGCAATCCTGTAGGCCCCCTTTAGGTACTGGAAGGCCGCAATAAGATCTCCCTGGAGCCTTTTCTACTCCAGGCTGAACAGCCCCAACTCTTTCAGCCTCTCCTCATAGGAGAGGTGCTCCAGCCCTTGGATCATCCTCATGGCTCTCCTCTGGACACGCTCCAGCAGGTCCGTGTCCTTCTTATGCTGGGGACTCCAGGGCTAGATGCAGTACTCCAGGTGGGGTCTCATGAGAGTGGAGTAGAGGGGCAGAATCACCTCCTTCACACTGCTGTGCTGGCCACACTTCTGATGCAGCCCAGGACACGGTTGGCCTTCTGGGCTGCGATCGCACGTTGCTGGCTTATGTTGAGCTTCTTGTCAATCAGCACACCTAGGTCCTCCTCAGGGCTGCTTTCCAGCTGTTCCCCCTGAGTCTGTATTTGTGCTTGGGATTGCCCCGACCCAGATGTAAGACCTTGCACTTGGCCTTGTTGAACTGCATGAGGTTTGCTTGGGCCCACCTCTGCAGCCTGTCCAGGTCTCTCTGGATGGCATCCCTCGCCAAACAGCTTGGTGTCATCGGCAAACTTGCTGAGGGTGCACTTGACCCCAGTCTATGTCACCAACAAAGATGTTGAACAGTACAGGTCCCAGTACCAACTCCTGAGGAATGCCACTTGTCACTGCTCTCCACTTGGACATGGAGCCGTTGACCACAACTCTGAGTGTGACTGTCCAGCCAGTTCTTTATCCACCAAGTGGTCCATTTGTCTAATCCATGTCTCTTCAATGTAGAGACCAGGATATCATGTGGGATGGTGTCAAATGCTTTGCACAAGTCCAGATAGATTATGTCAGTTGATCTTCCCTTGTCCACTGCCACTGTAACCCCTTCATAGAAGGCCACCAAATTTGTCAGGCTTGACTTGCCCTTGGTGAAGCCATGCTGGCTGCCACCAATCACCTCCTTGTTTTCTGTGTGCCTCAGCAGAGTTTCCAGGAGGATCTGCTCCATGATCTTGCCAGACACACAGGTGAGACTGACTGGCCTGTAGTTCCCTGGGTCTTCCTTCTTTCCCTGAGAGAGAGAGAGCTTAATATAATAATATACTTAATATATTTTGGTTTGGGTTAAACTATGGAGAAGTATAAGTCTATCTTGCTTTCAGTGAAATGGATATCTGTTATCTATATTACAGCCCTCTAGGAAGTTTACCTACAGAATAGAGTGACTGTCATTGTTGTAATGGATGTGTATCATAATTCTGTTATGGCTTGAGAAAATTGCTGTCAAACACTGATTGTCTGATTTTGCAGTTTTGCACCCTGGAAAGTGTAACAGCAGCCCTGTGTATCCACCTGTAATCTGGCATATGTAAAACATAATCTTTGAATTTTTTTTCCCACAGAATGAGGAAATACACTTTTCATAAACAGTTCTATAAACTTCTTTTAGGTGTTTCTGGTACTTCCATGGAAAAAAATATCACTTTGGACAGTGCAACTAGAATTGAACTTTCATGTAAATTGGACAATAAATATCCTCATTTGAAAAATCTTCAAGTGACTTGGAAGAGAGGAAATGAAACAATCAGACACATCAATAAAACTGAAAACAGTTGGAGCATCCAGTAAGTAGCATTTTTTTACAATTTGACTTGCAGGTTCTAATGAGTTATCACATGTGTGTACACTGCCCAATACAAGTCATGTATATATTAGAAAAGAGCCAAACATGGTAATTAATATATGCCCATAATTGACGTATTGAAGCTGCAGGAAAGGAGAAAGATTGCAGTTACCACAAGCCTGAAGGAAGAGCTCTCGTTCTTCCTCCAGTGCTGGAAAAACAAGGTTTCTTAAAGACAAGAATGTAGAATAAGGACATAGTGGTTTGACGTTCAGTAAGTGAAACAGTAATCTCAGTCTGAGATTGCTAGAATACCTCAATTTCTTCTTCCACTCTCCCATTTTCCACTATCTCTTTTCCACCTCAGGGCTACTTTGCAGAAGCCTGAAAGGCATCAATGGCCAGGTTTTCTTCTTCATACTTAACAGAAATTAACTTTACAGTAAAGATGTTTTGGATTGTTTTAAATGTTTTCTTAATTCTTTCAAATGTCTACGGGAACTCCAGAAATGCTGTAGAAAACTTTCTTCAATTGATACATTTTACTGTTGGACTCTAAGATCTGTGAATGGGTTAATTTTAACCAGGTAGTCTCCAGTTGGTTTCTGTATCGCATTGGTTTCTTAATATCAGTAATATTTATGTAAAATTTCTATGATAGAAAATATTATGAGAATGTGCTGTCACTTTTCTGCTACTTCATATCCACAAACACAACTGTGTAAATCTTTTTCAAAGTGCCTGTAAAATGTATAGTTTACCAGCAGAGAAAATGCTGGACTTCATTAGATGGGAGCTCTTCAGAACTGTTCTGTGTTGAAGCTATGCTAGCCATTGACTGACTGGCTTTAGAAAGAACAAACCATATAAGTAATCTCTTCTGAGAGAGATAACATGTCCACATAATGTGTCCTATATCGTTCACATGGTGAACCCACATCCAATTCAGTAACCTGTAGATCATACTGCTTAATAGTCTTTGGCCTTCTGTTAGCAATAAGGGTGAAAATGATATTTATGTTCCTAGGTGTGCTTGTGCTCTTCTGTTTTCTTAGAAATGTCATGCTGTTTCTACACGGCACTAAGCCTGGATCAGAGTGTTTCAGCAATGTATGTTCTCTGCTTCACTTACTAATGTCTGCTGGTTTCTTTAGAATGTTAAGTAGCACTCACTGATAGTTGTAGGACAAAAGAAAATACAAGCAAAGAAGTAAATTGGTGAAACTTTTTTTTTTGAAGATTGAGGATCTTGGATAACAGTAAGCTGGGAAGTTACAGTTGTACTCTGAAAGGCAAAGAAGAAATCAGTGCTGTCTTTAATTTACAAGGTAATTGTATTTAATTTAAATTAATATTAAATAAATAGAATAAATTAATTTTAAATTTTGCTTCACTTGACCACTGAAATGCTGTATTAGTATGGTTGCTGGATAGTATGAAAATTGCAACTTAATTTGATAAGCAGTGAGTAATATGGTCAAGCTAAGTAAGAATCCCCGTCAAAGGCATTTCTATAGCATGGAGGGAAGAATTTTGAAGCAAAAACTAAAGCCTTTGTAACAAAACTTGCTAACAACCAAAAGAGCATATAAGCCTACTTTTCCTCAGTGAGTGACCGATTTCCCCTTCCCTCTTCGTTCCTACAGCAGTAGTGAATACTCATCACTTTCTAGGGGGTGGGAGAAAAGGATGGTATCTCAGATAAATTCTTCAGAAAGCAGACCCAATGACGTGAAACTTTGGCCAGAGATCTGGTGTTAGAACCCCAATGATTGGGAGAACAGAGGCAGGCTTTTGAACAAATTCGGTTGTATTTCTGAAACAACCAATTACTGCTTTAGTGCATCTTCTGTTCTATATAATATATGAACAGCACTTATAATAAAAGTCAGAGTGCTTCATTGGGCAGTATGAGTGCCCTTTCTTCTGCTTTGTATTATCATCTTCAATGTTGCCCCTGACAATAGCAGGCGAAATCCAGCTGGATGGAAGACGTGGGAATAAAACAAATACGAGCTGCTGAGAGCCTTCATCTCTAAGAGCTATTTCCTTCTCTATTCCCACAATCCAAATTCTGCAAAGAGCAAGGCAAACATTTGATCTGTGAAAGCTCCACGGACTGTGATATATAAGGAAGATTTTTCCTGAATGAGGCTCCCGAAAACCCTAACTCTTCAAACAACTCCCCTAACCTCAGCTGAACTAACCAGCAGGGCTTTGTAACTCTCAGTGCTGCAAGCTGCTTTTGTTCAGTGGGATAGCTGCTCATACGACTTGAGGAAACTCTCTTGTGTATGTTCAAATCTTGAATAGTGATGTTGATATCTGCTTTCAAACCTTCAGCCAGGAGACACTAGCTTGCAGTATTGAAGAAAGACAAAAATTGTAGCTTATTCAGACCGTTTAATATCTAAAAATGATTATATATGTTTCTTGTCAACATGTGGGTAAGGTTTAGTTGATTAGCTACCCAAGTCTTTTTAGATTAAAAAAAGTCAAAGGAGACATTATTGTTTTGAAAGTATACAATAACTATTTCAGTAAGGACAGGAATGACTCGACAGGGAAGTCATCTTTTCCAGAACAGTGCATAGGGCTGGTTGATTTATTACAAGAAGATGGGAGAATTGCTTCACAGTGGTTGAATGCTGCCACTTCTGATGCCATAAAAAGTACTGGCTTGACACTTTTCACGATTAATGCAAGAGCGAAGGAAATAGGAAAGAGAAGTCCTTGAATCTTCCAGTCAATAATGCAGAGAGAACAAATCTCTAACTGAAAGATGAATAATGTGTTGGTATAGACTCGGTGGCTAAAGTCATCACTGCTGTAACTAGCTGCAATAGCTTTTCCACTAGGCAGTTAGGCAATATTGGTTGTGTTGCCTCTCCCCTCCCCTTTTTCCTCATCCCGACTTGGCATAATCCTGCAGATTTTGGGGAGTTAAGTTTTTACCCAGGTCCGCAGAAAACAATAAGAGATGCTTATAGGAAGTTCAAATTATTAAATGTGGAGACCATTCATGGGTATTTTAAAATAGTGTGAAGTGTTGTAATAGCTATTTTAAAGGGTAGAATAGATAGATTTGTGTCTGCCCTTTGAGCAATCCTTAAGCAGCTGTTCAGGTATGTGCACTATGAAACAACTCTGGTCTTTAAACCAGTGTGGAAATCTGACTGGCATAAATACTGGTGCAATTACCTGTTTATTCATCTCTTACACAGTTTTGTTTTTTTTTTTTTTTTTTTGTGCAGCAGTGGTGTTTTGTCACCAAATTCTGGGTGATCTACATGCAAAAATACCTGGGACAAAACATATTATTTCCTTGCATGTATTCAACGATTAACCAGTCTGTTACTGAGCCAGATCCTGGACCTCATGATTGGTATTCATGTCCTTAATCGTGGCTAATATGGTCACATGTATTGCTGGTGTGGCCATAACTGTGCTTTGCCACTGAGCAGCATGGCTAAATCTTTTTGTCTGCCACATAAAACTCTTCTGCTGGGCACAAGGCTTTTCTTATTTGTTTCCACATGTTCCATTCTTTTCTCCCAACCTGTTTTTGTTTTTTGTCTTTTATAAATTGCAAAGGAGGTGAGCAGTTATTAGTAAAGTTGTCCCTCTTACTGACAGCAGTGAAGATACTCTGCCACTACTCTTTAGAAGGATAGTGTTTAATGATTAAAACAAATACATGTGGAGTGAGAAGACTTCACTAGTAATGAGGCTGGATTGATGTATGGTGCAGCAAATTCTGAGGCTGTAAGGAATGTTCTTGTTAACAAATTGGTTTCATATCTCTCTCTAAAATGAAAATTTCCAAGTTTGACAACTCATGAGATGTGAACATTTTGGGACAATTAATTTGTGCTCAGCCAGTCAAGAGGGGAAGGCAACAAGACCAATCTTAGTTTATACCAAATTGTTCTGTTATAACTGCTGAAAGCAAATTCTTGGCCTGTTTAGTCTTGTGTGACCATTATAATTTAAAAAAATGTACTGGAGGTGTACTTACAAGGTAGAGCAATGAAACTTTAATTAATACTTTAAATAAATGCATCTGAGGAAAACATGCTGGTGAACACTGTAATAAAGATGGGAAGAAGGGGGATGGGGAAATACGTACTCCCTGATGTATTTGCTCAGGTCTATTCATATCTGTGGGATGCCTCAACGTATTCAACAGCCTTTTTGTTTGTTTGTTTGTTTTTTGGCGTTTGCTCTAGGAGGGCTGTGGGGCATCTGCAGTTAAATGGCTAGGACAAGTAGGTCTAAAGTTATAATCTGATGTCATGTTCTGTCTTTAGCAAGGTTGGCCCAGAAGTCTTTATTTTATTGGCATGCACCCACAAGTCATTACTTCAGCTTAGAAAATGTTTGTAACTACAAAGCTCCCTCAATCTGCAGTTTTGTCTTAATTACAAAAAAAAGTTCTCTGCATGCACAACTTGTCAGATACCATTATGTGGTGCCATTATGGCTGGAAAAGACTTCAATCACTGTTTGCAGATTGAGTGAAATTGCAGAAAAATTATTACATTTCTTTCTAGTGTACTAGAACTGAAGCATGTAGCTCACAGCTGTCAAGGATGGGAAAGAGGAAATGGGCAAGGGAAGAAATCACAGTCTGATTATCACTTGGCTTACAGTGTTAACTGGCAACTTAAGATCATATAGCACCTCAGAATAGGATTCCTGTGGTTTTCTGCACAAATTCTGCATATAGAATATCAGCCTGAAATGACTCTCGATTTAGATCATGTCATGAGTGACAGAATCACCTGTGTTTGAGAAAAGAAAATACTTATATGTACATATATTTTATCTTTTGTAATACTGTAAAACCTGTAGGTCTCACTTGGTGAACTTTTTTCTACTTGTTCTTAGTACCGAAAATTGAAGGAAAAGAAAAAGCCGTAGTCAGTTATGAAGGAGATACAGCTGTAATGATTTGTAAAAGTTCTGGCTATACTCCCATTGCTTGGACCTGGTATATGACCAATGGAAGTGAACAGGTAAGGTTTCCATCTGTTGGCCAAGTGAAACCGTGTTGCAAAAGCCAAGTATCGACATGTTGTAAAGTACTACAACTTTTCACTCTAGGCTCTACAAATTGCATTTCCATTACAGTTAATGCAAATCTCTGTACATGCAAAAAAAACCCTCTGTGATATTTAAAGTATTCATTATTACAGGGATGTAGTTCTGGTTTGTATGATGTTTCTATTCCAAAAAGTCCCTGTGATACACTTATAGCCCAGGGAAGAGTAAAACAAATCAGACAAGTCTTGATATATTTGTTTTTACTATATTAATGATGGTTATATTGCTCAAATCTTACTACTTCATACAAAAAAAAAATCTTACCTAGCAGGACACTCTTTTAAAGGCATGTAAGGTATTGGAGGCTTGAGGGAGAACAGGAGTACCTGTACAGTAATTCTGCATTTCCCAGCCTGTATGACCTCTCTGAAGGAGGTCATCCTGTGGTGGAGACTGCTGTGCCACTTGATTCTGAAGGAGCTGAATTCTCTTCTCACTTTAGTTCCTGCCGTAAAAGCTGTGAGAAAAAATATTGCTCAGCAGTTTTCCTCCTTCACATACCCAGCTTTCAGGATCCTCCTTAGCCTTGGAAGGATAGCCACTTTGTTCTAGCCCTTTTCTCGGGGAAGTGCTGTCGACTGGGTGGAGGCAAATAGATCAGTCTCCTCTATACTGCTGGGGAGCAGCATTGACTTATAAGACTATCGACATACTTTCCAGTGAAGCAGCATTCCCAGTTTAACTTCCTTGAAAGTGTGTGCTTTGTGCTGTGATGAAACCTGGACGTTGGATCCTGACACCTAAGGCTGCCTTTCTCAATGGAGAGTCATTCATCTGATCTTAAATAGATTAAGTCAGACAACTCGCTCACTAAAAGTGTGTTTTCCTCCACTGAATGTAAAGGGAACTGGGGTGGCCAGCTAAGATAAGTCCTTCCCTTGAAGGTGGACTAAACATACTTCACAAATGCTATTTGTTTTTAACTTATTTTACATCTCTCTCTCTATATAAAACTATCTGATAATAGAAATAATTTGATTAAACACTTTCTCATTGTGGTAGTAAGACTTTTAATGTGTTTATTTTCAGATTGCCATTAATGACTCTTTGCTGGCAGACAAATATGCAATTGAGAGAATATCTGCCAATGTAACCCATCTGAAGATATCGGAGCTCACCAAGGAAGATGATGGTGTATATTGGTGTGAAGCTGTTTTTGAACTAGGGAACAGTAAAGGAAAGCTGAAGCTTAAAGTTCTGTCCCTGATGGTGCCTCTCAAACCCTTTCTAGCAATTGTGGCTGAAGCTGTTATTTTAGTAACTATTGTTTTCCTTTATGAGATCTATTCAAAAAAGAAAGAGAAACGTGCAGGTAAGTCACTTTTTTTTTTCCCCAGTCTTTTCTAGTTTTCCATTGAAATTGCAGCCAAAGATAGAAAGGTATGACCCATAGCACTTCATATATGAAGTTCAGTGTGATTTTTATATCTGTATTTTTTTCTGATAAAATACTTTCTTCTAGAACACTGCATTATTTTAGCTTTTTAAATCTTTTCCATTAGTCTTGAATTCAGGTACAAAGTACTTTCAATAAGCAATACTTTTTCATAAAGGGTTTGATACAGTTTTTATTTTTTTATTACAAGACAAAGGAATTTAGAGGCTGTACCTGTTTTGGGGAATGCTTATGAATGGAAGCAACTGCTAGTCATCTTGATGGGGGAAACTTCTGTCCAGAAATTAAGAAGGAAAAAATGCATTAAAACAGGATGCACTAATGTTGGTTGCTGAACCTAAGACACACATATGTGAGACAAACTAGATGTGCAAGGTGAAACAGAAGTGATATATATATAAAGGCTATGTATATATGTGTCTGTATTATATAAAATATAGAAAAATGCATATATGTATATATGACATATGTAGCATGATATGTATTAAAATAAGATTAATGAAACTTGATGAAGGTAAGTTTTTTTTGACAAATTTGCATGTAATTCCATTGAATAGAGGAACAAAATAATCTGAATTACAAATTTAAGAAAACTAAAATGAAAAAACCAAGCAAAACAATCTTATATGTTGAGGAAATAATATAATTAAATGGAACAACTTTTCCAGTGTTTGTTAAATTGAGACCTTATATAATGCTTTTTCTGTTATGCAGAAGATGAAAAAGAGTTTGACCAAGTTGAGCAACTGTAAGTAAAGAATTATATACTGTGGTTAAATATTTGCTCTCGCATATTAGTGTTGTATAAAATTATACCTTGTTGTTTACCTAGTTGGTAAGGGTTTATGTTGGATCTGAAAGTACAGTTTATTATGTTCCTTAAGACTTCCTAATTCGTAAATGTGCAAAATGCTGTTTTCTACTTGGTGTTTGGAAGGTATTTCACTTTTTTGTGAGTGCCATGTGTCATCATCATAAACTCATTCTAAAAGGCCATAACTATGAGGAAAATCACTTTTGGGTGGAGATTTTACAGAAGAGGCTTTGAAATTTTTTCTCATACATATTCTTTTTGTCCATGTTAACATATGTTTCTCTCACTTGCATGTGGTCAAGCCCTAACTGCCCTGGGTAAGCCTGTAGTTGCTGGGGCTTTGGGAGCTGGTGCTGTTGGCTCTTTTGGTGGTAACTCCACCCTCTCTGGGGGGACCCCTCACTGTGCTGGTGGCTTGGGCTCCCTGGGCACAGGAACGGCTGCACTGTTGGAGCCAGAGGAACAGGTGTAGGCACTTCTGTTGATGTCCTGCTGCTTGAGGGTCTGTGCTCCCATGCTGGGTACCCCTGCTTAGGATTATGCATTTCCAAAGGCTTGCTTGTTGAAATAAGCTATACTTCTATCCCTCTGCCCATCCTTTGAAGCCCAGTTGCTTCATTCGGCCTGTTAACATTCCTTTTGTTTTAAGATGCAGCCTAGCAGTTCTTCTTCTCTTTAGACATGTCTGGTCTACTCCAGTTTTCTTTCCCCTCAGTCCCTTTTCTCCTATGTCTATTGCCCTCTTTTCCTTCTGAGTAGCACTGTCTTTTCTCTTTTGAATTTCTTGCTGCAGTGACCGCCTTTGTTTCCCAGTGTTGTATTTACTTTCCCATTCCTTTTCCCAGTGCTAGCTGAAAATATTTTAGTGCTTTTCCCCTTGTCTAAACAGCTTTAAAGCTGTAATTCAATTATACTTTGAAGTGGGGATATGTCTTGAATATAGTATGCTGCTTTACTGCTCAGTGTTTGGGGATATGTCTTGGGTTGAAAATTGAATAATTGACCTTGTCACACAGCCCGTGCTGCAACTGTATTATGATAGGATTGTAACACAGTATAGTGGACTAAAATAATGTTTTTGTGCTTGATGAGATGTGGGACATGGCTTTGATCAGCTGCTTGATCTGTACTTTGGAGTTCTATCTTAGATAAATGCATGTGAGGAAGATCTATTAAACCATGTACTTCCTGCCTGATTTTAATAACTGAAAGTTATTTCAATTACTGACTGTGTAGAAGATAAATTTGTGTACCACAAAGAATTGCTCCAAAGGAACTTTTCTGGTCAGTTATGTCAAGCGCTAACTAATATACAGCTGAACTTGGTTGATGAAGCTGTAATTAAAATCTCACATCCAACAATTTACAAGGTGGGAGATTAGAATTCTTTTTCAGCAAGAGAATTGTTAATTTAAGTCTTGACTGGGACCAGCACCATATAGCTAGTGGTAGGTATTCCAGAAGGAGCAATCATATGACTATTTCAGCCCATGTTCTGAGGGTGTTCAGCTGTATATTGCTTGTATATTATTTGAGTATTCACTTTATGTATGAATTTTATACAATTAATGAAATGATAGTATTGCAGTTATTTCTGGGAATACTATTACTGTTAACTTCTGCCCAAAACTCTGTGGGATTTTTGAGGGGGATTGAGTTGAGCCTTTACTACTTGGCTGAAGATCTTCAAGAGTCAGTATTTTGATTCCATAAATTTTGTTTCATCTTTTTTCTTATAACATCGCATGCTAAAAAGAGAAAATATAATGCATTTTAGACGTACTTTGTGGTTGAATGGTGGGACTAGAATGACTCTGCTCATCCTATACTTAAAAGTTGAGTTTTGGAATTTAACCTCTCTCTCTTGTAGTAAATCAGAAGAAAGCAATGGTCTGGAAAACAGTAGTGCTAGGCACAGAAAAATTTAACGTGGTTCCTAAAAGGTAAGTATGAGATAAAACAGACCGGTGTTGGCTTTTCTGCTGAGCAGCCTAATACAAGGAGAAAGAAATCCACTGTGCTATCCCAATCTGTTTTGTTGTTTTTTGTTTTTTTTTTTTAATGAGGGAGCAACATAGAAATAAAACCATTGTTTATCTAAAGTCATGGTCGTTCATGATGTAATATCTGCAAGAAAGTGAGCCCAAAACCTTTTCATTCAATGTTGTCATCATCACTGTGGTTTAATAGTTTTGTTTACCTGTGCAGTCCCTAAAATAGGACCCAGATTATCCTTGCTTAATTGCTTGGATCCTGATCATGAAACACTTATGTGAATGCCTGGGTAGGTGCTAAGATGCATAAGAATTGCTGATGTACCCAAAATCCTGCTCTTTCATGCTGTATTTTGGGTGTTGAGTGAGTTTATGGAAGAAGGATGCAAGCGCAATAGCAAGTGGGAATGTGACAGTACCAGAGATATGAAACAAGGGATTACAGGAGTCTAGGGAGAAGAGAAAGTTAATAGATGATGACTGAAGGCATTAGCAGTAGAAGCAGCAAGCTGAGGGTATGTAGCCCTGTGGAAGCTATATAATGAACTTCCCTGATTCTGTGCCCTCTTTACAGTCTAATTACAGGCTGCTTCTACTTATGCCAGCTGGAAATGCTTGTCAGAGGATGGTCTGTCAGTTGAGGACCAATCCTACATACTCTAGCTATTTCCCCTTGTTATTCCCTCTCTGCATCTGGCACCCCAATCTCTCATCTCAAGCTGAGAGGTATGAGTGATTTAGCATTCATGTCACTGCTGGTACTGTCTTTCCTCACCACAAGCCATCTACCTGAAACAGAATTGTTTCCATACCCTTTGTTTTAAGAAACAGAAAGAGAAGTGAGATGTAAAAGTTGCATGAAGAGACAAACAAATCAGAAAATGATCAATAACAGTACTTTCCAAAAGTATACTGTCTCCTCTGTTTCCTGCATGTTATTGTTGATGTTGTGACTTAAGTTCCGAAGGATTTATCCCATATTGGATCTGAGGTCCTATTCTTGTAAAGTCCTTTTAGCACGTGACACTCAGTGAATCACTAAGGATTCCGATTTGCAAATTGGACCGTTCAAACAATTTGTAAATTATAAATTGGAATGAAGCTTATTTTCAAACACAGGAAAATATTAAGCAGCAAAATAGCAGAATTCATTTTATAAGGAAATATGTTTGTTCTTTTTTAATTCAGGAGATTTAAGCCAACAGAAGTGGAAATCACAAGGATACAGAAGACTTATGTAGCTATGCATTTCAAACATCCACTATGCTTCTAAGTAAACTCCTCTACATTTATGAGAAATAAGATGCTTTTAAAATAGCTGTGAAATGGCTCATTTTATACAAACGATAATGTATTCTAATATACTGTATTTAGACCTTTGCTGTCCATAACATTGTTTGTCATTTTACTACTAAAAGGTGGGTTTTGTGTGACCAGACTTCTGTTGTTTTAAGACTGATCTGTTTGATTTTATGTCCTAAATGGAAACTAACCTTGCATTCACTGAATGAGCAGGTAATGTAGAATGGGCCTATTATCTATGTGTGAGAAAGCTGGACTTGTAAGATCAAAAAAAAGTAGTTCCACCAAAGAAAATGCCTTTTACTAGCAGATGAAGCAAATGTACCACAGACATTTTTACCAAAGAAACAGTCAAAGGGAAACCTTTATCATGATTTAAATGAAACATTAACAGTGTTGCAATTTGCTCTGAACAGTAAAATGCCTTCATTCTAACTTTTCTTAGCTTCATTTAAATGAAAAAGGAATACAGGTGCATTATGAGTACTTAAGATACAGATTTCTTTTAAGATGTCTGGCCATATGTCTGTGCTACTATACTGTAATTCTAAATAGACTAAACACTTTAATACTGTATGGATCAGATATTTCAGCAGTATTTCAGAGTAGATGAAAGAAGCAAAGGGGATAGAGTGCTAATCATAATATAACTGAAATAATTTCTTACACTTGCAGAAAATACTGCCGGATCTGAGGGCTACAAAGCAAGTTTTGCAACTATAATTTATACAAAACACAGGAATTTCACAAATATCTCTGTATGGTTCTTATCATACATCCTGTGTAGTTGGTACCCTTACTTCTTGCAGCCTGCTGTATTGTGGCTTAAACTCCTCTCAGAGCGCAGAGAAGGTCTTGAGCAGCTAAAACTTTTAGGCTAACAGAATAAAGCAACATGAGTATCGCTATTCTTTTATACATAAAACTGTGACACTGATGTTATGACTTACAATATTGCTTTAGAAAAGCTAGTTGCCATAATTTTAAATATAGCAGTTATTTATATTATGCATTCAGCAATTGAAAAATGTGCAGCTAATAAAGTTGATTGCATTAGTTTCCTTTGCTTGCTAATCCGAAAGAAAAATAAGAAGTTTGTTTTTAAGAAAGGGAAAAGTAAAGTCTTCAAAAGAATTTATTATCTCAACAAAAATGTTAAAAAAAAAAAAGGCAGCATTTGCAAACTATCTAGGGAAGTCAAATAATAAAACTGTCTAAATACAATTTCCTCAAACTGGTCATTTCTCTTTGGACATAAATAAGGACATACAGAAAAATAAGTTAAAAAAGATTTCATTCTTTATTTTTTTTTTCTATTTTACTGTTCTTATGCATTTGAAAATATCAGAAGCCTAGCACTGGCTGTTTTGTTGGAGATGGGGAACAAAATCCAGTCTGATCTATGCTTTTTTGGTTTTCATAATTTATTTTGCAGCTTTAACAACTACAAGTTAAAGTCCAAATTAAAAACACAATGGGAAGTATGTAAGCATTAAGTGATTGTCTGTAAGGGCTAAACACTGATAAAGGTTTCCCTTGCTAATATACTGTGTTTAATGTATTTTGCCTTGGAATTCCTATGCACTATAAAAAGCAGAATGCATGTATAGGTTTTTATATGAATTTATCATTGATGTAACAACTTTTTTGGTTTAGCAGGTAAATGTTTGCAGTTTAAAAAGATTTACTCCAGTATATTAATTGTTTGAAACATAATTTTATTTTTTGTAGAAAATAGACTTTTTTTTTTGTGTAGGAAATTCAGTAGTGAATAAGTAGTCTTATAGAGTTAAGAATTAGGTTCTGAATAAAGCAGAATTAATATATTTTGCATCAAAAAGGAGTCTAGGTACTAGCTGGAAAAAAGCCCACCTTTTAATCAGAAATGATCACAACTTATTTCTCTTATTTCACTGAGCATTCCTACCTGATCTTGAAATTGTGGTATGAAGTCTTGGCCAACATAGGCAAGGTACCCAAACAGATACTTTTTTTTGGTGTTGGCAGACGAGGGCTGCACTGAAGGCAGGCAGGAACTGGAGAACCTGGACTAAGCATGGATTTTTAGGCCTATGATGTGTTCCTCCTATGAGGATTATATTAGTTTGATCAAATCGGCTGCTGTAACTCGTTTTGTCTTGACCTGCCTCTAGCATGTTCTGCTTGCCATGTCTGCAAGGGGTTTGGTGTTTAATTTTAGGTTGGCAAGTAGTTTTTTCATCTTGGTAAGTGGTTTATTTCCTCATATGTATGCCTAGGTTTAAACCTTCTTGGGTTCCTCTACAGAGGGCCATAATAAATAATACTAAATTGTAAATATTAAATAACTGGCATAGTTAATGGTCGTGACTTCAAAGGCAGAAACCCTACTTTTCTAGTCCAGATACCACATAGGAAGCTCTGGAAATGTAGAAATGTGTGTCTTATGAGAAAGATATGTTGCATGTGTTCAAAACACTTCTAATGCAGTTTCTTTGTACATCTGTTCTATTATGCAAGCATAGCCTTCAATAAAACAAAAATTGGGCAAGCTTTTTAAAAAACCAAAACTCTAGGCAGTGTACTCTTTACCTCATTCAAGCCAAAAGATACCAAATGAGAGCCAAAACAATTATGAAGATACTTCCTTCAAACAGTGGTTAGAGCTAAGTGTAAATATTCACAAAGTTAGTTTTAATAACAAACATTAGTCTGTAATAATTACCTTGTGGGTAGGCTGAGTCTAACCGTTACATTTGTTTGGCAAATCTTGTCTTCCAAAGATCAAATCCTTGTTTTCTTGCAAGAGGGGATATATTTACTGGTTTCTATACCAACAAAAGCCTTATCCATTTCTTAGAGGAAAAGATTAAAGTCTGCAAAAGGATCCTGAAGGGCTGTTTCCTAATGCTTCAAACTGGTCACCAAGTTCCAGATTCCTTCTTTCTGTAGGTCTGAAGTAGACGCAAGCAGCTGTGAGACCAGATTCCTAGTGAAGCATGACAGATATTAGAGTTTCCAAACTGTGAGCTCAGATGGAACTGTATGAATATTTCTTTAGAATGGGGATTTAAGAATTATGCAATAGTGGGCCAAAATAATTAAGTGATTAGCTGTAGGTCATTTCACGCGCACAGTCCTGAGGAAGAGAGGAAAAACCCATTGGTATTGATGTTGATACTGAAATCAGCATCTGTGTGCCTCTAATGTTTTTTCAGCCAAAGAAAATTAGGTTTATATTTTGCCTTTAAATTCACCCTCAAAACTTTTCAATACTGCTGAGCAATTGAAATTAGAAACTGATTGGCATCTTCCATGTAGGGGGAGTTTTTCAGTTGAGTGGTCCTCTAAGTGTTGAGCTACCTAGCATGTGCTGGCTGACCACAATTAGCTGCATCATGTTGCTGTTCTAGCTGAGACCTCCACAAAACCAGGAAGGGGGGAAGGATTGAGGAAGGAACCAATTGAGAATGGTTGTAGGGACATGGAAAGCACCTCCAGATATTCCATAGGGGTCCTGCAGGACAGACAGCAGAAGCTGAGATGACTTTTAATTACGTGCATACAGGGAAGATGGAGTGCAAATCTGTAGGAGAAACAATGGTTTCTTTAGCTGCTGTTCAGAGTGCTTGTGTAGGAAGCTCTGTACAGTGACTGAAAAGAATCTGCCATTGCTGAGCACTCGCGCAGGTGAAAACACAAAGCCAAGTGATAAGTTCTGCGTGAGAATTGGAAGTTAGATCCTTTCAAAATTTTTCTCCAGTGGTTTTAAATAGATTTGCAGTCTTGTTACTCTCTTGTGCCAGAACATAAATACGTAATGCATTAAACAATTCTTCATGAAAAATATAACCCAAGTTCCAAATGTTACAAATTGTTGTTAAAACACTTTAAGTTGTATAAATGTACTGTTGATTAATGAGTTCATTTTTTTTAGTTGAATTTTTTAAGACTTCAAACTTGTAATGTTTATTCTCTTATCCAGAATGATGATTGGTTTTCTTCCATACAGAAATTTCATCTGACTTGTTCTTCCATTCAGCCTTTCATTTAACAAATAAAGATAACCATTCTTCTTTATAACTAGGGTAATATTTCTATCAACTGACTTCCTGAATTATTTTCAAATTGACATTAAAGGTTATGTAACAGTGCCTTGAAGGAAAAAAATTGTTTATCATAGCAAAGTTCATTTTTTCTCTTTTGCAATATGTTTGTTAAAAGTTTCAGAGGAAACTCAACAGCAAAATCTATTTTTCTAGTGAAAGACTACTGAACCTAATGCTTTTATCATGCTTGCCTTGTTTTACATTCTGATATTTATACTCTGTGGTCACTTAAGTTTTATTGTTTTGCTTGAGCAATAAGATGTTTACAGAAAATGGAGTAGCCTCTCTCTGTTTGATGTATATGCAATAACAAGGAGAGTAGTTATAAGTAGTGTGAACTGATAATATTGTACTTGCAAATAATTCCAATAAACTTAACCATGAAGAATCCACAAAGTGGAGAGTGAACTTGTGCTTGGTGTCTTATGAGAGACTCTGATTTTGTTTCTCCTTCTCTTTATTTGTTCATACCCACAGATCTTATTTTAGACCTAAACTGGTCATTTGCTTGAGTACCAAACTGTCTGTACTCGGATCTATAACCTTTTTAGGTAGAAGCTGCCAAAGATAAAGTGATGTCCAAAGTAATTCCTTTCTAAATGCACATACTGCATCTGGCCTAGATGTCCAAACAAGAAGGGATGAGTCATGAATCTAAGTTAGGAACCTCTCCCCTCTTGTTTTCTTGGGGGTGGGGTGGGATTATCCTTCAGTAGAAAATAACAGCCTAAATGGAATCTGCGGTTAAGAAGGGTTGAGTCCCAGCCTCTGAGACTGTGTGAGTTTATAAAGCACAAGGTGTCAAAACATTTAAAAAGGTGTTAGTCTTCCCATGAAGAAAAATCTCTGCACTTGACTTGGAAACTGAAATATACACTAGTTTCTCCTATCAATTATCATTTTAAAGGGGGCTTAAGGATATGTCATTAGATTGCCTCTACTATGATCGCAAACAGAAGTAATATGACATTTTCTTAGTACACACTAATGCTGTCAACTGTATGAAGTAGCACATCTCATCCTTGTTGATTGCCCTGTGTGCCTGAAGAGTTCAAATAAGACTAAATTAAAATAAATTGCACAGCAGCAAGTGTACCTTCACTCTGCTTTTTGGCAGTTGTTTTGAATATTTGTGAGCATCTGTTTCCCCCTAGCACAGGGAGTAAGATAGGCAGGCAGAACTTTTGAAGAGGATAGAGTACTATTAGCTGTATTTCTGCCACTTGGAATTTCTTGTACAGAAGTACTAATCTATGCAAAAATATCAAAGATTAAAGCTAACTGCTACCAATAAATGGTTACATCCTAAGCAGATACCGGGAGGTCAACTTACTGCAATAGAATAAAAGAGGGAAGCCTTATGTTTTTAATACTATATAATTCTCTATTGTCTTTAGAAAAAAAATATCTGCCATAGACATTTAAAAAGCAGTATGTAGAAAAGAGAGACACTAACAGGGAGGTAAAGTTTGGAGTTCTTCCAAGAGTAGATATCCTGTTCTGTTGATGGTCATATAGTGTTCTAAATCCATGCATACTTCTGAAAACCGTAAAGGAAAATATATGGAACAATACTTCTTAAAAAAAAAAAAAAAAACAAAAACCAAAAAAACCACCCCAGCTCAAACACCTAAGTGGATTGGAAGGAAATCATCCCCACAATGCAAATAAAATGGTATTAGCCTTTCCATGTTGTTTAACAACTGTTGTTTAATCCCTTTAATTCTCCTGTTTCTGTGGATAAAGAGCTAATAATCATGTCCAACATTTTAAAATGCATTAGCCTTTAGATTACTTCATAAGTGGGCACCTACACTGTTACTCTCAGCTCCCACCAAGACCATTGGAAGGTGTGAGGTCATGAAACTTTGGAATTGCTTTGCTTTCACTGTGATGTGGTTCTCTTGATGAGCTAATCTCAATTCCCCACATAGCTCAGCTACTGCATGCAATTGCATAATCAGGACTAGGGATGGTTCTAGGTTCAGGGGTGGTGGTTCTGCTCATTGCATGTCTGTGCAAATCTCTGTGACCATTAACTTGTATGACACAGAAATGAAGGAAAGAAATGATAAGAAAGAATAAAGAAAATGCTTTGAAGAAAGAAATCCCAGAAGATACAACCACCAATTTAGAAAACTAGAGTGTATGTGAAAGTTCTTACTGGCCTCTTTACATCCAAATATGTATAGATATTACTTAGAAAATATGATGCAATTTGACACAGCCTGCTCTTGGAGAAGCAAATAAAAGCACTTCTGTCAGATAAGTTAACTTGGGGAAACTAGCTTCCCAACTGATGTTTGTTATGTCAGGCAAGACAGAAGGAACCGCCATCATGAGCAAATAAGATACGATGGTCTAAAGCAGTTCAGGTGATTTTCGCTTCTACTGAGCCTCAGTTATTGACAGGGCAGACATATGAACTAATGAATATTCTGAGTTGGTTCCTGTAACCCTTTAGACTTCCACACCTTTGGAAGAGTTTTGCATTTCTTCGCTGTTTTCTGGCATTGGTAGGAAGTAACAAGTGTGTGCAGAGAAGGGAGACCGAGCTTTCCCACGATTAACATTTTAGAAAGAATGACATCAGCTGCTATTTCAGCTTAATGTAGATAATGGCGTACATCAGACCAAGTAAAGGATGGTGTGCTCATTGTTCATTCAACAGGAGCATAAGTGTTATGTCAAGTTATCTGTGACCGACTTTAGGGCAAAGGAAAGTGCATACAAAGGAAAAGGTCCTAGAAAATGGGGGGATAAGGGAAAGAATTGTTGCTTTGTAGAGAAAGAACAGTTCACTATTAGGTGCTGTGCAGCAGTCACCTTTGTGCAGAATTTTACTGCAGAAGACATGTGGCAGTTTACTACTTGATGAAATAGATACCAAACTCAGACAATGAGGCTAATAATTTTTCTGCTACATCCTACATGTACAGTTACAACACACACTAGGTGACAGTTAGACAGTACATTGGCAATAGCTATCTTTGTGCATCCTAATGTCCTTTTCTAAGATCATGGTTGTAATATGTATGCTGAGTGACAGAAAAACAAACAAACAGTGAATTATTTGACTTTTCCTTTGGATCCAGAGAGTGTACGTATGCTTTTACAAGATCACAGATATCCTCTATGAAAGCTGAATGATGTGCCTTTGATCTGGTCCTTGTGACCTCTCTCCCAAAAAATGTGTGTGGAAAGTATACTCTGTGATGTTCATCCATCACAGCATGGGTAAACCATGCTACAACTGAACCATGCTGCTGGCCATCGTCTCAGCAGATAGGTAAGGCAAGCAAGAGAGCGTAACCTGCAGGAAAAGAGAGGGAAATTAATGTGGACCTTAGGACATTGTTATGTGGGCAGAGGGGCAGAAGTGACACGATGTCAAGAAGGAGAACCTGAGAGAACAGGCATGGGCAAAGATGTGTGCCAAAGAAGTGTAAGGTGTTGGGTAAATTTCTAGGGAGATGAATGGCAAAAGCTGACATTGGTGGTGAATTCAAGCATGCTTCCTTTAGAAAAGTCCCCCTTCCTGGTACCAGGCACGCTCAGAATGAATAAACCAGGTAAGGCATCTGGGCAGCGCATCCGTGTCTGAGACACACACAAGGCAGATACAGGAGAACCTGTCCTCCAGATCAGAGCCTGCTCTGTTCATTATTAAAGTTTGGAAAGCATCTGTAAAGACATCTTTCAGGTGATAGACAAGTCTTCATTCACAAGTTGGTGGATACATCAGTAAAGAAAAAAATCAGCAGATGTGAATATAAATGATACAATGAGGAAGAGTCAGCACAGGAGTAGTGTCACCACACAAATCTGTAGAAGTTATTTGAAGGAAACAAGAAACTTGTGAAAACAGTGAAATGGTGTACTTGGAGTTCCAAAAAATTTTTGACAAGGTACCTGTCCTGGTTTGAGGTAAAACAGAACCAATTTTGTTCAGTAACTTAGCTTCTTAGCTGGGCCTCTTCTAACAACTGAAATTAACTGCATATTGTGCAGACAGTGTTCACTCTCTCAGAGTGATAAGGCCAATTGTTTATAGCTGATGCCCAGGCATGGGATGCAGAGAGGCTCTTGCTTAGACTTATTGCCATAACAGCCAAGGACAACCAACTTTGTTATTTGCCACGTTGGAGGGTCGGAAGCGGAAAAGCATAGTGGGGTCCCACCTGCAGGGAGGAGCGGACAGGACAGGTGACCCAAAACTGACCAACAGGGTATTCCATCCCATCTGCCTCATGCTCAGTATAAAAGCTGAGGGATCAAAGGGTCACGGGCTCTTCCTTCAATGGCCGACATCTGAGGAGGACTCTCTCTGCCTGTGATCCCAATCCTGACTCCAGATCCGGAATCCAGTTCCCGTCCGCCACTGAGTCCAGCCTGGGACTGCCCCAGTGCCAGCCGGTGACGTGATTGTCATCTCGGGAGCTTGATACGGTTTTGTATATATTTTTTCATTATTTCTTTTTATTTTATTATTAATATTTCATTAAAGTAGTTTAGTTTCTTCTAAACTCTTAAGTCTCTTTTTTCCTCCTCTGCCTCTCTCTTTGTAGAGGGGTAGAGGGGAGCATCTGTCGGTCCCGTCTGGGGTCCCTCGGGTCCCCAGTGGTGGATTTGGCCTAAACCACGACAGTACCATACCGGCAATGTTTAAAAAGACATGGGGGAAGAACACTATTATAGACTATATCGTTGCTTTAACAAGAAACAATGAAACATGAATAATGTTTATCTTCCACAGTGTGAGGAGGGATCAATGATAAGATCCGTGTTGTTCAGCATATTAATAAAAGCAAAAAGGGTGCTTAGTCAGATGAGAAAGTTTGCTGATAGTTCTTAACTACGAATCTGAAAATGAGTTCTCAGAATTGCAGAAAAATAACATTTTAAACAAGACTAAATGGCAGATAACAAAAGTTGATAAAAGCAAAACAACAGCTAGTTTAGGTACGTGTTGTTTCATTGTAGTTTTCCCATGAGATGTCATTAAACTGAGAAATAACTGCTGCAGCAGATTGTGAATATCAAAGTTTAAACAAGCTTAAATAGTAATTATGTAAATTAATAAATGAAAAGTCTGCCACTATCAAGCGCTGATTAGAGCCTTTGCCTGAAGGACAGTCTAATCCAAGGATGATTCAAATTGTGGCAGATATACCTGAAGCATATTGCTGGGTGCCTGCCATGATCTCATACCCTTTCCTGGTGATCTGCTAAGGGCTACTAGCAGAAACATGCCAAATTTTTTGATTGTTCTCTTTCTTATGGGTAAATACTGCAATAATTATAGAAGAACTGCATCATACTTATTTGTTTGTTTCAAGATTGTGTTTGTCACCACGTAGGACTAAAACACTCTTGAGATCAAGAGAACCTTGATCTCAACTTCTTTTGGGTTTTTATGGTTTTTCAAATAATCTGTATTTGCTACTGCTAATTTTCAAGATTTCAGAGATTTCTAAGGTAGAGTTTGCCCATTTTTTAATTTTGCACCATCTAGCAATCATTTATATACACACCTTATCAAGCCACCAGTGTTTTTACTAATATAAGTATGACTCTTCACCTGTATTCACTTTATAATTTTAGTGGATTTCTTATATGAATATTAGTGGTACACTAAATATTTCAGAAGAGACAGTTAAAATGCCATTGATTTTATTTTCTTCAATTATCTTTCCTATATCAGAAGGGCTATATTAGGGATACATGCCCCCAAAGTCTACGCTTTTCATGCTGGTAGGTAGCCAGCTGTGGGGGTCGTTTGACCCTGGCCAATAACCGAACACTCCCACAGCCGCCCCCTCACTCCACTCTCCCGTGAGACAGGGAGGAAATAATAGGAAGGCAAAAAGACTCTTGGATCAAGGCAGTGCCATGTTAATAGGGGCAGCAAAAGCTGTGCGTGCAAGCAAAGCAAAAAGAGGAATTCATTCCCTACCTGCCGCTGGCAGGCAGACGTCCAAACCCTTCCTGGGAAGCAGGGCCCAGCATGTGTAACAGATGCTTGGGAAGACAAATGCCATAACCACAAACGTCGCCCCTTTCTCCTCCTTTCCCTGAACTTCTATTGGTGGAAAGGATGCTGTACGGGGTGGAACGTTCCTTTGATCAGCGTGGGTCAGCTGTCCTGCCTTGGCAACCTCCTAATGTCTTGCCCACCCCAAATTCACTCGCTGGGGGGCAGAGTGGGAAAGAGAAAGCCTTGATGCTGTGCAAGCACTGTTCAGCGATGGCCCAAATGCTGCTGTGTTATCAACACTGTTTTAGCCACAGTTTTGGAGCACAGAGCTATACGGGCTGCTAAGGCGGACGTTAACTCCATCCCAGCCGGACCCAGTACACAAGCATCTTACAACAAGGCTGAGCTTCCTTTCCAATGCCGGCCCTGAAACAGACCACAAAATCTCTTTTTTTTTTTCTTTTTTTTTTTTTCCTGTATAACCCTCATAAACCTATCAAGCTTCTTTCCATCGGAGTTAATTGATGGTAAATTTCTAGCAGCAGTCAAAAACCCAGAGGTCCAAGTAATAAGAACAAGTATTTAAGAAATATAGTGAATATTCCTCCTCCTCCTCCCCCTGAAAACACTAAATATAAAAAGTATCATTCTTTAAGGCATAGGTCGTTCAATATTTGGCAGTAAGTAAGGAAACCATGCTTCTTTTGGGTTTTTATGGTTTTTCAAATAATCTGTATTTGCTACTGCTAATTTTCAAGATTTCAGAGATTTCTAGAACAAAACACTTTTAATCCAAGATGAAGCAGCAATATAGCAGGTTTAAGCCTTTTACTTGCTTTTTCATCTCTCTTCCTCAAACCTTAGCAGAAGATTAAATATAATCTTCTGCTTTAAATTTAAGGCCCAACTGGGAGATCAATCTGTGGTCCAACTTGTAATGTAGTATTTCCTAAGTACCTTCCTGACAGCCAGTCTGCACAATAAAGAGCTAAATTGTCATCTATATATGTGGGAGGGAATCAAGCAAAACAAAGTTCTTGTAACTCTGTGCTCCACAGATGGGAATTTAAGATTATAATTTCCTTCAATAAAATTATGCATAAAAGTAAGTTATCTCACATTGCACGGCGCTTTGAAGATGTACCTTGCAAGTGGGTTTTCCTACTGATTATAATTAAATCACAGAAAACGCACCTGAGGCACTGGTGCAACATGGGTTTCCTCATCAGTTGCTTACTAGGTATTGGACATTAAAAGATAAATTCAGGCTTGGAGCTGGGTGGTGCAATTCTATTGATTCATTTGTCAATCCAATGATTTTACTGGGCAAGGTACCCTACATTTAAATTTATTTATCCAGAAGAAAAATGTATTGTTGTTCTGGATAAACTGGAGAAGAACTACTTCTGCCAAAGTCAAAAAGACACAAAAATTCACTTGTAAATAGAACCAGGTCTTTCTCTTCTCATGCCTTGCCCCTGTGAGCCATGAATCTGAGTAACAGGTGACTCCCAACCTCTGAAAAGGAAATTCCTGTAGCACAGTGCTGAATATTGCAAAAGGTTCATGGCAAACTGTGCACTCCCAAACTGCAGGGACCAAGTGAGCCAGCTGAGAAGTTACTTTGACAGTGAAGCCAATCGAGAAATATGATATGACACTTGATGTGAATTTCTCAGGAAATAATTTAAACTATTGGATAATTTAATGAAAAATACCAATGAAGGAAATCCTACATCCTGTTTATCAAAACTTGGTAACCGAAGTGAAAATGCTGCTTCCTTGTTACTACTGTAACATTAATGATGGTGAATAAAAAGCTGATGAAATTTCACTTACAAACATGCTGTCACCCAATTCCTCTCTGAAACCATCTGATACCACTTAATTGTAAAGACTTGCTCATCATCATCATCATTGAATGGAAGGAATCACAGAAATGTGGTCCAAGGACAAAAACGCAGCCTAGGATGAGATGTGTTGCAGTGGTTTTACAGAAAGAGAGCAGGTAGAGATCATTGCTGAGATGATTACAGCAGAAAAGATTTCTGGAAGCAGTAATTATTAACATAGCATTTGAAAAAAAATCCTGTAAGGAGATTTCTGTACAGTGGTTTTGTGAATAATCCTCAAGGGGAAAGGTATATAAAGTACACGATGGTGAAATTAAGGGCAATGGCAAAGCGCCAACATACCTAACTAGGATCATGAACAAGGTCTGTTATTTGGTTATCAATATACTACTAAAATGGAAGGGTTTTCTTTTTCTTTTCACAGGATTTTTTTAATCACTGATATCTCCAACCACCCTACTTGTGAAAAAGTGAGGTGCCAGCCTATTTAATTTCCTCTATTTCTGGTGCCACACCTTAAGGTCAAGTACTCTAAAGAAAATCACAATTTTGCCCTAGTTATTAAATGTGAGGCCATTTTTAAAAGAGCAGTATTTTTTCCATTACAGCAGTTCATAAAATCTCAGTTGATCTAAAGGTACAGAACTGACTCATCAGCTAAGTCAACCAACAAAAAAACTCTGTTATTCGATTCCCTCTGCTCTCACCACCAATTCTATTCATCAGTGTCTACACTGATAGGTAACATTTCAATCAAGGAAATCTTACAGGGATGCTCTGAAGACTTCCAGTAAACGCAGTAGGTAGAAAGAATAATATAAAGGTTATCTGAACTAAATTATCCTGGCACACTTCAGACACTCAGCAGCCTAGCCTGTCCATCCATTTTCAAACAGTAAAAGAAATTGGCTGTTGGAGTTTTCCATCTGTGTCATAATCTATGAAAACCTGTGCTGCATGAGAAGTTCAGTATCTGTGGTGCTGAGCACTTATTTGCTTGCCACATAGCATTAGAACAAGGTAATGGAGATATCATTACCATACCTCACTAGAGATGTATTAGCATCTCTGTTACCTTAAGTAATGAATATTCATTTGGAGTTTGGTTTTTTTTAAAGCTAAAAATGGCTGAAAGAAGTGTTTTTTGCTTCTCAAGCGTTCATTTATTTAGTTCAGCCCAATTCTAAAACATCAGCGGCCAAACAGCAGCAGCAGAACATTAAGATTACCAACACTAGGAGGTTCAGTGATATCAGTGGAAAGCAATTAGGTATCAATATTTTAAAAGCAAACGGAGACTGCAGGAGAGACAATGATTAGTCCCTAGCCATCCCTACACCACAGGAGCCAGAGAAGGGTTTGGGAGTTGTGCAATTCTCCCCTTTCGCCGGAAGGTGTCACTTTCCCACCGTTGTTTGCAGTCCTTCAGGCTCAGGGCGAGCCCGTGTCGGTCTGCGCAGCCCGGCGGTGTTCGGGCCCCGGCGAGCCGCCAGCAGCGTCGGTCCGGGAGCCGGGATGCCCTCAGCACCGGGATGCCCCGAGCACCGGGATGTCCTCAGCACCGGGATGTCCCGAGCACCGGGATGCCCCAGCAGAGGGATGCCCCGAGGACCGGGATGCCCCAGCAGAGGGATGTCCCGAGCACCGGGATGCCCCGAGCACCGGGATGCCCCAGCAGAGGGATGTCCCGACGACCGGGATGCCCCAGCAGAGGGATGCCCCGAGGACCGGGATGCCCCAGCAGAGGGATGTCCCGAGCACCGGGATGCCCCGAGCACCGGGATGCCCCAGCAGAGGGATGCCCCGAGGACCGGGATGCCCCAGCAGAGGGATGCCCCGAGGACCGGGATGCCCCAGCAGAGGGATGCCCCGAGGACCGGGACGCCCAGCAGAGGGATGTCCCGACGACCGGGGCTGCAGCCACCCACCTGCTGCGCACAGAGGGGCCTCCCGACAGCAAAGGGGAAAGGGCACTCACAGTGCAGGTGTGCCCATCGTTCTCGTTTCTCACACTTTTAAGGGATACAAAGAATGCAGTTACTTAAGTTCCTGAATCATTTCATTTTTGTTGTAAATGACAGGAGAGAATGTTGCTCTTGACAGCTAACAGATGACAGGGAAGTGTGTGACCAAAACCCGCAATGTCACTGAAAAGCAAGTGGGATGTTAAAGTGCAGTGGCAGCAGTGGTTTCTCAGAGCAGAACTTTCTTTCCTAACTTTGAGCACTTAGCCCCTCTGCTTAGACATCTATTTACCTTTCTCCTTCTGCATTTTGTGTAGAGAGAGAGATGCTTCCAGTGGCAATTCAGATTTAAGATAGTCTTAAAGTTGCCCTCTGTCTATAAAGCAACCTGAACTAGAGGACTTCTAGTTTGGCATCACAGTAAGATGCTGGCCATTAGCACCAGGATGAATCTGAACCATCTTTTCTTCACTGGCTCTTTTAAACAAGGAAAGACAAGGATGCAAGGCTTGAAACATCAGTTTATATCAGTCACAAAAGGTGTAGATTTCTTTTTCCCTGGCAATGCTCCACTTGCTTCCACAACTCTTTTCCAGCATCACAGATTTTATCCAAAAGGAACATGGGTTCTCAGCAGGAAACTGCGAGTACGAGATCTGGGCAAACGCCCTTGCAAACGTTCTCGGGAGTAGCAGTTCTACTTCTGCACAGCCTTCATACGCTCTCCCTGTCAGATCTGATTAGAATCACTGTGAATAACACTACTGTGTTATTCCAACATTATAACCCACTGTCACTAACCATGCTAGCTCATGACATGCTGTGCTAATATAAAAGACATGACCTTCCAGAATGGAGTTGACAAAGCATTAGGGAAGCACACTCATTCTATAAGCACAAAAATATGTAGCATATACTGTACAATATATGCAGAAAAACTGCTACTTGGCATGCTTTCACTCTTTATTATAAGTAACAACAAAATGGCTCCCTATATTTCAATTTAGGAACAACAATAACGTCTGTTGAGTATGTTTGCTCCTTTCCAATGTGATAAAGAAAGCGGCAAACTCTTTCTCTAGCTCATACCCATATTAAAAGAATATCAGAGAGCTTTTGTAATTCACTATTTATCTTAAGTAATGCTTTATTGAACTGTTAAAAGGTGTGGAAAAAATACAAGGAAAGCATTGCACTTATGCAGTATTTTAAATACCAGGTTCTTACGATTTTTCAAGAATCATGTGATAACTCAAGCTTACTTTAGGTATTTATTTCCTAAGGTACAAGAGGTCAAATCTGAAAAATATTAGCATAATCAAAATGTATTTTGACCCCACAGCATTCCACCACAGGGACTGTAAAATGAGAAAGCCACACACTCCTGAGGAACTCTCAGGAGCTTCTTGCTTTCTGAGAAGGATAGCAGCTCCAAGGGGCTGCCAAAATGCGGCCGCTTCGCAGCTGTCTGTAAGCTCACTGGAAAATGGACTGCGTTACTGTGTGTACAGTGCCTGGCATGATTTGCTGACAACTCGTGTAGTGTCATTATATCATTGTCTGTCATGTGAACTACATTAATTTTTTAGTTCATTGGCTAAGAGTGTGTTATTTGAAACAACAATTATGCCAATCTATATTGCGTGAACAATACGGATTTTCTACTGTATTGATTAAGCATGTGTTATTATTTGAAATGTCTTGATTTTTTTAGCTTTACTCAAGCTTTTTTTAAGTTTGCAATATCTCTAGTTCTAAAACACTTACGGATTTTTTTTTTTACCGTTTGCTTTATGTGCTTTCTTCTAAATCTCTTGACATGATTCTTTTCTTATCTAGAGAAATTTAACACCAAATGTAAGTTTCTGAAAGTAATGAAGACATAGCATGGTGCATTTTTTAAACACAGCTTTTGACTCTGCTTGGGCCAGGTATCCTGGCTAAAGGTCAAAATGCACTCCCTTCTGGCAAGGAATCTAAAGTCTCTGCTCTTTTTCCTCTCTTTCTCCCATTACAAACTCTCTTTTAGCAATCTAAATGGACAAAACCCCATAAAATTAAGACAACAAAAGCGGTTGTCTTAACGAATTGGATAATTCAGATGTCTATCATTTTAGATAAAGAAAACTTTTCTTTATGGCTCATATTGATGGACAGTGGAAAATTGAGAAAACAAGTTGAAATGCATATGAAATCTGTGTTTTAAAAAAAGAAACGCATGTTCTAAAGTGAATATCATAGGACCATACTTTGTTCTTAGGTATGGAATATATTCATATTTTGCTTCCTTTGATTTCACTAAAAATCAGGTTTGCCTCCCCAAAGTCTTATCTAGCTAAATATGTTGTTCATAAGCTAAGCTCACTTACCTCCTGTTGGTCTCCTAAATTTAATCAGATATTAATACCTTTTATCATATGTCTACACTGGGATTTTGTTTTTCACTGATGATTAGGCCAGGCGGAGGTTAATGAAGAACACAGCGTGCACAAAATATGACCTTGCAAAGCTGTTTTATCCCCTAGCAGCTCACAGAAAACAGTCCTTTCTAGTTTGCATCGAGTCATTAATTTTAGCTGACAGACCTGAAGGCAGCACAGATATTAGCGTGCAGCCTGCAAGCCACCTCTCTCTGCTGACTTAACCAATGAAATCACTCTAATTTCTACTGTCTTTTCCAATTTACCAGCAGTTCAGAAAAACTTCTCCACATCCCCTGAGACACCATTTCAAAATGACCAGTCTTACGGCTGTATGTTTGTAAGGGAGTCCCAGCTGTCCACCCTAATATGCAGGAACAGTAATTAATATTTTATACCATGCATCAGCAATTAAAGAGGGAAATATCAAATTGGTAATAATTTATTGAAGAGAAGCTGGAGTTACTCACAGGCTTGAGGTTTTTTTTTTTTTTTGTACTGTTGTTTCTTCACAAGGAAACAGAAATTGGACAATGATTAAAGGACTTTCATCATCATTCTGTAGTATACACCACTCTCACTTATTAGTCTTGACATCTTGTATTCTCTTCCTCAGTGTCCCACCAGGTATCATATTGTTTGTTCAAAAGCTTTAATAAAATTACAACATTAATATGCATGAGACTCACTTCAGATAGCACTGACAGCTGCAAGGAGTAGCATACATTGATTAAGCTGCATGATTGATAGCTTTCTCAATCCAAACAAATGAATCTGGAAAGGACAAACTGAGACACGCAGTTGAAATATCAGAACAAGGACATTATTTTCTGACTGCAGAACTGAACACGGAAGATCAGAAGACAGAGATTAATTTTGTAAAAAAGGGTTCAAACAGTAAGTTTCTAAGTTTACATATCAAATTATCTGTCTGTTTTTAAGACGTTTGTACTCCCATTTTGCCATTATCTTTTCCAGTCCTTTAAAACTGGAGTTTTGTCTCCATGGGAAAGTTTATATTATTTCAGTGTGGACAGGGCAGTAAGAACAGGTATGTCTTGTTACAGGTCAGGAAGCAGACTTAAGATGTGGACAGTGTCAATTCCCAAAGGCAGAGGTTTCTTTTTCCTAATTTGCTTCTGCCTAAATTAAACAGATTGTCTTAGTATATATGGATGTCTGAGTTCATCTCACTGACAGTTCTTGCAGTTATGCATTTTGAATATGGTAGCAGCAAGTTTCCAAGTCTTCAGTATTTTCTATTAGAAAACTTAATATAACCTATGGAGTGCAGGTGGTTCCTAAATTGGCACAATGAATTTTTCTGTAAGTTTCTTTGAAGCATGTAATGACAATGCTGAAAAGGAGACATTGCAACATCCAGTTCCATGGGCACTAGGCACTCTTGTAAGTCTAAGCTTCCAGGTAGGCTCCAACTGCTGACTGCACCTTTGTAATGAAGCCAGCAGAAGTAGCTTCCCAGGTCCTCCTTCTTGCCCTTTTTGAAGACTGGAGTGACATTGGCTTTCTTCCAGTCCTCAGGCACCTCTCATGTTCTCCATGACCTTTCAAAGATGATGGAGAATGGCTTAGCAATAACATCTGCCAGCTCCCTCAGCGCTCATGAGTGCATCCCATCGGGGCCCACAGATTTGTGGGTGTTGAGCTTGCCTAAACGATCTCTAACCTGATCCTCCTCGACCAAGGGAAAGTCTTCCTTTCTCCAGACTTCTTCTCTTAACTCCAGAGTCTGGGATTCCTGAGGGCCAGCCTTAGCAGTAAAGACTGAAGCAAAGAAGGCATCCAGTAACTCCACCTTTTCCGTATTCTCTGTCACTGGGGCACCCACTTCATTCAGCAGCGAGTCCATGTTTTCCCTAGTCTTCCTTTTGCTACTGTTGTACTTGAAGAAGCCCGTCTTATTGTCCCTGACATCCCTTGCCAGGTTTAATTCCAAATGGCCTTAGCCTTCCTGCACCCCTGCATATTCTGACAACGTTCCTATACTCCTCCCAAGTGCCCAGTCCCTCTTGCCACATTGTGTAAACTTCCTTCTTCCATTTGAGTTTTTCCAGAAGCTCCTTGCTCATCCATGCAGGTTTCCTGCCTCCTTTGCCTAATTTCTTACTTGTAGGGATGCACCAATCTTGAGCTTGGAGGAAGCAGTGCTTGAATATTAAGGAGCTTTCTTGCACCCCCCCTTCCTTCTAGAGCCTAAACACATGGGATTCCTCCAAGCATGTCTTTGAAGAGGCCAAAGTCAACTCCCCTGAAGTCCAGGGTTTTAATTCTACTTATTGCCCTGCTTCTTCCACACAGGATCTTGAACTCCACCATCTTATGGTCACTGCACCCAAGGCAACCTCCAACCTTCACATCCTTAACTAGTCCTTCTTTGTTTGTCGACACAAGGCCCAGCAACACACCTCTCCTTGTTGGTTCCTCCACCACCTGTGTCAAAAGTTATCATCAGTGCTCTGCAGAAATCTCCTGGACTGTGCATGCCTGGCTACGTTGCCTTTCCAGCAAATATCAGGGTGGTTGAAGTCTCCCATGAGAACCAGGGCCAGTAATTGTGAGGTTACTTTCAGCTGTCTGTAGAAGGCCTCATTAACTTCCAGATCCAGTGGTCTGAAGTGAACACGTACAGTGTCACTCCATGTTAGCCTGCTCCTTGATTCTTACCCATAAGCTCTCAACATGTTCCCATAAGCTCAACCTAGGCAGAGCTCAATACATTCCAGTTGCTCGCTCACCTAAAGAGCAACTCCACTGCCTCGCCCTGCTGGCCTATCTTTCCTAAAAAGTACATAGCCATCCATGACATCATAGAAAAAGTTAATTTTATGCTTTTCAACCTTATCTGTAATACACAAATTTGTTTCTTAGAGAGGTCAGAACATATATTGTGTCACTCCCAATGCGAATTCAGTTTTTGGAGTGCCTGAAAATCTGCAATGCATGGTTCTGCCAAGGTTCAAGGGCTAAGGCTGCAATATTGTAACACAGGGTGCCATACTTGGGGTGTTAAATTTGTCCTGAGAAGGGTTAACTAGACCCAATTTGTAAATGAGAAGAAAATGGGAAGAGAGCCTAAAACTCTGGTCTGAGGTAGTTCCTGCAGTTAGGTGGGGGGCAGGCTGACGCTCTGGCTCTGATGACCTGGCTACCACAAATGGGCTGGTCATGCCTCCCTGTGTCTGACCTGACCTTTCCTATCCCACTGCTGCTTTTGTGACCCGTCAGCCAGCCTGTTCAGAGAGTTCATCCAGCAAAAAATAATCAACCACTTTGTTTTGCAGGGGAAGTTTTCTAAAAGTCTCCATCTGTGAACTGACTCGCAAGGGCAGAGGTCTCCAATGTGGGGTACGTGCACAAGCAAGTCCATTGAGTTTTGGAAAGAAAATATTTTTTGCACTGTTAATAAAAAAGCTTTTAAAATTTTGTTTTAAAATAAGTGTTTATTTCCTCTTAATATCATCCTCTTTAATCTCTATTTTTATGCATGCTTTATAGTGTACATAATATATTAGTACAGTAGTACATGTATATAACATTAAAAATATATATACATATGTCAGGCAGGTGCACTTAAAAATTTTTTAATGATGGGGTGTGCGATCAAAACAGTTTAGCAATCACTGTGTTAGGGAGTCAGACAGTTGTTGAAAATCAGGGGAACGAGGGTGCAACCCACACAGAGGGTTTGGAACCCCTCTTGATAGTAGCTGGCTAGAAGATCAGCTTAGCTGCACTGCCAAATCAGTCCTCAGCTGTGATAGTCATCTACCACTTCCTTTTCTCATTAGTGAGGTCAACAGAATGAAAAAAATAAATAGTCACATATGTAGCCTTGACTTTTTAAATGTCGGACTTCTCGGAGGCAATAACCTCTACCAGAATGGCTTGACGGACGTGTGGGAATCACAGGCTCTTAAACTGTTCTAGCATAAATGACTGTAACAGGTAAATCAAAGATTTCAATAGTATTTGTGTAAATAAGTTTTTAAATGCATCCTTATTTTTAAAATAATGATGTTTATTTTGCTTCAAGCCTTCAGACATCGGATCGCATGTGCCAATTTGGACATTATCATCCTCTCCTTTCTGGCCCGGATCTACTACACTCAGAGTGCCCACTATAGTTACAGGATCAGGTATCTAGTTTGAAATGGGCAATGAAACAATGCTGAACAATGTTAGCCTCCCGAGTTATACTTAATACCTGTGCTGGAGGAATCACTGTACAGACTGCAGTTTTAAGAAGACATAATACGTCAAAATCTACTTGATGGCTTCACAGTATTTTATGAATGCCATCTTCTGTATCAATGCTGCTGGAATTGAAAATATTGGGCAAATAATTTTGTAGAAGGATAAAGCTGAAAAAGGACTCATACTCACATTATTAATTAGTAAACCCCAAGAAACTGGACAATTAATTAGGTGTGTAGAAAGAAAAGGGATTTTTCTGTATATCGAGAAACCAGCATCTGTATTTGGATCGGTACACGTTTTAGTTCTTGCTAGACCTATAAGTAAGTTAAAATGCATCCCATTAATTTTAAAATACTGGGAGAAATAATCGCTAACAGCAAGTTGTATTTGAGCTGTATGTGCTAGTTGAGACTTTCTTGTGTGGAAAATTTTCATTATAAGAAACAGCAATGTTTGCTGAAGTAATTCCGAAGGGCAGTTTGGTTTCAAAGATATTACTGTGAGCAACCACGTTTCACAGGTAAGCGACCTGGCAGAGAGAGGAGCACATGTTGCTAACGGGATTTTTTAGTTAAAAGACCTCAAATTGACTGTGCTGGCAGCTCCCACATCAGCTAGAAGACTATGCCCACTTTATGGGTCAACAGACCAAAACAATTCTGCAATCTTTAGAAGGCAATCATCACTCTAGATGTCCCTGACAAAAGCCAGATACTAATCTGGCTATTCATGTTTTCTTAATTTTGGCAAAAGCTTACAGAAAGTAAAGCCAGCAGAAACTGAAATGATGCTAAACTAAAATCATGAGAGTGTTGATCCAAAGGGCTGCACAGATCAGATGTCCATCTAACCCATTACACATGCTCTAATAGCTGACCATAGCGAATGCCTAAGGAGGAAAATTAGAACAGAGTGAGCACGCAGTACTTTTTCCAAATGCCCTTGTAATCTTCAAAATCATGCAGGGCTAGGGCTTACTGACTAAATATAATGTGTCTGTATTCATAGCTTGCAAGGGATTTTCTCCCTGTTGCTTTGTTCATAGGCTTTTTGAATCCATGTGAACTTTCACTGCCCACAGCAGCTCATGGCAGTAAAATCCCATGGTTTAATGGAACGTTACGCAAAAGACCACCTCCTTTGGTTTTCTTTCATCCTTTCCACAATATCTTCATTCAGTGTTTCCTAGCATGTACATTGGAAAATAAAACATATGCTCATTCCTTATTCATGCTCTCTCATGATTTCACAAACCCACAGTACAGTCTCCACAGGCTGGAGAGTTTTATCTGCTTAGTTGTCCCTGGTATACCCAGTCGTGGATTTCTAACAGTAGAAAGCATTTACAGTAGGGTTCTTCAGTCCAGAATTGACTGTTAAAAGGATTTACTGGAGACCCGTACGTGAAACTTGAATCGTGAGTGGCACAAAGAAGGCAAATACAGAACTATTCATAGTCTCTTCCAGTATCAAAATTAGGGTCATTATATAACTGTAGTCAAGCTTTCAAACTTCTTGATGCAAGATGCTGTAGATGTTAAAAGTTTATTCAGGATCTGTAACAGCTGAACAAACATTTGTTCAAGAAAAATGCATCAAGATACTGCATCTGAATCAGACAGATCTTTAGCTATGCAACATTAGAAGTGTAAGTGGGGAATTGCTACTCTGTCTTCATGCTGTTTCTTCTTTGCTCCCCTCAGCATTTGCTGTTGAGCTAGTATTTACTACTTTCCCAAAGGAAAAAAATAAATATACTAGGGCAAAAAGCTGTACATGTTGTATCTTCTCTGATTATTTGTCTGTCTGGTTCTCGCAAAGAGTTATTTCTTTTGAGAAAGAAATACCTTTTGATAACTTGTGTTACAAGGTTACGGGCTCTTTGGGGCCTCAATTAATTTTGAATGACTTGTAAGAGTTTACTAATTAGTGATTCCCTTTGACCATTTTTCTCTTGCTTTCCTAAACTAAAACATGCTAAACCAAGGCCGGCATGGAGTAAAAGTACCAATAATCTTATCAAGAGCAATAAAGGACAGGGCCTAATGCATCATAATTTTCTTGATCATTTGTGGTGGGCAAAACAATAGTAAATAAGCTGAAAACCATGCTCGGTCTATGATATATTTTGTCTCTTACCAAGTTTGTCTCAACAGGAGGGAGGTCTTTCCTCCCTAGAAGGGGTTACGCCAGAGGTCTTTCTTTATACATACCTACTGAATCATTAGGACACCACATGGTTCTTGCACCCATCAAAAGTCAGTAGAGAAGGTATATAATAAGGAATGTAAGCATAATCCTTTAGTCTTCTTTTTCATCTTATTTTTCAATTAAAAAAATATAATTTTAATATGAATTTTAGCATAATATTCTTTATGGGAGAGAGAATACTTTGATGCTTTTTGCAGGAGCAAAAATGAAGTGGGTTAATTTTCAGATTCTCTCTCCTTATAGTTCTGCAACTAGGACAGTAAATTGTTTAGAAGTTTGTATTTTTTCTTATGTCTTTTAGAACTACTGTGTGACTCAAGCTCAAAAGCAGAAGCAACTACTTCAACTCAAAGACCTAATTAAAAGCTGATGAGCTATAGAAACTGAGTCATATTTTTTGTCTGTTTTCTGAGAAGCAGCTAGAATGTACTAGGAACATGTCTGGTAGTTCTGCAGAACTAAATTTTTTAATAGGACTCTCCTGTTACATACTTTTTCGTTAGGAAGTATAAGTTGATGAGGTAAGAAATCTTGGAGGAAAGTTACTGATGGTTAAATGTCCTTGCAAAGACATTTGAATTATAATCTTACATGAACAAATGAAATGAGAGAGTCACTTCAGAAAGGAATCTAGCTAAATCACAGGCAAATAAATTGTTTCACAACAAGTAAAGAATTTCCCTTGCATAGTTTCTCTATGACAAGCAATAGGAAAATAGTCTAGGTGTGAGCAGTGCATTTACTTATTCGGAGATGAAATTTTATCATGTAATGCAATTTATATTGAAGGTTTTTTTCTAATAGGAGATGAGATACAATTAATTTGCAATTAATCACATTAATAGCTTGTGATAAAAAGAACATGATGTACACTGGATAGGTTAATGCTCAAATGTAAACACGCTGAAGCTTTTGCTAAAAGCAGCAATATGGAAATAGACTGTAAAGGTGAAAGATTTTGTCTAGAAAGATACAAATATTTCTGAAATATGGAACTGGGTGATCTTTAGAAATGAAGTAACATAAATTTTATAATATAAAATATGAGGGTGAGCCCATAGGGACTAAAAGATATAGAATCTTGGAAGTAAGAAAAAGGAGGAAAGATTTCAGATCAGGTGACAACAAAGCTGCAGAAAGGTCAAATATCAACTCTGAATAAACCAGGTTAGATACATTCAAGAGAAATATGGAAGTATGACTGTGTTTTTTAAAAAAAGCCTCACACATTCTCAAGAGTTTTCTGAGATATTCACCAAATAGTAAGAGAGCTTGTTCACAAATTCACATAGTTTCTAGAAGTTTCTCTTTATCTCACAATCATGTTAACTAAAGATACTAACATTTTTATGTTCTTTTAAAGGGAAAACATATCCCAAAACTATGCTAAAAATATTACATATTTTAACAAGCAATTGGTACTGGTGGCAAACATGGTAAGAGAAGCATTTATTGTGAATGTAATTGTGCTAAACAAAAAAAGATCAGATCAAAATCACTTATTTCATAAGCACAAAAACTCTCTTACAGGCACATTGATCTGTTACATTCCTAATTCCCTTTTTTTAGCTGATTAATCTCTTTCTTTACGCACAAAGGACAAACTGATATATATATTTACATCTCTATATTCTGTTCTGTATCACTGGAATAAGACTATTAAAGCACTCACCCATCTTTCTGAGGACAAGGTTGTTTTCTAAGCCATTTCAGCCATCAGTTGAAACCATCAATAGATTATGTAATTCTTACTTCAAGTTTGCTAAATATCTCAAACCAATCGCCAAAAGCCAGAGAATAAATTTTAACTTTCGCATGTACACGTATTGGAAACTTCACGTGTGAGTGCATGCGCGCGCACACACACACACAGAAATCACCAGCAGATCTCTAGTTCAGTCAGCAAAACTATGCTGATTTACTTTTTACATCTAGTCTGACACATGCAAAATGTAAAAATTCATTGCCTCCGCACAGAGGACAAAAAAAAAAAAAGCATACCCTGTGCACTGGCCAAATTCCGAAATTCCTAGTGGAAAGATAGAGAGGGTAAATGACTCAATTTAATTTGTTAAATACTGTGATAAGACTTAAATGCCTATTCTTAAGTACAATATCCTGAAGGTATACGATATACAGACATATATATGAAGGGAAAACAAGGAGTGGGCGACTGCCTTAGTCTTCCAATGCAGTTCATTCTGTACAATATGCCGCAGAATAACAGCGGAATTTGTGAGATCACAAATCTCAAGCATGTTATCATATTTCCAGTGTCTGTAATGAATCATGGAAAGAGCTGTCACTGATCACTCTACAAATAAATTCCCTCTACACCACAGAGCTCACAGAACGTAAAAGCAACCAAAATACCCCACTAGGGAATAAGCATGGGCGAAGGCCAGCTGACATGCTGTCAGAAGATCTCTTCACTGCCTTTCATCCATAGAAACTGTCATTGGCTCCTGTGAGGCCATCCAAGAATGGTTGATATGCCATTTCCCACCAGCCTCCAGATGGACAGCACCTATTGTTTTTAACGAACCACATTCCAAATGGCTGCTCCTGTGCATAACCAGCACATGTCTGTCTGCACCATCTTAAGCAATACTGGAATCCTTAGAAGAAAGCCCATTTGGGAACATTACTCATCTAGTAAGGCAAGGTTGCTAGACACAAACAGTTGGGTTTTTACTTTTTTTTTTTTTACTAGAAAGTGTGACAGCACTCGTGAATACCTGCTAGGGACTAGGGTTTTTACTTTCAGCACAACTTCCCCACACTTAAATTATGGCAGAATTTAGCTACTGTATGCAAATTTTGTATCTGCACCCAGACATACATCAGGCGTCATTTCCAGGCACATGAAGAACAGGAAGCTGATCAGGACTAGTCAGCATGGATTCACAAAGAAGAACTCCTGCTTGACCAACCTAATAACCTACGATGAAAAGACTGGCTTGGTAGATATGTGGAGAGCAGTGGATATTGCCCACTTGACTGCCTAGACTTGATTAAGGCACTGTCTCCCATAAGATCCTCACAGAGAAACTGCTGAAATACAGGCTGGGTGAGAAGACAGCAAGGTGGGTTGAAAACTGTTTGAACAGATGGGTCAATGGGATTGTGATGTCTAGATGGAGTCTAGTAATTAGCAGTGTACTGCAGGGATCAATACTGGGTCCAGTGCTGTTCAACAACTTCATTAATAATCTGGATGATGGTGCAGAGTGTACCCTCAGCAAGTTTGCTGATGATGCAAAAGTGGGAGAAGTGGCTGATACAACAGAAGGTTGTTGTGCCTCTCCTTGACAGGCTGGAGAAATGGGCTGACAGAAACCTCAAGAAATTCAACAAAAGGCAGTGGAAAGTCGCACGCCTGAGGAGGAACAACCCCAGGCACCAGTATATGCTAGGAACCTAACAGATGGGAAGCAGCATTGCAGAAGATTATCTAGGGATCCTTGTAGAGACAAAGTTAAGTATGAGCCAGCGATGTGCCCTTGTGGCAAAGGTGGCCACTGGAAACCTGGGCTACATTAAGAGGAGTATTAGCCACACATCAAGGGAGGTGATCCTTCCCCTCTCCTCAACATTGGTGATGCCACCTCTGGAGCAGCTTGTCCAGTTCTGGGATCCCCAATACAAGAAAGAGATGGAACTACTGGACAGAGTCCAGAGAAGGGTGACTAAGGTGATGAAGGGACAGGAGCATCTCCCATAAGAGGAAAGGCTGAGAGAGCTGGGACTGTTCAGCCTAGAGAAAAGAAGGTTCCGGGGTGATCTCATTAAGCTGTGCAAATATCTGAAGGGAGAGTGCAAAGACAACTGAGCTAGGCTTCTTCCAGTGGTGTCCGCTGACATGGCAGGAGATAATGGGCACAAACTGAAACACAGGAGCATCCTCCTGAACACGAGGAAACACTTTTTCCCTGTGAGGGTGAATGAGAACGGGAACACACTGCCCAGGGAGGTGGTGGAGTCCCCGTCCTTGAAGATCCTCAAAAGCTGTCTGGACATGGTCCAAGCAAGTGGCTTCTAGTGGCTCTGCTTGAGCAGGGGGGATTGGTCGAGATGATCTCCAGAGGTCTCTTCCAACCTCAATCATTCTGTGATTCTGTGAACTTCATAACATGGACTTGTATAATCTGTTGGCTTCTATTTTTAATGCTAGAGCTTTAATTTTGTGCACGTAAAAAGAGCTGCAGAAGTTCTGAATTGGATGATGAAAGCAGAAAAGTGCTGGTAAATAAAGGCATCGAAGCTCTAGTACTATATTTAGTCAATATAGAGTTTCTTTTTGTTTCTCTCGTTTTAAAAATTTAAAGGCAGGGATTTATCCTCTACTAACCTTACTGCCTTTGCTTTTTTTATCTAGTATTAAATATGTAGGTATCATTTCTTATTTAGATTAAGAGATACTAGGGAATAAAATCCTCAGTATAGGCAGTACCTCCCATCTCAGGGAAACTGCAAATTATTCTTATATAGGATAGATTTAGGGTATCTTTAAGTGGAAATACTTCTAGGATGAATATACTACTCCTTTTATGAAAGATCTCTTAATAGTCTAGTTAAAGAATTAACTATGACTATTGTACCCATTTAAACTGCCAATAAATTGCTAAATAGAGGGTAAACACTCCATGTGTAATTTGTTCAGGTCATTATGACAAGTACCATAAATTTTGCACAGGAACATAGTGAGAGTAACATGTCCCTGGAGTTTGGGAAACATGATTTAGTAGTTACCCAAACTTAAAATACCTAAATCTTTAGTAACTGCAAGTGTTAAAGAACATGGATTAATCTACCGCCCAGAAACCAGTGTATTATGTACTTCTCCCTGTGTCATGCTGGTGAATGTACTAGGTTTTGTATATCTCAAGGGAAGGACGACCCCTGATGTATCACAGCTTCCTGCAAACTACGCCTTTGCACTCAAGTCCTGGGCCAGCTGGGTTATCTTGCAAGCGTCACAATGAGCTTGTCCTAAAGTAATCTGGAGTGTCATTACTGATGTATGCTTTTGTTATCATAAATAAATGTATATGTACATTCATTTAAGAAAATGCCACACTGCTCTGATGGTCTTTTCTCAAGATGGCGAGATGGGACTGGCAGAGACCCTGGACACCTCACAGCACCGGCCGGTGTCACTCGAGGTAGTGAGGTGTATGAGCATGAGCGCGGGTAAAGGCTCTTCAGCTTACTGACCTGTAAGATGCCACGCAAGGTAGAGCAGACTGCTGGCACACCGGGTTTGTGTACCACAGATGTGCCTCCGGATGACAGAGGAAGAGTCCTGAGGTTGTGAAAGGCCATTAAAATCTGCCTTTTCATGAGGCTTCCAGAGAGCAGAGGATCTCACTGGAAGCCCGCCTGTTTCAGTCACGCAGTAGTGCTTCCCTGCTCAGTGACCCACGTGTCACATACATAGGAAATGTGGGAAGAGTCATGTTCAGAGAATTAACTCAATGGATATGCAGAATAAGGAACATAAAGCACTAATTCTCCAGTGGTTCCACTGTAAAAATAGTTCCAATTACTCCTCTAGCCTCTAGAGAGTCAAATTGGAATACCTTTTTTACCTCTTTTTTTTTTTTTTTTTTTTAATGGTGCTTCTGGGGAGGTAAATCATGGTTCCTTCATTGTTTTTCTGTTTCACCCCGTTTCTCTGCTGACTATTACCCACAGTTTTGTCCTCTGAGTGACTATAAGTAAAATGGGTGAAAAAATTAGCTGTATGCAGATTATATAATCAAAGTTTGGCGATTCCCAATTAAAACAGGAACAAACTTTTTTTTTGAGGAAAAATCAGCTTAGGTATTTGGTCAGTGTCTGAGACACGATTGCAATTATTTCTAACTCTCACAGTGATACTGTACAACCTGAAACAAAGTGAAAGTGTTTGGACACATAAGAGAGAAGACTAGAATCCAATTTCTTTGACAGAAAAAGGAAACTATTTCCTTGAGGGGTATTGCTGCCTCCTAATCAAATGAATCCTTATACAGACGCCTGGGGGCAGTAAGTCTTCACTATCTGTCCTTCTAATTTATGTTTCTTATTCTCTCAAAACAATACAAATAAAAAGACTCAAAAAGGGAACTACTACTTTATCTGTAATTATTTTGTATGTGGGATATAGAGTGCTGCGAGCTTTATATAATTGCTAAATCATGCACAGCAGCCTCGTTATTTGAAATAACTCTACTGAAGGGAGAAGTAAAATGTTTATGCATTCTTTTATTGCCTTTGAAATGGTTTCAGGTGGTTCAAATGTATTAGGTCCTATCATAAGATCCACAAGAAATTACTTCATGTTCCTTTAAATGTTACATGACCTATTTTTTATTTTAACCTTCCTGATAGATATATGTGCTCCGCTGTGCTTTAATCATCAGTACAACACACTGTCTTTTAGGTAAAAATGGAGTGATGTGTCAGTGTACCTCATATTCTGCTATTGAAGACTCTTAACCATTACCAGAGGACCGCCTCCTTTGCAAGATTTTGTAGTTCTTTCTATTACAAAGCTTCATCTTCTTGTACACCAAGCTGCTTTGTACCGCTATTCCAGACAAAAAATAAATAAAAGGAAATCCTTTAGGATGATTGAGGTGTCTTTAGAAATTACTATTAGGAGTTTTTTTTCTACAAACGTCTTCTTTTAGATCTGTTACTTTCAGAATGCAGTAGGTCTAGAAACAACTGTATGGATCTTAAATATGTTACTTCCTGTATTAAATTGCTGCAGCCATACAATATGATTTACAAATAGAGGAAATCCCCTTGGCATAGGCACTTAGGTGCAGTCAAAGGGAGGTTAAAGTTTTCTTAAGAAATGGAAAATCTAAAGCAAAAATAAGTTTTGGGAGTTAATATTAGTTACTATAAGATTAGAGTTTGTTGTACTGTATCAGTTCCACCACCTTCTGAGTCCATACACAAAAAGCAATGATGACAGACAAGTTTCTAGAGAATATGTGCTATAAGGAGAGAATGTCCCATTTGAGTATGTTCTAATATTAAAGAGTTACTCATTCATCAGCACAGACCCTCATTGAATTTCGAAGCATTGTTATGTTTGGATTTTTTTGTTTGTTTGGGGTTTTTTTGGTTTGTTTCTGTTTCTGTTTAAAATAATCAGGCTTGGACAATTTAAAGAATGATGTGAGAAAAGTCCTGAGCTCTGAAATAGCATATTTGCTTTTACAGTCTGCACTTTATATTCCTTCCAAGCTGTCTATACGTTTGATTGTCACATTTCTGATATTTTGATCAAGTCTGCACAGTCTCTGATTATTGTTAGCCTGAGATAATGCAATTAATAACCTGAGAAAATGCAATTTCAAATCCTTGCCATTGATTAAGAGATAAACACATACAAATAATTGTAAAATTAGCATCACTCACCAATATGGATTTATAGCTGTTCTTATTTGTGACAATTACATAGAACGGTAGAGAAATAATAGAATCATAGAATTGTAGAACAGTTTGGATTGGAAGGGACCTCTAAAGCTCTTCTAGTCCAATCCCCCCATGCAATGAGCAGGGACATCTTCCACTAGATCAGAGCCCTCTCCAACCTGAGCTTGAATGTTTCCAGGGATGGGGCATCTACCACCTCTCTGGGCAACCTCTTCCAGTGTTTCACCACCCTCATTGTAAAAAAATTTATTCCTTAGATCCAGTTCAAATCTACTCGCTTTTCATTTAAAACTATTACTCCTTGTCCTATTGCAACAGGCCCTAATAAAAAGTTTGTCCCTGTCTTTCTTATAAGCTCCATAGCTGCTCTTATAAGCAGCATTGAAAGACTGCAGTAAGATCTCGCCAGAGCCTTCCCTTCTCCAGGCTGAATAACCCCAACTCTCTCAATCTGTCTCCATAGGAGAGGTGCTCCATTCCGCTGATCATTTTTGTGGCCCTTCTCTGGACCCGCTCCAACAGCTCCACGCCTTTCCTGTGCTGAGGGCTCCAGAGCTGGATGCAGTACTCCAGGTGGGGTCTCACCAGAGTGGAGCAGAGGGGCAGAATCACCTCCCTTGACCTGCTGCCACACTTCTTTTGATGCAGCCCAGGGCAGATATAGGAAAGTTTGAAAAAAGAGAGAAGATATGCTAATGACAGTCCATCATTGGAGACAGTCAAAACTCAGATGAACTTGTCCCTGAGTAACATACATAGTACGCTGTGGAAGTAAGTCTTGCTTTAAGCAAAAGTCTAACTAAATGACTGAAAGATCCCTTCCTATCTCAGTTATCCTGTCATTATAATCTAAAGGTGCTATCATAGCTTATACAGAACCCATAACATATCTGAAGGTTACTCTGGTCCAAGCTTTATGAAAAGACGTTGTTGAGAAGACTGCCAAGTCTTGAAATAACTCCTCAAACCGTTCAACAACAGAAACTTACTCTCTGTGCAAGGCACTGGGCACTGCCTGCCTGGGCTCTGAGGACAGTGTATGGCACAGCAGTCACCTTGAGGCTGGCAGCAGTAAGGGCCAGCAGCATCTGGTGCTGCAGCAGGAGCACAGCCAGGAGATGGAGGGACACGATGGAGGGACACGATGGAGGGACACGATGATCCCCCTCAATTTCACACATCTTAGACGCCACCTAGACACTGTGTCTTCTGGTTTGCGGTTGCCAGTCCAGGAAAGACAATGACAGTCTTAAGTGAACCCAACAGAGGCCCACCAGGATGCTGACACAGCTGGAGTTCTGCAAGGAGAGCCTGAAGGGTGGGGCTGATTCTTCCTGGAGAAGGGAAGGCTTTGGAGAAAATTCATAGCAGCCCTCTCCTACCTGTGACCTTGCACATTGGGAAGACAGAGCCAGACTCTCAAGTTGAAACAAAACAAGTTCAGACTGGATATAAAGGGAAATTTTTTTCCCCATGGGGACAGTCCAGAGTCAAGCAGGTTGCCCAGAGAGGCTCTGTGGTCTGCCTCCTTGGAGGTTTTCAAGACCAGGCTTGAGAAACTCCTGAGCCACATGATCTGACCTCCTTAGTGATGACGCTTTGAGCAGACAGTTGCACTGAGGACTTCCTGGTGTACTTTCCAACCTGAATTTTCCCATGAGACTACGATTACCCTTCTCTGAATCTTCCTGTGAGACTATGATTACCCTTTTCTTCCCATACTGCTTCCTCTCCCATTCAGCTGGGCCCATCTCATTCCTCCCACCTTTGTACCTTCCCCAAGACATCCTGGGATGAACATCACATTCATCCCTCTGAACAATATCCCCTCATAACATTTGTGTAACTCCCAGTGCTCTTTCCCTGTATCCTGCAGTCTCCCTGAGCCCTGCAGGTAGCTAGCCCTGCCCATCTGCAATACCCCTGCACAACATTTCTGTGTGTGACCCATCTCAGCTCTGAAGAAAAGGATCTGGGAATCCTGGTGGACACAAAGTTGAACATAAGCCAGCAATGTGCTTCTGGCTCAAAAAAAGGCCAGCAGTATCCCAGGCTGCATTAGGAGGACTGTTGCCAGCAGATTGAGGGAGGTGACCTTTCCCCTCTCCTAAACATTGGTGAGGCCACCTCTGGAGCAGTGTGACCAGTTCTGGGATCAATCCCCCAAAAAAGAGATGGGCATGTTGCAGGTGGAGTCTAGAGAAGCACCACTAAGATGATGAAGGGACTGAACATCTCCCATAAGAGGAAAGGCTGAGAGAACTGGGAGTGTTCAGTCTGGAGAAGTCTTGGGGAGATCTCTATGAGCTGAAGGGAGGGTGCAAAGAAAACAGAGACAGGTTCTTTCCAGTGGTGTCCACTGACAGGTAACAGGAACAAATTGAAACACAGGACATTCTTCATGAACATAAGAAAAACTTTTTTCCCTATGAGGGTGAATGAGTGCCCTGGTTTGAGGTAAAACAGAACCAATTTTGTTCAGTAACTTTTTAGCTAGGCTGCTTCTAACTACTGACATTAACAGCATATTGTGCAGACACTGTTCGCTCTCAGAGTGATCAGACCTATGTTTATAGCTGATGCCAAGGAATGGTATGCAGAGAGGCTCTTGCTTATACTTATTGCTGTAACCCCCAAGGCCAGAGAACTTTGTTACTTGCCCCGCTGGAGGGTTGGAAGCGGAAAAGCGTAGAGGGGTCCTACCTGCGGGGAGAAGTGGACAGGGCAGGTGACCCAAAACTGACCCACAGGGTATTCCATCCCATCTGCCTCATGCTCAGTAAAAAGAAGAGAAGTAGGGGAGAGCATCTGTTGTTCCACCTGAGCGGCCAATCCAGCCCAAACCATGACAGATTTATTGGCACACAATGCAGGGCACGAGCAGGGCCCGACCAGATCTGTGATAGATTGCCTGAATAGTTGGAATTCCAGCTTGCTCAGAGATTAAAACAGTCAGCTTACATCATGTCAATCTTAAATGAAATGTTATACCTTGCCTTTAGAGAGCTTTATTTGCAGTTAATTGAGTCAACTATGTTTAACTTGCCAAATGTGTCGCATAGTTTTCTGGCATGTTAAAGTCACGAAAGTATAAAGCCCTAGTGGACACTGGTGCACAGTGCACACTATTGTCATTGAATCATAAAGGGGCAGAATCCGTCACTATTTCTGGAGTGACAGAAGGTTCTCAAGAACTGACTTCATTAGAGGTCAAAGCGAACCTCAGTGGGAATAAATGGGAGAAGCACCCCATTCTGACTGGCCTTGATGCTCCATGAGTCCTTGATAGACTTTCTCAAGAGAGGGTGTTTGAAAGATCCGAAAGGGTGTCAGTGGGCTTTTGGTATACCAGCTGTAGAGACAGAGGATATTACACAGCTGTCTACCTTACCCGGTCTTTCAGATGACCCTTCTGTTGTGGGACTGCTGATGGTTAAAAATCAGCAGGTGCCAATTGCTGCTGCCATGGTGTATCAATGACTATATCACACCAACCGAGACTCTCTGATTCCCATCCGTAACCTGATTTGTTGTCTAGAGAACCAAGGAGTGATCAGCAAGACTCACTCATCCTTTGACAGCCCTACATGGCCAGTGGAAAGTCTGACAGTAGACTACGATGGCCAGAATGAAGTCACACCACCACTGAGTGCTACTGTGCCAGACATGTTAGAACTTCAATATGAACTGAAGTCAAAGGCAGCCCAAGGTATGCTGCAAATGACATTGCTAATGCATTTTTCTCTATTCTGTTAGCAGCAGAGTGCAGGCCACAGTTTGCTTTCACCTGGAGGGGTGTCCAGTACACCTGGAATCGACTGCCCCAGGGGTGGAAACTCAGCCCTACTGTTTGCCATGGACTGATCCAGACTGCACTGGAGAAGGGTGGAGCTCCAGAACACCTACAATACATCAATGACATCATTGTGTGGGGTAATTCAGCAGGAGTAGTTTTCAAGAAAGGCAAGAAAATAATCAAGATTCTTCTGAAAGCAGGTTTTGCTGTAAAAAGAGGTAAGGTCAAGGGACCTGCATGAGAGACTCAGTTTTTGGGAATTAAGTGGCAAGATGGGCAGCGCCAGATCCCAATGGATATGATTAACAAAATAACATCTATGTCCCCACCTACTAACAAAAAGGAAACACAAGCCTTTTCAGGTGTTGTGGATTTCTGGAGAATGCATATTCCAGGTTATAGCCAGATTGTGAAACTTCTCTATGAAGTGACTCAAAAGAAAATAAGTTTATGTGGGGCCCTGAGCAACGACAAGCCTTTGAGCAAATTAAACAAGAGATCGTGCATGCAGTAGCCCTTGGACCAGTCCGAATTGGACGGGATATTAAAAATGTGCTCTACACCACAGCTGGGGACAATGGCCCTAACTGGAGCCTCTGGCAGAAAACACCAGGGGAGACTTGAGGTCAATCCCTAGGATTCTGGAGTCGGGGATACAAAGGCTCTGAGGCAAATTATACTCCAACTGAGAAAGAAATCTTGGCAGCATATGAAGAAGTTAGAGCTGCTTCAGAGGTAATTGGTACTGAAGCATAGCTCCTCCTGGTGCCCCGATTACCAGTGCTGGGCTGGAGGTTCAAGGGTAAGGTTCCTTCTACTCATCATGCCACTGATGCTACCTGGAGTAAGTGGGTTGCCTTAATCACACCGTGAGCTCAAATAGGAGACCCTAATCTTCCAGGAATCATAGAAGTGATCACAAACTGGCCTGAAGGCAAAGAGTTTGGAATGCCACCAGAGCCCCACCATATAATGAACTCTCAGATGATGAGAAACGGTGTACTTCGTTTACTGATGGATCTTGTCGTATTGAGGGAAAGCATCTGTGTGTGGAGTCCTACATGACAAGTTGCAGAAGCTGTTGAAGGACGAGGTGAATCGAGTCAATTTGCAGAGGTAAAAGCTGTCCAGTTGCCTTTAGACATTGCTGAATGAGAAAAGTGGCCAATACTCTACACTGACTCATGGATGGTGGCAAATGCTCTGCGTAAGCAGAGCAACTGGCAACACAGAGGTAAATCCATCTGGGCTGCTGAATTGCAGCAAGATATTACTGACCGTCTAGGGAAACTAGTCATAAAGTATGTCATGTAAGTGCCCATGTAACCATGAGTCAGGCCACTGAGGAACATCGAACCAATCAGCAAGTGGATCAGGCTGCTAAAATTTTCCAGGCAGACTTCATTTTTTTCCGTGTGCCTTAGCATAGTTTCCAGGAGGATCTGCTCCATGATCTTGCCGGGCACAGAGATGAGACTGACTGGTCTGTAGTTCCCTGGGTCTTCCTTTTTTTCCCTTCTTGAAAACAAGGGTTGTCTTTCCCGTTTTCCAGTCAGCAGGAACCTCACCAGATTGCCATGACATCTCAAATATGATGGATAGTGGCTTAGAAATTTCTTCTGCCAGTTCCCTCAGAACCCGCGGATGTATCTCACCAGGTCCCATGGACTTGTGCACTTTAAGGTTCCTCAGCTTGTTTCATACTTCATCTGCATCTACAGTGGGCCATTCTTCATTTTCCCAGTCCTTGCCTTTGCCTTCTGCATTATGGGTAGTGCGGATGCAGTCTTTGCCAGTGAAGACTGAGGCAAAAAAGTCATTGAGTACCTTGGCTTTGTCTTTGTCCTTGGTGATCAGTCTTCCGTTTCCTTCTGGAGAAGGCTCCCTTCTTCCCTAGTCTTTCTTTTCTCACTGACATACTTATAGAAGGACTGTTTGTTTATGTTGACGTCCCTGGCCAGATTTAATTCAATCTGGGCTTTAGCTTGCCTAACCTGATCCCTGGCTGCTGGAACAATTTCTCTGTATTCCCCCCAGGATTCCTGCCCCTGTTTCTACCCCCTATAGGCCTTCTTTTTCCTTTTGGTCATGTCCAGGAGCTCCTTGTTCATCCATGCAGGCCTCCTGGCTTTTCTGCCTGCCTTCTTCTTTGTAGGGATGCATCGCTCCTGAGCTTGGAGGAGGTGATCCTTGAATATTAACCAGCTTTCTTGGGCCCTTCTTCCCTCCAGCGCTTCATCCCATGGCACCATAACAAGCAGATTCTTCAAGAGACCAAAGTCAGCTCTCCTAAAGTCCATGTTGGTAAGCCTGCTGTGCACCTTCCTCACTCCCTCGAGGATCTTGAACTCCACCATTTCATGGTCACTGCAGCCCAGGTGACCCTTGAGTCACTGACAGTCACTGAGTGACACTGCCTACCAGCCACTTCTTGTTGGTAAGGACAAGGTCCTGCATAGCTCCTCTCGTCTTTGGCTCTTCTACCACTTGGAGAAGGAAGTTGTCATCAATACAATCCAAGAACCTCCTGGATTTCCTATGCCCTGCTGTGTTACCCTTCCAACAGATGTTGGGGTGATTGAAGTTGCCCATGAGGACCAGGGCCTGCGAACACGATGCCACCCCTATCTATCTATTGAGGGCCTCATCTGCTTGGTGTTTGTGGTCACATGGTCTGTAGCAGACCCCCACTGCAATGTTGCAATGTCCCCTGCTCCTGATTTCCCTTTAATCCTGACCGATAAGCTCTCAGTCAGCTCTTTATCCATCCCTAGGCCAAGTTCCATGCACTCCAGCTGGTCATTGACATATAGGGCAACACCACCTCCTCGTTTCCCCTTTCTGTCCTTCCTGAAGAGCCTGTAACCTTCCATGCTGACATTCCAGTAATGGGAGTCATCCCACCATGTTTCCGTGATGCCAATGAGATCATAGCCTTGGAGGCGTGCACATGTCTCTAGCTCCTCCTGTTTGTTCCCCATGCTATGTGCATTTGCATAGAGACATTTCAGCTGTGTCCTTGTTGAGGCTGACTTAGCTGGAGCGATTGCAATTCCTTTGTGCTGCTCTCCAGCTGGCATTCCTTTGCCATGTATTAATGGTGCCTCCCCATTGGCTCCTGTTATCCCAGGAGCTCCTGGCTCATCTACATAAGACTTTAAGCATGCTGCAGTGCAGCCAGCACATCTCAGAGCAAAAGGCTGCAGGCCCTCGCTAGCACACCATTCCTCTATCCTTGGTGCATCATCCCTTGGCTTGTCACAGGCAAGCCTGGTAACACCCCCTCCCCCCGTCGAGCCTAGTTTAAAGCCCTGTCAAGGAGTCCCACTAACTCTTGGGTAAAGACCCTTCTCCCCCTTTGAGTGAGACAAATCCCATCTGCTGCCAGCAGACTTGGTGCTGTATAGGCCATTCCATTGTCAAAAAAACCCAAAATTGTGGTGGTGACACCAGCCACAGAGCCACGTATTAACAGACTGAGCTCATCTGTTTCTTTCAATGTGATTGCCCCCAACTGGAAGTAGGGAAGAAAAAATAATCTGTGCGCTGGATTCCAGTACTAGCTGTCCCAAGGCCCTGATCTCTCTTTTAATCACCCTCTCACTCCAATTTGCACTTCCATCACCCCTCACATGGAACAGAAGCAGTGGATAGTAATCCAAGGACTGTACCAGGCCAGGGAGTTTCCTTGTGATGTCCCTGACCCGTGCCTCAGGGAAGCAGCAGACTTCACTAAGAGTGGGGTCTGCCCTACGTATTGGACCCTCTGTCTCCCTCAGAGCTGAGTCACCCACAACTATAACCCTCCTTTTCTTCCTCATAGAGGTGGTCACCACCTCCCAGCAGGCTCCTGTTCCTTGGCATGAACCCCACCAGGTGCACGGTAGCACGTGGTCAGCCCTGGGGTTGGAGACTACGTCCTCATTGGCATGCTGGTGCTGCCACCCCTGCACATCCAGCTCTCCTTTTGGAGAACCCAATAAACAACCAGCTGCTTTTCACGTGGGGTTTTTTCAAAACCAAAGAACAACCCATTCCGGGCAATATTTTTTCAACATTGTTTCAACAACATAGGAGAATCCCCTGGAGGGACTGGCCATGTTATTTAATGTAAGTGCTGCAAGAGAGCAGGCATTGCTCCTACTTTCCCAGTCTCCTCTTCCAAGCACCGGGGCATCCAAGTACTTTGAGCAGCAGCTGCCAAGATGCAGGTCCTCAAGACCTGCTAATCCAGGTACCATGAATACCGTGTGGTTGACAGCCCTGTCCCTGCTGTATTGTCCTGCTGGTGCCTCCAAACCCAAATGGTCTCCATCATCCTCCAGTCACACCAGTCAGAGCTTTTCTGTGACTCCTCTCTACAGCACCAGCCCCAGCTCCTCCAACCCAAACCCTATCACTAGTTCCCAAAAGCCACTCCTGGGGAATTAGGGTCTTTTGTTGAGCCTCTTATCTTGGCTTGATCCCTGTCAGGGAAGCAAAGCTCTAAACCCCAAGCATCCCAGATTTCAGTAACAGTCCATGAGCAGACTGCTATTCAAGCAAACCACAATTTTTTCATGGGCCTAATGTGTGGATGAATTGGGTTTGGGAAACAGCCCTCATGAGCCCATGTTTTGCACCGTGACAGTCTGTTCTGTTTTGATCCCAGTAAGAAAGTAAATGACTCTGAAAAGTGTAATTTAAAAGTCTATCTGTTAGAGCTACACCTATGAAATAAGACAGGGGTAGCAATGATGTTCAGAGACACTGACATCAGCCATCCACCAGATGGAAGTTTTGGAAGTCCCCTAAATGAGGGCGGGAAATGTTTTTTTTCCAGAGAGTGACAGAACAGGAGAAGAGGAGCAAGGGCATCAGCAAGGTCTTGTGAGCCTGCAACTCATGCAGAGCCGACGAACTGCTGAGCAGGGTGCAGACAGCCAGACCTCATGGGAAGAATCTGCCCACAACCAGAAAGAAGTGAGCAGAACTTGGAAAAAGACAGAAAGCCGCCGAGTTGTTTGAAACCTCCCCAGAAAGCAAGTACTTGCCCTGCAAGGACACAATGGGCAGTGGGGAACTTATTTATAACCTCTTTTGATTTCTGTTCTCATTTGGTCACTTTGAATTTCCTTTGTGCCATCTCTATAACAAAAGCTAATGAATTTAATTTATGATCTAATAAGAACTGTCTTTGAGTTTCTATGCCTTTTCATTTTCTTTAGGGCGGTCATTAGAAGAACACACAGACAGATCCACCTCATAGCATCGTTGAATGTGAGAGGCCAGATTTAGGTCCGATTTCTCAGATGTTGCTAATTTGAACTCAGGCACCTGGCAATTTGTAGAAAAACTATTGAGTTTTTTGGCATCTCCAAAGCCAGTCACACTAGGATCTAAAGTTGTTTTTGTGAGAACTTTCTTAGTAATTTTGAAAAGTGAAAGTGTCTCTTTTTCTTATTTCCCATAAAGCAGAAAAGTGACTTTTTTCCCTTGATTGTAGACTCTACAATCATTTCTCAGAATTGCCCTGGAAGAAGAGATGACTAGGGCACTGGAGTGGGATTCAGCAGATCTAGAATTGTCTACTAGCTTTCAGAGATAGAATCCTATATTAGGACCATAGAATAGTTTGGGTTGGAAGGGACCTCTAAAGCTCTTCTAGTCCAATCCCCCCATGCAATGAGCAGGGACATATTCCACTAGATCAGAGCCCTCTCCAACCTGAGCTTGAATGTTTCCAGGGATGGGGCATCTACCACCTCTCTGAGCAACCTCTTCCAGTGTTTCACCACCCTCATTGTAAAAAAATTTGTTCCTTAGATCCAGTTCAAATCTACTCGCTTTTCATTTAAAACTATTACTCCTTGTCCTATTGCAACAGACCTTAATAAAAAGTTTGTCCCTGTCTTTCTTATAAGCTCCATAGCTGCTCTTATAAGCAGCATTGAAAGGCTGCAGTAAGATCTCGCCAGAGCCTTCCCTTCTCCAGGCTGAATAACCCCAACTCTCTCAATCTGTCTCCATAGGAGAGGTGCTCCATTCCGCTGATCATTTTTGTGGCCCTTCTCTGGACCCGCTCCAACAGCTCCACGCCTTTCCTGTGCTGAGGGCTCCAGAGCTGGATGCAGTACTCCAGGTGGGGTCTCACCAGAGTGGAGCAGAGGGGCAGAATCACCTCCCTTGACCTGCTGCCACTCTTTTGATGCAGCCCAGGATGCGGTTGGCTTTCTGGCCTGTGAGTGCACATTGCCAACTCATGTCCAGCTTTCCATCCACCAGTACACCCAAGTCCTCCTTGGAAGGGCTGCTCTCAATCCCTTCATCCCCCAGCCTGTATTGATACTGGTGGTTGCCCTGACCTATGTGCAGGATCTTCTGCTTGGCCTTGCTGTCATGATGTTCACAGGGGCCCATTTCACAAGCTTGTCCTGGTCCCTCTGGATGGCATCCCATCCCTCAGGCATGTCAACCACACAATTCAGCTGCACCTCCAATCTTCTGAGAGGGTGACGACTACTGATTGAACCCACCTCTTGAGCTGGTAGGGTGATGATGCCCTCTCCGCTAGCCCTGCCAGGCAAACTGCCACCCCATGCTCTGCCCACTCTGGTCACTTGCACTCCCTGGGCTGCTTTTTATGGGCAGAGGAGGCCTCGTCAGCAGAGATGCCATCAAGTACCTGACTCGCTTCAGCTGGAATCTCACATGGATTCCTCCAACAGACACACACACACACAAACACACACCCCCACCCCAGCTGCATGGATGAATGCTAACTGAAGTTCATGGACTAAAGGTAGTAATAAGGCTTTGAAATCAGGCTAGGTGTGTGTCTCAAACCGAAAGGAGGAAGCATGACCAACGTTTTCAAGTTACATATGTATTTATTCACAAACCAGACCCACCCCAGCCACACCTTCTCCTATCTGTCAGCAAATCATCTTCTACACAAGATCATTGTGCTGATGAAGCACTTTAAATTGTTGGGAGAAAATACAGAATGAAGGTCCCGCTTATGCCATATTACATTTGTATTATAGTTTGGGGGAATAAGTTATGTTGTCCTTTTATGGTGGATGATGATATTCTCCATGACCATGATATTTAATGCTTTTCATGCATCAGCCCTCTATAAATAGCAAGTAATTATTGCTCACTATTTGCATATTCTATAGAGTATATTTTTTTCTGATTATATACATACGGAGAAAAATGGAGAAGAAATTTTTTTGTTTTCCTGATTCTATCAGTTCTGTGAATATTACATTTAATATTTCACAACTTTTTAATGGTTATATGTAAAACGTTCACAGTGAACACACGCTGTTGCAAATAAAGAGATTAAAATTCTAGAAAAAGTTTAATCGTGTACATATCCAGATAAATAACCTGTTTATTAAGTTTGACATCTGTGATGCTTGACACTGCAACAAAAACATTTCTAAATTTCCATAGCAAGTATAATAGTTATCATAATTAATGCCAAAAATGTAGTGTGTTGTTAATTTATTATCAGATATTTGCTCAGAATAGCTTTAAAAATGTTTTGTTGATTTTTATATTTGCCAGAATTTAAGATACTGTCCTTTAGGACTAACAATACATTAGATTTTTTTTTTTTTAGGAAAAAAATGATTTAAAAAACAGGGAGAGCTGGTGAGACAACAGATAAGTGTCTACCACACTTATTGCCTTCTACAGCCAACGTTCCACACTGACTAAAGTTACTCCAGTTTACTGCTGTTGAATAACTTGCGTTAGATTCCAAGTTTAATTGCTCCAGGCAGTATATGTTTAATTGCAACAATAACAGAACATGAACCTCAGCTTATTGTCTATTCCCAGAAATTCAACAGTTCCAGAATTTTTACAAGGATTTCTGTGTCCTAAATCTAAGTCTTTTTAGACAAAGGACTGTTTTTTACCTTTCTTATGGTTGGTTAACTGGGACAGACAAACTAAATCAGGCAAGAAAACTATTCAGTCAGCTTCACTCTGCTGCCTTTTGACACGTACCAGTAGAATAGATCAGTGTAAAGAAAGCTCACACTGGTGTATTCATGCCCAACAGCTGCTTCAAATTTGAGATTTTATAAAAACATGCATAATGACTACTGGCCACAAGCCTGATTTCTGTTGCCCTTTTCCCACAGAACACGCAACCACTCCCACGCAACTCTTTCCTGCCCTCCCTGGCCGCTTCTGCAGAACTTCTGTTCTTAATAAGCCCGCGGTAAATGCATACCATGAGGACCACCTATGAATATCACTAAAAGGCAATGCTGTACTGGCAAAACATAATACTCAAGACATGCATTTGACTCATCAACCTACCATCCATATTACATCTTTAGAAAATTTATTTCCAAAAGGTCTTTGTCTCTCCTTGTTTTACTACTTTGACTTTGACTGGGGAAAACCTCCACATCTTATTTTTAAAGGCTCCAGTGTAGCATGAAAGGTTCCCTCCCTCCTCCTTTTTTATTTTTTTTTCTTAATTTTAAAAAGAATTCCAAATTTAGAGTACCACCTTAGAAAATCTTGTTTGTTTCAACTCTGTGGCTTTTTATAATAAGATAGGCACTTACAAAATGTGAATTACACTTACACTGTGTGAATACATAGTTTTACAATCAAATCTTCCTTAGAGTATTTTTACACAAATTAAATACATTCATACATGTTTTTGCTCTAACTATAAGTTCTTTGTACCTGGTTATGCCAAACAAAATTCATTTTTACATCCAATGCAGAAAGATAGCTGGAATAGTTGGTCAACCTTAAGAGGTCCATGTCTGTGAGGCAACAGTTTTGTTCAGCCTCAGTATCCTGACGGTATCTTTTTTCTTGAATTCAAGAAAAAGGACCAGTATTATTTCTTAACATTTGGGGCTCAAAGTACAGACTTTAGAATTGCTTACCTTCCCAATTCTCAATAGAGGATGGTCTTGTGTTCCCACTGCTTCCAATGATGTGTAGAATAACTTTCATTTTGATTTATTTCTTTTCAGGTTGCTAAATTTTTATAAACTAATAGACCCACCCAAGAGGGTTTTGAGAGAGAGTGTGTCTAAAAATCTTGTGATTTCATACAGAGCAACAGCATATACATCTACTCTATAGGTCCTTCATATTCCCAGGAAATCTGAATTATTTCCTCATTGCCCTCCTGGGTCATTTTCCTTTGCAGCCTACCAAAGGCTTCAAACAGACCTTAGAAGCCATTTTCCTTTCTCCTGACCCAGTTCTGGATTTCTTGGCGTTATCCTCCTATTGCCATCTAAGAATAATGCAATTTCTGAAGCTTTTATCTATTGCCTCTCTATATGATAGCTGATCTATATTATGGCCCTTAGGAGCTGAGCATCTCTGTTTGGGGTAGCTGTGTGCTTTCCTTTTGGCTCTATACATGCACAGGTGTATTGCTATTGCTGTAATTTATGTAAGTTTCAATTCACTTATATCCATATTAAAAAATGTACTGTTTAATTAAAGCACTGTTTCTAATCTTGGTAACACTGCAGTCTGGGATCAGTCTTGTTCACTTCTCCGGGCGATCACCTTAGGAGCAATTGTGTATTTTCCCAAAATTGAATGTGAACCTCTGTCCATCACATGTCTTCCTCTGCCAGCTATAAAGCAAGCTTCAAATGTATGCAAGTCACCACAACATACTAGACTGTATTTTTCTGACAGAAGGAAAGAGAGCTGCATGCTCTGATTTGTGCTCTGTGCAGCTATTGGAGTTTTATACTTGTGTTCTTAGGAGGGCTCCACTTCCCTTTATTGGGAATGTAACTGTAACTGTGGAAACAGGTTAATCAAGCTTCTCAGAGCCGCGTATAGGACCAGATTCTCAGTGCCTGTACTGTTGGCCTGAAAACTTGCCAAGTTGGGAGGGAAAAAGACACTGTACAGATGCAAGGCCACTTCTCAATGTCAGAAGCAGTTTATTATGAAACAGGCAATGGACTCTGATTCAAGAAGTGGGATCAGAAAGTCTTGAGGTCATTCTCATAATGTTCCTCATAGCAACAGTTCACTTTCAGTGATACCAGGAAAGCAAGAATAGAGTATTTTCTCCCCTCCTCCTGTCTTTGAGGGTCATTTATTGTTTTTCACTAAATTTTCTTGGCCTAAGAGTAATGACAGAAGTCCATGCTGGAGTTTTGAGGCAGATCTAACTGCATCCTTTTTCAAAGCATACCAAGATTATCAATGACTGCCAAACCCTCAAATTGGCTCTTGGATGAAGGTGGATGTTCTAGGCCTTTCCAAAATAATGAGAGCAGCTCAAAAGGAGCTTTTACACTCAAAAGGCAGATTTTATCTGAGCAGTTGTTACAAACAGAATATGCCAAGTGAAGTAAAAAAGCCCAAAGAATTTTCTCCCTTCAACCCATTGTAGACTTGGAGGGTGGGTTGTTTTTGTCAGGCTTTTTCTCACATAAATTATATATATATATGGGTTTTTTTTTTTTGGCTTCCTGAGCCACAGAAAATTCTACATTACCCCATCTTTCCCTCAGACCTGAAGGTCTGCGCCTGCTTCTGGTGCCCCTTAGCAGTCTCTGTCTCTTTGTTGTATTACAATCTTCCTCTTCCTACATTTTACTTTCCTCTTCTTACGTCTGTTTTATACTGCCCTCTGCAATGTTTTCAAGGAAGATGGAGTTTCCCATTTTTTCCGTACAGTATCCACATACACTTTGGCCAGATGAAGGCTCTGCATCCTAGACACATCTTTTCAGGATGTGGACAAGGAAATAAAACAGATGTGCCCATGACAACAACAGACCCAGGTTTTATTAGAGTCAAAACTAGAATAATGATGTTTTAAAACACTAATAAGGAGACAGAACATAAAGATGAAAATTGCATTTTGTGTTTGTGTTGGTAAGCAGAATCCTTCCCCCATTTTGCTGCCAGTCCAGAGCTGTATGGTGGAGTAGCAATAGCCCCTTTCGAAGCTCCAGCAAAGAGTGCCCTCTGTGCCTTTGGCAAGACCCTAGTGCCTGTGGCCTCAGCTCCCCTGCACCGTCCCTGCCCTGTTCTGCTCGTTGCTTTTCCGCTTATTTATCCTGTGCTCTCAAAAGCACTCCCTGGTGACTGCTCAGTCGCTCCTGAGGTGCCCCACTCCAGTAGTTATGTGACCCAGCAGGCAGACTCTGGTAACAAACGATCTTCTGCTGCCTTGGCTGGAGTAGTACTTTAGTAACTCGACACTAGCATACTTTGTCCTTATGTAGCACCGCTGGTTTTGGGGTGATTGACACTTTTAATAATTTTGGGGGTAATGTTTTTGGTGAGGGGGAGTGTATTTGATTCCTTTCATGCCTTCTGAACGGCATTTCACAAAACTTTTTTAAATAAAATCTTTTCCTATTCTTTATTCTACCCACCTTAGTTTGCTCTTCCTTTATTACTGCGCTGATACAGGATAATCTGATCTTCTAACTCCATCAACATTCAGAATCCCTCATCTTTCAGCTCTGTGTTTTATTTAAGTAGCTCATGGATACTTCTTTAAAACCCAAACATTTTTTCCACACAGTATTTTTAATGCAATATGTACATCCGGAGTCAGACATTTCCCTAACTGCCTGAAAAACTCTTACCACTCTATACATGTATTTTTATCCAGTCTCTCACAGCCTGTACTTACAAACAAAGCTTCTCTGCCATCACCTGGAACAGTCTGGAGCAACATTCAGAGAGAGAATATAATGAAAATTGGGCCTTAGCTGACAGGCTAACCAAATGTTATTGTCCCAGAGCAGAAATACTTATCAAATTAGAATTTTGAGCTAAGCATCAAAGAAGTATCACAGCTTTCATGCTGTGTCCTCTTAGAAGGCATCAAACATGCCAGCTGCAGCATCCAGTCTAACGCACTGGCTTCAGGAGTGCCGTACCCTAGCACTCCCCTGTGAATAACCCATTACCTTGCAATGCAGAACACAAAGGAGGCGGCTATCTATTCATGTCATCATAGAAGTGAGGCTATCTGTTCACATCATCACAGAGACAGCACCAGAGTACATGAGCGATGCCCACTTTTGTCAATATTAATCCGCAATGGTAAATAGGCGTCGAAACGTTTGTTTTCAAATTGACAGACAATTGCCAGAGCAAGAGCCGCATTAAATGAAAACTCCTGATAACATATCAGATGAAATAATTTAAAACACTACTGAAGTTCCTAGTATGGTAATTTGTATTATCTGTTCACTCAAAGGAAAAAAAAGAATCCTTCCATATTTTCTGCCTTAAAAAAATGTGCCTCTTTGAAAAAATGCATGGCAAACAGCAAATGTGGCCACTAAATATAAGCATTCCTAAGAGGAAAAACAGTTCTAGAGAAAGCTGTCAATTAGAAAGTGGAAACTTGTAATCCATAAATGTCAGGTCTAACATGGAAAAGCTTAGGGACTGATGAACAGATTATTTGCACATGAATAAATGCGAACAAATGCTATTATAGCTTTTCATGATATCTTATCAAGGCTTCTGTTCTACCCAAGACAAACAAGATAGGTGTTAATCTGGAAAGGAATCGATAAGTAGTGTGTCAGAATCTAACAAATTAAAATCAGAAATTAAATTTTCTTCAGATCCATGGTTTCCTGATGTAGTTTCTGCTCTCACACACATTAAAAGTAGATTAGTTTCAAATGCAATCTTCTAGTGAAGAAGATTAGATTCAAATGCAAACCTATTCTAAAGAAATCTGTTGCTTTCTGAATTCAGAGTATTAGAGTCATGGACTCGATGATCTTAAAGGTCTTTTCCAACATACATGATTCTATGATTTCACTTGGAAAAACATTACCTCTTTGCACCGCCTTTGTGAGATTATTTCTACAACTGCATTGTTATAGACCCAGAAATTAATTATTCAGAGCTGCAGGATAAGCATCAAATCATCAAATCAACCTGGTATATTTTCTCATCAAACTGAATATCTGCTGCCTGACAATAAAATAAGTGATTTCTCACATTGCTAGAAAAACCTGCAGGAGCCTTGCCAGTTGGTGCAAAGCAATCACTGTAACATCCTAGATAAAGCCACTGTCAAGTACCTTATGTCTTGAGATGTGAGAGGGTGCACCAGGATCTACTAGAGCAACAGTTCATTGCCTGAGGAAGAGGAACAAGACACCTGAGTCTGCTCTCTAGAATAGTTCAGACCATCAAGACAGGGACCAGTATCCAGCCCAACACACCATTCTCTCTTCTTCTCTCTTTTTTTCTTTTCTTTTCAGCAGAAAAAATACTTTTCTTATCTGGTGTGAAATTCAAACTACAGTAGCTTCCTGTGCTAATAAGGCAGAAAAGAGATTATACTTTTTAAAATAAATAAAATCCACCAGCTGATCACAGGTATTGGAAAAACACCAGGTAAACAAGAGCATTAGATTGAGAGGTGAAATTAGAACCAGCCCTCAGTATATCACTTTTTTTTTTTTTAGATTTAACAAAGTAAAAAAAAAAAAAAAGCAGAGGAAAAGAGTATTGTTAAGCATATGTGCAAAAGGTTCAGTACTGTTGCTTGACTATCTGAATCATAAAGCTATCAAAAATCTACAGCTGAAAATCTGTTTTCACTTGAATTTCAGGCATCCTTTCAAAAAAAGATTCTCTTATCTAATACAAAAAAGTAAATATGAAAACAAATTAACATTCAACTTTATCAGATGTTTTAAAGTTAAATGATTTTTAAAATTCTGTTTTATGAGAAATTTTAAGAATGAAGTAACAGATTTTCTATGAAACCAGACCTCCAATATGATGTCTTATCCAAAAAGTATCCAGTATTTGAGTATTCAGTTCTTTCCATTAGAGGTGGCTTTTATTTCCACCTATTTCCTCAAAAAAAGTTTGGTTTTCTTAGTCTTCAGTCTTCCAGTGGGCATGCTACATCCTTGCAATGAATAACTTACCTTAATTTGCAATAGGTATTATTTCATTGCATACGAAACCCTATAAAAATACCTAATAATAAAGTTAGGTCAAATAACCTAAATTTCAAAAATTTGATATTTGTTTTTTTCATTGGGTCAGAGTATTTGTCCAATCAGCATTCGCTACAGGTGGGCTCAGGGCAGTATTTTTAAGCTCTTTTGAGTAGTTCAGTCATTTCTCATATAATCAGAATAGATAAACTCATCAGAAATTAAGGAAAAATCACATAGTACTTTCTACCGGGTCAGTGACAGAGCTTAGAAGTGTCCTGAGCACATGCTATTGCACTATTAGTTGAAGCCTCAATTTCTTTAAAATTGAAAACTGATCTGGCACAGAGCCAGTTTCCAGAACACTAACTTCTCCATAGAAGTTGTTCTAACCCTGAACATAAAAATCACACATGCACATATTCAGAGAGAGCCAGAAAGACCCTGTTATAGAAAGTTTTCTGCAAAAATACTGCAGATGTTCAGAAACATGGCCTCCTAGAGTCTCTTTAATTTTATTATTAATATTTTATCTCCTTGACATTTTGAAGGTTGAGAATGGAATAATGACGAGACATTTAATAATTATTTTTAAGATTACTTTTCTAGTTACTCTTGGAAATAGGAAAAAAAATTATGAAGAAAGCAGCAAAGATCATTAAGGACACCACTTACGTGGAAATGCCCTACTAATTACATCATGGCAACTGCAAATACATTTCCAGTTCGGGGTTACTGCTAGCAGCATGTTCTAGTGGGCTGAAAATAATGTCTTGTTGAATTATATTTGTTTGGTGTTCTTCTTGTGGTTTTGGTTTTTTTTTTCGTTTGTTTGTTTGTTTTATGTTTGGTTTGTTGTTTCTTTTTTTTTAATATATGCGGTTTTTATACCTACAGAAATTTAATAACATATTTCAAGATGTCAGAAAATCTGACATACATCAGCAACAAAATTATTCTGGCAAGTAGATCAAGGCCCCTCTGACTTCACAATTGAAGCAGCCTGCTAAAGAGAGCAGAATGACGAACTGACACCAAGATGCTCCAACAACCTGACTGCTCTAAATGTCATTGTACCTCTGCCAGCTCCTTAAAACTGACAGACATCAAAATTGATGGCAACAAACAGGTTGTTCTTCAGTCCTCCAAAACTTTATTATCCACATATACTATTTTATATAACCAGTAAGTCATTTAAGGAAGAATAACTAAAAATCCTTTCACGGCCAAGCTCTTCTAATACTGACACGGGGCAATTTCCCTTCCCTCGCTCCACTGCCTTATAGCAAAACAATAAAGTAGGTAGGAATAGCGGTAGTCACCAACCTACAGAGATGATCCACAGGCATATAAAACTGGGGCAAGAAGTCAGTTCTTAACTGTAAGTCAAGAGCTGTAGAAAGAAAAAAAGGCTGTTTCCTAGCTACTGTTATAGGTGGACTTGGGGCAAGTTATGTCCTTCAAGTAAGTTCCAGATATACCCCTTTGCAGCATGTAATTCTTGTTGAAAGAGGACACTCAAAAAACCTGCTACACACAGTACTCTGCCACAGTCAGGCAGGTGATGAGCCTGGCCTTTTCTCTCATCCCACGACACTTGCAGGCTCAGAGACACCCAGGTTTCCTCAGGAACAATACAAACGGAAACAAATAGAGAAATCCTTTAAAAGGAACCATGAAGAAGGAAAGAACCAACAGACCAGCAAGAAATAAAATATTAAATCATCACCTCCCTGTCTGTGGGATTAGGTTCTGACACTTGTGCTGTTGAAAGGCTGTCAGAGAGAGATATAGCCATGGTTTTTTAATATAAACTCTTTCATCTCGGTGCATACAGACACTCAGGATCCAGGCTCCTCTTATACCTACTTCATGGCTGGCATAATTCTCAGGCCTTCAGTTTTCCTTTTGACAATGACGACTCCCAAACCTGCATCATCTTTTCTAAGCACTGTTTAAGTCCATCCTTTGACATCTCATTATAGATTCTTTGAACTCCTACATAGCATCAAATATATTTCCTCAAAGCCCATAGGGTAACTGAAGGAAAACAGTAAACGTAACTTAAAAAAATCTGCAGCTACTTCACTCAACACCTTTAAGCTTAGATCCAAAGGACTTTCGTTGTTAACCTAAGTATAAAAATCGCTTCATATTAAAATTTTATGCGGAAATTGGTACATTTAATAAGAATATAATTTTTGGATATTCCTCCTTCTTTAGGTAGGGGTTTTAAATCTGAGGAATTCAGAATTTAGCACCAACATAATGGAAATTCTTTGCAAAAATCTCATACGCTGAATAAAGCCTGGACTGTGAATTACCCAACAGATTGTCTTTTAACAAAACATTTTGATTTTGTGTAGTGTCCTGGTTTGAGGTTGAGCCTTGGTCAATTAATTGCAGTCTCCTATAAGTAAAACTATTAGTTCAGTTTATTAATACAAATAAGCATTTCACAACTGTTTTAAGTAAACTACTACCAATACCAATGTAAATTCAGTTGGAATAACTCTAGTGTGTAGATAGAGGGTTTTTTTGGGGTGGTTCTCATCACTCAAGAGTATTGTAACTAGTACACTGGGCTATTTACTCTTTGAAGTTACTATTCTGGTTTCCTAGGAAATTGAATTTTGTGGAAATGTGTGCCCCAAATCCTGTGATAACCTTTGAACACTCTGGCCAAGTTCAGCCACAGCTGATGAAAAAAGTAATGAACTCAAAAAAAATGCTGTGAAAACCAGTCTTCCTGTACCCCCACAGAGGGAAAACTATTCAGTTGATTGCTGATCTAATAGCAGATAACCTAAATGGGATTAAAAGCTTAGGTGATGCCCAAGCCATAGAAAAAGCTTTGTTCAGGCCTCACACTTCAACCTGTTAACCTTTAATCCGTAAAATGCAGGGTTTACTTAAGACCAGTGTTCACAGAAACTTTTTATTTCTTTTCCGTTCTGTTGATACCAGAAATAAGTTTTGTTTACTAATTTGGAAGAGAAGGGTAAAAGAATAGTAGATTAATGACAACTGCTTCAAGCACACAATAGTTGTGCACTTCCTTGTGTAGATGTACCCAGTTTTCCCACCTTGCTGTGTCTGTCAAGGTACTAGAGACTGCAGTTAAAAGGTTCATTAACTTTGGCAGTTTTTCATTAGTTTCCCAGAATTCCTTTTCAAGGTTTCCAAAGATAACTGTTCCAGGTGCCTCGATACTACAGATTTTCCTCAAATATCAGGCATGTTTGTGTTGTTTTGTTAAGTAAGGAACAGACCAGTCACCCCTCAGAAGTGTTGTATAACACATCCATCCAACTGCAGTGTTCATCAAGCCTAGTAAGACTTATCATATCTATATCCTACGGTGATTTGAGGCTCTTTTCCCCAGATAGTCTCCTTTGTCCTGTAATCACAAAACAGTTCAAAAATTAAATATTTGTACTTATACATGTCCTATATACACACCTTCTCCAGTGGAGAACAAGGTGAAAGTTCATGTTGTTCTTTAGTTAGCAAATGGTTAATATTTTAGGATTTTCTCAGGAAATCTCTCATTTCACACTACTACTGATAACTTTCAACAAGGGATCACAGATTGCTTAAAATAGTTTCTATAATCCTCTTTCTCTAAGGTGGGGATTTTCCCTTTTTATCAGAGAAGACAGTCTTTCTTACACACCAATACTGTGGAGGCTTTCAAAATGTAAGAGTTCAAAACTAGATTGGTTCTACTTGACAAATCCTCCATGCAGAGCAAATTCGATGCTGCCAGCACACTCCCTCCCTTTATTCTCAACACTCTATTTTTTTCATGGTTTTATAACAGATTAATTATATCAATACTAAACTTTCAAGCTTTTCTAAAGCAATTGGAGAGATAGGAACCTCAAGTTCTGCAAAATCACTTTTACAATGCTGCTTTTGTTCAAAGAGTTAAGTTTGGTTACCTTCTTTCTTTTTAAGAAAAAAAAACCAAAACTATTAAAAGGGGGGCAATTTATGCAAATATGTCCAAGAAATATGCACAAATAACCTTTACACAGAAACTAGAAGTTCTCACTAATTAGGCCAAAAATCACCTCAGTCTACCTTCAGCAAAGGGCAGATCTTGGTTAAGCATATCTTTCCCCTCTAAAAGAAAAGGAAGTGGGGTTATAACAGACTTGATATGTTCTACGTAACTCTTCAGCCTTATGTCTCTTACTCTCCAGAGGTTCCTGAATTCTCAGTTCGTTACTCAGTTTCTAACCTCTCACACCTCAGGATTCACAGCTGAGGAATAGGTATCAGCTACAACAATTAGCCTTACCATAAGTTGAATTAGGCTACTGCTGTTACTATTTCAAGTCAGTTGCTGAAGTGAGCAGTGGAGCACTCTAGCACGGCATACTGGTGGTATTCCTCAACACGGGAAACCTCCGGTGAGCCAAGAGACCTGCCAGAAGTCCTTAATAGTAAACCCAATTCTTTTTGGGTTATCCAGCCTGCAGAGCTGGGAGACAGAGACAAAGAGCAGAATGAAGCCCCCATAATCCAAGAGGAAGACACATACAAGTCTGCAAGGCTGGGCGGGATCCACCCAAGGGTACTGAGGGAGCTGGTGAAAGTGGTCACTGAGCCGATTTCCATTGTTTATTAGCTGTCCTGGCTAACTGAGGAGGTCTTAGTTGACCTGAGGTTAGCAAACTGGCTACAGGAACAGGCTGTCCAGAGAGGTTGTGGAGTCTCCTACTCTGCAGACGTTCAAAACCCACCTGGACGCCGTCCTGTGCAACTTGCTGTAGATGACCCTGCTCTGGCGGGAGGGTTGGACTAGATGATCTCCAGAGGCCCCTTCCAACTCTGACTATTCTGTGAAATGTGACATTGATCCTTAAGAAGGGTTGGAAGGAGGCTCTGGTGATGGGGAACATTGTGGAGCAGATCATCTTAACCGCCATCACACAGCAAGTACAGCACAACCAGGTGATCAGGCCCAGTCAGCATGGGTTTATGAAAGGCAGGTCCTGCTTGACTAACCTCATCTCCTTATACGACAAGGTGACACCCTTAGTGCATGAGAGAAAGGCTGTGGATGTTGTCTACCTCAACTCCAGTGAAGTCTTTAACACCATTTCCCACAGCATTCTCCTGGAGAAACTGCCTGCTCGTGGCTTGTATGGGCGTACGCTTCCCTGGGTAAAAAACCGGCTGGATGGCTGGGCCCAAGGAGTGGTGGTGAATGGAGCTAAATCCAGTGGGCAGCCAGTCACAAACGGTGTTCCCCAGGGCTCAGTATTTGGGCCAGTTCTGTTTAATATCTTTATTAACAATCTGGATGAGGGGATTGAGCGCACCCTCAGTAAGTTTGCAGATGACACCAAGTTGTGCAGGAGTGTTGATCTGCATGAAGGTAGGATGGCTCTACAGAGGGATCTGGACAGGCTGGATTGATGGGCCGAGACCAATGGTATGAGGTTCAACAAAGCCAAGTGCCGGGTCCTGCACATGGGTCACAACAACCCCATGCAGTGCTACAGGCTTGGGGCAGAGTGGCTCGAAAGCTGCCCAGTGGAAAAGGACCTGGGGCTACTGGTGGATGGCCGGCTGAATATGAGCCGGCAGCGTGCCCAGGTGGCCAAGAAGGCCAACAGCATCCTGGCTTGTATCAGAAATAGTGTGGCCAGCAGGACTAGGGCAGGGATCATCCCCCTGTACTCATCACTGGTGAGACCCCACCTCGAGTACTCTGTTCAGTTTTGAGCCCATTGCTACAAGAAAGACATTGAGATGCTGGAGCGTGTCCAGAGAAGGGCAATGGAGCTGGTGAGGGGTCTGGAGAACAAGTGTTATGAGGAGCAGCTGAGGGAACTGGGGTTGTTTAGTCTGAAGAAAAGGAGACTGAGGGGAGACTTTATCACTCTCCGCAACTACCTGAAAGGAGATTGTAGAGAGGTGGGTGTTGGTCTCTTCTGCCAAGTGACAAGTGATAGGACAGGAGGAAATGGCTTCAAGTTGCACCAGGGGAGGTTTAGATTTGCTGTCAGGAAAAAATTCTTCACTGAAAGGTTTGTCAAGCATTGGAACAGGCTGCCCAGGGAAGGGGTTGTGTCACCGTCCCTGGAAGTATTTAAAAGACGTGCAGATGTGTCACTTAAAGACATGGTTTAGTGGTGGACCTGGTAGTGTTTGGTAATGGTGGGCCTCGATGATCTGGAATGTTTCTATGATTTTATGATTCTATGATCTATGATATTACTGAACTATAGATACAGTATCGATATACAGATAGATATTACTTACATATCCATACACACCCTATTGACTGAACGTACTGAAATACGGTAAAGGACTGTGCAAGCAATAAATGTTAAGAGTTTGCCCTAAATTTTAGAGAGCAGTAACCTATAGGTGTTGAAAGAAGAGTATGTAAATGACGGAAAGTATGAACCAGAGTTGTATATAACAACTGTTTTTTTAATCAATCAGCTGAGCAGATAATCCAAGGAGTTGAAAAGTACATTACAAAACTTAAGAAAAAGGTAAAAATAAAAGCTGAAAGCAAAGTCTATCTTCAGTTAACCTAATACAGTCCTATATGGATAAACAGGATTGTGAGAGACAAGTTATTGAGCAAATAACCTTATGGATGCTGCCACTGTATTTGAATTACTTTAAAAAACAAATAGTTTCTGTACTGTATGTTTCACATCCTCTATTAATTGTGTAAAATACTATGCACCTTTCGAATAATAACAAAGCCTTCAAGCCTCATTAACTATTTGAAAATTTCTGTTGTTTTGTATGTTATCTAAGCTTAAAATTAAAAATCTAAGATAGGAGAATATTAAAAATAGTTTCTCAGATCTCAAGTGTTATGGCAAACCTGGATGATTAAACTGCATTTGTTTCTTACTGCTAAGATGTACTTAAGCTGATATAAATATAGCCATTTATTTTTCATATTGGCAATTGCTGTTTTTTGTTTGTGTTTGTTTGTTTGTTTGTTTGTTTTTTCCCTGGTAATACCATGCACAAACAAAGTGAACCTACATAATCATAAAGAAGAGAGGAAATTGATCCATAAGATGTCTTCACATTTAAGATGGGAAGAGTAGAATGAATGACATTTAAAATCCCGGCCCTACCGATATTTCATCACATTGTTATAGACAGCAATATCAGTGACCTGAGAAGCCTCAGGAAAAGAGAAGAGAAAGGGTATCATGTGGCTAAATGTCCCTTGTTTATGCCAGGAGACACAAGGAAAACAACAGGTAATATCAGATGGCCAGGAACCCTTTTATTTTCTTTACATATGAGCCCTAACAACCTCAGACTGGTTTCAAGTTAACCTCAAAAAAGTACTTGCACTGGCCGTATATTTAGCAATGCCAAAGCAGAGGCTATGTGAAAAAACTATTTATCAAAGTAAGTATTGATACTGTTGTTCACACCAACAACACAAAGCTTACACTATTCATTATAGCATGACTCCAAAATAAAATTACCTAAAGCCATTTAGTGAACATAAGCAAGTACAATGAAACGCAAGAGATACAGAAATTCATTAGTATGAGATTCATTCTCCTGTCACTCAGGAGAATCATATCATATAATCCCATCATATTTACAAGGCTTTGGTTTCATTAGAAGTACTGCTATTTAAAATCTTCACTTTTTTCTTAAAAAAGACCAAAACAGAGTGAACAAAACAAATGGAGATGCAACCTGGGTGACCTGCTCTAGATGACCCTGATTTCGAACAGAGGAGTTGGACTTGCTAACCTCAAGAGATCTCTTCCAACCTCAGCTGTTCTGTGATCCTATAGCACCATTGCAAACAAATATATTTGCTTACATAGAACTATTCACTGTTAAAAAACCACAAGCTTCTTAAGAATAGCCATCAAATAATAAACAATTAGAAGAAAGTTTCAACTCATTTGGGCTGTTGAAAGTTTCCAGCAATATCAGGCAAAGGGGCTACTCAGAGGCAGTGCAGTTTAAAAGTTTCAAACTCCTTTTCCACCTGTACTTCCAGTTAACAATTTCAGACCAAGTGATCTTCCTTGGACTTGCTACCTCCTAACAGAGATCACCCGACAGTTTTATTTTTCCCATTTGTATCTAGCCTTATGGCTAAAAGGACTTGGAAATAAAATTGGCTTTCATACTTTTTGCACCTTGCACAGCACTGAGAATGAGGCCTTTTAGGACAAAAACATCTCTTAGCATGCATAGAAATAGCACCAAAAGCTTATTATTGCTAAAAATAGGGTAAGGTTTATTTAGTCTAAGACAGAAGACCATTATTTAGGCTGAGAAAAGTAGAACTTCTTTCTCCATCAGCATCAGCCCTTCCTCCCCCGAAAAGCAACAGGGCCTGTTTGGGCCACTTATTTCTTAACAAGAGGAATGGCAAAATCCACATCACATACTTAAATGCCTCAGGACCTAGAGGTAGGTTTTGATCCGCAAATGCTTGAGGAACGTTTAGAGTCTTCAGAGACCAGACAGTTTGCCAGCTGCTCTTTCTAACGCAGGCAGAATTTGTGTAGTCTGAAGGAATCGCAACAGAAAATTGCAAGTTCTTCTATATCCATTTTGTAATAGAATGTAATGGCATTTTGAGATCTGAGACTCAGTAGTGTTGTCCAAGCCTGCCCTGAAGAAAATTACGTACATGTAGCTTGGTCCTACAAGCTCAAAAGGATCCTACAAACTCAGTGGATTTGTGTAGTTGGGAAATCAGCTCAGCTCCAACATCTTCTCCTTGATTTTTTTAAAAGAAAAGGAAAGTGAATTCATGATGGATTTATTTGAAAGGCAGAACTTAAAAAGGTAACATCCAGCCTAAGGCTTTTTCTGATGTATCCCAGAAGCTGCCAAAGAATATAAGTGATTCTTTCATGCAAATTTAAGTAGTCAATAAATAAAGCTAACAATCCTAACAAATATTCAAACTGAAGTGGCTATGGCTGATATGCTTCCATTGGTTGTACAAAGTTATTGGCTATCTTTAACAGACCAGAGCAGCTTTCAGGAAGACCTGGGAGACCAAAACATCACACATGCTGGAATAACAGATTGTAACTCTGAATTTAATGTGCATGTCAATTTACTATGATTGCATGAAGATAAGAGCTAGCTGCTTATGGAATGCACAAGTAGCCAATTACAGGTATTTCATGTGCAACTGTCCGGTATGAATGCATAATTGCAGTAATTTGGTGAACAAATTAGACACGATTGCCTTTTTTTTTCCTAACTTCTCTCAAGATAAAGTCTCTTCCTGCTACTTACTGTTAGGCAGAGAGAAAAAACTCAAGCATTGTAAAGAAGCGTAACAAACGTTTATTCTTCATATTCCGAGTATTCCACTTCAGGTTGCACATGTGGTTTTGCCAAATACATCTGCCAGTATGTTCCATAATTTTAAAGGTCATCATAATTGCAGCTGCAGAGAGTTTATGAAAAAAAATTAAGCTCCTGGCCATCAGCTGTATCCGATTCTCTGTGTTTCTCTTCCTACATTCACCTCAGAGACTCTGGACAAAGGAGTGCTGACATTTTGCCTCTGATCCATATAGCTATACCTGGCAACAACATGAGGTAACCCCAAAGACTCAGTTTTCTTGCCTACTTGGCAGAACACAAGATTAAAAAGTAGCATTGTGCATTCTTTGTAATTATCTATAAATATTGTATGCTAACGATGTTATCAGGATGTTTATGGTGGACTAGACAGGTTTACTTCAGAACGAACCTGAGAAAATAACCCCAAACATGTCTACTAAATGTCATAAAGTAAATATTACGACTCAGTCCTTTGCTTCGGCTAAAGAATTGGTTTTAGTCCAAGCAGTCCAAAGATCACACACGTGCTGGCAGGTCTCCCCTCAGCAGCAGTGCTGCAAGACATCCACAGCAACTGCGCTGCCAGATCGCTGCTGAGACATGTGAACTTCAAAAACAGCTCAAGTACATTAATGCTACCAACGCTTCAGGTTTGAGAATCCCTTCCGTGGCTGTCTTGTATCTGCTTCTCTGAAAGCTTTGTTCTTGTGATTTGAAAAACAATGCTCTGATTTCAGGAAGGCTGTCAGAGCTATACACCCCAGCTACAGAAATGAAATAGGAAGAATGATAAACATTTGGATTCATTTGGGGTTAATCGGTTAGAAGAGCTGATGCACCAATTGCTGTAATGCAAAACTAGTGAATACCAAAACACATTATGGAATAACCTGGAAAAGCAAGACTTTTGTATTTCAGGTGTGAATGGGTACACCCAAACGAAGGCTGGGAAATGATCCCATTTTTCATGTATGCTTTACCTTAGACACACGGGCTTTGCAGCAAGACAGGCAATTGAAACTCATTCAGGGAATCTGAGAACTACAGGAAAGGAGGTTTGATGAGCTCTCTCAGAATTCCAGTATTCATCACGAATACATCATAATTCCTAAAGGAAACTGCACTTTAATCTGCATATAAAATTCCTTACCTGTTATCCCATGAGGTGCTGATCAAATAAATTTCTTTTGAAGTTCTGTACATATGCACTGCAGAGTGTTTCTAGGTTCTTGAAAAGACAAGGCTTTTCTAGTGATATAAAGACTCATCATCCCTCAACAGTCTGCAATTTTTTATAGGAAGTCTACCCATACTCACACGGTTCTTGAATTAGTGTTTTCAGAAGTATTTAGAAAACATAACAGTAAAATATTTTTAATATTTGTTTGCAGTTGGTTAGATTTTTTGTGTGTGTGAAAGAAGAGCTTAAACCTTCATAATCATGCTACTGTAGCACATTCTAAGCCTTGCAAATTAGCCATCTAGCTCAACTGAGTTCCAGCATCAAGACAATTAATATATTAAACCACTCCAAAACTGATACAACTGGAAGGTCTAGGCAAGCTTGGTAGGGTCCCAGTCCCAGCAAGAACTTCACATCTTTAACAAGGCTTCACATCTTGATGTTGTATGAATACTGCCCGTGAGGTGGGAATGCCAAACGCCCTGCAAATCACAGGTCATTACCTTGGAAGGTAACATCTCAGGTAATCTGCTGCATCTCTAACTTGCTTTTCTGTGAAGTCATTCTGTACTTGTTACTCTTTGCTGTTCTTCAGCAGTCTAGAGAGCTCTGATGATATAGTGCTGAATAAGTCCCTCTGGGCTCAAAACATCCTACGGCAGAATGCGTCTTCCCATTTTCCATATGCTATTCAAGGCCATCAGAGAGTGTAGGGTCTGCATGTCCCTAAAGAGAAGAGCTCCTCTTTGTCCTCTCCATTCTCAGAAGCAGCCAGAACACTCTGCTCTAGAAGAAGCTTTATGAAAGCTGGCTGTTCCCATCACCGTGTTGTGGTATTTACTCATTTTTGTCTGCTTAGAGGTGGGAGCAGCTATGTACACACAAAGGTGTCTCCTAAGGGATACTGAAGTGACACACAAAGCAGTACAGATTTGGTGTTCACTGTCCTACTCTGGTGCTTGAGGAAGTGGAGAAGGATGCTCACCTTTTCGCAAGTGAAGTATGCAGGCTACATAAATTAATTACACTTGACATGCACATAAAAGCTTTTCTGCACAGCCAGGAGGATTGCATTGTTCTTATTTTTTTTGTGGAAAAGTTGAGGTTGCAATGTTTGCATATTATGCTGTGAACTAGACCTCTGAATAGCACCACCATTAAAAGTGGACATGTTTATGCTAGATCAAAGTGAATATTTTGTTCTGTATCTCACAAATCATGAAAAGACAGCATAGATGATGATAGAATTTTACATTCTCTCACTATATGTAATGTCCTGGAAATGAGTGCTACATTTTTTCCTCATTAACAAGACAGCTGATTCCAATTGCATTATTTTCCTTTTCCTTTTTTTTTTTTTTTTTTTTTTTTGACAAATGATATGCAAACACTCAGTACTCCCACAGTTTCATGGTAAATGAATAGATTGTTGCATTGAACGAGGAAAAATATATTTATTCTGGGAAAAAAAGCTGATTGCATATTAAATCACAGTTATAAGAGAATGCTCTTCTACAATAGCCTAGGAAATGTAATATTGATATAGACAACAAATGCTGGATAGCTTTTCTGAGATGCAGATGACATGCAAAAGCAAGAAGAATGGGAAAGGACTGTTCTTGCCACCGAAAGTACCGGCACATAAAAGATCCTAACCAGACAGGAGTTCTGAGTCTGTCAACTTCTGTTTTAGTGAAACAAACAGGAGACAGATCCTCTGTTCTTTTTTCCCCTCTTTTGACAGCAGAGAAAGATCATGGTAATAATTACTGCTTTAAATCTAGGCAGTGAGGCTCAATATTTGAAGTTATCTGTGCTTTAGTTCAAAAACTTTGAGGCTGGCACAGTAATTATTATATAACTCCCAGGAATTGTACTTTAATTTTTTATTATATTTTTATATAGGAATCTACAATTAATTCACTTATAAAGCCCCCAAAATTCAAGATCCCTATCAGCTTTCAGGTATCATGGAGGTGGCTGATTGATTTAAGAACACCCACAACTGGAATGGACTGTGAGATTTTTGACAACATAACAGGAAAATTTAGCCACACATGTAAGTATCAGTAAAATTAAAAGCAGAATTACAGTGAAGATCAACATTAAAGGAATTCTATATGATAAGATTAAAGAAAATATTTTACCTGGAAAAATACTGAGGGATCTGCCAACTTAATACATTGTTTCCACATGGTGCCTTATGCAGCCTTTGGACGTTAAAACATTGGCCGTATTTGCAGTGGTAATTCCTGTTTGGATAGAAATGGCAGTGCCACACACAGTGTGCTATGGCTTCCTTTTTGACTAATGTGTAATTCCCAGCATGATGCAGAGAGAGATCATACTGCTGGGGATATGACAGTGAAAAGTAAATTCTGTAGTGAGCATGTTGACTGCATTCTCTACGAAGTTGTCAGAAAAAGGAGAATGCTGTCCGAGATGACTCTATCTTCCATATAAAAATAACACAAGTGCAAAAGGAGAAGATATGGCAGGTTCAAAAGTAGTTGAATCAGATGAAGATAAATGTAAGGGACATGCATTCAGTTTCGAATATGGATTGTGTTATTCTGTCCCTACTGTGAGCAAGTATCAAGAGAATACAAAACAAGATTCATGAAGCCTGTTTTACAATACCCAGAAGTAATAAACTCACAAAAGGAACAGGAAGATTTTTTTCCCTGTGAAGGACAATGATTACAGAAAGATAATTAGTCCTGACTTGTCATCCATACAGAGACACAAACAAACAAATCAGACAAAAACCACACCAACATAAATGCATACAGTACTAACCACCAAGAAAAATAAAGAAATAATATCTTTGTAATAGTTTTCCTTAAAGTGAATGGCAAGTTCTTCCAGACTCCTTGCACCACACAGCATGCCTCTCCAGTAGCTGCAAATGTATGAATTCTGTGGAGACGCTACCCGCAAGACAAAATAGGGACTACTTTCATGGGAAGCCTATAGCTGCCTGCTTTATTCAGTGGGATAGATTACAGAATAAATATGCTCAAAAAATCTGTAAGGTAGATGACTATATCAGATAGCTAGTGACAGTTTACTATGATCACGTATTAGTTGGTTATCTGTTCTTCTCAAACTTGCCAGCAATCCCCTTAAGAGTAAGCAAATTATTCTTACACCTAAAAACTGCATAGTGATTACAGTCTTTCCTGAGATTGTGCCTTAGAGTTTAAAAAAAAAATAAATCATTTTTTCTGCTGGTTTTCATATCAAAAAGCCTTATTGTACTTTAAAATGATACATGGAAATTAGAGTGAAGACAGAGTAAAGGTCTTAAGCTGAGAAAAGCAGAGGTGGGGAAAAAGAATAAAGGACGAATTTAGTCCCTTTTTTCCTTCACTCCGCCCTTAAGATCTTGATTAATACATCTGTTCTTCATTTGCCATAATTATGACATCTCTATGTCCTTGACTGAAAAGTTTCAAACTAGCAAAAGACGAGAGTGCAAAATACATTTTTGCATACATCTTAATTTATATTTTCATCTGTATTCATGAAATTTTAGGAATTAGACATGGAAGAGACCAATTAAATCATCCAGTCATTCCCCCGACTGACAGCTCTGAATAATTCCTTGTATTTTCAGGTCCTGAAAATACAGCATTTACATACAGATGACAAAATACATTTTAATGAGCCAGGTTCTTTTTCCTGTGCAATCTGAGCGGAACTGTTCAGATGAAGGCAGCTCTTTGTCACAACAGAAGACTTCTAAGGGAATATACACTTCAGCTGAGTGCATGTTACCAGATCAAGTAGTGTACTTAAACAGGTTATTATTATGCATTTCAGCACATCATAGGGAAAGGACTCATGCTAATTAAGATCAATCAGCACACCTTCTGAAGCCTGGTATGGCAACCAAGAGGTTAAACATTACCTTAGACATGAGGCAAGATGTCCCATTGAATAGGATAAGGTAACCTTAAATAGAGTCTCTTCCTTGTCATTCAGTTAAAGATCAGTGAGAATCCATTAGCGCAGTACAAAGTCACTCTGTCGTTAGTGAGCAACTCAAGTAACCATTTGGTCGTAATTGTAACCCGAGAATTTTTAGCTATTAATGAGTAATAAGATTAAGATGACTTTGTCATTCAGAAGATGGCCCACAGGCTGACCTTTTGTCATAATGTGACTGTTAGCGTGGAGTTATGATCTGTGTCTTGAACTTCAGTACAAGCCCCAATTAGACATTACTGTCTTCCAAAACACACATTTGCTGCCCAAAAGCCAGACTACATAGGATAAGATGGAATTTAAAGACCAGTATTAAAAACTGAGTCTTTCACATTATTTTAAATAAGATTTTATTTTCAGACATGGCTCTGTAAGACCATGCAAAAGAGGTGCCCAGGCTCTGGCTGGTACTCCTCTGTTCTCTCAAGCTGTTCTCACACGGTGACATTCTGATGATAAACAGCAAGAGAACCACCATAAACCTACATGCAATATTTCTGAGGAACAAGTTCAGCAGAACTTGTACAGATCAGACTACCCGTGTAGTGCAGGGTACACTCTAGATTGTTTTACACCAATATCTGAGTGACTGGCTTGACAATAGGGAAGTTCCAGTAACAACCATGTGAATATTCAGGCTGTATGGAAGAGAACTGGAAATTTGACATCAACTCCATTATGATGAAAGTACTCTTATTTTATCAGTATGATAAAAATACTTCTATGGCATTTTTCTACCTAAATACTTTTTTTTCATAAGTTTTACACCTTTGAGCAACAGTGACACAGTGCTATATCAGGTTGCAAGTAATAAGATTCAGACAGCCTCTGCATTCATTTTTCTTCTCCGACAGAGCTGTAACTGTAAACCTACAATGATTTTACTATGTTTTGATGACCTAGAGCTTTTTCATAAAAACAGAATTTGCAAATAGCTGGCTTAGCCTCTGAATCAGCCTGACACATAAAAATAATATATTACAAATAAAGATACGAAGTGTTATGATCTATTAGCAATTTTCCCCAAGCAATTACTAACAAAAACCCCAAGCAGTTCTGACTAGAGTGTACCGTTAGAAATCAGACTAAGAAGCAATCAGTTATGTATACCCTGTGTACTTGATCTATCAGCACTTTTATTTCCAGATACACATAACAATTGTTCTAAATTTAAAACATTGTCTTCATAAAACATGTTTTTACAAGATGTGATTTAAATAAGGCATTCTAAATTTATGAGGTCATTTTCTAAACCCAAGTAGTTTTCTCCTGCTATTCATTTATATGGAGGAGAAGAGAACACCTCATGGAAATTATGAAGCAATGGTGTAGCATGAACGGGAGCTTTGCTGAAAAAGACTAATTCCAGAAAATTAGCATACACATTCCCCTTAAAAACTTACCTTCATTTGCTGTTTCATGTGGAATTACATACTCTGCCATTCTGTACATCACGTAAGTTACCTGAAGCAACAGTTGACTATTTTAATGCATTGTAATGCATTAAAGTCACGAGAGTGGGCAGGATCAAAGCTTGCTCTCCAGTACAATTTGCTCCCCTCTGTGTGCATACAGAGGCATCGAGAATTTAGAAGTTTCTTCATTCTGCACACCTTCATCCCAAAATCTGATTTGTCCTGCGCCATACAGGAGCAGAGAAAAGCAAATAACAGTAGAGCAGGAGTCAGAAAAATGTTGATCTGGACAATCCCACTGGTTGCCACCCACATCCCACAAGATCCCCATGGAACCACAGGCACTTATAATACCTTGGTCACAGTGTTTGTTTTGTGTACCAACATATACTACAAAACACAGTAATGCATATTCTCATCATTTATGGTAGCACTCCAATGACTCACAACCCTGTTTCCTCATGCAATATGATATAAAATGTAACTTAGAAGTCCCTTCCAAGTTTTCAAGGTTCTGCATGGAGATGATCCATAACGAAAGCAAACCATTGTTACAATGACGACATCCATTGAGCATGATTTGCTCCAGAAATTTCTCAGCCTACAGAACAGTTTGTGACAGCAAGAGACAGTTTATGCCAAAAATCAAATCAAAGCATTGTAACTTATAATTGGAAAAATTGAAAAAAAAAAATCAACCACTAATCTCACCGCCCATGTGCAAAATGGATCTCCTCTTTCTGACTTCGCTATTTTACAACAGTAGAAAATGGAATGCATGGACAAAATGAGGCAAAAAAAAAAAAAAAAAAAGAAGAGAAAGGAAGTGAAAATGACACTCCTTAAAATCTTTTGATTCAGCTGAAAACGGGAGGGAAAACTCAGGTATTTGTAGCATTTGGCTGTGGTTGGAGGAATTAACACCTTTCCATTACATTTTTCTATCTGCTTACTGATTTGCTACTTTGGGAGTTGCTCAGTTACTACAGGAGCTGTTATTCAAATCAAAACTGAGCTGGCAGGATTCACACAGCTATATTCCAGCCTATCTGTAGCAGATGGGGGAATCAGCTATTTTTGGCAAGCATGCAGTATTGATGTTTTTTCCTTTTTTCAAGTTACAAAGCAGTGATACAGAATACATCTTTTATTCATGATACACTGAAGATGTAAATAAAGCTTCACTTCATTGCTTCAGAGGTTGAAATACTCGCTATTTGTGCAAAACAGCTGTATGACACTCCTGCATTTTCACTGTGAAGTACCTTGTCTCCTTGTGGACTTCAGTAACATATCATCAACCATCATCAATGTCTCTATTCTTTCTTTTGGCACAGAAAAATGAATTCAGTGGGTGTAAACCATGGAGAAAGAGGAGGTAAGCATTCCCGTGATCCATCTAAAAACGCCTGTCACATAAGCTTGAATGTAGTTGACTTTTCTAGTGTACTTTATCTTGTTTTTAACAGGGACCCAGGGGAATTTAGTAAAAGATATGCAAATGAAAAACTAGACACCCAAGGGATACGCTTGAGTCAAAAATAATTCTATCTATCCAAACTGTAACTAATGAACAAATGATTCAGTGAAATACATTCCATATTTCCATTCACCACCATCTGTTATTGGCAAGATACTTTGTTTGTTCCCAGCTACAAAGCTTGAGCAAGTGCATAACCACCAAATTAAGGGAGAAAAGTGAATGCTGTAAATGCTGCAAGGAAGAAGCATTGCTGCCTTTCACAGAAACATGTATTTGCACTTCAATGGCTACCAGAATTTAACACTTACTAGAAACAGAGGAATGAGGCACTGGTACCTAGAAAAAAAGTCCAAAGACCCTTTCATTGCAGGGTGCAGCACTCTGGGCTCCATGAAGCTACCTACTCTTTTCCACTTGTTATCGAGACCCTCTATACCTTTTTGTTGGGATCCTATTTCACGCAGTAAAAATCAAATGGAAGCAACACTCAGCTACAACAAATCGTGTTGATGTTTCAATAGTTAGCATCCTTCCCTTAAAGGTACTCTCAGCATGTTAAAATGAGACTTTACTCCTACGTATAATTCCATGTAGAAAAGAGGTCTTGACTAGAGTACAGCAACAGACAGCAGGATGCTTCATTATGAACTTAGGAAGAGGGTTGGTTTTTTTCAGTCTGTTTCATATAATTTCAAATCCTCCTTTCCATAGGGATATCAAAACTATTTATAACAGGTAAGCAAAAGTGTAGAAAACAACTCCAAAAGGTAAACTCACAGAACTGATAAGTTCCATGGAAGAAGAGGGAGAGAAAGATGTGATTCACAGTCCTGTGTTCAAAAATCTTTAGTTCTATTTTGCAAACAGTGGCTCTAGTTGCGTTAATATTAGTATCTACAAAGACGCTTTGCAAACATCATTTACTAAAGCAGGTACTAGTGCTTTCCACCTACACAGGAAAACTACATGGTCAAATGCAGGCAGCTTTAAACTAGTTCCACACACTTGATGAGCTAGTAGGAAGCATTGCCACCTCCACCCACAGCTATTAACTTTATATATTTCATAACATAGGGGTGACAGCCTGCTGTCGTGGTGGTGTAAGAAATCAGACAAGTCCAGACGATATTTCACTGTGTTTGAGAATTTGGTATTTCTGTCATTTAACTGGAGACAGCAAGCAAGTATCAGAGAAGTGGCATTATCTGAAAAAAGACACTTCCTGTAAGAAGTCAAGAAATTGAAAGATAGAGCTGAACCAGTCTCTATTAGGCTCAATAATTTAAAGTCAATCTGCCACAGCCAACGTTGTGTTTATGAGCAGTTTAAAATGCATACACATTCGTACTGATTAGTTAAACACAGCATTTATTAACTATCATATGACCTATACCCTTTAAGAACTATATTTACGGATAATTTATTTTAATTTTTTTTTTTTAATTTTTTCTTAGTATGCATGCAGGTTAACAGATCATCCAATTTATACTAATACATACATAATAGTAAATACCAGGTCTACATGCAACATCTTGAATTCAGGCAGGAAATGCATCTATACTGATAGGAATTAAATAATTTATAACTCCATTTGCATTTTTTTTACTTTACCTGACTCTGTCCTTTCTTTTCAGGTTACATACTAGTCTTACATAACAAACTACAGAATAAGAAATGAGAGTTTAAGAACCCAGTTCAACGATTTGTTTAAACCTTTCTATTCTTCCAGAGGAACCAGTTACCCGACCCAGACTATAATTTAGATGATCCTCTTAATAGGACACTAGACTCAAGATCAAAATTGCAGTTATATTTTCATGCAGTTTAACATAGAAAAAATACTGCCTCCATAACTATTACTTTCTACCATAATTTTCCATGTTTGGAAGCTCAGATTTGTCATGGTTTGGGCATTAACAAGAATATCTAATCTAACTGTATACCCTATAAAGTACTTAGAATATCAACTATATTCCATCCATTTTACAATGTGTTCAGTGCTTTAAGGCTAATAATCAAACCTGGTGTTCCTTTTTCCATTAACTAACATTTTTACATCAATGAAAGTTCATTCTGAAGGTCCATCTAGCTCAATATTTCATGTCTGACAGCAGCAAACATTTACCAAAAAAGTAAGGAGGAGAACAAGCACAGATTGATACTGCCCACAATCTGCTCTATGTAAGATTAAATCTTTTGGTTGTAGACTATCTTTAGGAAAGGAGTTCAAGTTTTATTTAGATAGAAAAGGCAAGGTTTATAAAGCTCATATACACATTCATATTTTAAAAGCTGAAAAACAAAACCACATGTGAATGAGTTCAATTGTGTGGAAGAAAGCTGGGGAATAGTCCAGGGATGTAGCTGTATCACAGTTATGAGCATGACTAGCTTAGCCTGTGGCGGGCAGACGTCACCTACTACTCCGGTCTTCAGGGCAGCAGCCATAGAAAACATGGTTGATTGGGGCTGCTGCTGACGTCAACAACTTGTGGGATGTCCTAAGAAAGTGATTATAAAAAAAGTCATATGTCTGCTTCTCTCTGAAACCAGCACATGCCTGGAGCCAGAGCAAGGTGCCTGTCTGCCCCACGATGGGTAGCAAAACCGTAACAGCTCGGGTGACTGTGTGAGAAAACTGGCAACCAGACTTGCTGCAAACTGCTCATCCTGTGATAAGGAGACGTGCAACTTGTCCCATCGACAGTCCCAGAAAAACAGCCCTGAGAGTCAAGCACCCCGCTCCCCGGCTCCCCTCCACATTCCACCCCAATTCCACTTCTCAGGAAAGTAGGAGTAGGGAAGAGGTATTCATTGTTACCTCTCCTGCTAAGAAGCCTAGAAACAATTGCATATATAGTGTTTAGTATTTGCACTAAAAGAGGAGGGGGAAGAAAACTCTTGTCTTACTCAAATTAATAGTTATATGACAGAATCAGGAGCAGTTTGTCAGCAAGTGGCAGAGGTTGTCCGAAAGGTTTTACTCAAAAAGCAAGGTGCATCAATAGAACCAGAGACCCCTGAAGACGACTCCTTCCTGAAACAACACCCAGATGTGCTGCAAGATTTCCAGCAGTAGAATCTGGGCCTTTCTTTTGGAAAAGCCGTAGACAGATAGTTTCGTTTTTTGCAGTTTAATCTGTTGAGATAACATTTGGAATTTAAAACATTTTAACATGGCAGGAAATCTAGCTAATTCTAATGGTCAGTATGACTTGCTCCAAGACTAAGTTGATCTTCTTTATATTTCTTCCGTTGATTTATGTCCATCTGCTTCGTAGAAATCTGTAATTATAGCAGATAGGGAGGAAAAAGAAAAAAAAGCCAGAACTTGAACTTTCACTTAGTATTCAATCCACACATTATGAATGTCAAAGAACTTAAAAAGTTAAATATATAGTTTGAACCACTGAATTGTTCCATAGATTAGTGTGACACTTGCAATTGCACATTTAGATAAATCAGCCTCAAGGAGAGCTAGAGCTCTTTAATACATCACAGCATGACATTCAAGATGGCAGCAATCCACAACTCTTCTGTCTAGGAAACAAGATAAAAAAAAATAAAAATAGAAGATAACACTGCTTAAAACCTTTGGGATGATAGCGGTAGGGAGAGGAAGAGGAATACTCCCATAAGAGTTTGTTTTTCTTGGAGGACTTGCAACCCATCCTAAGAAAGCCTCATCTTTGGGGTGTGCCCCAGATACAGCTAGAGTGAAACATTGCAGGAATTCCTGCACCATACCTAATAATGCTAACGCCCTGTGGAGCAGATCAATTAATATTCGCAGCCATGATAGGTACTAAAAAAGTCTTTACTTACCCCAAAAAAGAACAGGAGAAGTAATTTGGGCATTAGGAAAAAAAAAAAAAATCATAATCAGGAACCCTTGTAATGAATTTATACAACTGTCAACAATCTGGAACAGAAGATCAGAAGGATCTCTCATCTCAGAGCAGATGAGGCAAGAGAAATGAGTGAAAACATATCTAGTTTTAAATGTCGTTATGCCCACAAGTGAAACAGCTGAAGAAAGTGTTCAGAAAACAGTTAATACACAGAACACTTTTGGAGACAGCGTTCCAGCTACTTGACAAGGCTGTATGTCAGAGCAGGTTAAGTGTAACTGATAGAGAGAGCCTGAGGAGAAATATAAGGACTTTCCTAGAGAGGCCCGAGATTTTGGAAAGCATGCTTAACCAAAAATACAGCACTAACGGTATCACATTGGGATACCTGGAAAATTCAGCCTAATTTTCGAGAAACACGGGTAGAATTCTAGCTGGGAAAAAAAGATTTGCCATGCACCTCAATCAGATGCAATTATTGCTCCAGGTCTAAAATTGCATCTGGAGAAAGCCCAGTGTTTGATTAAAGTACCTTATCATAATATTGGCTCCATTTTCTTGTCTTTGTTAGCAGTGCCCAGTTTCCAGGTGGCTGGAACAGGTTGTATCCACCCTGTAGACTCATGCTTTAAATCACAGAAGTTATATATCTTTCAGAGAGCAAAAACATGGGCTCATTTCCTATTCCACATACATCAGAATGAAGTAGGTGTAACTACCCTAATGGTTAGAGAGCCCACCGCAAGGTTTACCTAATTGAGCTTGACAAAACATCATACCGATAGCTATTTGTATGGAAAAAGAAAAAACAAAAATAAGCAGACTAATTTTTTCAACAACTGTTAGAATGGTGGGGATAACAATAATGAACAGACAATAAGTTTGGAAACTTCAAATCAGGTGATAAAATTATTAAATTCGTCAGTACGTGGGTAACTTACAGGTAAAGCACTTCACAATTAAGGCACCTTCTGTTGCTATACAGACCATTTTTGGCATTTTTTAAGGTGATGATCATTAAAGATGAAACATGTCATGTAGCTAGAAGGTTCTGCAAGTAATTTGCAGTGCTATGAAGTCCTCTTAAAAGTGTGTGGTTTCTTGCCTGTGACTTTACATTTTCAAATTTAACAGTCCACTCTACCACAGCAATAATCCATTTAGACATTTTAGCAAGGAATTTTTGTATGAAAATACTCCCATTAAAGTGAATTTCAGTGTTAGTAATATGTCAATAGCCTGAAATTGTGTCTTTGTAAAATAGTGATGCAACCTTGGTACCGGGGGACAAACTCACTGATGGAAATGTAAATTCACTTTAACTCACATTCAAACCTCAGTCTACTGAGTCAAGTAGTGGTGCAAAATTTAATATTAAAACTGTTCCAATTGAAAGTATCTGTTTATTTCATAGTTGGCAATCTGTCACTATCCATGTGAACTGAATTTCAATCAATGACACGCAGGGAAAGAGATAATATCCCCTTATTTTTTAATTGAACTGCTGTATGCAAATCTGAACCTGTCCCTAACTATGTGAGAAAGTACATAAATGCACTAAAATAAAATAAACTTAAAGTGCAAAGTTCATACATATTCTACCCAAAAAGCAGAGGATGATAGGCCACTAGCTAACAAAAGTATTGCTTAGGCAATAAATGTAACAGCAAGGCAGGCATTAGTACAATCATCTATAGTCCATCTGAGGACTTGATGATAAAAAGAATTAATTCAAGGAACAGAAGCCAGAAGAAGCAGAATCCTTTTAAAAAACCCAAACCAAAATAATAAAGCAACTGTATTTTAAACCCTTACATTAAACAACTTAGCCAGAAATACAAAGTAAAACTCTAATAGTGAATACTTAACACCGCACATAGCTATTTGTACTGTCACATCATATAAACTGATTTAAGAAGCCGTAAGACTGACTGCTTTCCTCCAGAAAGAAAATCTCATGAGTGCACTTTAAAGAACAAGCACAAATTTGCTTAAGCAACGCATAGACTGTATTTCAGGTTTTATGCCTCATCTCAGTTCCTTCCTGTTCTTGCAACCAAACCAGAAACCAAACCAAACCTAAAATTTTTGTTTCATGGTTACTTCTCACATTGCCTAAGCCCACTTAAGAAGATTTAATCCCCAATAGTACCTCCACATTTTTCCATGTGCCCCCCCATATGCAAATTCTACATGGATGACTGTAAGATCAAGAAGACAGGGTAGGCTCACAAAGAAAGAGACGTCATAGTTACTGCAATACCCCTTCAGAGTCATACAAGACATACTGACACAAGAAAAAAAGCAAATTACACAGATTACAGAATTGAGCCGAAGTGTACTTTCCTTCACTGCCTCCCCGCCAAGTTTAGTCATCATTCTCATTCCACAGCAAAAAGTTTGTGCAAGTATTTCAGGCCATGGATTGTTTGCCTGTCGGAGTGGGAGACGGACCCTGGAGTAACGACACGGTCTCAATATGAGTATGATCGTTCTCCTTTATTTTTGGCAACAACAGTGTTTATATAGATAAGCAAAGCACTCATGCACTACAGGTAACAAAATGATTGGTTAACTATCCCTGTCCACGTGCTTACAACTACTCGCTAATTGGTGAAGCCTGGCTGTTCACGCGGAGGTTCTTTTTGGCATTCTTTTGGCTCGTAAATCCTCAGACTTGCTTATCAGCAGACACCTTCCCTGCTCCTTCTGTGCCAAGGATGGCTCTCTTCACTTAGTGAGTCTGCGCAGCCTTGGAACACTGGATTGTTCATATCAAGCAGGTCATGGCCTTTTTCACTGGGCCATTCTTCCACAATCCCCCTTTCTCATTTTTGAACAATCCAGGTTTGATTGCTAATTCTAATAATCAATTTTCTAATACAAGCCATAGCACAGCTTAAGCACATCAAACTAACTAGTACAAATATTAACAACCTGGTTTTCAACAAACTCTTTAGCCATCCAGTTAGCCCTAGCCAATTCCCTAATGCTTCTAGTCCAAAAAATCCTACATCTTTTTTAATATTCTGAGCATGTTCCATAAGTTGTTGGATTTCTTTGTGTATGGACCTAGAATGATCTGCTAGGTCCATACAATACATGGTTATGAACTATGCTTTGGCACCAAGAGACATTAAAGTTTGGTGTTGGGCTAACATATATAGGGGCTGACACATTAACTCGCATTCGTTCATTGCTCCCATCTGGATATTGAGATGCATTAATGTATATACATACACTAGCGTTTAACGAATCAATCAGGTCTACCTGCTGTGGTTCTGGACCAATTGGTAAATTATCATCCCAATTGTCATATTTGTCAAACAGGTCTGTCAAACTGTTTGGTTGCTTAAGCTTAGATTTGATTATTTTTGTAAATGACGCGTTAAAGGCCGAAAAAAACTGTTTCGTTAGGGGTTCAACTGCACTCTAGGTTTTTCCACCCATTGATTTCGTTTCAACACTTGCCACAGTTTTCCTTTAGGTTGTTGAGAGTGTATCTTTCCACTGTATCCTAATAAGGCATTCTGAATTGCTAGGGCATTGCGTAGCCACCACTCTAGATCCGTTGCATTTACAGGTACACTTATGTCATTTGGCTCTTGACCACTTATGTCAATTATTCGTGCCCTGCCTTTGCGTATTAACTCCGCTATTGCCTCTGTTCGTGTCTGAATACTTGTTTTTGGCTGGACGCTTAGAAATACCCATTCCAGCACATTGAACAGGTTGTCTACCCCGTTACGTTTGTCAGTGGCATTGTCTAAGAGGGGAGACCTCCCTTCCCTGTTTTTTTCTTGCCACTGACAAATGACTGCATATGGGGAATCTGGTTGATTACATATAAGCAAGGATACAGGCAGCTGCAAAATGCAACAGAATGACCACGCTGACTGCAATTTCTGTGTTAAGCGCTCTAATGCTACACGGTGTTCTTGCTTCAATGTGATTTTGTCGGCAGGATTTGTGCCCCTGATTTGCCAACTGGAAATCAAACATTTGCAGTTCAGTTACTGACCACTTGAGCCAATTAGCAGATCACCTAAAACGCATGGTATTTTTTCTATTTGAATGAATGAACTTGATTAGTGTAAGAAACTTATTTCCTTTTCATAACAGTGTATTACTTGTAAATATTTGCATCTGCTTACTATATCCATGAATAAGACAAAAAAAATCTTCACACATAGCCAGTCCACAAAGGCATTCCAGGGCCATTCCTTCCACAACTGTTCATTTATACATTGCCGTGGTTTTGTCTTTTGCTAATAGTTTATGAACAAAAGCTGATTCCCCAAATACCTAAGTGCAAACTAAAGAACAGAAGAATCGTTACAGCAGGTGATAACCGACACTCACATGGTTGAGGATCCCACCACTCACAGGGGTCAGCAGCACACGTGTCCGTAAAACAAAGAAGAAATATCTCTCCTGCCATGCTCTCGAGCTTCAAACAACCAGTGATTTACAGATATTCTGAGCTAGGAAGTTACACAGAGTGTTTAATAGTCATGCATGCACAAAAAGTGGTTTGAACATTTTCGTAAAGAAGTATTTCCATTTTTGATCTACCAAACCTGTGTCTAGGAGCTCCCCATTTTAATGACTGCAGTGTGAAAAAATCCCCCCTTTGTTGATAATTTAGTTTAAATCTGCTGCCTAATTATTTCATTGTTTTCTCTTACTTTGCATTGTGCAAAATACCTAAATGTTTATCTTGTTTTTTTCCGTATCACTTATGACTTCATGGACCTGTACAATGAAGCTAGTAAATGATCAAAGATAACTCAAAGATGGTGAAGAGGAAGCAAGTGGGGAAAAAACAGAAGTAAAGCACTGTAGCAAAGAATGAGTCATGTGCAGAGGTACCCAGTCAGTGACTCATGGTCCTCATCTTTGTGTTTTGGATGAAGTAAAATTAATGCACTTTCAAATAGAAAACACAGACAAATCCAAAATTCCCTTGCAAATACATGCTTTGAACGTCACTGGGTACTGCAGGTAATAATCTTGAGTACCATTTAAAACACTGGGGCTGTTATATAATGACATTTATATTCTGGTTCCCTACTGTTCTAATTCAAAGCTAACTTTTGCTCCTGGGTTTTCTCAATGATGAGACAAGACCATATACAAAAATGAAGTTCAGAATTTGCTCACTGATTTCTTACATTTAGGGACTGTACTACTGAGTACCAATGAGATAAGCAAAGCGACTGGACACTGACTATTTTCAGAATCATAACAGTCTAGACTGGAAGGGACCTCTGGAGATCATCTGGTTCAATCTTCTGCTGAAGGCAGAGCTTTATATTAGGTTTTCCAGGGCTCTGTTAAGTGAGGTCTTGACTCTCCCAGATTCCACCACTTCTTTGGGTGGCCTAATCCAATGTTCAACTGTTCTCACAGTGAAAAATAAATTTTCTTATAGCCAGACACATTTCCCCTGAAGCAACTCATGCCTGTTGCCTCTTGTCCTGTTATCAGATACTCTTGTGAGGAGAGTATCTCCATCTTCTCTATCACTACCTTGTAGGTATTGGAATACTACAATTAGGTTCCATCTCAGTGGCCCTCCACTAGACCCTCTCCAGTTGGTCGGTGTTGCTCTTCAGCTGAAGAAACACAGACAGACACAGTTTTCCAGCTGTGGTCCAAGAAGTGCCAAGTGAAGGGGGATCATCACATTCCTCCATCTCCCGGATACAGCCCTGCTCCTATGGAACCAGATACTGATGGCCCTTGCTGCTGCCAGCCCCAGGGTGGCTCCTGTGCAGATTGCTGTCCCCCAGGGACTTTTCTGCAGAGCTGCTGCCCAAACAGGCAGTGCCCAGCCTGGATGGTTGCTCAGGATTATGCCATTCCAGTACATGACTTCACATTTATCTTTGTTAAGCCTCATGCAAGTCCCAAGGTTAAACTCTGTACCCTTTTTTCTTCATATAGAGCTAAATTCACGGGTTTCAGAGGTGGCTAAACTAAATAGCCTGCTGCCTGGTCCAGAGAAATAAAGGTGGACATTAGAGTAAAAGGCCTGCTTGCTCCTCAAGAGTAACAGAATTTTATCTTTTCCTCATTCTTCGAAACAGGTCAGCCAAGTTGCAGCAGGTTATGTACAACACTTTCATGCCTCAGGCCGAGCACCTCTGAGGTGCAGATTACTCAAACATAGGATGTGATAACAGAAACCTTTGCCCTTTTAAAGCATCCAGCATATACATATATAGTAGAGCCCAAGCTTCTTTCATTCATAAATGAAAAGCTGAAAAGGATTTTCCCCAAGTCCAAGTAAGCCTAGAGATTAACAAAAATAAGACTTTTTCCTTTAATGTAGTAAGAATAGAATCAGCGATCTCCCCTCCACACAATCCAAAAGTAAACCAGAACCATAGTATAAGTCTTCTCTTTTCAATGTGTTGCAGACCAAACGATGCACTTCACTCATACGAGAGAAGCATTCTATTATGTAAATAAATGTATTTATGGATATAAATCAGGGATTTAACAAAATTTGACAGTAAATGTGACAGTGGTTTAACAAGATTTGATAGCGAGGTATGCTTGGTTATTTACTGCATAAAGGACGGGGTCAGACAAAAATGTCAGGGAGACCTTCCCGTCGAGTCACAAGATACAGAGAGGACCCTCTTGCTTTCTAAGCTTCTCAGAGAGGAGTCTAGGTGCAGCTGGATTCAGTCCTAGTCCTGGATTTGATCAATGGTTTATGTCTAAATAATTATATGGGCAAAATTATTCCTTTCTATCACTTAGCTAAGATTTCAAAATTTATCAGGGCATTAGTCGCTTACCAAGGACCTGTTGCAGAAAGGAATTTTTCAGCCTCAAGGAGTAACCTTGAGAGGCATCCCTACCCACAGGAGATCCTGGCGTGCAGCCTGCTGACATGTAGAGACCTCAAAGGTCTCTTGGGCTGCTCACTATTTATAGGGTAAGGTGAGTTACTTAATCATTTTTGCGTACCAACTGTAGATGTTAGTTTCTTCCAAATTTGGCTTGGATCAGACATCAGCCAGCAGTGTGGTTAGGTGAGCGCATTGCCATAAATTAGCTCTTGCCTATTGTGTTGTTATCTGCTTCCCACGAACACACTTTGGCTAGATGCATCCACCATGACCGCCACTGCTGGTTATCATTTGAGCAGGGCTGCTGGAAAAGGTCAGGTTGGGGACGGTGAAGCACACCGTCACACGCTGCTCCTTCCCCTCCCTTGCAGAACAGCTTCCTACATGGGAGATGAAATAAAGCTATAAGCATCACTGGGGGGAAAATCTGCACTTTTTTCCCCCTGAGTTTGAGTTTTGTTCCCTCAATTAGAGAAGCCACTGACCTTACCGGTGCATAAATATTTTACTAATTTTCAGGTTTTCTCCTTAAAAGGCATGAGGAGGTGGTTTTTACAGAGCGTAGTTAAGTGGTGGAATTCTTTGTAGCAGGACATCGCAGATGCTGAAACTGTTTGGAAGAGAAATCTGTAAAGTACACAGATACTATCTAAGCCTCTTACTTGAAATACTTTTATTTCAGTGCTGAGAGACAAAGTAATAAAAAAATTCCTTGTTCTTTCATTCTGCCCCAGGAATTTGCATTTGGCCACTGTCAGATATAAGGTTCTGAGGTGAATGATCGCTTCTCTGAGTTTATAAATGGCCTCCTCTATGTTTTTATGATTTTGTAGTATAGGTACAAAATTGAAACAGACAAACTGCAGCCTACAAAGGCTTCCTGTACTTCCTGTAGTTGTATTGCAAAAGGCCAGGGTCAAATAGATATTTCCCTCAGTATTAGTGTAGGGTCCAAACCCTACAAATGGAGGCCACATCGAGAGAACAATTTCTCTATGTTTGCTCACTAAATCTAACAAATTATTCAAATACAGGTTGAATTCAAATGTAGATATGGGTTTTCTAGTTTAGAACTTGGAAACCACACAAATAGTTCTCTTAATATCATTCTTTTTTTTTTTTCCCACTTACTTCAGAAATTGCTCGGAGTAGGAACATGTCAAATTTATTACCATTAAGTGCATCTCTTTCACTCCAAAATGCCAACCCTGCAATTTATACAGAATGCCAGAGCTCTATAGCCTTAGAAAACCTACTCATTTCTCTGACACAGTACAGGAAGACAGAAGTTCTCCAGCACATTCCTAACTTCAGAATCAGGTCCTGCAAAAATTGTGACAGGTCACCAACTATATTGAAGTCTTTCAAGAAGAGGTCTTTAGTCTGAATTGAAATGATGTATTTTCATAAGTTGTCTAGGTACTTGCTGAGTGTATGAACAGAATCCAAGCATTTTTGTCTCTCATGCTTGTAACGATTTGCTTTATGAATGTGCCAATAGACAAATTAAGGCCCTATTGTAAGAAGTTCATATTTTGTTTTCCTTTTATGATAGATGGAGCTCCACAGGGATTTATTTTATTTTCAATGTGATATAAGATTAACAAAGACCTCTTCCTTTCAAGAAAAAAAAAGAAAAGAATAGCATTGATTTGAAATTGTGCCTAGTGCAGATGGTGATCACGCTGACATAATTGCTTTAGAGTTACGGAATAAATTGCAGTCTTAGGGTGTAATGTTTGATCAAAATGAAATTGACATTCAAATGCTGGATTTCATCGACAGTTGTGGCTCCAAGAACACTCATTAAAATTCAACCATTATCTTAAAGATTTTCCTAACTGTTTTGAGACTTGTTTTGAGCAAAGTAAAATATCAAAATCATAAAGCAGCCAAAAATTCTTTCCATGGTACTATGTCAAATCTAGCATAAACTTCAACTGAACATTGCAAAGTAGGTTCAAATTCCAGGGAGCAAACTGACACATGAAAGTGTCTGGTTACTAAGTGTGAAAAATTAATTTATAATATTAAATGCTTTGCACGTAAAAAATCCAGGAGACTATACAGACAGTCCATTAATATTACCAATTATTTTACAGTCTAGTAACATTGTTGATTCCATCATTCAGTCAAAAGCCAAGAAGTTGCAGAATTTTCCTTTAAATCATAGAATCATTTGGGTCGGAAAAGACCTTTAAGATCATGAAGTCCAGTCATAACCCTAACACTGCCAAGTCCCGCACTAAACCATGTCCTTAAGCACCATATCTACACACCTTTTGAATACCTCCAGTCATGATGACTCCACCACTTCCCTGGGCAGCGTGTTCCAATGCTTGACAAACCTTTCAGTGAAGAATTTTTTCCTGCTATCCAATCTAAACCTCCCCTGGTGCAACTTGAAGCCATTTCCTCCTGTCCTATCACTTGTCATTTGGCAGAAGAGACCAACCCCCACATCGCTACAACCTCCTTTCAGGTAGTTGTAGAAAGCAATAACGTCACCCTTCAGCCTCCTTTTCTTCAGACTAAACAACCCCAGTTCCCTCTGCCACTCCTCATAAGACTTGTTCTCCAGACCCCTCACCAGCTTCATTGCTCTTCTCTGGACACGCTCCAGCATCTCCATGTCTTTCTTGTAGCGATGGGCTCAAAACTGAACACAGTACTCGAGGTGGGGTCTCACCAGTGATGAGTACAGGGGGATGATCCCTGCCCTAGTCCTGCTGGCCACACTATTTCTGATACAAGCCAGGATGCTGTTGGCCGTCTTGGCCACCTGGGCACTGGCTCGTATTCAGCTGGCCATCCACCAGTACCCCCAGTGCCTGTAGCACTGCATGGGGTTGTTGTGACCCATGTGCAGGACCCGGCACTTGGCTTTGTTGAACCTCATACCATTGGTCTCGGCCCATCAATCCAGCCTGTCCAGATCCCTCTGTAGAGCCATCCTACCTTCATGCAGATCAACACTCCTGCACAACTTGGTGTCATCTGCAAACTTACTGAGGGTGCGCTCAATCCCCTCATCCAGATTGTTAATAAAGATATTAAACAGAACTGGCCCAAATACTGAGCCCTGGGGAACACCGTTTGTGACTGGCTGCCCACTGGATTTAGCTCCATTCACCACCACTCCTTGGGCCCAGCCATCCAGCCGGTTTTTTACCCAGGGAAGCGCACGCCCATGCAAGCCACGAGCAGGCAGTTTCTCCAGGAGAATGCTGTGGGAAATGGTGTTAAAGACTTCACTGAAGTTGAGGTAGACAACATCCACAGCCTTTCTCTCATGCACTAAGGGTGTCACCTTGTCGTATAAGGAGATGAGGTTAGTCAAGCAGGACCTGCCTTTCATAAACCCATGCTGACTGGGCCTGATCACCTGGTTGTGCTGTACTTGCTGTGTGATGGCACTCAAGATGAGCTGCTCCATAACAGCAAATTCTCATCCATGCAAATTCTCCTATGACGTTATAGAAATGAGGTAACATTGGAGCAATTTTCTCCCCTACAACTTCCCTTTATTTTACCCTCACCTCAGCTCATTATATTTCCCCAGGAACCACATTCCTCTCTGCAAATAAATAAGTATTGTTTCCCTAGTACAAAACAGCTGTTTTAAAAATGACAATTGTTTAGCTACAGAAGATTCTGCTTAATTCATATAAATTAATATATGTAGATTTAAGCCTAAATAAAAGCTATGTTTCTATGTTATATATATTTTCTCTTTCTAAATAGGATAACCAGGATCTGACAAAGGATAATAATCAAGTTTTATAGCTAATATACTCTATTCAATATTTCATTCTAATCTTCATTATATGAGGGTTAATATGATCACAGGAATCCTTATTATTGCTCCTTCTTCCAATCTTATTTTCTTATTTGTTTCCTAGTGTACAACTATGTTTTAGGGAAATAATTTCATGGACTTATGCACAGATCCTTTTCCCTTAAAGGTACAGTTAATTTAGAACACCCCCCAAGGTATGTCTGCAGTTACAATCATCCTGTTTATTGTGCATTAGCTTGCACTGACAACAGTCAGTCTCATCTGTCATTCTGCCTCCCAGGCACCTAACTTTGTTACGCTCCTTGAATTCTTCATGCCCTTCTCTTCTCCGATAGTCACAAGTGATTCCATGTCATCTAATCATGAGCTAAACGTTATCCAAACAGTCTGAGGAGATGAAGAGAACCAGAGTTCTCCTCTGTTGGCTTTTTAAAAAAAAATATAAAATCAGTTAGTATTTAGAAATACATAATTTTTCCTATCACATTTTTCATGACAATATAGAAGTACAGCTGCCTGAATGTGTCTTCACAGTCCTGTCCTATTTTGGATATTTAGATGTTAGAGCTTCCTGTTCACTTAAGTTTTTGCAACCAGCATGAGCAGTGATGAAGTTTCCAGGCGCCTGGAGGTTGTTCCAGTGCCACCACCATCATCCCATGGTACTGAGCATCACATGGTGCTCAGGGATAAACCAGCTGCACACCCCTACACACAGAAAAAGTAACTAGTAAAAAGATAATCAATGGCTTGTTTACTGTCACAGTTACTGATTTATAAACGGAGCCTGTCACTTCAGAAACATAGGGCAGAGTCACAAACAGCAAGCGCCACAGAGAGAGATAACAGGGTGCATGAGGTTGGTGAAGAGAGCTTTGTTAGTAGTGACAGCCACAAAAGGAAGCACATGTGATTACTGCTCTTTAATAGTTTGGTCTTTACAGCACAAGATGTGTGGACTGGTGTTACACTTCTGTAATGAGTAGCTTGTCACATACACATTAACTTCTCAGAGGTAATTACTGATTTTGTTAAGCTGTGGGTACGCCTGCCCACAAAATAAGGGTGATTGTTTCCTCAGATTGTCATGAACAGCTACAGAAAACTGGATGAGTTTATTTTGGAAAAGACACAAACAAACCAAAAACCTAAACAGATTCAAGCAGACAAGAAAGATTAATAGAAAGCTCTCAGAAATGCAAGGTAATTCCTATACCTAGGAAAATGCTTAGACATGTAATCACACTTATCTTTGCTCTAAAAGCAAAACAAAACAACAGGCACTCCTCTCGTGATCATATTGGAAAACAGGAGAATCACAACAAAAATTCACAGCTGTCCAAAATGTTCAGAATGGACAGAATGCATTAGAAGCTTTCTGAATAATTTAGATGACTCAGACTTTTGTTGATATGGAGCCTCTGATGAATGTCTCTTCGGTCTTTGTTCTTCATCAATGTCTTTTGAAGATAATTCTATGGATGAGGTGAAATAATGGAGACTTCACATCAAAATCTGTATTTCTGCTACTTTTATTCCTAACACACACTTACTTTGTCCAGCAAGCCCGATGTCTTCAGCTTCCTTTTAAAATTTGAATGTTTTACAATGTCTCATTTTTATCAATTGTTAATAAGCAGCAGGACAGGGGAGCAGAACTGAATATTTCTCATTTCAGGTTTAATTCTGCAGGTGAATCAGAATAAGCTTTTAGACAAAACCATCTTCCTGAAAAGCTAAAAATCCATAGCTTTTTATGCCATTAATAGCCTTAGGAGTGCCTTCTCTTGTTCTTAAGATCTTTGATTGATAGTTTATTTTTCCTTCTCCTGCTTACCAAGTTCACACATATTTGGTGCTTTACTTGACTTAAAAGAACAAAAATGAAAGAACAAGTGATAACAGTGCTTGGAATGCATCCAGTATTTTAGATCTCTTTCTTCACAGTAAGATGCAGGCAAACAGATGTCCTTCAGGTTTTTATGCAAAATCTTCATAATTTCAGTGGAGACTGATACAGGGCAATAAATCAAGTTTAGCTGCACTGTTGGTTACATTAGGCTCAGGTGGTAATACCTCAAATATTGGTTGAATGACTCAGTCATGGAAAAGGAGGGTTACTATGGACTCCCAGAAAAGATCAAAGCATTTTTAGTTCATAAATCACAGCTTACTTAAAAGTTTCTTTAAAAGGAGTATAAAGGAGATCTGGAAAGAAAAGTCGGTACATAGTTACTAACTTACGCAATCACCAATTTACACAATTATAAAATTTTTAAAGATAAATTTGTCAGTGACTTGTGATTTACTCTGTTTCCAAGATACCTCTCTGCAGTAGAAGAGAGAAAACTTACAGCTTAAAACTTTGGTGACTGAAGTTACAAGAGAGAATACGAATCCCTAGCATTCACCAGTGCAGGAAAGCAGAGCCAGGGAGCATGGAAGTACACTATAAACTCGTGGGTTCTTACCCTAAATGCTGCATGCTGTGTAGGCACTTGCATGTGAAAAACTTAACAGACTTTGTAGTTTTCAGTCTTTTTACCCTGAAGTACGGGGGGTTTGTCACAAACAGCTGTGTGTCAGGAAGCATGAGGGAGAGCAGCAGGAAAAAAAAAATCGTAATAGAACTACAGCTTAATTCTAGTACCATGCACATTTAAAGATGTTTACTTTGAAACGATTGTACAAGAAAAAAATTGGAAAAGCCATCATCTCAACTGTTAAATGGTAGAATAAAAAAATTACAAGATATTACCTCCAAATTTGAGATGTGTAACAAACACAGTAACTCCAATTATGAATCCAATTCAAGATGGTGACTAGAGTTGGGAAAAGAGAAAGCAACATTGACATTTCAAATGGAACTGTTCAAATAATTAGATTTTTAAAAGAAACAAAAGAAAACTAGTGTTTCCTGTAGACTGAAGTTTCACTGGCCTTTCAATATTACAGGGCGAGATATTATCATAGAATCACAGAATAGTTTAGGTTGGAAAGGACCTTGAAGATCATCGAATTCCAAACCGCCTGCCATAGGCAGGGACACCTCCCACTAGAAATTTTTTTCAGGAATCCAAAAGGTATGTAATCAATGATTGTAAAATAACCTACTCCATGCTCTTAAACCACAGCAGGCTTCATTTCTAGAGGCCAAAAGCCTGGGGTTTTCTACCAAATTGTAGTGCAAGCAGGTGTTCCTGAAAATTGAGTGCAACAATAATTGGATTCAGCTGTAGATAGACAAATTCTCATTCAAAGCAATGTGAAACATTCCTCTTCCATGTAGCATTCACCCATCAGAAAAGCATAAAAAAGTAAATTGTAAAACACAGACATAAACAGCATTCACTGAAGTCAAAGGGAAGAGAAGAACCAACAATAGTAGGGCTATTTAGAGTGTACAAGATAGTATTGGCATCAAATTCAAAACATAATCTTGATCAAAGTTCTACTATCTGACTCTAAGTTCTTGATTACTTTCTCAAAATCCAGCCTTTTTATAAAGCCTGAAGAGCTAAAGATGGTTATCTATAGCCCCCATACATTTAATCTGTACCCAGCCTGCATTAAGGAGATTCAAGACTTGTGCGTTTGGTACGTGAGTGAAATCTGAAGAGCCCACTGCGATGGAGAATATGCAGTATAGTCAGCATACCTTGGCACAGAACTGTCTCAACACTTGGATCACCACCATTAGTGGAGGCTACTATTCAGGCTGATGGGAACTGAATAGTGTCAGATACTGCCTGGGTAATCATGAAGAAAACCAACTGTAAACTTCAACTTTAACAGTTTTCAACGCTGTTTCGCACGGGATACTCCTGTTCTACCTACTGAAGTCCTATAGGTTAACTTCAAACAGCAAGAGAGTTGCAAGCTGATTGTATGATGACTACTATCAAGTAACAGCAATTTTAATTGCCGGATCAGAAAAAGCTAAAAACCCCAACGAACAAGATAGGGCAGTCTGTTCTCATAGAAAGACAACCCAATACAAACTGTAATATACAACTATAATTTACAATAGAAGTAATATACAATGAACGAAGCCTTATACAGACCAGAAAATCACAGTTCTTGTAGCTCTTTAACTGACTTCTTCATGATCTGCTTTTTGCCTCAGGAAAAGCTGCATGACAACCTGTGCATGTTACAGATAAATGAAACCAAGTCCAGACAGACTTTGTGGAAGTAACAGAATGTTAATATTTTCTGACATAATTACTCTGTGTATGTATTTACAGTAGTGGGAACTAAGTAACAAAATACAAAGCTTAATCTATTTAAAACTGGATCTAAAAGAGAACTTCACAATACAGACCTTCTCAGAGGATTATGTATGCTTGTCAGAGAGCATCCTGACCTATTCTGGAAGGAATCTAGGACAAACCAATTGCACTGTTTAGGCTTTGCCTTATGGTTGAACTTAAAACATCTGGGACCTTCAATTCTTGAGACTGCGGGCTGCACCTAATGGATCACACTGAAGCACACTACTTATATTTTGCATTTCTATATTAAGATGCTCACTTGAATTTATTTTATTTAGGAAGAAAGCTGACATTTGATCCAGAAGACTATTAATCAGTTCAGCTGCTGTCTTAGCAAGCTACTCAAGTGTGATGCATATGCTCTGTTTCAATTTAAGCTACAGAATAGATCAAGACAAATTAATTACATCCTCAGAAAGTATTTTCTTTTTGCTAGTAGAAGATTTGTACATCAATATAAATAGCTCATAAAGAAGCTTAGAGTTAATTCAATCATATAAAAGGAACTGTCTTATAAAACCAATCTATTTTCTAACTGCAACAATATCCACTTACAGCCTGGTTTTCAGAGACACCAATTAACCTATACCACCTCAGAAAACCTTATGCTCACTTTTTGTTTCCTTCAGGAATGTCGTCTTTTCCAGGGCAAATCTTTGTTTTCCCTCTGAAGAGTGAATTGACACCACAAAACTGCTGAGAGGGAAGTAACCCAAATAAACTAAAGGAAGTGAAAAAAAATTTAGGGAAAATTAAATTTTCTCAGCAACTGACATGGTCCACATGATCAAGATGTCTAGTAGTTACAGGACAAGTTTAGTTGCAGAGAGAACGCATGCCCTGCACTTACGGTTCTTGCAACATGGGCTCCATGAAAGCTTTCATACCTGCAGTATTGAAAATGAATAAAGATGGCACAATCAGGACCTTATCATCAATACACACAAGTCTCTCTCTGTGCTCTAGTCAGCGACAGTAAGACCTCAGTTGCAATTTTGAAAAATAATAAGCCAACTTTAGAAAACAGGAGAAAAGCAGGAAGAGTGATCAGGGACTGCTGCAGAATCTGCATCGAAGATTGTTTTCTGCTTTAGATGAAATATCCCAGGCTATTCAAAGCTTATGTAAGCCTCTTTTAGCATGTTTTTATGTATCTGAAGAAAAGAAGCAATCAGTTCATGGTCACAGTAGGACAAAAAGTAATAATGGACTTAGTAGTCAAAAATATTCTGACTAGATATTAGAAATGTCTCTGTCAAGACAGGACCAGTGAAACAGACTGCCTGAAGAGGCTGTGGAATATCCATCATTTCTTAAATGCCTCACAGATACTTCACAGATATCAAGAGAGAATTATAAATTATTGCTGGTATTGGGTATGGAAGCATTAGACAATTTATTAGGATGCCTTTCAGTCTGTGATTCAGTATTAGTCTGGTTTATTTTATATTCTGATGATTGCAGACTGTGTTTAAGGGCTGGAATAAATTTAAGGACTAAAAATTAAATTATTGAGACTCCTTTGCTTAACACCTGTGTTCCCTGTTAATGACTGATTACACAATAATACAGCAGAATAAATAATGTCATAAACAACAATGAATACATAACGATACAGTCTAATGAGTTAAGGTTTTTTATTAAAAAGAAATTTAGCTGTAGATTCCACATATAATTCCTGAATTTAAATTCCAGTTTACATCAAGTTATCAGATTTTATGTTCTTAATCTGGTTTGTATTGTATTTTTGAATTTTCTCACCTGTCTGCAAACAGATTATTTAAGGTAGTAAAGGTGGCCTTCGTGCTACTCCAGGGAGTCCTTTGTTTTAAAGGACAACTGCCATTTTGTTACTTATTTCCTTCAACCTCGACCCTCATTAGTCAACTGGTGCTAGTCAAATATGAAACTTTTCAGATATGAAACACTTTGAAAGTTTACAGGGTGTTTGAAAAGAAATTCTGCATTGAACTGGATTGTGAAAGATGCAGTATCACCAGAGCAAAGGGGTAGCCCTCAACCAAGACCAGACCTCACTATATTATTTAGCAACACATTTTATTCAGAAAAGGTATAGAGCCACATTTCTGTTGGGTTCTCTGGTGTACGGAGTAAGTTTAAGATACAAAGTTAACTTGTCAAAAACCTTCTGAACAAGTTTGAAAGGTCAGATCAAACCTCTTGCAAAAAAAACCTTTAAAGCCAGATTAATTTTATCATTCAGCCTCAATCCCAAAACCCCCTTCTGAGAAAGATACTTCCTATAATTGATGAAGATCTTCATGCCACAGAGGCTGAGAACCATGATTAATTATATGCCATTTAATATATTGGAATATATTTGTGTCAATGATTGAATACATCAGATTGTTAATCTAAGACACAATATGCAAATTTCCCTCACAAAGACAGCACTCCTAACAACTACTGAGAAGGCTCAGTCCAGTGTCTAGGATTTTGGATTTATGGTAAATGAGTGAACAAATACTTTGTATTCCCTCCTCAGCAATAAAAAAAGCCACTTTGGTCGCACAGGCCCTTCTTTACCTTGACTTCTTCTGGAATATTGGATTTTGATTTATAATCCCCGCTTCTTTCATGCATCCCCTTTTTACTTACAAGCTTCTGATTTAGTACTTTGCTGTAGCTCACCTAATTTAGTGGAAACACTGATAAAAGAGTTTGTGCATGTAGAGGGTATGGCACCTTATTTTAATACCTTCCAACACCTCCTGTATTGAAAGTCCATTTATTCATTTTTTTCAGTTTGTCTTTTGTGTTTTAAGCCAGTTTATGCAAGAGAACATGAAGCACCAAATCAAGGCCTTATAACAAAGGACGCACTCATTAGAAGACCTGTGCAGCTGCTACCTACTCTGGAGGCATCACTGAAGCACTGAAGCCACATCACCAGTCTCTGTTAGCAGGCAGACCCACAGATCTAATTCCAGGGCAAACCTGGCTCTGGAATAAGACCAAAGCCCTGGCTGCAATGCTGAGTAACACTACAGAAGGTCTCGTCTTTTGGAGTCACCCAGGCAGGTCTTGTAAGAGTAGCCTGGCTTAGGCTGCCCTTGCCAGGACAAGTCCCACCACTTGCTCTCACCACTTTCTTGCTTAAGGAGCGGAATGGGGTCTGGGTAACACGGTGATCGTATGAAGGGTGGATGGGAAGAGTGGCAGCCTGTCTTCTGAAGGGACTCCCAGGAAAAGTGCCATCAGGGAAACACTGAAGTGCCACAGCTACCTACGGGAACAACTGAATCAAATCATTGCTAACAAAGCTGTCACGATCTGTTCTGCCAGACTAACAGCAGCACACTTTAAATGCAAGTTAAAACTGATAGCAGCCCTTGATTCTTTTTTTTTCCTTGTGTAAAAACTGAAGATGTTCATGCCAGCTGAACTTACCAGACCCATAAAAAAGTATGACCCTGCAGCTGCTCTAAGTCATTGAGTTCTTTTGCCTCTGACGGCTCTGTACTGATTTATATCGCTATCACTCTCCAAAATCATTTGAATCACGGAATTGCATCGCTGTAAAGAGAGGATTGAGTAGGCGCTGATGATTATGCTCATGGTTATTGTTTTGTCACATGAAACTGCAAAAGCATTTAATGAATGAGTCATGGTGAATTATGTTTAAATTATAGATTGTGACTCATTGATTTTCACATTGTTTTATCCTTCCAGCATTCTTCTATAAGAATCTGAGAGACAAGAAAGAGCCTGCTCTGTCAGGCCTAGGAAAGGAGAAAAGGGCTATTCATCTACATCCAACCCACCAGAAGGGCTGAGAATGAGGAGCAGATCACCCTAACCGAGGAAGAAAATAGAAAACATCTTGCATCTTCAGTATGTCACAACTTGGGGGAGCTACATGCTGGAAAATCTAAACACAGCCTTGTTGAGTAGGTAACAGAACAATTCTATTTATGGTATCACAGCATCAGAAGCTGTATTTTTCTTGGTTGGTCTTGACTTCTTTCATCATTAGTACAAACCAAGTTAAATCAATCATCTCTCTGAAGGAAGAAGCAGAGATTTATATGAATAAAATAAGCTTTTTCCTAGCCACAGTTTACATTTTTAACCCTTTATACATTCCGATCCTGATTTTTTTTTTAAAGGTACACTTCCTTCAGCATTACTCTTACTTTCAACAACACACAACTCATGGCTATTCTAGCTAGTGTCCCACTAGCTCCACGCTAGCTTGTAGCACTAATGACACTAAGAACATGCAGAAACTGGACACACCATAGAAAGCCCAGGTTAGAGCTAAGACAGGTTTGGGCAGTGACTTCTCCTGTTGCTTCCTGCCTTCTGGTGATAAGAGTAACTCATATGGCAGAAGGTGTTTCTCTCCCTTAACAGTGGAGGGGCTTCAGCCCCTTTGCTGCAGTTAAGGTGAGGAAGATGTCACCTCTAAGCATCACGCCCTCCACCTTAACTGCACTGCAGCATTCTGTTCTGAGGCCAGCTCTGTGGCTGTGACATGCAAGGGACAACTGCTTCTCAGTTGCATTCCCGCCGTAGCTGTGGCTCCAGGTGTGGTCCTCACTGCGGGGAGCGCAGCTGAGGACCCTTTCTCAGCCTGTCTGTGCTCTGTAAATGGCCTATGGGACATCAGCTCTCAAGTCAAAAAAAGATGCCAGAGACTGTACCTGGCTAAAAGTGCTTGAACTGTAATGAAAGAGCTTAATGCTAATGAGCGAATTAATCTCAGTTTTAATTACAAAATCTTCTTCTCCAGTGAATAATCAAAATCTACAGCTGGCCTAGGCATCTCAGAGCAATAACAAACTGATGAGCCTATCACGCAGTCTCTTTTTATGGCAATATGGTTCTGTGTTAAATGAAAATAGGAGTATGTGAAGCATTGCTAACTGCAAACTATTATATAGCAAACTATCATAGCAAACTATCTATATAACTATTTATATATAATATATTTAACTATATATAGATAAATATAAACAGAAAATACATAGGTATAATATATCTAAATATATAGATATCTATATATAAAGTAGATATCATTAGATATGTAATAGATATGTAGTAGATACATATACAAATGAATATATTGGACGTCTATTTTTCTATATAGCTATCTATATATGATATAGATATATCTAGATATACCTATATAAATATAGATGCACAGATATATCTATATATTTATCACTGTAAAATATTTAAATATCTAGATCTAAATATATGTCTCTTCTCTGTCCCTTTTGATCCTGGAGGGTTCCCCACTGTTGCCTCTGAAGCCTGGCAGGCTGCTCCCTGCAGTCTCTAACCTTTGTACTGCAATTACCTGCCAAGCTGCCTTACTACATGGGTAAGCTCAGCTGCTCACCAGACAGGAACAGTCTCTCTTATGCACTTTTTGGGAAGACTCCAATTTACCCTATGACTCACCAGCCATAAACATCACTTAAAAAAAAAAAAAATTACTGTTCATCTCAAAGAACAGAAAGGAGAAAAAAACCAAGATGGTGTTTACAACATTAACTGCATGACTATGCATATACTATCCATGAAGAAGACTACAGGTAGTGGGCAGAGGGATGAAGGCATTAGGCACACGTGCGGTGCTGTTATCAATACCTAAACTTATATGGACCTAAGTTCTTAAATAGCTTTCACTCAAACTTAAGTCAACTACAGTCAAATTACCAAGTTCTTGAGTCTTTCAAGACTTGAGGTTTTTCTGAAAGGATTATTGCTATCAAGGCAGTCACAGGCATAAGGGAGCATCTCACTATATCTTACCCACCACTTACAATTATGCCTTACCAGCTGTTAACCTGATATTTCAACATACCTTTAAAACAAAGAAAAAGAACACAACTAAACAACAGCTCAAAACAGAAGAAAAAGCAAATCCTCCTGTGATCACAAATTAAAGGCATACCAAAAACCTTAGAACCACATGTGACTAACATTTTATAAGTGAAGAAATAATTATGCAATACTTGCATGGACTGGGGAAGCTTCTGAAAGGCCTCTATTATGGGCTAGAACCTTAACCCGAGTATAAATAGAACACATTTTTTCCAAAGAAAACTACAATATGTGTTTTATAGATAAACAAGCATCCTGGATCGATTCCCATTCTCTCAGAGACAATGCTGGCATCTTCAGCAGCTAATGTTCAGAAAGATGTAAGGCTTGCTTCTAAAAGACTTTAATGTATTCAATAATCCTGCTCTAAGAATTTTTCATGATAGGTGTTCGATATAAATCAACAAATATATAAATAAAAATATAAAGTATTTCAAATTACTCCTCTGCAAGAGACTTAATTTGCCCTGGACATGCCAAGACTTGTTTTGTATTTAATGTACTGAGGTTCTCAGAAGTATCACAGTTAAATTATCTCTGATGTATAATGCACTCAAAAGAAGTGAATGGCTATCATCTATAATCAAAAGAAAATAAATAAAGCAAAATAAATTCAAAAGAGAAATATTTTGGAAAAGAAAGTTCTCCAGCTCAGATAATAAAAGATGTCTGGAAATGGAGCATCATATTTTATTACATTCAGCAAGGAAAGTAATTATACAAAGAAGAAAGAAGACAGAAACATTTAATTGCTTGTAGAATATGCATGTTCTGTAAAGACCCGGGTTAGCAAAATAAGAGAACAATACCTTCCTCGGAAAAATGCAAAAATGTCTCAAGATGCATAATATGCATGTAACCAATCAGATGGCATTGGTAATGTCGCTGAGAGTCAGGTGTCCAAATTGTGCCCATCTGTACAGTTTATACTTGAAGTTTCTGTGTAGAGTTAAGCCACACCATTATGCCCATGCTTCAAACTCTGCATATTAAGCCAGCCTTTCTAGGATCAAATCACTTGAGCAGAAAATGTTTTTCTACCAGAACGCATACATAAACTTTGAATGGGGCACAAATTATGGACTTTAAGCTGCCACTGAAAGAAAAGTTTTGGAATTACTATGCAAGTACCACCTTGATGCTCAGTCACTTAAAAAAAAATAAAAAAATCCCACAAACTAAACAACCTCACTAAATAAGAAAATATTTAAATAACAATAAATATTTTTCATAGCTTTTCAGGTGCAATCTTTCCAACCCTCCCTCTCACCAAATAAAACAAGAAGTAAAAGTGGTAAAAAAAAAAAAAAAGCTTTAGAGTATGGCTTCAAGGATAAAGAATGCCTTCCATACAAAGAGAGACCACAGCTCTTAATTTTGTAAGAAGATACCATGAGGGACACTGATACAATCCTATATAATCATGAAGAACTGGAGGGTACCAAAACGATTAGCTAGGAGACCAAAACACCCAGAAAAATTCTCTCACACACGTTTTACGTTATGAAACTCATTAATATAGCCTGGTTAGTACAATGTACTCAACCCTAGTTCGTTGTATTTGTTTGGAAACGTGTTCTACTTTGTGTTTGCATAATCTACATCACTATCTTAATTTCACTGAAGATAACTACTCGGCTTTCTGCAAAACTGGATTATAACACAAAAAGCAGCCTTGTGTGGCACTATGCCAATGAAAACTCTGCTACATCCTTCGGAGTTTGTTGCCCAGAAGTGAGCTATAGATATGATAGTTTGTGGAAGTCTTTTTTTTCTGATACAATTTTTGCCAGCATAGTAAGTATTGTGTGAGTCCAGAGATATTTACTTTTACATTCTTTTATCTTCAAAAGTGATTGTATGCACTTTTAGCAAACAGCTAAAGAGATATGAGAAAAACACATACAACATAAACAACACTGTCATGTTAAGAAAGGCATATAGATTTATTTTTAAATAAAAGTACAAACAATATTTAAATAGATATTGAACAAATACAATTCTTGAAACAATGTAGGGCATAAAACTATCCTAATCAAAATTAGAAGTGTAATACTGTTCATGCAACACCTCCGTGGCAATAGTAATAGGGGCTATTGGGCAATTCTTGAAATGAATCTTCCCTGGTAAACTGCTAAGTTGCCAAGAAATAGTTTGCAACTATGTAAAGCCAACTATTTGACATTAGGAAGTACAAGATTTATGGATTAATAAAACGAAAATGTCTTGCTTTTTTCTTCTATCTGAATAGCCTATTAAATACATCTGGAAAACACTAAGTCCATTTTATCAAACTAAACACACCTCAAATCCAATAAAAATCACAGGCAGTAGACAAAACTAAAACATTTTTCAAGACACAGAACTCCTAGTAACAATTTGTTTTGATCCTAGATGACAAATGAAAAGTGACTATTAGATCAATACACAGCCGCGTTGTGTGAGGTAGTATGAATGAGATATTTTCACTGACAAGTATTGGAAGTAAACAACTATTTAAAACAAGGTAAGGAGTGAGGTTTCCAGAACAAAAAATACTACATTTTTTCACCCAAATGGGTTAAAGGGTGAGAATAATGCTTTTATCATAGCCATATAGAGCAACTCCCATTTCAAACCAAGAACTTCAAACCTGATCAGCTGTCCTGCAAGTCTGGCACCCATCATATTGCGGATATTCTTCTAACCAAATAAGGATTCTCATAACTGGAGCACTATGTGACAAGTAGGCTGAATTGATTTGGGATGGGGATGTCAAGAGCGCTCACATTGTTCACAACTTTAATATTACAAAAGGATAGGGAGAAACACTGCATTTAATGTTTATAGACTTGGAGGAGGCTATCTTAGTCCTTCTATTATTCGTTTCACCTAATTTCTAGGGGATCGAAACATTTCAATATCCTCAAAGTACAATACATGAGTAAATCAGAACACTCATGGATGCAATGGACTTTTTTCTTAGTAGCTTCGTTATCACTTAGTTTTGTCCAAGTTACGGAGTCAACTGCTTTTCATCTAAGTGCTGTTTTCTGTACGTGTGATAAAATCCTTGCAGCGGTATTAGTTCTTATGATAAGTATTTTCATAGAGCATATAAAGTAAATGAGATGTGAGAGCTACTAATAAACATTGAATGCTGGTGGCAGTGTAAAGAAAAAGCGTTTTCACCAAGTATTCTTCTCTGGTCTTTTCTGTGGCCTCTTGCAGTGTAGAGGCTGAAAGAGGACTCCGCTCTCTGTTAAAGGGAATTAACAGAAAAAACTGACTTTCAGAGGTCTTAAACTCAAGCCCATATTTGCTAACATCTATTCATAAAGGCAAAAAATCTTCAGTGGAATTTCACAACATTCAGCACATGCAAACATGCATTACTGATTTACCCTGACAAGTGACAGAATATGGCCTCGGATCAAGTTTGTAGGACACCTCCAGTAAACTGCAGTGGTCTTCTCTGAACCCACTGCAAAATCAAGTGTGACAGAAAACAGCTGAGAAGGAAGCTTAAAAAGGCATTGCCTTATCTGATTTGACTGTGTAAAAATGGGGCAAAGTTCAATTCAGATAATTCTTCTACTTGTGTTGTTACAACTGCTTTCTGCTACTACAGCAATCAAGACAAGAATGAGAAAAACCAACAAGGTGAAGAGGAGGAAAAAAAATAGCTTCAAAGAGTTACTCACCTAGACCTGGGTTTTCCAAATTTAAAATATGATCTAGATGGGCTGTGCAACTAAGTACAGTGTTACAAGCCAATGTCATGTATATCAAAATATATGTGATTTAATGTTAGTATATTGACAAGTGTGAAGTTCAGACCTCACTTTCAATGCAGTCACCAGTTGCAAATGACATTTAAATTCTAGGAGCCTAATTTCAACAGAATCATTTATTTTATAATGTCTCTGTGTATTGAGATGTGTCAGACAGTTGTAGGGAAAAAAAGCAGTTGCCTATACTGAATTAAATAATTTCACTGACAACTCCTGAAAAGTATGTTTTGAATCAGGGACTTAAAGTTCGCTAGACTAAAATATTAGGTGACTCTGAAAGGTACATGAAGCAGGAAATGTCAAGATGATGAAATACATCAAGGTGAACATTAAGATGAAGAAGAGCTGAACAATTTAAAAATTCAAACTCCTAACTGGGAATATACCCATCCAGAAACACACTGTACTGAATCCTCAATATACAAAAAACTGCTAATTTTTAATAAAACTGGAATGGATGAAAATTAGGTACTCTGGGGTCTTCCTCTAGAGCCACCAGTCTGGGCTGCAGTGGTTTGGCATTTCTAAGATCATTCTGTAATTTTCACAGAAAAGGAATAAAAAAACATACCATGGTGGCATCTGTCAACGTCAGTGAGTACAGCCAGACTGACACGGATCTTCAAAGCTTACATATTTCTTTCCATCCGTCACTGCCGCCCTCTGGAACACACTCACTGATGGTTTCAGTATCAGCTCCATCAAACCCTCCCTTTGCAGTTCAGCCACATTTGCTTCCTGAACACATCCACCATCCCTCATGCCCCAGGTTTTTAGGGTCACAGCCCAGACTGACCCGCTGCCTACAGAGGCAGCAAGTGTCAAAAGCTCAGACCTTATCAGCAAGTCTGAGATGTTGTCAGATCCAGGGGGATACCCAGCATTTCATAGAAAAGGAATTACAGATGGTAAAAGCAGCTGCTGAAGGAAATGCAGCTTCTACTGTCCTTGTTGCTCCCCATCTTTGCGTTCTATATCAGACATGACAAGTAGCAGAAACCATCTTGTTATACAGTCTGTAGGTCCCGAAACACTACATTTTCCAGCAGTATTTCTCACTATTGTAAAAGCAATATGGAATGGGCTACTAATCTGCTTGTTATACAACAATGTTTAAAAGGCCTGCAATTCACTTTTTTGAGAATAGAATCTTCTCTGACTGGAAAGGACAATCAAATTAGCTACATGCAAATACCTACGGGACACAGGTGTTTGAACACGAACTGAGGAGTATTAAGTTTTTAAAGTGATTAAATGTGAGATGCCTTTCCCTTACCAGAAAATTCCTATTATGGTAGATGCTTGAAATAATCCAGAGGGAACTTGCAAGACATTTTTCCCTAACTTGGCTGTCTGTCCTCACCTTCCTGTCCTTCAGCATACTTGTTGTGCGCTGCTTCATCTTTAGCAGCTTTGCAGGACAGGACTGTTACTGTGTTAGGAGTACCAACAAAGAGGGTTCCCCAGTGTGATTCAGTACTCCTAGTCCTTTAGGACACGAGTTACCAATCCCTAAAGCACTTCTATTCAAAAATCAAAGAACAGAATAAATGTATAACAGTGTTATAATGTCTAGTGCTTCTATTTATTAAAATAAATCCCCAAACAAGATCCTTCAAACAAAGTTAAGCTTATTTTTGCTACAGTAGTCATGCTCTTAAGCTCACCCTTTGATCCCTCTTTTTGGAATTCATTAGTCTTTCTCACAGACTGAGAAACTTGACTATGTCTCCCCATCCACTTCATTCTGGGATTTGCACAGGAATTCACCTGTTTTATTCTTCTCAGCTGATTCATGAAGTGAATGACTTGACTTGATTTAACAATTTCTCTGCTGTTTAAAATTTATCAGGAAAACGCTTTCCCTAACACTTGAAGAATACGTCTTATTTTGGATGGTAGTTGCAGTACTAACCACTACTGATTTACATTAGAAAATTGTCTTCTGGGTAATTTAAAAGATATACTATTAAACTAAAAAAACCCCAACCCATGTATAAACATACATGTAAGTCAATGCAATGCATTCGGGTTATGTCAGATTTGCTACCCAGCCAGACTCACTTGTCCAAGAACAATACCCGCAATAAAAAGTTCTTAGGCCTTCCTGCATCAAAGTAAGTTTTCCTAACACAAAAATCTGCTAGGGCAACTGGACACTGGAGCTGATTATCCTGGAGCACACAGAATAGTCAAAGAAGTAGGGATTGAGTTAGAAGGAGCTCAAAGGTATTTACCTCGTTGCAGCAGACAGCTGAAGTTTGAGGCATTGCCATGACCCAAGCAGATGTTTCCTTATGCTGATCTAAGGAACTTGAAACAAAAATAGGCTTTACTGTACAGTAGAGACTTACTCTGAATGCTTTCTTAAGTTCTGTTTCTCTCAAAGAGCAGTCACTCTTTATAAATGCACTAAGAACCAACTTACTTGGGTTTACATACAGCCATTTTCAATGTCGACAAGCACACTTAAATTCTCCCAAGAAAGAAGCAACCCATCAAGTCACAATCCTGCTCACAACTGGTGTCTAAACTGCTGTATTCACTAATGGGAGCCAACAGGTCCAAGAGATGTACAAAACTTGCTGCTGAGGGGAAACTCTGAATTGGATCTGGAGTCTGCACATATGCTCTGCAGCAGAGCAGCAAGGACATAACTTGACCATCAGAAAGTATGAAAAGAATTTTCAAGTAATGCCTAAATATTCAAAACACTAAAGCATTAGCACTTACAACATCTTCAGACCAATTTTTCAATAAATTTTATTTCCTGCTAATTTCAATCTTCTGAACCAGCTAGGACTAGCTTGATTTCCCCTATCCCATCCCAAATCTCCCATTTAACAATTCTTACCATACCTAACCACACAAAGGCTTTCTCTCATAAAAAAAAAACAAACCGCTTTGTGGCTGCCTTAGATGGACTTAGGCACCTCCCAGTCCCCTAAAGTTTTTCGCCAGCCCCAAGCTACAGTTTACCATTCATTCACCGTTACAGTTCAGCATTCATTCATCTTGAGAGCAAGGATCAGCAGATGCAGAAGGTGGTTCTGTCTGTTTTTTCCATATGTGTTTATGCATTGCATAGTATGAGCACTAAGAGTGTCAATATTTTCCATAAGCATCCAATCCACTCCTGGTGCACACTACAACGATCCTCTGCGAGTCTGCAGCTGACAAGCTGACAAGGACCTCCAGGTTAGCACATATAGAAGCACTCATGAACAAATGCATAAAAACTTCAAATTCTGACAAAATTTCTAAGCAGAGGAGAATGTATTCAAGGAGTTCTCATTCACCAGGGAGGCTGTGTGTTACTCTTTCAATAGATTCAGCAAACTTTTTTTGCAGATTCTTTTCAGATTTATTTTTTTTTTTTTTTAGGAAAGAGGTGAAACGAAGAAAGTCACAGTATGATCTCTAGCATCACAGTCTTTTTTTTTAATAACTAAAATTACCAGAATGTTATTTTGCCTTTCAAAGACGGGTTAGCACAGGAGAAATATTTTGCATCTACTCATATCCAACAATATGTAGCATCTATGCAGGCATTCTCCATTCAATATTTAACATATTTTACACAACAATCTGCAGCACCTAGCATTTATTTTAAATAATATTTCAAGTGTGCTACTAAACTAACATAATTAATGGCTGAGTGGAGCATATTGCAGGTAAAGTAACAATGGTTTAAATTTAACTAAAACATGAAAGTTTGAACTGTAAACTTATTTATTGTACTTCAACATACTGTTTAGTGACAGATTTTTCTTCAAAAAAGCTTACTTCTCCTTATATATAACATAAATCATAAGTGACAGATATTAGGTAAATCTAACAGGCTACATTGGGCCAAATGTAATTAATCCTAGTTTATGGTGTTTGAAATCTTCATTAACTACATTGACTGAAGTGAGCGCAAATATCAGTAACACATTTAAGATTCACTTTCAGATTAGCACGGTTTTGAATTTAAATGCTTGTTGCAGCAGAAGGCAACAAGGTAGCAGGGTTGGCTCTAACGTAGTTTTCATACGTTTGGGCAGATCTTAAAGTGGCCTCATTTGTAGCCAGCTAGCTCATTACTTCCAGGTCACTTTTTCATCCCACACTGCACTAACACATTTAATTCCTCAGAATACTTCACCCTTGGGAAAAAATCAGCACAAAATGAACAGAATATAAGAATCTCCGGTCTGTAATTTTGCTCTGATTTTCATCTGTACTTTCTTATAACTGGAAATGCAAGCTTTAGGCAACTGCTGCATCCTTTTGAAGTTTTCTCTTGTTTAGGCACTGTTTTCCCCGAATGACAGCCTTCTCGGATCTTATGAGACCCAGTTTTGTAGGCCATGCGCAGATTTCATCTTCTGATTTTATGACAAGTCTACTCCATGAAAGGAGGCTGTAATCACCACTGATCATTACTTTCGTAATTGCAGCTGCAGAACTTAAAGGACTATAGAGCTTTTAGAAAAATGTGGCACCTCATATTTCATATATAAGATTTGCAGCAGAATACCAATTTAAATCTAAATAATTCCACTGGGAGGCTTCAAATACAGGGAAGTTTGACTCTACGTTGTTAACAGAAATAGGCCATTTTAACTAGTACTTTGTTGAAATCTGTGCTAAAGATAATATGCCAAAAAAACTAATAAAACAAGTTATAAAACTTTAGATTTCAGCAATTCTAAATTGCAACTCTTCATTCCATACCAACAAAACCTCTAAAATATACCTGTTTAAGTAAAATAAAATTAAGATCTCAGTCAGATATATATTCAAATGACTCTATGCCTTAATACTTTGTGCTGTTATCATTATGTTTTGTAGTCTGCACAGAGGAATGACTATATTTTTCTTGAATGCTGACCATATATATTAATCTCAAGGAGGCCATCCATCTTCCTTCCAAGTGTTGAATATTTTTGCTCTTCATATGCAGTACTTACTTCATGCGTTCCCTGCAGGTGATTTCTCCATATATTCAGACAGTGAATTGCATAGACAGCTGTACCCCACACCTCTTTATATTATTAGTATCTTTTCATTACAACTAGTATCAGCTGCCATGAGTTTCACCAAACCAATTCACCAGAGCACACTAAAATTAATATCCTCAGCAGCCAGCAATCTGAAATCGAGTTGCCTCCATGGCTCTGAATACTGTTTAAAGGTAAATAGTATTCAGAACAGTCACTTTCATTTAACTTTGGCCTCAATTTTACACCTAAATCCCCTTTGCTCAGGAACACGCCATCAGCTTACAGTACACTCTGAGGACATTCCGTCATACGTTATCTTATATAATACATGACTGCTACGAATGAAATAAGTTCAATATCAACCTCTAATGAATAAAATAAATTCAATATCAACCTCTTATGAAAGCTAAAATTTAAGAAATAACTCTTCTCTATTTTTAGCTGCAGTTATATAACTCTAACTAGCTTTAATTCCATCAGTCAAAGGAATCTCTACATGGTGTTGTCAATATCCCTTCCAACAAAATTTCCATGTCAAAATTACTCTTCAAAAGTAATTGTGCACTTTCTCCATCTATCAGTTCTCTGTTTCTTTCTGAAACTCTCTATGGGTATGTGCAAAACGATAGAGAACACTTCAGGGTTCTAGCTTATTGTAAATCATACAGGGTCCTCCAACTATTTTAAAGCTAGTTACAAAGATTTCAGAGCCAATGTTTTAGCTCATCTGGCATTACCAAGAAAAAGGGGTCAATGGTCCCAAACTATTGCTTGGAAGGCTCAGGTTGGACATCAGAAAAATAAGTTCTTCACTAGGATGGTAACCTAGACGTTAGAAAAGTCTACTCAAAGATTTCTGTAATTTCTCTCCCTTGGAGACTTTCAGATCTCACCTGGGCAAGGCTTTGAGGAACCTGATCTGACTTTGAAGCTAGCCCTGCTTGGAGAATTAAGGTCCAATAGGCCCACGTGTCCTTTTTAACCAACATTTCTATTATTTATGGACCCATATATGAACAAAAATGTCGCATCTTCAATTTTCAATAGCAAGAGTCAAACAGGCACACTGGTCTGGTTAATATCCTTCAAACAAATCTTTACTAGTTTAAATTGCAACTGCCTCTGAGTACATGGTCTAGAAGACTGAAAAAGCTGCAAAGAATGTCTTTCCCATTACTGTTATCATGCAAAAAGCATCCAGATTTGCAATTCAAATACAACGGGTATGAACAGCAGGTAGCACTGCAGCCAGGGGAGCAAACAATCTGTTGGGAGCTGTACAGGCAGGTACAGGGGGTTGTTTTTTATAGACATTACCTGTATTGGTTACATAGCATGACTTCAACTTTTCCTGAAATCCAAATCAACAGAAGTTGCATTGGATAGATAAGTTGGGGAATAGGAGAAATCTCTCTGCTGATTATGCATTGGACCACGAACAGCATTTATCTGCATACGAGCAAAAGAATGATTTCTCTTGCATTCCATAAGATGTGAATGGACTTCCCTGAAACTGCTTTAAAAAGCCTCTTGTCATAGTGTGAGAGGAAGAGATATGCAAACGCTCTGCCAACTTTTAGTACTCAGTTTGATGCTGTTGCTCATTGAAAACAGCATCAAAAAGAAGCTAAGTCAAAAATGTGTTTTGCCAGAAGCTATGGAACAGTCAGTTACTTTAAACCAGTGAATCCAGAAACAAATTCAGCAAGATTGCTTCCTTCTCTTGCCTGTAGTGTTGCTGATACTCCTTTAGTAACATACCTTGGGATACTCATGCAGGACTATCCTTCAAACACCACTCATATGCTAAAAAAGAGAAAAGGAGATTTTTCTTAAGAATTTTTCGATGGCATTTAAGTGACCTGAGTAGCTTCTAGACTCTTGTACTACAGCAAGAATTGTCTACATCCACATGTTCTCTTTGGCAACAAAGGAAGGTTTTACCCCCCCACCCCCTTCCTGCTATCCAAAGCTGAGCACTGCATACATTACATGAATAAAACATTCCCTTCCTCATTTCTTATGTGCTGCTTAGAAACTATCTAATACAAGAATACAATAAATTGATTTTATTTATACTGTATTTCCATAGCAGCTGATTTAAAGGACTTACTGTTACTGTGAAGCAGTTCCTTATCTACTGTTCCTCTCTTTAAAAGCATTTTCTATTTAAAAAATTATGCTGAGAACACTAAACTCTATTAAGAATTTTAATTTTGCTTTCCATGGATTTATGATTTTACAGTTTAGAAAACGCTTGCATTTTATTCTGGTCTGCAACTTGATGCAGTCATAAATACAATTTCAAAGCACTCCAGCATTTTGGAAAAAGGAAAAACAGCAACAGAAGCTACGCTACCTGGTTCCATAGTAGCTGTAGGACTCCACCACAAGTCATTCTGGAGGTTGTATTAACTATTGTGTCATAACTCGTTATCATGATTTTAACTTAAGTGGTTTTTATTCCCATGTTAACAGCTTTACATTATAATTTATCTTCTTAGTAGAGATGAACTATCACAATTCCACCTGAGAGCAATGGCTATCAAACCGTACTGGGGTTCTTCCAACTGTGTCAGTTATCTCATGTTGCAACAAGGTCTGTAAATCTGTTTGAAAGAACCTTCAGAAACAGCTGGATTTGGAAGGAAGCTTGAATGTGGGTTCTGAGTAATGGATTAATTTACCACTCATTACCACCTCAATACAAAAATCCAGAAGGGTAACATTGTGAACAAGCAGAGAGAGATATGCAAATTCTACTTAGTTTGCTCATTATGTTGGGAAAGTATACGAGTTCCAGCTTACCTCATCACCAAACATCTGCAGGTTTAAAGTAAGCATCTTGTTAACAAAAAAAAAAGGAAAAAAAATCTCCAACCATATCAGTTTCATCTAACTCTGAATGCTTATCCCTATGTTCAAAACCAGTCTTTATCCATTGGAAAGTACACTTAGCTATAAATTTGAAGTGGGGGTTTCAACCCCCCTCATTTTTGCTGTCTGTACAGTAGCAATGTAGTATAAGGTAGTTACCGAGATTCACCCTCTACAGACACTGGGAAAGATACCTCCAGAGAGCAACCCTATCGGTTTTGGAATGTGAACCATAATAGACCACTGAGAGAGCCTAGATAATTAACAAACCAGAAACACACTTCACAAAGCTAAAGATAAGTGTAGACAAATTCCATGCAATGAAAAAGAAATTGAGGAGGATTTGAGATGACACTAAAGATCAGAGTTCTACTTTGCAGGTGCTCTTTCAAGAAAACAAGCTGTAGCAGAGATTTCACAGCCACATTGATTTGTTAAGCTATACAGATAGCTGGCAAGTAAAATGCCATGAATACTCATGAATACAATCATTTGCAAGTACAATGCAATATCCATGGGAGGAATTAGTTTTTCAAGGTTACTCCTTTTAAGATGTACTTGTACTACCTGTTGTAAGTAGAGAGGAACTGACCTCAAACCAGTCATGGCAGGGCAGCTAATGTGGTGCCAAGCTAGAGAAAATAACTCTGTAGAAGGCATAAGTTGAAAGGTAAAATGAGCCAAGTAGAAGTTAAATTAAGGGCTTTTGAACCACAGACTTACTGACCTACATCCCAACTATAGTAAAGTATAAAGGTCTGAAAAAACGTAAAAAATCCAGAGCAGAAGGGTTGGTTCAAGACAGAGCAATGTGAGAAGAAAGAGCTAACAAACACAGCAATTCCAATTAACATTGTGTTTCAGTTATTGTCTTTAAAGACCAGTATCATAGAAGAAACAGCATTTAAATTTCTGTGAGATTGCCATGACTATCTTTCTCTCACCTAAAGTTTGGAAGACAGTAAATTATCCACTTCCTAGTCCAAAACATCAGTCATACCTAATGTGTAGGTGTGTTTGTAACAGCACCTATATTTCATTGGAATAAAACAATCAATTTATTTCTGTATCTCCAACTATCTTTCAGCCCAAGTGAAAAAAGGAACAGAGCTTGAAAGCTTCACTGTGCGCTCTTCTGTTCCCAAAATAAAGGTCACCAACAGAATCTGAGGGTTCCCAGAATACATGTAGTGTCTGAGCATGCTTCTACTTGCACCTGAACGGCAGAAAACACTGGAAATTGAAGAGGCTGTCAGGTGCTTTGCTGCTCATGCCCAGTGGTACTGCACACCGGTACTGTAACCACAGATAACACTGCCGTGGGAAAGAGATGTGAGAAGTGTGACACTCCCCCCCCACTATGCACCTCTTTGCTCAGGAGCTGCATTTAAGACAAAGCACGTGCCCTCAGTTCTTGCTTGGGCTGTCCTGTGCTGTGCTTGGTCTGCACAGAGCCTGACCTGCATATTTAAGTTGGTGACCTGACCTCCCCCATCACTGCGGACTTGCCCAGCAATCTGGATCCTCAGCTGAACCCAGCTGCTGCCAAGACCTGCCCTGCTCATGGCGTCCAGGTACTGGGGGACTGGGCCCTGTTTGCCGAGGCTCTGCCAGCTGCATTGCCGGGTTTGGCTCCCTCTCCCTTCTGGAGAAAGCAGGCCTCGGTGCTCCCCGGCAGCAGCCTTGGGATTGATGGGGACTCTGCTTGTCCTCTCAAGAAAAGGACATAGGGAAAGCTGATTTAAGGAGCTGACTGTGCCCAGGATACATTAGCGTTTTACTTCAGATCAGGTATGACGCTGAAGCAATCTGCCAGCCATCCGTGCTGCCGTCTGCATTACAGAGCAGCCTCCGAGGGGAGAAACTGAATTCCTCTCAGGAGAAGAGCTCTAAGCGCTAAGAAACGTGCAGTCTGTGAGGCCAGCCTGGAGTGTACTCATTGCATTGCTCACTATATGATGTGCCTTTTAATATGGCAGGGGATACAGGCCAAGAAAGCCTGAGTAATATAAAACATTTTACCTGAATGTGAAATTGTTGAATATCTCAGCAACGGGTATGTAATCTGTATCTATAAAGTTAGTTTGGTAGAAGCCGGAAGTTGCAAACGTATTTCTGACATTTTTATTTATAGGTAAAGCTACACAAATAACAGTTGTTGCACAATTATATGCGCTAAGGTTCCAGAAGTAAACGTTGGAAGAAATCGCACTGCATAAGTCTTCCCAGGTTTTCTGCCACGTTAGAAAATTTAACATTCAGCCTCAAGTAAATGACTACAAGTTGACAGGAACTTAGCAGTACTCTGTGGCATATGTAAATTGAGCTGAATGGCACCACTGACATTTTCTATGGACACTCTCACAAATCATCATTTTCAGTGGCACTAATTTGTAACCTTATTGGCAGCCTCAGAAGACTGGAGACATTACATGCTGGGTAACATTTACTAAAAGGCAAAAGCCTTAACCCAACTTTGGCATATAGAATATGAATAAATTAATTCAGCCACAAGGAATTAACTGCATTAATGTCTACAGGTGATCATCCTAGATTTTCTGAATGGCACCTTGGCTGTGGGAGGTGGATGAGGAGTATTTCAGCATCTGCTCTTACTTTTCTAGAAAGATACAAAGAGAATTCTAGATCTATCAAACTATGCTTCCCATTTGTATTTATCCTTTTAGCCATACATAGTTATCATGCACATGCAATATTTAAAGGACTTTTCCTTTTGGAGTCTTTCCAATCTGTTCATTAAATTTTGTTTCAAATCTTTTTAAGTGAGGTTCTGAGTATGTAATTACTTTTCCAACAAAGCAGGAAAGATGTTTCGCTACCAATCACACAGGAATCTCAAGGAAGTAACTACACAAAATAATAATCTAGTCCATTTAGTTATTAATGAGAAACACATGTAACAAGCAAACAGACACAAAAGTAGTAAATTAGCATAGAAGTTCACACTGTTTGTTCTTTTTTTTTTAAGCATTGGGAAATTATATTGGAGACATTAATAAATTTTTGGAATTTGGTACACTTTTCTGAATTCAAGAAAAATGAAGATTCTTGTACAAGTCATTTAAGAAGTAAGAGCCTAATTCAGCTGCTATGAAATAAAATGCAAAGATTTACTATTAAGAAATTGAATTGTGAAGAAATTCTCTCAAGAATTAGTATAGAAACATAACGATATTACTTTGGAAAGTGTCTAGCAGCTGCTTTCAATACCCTTGGTTTTGCCAGGATTTTTTATGATATTGCAAACAGCTGCTCTTCTAGTACACAGTATGCCTGTCATCTGTCTATCAAATGATTTCATTTCAGCATAAACAAGGAACAGTTTGGTCTCAAAAATAGGACATAGTCAGCAATCAACAGGAGAGGATTCATGGAACCTGTTCCCTGTAAAGAAGAAGGATTCATCATTTCTAGCTCATCTGCGTGTAAATTTGCTTCTTGCAGTAACTGTGTTTTGTGTTTGCAATTGGGATGACCCATTCTCCACTGCAATTTGCAGTTGCAGATTGTTGAGACGATGTGTTATATACATGGTGGGGCTTTTGGCTGAGGCGTGAGGGAATCAGCTCTCTTTAATCGTGACTGACAGGCAGTTACTTGCCAAGGTCTCATCAAAGGGCAGTGCTGATTAAGGAAAGGGCTTATTGGCTGTAAGTGCTCTGTACTGTTCAAGTGCCCTGAGCTTCATTGCCCCACTGATATCCGAGATACACAGAATCACAGAATGGTCAGGGTTGGAGATCATCTAGTCCAACTCCCCCGCCAGATCAGGGTCACCTACAGCAGTTGCACAGGACGGCGTCCAGGCGGGTTTTGAATGTCTCCAGAGTGGGAGACTCCACCACCTCTCTGAGCAGCCTGTGCCAGTGCTCTGCCACCCTCAAAGGAAAGAAGTTCCTCCTCATGTTTAGATGGAACTTCCTATGTTCAAGTTTGTGCCTGTCACCTCTTGTCCTATCACTGGGCGCCACAGAAAAAAAGACTGTTCCCATCCCCCTGGCACCCTCCCTTTAAGTATTTATAAGCATTGATAAGATCTGCCCTAAGTCTTCTTTTCTCTAGACTAAAAAGAACCAAGTCCCTCAGTCTTTCCTCATAAGAAAGATGCTCTAATCCCCTAATCATCTTTGCAGCCCTTTGCTGGACCCTCTCCAGCAGCTCCCTGTCCTTCTTGAACAGGGGAGCCCAGAACTTGACACAGTACTCCAGATGTGGCCTCACCAGGGCAGAGTAGAGGGGGAGGGTGACCTCCCTCAACCTGCTGGCCACACTCTTCTTGATGCACTCCAGGATGTCATTGGCCTTCTTGGCCACAAGGGCACATTGCTGGCTCATGGTCATCCTGTTGTCCACCAGGACTCCCAGGTCCCTTTCCACAGAGCGGCTCTCCAGGAGGTCAGCCCCCAACCTGTACTGATGCATAGGGTATTCCTCCCCAGGTGCAGTACCCTACACTTGCCCTTGTTGAATTTCATAAGGTTTCTCTCTGCCCAACTCTCCAGCCTGTCCAGGTCACACTGTAAGATGGCACAGACTTCTGGCGTGTCAGCCACTCCTCCCAGTTTTGTGTCATCAGCAAACTTGCTGATGGTACACCCTATCCCTTCATCCAGGTCATTGATGAATGTATTGAACAGGACTGGACCCAGTACTGACCCCTGAGGGACACCACTCATTACTGACCTCCAACTAGACTCCACACCACTAACCACAACGCTCTGAGCTCTATCTGTCAGCCAGTTCTCAATCCACCCCACTGTCCATTCATCTAACCCACACTTCCTAAGCTTGCCTGTGAGGATGATGTGGGAGACAGTGTCGAAAGCCTTGATGAAGTCAAGGTAGACAACATCCACTGCCCTCCCCTCATCCACCCATCCAGTCACCCCATCATAGAAGGCCGTCAGATTTGTCAGACATGAGTTCCCCTTGGTGAATACAGTGACTCTATCATTTTCTTTGCCAGTACTCTTTTATGGGGCTGAGTTCTAACAGTCTTCCTGTTAAAAGCATGATAAGATGGTCAGTCACTGAATAAGTGTACTACTGCCAGTGACAGGTTCTAAGAAGTAATATGAACCATGGCAATGATTGAGAAGCTAAGATATGACACAATGATAGGTTTATGAGCTAGCTGCTACCACTCAGAAAAGAAATTTTAGAATGATAAAAGGCTTATGTAAAAGTAGTTTTATGAAAAAGTTCATAAGGACATCATCTTAGTGTGTAGCAGCAATGAAAAAGCAAATAAAATGTTAGGAATAATTAGGGAAGGAATAGAAAATAGAACACAGACAATCGTTATGGTGCTATATAAATCTGTACAGCACCTGCAAGCAGTGCCTGTGGTTTGGTTCTTCTGTCTCAAGCAGATTACAGTAGAACTGGAAAAAAAGAAGAGAGAGAGGCAAAAAGGATGATCAAAGACAAGAAATATATTTCATAAAAGGAATGACTAAACAAACTGGGTCTCCACAGACTAGAACGGGAAGGGGAAGGAAAGATGTCACGAGAGGTTTAGAAAATCATGACAGGCAAAAGAGGAGATGAATTCAGCTTGACTCAGTGGGGGCACTGCATGGACAGTCGTCTCATCTGGAAACCACCACCTCAGTCCTTGACTGGAGACTCTGAACAAGAATGCCAATGAGTGGTCAGGTAACTGTAGAAAACCAACACACAAGAAAAGGAAAGAAAACACAATACAAAAGATGGTTAGTACTGTGAGCCTAAACTGATTGCAGCCTGAATCTCTAAGGCATAGTATAAATGATTTACAGCTTCTGTCATCTATCCATCTTTCAGAGAAGGGGAAGAGCATCTTTAGTCATAGGCTTGCCAAGATGGTGAAGAGGGCTTTAAACTAAAGTTGCCGGGGAAGGGGAACCTCAGTCTATCCCTCCCCTACCAGCCTGATGCCAGTGCCAGCAATAGATGCCCAGACCCTGGAGAAGCCTCAAGGGTCAGCAGGAGAACCCCTGGAGTGCAGCACAAAGGAATTCCAGCCACTCCAGCCAGTAAGTCAGCTTCACAACGCACCCAGGTGAAATGCCTCTATACAAACGCACATAACATCAGGAATAAACAAGAGGAGTTAGAGATGCCTGCAGGGCTATGATCTTATTGGCATCATGGAGTGCATGGAGCTCCACCTGGGGATGGATGAAAAGCCGACTGAGACCTTATGGGTCAGGATCAAATGGAGGGCAGGGACAGGTGATGTTACAGTGGGGGTCTGCTACAGGCCACTTGATCAGGAAGATCAAGTGGATGAAGTCCTCTACAGACGGATAGGAGCAGCCTCAGGTTCATGAGCCCTGCTCCTCATGGCGAATTCAATCACCTCGATATCTGTTGGAGGGACAAGACAGCAGGGCATAAGCAACCCAGGAGGATCCTGGAATGCGTTCAGGATAACTTCCTTCTCCAAGTGATAGAGCAGCCAATGAGGAGGGGTGCTATGCTAGACCTTGTTCTCACCAACAAGGAGGGGCTGGTGGAGAATGGGAAACTCAAGGACAGCCTTGGCTGCAGTTACCATGAAATGGTAGAGTTAAAAATCCTTAGGGCTCCTTAGGGAGCACAGCAAGCTCGCTACTCTGGACTTCAGGAGAGCAGACTTGGGCCTCTTCAGGGATCTGCTTGGCACACTGCCATGGGATAAAGCCCTGGAGGGAAGAGGGGCCCAAGAAAGCTGGTTAATATTCAAGGATCACCTCCTCCAAGCTCAGGACCAATGCATCCCAACAAAGCAGAAGTCAGGCAAAAACGCCAGGAGGCCTGCATGGATGCACAAGGAGGTCCTGGACAACCTCAAACACAAAAAGGAAGCCTGCGGAGGGTGCAAGGAAGGACAGGTAGCCTGGGAGGAATACAGAGAAATTGTCCAAGCAGCCAGGGATCAGGTTAGGAAAGCTAAAGCCCCGCTACAATTAAACCTGCCCAGGGACGTCAAGGGCAACAAGAAAAGCTTCTGTAGGTAGGTCAGTGATAAAAGGAAGACTAAGGGAAAATGTGGGCCCTCTCCAGAAGGAAATGGAAGACCTGGGTGGCAGGGATATGCAGAAGGCTGAGGTGCTCAACAACTTTTTTGCCTCAGTGTTCACCGGCAAGTGCTCTAGCCACATTACCCAAGTCACAGAAGGCAAAGGCAGGAATTGGGAGAATAAAGAACTGCCCGCTCTAGGAGAAGACCAGGTTCAAGACCTTCTGAGGAACCTGAAGGTGCGCAAATCCACAGGACCTGATGAGATTCATTCGCGGGGCCTAACGGAATTGATGGTTGAAGTTGCTAAACCACTAGCCATCCAATCTGAGAAGTCGTGGCAGTCCAGTGAAGTTCCCGTTGATTGGAAAAGGGGAAACAAAACACCATTTTTAAAAAGAGAAAAAAGGAATTACAGGCTGAGCAGTCTCACCTCTGTGCGCTGCAAGATCATGGAGCAGATCCTCCTGGAAACTCTGCTAAGGCATGTGGAAAATAAGGAGTTGATTGGGGACAGTCAACACGGCTTTACTAAGGGCAAATCATGCTTGGCAAATGCGGTGGCCTTCTACGGTAGGGTTACAGCATTGGTGAGTAAGGGAAGAATAACTGACATCCTCTACCTGGATTCGTGCAAAGCATTTGGCACTGTCCCGCATGACATCCTTGTCTCTAAATTGGAGAGACAAGGGTTGGTCAGATGGACCACTCAGTGGATAAGGAACTGGCTGGATGGTCCCTCTCAAAGAGTGGTGGTCAATGGCTCGATGTCAAACTGGAGAACAATGACGAGTGGCATTCCTCAGGGGTCACTGTTGGGACCGACACTGTTTAACATCTTTGTCAGTGATGTGGACAGTGGGATTGAGTGCACCCTCAGCAAGTTTGCCGGCAACACCAAGCTGTGCGGTATGGTTGACACACTGGGGAGAAGAGATGCCATCCAGAGAGACCTGGAGAAGCTTGAGAGATGGGCCTGTGCACACCTCATGAAATTCAACACGGCCAAGTGCAAGGTCCTGCGCCTGGATTGGGGCAATCCCAAGCACAAAGACAGGCTGGGTGGAGAATGGACTGAGAGCAGCCCTGAGGAGAAGGACTAGGGGATGTTGGTTGATGAGAAGCTCAACGTGAGCTGGCAATGTGCACCTGAAGCCCAGAAAGCCAACCGCATCCTGGGCTGCATCAGAAGAAGTGTGGCAAGCACGTCGAGGGACGTGATTCTTCCCCTCTACTCTGCTTTTGTGAGATCCCACCTGGAGGACTGCATCCAGCTCTGGGTCTTCCAACATAAGAAGGACATGAACCTGTTGGAGTGGGTCCAGAGGAAGGCCACAAAGATGATCCGAGGGCTTGAGCACTTCTCCTATGAAGACAGGCTGAGAGAGTTGGGGTTGTTGAGCCTGGAGAAGGGAAGACTCCGGGGAGACCTTATAGCAGCCTTCTAGTACCTAAAGAGGTCCTACAGGAAAGCTGGGGATGGACTCTGTAGAAGGCCTTGTAGTGATAGGATGAGGGGTAATGGCTTTACACTCAAAAGGGGTAGGTTTAGATTAGTTATTAAGAAGAAATTCTTTACTGTCAGTGTAGTGAGACAATGGAAGAGGTTTCCCAGAGATGTTGTTGAACCTCCATCCCTGTAGGTGTTCAAGGCCAGGCTGGATGGGGCTTTGAGCAACCTGGTCAAGTGCAAGGTGTCCCTGCCCATGGTGGGGGGTTGGAACTGGATGATCTTCAAGGTGCCTTCCAACACAAACCATTCTCTGGTTCTGCCAATTTACCTCAGCAAAAAAAAATCCCATCTGGTTTAATACCTTTCAGCTTTATTAGTATGATGTATTTCAGAGAAAGTCTATCTCCAACTATAATTAACGCATTTCTTAACAAGTTTATGGTATTTGATACTATTTACTTCCACTTTTTAGCATTTATACATATATCAGTTTCAAACCAAAAATATTCTAATTCTTTAAAATATTATAATCAAATGGAATGGGAGGAATTTGATTTAAAACTTAAAAATTAAATACAACAAATTACTTCAAGTAATTCATGTGCATTTGCCAGTCTTATGACTCATGGTTTCACATTGTTTCATTTAAATTGTTGTGACAGTCACCTCTGTAGCTACAGTGAAATAGAGAGAAGGCTCTAATAAGGTAAAATAAATATTTGTATGTCATTATCAGTGCAAGAACACAGTGATGACAATCACTTGCAGCTGTTTCCTCCACTCAAAAAAAAATCAGGTAGAAAAGAATTGTATTTTAAATTCACTTGTTTTAACTTGTTTCATTAAGGGAGAATGATAGGCATAATTGCACTAAAGGATGGGAGAGGAATATCTAGGCTTAAGTTTCAAGGCAGAATAGAAATGGGGAGATGTACTTGGGGAAATAGTAATGGCTTGAAAGGTAAAGGAATAGTGAAAATTCAAGTACCTTCCTCTACCAAAATAAGAGGATTTTACATGATTAAAAATCCAATTAAGTGAAGTGAAAAAATATAGTTCTAAGAGTAAATTAATTAATTCCATATTTAAATGCATGAATGTCAGCTGCATGTCTATACACTGATTTAGAAGTACAGATCTAAAAGCCAGCATATAGACGTTTAAATTAAAACCTCAGAACCTGGAATCCAAAAATAAGTCTTAAGTCGTATTAAATATCTCAATTTGGAAACAGACCTCTAAGTCATATTTGCAACTTTGAATTTTGTACTATTTCACCAATTTACACTCATCTTTGGGTCCTCATGGACCATGTTCAACAACTTTATATTCTGCTAGCACAGTGGGGTGATAGAAATGAAGGCAGAGCTTGCCTTTTCAGAATATAATGTACTCCCTCAGACTGGCCCATGACTGTGGAGGAGATGACCATAGGAACTATGGACTGCCACAAACCTTACCATTTCCTGCTACAGCTGCAAAATGTCTTTCCTCAATCTGGCTTTATATTAGATGGACTGACATATAGATCAGTCAGATTGATATATCTATTTGTGCACATCAATAGTACGTAAAAATACAGAAGACGCTTTCCAACTGCATGCACTTCCCTCTCAGGGGAAAAAAAACTGAAAGAATAAGCATGTAAGAGATGGTAATCAATTTGCTTAATGCATTACTTGAAGAAGGCACTCAGGCTTAAGTGATAAGAATAGCAAGAGTAGATGAAGCCTATATTAGCAGAGTAGGATATCAAAGCAAATAATTGGTAAAGATGTTACTGTCCCGCTAACACATTCTCATAAAGAATATTCATTTCTGTGAAATTACCATTCTATGCTCATGCAGTAAAAAAGTCTGTCTGATGGTTTGTTTTTCCTTAAGTTAATTTGGGTTTTTTTTTTGTGAGCTATTTCACTAACAGCATTTGTTTGACTCAATGAAGTTCTGGATAGCTGTTATACAAACAATTCAAGATTTCCCTCAGCTTTAGACCTTAATTTGCTTATTGTTGTATTCTACCATAATAGTTTTTATGATTTGGGTTTGTTTTTATCCTCAAGTTGGGAAATGCTGACTTGTCAGGTGCTATTCCAGCAAGTGCATCCAGATTTCTTCACTGCTCCTTAATGATCTGTTAAGAATACTACTGTCATGCACAGAACTTTCCAAGCACAGAAGGCAGACAAGGTTTTCCCTCTGGAAATCTTGATAAGCAAGTTCACAAATTATAAAAGTCTGGCTGGTAGATAAGGAGGAGGTATTACAATAGAAAAACACAAACACAGTTCAAGATATTCTATTGCATTCCATGAATAACCATTCAATTAAAAGAGGCTGTCACTTCCATATCTCACATACAGCTTCTAGTACAGAGAAAGGTGGCAGAAGGTGAGCTTACCTACAGATTCACCCTCCAGTGTTTTCAGGACTGCAGCGTGGGCCTGAAAAAATCAGAAAATACTGGTTTTTGCTCATTTATGTAACATTGTATTTCTTATATCCAGCCTTTTGAATATCAGGCAAAGACCCACCATGAAAATATTTAGCGCAAGTACTGTGAATGCAACAGTCACCACAAGCAGAAAAAACTTAATTTACTTTTTATTAATTATTAAGTTATTTTTACTATTAAATTATTATTAAGTAATCTTGCGGTTCATTTAGCCTGAGAAACTAAGCTCGGTTATCTTAATGTAATAGAGCTACCAAACTGAAGCTGTCTGTGACAGTTCTAAATTGTGTCACTTAATCTGAAATGGATTTGTAGCTTTCTGGCCAAAAAAAAGAAGGGGGGGAAAAAAAGGAAGTGAGGCCCAAATAGAACTTATCTAAACATACCTAAATAGCCCCAAATCTTAACCAAAAGCCACACTGAAAGTTATCAGGCAATAATTTTCTCAAGCCAAAGGTGGAAATTAAAGAGACATTAAGAAGGAAGCATGGTATTTGACCTATTGCACAATAGAAATAATTTATCAATGTATCTCAAAGAATCATTTCAACTAAGCTAAATCCTGTATGTTTAGTATTCAGGAAGTTAGCAGCAAAAGCAAAGTGGAATTTTGTTTATCTGCAGTAACAATTGATGCATTATTCCTGTGCTAAAATAACCAGCTGTGTGAGACAGACTTGTTTACGCAACATTATATGCTATCACTGGGAATTTACTTGATGCTGGGAAAACTTTTTGAGCATCAAACAATTGCATTTCAAGATGACTGAACATCTAAGTTTAAAGAGCAAAATGAAAAGGTTATTCTGGCTGCTTTTGGAACTGTGTGATCAGAAAATATGTTCACAGTGAACATGGGCATTTTTTGTTTATTTATAAATCCCTACAACTTTTGCTTTCTGCATCTGCATGCCACTGTGACAAAGTAAATGGCAAGCATACCATGGTAAACATCTAAATCATACTCATAACTGAATACCTCCCTATAATTTACGAGAATCCAGAAGAGAGGTGGATTTTCAAGTAGCTTCCAGCAATTACAAGATCCATTGGTTTCAACACTTCTAACTGCTTTGATGATCCCATACTCACTCAGGCATCGAGCTCCCAGTGATTTCAGAAGAAGCTGAAGTGCATTTGAGGATCTGAGCCAGAGTGAAAAATGTCAGTGCTAAATTTGCAGGCAATCTTCATTAACCAAATGGCAGTAGATGTTGCCCTCAGTTATTTGCCTTTGTGGTCTTTTTAACAAACAGAAACATTTGATTTGTACTGATACCTCCTGGCATAAAGAAGAATTTCCATCCCCATATCTTCAAGTCCAATCAATTACAGTAAACAAAAAGGTGGGGTTTTTTAATATTGTCAAGTTCAAATAATTTGTTAGCCTTTGTTTTTAAAGTATAGCTTCACGTCAGTGCTCATAAGTGGGACAATTCCCATCCTTAACCACTGGGAGGTAGCAGATGTTCTATGCATTCATTATTTAGATATCCCTAGAACTGTACTTGGTACATCACCTAATATATAACCCTGTTGATCCATGCTGCCTAAGGATGTTTCCGTTCTCTTTAGATTTACTTAGTTTTGGTGAAAATGGTACATTAGATGCTGTAAATTAAAAAAGGCCCTCAAATATTATATACATAAAAACATAGACATGGTTGTCAACATTTCTATAGGAAAGCTTTGAACAGCTACTACTGAAAATGTTAGTAAAGAAGTTGTTTTTGAAATTTGTTTGCAACTTCTGTTGGAAAAATGATTCAATGATGTCGATTCCATATAGGGTTATCTCTACAATATGGTAGCTGTTCTCTTTTCTTGCTTTTTTGGTATGAACATCTCTTTTCAGATGAGAGAGAATTTCTGGGCACTACAGATCTTGCCATTTTACTTAGTGAAATGTACACAAACAATTAAAAAAATAAATCACCAGTTCAAACACTATCCTGATAAAATGTTTTTCTTTGTATTTTGGTTTTCTAGAGAACAAAAAACCAATACTGCTGTAACATTAAATAATCAGTGTTTACTGGGTGACTAAACACCTTAATCACAGAATTTAGTCTAAACAGATCACAAGAAAGGGCTACTGTAAACATTTCAACACTTCTTTGTTGTTCTGAAAATATCATGAGAATAGCTCTTTCTTTCATATTGTTTATTAAAATGTAAAAAAGCCCACTTGCACAAATGAATTATGGATAAGAATGGAAAAAATGTGTCATACTAAAATGTAGCTGGATTTTGTTATCCCTTGAATAAGATCATATGAGCAGCTCTGCTGGCTTAATTTACTATGTTGAGTAAGGACAGCAACACGAACGAGAGATACTATAACCAGACAGCAATTTAGGGTTATATACTGAGCTGGTAATGCCGAAAACTAGAATTACACAGTAATGTATGGGAGAAACGGGGAGTTACAAATAAGAACGTGCAATTCTCTTTCAACATGCTAATTCTTATAAATCTAAAACAGCAACATAGCCTGTCTTTATAATTTCTTCTTGCCCCTAAGAAAACCTGTAACTGTTTTTCCTATGCAATAGATTTATTAATAAATCTAAAGGTAATTGCATGGTATATATTACAATACCTAACTTAACAACAATATTTACTGCTTCCTAAGCAAAACAAGGCTGGAAAACAGTTAAGTAAAGTTCACACCAAAATTTTAGAAGGACATTTCTTCCTGCTCAATTTTATATATATTCTCTTATTTCAAACTGAGCTTAAACCAAACTGGGTTTTACTTCAAAAATTACGTGGAAGTTCTGGTGTCCTCCTTCTGCTAAGACTTTGGCCCCCTTTAAGTACTAGAAGGCTGCTATAAGGTCTCCCGGGAGTCTTCCCTTCTCCAGGCTCAACAACCCCAACTCTCTCAGCCTGTCTTCATAGGAGAAGTGCTCCAGCCCTCGGATCATCTTCATGGCCTTCCTCTGGACCCACTCCAACAGGTTCATGTCCTTCTTATGTTGGAAGACCCAGAGCTGGATGCAGTCCTCCAGGTGGGATCTCACAAAAGCAGAGTAGAGGGGAAGAATCACGTCCCTCGACGTGCTTGCCACACTTCTTCTGATGCAGCCCAGGATGCGGTTGGCTTTCTGGGCTTCAGGTGCACATTGCCAGCTCACGTTGAGCTTCTCATCAACCAGCATCCCCTAGTCCTTCTCCTCAGGGCTGCTCTCAGTCCATTCTCCACCCAGCCTGTCTTTGTGCTTGGGATTGCCCCAATCCAGGCGCAGGACCTTGCACTTGGCCGTGTTGAATTTCATGAGGTGTGCACAGGCCCATCTCTCAAGCTTCTCCAGGTCTCTCTGGATGGCATCTCTTCTCCCCAGTGTGTCAACCATACCGCACAGCTTCGTGTTGCCGGCAAACTTGCTGAGGGTGCGCTCAATCCCACTGTCCACGTCACTGACAAAGATGTTAAACAGTGTCGGTCCCAACAGTGACCCCTGAGGAATGCCACTCGTCACTGGTCTCCAGTTCGACATCGAGCCATTGACCACCACTCTTTGAGAGGGACCATCCAGCCAGTTCCTTATCCACTGAGTGGTCCATCTGACCAACCCTTGTCTCTCCAATTTAGAGACAAGGATGTCATGCGGGACAGTGCCAAATGCTTTGCATGAATCCAGGTAGAGGATGTCAGTTATTTTTCCCTTACTCACCAATGCTGTAACCCTACCGTAGAAGGCCACCGCATTTGCCAAGCATGATTTGCCCTTAGTAAAGCCGTGTTGACTGTCCCCAATCAACTCCTTATTTTCCACATGCCTTAGCAGAGTTTCCAAGAGGATCTGCTCCATGATCTTGCAGCGCACAAAGGTGAGACTGCTCAGCCTGTAGTTCCTTTTTTCTCTTTTTAAAAATGGTGTTTTGTTTCCCCTTTTCCAATCAATGGGAACTTCACTGGACTGCCACGACTTCTCAGATTGGATGGCTAGTGGTTTAGCAACTTCAACCATCAATTCCATTAGGCCCCGCGAATGAATCTCATCAGGTCCTGTGGATTTGCGCACCTTCAGGTTCCTCAGAAGGTCTTGAACCTGGTCTTCTCCTAGAGCGGGCGGTTCTTTATTCTCCCAATTCCTGCCTTTGCCTTCTGTGACTTGGGTAACGTGGCTAGAGCACTTGCCGGTGAACACTGAGGCAAGAAAGTTGTTGAGCACCTCAGCCTTCTGCATATCCCTGCCACCCAGGTCTCCCATTTCCTTCTGGAGAGGGCCCACATTTTCCCTTAGTCTTCCTTTTATCACTGACCTACCTACAGAAGCTTTTCTTGTTGCCCTTGACGTCCCTGGGCAGGTTTAATTGTAGCGGGGCTTTAGCTTTCCTAACCTGATCCCTGGCTGCTTGGACAATTTCTCTGTATTCCTCCCAGGCTACCTGTCCTTCCTTGCACCCTCCGCAGGCTTCCTTTTTGTGTTTGAGGTTGTCCAGGACCTCCTTGTGCATCCATGCAGGCCTCCTGGCGTTTTTGCCTGACTTCTGCTTTGTTGGGATGCATTGGTCCTGAGCTTGGAGGAGGTGATCCTTGAATATTAACCAGCTTTCTTGGGCCCCTCTTCCCTCCAGGGCTTTATCCCATGGCAGTGTGCCAAGCGGATCCCTGAAGAGGCCCAAGTCTGCTCTCCTAAAGTCCAGAGTAGCGAGCTTGCTGTGCTCCGTCCTTGCTGCCCTTAAAGATCTTGAACTACTACCTAGTCTGAATTTTAATCAGGCTACTTTTATTTGAATTCTGACAATTTTATGTACAAATCTCGTATTTTATTATTACTGAAAAAGGTGTGAAGTTATTGTTTAACATAAAGACATATTTTTAGAAGAATATTAGTTTGCTCAGCTAGAATCTTATGCAGAATTTATTTAACTTTATTTAAAATGTTTTGGTGACGATCTAGAATTAGAATTACAGATTAATTTCAGAGCTTCCCAAGTTCACAAAGAAGCAACACAAAACATAGTTCTGAAGTAGTTTATGGATTTAATTTTGTAGTTTCCATTTTCAATTCTAGGCAAACCTGGGAAAGAACTAACCCAAAAATCTTTACCAGCTTTACTGTAGAGGTTTGATGATTATTTTTTAGTGTCATAAGTTTTTCTTAATCAAATTAAAAATTCTAATTCTTGCTGTTTTCATAAACTCCAACACCGGGAAATGATCTGGAAAATCTTTCTCCCTCTGTAATTTGGTTCTCGCTTAACTCTTGTTTTCCCTTGATGTTCTATTTTAAAGTGTGAACCCTAAGTAACACCTCAAAGGTGTGCTCTATTCTTGGTGAGAATCTGTCTTGCTATGGTATCAGACAAAACACATAGCTGTACAATACAATAAACCCCTTTACTTATTTTAGTAGTCTCTTGAAATTTTTGTTTATTTATTTTATTTAGGAGTGTGGAAATGTCAATAAGAACACCGCTTAATAATGCTAGGTTCTAAAAATCAAGAAATGTCAAACAGATTTTAAAAGTTCCTCTAGAATTCTTCTTAAATCAAAAGCTTCAAAAGACTATATTCAGTCTTGAAAAATAATCAGTTTTCATCAACCGATTTTTTTCTGAGCATGGATGGTTAGGAAATGTGGTGATGTCCACTTTTTATAGTAAAATGAGATCTGCTTGATGAGGTTTTTAACTCGTTAAGCTCTGCTACCTGCCTGGAAAGTAGGATAGCAACACCTATTTTCCAGAAAATGAAGTTAAGATTTATTAAGCCAGAAGGAAGGAAGCTGGAGGTCAGCGATTAGGGCTGTCATTCCTGTGAGAGAAAAAAAGTAATGTGTTCTATTATTATTCACAAAATTAGCCATTTATTTCATCCACTGACCTTGTAGTATTATACTTCCAAGAAGACCTGGCCAATATTCCATCGAAATGAAGAAGGTAAAGGGTAGAAGCTTGAGCCTTTCTTTTCATTCCTTTAATCCCTGTATCCTCAACTGTTTTATTAGTAGCTCGCCTATGGATTTTTACAACTCAATTAATTTCATACCTAGGAAATCCAAAAGGTTTTCTTCACAGTAGTGCAAGATCTGGACAGAAATCACTTCATCATTGAAGATCTCATCAGAGGGTGGAGACACCTTCAGTGAGGTAGTTCTGAGGACAAAACCTTAATTCGGGGAATGATAGAGGAAGAGACTATTTGATTTGGGAAAAAGTAAGTCTTACTTTTTTTGGTGAACAGCTATGATAGTGAATTCAGCCCCTTCTACAGAGGAATTTGTGGTGGAATGCAGATGACACTGCAATTTTATTGTGTTTCAAAAATATTTTTGGTAATTATGTGATCAATATTGAAAACCTCTTGCCATAAGAAGAGTGCACGTTTTATTGAGAAATAGTATGTCTATAAATAACTTCTTTCTATACTTAGATTTTAGAAAGGAACGGACATTCACTTCCTGTGAATTCTATGATTTGCTTAAGATTTAGAAAGCAGTTATGCCAAAAAGGGTTTGGAAACAACCATCAGCATTATTCCTTATTGGTATAATCTTCAAATAGGACACACTGTCAAGAGAGGACAAAGCAAGTAAATGAGCAATTACTGTTAATGTTAACTTTTCTCACAGAGGTCTAGTGCTGAATTTGATTTATAATGTATTTTTTGTTTAGAACTATAAGACACCAAATCCACTTACTTTGATCTATTGATTTTTCAAATATGTTTCAAATAATATTTAGCCTAATATGCTATGTTTGAGAGAATTTCTCTCTTGTCTGTCTATAGAGTGTGACACGCTAATTTGAAACATTTGTTAGCAGTTGATAAAACAGACTAGAAGATGTTAAGGCATACCAGGTAGTGTTTTATTCATTTCAGAAACTTGGTGCCAACTGGCACATCAGCTTCCATTTATCCTCAAGGAAATGCTTTGCAAAAGAGGCCCAGGAAAAGCTGAATGATTTATTCAGTCCGTGAGAGTATCAAGCCACACAGCCCTTGTCAGTCCCTTTTGGAGTTCATTCTCAAGCCAATGCCCTCAGCTACATCCAGTTTTATTACGTTGAAGAGAAAGTTTGTGGAACATACAAAAAGCTATTTTAAGGCAGTGAACTCTGCACCACAAGCCCTTTACTCTTCCTATAACAATCATGCATATTCTGCTATCACTGATGTCAGGACAAGACACTCTGGACTGTGATTTGAGATTTACCAAATAGAACAGAACAAAGCTTTTAGGGGCATTTCTTCATATTTTGGCATAGTTTTAATCAAGTAGGAGCGGAAGTTATAGTCCTTTTTGTTACAGCAGGAAACTTGCATGTAGCAACCATAAAAAGAAGATCTATCAATGCTACTGCAACTGAACCATGCAGATGTTATCATTATGCATAACTCAAAAAAATCAGTGACATTTAAATTATTTCCTGTAAAAACCAACAAAAGAAGCTTTTAATCTTATTAGCAAAGTCTGAAACTTCACGACTGCAATTCTGCAGTGCTATTCTGCCTAGATTGAATTCAATCTGCATGCAAGTGTACTAGCTCAAAGTTTTCATCCTCATAGTTTATATATAGAATTTAGCATATAGAATTTACTATCCATTTGAATTGGACTCTGTACTTTACAAAATTTAAGACACATTCCTCAGAGACAGAATGAAAATTTTTCAGAATTAGATTCTCCTGCGATTTGTATTGAAATGAAGCCATTAATTCCATTGATTTCAGTATGATAATTTCTAATATATGTATTTACATTTAAGACAAAATATTGCAGGTTTTATATTGCAGATAGTGAAGGAGAAACCTCTAGATATGCGGTTGATATATTTAGCATAATCCTAAAATCGCACTTTACAGTACGTAATCGTATGCAACTTTCAGATTAGCCAGTGGGGTGTACCGAGTCAGTTGAGAAAAGTGAAAATTTAAAATCTCAACACTGAATTCATGAATTGATTATTGTCAACAGTTTTGGCATCTTATTAGCTGCCTTTGATAAGGTTACATGAGACAGGATAGGTAGCACAGATCAGCAAAGGGAATGTGCAATCTTTTCTTTTTTTTTTTTTAAATATTTCTATCGGTCCTCTTAAAAAGCATCTGGAATTTTAATTTATATTAAAATTGCAATTTAGCACAATTTGAAGGAAAGTTTGGAAGGAGCATGAAAGCAGAAGACTGAAGAGATGTCCCTACAATGGGCATCAGGATATATAAAGATGGTCACTGTGAAGAACAGGCAAAGGACTGTATATTGTTCTGAAATAACACTGAGATTAAACTCAGAAAACTGTAGTTCTTTTGTACTGGAAAGCAGTTCTACAGAGAATTGGATATTTTTCCACTCATCATCCCACCTTTGAGTCTTTAGAAAAAAAGAGTTCGAGGAACAGGAATGACTGGATTAATCTTCAGAATAATCAGAAAGGACTGACTGGCATCGAATATCCTGCTTAGATTTCACCATGTTCTGATGTGTCCCTAATTTACTGAAAAAAAGTTCCTGAAAAGCGTCTTGGTTTGGTTTTCTTTCCTTTGTTGAACAGAAATTGTTAAATTGCCACCTTTTGCTATATTCTAAGATTAATTCTGTGGGGAAAAACATGCCAAAGTGTGTGTACTCAAAAGCCTAACTCAAACCCAAGGTCTATCTGGATGGATGCAATACTATAAGATTAATAATTGGACCTCAGTTCCTCAAGTTATTGAAGTATACCTGAGCACTTGCATGGTCTCCGTGAAATCAACAAGACTACATAAGCTTAATAATTTTGGTGATCACAGAGTAAATTACAATAGGCAGGCAAAATTAAGTATGTGATACTCACCTAAAAATTTTGGGAAACTGCTTACCAGCGCAGATGGATTAGGCTTTAATCATTTATTAGGTTGTAAAAATTTGTTTTAAAATAACATGGCTAAAATGGGCTTTATTGCTTATTTCTAAAAGTTACAGAAATAATCCTGCAAGCTCTGCAGTGTTACATGTTCCTGCTAGACGCCAGTATAATATCTTTAAAACTATGACCACAGACAGTGACCTCCCTCTGAGGTTTGAATTGATTATCTTGTGTAAGCAAGATAAATAATCTTGTGCAGTATGAGATTTTTTTTTTATATTTTTGTCACAGAGTGCTTTGTTTGATTTATGACCAAAAGTGAGGTGACCTGCATGACTGCATTCTCTTTCAGAGTTTCACAAAAAAAGATCACTTTTTATCTCAATGATCAAGGCATCATAAGATACAAGCTGAAGAACATTTACAGTGTAAAAAGCACGACCAAACAGGTCAGTGGTCAGTTGATTTCATGCCCATCTCACCCCACAAAGGTGATTTACTTTCTGATGTGTTTGTCCTGTTGGACAGTCGGGGTCAGGGAACCATATAGATTTGCTTAGGAAAGATTAGCACGTATGTAGGATTTAGATGTGGTCTATTCTACAGAACTGAAACTAGGGGGATCTCACTTAAGCAGCAGAAATATACGAATTGCTATCATAACACAATTCTTAAAGATGGTTAAAAAGTGTTGCCAGGTTTTTTACCTTCATTAGATGACAGCCAGACCTGCTCTAACTTTGCCAGTCAGCCAAAGTCTTTGCCTTGTTTCTAGTGATCATTGGATCCCACAGGTAATACAGTGCAAAGTCAACACGCAGTGCTTACACAACATAGCCTGCATGAGTTCTATATTAATAATATTCAGCCTTAAGGATTACCAATAGTCCTTTTATCCATATTTGCAAGTTAAAATAATTAATTTCTACTATTTTATGAAATACTAGCAGTTCACTCAGCATTTATATATATATATATTTCTATATATTCTCAAACCAGTATCATATTTCAAAATAAAAGCAGCACAGATGACTCACCGCAGGCACAAATATCCAAGTCTCTTTATGCGAAATGAATGGACCCACACTTTTAAAGACCCGCTATTTTAAAGACAGCATTATAAAAATCCTTTAGTATGATTAACAGTAGTTCTAACCTCTTAGATTGCTTCTGTACATTAAAATTTAAGCTGTGTATTTAACATTTGAACTCTAAAAGTCAGAAGAGAGTTTTAATGGTTTTTTTTCCCCTGTGAAAGACTTTTTCCACAGTCCTAGGGGTATTGCTAGAGTTCCACCATTGCTATTTGTATTTTCTCTTGCAGTCTCCATGTTCCATGTTTTTCCTCCTCCTGTTTCCATGTGGTAGGCAAAGATATTCCATGACTCAAACAGCATTAGCAACTGAATAAGCCTTTGAGTGCACTGAGAAAAATGGAGAGATGGTAACAGCCACATTTCACAGCAGTAGCAAAAGTGCTTGTGTAGCATTCACTGGCGTAGCTGAGCATATGCTCTCCATGGTTCTTTAGTCATCTGCTTGGAGTGGGCAGCAGTACCGAGGAAAAGACAATCTGTCTCTCTGTTAATGAAAAAGTATCTCTATAGAGTTGATTAGGATAAGGATAAACTGTTTAGTAACTTAGAAACTGAGAAACATTAAAAAAATCCACGATCTTTGTAAAAGAGGATTACCTCTTCTGCTTCAGCAGCTCAGATATTTATGGTATATGAAACACAAATACAGTAAACCCTGTAGTACTTGAATACTTGAAGAAGAAATATAAAATATTTTTAACTAAATACGTCTGGAAAATTTAGCAAGCTAGAACTTATTAAATTTCCTCTCAAGTATAATACCACCTCCTTTTAAAGTATGCCTGCAGTTCAGTACAGGGATGCCCAAACCAGCTTTAAGAGAGACAGCAGAGGCAACGGAATAGGTCTAAAAGTGTTAGTACATAAGCTAATCAACTCTCATTTCTCACCTGAGTACCTTGGCTCACAAAGGGCTCCATGCTGCTGCTACTAGATTGCTTCATATAAACAAGCTCAACTGCGCAGATAGCTTGACTATCTCTGTACTTTTCTGCTGGCTGCAGGGCAGGCGTATTCCTTATATAGATCTGAAACACCAGGCGGCTGAGCAAATAAAAGGGAAGGTCCATTTCAGCAGTGTTACCATGTTCTTTCTAACTTTTTCCCTCACCAGAGAACATGCTGCTGGCGTTTTATCTGACAACAATAGTGACAACATAATCACATTGTAGATGGGACTAACACCTCCTTCTTTTAATAACATCGTCCAACACTGAAATCCATTTGAATTGCCGAAAAAAAGAGGGCAGAAATTTTGCCAGCTGCACAAACCCACAGATTTTAAATTTTATATTTTTCCTGTGCCAGGAATTTGCCTTAGCCTGAATTTTAGCAGATGGACAAAACAGCTCAGACGTTTTTTTATAAAGGGTTAGACAAAACGAAGTCTATTTCTCTTACATCCAGTTGTGGTAACTTTTTTTTAGAACTTCCAGAATATCAAAGATTTTAAGAAAAATTTCACATTTGCTGAAGTGTCTTTTGGGGAGGAAATAAGCCCTGGTATTTCTTCCACATAGGTATTCAAATTTTTCCAGTTTGAGTCCAGAGTCAGGAATGGAAACCACTGAATCCAATGTTCTCCTGTTGCCAGCAAATATTTATTAAATTTGTTAGCAAAATACCACTCCTCCCTGTCTAGCACCAGCTCCACAGATGACACCAAGTTAGGTGGGAATGTTGATCTGCTTTAGGGGAGGATGGCTCTGCAGAGGGATCTGGACAGGTTGGATCAATGGGCCGAGGCCAATGGTATGAGGTTCAACAAGGCCGAGTGCCGGGTCCTGCACATGGGTCACAACAACCCCATGCAGCGCTACAGACTGGGGGAAAGCGGCTGGAAAACGTGGCAGAAAGAGTGGTGGAAAAGGACCTTGGGGTGTTGGTGGACAGCTGGCTGAAGATGAGCTGGCAGTGTGCCCAGGTGGCCAAGAAGGCCAACAGCATCCTAGCCTCTATCAGAAATAGTGTGGTGAGCAGGACTAGGGAAGCAATTGTTACCCTGTACTCAGCACTGGTGAGGCCACAGCTCAAATACTGTGTTCAGTTTTGGGCCCCTCACTACAAGAAAGACATTGAGGTGCTGGAGTGCATCCAAAGAAGAGCAATGAAGGGTCTAGAGGTGAAGGTGAAGGGTCTAGAGCACAAGTCCTGTGAGGAGCAGCTGTGGGAACTGACTTTGTTTAGTCTGGAGAAAAGGAGGCTGAGGGGAGACCTTATTGCTCTCTACAACTACCTGAAAGGAGATTGTAGAGAGGTGGGGGTCAGCCTCTTCTCCCAAGTAACAAGTGATAGGATGAGAGGAAACAGCCTCAAGTTGCTCCAGGGGAGGTTTAGATTGGATAGCAGGAAAAAATTCTTCACTGAAAGGGTTGTCAAACATTGGAACAGGCTGCCCAGGGAAGTGGTGGAGTCACCATCCCCGGAGGTATTTAAAAGACACATAGACATGGTGCTGAGGGACATGGTTTAGTGGCAGACTTGGCAGTGTTAGGTTTACAGTTGGACTTGATGATCTTAAAGGTCTTTTCCAATCTAAATAATTCTATGATTCTAATTCTATGTAGGAGTTACCTCCCCTCTCTTAGCCGAAGAGGTTTGATGATGTACCTAGACCTTTCAGAGTTGCAGATGAACATAACTGTGACACAAAGAAAGGAAAAGTGTTTGATGGGAAAAAACCCACAAACCACGTACTACTACAAAACAACTGGCATTGGGAATCATGAATTTTAAAATTAGGGAGTGCTTAAAGTAATATCTCCTATCCTTCTATGTTTTAGTTAGTGGGATGTTTGCGACAGTTTTCAAAGTACAAAGGAGTACAGAGTACCTAAATCCATCATTCTCAAACCGATCCTCACTGATTATTCTTAGTAGTAAATATATATGGTTTTAAGGTATAAGCTTATGTGTACTTTGATCATAGGCAATTTTTGAAACATATACATATGAATAAGCTCATACTACACTAAACACATCTCTCTCAGTGCACAACATACAAAAGCTACGCAAAAGCCTAGATTTTGTTTATAAACGGTGGCATAGCATATTTTACAGAATTATAGACTGCTTACTGTGATTTTCAGAAGCCATAGTTCTTGCAAATTGCATGATGCTCTAGGAAGTCTCTCTCTCATGCATGCATACCAGTTACACATGGATTTAAAAAAATCCTATTAAGCTTATAGTAGTTAGAAGAATGAAACTCTGAATGTAAAGTATAAATTACAACATGATTTTTACTTCGGTGTTTCATTGAATAGAAGGGATCTGTTACAAACAGCTAATAATTTTTATACAGAGAAAGACAGACACAGGTAGCACTTTGGGGACTTTCTTATTCCTGTTAAAGTGCTCTAGTACAGCAGTACTAAGTAGCAGTAGAGAACTAAAGGAATGGTTAGTGAATAGCCAATACGAATGAAGATATAGATTACAAATCTACCCAGGTTGCTGAAACTACAGAATTCAAGAATAAAATCTACCAAGACACTAACTTACAGAACATTAACTGGGAAATCACTCTTCACAGAAGTGAGATTCAGAGAATGTACTACTAGATCACCTACAAGATGACAAAAAGTGCTAGGATTCTCATTTGATTAGAAATATGCAGCTTAATCAGTTTTGTAATTATACTAGAGTAAAAGACTCGCTCTTTTGTGGACACAAAATGAGAACAGCACAAGAAGAATCTATTATAGTCCCTGCCCAGAGAGGCTATACTTCTCAAAGACAAGAAAAAAGGTGAGCCAAAACCACAAACCCAAGTTTAGGACACAATACCTCATCAGCAAAATCATTCATATCCTTTGCAACTTGCCTCCCAATGTATAAAGATAATTATTCAAGCATTTCAGAAAAAAGCAAGTTTTAGCAGAAGTGCTTTCCAGACCATTTTTCTATTGCTAGTACTACCTAGTTTCAAGCTGTATTACAGTCTTCTAGTTACCAAATTTGACTTTGCGGCTTTAAATATTATACTCTGAAATTCCATGTCTTTCTTACAAAAGGAACTGAGATAACGTATCATCTCAGATCAACATTATCTACCATCTGTAGAGCATTACTGTCAGAGAAGGCTGGTGTGCTTTTGAATGCCATTACAAACAAGCAAGATAGGAGAACTTTCTGTTAATAAAGTGCCAGATACCCATTTCCTATGTTTATCTGTGATTGCCGCACATGGTATGTATTTTCTCACATGCTTTGAGAGTCTTTGAGGTTATTCTTTGCCTTCAATTTATGTTCCTTCTGTGTCAGGTAGTATCTTGTTGCAACCACTTTGAAAGATCACATATTTCATAGACTGCTATTCCTATTTCTCTGAAGACATTTTCAATTTTTTATCCTTTTTATAATACCTTGCTTCCCCTGATGCTTCACTTTTCCTGATAGATCTGACAAAGTTCTTTTTAGTTCTTAAGTAAGACCCACGATTTTTCAGGTAAGGTTTGAAGGCAAATATACATTATTTCTTATTTTCCCTTTTTCTCTCTCTTGCATCATCTTATTTTCAAATGGAGATTGCTCATTGTTGAAGATCTTCCCTCTCTTTTCCATACAAAAAAAAACCCACACCCACCAAAAAAATTAAATAAATAAATACAATGTCCTCTGAGTTTTGCTAAAATAAATTAAATAGTGTAGAAAGATTGCCCATGTAGTGCTTTTGATTCTGGTTAACCTCTGAGCCCAGTTCTTCCATCACTCACACAGATGAACAAAGACACTTATACATGCACAACAATCTCCACTGTTCAGTGTGTCAAACAAACACCTTTTCATATCTCCAAGTACGCAGACACACAAAGATAAATGGTTGTCTGGCAATTCCATCCATAATTGTTTGTGTCTATCTAACTTCTGTGTAAAGTAGCCTTTAGCAGTAATTTTTACCGGACTGAAAGTCACTTGGGAGAATACAGTAATTTTAAAAAATTATTCTTAAATAAAAGAATATAGAAAAGGATATAGGAAATAAATACTAAAAGTGCCTTCATTTTCTGAAGCTTTATGTATACTTCTTACTTTACTGCTGATACCTACTATGTATATCTTTTCATAAAAGTTACAACTTTTATGCATTTGTCCACTTACTTTCCTTTTAAAATGACAAAATCTTCATACCTTTTTCTAATATCACTTAGAGGGAATGTTTACAGTCATCTTTCCCTTAATATTCCACAGTTGCCACCAGTAGTTCAGCAATACTTTGGTTACAAATAGACTGATAATTACTGCCAGCATTAAACTTTTTCTCTGAGCTGGCTTGGATTCTTGTTTTCCATTCTTGCTGCTAATTTAGGTTGTTATTTTATTGATATTTCTCTTTAATAAAAGGACACCAAGCCTGTAACAGGTATGACTCCATTATGGCTGTTGCCATTTCCTTGTGAATGAAACTACAACTGGAAAAGGGAAAAATCATCTTAGAGGTGGAACTTCTTTATAATCACTAATTCACATACTTTCCAAGTAGGAGAAGTCTACTTGGCAATCTGCTTTTGAACCTAAACAACTGGTGTCTGCAGTGGCAGTACTTATATCATAGAATCACAGAATCATAGAATGGTTTAGGTTGGAAGGGACCTTGAACATCATTGACTTCCAACCCCCCTGCCATAGGCAGGGACACCTCCCACTAGACCAGGTTGCCCAAGACCACGTCCAGCCTGGCCTTGAACACCTCCAGGGATGGGGCCTCAACAACCTCTCTGGGCAACCTGTTCCAGTGCCTTACCACCCTCACAGTGAAAAACTTCTTCCTAATATTCAATCTGCACCTGACATTGTCCAGTTTAAAGCCATTCCCCCTCGTCCTATCGCTACATGCCCTAGTAAAAAGTCCTTCCCCAGCTCTCCTGTAGGCCCCCTTTAGGCACTGGAAGGCCACAATAAAATCTCCCCGGAGCCTTCTCTTCTCCAGGCTGAAGAGCCCCAAACCTCTCAGCCTCTCCTCATAGGGGAGGTGCTCCAGCCCTCGGATCATCCTCGTGGCTCTACTCTGGACATGTTCCAGCATGTCCATGTCCTTCTTATGTTGAGGACTCCAGAGCTGGATGCATTACTCCAGGTGGGGTCTCACAAGAGTGGAGTAGAGGGGCAGAATCACCTCCTTTGACCTGCTGGCCACACTTCTAATGCAGCCGAGGATACGGTTGGCCTTCTGGGCTGCGATCGCACACTCCTGGCTCCTGTTGAGCTTCTCGTCAACCAGCACACCCAGGTCCTTCTCCTCAGGGCTGCTCTCCAGCCATTCCCTGCCAAGCCTGTATTTGTGCTTGGGATTGCCCCGACCCAGATGTAGGACTTTGCACTCAGCCTTGTTGAACTGCATGAGGTTGGCTTGGGCCCACCTCTGCAGCCTGTCCAGGTCCCTCTGGATGGCATCCCTCCCCTCCAGCATGTCTACCTCGCCAAACAGGTTGGTGTCATCGGCAAACTTGCTGAGGGTGCACTTGACCCCACTGTTCATGTTGCTGACAAAGATGTTTAACCTCCAAGTATTTATGGCAATTCAGGAGGTTATGTTTGTCCAGCTGTCCACGTTGTACTGTTTGCTCCTGCCAGCTGTGATAGTTTATTCCCCTCCTCTGCAGCAGAGATGCCTCTAGCTGCAAGAAAGTTGCTGGTGTGAACTGGGGGACAGAAAGTCTGACAGCAAAAACTGGGACAATCCTTCTGGAGTTGTGTGTTCAATGTCACCATTTAGTCTGCAACTCAGAGGCAGTGCAATCAACAGGGAATACTGCTGTGTGTTCTTCTAATTACACATGCTAGTAATTGAAATGCGCCTACCACCAGCACAGCTAGCTATGAGTAATACAAAGTACCTCTGAAAAATTATTACATAAATAGGTATCTCAAAGACAACAAGTGAGATCCAGCTCTAGATTAGTGCTGAGACCATCTCTGGACTCCTCTGGACTCCTTTTTAGTTGCTGGTAAAAGTGAAGGTCAACATTGGAAAGATTTAGACAGTCGTACTGTTTTCCCCAAAGTACTAATTAAAAGTACAAACACTTTTCCACGTTTTGAATTAAAAAATAATATTCTGGAAAGTTGTGAAAATCAGTGTAGATTTAAATAATTGTTTTGAAAGTCTTTGTTTTGTTTTGTTTTGTTTTCTCTTCTTCCCATTGTGGGCATAATAGCTGAAATTTCTCGATTTTCAATAACTTGAAGATCTACCTACAACTTAGAAACAACTGGGGCAGGCCTTCTTTTTTGTAAACACTTAGCAACCATCAGCTTTCAAGACTATAGGTTATTCCTTTAAGAAAGATTCCAAGAATCTTTTCAAAAGCAGTATATTTAACTTAATGAATATTATATTTAAGGCAGATGTTAGTCCTGCAAGACATCGGTCTGTATAAGGAACAGAATACAAGACATAACATGCAAATTGCTTGCTGCTAGTGTCTGTATCCACTAAAATATGACAGTGAAGTGATGGATCTTAAGTACTTAAACTAAGTCAATCAACACACAAGAGTAGCTTGCAGCATTAAAACTGACAACTACTAAAACCTTAACTAATGAACTTAAAAGTCAACAAGAGGGCACTTTCCAGCTACGTCTAAAAGCACCCTACCAGTTCTGATAACCTGAGCAAAATTAGAATGAGAAGATGGACAGGATTGGTGATCTCTGGAAAATCAGGACTATGGGAAGAAAATTATTTAAAAGGTAGAGTAGTGCATATATATATATATATCATATATATAATATAGCATGCATAATACATGCATATCACAGAAAAATATTTAACAGCATATACTTAAGTCTGTTTTATGATGATATTCACACATTATTGAAATATAGAAGTTTAAAAAAGCATTTGTTTATTTGGTCCTAGAACTTCCAGAGGGAACAGATTTTTAAATCACAAGAACTTGTTTTTGTAGAGCGATTATACAATTATGTAGGGAGACTGTGTCCAACAGAAGCAAAAAGTTATTGTTAATGTGAAATTGCACTCCAGAGGAATTAAAGGTATTTGCATTTTTAGCAATATGGTATATTATTCTCATACTACAGAGAAGAGATCCAAGAAGTCTGAATATACCTGCTGCCCAGCATAGTATTTAGCACTCTGAATAGTATCATGTGACCTTTCACAGCTGTATACACTAATTTTAGAAATGTTCACAGGATTAGGCTTTGTAATAAACAGGCATCATGTTTAATATAGAAATGACTCAGAAATGCCTACATCTTTGTTGTGTCAAGTCGTACTTCAAATCAATACAAACTTAAGATAAATATTATTTTAAAGAAAGATAAAAAATTATATGGAGTCCACTTGTATATGAACTAGATGAAAAAACATTTATTTTTATCACAGCAAAAATATAAAGTACGTAGTCAAAGCCATTTAGCTGGTCAGCTGAACGTTTGTCAAAGTGATTTCTTAATGATTTCTAAAGCACTGCAAGTAACCAACAATACAGACAGTAGTAAAGATTAATAAACAATTACCTATACACCTCAAACTAAAAAAAAAATCAAATTAGAACGTCATGTTTCAGAGCCATTTCATAGTCACAATTTTTGTTCCACAGAACATACACCACTGCCTGGGATTTCTTTTAAATCATGCTTTTAACTCTCTCTCCAAGAGATGTATTTCCCACAAAACATGTTTCTGGAAAACATCAGATCACAGCTTTTGAGAATAGGCAACAGGGAAGAAGATGCCTTTCACACTTTGCAGCAAATTTAGGTGTCAATTAACTGGTAAGGCAAACTTAGGACTTGAAAATTCTACAGGTTGAGCACATCTGCTCTTGTCGATCTATACAGAAATCACCAAGATCATATTTACATCAGTTCATGGTGGATATCCAAACCGGGTAAAAATCACATAAATAAGTGGACTGCTACCACCTAACACTCACACTTGAAGGTGTACTTGCTTTGTGATGGTATTCTTCAAGGGATACTAATGATTCAAAAGTAAGATTCTTCCTTCTTCATAAACACTATGCAATATTAATACAAAATTTATTGGCAAACATTTGTTGCCAGGAAGTATGTACAACTGAATATTCATGGAAAGTAACGTAAGCAGGGTGGGACCAAATCAAAATGATTTTATTGTGAACTTCAAGCAACCAGACACAGAAAACAGCACGTATTATGCATTTGGCTTAATCCTCAATTTAGCTTGCAGAGCTAGTCCTGTAATTGTAAATATTATTTTCCTTCTTTGCTAACCCTGCTTTAGCATTTGACTTGATGGTGATCTTCTGTCGAGAAATAATCTTAAAAAAAAATCTCACAGGGCATGAAACTGAAACTTGAGAGACAAGAGCTTTGTTCTGCAGTCAGGCGCATCTTAATGTATCATCTCATAGAAGTCCTGTTACTTCTCTGTGCCCCAGTTTCTTCACTGAACAAACTACATATGCTTCAATATATAGGCTGTTATTTTTTTCATTTCTGCAGCTGAGCTGTTCTGGATATGTTCAGGTTATATCAAAATGACAAAACATGGGAAAATAAGAGAAATGGGACTGTATTTACTAGAGGCATAAAAATTTACTATGTTTGCCAGAAAAGAAGGAAATTCATTTTGATGTATACATTGGCATTACGATTATAGTCATATAAAGCACTGGAATGCATGAGGTTATAATAGTTTTGATAGAGTCCAGTAAATCAAAATAATTCAATTCAAACAAATAAAAGAGCCTACTAAATTTTTAGTAGTGATCCATTAACCCATGACATAGCAAAGCGACACAAAAGAAAAAGTTTTTTTTTTTCCTTGTTGTGCCAACACTGATTTCCGGGAAATTTCATTTATCAATTTCATTTTTTTCAGTGTCTCTACTGACATAGCTCCAAAATCAAAATCAAACTTGACAGAAAACAAGCTATACCTTTAGTTAAAGTCAGTCTGTGACCTTTCTACCATATGTAGCCCTGGTGTGGTCTTCAGAGCTATTCAAACACACTATGCCCCATTACTTCTCTTTCTGTGAAACGAAAATTCTCTCATCTAAACTAATATAGTGGCCTGGGCCTCAGGAGAGGTCAATTTCCTGGCTGAAAACAACATAAGTTATGTTGAACTCGAGAAGAATCCGTTCTCCCACATTATGAAACCCTTTTCTCACACTTACAATCTCAGGATTACTATTAAAAATTGCAAGATGCTGAGAAGTTAAGGCCATTTAAGCCATGCAAGTACTTAAGACAAATAGCACTCGAACATAAGTATACATTGCTTCTACATAAAATAAAACTCATAAAAACCTAATATTTGATCACAGGAAGCACAAAATATCAAAGTATCAATTTTACAAAGAGATTTGTACCTGTGTAGTTCGTACATATGCTGTGCTCAAGAATGCAGGTTATTTTCTCTCATTAACAACAACTCTTAAATCATATGACATTTTGACATAACAAACCACTTTTGGATATACATATAATGCCACCAAAGGAAACAGAATATTTCCAGAGTCTTGTACTGTAGAAAGTGGGAATCTAAGCAGCGGTAGTCATTCTGGTAGGTCTGTAGTCCATGCTAAGTAAGGATAAATAAACATTGACAAATGAGACATTAAATACAAGCAAAAGCAAAGTTTCATAAACTAAGAAATTGGATGTTCTTCCTGCACATAATTTTCATCATCTAGAAATGAAGGGCCACCACCACTAATACAATGTTCACCACTTCTCCAATTAAAGGAATGTACATCAGAATCTGCTTCCTGCAGCTGTAAATGTCTCCCTTTCGCTGTTCTCATTTACTCCATTACAGGCCTATCTTCTCCTGTACGTGACTAGTTGTTGAGCTTATCCTGGGACAGACCACTCAGGTCAAGGGCTGCATACAAAAGTCCTCTGAAATAATGACAGAAGAGGTAGGAAAACTGCTTGCTGGCAGAGAGGAATGTTAAGTTTGCAATGTGTACACACCTGAAGTGTGGGAAGTGTCAGTTCCACCGATGCTGATGTGGTAAACTGCGTAGAGTACGTGGAACAGCATGGTGTGACTTAGCCTTTTCATCCCTTGCCTTTGTGTGTTCCTGTCAAATATGATGAGAGCTAATTCTTTCACAAAGCTGTAAAACAATAATAATTTCTTACTTTTTAATTATCATTTGGTGACAGACATTGGATGAGGGAAGGGGGCGGGCATCATCTGGGGATAAACCAGTAAGAGGGTTTTGTCTACCAGCAGCTGTGCATGAGCCATCAGCAGCTGTGCACACACTCTTCACTGTTTTAGGATAAAATCATACAGAAAAGTATCACTCCAGATGGGGAAGGTTTATGTATGTCAGCCCTCAACCAATCATGCTGCGAGCATATTCCTTCCTATGCTGGTCACTGCCCGGCCTCCAGCAATGCATCCCACTGCGTCTACATTTGCCTTCTTCTTCCACACTAACATCCCGTTCATGTTAACATCTTCCACACTTAACATAGTAACGTCATCCGAACCTTGTGTGTTTGAGTGCAGTAGGCATAAACATTCTGTTAGAGCTGGAATTTGTGAGAAGAGCCCAGATCCAGTTCTGAAACACAGCTCTCCAACGCACCTGATTTCCACTGTGCAAACTGTGGTATGCAGATTTGCACATCTGTTTCTCTCTCAGGTTTGTTTTAAGTGTCGGTTTTGTAAAGGACGAAGCGGATAGCAACAAAGTGACAAATGCCACTGAAAATACCGGGGCCAAGCTTGGGAGACTTTAATAATTCTTGCTATATTTTTCATGTGCCAAATGAAAAGCATGTTGAAAATGTGTGGGAAACAAACCTGTGTCAAGCCAAATGGAGTCCCAGGACGTACGCATGTGTGTTGTAATAGACGCCTTTATGCTTTCGCAGGTACGCATAATGCTATAGCTCCTGTGATATCATCTGTAGATATTTTTTCTCCATCATTCTGTAACCCAAACTCACCCCCTTTAGGGGTAAATATCAGCATTTTTCAGTTCTCAGAGCAGAGACCAAGGCCCTCCTCCTCGCTCATGGCTTGTAAGCAGCTGCTTACCCTTGGCGGAACTGCTCTCTCAGATCCTACATCACCCCACAGCTCCCCAAACACTATACACAGTCGTTAAGATAACGTGTGTGGAGACACCCAGGGCAATACACATTCTATTTCCTTTGAGTGTACTTGAGAGTATCGGGAACTAGAAATACCTCCTGCTTCCTTTCTGTCCGACAGCCTTTGCTCTGGCTCCCGGAGGCTTCTTGACTGTAACTGACATACTTCAATGTCAGGTGGAGCGAGCTGAGCGCGGACTCCAGATCACCTGCGTGCACGCAAGAAAACCCCAAATCACCTCTCGGTGTACCTGAACAGCCTGTCCCCACGCTCGGGCACAGCTGCCATTTTGCACCTCACAGCGCGACAGGCAAGTGCCCGTGGCGGCCGGTGGCAACGGCACCCGCTCGAGCGCTGGCCCCCACGTTCTCGGCCAGCTCCAGGTTTGGGGATGGGGAAAAGAGCCGCTCGCCGCAGCGAGATGCTATCTAACTGGAGCCAACTGGTGTGTGTGTGGGGGGGGGGGTGTGAAAACGGACGTGGCTCACCCCCCGGCCTCGCCTCCTCCCCCACACACCCCTCCTCCTTCCCCGCTGCCGCGCACCCACCGCACCAGCAAAGGGCGGCTTCTGGCTTCATGTTCAGCAGTTTGAACCCCACACGCCTCCGCTACCTCCAGCGCCGCCACTCGGCCCCACAGCCAGGCAGACCCCCGCCCCTCGCTCCCTCCCCGTCGCTCCGCTCCCTCAGAAGCACCAGAGGGGCTCCCCGCGGCGGGGACGAGCCTGTGGGACCTCTCCACAGCCTCGTTCCCAGCTCCGGGTGTGGAGGAGGCACGCCACCGCCCCACGCCTCGCCCGAGGTTTACACGCAAACCCGCCCGCGTTACTGCACTTCTGTTGGACACGAGGGCAGGGCCGCCCGGGAGCCCCGCTCTCCTTCTCCCCGTCCCTCCGCTCCGCCCGGCGGCCGCCGCCTCAGGCCGCCCCGCGCGAAGCCCGCCGCCGCCATGTGGCGGGAGAGCGGCCGGGCCGGTGCTCCCCCCCCCTCCCTCCACCCCGCGGGGCCACCGCACTCCGGCCCACGCGCCGAGCCGCCACCGGTCCCCTGCGCGCCGCCGGCCGGACGGCAGAGCCCGCCCCGCCGGCTCCTCCCCTTCCCTCCCCTCGGCCCGGGCGCCTCAGCCCCTCAAGGACTCCGGGGCGCTCAATGTCAGGCGGGCGGCGGGGCGCGGCGGCCGGCAGGGGGCGGGCGAGGGGAAGCGGTGCCCGCCCTGCGCGGGAGCGCGGCTCAGAGTCGGCGGCGCTGGCCATGCCGGGCGGCGCGGCGGCGGCGGCGCGGAGCTGAGCCCAGCCCCAGCCCAGGGCGGCCGAGCCCAGCCGCGCCGCTGAAGGGCACCGGCGGCGGCCAGGCTTCCCCCCACGCTCTCCCGCGGCTGGGGCGCGCCCGCCCCGCAGCATGGAGGCTGGGAAGCGCAGCTCCTCCGCCGGCAGCCGGGACGATGGCAGCGCTAACGCCTTCCCAGCCAAGCCGGCGGCCCCGGCGGAGAAAGCCCAGAGCAGCCCCGGCGGCGGGGGCAGCGGCGTGAAGGAGCATGGCAACTCGGTGTGCTTCAAAGTGGACGGCGGCGGGGGCGAGGAGCCCGTGGTGGGCTTCGAAGATGCCGAGGGGCCCCGGCGGCAGTACGGCTTCATGCAGCGGCAGTTCACCTCCATGCTGCAGCCGGGGGTCAACAAATTCTCCCTCCGCATGTTCGGCAGCCAGAAGGCGGTGGAGAAGGAGCAGGAAAGGGTTAAAACTGCGGGGTTCTGGATCATCCACCCCTACAGCGACTTCAGGTGAGCGCGGGGCTCGCACCTCGCCCGCCGCAAACTTCGGGTGTGAGGGGCTTCCCCCCCTCCGCGGGCGGGCCCGGCCTTCCCCCCCCCCCTCCGCCCGCCCTTCTCTTCCCTCCCTCCTTCTCTGCCCGGTTCGACGGCTAAACTTTGCCACCCGTGGCCGGGGGAAGGAGGCGAGATGGCCTCCCCGTGGGGCACGGCCCGGCACGGCGCTCTCCAGCGTGCTGCAAGCCGGGACGGACCCCGCCAGGCCCCGCGGGCAGCGGCCGGCCGAGGCGGGGCCTGGCGGGGTCCGTCCGGGCTTGTCCCCACCGCCGCGTTCCGGGCTTGGGAGAACTCCCCACAGGAAATAAAATCGCGGCGGTGGTGGTGTTGGCGGGCTGGGGGCGCACACGCCGTCCCCTTCCTGAGCGTACCCACCGCCCCCCCCCCCCTCCGCCCCTTCCCGGCATCAACACTTGTTCAAGGGGTCGCGCCGAGGAAGTGTGCCTGGGCCGGAGCGGCCGCAAAATAACTTTCCCCGAGCTCAGGCTGTGTGGGGAAACTACCTTTTCCTCGGCACGGTGGGTGAAGGTGATGCTCAGGCGAGCGTTCAGGTGAAAAGCAGTGCGGATAAATTCCCGGGAAGAGGTGCTTCCCTTTAAAATTGCATTTTAAGTGGAGGATGGTGTTCTCCATGCCAGCTGGCTGTATGCCTTTGTAAATTTAACGCTCCCTACGATATTTGCTGGAGAGCGATCGGCGCCGCCGTTAAGCATGTTTAATCAACGGCTTGAATTGAACAGCCAGCGTGTATGCAGTAAGTGAATTGCATGGGAGACCGTGCTTAAAAAAGGAAAATCCAGAACGTTCAATAGTTACATGGATCTTCTAAGAAAAAGTAGGTTAAATGCTTCCAGTGGGAACAGGGAGAAATACTTCCAAAGTCCAAGTTTCTGTGGGACTATTCAGAGTGAGGTGTTACGCAGCGAGCTGCGCTAGCACCTTGCAGTCGAGCCCGAGAGCGGAGGAGCAGGGCAGTGCTCAGTTATGACTCGAAACCATGCTTCAAATCCCTGCTTTTTTCCTGGCTCCCTGGAGGCAATAAGCTGCACTCGTTCGTTTCCTGGAGTACCTTTTCCCCCTCGCATGCCAGCTCAGCTGCACTAGCAGGTGCATTAAGGGGGGAGAGAGCCAAGAGTCCACCCACTCCCTTTCTGCCATCCAGAGAGGGACGTAGCAGGTCACATCTGATACTGGGGTAGCGTGCGTAGGGGATTGGGGTGGGGGTCTGATACCCTCTTACTTAGCCGTGTGTGTGCATGAGTAACTTTATTCACGTGAGGATTCCATTAAAACGAATGAGATTGTTCTTGCAAGTAAATTCACTCATTTTGTTGTAAGCTTGGTTTCTGAGCAAGGCACACAACCCAACGATGTTTTGTGCAATAGGAGCTTATGCATCATATTGTGCAGCATGTAACTTTTTAAGCTGATACGTGAAATAGGTGATAGGTGTGTTGGTTCTGTTTCATTACAGAAATATCTTCTAATTCTGTCCTAATTCTTCCTGTGGTAAGGTTTAGAGGTCGTAGCATATATTTACTCATTTTTTTCAGTAGGAGTATTCAACACTGCATCTGTTTCAGGACCATTGTCTGCATATTCTTAAATTAACTGTATTTTCTGGGGGTTTTATTATGTTTTTATTTTATTAGAATGGAGGTGTTTGTCTTTTAAATAAAGTTCATAGTCTTTCATTAGTCTTGGGATTATGTGGCCTGATCTGGATGCAATTTTTTAGCCAGTAGGACTGTGTTACTGAGAAATATGAGATGTTTTTGTTGTTTCTCCTGAAATAATTGCAATCATATAGCAGTACTACTTGTTTGCGGTGGCAGTGTTTATAGAAATGGGTGAAGAAGTTGTACTATGTAGTATATTCATCTTCCTACATGGGAAGATATTCCTATATGCACCAAGGAAAGTAAGTGCCTCCTAACAGTGTCTTTCTACCAGAATAAATGCGTATGTATGTATGGAGTTGTTTTGATTCATTTCTGTGTGTGATTTGTAAAAAATGTAATGCTTATATGTAGAAAAGCCTTAAAGCATCCAGAGACAGGGTTATTCTAATTTCATCATATTAATGTTGATACCATCAAAGGAAAGAACTAAATTTTGTACCAAAACAACACGAAAAAGGTCAAAACCTGAATATTTTACAGTATCCAAGTGTGGAGATTTAGGCTAAGTTTGCAAATCGACCCATTCTTAGGGTGTTTGTGGGCCATATGAAAATGGACATCACAGTAAATTTTAAATATAGGCACACTTAGGAGAATATTGGATTAACCACGTAAGACAGAAAAATTCTGGTACGGGCTCCTGTGGACTCTCATTTATTTCTGTTTTTCTAGTTCTGGATGCTTGTATGCATTTGCTGGGATACTTTGATACATTTGGTTACATTTCTTGACCTCATTCTCTTGATTTTTATAAAACTTTGTATGAAAGTTTTATAAACAATATTTTGCTATGTCGTCTGGGCGGGTGGGCAGTGTTCCTGGGCCTCCCTGCCCCCTTTTTTGGTATGAACAGAGTGTGGAAGCTTTACCTGTAAACTCGATGCTCTGTGAATCAGTTACTTGCATCCTTGTGGGGCTTGGTGTCTAGTTTTATGGCTCCCTGTCCCGCCTGTGTTTCAGGGAAGAATTGGCTCTTCTTCAGGCAGATACACCCTTAGAGAATTAAATTCAATAAGTGTTACATAATTTTTCCACAAGGGGACCATTTTGTTCCTGGTTGTCTTTTCCAAGTCTTCTGAGGTTAATGTCTAATTTGGAAGCTATTATGTAAACCGAGCACCTAATGCACATCAAACCCAGCACAAGACCTCTGTTTATCTCTTCGCAGCTGTGATTACTGCGTCTCTAAACTTGGACAAAAATTCTGTGTAATTGCATGACTCATAAAAGTGAATTTATCATCAATGTTTTGGTTAGAGTTTATTGAAGTCCTGCGTGCTTTCTGTGAGATACCGAGTGCCTCTGGCCATCCCTCCCCACGTGCAGAAGAATGAGCCTGCAGGAGAGCATCTCCGGTCCAGCCCCGTGGCCTCGCAGCCGCTGGATGAGAGCAGCATGAATCCAACGGGAGATGGGAGCAACTGCACATAGTTCTGCTGCTGCCGTACGCGTTTCACTGCTTTCATAGCAGAGTTGCGGGGGACGTGGCCTTTGGGTGACTTTTATTTGTTACGGCCTTCTGGTATTAGTGGAAATGTACGCGGCTGATTTTTCAGACGATTAATTACTCAGTGTCCTTCAGCACGTCTGGAGTTTCTTTAATGCTCAGAGGGCTTGCTTGCACGTTCCCAGCCTGTTGGTCCAGCCCTGTGGCATCTCCCTCCCTCTCTGTCTATGTACACAGAGAAATTTGCGCTCTCATGGAAGTCGTGGTTTTGTTAAGACATCAGCTAGGGCATCTGTAGTCCACAATCTAAAAAGAAGACAAGAGTAACAACCACCAGAGTCACACAGGAGAGGCATCTACTGACCAGAAATAGCAATGTATGGGAGAGACCGAGTGATGGTTACAGTTCTCAGTTTGATGATTGGGAATGGCCTTTGACTGGAAGTGGGGACAAAAATTTTAATGGGCTTCAAGATGAAGTGAAGTAACACTGTGGTGTGGGGTTGCCTGCCAGGGTAGCGGAGAAGGAGGTGCAGCGCGGGCAGTACTGAAGGTCTTTTCCCTGTGTAGATGAATACAAAGTATGAACTGAACTGCAACAATAGCAAAAAACTGTTGACATTTTCTGTCCAGAGACTCTGTCTGGGTAACATCTCATCTATTCAAGGACCACAAAGCCTTATTTTAATAACAGAAAAATAAAAGCAGAGCTAATTTTAAAACTTTAACAGAAAATGACAGGGCATAGTGAATAGCAGAGGTATGCAAGATATTTTTAACACGTATGGCGTTCCAGTTTCAAAACATTTTTGTATACACATTTCAGAGCCATCATGTAAGTTTATCAGGTTTATCATATAAATCTTTATACATCATAGAAAGCTCTATCAATGCTACCTGGTAACTAAATTTAATGTCAGTGGGTTTTAATCAGGGCAAAAGACACCATAATATTTGCACGTGTACATCTAGGTACTTACTGAAGAATATTTTTGTTTCTGTTGCTATTAAAAACTGTGCTGTTATTTTGTGCAGTTTTATGCAACCCATCCATGTTGTCATGCACACTTGCATCTTATTTTTTCAATTAAGTATGTGCCAAGCTGGAAGTCATAATTGCAACGTATTAGTGTGCCTCATGTTTTTTATTATACTTGTCTCAATTTTCAGCTTGCATTTGCCTTATGAATCAATTTTCTTTTCAATCTGAACCTATCTTTTGGACCTGCCTTTGACCACCAGCAGTCACCCTAACGCGGTAGACTGTGCACGTTATATGTGCAACTCACATACATATTTCTAAAATTTGTGCATGCATTGATTTAAAATGTGTTCTTCTTTGGGACCGGTCTTCACTCTACGTATTGTAACTATCATTTATATTTTAAGAAGCTTAGGGTAAGTGCTTTGTCCCTCTCTTTTGTCACATGTCTGTAATGTCTCAATTGAAGCAAATTAGATTTATCTTTTTGTGAGCTGTAACATACTTAGGTTTATATAAAGCAGTAGAGTTGAAAGGTAATGCTATATGTGATGAAGACAAAATGTGTTGTATCATACTTAAATGTAATTGATACAGATGTATGTATGCAAAATTAAGTATATAAATTGTGCTGGTTGCTATTAAATAGATCAGATACAAATTAGTGTGGGTTTTAATGGATACATTATGTCACTGGTAGTGTAGGAGTATGAAATGTCTGAAGTTTTGAATTCTCAAGGTAGTCATCTCAGTCTTTTTGCTCAGGATATGTCATGAGGTTCTCTTACAGTCTTGAAGCATTCGTATTTTTTGCTAATAAACTGATAATTAGGGATTTATAATTATACTGTACACAGTCCTCACACAAACCATTTTTTAAAAATTATTTATGTTTTTATGACTGAAGCACAATTTTAGCTAATGCTGTCTTTCATATATCATTTTCAAATACTATTGTGGTGACTATAATTTTTAATTCTATTAAAGAAGAACTTTGTACAGTTAACCTATTCATATTACTTGAACATTCACTCTTTGTATGTGACTAAACATAGACAACCATTTAGTGTTAAAAAGATTATTAGTTGTGCTTAGCTTTTTATTTGCTGCATTCCAACAATTTTTGCACTTTACTTCTGTAAATGCCCCAAAGGACAAAATAACAAAATTGTGGCATTAATCTAAATAATGAATTTATAATGTCTGAAAAGTCTTTCTGAGAGTAGGTTATATATTAAGCTTTATAATAGTTCCCCAGGTAAAATGCAGCTCCCATGAACGTAGGCTGAAAAGAAATACGATAACGGTCCTCAAATGCATAAATGGATGTTACAAAGAGGAAAGAAATTACATAGAAGTAATGGGGTGAAATTGCAGCAACAAATATCTAAATTAGACATTTAGGAAGCAGGACCAAAAATAAGCAGGGAAATATTCTATTGGAAATGCTTTGATGTGGAATATGGGCCAGAAATGCATTAGGCTGTTTTTCATCTTCAGTTCCTATTATTTTTAATATTGAATAATGTCTCATCATTGGCTGTCACTGATTCATTTGTTATGAAATCTAGTTGACTTAAGCTAGCTACTGGCATTTCGTTTTGTGCCAGTTGTAAGCATGCGTGAGTGAAAATGGTTATGTAGATGTGTATGTTGTTCTGTTGGGTTCATGATGGCCATGTGCTCTTGTCCCCTTTAAGGTTTTCTTCAAGAACCACGAAAGCAAGTCAGCTGAGTAAACCTGAGGTGGGTGCAGCAGCCACTCACCTTTCAGACCTCTAGGGGATATGGGAAGGATTATGCCTTTCTTTGTTCAAGGAAAGCAGTTCATTTTAATGATAAGACATCCTTACTTCAGTAGATAATGTAGAATCCTAATGCATAGTTTGAGCTCATGTGTATGTTGAATATTTCCCAATTTTCATTATGTCCATTCTAGTCCTGGAATAACAGTACATTCTTTGCATTTTCTTTCACACTTTTGATATGTTAGATACTCGAACGTAGAATAAACTTTACAGCAGAAAAAGACATCTGTAAGCATAACTCAAATAATTCCTTGGTTCTCTGAGGTACTTTTAATTTTACTTGGGATTCTTTGAAGATAGCTGGCAGCACTTATGAAGAAGTAGACAAGTACATTTTTTGCCTACAAGATGCTTTATTTTGGAATATTCACCTTCTTCACAATCTAAATAAAGGCAAATATGTTCATCATGATTTTGAGATATGTTAAAAAAAACAACAAACACAACAAAACCAAACCAGAATGTTACAGAATTTCTATGAGCAATCTAAAAGATGATGTTTTGGGGAAGTTATATGTGAGTCATTAAACTTTGAACTGGGATGCTCAATATCATGAGAATTCCTCTTCCATTTTCTTTTTTTGTTGTTCTGACTGCAGTAAGAAAAAAGCACTTGATTAGTATTATCTCTCTCTATATATACTTATCAAAATTCAGATCTCATAAGATCAGCATCATACTTGGGTCCATGGGGAAAAAGCACTGATTCTGTTATTCCCATTGAATATTTTAGCAAGACTACACATTTTTTAATGTGTACTGGCACTTTATTTGTTAGCTTATCAAAATAAGCAATGCTTATTATTGAGTCAGTAAAAGTGTTTTCTTTATATTAGGTTTCTTGGACTTGAGTTTATGGAGGGAACTGTGAATTGGAATACTACATAAAAGCATGGAATATTAAATAAAGCTCTGGATTTAGCATTTGTTTTGGGGACTTTGGTAGCTACAAAGATAAATAAAAATGATAATGTTTGATAACTTGCTTAGGCTTTTTTATGGTTATATAATCAAGTTAAAAACTGAGTGGCTGAGATTCGGATTGTTCAGCCTGGGGCAGCAGAAATAAAGACGTATGAAATCAGAGGTCACTTAAAAAGTATGAATCTTTACCTCTGCATTTCTGCCTACCTATCTAAGATCAGTGAGATTGTAATATTTAATTAAACTTTGTCAGCTTTTTTTTAAGAGGCTTTGTTTCAAGGTACACAACATACTATTTTTATAGAGGAGGGTAGAATATGAAAATTAGTAGAGAAGTTTACTTTGGTTGTAAATAAAAGGTATCCATTCTCACCTCTGCTTTCACTCAACAGCATGCCTGAGAGCTGTCTTCTATGTCAACATACAATTTTTGAGAGAGAGGAAACTTTTAACCTACTTTGCAATGTTTAATTTTTAACCTGACAGTGTAGTTCTTGTTAATTGCTTGAAAGTCCTTTAGCTGTCTATTCTCTGATTCTTTCCCAGAGGCATGATTTAATTTTAAAAATCATAGTGTATTCAGCTCTAATTATTGGAGGGCTCGTTCTAGACACATAGTAAGGTATGTTAATGACCAAAAACTGTATCAGCTGGAGTCAATGTCAGTACTACTTCAAGGACACTGTCATTTAGCTTCCATAAAATCTCTGCTAATGTCTTTTAATCTGATGATAGTCAGATTCAGGCAAGCTGCATGATATTTTGCAATAATCTTATTGCCGTGGTTTGCAGTGCAAAGCTGCATGTTATTTTGCAACAGTCTTGTTGCCTTGGTTTGCAGTGCAAAGGAATAAGTCTGGAGTAAACTTGTGTTCAGAAAATGTTAATTTGATAACAAAAGAAATGCAGTCTGTTTCCACTGTATGTTTAAAAAAACCCGAACCAAACCCCAAATTGTTTTTTATTTATGCCAGTGAAGTTCCCACAACTGCAGTTGCATCATGTAGCTAAGAACAGGATTTTGTTTTTATTTTATTAACTTCTATGCTGTTTATGTGGATATCTTATCTAAAGGAGCACATTATTTACCAAATAATTTGTAAATTATTGGAATTTAGTGTGCTGCTGACATTAATAAATTTTCTATCTCTAGAAATGTCATATTTATTAAAAATTCTTCTTAAGATATTTTGTTTTCAACTGAAAAGGCACAGGTTGCTTTATCATAGAATCATAGAATCAGTGAGGTTGGAAGGGACCTTTAAGATCATCAAGTCCAACCATTAACCTACCCTGATAAAAACACCACCACTTCTAAACCATGTCCCTAAGCACCTCATCTACCCTTTTCTTAAACACCTCCAGGGATGGTGAATCCACCACCTCTCTGGGCAGCCTATTCCAATGTTTAATAACCCTTTCAGTGAAAAAATGCTTCCTAATATCCAATCTAAACCTGCCCTGACATAACTTGAACCCGTTTCCTCTCGTCCTATCACTTGTCACCAGGGAGAAGAGGTCAGCTCCCATCTCTCTAAAACCTCCTTTCAGGTAGTTGTAGAGGGTGATAAGGTCTCCCCTCAGCCTCCTCTTCTCCAGGCTAAACAACCCCAGATCCCTCAGTCATTCCTCATAAGGTTTGTCCTCCAGCCCCTTCACCAGCTCATGGTCAAAGTTAGTTTGGGGTCTTTCTTTGGTTTTGTTTGTTTTTTTTTTTTTTTTTTTTTAATAATGTAATTTAAAATAGCAAATACACATAAAAATTGGTTTTACTGCATTTCTTTTTTCTTAGGTAGTATTACTCTTTTTCACCCAATTCTCAGTCTGAAATTGACTTAAACTTACACTTGTGCTAAAGCTCCAGTATATAGAGAGCCCCCAGAAATAAAATGTGCCCTCACAATATCAAATCTTCCAATTCTATATGCAGCATACTCTGGTTGCCTCCAGTTTTTTTCTCTTTTGTCAGCAGAGTAAAGTATGGAAGTATTGATGTTTCCTTGTCTGGTTCTGTTGCATCTTACAGTAACTTACCAGATCCTCCAAGAGGCACCTCTCTTTATGGCATGACTGCAGCAATAGGCAGCGTGGTTCTGCTACGATCTGACGTTAACCTGTAGATTGCAGTAAATTTAGGGTAATATATCATAGGATCTTGATGATAAATGATTATTTGAACTTGCTCCAGGTCAAAGCTATGGAAAATATATGGAACTTTTATAAGATACATGGAGTAAGATCTATCCAACTCTACCCAGGAGATGGAATAAATGTATGCCTGCAAAACCGCGGTTATGCAATCAAGCTTTCACATGACTACTGAGAGGTTTTCCATCAGGCTCTTGAGTGACTTCTGTCTATCTGTTCACTCCAAGAGGACTTATGATTTCTGTCTGGTAGAGAATTATGAAACCAGTAGTAGGTAATAATACCTCCTAAAATATCTTATTACTGCCTGACAGTACGCACTTGCAAGCTTCTGGGTTCCCCAAACACATCCTGGGCTACAGGTTGCTTCGGATGGCTGCATATGGGCTCGTTTGCACTTGATTTCTCAGTGAAGGTAACAGCCAAGCCGAGCTTGTCTGTCACACTGGTTCACCTTGCCTTTAGTGCCAGACAAGCTCAATAGTAACACAAAGATTTCCTTTTGCAACTCGGGATTAGTCTGTTAGACACAAACTTGGAAACAAAACATAAGTGGTAAAATAAATAAAGAATATACTTCAAGCTTCAGTTAATAATTGGGTACCTTTCTCATTAGCCGCCTTCCCAAGTATATACTTCAGAGATGTCCTTTCTTCGGAGCTGTGTGTCCAGTGTTTATGGAAACTGCTATATAGGTGACTCTCTAAATATTGAATCCTGCTTTTTCTGTCTTTTATTTATAGAATTTCGTATGGTCTAATTTTCAGGTAGTGAAACCCTGCTATAGGCAACTTGCAGTTCTCATCTGAAAGTTAGCAAGAGCATGGTGATGTAGTCCTTAACAGATTTTTTTCTTGGAAACAACTTTTCCCTCATTCTGTTTTTCCTTCTCCCTCCTACATCTCTTCCTGAAGATATAATGAATTCCTTTACATAAATGGAAATGATGCATTGATTTTTATTTTTTTTTTAATTTGTTAGCTCTGTTATGTAGTTTTCCATTCTTATGGAATCTGTTAGCTGGGAGGTACCAAGCTGTTTGTTCAAACTAGCAGGGAGAAGTTAGCCTAGGTATTCTTCATACTGTCTTGGAGTTTGTAAAAAAATACAATTGTATGCACATTTTCTTTTCCCCATGACTTGGCCAGGTTGGCAGCTTTCTGTTGAGAATTGCAACCTGATGCATTTGAACATGCTGTTACCATAGACCTTGTAACAAGATACTTTGCCAAAATTGTCCCCTCAGCCCATTTATTGCCATCTTGGAAATTCTAGTGCTGCATACATCTATCACATTAAAGGTATAATTATAAGAAACACACTTCTATAATGCAAAGGGAGTGTGGTATGAAGAGTAAGCGCTGCCAGATGGTAGGCAATCTAACGGAGCATTTAAAAAGGGTCAAAATCGAAAATGTCTGAAATCCAATGGCTTATTAAGCAATAGACGTTGCATGTGTGGGACAAGTGAGAGATAAGTAACCTAATTTAGGTGCCCACATGACCAAAATTGACTTTTAATTGCATGCATTCTGTCAGCAAATATCTGAAATACATGTTTTTACTAACTTAGAGGTGTTTTTTGAAACTTGGAGTTGAATATTATATGCAGAGATGTACTGCTGGATATTGAAATGTTGAGTAGGTTCTGTACGTGTTCTTATTGTGTATTTTTTGAAGTAGTGAATTTATTATGACGAATGATCTCTCTGAAATGGAAGAAGAAATCTAAAAACAATTTCAAGGTTTTTGATGTTGAAATAAATTAAATCCAGGACCTAATAATTGTATTATTTCATATGCATATTACTTAGCTAGATGTAAACTAAATACGACATAAATGGTGACCAAATCCAATTAAATGTCTTTGGTTTTAGTTTGCTATTTAAATGTATTAGCTACGAGTTTAAAATTTCTTGCTTCCTTTTAAACTGTCCTCTGTTCCTGTTTCCTAAAGGTAGGTTTTCTGGTAGTCTCGCTGTATGCTGTGCTCTGTCGTTCACATGCAGGCTAATTTTCTTTTGTCAAGAGATGATTCTGGTTAAGACAGGTCTGAGGAATAGTCCTTCAGTATTATGCAACCTGTCAGTGTTATTCAGCAATTTCCACCACCACCCTCCTCATTTCCCAGGACTGCACGAACATTGCTCGATGTGACCGTGGTTGTTTCTATCATTTCTGAGCTGCAACTGACTTTTACATTCTCCACGAGCTAGACCAAATTTATCTTTCTGTGGAAGGGATGGGAGAGCTGCAGTGAACTTCCACTCCCACACTTGTTCCTCACAGTGTGACAGAGTTCAGACTTGCTTCAGGGAAAGAGAGCTAGCGTTATAGCCCAGGAACGCAGGTACCATCAATGCGCATAAAATGGCAGCAGATGTTCCTGCTGGGGCTACTGACTTGTAAGCCCATTAAGTGTCACTGAGTAGCAACTCATCTTAACATTGAATGTGCATACTGATTTTATGCCATTGGCAAAATGAGCAAATGGAATATGGTATTTAACTTTGTTTCATGTTTCCAGTACAAACTTTTCAATTTCTGGAATGGCTTTGAAAACGTCAGCTTTACCCAGTGCTCTGCACAGAGTGTGCAAATCTATAGGATGTTAGAGGAAGAGCCGAGATGGAAGTCAGAAGCCTATCTATCTTTGGATTTCAGAACGAGCTAGGGACCTAGATACTTTTAAGCATCTGGACTCTGTGGCTGAATATCTTTCAGAATTCTAGCCATAAGGAGCCGTAAATGGTAAAACTGATTTTTAAAAAATGCCGCCCATGGGTGCTGTGCATTTGCAAAACTAATATATCAGAATAATTTGAGTATGCTCCATGTTCCATTTCTGCCATATTATAGATTTTGATTTGCAGTTTACGGATCAATATCTTTTCTAAGATTATGATGAGAAGTTCTATTAATCATTTTTTTCACGCAATTTCTTGCTGTTCTCCACCGATGAATTATTAACATCTATTTGGCTGTTCTAATTATTACACATCTTTAGCTTAAACGTGTTTGAATAGTTCATAACTCACTGTCCTCTGAAAATGAAACATAAATATTTGGCTAAATTAAATTTTGTCTTTCTGAGGAGTATTGGCTTGTGGCTAAAACCTCTTCTGAGGTCTCCAAAGTGAAATGTTTTCATTTGCTGAAAGCCAGAAACCTGTTTATTATATTTAGGCAACTTCATTTTGAGTGAATATGGATGGAAGATAAAGATGGACATCTGGCGTTTTATTCACCACAGTAAAGGGAAGCTCTTTTTGTTTTGCTGTATGAAAGCAACAGTCATCTGTCTGTATGGGAGTAAATAGCTTCCTTGGTATTTTGGCTGTTGTTTATAGCTCAGGTCATAGGTCCCTGACCAAAGTTTCTTTGAGTGCTTATTTTAGAGCCGCTTATCAGTGGCTACGATTATAGGCAACTTTACTTGCAGGCAAACACTTTCCCCTGTCACCCTTAACCTGTACTGTGTGGCTGATCTCGAGAGCAGCACGAGGGCTGTGCCATTGTTAAGGACTATGAACTACTTCGTTTGAATGCCTGAAGATCGTAGAAAGAGAAATTTTGTACCGAGAAACTTCAAAGTCAGCTGTGAAAAACAAAACACTCTACCAAAATATGAAGTGGAGAACTAGATTATTAAATAATTCCCTTTTATATTTTTTTCTGATAAATATTTATAGGTGAAGCATATAAAAAAGCCTGTGGTTAAGTTTGAATAAATTTTCAGATCTTAGTATCTTTATCAATCTTTTATTTTTCAAGCTGAAAACTGACATGTTTTTCCGAAGCTTAAAGTGACTTCCTCTATTTTTTTTTTTTAAAGGCAACTGTGGAGGAAAAAACCTTTATCTAATATACATATTTTGTGTAACAGTTCTACTTTGGATGGACTATCTCAATGAAGATAGAATAGAATTTTAAATTAATCTATATATTGGTAACAAATATCTTCCAGTGGCTCAACAACCATTTCATGTGACTAAAGTAAAACAAAATAATTAACAGACGTATTTCAAGCCAATAATCTGCCATAATTCAATAAATACTTTCAACACATAGTTTGTAAATGTAATACATATTGTTTTTAGAAATGGATCTTGATCATCTATTTCAATGTTGTGTATACCTGTGACAAAATGTAATGGAACCTCTTTTTTTAATTACAACCAAGCGATGGATATGACCTGCAGTACTGCTGCTGGCAAAGGTGTACTGAAAGGAGAAAAGTCCTCATTGCATGTAAAGGCAATCTCTTGGAGTGCTTTACATTGCAAGTTATCTCCTGTTTTGCAGATCAAAAAGCCATTTAATAAATAAGCATATGTAGGTTGTTTTGTTGTTTTGTTTTGGGTTTTTTTGAAGGCATTTGATTGTTTGCTCTTTTAAGAATAACCGAAGGGATTTCATTGAAAAAAACTTCTTTGTTCCCTTATATTGAATTAAATTGCAAAAGGGCCATTCAGTAATTGCATCGATTACACTGACCAATGTTCATAAGATGTCAGAGGCAGCCGCTTGGTTTGTAATCCAATTCTCCACCCTTCGCTGAGCTGCTCACCATGGCAGTACAGGAGGTTTTGCTCAGGCCTGCTTGCATGGAGCTTGCTGGAGCGTTAGAGGGTAAATAGCATGAAGAGATGAGGAGAAGAGCAGAGGTAAAACTAACACGATTATGGTTACTTAGGCCAGTAACTAGAACGTCTTTGAACATCATGTATTCTCTTTCTTGTTTGCTTTGTTTGCTTTTCTGGGTTTTCCTTTTTGTTTTAAACAGGTGAATATCAGGTCTATCTGATCACTGCTCTGTCTAGCTGCATAATTAGCTGATTTGTTTTGGCAATGCAGGCAGAGAGCTATCCTGTCAAAAGGATGGTAAGACTCAAATGTGCAGTATGTAAATCGGAAAATTTTAAAGAAATGTTAAAATTACACTGCATATGCTTAAATGCTGTGGAAGGCAAATGGCTAGCAGATAGATGTGGATACAAGTGGAATAATGAAAAAAAATGGGGATTTCTGAATGTGGCTGGTGGAAGGAGAAACCTGCAAGAGCTGCATTTTATTTCTGGTAGGGATAGGTGTTCTGTATAAAGTATAAAATTATGTTTTGAAAGATAATGGTAAAACTGAATGTTGAACTTCCTAGCTGAGCATCCTCATGCCTGCCTGCTGGTTAGTGCAGAGCTGCCAAGGTGCATCACCCTGTAAAAAGGGGTTCATAATAAATACACACGGGGAAAGGTATAAGCAAGCTTGTGCAAGACTACTTCTTTCATTTCTTAAAATATTTTGTGTTGTGCACATTGTATTTTAAATTAGTTGATTTTTAGATAAATTGATACAATGAATTCAGTTAATAAAAATAATAAAATAACAATTCAGTAATCATACTAATAGAATTTTCAGGGTGTATATTTCAGCGTGTACCTGAATGTTTCCTGTATCGGCTCAGGAATCAAAACTGTTCAACCTTGATGTTGGAAATGCAGAGTAATTTCCGTCCTCTGCCGGAGATGATTTGAACCTGTACATTTACTATGCACAGCACTTCTGGCATGGATACTTTCAATACAATATCACCTCTCAGAGTTGTTCTGCTTTGATGGAGCAAAAAAGTGACAATGCCTCTCCAGTCTAGCGGTTGCCTTCCCTGGGAAGAAGGTTTTGGTTCCTGCTCTGGGTTGTATTTGTTTAGAGAAAGAGAACACGTCAGTAGTGTACCTCACTTCGGGAGACACAGTAGGGCTTGTGGGTAATGGATTTCCAAGAGGTGGGAGATCCTGGGGTCAGCTACCTGCAGGTAGCTGAGGAAAGTCAAATGGATTTTCTTAGGAGTTGGTGAGAGCTCTCGGTACTGAGCTGTTTTGCAAAAGGGGATGCACGTGACCTGACCATAGTTACTTATTATGTTGCTCAGTTGTGAAATTGAACTTTCTTTTTCCTTTGCTTTTCTAAAAAGTGTCTGAAATACATTTTAAAGCCTTTTCATCAAAGTGTAAGTAAAAATGAAGAAAAATATAATTTTTATTTGACAACAAATTCATCAGTTTCTCATGTTATTGTCACAATAAGCCATTAATGAACAAACACAAGTCATTAACATATTTTTAAATACATAAACGTTTTAATTATATTTAATTACCTTTTGAAGCAAATTATTTACTGCAACATGTGATATTCTGGGATTACAATAAAACAATTTACCGATTCATCAAACAGTACTTCCACTTATTTTGAAAGGTTGAAACCTGTGAACTTTTTATATTTGAGGAAACTTAGGCTTTGGAGCCAAAAAATATTCAGTCGTAAATTTGATTTCACTCATGATGTGGGAGTACAAAGCCTGCGTGTATGATCCATCAACTTGTTTTATACCTATCTATAGTTCTTTTTCACGTCTTTGATTTTTCCATTCATGAATTTGAAGACTACCTCTTTTTTTTAAAGTTTAAACATAGTGCCCAGCCCTGCCTTCAGTGAACTTTTTCAAGAAATGATACACCAAATTCTAGTAAATGAAAATTCGTGTTTGAAGCTGATTGTCTGAATGTATTGTACTCTGATTATCAGAATGAAATTGTTAGTATTAGTATATATGTCAAATACCAGAAATCTCCATGTCTTACATGAACCAAGTTGATGGTCCTAGTCTTGTTTTTTTGTCAGAGGTATTCATCTCAAAAAACTAATTGTCCAAACTCATTTGGTGAGACAGGCCAGTCTCCTCACCAAACCTGATGACTGAGATCTATCAATAGCTACTGAGCAATGTCTTCCCCATCATCTCCTTTTCTGAAGATAAGCCGAGAAAATGGACTTTGCCCCATTAGTGTAAACTTTAAAGATTACACTGATAATTGGGAGATTGAACTGATTAAAATAAAAAAAAATCTGTTAAAGAAGAATATTAGGTGATATTGTCTGGCTTTCTTGGTTTTGCAAGGTGGTTGTCCTGGTTTAAGGTAAGACAACCGATTTTCTGTTCAGTAGTTTTACTTTGCAGCTATTGAAATTAACAGCATATTGTGCAGACACTGTTCGCTCACAGAGCGATGACACCTGTGTTTATAGCTGATGCCCAGGCATGGTGTGCGTAGAGGCTCCTGCTTATGCTTATTGCTATAACACCCAAGGGCAGAGAACTTTATTACTCGCCCCATTGGATGGTCAGAACCTGAAAAGTGTAGAGGGATACCACCAGGGGGGAGAAGTGGACAGGACAGGTGACCCAAAACTGACCCACAGGGCATTCCATCCCATTTCAAAGGAGGTGATTCTGCCCCTCTACTCCACTCTTGTGAGACCCCACCTGGAGTACTGCATCCAGCCCTGGAGTCCCCGACATAAGAAGGACATGGACCTGCTGGAACGTGTCCAGAGGAGAGCCACGAGGATGATCCGAGCGGTGGAGCACCTCTCCTATGAGGAGAGACTGAAAGAGTCGGGTCTGTTCAGCCTGGAGAAGAGAAGGCTCCGGGGAGATTTTATTGTGGCCTTCCAGTGCCTAAAGAGGGCCTACAGGAGAGCTGGGGAAGGACATTTACTTGGGCATGTAGTGATAGGACGAGGGGGAATGGCTTTAAACTGGAAGAGGACAGGTTCAGATTAAACATTAGGAAGAAGTTTTTCACTCTGAGGGTGGTAAGGCACTGGAACAGGTTACCCAGAGAGGTTGCTGAGGCCCCATCCCTGGAGGCGTTCAAGGCCAGGCTGGATGTGGCCTTGGGCAACCTGGTCTAGTGGGAGGTGTCCCTGCCTATGGCAGGGGGGTTGGAACTCCATGATCTTTAAGGTCCTTTCCAACCTAAACCATTCTATGATGATTGATCTGCCTCATGCTCAGTGTAAAAACTGAGTGATCAAAGGGGTCAGCCCTCTTGCTTCAGTGGCTGGTGCCCCAGAAGGACTCTGATCGTCTGTCTTTGATCCCAATCCGTGCATTCCTGAATGCAGATCCGGATGCGGTTCCTGTCTGTCACTGGGTCCAGTCTGGGACTGCCCCAGTGCCAGCTGGGGATGCAATTGTCATCCTGGGAGCTTGATCTGGTTTTGTATATATTTCATTGTTTCCTTTTTATTAGTTTCTTATTAATATTTTGTTATTAAAGTAATTTAGTTCCTTCTAAACTTATAAGTCTCTTTGTCTCTCTCCTCCCTTTCCTTGGAGAGAGATTTGGGGGAGAGCATCTGTTGTTTTGCCTCAGTGGCCAGTCCGGCCCAAACCATGAGACAGGTGTGGGTTAAGTTGCTTTCCTTTTTATATGGTGCTTTGTTGAGAAGAATTACAGAAGGCTTCTCCCAATTTAAGCCTCTGATTTTTTACTTAGTATGGAGGCATCCTAAATGTCATGTTTCTAAATGGCACTCTTAAGATTACTGTCACTACAAGATTCTTAATTAATGCAAGTGTTCCAACATGAGATATGAGATTATTTTGCAGCTGAAATATTTTTAGATCTGTCTCTCTCAAACTTTTTCCTCATGCCTGTAAAGTGGTCATTTCTAATTTGAGAATGTGAATGTGTATTGAACAGTAATCCACTACAGAAATTTGCTGACACTTAAAGAATCAGAATTTGCAGTTGGTTTAAGGGCTGGTGATATGAAACTGAAACAATCAGTTGGAGTCCCTACACAAAATGTTGCCTTATACTGAGAGGCTACAGTCTAACAGTTTGAAAGGGGAGTGTAAATTTGAGGAAAATACGTAACTTGTACTGTGACATGTGTCAATGCAGAAGCCGTCTTGATGATCTGAAATATATCTGTTGTGATCAGCATACAGATCAGCGTAGACAGATTCAGATTTTTCCAGGAGAAAACTCATTTGTGAGTCCTGACTCTTCATCAGCACTTTATTCCTAGCTGGTAGCTATCCGGACAGGAGCACCACCCTGCTTTTTCACCGAGGAATGGGGCTGAAGAAAGGAGGAACTGTGTAAAGATGAAAGGAGGAACTGTGTAAAGATGAGAGGAGTGCAAAAGCAGTATCAGAGCTCCAATGGCAGTGGTGCACTGTTCCTGCCCAAGGTTAAGTGGAAGTCAGGCTTTAATTCTTTCTACTGTAGTTTAATAAGTTTCTCTAGAGGAAAAGCAACTGCAAACATAGATGTATTCAAGCACTGGTGGTAGGGGATTATTGGCTAAAACCAAAGAGAATCATCATTAAATAATATCGCCATATTATATAAATTTCTCTGTCCTCTTCTTCCTCCCATCCTGCATGCAATGAGGGCAGCATTACTCCTGTACCTTTATTTCTCAGAAATCTGAGACTTAATTTGTTAATTCATATAAAATACTATAAAAACTTTAGACAGAAGCTACTGCATGCTTACCAAGAATTAAAAATCTTGTGATTAAATGTCCACTGCTTAAATGTTAGTTGAATTTACGGAAAATACACATACATATGTATTAGTGTAATGTTAATTAGTTAATTTTATAGTCACTTTCCATGGACAATACTGTGATTTTCCTTTCTAGTAATCAAGCCTTTGAAGCACTCAAGCTTTAAACCTGACCAAACGCTGTAACCAAAGCCTTTTGAAAGTAGTAAATTGGTGTTCGTTGGCTCCACTGGGCTCTGATCAGGTCCCCTGAGAGCCGCATTTATCTAGTCATCTGCCTTGTGCATAGAATCACAACTGAGCAACAAATTGAAAATCTCCACTGCTAAGTGTGTTTAGCTACCTGATAAAACTCGTGAAATCCTTTTGAAATTGTGCAAGTTTGTAATTTTTAGATTTGTTCTATGGCTATGTAAACAAGAAGACTCAGTATTGCCGAATTTTATTAATCTGTCTTTGAATTCCTTTTCTGCTCCCAGGTAGGAAGTTGCATCAATATTTAAAAAATAACAGCAAGGCACAAAAATTGGATCTCTAGGTATATATGGCTAACCTTGAAGTGAAAGACTTGAGTATTAGACTGAAATTGAGTAAAGATTTCTGGTGGTCTGAAAACTTCATTATTATTTTATTTTTTAATCACTTTTAGTCTGAATCAGAATGAAACCATTAAGCTGGAAGATTCCCGGGTCCACCACTGCTCATAATTTGGGCAGGGAAACGGAGTTTTCAGAACGTCAGCCTCTGCCTCATCCCAGACTGATCAGTCTTAGGCGGGTAGAGAAAGCCTTTCTCCTGCCTCAGCAGGTTACCTAGCTAAGTCAGTGAAAGTTCATTAGGCTTTAATTAAAGAAGAAGAGCAAATATTGATAAAATTTTCACCCGAGAAAGTGTGAGAGCCTTCTACTTTATAATATTTCTGCCCTTCAACCTCAGCACTTGAAGTGTAGGAGATTGTACTACACCGCTGTAGTGTGTGCTTTACAACCAAAAGGGGTGAGCCACCAAAGGGACTCTGTTTCAGCCTTGCAAGATTCCTTGTTTGTTTTTACTTAACATAAGCTAAAAGCTGTCAGAGTGGAAATAAAGGAGAAAAACGAATATAAAAATCAACAATTTCAGGAGAACTGTTTATCTGTTAAAAACAAAGTGAAAAACCAAACCTGACCTTTAGTCTTCCTAAAGCTTTGCAAAATTAAGTACATTCAGATGAGGAAGGTTTCATCTATACAGGACAACACAACTGCACAAGTAACCTGTTTGCTAGCATAAAACTGGCCAATACAAAGTGAAACTTCACTAGTCATTTTAATACATTTGTATTAATGTGATCACAGGTAGGTTACAGTAAATTCTAAGTTTGGAAATTGTAAAATTAAGAAATCATGAGCCAAAATCATGAGCCAAAATCTTGGAAGCACTCCACAAGAGATTTGCAACATTTAAACAGAACTTGTTCCATGGACGGCGTTGAACACAATATTGCTTGTTAAAATAGAGGATTTTCAAATTTAATTTGTATGCCTTTTTTTTCCCAGAAGAAGCATGCTTTCCTCTAAGTGTGTGTATGTGTAAGAGAGAGACAGATGGGCAGAATGAAAATGGATAGCTGGGCAGAAGGGGATATCCTCACTTTCAGGTTGTGAAAAAAAAAAAAACGGTGAGGATTTTTCAGAAAGTTTTCAACAGACACCTGTGCAATCATGAAAAGAATTTGCATCCCCTGAAGAAAACCCTTCCTTCTTCATTCTCCTGTCCTTTTCAACACATCCCAGTGATTATCTGCAAGTCGCAGACGTTTTGATCTCTGTTACGAAAAGACTAATATAGTTTCACAGCAAGAGTAAGATGGCATGTCCTATAAGAATCAAATTCTGACATGGATAATACCAAGTTTAGTGCTTGTTACAGTATGCTGTAATAAAGTTTTAAATTACTGTTATTTCTACTAAGATTGTTTTGTTTTGTATAGCACATTGATTTCTCTGTTAGGTGAACCGATGATCCATGAAAGCAAAAGAAATAAAGCTGTGTTTGAAGGTGAGATAAAAAAAGTCAGTGTTCATTTCACTGAGCATCTGCTAGTCAATCAAAATATTTAACTAAAGAGGAGCTTTGCGAACATTTGTTACAGTTCTTGATTCTCTGTGTAGCATGAAATCATGTCTCAGATGCATCAGGTTTGGTTTAAAAGATATTTTACAAACGATTTGAATGGATATCTTTCGCAAAGACCTTCCACTTTATAACATGGATGGTAAGTATTTGTGATTGAATTTCATGAAGTTTTACTGATACGTTTTGCTCTTTTTGATTAAATAATCAGACTTTTATGATCTTTCTGGAAACTCAGAAAACTTAGCAAATCCCTGACTGCTCTGTCACCTTAATTCACAGCACCCAGTGCCTTAGAGATGCCGTTCACTCCGCTGTGTGGTTTGTGAGACTACAATAACTTTTGCTGGGTCAGTCTAGGTGTACTGTAGGGAAATAGCAAAAAGCAAATCGGAATGACTTTTTACACAGTTGTCTATACAGCAAATTATGCAGGAAATTAACTAACTTTTAGAGCTGAAATTTGCTCCTTTAAGACTCACTTTTCTTTGGGTTGGATATATAAAGTGGAAAAAAAAATGCCTGTGAGAATTCATAGTGCCTTACGTTATAAAGCTTAGCACAAACATTGATTAATTAATACTAAGTAGTTTTTTATCGCTGCTTGGGTAGGCACTCATTTTGAACAGACTGTTCATCCTGTCCAAGATAGCCTGTGGCAATAAATAAACCACCAAAGCTTCAGCACCATGTTCCAGAGCTGTAAAAACCACAGTGTTATTACTGTAAGTTTTAAAAGTACAGTAGATAAATTAAGAGTGAAAAGATCACTATAAAGATGGCTGAATCCAACTAGTTTTATTTGAGAACACCAAAGTAATCATTAGCATGATGGATTTTTTTATTCCTGTATAAAATAATTATCTAAAAATTATAAAAAATATGTCCTAAAACTGTTTTTTAATACTTTTTTAATACTTGAAGACTTTTTTCACCTCGAGATATTAAACCTCTGAGTCATTTAGAAGCATTTAAAAAGTTTCAGAAATAGTTCAGTGTGGTGTGGTGCTGACCTCTGTACCTTCAGTTAATGGCAACGAGCAGTAGCGGTACTAAGTTAGCTTCAGAGGAGCAGTAAGCTCTATAGCTGTTTGCTATGGGGCTAAGGTCAGTTCTTGCTTCTAATTACGAGCTCTGAAAGAGCTTACTACCCGCAAGCTTTTATTTTTTTTCCTCAATTTTCTGTCATAGGCCTATCTCTTCCTTGCTTTTTGTCAACATTTTATAGTAACATACAAATCTGGAACTCTGTAAGTTTTAAAATTATAACCATCCTCAATGGGGGAAGGGGAGTCGCAAAAATAAATAAATAATGCTACAAATAGTTTGAAACAAAGGGCTACCTCAGTGTCTCAATAGCAGCTCCTTGCACTGTCTCGTGAAGCTTTTCAGCTCGCTCTTGGTTACATGAATGCTAGGATGTTCTGAACTGGTAGGCAAGGAACGCATTGTATTACTTTCTCTGCACAGGTCACAGAAGGGCAATAGAGGGAGTTACATCTGGTTTTTCTCACCTGAAAGAAAAATATCCTGTAACATGGCCAACAGAGTAGAATTTGGAAACATCTTCCTAAAAGACAATGTCTGATTCATTTCTAAATGAAAAATAAATCATAATATAATAAGAATTTTGCTTACTAACTAATCAGCTTATACTATATTGTGGGCTAAAATCAAACTACAAAACTGGTACAATCTCATAGTCCTTAGCATTCAATCTTACTTTATGACTGAAACCCTAACGCTACTGCTTTTGCTGACATTGAACACCAGGAATTCCAGTGTGTTTTGCATCATAACAGCACATAAAGATCCTTTAAGCTGCGGATTACTGTAGGATAAAAACACCTGGTTCTGTATATTTTATGTTGGCTGGGTGGCTGGTTGCTGTGCGGCTTTGGTTAGCCTTCGTTGCATAACTGCTCCCATTGCCGGTGAATTGTAAAGGTCAATCTGAAATGAAGCAATGCTTTGTTTAGGAGTGAGCCACAGATACAAGTACGCCTCTTGTGATTATTTCCTAGTTGTTTACCACTCATTTTCAGGATTCCTTGGACACATTTACTCCCACAGAACATCTTTGTGAAATATTTCAGTCGATAGCATTGTAAAAGTGTTTGTGGTAATCGTACCTGTAGAAAATAGCAGCAGTGATACGTGAATTTAGTGGTTTCTTCTGAATCATGGAATCACGGAGTTTCAGAGTTGGAAGGGACCTCTAGAGATCATCTAGCCCAACTCCCCTGCTAAAGCAGGATTGCCCAGAGCACATTACTCAGGACTGCATCCAGGCGGGTCTTGAAAATCTCCAGGGAAGGGGACTCCACAACCTCCCTGGGCAGCCTGTGCCAGTGCTCTGTCACCTGAACCGTAAAGAAGTTTTTCCGTGTATTTGAACAGAACTTTCTGTGTTCCAACATGTGCCCATTGCCCCTCGTCCTGTCACTGGGAACCATTGAAAAGAGCCTGGCTCCATCCTCCTTCAACCCACCCTTTAGATACTTGTACGCCATAATAAGGTCTCCCCTCAGCCTTCTCTTCTCCAGGCTAAAGAGTCCCAGCTCTCTCAGCCTTTCCTCATAAGGGAGGTGCTCCAAGCCCTTAATCATCTTAGTTGCCCTTCGCTGGACACCGAATTAAAGAAGGCATTCAGTAACTCTATGGTCATTCTAGATTATTGAAAATTAATCTAGCACAGCAAGAAGCCTATTTCCTGAATTTAAAAAGATAAATCGGCAAGTTTTTGTCAGATCTGGTACGGATATGGTGAATACCATCACATGCCAAGCAAAAATGAATACAGTCTGGACAAAACTGAATATTTATAGCACTTAGCAGTCACATTTATTGTAAGATTGAAAATGTGTAAGACATAAATCACATTGTGGTACACAGGGAATTACTTGTAAAGTCTATTTCATGTAATTTCTGAGTACCAGTTAAATGTACTTTGCCAGCTACTCTCTCAAATGATAGTCAAGCTTGATCTCTGTAAATTTATCTTGGAATAAAGAATTTTAAAACTGGGAATTCTCATGCTACTCTCAATCCTATGCTACTCTTCCTTTAGTGTGTTTTACAGTTACAGTTAATTATTTATATTCTCAGATCAGCAATTTTTAAAAGAAGTATTTTCATGGATAAACACGAAAAAAAGGGAATTTATAAACTGGGTTCATGTGGCGAATACAAGAATCAGTCTCCGAAATCTAATGTAATCCACATAGTCTGTGCAAGTCTAGCAAAAACTAAACTCGTGGTTCTGAAATGTTTTATGGCCAGTACAACTATTATTATTGTTGATTGCCATGAAACTTTACCAAGATGAGCGTGTTTGTTGCATGCCAGGAGGCTGGTGCTAGTATGATGGAAGTGGCCTGGAAGTCAGTGCTGGAGCGGTGTGCTGGTGGCATGTCTATCACATGTCCACTGAGCAGGGCCCAACTGCGACGGAGGGCTGGAGCAGGGAGATAGTTGGTTGTGGAGACATTTCTGCCTCTAGTCTTTTAGAAAGTCTAATAAGTCCATGGGGAGCTGTTGTTGACTGGTTTCTGTGCCTCTCCAAATCACCTTTAGTTGAATAGATGGTGTTCTCAAGCAGAACAAGAGGTCATGTGTTGGGTTCAGGCTTTCTCAAGGTCAGTTTCTGTTCTTTTATTGGAAAAGAATAACTTTCTGTGACAATTTAATATCTACGAGTTATCATAATTTTTTAAAAATCTGTTGAGTATATACTACCATCCCCTGGAAATCTTCCATCAGGATAGATGTATATTCTGTGTAACGGGTGGGTTTACTCACCATTTCTATAATGGATACTGAAGTTATGAGTCTGGCTCTCTGCCATCTGCATCAAGCACTGTTAGCAGCATTCTAACAGTATTAGAGCCTTTAGATACTTCTGCAGCAAAATGGGGAAATGCAGTACCCATTTTATGCCGTGCAAGTTGCAGCTATTATTGTCCAGGCTTCTTAGCTAGCTCTGAAAGAAGATAGACTACGAGTTTGTAAAAATGCATGAAAGTTCAATTCAGGTTGTAAAAGTGGATGAAGGTTTTGATGTTATCTAATTTTTGTTTCTATTTTTTGTTTCAGTGCTTTTTTTATCTTCCTGTAATTTTATTCCAGCACTGTAATGGTATGAGTACATTTGCAAAGAGGTACTTACATTTAATATGTTGTCTGCTAGATATTTGTGTTTCCATTTGGATAGAAGCCTTAAAAAAATATTGCGTTGCTAAAGCACTTCTGATTGGCACCAGACTTCAGGTTTAGTTATATAAACCTACTAATGGGTTCTGACAGGACTCTGGAGAAGTCTACTGAGTACCACACTTGCACAACTTTCAGATATGCCATGGAGTGATAAGCCGTGGTACTGTCTTTATCCTAGATGCATATTCTTGAGGAGGAAGGTACATAATGGAATGTATTAATTACTTTGTCTTCTCTACTGACTGTGAATATATTGAATGAGTTAAAACAATGATAGTTTTCTTAGCATTTCCAAAATGTTTAAGCATCTTGAGGTGAAGTTGGCAGCATGATCGAGACCCTTTTTCTAAGTGTGTTTTACCACAGTTCATCAACCATTCTGTTTCTTCCTTTTTTTTTAAGGTTTTACTGGGATTTAATCATGCTGATAATGATGGTTGGAAACCTTGTCATTATACCAGTTGGAATCACATTCTTCACAGAGCAAACAACAACACCATGGATTATTTTCAATGTGGCATCAGACACTGTTTTTCTATTGGACTTGATCATGAATTTTAGAACTGGGACTGTAAATGAAGACAGCTCTGAAATAATACTGGACCCTAAAATCATTAAGATGAATTACTTAAAAAGCTGGTTTGTGGTTGACTTCATCTCATCAATACCAGTGGATTATATCTTTCTCATTGTAGAAAAAGGAATGGATTCAGAGGTTTACAAGACAGCAAGAGCACTTCGTATTGTGAGATTTACAAAAATCCTCAGCCTGTTACGTTTATTACGCCTTTCAAGACTGATTAGATACATACACCAGTGGGAAGAGGTAAGATTTACACAGTTATAACATCATTCGCTAAGATATTATTCCTACAGAAAACTAGTCAGATCTTTCTGGAGAGCTGCACTGGAACCAGAGTGGAAAAAAGAGCTTTTACTCACCAATTAGTGTAAGTACATACAGGTGCTTGTAGAAAAGACTTTTCAAAAAAAAAACAACAAACCACCACAGAGCAACCATCTTCTCTCTGCTAACAGAGACCAAAAATATGTTTGGGACGATCAACACAACAAGCATGGATGGGCTCCTATTAAGAATATTAGAAATTTTAGCAACCACCTGAAAATACATTTGAGTTTGGTGACTAGCACTTAAACTTATGAAGTTAATAGTCTTGTAATCACAGAGAACTTAAAATACCTGTTCATATTTTTCTTTTTCAGGAGAAATTGAAACCATTTATAATTGGGCAGATTTCCCAGAATGCTCATTGTTTGAAGGCTGTATGTAGGCTGAATATATTGAATACTGACCTTCTTTATAAAAAAATAGGTAGTTCAAATTTTGAGTCATTGCCTTCTAAACTGTCAACTCCACTATTTCCAGATGTGCTCTTATGCTGCCTGCTAATTTGGCATGGTGACCTTTCCAGGAAATTATGGCATTCCGTAATTTGGCATCCTCATGGCTAGGAAATGTTTGATGCTTTGGCACATACCACCATGATTAAGTCATTTTATTTCTTGCCTGTCCCCATTTCTGTAGTTCTAAATATCATAGTATATTTTAAAAGGGAGTGCGAAAAACATGGGAAAAATAACTGCTGTTTTCTAAACCTTTCTTTCAGCAAGTGTAATGAGAATTATTTTGTAAAGTATTTTCATGGAAGCACTATTAAAATTGATTTGCATAAATTTATTTACCTACTTTGATAAAGATTTATTTAATTAAATGAATTTTGAAGGATGATTTGGTACCGTTTCTGGTGCTTTTTATGCTGGTTATTTCCAGTATTATATTCACTTTCTGGTTTAACAGAAACCTGAATGGGAAGCCATGTCACAAACAAAGTCAAATTATATTTAAAAATGGCATGATGCTGGATGATACTAAGTATAAAAGTCTAATAGATTTATAGTTGTTTCTCAAAAAGCTCCTGAGATAAGTCATTATTTTTGTTACTGTATTTTTTACATTCTACTTCTTTTTGCCTCCCTGTAATGCAGTGTAACTATGTTTGTGACACAGAAATAGAGCACTGCAGTTTTGTACTCAATTTAACTAAGGCAAATGATTAAGCATATTTTGCAGTTCTACCATAAAGCTGTGCGTTTCTCTCATCTGTGCTTTACAGAGACAACCTTCTGAAATGCATTCAATGACATTACTTTCTGGCAGTTTGAGTTAATAGCTTGCTGCTATAAAGCCCTACTAAGCAGAGAAATGAATACCGTGGTTTTTTTTTTTTTCCTTCTGTCTGTTGTCAAAGATAAATCAGGTTTTCTAAATGAAAAATAGTTGAATTGGCCACTAAGTGGGACTAGAAGTGACCAGAGGATGTGGTCCAAACCAGCAATAGTTGGTGTTTGGTCCATTTAATCTTTAGCTAATGACTGCTTGATTGCAACCTCACCTTTGATTCCACTAGTAAAACTTGTTAAATAATTATTGTATGATATTTAATTTGACAAGTATTGAAATATAAGTGGAGTCCATCTTTTGTGTATGATAACACATTATAGTGCTCCCTGGATGTTCTCAGGCAGGTGAAAGAGGGTCTGAAGGATTTTTTTTTGGGGGGGGGGAGGGGAGGTTGAGCCTGCAATAAAGCAGCAAGAAGCTCTTTGGCAGCTTTTAAAAAAGATTTCTCATGACTGTGAGAACAGTGATAAATGTAGACTGAATCGGGTTCTGATAAATCCCAAAATTAAATGTGCACAAGAAAAAAATGTTCTTTCTTTTTTTGTTGTTTATCATTTTACAGATACCAGAAATGAAGGCAGTCATGGATTTTCCTATCTGACTTTTGTTATCTCAGTGGTTGATTATTACTTTGGATTATTATTACATTGGATGTAGTTTGTGTGCCTGTTCTGCATGGTGATCTATTACCACTTTGGAGAATTTGTGTGTTATAGCATTGTAAAGTCTTAAAACAAAAGAACTGGTATGGATGAACTGTGCTGAATTAGGAAGCGATATTTGGATGATCCCGTAGGGGTAGTCAGTGACCCTTTTGCTGCTGATGTTAATCTTTCCTGTATTGTGTGTGTTTGCACATGCACAACAGGGAGCAACCGTTAACTAATTTTTATGACACAAAACTGGAGCCTGTTTGTGCACGGTTAAAAGGATTTAATACTTTTTGCACATGAGCTGACACGTTGGTTTTAACTGTGGTGCAGATAAATTTGAAATACTATGTATTTGGATCCAGAGTAATGAGCGTTATGTCAAAAATATTGAGAGGACATCCAGAAAACTCATTCTTCATAAGCTGCCAAGAGGATACTTCATGGAAAACTGATTGATGCAGGTTGTATAATAAGGCTGCTAATCCCACTGAGTTATTTATATGTCCTCCACCAGAAAAGGCAGATTGAAATTGAGCTTTTTCTTTTTTAGTATCACATACCTGGACTGTATCAGTATCAGTTCAGTATCCTGAACTTTAAGATAGGTAGGCAAAAATTTGAAAGATTTTTATATGATACTGGTGAAACACAGTTCCTTTTCTTCATTTATTTCCATATCATTTAAATAAATGAAAAGAAGATCAAGCTGATAATAGACACGTAGAACAATATTGAGGTAAATAACGTATGCATTGCAGAAGCTTTATCCTTAACTGTTATGAGGGAACAGAGTCATAGCCTGTGGTGCAATGTATCTGAAATCTGATTGATATATTCGTATCAGTCTGATGTTACTAGCTTATCCAAGTGAATGACTCAGTGGAAATGGGAAGAAACACTTTAACAAAGGGACAGGAGATATGCCGATAGGAATTAATTTACTGAATTTGCAAATTCACATTGTCCTAAAACTGCTTTTTGGCTATGGTATCTAATATCCCAGTCCTTTAGAACTCAGATGTTGACAAATAGATCATATACTTATTTAAACAAAATTATATACTAAAACATGCAAGAAAAAAAATGTTATTTACATTGGTGATTGCAGAAATTATACTTTTGCTGTAATTTCTGACAGTGGGTTTGTTTTGGAGTTGGTTTTGTTTGGCATAGATTCCTAAAAATAACGAACGAGACATACTGGACCTAATTCTTATTCTAATTCCTGAATGTTTTACATAGGTTTGCATGCAACTAGTAAGTTATTCTTAGTTAAATATGCTCATAGATAGCAGAACAATTAAAAAGAAAAGATATTAACAATTAGGAATAAATATTTTATTACATGTCAAATGATAGGCTGTTTTGCTTTACATTTGTCTATGATATAAATTTAAAATTTATATTTTCCAAAAGCTGCTTAAAAATCAGAATTTAATACCTTTGCTTACAGCTGTTCTAATCACAGGACAAGACCTAGTAGATGTATGAGTAAATAGAAGTGGCACTTCTAAAACTGTACTCTAGGTCTTTATTGTTCTGAGATGTCTGATTACGTAAATTTAAAACCAGTTTTAAAATGACTGAATGTTTATTGCAAGATGTGCAAGAAAGGTTATGTTTTGGAAAAAATCATCTAGTAAAATACGTGATAATTGTAAATTGCAGCCATGTCTTGTTTTGGTTTGACTTGTACTGAAATCTGGTTTTCAATTCGCCAGATCTTTTCAAAGTTCAGGAACCTGCGCGAGTGTTGATATCCATTCTAGCTGTTTGCTAAAGCTCAGGTGTTTAATGAAAGATATTTCTGAGCATATCACACAGACGTGTCTTATTCTAATTTTTACTGGTTTATTTCTAATAATCACAGTAATGCTGATCCAGAAAAGCTCATAAATACAATCTTGCTTGAATGCTAAGTCTTACTAAAGTGCTTAAAAATGAAGTAAGTGGGTAAGAGCTTTGCCAAATCAGGTCCTGCATTAACAACTTCATCTGCGCTTCCACGCTACCAACCCTAATTATCACAGATCACCACTAGGTGTCCTCTACTTGTTGTTCTGCTTGTTGCCAACAGTACAAAAATGCATAGGTAGGTATTTTGTGTAGAGAGGGACTTCTGTCTCCCGTAGAAAATCAAACCACTTATTCTTTCCCCTACATCCGGGTGAAAGTCAAGGTTTTTTGTCGCTCCTTTTGATCACCGACTAGGGAATTGTGTGGGAAAAGAGAGATGATGAGTTAGGTGGGTACTTGGTAGTGTTGGATGAAAACGTATCTTTTTTGATTGGATTGTTAATTTTATTTTATTTTAACAGGACTGTGTCTACAAGACGTGGAGTTTTCCTGTCAATGGTGGCATTATACAGTTTAACTTACTTTTTAATTAATGGTCCCATGAAAATGGGAGGTGTCATAATTTTTTTTTTCTTCCTTTTTATTTAGTTTTAAATCTTGTCCTCCAAGGAGATAATTTAAAATATATTTTCTAGGCCCTATAAAGTTGTGTCAATTAGTGAAGTACTGCAAATAAGCATACCAGTGCAGGTTGAGTGGCATTTTTAAAGTAAATTAGCTTAAAGTGTGACGCACTTTTTTATTGCCTATTACAGATCCATCAAACAAATATGAGTTGTCTAGCTCATAGGGAGTAAGGGGAGGAAATTTGTTAAATAACTCCAGGGGAAAGAAGATGTAGGAGAGCCCCACCTTCCCTTATTGGCACAAAGTCTGCGTCTTATGTATAAATCAGTGAATTTGTGTCCTCCCACATAAAGTCTATGGCTGGAGGCAGGTTGTGTGGATCGGTGAGACATATCAAAACCTGAGCGGTTAGGCACATTTTTTTATTTTATTTTTTTTTCCCCTAGAAAGCGTTCCCTAACAGGACAAAGTAAATACGCAAACTGGTTGTTGTTTAGTGTGCAGATACTTGCTTGCGTATGTACATCTTACACAGCTGACTCCCATTTTGTGCTGGGCTGTATCTCAGACACCACTGTGAGGTTTACCGCGTCTTCTTTCTTCTGCAGGCTTCCCTACCAGATGAAGCTGTTGTCACGGGTGTTTGACACGTGCTGACCAGCTCCTCTTCTGTAATCCAGAGGGAAAAAACACCCATGCTGTTTGCTTGCAGTTTGAATTACAAAATCTAAGAGCGCTCCTTGCTCAACTTAGCTATGGTAGAAGATGAGCTCTCTAGCTTCATCAGAGCAGAGGGTTGCTCAGCCCCGTTCCCCAGAGAGGACGCATTCCCTTTGTACCCGGGAGCTGCGCTGGCTGTCAGTTCGTTACTGGGTAGGATTCGCAGTGCTGGTATTCCTCTCTAACTCAATGGGGATGTTGGCTAATGGATAGTCTGTCTATGACAGCAGTTGAGAGCGTGGTATTTTATCTGCAGACTCTGAACCTATAGAGCCACAACCCTGACTACTAGCCCTTTTCTTTCTCCACTTAAAATTAGAGAGTGTAAAGGCAGTTTCTTTGATACCGTTGAGGCTGTTGATACTGTGTCTTGATAGTGTAGTTCTAGTTTACTAAATAAAATTTTCTTATATGGCTAGAACTGAAATAATAGAAAAGATATATAAATAATATCTAAATTGCAAAAGAAAATGTATAATACGAAAGAACATGTGAATTGAAATATTTTCATAAGAGCAAAAATCAGTCTTATATAGATATGCAAGTCTCAGTGCTGTTAAATATTTTTTTCTCTGTCATGTAACTTACGAGGTTATTGTCTGCCTTTTGCCAAACAGACCAACTAATACAATCTTTACTAAATTGGTAGTGTTCCAAATGGGAAACGATAATGGATCTCTTTTCATGTAAACCTTTTTGTTTACATGGAACTCTCCATATTTTAACATTAGATGGGTAAATTGTGCTCAGTTGTGCCAGTGCTTTTTCTTTTATTTCAATGAAAATTATTTATTAGAGAAAAGTATATATCATTGCAGCTAAAGCACACATGCATGAAATATCACTGATGTAGATGATGGAGCATACTCTCAAGTTTTTATTTTTCACTCTTTTAAATTCTGTACAACAGTAGGAAAATACACATAACCGATAGAGACAATTAGAAGGCATTATGATCCATGGTCTCCTAATAATAGAATACTAACTGCCAAAAAAGAGCAGAACATTTGTAGAGCAAGCAATTACTGAAATGCAAGCAAGACATAGAGTATTCTGTTTTTTAATTTCCTACTTTATGGTCTACTCATAATCTTTTTCATGGAAAGAATGATCCGTCTCCCTACAGAGTAAATAGGAAGCGTTATGAGTGTAAAGTTTCTCACTTCATCTTTTTACCCCCTTTTTAAGACTGCAAACTGAGCCGCCTTTCTTGTGTATCTACGCCAAGAGGGTAATTGTGAGGTGATGATGTTTTCCTTGGGAGACGAACCATGTGGAACATAGCCTGAGATAAATTTCCCAGAACTCAAATGTTGGAAGATAATGGTTTCTTCTTTATATCAGTTTTTTCTGCTTCTATGGCAATGTGCCTGTTGCTGGGGGTCTTGGCTGTAGATCCAAGAAGGTGGGTTTACCCCTGCAGTAGCATTTCTGGGTGATGTTAGTCAATCGGTTTTGAAAATCATCAGAACTGCGTCAGCCTGTCGTTGACACTGAAGGGTAACATGGCTTTTTTTAGGAGAATTTTCTAAAGTGTTATTTGTTTTTCATTATTTTTTAAGCCCTTCTGGAGATAGTTCCTTGTTTAGCGCTTGCTAGAGCTTGCACACATTACTCCTGGCTACAGATTTGGAAAAAGGGCTCTCGTTCTTCCATCCTAATCTTTTAACACAAGCAGAAAGCCCGCTTTGCTTTCACAGGGTAACAGCCTGATGGATACACCCCACATCAGGCGAGGGGGGACGTTGGGGATGTTTAATCCTCTTGTGAGACAGAGGTGCTGGCCGCGCACCATGTCATCCCGCCCCCTCCCTGGAGCTGAAGAGCTGTCAGAGAAGGTGATGACGGCCAAAGAGCTGTTTGAGCAGCCCCTGGTCTGGATCGTGGTTCACTGTGCAGACACCGCAATATTGCAGTGAGTGCACGTGTTACAAGCTGCGTTTGGTTCCTTGCAGTGACCAGACAGAAGAGAACCTGTAAATCTGATTTTTCAGTTTTTGCCAATGTATTTTAACGAGGATGACAATTTTAGGGTTTGTTCTTTGCAGGCTAAGCACAATCCTTTCAGGTGTCTCTGCATTTTCAGCTTTGTGTTAATAGTGACCAGTTCAGAATGACTGTTTACACTTCTAAATTACTCAGCAACAGTAATTTAACAAAGATAGTCTGAGATCGTCACTAATGCCTTGGAAGATCCTTCTCCTGTGTGTTTGTTTGCATAATACCAAAAGATCTTTGCATGTAAAGAAGCCAGTTAAACAAATACGTTATATTTGCACACAGATTTTAATTTGTATTGGTATTCTCTTTCTGTGGCTGCTAGGGGAAGTCTTTAGAGATTGTTAGGGATACATTATGGCTGTTTAATGCTGTCTTCAATGGACCTACTTTTAAAAGACATTTTTAGAAGACAAATTTGAATCGGGATTGCTAGTCTACATGGTAAAATATGCCCAGTTATCAGTTGAGATGTGAGACTTGTAACCCAATAAATTATTTATTTATTTATTTATTTATTCATTAAAGAAGGCAACAAGATGTCCTGACAGGGCGTCATTACTAATTGAAAGCTGAGGAACAAGTCATAGAGGAAAAACTAATCAGAAATGTGTATGAGTAGAAGCTGGGTATGAACAACTTTAATGTTTTCCTAGCGTTTGTCTACAAGGGGCATTTCATGTTTAAATTATGTAATCGTGTATTAAAGGGTGGAAAGACAATTCATTAGATTTCAAGTTCATATAATTCTATGTTTTACTTTAGGGAGAAAGTTGTCAGTTGCTGTTGAATAGCAAAAACAAAAGCCCACCACTGTATTCTCTTGTTCTCTTATGAGGAAAATATTATGCTGGTTAATTTTGTGGGATTTTTATGGGAGAGCATTGCCCCAGTTATTGCAGAAAGGTGTGAGAGGTAGAAAAGGGTGATATCTGGAGGGCTTGTGTGGGGCTGTGCTGTGTAGACCATCCGTTCACTGTTGCCTTTATTTATTCTTCCGGTCTGTCATCTTTCTTAGCTCATCTGGGCATTTTATTGAATAAGACCAGGACTGTAATAATACCGAATTCACCGCATGTCAATGGGTTGAGTCTCATGTTCTGATTTTGATAAAATTTGACTGCCTTCTAATACAATAAAATACCTGGAACACTACTTGTTTAAGTAGGTTTCTGTTGTTATGGCTCCCATTGAAGACAATGGAATAGTGGTTTAATAGTTAATTATGGACAACATTCTGCCTTATGAGGATAAAATGGTCTGAATTAACCCCTTAGGGAGTAAGATGCAATTGTATAAACCTAATTAGAGAGGGCTGAGGAACTGAGATGGCAGTGTGGAAATGGCTTTTCCAGCTGCAAGTTATATTTAAGGAGTTATTTCTAACCTGAATCTCATGGAGTTTATTCCAAATAACCATGACATTATCCCACGTGCGTAATGTATGATTTAAATATAGCTGTGACCTGAAAAGAACAGGAAAATAACCTAATTCGGAGGTTGTCAGAGCCATGGTCCTTGCTTCCAAGCAGAAATGAAGGCTGTCATTGAACTGTTAGGCTCTCCTCGCCATACTGGACTGGGAACATGCTCTCTTTCTCACCATTTTCATCTTTCTCAACCCAGACATATGGTTTGGCATACCCTTTACATGTCTCCAGGCTTTTGTCTTTGTTACTGTTGTTATCTTAAAACAGCTCTTTTCTTCCAGCCTCTCTGCTTTCAGAACTAATAGCATCAAGCTGAACTATACATCTCCTTACCTTGGTACCGTGCCGTGTAGTTGCACTTGCTTGCTTTCCAGTAAATGGTGCAACTTGTTATCGATCTGGCAGGAGCTGCTGCCGTGCAGCATATTCAGCATCATATCAACCTTGGTTTTGTGTGACAAAATGGTATGCAACAGTGGAGATCCTGCTTTGCATCCAAGGGGGTGCTCGTAGGTGAGGAGCTGTGATGGTGGAGCCCTGTATAGCATATGTGTGTTTGCCCTGTATATGTATGGGAGAAAACATCTGTAAATAGCTGAAAGCAGCTGAATCATTGTATTAATTATGATATAACTCCTGTAATCTTTGCCAGAGCCATGGGCCTTGTAAAACTGGGCTACCTGTGGAAGAGAGGAAAGATGTGAGTGTCAAAAAAAAAAAAGCTAATTCAAACAAATGTGCATGTACATGTTTATGTGAATATATCTCCAAGTGTGAAGGTTCCTAACAGCATGTCCTTATCTCTGAATAGAAACCAAAGAAAATGGTCCTATCTACAACTTTTGTCTCTCCAGATTAATTGTTCATGCATCATATAGTCAGTTTACCTTAAGTGACTGAAAATACTGAAAGGCTCATGACAAACAATTTTTTATCTCCACTAAAAACTATGTTTTGCTGCTGAGTTGATGCTTCTGTTCATACTTTTAAGAATGAGGCATACAAAATTTATGGCCAAAACCTGAACCTGGAGAGAGAATATTGCTGTGTGTAATTAAAATGAATCTGTTTTTTAGGAGTACCTTCCTGTGGGATTTCCAAAGCACATTATTGAAAAAGGTGTAGTAGTTCTCTTCAGGCTGATCAATCCTTCCCTCAACCAAAACCATGAATTATGTCTTCATCTGTCTCAAAAATCACTGGGAGTCCCACATGAGAATTGTTTTCCAGCTGTCGAAAATTGATGTCAGATATGTTTTAACAAGGAAATGGGAAAAAGAAAAAGCAACTGAAACATAATTTCAACAGGCAAGGGGTAACTTCTAGAACTGCTGCATTGTTTTGATCACCAAGGAGTTTTAAGATATCGAACCCAAACTAATAACTTACATTTTCTTGCAAAGATTTCCCAATGAACTAAGTGAAACACTGGTTTTCCTTCAGCATCAATCATATAAACACTCTTTTATCCATCACTTATTTATTTTGCCTATAGCAAAACCAGTCTATACCATAAATGTGCTTTTCTCTTGGTCCTTTTATTATTATGACAGTTTTACTAACTTAATGCACAGCTTAAGCCCTGTGTGGATTTTTATTTATTTTTCTGTTAATGTTTGCATATCACAAATATGTATGTTTATTGGTCTTTTAAAAATAGTTTTAAAAAATCAGACTGCTTATTGGGGCTCTTAATTGGCATAGTAACTCCCAGGTACTGGAAGTGAAGGTGTCAAAATACTTTGCATGAATATAATTCATCAACACTGTAACTTTTTTATCAAAGTAAATCCATGAAGAGATAGCTAATTTAAAAAAAAAAAAAAAGCCAACAAATTCTGGTAGAACTTTACGTCCTTGCTTTCTTTTTGTTTAACCTTCCTATTTGTTTTCCCATGAAAGCTAGTGAAAATAAAATTAATCAACACCAAGTTTTTTACATATACAATTTTTTTTTGTTTGTTAACATAATTGATTGACTCACTGGTTCAGCTCTTGTTGAAGTAAGTTTATATTCGAGGTAGAAGCATTTTTTTTTTCTTGTCTCAGCAGGGTGGTTAGAATTGGTAGCATTTGACAGCAGCTATGCCCGATGCTTTCCTGTGACACAGCAATTCCCCCGCTGTCTGCTTCAGCCAATTACTAGTGCTCTTCAGGGTGAGAAAGTAATTTTGACAACTTTGGATCTTGCCTTTGGGAAACTCTCTCTCCCCTTTGTGGATGGTTTGTGTAAAGTGGACGTGATCTGAATACCAGATGAAGACATGAACTCTTCAGCTACATGGTAATTTTAAAACTACGTGTGTCTGTGTTGAACAACCTAGCTAGAGCTAAGAATTGAGAACTGTTGTGAAAGTACAGTAGCATAAATTTGGGGAATTATTTGTTACAGAGATATCTGAACAACTTTTTATTTGACCTCTCAGCTATTTTAAGATGCTTCATCTAGTGAATCAGTTTCTTTCTCATATCTTTGAACAAGCAATTAAAGAAAGATAGTCAGTTAAATATTTGGTTTATGAATTCAGCAATGAAATGCAAAAGGAAGCGTATAAAATTAAATTTTTTAGTTCTTCGTTAGTTACCCAAGTACTGAATTTTGTTCCTCCCCTCTGTTAAACAGTTTTGAAACTCACAGTCCCACACGAGTCATGATGGTGCTACTATGTATTTGATTCCGCTGTCTCTAAAAGTTTTTCTCTGATTTGAAGAATATCATGATGGTCGATAGAAGTAGTGATTATGTCATTCAGAATTAGAAAATTTAGCCCCTTACTGGTTTGTCATCTGGGCAGTGCAAAATAATTCCCCATCAATAAAAACCTGTAACTTTTTGCTAAGTCATGAAAGAGGTATAGATTGAGATATTTAAAGCTTTAATTTCAAGATTATTATACACATTTGAGGAGTCTCATTTTCCTTTAGTTCTCCTTTTTTATCTTTTGACAGTAAGCTTTTTGGAGCAGCAATGCACCTCTAGCTCTATGTTCTGGTGCTAAATATACTAAAAAATCCTAATACTGTATTAATCATTATGCATAGTAAACCCAGGGAAGAGGAAAGGAGGGGCAAAAAGATAATCTGACAGGAAAAGGGGCAAGCAATCTCATGCCTGTTAATGACTGTTGTTTTTTCCTCTGTAACTCGTGCTTCTTGTTAGCTGCTGCAGTCTGGAAAACCAGCATCAAAAAGCTGATCTGCGATATTTTCCTTGACTTCCATCTTTAAGTTTAAGTGAAAATTATACAGGTGGTGTGGCTGGTGGTAACACAGACCTGTTTGAATTGCATCCATTACCCTGACATCCAGTTTATGTCTGGAAGCTGAGAACTCCTCCCCTGACTGTGTTCTTGTCATTACAAATACTCAGCAGAATCAGTCTATGAAAAAGAAACAAGACTGGTGGCACCTCATAAGACAGTCTCTGAATTCCCAGGAGACAAAGTATATTCAATATAACTTCTTCTTAATCTGATAAATAGTGCTAAATTAATTGTATGTGTAAATATTTTATTGTATTATATTTTCATATTTGTTATCATGGAAAGGATGGCTGATCTTCATGGAAATCATAACTATTTCTGGTCAGGTTAGGCAGTTTAGGACACTGAGGGAACTTATACTGGAAATCACAATGTCTGATATTTTCTCTCAAGACTTCGTGAAGACTTACTAGCTTTCAATTAGCCTTAGCTGAGCTTTTTCTCCATATTCTGCAACAGCCACTGTCTTTTAATCTGTATTTATATTCTGGGTCTCCGGTTTTGACTGGCATCTCCAGGTTTGCAGTAATATTATTATCATGTAATAATTGAATTAATTAGTAAATTAAAAAGCAGTATTCTTGCTGGTCATCAAGCCAGTTCAGTTGCTTTGTTCTAAGTCTTGGATGTCCATGTCCATGTCTATTTTTTAGCATTTTCACATTTCTGATGTTTTACGAAGATAAAGCTTATCGAACTGTAGTTTATTTTTAAATTGAGCTGCAAATGTACTGGCGTGACCTCCAGCTGTTTTTTCACACTGCGAAATATGCCCCAAGACATTTTTCCTCCAACATCTCTTCAGTCCCCTATTGCTTCCTTTGTGTCGTGTAAGTGTCTTGGGAAGACAGAAAGCCTGGGCTGTGTGCTCGCAGCTGGTGGCTGTAGAGGGTCAGAGCCTGTTACCGAATTTGTAGCTCTGAGTCCCTCAACTGTTTCCATAGCTTCCATGCAAAACACGAGAGGTTTTAGTGACAGTTTTTACTTAGACTAGTACAAATAAGCATACCAAGAAGACATATGCTTCAGTGTCTTTTTTTTACAGTTGGAAACAAAAGAGAGAAAACCAGTTTTCTAAACTTGTCATATTTGCTGAGTTAAATAGAGTATTTTTGCAAGCCATCCCAGATGAAAGCTACAGAATGCAGAGTTGTTCCAATCATTAAGTTTATTCCCCATTAAATTTTTTCGCCTACAGTAGCAGTGCTTTATTTTATAAAAGGAAACAAACCCAAGAAAGTCCACCATATCATCCACAAGTGTCTTGATGAAAGGAAGCAGGAGACTGGGAACCCCTTCCTTCCTTGGTCTGAAGGGCTTCAGGCAGGGTTGCTGTGGGACAAGGTTCGCATTGGCACACTGCCCTACCTGACCCAACGTGATTCCTTGTGCTGGACCAAGCACCTAATGGAGCATGTGGCCTTCATGGTGGGAGGACTCATACCAACGGAGAGGCAGCGTGGGTATGCGTGGGTTTTGTGCAGCAACTGTTTCATGACGCACACAGAAAGGGCAATGCCTCAGCCCTGACATTTCACATCGACTAGCTGTCAGCAGATCCACGCTCCCTCTTATGACTCTTAGCAGCACCATCTGAAGTGTCCATCTCTCTCAAAAAATTGGGCAGGAAGCCCAGACACCCATTAAGCACTGGAGAGCAAACGCTTCAAAATATGCTACTTAGGGGCCTTCTTAGACATGGCTATTAGAGCTACTCTCAAGCTTCTAGCCAGTGATAGCGTAGAGAATTTACTTGTGTACAGAAGAAATAAGGTGTATGACCTGGTGAGAAGGAAAAGGTGAAGCTCGTTTAGTTTTGCCTTGTAATATTTTGAATTCGGTGATCCAGTCAGTTCATCTCAACTGAATTCAGTGAGGCTGCACCAGTGAAAGTTAGAGAATTTTCCATGTTACTGATGGAAACCCCGGAGTTTCCTCAAGACTTACCTTGCTGACCCGTTTCATTCATTTGCAAGAGGAAAAATAGATATGTCTGCTGAAAAGTTCTTTTAGATGTGGAACAGAAGAACAAATCTAACCTTTCTGAACTTTTCTTTTTAAGTTGCTCTTGTGTTTAAGTGTGAAGTATGTAACTGGCATAGCCTGTTTCAGATCTCAGACTATGCCAGAGCTTTGCAGGAATACTGCTGGCATTCAGTTACCTTAGATGATGTTCTCAGAATATTTCTAAAGTAGCAGGCAAAGAATACTTAAGTAGGATTCTACCTCTTCATGATGTTTTCCATGGAAAATCAAGTATTTGTGCTTGAGAAACAGTTATGTATTCTTTGTTATGTGCTTTGAAAGAATTATCATAGGTTTCTTGGGTATGGTAGAACAAAATTAATTATAATAACTCTTAAATGGATAGAGACATATCAAAATCATCAGATGATTTGGCCCATTACTAGACTTTCAATCTTCTACTTACTATTTCTAGTTTAGAAAAAATATTATTTCTACCAATGAATAAAGCAGATTTTAATAAGCTTTTTATCCTTAAAGTGCTCAATGTGAAGTTTTATGATAATGCATAAAAAAGCATGTCTCTGTAGGAACTTGGTGATTTAATCTACCTCTTGGTTGAAAGTGTGATGAGATAAACTATTGGTAATTGAAAAATCGTAGAAGGTCTAACATTGGCACAGATCTGCTGCCTTGGTAACTAATCAGTATAAGAACAAACAGTGAGCCAAAACGACTCAGAAAAATGGGTGTTATATTCAAACCAGGACAAAAGGCTAAGGTAAAAATCTGCTTACCTTCAGAGCAATGCCTGACATGGCATATCTTTTATTTTATGCTGTTTTTCAACATGTATTTCTACCCTAAATAACAGCTTTGTAATTCATAGTGTAGTCTTTGCTGGCATGTAAAAATAATGTACTCTGCCTTTTAGTCAGGCTAAGTTCACAAGCATCAGTAAAGGCTGCTATTCTATCTGTTGTAAGTTAATATTTCCTTCACTGTTTACAATTTCTTCCACTGAAATCCAGTTTCAAATCAGTTTCTATTGCATTGTGATTATGCACCTCTCCTGTGACCTTGGGTGATTTCGCCTGTACTGTGCACCATCAACAACTTTCGAGGTTATTTTTCCCCAAAAATGATATCTGTTCAGGGTTCCTGATTTGCCACATCTTTCCTTTATTCCTTGAAGGAGTGAGGTATGAGTTATCTCAAAGTGGATTTCCAAATCTGAGACGTCTACAATCAGTAGACGGCTGAAGATTCCCCTGCCCTCACAGGTGCTTGTTTGCTATGTTGTCCTTGGCATATAAAAATGCATCGTAAGGTACAATGTTGTATTGTCCTGTCCTAGCCAATTCCTAGACAGTCACCGCTTTTTAAATTGGGAACCAGTTGGGGTTTGGCATTCTCAGGGTAAGGCATATAGGCTTATAACCTTGACGTAGTTGATAGCAATCCAGAATGATATTTAATATATACCAATGCTTACATTTAATTGTTGTCAGTGATTTCCCTGGTCCTATAGCACCATTCTTCAGCAAAATGTTGCAAATTCCCTTTGTTCTATGCCTTTTAGGTATGCCATCAATAAGAGGTTGTGAGACTCAGCAGTGGCCGAAAACGATCGCCAAAATGTTCTTTTTCTTTGTAGTGCAGATTAGCTATCACAGATCCTTGATCCATCAGTATTCACATGTCTATATCCTTTTATCCTGTTTATTCCTGTAAGATCAACAGGGTTACAGCAATCTCTATACCTAACAGGGGGCAGGTCTTTAAGAACTTGGATAGGCTGTTAGAGATGAGACCTTTTTGATGCTTTGCTGGTCTTGCTCCCTCGTGCACCTAGAAGACCCAGTGTTAAATGTTTCCTGCATCTACTGTTGATTTGAGATTGCTGCAATTCATAGGCAAGTAGATTTTGTTGGGTCTGAGTTGTATTTTTCTTAAAAATGCCTTAAATTCAGTGATTCTCTATATTCAAGATACAATTTTGAGGGAATCCCATGAGCAAGTTTATAGAGAGGGAGGGGACACTGGGAAACTCCCAGCAGGTCTGTCTGCTGCAACACCTCCTACTAGATTGGGGGATCTCCGAGATTTCCTTGAAGAGGCTTCATGATATGATATGATACCCTTTATTATATGAATTCATTATATGAATTTTTTTTTTAAAATTCCATTCAATTCACATTCTGTGAGTGATATAAAAATAATGAAAAATGCAACCATGCGAGGTAGCTATAAGGCCAGCAAGCTTCAGTTTCTCAGAAAAACATATTTAAAATTAATAATATTTTCGGTCTGCTATGAGTGGCATGTTCCATGTCTATAACTTATTTAGGCCTGGGTGTTATTTTCTCCACCTTTTTCTTTGGGAGAAGGCAGTAAAGAGATTACTGTAATCAATGAAAGGAAAATTCCACTGATTGATAGACTATTAAATGTTCCTTACCCATTAGTAGGGATTTTCTTTTCTTGTTCTGCTATTTTTATGTACCACAGACAATTCCAGTAACAGCAGTAGCAATGTCTGACCTTGTGTTGTAACACACCCAAGTGACATGCCAATCTTGCCTTCATTTTGGCAGTGATAAGTTAAGGCTCTGGGATAATTAGAGCTGGCATTTTCTGCAAATATGAGCTTTCAACAGAGGATTCCAATTCAAGGTTGCCAAAAATAATAATTTAAAAAAAAGAAAGTGTGATGCTACCAATGACAGCTCTTTAGTGAGGAAAACCATCAGATCTGAGTATTTTTCATCAAAGCAGGGGGGGTAAGAGAGAGAGATGCCAAAAAGAATGATGTTCAGTAAATGAGATAAGTCATCTAGAGTGCAGGAGAATCAGATAAAGTCCCTGCCTGGCTACACTCCTATACTCCATAGAGAGTGGTCCGAATTATCAGATGTCTATCTATTCCCTTTTTGATCTGTTGAAGCAGCTCCATTTTGTTCACTAGGCAACTACTTAGGAAATAATTCATCTATTCCTTATCTCGTATAAGTGATCTAGCCTCCAGGCTGTGCAGTGAGAAGTGCCCGCCTCTTTGTTTTTTTATTATACTGCAAAAATGTCTTGGACCTGTTACAGTGCACATAGAAATGTCTGGGGTTTTTTTGTTGTTGTTTTTTTTTTTTTTTTTTTTTTTAAGTTGTGAAGTTGTAGAGGTTTTTTGGGATGAGAAGAACCTTTCCTGCTCATTCCTAAGGATAAAGAGATATTATGTCTGCATCTTGTTCCAAAATTTCAAACTGAAACTAGTATGTTCAATAATTTTTCTGCACTGGTGTTTCCATTGAAAATTAACTGTGCTCCATTTGCCTTCATGAGCCTAGCCAGCTGTCACATTACTCTAAGGTGTTTATAACCACCGGTGACAGAAGAGGTGGAAGCAGTTGCTTTTAAAGTGTCAGTGCTGGCAGCCCATGAAAAGATAATATTAACAGTGGTACAAAACAGCTGCTCATTGCTGAGAAAATGGTTGATGCCAATGCACTGTAATAATTCTGTTTCTGTCTATTATTAGTGAACTCTGTAATGTGACCAGGCTTTTTCATATATGTTGTAATGAAATATTTGCTTACTAATAGCCCGTCATCAATAGCAAAGTGATGTCCAGATAAATTTAATCATTGTATTTTCAGAAGTGTTCTCAGTTCCATTGGGTTTGATATTCTTTGATTGCTGGTACAAAGGACATACAGAGTGTAAGTATATCTGTAACTTTGAAAAGTCAGAAAAGAATCCATCTGCTTTCTTCAGCCTGCAGCTAGAAAAAAAAAGAGTCTGGAGACTTGCTTCAACTGCTATTATTGGGAAATATGTCTTTTGTCATAAAAATAACAGGGCATAAAACCACCATCCTTACAGCAGCTTTGATTGTTCTGTTTTCCTTTTTCTTCTCCCATCCCAACTTCCCCCCCCCCCCAGTTATTGCCTTCTTTTCTGGTTTGTTTGTTTGTTTTTTTTTTTTAACCTTGATAGGAGACAATGTTATCTTTTTAGCTCAAACTAATTTTTGTCATTTTTGAGCTCAAAGGTAATTTTGTTACCTTGGAAAAATAAATTACTGGAATTTATTTATCTTTATTTACCTACAGGTAGGAGACATATGTATGTTGTGTGTGTATGTTTATGTAGATCTAGAGTGCAAGAGGAAAGACAATATAGGAAAAATTCATTAATGACTCTTTAATATTGATTGGTTTCCCAATGCAGATTTGTGATTATTTATTAGTTCAGTACACTCTGAATGAAGTTATTCACTTTCACTTCTCAAAGCCATAGTTTTTTTTTATTTAGACAATGATGGCAAAGAAACCTCAATGCATGTAGGACCAGAATTTTGTATGTTCAGGAGGTAACTTTAAGAGATGGCAGCTACAGTTGCATGACAATCTCTTGTTCAGCAATTCTGCTTTATGAAGGATTTTATGATTTTGACATCTTTCTTTGCTTCAGTAAAGAACAAAATATGGTAATGTCAAATTTACCAACAGGAAGAATCAAGAAGGGTATTCTTCAATTCAGCTAGAATATTTTAGCTTGACAAAATGATAACATTTGATTTCACCTTTATTTTTCATTTCCATTATTATATATACAGTTTTTGCAATTTTAGTTTTAATTGAGAGACAGGATATTTCAACATTATAAACTCCTTAACTTCTTCCTCGCTCCTCCTCCAGAAAATGTTGGAAGAAGTGGTGTTGTTACATTTCCAAAGAAATGTGTTTCACAATATGAAATATTTTTTAATTTCTTAGTCAGATCTACTACTGAGTCACATAAAACCATAACAGATTTTTATGCAGACCAAGATAGGTGACCATACATTTGCTGAAATATAATGACTCATTTTCAGGAACAGATAAAACTATTATACTGCCTGGAACACTTTTGATGCTGTCTGGCTTTTACTTTTCAATTACAGCATACATTATTTAATATTTTTCTCATCTTAAGGTCTATATACCTTCTCTGCTCTTTGCAACAGTAAAAAGCTAATAATATGGAAAGCACAAAAATTATCATGGAAATGATGTTTAGGGAGAACTCGTGGTAGCTAATATTTATGCCATTAATTGTGCCAAGGAATTTGTTTCAGAACAGGATTGTTTCAAAGCGTACTAAAAGCTGTGCCCCCAAATGCATACATTCACCTTGACCCAGATGTGGTTGGGTAAATAGTGTAAAACACAGAGGCCGAAATAGTGTAGGATTCTGCTACCCAATACAGTCTGTACCGTGGTGGTTCAGGCATATGCCCTGTGAGTTGGTGGCAGGTCTTGTAGCCTGAAACAGGGGCCCATCTCCATCATCATGAAGTAAGCAATTTACTAAACTATTATATAAAAGCTAGTTATATTGTTCTTAAAACTAGTGCCACTAATAGTCCCTTATGAATTCTGTGAGGCGCCAGCTCCTGATGGTTTGTATTAGGCTGCTTTGAGAAGACCTACCAAAGTTGCTTTCAGAGAATTAGGAGCAGAAATAGTGTTTATTTGAAATACTCAAGGTGTTTCAAGTTGAAAGTCAGCATTAAGCTGTATGGGCTGTTGCAAAACGTTACATATCTTGACACTTGATTATCACCTTCAAAGAACCTAAGGAAATAGGCAGCAGGTTTAGTGGGACTTTATCCATCATAAATTTATACGGCAGTTTAGGTTTTATATCACGTCCATAACCACACTGAATTTTATTTCATTTAAAGTGACAACAACCCTGCCACCCCATGACTGTATGGTCTTACTGGAGTGTGCTTGAGTGTGCTCTCTGCTCTGTTAGTTTTGACTTGATGGCAAATAACGCTGAAAGTGATGTAAAGCTGGAAAATTAAGTTATGTGTTTAGTTAAGATTAAATGATGTATTTATTAACCCACCTTGCTTTAAATTCAGTCAATGTCTACTTTCCTGTGTTTTGCTTGACCCTAGAGATTCCATAATCTAGGTATTATTTTAGATTGTCCTTTAAATTGCATTTGAGCACACTTTATCTGCATGGAACAGGATGTCACACTATTGGGTGAACAAACTGTGGTTGTGTAGGAACTAAACTGGCTAGAGGAGTAATGCCTTAGGAAATAAACAGTGCTTCAAAGACGTACGTACATACATAACCAGAAGTGTTCCACAGGATCCTGTCCTGGGTCTATCCAGGTCAGATAAATGCTGTAGGTGTAGGTAATCCTACCTTCAGACAGTCTGATCTCTTGGAGTGCTTCCAGCCCATGCTTCAGGGGCCTAATGAGAATCATGTCCTCAACCTGAGCTTTTGTTTTATCTCTTTATCTCTCTTTGCTGTTAATCCAAGGTTGGTTTTGAATCTTCATGCTTCTACTGTTTTCCATTTCATTGTTTCATTATTATAGCAGGAATTGGAATGATAATGGTTTTATGCCATTCTGGGTTTGGGTTTTTGTTTTTTTTTTTTCATTTTCTTTTTTCTCTCTCTACTCTCTCATTCACTTTCACCGGGATGTCCATTGCATTGCATGGTAGAAGGTACTGTTCGGCGACATTTTGCACGAGCTCCGTTGATCTGTCTTTGCCGTCAGGCTGCGGGCTGTGGGGCAGGGTGGAAGCACGTGGTCCTTGGCTTACAACTGACAAGAGTCAGTGAGAGAGGGTAAGCCTGCTTGACTGCGTCTGAAGAGTTTTTGTAAAATGGACCAGTTATTGGTTGTGAGATCTTTTTTTACTAGCTCAATAGTCATTTAACATTGAGCTCCGTTCACTTCTCTATTAAGCTGCTAAACTAATCCCGAAACACAGTAACTAAAGATTGATGTCTTCTAGTTAATAAAGTGGAAGCTGTTCATGAAGATAGCAACATGAAAACTTTGGGGAAAATACATTGTCCTGGTTTCTCCACAGTAAGCAATTTGGTATTGTTAGACATTTAAGGCCAAATTTTGTCAGATCCTTTACTTGGGTTGTGAACTTCATCATTCGTCAGTTTTCCAGTAAAAGGAATAAAATCTATGTGTTTTGGTCTTGTGGAGGAGGAAGTGAAATGGATATGAATAAACTGAACATACTCATTAGTATTTTCATAGAAGTAACTAAAACATTACATTAGCTCATTAAGAGACATTGGAGAGAATCATATTATCTAATTGTAGTATTACCTCAACAAAATCTAAGCCCCCAAATGATGATATTCTAGTCTAATAATGGATTTAAATACAGTATCACAAGACTGCAAGATGAAAGAAAGCTAATATCACAAGCAGTACAGTTAAATTGCCAGACCCAACAACAAAGACTTGCTTCGGGTTTTGTTTTATAATGGGTAATGCAATCTATGCCCTTGTCTTAGCTAAGTAGGACAAAGATATTCGCATCTTATGCAATTCATTGACAAGTTCTTAAGAAATCTTGCATCAAATGGCATTCTATATTTGTTCATTAATTGCACTACAGTGCTACCTGGAATACTTTATTTGATGTTGGAAGTCACATTATTTCAGATGCAGCAGGAATCTGCCCAAGGTTGTTAGCTGCTAGGGAGGCAAATGGAGGGTATTCTTTTGGCCTACTTAGTTCACCATAAATGAGTGTTTCAGTACATCCAAACTTTTCCCCTAATATACTTATGATATTTCTATTTATATACAGTATTACAAGCTAGACTGAATGTATCAGGGCTATTAAAAATTACTAATTACAGGCAAAACTAAATAAACCAAGCATAATTATAAAGCAATACAGAACAATTAACAGAAAACATATCCCAGTGTACCAGCAGCTAAAATACACGCTTCCTGATAATTTTACTTGTAGAGTCAATGGAATGGCACAGATAAGGCTTGCTGCCTCTCAGTGGAAATAGACAAATTATGTACTAATTGTATGCACATTTTTAATAAGGAATAAGAAACACAAGGTCAGGTTCCGCAACAACTTTGAAGTAGCAGCACCAGTAGTTTACTCCATGTCAAAGTTATTTTTTTTCCACCAATATTCTGCCATACTAGCGTGTCAGAAAAATGTAGACTTCTGTTTTTCTAGACTAACAACAAAAGAAACATAAGGAAGATGACTTATTTTCAAGCCAGGAACTACTGTGGTTTTCTTAGAAGAAGGAGGAGAAAGGAAAAGGAGGTATTCTGTAGGCAAGAGTTTTGTTAGATTAGTCTATCTAACAAATGTCTAATCTATGACACATTAGAAATTACAAAATTGAGCTGCTGTTATTTTTTGTAACTATTCAAATAGTATAGGCTCCAGTTAGAATGCATCAATACCTAAATTTTATCACAGAATTTTGCTGAACATTCTCACTTTTTGTAGTGTATGCACTGAATTTACTTTTATTAATCAATATTTCAAATCACATGTGAATGTATACTATTGGTGTTTATTATGCACTTACTACTATCAAGGTTTTTGAGCAACAAATATATGACTGTAAAACGTACAATATTAAATTCTGAGAAAAAAAACACGTTTTTATGATTTTGAAAGTAGCCATAGGTAATTTTCTAAACAATGCTGATTTTATCATTTAAAAAGACAATGAATATGCTTGTACGTATCAAGGGAAAAAGCTGTGCAAGATGTAGAGAGAACCTTGTGTGGTATCCATCTGCTTTCCTCTGCCTGAGACAAGCCGAAACTCCTCTTCCAGCAATACTTACAGCATTCACAGTGCTTTATTAGCAGCAGCACAGATTTCCAAGTTACAGAGCTATAAATTATTTTTTATCCCTACCGTTGTGTTTTTATATTGTAGTCTGTAGTCTGTTACTACCTTGGATACATTTTGTTAAAAACTCTTTTTTTCATGTGGAGTAATTCATGGGTTCTTTATTGCTTCCTCAAGTAAATGTAGCTGATTCTAGAAATGCTAATTTCCTCTTTTATAAATGATTCCAGAAATGCTAGTTTCCTTATTTAATGCCTGGCTGTACTCGGTTACACTACAGTGCAAATTTGGAGTTACCGAGATACAAAACTAATAGACGAGATGGGACCTGCTGCTATTTGAAGAATATTCTCGTTACACCATAAGCGTGTCTGCTCACTTAACAATTCTGACACAGAGATTAGTTAATTTTTGCTGTAGATTAATATTACTATAGTCAAAACTAATTTTGCCTGTTCACTATTTACATGGCATTTTTCCAAATTTATTGAGTAGAAACTGTTTCCTGGATTATTTCTGAAAGCAATTATTCATCTGCTGGAATGCAAAGTGAATCTGGTCTTCAAATTCCAGCTGATTTTGACTGAACAAACGAGTCACGTGCTTTTGTGTTCTCTGGCCAGAAAAAAATCAGTCATATTTCTGGTATAAGTATTCCCAGCTATAAATAACAATTCTGTTTTCTAGTTTTCTCTAGTACAAGTTTAAAATGTCCTTGCTTTGGCAAATTATTCCTACAATGCAAAGAGATGGCTGTGAATAGAAGTGAAATGGATTTGATGGAAAAGCAATGTTAATATCCCCTGAAATTATTTGTCCGTATTCACCTGCTTATAGACATTCCTCTAGCTATTCATTTGCACTTGTCTTTTTAATCCCTGTGACACCACATTAATGTAGTCACTTCACTAACCTTTGCAAAACCACTTCAATTTCTGAAATTGTGAATAAAAAAATAAAAACTGCTTCCAATATCCCTACTCTGACGCCTACTTCCCAAGGCATTCTTTGAGAAGGGTACTTAGAGGGATGGCATCATAATTTGATGATAATGATAATAATAATAATAAAACTTTGTGTTTTATTGCTGACCTACCATACTGGCTCACCTTCAATCCAGCACGTCTGTTTTGGCCATTTATTCTGCCTTATCTAATTTTTTGGATCTTGAATTCTTTGAAGAAGGGACTGTTTTCTTTTGCTGTCTGTAAAACGCCAGGACAGTTGTGTACTGGTGTTCAACTGCAGTTTGCAGGGACTACCATAATGTAATTAATAACTGCTATTAATAACGTGATCTGCATTCTGATAGCTCACTCACCGAGGTATCACTGTAACCTCCAATGTTAATAGTTGTTACTATTTATTTTCAGTTCCTCTTAGTGCCTAGACAATGAAGCAAAGATCAAAGTTGTGTGGACACATGGGATAAAATTCATCAGATGAAATGTAGATGTCTATTTCTGCGAAATCTTCAGCTTTCTACATAACTAAAATTATGGTAGCAAAATAGTTGAGATTTTGCTGTTTGCCCCTTGTCAAAGTCAGTACTGTTCATCTACTTTTTGTTTTGTTTTGTTTTGTTTGTTTTTTTTTAAGCATAACTTCTATCTGCTTTTCATAAGAACATTTGCTTTCACAGAATCACAGAATGGTCAGGGTTGGAAGGGACCTCTGGAGATCATCTCGTCCCACCCCTGGCCCGAGCAGGGTCACCTACAGCAGTTGCACAGGACGGCGTCCAGGCGGGTTTTGAATGTCTCCAGAGTGGGAGACTCCACCACCTCTCTGGGCAGCCTGTGCCAGTGCTCTGCCACCCTCACAGGAAAGACGTTCCTCCTCATGTTAAGATGGGACTTCCTATGTTCAAGTTTGTGCCCGTTACCTCTTGTCCTATGACTGGGCACCACTGAAAAAAGACTGGTCCCATCCCCCTGGCACCCTCCCTATAAGTATTTATAAACATTACTAAGATCCCCCCTCAATCTTCTTTCTCTAGACTAAAAAGACCCAAGTCCCTCAGTCTTTCCTCATAAGAGAGATGTTCTAATCCCCTGATCATCTTTGTAGCCCTTTGCTGGAACCTCTCCAGCAGCTCCCTGTCCTTGAACTGGGGAGCCCAGAACTGGCCACAATGCGCCAGATGTGGCCTCACCGGTGCAGAGTAGAGGGGGAGAATGACCTCCCTCGACGTGCTGGCCACACTCTTCTTCATGCACCCCAGGATGCCATTGGCCTTCTTGGCCACAAGGGCACATTGCTGGCTCATGGTCATCCTGTTGTCCACCAGGACTCCCAGGTCCCTTTCCACAGAGCTGCTCTCCAGGAGGTCACCCCCAACCTGTACTGATGCATGGGGTTACTCCTCCCCAGGTGCAGTACCCTACACTTGCCCTTGTTGAATTTCATTAGGTTTCTCTCTGCCCAACTCTCCAGCCTGTCCAGGTCACACTGTAAGATGGCACAGCCTTCCAGTGTGTCAGCCACTCCTCCCAGTTTTGAGTCATCAGGAAACTTGCTGAGGGTACACTTTATCCCTTCATCCAGGTCATTGATGAATATATTGAACAGGACTGGACCCAGTACTGACCCCTGAGGAACACAACTTGTTACTGACCTCCAACTAGACTCCGCACCACTAACCACAACGCTCTGAGCTCTATCTGTCAGCCACTGTTCAATCCACCCCACTGTCCATTCATCTAACCCACACTTCCTAAGCTTGCCTGTGAGGATGATGTGGGAGACAGTGTCAAAAGCCTTGATGAAGTCAAGGTAGACAACATCCACTGCTCTTCCCTCATCCAGTCATCCAGTCACGCTATCATAGAAGGCTATCAGATTAATCAGACATGAGTTCCCCTTGGTGAATCCATGTTGACTACTTCTGATAACCTTCTTTTCTTGCAGATGCTTTGAGATGACACCCAGAACAAGCTGTTCTGTCATCTTTCCAGGGAATGGAGGTGAGGCTGACTGGCCTGTAGTTTCCTGGGTCATCCTTCCTGCCCTTTTTGAAGACTGGAATGACATTGGCTTTCCTCCAGTCCTCAGGCACCTCACCTGTTCTCCAGGACCTTTCAAAGATGATGGAGTGTGGCCCAGCAATGACTTCCCCCAGCTCCCTCAGCACTCGAGGGTCCATCCCATCAGGCCCCATGGACTTATGGATATCCAGTTTACCTAACTGATCTCTAACTTTAATTTCGTTATTCCTGAAAGAAAACTAGTTAAGTTACTATTTGGAATGGAGAATGTGAGAAGTGTAATCACTGAGATTTTTACCTAAAGATACTGTGTTTCAAATTACTTTTTCTTTGAGGTTCTCATAGTTCATTTTTTTCCTGTGTTGCTAATGGCAATCCAGTATTTTGTTTAGCAAATCTGACTCTTCTGATTATGAATAATAGTGGACAACAGACATTAGAGAGCAACTCTTACTGAGTGCTGAGCACTCTGTCTCAAATTTAGGCAAAAATATATATTTAAGGTGCAAGAAAGCCACAAGTTATACCACAGCAGAGTGATATTTGTTTTGGTCTCTATTTCTTTCTCAGTAACTTCCAACATACATTTACGTTTTTGACCAGATCTGAGCATGAAGCTGTTCTTTTCATGGGACTATCATCACACAAGATGTTGCTCCTGATATAATTAGCTCAGTGTTCATCATCTTGGATATAAAGTTAAGGTTTTTTTTAACCTTGTGTGTCACTTTGCACTTAAATAGAAGTTCTTCTTTCATTTTATTGCTCATTTTTATAATGTCTTCCTGCTATTCTTCTCAACCAGTCCTCGCTCTTGTTAACCTAACTAATTATTATCAGAAAACGTCATTAACCCCTTTCCAGGCTGTTCATGAATATGGGGATCAGCGCAGTCCCAGCAGAGGCAGTACTCCCTCTCCACTGAGACAACTGAGCCTTTCTCACAAGAAGGGGCTGGTGTGGTGGGCAGCCCCTTCCTGGCCTATGGACTCTGCTTAAAATTAAGCCCGTGAATCAATTCCATCCAGCTGCAAGGCACTGAAGCAAAAGCTAGGCATGCATGTTAAGCATTGGATTACTTAGTTGTTAAGTTTGGGCTTGATCCTTCAAAAACTTGTGTTTTGTTAAAATAAGACCGTATAGCACTTTGCAGATCAGAGATAAACATTAAAAGCACGGTGTAAATTGTCGGCTTGTTTTCCATAGTGGTATGCTTTTTTCCTGTTTAAAGATGTTAAACATGAAAAATGCAGAAATAATCTGCAGTAGAATTTAGCAAGTACATACTGCTTTGCATAAGCAGATCTTCAGTGTTGCTTAATTTTGATCTTATCTGTTCAGTGCACATTTAGATTTAGCCAATAGCAGTTAGAATTAACTTCTTGTTTATCTTCTTTCAACATTGCCTCTGGGTTTATGAAGAACATAATACTGTAGTTACATATGCCTTGATGTTTTAGAAGACAAGCCATTAATGGCATACTTATGAAAGTGCATTTTAAACCACAAGCAATATTTTTACAGGACAAGTAAAGAGATTTGTTTAATCTGCCCTATTTTTAAAGCGATATTGCCATGTGACATAGGGTATTACTGTTAGAGGACTAGATAAACACATTAGAGTAATTAACCTTCCTGGAAAGAGGGAGATTCTGAAACTTAAACATACTGTTCTAAAAAATAGTCACTGTTGAATTATCAACATCTGCTGGATAAAGACTAATGATCTCATTATCATTTCTTTTAAGAATATTGGACTGATTTCATTTGGAGGCAAGTGAATTGAACTCAAATGAAATCAAGGGAGCTGAGTCAGTCTTTTTACACCAGGAACGTTTTTTCCCTCTTGTACTTTTTATTAGCTCCATTATGAAGCAATAATCTGCAAACAACCGAGCATCAGAATTCAGTGTCAGCCGTCTTAGCAAAAGGAGAACATTGTGCAGTTGTTTAAGATGTGATATTTCACATGTGACATTTCCACTTTTTTTATTTAATATAATAATATAGCTCTTTACAGCTTTTCTGACTCAAGAGTAGCTTGACATGAAGTGGTTGACATTTTCAAATGGCTTCCTGGTCAAAATTTTTTTGACATCATCACCCTGACGAACTAGCTGAAATTGTGTTTTAGTATTTTGACACAATTGAAAAGTATTTAAAATTACTTGCTTTTCTCTACCTCTTAACTCTATCCCTTCATTCGTTTCCCTTTTTTGTAAGACTGAAAATACTTAAAACTCTCTTGCTGCTTTTACAATTGTTCCAGTGTCACTATCCCTAACTTAATAAAAATTGTTCTGCATATGAGTATACTTTATTTGGAATGTGATACTGTAACAAGTATTTCAATAATTAAACTAAAGCATTTTCCTCAGATTTTTTGAGCACGCTATATTTTACCAGATGGGTACCGGTCAAACAAAGTTTAAAGTGTTCTCTCTCAGCACACTCTCCAATTCCTTAAAAAGTTCCTCAGCGGCTGCAGACATTTTCCAGCCTTAGTGTCTCATTAATACACGTCTCCATCAAGGCTAAGCGAACTTCTGATGAAAACTGATCTTGAAACTTGCTAAATGTGACCACACTGCTGCTTATCTGGGTGTGAGTGCCACTTTTCTGTTAAAACTGTGCCTATAAAAACCAGCTGAGTGGGAAGTAACCCTCCAGTGAAAAGTGAAAAAAGAGCTCAACATAAGGTTGCATATGACAAACTGATAGTTTGTTTTTTTTTTTTTTTTTTCAAAATAAAAAAATAATATATTAAATTCATGTTTATTAGTTCAGTTTTGGAGGGTTGTTTGGTAATTTTTTTAAGATGAAGTGTAATACCATGACATTGTTTTAAGCTTGAGGAGCTGCCCTAGATTTTATAGAGATGAAATATAATTTTGTGGACTATTGATAAGCCAGAATGACCTTTGCTAAGCTGTCAGCACAACAAGACAGCTAGGTACTTTTTGAAATGCATGAATATTAATTGCTAAAATTGCTAATATTTAGTGGAGATATCCTGAGCTTTTTGGTCTTGGAAACACCTGATAAAATATGCCATCATGAACCTGAAAGTTACCCAGAGTGTGCACAAACACTCTCTTTCCTTAACCCAGATTTAAGTGGGAAATAAAGGCTCAAAAGGAGTTTATGAATAAAAAATGGTAAGTCTTCCTTCCCAAATCATATGGCTAGAGACTTTTTTCATATTTTGTTTTGCATATGCAAATATATTCAAATAGAGGGATGAACATTTTAATCATCCTTACTCTGAATCTGTCAAATGAATGACACCTTCAAATGCAAAACTACTGCAAGAATTTAATTGAAATTATTTCCGTTTTGGCTAAGTGACTCACAAATACGGTAATAACAAGCATGAGGAAGATCCTAAATATGACCTCATAGATTTCTCAGCAATGCATTAAGGCTGTCACAGTTAGACTTACAGCACATTCCAGATGGTGATTCTTTTGGGCAATGAATGGATAGTAGACTCAGGCTTGACAGAAAAATATTGAAGGCTTTTGACCTAACATGTAGTACACTCTGTTCTGTCTACGTTACCATGGAGAAAATAAATGCAAAAAGGAGACATCACTTCAGGCATATTTGGAATAAATTTTGGCATCTTTGGCTCAAAAAATATTTCCAGATTCTTTTATCTCAGTAAAGGGAGGACGTGGCTAGAGTGTTTCTTGAATACGGGCAAGAGCAATGCTTTTTTACTTCCAGTTCAAACTCAGAATTAAGACAAATTTTGTACCCAGTCCAATTCAAGGTGTCACTGTGAACATGTGGCAAGCCATCCCTTCCTTTCTGCCTGCCTGGCAGGTTGCCTCAACATGATCTTGGAGACACACAGCAAGCTCTAGAGGGTCATTTGCCTGCTGGGTCTCATAACAGCTGGTACATTCTGAATAGTTAACACGCAAGTGTTTTACAAATGTAAAAGTAAAGGGTGCCAGAAATAAAGGTTGTACTCCCTCGATGTGTTCATTGCAGTAAACGAACCTGAAAACAATAAACCCTCAGTCGTTCTGCTGAGTCTGTCGCTGGTCAGGTTCTTCTGCCAACCGCAGAGGATTTCAGCTGGCGGTCATAGCTTCAAGAAGACTGTCCCCTGTAAAAGGGGTTAATTGAGCACTAACGTTTGCTCTGCTTTACTCTTGGCACTTGCTTCATCAGCTCATAGCAGTAAATATTTGCTCCAAAAATATCTTCCTTTTCAGTCTGGTCTGTTCATAAGCTACAGTTTCACCTCTAATATTTTTAGTTGCCAATGGTGATACAGTTCTGATCTTTCAGCTGCTGAATCTGTTAATTTTGAAATGTGGTGCTCCTCTGTTGTCAGAGTCTTTATGCATTGCAAGATGTACTTAAACTTTTCCCTCAGCTGTTTAATCTTGCCATTTAAAAGACGGAGATTAATGCAATGATACCTAATTTTTCCCTGGTATTGCACGGAAAAGTCCATGCTGCGCTCTGCCTGCCCTGGGTAGCAGATCTGCCGAAATGGCCCTGAGGGACCCTGTCAGACTGAGCTACACTGGAGGCACCCTGGGGCTGGCAGCAGTGAAAGCCAGCAGCATCTTCTGCTGTAGGAGCTGGGGCACAACTAGGAGATGGAGGGCAGTAATCCTTCTCCTCCATTTGACACCTGTGAGAGTGAATCTGGGGTGTTGGGTCCAGTTTTGGGCCTCTCAGTGCCAGACAGACATTGACATACCTGGAGCAAAAGCAGAGGACGGCCATCAAGATGCTTAAGGAGCCGGAGCACAAGATGTACAAGAAGCGGCTGAGAGACCAGGGCTTATTTAAGGCTTTTGGGGACCTTATTACTGTCTACAACTGCCTAACTTTAGGCAGTCTTTGGGAAGATGGAGCTAGACCTATCTCAGAGGTGCCAAATGAAAGGAGGTTTAGCAGACACAAATTGCAATAACAAACTTGGATTACATATTAAGATATATCTATTTTTTTGCCATGAGACTGGTGAAATAGTGGAACAGGGTCCCAGGGAACTTGTGGCATCTCCATCCCTGGAGGTATTCAGAACTTCATTGGACATGGACCTGAGCAACCTGGTGGAAGGTCACCTTGGAGCAAGGAGCTGGAGCAGATGGCCTCTAGATGTACCTTCCAACTGATGTGATTTTATGAACTCTGGTTTTCTAGCTTGTTTTTAATTTATATGCCCTTAGTACATTACCACAGTTTCAGATATTTGCTGTCTTAATATCCATTCAAATTTATCCTGGCAAAATACTTGCTTATACATCTTTGTTCAATTTAAAATTAAAAAAAATAGGGTTTTGCTGTCAGACTGATAGCAATTTATCTTCACTAAAGCAATAGATGACATTATGGCAGATGATGTAATTTGGACTTCTTGTCCCTGCTTGCAAATTCACAAAGCAATATTATTTGTTCCCTTTCTTGCATGTTTTCATGTAAGATAAGCATCATTTTTTATACTGCGTTGGTTGCCACAACTGTGTATGCAGTTGTGTGTTTTTGGGTAGATTTCAATTTTGGATTCCAGAGGCCTTTTTCTCTTATTCTTTTGGATTCTTTAAAATGTCTATTTATGTCAGAACACTGCCCACACATCATGAGCCTCCTCTCCCCCACTCCTTCAAAAATATGCCGGACATATTCTTCAGCTTTTAAGCAATCATAAACTCCTTTATGTTCCCGTTCTTTTTGCATTCTTTTTTAAAGAGTGTATTGATCACATTTCATTTTTATGCTGAGTGCAATGCATCTCAAATGTCTCCTGTACAGCTTTAGATTGGCCTCTTCTTCCTAAGTTATCTTAACATTATAGGAAGCATTATCATGCTCAGAAATTGCTACTGAGAAATAATTTTTCTGCATGTCTTACCTTTCGCTAGTATCTGTTGCAATTAGTTTTACTTTTAAAGAAAAATTGATTAGATAATTTTCCGAAGCTAGTGCTGAAGATGGATACAGCTCAAAATGTCTAACTCACCTGATATCCATCCTAGTACCTACTTGCATCTCTTGAGCTGCATGGACTAAGTTGTTTCTTTGCCACCACACAACAGATACAAAAAGGATAATGCTAGGATAATTAAACATTTCCTCGATCTGCAGGAACGTGAGACAATGAAGAACAGTATATTAAAAGCAAAATATGTTTAAACAGAACTGCAAAGGAAAGATGATGAAAACCGTTATTTTGGTTTGTAAGCTTTGGCTCAAAACCAGTCTTTCATACACCAATTGAGTAACCTGATATTTGGCTGTTAATATTCCAGTCTCACCTACTTGATCTGGTTGTATTTTCTTTTCAGTGTTTGTTGTGGTTTTGTGTTTTTGTTTTTACAGAAAGTACAATTTTTATTTCAATATAAAACAAAAATATTTTTAAAAATCCTGATATTTTTCATTAAATGTAATACTCTTGGTTGTTGTTTCTGGCCAGGCCAGATTTTCACTAGTCCACACTATACCTCCTATTGAAGAATTAGTCACTTTAACAGAGTGTTTAATAAATTTTCTTCAGAATTCCTATTTCTAAGAGGATGGTACCAGATCTGAGCTCATGTACCAGTTCATGTCTAGTGAACGATGAACTTTTTTTTGCACGTTCTTCCCATTTCTTTCATTGTAGAAAGGTTGGGTGTAGTAGTCTGAAATCGCTTACAAAGTTTAGTTCTGGTAAGTTATGGAATAGTGTCCTTTGAGAGAAATGACAGTTGTGGCATTGTTGGTGTGATTTCAAAAGGCTGCAAAACCCCCTCAAAATACGTCAACTCAACAAATATCCATTAGCAAAGGAAAGGTCTTTACCACCTGAGTACCTTTTCTTTTTCCAGATTTCAGGCTTCTATTCAAAGGTGTTAATATCACGTGACAGAAAGCGCTTGGATGAAAGTTATTAATAAGCAGTAGTGTGCATTAAAGAGAAGATCTTTTTTTTCCCCGACTATGATACAAAATATATATGCATCAGGTTCATGTTGCAATAACGATAAACAACTATAAATAACTAGTTACTTGAGACCAGAACATGTGCAGCAAAGAAAAGAGTATATGGTATATGATATGTCACTTTTGCACATTTCCAGTGTTTGGATACTTTCATTATGTTTCATTTTAAGCATTTGGAAAAGATCACCATTGTAAATTGATAGCTGTAAGATATTTCCACAACAGCAATTTAGCACGGGTAGGCAGAACAGTCAGTACTCCCCTAAACTCAGCTTTTTATACAAGTAGGATTTTGTTACCGTGGTGATGCCACAGCATTGCTTTTGACTAAAACCAGAACTGATTAGACTGCATTATATTACCCATTCATATTTTACTACTGTTGAGCGATATATTTCTTGAATTTCAGCTGCTACAAATCTTGATATATAACGAGACAAGTTCTTTATAAAGGTTGGCTGCAGAAAAAGAGAAACCGATCCATTGGTATCTTTCTTTGCTCTTTAATTTGTGCTTATTCAGTATATTTTGAATTCATGCTTTTCTAAAATAATTTAATATTGCATCTTTGTTCATTTCTGCTGTTCAAATAGATGTGCAGTTGTCACCCTCATTGGCAGTTTGTCTGCCCTCTGTCTCATTCCTATCCTGTATTTCTTCGCTGCATTACCTTACCAAAGTCATAGCTACTAAGAATCACCTTGTATTCACGGATTACATCTAAGTGCCCATCCGCTCCATGTCCCTTCTGTAGCAAGGTACTGCATATCAGAGAAAGGGACCCTCATTCCATCAGTGTCCCATTTGATCAGCCTGTGGTTTGGCATTTCTTAACTATGGTGACACAGGGCTTTAGGGAAGTAAAGATCCGCTGAATTTAGGTTTTCTACAGCAGAATACAGACCTGTTAAGACTATGTCATTAAATTCTGTATGGGGTTTATTCTTTAAGACCATTTTCAACTGCTTTAACTCAATGCTAAACAAGACAGAATTTAAGCTTAATTGTGATAGCAACTGTGAGGTACTGGTCCAGATGTAGTAAATTGGCAAATATAATAATGGAAGATTATCTGCAATCAAGATAATATTATTTTAATAATTGATTAATATGAATAATGCACTTTAAAAAAAATGTTTTCAAGTGTTATTCTGTTGTCGTTCTTCACCCAATAATGTTTTGGGGTAAAAATAAGTGTTAGTTTATAGTGTTAGAGATATTGTGTCTACTGCTTTCTCTCTGTTAATGTTCAGCTGTATTCTTTCATGTTTTCTATTTCACTTCACCATTTCAGAATTTTATTTTATACATTTCATGCTTTTAGAAAATGATTTCCCCTTTTTTTCTGTTATTGTATAAAAAGTTCTTGAAGCCTTCTGCCACTACGTTGAGCATTTTACATGAAATGTATTTAGAAATCTGCAGTAGCACCTCCAGTTAACAGCTGAAGGAAATCCTAAACATCACAGCACTGCAGTTATCAGATGGAACTGCAATTACAGAATCAGCTTTTCATACCTGTAACAGATGCATGTGTATACTATAATCACTAAAATCGGTTCAGTAAGGTTTCCTGAGTCTGAAAAGCTCTGTTTATTTCATAAAAAAAACATAAATATATATAAGAACTGTGCTGAGAAACGGAGAATGATGATGGTATCGATGCTTATGAAGAAAAGATTAATTATTGAATGGTTGTTCTCTCAGTTTTGATGCTATGAGGAAATAAAATGATAGCTCATCTGAGCTAAGCTTGGAGAAGAATTTTAAGGGCTTTTCTCAGATTTTGATGTTGCTTCAAGTAACTGAATAAAAAAAAAAAGAGTGAGCAGAATTTTGTATTTGCTCTTGGAAAGAACATCTGTGTTCTCAACCTGTGAGCTTCAGCTTTTGAGTATAAGGGTGAGATAACACTTCTAAAATCCATGCTGTTAGCAGGGGTGCCCCGCCTCACGTAGGTACAGAAACTGCATGTTTGGTTGACGACTAGTACCAAACAAAGTATCAAATAGAAATATCTGCCTTTAGGAGCATTTTTCAGATCTCTGAAATTCCTCTTTCCTCATCCACTGTTCTAGGAAAGAAATAGCAGAGGAAGTGGCAAGGCAATCCACAACTGTTTTCCTTGCCCCCTGTTAGCAGTTTCTTCAGAGATTTCAAATTCAGGATACCTTCCTCCCCATGATTTCCCTCTATGTTTGAGTGATATCAGAGACAGGACATCATCCATGAAGAGCCAGCTGATACAGCTTGTGAATTTCTTCGTAGGAGCTCCAAATGTCCCTTTTAATTTTCAGGGATGTCCCCAGTTGGGCTGTCATACAACAGGTAACAGTCATAGACCTGTACGTCCTTCCAGTTTTTGTTGCTTATTCAGCTTAAAGGAAGGGTCAATGAATTAGGGGTACTTTTTGCCCTTCATTACTCTTGGAACTTGGATTTAATTTTTTCTACACATCACAGAATCTCTTATCTTCAACTTCCTTCTGTGTAAAATATTGCATAAGCGAAGGAGAGCTACAGTGTGGTGAACTACTGTCTGAAACTCTAGGTTGTATTATCACATTGCCATTATCATATGCCACCAGTGGATAAAGAATTGGGTGGATGGTTGCACTCAAGGAGTTGTGGTCATTGCTTCAATATCCAAAGGGAGACCAGTGGCAAATTGGCATTCTTCAGCAGTTGGTATTGGGACCAGAGCTGTTTAACATCTTTGTCAGTGACATGGACAGTGGGATTGAGTGCACCCTCAGCAATTTTACCTACAACACCAAGCGGTGTGCTATGGTTGACATGCTGAAGGGAAGGGATGCCATCCAGAGAGACCTGGACAAGCTTGAGAGGTGGGTACGTGTAAACCTCATGAAGTTCAAGAAGGCCAAGTGCAAAGTCCTGTGCCTGGTTCAGGGCGATCCCAAGCAAAAGTACAGGCTGGATGGCAAATGGACTGAGAGCAGCCCTGAGGAGAAGGACTTGGGAGTGTTGGTTGATGAGAAGCTCAACGTGAGCTGGCAATGTGCACCTGAAGAAGGCCAACCGTATCCTGGGCTGCATCAAAAGAAGTGTAGCCAGCAGGTTGAGGGAGGTGATTCTACCTGTCTACTCCACCCTTGTGAGACCCCACCTGGAGTACTGCATCCAGCTCTGGGGCTCCCAACATAAGAAGGACATGAACCTGTTGGAGCGTGTTCAAAGGAGAACCACAAAGATTATCAGAGGGCTGGAGCACTTCTCCTATGAGGACAGGCTGAGAGAGTTGGGGTTGTTCAGCCTGAAGAGAAGGCTCTGGGGAAACCTTATAGCAGCCTTCCAGTACCTAAGGGTGTCCTACAGGAAAGATGGAGAGGAACTCTTTATCAGGGAGTGTAGTGGTAGAACAAGGGGTAATGGTTTAACCTGAAACAGAGTAGATTTAGATATTTAGATATTAGGAAGAAATTCTTTACTTTCAGAGTGGTGAGACACTGGAAGAGGTTGCCCAGAGGAGTGTTCGAGGGCAGGTTGCATGGGGCTTTGAGCAACTTGGTCTAGTGGGAGGTGTCCCTGCCCATGGCAAGGTGAGTGGAACTAGGTGGTCTTTAAGGTCCCTTCTGTTCTGTCATTCTATGATTAAGATATTTTCAAAATCTTAGTAATAACTATGTATCTTAGTAACATGTGGGAATCACCATTTAAATCTCAAATACTTATCTTAAAATAGTAATATACATATTGGTACATTTTAAAAAATGTAATTAATTAAAGGTTTACATTCAGACTTATTGCTGATTAACTTTATCAGACTATGTTCTTTATCTGACCTCTCAAAGTGAAATAACCAAGCTAATTTATTCCACAGAGAAAATATCACTCATACAAAAAAATTATACATTTTACTTATTTTTTTATGATCTTATGATCTCTAAATTTGCATTTCAATTAAAATTGCATATAAAATGTCTCCTAACTGCAATGCACACTGAAGTTAACAAAAGCTGAATGGTTAATTTTAATGGAGCCAGAAACAAACTGTATTGTTGACTGAAGTTTAATAAGAGCAGAAAATTGTTGGTTAGTGTGACAGTCGAGCTCCTGCTGCTTCCTTTTCGCTTAAACATTTTCTGTCTAGATCAGATATAGAATAAACGAGTTTGAGAAATTAGAATAATTGTGGTATCGAATGATTCCTCCTTGCTATCTGAAACCACAGAGAAGAGATAGGGCATGAATCAGGTTAGTGGACTGAATGGCTTATTCTGAAGGAAAATAGATGTAAATTAGAAAGCAAGCTATCCTTTTATACAGTAACAATTAGCAGATAATGCATGCCCAAAATCTGGTACTGTAAAAACTAAGCACTTGTATTGTGAATGTTAAAAGTTAAAAGAAATTATATTTTCATTAATATTGTATTTTAACACTGAATAATATTGGCTTGAAATTTCCTAATGAATGTAGTGAAAGGATTGTAGCATTCTCCTGGAGTTCAGGATGGAAGTTGTTTCTTTCAAAATAAGAATAGAACTCAATATGGTTTTTTTTTAATTGAGGACAGAGAAGACTGTGGTGCTAGTACTTTTGATAAATAGCCTAGTGGTTGGAGATCTCACCTGGAATCAAGAAGATGTAAGTTAGGGTCTGAAGAGGTTCATGTTGATGACTATCGCTCCTGGTCTATCGAAGTCTTGGGCACGAAGTATGCAGAGGTATCAATTCTGCCTAATGTGGATTTGTTAGGTGGTTAGCTTTTGGAATTCAAATCTGAAAATAGGGGCCATCACAATTTCTGTGCCTGTCATTCTCTGCTGGATAGTGTAGGAAAACTGTCAGTTTCATTTGTGAAAAACATTATTATGTTCTCTGAGCTGGCATCTGGATTTTTATATCATCCTCAATACCAAAGTATTTAAGCGCTGTTTCTTCATATACATAGCTGGGGTTGATTTGAGTTGGTCTTGTTTTTCTCATACATTAATACTTTCCACTACGTTTTTCTTCTAAATAAGGTAATTCAGGTTAATTAAGTTTTCATTTTTTGAACGCTTATGTCAGGAGTAAGCATATGTCAAAATGCCATAAGATTTCTTCTCTATCCTTTTATATCCTCCAACTCTTGCAGTTGGAGCAGATCCAGAATTGCAAAGCACTAAAATTTCACATTTTCTTGCTGCTTGAACACTGTTTTCCAGCCACGAGTAACAGCAACATATTCTGCTATTGAAATCCTTGGAGGTGCAGCAAAATTTATCCTTTGATTGCTCAGTTTTTTGGTTAGGCAGTATAGAAAGGTGTGTATTTAGGATATTTGAGTACTTAAAAACTTCTACATGCAGTATATGAAGGCTATTTGAAATGAAGGATAAAAGCGATAAGCAAAATGGTTCTGAACTAGCGATAGGCAAAATTATTAAGAAATAATTAGCAAACAGTGAAATAACTCTTAGAGTGTCTTTTTATCTCTGCTTTGGTATTTGCACAGGGTCTAACATTTGTGCCAATTAGCAAATCAAATATCTATGTAAAGTAGAACTGGTCAGGATAATACCTTGCACCATATTGCCACAAAATACCTCGAGCCCATTGGTAATTACTACTTTCTGATATACAGTACTAATTTAAGCTTTTCTTATAGAAAGCTTTAGAAAGCATCCTCTTTTGAAAATACATCATAAATAAAGAAGATGGGATTGAAAGAGTAGCTGATCCTTGCTAATCCAATACAGATGCTGAAATACGTGAAAGCAGAGCTAACTTAAAACACTATTTGTTATAAAACATGAACTAATTTGTTAGCTGCATCCTTGCCAACCTGCCCTCAGGAGTCTTTCTCCTGTTTTTGCCATTTGCTCATCACCCTTAGAGGTTCCTCGGCACGAGTATTCACAGGATCTGCTCAAAATAATAATTTGTCATTGGTATTAATCTTTCTCAAGTTGGTTTGTTGCAAGATAGATGTTTTTCTGCTTTTCAGGCTTCTGAACTGCCAGCCTTGTCTCTGCATAGAGCCAGCTTCTCCCCAGCAGCCTGGAAAGCCGTGTCCCCAGCCGTTCTCTCTCATGCTGTTCCCTCTGGCTGGTGCGACACATGTCCATCATATAAAACAGCACGCAGCTTCAGTTTCTTTGGTCAGCAGGCACAGCTGTGCTCTTAAATGCATTTCAGCCATATGCCAATGCCTGCTTTTTGTAGCTCGAATGCTGCTTTTTTCACTAGTAGAGCCTTTTTTTAAATGGAAACATACTGTAATTATGGCTTCGATTTTTTTAACCTGTCAAGGATGCCATAAAAAAACTTAAAAGTTCTGCAACTACAAAATGTCTTTGAGTATCAGGTGTCTTTTTCCACCCTCAGCTCTATTACTGTTTTGCAGCAATGCATTAAAAAAAGCAACAACCCTTCCTTGATTTTGCAAACCTTTACATCCTAGGTGATCTGATAGATTTGACCTCGTCAGTTCCACTTTTTACATGTGTTGGAAAAAATATTTGTTTTCATGTATTCATAGTTACGATAGTGAAAAAAGAGCTCTTTTTATAATGTAATGTAATTTAACAGAGTATGCATGTGCATGGCACAGAAGAGGTTATATGGGAGGATTTCACCTATTTACTTGCCTCACTGAGAGTTTTGTTTTCTTTTGGATCAGGTTTTCTAGCTGGATTATAGCATGCTGTTTAAAATGGAAAGCAGTAAATATATTTTTTGTTTAGAAATTTAATTTCCCCCCCCCCCATCTCCCCTCCTTATGCAAAAGCATTTCAAAATTAGAAGAAAGTATTCTAGGTCTAGATATTACTTTTTTAACTATACTGCTCATCTAATTGTAAGCAGTAGAATTGAGATAAGATTGCAATAGGTTGTAACTCCCCTAGCCTTGTTAAAGTAAGTTAATGTTTTTGGTTTTATATACTGCCTTCCACTTAAGAGTAAACTTGATGACTGTTATTGCGTATACCATTGTAGTGTTAATCACTACATCTGAGACAGTGAAAGCAGGAGCAGACAGAAGTGATGACTTGGTGAGCCCCAAACAGAAATCGCAAAGTCCCCACTGGTCTCTCAGTTGTAACAGAAATCTTGTTCAAAATCACAAAGATTAAAATATTTGAATTGTTATGGTATTGTACGCATACGTTGTACAAAGTATTACACGTGGTTGTAGTAAAACATAATTCTGCGGAAAGAACGAGGATAGCAGTTTGCAGGTGAAATGATACAAAACGTCCTGCATCTTCCACCTCTTTGAGGAAATTCTACAGTTCTTCAATATTTTTAAAGCAAAAATAACTTTTTTGGTGTTTTTTTTTTATTATTTTTTTAGTATGACAGGAAGTTTTCTTGTGACTACTTTGTAATTTAAGACTCTTTCAATGCCAAAGGTGCGAATCTTGAAGACATAACTGAGGATATTTTAGCAAGCAGAGTAGCATAAATCAAAGGTCATGCTGGTGGAAATGAACAGTATTGCAGCAGTGATAGTATTTCAGAATTTCTAGAAAAATTACTTGAGTTAAATGAAAGTATAAGGTAGCCTGAATTGGAAATTAAACCAATTTAAGCTTTAATAAAACTTAGCTTTGTATGAGAATCTCAATGGAAAAAAATGCAACACATCTCCAGCTTGCATTTAGGCTGACCCTCAAATCTATTTGGAAAATGAGACTCCACAACTAGGACAGGTAGTCTGGTACTGCGTAAGCTACTTTTGTGATAGAGTCATCTCTAAAAGAAGAAAGTCTTTATACTATGCATTATATCTTACTTTATACTGTAATTCCATCTGCACTGGGAACTCCACTATCAAATACTTGGCTGCCTTTTGATATGCTATTTCCTTCCCCTGTATTTTCTGTAATGACTCCAAGGGACAAGCTCTTTGATCAATGTCCGAGCCTGGGGGAAGCATATTGACAGAAAAACTACTCAGGGACATAGTGTAGAAGGTATTTAACAGTTTCTTTTAACTAGGTTAAAAAACAAACAAACAAACAAACAAAAATAGTTATAAAGTTAAGTCTTCTAGTCCCCAGAAACCCATACAACTTTCTCCATTGTCCTTCATTTCCAAGACAGCCTAATAGGAGCTTTAAGTGAACCCACCACCTGTCCCATGTTTATTCAATATCAGATCATCCTTTACTTCTTCTCTTGTGTTCCTTGCCCCAGATTAAATAGTATGTCCCACGTGTCTTATTTTAAGAGCAGGCTGGCTTTTGTATCTTTAGTACTTTCCAGGATGTTAAAAATGCACATTAATTTTCCTTATCCTTTGTGTAGCATACCATGCACATACTGATTTTATAAGAAATAAAAAAAGATCAATTTTGATTCATTTTTGGATCGTCACTCAGTCGTACAGACTGTCATTTTATGCCACTATTATTTATAAACTTATCACTATAATTCAATTAGAAATTACTACATTTTCTTTTAATTTAAAGTATACATTACTCTTTGTTTAAATTGCAGTGATTGTTTTAGATTTGGACTCTTTTGTCCAGTGATCTTGGATATATGCATCCGCATGCACATAAATAAGAAATAATATTTTCTAGTGACAGCTGTTTATTTGAAACTCATTCTTTTTAAAAATCTCTACTTTATAAAGGCTTCATAGTGGTGTTAATGAATTCTTGAACACTTCTTACTCTCTGTTGACAGAATATAATTAACTACATAAAATTCAAGCACTGTGAATCACTTGGCATATTCTTTCTTTATTTTTTTTTAATGTGAAATAGTTACAGTCTTAACTGAAGAATGCCGCTGTTTGCCTCTTCACTTGAATGCCCTTGTTACACCTCTCACCTAAGTTTTAAATTTATATTCCTGTGGTGAAATTCTGGTCCTGCAGGAGTCAGTGGGTATTCTGCTAATGACTATGACGAAGCCACAATGCAACCTTTTTTCTCCTGGGACAGTATTCAGTCCCTCCTCAAGCCCCTGAAGCTATAAAATGACCTAGTGTTAATTACTTTTTCGTTCGTTTACACAATGACAACATAAATCCATTTGCTAAACATGCAAATGCGTAAAGATTTTTATAACTAAGCATTATTTGAAAAACATTTCTCAACTGATATATGCATTTTCATTTTAAGCAATATTTATGGAAACATCTTGAACAGTTGGTGCTTGGATGAAATGCTAGTTTGATGTCAGACACTGTAGTCTAGCAATTCTGTTAATGAGTTTTTTACAAAAATAATATTCCCACTCCTTCCTAATGCCAAGTATTTGTTTGGATTTATTTTGTGATAGCTGTCAAAATTAGTTAATACAAAGAAATTTTGACAGGGGATTATGTTGCAGAGTTAGGAATGCCAGATTTAAGGCCCTGATCCTGCCAGGCTGAGACATGTATAGCTTGAGTATGCATTTGGCTTCTTTCAGGTCCAACCTTTTTATTTATAATAGAGAAAATAAGAGCAGCAGCTTAGTGCTGAAGATGTAAAATTGTCCTAAACTCTTCCACAAATGAAACATATGTTTCCTAGTGGATTTAATGGAGCTTAATATGCAAACAAACTTAGTAATTTAGCACTAACAACTAAACACGAAAAATAAAATCACAGCTCCACAGATGTTGCTAGTGACTTTGCTAATGATTTCAGTGAGATCAGAATATAATTCAAGACTGAAAATGCCAGTGAATCAAGTGCCATTTGACAACATACATTTACAGATTTAAAACTTGCTCAACCAAGATTAAGGAAAGTTTATAGTCTAAATTCTTCAGAAGCTCAAAGATAAGAAATCAACATACAAAAGATGCTGAAGTAGCTAAAATATTTTCCGACTGAGAAACACCATCACCACCTGCCATATCTGCCCATTTTATCCCTGAATGAATCATCTATAGTCGCTAGCGTTCTCCTCTATAAAGTAGAAAAGTGAAGGAGGCATATCACAAGAGGGAAAGTGAAACAGCACTTTCTCTGTCTCTGTATTGGGAAAGCAGTGGCGTGGTGTCAGGGAGTTTCTTTTTCATTCTCATTCTTTGATGGTTTGCTTATCCAAAGACATGTTATGCAAGAATTAGAAATTATGCATGCCCTGAAGAAAGAAAATGGAATAACCCTTGTCAGTCAAGTTCAAATCCTTATTTTAGACTCCCTAAAAATATGAAGTTTGGGAACAGCAGGAGTTAAGACGGATTTTTTCGACACAGCTGGCCAATTTAAATCAAGTTTTAAGTTAACATTCAAGTTGCTCAAGCTTTAAGGTTGTCGTGCCTAGAATTTATTCTGAGTGCAGTAGTTACATGGCAATCAGCTATCGGTTTGGTGATTTACAGGAAGGTAATTGAGAAGCATTTCCGAAAACTTAAATGATACGGAATTAATGATGTTTAAAGAGGATTTGTAGGGGTCAAGAATAACGAGGGTGCCATTTTTTTTACTTGAGTATTTTGGTGAAAATAAAATGAATAATATTTCAATGATAAAACCTGTTCCACAACAGAACTATACATCATTTCAGTTATTGTCGGAATGTATTCCAATACAGGTTTAAAATCTTTTAGAACGGTAAGATGTCACGACACATATCTTTCAGCTGAGAATAGTATTTTGTGTGTGTGTGTGTGGTTGTTTTTTGTGTTTTTTTTTTTTTTGTTGCTATTTTATTCAATTATTTAACTTGCATATTTTTTAATGTATAGATCCCCAACTATTGAATTCTGATTTCTTTACTTCTGACTTCTTTACTCCAGATTGAACCACACTATTTTCATCTCCAAAAACACAATAAAAGGAGCTGTCAGTGTAGCCACTTTTTAGGAGTTTGAAACATGCAAAGGCCTCTTAACCACTCCATAACTTAATTTGAATAACTTTGAAACGAACCTAGTAATTGTATGGGACAGAGAAGTTCGCCAAATGGGACTGTCACTGACAGTGGTTGAAAAGTGGTAATGAAAGAAATCTGTGCCAAAACAGAAACTATGAAATGGTTATAAAAAAGAAGAAGGGGGTGGTAAGGGCAACAAAAGACCGTGTCTCAGGGGTCTGGGCTATGTTAACAACTTTCATTTCTGCGATCATGAACTTGCATATCGAAGACTATTTTTTCACTGTTTTGTAATACTGTTGATGGACATCTGTCATCATAACAATAGCATGTCACACCAGTCCAAGAAATATGCCACTGGTTGACAAATAGCGAGGAAGGCTGTCTAGGACCATCTGACTTTGCAGTCTGCAAATTAAAAACTAGAAATACGTGCTGGAGACTAAAATGTTTCTGTACGCTGAGCAGCGTCTTGAACATTGCTGAAAACACCACTCAAAAAATAAAAATTCAGACAACTGGCTTTTAACTAGATTTTCTGACCTAAAGGATACATGACCTCACCGTGCTGCTCCCTGCCGATGTGAGATACCGTAGCCAACTCATGTAGGAAGGGATAAAGCACAAAGAAGAAAAGATAAGAGCTAAAAAGAAGCAAAGATTATCATTTTAGCCCAGTATCTGTACAACAGTGGAGAACAGAAGAGACACAGTTGGTAAAACTGAAAAAAGCCTCAAAACTTTTTGCTGACACAGGGACCAAAAGTGTGGTTTTAAGTCTGGCTAAGCTGTGTGCTGATCTGTACATTATAGTAAAGCTTTTATAGACTTGGGATTCTAGGTCAACCCAAGTCTCCTGGAGAAAGTGAGCAACACAGAGAATAAAATCATGGAAGCTTAAAGGAAGATGAAAGTTTTAAACTTTAATTTCAGTCCAGCGCATCTGTTCACTGCAAGAGGATCTGACTACTTAAGAAGCCTGAAGTTTCTTTTTTTGTGCTATAGAACAGGACAAACAGTTACTTCTGTGTGTGTAATGCCGGCACAATTATGTAAACATATTTTTTCCTCCACTTTGTTCACAGAAAGACAGACAGTAAGTCAAGGTCAGTTTAGAAAGCAAGGCACCGTTCCTTTCAATGTGGAGTTACGTATTTGAAACTACCATTTTTTCTGTACACATTGGTGACAATTTGGCTGGATATATTCTCAAAGTGCTTGTATTTGTCAGTAAATGGAAATACTGAGGAATTTGTCAGTATATACCGAGGAATTTGCCAGTATATACCGATGAGAAAGAAATTCCTCCTAAAATCAGGTAGGATTCTGAAATGGTAAATTAATTGAACTATGCTTCATGTAGCTTCTGTATGAAGAGAAATACATTTATATACAAATACTTGGGACCAGCACAGCTACTAATGATGATACCAAGGGAGTAGATAGATTCCTATATCTGTGCTTTGTTCTTTCTGCTTACAGTTGTAGATTGTTAAAATGCAAATCAATAAGAACAATGCTATGGAGAGCTGTCAGCATTAAATTCTGGTCTTGAAATGCAAAGATTGTACATCGGAGTTAACAGAGGCATCTGGCAAGATGGATGTTTTCTCCTTCTGCTTCTGGCTGGGGAGCATAATAGCAGTGTGAAAACCCACCTTGAACCTATGTGACTTTCCTGAATGGTTATGGTGCTTGTGGGTTAGAGAGAGTATTTGATGGGAATACGGATTTCCTCCCTACGGCTAAATGTCTTCTGCCTTGAGGCTGGAGGAGGGAAATGCTGTGGGCAGCATCCCTGTTCTTAAATCTATCATGAATTCAAATAATCCAGCAGGGGTTCTGATTTGGAGACCCCTCTTTATGGTAATGTTCTGAGTGGTCTTTAGGTGTATAGCTGTGGTGCGAAATGTAAGACCTTGTTCATTACTCTTACTAGACCTAGTAGACTACTCCTGCGGAGAGAAGAATGAGCTTGAGGAGTGAGGGTTCAAGCAAAAAGGAAAGTTCTGTGAACAACTTAAGAGCAGATCCAGAGAAGAGTAAATAACTGGGTCATGATATAATGGACTGCTAGGGAAAATGCCTGAAGTGATAGGCCATCTTCTTGGTAAACTGCTGTGATGCCTACAGCTTTAGCATCCATGGAAGACAAATCTATTAAGAGGGCTATCTAATTGTAACTGCGAGTATTTTGTGCACTTTAGAAAGACTGGAATAAGGGAGAGTTAGCTGATTATTTTTTTTTGCCTGCTTACAAAAGTAACAAAAATTATTCAATGGAGTGCTTGGTACAGAATACTTGGAAGCTTTCTGTTGCTCAGGACATAGCCATGTGGAGAAGTAAAGTGGAAAGATCATTTACTGATGCAGACTCTTCCATTACTCGTTTGGTGTCAGATAGAATAGTCTGTTATTTTGCAGACATGAAATAGAAAATGGAATATTCCTGTTCTGTTTCTTTAAGGTAGACATAAAGAGAAAATAAAATTACATTTTAGAGGAAGTCCTTATTTGTTCATTGTTGCTTCTCTTAGCACTTCAAGGAGGGAAAGTGAGAAATAAAGCAACACCATATTTGAAATGATACAGTGTAGAAGAATGTGGGACAAAAAAGATTGGTAACATAGCTACATTTATAAACTGGTGAACAGCAGTAAAACTGCATTGAAGAAATATTTGCAGATAAACAGGTCCTAAAGCAGACAGGACAGCCTGATACATTAATGTGAGCAAAGCAGAATCCTGATTTTAGAAGCAGCTACAAACCTTTACAGCTGGTTACTTTGCCTAAAACTGAGAACATTCAGGGCTGTAATAGCTGGTCTTTCTGTCTTAGATACCTGTCACACAGGGGCTGAGTTTATAAATCCTTCTAGACCCCATGAAAGTACCTCTTGGAAGCCAATATGACTGCATGTCTCAACATACAGAAGTATTGCCAGGTTCAAAATTCAGGAGTTATGTCCCTCAGAGATCACAATATTTTCCTTAAGAAAAAAATGGTTGCATATGGATTTTGGGTCTCTGAGACTAGTATTTTTGAAGGTTTTCCTAATCTCTAAAGAAATTGACACAGTAAAAATGATACACTTCCAGGGTATGCTGCTAGGATATGAGGGGAAGGAAGGGAACCATTAGACACGATGACTTTGTGACTTCTTGCAATGCAAAGGTTCCTTGGGGGAAGGTCAGCAGAATCAGGCCCTTAACAAGCTCGATAAACTTCACTAGTCTTCTGTTTTAAAAAGGATCACGATCTACTGAAGAGCAGTAAACTGCTGAAGTAGCATGTTAGCATTAATAACATAATTGAATTTAAGCTTTGAATTAAAAAAAATTCCATCCCCTTGTTAAAACAAAGCCTATTGGGCTGCAAGTCCAGGGTTCATGATGTCCGGGATACTCTTATACAAACTGTTACATCTTTAATGTAAGTTGATAGTGTTCCTTTAAGTCTCTCTTAGGAAACATGAGCTGTCCACAGCTGCAGCATTTCTGTTGTCTGTAAGGTAAAGTAGCAGATCTCAGATAGAAGAGAGGAACTGTGCCACAGCTGGATATAATGGAGATGTCAGGTTTAATAATTTGACTTTGCAGGCTGAGAACGTGATAGATTTCGTGGAGGTTATTTATAGAATCCAGTCTCACTGACACAGAGTTGGGAGAGTTTCGGACATATTTCCTTGGCAAGCAAGTTTTATTTTGCATAGGAAGACCACTAAGACTGTGGGCCTCAGGAGAGACTAATTAAATTGAGGAAGAAATGTCAAAGAAAGGGGAATTAAACCATAATGAATGTATTCTCATTTGATTTGATAATCGCGTTTTCTTCCTTGCAGTCTCCCTTTCAGCAATGTCACCTGCTTTATGGTTTTGTATGCCACTCCTTGAATAGTGTCAAATTTGGGAAAAAGCATGGGGGAAAGACAAATTTAGCAAGTTTCCATATTAAATATTGGCTGCTTTATGATTTGTTTCCCATCTCAAATCTAGAAGACAAACAGCTGTTAGCAAGCTTTTCAGAGTAAGCCTGAAGAGACTTTTGTTACAGCTTAATCGGTTGTGGCCAACTTTCCTAATTGTCTTTGACTTACTGAATGGTACCAAAAGAAAATATAATTGTCAATAATATATATTATGGCAGAGAATTATGCCATCAGAGCAAAAGGAGTGTCCTTTAGCAATCAGACTTAACATTTCCTCGTTCTGAGAGAACAAATCAATATTAATACTCTTTTAATGACGAAGACTTAGGAGGCCGAGTTACACTTTGAAGGAAGGAGGTTTCAGTTGCTTGTTCTAATGGAAAATAAACAGTGATTGTTGAAATCTTGTAGGAAAGACATATTTTATTGCTACCAGTTCTGGATGGTTGAGGGTGCAAAGCATTAAACCTGAACACCCTGACTAAATCAGTTCAACACCGAAGTCTAGATCATGAGTCTTACAAAGTCAATTGCAAATCCAGTTTATGTACCAAAGATTATCACCTGTTGAAATGAGTAGGTATGGTTCAATTATTTTTCAAAACTCTGGTTGTGATGGCACTTCATCAACTCAGAGAAGCAGAAGCTTGTCTTTGTGTTCTCAGTCAAATTTTACATGGATTGATCTGATCCACCTCACATGGGTTGATGTTGGCTGGACTGAAATTCCACATCCTCTTAGCGTCCAAGCCGCTAAATTTTTTTTAGTTGGGTTTTTGTTCCTGAAGAGCTGATTTATACTATTCTCATCAAAATACCAAATTAGAATCTATCATAAAATAAATGTCTTCTATCTAAGTCTTAGCAATAAAAAAAAAGGCCCCATGCACAGTGGGTGCTGCAGAAATTCATAATGCAGTAATCTAATAATCCCAAATCCAGCAGGTTACTCCAGACTAAATAGAATGTATTAATCTGTAATTAGTCACTGATGTTGATCTGTAATCAATAGATCAGGTTACTCAGAAAGGCAATGGCACCTTCATCTTTGAAGATATTAAAAACCCGACTGGACACAACCCTGAGCAACCTGCTGTAGGTGACCCTGCTTTGAGCAAGGGGTTAAACTAGGTGATCTCCAGAGGTGCCATCCCACCTCAGCAATTCTCTGATTAACACATAACCCAAGAAAACTTTCTTAGAGTTTCTCAGAAGTCAGAATAACTGTCTCAGACCAGAAAGTCCTGAGTGAAAAAACAGGTCAAACACAGTGTTCGACATTGTTCTGAACAGTGAATTACGGAAGCTGAAAAAGTCACTGTGTAGACTGCAGTGATTAACATTGAGCTGTATTTTTCATATGCAAATGAGATTATCAGAATTTAGGCCTGTATGAGACGAGTATTTCAAAACACTCTGTCACTATACTGAGCATTTAAGTTAGGTTAAGTCTTAACAAAACACCAAAAAACTGTCCAAGAACATCTTCCTGAATGCCCAGAAAGCCATGGATCAGGAACCATCCAGGTCAAAAGGAGATACAAAATCAGTGATACATGTATATTTCTAATAAGTATGTAAATTAAAGGAAAACGGGAAGTCATTGAGTAAAAACGTCGAGTCGGGTAGCTGGGAACCAGTAACGGCTAAAGAAACCAATGCTAATAGGGCCAAACATATTGAATGCACACTGAAAATTAAGAGAAAACAAACCCGATATAACTCAGAAAACTAGCAGGTTATTAGAGGAATGTGTTCATTGTCCAGTGCTCCTTCATATATTTATCAGCAACTTGAATGAAAATGTAAGACTTTTGCTTATAAAACTTGATCTTGAAAGAAAACTGATCAGTCAATTTAACCCAGCAGTAAGGAACATAACAGAAACAGAGACAAAGAGGACGAGCTACATCTCTGCATTATGGAAGGATTCTTTCTCAAAAGCTGTAGCTGACGGTGTATTTTAGAGCATATGCTTTATTAGAAAAACTAATCTGAAGTACCTATCTTGACCTCTTTTACCTGAATTCACCCCTTTGGTTGCACCGGTGTGAGTGTTTGTCAGGTCACTCTGTAAAGCAGATCAGGGAGAAGATCTAAGTTCAAAACCAAAACAGACTCCTTATCATTTTTTTTTAACCCAGTCATTTCCCCAATTCATTTTATGGCAATGACTACCAGTTGTCTTGCAAAAAAGAGCAGGAACATGTAAGTACTCAAAAAGCCCTCCACTTACCGTGTGCAGCCCAGGACACGAAAGGATGGGAAGATTACTTGAGCTGCTGGGAATTCTTTGGTTAATAGTGTACCTTTGCAATTATGTATTTCTTTCCTCAATTTTTTACTTAGATAAAGCTCATTATGTTCAGGGGTAAAAACATGTATAGTATCTCTTTCTGACATATTTTTTTCTGACCCTAGTCGGAAAACGTCCAAGTGAAAAGGTGATATGAAATCAGTGATGCATGTATATTAATGAGAAGTATGAAAATGACAGAAAAAAAAAAGGGGGGGGGGAAGGCATTAAATAAAAATATCAGGTCAGATAGCTGGGAACTGATAAGAAGGTCTAAAGAAATCAGGTTTGATATGATAGACGGGTATTTCCTTGATATCAGCCTCATTTGTAGATAGAGGCATCATTTGTAATTTTTGTCTTATCCCATTATTTATGAACCACATTTCTTTCAGAGACTCCAGGATCAGTCTCTTATTTTATTATTATCATTTGCCTCCTTAAACTTGGGAGTTTAGAGTAACGTGACCATGAGTTTCTTTGTGTATATATCCAATAACACAGAAATTATTTATAAGTAGAACAATCACACAGGCAGCAATTTTTGCGAGTCAAAAGTGCAAGGGAGTCTCAGAATAGAAACATGATGCCACAGCCCTTTTCTAGGAGTATGTGAAAGTGCTGTCAATTAGGTCTAACACGGGAATGTTTGTAACTAGCAGTAGGGAAAATGATGAACAGAATTTACACGAGCTGTACCTTGTGCACAAAAAGGAAAAAAACCCACAACTCCCTCCCCAACAACTGTTAATCTGAATGGATTCGCTGTTTTGTCTGGAGCTACTGAAATGCACTTTTTTTCTGGTACAATGCAAGGATATATATGTTTTGTACTCTTCTGGAAAAATTTCTGTGTGTTCATGGACACTTAGTTCTCCTTCGGTGCAAGTCAGCAAGCTGTCTCAGCAGTTTATATTTCAGTCCAGCCTCAAAGTGGAACCAGGCTACAGCTTCCCCGACGCTCTTGCTGCTTAAATTTTTTACACTTTAGCTTTTTGTGCTTATGTACAGCATGTTCTGTGTCTCAGTGAAACTTCTTTCCCTGGCACACTCTAACTTAGGCAGAATAAGAAATTACAGCATTATAAGGAGCAGTAGGGTCTCAGGTTGCAGAAGCTCCCTTGCCCTTTTTGGAACTGCCCATTACGGTATGAATTCAGTGAAGAGGAGCAGATCGATTTGCCATCACGGATGCCTGGTTTTCTCCCCCATTCATTCACAATGCAGTTGCATGCAGCTTTTAAACGCTCCTTTAATGTGTCGTCTGAATTCCTTATGTAAACCTTCAAATCAGAGTTACAGGGTCACAAGACAACTTTTTTTCTGCTGCTGCTTCTCTATCACTGTCACCTAAGTGACATTCATCCCAAAACACCTCCATAAAAGAGCAGCAATGTCCACACTAGCTGCCAGCTTGAAACAAAACAGCCTCACTCCTGAACCTTCTTTTTCTCAGTTTACGGGGCTTGTTTATTGCAAAAGCATTGAGATGCAGTGAGCTTGTGATAAGGAAAACAAATGTTACAAAACGCTTGGTTCAACATAAATATATAACTGTCAAAAAGAGAAGGCACCATAGTATTCATGTCTTATGGTCAGGGAGAAAGAAACAGTTTTGGTACAAACATCTCCCTGAAGTGGGGAGAGAGAAGTGATGAAGCATACTCATCAAAGTCCCTGAAGAGCAAAGGCACATGCAGAGTGCTGTGATGTCCCCGTTACAGTGTTTAGGAGTGGTCCTGTAGGAGCTAAAGGGAACGTTTGGTAATTTCTGCGCTGAGAGAGTTTGTATTTACAAACTTAGATGTGGAAGTCCTTGCTGTGAGCTCATCCCTGGCAACTGTTTTCATACCCGTCTCACCTATCCTGATTGCAAGGCTACCAAATTGCAGAGTCATGTTGGAATTGTATTTGCTGAGGACAGTGATACAGACGTATCTGAGCTGGCTTTTCCCCTGCATCCCATCATGTGTTCCATGCTCCCCGGGCAGCCACCACCCTCAGTCAAAAGCTGTGGCAGTTTTGACTCGGCTTGATGGGTTTCGTGCCTGGACATGGGGGCTGAGTCTCTCCTAGGGCAGCCCAGGGAGCAGCAGCCTGGAAAGTCGTCATTTGGGCTTCTCCCTCCCCCCAACACACCCCTTGTCCCTCTGCGGTCCTTTGAGTTTGTGCAGCTTTTATCACGTAGCGTTACAGATAAGTCATATAGGGATGCATGAGGTTGGGTGCAGCATCACACAAACCCATGCTGCTTCCAGATGTGAGCTTCTGTGTTTGCATAACACAACTCAGCGATGTCTGAATTCACTGGCTTGAGTCAATGCCACTGTGGAGATCTTTACCCCTGTGCATTTATTAAGGTCTGTAAAAGAGCACCTTTAAAGAAACAGAAACTTTAAGGAGAGCATTTTGCTTCACAGTATGTAATTTTTACATTATTTAAAGAAAATCTGACATTTTCTATGAATGATAAGGTTGCTCTTATTGCTACTCTGTCTCTGAAATGGCTCATAAAATTCATTTGTGTGTGGTCTCCTAATTCCCAACAATCACGACGTTTAAAAATGAATTTCATGCCTCTTGGTCATGCAATTTATAGCTGTTTTTTTTTTTCCTTGAAACTCTCTAGTTCTGTCGAATAAAGGAGCGAATTCCTTCCAGCTCAGCAACGTGCATTTGCAACCTGCTGTCATTAAACAGCTAAAGCCGAAACATCATGGGGACTTGGCTGTCCCAGTCCCTGTCACTATTCTCTTATTCTGCAGCTACAAAGAGCACGTTGTTACATAACTAACATAATTTTTAGTGTCACATCAGGCAGCTAGCGAAATGGAAACTGAGAACTGGGTTATTTTAGTTGGGAAAGAAAATGCATATATGAGATGATTCAGATCCACTTTATTTACAAATAAAAGAGTTCCATGTTTTGAAGAGCTCTGAAGAGAACTTGTTCTTGGCAGCAAAATTCTCACCAACTCCATTTGGGCAATAGAAAGCGTCACAGCTCAGGTGTCTCTGTTTCACCTCTTGTGTTTCTGTGAGTTCCTTTACAGATTACAATCTTTATCTAAAAACTCTGTGGCAGAACTTCTGGCTATTGCTTTTAAACACAGATACTCAAAGTGGTTCTGGTATATTCACATGCTTGCGCCTAAATAGAAATGTCCCGATTTGCAGAGGTGTGATCAATTCTAGGTCCTATTGAAATCAATGGGCACTGATGAGCGCTCAGTTCTTTTGAAAACCAGGCCATTTATATATAGGTGCCTAAATATGGCACCCAATTTTGAAAAGCCTGGCTTTAAGATCATATACCATCTTCCTCCTTTTGATATCTGGGTTCCTGCTACAAGAAAGGGTAAGAAGGGTAATGAAGAAACAATTGTAAGGAAAAGGCTTGCCAGAGCACCCAGGAATGTTTCTGTGTAGTTAGTACCCTGTGACTGTAAAAATATTTTTTAAAACCACTAAAAGAAAGTTTCCACTGGGGTAAAATTTCCTCTCCTGTGTTTCCTCTGCTTTGTATTGAGAAGAAAAAGCAAAGCAAATGGGTACTCCTGTGCATCACTGTCTGGTAATTATATTTGTAACAAAATAAAATTCAAATGGAAGATACAGACACACACACACACACAAAAAAAACAATTCCAGAAAATCCCACTGTACAGATTTATTTTTTGCTTCTCATTTCCAACAGAAAAATAGATGCTGAAATGCATTTGTATACAAAGTCACTCACTGACTCTCCTACTTTCCACGATATCATGAAAGCAACTTTCCTTAACAAATAGTTCAATTTTCCACCAATTTTTACAGAATGTATCATGTTTTTACATTTTTCACTCAATATTCTGCAAAACAGGAAAGAATTACGATCTGTTATCACAATAAAAGCTCTACTAGATAATATGGTTAGAGGCTTTTGTAAAGCTCACAGCATCCCGAGGAACTCATTTCAGCCATGCCATTAGCATCCTCCTGAGGAAAGCATTCAGAGCCTTCAGGATAGATTTTACTCGTGGTTACACAACTGTATGAAACTGCATATAACTGATTCAAGAAACTGAATACAAGCCAAAGCATTAGAAACAATTATTTTTCACGTCATGATTGTAAGATTACAAAAAGAAACTCTTTGGGGTTTATGTCAGGTGTATGAGTCCCAAGGTCCTGCATTTCTGAGCTTTTCAGTGCGATCAGGAGAGTGAGTGACTTGCATTTTTCAGGTTGTAGTTTGGGAAACGGTGGTGTTTATTCACCTGTTTTATTGTGGCTTTGTTCCATGAGGAAATCCTGCATTTAATAGGGTGTAATCTCTGAACCTCTTTTGGAGTGAGGACGACTTCTTTATGGATTTGCAAGTGTCTAGTAATGTTTGAGCTGACTTCGTGGCCTTCCTCTTGGATGAGGAGGTGAGATGGGAGAAGAAAGGTGAACTCTCTTCTCTTTCCAGATAGCTATTTTCCTGAAATTTGTAGGAAAGGGATATATTAAAAACTGCCCTTCTGTTCCCTTCTGTTGGATTTCATTTAAAAGAGCAGTGACAAAGGGGCACTAAGAAATTCACAGAAAAAAATACTCCTTTTTTTCCCTTAAGAAACCAAGCTAGAGTGAAATTTGATTGTCATGTTATCACACAACTCTAGAAGCTGGTGTTTTGAGAAAAACTGTTGCACTGGATGAAGTTTTGGGCAAGGACTGAGAACGTTCCTTTCAAAGGCAGAACTAATTTTTTTTTTCCCCCTGTATGGCAGGAGGCAAATTTCGAAACTGAATCAGGAATCTTTTCTGGGCAGAATCAGTGCTATCTGTTTAAAGCTGAGCCTACCTGTAGGTCAGGTTAGTATGGGCTAACTTGTAACAGTGAACTTGGGTCATTTAATTAAAGTTTCTGAAGTGCACTCAGATTTGAAGCAGAACCTTTTCTCGATTTCAGCAGCCCTTTGAAGTAGGGTCTAGAAGACAACAATGAGGTTCACCTTAGTTTAAGGTGACAAATGTTTTACTTTTTCCAGCGGTTGTGTCACGTTCAGTAATGTAAATGCATTTTAATCATTGCATCCCTTCTTTGACTAGTGTAAATTTACGAACGTAAATGAAGTAAATGGAAGTTCTCTAGTTTAAAAGAATTAAAGACATGGTTTGTTGTCCTTCAATATACCTTGGAGCCTGGGAATATTCAGACACTATTTCAGGTATTTTTAGTGGGTTACATGTTTTAGTGGGTAAAATATGGAATACTTTCTGGAGAAAGTAAACCCAAGAGGGATGATTAATGTAACTTATGAATAATGAAACAATTAGGTAATAAGTTTCACATAACCTCCCTGGACTGTATTCAAAGACCTCAACAGCTCTGAAGACTGCTGTTCCTAATACCTGAGGGCTGTTTGTGGAAGATGATGGGTTATTACCCAGTAAACTGACTAGGTATGTAAACTTTCTGCTGTTTTGAGACAGGTTTCCCCTCCTCCTCCCCAAATCTTCCTGTTCTGAGCTTGTCCAGAGCAGTAAGTGACCTTGTCATTTCTGTGAGGAGAGGCGTTGATCTCGGTACAGACCCGGCTAAGCAGATCTCGGCGGGTGGCGGGATGCTGCTGCCTAAGACCAGCTCTGGAGGGAGCAGCCTGGGGGACACTGCTCCTGGGAAGGTGACATGAGGCAGCCTGGGAAATGAAGCCAGTGCCCTTGGGGAGGCCAGGTGGAGCTTAGAAATGCAATTGATTCAAGAACTGTCGGCCGCACCGCTTCCATAACAAGATCCTTTCGCTGCCGATTTTACTTATCTGTACAGAATTATCTTTTACTCACTAAGGTCAAGCAGAAGATCCACTGGCATAAGAATAAATGGAATTGGGATAGAGACATCGACACTTTTGCACTTTTAATGTAATCTCACTTATCTGCTGCGATACACCTTGGGATGTTAGTCGTGTAAAACCAGAGTTAAAATACTGGCATCCCAAATCTTTTTTTGTGGGGTTAACTGAGAGAAAAGGGAAGTATCTGCGCAGTGGAGAGACCTTGGCAGTGTAGATTAATCTCAGGACATGTAACCGTTTTTAGATTTAGAGATTGTTAATGGGGATTTATTGTCATTCCATAAAATCCTTCCAGACCACACAGATACTTGGTTCCTTTGGCTATCTCGCAGAAAATCTGTTCTCTGTGCTTAGCCTCCCTAAGCCTCTCTGTTGCTGCTGTTGTCTTCAGCTGTAATACTGGCCTCCGAATGCAATTAGTTTCCATGTCACATTGACAGCTTTACACGGTTATGGTACGTATTACCTGGAGAAACAGCTTCTCTGCACAGATAATATTGTTCTTTTAAGAATTACAAAAATACGTAATGACAGAACTGCATGTCCAAAAGCTTGTGCGCCTTCCCAGCTGTATCAGCTAGTCTGCAAGCCTTGTATTTATTGTATCATCATATAGTGTAGCACCGCTACAGCCACAAACATATTAAGAACTTTTAATTCAATTGGAATAGGGGGTAATACTGTTTTGAGAGTCTGTGTTTGTGTCAGTGATGGTTGTTAGAAGTTGCCAAGTCTGGTAGCCAAAAAAACTCAAGGCTGTTGCAGCTCTATGTACCCAGGTCCAGCCAGTAGCGAGACTGAACATGTATTCCCAGTAGCTTACACATGCGCATGATACATATACATATACATATACATACACATACACATATACATACACATACACATACACATATACATACACATACACATACACATATACCTACACATATACATACACATACACATACACATACACATATACATATACATATACATATACATATACATATACATATACATATACATATACATATACACATAGCCAGCCACAGCGATCAACCCAGGCAGAAAACATAGTACTCGCACAAACACAAGCAGCCCATTCCCATCTCTTGCAAAACATACACGTGTATAAATATATACATATACAAAGTGGAACCCAGCAGAAGCTTGGCTCTGGCTCAGACACTCCGCGTGCCTGGCAGATGCCCCTGGTTCCCTGGTCTCCCCACTTGCTGACACCAGGACATACAACCCCTGGGACCCTCAGCACTAGACACGCACACAGACACGCATAGACATGCGTGCACGCATGCATGCACAATGGTTCCATGCAAGAACTGGGCTTAGTCTGCCCAGTAGCTGCCCCTGGATCTCCCATGTCCCGGTTACCTGGCGCACAGATACGTGCGCACGTTTGCCCAGTAGTTGGTCCAGGCATATGACCTTATCAGTAGCCAAAATCCAGACCCTGTAGTCTCTCCAGTAGCTGGCTTGGACCCCTGGCAGCTCCAGGAGCCATCTCACGGACCCTCCGCTCGCTCCGGTATCCAGCCCAGACTTATGGCCCCACTGATACTTGGCTCCCCAGCATCTTATCCTGCTCACCAACTGTTCTAACTTGGTGTTTGCTAGCGATTACACACCAACATAAACACACACGTGCTATGCACACGCGCTGTCTCTCTTACTGCTGGCACCATGGGCACACTGGTGCTCCCACTCCAGTTGCTGTCACTTAGACCGCCATGCACACACATGCACACATGCCTCTGAAGCCACTCACAAAATTTAGACATGTAGTTTAAAGAAACATGTAGCTGGTCAGCAGTAGTGAAAGATTTATTCTTTCATAAAACTGCCACTGCTTCCGAAAAATTATTTGGAATTCCCAGCAGTAGTGGGAGAATTATTACCTGCTTTCTCTGTTGGCCTCGGGGGAAGCGAAGAGACTGGGAAATTGCAAGAGTGAAAGAGATTTCTCTACCCTCTTGACTTACCCTAGTGGTCACTAAATTGTGAGGATGCTGCTTCCTTTCTCTCACTTTACCCTCACAGTTAAGTTTGCCATGAACACACAAATCCAAATGAAACGTGCGTGCATGTGTCCTCATTGTCATGGTGTCTTCTGCAGCTTTCCCAAGGACGGTAATGAATGGGGTGTCAAGAGGAATCTTCTTATCCTTTTCTCTGTTGACTGAAAAGCTGAATCAGGAGGTTGTGTAACTGAACTGAAAAATGCCAAATAGCCACAGGAAATAAAACAACCCTTGGAATACTAAATTAATAATAATGTAAATATATTCAAAACTGGATTTTAGTAAATAATTCTTAAAATGAATGATTGCAACATTATTCTCATGGTAGTTTGTGAGAAATTGGACTCCATTAGTTAATACCTTAATGTCAAACATGAATAAATTAAAGTCAAATTTTAGTGCAAAATTATCTGTCATGCACAGAAAGATGATAGCATTTTGGTACCTTAACATGAGCTGATTGTGAGTTCAGAATAACGAGACACCATAAAAAGGGTCATTTTCAACTTTTGGAGGGGATTTAGAAGAAGGCAGGACATAAAATATCAGGCTAACGGTATATATGATCTTGAATGCCATATAAGCATTAGCAAAATTTAGTGTATTTTACGATTTTTAAAAATTCTAAATTCCATTTTCCTGACAGTCTTAATTGGTGTAGATTGGAATGCATATTCTTGTATTCTAGACATGAACTTTACCCCGTAACTACAACTTCTGATGTAGAAAATGTGACAGTCTGAAAGCTACCATCAGATGTATAGGAACGTCTTAGCCCAATCCCATCTCCAATCAGTTTGCTCAACTGTGTCGGATGCATACGAATTTGCTTAAAAGCCATTGGCCGTGAGGCTGTTTTGTAGCATCACAGCTATGAAAGGTAAGAAATAGGTCCAAAGGTCATTTTGTGCATATCCCTGCCTGAAAAGCATTTTCTAGTGTCTCACAGTTGTAGTACACCATGTGGGAAGACACGGGCACGCACACATGCCCTCTGTGGTAAGCTCGGCTGTGTTTCAAGGTGCCTGTTGGTAGAGCTGCACCCTATAGCTGGAGCATACATTGTGAACACGAGTTACCTAACATTTCTTGTCCGTCTCTCTGCTGCGTCCCCCAGTTTGCTCTTCCTCTTTCCTCCTCTTGGTTTGTTTGCTCGCAGGACAGCAGTCAACAGCGCTGCTGCCTGCATGACTTGGCCGGGGATAATTTAAGGGATTCTCTTGCTGCCGCCTATTTCCTTGCATGATAAAAGAAGTTCTATATTTGTGTCTATTCTCCACTCTAAAGATATTATTTGTCCTGCAAAGGGTAAACCTTTTGGATCAGGGGTTTATTCCGATTAATGTATCGCAGTGGGGTTCTGTGATAATACAGATTATAAGAGCATCCTGTTTCAGTGAAACAGACTGCTGATTCTTGTTTTCCATATTATCAAAGGGAAAGTTAGGAGTGAATGAAGTATTTGACGAGCAACTTAGTAAGGTAATTTAGAATCTTATTGTGTTCTGTGCAAAATGATATGTTTCCAAGTGCAAACTAAAAGTCTGTTTGAAAGATTTAAGCTGGGGTTACAGTTGAGAAATATCCTTTTCTTTTTAGCTATGTGTCTTGCAGCTGGATTTTGAATTGCTTGGAGTCTACTAATCGGCTTTACTGGTAGACCTGCTGAGAAAGCATTGCAGTCGTCCAGGCGAGGCACAAGAAAGAAATGTATGGATTATATTTCTGAATAATTTTTGGACACAGGCAGCATGAATCTGTGAGGAACATTTCATAAGCATTGACAGGCTAATTTAACTGTAGCAGTAATGAGCTAGGAACCAGAAGTCAGTTATTTTTCCTTTCCCATTTATTCTGAGGTTTGTACTTTGTTAATTTTTCTTAAACCTGGACCGGATGAGCACTCAGTACCCTCTTCCACCATCTAATATCAGGGGTCAACGTGTAAATTTAGCTGTTTTGTATTTTCATGTGAAAACCTCCCAGACCCTGCATTGGACAGGTTCATCTCTGCCTGTTGATTCTAAGTGTGTACGAGACTGATCCCTTAAAACTCTCAGGTGACCTACAAGTTCAAATTCAAGTGTCAAAGCTGCGTTAGAAACTTTATTTGAAGTGTAATTGATGCCCAATCATTTGCCCTGGGTTTTAAAATGAAACTCAGAATTGCTTTTCACCATGTATTTGGGATGTGCCAGGGGCTTCTGCACAGGGGCGTGGAGGTGAAGTGCGGGTGTGCAGTCCTGTTTCCTCTCCATCTGGGGCTGGTTGAACTGGTGGTAGGAAGAGGGGAGCTGGCTTCTGGGGCCTTGGGACTGTGCCAAAGGAGGGGACTCCTTGTAGCGTGGCAAGAGCGTACAAAGTCCTTATTCTGCGTTGTGACTGGCCAGGGACAGTCTGGATCTCTATCTGACACGTAGAAAAGCAATATTTGGTGTTAGAGTTGTATTTTTTTGGACAGAGAATCCTAAAATTGTTACATCTGGCTTCACGAAGTAGCAAGATAGGCCTTTATCCACGTATCAAACATAAAGTATCTTTGCTTGCTCTGCCGTTATGTCTCAGCAGATCACTAGGTACCTCCAGAGCAGTGAATCTAGATCTGGGATGTTGGCTGGCGTTCAGGCAGGACAACTTGTTTCCTAACCCTCCATGTGCTCAGCAGGAAGAATTAAGAAAACCCGTGTTTACTTCTGTTCTCTGATACCTTCTCAATCAGAGAGTGCACTGATATTGCTAAATGCCCCTGCCTTCTACCACCAGTCCTTCAAAATCTTATTTGGAGGGGCTTATCTTTACTCCTCACGTGTTTTACCCTGTTCTGTTTTGCTGTACTTACGTTTTTACTAGTCTCTCCACGGTTGTTACTTATAGGCATTTGTTGTTTAGTCCATGCTGATTTGCAAGATTCATGTGCTAACTTTTGCCTTTTGTGTTTCTTTCTGTTGGTTCTCAGTTTAATTTGAACGTGGATCCCCTCAAAAGAAATAAGAGTTCATATATAGGGAAGCCCACGAAGCTTGTGACAAGGGTTTGTTATTTCATTTTTATGCAGAAGGAGAAATTCCAGTTTGAATTTCTGATGTGATCAGTGCTGTATGGTCTTGGAGTACTGGCGCTGAAGAACTGAACACATAAATGCGTAAAATGGCTCAAATAATAGTCAAAAGGGAAGGGGAGGTGGCTAAAAGCACTGCTTCAGAAACCATTACTCAGTGTGCTATGTTACCCGTACAGAGCAGAAGGGGCAAGCAGATCTACCACAGAACATGGGATTTAACAGGGATCATTGTATGACGTTCTGGGCAGACAGAGAAATACAACGGGTTGGGAACGTTGTGGAGATAGACTGGCATAGATTATCCCCGATTCATAATAATTTCACTTTGGGTAAATTAAGGCAGTAATTCATAGGGAAAAAAACCCAACAACCTCTAAACACTTTTTTTGTAAGAACAATAAAGTCAATATGTAGAGTGTCAAGGACAGGTCCTTGTTTATGTTGTAGTTCTTATGCCTTTCTGTAACTCAGAGAGGTCAGCTCTTAGATATTGAACATAATTTCAAATGTAGTTTTCCCTTTATCACTTAAAATAATTCTAATTGTCCATAACTGTCCTCTTTCCAAGCAGTGGAAAAATAGCCTAAGAGAATACAGCAGAGAGGGGTTATTTCCAAATAGATGATTAAACCATTCCACTAGAAAATCAAATTAGATTGGAATGAAATGCAGCTATGGAAATGCTATTAGTTTGGTGAATGGTATGCGACGACCCTCGCAGAAGGGTGTAATAGGAATTGCAGGATCTAGGTGCAGAAGTACTAACTTCAGAGAACAGAAATCATGCCATTGAGGAGGCTCTCGGGTCTGGTAGATGGTGTAAAGCAGAGAGTCCTCTACCAGCATGTAATACATTGAGCTAAAACCAGAATGGTTCTACATTTTGACAGGTGACAAGATAACTTTCCAGATATGCCAACCTAACCATACAAAGTTAAAATGATGGACAGACCCCTGTTTGGTTGGTTTTTGAATTTTTTTTTCCCTTTGAGTCAACACAACTGCTAATATGCTTAAAATAAGGTACTTGCTAAGTGCTTTCCTGGATTGGGACCAGGGATCCCACCCAGCATTTTGCAGAATTGATCTCCCATATAGTCTCTGAAAAATGCAATGCTAGTTTACTAGCTTTTTTTAATTATTATTTTTAGCACTGTCATGATTACTAGAATTTTATTGCATTAACATTGTTGTATCATCTGAATGCTTAATAATAGAAGATGAAGATTCCATAGTCCACATTTGCATTGACATTAGTACTTTAAAGTAAGACATAAATCCTCTCTCTTGTGATTGTGTTTCTAGTTCCTGCTGATTTCTAAGGGAAATGTTGAACAATTTCTTTGGAAAAAATCATTATAATACAGTGTTTCTGAACAGTGTTTTCTAAATAATCGATATAATTTCACAGATTCTTCAAACCTCACAGACTTTCTGGTAACATCTTTGAATTACTTGAGCGTGGAGATGAGTGGGTGTGCTCGATAGAGAGGAGGAAGCTGTGAAAAAAACCCTGCTATGTAGAACATAGATCGTTTGTTAAATGACTTCTCTGGTTTTCTTGTAGTTTGCACTGAATAGACTATGCCACTTCTGCACTTAAGTGAGGGGTTTTTTTTAGGTTATATCCAGTAAAACTGAATGATTGCTATGACACTATGGTCCAATATGACTGAAAAATCAGGTAGGCTAAAGTCGATGACAAATTAATTCAGAGTATTAAAACCACCCTTTCTTGCTCCTGTGGTATTTGTGAAAGTGATATCAGGGTATTTCGTAGAGGCAGTGGTAGGCTGGACTGAGAGTGGCACTGCCCTGCTTGGTGTCTGACAAAAGAGGCAGGGTCGAGAGAGACGAATAACTGCACACTTTCCAGTGGTGCCAACCTTCCTGTACAAAGTTCAAATTATGGAGGGACCCCTGTTTGGTTTGTTGTTTTTTTTTTCCCCACTGAATCAAGACAACTGCTCATGTGCTTGAAATAAGGTACTTGGTAAGCACTTTGCTGGGTTAGGCAGAAAAAAGCTCATGCAGCATCACCTGCAAATGCATTTTTTGTTATAGAACAAGTTAGTGTATAAAGTTCTGGCTAGCTGAAGTGCTATGTGGGCCCATACCATCTCCACAGAATGTGATGAGGCAGTTCCATTGCTAAGACAGCCTAATTAAAGCGTTATCGTTGAGTGTGGTCAGTTTGGTCATTCTGAGTTTGCCGTGAAAAACAACAGCAAGGATTAGTCCTCTACCTATGTTATATTTGCTGTAGTATTTTCTATACAAAATCTGTCTGAAAAATGAAGCAATCCTTGTGTGTAATCAGTATGGTACATTCAAGGCTCCTTTTGGTAACTGCGCTTTTGATCAATTAAATGTGTCTATAATACATTAATCCACTTTTCTATCCACAGACTTTCCAGAATAATGCCAATATATCCCTCATTGACAAAAACTAATAAGCAAGGGCAGGAGGGGGGAACAAACCAAAAGAAAACAAAAAAAAACCCAAGAAATAAAAACTGAAGTAAGTAGATGCTGTAGCTGACTTCCCCTTCGGCTTCATGCCACTGCCAAGGAATCCTCCCACATGGCCCATCTTGTGTTGGACTGAAGAAAATTAGGTGTAAACTCAAGCATGTGAAGTGGAGTTTCACACATCCGAGACAATCAATTAACGTGCTTCTCAGTTTGCCACTGTTTTGGTAAGGTGGGAGTTTTGAGGCAGGAGAAGGAGGGCGTTTTTTCCCAATGATTTATTTCCTTCTAATATACAGATTGTTTATTTTGTAATTTTCTGTGAGAGCCAGTTACTTTAGAGTTACTGGCTAAAACAGAGAAAAAAAAATAATTTCATGGTGTTTCTGGAATTAGCATATGCCCTACTGTCAGGCTGGCAAAACTAAATTGCATAAGCCTCCTTTAATAATTATTTTTATTCCTAGGAATGCAGTTAAGAAAAATAAACCTAATTCAGAATATATGAGCTGTCAAAAATTCAAATTCATAAGCCTATGAATACCCCTAGGTGGCACTACATGCTTTTTTTGTTCAAAAATAATCAAATACTTTATATGTAAATAAAAGCAAAATCATAACAGCTTAATGCACATGATGATCTCTAAAATGTCAGTTGTGTAATAGATTCCATATTTTCTCTAATAAAGGTGGCTAACAAGTTTTTTTTTATAACTCACAGAATAAAACCATTTTTGTGTGAGGATTGCCTGATATTATACTAGGGTTTATTTAGAACTTTGCTGTGAAAAATATGTACAAGGACTCGAATACAGATATTTCTTTAAAATAGCATAAGCATTTCACTAAAATATGTTTGCATTTTCTATTTAGATTTTAACATGTTTTAAAACTTCCCTGGTAAAGGCATGCCAACAGTGAGAGAAGGGACAAACAGGAGTGGACTGGGTCTGAGAGCTTGACCTGTTTGATAAGAATAGAGGCTTTTAGAATAAGATTCAGATATAAAAAATGAAAAACGTTCTAAAGAAACAGTGTTTTTTCTACATCAGGTGACAACCATGTCTCTCAAGATACTAATGAGTTAAGACATTCAGCAAGATTTGAAGAATTGTAGAGTTTTTAAAGATAGATAACAGGACATAGGTAAGACAAGGTTAGTCATGCTATATTAAAATCAATAGGAAATTGGCAAACCATTAAACTGTTAATCTGGAATAAGTTATCCCAATTTTGGTTTTATTTGTTTATGTATTTTTTTATATCCATATTTAGGCTTTTTAAATGGAAATTAACGCATCACGTGTGGATTAATCCTTTCTGGTGGCCAGTTAGGGTTGCAGTATGTTAATTACGATGTTCTTTTTCATCTGTTTAGTGAAGAACTGTCCTAAAATACAAAATCTGGACAAGACTGCCACGTGCGTGTGTGTGTGGAGACAGATGACCTCCACGAGCTTGCGTCAGCTTTTCACGCAGTGCAAACACGGGGCAGCGCAGCGCCGGGTCACGGCTGCGTGAGTACCCAGGCTGGCTCATTACTCACATCCTCGTGGCATAGGGTCCGGGTGTCAAAAGAGTCTGTCAAGGGAGCAGAGGAGCTACAGCTGTTATTTCCCATCCTCTCCATCCCCCACAGCCAGGGAGAAATGCCCTTGCAGGTTGGCGCAGCCCTCTTTCAAGTTTCTTGCTATGGGGAACAAAGGTTTTGCTGGCCCTTGGGAAGTGGAGCGCAGTAATCTCAACTGCTGCAGTAAAATAACCTAGAAAAACCTCTGTAAGGGTATTTAGGTGCTAAGACTAGAATGTGAGTCTTCCCAGGTGTCATTTAAATTCAGTGGAACAAAGAGATGCTGCCCGAGGGCAGTTTCCATCGTGCAGGTTTCCTGCTCTAGCCACACTGGAGGGTTTTTCCATGGAAGGTGCCCAGCTGGCTTATTTAGCGAGGAAGGCAGGAGGCTTATGGTTGGTCTGCGTGTGCAGTATGAGAGGAGAAACAGACAAGAGAAGTTCTCCTCTTCTTCTTTCTTTTGGCTTTTTACACAGAGGTGTCCTCCATATGAATGAATCGCCGTTACCGCTGTGCTCCGATTGATAAATGATATCTGCGGGTATAGGTCTATATTTACGTGTAGGCTTCTCAGTGTGATCGCAAATGTTAACTATATTAATGTTTCAAAAGGTAAAGCATGATAGCTGGGCTGCTAGTGATACCAAAGAAGAATCTCTGTGATAGCCTTTCTTAGGAGTCGTTAGTAGGGGTGACACCTGGGTCATTGCTGAAGTAGCAGTGGGGAAGGTGGCTTCGGTGCTGTTGGCTTGGGGGTAATCGTTTCTGTGACATCTGGTGTGGAAGAACTGAAGTAACCAAAGCTGAAAAACACAAAAAACCTTTAACTGTGTACTAAAATGGTTAATATTAGTCACAAGGCACTTTTACAACTAATGCAGCGTTTCAAAATAGTGTATGTGGGACCTTTGTCACACCAAATGCAGTAATGGAAAAATAAGTCTGAAAGCTGAAGTGATTGGGGAAAAAAATAATAATAAAAAAAGCACCCAAAAGCCTAGTGGATTAAAATGAAATATGCTATGTGTTGGAGAAGAACAAAATGTTCAGACATTCTGGGTGTTCCTTTTATGTATTAAGCCACATGGTGTTTTTTCAGAATCCATAATTAGCCAGGTCTAGGTGATATTGCAAGTTGCTTAGCAGGACAGGTTTTGTCTCTTTTTTAAAGTTGATGTAAAATAAGTAATAATAATAATAATAATAATAATAATAGGAATAGCAAGGAAACTTTGTGATGGGGTTGTGCATGTTCTCTATGCTGGTTTTCAGTGCTTGATGATTTGGGCTGTAGTTTATATTTCTGTACACAAATTTAACAGCCAGTGTTGTCCCTTTCCTCTCAGTTTTCTGCTAAATAGCGTTTCATTCCATAGCACATATAAAACGGTATCAGTGTATTTTCTCTTAGGTTATCAGGTGAAGATAAAGAAGTTGTAAATACCCACATGACGTATGTCTTCAGTTGGTTATATAAAATCCAGTCTCCATGTGAATCCTATGTAAACTGCAGAAAATACAAAATCTACTATTTTTTCTGTAGCTTGCTTTTCAGAAAAGAGCATATTCACCAGCATGGACGATTTTACTACTACAGATAAAATAAGTGCAAGAACATGTAATACAGAAATGGTATAGTATTACTGTTTGTTGATAACAAGAGACGTGCTTGTTCACAGAGCCAGGAGTACAGACACAGAAGTAAAACTTGAATTTACACTTGTTTTGACGTAAAAGATAAATGAGGAAATGTTAACAGATCCTTTTGCTATTTCAGGAATAAAAACAAAATGTGTGACATCTGATAAAACAAGGAATTATACTTGAAACAAACTAAAATCCATATGAACCACAGTACTTATGTTTCCACTATCTTTACCACACAGTTGTCTCTCCCTCTTGACTGTCTGTTGGACTCATGCCTCCCAAATCCTTTCTACTCTTGTGTTTGGGACATACTAACTGCCATTTCATTCAGCCACAAGAGGACAGAGAAAATTAAGTGAAGTGCTGGATCCACTGAAGGCAATACCAAGCTCCTACTGACTTCTGTGAGACAAGGAGTTCCCTAGGATACCTTAAGGTATATACATTCTCCAAAGGAGCTCTGTACATTCTTAAGTAAAGAGCTCTTTGAAAGAAGAGAAGAAACAGGGCAAGTGGAAGAGAACTGTGTGTTGAGCATGGCATCGGTTGGTGCTGTGTTTATACACAGCAAGGGTGCATTTGGTAGTGAAGCACTGTTGAGGAGAGTGTGGCCAAGGTAGGAGATGGGGTTTTGATGGCTTAAGGGCTTCAGGCATGAATCAAAAGCCCAGTGTTGCTTCTGCATACATCACTGTCATATGTTACCTGTATATATTTATGTATGCAAATATACACACACACACACATATATGATGTGTATGTGATATGTGATATCATCTTGTGCAAATGATGTCACACATATCTATAGTACACATATATTTACACATGTACATAGTACATTATATCCAGCATCAGAAAACAAATTATACATTGTTTTCCCATCTTAACAGTTGTACTTGAATGAAGAGAAAAGATCTGAGAGTACACTAATGGAATAACATTCTGCTTGTAGCTGACAGGGAAACACTGAGAGAACAGATAATTGTTTTATAATTGCGCACCTTCAGAAGGGAAGAATCAATAGTCACTGAAGTGCATAAGGAAGACAAATCAATTGAGAGGAAAACTAAAAAAGTTTGAAAGGAAGATGTTAGAGAGACCTGACTGTGATTTAAAGAGAATTTAGTCTGCGATTACAAAACCTTTTCCATCCTATATTGAAAATAATTATGTACTTTGTTAGTTGTTTTGTTTTGATTTTCAGAGCTAACATTCGCTTTATTGTTACTACGATGCAATGAACTCCTTGGTCCTTAAAAAAAAAAAAAACCAACAGTGTATAATTAATTATTTAGGCTTTAAAAATAGAGATAATATTTATCAATGTTTCTCCTCATGATAACTGTAAAGACACCGAGCACTCTCACTCCATAATCTCAGGGGAGTAAAGGGGATGAACATTCCATGTGGGAAATGCACAACCTCCTTGTGCTGGGTGCATGTGAAAGGGTGTAGCAACCCCAGAGGGGTCCTCTGTCTGCTGTGCAGCCTCTCTTTGTCCAGACAGCCGGTAGGGAGCCAGGGACAAGCTGTGGTATCCGTGTCTCCTGCTTCTTAACAACAAGCCATTCTGCAAGTTAGTATTGTAAAGCACGCGAGTGAACACAGTAAGTGGAGGTCTTGTGCAGAGCCCAGTCTGAGTATTTAACACGAGGCATGTTAAAAAAGTAAGACAACCCCTTTATTTATTTTTAATGTGCTTATTCCAGAAATAGAGGTCAGATGGTAGCTGGTCAAATGAGAAAGGATTTCCCAGAATGATTGTGATTGTGGGTTGTTTTGGGTTTTGTTTTTTTTTTTTCCCCTTCTATTTAGCAGTGAAAATTATGACATTTTAACGTTTAGAAAACATGTGGGTGACCCAGGAAGGACTATTATTTGTTCTGGGCATCAGACAGGGAAGAAAAAACTGTATTTGGCAGGTTGATTTATAAAAAATGGCAGTTGTTTATTGCTGCTTCTGGGGCTGGGAATATTAGAGCAAGTTCCAGGCAGATGGACTAGCCAAGTGACAGGGTCCTTTGGGCAGGTGATAAATTGTCCAGAGTAATTTCAAAATTGTACTTCAGGGAATACTGCCTGGTAGAGAATTGAGTAAGTGCTACTCCACATTCAGCAGTCTTTCAGAAAACTCCCTGCAGCCTGTTTTCATTGCTTATGGCCTGTCTCTGCAGGGCAAGGACAGGGTAGGCAAATAGTTTTCACAGCTCTGAAAAAGCACGGCTTCTCCTTCCTCCTCTCCTGCCCTTTTCCCTTCCTCGAGTGATGCTACACACACACACCCCACTGGCACACGACAGTTACGCAACTGGAAAAGCATTTGGAGATAAAAGAGTATCTGGCTTGTGGGATGGGGTTGCTTGGGATCTCCTCATATTTTATTGTCACTGCCTCATGATAAATAAGAGGGGCTGGTAAATACGAGGCTCTGCCACCATCCCCACACAGATGCTTCAAGACACCCTGATTCTCTGCGTAAAGGGCTCAGCTTAAGTGCCTGATCATGGCACGTTGGCAAACGTAGCTAACTGGAAAAAAGCAACAAAACCTGAATGTTCTGGCATTATTACCATATTAGACGACGTCAGAAGAGGTGGATGGGGAAGGGGCAGCCTGCAGCCCCAATGGCAGCAGGCCGGTGCTCCTCCTGGCACTCATCACTTGCTGCTCAGGGATGCGCTTCAGCACTGCTGTCTTTCCCATCCTTGTTGACGACGTGTGAGATGCCGTCACTCAGTGCTCCTGATGGAGCTACCTGAACAGTGTGCAGTCTTACTGAGCTCATTTCCACGCATGCTGAGTTGGTTTTTGCACGTACTGGTTACAATTGCCCTCCTCTTCCCCCTACATCTGCATTTTTTATCATTCTCTTCCTGGGCTATTAGCTCTACCATGTGCAAACTAGGCCTTTTGAAACACTCAAAGCACCTAGTGCTTAGCTGGGGCTGCCAAACTCAATGATAAAAATAACTCTCCATTTTACTGTCACTCTGCAATTGCGTAAATTCTGTTCTTGCTATTCAGTTTCCGTCACAGCACTGTCCCAAAGATGCAAACTGCAGCACTGAGAGCACACAAGATAAACATTTCCAGGATTTAGCCTTCTGGAATCAAAGAACTTCTGTAATTTAGGACTAAGTTATTAAAGGTAGGATGATTGAAATACCACTGCAAACTTACAAACTCTTCCCATTTTATTGTGGGCCTTACAGTATTGCTTTTCTCTCTATGTTCCAGTTCCTGGAGTTGTATGACTTTGTAAACATCAGATTTCTTACTGTTTTCTTTTCTTATAGCTATTTTTAGCCTCCCACTCATTTCTGAGGGAAGTTTGATAGTCACGCAAATACGAACAACCCAAAGCATATTTTTAAATTAAACTGAAGTTTTATGGGGTCACCTAAATCACAATTATATTGGCTTGGAGTTGGCAATATTGTGATAATTGAAATACTAACCTTTTAATGGCAGCCATTGGATACAATCACTCTGAAAAAGGATGGACAGTTACTTGTTCTAAATTGGAGCACCTTTTCTGGATGTTTTTTGGATGTAATGTTCATTTTCTCTGGATATGGCACAGGAACAGAGTGTAGAAAAAATAGAACATTTCAAATGGATGGACTGAAAATGTACTGCAGGGATGCTCTGGGGAGCAAGAATAAGAGAAAGCACAGAAACCAGAGGGAAATACCACTCTACTTACTGAAAGTAAATCCTTTTCCTCCAGATGTTTAATAACAGAAGAGCCTGCCTTTAAAAATACAAGTGAGTCAAAGTCTCAACACCAATTTGGAATTGCTTATAATCCACAAAGAGAAAGTAAGGATACTCTTTTCTTAAAAAAAAAAAATAAATAAAATAAATTATACTGATTTAGCACTCTCTCTTTTGTTTTAAATGTGAGCTATTTAACCAGAAAAAAGCCAAAATCAAGGGGATTCTGTGTCCTTCCCCTGTGAGGCAGAAGGCAGTAGCTTAAAGGAAATGAGTGAATGGAGGGAAGTGAATGCTCAGGGAGGTAGGTGAAGCCCTTCCTTGCCCACCCCACCTTCTGAAGTGCCTTCCTTCTCTTATGGGTAAGAATTAGAGGCTAAGGCAACAAAGGGAACCTTGTGGCTGGTGTCTACTATAGGCTTCCCAATCAAGGGGAGCCTATTGGCAAAGCCTTCTTACTCCAGCTACAGGAGGCATCGCACTCACAGGCTCTCATCCTGCCAGGGTACTTCAACCACTCTCACATTTGCTGGAAAAGTAGCATAGCAAGCTGCAGACAATCCAGGAGACTCCTGGAGTGCATCGAGGATAACTTCTTAAACTAAGTAATAGGCAGCCCTACCAGAGGGGATATGATACTGGACCTGTTGGTCACTAACACAAGTGAGCTAATCGGTGACGTCAAGGTTGGAGGCAGCCTGGCCTGCAGTGATCATGCACTGGTGGAGTTCGCAGTCCTGAGGGATATGGGTCAGGCAAAGACTAAAGTCAGGAATTTTAGGAAAGCAAACTTCAAGGAGTTACTCAATAGGGCCCCCTGGGAAACTGCCCTCAGGGCAAGGGAGCAGAACGGAGCTGGCAGACCTTTAAGGATACTTTCCATAAAGCACAAGAGCTCTTGATCTCCAGGTGTAAGAATTCAGGAAAGAAAGGCCAACATGGCTGAGTTGAGACCTGCTGGTCAAACTAAAGGGCAAGAAGGAAATGCACAGGCAGTGGAAGCAGGGACACGTATCCTGGGAAGAGTACAGGTATGCTGCCCAGTTGTGTAGGGATGGGGTCAGGAAGGCCAAGGTGCAGCTGGAGCTGAACTTTGCAAGGGACACAAAGAATAATAATAAGGGCTTCTACAGGTATGTCAGACAGAAAAGGAAGGTCAAAGAAAGCATACATCCCCATGATGCGCAAGACTGGCAAATCGGTAACAACAGACGAGGAGCAGTCTGAGGTACTCAACAACTTTTTTGCTTCAGTCTTCACTGGCAATCTTTCTTTCCACACCTCTCCAGTGGATGGACCTCAGAGCAGGCACTGGGGTAGCAAAGCCCCTCCTACTGTAAAGAAGATCGGGTTTGTGACCACCTGAGGAACAGGAACATAAAAAAGTCTATAGGACCCAATGAGATGCATCCCAGAGTCCTGAGGGAACTGGCTGATGTAGTTGCCAAGCTGCTCTCCATGATATATGAAAAGTCATGGCACTCAGGTGACATCCCCAGTGACTATAAAAAGGGAAACAATGCACCCATTTTTATATAAGGTAGAAAGGAGGACCCTGAGAACTACTGACCTGTGAGCCTCACCTCTGTGCCTGGGAAGATCAAGGAACAGATCCTCTTAGAAGTTATGCTAAGGCGCATGGAGGACAGAGAGGTGATTTGAGAGACAGCCAGCATGGTTTCACCAAGGGCAAATCCTGCCTGACCAACCTTGTGGCCGTCTATGATGGAGTGACGACATCAGTGTTCAAGGGAAGAGCTATGGATATTATCTATCTGGACTTCTGTAAGGCCTTTGACACAGTCCCCCACAACATCCTTTTCTCTAAATTGAAGAGATATGGATTTGATGGGTGGACTGTTTGGTGGATATGGAATTGGTTCGACAGTTGCATCCAGAGGGTAGTAGTCAACGGCTTAATGTCCAGATGGAGATCAGTGATGAGTGGCATCCCTCAGGGGTCCATATTGGGACCAGTACAGTTTAATATCTTCATCAATGACATAGTGGGATCAAGTACTCCTCAGCAAGTTTGCAGACGACACCAAGATGAGTTGTGTCATTGATGTGCCTGAGGGATGGGATGCCATCCAGAAGGACCTGGACAGGCTGGAGAAGTGGGCAGCTGTGAGCCTCATGAGGTTCAACCAGGCCAAGTGCAGGGTCCTGCACCTGTGTCGGGGTAACCCCTGGTATCAATACCAGCTGGCAGATGAAGGAATCGAGAGCAGCCCTGCCGAGAAGGACTTGAGGGTACTGGTGGATGGAAAACTGGACGTGAGCTGGCAATGTAAGCTTACAGCCCAGAAAGCCAACTGCATCTTGGGCTGCATCAAAAGAAGCGTGGCCAGCAGGTGGAGGAAGGTGATTCTGCCCCTCTACTCCATATGCAGCCTATCCATAGGAAAAGGCTGCAGACAATCCCACAGACAAACCCTTGGTAGTAAATCAGTGCAAGATTGCAAGGAATGTTGCAAGGGCTCACAGATTGTTCCTGTTACCAAGTGCAGGGCAGACTGAAAAACTGATCTGAAGGAGATCTGAAAATCTAGCTAGCAGAAATGTTGATACACTAAATCAAAATACATGGAGCACAGAATTTTTTCTGGGACAAATAAGGAGTTATATTGTCTACCACAAGATGAATGGCCAATTGAGAGCATACACAGAAATAGCAATAATTGTGCCAAAGGTGTTTATTTGTATAGTGTTCAACAACACATCACTCAAGACTCAGTAGTCTCATAAAAACTGAATACAATGACAAAATTGTTCATAGCAAACCTCTGAAGATAGGCCATAGATGATCACCTGGGGTGACTCCACTGTCATCAAGAGCTGCAGTACGGAACCTCTTTTGCCTTTGCAAAGTGCAACCTAGTGGATATTCTGTCCATAGAAAACGGGGCAAAATATTCTGCATCAAAGTTTAAGTGATTTATAGCCAAAAGGCAATTTGAAAACAAGATGCCTTCATCAGATCAACTAGAAAACAGTAAAAAGCCACTGCTAAGACAGCCAAGAAAATAAAAGCAGGGAGACAAGTACAGATCTGTATCTGGAAAGTCTGAGCCATCGCATTACACCCTCAGCAGGAATAGACCTGAGGTGGTGATTGCAAAGCTGGGGGCAACCTTGCCAGGAGAGACGGTGTGCCGTGGCCCAGCAGAGACACTGGGCAAGGCTGGTTCGGTGGGCAGCTCGCTGTGCAAATGGTCCGGGACAAGGAGCATGCAGGAGCACCTGTGCGCTCCGCAGTCCAGTGGCAGGGAAAGCTCTGAGAGAATTAATGTGTGGGAGAGCGCGTGGCGAGAGGAAGGGTGTCGTGCTGGGGTGGCCAGGGGCTCAGTGCTCCTCCTGAACTTCTCTTACTGCTGTGCTAGAAAAAGTGCGAGAATGATACAATGGAAAGCAAAAAAACAGGGGATGGGCATATAGGAACGTTAATTTAGAGTAAAAAGAAATTACACAGTATTGTCATTTTTCAGTGGAGCTTTCTGACTCTGACCAGGCTTACTACATCTCTGTGTAGTTTATGATTTGCTGTTGATGAGTTTTAGTAAGTAATTATTTCAGTTGTATTACTCACATTTTAGTGTATGTTTCAAATTCATATGCTGACCTGTTGTATCATATATAAAGTAATCTGTCTTGTTCCATTATTCATATGGTGAACTACAGCTAGGCACTGTGTTTAAAGAGGTGCCAGTTAAAAAGAAAAAGAATTACTAAATGTAAACTCTTCTTGGAGAGACTGTATAATAGTAAGTACTGTGAGAGGTGCCATGGTTTTGCACATTAGGCTTGCTGTGTACTAACAGTTTTCTTTTTCAAAATAATGTAGTAAAATAACCATGTTAAAATAGAATTATTTAATTAATTGGTTAATATTAATTCATTTGCTGAAAAAGTAACGGGAGAGAATCAGTCCAGGCACAATGTCCCCTCATCAGCTGTTCAGCTGATAATGTTAAAACACAAAGTCCAAGTTGATCGTATATTGATCAAAGTCTTATTTTAAATAATATTTTGGAAATAGGCAAAAGTCAAAGAACCCAAACAGGACCTTAAAAGAACATTTCTTTCTTCTTACCGTAGTTCCTCTTTTCTGATGCTGCTTGTATGCCTTTTTGTTTTCCTTTTTTCAGTCTCTCACTTTTTCATAGACTATCCTTAGAGATCTGTAGAGACTTTTCAGTATTCAGAACTGTGTGCAAATTAAATTTGTGGGTATGAAGCATACACTCACTTTTCATAACAACGGTAGTGATGTATTTACCAAATGTTGAACACAGTAACAAAAAATAGAATAATTTAGCATCTGAAATTTCTGGTCAAGGTAGTGTTATGTACTAAACCAAGTATTTTACAAGAGAGGGTATTGTATGCAAATCTCCAAAGTAATTTCTTTAAACTGCTAATATTTTTCTGACTACGTGAAGATTTATGAAACAACTGAATTATTAATTTCTACTGGCAATTTTTGAGGCAAATTATTAAGACTACGATTCTGGTGTGTTCTTTCTACCTGCCCAGGCAACAGTTCTTTTTTGGTACTTAACTTTTAAAACCCCGATAGAGGTCCTCTATGTGATTTTTAGTGACAGTAAAATTTCAACTGTAGAATTCATTTGCACTTCTGAGAAAAAATATATTCTATAATGCAGTTCAATTAGACATATAATTTTAAAAATCATTTGTCAATATTGTGAAACATTGACTTATACCTCAAATCATTGGCATGTTATTAGCGCAATAATTTATTCGCGTATATACTTTTAGATGTTATTTCTTTGATTTTTACATGTGTCTGTGATTATGATATATGAGTGATTTTATAATATTTGCTATTACCAAGAATTTCAAAATTGTAAATGGATTTTCTGTGTTCTGGGCTTTAATTATCCAGCTAATGAAGAGTTCTGACTTTCACACAATATTGTGCACTAATCATCTGCCTTGACTTGTACTGACAGTCTTGTTTTGTTTTTTTTTTAATAAGGATTGGCCCATTAACTCTTCTTTTATATTACTATAAAAAGCAAAATTTAGATTCTAATACAGTATGGAATTTTGCGTATTTTAATCACAGCCTATATTTAATCTTAACAACTCAAATATATAAACATTAAAATGTAAGAATTGTGCCTCATAAAAAAAAACAAAAACATTTTGGGGCTTTTTGAAATGAAGGTGTCACATGCTATTAAAAGAAAGCAATGTGAATCAATTTGGTCTCAGAACTTTTATTCCACAGGAAATTTAACATAATGACTTTCATTTTCAATTCCTTGCCCATTATTTCCATGTTTGGAAGATTAACCTCAACAGCTTCAGTAAGACACCAACTTAAATTCCTCATGAGAAATATTCCTCATTATTTCAGCTGTTTGGTATAAGATCATTATGTTGCTGTATTATAATTAGGACAATTACTTTGAAGCTCAGATATGCAGCAGTGTGACTTTGGGAGTAGGCATCGTGTAAAAAGAACTGGTGATTTAATAATGTTAATGAACCATCCTCTTAAATCTCAATCTGATTCTTCTGGGGGTTTAGGATGATATAAGAGAAAACTTTCTTCTCCTTTTATTCACACATTGTAATTTACTTCCTAAGCCTGGTTCTGGCTGAGACAAGAGAAGATCTGTAAAGTATTTGCAGGCCGTCATGACATACAGGTCTAGTGAGAAGAAAAAACACCAAGAGAATTTTTTTACAGGCACAATAGTTTCAGATACAATTTTTGTCAACATGCAAACTTTGAAGTTTCTGTGTACCTCCAGTCTTCTGGTGATTCTCATACTATCAGAAAGTGTCTGATTTCATTTCATATTCACAGATTTTAGAAGTTAAAACATGACTACCTTAAAAAAAAAAAAAAACAAAACCAAGAATGACATTTAGGAAAATACTGAGGTTGAAAGAGGTTGGTTACATGTGTCCTGTTTGTACAATGTTGATTGTAAAATAATATTGTTCCGGGATATGCTGTTACTTTCTATGTATTTATAAATACTTCCTGCAGTGTATCCACTTTGTTTTTGTTCATTTTTATTGAATTTCACTGTTGGATCGGGCGGTCTGGGAGTCGATCTTGTCCCTCTGGTTTTGATGGCAGGTGGAGCCAGGGCACTGTCCTGTTCCTCTCTTTTAAATTTGTGGCTCAGAGGAAAAGACCTAGTGTGCCAGGTATAGAGTGTGATTTTTTCCAGATTTATGCTTTAAAAATGGAAATCAAAAGAGTTCAGGGTTTGTGAGACTTGCATGATCAATAATGTCATAAAAGAATTTTAGAAAACTTAGCACTTTTTGTGAAGACTGGTGCTTCCTAAGGTTCTCCCTAAATTGTGTCAACATTTTTGACACATTTGATGGTAGATTTCTTTATAAATATATGTCTGGCATTTATTGTTTTAGTTCACATTCATTAAGGATGAAAACTGCTTGTGTAGGTATATTAAAGCTGGGGAACATATGCTTCAGAAACTGATATCAATTCCTAAAAATGCAATCAGGTATCTGATTTTACGCCCTTACATTTGAAATGTTGTAGGCAGTGATAGTGTTTAGGATTTATGTTTCTGACGCTGCTGCCCTTTTCAGCATTGTGGGACCTGGCTTTTCTGTGGGCAGATGAGTGATGGTGAATGACTTATTTCTTTTTCTCTTCTTACCACTAGACTGCATCTGCACATTAATATGAGAAACAGTGCCTCTCACTCAGCTAGTAAGAAAAATCATAAATAATATTTTGGGTCATTTAGAGACTGGCCGTATCTTCAAGCTGCCTTCTCTGTAAAATATAAATACTTGTAAAAGATAATAAATAAAATGTTCCTTCTAGCTCGGCTCCACTCGCAGAGGTCTCCACCTTGAGTTCAGTGGTGCTGGTACTTGAGATACTTGCCCCATCGAGAAGCTTGAGCTGAAGGTCAGGCAATGCTGGTGCTTGAAATAATGCTGAAGTGGAAACAGATCTACACTTCAAGTTGACGAAACTCTTGATCTCTCTGCTCATCTATAGTTCAAATATTTTTTGCCATATGGTCACTCTTGGTTTGGTACTGTGGCTTAAGGAGAAGAGCTTCAGCTAAATTTTGTCAGAGGCAGGCTGTTAATATTGCGTGTTTGTGTCTTTCTGACAGCTGTGGACTGGTTTTGTTTGTTTGTTTTTACTTTGCCTCAGTTAATGAATAAAAGCTTGGTCTAATAAGGTACTTTTTGTCATCAATATAAGTGATAAATGAGACCTCCACCTCTGTAAAAACACAGTAAAAATTAGCACTGTATTTCTTATTTCGTGATCGTGAGGCTTGCTGCTCATGTCTTGTTTTCTTCATCATAGAACTAAAGCGACAGGTTCTCTCTATTTAAATGTCAAGACAGGTCACACGCATTAATCACAAGAGGATAATAAAAACATACGTTTTCTCAGTGAAGTCATGTCCTCTGTGTGAGAGGTAATATATTAGCTTAGCGTTGGCCAATTACCAGTAGAAAATATATATTGCAGAATTTATATAGAGTAAATAAATTTTGCTTCCTGGTTATACGTGACCGTTCCATGGCTTGCCTGGATCTTCCTTCAGCAAAGTAGTTTTATTAACGCTTTCAGGTTTAACCTGGATGTAGTGCATTGTCACATTTATATGTTGTTGTGCTGTTCTTTTTGCTCCACAGAAGCTAGCTTCCGTTGGTACCTGCCTTGAATTGGAATAAATGGAGCTTCTATTATAAAACCTAATGTCAGATTGACTCCATCTAGAAAATAACAATTTTTAAAGGTCACATAAAATAGGACATTCTCAGCTCTTTTTTCTGGATACGTTTGATTAAAAATAGTTTGTTCTGTTTATTAAATCACTGGTGTTTTCCCTTCAGGGCTAACTAAACCAGAAGCAGAACTTTGAGTTTGTCATCAGCTTAAGGTCACAAATACAACTAGATTAATAATGCTATATACCTGTCCCCACTACTGAATTATCAATGATGAATTATTTATCATAAAACTAAGCACACGTATCAGGAGTCAGCTGAGTGTAAAATGTTACCCTGAAGGCATAGCCAGGCATTTCAATCACTGCACGTTTACATCTGCTTCTGCTTCAGATGTATGTCCAGTGCAGACTATAGTAACTTGCAACTCCCAGAGAAATTTACTTTGGCAGGAGATGGATCGGGCCCATAGTGTCCCAAGTGATATTTACAAAGAATGTATTTTGAAATCAGTTTGTAGAATATGAAATGGCTAAACAAAAAGCCATGATTGCTTTTCATTGTTATAAGGTAGCTTGAGAGACGGATGCTCAAACAGAGGCATTGTGCTCTCTTCCCCCTTTTATATTATTTTATTTCCTGGGGAGCTTTGTTACAACCACTATCTTAAAAGTGAACATTTAGCTCAGGTAGGAAAATTTGGATCCTATGGTTTATAATCTCTGTCTAGTTGGTGCTCTGAGAGCTAAACCCAATAATTCTGGACCGACCCAGAGCTTGAATCAAAAACCCCTCGTCATTTTTACAACTGTTATTTTGCCCTGCAGTCAAGCCTGAAATTCCAGTGTTGCCCTTGTTACAGCTTTCAGCGTGCTTACCAGAGCCTCCAACCACATGTGCAGCTCTTTCCGTCTCCCCACTGTGGCTATTTAATATTCCAGACTCCACACAGCTCGCTTAGTATGAGTGTAATTTCATATTGCTTGAGGCATGATGAAAAAGATTAAACCCAAGCTAACTTTGTGATGCTGAGCAACTTTAGTATTTCTGAGGGGTGGAAGAGAAGAGGTGTCTGGATGAACTCAGGGATGTGAGATTTGAATAAATTTTCTAGGAAGTCTTAAGACTTTTTTTTTTTTTAATAAAAATTAAATTCTGATAATTTATAGAAATCAATTTTTGTATAAACTGAACCTGAAATTCAAACTGAACTAAAAATCACAGCTGAGCAAATATTACATGCCAATTAGCAGAAGGCAGAAGAGGTAACCTATGCAATCCATGACAGCAGTTCAGCAGATTTTGTGTTTATTTAAACTATATATGCACTATTAACTTAATATGACAGCCCTCAATTACTATTAAGCAAGCAGGCTGGTAAGATTGGAACAGTTTTTCTGTCTCATGCTCAGAAATTAGAGTTAGCAGGACCAATTTAAAGAATATGCTCCATTATAAAAGTGAGGAAGGAATAATCTGCTTCCTGCTTCACATGTGGGACTAAAAAGAGTAATTAATAAAGTGTGAGTAAAAACTGAGGTGAAACATGTGAACTCTGACTTCTTCAGCAACTTCTTATTCTCTCTGAGCAATATTTTGCCAAAATATTAGAAACTGTTAACCTGTGGTTACATTTCAGCCATTGTCAGAGGCATTGCCAGCTCTTTAGGCAAAAAATTGTTCCCAGGGTATTGAGAAAAGGTCATGAAAATAATATAGGAAGAAAGTATGAGTTCTCAGAAGTGAGTTCATAAACTAAACTTATTATTAAGCATGATTTCGAAGTATATGGAAACTATGAAAAATGACAGTATTGTAATCAACCCTTCCCCAAACAAACATGATAATATTAAAAAGTATCATGTGTAATTGAAATGAAAACGGGTAGTAAGCAAAAAGAAGAGCTATCTATTAAATCTTTCCTATTATGTGAAATAAAAATGTGGAAAGAATTAGTTGTCAAGGGAGTTTTAATTTTTTCTCAGTGTCAGTAATCTCATGTCACCCTAGTAATTTTTTTTAAATATGTTGACAAAATTTGCACCTCTTCTGGATAAGCTGAATATTTAGGTATGTAATTAGGAGTATGAATAAAGTGGCCAGATTTTCTAATGTGTTTTACAACTGCAATTCCTGCTTATTTGCATGGCATTTGTGGGTGGCAAGTGGTTAATGATAACCAAGCTATTTATATTAACTACCTGAGTAGTGGGTTTTGGAGCCTACCTTTAGTTGCGTGCAAGTGTTTGAATTATTTTTGTTAGGAATGTTGTCTTGATAAGACATCCATTCAAATGGAGAGATTTTACCACACATGTGTACTGCAAAATCAAGGTAAATCAATTTGTGGTCTGCCCATATTTCTTCATATCCCACTGGAGGACCAGCTGATAGGCAAGCCACCATCTGCTGACATGAGTGGCATTAGCTTTCTGTACCCCAGTTTCTCTCTTAAGAAACTACTCTTCACACATCTCCTAAGGGTTTCGATGTAGTTTAGGTAATTAATACTGGAACTGTACTTTGTGATTACAGGAAGAAAATGCTATAATAATATGACTGCTCTTGTGTCAATGTATCACAATCAGTTCCTGAATGGAAGAACATAAAATACTAAACATCCAATATATGACTTCAGTCCATAAGGTAATTTGGGTATTAGTTTAAAAAAAAAATAAATCACATCTCCCCTTCCAAATGTAAATATTCCAATACAGTACCATGAACAAATATTATTATTCAGTTACAATGTGTGCTTTGGGCATGTAAATGTTTTTTTTTTTTCCAACCAAGAGCACATTTCCATGATCAGTTCCTTTTAGGAGAAAAAAACTCAGCTTTTATTTACTGGAGAGAGAATATGCAGAGATATTTGAAAGGATTTTACAACCTTTTCTTAGGATTTTTCTTACAAAGTTATTTTCTTTAACAGCGTTATTACAGTTATTAGAATAGGCTACACAAATAGTAGACTATATAAGGAAAACAAAACCAAAACTATTGTATGGTTGAAAAGTTGATACAATGTTACTATGTTAAGCAATCCAGATAATATCCAGAATATGTTCGTGCAGTTTGAATAATACTGACCCTGAATGCTAAGCTGCACAGGAGCCTTTTCTGGAGCAAAAGGTTTCAGAAACGATGGAAGGCTGTAGTGTCGTACACAGACTGTTGCAGTGATTTCCTTTGCCGCATTTGGTTTCACGTAAAATTTTCAACATGCTATCGTTCTTGCAGTACGTGACTATTTCTGCGGAGGCACACTACTAATGCAGAGGCTTTGAAGAATAACAATAGTTACACAGTCGTACCACTGTGACGAGATAGAATAATCCTTGCAGAGCCCAAACCCAACAGCAGACGTCTTTGGTTCAGCAAGGCCCTTTAGTTTGAACTCACTGCTCCAGCTGTTTGGTTTGAATTTTAGTCTCCCTTTTTAACCTCCCTCTTCCATGTCCTGATCCTGCTGGCTCGTTTGGGAAGCCTTACTGAGCCGTCACAGGGTCTCATGGGCTAGGCAGGGAGCGGTACGTGCATGAGCTAGGCAAAATCTCGAAAGTGCGGAAACAAATACCTTGGCAAATCTATCCACCTACTTTTTTTTTTTTTTTTTTTTTTTTTTGCAGTGCACATTACTCAATTATATAATTTTAAGATTTGAAGTGAAAATGTAACAGCACAAAATGCCCTAAAATCTTGGAAATTCTATGTGAAGATACAAGCTATGCAGACCATCTCTGTAATCTGGACTGAAGCCCAAAAATGAGTTCCATGCAAGTGAAAGAGCCATAGAACGATCATTTTTATGCAGCTATGATCACAGGATACTTGCACATCTGTCATGGTGCCTAAGCCCATAGTTGCAGAGGTAGAATAAGGATTCAGGAGCCTTGGGTATATGCAAGTGCTGGTTTTAGGACTCTGGAGACTTTTGGAGAGCCAAAACTTCCCCTGTATATCACATACACCTAGGTGCGTGTTTTCAGAAAAGTTCTCTTTCTAAGTATAGAAATGAAGATGTTTGTGCTCATTTGGGCTCTGATTGTCATATTTGCGACCCATTTTTTAGAAAACACTCGGTATCCAATACAATGAATAATTCTGAAAATCTGGTCTCTTACAGTAAAGCCTAATGGGAAGCTTAAGGCAGTATGGGAACAGTGTGGGTGGGAACTTCAATTTTGTCCAGCAATAGTGTGATAACTTGCTTTGCCGGAGCGACAGAAAATTCCCAAGGAAGTTGTGATCTCTGTGTAAAATATGTATTGTTTCTGTCTGACGTTCTATACCTTTTCAGCCGAATATTCTAGGGGAAATCCTGCTTTCTCTGAGAAAACTTCTGCAACTTTTCATGTGATCAGGAATTCATCTGCACTTTGCAGGTGTAACATAATAACCATGTGGATAAAGTGTAACCTGAATGAGTATTAGTGTTCCAAAAACAGTTGCAATCCTTGCTATTTTTTCCAGTTCTTTAAATAAAATTATTTCAGTTCACAAATCTACTTTGGTCATATCATGCCACTGAATCTGTACCTGTTGAAATAGCTGTAATGTAAATACATTTCTTAAGAAGACAAATGTGTAATGATGACACTTTTCTGTTTGTTTCCTTTTACAGTATCTCCTAAATATCAGTGTCATCTCCTCAATTTTGACAGGAGATAGATAGTATAAGCCATGATATTTTGAATAATATTACAAAAATCTGTTTACAGTCTCTATCAAACTGGGATTTGGAATATAATATCTTAAAATGCCATAGATTGAAAAAATGTTTGGCACATAAAGTTAATAACTGAGCTATGTTTCTACTATGCAGTTTTTGCATTTTGAGGCTCAAAATAGTACTGTAATTTTCAAAGAAGGACAAACTCCCACTAATAGAAAATGATGTTGAAAGACATCGTAACATGCTCTCCATATTTGCACTTGCACTCATTTACAGTGTGGGTACTTAATGTCTGCTTTTAGTTTAGATATGCAAAAGTTAGGATACAAAGATTCCCTCTTGTGTATGTGAATTCTTTCATTTACAAATGCAAAATGTCATGTGCCAATGCGCCTGTACACCTTTAGCAATTTCATGTTTTCAGCACTGAACCCTCTGATTTCTATGTCTATCTGTACAATTAAATAATGCTTTTTACTTAAAAGTCCCTGAAATACCAACTGGACATTCTTCATCTTGTGAATTGAACTCCTTCATAGTGATAACTATGCATGTTAAAATGTAAAATATTTGTCTTGAGGTGGTTGAATTGTGTAATAAGAATATGCCTGTATTTGTAGTTTAGAAGTGCTTTGAAACCAATATAGCAGAAAAGTGCTAAATACAGTGTTTTTCTCCATACTATTTGGCAGCTGACTGCTGCCGTTCATCCTAATTCTGTCCAACAAATTTTCCCATGACAAACCTGAAAATGTCTGCTGTTTTTAAGAGTATATGTGTGATTTGCTGTAAGACACTTTTCAGATGCCAAAATTCTTCGTCTTAGAATGGAGGAATATACTGAAATCCAAATGGTTGTATTATTTTGCTCTAAACTTAGCTACTAGGACATAGTAGCCACAGGATTCTCAGTACTTTTGGAAAACCGCTAATGATTAAGAGTGATTAACTATCCTTTTGTCTTTTTGCTTGGTGAACTGGTATGTGCAAACTGGACTAATAGTATAGAAATAGAAGTAAAAAAATATGTAAAAATACTTGTATTGTTTCTTCACTCAGATTTTGGTGCTTTCAAGAAGGTAAGGAATGTGAAGGTGAAACTTTGCTAAATGGGTCACTGAATTTGTATCTCCCACAACTTTGTAAGTATTTAGACACCAAGTTCACAGACAAGTAATGGTCTCATTACCTTTACCAAGCTTATTTAATTTGTGAGACTCGCTTCAATTAAAAGGAGTTGTAGACTTTAGGAAAACACTTTGGTTGATGACTTCTTATCTAAAATATGCCTTTTTCAGCAGCTTATGTAACACTGGTGTGCAGCCAAGAGTCAGGTGTGTCAGCATAGCTTTCTGCCCAAATTAGTGTGCCAAAGTTAATGGTCCTTGCTGAGAAATCTGAGCTTTTTTATCTGTTCAGGATGATGCTTCCTTGCCTTTAACCTGCCCGATGAGAATTAAATGGTTTGCATTTCTGATTTGCATCACATACATCACCTATAATTTTTGCCCACAGATTTTCCACATGACATACGATCTGGCCAGTGCTGTGGTGAGAATCTTTAATCTGATTGGAATGATGTTGCTGCTGTGCCACTGGGATGGCTGTCTGCAGTTTTTAGTACCATTACTCCAGGATTTCCCACCAGATTGCTGGGTGTCCCTAAACGGTATGGTTGTAAGTATTGTTCATTTTTCATTGTGCTTTCTAAATATTTTTTTTCTAAACAGTTAGCTTCAGACTTAAGTGTAAAAATACATGCCTAGTAATACACTGCCCTGCAGTTTATTAAAGGTTACTTTTGGGGTTTGTTGGCTGGCTTGCTAATGAATTAAAGTGGGTTTTTTTGTAGTCCTCATCACTGATAAAATGGTATTGACTCATTGTTAGTAAATGAGCCAGAAAATACTTTCAGTTTTAAGGTCATTTTAATTTATTAACCCTCATTCCCTCAAAAAAGCCACCAAAAGAAATTTGGAAACACTCAGTTCACCACTGCTTTCAATTTAGGCTGTAGTTCCAGAATGCTCCTGGAGGTATATTACTGGTGTTTATTTCAGCTAATGTTGCTCTCAGTTTGTTTTGTAAATAACTTCTGGATCATCTCATGATCCCTTTACCAAGTTGTTCCCGATTTAACAGGCAACATATAAGTTACTTCTAAGTAAAATAAGAGAAATAGGTTTGCTTCCCTGATACTTTTGTGTGCGTGAACAGACTATTCAAGGATGGAATGCGGCTGTGCCTTGTTTATAAGGAAGGGTGATGACGTTCTGCTTGCTTGACACGTGCCTTAAAGATTGATGGCTGTGAAAAATTACGTTGTTTTTATCCAGCCAGATAATGAGGTAACACATGGAACATTTTCATAGGAAATACACTGAAAAAGTTGTTGAAATGTGCCTATACCGGAAAGAAAAGACCTGAGCAACTCTCTCATAGGCCATCTGGAAACGTGTGTCTCTCCAGTTTTTACAATTTTAGAATCCATAAAACAGAACCTTTACTGTAGATGGGCATCCTGCTCAGTCCCACTTATTTCTATTGTAGAAACATAACAGCATTTGTTCCTTTAGGAGCATGATGATGCACATTACTGTGGGAGCTCGTTGACTAAGGTTGTCAGTCATACAGACAGGTATTTGCAGTCATCAAGCAACATCTTTAATGATAAGCAGCATGTTTGCTGACACCTCATTGTGCAGCTTTCCTAAAAAAACATAGTGACATATCTTCAAAAATGGGATTGCTATGATAAAAGTAGGTCACCAGGATGCTGACTGGCACGTCTTTGCATTCTGCTGCATTCTGGGTTCTGCTTTGTAACATCTTCCATTCACATTTACAAAGGGTACATTTTCTACCAGCTAGTTAAAGATCTGGATGAAAACCATGCTAGTGAGTGAAAGGAGGCCTCAGATTATGCTTAATTGAAGTATTTAACTTTTAAAGAACACTGAACTGTGAAATTCTCTCTCTTCCATAAGAAGAGCTACATTTAATCTAAGGCGGCTGTGCACACGCTCAGGGGAGACCCTTCTTTCTGCCTGCCCGCACTCAGTTTGTTTAAGGACACAATAGTCTCTCCTTACTGGCCACATACTCTTGGAAAGATCCTTTTTAAACGTTGCACCTGTTTGGGGTTTTTTGTTGTTGGGGTTTTTTTTTGTTTTTTTTTTTTTTTTGTCTAGCAACTGAAGCTGTTGCTGTCAAATTAACATTGTGGGGAGATCTAAAAAGTGAAGACGATTATGTCCTATGGCAAGAGAAAGAGTTGTGGACTGCCAGGCGGGAATGAGGAGCGTATCTAAGGCCACTGTTGGGGGAAGCAACTAAACCTGTCTTCTCACCGCACTGTGATGTTACAAGACATTTCCTGATTGCTTTCCAGTCTCTGGAAGTGAACCCTTTAGCATTGAATACAGGCAGAGAAGCAACGACGGATGATCAGTCCTCTGAAATGATAGACAGAATACAAGGATGATAATCATGGTGATGATGGTTATGTGCTTTGCTGGTGTAATCAGAATCTAGCTGACTGCTGACTTTGGAATTTGGAAGGGTTTCGTGTTCCTGATACTGCAAGAGCTTTGGAAAGAGGGGTACCCCTCAGTCCCCTGGTATACTGTAGCATATAACAATTTAATCTACTCTGAATTTTAAAATTTTTGTTGCTGAAATGACTGCACCTAATACTGGGGTATGGACTTAAATGCTGTTGAGACAGAAAGTCAGATAAGAATAATATTATTTCTTCTGCCCTTAAGTTCTTTGTCTGTGAACTGGTAGTGGTGGCCATGGCAAAAGGCCAATATTGTCAGGAAAAGGGGGTCTTTCCCTCACCCCAGCTAATGCCCCTTTCTTTCAAAGTGTTCCCTTCTACTCAGATTTTAGTCAGAGATTTTAGTAGATTTGTAGGTAAAAATAACTCCGTGCGTGTGCATACATTTTGAGTTTTGTTCAAATTTCTGAATCAACTAATTCTGAAATACAGCTTCTCTAAGAAAGGCGAAATTGCCCCTCTTTAAATTTCAATCTTTTTTTGAGTCGAGGAGGGTTTGTGTGAGCATTTCCTGGGTTTCAAACCGTGGATCCAATGTACATTCCTCAAAATGACATTGTTACAAGGGCTAACCTCAGGCTAATACACCAATTTTGCTTTGAAGTAAAATTCTAACACTTATTCATGTTGATCATTGGCTTGAAGACTTATTCAAGCCAATGTGTGCTCAGCCAGAAAAAGTTAGTTTTCCAATATGCAAGTCGGATGCAAGCATGTGCAGATAACCTGATGCTACAGGAATGAAGGCTGCCATGAGGATGACAGGCTGTCTCCTCAATGGACACAGCCCAGCGTACTCTTCCAGCCCATAGTTCCCTTCTGTCTTGCACATTAGTTGCTTCGGGCTGCAAAGTGCAAGGAATTCTACAAGCCTTCTCCTGAAAGCTGTTTCTTCTGTACAAGCTGATATGTGAAATTATTCAAATTCCACAGGCATGCTCATGGTTATACTTTACAAATACTGCTAAGAAAAATAACATAGGTTAAATTTAATGTCACAAAGGAATAGAATAATGAAACCAAGCTGCCTTTTGCTTACTGCCTCTCTGAACAGTGCAACTGAATGCATTTAAAGCAAAACAAATCTGTTGGATTTTTGTCTTTGAAAGGATGGTGAAAATGTCATAGTGCATCTTGAACTAGACTATGGAATGAAAAGGAAAGCTTTCTCTGGAAAAGGGTATAAAACCACTCCTGGTTAATACTGCACCAATGTACAACCTAAGTAGTTCAACAAAAATGTTCAGATCATATTGGGATATTATCTTCAATAACAATAATAATAATAATGAACCCATATGGTATATGTGCTCTCAGATTGACCTTCTTGGCCAGTTCCTAACATTGGCCTTCTTGTTTCTATGAAATGAAAGCCAGACCTGGCATCTTCCTTTAATTTTTCTAAATGTGATCCCACTTGACCATTTCTGTATCTTTACTGCCATTTAATTACACTGACTTTATTAATGCTGAATTAGTATTGACAAGGCAGGATCTTGTGCTCTCCCAAAATATCAATGCACTTCTCTTTAAAAATAAGAAAACCAGTAAATATAATTTAAAGTAAGCAGTAGATCTTTTTTCCTGCTTACTTTAAGTTATGTTCCAACCAATCCATTACAGACAAAGTCTGTACTGTCAATTACTTCTGCAAGGGTATATTGCTCTCTGATGCCATTCCTAGGGTTTTTTTTAACATTAGGATTGCAAGTTTCATTCCTAAAAAAGGTCTTTTTTGAAGAAGTTTCACAGACTTTCCTAATGATGCTACCTAAGTTCTTCTTGGCTCAGAAAGCCTATTATATGCGTCTCCTGGTGCAATTTATCCTCAGCTTTCTGATCTGCATTGCTTCAGACTAGTGTACTTCCATAATGACTCATAGACCAAACATCTTTATCATATTTCACAGTTTGAGCCAATAGTTCTTTGGAAAATTAGGAGTAAAACTTGCAGCTGAAGTCAGGGGAGGCACAAGAACAGGAAAGCACAGTGGTCCTCTGCTATAGAAGTCTGTGCAAACCCGGATTCTGTATTTTGCATTGGGTTTCAGACACCGTGAATTACAAAAACACAGTGTGTAAGTCCCAACTGATAAACAGTTATAGCCAGGTCTTATATGGGACAGTGTTTCTAATCAGGTAGAGAGATGACATTTTTTCCACTGATGCCATCTGGCCATCTAAGCATGACTGCCTGCAATAACGCATCCCTTGCAGTAGATGATTAGTTTATATTGTATTGGAGGTTTGCTCTGGCTCTTCATATCACCTATGGCAAAGGCTCAAAGGCATGTTAGTCCTTGAAGTAACAGTATCTGAAGATCCCTAACCTATATTTTACTGTCTGTATTTGCAGTAATTGGTTGTATGGTTAGGAAAACACGGTCCTTTAAGCAAGGGATTTACCTGACATTTTCAGATTTTTCACGTGTAATGTTCCCTTAGTGTGATAAAAATCTTGCAGAGAAGTGTAGAATTTAACTTGAAGAGTGAGTTTTTTAAAAGCCAAAAGGGGCTGTAAAGCTTTTGGAAAGGGCTTGCTTTGCTGGAATTTCTCATGGCAGCCAGCCGACGTTTGCTCAGCAAGAACCCTTTACGTGCTCTGGTTTCTTTGTTTTGGCTTTTCCTTGCTGTCCTTGCAGTTGGATTGTTTGCAAATCTTGGGCTTTTTTAGGTTTTGGATTTGGTGAAGTGGGATTTTGCATTATATTAACTCCCCTTTTTGCCATATCATTTCCTCAGGGCAAAGGAAATTAGATGTTAGACTTCAGATGTTCATCTCCAACAGTATCATCACTGCTAGGAAAAGAATTTGGGAATTTCTGCTCTAGATTCTGAAAGTCCCTCTCTTAAAATGAATGACTTAAATGAATAGAAGGCTCCGGGGAGATCTTATGTGGCCTTCTAGTACCTAAAAGGGGCCTACAGGAGAGCTGGGGAAGGACTTTTTACTCGGGCATGTAGCGATAGGATGAGGGGGAATGGCTTTAAATTGGAAGAGGGCAGGTTCAGACTGAACGTTAGGAAGAAGTTTTTCACTTTGAGGGTGGTAAGGCACTGGAACAGGTTGCCCAGAGAGGTTGTTGAGGCTCCATCCCTGGAGGTGTTCAAGGCCAGGCTGGATGTGGCCTCGGGCAACCTGGTCTAGTGGGAGGTGTCCCTGCCTATGGCAGGGGGGTTGGAAGTTGATGATCTTCAAGGTCCTTTCCAACCTAAACCATTCTATGGTTCTATGAATACTTGATAGGCAAGTTCAGAAATGCAGGAGATGGTAAGGTATAATGTTTTAAGAAGTAGGCTAACATATATATAAAATATGCACAAAGCCTATTTAAAAATAACACACAGAACTTTAGGTTTTATTCTCGACATTTCTTAGTAATGAACACCATTTTCAATTACATAATCACATGTGTTTTTCAAGAAGGTCTCTGCTTTACTCAATGGAGCTCAAGGAATGCATTATAGTCATTTGATGTGTTATTCAGCATTGGGTTTTCTCCTTTTTGATAATACATCAGCTTAGCTCCTTCTTCCTTATAGTTGGTCATTAGGGCAGCTAATTTTCTCGTGAGATTTTTCTGCATTTGATCATTATATGATAGTCGTCATTTAGAGCTTCATAAATTTTTGGAGCACCTTTTCATTATATGGCAAGATATTGTAGAGCCGCGCTTAAAGCATTAAATACCTCTGACTTCATTTGCAGGGCTGAGCAATAAATGCTTATGTAAATCAAATCCCACAATCTTAAATTGACCAATTAGAAAATATGGAACATATGGGAATCATCTGATTACTAGAGGCACTGAGGATCTCATGAGGTATACTACTACTCTAACATATTTTATACTCATATATCTATATTTATGTATGACTATTTAGTTATAGCAAATGCTTCTAGGAACAGATAAAAGATCACCGAGGTCAGTCCATATCCCCCTGAAACAAGATGATGAAGTATTGACCTGCTTCAGTGGGTTGAGATCAATCATTAGGCCTAAAAATATATTAGATCACGAGAATATATTAATTCATGTGATTTGACATTATAAGAAACTGCAGAGGAAAATTTTGTAGATGTGCAGTGCTAAATGACAAGGTACGTTTAATGCAGACCGAGGACATGTGTTAAGTGCAGTATCAAAGTTTTATGCCAAGGTAGCAAGGACCAGAGAAATGGGGTAGCTGAGGACGCTGTTGATTTAACTCAGTGTGTCGTGATCAATGAAGAGGAAAACAAATCAAGTTCTCATTTTTACAACAATTGCTGAGGCTTTAGGAAGACCACGTAGGTTTTTGGCTTATGATTTTTTCTTTTCTCTAACAGGTTAGTAGGTCATCCACTATTGCAGAGCTAGAAAGGGAAGTAATAATCTTTTCCTTCTTATGTTCTTGCCTTTGGTGTAATATTCTATATAATTATGCTGATGTCTCCTGTGCTTTTGAACTGTGTATTTTTGACAGTAGATTTCTGATGTGCTCACATTAAAAGTTACTAGATTTCCTGTCTGTCACATTAATTGAAAATATTTCATTATTTAGATCTTTTTCTGTGTATTGATTTCTACCAATAGAAAATTGATTCCAAATAACGAGGAAGTTCCTGTGATGCAGCGCCTATACAGTATGCTTTGGAATTTATTTACGTCATGGCTGCTGTTTCTTGGCCTGAAAATTGTATTCATATAGTCCATACTATTTTCTTACTGTTTCTTTTATATTTTATGGTCGAGATTGTGTTGTTTGTCTCTTTCAAACCATGAAACACTGGTGCAGAGCAGTGTTTTTCTTCATCTTTCTAAAAATCTGAAATATAGCAGAAACTGTTTTAAATTCTGTGAAAGTCAGGCTTCCCTAACATAAAACAATGCCAAATGCATTCATCTTCACGACTCTACTACCATTGATGAGTTCTAGGGTTATCATTTTGAACTCCTTGTGTTCATACTGTGAGCTAATTGAGACATAGGACCTTCAAAATTGAAAAATATAGGTGCAAAGTCATTTACAGGGAGGCTTAAAACTTCCTAAAAGTTTAATATTAGTGAAATTATTCATGTTATCTGTGAATACTTCCTTTAAAACTAAGAAAAAAGTGAGAATAATCCTTCAAAGAAAGTATTCCCAGTTGCAATCCCACAACTGTCCCAACTTATCATTATGAGCTCAACTACTGTCATGAGCCCTACTACCTTACTTTACTGTCACTAAAATACTTGAAATTCAATGTTGTAGTATTCATACAATTATTTAATGCTGCTGCTGATAGTTATTTCAGTAGATATTGGTGCTCAGTTCTACAGAGAAAGGATCGAAATTAGGACACCCCTCTTTGTAAGTGCTGATTGTAGCACTGTGTTACTGATGTGATAATAGGTGCTGAAGAGGATGACTTCTATAATGAATGTCAGCTGTCTTGCGTGCTTCTGTTTCTTTCAGATAGAAAGGTGGTCTTCCTTATAAGGGACAAGAATAATGAAACAATTAGTTAGAGGAAGCATGCTAAAGCAAATTGGTGTACCTAATAGATACTAACTTATTTCCACACTTTTTCTTCATTGTCATAAGAGTTAGTAGGAAATTATCAAGATGTGGATGCAAGGAGGGATTTGCCCATTTATCATCAAAAGTTAATTTCCATGTTTCCCCCTCAAGAATCAAACCAACTCATAAATGCTTATACTGCAATATATTGTGAAGGTATTTCTGGTAACTGTAAATTACAAAATATTTTATGTAAGTCTTTAACTTGAGAGAATACAAGAAACTGAACATCATGTGGTTAAGAATAATGTTGTTTTTGATAGACACTCTAGAGAAGAATCATAGACATCATATTACGTGCCTTAAGTAATTAATAAAAAATGTGAACTTAAGAAGAAACATAAGTTGGACCTATTGTAGTTTAGAACCTTGCATCCCCCATTTGCCTTATAATGAATATTCAGGAGGAGTTATAATCATCTCATGGACAAATGCAGCTTCGCTGTAGTAGAAAAGAGTGTTCCCTCTGACCTGGGGGAGCTGGTTCAGTCTGCTTTGCTCTGTCTCTGTAAATTTAACAGTAAGTGTTTATCTGCATGTGGTGGTATTCCAGGCTGAACTGGGATATCAGTGTGGAATAATTATTCTGAAGTAGCTCTCCATGGGTGGCCCTTTGTCGGGTGATTGGAATACCCAAAAACTGAACCCTTGGAATATATATGCCACAGCAGGTTTTCCAGAATAAATCCAGGTGTAGATACATTCAGATGAGTACCGTTCATATACAGCTGTTCTTCAGCAAATTTTTCTGTTTTTCATTGCAAATCTATATTAATATGCACTAATTCTTGATCCATGTGCTTTAAGACTGTATAAAGATAATTGGCTTTGCACAAGCTGCATATTATTGCCAAGAGGTCATTGTCATTATCAGCCATATCACAATCAGGTTTTCTCAAGAGCACTGATTTTACTGCTTTTGGCTTAGGGGTTTTGCCATATCAAATGTGAACTTTATGCACATGGCTATTCAGCACCTGACTCATCCTGGTATCTAAAGTACATCTGGAGAGAAGCCTCTATTGAGAAGCAATTAGACATGAGAATTTGCCACCTGAAACTGTGCATTTAGAATGCTTACATTTCACATGAGAAAAAAATCAAAGCAAGATACTTTGGTTTGGGTCACGTAATTCTGAACAGAGGCACTTTCTTACATCAGACACTTGAGATGATAGTTTTGTTTCCACTGAGCTGTGTCTACCAGACCTACGTCAGTAGTCCATAGGACCTGTAATCTAGATTCCCAAAATCCCAGGGGGAGGCAAAATGTTTTAAATCTGGTTATTTCTCAACTTCTCCTTCCATGGAAATTTTAATATTTCATATTTTCACTTTAATTCAGACTGAAGCTAAAAGCTAAACAAGGCGAATTCCCTGTATAACTGGAAGTCTCGATTTGCATCCAGTTCTGGTTACCAAAACATGAGAAAATCAGGAAATATATGGCATTATTGTTTTCTTTCATTTGTTTTAATCTATTGATTTTCCTTAATGTCTGAACTGGTTTTGCTCATACTTTTTATACATATAAACCAGGAAAGTACCTAATTTATTTGGATTTAAGCTGCATGTGTTTTGCTTGTTTTAAAAGAATAGTGTAACTTTCTTTAACATTGCTCCCTTCCCTCCCTTTTCCTACTGTTCCTGTTTTCTGCACATACACTCATTTGAGCAGACTCAACCTGAAGTAATTCAAACAGAGGTATAAAACTTTCAGAAAATAATGTAACTTAATAGAAATGATGGAAAGGATCTTCTATAAGAGAAATACAGCAATATTCCACAAATTTTACATTACCTGAAACGTGCAGCATATTCTTTAACATTATTATTCGTGAGTAAATTTTTAAGAATATCTTCTAGATAGACTGTGTACAGGTGTCTACGTATTAAATACATGAGCAAGCAGTGAGCACTTTCTTGTATCAATTACTTTAAAGATTCAATATCTTTTATATATATTTTCTTTCCTTTCTGCTATCTGGATTTTTATGTCCATTTCATTTACTGTTTAGAAGATACTATCGATAACATAAGGAAAAGAACAAAGCCCTCTGGTGAGACCTTCTCTGGTCTGTATACCACTTTTAATAATTTGCAGTGGGTTTTTGTTCTCCTATGAAAGGAATACCAATCTTAACATTAAAAAATTGCTGATTATCTATTTAAAAAAAACCTGCTATAAATTGTTTACTAATCTTTTTAATGTAGCTCTATAGAAAAAATAGTTTTCCCTAAATTTCTGAAAGACATTGTTGATACGACCTCAACATTTTTTTCTCTTTGTTTTGAATGGCTGGGGTTTATTACAAAAGGTTCATGACAGTCTCATATGAATAGGATTGGAGCAGAGAGATGTACACTATCAAGTCTAGTTCAATAATGCACTTTTGCCTATATGTTGCACTACTGCAAATACAACAAGAGCGATGCTTTGAAACAATCTCTTTGAAAATCACCAGTTGGCGTTTGAATGCAACAAGAAAATAGTTCCCGTATTCTTTGCAGATTACTCATGTACCTTCTCCGGTCGATCTCACGTATCATTTTAGTCCATCCAAGATGCCTTAATCGGTAATAAAATAAGACAATGTGGTTTCTTTTGGATTTCCATAAAATATTTTTAACCTTTTCCATATTTTTAGGAAAAAATACTTTAGAGCGTAGTCACTGTATTAGGTCTTTTATATTTGGAAGAAGATGAAGTTCGCTTGCATTTGAGGGTAGCCTAGCACTTTCATGAAAGTACATATAATCAAAAAAGGATTATCTGTGTTGATATAGATAGTGAGGGACTTACATGAATGTTTTTGAATAACTTTTTACTTAGAATTGATATTTTCAAGCAGAGTCAGACTACTAGTTTAGTCTTACAGAGAGTAATTGAGTAGTGGTCAGGAATAAAGGCAGAGCTACAATCATTTGTCACTGTTTGCAATAATACGTAGTATCCCTATGCTTATTTCTAATAGTAAAAAACCTTTTAAATTTATCTCTTAGATACAACCACAAAAGTTATGTGAAATCTAAACTGAGTTAAATGTTGCTAAAGCAAAGTTGACAGAATAATATTTGACGGAGTTTTCTATTTATTTTTAATAGCTTTTTCGAGATGTTCAGAAATAAAGTTTATGGTTCATGATTAGAACCTTTGGTGGAAGCAAAATATAGATTTAACTCAGATTTATGTGAAGAGGAGTTGAAAGACCTCAACCTGGAAAGGTACACTCAAGGGCAATGGACAGTCATGCTAGGTATCCAGTAGGTGAGGGCAGATTTGACTCTGGGGTTTTTGGACCTATGCAGGTGTCTCTCTATAAGCTCTCATAACCCATACCATTCCCCTAAAGTCTGACTGTCCCTTACCCTCATCTCTGTATATTAAATGCAGATGCAAGAGAGCATATATAAAATGTGCCTTTACTTTCTTGTTATTCTCAACACCGATTGTCACGGCTTTAGTCTTTCAGCAAGACCTTCCTGCTGCTACATACTCTTTTGTGCCTAAATGGAGTAGTATAAAACTTACTCCAAAAGAAATAAGTTTATTTCTGAGTTGAATGAATATGCAAGAATGAATTTCCCTTAGGCTTTTGCAGTTAGTATCTTTACAAAGCAGCTGTTTATGGGAAGGATAACATATAAATACTGACAGGAAGTGCATCCTGGAAATGCCACATACCCTCAGAAATAGCCGTATAACTGCGCTGCTCCTAACTGAACGTGTTTGCAGATTAATGAAATATATTAACCCTAAACCAGCTTAGTTGAATTGTGAAGGCAAAACACAACAAAAAATAATGTGCGGAGCAGAAAGAAGGAATGAGGCAGTTTAAATGGAAATATAACATCTGACACAGAAGTATTTTTTTTTTTTTTAAAAAAAAAAGATCTCATCCATCTCAACATGATTTGAGGAAACATAAAGTTGGCATGTATACAAATAAATAAAAGATGAAGAATTTCTAGGGTTTAACAAAGCTTGTTGGTCTTACTCTTTTGCTTTCGGACTTGATAGAAAAAAGTGCTCAGTGCTTGCTCATACAGATAATCCATAGACATCTGTGCACAGACTACCTCGAAGATATTTACACAGACTATATAGAAGATATTCTTCAAAATTTACTCATGAATAATAATAATAGTAAAGTCAGAAAAAATGCCATTTAAATTATTCACTTACAGTGGTGACACTGAAGGCATAATCTGTATTAACAACTAATATGTATGGTATCAATGAAAAACTTGCCCAAATACAATGTAACCTGCATTTCTAATCATAATGACTCTCACTTTTATTTTAAAAGATAGAAAAATATAGCATTTTGTTGTTTTGAAGAACAACAGCTGTTTTGGTATGTCCTCAGATGAACTTCCTCCCATAGAGTGATTTTGTTCCTTTTCACAGATTTGATTCTAAAGGTTGGATCTGAAAAAACAGTTTAATATATTTTCTTTTTTTACCAAAAATCATGGGATTTTTAATGTAAGCTTCAGAAGGAAGAAATAGCCATGTGGTCTGAAGTTAGATTCGATTCAACACCATTTTAAACCTAATTTCAATTAACTGAGAACTTTAGCCTGTTAACATTTTAGTGGGAATTATGAAACTGTTTTTGTTTGTAAGTCAACTAAAACTTGTCTTTACCTATGTGCTTAGAGGATGCAAGACACCGTTGCGATAAAAATAAATGGTTGTTCTTTATCACTATTCATACTTGGTGCCATACATAATGCTGTGGGTGGCTAAATTTAACATCAAATATTGACATGGTACTGCTTTCAAGGCAAACTTAACTGAATTTCTCTTAAGTAAATGGTTTGATTACTTTGTTTCAATAGACCAACTAATAGTAAAAAAGACTATTCTTTTGATTATACTTAACTTATAACAGATATGTAGTGGATTATCAGATTTTTAAGAGCAATCTTGTCATTTAGCAGATGCCCAGTAAATATGAAGCTTCTAGTTGAGGAAAGTTTCCAACCATTTGCAAGTTAGATAACACAATTTTGGGGTAAATACATGCTATTTTCATTAGAATCTGAGTCCTTTAGGTTGTTTCCAATTTAACATCCTTATCAACCTTTTGGAAGCAAAGTAAATGCCATGCCTTCAAGATACGGATATTCAAATAGGTGCCCTGAATCCAAGAACTCTTGCTCTCAGTGTGTGCTCTCTGCTGTACAATTTTATCCATGTAAGTTAATAATTATGAAGTTTGCATTCTAAGCATTCCTCTGTTCTCATTAGGTATCAGTAACTTTCGCTTATCTGTGGTTTATGATACTATCGCACTGTAGTATGCTTAAATTAAAGCCACTGCACTGGAACTGAATTCACCTAGTCAAATCTCCAGCACCTCTTACAGAGCCCCACTGACTTTTCTCAGCCTTTGCAAGGGCAAACCCATGTCCTCATCTGAATGTTAAATTCAATTGCAAAAGCAAAACCATGGATCATAAAATTAAACCGTAGCTTGAGAGAAGAAACTGTCCTTAGGAATTTTATTTTCTCCACTGGACTGGAGCAAGTAAGAAATGGGGAGGCGTGTCCGTCCACAAAAACAAAGGTGTGCTCAGCAGGGGAGCTCAGGAAGCTAATGGAGGCGGCTTTATCTGAATAGGATCCTGCTGCAGCTGATGGAGAGAGAAAGTCTCCCCTGGAGGTGATAAAAAGCACCTGCATTAAACTTCTTCTCTGAATCACCATCTGCAGGAGTCCGATTTTTGCTGACTGTATAGGGAGCATAGGGAGACTCGCCAACTCACTTAGCCAACAAGGTGAAGTACCTGAAGTCAGCTGATGTGGAATTTTATTATGCCTTCCTCCCTTATTGCCCATTCTCGCAAACAAAGCCCAGGACAAGTTGGGCCACTGGTCATTGTAGATATCCATGTGTAAACAATACAGAATGCAGTGGACTGTTTCTATTCCTGTTCATCCTCCATCGCTCAGGATCACGGTGTTCTTCTGTTCCTCTCTCCCTCAAACATCAGTCCTAGACCTCCAGTGACTGTCCTCTTCCTAGGGTTTGTCCTCTGGGCTGGGCCGTCTGCCTCAGCCTTACCCATTTCCATCGATGCATTTTCATCGTCCTACCCATTTCCTTCGATGTATTTTCATCATCCGTGTCTAGACTGAGGAACCTGAATTCCTTTAAACGACTCAGCAGGTGGATGTTATAGTTGCCGTTCCAGTAGTTTGTCCAATTACTTTTTGAGTCCGTGTGAACTTTGCTATTAGGTCAGAAGTGTGGGCATGGTGTCACAGTGTCGTGGCTCTACTGTCACGGTTTAGAGCTGGCCTTGCTGACCGTCCTTGGCGCTGTGACCTGTGCTGGGGTGACTTTAGCTGAGAGGACCCAGCATGACTGAGTGGGCACGGGCTGCTGGTTGTACAGGGCCATCTCTGTCTCTAGAGATGGAAATGGAACCTGGGTGCTCCTCACCTCTTAGGTGAATGCCACAGGGTCATTTGGGTTCTCTGTCAACTCCCTCAAGAAGAAGAGGAGCATGTTCCCCTTCCTTCCTCTCAGAGTATGAAGTTGGTACCCCAAAAGTTAGAACATTTTTCTACAAAGTAGGTTAACCTCCCTCTGGTAGAGGAGGGAAATTAATTTTTTATGAGTCTTTTTTTTTTTTAATGCCTAGATATCATTTTGTGGGCGGCGTTTAGGCTGCTAAATCATTTTTCCTTTATATTAATTTATTACCTTGAAAGTTTTGCAGACTCTGTTAAACACCTGCAGTTTTAGGGCATCTGAATTTAAGAACAGGTCATCAGCAAAACTCAGATGAGTTCTCAGAAAAAGAAAAGCCTCTGACCTAGATCAAGCCTGCTTGCTTTGACACCGAGGTTTGTTCTTTTCGTAGAGCCAAAATAGGATTTCAGCTGCAAAACTCCTTTGCTTCCTGCTGTCACTGCCTAATAAAATAATGCAAAGCTTTTTGTAGGACATAGTATTTGCTGAAGGACTGTGATTTACCAAAAAAGCAGACCAGCCTCTTGAGGGCTCAGATATTTAGCAAGTTAATTTCCTGAAGAACTGTAAGGTAACCAGATGTAGCCTGAAGTCTCAAAGGCATCAGGTTAGGAAATAAATTGAAAAACTGACAAGAAAAGTGTTGCCTTCAAAACCAGCTAAGCGGAGAAGGATGCTTAAAACCAGAACTGCACCTCTGTCTTAAAAACTACATTACTTAAAGAGAAAATAAGACATGATAAAAATTGTATTTTTAGACTAAGGAGAAAAGTATTTGAATTTGCCTATGTGGTACCAGGCATGACCTTACCACAAAAAGAACCTGTTTTTTAAAGCACTGGAACTCCTGAATCCTAGTGCCAACCTTCATGCTGATTCTCCGCGTGAAAGTAGCATTGGTTCACCTTGATTCATTTTTAAGCAGATTAAAACATATTCAGACCTCATATAGACACATTTGCCTTTATAAGTGGATTATATTAGACTGTTTTAATCTTCTGTAATCCACAATTATTTTTTTTTCCCTTAAGGACACGTTCCTACAAATACTTACAAAGAAAAAATATTTTGCTAGAGTATATATCTATGTATATAGAACAAGGATGAAAGTTTTGAGAAGTTCTTGGTAAGAAAGTGTTGCGATACTATGATTTTGTGCATGTCTGTCTACGTACCTGTCAATTTATGTATCAAGCTTTCCTAGCCTGTTACTAATGATAGGCTTTTCTGCCACTTGCTAAGTTGGTTGTTTACTTCCTTGCTTTTATGTAGGTTCAGTATCACTTTGACTCACAGAGGATGGTGGTCGCACTCAGAAAGCTAAATGTCCACTGCCAAAACCATACCATTTTCATTTGTCATTTGGGATCCGATGCTTCATTTAATTCGCTGTCTAGTCTAAATTGGTCACAGAATAGGGAGATGCAGTTCCTTCTTCCAAGTTCTCTTTTCTAAATTGCTTGCAAATATTGTCTATGACAGTGGAGGGTCCTCCTAAGAGTTTTCAGTAAAGCAGTACTCTGTGGAGCCACGAGTCAGGTTTATGTCACTTCACCCCTTCAGCCGTCTCCCAGAACTGTACTATATTAAGCTCACATTATCGTCTGCCTGTTCTTGGCTATCAGATAGCTACGGTTGAACATTCAAAGCGTCTCTTGGTCATTGCATTATAAAGAATTTCATAAATGGTTTGATTCAGTGCTTCAGGCTTATTAAGTAAACTGTTTTGCATTATATCCAGCTCCTTTCACCAACTGAAAAGAGCAGAAATAAAAGATGTAGTGTCTTTAATGCACTCTGATTTTTTACCTCTCCTGAACACTGCTATTTCATGAACTTCAGTTTTGGGTTGAAAATGTTTCTTGCAGGATTTATGTATTCTCTTATTAGACATGCCATTTTTTTTACTCTTTTTTTTTTCTTTTCTTGTAAGAAAGTGTTTCTCTCCGGGATGCATTATTTGCCCAGTGAAATTATGTTTACAAAAACCTGTAGATGTACTTACTTGTTGTAATGACTTATTGTGACCACGCAATTCTTATTGTGTACTTGTTCTGATTGGAACATATTTTCCCTTTGGCAGACAATGTGTATCTGTTCCAGTCAGTGCCTTGTAAACAAAGGCACTTAAGTTTATTTCAGGATCATAACCCAGTGTGATTTGAACTTCATCAAACTTTGAGTGTGCTATGAAAGAGGAGAACAAAAGCCAAATGTCTTAGTCAGATTTTTAGATTATTTGATAAATTTCAATAAAAGGCTCTTGAAGAACAAAGTTCAGCATAGAATGGCATGGTAACATCTACAGTTTCAGAGATATGCATCTGTAAAAACTTTATTTTTATATGTATGTATTTTGTGATAATGAAATCAATTTCAAAGAAGGGGAGAAGGAACTCTCTCCAGTGGTAGTAATTATTACTAAAGATGATGCTACCTAATAAGTTTGAAAACAGATGGACGAAAGAATAGTTACAACGGGTAGCCAAAATCTGGAGTAAAGTTCTTTGAGGAACTGAAAAACAAACCCTTTAAAAATGCATGTCTGCTTCACTGTATTCTGATCTCACTTTTCCAGTAAGACGAAGCAACAGGTACATTTTGGAAAATTCCTCCACCAGTATTTGTCCCTTAGTTTGTCACTGACTGATTGACATGGGGGCTGTATTAATACTGGTAGATTAAACATGCCCAGGTCTGTTTTCTCTCCTGGAAGTCAATTGCTTCCGCAGCCTGGCCCCGTACAACTGGACTTCTTAGTTACCAAGGCAAGGTGGCCTCAAGTGAACCTGTGATAACTCTGAGGCTGTGTTCAGGAGTTGTTTTGGAGAGTATTAATTGGCCCAAATCAAAACAATTGCTTTCTGAAATATTGCAAGTACAATCAAATTCCACAGTGGGAGAATGTTTCCTAGCACCGTTGAATTTTCACATGGGAAAAATAATCTCTATTTTAACATATAACATATTTAAACATAATCTCTATTTTAACATTTTACTCTAAACTTTATAAAAGCTTTGTAACAGCTTTGTAAGCTGTAATTCCTTAAAAATTCTTACTAAAATAAACCTTTGTAATGGAATGTTATTTTAAATTGGATTCATGCATTACAAACTTTCTTCAGTCTTCTGGGTTCAGTTAAGGAAGCACAGTGACCAGATAAAAGGATGAGCCAGAGTGGGCTGATTCATCAGCAAAAGAATAGAAAAAGTATTTTTCCCATAAGATTTAATTTATTATTTTGTAACTGTGGGCTTAAGCCAAATACCTGCACCTCTGTTGCTGTTCATGAATTACCACACTGATTCTACGATGAAAATTATTCCTCCTTACCCTGAAAAGCTGATCATAGGTGGATACCCTTGCTGCTTGCTTTTAATGGAGGAATCTATTAGCAAATAAATATTCAATTTTTTCTGCATCAGGAAAAATAATAATAATTAAAAAAAGATCTGTTATGCTACATTGTTTTTGTTTGATGGCTAGTGCCAAAGAGATAGCACCAAAATATGAGTAAGCTGTAACGACAGCAAAATCATGTAACCACTCTGAACAAAGTAAATATATAATATTTAGTCATTGCTCCACCAGTCAAACCTCTTTTCCTGGGGAATGCAATGCCAAACACTTTCTAAAATTTTTCGGCCAGTATTGGTCTTGAAAGTACATGCTGAGTCATTTGTGCCATCTGTTATCTGTGCACATATCAGCAGAGAGAAACGTTGAGAAGTTTCTGAAGACATCTGCTTACTCCACTGAGCTTACCGATTCAGGTTTTTTGCCTTAAATCATATGTACTTACACACTTCCTAAAATATACTCTTCTTCCTTGTGCTGCTTAGGATTTTTAGAATAACAGCAAAATTTTTAGCCTTCCAAGTCTGATCCCGCCTTGCCTTTGTTTACTAGTTTTAGAAAACAACAAGAGATTCTTAGTAAAAATAGTTATGATAAAAAGCAGAGGTTTTGCGTGATAGTACATTCACCATTGGATGAGTTTTGAAACAGTAAATATTGCACAACTTTGCCATTGGCCAACTTGTTCGTTCATTGTGGTATTCAAACAACTTATTTGAAAGTTGAAATGCCGAGACGGTATTTTGCTCTAATTTCTTGTCTGAGATTTTAACTAATGTGTCATTCAAAGGTACTGTATCAAGCCAGAGGCAGTAAAGTATGCAACTGACTGATGGATAAGTAAGCTATAAATCCATATCAAAATGTGTGTATGGATTACTGTTGAAATGATAGATTTGATCTAGAGGCCCAATTCTAGTCTCATGTGACCTGGTCTGAGGTAAAACAGGACCAATTTGTTCAGTAACTTCGCTTCTTAGCTGGGCCTCTTCTAACTACTGAAATTAACAGCACATTTTGCAGACACTGTTCGCTCTCAGAGTGATCAGACCGATGTTTATAGCTGATGCCAAGGAACAGTATGCAGAGAGGCTCCTGCTTATACTTATTGCTGTAACCCCCAAGGCCAGAGAACTTTGTTACTTGCCCTGTTGGAGGGTTGGAAGCTGAAAAGCTTAGAGGGGTCCCACCTGCAGGGAGAAGCGGACAGGACAGGTGACCCAAAACTGACCCACAGGGTATTCCATTCCATCTGCCTCATGCTCAGTATAAAGCTGAGGGATCAAAGGGTCTGCCCTCTTTCTTCAACGGCCGACGTCCCAGGAGGACTCTGTCTGTTCATCTGCCTGTGATCCTGATCCTGAATGCAGATCTGAAATCCAGTTCCGGTCCATCACTGAGTCCAGTCTGGGACTTCCCCAGTGCCAGCCAGGTGATGGTCATCCTGGGAGCTTGATAGAGTTTTGTATATATTTCATTATTTACTTTTATTTTATTATTAATATTTAATTAGTTTAGTTCCTTCTAAACTTGTAAGTCTCTTTTTCCCTCTTCTGCCTCTGTCTTTGAAGAGGGGTAGAGGGAAGCATCTCCCGGTCCCATCTGGGGTCCCCCACATCCCCAGTAGCTGATTCAGCCTAAACCATGACATCATGTCAGTGTTGTGTGCATAAAACTAGGTGACACAGGGAAATTACTGCTAATGGATATAACTGTCCTGGTTTCAGCTGTGATAAGGTTAATTTTCTTTCTAGTGCTTGCTATGTTACAGATTTGGTGTGAAAGGACTGTCAATAGTGCATATTGTTTTAGTTATTTCAAGGTGGTATTTATACCAATCATGGACTTTTTTCAGCTTCACATAGAAGCTGAGAGGGAGCATAAACGGAACAATGGAGTGGTCCATGGAATATTCCATACATTAGACGTCATGCTCAATATAAACGGGGGTTGGCCGGGGGTTTGGAATCCGCAATCACTGCTTGGGTCGGGCTGGGCAACAAATTCACTGGTAAGTGAGAGTGACTTATGGCTTGTATATTCTTTTATAGCATCATAGATTTATAGAATCATTTTGGTTGGAAGAGACCTTTAAGATCATCGAGTCCAACCATTAACCTAACACTGCCAAGTTACCACTAAACCATGTCCCTCAGCACTACATCTAGCCATCTTTTAAATACCAAGGAGCAAGGAGCTGCGTGGTCCTATTTGCTGGCTGGGGTTAAACCATGACAAACTTGTATTCTTCAATATGGAGAGCCAGAATTTGAAGACATGTAGATGCCAAATCCAAAGCATGAGAAACTTTTGAGAACAATAAAAATTTTATGAAAATTTAAGTGTAACTGGTAGGAGAATTTGGCCATTGAACTTAGATGATGCAGGATTCGGTAAGAAACGTGACTTTTTTTTCTAGTTCTCTCTGACATACCTATTAGAAACATCATTAACATGCAGATATAGCCTTTTCTTATCATGCCTTTTTGATTAGTTAAGTTATATTTTAAATAATTCTTAAATTTAATAAAACTTTAAGAAACTGTTGGAAATAATGGCATGCAAATAAATATATGCAAATAACTCATACTACGGCTATAGAAGCCACAAATACAGTTTAATTGAAATCCCATTGGAAAAGACTGTAATTTTTAGAGTAACTTTGCCTAGGAGTGGCTTATGTCCTCCATGTTTTAGGCAGATGTTTCCTTAGAGCCACCACTGCATTACAGCATTACTCTATGTGCTACCACGTGAGCAAGGATGCTTTGTGCTTTCTTTGACCTTTGAAGCCCAAATTCATTTTGTGCAATAACTTTCTGTGACAACACTAAAACCAGAGGGCTTACTTACGGACTGTCTAGCCGCCTCCATGCTCATAAATTAAATGTGCCCACTTTGAATGGGCTCTAGTGTAGGACTGGGATTGGGACACCTACTGGGTCCATAGAATTAATCTCGTTTGAGTTTCAGCACAATGCAAGCTCATGCCATCTGCTTAGAAGGAATGGTTTCTCACCCACACCAGCTCCAAAGTGGACCTGCTATTGCTTGGGAGAGTGCTACATGGCCAGTGCCACACCAGGGGAGTTTCTAATAGTATACCCCCATGAACCAAGTTCTAGAACTTGGAAATGCTTTTGGGCACTTTTTCATTTACTAGGATAGACAGAAACCATCTATATCCTTTGAAGATTTGTATCCATCTTCTCTCCTCCAGCTATCATTTACTTTCAGAAGAACCTAAAGGCAATGGGTGTGTGTGATTGATACAAGGCAAGCTCTTCGGGGTAGGGACAGCCTAGTTCCCCACTCCTACTACAGTTTTGAAAAGGAGAATCAGGAGTGTGAATTCAAGATCCTTCTAGAAACCATTTCACTTAATTCCTAGGTCTATCTTTTCTCCAAGATTGTAAGGCATGCCTTTGCGAACTGAGAGGACCATTGATGTGACATGCAGCAACCGTAATGTGAAAGGAAAAAGGAAATGAGTCAAAAATGTGGAAGCCCTACTGTCTGTGCAATAGTCTGCTTGTTATGAGATTTCTGAATCAATTTATATCTCAGTGCAAGGGTATGGCTGAGGGAAGATAAGCTGTGCCTGAGGGAATGACTACAATATGTGAGTGGAATTGGTTTGTCTGATGACAACAAAATCTCCTGGTGGAAATCTCCATAGATTCCAGTAAAATAGAAATCCACTGAGAAAAATAATTTGCCTTTTATTGTTGTCCCGTAGAAGGTGCTGTGTGACCTTTCTGTGATTTATTTTGTATGAGCTGAAAAGTTAATATTACAAATATATATTTGTATCAGGTTTGTGTGAAATTATGAGACAAAGGATAGCATCGTGTGGCGAAGGAAGAGGCTTGGAAACAGGCTTTTAAAAATCAGAAGTGCCCTGTGATTAATGTATTCTTCAGGATAACTGCTAAGTTAATGTATATAGTTACAGAACTAATTGCAAATGATCAGTGATCATTGCTTTCACAAATGTGAAGATTCCTTAATGTCATCAATCTAGATTATGTAATCAATCCTTGGTTAAACAGCTTTGGTATTTCTCACAATTACAGTCTTTAATAGTATTTCCAAATTAATGTCATTTCATTTAAAACATTTTAAACCGATTACTGCTAATCTGGAAACAGTGATCAACTCATTGTCAACTAAGAAATTTAATGCCCTTTTTTACTGATTGGTAGGAGATTTTTTTCAGCTCATAGAGGTTTGTGATTGTTTGTTTGTTTGTTTGTTTGTTTTAATCTATACATTAAAAACAGAATACGACCATTTAAGGAAACATTTAATATGTATCTATGTAAGTATTAATATTTTAAAATTATATTAAAGAAAAGCTGGCTATGTAAACACAGGATTCTTTATTCCATAGAATAGGCTTTTATTAACTCAGGGGTATTATCTGTGAATGTGTTATGTAAAAATCTCCTTCTGATGCAAATGCAAAAATGATTTTTATTAAAAGTAAAAATCTCTGTAGGCTAGTTGCAGAGGAATGGCTGCTCCTCACTTTTGTACAGGAAAATGCAGCATGTTGGAATGAGGTTGTGGAAAATTCCTATCTATCTCTCACATTGAAGCAAAGTTAAAGTTGGTCCTCCAAAACCCTTAGGTTATACAACACAAGCAGAAAAATAATTAAATAATAATTATTATTTCATATAGTGACATTAGTAGTAGCACAAATGATTTATAGGATTTGACATTAGAACCAATGTTCTTTTTAAGTGGTTTATACATGGGATAAATCATTGAGCAACACAAGTAACTACTGAAATTTTTACCCTCCACAATGGTATTCATTCAGCAACATCTTGAAAAAAATCCTCATAGAAACTAAAAAGGCCAATGTTTGCAACTGATTTACGAGAACTGATTGATTATTAAGGATCAAAACCAAATAAAAAAGCATTGGCAAGTCATTTTCAGCAACAAAATCCTTCAACGAATCCAAGTTGAATTCAAATGTTTTGTCAGGCTTTTTCACCAGGTCTTTTTCTCCTTCTGCTAAACCCCTTCTACCCATCTGAGGACCAGCTCCTCAGAACCATCTATTCACAAATGTCTGAAATGTACTTAGCCTGTAACAAGGTCTATCACAGGCTACCTAGTAATATCTAAAGCCGCTTGTATAACAAAACGGCCATTTGAGATGGCCTTGGCCATCTCAGATGGAGTCTGTTGTCAGATGGGGTCAGATAGTCAGATGGAGCCACATGCAGTGTTTGAGGTGTTGGATCCTACTTGGGCTTTTATATAAAGGTAGACACCTGTTTAAACTTATCATTTTTTATTTTGTTGTACATTTTTAGTTAACTCTCTTCTGTCATTACACCTCAATTATTCCCTTGTGGTACTACTTCTCAAGTAGTATTTAATTTATTTTTCACTCACCCTCTTGCACACTTAGTAGAAAGCCCTCCTGGTATTTTGTTTCTCCTTGCTTCTCCTCACTTCCATTTTCTTATTCTTTCTTAAAGAAATGCTATTTTACGTAAAACTGTAATTCACAGACTTGGAAAGGATCTCAGACAAGAAATAAAATCAACCAGGATTTGGATAGACTCAAAGACTTTGGTGTAAAAATATAATTTTACTGAAAGAATTTTAATTGAGATTTATCACGCCAAGGATATGATAGAAAAGATTCAAAGACAAGATCAAGACAAGCTTTTATTTTTATTTGATATTTATAATAGTTATGCTAAAAACCCACAGTTTAGGAGCAAGATCCACTGCATGGAGCCCTGCAAGAACTGAAGTTTTGATCTTACAACCTCTTGAATACTGTGGCTTTAATAATGCTACTTGTAGCCTTAAAAAACAGATACTTTTTTCCAGCAAGCAGTTTATTTTTTCCCCAATATAGTCTATATAAAGCTGCAACTGCTAAAGAGTTTGGTATGGGTGTCTAACAATTCCCTTATTATTTCCACCCAAAGGAGATTGATATCAGCTGGAAAGTCCTTCAAAATAGACCATGTCTTGATTGCTACAAGTTACTTTCCTGAGAGAAAGGAAACTTGCATTAAAAATACCTGCACTGACCCAGACGGCAAGGAGTTTCTGTGCTCCAGCTGGGTATTTGAATCCTGAACTGGAGATTTTTCAGGGAAGCTTTTGCAGTTCTTTCATTTTTTGACTATTTTTTAAATCCCCAAAACAAAAGGAAACTTATTTCCTCACTAATCAGTGGAACCCACCTGGTTCCCAGCAGTCTAAGTCTCTTTTTTTTTTTTTTGCTCTGAAGTACACACATTGAAAACCTATTCTTTAGCAGTATTTACAGCACAAAATTTTCATTTGTGAAGACAGAAACAACTCACAAATCTGAAAAGCTTTAACTTTGAAAGCGAAACAAATCTAAATACAGAGGAACCATTAATTTGTAAATTGTTATATTAGTGAATAAATAGTAACTTTATCATTTGCAATCCAAGAATTGTTAGCTTATTTCCCGTTACCAGTTATTTTAGCTAAGAGGGGGTCTAGAAAAAGCATTTTAATAGATGAACACACAAAAGCAGTTAGTAACCTTGGCATTTAAATGGCAAGGGAGCAAGCCTGAAGCTCTTTCTGAAAGAAGACCATTTGAACAAAGCTTGTATGGGTGGAAGAGAGACACAAATATTGGTATTTGAAATGTAAATTTTTATATAAATGCTACTGCTGATTTGGAGATCTGTTTATGTTGACAGGATTATTATTTTTGGTCCTGTATGTTAGACACTTTACTGGATAACTGCCTAATCTTACTAATGTTACCCGGTTCCTCCTTCTTTGCTTCTTCATTTCTGAGATTATTCTTAGTTCTTTGTGGTAAATACTGTGTTTTTCATGTACGCTGTGTGCCCCCAAGCACAATTTTTTTTTTCCTGTTCTTGTTTCATTCTTCTGGCAAGGAAAAGAGAAAAATCTGACAAGGAGTCCCAGGGCTTTTTGGAATGTGTTAAAGTGTCTGCTTTTCTCTGGGAACAGCCCCTTTGTCTCTATGTAAAGCTGAAGGGAGGATGCTGACAACACCTTTGCAGTTTTAAAAGCTTGTGAGTGAGCTGTCAGGTCCTTCTAGTGTCCCAGAGAGAATAAGGGGTAGCTACACATCAGAAATGCAGGACCCAGGTATTCACCTTTTCTTTTTAGCTGCGTTTCACAGACCCTGGCTACCAGCATGGGTTTGCTATGATTGCAGAATAAACAGACTTCTTTTGCATTAAGATGCTTCTGGTATAAACACAATATTACAAGAAAATACAGGATAAATGGACATTACCACAAACACTTTTTTTTTCTGTCCTTGATAAGATGCAATGTGGTTGTGTTTTAAAATGGACAACTCCGAAAAGAAAGAAATGGGGCCAGAGGAGTATGTTCATGCATATTAAAACGAAATACTACCTTCTTGCGCTTGATAAGTCTGCGTGCTCAGCTCTTTCTAATCTGTCTTCCATGGACTGTAAAATAAAATTGACCTTTAGTCTCCTTGTAATTAGGTTAACACCCATATTTAGGAATACAATCATGTATTAAAAATAGTCAGTTTTATTTCATCCCACTGTGCTAAGTATTATCTGGCAGAATCTCTGATGCTTTATCTAACAATTAATTTAGAAGGAATATCTCTTCTCATGCACAGAGGATACATTATCAGACTGCTCTTTCACAGCCAGTAATCTATGATCCCACTATACAGGTACAAATCTATTTTCCCCTTCAGCTGCTTGCTGGCTCAGTCACTTGTCTCCTTTCTTGCAGAACGATTCCTGGGGAAAGCAGTACTCATACGCACTCTTCAAAGCCATGAGCCATATGCTCTGCATTGGTTATGGAGCCCGCGCTCCCGTCAGCATGTCCGACCTCTGGATAACCATGTTGAGTATGATTGTGGGGGCAACTTGCTACGCCATGTTTGTTGGTCACGCCACTGCCCTCATTCAGTCTCTGGATTCCTCACGGCGACAATATCAAGAAAAGGTAACTCATTTCAACTTAACTCCTTAAGTTTTGAAATAGATTAATGGGATGTTTTAGCTATGGAAAAGGCCGAATGAGTTTACATGAAATAATGCTAGTATCCGAATCCTGTGGCAGATTTCATTGAACACAAAGGAATTCAGAACTCTCCATGAGCTCAGCATATTCCTGCATGGACCCACTTTCCTTAGGGAGCAGGCGGTTCTGCGTGTCGCATGCATTGAATGAAATCTTGCATGTGAAACTTGCTTTAAAGTCTTCTGTGAAAACTCCATCCCCTGGTTCAGATTGTGCTTTGTAGCCCTGTGCTACACCCTGTAGGTACTTGATCAAGGTAACTTGAACAAGGGCCTTGAGATCAGTAGCTTGGGTATGTCTTTACAATTTTCTGTCATTCCTTTAGATTGTACTTTAGGGATAACCTTGAACATGTCAAAAGAATGGCCTTTAAATGAGGACCAGACCAAATTAGTTAGTTTTGCTTGGAACTACCTCAGAGAAGTGCTCAGAAGAGTTCTTTGTTTGCTCAATAATGGTATTGTTTGCATGCTAATCCACGACCTCTTAGGTCCTCTCCAAGGACAAAAGGAACGGTGGCCAAAGGGTAAAAAAGTAGAGAGAGTTTAGTAGAAGACAGTTCTTTATGAAACAGGAAGAAAAAGGTTGTTTGATTCCTTTTAGGTGTGATTGCAATTAAAAAGACATAAATGAGTACAGAGTGGGAACTTTCTGGAACAAGTAAAATTTAACACTGTCACTTTTGTAATAAAAGTCAGAGGCAAATGTGGGTGAAGCTATGAAACCAGTAGATGAGGCTAGGTAAGGTGGCATAAGGGAGAAAGAATCGGAAAGAACCTTATCAAGGGACAATGAGCATGTAGAGTTGCTGAGGTACTTAAAAGAAGCCAAAATTGCTTATTAAAATAAATGGAGGTCTGGAGAGGCCATGCCAGGAAGGAGGTCACCTGAGCAAAGTAGTGAAATCAGAGATTTCACATCAGCAAATAAGAAACACAGCCTGAGCAATAGTATTTGGCATACGTCCACAAGAAAGTCCAGAAAGGCAAACTGGGCAGAAATCCCGGTGTGGTGGAACACAAGCCTGGGGGAAAAACCCGGCAGTGAGTAAGCTGAGAAGAGGGTGACCCTGGCATTTCTGGGCAAGAAAAAGGGAAAAGTCTAAAAAAGATTCTAGTAGGAAGGATTGTGGTGTTTTCTTTGCAAGTAGGCAAAGAGGGAGGATTTGCGAGCGTGTGGGAGAAAAAGAGTTTGCATTCAGTTTTGTTAAGCTCAAGTTGCAACCACAGGGTCAATATATCAGAGACAAGGAGACGTAAAGGATGAGCTGTAAGTCCAGTAACAGAAGAATTATCCAGTGGCTGACACATTCATCTCACAGCTGTTTAAAACAGAAGTTTGCAAGCAAGAAAGCCCACACAGTGACATATTTGCTGAAATCACCCTATCTTCCTCATTCAGATCCTCCCAAAGCTCAGGCTAGGCGAAACTAGAACAGGCGTAATTCAAAATGGAAGAAATAAACACAGGAAGACAAGAGAACTTTCATTAAGTCAAATATGTCAAACACCACCTAAGAGCACCAGCTAAGAATTTAACCTGTGCCAAGCATTGCATGCTGAGAGAAATCAAAGTTTGTTAAGAAAACAAATATTGCTCCACACGTTTACTGTTACGCACCAAAGACATCATTTGTCAGAGGAAATTCACAGTGATTATAGACTGTAAATTTTAGAAAGTGGAAAATAAAATCACATACCAAAAAATGCTACAAAAAAAGGATGCATTAGTACATTCTGGTCACTTTGAAGAAGTTCAGATGTTTTTCTGCTGAAGTGTGTGAAACTGTTCTAAGAGAAAAAATGCCTCTCAGATTGAATACATACATCAGATCTTGGTATCAATGAGTGAAGGGCCAATACCTGACAAAGGAGAAAGACATGTCCAAGCCAGGTATACTCAGTCCGTATTCCCTTTTCAGTAAGAAAGTCTGACAGGCCATAAAAGGACTGGATAAATCAATGAATCAGTGGCATCTTAGCACTCCCCTTCCCGTCTTTGGTATAAGTCACATGTGAATGCAGTAGTAAATAAAAGTAATATTTTAAGTGATAACACCCTTGAGATTTCCTAATGTCAAGGAGGTCACCACATCTCAAAGACGTTTGTCTTTGCAAAGGCAACATGTATTTGAAAGAACCAGAAGTACATATGCAGCATTTCTTAACAAACTAGTGTGAAACAAAGCAGCCAAATGAACAGCCACTTGAAAAGGAGGTGAAGATCATTAGTTAAATGTTTTGTCCTTGATATTTTGACAGTTTTTAATAGGAAGATGTTCACCTAATGCTGTGGATGTCATTGAATAGTCTTGATTGAAAACAGGTTAGTATTTCCTCTGTTCCAGTCTATCATGGGCATAAAATATCTGGGAACAAAGTCACAACAAGCTAATAGAGGCAAAATTTGTAGTAGCATACAGATTGTCTCACAGCATAAAGATTTTTTAAATTGGTTGATAAAACAACAGCTATTAGATCAATTTTCACTATGGTATTATTTTGTATATTTTGATTTTCCTCTATTGGTGAGGAACTAAATAAAGCACACAATGTTTAAAAAACGAAAAAAACAATCAAAGTAATTTTACCAATTGAAAATAGTAAAGAGGTATAATATGTGTTTAATTCAATATATACATCTCACAGGAAACGGAAAAAAAATTACAAGTATCTCCATATAGTGGATGCTGTCCCAGTCATGGGAAGATATGTTAAATCACTATTAAAGCTGTGAGAGAATTCTGGCCTTGACATCAACTTCAAATGTCCCAAAGGACATCTCCCTATACTCTGCTTTTATCTTTTCTCTTAATTTATGGTCTTTTAGCACATCTTCAGTTAAATCAGCCTAGTTGAAAGGGAGAAAAGGACCTAAATGTACTTTTCTACAGAGAAAAAACAATAATTGCATATAAAAGTAATTTAAAAGCGACTTACTAACTGATATTGTGTATTTTTGCATAGACAGCATCAGGATTTGAAGCACAGATTGTTCGTTTTTAATTTTTTAAGCATCCAAAGAAATGTTTGCGAATGAATAACAGAGTTAGGGCAGGAGGGCAGCTTTAGATTTTGCAGCACGAGGCCTTGCACCAGCTTTTTGAGTCTGCCCATCACAGCTTCAGTTTGGATATCTAAATTGTCCATGTAGTCCATGGTGAGACAGTCAACAGGCATTTGCAAAAGGCAGCAAGCTCCCAGGGGCAGCTTTGGGGCAGCAGTGGCCAAAGTGTGATTCCCTTTCCCTTCCCAGTCCCTGAGGAATGCCACTCGTGACTGGTCTCTGCTTGGACATCAAGCCATTAACAGCAACTCTCCTCTATCACTTGGAGGAAGAAGTTATCTTCGACACACTCCAGGAACCTCATGGATTGCTTATGCCCTGATGTGTTGTCCCTTCAACAGATATCAGGGTGGTTGAAGTCCCCCATGAGGAGCAGGGCTCATGAACGTGAGGCTGCTCCTATCTGTCTGTAGAGGACTTCATCCATTTGATCTTCCTGGTCAAGTGGCCTGTAGCAGACCCCCACTGTAACATCACCTGTCCCTTCCTTCCCTTTAATCCTGACCCATAAGCTCTTGGTTGGCTCCTCATCCATCCCCAGGCAGAACTCCATGCACTCCAGGTGGTCATTGGCATAGAGGGTGACACCTCAAGACTTGGTAGCCGCTCATTCAGCCAGTGATGCCTCAGCATTCTTGTAAGAGGAATAGGAGGCAGCTCTTCCACGTTTTCTTAAGTTTCAAGCACTTTGTGGTTAGCCTGAAGGTGGAACAACACAGGTGCCGCGTTCTTGGCATGCTCATTAGCACTGCTTTGGCACCTAGGAAACTTTTCTGGAAAATCTTAGATATCTGTAAGTATCTCATCTGTAAGTATCAGGGACTTGTGTATTCCCACAGGAGTCCGGGAAATGGCAATTCTGATCATGATGCAAATGCATAGGGAAGGAAAAGCTACAGCAAACTCAGGACCACATCACTATTTCATTAGGCTTGTACCAGCTTTTGGTATATTTTTTATTAAACTAAATAAAAATATCCGTATACATGTAAATGGAAGTGTAATTTTTTGCCAGTTTGCACTTGCAGGAGTCCAGACTCAGATGAGATAGAGTGAAACAGATAAAGAAGAGTTTCCATTGCCGACATAGTATATATAGTACTCACAAAAATCTTTGAAAATCTAGTTGTGCTGCCTTTTTTTTTTGCTTAAATTGAACAGATGTTCAAAATACAAATTGCAGAACTTGAAGTTTAGACACCCAGCTGAACTTGCAATACTGGAGTTTTAGCACGTAATTCCAGGATCTGATCTGATCTAAGCAGCAAAGTTTCTCATGAAATACTGATTTCTAAGTTCAGTAGCTTTTCATGGTGTTCACATTTTTTTTTAAAAAAAGGACCTCCTGGTTTTCTGATGCTGCTGTTGGTTTTTAGAAAGCCTGAAAATAGTGTAACACAAAAATGTTCTGTGACAAGTCTCAACTCCTTCTTTTTACTTAGAAATAGTCTATTTTCACTTATACAGCATAATTTTAGCAATAGGTCATGTCATGTTGAGATTGCCGGAGAAGGTGAGCCGCTTGGCAGATAAGTCTTATCTTTTCTGTGCAGTTGTGCTACAGTATACGTGCCACCCCAAAGGAATTACCTGTTTTGGAGAATGAGGGATGGTTTACCTTATCCTATGGTTAAATCTACTCTCAAGGAAAAAGAAAAGGGAAATAGAGCAATATTTTGTCACTGACTATCAGCCTGTAGTTTTGCAAGTTTTTATAAAAATCTCATCGGGTTGCACAGATATGTATCCTAATTAGCTTTGCCACAGCACAATATTTTAAATAGTAAACAATTTTTTGAAGTACGTTACAAGTGATCAGGTATACAAGAATTGCTAAAAATTTTGTACAGTCTCAGACCTTCAGGACTGAGTATTGACTGTGTCAAAAGCATTATAGTCATTGTAGTATTGCAAAGTAGAAAATTCATTATTTCCTAAATATTTAGGCATAATTGAGGGTCATTGCCTGAAAGAGTATCTGTAGATTATTTCTGGAAGTCATAATCCTTGGTTTTGTGATTTTATTTGGAAGTCTAGGGTGTCTTATAGTTAGAAATCGGTCTCTAACTTTTGGATTATTTTTGAATCATTTTATCATCTTATGCTGTTTTGGCAAACATCAGGTGACAGGCTGCTAAATAGATGTATGTAGTATTCCTCTCTTCTGTGACCCTTATTGATCCTTGTAGAAAGCGCTGAGATTTCTTAGAATAAGGCAAGTTATTGAAAGATATTTGGTACAACTGAATTATAAAACATCCTGAAAGGGAAAAAACACGTGGCTGCAGCTCAGAAAAAAATTTTCAGATATTCTGTTTCACAGGGTGCATACTATAATTTAGAAGAACACGCATGTAAAAGAACATAAATAAATAAAGTAAATAAATAAATAAAGTAAATATGTTAGTTCTTTTATTTGTGTGCATTCTTTTAAATATTTTTATGCATAATTAAGACCATTTTGGACTCCACCTTCTGACATATAAATGACTATGTAAATACAGCCGTGAGAGCCAGTGTGGGCTGCACAGAGACTTATTCATCGAACACTGAAATATTTGTTGTGTCAGAATAGGGCCTCTACTGATATCACTTGCTTTCTCTTTCTGTGAGCTCATTTTTATCAATTTTTGTTTATTATAATTACCTGAATTTTTGCTGCACATAGCCGTGATATTTAATTTGACCTTGATCTTCCCAGGTTTTGAAATGGGAAAGAACTATTGCAACACATAAGGACAAAAGCTATTCCCCCTTTCCTCCTAATCAAAAATTAGAAGTCGCTCACCTTTAACAATACAGTGATAACAAAATAAAGCAGCTTGTTTCCTTTCAAGTGGAACTGAACGGTATGCGAGGGTAGGACTTTAGGAGAGGAATATAAATCGGTCAGAACTTTCTCACAGGGCTGCTCTCCTCTTTTGTGCTGCTACTTCATTACTGTGTTTCAGCTTCTCGTTACGGTCAGTCTTGCTGGGGTAATTGCGCTGGTTATTTTTGCCTCGCATCTCTAAGAAGGTGATTGGTTCCTCCCAGTACAGCAGGTACTATGCCAGCCAAGTGCTATCCGCCCGGCTGCGTCATACCTGTGCCAAACTGTAATAGACTCCCACTGCTTCTAAAATGACAGATGGGACTTACTTTGATTTATTGCTGTGTTGTGGCTAATTTACCTATAAAGCGTTCTGCTGTCTTGCATTATGGATTAGGTTTCTAACAGTTTTCCGTATAAAATTGCAAAGCAAGCTCCTTACAATTTCAGTCGTGTTCATGATGACTATATAAAATTAGCTGTGAAGGCATGAAGTTATAACAGAGACAGATTTTACACACAATGTGCTTTCTTTTCACAGTAATTTTCATAGGGTTACATATTAAATGGATTTTTTTTTTTTAAAAAAAGGAAACAAACAACAAGGATCTAACTTTTGTTTTTCAAAATCTCTGTTCAGATATAGCACAAATTACCTTTTAGCAAGAGAAAACTCTGAGATTCACACCAGATATATATAACTGGTAGCAATTATCCCAGTTACATTAGAATGATTGTGCTTGTGCCCTGTATATGTAGAAGGAAATAGCACTCAATATTATCCAATATAATACTATGAGTGAGAAAATAATCCTTGCTGTGCAGATTCTTTTTTTTTTTCCTTTGCCTTGTTAGGGAGGAAGGGAAGAAAGAAGGACTGATTATTTTTATCTTGACTTTTAAATCATAATTCTCTCCTGACCTCACCCTGTTTCTTGAGGTTTGAGTTATTTAAAGCACGTCTGCCTTGAAAACAGAATAATTTGTATAACTAATACATGCGGTATAGATTTATAAAGGCTTTGGAGTGAAGAGGATAGTAGTAGGACTGAAACCTCTTCTCTGCAAAATAATGTTTTAAATAGTCCTTTGTATTCTATTGTATGCTAAACTAACAGTTTTGTCCAAGTGGCTACTAACCTTGAAAAAATATTTTACCACTAATTCAAGAAACCTCCATTAGAACAGAGACCCAGTAATGAATGTAGAAGTAAAATGTTTTTATGTCTATGTGTCTTCATAAAATGCACTAGTCTTACCTTTTCCTGCAGATTTCTGCAACCAAAAAAAAGAAAAAAAATCAATAAACCTTTAGGACACATTTTTTCTAAAGACTAAATATTTACTAAAAGCATAATGAAAGCAGATCCTTTCATAAAAATGCGGAATGCTATGGGTTCACACTGTACAGTTTTGGGTTAGGAAAATGTCACTTTTGCGTCTGTATGATCTCCTTCTAGACAAAATATTTGTTCAACAGCTGCCTTGTATTAGGGGCAGCGCTCAATACCTGTGTATATTCAGGCAGAGCTGGTTGAACGTATTTTTTCACTGCAGAATTAGATGTAACAGAGGTAGTGGAAAGGCATCTGTGACTTCTTCCTATGATATGTCTGCAAGGAAGAAAGCAGCTGGAAGTAGCAGGAACCAAAGGATATGTGAAGTGGGAGTCAGGGAGGGATGAAGGCAGGGAAGAACTGGGACTGCACCAGGGGCAAAGGCTGTGATAGACATAGGAGCTTATAATGAAGGATTTGTTGATGGCCCTTGAATTCAACTGCTGAGAAGAGCCTCCCACTGGGCAGTACATGACCTTATTTGGAAGAAATTTGGAAATGATTTGGCGTGCCCTCTGATTTTGGGGCAAAGGGATAGAGATGAGCTTTTTATTTCCACCTGCATTTCCCCCACTTACTTTGAGCATCAGCAGCTTCTATAAGCGGACAGTGCAAATAAAATAATAAGAGAGACCCAAAGTGAGAATGATCAATGGTAATAATTACCTTGACACCGTCTCACATCACCCAGTCAGCTGGCCACAGGGTTTTGGCTTGTATTGGCAGAGACAGGATAGCAGCTGATAATCCCTGCTCCGTCAGTTGCACCTGTAAGGCAGACAACAGTATTTACTGTTCAAACAGTTTTACTAGAAAAAAATTCTGAAAGGAAGTAAATGAACTACTGTAAAAAGGGAAGAAGATTAAAAGCTCTAATGGACTATATTGGGCCATTGAATTTAAAGCAAAACTATAAAAATCAATGAATAACTCTGACTGAAAAGCAATGACACAATAAAACCACCAGTACATGCAGCTCAGTAAATGAAAATATAATTCATTATCGTGCAAAGATTGTGGTTTAAAGTTCTTTTTGCAAAATATCTAAGAAACTGGCTCTTGCTTTATACGAGTTTGTGATTTGGGAAAGATAGCAAATAACAGTGTAACCTTGCCAAACAGTGCCAAATCCAAAAATTATTTGGGACAGACATAAACCTTAACTCTTCCTTGGCTTTACCTCGGCTTTTTCTTTCTTTCTTAGTTTCTCAGTCTACCAGTCTCCCTCCCAATCCCTGTGTCTCCAAGGCACTTTCTGTGTTTTGCAGCGAAAATTTGTCCTCTTTTTCCTCAAAACCCTCCACAGAAACTGTCTGTTTTGTAGGGTTTAAAGAAGATCATTTAAACCTTCCACCAGTCTTGCCACGGCAGGAAAAGAAGTGTTTCATTTCTGAGTGATGCTGTTCCACTTACATCAACGAAGTGAGAGCTTCCCGAGGGAGGGCGCAGCGGTGTAATTACATAGAATAATGTTACAAAGCAGGAAAAAGCAAAAAAAAAAAAAAAAAAAAAGAATAATGAAAGCATTGTACTGTGGCACATCCATTAGTATTAGGTGTATGCCCCATTGCATGTGACATTTAAATTTGCAGTACAGTTATGAACAGAGCAGGGAACAATCCCGTGGCAGGCTGAGAAAATGAGCTGTCTCAATCTGACGCGGCTGAAGGCGATTCCTCAGCGGGGTGGCCTGGGTTTCTGTGTCACACCAGGGCTAATGGCACAAAAGTGCTCAAAACACAGTTTAACTTTATAATTTACATTATATGCAACTTCTAGCATACTTTCCCTGGGTGGCAGAGAGGGCTTCTGTGCTGGCCGTCAATTTGAGAAGATGTCAGTATCAGGTGTGAAAAACAGAAGGAAACGCCAGCTTATACTTGACTTAGCTGCTGCTTTAGCCCTTAAAAACATTAGGCTACCACAGGCAGTTATTATTTATAATGAGGTTCTTACAAAACACTGAAGTTTTAGCAGAAGCAATAATCTGTTTCTGTAGTTCGCAGGAATTGGCATCGCAGAGCCCATGTGCTATATTTGATTATGACTACTCAAGATAGTATTTCACTGTCTACGCAGCTTTAAAATATATTGATTTGTTGTGAAGACACTCAAAATTCTTCAGGCTCTGTTTTCACATTCAGTTGAGAAACAAAATACAAAGGAAGAGCCTTTCCTTGCCTTAGCAGCTTGTTACCTGTGTTTTTCACATAGCCCATGTGTTGCTTTCCCTTTAGGGGATGCACTACTGTATACTCCTGTACTGTTTCTGTACACTTTCATGGCCATTGCACAAAACTTTGTGGTCTAGACCACATCTCGTGAAGACTGAAAAGGGGCCTGGTGATCTTTTATTTATCTATTGCATGCTTAAAAAAACAAGCCCCTCTCAAAACAAAACACAACAAACCAGAATTCTTTTAAAAAAACCCAAACACTTTGTGTTGCCCACCTGGAAGGACCCTCCTGACAGGGCTGCACAGGTGCCGGGTCAGCTTCACGGGGGGTCCTGCACTGCAGCCTTCCGATGGGATGCCATTGTCAGGGCTGGTAATGGTGTTGAGAGTACTAGTTCGGGACTTAGATTACCAATGGCACAAGTGAAACGACAGTCATTGGCGGCTATATCATACTCACAGCCAGTGGGTACTGTAGTGCAAATTGCTTCTCTTGCCCTGGGAAAAAAGGGTCCTTTATTCTACTCTAAAACTAAGGTAAATTTTGCTAAAAATTTCAGATGCCGAGCAGAGTGCTCCTGAAATTACTTGATAGCGAGATAGAGATATGTATTTTATAAATCTGATTTCTGTTAAGTCAAAGCAAATTTAAGTATCCCTTAGGTCTTTTTAGTTTAGAATTTTTTGTCAATTTTTTTAAGAACGCTTTGCTAGCCTTCACTACTTTCACGTTTTTTCATAGCATCTTATAGATGTTTTTCCCGCTTCTCCAAAGCTCTCTATATTTCTCCTTCTTGTTACGGGGGAAGGAAAAAAGGAAAATAAAGGCATTATTTGACAGAAGTTCCATTATTTCTCTTTAGCAATTGCAGCTTTGTGACTTTACCTTTGGATGAACCCAGCTACATTGAATAAAACAGTTTTCCTGAGTGTTTCTGCAGAAATTATCAGCACAGAAATACAGTACCATCATTTCTTTGAGAGTTAAATCTCCACAGAGATGTGGGAAATAATCCACTATTACTAAGAACTTTTTGGCTGCCTTTTTGGAAAATAAAAAATAAGACTTACTCTTTATGTGAGTTTTGATGCATTTGGATGATTGAATTGTTGATGCATTGAACTATTTCTTTACAACCAGAAGTATCACAAGGATTGTTAGTCTATTTGTTTGAATGAAGCTATAAGTTGCCTTAAAATGTGTTCTTTGAACAATGCTCCATTGGCTTCTCTATCCCTAATAGACTCTCTAGCTCTCTTATTTCTCATTTTTATTCTAATTAAAGAACTATCTTTAAGTCTTATTAAAACTTAATAATTAATAAAAAGTCTTATTAAGTTTTTCCTGTACCTAGTGAATAAGTTCCATAATTCTGGAATACAAAAGGATACATCCTGTCGCTCACAGGTGTTCCTCTGCAACCGTCAGGTCTATAATGATGCTTTTCAAGGGACTACAAAAGGTTGCTTGTAGTATTACTTTACTGCCATGGCTGTCATTTATCAGAGAAGCCTCCAGGTGCCATAAATTCATTTCCCTGTGGGTATCTCTGAAGTGTTTATATTTCAAGACTAGATAAAGACAAAGAGAAAGAGATAAGAAGATTACAGATATTTTGTAAGAATGAATGAAACACAGCGGCTGGGAACATGAAGAAGAGGAGAAGTTTGTCAGACTGTTGCAGTTGCTGGTGCAGAAGGCACAGAATTGTGAATATTTTGAGATATTGTGAGTTAACCTCAGTGATTCAGGTGAAGCTGGAGACTTCACCTGAACAGTGTGACAAACAATTTTAGATTATCTAAAGAAATAAATTATAATCTCCAGGTCTCCTTTATGAGCGGAAGGGCTCTGCATCACGCAGAAACAAGCCCTATGCTCAAATAAAATATGCAATAAGGTTTCAAACTGTATGTGTTAAACAACAAATGATAAAGTAGTAATAGTATTAATGAGGTTACCTGCTCAGAATAGAGGTTTTCTGGTCTCCTCTAAGCTCCTGCGGTTTTAAAAACAAAAAAATCTTAGTACTGCAGCTGTCTGACACTGACTGAGATGTTTACATATGAAATTTCTGCAGGGAGGTGGATTAATTGCAGCCAATAGCCCTGTGCAAACCGTTCTTTCCCACGAGCAGCCTCTGCATGGGATGAGTCTTCGTCAGTGTTTCCCACCACCTTGATTCCGTGTAATTGATTATGCTTTATTGGAAAAGCAAGGTGAAATGGGATAATCTACATGGGTATTTCTATTCCTATGAAGAACAAGAGAACTTTGTCTCTCCCTGCCTTGATACGTGCTTATTAGGCAAAGCAGAAAAGACACTGAGAGATGCTCAGCTTACAAGAACCATTTCCTCATCATTAGGACACAGCTGTGAAATGAGGGAAGGCTAGTTTCAGGTCTCCAATTTGAGGTCAAAAAAAGCAATACACATATAACTGAGCAACTGGACCATCTTTGTTTACTGAGGAATCTCTTTGTCTCTCCCTTTAGCTTTCGGCAGACCTTCCCATGCATGACAAACTTTTTGCCGTGCAAGTGTCTTTGAAATGGATCCATTTAAAAAGCAAGTTCTTTTTGATGAATTGGCATTTTCCACTAATTAATACAAAAGGAACTGGCAAGCCATAATTAGGTCTTATTAGAGCCAAAATTTCCAGGATCAGCAGCTATATCGTGCCAGTGTTTCTGTCTTGCTTGTGCTGGTGCTGCTTGTAGCATAGCTGTTGGCACAACACCAAGCAGATGTAACAATTATGGTGCTAATAAAACTTTTTTTTCCTTCTTTTCATTACAACTATTAAACAATAGATATAATGTTACATAACTTCAACCTAATTATACCTTTTTATATATTCCTTTTCCAAATTACTAGTTCAAATTGCTTCTTGAAATAATTGGGTTTCCTGCAGGCGAGGTGCTGACAACTAAGCATGCCCAGTTAGTTAAGGCGTTGTAGCACGTGCCGAATTTAGCATTATGCAATGTTTCTGTATTCTAGGATCAATGGGATGGGGTGAAGCCCACGCCACTGGAATTGTTCCTGATAGGCAGACCCAACACTCATCTCTAACAAAATTTCATTCAAGAGAAAATAGGTAACTGACACTTGTCACCCTGTGTTCAGGGTCAGCATCGAAGGTAGCTGCAGTGTGCATTCAGTGCCTAGGGACAGACGTCCCCATCACAGGTCCTTGAGCTGCACAAACTGCCCTCAGTGCCAGAACTGAACTGAAGGAGCAACCAAGCAGAGATGAGCTGATCTCCCTCAGCCACCGCTTCCCACTGAGTGCATGTGGGGAACAACTCCTTCTGCCTCTTCTCACTCCACTCCAGGCGCTTCTTTTAATGGCACAGGCAAATTGAAAAGAAAAAAAAATGGAAATCAAAGCATTCAAAAGATAAGGAAAATTGTACAAAATGACTGGACAGGTATTAAATTTCTCTTTGAAACTGGCAACTTTAAGGAGACCGTTACAGAATATCTGATATTTTTAAATAAGCTGTCATCTGTACAATCTTTTTCTCATTAAAAAAGAAAATCATCCTGCCTTAGACTCAATACAGTTTCACCTATAGTAGCATGGAGAAGAAATGCTTTTATTTTTGTGCCTCGGGGCTTTGATAGTTGTTTCATTAAATCAGAATTCTGTCATTGCCTCTGTGAAGGAACTGAGCCTGGTTTTCAGGTTCCTTCCCTCTCCTCCCCTCCCCTTTTTAAACCAGTAAAAAGCAAATTTGCACAAGATAAAGAACAGACTAAGAAAACAAATCCTATTCAGAAAATTCTCTATAACTTAATTAATTTCTCAATTACACTAATTAAAAAAACAATAATAAGAGATTGTGTATTTTGTGGCGATTGAAAGGAAACGTTTAATTACTGCGTGTAAGTAAAATGACAGCTTAAAGCATTCTTGCAAGCAACAGTACTCTTTGGGGGGTAATTAGTGAAAAATAGATAGTAAACAGATGATAGCTTTTAGGCTAAACAAATCACTCAGTTCCATGTCATGATAAAGAACTATAAAAGTGAACCTATCACACCATTCAACAGGAAACTTTTTATTTTGATCTATGGTTGATTATTAACTGGTTTTTTTTCTTTCTGTGAAAATATTTATATGCTAAGCAGAGTAGCAGTGAAGAAAGCAGATTGTAGAAATATCTCTGGATTCGTAGTGAATTCAGCCATTCAGTGACTGTGGGGTGGACATGTGAGCTTATTACTTTGCCCCTACTGAAATACAGTAACCAAATGGTTGATGGGCAGGTTCACTGTTTGGTGTCTTTTCTGAACAAAACCAGCTGCCTGGTCATTTGGGAACAATCTGTGCTTACTCGTTTTTGATATATATGATATATATATATATCACAGAAAATCATGCTATGAGTAAATGTTAAGGTTAGTGCTAACTTCAAGTTTGACCAAATATTCGGTTAGAGATTGTCCTTTGGTGCCTCGATAGTCAGATCAAAAGTTCAGATGGCTCATGAAATAACCTGCCCTTGTAGGTAGAGGACTAATCACAAATAAAAGGTGTTTGTGAAACGGAAGTCATTCCTTTTTCTGATGTGGTTGGGGGAACACATACAAGAGACGGACAGGGATTTGAGTCTTATACCCGTTTGAAACACGGAGATATTTCAACATGCAAACCTTTTCTTTCTTTTCTTAATAATCCCATTCAAAGCTAGGATGAAAAGGATTTTGAAAGGATGAACTGTGTGAGCACCAGATGTACAGTAACACTTGCAAAGGGCACAGCAATGTTTCTTGATTCCTGGTTGAATTTCAGTTGATAGTCCCCTTTGGCCAAGTGCATGGAAACTGGCTGCAGCCCTCTAGTGAGCATGAAGCAGGAGCCTAAAGAGACTATTTTTAATATTAAGACAGAATCAATGAGTTAACTCATGCACAGATGAAAAAAACTGTTGTCATATCGAAGAGAATGAGCACTGCAAATCACAATACATAGTAGCCGCTACTGAAGAAAATGCTTTTAAACGTTGGGTGAGACTGAATAGAAGTTGAGTTTAAACACTTTAGGAATATTTATTGAGAATTCTGTGCCACTTGGGAAGGTGTTTTTGACCTTTCTCTCCTTCCTGTCCTCCAGTAACCTAAAAGCCATTCAGGCCCTCAACCAAGGGCAGTACATAGAAGCTTAGACTGATGCTGTGTTTGCATAATGGGAGGGCCTTGCAGTAACGAGGACTACTCATGAGCGAGGTAGGATTCCCTTGCCGTATAAAAGAGCCGATCGGTGATCATGTTCTTCACTCAGTTCGAGCTGCCGGTAGCTGAAGCTCCAGGCTAGAGGCGCCAGCGGAGCTAATGCAGAGCAGCACACCCAGTGTATGACCGTTCGGGCCTGTAGCCGTGAATCCAGGCGCACAAACAGTCCGTGAATGGGCTGTATGACCGACAACGACTGCAGAGAAGAGATAATAACTTTGGAGACCTTTCATCACCTGGCTGACAGTTTTATTAAACAGCAGTGTTTGCAATCTCAGATGGAAAAGATATGCGTAAGAGTGCCCTGCAGTATCTACGTGGCCTGCCCAGGCTCCCACAGTCAAACAACGGCTGGGCCAAAAATAGGGGTTCCCCATCTTTTTTAAGCAGGAATGCTGGCTTTATCTTTTTTACACCGCTGTGTGTCAGGAGTAATGCCTGTAGCTGGTGAGATGTTACGGAGGTAAAGAAGAGGAAAATACCAGGTTCTTGGAATAAATGTGACAAGAGAAAATCAAATGGAAAATCTGTTAAATAGCCATTAATAAATATAAGCTATAAAATTCTTCTCATTCCTTTCCCATTAATCTGTAAATTAATGTCTTTTACTATTATTTTAACATAGAACCCACTTACAAAGTTAGACTGGAAGTTCTTGCAAAAAGAAAAAAAAAATGTAGTCTGCTGTCTATGATTGTTTCATGTTATTCAAATTCTTCCCGGGAGAATCAAGCCTCAGGGACTTTTTCAGACATTATTTTTATTTATACAGATCAGATTATTCATTTAGCAAACAGAAGCAATGTCACATGATATTTAGACATACAACCACACAGCTCAGCTAGTGAGTTGGAACTATTGCATACTGGGTTAAGAGATCATTTTAAAAGCTTGTACACAATCTATTATCTAATTACTCAAATGACTAAGTGAAAAAAGCAAATTAATTTATTATTTCCTATGAGAGGGAGATAGATATGATAAAAGGGGGGAAATGTGCCATGTGAAACTACATTTTCTTTTGCGGGAGGGGGGAATTTCATGTAATTTGCACATACCATTTTAATAGCATTACATAATAGAATATATGGAACTTAATTGAAACAGCTTATAGAGTGTTTTAGCTAAATGGCTGCTTTAAAATACACAATTGCATTCAAAACAGTATCTTTAAATAGAAGTTACACATTTTCAGTATGTGGTCTTTGCACAGAATTCTACAAATCTTATCCCTTTAATCTTAAAAAGTATATTTTTCTGAAAAGTTGTTGTAAAAAGTTGATGTTACACCTATTTCCTAAACAGAAAAACTGTTCCCCTTTATATTCTTTCAGTACTCATTCACTGCACTTGCAGTTACCCTTCTGCTGCAGAATGAAATCTCAACAAATGAAATATAGATAAGTTGCTTAAAAATTAATTGCCTGTGAATTTTTGGTCAGATGAAACTTCAGTTTGGGTCTTTTAGGTTCCTTTGTCAATGTAATTTGAGTGATAAGTCAATATTCAGTTGAATACCAAAGTTAAGCGTAGTAGACATTAAAGATATTCCCATGAATTGTATACCAGAATGTTATTTTGATATGTTTAATTTTTAAGTAGGAATTGAAGTTGCCGGCATATTTAATAGTTCATGTAAATCCATGATCATTTGATTTCCAAATCCACTTATACATTTGAATAACTTTGAGAAAGAGGCAATAAAACCTCTCATGTAGTTAACATGGCAAAGCCTCTCCCCAGTTGCGATGTGTGATCATCACTCAGTTCTGTCCGTGTCCATGCAGCTTTTGTCGTCCCAGAGCTATGTATTAGTGCTGCTGGGGAAGGGAGGGGGGGCAGATATTTTTAATACAAAATACACTTTCCACAAAGTAAAATTTTCCACCAAAACCATTAACCTTTCCACACTCCAAGAAAATTACATCCGTTTTCCATCAAAAAAAAAAAGTGTAATTTAGTTTTAGCTTAAAAGATTTTATGTTTCATTTTGAATAGCTTAAACATTAAGCTGTGTTTGCTTAAACAACCATTGCAAATGCCATCCCTCCTGGTCTGTATATTGGGGTCCCTGTTGAATCTCCCCTCTTTTCTTGAAAGTTTGTCTGTCTGGCACCTCCTGCAGACAAGTGAGGGGCCTAACATTCCCTGTATAAGAAAATTAATGTCAAACTGAGACAACATTAAGTGTTTAGGTGCTTTGAAACAATTCCCTTTCCCTTCCCCTCTCCCCCTGAGCCATTTCAGAAAGTTTTTCACCCTTTTCTTCACTGGAAAAAAAAAAAAACAAACCAACTCTGTAGGTAGAAAATAAAATCTTGTGCCTGGCAAAGCGAAGGACAAGAGGAGAGGCAAAGCTCCTCGGTTCACAGAATCACAGAATCACAGAATTATCAGAGTTGGAAAGGACCTCTAGAGATCATCTAGCCCAACTCCCCTGCTAAAGCAGGATTGCCTAGAGCACATTACTCAGGACTGCATCCAGGCGGGTCTTGAAAATCTCCAGAGAAGGGGACTCCACAGCCTCCCTGGGCAGCCTGTGCCAGTGCTCTGTCACCCTCCTTCAGCTTGTTTCATTTGTTAAAATTTTAGAAGCACAGTTATAAGGGCAAATGAAAGTAACCCTTTAGTATTTTCCTGTTGGATCAGATGCTATATGTATGTGTATCACAATAGAAAGGTTCGTATTTTAGAATTTTTAAATAAATTATTATTTTAAAATACATGGTTACAGTTGATACTTAGCAAGTTGGTCAGTGCTAGTCATTTAGACCTCCCCTAAGATCAATGGAGAGAGAGATAAGGATGACAAAGGCGAGTTTATTTCATCTATGCAAGACATGGATTTTACAAGGAGATTAATTGCCCCTTGTTATCTCTCTCTCGTTATGAGAGAGTCAGGATAACTGGTTTAAATTAGACACTTGACTTTTAGAAAGCTGAACTAAGGTATTGCACTAATAACTTTCCAATCTTCATTGTCAGTTCACATTTTTCAAGACTGTTTAGCACAGAAAGAGAGTAGTCTTAGTTTTATAATTCTAAAAGTTTCTGTTTGAAGTCCAATTCTGGTGATAGTCAAGTTTGCTGCCTTGTGATTTGCTTAATTTTTTTGAACATAGTAGTAGATGAAAATTTACAAAGATGAAAATCATTTAAATATTAGGATGTATAAGAAGCTTCTGGGATCTCTTCTATGTGACACCTGCTACGTAGACCATAACATGTCATCTACACAAAAGTGATTAGTGTATGTAGACCTCATCCTGCTGTCACAAGCAAAGCTGGTGTTCTTTGTTCAGCAATTTTCTCTGTTTCACATTCACTACTGCCAGTCCTTCCCCCACTTTGGTTGTGGGCCCATTGTGAGTTTTCCAGTCATCCAGCTGGAGCAAGCCTAGTAGAAAAATACCTAAAGGCATGATATTGTCACTAGGCTTTACATAATACCTTCAGGAGTATGCTGATGAATTCAATGATGGTATCAAGCTTAGGATGGTAAAAAGCTTCAGATGCTAATATTATAGAAAGATCAAGATACTTTACAGAAAGAATGAGTTGAGTTTTGAGAGGCGAAGTAATAGGAACAAGATGAAACTCAGAAATTCAAAATCCAAGGACTTGGGTACGAGTGCAAACTGCTGCTATAAACTGGAAGATGAGGAGCACAGCAATTGCGAGTGGCAAGGAGAAAATGAGGAATCCGAGTGACGAAGCTGCTTGTAGAATGACTGCAAACAACCATTTCAATGCATCTTGGTTTTCCACTGGATGGGAAAGAAAAGATAGTACAAACTATGAGTTGGTGAGACTTCCTTTAAAATATTATGTACAGTTCTAGTAATTGCAATTTGAGAAAGATGAACTCGAACTGGAATGGATGAAAAAGAAGAGGGCCAGTGTGCTATCTTCTGAACAAAAAGTGGAGTAGATTATTTGGACGAGGCTGGGAAGAGACATGATTCCCATCTATAAACACTCCAGAGAGAAATACCAAGGGACAGGAGCTTTTGGAGCTGCTAAATAATTTTGTACTAAACTTTAGTTGATTTAAGCTGCATATGCATACATTTAGACTGAAATTTAAAATAAGGTTCAAAACTATATATAAGACCAGTGAGCTTCTTGAAACAATATTCGTAAAGGACTGATGGAAGGAGAAAGCCTCAGTGGTTTTGAGATGGCTTGATTTGTTTATAAGGAGTTATATAATGTGAGGTTTTGCAATAGCAGGGCAATAAATTCAATAACTCAGGGGACCTATTTTTCCTAATGCAGTTTAGAAACCACGCAGAATGGTGATGGTTCTTCACTTGAAGTTCATTATTTAGAAAGGCATCATCTTGGTCTGATTGCCTCCTCTCACCTTTCTGCTCCTTCTCAGTGAGCTAGATCTCCTGCATATTACAATCCTGCTTAGATTCTCTTTTATACATGGCAGGCAAGCATTTTCAATACTGATGAATTTATTGCATCTAAATTGTGGGACAGAACTTAATTCAGCAGAAGGACTTTACAAATTATCTCTGCTTTCTTTTTACATTTGTAATCAGTATATGGGATTTAGTTTTTTTACACTTCTCATTGAAAAGTTTTTTTTCATAAGGCTGTTGCTTGGACTGGATATAAACCTCCGATAAAGTAAAGTGCTACTGCCTCTTTTTTTTCTAGTCTGTCTATATATGATTCATTTTATGTTAACATCTTATACAGTATGTCAAAAACACAATTAAAATATGTTATGAATGTACTTTAAGGGTCAGGATTACATTTGTGGTAAAAGGAAAGAGAACCTGAACATAAACATTTTCACAGATGCTTATAGTTTTCTGGGGGGTGAACTTTCCTAGAAGTGAGACTCTGTTGCCAAGGACAAAATCGTATGAAATACAAAAGGCATATAGTATAAGCTGAATTTTCAAGTTAAGGTACAGAGACCTAGGTCCTTCAAAAAACTAGTCAGTTATCGCAGTTGTTGAGTGATGACATTTTGGAAAAATCTGACATTGGTACTTGTTCCAGAAAGGTATTCATGTAGTTTGAGTGTGACCAGGTCCAGGTACTGTACATGAATGTCATTAGTTTCATTTTTTTTAACTGATACTGTTCATGTATTTCATATGTTTGTATGTTTTACTATATCAAGGACTGAATATTGAGCTGTGAAGATTATTAGGTTTCTGAGAATTTTTTCAGCTAAAAAGGTCAACATGCTAATTATGAAACATTATGAGGAAAGGACCTGGTAGGCTTAACTGTTGTACTAAAATATCTTGTGAGAGATCAACATTCAGTTTTCTATTTTACTGGTTTCATTGGGGTATTGTCTGTATTGGGATACTCCCTTAATTTTAAAAGATTTTCCCTGCTTCCATTGCAAATCATTATGAAAAAGACCTCACTCGTCTCCTTTGCCTTTTTCCATACCTATTTTTTTAAAGGTAACTGTAGTTTCCTAACGAACTCTACTAAGGACCTCATATGATCGATGTCATACTACTTACCTTTTGCTAGAGGAAGACAGCAGAATTTTACTACATACAAAGAGCCCAGGAATAAGATTATGTCTGAAACAAGAAGAAACAGTTATTACTGGATGGTGTTTTCCAGTAAAAATATTACTTAAATGTGAAAATGTGAAAAGTGAAATATTACTTACCTTTGAAATCCACTTAGCTCTTGCCTATTTCAGCAATTTTATTTGCTTGTTTGTGTGGCATTTATAGGGATTTTCATTTTAGTGATGAATATAAAACACTGGGACAGAAATTACTGAATATATGTCATTGTGATATGTAAATCGCATTAAAATGCATACTGATTTTAGGACAAAATTCAGCATTCATCTTAAAAAAGAGATAGGTGTGGAGCGGTCAGCAACACTGTATTTCTTCTGTTCAGTGAGATATTGAAAAGAATGGGAATACATAGTTGTAGATGGTATGGAAGCACAGTGGGGTACAAAAATAGGTATTTGTATGGATGGTATTTGATTTGATGGAACCTGCTGTGGCTCTGAAAGTTGTTTCACACAGATGTAAGAAAAGCACCAGAGAGAAAAGCACCTCTGTTGCTTTTCTGAATGTGGAATTAAGACATCTCATTTCGGAATAAACCAAAATAATCAAGAAAACAAAACAAAACAAACAAAAACAAACAAATGAAAAAACCCACCAAGCAAATCAAAATTTTCAATCTAGAAGGAAAACGATACAGTGCTTCCACTCGTAGGTGGAGATGCAGGTCCAAGTGTCAGGTCTGATGGACCATTTACAGCTGTTTAAAATCTGATTAAAATACAAAGTTTTGACAAAGTTTAACTTCAATGACGATTTCATCAATGCTGTATGTAAAATCACACTTTGAAAAATCAGGGGAAGAAGCTACTGAATTTACATATTTATTCAAGGGATTCACAGTGCTTAAGAGAATTTTAAACCTTTTTGACATGTAATTTTTTTTCCCAGAAAATAGTACAGTTCTCTTTATTTTCATTTTTTTATGAGTAAAAAAATCCCAACAATGAAAACCAATATAATTATTTAAAACTGAAAAATGTCTCAATTTCTAACTGTTATTGATATCTGTGGTACCCACAGAGAAAATATCCTTCAGAGTTAACTTGGACAAATTAGTGTTTTATTACACAAAATAAACACGACCATATTAATTTTGCCCTCTTTGTGTCTTCATCTTAGCACACTTTTTTGCAACTAGCGTGTGACACACCGCAGTGATAACTAGTCTGGGAAGCCCTCAACATTGCCAATAACATAGAGCACGCTGAAAAAAATGAACTTGCTTTTCTGAGAAATAAAAAAAAGCAATCATTGCTTGGACTGAGTTAGTGAAAGATATCAGTTGCTGAAGAAAAGAGCAAGTTAAAAATTTTGAGGGAACACTTCATGTGAATGCTATGACGGAATGTCAAGAAGGGAGTTGTAGTAGCGTGAATGATACCGAATATGAGTCAAAATCACACTGAGAAAGATTAGGAAAAGATTTATTAGAGGGTGATAGTGATAATATAATGTACACTCACAGGGTCAGATATTTTGACGTGGAAAGAGACCTTGATAGTATTTTAGATGGTTAAATATTTCTAGGAATTGTGGGAGACTTTAACTTCCTATTTGTAGATTTTTTAAAGAAAATGTTCCTAATATGCAGCTGCCCCCATTATTCTATGTGTTATTAATTTGAAAACGTCTTGAGACACTCTGGTGATACATTCCTACTAGTTTTATTTTTTTGTTTCCCTAAAATTCTCCTGTGTAAGCATAAAACCTGGTAGAGAAAAGAACTCGATTGTTTGGGAGAAAGCACCTATTCAAATAACAGCACTAACGAAAGGGAGCAGTCTAAATTGCTGGCGAAGCAAATTGCTTTTAGGATGAATGTTCTCTTCTTCAAGGTCATTCTAGTATGAAAGTCCCTTGCAGCTCTCTTGCATTATACCTCTCATTGGTTGTGTATTTTCTATTAGCAAGGTATTAGCGTCGCTCAAGCACATTTGTATGCAAATGAGAGTGGGTAGAGGGGTGCAGCCCCTGTGCTAGGGACCATAGTGAGGGCCTTTCCCTGTCCACATGTGCTGCGACACATGACACACGTTGCATATCCTTCCATGCGGCCACAGCAACGGAGGGCTGGACGCAGACACGAAGGGGACATTGCGCAGTGCTGCGTCTTCTCGGCTTTGCTGCAGAAAAGCTGCAGCGCTGCACGGCAGCTGGGACTGCGTGACCACCTTGGTGACATATATAGAGCACTGGGCGATCTCACGTCCCTTCCCTCTAAGTAAATCTGTGCCTAGATTAGCTGTAACTGATTAGCAGGGTAATTTTAGAAGCAATACTTTGTTTATGCTAGAGCACGTCTGTCTTCTGGTGACCCAGAAGTCTGATTCAAACCCCCAACGTATGGATAAATTTCTTGATACGAGAACAAAAACCAGTGATGAGCATGCAAATTTAAATCTCACTTCTAAAGGCGCGGGGTGAAGATTTCTTGCTTCAGAGGTGCAAAATAGCTGTACAGAGGTTAAACCAGGCTTACATATTCATCATACATTGTTAAATAGTCCCATGCAAAATTACTTTCCTCTTATTTGTGGAACACATGTTGTACACGTGGCCTCATATAATCTTTTGCCACTTTGCAAAGCAAAAACTAATTTCAGTTCCAGAAGATGAAGCAGCCTTCAATTATACAAGTTAAAGGATATATGCTGCAGTTCATAAGGAGTGCATGTACATTATAAATTCATTTAATTGCTCTGCAGAGATGCTGATCCTAATTAAGACTTCATTGGCTTTTTCATTGAAAACAGTTAAAACTGCCTAATTAAGCATGAAAAAAAAAGAAGAAAAAAATTAAATTAAGACTCTACATAAGCAAACCAAGTTTCTGCCAAGTTTTAACTCACCTATAAGTCTGGGAGCAGCTTTATCCTTCTGCGTCTTGGTGCATCTTCAACTGAGACAAGGATGGGGGAACTGAGGGGCAAAAGTCTTGGTCAGGCAGTAGTACTTCTCCATTTGTGGTTTAGGCAGTTTCCCCACTTTGTGGGTCTCAGATGTGTCATGCAGTTTAGTACAGTACCACTCCGAGTATGTTAGTTTGGGACTTTCTTTTCTGAAAATTATGCTCTCCAGAAAGGCTTCTGGAACCAACCAAAGCAGAAGACAGGACAGAGAACTAGTAGAAACAAGGCAACCAAATGCACAAAGTATAAGAAGTGAGGTCCTCTGAGTCTCCTGGGTCCTCTTCCCCCACTTTCTATTTTCTGATGCCATGCTTATTTTTCCAGTTCACATATTTCTTCTCTTCTTTCCTCATGAGGAATGCTTTCCACTACATTATCCCCACAGATTTGACTTTGTTCTTCAGTCACTTTATAAGGATACGCAACATTAATATGTTGCATATTAATACAGCATAGACTTTCTGAAATTTCACACCTTAAACTCTCTCCGAACGCAGCACTAGAGGTGTAGATGCATACTGTGTACAGTACCCTGTCTGCTGCATGGAATGAGCTAAAAATGGTGTTGCTGTATTTTCACAGCTTCTATATAGTTGGGAATTTAGGGAACATATGACAAGTGTGAGGCTTTGGCTTCCAAAACGTATATATTAATGTGGATATTAGCATCAACACTAAAGGCAGTTTCTGTAATTTATGGTTGTGCTGTCATGTGAGTAATACTAAATGAACTAATATTTGAGTGAGTGTTCTCTGATGTACAAATAAAATGTTATCTTTGTAAAATATGTAAAGCCTAAGTGGATACATGAACAAATTTTCATTTTGTAGATGCGTTCAGATAGTAAAAAAGTGGGTTTTTTTCTGATTCGTCCTTTTCTTGTCCTGACAGTACAAACAAGTGGAACAATACATGTCATTCCACAAGTTACCTGCTGAAATGCGCCAAAAGATCCATGATTACTATGAGCACCGCTACCAAGGCAAGATCTTTGATGAAGAAAACATTTTGAATGAGCTCAATGATCCCCTCAGGGAGGTAAGATTAAAGTATTTGAGTGGTTCTTCATGGTACGGAACACTTTCATGTCTTTGCTGTTTCTGTGTTGAAATACTCTTTCTGATTCTATTCTGTAACATTTAATCTCATTTGACCTAGTGAATGAATGGCCAGGAGAATGAATTTTATATTAGATCGACACAAAGAAATAAGTTGATTTGCACTCTGTTCTGAACCAGTCTGTCAGAGTCACTGCTACGCAAGGATGTCAAAGAGTAAAATCCTTAATTGTTGAGAGAAACTCGTGGTTTCCTGCCATTCTTTAAAAAAGAAAGGTGCTGGACTAGAATGTTCCTGGGTGAAAGTTTTTTCTGCTCTCCCTACTTGCTAACCATGCATCTGTGCAGATGAAACCACTGAAAGCCACCTGTGAAGGGAGAACTGCTTTGTTTCATTCTGTGAAGTAGCATCCTTGGTTAAGATGGTCTTTACTTGAGATGAGGAAGCTGGAGTACGATGTACAAGCCATTAAAAAAACACCTTTTTTGTTAACTCTAGTCTGTATTTCAGTTTTGGGGCTTTATTATGCTATGCTATGCTATGTTGTGCCGTGTGTGGAAGCAGCTGGAATTTTCTTTGGCAAGGTGCTTATGTGGGAGGAAGGGCGTGTTCATCTTGCTTATAACAAAGGTATCTGCTTTATGGGAATATAAATCTGACTGTCTTCTGTTGGGTGGTGCTCATGCCTGACCTACTCAAGGATGTTTGTGTTATCAGTTGGCTGATATCCTCTACTGAAAGGAGGAAGAAAAAAACAGAGGAGAAGAATGAAGTTGAAAAGTTCAGAGAGAAGAAAGCATAAATAAGGAAAAGAGAAAAGAAACAAGAAAAGGGCAGAATAAAGGAGGAGCAGTTTGATATGTGATGAAACCTGTGTAATTTTCGGTGATAACAAGTAATGCCCTCCAGTATTCTCTGCAGGAGGAGTGGTGCTGAATATATGTCTGTGTGTGTGTATATATGTGTATATATATAAAATGTATATATAACACCCAACAGAGCACAGGATGACATCTGTACTTTTGGAAAGATATGTGAAGGTTGGGGTTTTCTTAACAAGTTTTGTGGCATAAGAAGAGCATAGGTCTGTGATGGATTGTCTGTACCATTTAATCCTGCTCTTTGTTGTGAAGGGAAAACATGTCATACAGTCCAAACCCAATCAAGTTCTGTATTTAAAATAATTATAAGAAACAATGCCTTGCCCATTCACGGGCTCTGAGGGCCGCTGGCACAGATTTGCCACGTCTGTGTTACGACAGTCTGATAGTGGCCTCCCTCCTTACAAACTGCCGACTCGGGGTGGTGAACGGTGCCCACGATCGCTGGGTCATTGCTGGATAGTTCAAGTGAAAATCAGTCCAAACCCTGATTGTTCTAACAATTTAACAATACAGATGACTGAATTCCAGTGCTTGGGCCCGTTTAATTCCCTAATATAGACGTAGCCTGAGTCCTTTCATTATATTGTGAACTTGTAAGTGTTTTGGAGGGCAGGTGGAGGGCTCTGGCTTCTGCACTGCCTCTGCCAGTTTACCCTGGGGCTCCCCGCGGTAGCTTTTGAAATGTCAAGAGGAGAATGGACTATAAAAATCTAGCATGTAGGACAGGAAAAGTGCGGGAATTATCCCTAGAGTACGGTGACGGTCAAAACATGAATCTTGGCCAGTACAGAGCTTTTGTTTTGTAAAAAGAACAGAAGCATGTACAGAAGCATGTCATTGACATCAGAAACAGTTTCATCTGTTTCTGCTTTTAAAGAAAGCACTTCTCCACAAATGAAGTCTAATACCCTTCCATTGCAAAATGTTCTTTCACTAACAATTTGCAGTTATGGCACTCTAATTATCTGCCTTTCCCTCCTTTTCTCCCTCCCTACTTGTTTCCTCCCTCAGTCCCCTAGTCCTGTCCCCTTCCTTTCCTTTTTTCTTACTGCTTAAGAGCAGCAAGGCAAATTTGGTCAAGCATAAAAAACAAAAAGCACTTCTGGGTAGAGATCAAGCATGGAAAATTTCAAAAATTAATGAGCCACTGAAAACATGGAGTAAGAATAGAATGTCACGGAAGGAGTGGCTTCTGGTTTGCTATGATCATACTGTACTTAGCATGTCATCTTTGTTCTGTGTATTATGTAAGAAAAAATAATTTACTCAGCTACAGTCATGTTGCACACTGCCCTGATGACAACATATCAGTTGTTCCAGAAAAAGAACCAAAAGAAAAAGAAAAAGTAAGAACTGGACAGTGGCAATGCCAGAACAGGTTTCCCAATCAATCTGTCCAAATTCCGGCAGCAGCTCATGCACTGTGCCCTAAAAACACGACTTGGGTGTTTGCTTAGTATAGCATTTCGTTTTAATTCTATTTTAGCTACCAGTTCAGTAGCAGCCTGGTAATGAAGGTAGCGGCTTTTTGATGTTACTAATGGACAAAAAAATAGAGCCTTTTAAAGGCAGAACACAATTGTATATTGGATGGGATATACCATCTTACGTGCCAATAACTGCACAGGGCTGTAATGTCCGGGTGGTAGCACAGATACCCTAGCTGCATCATTCAAGAATAAATATTTACTGCATTTCTTAATTTTTTATTGAATCCTGCATTTTATTAGATTTTGAGTTTAGCATAGGATAAGAATTAAACATCCAGAGTCTCCACAAGCCATACTTGGCTTAATGAAAGTAGCTTCTGATGAAGACATTCAACTGAAACCATTATTTCCTCAATTACAGTAAGCAGAATGAAAAAAAAAACATACAAAGTACTGCATAATTATAGTATGAACGTTATCAAATGTTATAAAAAAATTTGCAGTGTTTTCAGTTCTGCTTGTTCTCAGCCATTCAAGTTTACATTATGGGCTGAATTTTTCCACAGCTAGGGCTCTCTTTAGGAGTAATAAACTTTTTTTGGCCCATATTTTAAAATTTTGGCTCTCTTTTAGCAGAAAAGTAATTATGCATGATATAAATATGATCATTCAACCACTAAAAATAGCTAAAGGACATAGAATTAGCAGTAAAAATCTGGTGTAAAATTAATTCTTACATGATAAATACTACCTATAAAGCAATATATGCTTATAATAGAGGTAAGACTTTTTTGGTAAAAAAAGGATGGATGTTCATTTTACTGAGCTTCTGAAAATTAGGTGTGGAACATTCACAGTAGTTTGGATGATTAAAAGAAGGAAAAGCTGAGAAAAGGTTTGATGCATATGTGTGAGTGGGTAACTTTGTTGGGTAACAGAAATAGAGTCGTGTTTATTGTGGGGAATTAACTAGGGCATCAGAAAAAAAAGGAAAAAAAGAATCCTGAACATTTTTAAATTTTACAAGGCTCTCTCTAGGTGCCTCATAGCTGAGTAAAGCAACTGGTAGCTGACCTGTATCATTCAAAGATAAACTTGTATTAATGGATTCCCTTCAATGAATGGGAACTAAAGTAGATACTTATTAGAAAATGGGACTTAAAAACTTTATCTTCTCCCCAGTTAAGTTAGTTGCACAATTTGGTTATATTAGTCCCAGGGTAATGTAGTTAATTGGATATCCTCAACTCTACACACTCAAATTGAATTAACCATGCATTGCCATATGTGGTGTGCTACTACCTGCTCATAACGAAAGGTGCTCTTTGATGAAAGGAAAGAATTAAAGGTTTCTTTTCATTAAACTCAGAAATTTCACTCTTATGGAAAAGCATATCCCCTTTTGCACAGTTAGACTTATCTGATAATACCTGTCCAGACTTCTTGAGAGTCAGATAGTCAGGAGACTCCTGGTAGTTACAGTTTTGGTAGAGATGCAAGGCTTTAAGTCGCTTCTTCCAGGGCACATAGGGTTGGATTCATCAAACCTGTCTGTAGCTCCATACAGGTTCTGCAGCAAGTTTGAGGTAATCATCAGGCTCTCTCGGCACATACCAACCCCCCCCCCCCACACACACTCTCTCACTGTTAAAAAAAAAATTTAGCTGACTAGCTTAGAAAAAAGGCTACATCTTCAAACAGCAGTTGACACGTGAAATAAATTCTGCCTTTAAAAGCATTTGCAATTAACTATCTCCCTCCCTCATTTCTTGAGGTCGTAATTAGCAATTGTTAGTGATTAACATGTTCCCCTTACACAAATATCATCTCTCGTTCTTCAGCAGACAGAGATACTTATGAAGTTTTCTGAAGTTCACATTTTTGAACTCAGAATTCTTGCCACCTACATTCTTCAACCTCATTTGGTATCAAAAGGTCTTAGTCCCAAAAGTGGACTTTGTAACTGTCATGAAATGAAATGGAGATGGTACAGACAACAAGAAAAAAAAAAAAAAAAAAAAAACGAAAACCAAAAAAGACAATAAAACCCCACAGCTAAGAGAAATCTCTTCCAAAAGGACACCTGAATTGCAGAAGTTAAATGGCATGTGCATAGTCAGTTTCATCTAAGAACAGAGTGTAAGAAATGTCAAACTGGCTCAGCTCTGGCGTTTGTCTAAGCCACCAGCCTTGCCAGCAGTGGCTGCTGGTGGATACTCATGGAAGAATGAGAACAGGGCAAGTGTTGTATTTCCCTTAGTGGCTCTCCTGGGGTCCCAATATTTTCAGTTCAAGGGATTCTCTGAAACTGATGTGATTTCTCTACTGGGTAGTCCTTAATACATGGCTTTTCCAATTACTTATTTACACTCCTTTTGAATCCATTTACTCTCTCTGCAACCAGACCATCGTTCGGCAAGGAGTACAGATCTGTACTCTGCTGCATGAGAAACAACCTCCTTATTTTGGGATTGAACCTGGATCCTACTATTTTTTGGTTTTGATGGCCATTAATTCTTGTAGCAAAAGTGATATAGTACAGTAAATTCCTACCCACCCTTCGCATGCCAGTTATGATTTTGTAGACTTCTATGATAACATCCTTAAAAGATATTTTTTTGAAAGTAAAGAGACCTATTCTACTTAACTCTTTCTTGCATGGAAGCCAGCTCAGCCCCATGATCATCCTTCTTGCCATTCTTAAAATTTTTTCCTGACTCTACTATAGCCTTTTAGAGATGAGACAACCAGATCTGCAGCCAGCATACTGGTGTTAGAATAATAATTCATTTCCTAATAATTCCTAACAGTAATTTGCTCTTTTAATCACTGCCAACCATGGAGTTTACTTTTTTTTTTTTTTTTTTTTTAATTATAACTGTAAGAGCTAACTCCTAAGAGGTAATTGATACATTACTTCATATATTTGCCTAGGAGTATCATTTAACATTGCTCTCCATCAGTAATTTCCAACCAGCCCATAAGAAGCTGCTTTTAGGTTCTTTTTAACAAGCTGCTTCATCTTTACACAGTGCTGTTTCTGAAATTGAGCAGAACTGTGTGAAATTCTTGGCCTTTGTTATTCCCATAGGGACACTGAATGTAAGTACATTATGGTACCTATTACAGCCTAATGAGTCAGATGCAAGATTTTGAAAAAGATCCTGCATAGTTCTTAGTGTTGCATCAAGGGTGGGATTTTGTGACAGTTCTTGTAAGGGAGGTACTCTCACAACAAAATAAGGAAAACCTTCCATTACTGGATTTATAATTGTTAATAGCAATTGTGTATGAGTGAAAACAGGACGGAAAACATCCATTTGGTAATGTAGACAAATTGAGTATATTTTTAGAGAAAGTATTTGGTCCTTTCAAAATCAATTTTAAAATCATCAGTTTGGTAACTTCACTACTTTCTTCCCCATTAAAACTTACTTTCTTTCGTAATATCTTTTATCCTGTTTAATATTTATCTTTAGAAATCACAGAACATTATATTCTCATTTAGACTATACTATAATCCTATGTACAAAGGATGAAACACCTCCAGAGTTAATAGTATGAGGCCAAAATGTGGTGTGATTAGACCATAGTATGCTTCAATCCTTTTTAATAAGGTAGTTATTATGATTTTTGGATACAGACCATCAAACATTAAAATAATGGCAGAAAATCAAATGAGTTTATTAAAAACAATAAAGTATCAGAGTCAATATTAAATTATTGGACATTCCAAATATTTTGCTTCCATAACAACTTATATCCATAAATTTAGCCAATAAAAGAGAAAGGTAATTCTTTCATTATAATCCGCTGTACTTTAATGCATTTTTATATGCAGTGCACCTTGGTTTGAAGCTTAAAGAGGGGAACTAGGGAAAATGCATCAGAATTATAGATGTAGTCATACTGAAACTCATTTAAGTATCTCTTTATATAGCTATATGGAGAGAGTGATTAAAGGTATTTTTCACATAGACGGGGATGAAACATAGTTCATACTCTGCAGTACTGAACTCAAGAATGAATTATGTAGCGTGTCAGTCTCGCAGAATAAATAGTGATTTACAACAGTATTATTTATTTGACAAATGCTGACAAGAAAAAGTATTGGTATTTTTCAAAGATCTTTGTAAGTTATGCCTAAATAGTAGTCTAATTATACAAGGCTTAAGCAAAGCCTTGAAAACCTCTTAGGACTATAATTAAGTCTTTGAAAATTAAAAATAGTAACAAATGAGACATTTTAATATTGGAAGTGAGCAGACAATCACCAGGTGATTGGATTATTGTGTTATAAGATGCTTTGCCCCGCTGGGTAACAAACTGTGTGCACACTCAAATCTGTGTCCCAGAGACCTAAGACAATGAATTTTGATTTCCTGAACTATGGGGAGTATGCTTGCTCCTCAATGTATGCACATACATGAGTATACATGCTGCAGTTGATGCAAAACTTTTGAATTGTCAATCACTTCCATTGCTGTTGCACATATTCAAGAAACTTTGATCACAGTCCCTTCTGTGTTTGACTTGCTTTGTTAGAAAATCCATCCTGAGCTGAGACATGCTTTGGCAAGTCCAAGATCTAACTGCATCCAATAGTACAGCTAATAATACACCAACAGTTCTCAGTAGTTGTGATTTTGAACAGTCTTCTTACTGCACCTATGAGATTCCTTTGTCATAAGTGTTTAATAAATATTTCAGATGTGTCAGTTCTTTCATGAGCTCTTTAAATATACTAATCCAAATCAAATCCCCAAATCTTAGTGCAGTAGTTGTCTTTCATAGAAAGGTAAGTTGTTTGAGATAAGTACCAGACTATCTAGATGCAAAAGAAGAGCTGTGAGAGATGTCAAATGCCATTACAGAAGAGTAAATCCAGTCTGTGCCAGCTCCTGTCTGAACTACTATTCAGGCATCTGAAGAGCAAAATCAGAAAGGTTTTTGTGGGCACCAGGTCCAGTGCATTGAGAAAACAGCAGCTAATGCAACAGAAGTGCTGTCCCACAGAGGAGAATTTTGCACCATTTCCTTACTCAGTCCAAGATCATGCTTTGAAGTGCCTGTCATGTCCCAGTTTTTAGTGCACTGAAGAGTTGTTCAGCTAGCTGATACCCAGCTAGTGCTAGGGGCAGAGGATGGAAAGAGTCAAGCACTTTATTTTTCCTTCGTGCAGTTTCTGCTGAAAGCCAGGAAAGGTTACTACTCACCAGACAATGCTTACCACAGCATGTTCATTCCTATTAGGTCTGAATATGCTATGGCAATTACAGATGGCGGTGCTGATTTTTAGGAGGTTAAAAATAATAACAAAGTGCTTCAGATGACTTCTGAGATAGTTCTCCTTATGTAAACACATTCTTTTAACATTGTGCTTGCTTTGGCTCAGCTAGTGTCCTCTCTGGTAGAATCTGGAAAGTTTTGGTTTATTTAGCTAAGACCAAATGATCTGTTGCTCTAATCCTGAATTGTGACTATGCGTCCATTGTGTTAAAACAGCAGAGGTTAACACATTTGAAGCCTTTAGAGAATAGCTGCAGATAAATGAAAAATAAATAAATTAAAAATCGTGATGCAAGGTTGGAAACTACATGGTCTGTTTTAGTTCAAGATTAGGAGGTGCAGGATCTGGCTACAGGAAAGCAATCTAGCAACTGCCAGGGCTCTCCATTTTCCCCTCGTGGGATTCTGCAGTAAAAGGTCATAAGGGGAGTGTGGACAGGGGAAGGGAGAAAGCAGAGGGCAGGATGCAGCCCCGATCCCAGTAGAAGACGTGCTGAAGACAAGACGGGGATACATGGTATGGGTGTGCCCACATCCCTTTCCTGTAAATCTCATCCTTGGAGGTGGAAGGGGAACATCTTTTCCTTCAGTTTTCACTGTGGAATTTAAATTCTGGATCCAGAAGCAAGCTAAAGTCTTTTGAAGCATATTTGTTTGGAATTGGTAAAAGTTCTGTGGGAGTCATGTAATACAAAAGTTTCTGTGTTGATTGGGCCTTTAAATGTGCCAGTGTCCATGAAAGTCACCACAAATAAAGATTAGAGTTGTGACTCACCACCAGCAAGAGGAGATAAATACACCGTGAACTGTTTGATGCAGAAGCAAATATATGTGCCTATTTTTATGCACTTGGTTGTACATTATGATTATGGTAGTAACAGCATACAGAAGGGTACACAGCATTTCCCATGCATAAATTTGGAGTTGTGTTTTAAAAGCATGTGATCTCAAAGGCAGAGACAAGGAGAACAAAAAACTACAGAGCACAAAATATGTTCTGAATGCACATTTATGAACCTTATTTCCAGTTGGTACAGTTATGATTTGTTAAGGTTGTGGGAGATATCCAAGTTAAGCTCTGCACATCTTGGCAATGCTGGATTGCTGTTTTGCTTTTTTTCCTAGTGCCACTTGAACAAAAAAAAAAAATATATTATTTTGAAACCTGCTCAAAACTTTGTTTAATCTGTAGTTTTGGACTGTTGCTGTTATCTAGCAAACACAATAAGCAAATACAATCTTTTCTCCAAAAATCTTCTTTCAGGCAAGCCAAAGGTGAAATACTGATTTTCTTCTAACATCTTAGTACCTGAAAAAACAGGGGTCTCCCCCTCAGTTGCAAAATAATCTTTTGAAAGTGTAATCTCTTTTGATGAAGAGTCTTTATATAAGGGATTAATTGGAAATGGGAATTGCAAAAAAGTTTTGAAATGACTTATAAATGGACAGATAATTAAATTTAGCATAGATATGGATGCACAAGGTGTTAAATTACACTTGTTTAATTTAAAGATAAGTGTCTAACACTGAAAGAACTTGCTGTCTGATATTTTCAGTGATTATCAAGGGTCTTCCTCCCCTTGAGACTAAACTACAGTGATAGAAGATTGTTAGAGATAAGTGGAGTTAAAAGCTGGTGTAAAAGGTGGAGTCTGACACTGTGAGTACAGGTACAGACTTCCCCGTACCTCCTGGGCTGAGTTCAAGGCAATGGTTTTTGTCTGTTGTCTCCATCTCTTTTATGGTACTTTCACACAGTCCTGCTCAGCGGTAGCACTGGATCCTCAGCCAACCTCAGCAGAAGTCGAGCGCTGACTGGCAAGGAGTTCCCCTAAGAGGATTTTAATCTTCCGGCTTGTCCTGTGGAGTCTGTGTTTGTTAATTTTCTTCTGAATAAGTCCATTTTTCTTTTTCCTCATTTGTGAGAAGCAAAAACTCTGTGGTTGCTTGAGAGGATGCTGATAATGTGCCCTAAATCTCATACAGTTGCAAGTTTTACGAGCTAATCATTGCGTGTTTGTGCTCTCTGATCAATATAGTACATTTGTAGCCATGGATGGTGCCTTGCTAGAAGGCTAAACTATTTTGTGGATAAAATAAATTCCTGTGTGCTTATATATATTTTGAAGGAAAGCCACATTCTTTGTAAGTAACAGTTTTCATTTTAGCCTGGATTGCAGTTGATAGTTAACTCTGCAACTGAAAACTATTCTTTATTTCTGTGATCTCAAGAATGTCACTTGCATGTATTAAAATGTTTATTTCATAGTGAGGAGTTTTTTCTGATATTGAATTGAAAATCAGGAAGCAAAGGTGGGTCTATGTCTATTAAAAAAGTAAGGAAAGTGTAGAACTACTGAGAACTGTTTGAAAAACATACCTGATGAGAGCATTATGCTATAGGAGTTGTAACAGATTGTTTGGGAAGTACAGTGGCTAGTACAGACATCCACAGTCCCCAAAACAAAAATCTAGCTATTCATTGTACCACTCATTGCCACACATTGTATAAACACTTCAGTATTTATGAAAATATGAGTTTTCATAATCATCCCCATTTCACCAAGAGTAGAAAGTCTCCCGTCACTGTGGGTTGGAAATGAAATAGTTCATGCTTTTTAGCATCTAGCACAAAATAGATTCACTACTGAGAGGAAGAGAAATGCAGTCGATATTATGTGTGGATGGCTTAATATATAACAGACCTTGAAAGGAAGAAGAAGCAATGACATCTGTAGAGATGCAGAAATGGAGGTGTACGTGGCTTGCTTTGTCATTCTCTAACACCAGATACGGTCTTCATAATATTGATACTTACAGCAATGGGACAAACTTAGAATCTGAGAAAGAGGTTAATACCCTTCCTGAGCCATTATTTAAAGTTCACGGCTGGCCTATTTTTAGGTCACCGTGTGAGAAGATATTTGCTGAAAATAGATACAGATCATGTGTCCTTGCAGAATATAGAACATCAGGACATTTCATTTCCAAAGAACATAATTGGGACTGGGAGCAGAATCTTCTTTCCTCTCACCTTTTTGCTTGTAGATTATAACTTCTGTTATACAAGCACCCACTCACATGAGTCATATTTAACCAAAACTAATTTGAAATACATTTCTAATGGGACACATTAATTAGTTAAACTTTGATTTTTTTACGTTAAATGTACAAATATATAATTTGTACACATATAGATGTGTCCATTTACACATATATGTGTGGGAGAGCATATATATGCACATATATACACACATGAACAGACTTTCAGGCACATACATGCAAACGCATGTATCCAAGATGTACGTGTGAGAAGAATACTATGTATTACTCTGTTGATATATTTGCATAGTACTAAGTACATACATTGCATTATGTACTCCAATATGGTCTTTACAGTTCTCAATGTTACAGTATATCTCAACACATTTTTCCTATGCAATCAGTCTATGTTTGTAATATATTACCTTAAAATGAACTGTAATGACAACGGTTTTAAGGGATCTCCTATGATATAAAATCAATATAGATACATTTATTCATAAAAGTAGAGATTAATATATAGTCTTAAGATAATTTGAAAATCTTTCTGAATAAATTATAGGAACATATTTCTTATGGAAATAATCCTCAGCCTATATTTAATTCATGAAGCGAGTAATGTAATTATACTTAAATTCTATCAATGGTTAAATAAATTTAAAACCTTTGGCAAGCAGATGAACTGAAATTATTTTGAAAAAGAATATTTAACTGATGTAAAGAACGTGGCATTGCCTAAGCACCTGCATCCTGTGGCTTCTAGGTCTCACGCGCAGATGCTAATGGCAGTTCCCAAGTGCTCTGCCGTCATCAGGGCCCCTTGCTTTTACTGCATGTCTAGTCCAGGAGAGAAAGCACAAACACAAATATTTAAGGCCTTGGTGATTGTATGCAGAGAGCAAGCACGGCATAATTACTTAATGAAGTTGACTTAAGGCCACGGGTGTCTCCCCTGTTTTCTTGTTTATTACTTACATAGCTGCTTCCTCTGCATGATCTCTAGAACAAAAATTTTCAGGATTTACAAGTGCTGAGGATGTCTTATGCATCCCTGATCTGTCAAGTCTTGACCATGATTTGACTCCTAGTTGTAATGAGACTCTTTCTTTGTTACTCCGATACATTATTAAATGTGTCTGCCTACTGGGTGTTTAAAGAGTGTGATGCATTACTTTTACTCTAGCTGTTATTACTAATCCACACTGACTAGTCTGCTCCTGCCAGTTTGCCTTCACTTTCCTCCACATGATCTGCTACCAAGGCTGTTCTTGCTGTCACCATGCCTACGTGCGCTCCTCAGAATTTCTTCCACTCTTTACACCTCCCTTGTCATTTATGCGTCTCTTTCCCCTGCGGCTACCAATATTAGCCAAAGTGGCACTCTCAAGCAAATTCTATCTTCAGGGCTGTCTGGCTGTCACTCTACTAAGTTATTCCCAGACTCTTCATCTGCATTTTTGCCATCTGATGATATCTCTTCTGGAGCCAGCTCTCCATGTCTCACCCTTACAACTGAGAACCATCGTCATGTTTCACTGTAAAGCTGGGCTCTAGAATCAATGCTTTTGGTATTTTTCTCCTTCTGCATGCTTGCGCTGTGGTGCAGTGGCCTGAATGTGAGTCACGAGCTCCTTACACCCGTGTTGCAAGTTGCTGCTCACAACATAACATCACCGAGCCCTTGTGCCTGATCCCACTCCAGCACCCTTTTCAGTAGTTTCCTTTAGAAGGCAAATTAAAATGGTCTCATAATTAGCTTGTCCCAGTTCACATAGCAAAGCAGTGACGAAAGCTGATTCAAAATTAGAAAGGGATTGTGCATCCTCCTTATCTTTCTTTTTATATCCTTCTGTTATATATAGATGCGTTCATCTATAGCTGACATTGTAAATATTCTAGCACATACAAAGCGCAGGAATGCAGCCTTCTGTCACACGTTTCACTAAGAAATCTAAATATATCTTCTCATTGCTTACAAATACTCTTTTTTTTGCCACTTTAAGATGTGAATTATACATAATGTAGCAATGTGTAGATTTTGTGTGTTAGATAAAGTTAGGAGTTTGCTGTTTCTCCCATATCGTGATAGAGTAGGCCTTCATTGAATAGTTACAAATCAAAGCGGATGCAAACAGCAATGTACTTAAAAACTCTAAACATAATTTCAGTGTGGATATTTCAAGCTCGGCTAACTGGGATTTATCCAGTATAATCAGTAAGATTTAATTTAAGCCACTTAATAATTTTATAGAGAGATGCTTTGAACCAATGGGCTTTTAATTCTTAATAAGAAGTGAGTGTTAACCTAGCAATTAACAAGATAACAGTATTTCTGATTCAGAGCTCTTGGAGAGCTTTAAAATAATTCAGTGAACAAATAACCACTGATTTTTAAATAACTGTTTTCCTGGTTGTTGTTGTTACTGTGTCAGCTAAACCATACACATAGGGTGTAGATAAAGCACATTATCTTGAGAACCACCTCCTTGCTGACTCAGTTGTTGTGGCCATTTGGGCTGCAGTACACAGGGGACTGGAGAAGAGAGGAAGGGACAAAAAGGGAGGGGTGAGATGGTAGAAGGAATTTCTTGCTAGTTGCAGCACTCACAATAAACTCTCTCTGGAAGCATTCCTAGCTTCAATTTCTGGTCTTGGTCAAACAACTGCAAATCAGAAATAAGTTAACACAAAAAGTTATATCCAATCCATAGCTTTCTGTTTCTCCTAAGGCATGTTGATTTTTCCTGCCACCTAGTTCTTTGCTGCAGTACTTTTTTTTAGTCCCCTGTCAGCCCCCTGCTAGCTTCAAACACAGATTTTTTCCTCTCTGCTTTCATCCACAAGTTAGTCTCTTCATGGCCTTCCCTTTCTTCAGTGAGACAAACTATATTTTTCAGGTGTCACATGCTGTTCTGACTGGCATATTTTACACAACAAAGCACCCAAATCAATAAATTTTAGCTAATAAATCACACAAATGGAAGTGTAACTCAGACTGCCTTTGTGAAACTCAACTGTCTTCTTCCTATTTTACTTTCTCTTGTGCACAACTGCTCTTCCTTGTAATCAGGTGAGTCAAGCACTGTCCTGAGAACAGCAACACTCTTTCCAGCACTATTCTAAGACAGAGCTTCCCCCTCCCCCCCCAGAAATCAGGTGATATCTCACTGCCTTTGGTGAATGTAAGAAGTACTCTTCATTCAGAAAAGATATAACTAGCATTTGAGCTGTTTTGTTTGGAAGGATTTAGTAGAAAAAATAGTAGCTGCCACACAGGTCACATACAAGGTCAACCACAGATTGATTGGTGTTAGCAAGTGGTATCACTGGCGTTTCAGTACAAATGCATAAGAATTAATGTGGTTTCCAGAATCTTCAGATTTCCAGATGAAGGAGGTGACTGGAAGCTCCAAAGACAGGGGAAAAGCAATGCTACAGTAGATCACGGAATCACGGAGTTTCAGAGTTGGAAGGGACCTCTAGAGATCATCTAGTCCAACTCCCCTGCTAAAGCAGGATTGCCCAGAGCACATTACTCAGGACTGCATCCAGGCGGGTCTTGAAAATCTCCAGAGAAGGGGACTCCACAGCCTCCCTGGGCAGCCTGTGCCAGTGCTCTGTCACCTGAACCGCAGAGAAGTTTTTCCGTGTATTTGAACGGAACTTCCTGTGTTCTAACTTGTGCCCATTACCCCTCGTCCTGTTACTGGGTACCATTGAAAAGATGTTAACCTATGAGCAAGTAGACTAGACAAAGTTTTGAAATCATTAGCAAAAACAACTTTCTCATGTTTCTTAATCACTGTTTTAGAAAAACATGAGGTGTGCTTCATTCATTTTTGCAGCAAACATGATGACTAATTTATACCAGTCTTCCATATACTAACGTAAGCTTCTGATATGGATACCAGTAGGATTTCATAAACTTCACATCTCTTAGGATTCACCTTTCTACTACAATTTGACATTAAATGTGTTTAAATCTGTAGTCTCATTGGCATAATAGGACAACTTCAATATTTAAAATGCCTTTAGTAAACAAAAATTTCAGTCTTAAGTGCCCCCATCCCAAGATATTATTTGGTAAATACTATAGGATTAGTGAGTATTACACACAAATGGCAATGAAGTTATTTGGTTACTCAGGGGCAAAAAAATGAAACAGTGATTGTTAAATACACTTGCAAAACGCAGATTATTTATTCAGTTAATAAAAGGGAGCAGTGTCTACAGCAATTGCTCTATTGTGCAGCACTAATTCCATATTACCTTCTGTAATGAATTATGGGTGGTTTTTTGCTAAGAGCATTCAGGAAATTTGTTCAGCAGTACAATTCAGAAGGGAAAACCTGAAAGAAGTAGAGATTGGTCAATTGGCCCAAACTTTAAATACTTATCTGGATTATCAGGACTTCTCAGGCTTTTGAAATTAGAGTGGCTATCATAATTACAGGCTGCCTCAAAACATTGCCTGTATCGCTGTTCTCATTTTGATGCTTCTCATCCTTTCCCCAGCTGGAAACCAAACTTAAGAAGCATAGAACATTTCAGAACATTGAAAGCTAAATTCTCTTTAAAAATATCCGGGTTAAGGAATGGATGGACAGTTGGGTGAATGAAAAGATGGATAGATAGTGTCTTTTTTCTTTTTTTCCTTGTTACTTTTGTTCTTTTTTAATCTTCTAAATATAATGTAGGATCCAGAGAAGAGAAGCATGAGATGCACAGAACTGCTCTCCCTTAAGCTCCATTAAATCAATTAACAAGCTGGGAAAAAGATGGATATCCTTCATCACACTGACTTTATTGGAGGTTTGGTTGAACCATATATCCTCAAAAGGATTATCCTGTCTGCATTTGAATTTAATGCAATAATAATTCCGAAGCATAAAAAATGCATATAAGGAATTGAATAGAAAATCCTAATCAAGTAGGGAATGACAGAACAGTGTGCAGAAGGCCAACATTTAATCAACGAAGCCAAGAAAATATAATTGGTCAAATGTCTATCCCTTCTATTTGCAGATGCATAAAAAAGATTGCTTTCTCTTAGAAGACAGTGATACTAACTACCGTATGCTCTCTTTAAGGCTGACTTGTCTTAAACTAAGTTAAGCAGAGCTAGACAGAAAAAAAACACCTGCTTCAACTTGGTCCTGATAGAACCCAGGCAGGCTATTTCATTCATTGTTTGGCTGGAAAGCCTATTTATTCCTCCTTGCTTTTGCCTGCCTAAGCTTATCTCACAGCTGGCTTGAAAATTTTCTGCATCTGGGAAACATTTTTGCAGGTATGCTGGAGGTCTTGGGGACCCGAGGGCTTTGAAAATGTAAATACACAGGCTGGCCACCGGTTTTCAATGCAACTGAAGTCACATGGACTGTCTTTGCCTTAGACATCAGAGTTTTTTCAGGTTTTGTACTTTGTTGTAGGTCAAACAGGTAGGGTACCTCAGATCAGAACATTCTTGAGCTTTAAAATATATAGCCAAAGGGCTAGACAGTGAGGTTTTCTAAAACACATACACACGCAATATCCAGCTATGTTAACAGAATGGCAAAATATCAAAGTCCTGAAGAAAAAAGAATTGTGTTTCTCGACGCAGACATAAATGATGGTATCCAAGAGTTGCCCTATCTGTAAGTAAAATTTAAGCAGAATCTATGTGTTAAAATTAATCAATGTAAATGAAAAATGGAATATTGTGGAAATCCCAAAGAGAAAAATGTACATAGTTGTTATTACTTATATGAACACCTCTGTGCAAAATTTATTTTTAAGTCATACATTCTGTATAGATGATTAAACAGAACGTGTCAAAGCAATTTCAACAATTTCATGTGCACCAGAAATGAAGAATATTGCATCCCGTTGCCACATGTAGGCTTTTTGGCATTAAGCAAGTTGTGAGCTAATGATGTAGTCATTCCCTCAGTGGGGTGCTAATCCTAGTCCTCCTGATTGCCCACTGTCATAAAACCTCTGAGAACTTAATATGAGTGAGATGCCTCCTTTCTGCCAAGGTTGACTACAATTGACCAATGTGTTAAAAATTGTGGGAAATCATGAACGCATACAGAATATGACTTCTTAGAATCCAGGTTATATATATTTAACCTACTCATACAGTCCCAAATTCTTAAATATCATGCTTTTTACTGTAGTTCTCTCTTAATCACTTGCTCAGTAATTTTTCTTCTGTAAGTTATTTCTAAGAAAAAAAATAGCTTTCTCAATAAAGTGATTTCTTCCTTTCAATGGCCAGGAAATTAAGACTGATTTAGTTTCTCATCCTTTGAAAGCAGAGTGTAAAGGAGATGACACTCAGAACAAAATGTATGCACTAAATTTTTATAATAGTGTGTAGGAGTGACCTAATGAAACTAAGCTATTTTTCAATGTAGTCATTAACAGACTTTGGTGGCCTACACATCAGAAGGACATAGTTTGTAAATGGAAGTTGTACCTTCAATTAACTCAATTGGATTAGTGGGAAAAGCAAAGAACCTTTCAGACATACAGATCTCTCAAGAACTTTGTCTACTTATATCTTCTAGTAACAGCTTTTTCCAGTCAATCTAACTAAAAGCACTATCTCTATCTAAAAATCTTCTCCTGGAGCAAAGGTTCTAAAAACTCTTACACGTGCCATCAGAGAAGTTCGCCACCACCGTGCCCCGGTCACAGCTAGGTCAGCCTTGCAGCTGCCTCTGTAAATATGACCTCTTGAGACGCATTGGAGCAGTCATCCAGAAATATTGAACCCACACAAAATGGTAATATCTGAAGCTTTAACATCAGTTTGTAAAAATAGTCAGGAAGACCAACATGAGTAATAAAACCAGTACACGATAAAGGAGCAGAAGCCAGTGTAATTACCTAACCAATCTCATATAAAGCAGACCATTGCACCACCAACTTAGTTCTTGTGTAACAGAGACCAATGCTTGAACTAAATCAGCACTTGCTCTGTGTAGGTCTGAATCACTCTTGCCCTTTAACCACTTCAGCTATATGATGCACTCCTAATCCTTTCCTCAGGCTTCACTTGGTATTTTCTTCACGTCGAGGTGAGACAAAATCATTATTATTTCATTTAATTCTGATACCATATTGGGCAGCATAATTTGGATCCAGTCTGACTCTAAAGAATTAACTTTAAGAAAATATGAGTGAAAGATTTTTCTCTGCACGAAATGTCAACCTTAAATTTGGCAGTTTGTTCTTTTGTTACCTTTCTTTTAAAACACAGAACTATTTCTCCTATTACTTTCCGAGTTACATAAAACATGTTCATAATCTTTACTGTTTTTTTTCTTCCCAAGATGATATTTAAAGTAATACACAAGATTCTGAAATTGCAGCACTGCCTGTGATTAAGGCTCAGGGAAATGTATTTTACTTGCTCTGAATGATCTCATATTTAAATAAAAGAACACTTTAAAGAAAAACAAAGCACTTAAAAATGACACATTTCTTTCTCTCTCAGTAATTTTCCACCTTCTACTGTCTTAAATAAGGAAAGTTTGTACTTTAGCATAAGCTTTCACAGAAAACTAATCAACAGAATGAATGCATTACTAGGATATAATGGCTGAAATTACCACAGCAGAGTGGTTTTGTAGCTACGTTGGTGCCTTCATTAGGCAACTCAGGCTGAGCAGGTAATGTGTGTGTATGCAGGGGTATATCCACATATAGATGACATATTAAGAGAGAAAGGTAGGCAGAAGATGGGGCTATAAGAGAACATGAGGTTCCAAGGGTGGAAATCCTGGAACAAAGTTGTATTTTGTTGGGATTCTCGAGATTAATTCCTTTCTGGTTGGGCTGGACTGGCTCTGTGCAGAGGAGTCATACAGGTCTGAATTCTCCCCTCTGTCTATATCATGCTCTCCTGTGATGCTATTAAGATATGTTACTGATCACTTGTCTTTTTTTTTCTAATTTTCCTTTTATTGACTTTATCTCCCTACTTCTCAGCTTTCACTCTGACACTTTTTCTCCAGGTTTTCTGCTCCCGCGCTCTCACTTTTTCAGAAATTTCAGTTTCGCAGTCTCTTTTTAAAGTCAACCTTCCTGTCTTCTTTTTTCTCTTTCTTCTCTTTGTGTTCCTTCTTTTTGTTTTCCTCGCATTCTCTCTTTCTTAATACTGCTCTGTCTAGGTCTATTTTGCTCTTTCTTCCTGATCATGACTGGAATTGAACTTTCCACACTCCCAGCCTTTTCTGCGCTTCCCCACCAGTGTCTACATAATTTCCAGTCGATTTTTGCGTACTTTAGTAATTTCCTTTCTCTGCCTCCTGGGCATGCAAGACAAGCTATTCACTTTCAGAAACAGAAAGCAAGCAGCAAGTCCACTGAAAAGTCCCTGAGCAAGGCGATACAAGTAATAGTTATTACCAGCTTTCCAGCATCAGCCGAGACTGCAGTAAGGCAGTCTCATACAGAGCGGAGGATGTAGTCTGGGACTCCTCGCATTATGCCACCATACTGTGAGCAGTAGGAGCAGAGAATAACTTCTCATTGGGACGGATGTGGTGCCTGAAGCTTAACTGAGAAATGGAGTATTTAGATGAGAGGGAAAACAGGCTTATCCTCATCCTTTAGAAAGACAGTCAGCTGGAATCCCGTTATAATGTTTATTCCCTCATAAAGAATATACTTGAAGGGGTAGCCTGGGATTACTCCTCTTGACTTATCGACTCAGCAGGATTCACTGATCTTGAATGCCAATGATACCTATCTGGCAGTTCACTCCTTGCAGTGCTGTTGCTTGAGATAATTTTTGGATTCAAGCAAACACACATCTTGCATCAAATTTTCCATGTGTTTTTACAACTAGGACCAGTTTGTGAAGTTTTTTAAGCTCTGATTCTGTTCTCAAGTGTGTAGGTAGTATTGTCCCACAGTGTCACACCAGTAGCGTCCATGTCTTTGCCTGTGCTGGGTGGGAGTCATAGCCAGACTGCTCTTGCTTTCCATAAGTATGAGTCTCATGGTCATTACAAATCTCAGTGCTCTTTTCCTCACATCTTTTCTGTTTCCATTCCGGCCATGTATTCCTGTACATTTCAAGTTTCATGCAACCATGAAGAAATCTGGTCTTGGTCTCAGATCTATCTACTTCTCTCTTAATCCAGCCCATTTATGCTTAGACATGGAGTCCATACATGATGCAGTGCCTCAGCCATTCCCAAGCAATCATAAGAAGGGGAAGTTATGGCAATCAGGGAGGGTGAGGGAGAGTGAAGCAGTACAGTGAAAAGTGATGGAAGAGGAGTGTTGTTCTATTTCCCTCACTTATAAATAATTCTCAGATAAAATTTTCTTGGTGGAATCATATCCCCACTGAATTCAATTGGAGTTTAGTCATTGACTTCAAAGATGTAGCATCTTACTCTTCATTCACTTTATATTTAACCCAATAATTCTGGAATTAAAAAGCATATTTTTTTTTTCACCCCATTGGCTCATTACAAAGGAAAAAAAGAGGAGGGGGAAAAAGGCTTTTGTAGTATTTATCTAAATATATAGATGTGATGCTATTGAGGCCGGGGTTAAAGAGAATTGCTGTACTGCCCTATGTTAAGAATCAAAGTTAATTTCTGCTTAGAGACCCTCCTATTTCCACCTTGCCATTATATAATGACACTTTTTTATGGGATTGTCAGAAGATATCATGTCTATCCTAGGAGTAGCACTCAGAAGGAATTGTGCCCCGTTTTTTTCTTTATTTAATGGAAAATAAGACATTGCTGGAGATAACAGTTTTCTGCTTCCCAGGTACCTGGTGAGACATTTTGTGTAACATTATTTTTCCAAGTTCCACTGGATTTATTTTGAAAGGATGTAGTTTCTCAGGGACAGGCAGTTGTTTCTTCACTCTTAGATCATGCCCATGCTGCTTAATTGCTGCAGTAGCCAATAGCTTCCCTTCAAATGGAGATTTGCACCTCCTTCCCAGATGCAAAGGTACTGATTTGAAGAACCTATTATTGTTTTGTTGCTTATACTGTGGAATTAGCGGGACTTCCCCATCATGTCTTCAAGCAGGATATCGCATGGTGGGGAGGGAGGAGAAGAAAGGAATTTGTCTGAACTGTGGACAAGTATATCAGAGCTTGCTGCTCAGAGAGCTGGCTGCATGGGATACGTGAGATTTATAAGTACAAGACAGTAGATGCATGGGAGGTTGAAAAAGCAACTTCCAGCAGAAGTGCAGTGGGCTTCAGTCAAGGCAGTGAGAGCATTGGTAGGTGGGATGTCTCCTTTACATCAATCACAAAGCCTTGGCTTAGTGTAGGAAATGTTAGGGATACTGCACTGACAATGACATTATATTTAGTTTTACAAAGCAGTTACGTGACTGCTGGTTGTATTTCTCTTTTATTTGGTCTGTGTGCACTTATATACAGATGGTCATATATGTTCTTCCTGTCACATTTGGGTTGCTAACTCAGTAGCTGTTGCCTGCCTAAGCCCCTCTCCATGTGTAATACTGATTAGTCTCAGCTCTTCAGTACACTGTTAAATCTATATGACAACTGACCATGCTAATTTTCCTAATACAAAGTAAGGTCTGCAAGAATGAACTTGAAACTCTGTCACAAATTGTTCAATTTTTTTAATTTAAAGCAAGTAGGACTTTTATAGGTTTTTGGTACTAATGCTTACATGTAGATGTGTTCATAGTTGGCTCTGTAAATATAAATATTCTTGGTGGGAGACACCCTTAAGGACTGTAGCAGTCTTAGGAAAATAGCATTACTTTTTCCATGTAAGGGTCTACTATATATACATTTCTTTGAAGGACAGAGATGTATGCCTCTGTGCTTATAAAATTAATTAAATTCTGGGAAGGAAATTTTCCTGTTGATTTCAGCTAGCCCTGCAGCTAGCTGTAATGTACATTCATATTACCACTGGAGTTGTTCTGATCAGAAAGATGTTACTCGCTTAATATTTGAAAACACAGGGCTTGCATAACTTTATGACTTAATACAGATATTGCAACAGCCAATCTTCTTGTCAGACAGTGTAATTTGTATTTAATTTTTATCTTTCTGTCATATATTTCCAAGGGGAATAACAAATAACATGTGAGAAATTGCCTGAAGAAGGCAACCTTTCACCTCACATGTACAAATCAGACTGCACTGTTGTTTCAATTACTTCACTAGAAACAGATGAAAATATAATGAAAAGGTTAAAAAATTAGGCACAGAAAGAAACACAGAAAAGTCGAATATGAGCATAAAGAACTTTTTGGTGAAGGAAACAGAAAGTCTTTTTTTCAATGCCTATCATATTGTATACATTTGCTGACCATTATTATAATTATGTTTCCTTCCATCTCCCATTTAGGAGATTGTCAACTTCAACTGTCGGAAGCTGGTTGCTACAATGCCTCTTTTTGCTAACGCAGACCCAAATTTTGTGACTGCCATGCTAAGCAAACTGCGATTTGAGGTGTTCCAACCTGGAGATTATATCATCCGAGAAGGAGCTGTGGGTAAAAAGATGTATTTCATTCAGCACGGTGTTGCTGGTGTCATCACCAAATCCAATAAGGAGCTGAAGCTGACAGATGGCTCTTACTTTGGAGGTGAGTAGGTAGAAAATGAATAACATTGGGGTGAATGCACTAGTACAAAACATGTTCAGATATCGGAAAGAGACATCAGAATAAGTCTACTGAGTGTCTTATGCCTAAACAATTCCAACTACAGAGAAGAGTGCACCAAATATTTCAGAATAAGACATTCAGGGGCTGCTTACTGTTGTGAGGATAGCTATTAAAGGTGCAGAATGACCTTGCTGAATTTTGAAGTTATTTTGAATTAAGAGCAGTGTTATTTAACAGAAGGTAGTTAAATAAACATATAATAATTTGCATGGTAATTTTGTATCTAGTTAAAAGTAAAATAAGCAGGATTCATCTTCTTTGAAAAGGAATATAATTTTTCAGTCATAAATGTAAAGTACTTCTAAAAGGTTAAAATCATGTAAGAATTACAAATTTAAGCAGTGGATAAAAGACTTTTATATGGTATATTTTAGTATTCATGACTATTTCAAGCTGTTATTAGTGCTTTTTTACTTAAACATTGCATTGCACGCAGCAATGTTTATCCTTCCAGTATGTACTATGAGAAACTGAACTCCCTGTCTGGCTAGATAGCTCTCTAACAGAAGCATATTAATGAAAAGCAGACATGAGTTTTAATCCAAATTTGAATGACATTTGGATGAAAGCAATATCTTTTTTTACATATAATAATTGACCAGTATGAAAATGTTGTTCCTTGTGAATGTAAATTGTCTTTGTGCAACACAATAGGTGTCTGCTTCTGTGAGTAGCAGCAAGGCTGGTTTCCAGAAGTTGATTGAACATTTGTGTGTACCACTGCTGCCCATGACAGTTGCAGTTAGTTGGTCATTGTATTACTTTTCTGTTGAATCCCATGAATCATCCCAGAACTCATGCAAAAGCCTTTCAGAAAATGTTCAATTGAAAGCCTAATCAGTGGCATTTAGCTGGTATACAGGAGTGGGAAGCCTAGAAGAGTGAATTGGGCTCAGTGTTTGAATTGGGCTATAGAGTTACTTAACTAATCCCATTTTAGAATAATATGCTAAAGCAACTCCTACTGATCTGGCCAGCAGGCCTTGTCACCCTGCGGTAGCCTCTGCAAGGTGATTTGTACCAGTATTTGTAGAAGCACTTCGGTAAAGAGGTCTTGTGCTTATCCCATGGGCTTAGACTGTACATGCTGCAGACAGGAGATTAAGGAGAAAGAAAAGGTAAATGCTGAGGAGGAAGAAACACAGCAACCTTGGTCTTGGTCTTCTCTATGCTTAGCAGTGCCCCAGTTTATGAAAATGAGTTTGCAAGAGCCTGCGTGCTGAATCTGACCATAATACTCCTCTGAACCAGCAGAGGATCAGAGGGGATTGCGCATGAAAGTATTTTACATAACTGTCAGCCTGTTGTTGCAGTGCAAACGACTACTTAACTCATCCTGTTCATCCGCTACCCTTCTTAGCAGGAATGCAGACAAAAAAATAAGCTACTTGCAGTATCCAGACACCACAAGAACTTATTACACTGCATACCACAGCAGTTTTCCTCATCCAGACTCCAGCTGGGATGAAACAAGGGGTACAAACATGGGGGCCAATGCATCCATAGCCTAGCAGCTGCTGGGGCAAATGGGACATAACAGCTGATGCTGGATATGGCCTGAGGAGACAAGGCAAGGAGAAGAAGGAGAAGGAGAAGGAGAAGGAGAAGGAGAAGGAGAAGGAGAAGGAGAAGGAGAAGGAGAAGGAGAAGGAGAAGGAGAAGGAGAAGGAGAAGGAGAAGGAGAAGGAGAAGGAGAAGGAGAAGGAGAAGGAGAAGGAGAAGGAGAAGGAGAAGGAGAAGGAGAAGAAAGGAAAACACACAGGGAGAGAGAACCTGAGAAAGGAAGTGCTCTAAGATCCAAAGTGGTGTGATTCAGAACTGTGAATTGAAAAGGTTTGGTTTGTCAAAGCAGAAAAAAAATAATTCTAATATTCTCATCCCTTTAGAGAAGACACTCTTTCCCTGAAATGTGTATCAGAATCTGACAACAGCTTCTTGACCAAAGCAGACACGAGGAATGTTGCACAGTGATAAAACGACAAGCTGGAAGAGTAAGCCTGTGTTCAAATCCTAAGACCAATAACCCTTCTTTTGCATCATGGAGACATGAAAAATCTGAGACTGAGATACCATTTAAGAAGCTGCAACATGTGACTTCAACTGTGTAGCTCCCAGATCTAACACAATAAATCAGTATCAACACTTGTGCTCTCACAATCAAGGGAAGGCCACACAGGTGGGAGGCGTGTGCCATACCTAAACATTCTTTTTCCATTTTTAAATGTCTTATGAATTGGAAGTTCCCAGTCCCAGCTCAGAGATGCTAACTGTTGAATATCAGGTATGTCCTGGAGCTGAGCTTCCTGGGGACCCTGGCTCTAGGGGAGATTCAGCAGGAGGCCCTGGAGAGGCAGCCTCACCTCCAGAACTCATGGAAGGTTTCACCAACCTGCCTTGGATTTGGAAAACGTTTATCAAACTTAGAATATGTGAAATGTTTGGGTATTGACAACATTGTATTAGTAGAAAACCTATGATACCCTGGAGTTGTTGGAGAACTGGAGATTAGTGTGAAAACCAAGATTTGTGAAGAACCAAAGCAGTGTCACCAGTATTTGGGAGAGGCTTGAATGGAGACTGTTGGGAGAAAGAAAGGCTGGAAAAGGAAAAGTTGCAGTAATAAAGAGAGAAAATATCTGGAGGGTTGAAGACTGAGATGCTATTGAACATTTAAATTCTTTTGCCTGATCTTTGTTCTTAATTAAAAACCAGGCTTCCCAATGGAACTGGGTGTATGTCTCACATGTAACTAGATAAATCTTACAGTTGCTTGGAAATTCTTCACAAAAAGAATGTGCCTGGATAACTGTCAATGGAATAGATTAATCAGACTACACTTCACCTCTGCTTTACGTTCTCTGTTGATTTTTGAGGTATGTGTAGAATGTTGACTAGAGAGCCCTCCATAGATCTGGGCTTCATTACCATCTGCCTCTTTCCTCATCTGTGCTCACTGGTTTCTCCTTTCTGGAGGGAAAGAGTAAGTACAAGACAGTAGACACAGAGATCTTGTGGTTTGCTCATTAGTATTCCTGTGGGAAGCGCATCCTATCCCTTAACTTCATGTGTGTCATAATCTAATCTTGAACTTTGTGTGCAGGAGCATTACTTAGCCCAGCAGCGTGTAGGATGCTAATTTTTATCCCAATATGTTTTTTTCAGACTGCTGATTGAAGGATATTATCATCTTGCATATCTACTCCAAGTGCTAGTAGGAATTTGAAAGTAATTTCTGGTACTATCCTTTTCCCTAGGCAATGTACCCCCTATCCTCACCCCCACTTCCCCTTCGATGGAATACACAAAATGTGTAAGGGAGCATGTGAGAAATACTGACTGGCCTACGCTCCTTCAGATCTGCAGTCAATGTACCAAAAAACAATGTCCCCAATATTAGATGATAAATATGTTCAGAAGAAAGTGTGATTTGAGGTTGACTATGTTCTTTCAAACCTTTCAGTAATGACCACAGAGGAAATGTTTTAAAGAGAGTGCCATACATTATGTCTTGAACAGACGTGGATCACTGGAAGGATTGTTTCATAAAGATTCGGGACAATCCATTTTTCCTTTGCCTTTTACTGTCATTAAAAGAAAACAGTAACTTTTTATTGCCTCACCTTAGAATCCTTGCCCTCACATGATGTGCTTGTGTGAGTTTTTATAAAAGGGACAGGAATTAGGCGATGAAGAATACATGAAGCTGATTTTCACTATATTGCACAGTTATATAGTCATTTCTACATCAGTGAAATGATGTAACCCACAGTTACCAGTGGAGAATTCCAAGATTTAAATACTCTATAGCTGCTTTAATGGGATTCTCCCAGACCATATCTTGGTATTTTTGAGGAAATAGAGCAATATTTATTTTTCCTAACTATCTATAGATTTTTTTTCTGCCTTCCTACGCTTTTCCCTCTGTTTTCTAAAACGTCTCCCAGTTTCCTGTCACTAGGAATGGTATTGCTGCTACTTTCAGCAAAGCAGTAAATGAGTCTTTTCTCTTTGCAAATAAAAGACAAACTTCTCCCGCTGAGACTGACACAGTTTTCATATGAGGGGAAACAAGGTTGCCCTGAATGGAAATTATGACCTTCTTCTATCTGCTTCTGTAGGTAGAGTAAAATGTGAATGAAGAAGGTCAGGAGAAGGTGGATGGTAAGGGCTATGTTAGCACACAGGACAAAACCATAGGGGAGGTCAGAAGAGTGTGGGGAGCGAGATGGGGGACAACAGAGAGAGGACTATGGGTAGGAGTCAGGTTGTGAGTGGTACAATGAAATACAAGACAGAGGAAATGCGAGTGCAGGGCAATGTCGTAAGCATGAGATTGATGGGAAAGGGAAGAAAATGCAAGGGTGAAGAGCATGTCTGAACAAGGCTAAAGCAACTTTCCAACGATGTTCTTTGGAACAGCAAATAGGAAAACCGGACTGCACGCGTGTTTGCGGCTAAGTTGAATTGCAAGCTTGAGATGAACACAGTTGAATTCAGCCTTTCCTGGGATGGAGAATAAGAAACAGGAGGCAGAGGACAAATGTTAGCAATTGTATTCTGAGGATATCATGATGGCTAAATTATTTATTTATTGGTCATTTTGTCCATGGTTTTGAGTATCTGCAGTTTACAATACTGAAAATGTAAAGTCTTTGTTAAGGACACATCAGTGGAGAACGAGAGCTCCCCAATTTTTTTGTCTGTCTCAGTGCATGTTTGTGTTTCTCTTCTTTAATACCTTGGTAGTTCAAATTCATTTATGCTATAATCCCAGGAATAAGTGGTAGGGAGGAAATTGCCAGGTTTCAATCCTACTGAACCTTTTCCTCTGAGTACCAGGTGATTGCATTAGAAATTACTCAAAGGCTTCTTGTGACAGGAGGAATTACTGGACAGATTGCATATTAATTCTTCACTAGACATAAAATTGGTAAAATGCAAAGATTTTGAAGTCTTTACAGATAAAGCACAAAAATATGAGTCTTTTGCTTATAGAGAAGCATAGTTCATCATTTACTGAGGCTTTACAGAGCAGAAATAAAAATGTATCTAATGAGCCTAATACTAATCTAATTTATATTATACCAATATATATTGGTATAAACTGGTGTAATACCACTGCTGTGAGGCAATTCTGATTTTTGCTAGGGTAGATTATTCAGAATCACTCCATAATAATATTGTATATGTTGATGATTCAAAATGTCTCACGACTAATCACAACAAGCACGCAGGAGTGTGATAAGCTAAAGAGAAGTTTGCTTTAGTAAAAGAACTCCTTTCCACCAATTTCCTTTCTCTTAGTTGGCTCCACGTGTGGGTTTTAGGGCTCCTTTAGTCATCTCAATAAGATCCGGTTCTGCAATTTCTCCTTCCCTTCTGAAAAGGCCTTTTGCTCCCTGGTGCCTTGTGGCTCTCCACTTCTCGGCATACCCCTAACCCCCAGCCCCAGTCTGCTGGTGTCCACATGCATTCTGCTATGGACTGCACACTACTGCTTGGGGAACACAGGAGAAACACAGCTTTTTGCCATTTTATAACTCAGCTCAGATTGCTACCCCTGCAAACATAAAGGTTAAAACTGTCCCAAAGCTACTGCAGAGCACGTTGATGAGCAGGAGTGGTTTCATGATGTCCTGTTCCCCTCCAGCTGCCAGCCCTGTGGAGTCAGAGGAAATACTCTGGGCTTGCAGTCCTGATCCAGATAAGCGTGAGCTGAACTGCCTTTGTCCTTAACTGGTGTGCTAGAGTGGGGCTGACTTGCCTACAAAGAGAAAAAGAAAGGAATAAATCCAGCACTACCCACCCAGTAAGGCTCAGTGCAACTTACTAAACGGAGGACTTCTGGGAACACATTCAGGACTCTGCTGTCACTTCATTTGCTTTCTTGGTGATGGACAGAGGACCGATTATTCGCTGTGGTCTCATCCTGCTCTTGCTGTAGTCACTGGCACAATTCCTCTGAGCCTCAAAGGACACAAGAGAAGACTTACCTCCCTGCTATCTTTTCCTTTCTCCATCTGTTTTCCCACCTGTGTGTACACAGGCTTTCCTTCATTCAGCAACCCAGACGTAAGTCCCAGGAAATTATAACCCTTTTTTTTCTGTTTTCAACAGATTCGGTGTTAGAGCTGAAGGAATGCCGATATTGCTAGGGAAATCCAAACTGAGTGAGTAGGAAGTGTAGGTATATTTTTATGAATAGGTCTGGGGGCCCCATGATGGTTTCATTGAGTTTGCAGTTGGAGGGAATTTCCTAGTCCCAGTAGGTAAGTGTACAATAATCCATGGTACACAATTTATTATATGTCCATTGTAGTTCCCCTCCCCATTGTTTTTCTGCTTTTTTCCCCCATTGAGAATCCAAATGGTATCAAGCCACTTGGAGTCATTCAATAAATCAATTTGTAGACTAACTAAAACTCATATTGTTTAAAAATAATCTTTTTTCTATGAGCTCCGGGTACGTTGAACATGAAGAAGTGCATGTGATTTTTCAAAACTCTTTTTATGTTATATGTATGCGAATTGCAGTGTGTGAATATGAATATGAAAATGTAACAGTCTACCTCCTGTGTTGTAATAAGAGAAAAATACATGCTTATTTTACTCGTTCAAAGGCAGGTATCACTAACTACCCTGAATATCATCATCATCTAGCAAAATTCTATATAAATCAAGTTCTCATCCACATCTTCCCAAAATACGTCCTGGAGACATATTATGGCATCTTTTCTTTATTTGGTTTATTTTTTATAACATGTAGTTCATGGAATACTTTAGTTTTTTAAATGATTTATTTCACTTAAATTATTTAATACTGTTTTAACAGTTATCCTTCCACACTTGAAATTCTAATAAATTGTATCTTGCATTTTCTTCACCTTGTAGAAGGCCAATTAGCCAGAACTTCTTTGACCTACGTATTATTTATGGAGCTTTTCCCCATTTTGGAACAGCAACTGTCAGTGTATTTTAGACCAGTGCAGTGGAAAATAATACCATGGGAAATGTTGAGTCACTTTAGATTATATTTTGCCAATTTTTTTTTTTTTTTTTGGGGGGGGGGGGGGGAGAGGGTACATTCTAGGTACTTCCTTTTGATAAACTGCTTTTAAAGATTTGGAACATAATACTGATTATAAATAGGGAAAAAGCTGTTAAAGTGCTCACTGCTTTACACCTGGACAATATGATATCATATACAGTTTTACAATTCACAAAACTACTGTATATGGCTACTCCTTATTCAGAGTAGTGGTGAATTAAGTCTCTCAGTATTCATACTCCAATCCAAATAATTAACTATATGTAGCCTCCTTGAGGTGTGATTATTCACGCTCTTAATGGTAAGTACACAATTAAATGCTTTAAGGGAGCAGGATCTCCAGATCTCCATACCAACTCATTCGTAAAATACTTTTCAGGTGAAGAGTATGGAACATTGTTCTAAAAGCATTGTCTGCAAGAGGTCCTAAAAATACAATGTCTTTTTGGCACTAACTATCTGCCATTTGGGGATACCTTTCCTCATGCTTTAGCATAATTTCTTGTTCTGCATTGTGTTTTTCTTTTGACATCATATTTTATATAGAAAATACCATGTAGTCAGAAGAATTTTTTGCTATTCAGGCAGATATTTTTTAAAGTCTAAGATTCCTTTTAAGAAGACAGAATGAAAATAACTTACTGCATGACGCTAAAAGATAGAAGTGGGTTTGGTATGGGGAGTTTTTTTAATTAGCAAATGTAAATATAAATTTAACAATATTAATAATAATGCTAGTAATAATTCTCGCTATCTAAATAACATAGTCTTCAAACCAAATTATAATTCTAATTCTGCAAATTCATGAACTGTATAATTTTTAATTTAGACTTTATACATAAAAGAACTAGAGACAAGCAAAATATCGCATCATCATAGCTTGGAAATCTGAGGTGGCCAACACAGATAAACCAGAAGATGATATTGCAAGTACCTTCAATTTTACATAGTAGAATTTAAACTAAATATTTGACTTTAGATTAAATATTTAACCTAAATATTTAATTCAGAACTGACAGTCTCTGATCATTTGTTTAATAATTTAATGGAAAAAAAAAGAAGTGCAATATTTTTACAGTCCACTTAAATTCAAGTTGAATATTTTAATTTGTAACTGTTATTGTTTGCCAAAATCAAGATGACAAGAGCATAACACTGAATACATAAGTAACTAAGTGGCTTTTTTCAACAGGGAATAGGCATCCATCTGAACAAAATTAGGCATAAATGAATCACACAAAACCACTTTTGGCTTTTGGCTCAGCCAGTATGAAAGCTAACTCTGTTACTTAGGCACATTATCTTAGAACCTAAGATTAATTAATTTATTTTTTTTTAAATAAAATAAATATCAGTGAAATTATGAGCTTTTACAAGATAATAAATAGACTATCATCTTAGACTACAATAGTAGAAAGAATGCTTCATTAAAGTGGAATAAAAATGTATGAATGCTCTGTTATAAATAGGATTGAAGATAAAATAAAGGACTTGCATCTCTATTTTATATAATGACCCTAAGCTTCTGTTCTATCAAACAGAGGTTTTTCAGAAGAATTTGAGTTAACAGTAGAAAATGGGCAGGATGTAAGAAATGTTACTGGCCTCTGTTTGGTCTAGTCATGAAAACTTGGCCACAGCTATTTTTAGTACCTTCAGACAGAAAAAAAAAAGGTCAGTTCAGGATGGAACATGAAATGTCTCTGGTCAGATAACATGCTACTTTTCATAAATGCAATTGTATTCTAACCACATATATTTGGCTGTCTTTCTTGATGTAAAAGTAATTGTGACTAACAACCTTTCTGAAAAGAATTAAATTATGCTGTCAATATATTGTTTAATATCTTCATCAGTGACAGACAGCGGGATTGAGGGGGCCCTCAGCAAGTTTGCAGATGACACCAAGCCGAGTAGTGCAGTTTGACATCCAGAGGGCCCATGACAAGCTCTAGAAATGGGCCTCTGTGAACCTCATGAGGTTCAACAAGGCCAAGTGGAGAGTCTGGCACTTGGGTTGGGGTAACCCCCATTATCAATACAGGCTGGCAGATGAAGGAATTGAGGGCAGCCCTTTCTTGAAGGACTTGAGGGTACTGATGGATGGAAAGCTGGACGTGAGCCAACAATGTGCGCTCACAGTCTGGTAGGCCAACTGCATCCTAGTCTACGTCAAAAGAAGCGTAGCTAGCAGGTTGCAGGAGGTGGTTCTGCCCCTCTGCTCCCATCTGGTGAGACCCCACCTGAGTACTGTGTCCAGCTCTGGAAACCTCAGAACACTAAAGACATGGACCTGTTGGACTGGGTCCAGAGGAGGGCCGCAAAAATGATAAGGGGGATGGAACACCTCTCCTATGAGGACAGGCTGAGAGAGCTGGGGCTGTTCAACCTGGGGAAGCGAAGGTTCTGGGAAGACCTGTTTGCAACCTTTCAGTACTTAAAGGGGGCTTATAAGAAAGATGGGGACAAAGTTTTTAGCAGGACCTGTTGTGATAGTCAGGGGTAATGGTTTTAAACTAAAAGAGTGTAGATTTGGACTAGATATAAGAAAGAAATCTTCTACGATGAGGGTGGTGAAGCAGTGGCACAGGTTGCCCAGAGAGATGGTAGATGCCGCATCCCTGGAAACATTCAAGGTCAGGCTGGAGGGGGGTCTGAGCAACCTGATCTAGTGGAAGACGTCCCTGCTTATTGCAGGAAGGTTGGACTAGATGACCTTTAAAAGCCCCTTTCAACCGAAAGTATTCTATGATTCTATGATATATTAAGCATATTACATTGAATTATGCTTAATAGTGTATCAGCATTGACTTTACAGGAAACATGAGGACTTAAAAACAGCCAGTTGCATATCAGTCTTGTCAAAAATTACAAAAGTCGTTAGAGAATGGCTAAAATAGGTTGGCTTATTGCATCCGAATGAGACTTGAAAATTAATACATGTCTGAAATGTCTTTTTCCGTATCAGCAGTTACTTATATCACAGTAGATAATACTTTAAAGGCTCTGCCAAGTTTTTTTAATGAACTTCACATGGAAATAATAAGAGGCTTGCTCTGAGTAAGTCTCAAAACACCCAAATTAGTAGCCTGTTATCACACTGTTTTTCTCAGAGCTGCTATAGATTAGTGTATTAAGCCTTATTCAATGAAATGGACTGATAAGAACATTCAGGAAACATGCTTCTCATAGGTAGGTGGCATAAAAGACAAATTCAGGGCAATGTAAAGAAAGGTGCATACCTTTGGGTTTGTCAAATGAAACATTTTTTTTAAAAAAAGTATTCCTCTATGAATCCTATCAAAGTTTGGGTACTCTTTTCACGAGAATAATTTTTCCACCAGGAAATTTCTGGTATCTCCAATGAAATAAATGTATCTCTCTGCCAATTAGAAATACTGTTAGGAAAAAAAAAAAAAAGAACTTCTCTAAATTGACCACTTACTGTACCAAACATTTCACATGTATATACAAAGGTTAAGCCAATGAAGGCTTGGGAGGGAGACCTTTAGGGAAGACAGTAATGGAAAGAAATATAGCAAAAGAAATACTCATCTTTCCTCTCTACCAGGAAAATGGTTATAAAATGCCCATTATGGATACCTGTCTCCAGTTGCTTCTAACTCATCTGTTGATGGTTGACAAAGCCTCCTTTTTCCAAATGGGGGGATTTTGTCCCAAGGATAACATTCTGCATGAAAGGGACTGGTAAAATACTATTTGGGGGGATGCTGATATCCCTTATAGTCTACTTTTTTTCCCTACTGAGCATTTCCTGCCTCAAGAAGACTAAAATCCTTATTATTACTATTGGCTATTACACCATAGCATCACGTCATCCTCAAACACAGAAACAAATATTCTTTTCAGTCCCCATTGCATTCTCCTTGTCTCTTCATATGTATAACATGATACATATGGGACATATTCATGATGGAGAAATTATTTCAGCCGGTAAGGGTGCTGGGAAGCAGGGACGGATATGGGTAAACAAGAAGTGTGTTTCTTACTTGCAATGAGGGCATAATTCCACAAGTCAGTAAACATGAGTCTCCAGCTTACAGCATGAAATAGAGTTTTGCATTTTTAATTGCTACATTAATAGTGGTGTAATTCACCTTTTTTGATTCATATCATTACTGTTTTTTACAGCCAAGGTTGTTTTGCTGTTTAAAAAACTCACCATTTCAACCTTGCTCTTTAGGGCAAATTTTCTGTTTCTTTTATTTATTCTGTAAAATAAAATAAATTAAATTAAAATAAACAATGAACGTGCTGAGAGCTCATGTGTCAGGGTCTTCAGAACCAGAAATTTCAGTTGACTGCAAACAGACAATAAAAAGGTGAAATAAACTAACCTGATGTGTTTTTTAGTTTGTTTTTTTTTTTTTTTTTTTAATAGATGACTATACAAGGGCAACAGCTATCAGAAACAGATAAATTTAAATTAAGTTTAGGTAAATAGTTCAAAAAGTGACAGGAGCCTGAAACTGAGGCATTCAGAAACTTGTTTTGGACCCCTAATTGTAATTGGCCATTTTCAGTCCCTCTTCAAAATAGTAACTACTCAGCAGTGTACCCAGGCCTCTCTCTGACTGATGAACTCAGATATCTGAAAGCAACCTTACAGACAATTGTTGTTGGCATTTTTAAATTAAGAGGTCATGCAGGCAGTGTCTGCTACTGCTCACTCTGACAAACTCAAACTGTCTTGAATGCAATTCCATATTTAATGCAAATAAGGTGGGTAAAGGTGTGGGTTTTGCGTAGCTTTCTTTTGGACAGTCCAAATTACAACCTTGGCTGTAAAAAACAGTAATTGTCTCAATTTTTCTTCCTAATTAAGTTCTCTTCTTTGCGGCAGAATTGTTCCTGTTGATCAGTGACTATATTTTATGGTTTCTTAAATATAAGACTGAATTCAAAGCTAAATTTACCCATGCCTTTTCATTTTCATCCACTCCATAGATCTGAATTTGGGGGATATCACTTCCTTTTTTTTTCCTCCACAGTTGTGTCTAATATGAATGTAAATGCTGTTTTGCAAAACAACTGCAAAATAAAATCTGCATAACTATGTGCTATAGCATTTAATTTTTAAGTAGATTACTGAAACTCATTTAATTGGTGTAAGCTACAGTCTGACTAATCATAAGACCTGGTGCTAGTAATTTTAGTATCTGTAACAACAAGCAGCATATCCCTGGGTTTTCCATTTTGTGCACTAGTGATAATATATTGAAAGATAAAAGGAATACATTTAAAAAATAGAAAAAAAATAGATGGACATATTTGATGTTTTCCAGAGTTCAATACAGACAAAGGAGACAAAAATGCAGAAGTATGTGTTAAAGCAATCACATTTTTATCATATGAAACAGCTTCTCCCTGTTTTCTGTGTTAGAGATGATTAAGTCAACATGGAACTGGGAAATCGCTGCATTTCAGAAAGAATGGGGTGTCTAGAATCTTACTATCTTGAGGGTTTTTTTTAATTGCTTGAAGTTTATATAGTCCTTTCTTAAAAACAAACCATAACCTGTTGTAAAGCTGGGAGCAGAGTGCCCCAAGCTGAAGGTCCCTTCCTGTGACTGGCACACTAAGGAAGTGCCCATTAGCTAGTGTCTGGTCAGTGGAAAACTTCAGTAGCTTGAAGGAAATCAAAAACTACTGACCTTTGCACCATGCCAAAGAGTTGCTGTTATGAAGAGTTACATTAGAAAAGAAGAATAACCTGAACCTGTTAGTTCTAGGAAGCTTTCTCTGGAGACTTACAAGATGGGTGAGTGGGAAGAGCTCTTGTAGATCTAAGTTTTGTCTGTAACAGTTTAGTAACTCATGGATCTCTATAAAATAAACAATATTCTAATCCAGTGTCCCGTTCTCATAAAACATTCCCAAATATGGTGGACTGACTGACCCAAGCCTTTGAATTGCTTTGATTTTCCATCTTTCTTCTGCTGCTGAAAGTAACCAGATGGCCTGAATAGCTGCTTGCCCATTTGCACAGCAATGTATATGCCTGCTACAAGATGAAACACGTTTCCTGCTGAGGAACTGAAGCAATAGTCAGCTGTCCTCAGCTGGAAGGACACTTCATTATATCCTGTAATGTTAAATGTGACAGATGATCAGAAACCTGTAAGAGCTTTGGAAGGGACAGAGCACTTAATAAACTGCTGTAGTTCAGAAATGCATAGAAACTGCTAATTATTTTTACTTGGTTTTAATATAGAGTGCACTGCATGGCTAAAATATTAGTTAACTCATTTATTCATTACTACAAAAAATTAATTCCTGCACCTGGTAAAGTGAACTTTTCCTTTAATTCTCGTCTTCGTGTCCTCGCAAAACAAAGCTGTGTGTACAATTATAATTCGCTGTATTCATTTTCTATATATACCATCCTAAGCTAAGAAGAGACACGGAGACAGGACTGGTTTTGTGTCCTTTAATGAACCAGCTAACTACTGAACTCATAACTGTTTCCTTTATCAATGCGGTTTATCTGTTGGTGGACACATTTTGTCTGCAAGGCAACTTTATATTGTTATTTTTATTTTTGAAGGTTTTCAATCTCTAGTCAAATGCTAATGTGACATAGAAAGCTGAGTAATTACATCTGGAGTATAAATTAGATGTAAAATTAACTGACAGTTAATGGATAGGTGCCACACTGTCAGATAAACTCTACTGCTTCCTACAGTAAAAAAGGGCTTTTCGTAGGTCTGTGTAAAGTGGAAACAGGAAATTATTGCTAGGGTAGCCAGTCCATGTACCCGCCCAACAAAGACTAAGAAAGCAAAGCAACATCACAAATGGTGCTAGAGGTGAACCATTCCCACATCCCCAGCAGTTCGTTTCTTGAAGAAAAAAATGTTTACGAATCACGTAGCAACAAGGGAGGGGGAAGATTATCACCTACAGTTGCATATCAATACGATGAACCTGATCTCAGCTGGAACCAAAACTGTGGCCCTCACAAAAGGCCTACTAATCCTAGTTCTTTAAAGGTCATCCCATGGGTTTTGTCATTCATCTTAACTCATTCAGGTTTTCCCCAAATCAATCTTCCTTAATGATGTCTTTTGGGTATGTAGAATTTCCTATCCAGAGTGTTTTGACACACTAATGCAATAATAAAATATGATCTACATATTCCCTGTTTTACAAGATAAAGATATGGGCAAGCTTCTTTAGAAATTTGTAGTGTTCCAAAAACTGAACCTGACACTGTTTCTGAAATACTGCCATAGAATCATAGAATCATTTAGCTTGCAGAAGACCTTTCAGATCATGGAGTCCAATCATTAACGTAACACTGCCAAGTCCACCACTTGACCATGTCCCATGTATGTGTGCAAATGATATATTGGTGATCAGTTTTGATTATTATAATTATAACCTTCAGAACATGCTTAGCTTTAAACTTTTGTCATTGTGCTTTTTAGTCAGTCTTGACAGCAGAAAGTACATTGTATTTGAGAGCTTTTCCATGTTCTTTTAAGAGTTGCATTGCTCTGTGGGGAAGACCTGATGCTAGCACCAAAAAAAAATGTCATTTTCACAGACAAATTAATTACATTTCTATTAACTATGGACTGTAAGAACAAATGAATGTTTTTAGCATTTTTAGTGCTTCCAAATAGTCATTTTTCATTAGTGCTGTGATTGACATTTGTTTCAGAATGTTCTAGGGAACAGTTGTCCAAAGAGACTATATAATGAAAGTAAAATTTGCATTAGGAGTTGAATTACAGGTTCATTGTACCCTAGTACATAATTATTGATTGGAATTGAAGACATAATTTTGTTTGGAAATGAAAGATAGAAGTATTTGACACTTTGAAAGTGTCAGCATGAAGGCAATACACCGTGCCAACCGCAGATGGGAATATTAGTGAGTAATACACTGCCACCACTTTCTTTTTATGCTAGTAGAGAACCTTGTTTGTCCAAGCTGTTTGAAAATAGTCTGTGCCCTTTGTGTTTCACTGCACACTACTGTGCTATTGTTTGCATTTCATAGTCTGTTTAAATCAATTGAACATCAAGGAGAGCATAATTGTTGAGGGCACCTGGTGTACTTGATGCCACTAAGACTTGCTTTAAATGTATCATGGATATTTTTGTTACTTTGTTCTCTCTATGAAATCTATTGTTTATTTCTTTGTTTAAAAAAAAAAAATTACTTTGATTTATTTAAAAGAACACATTTTGACATTCTGTATTCTTCCTCTCCAGTCCAAGCAAATGAGATTTTATATATTATGTCTTATTATGCTTGAGAATTTTTTCCAAACAAATGACTAATAGATGAAATGAACTTAAATGGAGAGCACATACAATTAACGAGCACATTAGACTTGTGGCCAGATTACAAATGATGCTATTGATACATATAACAAAGCAATATACATGATGGATCACTGACTATAATATAACTCTAATCAGTCAAGAAACATTGCTGCAAATGTATTACGTGGATATTTATCACATGGTACTTTTTCTGTCAGAAAGCTGATGTCCCTCTTTTGAATGAGACTATTCAACTGGAGCTCAGAACATGAAGCTTTCTCTGCTCCCTGAGCAGGCAGGCTCCACGCTGTCACTCCCTGGTCAGTTTCTAGGTGCTGGGACATTTGTCATATCTTTTCTGACCCTTTCTTTATTATCTTATCTTACTAGAAGACTCTATTATGGTTATTAAGAGACTTCCAGAAAGATGTTCTTCAAGCAGAAGTTGGGCTGACAGTGTTTGCAGAATACAATGTATAATTCTCAGTGATTCTTTCCATTCCCCTTACTTCACAAGAATAATGTAAGATGAAAGAAGGGGGGGAAATAATTCTATTTATTGTAGTAATATCCATGAATTCCATGGTCCCATTGTCCTGTGATGAAATCTAACATTGTCTCTTATGGTTTCTTCCCATCCTTCTTGTTGAAGTAATCTAAAATACAGTGTTCTAGATTAATAATGATGAAAACAGCACTTTCTACATTTTTTTTTACACTCTTCAGAATGGTTGGGATCCATAGTCAACATTTATTTTGTTTTGGGCATGTGATGTTTCTTAAACTCAAGTACTTTTATTTGTTTAGTGTAGCAGAAGACACTTCCTTATGTCTCTAATATTGTTTGCAGCAATTTTAAGTGCAGAAAGCTGAAAATCAAGAGGTGATCATTAGTCACACAGATTTTCCAGCTAGTTAAGTTATCTCTAAATTCAACGATGTATTGTAAAACTTTACGCTCTGTGAGATCTAAAGAATATCTTAGGAAATGGGGCAGGCATTCACTGCATTTAACTGCTCCCTTTGGGCAAAATGTCCTTCTCACTCTTGTAACTGAAATGCAATGGGTTCAATCAAAGGAGATGGGGTCAGGGTGAGCTAGGGGATAGAAGAGGAAAGGACTGACTTCTGTTTGACCTGGCTGGCTCTTTACAGTAAACTGTCATTATTTCATGGGCATCAAGTTTTGTGAGAGACATTAGGTCAAGACTCTTAGAATACCCATTAGTGTCTATAAATTCTCCCCATAGCTGTTGGGGTTTAAGTACATTCTGTGCTAGTACTAGTCCCACGTTAATTTACTTTGCTTTACTCACTATTATTTAAACATCCTAGCCCCTAAGCCTTCAGGGTTAGGTGGCATGTGCAAATTCTTCAACAAGAATTATGAGACGAAAACCCATCAAGGTTCTTTACATTCTAGATTAATGAAAAATATATTTTGTAAAGACGTAACAAAAAGAAAGAACTTTGCTAGCATTTTGTAGATCTGAAGTAAAGCCTGCAGATTTCTTTATTTTAGTGAATGAAGAATATTTGGTTTTCCACACTTGGGAATGATAGTTTGATTGAGATTGGGAATGATTGTTTTTGATGATAGACACACAAGCAGGGTACAAGACAGTTTCCTAGCTAGTTTTTAAATATGAATAAATACGAACTCACTACTCTTGACTGCTTGAACTGGGTAGGGAAACTCTGTCACCCTGCCTGAGTCCAAGAATTGTGGATATTTATGAGTGTTCTTATTCCCCAGCTTGAAAATGGGATCAAATCAAACACTTCATTTTGCAATTGACTTTTTAATTTTTTGTATTTTAATATAAATAAATATTATACCCTATATGTGTTGCTGTTACAAGCCTCAGACATTGACTTTGGCCTTTATCCAGTAACCCCCTTTCTGTGGGTTTGGGTCTGCAAACTTGCAGTTGCAAATTTGGGGCTGTTTCTTGGGACTCTGCATGTGGTTTTGGTCTCCTCTGTTCCAGAATGATGAATGAGGCACTTACAGAGAAAATCTACTAGACTAATCAAATGGAGTAAGCAGAAGTTAAAAGGGTTCTGGGTTTTAGCCCAATGACGGGAAAAAAATGTCTAAAATCATAAGTTTACTCTCCCCAAACACCTGGGACATAAAACCCAAGGAAACAGAAGGCATTTTTATGCTTGAAGCATTTTTTCTTAGAACAGATCTTATATTCAAATATCATTATATCATGTATTAAATTATTTTAGCAAATCTGTTGAATGATTAAAGGAATAGGCCCTCTGTGTCAGCTGGATGTTTAAAAGAAATCAATAGAAATGCTTGGGTAAATTGTCTCAGCAGGCTGTGTTTGACAGTTGAAGGATCATTTCTTACAACTTGAAGAATTTTTTTTTTTAAAGTCTTGATAAAATCAGAGTCCAGACCAAGAAAACCTATAAGCAGGGCTCTTAAAGGACATTAGTTATTTTTTCAGAGGAGCAAAAATAGAATCAAGCACCTTCGGAATTGTCCCTGCAACCTTGCATAAACAGCAATAGAAAAATTGCTGCTGAGTACTGAATTATTACTCATTAGCACTGAGTCACTTCCTAGCTTTTAAGTTTCACATGGTTCACTAACTTCTTTGTTTTCTGTGTGTGTTGAATTTTTCTCTCCCCAGAGATTTGCCTTTTGACCAAGGGCCGTCGAACTGCCAGTGTACGAGCAGACACATACTGTCGCCTGTATTCCCTCTCAGTGGACAACTTCAACGAGGTTCTGGAAGAGTACCCCATGATGAGAAGGGCCTTTGAAACAGTGGCAATTGACAGACTTGACAGGATAGGTATTATTTTTTTTTCCATGTTAGGAATTCTTAGAACCTTTCTACCTTTTCTTTTCCCCGAGTTGCAGGATAAAATGCCCAGATTAAACTCTTCTTAAAAGTTTTGTTTCTGTTACACTGCAGTAAATGTTCTGTTGATCTATGAATAAGACATGCGTCCAGACAAGAAATTCTGCAATCTCACTTTTAAATAATAAAAAAACTTTGAGTTTTAGAAAGCTTTCATACTCCTCTGAGGATTATTTTGTATACTTTAATTATCATTAGTATTATTTATTAATCCCATGTATTTCTTTTGCTGCCCTCAGCACTTGATATGGTTTATGCTGTTTCATGAGCAGTAGATGACATTTTCCTACATAAATTGTTTACCGATGACATCTATAATGCTGGGAAGAGCTGAAGCCTCTCAGCACTCGCAAAACCCATGTTTGTTGAAGTGAATTAATCCTTTGCAGCAGGGCTCTCATTTTCCTCACAACAGGAGCACTGCTAGCATTGATGGCTGCACGCTGGCATTACTCAGATCTGCTTGCAATCAGAAAAGCAGGCCAATGATATCCAAGCGAAAGGCAGAACAATATGGCAGATTATCAAAACAGGGTGTGCAAAGTTTTCTGTTGTGCATCCAGACATTCTGGACCTCTCTAATAGGCCATACTAGATATAATATATGATCTTTGGTTGGGAGAATTGCACTCTGATCATCATTATTGACACTGGTTTTAAAATGCAGCTATGCATAAAAAATCATTTATCCTGTTTGGTGGTTTTCCCTCAGCTTCACAAGAAAACTCAAGTGTAAGGATTTCCCCACATCAGTCTTTCTCAATGCAGTTATTTCTGCAGTTTCTTCAAAGTGAATACAGACAGAGTTGCAGGGCAGTGACATTGTGCTGTCTAGTCTAAGCTGAAGATGTAATTTGGAAGAAAGGACATTTTCTTTAATATAGCAAGGGTAAAGAAATTAAATACAGGTACACCGGTTTCTAATATTTAATAGACTTGTATTAGTATTTTGCAGATTGTCAGCACTCATTTATCTTATCAAGACTTTTCAAACTGTCTGGAGTCTCTGGAAATGCAGTTCAGCTCTAATATGTCCTTGAATAATATTAGTAGTAAAGTCCAGTCTGCTCTTGGAATAGCAATCCCATCTGAAGGGCTGTGTTTACAATATGAAATTTACACAGGACAAAAGATAAAATGCGAACCATTTCATTAAAAAATGGAACCATTGAGTGCAATTGTGTTCCTGCCCATCTGATGACACAGAATAGTGAGTACGTCTTGCAGACCCTGGGAGCCATCAAGCAGACATCAGGACACAGTGTACAGCAGTCCTTATTGTGCACGCAGGTGTCACATTATCCATGAGTTCATATTAGTTCACACACATTTATTTAAAAGATGATTTCTTGCCAGCTAGTGGTCACTGGTTACTAATGTCTAATAATTAGTTCCAGGGAATGTGCTAAATGGCATATGTATTTATAACTTATGTAACAGTTTAGTGGAAATTAGGACAGTTTTGCAATGAGAAAGAGAGATGTTATACATGCGGAGCCCGATGGCTTTTTCCACCCTGTTGCTCAGTAAATTACCATGGTTACATTTTCAGAATAATTGTAGTAACCGCGACACGCTACAAGCGAAGAGGCACAGAAAGTCCGGGTGCATCTGAGCGTGGTGGTGATATAAGAGCCCTCCGTGCCGGAGCGGGGAGAGGGGGGACGGGGGGTGCGTGGAGGCCAGCCACCCGTCGGGACCTGCCTGCCCGCCTGGGTCGCCGTGGCAGTGCCCGGTGTGGCACAGCCTGGCTCGCAGTGGGCTCGCCGCCGAGCTGCGGCCCCTGTGCAGCCCCGGTGTTTGCGGTGGCTTTCACGATATATATCCCTCAGTGATGGGGGCCGAAACGCAAAGGCAGAGCGGGGGTCTGCCCCTCTGTGTCAGGCTCGCTAACTCTTCTGCCTCTCTGTGAAGGGAAGAAGAACTCAATCCTCTTGCAGAAGTTCCAGAAGGACCTGAACACCGGGGTTTTCAACAACCAGGAGAATGAGATCTTGAAGCAGATCGTGAAGCACGACAGGGAGATGGTGCAGACCATTGCCCCGGTGAGCTTGCAGCAGATGCCCGCCCTGAACTCCAGCACCTCCGCCTCGTCGTCGTCGCGCGTCAGGACGCAGTCCCCTCCTGTGTACACCGCCAGCAGCCTGTCCCACGGCAACCTGCACTCCCCCTCGCCCAGCACGCAGGCGCCCCAGCAGGCCGTCATCCTCTCGCCCTGCTCCTACACCACCGCTGTCTGCAGCCCGCCCGTACAGAGCCCTCTGGCCGGCCGAACTTTCCAGTACGCCTCGCCCACCGCCTCGCAGCTCTCCCTCATGCAGCAGCAGCCGCCGCAGGCGCCCCAGCCGCCCCCCGGGGCAGCGCAGAAGAACGAGGTCCACAAGAGCACCCAGGCCCTCCACAACACCAACCTGACCCGGGAGGTGCGGCCCCTCTCCGCCTCGCAGCCTTCCTTGCCCCACGAGATCTCCGCCCTGGTGGCCAGGCCTCACCCCACCGTGGGGGAGTCCCTCGCCTCCCTCCCGCAGCCCGCCCCCGGCCCCAGCGTGCCCCCGGCCGGCCGGGCCACCGTCCCCCAGCGGGTCTCGCTCTTCCGACAGATGTCCTCGGGAGCCATCCCCCCGAACCGGGGGGCCGCGCCGCCCCCGGCACCCCTGCAAAGGGATTCTTCTGCAGTCTTAAGCACAGAGCCCGAGGGAGACAAACCGCGGTTCGCGTCAAACTTATGATCCCTGGTAACTGTGAGCAACAGACTTGTAAGGAACCCAGCACCGTCCCCAGAACTGTTTTAGCCTGTTTCCTAATGTACCCCAGCAGTCTACTATGAGAAAAATACCTTAGACAGCTTTGCCCTACATAACGAATGTAAAAATTATATATATAAGGTATATATATCTCAAAAAAAAAAAAAAGGGAATTAAAAAAACTTGTTTGAATTCATGTCTTCCTTTCTTGCAACCATGAAAGAAGTCTAAATTCAGCTGTAATATTACTTATTTTTAATGTGTCAACTTTAAAATCAGTCTAACAGATTTCTCTGTTTATGAGGTTTGCTACTTTCATGGGAAAATTGTCAACACAATAACAAACTTCAAACAAGTATATGAAAAAAGAAAAAGAGAAATATCAATCTAACACATAGCACTTCCTGAGTGATATTCTAAAACCTTTGTTATTTCATTTATTGCATACACGTTATTAATTTCTCATGAAGAATTCAGTTGTTATTTCCCATTGCATTTCGTATGTTAGCACTTTCTGTTGGGAATTAGATTGGAAAAGAAATAAATTGCAAACACCTGCAGTCAAAAGGCTGGCACTAGCGCTCCTCTGGATAGCTTGTAACCTCACAACATGTCAGCCCTTCTGTCATTTCAGAAAACTGGGTGGACTTCAATCTTGACATTGCTAAAGACTTTTACAAAGACTATAAATATTACCATTGTAAATAACTTTCTAGACCCAAACAAAAATAGCTGCTGTGTGGTGTACCATTGCAAGGTCTTTGTTTAGGAATTTAGGTTCTGCTCTTCACTTCAAAATTTACAGTTTTAAAATTTGTTAAAGCTAAGTGCAACACAACTGTTAAATTGTAATGCAATGGCTTAAAACCTACAATGTTACTTTTACATGCAATGTTTTATGCAAAATTGTACGCTTGATCCTGCAAACCGCTTGTACTTCACCAATACCGTCACTTTTCTTCTCCTTGCCCTCAATAGCATCTGAGAATATCCCATGCATGCTTTGGAAAAAAAAAAATAAAAAAAAGACAATAAAAATAGGTTCAGTCAGCCATTGTAGGAAAAGGCTTTATGGTATCTTAGAAAATTATAACCAGTCATTAATTGTGTCTACCTTAAAATTCCTATAATGCTGACTTTGAATCTCTGGTTTAAGTCTAGAAGTGAGGTTTTTCATTTAAAGGATTATTTGTAAACCACAGCTTGATTTAGGCTTTCAGGTGCTTTCTGTGTCTTCACTGTAGTTTTGTAGTTGACCGTGGTGTTAATTTACAAAAATAAATATAATATAGCATCAAGTCTGTCTGGAAATGCACGATTTGCTCTGTGTATACTGTAACTAAATGGTTAGTATATCCTAAGGCATGTAGTGTCAAACATAGCCCATAGGTATGAGGTGTATTATTTTTTATGTCTTCAAAACAGAAAGGAAATGGTGACAGAAAGCAGGGTTAAAGCATACTGTTTTGTGAATGTTTTGTTTTGTTTGCTCAAACTTTCACGTTATCTTATCCACAAAAAAAAAAAAAGTTATTTCGTAATCATTTGTGCCTGATTTGTCACACTAAATAGAGACTGAAACTAAATGTGTCATAATTTAGCTCATTGAGAAATCAGCATTATGGATATGATACAAGCATATATTCTGTTCCTTAAAATCCAGCTGAATCATGTTAAGGAAGTAAATGCAAAGGAGCTGTTCTTTCTCCATTAATGCTGAGTTTAACGATGCATGGAAAAATTAAATAGCATCACAAACTACGTAATGCAGTGAATCCAGATGTACTTGAGAGCCAAGTAAATATTCTAAAGCTAACAGAGCTTGAACCCATGCTGCCTGTTATGCCTTCTACTAAAGTGGTACATCAAATAAAAATTTAAAAAAATCTTCCAGTTCTTTCTGACTCCCACTCACCAGTAAAAAGCAATGTAATTAACCCATTAACATGCTGTTGCCATTAATTAAGTGGCCCAGAGTAGTATATGGGGAAGTGATTGTTTAAAAGTGTTTGGAACATTATGGATACGCTGCAAGACCATTTATTTATCAGTACAGTACCCCTTATATTATTTTAATACTAACAAATTCCGTCAATTAATTAAGATCATACACTGATCTTTCAAACTCTTTAAGGTTTACATTTAATAGGAGAAATGGGGTTAGTAGCGAAATATTTTTATATATATTTTTATTTTATTTTAAGCAATATGAAGAAATATTAATTCACGTGGTCTTTCAGTGAAACCATAAATAATTTTTAATGACTTTGTAATAGAGTGGACAATATCTAGGATTTGTATGTTAATTAAAAAAAATGGTACAGGGTATAAAATTATATACGTATATATATGTATGTATGAATGTATATATACTTAGATTAAGAAACAAATGACTCACATTCCTGTAATATAAAGGTCCATTGCTAGTTTCAGAACTGACCTATTTTCTCTGTACATAAGTAAGCCCGTAAGTATGAAATCTCACATCTGTACAGGATGAAATGTATTAATGAAAAAGGTTGGATCTTACTGCTGCTGGGAGGACTATAGATCTGATTCTTACAATAACTGTATGTTCAGGGATGAGTTAGATTTTTTCTTTTGTCTTTGCTCAAAGCCATAAAAAATATATATAAAAGATTATTAATAAATTGAAGAAAATATATAAAAAATAAAACCATTAATATCTTTTGGTTCCAATATCTTTATAACTGAGCAAGTTTTGCTTTACCATAAAAAAACAACTGTTTGCTTTTTCTCTTTTCTTTGTTCTGAGCCCAGAATTGATTTGCACTAGCTATGGGGAGGTGGGGAAAAAACTGCCTGAGTAATTATGTGCACTGCACTGCAGGAAAAAGAGGGCTTAGATGTTTGAGGATACTACCTGATTTACTCAAGCAATTCCTAAGCTATATTTCCTCTGTAAATTAGAGGAATTCATTGTGCTGAGAACATTTTCCCCACAAAACTCTCATTTAAGCCATTACCACTAACCTGTAATATTTATTGAGTACAAATACTTGAAACTGAAGTTTACTTATAGATAAAATTTTAAGGATCCCAAGGGAGAGTCCCAAGCAGTTGTTAGTGTACCTTAAGGAAACTGTATTCTGTCGTATTTCCACTTTATCTTACTGTGTGTGCCAATCCCAGGTGATGTACCTCTGAACTTGTGTATAATAGTTGAGATTTCAAGGGGATGTTGATGTGGAAGTAGTGTTCATTAATTACATTTTAGGTCATTGTAAATGAAAAAGCATAGTCCATTCAAACCAATAGTAGATATTTTTTTTTTCATTAACTTCAGCCAGATCAATATAATCCTATATTGATAAACTGATTTTAAGCAAGCATGAGTTGTTGTATTTTCAAATTGCACTCTGAAGTGTATTGTAAATTGTTTTTAGTGTTGGTGGGTTTTGTTTTATTATTTTGCATTACTGAGACAGAGCTCCAGTCTAATTGTAGTCAATGAAATGATTTCCAAAAGGACCAGCATTGTTATGGAAAATTCTTGTTTAGCAGCAAAATTCAGTTCTCCTGTCTACATTTGACCAATGCACAGGGTATACTTTGCTGTTTGGTCCAGTCTTATTATTTCATACATGTTTGTGTACAGAACCAAAAAAAACAAAGGGGATTTTTAAAGTGATATTTCATATCACTATATATGATACCAATATGTACCTGCACACCAATATATATATTTTTAAAATCTGTCCATTTCTAATATCTATATCTACCTCAGCTTACTTCCTACCTTACCTTAATTTTAATTTTAAAAGCAGCGGCAGAACTAGAACCAAAGTAAATTTTGTTTTAAATAGCAAACTTTCATGTCTCGATGCATGTCATTAAGAGTTAAGCTTAATATTTCTATTTTCAAAATTTACTCACAAGTTCTCACACTGACTTCAGCATTTCTATCCACATGAGTTCTTTTCTACTTTACAGGTGACATTGTCCAGTGAAGAAAAATGTTTTGTTTTAAACCTAAGATGTTCAATTTTTAAACAAACCTGAAATTCAACTGCTCTGGGAATATGCAGTGACGGTATTTTCTGCTGTTCCGAAACCCTCTGTTCACACAAAAATGTTACAAGATAGGAAGAGAAAGTTTTTGTTCAGAAATCATGGGTCTGAGCTACTAGCATTGTCTGGTACAGTCTGGAACATGCTATAAGAATTGGGTGTGCAAATTTGTTTAGTGGATTAGGCCTTTCCCCTCTTTTTTTTTTTTTTTTAAGCGGTGAAGAGTAAAAGCATTAAAATTGCCCTAGACCATACCCTCTTAGAAATACATGTTGTGAATCCTGAATCTATAAATTTTTACCCAAAATCAGTACCCAATGCTCCTTTTCATACCTAGCAATTTGAATCACCACCTTGATTGGTGTAGTGGGTTGTACAGGCAGACAGCATAATTTCTGGTCCATGGTTACGTTGCCCTCACCTCTGTGAAGACATGCAATATCTTAACTTGCAATATCTTAAGAATTTATGGTAGCACTGAGTTTTTCAGGTCAAGATATGGGAACATTAGGAAAAGAAACACGGTGAGCAGAGTGTCCAACTAAATAAATTGATTTTAAATCTACCTGTGCATCTTCCATATATATATTTACATACTGCTACATTTGTGTGCAATCAGTTAAAAAAGATATATGTTGTGAGAGTGAAAACCACATTTATGAACTCCATTAGATGATTTAAGATATACACCATGGCTTAGGTGATCCTTGGCCTGTGAATTGGCAGACTCAAGCGCACATTTGAACTGAAACTAAATTGTGCCCCATAACTGTTCCAGTTATGTGATATTATTTCACCTGCTTGCAGAAGGTACTATATTTTTTACCATTCTCCAGTTTTACATGTCAGTTTTGCAATATGGCTTCCCCTACACTCTGCTTTGAAGACAGTGTGAAGTGCTGAGTTCTTGCTGAAAGGTCATTGGCAAATTTGTGTCAAGTAGAACCATAGAGACAAGAAGAAGCCAGTCTACAGCCAGTCCAAACTAGCCTGTGCACAAAAAGGAAGCAGGTACTTAACCATTTCTCTGGAAAGTCAGCAGACACCTGCAGGGACTCTGATACTGAACCATAGGTCTCAGCAAACCCAGGGTCTAATCTGAAAATGCATCTCCAATGTCAGCTACTTCTGGACTGCACAGTTACTGAAAAGTTTGCATAGACACAGGCAATATTTACTATAGCAAAGCGTCTTATCTATCTTCTATTTAATGGCTACTATACTCTTTAGAGGTTCCATATTGCACTTGACATCACAAAATCTGAGATGTTCTCTATGTGGTTCACTGAGTGTGACTATTGCTCATGGATTTACTTACACTTTTTCTTCAGGGAGCGATATGTGCACAGTCTGTGTCCTGTTTTATTGCTGCAGTGTAGAAGTTTTAAATGGAGAGATCTGATTTTGAAGTTAGAAGAGTTCCTGTGTATCAGAGGGCAATAACTGCAGATCTCAGTCTTCACTGTAGACAGGCATTTTGGGGTTCTAGACCAGGGTCCTTTTGAATTAGATTTTTTATTTCTCTGCAAAGTCAACATAAAGAATGGGTTTGCTGTGCTCGTTACACCAGAGGTGTAGTCTGCATTTTTGAGGAGATGCCTGCAGTGTTTTTCCAGTGTGCTGGAGAATTTACATCCAATTGTATCGGTTCCTCTAGTCCAGCCAAGAGGCAGTGTGAGCAATAACTGATGCCAGATCATTTTCCACTGCAACAGGCATTCTTCTGGGTAAGGAAAGAAGATGGACAACAATATTAGAGGTGTTCTTACAAATAACCATAAGTATTCCTAAATATGACCTGGACTGATCAATTCACATCTGAATCCTCTGTGCTAAAGTAGATTATATTGTCATTGCAAACTGATTTTTTTTAATCTGCCAGTCGATACCCTTTCTGCCTATGATTTGTCTTCATCCTGTGCTAAGTCATCTTGGCAACAGAAATGTGTACCAATATTTGGAGGCAGTGCTGTATCTCAACTGTATTTCAGTTTAGCTGATACATGTATGTTGACATTCAAAAAAGATTAAGAAATATTTAAAAAAAAAAAAAACAACAACTGATAAAAGAAGGGCATTGTGTGCATTTTACCAAATGGTACTATGTTAATGCCTTCCTCCAGGAAGGGCTCAAGTAATTTTCATGATTCACTCAGACCTTTGGTATTATATCATAGATAATGGTGCCCTGGGCAGAAATGGTGAATGCCATGGAAAAATGCCAAGAGAACAGTTTGGACTTTTTTTTTTCTCCAGTAGCAAGAAGTTGTTCATCAGATCCACCAGACAAATCAGATTCTAGATGGGACTGCTCAAGGCTTTTGCTTTTGTTCATATCTGCTTTGCAAGACAAAAAGATGTGGACACAATTCAGAACTCCGACTCAAAATCTTGACTGCACATAGAGAAATAAACTTCCTTTATAAAGCATAAGATAACCTTACGTCAACTGGCACATAAGAAAGCAAGCTTTTAGACGGTGGAAAAAAATTCATCTGTTCACCATTGTATACATGACTGAAGATGGTATATGCCCATAAACACTGTGTAATCTGCTATGTTGGTTAGATCAAAGATAACCTCTAAGCCAGAAAGTGAGAAACTGTGTCTTCGGGCTTTTAATCTCCTGTTTTATTTGTATACATTTAAATCTTGAACTCAAATACAAAAAAAAAAAAAAAGGGGATCTCTGTGACTTTACAAATACCTTAGGTTTTGATGCTGTATAAGTAAGCATTAAAGTTGTGTTTCTGGTTTCTATAAGAGCTGAAGTAATCTGAATGAAAATGTCTCACATAAGACGTCTCTCAGATTTGGAGTTTGAGAAGATGAATATTTTGTAACCTGTATTTTCTTGCTCGGGTCTATGATGCTCAAGTGTTCTGTAAAAGAGGAGATGTTTTTAACTGGTCTTTTGTCATTTATTTTACAGCTTGCTAAGAAAAAGAGAGTTGGCATTGTTAATAGCTGGCAAAAACTGACATATCTGGGGTGAACTTCCATAGTGTAGGTAGTGTTATTACGGAAGATAGCACTGAGCACAGAGCACCATATGTCATGGTCCTGGTTATGCTGGCTATTTCAACTCCATGATTGTCAATGAGGTCACATATTGTTTATTGCTGCACTCTTCTGGGTTACTCTTGCTCTTTTATCCTGTCCTTAATAGTCCTGTGCAAGACAGAGATACTGAATATCTGGAACATACAGAAATTCTTCTGTCTTCTATAACAGCTTTTTTGTAATTTCAGCTATGATAGGTGATAAAATACATTGTGTCAAGTGGAATGATTGTTCTCTGTTTGTTTTTTTTTCCCTTTTTTCTCAGACATTTGGGGGAGCTTCTCAATAGTAGTGGGACATACTGATGTCATTGCCAACGAGCGATGAAAAGAGCAAAAGTGACAATAACAACGAGTAGAAGAAAGACAAAGAGAAGTGCCAAAGGCAGAAAAATTTTATTTCCTTGAAATGAGGCATTTGTGTTGAGATTCCCTGAAGGACATGAAAGGGATAGGGAAGGAAAGATGACAACATGTCATGTCCTATTTAAGGCTGCCAAGCATCTCTGTCATGAGGGTTGCGTTAAAGCAGGAGGAGCAGGACAAATCCATCTCTCTTGTTTCCACCACAAATACAGGACTCCTTTTATGTAATTTATTTCATTTGTTTTGAGAACTGAAAGCAGATAGACCCATTGCTGGTTGCTTCTGTTGGTATCAGAACTTGGCCAGCTAGAAGAGTGTAAAAGAGAGCACCTGGAAAATGACAAAAGTGGTGTGTACTCTGGGCACTTTTTGTCACTGATCCCATGCACCCTTTTAGCACTTGTATGGTGAAAAATGCTGTAGTAACTTTTTTGTCTTTTTATAACAGCATTGCACTCTGTGTCAAAAAATTACTTTTATGAACATTAGAAAATATGCACAAGACTTGTCAACTTTGCTAATTAAACTTCATAGAAGGCTGAAACAAGCTTACTGCGAGTTGATGCAAATAACTTAGATGGAAACCACAACAAATACTACAATCAGGACTTGGTGAAGTCTGTGACACAGTATAACCAGCATATAAGATTTCCAAAGATGTTTCTTCCAAAGATTTATTCTAACTTAGACCAAATCTTACCCTCCCACACATTTCGCTATCTTCCTTATTTGCTGTGGCCAATTTGCTGTGGCTTATCTCCCATTTCTTTTTTTGCACATCCTCTAAGTCGTCTGTTGGCTTCTGGGAGTGAAGCCAGAACATCACCGTATTGGTGGTGAAAGGCAACAAATCATGACAGTATCCCTCAAAACTATGAATAACCTGTCTGTGGCAGCCAGAGAATATAATCAGAAAAGGTTATTTGTTTGCTTCATAGTGTGTCCTGTAAACATTAGGGGTAAACAGAATCATGCGTTATTTCAAAATCCATCTAGAAGAAAATATCCAAAATATAATTGAATTCCATCTATCTGTACATTAAGTTTTGTTTGGACTGTTGGGGAAAGTGAGTTCATTACAGATAGTAACAGCACATCTAGGATAAACAAATATACTACCTAATGACTATGCTCACCACCCTACAGCAAATAAGTATTAGGAGGAAAAAAGGTGTAACTCTTTTAACCATTAACATCTAAGAACACTCACAAATTGCATTTTGTGATGGAACATCTTATCTAAACAAACATCATGTAAATTTGTTAAAAGATCATTGGTACTAGCACTTTGAAGATATGCCCTTAGTGCAAAATGATGGAAAGCTATTCAGTAATGAATAAAGAAAGAAATTAAACTGAATGATAAATAATATAATAAAACCGAAACATACTTAGTTATCTACATATACCTAAATCTCCTTCACGGGCTGTTATGCAGGCAGGAGTGCAGCCCAACCTTCTACACCTTGAATCCAAAGAATACACATTGGATGTTAAGTTGGTTACAACCATCGGTAAGTGGATATAATACCATTCTCAGTGGCTGATGGGACAGTTTTTCAGCCAGCAGAAGAATGTTGGGAATCAATCCTATTGCTTTCAAACTTTAGGTGCAGGGAAATCACAGAATCACAGAATTTTCAGAGTTGGAAGGGACCTCTAGAGATCATCTAGTCCAACTCCCCTGCTAAAGCAGGATTGCCCAGAGCACATTATTCAGGACTGCATCCAGGCGGGGCTTGAAAATCTCCAGAGAAGGGGACTCCACAGCCTCCCAGGGCAGCCTGTGCCAGTGCTCTGTCACCTGAACCGTAAAGAAGTTTTTCCATGTATTTGAACGGAACTTCCTGTGTTCTAACTTGTGCCCATTGCCCCTTGTCCTGTCACTTGGAACCACTGAAAAGAGCCTGGCTCCATCCTCCTTCAACCCACCCTTTAGATACTTGTACGCCATAATAAGGTCTCCCCTCAGCCTTCTCTTCTCCAGGCTAACGAGTCCCAGCTCCTTCAGCCTTTCCTCATAAGGCAGATGCTCCAAGCCCTTAATCATCTTAGTTGCCCTTCGCTGGACTCGCTCCAGCAGTTCCCTGTCCCTCTTGAACTGGGGAGCCCAAAATTGGACACAGTATTCCAGTTGTGGCCTCACCAGTGCAGAGTAGAGGGGGAGAATGACCTCCCTCGACCTACTGGCCACACTCTTCCCTATGCAGCCCAGGATTCCATTGGCCTTTTTGGCGACAAGGGCACATTGCTGGGCCATGGATAATTTACTGTCTACCACGACCCCCCAGATCCTTCTCCTCAGAGCTGCTTCCCAGCAGGTCTACCCCTAACCTATACTGGTGCCTAGCATTCTTCCTCCCCAGGTGCAGGACCTTGCACTTGGTTTTGTTGAACCTCATTAGGTTCTTCTCTGCCCAGCTCTCCAGCCTGTCCAGGTCACGCTGGATGGCAGCACGGCCCTCTGGGGTGTCAGCCACCCCACCCAGTTTGGTATCATCAGCAAACTTGCTGAGGATACACTCTGTCCCCTCATCCAGGTCACTGATGAATATATTAAACAAAATTGGACTGACTATTGACCCCTGGGGAACACCACTGCTTACAGGCCTCCAACTAGACTCTGTGCCGCTGATCACAACCCTCTGAGTTCTGTCCCGCAGCCAACTCTCAATCCACCTCACTGTCACCTCATCTAGCCCATACTTCCTCAGCTTCCTAATGAGGATGTCATGGGAGACAGTGTCAAAAGCCTTGCTGAAGTCAAGGTAGATGACATCCACGACTCTCCCCTCATCCAGCCAACCAGTTATAACATCATAGAAAGCTATCAGATTGGTCAAACACGATCTACCCTTGGTAAATCCATGTTGACCACATGTTTTAGCCAAAAGTATTTCCTAATCTTAAAATAATAACCAGTTATGAAAACATTGAATATAATACTTTAATATTTGTTTTAGAGTTTATCAGCAAGTAGTATCTAGAACCCTCATTTATGTCATATATTAAGACTATACCATATACTAAGATTAAAATTCCATCAGTAGACATCAGTTTTGATTATTACCTTTATTTCTTATATTTCCTGTTGGCACTAGAGAATAGTGTTTGAATGAAATAAACAAAAAAAAAACCAACCAAAACCCTAACCCAATAGAACTGAACAGAGGGATTTATTTAAGGGCCAGAGTAAAGAAATCTCACACTCTACCAAGCATTATGAACAAAAATTCTTCAGCACTGCTCCCACAGTTTCACTGCAGTACCAGCCCTTCAGCTTTGGTGCGTCTGTTCTGCGTGGGATTATTCATTTAATATTTCACCCACTAGCCTTTTTTCTAGTCCTCCCAAGTACAGCTTGACTTTTCACTTTCTTCTCCAGGGCAAACACAGGCCATTTACAGTGATGACCTGCCTTTTAAGGCTGCTTAAATGGTGCATACGCAGTCAGTAACTAGCAGCATCCCTCTGGGTTGACTGTTCAGGCCAATACTATTTAATGTCTTCATTAACACTAATGGTGGGACAAAGTGCACTCTCAGCAAGTTTGCCAACACCCCAATTGACAGGGGAGGATGGGGGTAGTGGAAGCAATTAATATGCTGGAAGACAAGGGTGTTCAATGGATCCTCAACGGGCTGGAGAAAAGGGCTGACACTGATCTCACAAAGGTCAACAAAAGCAAGGGCAAAGTCTTGCACCTCATGTGGAACAACCTCATTCAACACTGGAGGCTGGGGGATGGCTGTGCAGAAAACAGCTTTGCAGAAGAGCTGGGGGATCTGGGGATCCTGTGGACTACAAGGTGAACATGAGGCAAGGTTGTGCGCTGGCAGCAAAGGCAGTGATCAGTGTGCCAGGCTGCATTAGCAAGGCATTAGCGAGCTGAGGGAAGTGATCCTTCCCCTCACTTCAGTACTTATCGGACTGAATCAAGACTATTGTGTCCAGCTTTGGGCTCCCCAGTGCAAGTGAGGTACAAAGAGAGGCTAAGCAAGCTGGGCTTGTTTAGCCGTAAGATGAAGTGTGTGTGTGGAGGGGTGCTTGGGGGGCCTTATTGCTGTCTATGAATACCTGATCAGAGCCTACAGGTGGGGTGGAGCCAGACACTTCTTGTTGGTGCACAGCAATAGGTTGGGAGGTGATGAACATAAGTTGGAACATAGGAAGTTCCAATTAGGTACCTCTCCAACTGCACCTCCATCCCTGGAGGCGCTCAAGGCCAGGCTGGATGGGGTTTTGAGCAACCTGATCTAGGGGGAGGTGTCCCTGCCTATGGCAGAGGGTTGGAACTAGATGATTTTCAAGGTCATTTCAAACCTAAACCATTCTATGATTCTACAATTCTATATAAAGGAAAAATGTTTTTTTACAAATAGGGTAGAAAAACACTGGAACAGGAGCCAAGTGAGCCTGTAGGATCTCCATCCTTGGAAGTGTTCAAGACTCAGCTGGGCCTGGTCCTGAGCAACCTGATCTAACTAGACCTGTTTTAAGCAGGGTGTTGTACTGGATAGACCCCAGAGATCACTTCCAACCTAAATTATTCTATGATTGTATGATTGCAATGTCACCATCTGTGCCTGCAGCTCCTGCCTCCTCAGCACCGGACACTTAGTTTGAAGAACCCTGGGTCCAACAACCTGTGTCACAAGTCATAGCCATTACTTCTTCATTGTTAATATGGAGCAAAATCTCATTAGCCATGGCAGGAAAAGGCCCTTGTACAAGCAGCTTTAGAAGAAGTGGAGTTTCATGAAATCACTAGTCAAAAGAAAAGGATAAAGAGAAGGATGAAATGAGTGGAGAAAAGGAAAAGGCAATAAAATGCCTCAGGTAATAAATACATTGTCCTTCCTGCTGGAAAGTGCTTAAGTAAAACTGCCAATACTTCCCTCAGACAGTGTTATTTCTGCATGCACTCAAGCCTCTTCTGTTCACTCAACTGACAGTATCTTTACTATCACTCGCACTTAACACTATGGTGCCAGCAGGCTGGGCTTCACTCCCTTCTGTCTCCTGCTATAAACCAGAACAAAAACTGTCAGCAAACTTGTGGTTATACAGCCAAAACTCAGTCTTCATTTGTGGCAGCAGTGCAAGAGGCAAAATTAAAGCTGATATAAACAACTTTCTTACGGTTCTGTGTGGATTATAGCCCGGCATCCTCATCTGTAAAACAGAAACCAGGGTATACTTATTTTGTATGCACTGTCACCGTGTACACACCAGCTGAACATGGCCCTGCATGTTCACTCTGCACTGAAGGGAATTAAGGGAACTAACTATTTTGTTCAGCTACACATCAAACTGATTTTGTGTGTGTGCAATGATTGTTTATGGCCCAATAATACTGAGAAGCTAAAGGCAGGAAGGAGAGCTAGTGCCTGTAAACGCTGTTGTATGAGGAGACAAGCCTTCAGCCAGTTGTGTGTTTCTTCCAGATATGCCTGGATTGTGTTACAGCCATTGCTCTTCATTCAGGCAGTGACTTCAATTAGGCTTCAAAAATCTGATTATCAACTTTGTTTCATTTTTGAGGATAAAAGGTGCTTTCTGGTTGAAATCTGAGCAGTAGACAGGCCTCTCTGACCCTGTTGGCCAAGTGACATCCTAGAGGTTTCTACAGACCAAAGTAGTCTTAGTTACTGAGACTGGTTTCTCATTTCAGAGGACAGACTCATGTTATTTTGAAACATTTCCTTCCAGTTGTCAGACCTTACAGCCAGAAGCATGGGGTGGTTAACAACATTTGAGCTAGCTAAGAAGAACCCCAGAGCAGAACTGCTGCCTGATGCAGTTGCCAGTTGCTCTTGGTAATATCTTACTCAACCAGGAGATTAGATATTAACGTTAAGCAGTGGTATACTGTATACTGCTGCAAGTTTACTATGTATCTCAAGTTTGGTGGTAGACCCTCTCCATCAAAGGAGACTTTAGTCCTTTTTAGTTACACTCTACAAAATTCAAGGCTCAGTTAGTTACTGAGCAGGTAACCATGGTAACTAGATGAAGATTTTAACACCAGCCTTCAGCAAATCTCATTAGCCAGGTGAGGTGTTCCACTACCGTTCAGAGTCAGCTCTGGGTCATTGCGCCATATCTAAAGATTTCTGCAAGCAGTATTACAAGAAAATTCTGCTACTTTCCTTTTGGCTCGCATGTCATACTCAGAAATATGGATTCGAATGAATCATCTTTCTGAGGATGATGCATAAGCCAGAAGGAACACAGCAGAAGTTTCTTATCCCAAGGGAAGCCTTCTGGCCATGTTTTTGGAAGAGAGAAAAACAACTTGTGTTTTGAACAAATCCAATATACAGCCACTGAGACACATAAGATGCAGAGCCTTACACAGCTGAGTTTTTACAGTCGTGTTTTTAGAGTGGAACTACTTTTCCAAGAATGATGGTTTTGCCCAGTAAGTTACATATTGGCCTGTGTGAAACCTGCATTTATCGTAGGACATAAAAAATTGCAAAGTGCTGCGTTACATTCTCTGGCCCCAAGTAGGAATTCTTCATTTCATAGAATCCACAGTGGTCAGCTTCCTTTACTCTGAGCAATAAAAAACTTAAGAAAATTTGAAAATTAAAATACTAACACATGTGACTGCCACTACCACTCTCTTATTTAAGATGTTATTTAAGACTTTTTCATGCTCCCTTGGCCTGTCATCCTTACATTAATTTCTTTCTCTGTTGTGTAAGTTAGTAATAATATCCCCCTCTTATTGCTTTTAATTGCTTTATTTTATTGTAAACCTGTGCTTTTGGTTATTAAGTCCTTTTTTTCTTAACAGTTAATGAATTATTTCCTTATTTAAGGCTAGCCTTACATCTGTAAAAATAATTTGCCAGCCCTTGTATTTAATGAAAGTGTAAAGTCAATCTGGCAATCTTGTTCATTGCCATCAGGTTTACTGATTCTACTTAGCCTTAAATACATTGCCAAAGCACTGATGCTCAAACAAAGACATCTTAATAGCTCTGCTGGCCCATGTGCCAACAATCAGAGTCTATACCCAAGTTCAAGAAGACAAGCCAATTGCATTAACTGATGACGTGCAGGGAACGGTTTTTCCTGCGATGTGGGAGATGCTTTGCAACTTTTGCTTTTCTAGTTTCTATCATATGCAATGTGATGAGAGAAAGTCCAATGGATTATACTGATGTAGGGACTGAAACTGTTGCTTTTGCCTATGGTAAGGCTATGAGATCATCATCAGTTCCTAAAACTGAAAGAGGCAATATGGATTACTAATGCCACTTTTTTCTAACACAAATCTGAGTGGATGCTGTCTATGTCTGCACTGAAATGTAAATGTGGTTTCCCAGTGCTCTAAGTGTGAAAGGTACAGTTTCAGTCTATACAGTCTGCAGAGTGTTCATCCTATGAATGAAATGAGCAACTCTGCTAACAATAGAGTTTTGCTGACCAATTTTTTGTTTAGGAGGGATCCTGCAGCTTAGGGACTCCATGTATCCTTGTTGCAGCTGTGTCAGCAGAATCCTGTAGTGCAAGCTCAAGAAACAAATGTTATCTGCAACTTTAGCAACTGCATTTGAATTTCCATTAGAACAAACTTTCCAGCAGAAAATATTTCCAGAGCTCATCTGTGATCTGAAAATGAGCATAGTCTCTTTCCAAAAAAGAGTCAAGATTTATTTTTCTCTGGCCTGGAAATCTTTGTTGTAAGAATTGTATACAGCTTTGTAAAGAAAGGGAAATAATGATATAAAATCAACTTACGTTGTTTGTAATAGTTGTTATGTTCATTCTAGGTGAAATAGAAGTCAAGCACTGAATTAATTACATATCAGGCACAGTTCATATCGGTGACAGAATAGTTCAGTGTTGAAAAGGCGGCGTCAGTGAAGACCTGTTAGTGTAATGGAAACTGAGAAGTTGGGTGTGATTAGCTCAAAAAAGATTTCTGTCCCTTCTCTTAATTGCCCTCTCTGTGAATTGCAGATGGATCATATCTTCAAAGTTTTTTGTAGCATCATTAAAGTCCTGTTACAGGAGCAAGTTTGGACGCTGACTTTAATGATATGACAGACAGCATTTAGATGTGGGGTTTCTAAAATTGGAAAGAGCTGAGTCGAAATGAGATACTTTAATTTATTTTGAGTTCTTAGTAATAATTTTTTTTCTGCAAAATAGTAACAGAAGAAGAAAGTTGATTAAGAACTATGTATGACTAAAACACATATCTTCTAATATAATTTTCAGTTTGCCTCACCCAAGAAAACTCCAGGAAGTGGTACAAAATTTCTTTTATTCATATTAGAGTAACTCTTTTTTCACAATACACGTAACTGCTACTTTAGGGTGCTTACAACAGTGCCAAATGCATATGCTGTGCACTGTGGCTTCTATATGACATTTCTTTAGACTGAGAAAATATTTTATTAGCCAATTAGCTTAAAATTAATCGGGGCTCTTTTCAGGGATATAAAGTCAGCTGTGTTGAAATACAGTTTTTAAAAAATGCACAGAAAATTATAAGATATGCATTACACAGCCCTAGAAATTTGAGAGGAAGAGTGCTGATGAGATACTTGCATTTTTTTACATGCTGAGAAGGCGTTGAAAGGGATCTTTCTTACCCATCAGATCTATTTTCTGCTGGATCTCTTTACTAGTGGGGGATTTTATCCCTAACTTTTACTATTGAAACAACATCGTACAGCATCACATATCTGATGATTAAAAAACCCACTCCATATAACATTCACCCCACAGTTCTTTCCAGAGAGTTTGTATTTTCTAAATGTCCTTTTTGTCTCGCAGGTAACATTTAATATTTTCCTGGCTAGTCAACATAACAAAGACAGTACTCAGAATAATCTGGGAGACAAGGAAATGTCATTATCCTCAATTTACAGATGGGGAATAGAGTAAAAGGACTAGAAATTATTGCCAGAGTCAGGAATCAAACTGTATCTTTGCTTTTAAGAGAGCCCCAAGTCCACTCTTCCTCAGACAGTGCATGTGGCTTTTACTGTAAGTCTTTCTAAACCTTATCACACAACTCCCCTGAACTCAGGCTGTTGTCCAAAACAAAGTAAGTCCAAGTGGTGTAAGTCCTGAATATTGTTCTGCCTACTGCGATGGTGATATACGAAGCCCCAGAGATGCAAAATAAGAATAAAGTTGGAGTCTCTCACAAAGAATTAATTCATCTGAGGAGCAAAGAAACAGCTGTGTGAGCCACTTGAATTTGAAGTCACCAGGCTCCAATATAACTCACTACAAGGAAGAATAACTCACTGCATGTGTGTACAGCAATAAAGAAATAAATCTCCAGTGCCTGTTAGTGCACATCTGCATAAACGCAACCAGAATTATCTTCATGGATGTGGTTGTACAGCCCTAATCAAGCTGAGGTTCATGTAGCTAGACAGTTAATGTTAGATAATTCAGAGTCTGATGTTAGTTGGGTACAATTTGTGCCTTGTATTTCATGGAGTAATGCTAAGTGGAAGAAACATCTTTTATGTTTCTCCCACAATACATGGGCCTGCTTGAAACAGTAACACAAACTCCCCAGGTCCGGGCGCCCCTCAGGATTTAGATACTAGACGCCAGTCAAAATCATCTCAAGAGGCAATAGGCATGGAAGAAAAGAGAACTAGGAGGTAGTATGTTATTTTCTATGAAATTAACTTGGCTGCTTGAAGACCAAGGTCCCTTTTACAGGGAATCCTTGTTAACCAAAGAACGTATCAACTGTGCTTGAGATCTAGCAGCTGGACAGGAAAGCACGTGAGCAAAGCATGGGGAAAACATCTCCTTGCCTTTCAGCTGCTTGTGTCGCTTCACACCAGTGCTCTGCTGTGCCACTGCTCGGTTGTGTGCCTCTGCTGTGGTGTTAGGCTACCTACCAAGCGTGCAGACAAAAGAATTGCTCATAGGCTTAGGCTGGTACGTCAAAGCTATTAGCGGAGGTTGCTTCCCTTCTGCGTCTTGGTTTTACAGCTCCCACTTTAGGTCGCATTCTGCCAGACTTTTTAGTGACAAGTAAGGTAAAAAGTATTATTTCAACAAGAGAATAAGTAACTGCTCAGAAAATTAAGTAATTACTTAAAAAACCCAAACCAACAAACAAAAGCTTTTATGCTTAGTCAAAAGCTTTTCCTATCTCGAATCTTCCTGGAGAATTAGTGCCAGCTGAATACGCCATGTTTTTGTACCTAAATGGATCCCTTTTTAATTCAAACCATCTAAAAGGATGTAAAGTGCATAGTTAATGGAAGTTCTTATAAAATTTTTATACAAACAACAATGCCCAGTGGTGTTTGTCATAGGTGCCTCATTATGATACAATGTTACCAGCTCTCACTAGTTTACTGTGAGTCTTCTGATATTTTATGCTTTTTTTAACAGCCTCAAAACTAGGTTAATGAACATATCAGTATCTCAGTTTCACTAAAAGAAAACCAAACTAAATCCTACTGCTCTATAGCTAAGCTGAAAATACATTCAGGATGGGGGGGGGGGGGGGGGGGGAAGGAGTCCTGAATGTGTTACGGGCAGAGTATCGCTATTATTTAGCTCTACTGCATGATTTTTAAAAGCCTAAATTTGGCACTGTCACTCTTCTTTGAATGAAACAAAGGCAAAGCCTGACAGAGACCCCAGCGCCCAGCCGTTCCCTGGCTGCACTGCGACGCACGCAAACATAGATGGAGGGCCAAAAGCCATTTTGACTTTCACCGTGCCACCTGGCTGCTTCATTTGGGGCAGCAGCCTGTCCCCGACGTGGTACACCCTGAGCATTATTGCCAGTGGGCTATTTTGCAGTACTCAAGAGTGCTAGTACTGTTTGATTACACACCGGCTATGGTCAGATAAAAAGTGGGTTACATTTTTCTGCTATCTTGGGCCCACTATTTAAGCAGTTGTTACTTTTGCACTAATTTGATTAAATGCAAACTGCTACAGTGTGAGAAAATTCAATGTTATTGATGGATGACAAACACCTTAATTGCTTACTGTAGCAAATCTGATAGCTGATAAGGATGTAAATATCACATTTTAAATTAATATCATTTTAATAGTCTAACTAAGCAAATTTTGTGAAAAATAAAAATGGCTTTTAAAGATCTTCAATACAATAATTTGATTTGTATTCATTTTTAAATGAGGTTAATTTGATATTTATTACCACTGGATAAATAATAGGGAATTTTAATAGAAACCTAGTTGACAGAGTTGCTATATACATTGTACTCATTATGACACAACGAAAGTTTCTAAACCATGACTTATTATTTTGACGTTATTTCTGTGAACTTTTTAAGAAAAAATCAATAACTTACAAGGCAATATTAAATATTTATTGATAGTTGTGTTCTAAGATATTCATGCAAGGTAGGCCAGGCCTCCAAATCCTGTGTTCTGTTCTAATGTATGGATGTCAAGTGTTGACTGAACTGACAAGGTGAATTCTCCATTAATTCAGCGAATGCTAAACTGAGTCTACAAAAAGCAAGATGTGCTTCTTTACAATTGTCCTGGTTTAAGGTAAAACATAACTAATTTTCTTTTCAGTAATTTTACTTTTCGGTTAAGTCTCTTCTAACTAATTAACTCTCTGAAATTAACAGTATATTTTTCAGACAGTGTCTGCTTCCAGAGTGATCAGACCGATGTTTATAGCTGATGCCCAGGCATGGTATGCAGAGGGTCTCCTGCTTATACTTACTGCTGTAACCCCCAAGGCCAGAGAACTTTGTTACTTGCCCCACTGGAGGGTGGGAAGCAGAAAAACATAGAGGGGTCCCACCTGTGGGGAGGAGCGGACAGGACAGGTGACCCAAAACTGACCCACAGGGTATTCCATCCCATCTGCCTCATGCTCAGTATAAAAAGCTGAGGGATCAAAGGGTCAGCCCTCTTTCTTCAATAGCTGGTGTCCCAAGAGGACTGCCTTTGATCCCGATCTGGAATCCAGATCCGGAATCCAGTTCCCGTCTGTCACTGGGTCCAGTCTGGGACTTCCCCAATGCCAGCTGGTGATGTGATCAAAGGCTAGATTTTTACTGCTTTGCTTTATTCATGTAATACTTTGCCCTTCCTTGAACATGAGATACAGTCTCCCTCTGATACTGGGGCCAATCATGTTTAAGACCTTCATTGATGACCCAGATGATACAAAAATGGAAGGAGTGGCTGATATGCCAGTTGGTTGTGCTACTGTTCAAAGGGACCTTGCAGGCTGGAGATATGGGCCAACAGGAAACTCATGGACTTCAACAAGAGGAAATGCAAAATCCTGCACCTAGGGAGGAATAACTCCTGGCATCAGTAAATGCTGGAGTCTGACTGGCTAGGAAGCAACTTTGCAGAGAAGGATCTGTGTATCCTGGTAGACAACGAGATGCCCATGAGCCAGCATTAGGCCTTTGTGGCAAAGAAGGCCAATAACATCTTGGGCTGCATTAGGACTGTTGCCAGCAGGTCAAGCAAGGTGATCCATAACCTCTACTCAGCACTGGTGACACATCTGGAGTTCTGTCCCCAGTGCTCAGTTCCAAGTACAAGAAAATTGTGGACATACAAGATAGAGTCCAGCAAAGAAACACCAAGATGACTGAGGGCTGGGACCATCAGGGTACCAGGAGAGACTGAGAGAGCTCAGATTGTTTATCCTGGAGAAGGGAAAGCTCAGGGGAAAACTTACCAATGTGTAAATGCCTGATGATGGGAGGAAATAAAGAAGATGAAGCCACACCCTTCTCAGTGATGCCCAGTGACAGGACAAGAAGCAATAAACACAAATTGAAATTACACTTGAACATATGAAGGGATTTTTTATGCTGTGGTGGTGCTCAAACACTGGATCAGGTTGCCCAGAGCGGGGTGTGGACTTTCCATCCTTGGAGAAGTTCAAAACCTGACTGGACACGGACACAGCTCTGACCAACTTGCTCTAGGTGACCCTGCTTTGAGCAAGAGCATTGGACTAGGTGATCTCCAGAGATGCCATCCAACGTCATCTATTCTATGATCTTGGTGTGGAAAAGGCACTTTTCCAATATGTTAATGACTACTTCATTGTGAGCAGACATATCGAATCTGTCTTCATTTTCAGGTGCCGCTCTAGTATTGCAACCAAGGAAGAAAATACATCTCTGTTTGTACCTCACTTAGAATAAATTGAAATTCTTCATCAGCTTTTAATTCCAAAATGTTCTGGTAACAGCCATTTTCTGACTCAGAACATCAATTTTTAGTTACAAGCTCTGAAACCTTTTTAGCTCTGGGTTACATCTCTGTGTGTTTACATTCTCCCTGTGATCTGCTGAGACTTACAAATGCTTTCCTGCTCATCCATCTCTGAGGAGACGAAGGGGAGCACCAGGAGAGCTGCCTCAGTTTGGGCAGCTGCCAAGTGCAGAGGGAGATGCGAGAGATGCTGTTCCTGCAGAGTCAGAATAGGCTGCAGCCATTTGAAAAGCAGCGGGTTGTAGTGGAAGTAAGTGCTTTAATACAGCACAGGCTGCTGGAGAATTCAGACACTTATGAGGCCTTTCTTTAAAGTGTAACATAGTTTTATTGATGGATTTTAAAGGCACTATGTAGGAAATAAGTTATAGGACTATACTGACAAGCTGAGAGGCCACAAGGTGCCCCACCATTCCTTGAAAGCCAGATCAGCACTGCAGGGAGCCTCTGCCGTTATGTGCTTCTCCCCTAACATCTGGAGAGACTGAGCAACTGTGGCTTAGCAGAAGGCTCCTAAAATTAACCTTCATTAATTTCAGAAATTTCTAGGTTAAATATGGTTAACACATGTTTTTTCCTCAGAAATACCCACATTTTAGAAAATGCCCTCTCCCAAGACCAGGCTGTTTCTCTTAAGTCTGTCACCTGTGCCTCAGGCAGTGCCATACTCTCCATTTTGCTAGTAACATTCAGCACTCAGGTGGAAGCCATTCTTGAGGGCACATTTGAACACCATTCCCAGAAGTACAGCTGATGGAAATCTGTAGTAAAACCATCAGCAAGGCCCCGTTGTGGAGGCCCCTTCCATGGAAGCGTTCAAGGCCAGGCTGGATGGGACTTTGAGCAACCTGGTCTAGCAGGAGGTGTCCCTGCCCATGGCAGGGGGGTTGGACCTAGATAATCTTTAAGGTCCCTTCCAACCTAAACCATTCTGTGATTCAATAAGCTGTGTGTTGCCTTCACAGATGCAAACTAGTCACTGCTTTATGGACCAAGTCTGTAGCTGGACACTGTCATGCAAACAGCAGTGCACGCCCGTGGTAGAGGACCACGTAACACTGATGCAACATGGGCTTGGCCACAACTACAAGCCACTGCAGTGGGGTCAGGGCACGCATTTGCAGTGTCAGCAGCTCTGTGCTAACTTAATCTTATCCTTTGGTGAAGTCAAAGGAATGTCCTCCTCTGTGAAAAATGGGAGATGATGTCTCACCAGAGTAGGAGCATACAAAACCACATCACTGAGACAGTTGTCATTCAAAACTAGTATCCACTCATGACAACGTGTTTGCATGCTTGATTTCCACATTGCTGCTTGCACTGCAGATGCACAGAACCCAGAGCGTCCTGCTTATTTGCATCACCCGGTCCTTTGTATGTGCCCACGTGGGCATGCTGCACTGGTTTAACAGAAGAAGCACTTTCTAATATCTTAGTTACATACAGCTGCACATGAAAATACTCTGTGCTAGCTTAAACCAGATCTTTGCCTCCAGCATGCCTCAGTAACGTATTGAGTCCCAGGAAAGTGACTGGGGACGGGCATACCAGTGTCTCTCTTTCTGTAACTCATATCTAAATGCACATATGGTGTTGCTATAAAATAATTAATATCAAATCAAATTTAATCATTGTTGATGACTGTCATATTAACAGGTAGTTATGGAACTGTTACCTCTTGCATACTTAGCCGCATTTTATAAAAAGGTCAACATGCTGAAATTACTGAAAAAAACGTGTTTAAGTACATCAAAAACAGAAAGGGCTGCTTTAAAAAAAAAAAAAGAAAGAAAAAAGGTCTTTCTTGGATATTGAAGTAAATTTCATTGAAAATCTAGCCAGGAACACTCTGAAAATCTGACTCTTACTATAAAGAGGGCTGTATGGTCTTGTTCTAGTATGGTGAATTTATGTATTTAAGTTAGAACAATAAAGGATATATGTCTACACTGGGATCCTAGGTGAGCCTCGGGATTTTGACACGTTAGTTTGTATAATGTATTACTCAGGTCTCCATTTTTTTACAATAGAGGTTCATTTTTCACTGCAGTAACAATGTCTGTTTGATATCACTGATTTTCAACATCGATGTGCTTTATGAGAAAAGAAATATATGCTTTGGGGAGCAATATTGATTTAATAGAGGAAAGTTGATTAAAGGACAAAAAATGATTCAAAGTGTTGGCAGTAGGTAGGCCTGTGGGATCCAGTGGTGAGTTTTCTGGGTGAAAATGAATTGCTAACAAATATTTTAAAATAATATGTGGCTGCTTTAAAGTTGGTGAAATAATAAATAAACCGATAAAATAGAATGGCCTTCTTTAATACTAAGGTTGCAAAACTGTAGCAGGCAACAGGCAGGAGATTGCTTTCAGGACAGTACTGGAAGGAGGCAGTGGGAAGGTAGTGAGTTACCAGCATTCCTGGTGGCTGAGATGCTGCTTCCCTTGGGTTTGGTCCACAGTCAAAGAGAAATTTCTACTGACTTTATCATAGACTGTGCATCCAGTCCCTTTTTAACAAGCTATGGGGGTTTTTAATTCTCCATATGGCTCTTAATAAGCAGATCACTACTAATAAAGCTCAGAAATTATATTAGGAATTCAACCACAAAATTAGATGCAACGAACTAAGTCATAAGTCGAGGAACAGTTAACAAAATATTGATACATGTAAATCTCAGAGAATCTTGTAATACCCTTATACACTGTCAAGAGCATGGGATCTTCATTTCTTTGTATTAAATGGCTCTTGTGGTAAACAATTAAACAGCACCAGCAATTCCTTTACTTCAGCTGTCATTCTGATGACATGAATGCTTGGGCAACTGACATCTGATTTCAGTGCCACACAACTGTAAATAAATTGTGAAGCCTTTGTGCCTGTGCAGAAATATATAGTCATCTCTGTGCAGGCACATATGCAGATTATGTGAGTCTTGCCCCTTTAAAACTAATATGGTTTCAACCAGACAATGAAGAGTGTTGGAAAAAATAGCTTGTGAGAAATTTGAAATCATTTTTCAGTGTTTCCTTTTGGGGCAGTAATAACAGCTTAGAGTTCTGAGTGTCAGAGTGAGAATAATAAAGCTGATTCCCAGCATTCAGGCTTTTTGTTTGCTGCCTTTTCTTCCCATTTCACTCAGCTTGAACACAGAAAACAGATTGAGCGGCTTTGTCATGTACAAATGCAAAACTGCAGGTACAAGTAAAAATTTTCTTTATTAATTTCTAATGTCCATTCAAGGTTGCCTGTCAATTTTGCATGAAGAATTGTTGAAACGTCCATTGCCTTTGTTCCTTACTCAGCCATTAATATTCAGTATGTCAGGGTTTTACAGGTTTTGAAAAAATGTTTGAGTGCTGTCATACATGATTGTTACACAGCTACAACTTTGTAGTCTCTTCTGATCTCCAAACGGTTGCCTACTTAAGAGATTCTGATTTTTTTGGAATTACCTTCCCCAGCAGTCTAGAGGTCATATTTAAAAACCCAAATAAATAAAAGTCTAAGTAATGGAAGACTATTTACAGGGGGTAAATTTTATCAATTCTGATTCTGTGTCCCTACTAGAAATATTTCACATGCATATTTTGGTATCCATTATCCTTATATACAATGGGAAACCATGCCTTTTATAGGCTGAGAAAGTGTGATATTCACTGGCATTCATTTCAGTAGCAATGTAAATCACTTTAGATGACATATTTTGGCAGCATCTCTTGAAAACTGCTGCTGATTAGCTGAGAAAGAAGCAAGCACTGTAGACTACCAAATGTTTAGGCTGTTCTTCCCAGTATTCACCTTGACGACACCCCCGGTACAATACATGTGATGAGTTAGGTGCCTACAAATAGGTTCGTGACTGAGCAGGGGGAGGCCTGACCCAGAAACAAAATTTCAAGGAGAACAGAGGGCCAAAGCTCTCCTTGGAGGAAGCGATGCTGAGCTACGTACTTCTTTCTAGGCCAAAGAGAAGCATTTTCCTCCATCCAGGATTCTGAGCTGAGAACCCTCATCTGGTGCCTAAACAAAGCCAGGCCTTTATTTCTGGCTGAAAGCTAGGGATTTTTGCCAGATAAATGAATAAAAAATCATCTGGGATATAAAGGACTGCAGCTCAAATACCCAATCTCTAAATGGGCAGTGATGTGACAGAGATGTCCTGAGTGCCTCCATCACCGGGGTATTGCACAGGGAGATTGTCTTAACGCTTCCAGTTGAAACTGGTCCAGTGTGTTTATCTCACAGCCTGCTGGATAAGACATTTTCCAAGGGGGTACACAGCTTGGATTAAAATTTCTGTTCAAAGCAAACACGGAGCCTTCCCACCTCCCAGGTGTGCAACCACATTGCAGACTCTCTCAGGGCTTTAGTGTGAAGTAGATGCACAGCCCAGCTGTTCAGTTGCAGTTCATATTAGGTGAGGGCTTTCCCACCACCAGGAATTCATTCATTCACAGGGGAAGTATGTAGGTGAAGAAGAGTCTACAAACAGGAGGCACCTCTTTAACAGCTGATGGTCTTACGCTTTAATAGCAGGGCTGCTGGGAATACCGTCAACTTCTGTGTGTAGGACCTGGGCGCCTATAGTCTCCCAGGGGAATCCAGCTGCATCTTCTTCAATCACAGCTCAGAAGTCAGAATGAATTTTAAAACATTCTTTTTCTTCTGCATAAATCATTTTCAGCTTATTATATTTTACCCCTGTACCTCTTTGTATGGTCAGCCCTTGTCCATTTACATTTGCAGCAACACATCCTAGTGGATGCCGGGCTCTTCAATACTGTTTCTTTTTTAGTTTCCCATTTTGAATGTCCCATTTGCTGTGGCAAAAATGGATTTTAATGTGCCGATGCTGCAAATATTTGATTCAAAGTGACAGTTGTCAAAAACCAGGAAATTTTTGTGATTTGAAGGCTTCAATTAAGTGCATTAAGGTAAATTATTACTTCATCAGACGTTCAAAGATGTTGCCCTTATTGGCTATGTAACATAATATGCTTGAACAGGACCTGCACTCTATTTTTGATTATCACATAGCTTAACCAACCATTGCTGGTTGCTTTTGATCTAGGGCAATTTCCAGATTTTAGTGATAAAAACTTTTCAATGAAAATCTATATCCTCAATGTTTCAATTTTTTTTTGTATTTCCTACTAGTCCCAGATAATTCCCTGCTCATTTATGATTTGCTGGTTTTTTACATCACACCTTTTTTTCGGTTGTTTGGTTTTTTTTTCTTATATGTCAGCTTTTGCGTGCTCTGCAAGAATAGGCTTTGCGTGGAAAATTTTCCAGGTTTTAATAGCTCTAAATATCCAGTGTTAAAGTTTGATTGCTGTGTGTTATCACATTATTTACATTTCATACCCCTGAAACTATAAAACCCAACATTTTTAAGATGTGTATATATCAAATTCATACACAGAAAACTAGCTTGTCTCTCTTTAGTTGTTATTTTGCTGAATGCTCCTTGGTGAAAGTGTTTTGTTTTGTTTTGTTTTGTTTTTTCCAATTGCACTCATTTAGCTAGTTCTCAAAATAAGGCAAACTGCAGAAAAGAAGAAAGAGCACACCTTTCATTTCTTTCCTTGACTGGTTTGGTGATTTCTTTTCACCATAGCCCAACCTATTTAAAGCAGGTGTTTCAATCCTAGGGCAGCTAATAAGCCATTGAAAACCATAAGCTGAATCAGTGAAATGATTCTTTATAGTAGGGAAGGTTGCTGTTTGTTACAGTGAAAGCATACCTACAGAGCAGCGCTTCCTGCAAAGCATTTCACGCAGCAAGATTGCTAGCTGAAACGTAAGCAATGCCTATTACTGGACCAGATTTGGAGACTTGCCCCAGATGAGCACCCAAGAGTATGCTGCGTAATGCCTTCATCAGTCTGAAGCACCAGTTCCCGAGCAGTGAGACACACTTCTCTGATAATGTGTCCCAACATAAAGTACAGTTCAGTCAGGCTGATTCGCTTGGTCTTTGTAACAGCGATGAAGCAGCTGAGGTTGGAGCAAGGGTGGCCTTGCTGGCTTGAGGCAGCTTTGGAGGTGTGAGGGCACGACTGCAATGATACATAAGACAGTCCAGCACCCAGAAGCTCTGAATGAATGACCTTCATGTGGTCTGGCATAGACAACGGTGCACAGGGAGGCAGAAACACGCAGGTTGCCGTGGCGGCCCGGGCCCAGAGTGCGGTGGATGAATGTTGGCTGTACTGACAGGGTACATGGGTCGGGCTGGGAAATCTGTGCGTTAGCCAGTGGTGGTCATTTGCACAGTGCAACTAGCAAGTGTATGGCTGTCTCATGAGTTTGCAGTGCTCAGTTTATTGGTCTCCACTTCCCAGAGTTCCTGGGGACTGTAGCCCACAGGCTGGGATAAGTGTCAGTAATGAGACCCTAAATTCTTTAGGAACAAGCTCTGTTGAAGATGAAAGAGTGATCTGACATGCTCTGGTTTTATTGCTCCCTTATTCGTGTGAGCAGCACCTATTTATCTTTCAGGGACATTTTCTAAGTTTTGAGGAAAACTTAGCACTTATATGATGCTTAATGGCATTGATTCCTTAAAATGTTTTAATTCACATCTATTTTCTTCAGCCCTGATTTTTGTCTTACCCTTCCTGCATATATGTATATCAACTTTTCACTCTCAGATATCTGAAGCTATTTTTCTTCAGATTTTTTCCACGAGCTTGACAGAACAATTTGTTCAATAAGAGAAAGAACATACTGTCACATATACACACAAGTCATCTGAATAAAATGACACATTCTTACTGATAATATTTATGACTCGTTTTATCCAGTTCTTCCCGATGTGTTATAAAAATCTCTTCTATTCATGACACGTCCATGGAAAATGGGCATGTACTCTTTCTAATATGTATGTGCAGTGTATGCTTTGCAAAAATTCCTTGAAATGCCTATTTCCTCATCTTACTTATAAAATCTTCCTTCATTATACCAGGGAAAAAATAAACCAAATTTAAATGGCAAGTATTTCTTAGGAAACAAAAGTAACAACAAGTGACTTCTGTTTTGTGATGAAGTTTCCTTCGAATTTTTCTGATCTTTCCTTTATTCTTTCCAGAATTTTTCCTGATTTACTACCAGCAGAATTGGTATGACCAAGGGTAGCTTTCATAGCTTTAAATCTCTAACAGTTGGTGTCTGTTTTAAGTCCAAATGAACTTAACTGACTGCTGTAGGTCCTAATACAGTTTTTAAGTTGACTGAAGAAGTGATGAGGACATGAAAAGTCAAGGAGCTACACTTATGTGTTTCCTTTCCTGAGATGTAATCTTAGGAATATAGCTCCCTTGTTTACACAATTTTGTATTAAGTGAGAATTATGTCTACCTGAAGCAAGACTGTCATGGTCTGGGCCTCAAACCAGGTCAAAGACGGAGTCCAAATACTTCTAATTGAGGAACTTGTGAGGGAATATTAAAAAACAACAACATCATCCTATTTTCTTATACAGTAACACTCTAGTCATGTCATCAAACTGTTCACATTTAATTACAACAATATTAATTGGAATAGTGAAAAAAGGAAAAGCAAATGTCACTCCTACCTTCAAAAAGGGCAAGAAGGATCCACGGAACTACAGGACCTTCAGTCTCACTTTGGTGTCTGGGGAGGTGATGGGGCAGCTAATCCTGGAAACCGTTGCCAGGCACACGAAGGACAATAAAGTTATCAGGAGTAATTAATATGGATTCATGACGGGGAAGTCATGCTTGACCAACCAAATAACCTATGATGAAATGACTGACTTTGTAGATATGGAAAGAGTAGTAGATATTGTCTAGCTAGATTCCCAAAGTACCATCATAGCGTGAACATATATATTTTCACTGTGTTTTATAACGTCAAACTAACAATAGCTTCAACTGTCTTTATAAAACCAAGTTACAATTTGTTAGAGACAATGGAAAGTAAGAATAGAATCTGGATGTCTTTTCAAGAGGAAAAAGACTCTCAGCTTTTAAATTCTATTGCTGAGCACATAAGGATTCACATACAGTCCTAAAAACCAAAGGTTTTATTAGTTTTCAGAAAAGTTACAAGTGAAGAAAATAACACAATTTATTTTTTTAAAATGTATTTAAATATATTCACTAGGATTTTAATTATCCAGTTTTGATTATCTCAGTAAAAATTGCACCTCTGTCTTAGGCAACAAGAGGCCCAAGATAAAATGGCACCTTATGTAGGGTCTAAGTGAAGTTAAAACTTAATTTTAACATAAAAAGTGAAGTGCTTGCAAATGATCTGAAAAGTTCTTCTTTCCTTACTGGGATTAATGAAGAATTATGGTAGAGATAACATGCAGTATTACATGTAGTTAACTCATTCTTTTTCGAAGAGAAATGAGGAAACAACAAGAAATGGGGAAACTCAAACTTTTGTGAGTCTTTGCCATTAATAGGTGGGTTTTTTTTCATTACTAAACATGCACAAGTTCTGCATTTTTTGTGTATTCTTTATATATAACATATTTAGGCTACTGCAAACTATCACTCTGACAGAAATGGCATGATAGTTTTTCTTCAATGTGCAAAATAGTTGTTCTTTTGTTCATGAACAAACTCCTCATCTGTCAACCAAGCTACAATAAAATCATGTGTAAAGTAGTCAACAGAACAGACAGGTTTTATTTCTTCAGCAGGAATGTTTTGCCTATTGAAATATCTACTCCTGTTTAGGAATGTATATAAAGAACAGAAAGCTTTTGTCTTAGTACAGTCCGAAAATAGAATTTGGCTTTAGCGATTAAACGGTTTTAGTGATATAAATAGTAATTTATCTATGCCTGTTTACCTAGCGTTGACTCCAGGTAACAGATTCCAAAACTTATAAGCATTGAAAAAACATATTTTTATACTTTAATTGCACAATATTTCATTTCCTATATGTGTCCCGATATTTCTAAATATTTCTATGTTCTCTATTTCCAAAGATACATCTTCTGATTTTCATATTTTTGGCTTCCAGTTGCACCTCCTCTTCACTTCTTTGAGAGTAATTTACCTCTGTACCTATTCAGGCAAGGTAAGTTTTAGCATTTTTGCGTATCCCTCGGTTTAATAGCACGGAACTGGACAAACTGCTCGTTGCTGTAGAATCTGTGTTTTCTCTGCTGTTTAGCGTGCTGCCGCTGCAGAGCACAGGCACCCTGTAGCACAGGGCAGCGCAGGCAGAAACCCATGTCTACCGCACCGCACAGCGGGTGCAGAGTGCCAGTGCTCAGGACCGGCTGTCTCCGGGCGCGCACAAGTCTTGAAGAGAACACACTCCTGAGCACATTGGTACAGGAGGGACTTTACACGCAGGCGTGACCGATGCACGCAGACAAAGCTTGCTCACTAGGTAAATCCACTTAGGGGCAGGCTAATGGCACCATGACTTTTTCTCTGTTTGTCTGCTGTGTTTACTAGATTTGTGTCTGTTTCCCCCTGTTTGCTCTATCAGTCTGCTTCTTACTGTGAAGCTAATCTTTACCTCCGGACATGCCACAAGGAGAGATGAGCAGTCTGACAAACCTCTCCTTGGGAGTGTGTTTGCAACCCGCCAGCAGTGGTGGAAAACATTTGCTGACACTGTTATTATAAGTCCTAATGACCTCCTCTCCCTTCTTTTCTTTTTATTATACTTCTCCCTTCCAATGGCCTCAAGAAGCTTTAGGAATTCATCGTATAAGAGAATCAGGATGAACCTGAGCCAAGCATGCACAGGTGGGGAAAGGAGAGGCAAGGAAAGGAAAGGTACTCCAAGGGCTGCTATAACTGGTAAAGATTCCTTCGATTTGCTCTCATTCTTACAAATACGAGATTTTTAAATGACCAGGAAGTTCGTTGGAGAATGAGGCCTGAAAGCCTATATCAAAAACCTGTTCTTTGTCCATTTGGCTTGGTGTTGTTAAATACATTTTAAATAGTTTTAAAAACTGTCTATGGTGAAAGACATGAACAGCTCAGCTGAAGACATTCCTGTGACATCTGATTTAGTCACACACTCAGGTTTTTCTGCTTAAAATAGGACACAAATGTAGTAAGTTAATAACTAGATGTCCTTATCCAGGAAGCACTCAGAAACATGAACAATTTCAGCGCAAGCGCTTAAAGAGATTGGGGCTAAAGCCACATTTTTTACATATCAGATGATCTGGCTCAAGAAAGAAGATGAGCTAAAATAGTAACAGTATTGAGGACTAGGTCTGGTTTAGTAATTAATTTGGTCTTTCTATAAGAATTTACAAGACATGTATCCTCCCTCATCTCCTACAGTGATGGGGGTTAATAAAAAAGCTCCAGAGAGCTTGTGGCAGCTTGCACAATGCAATCCAACCCTCAAATCAGCCACTCAAACAGTCTTTTCCTGAACATCTGGTTCATCCATAAGATTAACAAACTAGTTAAATTTGTTTGAACAAGTGACTCCACGGAATTTTATTAAAACAACTCTGATTTTTTTTTTTTTATGAGCCTTTGCCTTTTTCATCCCTGCAGCCTGGGAAGTATTGAAACTGTTTGTATTCTTACAAAAAAAAAAAAGTTATATATGATAAAAAAGTTAGGGTAGTTAACAATTATTTTTATCCAACTTCTGCATGCACCTGCCTTTGATATAATATTAAAAGTCAGCAGAAAAAAACTGCAACACTGCACATATATTTTAGCACATAGAACGACACATCTGGGACAGCACACACCAGTGTAAAGTATCAAATGCTGTAAGACTCCTAAACAGCAGTACTTGCAAAACTAGAAATAGAAATAGGCTAAGATCATTAAACAGCAAAATTCTCCTAAAATAGTTACACAGGTAGGGAAACATTGTGCTCACTGGGCACTTATTCATTAGTTTATTATGCTTTTTAAAGTACATTCATTAACCTTTCCCTAGCATTTCTGGGAATGAATTGTTTTTTTTGTCTCTAAACTGAAGATTGTACTTATAGGAAAAAATTAATAGAACTATGGGAGTTTTTTGGCAATTTCTTTAGTCTAGATCATTCCTCTTAAAACTTACTATGCGCTTTGGCCTTGTACGTATGACCCTGTGATGGTCACACATACACCCTAGTGGGAATGCTCAGTTATTAGGTGGTGCAACATGGCATTGAAAAACATCAAGCCTTCTTACTATGTATTTAATCCATCCATAATCCACCTAGCATTAGCACTATTTCTAATTAATTGAAATTAAATGCACAGATGTAAGAAAAGATTCGTGCTGCTTAAACACATGGTAACACAAATACGTTCATAGACTGAGAAAAGCATACAGATTAATGATTACCTTCAATTTTAGAAGGTCATGGTACACTGTGCCCTCCTCCTCTCTGAATGTTCCAACTAAGAAGGAGGCAGAATGGGTGTGTTTTCGCTTCCCTGAAGTGCCATGCAGGGAATAAGACTCCCCTGGCTGGTGCAGCGTTCTGCTTTGAAGTAAATCCCCTTAAACACAGAGACAAGAGATGACCAGCTGTAAAGCCCTTTTCTTGGAGAGTGTTCAGTGTAACCACTGGGACTACAGCAGCAGTAACAGCAGCAAGTTTGTTGACCCTGCAGTCATTTCAGAGGACCAAAAGAATAATTGTACATTTGTGCCTCCCCTTTTTCTCTGGTAGCTGCAGAGGGACCATTCTTCCCTCCAAGTGGAGAATCTGCATGCCTGACCCTCACCCAATTTCCAGAAATATTTTCAGTAGTCTGCCAATAACCTATTATCATATACAAGCAAAGACATCCAGCACTCAAATCTCGTAAGTGAAAAATGCCTAGCTTAAAATAAGAGATGGTATAGCTATGAGGTTTACAGAAGTAAATAACTCCTCTACCCAGAATCCACAGGCATTTCTGCAAATTCACACAAAGGATCAGTTAGCTGTGCTTCAATGTGCTTGGAGTGTTCCATGTGCTTGGTATTTCAACAGTGGCCCACTCTACCTGGTCTAAGACTTACCAGCCTACCTGCTTGTGGAAGATACGTCCCTGAGCTGTGCTAGATGGATTAATATATTCACAGGGTTAACCTGCCCACTGAAAATTTTACAAAAGCAAAGAAATCCCTTGCAGAGAAGTTGAGCTAATACCTTGTCCTTATGAAGGGTCACAAGCCCTGAAGTGGACGGTTTGGATTGAATGAACTCCATTACTCTCACTGACTTGGACTACCAACACAGGGTATATATAACGGCTCACCCCCAGGTTATGTCTAGACCAGGAAACAGATTATCTGTTAAAGTATGTTAGCTCACGCTTTTCACAAAATACATTTTTCGGAGGGATTTTGTACTGTGTTTAACACAACCGACACAGCTTTTATAATAAGCTATATTTCCCTCTCACTGGTTGAATAGTCTCTGCCTTGCCTGTAGTGCCTTGTTCCTGATTTCATCCTCTCCTACTTGGCTAGGACTTAATTGGTACAGTTGCACTATGTTCCCACATTGAGGCAAGCCTACAAGCAAGTTTATAAAGCACTAAATGGACCTGCAACAAAGACCGGTAAAGGAAAAGCCCATTAGCTTTTGGTGGGTGGTTAAAGCTGTGAAGAAAACTCTCTGTTTCCATTTCATTGGGCTTTACCACCAAATTATAAGTTGTGTCAATTATACTAGAGCAAGCAAATGTTTTGGACTTTAAATTTAAAGTCTGCTCTGTGTAGCAATATCTGGTTTCAGGTTATGCTACTGGCATCCTTCCAAATAGATTTGTAGTTACTGTAGGAAGAAAAGCCAAATTTATTACATTTTGTTTGAGCAGAGGTCATTGCAATATTGGTGTTATGTATTCTGGAAGTCTTTTCAGATCTTTGAATACTAAACGGAGTTTCAGTGAGCTGGAACCACATGCTGAATCTTATTACAATTCAATCAGTATTGCTTCTAGCTTTAACATATCTAGCAGGGTCAAAAGTACATACTGAATGTGAACACAACTGTTTCTTTAAATTATTTTCCAAATTGAACTTCCATTTCTATTTTTCACACCTAAAGCAGAAATATTCTTGCAAATGGTCCACCCTATTTGTACCGAGCCTTTGTCATTTTAATGATTTCATTTGTTTATTTATTTGGAGATACTTAGCCACAATGGATCTTAGAAATAAACTGAGAAGCTGAGCTCTAAATGCAGCTTATTTCACTCTACCTTATTAATTAATTTCTTTAATTTACCACCTCCCCCGTTTTGCTAATGTCTCCAAAACATACCTGAGTGAACATGGCATCTGTTTTCTACTAAGTGCTCATTGTTTCCAGGGGAGCTAGAGATTAAAAATATACATTAGAGAAACATTTTAATTGGGTTTATTTAAAGAAAAAGATCACTCCTGTCTAGTTTCTAGCATTTTCTGCAGTTTCTTAGTGCATAGTAGTAGTGAGAAACGTGTGGGCAAAATGCTGCCATCATGTGGCTTTGTGGTCCCATATTTTGGTCTCAGTAAGTTTTATGGATCTCTCTTCTCCTTCTCTCCTGCCTCCATCACATTTTTTTGGAGCAGTAGCTCCCAATGTGAGTCAGCGTTGTTACGAGTTAGGTCAGCAATCTCATCACCTTCTTGAAAGATGTGACAGTCATTGCACACTAAATAAGGAAATAAATTGCCCTATATCTAGCCACTGAAGAAACTATGAATATGCAGACATTGAAAACTAGACTATGCGAACATGGGCAGTGCCCAAGCATTTCTTCTAAGCCTAAGAGTTCTGAGGAAAAAAAGAATAAAAATGCAAAGAGTAAGGGATGGATTTTCTCACAGATCTATGTCTGCTTGCCCAGAGGGAAAAGAGGAAAATCACCACAGAAAAAGAATTCCAAAAAGGCAGCGAAGAAAATGCAAAGCAAAGGATTAGAAACGTGTCTCTGGGAGAAGGCAGAGAGTCTGACTGCTAGCTGGAAGGCCTTTTGGACCATTTAGCAAAGCAGTGCCTTCCCACAGCTCAATCCCTGCCATTTTCTAAGAGCCATAGGGCTCAGAAAACAACGCGGGATGGAGCTGCAGGTGTCTTGTTCTGGTGCCCTACTCCAAGTCAAGATCAGCTATTCCTAAACCAGTCCTCACAGAGGTTTATTTTAGCAGGGTCTTAAAAAACATCTGGAGATAGCATTTCCCCAGCCTCTCTCTGTCAAGCAATCATTTTCCAAGACTATAGTACCTAACTCTCCCTGCTCTTTTGTAATTTCAACCTAAATTTCCTTTGGTGTGATTTAAAACTATTGTCCTATTCCCAAGAAACACAGAATATTTATTCCCTTAGTTTCATCCTCATCATTGTTTGATCACCTTTTCTCTTCCAAAACTACTCCAACATCTTCTATGTTGTCTTGTAGGTCACGTTGTGTAAACATTTTTACCCTCTTTTTGCAGAATGATGGTCCTTTTTCAGGCAGGGTCTTGTGTATAGTCAATGTAAATAGACGGGTTTTGGGTTAATATCTAATGTCTACATCAATATTTACTCCTAACATATCTGAAGGACCAAATATTGCTATTCTATTTGCCCTTGAGCCAACATTTTCCCTTAGCCAACATTTTCTAGAGGGTGTAGTTTGTTGCAAATTTAGTATCGTTCACCACATACGCAGACATGTATAATATAAAAGACAGAGTACACATTCATGACTCAAAAGACCTTCTAATCCCCAATGCAAGTCAAAGCGCAGATCAGATAGTTTTCTGCTCATACTGGAGCTGGAGGAAACAAAAAATATCAGTAATGTATTGAATTTCCAGTCCAGTTATACAATAGCCAACCTATTATCTAGTTCAGAGAAATTTTTATATTGCTTAATCCTTTGGCTGTTTTTTAATTTTTATAAAAGCTTACTGTTTGTTTTTTTCATCAGACTTTCAGTGTAAGACTCCCCTGGGGAGTGTGCTGACCCTGGGGAACCCCTGATTAGAAAAATTTAAAAAAAAATAAAAAAAATAAGGTCCTCTTCTGTATTTTCCTTAAAACCGTAAGGGTAATCAAGAATATGCATTCTGTAGGTGTAGATGTATGAAAACATTATGTCAAAGTAAGCTGCGGTGTGAGTTTTTAATCAGCTGTTCCACATTACTGGGCTACGTTCAGCCTCTTCCCTCTTTGTCAAATGTAAGATCTCGTCCCACTCAATAGACGAGAACTAGGGTACCTTGTACTTAGTGAAGCTGCGTGTGCATGTGTGCTTAGCAGGTGCTGCATGAATTTAATGCTGTACCTTTGCCAGTAATTTATAATTCGGTATTGCCTTTGCATTCAGCACTTGATTCATCATCCTTTCAAATAAATGGAGGTACCTCATTGGGTCCTGGCCTTGACCTTGAGTGCACTGCAGTTATACATCTTTCTTCTTGTAATTCTCTCAAGCCAGCCTGGATGATAGCCAGGCAGTTTCAGAACTATATGCGTGTATTCCTTTAGATCCTTAAATTTAATCTCTGATTAAACTTTTCGGTTTTCTATTTAGATTCTGTAACAATAAGTTGATATGTATAAGGCTGCTTTGGGAGGCTGTAGAATTGCTGCCACTGGAGGATTTTAAGGACAAGTTAGAGAAACATCTGTCAGGACTGGTTAGGTATAGTCGATGTAACCTGGAGGTAAAATAGGTGACCTTCTTAGTTCATTTTTCCTTTTTTCTTTGATTTTATAATTGGCCACTGAGAATACAGTCGAAAAGTCAGTGACTGTATTCTTCAGTGTGAACTCTTCTTCCTAAACTAAACTAAAATGCCATTGTTCATTTGTTTGTTTTTCTATATGGGTAATTTGGAGTGTCAGGATATTTCGTCTCAGCAGTTTTCAACTAAAAACTTCACCTGGGATTTTTTTGGCACAGGCAACCTTTTCCAAGGTGTCTTCCAAACCTCATGTAGTATGGGCAGAGACAGTTTCTACATATTATTACTTTGCAAAACACTGCAAAAAAGGAGGACATTTCCTTTGCTTCTACCTTACCTTGCCAGATCTCTTCTACATTACAAAAGCGGAAATAAAATTAGAAGAAAAAAGCGACTAGAGCAAACTAACCTCTAGTTCAGCACAAGCTTAATACCAAAGCAGAAAGTACATGCAAATAACATAAAGTAAAAATTACTGCTGCCTTCAATGCACCAAAGAGAGTTTATTTTTATGTATGCAAACTTGAGTTGCTTTGTGCACACCAGCTTTTGGGTTATCTCGGATCAAAGTAACACATAATTTAAGGACACTTCACTGTTTTTTCCACAAACCTAGGTTTTTGTAAAATAACATATAAAACAAGGAAGATTACCGCTTGGTAAGGATTTCAGGACTGGAAAATCTGCATTAAGTGTTTGACTGGGATATTATGAAGGACCTTTTGAATTAAGAACAGGGTATCGCCTGTTTTATTCATACCATGACAAGATTCAGGAATATTCACTGGATTTCTTCCCAGATAAGACACAAATGCTTTGACCAGTCCAACTAATACCTTGAAAATATCTTGAGCTACTGTTTATAAAGTAGTTCTTATATAAGGACTAGGCATCTTGTTACTGCAAACAAATTAAGTTAATGTGACTGTAGCTGAGGATTTTAGGGAAAGTTTTGCTCTTTGTGATGAGTCCCTAATTTATTTGCCTAAAACTTTCCCTTTAACTGAGCACATTGAAAACACTCATTGCTTTCAGTCTCTTGAAGTCAGACTTTCCTAGTATATTTATACTAGCAAAAGGTTGCTTTTTAAATCATAGAATGGTTTAGCTTGGAAGGGACCTTCAAGACCATTGAGTTCCAAGCCCTCCTGTCATGGGCAGGGACACCTCTCACTAGACAAGGTTGCTCAAAGCCTTAAGCACCTCCAGGGATGGGGCATGCACAACTTCTCTGGGCAACTTGTTCCAATACCTCAACACCCTGGAAGTGAAAAATTTCTTCCTAATATCTAATCTAAATCTGTCTTCTTCCAGTTTGAAGACATTCCCCCTCGTCCTACCACTACATGCCCTTGTAAAAAGTTGCTCCCCAGCTCTCCTGCAAGACCCATTTACGTACTGGAAGGCCACTATAATGTCTCCTCAGGGCCTTCTCTTCTCCAGGCTGAACAACCACAAGTCCCTCAGCCTGTCCTTATAGCAGAGGTGCTCCAGCCCTATGATCATCTTTGTGGCCCTTCTCTGGACCCACTCCACCAGGTCCATATCTTTCCTATGTTGAGGGCTCCAGAGCTGGATGCAGAGAAAGCTGTGTCTTCATGCTGAAAAGCTTAATCTCAAAAGTTTCAAAACAAATCTCCTCTGCCTGCTGTCTGTTCCTTTGCCCTTGATGCTAGCCCAGTACCCTTTCCTGATTGCCTGAAACTGCACAGTTCTCTCTGAGTCACTAGGAAAAGGTGGGATTTGGAATGCTTTGTGTTTTGTATTGTGGATTTTTTCCCTCTCCTTGCAGACATACCTGTTCCTGCAGCTCAGGCAGGCTTAACATAGACTCAGCTCTCCCCAGCACCAAACCCCTTCCCACAGGTTTCTGCACTCCCACACCCGGCAGGCAGCCCTCGGGAGCAGCTGAATAGGCAGCCTTGTGCTCCCCTAATGCTAATAACTAATAAAGCAGGTGGGATACATTAGATTGTTTCTTTTTTTTTTTTTTTTCCCCAGGATGTTTCACTTATATTCTCTTTTCTGTGGCTTCTCATATTGCATAACCAAAGGTGAGAAAGATGCTCCTCCTTGAACACATCCCATGTTCTCCTTAAAGGTGAACCAATAAGCATTTACAGGGTCTGCTTTGCAATTCAACAGACTTCTAGTTTAAAGAGAAAGATGAATTCAAATCACATAGACTTTTTAAATGGTCATTTGCTTGTCATAGGAATTAGCATCTCCTATGACATGGTCATGACAAAGTGTAGGAAATGTTTTAGGTTTCATACAAAGGAGCACATCAAGTATCAAGTGTGAAATTAGAAATGAGAAAATTGTCTCAACATTGGAAGTTTTTGTGTGTTGTACTCTTACAAGATCAAGTAATCATTCATTCCAGTGTTATCCAAAGAAATATGTTTAATAACGTGACAGAATGTCACATGTTTATTTTACTTCATGTAGTCTACTTTGTGCCAATTAAAAATGTAACTCCTGATGGCCTTGATAACAATTAAGAAATCTCTCTCAACCAAGAAAAATAAGCATCTCCAGAGTCTTGCTAAAGTAAGTGCCTAAAATAGATAGCATGAATCACTGCTTGGACGTGAATGTTTTCCTCTGTTGATGAGGGAGGGAGCTTAAACCAATTGCATAGGTTTAGGCATCCTTAGACATTTCATGTTAGTTGAGATCAATCCTATTCTAGGTGTTCCCATCAAACAAAGATACAATTTCAGGTTCGATTTTTCTGGGTGGAATGTTACTGTCAGTCTTCACATAAGGATGTCTGAGGTGGAGAGCCGAAAGACCACACCAGAGCTGATATTTACATTGTAAACACAAAGCAAAAAATAAATACAGAGCAAAATTATTATTTTCTTGTTTGAGGAACCATGTTTTTCAGCTAGAAAGAAAACAGTGTAACAGTGTACTGTGTACAGTAAAAGTGTTCGGTGTGAAACAAAGGAGAGAGAGCACAGGCAGACATCCTAAACTGATGCATTTCCTCTCCAGCTTGTCTTCATTCATTTTATGTATGATGCCTCCATGAGTTGAAAAAGACATCAAAAAAAGCCAGACAAATAAATGAAACCTCCTTAGAACAAAATATGAGATAATCCCAGAGACAACAATACGGTGCCACAGAACTCAGTAGGAGAGACACGAAGCTAGTGGCTTCAAGTTTTGGGCAGGAAAAATAGGCAATCGCTAAAAATACTCTGGTATTCTGGGATCGCATCTTAATAACTCTTCTATTTTGGTTGCTGGGATTTTTTTATCATTCATAGGTCAAGTACTCAGAGTTCAGCCCAGTGTGCTTGCTATTGATCTTAGAAAAATCTGCCCAATTAACCAGAATCTTTGTGGAAGCATAATTTAATACATTTTCAACATTAGCATCCATGCCCCCAGGCAGGAAGGCAGATATGAGAACCACCAGGGGCAAGGGTAGATCAAGGTCAGCAGTTATAACTTCTGTAATGAATTCTGGACCTTGTACCCAGAAATCTTTAACCAAAGGACAATCATAAATTAAGGGAGTTAAAACTTGACCATAACTTCTGTCTGACAAAAAGTTTCTTTATAACTTGGTTCATCTTTAGGGAACACAGGGACTGTTACGTAACAGCCAACTAAGATGTTAAAAGAAAGGTTTCACAAACCAATTTTCCTCTAGACCAGCAATCTGATCATTTTGACTCCAATCATTAGTCTAAAACTGCCCTTACAAACTGGCATAATTTATAGGACTTTGAGCATTTATGGAAATACAGGACTTTGACAAAACTTTATGAATTAAGTATTGCATTTCCATTTTACTCTGGGGGAAAAAAAAAAAAAACAAAAAAAAAAAACAAACCAAACACAAAGAATCATTTTAGATGTATGCTTATTGACAGAGTAACAGAAGGATGTAAAAATTGAGGAGAGTTTCCAACCAAGGGAAGATATTATTCCAAGACTTGAGACAGAACATTCAGAAAGATCCAGAATTTGCCTTTGACAAAGTAATTAAATCTGGCAAGCAAGGGAATTTGCTTCATCCGGTCTGATGTTTATAGGGACAGATAGTGGTTCTGCAGTTTGGACATGAGAAAGAATATAAAATGAGAAAGAAGAGACCTGGGGCAGAAAGTTGTGTACTGTTCAAACTCAGAATCAACAAAACCAGTACAAGGAGTTGTTCATGTTGCAGCATAAAATGCAAGATAAAATGATGCCCAGAAGCACTACTGTACAATGGTTTATCTACCACAGTGCTTGCTAAAATATATATTCAAATGGAAAACTAGGCTTTGGTCCTCAGGCACTGGTATAAATAATTTTCATGTCTTTGCATATAGGAGGTCAATATTTGCTAAATAAGAAACGCTTATCGCCATAGCTAAGAGATGTTAGACCAAGAAAGGAAACCCTCCAAAGTTTGTAATGCTTGTTTGTGTTCAGCGGCGATTATATGATTTGCAGATTGGGTACAAACCTGGGAAAGATGTGTTTGATCTTGATGCACTTTCTGGACCTGCTGACAAGTAACAAAGCAAGACAAAGCCAATCGTTTGCATGTGTGGTGGGGAAGAGATCACGTTTATTCTGTTTTCTCCGCCTGCTGGGTAGGGATAGGCAGAGAGCAAGAGGTCATTTGAGCCACGGCTCAGCCATTCGGCCAAAGGTTGGGAGACTTCCCAGCAAGACACAGAGCAGTTGCATAGCCAAGTGCCGGATGAGGCGGAAAGGAGAAATCACAAGGGGTCCACAGGAAACTGTACTGTTTTTCTGAACTATCAGTTGCTCTGAAGGAAGCTATCCCTACAATAAATCCTTTAAATTTAATCTATTTAACCCTGATATTTTCTGTTTAAGGACTGAGTTATTCTCGACTGAGTTCTGAAGAAATCCCTAGATTTATTGATTCAAAAGTCTTGGGAGGTTTGGGGTGTACTCCCTGAGGAAAATGACGCAGGCGGCTCTGCCTGAACAGAGTCCCATCACAGCATGCCAATCGGTTTAAAAAAGAAAAAGACAAGCCTGACTTTCCAATACTGAAGGGAAAGAAGATTGTGATTGCCCAAAATGTAATTGAGAATAAGACACGGCAAAAAATTATTAGGGCTATTTGGACAGTGTAATCATAGCATTTACTGTCTCTCTGAGCAACAGCTGCCAGGCCTAGGTGGGATTTTGCTTAAACACATGTGTGTAGTGTTTTCTAAACTATAACAAAGAAATGTTTAATGAATTCACACCAGGATTATTTGGGGGCAGAAAAATACAAAAGACAGTCAAGATATCTTATGCAGGTCTCAGATACGCTGGGATATTAAGAAATCCTTACTATAAAATCAGTGATGAGTTCACACACAGGACTGGATCAGCCAGAATCAAAGAAAGTATTTTTTCAAAAAAATTATATAATTTCCCTGATTTTTATTGACTAGCTAGTGCTCGACAGCTTACTGTTGCTATTGTACCTAGTTTCATAAGGTAAGCCTTTAATTTTGGTGTTTGAAAACAAACCACATGTATGACTTTAAGCTGCTCACAGTAAGACTGGACGTAAATACATATTGCAAGTCCCTGCTATGCCAAGTGATCCAAGAGCCTCGTGGAAAACAATCATGCAGCCCCTGCCACGGCATCAGCATGTGGCCCTGTCTCCCAACTTTCTCTTCTTCTCTTTTCTGTCAAAAATTGGTAATAAGACTTGCTGACATCACTGCTACCTAATAGGAGGTCCACTGAGGATTTGCTGATATAAAAGAAAACCAAAAAATCTTCTAATTTATTGGCTGGAGCTGATACAGCTTCCTAAAAGCAGATGCTCTGCATATTTATGTGATGGGGAAGAATGACACAGCCCCCCTGTGATAAAAAAAGCAAAAGGCTTCCTTTCCACATAAAGACAAACATAGAAAAGCGCAACATCTTCTCTCGGTGTAACAATGGCAGAAGAACAGAGGGAGGCCCAAGTTGCCTGTTTTACCTACCAAGGTTGAACTCAGAAGCAGCTCCAGCAGCTTGAAACAGCTGAGCCTCAGGGAGAGCCATCACCAGAGTTGGTGGCCCAACCGCTCCTTGGCAGCTGATGTGCTGACCACTTTGGAAAGCCTCGCCGCACTGCAGGACAGCACAGGCACTCAATAAGTACTCCCCGTTCTTGTACTCAAGCGGGTAACAAGAGGTACTCAATTTTAAATTCTGTACTTGAGTAGTTGTGTTTTAGTTCTGCTAAGCTGGGAAAACCCAATAAAAGAAATGGCATATTTGAGGAGTTCTGGTATGAGCTATTTGGCAGAGGTCATGAAGAGCACAGAATAGAAGTCCCCAGTTTTTCAAGAAAATCTTAAAGATATTGTTATATTTTTATATCAGGTATATCTTATATCTTTCATATAACCTTTTTAAGTAACACCGTGGAAACTTAGACTCCATCCAGGCATGATGATGTAAATTCCTGATGACTGTGCTGGAACCCAACTTGTGTTAACACAGCTGCACTTGAGAGCTAATTAGGCAGGATGTGGTAGTCTGCAAACTGAAGAGAGGCGAGGCAAGGGTTCAAGCCTTGGCCTCCAGTTGTCCATTTTGCTTAATAGTCTTGCTGAGGTGAACAGGTCAGAGACTGTCCTCATTAGTCAGTGTGGACAAGGCTGCTCTGTACAGGGGTGCACAAGGTGTTCCAGGATGCTCAACCTCAGGCTGCCCCCCTTCACTGCTGAGGTTATCTACCTCGTGTCTACTATCCCCGTGACTGTGCAGCCACGAGATCACTGCTAAAAACCTGATACACCATTCTTTAAAGCTCTGTAGCTCTCCAAAGGGATGTTGGTGCTGGCTGCTGCCCGGTTCCAACACTTCCCACCCAGGATCTTCCTTTTTCCCACAGATCCTAACTAATGAATTTAGGCTCATCTTGCACTCTTTTATCCACATGTGCTGACCCCACAAATCTCACTCTCTCTCGTCAGATTTATGCTACCGTATTTGTTACTGTAATGAGTCAATGATGACCACTCTTAGATTGCATATATTAACTGCCAGATAAAACATTTAAGCGATTTTCTTAATGAGACTCTTGCTTTGAGACCAGGGTAACAATGGATCGGAAGCACAAGCCTTGCCAAAGCGCACTCGAAAGCTACGTTATTACACAATGGTGATAAAGCATTTATCGAATGATTTTAAATGATGATGATGATCATCTGCTTTGTTCAACACATTTATTAGAATTACTGTTCAACCATTAACTAGCTGGGTCTCTTGGACAGAAAGATACAGACTCATTTAAACATTAAAATGTTGGAACAAGGCCATAACGACTGAGGAGAAAGCAAAATCCTATACCTGCTCAAACCGTGGTGATGAGAAATATCTGAACCCACAGGGTTATTAAGACACAGAAAAGGTGATTGTTTTTCAGCTGTGCTTTCATATATTTTGTATCAATGAGGATGCTTAATATTTATCTTTATTCATGAAGTTCAGGGGCAATCATCTGGAAACAGTCATTTTTTCCTTGGATTGTTTACCAAATTTTAGGTAATTAGAATCTAATGTAGGGTTATCTGTTTCCTCCAATTTCCTGCTGTTCGGTATCATCTACTAGGTAGCAGAGCATATAATTATTACTAGACAGTGCTTGAATGACTTCTGGTAATTGGAATTTCAGTAAGCCTTGCCAGGTCATCTAGCAGTATTAGGGAGACATCTGAGTCATCTCTCTCTTGACAATCATCTGACTTTTTTCAGATGGTGAAGTCACTAGATGAGTTTACATGTTTCTTCATGCAGTGGTGAGGATATCTTATTTGAAATGCTTGAGGTGCTTACTGTTTCATGCTCCTATGGCTGTTAGTGTATACAGCAGCCCCATAAACCCTGTGGGAAGCTTGAAAATATTTGATTATTTCTACTATACTTACCTTTTCTGGAGTCTATGCAAGTGTAAGTTATGGTGTAAAAGAAGCCTTTATACAAACACAGTTATCAAGACAAATAATTCTTGTTTTCAAGATTGCTATTAAAACAAGCAGATCTTCATCCCTATGTGGCCCGAGGGACATTCACTTGGGGTATTACGTGTTTCCCCGTTGCCATGGCCTGGTCTCGGTTCTGTTACACTCTTTTACAGACCATGCCTCACCATGTGTGGTGGTATCTCAGGCTCCCTGGTTTGCTCCCATGGGCCTGACACCACGTACCCCCTCCAGCTGCTCTTCCACTTGACTGTTCAGTGAAGTACCCAGGCCCAGGGCGAAACTAGTGTGGCAATGCTCTCCACTCATTCCTACAGAGTACATATCTCCATTAAGGGTATGTCTACACATCAACATAGAGGTACAATTGTGGCAAGAATGAGGTGGATTTAGCCTTTATAGTGCAGAGAAGGTGCAGCTTCAATGTGACACGGCCTCGGGGGACCATGGGTACACATTCCTATGCCCAGTCTGGGTTTAGAATCATGCTGCAGTTTTCTTCTACTGGGATCATTATCTCATCTACTAATATTAAAATCAGCACCATCTTTTTAACTTGGTTTAAATGCCATAGTCTTACCTGCATTATGTGGCCTACAAACAAGGAAAGAAAGAGTCCTTGTGCCGTTCATTCATAGCTGAAGTTCATTCAAATAACTATTTCCAGTAATTCTGATTCCCTTTTAGCTTTATCAACAGTATAATGGCAATTAAAAAAGAAAAGATATTTGAAAAAGGAAAGCTTTCAACTTTTATCTTAATCTCCACATTGTGCTTTTATGGTCTGAGAGTGCATTTCTATACTTTTTGTTCCCAGTCATTCAGGCCAACCTTCCAGTGGATGGGAGCTAAGAAGCCCACAATGGTAAATGTTTCAGCAATACAGAAGCTACATGAATCCTAAAGAAACTTCAGGTTAAATGTATTACCCATTTTCCGATCATATTGTTTGTATGTTGTGTTCTTGCATGTATCCTATATATGCAGCATGTATGCCAAAATATATTAAAGTTAATAATTCGTAAGTGTTAACACAAATATACAGCACTTTTCTATACCATAGAAACATGGCGTATATATATAGGATACTTGTAACAAACACAGTAAGGATGGATAATTTAATTTTTTAATATTCCCTGCCAATGAAAGCACAGTGCTAAACTTCCTATAATCTGACAGTGACTACAGATGGTGTAGCTGTTTATTTTTTCAATTAAGCCAATTATGTAATAGAGTACTTGCACTGAAATTCTATTTTAATGTTATTCCATGACTTATTTCAGATGGTTAGGATAACCAGAGTGTCTTGGTCATCAAAATATGTAGGCCTGTTACACTTTACGCACAAAATCGGTTCTCCTTTGGAAGTGTTTTTTTTCTTATTTGTGTTGCATACATGCCAAGTGGTCACTTATGACTGCATTTGGCAGCATGAGGGAGAAGACCTTAGTATCTGATCTCGGTCTTCTAAGGGATTTACTTTCTTCTTCCCCTCTGGTCAATAGCTTGCTCTTCCGGGACAGCTGGAACAGCAAGCTTGGAAAGTATGGCATTGGTAGTAAAGAGTAAACCATGATGAATAGAATTTAGAGTGAAAAGGGGGGGGTTGGTTTGATTTTTGCTCAGGAATTACGCTATGTATTTCAGCACCTGCCTGAAGTTTCTGGCCTGTACTGGGTGCAGCTAAATAAGCGACAGTAAGGCAACTTCAAGTTCCCTGATCCTAAACCTCTACGTTTGCCTCAGTGGAAATTACCGCAACCTAGGGCTTCTCTGAATTAATGATTAAGCTTGCTCTAGTCCCATAGGAGCCATCTGGGTGGACCTAAAGTATAGCGGCTTCTGACTGGCAGGAGCCTGTGAAGGAAAAGACATGGGAGAGAGCTGTGTAAGTAGACAGTGACCTCCTAGGATTTGTGGGATCCCTAAAAAGGCATTTCTTGTTGACCAGGGCTGCACGGATGCTATGGTGGTATGTAAGGAACACTAACGGTAGGTTACTTGCTTGATTTAAAAGTCTAACTACTCTCTGTTGTGCTCTTCCTAATTTTTCAGTCCTCTAATGATATAATTTCTCTTTTGAATGTAGCAGGTGAACTGCATCCCATAATTATTTGGCTTTTTCTTTGTGGGAACTATGGGCAAAGGGATTTTTGTTCTTCATTCCAAATGTCCTTACTTTGAAGAACAACAGGAGCAGTGAGACCTGGCTGAGATACAAGTATGCCAAGGAGGAAAAACCTTACTTATTATGGAAAGAGATAATTGCATAGGAAAGTTCCATAAAAATGAAAAATGGTTATTTTGAAGACTTTGGGCTGTTTTAAACTGAGATGTTGGATGAAGAAAGCACTTTAAAAGGACATTTTGAAGGTTTGAAAAAAATGAAAAAAATTATATTATATATAAATGAAATAAAAACACACTGCAGAGGTACCAATAGCAGATTAGAAAAAAGAGATGCATTCTTAAGGGAAAAAAAATCTTCTTGGTGCTTTAGGTATGCATCATAACCTCATGCTAGAAAAGTAGTTGAGTTATCCTGAAAAGATGTTGTCCTTTTTGTAGGTCATTTTCATTGTTTGGTTTTACTGTGTTGGTAGTGTCTACTTTTCTAATTCCCTTTGGTAACATGATTCTTCAGGAACCCGAATGGTCATCTTTATATCTAAGTTTGCTATTGATTATGTGTGGTTATGTTTGAAGCTTTGGTGACACCGATGTCAGAAAACTTTTCTAATAAGAAATCAGCGATGTTTTATGAGGCTTGAAGCAGCTGGCCCCTGACCCCCTCTTCCTAGCTTCTTACCCATATGAGCTTGATGAAGGTACAACATCTTACCCCAGTTATCTTCACTAGCTTTACCCACTCCTATAGTTTTGCTCCAAATAATGATATGAGACAAGTTCTGAACTGTGGTCATCTATTGGTCACGTACAGCTTTTATTGGTCAAGGGGTCTCCAAGGTGCACTCATTTGCTGAAGTGGTCTCTAGGACTCGGATATCTGGGGTGTGCAGCTGGGGGTTGTTTGAATATGTGACCAGCAGCTCATACGCTTCTTGCGAAGCTGGCCACCATGTCCCTGTACCCAACGGGGAGGGGGTGCTCCTGCCACAGGGTTGCACAGCAAAATCTATCTGTGGCACCTTTAAAAACTACAGTATTTGACTATACAACTATACATTGTCCTAGATGTGCAAAGGGACTGTGTGGACATGTGATGTAGGAACCCAGAAAGATTGGCAAACTTCAGAGGCTTGGCTTAGAACCACTTAAATCAACTTTTAGTGTTTTGATCCTAATTAAACATGGAAATGGAGCAAGAGCATTTAAAACATTTCATGAATATCTCATAAAGAAATTCATATTATAAATGACTTTCTGGAACTTTCTATCTCAAGAAAACTATCTGAATTTGAATGTGGCTGATAACTTCTTTGTGAGTAATGAAGCAAGAATGCTTAATGTCTTTATCAGGTACCTGCAAAAATGGCTTTCCATGGCTTCATTGGTCATGATGGAAAAACTGTATTAGCTAAATATTCATCTTATCAGACACATGCGCAATGAAGCATTGAGATCTTTAACTTAACTTTTTATTAGATGAAGTTTCTACAAAGTATGGTGCTTTCAAGTCCAGAAGTCAAGACATTTTAGTACACTGCAGTAGAGGTACTAATTAGCAGCCATCACACAGTTGAACAAGCACAGTTTTTTCAGACTAGGTAGCAGGTGAAGTCCATTTTAGGTTGTCCTATTCTCCATCCTGACTCAGGCACAATCCCTCCCTGCCTGGAACTATGCTGTGAGTAGACAGGCACATGAGCATAAACACTCAAGAGTACGTTGTGTCCCAAAGAAACAGGAACCTAAATCTTCAAAGTTATAATTTTTCTAGCACCAAATTTGCCATATTCAGTCAGCCTTCCTAGAAAATAAATGGGATACATTATGTGATGGTGCTGTGAAATATAAACTGGGATCTTTTATGCATAATTCTGAACTTTCCAATGTATGTTAGCAAATGGAAACTGCCCTGCTGGGCACTCATTAAGTGTAGGGTAAATATGTGGAATTGAAAAAATAAGATGCAGCCTATAAATCTGGATTTTTGTTTCCTCTCCCCTGTAACTTTTAAGAGAATAACTGGCAAGCCTTCAGAAAGTGCTGGCAGCTATGGAAAGGAAAGATCCTCCTGCATGTGGCATGATGAATGCACAAAAGCATATGACGGAATAAAGGATCCTCGGTTTCAACGTGAGTGGAAATGTTCTGAGCCTTAAGTCAGATCCTTACCTGGTGCACGTCAGCCAAAGTCCAATGTCTTCAGCACAGCTATATTAACTAACGCCAGCCTCTTATCAGCAATTAATGTTAATCTTTTTATTTGACAAATACAAACCAGAGGAGATTAAAAAACACACCCCACCCCCCTTAGATTCTACTATGGGTCTAATATTGTATTTTTAAGTGGCCTAGGATTGCATTTAAAAACTGGATGGTTCTAACCTAGACCGGTTTTCACTATCCTACCAAAATCTAACACTCTTTTGCACAATAGTTTGGTCTTACATAAGACTGAAGGAACCACTGGCAGAAATAATTATTTGTTACTTTGAGTGCGATTAATTAAATCAGTATTAATATTTAAGGAATTTCTTTTGTAATAGGCTGTATCAAATACCTAGAAATAGAGTGACTGGATAGCAATTCATTTCATGGTTGGTTTGAGCAACAAAATGAAGGAAAATATTATCTTAACACTCTATTCTGTTGGTATATGAGATATTGTGCAGAAATAAAAAGAAAACTTTGACTCCACTGAAGTCAGGAGTTCATGTAAAAGATGATGAAGTCAGAGAACAAAGGGTGACATTTGTCTTTGGGGTGGTGAGGGAGAACACAAACATCAGCGGCTCTCAGTTCAGTCTCCATCTCAGATAGGAGACGATGAAATTCTATGAAGCACAAGCAAGATCTGAATTTGACTTGTTATTCCTAAGGATACTCTCATAAGATAGTGAAGAAGAATGACTACACACTTAACAAAGGATCCTTGTGACCCAGCCCATGTCTCTGAAAGCTTTGCATCAAGCTCTCAGGAAGATTCCTTTATTTCACTTCCTCCTTTGAAACGGTCTGTAAGCATTTCCTGAAATACAGTTGGATAGATGGGCTTTCTCCACCTAATTAAAACGAAAATCTCAAGTTCTCTCCCCTTGTTGTCCTTTCCTTTTTCATATTCACAGAATCACAGAATGATAGGGGTTGGAAGGGACCTTCAGAGATCATCTAGTCCAACCCCCCTGCCAAAGCAGGTTCACCAAGAACATGTTGGACAGGAACGCATCCAGGCAAGTTTTGAATATCTCCAGAGAAGGAGAGTTCACACTCTCTCTGGGCAGCCTCTTCCAGTGTTCTGTCACCCTCAAAGTGAAGAAGTTTTTCCTCATGCTGAGATGGAATTTCCTGTGTTCCAGTTTGTGCCTGTTGCCCCTTGTCCTGTTGCTGGGCACCACTGAAGTGTCTGGCCCCATCTTCTTGACACCCACCCTTTAGATATTTATGAGCATTGATGAGATCCCCTCTCAGTCTTTTCTTCTCCAGGTCCAGACCCAGGTCTCTCAGCCTTTTCTCATAAGAGGGGTGCTCCATTCCCTTGATCATCTTCATAGCCCTCCACTGGACTCCCTCCAGTAGTTCCCTGTCTTTTTTGAACCGGAGAGCCCAGAACTGGACACAGTACTTCAGATGTGGCCTCACCAGGGCAGAGTAGAGGTGGAGGATGAACTCCCTTGACCTGCTGGTCAAGCTTTTTTTAATACACCCCAGGATACCATTGGCCTTCTTGGCCACAAGGGCACGTTGCTGGATCATGGTCAACTTATTGTTCATCAGGACTCTCAGGTCCCTCTCTGCAGAGCTGTTTTCCAGCAGGTCAACCCCTAACCTGTACTGGTGCATGGGGTTATTACCCCCTAGGTGCTGGACCCTACACTTGCCCTTGTTGAACTTCATTAGGTTACTCTCTGCCCAACACTCTAGCCTGTCCAGGTCTCACTGAATAGTGGCACAGCCTTCTGGTGTGTCAGCCACTCCTCCTAGTTTTGTGTCATCAGCAAATTTGCTGAGGGTACACTGTCATCTAGGTCATTGATAAATAAGACTGGACCCAGTACTGACCCCTGGGTAGCACCTCTGGTTACAAGCCTCCAACAAGATTCTGCACCACTGATCACAATTCTCTGAGCTCTGCCACTCAGGCAGTTCTCAATCCATCTCACTGTCCACTCACCTAACCCATGCTTCCCAAGCTTACCTATGAGGATGCTATCGGAGACAGTGTCAAAAGCTTTGCTGAAGTCGAGGTATACATCCACTGTTGTCCCCTCATCCACCCAGTCAGTCATGCCATCATAGAAGGTTATCAGATTGGGTAAGCATGATTTCCCCTTGGTGAATGTTGACCACTCCCAATAACCTTTTCTTTCTCTACATGCTTAGAGATGACATCCAGAATGAGTTGTTCCATCACCTTTCCAAGGATGGAGGTGAGGCTGACTGGCCTGGAGTTTCCCAGGTCCTCCTTGGCTTTTTTGAAGACTGGATTGATATTGGCTTTCCTCCAGTCCTCAGGCACCTCTCTTGTTCTCCATGACCTTTCAAAGATGATGAAGAGAGGCTTAGCAATAATATCCACCAGCTCCCTCAGCACTTTTGGGTGGATCCCATCAGGGCCCATAGATTTGTGGGTGTTGAGTTTGCCTCAATGATCTCTAACCTGATCCTCCTCAACCAAGGGAAAGAATTCCTTTCTCCAGGCACTCTCTCTTACCCCCCCCCCCCCCGGGGTCTGGGATTCCTGAGCAGTGAAGACAGAAGCAAAGAAGGCATTCAGGAACTCCGCCTTCTCTGCATCCTCCTTCACCCACCTCATTCAGCAGTGGGTCCACGTTTTCCCTAGTCTTCCTTTTAGTACTGCTGTACTTGAAGAAGCCCTTCTTATTGTCTTTGACATCCCCTGCCAGGTTTAATTCCAAGTGGGCCTTAGCCTTCTCTGTTGCACCCCTGCATACTCTGACAACATTCCTATATTCCTCCCAAGTGCCCAGTCCCTTTTTCTACATTCTGTAAACTTCCTTGTTCCATCTGAGTTTTTCCAGAAGCTCCTTGCTCATCCATGCAAGTAAAAACAATTCAAGTAAAAGCACTTCTGTTTAGCCACATGGCATTGACATTTTCCCAGTCCAAATTTTGCATCAGGGCCTTTAAATCTCTGGATAACCCAGGCAGATTTAAGACAAGGTCATTAAGTGTGATGAAGCTTTGTCTGTCTATCTTACTTAGTTTAAAATCAGCCTAGTGCCAGGAGCCAAAACATTATTTCCAGAAATCTGAATACATGCCAACATTTACTGAGGTCCCTTGCCCAAACCCAGGCTTTATTTAACACAGGAATTTCCACTTCTGCACCGAAAATGAGCTTTGCACCTAGCACAATAAGTGGCTCTTACTGTTACAAACAAGTTATGTCCCTGGAGAACTAAGAGGAAGAAGGAGCCCTAGAAATCCTCCACAGGTCAGAACAGATAGAGGCCTTGGGTCTCACTCTCTGATTAACAAGAAACTCTTTGCTGTGTTGCCTGGTGAGCAAAGTCAAACCACATTCAGATCTGAAAAAATGCCCTTAGCTGTTTGGCTGTATTCCCAGGTACAGCATACTGATCAAAATTTGCCTTTCACACAAAAATAATGGATATAAATAATTTTAACTGTTAGTGGATTTTTCCTGTTGGTGGTGGCCTTATTATGGCAAACTTGTCAAGTTTAATAAGAGTTTAAATACTTAAGTAAAGTCTAAAAGATCTGTGGTCTTGGAGAATTAATTGCCCATCCACTTACCAAAGGAAAAATAGAGTAAAGCAACCAGACAGAGAAGAATTGCAGTCTAGGTACTGCTTTTCTCCTTTAAGGCACTAGTGAAAATGGGTTTTACCTTGAACAGCTTTCCTTCCAACTTAAGGAATGTACAAATCTTACAGTGTGGAATGAGAAAAAGTAAGTTTCCCTTAAGCAATACAACTATGACTTGACCAAATCCAGAGTGACACAGAGTGAAGTCTTTAATATTACAAGCAGAGTAGAAGGATCGCATCTCCAAAATATTGTCTTTCAGTCCATCTGTTTTATTTAGTAAGAAGGCAGAGTTATGTTGATGTAGAAATGTTTGTGTTCTTTATCCAAAACTCCTTAAGAGTGTGGTTACTGATATTCAGTATTAATATTTTTAAAATAATCTTCTGCTTTCATTTTTTAGTAGATAATACATACAGGTATCTGTTTCATTATGCCAGAAAACTGCTCACGTGTAAACTTACACAATGATGTATACTGAAAATGGGACAACAGTCTGAATATTCATTTCAAGAGACCTTATGTACAGCATGTGAATATTTTCTTTAATAAATTTAAAAAATATTCAAAAAGCTTTTTTGGAGCACAGGTAATCATACAAACAGCAAGATGGAGCATTTTCCTTCCTCAACTGCTTCAAAAATCCAGGACCCTGAGAGTTTTTCTTTGCAACCTCACCTGTCTTGGACATTAAGATAACTCCAGACATAATTCTGGCTTTGTCCATAAACTATGTACATACAGCAGCCACAAAATTCAGGATTGGACTTTCAAAGTAAAGATAGCACCTTTGCACCAGTAAGTCATAGTGGATGAAGCCAAATTAGTGTACCTCTTTTTTTCTGTACCAGAGACTGTATGCCCGATGTATGTCTCACTCAAAAATTTGAATTTGAGCTCCTAATTGTTTGCTTTGGGTTGCTTTACTTCTCTTGGGATGTCCAAATGTTCTTTTCCTTGAGATAAGACATGGCTTTGTCACCTACATGATCTAGTCAGGAGACTCAGCCCTGTATATTTTGTGACTCCTTTCACTTTTCAGGCTACTTTTCATAATACGGTCTTTGGGGGATGAATACTTACATACTTCACCATCCTGACTCTTTACCAGTGAGTAAAGAGAATTGTCCATAATGGCCAAGTGGTTGGAGAAGACTTTCAAGGCATGTTATGGCCTCTACAGAGAACAATATTGTTTCAACACAGTTTCCTTATGCTGAAGGTCTCTGCTGTAATGCACTGGGTTCAGAGGCTGTAGGTCTGTGTCCTGGTTTGAGAGACACAGGACTAATTTCTCTTCTAATACCTGGGAAAACTGCATTTTAGAAGACTCCAGTGTCTGAAGTTGTGAAAATATTTACTTTACAGCCATCTGTGTTGTGTGGGTCTCAAGGTCTCAGTGTTTTCAAGCTTGCCAGGTGCAGGGATGAGGAGGAGCAAGACCCGGGCACTTGACCCAAGCCGGCCAACAGGATTATTTCATACCATCAACGTCACACTCGTTATAAATTAGAAAGTTTGCTGTGAAGTTGTCTCTCTCTCTTGATGGCTGCCATCCTGAGAACTTCGTGCCCTGGTGCCAGAGCCCTGAGGCCTTCCCTTCCTCCTGAAGCCGTAGTGCTCTCAGTGTCCCACATTTGCTGTCCACTACTGGGCGTGCACAGCTTCCTACTGATGTGATTGGCTGAGTATAATCTTTGCATATTCTGTATTGGTGTCAGGATCAATATTGGTTCTTTAGTTAATGTTAATGTTAATTATCTAATCTTATTCTATTAAATCTGTTTATACTTCAGCTCCCGGGATTCCTTGGTTTTCCGTATTTCACTTTCCCAGGTGGGGAGGGGTCATCGGGTGATAGAATGATTGTCTAAATGACAAAAAATTGTTATGGGTCTTTCAAACCATAACAGTCTGCAAAGCTGGAGTTGTCTGGGGATTGTCCTGATGTCAAGACAGAATATGCCTGTCAGGCAGTCCAGTGAATCTAGAACTTGGTCAGTAAATTGTGGGAGATGTGATGTGTGTGCTGTTTCCCACTATTTTTGTTCTCCCAAGTCAAATGATCCGTGGTGAAAGACCATGTTCCTTTACACAGCCTTGGTTGTCACTGTCTCACAAGTTCATGCAGCTACAAATCATGTGCAAATGAATAGTGCAAACATCAGGAAGTGTAAGATGCTGAGAATGTGTATGTAAGTGCATTACCTATGTTCAGGAACAGTGTTGAAAGCATTTCCAAAAACCTCAATACAGTCATCAAACAGAATGAAGGTCGTGTTGCTCTGAAACTGTGCAGTCAGGTAGTAAATAGGGATGACTTTGAAGTACCAGGGTACCTAGTGATGCTGTAGACTTTAAATGAGAAAGCTTGCATGAGTGGCCACCCAGAAACTCAATACTAAACACTAGACTGTACTGTTTGAGACCTAAACTTTTCTTTGTCTTAGAATATGTTCAGAAGGAAACATAACTCTTCAGATCCTAGTCCCAGAAACTGTATGCTTCTTCCCCCAACACCTTTAACCATGGGTTAAACACCCACAGATTCTTGCAATTTCGCAATTAGACATTGCAATCAGCTAATATACACACTCAGGCTACCACCAAAGGGCAATGGAGCTCAGTTCTGCAACTGAGTGATCACAGTCCTTATCTTAAACCTCATGCAAGCCTTGGTTGTACCTTAGACAACCCATAAAACTCAAAAGTCAGCAAAAGGCATCTAAATCTCTTGATTAAGGAATGTTGACAACCTTGCTTAATAACCATATGCAAATATTTGTGTGTGCATGTGCACGCATGTGCATATGTTTGTTCTTCCAAACAGACCATGGATCATTCAGTAACTGCAAGAGGCTAGATATAATTAATGGCATATAAAAATGCAGTATTTAGAAAAATTATTTTAAAACCCCCTCAGATACTGTCTGAAAGTATGTGGTTTGTATGAGTTTGCATGCTGATGGGAGGCTATGGGAAACGCACTGAAGGCTGTATAAGATCTTACATTCTACGTATAAAGACTTTTCTAAATGAAGAATACTTATAAAACTGTCTTTCTCAGTGCCTGTGCGTAGAGATAGCCATATACGTGTGCGAGAAATAGAGCTAATTTTTTTAAATATTTTTTCGTCATGAGCTAGCTGATGTGATCTAGACTTGTAAATAGATTCCAAATTAAGTACAACCTTGGCGTTGCACAACAGAACAAAATTCCTACAAGCTGCTGTAGTGATGAGCTCAGATTGATCAGAGTATCACCCCAGCTTCTTTTATGACTCCCTGAGAGTAAAAATCTTGGTTTGTTTTCATGTGGCTGCAGTTTCGGATAATAACATGTCTCTCTGTATTCACCCAAATGTCCAAAGACAATTTCAGCACATCTGTAAGACAAAGCAAAAAATGTTGACTAACTTTTGTTCTTGTGTGAACTCATAAATACAGGAATAATCAATAGCCAGCTACACAGAGTTATAAATATCCCCACCCGACACTCACAACGTTCAGACTCCTAATGGGGGAGCGTACAAATATCAAGTCTTTTCGTGCTTTAAATAACTAGGATTATATTCTGTGTGTTGCCAAGAATATTGAACAGGCAATTCCAGTGTTGTTGTAAGAGGTTCTTATTGACTTGTCTAGTCATCATTTGTGCTTGGTGGTTAAAAAATAAGTAGACAGTTCCAGATACTTTTCCTTGAAAATACTGATGAAATTGAAGCTGTTCCCTGAAGAAGTACTTTCCGGCCCTTCTGTGATTAGGGAGTATGCTAAACTGCATTAAAAGGGATTAAGCTTTTAAAATTGCTAGGTCCAAATAACTTGAGGTTAGGCATTCTAATAGTATTGAAGACAGCACTGAGTTGCCCATTTTTTTTTTTTTTATTGAAGTAGTGGAAATGCCAGAATATTGGAACAATGCTTGTTTCACCATAGGGCAACAGGATGACCCTGTAAGCCAGTTAAGTGAAGTTTATCATAAGCAACATAAATTACAAAGATGGTAGGGGATTCATCTAATAAAGAATTAAAGGTGAAGAATGTAATTCATGTCAATTAATGCTATTTTTTTTTCCAAAGAAACCTAATTCTCTAAAGAGACAGGAAACCAGGTTAATAAAGGTAACGGCAGATACAATACACTTAAAACTCCATATGTGACAAAATAATATCACAACTAAAAATTATGCACATTTCATGAAAAGCCAGCTAATTTACAGATCTTAGAAAAGAACTGTCAATAAAAACAATAGTCAAAGTGGAATATTTCAAATTGAATTTGTCAGAGTTGAGAAGTCTATGCTAGAAAACAGTTTTGTCATAGTCTAAGAAAAAATGCAACACTAAAAATACTTTAAATTCTGCCTTAGAAATACCGTATTAGGAAATGCAGTTACCTTCAGGAGGATAAATCACGTCTTCAGTCTCACACAGCTGCAGGTCTCAGGTAAGCTAAACTTGGTCCAAACAGATTCAAAGAGAATGTAAGATATAAACTTTAAAGAGAGCAGATGAAAATCATTAGAACAACCGGTGAGAAAAATGTTTTTTCAATCAAAAATAACTTTAACTTATACTTTACTTGAATATACAAGTTACTGGACTCAATACAGAAGTGTGTTAGATATTAATTACATGTGATTTACAGAAAGCTAGGCTAATGGTTCTAATGGTCCTTTTGGCTTCAGAATCAATAACTCTAGACATCTATTTTCTGTCTATTCCAGAGGCAACCCTTTTTTTTAAAAAAAAAAGTTGTTTAAATTAGGAAGTTAGGATCTTGGAAGACTTCTCAGAAGGCATGGAAAACTTGTTTTTCTTCATTTGCAAAATGGGGAAAGATTGGACAACTCATTTTGCAGACTCAAGGTCACACAGTGCAGAAAAAAAGGACAATAAAATGGAACCAGTTTCATTCAGTGGCAAGAGGACATACATAATGGTTATTCTTTTACTCACAAAACTGAAATTTTTACCATGTTTTCTAACCTCATTTCAACTTTGCTGTTTATTTTACTTCATATAATTTGTGAATATCTCTTTGTTTCCAGAAAAAATCAAAAGCTGTAACAAGAAAAAAGAAAAAAATCACATTAATTGGAACAGCTGCTCTTTAGTTCTAGAAAAAGAAGACATGAATAAAGCTGCTACAAAGTGTATTTTACTCTTAGATCCTCCGATCTTTTATGATCAGTTGCTGTATACTCCCCCATGCTACTGAACACCTACTGTACCTTTGCTGCTCACAGAAATTGCAAGGAATTGTCAAGTAAGTGGAGAAATGTGGAAAAACATATGTATCTCTGTGACTTTTCTTGTAGAGAGTTTCATTGTGACAGTTTGTGTCCCTAATAATGTTTATGTTGGTGTGGAGCAATCCAGGATCAAAATCCCTGAAGAGTTTATGCACATAACTATTGCAAAATCATTACAATCCTTTGTAAAAATATTTCCTCAAAGCTTGCCAAGAAAAGCTACATGCATATACTAGAAATTCTTCCAACATTCCCTTACTTCCATCTTTTCATTAGTATTGTTGATGCATATATTATATAACAGTAGCAGCATTTGTCCTCTGTTAAGTTTTTATATGCACATTTTGAGTATATTTTAATTTGGTATCTTTTGCTAAATATTTAAATTAATTAGGAAATATCCTGATATTAAAGTTGACAGTGATGAGGTGAACAACATATAGACAGGTCTGAAAAAAATGTCATCAAGCAATATTGTCTTCAAGCCAGCATCATGAAGCATGCTAGGCTGTTTTAATACACACTTGATAAAGATGGTGTTAGGATTAACACCGGTTCTTCTGCAGTTCCCTGAAGCCATCACAAGAAGCAGACACCTAATAGTTATATTCTTAGGTACTGTAATTTTTCCAATAACCACTGGAATGGAACCTCATTTCTTTACCTAGGAGTCACAGAACAAACCATTCACGAAGAGACCAGCATTATTTATTTTCCAAAAGAATGAAATAACGATAGCTTATTCTCATTTGTCCATGGCTTTTGGATAGTTAGGCAAGACATTTGGGTGAGATTTTTTTTTATATTTTAGGAATTTCCATTTCCTTTTTTATTATATGTGTGCATTTCATGTACTGTGGGTGTTGATTTATTTTCTTTAAATATAGATAATAGCAAGAGAAAATAGAAAACAGTCAGACTAGGGATTCTTTGGAGTGGAATTAATTTCTTATTCTCTGCATGTGTTTGCAGACTAGATTGGGACTGAAAGGCTCCAGACCACCATTTTTTCAGTTGGCTGGACACAGCAAGCTGAAAAAACAATATAATTTATTTGAGTTGCAACCCACTTAGAAAGCTGTGAACTACAAATATAAAATGTTTTGTTTCATGGTCACCTCCCGCAAGCAGCATATTTTAGCTGGCCTGGCATAAGTTAGTAGTAGGTAGCGAACAGCCTAGAAAACAGATGACCATTGCTTTGTCAGTTTCCATATGGTAGGTTTAATCCCTGTCTTCCTAGTGCCTACACCTCTTACCCTGAAATTTCTCGGGTTTAGCTGTTGAAAGTATATATGCCTAGGGAAGAAAAGGAAGTATGCTAGCCTGAGCTGCAGTCTCCCACTGTTGACTCAGGAGCCCCTGGATTGCCTTTCGTATGCCCACTCACCTGTTGTATTTTATGGACTATGATCCACCAGAAGGAGACAGAGCACTCATGGAAAAATCAAAGCAGACAGAGTAGAATATTATGTCCAGCAGCAAGTGCAGGACTAACTTTGATCAAACTTTAGCATTCAGCTAAAATGAACACAATCTCTATAAATCACTTCTGTGAAAAGCCTTTCTTATCTGTCCTTCGCTAGACAGAAGTGTGGCTGTTTTACTGTCTATAATATACTTTCTGTTCTTGGCAATCTGTGATGGATTGCAATTTCCTTTTCTCCAGCCATACACTGATGAACAGTGAATAACATTCTTCCTTTGTAAAAGAGGTTTTTTAAAAAAATACTTCTTAAACTATCAGTATATTAGCTGCCATTGGAGCCTGAAGCATCTTATAAATTCATTTCTAGGTGTTTTCTCCCAAGGACTCCTGCTACATATTCTATAAAGGGTACAAGATTGTAACTGGTTGATCATATGGGAAATTAGGACTGAAGTCCTCACTGTGACTGAAATTTAGGAAAAAAGCAACAACGATGTTTCAGAAACTAATAAAAATTAAGACAATGTAAATGGATGTTATTATAAATATCTCTTAAAATCTAAATTAATTTACATTTTTCAGGGTCAGCCTGCAAGTTGGAGCTGGAAAGAGAAGTATTACTTACAAGTGCTTAGGAATGGTGAAAATGTCATGGGTAACATAATGTAAAACAACACAAAACTGATCTGAGAGTATAAGCGGAGTACTCTGGTTTTTTTGATTAAGTTTGCAACTAATATATTCATCATAATAAACACAGATAAAAAGTTTTCCACCTCCATCACCATTAGTGTTCCACTACTATGCTTATCATACCGAGGTTCGGACATATGCACTGTTACTCCAAGCACTCTTACAAGTAACAGATTACTGCGGTAACTTAAAGAGAGATTTTGAAAATAAAATCACCTTTTTAGTTTCTTCATTACTTCACCCTTGGGGTGCTTTCTTATGTCAGGGCCCAGGCAACTTTGAGAAAGGAGCGATTGAGCAGGAAAGGACCCCATGCTGACAAACAAGAAACATGGAGGAAAGGATGTGTTTTGAAATCCTGTGTATCAGTGCAGCTTGGATGCTTGATGCAGAAATATTGGGAGATGCCTTTATCTGTTAGGAATTCCCAGCCCACAGCTGTGTGCCAAAGCTGTAACCTTGAACCATCCTGTTGAAGAACATAGCGAATCTGCTTTCTTCTAAAATCCTGATAAAGGAGGCTGCCTGCCTTTCAACACTACAACCAAATGGATACAGGAATTGCCTGGAGAGGAAAAGACCTGTGTCAACCAGAGGAAGGCTAAACCCACAGCTCTGATCCAGCAGAAGAGTGCCCTACAACTAAGTGGCTGGCTGCTCCGGGTAGGACACTTATCCTCTTAAAATTGTGTTACGCTGAAAAAAAGGATAATTCAAAATTCACAGAATTTTGAACAGAAAGAGTGAGGGCAAAATAAACCATTCTGTCTGTGCAGCCTGATGGTTAGTGCATTCAGCTGGAAGACATGTGTTGAGTTTCTATAGGGTATTAAAATATATAGCAGAAAGGTCATGAAGAAAATTCCTAAAAAAAAAAAACCAAAAAGACAATATGTTTCAAAATTAGCAGTTTTATTTTTACAATGCTAAAAATTTTGTATGTCACTTTTGGTCTTCAAACTATGCCTTCTGAGGTGAGGGGGGGTTATGTTACATAATGATTCAGAAAGAAAATAATGTGATATAAGAGTTGAGGTGATAAAATGAAAATACAAAGAAACAACCTAGGCAGTTATGGGTTTAGGTTCAGACTTTACCTTTTCACTACTGTAGGGCAAGAATTAGCATCAGCTGAACTTATTATTTATGCATCAGCCATCAGTAGAGATTATATCAAGTACCTGGAGAAAGGAAGCTATAAATATCAGCTTGATTGAAACTCACTCTTTGTACATCTGGTGGTTTTAGTAGGTTACGTTTCCTGTGCCTCAGACAAACCACAGAAAATCCACTGTTCATTGGTTTACATCGGTAAGCTGCTGAGCAGTCAGTGTGTTTTCTCGCTACAAGCAGGTGCGATTCAATAGCAGGAAGAAAATTTAAAGTGAAAACATGGTGGGGTGCGGGAAAGACATCTGTTACTTCTGAAATCTAAAACTTACCAGTGTTTTATTTTTGGCACCTAGATTTGGAGCCAGGCAAGCTGGCTTGTGGTAGAAGGTTATGAGCTTCGGTAGTTTATTTGTTGTACCTTGTAGAAGAGGCAAAGTCCTAGTCCTGCCTCTCTGATGTTCATGTCACAACCTTTCTGGTACAGAAGGTGCAAAACTTCATCACAAAAGCCGAGAAGTGATGAGTATCTTCAACTAATATTGAGTTTTAATTGCTGAAAAAACTTAAAATAAGCTCAGGGAACATTAATTTTATTTTAAAGGGGTGCATAGTGTGAGCTTCAGAATAGTAATTCCCCATGTCTTATATATTGTATATTAATTGCACGTGTTTCCTTCACATCAAAATCCAAAATCCTAAAGGCTAGTTACTTTTGCATCTAGCTTTTCATCAGCCTAAAAGATAGTCTCCAGAGGTAGGAGACTTTCTTCTGTAAAGATGTAGCACCAACCACTATTCTTATGGGAGGATGAGAAGGTTTGTTAGTAAAACTCTGTGTAGGATTTTGAAATTGTCAATATATGATTTACAATTGCTTGTGTAATCAACCAAAGCCAGTGCTTCAGTTGTTAAAAAATTACAGTCTCCTTTTCAATGAAACTGTTGCCTCTGTTCTTCATAACTGATCAGTAATGTTTTGCTGCAAATGCATCAAGACAGATAAGATGCAATAAACATGATGTAGATCTATGTCTAGATCCAATAGATCATTATTTGGGTCTATTTATTTTTAATTGGGTGCATAACTTTTTCAGGTAAGGATACCCCTTGTCCTTGCTATTATTTAATTTAGCCTTAAGTATTTTGTCTGAATTAAAAATTATCATTTACAAACGGATTTCAGAGGACTCATGGGATTTACATGTAAAAAAAGAAAGCCTTTTTTCTCTTCCTAACAAGCATGACTAGACATTGTAGAATGAGATTAATTAACACGTGTCCTCGAAGTACCTGGTAATGCTTAGCAGTAACAAATCTATCTTTAAAACTGTGAAAACCCAAATTTCATAAAAATGACACAGAACGCCCCACAAACTAAATTTTTAAAAACTACAAACCACATTTTAAAAAATCTCTCCTTTACATTTAATACTGGTACTTCATCAGATGCCTATTAATATTAAGACATAACTTTGCTACTATTTAAGACAAAACTTGTTTTAAATGCCTATTTCTGATACAAGTAGGAATAGATTACATATTGAAATTAAGAGACAGATAAGTCACTTAAAAGTGTATTCATAAGATTCAGCTACTATCTTCGCCCTGATCATACATATATTTTACTTGAATGTTATCCAGAAAGGAAAAAATACATATCCTTTAGACACTGCAAAACAAAAGCAGAAAACAGTATGAGAATAATGCTTTCTGTATTTTAAAACAAACTCTTTTTTCTTTTCCTAGAAATTACTCCTTTTCATAGTTTTTTTGTCAGGTCAGTTGTAAAAATTATATCTTTGAAAGATTAGTAATGAATACTTAGTAAAGAACATCTAACTCGGTCTTTTGCTGATTTTCTCTTAATCTTCGTAGCTTTTGAAGGTCATGTTTCTTCATCCACCTGTGCTGTACACGTGTCATTAGCTTCCTGTGACCCATGTTTAACATCTCTAGGCAACCTTTCCATAGATTGTACACCATATCATGAAATTTACGCTGAGTGATGCTTTGACTCCCACTTGCATATTCATGGAATCACAGAATTTATTCTTTGAATGAATTATGGAATCACGGAATCACAGAATTTTCAGAGTTGGAAGGGACCTCTAGAGATCATCTAGTCCAACTCTCCTGCTAAAGCAGGATTGCCCAGAGCACATGACTCAGGACTGCATCCAGGCGGGTCTTGAAAATCTCCAGGGAAGGGGACTCCACAACCTCCCTGGGCAGCCTGTGCCAGTGCTCTGGCACCTGAACCGTAAAGAAGTTTTTCCATGTATTTGAACGGAACTTCCTGTGTTCCAACTCGTGCCCATTACCCCTCATCCTGTCACTTGGAACCATTGAAAAGAGCCTGGCTCCATCCTCCTTCAACCCACCCTTTAGATACTTGTACGCCATAATAAGGTCTCCCCTCAGCCTTCTCTTCTCCAGGCTAAAGAGTCCCAGCTCTCTCAGCCTTTCCTCATAAGGCAGATGCTCCAAGCCCTTAATCATCTTAGTTGCCCTTCACTGGACTCTCTCCAGCAGTTCCCTGTCCCTCTTCAACTGGGGAGCCCAAAATTGGACACAGTATTCCAGTTGTGGCCTCACGAGTGCAGAGTAGAGGGGGAGAATGACCTCCCTCGACCTACTGGCCACACTCTTCCCTATGCAGCCCAGGATTCCAGTGGCCTTTTGGCAACAAGGCCACGTTGCTGGGCCATGGATAATTTACTGTCTACCAGGACCCCCCAGATCCTTCTCCTCAGAGCTACTTCCCAGCAGGTCCTCCCCTAACCTATACTGGTGCTTTGCATTCTTCCTCCCCAGGTGCAGGACCTTGCACTTGCTTTTGTTGAACCTCATTAGCTTCTTCTCTGCCCAGCTCTCCAGCCTGTCCAGGTCACGCTGGATGGCAGCACGGCCCTCTGGGGTGTCAGCCACCCCACCCAGTTTGGTATCATCAGCGAACTTGCTGAGGATACACTCTGTCCCCTCATCCAGGTCATTAATGAATATATTAAACAAAATCGGACCGAGTATTGACCCCTGAGGGACACCACTGGTTACAGGCCTCCAACTAGACTCTGTGCTGCTGATCACAACCCTCTGAGTTCTGTCCCGCAGCCAACTCTCAATCCACTTTGCTGTCACCTCATCTAGCCCACGCTTCCTCAGCTTCCTAATGAGGATGCTATGGGAGACAGTGTCAAAAGCCTTGCTAAAGTCAAGGTAGATGACGTCTACGACTCTCCCCTCATCCAGCCAACCAGTTATAACATCACAGAAGGCTGTCAGATTGCTATTCATCCTTTCAGATTTCACTATGAAGAGGGATGGTTCAGAGTTTAAAACATTAAAAACTGCTCTTTAAATTTGGATAAATATGGGAAAGAAATTGCTCCTCCACCTCAACTAACTTCCAATACAAGACGTATTCCTGAGGATTTTTCTCAAATAATTCATGACAGCTCTGACAAAGATTCCCAGCTATCATCTCCATTGTAAGAACAATAGAAACAGATTTCTATCCTCTCACTTTTGTTCTGTTGTTCTTCTGTCACAGATCTATTTAATCTATTTTATTTGGTGATAGCTCAACAGAAAAGGGGTGGGGAGAAGCTTGAGTAACTTGAAGTTTCTAAGAGTCAGAGAAAAGAAGGGTGAAATAAAGCTACAGTCTTCATGGTCTAGTGGTTACAACTCTCATTCAGAACGTATGTGAGGCAAAATCAAATCTCTCAGTATTTCAAAGGAAGAAGGCGTAAGGTTAGATGTTTAATGAGTGAGGTAATTGGAAGCAGTACAGGTGGTGAGAGGCACTAGGGGAACTATTAAACGCTAAGGTGATGCAGTCATGAAACGGGTTAATATGATTCTACAATATTTTAAAAAAGATGCTGTGCTCTGCTCTGCAATTTTCACTTTTTGAATCCAGGAAACGAAAGCCTAAGAAGGGATGTAACTATAAATACATCAGCACTGTTATTACTAGGGAGGATAAAGAGCTATTAAAGCTAAAAGGCAATACTGGCACAATTACAAATGGTTATAAACTTGAGCTGAATATATCTAGTCTAAGAATTAGAATAGGTTTTCCAACCATCAGTGTAGGGGAACTACTTTTTAGTGCAAGCACTGGAAACACAAACCCTAGTTATTTTTTACAAGGAACTCTAAGAAATTTATTCCTGGGATTATACATTACAACTGTATACCATAAAAGAGGATTGGACTTGATGATGTAAGGAGCACCTTTTGCATCCTTGAGTCTTAATTCCAAGAGAAATAATGCAGATACTTGCTGTCACCAAGTGAGAAGTCCAGAACTCTATTCTTTTCCAGCTAAATTCTGGAAGATGGTAAAACCATGCCATTGTTATTAATTTTTCAGGTCATTTTTTAAAATTCAAGTCCTCTGAAAACTTGTAATCCTTTATGAGTGTTAGGATATCATCTCCAGTGAGATGATCCCCATCTGCCATGAGTTAACAGTGTGCCCTTGTGGTGACAGACACTATTCGCATATGGGGCTGCATTTACAAAAATGACTTCATCAGGTGACCTGCAAGGAGATGCAGGGGGAGCTGGATGGGGAAACTCATTGCAGCCTTCCACAACCTGGTGGGAAAGTATAGAGAAGAGAGAGGCAGGCTTGTCTCAGAACAAAAGGGCAAGCGCAAGGCAGATGTCACAAGCTGCAGCAAAGAGAACCCAGCCGCAACTGAAAAAAGCCTTTCACAGTGGGTTTGGGGTTAAGCACTGCAACAGGTTTCCCAAGGAGATTCTGGCATATCCATCCTTTGACATTTTCAAAACTAAGCTAAACAATGCCATAAGCAATCTTCTCTAATTTTGAAATTCTCTCCTCTTTGAGTAAGAGTTAGAGGTTCTTTTCAGACTACATTTTTCTGCTTTTCACTGATAATTGTTCCCATATTTTCAATGTGAAAAGTACAGGTCCGCATCAGTTTTCAGATGCACAACTTAAAACACCTAAAGGTATTTTCAGATTCACATTTAAAATGCCACTTTTGTGAAGCTTGCCTTCTACCCATAAGGTCTGGTAATTTTCTATCTGCTGAGTAAACATCTTACAAATAATTCAGCTGAGAGGCATGCATTAGAACATCTTTGTGGATGAGTATGCTAAGATTACACAAAATAAGCTTCTTGTTGATTTTAAGATGTGTTTATCTTAGATGGTGTTCAGAGGGCTTTTAAAAGTTACAGAAACTGCTCACTAGCTGGATATAAGGCAGCTGATGAAATACTTTGAAAACTAATAACCTATTACAGGTATCTGTTAATATCATTTTTGTGTTAGATATTATCATATGTGGAAAAAAAACATGATCTTAATCTTTAAGAAAAAGGAATCTTGGTGTTTCCTTTTCCATGAAGGGAGGTTATGTCACTAAGAATTGTTTCCCTAAGAGTATTTTGTTAAAAATCTTCCATAAAACGTAAGAATAGATTGTTGCTTTGCCTCCATTTCTCTTACATTGTGGCAAAAAGTCATAGAACCATAGAATGGTTTAGGTTGGAAAGGACCTTGAAGATCATCGACTTCCAACCCCCTGTCATAGGCAGGGACACCTCCCACTAGACCAGGTTGCCCAAGGCCATGTCCAGCCTGGCCTTGAACACCTCCAGGGATGGAGCCTCAACAACTTCTCTGGGCAACCTGTTCCAGTGTCTCACCACCCTCAAAGTGAAAAACTTCTTCCTAATATTCAATCTGAATCTGCCCTCTTCCAGTTTACAGCCATTCCCCTTCGTCCTATCGCTACATGCGCTAGTAAAAAGTTCTTCCCCATCTCTCCTGTAGGCCCCCTTTAAGTACTGGAAGGCCACAAGAAGATCTCCCCGAGCCTTCTCTTCTCCAGGCTGAACAGCCCCGACTCTTTCAGCCTCTCCTCATAGGAGAGGTACTCCAGCCCTCGGATCATCCTCTTGGCTCTCCTCTGGACACACTCCAGCAGGTCCATTTCCTTCTTATGCTGGGGTCTCCAGAGCTGGATGCAGTACTCCAGGTGGGGTCTCACAAGAGTGGAGTAGAGGGGCAGAATCACCTCCTTCGCCCTGTTGTGCTGGCCACACTTCTTCTGATGCAGCCCAGGATACGGTTGGCCCTCTGGGCTGCGATCGCACATTGCTGGTTCATGTTGAGCTTCTTGTCAATCGGCACCCCAGGTCCTTCTCCTCACGGCTGCTCTCCAGCCATTCCCCGCCGAGCCTGTATTTGTGCTTGGGATTGCCCCGACCCAGATGTAGGACCTTGCACTTGACCTTGCTGAACTGCATGAGGTTGGCTTGGGCCCACCTCTGCAGCCTGTCCAGGACCCTCTGGATGGCATCCCTCCCCTCCAGCGTCTCTACCTCGCCAAACAGCTTGGTATCATTGGCAAACTTGCTGAGGGTGCACTCAACCCCACTGTCCATATCACTGACAAAGATGTTGAACAGTACAGGTCCCAGTACCAACCCCTGAGGAATGCTACTCGTCACTGCTCTCCACTTGGACATTGAGCCGTTGACTGCAACTCTTTGAGTGTGACCATCCAGCCAGTTCTTTATCCACCGAACATTCCATTTGTTGAATCCATGTCTGTTCAATTTAGAGACCAGGATATTGTGTGGGACAGTGTCAAACGCTTATGGAATCTTACAAATTGCTTTTGTGTCTCATAACGGTATTTCTGAAAACACATTGTTTCAGTTTTGAATCACACAAAATGCTAGATATTAATAATTAAGTACTGCATCCAGCTCTGGAGTCCCCAACATAAGAAGGACAAGGACCTGCTGGAGTGTGTCCAGAGCAGAGCCATGAGGTTGATCCGAGGGCTGGAGCACCTCTCCTATGAGGAGAGGCTGAAAGAGTCGGGGCTGTTCAGCCTGGAGAAGAGAAGGCTCCAGGGAGATCTCATTGCAGTCTTCCAGTGCCTAAAAGGGGCCTACAGGAGAGCTGGGAAAGGACTTTTTACTTGGGCATGTAGCAATAGGATGAGGGGGAATGGTTTTAAACTGGAAGAGGGCAGGTTCAGATTAAACATCAGGAAGAAGTTTTTCACTTTGAGGGTGGTAAGGCACTGGAACAGGTTGCCCAGAGAGGTTGCTGAGGCTCCATCCCTGGAGGTGTTCAAGGCCAGGCTGGACGTGGCCTTGGGCAACCTGGTCTAGTGGGAGGTGTCCCTGCCTATGACAGGGGGGTTGGAAGTCGATGATCTTCAAGGTCCTTTCCAACCTATTCTATGATTCTAATAAAACGTGAAAAAGCAGTATGTCTAAATTCTCCAAAATGTTGTTACTACCTGTCATTACTGAGTTACATGTACCATAAATACTATCAATATGTTACAATAACTTGTATTTTTTCTCAAGAAAAACCTACAGCCTAATGACATCAATCATCCATTAGCATTTGTGAAATTCAAAATCAGATTTTGACTGTGGCAAGTCCATATTCTAGTGATTTCATATTACTTCATTTGCATGATCTTGAACATACACAAGTTAGTTAGAATTGCCTCCAAACGGTTTATCTGTTGTTTTTTTTCCTAATCACTCAGAATAGCACAAACCTAGGAAATGGGCATATCATGAGATTTCTTTTCTTTGCTACTTAACTCACAAAATGAACTGTCCTGCGTCAAAGTAAAATCACTTTGCTTTATTCAGCGTCAAAATGTGTAGTGCACTAGGTCCATCACCTTTTCAAACCTCATGTCTTCTCAATTTCAACAAAGTTACTAAAATGAAAAATTTAATATGTAACCAGCATCTCTCCAAAGCTATAAAAAATTTGAGAAACATATATGTACTTTTCCTTCCTTCAGAAGGGAAATCTACTCACTCCCTACATAATGTGAGCCTTAATAAGCAGAAAAGGTTGCAAGCAAAAGTTTCCTTGCCACCTACTCAGACTTAGAATCCATGCCATTTAGCCTGATATTGTCCAAAGTTTGACATGCTTGTTACTTTACAAGTATGAAATTTTGGATACGTTTAAAGAAATATAATTAAGGAAGACATTATTAAATTATACTGAATGTTACTGAGAGTATTTCAATGAGATCAAAGAAAATTGAAAGTAGGCTTGATCTCCACTTTTTGTATGACAGGAACGGTAATGGAAGCTAAAGGACTAAATGGATTAAGATACTGGAAATGGGATGATATCATTTTCTGAACTCAATAGCCTGGCCCCTCTTGCGCTATCCAGGTGAATGTCTGCTGAGCTTTCATTCAGTTCGCTGTGGAGCGTTCAGGATACAAATCTCATCTTACTCTTCTACAGCTGGCTTGAATGTTTAAATGCACTTTAATGCAGAAAGACATTTCAGCCAATTTGCAAGATGGCAAAAATAAAGCCCCCAACGATCATAACCATGGAACAAGTTCTGCTAACTAGAAGCCAAATGATCTAAACATGCACCAACTTGTATTTTGAATTGTGTTTCAATGTTGGTTTTCCGCACTCAAAAACAGATAAAAAAACACTAGCATGGTGCTTTTATATTAACAACTACAAAGTGCTTTGAGTAAAAACAGTACGATAGGTGTCCGCTAAGCCTTATTGTATAAATTCTGATACAGATACTGTAGGGAATTAATTGTCTCTCCTATTTTATCACACTAATAGAAATACATCTTGTTTGCTAAAATAAAAAGTTAACTGTGTAACTGAAAAGCATCGGCACTCATATCCTAACTGTATTTGCTCCAACCACCTTAACTACTAAGTACTCTGGTAGGGCCTCTCACAGTCTAATCGACACAAATTAATGGTTACCTACATATAAGGGTTACCTAAATTAACTAAGCATTCATTACAGCAGAGAGGCAACAATGCCTCTGCCAGCTCTCAGAGAAGTGTCTTATCTTGAGAATATATCCTTACTCCCTCTTCTTGGTCAAGCTGATATTTAATTACTTGTGAGTAGTTATTTAGCCACACAAGGTGTTTCACTGATGAAAGAGCTGAGAGATTTAGGCTCTTAAGAGTTGTTTAAAAGCTGAAAAATAGGCAACACAAGTGGTGCAGACTTTGATTCCTAACGTAGCAATGATTTGTGAAAGTCCTTTCTGTCAGTCCAATCTTTGTTACTAAGGCACCTCATTACCTAATCTTATTACCTAATTGCTTCTTAGGTACTTAAAAACTTTAATAAATTTGGCCCTCACGCTCTCCTCACAACCAAAAATCCATCAAGTTGGGCACATACTGTTGTTTAGCATTGGTTTTTGTTACAAGAATCCTTCTTAAATGTCTTTAAAATTGAGACTATATTTGACTTTCATGGATATCCTGTGAAATTTGGATAAATCTGATCTTCTTAGTCATATGACTCCAGGATGTTCATAATCACACACTTCCGATGCTGCTATTTAGCTTGATGGACATGAATTTGAAGTTTCCACAAGAAATACTTACTTAATACAGGAAAAAAAGAGTAGAATCACTTACTACTCACTTTCTCTAGTAGAGTTACTAACAGATTACAGTGTGATAAGGAGAGTGAGTTCAGTGTTTAATATTTCAACAGTTTCAATAACACTGAATAAAGTGCACATTATTATATGCAAAAGAGTGAAATGGAAACTAGTTTAAAATAGGAGGAATTGAATCATGCAGTTAAAGGAATTAAATGGATAAGCAGTTGAAGGAACATAGGAATAATACACTTTTAATCAATAAATGAAAGTGAAAAATAAATACTACATTCTTATTGAATGAGAGCTTCACTGAGAAATTCACTTTTCTCAGTAAATTCCCAAAGTACTGGAAAATTTATGTACAAGCTTACATTGAGCAATTATCCACAGAGGAAATACTGTGACAGAACAACTACTCTAAAGAAAATTATAAAACTCCCCCAACAAAACCAACAAACAAAAACAAACTCAAGAAAACAGCATTACTACAAAAAAGTGCATGTTATGCTCTGAATAACATTTGTAAAAATTATTCCACCAATTCAAGGTGTTTCCCAAGCTTGTTAAAACCCTTTGTGTCTCTACTGGACTGGTCTGATCAATGCCGAGTCATTGCCTCTGCTTACTTCTGATCCTTCCTGAGCAAGGACTCTGCTCTGAGCAACATGAGCCCTCATCCCGGTTATTATCATGTCCGTGTACCCATATGTAGCCATGTTGTGTGGGTACAAGACTGTCATTCTGCTTTGAATTCCTAATAAGGCTTTATATCTCAACAACTGTGGTGGTGCATCCAGGTTGTCCAAACCCTCTATCTCTGCATCAGATTTATGTCCCCAGTGTCACGGAATTCCTGTCTCCACCACAACCCAGCATACTAAATTTATGATGCCATCACTTGGAAGACACCCAATTTCCATTGCAGATATTCACAGACCTTTGTGGTACAGTCTTTTCCAGAATTGACTTTTCTGCTTTAGATCCTAAATTCCGAAATTAGGAAACCTATTATCCCACATGGTAAATATCTTAACTAAAATAGCAGATTGTGATTTTACAAAGCTGTCATGGTTTTCTTGTCACTTGAAAAAAAATGCTTAGTATTTTACAGCTCTCAAGATTCATTCACCATGAAAATCAAATCTGCTAACACACACTCAGGTTTCAACTCAAGACTGAACCACGAACAAACTCCTGCTTTGCGAAGATCAGATCTGTGCCTCTGGTGGCCAATCACAATGCAATATGCTTAAGATATACCCTAATTTTTCATTTAACTGCTCAAGAACATCCAAGTTAACCACTCAGATTTTGACAGCTCAGTATGAAGTGTCACATCAAATCATGTATCAATTCCTCTAGTCTACTTTAGAAGTTGTACTGTGGGATTGTTAATGGCAAACAGAAAACACACCTAATAGGTAAAGCTGCAAATTTTTTGCTAGTATAAATGAAATCTTAACAATTTAAATCAAGAAGATATTACTCATGAAGATCTATTTTTAATGGAAAAATAAATTAAAATAAAGAAAACTGTTACAGAAAATGAGGTTCAAGATAATATTATTAAAATGAGTATACACAAGACACATAAGTACTTCCTGGTGTCTATGCCTTTCTTTCATGTTATGTGTGCCCTTTCATTGTCTCTTGGATGCCTAATGTTGGTATTGTCCCTTTGGTGGTGGTGATGGAGTGTACAACTGGTCATCATCCTCCTATGTCATTTGTCAGGAGGTGTGTGCTGTTGGTATTGATGTTCTCCTCTTCCTCAGTCTATGATCTGTATGGTGTCATTATCTTTGCTAACACATTTTTTTTCAACTTGCTCGTTTAGATTAAACATTAGGGAGAAGTTTTTCACTCTGAGGGTGGTAAGGCACTGGAACAGGTTGCCCAGAGAGGTTGTTGAGGCCCCATCCCTGGAGGTTTTCAAGGCCAGGCTGGACGTGGCCTTGGGCAACCTGGTCTAGTGGGAGGAGTCCCTGCCTATGGCAGAGGGGTTGGAACTCAATGATCTTCAAGGTCCTTTCCAACCCAAACCATTCTATGATCCTATGATTCATTGGTCTACAAGTCCATGTTACTTCCAATTTATCATATATGGTGTTTTTTATGTAGCTTCTTTGTTCTGTTTCTCCTAACTGTACTCTGCCCAGCTCTGAGGCAGACTAACTGAATAACTGACCACTGGTGAGATGTGATAGCCAATAGGTCCTGGGTGCCAAATTGTGCCCCATGCCTGTGTGTTGTGTCCTCTGCCCCCACTTCTCAAGGCCTCAGCTACCATACGGTGCCTGTGTTCCTCCACAGTATACCTTTATACCGTGGCTTATAAATCTTTTATGCTATGCAGAATATGTTGTTTTATACTATCTATGTAAAAACATGGCTACACTGTGTTAAGAAAAGTAAAATAAATTAGTCATAGCCTTTAAACAAATTGTTGTTACAGCTAAATCAAGTATAAATAAAGCTCCAGGCAGGTCAAGATGAGTTCAGATGAAGCAAGCATCACAAGTCTCAGTGCTGAGGCCTTGCAGACTGAATACAAATTTTGTGTCTGTTACCAGCAGTGCCACTACTGGAATTACCGTCCTACAGTGCTACAGGATCGATTGACAATCACAGTCAAAACATAAACCTTAGTACTGTAGAGATATATATCTCACTCTGTATATCTCTCTCTCACAAAAAGTGCTACTATCTCTGTTTCAGACCCTTGTAGGGCATGGGATTATATTTGCTCTATTTTCTGTGTGGCTAAAGTCTTTGCTACAAATACAAATCCAGCACCTTGATACTTACAGCCAGCTTTACTCTAACTTTTGGTCTTTGCACAATGCCAACAAAGCTATAAAAGCGATCATGCTGTGGTTTATGAGCTGGGAAAGCAATATCCTACTACTGAGTAGGATCACACCTTGCTTACCTGACCAGAACAGGATGCCATTTGTGAAATACTTATTAGACGAGACCACATAGAGTAAAACTGAAACAGTATTTGATAATGAGTCCCAGCAGGATATCACAGCTAGTTTCAAAGCTGGTTCATATTTAGTAGGGACAGTTACACAACCAACACTCGGCAATAAGTCAGTGCTTTAAGTGTTTAAGTATCCTTTAAGTCCTTAAGTGTTTATGCATAGACACTCAGGAAAATTGTACAGATTGGTTCAACATCACTAAATTTCTGTCTGGTCATTTCTTTACAATGAGAAGGGCTTCAGACTGCTTCCACTTGATTTATTCTGGAAATAAAATAAAACCACATTATATATGGAAGAGAATGTTACGCAGGTGACGAAATGTCAGTTTATCTTTTTTTCTGCATCTTTCTTAAATTGCAGCCGGCTTTCTCACATATTTCAGGGCTAACAACCTATAGGTTGAACTCAGAAGCTGTTCTAAATATGCTAGTGACTCAGCAAGCACTTAATTATTTTCACCTTCATGGATCATCACAAATTGTTTACACATTAAGTACAAGAATAATGAAATGTACAACTAATTCCAGTTTTCCCAGCAAAAATGTTAGTAACACGTTTTCTAATGGTAGCCCACATTTTGTCAAGGTACTGTTTCTGTTGAGTTATTCAGCAATCAAACATTAAGCATTTAATTGTTGTAATAAGTAAAACATAGCTTTACAGAGCTGATGGATGGTAGCTCGCGGCTGTGGGTTCCAGATGTTTTTTTAGGCCTGAGGATCTGATAACACACTGTCATTCATTTTTTACACGTAAAAATACTTTTTTTTTTCCCCTCCCCCCCCCCCCAGCTACATGCTCATTGCAGTAATAAATGACATCATAATTTCTTGATGGTGTTAGTGGAAACCGTATATATGCAATTGTGAATCAGGTAATCAAGTACTATATAAGTAATCTCTTTTACATTCACACATGAATTTATTTGGGTGGACTGGCTATTCTGAATGAATACTAACCCCTTCATCGGGTATTTATGTCATTAGCTACATTCGTAAGGATAGCAACAAACATTAACTTAAACCACAGTAAAAGTAGACAATTAAGGCATTCAAACCAGACCAGTGGCTAGATAGATCTGAAATAGCTGTAAGTGCTCAGTTTGAAAAAGAAGTTGAGTTAAACACTATACTGCCATAAATAGCAGCTCTTAAACAGCCATTTATCGCGACCAATTAAATGACTCATTAGCGACTAGGGAGGCACTGATGAATGAAACATCCATAGGCAAGTGCAGTAGAGACTTGATATGTTAAATTGTGTAACTCAGCAGATTTTGGCTTTCATACTTACCTACATTTTCTGTAATATCTCCGCCAAAAACACATTAGGCTTCAATGCTATACTATAATGGGACTTTTATCATATTAGTGCAGATGATTGTGTTAAAAAGTCAAGAAAGACAATTTCAAGCACAGGAGATGTGATTTAAATCAAGAGGCTTCTCCCTCTTGCTGCGATTACAGTTATTTCTACACTAGTGTCTTGGTTTAACCATTAATAATGAAAGGGTAAAGGTTATGAATACTTTACCCAAGCAGCAGAAAAATAATTATTAGATGTAACGTCTGCTGCAGTCCACATGGGAATGTGCTACTGCTTGTGGGCATGCAGTACTTTCTTCCACTAAAAAGTCAACAGCAAAAAGTGCTATTTAAGGGGATAGTATTCATGCTGACTAATATTAGAGAACTCGGGAGACTAGTCCTGAGTCGCAGCCATATGGGCAAGATGTTAGTATAAGCACTGTAAAACCCTCTCTGAACAAGTTTTCTTAATAAGAACAGTCTCCCTCCTTTCATGCCAAAAGATAGGCAGTGTGAGTAGTACAGTACAGTATTTCACAGTATGTTTAGGGTCTCTTCAATCTTCATTGCTGTTCTGCAGTGTCTCTCCTTTCCCTTTTCATATGGTATTTTGCATCTATGAGGAAGTGAAATTTTCCACAATTCTTCCACAACATTACAAAGCTTTGCAGAGTAGCAAGATCATTTCTTCGGGTAGCTCCCTAGTCTGCCTATAGTGCAGAAATCCAGGATCTCTGGATCAGACAAAGTCTTATTTCAGCACGCTGGGGTTATCAACAACGTGATAGCAGCAGATGTAAAACACCTTGCATTAGTCTAACAAAGTGATATTAGCTAGGTCAAATAAGCACAAGCAAATCATCGTGTGTAAGGTCTTATAAGAACACTTTATACAATAAAATATCAGCAAGAGACTGCACTCATGGTGAGCTGTAATGCAGGCTTGAGCCAAATTTTATCATTCTCCTCCTGCCGGCCATGCAAATATATGTTCTGAAAGAGAAAGAAGTTGGAAACAGCTGCCTCAGCTGTGCAGACTGCAGACAGCTTGTTAGGAATACAAGGTAGTGCTCACACATGGTCCATTAAATGCTCAGGAAGAACAGAGCCAAGCCACATTTTTAAATGACCATTTAAAGATACTCTACTAATATTTCCTCTAAAGTAACAAGTTAAGTAAAAACACTTGATAGTTTTGCCTAAGAACCTTGAATTTAGCAGGATTGGGCCTAAATTAGAAGAAGGAGAGGAAGAGGACAGAAAAAAAGCTGAAGTCTTTTTTTCATTAATATTGGGCATAAAATGAAAAATAAATTCCTGGAAGCTGTTTGTGCTCTGCAGTTAGGAACATAGAAAATGACCCTCTTGTATTACGATGATTCTTTGTTGGTGATCTGTCACTTCATTCTTAGTCACACATTTATATTATGTTTATAAACATATTTAATCTTATTTATTCACAGATGCAAAATCTCTACCTGCCATATAGTACCCTCCTGTAAGATAACTTTGTCTGCAAAGTGCAAGTCATGCAACATCATCAACCATGCTAAGATGCATGGACCACTGTGGCTAGTGACTATTTGTTAGGAAAATGAACTCATCTCCTCACTAGGGTGTTACCAGGGACACAATTTTATTCAGAGGAAAGAAACTTTCAGATGGTGTTACAGATAACCTCTGCCCCATCTTGTAATGTGCCAAGTTGTAAAAAGCACCCCACAGATGTGAAAAGCAGAAGTGCCATCTTTGGACATCAAAAAGGGCCATCAATAAAACGGGATCTGAAAGTCGAAGGGCAGAGACTTCACAGCAGACTGTGGGGTGAGGAAGTCCAGCTGAGCCCGCCTGGCCCAGGCTGAATGTCAGGTTATTCTGGTCATCTCTGCCCTTTGTCTGCCCTGAGCAGCAGTTTCAGGTGGCCAAATCATGGAAAGACAGGGAAGGCAAAGGGGGAGAGATGGCAGGTGTGTCACGGGGAAGGATGAAAAGAAGGCTTTGGGGAAGATAATGTACACAGAGGAGTAGTCAGTTCTAGGCACGTTCACTGATATTTTCAGTTTTCCAGAATTTAAAAAGAAAAATGGAATTTTCCAACTTCTGATTTTGTTTAATATTCAAATGTACCTTTAGTGTATGTAAGCTCTCATGCAAATATACTGACATTTGCTGCCCTTTCCAAACATGACTTTTCCTTGTGTCCTTAGATTTTGTAAATATTTTTACTCTGAATTTTACAACACACCTAAATAACAAGTGTGTCAGCAGTGCTTTGGAGTGCAGATGCTGTCTTTACCTACCAGATTTGTCCTTAGTGATTGAGAAATTTCATGTACAAAAATAAATCTTATTCAGAAGAGATGGCTAGACTAAAAGAAACACCAAGCACAATAAACATCATCTGAATACTTTACAAAACCAGTGAAGATGGCTCCCTTAGCTCAGTTCTGGATAAAAAAGCCATCTTCAGATTTTTCTTATCTAAAGAAAAAGTCTCATCACTGATCCTCCTGGGCAGATAACGCAGGTTCAGGATGTACCAAGCTCATTGAGAGCTACCTTCTCTTTCTCCCACATTCCCTTATTATTTCTTTCTCTGATCCCAGATGCCTTCTATCTCTGCTTTCAAATTGTTTTTTTTTTTCTGGCTATGAGTGTGCACAGAGGGCCCAGAGAACAGATGCATTCGCTGAGATATGTAGCACAGTAAATGAGAGGATGCTTTAATGATGCTTAATCCGCATCTTTCAAAAAATAACTATTCAGCAAAAGCATAGAACTTCCCACTGTAGTTAATTAAAACCATCTCCAATTTTTTCCAGGGGAGCTTTAAAACTCTTAGAATAGAATACTAAAAAAATGAAGTTATATAAAATGTACATAAAAATTTTATATTCCTGACAAATTATACGAGTTGTGATTGCCATAAAAAGTGGCTTCAAGATAGCAAAAATATTTCAGATTAATTTTTTAAAAATATTCAAAGAAGATACATATTTCTTCTCTGTCAGTAAGAAAAGAACAAAAATGGAGGGATTAAAGGTTTTTATTTAGCAATCTTTTAAATTCCCTGTAGTGTGCAATTGAGGCAAAAGGTATCACCTGACAATATGCAGTAAAATGACCATTTGTATTAAGTAAACTACATTTTAAGAAAAAAAAAGGGAAAGGAAAATGACCTGTTCGATTTTACTTCACATGGAGCCAGAATTCACTCTAAATCACAAGCATTAGCATTCACCTTTCAATTTCCTTCTATCAAAATGTGTATTTGTAAGAGATTGAGCTTACATGGTTTTCATATATAATTTACTCTCCCAAAGCAAAGCTATTTCATTATTACAATCACATTAAATGTAAGTGGTCTAAAGAAAAAGATTTAAGTGAGATGGAAATGGAAACAAGTGGAAATGTGAAGTGAAACGAAAATGCTCCTTGAATATATTTGTTAAGTAAAGTCTCCAAGTGCCATCACTACGAAATCTATAAAAAAGCAGTGAAAACTGAAAAATCAGTGAGTTGAAGATTCATCTCTTGAGTCAAATGAATCAGAACACATAGGAACACCTCCTGTGGGAGGTGCTGGGATCTTTTTAAAAATTTGATCTACCAGTAAGTGACAGACACTTTCAAGAAGTCTGAGACCGGAAAGGTTTCTGTGATGAAGTACTAAAACCAGAGGTACGCAGATTTAGCCCCAACAAATTCAAACTGCTCAGCCAGCTTTTCAGATGAATTTATTCTGCAGACTTACAGAAGAGTGGCTAAAAATATTCAGGATTACACTAGCTAAGAATTGGTGTCTTACACGTACACAACATTTCTAATAGGTTTACAATCACATTGGCCACCTCTTTAAAGAGTACAGATGGAAAAAGAAATCAACAGTAAACAACCGAACAGAATAATCCTGCTGTTAAAAGGGCAGAGTGCTATCCTGAATTTTGTATAGCTGTTGGCAAGATGATTAGTGGTCCCATTAACACCTTTAATAAAATCGGACTCACACATGCAAGTGAAATTCTCCTCAGGATTAATGTCACTTAACAGAAAACCTGAACTGAATCGAGCATTTAGACCTTATTTTTGGGTCTGCCTCATTAGACCACCTGGGATAGGAATGCGCTGATCTGCTCTGATCTGCACTGACCCTCCCATCAGGTACAGTCTCCGCAGCTCAGAGCACAGCTCTGGCCTCGCACAGAGGTGCTGCGCTTGTACAGGAGCTCTGCGCGGGTACCGGCATCTCTGCTCTCACACCTGCTGCTGGCAGCAAATTGAATTAACTTGCTCCCGAGCACATCCAAGATGATGACGTGCACCCTAATGCTGCTGACTTGTGCACTGCACAATTTCCAAATCTTAGGGAGGGGAGAGGTATCCTCATTTCTCACTATAATTCTCATCTAAAACTATACCGTTTTTCACAACTATATTTAACAAAATTCACATTTTCATTGCACAGGTTCTGGCTTACAGCTGAACCAGAAGCAATAACCAGGATACAATAAATAATTGGTGTAATCTCATTTTTTAAAACCAGTAGCAGTTTACTTTGTTCTGGATAGGACCTTAGTGCCCTAGCAGAACCTGATACTGGTGGAGTGCAGGACCACCTTTTTCCTCTTAGATTCACTTTGCAGAAGTAGTTCCATGGCTCGTTACGGTTCGTGTCCTTTGGAAGAATTGATTCAAGCCACTGTAGAGACCTTTTGTGAACCCAACACTGACATTAGATGGCATCAGTAGGACGTGCCAATAACATTCACACAAGTTGGAAATGAATTAAGGAAAACTGTAATTATGATCCATCACACTAGTGATGCATTATTTATGAACATTATCTGGGTAATATTACAAACTGACCCAGTAAGTAATCTCTGGGAATTCCTATGAAAGTGGAATCCCACAGAGTTCGTCTACAAGGTGATACTGTGACTTACACCTTCTAGAGAAATACGGCAGGAAATTTAGGAGTAAAATTTAGCAAAGGATTTTAGTCTGTGCGTGTATTTACTCTAAATAAAAAAAAGGCAAGAGTTACAAATCTTTGCAAATATTCTGCAATGCTCTTGTCTCTCATACAGTGTCATCCTAATATGTGGTGGGAGACTTTTTGCCACTTCAATCTAGATGGAGTTCCACTACTGCTTTTCTTTCCAGACTCTCTTGGTGTCATCCTCCCGAAACACAACATCCTTTTGAATGGATGCTCAGATGTGAAACATGTTTCTTCTTTTCCTAGACTGTTGTACGGAGACACTGTTGTTTTATAGTGACTTTTAAGAACTTGAGAGTCAGTCAGAGTCAATGTTCCTGCTTTTATCTCAGAAAGGTTTTAGAGATCGATGTTCAATAATCACAGAAAAGCAGCCTCAGGAGAGTCACAAGAATAGCAGGTTTTAGAATCAATGCATCATTTCTGACAGATAGTTGCTGATTTTTTTTCATAGAAATTTCCGACCTTCTCAAGATTGCTCCCTTCCTCATTTCAACAGCCTCTTACAGGAAAATAGCAAAGTACCTTCCACCCTTGATCTTGACGTTCTTGCTCTCAACAGTCCCAACCCACTCAATCTTTCCTGGTAGCTCCTACTTTCCAGAATGCCTGTTTTCCTCCATGCCTTTCCTGGGCTGACTTTGATGGAAGGCACAACACAGAATGTGGCATGTCCTGAGCCACCAATCCCTCTCTGTAGGAACTGTATCATGTTTCCCATACATCTTGGACATATATTTTAAGGTTGCATGAATCATCCTCTGATGTGCTGATCCCTCCCCACTGGTCTGTAGATGGCTGCAGTGGTGAAACACGCCTCCTTTGCTCTTAGTTACCTCACAGATCAATTCCCCTTGCCATTTCTCCATGAAAACGTTAAGTTTATAACAGAAAATTTATTAATTCCTAAGTGCTTTTGCTTTGTACTTTAAAACCAAATCCTATTTCTATTTTGAATATCTGCAAAGTCTTTAAGGGATTTTTAAAATTATTATGATGATATTCACATTTTCTTCCTTATATTTCTTTCTTTCTTTTTGTTTTTTCTTAGAAGGTGAATCTTCCTAAATCTCTTTAAACCTCCATAATTTTCATTTGCAAATTGCTATTTTTCAAGCAGTCCAAAAATGTAAATGTTATACAAGCTCAGTCCTGTGAGACCTTCTCATGTTTCACTAGTAAACTCGTTCTTCCGCTTCTCTGCTCTAGCCCATCCCTTATCTTCCATACAATTCATGCACTAGTTCCTATCTTCTTCCTTTTTAATAATGTTTATCACATCAAATGCTTTATTGAAGTCCGGCTAGATGACATCTACTTCATTTCCCTTGTCTATCATGGTCTTATTTTATCAAAGTAAGTTATCAGATGTGTCTAGTGTTATCTCTCTTCGGTAAGTACAGCATGGTGGTCACAGACTGATCCAGACATACCCTGCTCATAAGCACTATCAATTTACATTTCTTTCCAAACTGGACCCCACAGCTATAAGATCATTTCACCTCTACAAAAGTCACATGTTCTTACAGTGACACAAATCCATGACATTTCTTTTAGGAAAGCTGAATTCCAAGTTAATTATAATTTTATTCTTAGGTTCTGGTGATCCAAAGCACTTTGAAGACCCCAAGTAAGGCCAATGATGGAACTAATCACAGCAACATAAAATGTCAGTGGTGTATTCTCTGGGGAAACTGACTTAAAAGGAGCTATACTTGTGGTCGTCACACCAGATAGGTTTTATTCATAATAGTTATTTTGGTAGAGGCATCTTTCTACTAAATGGTCTTCTCCCTCCATACAAATATTATGTTTTACAGTTCTTGCAGGGAAAATTGATGTGCAATTATTCCCGTGATGTCTTCTCTCTTCCCACTCTTATATAGCTCAGTCAGCATTGGTAGCAAACGAGAAATGCTCCAAGAAAAAGATAAATGAAGTGTCACCTTTGAAGGGATATAGGATTTGTCATAGCAAATCAGTATATTCATTCTGTACGGTAAATGTAGGATCCCATTTTCAGGTGACAGAGTCTTCCTGATGCTTCAGAGTAGGGACAAAAATAAAAGTAGTAAAACAAGTAATATACCTGACTGCTTAGGAAAATTCTTTCCTGACATTCACAGTGGGTATCATAAAGCACCCATGAAATACACTTACATCAAGTTCAATCTCTACGTGCATGCAGGATTAAGGTCACACTAAGTATAGCTATACTAAGAACATTGTCTCTAGGAACCAACACATTCATACTGGAGAAGATAAAATCAGGCAGATTCATGGCTCAGGGATGAGAAAAAGCAATTAAAACCACTTTTCAAATTTTCTTCTCTTCATATGCCCAAGATCAGAGGCTTGGTATTTGTCCCACAGCTGTCCACTGTGAAAAACTGCAAAGATTTTAAAAAGCTGCAGCTGTATTGAACTCTCCATCCTCCTCTAGCTCTCCTTTCTCCATTTGCTTTCTTTTTATGTTTTTCTTCTCTCTTATATCACACGTGCTTCAATAATCATAGGGAATGTTTTTCCATCTGTCTGTCAGAATAGCCCATTTGGGTCTGGGTGATGTCTTTCCTTTTTTATTTCCATTACCAGATTGGGAAAGTAGTTTTTGAACTGAAAATAGAGAGGAGAAAGAAAAGGAGTTAGGAGAAAATTATGATCTCTAGTGCAGTCATCAACTATATTATGTCATTAAAGCAACCACTCTGATGATAACAGAGAAGATTCTAATATTGTATTAAATTTTTTCTTTTCACATTTAGCTGGCTAAAAAAAAAAAAATAATAATTTTCTTTTAGCTGAGAAAAGGGGGGTATTACTAGCAAGGAAAAAGTAGGTAATCATGGCACAGAAACTTGTGATGTGACTTCTTGAAATTTACACAGAAAGCATGAAAAGTAGATCAAGAAGATCGTCACACCCCATGTGTCTTGAGTAACACAACTCTCTTATTGATATGAATCTATCAGAAGTTTTGACTGTGTGCATTTTAGAAGGACAGAATTTGTCCCATCATGTAGTCTTGAGAAAAGTATGAAACGCTGCAATGTGTTTTAATTTATTCTCCTGTGTGCAAACTCATTGTGTATGCAGAAACAGACACTGTGGTGATTAGATTTAATAGGATTAGGACTCCCTGATGCCTTGCTTGTACAGTCATTGTTCAAATTCTTATAGAAGGCGCATTTTAATTTCATCTCATTGTAAAACTTCATTACCTCTTCAGCTCATTTATAATCTAATTCATTACATGTTATTTATTTTCTCTTCTAATAATTACACCTCTACTTCACCTTCCTAACACACGATTTCTCTTACTGTGCAGTATTCTCTGTGACAGGCTTGTTACTGCTCGTGGGTTGCTGATTTTCTGGTTGCAATTCTCCCTTTAGCCCTAGTCACTATGAAACCCATGGTTCTTGTAGCAGAAATGCATCTGTGTATACAGGTAGCTGCTTTTCTTAACCCATTCCCTGCAGTGCAAAATTCAATCTCCCCTTTTGTTCAAGCGTAACTTCAGCAGAGAGAATAAAGAGACTAAAAACAACTTTCAGATACCAAAGACCCATTTCCCCCGAGGTATCCCGGCTGCTCAGTTCTTGGCCAGGAAACTGTTCTCATTTCTATTCTATACACAAAGTGATGGTTTAACTGCTCCAATGACAAAATAGAGGTCGCTAGATCATTTGTCATTGGCATGAGCAGGCACATATTTCTGGCACATGCTGCCAGACTATTGCAATCTGTCAAGTGTGTGTGTGTGTGGGGGGGTGTCAACTGGGGTTGGGAAAAAAAGGTATCACCTTGCTGGAGCCATTCTAGTTGCTGGCAGTGATGTTGTCACTGGTATTGCTGAGAAAGAAGGGCTGCGTTTCTCACTGCTACTCTAGCCTACTTTTAATGGGAACTGTGTCATCTGTTGTGACTATGTGTGCATCTTTTGTGACATGGAGCATAGATAAGTATTTTTCAATATCTTGAGCCCCTTCTTCCCCCTAATAATTGTCAACGTAGCTCCTATATATGCGGTTTATAAGCAAAGCAAGACAAAAGCTGGTTCGTCCACTCTAAAAAGAATACACTCAGCTCAGCGTGGTTTAATAAGAAACCAAAGCTAGTGATTTTAGTCTCAGTCCAGCCCCTCTAGAACGGATTGTGAGAAATATCAAAATTAAGACACATTTGGATGACAAGTTTTTAAAATCTACTTTGTATATGGGCCAGACAGTTAGATACAGTGCACTCTTGAGTACAATAATATAGTCACTGGGGTCTCTTCTTCTTTAATATGTCTTATGAAGTAAAAAAAGGAAGAAAAAAAGATAGGTGTGTTCTTTTACACCATCTCAATGCTAAAGCAATGGCTGAAAAGTTAATTTGTTAACAGGGTCTTTTGGGTTGCGTGCAACTCCAGTGTATCACCCAAAGCTCTAGAGATACAAACTTGTGTTTCAGAAAAATAAAAGCCATTATTTTCTCCCCTAAAGATCAGGGTAGAAATTAACAGTCAAGGGTCACACTTGTCACTGCAGTTTCTTCTTACCAAACATTAAAGATAAGTTGACGGTGGTAGGTAACAGATAAGAAATATTGACACCCTGCCTGGCTTGTAACACCTGATCTTTCACACAGTGAAGGTAACACAGTTTCACCGTATCATTTACACACTCTCCTTTACAGAGTCAGTCACGCGGTTACTAAAATCACCAAAGGAACTGTAAGAATGAGAAATGGACATTGTACATTGCCAAGGTACTCTGTGGCCACTTCTCTGTGAAGCAGTTTACGGAATATTTTAGTAATAAATACTCTTCCAGTTGTAGTGGGATATTTGGAGCTACTTTTTCTTTTTTTTTTTTACTTTGCATACAGCACGGACCGTAAATCATCAGCTACAATGCAGAAACACATTTCTGCTGCTTCTTAAGACTCACAGGTGATGATATAAAGAACAATGCAGTTGAGTGTAAGTTGTTTGGAATTAATTACTTTAGTATAAATAACTTTTTGTAATTGTAGTTTCATGATTCATTATGTATGTCATAGTAATGTTCAAGTAACTACGTAAAAATAAGAGCTTCTATATCAGTATAATTATCAGTAGAAAAATGACAAAAATGCCATTAATTGAAGGAAATGGGAAGTGTCTACAAATACAATACTGTAAGATGCTTACATGAAAGCAGGGGAAGTAACAAAATATATCTTGGACAGCAAGTTTGGACAACAGCAAATATTAGTCATTGAAGGAGTAGAAAAATCACCAAATACTAACTGAAATAACTTCATGGGCTTTCTAATCATACTATAAAACTTGTAACATTGCTTGGCAGAACATCTCAGCCTTAATTTTTCACATACTTTAAATTATCTCTAATCACTTTAGTTACAGCTTTCTAAAGGACTAGAATCACATGAAGTGTGCTTATCACATTTTAATATCTTAGATCAAGTATTGCTGCTACTTTTCCTGCTCAGAATTATGTAAATTAAAAATCTTATGAAACTATTATAGGAATTATATAGGCCTAAATTTTTATAAACTGTACCTTGGTTCTTTGAAGATTACTATTCTACTAAAAATAAAAGTGTTTGAGGATACATTATAATGCTAGAGTGATAAGCAGTTATGAGTTATTTGTGATTTCCTGTAGGTGAATATTCTGATTACAAATTTGAATGACTAGCTGCTATGGTATTAGATGCCCTTGATGGGTTATATCTATTCTTTCATATTTTTCATGCATTTTAAAATGCTGTTTAGTTCACAGCATTACGCTTAACACTTGTGTTAAGTAGAAGTTTGATAACTGATTTTCTTTCTTGGGCTTTTCTGTCTGAATCCAGGGGGTGCAATAAAGAGTACTTATGCCTACAGCTTTGAACTTTGGAGGGAACCTAATTTGGGTTAACACAGGTTAAACCTGTGTTTTATTCCTGGTATTACCGTCAGTGATAAACTGGGTACCCTTTTGACTAGTCAATGTTTCAGTGATTAGCTTCTGGTCTAAGATTATATGATTGATTGCAAATGACATTATTAGAAAATAAAATAAAGAGCTACAGGTTACAAATCACTTAAACTCAAGTAAGATAAAAGGACTGCGGGAAAGGAAGACTCAGTGGGCACACAGTAACACAGGACATTAACATAGGGAAAAGAGATTTTTATTCATAGAGGTCATTTGGAAAGTCACTTGCACCATCCAGTAAATAAATTGTTAGTTCTTTTGTTTGTTAATTCACCTCACCTTTTCTTACTCTAACACTGTTCATTGCTAGTATTTGGTTCAATCAAAAAATATGGATTAAACATACATGTTTCTCCATGTTTTTTGGTGAAGACTGATGCAAATAAATCAATTAGATTAATGGAACGGTTTATCTGAAAACAAAAGAGGCTAAATCCATTTGTATGGATTCTTTACACAATCAGCAAAGGACATTGTGCTGTAATTTCTTTGTGAAATCTGTAACTTCCACATGAGTAATTCTTTATTTTAATTATTCATTATCTTCATTGTTAAAAAAAATTGCACCTAATTTCTATTATGAATTAATCTAACTTCAGTGTCCATTAAGCCTTTTCCTCTGATAAAATACAGACCTGTCTACTACCAGAAAGTTCTTTTCCACATAGGAATGGTATAAATACCTGATTAGTTTCCTTTTGATGACTAAACTAAAATTCTCTACTGTGTTAGTGAAAAACTAGTTTTAACACCTTAGATAATTTTTTTTTTTGCTGTTCCTAAAATGTTTGAAGCTTGTGAGTATCCTTTTTGCAGTTTGACAATGGCAGGTAGACACCAAACCAAACACAAATATAGCTGCATATCCATAGATAATATTGCCTTGATACTGACATATTCTGGGGGTCTCTTTAATCTCTTATTCAGCATCAAAAAGAGATGTCTCACTTATTTTTGGTTCAATTGAGAGCACCTTATACAAATATTGAACAAGCTAGAAGCTTTCAGATCCTCAAAGCTCAGCTGCTGCCTGAGGGATACACATACACTTTTTCATAGGGACCCCCAGCTCTTTTTCAGGGTAGCTGCAAAGTGAATCTTAGTCTAAATAGTTCTAATTTTATGGCTGTTCAGCAGTTGGGACCTAGCTTACCTCTACACCATATAGGAACGCATAAACTAGCCATATGCTCACTTTTCTTTTCTGCCAAACATATATGGTAGTCTTAAAGCACAACTGGCTGAGGTCAGCCAAATAAAGAGATATTACCTTCCCTGCTGCAAAGTACCTTTTACCCAAGTTCAGCAGTAAAAGTTGCAGAGTCAAGTTCCCCCTTTGCCAGTTTAAAATGAAACCTATTTCTCCTATCACTTACAGTTGCCCTTTTAGCCCTTCCTTCCAGAGCTGATCCAACTTTGCTTGAAATATGTGTCCATTAAGAAGAATGTGGTATAAGGAACTTTATTTACAGCTATCCTCATACAAACATATAACATTTAAGAATGCTAAATTTATTTTTCTGCACAAAGACATATCTTACATACTATTTTGGTCGAAGGAATACAATCACTTTTATCACTTGCCAGTTGAACAATGTCATTAAAATTGGCGAGGATCCGTTATCCTCCCAGGAAACAGCACATTTGTGAAATGTGATTACCTCAGATGAATCTGTTATTTCACACACTTGAGAGCAACATAATTGTTGCCTAATATGTGATTCTCTTTTAGCTTACATTACCCTAAAAAAAGGAAACAAGTGTTAAAACCTACTATTATTTATTCCAAATTGATTTTTAGTCAGGTTTGTTGGGGCTTTTTTTTCTTAAACTGGATACATTTCAAAGATTTATGTGCAGAATTTTAACTGTACCATTTTCAAGAGTCCCTTCCCACTTCTGTGAAAACTGACACCTTCCTGTTTAAATAAAAGTGAATTTTCATATGTGTTTTGAAGAGCTGACAAATCCACATTCTAGACTTACTGTCAAACACCCTAGTGTATTAATTTGGTGTCTTTTGTTAAACTCTGCATAAAATTGAATGGCAGTTTGGAATTCTCCAAAATGCCAGACCCCTAGTTTATGTGAACCAGTACCTTAAAATCACTAGCGCACACTGCTTTATGTCAGTGGAACATCTCATCCATCAAACAGAGCAAAATGAGGAAAATTCATTCAAGGACAATTTACCTAAACATCCAAGCTTCTCACCCCTTTTCATCAAACACAGCAATTACAGGTATGAAGAATTAGTTTATAATCCTGCTGTGATAGTTTGCATAGATTGCATGTAGTTTCTGGTCTTGAGGTGGGTCCAATAAATGTGAACATACATAACATTGGGTGCAGGAACCTAGAAGACTGACTTGCATTTTTTCTATAAACTGTTGGTGAGGTTTTCCATAGTTTGGATCATAGAATCATAGAATGGTTTCGGTTGGAAGGGACCTTGAAGATCATCAAGTTCCAACCCCCCTGCCATAGGCAGGGACACCTCCCACTAGACCAGGTTGCCCAAGGCCACGTCCAGCCTGGCCTTGAACACCTCCAGGGATGGGGCCTCAACAACCTCTCTGGGCAACCTGTTCCAGTGCCTCACCACCCTCACAGTGAAAAACTTCTTCCTAATGTTTAATCTAAACCTGCCCTCTTCTAGTTTAAAGCCATTCCCCTTCATCCTATCGCTACATGCGCTAGTAAAAAGTCCTTCCCCATCTCTCCTGTAGGCCCCCTTTAGGCACTGGAAGGCCGCAATAAGATCTCCCTGGAGCCTTCTCTTCTCCAGGCTGAACAGCCCCAACTCTTTCAGCCTCTCCTCATAGGACAGGTGCTCCAGCCCTCGGATCATCCTTGTGGCTCTCCTCTGGACATGCTCCAACAGGTCCTTGTCCTTCCTATGTTGGGGACTCCAGAGCTGGATGCAGTACTCCAGGTGGGGTCTTGCGAGAGTGGAGTAGAGGGGCAGAATCACCTCCTTTGACCTGCTGGCCACACAAGTTCCTCTTTGTTTAGACAGAGTTTCCAGGGAACTTTTGTACTTTACCAAGGCGATATACAGTCACTTTTCATTGTCAAATCAACTCCACAGAGGTATATCTGAAATTGCTTTACACATTATCAAATCATATTATATCTGTAAACACTATATATGTTCTCAGTATTACATTAAGTTATTGTATTTTTAGATATTATATAACCATAGCTGCTTTTCCACCTTACAGTTTTGTTATTTCTAAAAAAATCTGCAACCAGGTGCTTTAGAGTATTGGACTTCATAGAATTCACATTACAAGCTTCTTTGACTTGGTAATTTGGGAGGAGAAAAGAACTTTAGCAGGTAGTCTGAAAGGCTGACTCTCCCAGTATAACTTGTTAGAGAAAGCAAGAGCTTATAGTTCTCCAAATCTCTAATAGTACACTGCTTTCTTCTAAAATTGTATTTTTAGAGAATATTTGATTTTCCTCTGAGAATAAAATTTTTTTGAGTTAAAAATGACTTTTTGGTTTTTAGTCTTTGACCATATATATTTTTTTTCCATTTTCTTTGTAGACATGTAGCTGTCTTGGTTTGAGGTAAAATTTTGTTCAGTAACTTTACTTTTTAGCTAGGTCGCTTCTAACTACTGAAATTAACAGCATATTGTGCAGACAATGTTTGGTCTCAGAGTGATCAGACCGATGTTTATAGCTGATGCCAAGGAACAGTATGCAGAGAGGCTCCTGCTTATACTTATTGCTGTAACCCCCAAGGCCAACCAACTTTGTTACTTGCCCCGCTGGAGGGTCGGAAGCTGAAAAGCGTAGTGGGGTCCCACCTGTGGGGAGCAGTGGACAGGACGAGTGACCCAAAACTGACCCACAGGGTATTCCATCCCATCTGCCTCATGCTTAGTATAAAGCTGAGGGGTCAAAGGGTCTGCCCTCTTTCTTCAATGGCCGACGTCCCAGGAGGACTCTGTCTGTTCATTTGCCTTTGATCCAGATACAGAATCCAGTTCCTGTCCGTCACTGAGTCCAGTCTGGGACTTCCACAGTGCCAGCTGGTGATGTGATTGTCATCCTGGGAGTTTGATAAGGTTTTGTATCTATTTCATTATTTCCTTTTAATATTATTATTAAAACTTCATTAAAGTAGTTTAGTTCCTTCTAAACTCATAAGTCTCTCCCTCCCTCCTCTGCCTTTCTCTTTGAGGAGAAGTAGGGGGCAAAATCTGTTGGTTGCCCAGTGGCTGGTTCAGCCCAAACTACAACAGTAGCCCATCATCAGGATCATTTCTATGTGTTTTTTTTCATTCATGTAGAGATAACAGGGCAAGATGCAAAAATGTGAAATATAGCATCGTTGCACTGCTAGGCCATTTCATTATTAATCCCATTATTCAGAAGATTACAATTCAGGTACGAAAAATCACTTCAAGCTGGATATTGGTATGGTTATAGTTTGATTCTAAGCATATTAAATATAAATCTTTTAGTTTTCCTCCCACCAGACTGCTGTAGCTTAAGACTTTCTACAGTAGCACCAATATTATATTAGGATGCCTTGAATATTTCCAGCTTAAATAAAAATTGTACCCCTGAAGTCTATCATATCAATTGTTTATGTTAAATCATTGATTAAATCACTACATTTATAAGAACAAATCTTTTGCCAAGTTATACTCACATTTGCCTGGACTGAAGAAAAACCTTTCCCATTTTTCTCATTCTTTTTCTTCCTCCAAGGGCTGAGTGCCTTTAAACTCTCTGCTACCAGCCCAGGCTACCTCCATGCCACGTTAGCATGCAGGTACTAACATAATCTTAATATGTTATTTTCAGCAGGTCACAGAGGCAACAGTTTTCAACCAGTACTGGTCTAGATTCAAACCGGGATCGGAATTCATGAAACAGAACTGGTCCTATGCCACACTCATTCATGAATCTGCTGCTTTGAAAAAATGGTGTGAAAACCTGAAAAGGGTCCTGAAGAAGAGAAAGCAAAGGGAGCTTTCGGCGGAAGGCAAAGCTGCTTTCGGCTACCGAAGAGACTTCTCAGAGGTGCACAGTCAGGATGAGAGCCCACCGACACAGGTTGCAGCAAGAGAAGCTCACTGTCCAGAGGGGCTGCTGAGTATCCATCCTCGGATATGCTCAAAACGCAATTGAGCAAGTTCCTGAGGAACATAATGCAACTTCACAGCTGGCTGCTTCAGTGAGGAGGCCGGAGTGGCCAACTTTCACAGCTTCCTTCCGGCAAAAAATTATCTCATGATTCTGTTCCATGATGCTGAAGTTCATCAAGTTATTAAAAGTTTATATTACCTTTTAAAATGAATACACTACTTTAACGTTAAAGAAATTTCTTATGTTACCCCTAGAAGATTTCCAATACAAGGATCTTTTAATGTTTTGCAAGAAAAAATAAAGCTTAAGAAAACTGGTAAACTATCTGCCAATATTAGATCCCTCTTAATTCTGATATTTAACACAGTAACTTCAATTGAGCAGAAAAAATGTTTCTGTTGTAATAAAGGTTCAGGTTTTCACAGAAATAATCCCCATAAAGAAAAAAATCTCAAAAACATAAACCGTAACGCAACATAATCATAACATAAACCATAATGTAAACCATATATCTGGAAATAATATCTAATCAATCAAAATAAACCTTTTTTTTGCTCTCTCATTTTTTCAGTATTTATGTTCTGTAACTAGCAAAAATATCTATAATCCAACTATGTAAAAAAAGCTTATTATTGGACTTTAGTTTCATTTTTAAGAAGACAGCAAGAATGTTCTGACATTTCCAAAACTTTTACCAACATACAAAAAGGCTGACAAGAAATTTATAAGAACTAGTGACTTCCTAGAAAACATTTTTGTTTTGAGCAATCTCTTTTTCTGATGAAAAAAAAAATTTCCAAAATGTTAAATAGTGGCCAACCAGCTCTACTGAGAACCCTATAAAAACTGAGCTGTTGCCCATCAAACAATAAGGGCAGATTTATAAAAACCTGCTGCAGCAGACATTCCAGTTCAGCCTTTTTCACATACGTAGAGTAGTGAAAGTCACCCCTCTCTGCTCTCCACTTTCCCTCTCCTCCTTTGTCCTTCGACGTACAGTCACTCACAACCTCGAAGAATGAAACAATGCAAAAGTAAACTCCAATTTCTGCAGCCTTTCTAATTTTGTCTCTACTGATGGTCTTTAAGAACTGAAATCCTAAGGACAAAACTATTGTTGTTTACTTCTAATGGAATTAATTTTTGCATATTTTTCCTCATAATTACAGGCATAGAAATGTCGTTTCCAATTATGCTTTGCAAGGAGATGAAATAGAGTAGATGAAGACATAAAAAAGATAATAAATTGTAAGTAGATAAGAGTGAATAATTCACATTTCACAAATGTCCCCCTTTGTGACAGAGAGTCTTCTTATCAGATCCATATTTGCTTCTAAGTCTGGCACTGTCTAACTTCTATTACTGCAAATTATTGTTGGGAATATCGAATTGTGGTATTTAAATGCTAGAGAAAGTATTTAAACTTGGAGAATTTCTTTCACCTCAATTAAAGCTGCTTGCACAATCATTTTGTCCTCATTTTGCCTCAGTATTCTGTTTGTCGTCCGTATGAATGTTTGCAGTGCTGTGTTTGCCAGCAGCCCTAGGCGGGATCAGCTCTGCCGTGCGCCATGGAGGCAGCAGAGGAAAGCACGCCTGCTCATGGAAAGCTCCTTAAAAAGGAGCTCACGGAGTCATGGCCTGAATCTCCAAGAATCCTCAACTTTTCTCTGTGACAGTTATCCGCCTGCATAAATGCTTGCAGAAACCAAGTAGCAACAACAAAGTATGAAACTAGGCAATATGCAGAAGTGGAGACTCACCAAAAATACCAGCGGAGTGGCTTTGCCGAGCACCGTACGGCTAGGTGCGTACCCAAGTCGGAGCCTCTGAGATTTGCAAGAGAAAAGGGAAGACGGGATCTGTCCAAAAATGTGATGCGTTTAGTTTTATATAGCTAAAACAGGTGAGCAGCCCTAGTATTTTAGTGTGTATGTTGTAGGTCAATGAAAAGCACAGTAACAGCAAGAGAAAGAAGTAGATTTGCCTATACCATGGTCTGCCTCATTGGTTTGCTGCACTCTTCAGTGGTCAGAGAGCTGTTACAGGGCTACTGGAATGGTGGAAACCACTCGGGACCTCTTCATGGGACAGGTTGCCCCAATATTTTATTATAACTGCTGGCATTTGTTGCTGATATGCATATAATATGTGAAATACTTTGGGATATATGAGGTGAACGGAGCTGTGTAAATGAAGTCAAGTTCCAGATAGATTTTTTTCTTATTCTTTTATTGTAAGAAGATCATATTCCTGATCTGTGAATATAAACACAGGAGGGATGAAAATGCACTTTTAAATGTTAAAGACATTCTCTTTTTCTTTTATTATTTAAGCCAAATATAAATTCATTACAAGCTTTAAGTCTTAGAAGTAATTTAGGAAGTATAGCAGTCTTTAGAAGAAATGGCTACTTGAGTCTGGTCTTATTTTACTCTCTGCTGTCAAGTTATTGGGATTTGTCAGAAGGTGGGAGAAGCAAAAAAGACAGGCTATTTCAATGCAGTGCAGCTTTCTCCCCCTCCTGTTAAATTGTGAAGATAAATTTAACATGCACACACAAACCCTGAGTTTTTATCTGAACTCCTGTTATCGTGAGTTCTAGAAACTTAAAGGACCTGTCAGTGGAACTAATGGGAAAAAAAAAAAAAAAAAAAGGGCAGAATAGACTCCAGTCAGTGAAAATGAAGTAATAATAGAACTACTTTAGTGAACAGTAGAAAAATCATCAATCAATCATGGAAATCACCACCTCTGTAGACGTGTTGAGATCCTTTGGATTTCATGTAAGTCTGGTGAACAAAAGAATGGGCAGAAAATGGTTCTGATTTAAAAAAAAATTCAGAAGCCAGCATACAGCTAATAATGTCCTTGTAGGATGATCACAAGAAAACCAAAGAGAGAAAGAGATCACTTTCTTGACAGGCAGGATTTAAGGATAAACTGGTATTTAGAGGGAGACCTTGTACAATGCTCAGACAACTCTCTCCTGCTGAGTGAGGTCTACTGTGATTGGAGAAATTGGGCTGCATATATTTCCATTTCGTCATTAATCCCTCTTCCTAAAGAATAAAAAAGACAAACCGGAAAAGTATCACTGTAACTAAATACTTGAAGGAATACTTTGTGTCCCTTATGATGGAAACACACAGCTTGTACCCAACTGCAGAAGAGAGCAGCTTTGCGACAGGCTTACACAATTGAAAAGATGAATCTCAATGGACAATTCTCATCTACAGCCGTGCTATTTTCCCGGAAAATAATTATTTGTCCTCTTTTGAAACAGAACAGAAGCCAATGCTAGATACATCTGAAGGCAGAATTGCAGACCTGAGGTATCACTGGGGAGTTAATCTTAGCTTGAAAACAACTTTCTGCCAGGGTTTTAACATAATTCAGATAAGTTTACACATCATTAGGTACCATTACCTGTCCTCCCACTTCCCAGTATCCCAAGATGGCAGAATGTGAACAGGGTAAGTACAATATAAAGCTTTCAACTCAAATACATTTTCTGAATTTCTCAGAACATGTTTCAAGAGCTGTGGAAAGATCCAAGAGGCATCAAAACCTACGAATTGCAATAAAACATTTCAAGTCAGGATACTTGCTTTTCTTGCTATGTCTATCACTATCTCAGTGGGTAATTCATGATTTCTTACAGGTTTCTGTCAGAAAATCAATCCCAGAAGTATTCAGCATTTTATTTTCATGATAGATGAGGTATCCATTTTGAATTACCACAGATGAGATATTTTAAGGACATTTAAGTATCTAGTTCTTCTAATATCAATGGGCATCGAGGAACTAAATATGTTTTAAAATGTCACCACTTGTCCTGACTTTTTTTTCCTGGCAAGTCATCTCTGAGCTTTCTGATGAAGTGAAAGAAAAAAAAAAATAAAACAGTTAAAGAAAGCCAAGATATCTCTTGAAATTTTCTTTTAGCTGAAAACTCATTTTCAGTTGCAAACCATGTTGAAATAACCTTTTGATCATTCCTCTACATAATAATTTTTCCTTAAAGCCATATTAGACAGGAAGCAGAAAATGATACATGTACTTTCAAGAAGAAGCCTTCCTTCGACACGTGCCCCACAAAACGCACTAAAAGGTCTTTCCAATCTTTCTGCTGTCTCACAGAGTTCGTAGCATGATGACACTGTCTTACCTATTAAAGACAGCCTGTGTTTTTATATAAGTGTCAACAGGTTACTGTGTTGGTTGAGAAAACCTGGTTGAATTTCAGGGTGACTGCTAAGAAAGTTCCTCTTTTTTATTATCCCAAAATAAATGTAAGTCTCAGTTTTATTAAGAAAATAAGATTCTCTGTGTTTCTGATGGTAAAATGACAGCACCATTTGGTTGATAATAGTGCATTGGAACGTATTTTATCCGCTGAAGGAAGTAAGAAGCTTAACAAAATTACTTTTTGTTGACAGAAGGAAAACAGACATTTGAGGAAATTATTTCTGTCATTGGAATAAAGTAGACTTCAAAAAAATTCCTTCTGTCTACCACAAAACAACTTCTCTGCAAGAAAGCATTTTTCCCTCAAAATTCATTATTTGTCCAACTTCCTTAACAGTTCATCTGGCAGATTTTCTCTAATGGTTTAAGTTTCACCCTGTATACCCTTCTGAAAAGATAGACTTAGTCTCTTATTCACATGAGTGAGTGCAGTGAATAAGACTCCCTGGACACATTAAATTTGGCAAGTGAAATTTCTTTGGTCATTCATGTTTTGTTATAAGAGACCAAATGCTGTTCTACATCATATGAGGACACAGTTTCTGAGAAATCTTCAAAACTACTGAAATGTTGTTATCCAGCTATACATAATTTACTGCATGGTTTATTTCTCTGTATGTATATGCAAATACATATGACAAAAGAATATTAAACATCAGTGTTTTACAGGTAAATTGCCCTTTCCGTGTAATGATACCTTGGGCAGTATTATAATCTCAGAAAAAAAACCCAAACAGGAATAAATTTATCTGTATTTCCATCTTCTCCTGTTCTATTACTTGTCCATAAAGTGTTACTGTTTCTCAGGAATGACAAGCCAAAGAGATTTTTCAAGCCTTCTTCTGTGCTATTAACTGCTTATTATTCAGTTTTTAATGCAGTCCTTCATGTGAACCTTACCTCTAGAAAATCAAGCCTCCTGTCTCCAATAAAAGACATCCAAAGGAAGCAATAGGAATTCAGGGTTTTTTGAATATTCCCATAAACTTTTATTCAGTGAAAACTTTTTCTAGTTTTAATTTTTTCATTTATATAGTGTTGAATTTCAGCTTCCTCTGACATGTGCTTAGTTAACAGCATCCAAGTAGAACTGATGAAAAGTGAAAAGAAACAACTCTGAAAATTACAGAGCTGAAGTGTGCACAGCTTGACCAGCCAAGCTGGAAGACAGAGACAGTTCTGAGGCTGACACTATCTGCAAGCATGCCCCAAGATCTTTGTTTTGTATTACAGTATCATCTACATAAGGGTACCATTTCATTTCACCTATAAAACACCAAAAAATCAAATATCCCTTTGCCTGAAGCCAGGGTTTTGTTTTTGTTTTTTTTTTTTTCTAATTCTCTTCATGCAGCTCAACTCACCGAATCACTGTGAATTCTATTTGTTTTTTTGTTCTCATGTTGCCTTCCAACAAGGTTTGGTTCTGAGCTTTAACAGTTCCATGAGTTTCACGCTTAGTCAATCATCTAAAAAATACCTGTGAACGTAACTAATTCAAATAAGCTTTCTGTTGCAGTTCCATCACAATCGGGGGAAAAAAAAAAAAAGTTTCACTGGGTACACTACCATTACTGCCAAAAAAGAGCAATTTCAGTTCCTTTATTTAAATAGAGCTCCCAACTCTATGTAGCCTGTATGACAGCTAGTAAGAAAGATGTATTACACTGATCTTTATTAGAAACATAATATGAATTTTCCTGGAACATATATTTATGACCATTTATGAGAAAATTCCGGGTATTTTATGGGGGTTTTGTACACAGCATACATATAATCCTAGCCAGTTTCCTGTGAATTTGTTTGTTAAGCTCTTAAGGTCACTTAAGAGCATTGTCAAGTGCCAAAGGTCTGATATAGTACAGTAAACCAGGTTACACTTCACAGAATCATTGAAACAAAGGCACTACAGTGGGAATGGTATCCACAAAATGTTTACAGTCAAATACAAATATGATTCAATATCCTATACTAGATGAAAAAAAATCCCAATACTGAAGAAAGTTATAGACTCCACAACTCTCTCGTGTAGCCCACAAAGATACACTCTACAACTCCATCTCTAGTATAACACATTACTGTATCCAGAGTACCTGAGACAAGGAACCTCCATTCCCAAATGTCCATTGCAAAGCATCAAGCAAAGAGTTTAGTAAACACAGAAGCATTTTCAGGACTCATAGAAGAACGAGTCTATTGGTACGAGCACAAATATAGCAGTAAAATACTTGTATTACCATCAAATTCCATAATGAAAAAGTGTAGTTCCAGATCAATATTTTTTACAACACCAAAGAGATTACCATTAAACAGACTTAATCTGTCCCAAGCTTTTTCACACTACTAATTCTCTCTCAAATGAGTAGAACTACTGAAATGAAATACTAATTAAACCACTGAAATATGGTTCACAGAGACATTTCTTTTATGAGTCCTATTCCTGGAGGTTTGACACTTCTTAGCAGGCATGGAGAGCTCCCAGCCATACCTAGTGGTGAAAGGTCTAAAAACTCCAATGGGTATTCCTGCTGAATTCATCAGTATAGTCTGAGCTTTATTTTAACAATAGGAATTAGATTATCCAATATAACAGAACAATATTGATGCCATCTATAGTAAAGACATATGAACATAAGAACAAAGAAAGAAATGTACAAAATTTACAATATAAATAATGAAGAACAAAAGGAGTGGGATTCACCTCACTTGACTCCTACTATCTAAAATCCATGCTAGGTGTTAATTCCAACAGTTTTGCATATCTATTTAACAAGGGAATGAAGTGCTGCTGAAACTGCTTATCTCCATTGATTACAAGAGCACCTTAACACAGTGAAATTTGATCAGACACCTGAATTTTAGCCAACTGCAGTCAGGTAAGATGATCTTTATCCTAAGTTTCTAGAGAAAATTCACCAGATGGGTCTCCTAAAGAAACTTAAAATATATACAAAACATGGAACTTCAATACAGATTTTTTTCAGAGGTATTTGAGATAACCTGTTGTTCCCCATTGGAACTACATATAAAACTTCTAGGAAACCCAGAGATTTAGTACAGAAAAAGTCTTTGCAGAACTTTTCTGCATAAGCAAAATTTTTGAAATCCCATTATCATTAAACAAAAAAGACTTAACAAATATAATTTTGTAATCCAAAGGTTTCATTTTAATAATTGCAAACAGAATTTCTACAAGAGCTTCAATATTTTTATTTTTCAGTCTGAAGTGGAATGAAATGTCAGAGTAATAACACATCAATTCTTGATCAACACATCTCAGAAGTGTTTCAAAAATGGCCTTTCCTCTGTAGAAACATAGTAGAAAGCTTATGCCTCTGGTTGTTTATAGACACATCCGAACATCCTGGACTTTGTAAGACACATCTGTAAGAAATATTGTCTTTAAAGAATACAAAGCTATTGAAAGTTTTATGATAAATTCATATGATAATAAATTTATCAAAATCATAACTTGTCTTACAATCTGACATATTTGTCTATGCAGTTGTGACTACATTTAGTATTACATTAGTTTTGCTACACCAAAAAGAAATAATCCCAATACAAGTGAGCTTTGATCTAACATTGTGAATTAACATTTTGTTTGGTTTTTCATGAGTCAAATATTTGTAAAAGTTAATGTGAAAAACTAAGTAGTTCTTCAATAAAACTTTTTCACACAGAAAATTAATAGGTAAAATTATGTCTCTAGAAATGCTATCATTGGGTTAATACAATTTATTTGAGTTATATTTCTTTCCAAAACCTCTGATCAAACCAGTGAGTTTATTAGAGGTGTTTTTATAAGACTCTTTAAACATAGAGCATACTATTGCTATAATATTAAGCCAAACTAAATTGAATCGTTTATCTTTTTAGAGAAAAACTGAATAGGACCATAATAACTGAGCACTGAAAAGGAGTAATAAAAGCACTTTATTTAACTACCTTAGTATTCTTAGCTGCATCTTCTGGCTCAGACTTGTGCTGCAGACTTGCAAAGAAGTGCAATTTTTCTTTCTATGAAAAATCAAGACAGTTTAAGGAAATATAAAATTTTATATATTTACTGAAAGACCTCACTTCAAACAGTAAATGTAGGAACAGGCAAAAAAAAAAAAAAAAGTAATGATTTCAAAAAATCCCAAACTCTTATGATTTTGAACATGCATCAGAATTATTCCATAACTTGAGGAGCTTTCCAAGTAAAACATCTATTTTGTGGAATTTAAGTAGCCTAGAAATCCTCTAGCTTAATGTTGCTATTTACATTCCACGTTGTACACCAGAGCGTTATTTGACCCGCCCATGCAAATACATAAAGACTGATTGAATAAAGTTAGCTGTTCCAGGGCTGGTGTGTCCTCCCAAGCTACTGAGGAGGTATTTCAACTGCATAATTGAATAGATACAATCTCTTCCAGTCACAAAACTCATAGCTCACTTCCTGCAAGGGAATTATTCATGTAAGCGTCAGGGTGCATTTGAGCAAAAGCTGCGGAGTCACTGCCCTCATATCAGAAAGAAGACACATCTAAACAAATTGCCATGTTCGTGGGAATGAGAATTTTTCAAAATTCTCAGGTAGAATAAAATAATGCTGTACTTTTTTGATTAACACTAAATAACTGGTGTGGTTGATTCATCTTTATATGCAAGTATATGTTTCATTGATAAATCGACTATAAATTTGCTTTACTTTATTATCATTATTATTGTCTTCTTGGAAAATGTTCACTGAAGAAATGGATGCATTAAAGACTCGTCTCAGCTTTTTTTCCAAACTCATAAAAGGGTCACCAACTGTCTTCTATAAATTTCAAACATGTTAAAATTTACTACCCAGACTATCCTGACTCTGTTTTGTGTTAGGTTAAGGCATGATCTTCTTAGCCTTATTTTTCTAGGAAGAATAATAGTCTTACAGGTCACAATGAACATAAATATAGTAAGCTGGTGGCCAAGTGCCAGGATTGTAAGACATTTACAATCTGATGCAGTACAGTTTGGTAATAGTAGAATTATTTTTTAGTAAACTAGTAGCTTAAGAGTACTTAACAGAGTGAAAGCAAAGGAACAAAAAGGTTAATACAGCTCTCTATGCACTTGTATTTACCCTAACTTTAACTTTGTTTGTTTAATAAAGGAACCATTCTTGATTTATGTGTGAAAGCTAATTGGTTGTCAAGATCCAGCAATGTTAAGCTAGAAGGATCCCTAGAAGATGCCATTTGGTTCATTCATAGAGGCAAGGTAAGACCAGCCATAACAATGTATCTCTCAACATTTACTTGTCCAGCGTAGCAGTGAAGACTTACACAGATAAAGCCTCATTACTCTCCCAAGAGGGTCTATAAGCAAGAAGACTGTTCTTCTTTCTAGGTAAGAAGTATTTCCTCACACCTGGTCTGAGTCTTCATTGCTGCAACAAAATTCTACTATTTCTCTTCCAAAGTTGAGACTCCTTTCACGTACACCTCCTCCAGCATTTCTTCTTTAATCTAAACGATCTTTAATCTTTAAGGTTTTTTCTGTAGGAAATATTTTCTGGGTTCCCAGCAGTTGCGTGCTACTGAAATGTTTTCAGGTGCTCCAAGTGTCCCTCAGAGAGAAGTAACTGACTCTAGACTGACGCTTTGCTCTTTTTGCATAGGACAAGGTTATATTGTGTATTTTAAATTATTCTCCATTCTCCTTTCCAGGATGATCTTTTCCTTGTAAGATGTCAGTGCTGCCTCATGTTCAGTTTATGATCCAGAGCCCTCTGAACCTGTAGGCAGCTACAGTGCCAGTACTACACGTCTTACAGCTGCATAACTTTGTCCCTGCCAAGGCCAGGACTCAATGTTTGTTCATGTCAAATGCCAATTTATCTTTTTTCAGACTATTTCTCCAATTTCTCCACATCACATAATTTCAAAACCTTTCACTAACACACCAGAACACCCTTCCCGGTTCTTTGCACCCTCTATTAGCTTCTGGCCATTAAGAAAACCACTGAATGGCAGCAGGGTCAGAGCAACACTTACAGAATCCCACAGGATGCCCCTGCCACTTTCCTAACGGTAAAGAGTTATTCAAAACAACTCTCCAAGCAATTTCCCAACCAGACTGAAAGCCACCATACGGTATTTTCAGCTAGACCATGCTGCTCAGTATTTCAAGGCTACTTCACAGTTTATAGGACTATGTTTATGGAAGCTGTGCCATAAGTCAAATCTATCTCACTGTATATTTTTGACCGCATTGAAGCTCTTGACCCCGCTTAGTGAATAAACAGCATGAAAACATATTATGGGCAAACACAAAAGGAGGCAGATGGTATACTTTATTTTCTCTTGTACTTGTTTACCACCCACCAGGGCAATGCTCTTGGGTCAGAACGAGCTGTGACAGACAAGAAGAAAAGAGGCCAGATGTTCATGATAAATTGTTGTTGTATTAAATTAATGCCAGTCTGAAATTTCACCAGCAATAGGTCACTACTGCTGTGCCACAGAAAAAAAAAAAAAGACTGCAACAGATGTTTCTAGTTTTCAAAGATTTTTTTTTGTCATTATTTCCCACTAATCTAAAGCTTCGGTAACATAAGTTTCTCTTACTGTTCCCAAGAGATACAAAGAATAAGCAGATGCTTCTCATAATTTTGCAGTTCCTGATCTGAACATAGGTCAAAAGTATGACAGAGCTGTACAGTAACTAGCCTCAGTTGGGGGAGTGATATTGGCGACTTAGTGGAGCAATCCCAGCGGGCTAATTCGCCACGCGGGAGAGGCTCAGATCAGGCGTCAGAATATGGTCATGCTGCTGTCAGCACCCAAGAAACCTTGCTCGCAGCTCGGTCAAATATCTCTGCCTGGCACTGCATTGCATGGGGTAGAGGTACTGAGGAGAAGGAAAGATAAAGTCAAATGTTGCGTGTCTGTCCGTACACTAACAAGGCATCTGAGGACAGGAAAAAAAAAACACCAAAATTAAACAGAAAGGTAATCCTGTAATTATCCTAGTCACTTTATGTATATTAATTACCTTGTGGTGACACAGCTATATATATTATGGATGTATAAATAACCTACTTTAAAGGAAAACTCCAACCACATCTCATTCTGAAGAGAATCCCTAGCCAGTGTAAAATGACATATCTTCCTTACAGCCAAAGATGTTGTGGCTGATTAAAACAGCTTCAGATGTGGCCCACTGAGGCCTCTTCCATATTGCCTGTGGCCATGAACATTTGGTGCATCTTATTTCTCTACATCTGCACTACTTCCCCTGAAGTGACAGGACAGGACCTTGTGTAGGGAAGTTTGATGCTTGTTTGTTGTGAGGTGAACCATGGCCATTGACAGTAGAATTCCATGAGATGCAAGTAACTTTTAAGATGTATATGAGCTTTTAAAACGGAGTGGGATTCACAAAGTAAGGGAAGAAAAGGTTTGCAAAAGAAAAAAAGGGTGTTGCTAAATAAAGCGCTCCTTTTAAAAGGCTGAGCTTGACTCTATTTTAAAACAAATATTTTAACAGCATGACTGTTGAGATGGCAGCAAGCATCTCATAAGAATCATTTGCAGAAAAGGAGCTGGTGCAAAGCAACAATTGTAGACATAATTCCAGCTGCTTATATCACTGCTAACACCACAGTGTAGGAAAAAGAGAGTGTATAGGCCACTAGTAGCCCACAAGACTATTTTTTGTGCAGTGGAATGCTAGTAAAAGTAAGGCTACAAGTATTCATATTTACAAGTGTTCTGAACTGTGACATTGTTACATATGTCAATTCTTTTAACTAGACAACCATTGCTAGAATCTAGGGTATGGCTATAAAAACATGAACTCCACAAAAACAAATTGTCATAGGTGTATTCACTAGCATCTATTCTACATATAGCTTTTGCTTAAAATCTTAAAATGTTAAGGCTTAGTGCCTTTCTAGATAATATTTTAATTCTACAGTACAGCAAAACAAACAAAATCTACTGAAATCAATTAATGTCTTTTGTTTTAAAATTCATACAGGGAGCTATATTAACTTTTATCTTAGAAAAATCTATCTAGAAGTTACATTTTTGGTCTTCCTGAATTTGCTGAGAGGCTTGGACACATCAGAAGCCTCTTGGCCCTACTCACTCAGACAGCATCAACAAACGTAATATGAAGACAGGATCAAAATAGGCCCTGTAAAATTTGGTTCCCAAAAAAACATTACTCTGGAGGCTGGAAATGAGCTGAAAAGCTGAAAGGCATGTGTCTGCAACCCATCCCATGAAGTGGAGAAGAGATAGTTGTGCTCATGGAAAGCATCTATTACACCCACATGAAACACAGTGTCTCTTCAAAGTTTTATGAATATTGCTTGGTGATGTGGAACCACAAATGATGAGCAAAAGTAAAAATTGCACACATTACAGGTCACTGTGGTTTACATTTTAGTATGCTGTAATGTAAGAGAGGATATTTTTAATATTTGATGAGTGTTGTTTAATCTACAGACATTTTTCTTAGTATTTTGTCACTGACTTGAAAATTTTAGCAGCACCAAAAGGTTTTCTAACCTGTATTATATGGACTGCCTTTTATGGATGTACAGAGATAAATATAGAGTCATAACAGCATTGGGCATTTATTTGCAGAAATACTTACTACATGCAAATTTCTCAACAGTCACCAGATTAATTTCTTTCAACAGGACAAAACTCAGCTCTGGAACTATAATATTTATAATTATAATAAAATAATTCCCTCTGAAATATATAGAAATTGCACCTAAGAGTTGAAAAATCAAACAAGGGTGCCAACAGAAGAGGCAGGACTAATCAAAGGTTTTATCAATTCCTTAATTCTTATAGCAGTAGCTCCTAGCTGTCATTTGCTACTGATAGGAATATCATAAAATATTTGATGTCCTCAATTCCTCAACAGTGCATACCTGCATTTATACAATAAGCAAATCAGTATCTTTGACACATCAAATGAAAGGAATAAGAGACAGAAGGGAACATGGGCTTTATAATATGCATTCTGTATTTAAAAGTACAGATCCTATGCCCTTTGCTTACATCTATGGAATAGGAGATTCCCATTCCCTAGCCAGTGAGATATGCATTTAAAATGATAACCCACCTCATTTCTTCAGTGAGGTCACCTCCTCCCACTCTTTCTCCATGATTATCTGCTGGTTTTTGCAGTAAAGCAGCATTTTTAGCTGCAGAGAAGTAATCACATCAATGGCCAATATGAAACAGTAAAGTGTTTCAGCAGCAGTGGCCAAAGCTTTTCCAGATATATTTGGCTTCTTCCAATTAGAAAGGTAAATGTCTCAGTCCACATGTAATGACAGGAATTTTTGATTAATCAAAATGTAAATATTAAAATTTCATCCAAAAACATTGCTGTTTTTTGAAGAAGGAGGGAGAAAAATGAATGTCCAAAATCTGATTTACTTTTGCTGTCCGATTCCCTCAAGATGGCCAATTCACCACAATCTAGAAGTGGCCTCCTCCTTCCAAATAACCCCTAAAGCCCAAAGTGGTCTCAAAGTAATTTAGCAGGCAGGAAGAACGAGCTTCAGACAAAGGGATTTCTCTCTGTTAGAAAAAAATCACATAAAATCTGTAGTTTGCACTGGTTTTAAGTTTTCTCAATAACATTGTCCTCAGACATGCACACACATGAGATTTGTGCCATACATTGTGACTTGGCTGTGAGTCCTTTCAACAATGCAGAATCGGTCTGTGTGCCTGGCATTAAAATGCCTAGTGCCTTCCCCAGACTTCATCAGCATCTATTTGGCACTGAACTTCATGTATTTTAGCTGAAGTTCATAAGGCAATTTCAGGTTCACATCTCACAGTTGGTGACTTCATACAGTCCTTTAATTGTTACAAGAAACAGTAAGCAAAATTATGGTGAAGGTCAAGCAGATGCCAGGCACAGATCTGACACGTTACCTTGCTGGCATTGTATAAGCTTGAGTTATTCTTTCAGTCTTCCCTCTGCTTTCATTTCTGAGCAATGTAGGAAAGATACAAGAATTGCATAGATAATGTAAAAATGGCTCAGTCATTTTACGCTCTTACAACCTGGGAAAGTCCCAGTAGGTCCTATCTCACTCCCTGCTGGTATTGAAACACTAGGTACCCAAACAGTGCTAGAAAGAAAATCAAGAAGCTGAAGAAGGGATTTATTGAGGGGATGAGGGTCTGAACTTCCTCACTGAGGCAGCAGGAAACTAAGTAGTGATTCCCAGCTCAGCTTTTTAGCTGGGGAAGGGTGGAGGTGTCTAGGTGGGGAGTCGTTTACGGCATTGTGTAGACAACCTAGGCAGTTTCCCTTTATGGAGCTCAGCTGTCACAGTGTTGCTATCCCAATATGTATTTGGACAGATGTTGCTGTATTACTGAACAAAACATCTGTCTAGAAGCTCACATCCAACTTGTCTAGTCAGTGAAAATGCCACACCTGTGTAAGATGTTTGTTTGCAGATGTAGTATCTGTATGAGTTTATAGTGATCTCTTGCGTAATGAAGATGGATGCTGCTGGCTAACAGAAGCTGCTGGGTAAGCTTTCAACAGTCTGAGTTCATTTTGGTGATGAGGGAGCCACACTCTTCTCAGTGATGCCCAGGAACAGGCAATGGACATGAACAGAATTACAGGAAATTATATTTAAACAGAAACTTTTTTACATTGAGAGGGGTGAAACATGAGAAAGAGTTGCCCCAAGAAGCTATGAAGTCTCCATCATTGGAGATATTAAAAATCCAACTGGAGGGGCCCTTGATCAATCTGCTCTAGGTGACCCTGCTTTGAGCAGGAGGTTGGACCAGCTGACCTCCAGAGCTGCCTTCCAGCCTCAGCCATCCTGTGATTCGGTGATGTCCTTGATCTATCCTCTTGTTTTTGCAAATCCCATGTACACTTCCTTCTCTGGCAATAAAAATTTATACAGAAAATGGCTTTAAACCAAATCGGTTTGTCTTTTGAGAGACTGTATATATTTCAGTAACTAGACTATTATCCACTGAATCTTCAGTTCTAAAAAGTTCAGTGTGAAGATTATACAAATCTAAAAGACATGCTAAAAGGCATGTTCATGGTTACATTCAACTGATGAAATAGTAACATCAATTGCTCAGCTAGGATCAGCTAAAATGATTCCTTTTGATTTTAACAGGATTTGTGCTAGATGTAAAAGAATGAATCTTTACAGGTAGGTGGCAATTATCTCTGTTCATCCCCATGGAATTTGGAACTTAGGAGAGTTGGTTTTATCTTATTTTAAGACCCCATTCAAGAGTGTTTCAAAGTTTAAAAGAAAGGTATGCACCACCTTAGCAAAAAAAAAAAATAAAGGTTTTTTTCTTCATCACCTGATACCACCCACTCCTTGTCCTACCAGACATTCCCACCACCGACAGAGTGATAACCATCGTATTTCCACTTTATGTAAAGCTGTTCCAGCTTTTTGTGACTCTGAGATTTCTCTTAAATATAAGACAGAGAGACATCAGAGATGTAAACCAGATCCAACCATGAAGGTAGAGATGACAACTATAAACTAATAATCCAAATTTTAAAATAACTAAGATCTTTTATAATCACAGAAACATGGAATTTTCAGAGTTGGAAGGGACCTCTAGAGATCATCTAGTCCAACTCCCCTGCTAAAGCAGGATTGCCCAGAGCACATTACTCAGGACTGCATCCAGGCGGGTCTTGAAAATCTCCAGGGAAGGGGACTCCACAGCCTCCCTGGGCAGCCTGTGCCAGTGCTCTGTCACCTGAACCGTAAAGAAGGTTTTCCTCATATTTGAACGGAACTTCCTGTGTTCCAACTTGTGCCCATCACCCCTCGTCCTGTCACTTGGAACCATTGAAAAGAGCCTGGCTCCATCCTCTTTCAAGCCACCCTTTAGATACTTGTACGCCATAATAAGGTCTCCCCTCAGCCTTCTCTTCTCCAGGCTAAAGAGTCCCAGCTCTCTCAGCCTTTCCTCATAAGGGAGGTGCTCCAAGCCCTTAATCATCTTAGTTGCCCTTCGCTGGACTCTCTCCAATAGTTCCCTGTTGATAATATAATTTTTAAAATAAATACTTATAATTAACCTACACATTCTTAACTAGTGTCAGAATAATTTTTGTGGAGTGAATGGTACTATGATACCATATATTTCTCCTAGTCAAGAAATATAGTATACATTGGCCCCAGATAGTGCCAGACTAAATGTTCATCAGTTAATTTGTAGTTGGATAGTTCAGCTGTAAAACCAACCTAAATTTATGCTGCCTCCTGAATATTGCCAGGCACGAATACTTTGTAAATTTGCTACAAGGCAGAGTCTTGAAAGTGTGCAAAAACATATTTCATACTTTATAAAATAACACAATGTGTGTAAATGCTGGCACATAACTGACAGAAGAAAGAAAAGACAGTAAGTATATGCTAAATGGCAATGTGAAGAGACACCAAAATAAATAATAGTATATGGTATGCTTCATTCTCACTTGAGGAGTGATAACAACTGAACTAACTCAATAGTCAGAATATGGTGATGGCTGAGAGGATCTGAAAATTAGAAGCCTAAGTGTAAAAGTATCTCCTGTAAATCAATATTAAAAATGACGGCAAATTGGTAAAATGCATTAACATGGTAAAGAGATAGGCTGCAGGGCAATTTATGTCATCTTTTCCAAATTTAAGTTATCATTTATGAACATTCAGTGCCCCTAGATGATCAGAAATTTTGGACCATCCATTTGGAACTATTTTAAATTTTGATAAATATTGCAAAATCATATCTGGTCTTTAGTTTCCTAGGAATGCCACAATTTTCTTCCTTTTCATTACTGTTTTTCCAGCAGAACCTGGGTTCTAGTGCATATGTCATGAAAAGTGATAACAACTGAAAATGTCACCAATGTTCATTAGTTGCACTAGCTTTTGAACTGCGTGTGTGTGCATGTCTACATAAATGTGTATACAAACATGTACACACACACATTGATATGTGTGTAAAGACTAACACACCAGATTTAAATTCAATAGTGGCTTCTGGTTCAAGTCGGCTTTCAAGCTTTTTCCAGTGTTTGTGAAATTAGCTACTTGGTATTATTCCCTCTACATTTCATCTTCTTTTTAGGGTATTATCCTAAATCCAAAGATACATATACCATAAACATTATTGCCATACCCTGTTGCCTTCCGACTCTGTACTATACTTACATGCAAACTATATTCTGTAGCATATTCCATCCTGTATTTAACAGATAATGCTTTTTAATTTTTCCAGGTTCTTTCAATCTGCTCTGTTAAATAAAAGATATATAATCCATGTTTGTGTATTGTGTACTGCAGAGCATATACAAATAAGTACGGGTACCTATCAAGCACCGGAACTGCTTCAATAATGTACCGCCACACTAATCCAAACTCGGTGGCAATGGCTTTTCATGTGACCTTTTTGTGCACAACCCAATTGCTGGTTTTACTTTTTTGATTCAAACTATGTTCTGAGACATAATTTTAGCCAGTTTAGATTATACAGTGCTAGCAAATAAGTATAGGGTATTAAGTACTAAATTCTACTAGAAGTGTACATACTGCATATTTTGCTTTAGAATTAGTTGTTAATGAAAATTGCAAGGAAAATAAAGAAAAGTATTAACATGGGCCTGTTGAACAAAACTCACTATGTTCCCAGCATTTTGCTCAGGCAAGAGTGTATTCTTCTATTTGCGGTTTAACACTAGAGAGCACAAAGAAAGAATATACTCTAACAAATACAGGAGCAATATCTGAATTGCTGACTCTCTTCATGGAAATTAGATGTTTCCTCCTTTTGTTGTGTTTAATATCATCTTGGTGTCTCAGGAAATCAAAAACCAAAAATTCTTACCACCCTGTGGATACAAGAGATGAGAACTGTAAATACAGAGATGCACTAAAAGAAAAAAAATGGAATGTTTTAGCAAAAACTCTATCTTAACAGGTTTTGAATATCAGTACAATTTTAAAAAATCTAAGGATAATCTTATTGCCAAAATTATTGTTACTTAAGTATTAATAGAAAGTCCTCTTATTTATCTATATTCCTCTAATCTTGGCTTGTTTTCCTAATCAATATGGTTTGTTATGAGGAAATAATAAACTAACTGACAAATAGCCTCAGTGTTATTGTAAAACAAAGAAAACTGTTTTCAACAGGTTCTTCATAGAGAACACAGACACAGACAGAGGAAGACACAGAGAAGGCAGAGTTACTGAATGCCTTCTTTTCTTCAGTCTTCACTGCTAAAGCTGTCCCTCATGAATCCCAAAGACTGGAGGCCAGGGGGAAGGTCTGGAGAGAAGAAAATTTTCCGTCAGTTGTGTAGGAATGGACCAGAGACCACTTGGCCAAGCTGGACATCCATAAATCTATAGGCCTTGACAGGATGCACCCACAAGTGCTGAGAGAGCTGGCAGGTGTTATTGCTAGACCACTTTCCAACATCTTTGAAAGGTCATGGAGAACAGGAGAGGTGCCTGAGGACTGGATGAAGGCTGACATCACTCCAATCTTCAAAAAAGGCAAGAAAGAGGACCCAGGAAACTACAGGCCAGTTAGTCTCACCTCTGTCCCTGGGAAGGTAATGGAGTGACTCATTCTGGATGTCATCTCCAAACACGTTAAGGAACAGGAAGTTATTGGAAGTGGTCAACACGGATTTACCAAGGGTAAATCATGCTTGACCGATCTGATAGCTTTCTGTGATGTTATAACTGGTTGGCTGGATGAGGGGAGAGCCATAGATGTCATCTACCTTGATTTCAGTCAAGGCTTTTGACACTGTCTCTCACAACATCCTCATTAGGAAGCTGAGGAAGTATGGGCTAGATGAGGTGACAGGTATGTAGATTGAGAGCTGGTTGTGTGACAGAACTCAGGAGGCTGTGATTAACGGAGCAGTGTCAAGTTGGAGGCCTGTAACCAGCGGTGTCCCCCAGGGGTCAATACTCAGTCCGATCTTGTTCAATATATTCATCAGTGACCTGGATGAGGGGACAGAGTGTATCCTCAGCAAGTTTGCTGATGATACTAAACTGGGAGGGGTGGCTGATACCCCAGAGGGCCGTGCTGCCATCCAGCGTGACCTGGACAGGCTGGAGAGCTGGGCAGAGAAGAACCTAATGAGGTTCAACAAAAGCAAGTGCAAGGTCCTGCACCTGGGGAGGAAGAATGCTAGGCACCAGTATAGGTTAGGGGCGGACCTGCTGGGAAGCAGTTCTGAGGAGAAGGATCTGGGGGTCCTGGTAGAGCAAGCAATGTGCCCTTGTTGCCAAAATGGCCAATGGAATCCTGGGCTGCATAGGGAAGAGTGTGGCCAGTAGGCTGAGGGAGGTCATTCTCCCCTTCTACTCTGCACTGCTGAGGCCACAACTGGAATACTGTGTCCAGTTTTGGGCTCCCCAGTTCAAGAAGGACAGGGAACAACTAGAGAGAGTCCGGCGTAGGGCAGCTAAGATGACAGAGGGATCGGAGCATCTGCCTTATGAGGAAAGGCTGAAGGAGCTGGGACTCTTTAGCCTGGAGAAGAGAAGGCTGAGGGGAGACCTTATTATGGCGTACAAGTATCTAAAGGGTGGGTTGAAGGAGGATGGAGCCAGGCTCTTTTCAATGGTTCCCTGCAACAGGACGAGGGGCAATGGGCACAAGTTAGAACACAGGAAGTTCCGTTCAAATACACGGAAACACTTCTTTACGGTTCAGGTGACAGAGCACTGGCACAGGCTGCCCAGGGAGGTTGTGGAGTCCCCTTCCCTGGAGATTTTCAAGACCCGCCTGGATGCAGTCCTGAGTAATGTGCTCTGGGCAATCCTGCTTTAGTAGGGGAGTTGGACTAGATGATCTCTAGATGTCCCTTCCAACTCTGAAAATTCTGTGATTCCATGATTCTGTGATTCATTCAAAGAATAAATATGTCTGTCTCACATACTTTGGACATTAGATTTTTCCCTCAAGAGGACGAATTGATATATTGCATGTTTTCTCTGTTAGAATTGGGGAACACTTAAAATTTCAACAACAGCAACAGAAAGCCATGCCCAGTAATCAGTTTGGATTATCACAGGATTTTACTCTAATTTTGAACTTTTACATGTTATTTTTTACAGTTTCTGTTATAAAATAACAGTTATTTCAAACTATTTTTGCCTTCAAAATATTAAAAAAGGAAGTATCACCAGCTTTGAAACTTCTTCCCCCAATATATTTTGTAAAGATGAAACAAAGTGAAACCAGTCTTTTCTCACAAGCAGATTAGATTTTGACGAATTCATACTTTCCAATTACAAAAAAAAAGACGTTAAAATAATCTCAGCCAGTACTTTGATATTCTCTCCCAGTCCCCCTCAACCTTAATAACAGAAACCTTTCTTCCTAGCCCAATAGCTTTATAAGTTTAAAATCAAATAGAAATATTCTGGAACAGTTATTAGATAGTCTAAAATACAGTTCCAACCACTTCACACTAAACCGGTTAAAGATCTGCCCTTCATGCTTTCTGTCATCGGTCACAATGACTAGGGCTGCTGTTAAGTCCCTTGCCATAATTTTTATTTGTTTCTCCTTAATAAATATTGAAGGTGGTTTTTTTTTTTCTTATTCTTGGCCTTTAAAACCTAGGCAAATCCCGAAATTTGTGCTGAATTAAAAAGTTTCAGTGTTATCTGGAAACCTCAATGGTTAAATTATCAATAAAATAGATAGAAGTCAAAAAAATAATCAGTCTTTCACTAGGAAGCTGAGCTGTAAAGCCTAACCTCATTAGGTTCTCTCTCACAGTTTTCATTCAAAAATAACAATCTCAGCAGTGAGTGCATTAGTCTGTGAGGATGTAACCGTACAGATTTCCACATCAAAGTGCCGACAGTAAGATACTTTATCTAAAGTGTATTTTATATTGCGAGATATGCGATCTCTTTCAAGTCACATGCTGCTACTCTTGCTAATAGCTAAAGCCTTATTTCAGAAGTAGTCTGAGATTAATCTAACAACACAGGTGAGAGTATGTGTGCCATATTTTTATAGGTGAAGGCTAAAGTGGCCTCTTGGATCAGCCAAGTTTCTCAAACTAATTGGTTTACAGATACTTGCTTGTAAACTGACTGTAAAAAAACATTGTGGAATAAAATGCAGAGGAAAAAAAAAAGGCCTTTCAGATTAGCAGACTGACTCAAGAATGATGGGTTTATACTGATCATGAGGCACATAAGTGCTTGTGGGATAGCAGGCTAGCGAGCTCCTTCTGTCTGCCATGCCAGAGAAAGTATGGGATGGAGTGCCGTGCAATAGCAAAGACGCAAGGGATATTGGTGGGCTAGAAATCATGGAAGTGCATGGGAATGGCCCATGGTTTTCCCCCCAAAATGGTGGCAGGATCAATAGCCCTACTGAAGTGCACCTACACCAATGCACACATCACGGGCAACAAACAGAAGGAGCTGGAAGCCATTGTACAGCAGGAAAACTATGATATAGTCACTATCACAGAAACATGGTGGGATGACACACATAACTGGAGTGCTGTATTGGATTACTATAAGCTCTTCAGAAGGGATAGGCCAGGAAGGAGAGGCAGTGGAGTGGCCTTGTATGTTAGGGGGTGTTTTGATTGCCTTGAGCTTAATGATGATGACGATAGGGTCAAGTGTTTGTGGGTAATAATGAAGTTGCAGATGAAGTTGCCAAGCTGCTATCCCTGGCAGATGAACTTGCCAAGCCACTATCTGTATTTGAGAACTGGTGGCCGTCTGGTGAAGCCCCCTGAGCTGGATGACAGGAATGTGGAGCAGAACGAGGACCCCATAATCCAAAGAAAAATGGTTAGCAACTTGCTACACCACTTAGACACACACAAGTCTACAGGGCTGGATGGAATCCACTCAAGGGTAGTGAGGAAGCTGGTGAAAGTGTTCACTAAGCCACTTTCCATCATTTACTGGCCATCCTGGCTAACTGGGGAGGTCATAGCTGGCTGGAAGATAGCAAATGTGACACCCATCTACAAGAAGGGCTGGAAGGGGAATCCAGGGAACTACAGGCCTGTGAGTCTGACCTTGGTGCTGGGGAATGTTGTGGAGCAGATCATCTTGAGTGCCATCACACAGCACATACAGAACAACCAGGTGATCAAGCCTAGTCATCATGAGTTTATGAAAGGCAGGTGCTGCTTCACTAACTTCATCTCCTTCAAGACAAGATGACCCACTGAGCGGATGAGGGAAAGACTCTGGATGTTGTCTGCCTAGATGTTAGTAAAGCCTTTGACACCAATTCCCACAACATTCTCCTGGAGAAACTGGCTGCTCATGGCTTGCATGGGCATACGCTTCCCTGGATGAAAAACTGGCTGGGTGGCCGGACCCAAAGAGTCGTGGTGAGTGGGGTTAAATCCAGTTGGCAACCAGTCACAAGTGGTGTTCCCCAGGGCTTAGTGTTGGGGACAGTTCTGTTTAATATCTTTATCAATGATCTGGATGAGGGGATCGAGTACACCCTCAGTAAGTTTGCAGACGACACCAAATTTGGTGGCAGTGTTGAACTGCTTGAGGGTAGGAAGGGTCTACAGAGGGATCTGGACAGGCTGGATTGATGGGCCAAGACCAATGGTATAAGATTCAACAAGGCCAAGTTCTGAGTCCTGCACCTGAGCCACAACAACCCCATGCAATGCTACAGGCTTGGGGAAGAGTGGATGGAAAGCTGCCTGGCGGAAAAGTACCTGGGGGTATTGGTTGACAGCTGGCAGAATATGCACCAGCAGTGGGCCCAGGTGGCCAAGAGAGCCAATAGAACGCTGGCTTGTATCAGAAATAGTGTGGCCAGCAGGACTAGGGAAGTGATCATCACCCTGTATTCAGCCCTGGTGGGGCCACGCCTTGAATATTGAGTTCAGTTTTGGGCCCTTCACTACAAAAAAGACATTGAGGTTCTGGAGTGTGTCCAGAGAAGGGCAACGAAGCTGGTGAGTTGTCTAGGTTAACAGTTGAACTTGAGGATTTTAAAGGTCTCTTCCAACCATAAAAATTCTATGATTCTATGAGAAAAGTGAGGATGAATGTTAGATGCAAATAGATTCAAAGTAAGTAGTAAAAGAAGAAATCTTGTTTTGAAGATAGACTTCTGAATAATAGGACGCATTTTTTAAATACAGAATATGATAGAGAGGAGCCAACAATGCTGTGGTATCCAATCCCATGTTTTCACCAAACTTAAACCCAGCAATGAAGAAAAAATGGCATAGTTTGACATACCTCTGCCTAGTCTACTATAACCTCTGGCCTAACTAAATATATAATTATATGTTCACCACACACCATGTGCCAAGGTCCAGTGCTGGAGCTGGATTGCATTTGCTTACAGGGAGGGATTTTGAATACGGTGTGTTCGGTTATCAGAACATGTCAGACTGAGTCAGTGGGAGCCCTGAGAAGCGGCATCGTCAGCAAAATCTTTGACCACACTGCTGATGGGAAGGATGCATTAATGACACTGATAATGTTGAAGAATTTACATTGTAAAGATTAGTTTACAGTAAAAATTACTCTGAGGAAAGTAGGTCAGATAGTGGCTGATCATATCCAAGCCATTTAGCCACCCTCATCCTTAATTTTAAAGTATGCTGGCTGCCTTTGGGCAGTGGGTGAAAAATACACATTTCAGGGGTTTAACATCTTTTTCCTTTGATAATTTTCAAGAAAGGTTTGATTATTTTTTCAATGCAGTAATGAATTCTGCTACAGCAAACATACTGCAGCTGATAACCCATTTGAAAGACTGTCAGAGATGCATACACAAAATGACAGCCAGCCCCTTTAGTGTTCTTAGAATAACAGACTTTAAAGTTAAAACTAACTATAATTAACTTTTACAAATGTTGGGATGCAGAGCAGAATCCTCAGGCAATCATTGCCAGGATGTTCAAGACTCAGATTTGACTCTCCATTCTGTCTAATTTGAAGGAAAACCTCCTCTCTACCAGTGTACTGGCAAGAATGGCTGGATGACCTTTAACTGGAGGTGGGTTACTTCCATGAGTTACCTGTCCCATTTACGTGAAGAAAAACAGCACCCACGGTGCAATGTGAATTCCTTACTCAAAGGAATGTAACAGAAGCAGAAGAGGAGTAAGGAGTGTGACATGACAACTCGACCCTAAAATGATGTAGTTCCCTGAGAGTATGCCAGTGAAAAAGTTGTATCATTGGGAACACATTCTTTGCTAGCTTCCTTCTTGTTTCAAGTGCAAACAAGGAGAAAACAAACAGTTAAAGAAAGACACATTTAGTTCATGTAGCCTTATCTCCTGCAGTGATAGGTGAGGGAAGCTGTGGTTCCTAAGCTATGAGCCAAGATAAGGAATTAAGGAAAAGGATGAACCATAACCCCCATGTCACATTAGAAAGCCCCATGCCATGGCATACTGTTTTTAAAAAGATATCCTACTTAGTTTGTTTGAATATCACTCCAGAAATTCCAAAACTTAACTAAAAATCTGGTAGACTTTTTACAGGTTCTTAGAGCCTCTGTTACACTTGTTAATTAATTCTAGGGTAGCTTGCTGGCAAAGTAGTAGAAGATGAAAGTGGTGGAAAGCTGTAGGAATTCTTCTCCAGTGGCAGAATGGGCTTGAATCTATTTCTTAGTTGTTAACTGAAAAGACTTCCATGTCTTCATCAATCAGGACGAAGTAGCATTTTATCTGCCTTCTGTACAGACACTGGATCCAGGCTCCTCTTTGGTTTCTGTAATGCAAAATTACCCAATTTTACTGGTAAAGACTGCTTGTAGGACACTGAGGAAACGTTTGGGTTTGTCCTTTAATACTGTATTTGGAAAAGTGACTCAGCTGAAAGAAGAATTGCGTGAGAGGCATTTATCCTAGGTTTTCATGATTTATTTTAACCTGCTTTTCTTTGACATAAGTGTAGAGACTTATAAGCCAGAAAATGTTATTCCATACACAAATAATCTCACGTATGCAAAGGTATATCCCAAAGTTTTGCTATCAGGAGGATAAATCTCACAATGTCTCTGACAGCTGATTTTTTTCGTGTCATATCAGTGGTACACAGGGCCTCCAACTTTATGATGATTTGGTTGTACAAGGTCTAATTCTTGAAAACATTTGCACTTCTGTTCAAACCTCACAAACTGTTTAATTTCATTGGTGTCACTTCAGATTTTCAGAGCAGAACCTGTCCCAGAGTCTAACAAACAGACTTGACAACTGATGATACAGTGAGACATACCCCAGCACACTGAGCAAAAAGTCACCATAACAGATGCAGAAAATCAATTCCATTGTACTAGAAAAAGAAAAGGCAGCTTCCTTAGTTTCAGAGGGAATTTTCTGTCATTGTGAAAAACAGATTTAAACACAAAAGGCAGTGATCCTGCATGTTCTGATAGTAATTTTCTGCTCTTTGCTCAGCTGAAATCACTAGTTACTCAGTTATTATTTTTACACGCTCTGTTCAGTCACTTTAAGGGAATGTTCCACAGGGATGGTTGTGGGTATTCTTGCTTTAATCCACCACAACAGAACAGCAAATTACAAGAAGCTCAAACTTGAACTACATGAGCAGAAATGCAAGAGGAATTAATATTGAATAACAAGCAGAAACATAGTGACAGTTAATTGATTACCAGCATTAATCAATTAAAACTGTGTTTCAATATCACCTCTGATGAGGCCATTTCTACAGATATGTACAATCTACCTGTCTATATCCCATCTTAATCATTGACTTTTTCCCCCTAGAGCTGGCAACAGTGACAGAGGGATTGTGGGGTTTTCATCTACAGGAAGAAGATAGAAAAGGTGGGAATAAGCTGAGATTCATAGGTGACAGCAGGTGTGTAAGAACAGAAGGGTAAGAACAGAAACATGGCAAACCACACATGCTAAAGCAACTTGCGTACCTAACTTCAACTGTTTTAGAAGTTCTTGACTACCTGATCCTACACATGAGGAACTCTCCTCATTTCTATGGCCCTTCTGTCCTGCCCAGTGCCATCATAAACACAACCTTTCACTGACTCACCTGGATCCAGTTCCAGGAGAGATGCATCTCATTGCCAATGTACTGCAATAGAGGAAACAGTCTTTCTGTGGAGGCTCTTCAGTGAATTTGTCTATAAATTGCTCAGAATATAATGTCACAGACAGTCCTACTCCCAGACAGAAGAGTTGTTACGCTCTGGAGGTATCTGATGGGTACACCACAGATATGCAGAAACAAACAAAGCATTTTATTTTTTCCCTTATGCTGGTATAACATTGACAAATTGACTTCAATTAGATAATTTGTGGTAACTTGATTTATGCTTCACAGATAGCTCTCCTAATTGCAGACAAGCAACAGGCTTAAAATTCAGCACACTTAGTGAAGATTTACTGAGAACTGAAACACATTTTAGAAATTTGCCTTGGGGTTTTTGTGAGCAGGAGCCAATTTACTGTCTATGATTGAAACCAAGAAAGCTTTGAACCCAAATCCTAAGGAGAAACTGAAGTAATTCAAACTTGTAAATCACAAACTCACAGAGAAAAATGGCTTGCTCCAAGCTCAGCAAAACAGAATAGTTATGTCTGGCAAAGCTGTTGTACAGACCCATATACTTATAAATGCTAGGGGAAAGCACACTGCTAGTGATTTAAAGGTTTCATCTGAACAAGCGCAAAAGCATTCATTGGGTTTAATGATGGTGGGAATTGCAGGGGGGAAAATGAAGAGAAAAATAGACAGGTACTCTTTTCACAGCATCAGTGCCTTGCCTTTTTGAATCCTGCTGAACTGTTATCAGCACTACCTCACAGGAAAGCACCTTTTCCCTACAACAGACTGCATTTGCAAATATTGCAGCAGTGTCAAGGTCAGTGATTTCTGCTGATGTGTTTTCAGTTTGCTTTCATGTTTAATCTTGAATAGAAAAGTGTGGAACCCAGCTCTCCTATAAATTATTTTGGAGCATGAATTAGATTCAGTCTGTGTCTCTACAAATGGCTAAGTCTAGCACATGGCTCACTGTCACCAAAAGGAGAGAAGCGTAGCTCCCATCCCATCCCATCCCATCCCATCCCATCCCATCCCATCCCATCCCATCCCATCCCATCCCATCCCATCCCATCCCATCTCATCCCATCCGACCCTATCCTATCCCATCCCATCCCATCCTATCCCATGCAGTGCCTTCTTGTTTCTTTATTCTCTCAATTCTCATCCCCATTCCAGTTGATTTCCTCCCTTGAGCCAGGTAAGACTCTGACTGAACGCTTTTGCAGCAGAAGCAGCAGAACCTATCTCAGCAGAAGACTACCCTGTATTTTTCTAGATTATTTTTCTGCCATATTTGTGAACAGCCATAGAGGAGACCAGTGAGCACCAGAACAGTCATGAGTGGCAGTAGCACATGGCAGAGATGGACAGGGAATCTATGGGGAGGAGAGAAACAAGAGGACATAACATGATGCTCAGTGACTGACCTATCAGATCAGCTTTCCACATGTCAGCATGGTAACTTAACTTTGAAATTTGTTTAAAAAACTCACATTGGTAATCACCCTCCACTTCTCTTCTGGCCTTCTGTCCTGGTTACCTGAGTTCAACCCTCTCATCTTGGTCCCTTTCCCTGGTGTGCTTGTTCTTTCATTTCCTCACCTCTCTCTTTCAGCATCTCAGCTCTCACATTCATTCTTGTTCCCCTTGCCATGTCCCTATTTTGTTCTCCACCACTGACAGCCATGCTGACCATCCTTCCCAGCATGGGTGCAGCCAGTCTGAAGCAGGCATGCACAACTCCTCAGGCTTGCAGAGAGGCAAAGCAAAAGAATCATGGAATCATAGAATAATTTGGGTTGGAAGGGACCTTTAAAGGTCATCTAGTCCAACCCTGCTGCAATGAGCAGGAATATCTGCCACTAGATCAGGTTGCTTGGAGCCCCGTCCAACCTGACCTTGAATGTTTCCAGGGATGAGGCATCTACTGCCTCTCTGGGCAACCTGTGCCAGTGTTCTACCACCCTCATTGTAAAAAATTTCTTCCTTATATCTAGTCCAAATCTACCCTTTTTTAGTTTAAAACCATTACTCCTTGTCTTACTGCTACAGGCTCAAATAAAATGTTTGTCCCCATCTTTCTTATAAGTCCCCTTTAAGTGCTGAAAGGCCACAATAAGGTCTCCCCAGAGCCTTCTCTTCTCCAGGCTGAACAACCCCAACTTTCTCAGCCTGTCCTCATAGGAGATGTGTTCCAGCCCTTTCATCATCTTCATGGCCCTCCTCTGGACTGGCTCCAACAGATCCATGTCTTTCCTAAGCTGGGGGCTCCAGAGCTGGACGCAGTACTCCAGGTGGGCTCTCACCAGAGTAGAGTAGAGGGGCAGAATCACCTTGCTTGACCTGCTGACTACACTTCTTCTGATGCAGCCCAGGATATGGTTGGCTTTCTGGGCTGTGATCGTGCATTGCCGGCTCATGTCCAGCTTTTCATCCACCAACACCCCCAAATGCTTCTACTCAGGGCTGCTCTCAATCCCTTCATCCAGTAGCCAGTAACGATATCGAGGGTTGCCTCAACCAGGTGCAGGACCCTGGACTTGGCCTTGTTGAACCTTGTGAGGTTCACATAGGCCCACTTCTCAAGCTTGTCCAGGTCCCTATGGATGGCAAACCTTCCCTCATTCCCCCAAGTTTTGTAAATCCACTGAAAAAAGCAGAAAAAAAAGAAAAAATCACCAACAGTCAGCACCCATTTCTATCTGCTACATATGAGTAAATACATCCTTTGTAACATGTAGAGGTCTCAAATCAAACTTTCTTACTGAGAAGTTGCATAACAATAGAGATCACAGCTGGATGTTAAATACTAATCATTCAGGTTTCTGACTACTCTGACCTTTCTTTCACCCAGCATTTTAAGATCTGTGTGTCATTTGGTCCAATTCCTAACAATGTTTATTTAGAATATGCTTTTGAAAGAATTAGGGCTGCCCGTATGCTGTTACCACCAACCAGACACTAATCCAATCAAAGCACAAATCCCTTACATGTCCCAAGTAGCGGAAAACTTCACTGAGTGCTTATGAGTGTGAAGCTGTTCTTGATGAAACCAACCAAGCCCAGCCTTCAGCGAAGACCCAGCACAACAGCCGAGGAATTTCAATTGCTGCCCTGCAAGTGGTCCTCTCAGCAGGAAGGTTTTCAGCAGCACTGGAGACATAAAGCTCTTCCATTCCTGCGCCGGGAACCAACAGGGCATAGGAACTGGCACTGCTTGAGATACCCAGCAAAGAAAAACAGCCTGCAGATGGTTTTATAGATGTGTGGAGTGAAAGACACCTACACCCCACATCTACAGTCAGAGGCACGGTGGCCCTAAGTGGCATGAGAGAATTGGCACGGGGAGGGGATTGAGCGGTACAGGGAGGAGATGCGGTACAGGGGGAGTTAATTTGGGGCTCCCCTGTTTCCGGGACAGCTTCCCCAGGCAGCCAAATGCTGCCTTTTACTTGAGATAGACTGTGGAATGCTGATCTAGCACAACTATTCTTGAGACCTAAAAACGAGATCCAGTCAAATTAGTTATTTCTCCCATTTCCTTGGAAAGGGAAAAAAGCAGCTGGATATATTATTCAAGTCAGCATTCCAGCAGCACAACTAATTAATCAGACTTTCTGTATTTCACATTTGACAGCCTAGGTTGTGTACAGTGTTTCCTACTTTCTGAAGCGTTAGAGGGCCTCTAATTGCATTATCTGAAACCTGATCATCACTTCTGAAACTTGAAGATAGACTGTCTGATTAAATATTGATTCTTGCATTCAACAAATTGCTTGTAAATAGCAGATGCCTGACATAGAACACATAGATCTCCCCACCATAGATATACATATGTTTCATTTTGCAGCTAGTGTAGTTGGCTGTATTAAAACTGTGTAAAGAGGGTTCAATTCATACTTTACAATTGTTGCCCAGAAGTATGTAAGTACATTCTTCTAGTTATGCAGTAACCATTTGGAGAATAAACTGGTCAGTGGATTCAGTTATCAATGCAAAAAGACAAGTCAGCTGCAAGTGCTGTGCTAGTCAAACATGAATTCGCACATAAAATGAGCAGTAATCTCTGTGAAACCATTCCAGGTACTAAGACATTGATGGCAGGCTCTGACAATAATTGCTCCAACGAGAAACACCTCTGGGAATCTAATTGACTCTTACCTCCAGAAGAAAGTGAATCTTTATTCAGTGTAGAGGGACTTGGCTGAGCCCATAAGGAATGGAATTTCATTGCTTTCCCAATACTTTCTTTATGAAAAATGAACTTCTAGTATCCAGTAGTTTAATAATATACTACTTGCAGTCAAGACCACACCTAAAGTAGGATTACATGATGCTTTACAGAAATACTATACTACATGTTCTGCCAACTGGTAGCTCTTACTCCACAAATACAGAATGACTTTCTAGAAACTGAAGTTTCAATTTATTCCTTTATATGCATTTTTAGGTACATTTATATACACTTTAAGGCAGTTCCTTCTAATGTTTAGTAATGTAGACTCTCTACTAAGACTCAGTAGAAATAAATCACCAATTTCAGAGATCTGAAGACTGAATCATACTTAAGTGCAGGAAAACATAAACCAGAGACTACTTCTCTAGCTTAAATATTTTTCTTTTTTTATTTATGTTTTTTCTTATTTTTGGTAACCTGGATCAATAGGCTATATTTGAAGTGTTTACTTCCCACTTACACTGCCAGAACTCTACTCTGAGCCCCTTGGACCAGATCAGTGAGAAATTTTTTTCCTTGTAACTGTGCCTGAAGGATATTAAACCTATTGCTTTTTTTTTTCCTTGGCTTTTCATAAGCTTCTTTTAAATCATATCATTTTCTGCTGCCATCACAGGATTTTCTCAGCTCCCAATTACTCAGCGCCCACTTAACAAGCTGTCAAGCAACTACTCAAGCAGTAAAAGACACGTCTCTGTAGAATTGTAAATTATTTATTGTTTATAGGTAGCTGAAAATTAGCCTAAGCAACCCTATGAAAAAGAACAATAAGAACTAACTCCTTAATTAGTTGGAGTGGTTGTCAACACTAAATAGAGAATTTCAAGTCACTGTGAAAACAAAAGTGTAATTGCAGAGATAATAGTCCAGTTATTGCCTCTTTTGAGAACTCACAAGTATCTGCTCCCTATCTGCCTTCCCCGCCCCTGACTGCTACCTGCACAATCAATAGCTTTTTGTATCCAGTCTGTTCTGATAACAAGTGTGATATTTCATCTTCTGTGCATTGATACCATCCTCAAGGAGATGGACTCCCAGTACAGGGAAGAGGTGAGGAAGATGGGCACACAGGCTTCTAGCATGGGTGTAGAGAATCACCTCCACATGAGACCATCAAACCTGCCTTCATAGTGGTCTGCTGACCTTCAGGCATCCTACCAGACCTATTAGTGGGATTCAACAGATCTTGCCTTTCAAGCAAGCATCTGTCCTGCCTGATTCACTCCTGCATAATATTTCAGTCTATTCTTAAAAAAAAAAAAAAAAAAAAGTCACTCTGGACTCCTAAACAAGGGTGAGAGTGTGTACCATTTTATGATGTTCTTTTTAAAGATCAGAAAGACAAATACAGTCCCCTCTTCAGGCTGAAAAGTCTGCATCTCCTAAAATGAATCCGTAAGTAAAGACTTCAAGACGCCTAGTTAATTTTGGCCACCAAACAGCAACAAATGCAACTTTTATGGAGGTAGCATAAGCACAAAGCAGTACAGAAGATACAAAGGCTCAGACAGTCTGAAAAGTTATGTCCAGTTATTTTAATCCAATCACTAAAATATATAAACAATATGGGAGAGAATATTCTGATGAATTACTAGTTACTATTCAGGTTTTCTCTTCTCTTTTCCTCCCTTCATCAAATCTGTGCTGACAATGATTTAGACAAATTTGGTGAAAGATAAAAATCGATTCTGCCTACAAACTTGGCCATCCCATCTTCTGGAGACAGGCCAACTCACCTCCCCCCTAGTGGCTTGGGCTCACGTCCATGTATTGTTTAGCTGAGAAACGAGGGATGTAGGGGGAAAGGGCTAGAAGTAGCAGAAGAGGGAGGACCACTAGATTCTGCTGACTCTCTTGCCTTAACACTTGGCCCTACTCCATGTGTCTGGCGTCAGCACTCTTTCCTTTCTTGCTTTACATTGCCTTGGCTTCAAAAAAGGGGAAATGTAGAGTGGTTTCCAATTAGGAAATCTGACGGCATGGTGGAAAAAATGCATACAAATTCTGGACAAAGCAGAAGATGCATCTGTGAAGAAATGGAAGAGGGTTACCAGTTCCTGCTAAAGGAGTTGGATAAGGGAGTTCTTCTATAATAGCACATACCTTTTCCAAAGAAAAAGACCACAACTAAAATTAGTGACAGACCTGATCCTACCAATATTTAGTATTCTTCCCCTATTGACACTCGTAGCATCAGGCCTCTCCAGGGAACGCAAGCACAGCTACCTTACAGCATGCTGGTCTTTATGCGAGTTCAGCAGAAAGACAGAAAAGAAAAAAATTACAGTTAACCCACTCAATTCAGTTGTAAAAGCTGAGGACAATCACTAGTAGGAATAATTGCATTCTGTAGAGAACATAAGGCTTAACAGCACTTTGGAGTTCATTTAAAGGCCATTAGGGGCTGATCATTTCCCTCCTGAGTTACCAAGCGTTCCTCAAAGAGTGGAAAAGAGCAGTAGTTTAGCTAGCCATTACTATAAATGTTGAACACAACAGAGCTCTTACTTCAGTTACTTCCCTAGTCACATCCTTCCTCCACATATTAGACACTCAAGTATTTTTAATAAATTGGGAACTTTTTTTTTTTTTCAAATAAAGCTCACATACGCTTTTGTCAAGCTTTCGTCAAGCTTTCCTAGGCTAGATATTCAGTTTCATCTTGTCTGGCTTAAAAAAACTTCAAGGCCAAAAATGGATGAAAGTGCCAAATGAATTATGTAACAGTTTTCATCCAGCAGATATTAAGGGTATGGGAGGACACTGGAAATTATGGACTATAACCCTGACTTCTGTAGTTCTGTTTAGAAAAAGTGCTGTCAGCTCTTTATTCTGATAAAATTCATCTGTGAAAGACCTAGACCGACAGTAGCAGATAACAATTTAAATGGAACTATTTGGTAATATTTATAGCTAATTTAGAATGAACTTTAGTGGATCATCATAAAGAAATCCCAAATTGGCTTGCATTCTGTCTGACAAATGTTCCCACAAGTGTAATCGTATTAGGGAAGGTTTTCATTCATTTCAAAAGAAAAGCATGTTTTATGCTGGAAATGGCATAGCTGGAAGCATCATTCCATGATTTTGATAAAATTTTCATTTCAATAAAGATGTCCCATCTCTGTTGTGAATTAGACATGATACATCTAAAGAACGAGCTGAAAATTTCTCTGTAACATTTAAAAAATGCATATAAAAAGTTATAAATACATAGAATTATGTAGAACTTTAAAAAGAGAGTTCATTTGTTTTTAAAATTATGAGCAATGGCTGAGGAACATTCTTCCTGGAAGGCTCTGGAGTGTGCTGGGAAATGGAAGTCTTAGCATCACTCCTGCAGATCATGAAACACTGAATTAGGGTAAGCAGTTCAGCAGTTTGTCGTCTTTCCATAACCTTCAGATGACGCCCCCTTGGGAAGAAATTGCCTTATAATCTTCACTTTTTCCTCTGGTTGATACGTGTGTCTTTAAGATGCCATCTTCCTCCACATCACTTCTGTTGCACACCAATTTAAGATTAGACCTACTGTCGTCATCACTGGACTACACAGCTTTCTTTGTAACAGAGTTTAAGCTCATTTCTTGATGGACCTATAGATTTCAACAGTAGAAATCAATTCCCTTCCCACATCTGATTGCTTGGGTACCAGAGGGTCTGCCAAAATTTCCTAACACAGAAGTGCCATGACTACGAAACCTTCCTAAGCTAAGTGGACAAAACAGGTGCATGAGTATCTTTCACACCTATGGTCTTTCTAAAGCCAGAAAGAGAAGGTGAGGTTCTCCTCACCCATAAGGAAGTCACCTGAACTATTTCGCATGGCTCTCTTCAGAGCCACTGAAGAAAAACAGGCAATTCTAAGCCACGACTTCCCAGGCTATTTTACATGGCTACTTCCAAATGCAATAACACTCACCCTACCTTTCCCCATGTCTTCACCCTACTGAAGGCCTGGTTTTCTAGGTGTGTTCAAGGAGTGATATGAATACATATATTGATATGCACTTGTGTTATAACATAGTCTGTTGTTCTCATTTCATCACAAGTCATGCCCATTTCTCATTCACTATACATAATAGAGTGCTTGCCCAGGAAGTGAGAAACCTGGTTTCTAGATAGGCCTTATTTAAGATTTCAAGTCACACATCCTAAAGAAGCACCCAAGAGGCCATAGAATGTGCTAAGTAAGTAAATACCCTCTTGTGTTGCATCTTTGTATACCCAACAAACAAACAAAATATGTCCTTAATGTGGTCTTTTGGCATAAACGAGTCTGTCTGGTAGCCAACAGGTGAGGAAATTAAAGCCTCCAATATCTGTGCACTACTCCTAAGCAGGAGATGATGCATCAGGACCTAGAAAGAAAAAACAGATGATGGGGCCTCAATGCAGACCCCTACTTTGCCGACTTTTGCAATTGGTATACAGGCTTGTATCTGGGGCTTACAGACTCTAAAGGTAAATTCAAAAGTATGTGGCTTCTTAATGCAAAACTGTACAGCACACAGAGGACATTGTTCCCTACACTTTGCCCTTACTAGAAGAGGAACAGCTTCAAACCCTGAAACAGAAGTTACAGGCAAAGTGCTGATTCTACCAATGTATATAAAGGCATCTCTTTGTGGTTTACCATGTGAAAGGGGCATTAGTCTAGTTAAGCCCTAGATTGCCATTTCCTGATGCGCCTAGGTGAATCAGAGGGTAACAAGCAGAATCCATTAGTTCTGTAACAAAAATCGTGACAAGAGCATAAGGCAAAATACACATGACAAAACTATATTGGCAAAAAATCCATAACAGGCAAATAAAGCAGAAGAAAAAAAAAAATTAGAAGGATGTTCAACTCCTCTGGCATAACCACCTAAATTAGAGGACAGAGAGAAGATAACAGTGCTTATAAACAGTGTTATGAAATACAGTCTTCCATGCATAATTAAAAATAATTTGATTTCCATAGCAGAAGCAAGAAGCCATCCACTTACAAAGGCACTCCCATGTTTGATAAAAAAACTAATGATAACAAATCCTATGAAGAGCGGTTGAAGGAGCTGGGACTGTTTAGTTTGAGGAGGAGGAGGCTGAGAGGAGACCTCATCACTCTCTACAACTATTTGAAAGGACACTGTAGAGAGGTTGGTGCTGGTCTCTTCTCACAGGTAATTAATGACAGAACAAGAGGGAATGGCTTCAAGCTCCAACAGGGTAGATTTAGACTGAACATTAGGAAAGAATTTTTCACAGAAAGAGTGGTCGGGCATTGGAATAGACTGCCCAGGGAGGTGGTTGAGTCACCATCCCTGGATGTGTTTAAGAGACATTTAGATGTGGTGTTGGGGGATATGGTGTAGGGGAGAACTTTGTAGAGTAGGGTAGATGGTTGGACTCGATGATCCCAAGGGTATCTTCCAACCTAGACAATTCTATGATTCTATGATTCTATGATCGTATGACTCTATGTAGGATTTTGAAAATCAGAAGTTTAAACTGACAGCAGAGCAAAGGCACTTTTTCTGACCTTTGAAAGGGGGAGTTACTAGTTTATATCATGAGAAACAAAAGCATCATAAAAATTATTCCAAATTAACTTACTCTCTAAAAGCCTGGCAAAATTTTAAGAGAAAACCTTCATTTACAGAAACTAAAATGCACAAGTGTTTAATTCAAAAATTAAATGCTGTAGCATCTCTGTTAGATAAGGTTATGTGTTTTATGAACAGATGGGTAAAGTCAGCTACAGAGGAGCTAAGTAACATGTTTAAAACCACATAGTAAATTGCTGGCAGAATTCAAAATGGAATTTCGAAGTCTTTTCTCCCAATGACCTGCTCTGCCCCTTGTATCATACTTTTTTAACCAGAATCACTCCACTCCCAAATTGTTAATAATGGGTTAATCACCAACTTCTGTTGCTAAATTCATAAATTATCAATCTACAGGGGAAAAAAATGTTGTAATAAGAGACTTTTGAAAGAGCATGGCTAAATATACAGCTTCCACAGAAAGACTGTGAAGCACTAAAAAATAGCTACAGAGGAAAAGAGGGAACTGATAGAGATTCCATCCATTTAGAATATACATGAGGAAGAGATCACTTGATTACAACACAACTGGAGGCTCCTGAACAATTACAAGTGAACTCACATTGACTTACTCAGAAATCTTCTGGAAATTCCCTTTAGAAAAAAAATCTTTAAGCAGTAAGTTTCTTTCCCTTTTCAAACATAAGTACACATATTCCACATGACACCTGTCTGGAATATGAAATAACTAAAGAAACATAGATGCCTATCTGTCAGAAATACTCTTCCCTGGCATTTCAACTAGGCTAATGCACTAGTGTAACAGGTTGTCTTTATATGTAAGATTCTGGGACATTGGAAAAAAAAAAAACTTTGAAAAACTCATTTTTCAATAACAATTTTCTCTCACCTGGGACCATTTGTGAATAATGACGATGAAAAATGTTTCTGTTTTGTTTCAGCAAATACGAAAGATATACATTTATATTTGAGTCCAAGTTTTGGAGGTACTAATGTATTTGTAATGATGAAATGCTGCATGTATTTACACTTGGAACAGTATCTTGCCTTAGATGGGATTGCACAGGATGTGAATGAGTGAGTGGAGAATTTGTTGTGTCATGACTTTTCCTAGTCTCAGAAAGAACAGATTTCATTTCTGTGAGCGTGAACACTTTTAAATTTAACTTTTCCTCTTCCTTTTTCTTGCCTTCAGCTCCCAACACCATCTGGAGAAAGGGATGGAAGCCCCTGGCAACTCCTTACTAAAGACAGAGGGTGACTAGAGGCTATGCAAGATAGGAAAATACTGCATTGAAATCAAAATGCAAAATAATCTTATGCAACAGGGAGATCTTTCTCAAGACCCTGCACACATAGAATTCACTAAGGAACGTCCTAAACATCACCATTTTTCACTCCACATACAAGGCATATTTTTTGACCTTGTCATTTCTAGCGTAAGCACATATAACAGCACGTGTCAGTATCTATGTATAAAAATTCAGAAACATAACACTTCACTGCACACACTTCTCCCTCCAGGGAGAGAGTGAGCAAACAAACACATGCCAGATGGTAGTCGCATTGCTCAGTGCACTACTGGAAGGCACTCAGTTATTGCAGAGACAAACACAACACGCAGTAAAAGCAGAAAGTCTCTACAAAGCAGCTGCTTTTTGGTGCTGTGTGTTTGTATACTACTTAGCACAATAGAATCCTGGTCCATAACAAGGTCCACACACGCAATCAAACAAAAGACAGTGACATTTCCTAGATTTTACATGGGTGGATGTAGAGGCCGAAAGGTGGATCAAAAGCAAGGGCTCTTCTTCAGGTTTGTCCTTTAATTCTCTGTACCACCATCACAATGTAATGCTAAGAATGAGACCAGAAGCATACAAAGAACTATTGTTAAACTTCAAAGAACCTAAAAATATTATCTGGTTTAAAGACTGACGCTGTCAGCCTTCAGTTTACAGAATTTCAACCGAATCCTCTAAACTGGCATAGCATTTTCTTAATTCGGTTATAAGTATTAATCATTTCCATTTATTGTAAGGTAGATTTGGCAGCATGTCTTGATTACCTGATACTTCCCACTACAGAGCATACTGCAGGAAACTCTGAGAACTGTATTGAAGGCCAATGCTATTGCCAGCCCTTAAAAATCAGGAGGTATAAATTGTCACATGGCAACTTGTCTTTTAAATTTATTCTATGCAATTTCACTCAAATTTTGCACGATGATTTAAAAGGAGGGGGAAACGGTCTTTTCCTTCTGTCGCATGTGCTTCTTGGAAGATTTTGCCAAGGTAAAGCCACTTGAACAGCCACTCAAAATGTCTGAGACTTTGCACTTACAATAGCTGCAGGAAGTGCTGTGGGAGCAGGGAGACCAGAACACGTATGCATGGCTATGAGGTACATCCCATAGTTCAAGTGTTAAGTGGGTACTTATTAAGGTTTCGGGAGTCACAGCAAGCTGTAGATCTACAAGGCAGTTGTTCTTAACAGTGCTTAACATTAAAATGTGTGATTAACTTTTTTCCCTTAGAAAAACCATACAAATCTGAGCAAATTATGTTAAAATAGTGGCAACTGAAGTTCTTTTGCTTCACTGTGCAAGTTGGACTCAGCTTGTTTTTGCACAATGGCTGAAACAGATGGCCAGTAAAGGGAGGTAGCTTTGGATGGACGATAGTAAATCCGGCATTTCTGTACTTCTGGGAATCTGATTTCTCTATCTAAATGATAATATTCTTGTTCTAAGCACACGATTATTATTTGGTGGTTGTGGGCCAGCTGATACAAGGAGGGTGTGCCATTCAGGACTTTATTCACCAGCTAATTATAAATGCATTAAGCTTACAGTGAGTTGGAAGACCAGAAAAGAAGCAGTTCTACCTGTAATGAGAAGTTAAGTGCTTTCAGTGAAGGAGGATGAGACTTGGACAGCACTAACGGGTGGATGAGCTGAACAAGTTTATAAGAGGACAGGCGCACCAACAGCTGCTTATCAGGTGTTTCATTCCGTTTGTGTACTTTCAGTATGAGGGATAAAGTGCCTTCAAGGCTCAAGTCCAGAGGTCTATAAGCAATACTTAAGTATTTCTTCTGTCTCTGAAGTGCACATATAAATTTAGAAGACAGAGTGAATCAAAATCTGCACGTTAAAAAGACTGAATTTTTTATTTTTGTTCTAAACCAACAAAATTTAGCAGATGCCCCACACAGCATTATTGCAATTTTCTGCACAAAATGAGCTCTAGTCCTACTCTTATTTTATGTCTTAATATTACTAGCATAGAATAGGGCACAGTCCAAGAAATGCTGAGGGTTTTCTCATCCTATAAATTCCTTTCATTCGTTTTTTGGTACCCAGGCATTTCTGTTTGTCATGCTGTAATGGATTTCTTGCCACCCAAATGGCTTTGTCAATACTACTGAACACTCAGAAACTTAATATATATATTTAGCAAAAGCCTGTGTGTCACAGTTCAAGTTGAAGAACAAGACGCTGACCAACAAATGCTGCAGCTGAGGCTGAGATAAATATTCACTAAGAAACTGGATATTTCATATGCAATTTCATGAATGCTCCAACAAATAACTATATAGCTTATTTTAAGTGTGCCAGCGAATTACAGGCCATTAAAACTAATCAAAATACACCGATATCAGAAATGGAGAAAGATGAAAGTTAGACATGGGAGAAAGAAATAGGTTTTAAAAATTATTTTCTTCTATTATGCCTTAAGTCTTGTTCAAGTCATTAGAAATCTAACAAGAGTCATAAACACTGGCTAAAAAAATTAAAAGCTTTTTTCACATCTATATCTCATAAATATCATATATCAGTCAAAGCCTATTAAATTTTCTGTGGTTTCCATTGGTCTTTCTTCTGCTTTATCATCTGTAACTATACAAACAGTGTTAAAAACACACCAGAGTGAGGTGCCAGCATCAGCTCACCAAAGAAAGATCTCAGAAACTAACTGAAGCTCCCAAAATGCCCACTCTTCCTTTCCACAGAACAAAAGGCCCATGAAACTCCTTTACACACTGCATGGTTTATAAAACAACAGTAGCAAACCCAATCTTTTAGTTACAAAGAAGAATAGCACTCGATCTTGTAGATGGATTTATTTATTTTTTTTTTTAGTACTAGGCAAGCTGACGGCACTAGCAGCAAGGTAACTGAGAGTTCACAATAAAAAATGCATTAGGATTTATTTCTCAGCAATGTAGTTCAATCGAATTTGTATATAATGAGCTCCATAGTAGTCTGAAGATGAAAGATGATGACTTTTTAGAAGAGATTGTTTATCTGAACGTTACCATAAACAAGAATTTGATGAAAGTGTCAGCTCAGTATTCAGAGGTTTACTTTCTTCTTTACTGGTATGCCAGAGAACCAGTTTTTGAAGCTTTGACAACATGTTGGCTGCTTAGCAGTCTACAGGAAAATCAGAGATAGAGATTAAAGCTTATTTTTAGAAGTCGTGGCTAGCAATATATAGAGAGAATGTCTTTGAAATGGCAGCCACTTCTAACACTCAAATGTTTCAGAGAACTCTTTCTCTACTTATCCACCTATCTGTAACAGTCAACGTTGGAATGAGGAAGTACTACACAAAAACAGTATTTTCCCCCAAAATTGAATAAAATAAACCTTGCAGTTTCATTCTGGAACTTTTTCTTAAAATACATAGAGGTAAACGGCTCTCAGTTTTATATGAAATTTAATATTTGAGCAAAAATGTTTACTGTTGATGGCTTCATTCAACCCTTTTACTTAATATAGCATGTTTTTAATTAAATGCTGAAAAAAAAATAGCATGCCTGCTTCACATGAAGTCTACACAAAAAAGGTTTGATTTTTTTTGTTCTGCTGCATACAGAAGAAAACCCACTTCCTAGAGATCAGCTTTGCCTTGTAGCCAGTATCCAAACCGAGAAAATCTGGGGCCATGGAGACTTTGCATCAGTTGCTAGCCTGCATTTTTAGGGAGCATTGCCATCCTTACAGCGCACTGGGTTCTGGCAAGTGCATGGCACAGGAATTTCGCTAAGGTATAGAAGGAGGTGATGCCTCCTGAGTACAGGACTACATCAAGGAAAGATGAAAACACAAGCCTATCAGGAAGGGACTCAAACCTACCCAAATGTGGGCTATGTTTCCACTGGAAAATATCCAAGAACACACCAAGGGAGAGGTCGCACACTATAGCTGCAGAAGTGTGGAATGCAGCAGCCGTGTTACCACCCTTCCAGGCTGTGACTTGCACTCACAGGTTCTGAAAAATCAAGTCTGGGAAGGTTCTCAGTGGTCATCTGGCCTTTGCTATGCCCAACGGTCTGTGCACAAGCTTTTCCCTTTGCTTGCACACTTTATTACTCCTAGGAGCGGTGGTACTTTAATATTGGTGCTTCTTCATCGTCGTAGCTTTCTTTTCTATATTTGTATCAAAATATATACAGGGATGATTGTTACGTTCCAGAACTGAGACACTTTGGTGCAGCTTTATTACTTTTTAGATATATTTGATATATCAAACAATGTAGATGAAAAGTGAGGTATCTTACAATTTAATTACATTTTCAAAGGTAAGATTATTTCCCACTCCTTAATTCATAAATAGTGCTCTTTTATCTTTATGTAAATTAGTTGAGTGCAATGGTTTGTAGAAAAACTATTCCTTATGCTGACCGAATATTACCTTTTCTTTTCTATTCCACAGAATTGTTTAATTCAGTGATGCACACACAAAAGACCCCCAACTTTTTAAGAACTTGAATAAAAATGTGGAAACTATCCTTAGTTCTTCTTCATTGTCCTCTTTTTATGAGACAGAAAATTAAATACATGTGAAACTAAATGCAAATGTTTCATGCAAATAGTAAACATCATGAAAAAAAATTCTGTAAATTCCCTAAACTATGTTACCCTCATCTAAAATTTAATTATCTCATTTTTATTAATTTATTATTTCTACTCCGGACATGAGTCTTTCTCCTGTGGCTAATTTAGCCCTGAGAAACTGCATATTTGTGGCATGGGAAAAGGATGTCTTGGGGGAATGTGGTTGATTAAATAACAACAAAAGAGTAGAAAGGAAGAAAGAAGAGAACTCTGCACCCCATGGGTAAGATGTCACAGATAAGATGGGTCAGAAAATATGTTGATGTCTAAGGTGGCCCTGGTGGTCAGCTGGGGCCTCACAAAAATTAAGTCCTGTTTATTCACTGTTAAACCATGTTTGAGCTTGTGATGTCCTACTCTGGTCGCAATCAATTGTACCAGGATAAGTACAGCGGTGAATCCTCATCACTCACTCCCGTCCTTCTAGGCTGATTTAGTAATAGGCAATTGAGTCTGTAGCTCCAATTTATTTGCAACTTAAAAAAAAAAAAGCAAACCCGTTACTGCAGAAAACACATACAGAATTGATTTAATTATTTCTGTGAAATCTTATAACTCAAAAAGTCTTTCTAAGAATGATTTTGAAATAGAACCCACTTCATAATTGGTGACTTCTCTATCAAGATATTACCCTTGCACATTTATACAGCAGTGAGCTTTTACAGACAACATCCGTATCTTTGACACTTGCCTGGGTAAATGTGATTCAAAGCTTTAACTAGAATTTAAAAATGCCTATCCTTATGTCTTGGATGGACAGATTAGCCTTTGACTGATAATGTTTGGGATTAGACTTCGCTCATGTATTTTGAATTCATAATAGCAGGTAAACGAAGAACAGTTTCTCCCTAGCCTCTAGCTCCTACCCTTTCCCCTCCTTCTCAGCACTCAGCATATTAGAGACAGAATTGGAGGTATCAGGTCATGCAGATTAATTATCACCCAGAACAATGCGGGCAAAGGACTGTTCAACATCTAAGTCAACGTTCAATTACAGCTTCATAGCTGAAGCTGCTCATATCACAGTCTGAAGGTACCCGAGAGAGAAATCCAGGCACTATCAAAGCATATGGCAAAACTTTAATAATGGAGAGGTCAATACGTTACCCACAAAGAAGGTAAAGAAACTAAAAGTGTTTTTTCTCTTGATGCCCCAAAAAAGAATGCTGTCTGTGAAGAGTTTTGCAGCAGTTTGAAGAGGCTTCACTAAAATTAAATTCTACCCAAATTTCCAGACTTTGTCAGTTTGAACATAGCTCAGGTTCACCATTGTGTTTAAACAGAAAATGCTAAGTAAATTCTATGTCTTTTAGGTATCATTACTAAGGCCTCCTGTTCTTCCAAAACAACAGTTGTATTAGGTCAAACCATAGCTATCCTTAGGCCAGCAACCAATTTCCAGTTATTACCTAACCACTGGGTTACTTATGAGCCACTTATGACTCTGTAAACCTCTATGTTTCACCATTCCAAAAATCCATTTTTACTTGCCATATACACACACCACTCCATAACTTGTTCATCCTTATTGGTCTTCTCTAAATGTTTTCCTATTCTATGATATATTTCTTCTAAGTTAGCAAGATCAGAATTGTACACTTTGTTCAAGATTCAGACATAGAATGGATTTATACACTTGTAAAATTACATTTTCTGTTTTTTTTTTTTTTTTTTTTTTTTCTGTTTTTTCCTTCTCATTTATAAGATGTTTTGGGAGTGCAGGAGAGTTAAATCTTATTGGGTAATGAGTTCATGCTCCTACAGAGGTCCTGTAATCCCAAAATATTATCCCTGAATATTAATATTCACTCAGTTCCTGTTATTTTCGACCTAAAATTAAGATGTTTCCCTTAAATGTATCACTTCACGTTTATCCACACAGAATTTCAACTGCCACTTTATCGTTTAGTCATTTCAAAATGAGAACTTAGTTATTGACAGCAAAAGAAATAAACAAGCAAAACAGTTCTGCTAAAATATTAAGTTTACTCACGTAGTGAACCAGAAGTTTAAAGGTTCTGCATAGCAAGTGGTGCGATCATTTTTGCCCCCTGGGAACACTTCAACATTTGTATGAAATACGATTTGTCATAATCCAGATAAACAGAGAAATATGCTACGCTGGCATGCTGTAGGATATATGCTTAGAGAAGAATTGCTCTGCTTCCTGTTCTTGCACATGATAGAAATATCATTCATAAACAGATCAGGCTCCATCTCAAAGTACCTGCCTTTTTCTTCTCTGAGGTCTTATCTAGGAAAAAATACATAAAAAATGGGCTATGGGTGAGATTAAAAAAAAAACACACACAAAAAAAAAAAGACCCCAGAAAACAGAAAAATTCAGTCACAGGCCCAGGAAGAATGCGTCAGCTGTGAATAGCTCAATTTTGACAGGCACTAGTGAGGATGGCTTCGCACAGCACCTGTAAGCAATTAGGGAAGCCTCTGCCATGCCAACTGGAGCTTCACACGCCAGCAGTAGCCAGAGCAGACCCTGGAGAATACCATGTGTCATTGCGCAGTGACAACCAGGTTGAAGCTGCTGAACAATCTCAGTGATCCATCTTCTGGGAAACATATTGACAAAACACTGTCTGTGACAGCATGCGTAGAAATGCAGGGAGGTCTCACACAGAAAATAATACGGCTTAGTTCAAGTGAGAAAGTCCTTGCTCTGCTTCCAAGCCACCTAACCGAGTGTTTCCTAAAAGATAACCTTCAGGTCTAAATTATTAGGACAAAAAATCTGATCAAACAAGGAATAAACAGGTTCTCACATGTCTTCTAATATGTATTTGCATATATACAAAGAGGAGTGAGAAAATTCCATTCTGCACAGGTGTGAGTGTTAAAAAACAGTGACTGCTACCACTGCTGCCTGCAGACCCTACAAACTCAGCCTCAATTACACCTAAGAAAACCAAGAGCTTGTCATAGCCAAGATGCATTAGCAACACATAACTGGATAAAATTTACATCCTCATGTTCTTCGTGTGAATCAGAAGCATATACTAGTATTATTGTAAATATTGTAAATGCAAATATTGTAAATATCAAATGAAGCAGACATGAAAGGAAGAGTAATTTGCTTACTGACTACAGGAAAATACCTGTCTTGCTTCGTCTTGCTAATAGGCTTGTAAATCACCCTCAGCTCTGCAGCTTTTCAGAACATCATTTCAACATTGTTGAACTTGCTGATCTCTAATGATGCAGAAGTCTGAATGATGAGGATGCACAATCATAATTTTTGTAGATAACCATCAAGAAATGCCTTGTCAGAAACTGCCGTTAGATGCTAACTACTGACACTGACAGCAAAGTCCAGGTAGAGACAGTTCAAGATGAGATGGTGAGAAGTCAAAAGAAATCCCCTGGTCAAAAGTCCTATGGCAGAAGTAACACTTCGAGGTATTAACTTTCTAACTGGGACATGAATACGTGCAAAGCCAGTGAAAGGGCATTCATTTATTGCATGGATTATTTTTAAAGGTCCATATAAGTTTGCTTCATACCACTTCTAGACTATAACTTTTTTCCTATTGTTAAGACAGAGAATGTTAACAGTTTGGCTAATGAATGAAGGCAATGTAGATGTGTAAGTGTATCACATCATATTCTCTAAATGGTCCTATTGAAGGATTTCTAGTTGACACAGAAAATTCATAAAAAATCACCCACATAATAGCTCTAAAATTTACTAGTCGCTGTCTCAATCAGAAACTGCCTCAAATGAGCTTCTCGCGTACCGTGAGCAGAACAAAGTAGGCCACTGTTGCAGCAGAGAGGAAATAAATTTAAGAATTGAGAAATGTCTTTTCTATAGTCTTTAGATGAAGGATTTTGGAGACAAGCTCAAAGCAATGCTTGACAGGTCCTCTTCATTGCAAAACCAGAACCCGAAGCTGTGAGCCGGTGCAACGTGACCACATGCCAGCCAGAGTCCATGCAATAGATGATGTTTTTCAGTTTGCTTTGCCAAGTGGGTGGAGTAAATCCAACATATCCCTGACTTCTTTGATTCATTTTATGCATGCTGTAGGGTCAATCTGGGCATGTTCAATGATCTGATACATGACAAGTCCAACGCTGTGTTCAGTACTTCCATTATATGGTTAAGCATGCTGCAAGTGAAGTTCTGACGCATGCCATTGCAATGCATACCCAAACACTTATCGGAAGGTAGGTTCAAAAAGAGCCAAATTTTAAAAATAATGTATTTCACTAGTTACTTAGGGAAATTCTTGCAATCTTTCTTCTTGAACAGAGAAGATACAATTACTTTTTAAAAGTCTCATTCTGCAGTTTAAATTTGTGTATGAATTATTTAACCAGTCTTTATGACCACCATGAAAATACAAAACAAGACCATGGGTACAGCAAAAAAAGTTTTCAGGAGGCCTCAGGAAATCATAAAAAAGCAAAAAGAAATGAGGAAAACAGATCTTAAAAGGCTGACAGTTGGGTTTATAGCTGCCATAAAATGGCTTTTCTTTTTAGCCTGGGGTAGGTTGCAAGAAACATGAATTCACCAACTACATGATCAAGCGGAGATACTCAGACTATGGGTATAAGTCATGGTTTCTTTTCATACTTGAGTTTTCACCAATCATTTGGATTTGGGTTTTGGATTTCTCTATAGATATTGCTAATACAGGCAGACCTCCGCTTCCTCAGAAGGTGCAAATTCAAGTGCTCTCTTTGGATGGAATAGAAGACTACTGGTTTAGGCCAGCTGACACTCTGGCCTGACCTTCAGAACAGACACAAATACATACATCAAGGTGACTAATTAAATCAAATGCACCCATACAAAATTTACAGCCTCCTACACAATTAAGTCTAACAAAAATGTGCAGCTCACAAGAAAATTTTAAATTGAAGAATGATATGCTGTTTACTGTTTTCATGGAGTAGTTACTCAGACGCTTTTAAAATTGTAAGACAGCCATAAAAAAAAAAAAAAATGGACTAGAGGATGAGAAGACCTAGACTACGTCAGTACATTTGCATTCTCAACGGCTTTCATTGGCATGCAGAATATAATGCAATATTTATCTAACACAGTTTGGCATTGCTTTATTTTTGCAAAACTCTTCTTCTAGGGTTTGGTTTTCCAACAGAAAGCTTTTCACTGGAGTAAAGTGCCAGATATTTGTTAACAAATGGCATGAGCACAGTTCACAGAATATTTGTAAAGTTTTTCTCTGATAACGTAAGCTGGAAGCGAGGAGGTAGAACATTTTGTTCCATGATTCATAAAGCACGTCTGCATTGCAGATAACTGAAGAGTGAAAACTAGAACAAATGCAGCTGCGTGGATCTCCAGCTACCCCACTTCTGATAGCAAGACTTGTGCATTTGGTACTAGCTCATCTGTCTCCATACCCCACAGCATTGTCCACTGGGAATGTACCAGACAGTCGTATGAATTAACTTCCTAAAACATGTATGATATCACCTTTTTCACTCATGGCAAAGGCTGCTGCTTCTCAGCTATTGTGGCTCAGAATAAGTTAGTCCCCATTGTTGAAAAGCACCGTCTGCATTAAAGAAATTATTTTTTGAGTAAACGGTTGCATGTCTTATTTCCTGTTTTGCTTATTATCATGACAACTTTGCCATTATTATTTTCCATCTTTCAGTACATAATTTTGTCCTTTTTTTATTCAGTTTTGCAATTTTTCATCAGCTTTGTACAAACAACTGCTTCAGAATGTCCTTGAAAGAAAGGTTCTCTCCACTAGATCTGAAACAAATCTGTCCCTGATAAGAAAGAAGAGGAAGAAAAAAAAAAGATTTTAGGACAAGTAGTGAATAAATACTGTTAAATGTAATGGAAGCTGTAAGCTGAATTATAGCACTGAGTCATTTTTCAGTGTTGTGGCCAAGGTTGCTTTATCAGTCTGTTCTTTTCTACCACTAAGCAGACTCCAGCTGGGAGTTTTCGAAGCCATCTAAATTTGGACATGTGCTTTTAATTTCAAATAAACTGGGTGCCCAAATCACTTGCATTTCTTTGAAAACCACAGCACGACTGAGCTGACATCTTTCCTTGAGGACAGCATGAACAGGTTTTATCTGAGGAGAAGCTCAGAAAGGGTTTGTGAATAGCTAAGGTGTAAACAAGCACTCCATCTCCAGGAGCAGCTGGTGCATAGGAGGGAAGCACAAGCTTAACCTTTCCCCACCCACCTCCAGCAGGACCGCACGTTTTCACAAGAGGAGTCTCCATTCACCCTCAGAGGAAGGCAAGCTGAGTACTGGCAAAGCCGAGCTGGGAGTCATATGCGCATACAACTCCACTGCAGAGGGTAATGTTTACAGTGACTCTGTGATCCAGCTCCGAGCAGGTAGAGTCAGCTTAGGTAACACAGAATGTACTTCTGAGACAACTCCCCTTTGATTGTTGGACAGTTTTAGTTTCCTGTCCCTCGCTTTTTCCCTTACACTGTTGTGCTCTCTACATTTTGCTGCTACAATTGAGGATTTTTTTTTTTTTCTAGCAGCTGTATTTCACTGATGGCGTATGCTGTGCAGTCCCACAAATACCTGTAACAACACAAATAAGGAAAAGGCAAACAAAGGGGAAAGGAGGTGGGAAGGAAAAAAGGGAAAGGACGTGGGGAAATACAAGAGCATCCTCAAAGCCAGCTTCATCACTGCACCCAGAGAAGTGCTGTGAAATGGCAGTGCAGTTACAAAAGGTGCGCGATATCCGCTGCTCCTCAGCTGACTAATGAAAGAGCAGATGGCTGAGAGACCTCAGCAAACGGTGCCCAGCCACAGAGGGGATGTGGGGAGAGAAGGGAAGGGAGATGCCTCTAAAGCAAGTGCTCATTCTCATTGTCCTGCATAGGCGTGGGCGGTCACCTTACCATTAATTTTCAAGCAACAGTTAACACCTAATTAAAAATTCTTTCTGGGTAGTCTTTGCTTATTTTTAATTAGACATTTAAAAACCTGCAGTGTGGCAAAGTAAATAAACACATATCAGCCCTAAGAATTAAATGTTACATGAAGATGGAAAGAAAGAGGAGGAGGAATACACAGCGACAGGGAAAAGCCAGAAAATGGAAGAAAGCGATGGCAAAGCAGGACACGTGATGAAGAGGAGCCTCGGGGCTCCTGTGCACTGAGCAAAGGAGAAGGCTGTGCTGCCAGGCAGGTAGAGGACTGCTGCTGGGGTCTGTGCCCAAGTGTCAGGTTGGGTTAGGGTTTTAACCCTGCGTACTACCGCGGTGACGATGTACAGGTACAACCTAAGTTGTACCTCTGTTTAAAGAGCTCCTCAAGAAAAACAGATTTAGCTTACTTATACAATCTTTAACTCAAAACTTATCCGAACAGGATGATGAAATCTGCACCTTTATGACAACATCCTGCTTTCCATCTGCCTTGCCTGTTGCCCTCTTTTCCCTTCACTTCCTTATCTGCTCACTCATTGCCTCTTTTTCATTTTCATTTTCACCAAATGAACAGAAGAGGCTCAGCAGAGTTCTGTTGAAGATGCCTGCTCAAGAAAATGCATGCAAGCCAGATAAGTTAGCCTCACTACACTTTTAGTGCGGTTCCTCTGGCCATGTTAAGCTTTCATCAGTCTGGAATTTGCACTCAAAAATATTGGATAAATAATAAAAAGCCTGTCTAGGTTAAATTTCCAAAAGAGTACATTTCCTATCAAGCCTATATGTATGATTACTTTACTTAAGGACAAATGTCTTACTCAGAGAATTGAGAAGAGCTGTAGAGTTGTTCAAATTTCTATCTCTTATTTCAGAGAAAATCACACATTTTTGAGACTGTTTTTATCCAAACCTGTCTGGAATAAAATTTAGTCCACAAAGTTTGAGAAAAACTATTCCTTCATCAAAATCAAAACATAATGTTTTTATTCCTGCCTCTTTAATCTTACTCCATATTATAGGAAATGGGGAAAAAAAATAGTTTATTTTCAAAATGCAAGATTAAAAATTTCCAGAGAAGTCAAACATAACAGTCTGATTTTTTTCTAAGTGAAATGGACCCGTTTTAGCATCTCATAGCTTTTGACATCTACTAGATCAACATCTACAGCTGAACTGCTCACCCAGAGCTCCTTTTGCAGTCAACGCATACACAGGAACTTTTAGGGCGTGATTTATCTAATTGAGACATCTGCTTTAGGATGAGATAAACTGTGCCCTGAATGTACTTTCTTCTCCCTAGTAATTTTAATAAGATTTAGGATTATTAGCGCTGCTGCAGACATCTCCATACAGCAAGATGAGTACGGTGGGCAGAGCCATTGAACTAACAAATGCTTCCCAAGCATTGTTAGAAACCAAGCTTGTTTGAAACCAAGCGAGCTTCACCCAGGGAGCTGGCTGTCAGGAGCCAGCGAGTTGCAGTGGGTTTTGACCCACTTACTGTCTGACTTTGGACAAATTGTTTCTTTGTTGGCTCTCTTGTAACCCTTTGTCTTTTATCTGTCACTCCCTTTCTCTAATACTCAGGGGAGAAACAAACATGTACCTGGTTATCATGAACTTTCTCTGAACAATGGAAATCAGTTTACTGCTGTGGTCTTCTGCATACATCCTTCAATGTTTTGTTCAATAGTTTTGTTCAATTTATGACTAAAAGAAGGTGGTATTTTTGTCTCTACTCCTAACAATTAACCCTTCAAACTCAAGCTGGAATCTGAAAGCCAAGCTGGGCTTTGCTCTTGTGGAGCGTTGTGGGTCTGCACGTGACCATCTGCCACCCAAATAGTCTCATGAGGACAGTAGTGCAGTTCCCATCCCTGCCTTGTTGTGGAAGTGACCTTGATAAAGAGTTCTGCTGATGGCACTCAGGAGGAGCAGAGGCCACAGCTTTTCCCTACAGCTGTGTCAGTTCAACAAAGTTAAGAGAATTAACCGGGAATGAGTACGTTACGTGAGGTAGCTGCTGAAGGCCAATCTGGCTGAACAAATAAGAAACTGCCGTGGCTGCAAAGTAATTTCTCCCAGTAGGACTGAATTCATTCTTCCGGTACATCCATCTCCCTGTCCTTTAAAAAGGGATAATGCACCTTCCTTCAGAGGTGCTGGAATATTTAAAAAGAAGTTTGGGAAATGTTTTGGTGATATACATGACACAGTATCTGCACTCTTGAGATGCAGATAGATTATTTCTAGCTGCAGAAATTTTGCTGTCTCTGGGCAGAGACAACATGTTACTGCTGCGGGGCAGGGAGGAAGGCACTTCTTTATGCCTAGGAGAGTTGTCATGTTGTTCTGTGAGCAGCGGAGACTGCCAAGTTTTTGCTTTGGCAAGGGAACTGCAGCAGATCTGGACAATCTGGGTATATACCTCCATAGTCATTTGTGTGAGCAGCCATATTGTTTCTTTAATGTTCTTTAAACTATAAAAACAACCCTTGTGTAACGTTGACCTAAATGCATTTGGACTGTAGCGACGTAGGTGAGCTGACTCTTTCTAGTGCTATTGGCTGCCTTTTGTATTAGGAAGGCAGATTCCCAAAGTGCAGATGTCTGCCGCAGCGGGTGGAATTGGGAGCAATGACACTTATATAAGACATTTAAAATTTGCACTTTTATAATGCCCAGGGGAACTGGCAGGCAATATTTGCCCAAACCTGCAGGCAAGTTTTCAATAATCTATCTTCTCTTCTCAAATGCACATATTTTGCATTCCCCCTCTAATGCTTTAAGCTATTCCCAGAGTTTGCTTCATATGCTGTTGTATATTTTTGCCATATCCTTTACATCTTTGTAATCATCTTTCCTAGAAATTCATATGGCCCTTCTTTCACTGCATGCAGCAATGACACCCTTTCCTCTCCACTAAGCCAGGTTATTCAAGGTCCTGCCCAAAGCACAGCAGGGGTTGTATGTCGTGTTGGAGCACTATAAGGGAACAAGGATTTTAGAAATAGCTATAAACAATTGTATGCCACACATTCTACACTCAGAGAACTGAGGACTAACAGAAGTTTAGGTAATGACAGTATTATGTTAAACGTAAGGGGATTATTTTTTTATGTCACTGGTAAATAATACTTTGAAATAGGAAAACCTTGTGTTTAGAGTAGTCTAATAAGCTCCTTTTTTGGTGATTTAATTTTGTCAGTGTATATACACAGTTTGACACTTCAAAGAGATTCTGATGTACATGCTTTACGTCACGTTCACTATGCAAGTCTATAATCTAGCACATACTTTTCATCTAGTAATTTCAAGAAATTCAAGTGCACCAAAGGAAAAGATCCATGTGCTAGTAACTGTATTTTGAAATTGAACAGGGAAGTGAAAAAAAGTCCTTTAAAATGCTATTATTTTTCAATACTGGCACTGAAATCACAACTGTGGTTAGCGTGGTTAGTGACATTACAGCATTGAAGTCCTACTTGTCCAGCAGAAAACATCTTTTTGATGGGAAGTCAATGTTACTTAGCGAATTCATTTTGAGGAGAACATAATCCAAAGAATGAAAGAAGTCAAAGACTCAGGAATGTATGAAAGTGCTCTCTTTTAACAATTCAGGACAAGTTTCACAAAAAAATGTTAGCAACGCTCGTATCACAAGGACAGAATTTCAACAAGTCACAGCAGCATGAAGCTGATTAGAAATGTAAAGGCAAAAATTATTCTAACGTTATTGAGACATGAGTCAGGCTGCAGAATAGGAAGCAGCACCCATTTTGTCCATGTCAGAGAATGTAAGAGGGAGATTATAACTTTGCTTAAGCACTTCATGTCAGTACTCCAAAGCAGTAGGAAAGGTCTTGTTATCAGCAATCATCATATAATTAATCTCTGCATGTGACTTTTCATATAAACGGTAGCCGATAGGTATCAGTAGATGGGTGGCATTTGTCCTCACTGACATCTCAAAGCTATTTAAAAATCATACCAACATCCTTTTAAACTATGTAATAAACTGACAAGAGATTTTTTACTCATCAGCCAACATCACTAAATCAACAGTAGAGCCTTTACTGAAAAACAAACTAAAACCAATCCAATAGCTTTTGTAGATCAATTATTAAGATAATTTCATTATTATTATTATATTTTATTTTTAAAAGGGACGATAGAATGGAGCTTTCCTCCTTCCATTCTCAGGTATTTCAACCCAGGTAAGAGCTGTATAAATTCAGTAAAACTACAGAATATCACTACTTTTCTTTTTTTTTTTTGGGGGGGTGGGGGGTGGGGGGGTGGTGGAAAGCTGGCCCTAACAACATCCAGGTCCCTCATACAAGATTTTACTGGAGAGTTTGCAAACCATATGACAGAAAACAGGAGAGCAGGAAGTGTTAATGCTCATCACAGGACATATGAGGTTGTGTCTTCTGAGCCCTGTGCCTTATCAGCTATGCCATTGGGCCTCTTGCTGAGCAAGGGCAGCACTAAGCAGTGCTTGATAACATGGGCATGCAGAAGAGGGGAAACATCATAGATATTTTCGGGGGGGGGGGGGGGGGAGGTCCTGCTGTACTCTCAGGGCTGGAGGAGAACTAATTGCAGACCAATTCCTTTTACTTTCTGTCAATCACTCTTGTTTGCTGTCAGCACCCAGTCTTACTGCTTCTGGTGCCATCAGGGGCTCCCTAAGGACGTTCCTCTTTGGTTGTAGGTCTCCAGCCTGCAACTGCTCATTCCCCTGACTGATGCCTGCAGACCACTATGATCCACCTGAGCAAGACTGACTTAACTTGGTGCCTGCAAACAGACTGTGTCTGGAGTCTAAGGACAGCCAGCTTTGAGGAAGTCCATTTATTCAGAACAAAAGCATCACTGGGAAATACGCTCAGAAAAGAATCCGTAGCTCTTTCCAGGCTGTCACCCAAATTCTGCAAGGACGCTCTAAGGCTAAAGTATCTCAGACCGTCTTTGCAGAGTTTCTGTTTCAGTCAGTCCTGTTTCACTTCTGAAATGATTGACTCCTCTGCTTCAGCTGGGGTTCTCTGATCTGATTGAAGGGCACCAAAAGGAAGAAAAACAGTAAGATCAGACAAAGCCTCCCTTCCCTGTGGGAGTGCAACTTAGGACAAGTCACCTGCCTTGCTTCAGCACCAGGGATTTGCATTAAATTGCTACCTCATGATGTGAGGTCCTGCAGGAAATGGGTCTGAACCACAGAGGTACACATCATATTTGTAATACCAATACAGTAGTCTTTGAATATTCTACATAGCATTAGTGTCTCCACCGTCACTAGGAAAGTTTCATTCAAAAAATTGCTCTCGGTAGATGAGAAGCCTATCTGTAGTCTTTGCTTAGAAACAGTGACAGAGAGATTATAGGACCATGCTGTTCTTCTAACTGAGGCTGCAGCTTTAAGGAGTTCCTCTGTGACAGATGGTAAAGGAATATCGAACCATCACACTCGCTACATCCCCAATCTGATCTGAAATTTAAATAACCTGACTTATTAAAGGATAATGCATATGCACTTACACAACGTAAAAACCCCAGAACAATCTAAATCAACAAGCATGATTTCAATGCTTAATGTTGGTCTGTGACAGGTCGCTAAAGAGTATCAGCTTTGGCAGAGGGTGGAATTTCTTGGATAATAACGACAGCAACAGGGGGTTGTCACAAGCACAAGCAATCTCTGCTAAAACACTGAGACTCTGTAGCTGCAGCCAGAAATCGTGTCCCCTAAATGATGTAAGAAGGATCCAGAAGAATGTTATTTTCAAAAACAGCAGGAGTATGTACCTGCCATTTCTTGTTCTTGTCTACCGCATTCGGATAACACAGTACCCATGCATTGCAAGGCCATTGCAACTGCCATTTAAAATCTTCCTAGTGCCACACCAACACACTGTTTAATTCCCACTTTTCTTTCCTTCTCTCCCCCTCCTACACAACATTAGTAAATTATTTTAATTTAATAAGGCCTCAGCAGTGTTGTTATTTGCATACCTTTTACTGTACCTTTGGAGTCAGTAGCATTTGCAACAGACTGCAGCGGGATAACTGACAAAATTTAGATATCAAGACACACAGCTTGAGTCAACGTCCAATAATTTAACGCCAAACAGCAAGTCTCATGAACAGTAATTTCAGTTTAGGGGAATCATCAAATAGAACCTGAGCTCCAGGTGCCGATTTTATTTAACTTGTGGGAGTACAGCAACTTCTTTGCGGTGAAACTGTCCTAGCTGGCGCTATTCTCTTCAAGGGAAGGGACCATGTGAACAGGAAAGGAGAGAGTCTTACTGCAGTGCAGAAATGTCCAATGCAGAGAGTTAGGCAGCCAAGTAAAACCGCAGCGGGTTCAAGTGGAGGTGGCCAGGCCCTTTACAAGGCCAAGAATGTGGAGAGGTGAAAGGAGATGGAAAGCAGTCCCACCCTCTTGTTACATTGCCGTGATAAACGTATCTGAAGCAGACCTAACAATCGGGGCAGTGACATTTTCTCAAAGACATTTTCTCAATTCTGCTTAATAAAATTCTGAGCACCTTAAAATAATAAGAATAAGCGTGTTAAAATAATAAGAAGAAACAATCAGTATTTAAATAAAATGATCATTTTCAACAGAAAGAGTTATTAGATATGTCATCAACAAGGAAAGAAAAAAGTGGGGATTTTTCTGTTGTTTACATTTTTTTAATTTTAAATCAGCTGCTTGACTTATTGTAACACTCTACCTGATTTTTAATTCCATTTTCTAGAACTGTCTCTAAGCAATGTTTCCTCCTATACAAAGCACCCTGCTTTTTTTTCTTCCTTCCTTAGATTTTTTTTTTTCTCTGATTCAAGAGCCTCATCCAACTGAGGGCTTATTTCTTTACCACTTTTAGTCTCAGGCACTGTGTGTCATGTTATTACAGCATCAGAGGAAAGTGGCTATTACAGAAAAGTCATTTGTGTTGTAGGATGGCAGTTGGATAAAGGAACAAAGGAGGAAAGAGTTTGGAAAATATACTAGTTGTTCAGTACGAATGCACAGGTAATAAGGGGAGTAGCTGTACATCAGCACTGAAGCTTTTAAAATAATGACAATTTCAAATTTGTCTGGATTCTGAGTCAGCTGAAAGATAATTGCACATCACTGCTGACAGATTGGAGGAATCAGCGGAGGAAAAAAAAAGAAAGATATTTTACTTGGCATTCACAATTTTTGGTATGGAGCAACATTAGATAACGTGCAGTGCAGCAGCCATGGCTGTAGCACAACTGCTCTTAGCAGAAGAGACAGGAGAGGCTTGTGGCACCTGGCGTGCTCCAGCAGGCTGCCAGGATGCATTTCACACCAGAGGTCTGTCTGCTGGGACCCCTGAAGAAGAAACCTGCAAACACAGCAGAAAAGCTTCATTCTGCTAACATAACTATTTTTTTTTTCCTTTTAATAAAGAACAGAGCCTAAGTCCAAGGTATACTTTTGTATAATTTAACTGGATTTAGCTCTGCTTCTACTCACTTCTGGCAAGCTCATCTTAGCAGGTCACTGGAAGCTGCGTGGAATCTAGGTGACAGAACTCCCTTCTAATCCTCCCCTGAATTAGCAGCCAGGAAAAGCAAGTCAGGGTAGCGGTATTTGTGACAGATGGTGGAGAGATAAAGGCGCAAGCTGCAAGTGCCAGGTGAGCCAGGTAAGCCTTGGGTCCCTCAGCTCCTCCTGCAGCCCAGGGCAGCCTCCTGCACCCCCACCACGGACGGACGGAGAAGAAATCACAGTGTGCCAGAGAGGGCTGTCAGTGAACAAGCCTGCACCTCACAACTGCACCAAGCAGGATGAGACTGTCGATAAATCACATTGTAAGCATCCCCTGCACATAAGTGTAGTGTTGAGCGATTAATCCTGAAATGGGAAAAAGAGGTGTGCCATTATTCCTGAATGCACTTCCTACTTTGGGAAATACTGGATATTATTACTCTTTTGCTACTATGCAGCATCTCTAGTAATTGCAAGCATAAATAATGTATTTCAATTGTTCTTCCACAGTGCGTGTGTCCTTTTGAGGTTTGTTGATCGTTTTTGTCATTTTCAGTGTAAGCCAGCTATGGTAAGGCCTCTGACCACCTAGCTTCCAGCCTGCTGCGTGCATATGTATGTGAGGAAAAAAAGAGTTCCCAACTTAAAAGGCCTTTAAAGTGGTGCATGGCAAACATATGGCTATTTTGCATCCAGGAACACCTATTTTTCTTCTTCCAAGCATTTAATCAGAGTTATCCTGCTAAGCTTCTAAACAGGGAGGGGGAAAAAAAAAAAAAAGAATTAGCATATCCTTATGCTCTTTTTTAATTCCCCTTCCCTCTTTAGCATCTATATTCTGGAACTGGCAGGAATCTCATTACATAAAATGATCAGCACCCTTGCTTTGAGTGTTAGAAGGCTATGTTTTACAGCAGTATATATAAATAAGACCATGACAGCAATGGATTTTTACCTTTATTAATAGCCCGCATAAAAGAAAGGAGAAATCTTCTAAAACTTCTTTCCAGAAAAAAATTGAATACTGTTGACTATCATCAATATGAAATTCTTTCTCTCTTTCACACAGGTTCCGCCAGGAGGAAGAACTGTCATCAGCAGTAATATCATGAATCTTTATGATTTCCAGAAGTCCTGACTTTGCCAAAGAAAAATCTGTTTATACTTCTGAATCACAGATAATAAGGGGAGACAAGGAAGATGTGCTGCAAATCCAGCTGTTGCTGTTCAAAGCCCTGGGTTTTAAAGTGGACAGACACATTTAGTATCTTGAATCCGATAAAGTGGCATATAGGTGCGACTATGTGGAAACACAAAGACAGATAAATGGGTGGTTTCTTTGGATTTCTTTCAGGTGGAGGGTGTGTATTGTTTTGTTTTCCAAAGCATTTTCTGCTGGCTGAGGCCAGGCCATGTTTCTTCATGTAGGCTAAACTATTTGAAAATGCAAGGTAGCACAAGCAATGGACACTGCCTCCAGCCAAAAGGCAAGATGTAAAGCTCATTTGCTTTAAATGCCTCTGTGCTAAATAAACTTGAAGGAAATAACTTCAGTTATTCTCAGTCATGCAGATCCAGAGTAACTCTTCAGCAGAAGATCAGACATGTACTGCTGTTATGGAAATAAAATACAATGAAACTTTACGTATGATTTATTATTATTTTATACATGAATTTTAGCCTTGAATGCTCTTATACAAGCATACTACTGAATCCAAAGTCATTTAACTCAGTCTCCCGCTGGACAGACATTAAACAGTGGAAGTAGAACACAGACAGATAAGAGGAAAAAAAAACACCTCTAAGACCTATGAACAACAAAACCTTCCCATTGATTTCTCCATTCTCACACAGGCCTTCAGAATCCAAGATTATGACAAGGTTATTCAGGTGCAACCACTGGAATGATATCAAGAAACTGGAAGCAACCCTTAAGCTCTGAAGACATAGTACAAGCTGAACAGGAATCACTGTGCAAAAGTGCAGACAGCATGTTTTAACCTTGTTTGATGTTTGCATTCAGTAGCAGAACTGTTCAGTTTGGATATACAGAGGCCAAGAACACTGTAAGGACGTTTAACTGAAAGGACTTCTGGTTCACTTAGGTCTTCTGTTTTCAGGCAACTGCTTAACATCCTTCCATTCACAAAGAGTTCATGTTCAGTCTGTGAATCCACTAGAAGACATTCGAGACCTTAGCAATTACAAATCTTTGATTTTCCAAGTTTATTCATGACCAGTTAGTGTCTATTTGTTGTTTCAGCCTTTTCTTTCAAAGTCCATTCCTTCCCCATTTTTTACCCTCCTGCTAAGTTTGTTGGTAACAGCCCTGGCCTCTTTCAGTTTGCCTCCTCTGTTGGCTGGGTGAAGACAAGCTCTTCCTCTTTATAATTATTCTATAAGTTTTTCTCTGCACATACAGCATTTTGAATTCACCTTCCTTATACCTTGGTGATCAGAACTGCATGTTAGATCATGTGTGAGATTCCACCAGTGCCTTGTAGAAAGATACACGCAAATATCTTCTGAACTCTTCTTAAAACACTTTGATTAATTTTTTTTCTGGAATCACAGGTGCCTTTATCCTGATGACAGTAACAGGATCAATACTAGCCTCAATGTTCCTTCCTCAACCATTTTCCACCCATGATGTCCACTCTTAATAGCAAAAATTTTGATTAGTGCTTAAATGCACGATATCCCTTAATTTCTTCTCAAAAGCACATGCTATTCAAATCCTCCCATGAAGTGACAATGCCTGCCAACAATGTACCATCTGCAAATTTTATCAGCATACGCCAACTTGTGCGACAATGAAGGTACTAGAGGAACTTTACCAGTCCCCTTTTGTCCTAGTGAAATGGTCCTTCTCTTGTTACAACCTAATGTTATCACTTTACCTACCTAGTGTTCTTGTACTAATCATTATTTCACAGAATCACAGGCTCACAGAATGGTTTGGGTTGGAGGGAACTTTAAAGATCATCTAGTTCCAACCTGGGTAGGGGCACCTTCCACTAGACCAGGTTGCTCAAAGCCCCATTCAGCCTGGCCGTGAACACCTCCAGGGATGGGTCATCCACAACTTCTCTGGGCAACCTATTCCAGTGCCTTACCACCCTCACAGTGAAAAATTTCATCCTAATATCTCTTCTAAATCTGCCCTCTTCCAGTTTAAAGCCATTACCCCTCATCCTATCAATATTTCCTGCAGCTGAATTAATTTTTTAGGTTCAAAATTTTGAATCTTGATTTGCAAAGTCTGAGAGTACTAAGTGGTCTATATGTCAGAAGAATTCCTGAACAAACTTCAAGTTCCAGAGTCATAAGATTTCTAGTGCTCAAAAGCTTTGTTCTGTGTAGCTGTAATCAATACTAAGTTCAGAAATATTTGCAAACACAGAACTTTGAGATGATGGAGTATTTTTTTGAAGTTGTCAAACAGTGACCAATGAGCATGAGATACAGAGAAGCAAAAATCATTAAAATTATTATCAGATAACAGTACTGTTGATATATTATGAATGCAGAGATCTGACAATGGCTTATTTCAGCCATGTAACACTTATTAGCACAGATACAGTGATAAAAAAGGTAATTTTTGACAAACAATCAACTAAAGACATGATTTACAAATGTCACCAGTTGAGTGCAAGTGATGGCTAGCATTTTTATCACACTTTTTCCATGAACAGTAGAAAACCGTGTGTCTGCTGGATTTGCTGATGTTTCATGACCCCAGAGAATCTCTAATTAGATTTTCTTTAACACAGTCTTCCCTTTAATTTCCATGATTTTTAAGAACAGTTAATTTACTTCAAGAAAAATTCCTTCTCCTACAGCTGCAGTTCTACCAAACAAATTTTATAGACGCGACATCCTCTTTGAAAAGCAAATTCTACTACCCTGCCCATCACCAAGGTCTATGCCTGTCTTCTAAGTTAAGCATACATGTTTAGCTTTCCCACAATGCAGTTTATCTAAAGGAATCTCTCAAAATAAATGCACCTATAACATTTTCTTACAGCTATTAAAGCTGCTTTTAAAAGTTTGGTGACACTACAATATTTCAATCAGGTCATAAACTGAAATATACCAAAGACAGAAATTTGATTTAGGAGTGATGAATTCCATAATGCAATTTTCCCAGAAAGGGTTAAACGCTACATATAACCTCCATCTTTGTTAAAATACAAATCCTAACCTAGATTTTAATATGACATCACTTTGAGAAACTAAATTTCTAGTTCTTAAAACCTGAACAATAAACCTGCTTATTTATATGATTTAAAATACATTTCATTTATTCTATTAAGCACCACCATTCTGTGAAACTCAAAGCAATTCTCTTGACTCTGCCAATCATATACTTTATATTCATAATCACAGTTATTTCAGCTGCTAACAAAAATGATTTGCAAATGTTTTTCAAATAAAATTGTTCAGTTGCTTTGCCTTGTTATGCGTGCTTATCACAGTTTATGTTCTTGTATATTGGAACTACTGATAGTTGTGAAAATGTTCACGCAGTGTTAAAGTTTCAGCAATATCAGAAGGAATACCACTTACTACATCTTCTGCCACCTAATCTCCCTTTTAAAAAGCTTATTAGGACATGAGTTACATCATATGGAGCAGACTGCAGACAAAGTTGCAAATGTAGCTCAGTCCTACTTGACAAAAACTATCCAATACAAGTTACAAACAATGCAAGACTACTGTTTGTAATCTGCTACCTTCTATCAATGTTTTCCCTCAAAATATTCTATAGGTCCCTAAAAATTAGCAATATATCCATTTATACATGGCTGTGAAGGGAGTAAATGGATGTGTTGAATGTGCTAAGTAACCAGCACTCATAAAAAATACAGGACACAAAGCTGCTACTATAAAACTTATTTGTTTAGATAGAAGAAACTAATTGGAAAAATCTATATATCATTCCAGAAAGTAACTGGAACACTTGATATTGCAAATCTGACTGCAAAATACTTAATACTTACTCTTAAGTTTCTTTTAATACTTACTCTTAAGTATTAACGAAATACTTACTCTTGTTTTCTAAAAGTAACTTTTCATTTACTAACACAATGGAAATACAAAGAATATTGCTCGAAGAGAGAAACCAAGGGATGAACTTGTATTCTGGCCCTGCTGGTTCATCTTCTGCAAAATTGTTCACTAGACATTAATTAGATAGGATGTACAGTAGGAAAGGTCTATGTTTTCACTTTTTTCAATAAAAAAGCATGTTTTGCGAAACCAAACAGATAAACGACAAGCTTTGCAAGGGGAAAACGCACAAGTCGCCTCCTTGGATCTCTTTGTGACCTCTAACACCCTTCCCTCGTCTCCCTCAGAGCCGAAGAGCTCCCTTGCACAGGAGGGATTTGCTCTGGTGTCACTGAGGACACGCTATGGCGGTAACAGGATTGCAGGAGTGCAGCTGAGGACAGATTTTGGCTGGCAGAATCTTTCTTACTGGCCATGTAATGTGTGATGGAAAGATCCCAGTCTGACTCTGACAGACTGCATCAGCTTGTCAAGGTTGGCAGCTAAGGAAATAAAAACCTTGTTTATTGTAACCTGGGCACGTTTGATAAGGATTGCTTGAGACATAATACATGCAGACACCCAGAGTATAATGTTTAGAAGCTCTTTCTGTTCAAACAGAGCCACGCTTCAAAGAAGCATTTGGGGCTTATAACCTCCCCTATCTCCCGTTCATCCAGAATAAACATTTTAATTTGCATGCCCAGATTTTAATTGGTACAGCATGTGGAATTAATAGAAACCATTATCAGCTAAATCAGCATGACCCTTCTGTGAATTAAAATATGTCACAGATTTAGAACATTAAATGAGAGAATGGAGTGCTCTAACCCTTAAATCCAACAATTTTCTGTAAACTAAGAGCACGCTCACTAGACTGCCATAGAGCTACTGGCTTTGAAGTAAGTTCAAAAAATTAAGGAAGGAACAAAGCTGCTGGTGGGTGTATTCCCAATGCTTTCCCAGCCTCTCTTACCACTGAAAACATTGTTCAGGAGAAGAAAAGGGACCAACTCTTTAAGACCCCAACATGTTTTAAAAGGATTATTAAGAAGTGGCTGTCGATAGAACTGGCAGCAAATAAAAAAATATATAACTGACTGAAAAATGAGAGGTAGCAGAAAGGATGAGATTATTTCTGATTAATAAAAGATGCCAAAAATTACAATAATTCCTTTCCACCCAAAGGTAGGCTTGAAATGTCATTACTGAGATCCTAGGATGGTTGAATGGCTGGAGAACAACACAGTTTAAGACCTCATTTGGGAAATTTCCTGCTAGCTTGTCTTATATAACTAATAAGAGGATTATATACTTCAAAGCTGGGTTTTATCGTCCTACCGTGCTGACCAGGGCCATCAGTTCACTGGTTTGGCTGATAAACTGGAATTAGATGTCAGAAATGGACCTTTTCATAATAATAAGTAGTTATATATCCTGAACAATTCATAAATCAAATAATCAACAACAGCAATTTGCAAAATATGGTAATAAAATTCGGTAGCTAACTGAACTTCAGGCTCACATAAACAGTGGAAAAAAAAATTGACTAAAATTAGAACAATGCCAAGATGCTACAAAAAAAGAACGATGGTATTATGCATCATCAGAAGAAAGCTGTTATTATGATCTGTAGTTTCAAACTGCTGAGTTCCAGATGTAAATTTAACCTGAAAAGAATGTGTTCACTAAATAGTGTCCTAGCACTTAGAAAATGCTTTTTCCCATTGCATGCAAGATGCATCAATCTACTCAGAAAATGGAAATACAATTGCAGCTACACATGCATAAGCACAATTATAATAAACATTTTATAGGTATGTGACAATATGAGATCCATGCAGCATTATAGAGATTTATTCTTTAAGAAAAAATGTCTGATATTCAGCAGAGATACGTTATTATACTTCAGTTAGTTGTGCCTTCAGACAGGAAGAGATAAAATAACCACATTTATATTTGCTGTTGCAAAAATGCAGCTATACGTTTTTCAAAACCATGGGTTTGGCCACTGTTGAAGGAAGCTGGCATTGAACTTAGCCTGCACCGGTGCCCTGACCACTGTACTGTTACATAAAGGTTACTCAGATTATTCCGTTTGCAGTACTAATCGATTTCTCCTCTGTGATGTAGGTGCACTCAGGTCTCTGATAACAGCTTATCTACAAGTAGCTGTCCCCTAAGCAGATACAGTCAACCTGTATCACTTGAGCCAAGTGTCCCAGTGAAGTTGTACCAGAGAAGGACCTGTCAGGTAGTCCAAATCTCCAGCTATGGCATAAAGTAAAGTAGCAACACTGCTCGGGCCGATATTGTTACATGACTCACTTACACGTAATGCAGCGATAGAGCTGTTATCATCTCTTGCTATTCCTGGAATTCTCCACCTCCTTGGCTCCTTTCTTCCATGGGAAAGGTGATGAGGCTCCCAGCCAGACAAAGACTCTGGTTCATGGCTCAAAATGTCAGTCAGGAAATCTGGCCATCCCGTCTTCATAAAAAAGTCATTTCAACCCAACTGAAAGCTGGGTCATTAACCTTGTACATTTTAACACTTCTAATGCTTGTTTTAAATAATAGTATACACTTACTCTTTGAAGTTTGCTTAAATAATGATTCTAATAAACTAATTAGAATCATGAGCTTTCAGACTCATTCATCATGACAGTGACAGATCTCCTGTCCTTCCTACCCACATCCTCCCATATTGCTCCTTCTCCATCAAATTTGTATGGTGAGCAGACAACAGTTATCTCATTGTTACACTTAAGGACAGTCACCTCTGAGGACATGAAATCTCCAAAATTCAGCTCAGATCCTGCTTGTGCTTATGTCCGAAGGCTTCTGATGCTGGCTGATGAGGGTGCATGTATTTTCTCCTTTCCCGTTAACCAGTACAAATTATTCATTGCTTTTACCTCGGAGCAATAGGTACCTGACAGCAAGGTAAACTTGCCAAGGTCAGCTCTATAAGCCTAGCAGGCTTTCAACCCAGTGAGCTTCTTAAAATGCCAATTTCCCCGTGTTCATAGTGCTTTTATCTCTACTTAGATCATACTCACAACTTTCCCTGAGGCCAAAACTGCACTTTTGTTTTGTTTTGTTTTGTTTTTCTGCAGAAAAGCAAGGCTTTGAGTGGGTAACAAGTGATGTGTACAGGACAGCTTATGAGTAACTTCCACACAAAGGCTAAGTAGGCAGGGGCTCTTCAGAGTAAGAGAGATGACTGAGTTGTTATGGTCTAGCTGTCAAACTGCAAATGTCACTGAAAATGAACAGTGAAAGGCAGTTTCCCAGTATGAAATTATGGGGTAGTGGGTTTAAAACAAAAGGAGATTTTTGTAGAATTTTCAAGTAGCACATTATTATTAACAATATTAATATTACAATAATAATTTATTATTTATTTATCAATAAATAATAATTTATTGCCATGAGATGTCACTGATGATAACAGTGCAGACAAATTCTCGTTAGAGAAACAGGTGAATTGACTTCAGGAGTTAATGAGCACATAAACATAACCGAACAGATGCAACCTCCAGGAATTGTTGAAAATACCGGTAGCTGGAGCCCAAGAGAATCACAAGACGAAGAATAATTTACAACTTGTCTGATTTCTTACAGATTTCCCTAACCATCTGCTACTGACCACTTCAAGAGGAAGGATACCAGGCTAAGTAGACCATCATTCTGTTCCGCTATTGCACTCTCAGTTAAAAAATAATTTACTGATTAGTTTACCTATATTTCACCTATGAGTCATAATACCAACTAGTCATAAAAGGAAAAGGTACCTATTCACAAAATTGCGTTCATTCTTACATCCAATTAGACTATAGTAACCAGGAATATTCTACCACTTGTGGGTTTCATTGAGCATAACCAGCAACTTCATATTGACAACCTCAGTCCGTTTTACAAGAGCTCTGACAGTTGTTTCTGAGGGCAAAGAGCGGGTTTGAATTTTTGCAGGAGGGTGCTGACCTCTTCTGCTATGCTCAAAACATTGTAAGCGTCTGATACCAGCCCCAGACGGATTTCAGACATCAGTCTTCAGAGTTCTTCAGAGGCAAACCAAATCCTGTCACAGGGTACAAGATCCAAAGCCTCTCACATGCATCAGTGGTGGTGGTGGAAGAAAGGTCACCGCACTAGAGGAGAATAGCTCTGTACAACACAGCAGGGAGAGAAGTGACTACAGTCTTTCATGTTCACAGATGCTTGTTAAGCATGGACCACTGCCAGCAGGCCACCATTCACCATGACCAGGGTGCCCATGGTACAGGTTTTCACTTCCTGCATAACCTCTCTATAAACAAACCACATTATTTACTGCTTGAATTTGCTGAAAGCCTCATGTTAAAACTTGGGTAGGATGGGTATCTAGGCTGTTGTACAATGACCTCCTCCACTCCCTTGCCATGTACTTCCAACATATCCGTTGAAACGTGGTCCCCCAGGACAGTATCTCTCTTACCTGAAGTCTGCGCTTAGTGAGGCCCAGGAGTCAAAGTGGCTAAATTCCCCCTACAAGCCTGTGCCTTCTGTTTCTTATTTGTTAGTGTTGCTGAAGATAGAAATTGAGTTCTCTCACTTAGGGGACACCACACTTCCCTAGCACAGCTGGCCAGGGCTGATGAGGATATCACCTGAACTCTAACATCGCCCCTTTGTCAGTGCCAGCTCCACGTGTTAAATCAGAACAGTCCTGCTAATTACCTTCTGGCAATCTACGTGCCAGACACCTTATCATGGACTGTCAAATCTCTTGTCTTCATACAAAGAGAGTTAGAAGGCAAAAAGGATCACAAATCATGGCCTAGGTGACTTCCAACTATTGATTAAACAATTATTTATAAACTTATATTTTTTTTACCTGTAACTAGAGTCCTGAAGATTACATTTCTCTCAGAGGAGTTAGCAAGACAGAGTCATACCTCAGACCAGGGTGGATAGGTTTGGAGCATGACACCAATGTCTAAGCTTCACCACACAGTTCATGGGGAAGCAGTAAGCAGAATTCCCACTGACTTCATTTGAAGAAGGGCTAGCTTTAAGCAAGGACAAAGCAGGTGATTGCACATAAAACCACTCTAAATTTGGCTGCAGGAACATCCCTGGAATGAGCAGCTAACCTCTGTTGCCTGTGTATCCAACATTGCTTTGTATTTGCCTCCACCTTATGCACTCATCCAACATTGGGAAGCTTCGCTCTATCTCAGCTCTATCTGCTATCTGTGAAACCGTGCTGAACGTTATCATCCAGAGGGGAGGGACAGCTTGTAATCCAGACTCCAAACTAGGAAGCAGTTGTGCTTAATTCTAGTAGGGGAGTAAGGTTCTGCTTGTAGTGTTGAGGAAGTCAAATTGCCCACAAAGAGAATTTCTCTTCACCTCAGGTGCAGCAAATTAAATTCTGAAGAGCCGTGAGCCAGCTGGACCTTGTGTGAGTACGCAGGGGAAGAACAAATTCAATTTAGCCAAGTTGTCTTTGCAGAGCTTATAATTAGGGTTTTCTGTTTGTTATTGCTTGCTTTTCCTTTTTTCATTCTTTTGAACTGAGCACATTTGATGAAGAGCTTTTGACTTCTTTGGAGTCATACACCTTTTTTGTGGAATTACACTTTGTCACTGAAATGAACTCTTAACATAGAAGAATAAAACAGGGCTGAGGAAAACTTTGTAATGCATTTTTTAAGTGTATGCAAGTCTACAATCCAGTTCCAAAGAACTGTCAGTCTACAATATAATAAAATAGGTATAGTGCATAGTACAGATTTTTTTTTCCTTTTTTACTACTTACAAACAGCAATCAATAATTTCAGCTGGAGTGCTCCATCCAGTTTTGGGCACCGTGTATTAGAAAAGCCAAAGAGGATGTAAAAAAGATCAGCAACAATTAAGAGGATTAAAATACCGGACAGGAAAAGAGGTATTCAGGTTTCCCTAGTTTAGAAAAAACTGAGAGGGACGATGAGAACAGAATTCAAACATGAAGGAAAGTGAAATAAAGAGTTCAATTGTCCCCCATGCCAACCAAAATCAGGCAAGGAGCAAACACTTAATTTCAAATAATAGAGATCTGGATAGCAGATTAGGAAAAATATCCATCCAGAATTATAGTTAAGTACTGGGACAGGTCAACTAGAAATATAGTAGGATCTTCACTGACTGCTTTCAAGACTTTATAAGATGAACAACCACTGGAGACAGTCTGGGTATACTTCATCTTATTTGGAGCCAAAACATGTTTCAGTCTGGAGTGAAAAGGCATGATGTCAAGAACGTATATCCCATATCACTATATCTCAAGGCCAGGCAGGACCGTTTCAGTCATCTTTTCTGAATGCCTGCATAAGGAAGGCTGGGAAATTCCAGAAGATGACGACTGCATTAAATAATCAAACCTAGTAGAATCAAGACGCAAAAAAAAAAAAAAGAGACAAAAATAATTCTTAAATTTTGGCAAGAAAATAGGAATTTTAGATTCAGTGATCTGTAACTGTCTTCCCAGGGAAAAAAAATACAGGAAAAGATCATGCAACAAAGTATTTATATTCTTTTTAGGTACTTACAAAATGGCAATACAGCTAAGCAACTCATGCCAACCTACTTTAATATTATTCTTTACAGTGGGGAAATAGAGCTCGTGACTTTAGTCAGGAATTTGACAATGTATGACCTCATATTCTTATAAGTCAACTATGGGAGCATAGTATAAATGAAACTAATGCAATCCTTTGGTAAACCTAGCTAGAAAGCGTCCTCAAAGATGAGCTACAAATAATTTGATGTGAAAGTTTATGTTCTCTGTGGGCTTTCTTGGACCTTGATAAATATTTTCATCAAAGACACTGATGATGAATCAGAGAATATATTTATTAAACTGTCAGATGATAACAAGCAGGGAAAGACTACAAATGCTTTGGAGACTACAATTTTAAGAATTTAAAAGAACCTGACAAACTGTAGAAATAGGCAGCAAAAGAAAAAGGATGCAATTTAGTTGGGTGAAATGCCAGATATGGCATTTCAGCAGAAGCAGCCATCACCAAAAGAAAGCTGAAAGTGAATGAAGAGACACCGGTTCTGGAAAAAAAAATAAAGAAACAAAAAATGAAAAATATTTGAACAGATCAAAGCTAACTGTGAGTCAGTGTTGTCATCCTCCTGCAAAAAAAAAAAAAAGCATACTGGAGTGTATAAACAGGAGTGTTAATCTTTAATCCAGGATGGATAAAGTAACCCTTCCAACAGTGATAAGGCATGAGTTTAGTGTCCAGCCCTGGGCTACATATTTCAAGAAAGATATAGAGAAAATTCTGATGGTGTCAAGAAAACAAGACAGATAAGAAAATACTAGAGTAGTTGATCTCAGTGATAAGAGATGTTTGAAAGAAGACAACGCAAAAACACACAAGTGTTGGTCTCCAAGCTTACTAAGGACAAGATTCAAAGATGAAGTCAGGTTTTATACAAACTTTCTAATATAAGTATAGATTATAATGTCAAGAAAAGGTCTGGAATTTCCATCACTGGGAGGCTTTGGAAACTTCTTCCAAAAGTCTCAGTGAACTGGGATAGGAATGCTTAAGCAACCCAGAGCATTCTGGGCCTTTCCAAAGCTATTTATGTACTTCATTAGAGGTATCAATTCCAATGTAGCTGTGGTAGCAATGATTACTAAAAATCAAACCAAAGGTCACCGAGTACCTTTAGGAAATTGTATGGTTCCACTCCAGGTGGACTGAAAAAGTGTTAAGAAACCATCTCCTTAAAAAAAGATGGTAAGGGGAGTTATGTCATCTACCAGACAATGAGGGCATTTTTTTAATTACAGAGATTAACTGAAACTGTAATGGTAGATTGAATATAACATAATATAATTACTATGAAGGCCATTAAGAGCAAACCAAACGGCTGTCATTAGTCAAGTCAAACTACAAACATTCTAGGTTACATTAAACCTAGTTTTACAGAAACACATATTCTGGAGATGTTTTTGATGTTAAGTCATGACTCCTCTAAGCTTCACCTGACTATACTGGCTCTTATGAAGCGGTGGCAGCTACTATGATTTCCTGAACACATGTCATTTCTGAAGATTTGTCTTTGGCACCTCTACTCCATTGTTTGTTCGGATACAAAAAGCATAGCTAGGAAGCTGCTTATGTTGATTTTCTGTCTATAGCAGTCCCATAAAGAGACACAGAACAGAGCTGAGAGTTGATATGCATGGACATATCTAAATTTGGAAGCACCTAATTTTCTATGAAATGCTAAAAATATTGTTCTTTCAAAAAAATTTGGAATTATTTTTACCTCAGGTTTATGATAGCAAAGTTGAGGCTTTATACAAAATCCAAACTTTCCAAAGTCTACCAGCATTTCAATGTCTGGCCAGCATGCATCTAACCAGCATGTGTGTTTAAGTCCTTGTATGTCCTGCACAGGCTTCTTCAGTCCACGGCTTTCACCGTTGCAACTAACAGTCAGCTCCTGAGCTTGTAAAAACATAATGGCTGTTTTCTGATATGTAGCAATATACATTATAGCAGACAGCTGCCTTGCCACCTCAAAAAATCATAAGCAACTGATGATTCTCCTAATGTAAATAAAATGCCCTCCCAATTAAACAGACTAAGTAGAGATACCTAAATGCAAGGTAAAAATCATAGAAAGGGCAGAATTGGAGGGAAAATAAAACTGATTACTTAACCCACCTTCCTACAAGAAGGAAGGAACAGGCATGTTGAGATTGATCTCTAGCCTATTTGTCCATCTGAAGGTTCACAAGCAACAAGAACAACAGAATAAATACCTTCATATCTTACACATTAAAGTGCTGTTAATTCATCCCTCCAGACACACAAAATAAAAAAAAAAACAAACAAAAAACCACAACACCTTTTTTTGTATTTCCCCTCATTCTTCCACATGCAGGGAAACTTCAGCAGAGAAAATACATGTTTACCCTTCCCTCCATAACGTCTTTGCAATGAAGAATAAATGGAGTAGAGGAAAGCACCTGAACTTGATGTCTCATTTCTTGGCAGCAAAGGAAAGTTTCTTACTATTCCATCTGCCTCGATAGGGAAAAAAAAATGCAACAAATTAACAGTCAGATGAAGCTTATAGTGCTGACTTTTTCAATGTCGCATAAGGATGGCCAGATGGAGTCTGCAGGAGTTACTTTAAGGACAACTGACCAGAGCAGAAAAGACAAGTATTAACATTTGTTGTCAACTATTTTATGTAACACCCTAGGCCCGAAATCTCCCAGCATTGCAAGCTATCCTCTCACAAGAACATGAAAAGATAAAGCCATACACCATCTGCACTCAATGTATACTTTCATATGCTTATCAAATTCTGCAATGTTCCCTATAGCTGCTGCCCTCTCAAGCAAGGTGCATCAAAATCTGAAGCTTGTAATCCTGATATAACATTCCTGGAATTTCAGATGGGGATGGGAACAGCTGAGCTCTCAGCTTCTCATCTGTTCACGTTATCTGGGCCCACCTTTGACAGGCTCTGTGCTGTACACAGACAAAGTGGCAGTGATTTTTGCATCCATAATACACTATGATAATGTCAAGCCTTTTCAGTTCCTCATGGTGTAAATGGTCCTGCTGCCTGGACAAGGCTGTGCCAAAAAGCTAGGGAAAACAGTCAGGGAGACAGCGTGGAAGGTCTGGGAGGAGTTGTCTGTCTGCCGCAGTTGAAAAAAAATCCGCATCTCTTTCAGTTCTTCCCATCCTTCACAGATCAAACACCACCCACTGCACCCACAGCTCAAGAAATATCTGTATTATAAGAGATAATACTGACAGCACCTAGTTCTGCCATCACAGTGTTGTTAGTAACTGTACACATTGTTAGTCACAGTTCCTGCTAGTCAGATAAAAAAAATCCTGACAAGGCTGATGACTGCAAGCGTCTCTGGATAAAAATCCCACCAGACATTAGCATCCATCTTCTCTCTGAAAGGAATGCAGACCTTCCTCTTGCTCTGTCCCATAAGCTTCCTGATAAATTTCCAGTACCAAAGTATCCTGAAGTAATTGCAGCATTTCAGTTCAATTGCATAGAAGATATATTGGTGCCCTCCACACTATATTTGTCATTTGTCATTGTGACAGTTTCTAATTGCAATATGAAACCCTAAACTAATTTTTGGCATCTGATTTCTCAACATGTGTGCATTTTTTTACTTTACAATCCCCATTTCATTACTTAGGAGGCTCAGAGCATTTATGTTCTTTTCTCTGTTTCAAACTAAGATCAAAACATTATTGTTCTTCACTCCAAATGGAAAAAAACTCCAACTAAATAAACAGCAACTCAGTTACAAAATGTAGAGCAGAAAATTCTACTTGGACTGACAATGCAAAAGACTAAACAGTTCGTTTGCAGCATTTTTATTTTACCTGCTGACTTGACTTTTTTTAAGCCATTTTATTATAGGAAGAAAAGTAACATTTTACAATAAAAGCAATCTGCATGCTGCATAAATTATAGAAGCAGCCAAGCGTTGCCATTGTACTTTTATCCTTATATAGGCAGCACCTTGTCAGAATACAAACTTCCAAACATAAGTGTTTTTTTGAGCAGGAATATTTCCCTCATTACAACCTTAAGCAGACACATTTATGTCAGTATAAACACACTTTTGCAGTTACCGCTTTCCTATAAGGACTTATGACAAGTCAACTATCCTCAAAGGAAAACAGTGAAGAGATGGCACTCAGATGGAGTTCTCTGCAGATAAACTGGTCCAGCGGCATTTCAGTCATCTCTCCATCTGAGAGAGATGAGACTGGATTTAGGTAATCAGAGTCATCCCTCAGAACATACCCTGGAATTCAGAAAACAGCCGCAACCACCCACCAGAGTATCTCAATACCAAAGAGGAATTTCTAGCTCTTACAGTGGTGCCGAGAGTAGCCTTAAACCCCATAGCTCTGTACCCTGGTAACCAGTAGAAGGGCTGGGTTAAGAAGGACCTTTGGCTTAAGGGAAGTGAAATTAATTCTTTACAGATCTTTGGCCCTAGGTGTAACATAGGCTCCTATTATCTACTCCACTGCGTATAATCTTGCATCAAGATTCACAGTTGATGTAGGCCCAGTCACTTCAAGTGACGGGACTCCACCCAGGCTTGCTGTAGAGGACGAATGCCAGAGGGGCATGGTTCTTCTGTCAACCTTCACCAGCAAAGCACAGGTCTTCCTCGGACTGCCGCTTCTACTCCACCACCACTCCATTGTATCTAATTCCTGACTTCTTTTCCCAACCGAGGACAGAGAAACCCTGAAGGGCAATGCCTTGTGCACCTCCTGCCCCAGCTGTACGAGGGTCTGCACTCCCCATGTCCGCAGCATCCGGCAGCCCTGCAGCAAGGGGAGCTCCACTTGTGGACAGGCAGGATTTCTTTTTAACAAGCTTGAGCTGAATGTTGCTCATGAGCAGAAAAGCACATGCAGCTCCTGAGCCTAAGGCTTCAGTGCATCTGTCAGAGCAGAGCTAAAATAAGGTTCAATATTTTGCCTTCACTGTACTGTGTAAGATTATTTGGCACTGCATTTTCTGAGTTCGTGAGGGTAGGCCTTCAGTGTTGCTTTGTTATTATCTGGATTTAAGAGGTCATTTTAAGGGCTCCTGAGCTTTTAATTTTGGAACATTGTTTTGCTACCCATCCACACCCTTCCGGATAGAATGAAAGCAGCACAACAAATATTCAGTGAGAATCACAGTTCTATCCGTGCGTGCCATAGGGAGATGAAAATCTCCTTTGGAGATGCCTCTAAGTTCAAGACACATTTCCCAGGGATTTAAGACTTGCAAATTATAAAACTTATCTCTGAATCTTCCATACAACCATGACTCTCTTAAAACTGCTTCAAACACTGGCTTTTTAAACTACAGATGCAGAAATTTTCATATAACATCTATCTTTATTTGAAACATCTGAGATGCCTGAAGTACTGCTTTCTTGGACAGATTATATAGTGAGTGGTTATCTACAGATACATAATAAATTAATAATTTAATTTGCTTTTTTAAAACCAGTAGTATTGGTGTTGCAGTGCAGGCCCTAATCACCTTCAGAAAGCAAATAAATACCTGCAAGGTCAGGTATTGACTTTAAGAGTTGCAAAATATGACCTCAAACCTTGTTTGGGTGTTATCAAACCACACAATGAGCCACTAAGCAATTTACTTTTCTGTTCCCCAGGACAAAAGCACTAATGACAGAAACATCCCACCGAAATTCTTTTCTATTGAGAATATACCAGCTGCTTGAAGTGGGGATGTTCATGAACCTTTGAGCTCTTCAATTTAAACAAAGTTTTGGCTTTTTATTGCACATCAGTTTCCAACTTTTCAGGAAGACTGTATGGAAAAAAGTTAAGACCCCTTGCTCACAGTGGAAGAGAACTTACACTTTGATTGCAGGCACATTTGGGACAGATCTGGTTGCCGGTTTCAAGGAAAAATCCTGAACACATCATATTAAGTAAATAAAACTGCAGAACACCTGCAGGATCTATAGAATGTTATTTGTTAAATTTGCTATTTCTTTATTCCATATTAGTCTGCTTTGCACCACATTACATCTTTTAACTATCTATGTACACGTCAAAATAATAAATAAGAATACAATTTCAGTTATACAGCCACTGAGTTCTACAGTATTTTGAGTAACTGCACAGGAATTTTGAGCATAAAACATATTAAAACCACATATTAAAACCACATGAGCCTATTATATCAAATTTCAAAGGCAGATTTCTGAGGCTGTTGTCTTCCACGATACGTTGGCACAAACCTAGGAATTACACTAACTACAGCCCCATTACAAAACATTTCCAGAGGCAACATCAATGCCATTTTGGATGAGAAATTACTTTTCTTAAAGTCATGGAGCTCTCATGGAGCCAATGACATATTAATTCTTAAGTCTAAGAATCTGTTTCTGCCCAAATGTACCTTTTTTTTTTTTTAATACTGCTGCTTTGCCTACAGGAATGGGACTATGATTGAAATGAACTGGCATGGTAGTTAGCTGAATCTTCATCTTACTGAAACAACAGTGCCTTACAAGGTCTTAGGGAACTTTCTGACATTGGAAACGCTGACATTTGGCAGGTAGCAGTCTCCTCTGGTTACCTGCTCTCTGGACTCCAGAGTCTGTGCAGAGATGCTATTTTTAATCAGTTTTCATGCCTTAATCCAAAAAGGAGCCTTTTTTTTTTTTTTGAGTATGGATTAGTTACGATAGTTTTTTGCAAAGAGATTAAGCTAGATAAAAAGCAATTTATTGCCAAGTAAACTGGATATTTGGCACCAGCTACCCTAACCAACAATTTTTTTGTTGATCTGTTAGATAATCTCTTGTCCTATTTCTCCATATGTGATCCTAGAAATACCTATCTGAGATTATCCTTTCCAGGTGTAACCTTCAGTGACCCAAAATAATGAGAGACATACGTTGTCTTTCTGATTCCTGAGGCCTTTATTCTTCCTTGTCCCCAAAGGACATCTTCTTGAGTTTATACATAACTGCTTTCCAGCTGCCTATAGGTTCAAAATAATCACGGGATCTTCCTAAAACGGGGAAATAAAGGCTTTACACTGTAGAAGTAGAACAAAAATTGAACACTGCACTGTTGTTTAAATTCTCTGTGCTATTCTTAGCCTTGAAGTGTTATTCTGAACAGCTCAACAGCCTCTAAATGAAATGCTTCATTATTTCTTTGATGGTTGCCAACTGTCTACTACTGTCTTTACTACCCTTGAGGTAACTACATGTGGAAGAATGGCTCAGTGGAAAAGGACATGACCTGCTTGGTGTGAACAATCCAGTGTTTAAAGGCTGTGCAGACTCAATAAGTGAAGGGGACAGTTCTTGACACAGAAGGAACAAGGAAGGTGCCTGCTGGTAAACAAGTTTGAGGAACTAACAGCAGGAAGAATGATGAAAAGAACCTCCGCATGAACAGCCAGGCTTCACCAATTAGCGAATAGTTATAAGCGCATTGACAAGGATAGTTAACCAATTGTTTTGTTGCCTGTAGTGCATGAGTGCTTTGCTCATCTATATAAACGCTGTTGTTGCCGCAAATAAAGGAGAACGATCATACTCATATTGAGACCGTGTCGTTACTCTGGGGTCCGTCTCCCACTCCAACATCTGGTAGCAGAGGATGGTTCGGCACGACTGAAAACACTTCAGCGCGCCCAAGATCTCCGAGACTGCGGTAAGCAGTGAGAGGAGGGGAGTGGGAAACCACGGCTGAGGGAAGCGCTGCCTGGAGCAGAAGCAGGGCAGACACCGGTGTGAGGTCGCTCCTCACCTCTCAGGCGCAGTGATGGAAATTGAAGCTGCAGCTACGCTACTCGCTGGCATCCTCTCTAAGAGAGGGCATGAAGTGCCGGTGAAACTGCTGATTAAACTGATTAAGCTGGGGCAGCGATGGGGCCATTTTAGCAGCACCCATCTGTTGTTTTCGGTCTCAGAGTGGTGAGACTTGGGAGAGACAATGTGGCAAAAAACAATTGACGGGACTGATAGTGAAGAAAAGGAGATTAAAAGTGTCTGATCAACATGGAGTGTTGTGCAAGAAACTTTAAAAGCTATGAAAGCGGAACAAGAAGTGGCTTGTGCTGCAGCCCAAATGCTTGGCCCATCACCAGCGAATAACGCAGCCCCCAAAAAAGAGAGCCCTGTTGCAAAGTTTTTCGGTCTATCTGCCATTAGAGGAATGTCTGGGACTGTGTGTAAGAATGTTGCAGAAGTGAAAGAGAGAGCGAGTACTACCCTGTCAGATAGTAAGGCAAAGACGTCTTTAAATTTGTGGCCAGCGTCTAAAAAGGCAGAAGTTGCCGAGTGTCATGATGAGGTGAAAACTGAGGAAAATGTGGAAGAGACTCATAACGACACCCACAAAGGGGTGAGTAAAGTGACGGAGTCTGAGCTCATCGATCTAGGCGGGGAGGGCTGTAGACCACTTCCCTCAGCTCCACCCCCGCCGCCTCTGCCTGCATTGTTTCCCCCGTTTGCCTTCCTCCAGTGACTCCTCTGAGCCTGCAACACCCTCCCACGAGAAAGGGCCCCAACAAACCCCTGATGCCACTGCAAAAATGTTGCAAGCAGTTTTGGAAAAACTCAAAAAGTTAGAAACTCAAAACGCGCAGCAGAAACAAAGCGTGCCTCTGTGTTTACTAAACCCCTCTCCACTCCCAAGAACACCTCGTTGGAGCGGCATCATTAGAAATGCAATTATTGATGGGCAGTGGAAGCCCACAGGAAAAGATGAAAGTGCAGTATTAGCCTTTCCAGGAATTCAAGAGAATGGTCAGGCGAAGTGGGAACCGCATGATTGGAAGATTTTGCAGCAAGCCCGTAACACAGTGTCCCGTTATGGAGTAAAATCAGAGGCTACCCAACAGATTGTTAGCTGGATCTTTTCTGCCAACCTTATGAGCCCTTACGATCGTCAAAATTTAATGAGACTGTTACTCACACCAACGCAATATTTACTTTGGGTATCCTCATGACAGCAGCGAGCTGCCAATGCTGCAGCTCTGAGGCAAAGGGACGGAGATCCTCTCCGGGGGGTGACTACAGAGATGCTGATCGGACACGGACCATGTAGTAGCTTACGAGCACAGCTACAATTCCCTGCTGAAATGCTACCGCTGTCTGCTCAATTAGCACTAGACGCATTTTTCGCGTTCCCCGGCTCTAGCGTCCCATCATTTGGAAACTTGTTGCAAGGAACCACAGAAAAATACAGCCATTTTATAGATCGCCTGTGGGAAGCAATCATGAACCAACCTGACCTCTCTGAAAATAACAAGGAACAAACGTTTAAAATCCTAGCTTTTGACAATGCCAACAGAATAGCTAAACAAATATTAGCCGGTTTGCCAAAAGGGGCCGGAGTAGAAGAAATGCTCAGCAAGTTGAAAGGGCAGAAGAACAGCGGCATGGCAGCACTGTCGCCACTGCAGTTCAAAGGAGCTGTTCGCGAAGTGATGCAGCCGTTGGCTGCTGTAGTACAAAAAGGATCAACTAAACCAAAAAGAGCTCCAGGACAACCTTTTAATGGAATCACGGAATTTTCAGAATTGGAGGGGACCTCTAGAGATCATCTAGTCCAACTCCCCTGCTAAAGCAGAATTGCCCAGAGCACATTATTCAGGACTGCATCCAGGCGGGTCTTGAAAATCTCCAGAGAAGGGGACTCCACAGCCTCCCTGGGCAGCCTGTGCCAGTGCTCCATCACCTGAACCGTAAAGAAGTGCTTCCATGTATTTGAACAGAACTTCCTGTGTTCTAACTTGTGCCCATTGCCCCTCGTCCTGTCAGTTGGAACCATTGAAAAGAGCCTGGCTCCATCCTCCTTCAACCCACCCTTTAGATACCTGTACACCATAATAAGGTCTCCCCTCAGCCTTCTCTTCTCCAGGCTAAAGAGTCCCAGCTCCCTCAGCCTTTCCTCATAAGGCAGGTGCTCCAAGCCCTTAATCATCTTAGTTGCCCTTCGCTGGACTCACTGCAGCAGTTCCCTGTCCCTCTGGACACAGTATTCCAGTTGTGGCCTCACCAGTGCAGAGTAGAGGGGCAGAATGACCTCCCTCGACCTACTGGCCACACTCTTCCCTATGCAGCCCAGGATTCCATTGGCCTTTTTGGCAACAAGGGCACATTGCTGGGTCATGGATAATTTACTGTCTACCACGACCCCCAGATCCCTCTCCTCAGAGCTACTTCCCAGCAGGTCCACCCCTAACCTATACTGGTGCCTAGCATTCTTCCTCCCCAGGTGCAGGACCTTGCACTTGCTTTTGTTGAACCTCATTAGGTTCTTCTCTGCCCAGCTCTCCAGCCTGTCCAGGTCACACTGGATGGCAGCACGGCCCTCTGGGGTGTCAGCCACCCCACCCAGTTTGGTATCATCAGCAAACTTGCTGAGGATACACTCTGTCCCCTCATCCGGGTCATTAATGAATATATTAAACAAAATTGGACCAAGAGGATGATGTTTTTGATGTGGGGAAGCAGGACACATGAAACCACATTGTCACGCTGCAGTATGGTGTGACCGTTGCCAAAAAAGTACTCACGCAACAAAAGCCTGTACGGGAAACTGGAAGCTGAGCGTGGAGAGAGGCCGCATGCCGACAAAAATGAATCCTCAAGTGAGCGCCAAGGCTTTTTACAATGACACCACCCCGCGACCCGAGACAGCTTGGGAGTCGACGTGGAAACCACAGTAGACGTCACACTTAGTGATAACAATGTTCAAAAAATTCCTAGCAACGCAGTGGGGCCTCTGCTTCACACAATCAGTCCCATTGGAGGACTACTGTTAGGCCGCTCATCAGCAGGAATTAAAGGACTAGTTGTTTTACCTGGAGTGATTGATGCAGACTATACTGGACAGATATATATTATGGCCTATACTGTTTGTCCACCACTGTTTATCCCTAAAGGTAGCAGAATTGCCCAAATCATTGCTATAGATAATCCGTTGGGATACCCGCCTGAATCTTTGGGTCCACTGGGCCAGCTGTTTGCTTCACCACAACAATGGCTCAACGTCCCACAATAAAGTTAGTCATGACACAAAACCATCTATCTCAAAGTATCATAGCGATGTTAGACACAGGAGCTGACGTTACCATTATAAGCAAAACAGTGTGGCCAGAACAATGGCCAGTAGAATTACCCACGTCAGCCATTGCTGGGGTCGGAGGACAATCTACACCGTTAATTAGTCAACAGCCAGTACAACTCCGTTTTCCAGAAGGCCAGCCAGTGAACATTAATGTTCTCTCTTTGCCAGGAACTCTGCAAGCTTTAATCGGGAGTGATGTGTTAAGTCAACTCAGAGCTGTTCTCACCACAAACCCTTTTTAGTCGCGGGCACTGGAGAGCAGTCGCCCAACCCACCTTTAACTTGGCTAACAGATACTCCCATGTGGGTTGACCAGTGGCCCATGACTAATGAGCGACTGCAAATTGCAGAACAGCTAGTAGCAGAACAACTTGCAGCTGGACATATCAAACCTTCTGTCGGCCCCTGGAACACACCTATTTTTGTAATTCCAAAGAAAAGTGGTAAATGGCGGTTGTTGCACAACCTACGCAAAGTTAACGGTCAAATGCAGTCCATGGGAGCATTACAGCCCAGCACGCCAACTCCAAACATGTTGCCACAAGGTTGGCATGTATTAATTGTGGACTTAAAAGATTGCTTTTTTACCATTCCACTGCACTCTCAAGATACTCAATGCTTTGCCTTTTCTTTACCTGCTATAAATAAAATGGAGCCTGCAAAACACTTTGAATGGGTTGTGCTGCCGCAAGGCATGAAAAAATCACCTACTTTATGTCAAATTTATGTTGCCTGGGCACTGCAACCTCTCCGAACCCAATGGAAAAATACCATAATCTACCACTATATGGATGACATTCTTTGTTGTCAAAAAAACCTGTTTTCTGAGAATGCCTTACAACACCTAACCTCTACGCTACATGACAAAGGACTGGTAATCGCCCCAGAAAAAATACAACGCACAGCCCCATGGAAATATCTTGGGTGGACTATCAAGGCCTCGACAATTCAGCCACAAAAAGCAGAACTAGCGACTGCGATACAAAATTTACACGATGTTCAAACTCTACTCGGAGACATCCAATGGGTTCGCAACTGTGTTGGCATTTCCAACACTGACATTGCACCTCTAACTGCCCTCCTCAGGGGCACAAATCCTGCCGACAAAATCACATTGAAGCAAGAACACCGTGTAGCATTACGGCGCATAACACAGAAATTGCAGTCAGCGTGGTCGTTCCGTCGCATTTTGCAACTACCTATATCCTTGCTTATATGTAATCAACCAGATTCCCCATATGCAGTCATTTGTCAGTGGCAAGAAAAAAACAGGGAAGGGAGGTCTCCCCTCTTAGACAATGCCACTGACAAATGTAACGGGGTAGACAACCTGTTCAATGTGCTGGAATGGGTATTTCTAAGCGTCCAGCCAAAAACAAGTATTCAGACACGAACAGAGGCAATAGCTGAGTTAATACGCAAAGGCAGGGCACGAATAATTGACATAAGTGGTCAAGAGCCGAATGACATAAGTGTACCTGTAAATGCAACGGATCTAGAGTGGTGGCTACGCAATGCCCTAGCAATTCAGAATGCCTTATTAGGATACAGTGGAAAGATACACTCTCAACAACCTAAAGGAAAACTGTGGCAAGTGTTGAAACGAAATCAATGGGTGGAAAAACCTAGAGTACAGTTGAACCCCATAGACGAAGGCATCACTGTGCATACAGATGCAGGCAAACGATCGCAACGTGCCGCGTGTGTATGGCAAGAGAACGGACATTGGTGTCAACACATTATAGAGGGCCAGTTGCAAGATTCTCTTCAAACATTAGAATTATCAGCGGTTGCTTGGGCAGTATACAAAATGAAAAACTGTTCCAAATAGGGTCTATCTAATAACTATATGCTAAATGCATATATTTTTCTTAGTTCTATTAAGGTGCGACTCCTATGCAAACAGTAAGCACAGCACATCTGCCAATCCTTATATTTTTCTGTCTTGGTCTGTAGGAATTCTTATACTGAGTTCGTAACTATGGTAGCTCAGTGCTTCAGTACATAATGTGCACAATGCACGTGGTTTGTGACGGTTCACCAAATAGCATTTCATCCCTCGAGTATGATCCTCCTCCATTTCAGCTATACGGAACAAATTCTGTTGCCTTAACTCAGAGTATAACGGTCCTCAGTGACATGAGCTAAGGCTCCCCAAGGTAACAGAAGTCTCTCCCCTAATGCCAATGGACCTAACTGAAAACACACCACATGACAGTGGCAGTGTCTGAAGTGAAAGGTAAGGAAATATTCCGTATTGCTCTGAATGGGAACTGGGAAGCTGCAAGAATTCAGCCTCCCGTCAGCACCCCACAACGACTGGCATAAAATTGTGCAATTTCTCACTGCAGCTGCAGCCAGCCCTGAAAAAAAAAATCTTACATTTAACAAGTTTGCAAAATGACAATTCTCAAACAATTGATCTATTTGACTGCCCAAATAGGCCATCTGGTTTTGCAGATAAAGTCAAAATCAAATGGTTAAGGCTGATAAGGTCTTCCAAGTTTATTTCTGGTAATCATAAAAATATTTAATAACATCAACTTCATAGTCTCTTTCTGGAATTAATCTTTGCAATGAACTCTTCCCTTGTTGCTCCTAGTACTGAATACTTTTTCAGCAGCCAGAAACATTTCCTAACCTGTGGTAGAGTTGTTAAAACCCATGAGATCATACAATTTTGGAACTGAAAATAAAAAAATTGCTTATGTCCACATGATTGATTGGGGAAGAAAACACTGGGCAGGGACCCACTTTTTGCTGTGTTTCCTGTTCAAACATCAAATGCAGATGAATTTTAATTTAAAGCCTTTCTGATTAATATTATTTTTACATACTTTCTCTTAATCACAGATATCTTCAAAAAGGTTTCCCTTATTTAGTTTAAGATGCTTTCTTTTATTCTTAGAAAAAAATAGCTACCATGCAAACAGAAGTAACACTGGCTTCTATTTAGCTCTCAGAGGTCACTAATAATGTAAGGTAATAGGAAAATCTACAGCAAATTCACAAATTATGATAAACAAACCAGAGTCTTCCTATGCCAAAGGCAGGTCACAGCATGTCTACAAGTACTTCCCTGACCCATGATGTGAGATCCTGCATAAGACAGCAATGGTTCAGCAGCAATTGTTTGCATTTAATGGTCATTGACAACAGACACTTCCTGCTAATGAGCTGATTGAAAATGCAACTGCCTGCAGCATTCCAGCTATCCAATGCACTTAAGGCACGCAGTCCTGATCAATGGAAAGAGACAAGTGTTTCCAAGGAGAATTTGCCCCCTTAAATAGGATCTCCTTCATAGATCTGACTAGATTCCTTCTGTAGGTATGACTTTGCATGCTTAAAGGTAACTAGAGCTCAGGTGTTTGTCTTTAAGAAAAGTTAGACTGATCTCAAACTATGCTTTTTCATGGATACTTCAATCACATGAACACTTTGCTACAGACCCGGAAGCTATATAAAGCACATCATAGCCAACAAAAGCCTCACATCTATAATCTTCAAAGATTCATAAAACTGGAGCAAATGAATCATAGTTCCTGTTGCTGCATCCTAATCATGCACAGCTCACAGTTCTACATGGTTTGGGTGCAAAGTGAAACTTTACAGTTATGAACAAGTTGTGCTTAAAGAATCTGAATTTATTCAAGCCCAAAACTTATATCTCAAAGGTTGTCAATTTGTGATTCAAACCCACAGTCTTACAAACACAATGGAAGAATTTTCATGAGAGCCCCAAAGCAAAACCGATCTTTTTAAGAATGCTACAGTGTGATATGCACTGTGCAGCTCGTGCTTTCTGTTCTGCACAACAAAAAGTAGGAGGCAGAAATACAAACCATGGAGGATAATATTTGGCTTTGAACATCACAGAGTTCATTACTTGCCAGGTCATGTTAACTGGGAAATCAGAGTACCCAAAACTTCTCTGGCAACTCACCAACCAATGTCCTTTTATTAGAGAAGGGGAAAAAAACCACTTTTGTCGTTTTTAATGCCAGATTGGCTAAAAATATTTACGTTGAAAAAGGAAAAAAAAGGGATACTCTTACCCTCATTTTCCCTTTCTCTCTTTCACTCTTTTAGTAGAGACAAAGTATATTAGCCCATCTGAAATTAAGAAGCTACTTGGCCTGAAGCCAAATATTTAATAGCCTGAAATGAAGCCAAATTATTTCATTCTCTCTTTACATCTCTCTCCTATCTGCTTTTATATCATCTTGGTTGGATCAAAGCCAAGAGACTAATATTAAAATATTTCCAGCCACTTGGGATGTCTATTGGAAAACACCTTCCATGACTAACAGAACAACCTGCAACATGGGACCCCTATCCTGAACTTCTCAGAGGAAAAATAAAAGCGTCTTTTTAAACTAGCAAATTACTTTTTACCTAAGAGTCCTACCTAACAGTCATCTTATATTCACAGACTAGGAGATGATCATAAACCATGGGTAAACATAATAAAAAAAATAATTATGTTTAACACTTTGTCTGTGAACTGAGTCAAACCATCTGTCTTCCCCTGGATTGTTGAATGAATGGACTAACATCAGCCCTGGCCAAACATAAATGAATATATGGCATTCTTCAGAATAACACTGCTATAACATCCAAGGAAAACTGATAGCTACTGATTCTCCATAACTATTAATATTTATAGTAAAAGGCAAACCGAACCTTCAGTGCATACAAACCCAGCGAGTATTTATTCCATTAGTATCAAAACCACTTTCCTCTGAAATTACCTGCATACCATCAAAGTAAACTTGGACCCGTCATACTGTTAATGTGTCACTTCTGTTTCAGACCAGAAGAAAGAATTATATGACTGAAAGATGACTTCCCCCTCCCCCCAAACTTTATAATATTTATGTGTTAAAATATACTACTTATTCCCACAAACATTATCCAGGACATAAATATAACCATTAAAGAAGAATGCACAGACTTATTAGAATAGTAACTAAATGAGTTACTAAACTAAACATGTTTTACACAGCATAATATCATCATTGGAAGTTCTAGTGCTTTAAGCTACCCAGAATTACAGCATGATGCTGCATGTTCATCTCAGCATCTAAATGTTGTTTTCTTGTCTTTGATTTGAAAAATAAAACAAATAAAAGACATCATGTCATTGACTAAAATTGTTTTGAAATAGGTTTGGCAGCTTGCTTATAAACTACAACTTGCTTATAAGTTACAACTCTCATTGTCAGAAATAATCACCTTTCTTTAAAATACTGCCTGTAACTGAGTGGTAAAATGGCTGTGGAGTTTATTTAGGTCAAGATTATTTGAAGATATGACTAAATAGGCACACTAGTGTCATATAGCTGTCATTCTAAGAACAGCTTCTTTTTGAAGTTGACTGGAAGCACATATTCAGCTCTCTTGTAGGGTGTAGCTCCCAGTAAATTAAGTATTCTCATCTAAACACTGTCAGCACCAATGGATTCCCAATCATTTTATGTACTGAAATCCTTAAGCAATAGATTTCTTTTCTCAATTAAATCTAATCCTAGATATAGGACCAGAAAGTAGATTTTAAAACAGTATCACAGTCTTTTCATCTTACTAAAGAGCCCTCCTAACTCCAACTCATAAAAGTTCTTTCTTCAAATAAATTAGCAGAGGCAGGTTCCATCTCAGAGTTAATAGAGAATTTACTAGCATTCGTGGTTTCTTCCCATGTTGCTGACAGGTATAGTACTCTTGTTCATTGGAAAGTTTATAAATGGCCAATATCACTGCACAAAACTTTTAGTATCTGCCAAAATTTATCTACTCAAACTTCCTACATCATTCAATCACAGAAGCTGACCAACCTTCTACCTTACTAAGTCAACCTACTTATATCCTTCTGATATATCCTCATAGATATTTCATCTCCATTTACCTTTGCACCTTCAACTACTTATCTGCATGACCTTCCCACATTACTTTAAATCTATATTTCTCTAAATTTTGACATTAATGGAATCTCTGAAGTCACTGAAGGAGAAAATAACAACAATCATTTCATCTTGTAGCACATTGAGTCAGTGGATCTGAGAACCCTCACAGCATTGCCTCACTCAAACAGCCTTACAAATGATTTGTAGAAAATATTGCCTCTGTTGGAATGGGGAATGAGGGGAATATGAGGAACTTGTGACAGAGTTAGCTGGGAAACAGACATATAGCTGGGCAACAGCACGGCTGATAACAGCAAGCAAATCTACTAAATTTCAGGTAATTCTGATCCGTTCCAATGAGAACTCCAAATAACATTACCTGGGGATCACCAGGTGTGCTGGTTTTGGCTGGGATAGAGTTAATTTTCTTCACAGTAGCTAGTATGAGGCTATGTTTTGGATTAGTACTGGAAACAGTGTTGATAATACAGAGATGTTTGGGGTATTTCTGATCAGTGCTTACACAGTGTCAAGGCCTTTTCTGCTCCTCACACCACCCCACCAGCGAGTGGGCTGGGGGTGCACAAAGAGTTGAGAGGGGCCACAGCTGGGACAGATGCCCCCAGCTGATCAAAGGGATATTCCAGCCCATATGATGTCATGGCCAGCAATAATAATAGGGGGAAGTTGGCCAGAAGGGCCACTGCTTGGTCACTGTCTGAGCATCAGTTAGTTGGTGGTGAGCAATTGTTTTCATTTGCATCACTTGTCTTTCTTGGGTTTTACCTCTCTCTCTTTGTTACTTTTCTTTTCGTTAGAAATGTTATTATTATTATCATTATAATTATCACTATCTTTAATTTAATTCCAATTATTAAACCGTTTTTATCTCAGCACATGAGTTTTCTCACTTTTACCCTTCTGATTCTCTTCCCCCATCCCACTGAGGGGGAATGAGCAACATGCTGCGTGGTGTTCAGTTGTCAGCTGGGGTTAAACCATAACACTGGGCTACCACAATGAATTTAGGAATGTGGGAGAAATGTATACATGCAAGTTAATGACGTGAGAGGTGCGTGGTTGCAGCTCAGGGGTATGGTATGAATGTCAGTTCATGGCGGGTGTTTAAATGGAAAAATGCTGTGAATGAGTATTAATGTGTGGAATTGTAGTACTGTTTTGTAGCAGCAAAGGAACTGATCTAACATTTATACTAGATCAATAGAAATCTCTTTTACAAAACAATGCACAAAGTTTGCAAACAGTAGCTAATCTTGAAAAAGCAACTCTTTCACACCCAATGTTTTCTCAAGGCTACCTTTGAGAACATGAGGATGGATGCCCACACACTGTCACCAACAGCAGCTAAAGGAAGAAAACAGCAACACAAAGGTTCCTCACCACTGCATACGTCTTATTAGAGCAAGGTAGAATGATGTATATTACAGGCGCTGACACCAGCCAACAGGCTATTTAAACTCCCATTTTGAGGACAATTGGTTTGGAACGGAACACAGTGTTATTCAGGTCTTGGAGTAAATGTAGAATAATTTGATTTGTCTAAAATAATCCCCATCTTATCTTCTCTTTGTCCAAATTCTTTTCCAGAGCAGGAAGAGATATAACAGAAAATAGTCTGATTTCCTCTAACTTTCTATTATCTGACATTTAAGTTACCTGCCTGGAGCAATAAGGCACTCTTCACAGCTCTCACATATTCATTGCGAACGTCAAGAAATGAAATCTCTTATTTCCTTAGGCCCTGGTGTATTACAGTCTACAGAAAATACCATTCATCATAATTGTTTGTGAGGGGCATGTGGCATATATGAATGACAAGTCATATCCAAGCAACATGCCCTTTATCCAAATAAAATAATCAGCCATGGGAGAATGCAGCTGGTGTAGCTTCATTTAGAATATTTCACAATGGCTGAGGCAATCTAATCACTTTTTGTATCAAAATTGTTACAGAACATAGGAGAAAAGCATGGACTCATAATAATTTTGAATTCTTCTTCCCAAAGCGCTTCAAACCACGGACCTTAAATTGTATCAAACGAGGCACTTACACATCTTCTTTTCAAAGACGCCTACATACCCTCATCCTACTCCTATCAGAGAGAATTAAAATCTAAAAGATTACACATGATTCATAGTCTAGTAATAAGAAACCAGACATCATTTTCAACATTGACACGCTGAGGATACTGCTGTTCTTTCCTCTGTAAACAACTGCACCTTAGTACACAAGTTTCACAGATTCTTGAACATGAATACAAAGAAATTTGTCAAAACTAACTCCAGCATAAGAACAATTTAAAAAAAAAAAGAAAGTAGAAGCTAATGAATAAAATTCTTCTGAAATACATTAAACTTTTGGCAGTGACTGCAGACAGCTAGGGAACATATTTATATTCTCACTGAAGTATGTAAAAATTGCCAGGAATTCAGAGAAAAAAATCTCAGGCTGAGAGAGAAGTGTATTTACAGACATTTACAGGAACTCACTCAGTTGCAGCCACTCAGGCAACCGGATCTCTTAGTGAGAACCGCTTTATCCCTTTATAGTTGCGGCATCCTCTTATGCAATGTACCAAGAGGTACATTAATCATACATGTGGCACTTATAAAACAGAATTACACAGCTGTACACTGGCTAAACTCTCAGGTTTTCATCATTTCAACCCGTTATGTGAGAAACACTACTGAAGTCAATGGATATTTCTTTCTAAATAAAAACACTAGGGTTTGACTCTCAAACCCATTCTCAAGCCAAATATGTTTGAAACAAGAAGGCTAAGATGGAGGGTCAACGGCCATATTCTGATTGCTTGAGTCTACAAGTTGTACATGGAAAAAAGATGACCAATTTCAATTTTAAATGTTACAAAAAAGAAGCAAAGAGGGAAGTGAAAGTACTTAGTAAATAGTATGCAGCTGTAAATTTGTTGTATTCCTTTGGAGTCAGCTCTGCTTGGCAACCTGAATTGCTTTTAAGGATCGTGATGGAAACCTGCAGGGAATGGACAGGTTCTGCAGGGACTCTTGCCAAGTTAGAATTCTCTCACTGAACCCAGGGTGATTTGAGATACCCATTAAAAACCAAAAACCTTCCTAACACGTTTGTTTATGTTGACAGCCCTGCTCAAATATAGGTGATGTGTTTTAAGAAATTTGTTGTGATTTCTTTCAGTGAAAGAAATGCATTTTCACTGCAGACCTCTTACAGCTCCTGCCCCAGAGCACTATGCTTCCTAGATCAGAGCAGTATTGAGGAAAAAAACAAAACAAAACAAAACAAAAAAACACCCACCAAAAATACAGATTTTGCAACAACACAATCATATCAATAACCACAGGCTGGTAGCATTCCCAGTGAAATATTCTGCTTCACGCACTGTTTCTTTGTATAGCACCAGTTGCTTTCAGCTTCATACAAGTTCATCTGCAACATTTGAGGAGTGGAACCAAAGTCCCTTCTTTTCCTGCACTCAGAAGGACACAGGAAGCGATTCTGCCTTCCTTTGTGGAAAAAGGAGCATCACTCCTGGGGAAGACACTTTCTTAGTCACACCTTCTTTCAAAATATAAGGTAGCTGCAGAGGGCAAGCTTACACTGCTTTATTTTCTTGGAGAGCCAGGCAACATTTTTTCATTAAGAAATAACTCCCAGAGACAGAACAACCATGTATTTTCTACTGTGAATCTCGATATTTTCTAAATCATAGAAACATAGGATGGTTTAGGTTGAAAGGGACCTTAAAGATCATCGAGTTCCAACCACCCTGGCAGGGACACTTTCCACTAGACTAGGTTTCTCAAAGCCCCATCCAGCCTGGCCTTAAACACCTCCAGGGATGGAGCTTCCACAACTTCTCTGGGCAACCAGTTCCAGTGCCTCACTACCCTCACAATAAAAAATTTTTTCCTAATATTTAATCTAAATCTACCCTCTTCTAGTTTAAAGCCATTATCCCTTGTCCTATCGCTACATGCCCTTGTAAAAAGTCCCTCCCCAGCTTTTCTGTAGGCCCCCTTTAGGTACTAGAAGGCCACTTTAAGGTCTCCCCGGAGTCTCCTCTCATCCAGGCTAACAACCCCAACTCTCTCAACCTGTCCTCATAGGAGAGGTGTTCCAGACCTTTCATCATCTTTGTGGCCCTCCTCTGGACTCTCTCCTGCAGCTCCATGTCTTTCCTAAGATGGGGGCTCCAGAACTGGACGCAGTACTCCAGGTGGGCTCTCACCAGAGCAGAGTAGAGGGGCAGAATCACCTTGCTTGACCTGATGGCCACACTTCTTCTGATGCAGCCCAGGATACGGTTGGCTTTCTGGGCTGTGATCATGCATTGCTGGCTCATGTTGAGTTTCTTGTCAATCAATGCCCCCAGGTCCTTCTCTTCAGGGCTGCTCTCCAGCCGTTCTCCGCCCAGCCTTTTTTTGTGCTTGGGATTGCCAACCTCAACAATGATCTTCAAATCAAATGAAGACAAATGAAGACTTCAACAATAATCTGACTTGATTTCTTGAGTTCGAATCATCCTTAGTGGCTATTGCGTCTTCTACTGTGGAATTCATAGAAGCATGGTTATAAAATGGCCTACCCTTAAAAATAATAAACCAACAAAAACATATGTGTGTATATGTACATTAGGGTACTACCTGCTCTTAGATGCTGATAATGTATTTAATAAGGCTACTTCCCATATAACATACATGATGCAATACATAACAGTATGTTTAAGTCTTATCAGTACTTCCAGTTTTAACTAAAAAAAAAAAAAACAAGAGGGGGAAGGTTTTGCAGGGAAAGGACTACAGACCAAGACAGATGGATATTCACTTCTGATTTAAAGCAAAAAGTAAACAGACAGGAAAAAGGAATGAGAATAGTGATTAATTAGCATCCTGGAGACAAGTGGGTTCCAGGGAAAGTGAGGAGTGCTAGCAGTCAAGCTGACTAAAATCCATGAGAGAAAATTAAAACAAACAGGAGGTACATTGACCATGAACACCAGAGACAAGAGATCTTTCTCTGATGGCAAGTACTGCAAAATAAAGGTATTATATTTATTATCCAAAAAGGAAATTAATATTTTACCTTTAACTGAAATTGGCTTCTAGGAGCAAGGCAATCATGAGGTCAATAGTTCAAATGCTGAGATAATGTTTGATTGCAATAGCAGGGAACAACCTCAATGACCTAGAAAATCCCCTTTAGTCCCATGCTTCTTGATAAACAGAGATTTCACAGAATCACGGAGTTTCAGAGTTGGAAGGGACCTCTAGAGATCATCTAGTCCAACTCCCCTTCTAAAGCAGGATTGCCCAGAGCACATGACTCAGGACTGCATCCAGGCGGGTCTTGAAAATCTCCAGGGAAGGGGACTCCACAGCCTCCCTGGGCAGCCTGTGCCAGTGCTCTCTCACCTGAACCGTAAAGAAGTTTTTCCGTGTATTTGAACAGAACTTCCTATGTTCTAACTTGTGTCCATTACCCCTCGTCCTGTCACTTGGAACCATTGAAAAGAGCCTGGCTCCATCCTCCTTCAACCCACCCTTTAGATACTTGTACGCCATAACAAGGTCTCCCCTCAGCCTTCTCTTCTCCAGGCTAAAGAATCCCAGCTCTCTCAGCCTTTCAATGATGGCCACAGAGTTCCAAAGAATAAATGCTGTTAAAATAACCCTGCTAACAAAGTATTAAAGAGTTAAAAAGAGGTAAAGAAGACGCAGGCTTCTGTCTGCAGGGACTTGAGCTTGCCTGGTTGGCACGGCAGACACTATAGGAAACACGTGAAAATTTAGAAATGTACTGACCAAGAGAAACTAAAAGCTATCAACACAAGTCATACTTCTCTGAATTTGAAATCAAGTGATTAGCTGAACAAATGTAATGAAAATCCTCCTTTATCCCTTTCCACAGATGGTTATAAATTCCCATTCTGCTAGGCAGCCCTTTGCCATGGGGAAGAAGAGTTAGTTTTGTTGTTTAGAGGCACCGCTCTTGCCTCTACACAAGAAAAGCATGAGAAAAGGATCAGAATCTGCCTGATTTCCACATAAGCCCAGCCCAACAGGACACTGCTTACCAGGACTTAAGACTTGGATAAATAATATCTCTGCCTTTGCAGCCCTACACAGAGATCCAAGACTCTGAACTTGCACTTAATATTCCCAGAACAATGCTGCTTAAGAACTGATTTTAAGTTATAAATATGCTTAAGACATTAAACAGGTTACATGTAATTTTAAAACATATTTTGGAGGTTATTTGCATGTTCTTTTTTTGTACAGCCATAGCCTTCATCACACCATTCCTGAGCTACAGCAGAAATGATCTGTAAGTCAGACTGGGAGATCTACAGGTCCTGCTGCACCAGTGAGAAAATAAGGGGCCTTGACACCAACAGAGCATTCCTGCTGCAATTCCAATCTTCTTCCCCCCCTTCAAAAACTTTAAAATGAGTCTCTCCCAAGATACATTTAATTTAATGAACTGCCCTATTTCATAGAATCATAGAATGGTTTAGGTTGGAAGGGATCTTAAAGATCAACTAGTTCCAACCCACCTGCCATGAGCAGGGACACCTTCTGCTAGACCAGGTTGTTCAAAGCCCCATACAGCCTGGCCGTGAACACTTCCAGCAATGGGTCATCCACAACTTCTCTGAGTAACCTGTTCCAGCGCCTCACTACCTTCACAGTTAAAAATTTTGTCCTCATATGTCTTCTAAATCTGCCCCCTTCCAGTTTGAAGCCATTATTTCTCATCCTATCACTACATGCTCTTGTAAAAAGTACCTCTCTGGCTTTCTTGTAGGCCCCCTTCAGATACTGGAAAGCTGCTAGAAGGTCTCCCTGGAGTCTTCTCTTCTCCAGTCTGAATAATCCCAACTCTCTCAGCCTGTCTTCATAGGAGAGGTGTTCCATCCCTCTGATCATCTTTATGGACCTCCTCTGGGCTTCATTTTTGGGGTGTCCGTTTCTAGCTCCTTGTTTACTCAGCATCCTTACTTCTGTACAATTGTAACCGAGCTGCAGTGACTGACGGAGTAAGGTTCCAAAAGTAAAAGCAGGATCAATCTGGGGCAGCAAAGAATCAGCTCAGTCAAGCACCATTCTCTAAGGGTATTTGCTGGGCCAGTGATCCTTCTCCACTCTACTACATTTAAATGTAAAATATATGGAGCTGACTGTGCAAACAAAATCAAAGATTAAGAACACGGTGCGTTGCATAGTTTGAGAAAACAGGCGTGAATAACCTACATCTATAAAAACTGCTCACGCCAGCAACTTTCAACAGATGGTCACACAGGATCCCAGGATCTTTGGGATTTTTCATATAAAACTTTTCATATAAAATAACACAATTTTACAGATCAGTAAAATTAGAAAAAAGTATATTCAAATGGAAAAGGCCTGTTTCAAAAAACACATCTCATAAGATAACACACTTTCCAAGAGGAATTCAGAACACACTGCTGTTGCTCACTCATTACATCTACTGTTCCTGAAAAATAAAAAATTGCTTTAGTCACCTTTCAGCATCAAAAAGGTTATAGTGCAGCCCACTATGGACATATTTTGTTTGCTTTAAATTAGCTAATTCAAACACCAATAGAGCCTTCAACGGCAGGCTGCACCTCAATGCAAACTAGTGGGATGTTTGTCTTACTTCCCAGCTGAACTCTGCAGCCCTGCTGAGCTCCGTGCTGTCCTGGTCATACTGCTGATGTACCACGGTGGGGCAGTTTAAAGTCAGCTCAGGTAACCTATATCTTTACATCTCTTCCATTGCAAATGATGACTGCTGTGCTATTGTAGACAAAGGATGCAGAAGGACATTTCTGAGTGAAAAGCAACACTTGTCAAAGTAAATACTGATACGCATGTACGGGTTTGTTTAACTGAAGTGACTAAGTTTAAAGGCGAGAGAGTCTCTCTCAGAAGTTGCTAATAACCTGCAAAAAACAGATCTGAACTTAGAGAACTGCAACAGAAGAAAAAATTTGAATGTATGAGTACACTCCATATAACCCCTCTGTATTAGTCCTAAAAATTGGAATAAGTCCTAGAATATTTTATTCCCGGATTATCCTTTTCTTGCAATTGTTTTGTTTATTTTGTGCAGTTTAGCAGACTCTAGCCATGCTATGTGCTTCACTTGCTAAAACTATTTTTCAGATAATTTATTTTATTTATTCATGTCTTCACATTTAAACTTTAAACAAGCTTCTGATAATTTTCACACATTTTGCAAAATTCTAAGTATTTCTTAGCACAGCACACATGCACAAAAATTACCAGTAATATCAGCCCAGAATTCCTTGGTCTTTCTTTCCTTTTACACAGAAAACTAAATAAAACAACATTGTTGTGCTTGTCTGCGCACCAAAAGTATTTTTAGGATAGGAAAGATGGTCCAGTGGTTTCAGCACTTGACAACATCAGCTTAAAGCAACCCCATGAGGGCCTGAAACTAATTGTATGGGGTTTGCAGCTAAAATAAAGGAGGGAGTAGAGAAACAGACAAATAGTCAAGTACTAAGCTAACAGGATATGTCACCCATGAAAGGATTCACTGAAAGGCTTTAGTGCATACAGTGCACATAGCTAAAGTAAATTAAAAAGTCCAAGTGCATCATAGGCACTTATTAGACCATAGATAAGCTGTAAGAAAACGCTTGATAACATCTCCAAGATACCATTTAAAGGTGGGCCAGTAGAGCTGGGGAAGGCCTTCTTTGGATTTTGGGTTTGCGCTATGCTGTTTATCCAGCAATACACAGCGTTATTCTTGTGACTTGCTCTATTCCCTAAATAAAACAATATCCATAGCAAAGCTGGTCTTGAACACAGTTTGTTCTTAAAAACAACCGTGTGAATTAGGGTCCTGACAGATAGGAAGGGCAGTAGTCGAGAGAAGTCAGCATGGCTGCGGGGCCAAGTGGGGAATCAATACGTTCACAAGCAATGCCAGTAGACCAGGTTGGAGCACTCAGCGTGCCAGCCTCACAGTGCAAGGGGTAGGACATGGACAGCTTGTCTCTGGGTGAGTCTGGGGACTATGTCCTATCAGTCCTTTTTATGACCTTGGCCCTTTACTGGACTCACTTCAGTATACCTTTGTATTTTTTTTTTTTTTAATTCAAAAAATATAATAATCTAGCCTTCTATTGGGTGAAAGCAACAGTGCCTAAAATGTATGAAAGAAGATTCTGTTCTGGTGCAGTAAATGTGCAATCAGTCCTTCCCCTGTCTGCACAGTGTCTATAAGAACAAGTACACACCATAAAACAGGGGTTGCCACAAAGGTGTTTAATTTTTGTCTAATATCATTACTATTTAATCAGCTTATTTCTTCAGAATCATCTATGATTCAAATTAATCAGAATACCGTCATTCAAGAAAAAAACAATTACCTACTTCTCAAAGAATTCTAAAAATAAGAAAGAACTACAGGTACTAAACCCTGAAATGTTCCTATGAAGTAGAAGAGACATGTTGGAACAACTTGCAGTTTCATGTCTGTGAGACAAAAAAATCAAAACTGCTGAAGGAACTCAAGCCAGAAGAATAACCTACTACCAGGACTAAAATTTGTTCTGCTCACTGTGGTTGACATACTTTCCATTACCAAAAAAGAAAAGAAAAAACAGAGGAATTCAGAGGCCCAGTGCCCTCTCTCAAAGCATGCCAAAATATTCAGACAAGTGATGTTCTTCAGGGCTCAGTACTGGGACCGGTACGGTTTAACATCACTGTTGGTGACACAGAAACAGGATTGAGTGTATCCTCAGCAAGTCTGCTGACAACACCAAGCTGTGTGGTGACGTTGACATGCTGGAGGGAAGGGATGTCATCCAGAAGGACCTGGACAGGTTTGAGAGGTGGGCCCGTGCAAACCTCATGAAGGTCAACAAGGCCAAGTGCAAAGTCCTGTGCCTGGGTCAGGGCAATCCCATGAACAAATAGAGGCTGGGCAGAGAACAAATTGAGAACAGCCCTGAGGAGGACTAGGGCATACTGGTGGATGAAAAGCTGGACATGAGACGACAATGTGTGCTGACAGCCCAGAAAGCCAACCATATCCCGAGCCGCATAAAAAGAAGTGTGGTCACCAGGTCAAGCAAGGTGATTCTGTCCCTCTACTCCACTCTCATGAGACCCCACCTGGAGTACTGTGTCCAGCTCTGGGGTCCCCAACATAAGAAGGGCATGGACCTGTTGGAGTGAATCCAGAGGAGGGCCACAAAGGTGATCAGAGGGATGGAGTACTTCTCCTGTGAGGACAAGCTGAGAGAGTTGGGGCTGTTCAGCCTGGAAGGCTCCAGGGAGACCTTATAGCAGCTTTCCAGTATCTGAAGGGGGCCTACAAGAAAGCCAGAGAGGTACTTTTTACAAGAGCATGTAGTGATAGGATGAGAAATAATGGCTTCAAATTGGAAGAGGGCAGATTTAGAAGACATATTAGGACAAAATTTTTCACTGTGAAGGTAGTGAGGCGCTGGAACAGGTTACTCAGAGAAGTTGTGGATGACCCATTGCTGGAAGTGTTCACGGCCAGGCTGTATGGGGCTTTGAACAACCTGGTCTAGCAGAAGGTGTCCCTGCTCATGGCAGGTGGGTTGGAACTAGTTGATCTTTAAGGCCCCTTTCAACCCAAAATATTCTATGATTCTATGATGAGTATTCTTTCTTAGAGAAAAATGCACTTTTGCATGCTGAAGGGGACCGCCATCCCTGAGCCTGTTCCAGTCAAAGTGTGTTTTCTGTGTGGCCCACCTGGGAATGTGGGATTCAAGGGGGAATTCTGGTTCCCTGATGGTATGCAGTTGCCACAAAGTCTCAGCAGGTTTATAACAGATTCAGCCTCTGCAAACACTAATTTTAATTCTGTAAAAATGAGAGTTAATCCGATTATGTTAAACTAATAAATACATATATATGTATATTGGCCCTATAGCCACACAGCTTAAATGTAAACACAAGGTTAATTTCTTTCTGACGTGGGTCATAAATTTGTGACATTTCTTTGCTTTATAACTAAAAGACCAAGGAAGACAATATTTCTGAGAAGATCCTATGAAGCTCCAGGAATTCCTCTGCTAAAGGATGGGGAGGTGCTTAAACAGATATAATAGTATAAAGTAATAATTTATTTAAAATAATTCCATTAGAAGCATCAAGGTTACAACATCTGCCATGTGCTTGTTAGTAGCCCAAAAGAGTGCAAAGAAACAGCAGCATCTGCTACTATAATTCCTTCCAGCTACTCATTTGCAAGTGTGAGTTGCTAAAGGACAGAATCATCCAGTTGATCACTGCTGTAAAAGTTAGATTTAGCCATGCCTCTTTTCCTCTCTTTTTGTGTGTGTGCATGAAAATGTTTGTCATTTTTGCTGTTGTTGTTTATACATTACAGAAAGCCATGAATATTTAATTCTGCAGCTAAATTAACGTCATACCACAATTACAGATTTCTACCCAAATGCAGTCTGTTCTAGTCTTGTTATTCAATTTCCTTTCAGACAGTAGAAAATAAGTACTTTTTTGCAAGGAGTTACAGGTTCAGAACTCAATGTTCTTTACCTAGGAAGTCTGAAAGAGTTTTGCATCTAAACACGGTGCACCAAAAAGAATTTCTCTACTTGTACTTCAAACATTAGTTGTCAGATGTACACCTACTTGAAAACATAGACATGGCAATCAAAGAAAATCACCAGAAAAAAAAAAGGAATCAATTCAAGTGAGATAGATTTAGTAGAAATTAAAGTTTGAATAAGTTTCCAAGTTTGAAAAAACATACAGAAATAAGTTGTTTGGAGGATTAGCATGACAGGCATCTTTTTCTGTTTAAAGGTATATTATGTGAAGTCTCTTTCTGTTAGCATATAGAGGCATTGAAGATTTAAGCAGCTAATATTTATTAAAGTTACGGGCTCTGCAACACAAAAAAAGTCTAGATCAATTACAGTTCACAACATGATTATTTATGTACAATGTATCTGGGGCCATTCACAATGTATCTGGGGCCACACACTGTCTTTAATGATGAAATCACCAGAATTAATGAATGACAATAAATGGCAATGAAATCAATACCCTCAGTATGATGAAAAGCAGATAGCCACTTTTCCACATTTGTAATTCATGTGCTTTTTTGTTTCTTTTGTTGGGTGGATTTTTTGTGATTTTTCTTTTCTAATCCTGATGCCAGATCCTGATTCAACGAAACTTTGCAGTATTTCTGCATAGACCTTTTATTCAGAAGTTCTCAGAATACTTATTAGATAATGTACTGAATGTTGGTGTTAATGATGCTAAAATGCTGATAATTTCTAGGTATATTTATCTTTCAATAGCTTGGTTTTCTGTGGAAACAAGATTCACGTTACACAGCTATCCTGCAAGTTATTCCAGTTTCCCTCCTCCTCACATAAGATGTGAAATCATTGGCCAATTTCAACTGTACTTTATAGAGGCAATGAGGTCTCAAGGTTAGTTAAGCCCCCATACGCTTTGTAAAAACAGACAGGTGGATATACATTCCAAAATAATAAGTTTTGATTTTGTAAGTTTACTGCTATAGTGAAAACCAGCAACACTTATGTGGCTGGGTGGAAAGTGCTCTCGAAGGGAAAGTAATACAACACAGAATCATACTATAATTCCGTTAAGTGATCAATCAATGAAGAGACACCACATAAACCCAGGTTTCTTTAGTTCTGGTGTTCACAGATCTACTTGTTTATTATTCTGATCAGTAACAAATTCACATGATCTTAGTGTTTTATGCTGGAACTGTTCAGAACCCCCCACAGAAATGGTTTTAACAGAAAAGCATGTATGTTCATATCCTCTTCAGTACAAAATTAGCCTTGTTCCCAAGTCACAGTAATCAGCCGCCTGAGCATAAATGTACCATCACCCTCTGCTGGGAAGAGTTCAATCTACAGTCAGAGACGGCTGAAAATGCTAGAGCCAGAACAAAACTTGGACGCACAAAGTTATAGGTTGCAATACACCATTTTTTTAGGTAATTATCACCTGCAATAATGCAGATCATTGCACTGGGCACCAAGACTCCCCATCTAGCACCAGGGCAAAGTCAAGCTTGTCAGAACAGGTATCGCAAGCAAGACTGGGATGGTGGCAGAAAATTACTGAACACCAAATAATAACAAATGCCAATGACACAGACTTGTCCCCAGTCTAGTTTCTCACCAGATTATTTCTGCAGGTTTTTTTATTGGTTCTGATCTTTATTGATTTTGGGGGAAAGGAGTAGGGCCCTAAGGATTTTGATTTTGTTAATAAGGAACCAAATTCTAATTCTGCTGACAGTGTGATATTTAAGAGCTCCACTCCGTGCAGCGTACCATGAGTCCTGGGAACCAGTGGTGTGTCCTACCATCTCTTTAGTTTAATTTGTATCATAAGGCGAGTACACCACAGGCAAAAATCCTACGAATATCAGATACCATTTGGAGAAAGAAAATCTGCAGCATTAGACTACATCCTTTTGATATTGTAGGATTATTTGTTAATGTGAAAACTCTATTAATGAATTCTTACTTACTAATAATCTTTACAAATCCATTACTATGTAACCTCAGAGGCAGAATATTGTTTAGACTGGCCTTTGTCTTGATCCAGTACAGTATCATGTTCTCCAAACTTGGGGTTTGCCCCTTTCTCAGGCTCTGTCTAATCATTCTGGTGCTTAAAAATAACCATTGCCTTTGTGGAGTCCCCTGCATATCTAAATGTCTTCTGAATACGCACAGACACATATCAGTCTTGACAACAGTGTGAAACTCATCTTTGTCCCTCACTCCTTCACCAGCTGGTGCTCTCTGAGAGCACCCCTAGAGATTACATCTACCTGCAGCTGATGTTGCCCCATCCCATCTTCCTCATCTCACATGCTCTCTTAGCTGTTAAGTAGTCCAAGCAATAGCAAGAGAAGTCACGAAGACAGAGAGGATGGGAAAAACTCCTTCTTGGCCTTCTAAGTTGAAGGTTAAAACATAAACACTAGATGGAGGAGCACGAAGTGCACTTCTTGCCCAAGTGTCCAATCAGTTTGACATTATCACAAGCAAAGAAAACATATTTTTCTTTCCATGGGGTAGCTTGAGAATGAAATATGTACTGTCTGCTGATCAGGGCAAAGTGAGAAATGGGGGTCTGAGTCTGTTTAGTCATGGGAGAATTGAGCATAGCTCACTCACACATTGGGTGAGCTCTTCAGCTACTGAGGTGTGAAGCACACAAAAACAGTGCCACCACTTCTTTCATTCATTTGAAAGAGAAGACCGATTCCTTTTCAACTTTCTCCATAGATAAACCTTACATATCTAGCTCCAAAGGAAGACTTTTCACTGCAAACCCAACACAGAACAAAGTGTGATCCTGGACAGTAAAACAAAAAGCTTTGTGACACTTTCAGCACTCTCCCTTTCTGGAGGATTCCCTGCTGCCTAGCTTAGGGTCAAGACTGGCATCGCTCGAAGTGCTGGAAGCTTTGAATCCTCTCATTCACTTCCTTATTCCAGGCTGTGGAAGTCTCTCTCTTTTTCTTGTCTCTCTTTTTTTTTTTTATTTAGTCTACTTGACAGGAGATTAACAAAGTGAAGCTGTCACACATTTCTGACCATAACATTGAAGAAAAGAAGTACAAGAAAATCCTTGTTCCAATATGGTGCTATTATGATCTGAAGATCCCATCACTATAGTTTTGGATACACATTGGTACTAGCTACAATTACTGCTCCCAGACATCTCCTTCTTGCTTAGCATTGACCTCTGAAAGAGTTTAAGGACCAGTCTGGCACCCAAATGAAATGCTCATGTGATTTTTCCTCAACGCATTTCCACCAAAATAAATTTGAAATTAACTATTTAAAATAACCTGGTTCATTCTGACTGAGACTAAATAATATATTATGAAAGTCCTCAGCCATTGGATGTGGGGAAGACAGAAACTTTCAGCAAAGAGTTGGTCTGGGAACAGACAGCAGTGATTCCTTCAAGTCAGCATAAATGCAGCTGGAAAAGGACACATGCCACAGTCCAAATCACCAAAGAAATAATGAAACTACCAGTTATGATGAAGAACTGAGAAACACTCATAATCTAAAAAAAACCCCAAATATAGTTCACTTACAGAATATTGGGTTTGAACTGAGAACAGGACATTCAGAAAGACAGGCTGAAATGTGAAACTAAATTGAGAGAGACAGAATAGGGTGAAGAGGTAAGCTTGGGAGTTGCCTGCAAAGAGAAGCTAGCAAAAGCTCTCCCAACGTTTTATAACATTCAAACACTAAGAACAGGGAGGGGTAATAGAGGGAAAGCAGGACCCATGGTTGCATGTGACAGGGTTCAAACAAAGAAGAAACCATAGTAAAGGAGATTCTTAAGCAGTAGCCAGAGGAGTAAGAGGAAATCAACAGCACAAACAGAATACACATTTGTCAAAATGAAAAAGCAAAAGGATATAGGAAAATGCCAGGATTATCTGTGTCAAAAGAAGTTGATTGACTAAACAAGGTACAATTTAAATAAGAGTCCATGTAATTTTTACTTTCACATGTATTTCTGAGGGGTTTTTTGGCCATGGCAATGAAACTGAATATTAGAAAGGTAAATATGATTATTACAGGAAGCCCTGGAAAAACCATTCTAGGAGCTGACTTGCACTTTCAGATGAAAGGGTTATTGAACTATTTAGATTTATTTTGGTATCTTTCAGAAATCTCTACAGCTCAAGTGTGTCCATATATATTCTTCTTTGGCACTTCATTACGGGACCACAGTAGACCGTATTACCTCTCATATAATAATACCCTGACTATGCAGAGTTTTACCTATTATTACATTTCTAATTTCCAGATTTCCCTTCCATAAAATTTTCCTAAAACCCATGCTTATATAAATAAGGTCATTTCAGGTACAACTTTAACAAATTAGCAGCTGTTATGCCACTATTAGTCACTGAGAAATCCAGGCTGTTCCCTCATTCAACTATGATGCTGCCAATTCCATTTCCTGGCTTTTGTCTTTCTGGCTAGTGTGTGCGGCTGAGGAAAATACACTTCTGCTGTCCTTAGACATAACAGGACTGCACCACAACACTTTTACCTTGGAAAATGATGAATAGTCACTGATCAACAACATGGATGGATTTCAGGATGAAATGCACATAAGCAAAATGTGTAGACAACTAATAAATTGAGGAGGAAGACATGTTCAGGCCCAGCACCATAATATAGAAAGTTTAACGTGTTAAAATTCAGACTGTTTTAAGATACATCTTTTACTTGTACATTTAGTAACATGTCCAGTCAGCTTACATACCACCTAAATTCCTCTGCTTAATTGATTGCTTAATTAAAATCAACAGTGTTCTGTAATAACCTAATCCTCAAGTCTTGTCTGGGAGCCTCTTGCTTTCACTACTTCTATCAGAAAACCACTTGAAGTATTGCTTTACTGGTAAGAAAAGCAAGGCTAGGGAAACACAGACAAAAAAACAGTATCTTCTGTAAAAAGTTTGTAAACCTTTTTTTAATTCTTTACTACCTCAAGGCAAGCATGTAATTATTATTTCCTGTCCCAGAATGTTTTTCCAAATGTCGTGGTTTAGGCCAAATCCACCACTGGGGACCCGAGGGACCCCAGACGGGACCGACAGATGCTCCCCTCTACCCCTCTTCAAAGAGAGAGGCAGAGGAGGAAAAAGAGACGAGTTTAGAAGAAACTAAACTACTTTAATGAAGTATTAATAATAAAATAAAAAGAAATAATGAAAAATATATACAAAACCGTATCAAGCTCCCGAGATGACAATCACGACACCGGCTGGCACTGGGGCAGTCCCAGGCTGGACTCAGTGACGGACGGGAACTGGATTCCGGATCTGGAGTCAGGATTGGGATCACAGGCAGATGAACAGAGTCCTCCTCAGACGTTGGCCATTGAAGGAAGAGCCTGTGACCCTTTGATCCCTCAGCTTTTATACTGAGCATGAGGCAGATGGGATGGAATACCCTGTGGGTCAGTTTTGGGTCACCTGTCCTGTCCGCTCCTCCCTGCAGGTGGGTCCCCACTATGCTTTTCCACTTCTGACCCTCCAACGTGGCAAATAACAAAGTTGGTTGGCCTTGGGGGTTATGGCAATAAGTATAAGCAGGAGCCTCTCTGCATACCATGCCTGGGCATCAGCTATACACAATTGGTCTTATCACTCTGAGAGAGTGAACACTCTCTGCACAATATGCAGTTAATTTCAGTAGTTAGAAGAGGCCCAGCTAAGAAGCGAAGTTACTGAACAAAATTGGTTCTGTTTTACCTCAAACCAGGACACCAAGTGAAAAATCTTTTAACCCTTTCTGTCATTTCTGCAAAGTGTTGTAACTCTTTGCCTTTGTTTTGACAGTTTAAACAAAATCTTTCAGTTTCTTCTACATTCTCCCGATTACTTTAGGAGACATTTTCTCCACTTGCTCCAGATTGATACCATGTTTTTCAAACACAGGTGAGCAGCACAGTCTTCCAAAAGACTATTAGTGTCTTGGGCATTGCTGTCAATAATCTCAAACTTTTACCTTATGCATAGATAAAGATACCTTGATGTATATTTTATGCTCACATTTTCCATTTCTTTTTATTTTCTCCCCCCAAAAGCAACAGACAACTGCTGTCTTACAGTCGTTGTGTGATTGACCAACATATCTTATTTTTTTCTCTTTAGCTGATGAGCCCCCAGTTTATTCCATCACTTACATGTGCAACTTTGCAAACTATATTAATAAAATTTATTTTATTTCTGGAACTCCTGTACTCAAATACATTAAGTATTTCCTGTGTCATGAACTAGTTCTTATACTGATAATTCCTCCCAATTTTGTCTCAAATGTATTATTTGAATTCTTCTGCCCTTTAAAACTAATCATTAATGAAAACATTAAATTACACTGACCATAAGATTTATCCTCTGAGAGAGTCTTCCAGACCAAATATGCATTTCAGAGATCCTATCAGCACATTAGGCTCATTTTCACCAGTGCTAACCTAAGTCTAAATCTTAAAGTTCCTACACTAACCTCCTTCTCCTGTTGCTTAATTAGCAATATCATAGCTGTTACTATTTCAAACACTTTAGTGAAATGTAGGCAGGCTTCTGGTTTTCAGTGAATCATTTCAACATGAAAAGCACTAAGCTAGTACAATGTGATCTACCTTTTTGAAAACAGAAAATGGGGTGAATGATGATCTATTTGTCCTTACTCATTATCCCCTTCAAAATTTTTCTTAAAAAGTAATATTGAAATAATATAACAAGTCTGTAATCATTTGAACCATTTGAACATCTCCACCCTTCCCTTTCATCTTATCACTCCATTTTTTAGTTCTGAGGTGCTAGACCACAATACTGCTGCCAGAAACAATCCAACACCCCTCGCTTTTGTGGGATGGAGCTAATCAGGTTCCCTCCTTCTCTCAGGCAATTGAACCTCTCTTTCCTCCACGTACTGATAAAATGCATGCCCTCCTCCATGCTGTTTATTAGTCCATCTTCATCTTAATATTTGGTCACATTCTTTTTTGCAAAGAAAGGTATTCAAGTACTTTTTCCTGTCCACAGTGTCTTTAGTCTTTGTACATCCTTGCTTCCCAATAGCCTCATTTGCTCTTTCCTTGTTCTCTTTCCATGTATATAAGAGAAAAAAATAATATTACTATTTGCTTTAGTTTCCTATGTAAGGCTAAACTTAGCTTAACTTCTCACAAGTCTCATTTTATACCTACCCTTTCTGACTTCCAAGATATACCTTTCTTTGCCAATCAGATTATTTTTCCATTTCCATATTTGGTTCTTCTTTGGACATAATTCAGTTAAGTTGGATGTGCCTAGCTTCTCACAGGCAGCACTCAGCATTTTACAAGATCATACCCTGCAGTGGAATAAATCTGCATAAACTAACTGTGCATAAATTGAGTCTTAAAAAGAAAACAAGGCTCTTGAAGAAGAAGAAATATGTTCTGAAACTGTTTCCCAACAGAAGGAGGGCAAACACCTTGAACTGAATTTAGGAATAAGAATTCTTCACACTATGAAAGAAATTTATGTTACCTATAAGCTTGTTTCTATTCAGAGTGTTCTTCCTTATTGAAAACAAAAATGTCAGTTCTTAAACAAATGGACATATGAAGCTGTATGCAGTCACTTAACAGCATCTCTTACAATCAAAGAATAAGCATTTAACCTGCACATCAGTCCTCAGAGAGAGGACAACGGTCCCAAGGATGTCAAGCTTTATTGAACTGCCATGGCTACATACTGGTGTTCAAAACATGGCACAGGATTTGCTTACCATCGCATCATGTGAGACTGCAGTAGTTTCTTGAATTTATATCTCTGTCCATAAAGGAAGACAAATTGATTAGCATCTCTTATTGAGACAAAACTGAAGAATTCCTTGAGAATCTGAACTATCAATGCTTAATTAAGTACCGATTATGCTTTGCATTTGACTGATGATTGATTTGGGTGTCTAAGGCATTCTCATTAAAGATTTGGGGTATTCTTAAGGCTGGTCTTTCCTAAAAATAAACTAATTCTGAAGATTCTTATTCAGTTCTTACACTTATAATGTCTCTGTCTTTTACTGAACTTCCTGTTTTCCCAGAAGTTGACCTAATTTAATTGTCTTCCCTATTTCATCCCTTTCATACCTTTGTTATCTGGACATATATACCACCTACAATCACATAAGCCTGGTTTCTAGAGGCTAAAATGGGAGAAAAAGAACATATTTCAGAATGCCTTCCTTCCTTACACCCAGCAGCTAACTTTTTTAGAGCCAAGAACAGAAAGAAAGATAGGATCTGCTTCAACCGAAGTTTTTTTTAAATATCCACTGATTTTGTGTCTTATTCCGATCTGCATGATCACAAACCTGTGTTAAGAGTTTCTATCAAGTCAGATAGATCTAAAACCTGACATTCTGCAGTCTTCCTTTTAATATATTTTTTTCTGTGCAGATATGATATTTTTTTACAATTTTCTGACCCCAATTTTAGTATATTATTCACATACTGGTTCTAATGATGTGTACAAAAGAAATCATTGCCAAAAAAAAGCACCGGGACACAGACTGTTTTCAGCAATATTAGTACAGGCAAGTTGAACTGATATTTTCTTACAGCATTGCCAGTAAGATGCAATAAAAGCTATTATAATTTTTGAGGATTTCAGAGAACTGTAAGCAGTCACAACTGTCTGAAAATATCTGCCACAGGGAAAATGTTGGTGTTTGACTGTTGCTGATACGAACAGACTCTAGATTTGCTCAGAAGACACATTTGCACAATATGGCTCCGCTGTTACTGGATCTGAGATTTCATTCACCATATCAGAGACAGATCTGGGGTTTGCTTGGCAGAGCAAGCTAAGGAATAGTCTTACCAAGCTAACTAAAAGTGTATTCCACAAGAAGAAAGGACTTCACCAGTGTAACGTGAAATTTTAAACAGTACAGAAGTCTCAGATTTGTTCCTGAATAATAGCCAATTCTCTTCTCAAAATAAATGTTCTTGATTTTTTTTGAAACAACAAAGTTGGTACCACATTTATCAAGTCTCTCGGTATATGGTACTACATGGAAAATCGTTCGATTTCATAATGCTTTATTCCCCCCAGGGAGTCAGTCATGGATGAGATGAAATATGCTGACTTCTGATTTTCATGAACTGCCTGGTCTGTGATGAACTCTCCCCAAACTTGCAATGAAAACTTCCCAAAAATATCAGCCACAGTATGATGGCTCACTTGGCTTTTCTCTTTATCAGGGACTACATCCAAATCCAGAATGTGACAGTTCTATACCTGGAGACTGATGCTTCCTCTAAGGCTTTGATTATACTAGCAGCGATGCAAGTAAGTGGCATATAAGAGTTCCCATATTCACAAATCCAGACAGTAGAATTGTTGCCCTGTGATGGTATCAGGTTCTCATACGAAGCCAAAACCATATATTTGAGAAGTACTGGCTTCGAAGAGTGTTTCTCTAACACAATTATAACAGAAGGCCGTTACAAGAATAGAAACAGCCATGCCCTGTGCCCAGACATACCTAAGAATCCCCAGATAGCAGAGGGAACACTGACTGGGGCCAGTCAAATAGAAGTTCCAATGAAAGTGGAAGTTTTTGTCTGTCCTACATGTCTTTTTATTTCACAGAATCACAGAATGGCCAGGGTTGGAAGGAACCTCTGGAGATCATCTACTCCAACCCTCCCACCAGAGCAGGGTCACCTACAGCAGGTTGCACAGGACAGCGCCCGGCAGGTTTTGAATGTCTCCGGTGTGGGAGACTCCACCACTTCTCTGGGCAGCCTGTGCCAGTGCTCTGCCACCCTCAAAGTAAAGAAGTCCCTCCTCATGTTAAGGTGGAACTTCCCATGGTCAAGTTTGTGCCCGTTACCTCTTGTCCTATCACTGGGCGCCACAGAAAAAAAGACTGTTCCCATCCCCCTGGCACCCTCCCTTTAAGTATTTATAAGCATTGATAAGATCTGCCCTAAGTCTTCTTTTCTCTAGACTAAAAAGAACCAAGTCCCTCAGCCTTTCCTCATAAGAAAGATGCTCCCATCCCCTAATCATCTTTGTAGCCCTTTGCTGGACCCTCTCCAGCAGTTCCCTGTCCTTGAACTGGGGAGCCCAGAACTGGACACAATACTCCAGATGTGGCCTCACCAGTGCAGAGTAGAGGGGAAGGATGACCTCCCTCAACCTGCCGGCCACACTCTTCTTCATGCACCCCAGGATGCCATTGGCCTTCTTGGCCACCAGGGCACAATGCTGGCTCATGGTCATCCTGTTGTCCACCAGGACTCCCAGGTCCCTTTCCACAGAGCTGCTCTTGTTGAATTTCATTAGGTTCCTCTCCGCCCAACTCTCCAGCCTGTCCAGGTCTCTCTGTATGGTGGCACAGCCTTCTGGTGTGTTAGCCACCCCTCCCAGTTTTGTGTCATCAGCAAACTTGCTGAGGGTACACTTTATCCCTTCATCCAGGTCATTGATGAATATATTGAACAGGACCAGACCCAGTACTGACCCCTGAGGAACACAATTTGTTACTGACCTCCAACTAGACTCTGCGCCACTAACCACAACCCTCTGAGCTCTATCTGTCAGCCACTGTTCAATCTACTGCACTGCCCATTCATCTAACCTACAATTCCAAAGCTTGCCTGTGAGGATAATGTGGGAGACAGCGTCAAAAGCCTTGATGAAGTCAAAGTAGACAACATCCACTGCCCTCCCCTCATCCACCCATCCAGTCACCCCATCACAGAAGGCTATCAGATTAGTCAGACATGAGTTCCCCTTGGTGAATCCGTGTTGACTACTTCTGATAATCTTTTCCTCCAGATGCTTGGAGATGACACCCAGAACAAGCTGTTCTATCATCTTTCTGGGGATGGGGGTGAGACTGACTGGCCTGTAGTTCCCTGGGTCATCCTTCTTGCCGTTTTTTGAAGACTAGAGTAATATTGGCTTTCCTCCAGTCCTCAGGCACCTCACCTGTTCTCCAGAACCTATCAAAGATGATGGAGACCAGCCCAGCATTTCATTCCATGTTGCTAAAAATTCCTCCTTGTGGTGGACCCACCGCCACGTGTGATATTTCTCTGGTTTAACAGGATCAAGCAGGCATTGGGAGGCGGTAGAGGTAAGGAGGAAGTTGTCCTCATCTGTAACAGAACTGGAGGCTAACATTGCAACTCTCCACTTCTTTAGGATCTTCACATCACTGAGCATAGCAGTATCTAGGCTCCATCCCTTTTTTCTCCCTTCTCACTCTAATAAACTCTCAGCCATACCCTATCACATTCACAGCCAAAATAATGACTATTTTCAGCTACAAAGATAGTAAATGGAGAACAGAAACATCACACTCCCTTGTTCATTCCCTGTTGGTTTTTCATTCCTTAACAATGAAAAAACCCATATATAAATGCATCAGAAGAAGTGTGGCCAGCAGGTCAAAGGAGATGATTCTGCCCCTCTACTCCACTCTCGCAAGACCCCTCCTGGAGTACTGCATCCAGCTCTGGAGTCCCCAACATAAGAAGGACATGGACCTGTTGGAGCAGGTCCAGAGGAGGGCCACAAAAATGATCAGAAGGCCAGAGTAACTCTCCTATGAGGAGAAGCTGAACTAGTTGGGGCTGTTCTGCCTGGATTGCGGCCTTCCAGTACCTAAAGGGGGCCTACAGGAGCACTGGGGAAGGACTTTTTACTAGGCCATGTAGTGATAGGATGAAGAGGAATGGCTTTAAACTAGAAGAGGGCAGGTTTAGATTAAACATCAGTAAGAAATTTTTCACTCTGAGGGTGGTAAGGCACTGGAACAGGTTGTCCAGAGAAGTTGTTGAGGTCCCATCCCTGGAGGTGTTCAAGGCCAGGCTGGACGTGACCTTGGGCAACCTGGTCTAGTGGGAGGTGCCCCTGCCTATGGCAGGGGGGTTGGAACTTGATGATCTTCAAGGTCCTTTCCAACTTAAACCATTCTATGATTCTATGATTTTATGAATACATGATAACCAGTAACACTTTACAAGTTCTAACGCTTTCTTTCAGTTGATGTATTGGCTTTATTCAGGTGAGCTTAAAAGACCTACAATCTCACTGATAATTTATTTCATAACAGAAACATAATTATCTCTCCTTTGCATTATCATAGTGTAAAAGGTCACCGCACTGTCATACAAAGCCAATAAAAGTGGAAAAATCTAGTTTTTGAAAATTAATTACTTTGCCGGAAATCTTTTTCCTTCCTTAAGCATGGGAGAAAGGTACAGAGGGAGCCCAAGAAATACGTTTGTCCAATAGCATTCAGGGAATCAGATCCAAAATACCATCATATGCACCCTAACTGAGAGAGGAGGCTCCAGCTCAAGGCTAGGAAAAGCTTGACTGGTGCAGAGGGTCAGGCAGACTCTCACTGTGAGTAGTGGTGCATGCAGGAGGGTCCATCCTGGGGGAGCTTCCTCCACAAGGGAGTGTGCCTGCAAGGACAGGTCACCCTCAGCACCTCCATCTGCTCCACTCACTCCTGCCCACAGCATCCCTCAGCTGGCCCCTGAGGGAATACAAAATTTTGCTCTCTGAAATCTTCCTTCTGTTTACATATGTTAAAGAAATAATCAGAAACTCTTGTTAACTCATCACTATCAAAATCTCTACCTCATCAAGCAGGGGACTAGAAAATGACCCAGACATAGACAGACATGCAAAGCAAGCAGAGCTCTTCCTGTTTTCCAGCAGCAATTCTGTCACACACAAATTCTGTGTCTCAGACAAATAATGACTTGAAGCACTTGACTAAATTACTCCCAACTACTTCTGTCAGCGGTGACTGTAAGATGCACCTCTCATTTTCAGCCACTGGAAAAACATCTATAATATGTTCTTTGAAGACCTCTGGTGGCAAAGACTGAGCACTGACCTTCCCTCTCTAATTTGAACACAAACATGAAATCTCCACTGGAGAGGCTCATGCAGTAATTTTGAACAGTAATCCTGTGTATCTTCAAACTGCTTGTACAGGGGCTGACTGCAGTTTTGCTGTAGGACACAATTCCTGGAACTAATGTATCACTGTCCTCGTAATACCCAGCATCATGAACAATTGCATAACTAGAGCCGAGCAAATAATTACTTTAGCTTCGTTTTATGCTGAATGGAGTTATCTATAAATTGCAGCTACCGTAGATACAATGTTAGGTGAAAGAAAAGAAATAAATTTTATTCAAATTACTAATCATTATTTCAGCTACTTTCTTTTGCCTCCTTCTCTTCTGAACTACAGGGCTAAGGCAGGAAAGGATGAATGCTTATGACATATTCCCACCTCTCCTTCACTTCAAGAAAAAAAAAAAGGCATTCCATTTTCCTTTTGTTTTCTTTTTCTTTTATTGATATTAGTTCAATGAGTCAAAATGATCCAAGCCACTCTATACAGCTCAAAATCTGGCTGTAGATTATTTTGGACACTATATGCTAACTGATAATAAAACCTTGCTTTCCAAGATGTAAAACCGTTTATGAATTAACATGTCAACCTATCCAAACAGCTTTACTTCTTGCTCCTTTCCTAAATCAGGGTGGTAACATCTACAAAAATACAGCAATATAAATGTCATGAAAGGTTAATTGGCATCCTCGTGTTTTTAGCCAGTTTAGAATTCTTATTACATCCATTTCTCCCAGACAGCAACAACCACATACCATCAAGAAAAAGGGGTCAGGAGTAAAAGGAAAGGTTCTCTCAATTTGAAGATGGATTTCACAAGAAAGGCTGAAAATAGTTTCCTCTCTATTTTTAAAAAAAAAGCAGAAATGCACCCTTTCATCTCCAGATTTCCTACACATATCAAATGGCCAAAGAGATGCCTTCACTTCTTCAATAACATGAGTGAAAAGCACCACTGCACATGAAGACCACCAGCCAGGCTGTTTTAGTGTGGAAGAGCCTAAATTTCTGGGGATTCAGACTCACCGCAAGCCACAACTCACACATTCCCCTAAATGCTGAGCACCCCAGCCTCAGAAGACACTTTTTTCTTTATTTAAAGTGCTGCTAGAAGTCCACCAAGCTCTAAGATTGAGCCATAGTGGTCTGATGGAGTCTAACTCCCCCAATGTCTTAACAGACATCTGAACTTGAATATCAGGGTCCAAACTGCTCATTACAATGAAAAAAAATGTCATTGCTCTTATTATAAATGAGAAATGATTGTGATGTAGCTAATTTGCAGTGATATCTTTACAACTTTTTAAATAAAACATATTTAAAGGGGATTTCCCAGCCTCTTTTTTACTACTGATTGCATAACAGGTAAAGGCTGTCCCTTGTTTAAAGTACTGCGGGGACAGGAGCAGAGATAAAATATGTCAGTTCCACTGCAGATTTTGCAACTGATCTGTCATCCACTGTGAAGAATCCAGATATATGGCAATGTGTCTAAATACAATGGCTTCACTGGCTTAAAAATCAGCCTATAATTTCTTTTTTAAACTATTTTATAATTTGTTCATGGTAGAATCATAGAATCATAGAATCATAGAATCAGTGAGGTTGGAAGGGACCTTTAAGATCATCAAGTCCAACCGTTAACCTACCCTGATAAAAACACCACCACTCCTAAACCATGTCCCTAAGCACCTCATCTACCCTTTTCTTAAACACCTCCAGGGATGGTGAATCCACCACCTCTCTGGGCAGCCTATTCCAATGTTTAATAACCCTTTCAGTGAAAAAATGCTTCCTAATATCCAATCTAAACCTGCCCTGACATAACTTGAACCCGTTTCCTCTTGTCCTATCACTTGTCACCAGGGAGAAGAGGTCAGCTCCCATCTCTCTAAAACCTCCTTTCAGGTAGTTGTAGAGGGTGATAAGGTCTCCCCTCAGCCTCCTCTTCTCCAGGCTAAACAACCCCAGATCCCTCAGTCGTTCCTCATAAGGTTTGTCCTCCAGACCCTTCACCAGCTTTGTAGCCCTTCTCTGGACACGCTCCAACACCTCAATGTCCTTCTTGTAGTGAGGGGCCCAAAACTGAACACAGTACTCGAGGTGAGGCCTCACCAGTGCCGAGTACAGGGGGATGATTACTTCCCTCGTCCGGCTCACCACACTAGAAGTCACAGTTTGAATCTCAAAGCACGATATACTTCATGGGTGACTAAAACAAGTATTTTGTAATTCCTGTGCTAATAAGGTATGTTGAGGGTGAAACTACAGGAAAATGAACAAGTTAGAAGGATAATGAACTGTATTCAAGATATGCAGGGGACAGCAGCAGTAAGACCTGAATTTATTTCAGAATATCAGAACACAGTCCCTACAGTTGTGAATGAAATGATCATCAAAGTCATTCAAGTGGTCATTCATCCCTCACATAGCATTATGGCTACATTTGGGGGCTCCCAGTTGGTCCATATTTCACTTGTCTTCATCAGGTGCAAGCAAAAGACATCAGGCTGGCAAAGGACTGCTGCTTTGACTAGCAAAAACGTGGCTATAAAGATCCAATGTGTGCATTGTTAAGCAAAAGTTGCTTTCACACTTCACAGATTAGCAGCAAGGAAGAAAAGAACACCAAAAGCTCATCTTTATCTCAGGAATTGTATAAATGTTCACAAAACAAACAAACAAACAAACACACAAAAATAGAAAAAAAAAACACCAACAACAAAAAAAAACACCACAGAGAAATCTGGGAATACATCTATTTCAGTGGAAGAGTTACAATAAAATAAAAAACATTCAAGTGTCTACACAAGAGACCCTGAGCAACATTTTCAAAAAGACTCCACTGTTATCCAATTTACAAAGTCAAAGCTAATCTCACAGAGAAAACAGAAAAATAAAGAGGGACAAAATGAAACCCCTACAGGTGAATCTTCATAAGGTTCAATTATCTTCTCCAGCACAGTTTGTTCAGAATACTGTAATGACTTTTTCTAGAAGCCTGCTCCTACTATTATATCCTGTAAGTGTAGCTGTCTCATAGAAAAGATGTTGACAAAAGTAACCTTGTCTTTGCCTCGAGCAGAAAGGACCACAAATTATTTTTGCTATTGCTTTAAACAGCACATTATGTCCTTTACCTTCAGTATTCACAAGCTAAAAGTTGTGCCAAATTCTATGATTCTATGAAATTCTATTAGCCAAGAAGTCCAATGGTATCCTGAGGTGCATTAAAGAGTGTGGCCAACTGGTGAAGGGAGGTCATCCTCCTCCTCCTCTACTCTGCCCTGATGAGGCCACATCTGGAGTACTGTGCCCAGTTCTGGGCTCCCCAGTTCAAAAAAGACAAGGAACTACTGGAGGGAGTCCAGTGGAGGGCTACAAAGATGACCAGAGAACAGGAGCATCTCTCTTATGAGGAAAGGCTGAGAGACCTGGGTCTGTTTAGGCTGGAGAAGAGAAGACTAAGAGGGGATCTCATCAATGCTTATAAATACCTAAAGGGTGGGTGTCAAGAGGATGGGGCCAGACTTTTCAGTGGTTCCCAGAGGCAGGACAAGGGGCAATGGTCACAAGCTGGAACACAAGAAATTCCATCTCAACATGAGGAAAAACTTCTTTACTTTGAGGGTGACAGAGCACTGGAACAGGTTTCCCAAAGAGGCTGTGGACTTTCCTTCTCTGGAGATATTCAAAACTCGCCTGGATGCGCTCCTGTCCAACCTGCTCTAGGTGAACCTGCTCTGGCAGTGGGGTTGGACTAGATGATCTCTGAAGGTCCCTTCCAACCCCTACCATTCTGTGATTCTGGAATATGAAAATAAGGAACTGTACCAAATGAAGTTTTATTAGTAGCTTTTAATGCTTAAGTACAATACTGTGACATCAGTAAGCAGAGATAGAAAGACTTCACTTTATATACATCTGTAAACATATGTAATATAACATACAGACCCCAACAAAATACTGAATTGTTAACTCCGATACTAGTTGTAATAACCCTCTGACTTCATGACAATCAGTGTAAGCTCATTCGTGCTGACTCTTCTAGGACTGAAGTGCAGAGAATATCATAGATACTAATGTATACTCCATTACATGAAAAAATGGATTTTCTGCACATGGATGTAGCTTAATATAATAATGTTACTTCATCCAGGATGGTGTAAGAATGTAAGCAGGACAAGTTTGTAGAGAAATAGTATCTTTGCTTAGACTGACTGATACAACCAGAATAAAACCAGACAAGTTTCTGGACATTTCTTCAGGTCTACAATGTTGTCTAAACTAAATTTCCCTCAAGCAAATGTGGGGATATAATTTTCCTTTGAAGCTTAAAGTTCACAGAAAATTGGCTATAGTAACTATTTGGTCAAATCATAGTTCTAAAGCCAGTTCCCATTAGTGCAAAGTTATTTATTTCTTTCTTATGCTGGATTGCCAAGTTTCACCTGTGATAAGAGAAAATGACATATTTCCCTATTCCATATGGAGACCACTTTTCAAAAGTCAATAGGTAAATAATTCAGTAGAGTGTCAATCAACAGAAATTATAACTTGAGCTATAATTCCCTCCAGCACTAAGCTATAGACCAATTTCCGTGCACTCTTCCAATCTTGTAAAAGCAGATTTGAAAACTCTATTTTCAGCAGCCTGCAGATCTATCATAAGGAACAATTTAATATTCATTATTTAACATTTACACTACAGATGGTCCAGAAAACACAATATAGTTGTCTCAGGTTCTAAAAATGAGATTCTCAGTGCTTTTGCAGAAGTTGGAACAGTGGAGATTTTGATAGCTGATTGATAAGCTCTCAATTCAAAAGGTATGTTCAGATGTACAGCTTTAGCCTAAGTTCAGCAAAACCAGAAATCTGACCCTAAATGACTTGAAGTCACCTAAGCTAGCCAGGAGTGAAACAATGGGGAAAGGAGTGGGATGTTATTACTCACAAAGATGATCTGGCCACAAGGAGATCCCCCTGTTACCCAGACATCGTCTACTGTCAATCAGTCTCTTCAATCCTGAAATTAGGTACCCACCTTCCAAAAATAAGAAGGGAAATCATCACAAATATATATCAGCTCAGAGAGTAGTGCCCTTATTGGACCATGGAAAGACTGTCTTCAGTTCTGTATCTGATATACTTACGCCAAACTGGTGCTTTGAATGTCTATCCCAGGTGAGTCTCCTCGCCACTGCTTCATTTCTCCAAAGTAGATCACTCAAGTTCCTCTTCTAAAGTTTTAAAAAGTCTTAACCAGGCAAAACACAAAATCTATATTTCAGTGATAAAGGAACTCTCTAGGTTCTGGGAAACAGAGATTTAAACCCCTTCTGCAAACCCAGATGAGCAGGAATTTCAGCATGGTCTTCTACATTCTAGAACAAATCCTTAACCATGAGCAGAGTTATGCAAAGTCTAGTTAATCTTTTGACCACCTTTCTGAAGGCCAGTTCTGCTTTATTGCATCTCCCCAGGATTGTCTTCACATGCTTAAGAGACCAGGGAATGCCTCATCTGAGAATCGCTGAGGGTGGACTTTGAGATTTTGGGTTTGATATGGTTTTGAGATATGGTTCCAAGTGGTCTGCATGGACAACATCAGTCCTTAGATAGCTTTGTACTAGTTGAATGGCAGACACTCAAATGATATAATATTATTATCAATTGAGATGGGAATTAAGAGTTCTAGTGACATACACCTAAAACTTAGGTACCTGAAGATGACTAAATCCATAGGTAGCTTACTACTTTGAGGATCTAGAAGAGCTTATAAAGATGTCCAAATGGATTCATACCTTCATACATACAACAATTCAATACCTTCAATTCAAATTCATACATTCAATGGTCATTGAATGAATGACCATTCATTCAATGGTCATTCCACATGTCAGAGTAGAACAATTCATCTGCTCCGATTCTAATGCTTTGCTTTTTAAGAGTCTTTGTAATGACTGTTTCAAACGTAAAAACCTAAGGGGCTCTCTAAACTTTGTTTGATATATGTTTTTTCTTGTTTAGAACTTGAAGAATAGATTTTACTGAGACAGAGTATGAAATGAGAAAGTTTGTAAACTGACAGCTGCAATCATTTAAAAAGAAAGTGAAAGTACCTGTTCTGAAATTGTATGATACAGTGAGTGCATGATATCTTAAAAATAATTTCATCCATCCTGTCCCCAGGAAAGTATGGATATTTAAAGTACAAAATAAAATGCACCATGCCAATAAATTCTTCTCAGAGCTCTTAGCCCAGGACAACTTCAGACTGCAGCAAAATAAGAAGCTCCACTGATGCTAGAGCAAGTCCAGTTGTTTTGGGGCATTACTGTCTCAGGGATTTTGCAAGGACAGAAAACAAGCCCATTTGCAAAACTGACATGTGCCCATAACTTGAGTTCACTTTAGATGGATGATAAGTGGCATAATCCATATAACATACAGCAGCAAAATAATTCTGCTCTGTACTCATCCTTTGTGGTCCTTCAGCAGTTTTATAACTGCATCTTGGCAGTAACACTTTAAGCTTTTTTGACTTTCCTTCATTAGCGATTATGAATGCTCTTCATCAATATCCTTCTGGATTCTTCATATGCTTTCAGTATTTTATAATACATATTCTACATAATTTGTGGTCTAAAACAAACATTTCCTTTTGAATAATTTATACAACAACTTGCAGTTGTATTACAGTTTCTTTTCTCTCACAACAACATGCTTAAATCAAGATTAAGACTTCAGGTTATAAACCCAAGCATTGTATTAAGCCTCTTTTCCGTGATTTTTGTTACAAAAAGTATAGAAAACTATTGCATTAGCCTATGACTTGCAACATCCCCTTTACATATATGTAAATGCTGTATTCTTCTGTTTTGTTGTATGACACTATGTTTTGATCCTGTGTTTGACTTCTGTACTTTGTTATTTGATTATTAAAAATAAGCCTCAAACTATTTTAAGCCTACATTTCTTCTGCTGTTCTCACCCTCATTGTTCTTGAAAGAACCAGAGCCCTAAATGCATTATCTAAGGAAATACGAGTTAGACAAGCAACTGGTTCCAATCGCAGGTCATAATCTCCCTACCCCATCAGCCTTATCTTGCTAAACCCTCCTAAATCCCCCAGCTTCTGCTCCTCTAATCATGAGGGTTAGAAGCTGCAAGGGCTGCTTTTCACTTCATTAAAATTTCCTTTTAATCTTTTATAATCTGTTAGCACAGTACATAAACACCCATCAGAAGCTTATTCCTTCAATTTCACAAAAGGGGATAATTTTACTATACATTCCATATTTGCAAAGTTAAGCTTCATTTCACACCACCATAAACCTTGGTCAAAAGGATGAATAGTTAAGCAGTTGAGCAAATGGCATTTGCAGCTACAGCTGGGTGCATTATTCATTGTGAAGCATTTATTTGGTAAGTTAAACCTTGGGTTTGCTTATGAAACATCCGAAAGCTGATCCCAAACTATTTCGGTACACGGGGCTCTTTTCAGAAAGTACATTTTAGACCGTGTTGTTGCCTGTGTGCCCCTTCCGTGACTGACTGTCTAAATCAGATTAGATTAGTTTTCCTTCCTGAGGGGGTGACTAAAACTTCTTTTAAAGAGGAACAACTGCTTATCCCAAGCACATATTGAATAGGTCATCTTCTGTTGCAAATTTTCAAAATTTCAGTGAGTAAATTAGCAATTATCTCAATATTCAGTCCCAATTATTAATAAAGCATATTTAATATGTATATACATATATAATACTGTTATCACCTTATAGCTCTACATAACTTATAAAACTTTAAAGTCCTATGGCAGAAATGCTCTCAGATAAATCCTCTAGAAAACCACAACACAAACCACAATACACACAAAGCAAGCTTACAACATAAACTAGAAGTAAAAAATCTCAAACTATGACATTCTTTCAAACTACATTCTCTGAAAAGTAACATAAGAGAGGTCTCACTTATGAGACCAGCAATTTAGCATCACTTTCCCTCTTTCCTTCTGTAGAAGTACAGCAGTATTAAGATCAGAAGGGACCACTGGAGGCGGACTAGTCCAAACAGGGCTAAATTCAAAGTTTTACAGAATATGTTAATGTTCAAGACAAAGGGAACTGGCAAATTTCAATCTAAAGTTGGCTATATCTGATTTATTATTCTTTTCCTTAGGTTTCTCTTCTTGGGGTGGGTTTTTGTTTTGCCATTTTGGTGGGTTTTTTTGTAAACACAAAGCATTGAGGTCCTCTGTTTTTTAGAAGCCAGAAACAAACATGAATAACATGAATATTGAAATTAATACTTTATTCCTTGTACCTAGCAGCCATCTCTAGTCATAAATATAGGCCAGCTCCTAGTCTCCAGAGCAATACCATTTGGAAATACACAAAAGTGTGAATTGCATGAAGGTTCTGAAGCACTTCCTTGAAAACAGACTCCACAGAGCTGCCTCTTGCAAATTTGATGGGTCACTGTTACTGAGTATTTTCTCATATATTCTCACAAACATATATAATATGCTTAAAAAAAAAATAATGGGGTCGGGAGTTGATATATGGGTCTGTAGTTCTAAGTGTGGTTATCTATGGAAATATGATGTTCTGCACTATCCCAAATATTTTATCATACTCTGTTTATTTTGATGCTTCTTCCTAGTTAGTTAATAGTTCTCAGTTCTGTTCTTTTTTTTTTTTTCAGCTTTAACATGCACCCCTACTCTTCCAGTACATACAAAAGTCCCCTTGTCTTCATTTCCATTTCTGGACAAAAAAGGCAGTGTGTTTCCTCACTCCCAGAATTTTTTTGGCTCTCAGAAGTCAATAACTATTGGGCTTCATACATTCATATATAGTAACAGAGCAGCCAAGTACTACAATTGCTAGTCTAGTAAAATGCTTCAATAAAGTAACTCCAAATTTATAGCAGTGCAACTGAGACTACAATTTGCATACTATTAAATGCAGCAGAAGCTTCTCAGAACAGCTTCCCAGTAAAAACTGAGTGACAGTGAAGTAAGGAACATAAGGTTAAACTCCATCTGCAAACGAGCTCCTTGGTTCTTTTTACAGTACTCAAAATAAGCACCTTCCTATTCCACTTTATGTTTAATTTTCTTTTCCCCCAGAAGACAGTGAAATGAGTGGGTGTTGAAGGAAAAATCACTCTTCTTGCTCAGGGAAGAAGGGTTTTGCTTCCATTAGGTATTCATCTGAAAGTCAGGCTGCAAACACTGCTTCCATTCCAATCTTCACATGGAATAAAGGACAGCATCTGAATTTAAAAGGCCTCACCTTTTCTCCACAAAACATGTGAGGAATCTGCATCACATTTAAACAACAGCAAGCAAGTTTTGAAGTTAACTCTAAGCGACACCGGGAAAACTGATTATGAAGTGGTAGCAAATCATTGAAATTTAGCAGTAAAAGCTCCATGGAAATATTGTCAGGCTTTTTTAAATCTTCCATCACTGATTTCAACATTGCATTCCCCTGGACTTCAGCACCAACACTGTACTATATTTGTTCATTCACTTTCCTCCTGTGATGACTCCTCCCCTTCTGCTAGCAACATTATATACCATAACAACTATTCTGTCTTCCATAGGAAACAATAGCTGCAACATTAGAGGATTTTTGAAACCGCTCACCTCAAAACCAACAAGGTGAGGGAGCTGATTCTGTCCCTCTACTCGGCTCTTGTGAGACCCCCCACCTGAAGTACTGCATCCAGCTCTGGGGCCCACAACACAAGAAGGACATGGACCTGTTGGAGTGGGTCCAGAGGAGGGCCACAAAGATGGTCAGAGGGCTGGAGCACCTCTCTTAGGAAGACAGGCTGAGAGAGTTGGGGTAGTTCAGCCTGGAGAAGAGAAGGCTCTGGGGAAATCTTATTGCAGCCTTCCAGTAGTTAAAGGGGGGCTACAGGAAAGATGGGGAGGGGCTTTATCAGGAAGTGTAGTGATAGAACAAGGGGTAACAGTTTAAACTGAAAGAGGGTAGATTTAGGTTAAACATTAGGAAGAAATTCTTTACTGTGAGGGTGGTAAGGCACTGGAACAGGTTGTCCAGAGAAGTTGCTGAGGCCCCATCCCTGGAGGTGTTCAAGGCCAGGCTGGACGTGGCCTTCGGCAACCTGGTCTAGTGGGAAGTGTTCCTGCCCATGGCAGGCAGGTTGGAATTAGGTGATCTTTAAAAGCCCCTTCCAACCTAAACCATTCTATGATTCTATGAAAACTGGTTTGAAATTACATATATTTCTATAGACAGGAGAGAAGCACATTGATTTTAAAGCACTGAATGTGGTTAAAAATGTCCTTGACTTTCCCTAATGAAATTTAGTAACCTTCTTCACAAACACAATAGAAAGCTTTCAGTATGTTAGGATGCCACATTCCCACTCCTATAAATATTGCTGAAGACTGCCAAAAAAAAAAAAAAGGAATGTCAAAGATAGAACGTTGCCAGGGACACAAAGCTGAAACTAGCAAAAAAAAAAAAAAAGAACCCTGAGAAGTCCATCCAGTTATTCCTCCTAGTGGCTGAGACCAAGAAAAGTTAATCAGATACTATTATTGCTTTTAAAAAAATAATTATTACATCTTTTGTGTACAACAGTGCTTGAAGTTCTAAAGGATACAGAGATTATTGCATGGATGCCTGGGGAAGTCACCTTGATTACCCAGTCCAGTCTCCTTTTGAACGGCAGTGACTGGGATACCTAGCTCTGAAGGATCCATAAAGCACCTATTCCCCATGCTATAATATTTCAAGCATCAGAGAACACTTCTGGCAAACTAAGACCTATAGGAAAGAATCAAAGCCACCGTCACTGTAAAGAAAGAGGGAGACTGAAATTATCACTACTGTCTTTGAATAGGCAGTGACAGAGATTGTTACACTAATTCTCAGTGGGACTGAATTGTTCTTAGGAGGGGTCTCTCCCTCCACTGATTCCAAAAGAGGTGAAACTACTATACACAACAACTATGCTTTAGTGAAAGCGCTTCCATTAGGCAAGGTATTCTCTATGAACTTAAATCTGCTTTAGCAACCCCATCTAGACACCTAAATTTTTAAGTACCTTAAAAGCACAAGAGGGAGAAGGAAACTCCCCCTGCAGGATTTGTGAGGCTAAGCTGTCAGCACTGACCCAGCCTCTGGTGGGATTCACAGAGGGGGCTGCTGCCCTGGTTATCATACCGGAGCTGAAATCCAGGATGCACAGTTCAGAGCCACATGAAAGAGTCTGCCCAGAAGGAGTTTGTGAGAAGAAGGGTGTGTGAGCTCAGTGGGGAGATTGGTAAGAGCCAGGGAGGCTCCAGAAGACTGGAAAGCTCCAGAAGGGTGGGGGGTGGGGTGGGGTGGGGTGGAAATCCCTCTTTCTTCCTCACAATCCTTCACCTGATTACTACAGGCTTTCCACCCACACCCTTCTCTGTACTCATAACACCCAAATACTCTGGCACTTGCCCGTATCTCTGAACACATACACACACCTGTTAGCAGACCTCTCTTTTAGTCAATCTTCTTCCTAGTGTGCATCAATAGGATTTTGGACGCAAGTCTCTTAGTAAGGACATGCTGTGACGAAACGGGAAAAAAGACTTCACTGGGAGGTTCAAATTAACACTTTATTTGAACTTTACTCACAGGTCCAATCCATCACTATTGCAAGTCCTATGTGTACAATGGCGATTACACTATTGCGGTTTAAAAGAACTTAGCGGGATACACTATTGCAACCTGCAAATGAACCCGACAAGTAACAACACTAACCACAAGCGCGCTAGATATTAATACCTTAAAAGAGTGCACCAATCACAAACTTAATAGCATGCCATATACCATACGTATGTTTCTTAGTCACTTACCCTCCCTCAGGTAAAATCGCTCAATCCCTGAGAAGTTACCCTGTACAGTGTCCAGGACTGGGGGGGACGGATCTCCTACAGGCCAGCTGTATCATTGGAAGATTCCCCATTTTTCTCCCCAAATCCTGTGGTTTATATTTCCTGATTCTGTGAGGGTGCAGGATTGTGCCTGAGGGGATTACACTATGTGGGATATTTCCCTCTGGTGGTGCAACAGCTAAGTCTCTGTTGCCACTTTGTGTTGTCTAGCGCTCAAAGTCACGGGAATAGTGGTGGGATGGGACTCAGGGCATTTTGTTTGTTAAGGGCCATTTGGTTTCGGTTCTCATCACGATGCAATCTTGAGACAACCCCGGGCTGAGCTGTTTTGCAGCTCCCCCCAAGTTATCTCAGCATAGACAAGGCAAGGCGGAGATGAAGCTGAGTGGGATGACAACTCCCTGCATCTCACCTGTTGTGCTCTGAAACCGGCTTGGCTGGGTGCTCACATACACATGCCTAGCCCAGAGGTGCCTCATCTTGGTTATTTATTGTCAAAATCGATTAAATATATTAATATCTAACCAATCAAGCCACATATTTTGCATTATTTTAATCCCTTTAGCTGCTATTTTTCAAAGTCACCATTTTTAGATCACATAAATAATCCATCCTCTCCTCTAACGAAATCTCTGTTTACAGTTTCGAGATGCACAGTTCACTTTTACTCCCCTTAGTTCAGAGTTTGCTTTTAGGAGATAGACTTGACTTCTGTCTTCCCAATTGTTTCCTTACATTATTTGGCTCAAGTTGTACTCAGTGAGGTGTTTCATTCAACCCTGCCCTTTCCTAGACATCTTTTAACACAGAAGGTAAAATGGCAACATCACACTTGACATTTAAACTTCCGTCCCTATTGCTTCCAGCCATCCACAGAGTCAAGGTAATGCCAAAGTCTGATCCAATGGCATGTAACAAAAACATAGTTGATTTCTTTAAGCCATAATTCTTTGTGCACATATGACATTTTCAGAAAAGCCCAGCAGGTATGTCTCCAGAGAGGGCAAATGTCCAAATACACAGTCATTATGTTGATTTTGCCTAGTGTCTATTCAATGCAAGGCTGGCCATGTGCTAATTCAGCTCATGGTCAGCATAATACTATGCTTACAAGAGTGAAGAGCAGCATGTTTCAGAAGTTATGTACTGCCCAGCCTGAGCAAAGCTGAATGCTTTATTTAGTAGATTTGTATTGTAATGAAACCTTGCTGAACATTTTCAAAAGGCAAGTCAGTGTCTTTAGAAGTACATTAAAAAATCATCAAAATATCTATGTACCCTAGAAACCTAAATTAAAACGCCATTAAAATTATTAGGATTTCAGAATCTAACCTGTTTAGATACTTTAAAAAATCCTAATGGGAACCTACCTAATTGCAACATTTAAGCATATAAGTATTTTTTTAAAATATTCAGTCCCCAATGACATTCATCAAGAATAACATGCTATTAAGAAACATCAGATTACATCTTGTTATTACTTTCAAAACTATCAAAGTCATCTCATAGTGCAAATACTTTGTGTAAACACAGTTACAACCCTAAATCACATTATCCTACCAAAGACTCTGACTCTTAATTCTACCTCAATTTTATCTTTATGCTTTTAGATAATTTCTCTAAGAAACAGGGATTACTGTTCCCCCACTTTTTCCCCATCCTTTTTCACTTTCCTTATCAACTTGAGAAGTTTTCATAGCGAGGTCTGTCTGCGTATTCACACAGGATTTTCAAAAGAGTTTATTTGGGCATCTCTGCCCTAATAAAACATTTGACATGAGCCTCTTAACAGTAACTGGGTTAGAGTGTATCATTATTCACACAGATAAAACACTACATACCTTCAGAAAGAATGGTGTCCTACTCTAGCAGTTATCACTGGGAGGTTCAGGAAAAGTTTGAATTTGATATCTATGCTTATATATAGAATGAAACACCTACATTCTTATACAGACAACGCAGGCTGAGTCTGCCTGCTGTTGCCTTCCAGAGGAAAGGAGACACTTGGGCATGTCACAGGTCATACGTAAAGAATTACTATATTGATAGGAAGCTCAGAGGCAAATCGGCTTTGAGATAAATTTGGGGATGCAACAATTCTTAACTGCATTCTCAGTGTCAGTACTCTGCCAAGAAAGAAAGATGTAATATAAGGGTCTTCTATGGCTGAAGCCATTTGCAGCTGCACATCAAGTAAAATTTTTCTGCCCTGAATTAATGCACAAACATGGACAGCCACACTAAGACCAAAAGAGAGAAGGTCCAGGCCCAAAGTCTACTATTTACCCAAATCTCCTCACGTGGTTTCTTCCTACTCATTTATAGCATCTCATCTACACACAGACCACTATTATATTTTCACAGAATCGTAGAGTAGTTAAGGTTGGAAGGCACCTCTTGTCTAGTCCACCTAACCTGCTCAGGACAGGGTCACCTACAACAGGTTTCCCAGGGCAGACCAGTCTGGTTTTGAGTGTCCCCAAGAACGAAACCCCATATCCCTCTCTGAGCAACCTGTCCCCATGATCGATTGCTACTATAGTAAAAAAATAAATTATGTTTAAGTAGAATTTCCTGGTTTTCTGTTTCTGGCCATTTCCTCTTGCCCTTTCACTGGATACCACTGACATAAGCCCAGCCAAATCTTCTTCACTCTTTCCTATCAGGTATTTATACACATTGGTAAGATACCTCTTGAGCCTTATCTTCTCAAGGCTAAACAATCCCAGAACTCGAGTTTTAAAATTCCAACTCCTGATCACCTTCAATTACCTAGAGAAATAAGGTCATGCAGAAAAACAAACAAACAAAAAGCTTTTACAGGCTGAAAATCGAGGTTGACATTTAAACGTGTTCTGGGATATCTGACTGACAAAAGCATGCACATTTGCACGGCAGACACTCTTGTGTTCGAAGTTACACCTTCAAACGGTGATAACGATCTTGTATCACGTCCTTGACAGCAGTGATAATGTGTACTGAGTTGATTACAGGTTAAACAAATATTGAAAGCAAAAAAGAGGAAAGAAATGGAAGGAAGATTTCCTTTAAAGGAGACACATTAAGATCAAGTCTTGTTGCTATATAAGTAAAGAAACAAATGAAATCAAGCATGATTTAGTTGGAATAAGAAAGGTAACACAGAGAAGACTCTGTAGCAGATACAGTTCAACAAATTGAACTTCAAACAGTTATTAAAAGACCAAAATGAAATACTTAACACTCAAAGAATATTTCAGCTAAAGACAGAACTTTCAAATTATGCATAAACCATGCACAGTAAAAAAAAAGAGAAAGGATAAATTAAAAATTATTGCAGATAGTTACAGGTCAATACAGCTGAGCAGACACCATAAAGCTGCCTGTCCTGTCTGAAAGAATTATCTATCTTTCCAATAGCATAGGCTGGGTAGCACTTTGTCCTGCAGAGGCACAAAAAAGCATGCTAAATGTCCATCTACTTTCGACTTCTTCAAGGATTTTTTGAAAAGGTTGTAAATAAACTCCTCACACACAGGGCATCTGTTACTGGTCGTAAGTGGCCCACCCAGATCATCTTCAAAGCCAAGGAAACTATCGTTAACCTCACATCTTCAAAATCAATGGCTTAGTCACCAGGCTGAATACCAAGGCAGACTTTAGACTGCATTCCTTCATTCTGAAACAGATACAAATAATCCCTTAATTCTAAACTCCTTCTCCTGTAGGAGGATGTAGTGAGGTCCACAACTTCACATCACAACATGCAGTAATAAATGCATTAGTAGTGTCCACACTCTAAATTCCTGTAGCTTGTAGTTCTTTTTAACCTATTTCTAGATGTAGGACAGCCAGTCTTCCAAGAAACTCAGTTCTGAAAATGTATTTTACCACGTATTTACTGGGTAAACTTTACAAAATTTGTCACTGTACTATAGAAGGGCTGCAGCACAATCTGTGTAACCATTACTGGCCTCCATTTAAATTACTGGTCCTCCGTTTACATTACTGGTCCTCCAAAAATTCAAGGTCCAGGGTTTCCAGAATCAAAACAATCAAAAGCTTGTTTAATACTATCTGGAACCTCTCCTGTGACTAACCAGCCAAAAGAACTTGCCCCTGCTAAGAACTCTTCCCAGAGATCCATCTGACAAATGCCTGAAATCAAATCCACCTAGACCTGGCTGAACAACTTCTCATTTCTATCATGTTCTTGATATAACCTCAGCTTGTATTAGATGATCAAATGCAGTGTTATCTGCACTTGCCATCCTTTCACAATAGCAAAAGAGGGGGAGCAGTCACTTCTTTTCCCCTACCAGTCTCAGATCCATTGTGGGATTCCACTCTACCAATACTCAGTATTATCCAGGAATACCAAAGTAATTTTCAGTAATGGAATCACAGGAACACCCCTCCCTAAGCAATTACGTGCCCTTCCTTTGCCAGGGATTTTTTTTTGTTTTGCTTTATGGTGACTGGCTTTCTTGCTTTTGGTGGGAATGACAATCTGTTGGAAGAGAGAGAATGTGAAAAAAAACCTCAAACCTGTTTCACATTTGGTGTTCCCTGGTCCCAGACACAGAGGACTTCATACTAGCTGTTGTGTATGTTTCTAATTCATGGGGGGTTTTAAGTCCCTCAACTCGTATTACTTGAAGGTCTTATGTCAGTGGTGTTCTGGTACACTACTAAGATATAATGTACATGGAGGCACATACAGTTTGCAAACAGTCTGGTTTTGATGCCACCTCAAGTTTTGTCATTGCTAGCTTACTTCACAGTCTTCATCATTAGTTTGTTGATGTTCCATTTACTTTGACAATTCTACCCATTTCATAAGTCCATCTACTTTGCACTTCTACACATTTCATAAGTTTCGTCCTTCATGAAAAAGTTCTTGTGCTATCTCTTCCACAAGCTTTCTTGGGCTATGTTTATCAGACTCAGTTTTGATTCCAGGACGCTATTCTTTCGCACCAGACCAGACTTCGTGCTAACTCAATGCAAACTTCACAGGTCTCCCTACTCTGCTGCACTTTGGTTATATCACTGGTTGGGGATTGCTCATTTAGCACAGGATGCACTGGAAAACTGCTTTCATTGCTTCCATCAGAAATACTTAGGCCAATTTCTCAATAGACTCTCACCAACAGCCAACTTCGAGAGTTGCTCTTGCCTCAGGAAAAAAAAACCCTCAGTGGAGCTCCAGAACATCTATCTTCTGAGATAAAAGGATCAGGTGTCTTCTCTGATGACAGAAACCCTGAGTACAGAAGAGTACTTAGTACAGAGTACAGAGGAAAGACTTCTGCATGACCAAGCAGACACAATAAATGTTGAAGCTATTTCTTCTTTGAAATGAAACACAACTGTCTACCCCAACAACTCGGTGCAATGTGACCCTATACAGTTTCAGTCTTCCCATCTGCTCCTTTCCACTTTCATTTTGGGAAAGGCTGCTTAGGCAGTTCCATTCCAAGTCACCACTTGCAGTCTCATAATCTGAAACAACCATAGAGGTAGAATTTCATAGATCAGTCACCCACTTGAAGGCAATACCAGTTTTAAGCAAAATAGTTCACTGCTAGAGAAAATACTTGCCTCATGTAAAGCCAAATCTTATTTTTAGATTCTGCCTCATGTTCCCTTGTGATATGCTCCAATAGGCCTACACAGAAACGAATACAGGAAAAAGGATCAAACTTGGGAGATTTTCATCCTGTGTTCTTTTAATCACCTTTCTTTGTTTCTTTTAAACAGCAAACTCTACAAAACAGAATGCTAAAGAATGACCCTCCCACAAGACTTAAAGAAGTAGAATCATGGGAGGTTTCTGCTGAGCAAAGGCTAAGAACAGGAATGCTGCAGCTTCTAAGCTTTCTGCTTTTAAATATTTAGTAGCTATACAATCTTTAAAGAAAAAAGAGCTTTCTTTTGACTTTATTGTTGTCAGGCAGCATTAAACACCCTGAACAGATGAGTACAAGATGAAAGATTGCTGTAGAAAACTGCATACATTACGATGTCTCAACTTTGCCAGTCAGTGACAAAAAAGCAGAACGCCCATTACACTTTTTCCCCAGTAGAAGGTAAAACAGTGCCACCCACTGCTTTTCCAGTGTATCCCCTTACCTTTTGAGTGAACTGCAGAAAGCTGAAGTCAGTACTTTGCAATTACAAAACAGCCAGCTCATGCTAAGCCTTCCTCCCTTTCGCCCTCGCTCCAGTACTGTGTTCTTCCACCAGGTTACACATGCACAGTCATATTTCAGCCACTAGTAAAGCAGCACAAAGGAAAAAAAGTTCTTTGAATTTGCTTTACTACAGCTGAAACCTCAGGAGAGACAGAGGCCGAATCACAGAAAAATTAGTGTTTCTTTTACCCTGGGAGCAGGAGTTTCTTTGACTCTACATGTCAGCTTTCCACAGCCACTACTTGTATGCAACTCCTACGGTTTCAAGCTGAAGGCAATACCATATTGCACCAACTGTAAAGCTTGTCTGCAGGGTCAGAATACTCAATTGTTTGTTTGGGGGTTTTTTGTTTTTGTTTTTTTTTTAGTATACTATCATTCATTTTGCACCATCCCTTTGGCACACCAGAAAACAAGTATCAATCACTGACTTCTAAGTTGGTCACAAGTCATGCTCTATAATCAACGTGCCTACACAGCAGTTTATCTGTTGTTCCTACATGGAACGTTCATTTAACCTAAGGATCAGTAGTGATGAGAACTAGTAATACTCAAACATTGTTACGTAAAGAGTCCTTAAGAACATTTTACTTCTGTTAAAAAGAAACCAGTACTCAAGCACATCTTGCTTATCTAGATTATCCTCTGCTGGTGGAGAAAGCAACAACTACAGTTCATTCCAACATTAGCAAAGTACCACTCAAGTAAGACTCTACAGTTACCTCATCTTGCATTAGCAGAATACTCTGTAAACCAGTTTACAACAGGAAGCAGGATCCCAAATTGCTCAGGATGAAGAATGTGCAGGCAAGTATTTCAACAAGAGTCATGTATGATTCAGTACTCTCTTTAAAAACAAACTCCTTGACTCTTAACAACACTGGAAAATTCCAAAAAGGTCAGTTGCAGTGTACAGAACTATGTAAAACTCTAGGCATGTCCAACTACCTCAAAACCTGTTACCTCAAAACCAGATGTATTTTGTTGATAAGTAAATATTCCTGAACAGTCCTTAAACCTTATATCTTATTAATCAGAGACTCTAGTCACGGTTTGGGCTCGGATATAGCCTACTAAAAACATCCAAGTATCAGCAATGAAAACATCAAGTTGTCTACAGCTGAAATCAAGATCCTCAGCTAGAGCGAAAATTGTAGAGTCCAAATGCATTTTAGAGTTTTGCAATCCCTGAGGTGACGGATTGAAAATGTGTAAGCATGCTCATAATAATCTTTGGAAGCAAGTTTCACCATGTTTATACTACTGCTCAATAAATGTCTAAAAATTTCCCTTGTTATACAACTAAATTACCAAATATTCACTTTTAAGAAACACTTAATTTGAGCTCACTTTCTCCTTACAATGAGTAACCATTTAAGACAACTAATTTCTTTCCAGGAACAAAATACGAAATTTTTCACTGGTCCTGAATATCAAGACAGAACTTACCTAGTGACACAATCAGATGCTCAAATGAATTCATACTTTGCTGTGATAGTTCAACATAGAGCTATGGAACTTCTAAAATAAAATATTGACGTGACTTTGACTTAGTGCAATGCACTTCTAACAGTAAGTATACAAAAGACATTAAGGTATTCTAGACATTTATTTTTCAGTGTACCATATGATACATTTAAAATAAAGAAATAAGGCCCAAATATCATACAAGATATAGTGTTTGCTAGATGAATACTTGACTAAGAACAAAGCATATTCTAGGCCATACTTCATGGAGTTACAATGAAGTTCAGGCACATAAGCAGGAATACTTTATTGCTTAACGATTTACAACTCTTTTGGCCTATTTAACAGAAAACGAACCAACTGAAACAGAACTTCATCATTAAAGCCTTTCACACTACCATCTTCCACAACATCATACAATGGCTTACTGTCTGTACCCCAACAAATATTCTTCCGAGGGTTATTTTGAATAGTTTCTACAGTTAGTGCTAAAGTATTTAGCTGGTAACAAAAGAAAGCGAAGTATTTTCCATCAGTCACTACTGCCTGTGATACAAAAGGACGGGTCACATCTGCTTCACTCCAGAATCCTATAAAATAGAGAAACAACACTAGTTATACAGGACTCAAAATTCCTATCAGCACACGCATCTAAATGCTGATCCTGAAATACAGAAAAATAATGGGAATGGCATCAGCCACATAGTAAGGCAAAAAGTCCTGTTTGCTTTAGCAACACAACCATTCTTCATACAAACTAAAATACACCAATTAAGGATACATCCAAGATCAGGGACACAGTGGCATATTTGCATTTTGTACACAGTTTCCTATTGCTGACTGATAAAAAACCCACACTGATCAGCCAAAGTGACTTCTCAAAATTATGGAAGTTATTGATGCATCCAAGACCTACAAGTGATCTGAGGGGAAATGTCTTTCAATTACTCCACAATTCTCATGGCAGTGCACATTTATTTCATGATAGAAGGATGTGTACATATGCATGTCCGTAACTAAAGCAACCAGCCAGACTACGCCAAGAACACTATGTCAGTAAGTATTACTGCTTCAAACAATCCCTGCTGAGCATTAAGTCTTTTAAAAATATATTCTTTATGTATTTATGCATGTGTGCTAGCACACACAGTAATATAGTTGAAAGATATTTAGTATCATGTACAATGAACTTCGCTAGAAACTGTTACAGAAGAAAAAGCTTCATAGATTTGAATCATGCTGTCCTTGTAACTCATGCTTACAACTGTAGCCAGCTTTGAAGCCAAGACTTAGTTGACTGCAATGTTTTACATCCACAAAAAAAGTTAAGCTTTCTAACATATCATTACATAAATAAATTGATGCAAAGCCAGCAATATACATCATAGTCAAAGGATTTTTCTTCCATGTTCTGATTCACAAGTGAAACTACAAATCAGCAGGTAACTTCCAGTAACACTACATAACAATTACATTTGCATGAATAAGCAAAACACTGATCTAGGTCTATCCATCCAGGTCTTTCGGAGTTTTTAGACAAACATAGGCATAAAATTCTGAAGTAAGGCTGCTGACATTTTTCTTTCACAGATTCTAGTTTCATAGAATTGGCATTCCTGAAACAAGGAGCTAAGCAACATAGCTGTTTCAGAAAAAAAATAAATAAACTGCTTGATATCTACTGCCTTTCCCCGTAACAAATGTGGCGCACATGAATGCAAGACTGAGGAGTTTGCATAGGCTTAGTGTTACATATGAAAAGATATTTTTCTGTGTACTTATTTCTCCCTGAGTCAAGGTACTCAAAGACAAAGTCTTAACTAACTCCCTTGTGTAAGGTCTGCTTCATTTAAATTTTCAAAGACCTACTTAAAGCATGGTCTTCAGAAGAAAGAGCATGAGAAAAAGGTACTGGAGAGAAAAGGTTAGAGAACTTTACCGTAGGCATTCATCACCAGGAAGAATTTATCAAGTTGACTGTCTCACCTTGATACATTGCTTGTGCTGCTGTCCAGGCAAAGAGACTTGCAATACCATTAGCTCGATAAACAACTTCAATCTGATCCTCAAGATTTGCTTTTACAAACCTCTCCCGTTTTAATTTATCGGGAATAAGATGAAACTGGGTGTGTCCATAACAGCATGGGTCTGCTGTTTTTGATCCTGCGTTTCCCCCCCAAAAAAACAATTAAGAGTCAGTCACAAGAACACTCTTTATTATGCATACAAATGCATCTTTACTATTAGACGACAAACAACTCAAGCTTAGAACCTCTACTGTACATCTGTATAAATGTTGATATAACTCAATTTCTCGGCAAGACTGGAGGGCTTGCCCAATTCCGAAAGGCAAGAGTACACATACACATAAAATGTCTCTGCCAAGATGTATCAAAATTCAATGTCCGTTTCCTGCCAATTTTCTATTCAACCCAACTTCTGCAAGCGAATCTGGAAACAGAGTACATACGCGCAGGAAGGTGCTACTCTGCATTGTCTAACTGACACAGAATCTCAACAGACATTTAAATACTATATATATTTATATAGTATAGTTATGCATAAAAATATACAATTTTTTTTTTCTGTTGATGGGAAGATAAAGATCCAGGGGGCAGCGTTTGGGGGTTGGGTTTGTTTTTTTCCCCTCTTTTTTTTTAAGCAAATAAAGCAGTTAACATTTCATGACAAAAAACTCTTACCTATAAACACCTTGTTTTCGTACTGCTTTTTGAACAAGGGCAGTTTGGATGGTTTGTGATCAATAACAGGAACATCTCCAAGATCTGACTCCAGTGGTACAAACTTTAAGGAAATAGAAGAAAGAAAAGATGTGATGTAAGACACGTTTCTGACAGCAGGCCTCACATAATATGCCACTTTCTGGTCAGAGAGCAGAAGGTGTAAGTCTTGCTTACATACACCATGTATATAACTTTAACTGAAATTAGTATTTTGCATGAGAACTTTTTGTCTTGTGATGAGTTCTAGTATATGCATCTTACATTCATGTCTGAATTTTCTACAGCATCCAAAAGACATTGTGTGAAAAGGTGCTAACAAAGTTGCCAATTGGGACTATCTTCAAAACCAGAATCCACTTCTGTAGAAGATGAGTGAGAACATTTCTAATAGCCATCAATAAACTACCTTGAACCAACAGAGTGAGTTTAAAGGTACTCAGCGTTTTGCACTATGCAACATTTTTAATCACCTAGATAGTTCTTTCAAAATGCCAAGGTTTGTAACATTGGACAGTACTAACCTAAGAAAATTGTACAATTAAGTTAGCAAGAAATGTTCAGAAAGTGGAGTTTTCTGTTTGTGGTGGAAACTGCCTCACAGACTACACAATTATGGTTGTATAAACCTACAAGATTAGAATACTGAATCAGTTTCCAGAAAACTGAGCATTCAAGAAAACAACTATTAAGCAGTACTAACACGTAAGAAAACTCACATTATTATATGTGCTCTCTCTTACTCCTTTTCTTGTCCAACTCTCTCATCTTACCCTCCTCCACTGAGAGAACATTCCATGCCACGTTTTTTATTCTTGCTTCCACTTACAAGCATAAATAAGTTAAAAACTTCATTTATTTAAGTATAACAACATGTATTTCATATAAACCACATAGAAGACCAACTTGAAGTCCAGAAGATTGCCTCAAGATCTTTATATAAAGCACTTACCACAATAACGTAGTAAAGGCATTAAGAATGAAAACATGCATAAATGTGCTACATGCCTGATTAACCAGGTCCTCCACAAACTACCTATTGCATGGTTTCAGTGGCTGTGAGAACGTAAGTGAAAACGCACGCAATTAACTTGCTGTTGAAAATATACTCCCTCACCTCTGGAAGCTGCTTTGGCACACGGATCTGGAGGTGAGGGTGATCATCTATCTGAAATCGCACCGGATCAACTCTACCCTTTCGATGTCCATGAACAACAACTTCTTCACCATGATGCCAGTAATAGTTAACTTCAGGTTTTAGATCTGAAACAGAACAGAGGGACAGAGAGAAACAGAGATCACCCCTTTGCACTTAAAACCCTCCCAACTCTTGTTCTGTAGCTGCAGTAAAACAGAAAAATCAAAATCCACTTGCAGCGCGTGGGCCAGAGGAGACGAGATGAATCACTAGCGATGGTCTGAACTCAGCTACACCAGCAGCACTCCTGCCGGGTTCACAGACCGGCCCCACCGCCCAAGGATTCCCACTTCCCTCTCCCCCCCCAACCCCCGCTCCGCACCAAGGGAGGAGGCAGCCAGCAGCGGGTTGCGGCCGCACAGAAAAGCGGCGAGGGTGGAGACGAGCTGCGTCAGGAACGGGCCGGGCGTGTGGTCCTGATCGCGGTAGAGGAACGGCCGCTTCTTGTTCTGGTAGAAGCTCTCCTGAAGGAGGGCGTCACAGGCGAGGGAGCGCAGCTCGCCAATATCCAGGTACGGCGCTGCTCCCACCGGGGTTTTCGCAGCCCCTGGTACTGTCGTTCCTGTCTCCGGGGCTTTGGCGGACTGGGCCGCCGCACCCGCCGCGCCCTCCGGGGCTTTCGCGGCCTCCGGCGTCACCGCTCCCGGGGCTTTCGCGGCCTCCGGTGCCACCGCTCCCGGGGCTTTCGTGGCCTCCGGCGCCACCGCTCCCGGGGCTTTCGCGGCTGCCGGCGCCGGTCTCGGGGGCAGTCCCGGCACGAAGACGGTCTTGGTGAAGCTCCGATACCAGCGGTCGGCGTTGAGGGCGAAGGTCTGCGGGTAGACCATGTACTTGGGCCGCTGCAGCTGCCCGTAGAGCCGCAGCTTCTCTTCGATGGAGGCCGCCGCGTGCACCCGCTGGTTGAAATGCTCCAGGCGCCGCCGCTTGGCCGCTTTGCTCTTCGCCGTGGCGGAAGCCACGATGGGCGGGTAGAGCGAGTCGGGGGGCTGCGGGGAGACAGCCGACTCCGTCTGCGGGGGGACAACCGACTCCGTCTGCGAGAACCAGCACCGGCCGTGCCACAGCAACCGCCGCCCCTTGGACGCCGCCATTTCGCAGCGCTTCGAGACGGCGGAAGGACAACGTTCGGCAACTGGAAAATCTGATTGGCCGTTTGGAACCACGTGAAGGAGCCAACTGCCAATCGGCAAGCTTCTCCGAGAGTGAGCTGCCGGGACAGAAAGGGGCGGGGTCTTTCGGGAGTCGCGTCGCTGGATGGCCCCGATCTCCCCACCCCCGTAGCTCGGTGCAGCTTGTGCGCATGCGCGAGAGGCGCCCCGCTGCCTCTCCGGGGACGGGAACTATAGCTCCCAGGATGCACAGCGGGAGGCGGCCGGAAGTGCCGGGCCTCACGCGGGATCCTGTCAGCGGGGCTTGCCCCGTAGTGCAGCGATGGCCGTATGTTGAGGGGTGGGCTGGCTGCTGACCCTTTCTTCACAGTACGAGTCCACACTTAGGAGGGAGGCCCACATCTCAGGCAGAAGGCTTGTGTTGCATAGATAAGGAGCCTTTGCCTGCTGTCATTCGCGAAGACAACGGTTTTGGAGCAATTTTCTACGTGCTCATCTTCAGCAGATAATTACACCCCCACGCCCCTCACCCCCACCCCCAGTTTAAAGGACCGACCACTCAATCTAAATAACAGGGATAAATTCTCTTTAAAATAAATAAATTGATTGAAGCCTTTTCTGTACAGGACAGAACCCGTTTCTGTACTAAGAACTATGCAGAACCTGTACGGAGCCCTTTTCTGTACTAAGGACAAAGGGTTTTCTACAAACAAGAACTGTAGCAGAAATATGAGATCATTTATTGACAAAGTCTGGAAACTTGAACGTGTGTAACTCAGCCCAGGGCATGACAAGCACAAGCCAGCCTGATGGCATCCGTCAACGTAAATCCTGAGCTGGTCTCTGTTGTACAGTAGGAAAGACTCGTTTTTACATGATAGCAGGTACCCACAGCACTGAGTGTAAACTGAAATAGCAGCTTGTTGGAAGCTGCAAAAGCTGGCTGTAATTAAGGAATTAAACTCTGCTAAAATAATCTGTTATGGCATTTGTTTATGAAACTGGAAATAGGCTAAAATTGGCATACTGACACTGCAAGGAGTGCTACAGTTACTGCATTTTTCACTTGGAAATGCTTGGAAAAGTTGAGGGTGGAGAGATGAAGATGACTATTATTCTTACAAGCTTTCTTCTTTGGTTATTTTTCTTTTAACTTGATCACTCTCAGTATTCTTGGGAAATATTTTTTTTTTCTGCCTTTCCATGACATTTGTGTATTGTCTGAACTGTCGGAAACTTTCAGACTAACTGGGAGCAGGAGAGGAAGTTTTGAGTGGAACTGGGACAGGGAGCATGTTACATACATCCCAGATAATCTCCCTTTCATTAACTTCAGCTTAGCTTTCCACCGAGTTGGTGGTCAGAGCTGCAATGGAATTTGGAGGAATTTTTGGAATAAGTGACAAAGATTGAAACCCAGTGTTTGGATTGAGATTTTCAAAGAATACAGAATATAAAACCATTGTCTTCTTTAAGAGGAAGTAGAATAGAAATTAAAATATTGTTAACACATAGGTAAAAGAAAACAACTTCTTTAGTTAAGATTCACAAGGTCTATTCACATCTGTCTATAAAAGACAGATTTAAATGTTAAGTTGCAACTCAGTTAAGTATAGAGTGTTTAAACTTTGGATATTTCATTTTGAATCCAGCTACTCTCTTCACCAGGAGGGTGAAGGGACAAGGACTTAGATCAGAGAACTGACCATTTAGGGAGCAACCTCCCTTCTTTTCCTCATCTCACATAGTACAATCTCCAAGTGCATCTGAAAGCCTGTGCTTCACTTGATTGATTAAAGACATTGGCCAAATGTGGCCAAGGGAGAGCTATTGAATCTCTTCTGTTGTGATCGCAGCTAGCCATGTCATAAACTTACACAAACTGTTACAGAAAATCATTACTTTTCTTAGGCATTTTACTGCTGCATCTCCTGTGTCAAAACTTCTTTCCTTTGGTGGTTTCATGCTTAAATGTATTCATGGTCAATTTATACCTGTTTGTCATTGTGCCAAAAATATCCTTTAGTTAATTAGCTTTTTTTCTGTCCAATGTTTGCCTTCTAAAATATTGATGGAGACCAGTCATATCACTTCTAGTCCTCATTGACAGAGACTAAACAAGCTCTTCTCACACAGACAGGTCTCCATTTCCCTGATCATCTTAACAGCCCTTTCTTGCATTTCCTCCAGTTTTGCATTTGTCTCAGGGATGCATGACCAGACTGTACCTGTTATTTCATACAAAAGACTGTATTACGTACAGCAGGATTACTAACATTTTACCACTGTTAAAAACCTTTTTCATCATGTTGTCAAATCAGAATTGCCTGCCTGGCAGCCGTACAACACTGTGAACAACTTTTGTATAGGATATTTTAAACCCCCAAGAAGTTCAATACAGAAACTGAATATAACTAATGAAGTAAGTGAAGGTTTAAAGGACCGTTTTTATTTTCCCTACTTTATTCAAAATCTTTAAGTGTTTCCTGCACCCTGATACTGACTGTAACATTAGATAAGAGGTGTCAGGAACTGGTGCTATGCTTTAACCTACACTTAAAATCCTGGAACTATCTACTAGTGTACATTGTAGTATCATTCATCTTGATGTAGGAGCTGCAAGGGTTTGGATAAAAGGGCCCAATAGACAGTCAGGTTCAAAGTACATGCATGCTTTGCTGACAGCTCCGTCATAAGCTTTTGGTAAAAATATATTATCCAGCCATAGATCTCTTGGTTCAAAAAAGCAAACCAACAGTTCAAAATGGATCTCTTTTCCTTTTTTACTGAGATAATCCATGATATCCAAATTATCCTAAATCTATAAACCCTTTGTGCTGGTGAAATGAATGCTGAAAAAGAGCCTGGATTAGAAAATTCATAATCTCCCTAAAATGTTCAATAAAAATGCCAAGCAAATGCTGTAGCCTCAAAATAAATCTCTAAAATTGAAACTGGAAAAAAACCCTGCATCACAGTTCTAGTGTGAAGGTCGTTGGAGAGGGATAGTTTGAAGCCCAGAAGTAGTTCGGAAACTAGTGCAGTTCACCTAATTGAACCAACTCTATAGGGAGGGATGACACAGAAATTATTCTGTTTCTGAAACTCAGAAATGAGACAAAGTATGTTAAATGTACTCACTGAGAGAGGAGATTGCATAGACATTAATTACTGGGCAGGCTTGGTATCTTCTATATACCAGCGTAGAAGCTGCTTAAGTGCATGCACTTCTTTAGTAACCTTCACCAGAGGTGCAGGCAGAGCCCAAATGGGATCACCAGGATCACATAATGGAGGCATATCAGCTGGCCATGGTGGGGTTGTGCTGTGTTCCATCGGAGTCACTGCCAGATCTCCAGCCGCTGAGAAAGGGTTCAGCCCTCGCACCTGCTAAGCCATTTCTTCCTTACCTGTGCCGTGATGCTGGCACCATACACCTTCTTATTTTAGAAGGCAGAAAAAGAAGATAACAGTGAGATTGAAGCCCTTCAAATTTGGAAACCTCTAAAGGGAGCCACAAGCTAGACATAGGTTTTGTTGTAGGCTGAGTTACAAAAGATACTGTAGTTTGCTTCCGTAGCAGTGATGGCAGATCCTTGGAACATCTGAGGACATGCTGAGGATTGATGATGTCCTGTTCCAGTTCTCTTAGTTCGATAGTTCAAAGGTACGCCAGAAAACAGGTTAGAAGCCAGTTCTGGAAAGTTCATGGTGAAAAGAGTCTCTACAGCTGTGAAAAACAAAGTTACTAATCAATACCAGGTATTTCTCTTGTAATAGTATCTCAAGACCTTGGAGGAAGACTGATGCTCCATTGTACTAAACATCGCATCTTACACCTGCACAATAAATAAAGTGGTTCTTCATTTTGTAATGTTCTTCTCAGTTTGTTAGGTTGTAGGGAGGACTAACACTCTGGTCTTAGGTTAATGATACAAGGCAGACAACATGCCTTTCAAATTATTATTCTAATCAGTTCAGTTTTATTTAAAAATTTCTGCAGAAGCTGCAGTCAGCCAATGTCTCTCTTAAACTGGAGACAGATTTTGGACAAGGCATGTCCTTTCTTGTTGGTGCTCATCTTGCAGGACGAGAACAAGATTTCAACCAAACAGGAATATCTTCAGGTTTAACCATTTAAGGTTTAATTCCCTGCCTAGCCACGTGTTTTGTTCGTGAGTCAGAACTAGGTCCACAAAAGAACTTTGGTGAGGACCCTGCCTCGCCCTCTCATGCCTACTTAAAGGTCTGACTAGTACTGGAACACACCTTTTTATTGCCAAAGTTAATAGACTAACTCAGAATATATGGGGTATTTAAAAACTGGAAGGAATAGATCTCTCCGAAAGATCTTTTCACCCTCTTACTGGCCCAGCTCTCTTTAGAGGACATTTTAAAAGTTTAAAAATTCACTGTTCTTCAGAGTAAGCATGATATTGTGTATTAATTGGAGAAAAAAATAGTGTCATATACATACTTAAAGTGTCTCTCTCTGACTTAATGGCTAAAGAGGGGGTGTCAACTCCTTCCTGCCTGCTTCAGATGAGAGAGATTTCTGTGTTTACAGATTTTTTGTTTTATGTACAGTCTACAGCATTTACCAGCTTGGGTAACATCAGTGGGACTGTATCCTCCATGCAAAATTCCACATACTGCAATAGACACAATCTTAACTATTGAAAAGATGGTCATTATTTTATGACTTATGTCTTTAGCTTATTTTAAAGCAGATTATGTGTTACAGCAGCTGCCAGGTGATAATTTAAAGCAACTCATAGTGTAGATACATGCAGTAGGGAAAAGCCATTATCATCTTTACTAATTGAAATCTGTGGACAAAATCAAGTTTCTTAGATGATTTCCCAGTATCTTTATAGGAATATAAAATGGCAGTCTGAAGTCTTCTGTTATGCTTCCTTCAAAATTAAAGGGCTTCTAGAACTACATAGCACTCCGAACAGCACCGATTAGAATTAAGTTTGCATTATGTTTCAACTGCTATTTTAATGTAGTTTTTCAGACAAATTCCTTTTAGGCTATAATTGCCAGTGTTCGTCTATAGATCAAAGATCACACCACACCCTCCCCCCACATCATTTAAAGGAAAATCAAAGCACCTTTGTTAAAGGACTGTGGAAATGGGGGTGGGTGTGTGTGTGTGGGGGGAAGATGTCTTTCTGACCAAAGCTTCCCTTTAATTAGGAAAAAATGTTAAAAAAATTAACTTCAAAGTTGGACCACTTTCTAGTTCTCACGTGAGAGCCGTGAGTCCAGATGAGTTTAATGAAAGCCCCTCACATCGTTTCAAATTAAGGAGCCTTCCAACTGGGAATTCAAAAGATGCACAGGCACATTCTGCCTTCTGTGGCTTTAGATGCCGTTACAGCTGAGAATGGCGATGACATTTAAGACCACTCTGGCTTCATAGTGCCGTAAAGATAAAAGCTTATCTTGAAGACATGCTTTGACAAAGCTTAGTTTCACTGCATCAATGCCCATTAGCTAAAAAAAAAAGCAGAAATCCTTTGGGAAAACTAGATTTGTTAGTCAGTTTTATATAGTATTTCAGTGTTATTGTATCAATTACAAAAGAATACCTCACGTATTCCCTGTACATTTTGGGGAACATCTAACTAGTGGGCATCCCATATGTACTGTTTCAGGCCATTGCATGCAATTTTCCCAAGGTCTGTTTTGTATATGCAGAAAATCCAGGAGTGTTAGCTAATTTTAACTCTTTGAGATAACTTAGTGTGAAATGAAAGATCTTTATTGTGAAATTAGTGAGTAAACTGAAAGAAACAGAAGTTGATTGACTGGAGGAAATAATATGCTGCCATTCTGAAAGGCAGATAGAGCTGTTTGGATTCTGATGTGATAGCTAAGTGACAATTCAAACATTTGCAGTAAGAGACTTTGTCATTCACACAATTACAATATTAAGCTGGTGGAAGTGGTACACTTTTATGAGAGAGTTTGTGGAGTCGGCTATAGTGTTCCAGAGATGGTGCGGAGGGAAATCTGATGAGTAAACTTAGTATGAAGATGAAAGACTGGATGAAGAGCACAAGTGTTACAGAAGAAAGCTAATGTATATAAATATTATTATAATGTGGTATTACTGAGGTGGCAAGTGTTTATATTTGTTCTTCAAAGGTGTCATGAAGGTAGAATTAGAAGAACAGCAGGCATTTTGCTTATTTTATCTTTTCTTCTAGCATTGAGGACACCAAACTTTTTCATGCAGTTTAAATGGAAAATTGGTAAACTAACTTCAAGTCCCATAATTAACCCATAGACTTATTTTGGCAAATGAGAGCTGATGATCAAGTATATCTCTGCCACTTTAAAAAGAACCAAACTACTAATTTCCTAAATCTGCATAATTTGAGCTCTGTTTTGCCAACTTAGATACTTATTTTAGAGAGCCAAGGGATAATTCTAGCTTTCAGAAAGTGAAAAGTGTAGGTAGGAAAAAGGAAAACTTTCCAATGCCCATCAAAACCCAAAGAAGACTGCCTCCGCTGACTGTGTCTCAAGTATATCCTCTATATTTCTCCAGCTTCACAAGTGAGCTTCTTCTCACCAATAGGCAAAAATGTAGGCCTTGCAACATATCCTGAAACTTCATTTCAGGCTATTACAAGCCTAAGGAAGTTATGGATCTGAAGTATGGATCTTCATTTAGCAGTGTGCTAAACGAAGAGTATCCTGCCATCTGTGTTGTAGGCTGTTTCTGCCATCCTGAGAAGCACTTAGGTAAGATAGCACAGAGTTGAAGAAAGGCATGGGTGTGCTATTTGCAGGTGAGCCTTGGGAAGTGTGCTACCATGCTTGACATGGTAAATCCACACACTGAACTTATTAGTTTATACACAACACTGGGAAAAGAGTAATTTTCTGGATCGCGTATGATCTGTGTCCAGCCAGCTCGGAGACTGAGCCATTAAATGGACCCTTCATTATCTGCGTAGCTATAATATTCAAAGGTGTAATAAACCCAGTACCTAAAAGTCAATGGGAACACTTATCAATACAAAACACACAAAAAGAACCAAATGATCATAGAAGGTTGTCCTGATGACTATAGAGTTCTAAATGTAGCACCAGATTCAGTTTATATCTGAATCTGATATGTCTGTTTTTCTATGATGGAAAAATACACAGTGCAGATCCTTCTGAACCAAAACATTCCACACTTGAAGCGTCATTCATTCAGTTTGAATAGTTTGAGGTTTGAGAGTAGTGTATGTGGTAATTAAAGAAAATTGCATCTTCTTCTAAACAGTAGAGGAACCTTCGTTGCCTAGATTCTCAAGTACTTAGGCTGCCTTTCCTAACTGTACAAAACTTTTGCTATATGTGAAGGTCAGCTGATATTTATCCTTGGTGATTAAGTCTAGAGGATGTAAGATAAATAGATGACCTGGCTAATGATTCACAACTGACTTACAGTCAAATGATAGCTAAGACTGTATTTCTAAAAAGAAAAATAAGTACATATAGTTACAGGTTATTTTTTTCTTTCTACATATCCTTAAAGTACTGATTTACTGAATTCTGGAATGGCTTCCCTTTAACATCATTGAAGCATGCAGACTGGAGGGGACCTCCAGAAGCCACCAGTTCAACCTCCTACTCAAAGCAGGGCTGGTTACAGCAGGCTGCTCAGCACTGTGTCCAGCCAAGGTTTAAATACCTCAGAGGATGCAGGTTCCAGTATCTGTTCCAGTGCTTGACCATCCTCATGGCAAAAACATTTTTTTGCAGATCAAGTCAAAATTTCCCAAGTTCCATCTTGTGCCTGTTGCCTCTCAGCTTTTTATTGTGCTCCTCCTAAAAAAATCTGGCTCTGTCTTCTCTAACCTCTCCCATTAGGTACCTGAAGACAGCAATCAGATCTTGCCTGAGCCTTCCCTCCTGAAGAAGTCCTGGTCCCTCAGCCTCTCCTCACAGGGCAAGTGACCAGCCACTGAACATCTCTCTGCAATGGCCTTCCACTAAATTCACTTCAGTTTGTCAATGTCCTTCTTTTACTAGGGAATCCAAAATTTGACACAGTACTCCAGATTCAGTCTCATAAGTGCCAAATAAAGGGGAAGAATGACTTCTCTCAGCCTGATGGCTGTCTTCCTGTTCATACAGCCTAGGACAGTGGTGGCCTACTGCTGGTGGCCAGGGCACACTGCTGGGTCATGCTGAATGTGTTGTCCATCAAGACCTTCAGCACATTTTCTGCAAAGCTGCTCTCCAGCTAGTCAATCCTGCTGCCTGTACAGATGCGTGGGGGTTATTCTGTCCCAAGTCTTTGCATTTGTCTTTGTTCAGCTTCAAGAGGTTCCTGCCAGCCCATGTCTCCAGCCTCTCTAGGTTGCAATGGCCTCAGTACAGTAATAATAATAAAATTGTATGGAAAACAAAATGGCCTACACTACATATCCCATATAATACCAAATCTACTGAGGAGCCTGATACCAGACTAGCTAAAGGTGAAGACAATGGGGGAGGGAGTCAGTGTGTGCTGAAAACTTTTAGAATTTGTTGCATTTTCGGTCTGCATCACAAACAAGCACTTAACCACTGTTGTGTTTGGAGAGCATCTTGCTGATACATCTCACATTAGAATAACAGACTACATCTGCACTAGAAAAAAACTAGCACGGAACAGCATACCTCCTTACTATGAACCTGTCAGCTCCCAAACCAAGGGGCCCATACACCCAGCTTGTTGGGAATGTCCTCTGCCCATGCCCAGCAACTACCTGGCAGGGTCCAGCTGTCCCAGATCATGGGCTGGTCCATCAGGTTAATAATTCATGTATTTGAGCACCAGCAATAAAAACAAGCCCTGGCACTACTTAATTTTCTGTTATAGATATTACTTTGGTTTCTCTACATACCCCTATCTTTTATCTTTCATTGTCCAAACTTCTTTTTAAGACACATTTCCGGCGTTCTTTCAATAACTGAACAAATGAGACTTCATTAACTTTGAATGAGAGAGAAGCACCAAAGTCTTAGTATGACTCATCTTAACCAATTTCTTAACCAACTTAGGAATCTAGGCTATACTAATTAACAAACCAGAGAGAGAACAGCACCTAAAGGGTCATTTGTTCCATCCTTTCCTATCACGTTTTTTTAGGACGGGTAAATCACTCTCTGGAACCAAGTCCCTACTGAAAGAGTCCATCATGTCATTCTCATGCAAGTAACTCTTGAACTTAAGTCATGAATTTAGAGGGAAAAATCTAAGTTGTTATTGCAATATTTGCAAAGTATTTTATGATACAGCTTTATTTGCAGACTACTGAATCACTCCCTTATGACAACTTTTCTTTTTCAGTATAACGAAAAAGAGGCAATTATATTTGAAAAATCCAGAGCCTACTGTGTTTGATGAAAAGCTGATACTGCATAAAGTGTTAAGGTTTTCAAAAAGTGAATGAATTAAGTATGTAAAATAACATATTGCTGTAGTACTGACAATATGCTTCAAGATATAAAGTGAAGGGCTGCGCCAAGAGCAATACCACTAGATGTCAGCATCCTTCCACCGAAAATTCATCAGCAACCAGCTGGCTTTTACTTAATATGATTTACAAGTACCACTGGTTCCACCAAAACCACACTGAGATGAAGCCTTAGGTCATGTTTTGCCAGCTCTATTGCTTTGTAATCCAATCAAAAGCTATGTGGTATCATTTCTTTTTGGTGGCATTGTGTTTAGATAGTTTTGAAACGCTTAATTCTCAGCTGAGAACCTGATTTGGGGCTTCACGCTAGCCCGAATTCAGGTACCCAAGAAGAAACATTGTTAGTTAAGTTCATCCAATAATGCTGCTGCAGCTTAGTCCAGCAGACAGTGGCTGGTGGAGATTATGAAATCAAGATTCTCTTCCCTTCTCTTTTACTGATATACTGTGTGACTTTGGCAAGCCATTTCACCTTAGCTTTTCTGTTTTCAGTTTACTGTTAACACTAGCTTCCTCAGTACAGGAACTATGTCCAATTATGTTGTTTGTTGAATTATCTTTATCCTAATTCAGTGACGCAATTATCCTAATTACACAAAGGGACTGAAAAAAAATAGTTATATAGGTCCAGCTGAGGAAAATGCTGGAGGGAGATATCCACCCCCTATTCTAACCTTACTCATTATCCCTTTACTCAGTAATCGCTGAAACTTCCCTAGAGCCAGTGCTGGGGTTAGAAGTCTTAGTGGATCCATTCATTACTGGACGTCTGAACTCATCAGTTCCTGTTCCCTCTCATCTTATTCCACTGAGTGACATCACCTTGCATTCAGATTTAAGTTTGTAATATCCTATCTGATACAGATAGGAGCTGAATTCAATTCATCTCCTGAATAGTCCGTCCATCTTTTATCTGCTCTGATCCAGGATGGAGTTTCCTACTTATCTTTTTCATCACTGTCTTTCACGGAAATATGATTAAGTGGAACATTATAAAAATGTCTCTTTGATAGGATCTTTTTTTTTTTCCTCATGGATAGATTTGAGCATTTGGAACTTAAGGGGAACTATCTATTTTCATGTTTAATGAGACAATGGAGAAAATTCAGCCTTCCCTGCATGTGAATTTTCTCCTCCCTTATTCCATGAGGTGCTTTTATTCTTCAAGGAAAAAAACCACAAAAATAACTGCACAATATCTACAAAAGAAAATACCATATCTAAGGTCAAATCAAGTATATATACTCCAAACACAGAGCCAAACAAATTTATTCAACATGGATCTAATAAGCACTCATTTTCCCACTGGCAGCCCCCCCTCACTCCTGCAGTGATCCTCCCCTTGAGTTGGGCTCCCATATTACCAGGTATGAGCAGGTAAGACCCCAAACATGAAAGGCTCCTTTCATGTGCTCATGAGAATACTGTATTTTGGATTTGAAGGAGAAGAGGATTTTTTGAGCCAACTGGCCTGTCCCATTACCACTGCAGTATGAATTACTAGAAAACCAAAAAGTGACTGTTGAGGAAAGCTACAAAGGTTACTGAATACTTCCTATGAAGAAAACAAAAGTTGTCAGCCATAATATGGATTGTGATTATATTTAATTACACATTTAAATGTTGAACAGCTTGACTGAGACACACTCATGTCTATCAGTATATGTTACCAATGAAGGGCTGTGCCAAACATTTTTCTTCATCCTGTCAACACGCTAGGTGACAACACAAAGTATTAGTCCGCACTGTCCCCTGGAGGCTGCTCAGTTTGGAATGACGCACAGGATGGAAAACAACGCACAGACTGCAGAAGAAACAGCAATAAACCCACATAACATCTCACAGACTTTAGTTTAAAATAAGTGCCATGTAAATAAACTCCCATCCCATCATGCATAATATTTCCACAAACACACAGGTCTAGTGTTACATATTCTTAAATGACCAAAGGAAAGATTTCTTTTGCTCCAATATTAGATTTGAAATGTATTCATAAACCCATAACACCACGGATACTTTCAAAATACAGGAACTCCATAGTCTTCTGTGGCAAAGTGTTTGACAGACATTGGTCAACCACAGGATTACTCCTTGAATGAATCTGACCTGTTGTGTCCAGTGAAAGCTGTCAGATACTCAGTACCCCAATCATTTTTAATGAGATAGTCATTATGTCATAACAATAAGCTTTTATTCTTTATGCAACATGGTCATGTGTAGTCCACAACACAGATTTAAATGGCTTTCAACTCGTATTTCAGAGCCATTTATTAAAAAGAGAATGGTCTGAAGCTTCCCTCAGAGAAAGCTGCTGTGCTAATGTTGGATTGGGAAGAAGGAGATTTCTGTACAGTTGGTTTTACATGCACTTGGTTTCTGATAATTCATTTCAACACTGTTATATCATAGTACTCTAATAGCCATGGCAGGATTAGTAGCAATACTGCAAATGGCAGTGTCATCAGGCAAAAATGTATAGCATTGTGGTTTCAGAAAAATGAAGGCATTCGAAGTCATTAACATATAAAAGATTGAATAATGGCCTTTACAATAGACTGCTAAAGAAGACCAGATGTTGCTCACAGGAGATCTGAATCTGGGCGACAAGATGTTGCTACTTGTTCATTAAATGAGACAATCGAAAATTACAATTGCATTTCCACCAAAACCTCTGTAGATACAGCCACTTTTCCACTCAGCATTATTTTAACATGACAGCCATGCAGTGAGTATGTTATAGCATAGATAGAAAATTCACTGCTAAAGAAGCAGAAATGAGTAATCTTCTTTCTCCAAAATGCATATAATCCTGTAGCAAAAGAAATCATAATATATTTATATCTGTCGTACATAGAGCATAGAGGAACATCCTCTCCTAAACAAGCCTTTTGCACAGATACACATTGTGAACAGGTAACTGTGTATTCAGAATGATGTAAAGAAAAACAAAAAGACAGTGACTTGTACAAGGTTCAAGGATAAATACAATATTAGAAAACTGTCGTTATATTCTGCCCAGATTAGAAGTCCACTCAAGTCTCCAGATAAGATAAGTTCATGAACATACACGTATGAGCTTTTAGATGAGGATGAAGGATACAAATTGACATTTCATGAGTTTTTTTCAAGAAATTGTAAGCTTTTAAATGAGCTTTTAAAACCATGGTCTAAAATGTTTAATGGGCAGCCCTAGGGCTAACCAAAGAAACATTTACTATTTTTACTTTATGCAGTTTTAAAGTTTACGTATGATGCATTTTGTGTAGTCATTTAAAGGACATCTTGGGTAAAACTAATCTCATCAATTTATTAGTATCTATACCTGAGCAGGTGTTTAGGTTAGGTAAGTTGTCCAGGTTTCCTATATAATCAGTGGATATCTAGTAAACGGAGTCAGTGGAGCCTAGAGGGCAATTTCTCTCTTTTGAGTAGACACCTACATTTGGACAGCTGAGTAAGCTCTCCAGCTGTTCTCTGTAATGGGAAGTTTTGCATCCAGCCACCATAGCAGACACACGCACGGTAGGCACCAAAGCTGAATCCATCCCTGATCACTTACACGGATAGTACCTTCCCTTCAACTAACACATTTGGGTTGTACAAAGCTGGCTAAAGGTGTTTTAGCAGCGTAGGCAAGCTTGGACGTTACTGCGACGTGAATGTTCCTGCCAAGGGAATGAGGCAGCTGTTGCTTTCTGGAGGGAATGCCCTGGCCCTCCGCAGTAACCTCCTCTGCCTGCTGCTGCCGCTCTCACAGTCACACCAGCAGCAGCTGACTTGCCTTGGGCTTGTGACTTACGCAAAGCAAGAAGAGGAGTCATTGTGCAGTTCCTGCAAGTGTGCTGCTCTGGGCAGTTGCCTTTATAGTGCTGAGGTACAGCCCAAACCTACTGGAAGTAGTGAAAAGTCTGCATTTTCATTCAGAAGACTCTGAATTAGACTTATGCATCGTTCAAGTACCTGAAAAGGCTGGTTTCATTATTCAGTTATTAACTGACGTCAAGTATGTAGCTAAAACAGGTTTCAGCTACCAAAACTGAAGAGAGAATTAAAAAAAACAGCTTTGTTTTCTGTCTGGATTTTGAGACATTGGAGTCACGACACATTGTTTTTATAGTTCTCTGTAACTATATGGGACAGAAACTTCCTGTAAAAAACTTCTTTTTCCACAAAAAAAAAAAAAAAAATCATATCTTCATGCCAGTTCAGAATGGGACTAAGTTTCAACATATCAGAATTTCCTGTTGGACAATATGCCTTATTTCCCCTTATTTTAGAGCCTTTGCTAGAATGACACATGAAATGTTGTGATCTCTGATGTACTTCCTTATGTCTACACTGTACCTTTATTTGTGTCCAGCAATTTGCACTTTCAATCCTTCAGTTTTCTGATTTTCTTCTTCTCAAATATTAAATTAAACACTGACCCTGACTTGCTTTTTTGTACTCCCACGTTTCTTTCAGAAAAAAAGTCACTTTTAAAATCCTGCTGCTATCATACGTGCCTGTTATATATCAACAAATTATATTTTTGTTTGATTCCAAAAGAAGTGGAGTCAGCAGTTGGAACCAGACAAAGTCCTTCATTTTTCTGTTTTATTTGACAGCATGGTGTACAGAGTAAAATATTTATAGCATTTATTGCTCTTGTATTTGCTCTTCCACACTAGAATACCTCCATTTCAAATTAACAGCTTGGTTTAGGGCTTTAACGTAGAAATGTATATATTTTTGCGTGATTCCTTTAGTTATACTCTAGTTTTACTTTCTATTCCCGAACAAAATCTAAATTCTCTCCTCCAAGATGTACGTTCTTCTGGGATTTCAGAAAAACTTTAAAAATTCAATCTCACAAATGATTTTGAAAAGCTCAGCTTCCCTCAACTTTCCTTTCCAAGTGTCCAAGCTCATCATTTTCCCATTCAAGCTGAGGGAAGACAGTAGGTTTAGCTGTACTTAGGGTGGGCTGTAAGCCCACTCTTCCTCACTACTATGAGCATGTCTGGACTTATCCTTGGACATAGACATCTTAACAGTATTAAACACTTCTCAGCACAAAGTCAACAGATAGTGTTAAAACACCAGCAGTCACTGGTGCCTGGACTCATTTCTTACAGCAGGGAGGGCAAAGAAATGGTAGAACATATACGCTAAGATTTGTAACATCAGAGGCTTTGTATTTACCTACTCCTCCCTGAAAATGAACATTACCCACCTTTGCAACCAACGCTAGCCCATTAGTTGCCTACCACATCTTCACAGGACTCTTCTTCCCGTCCAGCTGACTCTTTCTTTTTGTCTGTACCCTCTTTTAATTGCCTCCTCTCCATCTGGGGATGGAGGAAGCTGTAGGAGGTGGAGCTGCACAGCACACCGGGTGTGCTCTCTGAGCAGCAATCTGCTCCCACGTCATCGCCTGCCATACGTGGTCCGTATATTCAGAGTCTTTCTGGCCCTCTGTGTCCTGAGCAAATAAGGTCTTCTGGGCACCTTAATGCATAACGAATGCAAGTGTTTAATATTCATGTCCGTGTGCAAATCCATAAAGCAGAAGCTTAAATAACAGAGGTAGCTTACAGAATCGGGGTCTAATTCTGGCAGAGGACTGTGTATTGGCAGTATAAGTTCTTCCTCCCAAAGAGCTATATTAAGTCCCTCTGCAGGCCCAGATTCTAAAGCACTGGGGCCAAAATCATCCCTGGAATTACACTGTTAAGCTTCCAAAAACAATTTTGTAAAGAAAACAGTCTGTAAGCCCAGCAGATGATTTTGATTAATAAGAATATGTTCCTAAAAGTAAATTTACAGAGACTCTTAAAAAGTGCTAGTGTTCTTAACTACTAAAACAAAATGTGAAACAAAGACACCTTCTAAGATAACACACACTTAAGGTTACAAATTACCTGACAGATCTATCAAAAGAAAATATCTGGCCCTAAACAAAGAGAGAGATGCTGAGGGGCGGTACCCCTAAGTGTGTTTTGCCTTTGCCATCTACATTCTGGAAACACTTTTAGAGGTTGCGTTGCGTGAGGCAGCCAAATCACCCCTAATTTAGAAGTAAGCATGAGATTAAATAAGCTTTCTGTAACAGCCTGTTAAAAGAAAATCCTCCATTTCTTCTACTCTCAGCTCCTTTTGTTATCCCTGCTGCACATTCTCAGCATCTTCCAGATGTGCGTGTGAGTGCATGTGCGTGTCTCTGTGTGCGAGCTTTCATTATCATAAGTGCTGCTATTTGTGAGGCACTAGTTTTTATGAATAAAGGAGTCAGAGTTTGTGTGCCAGCCCACCATCTCCCTCCCTGTAATAAAATTAGTTTAAAAAACATGGCACTTCAAAAAACTCTAAATTGGGATTGTGTTTATATAGTCTTGTAGATTTTGAGTTGTTTTGCAGGGAGAATGGGAACAGAGTTCCATTTATTTGCAACTATTTAAATCTTACATTTCACTGAAGACTTGCAGAAGGCTTGAAGAACTGAAGGACAATAAAAAAAGACATAAAAATAACAAGAATAATGAGAAAATCACAGGCTTTCACAATTCTTTCCCCTTAATCTCTTCCCTTGCTCCAGGATATTTTCCTTTTTTGATTAGATTGTTTTTCCTTGTATTTACCTCAGAGATGTACACAACCACATCAGTGCTGACATGCCATAAGTCTCTCTGCTGCTGCCAGCCCCCTGTCCCAGCCCCAAACGTGAACTTTCACAGTTTGCTGATAACAGCCTCTTTTCTCCTTTCCCCTGTTTATTCCAGTTCTTCTCAACTTTTATGGGAAAAAAAGCCTTTTAGTGTTTCATTTTGTTTTTCCTTGTGCGTTTTCATAACAACTAATCAATTGAACCCCTAGGGAAACTGTGATATTTCCTAGTTTTTTGATTCCTATATGGCAGTAGGCTAGAGGCACGTGCCACGCTGCCCTGTGATAAAAAGGCTGTTCGAGAGAGCTAAGGATGCAATCGGGGGATGCCCAAAGAACTTCACAAACTGAGGCACCAGCAAAATTGAGCTAACATCTGAATGGATGGGTAAGGATCACCGTTTTGGGCTTGCATGACCCAGTTCTGCCTCATTCACATGCTGGAGTACCACTACACTAACAAATGTGGACAAACCTTCTTTCATTGACCCCAAAACTGGAAGTACTGGAAACATCCGCACAGGCTGACATAAGCCAGTCCATGTCCAAACACAGTCTGGCAGCGTCGGTCCAATGCTGCACCTGAACTAACGCGCTTGGCCAAGGGCTTACTACCTTGGATGCCTCACCACACTAACACAGCTGGACTCCATCTGGATCCAACTGCCTGTTTTCACAGAAGTTCAGGCTTGCCACAGCTGTGTGGCTACAGAACTCAAATCTCTGCTAGATAAGACCTAGTTTCCCTTGAGACTGAGCTCTAAACACATTTGTCTCCTGATCAGAAATACCTGTAAGGTGTTGGGGAAAGAAAGGTGGAGAAGAGACTTTTCAGCTTGGAGGGGTAAGGGAAGACCAGGAGAGATAAGGCAGAGAGAAGCTAAGAGTGACAGTCTGTGAAGAAAGGCCACAGTAGCAGACAGGGAATTGTCTGCAGACTCCTGATGCTGCTTGTTGTCATTCAGAAAAATACAAGCATAACGTTTGAAATTACAGGCAAGCCCTCGATTGTCAAAAAAGAAAATTAACTCTGACTTCTGCGCACACACACAAAAAAAGCTGCAGCTTATGTTTAATTGATTGTATTTTTTTTAGTTTCCAAGGAAACAGAACATATAGTGATTGAAAGCACATGTTGCTAAATTGATGCCCTGGAAAAATCCCAAGTGGCTTAATGTCATGCAGCCTAATTTAATTTGCATTAATAGTACAGTTTGCCAAAAACATTGCTGGTAGTGTGAGGTTTGGTGTGTGTGCGCTACTGCAAAAAGAAAAGAGAAATTATATCAACGTTTTAGTGTACTGTGTCCACTGGCTTGCAAAATATATCCAGGGTCTAGAGACCCAGAATAATTTAGGTGCCTAAAGGCCACTGTTGCTGTCACTTTGAGATAGGGTCTGTCTTACTGTATGGCGGTATCTGTGTTTTTAATCACGTTAAAGAAGTGCAACAGAAGCATTTTAAAAGTGTTTTGCAATGAACTCATCTAGATATGCTGCAGATTCCAGTGGTACCATCTAAAATACAAAACTGGTAATATTTCTAAAACCAGAATGACATTTAAGTGTTTCCATTCCACAGCATGATAACAACAGCATAGCCAAAGGTTAGAGATTAACCAAAAGGCGTATATTAAAATTAGGATCAGGAGGAAAGCTGTTAAGATCAAGCTTAACACACTGTGATGGTGACAGGCGAACCTCTAGCCTCAGTGACACACAAAAATATCCATTCAGCAAGAGTAAAGAGAAGCTGTGATATCTGGTGACACCCTCTGCAGATTATGAGGACAAGAATAAATATTCAAGCAAATAGGAAAAAGTCAAGAAACAAATAATACGCAATAGGCAAGGTCCATCAGGTAAAACAAGAAACCATAAGGGGATTAATATTATTAGGAAAAGAAGAAAGGACTGTTCTGCTGCTCAGCAGAGGGTTAGAATTATCAGGGAGAGTTTGATAAAGAACTCCAAAACATTCAATACCATTTGCACTAGTTTTCACTGATAAATGATGTTATCACAATTAACAACATCAGCAGGGAAAAATTCTCATCTTTACATGGGATTAGATCATTTTAAATATTTTCAAATTATCAGGAACTATTAAATTTCATTTGTCATTCTCAAAGAGCCGCCATATACAACTTACAATCCATTAGCAGTCTTCTGTAAATAACTCAAAGTGAATGGATGAGTAGAGGGGAAACACGGTGCTGGTCTTCAAAAGGTGGGGAAAGAAAGTGTGGAATTACAGGTCTTTGTCTTAAATTAAATTACCAGAAAATTATTAGAGCAAATAACCAAGTTATTCATGGTCATCTACAAGAAAACAGAGAAAAGACTAACAACCTATATCGATTTATCATGAGTAAAAAAACTGGAGGGTCACGCAAAAAAAAAAGCAGAAGTCGTACACCTGGATTTCACCTTAGTCTATTTAGAATTACCAGTGACTTAGATGATAATATATGCAAACGGATACCAGTTCATAGAGAGAAGTCTGAAGCTCTGCATGTAAACTGGAATAATCTATTACCTGAATAGAGGATAGGTAATAACCGACTAGGAAGCAGTTTTGCAAAAAAGGATTGGAAGAGAGAGGGATTAACAGAGGATCAGTCAACAGCATCAGACTGTTATGAGAAATGCAAACACCATACTGTTAAATAAACGAAGATATAGCTTGTAAGACATCTCACATAACCCTTCAGGATTCATCAGGGCTACAGTACTGCGGGCAGTTTCTAACCACCAAGCGTTAACATCTTTTTGAGCAATGCAGGAATAGATTGCTTGGGGAGGTTGCGGAGTTTCTGCCGGTCCGTCTGTGAAAACAGGGCAGACAAGCGTCTGTCATGAATGCCTATAACTGTATGGAATTCTGAGCAGTGCAAAGGAAAGGCAACAGTAAAGACCACATTCGTGGGTCACAAACATATCTGGAAAAATGAGCACTGCTGTCAACACCAAAAAAAAAAAAAAAAAAAAAAGGGAAGTGTGGTATTTAATATATTGCTCAAACGTAAGCAGATAATGCGTGCTGCTCTAACTGGTCTTTGCCAGTCTATTCCCAGCCCGTTGCTGGGCGCATGCAGGCTCCTAGTGCAGATTTTACTCAGGTGTTATTGGATCCTATGCTCCCTGGGACGGGTCCCTTCGTGGAGGGGTCCATGCAAGGAAAGAAAAGAACAAGGTTTGCCCTACCTGTGGTTCTGCTTACAGCGATGCACGCTGTGGTTACCCTGTACCCGGAGGTGGCGGCAATTTGTGCCCGTCTGTCACCATCTGCAGGCACACAGTGCAAGACATGATCTTCTCCTTACATTTAAAAAGTGTGTCCATGGTTGTGAAATATTTCTTTCTGACTCAAATCATAAAAGTCAAAGGGGTTTTTGTACTTTTTTCCAGCTTGGTGTTTTTCTTGGGAGTATATTCATTATCATGTTATTACTGGGGGGATCCATGCTGTCTCCTGTGCGGTTGCAGGATATACGTATCCGAAATGGATCAAAGACACAGCCACAAGGTTTTGGTCATTTGGCAATAGAAGGGAAATGTATCATCCACTCTTCTTTCAAAGCAGATGACAAGTAATTATGACATGTGACACATGCGTTGGAGTAATTTAATTTTGTTGGCACAGGTCTCACTCCATGAAAGCTCCATTAAAAAGCAAAACTACAATTCAGACTTTACACTTTTTAATACATCAGTTCTGAGCTTCTGCTGGGCGGATTTTAGTATAATCTATGAAAGATTTTGCAAGCACAGCAGAAATCAAGGGCCAAATTTGTCCCTCGAAAACAAAGTCGCAGGCTGAGATTAATTCAGTTCACTGGGAAGTGGGTTAAGGTTGGAAATTAGGGCTTTAGCTCATTTAACTCCCTCAAGCTAAAGGCAGGTATCAATTATAAAACAGAATTCATGGTCCTTATGCATTAGGAGTCTAGTATGCGCTTTGATAATTCTGCTGGTAAGCTGCTGCTAGACCTTGATTTGTCAGACCAAATCTCCTGGCTTTCTGGTCCTGGAGTAATTTCTAAAGCTTGCCTCACTCGGAGAAAGCTCGAGTGGCATAAGTGTAGTGGTGTTAGTGGGTTTTCAGTGTATGATCGTGCCTCACATCAGTGCATCTGATTTAATCTGCATGTGTATTTCTTAGCATGATTAATAGTTTCTATAGCTTCGAGTGCCTTTGAGCTCTAAACTCTTTGGTTTTTTGTTAGCTACTGAGGTATTGTGTTTTGACAGCTTCCCTTTTCGATGCCACAGCTGTGTAGTAGATGAGTTTGCCAAAATACCCAGATGACAAGTTTGACTCTTTAACCGCAGTAGCAAAGATCTGCAATTTCAGCTTCAAAAATGCCTGGTGGTATGTCAGGTAATATCTGTTGCATTTCAATTCAGAGAAGGAATACTACCCCCAGCAACTGCGGCCAACTTAGACAGCTGGTTCCTGAGACTCCTGTTAACTGGGCACTGAACTTAAACACTTCGCCTTGCCTTCGCAGAAAACTACCTGTGTCCTATGACTAGTGAGGGAGCTCAGGGAGACTGCTTAATGTAGCTGGCTAAATTACGTGCCTCAAGTGGGATTGAGAAGGTCTTTCTAATTGAGAAGTTCTGAAGCTGGAGGAAGGGACCCATTAATTTTTTCCCATAAATTTCTGTGTCTATCCTCTTGGCATTGTAAATAAAGTTAAGGCTGTTTCTTTCTGTAAGTCACTGGCAGAGTTTCGAGAGTCAGACACTTAAATGAGCTGTTTTTTGATTCATCCCATGCTGATTTAGACCCACAGTATTCCTTTCCTCTTCTCTTCTCTTGCCATTGTCTCTGAATCCAAATTTTTTCTCCTCTGCCAGAACATACTCATGTGATGAGCACAAAGCAGTGCTCTTATTAGGACTATTAACTTCCATTTCAGGAACTTAGAGACAACATTCCTTCTACCCCCTCACTAACCTCTCTATCCAGTTAACGTCCATGGCATGGTTTTTCCAAGTTTTATAAGGTTCAGTTTCTATTATAAGCTTCATGGAATGGACGGTCTTTCTTTTTGAAAATGCATGGACTGTGCCATGAGTTACAAGTCAGAGAGGCTGTTTTAATGGTCCCTTTTTTCAAAGTTAAGTATTCTAAAAAAAAAGGGCTAATGTTTGTACCCAAGATAAGTTACCAAGGAGCAGAGTTTTCTGCCAGTTAATCTGCCTGCACCTTCCTTTACCTACACTCCTCTGATCAAATTTGCCTACAAAATTTTCCCCTATATAAAGATATGTGCCTCTCGGCTGTGCTCTGTTATAATTCTTTTCTCCTTCCCACATGTTGTCTTCTTACATTACAGTGCCCTTGTACAGTCTTCCTGAAAGAGACGGTTTTTACATTGCGCAGCATTTTGCACATTGTAAATGACTTAGAAATAACAAATAATGCTTAAGACTGCCTACAAGCTGATACAAATGAATAAAGATACTCATAAATATTCCACATAAATAAATGTGCTTACATTTACCACATACCCCAGAAATGAGAGACAAAAAAAGTTGTGATTCAGTACAAAGGAAATTTCAGTCATTCCTGTGTATTGTTTGCTATTGTCACATGCACTTACCTTATCAGAGCCCATTGAAAAATTCATATAGGCTTTGCAGGGCTTTGAAAAAAAACCTCTGGTTTCTTTTTAATCCGTTAAAATAATTATGTAGTTTGTAAACATAATGGGTTAAGTAGGACTTAATTCAGAAAGATCACCTTTTTTGTTTGGTTGGTTTGGGTTTTGGTTTTTTTTTTTTGTTGTTTATTTTTTTTGTTGTTGGAAGTTTCCATACAGGCAAAAGAACATACAGAGATCAACTCCCTCTCATGTGCACATCATGCAGGTGGCAGATGGGTCAGCCCCTCATGGGGAGTCACACAGTTTTAGCATGCAAATTTTGTCCCAAAGTTTCTCTAGATCTTACAAGTTTTTGAGTTTCCCCTGTTGTAATTGCTTTTATTGCTGACTCTGGTGTCTTTTCTATCTATTTTCTGTAACCTCCAGAGAAATTCCTTTTGCATTCCTTGCAGGCTTGACCCACTCTTTACTTTAAACCCTGCCCCTGAGTTCTTGTGCACTTGGCGCAATCTCAAGGAAGGTTTACCATCTGTCCTCTTATTTCCTTCTGAATTTTGTATACTTCAGTCAAATCAACTCATAGTTACCTGTCCCCAAAGAAAACAGACTTGGCTTCTGCAGTTTCTCCTGTAAACAAGATCACAGAGCTGCAGAACCACACTTGAAAAAAAAAATAACAAAAAAAGGAACCGCATGGAAATATTTCTTATTACCAGGGCAGTCAGGGAAAAACTAACCAACCATGTTTATTTTCCTCAGTAGTAAAGTACACCTCTGAAAGATCATGTTGTAAGTACATGTCCATTATAGTAAAAAAAAAAAAGCCTGTTAGTAAATAATGTAAATAATTACAAAAAGGTGCAAACATTTTGGTACAAAGGAGTTATAGCCAATATTAACCATCAGTGCCTGTTCTGCTCCCTGGCTCCTCCTCAGGCAGAGAGCACCTCTCTACCATGATAATATAGTGCGAAGCATAAGAACATTCTGGGTCTGAGCCTTAAAACATTTTGTTTGTGTAATTCCACATTTTTGCGTGAAGTACATTTGAAGCAACGTAATGAAGAAAAATGAACATAGTGAAGTATTTTAAGGTTGTGACATTTGGTTTTATTTCACAGCGGGATGAGAAAAAACAAGATCTTTTCAAATCAGTATCATTTTGAAATGATTGAGCAATAGAAATACTTCATCAATAATAATTTTGTAAGCATATTTCTATAAAAGAATAAATCTTAAGTACTAAATAAAGGAAACCCCGACTGTCTTAAAGATAAACTGCAGCTAAAGAAGTATACCATAAACAAAACAGGTTTGTTTCTTATTATGGGACATACTTTGGTTTTCCCACTACTGAAAATTGGACAAAATGTTATAGTCATTTACCTTGAGCTGAGACCACATTGTTCTGGAAAGTCTGGAAACACATCTGCCAGTCATTTCTTGTTTATCCAGACTCTTAGAAAAAAATCTTGCATGTTCTTCATGATTCTGAAATCTAAAATCCTACCTTTTGAGAGCAAGCTCTTTTTGTACATCTTGAGAAAACCTAAAACCACTCACCTCTCAAGTCGTTCACAGGCTTCTTTCTTCTCTCATATTTTATGTGCCATATAAGCAAATTGAAGATTCACTGAATACATTAGATAAACAGGCAGATAAACAAGCACCATTCCTATTTCTGTGTTTGTAGGTGCTCTGTTTATTAGGTCATAGAACAAATATTTGATTCCTTCTATACTGTTTCATTTCTCCCGATTTGTGCATTTTGTGCTCTCCCCATTCAGGGGGACATTCTTCTTACCTAATTTTGGTTGTCTCAAAACTGAGTATGAAGTTTAAGCCTTAAGGCACATATACTCCTTTTCTAGCCTATCGACTGTGAGAGGAATATCCAGAGGGCAATTTATTGGTGTAGTACGTGGAATGAAAATAAAAAACAGTCAGCTACACATGTAAGTATCACACAGCTGCTACTTTACTGGAAATCATTAGTAATCTGTCATTATCCCCTATTTTGGGTGTACTGACTTTGTCTGATCTTCCAAGATAATTCCCACTGAGCCAGGTTTACAGGACAGTCACCATTTCATCAGGTGGAATCAGTCTAAATTTTGAGTGACTTTGCTGGTTGGAGCTACTTTGATCTGCAGAAAAACCTTGGAAAAATACAGTTATAGACTTTTTAAAGAAAATGGAGATTAAGTAATCGAAAATCAATGAAAATTCATTTGGTCTCATTTGGTTAAAATTATACAAATGGTGTAACATATTATTAAATTTCTGGTGTAAAATTTTACTGCCATCTAACATTTCTCAATCTTTATTAAGCTAATCAAATTGGGAAAAAAGCCTGATTAGCAGGAAATGTTAAAAATTATGCAGATGTTTTGATTTATTTATTTTTATAGTAGTTTGCATTATCGTGTGCAAGTTCATAGTCACTATTAATTGGCATAAGCACTGTACATGTTCTTTGCTCAGCCAGTGCACTAGAACCTGATGCAGCATCAAAGAGATTCCTCTTGGGAGCATCAGCTAACTGGGTTTGTTAATAATTACTTTTGTATGTCATTATTCAGCATTGTGTAGTGTGCTCGGGCAAGCAAAAAAAAAGGAGGGGGGAAAAAAGTTATGGCAGAACTTCTTTCTAGTAGATTGTCTCTCTAGTAGAGTACGTGTAAACTGATCCAGTGCAATATGCTCATGTCCCATAAGAAATCATTTCATGACGTTGAGTTTGCTTATGGCCTTGACAGAACAAGTTTTCCAGGAAGATGACAATGGTGGGAGGCATACAAAGCCCTGCAAGTTTATCAGCATAGAAATAAAAGTTGGTCATCTCTGTCCACAGTCCTCTACTCCATCTTGGCTGGTAAAAGAAGTGGAATTCAGTTTTCAAATCCTTTGAGAACAGAGCCTGAGCTTTTTTTTTTTTTTTTTTTTTTCCTAATTAAACACAAGGAGTTTATCTTATTTATATATGTTAGTATCGGGAGAGCCAACATGTGGCATTGTCTTTCATAAGTGAAATACTTTGATACTGTTTTGTGAATGTCAAAGCACGGGTGCTGGACTGATGTACTTAACATATTCTTTCATGAGAAATACTGTTTACTCTTGGAGGTGGTATTTTGGAGCTATGATGGATTGACAGTAATCGTTCAGACTACACGATCTGTTATCTTACAGGCTTCTGTATAGAGCACCATCAAATGCTAAGGTGCTGTACTTCTGTTCAGCTCTGCTGGATAGGAGAAATCAATGAACACTGAGAAATTCAAATTCTCTCTTGCCTCAGCCTATATGTACACATAATACAGTGAGGGGACACGCAGTAATCTTGAGGTCTATCCCATCTGCATCTCGGAAATGGTCTGGGGAGAAAAGAAAAATAGACAAAGAGGTGGATATTATGAGCATACCAATGGACCCGTCCACCTTTCTGTACAAGACAGTGGCAGCAAAGCAACTCTTTTGCCTATATTATGCCAAGAAACAGCATCTTTGCAAACAGAAATGGTTTCTTCTCTAAAATGTCTTTCTCATTCCTTTCAGTTCATTTACTACATGGTTTTCACCCTATGAAAGGGTGAACAGATATAGTTACTTGTGTGTTTGCTTTTGAATCAGAGGGTTCAGCTACCTAATGCTTCTACCCTGAGAAACAGAGTAGAAATGACTTGTGCTCCACGTGCCCATGGAGTAGTACTAACGGTGAGATGGCTGTGAAAGAAATGCTATGACAAAACCTTTTTCTTTGACACAGATGCAGCACGGAGCCACAGCCTCAAAACCATCAGAAGTTCAGAACAAGCAGAAAGGATCACATCCAGCTTCACTCCAAAAGCTCCACAGTATCTCCAGTTTGAGCAGACAATCACAGGACCCCAACTGGAGGCTGTGGTCAGGTGGACGACATAGGTTGAACATACATACACCTTTCCCTGCGGGCCCCTCAACTGTTGAGTAAAGGAGGAGGTTGGGGTGAGGGAGGAGACAGAGGGAGCCTACAGATCTAAGGACAGATTCTGGTAAATACATTACAGTCTCCAGGACGGTACAGGATTTTAAAAGAGGCAGAGTACAGTACGTGGATGGAAGTGGGTGCTCCTCTGCACCAAACCTCTAGTAGACGTGCAGGTCTAGCTGTGGGGGAATGGACTTGCTAGTGAGTTTACTCTCCACAGTGGTTTCCCATGTGCCTCAGGCCCAGAGGCATCCCACCTCACTCATATGACCCATGTGGACCTCCTGGCCACCCCCTGCATCACCAGGGAGAGGGATGCATTGGGGCCCTCAGCCAAAGGCCTGCATGGATCCTCTTGCCAGTTAAGGGAAGATGAGGAGGGTCTTCACCCGCGCACCACAGTAAGTACCTGGAAGTACACGAAGTGAGTCTGCATTCACATTCTCTAGCTCTCTCCACATTGTGCCTCTCTTCTCCAGCTTCATTCACCACCTCTTTTCTCCATGGATCTTGGAGCTTCCAATGTCCTTCTCTGAACTGCCAGCTCCACTCACTCACGGGACCCCACACTCCTTTCCTTTCTCCCAGCTGCTGCTGACATGGTTTACCACAGGAAGATAGCCATCGGCCATGCTCCCTCTCACAACCTAGTGGTAAAAGGGACAGCTATGAAAGGAATACAACTTCAAAAACCTTTATATCAGCCTAATAAATGCTAGAAAATAAATGCTTCTAAGGTATATTCCTAGCAACCTTTAGATCAGTATGTTGATTTCATGTACAGCAAAGCTTCCAAACATGTTAATATGCTTTTAGAATCATGGAACCATGGAATGGTTTAGGTTGGAAGGGACGTTTAAGATCATCGAGTTCCAACCCCCCAGCCATGGGAAGGGACGCATTCCACCAGACCATGTTGCTCAAAGCCCTGTCCAGCCTGGTCTTGAACACTTCCAGGGATGGGGTATCCACAACTTCCCTGGGCAACTTGTTCCAGTGCCTCACCACTCTCAGAGTGAAAAATTTCTTCCTAATATCTATTCTAAATCTACCCTCTTCCAGTTTGAAGCCATTTCCCCTCGTTCTATTACTACATGCCCGTGTAAAAAGTCCCTCCCCAGCTTTCCTGCAGGCCCCCTTCAGATACTGGAAAGCTGCTGTAGGGTCTCCCTGGAGTCTTCTCTTCTCCAGGCTGAACAACCCCAACTCTCTCAGCCTGTCTTCATAGGAGAGGTGCTCCAGCCCTCTGGTCATCTTCGTGACCCTCGTCTGGACCAACAGGTCCATGTCCTTGTTATGTTGAGGGCTCTAAAGCTGGATGCAGTACTCCAGGTGTGGTCTCACAAGAGCAGAGTAGAGAGACAGAATCACCTTTCTTGACCTGCTGGCTGCACTTGTTTTGATGCACCCCAGGATGCAGCTGGCCTTCTGGGCTGTGAGTGCACGTTGCTGTCTCATGTTGAGCTTATGAACAAACATCCCCAAGTCTCTTCTCAGTTCTGTTCTCAATCCATTCTCTGCCATCCTAGATTTGTACATCAGATTGACCCAGGCCACATACAGGACCTTGCACTTGGCCTTGTTGAACTTCATGAAGTTTGCACAGGCCCACCTCTCAAGCCTGTCCAGGTCCTTCTGGATGGCATCCCTTCCCTCCAGCGTGTTGACCATACCACACAGCTTGATGTTGTTATCAAACTTGCTCAGGGTGCACTCAATTCCAACATCCATGCCACCAACAAAGATACCACCGGGACCACCAGTCCCAGTACTGACCCCCGAGGAACACCAGTTGTCACTGCTCACCACTCAGACATGGAACCATTGACTGAAACCCTTTGAGTGTGACTGTCCAGCCAGTTCCATATCCACAGGGTGGTCCATCAGTCAAATCCACGTCTCTCCAACTTAGAGACAAGGATGTCATGGGGAACAGTGTCAAATGCTTTGCAGAAGTCCAGGTAGATGACGTCTGTTGCTCTTCCCTTACCCACCAACGCTGTAACACCATCACAGAAGGCCACCAAATTTGCCAGGCCCGATTTGCCTTTAGTGAAGCCGTGTTGGCTTCTAAGTGAAGCTGTGTTGTTTGGGGATTGTTTAAAACAGACTGTCTTTTATTTTGTGAAACTCACCAGCTATTTCACAAATACAGGAATATTTTGTATCACTTTTCCATTTTGCAGAACGTGGAATAAGTAGCAAGTTACGCCTATGACGCTAAGGCAACAAAACCTATTAGAGTCATAGTCTCAAATGAGACTGTAAACACACTTTGTTACAGCAGTTTAAATGAATTATGATGCCACTAAGGCAATTGGTGAAAACATGATTGTGCTATATGTCTGCTTCGGAAGAAATCTGAGATGCATGCTTATTCTTATGGAGGACTGTCTAAAAGTCTTAACACATTCAGGCGGGGTGGAGTTCTACCAGAAATACTTTTTGCCTCAGCTCTGGTCCTTTCTCTCCTGTTCTGTCAAATCAAAAAAAGCTTTGCTGTGGTCAAGTAGCAGTGGTAGGTAAAAGTACAAACGCTCCACATGCATACTTGAATGGTTCAGTGACTGAAATCTGTGCAAGACTGCACTTTAGCCAAAATTTGCAAACGAACCCCTGGTAATGTTCCTGTAGAAGCCAATTCAGTTGCGCTTCTTTAACTTCTGTAGATAGTCATTCAGGATGATGCAGGAAGTGCTGATGCTGGCATCTCTGACATCTGCAGTCCTTCATCCACCTGAAGCTAATTTAAAAATAACATTAATAATGTTACAGTAGCTCCAATAAAGATAAACCTCTGGAACTGTCTACTGAAGTTAAGTCATTTTGTAAATTAACTTGCTTAATTTATCTAAGGTTTAGCATGAGTATGGAGATCCTCAAATTTATTCCAGATCAATTAAAGGCTGAATAATCTGTGTAAGTAATACAAGATCCAAAGCCAATTTTTGAGCACTTTATTGTAGGCAGCCTTGTCAAACATTTCATGAGGAGCAAATGAAGAGACTAAGCTTGTCTCTTTCCATGTTTACTTCTTAATTTTTTCACCATTTATTTAGGGAACTGAGTTGCGTCTGTGGGATTTCATCTGCTTTGTAGCAAAGATTTCTTTGTAATACTTGGCTTTTAGTCTTGCAAATTACACTACGTACTCAACTTCCCAACAGATAAACTAACGTGGACTTGCAGAAGGAGTAGAAATTTGTGATGCTGATTTCTCTGTGATGTAGTACGATCGTTTCAAGGATCCCACAGGTTGCTTTAGCTGCAGAATATAGAAAGCTGTGAATTCAGCCATACAGATTGCCAGAGAGATTTGCTTCTACCTGTCCCCTGTTGCCCTAGACCAGATGGGGATTTTCAAAAGCACAAACAGGCAGTTAAGTGTTCAGTTAGAATGAAGTTTGTTGCTCCACTTTTCTGCATTCAAAACCATGTCTTTTTATTAGTTTTTTGTCAGATGTAAAACTGCTACAAACTGTTTCATGAACGCTTTGGAATAATATTTTACAGGAATTCAAACAAATGTTGATGTACTTATTTCTGCATTGGTGCCTATCCGTACTTGCTGAACAAAAACTAACAGTTCAACTATTTATGAGAAACAAAATTTACCATTTCAGTATTCATAAGATTTGCCTGTCAATTTTCTGTTGAATTGAAAGTAAAATGTAGAAAACATAGGTATTATTTTAACACCACACTTTGAGCAACAGGTCTCCATATTTGACTTCTGAATGAAACCTGATGTTTACATATGCATTTCTGCTTCCTAAAGGACTGTCATATTTTAGAACTTTATAATTTGCTCTCTGAGGATGTTTTTGGCTGTTCTGCTGCTCAGTGGTGCTGGGAAGGAGTAAATTGCATAATCTGAAGGGAGGACACAATGTCCCTAGGGGCCTGCCTGGCCAAGAGAACGAGGGTAGCAAGCAATAATGTCCTTGTATTTCTACTGCACCAAGGTGAGACAGGATGTAGAAGAGAAAAAGTAGCGTTTTGAAATATCGTCTTTAGTAATAGCTAAGGTTTGGAGATGGCTGAAATTTACTAGAGCCCTCTCGCCCATAAACTCAGTTAGGCATGAGCCTGAGACCCCCCTGCAATGGACCCCATGGCAGAGGAGAGGCCAGATGTAGCAAGCCACGTCCACTGTAGCTGCATCACCAACACAATGCATTTGCACTCCTTTACCTAAAGTATCCAGTAGTCTAAAGCAGACCACAAGATTCACTTTTGTTTGGCAGAACTCTGGACTTCATGAGAAAAATGCAGTTTTTAAAATTCCACAATGGCCCCAGTGCATAAGTGACTACCACTTGGGGCACCTCCCACACAGGATAAGTCGGCTAAGCAGCTTTATGCTCTCCATGGAAGGCTGGTTTCACAATCAGTCTGAGGATTGTCAGAAATATGTCAGCCATGCTCTCAAAGGTAGGATGCTCCTCCTTCTTCAGCCAACAGTGCAAAATAATTCATTACTTCAGAGACATCGATGGTTGTGTGAACAGGTTGCTCAGAGAAGTTGTGGATGCTCCGTCATTGGAATTGTTCAGTCAGGTTGGATGGGGCTTTGAGCAACCTGATCTAGAGAAAGATGTCCCTGCCTGTGGCACAGGGGTTGCACTAGATGATCTTTAAACGTTCTTTCCAAACCAAGCCATCCTATGATTCTATAATAATACTGATTGCATGGTAATACCAGGCATCTGAAGAACTAGTGTGCCCTTTTTCAAGCATATGGAAAGAATACAGCACGTAGGAAAGGATTCAGGGATCCACCATGGTCGTCTGTGACAAGTGTAAACATGGGCTGTGAAGAAATTGTTTCAAGGATGCCATAACCACACGATTGATTGGATGCCAACTGGCCTGCACTTTGAGTCTCAGCTATGCATAGGCACTACGGTACATGCTGCTCTGAGGCTTCCTGCTTGGGCAGGAAAAGCCTGCAAGAGGCATAGAGGCAGGAGCTGATGGTCACAGGATGGAGAAGCACTGAGAACTGTGTAACAGGTTCTGTACGAACAACTCCCTGCCTGCCAGTCTTGACACCCAAGAGAGTCAGACCAAGGGATCACTTCCCATAGCCAGACCAGAAATACTAATCTACCACTCATTTCCCAGTCTCCAAAGAGTGACTGGTTCTTCTCTTGTTCCCAGTTAACTCCTACAACAAGAAGGGATAAACAAAACCAAGAAATATTTTTATTCTGTCATCTGACGCAAGGCAAATGATCACCAGTCAGCAAATGAGGTATCCTGGTTTACCTCAAATTCTTATTGTTGTGATGTCTCCAAAAGTCTGCAGTTGATGAAGACTCTGGCAGCTCCGGGCCATTACTGGAAAATTGTTTTCAGGAAGATCTATTCTAAGAATGCTTTATTTTAAGAGATAAGTGCAATGAAAGTACCTAATATATGAATGGCTGTATTACTAAAGATGACATGCAAGGTATATGTAGATGATCGATTTTAGCAGTGCTAAAGGATACTGCACATTGCTTTGCATTAACTAATTTCCATTTATTGCAATAAACTGGAATACAAAGCTGTTACTAGATTAAAATTAATCCATTTAATGCTAGATGAGGTAACAGACACTGTAGTATAATAAAGGTGTTTTTTTAAAATCAACCTAGTGTGGACTATGTGATAGATGTAATACATGTTGAATCCAGTTGCTGACCTTTAGCCAACACTCTAGGAAAACTGTAAATTGTTTGGAATATGATGATACTTGTGTGCTGCCAAGAAGCAGCAAATTTACAAACTAAAAGACTCAGGTCATTCAATCAGGGGAAATCTGGAAGAAAAATAGTAGTAATAAAAGAATTATCTGAAAACTGGACAATTTAGTAAAATAAGATATTTTCAGACTTACAGATGCAGTGTATTCAGTTACAGCGTTGGTGCTTTTCACTCCCAACCTGAAAAGTGTGAAATTTAAAGAGATTTTTCAATTTATCAGTACAAAAAAAAAAACACCAAAAAACCCACCCAAATGTGAAAATAGCACAAACTGCATCCAAATATTTGGAAAAAAACATATAGGATATTTATGTGATTAGATAATCTTGTTGGGGTGAGCAAGAATGCCCATTAGAACCTCTGTATCAGGAAAAAAAAATAACAAGTCATTTAAAATTATTCTATACAGTAAACACACGGAAACTATTAGATGTCCATATTTCAGCATATTCATTGAAGTACATGCATATTTTAAGACTGTAGATATTTGGCAATAAATTGCTTATATGAGCAAATCTTCCTCTTTAGGTTAACTACGAATTTTGAATTATGGCTGCGATAAGGCAGCATTTATCCTATGCATCTTATGAAAAGAAATCAGGCCAGATTGTATGCTGATTTACAACTTGAGAAATCCCCATGGAAGGTGACTTCATTATGCAGGCTATAAACCAACACAGAACTTGTCTTACTGTATTTAATTCAAGATATTCATGTAGCCCAAAGAAATGCTTTCACTTATACAGACTTAACCTCAGTGACTTTGGTAGGGCAGGGCACCCAAAGATGAGATCAGAACTGAACTCTTTAATTTGGAAATATTGAAGGGAAAAACAACAACAGAATTAGAGACTGTATTCATTCCTGTATTACAAAGAAAACTGAACTTAATGAATATACTAAGTACGTACTAAAATCCTTTTCATTACTTAAAGAACACCCAGAAGAGCAACATTTTGCTGTGAAACTAAATGAAGATACTGGATATCTAAAATCACTAAAAAGAAATCTGACAAGCTAAGATAACTAAGAATTGGTGCTTTCAGTCCTTTTCTGGTTACATTGTCCTAGTGCCTATCATTACTTTACATTGAAATTCTGTAAAGTAGTCATACTATCTTTGTCTTTCTATTGCAATGAAAAAATTAAATTATTTAGGATGACTAAATAAATAAGTTATGGAACACTGGACTGCACAAAACAAATGTGACTATTACAAAAGTAACTTTTATTACTATAGTCTCTCAGACTTTTTTTAATCTTAGGATACAGAAAACTCGATCTTAAAATTTTATTCTCTCCCCAATTTCAAAAATGCATTAAACCAAGATTTTCAGTTATACCACAATCTGTTTATATGGTGTTTCAACATAAGGACGTGGTAAAAACAGGATAAAGTTTATCAGGTGGTGTTTTTATTAACAGAAAAGTCATTAGAATTTGGACTAAATAGGTTATGTTCACCTGAGATTAGAAAATTAATTTGCAAATGAAGAGTCAATACGTCAAAACTTTTATCTAAAAGTATAAATATACATCTGTTAGGTTTATATGGTGTTTCAACATAGGGAGGTGGTAAAAACAGGATAAACTTTATCAGGTGGGTTTTTATTAACAAAAGTCATTAGAATTTGGACTAAAAAGGTTATGTTCACCTGAGATTAGAAAATGAATTTGCAAATAAAGGGTCAATATGTCAAAACTTTTATCTAAAAGTATAAATATACATCTGGTAGGTTTTTCAAAATTAGATACTCTGTCCCTTTTAAACCAATGCAAGGTCACCTGATTTTTTTTAAAAAACTTTCTGCCTCTGCCAGTCTTTAAATAACTTTTAATAGCAAGTCACCACATTAATTACATGATTCTAAAAAAAAATATGAAAGTAACAGAAAAATTCAGTTTACATTTTGGATGAAAAGTGAAAAAAAAGTGCAAGTCAGTAGGTCAAATGTGAACTGTTTGAAAGAGAAGCTGTTTGTAATTATGAGGTTACCTATAAAAATAAAATATTAAAAATGATTACTTCACTCCCTGACTGACCAGGCTCTCATGTTCAGGCCCGCCTTTTGCTTAATCTTCTGATTGCACTCACACCAATATTTGCAATATCCTCTGCTAGGTGGGAAAATATTATCACATCTTGCAGAGGAAACACAGAACCTCTGCACACAAATTTTGGCAGATTAAAATATTTCTCAGTTCATCTTTTGGTTTTGATTATGGCCCTTAAAATTTGCCTCTAGCTTTCTGGGTACCATTTTTGTTTCCATAATCAATTGCAGACTCAAAAGAAAGGAAAGCTTGGTTTTGCACTTTTAGCACTTTGGCTCCAGTCCTGCAAACATCTCTCTGTGCAGGTGGACCCACCCTGTTGAAATCACTAGCTCACTATAGTGTTATTTTAACCATTCCACTTTAATTTTCTTCCATTTTTACCTTTTTGTGGTCTTTTTTTCCCAGAGAGGTGACTGTCACTGAGGAAAATGGCGACAGCTGTCCTGAACTGTTTCAGGAACTGGAGGGCAATAAACCAAAGGCCAGCTGGGATTTGAGGTAGGACCACCTCCACCACCACCCTCTCTGTTATGTTACTGTAATGAAGATGATTCCCTCTGCACCAGAGTCAGAAGAAGTGAGTGTCTACCTACTGCCACAATTCAGACTCTTGTAGTTATAAAAAACCCACCTAAACTGTCAGGCTAAGTGAACACAAATTGTATAAATTTCCCTTTCCACCATGGCTACCAAGAGGAGACAAGTTTGAGCAGAGGAGCGCGGAGCTACACCCTTGCATGCCTAGTAGAGTTTGTCTGTTAGGGCTTGCCTAGCAGACCCAAGACATAGTGAAAGCCAGGAAGACTTGGGTCACAGCAGTCAAAGATTGTTGTTAGCTTCTCAGTATTTCTAGGCCCCAGCTTGAACTACCTTTGGAAATTCAGTTCTTGGTGCCTCAAGCCCTTCTGAGACTCTGCTTTAGACTCCTAAATTGTTTACACATGTTTTTAACCTTAGTAAACCTTCAATCAAGCGCCACTTCAGCTATTTATGGTCCCTAAGCTTTTATTTTGCACCAGCCAGGAAAAGAGTTTGTATTTCTGAACGCTGTGGCCAAACAAGAGGTCTAAAATTTCAAAACAGATTTAATGTAAGAAGATTTAAAGTTATTTTAGGAATTGCATCTTACTTGTTTATCTGTTAGAGGAAATCTCCTGGTACCAGAGCTAATGCAAATCAAACAGCACCTGGGAAAAAAGTGCACACACACACTGAAATCTTCTCTCTGCGTGTGTTAATCTCTAGTCCCTGGATATTTCAGGCAGTCTTAAAAGCAATACCTTCTTGGAGTGGGATGAGCTGAAGAGCAGCAAATATGTTATGTGGGGATTCAAAGAGTTTGACACTTTGTGGACTCAGGTCGTCCGTGATTTTTGTCCTTTGGGGCCCAGTTAGAAAGTGGGCGCTGTGGGCCAGCACTGTGCCCTAGTAGCGAAGAAGGCCAGTGGTATCCTGGGCTGCATTAGGAGTGTTGCCAGCAGGGCAAGAGACGTGATCCTTCTCCTCTACTCAGCACTGGTGTGGCTGCCTTCAGAATGCTGGGCCCAGTGCTGGGCTCCCCAGTACAAAAGAGAGATGGAGCTACTGGAGATCAAATCCAGCAAAGGGCCACAAAGATGATGAAGGGACAGGAGCATCTCCCATAGGAGGAAAGGCTGAGAGAGCTGGGACTGTTCAGCCTAGAGGAAAGAAAGCTCTGAGCAGATCGCATGATGGTGTACAAATATCTGAAGGGAGGGTGCAAAGAAGATGGAGTCAGGCTCTTTCTAGTAGTGTCCGCTGGCAGGGCAAAAGGAAATGAGCACAAACTGAAACACAGAAGGTTTCATCTGAACATCAGGAAACATTTTTTTTTTTACTGTGAGGGTGACTGAGCACTGGCACAGGTTTCCAAGAGAGGTTGTGGAGTCACTGTCCTTGGAGATCTTCAAAAACTGTCTGGACATGGTTCTGGGCAAGTGGCTCTAGGTGACCCTGCTTGATCAAGGGGGTTGGACCAGATGATCTCTAGAGGTCCCTGACAACCTCAACGATTCTGTCATCTCTGGGACTTTCCTACTGCTGACAAATAGTGAGTCCTCCCCTGGCAGCCCTCGGAGGAGCCGAGTCAGGGTGCTCGGTTTGCTCCAAGGAGGTCACCAGAGTTTTCTGCCTGCATTGCTAGGCTGCCCATTGCTGAGCTGCCCATTGCTGGGCCCTTGTGCTCAGGGGCAACAGCCTCTCATCACAGGACCTGACAAGTCTGAGGTAAACCCCTGCCCCACCACAAGGCAAGGAAACATTGAGATGGCCAACATCCTGTGAAGCAGGGGTTTCCCTCTTGGGATGTTTGCCATCCTCATTGGGCAATGGTTTAGGGTGCAGCCCCAGAGACACTTGTGATGTCACAGTGGAGCACCTGTAACTGTTTGTGCTCTTTAGCAGCCTCTGTCACTGTCCCAGCACATTGTGCTGAGGGCTCCTGTGGGCACATACACATGGCATATATGCTCGAGCAGGGCTGTGGTCTTGGGCCTGAGTCTCAGCTTTGAGAAGAACAGCAGCTCTGGGTGCTGAGCTAAGGCCACTCCTTTTGGAGAGCCTAGTAAACATCCAATTGCATTTCACAGGGTGTTTTTTCAAAACCAAAGAGCATCCCATTGCAGGGAATGCTCTCCAACATGATCTCAACAATGAAGGAAATCCAGAGGGGAGAATTTCCTGGAGTGCATGGTGATTTTATTTGGCTTTGCTAGGTTGACCGTGGCTGGCTGCCAGGTACCCACCAAACTGCTCTGTTACTCCCCTTTCTCTAGTGGTGGGGAGAAAATACAATAAAAGGCTCCTAGATCAAGGAGGGGGAGGTCAAGGACAGGGAGGTCCCTCAGCAATTACTGTCACGTGCTAAACAGACTTGGCATGGAGAAATTAATATATTTCCAGTCAAATACAGAGTAGGATAGTAGAAATAAGAACAAATCTAAAAACAGTTCCCCCATCCCTCCCTTCTTCCTGGGTTCAGCTTCACTCTTGGCTTCTCTACCTCCTCCCTCTGAGCAGTGCTGGGGGATGGGGAACGGGGATTGTAGTCAATTCATTACACATTGTCTGAGCCTCTCCTCCCTCCTTACACTCTACCCCTGCTCCAGCGTCGGGTCCTACTCAAAAGAAACAATCCTTCACAAACTACTCCAACGTAGGTCTTTCCTGCGGGCTACAGTTTGTCATGAACTGCTCCAACATGGTTCCTTTACATAGGGAGCAATTCTTCAGGAAAAGATTGCTCCAGCCTGTGGGGCTGTGTCCTGCCAGAAAACATGCTCCAGTGTCAGCTCCTCTCCATAGCCTGCAGCTCCTGCCAGGAGCCTGCACCTGCACGGCACATTCCATGGGCTGCAGCTTCCTTCAATCACATCCACCTGCTCCAATGTGGAGTGCTCCACCGTGGTGTGGAGTGCATCCACCTGCTCCAATATCTGCTCCACCGTGGACCTCCATGGACCGCAGGAGGGACAGCCTGCCTTACCATGGTCTTCACCATAGGCTCAGGGGAATCTCTGCTCTGGCATCTGGAGCAACTCCTCCACTCCTCCTTCACTGACCTTGGTGTCTTCAGGGCTGTTTCTGTCACATATTGTCACTCCTCTCTCCCATCTCTTGCACAGCAGTTTTAACCTTTCTTAAATATGTTACCACAGAGGCAGTACCAACATCACTGATTGGTTCATTTTGGCCAAGAGCGGGTCCGTCTTGGAGCCAGCTGGAACTGGCTCTGTCAGAGTTAGGGGCAGCTACTTGCATCTTCTCACAGAAGCCACCCTGCAACCCCTTTGCTACCAAAACCTTGGCATGCAAACCCAATACATTAGCATAAATGCTCCAAGAAGGAGGCATCACTCCTACTCTCCCAGCTTCCCCTTCCAAGCATTAGGGCTGGGGTGTCCAACCTCTTTGGTCCTGAAGACCATTAGAAAAAAATTATTTCGGCACAATAAAAGCATCAACATTTATTAGCTTAAATGCTAATGCTAGATGTTGGAAGAGCACAATCTGTGTGAAGTTATTACCCTGGTAGGCTTAAAGATGTCTTTGGATCAGGGTGCCACCTTTGTAACCCCTGTTTGGATTGAGACATAACTCCTGAGATATATCCAATTTTTTCACTGATAATAGACATGACAGGCAGCTTCACTAGTTGTCTTCCCATTATACGAATCTGTAGTTTACAACATTTTGAAGCAAAAGCTCAGCTGATTACAGATTGCTTTCTAAGTGAAGAGATGCAATTACAACACCTAGTTGAACTTGTCTGTTTAGGAATCCCATGATAGGCTTTAAAATACACAGTCAGAGGGGTGGAAGAATTAAAGCACTCAGACAAAGCAATTGTGTGGATCATGATGAATGCACTGGTGGAATGACTTTGAAAGTGTAAACTCTTGAACTGAGCCTAGAAATTCTTTTAACTGTGGTTTATATAAACATTTCACATCCTGCTCCATAGCAAACCTGTGCCCCTACTATGGTAAGATAAGATTAACTTATAGTGCTTGGAAGTATGCAGAAATTGTTTAACATATAACCTTATAGCATGTTTTTACTCCTTTTTAGCAGAACATTTACATTTGATCTGAGGAAAAAGTAATATCCTGTTGTAACAACATTAAAGGCTTGTTGGAAACTTTAATAAAGCAAATATAATACTGGCAAAGGTTTATACTAAAATATGGCATTTAATTGGCTCAGTCTCATGATAGCAGCAGCAAAGCTATTGTTACGTTCTCAATCACCATTTATATGTGCTCTTATATTAATCACTGCCCTCCAGCCTGCTGCCCTTCCACTAAAGCAAGAAAGTTGTCTGCTTAAAGAGGAAGAGGGTATAGAAGGCAGCACTGGGAGGGACAGAATTTAATGGTTTTCAGTTCAAGACCTGAGACTGAAAGGCAAGTGGCCTGGGCCAAGAATTTCCACAAAAGTATATTCCAGATTCAGGCATCTTAAATCCATCCAAGCCCTTCTCCCTAGTATTTCCTGTTGACTGGATCTGGGCCGCAGGAGGTGCCCTGCCAATAGAAAACACCAGGCACAGAGAATTAGGTGGAATTTAGGATGTGTGAATCAGAGCCAATGCCTATATACAGTCATAGAAACACAGTCATGTTGCCATTTTAAAATCCCTTCAAAGACCCCACACAGTCATAGGAACTTAATTTTAAGTAAGTTGGCTTTCCTTTTTTTTTTTTTTACTATTTTTTTTTTACAGATCTTTTGGTTTGCTGCAATGAGAACCGCACAACATAAAATTATTCTGAAAATTCACAGCTTTTGAAAAACAGTACAATAAAGAAAAAATCTAGCATACTGCTTAGTTTGCTCTGAAGTAAGCACAAAGGAAAAGTTGTTCTTAACAGACAAATGATGACTGTCAGTTTAAATCTTTCCCTGTTTTTTGTCCTATGGAGATATGTGTTAAACCAAGAGAGCCAAATGATCTCCTCCAAGCAAAGATGTTGTCTGTGAAGCCCTGACTTTCTTAAATTAAGGGGAGCCACTTTTTCTGGAAAATACAAAACATGTAGGAAATGAAGGAAGAAACAGAACATATTTATAGCAATATACTCCTACTTTCAACAGCAATTAAAAACTATTAAAAAAAAAAGCCAGAGGTATTTTCTCCATTTAAAACATCATAAAGCTCTGTGCCTTTCAAGATTATGTGAAGTCAGACATTTCCATACATCATAGAATCATAGAATGGTTTAGGTTGGAAGGGACGTTTAAGATCATTGAGTTCCAACCCCCCTGCCATGGGAAGGGACGCATTCCACTAGACCACGTTGCTCAAAGCCCTGTCCAGCCTGGTCTTGAACACTTCCAGGGATGGGGTATCCACAACTTCCCTGGACAACTTGTTCCAGTGCCTCACCACCCTCAGAGTGAAAAATTTCTTCCTAATATCTATTCTAAATCTACCCTCTTCCAGTTTGAAGCCATTTCCCCTCGTTCTATTACTACATGCCCGTGTAAAAAGTCCCTCCCCAGCTTTCCTGCAGGCCCCCTTCAGATACTGGAAAGCTGCTGTAGGGTCTCCCTGAAATCTTCTCTTCTCCAGGCTGAACAACCCTAACTCTCTCAACCTGTCTTCATAGGAGAGGTGCTCCAACCCTCTGATCATCTTCGTGACCCTCGTCTGGACCAATAGGTCCATGTCCTTGTTATGTTGAGGGCTCCAAAGCTGGATGCAGTACTCCAGGTGTGGTCTCACAAGAGCAGAGTAGAGGGGCAGAATCACCTTGCTCAACATGCTGGCCATGCTTGTTTTGATGCAGCCCTGGATGCAGCTGGATATATATACATTCAGGTTATATAATTTATTTGGGGAAAGCTATCTTCTTGCTATCTATATAATCTCTTGTCTTATTTCCATTCTGCACAAAACTCCAGCTCTGATGACTCCATGCTTGATCCTTCTGGGAGCACGTCTATGTCTTTTGGTACCATTAGGAACCATCACAGCACATTCCTGTCTCATTAAGAGTCTGATCCAAATGGTACTGATAACTCGCAAATCAGCCACTTGGCTTCCAGAAGCCTTGTTTCAGACTTCAGTTCTCATCAAAATGCTTACCATGTCTGCCAGCCCATCTGGAAATACATGAACAGATCACATTTGGGAGGACCGTATTTCTCTGAACTTTTCAATGAACTGTCAAAGAATAGAAATGTTAATGTAATCCCTTAAGGAACACAGAGATTTAAATGAAGTAAGGGCATAAATGGCACTGTGAATGATGATATATTATTAGCAGAACATCTCAAGCAGACTGTGATTCAAATGTGGGTTTCCACTAGCAAAGGGAAGAGGCAGAAATAGAACCACATGCATTTAGTTCTGTCTGTCCGCAACCCTGAATGGAGGATGACTGCAGGAGCCTTAACTCAGCTTGTACATCTTGTCTTAGTTCTAATTTAAGCACAACTATTTCTGACGCCATCTGCATTCAGGATTAGAAGTAGACAATGTACAAAATTGGAAATTTGTAAGTCCTGGAGGAGTAATGTGCCTTCAGTTTCATCCTATTCCAATCTTCTGTGCTTTGGTCCCACCTAGGGGGCGTGGACTTTTGTGGTTAGTTGCATTGCCAGTCTAAAAACACCATGACTACTCACAACAGAGAAATTCCGTTTAGCGGGCCACCCAAATGATAATTTTTGGCCACCCAGACTCTTGCAGGTTAGAGAGATTCTAGAACTCCTCCATAGAGTTAGACCGTAGGAAGAATTATAGCTCTGCTAGATATGCCCTCCTCAGTGATGGCTTTGGGAGTCCAGCTAATGGGATAGCGTCACCGTAATTTATATATATCGTTAACCCCTGTGTCATGAGAACCTAAGTTTTCTTGCCAATTACAATTATCCTAAGTAAGAAGCATATATCAGGCTAATTATTACCCTGCTTTGGTGCCTGAAATCATCCTGTCTTTGGTCCCATGCCCAAAAGTCTAAAGAAACTGACTGCAAACTAAAAAAAATACTCTGAAAACATCAATATGCCAGTTGTGGCTGGGCCAAGCAATGACTAATAGGGACAATGTTTGCAAGGATCCTGAGTGCATATACACCAAGGAAAGATAGCTGAGTTATATGGGGTGGTCCAAAGAGGTATTAGCAGCGAAAGAGGAAGGATGTAAAACAACAAAAATGAGGTTTGATTACCACCAATTTCCCTGTTATTGAAAGCAGCAACTGCTTCTCCAAAGACTGGAGAATGCGGTTTGAAATGGGGATTTGAATTTGAGATTTAAGAGACAACAAACCTAACACTTGTTCTTTCCCTCCCTGCATCCCAAGTTGAGAATGTACTTCCATGAACAGGTGTTAGGACAGGTGAGACACCAGAGATGAGCCACTGGCAGATGATGGAGCCTCCCATTCAGTGGGATTCCCACTCAAAATGAAGTGAGGGCCCTGAGGGGCTAATGGAGAAAAAATAGGCCAGCTTTTGGTCTTGTTTCTTTCCTTCCCTCACATATTCTACAAGTTTTTACATATAATGTTCTTCTTTTTCATCTGACCTAAATCCTTTGGTGCACAGCCTCAGATGGAAGACATAACTATTGGCCAAAATTTTCAAAAATACTTAGTGGTTTGGAATACTTTCTGGGCAGAAGAACTGAGTGAATCTGATTTATAATTAATTGGGAAACTGTTTTCAAATGAAACAAGATTTTCAGACTGTTCTTGTCTGTATCAGGATTAAATCAAATCAATCTTTTAATGAAAAAAGCAAAAAAAAAAAAATCTTCTCCCAATTACCTCTCTCACCTCCAAAAAAATGGAATAGCTCCAGAAAGAAACTGTTCATTAAGATATATTTGATCAGTACCAAAGAAAGACAACATACTTGAAGTCCACAGTTTATATTTACAGAGAAGGAGAGTCTGGTTTGGAAATCACTGATTTAGAGAAGGCCTTATACTGTCATCAATAAGAGCATAATCTCAATGTGGTGATATAAAGGACTAATTGATTCTTGGTTATTAAAAGAGAAAAGTGTGCAATAGAAACAGTAAATTCTTCACACAACATTTGTACAATTAGGATATTGTGCCATTCCTAGTTCTGGTACCCAAACTTAGACTATGGAAATGTTGAAAAACTGGGGTAAAAAAAAAAAAAAAGAACAACATAAAAGTATAGAGAAACTAGGAAACAGTCATTATGATACGATATTCAGTATATCTAGATCATAAAAGAGAAAGTTAAGAGATCATCCAAATCCTGCATATAAGTCCTTCCCCATCTGTTGTGGGAAGGTTGGGGGTTCATGCTGGCTGAAAAAAAAGGCATAGCAGATCTAATAGTACGATGCTGAGTAAGTTTTAAATTTAACCAGAACATAAAAGACAGCGAGCATAATTTAAATTTGAATAGAAAGAGAACTGATGAAGTCACCAGTTCTTGGAGCTTTTATTATTACATAAATCTTTCTTAAACATGCCTTTCTCAATACTTTGTGAGAATTTTTGTAGCTAATGAGTGCACGGTCATATTTGAGCTTGGATTCACTAGGAGGAGCCATTCCTCCTGGTTAATGAAGTTAATGAAGTCTCAGCCTTTAAGGTTTCGGTTCATTAACTGGTAAGGTTAGAGAAGATATATTTTCTCAAGCGTTTGTTGTAAGTACCATGATTAACAGATTACAAGGTTTTTTCCATCTTCTTCAACTAGTAGGCAACTAATCTAAGGTAATGCAAAGAATTCTTTCCCTGGGACACCTGACCAACATCTACTGCTCATATATTCAAGCTTAGATTGCCAGATTTGCCACTGGGAAGGAACTCATTGCCAGCTCAGATTGGCAAGGACACTGGGACTTTTTGCCTTCCTCTGCACTACTAAGCATGGATTGCTTGCTGGTTTATCTGTTTCTCACCTAATCATGTCTTGGGCACTGGTGGAATTTGGACAATGTCTGCTTTCTCTCCCTGGCATGAAATAATTTAGTCTCCTGGACACTGAGGTATTTTAATTTAGACAAAGTTATCAGGCGCAATAGAGAAGTGGCTGAAATCAAATGGTTGTCAAAATTTAGTCTAAAATCGAGAAAACAATGGAATCAATTGAGAGTTCATTAATTAGACTTCCCGTGGTGAACTGCAAAAGACTGAACAATAGGGACAGGGAAGGAAAATTAAAGATTCCATAGGTCTGAGTCAACTCCAAAGTCAACAACAGCAGAATGAATTCTAGGGACAGATCCCCGAAACAGTCTTGTTTCAAGTATAAACAAGCAGTGTCAACTCTTTAAGGAAGAAATTCTTGCACTTAATCACATCTTGTAATGTAGGATAGTAGGTCCCATTGCTATCAATGAGTGGTCAAAGTGAGTGATCTGCTGGCTCCTGGAGAGAGAAATTACATATTGCAGTCCTGCTTCCCAAGGCTGAGTTCACTGTTTAACAGCAAAGGAAGGAATGCTTCCATGTAATGGAAGAAGTTCATCACATCATCTAGAGATCTGGTTTTCCTTCAATATTATTGGGTCATCTCCACTGATATTAGGACAAATTACTGTGTTCAGATTCAGAATTTCAGGAGTAGGTTCTGTAATCTCCATTTACCCATACTTACATACAAATACAAGTACATCCATACGTCCATACAAGACATGCAGTGCATTTTTTGCACACACAGAACTCCTTCCAATACAGACCAACATAAGCAAAGTGTGAGGTGTCTTCAACAAAACATCACTCAGACTTTGTTTGGAGCATAGGTGGAAACGTGTGTTTGCATGAATATACTTACATGTGTGTTTATGCTTTGTATACATATAGATTTAACTACACTACTTGGGTTTTAATGCCAATCAATCAAACATTGCTCTCATCATTTGTGATCCTCCTGTGTAAAAATGCTATCTCTTGTACCAACAGCCAGTATCAACTTTTATTTTCTTTTTCTTTTTCTTTTTTTTTTTTTTTTGTGGCATATAAAGAACCCAGTTCCTACACTTCCAAGTGCTTGGGTATTCTGAGCACCTGCTTTTATTCACAGATCCAAAAGAGAGTAGGAAAGCTACTCCTGTCTCCCAGCAACTCCCTATGTGTTAGGTGCAATAGAGATGTCTCCTTTTCCATCATCCATTTTCAGTACATCTTTTTATGTATATGCCCAACAGTGCCATGGTTCTCAGTGACCACTGCCAGGCTTTCCCAGTATGCTAATCCAGTTTTGCTGGAACAATGAGAAGGGATGATGGAAATTAGTTTTGCATCTGTAGAGTGGCACACTGTTGTTCCAGAGCAAACAAGGAGAACTGCTTATTTTACTGCTACAGGCAGATATAATTCATAATGGCAAACAGAAATGACTAACAGAGAAAGCTCTGTGCAAATGACTACCTGAAGCAAAGTGGTGGTAAAAAATAGTAATTCATTTAAGTGACTGTTACTCAGAATCTCCTTTCTTTGCATCAGATTTACTCCACATTGCACAGGAAACTGCATAATTCTGCTGCTCAGCAATGTCTTGCAGATGACTCAACTGGGTTTATCTGTTTCCATCAAACTTAATTTCAGGTCTCAAAGTAGTGCAGAGTCCCATCAATAGATGTTTCTGATTCAGATATCATGGGATTGCAGCCTTTCCATGTCTTAAGCTAATCCATCTCTTTCTTCTGGTTTGATACTGTACAAACACAAAACTTAAGCAAAAAAGGTGAAAAGAACACATGACATCATGATTAAGCCTCAGGCACTTATACATTAAGTAATCTGTGAAAGCCATAAACAGCTGGCTTTCACATTTTATTTAAACCCCTGTAAAATATGTACCAAATTAAAAGTTGGAAGCTTTTGTTTACAGGGGAAAAGAAAACTGGATCCCAGTTCCAATGGCTGAAGAGCTCAACATGATGAACACACTCAACATGTGAATTGTGAGTTCACAGCTTAGCATTTCTTTGACAATATTGCAGATTTCTCTACTTTTTACAACATGTGTCTATCTTTCTTCCCAGTGTGCTGAGCAGAGACCCTGGCAGCAGCTAATCAGTACGTTACAGTTTTGCTCAATGACTTCTGCCTGGCACATGGCTCCCTCGTCGTAAGGCAGTGGAAAGGGACAGTGAGGGAGGGGAAACAATAGCATGGTTCTCCATTCCTAGAGAAGGGTATGAATGTGTGCCCCATTATATTTATCTGATACAACTATTTTAATCAAAATGTCATGTGAAATACAGTCATCTGACTTGGAGAAATTTAAGAATAGAATATCAAAACAGTATCCTTTATCAGAGAGACTTGTGATCTTGTTTAAAAACAAAAACAAAACCACACAGCAGGTTTTTCAATAGAACCTATTTTCCATGAATCACAATGACTGGAAATGATTATATTTTTAGCCTGTCAACTTTCTTGTGTGGCCACGTGAAGCCACTTGACTTTAGTAAGTCGTGCAATAATCCAGCATGCTCAGTTTCTTTTCACCTCATTCATGCAGGTGTTTTGTCAGAGATTGCTGGTATGCAGGATCTTAGGTTTGATATTGTAATGCCACATATTTAACCATACCCTTTAAGCAAGCCTTTAGGCCAAGGAAAATCTTTAATCATCACTGCTTGCATAAGTTCAACTTGTATAACTCGTATAAGCTGAGCGTCTGCAGCCTGAAAGAATGCAGCCTGGCTGAAAACTACAGTAACAATGGGCCAGCTAGAAAAAGAGTCATTATTAGCAGAAAAATCATGGCATCTTGATTCTAATTTTATGCAAAGACAGCTAAGCCATACAGTGCAACGGATCGTTCCAGGCACATTTTGGAGTCATAAACCACGAAATAAATGCAAAGAAACTAACAGAATTAAACAGGAAGAATGTGATTTCTTAAAAGAGGTACCATCTGGACAGTCTTGTTCATTCCAGGTCCTGCTCTCCAGTCTCTGGAAAATTTCAGTATTCTCTCCATTTTTCTATATCTCTTGTAATACATTTTTTTTCCTGATTTCCCTGTATTTTTTATCTGCTCTTTTGAGTGTCTTGGGTGTACAGTCAGAAGCCATAGCTGGTAACACTTATTATCTTCGAGAAGTGGGAATAGCCAAGAGCTGGCTGATCCTTTATTACTACGTTCAAGTCTGTCAAGTAAAAACCTCCAAACTAGAATTGGTAAAATTGGCTACCACACATAAAACTCTCCATTATTGATTTTTCTTTCCTTATCAGTCAGAATCCATTTGGGGCAAGCTTCAAATACAACAGTACTGGCAGCCAGCTCCCCTTATACAGTAGACCCAAGCTACTCACTGCTAGTCTCAATCATCCCATGACAGAAACAAAACCAAACCAGGCCAGCCCAGAGACTGAGTCCCCAAAACAGAATATCATTAAGCACATCCATCTCAAACAACCTTGTTCCATGGCTCATAAAGCATAAACATACCACCCAACTTGTAGAAATATAGAGTCAATTAAAATTACTCAGATTGCCTCATTACAAAAACTTGGTAGGATTAGAAGGGACGTAATAAATGATATTGTTATACAGCTACCCAAACTGACCTTAAACTACTTTTTCCATGGAAAGGGTCTCCGGACTTCTGTTTTGCTTTTTCTAACCACATTTATCATCTATGGAAGAAGTCTTTTCATTTGTCGTAGAACTGCATTACTCCACACTGAGCTGCCAACAGCAACAGTTTGTTTGATTTCATTTTAATAAGAAGATAAATGACCTTTGGAAAAAATAGCCAATTAATAAATGCTGAGATGCATTACTAGAGGCTCTTCAGTTATTTCTGAGATATAAACATGTGCTCATTTCCAAAATACTTGGAGATTGAGGCAAAACCACCAAGTGTGTGATAATTCCATTCCCTGAAGATCTCTGGCTCCAGTTTTATAGGGAGAAAGAAGACCTAGAAAATCCAAGATGGCTGGAGTGACATTTGCCCTATGCCTCAGTTTCAGTTTCATCAAAACAAGAGAAAAATTACGGAGAAGGCATTTTTGTTCTGGCTCAATCCCTTTTCTCCCCAGTCTTTACAGTTATTTCATTAGTCCCAGTATACTTATGTTCTGTCCAGCTGATTGAATATTTAACCCATTTGTCATATATTCCTTTTAAAAGTGAAATAAATTTGACAATAAAGTCTTAATAAGTTGCATATTAAAAATTGTTTCAGAAACACACTAGAAACTAGCCCAGTTTTATAAGGCTATTCATAGCACAGGCCAAATAAAAGCAAAGCTCTGTAAATACCACCTGCTTTGGGAATTGTGCAAGTACAGCCTTTACATTTGGAACAATTCTGCATTCTTGAAATTGTGTGTTATTCAGCAATACTTTAAGAATAAGATGATGTGTCTCTACCTTACAGGGCCCTAAAGATTCCATATCTCTTAGCAAATGATCCAGCACCACAGTGCTCTGTGCTTTTCCAAAACTAAAGACACGTACTCAGAAGGCTCCAGCCCACTTTGCAGAAGGTAAGAAAATAGGTGGCACTCTATATACACAGTATGTAGACATAGTTATCTAAAAAATGTTCCTCAAAAACCTCACATAGAGTAGGAAGTCATTTAAAGTCAGTAAGCAATAAACACTGAGTGTAGGAGTATGTCTGTAGGAAGCAACTCACACACCTCTCAAGCCTAAACCTATAAAACATAGTGGCATGTTAGGTGGCTCCATTACTGTCAAGTTACTACCCAGTCTAGGTACCTATATGAGCAGGATTAATTCTTTTTAAAAGGGGCTATGGTGGCTATTACCTTTAGATAATTATCTAAAATACTGCTCAGCACAGAAATCCAGAAGACAGGATGCCTGGGTCTATCTGACAGTCTCTTGAGTACATTCAAACCCACATCCAGGAAAAATGCCTCATACGTGGTGCTACAAAGGCAATGTGAGAATCACAGAATTACAGAATCACAGGATAGTAGGGGTTGGAAGGGACCTTCAGAGATCATCTAGTCCAACCCCACTGTCAGAGCAGGTTCACCTAGAGCAGGTTGGACAGGAGCGCATCCAGCTGGATTTTTAATATCTCCAGAGAAGGAGAGTCCACAACCTCTCTGGGCAGCCTCTTCCAGTGCTCTGTTACCCTCAACATAAATAAATTTTTCCTCATATTGAGATGGAATTTCCTGCATTCAAGTTTGTGTCTGTTGCCCCTTGTCCTTTTGCTGGGCACCACTGAAAAGAGTCTGGCCCCATCCACTTGACACCCACCCTTTAGATATTTATAAGCATTGATGAGATCCCTTCTCAGTCTTCTCTTCTCCAGGCTAAACAGACCCAGGTCTCTCAGCCTTTCCTCATAAGAGGGTTGCTCTATTCCCTTGATCATCTTCTGGACTCCCTCCAGTAGTTCCCTGTCTTTTTTGAACTGGGGAGCCCAGAACTGGACACAGTACTCCAGCTGTGGCCTCATCAGGGCAGAGTAGAGGGAGAGGATGACCTCCCTTGGCCTGCTGAGCATAGTCTTTTTAGTGGACCCCAGGATACCATCGTCCTTCTTGACCACAAGGGCACATTGCTGGATCATTGTCAACTTATTGTCCACCAGTACTCTCAGGTCCCTTTCTGCAGAGCGGTTTTCTAACAGGTCAACCCCTAACCTGTACTGGTACATATGGTTATTCCTTCCAAGGTGCAGGACCCTACACTTGCCCTTGTTGAACTTCATTATATTCCTCTCTGCCCAACACTCTAGCCTGTCCAGGTCTCGTTGAATGCTGGCACAGCCTTCTGGTGTGTCAGTGTGTCAGCCACTTGTCCCAGTTTTGTGTCATCAGCGAACTTGCTGAGGGTACACTCTATCCTCTCATCCAGGTTGCTGATGAATATGAATATGGACTCAGTACTGACTCCTGGGGAATATCGCTAGTTACAGGCCTCCAACAAGACTCTGCGCCACTCATCACAACCCTCTGAGCTCTGCCACTCAGCCAGTTCTCAATCCACCTCACTGTCCACACTTCCTAAGCTTACCTATGAGGATGTTACGGGAGACAGTGTCAAAAGCTTTGCTGAAGTCGAGTTAGACAACATCCATTGCTCTCCACTTATCCACCCAAACAGTCATGCCATCATAAAGGCTATCAGATTGGTCAAGCATGATTTCCCCTTGGTGAAGGCATGTTGACCACTCCCGATAACCTTCTCTTCCTGTACACGCTTAGAGATGATATCCAGGACTAGCTGTTTCATCAGCTTTCCAGGGATGGAGGTGAGGCTGACTGGCCTGGAGTTTCCCGGGTCATCCTTCTTGCCCTTTTTGAAGACTGGAGTGACATTGGCTTTCCTCTAGTCCTCGGGCACCTCTCCTGTTCTCCATGACCTTTCAAAGATGATGGAGAGTGGCTTCACAATATCATCTGCCAGCTCCCTCAACACTTGTGGGTGGATCTCATCAGGGCCCATAGATTTGTGGGTGCCGAGTTTCCCTAAATGATCTCTAACCTGATCCTCCTCAACCAAGGGAAAGAATTCCTTTCTCCAGGCTGTCTCTCTTACCTCCAGGATCTGGTATTCCTGAGAGCTGGCCTTAGCAGTAAAAACTGAAGCAAAGAAGGCATTCAGTAACTCTGCCTTCTCTGCATCCTCCATCACCGGGGCACCCAACTCATTCAGCAGTGGGTCCACATTTTCCCTAGTCTTCCTTTTACTATGAATGTACTTGAAGAAGCCCTTCTTTTTGTACTTGACATGCCTTGCCAGGCTTAATTCTAAATGGCCTTAGCCTTCTCTGTTGCACCCCTGCATACTCTGACAACATTCCTATATTCCTCCCAAGTGCCCAGTCCCTTTTTCCACATTCTGTAAACTTCCTTCTTCCATCTGAGTTTTTCCAGAAGCTCCTTGCTCATCCACGCAAGTTTCCTGCCTCCTTGGCCCGATTTCTTACTTATAGGGACGCACCAATCTTGAGCTTGGAGGAAGCGATGCTTGAATATTAACCAGCTGTCTTGCACACCCCCCCCCCCCCCCCTTCCTTCTACAGCCTTAGCCCATGGGATTTCTCCAAGCATGTCTTTGAAGAGGCCAAATTCAGCTCTTCTGAAGTACAGGGTTTTAATTCTACGTTTTGCCCTGCTTCTTCCATGCAGGATCCTGAACTCCACCATCTCATGGTCACTGCAGCCAAGGCTACCTCCAATCTTCACGTATCTAACTAGTCCTTCTTTGTTTGTCAACACAAGGCCCAGCAGTGCACATCTCTTCATTGGTTCATCTACCACCTGTGTCAAAAAGTTATCATCAATGCTCTGCAGAAATCTCCTGGACTGTGCGTGTCTGGCTACATTGCCTTTCCAGCAAATATCAGGGTGGTTGAAGTCCCCCATGAGAACCAAGGCCTGTGATCATGAGGCTACTTTCAGCTGTCTGTAGAAGGCCTCATCAACTTCCTTTTCCTGATCCAGTGGTCTGTAGTAAACAACCACAACAGTGTCTCTTCTATTAGCCTGCCCCTTAATTCTTACCTATAAGCTCTCGACACATTCTTCATCCACCCCTAGGCAGAGTTTGATACGTTCCAGTTGCTCTCAGGTAGAAAGCAACTCCACCACCTTGCCCTGTTGGCCTGTCTTTCCTAAAAAGTACGTAGCCATCCATGACAACATTCCAGTCATGAGAGCTATCGCACCATGTCTCCGTAGTTGCAATGAGATCATGGCCCTGTGACCGCACACAGATCTCTAGTTTTTCCTACTTATCCCCCATGTTGCATGTGTTGGTGTACAGGCATTTCAGAGAGGTATTTGAGCATGTGGGTTTCCCTGGAGAAGTACAAGAGGATCCACCATAGTCATACACACTCTTGAGGTGGTTGGCCTTCTGGATCTCATCTTGGGAGCTGGCTAAGGAACATTTGTTTCTGCTCTGTTTGACCTAGCTTGTTCCCCCGTTGGATGCTATGGTGTGAGCATTGCCATCATGGACCCCACCCCCAGAATCCTTCAGTTTAAAGCCCACCTCACCAAGTTGGCCATCCAGCTGCCAGAGATTCCCTTGCCTCTTCTAGACAGGTGGATCCCATCCAACTAGACAGTCCTGTCTCCAGCTGTTTAAGTGGGCTGGCTGCTGTGCACCAATGGACAAATACATAAATGCAAGGTTCATTTCATGAACAGAAAAGAAAGCGAGAAGGAGCGGCCAGTTCTGGATTCTGGTCCTTCCTTAGTTCTGGGATTTGTTTTTGATTTAAACTTCGTTTTGGCTGTTTATTGTGAAATACATAAACAACCCAGTAGCAGCTCCCCCACTTCCAATACAGGACACAAAGCATCAAGTCAGCCTCCTCCCTTTGTAATTCCTGTAGGTTTTTTAGCCTGTCCTCAGCTAAACTAGTTTGTGGCTCCATGGTTGTTGCAGTCTTCTGAGACTATAACCATTTCACTCCTCCAAGCTGAGGTGGGCCCCCACACTTTCCCAAGAAATGCTGTAGATAGAGCTGGACACCTACTTCTCCTCTTGTGTTTCTGAAAAAGAAGTGACTGTTTCTACTGTGTTGTTTGCTTAGCTCCATGAAGCAAATCTCTTTTCTACTAAATGAGAGGGTGATGCATGTTACATCATGGATACTTCCATATATGGAAGTTTCCTCCCTTTTTGTTGTGCCTGATTTTAATACAAATTGTCAGAGAAAGCAGGGGTACAAAATGTCATCAGGATTTTACCCTGAAGGTTTATAACAACTACTGTACATTGCACATTGTCATTCCTAAGGTACCTTATTCCTAACTTCTAAGGTTAACAGCTATGGTAGATACTCAATAGTGTATTTAACAATTATTTCATTGGATTTGCATAAAATCTTGCAGGCCATTAGTAGATTCCAACAAATGGCTTAAAGGTGAACCGCTTCACAGTCTGCTACCATACCTCCTAGGCCACACAGTCCTCCCTCATAGTCACTTTTTAGTATATTCTCCAGAAGAGACAGAGCCATTTTACATCTGGGAAGACTGCCTGATCTCTATCCAAGGAGAAGACTTTAAAGTAACCCTCCTGACTAATCTCTCTCAAGCACCACAGACTGCTGATTTGTGAGGTGACTATCTTTCATATATACCACATCCAGGCCAGATGTCTCAGCTATTGTAAACCTCATCATGCCTTAATGGGACAGTTAAAAATTTTGTGCATTTAACAAAATTCAGAGGTCATTAGCATCAAACATAAGGGAGAGAGTAAAATAAATTAAAAGTGATATCACAAGCTCCGATATGATATGATATATGTGAAAAACAAACTCCTTCACAAGGCAGAGTGGAATATCTTCAGATAACCTGGTGTGTTTTATCTTGAAAATAAGAGATTTTGGTTAGAAGTATGTACATATAAGCAACATTAAAACATCGGGACAATGACTTTAAATTTTTCAGGGAAAAAGTTTTCTCTTGAATTGATAGTTTCCATATGTAATATTGTGGAAGCAATGCATAATTATGTGATACTCATAACATATAAGAGGATGATTACTTTTGTGCTTATTCTTATTTTTTAATGTTGCTTAAATTAGATGAGTAATAAAAGCTTATTTTATGAGAGAAGGAAACCTACAATGACATTTCTCTAGGAAAGACTTTGTTATAGTATGAAGAGTTAGATGGAATAATATTCATTGACTATTTCAGTCAATCTGTTGCCAATTACTCCTGACTTATTTTCTGATTGAACAGGAATCTCTCTGTAACTCCTTTAATAATAGCTAGTGATATTATTCCCTAGCCTCTGAGTACAACCCTGATACCAGAAAGTAAGCAACTAAAGTGTTCTACAGTAAACTTTACAGTTAATGAGCTCATGGGTCACAGAAGACTTCCATTTAATCCATCCCCTAAGCCGACTCTTCCTCATGCTCTAGCCAGTCTTTTTCTCTATATCCTCTTAATGGAGGAGAGCTTTCAGAGTTGTTTTCATAGTGCTCCTCAGTTGAGCTGGAGATAGCAATCACCATTTGGCTCATAATCTCACCACTGTTTCTCTGTCCCACAGACATTCTTTAAGGCTTTTTTTTTTTTTTTTTTTTTTTTTTGTGGAAAAAGAATAGCACTTCTTGCATGAAACTTCTTGCATAAGGAGACCTCCACAAATAACATTTACGTAGACATTCCGGCTCGCACATCTTGTGGGATTTAAAAAGAAGGTTAAGTTTTTGTGAATGAGTTTTGGTCTTGATCACCAAGTAAACCAGTAGATTGTCAGTAAAGAAGCCTGAGGTCTCTTTGGAGCTGTATAACCTCGATAAATCTTTTCCCTGTTCTTGTGTATGTCTTTTCTTCCCCTCTACCACTTTCCTCCCTCCTCCAACTTTCTAGCAAATCCTGTGATGCTGATGCTCTTTGTGAAATGGCTAGAAAAACTGGGATCCTAACCTTTATTTACTAATAAACCTCATTACATCAAGTATGTCAATTTGAAAGCATGTAGAACGGAATCATAACTTGGGAGTGAGCGGACGTTTCTGTTTCCTTTTCATCCTCTTGAACTTTTTATCCTCCTTTTTGGTGGGTTAGCTTTGGGAAGGTGACTTAGCTTGTTTCTTTAAGTGGCCAGTTTGTTTGCAGGAACCTCTAGTCCCTCCCTGATCTCACCACTAACATCTTTGGTTATATTCAGGGAAAAACAAAGGGAACAAACCGTGACATTATTGACACGAAGACCGTCTGAGAGCTGACTTTTTTATTCGTACTGGGAGTTCAACAAAGTGGGCCCAATAGGATGTTTATGTATGAAATTTTTAACATGTATTGGGAATTCAGGACATCGTAGAAATATTTTTATATAGGAATTCACTCTCCTATCCTGGAGGCAAAGAGAGACTCTATGCTTACCTAAATTGCCTCTCGTGTTAGGTACCCTTCTGCGTTGGATAAGCTTTAAATAGGTCTCTGCCCTACAGAACAGGATTTGCTGCATATATTTAACTGTTCAAAACTAAAGGGAACATTTCACTTAAACATGATTTTCAAATGCACAAATGAGATTTAGACCTTAGCTCACCTTTTTAGCTAGAAAAATAGCTTTCCTGATTGCTTCTTTAGTAAGATTATCTTTGAATGAAGTATATCCCTTGTCAAACCAACACGAGTTCATGACATCACATGCCTGCACAAGTCACTGTCCACTGGTCAACCGAAAAGAAACCAGAAACTATTCCATATGCTTCTGCTAGAAGAAGAAGATACATATTTCTTGATTATAGATGGAGAGCTATGTAAACTTCTACATCAGTGAATACAATATATAATATTGTCATCAAGAATTCAATGTTTGGAAAGAAGAGAACACAATATTTTCCTTTGTTTTATAAAATTTTCTATCTTTTTATCACTTTCATTTCACTGCAAATTCTAGTCACTATCTTGGTATCACCAACAGTTTGTTATATAACCAGTATGTTATCCTTATCTGTAATTAATGAAATAATATATTTTGTACCTTTAGAACAAGCCAGAGCTTTGTCACAGTCATGAGATAGGCAGCAAATTAGTTTGGTCTCACTCCACAGAATGTGACAGATATCTTTCTGATAAAACAAATGAGTGGATGGAAAGTATTGGACAATAATCAGGTGGTAAATAGATTGTAGGTTTTTCAGGTTTAAGTTATCAGTTCTAAATGATCTCGTGCTGCAAGGACTGCATCTGCCCTAAATTTGATGTTCCATAACTAAGATTTCTATGGCAATTGTTCCTCTGTTACACAGTGCTGACAATCACCTTGACATTCCATTGTACATTTACAGTCAATGTGTAGGGACAGTTCTTTTTTAAAGTAAACTTAGATAATTTTTCTAAAACATATCCTTTACTAAAAATAATTTTGAAAAAAAAAAACCCACAAATTTTAATTATTTGGAAACACAGAGATGTCTGTACATTAGACTTTTAATAGATTTAGAAATAGTATTTGATGGTTATTATTTGTGATCTGAGCTTTTTATTTACTAGACAAGAAAGAAGAAGAGACCAAGAAGTCATCTATCAGTGACCTTCAACTGACATTTCTGTTATTAATGAAGGCCCTGGCTGAAACAGCCCCGTTATTAAAATGAAATCTTTCCTCCGCACACCACCCGTGTGTATCGGTAGGGCTGTAGGCTGAAAGTACTGATTTTTAGCTGTATAATTTTTCAGACACAGGAAAATTCTGGACAGATCACTCTGAGCCTTGTGACTTTTAATCTGATCAACATTTCAACGCACACAATAACAGCAACAATAGCGCAGTCTGAAAAAGGCCAATGGAAAGAGTGACTAACTTCATTCTAACCAGCAAGCTTTAGGAAAGGAACATCATCGTGTAAGTCACAGTTGCTTGAGGGGATGGGGGGGAGAGGGAGATTGAACTGATACAGAGGCCACCCTCTTGAACTCTGTTCTGCTATGGTATCTGTTTTGTAATTTTCCCACTTGATTTTTGTGTTAATGAAGCTCATTTAAGATAAGCCATATGCCAATAGTTGTCTAATTCTGTCAGCCTACTGACAAGGGAAATAAACGCTTCCCTTTCCTTTTCTGTTAAAGTCAAACCACGTTCACTCAGATATTTTGTTTCTGTCACATGGACTGGCCGTCTTCTCAAATGGTTGTAACACATCAATCCATCTGATAAAGGGCAGTTTAAGGAAGGCAAAGCATAGTATTGTGCTCTTTAATCTGCCAAAGCATTTTTTCCTTTGCTTTTGAAATGTTCCTGTATCCTCTGTCAAAGGCAATTTTTTGTATTTCACCCTAGCATTCATATTAATTAATCTCTAAAATATAATTGCCCAGGACAATGCCAGTTGTGAAGAACACATCTCACCTGTCTTATTTTGCTGATGCTGTGAGTATATTGCATCTGAAGCTGCTTTACATTTTGCAGATGGAGAGAAGATGTTTTGGTGGTCAAAACAGGTGAAAGGATGTTAAGACTAAAGCTAGATTCACTTGACTTCTTTAAAACTTTTTGTTTCTTTGCCGCAGGATTTCTTTGCATATTGATGACACTTTTGAAAACATGTATAAGTCCAACAGAAAAGTAGCGGATTTTGACAATAATCGAAAGCTCCTAATAATGGTTTAAAGAAAAGAGATTTTATTCCATCTGGAAGATGAGTTTTGTCACAGGAAAAAAAGCAAAACTGACTTCATCAAAGGAACATACCTACCTTGCAAGAAGGCTTGCAAGAATGTTTCCCATTAGCTGTATCTAGTTAGGGTTTCCATGTTGGCATTTAACACTAAGTGCATTTTGTTTGTCAAATTTGCTGTGGAAAGTCTGATTATTGGGCAAAATTACAAGGATCTGCCTCCTGCTCTGGGACTGAACCGGTTTGACCCTTTTTGGTGGGTCACTTTGTTGATTTCCAAAAGCAGCTTCTGTTTCTGGATTCCATCTTTCATAAAAGCTGTGCAGTGAGTTGTCAATGACACTTATGCTTTTCTAACTCCTGTATTTGCAAGCCTTAAAATATACTTTATGTAGTGCGGCTGTCAAATAAAGGATGTAATTACTCAAACTTTCATTTTAATGTGTACCCAGATTAAATAATCACACCATAATGAATAATTCATTTAAAAGCTTATGAAAGTAATTAATATGATCTAATACCAATGTTTGGTGGTCGCACTTGTTTGCCTGATAGAAAACACACAAAAGTACCAGTCATGACCTTGAATGATTTATAATCTATGGCACTGACACCCAGACAGAGAGGCAGTGTGAAACAGAGCCTAAAGTAATGAGCTGTGCTGCAGCTGGAGAAAGGAGTCAGTGGCAGAAAATAGGAGGTAATTACGCAGTGGCACAGATGAAGAAAAGGCAACATCAGTGGAACTTGGCTAGAAAAAGTTGGAAACATTAATACGGAATGTCTTACTAATTCACTTGCTAAGTCCATGTGGAAACTGGGTCCAGGTCCCATGTTACCTTCTACATTGCTATCTGCCGGTTACTTTTTACATTAGAAATATTAGCCTGCTTGCCTTCAGGCCTTGCTTGCATGAAATAAGAAAAAGAGATACCTTGCCCTTAATTAGAACATTTTCCCATATAATTGATCTACACTTTTGCAATGTTTTTATAATTCAGGTTTAAGTCCAGAGCCCAGTATTTAAATCCAAAAGGGGGAAGGACACAGAAGAAAGAGGCACATAATAATGCAACTTCATACTTATGGGACTAAATTAGGGAACATAGAGAAAGTTGAAATATCAGACTCTAGGATTAAGCAATCACTTTTTTAGTACAAAGTACACTAGGGCGTATTACGTAGACAAGGAATATGATTAAAACCAATTTTTGAAAAATCACTTCCCAGATCATAAAATGTATAAATAATCTATAAAGCAACATTTTGTACGGAACATAATTAAGCAGAATTTACAATGTAACAGTAAAGTTTTTTTCTAGAGATCGTTTGCAAAGGAATGCCAGTTGGGATTGCACTAGCGATTGCACTGCTTGAAATATGAGTTATTTGATTTGAACATCATACTTTAGGATTAAGTTACATTGGAGGGACAATATAAGATGAGCAGGTTGTCACCTGTAAAGTAAAGCAAAATCTTCCTGCTGCAGAGAATCCAGATGAGCAACAGCATTATAACTTCAGGTCACCCCAATCTGAGGACTCCACAAATGCTCAAATGTCCAGTAGGGTGGGAATGGAAAAATAATCTCTTCTTCAATCAGCTCATCCATAATTTCTTTTGACAGCTGGTATCACTAATGGGAGGATGCAATGCATGTTCTTGTAGAGTTGGAAACATCTGCTACTGTGACAGGCCCTATTACCTGACAGGTGTTATGTTTTCAGATGGTAACTCTGGAAAAAAACTTTGTAAACTGTTTTTCATTCTTAGGTACTGGGTTTTCTGCTATATTATTAGAAAAGAAAAAGTACTTTGTTACTAGTAATAGTAATATTCAAAGTTACATATGAGACATCTCAATGAATAAGTGGTTGGTTTTCATTAAAGAGAGATGGTCTGTGTTTTAGTGTACACTTAAACTGGTTACACACACAAACATCCCTCGGAATACTCAGTATTTGCAGAAACATCACTTCCAGTTGCTGCCACTAGATAGTGGATCACAATTCATGTAAGAAAAATTACTCCAGTTGCCAATTTCTGCATTGCAGGTTATGCTTCTCAGTCATTATATGGCCCTAGAGTGGCCTTAAAAATAGTACATTGGACAGTTAATTTAAAAATATTGTTTTGAAATTGAAATTCATCAGTCGTGTTTATATAAAGAAGCAATCTTTCCATTAGAAATATTCATTAGGAGCTTGAGAACATTTTAGTATCACTATATTCTTCAGCTACAAAATAAATTATTAGTTCTAATAGTAAAAGTGTCTTTGACCATCTTTCCAGGGACTCTCCAGTCACATGGGCTCTGTTGCCATTCCAAGTCATTGTAATGGAAAGAACGAGACAAAGACTGTGATCCCAGTGGGAGGTCTGCTGTTCTTGGCCTCTGTCTTCCTTCTGCTCTTTCATTTCCAGCTATGGATTCTTCTCAGAAGAGTGGAGTAAGGAAATCAACAGCTTTATTGGGTACACAGACATAATACATTCTGCTTCTGGTCTTGGATATCTTTCTCTTTTTAAAAAGGCTGACCTAAATAAAATGACTAGCAAATATTCAACTCCTAAAAGAAGAAAGCAACAATGTGAATTTTCTCTATTTAACAAAGTCACATGGAAACCTAGGACAAAACCCCAAAGCAAGCACTTATGCTTTCATGTGAGGCATATAAAACTTAGATTTTACTTTATTTGAAATATCTGAAATTCTCTTTCCTATCCAGGAGAAAGATAAGAGAGAAGATAAAGAAGAGTTCTCACTTACAGAAAATCACAGACAACAAATCGGGTACCTAAGAACGGTTTTCTACTCATCTACTTAGCTGTGAACTCTCTAAATCTTGGCTAAAAGAGCACTGAGGAAGGAATATGCATGTTTTAAGGAAAATACAAGATGAGAAGAAAAGAACTTTAATACACTCATTCAGTACATTAATTCTGTACAATTTGCACACATGCTATAAACAAATAATACATTTGGACACATACAGCTACTCATCCTTGGCATGTATATATGGGAGTGAGATGCAGCCAACAAACAACTTTGCAAATAAGGAACACAATGTTGCCTAGAAATGATGCTTTTCTTTGAAAAGATGAGTAATATTCCAAGATGAAAACAATTAGTATTGGACTCGTATCATATTTTTTCCAATACTTTCAAAAGAACTGGAAAACCAAGAGACATACTACAATAAACTTATAAAAACAAAAACATGAAAGGAAAATTAGTGAAGCTATTGAGAGCTGAGTATCTAAATTTGGACTTCTGAGTCTAGAGTAAAGCAGCTGTATATTAGACCTGATTTTCAAAAGGACTGCGATCCCAGCATCTTCTATTAAAGCTGACATTTTTGAAAGCGTGATCACCTACTTAAGTGTTTTCACCTGGACTTCAGCTCATAATGCTGTTCGTTAGTCCTTGGGAAATCAGCATAAATGCTCTGCAGACAGTAAAATGTTATGAAGAAACAGAATACAAAGAGAAAAGACAAACACAGTATTAAAAAACCCAAAACAATACCAAATAAACGGAGATGTCAGCCTTTATCTCAGTACTTTTTGTTATCAAGGAAAGTAGTGCTGTTATTTTTCATATGCCTGTTTTTTCCAGAATACTAGGAGGTAGGATCAGACCTAAATGTAAAAAGAGATTTGAAGTTCATCGTTTGACCGTGGAAACATTGATAAAACCGACCATCCAGCCTTCTCTGGTCTGTTGGCCTGTGCTACAGATAGACCGAGTCTTTTGAACAGCCAGTTAGCAATAAACATCTGGGAATCTCTTCTGTTTTAACAAGTGTTCTTCATCTTGGATGCTAAGTGTATACTGTTCAAAGCCAGCAAAAGTAGTCCCTACTTGACTTATTTCCTGAGTTTACACGCACAGTGATAAAATGGGCTCAATTTAAGTTTAATGGAACTTAGCTTGTTGCACTACGGCACTCCTGATGTGAATATAGTTTTCCTTCAATTCTTTGGGAGAATCCTCTGTAAAAATAAATTGCTTCTACGTGCATTTGTATTCCACAAATGTGTCCTAGAACTTTTATGTTTTAATGTAACACACAATTAGGGAAACAGTAAAATATATGCAATACATTTATTTTGCTTGAGGCATTTGTCTTTGTTTAACTGTTACACAATACAATATGCATTGCTTGATTCACCATCCTTTATGGTTATCTTCTGATTGTTATACGATGGGGCTAAAGATTGACAAGAAGCAAAAGGAAGCAAGCACCATTCTCCAGTGGAATGCATCAGTGGAAGCAAGACAGAGAACTCATATTGGCATTCCAGAAAGAGTGACTAGGTGAATTTCCTTGTGGGAGACTTTCTGGCAGTAAAAACCATGTGTCCCCCATGCTGCGTAGAAGAGTGCTTCACTCAACTCTCAACCTGCTCTAAGTGTGCAAATCTGTGCTGCCTAATGCAATCCCCTTTGCTGTAGCGACATATGTCAATTTGTTTGGGTCTGTTGCCTGGTGGCTTTTTTTTTTTTCCGTTAACAGTACAGTTCAAGTTCTTCAGTGGTCTAGTCATGGAAAGTCTAAAAGCATCTTTTTTCTTTCATAGACCCACACTAGATTCCTCCACAGATCACCTCAACAGAAGGAAAAAGGAAACCATAAAGGTAGGATTGTCATAAATCATGAAGAAAAACGGGAGTCAGAGCTGAAAAAGGACAGTCACAGCTAAATAAGGAACCAGTTATTTTTTAAGGGCAAGAGAAAAGCAGTGCCGGGGATTGTTTGATTATTATTTTTAGGGCAGCACACAGTTTCATGCAGACAGCTTTTCCAAGACTGCCTCTCTGCATGTTAGGTGACTTCAAAGATCTGCTTAGTCTGGGCAAGCAAACCAGCTAATTATATGCAGAAATTATTGTTAGCACAGGTACTTCTGTCTACACAAAAAGTGAAATTTTGTTCAGACAAAAATACAGTGAGCTCTGAAAACAAACACGTTATGGCTGCATGCATGTGCTTGCCTGCTCACATAAAATAATTATAAAAGGCAAGTAAAATTAGTGATATTCAATATCAGAAAAGGACATAAACCAGAGAGAGGAATACTTGTCATGGCTGATACTTAGTAGCATAGTGTCTTAGATCAGCTGCCAGATGAATGACTGTTGGCCTTGGGCAGTGCAAAGGAAAAGGCAAATTTTATAAAGGCAAAGGAAAGCCTTTATAAAATTTACAGCCTTATTTAGCTGCAGTTATTTGTACCCACAACTGATCAATTCAACCCAGGGTTTGGGGCTATTCCTGTATTCCTTATTGACGCAAAGCTCTTACGCAATCTATTATCCCCAGTCTGTGCTTTCTGGAGTGTCACTGTCCAAATAATTCTGTCATATACTGGCAGATGATGATTTAGCCTAAATTACTCAAACTCTCATCACCTTTCAGTTGAATATGAAGCATTAAGTGCCTAGGAAACACTAACTGGTATAGAACATTACAGACTGTCCTTTTAGTAATACTGGCTACTGTAAACAACTCAAACCTGCATCCCATTCCCTACAGCAAAGATAACAACCCATTAAATTTGCAAGAGTTCCATAACCCCAAACCAGTATATTAGCATTACCACCTAAAGCTCCAGGCTTCCTTTAATAGATTCCTTCTCCTGAGGCAATGGCACTCACCAGGAAAAACCTGACGATTGTCTGTGCAAAGGACAGGCTTTTTCTGTCTGATCCAACAGCATGAAATGCATTCCCCAGGGATGAAGAACTAGCTTGCTACCTTCTGCTCTGAAGTCACTTTCTCAGCACTTTTTTTGTCTCTACCATAAACATGCAGCAACGTGAATCAATCACTGAAATGAACCCAAAACGCAAAATTTCTTGTATATCTGCCACTGTGGAAGAGGTGTGAGAACGAACATGTGGCAGATGTTACTTATGTTGCTTAATGCATTACTGGAAGGTGTTCAAATATTGGGGTGATAAGATATCATAAGTAATACAGTAGAAAAGAACAGAACAGATGCAGCAAAAAAATACTAGGAAAGTGCAATTGTGCTGCAAGCTTTCTGGGTTTATTTCCCCTTTCCTCACAGAAACGTTTTCCCCAGCTTAATGATCTCAGTCTATTAACCTTATAAGAAATGAATGTGTTATCAGGAGGTCTTTTTCCTCTTTTTCTGACCTTATCTAAACACAAAACTTGAATGCCTTGCCTTTTTTTTTTCTTTTCTTTTTTTTCCTAGGTTCGTGTGGAAATTTGTTCCCCTAATGTGGTGTTTAATGGAGCTATTTTACTGCTTCCTCTAATATGTTTATGGTTTGTTCTGATATGTAGATAAATTAATAGAACTGAGGGCCCAAGCTGACCTCCAGGTCACCTATCTAATCTGACTTCCTGCATATCATGAGCCACAAAGGTTATGTCTACATCTTACAAAGTAGCATGATGAAGAGATGCCTGAGCTAACTCCAGAATCATAAATATTTTTGTCACATCATTATGGCATTCCTCCTGGGATGATTAGCTCAGTTGGATCACTACATAACATAGCTATACCACTGCTGGATACAAGCTAATATTTCTGCATGAGACTCTAAGGACACCCCAACTCAACATATTTCAACATGAAGCTGCTTGACTTATGTTGGCATCCCCTCAATTTCACTTAGTTTCTGATGCTTGAGACAAGCCAAAGATAATGTTGAATATATATGCTATTTTTTAATTAATCCTTGCACATAATTCATAATTTGTGTGTTTTGTAATATAATATTAGATATAAGTGAAAAATTAAGATAAGAAAGTCTATCTTAAGCATTCAGCTAGAAAAGTCCTGACATATGTGAAGACAAGATGATAAGCAGAACATGAAATTATTCCCATTGTTTAATATGCAGAGGCTTCTAAGAGGACTAGAGCCATGCAAAATTGTACACTGTACGAAAGCACTACATGACTCTATGTCTCCAGGATCTTGCTCTTCATTTGCTTGTTGAAAATAAAATGCAGAATGCTTCCACTGGCAGAAGTTAGCCTTAAAGTTGTTTGGGATGGCTCCATGTTTCTTGTGGAGTCAGGCGATCCCTAATTTAATCATTACAACATATATTCCCAAATAATGAATCTCAGTGATCCCATGCCTGAGCAGCTTGAAGAAAATCTGGCAGCAATGTGACCTGTCTTTCATTACAGTCCCTATAGATTTTATTCATATTCCTGGTATGTATTGAAACACGTTCATTTTCAGGTTAAGGTACTCCCAACAGATCAAGCCTGTTTTCACAGGCTGGGGAGCAAAGATAGTAAATTGTATAAATTTTGCTAAATGATACATAATTCAAAACCTTTACTTGGTTGTCTTACTGAATGAACTTCCTCTGCGTAGCCCTTCTCAGTACCTTGAATGATTTAGTCCCTAGTGAGGTGGCTCTTTCTGGCTACTTCACAACTTTAGGGTGAATGTACAGTGGGCTAAAAGCGTATGGTTCATGGTTCAATGGAAACACTTCTTTTTCTATACACAGCCTAGCAGGCTAAATGTTGGCTTTTATTATGCAGATGCAGAAATGTGCTATTGTTCTGATTTTTCCCTATCATCCTCTTGAGTTCAGGATCATCTGTAACTTTCACACTGAAAAGCAGTGATATGAATGTAAGAAGTCACTCCACTTTTCATCAGATTCCACTTAAGGCAATATCCATCTTCCCATTGGTAGCCGTACCATGCAGGGTAATAAAAGGGATTTATGAGCCACCAAACAGTTACAAATGCGCGTGTAAGAATTCGCAAATGAATCACGAGCATGAGTCAGGAGTAACTGGAGTTTGAGAGTGGTTTTAAATGCAGCAGTCTCTTTGTCTCTTTATTCATCACAAATGTACATGATCACTACATAGAAAATAAATTTGTTTTCAAAAAGTAAACAAAAGCTCTGTAAATGGGAAATGATAACATAAGAAGCAACTGTGGAACAGATGACTGTGTTCTTCTGTTGCCTCTAACTTGCCATTTGCTTTCTGACTTTCAGTAACTGCCCTTTTTTGACAGTTGAAATTGTATGCTAAATACCTGTTCTCCTTCCAATTAACCATCAGACCAAGGATCTCACTATTGACTGGGAGTTGAATACTCTTGCTTCTACTTCTGTAGCAAGACAAAGGGGAGAAGTCCTCCTGCTGTCTTTGAGATATGTATCAATGCAACTCAGTTTCCATGCCCCCTGAGCATGGAGCCATGTGACCAGTGGGCATTTTCATAAACAGGTGCATTTAAAACAAAATATATTTTCTGACATAATACATATTAAATAGTATGTTCTGAATCTTTTGTTTATTTTAATATGGCCTCAGAGATCCTTACTTCTCTACTGGAGTTTAAAAGTTTTGTTTTGGTTTTTTTTTTTTTTTTTTTTTTAAAAAGAGAGAAAGGGACTGACACTGAAGTATATGAAGCATATGAACAAACAGGGTAAAATATACAGACACCGACTCTGATCTCCCCTATGAGCTCACAGTGGGATCAAAGCTATTTTGTTTAATTAAAGGCCAACAACACGGAGTAATAAAAACGGGGAAAAGGTGATTTTTGCTCACTTTTTTCATCATAATAATATTAGTTGTAACTAAAGTATAAAAACTCAGGGTAAAGATGTGACCTCTGGTTTGGTTTCTTTATTTGGCTGCTTTATTTCTAGAAACATAGGAACGTGGATTTCTCTACCCATGTTCATTCAACTTAAAGCACTGCCTGTTTTTTAAAGCCTTGCTTTAAAGTAAAATTCAGCCCCTGTGCAAGCAACTGCAATGCTACAGACAACTATAACTTTTGTTGTTAATTTAAACTCAGTGTTCCTGCCGTAAACCAGGCTCTAGTACTCTGTCGACACAGCCTGTGGTACTATGCTCTCGTTTTTCAAGCCATCAAGACCTAGACTCTCTTTAGGAACAACATGTGAATATGAATCAGTCTGCTTCCCCTCTTCTCCTCATAATAGAGTTTCCCTGACTGGAAAATTATTTGGGCTTGATTACCAGAAGAGGTAAAACACAAGATAAAAAATAGATTGGATGGATATTCGAAGCGCTTTGGCTTGTGTGTGATCTTGTGTCCAAAGTTTGAGCATAGACAGATATACTCCTCTGGACACACATGTGTACATAATGAAAAGATGGTTTCTGTTGTGAAGATGTAATGCTGTTTTATACTAGTTGGATTTGGCTGCAAGTGTTTACTTCCAGCATGTGGGGTTTTATTTACTACAATTAATTAGATGATTTTTTTTTAAATGTTAGCTGTATATAATTGGACTTCTAGTCAACAGTTTTAATGTTCTAAGTTTGGAAGCTGTACACCCTTATAATTGGTGACATTTTCTATAAACATCTATTTTGTTGATAGAAAATCTCACATTCTGCAGGACACTATGAAGTATGCAGTGAAAATAAAGAGATCGCCCATTTCAAACAAACAGAGGAAAGTCACGGCAGCAGATAATTAATGCCTCGGTCCATCTGCCATTTGAAGACAGAGAATGTCTGTTTCTTGTCAGCTTGTAATAGGAAGCAAAGCAGGATGTAAGGGCTGCCGCAGTATGGACAAAAAGGGCACACCAAACATCATTCATGTCAGGCCCATTGTTTGATCCAGGCTGCTTTATCCTCTACATCTTTGCATATCCATATCATTTAGGTTTTGTCTACATGAACATGACATCCAGCTCTTGAGCTTATGGCCAGTTTTCAAGAACTTCTAATTTACATCCTGAACATGGAGCTAGTTATCCTCTAATCATCTTACTCACACAACTAATAACAGATATAGTACTGTTAATAACTTTAGTTCACGTGCTTAGTTAGTCAATGTTGTCTCCATAAAGCAACAGGAAAAAAAATATTCCATCAATAAAGCATTCCAAAGCTTTCAGAAACATTATTTCTGAAGACTTTTTGACTTAATTTTATCAGACAATACTGTTGCTCCCAGTTCTTGCATCATGCTTTAACACTATTTTTTAACTGTGGTCTCAGAGGTCATTTGAGATCTCAGAGTCTCAGGTGCCTCAGCAGGAAAATGTCCATGCTTACTTCAGTGCACTTCTGGGCTAGTGTAATAAGATGTTGCTTCCCATAAGAGATACTATGCGTAGGTGGAGAGAAGATTTTGGAAGTAGATATAAACTTTGCATTCTTTATCTTCTTCTTTGGCTGGTAAGATGCAGGGGAGATATTCATTAAGAGATGTACAGCTAGAGCAAAACAGACCTAAAAATGTCAGCATTTTCTCTGAGAGCAAAATTGGAAATTTGGGTCCCTTTAATAGTTTGTGAGGAAGTCAAGGCAAAAAATGCTCATGGTATAAGTTTGTTTGTATAAAATTGGCCACCAGTAGTGCTTTTCATGTTACTAGTATGTGAGACTTTTTTGCTTAGAATTTGAATTCAGGTTGATTTTTATACCCTTCCCATGAAACAAGTAGTACAAGGACTCTGAATTTCAGCACTGGTGCAGTATTCCTGTGAAGCTGGAGCTAAAGTTTGGCACTCAAATTTTTCCATATGTGGAGATATTTGCCTTTCAAGGCAAAGTGATATTTACTTGTCAATGCAAGGTGTGTAACATACCTTTCAGAGTATAGGAGTGACGCAGTGCTGAAGACACAGACACACGGTGCATAGCCAGTACTATGTACTATACTATTTCACTGAAGCAGGGCTGTGCTCATCGAAGGAATGATCAACTATAGTAAAACAAACAAAAAAATCCCATAAGCCAAGTTCAATTTCATCCTTGCAGTATACAGAAAGGGAAACGACACTTCTTTTTTTGTCTTTCCTCTACGTAAGCTATCTCACAGTACTTATCCACACATTAGGACTTGCAACACAAGATGCAAACGTTACCTTCACTCCCATAAGGGAGTTGACCTACCACTAGATTATGTATGTACAAACGAACAGAGAGCCCAAAAGCTTGCTTGTCTTCACTTTCCAGCAATGAGTCCACTCAGCATTACCTCTGCATACCTTGCTTCCTTGACACCTTTAGATCATCGCACACTTAACAAAACTGTTGCTGCAGTGTACATTGCGGTGAACATAATCTCATCCCCGACTGGATGGACAGCTTACGTGGAAGGCAGGGAGTAAAAGGAAAAAGAATCTCCTCAGATCCAGGCTTCTAAACATTGACCTCTGAGACACAGTAAGGAGACAGCCCTGTGCTGTTCCACTTGTTTAGGTAATCATTAAGTATTATAGCAAACACTTGTACAGCTGAATCAAAGTTAAATTTACTTTCTCAAGAAGCTGCTCAGGTTTAGTTTATGGGTTTATCCAAATATTGTTAATAGGAAATATTCTTGGCTTAGAAATCCTCTCCATGACCAGAAGGGTGCATTGTCTGCACAGAATTAATTACTGCAAAACTTGAGGCTGTGAAGACGTGTACCATGTACCATGGGTGGAGTCTAGCTAAGTATTTCAGTGTTGAAATAATGGCATAAGAAAGGCATCTTTTGACTGCCTATTGTAACAGTGCATACCCTCATGTGGAAAGCATTTTTACACCCTATTCATCAAACAGAAAAGCCTCCATAGACACAGTACAATTGTAAACAGAAAGATTTTAAGAACCTCACACAAGAAATCTGACTGTAAAAGTTTATGGTACTGCTGAAACTCCTGTTGATGTCATGTTGGCAACTGGTTGACTTCCTCAGCATCTGGTGCTACTACACTTGATCAGATCAGTGGTGACTGGATACCAGTACACTAAGAATGGGAAGCTTGCTCTTGGGATGCAAGTCAAGAAGCTTTAGGGCAACAGAGCTTAGAACAGACACCCCAGAATTAAAAAAAAAAAACAAAAACAAAAAAAAAACAAACAAAAAAAAAAACCAAAACTGACTGCAGGCGACGTCCAGCAGCTAACTCTGCTGAAAGGAAATGAAGCAAATAGGAACATTTCATGCAGAAAGCTTATAACTTCAAAGGTAAGAGAGGGGAAATTTCATGATGCACTGTCTGAAGAACAATATCCTTGTGAATGCTGACAAGACCCATAATTAGTTGCTTATATGTTGTCAGTGGCATACACAAAATTCATATTCTGTAAGTAAACTGACTAAAAGGTTTTGTAGAGTTCAAAGAAGCAATACATAGGATTGCTTCAAAGACAAAATGAACAGTGATCCAATGTAATTTTCAGTCCAACTATTATTTTTATTTAATTCATATGTTAGACCCAACTGATATCCAGTGCAAATTTGCTGTTAATTTTCCTTCAAAAATGGTTTCTCAGGATTTTAGCACAGCTGTTCAAACTATAGTTTCTTCTCAGAAACCAAACATAAAAAGGAAATTGATCTAGAAATGCTGAAACTCTGCCATATGCTATGGTTATATTGACAAAACTTCAACTGCCACTGCAAAGGTCTATTTTTCAAGGATTCACGAACACGCCATGAATATCTACAGTTCAGAAAATAGCCAGCTATTCTGGGAAATTACATGGTTTGTTGACTGCCCCAATAACATTCAGTTGAACTGCTGGTTAAAATGGTTTCCAGGAGTACAATTCATATTTAAAGATTTTCTGCAGGCAAAAAAAGTAGAGTCCTACAAAATAAAATCCCTTTTCATCATTCAACTTAAACCAGATATTTTTTCTTGTGTCGATACAACTACTTTTTATAACACTTGTCCAGTTGTTCCTAAGATAGTTTCTTCTATCCAAGCTGGCATAAATCTGTGCTCTGTCTACTCGGTAGTAAGAATTACATAACAGAGCCATATTTGAAGTGATAAACCATGGGAAAAACAATTCTTATGTATATTAGAAGGCATATCAGTGGAATTTAGCAGTAATTTTATTAATTCAAATTTCATTAAATCTGGTGTAATGATTTGTTGTCGAGCGTATGGCTAAATTCATGTTTTGCTAATTTGGCCCAAAATTGAGGAGGTCCCAATGGACTGGAGGGTGGCAAATGTAACTCCCATCTATAAGAAAGGCAAAAAGGAGGATCCAGGTAACTATAGACCTGTCAGTCTAACCTCGATACCAGGGAAGGTCATGGAGCAGGTCATCTTGAGTGCCATCAAAACCCACATAATGGGCAACCAGGGGATCAGGCCTAGTCAGCATGGGTTTATGGAAGGCAGGTCCTGCCAGACGAACCTGATTTCCTTCTATGACAAGATAACCAGAATATTGAACGAGGGAAGGGCTGTTGATATTCTATACCTGGACTCTCGAAAAGCATTCCATACTGTCCCCCATACAATTCTCATGGAAAAACTGGCTTCGCACGGCCTGGATGAGCATACGATCCGCTGGATCAAGCACTGGCTGACTGGAAGGTCCCAAAGAGTGGTGCTCAATGGTTTTAAATCCAGCTGGCGGCCGGTCACAAGTGGTGTGCCTCAGGGCTCAGTGTTGGGACCATTTCTGTTTAACGTCTTTATCGATGATCTCGATAAGGACATAGGGTGTATCATCAGCAAGTTCACAGATGACACCAAGTTAAGCAGGAGTGTTGATTCCAAGGAGGATAGGGAAACTCTACTGAGAGACTTAGATAGATTGGATCATTGAGCCAACATCAATGGTATGAGTTTCAACAAGGGCGAGTGCCAGGTCCTGCACTTGGGCCACAATAACCCCATGCAGCGCTACAGGCTTGGGGAGGTGTGGCTGGAAAGCTGCCTGGCAGAAAGAGACCTGGGGGTTCCAAATGACAAGCGGCTGAATATGAGCCGGCAGTGTGCCCAGGTGGCCAAGAAAGCCAACAGCATCCTGGCTTGTATTAGAAATACCGTGGCCAGCAGAAGTAGGGAGGTGATTGTGCCCCTGTACTCAGCACTGGTGAGGCCACACCTCGAGTATTGTGTCCAGTTTGGGGCACCTCAATACAAGAGAGATATCGAGGTGCTGGAGCGAGTGCAGAGGAGGACACCGAAGCTGGTGAAGGGCCTAGCAGACAAATCATATGAAGAGCGGTTGAAGGAGCTGGGACTGTTTAGTTTGAGGAGGAGGAGGCTGAGGGGAGACCTCATCACTGCCTATAACTATTTGAAAGGACACTGTAGAGAGGTTGGTCCTGGTCTCTTCTCACAGGTAATTAATGACAGAACAACAGGGAATGGCTTCAAGCTCCAACAGGGTAGATCTAGACTGAACATTAGGAAAGAATTTTTCACAGAAAGAGTGGTCGGGCATTGGAATAGACTGCCCAGGGAGGTGGTTGAGTCACCATCCCTGGATGTGTTTAAGAGACGTTTAGATGTGGGTTTGGGGGATATGGTGTAGGGGAGAACTTTGTAGAGTAGGGTAGATGGTTGGACTTGATCCCAAGGGTCTCTTCCAACCTAGACAATTCTATGATTCTATGATTCTATGAAAATACTAGTGTCTGGACAATTTTAGGCAGAGTACTAGGCAGGCTGGCTGAGGATTGGTTTCATCACTCAGACCTGAGTGAGTTTTGGGCATAGCCATATCTTTATTTCATAGACTTCGTGGCATAACATGAGTCCTGGCTGTATAAAGGCTTACATCATGTTTCTGAATCATAGCTGGGGTCTAGTTAAGTGTAGAATATTGGCATTTTGATGGGTCACCAGCTGGTCATGGCAAGGAGGTTGGTGCAGCTTGATTCCCTACACATTAGCACCATCCTACATGGAATGTCATCCTGACCCCTCCTTCTCCCTTTTATATGCCTGAGCCAAACACATTCAGAAAGCAACCTTTATAAATTAGAAAAATTGCACATCCATATGAAGGCTAATATTTGAAACAGGAGAGAATGTGACTGTACTTTACATTAAATCCACTATGGAACAAAGTAGTTAATGCATTTCTGCTTATGCCTCTGTTTCTTACATCTTCCAACAGAAATTGGAATCTTTCGTTCCATCAGAAGTGCTACAAACATATACGAAATTACCTTTGCCATCTCTAGACAGCTGATCATTTTTACAGATACTGCATCAGCTTCTTAGCATGTGAAAGGTAAAAGATACTCAGATTTTAAACATTTGAATGTAACTTAGGTTAAATTAAGCAGCAGGTCAGATATCCCATAAGGCCAATCTAGAATTTCTAATTATTTTCCAATTACATTTATCATTTCCTTCTGGAATGTGAAATGGAGTCAAGTGGAGTAGGTCAACAGTCAACCTATTATTTCTTGAGAAAGACCAATTCCTTGTCATCCAACCCAAGCATTAAAGAGAGTAATTGAATGCACTTTTAAAATTATTTCAATACCCTTCTGTTTAGATTTATTTTATTTTTCATTGCTTCATTTGTGAAACCAAGACTCCTAGGACCTTGGTTTCCTCTCCTATATTCCTTTAAAGCTCTATATGCTTTCAGAGTAATACATACGTCTGGTATAAACAGATGAAGCTGTAACTTGCTGCAAACAAGATTGTAGAGTGCACCTTCTTACAGAAAGTCAGCTTTTGCTTGGGGAAGTGTCCAATTACTATAAATAGACTCTTCAATGAAACACAAAATACTTCAGAAAGTTACTATGTTGCTGCAAAAAGCCCCATTGTCTCTTTTATTTTGATCTGAACTGATTTGGAACAAACCAAAAAAAAAAAAAAAAACACCTGCAATAAGCCATTCTTAAGACAAGGCATTCACAGTGGTGTGGATTTAGACAGATTTGAGAGTAGAGACGAAAAGCTGAGACAACTAGTACAAGTTTTCTTAGAAAGTAATCTCTGAGAATCTTTTATTTATTTGGGTTAGAGCACATGGTACACGATTGCTCATTGTTTAGGTTACAGGGAGGAGGTAACCTCTTAACGTGTTGCAAACTTTGAGTATAGGAAACAATTAAGACTAGGCACGTGTTGAAACCTGGTTGAACAAGGGCTAGGTAGCAGGGAAGGGAGCTCCTCTGCTGCTTCCCCACTACTTTTAACTTTGCCATGAGTAATATAGGGTCTCTGAGGAACAGAATGGTTTCTTCTTCCGAGACTCTTCACCGACTTTTTCTCCAACAGAAGTGTTTTTCATACAAAGTCACATGAAATTCTCATTCATACAGATTTGGCAAAAGCAATCAACAAATACTTAGCTAGCAGATCCCATGCCACTTTTAATGTATATTTTGTGTGCGTATGTGTGTGTACATATACACATGCACACATATTTGAACAGATTTCAGGGAAATTATTAGTTCCTGGGTCTAATGCAATCCTGGTACATATCCACAGAAATATTTTAATCAGACATGGGCTTAGCCCTCTAAATATACTATATTTAAGATGTTAGAAAGAGTCTATTCTAAGTTTAGGACACATTTCTTTGCTTGCCATGGCTGCTGCATAAACCTAAGGAGAGTATCTCCAAAACTGGAACAGAAGAGAACAATGTTTGCAGCCTTGCTAACCCAGGCCTGTAGGCAAGTCTATTTGGGCAGATGAACATTGTTAACTGAGCGGTAACTGTTGCATACTAATAAAAACAGTTGTCAAATTGATGTGAGTCAGCTTGGGCAAAAGACAAGTGCCATAAGAATCTTAGGATATAAAATTTTGACTGCTTTCCTTTTTTTCCCACATAGTTTCACAAGCTGGCACAACAAGGAATCAAGACGTCACATTCAGGGGCATCACATGCACAGTGTGAAATAGTTATCATTTACTTAATAATTCAGAAGCCACATAAAACTTTAGGATGGTTTGTAATAGTAATATATGCACTAAACTTCATAATGGTCTTGTCTAAACAAGGACACTTAAGAAATATAGGGTAAATTGATTGCATTTACTAATTTAATGCGCAAGTGCATTAAGCTCTTTCTCCCTTCAGACTGTCACATTCAGGGGCATAGTGGTTTTATTTCAGTTTAAGCTAATCCTATCCAAAAAGAATTAAAGCTCCTCTGCTTCCTTAAGAGGAAACAACTAATGTGTAAATCCATTTGTATTTTGCGCATTAGCTCTGCTTGATTCCTCCTAACTTTTCTTTTTTTCTGTATAGACTAGCCTAAGCATAATTTTTGGCCCCCTAATTGGGTACATGATTCAGGTAGCTGATCACTGTGTTGATTTCCAGGCATACCTGTAAGGTATGTAGGTCAGAAGAGTCCCAGAAAAAAACAGACGTTTCTAGGAAAGTTCCCTATAGAGCTGTCCTCCACAAGATCTCTTTTCCATTCCTGTAGCACTGGCATGAAATGTAGCAATGTGAACTGTAAGAGGATACAAATCTTAGGCCTGCTTAAAATAACAGCAAAATAGGTATCTGTCAGCAATATGTTTTGCATTACATTGGACAGAACATAAAACCAGAAAAACAACATAAATCACTGTATAACATAAGAAGCATTGTAACGGTGCTATAATTTATGTCTGTTTTTCACAGCACTTGATTTCATTCCGGCTAGCCTTCATTTTCTCTTTGCTATGGTCCACATTCTGCTTTGGAAACACCTTGCTAATTTTAATATGAGTTTAGCAATGAACCACAGAGAGAGAAATGGCAGCTAGATCCGTAAGAGAGGAGCTAAAGGTTGGCAACAACAAGGTGAGCCAGAGGAGAAAAAGAGAAATGCCAAAGGATACAGATAGGAAAGGTTAATCTCTTTTGTTTCTCCCAAAGTGAAGGAGGGAAAACAAGGAGAGTGATGAGGAAAGAAACATGACTAGAGTCGTGGAGACAGCAGAATATATTAATTTTGTTAAGTCTTCATGTTAGAACTGCACCCATAGTTCAAGAATGTTAAGCTGGCTCTATCAAGAGAGTGAAGCACAAGCATCAATCCTACCAAAACACAGTCTACTTTAAAAGCAGGAATATTTTTTTTTCAGGGGCAATTTTTCTTGCGGTTTCTATCCCCTTGCCTTTGGGTTTTCTGTTTCCATCCATCTTATATTAGTGGAGTTATACATAGAGCGGGGGGGGGGGGGGGGAAGGAAGGAATGAATTAAATGACCAAATATCTAGAGCAGACATTTAATTTTCAGTTTGATCACACAAAAGTTACTTCCAATCATGGACACTAAAGATATGGTTCTTTTCTAACACTCTGCAAGATATACCTTATACCTCATATCTATATACGAATTACTGCTAGTGATTCTTTTAGTAACTGGAAATTAGTATTTTCCTACATATTGTTAGTTTCCTTCAGACAATTAACTTTTCACCCTTTCTATAAGTTTAATATGCAGCTAAACTTGAACTGTCTTGTTTTTATCTAAGGATGCAGCTTGATCTTACAACTAAACTGATTTAACCATAAGCTGCTGTCAGAAGAAGCAATCTTGCTTCCTCTTTTCTCCCACCAGCTATTTATTCCTACCCCTCCATCCCCTTTTTCACTGGAGAGAAAAGATTTTCTTTCTCTTCCTTCCTTTTTTCTTTCTTTTCCTTTTCTTTCTCTTTTTCTTTCTCTCTCTTTCTTATTCTCTCTCTTTCCTTCTCTCTCTTACTCAGTCCCTCCCCTCCCTTCCTCTTCTCTGCTTCCCATTCCTCTTCCTTTTCCTTTTCCTTCCTCCCTTCCTTTGCTCCTTCTGTCCTTCCCTCTTCCTCTTCGGCTCTCCCTTTCTCTCTTCTGCCCGGACGACCTCGGCGGGGCTGGGGGTGAGATCCAGCGGCGGTGCGGGAGGAGAGGCGGGAGGGAGGGGAGCGGGGGAAGGACGGGTGGGGGTCCCGCGGCGGCCGCCCCCCCGGGGGGCGCGGGGCTCGCCAGCGCGGCTGCCGGCAGGGGGAGCGCACAGCGCTGCCTCCCGGGGGACGCGCACTAAAACCTCCGAGCCCGAACCCGAGCCCGGTGGTGGGCGAACGCACGTAGCGAGGGCAGGATTGCACGTAAAAGCCCTTTCCCATCTGTTGCAACGTCTTTGATTTAAAGCAAGAGAGTGGCTTAAACTGAGTAACAGCTTTCCCCGTGTCCTTATAGCAGGTTTCGTACTAGTCAATTAGAATAATCGCTGTCTATTTAACCGTTTGGTCAGAATTCAAATCTGGGATGCACCGTAAACACGCATGAAATCACTGCTAAAGAACAAGGAAGCAACAGAGTAACAGCTTTGGGAGAGCCAAAAGTAGCCTTGCAGCTCTTACAATTTGCACAAAGTAAATTTACGTAAGAAAATGCTAGCTAGCTAACACAAATAAAGCAATGTGCACTCAAAAGTCAGGAAAGCCAAATGCTAAGCTTTAACTTCCTCAGTTTTAACTCTTCGCGTTGTATATCCTGTAGTTTTTATAGCAGACCATAAATAAAAAAATGATACATTAAGGTTTCCATTTAATAAGGAATAGAAAATAACACATATGTACAACTTGGCCAAGTAAACACTGTGGAAACAGTCTTAAATTTTAGTGTTTCCTGAGTCTGGATCGAGGATGTTTTAGACCCACATCTGGATCAAATGATGTGACTTGAGTCCTTCTCAGATATGAAACGATGGCATAAGATATTTTCTTACACTAGTATAACTCAGCTCCAATGGTTCGGAGTTTTTTTCCAAATTTTAGTGTATTTAGATTGAAAAGCAAAATTTATAAATTTTACCATCAAAGTAATTGGAAAAGTTGCAATGCACTGGAAAAGGAGTTAGAAGGTTAAGAAAAAACATCCTGTAGTGAGAAAAATTATTCTTCTTGAGACACCCACATATAAAAAAGAGAGTGTGCGCTTAATTGCAGCTGATAATGATCTGTCTTGCATGAAATTACAACAGAACTGCTACATCAGTTGCAAGTGAATTGTTGCTGATTTACATAAGCACGAGTCCAATTAAACAAGACCATTTAAAACATAAGATCATACTTTCCAAGAGCCTACCTTTTTGACATAATTATTTGCTCTGCCTTCATGGTACCTCTAGCAGAAAACCCACGGTGAACTCCCGTTCTCCTTTATTTGTATAAAATAGATGTTATCTTTTTTAGGGCTCAGCTGGAGTCTCTGGAATGTGCACCCCTTGCTTGTTTTAGAGCTCTAACTTTGAAAGTGTCTACAGTCGAATTTAAAGGGCAATATAGGTGCACAAGAGCGTAAGTACAGATGAGTAATTAGAGCATGTTTTTGAGACCCATGTTAACATAAGAAAAATCAAGATTCATCTGGTGTACTGTAAGTACACTGTAAAGTATCCTAGTTAGAACACAGGAAGTTCCGTTCAAATACACAGAAACAGTTCTTTACGGTTCAGGTGACAGAGCACTGGCACAGGCTGCCCAGGGAGGCTGTGGAGTCCCCTTCCCTGGAGATTTTCAAGACCCGCCTGGATGCAGTCCTGAGTAATGTGCTCTGGGCAATCCTGCTTTAGCAGGAGAGTTGGACTAGATGATCTCTAGAGGTCCCTTCCAACTCTGATTCTGTGATTCTGTGATTCTGTGTGATTCTGATTCTATGCAGGTAACAGTCTTCAACAGCTGTGGAATCCCTGAAAAAGGGTCAGACTCAGTTTTGAACTGTGAGACACTCAGGGTAGGCATGGTTATGATGATGGCCTCAGATGTGTTATCACACCCACCTTGGCACATCATAGTTTTCTCAGAGAGTGGGCCTGAAGAGGATTAGAGGGAAATGTATCTTTCAGCTTCCCAGTCCTTTCCCACCTGGACTCCAGATGGCCTCCAGGGGCCTCGCAGGTGTTTAAAGTTACACCAGCTTCACTTATACCACAATGTCCAGTGGATCATGTAGGGAACCACGTATACAGCTTCAGCCATTCCGGCTGCCAGAATTATAAGCTATTTTTGCTCTAAGATATTGGGTGAATGAGGGGTATCTTCCACAGCACCTGCAGGTCATCTCCATTAGAACATGGGTTTTGATTCACAACAGCCTGAGGACTCTCCAGTTCCAGAGTATGTGTCTTTAATTTGAGGCATTTGCTCTAACATGCAGTCACTCAGGTCTTTGCTCAGATGTTTTGTCTGAAGGCATTCCTCCGACTTTGGTACTGGGACTGGGACTGTTTAACATCTTTGTTGGTGACATGGATAATGGGATTGGGTGCACCTTCAGCAAATCTGCTGACAACACCAAGCTGTGTGGAGTGGTTGACATGGTAGAGGGAATTGATGCCATCAGAGGGACCTGGGCAGGTTTGAGAGGTGGGCTCATGCAAACATCGTGAAGGTCAATAAGGCCAAGTGCAAGGTCCTGCACATGGGCTGGGGCAATCTCATGTACCAATACAGGGTGGGCAGAGAATGAATTGGGAGTAGCCTGAGCAGGCAATGTGTGCTCACAGCCCAGAAAGCCATCTGTATCCTGGGCTGCATCAAAGGAAGCATGGCAAGCAAGTCAAGCAAGGTGATTCTGCCCCTCTACTCCGCTCTGGTGAGACCCCACCTGGAGTACTGCGTCCAGCTTTGGAGCCCTCAACATAACAAGGACATGGACCTGTTGGAGCAGGTCCAGAGGAGGGCCACAAAGATGATGAGAGGGCTGGAGCACCTCCCCTAGGAAAGCAGATTGAGAGAGTTAGGGTTGTTCAGCCTGGAGAAGAGAAGACTCCAGGGAGACCCTACAGCAGCTTTCCTGTATCTGAAGGGGGCCTACAAGAAGGCTGGAGAGGGACTTTTTACAAGGACATGTAGTGATAGAACAAGGGGAAATGGCTTCAAACTGGAAGAGGGTAGATTTAGATTAGATATTAGGAAGAAATTTTTCACTGTGAGGGTGGTGAGGCACTGGAACTAGTTGTCTAGGGAAGTTGTGGAAGCCTTATCCCTGGCAGTGTTCAAGGCCAGGTTACATGGGGGTTTGAGCAACGTGGTCTAGTGGAAGGTGTCCCTGCCCATGGCGGGATGATCTTTAAAGGCCCTTCCAACTCTAAACATTCCATGATTCTATGATTCTGAGGCCCAAGGACATTTCCATATATACACAGCCCAAATTTAAAAACAAAAGCTTTACTCCTACTGATCCAGAACTGAAGAGCACCAGGCAATTCCAGTTGTCTGGTGGACTGGGAGTTTGGAGATGTTAATGCTTCTGCCTTTGAAATTCTTGAATTATAGTTCTGATGACTCATGTTTCTAAAATGATTTGTTTGAGGTAGCTGTGAACATCAGAGATTGTAGGAAGCTATGAAATATTCACCACTAAAGTTCACTTGGAACTTTAACTGTTTCTGTTAAAAAACAGTTGCAAGTGTCCAAGTAAAATTAGTTATTTCTTTGACTTTACCACATCTCACTTCGTCAGAGCTCAAAGCACCTAGGGATTTGTCTAGAGCACGGGTGGGTTCCAAGCCCAGAGGTGCTTATCTGAAAGGAGAACCAAGTGCTCACAGCCTCTCCAGGTCAAAAGCCTGCAAGTTCCCAAATACCAGGATGCTTTATTGTAGCTCTACATGAACTCAGAAGACATCGTCTGCTGAAAACAGGACTCACGCACAACAGAGTGCCCAGCATTAATGCGCATTTGTCCAGTGCCACAAGCAACAATCCCTGCAAAAGTCTGCCTGCAAAAGACCCCAACAATGTAACTGTTGCACACAGGCACTCAAAACATACAAATCTTGCCCCGCTGCAGGAAAAGGACCCCAAAGACCTCTGGGGAACTGCTACATTTTATGTAAAAATGAGGAACATCTTGTATTCTTTTTCTCTCCATACTCATTTCTGTTCTAACCAATATTCCCAGAAATTACTTCCTTCTCTGATCACCACAAAAACCGAAAGGCCCTTGGAAAACCTGTCAGCTTGTTGTCCTTATGCATTTTTCAGACCAACACATCATTCTGATACAAATCAAAACTTCATTATCATTTCACATAAGTTTTCTCTGCAGATATTTTCAGGTGGTTTTATTCCTAGATTATTGAGCCATATAAAATACATCTGTGGCCATGCCTGAGAGAGTCCTTGTAACTCAGTGGATAAGCACTGGTTACACACACTGAAGTTTCCTAAGCTTGGCTTTGGCAGATCAGAAGTGCTGAGATTTTAAACAAGATTTCATAGTGTTTTGGTGAAGAAACTATTTGTCTGGTGGATTTACTATGCTGTATGCTTCCTGCATATATTTTTATTTTCCTACATGTTCTGGCAAGGTTCCCAAAATACTAAACTCATAAGAAACACTAAAATACTTCTAAACTGAAAATACTTCTTTTTCATTCCTTTTTTAAAGCACAACACTCAAAATGAAAGCATAGGGTAAGTTCCAATTAGAGTTTCCTGCTATTAGTAGCTGATACTTTGACCCAAAGAAGGGAAAGAATCATCAGGGAAGAGACGCAAACCATGCAGACCTTTACACCTTGAAGAGGTTTTTGCAAGAGCTCATTGAAACCAGTGATGTGTGGTGCATGTTAGGTGGTGTTGGTCTGAAGAGGGATTTTCCCACTCTACCTGGATATTTGCAACACCTCCTCTTACCTGTATGAAAATTATTTGTTCTCAAGCCTGTGAGGGCTTAGCCCTTGGGCACATGCCTTGCAGTGTGGTGCCCAGAAGATGGGGCTGAGAAGAGGTGGCCGAGGAGTCCAGGGGTGAGCCTGTGAGAAGCCCAGACGTTTCTTCACAGTTGCCACAGGGCAGCCACCTGAAGTCCCAAAAGTTCACTGCAGCTTCCCCCCTCTGTAAAAAAAAAAATTAACTGCCAACTTCACTATGATCCATTTCAAATGAATCATTTAGCTAATTGGGCAATGTTCAAACATCTGAGCTGCATTACAGGTTTCACTTACTCTAAGTAAATGATGGTTTTAGCTGCAATTAAAAAGCAGTAAGTATGCTAGTGTTTAGGAACATAAGATTTACATAAAATGTGATGGAGAAGGGCAGTTTTTGGTAGCCACAATGAGCAACAGAGTAAAACTACATCAAAGAATTTCAGATTGGCTGCGACCAGCCAAGGGATGTTGTACCAAGCAAAGGCAAGCTGATTGCTAGTGGGGGCCTGCAGCTGTTTGCTCCGAAATGTGCTGGCTACGCTGCAGCATGGTTAAAGTCTTACGTAGACAAGCCAGGAGCTCCTGGGGCAACAGGAGCCAGTGGGGAGGCACCGTTAATACACAGCAAAGGAATGCCACATGGAGAGCAGCACAAGGTAATTACAACTGCTCCATCCAAGTCAGCCTCAACGAAGATATGGCTGAATTGCCTGAAGTGCCTCTATGCAAATGCACGTAGCATGGGGAACAAACAGGAGGACCTAGAGATGTGTGCACGCCTCCAAGGCTACGATCTCATTGGCATTGTAGAAACTTGGTGGGATGACTCCTACGACTGGAGTGTTGCCATGGAAGGCTACAAGCTCTTCAGGAGAGACAGGGAAGGGAAACAAGGAGGTGGTGTTGCCTTATATGTCAATGACCAGCTGGAATGCATGGAGCTCAGCCTAGGGATGGATAAAGAGCTGACTGAGAGCCTATGGGTCAGGTTTAAAGGGAAATCAGGAGCAGGGGACATTACAGTGGGGGTCTGCTACAGGCCACCTGACCAAGAAGACCGAGCGGATGAAGCCCTCTATAGACAGAGAGGGGCAGCATCACGTTCTGGTTCTCATGGGCGACTTCAACCACCCTGACATCTATTGGAAGGGTAACACAGCCAGGCATAAGCAATCCAGGAGGCTTTTGGATTGCATTGACAACAACTTCCTTCTCCTAGTAGAAGAGCCAACGAGGAGAGGAGCTATGCCAGACCTTGTTCTTACCAACAAGGAGGGGCTGGTAGACAGTGTCAAACTCAAGGGTAGCCTGGGCTGTAGTGACCATGAAATGGTCAGGTTTGAAATCCTCGAGGCAGCGAGGAAGGTGCGCAGCAAACTGACCACCCTGGGCTTTGGGAGAGCTGACTTTGGCCTCTTGAAGAATCTGCTTGGTGTGGTGCCATGGGATGAAGCACTGGAGGGAAGAAGGGCCCAAGAGAGTTGGTTAATATTCAAGGACCACCTCCTCCAAGCTCAAGAGCAATGCATCCCTACAAAGAAGAAGGCAGGCAGAAAAGCCAGGAGGCCTGCATGGATGAACAAGGAGCTCCTGGACATGACCAAAAGGAAAAAGGAGGCCTATAGGGAGTGGAAACAGGGGCAGGAATCCTGGGGGGAATACAGAGGAATCGTTCGAGCAGCCAGGGATCGGGTTTGACAAGCTAAAGCCCAGATAGAACTAAATCTGGCCAGGGACATTAAGACAAACAAAAAAATCCTTCTTTAAGTATGTCAGCGAGAAAAGAAAGACTAGGGAAGAGGTGGGCCCTCTCTGGAAGGAAACACAAGAACTGGTTACCCAGGACAGAGACAGAGCTGAGGTATCCAGTGACTTTTTTGCCTCAGTCTTCACTGGCAAAGACTGCAGCCACACTGCCCATGATGCAGAATGCAAAGAAAATGAAGAACCGCCCACTGTAGGTGAAGATCAAGTGCAAGACCACCTGAGGAACCTGAAGGTGCACAAGTCCACGGGACCTGATGAGATACATCCATGGGTCCTGAGGGAACTGGCAGATGAAGTCACTAAGACACTAGCCATCATATTTGAGAAGTCCTGGAGGTCTGGTGAGGTTCCTGCCAACTGGAAAAGGGGAAACATAGCCCCTATTTTTAAAAAGGGAAATAAGAAAGACGCGGGGAACTACAGGCCAGTCAGTCTCACCTCTGTGCCTGGCACGATCATGTAGCAGATCCTCCTGGAAACTCTGCTAAGGCACATAGAAAACAAGGAGGTGATTGGTGACAGCCAGCATGGCTTCACCAAGGGCAAGTCATGCCTGACAAATTTGGTGGCCTTCTACGAAGGGGTTACAGCAGCAGTGGACAAGGGAAGAGCAACCGATGTCATCTACTTGGACTTGTGCAAAGCATTCAACACCGTCCCACATGATATCCTGGTCTCTAAATTGAAGGGACATGGATTCGATAAATGGACCACTTGGTGGATAAAGAACTGGCTGGGCGGTCGCACTCAAAGAGTTGCAGTCAACGGCTCGATGTCCAAGTGGAGAGCAGTGACGAGCAGTGTTCCTCAGGGGTCGTTACTGGGACCTGTACTGTTCAACAATGGCGACACGGACAGTGGGGTTGAGTGTACCCTCAGCAAGTTTGCCGATGACACCAACCTGTTTGGTGAGGTAGACACGCAGGAGGGGAGGGATGCCATCCAGAGGGACCTGGACAGGATGCAGAGGTGGTCCCAAGCGAAACTCACGCAGTTCAACAAGGCCAAGTGCAAGGTGTTACATCTGGGTTGGGGCAATCCCAAGCACAAATACAGGCTCAGCGGGGAATGGCTGGAGAGCAGCCCTGAGGAGAAGGACCTGGGGGTGCTGATTGACGAGAAGCTCAACATGAGCCAGCAATGTGCGATCGCAGCCCAGAAGGCCAACCGTATCCTGGGCTGCATCAGAAGTGTGGCCATCAGGTCAAAGGAGGGGATTCTGCCTCTCTACTCCACTCTCCTGAGACACCACCTGGAGTACTGCATCCAGCTCTGGAGTCCCCAACATAAGGACATGGACCTGTTGGAGCAGGTCCAGAGGAGGGCCACAAAGATGATGAAAGGGATGAAGAACCTCTCCTAGGAAAGCAGGTTGAGAGAGTTGGGGTTGTTCATCCTGGAGAAGAGAAGACTCCAGGGAGATCTTATTGCGGCCTTCCAGTACCTAAAGGGGGCCTACAGGAGAGCTGGGGAAGAACTTTTTACTAGGGCATGTAGCGATAGAACGAGGGGGAATGGCTTCAAACTGGAAGAGGGTAGATTTAGATTAGATATTAGGAAGAAATTTTTCACTTTGAGGGTGGCAAAACACTGGAACAGGTTGCCCAGAGAAGTTGTGGATGCCCCATCCCTGGCAGTGTTCAATGCCAGGCTGGACGTGTCCTTGGGCAACGTGGTCTAGTGGGAGGTGTCCCTGCCCATGGCAGGGGAGCTGGAACTCGATAATCTTCAAGGTGCTTTCCAACCTAAACCATTCTATGATTCTACGATTATACATTAGTAAGTGCTTTCTGAGAGTATGGACACTAACAGAACATATTTCCTGAAGGCTCCAGCACCAGCTTGCAAGAGCAGATGGCACAGACACCTCTAGGAAGGACACGCATCCCTCCTGGGGTGGTGAACTGAGGTCTGTCCTCTCCTGCCAACACTGCATTCTCTAGCTGGAGGTGAATCTCTACAAAGACCACCCAGCAGACCTATGGCTACCCAATCTTGTTTGCCAGGTTATCCACTGTACTACAAATTCTATTTTCAAGGGGTCTTTTCCTATTATTTTTAATATATACTTACAATGTTCCCTGCAGTATTAATACAGCAGAGGGAGTAATTAGTGTAAAATAGACATGCCCAACTCAATTCTTTCAACTAGTTAGCTGTGGTATGAATCGTTGTCTAAATACTCAGCATGGCCTGGTTTGCCTTGCTCCTCCAGTGGTTTAGGTCTATTCAGAACAGTCACATAGGAAGAACCTGTATTTTATTCCTCTTTGAAAACTGATTGGCAATGATTAACATCTACTTATCATGGCTTTCTGTATGACAGTAATGAGGTTGCATTCTCTGAAATGTTTTCTGAAAAGTCTTGAAAAGTTAAAACTGGCTTGTTCAGCAAAACAGCCAGTGGAAGGCAGAAGGAAAGGGAGTATTTTAAATATACAATTGCTTCAGGGCTCCCTAGTGCCAGTGTTTTGGAAAGATATTCTGCATTAGTCTCTCTCTCCAATAAAAATTGGTGACAGTCCAAAACTCCAATCTTTTGTTTTTGAAAATATGCCTTTGTTAGACCATTTTATGTAATAAAGAGTTTAAACATTTATTAATAAAGAAGTGTCTCCCTTTTTTTTTTTTTTTTTCCACAGACACAGAGGATCTTAAGGCCCCAGTTTGCCATTAGTGGATTTTTGCATCTACCCCAGGAATAAAAATAACAATAGAAACAGAAAAACATTACAGGAATGGGGTCTTGCAGAGAAGCTGTCAATTCTAATGACCAGTTTTTGGTGGGCTCCAGACAGGACACAAATAACATATAGAGTGTAACTAGAATACCAAACATGAAACACAGGACAATGTTAGGTAAGGAAATTAAAATTATGCTTCCTGCAGTAAATTAATCTGTGCTGCAGATAGAGACTTACTGATGGTTTTGGAGTTGGTCCATATATGTAAGGTTTAGCACAAGGAGTGGAAGAAGAAACGTGCAGCTGGGGACAGAGGGAGAAGGAGGAAAGTGCTAAATTGTTTCCGCCACAACGTTAGAGTAAGGCTCTGAATTTCAGGAGTCAGGGAAGCAGGCGTGGGCTAGAACACCGCAAAGCTCTTTCTCTAAGGTCAGTCCAGCAAACCCTCACTGACACTGTCATAGATACACTTCACAGTTAGAAAAAGACTGGTTAGTAAGGGTCCCTGCCTGTGGCTAGGGGCAATAGCTTTTTCATTATCGGCTTTTACCTGTCTTGGATGTCCATGATATTCGGGGTTATTTCTGAACTTTATTTCAATCACTTTGTTACAGCAGCCCAGAAAATGCAGAGATACCTAGCAATGTCCGGCAAGGTGAGACAAAGTGGAAATTTTCCATTCCTGTAATCACAAAGGAGCTGGAATCAGATACTCAAACATGTTTACAATCTTTAGGCATTTAGTATTTTAGTTTATCTAGAAAAGGGTTGGTAACTCCACTATAAATACAATTTTTTAATGGGAGGATTTGTCCCCTCCCTTTTATATCTGAACAGAAAAGTGATAAATCTTCTTTAGGTTTCCTTTGGCTGAGATGCTAACATGGGGTGCTTCATCACATTTTAAGCAATGAACATGTGAAAACAAAGAATTACGGCAGTTCCAAGTTTGCATCCCAAAACACATAGCTTTTATCACTGAGTAAAACATATAATGTAAAATAATAAAATTAATTATCCTGCACATACTGTGAATATTCATAATATAACTGTTTCTGCTGGTTTCTGACAGAATTCCTTCTCAAATTTTTGTTTTGAAAAAAAAAAAAAATGTTTTGCCTTTAAAGCTCCTCCTATACCAAGTTCTCTTAGAATCATATCATAACCCATTTTTACAACACAAATCCCTAGAGAAAGTAAGAGGAAATTTCAAAAGCTCTTTATTTCAACAGAGTTGGCTCATCATAAGCAATTGTCTCAAGTACAATTATTTGACTTATCTGAAGACCAGAACCTTAGTAAACAGGAAAAACTGATATAATAAAGCTTATATTAAAATATCTTGTTTGCAGAATTATGGCCTATTGCTAAACCTAGCATATCTTGTAACCATTGGATGATTACCCAAGAGAACTAGGTCATTAACCTGAATTTTTCTGAGTTCACTTTTTCATTCATTTATGCCAAAGCCCTGAATCTAACTCTAACTAAACACGTAGGAATGCCTGTCGAGGAGCAGATTAATCATTTTAATTCCTGCTTAATGCACTGTCCAAACCTGTTATGACTGTGAAGGCAAATAAAAGTGCCCAAACCAATATCAGATTCACCACAGGGTTCATCATTCCTGGCTGGTGACCCAGAGTGGCTGTCAGCAAAATAATCACTCATTTGTCGAACCCCTTAATAAAGCTGGAGTTTTCAGTCCATATTCTCACATTATGCTTGGCGTAAAAGACAAAGACACGTATTGCTGCACTGGCTGGCCTTGGTAGATGACCAACATGAAGTTAGAACAGGAGTCCCTAAAGAGCAGAACACCACCAACAACAAATAAGAAGGGTATCATTTAGCTTTTTCAGAGAAGATTTTAAAAAAAATAATTTTAAATGTGGTTGCAGGAACACACATTCATTTCTGGAAAGACTCCTTCCTGTAATTTATGAGCTACAGCTCCTCAGGGGCTGAACACAGCCCGTGGTGCATGAGCTGTACTTGCAGCATAAGCTGTTCCTCAGAGAAGGCTTCAGCATGCCCTGTCCTCCTCAGGAAGTGGGAAGGACATCAATGCCATCTCCTCCGCTTTCTTTCTGAGCTACAGATCATTGCCAGTCATCATCTTTGGCGGTCACCCTTCAGAAGAGTCATCTGCCTGTTGCATCAGGTGAGGAATTGCAGCCCTTCTTTTCCAATCTGTTGTGCCGATTCTGTGATCCACATGTTTGGTGTGATTAGTGCAGTTGAAGCTGCTTGCCCAGTCTCAAAGATAAATTCAGCTAGATGCTGCTCCTATTGGCTGACTGCTAGGCGTGGCAAGCTCTACCGATATTAAGTTAGCCATGAGAAAGTTTTGAATATGAATATATAATGGTGTAGGCAAATCTTTTGCATCTGGTCTGTTGTCTGACATATTGTGTCTCATTTCCGTATGTGTCTACAAGAATTGCATATTAACAGAATTATGGGAAATGAGTATATTGTGACACCATGGTTCAACAACTTTCCTTTAAAAAATACAATTTTTAAAAAATGCAGTCACGTTTATCAATATCTTACTGATTTATGTTATAGAATATAATGTTATACGTATTTTACAAAACCATATCATAAATTCTAAAATTATCATTATGAAAATTATATATAATATAAAATTGTTCATTTGGTAATTATTTATTTAGAAGGTGAACAAATGTGTGCTTTCTCAAGGTTGGTATTCTGAAGAATATACTGTTAATTTCAGAGAGTTGGTTAGTTAGAAGAGGCCTAGCTGAAAAGTAAAATTACTGAAAAGAAAATTGGTTCTGTTTTACCTCAAACCAGGACAACAGGAGGTCCTTCCAACACCACTGGGAATTCCTCCTTATAATATGATCCTTCCTGGAAAAGTTTGTACTAGGTAGAACCTCATTTTTTATTCTTTTCTACATCTATTCAGTGTCACTAAAACCACATATGTTAAAATATATTATTTAACATATTAAAATAACATCTGTTAAAAATACATGTACATTAAAATATGAATTAATTGTATTCATTGTAATTAAGAGCAGAAGTGGTTTTCTACCTTTTCTAACCAAAAATCTGTATAACTTTCTTCAAAATATTGAAAATATTCCGTGAATTGTTTTTCACCACACTACTGTTTGGCAACTAAGGAGTGAATGGTAACTTAGTATCTAGGTAAATATCATGGTAACATTTTAGACAATTGTAATTGTATTTTTTACAATGAATATTTTAATTATCGATATGATTTTAATTATGAAACTGCAGCTACTAAGCCATTTATGTGGCCTTTAAATCTTTCAGACAGATATTGCCAGCGGACAGGGTTTCACAATCACTTTGTCAACTACCTAACAATTTCTTGCACAGCTAGATAATGCTGATTCAGGTCTTAGCACTATTGCTTTTGAGCAGTGTACTACAGTTTGGAGCCAGACTTTTACATATGTTATTCCAGCAACAAAATGATAATTAACTCTTTCCTATGCTGAGTTCCTATGCTATGTTCCTGCTGAACATTTAGATCTATTCCTTTTCTGATGGCTCTAGAAGTCCATTTCAGATATTGTTCCTTGGAAATCATTAGAATAAATAAAGTCTAACTGCAAGGTGATATTTAGGGTAGATGACCTGAGTAACCTGATTTTTCACCAGCTGCAGGCAGTTACCTCTGGAAGCTAATGGCTCAGAGGGAGACGTTCCAGGAAGGGGAAACGCTTTCAGCCCTTATCAGAATTGAAACCTTCAACCAATGCAAGCTAAAGAGTCCTTGTTTCCCAAGCTGTGGCACAAAGTGATGGGTTTGAACTGCTTCCAAACATAATGTATGTTTAAGACTTCCAATAGAAGAGGGATGTTTCTGAAGGGCATTTATATTAGGGCTGTTTTGGAATTATCTTTCAGAATTATTTGTTTTTCCAAGCAGAATTTTCAATTTTCATTTTAAAAAATTGCACTTCTTAAGATGAAACCACTCAATTCTGACTGCAAATTGTTTTGGGGAGGACATAAGAAGTGCCAGGAAATAGACTGCCATCACTGTGATTCTGGAGCGCCTTGGAGGCCACCAGCCTCGGAGCAGGGCAGGGCACTCACCGTCCCACGTTCAGCCCCTTTACGGCAGAGCTTTCTGGCCTTGACTGCTGCTGCTGAGCTGACATTTTCAGGCTTCCTGATTCTGCTGTAAGGCAGTAAGACAGAAAATACAGACCAATACTTATATTTAATTATGTTTTTTTTTAAAAAAAAAAAAAGGAATTTCAGTTTCAGAGATAAGAAGAACTTTGGAGGAGGTTTTGTGACCTGGAAAAAAACACTTGACTGTTTCTCAAACCAGCTTTAATTTTAATTAGCACTAAAATGAATAAACCTGTCTTATTTCAATAAAAATGTTGAATAACACTTGAATTTTATTCTTACTGCAATCTTCATCACAGGCCTGACCTAGAACATTATTTGATTTTGTGCTGTGGTTGCTGAGCAAAAAATGTAGGCTTATGCTTAACTGGTATGTGGAGAAAGGAACAAAGACCTATTTTTGTTAAAACAAGAAGCCAAGTCTATGTACAACAAATGTGTGTGGGATACTTGCTCTCAGGAAATTTTAGGCACAATTCATAAAACACAACTGAAACCTTTATTGTATGAACACAAGGAACCTGGGAGAAAAATGGATGAAGAGCTGCCGATCCAGGATATGAAACCAGAGACGGCAGAAGTAACAAACAGCTACTGTAACTGAAGCATAGGTGTAGGATTCAGAGGAACTGACAAACATAAGAATGAAGGTGCCAAACTGAACACCAGTGATGACAGACACCATGAATAAGAACTAATATAAATAAAAGTAAATCTAATTGAGTCAAAAAATCAGTCTCTGATGAAGAATGATCATGCAAATTTATCGGGAAAATGTTGGAAATCTCTGTGAATCCTTTAGATTAGATTTGGATATAAACAAAGATCGTGGTAATTTTACTTGAGACAAATACTACTGCAAAGGTATGTCATTATGGGCCACTATAACACTGATATCCAATCTATGAATAACATAGGGCTAGTTAGTCCTGGATGATGTAGCTCTCACCTGACAAACAGCTGAACCCGTGAGAGGTGAGGGTCTTTTAGACTTTGTTTGGCCAAATAGTAAAAGCCATCATAAAACAGTTGGCCATGAAAAAAGAACAAGTGATGGTGAGTTGTTTTACTTTAAATGGAAGGACAAACGAAAGCAGATCTGCAATGCAGGCTCTCAATTTCAGATAGGTGAACTAAGAAACTCTAAGAGCTAGCTAATGAAGTCAAATGGACTAAAAAGGTAAAAAACTACATAGGAGACCTAAAATGTCTTTTTAAAAAAAAAGGCAAAAAATATTCATGGTTTTCATTGCAAATAGTTTGAACAATAAACTTAAAGGAAGTGACGTTCAGATGTAATCCAGTGAATAAAGGGCTAAAAAAGGATATCTGCTTATGCAGAAGAGTGGGGGGGAAAGACTGGTTAAAATAAGCTTAAAATTCAGAAATTATGGGATACGCCAAGGAATGCAAAAAATCAAGAAGCTACTTTATAGAAGACTAATATAAATCATAGGAAATTCTCTAGCCACATAAATGAAAAGGAAATAAAACCAGAGGGGTAGAACTGCTATGGCACAAAATAAAATCATATAAAATAACATAAAACAAAACAAAACAAAATAAAATAAAATAAAATAAAATAAAATAAAATAAAATAAAATAAAATAAAATAAAATAAAATAACAGATAAATTAAAATAAAAGTCTAAGTAACAGCTTCATCTGGTATTTTCCCTCAGTTTCCAGTGGAAGTTTTGATGCTCAATACCAGAAAAAATGCACAACCAAAATGGAGAAATGAGAATGAAAAGGATCACACCCCAGGCAAACTCAAAAAAGTCATTGAGTTTAATACCTCATTTAATGGGAACAGATCAATCCTCCTTGAAGAATTTTAAAACTGAGAGAAAACAAACACTTTGATTCAAAAAGTTGCTGAGGCACGATGTATACACAGTTCTCCAGGCAGTAAATCTCCTTCCAAAATATGCAATACTTTATGTCCCTGCTTTGTATGAGCAAATTTGAAGTTGATTGTATAAGCTCATTAGAAGGGGTTCCCTGATCACTGAATTATGAGGTATTTTGGTTTGGCGATAAATGGTAGTCCCAGTCCCTCATTTCCTCCTTCAGAGTCAGTAAGTGGCTTTGGAATGTTTAGTTCCCATTTTGGGATACTTAGCGGAATTTGCTGAGTGGCAAATATTTTGAACATTAAGTAGTGGTAAGCGTTAAAGAACCTAGTCCTGAATGCTTTCCACCGTCACTTGACATGGTCTGTGTAGTTGTGACCATGTTTTGATGTTTATGTTGTACTTACAAAGTTGGGATTAATATGGACAATCTCTGTGAATCCTTTAGATTGGATGAGACGTACTTACAAATTCACTTGTAAATCTGCAAATATGTAATCTGTACATGGCAATGGGCATTTGAAGGCACAGTTTTGATTGCTGTTAAATGACACAATGAAATTCAGTTTGAAGGCTCTGAGTTCTAGATCAAAGATCCTGCAGCCATGAGTCACAAACTGTTGTTGCATTATAAAATCACCCAGTACCTCAGGTCCTTTCCAGAAATATTGCTTGATTAACCTGTTACCTATGGAGTTTATGCCAAATACTCCGCCTTTCCTCAACTAGTGTAAGAACACAAAGCCAGCAGCATACATTCTGGCCCTGTGCTTTGGCTGATTTGACAGCAAGATTCTGTGCCTGTGCCTGATCTATAAACAATCCATATTTCTAGGGATTGGACTGTAAAGGCATAGTATGCCAAAAAGACAGAGACATAATGATCAGAACAAGATATGATGTAAGCCAATATAAAAAAAGTTAGAAAAAACAAAACAAAACAGAACTCTGGGAAAAAATCTTGAGAGCTATGTATGATTGTCAACTCTAAGATAGTACAGCCAAGGCTCACTTTTTCATTTGATCTAATTCAGAAACCTTTGGTGCCTGTTCGGGATACAGAGGTACCCCGGTAGGTATTTTGATTCTCATTAGCTCTTTGTAGCACTTCACTGCCAAGGAACACTTGAAGGCATCAGAAGTGCAGGTTGTTGGATATCCAACAAATTCATGTCATTGGATAACAAAGTTACCATAGTTATTAGTTTCCAGTATTACACTTACTGCTGAATTGGAAAAGCAGTTCAAACAGTGACTGGCCATTAAACCAGAGAGTTTTATAGGTCTGTAATTTTTGGAAAATTAGCAAAATCAGAATTAACATAATGAAATCCATCTTGGAATTTTAATCTAAATTCAACATTTATTTTTGTAAGATTTAAAAGAACATCTGGCTCCTCAAGTAGTTCAAGGAACACTCATTGCAGAAAATAAAATGCTTTGCTACCTCAACTTAAAAAAAATGATATATTTAGTTTCTATTTTCTAATATTTCAGTTTGTGTTATGTCTGGAACCCAGGGAGATGAATCAATAGGATCAAATCTTGTCTCTGTGGGAACCCGGAGAGAACATACTCTACCAGATGTTATTATGAACCTGCTGCAGAAGTAGAGCAAAAGTCTGCTTTGTCAAAATTCACTGGAGCAGGAGCTTTCAGCATCTTATTAAATCTCACAGGGTTTATCAAGACAAGCTTTGGCAAGAGCTACTTACAAGTAGCACAAGTTGTTCATTCTAGTGTACTTCAGCTAAGTTAGTATTAACATCCATATGATAATTTAATGTAGAGAAGCATTGTTATCATCAGAAAAGACGGCTTCACAAATATCTCGGTGGCAATCATCACACACATACATGGTTTTCGCTTCTAAGTTCACCGTCAGTCTGTCAATTAGAGTAAAATGGTTTTAAGACTCCAGCTTTTTCTTCTAGTTGAACTCCAGTCTCATTGACCTCGGTAAGAGTTTCTGCTTTATGTCAAAGAATAAGCCAGGTTCTGAACTCTCTTCTCATACCTGAGACCAAGTAGTTAGACTACAATAAAGCAGGTGTCAAGCACCGTAGAGAAAAATAGCTGCTGCAACGAGTCTGTAGAAACCTGTCACTTCCACCAAATATCTCTTCAGCAGATGCCAACAAATCCATATCTCTACTCTCACACTCAAATGCTGTGGTGCCTGTTGTAAGAAACTCTGTTAGGAAGACAATTCAGAAGCAAGATTAGATTTGTTGCTGCTTCTTAAGATATTTAAAATGGTAACTGGAAAACTTGAGCTGTAAAAAGTGGAACTAGCTACTGCTTAGACACTGTTTGTTCTGTTCTGCTTATTATCCATGATGGCAGCAAACAAATTCGTCTCTACGCTAATTCTGATGATGAGTTCTCCTATGATTTTGAAATCCAGGGAATGTTTTCACCACACAATTGTCAGACTTAATTTAGCTTAGCTCTTTCTTAAAAGAGAAAAAATAAAGGGGGCTCTCTTTTCTCCAGCTAGCTGGACACTATTTATTTCAAATGTTCTTACACCCTTGTAAATCATCTTCTGCCATTTTTTCTTCTTGTTGTTAGGAGCATCATAAGCTCATAAATCAGTGGACTTCTCACATTTTTAGTGTTATCTCTAGAAAATCTTTATAACCCTTAAGCTGACACCCAAAAGAGTGTTTACCACACTTAAATGTCTTATGGGACAGTCTGCCTCCACACATTTAGCTCACATGGCCAACCACTTCAAATGTACGTTAGAGAAATCCCTGATGCATTTGTTCTTAGTAGGACTTCAGTGTCTGCTACCTCCTGCCACCAGAGAATTTCCATAGTCTTTGAGGCAACTTAAGGAGAAGTGAGAGTTTCTTAATGTGGCTGTGTGACAACGCGCTGGAGATGTTACAACATTGTTTTGCAGGACTTAGGTTTTGTTCTCAGTTTGATGCCTCCTCTCTTCACAGTCTCATCCAGAGTCTTCTAAAACCCTTAAAGCCTTTGATAATCTGTGGTTTATTTCATCATGTGGGCATGCATCCTATAAATTGTGCTTCTTAGTGAATGACTTCATCCAGTGCAGACAGCAAATGCCTAATGGTGATGTTAGCTAGCATTAACAGGAGCTGGTTGATAAGTGGTTCTTATCTTTTTTAGATGAAGACTAGAAACAAACTTATTGCAAGTCCTATGGACTTTACAGCTACCAGAAACACATTTCTTTTCAAGAGAGTGTTAGGGTCACCTGGATTATTATTATTACGTGGAACCAATGGATCAGAAAAGGAGGAACCTCACACTGGGCTTATGAGAGAGCATTGTTAGTAAAACAAGAAAGGCTTTCAGAGAGACAGAGGATTTCATTAAAAATCCTGGGCTGAAAAGTCTTGTTGGAAATGGAGACTAGGTGAAGACAAAGTGCAATTATTTCCGCATTTTGGGGAAGACAGTGGATTAATGAAAGGCAATTCATAACATAGGAAGAAAGGTAAGATAAAGGAAAAGAGTAAATCAAAATGAAAAATTGCCCTCCTTATGTATTTATGACTTAGATTTATGAGATTCTTATTCCCGATGGACCATTTCCAGACTAACAAGCTTTTAATTGTCCTTGATGCAATTAAGGGTGATGGTCTTTTGCTAAATCCCGAGTTTCAGCCATAGTTTATGTAAGTCGTTCACATTACTCAACCTATAATGATGTACTTGGCTTCATTGTTTGTGGTCTGGTTCTCATTTGTCTGGCATTACATTCTAAGATTGCAGTGACTCAGATTTCCTTTAGTTTTACAACAAAAAGCACTAGCATGTATTCCATGAGGCATCTCAGATTTATTCACTTGTTTGTGGTCTTCTTGTGCAGGATTCTCAAGCAGGTGTACCCAGACACATACCTCTGCATTCAGAAGATAAATAGGAACTCCCTGCTGTACTGTCACTGTAGTGACTCCTTTGCTATATAAAGCCTGACTTATATTTGTAGTTTTTAATGTAATTTGAAAAATATCAGTCCAGGATGTTCCTGAGAAATTATTTAAGCATAGTCCTTTATTTTTAATAGAGATTGAGATATATGTGTTTCTTCTTAGAACTTTTTTTTTTTTTTTTTAGAGGCATGGAGGAGAAAGCTATACTCAAACTATATTATGTAGGAGAAAACAAAAATTGCACATAATCTACCTGGCAGTGCTTCCAGCAAACCTTGCTTAACCCTTCTGAACTTTATTCAGACAAAGTACTGCTAAAGTTCATAAGTCTTTTACCTGGAGCAGGAAGGCAGGAATTGGCCACTGTGGTGTTACAATATGTTTTCATTTATATAAAAAAAAGAACTGCTATACGTTTTAATTGGCTTTAAGTCAATTAGTATTTTTGCTGTAAGCAATAAAAAGGGCTATCCAAATGTTGATACTGATAAAGTGAAACAGATTCAAGAATTTTAATAGGCTTTGGGATGTGACTTTTATGTATATTCAGAAAGCAGAAACAATGGCGTAAACTTCAGCACACGGTAACCTTGACAGTCTATACTTCAACTCTTTCTGCATGCCGATGGCTTCATTGTCACTAGGGCCAGCACAGCTATGATTATTACAATTAAAATTATCAAAAATTAAACCAGAGAGTCAAGTGTATGCTATTGTCTTACCTTCACTTTGTTATCTACATACACGACCAGAATACAATACGTCCAGAAAGAAAAAGCCTGAAGAAAGAAAGGATGAACTGTAAGCATGTATAGAGGTTTTTGAAAAATAGAACAATCAGTTCTTCTGCTGGGCCTGGGAATAAGATAGAATTCAAAAGCACATTGAATTTAATTCCTAGGCTCTATATTCCTATGGATATTCCTTTCAGCCTATCAAATTAGTAGATGGCAGGGAAGAAAGAGGAAGAGGACATTGAAAAGACCTAGCAGAGACATGATTTTTGAGAGAAGAGTGCATGTTTTTCTACTTTGGATGGAGAATATTCTTTCCAGGACTTCAATAATCAGTAGGACCTAGCTAGTAGGCTGAGCTCAGAGGCACAGTATAATGATTACAGAGGACTCTGGATTTGATTGACACTGTGAGAAGCAAACCAGGAAGGCTGACAAGTCACATTTTGGCAACAAACTTTTGCACTTGCAAAGAGTCATATAACAGCTTTAGTTCTACACATAATTAAACTAGAATATTTAATAATTCTCTATTATGTTCAGCTATAGCCTCTAAATATAAAAAATAAAATAAGTAAGGAAAAAAACAACAGCAGCAGCTGGAAAAAAACAAAGCAACAAAAAAAAACCCCAAACCATCAAAGAGATGACCTTGAGATCCTGAACTACAGACTGCAGACAGCCAAAATTCTGTGGTAAAGGTCTGCAACAGCTCATCTTCTGTGGATAAATAAAGGGACAAACCTGCACAAAACTCACCAGGAGGTTTTGAATAAAGTCTGTGTTGAAATAGCTCCATCTTAGTTATACATGGACAGATTTATCATTGACAACAGGAACTAAAAAAAATAAAATCTGTAAGATGATCTAATGATCATTTTGTCAACACAGAAAGACAGTCTTAGACATTTTCATGTTCTCTGATTATTGCAATGGTTTTAATAGAAGTTGTGTATTTCTTCAAATACCAAAACATGTTCTATCTTCCTGCAGGGGCCAAAACATTAACTGGGAAAACATAAGTCCTCCTGACCATGTAGAAAGCTTGTGTGTATGCCTGCAAGCTGTTGTTGGCTTTTTCTCTTCCTTTTGTTTTCTTTTTCTGTGGTAGCCTCAGCACTAACCCCTGAAAACCAGGCACAAAACCCCAATTTATTTTTCTTTTCTATGAACAAATGCCCAATACAAAAGAGAATTATAGAAGACTGGATTGCCATTGCCCTGATTCATTTTGGCAGTTCACAGTAATGTTACGTAAAATTCAGCTGGTTCCTCGAGTTTGACTGTATGTCATTACTGATGCATTTCCTGGGGTCCTGGATCAAATTCACTCTATCAACCCCCTAAGCAACTCCAAGGATTCCAGATCTCTTTCTCCAGGGCACAGTGTTCCACAACCAGTATTTGTTTCCTCAGAAATTATTTAGTAGCATACCAAAAGAAACTTTACATCCCCACACATGACTTTATAACATAGATGATCCTGAGATTTCAATAAGCAGTGTAAAGTGATGCTGATGAAAGCAATCAGCTTTCAAATTGTTCAAGTATAGAACACAATGGATCTGTAGCCAGGGGAAAGGCTTCCCCTTCCCTTTCTAAGGTCACTTCAGTTGGCTGCGGATTAGGCATCATGATTACTATTTTCCCATGAGGACAATGAGGAAGATCTGCATTCCTCATTCCATTATGTGATTCACCTTGACATGCTTTTTACATTTGAAACTGTCCCAAAAATGTAAAATATGATAGTTTTGTTACATAGATGTTTTGGTGGTTTGGTTTTTTTTTTTTTCAGAACAGCATTAACAGGAACATTAGAGCTTCAGGAAGAGCAATAAAAGTAAAAATACCCATTACATAATGTCATTTAAAGAACCTGCAAAGAATTAGTTGAGACTGTAAATACACTCAGATGGACTGTAATAATTTTGAATCAGAAGGAGATCGCTAAGACTCAAATTTCATATGGGCAAACCTCTACTTTCCTAACTCAAATGAGTAGCCCCACAGGAATCAGTGAACCAGGAAAGGAGCAATTTTGTTTATGCAAGGGCTTACAGAGAAGAAAAATATCTCTCATCTGCATATTCTATGCTCTTTCTTCTTAGGACAGACGTGAAAGCTATCTTTCCAACAGCGATTATTTAGAATGCCATCTTAACCTGCCTCCTTCTTCAGCTAAATGATTTGCAGAAGCAGGGGCCACGAATGCTGAAAACTGAATGGAAAGGACCATCAGTCATCCCAAGCAGAAGCACAGGATTAGGAAAATAAGGCAGCTTCATCCTAGGAGATAGAGCACCTCCAAAGCAGAGAAGTTTGTGCAAAGATCAGTCCCAACAGCAGTGTCACCACATTCTCATAAAATCTTTCCGGTTTTCTGCAGGTCTGCACTCTACTACATGCAAAGTCAAGACTGAAAAAGATACAGCACATTGCTGGCTTACAGGTACCATTACACCCAGGGGAGGACCAGAGCTCCAGTGGGTTTAACTGTGTCTAAACTTCAATTAATATGAGGTCTCCACCCATGGCTAGTGTGGCCCAATGGAGAGGAAGCCATTGTAAGATTCAGATGTGAGCCGCAATTTGATCTTAAAATATGGAATTTGATAAAAAAAGAAAACAAATTTAGTAATTAAGGATATGTTATGTTCAATTCCCATAACTTTAAGGGTATTTCATATTATATAGAATTCTAACTAGTAGCAGCTTATGGACATTTTTTTCAAACTGTATCATTTTGCAAGTTTTCTCTTCCTCTATAACACCAGATATAAACATGCAATTTTAAATACATCCTATAACTCTATGGATTTTCCAGCTAATACCACAAAGAACCATTTGTAAGATCAAAAATGAGTATAAATTATGAGTCTAGCAAGATCATTTAAAAGAAATTATCCTCTTTACCTTATCCTTTATCAAGTAGTAAAAGCAATTATTGAAATTAAATCCTTACTAAAATCTATCATATTGAATATATAAGACAAAAGTGCCAATAAACACCAAAAACATAGAACGCCTATAGAATAAGACTGTCTGTGTTGAAACTCCTTTACAGAGTAATGAAGACTAGAAGAAGAGCTATCAAAATAACCTGCTGTTCTCTTTTCATGATATATTCACTAATACAGCTTGACCTGCTCTTCAGAGAGAAGGAAGCTCTGGGGCACTCGGGGGCTGGGCAGGGTCCTCATGAACAGACATCAGAGTCCATCTCCCAGTCCTACAGATTTTGAAGTATTAGTGGAAGAGCCAGGGCCACCCTTACACTTGCTTGCCAGCTGCAAGTCTCTGATCACACTTTGCAGCACATTCATACTTGAAAGCCCCTCTTCAACAAGAGCACCTATTGCAATACAGTGGAGATATGTGACTCCACTATCCCTCAGTCTAGTCCAAGATGCTGACAAAAATGGCATATCCTGTTCTCCTTGGGTGAAGCTTCAGGCAACCTCCATGATGGCCTAAGCAGAAAAAAACCCAAACAAACAAACAAACAAAAAAAAAACAACAACCAACCAAAAAAAAAAAAAACAGAAAGAAGAAAAAGAACACTGATGTGAAAAAAATGTCTCTCCCAGTATCATGTGTCCTCCACACACAAAACCATCATAGTCCAATGACAAAGCAAAGATTAAAATTAAAGATACACATCAGAAAGGGAATTCAGAAATAGCAAACACATGGCTTTCCCAAAGAAACATGCACCAAAAGTGAGTCTCTTTCTGACAATACAGAATTTGCAGCACAAATACCAATACAAAAATATTTTTATATCTACAAGTTTTCAGTAGGCATACCAGTCTTCTCTTTCCCCTGTATTTTTCTCAAGAGACAGAGATTGTAAATGATAAGAAGTGCATGATGAAAAATAAAACTAATTGAAGAGATCTGCATAAAATAAAGTAGCAGCACAAAGCTGAGCAATCACAGGCATGAATGCTCACAAGGCAGATCAACCTTTCCAAAGTTAAGATATAAAAGCCTTATTTTAAAATAAAAAATAAAACAAAACAAAAAAGAAAAAAAAACACTCCCCAAAACTAACGTAGCATCAAAAGCAGACTTGATTAAATTTGTTCACAAAGCTCTTGGAATGATTCTAGCTGGAAGCTAAATCTCTAAGTTTTGGCCCAGAAGAGAGAACACCAGTAAACCCATGCTAGATTTTGCAGCATTTTGCTTGTACAGTCTAATCAGAGTTTAGCTTGTAGGATCCAAACATAGTTAAGCAATATTTGATTATTATTATTTTATTTGATTTTCTGAAGTATTTGCACAATATTCTTGTTACTTTGAAGATACCTCACTTCAAGCTGTTCAGCTTTTATTCAACAAAGCCAAACACAATTTCTTTTTATGAAACACTGTAAATATAGAAAGCTGTAAATTAAGTTCCTTTGGAACAGAGAAAGCAATTTTGAGAAATGTCAAGTGATATATCTAGCTTTGAAATCACTCTCCACGAGAAGGAACAGGACTTTCCTTATGTTCCTGCCACATGGGAAGCAAAAAGGCTGATTCAATTTCAGGCCAGAAAAAAAGAAAATAACTACATGTTTACATTATAACACACACCAGTAGGTAGAAGAGATACTTAGGAAAAGAAAAATTGTGCTTATGACCACAAAACTTAAGTGTTAGCATAGGTAAAAGCAGTACGCTACAAATTTTTTAAGTTATCAATCAATTACTGTAGTACTGATTAGAACATATGCTTTAAATACTCCTTTACCTAAAATAATCACTTACAAGCTTGTACTATCACTTATGCACCACAGTGGATTTGGAACTATCTTAACAAAACTAAGTAATTAAATAATTATTCCAGAAAGCACAACTGTTACAATACTGATGGGGCCTGCAAATGATACGAGCTATCCTTGCTTTTAATGTGCCTTTCATACAATGAATCGTCCAACCATTTCACTCTAGATAGACCTGAGGTATTCTTCTTTGTGGGCTGGTAACTATTAAAACCTTACCACAAGCAAAGATTTTGGAGCAGAGGTTTCCAAACTGTTTTGCCGAGCAGAGCTCATAGAGTGCCCCAGACAATGGTGATGGGTGGTGAAGCACTTCGACACAAGCAGTTCCAGCTGATCCCTACTATGTCACTGCTGTGGTCTGCAGAGGTCACCTCTTGGCAGCCTGTGTGATTTGCAGCTTTTGATGCAAGAATACAACCGGCACTGGAACCTGCTCTTCAGGCTCAGCACACGGGAGCAGGGCCGTGCTTGGACGGAGGGAGTTGAGATGCTCTGTACAGGCTTAGGGGTACAATAGCCTTGGCGAGGCAGCTGAGTCTGAATGGGAACGCACAATGAGAAGGCAGGACCTTTGTGGTGGGGTCCTAGCTATAGAGGTTTGCAGGAGAAAGATGGCAAGAAGGGGAGAGAAATGTTAGACTTCCATTTTACACACACAACGTGCATAACACTGGAACCACCAGATTTTAAAATAGCCATCTGGTAACAGAAAGAATAGAAGGCCAATTTGGGGATATATCTAAAACATTGTTTGTTCAAAACCAGTGGTAAACCAGTACCATAGCTTGACCATACCAGTACTGGTCAAGTGGGTAAACTGCTGAAAGGTAAGAGCCCTAGAAAACCTGTAACCTTATTTCCACAAAATTTGCAAAGACACTTTTGTTCTAAGTTTGTCATTAGAGGCTATGTAAATGCAGGTACTTGTATAGCAAATTAAGTATCTAAAAATTCAGTAAGAAACTTTGCCCAGAAGTTGAAAGTGATTTCTGAAAATGCAGCTCCATGGCCCCTAATGGGTATGATTCTACCATCTATTTAGTGGAAAAGTTCCTGTGGGTGTATACTCCTTTCCAGTTATCCAGTGCACAAAACCGTATTGGTGTTCAATGTAAACAGCTGTTGAGTGCAAATCAGTGACGATAGAGCTAGAGCATTATGCTGCTTCAGCAGTATATATATAACCTCAGAAGTTATCTCTGAGTATGTTTATGAGTCCTGATGATCAATACATCTACATACTTACACCTTAACTGCTTAACTGCTCTACTATTACAGCCCAATATTATAGTGCTTGCTTATTGAAATGAAATTATTTATTAGGACATCACCAGTAAGCATCCTACCAACACAAGCAGGTTTTAATCTCCTCCTGCCCAATCTGAACAGAAAAAAGACATACTATGAAAGATGACAGTGTAAAAACTGGTAGATTTTGATACCCAGAATCCTGATTACAGCCCGTTTTCTACCACTCTTCCTTTTCATTTAAAGAAAATTATCTACAGAATTTTTATTTTTGTCCAAACTTCTGAAATCCAAATACCATGTCTCCTGACCAGGTTTTGCTAGTTTTCTGCTAAATTTCTGCCAAAGAGCATTGCTTGTTCTTTGATAGAAATTATCAGCAACTTTTAGCCAGATCTATCAGCTGCAAGGAGAGATCTCCAGTCCTGAGCAATTTCTCGTCCACAAATCAGCTCTTATTAGGCATAAAACTTGCTGGGATAGTTCCAAATTCCCTCTTCATCCCACTGGGATGTTTCTTAAATCTCTGCACCAGGTCCTCAGCAAAGGAATGAGGTCTTGGGTTTGGAATCAACAAGAATAAACTGTTTAGTTTCTTAATTACTGGGCTAGGCTCTCTCCAAAAAGGATTAAGTTTGGAATTCTTTTCCTGGCTACTTTTTCTAATCAAGAGCCAAGCATTTTCTGCTCCCTGGATGGGTGCATAATTCTTTTCATTTCTTTGGGGCTTCTACTGTCTTTACTTGCAGCTCAGAACTGCCTTATATTCAGGAATACTGTGCTGAAGGCAGAGATATAACAAAACTGCGACGACAGCTACCTAGAGAGGACTGATAATTATCAGTGCCTTTTGTTAAGGCACAGAAAAGCAAAAGTAAGCTCTGGGAAAGTAATGGATAATAGAACACTAGCAAAGACAACAAATGTTATTTTTATATTCTAGCATTTATAGTCTTCACCAAGACGTTAAGTATTTAATTTGCAGCCTCCAAACTCCGCACCAATCAAGCTCAATTTATTCAAGTGCAAATCCCACAGCAACTTTTAGCATTGCATAAAAGTAATTTCCCATACAGAAGCCACAAGTGACTAGGATCAATTTGGAAATTTAAATACAATCTAGTTCATAAAAATCCTTTCTTCACCAATTCAAATCCTTTTTGCTGGTCCTCTGTCAAAAGTCACTCAATTATTTGGTACTACAATGGCATTGCGCACTCATCCAAACTGTATACAAGTCTTCTGTACTTTCAAACCAATGAATTTCTTCCAGTCTTGAAGAAATTTCATAGCCCTTTGTAATGGTCAGTTCTGTAATTGGAGGTGCAGGAACATGGATGCTGTTACTTCAAATTTGCTTCTCTTCCTGTATGTTATCGTGTGAACTCTAAATTAGGAACGTATATTTGGATTGCTTTAGAATCCTTCTGGTTCCTACCAAATAGCTCTCCTCTATTCCATATAAACAACTGAAATAGTCTAAGTACTTGAGAACATCTTCCATTCCCCAAAACTTTGGTTACTTCACTCAGTGCTCACTGGAGAATCCAAAGAGCATTCCACAGTGAGTTTTCCCTCACTTTAATTATAGCCAGAAACAAAATATATTACATATTTTGCTCCCAATGTTTTCACTGTCTGCTACAGGAGAAACTGTTAACTATCTTGAACTACCTGTGCATTCGGGATCAGTGTCAGCACATGTCCTCCAGTTTCTGCTGTGCTTTAAAAATTATTGCCGTAAAGGATGTCTAACCAGCTCGTTGTTTAGTTTCATTTGTCTTTAGGTGGTACATCATAAACTCCTATAGACTGAATTTCTGTCAATAACACACTCGGGTTTCAGCTAGTCCTAGTAATGTACCAGATCAAATCTCCCAAGTTTTCTGTTATTTTGGAAAATGCAATAGCGTATGTTGAGAACTGTCATTACAATTGCTGCTTCCTGCTTTTTCGGTTCTCTCTTCCAAGACATCATCTAGATCTCTGACTCATGGCAGCTTCACAGCTCTTGTACTGCAATTAATTTTGCCGCATAAGCTGCAATGAACCCAGTACCCTTGGTCTGTTTTTTGACTAACTGATTCTTGGTCAGCTTTAGTGTTCTTAACCATACATACCTCAGGAGTAGAGCTGTCCTCTACAGAGCAATTTTTATTTCATATGCCAGTGCATTCACTGCTACAGTCCAACGCTAGTTTTATGCACTTGCATTTCTACTTTATTTACTTTGGTTTGAGAAACCTTCTCATGTAAACTTGGCTTTTTCCTTACGTTGTCCCACTGACCTTAGAGGACCATTTTGCCATGATTAAGCAATATTCTGTATTTGTAATTGCTGTAGAATTCAACCCTGACATGTTCACCCCGTCCTTCCTCCCCTATTCCGCATTTTCTTTTATTCCTCACACACCCTACTGAGCTGCCAGCTGGGAGGGGGGGGGGCAGACTCAGCACAAGTATTTCACATTTACTTAGAGCTTCAAAAAAGCTACAACATCATGAAACAGAACCCCAAATGATAAGATTTATGGACACCATTGATTAATTTAGAACTAGACAGGACAGACAAAATTCAACTACATGAAAGCAACCACTAGATAAAACTAAGGCTAAGTGCCTGAACTAGGTAATTTCACATCATTGCTTTTATCTGGGCCACTCAAATCTGAAACAATATCAGCCAAGAGTGGGAGGACAATAAGGAATTTAGATTCCTTTCTCAAAACTAAAATTTTTGCTAATTTCTCTTCTAGAAAGCTTTCATGCTTAGAGAAATCAGATTCTTAGAAATGGAAAGAAAAATCTTCTTCCAAGACTCCATCGGCACACTGTTTTCAAAAAGATCTTGAAGGAGCACATGTCCAGCACTTGGTTTAGGCAGGCTAGAGCCAGTGAGTGTTCTCTGTCAAAGGAAGACATTTGGACTGTCAGAAACTGCTGTGGTTTAACCCCAACCGGCAACCAGAACCAGTCAGCTGCTCTCTCACCCTGCCCCTTCCCCCACCACCACCAACGAAGGGCAGCAAGAAGAGAGAAAAAAAGGAGGGGAAAAGGAGCAAAAAAACCTCATGGACTGAGACAAAGACAGTTTAATAGAAACAATAGCAGAAAGGGAAAACTAATAATAATAGCAATAATAATAATGACATGGGTCACTCTCACAGCCCAGTGAATTGGCACCTTCACAAGCAGTGATGGTAGATTCCCACCCCCCCCCCCCGGCCAACCCCCATTCATATACTGGGCATGATGTCTATAGTATGGAATACTCCATTATCGCGTCCATCATTCTGTCTATGCTTCTATGGGAAGCTGAAAAACGTCCTTGAGTAGTGTAAACATCACTTAGCAACAACTAAAAACAATAGGTATTATTGACATTCCTTTCACAGCAATCACTAGAAAGAAAATTAACTCTTTCCCAGCTGAAAACAGGACAGATTTGACAGCATTTCCAAAGTCCTAATAGATTTGCAAGAACTCCAGTATTTTTTTTTCATGGAAAATGAAATGCTTTTGCAAAAACATTCCGTATTTGAAAACTAAGCTTTCTATGATAAAGAAATACGACCAAAACCACTTGATCACTTTTGGCTAGACACATGGTGACATATAGTGAGTCTATTTCTGAAGGCTTCTGACTTACCATGTTGCTCCCTTGATCATCAAAACTTTGCAGATATCCATTAACTAATAAATCTAGGCAAAAGCTTAAAATGCATTCCTTTTTTTTAAAAAAAAAGAAAATTTAGAAATATAAACAGGACAATATTGAATTATCAAGCATGAAGAAAGCAAGACTTTTTTCTGGGCACTGCCCTGCAAGAGGAAAAACCTCAAATACACTCTGAAGCAATTAGAAGGATCATACTTAAGAATGCTATACATTCACTCTGTTTAATGTATGGAGTCATCACTTATTCAGGAACAGAAACAAAGTAATCTCAGGTAGGAAATTTTAATCTCTTCACTATTTACTATTGTTGTGTTCTCTTCATTGAGGCATTAACAAGGTATTTTATCATGCTTAATGGCTGTATTATAGATGCACCCAGAACCACAACTGCAATTTAAATTCTAGTGTGCTTGGTGCTGCACAAACATTAACAAAAACACAGTTCCCTTCACAGTCCTACAATTTCATAATTTGGATGAGATCCTAAGAATGCAATTCCCATTTAATTCAATGGTAAGCACATAACTAAAACCCTGTGCAAGGCATTGAACATTTAGCACAGTATTCACTAAGTAGATCCAGATGATGGGCCAAATCCAGCTCTGATGTAGGTGGGCAAAATGCCATCGAAATCATTTGAGTTGCAACACTAGAGCTGAATTTGACCTTATATTTTTTGAACATGATGCCAAATGACTGCAAAAACAATGTAGTTTTTGCTCAAGTGCAAATGAATGCGGTGGTTTCATCCTAGCCCCTGGAGGACATGTATTCAGAGCACAAAAGAATCACACAGTTTGGCACAGCTTGTAACTGCTTTTCTGCAAAGATCCAGGACTGGAGTGTTCAGGGCGTTGCAGGTCATGAGCGAAGGAGATGAAGCAGGATAGCTGCATGGACATAGCTGCACACTGTTTGCCTCTTGCAAACCTCTTGCCAGCACTCGTTTCCTCATTTTCATCATTCACTTTAATGTTTCAAGAACAACAACAGCAATTTGAATTATTTTGAAGTCTCAGTGGATGTGCATTGTTCCTCCCCAGGGCCTACTGAAAGGCAACTCTATAACTTTGTATTTATGCTGATAGAACTACAAGCTGAATTTGTCTTAATGTGGCTATTAACACTTGGCCTGTCTAGTGTTTTACCTTCAAAGATGTCAAGGTTCTTTCTGCAGGCAAATTCATAGAAGGCAGTGATAAATAGGACCAACATTTATAATACACATACTTGTTAGCCATTCATATTTTCATATTTAGACTTTGGTTTCCAGAATTAGTAAGCATAAGGAAATTTTATTAGCTTCCTTGAGAACTATATTCACCCTACGCCTCCAGGGACCTCATTCAGGATATAAATCCAAGCCTTTGTGTTCTCCTTCAAGTCAGTGGCAACATCTTTAATTAACACAAAAAAGCACATGACAGGTAACAATTAAAAAAAATATAAAATAAATAAATGAATAAATAAAAAACAAACAAACCAGAACAAAACACAAATCTAGATAACCTGCAAAAAATCTGGCTGGATCATGAGATAGCAACTAGATAATAGGAATCTAGTCAAGAAGGGCTCAAAATTCTGAATTAAATGTGTGTCTTCTCTCTGCTTCATGAGGGTGTTAAGTAAATTTAGCACCAACATCCCCTGACTGTTGCTTTTCCTACTTACCTTTTCTGTCTCAAGGGTAATAAGAAAAAGCTGAAAGTTTTCCAGAGAAAAAGAAAAAAAGGCAGAAATATGTGGGGGGAAATTTGAATATGGGGGCGTGGGGGATGGAGATTGGTGTCCAACCAGTTCAATATTCAATAGAGGAAGAAGATGCAAGCCTTCTGGTTTTGCTGGTATTTCATAAGAACAGCTTTTGTTCTGCTCTTTGTTCATCTCATTTGTACTCTTCCGAACTGTACTGTCACCAAAGAAACTTCCCTGAAAGAAATCACAAGGATAACACCCCAGGGCCACAGAATAGCTGAAGAAATATTCTGCAGCAGTACTTGTTCCTTTTCTTACATAGAAAATGTGAAAGATAATTTATTCCTCACAAGCTTCTCCTCCACTCTCTTAGCAGTTTTTATCACTGGTTTAATTCTTCCTTACAGCATTCTCTGATCTGTCCAAATGAGATATTATAGCAGTGTTCATTTTGCAGCTGTGTGGACCCCATACTACCCCAACTTGTAGAACAAATCTACAAAGCAAGCTATAAAACTGAAGTGAACCCAAAGCAGGCAATACCAATGTGAACCAAGCAGAAGCAACTGTTTGGTCATCTAGCTGGACTATTAATGAGCAACAATGAAAAACACAAATGGAAACTGAGGATTTACAGGGAACTTTCCCCAAAACAAATGAAATTAAAAGTCTAAATTCATTAACCTAGTTTTGACCATCTCGATTTACTGCTTTTCAGGCCTCTGATTTGGGATTTTTGATTTTAATTAGGAGTAAATGCCATTTAATTTTTTCCAGGATATTCTAGAAGACAAAGGTTCAGATTTCACAATTCATTTACACATCTTTCAAAGAATCTACTCAACCAACAGCACGTAATATTGTTATACGTTGTTATATATAATGTTGATAGGATGAGGGGGAATGGTTTTAAACTGGAAGACAGTAGATTTAGATTAGATATTAAGAAGAAATTTTTCACTATGAGGGTGGTGAGGCACTGGAAGAGGTTGCCCAGAGAAGCTGTGGCTGCCCCATCCCTGGAGGTGTTCAAGGCCAGGTTGGATGGGGCTTTGAGCAACCTGGTCTAGTGGGAGGTGTCCCTGCCCATGACAGGGGGGTTGGAACTAGATGATCTTTAAGGTCCCTTCCAACCCAAATCATTCTATGATTCTATCTCTACATAAACTTACTTCATTTGGCTGCCGTGATGTCAGAATTAGATTCTTCAGAAGAACTTTCAAACTGCTGCTGAATAAACATTTCAGATTTATCTTCTGATAGGTGGCAGATATACTTTTTCTTGCCCTTTTCACTCCAACAGGTATCAGGAAATAGATACAAAAAAACCACCATGGAAAACAAGCAATGTATTTCTCTATAAGTAAAAAACTAGACTTTTAAAATAAATAGATGTGCAACATAGTTCTTCTAAAAACATCCTTTACAACCCTTTCTTTTTCTCTAACTCATATTTTCTTACAGCTGGGATATCTGGAAAACTGTAGTAAACTGCCTTCCAATTCCAGTAAGCCCCCCAGGAAAGCAGCTTTCTGTTCCAGGAGAAAATTTTTACTTAGTGGCTAAAAGACTTCCAAGTTCATGATCCAGAACAGGCCAAGAGCACTTAAAAGTCAACAACATCATAAATTAGCTAAGTAAAACTAAAGTACTGAAGTATCTGAGGTTGATTTTGGGTAAATCAGAACTTACCTCAGACTTCCAAACCCTATTTAATTTTCTTGTAGAAATTCTGTCTCAAAAACCAGTCTGTACCAAAATACTACATCCCACAAAACCCACCACTGAAACCTTGAACAGGCTTTTGCATTACAAAGGCCAAACTTTTTTTCCCCCTTGACCATCTTTTTGCTAGATCAGACTTCAAATAGAAAGCTTTTCTGGGAGGAATTAAAAAATACTCACAAACTATCCCCATTTTAGATTGACTTTGACATTTCATAAGGATGTTAGAGCTAAGTCTAGCCAACTCTTGGGTGGAAGACTTCCAACCCAGGATTCTGCGGCACGTAGGGCTGGTGGATAGGTCACATTCTTTCCTCCAGCCATACAAACTGATGTCCTAATATGGTGCTAGGTGGCACTATTCTGTGAACAGACTCTCAAATAAAATGTAACTCTTCATGAGTAAATACCACTATTCTGTTTGACAAAAGTGTGGTGTTAACCCATTCTTTGGCAAATCCAGGGCATGACCTACCTTAGTTCCACAGCCATTTCAACCAGCCTGTTTTGGTTCAGTTCATATGTCAAACTTCATGTACTGCTGCTGTTAGTGAGGATATAGGCCTTCAAGTATATTTTAAAGATGCTTTTGATTTCTAAGTAGAGTTCCATTAAAGTTAAGGAAACCTTTGAAAATATTTGATAGAGTATTCATTTGTAAGAACTCGGTGAGATCCTATAGAAGAAAGGCTCCAGATCTCTATGAAGAATCATTCAATGAGACAAAAAATAAAATCTGAGCTGTGCTGTAGGTAATTCAGACTTATGCTGCCCTACTCCCTGATCTGCTGATTGCTGTAAGAACATATGGATGATTATTTCTTTGCAGAGTACCCTTCACACCTTCCTTCTTCCTCTTTCTTTGTGGGCATCACTGCTGGACAAGGATCCATGAAGGAGAATTCCCTGCAACAGGACACCTATTTCTTTAGGGGACTGAAAGCCAGAAACTTGGACTGCAGTACCAAAAGTACCATTAACACCCTGTGACAGATTTAATCTGTGTGCCTCCATTCCACCTAGAAGAAAATATATGGCAATGTTTTTCCATGCTTATGACATAGCTTGACATAACTAAACTGCGGCATCCAAAAGTCCCTTATCGTCCCTTCCATATTTCACAGACAAACAGACTGCATATATTCAAGTAGTTTTGCTTTCCAGAAAATGTAAAGCGGCAGCGAAGGGGAAAAAATCCCACCTCCTTATCATGTGATCTTCCAAAATTTCTTTTGTGTCTTGGTGTTGCAGTCACCTAATGTAGTATCACTTTCAGATGACACTTCCATCTGCAGTCACTTGTAATTCCCATGTCTCCCCAGAATACCCTTGGAGTTACCAATCTCTTGTGTTTAGCTCAACTTCTTGCTATAGTCAAACAATTTTAAAAATAGCAGCGCTAGGGACCTCTAATAAAAGGAAAGCTATTTTACATTTATTTCTTGCCATCCATTCTTACTGGCAATTTGATGACATTCTGAAAACATTTGGCATTAGGCAAGCAATATGATTGGGCTAACTAACAATGATGTTCTTAAATACTGCACATTATTGAAAAAAATCTTCTAATAACAGACAACCAGTTTTCATGACAGGAAAGCCTTAGAAGTCTGTCGACACTAAAGCTATATTTTCCCAAGCATTTCAGGTTCAGGTTATTATAATAGGATATCTGTTGAAGCTGCACTCCCAGGTTTAGGCCGTCTTTATAAAAAGTATAATACACTACAATAGAAAGGTATCAGATTTATCATGAACACATTTCATGAAAAGGAGCTCCCTCTTTATTAACGGTCAAATGAAACAAAGAAACAGTTCCAAATCCCGGGGGGGGGGGTGCAGAGTGAGTTTTGTTTTGTCCTTTTCTCGCCCCAGTTCTCTGTTTCTAGCTTGTCTGGTATTTTATATATTCTGTCCTGCGGAAAGGCATTTCGCATTTCTCTTCCCTGGTCTCCAATTTGTCCATCTCACATGGAAGATAACAAGAACGGGCCAGGTGGCAAAGGCAGAGCTTGCTATGGTCAAGACAGCAGAAGGACCAGTGGGCAGCGGGAGAGCAGCAGCGTGCCTCCATAGCGCTGCAGCCTGCGCCGCTTTGCCTCCCTTTTAGAGGGGCAGGTTATGGCTGGGAGGAGGGGCAGCCCCCAAGAGATACACTTTCACACTCCAGTCAATTTGCAGACATCAAACAGCTCCATGGGGTTGTTGTGCTAACACCATCCCATTTGTTGTCGTCTTAGGCTCTGGAGAAAACTTTTGAGTAACACTGAGTTTACTTAGCTGCAGAAAGTTTGGTGAACTTCAGTTCATTCTGAGGCCTGTTAACAGCAGGAAAAGTCCAGCCTACAGCTACAGAGGATTCACTGCTTGATGACATTAATAAGATCCAGATCCAAGAGGTAGAGACAGCTGTGATCTTCCGTATCCTCTGCCCTGCAGGGTGAGTACGCTAAAGCTTTCCATCCCCTTTATAATGTTCCCTCTCCCCAATCAAGTGCTCAGGGAGAGGGGAAAACAGGATGAACTAGTACCCTAATTTTGCATCAACAAGAATTTGTAAACCTCTGCTGAGCAGATAAAGCTTAGAGAGACTGCTGCAAAGGTACCTCAGCCTCCCCAATTTTTTAAAGAGATACACTTATTCAGACCAGAGAAACAGAAGCTTTTTACAAATAGCAACCAGGAGAAAACAAACATAAGCAAAAAGAGGCTGACACAAGGGTTTCTTTGATAAAGTCAAGATTCTGGAAATACAAACGACAGCAAAAATCTGAGGATGCATTAAGCTCTGAACACACTTCATGAAAGTAATTTCTATGCCTACATTGTGTATTACATTAAAAATGTGTTTCTTATGAACAGACAGATATTACCACAATGTTTAATGAAATGCCTTTGTATTTTTACATAATATCAGCATCACAGCTGAAAAATATAACAAAAGTATCTGTTGGAGAAAAAGCAATGCGCCTCTAGCTTTTTTAGCTTTGTCTTTTCAAAAAATGCTTCCATTTCTAATATGAGCAATTACATTAAGGGCAACAGTTTGCTTAGTGTCAAGTATCATTTACTTATGAGTTATATATGAAGCGGCTGCACACCACAAGCTATTCAGACTAAACAATTTACATTCTCTATTCAGAAAACAGAGAGGGCCCGATTCTGAAAATCGTGGCTTGTGGGTAGTCACTGATCACTGGTGGTATTTCTTTGAGCAGAGGTTAGCAGGATTAAGTCCTAATTAGTGCACCTGACATCAAACCATCAAGGAAAATCCACACAGACAACAGATGTTTATACTAAAGTTTAAGAGCGACACACACAAACCACATCAGACAAAACACAAGAGACCTTTTGAACTGTATTTATTATTGTCAGGAAATACATACCTTTCATCTCACCGATAGAATATTTTCATTTAGTGAATCTAACTTGAACAGGTGAAACAGTAAGAAATAGTTCCGTTAATAGCTTATCTTTTAAAGTCAGAGAACATCGCTTTAGCTAAAAGGAATATCAAGAGAAGGCACAAAAGATAAAATGGACAAAGACACGAAAGACTGAAATGTACTCTTGTTACTGCTTTAGACCAGTAGCTTCCAGCAGAATGTCTCTTTGGTATTGACAGATGAAAAACTACTATCACTAGAAGCTTTCTAGTCATGGGTTGTTTTACTGTCCTTATAAACATGATTAATTATCCATCTTCAAAATAACTTTCATGGAATACACATATTTTACTGTATAAAACTTAAGTTTAGAAGGAACCATTATCTCTAAATCAGTATATTGTCTGTGTGATTTTTGTCACCCTTCCACAGTACTTGCATTTCCAAAATGTGCATGACCTAGAAGGAATTTTAGCAGTTGTCTAATTCAAAGTTGCTATCCATGCTTGGCCTTGACTTCAGTTGTGTGCCTGTATCATGCCATAGAGTTGGGTTCCCATTTAGGTGCCACACTGTTAAAATTGGTAAAAAAGCATTGCTTTCAGAATAAAAGCAAAAGAATAAATAAGAATTTGTACATGCAGGAAGTTCAAATGTTGCAGATGGTTCCTATCAAAAAGACCGATATCTGGATATAGCTTTACTGGAAAGCTAAATATTTATAAAGTAATTTGGGCTTGTATTTAAAGGTCATCTAATTAAACAAATAAGTAACATTAAATTATTCACAAATGTTCTTAAAATATTGGTTTGTGCCATTTACAATTAGCCAGTAGAAAGTTGACTCATACTTCTCACATCTGACAAAGTGTTACTCTTGATTTTTAAAGCAATAAAAGGTTTTAAGCTATATCAGGCTACTAATATTTAAATGGGAATTGAGAATTGGCTTTGAGTCATATTTGGCATGATATTCTACTTTTCCTCCCAACAGTAAAAATTATTGCTGAATTTCCCATTAACTTTCACAGCAATGTTCTTTGGACACAACCAGACAAATTCGACACAGATTTACACCCTGGAATCCCAGGCAGAGCCAGTAGGGATGCAGACTACGGCCCAGCAGCTATCTGCCAAAAGGTGGCATGCTGTGATGCGTCTGTTTGCCATCAGGATACTGCTGTGGTAAAAACTAATATTACAGTTATCCCAAACACCTTTTCAAAGCCACTGCTCTTACTTTGAACATTTAGGCAGTGTTTACTTCAGAGAAACACTAATCTGAATGTATGGAGAGTTAATTTGACCCCTGCAATTTAGCACCTTTGTAGTACAGCATTTGTAATGGAACAGACAACTAAGTGGTTTCAGAGGAAGGATTTTAATGAGAGAGAGATGTCTTTTCTTCCTTTTTTTTTTTTTTTTTTTAGGAAGGCACCAGTTGTATCTAGTCATCATAGTATCCACTACTCTTCTGTTGGTGTTGACAAAGGCTATTTCAGCTTTATTTAATACCTCCTTGATTTTTGCTGCAGAAAGGGTGATTACATATAGTCCTGCACTGAAATGCTTGCCCATTTGCCAAATAGTGTGAAATTAATTAGCAAATATATACCAACAAAAGTGTTCCCCTAAATATAACAAGCCAACAAGCTGGAACAAGTTCTTAACTCGATACAGCAACATTTTACAAAGCCCTGATAGCATGGCCCTGGCAGGGTTATAAACACCAGTTTCAGTTGTGGTAGAATTATGTTCACTTCAAAACACTTTACACTCAGAGTACGTTCAGTTTTAGTTTGCAATGCTCAAATCTATGATCTACAACAGGTTCAGGTTTGATCTAAACTGCCTTCAGTTTGGAGGTCATTTTGTTAGCATAAAACAGAATCGATGAATTCTCAATTGTACTTGATTCCTCTTTTCCATTCTGGGCATACCTCTGCTCCTGAAAAAAAATAAATGACAGGGAAATACAACATATGCCCAAATCTTTTTCTGCAGCATATGCCAAATAGCAATATATGGGTCCCAGTTCCTGCTTCAGTGATAGTCCGCAGCAAAATTCCCATGGGTACAAAACCACATTGCATCATATCCTCTTGACACAATATATAACAACATTCAGCAAGCTTAATACTCCATATAATATATTTCAACATCAGAGATGATACAATTATTTTTGGACATCTAATTCTCTAAGCTTTCCTGTGTAACTGTAAGGAACTTTGGCCACCACATTTGTCCCCCGCCCCGCCGCGCCTCTCCAAAGTAAGTTGGAACGATATCTGTCAAGAGCTCAGAACTTGCTACAGAGCAGACTGGGAGATCGCCATCAACCCCAACGGTCTACAGAGCTCCCCCAACTAGTAGGGCGCAGAAAGAGGCTGGGATTTTCAGTCTGATACAAACTTAATAGCTTTAACATATTTGTAAAGGTGAATTTGAATGCCATTGTAATTCACCTATTTAACACAAATTTAAATCCACGTGAGACAGCAAAATATGCGTGCCCATCAAGGTTGTGTCCTTCTCTCAAGGACTTCGCTCCTTCCCTAATTAAAGGAAATTGCAAAACTACTGCCTGATTCACTGGGAGAAGAATCAGATCCTTTCAGATCTTCACCGGGGACTACACCCTGCTATGCATGTTTTTACATGAGAATCATCCATATCCAAAAGTGTTTCTGCAATGGGAACTAACACAAAAAATGAGGCCTATAAGACAGAATCCAGTGTAGAGAGTCAGTACTGTTTTCTCAACCCCTAGCGTTTGGCCACCTTATTCAGTCCCAACAGGCTAGTTATAATCCATTTCATAGGCTTCAGGATGTAGGAAAGATCCAACAGTCGACAACATTTAGCTGAAAAAAATAACAAATGTGCTGAAGAAATAACAAATGTGCAAGGGGAGCAGGGCGTCCTGCTTGCTTCATTAACAAGCCCTAAGCATACATGTGCTCAGTTGAGTGTCACGCTCAGTCACGCTGTAGGACAGCATAGTAACCAAAGCAGCTCTCACTGCAGTTGCTTTTTGTCCTTATCAGACTGTGTTGTCCCTTCTTCCCAGTAAAAACAGTCAAATCCTCTGCTTGGGCACACTTAAAAAAACCACTAAGGTCTTGTTATACAATCATTTCTAACACTTCCGTAATTAGCTTGAGCTCTGGCTTGGAGGGGGTTGGGGAAGGAGCAGAAGGAGAGAAAAAGCTGTGTGTTAAATATTGTAAGACTTCCGCCGTTTTATATCTAACATCAGAAACAGAGAACTTCTGCATAAGGTCATTCTCATGGTTTTCATTATCGCATATAGTTAATCAAAAACACTTCAACCCCAGGCAACCAACACACTGCAAAGAGAATATTAAGAGGGTATAAAAGCATCCTACTCACTTGGAAACTAATTAACTTGGTTAAAAATGAAACAGTTTTTTAAAAAGTACTGTAGTGTCAGGAAGGTCTTGTTGATACCTCAGATTTACTACGTGTGCACACAAATGAAAGCCAATTTTGCTTCTGTTGAAGGTAATGGCAAAAGTCCATCTCCAGTGCAGGCAGACCAGGACTTTAGCATTAGACTTAAATCTTGAAATAAATAGGATAGCTATATAGTGGCTCAAGTCTTTTAAAAAATAGGCTTTCGGTGCCTGATGCTAGTTTAAGATATATCTAGGCACTTAATTCCAAAATAATAGCCCTGAAAATCCTTCTTTAACAACTTCCTAAACTTTGCAGTGCCTCTATTGTCGTGAATATCTATTTCCAGTTTGGCACAGATTCTTTCCTAACTTTTGTACTGCTCCCTACTTAACTTACCACTTACCCGTGGCCAAATGTAGACCCCGTGCTCTGGGGCCAAGACCCTTCCTTCCAACTGCGGGGGTCTACAGTGTTGGTGCCCCATTCTGTTGTCAGCAAGAATCTTTCTATGCTCAAGGGAGATCAAGTCACTGTAGTTAATGGATTTGGGGGCACAACTCACCTTCTCCCAAGATTTCCTAGAGGAATTACAGTATAGATTCTACTCACTCTATCGTCAACAGGACAAGTACCTCAGACATTGATCCTCAGAGGTAGGGAAGAAGAGCTCTGCGTTTGGAGTCACTCTTCCTATTTCTCTTATCAAGCACTCACTCTCTGAGCACGTCTACTGAACACCACCTGAAGCAAGATCTGCATAAAATGCAGTAGCAGTTCCTTTCATTTAGAAGATAATGAGAGAATAATTTTCTCTCTCAGGGCATCTGAATTCATGTCCCCAGATGTACCAAAGCCCTCTAGGTATTGGCTAGTCTGATGACTACGTCAGATAAGGAATTGATGGTTTCAGACCCCCTTGATGAAGCTGTTCCACTAAACAAAACAAACAAACAAACAAATGTATTGAGGTGGAAGAAGACAGCAAGAAAGAGCAAGGCTTTTGGCAGTATGGCGTGCAAAACCCCAGTCTCTCCTGAACAGACTCCCGAAGCAAGCAAATGCATCATTTCTCTTCTGCAGGAAATTTATTTCTCAGCATGAGCCCACATTTCCACCTCTCATGAAATGGCCATGTTTGACTGTCCCACGCACTTGGCACCCCATGAGGTTTCCAAATTGAGATCCCTCTCTGAAATCCTGAATGAAATACATAAAACACCTGAAAGCAGAGCAAACCCTGCCTTTGTTCATTGTGTTTCACCCAGACTAGCTTGGGTGACCGTAATCAGCTGGCCTGGATTCCATCTTGAGGTTTCTCTCTATATGGAATTGATATTAATTCTGGGTTATTTTCCAGGCATCAGGTGATAAGAAGAATGTAGCTTCCTTAGGATGTGCTCAGTCACTGTCAATTTCAGTCCTGACCTTGCACTGAAAGCTTGCTGGCTAGACCCTATATTTATATGGGAGGCCAATGAAATTCTCAGCAAGTGACTTAATATGTTATGGGAGTTTCTGAAGAATGGAGGCCCTAATTTGAAATTCTCTCTTGCTGGCGTGGATTAAAATTAAAATAGGCAAAATGAATAAATATTTCTATTAAGAAAAAAAAAATCACATAAAATCCTACATTAGAGTATTTTTAGCATCACAACGATTTAAACAAGGATCTCAAAAACTTGGCACAGAATAGGTCTTTAAAATTGTTACTGATACCTATTGCGTACTGGGATATTTTAAGAGTTATTCTGTTGCACTGATTAATAATAGATAGAGCACATTAGAGTGGTTTTATTTACTCAGCTTTCTCTCACATGAAACTAATCCACACATACATTATTGATAAATAATGCACACCTCTCCAGTTCACAGCATCTAAATTATGCAGTATTAGGAACAGCTGACAAACTGATACACATGACTGTTCATCCTAGTAGATATCAATCTAGTTGTTGCCAGCACAGTAGGTGAACTGCAGTTTTGAGTAAAACTTGTAGTTTTATATATAGATGGAGTTTTTCCACAGATGCCACAACAGTTGGCATTCAGATTGATACCACTCTCATTACTCTTTTGCTCAGATAAAATATATTAGAATTAACTTAAATATGTACAGAAGCATCATTTGAAAGCAATAATGCAACTTTATAGAAATAAAAAGGTTTGTGGTATTTTAGAGTATATTAATTTGCAAATGTCAGTACTGCATTGCACTACAGCTGTTCCATCAACAATAAATAACCTTCTACCAATGATCACCTCTGCCTTGTTTTTACAAAGCAGTGCTTATTTTCATCTAGGAACTAAACACAATATTGTCAGGCAGCATCTCTCAACAGTCATGAAGTATTTAGCACTATATTCACCTGAGAGCATCACCTAGCACAGATTTTCAAAGCAATAATCTTAGGTTACATTTGCATTGGGTTTCCAAGAGGAAGTATGAGTTTTCCTATGCAGATACACAAGGCCAAATTCACCTCATCAGTTTGCTTAATTCACGTCTGGAATGAATTTGGGCTATTCTCTATTCAACTGTGTTGAATTAGACTGCATCTTCAGCTTTATTTAGATGGAAGTAATTACCTGAGAAAAGCCCCACAGAATATTTTTTGTTTAATATTACAGTATTATAGAGAAATACGCAAAATTTTGCATAAAGCTCACTATAAACTGTATGTTCTGGCATTTATGACTGGGCAGCTTAGGTGAACAATTCATAGGGCCAACGACGTACATTGTGGGGTTTGGGGCTTTTTTGATCACTGGGGCAATACAAGTACAAGACGAAAGCTTAAAACCCTAAAAGCAAGCCATTCTTCAAATACTGAAATCTAAATCCCATTTTATTATGCTGTCAATGAACTGCCGAGATTCTCCTTTGCTTGTTAACATGATAGCAGACAGATGAGAAGAAATAAAAAGTACTGGCCTGTGAAAGGCAAATCAAAAGGGGAGATTGAAGGGATTTCTCGAGTTACTCAGGTGAGTCTTTACGCCCCAGCCAGTGACCCAGCCAGTGGTCAGAACGGTGCAGGTTCCGTTTGGTTGCTCCGAACGCTTAGACACGGTATCCAACTGTCTGCCCAAAAGGCTGAGAATTTGCAGTTTCTTTGTAAGCTTACGGCACAATAAACAAAAGAAGGGAATTTGATACTAACTAAACAGAGAATGAATAGTCAATAACATTGTATAAACTTTTTCAAGTCACAAATCGTTATGCAGCAGGAGCGACTTTGCATGTTACTGGAGTCTTTTACTGCAAAGATTGCTTTTTCCTTCCCTCCCCTTGTTTTTTAGGTGTAAAATGTATTTTTCTAAAATGAAACCCTCACCTGTTGGCAGATAATGGCATCAAATCCCTAACTTCTATAAAAGAAAAGTAAACCATGGATTAAATAGAAGTTAGGGTGAATGAAGGAAATGGATAGCACTATGGTTACAGAGATACTTAAATATTCTGCAGAACTGCAAAATAACTACTTTATGACTTTCAACATGGGTGGCATAATATTTATGAAAGAAATTATTCCAGTAAAAAAAAAGTATTTTTTTTTCCATTGTTGGATCTCTAATTCTGAAATTTTTTAAAAAAATTAAAGTACACAACATTTTGAATAAAAAATTAAAATATGTAACAACTTCCATAATCATAACTCAACAAATATGAAATGAGGTGGCATGTGAAGAAGAAACACAGAGGACAAAATGCAAACGCAAGGATATTTGTACAAGTTTTAGTGCAGTTAACTAGAGGTTATAGACCTAAACCTGAACACTCCTACAGTGGAAACATTATTGTATGCATCATGGTGTATATTTCTCTGAATGCGTTAGCTGTCAAGTTTAATACCTTACATGCCCTTTTCCTAACTTGCAGAATTAGTTTTATGAAACCCAGCTGTTCAAAATAAAGGCTGGACTAGCAGTGCCATCTAGCATCTTTAAAAAAAAAAAACACCAACAACAAAATCGCTGTGCACTTACAGAATTGGTAGGTTAGCATTTATTAAGACTATCAATCTTTGTAATAGACCTATGCATCAAATCATAACCCTCAAGTGAGCAACAGGACATGTTTTGATAATCAACGTATTACCAAATATAACATCTGTACACGTCACAAACCATCTGGACAATAAAAGTGTCAGACAAAACTCTTTAGCCTTTGAAAGAGCTGAACTGAGACTGGGGAGAAGAGGGCTGCGTTTACTCACGGAATGTTGGGTTATAATACATGGATAGTGTGAAGCTGTGATAAAGACAGGAAAGAGCAACAGCAAGAGGTTTTGTTCCTTAAGCAATATAAAATATATAGAATGCTTTGGACGACCAAAGAAAATATTTGCTTATGCCAGTAAAGAGAAACATCTGCTTTGCATGGCTTAATAAGTGAATCACCCATTCTGAAACCTAATAGACTTCTGCTTTGCGCAGGTGTATATTGGCATGTAACAATGCATGTGAAATATATTTATTTGCTCCTCTCTATATCGAGTTAAAAGGCTTAAGATTTGCAAAATATAACAGTGAGCGAAATTTCACCCACTTTTGTTGTTTGTTGAACAGAATGAATTGCTTGGCATTGCATAAGACAAAACATGAAAACAAATACTGCCTCTCAGAGCCTACAGTATAGAAGACAGGCTCTGAAATGACAGGATGTACTGGGAAGTCTTGAAACACAGTCATTAATTATCGTCATTGTTAGGAGCAAGCCTTTAGAAAGAACTTGAGTGCAAACAAGGATGGGAAGACACTGTAGCGTAAGGAGCTCAGAGAAAGAGAAGTGAGATGAGTTACTGTTACAAGCTCAGCCGCAGCAGCCCCTTGGCACAACACGGTATAAATACATGTATAGGCACACACCTTTGCCCCATAGCTAAGAATCACTTCTATATTGCATAAAAAAGAAGAAATAATTATATCACAGGCATGATAATCAGGTTATGAATCATTCAGTTGAAAGCCCCCAAAGAACCGTTGTATTGTGAAAAATTCTTAATGCCTTGGTGACTTTCAAACAGATTTCATCTGCCACCGTTTTTCGCTGTTCCTGTGCATTTTTGCATGGGAATTCCCTGAGAAGAGTTTAATTGATCTAGAATGGTAAATTTAAGATAAAGCTTGCAATACCCTACATCATGCTGCTCATGAAGCAAAATTCTTCCCCAACCCCCCAGCTAAGTTTCCTCGGGATACAAAAAAAAAAATAGAGCCCAAAGAGTCAAATACCTCTGGATCAAAACTAACCCTACTGAGTCTAGATGCCCAGTCACCCAGATCAGATAACCAACCTGTCCAGTCTACAACATACCACCAACAAGTTTTGTTTACACAGGAACACATACAAAACAAACCAGTTGAGACAGTTTAATATAATATTCTGCATCTGGCTTACATGTTAAAAATAAACTAAGTTATGTCAATTGTAACCTTTTGGCAGCCACTGGAAAGTCATCTGTAATTACCTCGAGATCATTGTTCTGTTAGCAGCCCCAGTAGAAAAGTGCTATATCTAGATATTTATTTAGGTGATTTTCTTTCAGAGAACAAGTACCTTTTATCAGTCAAAATCCTCACTTTATTATTATCTACTTATTATATCTGCTATTACATAAGGGTTGTTGAGCTTCAGCTATGGCACAGCATTCAGCTGAGTTAGATAAAAACACTAAATACACATCCACGATATTCTCATTTTCCATGTCAGGATTTGGACTGTTTGATTGTTTATTTTTCCAAAACACTTTTTTTTCCCCTAGAGAGAAATGCTACTCTATAAGAATAGTTCTTTTTAAAATATAACAAGTCTGCAGTACTTTCAAAAAGACCAGCAGGTGTTACATAGAGAACTGGAAAAGAAAACTGCCAACACTGTGGTCTGATAAAAAGTTTTTACCTTTGTAAAAAAATATACAAATGGTGGCAGCATGCCTTATGTTTTCCAGTACAACCACCCTAACTTGAGACAGACCAATAGAAAGGAACAATGTGCACTTTGAAAGAGCGACTAATGGAAATATGGGAATGGAGATATGGCAGAAGTTTTACAGAGCTCCCTCTGCCCTCAGCTGCTTATTTCAAGATTGCTAGAAAGAATCACAGAATAGTCAGGGTTGGAAGCGACCTCTGGAGATCATCTAGTCCAACCCCCCTTTTCGCCAGAAAGGAAATGCTATGAGGTGGTAACCCAGAAAAATGTTTTCTTTTCACACTCTTTTCAGCTTTCTGTTTAAATGCAGTTTAGTAGCTTACCTTTTTGCTGTGTTCTACTTAGGAAATTTATTTTCTCTTCTTATTTTATTTCTGTTACGGCAGGCTTGTGTGATTGGGAAATCATCCCCACGGGGTGTGTCTGCTTATAGACCAAGAGAGACAAGGCACCTTATATACACTAGTATAGCTATTTTTGCAGATCACATCAGTTGATTTAGAAGACTCTTCATACCCCTGCAGAGCTCAGGGCTTGATGTGTGAGTGTTCCTACTTGTTAAGCATCATCCCTTTAATGCTTAAATAGTAAGAAAGTTTCCAAAGGAAACCAGCAGCAGAGAATAAAATACAGAGGGGCAATACATTCAAACTAGACACCCTACCCTCTGGCACAAAACTGATTAGCCGCTGAAGGCCTCTGAGAGCATAGGCACAGGATGTTTTCCTAGAGAGAGGAGGGGCTAGCTTGACCTTTTAATTTATAAAGGGAAACCACACACCCAGGTGTTGCAGCTCTGCTCACTAGGAGCAATTAGGACATAATCTGGCTTGTTTATTTTGTCGGGTTCAGAGGTCCATGCTGAAAGATCAAAAAAGACTTACAGTCACTCAGTAAGCTCCATGCATGTGATGTTTTTCAACTGGCTTTTGTGTTGGTACTGTCTAGTTATTTGCTTGTTTGGACAGAAAAAAACAGTCTCTTGAAGTAGGAAATCCCACTTGGGCTACAACAAGGTAAATTGCCCCTTCATGTTAAAGTTGGATTTTAAAGGAAAAGAAACTTGAAAGGAAAGCCGTGCCTGTACAGGGAGCAGTAGCCATTCAGTTAAAGGTGTATTCTTTAAACTGATAAAGCCAATCCTTTCTAGATTAATCCACTTTTACTGAATACTTTGTGGCTTAAGGTATATTTTTATAAACAAACTTAGTAAAGAGATTGATTCAGTATATTTTAACAAGCTTCAGAGGCTAGAAAAATTCTGCTTATTATCTATAGAGATGTATAAAACAAAACATATAGCCATCAATTACAACAGGTGCTTTAAGGGACTATTCCAGGCAACAGTGACACCAATGTTACAGCCAAAGTTGCACAATTAGCTCCGCAACCTTCCTAGAATGAAAAAGTCAAGCTTGCATGGCTCTTCTGACCCAAACTGTGCCAGCATGGCAAAGAAAGTTGGGCAGTATTTCAAACAAGCAATAAAAAAATGTTTCTCAGGCTGTCAGCACAGAACCAACAGTGAGAGAAACAGAACACGCTGTGGTGTTCCCAGCCTAAGGTACCTTGAATCTCTCCAAAGATTTATAGGTGCTGTCCTAAAGTGCTGCCCATTAGTGTGGTCTCAGGTTTCTTTAAAACAGTCCTGCATTGAAGAAGTGCACAGTTGACCCTTTGGCCATGATATTGTTTCAAGGATAAATCTGAATGTAACACCTTAAGTCCTTTTTTTTTTTTTTTTCTTTTTAATGCAGGTGGAATATAGTACTTAAAGGACAATTGCTTGTCTCATCCACTCAGGAAATGTAGGGCCCTCTGTGGGAAAAGACCTATCATTTATTATATGGATATGCAACTTTTTGCATATTGTAATGTCTTGGACAATCTTCAAGCAAGAAAGAGATTCTTCCCCTCTACTAAAGTGCTTGGTAGTTGATCTGTCATCAGCTACCCACAAGAGAGAGGGAGGGTAAAAATAGCCATTCTTCACAACAAATTCCTTTCCAAATCTTTCAGATTCCCTGTCAATGCCTTTTCTGTGGCTACTATTCTTGCAGCTACAGGGGACCTTGGCCAACAGGATGGCAGGCCAGCCAGTGGAAACTCTCTGAAATCTTGAGATTGGCACAGAAAGATGTCAAAACTTGCCAGCAGAGTTACATTACTGCAAGAACTAACAACAGGCCAGGGGATACCACAATCTGGTTGCTACTCTTGCAAAGATTTGCACACAACCTCAAATCCATAAAACACTGATATTTACAGAGACCTTTTTCCAGCTGATGTGACAGACCTTTGACTCGGGAATTATAAACAGCCTTGCTTGTATGAGTAGGATTTCTTTAAAACCCTCAGGTTATGACAGGAGCACCTACCTGGGACATGTTGGGATATGACAGCCAAAAGCATTAGAAAGGAATCAATACTGGGTGCTTTTTTCCTTGAAATACTCTGTTTATTTCTAATGTTTGCTGGCAATTAATCTTACATCAACAAGAAACTTTAAATACAGATAGACTGGCTGTTTGGTCTTGTCTTCACTATTTAGAAACTTATTCTCTAAGGTTTTCATGGAAAGAAAATAAAAAACAAGTCTAACATCTCAAACTTCCAAAACAACCCATAAGCCTAGACATGTCAATTTCTTGTCTTTCTTTCTTTTTTTTTTTTCCCACAAAAATGAAGCAAGCATGTTTTTCTAAAGGAAATGGCATATGAAAAAATTGGCACTGCAAGGTCTGATTCACTGCAACGTTGTCTTCTTCCATTCCATTCTGACTAACACAAAGACTAGTGATGTAGAAATGTCAGCCCTCATTTTATATGACTTTAATATTTTCCACAACTTTGATACTCTAAGACAAAAATTACAACATAATCAGTTCTGCTATCTTTAGCTTCAATGAAGAAAAACTACAGCATTCTGTAAGGTTCACAAAACCCATTTTTCTTTCATCAGAGCTAAAGCTAATTTGCCATGGCACAAGAAGGAAAGAGAGAGAAAATATATTTCTGAATGCATCTGTTGGTTATGAACACAAATTAAGCTGTTTTTCTTCTTTGTAACTGATGAAAAAGTTTAAACTCTCAAAAATACAGTAAGAGCAGAAAATTATAGAAGTCTCAATATTTCATCCAAAAATAAATGTCCTGAACATAGATATCAATTGCTTCACTATTATATAACTAGAACATGTTTTCATTGTTTCAATTTTGATTTTTTGGAAGTAAGGTTATTGTACAGATTTCTGATTTTCTAGTCCATAAGCCAGTGGATGTCATACTCCGAGCTTGTTCCTCTTCACAGTGTTGACTAGAATCCATCATTGGAGGTTTCCAGAAAGTCACTTTTAACCACAAGTTACTGTACTAGCTGCAGGAACTGCGTGGAAGATAGATATGGGAAAGGGGAGCTTTCTGTAGCATACACTAGAACACAAGACGGATCTGATAGCTGTAATAGTTATTCCTAGCTCTAGTGTTTACTGAAAAAATAGACCCTTTATCAATAATTAATGTAAATTTTATTCAGTATTTTAAAGAAAGCCTACCATGTACAAAGCTACAGAGCTACAAAGCCGGTAGTAATTTAAAAAGAAAAGCAAGATGTAATTGAGAAACAGAGAAGCAAATCCAATGGTTTGTTTCTTAAAATTTTAAACTACATCAGATGAGCAAAATAGCAAATAAGCAAACAAGCAGATGAGCAAAATCTTATTTTCATAGAATCACAGAGTCATAGAATGGTTTAGGTTGGAAAGGACCTTAAAGATCATCAAGTTCCAACCCCCCTGCCATGGGCAGGGACACCTCCCACTAGACCAGGTTGCTCAAAGCTCCGTCCAGCCTGGCCTTGAACACCTCCAGGGATGGGGCATCCACAGCTTCCCTGGGCAATTTGTTCCAGTGCCTCACCACCCTCAGAGTGAAAAATTTCTTCCTAATATCTAATCTAAATCTACCCTCTTCCAGTTTGAAGCCATTTGCCCTTGTTCTATCACTACATGTCTGTGTAAAAAGTCCCTCTCCAGCCTTCTTGTAGGCCCCCTTCAGATACTGGAAAGCAGCTATAAGGTTTCCCTGGAGTCTTCTCTTCTCCAGGCTGAACATTCCCAACTCTCTCAGACTGTCCTTATAGGAGAGGTGCTCCAGCCCTCTGATCATCTTTGTGGCCCTCCTCTGGACCCACTCCAACAGGTCCATTTCGTCAGCTAGTTTACAGTCCAAAGTAAATGGACACTACATAGGAAGACAGAATTTGCTGCATAGATGGAGTAGAAGGCTCGGATTTTGAACATTTGGCTTTTACCTCTGCTATTGGTCTTCTGGGTTGCCTTCAGCAAGTCACTTCCACTGCTTATACCTCAGTTTCATAATATGTAATGTGGATTTCCTCTGAAAAGCATTCTGAGATCTCTTGGTAATACTCTCATAGTTAAATTGTATTGTTTTCCTATTTTACTGTGATCTTACCCTCTCTGAAGACAAAATATAGTTTGGGCATGTGGGATATAATTTATCCCACAGCACTACCCTTGGGCAAATAATGTTAACCCAGGGCTATTTGCAGTATCCAAAATGGAATTCAAGGCAAACTTATGCATCTAATCAACTGCATTTTTGAAAACTTTTGCTCAGATATTGCTTAAAGTTCATAGGGGCCTCAGGCTTCAACAAAGCTGCATTGACACTTACAGAACAACTTCTATTGTTGTAAAAAAGCACTTAAGCACCTAAAATTGGATAGAATCAAGTCACTCTGCACACTAGTGCATACCTTATATTATGGTGTAAGTATATGTCCTGCTGAAATCCTGACAGTAAATATGCTTATTTCCATGAGAGATTTGATACAGTCGGTGTTAACAATCATACCTGTGAGAAGAGAGACTTTAATTTCAGTGACTGCTTGAACTGCTGCTTCTTTATTTTGCATTAGGCAGTCATAAAATGCATAAACATACCATGGAGCAATGACTGGAACCTAGATCTTTATTTTAAGGGGAAAGTGTTAACCCTAGGCCACAGTTGGTGGTTTTCTGGACACGAGTGCATGCAAAGTGGAAAAACGGCATTAGAATTGAGTAAGAAGAAGAAGAGAGATTATTTCACCTAACATGGCTCAAGCACTTTGTTGGACTGGAAATACGGACCTAGATGCTTTCCAGGCAGAGGGATTTAAACCAAAAAGTCCCATCACAAAGAACCTGTGGATGAAAAGTGATCACCACTTGTGCTTTCACCTCTGTTTCAAAGTACTGATTCCTACTTCATTTGAACAAAGAAGACTTACCTGAAGTGTCTATAAATTCAAAGGAAAAGAAGGCATCTTCCTATAGTACAGAAACAGAACATAGGTCTCCAACAGAGTGGTAACCAGGTCAGAATGTTTCCTCTTAGGTAGACAGACAACAATCTAGATGCAACAGGCTGTAGCTTCTTCTAGAGGGGTCAGGCATCTGATACTTAGGGACTGTGAAGATGAACATCATGGTGCTGAAATCCTTTATTATGAACAGCTTCTCATGGTAGTTATGTTGCACTGAACGGGAGTTTACCTGTAGACATGGCGATGACTGCAGACACCCAGCAATTTTTGGCGGTTCTTACACTGTTTCAGTTCAGATTCCAACTTTGTAACTCATACATTTTCTCATTAAAATATGTAGGAAGAATGTTTTAGTTATCTTGCACTTACCAGTAAGAAATTACATTCTGACGGTCATGTAAAGGCATAATCAGTAACTGCTCTGACATGAGTCAAACACTGTTCATGTGTAGTTCAGGTCCTTAGCACCTTAACCCGCTGTTTTTGACACAATTAACACAGTTAAAATTTGGACATAATTTAAAATCGGCAGGACCTCTACGAATTGTTCTAGGACCACTTACTAGACCTGAATTGTTAATGTAGCCTTGAGTAAGAGTGACAAATAAACAGCATCATGACAGAAGAAGCCCTTCTGAGTCAGACAGCCTCTCATGACTCTTCCCCCCTTTCCACGAATGCTGATAGCATCACCAGCAAAAGATTGCTTCCTCTAACTCAGCACCTGAGGAGTAAAAGGAACCTAGTTTACCTATTCTCTGTTACCACCATCCCAGCTAAACACGGGGTCCCAAGTGTGTGCACACATAGCTCCTACTTACTGCTGCCATAGCAGACCAAAGTCCAAGACAGCGGAACAAGGGTAGCTGAAGAGGTCCTCTTTTTCTCAGCTGTAAGGATGCATTCTTCAGACTAATTGGTTACAAATGTTCCTTTAACAAGCAAAGTTATTCATATGTTACAGTAATGCAATAGTGAGTCTTGAAGACTTTAAATGTTGTTCACTTGTCTTTCTAAATCAAAATCACCCAGCAATTATTATGAAAAAAAAAAAAAAAAAACAACAACCACCCAGTACTTAAAGCAAATGTCATTTTTCATCTAGGGGAAAGTTGTATCCCAGAATTTAATGGATTGTTAGCATTCTTTTCTTTTTTCTTTTTTTTTTTTTACCAGAAAGAAAACCTTCTCTATGCATAGCATAGCAAAAAACAAAAACCCAAAACAAAACCAAACCCCCTCAAAAAACCCCACCAAACAAACCCCAATGATTAGAAATAAAAGTAGAAGCCTTTTGCTGCTGTGCTATTGATTTTTTCACTCAGATGTGATCAGATAGTCATACTGTCTGACAAGTATTCAGTGCACTGTGTAAAATAAACTGCTAAATCAGCTCCTAGTGGATGTGCACACATGACACAAATATACTAAACTGGAAAAAATATAGGAAGAATTAAAAAAAATGAGCATACACGGAATGATCATTAATTACTGTCCTCCTTAGTCTACACTGGGAATTTCCAGGGAATTTCTAGAATTGCCATGCCCTGATGTATTTTCTGCAATTTGGTCAGTGCAGGAAAACCACATAGAATCTGTTGAAGTCAGCTGCTCAGAATCAACTGAAATTTGAGTCCTGTTTATTCTCTAAGTTTTGCAGAATTAGAGTTTTAGAGAGAGAGGATCCTCACAAAAAGAAATGGAAAATAAATTATTGTGAAAGGATAAGAGAGCTTGCTTTGTTCTTACTTATGCTGTAGTTTCACAGGACATGTCACTTAGTAATGCAAGCCTTTTGTTAAGCACTTAATCAAGACCTATTTGGTTTCTTCAAAATCATGAAAACTATAGGAAAATAATCCAGCAATCATCTAAACTGATCCCTGCATCAGATCAGGTCCACCTAGAACAAGCCAACAAATGTATTTCTAACTTGCTTTTGAGACTTCCCATGAAAACAATCATACAACCTACCGGTTCCCTGTAATGCTCATCAGAAGCACTGAACGTTGTGTCCATAATGACCTTCTCCTGAGAGGATACATAATGGCTACTTTGGTACCATGCTTTCCAGTTATGAAAATGTCAGTATCTCTCAGAGTTGAAAGAAGTGCCATGCACTTCTCACATTTTGGGTATTTTTTAATCCCTTAAAAATCTTGATAACCTCACTCCTGATACACAGATTTCTACAAGAAGAATCCCACACCTGAGGAACTTTTTATAAACCAGCTGAAAGTCTGAGTAGGAGAAGTTGAATAAACTGGCCTTAAGAGTACTTAATTACACAGGTAGCTTTGAACACGTGTGCTGTCATATTGAAATTTATTGAACTATGCAGGTGCTTATGCACATGCATAAGAAATTGTCTAGATGGCTGGAAAAGCGCTCAAAGTTCTGTAGGGCCAAGCGCAGTTTTGCTTGAAGATTTCTATTAGAAATTAGAGGGTCTTATTTATGGACAGTGTTTTCCATGTCATGATTTGGTGAGTTGACTTGCATTTGTTTCCCTGACATTATCCTCAGTCATTATCTCTTCATAGATATGACTTGCACATTTGCTCCTGTTGTAGAGGACGATACTTTTTACACATTAGCTGATGTTGATTGATTTGCTTTTGTCAGAAATCCAGGCTGGACATAGACATCCTTGGTGCCAGGCTACTCCCTACTCCCAATTCTATTCAGTGTTCAGAAAGGAAACTGATACGTGTCAGCCATCAGTCAAAAAACTGAGGAGACAACATCCCAGCCATCACTTCCCTGCAGACGCTCCATGTCGGGATGTTTTCAGCATCCACTATACTGTGCATTTCTGAAGAGATGTTCAAGGACAAGTTTCCATTTTGGACAATGTATGGCTTCTCTCTAGCTCCCAGTCAAGGATACTAAGCAATTGCAAGGGAATGTGAGGGTATTTCTTCTGGACGCAACCAAAGAGCAACTTGTCCAGTGGAGCTATGCATAAGCTTCCAGTCTTAGGCTTCTGGAGGAGCACCTTTTACTGCAAACTGTAGAGAAAAAAGAGCTTTATTTCCTGTACCCCACTATCCTCCAAAAACTGACTTGTAGTGACTTATCTGATGACGTGGTTTCTTGACAAATTTGAATGCATGTCCATAGGGGACCAGGACAAGAAATACTGTTTGCTAATTAAATTGTACGGTCTGAGTTAATACATTATGTGTAAATGCTTTTTAAAAATTTTCTGACTAATCACAATTCAGTGACCATGAATCTAACTAGCTGTCTCTCATGCATAGAGAATTTTGCAGGGAGCATTTACCTGACACTTTACTAACTAACTAGCTAACTAACTAAGTAAATAAATAGTAGAATTAATTAATTGAAGAGTTTTATGCCTTTTGGTGTATGCCTGACACAAGCACAAACAAGCAAAGCTGACCTGGGGCAGGCTGAAGCAAGGGTCACCACTGTTTTATTAAATCATTTGTACAACAGACTCACAGAAGACATTAAAAGCACTGGTGGTGAATCCCTCAGAAATTAAGCAATATTTTTACCCCTGTATCATCTGTGGGTATTGCACGTTGGCTTATCTGTTCAGCCCTGCCATATGCTCTCCTCTGCTTAGAGAGCATTTTGTATTAAGTAGTGCTTTTCCACAGACAACAGTCAACATTTGCCACAACTAAGTGACTTGTTCTTTGCTGTTTATATTTCTATCATTCAGATACACAAAAAGGGCTCCAAGACAATATTCTTTTCCCAGTAAACACGTGAATAGGATAACTTGGTGATTCAGGGCAGAAAGAAATACCAGAGGCAAGGCAGCATCGCAAGCGGAGTAGAAAAGAAAGAAAGTGAGGTATCCCTCCTTCTTTGGCTTCCTCCCTCCATTCTTTGGGTGCAAGAAACTCTTGTATGCTTTTGAAAACTGCTCAGAATGAGCTTATACCATATACACAGGCTTCTACTGTTTGTTATGATCAGTAATGTCTCTTGGTTTGGCAAATTCAAGCCTGGTTTAGGGGATACATATCCCTGAGCTGCGCTTAAAAAAAACTGCTGCAGTTTTTTTAGTATTTAGAAATTTCCAAGGAAGGTATTTTACCAATTGTTGGCATGCAGAAAACAATGTGTATCATTTTCAAAGTTCCTTGCTTTTAACTGCATGTTAAATGTGATGTCAAGTTTACTGAATCCAGCAGTTAGGAGCTAATCATTATCATCAGTAATTGGCAACGTGGTTAAAATCTGCAATAATTTGGATCTGTGTGGCCAGTTGCTACCCATATGCTGTAGAGAAAAATAATCTCTTTAAGCCTCACAGAATGGATGACTGCTCTTCAGAGAGTTGCTTAAATCTTTAACATGTTGTAAACATTTAAATAATGCTAGAAATAAGATACCATATTGTTATCCTTTGTCTCTGTGTTTTGATCTTAATAAAAAGCTAAACAATAGAACTAATTAAGCTGCATTTCCAAAACCATAATCAGCAACTGGAGAGTACCCTATAATAGAAGAAAATCATCTTTAAAAAGATCACAACTCAGCAATAAGCTGACTTTGAGGGACTCGTTCTTTGATACAACAGTAGAGCCTGGCTGTTCTTTCTGAAACCCAGGACTAAATAAGAAGGGTGTATGTAGCTGGGCAATTCTACTTGAGTAATGGTGTTCTTACTAATGCATTAAGGGTACTAGTATGCCCCAAGCTACGAAGTGCTTATGAAAAAGTCACTTACATGTGAGTTGACACCACATCTGGTTTTTGTTGTCACAGTATCTTTGATGAGATGTTTGTCACCTATATGTGAAAAGGTATGGTCTTAGGAAAGGTGGTGTGCAACCCTGCACAGCATTTCAGTGGAAGCACAGGTGGAATGCACCCTATAAGAGATACTGTGCTCCATATCTCCCAGATGATGCCATACATAGGAAGGCTGACAGGTGCTCAGCCTGGCTTGCAGCATCTCCAGCGCTGCCCACACAGCGGAAGCTGTGGGGAGCTGTCCCTTGCTTCCCAGCCCTGCCCTGGGCTTCTCCGCTAGCAAAGAGCTTGCTTCCATCACCCTTCCTCACGCTGAGAGGTGCTTACTCACAGAAGTAATTCCAGTGACTGCTACAAATTAACTGACAAAGACGAGGCAATGTGTGAGCTCCCCCTGCAATATGTGAGCTATTAACTAGCTCAGAGGGAGCCCAGCTGGCTACCCTGGTTGCCTGTGGTGAGGCAAGCGTGTTCAGCTGTTGGGCTGATGTTCCTAGCTGTCAGCTCTGTTTCAAATAGCTCCACAAGCAACGCCTAGAAGCGACTTCTCCACTCCCTTCCAGTAGCGTTCAAGAAGGATGGAGCCTAGCAAAGCTGCGGAGTTTTGGTTTGGCTTTGTTGCCTTACTAAAAGGGATCTCGGTTGGATCCAAGGAGAGTACTGGATAGTTAGCACCTTTCAGGCTACACACCCCATTCATAAAAAACGTTTGGGTAACTTTTTTGGTTTTGTCTCAGTTACATGCCAAGCAAAGACCTTTTCCAGTGAATTAATAGATACAGTTCAAAGATGACATTTAGGTACCAAATTACCTCTATTTATTGAAAGTTTCCTCCAGGGAACCGGAGCTTCAGTGTCACAGATAAGCCAACACCTTTTTTCAGCTGAAGCTTTGGATCCTGGGAATTATTAGTGAAAATGTTTATAGTATATCTTCAGAAGAGGTTGCATAAGCAATTGGAATAACTGGGGGGGAGGCCCCGGGGGGGGGGAGGGAACATTACCATTACAAGGAAAACTCATGGGCGTGCAGGCTTATGTGGAGGGAGGGTATATCAGAATGCACAAAGTATTTATAAGTCCTGGTAGGTTTTCCCATGGAAAATGTAGATGAGATTGAGTGAGGAAAAAAAAAAAAAGAAAGAATGTGCAAAGACCTGACTGATATTTGCCTCTTCCTGGCAGTTTCTGACAGTTTTTTTTCTCAATCACTCATATTTATAGAAGTATTTAAGTGGCCTGCATTCATGGTCGTTCTGTAAGAAATGAGAAAGAAAAACAAATCCTCTAAGATTAAAGTAACCCCTTGAAAATATTGCCTTTTTAATTATGTTTGTGCCACAGAGTATGCAAAACTGGCTGCCAGCAGACCATTACTAAACACGGTCAGTGTCCAACCCACGCACACAGCTATTTATGGCACTGCAGCTCAATGTCTGGGGGCCTGTAGTCTCCTCTAGCTGACCTCCATAGAATGCATTTTTTTACTTATTCTTTTTTCCTTTTAATATCTGTCTTTATCAAACAAAAACCAGATATTTTCAAATGTCATACATATCTGATTTCTTTGTCAGACATAGCATAACTATAAACACATTCTAATAGAATAGCCATAATTAGCATTTTAAGAAAAAGAAACAACTTTCTTGACTGTCTGCTTGAAGTACAGCATTCAGACAGTTTTGCCAATACATCCATGACAGAGAAACACATACTACTAATTTAAGTAATGGGGTAAGTCCTGCCTGGTCCCACCATTTGTATGTCTGTTCACAAGAAGATGACCTGTGCGGTCCCAAGAGCTGCCATATTTTGATTCTGTCTCTTTAAAGACAAACATAAACCAGGGTATATTCTAGGTAATCATTACTTAGCATGAGTGGCAGTGCTAGCCCAGCCAACTCTTCGTTCTTCCATCAGATCTCACAGGGCGAGTAGCATCCTAGTCCTCCTGAGGACTAGCCTCAGCCCAGGCAGGGCGCTTGGCCATTCTCACTAGTGACTTTGTAAGCTGGGTGGAACCAGCTCTGGCCGAACTACCTTTTGGTTATCTCAGACTCATTTTGCACATGTCTGTTGTTATGTCTGACCTAGAAATGAAAGTTGTTTTGAAATGAAAAAGAAATGCTGAAACAAGGATTTTATTAACCTTTGCTATTAACTCTGCTGGAGTTCTCCAGTTTTGGATACTTAGTTGGAAAGGAGCGCTCACAGAGGAGCCAAGGAGTATGCTCCACTCACTACCAAATCCCACTACAGGCAGCTAAAACAGTATTGTGATTTTATATGCCTTATTCTAGCTTCATACACACAAATGAGTTACGCCGCCTTTATTCTTGATCTTTGACAACTTAAGGGCTTACCTTATATCTCATTCGATACATAAAATTAGAATACTACTAGTATTTTCACACTTTTTAAATGACATAGAGGTACATGAAATAGTGAAAAATAGAGACAAATACAATGATGGCAAGTTTGCAAATTTCTCAGAAGAAAACAACTGTAATGATGATTTTTTTCTCAAGTTTTAAGACATACCTTATTCATATAAAATGCAATGGCCTTCACTCCCTGTTGTTAGAGGGCATGAACTCCACAGTGTAAAGATTTCAGCAAGTAGAACTGCACCTCAAATCAAACAGTTTGTCTCATTACTAGTTGGTGATTGCAGACATGATGTACCACTGACTTTTCTTTATAACCAAGATTAGCGTTTTATAACACTACCAAGTTCTGCAGTTCGGAACTGACATATAGAAAGTGGTATCTGAGCTGCCACTGGCATTTGGCATTCCTCACTTCATTTCTGGCAGAGCTGCCTCTCTGGCAGTGACATTCTTGGCCCAAATCTCTCTCAATGAAATCACTGGCATATTTCCCAACACCTTGAATAAGAACAGAATTGGGTCCCATGACCAGAAGATGCATGTGCGTCTCTCATCATGCTGTAAGCAGCAAATGGTCATGATTGCTATCTAGCAATCCAAACTGAGGGGCTGGTGACATCTGAGAGTGAGTTGACTATATTAACACTCAAAGGCATACACAGAACTTAGTTACAACACCAGAAAAGATAACGTCTTGCCTAAGGGAAATCATAGAAGGCAAGATCTATTCCAACTACCTTAAAATATTCCTTCTCTGTCTCAAGTAATCTACTTAACAAGGAAATAAAAAAAAACCCACACGAACAAAAAACCCTCAAAACATCCCTGCTTGCAGATCAAAAGGCAAAAACTAGACATAAGCTATTGCTCCAAGTATCAAAAAAATATTTTGTTTAGACTATTTTTCATTAAAATTCACCTGTGCAATTCATTTCCCTGAACATCCTTTGGAAAGAAAAGAAAACAGCCCAAAAAGAAAATTCTTAAAATATATTTTCTACTTTTGGCACATTTTTTAGAAGGGTTTTCTTTTTTCATTCTGGATGGGTCAGTGTAATTCAGCATTTATAAAACTGCAGCGCAGGAAACCTTTCGCAGAATCTCAGGGCGGTAAAAGGCAAAACAGAAACAGTGTTTTAGAAGCAGCAGCTACCATTTCTAGCCTAAGACCTGTACTGAAGGTAGCTGCTTTTCAAGCTTAGCAATAGAACAATTAATAAAGGAACCCATTAAGGTCTGCTTGTTGCTGCTAAAAAGGAAGGTTGAATTTCAGTCCTTTGAAGTAACTGAGAATGATTCAGGCCTCATTACAGAGATATAATCTACATTCATACATTTATGTTAGTGATTCAAATCTATTGGGACAGATTGAATTCCGTTAAATAGTGCATCTTTCCTGTGGAACTTTTCTCAGGCTTTCTCAGGCTAACCTAAGAGGTGACCTGACAATACAAAGTAGTGGGGTATTTAGGGATTCAGCTGTGCTATAAAAGAAAGGCTATACAGAAAGTAGAAAAAAGAATGAGATATAATCTAAAAAGCTATGTCAGCTTTTCATTTGGACTCTGTTTTGTAAATGTCCTCCCTGTCATCACACGGGATAGAAAAGAACTCTATGCGTTACAGTAGTTTTAAGCGCTGCACGGATTATTGCACCTGTCAGAAGCAGATTTAATATGAAATTCCAGATATGTGGGTTTTGTTCTTAACCACAAGATCTTACAACCAGCATACAGCCAATCACAAGCTAGAAGCAGTTCTAAGCCAAACTCTTTTTGACTAAATTCAAGACAGTACCTATTTTTTAAATGAGTAGGGGTTAAATATATCTGTTTGACCCCCAAACTACCATGTTCTCCTGCCACCAAAGATACTAAAAGACCAACTTATTGTATTTTCCGGCATTTGACAGGAAAAAGAGAAAAAAAAATTGAAAGGTTTCTTCAAATGTATAATTTTAAGACATTATAGTAATTATTTATGATTTAAGCTGCTGGAATCAAAAGAACAGCAATTTCAGAAATACTGTGTTGAATCCTTCATGACCTAGACAGCAAGCATTGACATCAGCTTCGTAGAAATACATGGAAGCTGTCAGGCATGCACCGAAAAGTAGGCTTTGCTTCTCATTTTGGTTTTATTTCTTTTTTTTTTTATTAGTTGCCGCAAAAGGAAACCTAAATCAGAGTAAAAAAAAAATAAAATATCTGAAATGCTTTGCACTCACTGCAAATACAAGCAGAATGAGTACTCTGAAGTACCATAAACAACACCATAAAACATATTGATTCTAACATTAAATGGTTTCATTTTTAAGGCTGTTTAAATGTCACCCCCAGAAGCTGAACACATAAATTTAGGAGCCGACTCTCTCCAGGATAAACACCATAATTGGAGAAAATCATTTCTAATTTCTGTTGTGAAGTTAACAATATATTTAACATCCTAATCTAATGAATCAGTCTAATTTTAGAACTATTTGTTCTTTTCTGCATTTTTGTTGTTTAAATTAAGATTTACTCCAAATGCCAAATGTAATTGCATAAGCAGTTTTCCATTGCGTTCCACTGATCTACATCATTAAACTGACTCTATTTAAAAAAAAATAATCTAGGTTTATGTATTGAGCTATTCACTGTGTTTCTGTACCGCTTCACTTCTTCACTACTCCATTCTCTTAGCAAATGTTCCACCTACTTGCATTCCAGTTATTTTACAATACTAAATACTGAACTAAAATTTAATATCTTGCATGCTGCCCATATCCTGTCAGTCCCTGAGCCCTTATTTTGGTGTTAAAAGATAGTACATCATATGGAAGATGTCTGTTAATTACTGGGAAAGTTGACAGTTTGGTGATGAGCTAGAAATATGAATCTGTCATAACATTCAGTATGTGAAATGACAAATCCATTAGGAGAGATGGATTAAAAGGGAAAACCAACATACGCCCCTCCCGGAAAATAATAGCTTGAAAAAATCACTTTAATATAGCCTTGGAAATGGAAAATTTGTTTCTTTCTGGCAAAGGGAACTGCATTAGTTTAAAAAAAATAAAAAAAATAAAATAAAATAAAATATAAAAAAAAACACCAGCAAAATATTCAGACAGATTTTATGGGGAAACCTTTGCAATCCCAATAAAGCCCCTTTTGCTTTGAAGTCAGACGCGTGATTCAGTAAATGACTCATGTTAGCAATTAGAAAATGGTCATTTAGGGCCCTGATTTCTTCTGAGACAAGGAGGGTGAGGGTGGGGAAAGAGACACAATAAATCTTGAGAGGCTTAAAAGGAAGAGCAGGCTAAAGTGTGAACTTTTTATTTCAGCAACGGAAGCGAGAAATCAGTGATTCATTAAAGGAGGGAGAAAGACCTCCATGGAAGCTGGCAAAGAAGAAGGAAAAGGAGCTAATTATGTCTCTTCCCTTTTTACTCTCTCTGACCAACATATATCTGCTTTTCCAGGGTCTGCCTGTAGTATATACTTCTTTCCAACCTCTCCACCCAACCCCTCCTCCAGCAGGGGGGAGGGGGAGATCTAGCAGGCAACAAGCTCCAGGTGGCTTTCTCAAGCACTTCACTGCCAAAAAAATAAAATAAAATCCTCCGCTAGAAAACAAGTTTCTTTTTTTTTTTTTTTTTTTTTTTTTTTTGGGGGGGGGGGGGGAAGGACGGGGGACGGGACCTCCCTAGAGGGGATTGGTTCAGCTTGGAAGACAGGGAAATTAGTAAAGCATGAGTCTCCAAGCCATGCTGGTGGCCGGCGCTCCGAGAAGAACGCTTTAGGAGCAATTAGCAGCAAGCCGAAGGCGGCGGCTGCTGCTGCCGCTGCAGCCCGGGAGGAAGCGAGGGCAGCTCCCGGGGCTCCCTCCGCAGCAGGCACCGCTCGCTCCAGCTCCAAAAGGGTTTCAGATGTCCCACCGCTGCTTGACCCCCTGCAAATAAGGGTTGACCACCAGAGGCACATCCCACCTCTGACTTGTAATCGCTGACATTTAGGCTACAGCTTCCAACCTGTTTACAACCAAAGGGGGAGGGAAAGGAAAGGAAGGGAAGGGAAGAGAAGTGAAGTGAAGTGAAGTGAAAAGGGGGAGACAAGTTGGGATTTTTTTCCTCTCTCTCTCTCTCTCTCTCTCTCTTTGGATTTTTTTTTTTTTTTTTTTTTTAATACTGTTCTGGAGAATTCAAAGCAAAACAAAGAAACTGCCTCCTCTGGGGTTGTCAGTGAGAAAGGACGAGTTGTGCAACTGGTTGGGGATTTGCAAAAAGGCAAAGGGGTGGGGATCAGAAGAAGGTGCAAAGCCACAACGTGTGAGTGCGTGCGTGTGTGTGTAAAGGGGTATGTGTGAAAAATCCCTTGCAGCACCCCTTTCTGCTGGTTATTTATTTTTGTTGTTGTTGTTCACTTTGCTGTCATCTATTTTTCAGACCTTTCTGCATCTAAGATGGTGAAGAAAGGAGTGAGGAAGAGAACAAAATAACTACTGGGAAGTCTCAAACCAGGTTGGGGAGTGTGTGTGTATGTGGGGGGGGTGTGGGGTGGGGAAGAGAAAAAGGAAAGAGGATTAACCACAGCAACCCCCCCAAAAAAAACCCAACAGCTCTTTTTTCTGAGGGAGGACTCGAAGGATTAAAAGGCAGCAACTTCTGAGGCGATTTGTCCCCTGAGTTATGGATGTTGGTGCACTTACTTCAGGCCAGATCAGAGCTCAGAGGGATCTAACCAGAAGCAGCAACCACCGGCTCTCCACTTGCCGTTTACCAGGTTTTACCCTTCCAGTATGTTTCATTTGATAAGACATTTTCCAGCGCCCAGAGTTTCAGTACAATGTGCAAATGGATACTGACAAATGGTGCCTCAGCCTTTTCCCACCTGCCTTGTTGCTGCTTGCTGCTGCTCTTCTTGGTGTCTTCTGTGCCTGTCACCTGCCATGACCTCGGCCAGGACATGCTGTCCCCGGAGGCCACCAACTCTTCTTCTTCATCATCCTCCTCCTTCCCCTCGTCCTTCTCCTCTCCTTCCAGTGCGGGGAGACACGTGCGGAGCTACAATCACCTCCAAGGAGACGTGCGCAAGAGGAAGCTCTACTCTTACAACAAGTACTTTCTCAAGATCGAGAAGAACGGCAAGGTCAGCGGCACCAAGAAGGAGAACTGCCCCTTCAGTAAGTACCGCTCTGCCGCCGGGCAGCGGCTGCCCGGTGCCCCCCCCGGGCGCCCCGGCGGCGGCAGCCCCCGGCCCCGCCGCGCCCGAGCCCCCTCGCTGGGGAGGGAAGGGGACGGTGAGGGTGACGCCTCGGCGGGGAGGGGGCGCGGGGCAGAGGTGGGGTGGGCTCCTCCGGGACGCCGCTCCCCGCCGGCCCCTATCTGCGCATCTCTCTGGTTACATTTGTTTTGCAAATGGCTTCGCCGAGCACAGTTTGTTTCTTTGCCTGGCAAAAGAGCAAATTAGAAAGACTTGTAAGGATGTGGCGCGGAGTGGGGGGGGGGGGGGAAGGGGGCATTGTCTCCCGAATCTGAAAATCATTATCCCCTGTCATTAAAGTGCCTTGACGAGAACGCTATATTGAAACAATGCATCGATTTCCTCCGCGCGCATAGACGCTCTTCTCCCGGAGCCGCGCAGGAGCTGTCTGCTCCTCGCTCCCTCCTCCCCGAGCCCGGAACAGGGGAGTTTGTTGGTTTGGTTTTTCTTTTTTCTTTTTTTTTTTTTTTTCCCCCCTCCGAGGGGGGGATTTTGCCTGGGTTTGCTCTCTGCCGTGGAGGGGGGTTGCCCGGCGGGCGCTGGGGGCCGGCGGTGAGGCGATGCCGGTGCCTGCCGCGTCCCCGGCGTGCGCCCCGCCGCTGCCGGGCTGCAGCGCCGCTATACCGCGACCCGCTGCATTGTAAACATCTGGGGCTGGCTTCGCGCGGACCTCACACGCGTTTCATTGTCGTATTTATTTTTTTTTTTTTTTTAAGAAATTATTTCAAAGTAAAAGTCATATGGCTGTTTCCATGGCTGTAGTTTCAAGTTTTTCTGTAGTACTAATTAGGCTTTTAGTAACAGCATGCTTCTGGTAATGTATTTTTGGGTGTCAGTGCTAGAAATGTAACCTTTATTTTCTCCTGCCTGTGCAATCTCAAATTGGAGTAACTGTAGTAAATCACAACATATTGCATTGTAACTCTTAAGTGACTGTGTACCACATAGTACCATGCTGAGAAAGTAAGCTCAGTTACACAAGTGTTGGAAGAAACTCTGTGACTTGCTTCACTGGTGGAGAACCACGTTTTGGTTCTTGGGTTATTTTACATAAATCCAGATAAATCTGGGAATAAATCTTCTGTTAAATTAAAATAACCTAAAGTGACTTAAGTATATCCCTTGTTACCTAATGTGTAAAGTATGGAGCACTTCAGCAGATTGCCGTGCTGTAGGGTAGACGTTCTGTTAATTCAGCTGTATTTCTACTAAACACCCATAACGTAGGCTTACAAACAGGGAGGAGAGGGCTGCTGTATCATATGTCACTACTTCACTTGCTCCACCTTGCAACTTCATAATTTATCATGCACTTAATGTTTGTAAAAGCTTTTGATGTCAAAACAGCTGAATCTTACCACTTCCATTTCCAAATTACCACTTCATTGAAAGCCAAATTCTTGAAAAACAGAGCTAGGATGAAGGCTTCACTTTCATGAACTTGTGTGGAATTGTGGTCCTACCACTGTATTTCTTAATTACTTTTATTTGTGGAGGAGGACAGCATCGTTCCCCTAAAATGGGATTCTGAAAGCTTTGTGTGCATCTCGGAGAGCAGCAGCCATTCTGTGTAGAATGTTGCTGCCAAGAAGGCTATAAGGGGCCCAAACTGACAACAGTGTACTTGGAGAAGTAGCTAGTCATCTGAGCAGTCCTACTTAGCCAGCGGAACTGTTCAGTGAGTGAAGTTGCATACATGCATGAGCTTCTGCAAGATCTTGCCAAGAAGAGGTAGAATACACTGAAATGCACATATGCATCTTCCTACTCTTTCAGTCTACATGCAAGAAGAACCCACTGCAAATATAGCGTGTGATTCTTTTTTCCTAGTTTTCCAGTCAGTGCATCAGAAAGAGAATTGGCATTCTTTGTGATGTCATGCTTATCATCCCATCTGCAGAGTATCTGCTGAAAGAGAGGAGAATGTAATTTGTTTCATATGAAAGCAGAATGATGCCTTTATTACACATGGTTGTATCTTGCCCCTCAAGTTTTATGTGCAATGAAGAAAGGGCTCCCATCGTCTTAAAACTTGCAACTTGCTTACCACACTTACATCACAAAATCAGACCTAGTGTACAACATCTTTAAATACAAAAAAATTAGGATCTTGTTAGCAGAAGATAAATCAAACAGTTGTATGTTCTTCTTTAATAGTCATTATAATTTGCAGTGTGAAAATGTGTTTTCTGTAAAAGTACATAGTCTGAGACCGTTTAAGAACGTATTTACTGTGCCTTTATTTCAAGGCTGTCTGTATAGCGAAGTGTTGCAAGAGATTTACAAAATCTATGCTTATCATAACCTCAGGAGTAGTTATGCCATCATAATGCTGCCATAATCTGCCAGTGGACTGATTACCTGCAAATATAGGGTATCTTTAAGACAGTCTAAAATATGTACTCATATGTGAATAGATTTCTGCTATGCATAAAGGGTTAGCCAGCCAGCCCACTCAGTTGTAGTCTGTTTAACATTAAAGGCTATTTAATCTCTAATACAAGTTTCTCTTTCAAAACCATGCTTTCTTAAACAAATAATATTGAATATTGACATACAAGACTTGGAAATATTCTAATTTGGAGGCTAATTTTCTTTTTCTCATATGCTGATGTTTAAAATCCATTTATGCTGCAGTAAAGCCGTATCTGTAGGGCTGTAAGATCATGATATGTTGTGTAATTAGACAACAGTTTTCATGGCTGGCTGCCAACTAAGCACTGTCAAGTAAGACGAACAGTTGGAGAAAGTCAGAATAAACATTCAGAAAACAGAATTTAGTCTCCAGCCTTTAAATGGCCCAAGCAGCATTCATAGATTTGCTCTATAAATATTGTGTAGAGTGTGCTAAATTAAAGTTTACTCTGGCAGATGTTTTCCAACTTGATTGCTGGGAACTATTCCATGAGCCTTTCTCTACCTATAGGGTAACGGGAACAGAGGTGGCTTCTAGCTGCTCTGTCAGGAGGCTGGCAGAACTTGCAGCGCTTGCCATAGCTGGAGGGTGTCTGTCACTAGTAGGACACTTTTTAGGTTTTGTTTTATTGTTCCTTACATCTGGAAGTTTGTCCTCAAAGTGCAACTACTAGCTTTTCCCGCAGCACCACAGCTGTGAAGTCCCTTGCCCCTTGTTCTTGATAGAGCCATTTGCATGTGTGAATAAGGAGAGCTGTACTGTTTTCTGGTGACCTCAATACTTGCTGGTGGGTGGGGTGTGTGTGTGTGTAAATAGTCATTAAGCCTCCAAAGAGCAATTAAAAAGCTTTGAATGTAACTTGAGATCTGTGATGACAGAGAGAAGCTTAAGCCATACATTAAAATTGAGAGAGAACTGCATATATGCAGATTCTGATTTTACTTGCACCCAGAAAACTTTCTTGAAGATAGTTAACTCTTTGGGTTTAATGGATGGCATGCATTGGGCTACATGATATGTGATAAGCTGGTTCAGGAAAACTGGAACATATTTTTGAGCACTGTACTATTTTCAATAGACTTTTAAGGCAACTGTTAAGAGTGCTATGAAGCACACAGACTTCAAATTTACAGGACAAGATCTTAGTAGCTGAAGAACAGTAACATAATATGTGATGCTTAATTAGTAACAGCTAACCTGCAGTTTGTGGAGGGAGTTCTGCCCGAGCAAGGATCGCAGGATCAGGCCGTTATTTAGGTACGTGTTTAGGGAGTGGAGCCTGTGTCACGGAGCCTGGATATTAGCGGAAGGAATTGCTGGAGCGATTCCTGCCGGCTTTGGACCAAGCAGTGCTACGCAAAACCTACGGTAGATGGCGGCACAGCCACTGTTTGGTGTCACCTCTGCTCGAAGTAGGTGGACAAGAAGAGACTGGCTCCTTAGCTGTATGAGCTAATTTAGCTAAATCAAAGCTAAAAGGGCTTACACCAGCTGAGAGGCTACTAATTGGCCTTCTGAGCATCCACAGTGGATTAATCCAAACAATGCAAAGGCATTGCAATTGCAGAGTAAGAGTGTTCACTGGGGGAGCTAGCCTGAAATAATTAGCTACTTCTCATGAGCTAACCTATTCCAGACTTTTCCCCCCAAGTATGGAATTAACTTTTATACATAGCTTCAGGATCTGCTGAAGTCCCTGATAGTCTTTGGTTTTGCTTTAGTTAATGGGGGATCAGTTTAGCAACACAATGACTAATAGCAAGAAAGTTTTGAGCCTCATCCTGAAGGCCAAAAGATTGTAAACAACCACTCTAATTACTAGAAATTCTAGACGTTACTCTGAGGGTTTTAGGTATGTGCACTTAAAACATGACATATAAATACAGATTTGTACTATATATTGGGTTATATAAATGAAAATAAAATTAAATGTGTTTTTATTAAGTATACTCAGTTTGATACTCAGTTTCTTGATTATACCTCAGGTGTAATAAAATCTTAAAGCTTGATAGGTACCTTAACCTCAGCTGCAAAGCTCAAACCAGAATAGAATACTTAGTAAAACATGTTCTTTTGCTACTGAACATTTTTTAAGCTAGCTGTTTGGGGTTATCAACTCCTTATGAGCTGGTGTTTGTAAATTGATGTGAGAACTTTTCTCTGTTTTTCTGAAGACTGATTAGGAGGCATATGTATTTTGTTGTTTTAGTCTCCATAGAGATCTGATTTATTTTTTACCTATCAAAAAGACTTAAAATAGGAAATAATACTGTTTTAGTGAAGTAATTTGAAACTTAAGTTGTTTTATGTGAAATGTACAAGCTCTTGTGGAGATGATTTCTCACTTTCTTTTTTTTTTTTTTCCTCTGCAGAACTCAGTTACATAATTTATAACCAGCAGTATACAACCTTAGGCACTTAGGATTTATGAATGTGGAAAGCATTGTACTATTTAACATCTACATGACACTCTCCTGTTATCCTTACTGCATTCCTGCCTCGTGGACCCTCCATGCTGATGCTGTAGCTCTGTCATAAATCTGTTCAAAATATACAGTTGTAAGAAGTCTTTTTGTCTTCATAAATCTAACTTATAGCCACTTGCAAAAAAAAAAAAAAAAAAAGGAGTTAAGGGTAGTTGGAAGTTTGTTCTTCTTAAAACCTCAGAAGAAAGAAACCAAGGGGCACGCGGGCTTGTAGATGCTGTGCTGCTGTTATGGGAGGGCTCTCAGGTAGTGGCGCAAAGCCACTAGTCAAAGCTTCCCTTGAAGAGGGCATTAGCTGCGTGAGCGCTATAGAATGTGCTTACACTTCTGAAACATCTTGGATGCATTCACTTGTAGGATAAGATCCTCTGTTTTGAAATAAGGCATTTTAAGATGACTTTCAGATGTCTTTGAGCTGTGTGTGTGAATAGGGGCCTTTTCACTTCAAATGGGAGTCAGATCAGATGCTGCAATAGGGGAGTTTTCATTTATTCCACAGACCCTTTCATTTTGGAAAAGGAAAAACCCTTCTATGAGCAAATCTTGCTAACCTGTGTGTCTTAAGTTAAAAATAGCAGGTACTTGTATGAACATAGAGCAACATCTCCTGTCATGGTGGGATTCCAGGCTTTTCCTCTGTCCAGGTAATATAATTGCACATGGAAGGTTCTAAATAAGAAAAAATATCTTTGTAAAAATTTTTCTATTTCTTTTCTCAAGTTTAATATTTGGGATGATAGAAATAGTGTCAGCTAAGCAGAAACATTATTCATCCAACTTGGGATTTGCTACAATACTTCCTTCATGACCTGTTTTTCTTTGTTTGATTTCTCAGTTTTCTGCAGAGCTTTCTGCATCGAGCTCTTACAAGTCCTTTCTTCTTCAAAATAGCACTGAGTTGAAATTTCAGTTTGCATATTTTGAACACTTGCTACCATTGCTTGCAGTCACCACAAAACACTGAAATACCTTACCCTGATATTCTGGGGTTTATCATCTAATGACTCTTTGCCACTTTGAACAGCACAAATAATTTGAGTGTTTATAAGTATTAGCAACCACTGTCAGCTTGATGAGACTGCATGGAAAAAGTAACCTTTGCTTGCTTTGGGCTATGAAACCCAAATTATCAGATCAGAAATGCAGGATAAATTTAGTTAACATTAGCACACGTGTTTCTCAGTCTTAGGTATACTAGTACCACTAGTCTAACTGTATGTACTTATCAAACAAATTCTCCTCCTTTTGCTTTGACCATTTATTTTGATGCAATATTTTAATATCTTGTAGCCTTTCATTGCTTTAAACACAGAAAAGTAGTCAATGGTACTTGCAACCATTTGTTCTGTAAACTAGAAAGATCCTTTCCTAGCTGTATTAATTGCTCCTGTTTCTAGTGCCAATTTGTTGTAAACCATCTCCGTTAGTTACAACGTAGTACAAAGGAGACAGGAAACACTGTTATATGACAGTTTGAAAAGTCAGCCTGGGAAAACTCTCTGTGTTTATGAAGAAATTAAAATCTTCAAGGGTAGGAGTAAGGAGGAAGTGGCTTAATCTTTAATCACTGAATGGATATTAAAACTGAACTCATTAGCTGAGTGGATTATTAAAACTGATTATGCTACTTCATGAGTACAGTGCAACAAATGGAAATTGCAGGGGAAAGAAATGGTTTCAAGTGAGCCGGGTCACACGCTAAATAATGGCTTTAAAGGCACTCTTTGCTTTTAAATTAGGTCACTTGCGTTCTTTCTTTGAACATTCAGTTCTAATTGCAACAGTAAATCAAAGAATACACTCAAAGTAGATTCCCATGTAAGGTGGACAACTGGACAGTGCCTTTTTACTGCTACTAACACGTGCATCCAATTACTGGGTTGATATACTCACAGTGTCAGCTGTAAAGCATTCCCCTATTTTATAGTTAGCCTAAAGAATTATTAGCCTGTCCCCTTTCACATTTACCTCTAAATAATCTGCCAGTAGTGTATATCTTCTACAGTTAAAGAGGAATTTTCACACGCATCGAAGCTGACTTTCAAGAAAAAGGAAATGTTGAAACTACACCAAAAAAATTCACTCTTTTTCTCCCTACCCCCTTCCATAACTTCTGGTGTTGTGCAAGAGAGGAAAAGGCTATGGATACCAGAAACATGAATACTCATGAATTTTATATAAAAAGCAAAGATCAGATCTTTCATAAACCTTGATCTAGTAAAGCGATATGATGCCTACTCCTTTCATGGTGGAAAACATATGTGAAGGACGATAAACTCAGTTAGCTTTTGCAGTTCCTGACTCCTCTTCCTACTGGGGATCAGAAGTGAAAATGGGGGGCCTGAGGAGTCTAATTGCTCTTTCTTCTTGTCCACAGATAGTAGAGGTTCAAACACTGCATAGAAATAAAGAAAATATAAGTTTTCTTTCAGGTTCCTGATGCACATCTGTGCAGCTGGAGCCAGTGTGTGTGGGAGTTGGGGAGGGAACATCGAAGCATTCAGGATGTTGTTTAATTGGAATTAAGGCATGGTGCTAAGTGGAGGCTGAGTATAAATCAATGATACCATGCCCGCATTAGAGGAAGGGGATGGGAAGTGTGACGAGTCCCAGAGCAACCCTAGAAAGGATGACAGGAAAGAAATAGGGGCAGCATGTGTCATGAGTGGGAGAGAAGTGGGGAGAGGGGGAGCATATCTTACCCTTTTTTTGCAGCTGTGAACTGTCAGTGATGTTGAATTGTCCTGTCTCATCTCACTGCATCATCAGTTTGCTCACAGCCTGCACATGTGAAGACATTGAGGTGCCTGTTGAATTTGTCTGAAAGTGGTGTGGGGATACAAACTCTTCCCACTCCCAATTTCATTGTGTCTTCTCTGACCCTATTCTGTAGATACTAGATACTATTTGGTACATTCTCTGGGATTCTCTTCTTCACACTTCGCGAGGATTAATAGCCTGCTTTATTCCTAATGTCAAATTTTTCTTCAATTTTTCACTACGCTAGTACTATCCGCTACATTTTTAATGAGAAACATACCCCTGAAGGACATCAAGATATCCTAAACTTCTAAGTGTTTTAGTCTTTTGAGGGTGGAGTAGAGTATTTTTATGACTGCTATGTTTGGTGTTATCAAGTATGTCATATTTTGTAAGCTTATCTTCAAGATGTGAAGTAGTTAAATCGCTACAAGTTCGTATCTTCAGTAACCGTTACTACAGTGAGCCAGGGAGTATATATGCTCTAGAATAGGATATGGGATGGCTGTATTTAATATGAAGTGGATTTTATAAGACTGCAGTTGTAGTGCCTTCTTTTGAGACTCTTTCAGACATTGTAGGAGATGCTAAAGCTCCTGATGTTTACTGAGACAGTCTTTTGACTTCAACAGAACAAAGTTTGATCTCTGTGTATTTCCCAGATACTTATTTTTCCCTATGGTTTCCTGGAGGTAAACATTAGAAGTGTAAACCATGTTAGTCTGGAAGTACCCCTCTCATCTGCATGAATTATCTTAGTACCTGTGGCACCTGTCCCTAGGGGGTAGGAAGCTAATGAAAACCTTCTCCTGAACTGTAACCTTAGCTGACTTCATTGTCCTTCTCCCTTGTCTTAGGGGAAGAAGAGCGGTGTTCTGATGACAGGACACCTTTCCTTTGTCAAAACACTAGTGCTAATAACTGCAATGCAGAAATTGTGTGCTCACTGAGGATCTGTAACTGCAAAACTAATGGCTATATCAAAAGAAGCAGCAGAAAGGGTCTAGAGCTAACCATGTGAACTGAGCTGTGGCCACTTTTTGTTACTCTGCTTCAATGTCTAGGCCTGGTTGCTCAGCTGGCTCTTCAGATGCTGAAAAGATAACCTCCTTCCCTATAAGATACGTGTGTTAGTTTGGTGCTACCCGTTCTAGGTAGCTGGGTCAGCAGTAGGTAATTTGGCCAAAGGGTTGGGCTAAGGCACCACCATGTGTAAACTGGAGCAGAAAATTTGTACGAGCTGATTTTCACTGGGTGTTCTGAGGTACAACCAGACATCCAAAATATTGCAAACTCTTTAAATTATCATTTTACCTGGTTCTGACAGAAACAGCTTGGAAAGTGAGTAGCATGTCAGAAATAGAAGGAAATTATTATTGTTTCAGCTTCTTACAGGTGAAGATGCTGGGTGAAGGCACATCTACTGTCGTGTCCGTCAGCTTTTATTCACAGACCAGCATCACTTCTGCTTCCAAGCACCAATGAGCACACACAAGCAACAACTCACTTAAAGCAATGCATGGTTTAAACTACTGAAGCGGCTAAACCGAGATTTACTAAGGTTAGCACTGGGAGGGGCAAATTATGCCCTTTCTGGGTCCCAGAAGTGGATTCAATTCAAGCAGGTTTGTTGCTTCCCTTGGGTTTTGCGTTGTGGGCAGCCCTAGGCCTAGGCCAAGGAGGATGGAGGGAGATGCTAAGATCAGGTAGACTCACAATTCTATCCATCCTGGCAATGATGATGTTTCCTGTTACCAACATACGGTGGGAGATATGGCAAGACAGGGAGAAGGGGATGATACTAACAAGACTCTGCTTGAAGTACAATGTAGAGAAATGAGCCATTTCTCTCACAGCTTCATGTGCCTGAATAACTTGAGGAGTGGTAACAGGAACCCAGTCTGGAACCCATTGCATTTAGACTATGTAACAGCTACATATTACTCAGTTATTTCTTGGTACTTCCTTTTCCCATATGGCATAAACCAGTCAAGAACAGTGACTCCCGATTGCTTCAAAGCTGATGATAATTGTGTATTAAGGGGCTACGAGGCTGAACCCACTGACATTGCTAAAAACATTTTAAGATCACTGTACAGAAGATATAGAAAGATTACTGTGTGTGTAAAATCGTGCAGCTTGTAAAATACCTTGCTGTAGGGCTTTGGAGGAGGAAATCCATTTTAGCTGGATGGTATACCTCACAGAACAGCTATTCTGTCAAGGTTGCAACTAAATTGGTTGGGAAAGAAACGTTCCAACACCGCCTTTCTTTGTAGAAGTGTTTGTGGGTTTTTCGAACTTTAGAAAGATTCTTTATGTCCACTATGGATTTTTTTTTTTTTTAAAATCAAAACAAGACTGAAATGCATAAGGGCTGGAACAATGATGTAGTATTGTGGGAAAGTTAAGGCTCATGTCCTTCACCACGTGCTGTGAAGATACCCCAGGTATGAAGGGAGCTGGGGGACTCGGAAGAGTTCCCTGTGCTCCTCCAGCTGACACAGAGAACGAATTTGCTTAAAGAGAGGGGAAAGAAAACTGAACAATTTGGCATGAATTAGTTTAGTCTGCAGGAACTAAACTTTGAGTATAGGAAGTCCGTAGAGTGTTAGATATTATGAAATATCAGGTCCTGTATATGTTTTCTATCCATTTTACCCCAAAATTTATAAATGTATTTGACTCTAATCTCTCCTTGGCTCTTTGCTTCTTATATAATGAGGATATTAATACTTCCTACGTAAGCAAAAGTGTTATGAAAACAAATTATTTGTGAAACACACCAGTAACACTGTGATGAGTGCCAGGAAAAAAAAAAGCTCACCCGGAGAGTAATCATTCTCTTTTTCAGAAAGGTCTGGATATAAGGAATAGGAAGGGCAGTTTTGTGTTCTTATGGAACAGGAAAGAGTAGGCTGCTTCTTAACTCCAGAAGGCTTAGGTTTTTCTCTTTTGACTAGAAAAAGCTTAATATTCCCCAGAAAAAAAAATTATTCTATAGCCTCTCTTGCAAGCACTCTATCAAGATTACTCAACAAATTCGTTGCATAGCATAATGTAAAAGTTAATGGCAAAATAGCTCCTAACCAAATAGCATGGTCATAGATGCAAATTGGATCTGTCCTTCTGTCAAGCTAAGCTCTAGATCTGGTTGTGTTGCATGAACATTGTAATCATGAGCAATGTCAAAAATTATTTTGCTTTACAGATATGAACCATAGGATGTTTCACCTCGAGGATCTGTATAGTTTCTATGATTAAAGAGTTAAAATATAATTGCAATTTCACTCTCTACTGTCAGGCCTATCAGTAAAAGAAATCTGAGCATGATCTCCACCTAATATTTATTGTATTTTGTCCTATTATATATTTTTGGGACTGCCTTAATTTCCCTGAAATGGTGTCTATGTGTTGGAGTTAAGCTACTGGAATTATTTGTTTAGGTTTTATTTATTTTCCTACCATTTTTTTTTTATTATTGATATTTCCCCTTTAGTGTCACAGACGTTATTCTTTCAGTTTAATTTATTACAGTTACTTTTACATGTCACAACTTCTGTTTGAAATGACAGCCATCCAAGTTAAAGTCTTTTCAACTTTAGTGAAAACACATATAATGAGCTGACACTTGGCTCATGTGGTATTAATCTGGTCTCTTGGTCATTTCTTCTGTGTCTCCTGCTGCAGTCTGTTCTCAAAAAGATGTATCTGCAGCTGGGGAGTACATAAGATTAACTTCCGCCTCTCTGTGGCTTCTTGCCTCAGACCACACACCAAATAATTCCTCAAAGCATTATCCAGATTTGCTCAAAATTCACCATGCTTGCTTTATTCCTTCAGTTCTGCCACACATGCATTTGTGGACTCTGCTTACAGCTGATTCTGCTTATGAAACTGGAAACATTTTGCAAAGATGAGGATTTGGAGACAAACACTATTGTAAAATATCTATAATAATTTTTCTGTGGAACTCTTCCCTTTTTGGATTTGCTGATTTTATAAATGTACACAGTAGACCATAAAGGTCAGCGAGATGTAACCTTTTCATTTTCAACTGTACTCAGGGCATAATAAAGGCTGATGTAGCTTTTCAGTACAGACTGAATGATAGTAATTCCTGTGTCCAAAATGAAATAAATAAATAATAAAAAAGCAAACCACAGTGCTTATATTCAGGAAGATGCTGTCTGTCTAATGCTACAACAAAATTGCTGCTGTGCAGATGGAGGAAGTGTTAGTCAGCTCTCTTATCCAGGGACCTCCAAACCTTAATCACTGTTTAAAATCCTTAAAAAGTGAGCAACAGATGTGAGGAGTGCCAGTACCTGTGCTCACACACCAATGCAGACTCAAGAAGTATCTGTAACGATGAGCAGGAAAAACGGTACGTAAAAATGTCTAACTGCTTTCTGTTACCTTGTTAATACAGAAGGTTATAGCTGAGGTTATCAGGCTCTTCTCATTAAGTCCACAATGGGGATGGGAATATAATTTTGATGTTTGAATAAACTTCAATTTGGCATTTTCTAATATTCATATTGTTGTTTTTTCAACTAAATATTTTTTCATGGTGGTTTCAGATTCTTTCTGGTTTTCACACTAGCCAGTCATAAATATATATATGTAAGCTCTTCATTTACAGATGTGTTTTGTGGGCCAAGCTATGGAAGTTCTACATGCAAAACTCTTACACACTCACAGAGATGTGACAATGCAAGAGTAGGTTGCATGATGATGCAACTAATGTACCACATAAGATGAAGTTTCCAAAGAGTCTGCAAGGGCTCTCACAGAAGAGCACACTGAGATTTTCAGGTGTAATCCTTGTGCGGCTACTGCTCTGAGCACCTCTGAGAGCTCACTGTATCAAGTTTATGATGTAAAAGCTCTCATTTTGTGAAACATCTTGAGAATAAGGAGAAATCTGTGTCACTATTGCAGTATTTGGACACATTATATTAATGTCTTCAGGAGGACCATAGGATATGCTTTGCCTAGCAAAGGATGACAAATGTTAGAGACTTCTAGATATATAATAATAATTTCAGAGTTTACTCAGTTAAAGTACTCATCTCATTCTCCCCTTCCAATAAATACCTTGCTAATGAATCCTAGTTAACACAACCTTGTTGCCTTTTTTTTCTTCCATTTCCTATACAAATGGTAGATTTGTTTTCTGATTTTGAAGGAGAGCTGATACTCACAAGTCATATGTCACAAGCCCCTAAAAGTGTCAAAGTCTTACAGCAGGCCCTTGGTGGCTTGTTAATCTCTCCTTTTCCCCTCTCTACTTTTTTAAAGGAAACAGACTAATTCACTTAAATATAATGAGAGCCATGCTTGCCATAGCCTACTTTTAAAACAGTGTCAGCTCAAGTAAGATCTGTCTTATTTCTTCACCTCCTTTTCTTGGCTCCAGCAATTAAACACAAAGCTGAAAAATACAGGGTTTACGGCAGAGCTATTTCATATGTCAAATGAGAAATGGAGACTGCCATTTTCGTAACAGAAAAATATACAAGTGTTAGGGCAGGGAAGTTTTTCTTTTCCTTTGTGTTCCCCTTCTAAATTATCATCAGCAACGTGCAAAAGATAAACCTCTATATTAAATAGGGAGATCAGATGTTTGTTTACCCTCTTGCCCTCATTTTTCTAATTGGCTTGCATTAGGAACAAAACGTTAAAATATCTCTAAACAAAAATAACTGATATGGTAAGATGAACTTTTCAACTGGATGAGAGCTCTTTAGAAAAAGACAGTATTACAGAGTCCTATGTTAGGCCAATGGACTGTTTTACTGTAGTGAAACATCTATGCTTGGAACAATAACTCCGTGTTTACTTTTGATAAGTACTGGCAGATTGTTGAGTTGCAGTAAAAACAAAAGCAACAAGTAGTTAAAATTCTCGTGTTAAAGAAAATCTAGAAGTATCATGCTACAGATCTTAGGCTTGCTATTCAATTATAGGCTTTTTCATCTCTACAGGCATTAGCTAACCAAATCTTGAAATGAGGCTGTGTTTTTTTCCCTTTCTTCAGAGATGGGGTCTGAGGCAGAGAGTTAAAATACCAGGATTTTCTCTCTTTTATCTTTATTAAAGCTTATTCCACCATAAATTCCTGGACTGATGGTTCTACTCTGCTCCTTATTTTGTGTTCACTATAGAAAGGATGATATTAATTTTCCTAATAGAAATAGTAATTGAAGGGTAAGGTGTAATACTGTTTATTTTGTATAGCAGGGTATGTCTCCAACATAGACGTGCATGTATGACAGATTAAATGACAACTTTAACACTAGTTAAAGATACAGAAAGTAGAGGAAAAATCTACAGAAGTAATTGAAAAGACACAATAGGCAATTCTGTCTAAAAACAGAGGTCTTGGAAAGTGTCTTCTCTTGGTGAAAATGCCTGTCAGCCAGTGGAGTCAAGAAAATTGGCAATGTTTGAAAATGAGTTGTTCTTAATGAGCAAAGCTAGGAGCTGCTGGTAACCCTAAGCTATCATGTGGAAGAGTTTGGGAATGAAGTTTGTTTTATCATGAAAGATGAATGTTAATGTATTCACTACAGACACCAGATGGAGAGAATCTGTTCTTTTGAAAGTACACAGTTTGAAAACCAGCATATTTTGCATATGGATTCTAAATTCATAATCCTAATTGCTTCTTTCTCATATTGTTAAACTTCTATGGATAAGTTAGTGTTTAGGAGAGATTTAACTGAAGAAAAGGAATTCACCCAGGAACAAAAGAATATTGCCTACAGAAAGGCAGGAGAAACAGGTCTGACATATAAAAAATGAAGAGACTATTGCAATCAGGGAATCACTACCAGAAGTGAGTAGAAGAGAAGCCCTCCAGCAGCTTCTTCTACCGCCTCTGATGGAGGTTGCTAAATCTCACGAACTCAAGTTAGCATTCCAAAATTTCCTCTATGCAGAATGGCACATCTTAGCTTTATTGGCTTAAATACAATATTTCAGCCATCCTGGCTGATATTATCTAAAGCAAGCATACACTGGAGTGTTTGGAGAACAGCTAAGTTCCATTTGGGGAAATCACATAAAGACTAGCTGGTATAGATTTATTTTTTCCTTTAGTCATGATTCATAACAGAGATGCAGGATGTTTTAGAAGGAAAAAAAGTAAAGGGAGTGCTAAAAGGAGTGACATTTCACATAAAATCATCAAAATCTTTTAGACTTTGAACAGAGAGGATGAAGTTTTGACCCCATACCTAACTGTAGCAGTCCAGGATCTCAGTTATGCATTCCTCATATTTCTCTGAGATTGGCAATGTAAAGTTGTCAGTTTATTCACACTGTGATTTCAATTTCTATCAGGAGTATCATTTCAGCACCTTATAAAAGTAATAATACCATCTTAGAACCTAGTCCAGGAGAAAATACCGGTTGATTTTACAGGTTGTGCCAATCCTGGAAGAAGTTGCAGACATCAGCTTTACAGAAGGCTGAAATAGCCAAAGGAGAAGGTCAGTTGTGGGATAAAGAGGAAAAGGAAGTTACAAAGAATTCTTTGTGCTGCAAGCTGCAGTGGGGAGACAGCAGCACTCTGAATTCTCACAATAAGCTGCTTAGCTTTTGTGCCCTGCAACTAAGTTAGAAACTCTGTCTTCTTATCTACATAAATTTCAAAGGTAAAACGTTAATATTGGAACAATTCCTACTGGGTATCTTCAGTAGACAGTTTCTGTAGAACAGCAGTCTATGCACAGTATCAACAGCATCTTTACTACGCTTCCAGAATACTCAGTTGTCCACAAGATGGGCACTTTCAGATGTCCTCTCCCACCTACAAACATCCTGTCTGTGGCAGTTTGAGAGCTGTAGGTCGGCGGGGAGTGGTTTGTGGGTCTCGGCCTGGAACAGGGAAGTTCTACAAAGCCATGTAATATGTAACCAGTGAACTTATGGTACCAAAAAAAATCTACTCATCTTTCGCTGGCTTCTTCTTTTAATATCAACCTTGTGTGGAGCACTTCAAAGTGGTCAGGCATGCCTTGGGTCCCAGGATCAGGAAGCAGCCAGCATTGCTGTGTGGTTTACAATGGCTGGGGAGCTCTGCTGCATGCACAGCCTCACCATGGGCATTTGTTACACTTGATCGGTGTGTGACCGTTAATTAAAAATGTGTCAAGTCACAGGAAAGCAGAACCAAGGAAAACCTACTGGGAACCCTCATATAGCCCCTGTCATCACCAGTGCCTGTCATAAAAATTTTTTCAGAAGTTTATCAAGTTCAATTAACATCAGGTAGGTTTGCTCACCATACTCCTTAGCTGAAGGCCGTACCACAATCTCACTCCTCTAAGGGCTATAAATAACTCTTGTTTTCAATCAAAATACCTTCATAATCAGTGCTACTCTTCCTGCATTTTTGCCCCAGTGGCATCCTTTGCTGTTCCCACAGCTTTTCTTTAGAGTTCACCACCACAACGTACACGTAAGAGGCAGTTATATTGTCTCCTTTTTTATTCATCTGCTAAGGTTAATATGCCAAATTCATTGCTAACCAGAGAACAGTGAGCTGAGACACAGCCCACCAACTTCATGCTGGTTCTGGACACGAAGCAATGTAGCTACATCCACAGAGGCTAATAAGACATGTGTCTTGGTGGAGCATACTAATTCCTGTGTGGCACCATAGAAACATAGCTGTCTTGCTTTCCAAACCCAAGTTTAACAGCTTTTCTGGGGCAATTTGATTTAAAGTATTTCTTGTGGGTCTTCTAGTTGGTTCTGTGTAGATGTGCCCTCTTCTTGTTAAGATAATGCTTTCATTCTCCTGCCTTTACAGAACTCCTTCTAGGTGCCTGGTCTTTGTAGAATCATGGAATACCAGGTTGGAAAGGACCTCAAGGATCATCTGATCCAACCTCTCTTGGCAAAAGCACGGTCTAGACAGGATGGCCCAGCACCCCGTCCAGCTGAATCCTAAAAGTGTCCAATGTCAGGGAATCCACCACTTCCCTGGGGAGATTATGCCAATGGCTGATTGTTCTCATTGTGAAAAATTTTCCTCTTGTGTCCAATCGGAATCTCCCCTGGAGTAACTGGTACCCATTACCCCTCATCTTCTCCATGTGATTCTTCGTAAAAAGGGAGTCTTCATCTTCTTTGTAGCCACCGTTTAAATACTGGAACATGGTGATAAGGTCTCACCTAAGCCTTCTTTTCTCAAGGCTGAACAAACCCAGTTCTCTCAGCCTTTCCTCATACAACAGGCTTCCCAGTCCTGTGATCGTCTTTGTGGCCCTTCGCTGGACCCTCTCCAGCCTGTCCACATCTTTTTTGTACAGCAGTGACCAAAACGGAACACTGTATTCCAGGTGCAGTTCTGAATAGAGTGGGTAATGACTTCTTTATCTCTGCTGGTGATGCCCTTGCTGATGCAGCCCAGCATCCTGTTGGCTTTCTTTGCTGCTGCAGCACACTGTTTGCTCATACTGAGCTTGTGGTCCACCAGGACCCCCAGGTCCCTTTCCGCAGAGCTGCTCCCCAGCCAGGTAGGTCCATGTCTGTGCTGCGCTCCTGGATTATGTTTTCCCAGGTGCAAGACCTTACACTTGTCCTTGTTGAATTTCATAAGGTTCTTGTTTGCCCACTCTTCCAGCCTATCCAGGTCTTCCTGTAGGGTGGCTCTCCCTTCTGAAGTGTCCACTTCCCCGCTCAGATTGGTATGATCAGCAAACTTCACCAGGGTACACTTGATCCCATCATCCAGGTTGCTTATGAGGATACTAAAAAGCGTTGGGCCCAGTGTCGATCCCTGGGGACCCCCCACTTGTGACAGGCTGCCAGATTGAAAAGGAGCTGTTTACCACCACCCTCTGGGTGCGGCCTGTCAGCCAGTTCCCCACCCACCACACAGACCACTTGTCTAGAGCGCAATGTGTCGATTTCTCTAGGAGGAGGCTGTGGGGAACCGTGCTGAAAGCCTTGGAGAAATCCAGGTAGACAATGTCCACCGCTCGCCCACATCAACCAAGCAGGTTACTTTGTTGTAGAAGGCGACCATGTTTGTCAAGCATGATTTGCCCTTGGTGAATCCATGCTGGCCTTTCCCAACCACATGCTTCATTTGAGTTGTGATAACCACCAGAAGGATTTGTTCCATAACTTTCCCAATGACTGAAGTAAGACTGATGGGCCTCTAGCTTCCTGGATCCTCCTTTAAGCCCTTCTTGTAGATGGGGGTAACATTAGTGTTCTTCCAGTCTTCTGGGATGTCCCCCAATCTCCACGGTTTCTCAAAGATTATGGAGAGCGGCCTCACAATGACATCAGTGAGCTCTCTTAACACCCTTGGGTGGATATTGTCAGGCCCCATAGATTTGTGGGGTTCAAGCTCCTGTAATAGTTCACATACCAAATCTTCCTTCACTGACAGTGGATCTGCGTTTGCATCAACCTGGATTGTTGGTCTCGAGGCCTGGGGCCCAACAGTGCTGGTAAAGACAGAGGTTAAGAAAGTGTTGAGAACCTCTGCCTCTTCAACGTTGTTGGTGACCAATTCACCTCTCCTGTTTAACAGTGGGCCAATATTTTCCTTCTGTTTTTGCTTGTTGTTTACATACCTGAAGAACCCTTTCTTGAAGTTTTTGACATCTCTGGCCAATTTCAATTCGAGCTGAGCTTTTGCTTTTCTAACTGCATCTCTGCACACCCTGGTAATGCCCTTGTAGTTCTCAATAGGTGTTTGTCCACTTTTCCATCTCTGGTACACTTCTCTTTTGGGCTTTGAGCAGACTCAGAAGCTCGCATTTAAGCCAAGGGAGTCTTTCGCTCTGCCTGCTCCCCTTAACCTTAAAAGGGGATGAATTGTTTTTGTGCTTCCAGGAGAGCGTTCTTAAAAAAAAACCCAGCACTCACTAACTCCTTTATCTTCCATAGAAGCTTCCCACGGAATCCCTGCCAACTGAGCTCTGAGCGAGCTGCAGTTTGCTCTTCTGAAATCTAAAACCTTTGTCTTAGTACTAAACTTCAGTATGATTAGTAGGATCCCAAACTCCACAATATTGTGATCGCTGCATCCAAGGCTATCACTTAACCAAGATATTACAAAGCAGGTTTTCTTGGTTTGCTAGTAGCAAGTCCAGCAGTGCCTCATTCCTGGTTGGCATGTCTAACATTTGTATGAGGAAGCAGTCCTCTACGCATTCCAGGAACTTGATGGATGACTGGATGCCTTAAACCAGAACTGTGCACCATGTCCCAGACCTAAAAGAAGAATTCCAAGATTGCCAAAACTAACAAACCCCCCCAAACAGACCTCACATCTGCCACTTGGCAAAGGCTGCCCTCTGCCCAATTAGTAAAAGAAATGTGGATTACAGAAATGAGCCTGGTTTACAGTGTGTTTGACAGGGCAGCGTGTTGGAAAGGTTGAAGTACTTTCTTAAGAGTGATGGTCAGAATACAGCTGATGCAGACAGAGGTGGATTGAAACAATTTATCATGTAATGTTTTACTCACATTGATTTGCATAAAAGAATTCTCCTGAAATTTGAAAGGAGAATATTGCTTTATGGGTGTTTAGTGGAAGGAACCTGTTTTCCCCACTTTCTTAAAGATGTTGAAATGAGAAAACATTTTCCAATTAGAGTGAATATGAAATATTGAAACAGACTTTCCTACAAAATCAAAGTTGAAAGTAATGTCGACTTAGATGAAGCATGACATTTTGTGGGAATTAGTTAGAAATATATAATGAAAACTGTCCAAATTGATTTTTTTTTTTTACAATAGTAAGAGTAACAAGATGTTTCTCTTTTTCTTTTAAAGGTCTAAAAAATGAATTTATCATAAATTTTAGAAAGTTTAATTGATTGTTTGATTGAAGCACATTATTTCTATGGGAAACTGAAATTAATTTAGTGGTATTTCAAATTAAATTGTGGTTGGTCATAAAGTTCAATATATAGCTTACTAATTTCAAAATAGTAAAAGAGTTGGAAAGTGAGCAAATAAATTCTCAGAAGTATTCTTTGCCAAAATAATCAAGCTTTTCACTGACGTGATGCTTAACACAGAGAATGACTATGTTGTGTTTCACATAGGCCTGTATCCAAGTTCTTGGTCCAGGCAGTTTGACCCTGTAAAATGTCTAAGCTAATACTTGAGGCTCAAGGCACTGATGTCTGTATGACTGAAGGAATAGGCAGTTCCAGCTAGTCCTTAGGTAGCTTCAGTCCCTAAGAGTTATTGAATTATTGAATTAGAAATACTTGAGAGTTAGCGTGCATACTGATAATGGCTTAACACTGTGCACAAAACTGTTGCTTTCCATTCAGAAACCTGCCCATGGGTCATTATCTCTCTGTCCCACACGTAGAAAGGAACATGCAGGGCTGTACCTTTACTTCCATGCTTCATTCCCAAGTGTTATCAATGGATTTAGAGTAAACTTTAGGAAAGATGCTTGTTTTCTGCTCCTCAAGCAGAGTTGTTTCCTGTGACTTATTTCAGGACTAGCAAGAAGACTGCCATTTCTTCTGGGTACAGACCAAACTGAGCAACCAGGACCTTTTTTTCATGAAGTTGTATCATTTTTATTCTAAACACACGTTTGTATTTAGAAAAGGACTTTAGGAAACTGTGTTTTATGTGGCTATGTATTTGCATCTGATATAATCCTACAGGTCTGTTGCTTCTGTGTTGAGGAGGGGTGAAAAGAATGTGTTGACATTTTTTTTTTTTTCATATTGTGACAGAACTTTTCAATATAGTATTTCCTGAAGCTGTTAGGTATAATTTCACTTGTTCCTGCCATTCTAAGATAGATATATCAACCAAAACTATTCTTAGCGCTCCCCTGATGCAGCAAGATGTCATAGAAGAAGTGTGGACTGTTGCAGCTGATATATGGAGATAATGGGTACCACATGACAGGTTTTTTTTTTCTGTTTTCCTTTTCTTTTACTGTCTGTACGTCTGGCTTTAATCAGTAACTTCTCTGTGAAATGTTACGATTGGGTCTGAACAAACTCTCTGCTCTTCTCTGATATGGACCTGTGGATTATAGGTGAAACTGCATTAAGAGGCTACAGAGGTTAATTATGCCTGAAAGTTTCCAGTGCTATCCACATCAGTTGACACTCTTGGCACACTACATAAACAATCTTGGAGAAGCTATCATTAGCAAAGCAGGAGAGCTGCGCTTGCCCAGCCCCTGCAATATGTGCTTGCATTTCGAAGCCTTCACACATGGTTGTACATTTTGCGTGAGTCATTTATATATTCATGTAAGTTTGTTGGTCAGCTGCACATCCTGTGTGTGGTATTTCTTTCATATATACAGGGAAAAAGATTCCTACTTATCCTTCAAAAATTTAACACCTCATAGTCCTTTCTAAAATATTTCTTTTTATTTAAAATACCTAATCTTTTTTTAGTAAACGCTTGATGTAATTTTGGTAGAACACCTGCATGTATTGTACTTGTCAAGAACTTTAGAGGTTCTGTGGTCACATTTTGCTAGTTTAAAAAATATTTATTCTCTGTTGTCTCGTGAAAATTCCATAGTAAGCCAGAAGCTAACTGATCAAACGGTTGTCAAATTGTCAAGAGCGCAGCGTACGCATACTGATAAATCATTGCTCTCTTTTTAATAGAATTCTTGGAGGTGCTAGGTTAAAAACAGAAGGCATAAGGTTTTCAAGCAAAAGCAGTCCTCAGGACAATCATGTCTCATTTAAGATTATTTTATTTCAAACCAAACTCCAGTGAAACTGATTATCTCCTATGCAAAACAAAGAAATGAAAGTGCAAGTACCTGCTTCCTTCTATCTCTTGTTATGATGTTTTCGTACATTCCAACACCATTTTCTTAACTCTTTTTGAAGAGAAGAGGCGGCTTTATGCTTTGGAGTGTGCAGGAACAAGTTGAGGAAGGGTTGGAAGGTCAGCCAGTGAGCTCAAAGCGTGGCAATTCACTTCTGTCTCACCTCATTCCTGCTTCTTCAGAGCAACAGCACAATAATCTTTTAAATCTGTTTGATATGGCTTGTATGCTTGAAGCAACTTGGACACTGCTTGCATAGGAGCTGTCTTGAATTTGCCTATATGAGATCACAGAAAAAAATAATCATAAGACACTCAAGGAATTCTCCAGGTTGCTAGATTTAATTACCAGAATTTCTAAGGAATTCTTTTGTACCAAAAAAATAATTGGATCATCATTTTTTTAAGTGGATTAGATACAAAAATATAATGTAAAACAGCTATTACGTTGAGATATGATGTGGGACATTTTTAGCTGTCAAAATGTGCTTAGAAATGTATAACAAATGCCAGCATGATACTGTGAATTGTGAAAAGGAAAAGACACAAGTTCTGCTGTTTGCTGTTGCCAGCAAATGTCTACTTTTGTTTAGACATTATTACTACAAAAGCCAAGATAAGATTGTGATTGTGCTGTCCAACTCGGGTTTTGAATTAAAATACACATATGCCAAAAATTATGTTTATATAATTTAGTATGTTGTGTAATAAAAGATTGTTAGGTAGTTAATGAAATTATTAAATTTTGGCAGAGTAGCATTAAATTGAGTTCATATTTAGTATTGTTTTGGGGGAAAGTGGGTGGAAGAAGAGTTGAATTCTACTTCATATGAATCGAAACAGACTGAGCTGTTGATGTAATAATGTCTGTAAATAGCAATTAACTGCTATGTGATGGTAGGTTTTTCTGAGAAGACAACTTGGAATGAGTTAGCTTGAGAACAGAATAGTCTAAAGTGGAGCTTTTATTCCCTGTAAGCAAGAGTCTGTGTAGCTGACTTCCCTTTTGGGCAGGTTAGGTCTTGCTGGTCCCAGGAGAAACATGTGCTGGGGAAAAGCTCTTTCAACTCATAGTGCAAGTCAAAAAATGAGAGTTAAATATTCATTGGTAGAAGCTGGCCCATGGGAATTAGCACCCTTAAATATCTTCTGTCAAATTGAGATCTTGGTTCTCAAAGTGAGTGTGGGCTTTTCCGTTTTTTGTAAATTAAAGTATGTGTACAATTTAAAGGGTCTTATTCTTCATATCAAAACCCTACTGTAGTTATTTGGATGATTTTCTTGAGGTTAAATATCACTTGGATGGAGGATTTTGCAGGATCAGTTTTGGTTTTCTTGCAAGTTGCCTGGGCACTTTGGACAAATTCTGCACACCCCAGCTTTTGTGAGTTATGTTTGTTATTTATTTTTCCATTATCAAGATGACCAGATATTTGTTTCATAAATAGTTTTTTGATTAAGAGTGTGGCAAACAAGTTCTATTCATCCCTTGTTTGGTTTGACACCCTTCCTGGACACTAACACTTTATTAGTCATTGTCCAATCTGAGGAATTTGAGTTGCTTGTTGTTTTTGTTTGTTTATTCCATCCCATCAGTAAGTAGAGTAGTGTAAGATATATCTTGAAACAGAACGTGATTTGAAATGTCCCCGTTGAAAAATTGCTTATTATGGGTAACAGAAGTTAAGCTATTGCACCATTTTTAAATTCATGATGATTCTGCAACGAGAGATGACAATCTTCTGAATTTCTTATTAGAAAAAAAAAAAGGATGGATTGGAATTGTAGGTAGGAATATCTGTGAAGTTTGAAGGTGAAATTAAAAGCTTTTCTAGGAAAAAAGAAAGTCACAATTTGAAAATACAATGTATTTAAGCCAGTTTGAAATAAAGTTGTCTGAAAATCAACAACGGTAGTTGTAAAGGGCCTGTGCTGTCAGTCTAGACGTCTACTACTCTTTCTTCTGAGTACTAGCTTTCTAGTTTGGGTTTCATGGAATAAAAATGTGAAAGAAAATTCAAGTTCTGGAAGGATTTCCACGTAGACAAAAATACTATCCCTGTGCCTTTTTGAATGATTTGTATAAACACTTGCAACAACTTAATCCCAAAATGTTCATTAAAGTCGATGTCTGTTAAGCTTCCCAGTTTCTGGCTTTACTGTGAATATTTCGAGTTGTTGCAAACTAGGTAATTGGGGTTTTTCCCCTTTTACTTAGCATATTTTTCTGTAGCAATAAGCAAAGAGGCAGGTAAAGATGTTTTAAAGTATTGTCAAGGCAAACCTTGACATCTTGTATTGTATGAAATCTTTCCCTTCAAATTCATTTTAAATTAAAAGAACTTTAAAATATTTGATGCTGGAAGCTAAGTCTTTGGGTATCCACTGATAGTGTCCAAATGTGCATACTTTTTTGCACGTTCAAGCATTTATAGCTGCTGTCCAGTAAGATATGCCAATTTATTTCACTCTGCTCACACACATTGCAACAAAGTAGTTAGGAGTTGATAAAAAAGATGAGACAAGGTCCAGAACAATAAGATAAAAGATGAGAGGCCTGGTTATTTAAAATTATAAACAAAAATGTCATCACTGACATACATCTCATGAGCATTTTCTTAGCAGAAATATTTATATAAGTTGACCAGGTCTGACTGCCCAGCTGTAGGTGTCTTGGGTTAGGTGTCTTGTAGTGTTATGGGCGTAGAGAAACCATAAGAATTAAAAAGAGTAGGTGCGTGTATGTGTGACTGTGTGTATGTACAAAGAACAGATTAAATAACAAATGTTATCTTACTCAAGGTGGTTCACAACAAAATACAGTGGGGTTTGTTTTGGTTGTTTTTTTTTTTTTAATTAATCATTTGGCTTGTTATCTGTCTGCCTGCTTTTGTTCCCACGGCTGCATTTGTACACACATGCATGAATATATATTGCAGGGGATTTGGAGGAAGGGTTTACAGTTATTTACAGAAGTTAGCCACATGAAATAAAATGAAATAAAGGGTATTCCTGTTAGAAACCTGGCTTCAGCTAGTGTCTGCCTAATCACTGTTGAGTTTAATGAATAGCAACGGAGCCTGGTATTACGAAGTGCAGTGAATCATCAAAGGTAATAAAATTGAGATCAGACCAAAGCAGCATCTGGGAGTGAAGTTTTAAGTAGCAGACAGGAATGTGTACTAATTATTGCGTTGTTAATATGTTGCATGTGTTGGTTGAGTAGAGATGGTGTGACTAAAGGCAGGCAGTAGCACGGCCGGTAGCCCTGGATTTTATCCATCACAGATTCTGTATTAAATCTCCAGCTGCTTTATAACTTTCCTAATATGACCTATTCCCATGCAAAACCTGTCTGTCCAACTGAACACACTACTTCTTTCAGATGTCACCAAATTTATGTAACAGCCTAGGACCATTTGGCTTCCTGCTGAACTGGATTGAAAGCTTAGAAGAGACAGCTGGACAATGTTTCACTGCTACTAAAATATTTGCATTGTATACATCAGACACTCAAGTTCATCGATGTGCTTTGATGCCTTCTTTTCTATATATGCAGGAGGAACATTTAGTTGAGAGGATGTTGCAGCATTGCCTTCAAACACAGCATTCCAAGGTGTCTTTTATCCTTAAAGACTGTTCTTCAGTCTGTTCTTCCTTTTTATAGATCAGGAGGCTTTCAAGAAAGTATTATTTTCTGTACAGGGTGTGCCAAAGAAATACGGAGCAAGCACATTTCATGAGCCAAAAAACCCTCTTCATCCTGAATTTTATATGTTTATTATTTGAAGTATCAAAGCTGTGAAATTAAATGTAATTCTAATCAACCTGTTGAACAGAATTATATTTAGCATTTGTACTTCAAATTTTCAAAAATGTAGCAACATAAGCTAATGAATGTTCTGGAAGCACAGGAAGCAATAAAAGTCTTGTAGTGCTTTGAGTGTGATGTAGCAGGATAACATAATCAGCTTATATATCTGCATGAGAAAGTCTTGAATATTAGCTGGAATAATTGTGTGGTAAGTGAAGCTATCATTTTTCTCTATGAAGTCCTCCAAATTTCAGGCTTTTGCCATCAAAAACTTTTTAAAATGCAGAAAATTCACCAGTTAGCATCACTGCTGTTTGCATCATTATTAGTTTATGATGTCCTGTTCTGCTCCCAGATTTCCTTCAGCAATATGATATCAATGAAAAATCATAGGACTATGACAGATTTTAGGGGAATTTGCTTCTCACACCTAGTAGCCATGTGAAGCACTTAAATGGAAAATTTTTATTTCTCATGTCAGTTTGAATGTTGTCTTCATGTTAAGGAAATATTTTAATTGTTTATAAGTAATACAAAGTGGAATTTGTCTATCAAGGGCATTTTTAGGATGTGGTATCAAGTGCTTCATGGATAGTCTGCTAATGTAGTTGTCAATCCATGATGAAAACTTTTGATTAGATTTATTGAAAAGTAGAGAGGCACTGAAGGACCTCACATCACCATCCCTTTGACCTGGGAGTGGAGTTGCACTTATGTTTTGATCAAGAGCATACATCAGGAAGAGTCACATTTTGCTGTGGTCCCTGTCTCAGGGCCATCAAGAAAGAAGGCAGTAGGGCACAGGCCACCAGCTTGATTGTTGGGCTCTGGATGTGCCCTATGATATTCAGGAGTTTCTCACCCCAGTATTAAACTATCCAATGAGAAGATTGGTCCTGTTTTACCTCAAACGAGGACACTATCACACTAAAGAATTAACATTTGAAAAGAGAAAGGAGAAGTGTGCTTTAGCTCTTCTGAACTTTGTCCATTCTCCTGTACATTATTTTTTATAGGCTACCAGGACTCCAATTAGGTTTTTCTTATTCTAATTTTGCTTTCAGACTCTTGTGGTGAGAAAGTCCGATTTATTTCTTTTTTTTTTTTCCCCCAACTCTGTAGATTTTGAAACTTATTTTGTCACTATCTGTTTTGCTTTATAACATATTTTACTTTGGACACAAATACCCATCTATCTGATTCCAGTGGCAGCAGTGATCCGCCTTGATCAGCTGATCAGTTTGATCAGCCTTCTTGGCGCAGAATGGGAACACTTTTGAAATCTTGATATGTTTCCTAGGCTAGAAGGATGTCTTCCCACCCAGCTCTCTCTCACAGTCACATATTTATCCATGGAATTCCCATATGGCTTTGTGGGTGGTAATGTGTAGAGTACAGCTTTCCCACCACAGCAGTTTTCCTCAATACAGATTTATTTCCCTTTTGCTTGCACAGTTTTCAATCTTAATCACTGCTCAACTTAGGCCTGGTGTTTGTAAGCAACATTAACTGTATGAGGAAATAGCTTATATTGAACCTTACAGCTCCTTGGATACCCATTTGTTACTTTTTGTCTTTAAAATTGGATAATTATTTTGAAAGTTTCCTCATCCTGACTAGAGGCAGAATAGAATGTACAAAATCCTGGCACCGAGACTTTCATTACAGACTCCGTCCTGGAGGCAAATTGGTGACTCTCTGAGGGTCGAAAACTTAAGCCATGCAGAAAGCAAAGAACCAACAAAAGCAGAGTCCTCTGGCTGACTCCTGTAGATGAGAGTGCTGCAGTGCTCTGTGTACATAGCAGGGGGCAGACAGCAGTCAACTTTTGGCATCTTTGTTGGCTCTGAAGTCAGCACTCCTCAGAAATTCATGGCACAAAAGTATGAGGGTGACAGGGTCACCATGAAATTGATAAATACCAGTTTGAAAATGTCTTCCATTATGTAAAGATTGGCTGGAACCAGACTGAGTGTCACATATCTTGCCCTGTTAACTTGCGAGCTGAATACAGGAATTTGAGATGTGTACCTGTCTTTTGTTATTAATATGCTCCAAGGGGCTGAGAAGTCTTTTGATTCCAGTCCAGTAGATACAGATCTTAGCTCGATTAGAAGATGCCTTTCTGGCAAATATCACTTACTCTCTTACTTTGAGGAAATACTGTTATTATATTGTGGAGAAAGAATAAGGTATGGTTCATATGTCCTGTCCTCACTTGAGAACTAGGGTGCAAGAGTCTTCTTGTCTTCTAAGATGCATGGAGTACCACTGTCTGTTGTGGTGTTAACCCCAGCTGGCAACTAGAACCATACGGCTACTTGCTTACTCCCCCCAGTTTGGGCAGGGGGAAGAATCAGGAAAGTGAAAGTGACAAAATTCATGAATTGAGATAAAGACAGTTTAATAGGTAAAGCAAAAGCCGCACACACAAGCAAAGCAATACAAGGAATTCATTCACCATTTCCCATCAGCAGGCTGGTGTTCAGCCATCTCCAGGAAAGCAGAGCTCCATCATGCATAATGGTGACTTGGGAAGACAAACACCATCACTCTGAATGCCCACCCCTTCCTCCTCTTCCCATAGCTTTATATACTGAGTATGATGTCATATGGCATGGAATATTTCTTTGGTCAGCTGGGGTCAGCTGTCCCGCCTGTGTTTCCTCCCAAATTCCTGCACCACGCTCCTCCCTGGCTCTGCCAGCCTAGTCTCTGGCAGGGTAGTGTGAGAGGCAGAAAATGCCTTGATTTCTTAGCAACAACCCCAAACATTGGTGTCCTACCAACACAATTTTCATCCCAAATCCAAACCATAGCACTATACCAGCTGCTAGTAAAAAAGTTAACTCTACCCCAACTTAAACCACAACACTATCCCACTCCCATCATACTCATGGGGCCTAAGTAGACTGTAGGCATCAATGTGTTAAGAGTTTTTGTTCAGTTCCTGGAGCTCATTGGAGGTTTCACACTCACAGGCCAAAATTATTTTTTAAAACAGTAGTTTTTAACAATATTATATGACAATCTCCTATAAAATGTAAAAGCTGTTAGAGGTGCGGATGTCTGTGCAGAAACCTCACAATGGCACGCCAATGCATACCATTTGTCTCAAGTCTGATTTTTTCTTTTTAATTTTAAGGTTGCGTTCAAAATATTTTTCTCCATTAACTGCTTAAAATTACATGATCATCGTCATCTCACCATGCCTTGCTATTTCGTAAGTGCCTAGCATAGTAAAAGTACAAACAAAACAGGAGGAAAGACTGTTTGAGTCTACACTCTCTATGGAAGTACTAAACATGCCATTCAGATTTTGCCATTCAGCTGTCTCTAACGGACACTGTCTAAGCAAAAAAGTGAAGTAAATGGTTACTAAAGTACACCAAAGCAAATCAGTCAGTTGCAATTCATAATTCACGTCAGTGAGATATCCCTGTATTTCCAACCATTAGAAAACCAAAGTTGTGAATTAAAAATAAGCGCAAGTGTCTATGCAAGCACCTTGTGAATGCAACTTCCTTTTCCCTAATAAAACAGCCAGTAAAAGAATTTTGTTTTCTGCTGCTACAATTGAAAGATCGATTGTGTTTGTTGTTTGCTAGCTAAAGACATGAGAGGTTATCCTCTGTAGTAACGTTATCCTGGTTTAATCTTCTCATAGAAAAAAGTACTAAATATTTTTGAAAGTACACTTAAAAGATGTCAGGCTGTTCTTTCCTTGTTTCTAGTTGTTTGGTCATTTGGGCGGAATTTTCTTTGTATGAACAAGTTGGATTCTGGGATCACAAGGGCCACTTTCTGAGGTGCTGTACGAGCACTTAAAGCATAGTCTCAGCATAAGTGAAGCCTTTCACTTGTGTCTTTGGAAGCAGCAAGGAAAAGAGGAGCAGGAAGAGGACATGTTAGGAAATGCCATCAGACTGGGAATTTCAGGATTTGTTGTAATAATTGTAGGACCTTAACCTTACAAAATGAGGCATTTGCTCCTGGTTTAGAAACAGCAAAAGGTTTCCTTCTCTAGTTAAAAGGTTAGTGTAAGAGAAGATTGAGTAGAACAACAGCAATGTGCTCTGGAGTAAGCTGTGCCCTAGGCAGGTTTGCCGAGTTGAGTGAAAGGGATATGAAGGGGCTTGGTGCAAACTCAGAGAATTTAGGCTGAACTGAGGAAACTGAGCACTGGAAGGCACTGGAAAGTGCCTTTGCCCCTCCATTTGCTTGAGTAGCTTAGTGGCAGTATATTAAAAACTGCAGCCTTGACTACAAGGAAAACAGAAGGTTTACTAGTTAATGCGTGTTAGTGCCTCTTCTTTAGAAGGAAAACTCTCAGAATAAACCTTAAAAACCTTTTTTATTTCAAGCAATTTGCATAGTTCTGGTTTACCCTCTTGTTTCTTTGGTGGAAAGCACTAAAGAACTCTTTCTTAAATCCAAGGCAAACATTTTCTTTATAATGTAAATCAAAATTATCTTCCCATGACACTGTGGTGCAATCTCTTATCAGTGGTAGATACAGAGTAACAAAATATACTGCCTTCATTTTCTTTCCTAAGTTGGCAAAGTGTAGTTTTCTGACAAAGTCAGTATCATGTCCTCAGCAGATTTTATAAAATCATAGAATCATAGTAGTTTGGGTTGGAAGGCACCTTTAAAGGTCATCTGGTCCAACGCCCCTGCAATGAGCAGGGATACCATCAGCCAGATCATCTGTTTGTGGTATTACATCATAGTAAGAAAGTAGCAGCTGTAATTGCAGGACATGGTGGTGTTCTTCAAACCAGCAGTTTTGCCATTGACTGCATTGGGAGTAGGGCCAGTTTACACTTCACTAGAGTGTAAACCACTATTTCTGAAGAAGACTGGCATTTCTAAAGCAGCCCTTGAACTACCTTTCACAATCTTCAAGTGTTAAGAGTGTCATGCAGATTTTATCTCATACAAAATAATCCATTGAAAACATACTGCCCTAGATAGAAGTCGCTGACAGAGGCATTCCCAAGGGTCTTCTTGGTGCATAGCAGATCTTCATAGAGAAAATACTTCATTAGCAGCAAGAAAAACCTTCATTTTTTTGTCTTTCAGTGGCATTTTATTTTATGCAGTTATAGCAATAGCATAACAGTGTGCAAACTGACAATTTGAGACAGATTCTTGGGTGCCTTAGCTCCAGGCTTATTTATCTCTGTTGAAATTGCTAAGGTCTTTTTTGTGTTTTTAAGTAGTCTCTTAATTTGGTGTCACAGATAGAAATAAAGAAGAAAAACATTTTCTGGACATTAGTTCTTTGTGGAATACAAGAAATGTTCAGTGGGTGACAAAAGCTCTGGGCATCTCCATTTAAAAGTCACTAAATCACTGAAATTCCAGAAACCAAAAACTTCGTTAGGCTGTTATGTACTACCAGTGACTTTACATATCATCCCACTCACAGAGTCCAAACAACCTCATATCCAAGAAACTAATTAAAATATTTTTTTATTCTACCCAAATAATATTAATAAAAAGAGTAAGACCTCATTGGGGTGTAAAAGAGGATACTCTATTTATTCCAGGGGAGCAGCTTTGATATCAAGTAGATGAGGGTTTGATCCTTTTATTTTATTGAGTTGCACAAATATTTTTTTTTGTCTTTGTGAGTGAGAAAGGCTTGATAGTATTTTTGCTATTTTGATTTTGGTATTCAAATATTTCCTTTAAGAGGTCAAATAGGAAATCCCCCCTTGCGTATGTTTTGCTGAGAATTGTTGATAAAGTGATTATCATTATTGTTTTTTGAAGAAAAATATGTCCTTCATTATAGATTGATAAAAAACAACTGTTAACTGTATCTGGCACAGACATAGCTGATTGTCAACATACATTAATATAAAATTTTGGTATGGTTTATTTTACAGACATCTTCTATGTTGTGTGTATATTTTCAGATAGTGATAAAGTAATATTTATTCTGATTGAGAGTTGAGTTTGAGTTGCAAGGAAATGGGCTTCACTGAGATATGTGCCATTAAAGGGTCCAGATTTAAGTTCATGAAGTGTTTCTACTGGCTCCAGTGAACTTTAAATCTGGTCCCTAATGAATGTCAAATTAAAGATGCCTTATATTCTTAGATTACTCAAACATGCTACCCTGCACTTTTGGTTCACAGCTGGAGGATAACAACAATTAGTTTTAACAAAAGAATTTCAGTTCTCCTGTAAATCATTGTTTTATATGAGAGAGGTTGGTCTCTACATTGTTCAAATGTGGTGTTAAAAAGCAGGTACTTCTTTGAGGTGACGAGAAGGAAAATTTTTCAAACATACAGTTGACTTTTATTTTGTTTTATTTTTAAGCCTCTTCTCTTCAAGAGCTACTCTTTACCTTAACTTTTAAATGGGAGTTTTTAAATCAAGTTTAAATGCAGCGCCAGATAAATCAATTTCTAACATGGCTGTCTTGGCAGAATTTTTTTTTTTTAAGTAGAGCTAAGAATTAAAATGTGTTTTAGGTTAGAAAAAATGGTTGAAAAGCCCAGAGATTGTTATATCATTGTTTCTCAGAGTACCCCAGAATATTCCTATTTTATCTTTCCAAGCTTTAATGATCCATAAAAATTATTGTATGCTTGGGATGGATGACAAAGTATCAAATTTCTTGCTTTGCCTTAGAGACAAGCATGCATCCTCCTGAAAAATGATCCTGGATAGCAATTTTAACATGACTTTGAACTCATCTTTGACAGCATCTTATTCTGAATACAGTTTTGTCTCAAAGGGCCCTACTGGACACATGGCTGCCCTCAAAGATTCAGGTCTCTGACATCTGGAGATGATCTCACTGTGATCGCTCTCTCTCATCTCCCACCTATCTTCCCTTAAACAATTTCCAACTCATTTTTCTCACGCAGGCATTATTATGCCCAGAATTCATCTTTGGAGTATTTTTATCTGCACAAAGAAATGGTAACAGTACAAAGTTATGACTTATTGAACAAAGTCTGTCCGTATGAGTTCTGAAAACTGTTACCTTCAGAAGGCTTTGTTTGGCTTCTGCTAACCATGTTAGTCTTTATTGACCATTTACTCCAGCTTTTGCAAATGACATTGCTATTTCTTGTATGTTCCTTCTCACTTTTCTCACACTTTCAAAACAATCTGTGAAAACCGTTATACCATCCTTTCCAGTCTTTGCTTCCAGTTCATATATCACAACACACCCAGAAAACTGTTGCTAATTGACCTCGTCACACTGTCACAATGTTAACTTGTACTCACTTGTCCAACTTGCTGCATTTTTTCAATAATTTTTTAGGGTGGAAACTCTTGGGACCAGGGTCATTTCAAGAATGATTGAATACAGAACTCTGCAAAATAGAGTGATAGATTCTGCATGAGATGCCCAAGCACCATCGCAGTTAAACAGAAATACCTTTTATGCATGTGCATACATACATAACCCAATGTTAGGAAATTCCATATTAGGAAAACTCATCATTGTGAAGAAGCAAGGCACATGCTTGAGATGCTTTGTGCAGGACCATGTAGAGATATGGTTAAGGACAAAGATCTGGTGTAATTCACTCCTATGCATAAAGCCTTGTGCATATTAAGTTCAGCTTAAGTATATTTACAAGATAAGAGGAGTCATTTTGTCTTTTTTTTTTTTTTTCCATTAGTGTATTCATGTCCTACTTGTATGTGCATTCACCCTTTCAATTGCATGAAGGCAGCAAGGTTGTAATTTCATTTCCATCTGTTGACAGGCAAGGACAGACTGTGATTCTTTACAGTGCCATCCTGCTTGCATAGGACACAAACTCTTTTTCCCCCAAGATGGAGTCTAGTATTTTTTCAGTAAAACAACGCTTGGTGAGCTGTTTTTCAAAGGACATGGGGTCTTAAAGGCATATTTTAGCAATAAAGTGGTATCTTGAGAATTCTGTCCTGTGATAGGTGGCCACACCAGTCCGTCACATATTCTTTACTGAGCGGCACCAAAAAAAGAAAGGGGATGCTTTGCCACTGGCTATTATCAGGCAAAAAAATTCTGCAGTGTTGGTATGCACTGCTGATTCAGGAGAAGGAAGACTGCTTTTAGTGATTCTGACTGCTCTTAGATTTTTCTGCTCATTCCATTCAAATTTTTCCTTTTTGACTCATCCATGCAACTAAAAATCAGGTAATCTAAAAATCATAGGATATAATTATTCTCTTCTTAAACATTCACTGTAAATGCATGGAAATAAATAGAAAATGGGATAAAATTTAACATTGAGTTTTTTAAGGGAATAACGTCAGGGTAATCTGATATCTTTGAGGATTGTTTTTTCGGGGGAAGGAAAACAAATGAGACTTCAGGAGAGTTGATACACTTTTAATGCTTTTAGTAGTAACCTGAACAACAAAGCAAATTAAATTTGGTGGTGAGACACTAAGAAATTTCAAAAACATAAAGTGGTGGGAGTATGTATAAAGAAGTTGATGACATTGGTGAGTGGAGAGGTGGTAGGAAATTTCATAGCTTAAAGAGCAAGACATAACTTTATGGGCTAGTAAGAAGAATATATATTATGGGCAACTATTGATTAACCTCAAAGCAGGATTTCAGCATACAGCTTCACCACAGAATGAATAAGAATTTCTAATGTGAAGCAGCCATGAAAAGCTTAAACGCAAGCCTCTAGTGCTCTAGTGTTCTGCATTAGAGTTCCTGTAGAGCTGGAGTAATTGTGGTACCATTCTGGCACTGTTAAGAACTCATCTGAAATGAAATGCATTATTCTTGTCAAGAAAATAATGGAAATTGGAGCTGAGACGTGAATCTAGGTATAGCTCTGCAATACCAGGGAGTCTGAAAAAACTCACTTGTTTAACCAAGCAAAACAAAGGCTGAAAGAGGATGTATGAATTCTCTGTTAATATATCTAAGCAGTAAGATAAAGAGGAGTAACACTACAGATAGGGAAAGAGACAAGATGACTGCTTACAGTAAAGAGACTAATGATACAGAAGAAAATGGATAAAAACCTACCCTTCAAAAATTTTGCTGGAATTTGTATTTTTCACTGTAGAATGCAGGACGTTTTTTTAAATGCATTTTCAGCAAAAAAACTAAGCAGGATTAAGGTTTATCAGTTTATGAAATGACTATTTGATGTGGTTGCTTCACATAACAAGTAACTTAACTCAGCTTTACTACCCCACTTTGTACTACCATGATTTAAAGCATCCAACAGCAATATTTAATTTAAAAATAATCATTTTGCATTTGTTGGTTTTAGTCGTTTTGTTGGTTCTCACTGCTTGGTACTGTTTAATACTCCTCTTTGCTAACCACAAAGTGTCTGCAGATTTATATGTGCATGGTTATATGGTTTAATGAACAGTTATTCAGATTTGTAATTTTTCCTTTTTGGTTTTGCTTGAAAATGGTGGATGATAAGTTAGTTATTTACAAGATAATCATTTACATATGGCTTTTGTCAAGCCACATTTGGAAAGAAATTAGCATGTCACTAAAAAAAATTCAAACCCAACAATTTAACATTGTTTTGTTAGTTAAATTACATTAAATGACATTATGTTGGAAACATAAAGAGTAATTTGTCAAAACATGCTTTGCATTTAGTATGAACTAATTTATTAAGCGAAAGAAGCATGTGCAGTTAGTGTACTAAACTGGCTGTTTCTGGTTACTGTTTCCTTTGGGTTTTTAAAAGTAGTAGAACTCATCTTCTGACACCTTATTTTTAATCGATTTCTTTGCTGTTACAAATTCAGTCTTTCAAAATCCCAATCACTTAACTTTGAATGGGTGCCTTACTGACATGAATAAGTTGAATAAATCATAATGGAGAAGTTATTTCCTCTAATAAAACTCTCATGCAAAGTGTTTCGTCCATGTCCTTTACTACTCAAATGTTTGACCACCTAACTTAATTAGCAAGTGGACTATTTCATTTAATATCATTATTTTAGTGTCAGTCTTAATATGATGTCATACAGCTGAACTTTCTCATTAAGTAATATTTATTAAATGAAAAATAAAATGGATTAAGTAAATTTCATGTTAAAAGTAAATAACATTAACATTGCTTCTTTTTTAATTAAAACAAATCTAATGCTACAGATTTTAATTTTCCCAATTACACAAAAGAGAGACATGGTGGATAGTTCAATAATGTGGAGTGCTGTAACATTGCCTATAATAATTACTTAAGCAACTTTCATGGTTCAAAACCATCATGGTTTAACCCCAGCAGGCAGCTAAGCTCCACATAGCCATTTGCTCACTACCCTACCTAGTGGGATGGGGGAGAGAATCGGAAGGCTAAAAGGGACAAAGCGCATGGGCTGACATAAAGACTGTTGAATATTAAAAAAGAAAAATCAAATAAAAGAAAACAATAACGCAGGAAGGAAACAAAACCAAGAAAAACAAGTGATGAAAAAAAAAAACCCAAAACCCAATTGCTCACCACCAACCAATTGATGCCTAGCCAGTCCCTGAGCAATGGCAGCTCCGGCCAAATGCCCTCCCCAGCCCAGTTTTATTGCTGAGTGCAACTCCATATGGTATGGAATATCCCTCTGGTCAGCTGGGGTCAGCTGTCCCATCTGTGTGACCTCCCAGCTTTTTGTGCACCCCCATCCCACTCACTGGTGGGGTGCTGCGAGAAGCAGAAAAGGCCTTGATGCTGTGTAAGCACTGCTCAGCAATAAATAAAACATTCTGTGTTATCAACACTGTTTTCATCACATATCCAAAACACAGCACTATACAAGCTACTATAAAGAAATTTGACTCTATGCCAGCCAAAACCAGTACAAACCCCAATATTGTATACAGGCTTTTGAACACCCTGCTACAATCAAAGTAATATCTGTTTATGTATCTAAGAGCCAAATGCTCAATGAGTAGATACTGAAGAGGCATAATGTTATAAAGGGATAGGGGGGATACAGGTAGAAAGAAATTCAGTGTTGGTTTTAGTGGAAGAAGATTTAGCACAAGAATGAACTGTTCAGATTTAGGCCAATCTTAAATGTCTCTGTGCGTTTATCGTTTGCCCACTCTACTGGCACAAATACAATATTACTGCAATAAACAAGGCAAAATTAATGTTGCCATGGATGTTGTATGATGAACTGTAAATGTTCTCATGTACTATAATATCTACTAATTCTGCAATATTCACTAAACTTTGATTTTTATTATTCATGATGTTTTTATGGACCAGAGCCTTTTTTCAAGCAGTAGATTGTTTCCAGTGTTGGCAAGACTTCCAGGCTGTACAGTGAAAGTATTTTATGTGGAGAAGTCAGAGAGCAAACTTGAGATTTAACTATAGCTGACACATCTCTACTAAAACTGCTGTCACCACTGTATTTGCCAGCCCTGATCATGGCTCACAGGAAGAAAAACTATAAACTCCAGCCATTTTGTGCACCCATTTTCAGATACTGCATTTCATAATTACATTTCACAATTCCTTTTCTGCAAAGCCAGCCAAATGTTTCATTACCATCTCTTCTTTACTAATGAAGTGTCCCTGTACAGACCAATTTTTTGATGATGCACTTGTGATGTATTTGCAATTAGTCTGTGAGCACGCTGTGTGAATACACTTCAGCCCTGTGCTGAAGCACACACTGCAATGTAGTCCATCAACTTCAGTTTTCATTATTTATTCTCCTTTATGTCACTTGACGATGTTTCTGCTTACTTACAATATACTTATAATATACTGAAAAATCATGCATTGGGAGATCTGGCAGACAATTTCTGTGGTGTGGAGAGAGACATGAACACCTGCATTAATAAGCTTAATATTCATCAACTAGACTATTATTAGTAGGTATTATTATCTTTAGGGATATATCGATGTAAACATATGCGTTATCAGATGTCACCAAAACCAAATCATGTGTTTCAGAGATGTTTGCTACAAGTTGTTAAAACACGGCTGAGCTGAAAAGATACACGTAATTAGGGAAAAGCTTGGAATACTTTCTGAAAGATATCCTCCCTGGTTCTAGCTGTCATTTCTTTTGTTTTGCCTGCCTCCAGATGGGAAATAGCTTAGACGATATCTGTCTATTAGACAACATTGACATCTGTCTTGTGGGTAGAAATATGAGAAGGGAAGATGAATGGTGTCTCATGCCTGTGCTGAAATATATCAAATTTTAAGAGAAGCAAATTCACCCTATGACCTTGGATTACATGAAGTATTTACAAGAGGTCACTATCATTTTCCCTGCATGTAGAATCCTGTAACTTTTCTTTTTCTACATAATTTTCTGTATAAGAGATATTAATTACTGACGAATGTCCTTTATACATGTTTAATATAATTAGAGAGTCTGAACGACCTGATAGCTCTGCAGCAATTTGGCCTCTGGTGGGAAATATACCAGGTATTTCATGTCCAGTTAGGTGTTCTTCAGAGTTTAGGAGTAATTTCTAAATTATATGTGAAATGCTTAATATATATAAGGAGTCTTCATAAACAGTATTTCAGCAGCTAACATTCATATGGTTGGATCTATAATTTTACATCAGACACATAGTGAGGTAGATATATATACAATGGTATATGTGTTTAGCACATATGCAAAAATATATGTGTGAAAAAACCCTTTCCTACATGCAGTTTAATGTTGCAAACAAAATTGATGTAGGGACTTTGAGGAGCATTGATAAAGACATGACCTCTATCAGTTCAGTTTCGTTGCTGAACTTAAAAGTCATTTGTTTTTCTGGTGTCTTTTATGTAAAGGAACATGTAAAACCATTCATGGCAATTTAGCCTTTACAACCAGATGCCAGTTTATAAATACCATCTGAAGACATGATAAGATAGGAACAAAAGTGGAAACATCAATGATCAACTGGAGACCAATGGGCCACAAGAAGTTTACATCTCATGCAGGAGAATGGCTAAGCACAGAGAATCAGAATGAGTAGAATAGAAAAGGTGAGCTTTATTCTGGAGAAGAGACAATGTATTTCCTCACCATGGTATTACAGAGCTGTTCAAACTAGCTTTTAACTAGCTAGCCTGAATATCAGCAGCAATCAAGCCACTGGGTTGAATCACTCTACAGAGCTAACACATTGCATGCTGAGCACCTAGAAATCCATGGCGCTAATCCCATTATGCTAAACACAGTAGAAGTACAAAATAGGAGACAGTTCCTCTGAAAAATGTGATGGCACTAAACATATTATTTGCTTGAGCTTTATCTTTTATCAGATACAGTGTAATGCCTCTAAAGGCGTTATATTCAAATTGAATTATTTAAATAAATCAGTGCAGGCCCCTGGCCTGCATGGGAGTTTGTCACACAGGCAGGGCTGTTCTCTTAGATGCTGACATGTCTGAGCAAGCAGACAAATCACGTTTCCTTTTAAAAAATTCTCTGTACTGCCTCAACTATTGCAAAACCTCTGTAGTTTTGTTTTAATTGTTCTGGTAAGTGACGTTACCCAAGTTTCTCCAGTCACAAATACTAATGAAGTCCAAGGATTTCAGAAGAGCTGTTTTGAGTTTACACTGTGGTATGTTCGTTTCTTTCTAGCAGGCAAACTCCTACCTCCGGCACCTACAAGTACAACTATACATGTTGTTTCTGCAATTCATAAATATGTATTACTTGGAATTTTATTGTCACAGATGTTCAAAAAACTGTATTTGAAACTAATGCTTGTTTTAAGGAAGTAAATGCCAAAGCTACATTAGTTCAAGTGTAAGTCAATATTCACTATTCTAGTCTTGTCTACACAGAAGTAATTGTATTTGTGCTGCTTTGTTTACCATACTGATTTATCCTGTGGTTTCAGGCAAAGCAACAGAGGGAAAATGGAGGAGAATCTTAAGGAGTAAAGATGGCAGAATTACACACACTTTCTATTTATCTCAAAGGAGCAAACATATGAAACGTTGATATTAAAATCAAAGCATATACTGACTAGATAAATAAAATTATATAGATAAATCTAATAAGCTATTGATTAACTCAACTTAAAAATATGTACACTTGGGGAAGGAGACTGTGAAAATGCCTTCCCTCTTGGATTTTGCAAATTATATTCTCTGTATGCCCTTCCACCTCCTTTTGTGGGGTGATATTTGACAGCGGCTTCAAATTTTTGCATCTATTTCTACCTTTCCTAGAGTGTTACCTACATTTAGTAGTTTCTCCCTACATTAGTTATGTATATTGCTTTTGTGAGGAGCAATGATATTCAAGTCCAGTAGTAGGTAAAATAATTATTTTTATCTTGAACCAAATTTTTGCATGCTTAGGGTTTTCTGCTTTCTTCTGACTAAACTTGTTTGTTCCATTTCATTTATAGAACTGAATTTTTCAAAATAAATCCTATAGACAGTATATAGCCTGTATACTCCTGATGTCCCCAAGTATCTATAGTTTATTTCCACCACCCTCATTTATTTTTCCTGTGGTAGAAAAATGGTCACCAACTAACAAAAAATGTTAGCTCAGATGATATAGCATTTCTTATAAGTGCTAAAACTGCATGTGGCAGTTCAGAGCTGCTAGAAAGCTTTTGTTACAATTCAACCTTTTTAAAATACATTTTCTTTGAACTTGCACTGCAATGGGGAAGATGAGGAAAAGGCTCTACTGATATATGAAACATCAAAGGCTTAAGAAGCTAAACATGCGAGACAGATGCTTTTGTAAACGTGTGCTATATCTCATTTCACCATCTTTAGCAGCATATACAGCTTCACAAATTGACAGAATTACTATTTTGCTGCTTATTGAAGTGAAAATTTGATACAGTAGGAAACACTTGTTTCTGGAGGGAAATCTCATTTTTTACAAAAAGTCTAGCCTAAAAATACAACTTGGAAGAAAAAGAGAAAATAAATCAATAGATAAAAAATTGCTAATATACAGCAATTCTTGATTGTATGAAAAGTTCCATAGCATCTAGTCTGACTGCTTATGTATCGCAGCCTATCTCATTTCCTACAGTTAACACTGCAAAGAAAATAGTAACTTCCACTTTAAGCGTAACTAATATTTGGAAGTATATCCCAGAGAAGCATTAGTCTTGGTTTAGACACATTAGTATATAGGCAATGTTCATTTTTCCTTTGATATCTGGTACAAAACCCTGATCAAAATTTTTCATTAAAATATTGTGCATTCATTCTTCATGAATTTTCCTAGGTTCAGCTTCTACAATTTGATCTCTGCTGGGTCTCTGAGTATTTTACATTAGGCAGTCGTTGTTTTTTGTTGTTTTTTTTTTTTAAAGGAGCAGAAACCTCAACACAGCAATAATCCTAGAGATGAGTAAGGTTTGCCAGTGTGATTGTAACAGCAAATGCTTCCTAACATAGACCCAACTTTAGAGCTGAGTTCTGAAGTTTGAATTGGAAACAGGAGGGGAACAGAGTTTGGATCTCTCCATTCCTGCATGTGGATAGCCCCAGCTGCTTTTCCCCTCGAACTCCTGTATTCCCACCTTCTGATTTGTGATATTTTTTCTTGAAGTAAAACAATAACGATGGTGATGATAATCTAATAAATTGGCTAATGAATATGAAATAAATTGACTATTGAATGCTGCCCTCTACTGCGTTGACTCTAGGATATGCATAGGTCTAGCCTGTTTACAATTAAAGACAATTCTTCCTAAGTTCAAGTGGCAAAGAGGCCTGTTACAGCAGGAAGAGCTGGGTCCTATCCTCGCTTCTGCTTTGTAACCACAAATTTGTTACAGTACTTTACACATACTGCTTTCCATTTGTAGACCTCATAGAAAATAGTCATCTCTAAATATTCCCAGCTTTCCCCCACATTCAGAATATGATATACCACTGGGATTTCCTTATCTTGTTTAAACTGAAAATGGGCATGGACTAAGACTGTCAGTTTTGGTTTATTCCATTACAGTTAAAGTAGCAGCCTTTAATCATTACCAGCAATATTAGTGCCACAACCATGTTTACATCTCAAATATGCTTCTAATTTTCCCAGTCAAAGGCAAATTGTTGCTGATATCTTAATGTTTTTTAGGTAGCTAATGCCAAAATGCAAGGTTATGATCTTGATCTGAATATTTCCCAGATGTGCGGTAAGGTGAAAGGTGGAACAGCTAACAGAACTTGACTTCCTATCTGTGTTAGTCTAAGTTAAGTGAATTCTAAGTCAGGCATAATTAGACAATGAGACCCCCAGAAGCCTTCACCTTCACAACTGCTTGAGATGAAAGCTTAGTGCTTGGGTGGATGTAACATAATCCACATGTTGGAAGAGAAATCAGAATCAGCTGTCACTGTCTTCTTGCATATGTTTTACCATGCCCCATAGCCACCTTCTTCTCAAAAGTCGGTGATCTTCTCCCAGCTTAATGCTTCTAATTCATTTACAGTGGAATCAGGACCAGATTCTGAATCTGATGCCAGCTCTACCCCAGTGACTTCCACTGAGGTTTCAGTTTGCATATGGCAGATCCAGTTTTGGAAGACGGTTGATAGTTGATAGAGATGGATTCTAAAGATGCTCAGTCGTGAAAGCCACTTAAGTCTTTTCCAGGACAGCCATGTCAGAGATTACGTAGATATCAAAAAGAAGATGTAGAACAACTTAACACTTTGAATTTGACCCCTGGGGTTTGGACCACATGACCTCCAAAGGCCTTTTCCAACCTAAATTATTGTATGAATAGAAAAGGCATATAAAAATCTTTTCTATATCCCACAACACTGGAATTGTTAAGCTGGAAATCAGAGATTAATATTCAAATCATTTAAGATAATTAGGAAAGGTTGCTTTTTTTGTAACTTCACTGAATAAAACACTGAAATAGAGATTAGATAGCAGAGTCCTGTTTCAAGCTTTGCTGTTATTCTACTAGGACACTGCAGTAAAGCACTGTGTCCTGAATCAATGGTGTTTATTGGCTTCTCAAACTGATCTCACTGGCTCTGATATCTAACGATCCTGGAATGAGGGTCACACTGTTTCCAGGTATCATGTATACTAATATGTTCAAAAAGGGGAAATGGCATTCAGGGGCACGTCTGTTAACAGTAAACGGATAATAGCTTTTTTTTAATGTATATGATAAAAAATATTTTATGAGGGCAGAGCAGGAAGACATTATAGGGTGGTCTTGTAACAAATCTATCAGTGATTTGCTTTAGCCCACTTGTTACTAAGAGGTAAGCCAGGTTTATTGAAGAAGTCAGGTATAAGTATTCATGCAAGTTGTCTCCTGATAATTTTTGCATCTGCTGGAAATTTTCATTCGGGTTTGTTAATGCATAGCTTGGAGTTTTCATGTAAACAAACATAGAGCTTTTATGAGATAATAGGCAAGCAAACATAGCAATGACAAATTATTAGTTCTATGCGAAGAAAAATGGTAGAGTTAATCAACCACGGGCCACAGATCGACAAGAATATTTTTTGTCAGTTTTGATGACTACGTATACTTTGTCAGAAGCAGCACAGAAATAAGAAATTGCTGAAGTATGGCTGATAATTGCAGTATATTTCAGGACAATACTGACCACTGGCTCTATGTGTTACACATTAACTAAAAAAAACTGATTAGGCTTCATAAATTTGAGCATACTACTCGTTAAAATCTTTCTATTTCTGAGCACTGGACTTATGATGTTTTTGAGCAAATAAAGGTGAACCCGCTGAGAACTGTGCCAGTCTTGTCACTTATCGATTCATCTGGCATCTCCTGGTGAAATGAGATTTAAGGAGGAAGGATCAGTCTGGCATAAACTTAGGTCAGCATGTGGAAACTTCCAGTCTTCCTGACTGTGGGTAGTCTGCCTTGATTTGGGAATGTGGCCACAGATCTTCTTTTTATGTGCCCCACAGCACTGGAATTCTTACACTAGAAATCAGAGATTGATATTCAAAGAGTTAAGATTAATTAGAAAGGTCTGCGTGATTGCTGAGGTCAGTGGGCACTGCGTCTTGTCAGCTGACATTTGCAGCAGTGGCACTGACAGCTTTGAGATCCTTCGGGCAACGTACTAGAACTTCTTGCACCAGAACTGTTCCACTTTCATGCTAGAGAATGGAGAAGGTAGTTTGCCAACTGGGATTTCATCATCTCTGTCTTATTAAAAATTTTACAGAGCAGTAGCTGTTGCTCAGTATGTACATGAAACATATGGGACACGGAAATTAAATATCACCAGCAAATAGTGTCAGTAATATATTGATGTTACTCTGTTGTCATAACAAAGGAAATCTTAGCCATATAATTTATATCCTGATACAAAAATTTCTTCGATCTTTCCTACCAAAGGCTGGTTTATTATCTTCTGCTTTCTCTGAGGGCTTTCATTTTTTCATAGGCAGCTGACAATGCAACTGGTGGGGTGAGTGGGGTCAGGCAGTCCAATTGCTTTGTAGTTGCATGGAAGTGAATTATGATTGTGCAGATGCATGACAATAGATTTAGCAGTGTCTTGTAGTTGTTGATTATTGTGTTAGTTTATACACAGCAAGGAGCTCCCAGAGCGTGGTCTTGGCACACAAAGATTTCAAAACAGCAAAATAAATAAAGTAAATAAATAGACTGACAGTTTAAAAGCAGCCACTGTGATTCTTAGTCGTATGTTTCAACTTACTCTTTTTCTATCAAGTTGTTTTGTTAGTGCCTACAACAAGGATAGAGGAGGACATTACAGTGTGGGCTTGAGAGGAAAAAGAGGCACCAGGAAAATTATTAATAGAAAGAAAATAATTCACTAGAGGTAAACAGAAGAACATGGATATTAAAGGTCAAATTTTCAGAAGTGGTTCTGTTATCTTCATGCTTTGCTTTGTAGAATACTTGCCGTCTGTGAGTCTGATTTGTGAAAGGAGTCCCACACATTTGTAAGTCTTGTAGGACAATTTATGGTCTTGCAGTTTTGGGGAGCAAAATCTAAATGATCACACACCTACTGTCACCTAGAGTTACCACGTAGCTGAACTGACCTCTTCTGCCTCCAGGGCCTTTTAATGATTCTTTGTATATCTTCTGGGATTCCAATGCATTGATCAGAAATATCATACAGTAATTCTGACTGGTTTCTGTGTAACCAAAAATCCTGACTATTTCAGGACATCCACGGCACACCATGCACATTGTTAAGTCTGTCCATTTCTGGAAATACTTGACTTCCTATGCAAATACTGTACAGAATACTGCTCTGTAGCATAGTAAGTCCAACATTTTCACAAACATTTGATTGAATTCTTGGATGTGGAACACAGCTTTATAAGCTTGGAAGAAATCCCAATAGATCATGTGGTACATCCCCTTGTCCCACAATGTACTTATAGATGATGGCTATTATCAACTCTGCTGGGCACTTTTATCACCTGATCTTAAAGACTGCACACACTCCAAAGCATCTTTAATGAATACAGAGAGGTTTTTACCACCCTTAGTAAGGTCTTATTGTTCTTAATGTCGTCTCTTACTCTTCTGTGCTGGTGAGCCAAGTATTTCTGTTGTCTCTTGCATAGAATATTCCCATCCCCTTTCCAGATATGTTTTAACTGTTTGAAAGTTACTGATATGCTTTCTCTTCCCAAAATCTCCTCTTTTTAAGATAAACAGAATTAATTTATTTAGTTTTCTGTTGCAAATCATATTTTATAGACCTATGGCCATGTTGGTTGCCCTCTTTTGACATATCTTGAAATGAGTGTAGAGCCCAGATGAAACCTTCCAAGAGCTGGATGATGTGGAAAGATTTTTGCATTTCACACACTATATTCATGTTTTGTTGGCTGTTTCTCTGCTTTCTTCCATTTCTCTTTATAAGAGGATGTAAATGTAAGAATTAAAAGGTGCAACTCCACTGCTTCACACTAAGAGTCAGTCTGGTTTCCTGTCTCTGACAGCAGCAGTAGCAGAAGCCTGAAGAGGAGAAGAATGAGCATATAGTGATAACTGCTTATTATACTTTCCTAGTGTCCATAAGTACGCGATTCAGAGACTAATGATGGTACCTATTTACTTGTCTTAGGAACCCATTTTTGGAATTAATTGTTCTGATTACTTTTCAGTGCATATAAACTGAAATCCCACCAATGATTGCTCTAGTCTAACAAATGTGAAAATATAACTTTGTTTGTTTTAAACATCTGGCCAATTTCATTTGAGATTCAGTGCATAGTTTTTCCTTCTTCACGTTCTCAAGGTTGCCTACAATTTTATAGATTCCCTCTCCGCCAGCCATTTCTGTTCCACCCCGAGAAGCCCTAGGTTTTAGTTATTCCTCAAACAAGAGTTAATTCTTAATTCTGATCATGCATGTCGCCCTTTCCTGTAGCTTTTCCAGTTCTACTCCATCTTTTATGAGATGAGACACTAGGGTAGCACGTGTGTTCAGAGTGCAAGCTCAGATGGATTTAAACTTCATTACTATATTTTCCATTTCCTAAATGTTCCCTACTCCTGTCCTGTACATTCCTAATTTTTGTTTTTCTATCTGTTATAAGACTAAGAAGTGATAGCTGGGCCGTAAGCCATTCTGTAACACATTCCATGTTTATAAACCTAACATTACTTTCCCCGTGTGCACCACTTTTTACAATAATCACCTACATTGAATTTTATCTGGTATTTTATTGCCTTGTCAGCTTATATCCTGAGATTCTTCTGCAGTTACTCCCACTGTCTTCAGATTTACTACCCTGAATAGTTTAGCATAATAGGAAGGGTTGGTCATGGCATTACTGTGGATCATTAATGAATATGTTGAGTACAAACAACACCAGGACTTTGTTTATTACTTTCCTGAGAAAACGGATTACTTTTTTTGCTATTTTTAACCCATTACTTATGCAGTTATTGTTATTTATACATCAGATACACAACATGTGTATAGAAAAGTTGATAATTGTGGAGCTGTTTCATGCACAAGCAATAAGACATTGTACATAGACAGTTTTATATTTATTGTCTATGCTCAGGCTGCACAAGCAGCACACACACCATAGCTCTGACGTTCCTCAGAAGTGTCTGTCTCCACATGCAAAATCCCAGACAGAAATATGGCAGCTCTGTTCTTCAGCTGGTCATCACCATAGCTGTCTAAGACTAGGTCTACACTGTCAACTAACTTAGCTCCCCCGGTGGCTTTTGGATCCATCACTCCTGACCCTTTGAATTGCACATGTTAGTTCATGCTTAGCTTTTTTTGGCATGAACTATTTCCTCCTGAGATGAACCTCCACAAAATTCTCAGGATAGTTCATAGCAGGGACCGCTCCTAAGAGACAATATGGACAAGAACAAGCCAGGCTTGGTTCCTTTGGTTTTGTACACTCTCATGCCAGGCCCTGCAAGACAATGTCTGCATGACCTTGGCATCGAGCTATACTAACAGCACCCTGGTGGGCTGCCACAGTCCTCACAGTATGTCAGAGACTCAGAACAGAAACACCACAAACATGCTTCTAGAGGTAATGGTCTGAAGAAAATTGAACCAAGCACTCTGAGAGATTCACCAGACCACCCTAGAAGGTGCAAATATGATTGTCAGCCAGTTTTCACCAAATGACATAGGGGCTGGGTGCTCTTTGCAATGATAGACAGGAGTGTAAGCAAAGGTCCCTCTGAGCCTGACATAAAAGTACATAGAGAAGATGGGAGGTTCTTTGCCTTCTCTCTACACGTCCCCTGACAAGGATTCTGCTGGGATCACAGCAGAAATCACACTCGCTGTCAGTTGAGTGGTTGATTGGTGTTGGTTGGCTGATTGGGATTTTGTGCTTTTAGACTACAGTGAGCAGAAACCCCAATTTAAATACAGAAGGTTAAGCAGAAAAGCTGGAAAGAATGTATCAAACTGGCTGAATCCTATTGTCAGTTAACTGTCTCAAGCATAGTTTTGTGAGTATTTGTGCAAGAGACTTACATAGTACAAGGAAAGCGAAAACCATAAAGGTTTCAGCAACGTAAGCTAGGGAATCAGAGTTGGTATAAAAGAACAAGACATGAGGCACATGCACGTGCAATTAGATCACATAATCCTGTGTACAAAACACGCTTGTTAGCTGCTATCTGAGGATGTCAGCAAGGGAACAATATAGAAGGAGACTTGAAGATAATGAAAGCAGAAAGGTGTGAAGTGATTGTGCTCCACAGATCAGCCTTTTATGTTTCTGTGCAAGATTGATGATTCTGTCATCCTGCTTTTTGATGAGGTGTTGAATGGATGTTTAAGAAGACAGCACTTATCACTGCTCATCAGAGTTTAAAAAAACCTGTTTGTACTAGAAGACTGAAGATACCAGGTCCAGCCAGGTTAGGAGACAGTCAAGTATTAAAGATGGAAACACTGTGAAAGACATATATCAGGTGCTTGCACCATAGCAGACAATAGTTTACATCTGTGTGCAAGAGTACAGACCATGATACTTGCTTTAGTGTTTCAGCATACCTTTGATGATGAAAAAAGTGTACAGAATATGTAAGACAAAGTACAAATCTAGCATTAAAAAATGAGAAGCTGATCACATAACATTGTAACAAGAATAATACAGATAGTGAACATGTATGTTTGATTGGTTCCAATTTCAGATGAATGAAGTACACAGTTATGTCAGAGAAAACAAAAAATGAATGGACAAAGCAATGAACTGGTGATTAGAGGTCACTGAGTTCTTTGGAGCTGCTAAACTGTTGGCCTTAACATCTTCTTATATAGAAACAACTTGCAATTAATTTCTCTTTAATTACTCCAAGACTGTCCCATAACAATTGTTATAATTATTGTATCTTTCAATAAATATTTTCTCTGAAAAAGTTGAAACAGTAGTTTGTTTGCAAAATAACCACTGGGGTTATGAGCTACTCACAATCTATGACTGGTCATCTTAAATTGTATAAAACATTGACCCAAACCATGTAAATATGAGTATTAGGGTCAGAGACCTGCCTTCCATTTGATTACATCCAGGTCCATTAAGAAAAGAACTTGTGGAGAAGAGCTACAAGGGGCAAACAACAATTAGGAATTTTAAGATATACTGGAATACTGTTTGCAGTCATTTTCTTATGCTAATCACGCATGCCATACAGCTGCCCTAATCTACGCTACTCAGATGCTCATTCTGTTGCCACAGTCATTATAAAGTTTTATTTAAAAAAGTTATTATTGTGACCAAGCTATATTAGGAATATTTGTGGCATTTTAGAAGAAAACTGCTGAAAGTGTTGATAAGTAACTGCCACCAAAGATAATTATGTGAAAAAGAGTGATCATTATAGCTGTACAGGGGTAGTTATAAACATGTGGATTCCATATTTTAAAATACCATGGATTCCTTTTTCCTGTGTGAGGTAAAGACAGACATAAAACATTAGAACCAACAACTAGTTGATGTGGTGGATTAGTGTGTTTGGCTACTTTCCGATTTGCAGAGAAAACTCTAAAACATCCTCATTTTTTCACAGAAACATGGCAGTAGCAGGATACTGATAGGAACTGTACCTAGTCATGGTCCCTTAAGTAAGAACCTGTAGAACTTTTGTGATTTTTCTATTTTACCCTCTTACTAGGTCATTATGCCCATACAGATTTAGCAGAGGACCCTACGTGTCACAGACACATTGCCAGGCTTTGTGATACAGTTATGCACTGAGTTTTCTTCTGTTTCCTACCTTCCACAAGAAGATAAGTAATCGAGACTATCAAATGAGAGATCATATTTTTCGAGTCCTGTTGTCTTGCACAATGGGGAGTCAAGTTGAGGCCCATCATAAGAACAAATGAGGCCCAAAATTAAACATAACTGTTGAAAGAAACTGTTGTCTCATTTTTATGTACAGCTGAGGAGCCTTAGCTGGAACAGCTACAGTATGTGTCAGCCTCAGTAGGAGGCAACAAACCTGTCATTTGGATAAAGATTGTTGACAGACAATTGTAGCAGAAGCCATCTGCAGCACACTGAGTTTCATAAGAATAACAGCTTCCATACAGTGTCTCACAGGGATACCTTTTTTCATCTGTTTGTACATACTCTGACCACTTTAGCACCCAAGCTCACTTTCATCTGCTCATACCTGTCAGTGCCTAAGTAGCAATTGGCTCCATTTAATTATAATTTGTGCTCCATTTGCGAATATATGTACTGTATCTGCTAGAAGCTGCTGACTGAGCAGCAGCTGACTGCCTAAGCAGTGAAGACCTGTCTTTCCTGAGATTGAAGGTGATGGACAGCTACTTCTCCTAGCAGTCACCATGCATTTTTACTGTTTCTTCTGCAGTGCTACTGCCTATGTGTTATCCCTTCCTTGTGTGTTAAGATGGGCAATAAATGGAACAGCCTTAACTCCACCCAGTTTCTTTCAGTTTGCAATTATTCACATTGAAACTTACAGAAATGGTAAAATGCAGGAGATGCACATAATGATCAGGGATGTGAAAGATAACTCGGGTTTCCACCCAGGTTGAAATATGGAGCTCCTCACACTTTTGAGAAAATTTACTGTGCTGTATTAGTCTCTCATAAGATTTCCATTCTCCTGTGTATTTCTGTGGAGACCTAGAAATTTAAGATTTGGCAGAAATCCTGAGTGCCTGGTCCTGTCTACTAAATGGAAACATATATGGACTGCCAAGTTTCGATTAGGATTTGGATTGGGATCCAAGTTTCCTTATAAACACATGAAGTAATCTTTCTGCTCCATTCAGTACCCATTAGGCCTTAGTTAGACCATCAGTCCATTCTTGGGCACCTCACTTCAAAAAAATTAGCCAACTGGAAAGAGACCAGAAAGAGAGCAATAAGAGGTCTAGAAAACATATCCTACTAGAAATGACTACAAAAACTTGGATTGTTTAGTCCTTAGGGGTTTAGGTTGATTTGTTTTCTATTGAGAGTTATTTCCAAGCCAGATCATTCCAATGATTTTGTTTATAGTGCTGCTCCACAAACAGTTATATTTGAAGGGTTGGTGAACTTCAGCACAGAGGAAGGAGGAAGTATCTGGGGGAAGGGTGCACTGAAACTCCTTAAGCCATCTTTGTCAAGTGATCTAACCAATCAGAGAACTACAACCCTGCATCTAACCATATATACTGAGGGTGTGGGGGGGTGTTTAGTTTTCCGTCTTTTCTCTTGGCATATGAATTGCTACCATTCCTTGGTCAGGATGAGTCGCAGTTATAATTCCATCCCAGAAACAGATCAGATTCTGTTCTGACAGATATCAGATTCTGACACTGTCTGTGTCTAAACTACAAGTTATCAAATCTTGCAATGTTGGGGTCAAGCACACTGAGATGTGCAGGCCCTTATATTTTCCATCAACATGCATGTAGCTGGCTACACGTCTTCCTGTCTTGACTCAAAGCATGGAGCTTGAGAAATCTGAGCTTTGATTAACAGAGCTGGGTACAGTTGGCTGTACCTGTAGCCATCCCATCTCCACAGCGAGAATTGTATCCATGTGAAGGAAACAAATGAGTTTATCCTCCCTCCTGCAAGACAGTTTCAGCACTTTGGTTTACCTGATGACATGCTTGCATGTTAGTAATGAAAGTGACAGACAAGGTGTCCTTGAGGGCAGATCTGAACCCACCTTAACTGACAGCATAGACCACAAAGTCACTTCCTGCATTTCCTTTGCTGAAGTTTAACCCATCTAACTTTGGACATTTAACACAAGGAGCGGTTGTGTTTAGATCTATTCTTTGAAGTAGCCTTCCTTCACTGACAAGTAGGAAAAACGTAGTCTAACCGTGCTCCTGATTCTTTCTGTTACATGTCAGGATGTATACTAGCTAAATTGATTCCTCCCATTCTTGTAGCTAAACCTAAACTCCTCCTTTGCCAACCAACAGCTCTGACTATTGTATCACTAATGAGGTTCCCTCTTCCCATCTACCCTACTGCCACCACCCTTCCATTTACTTGGTCTACAGAGGACCATTGGTTGAGTAGGCTTTGCTCTGCTCCAAAATTAAAGCCATGAAAGCGGTAGATAAGGAAAGGAGAAGCAGTTTGTTTTCCTTTAATCCCCTTGTGGGTCTACGAAATTAGGGTTTTACATGGTCTTTATGCACCATGGGGATTTTACATCTTATGCTGATATTGTGCTAATGCAGGAAGGCTCAGAGGTCCTGTTCCCACAGCCTTCTGGAAGTTTGGATACATATCTCAGACTTATCCAAATGCATCAGATGTGGGGATTGGAGTGGAAAGCTCATGGGACATTGACATTTTGGCTATGGTTTATCTAAATATGACACATTAGCAGCTTGCCTTGTGGTCTTTCAGTACTTTCACTTCTGATTTAGAGCAGGAAGGGTGGAGGTCTTAGAAAATATTAAATAATAATAAAAAGCACCGAACTGATTTTAACTTCAAGTTTTAGTTTTAAGACAAAGCTGGTTATGGGTCAGGTTGGTTATTATTTAAGATTTCTGCCCATAACTATGGCATCATGGGTTGTGAGATTTGTATCTTAAGCTGCCTTCCAAAGGCAACTGCAAAGTCTGTAAGATTACATTTTAGTGGAACTACTTTGATTCGTTGAAAAACCTTCCAAAGGCAAGTCTTGCTTAGCCCATTTCCTAGGTTTGTCTTATCTTCTACTCCACCATCTTCTTCTTTCTGTTGTTAATAATTCTTATGCAAAACAAATAAAAGACAGGAATAACAGCATAACTTCTCATTTGGGGATTTTTTCAGCTTGCTTTGCACAGGTGTAAATGGTGAAACAGAGTGGAAACAGAGTCAGAGGCCTCATATTCCTTAGCACTTCTCTCTTTCATGACCATATCCAACCAGCCTTCTCCTTCCTTCAAACCACCCTTTTTCAAGCCACCTACTAAGAGCAGCTTTTTGAACTATCAAATCGTTTACATTATGCTTTATCACCAGCTCTGTTTGACCAAAGACAATGCCATTCAAAGGTACCCCTTCAGAGAAGCTTCTTAGAGGCTGCACAAACCAAACTTCAGAAAGTCAGTTTAGAGGAATGTTACCAGGTTCTGCCCTCTCCAGTTACACACCAAGAGCAGCAGCTGCCTTCACAGGCCCAGCAGCTTCTTGTCACCATTTGGGAAACTAAAAAGTTTTGGAACCTCTCAGTCATCGTAACATTCCATCCACCTGAACTCACTCTTCATCTGCAATATTTCTGCAGACAGAGGAAAAGGCAAGGGAGGGAGGGACTGCCTGTGGATCACCACGAATATGGAATAATCTCTGAAAGGGGAAGGAAGATGCAAGGTGGTCCTGTTCCTCTACATTAAGAGGACTGCAACTAGGGTTGCAGGCATTTAAAGTGCATTTTAAGAACTTATTACACAAATGACGCAGCTACAGAAAAATGGTCACTGCCTCACACTGCAAAGTTGAATTTGGTCCCAGAATCAAGTGGCTCTCATTGCAGGGTATACTTGAATCCCTCGCAGTACTGCCTTGATAACAAATCTGATATTCTGTCAAGTTGTCTTTCCTAACAAATTGCTTGACATAATTTCACTCAAGTTCTAGGATATTTTGTAATTTTGTTGCTTCATATTACCAGCATTTTTATAAAAATATAGGACATTTGAAATTAGCGTACAGAATTATGTAAGTGCAGTTTTTCACTTGTGTTTTTTACAGTCCCTCTGTGCAGAGCAAGACAGCCAGTCAACTTTCTGTTGCCTTGTCTTTTATATAATGATCACTTTTATAAACTATAAAAATACAGTTTATTTAAGTTAAATATATTTGGGTTCTATTGGGAATATGTTTGTAGCCTTTGGGACCTGTAAAGAGAGCACATGCATAGCTACAGGGCACATCTCAAGTTGATATTTAAAATGTTTCTAACTGTAATGACTTGGAAATGGTTTGGGTATTGAAAATTATGGTTTTACAGTGGATGTGGTCACAGGGGATTAGTTGTAATTGTTGAAGTTTACAGAGCTATGGCTGTAAAATAATAGCGTGCTATCTGTTTTAAAACCATAATGGAGGCCAGAGCAATTTTTTTTAAATTATTTTATTTTCCTTGCCAAGTTCCTAAAAGGCATGGAACCAGAAATTAGTAACTACTAATGAGAATTTTCCCCCCAAGAATATCCATTTTTTGTAGTGCTTATTATCAAGCCTAATTACAAGTCACATTAGATCATGGAATTGATTTACTTTACACATTTTCTTGGAGTGGAAAGTTTTAAGGCCTGGAAATGCCTGAGCCCAAGCAATGGTATAAAGTCAGATACAAGAAACTTACAAGGAAGTATACCAAAATGTCTTTTTTGTTTTAGTCTTCACAGAAAAGAAATATGAGCTCCAAAGAGATGACAACATTGGTTGGAATAGAAAAAGCACAAAATGAAAAAGAGTTGGATGATTTATCTGTTTATTTGCTTGTTAAAATTTACTCTTTCTACTGAGTAGATTGGCCAAGCGTCTAGAGATTCATTCCGAAAACTTGATGAGAAAAAAAACTCCCCAGATAACCAAGGAAGCAGTAAATATAATACCTGTCTTTAAAAAGAGACAAAACAAAAACCTAGAGACAAGTCTGCATAACCTGAGAAAAAAATATGGGAAAAGTAATTTTTAGATATATGTTTGTAAACACCAAAGAAATTATCAACCAAAAAGAATTAATCAAAGAATTAATCAAAGAAAAATAATACCAAACCAACCTAATATTCAACTGTGATGAGATAAAAATCTTCATCTATAGGAGAGAAGCAGTAGATAACATAAATTTGGGAAAGATTTTTGAAACTATTATCTATAATGTTATTCTCTTAACCAATATCTGCAAGCAAAATCTAAGTGAAAGTCTTAATGTATGGAAAGCCATAGTCAGAAATTAACAGTTTTTCACTGCCAATCTGAACAGAGGCCTCAAATTCCCAAAGAGTCTCTTCAAGGTATCTCCTAATCAAAAATTCATTAATAACTTGAATGGAGGAACTGAAAATACGGTTATAAAATTTTTAGGCACTACAAAACTTGGAATAGTTGCAAGTATTTTGGAGGACTGAATAAGAACTCAAAACAACATGGAAAAAATAGAGAAATTATAAAATGAACAAGAGACCACTTAACTGGGGCATGTGTGAAATATGACATTTAATTAGGAGTAATAAAATTCACAACTATAGAATGAAAAATGATTGCTTACATTTATTCCATGTATCCAAGGGTGGTAGATCACAAATAGAACAGGAATCAGTATTAACATCTTACTGTAAAAAAAAGGAAGTATGAATAAATGTACAAGTATACATATATCATTTGCAGAAAATATGAAATGTTCCTTCGTGTATCAACATTGGTAAGATTTCAGTAAGAGTATTATGGCCATGCTGTGGGCACAAGTAACAGGAGCATTCAAAGGTCTAGAAAACCTGAAATCTTTAAGGAAAGCATTGAAAAACTGGGCTTATTTAGAGAGCAAAAGTTGGTAGGTAGATAGGTAGGTGTGATAATAATTCCTGAATATGTAAAAGGTTTCTGCAAAGAAAAAAATGATCTCTTTTTCATGTTAGTTTACAGTTTAAACAAGAAGTAATGGGCCCAAATCACGGCCGATCACGGCCTGTGTCCCTACTACATGCACCTTGAGGAAAATACAAAATGTTTTGTGCCCTTGAGGAAGTCAGTTTCATTAGATGGTGAAAACACTGCAGTTTTAAGCTTCATACTGTATGTCTCAACTTCCTTTTTTTTATACATTCCTTTTGGATTTAATAATGACTCAAGAATAATCAAATATATATATTTTCACTCTTACATCAAAGGCATTTGATTTAAATGCAATCTATTTCAACGTTCTGAAAAGTCCTTATGACTTCTGCTTGTAGATCCACACCAGATGAGTTGGTGCTTTCATGCAGACTTCTGAAATTTGTATCTACATCACTGACAGCTATGAAAATAAGGGTGGTTAAACACCAGAGCAAGTTGCCCAGAGGGGTGGTATATGCCCCATCCCTGGAAACATTCAAGGTTCGGTTGAATGAGGCTCTGAGGAACCTTATCCAGTTGAACATGTCCCTGCTCATTGCAGGGGGAGTTGCACTAGATGACCTCGAAGGTTCTTTCCAACACAAACTATTCTACGATTCTTTGATTCTGTGAAAAGATTCCTATTGCATTCAAAAGATTTCTATCAAACTCATGAGAGAATCTCTTCCTCGGAAAATCTGCAAGTAATAGTGAATAATTTGCAATCTGGACAAAAGCTAGTTCTGTGCTTGCAACCAGCATGTAACTCCAGTGAAGTCTCCAGGATGTACAGAGAGTAGCAGGGTAGGTAAGTACCAGATTAGGTTCCTGTTACCCAAGAGGTAATAGATCAATAGTATTAATTCATTTGAAAGAAGACAAGCAGTTAAAATGGTCCCTTCTCCCCGCAAAATACTGCAGAGGTTAGAATATGCAAAATTGTCACTGAAAACTATACATTTTTCAACTTCCAAATACACAAAACACACTTAGTGAGAATAAATCTAGGATTATTGGTGATGAGATCAAACTGAAAATAGTTCTGAAGAATTCAGCTGTGTTTGGCTCCAGTTAAATAGTGTTACTAGGTATAATCAATATACTGTGGATATAATGTAAATATAGTAACATTTCTCCTTATGACCTCCTTTCAACTGCCCCACTGGGGATATAATGGATTGTGAGATTGCAAACAAACTTTACCAAAAAATTACTATATTTTCATGAATTATATGAATACTTCTGTTACTTTAACTTAGGTGTTATATTAAAGAGCTGCGTATCTCCATCATTCAAGTGAAAAACACTTAAAATGGGTTAATTCATTGCAAGTTTCTTATTTAACTGCTGTTTTACTTCAGCTACAAGTGTAATAATCGATTGAAATGGTCTAATATGGTGTTATTGTTGCAAGGATAATATGACAAAATATAACTCAGTTTAATCCATTTCAGCTTAAAAATTTATAATGGTATATTTTATGCCAGTATCTTTCTTTTGTTGTTACTGCTGTTGTTAGAATTGGACCCAGCCTAATTTTTCTGGTGCCACAGTTCAGGTTATAGCAATTAATTTCTGTAGAAAAAAAACCCACTAAATTCTTCTCATCACTTTTTGGCATGGAAATTGCAAAAAAACATGTAACTAATTTAAAAAGAAGTGGGCTTTATAGCAATGTTTGCACCACATTCTTACCCTTTAATAGCTTGTCATCCGCATAACTTAAGGCACTCCACTTAAGTCTGTCTGATTTTGAGCACAAATACTTTAGAAGATGCCCTGTGGGAGAGAAATATTAAAGAACACTGCTCTGTATTAATGTTCTTGCCAAAAATCAAGAAAGCAACTTTGGCTTTTCTTTGCTGTGAAAACGAGCAACATTTTAAGAGTAGTACAAGAGAATAGGGCTCAGCTGGTATGGGCTTATTGATCTGCTTGTGTCAATGCCATGACACTATATATATAAGCTGACTATCAAGACCTAATTAAGGAGTCCTCACAACTTTTATTGAGATTAGAGAGTATAATTCTCTTAATATTACATGTGGAAAATGATATATGGCTCCTTTGCAATAGTAGACACGTTAGCCTTAAAAGTAAGTCACAGGTCTTAACTGACTTCCCTTACATTTTCTGGGTCTTCCTAGGTTACAGAGTTCCCGTAAGTTGTAGCTCTTCTTATTTCCACCTAAGCACCTTCTGCTAATTTTCAAGCTAACATTACGTATAAGTAACTAATGGAAGTTGTGTTTAGAGTTTTCATTTAAATAACTGGCCATATTTTTGCTGCTTGGCAGTAGTTAGGCAGCTCCAGATATCAGGGGGACCTTTGCTGCTACTGAGTTGGATACCACTGATTATGGAGTAAGCAGATTTGGGGAACTGTTGGTTTTACCCCCTCACAGGTATCAGACTTGCAGTGCCATATGTAACAGTGCATTCACTCTGTTTATTCAAGTCTGGGGGGTGATTAGTGCAGAATTTTTCTCACGTGGCTATAAGGAGCTCAGGAGATATTCAGGTCTTTCGCAGCAGAGGTGAAATTTTCTTAGTTTACATGTGCAAATCCATCCTTAGCACTACTGATTTTTCATGCTGCAGTTAAGAATCTTACAGCAGAAAGCTTTATCAGTTTTTTGGATTGTTTTAATGATACATGATTGTTTGTGTCTATCAACATTTATATTTGCATTTTGATAACAAGACTTAAACAAAATATTTCTCCACTTTCAGCTCTTTATAGGTTTGGACAAGAAACTTTTTTTTAAAATATTGTTATTTCTGGTTTAGTATGGTCCATTTTCTGAAGGCTTTTGCTAGATCCTGGACATACTGTTGTTTATCATGCAGTTCTCACTGAAGTCTTTCTCATATGCAAGGACCTTGTGGCTGTGGCCAACCTAATGCTTCTTGCTAAGTAAACACAAAACCTCTGGTAATTGCACTGGCATTTATATATGTTCATATCAAAATTTGTGTAGTTTATGTAAGTATAGAATTTTATATAGACTTAAAAATGCATCCAGGAAACACCACTTCTCCTTTCTTGACAATCAAAGAAGGTCTTTCACGTTAAATTGCCTAGTTTGTTGTTCTCTCTCTCTTTCACTGCATACACTATGTCATCAGTTTACTTCCCAAAAAATCAGCTCCTTCCCAATTAAAATCAGCTATTACTTTTCATGCTTGATTCACAGCCACTGCCCAGCTAACATCAAAACCTCTATTTCTAGTCACAGAAAATGTAACACCCTCACTCCTGAGTTGCATAGACCAGTTCAATGGGCGTACAGAATGGCTTTTGCATTGTATATAAAGCAGCCTTTTTTAAAAAAATTTAAAGTAAAAGAACTTCCTCCTCACCTCCTCTGCACACTAAAGTCCACATGGTTTCACAGTCTGAACAGACTGCATTCCATTTTCAGGGACAGAAAATCAGCATTTCCAGAAAAAGCACTGAATACGAAGTTACACTGTTGGCTTCAGTTGGTTTGTGGTTACCACAAGGAATTTTGAAGTAAATTAAAAAACATATGGATTTTCCAGTACTACTCTGCTCAGACAAAAGGCATATAATATATTTAGGAGGAAATTATTACAGGTGCTTTTTTTTTAAGCAGGTAGCAACTCATCAATGTTTTTCCAGCTGATCTATTCGTTGCATTATTTGGTGGCTCAATCTAGGATGTTTTTTACACTTTCTCAACACTTTTGCCCCTCCTGTAATTTCCCCATTAGTCACCACTGAGTTAGATGGGCTATTGTTCTGACTACTTTAATATCTACTTTAATATCAGAACAAATATTGGAGCCAGGCATATTACCTGGATAAACCATTTAGAAGTTATTTGGTTGGAGCCGTATTTGTCCTGACACAATGCCCAAACAACGTAACTATCCAGTTACTCTAGTAATAGCTGAAAAGGGATCTCAAAAGTCACCGTAAGTTGTAGTAACTTCTGCTACTCCCAAATCCGTATGCTCTTGGGCAGAAAACATAAAGATTAAAAGCTCTGTCTCCCATTATAGGCCCCTTGAGCCATCCAGTATTGCAGAAAGAGTTTGTTTTAAAGAAAAAAAAATTAATCATATTTATTACAAACAGAGCAAAATGTTTCTGATATCTGAAAGACACAGATAATGTGGCCGTTAGGGTTAGTCTTACTATATCCCAAAATGTCAACACACTTGCCAAAAGTGAATTTATCAGCTCGGTCCAGCCAAGAGATTTAGTTTATCTAAATGTCCTACAAGGAATAAATAGTTTACCACTGGTTTGGAAGATTGGGGTAAATCTAACATTCTATTGACATATGCTATGGATTTAATTTAATGCTGTGGTTCAGATGTCTTTTCTGATAAATTTTTGCAAAATCTATGCTAAGAAGAATGGATCTGTTTCAGTATTTACAGGGTTTAAAATGCAGGGTTAGCAAAGGAAACATGTTAATTGAAACAATGTTTGTGTATATTCTTGCAAAGGTTTAGAGAATTTTGCTAAAGTTTGTTGGTCAATTGGTTCCAAATATTAGAAGTTTAGTATTTTTTAGGTTTATTGTTTTTTCTACAATGAGAAAATCCTCTAATGAAGTAATTAAATAGCTCAATTTTTATTTTTTAGGCATATTGGAGATAACATCTGTAGAAATTGGAGTTGTGGCAGTTAAGTCCATTAAGAGCAACTATTATTTAGCCATGAACAAGAAAGGAAAAGTCTACGGCTCTGTAAGTACTTTTTTACCTTCCAAATGGATTGCAGTTGTCAGTATAATTCCATCTCTTGCCTACTGAAAACCCCACTTGGCTGTGTATTACTACTAATTAGAGCTGAAGTGAGCTGTTCATCAGAATTTCATCTTCTGATAAACCAGCAGCCCCCTTCTCCACAGCTCCCTGTTTTTTGTTAAGCTCATAGAATCATATCATATCAAAGCAGCTGCTGGGATTTATCATGCTTACTGCTTCAATCAGGTTTCTTATTAAGTAGTGGCCAATGGAGAGGGCCCTACAAAATGTAGTCTGTAATGATGTTTTCCCCTGTTTTTCTGCAGTACAGTCATGTTTAGTGGTAATTCAGGGGGGGATTAAGTGTACCTGAAATTTTGGAAACTTCAGCTGATGGAGCAGACACACCAAATTATCAGACTACAACTTCCAAGAAGATTTCTCTCGTAGCCAGCTTTACATTGACTGCATTGATTAATACACAAGATTATGGGCTGTACAGAGAGATATCAACTTATATATCAGCGGATAGATAAGCTTTGACTGAGCAGAATTTGGGTATCATTTGAAAATTGTCTATATATACTCTATCTGTATTTGTGAATGTTTGGGGTTACTGATACATTCAAGGGGTACCAAAACAAAAAACCCAACCCAACAAAACCCAGTAACTCTCCAAATATTTTTAATAGGAAGCAATATGATCTATAAATCTGACTACTAAACTCAAGTGTATGCTTACACATCCACATGATTGCACAAACACCAGGTTGTTCTGGTATTACATCTGGTTTGGTTTGTAGTTTTGCAACCTTTTCCCAATTTTAGTGAGTTTGAGCCCACATAAATATAAACTTATTCAAGTTATCTGCAGAGGTTATGAGCCAATCTTCAGATCGTTCGGTATTCAGAACATCCATAGGCTTTAAAGAGAGCAGGTCACAGGTAGGTACTGGGGCTGGGTTTATCCTCGGGCAATGTAGCTAAGCCTCCTACCTCTGCTGAAAATAATGAAGTAATGCCAGTCTCAACTGAGACTCAAGGGGCTTGAAGTCATTTGGAACTCTTTTTTAAGGAAGCATTTCTATGGAGTGGTTTTAGTTCATACAAGCTATATAAACTGTCCTCCCTCATCTGCACTGTGGCTAGTCACTCCTGGTTCAAAAGGTTACTTCTGACATTCTAAACTCCTCGGCAGTGTTGAAAAATCACATTAAGGAAAGATCAGAACAGAGAAACGTTTCTTAAACTCCTATAAATATAAGGTTTAATTTCTAGAATTACATTGGCCAGAAATACAGGATTAGCAGTGCTCTCGGTCCTGCACCATTGAGAGGTATAAAGAGATACTGAGTTGCTGACAAAGCTACCATTTGTTGGTTAAGTTACACTCATTGATCATAGGTATGCTTCTGAACATATGTGAAGGCATTGGCATAAATCAGCATCTTCAATTCACACATCTCAGTTTACAGCATTGAATTTAGTCATTTTTGATGGTCTGTCCCAAATCCTGATATAAGTTTTCCTGCCTAAGTTGCTAGCCACGACTGGCTTGGTGAGAGTCCATACCAACCCTATATACACGCAAAAGAAGTCAAAGCGGCTTTCATGTACCATAGGTGGAAACTGTTGCCATAAGATTCTGTAATTCATAGTGTATTAGACATTGTGTTGACAGGAGGATACAAATGTGGAAAGCCTTTTTTTTAATTCCAGCTGAGATAATTTTTCAATATTCACATCATAAAATCACAACATAATGACTTATCAAAACCTATTCCATAATACTTCAGAGATTTAAAGAATGCTTCTGTTATTATTTTTCCCATCCTCCCAAGACTTGCAGTTAGACTCATATTACTACAGTGTGGCAGCTTGCAGATGGATATGAAAAACAGAACCAATAAAAATTGTAAAAACACTCTTAAGCATGTGCACAATAGACATTGGTGCAGGGTTATGCTGAAGTTTGTTTGAAATGAGCAAAGCGGTCTTGGACTAACACTCAGACCCCTGCCAATAAGACTTCTTAACCACATCACAACATCATTTGTTCTCTCTGTATTATCTAAGAATAGAGATAAAACTTTGGATTCGAGTACAATTCTGCATCTGGGAAAACAAGTCAAGTAAGACTGTTTCTGTTTCTCAAATATGTTTCCTTTTGACTGTCTGTTGTTAGAATGAGGGAGCAAAAGAAGACTCACTGTTTGGTTTCTTTAACAAAATAATCTGCTAGCATATAGGAGAAGTTACTGCAGTTTAGAACTGTGATTGATGGCCACCTGCCTTCTTAATACCTTGACGCCAGAGGTGGCGTATTACAGCAAATAAATATTAAATAGTCTATATGTAGCTTTGTGAATAAAGGCAGTCATTTTGTAGAGAGTCTTCTCTTGATAGTGTCTTCCCCAATAGTCATTGTTCAATTAACTCCTAATCCCAAAAGCGAAGAGCATTTGGGGAGCCAAATTGAGTTTGAATATGTGCGATTCTGTTAGGAAAACATAAACATGTGTTCTGTGGTCTTAGCAGCAACTAGGTAAAACATTAATTATAGACCCCACAATTTTTACTGTATCAAAGTACTGAACATTAAAGAGTTTCAAAATTCTAGGTTAAATTAATAGGTATGGAAAATAGACTTTTTTAGTATTCTTATGTATTTTTTTATTAATTTGGATACTTCTTATATTTTTACTCCCTGAATATCTAAGTATTTTAATTGTAATAAAAGATAAAACATCCCTGACATTCTTATATGTACCATGAAAATTGTTTTATTATTCAGACTTATTTCTTGTCTTGCTTGTAGACATGTTAAAAATACAATATGTACTTAGTATATCATCCTCTGAGATTCTGACATGCATCTGCCTGAGCTGTGAAATACCATCTTAGTTTCTGAAATGCAGAAAAAACAAAATCCTGATTTTTGGTTGTAGTTTAACTATGCTGTAAATGTCCCATTTTCAAAAGCCTTCTAAATGGAAGATAAGTAACTTGATAAAACTGGGGCGTTTTATATGTAGGAATTACTTGTTTGTGAGAACAAAGCATTTTTGTCTTCATTATAGAGAAGCAGTTCTGCATAAAAGTGCATTTAACATTATAGCAAAAAACAGTCTCCCCATACATGCTTCCCCATGCTTGTATTTTTTATTCTTTTTGACAAACTGACAACTGGTCCTCCTTTAAAAATAGAAAACCCTCATCCCTGGTACCATGCACAAAATTTCTTTCAAGTTTATTTAGTCAATAAGATACAGGATCATACATGATTCTTTTTTAGGCTAAAACTATCTTCAGGTCAGCAAAGTAAACAAGCCTCACATCCACTGTAAAAGCAGCATAACAGTGATTTGCACGCATCCAAAAAAGCCCTTTTTCATGGCAAGTGTGGGAAGGATCTTGCTTGAAATAAGAAGTAAGCCTATGCCATGCATATTTGTGTAACATATGGTATCAATAATCTGGTTCGAGATATTTAAGGGTTGTATTTGTTAGAACTGAAATACGATGAATGATTCCAGGATTGCTACCTCATACTTTGAGTTTATGACTGAGAATTTGATTTAATATTGATATATTCCAACACAGAGAAGTATAATTTCAGCTGTGAGTGAGTGGTATCGTTTCACTGCTATAATTATGCACTGAATAATTGATTATGTCTTTTGTTGCTTTCACTTTTTGCAGTCTAACTGATGTTGCTTTAAAGGATGTGGACACAGTGAAACTTTTCTTGAAATACACTCTAGAATCCTAAAAGGGTCACATACAAAACACTGAAATCTTCCAAAACATTTTTAGAAAATATTTACCTTTAGTATGCTGCAACTCTGAAAGATTATGTTTGTTCTGAATTGTATATTTGTTTTCTTCTCTTAACAGAAGGAGTTCAACAGTGATTGCAAGTTGAAGGAAAGAATAGAAGAAAATGGATATAACACATATGCATCCTTAAATTGGAAGCACAATGGAAGGCAAATGTTTGTGGCACTGAATGGAAGGGGAGCCACAAAGAGAGGACAGAAAACAAGAAGGAAAAACACTTCGGCTCACTTTCTTCCAATGGTAGTAATGTCATAGATGAAGGAACATAATTGTTGATGCTGTTGAACCAAAGGCTCTTAGGTCAAGAATATTTGGTAATCCTTTGGTAAGCGCAAAGAAATAGAGCAGACATCTGCTTGTTTGAAAAGAGAGCAGGGGAAGCCTTTGAAGGTTTTGTACTCATTGCTGGCACATGAAATACTTTTATTTAGTTCAGTGTCATATCTTATAATCAAGATACAAGCTGCATCAAATGGGATGGAAGTTATTGCCAGTGTGAACAAGTTTTTTATTTCTGCAACGGAACTTAAGGGACATGAGACAGTCCGTTGCATGATCTTCATGGGGAATGCTATTTATGGAATACTAACTCATATCAAAGACCTTAATTGCTCTTGCAAGCCTAATGATCCAGTGAACAGTTAAACGCGCAAGCATTTACTGGAAGCACTTGGGTCATATGCACAAATAAAGACATTTCTGGAGAATTTTTGGGGAATAATAGATAGGATTAAGATATATAAGCAAAGTAGTGTAAAACTGTTCTAACAAAACGAATAGTATGGTTTGCTTGTATGTTCTAACTTCATTTCTTTTTATTTTCTCTCTAAGTTATTTATTTAATAGGATGTTAAATATCTTTTTGATTTGAAATGTTTTCCTCATTTTCTTCTTTGTTATTTTCCAATTTTCTCAGTACTTCACACAGAGGTTGACAGGCTAAAATGTCAAAACCTCAGAAGTACTCTGAGAATATGTATTAGACAAGGCTTTAAAGGCAGAATTTAATGTGTATTATCCATTTTTTTCCTAAACTGTCTTGCACTTAAGCAAAAAGACCAAACAAGCAGTGCTTGGATTTATGGTATTGGGTGTCTTTATGTTGGAGAAATTTTTTTACTTATCTCAAGAAGACAGCACTCGAGAACAAACTTCAAGAAATACTTTGTTCTAAGGGTCTTTCTGCTATTTCAAAATTGAGAGGAGGGGCCACATCTGTACTTGGGAGTCAATGCAGCTGTGTGTATATTCATCTGACTGATTTCAATTTGGAACTAAGATCTAATGCATTGCAATCAGTGCAATATTCTGCAGCAAGCATTGGGCTGGAACCTAGATATGGACAGCCCTGTTAAAATCACTGAGATTGCAAATGTTAAAATTAAAAAGTGTGTCAATCCCAAGCGTAAAAATCGGCCTCTGAAAGGTAAGTAAGAAGTTAATGCGGTCCTTCCTGCACTCCTTATTCAGTTAATACACCCATTCAGCACATTTGTCCTTGTTACCAGCTTGTAGAATCACGGGCACATAGTGAGAGCGATACCTAAGGACTGAGGGACAGGAGACGCAAAATCATGCTCGTGCATTTATCAGAGATTATTACTCACGTGTATATTATATACAAGAGCCAACCAAAAAGCTGTGCTGGTATCCAGCTTTAGCATGCCTTTCATATCCATCGTAGTAACTGAAGGCTCAAAATACATAATATCCAGCACATTTTTATGAAGTGTTACTAGTCCCACGGCTTAACTTGAGCAACTGCAGTATAACAAAGTTAAGCATAATATGGAATCTGTTCAATTTAAGGTACATAAGGTTTGTTTTATGTTTTGCTTTACTCTGTAATTTTAGAGAGCTCTGGACAGCTCATCAATGTAACCATATTGAGATTCATTTTGTTAGAGCAGATAAATAGAAAACAGTACATGAAAGAATTTGTACCACTGTCTTCACATTGTATTCCACTAAATAAATAAGTAAGCCTTTGCAGTGTCTTTAGTAAGAAACAAAAGTAGTATAATATTATTTTGTTTTAAATACTTTAAGTGATAACTATGAGATTATATTGATGCTGCAGTTTTATCTTCAATATTTCTTGTTGTGAAAAAGTTGGTTTTATTTTTATTGTTTGGAAACTGTATTTTGGTACAAACGAGAGCCTTGCTTAATGTGTCTTTTTGAAAATGTTTAACCTCTATAAAGGCTGGTGATGTTGGAATCTTCTATAACTTATTTAAGTCAATGTTTAACCAGCACTTCAATCTTAATCTGTTATTTAAATCTTAGCTGTTTTTAAAAAAAAAAAAAAAAAAAAGCTTTCTAGTAAAATAGAAAATGGTCAGATTGTATTTCCTGTCCTTAAATAAAGTCAACTCCTTCAAAACCAGGAATTCATGGAGAGACAACATGTTGGCTGATAGCTGACATTGTATTTCGTGGTACTTTATCTCCAGCTTTCTTCTTCACAAATGAGATTTTTCTAGAAAAGGAAATAATAATTTCAGATTTTAAATTTAATTGCAGGTCACAGCAAAACTTGACTACCATGATAAAAGTGAGTTTCTGTTGTTTAAAATTTGTTATTGATAATTAAAACTGACAAGACATAATGAATCACCCACAGTGAACATTCAATGTGAGCTTGGGCAAATGCAGTATTGGATGACCACTCAAAGAACATTTAAAGTAGAAATGAAATTCTCTTTTGACAGAATTACCTAGATGACTTGGTCAGGGGAGGTATTATGCATAAATATTATCATAATACTCAAAATACCAGGCTGCTCAGAGGCCAAACTTGGGAAATATCACTTTTCCAAAGCAAGTCAGAAGCCAGTTGTGACATGAGTAATGGTTTCTGAAAATTAACCAAAATAAAAATACCTTGAAGGAATCAGTGATTCCTGTGTGTTTGGTATACGGTAATACCCACTGTAGTGGGAGCAAACTGTGGACACTCTATCTGAGATCTTCAACCATAAGCTTTGTTTTCTGTCACCCTCAAAAAGAAAAGTGAAACAAAAATCACTGAGCAAAAATGTATAGTATATTTAAATAAAAATAATAAAATGTGGGGATTAGAGAATACGAGTATTGTCCTTGTTTGTTTTATTAACCGGAAATGATACTGCACAATAAAAATAAAAAGGGAAAAGATCTATTGTACTACAGGATATGGTTTGGTGCCGTATAGCCCCAAAACAAAGCAAAAATCACTTGAACATTTGTAAGTTTCTTTAATTTTTTGCATGTGGGAGTCAGCTATCTCCACAGTAATAATAACCAAATGCTTTAGATTCTTCCTGTAAGTATTCAAAGCCACCTAGTTTATACAGTGGAAAGGGCAATGAATTTAAAGCAAGCACATTTGATGAAAGAATGAAGGGATTTAGGAAGAAGAACATGTACTCACGTTTCTAAAGTAAACTTGAGCTATGGAAAAATAGTTACATTTTATAGAAGACTTCATTCAAGACATTTCAGGTTATAAAGCTCACTAAGGTTTAGTAAGCTTTAGTAATACAAGAATATCAGTGTGTGAGCACAACTTTGTAATTCATGGTCCTGCTGAAACTGATTGTCTCTATTCACACCATCAGTTGTAAGTGCTTCAAGGATTGATCTTGAAACTCATGCGTGAAGACAGCCTTCTTTTGAAGTATCAAGTATCATTATTTACTCTATTAAGCTAGATTGTGGGGCAGAATTCATCCTCCTAATTTCCTATTAAATTGAAGAAAGAGAAGCACAATACACAACACAAACATTTTCTGCTGCAGCTAGTCAATGTGTGATTATTGATGGTATTTTTCAGAAAAAGTTCAATGAAACAATTTCAGTGCAACTGTGAATAACAAACATATGCAAAAGAAGTTGTTTCCCGTCACATTATAAGAAATAGAATATGAAAAAATTAATTTGTTTTGGACCTATCAGATGATGATTTATATTTATGCTTACCTGTTCGAATATTTGAGCCTTATGTTTAAATATATGGGAGCTTTCTCAGAAGTTTGGGGATTTTCTAATGAAGCATGGTGAATCTCACATACCTGATTGATGTCTCTTCAATCACTAATCCAAGAAAAAAAATGTAGTATGTCCCTTGCCCACCCCAACAATGTAAAGAAAATATGCTCCTGCAAAAGCTGAAATAAAGGAACCATGACTAAGCCTCAAGTAACTGATAGTGGAGCACTGCAGTATAGATGAGGAGAATTTGCACTCCTGAAATTCCTCTCCAGGACCTTTACTGATGCCACTATTTTTATACTATTTCATTAATTCAAAATGCTAACTCATGCAATTGAATAGACAGATATGATGGTGGTGACATCAGAAATACATGTGCTATCAGACCATTGTCCAAATATGAGGCTATGAGAATCCCACTATCTGAAAAAGAAAAACCACAGAAAGTACCCCACTGTATAGTTCTGTGCAATATATTTAGGGGTCTGATAGTATGTAGATAATGTACCACAGTGGAAAAAACAGAGTCTATATTTACATCAAAACTCAGATGCTATATGTATCTTGCCATAATGTAGTAAATGAAGAATCAAGACACTACAGGTTCTTTATTACTTCTGAAATGTAAAGTGTTTGTACCTTTGGTGTGGCCATTCATCCAAGCTTAAGATGTACTATTTCACCATCCAAACTATTCTGTGGCTTTATTTAATTACGTTATATGATGTTTTGATTAAGAAAGTATTTTATCAATTGCTCAGTGAACTTTTAACCCTTTCATTTGCTAACAGTCTTCACAGAAGTCTGAGGAAAGGCCAAAAACTGAACCTGCACTCTTTTTTTAGCTATTAATAGCTGAAAAAAACAGATTACATTAAATATTGTACATGCAGGAACTTGTCTCATTCAGTAAGGTGTGTCTGAGTGATGAAAAATTAATCTCTCTGACCCTCCGACCCATTACTTTCATGATGCCCAACAAATTTGTGTACTTTCTTGCATTAGAAATACTCTGCAAGTCTCCTTTCCCCATGTTTCCAAAATGTACATCACAAAATTGTATAAGCACTTCAGCTTTCTAAAGTTGAGAAAGCACTCTGAAAAGGAACTGCCTTATCGGAACCCTGTATATACAACTTACCATTCTTTCCAAATTGTACTGAAATAATCCATTCAGGGCAATCAAAATGTTTTGAGCTTGGTCTTCTAGTATCCGTATCAGACGGCTTCAGGTACAATTAACTACCTGAAAAAGCTATTTTATTTATACTCAATTATAGAAGCACTAGTCCAGGAACAGCAGAATCTTGGAAAAAAACTCAATAAACACCTTCTAGATGTTAAGGTCAATAGGCTGGGACCTTTCTGGCAATATTTCTAACAAATTGAAAGAAAAAATTAGGGTATTAGGTGCAAATAAAAATCACAGCATAAGTATTCAGGTGAGGTATTTTAAATTTTAAAACTTGCACTAAAAATGTGAGGTAAAAAAACATTCACATTTAATATTTTTGAAAAATATGGCTTTCGGTCTACTTTTATATTGCTAACTATAGTCTACTTTTATATTGCTAACTATGTGTCGTATATTTCTTGTCCAGTTATGGTAACTTCCTGTGATTTCTTCCTTCTTTTACGTCTTGTGGTGCCCCAAACAACAAGATTCATAAATGGTTAATTGAGGGAGCTTGCATGACTGATGTTTTCAGTACAGTTCAGTGCCACAAACATAAGAATCTCATTTCTGTTTCCTTGTAGGTCATGACACAGAGATCCAGTGATACTGTAGTGTTTTGATAACCCTTGGCTCCCCTGAAACTACCTGTATACTTACTAGGAAACATGCAAGTTTGGTTCAAAAGTTAAATATGCATTGTGAGGATATCATAATTGGCTATTATAACAACCACCATGCACAAGATACGTTGCAAATGAAAATTCATTTTTCTGCTTCTTTCCCTTTCTATGGCTCACTCAAGGAAAGGGAAACAGAAAGAAAGAATATATTAATATTTGTATTTACAGTCTTCGTTGCTTTTCTTAATTGGTAGCCAATACGCGACCTACGGTCTTTGACTGGATCTTATTTCAGCGATGAAATAGCATAGAGATATCAGCAATCTTATAAAAGAAGGATCAGCCTCTCTCTCTTCCTTATGGTCAGGAAGTTTGACTTACTGAGTGTTACTGATATAACATGCAGTTTATGCTCGCTTAAATATAGAGTAATCTAAAAGATTCCAGCTTTGGAAGAAGAGATATGGCTCTGCTTATCCTATTAAATAAGTACTGTATCCTTTGCCTGACAGAGATGGATAAGATTTAATTCATTAGTTCATTTAACTGATTGCTTCTTAAATGCTCTGAGGTGAATGATACAGTGTGAGAGAAAAGTCTTGCTGATAGCTTTAATTATTACTTTTCTATGGTAATTGGGAGCTGCAGTGGGAAGGTGCTGTTAAAGTACCTCAATACAAAATCCTGCAGCAAGGTTCAGCCTATATTCATACTGAAAGCCACCATCGAATTGTAAATGAATGTCTGGGCCTCTGGGTTGAGGAAGTCAGTTATCCAGAGGCAACGGTGGGCCCTTTGCTCCCCTACCTGTGTCTTAACTATTCCCCCCTTTAAAGTCACAACAAACTTGAGTCTGATTACATGTACAGATGTAGAACGTGGGGCAAATTCTGTTTAGAGTCAGCAAGTCAGAAACTGCGAGCAAGTTTATGTCACCTGCGACAATCGCGTGTTGCTTCCCCTTCACTCTTGTAACATTTTCCTTGAACTTCTTGTCTGAGTCCTGACACAGTTTTTCCTCATTTCCCTTGAAATGCAATACAGCATGAGGTTTTTAATACCACGTCCTATGTATACCAAGTACTAAGGATGAAAACTGACTTGTGAAAAAAATCAAGTGAAAACTGTCAGATGGCACCTTGCAAACACAACCATTACTGAAAACTGCCTGTGACACACAGGACTGGATGCAAGAGCAGACTACTCCTCAGCACTTATGTCACAGGTATTCTGCTTGGTGTTAAGGCTTACATCTATTAAATTTTCCCCAAACTTGTCATTTATTTTCACAGAATCATAGAATGGTTTAGGTTGGAAGGGACCTTAAGGATCATCTTGTTCCAATCCCTCTGCTGTGGCAGGGACACCTTCCACTAGACCAGCTTGGTCAAAGACCAATCCAATTTATTTTGCTATAAAGGACTTCAGTGAGCTTCAGATAATTGTCTCAGCTTGTCCAATGAGAACTATTAATACAAGACACTAGGTTTTGGCCCAAGAAGTACCTAACCTTCTTAGTGCTGGACTTTGGAAGTGTACTCTAGGGAAAGAGTATAAAATTGCTCCATTCTTCTGCTCATCCCTCTTGCCATGTTTTTATGCTCACTGTTGGAGGCAGAACATTTTAGAAGACAGTTTTAATCTGGCACAATACAGCTATTCTCATACGTTATTTGGCATGTCAGTAATTCCATTTTGGCTTCTAGACTTCCAAAAAATGCCCATCTAGCCACTGTTTTTATGCAGATCAACACAATACTGCAGTAGCTGGGCACACCCAGCTACATTCAGACTGACTGTCTCTACTGAAATCATTCGTGAGACATAGACATGGTACATACAACAAACTCGAGAAAGCCAGACCCTCAGCTTCTACTCTACATGTAATATCTGTGTGCAAGAAAATCAAGATACTATGGCACTATGTAAGAAATACGTAAACATTGCTGCCCAAAATGTTTATATTAGATTGCTAAATTAAACTGCAATGAAAGAGGTATCCAGTAATAAATTCTGCAAAATAATCATAGAATCATAGGGTTGGAAGGGACCTCTGGAGATCATCTAGTCCAACCTGCCTGCCAGAGCAGGGACACCTTAGAGCAGGTTGCGCATCCAGGCGGGTTTTGAATGTCTCCAGAGATGGAGACTCCACCACCTCCCTGGGCAGCCTGTTCCAGTGCTCTTCCACCCTCAAGGTAAAGAAGTTCCTCCTCATGTTTATGTGGAACTTCCTATACTCAAGTTTGTGCCCGTTACCTCTTGTCCTGTCACTGGGCACCACCGAAAAGAGCCTGGCCCCATCCTCCTGGCACCCACCCTTTAAGTATTTATAAGCATGGATGAGGTCCCCCCTCAACTGTCTTTTTTCCAGACTAAAGAGACCCAATTCCCTCAGTCTTTCTTCATAAGAGAGGTGTTCCAGTCCCCTAATCATCTTTGTAGCCCTGTGCTACATCCTCTCCAGCAGTTCCCTGTCCTTCTTGAACTGGGGAGCCCAGAACTGGACACAGTACCCCAGGTGCAGCCTCACCAGGGCAGAGTAGAGGGGGAGGATGACCTCCCTCGACCTGTTGGCCACAGTCTCCTTGATGCACCCCAGGATGCCATTGGCCTTCTTGGCCACAAGGGCACATTGCTGGCTCATGGTCATCCTGTTGTCCACCGGGACTCCCAGGTCTCTTTCCACAGAGCTGCTCTCCAGCAGGTCACCCCCAACCTGTACTGCTGCATGGGGTTATTCCTCCCCAGATGCAGTACCCTACATTTACCCTTGTTGAATTTCATTAGGTTCCTCTCTGCCCAACTCTCCAACCTGTCCAGGTCGCGCTGGATGGCAGCACAGCCCTCTGGGGTGTCAGCCACCCCTCCCAGCTTTGTATCATCAGCAAGCTTGCTGAGGGTGCACTCTATCCCCTCATCCAAGTTGTTGATGAATATATTGAACAGGACTGGACCCAGTACTGACCCTTGAGGGACACCACTCGTCACTGACCTCCAACTAGACTCTGCGCCCCTAACCACAACCCTCTGAGCTCTGTCTTGCAACCAGTTTTCTATCCACCTTACTGTCCATTCATCTAACCCACTCTTCCTAAGCTTCCCTATGAGGATGCTGTGGGAGACCGTGTCGAACGCCTTGCTGAAGTCAAGGTAGACCACATCTACCACTCTTCCCTCATCTATCCATCCAGTCACACCATCATAGAAGGCTATCAGATTTGGCAGGCATGATTTCCCCTTGGTGAATCCATGCTGACTACTTCTGATAGCCTTCTTTTCCTCCACGTGCCTTGAGATGACACCCAGAACAAGCTGTTCCATCATCTTTCCAGGGATGGAGGTGAGGCTGACTGGCCTGTAGTTCCCCAGGTCCTCCTTCTTGCCCTTTTTGAAGACTGGAGTGACATTGGCTTTCCTCCAGTCCTCCAACTCACCTGTTCTCCAGGAACTTTCAAAGATGGTGGAGAGTGGCCCAGCAATGACCTCTGCCAGCTCCCTCAGCACTCTCGGGTGCATCCCATCAGGGCCCATGGACTTGTGAATATCTAATTGACCTAACTGGTCCCTCACTTGATCCTCCTCAACCCAGGAGAAGTCTTCCTCTTTCCCTGTTACTTTCTCCGAGGCCTGGGACTCCTGAGGGCTCGGACGGTTAGTAAAGACCGACACAAAGAAGGCATTCAATAACTCTGCCTTCTCCGCATCCTCCATCACCATGGCTCCTGTCTCATTCAACAGTGGGCCCACAGCTTCTCTGATCTTCCTTTTGCCTCCAATATACTTGAAGAAGCCCTTCCTGTTGAGCTTGACATCTCTTGCCAGGTTTAGATTCAAGGCAGCCTTGGCTTTCCTTGTTTCATCCCTGCACACTCTGGCAGCATTCTTGTAATCTTCCCAAGGGGTTAGGCCATTCTTCCACTGAGTGTAAACTTCCTTCTTCCACTTGAGCTTGTTCAGAAGCTCCCTGCTCAACCAGGCAGGCCTCCTGCGTCCCTTGGCTGATTTCTTGCTCTTCGAGGTGCACCGATCCTGAGCTTGGAGGAAGTGGTCTTTGAATACCAACCAGCTTTCTTGAGCCCCTTTGCCTTCCATAGCCCTAGTCCACGGGATCTCCCCAAGCAGTTTCTTGAAGAGATCAAAGTTAGCCCTCCTGAAGTCTAGGGTTGTGATTTCGCTTCTGGTTGTTTTGTGTGTAGTACCCATGATCCTGAACTCTATCTTTTCATAATCCTGGATTCATAATCCTAGAGACTGAGCTCTTCTTGAAAGCGATACTGTTTGTGAGCATCATAGGACTGCATTTCCATATCACCCTATAGATTTAGCCTCACCTGAATTTGAGGTAGAACTGCTACTACTGGCGAAGCTGTTCTATTACTAGAACCATTACATTAAATAAGTTCTTCAACTATGTTAAGACCAGTCAAAACTGCTTGTGTTGATTTTTGATACATGTCCAGTTGGGCTAGTCTGTTGTATCAATAAATAAACTATCCCTATTTTCACCACAGACAATTTAAGAACAAAATTATCAAACTGAACCAAGGAAAATTTAAGTTTAAATACTTGGGAAAACCATCTTGACGCTAAGGGCTCTGAAGTAAATTGGTTAGGATAATTGTACAACTTTCTGAGTTTTAAGCATGAGCTATCAGGAATGGTTTACTTTGTTGATGCTGCCACAGACAGGAGGATGGACTAGCTCTCTTCCAAGGTCCCTTATAGCAATATTTTCCATGATTCTATGAACCATCAACTGAATATATATAAAACACAAGCAGTCAGCTGCAGTCATAACTTTCAGTTACTACCAGCAGGCTGAAAATCAAGCCAGTAACATGTAGAGATCCTGTAAAAATACCCAGAGCCTTCCAGTTCGCTCCCAACCCCCTGCCCCAGCCCAATTACTGTACACAAATGTGTTGTAGTGCTGAACAGGAAAGAAATGTAAGTAGCTAAAATCTTTCAAACTAAAGGAAATCAGAGGGACTAAGAGTAGCCCAAGTGTAAGTTTTTTCAGCAGAGCACAAACTCTTCCAGGAAACATCAGCAAGCTGGTATTTGGTCCCTTTTCATTAGCCGTTACAGAAAGATGCAATCTGGGTCTGACCAAACTTCCATTGCACATTGATTGCAGGAAATGAGACTGACCTGGGCAGTTACAATATGCAAAGGTCAATATCCACCTCCTTTAGACATTTAATATCTTGCACAAAAAGCAACAAATAATTTTCATAGATAATTGCTATATTTTTAAGTGGTCCTTGCAAGAATAATGTCACAGTGAATAAAACCCTCCATTAACCCACTCCTCCTCAAAATGTGCTGTGTTCTAGTATTGGTTGACTTATGGGTGCTGTCCAAGAATCTTTACTTATTTCAGCTATCACTCACAGCACTATAAATTAACCAGTAAATCAAGTTGTTCAATTTAATGCAAGTTTTTGATCTGATGGAAGCTTAATAATTTGTAGTTCTCATTTTATGTTTATTTTCTTTTGTTCATTTTTGAAGCGTCGTGGTTGATCAAATGGTAGACTGACCATGCATTACATAGAGCCCACTATTTATAGAAGGGACAGCTCAGCCACTCTCTTTTTCTCACACTGTGCATCATCATTTTATACAACGTTCATGACTGTTCTGTTACTGCTTAGACTCTGCAAGCATGGCAAGGATTCAGCATAACTAAAATACAGGGGGAAGAGGGTAAAATTATTCTTCCAGTTAATTGTAGCATGAACGAGATAGGGATATAACATAAAATATATAGTATGCTACACATACTAAACTCCATTTTCTTTGGTTAATTCTATGTTAATGTATATAATGTAACAATATTTATATCCAGTAGTCATAAATACCACACACATGCACATAGACTATACCACTGGCAGTTTCCTGCTAAACTCAGTATGTTGTTTTCATTTTTTAACCTATAGGAGCACCAAAGTTATTCCCTGCTGTTGCTACATCTGTTTCAGAGGAGCATAACATGAACCTTGCCCATGCCCTGCTATGACCAACATAAATGTTCAGTGTTGTTCAGAAGTGGCATGATCAACTGTGTTGCCCTAGAGCTTCAGGAAGGGGAGAGTGGGTAATCTAGAGCCACACAAAACTTTTGTCAAAAATGTTTTACCTCTAGTTACTTCTTCTTTAAACAAATAATTAGCTCAGTGCTATATTACCTGAGAATAAAAGGGATCACATCAACATTATAGAGCAAAATTAGAACCTTAGTCTTTACTTAGAAGGTATGTTCTAAGTGCAGCAAAGTGACATAAGGAGTTTTATGCATAGGGGATCACTGCAAGAAACTGCTGGGCAAGGACAGGTGTCATATTACAAAAGCAACAGGAGAATTTAAATGTGTCCAGACCAGGAAACACAGCAGTGTAAATAAGGAATATTGGGAAAAATAAGTTAACTTTGCAGAACCTTACAGAAAAGGTTCAATTTAAGTTTTGGGCAGTGCCTGAGCCTGAGGGAGTTCAAATTTCCTTCGAACCCAGTCCTAGAAGCAAGTTGCTATTTGGTTCTAATTATTAAATTAAATGTGATTTTTGTTTGTTTCAGTCCCTCCCAGATTTCCTGTGTTGTAAACATTTTGCTGGTAACATTATTGTGTTTTATGTAAATATGGGGAATTTTCTTAACTTGAGCCAGATCATATTTAAAACAAGCACCATGTAACAGGGACAGCCCTAATTAAACAGAGGACAGCTGGCAGTACTATTGCAATACATAGAAATCTTGTGCTGTTTCCTGTCTTTTTTTATTGAGCATGAAATCCACAACAGATTTCTTGCCACCTAGGTAGATCTGAACAAGACACACTCTCGCTCTTACTCTTCACTGCAAATGTGTATCACCAGTACTGTATGGAGCCACAGTGTTGACTGTGGGACTATGGAGTAGTCTGTGTTTACACAGGCACATGGTATGGACCCTGTGCCAACCCAGGCGCTTCTATAGGGGACAATGAGACAGTTCAGCATACATGGTAAACTAGATCTCTATCATTGAACATACTTTAGAAAATGCATTAGGGAAGTTCTTCACTTTGGCAGCTGTTCTCAGTTGCCACACAACTTCAGACCACTTTTTGTAAGAATGGCAGCATAAAGCAAGAATAGAAGTAGTTTACACAGTGCAAAAAGGGCAAATAGAGTTTATGTAGTCAGTGCTTTATATGACGTGTTCAGGTAAGGACTGCACTCTGCTTAAAGTAATGCTTCCTATGAAGACCAATATAAGCAAGAGGAGAAAAAAGATCAGAAAAAATTAATGAAGTCAAGACACAAAAGGAAAAAGGCTGAAGTAGAAAATACAGGAAGCATTTTCCAGAGGGGATTCAATACTGGACCTGTTGGTCACCAACGCAAGCAAGCTCTTTGGTGACATCAAGATTGGAGGCAGCCTGGGCTACAGTGATCACACACTGGTGGAGTTCACCATGCTGAGGGAATAATGAGTCAAGCAAGAGTAAAGTCAGGACATTGAATTTTAGGAAAGCAAACTTCCAGCTCTTCAAGGAGTTACTCAATAGGGCTCCCTGGGAAACTGCCCTTAGGGACAAAGGAGCAGAACAGAGCTGGCAGATCTTTAAGGATGCTTTCCATAGAGCACAAGAGCTCTTGATCTCCGGGTGTAAGAAATCAGGAAAGAAAGGCAAGACAACGACATGACTGAGTCAAGACCTGCTGATCAAACTAATGGGCAAGAAGGAAATGCACAGGCAGTGGAAGCAGGGACAGGTATCCTGGGAAGAGTACAGGGATGCTGCCCTGTTGTGTAGGGATGGGGTCAGGAAGGCCACGGTGCAGCTGCAGCTGAACTTGACACAGAATGCAAAGAATAATAATAAGGGCTTCTACAGGTACGTCAGCTGGAAAAGGACGGTCAAAGAAAGTGTACATCCCCATGATAAGCAAGACTGATGGCAAACTGATAACAGTGGACAAGGAGAAGGCTGAGGTACTCAATAACATTTTTGCCTCAGTCTCACTGGCAATCTCTCTTCCCACACCTCTCCAGTGGATGGACTGCAAGGCAGGGACTGGGGTAGCAAAGTCCCTCCCACTTGTATAAGACAATCAGGTTTGAGACCACCTGAGGAACCTGAACATACAGAAGTCTATGAGACCTGATGAGATGCATCCCAGAGTCTTGAGGGAATTGGCTGGTGTAGTTGCCAAGCCACTCTCCATGATATTTGAAAAGTTATGGCAGTCAGGTGAAGTCCCTGGTGACTAGAGAAGGGGAAACATTGCACACATTTTCACACAGGGTAGAAGGAAGGACCCCGGGAATGACTGACCTGTCAGCCTCACCTCTGTGCCTGGGAAGATCATGGAACAAATCCTCTTTGAAGCTATGCTAAGGCACATGGGGGACAGTGAGGTGATTCATGACAGCCAGCATGGCTTCACCACGGGAAAGTCCTGCCTGACCAACCTACTGGCCTTCTCTGATGGAGCGACTACATCTGTGGACAAGGGAAGAGTTACAGATGTTGTCTGTCTGGATTTCTGTAAGGCCTTTGACAGGGTGCCCCACAACATTCTTCTCCCTGAGTTGGAGAGATAGGGATTTGATGGATGGACTTTTCAGTGAATACAGAATTGGCTGGATGGTTGCATGCAGAGAGTAGTGGTGAAGGGCTCAACATCCAGATGGAGATCGGTGACAAAGGTGTCCCTCAGGGGTCCATATAGGGTCCAGTAGTGTTCGATGTCTTCGTCAGTGACATAGGCAGTGGGATTGAGTGCACTCTCAGCAAGTTTACAGGTGACACCAAGCTGAGGGGTGTTGTTGATACACCTGAGGGATGTGATGTCATCCAGAGGGATCTGGACAAGCTCAAGAAGTGGGTGCATGTGAACCTCACAAGGTTCAACAAGGCCTGGGGAAACCCCCAGGATCAGTACTGGCTGGGGGATGAAAGGATTGAGAGCAGCCCTGCCAAAAAGGACCTGGGGGTACTGGTGGGTGGAAAGTTGGACATGAGCCAACAATATGCGCTCGCAGCACAGAAGGCCAACTTCATTCTGGGCTGCATCAAAAGAAGTGTGCCCAGCAGGTTGTGGGAGGTGATTCACCCCCTCTACTATGCTCTGGTGAGACCCCATCTGGAATACTGCATCCAGCTCTGGAGCCCTCAGCACAGGAAAGCCATGAACCTGTTGGAGTGGGTCCAGAAGAGCGCCACAAAAATTATCAGAGGGATGGAACACCTCTGCTGTGAAGACAGGCTGAGAGAGTTAGGGTTGTTTAGCCTGCAGAAGAGAAGGCTCTGGGAAGACCTTGTTGTGGCTTTTCAGTACTTAAAGGGTGCTTATAAAAAAGATTGCGACAAACTTTTTAGCAGGGCCTGTTGTGATAGGACAAGGGGTAATGGTTTTAAACTAAAAGAGGGTAGATTTGGACTAGATCTAAGGAAGAAATTTTTTACAATGAGGGTGGTGAAACACTGGCACAGGTTGCCCAGAGAGGTGGTAGATATGCCATCCCTGGAAACATTCAAGGTCAGGTTTGACAGGGCTCTGAGCAACCTGATCTAGTGGAAAATGTCCCTGCTCATTGCACAGGGGTTGGACTAGATGATCCTTAAAGGTTCCTTGCAACCCAAATTATTCTATGATTCTATGATACTGTCTGCAGTGACCAAAAGAACTACCTTAGTACAAGAAAAGATCTAATCATTCACTGCAAACACTTGACACTGCTTAATGAACCACTGCTTTCACACTCCCACGACTGTTGTGCCTTCAATCATAAGTAGTTCTTTGACCAATAGTTTTATACACATATTCGGATATAGAATTTTTCAGTAATTGCTCCTGCAAATAAGATGATTACCTTGTCGATCTTTCTCTCATGTACCCAAACAAACTAGCAGGGAATATCACTTCATCTTCACAAATTTTTCTATCATAGCTTTATTTCACTCAATTAGTTTGTAACTGACAACAGCCTAATTTATGTTTGTCTAAAGTGTATCCTCTTAAAAATGTTCTTATCTTGGCAGGACAATCTGAAGACAGAGTGAGCCAAATTTTGTCCCAGTTATGTACTTTATTTAAGATCTGTGTTTGTCTAGCTTTAATGTGAATGTTAGTTTCAACTCTACCTTTTTCCACTGGAGCTAAAAGGCAATGATAGCCAGTGTTTTACTCTCTGTGAAGGACCAGAATCAAGCCACGCTCAACGTTTCTGAATAGACAGAATTCTTTCAGTTGCACAGCATAAGGCACATCACTCCTCCTCTGATAATGTTTGACTCTTTCTTGTGTAGCAACATCTGTAGTGTCTACAATATCCTACCATGCAGAAGCAAAACTTTCTAGTATTATTACCCATACTTATAAGTTTAAGGATGGGGCTAGTTCACCTTTTGCTACAGAATGCTTTTCTATGAACTCAGTTTGTACAGATAGGTAAGAAGTTTATGTGTATGTCCAGGTCATTGATTAAAATCCTGAATACCATCAGGCCTAACATGCTCACTTCTGGAACTCCTGTCTAAACCCTGTATTCAGTGGTTTTTCTCTGATTGCTACTTTTTCCCAATAGGTATATCATTTAACGTATGTTTTACTGCTATTTCATAATGCTGTTTTTTGCAGCTGCACTATGATATGATGCTAAATGGAAAGTTTATAAAACGTAGTATATCTACACAGCTACTTTTATCTATCAGACTTGTTATCTTATTAAAGAAAATCTAATTTACTTCATGAGGTCTAAATTTCCTTTGAGACCTATTAGCTACTACTATGCTTTCAAACTCTGGTTCACAAATCCTGTAGCAGGAATTATATAATGCTTGCTGGTTTATATACCACTGCGTTATCACACATGCCTTTCCGATGATAATTACAATTTTGTATGCTACATATAAGGAATCTGTTTAATTCAGTAATTTTGAATGTACTCTATGTAGATAGTTCCCAAAGAATCCAAAGGATTAAGAAAAACAAACTTATCTAAGAAAAACAAACTTATCGTCTATATGCCTAATTTGATAAACATGGGTTCATATCTCCATTTCTATTGAATCTGCAAATGGGTGGAAAACTATTAATCTAATCAAGACAATGGCTTGCTGTAGGAACATAACAAATAAGAAAATCCATGCTAGTTTTGTTGCTTATGAGTCATTAATAATGAGTTACATTTGGCAGCTTATCCTGTAAAAAAAAACAAGCAATGAATTACTGAATTTCTCTGAAAATTTACAGTTAATTTTCTATTTGCCTAATACTTACTACTTTTATCAGTGAGCTGGAGATACAAAACCGATACGTTTCCGTTCCAGAACTTTTGTCCATTGCCTAGGCCATCCCTGACAGAAGTTAATCCAACAGTTTCACATATCTATTTATGGATATTCTGTTGCTTCTTCAAGTAGCTTGCTTGGGTGTTGAACCGGCCTTTTGATGTGGAAGTTTTTCTTAATATCTAATATAAATGGTGCTCACTACAAATTAATTTAACTAATTCATGTTCTGTCTTTCGTAGGGTTGAAAACATTTGATTGCCATCTTCTTTGCAATAACTTTTTCTACATTTGAAGCATGTCATCATATTGCTTCTTCATTCTTCTGTTTTCCAGACTAAACAACTGAAATTCCTTTATACTTGCTTTGGAAGTTATGTTTTCTAAATTGCTTATCATCTATATTATTTATGATAATTTATCTCCAATTTCTGTGTCTTTCAGAAGTATCCCCCCCAAAAAAAGCGCTTACCAATACCAGGTAGCATGAAATAAACACATCCTCAATCTAACAAGTGACATGCTTTTAATAACTTTCTGGAATGACATTTACCTCTTTTATAAATAAACAATCACTTGCATCTGTGTCCCCAACTTGTTTCCTGCGTGTGCTAAGTCAGTCCTTGCCCATTTCCTATATGAATTCATTTAGTCAGTGAACAATAGGTAAGATGATGGTTTTCGACTATCTGTGACCTCACTTTATATTAGTTTCACTGAGACCATATGTCCCCAGCTTGCTTGATCATGGAACAGAGGACTGCATGGAAAGCATCCAATCAGTGCAGATAAATATTAACCCAGATGCTGTTAATTCCCACCCAGAGCCAAAATTCCGAGAAACTAAGAATTCCCTCTCTCTGCCCTCCAACCTTACTCTCTACAGACTCCTATCTACCTCCTATACAGTTCTGCTCTAAAAGGTTTGTTAACAGGTTTGACTCTTGAGATCCAGAAAGCCAAGTTAAATTGGCTGGCTTTTCATACAAACCTCATACAGGTAAGTGTTTACTTTAGTTAGTTTGCTCTAACATGTAACACGTGTAACACGTTTACTTTCTTTAACACTTGCCAAGCCTAAGTGTCTAACAGACTAGTAACTGCATCTATAATAATCTAAAGGAATCCCAGACATCCCAGGTATCATGTTTTGAATATCTGGAAATAAGTACTTAGCCTGTCTGTTATAACAGGCCATTTTTTGAACATTACCCTCAATATTATATAATACAGAAAAAAACAGAAACATCTGCCACAGATATGAGCAGCTAATTAGTTGAGGTCAGCTCTAGAGAGCCTTTTAGGTTTTTGTTTCACTGCATTAAGATAGGAGTAATCAGAATGCAGTACATCCATTAAATGCACACCATACCCTATACCCATACCCATGAGCGTGCCCATGGTTGTTCTTTTGTTTAATAAGAAAACACAAATCACAAGATTCAAAATCCAGCAATAATTCCATATTGATGTCATGAAAAAACAGAAAAATCAAGATGAAATAAGATAACACAAGAACGAAGAAATAACTGTACATGGTCAGACTACAAAAGTCCTTCTTTTTGGAAACACAGGTACACCATACCCCACAGGTACTATGCATCAATTAAAATCACATTAATCATAAGTTTTTCATAAAAGCACAACTTTTTCTCTGCAGCATCCATGTTGTTCTCCTCCATTCTTACTCTATTTTCTCTGTATCTACTAGTCCTACTTGCCAGTATAGTTGTATCAATTTGCCTTGCATGGTTCTTCTTTCACACATCATGTGCAGGACAACCAGGTGATCATGCTCAGTCAGCATGGGTTTATGAAAGTTATGTCCTGCTTGACTATCTTCATCTCCTTCTCTGACAAGACAATCTGCTTAGTGAATGAGGAAAAGGCTGTGGATGTTGTCTACCCGAACTTCAGTAAAGCCTTTGACACCGTTTCCCACAGAATTATCCTGCAGAAAGTAGCTGCTCATGGCTTGGATGGGTGTACTCTTTGATGGGTGAAAAATTGTCTGGATGGCCAGGCCCAAAGAGCTGTGGTGAATGGAGTTAAATCCAGTTGGTGGCTGGTCACAAGTGGTGTTCCACAGGACTCAGTGTTGGAACCTCTTCTGTTCATGATCTTTATCAATGATCTGGACTAAGGGATCGAGTGCACCCTCACTAAGTTTGCAGGTGACACTAAGTTCGACAGGAGTGTTGATCTGCTTGATGTAGGAAGGGTCTACAGAGGGGTCTGGACAGGCTGGATTGATGGGCCAAGGCCGATGGTGCCAAGGCCAACTGCCAGTTCCTGCAACAACTGCATGCAACAATACAGACTTGGGGAAGAGTTTCTGGAAAGCTGCCTGCTGGAAAGGGACCTGGGGGTGTTGGTCAACAGCTGGCTGAATATGAGATAGCAGTGTGACCAGGTGGCCAAGAAAGCTAATAGCATCCTGGCATAGTGTGGCCAGCAGGATGAGGGAAGTGATCATTTCCCTGTATTTGGCACTGGTGAGGCCCCACCTCGAATATTGTGTTCAGTTTAGGGCCCCTCACTACAAGGAAGACATTACGGTGCTGGAGTGTGTCCAGGGAAGGGCAACAAAGCTGGTGAAGGGTCTAGAGAACAAGTCTTATGAGGATGAGCTGAGGGAACTGGATTTGTTCAGCCTGGAGAAAAGGAGGCTGAGGGGAGACCTTATCGCTCTCTACAACTACCTGAAAGGAGGTTGTAGCGAGGCGGGGGTGAGTCTCTTCTCCCAAGTCTCAAGTCGTAGGACAAGAGGAGACCACCTCAAGTTATGCCAGGAGAGGTTTAGATTGGTTATCAGGAAGAAATTTCTTCACTGAAAGGGTTATCAAACATTAGACCAGGCTGCCCAGGGAAGTGGTCGAGTCACCATCCCTGCAGGTATTTAAAAGACATGTAGATGTGGCGCTTAGGGACATGGTTTAGTGGTGGACTTGTCATTGTTAGCTTTACAGTTGGACTTGATGATCTTAACGGTCTTTTCCAACCCAAAGATTCTATGAGTCTATGATTCTGGAAGTTTTATGTAGAAAGTTAGTGTCACATGTCAGGGTATTTATCTTGAACTCAACAGAGGAGACAAATACAAAGAGTTTTCATCATTGATACATAAAAGTTTTGTTTGAGAACATTTTTCTCTGTTAATTTTTTATCAAAATGCAAATTACCTTTCATTACACTTAGTAAACAAGAAGCCAAATGTCAGAAGTTAAAAAGAACATTGTTCAAACAATATTCCTCATTAAAATCATGCTGCGTTTAAAAGACATTCCAGCAGCTTACTTTGAGCAACTCTAGCACTGCTATGCTTTGAAGAAGGGATCTGAAGGTTAGCAAGAAGTTTGAATTTCATTCTGTCTTTCTCCCTGTTGATGGTATGTCCAATTTGAGCCAATTTCTAGTGGCTATTATGCCTCCATCAAGCTGCTTTTTAATGTAAATAATGACCTGGAACCAAGGAGCAGAACCAAGGACTCTTTCTGTCCCTGAACATACCCTCATCCTTGGAATGGATACAAGTTTCCCTTGTCTCCTTCCTCTCTAGCCACACTAATTTGGTCCCTTGGCTCTACAGTAGCAATCCTCATGGTGAGGGGTGGGACAACGGCCACTTTCTAAACTGATGGTTATGTCACTTTCTTAGGAGCCATAGGGTGGTAAGGTGCCTCCAGATTCTTATATGAAAGGTGACTGGTGGGACTATTTTTTTCCCCAGTTGTGTTTTAAAAGAAAAAGTAGACACAAAGTCAGTGGCATTTGCAGTATAAAGCCTTTAGCCAAACTCTTACTCTACCTATAGAGACCTATAGATTGTGAACACTACTCTCACACACACATTGAAAGCAGAGGAGATGTATGTATGGCCAGGAGACCAATAAGATCTGGGACACCTCTTCCTTGAGCCAGCTTGGGCTCCACCACGCTGATGTGCAGGCGAATTTCAAGAATCCCAGCACACCCCAAATTCTTCTGCTTAATTTTTAGGAAACTCATATCCTTCATTCAGGTTTTGAATTCTGCTTGCAAGGCCAAATACCAAGAAACTGTCTTTTTTACTCATTCCAGAACTGGTCACTATGTAGTTACTGGATAAGTTTTATTAGTAATTACTTAGCTTTCTTTTCTTTAAGCTCAGATCCCATACACTTCTATACCTGCACGCTGCAGTGTCAATCCCCCATATGCAGAGCAGAGCATCATTGTCTGTTCACGTTATCTACAGAAACAAAGAAAAGAATACTATTTCTGACCAAAAATAAAAATAATACATTTTCTGTTGTTTAGTGATAGACTATTTTTTTTATGTTAAAAAGATACTTGGGAGATTCAGTTAACCTATTGAATAAAGGCAGCAAGTCATCAGCTGCAAACTCTGTAACTTTCTGTAAAATTTATAGATAAAAAAACAGGCTCCAATTTTGCAAGACGTTTTTTAGAACATTGTAAATATATCTGCTAAAATTTCCACTGCACACCGTCTGGGATGTTTTCTATACCACTGGTCCAGTAAAACAAAAGGTTAAGATACGCATGATACAGGGGGTCAAGAGGGATTGGAAGTGAGACAGATCTTTAAAGCACATTGGATCGTGTTTGGGTGATAAACAAGCAGCATGAAGATTAGCTCTTATTCAAGACTAGAAATCTACAGAGGTTCTGATATTATCGTGCATGCTAAGAGCAGGTTGCTGAATATAAACCATGCCTTACTCAAACCTGCTGAAACTAAGACGCTGAGGCTGGTGCCCTGATGTGATTTAAACATGTGTCTTTAATTACAAAATTACTAGTTTTGCAATTATTAAATGCTGCATTTAGGGCCTCAAACAAGCATGGTTTTCAACTGGTTTTCAGTGTGTTCTTAGAGTCATATGAGCACTGAAGCATTAAGGAACCTCATATAAGTAAAGCAGGTTAAATAATATAAAACCTCTATTTTATTTGGTTTGGCAGAATGAAATTCTCTTTCCAGCCTAAGCTGGGGAGAACCGGAGAAAATCCGTATTAAAAGTATTATTACAGCCTTATGCTCTACTTCTGAAGGGCAACTGTTGAGTGCTAGATCCTCATGTCACCTCAAAACAAAAGCTATCCCTCTTTGAAATATTTACTGTAGAAGACAGGAAATCTGTTTGCAATCTTTACCACAGACCAAACTTTTCAAAAGATGTCTCTGGTGTCTAAGCATAAAGATAATCCTGTGGATAAGGCACTGGACTGGAATTCTGACCTCAAATCTCATCTGCCAGAGCGGCTATATGTGACCTTGGCAAGCCATGCAGAGCCAGTTATAAATAAAAATGCCTAAAATAAAGATTCAAAAGTACGTCTGTGGCAGATGACAGGTGCGTGCATCAAAATTAGTCTGACAACCTTAATTTGGTTGCTGCTTAAATTCCATAGACATTTTTCTCTTTTTGGTCAAGATTCCTACACTATAAGTGTTGTGCCTCTTATTGTGATCCACCATCTCAATTTCAAGCTCCCGCCTAAGCATGCGTTTTGTCTGCGTGAGGTACTCGTGGGACCTGAGGATTCAGGAACCTGATCTTACATCAGCAAAAACAAATCAATAAAAAAATATGGCTGCTGTCTTCCACAAAACAGTGACTGGCAGAGCTGTTTTCCTTATCTATCCCTCAGAACGGTGTTCTCAGAACTTTGGTAAGTACAACCTTTACAGGGATTCATTCACGCTTCTGGGACAATGCCCATGTCTGTGTACATCACATTGCTGTTGCAATTGCTAAGGAAACAATTAATACTTTTGATTTAACTGGTTAAATTAAAAGAGAAACAACTGGTGGTAAATTTTTGCTTCTGGCGTAGTAGTTAGCTGCCCCTGGCTAGTATAAAAATTCTATAATGCCTCATTTGGTGATTAACTTATGCTTAGACTAAACTAAAGGTTAGATCATCTGCCAGAGAAGCAGAAAACCTGTGTTAAAGTCTGTTCTGTTTTATTGTCCTTCACATCAAACAATTTGACATTTCTTGTAGAATCAAATGCCAAATTTGTGAATATTTCACTTGAAAATGCAAACTTTGGCACAGTTCTGTCTAAGAAGTCTTTCCTATTAATTCCTCCTTCCCATATTGCAGCCTTTTCGTCCTGCCACAGACAGAAATATGTATGGCAGGGGTGTTTTCAAGGCTCCCAAGAGTAAACTCCCAGGAGCTTACCTCTATACAGGTTAACACAAGCTCTGCAGCAAAGTCTCTCAGCCTCAAATGTGTGTCCTGAGAATTCATCTGTCTCCCCATTAGCTATAAGAGAAGCCTAGATATCTAGCTTGAACTAGATACTAACTTTCATAAGACTGAAGGCGGACCAGACCTTAATCTCTTCTGGAAAAGTACTGTCTTTATCATGTGCCATTTCCTTCCACAAAATGTCTATAATCTTGATAGGAGCTTCTGTGGCAACAAATAGCAATTAAGGTGGTGGTGTTAAAAATTATGACTTCTCTAAGTTTATCCATTATTTTCACAGAATCACAGAATCACAGAATCACAGAATTATCAGAGTTGGAAGGGACCTCTAGAGATCATCTAGTCCAACTCTCCTGCTAAAGCAGGATTGCCTAGAGCACATTTCTCAGGACTGCATCCAGGCGGGTCTTGAAAATCTCCAGGGAAGGGGACTCCACAACCTCCCTGGGCAGCCTGTTCCAGTGCTCTGTCACCCGAACCGTAAAGAACTGTTTCCGTGTATTTGAACGGAACTTCCTGTGTTCTAACTTGTGCCCATTGCCCCTCGTCCTGTCACTTGGAACCAATGAAAAGAGCCTGGCTCCATCCTTCTTCAACCCACCCTTTAGATACTTGTATGCCATAATCAGGTCTCCCCTCAGCCTTCTCTTCTCCAGGCTAAAGAGTCCCAGCTCTCTCAGCCTTTCCTCATAAGGGAGGTGCTCCAAGCCCTTAATCATCTTAGTTGCCCTTCGCTGGACTCGCTCCAGCAGTTCCCTGTCCCTCTTGAACTGGGGAGCCCAAAACTGGACACAGTATTCCAGTTGTGGCCTCACCAGTGCCGAGTAGAGGGGGAGAATGACCTCCCTCGACCTACTGGCCACACTCTTCCCTATGCAGGCCAGGATTCCATTGGCCTTTTTGGCGACAAGGGCACATTGCTGGGCCATGGATAATTTACTGTCTACAGTACATTTTAAGCAATGCATTTCAATAGCAAAAGGCACTAATGGATATTTTCTACTCTTTGCCCACTACAGAAAGAAAGTAGCTGCTTATTTTTTATTTCTTTAGTCCAACTGGATCCAGCGGAATGAATTAAGTTCTCAGATCAAGATGAATTAGTTTAACTAAACACAGTTAATTGTAATTCATGAATCTTACAGCAAAGCTCTAAAGTGCAGCTTCTCCATTCTGACCCCAAGGAGGTCTGTATGGGGTTTATAAGCTCTGGTGTTTTACAAGCCCTTCTTCAAATGCCGTGTTTGATATAGTTGTTCAATGCTTAGGAACAGTACATTGTTACTGGATGTTCATCCCAATTCAAAATACCACGACATTAAACATTTTCAGCCGAACATAACATCTAGAGAATGTTCCACATGTTTGGCCCACAGAGAAGAGATTATAACACTATTGCGATTACATCCTCTACAGATGGCACATGCTGTATGGATTACAGTCTTGCTTGTTCTGTAGCTGTGGACTTGGTTTGAATTGTCTGTGAAACATTGGAACCATAAATCAATTCCTCTCCCTCTCAAATAAAAGAAAAAATATTTCAAAGGGAATTCTGTGCAAAATGGCAAGGGTCAGGGAGGCTAGGGTCACCTTCCACTTTGTATCAAGGAGAGGAGGCTTTCTGAATAAAACAAAGAGGAAGACGCTTGAATAAAGCAACTTTTTTTCTCCTGACCTCATACATGAGAAAGAAAATCTCCATTGGAACAAACTATAATGGAAAGCAGACTATGTCAACCATGTCTTGTATAGATCTCCAGGGCTGGCAATTGTCCTCAAGAAGAGCTTTACCAGCATCAGTGGAATACTGAGCCAAACTACATACCTGACACATACTCTAACACATCTAACATGTATAAGCCAAACTGTTTGCAGCAAGAAGGATTGTAAAATGTTATAAAAAAATGGTTTTCAAGCTGAGTGTTGAACCAGACAGCAAGGTAATATCATGGTTTGATCAAGCCTTATGTAACTGTTCATTGTGTGGCAACATTAAATGTCAGCTACTCTTACTAACATTTATCTTTATGCGCAAACTGACCATTAGAATCACCATATTTAGAGACACCCTTTTGATAAAAATGTGAAATGATTTTTGCAAAATTCTGTCTTTTAATCTTTATCATGTGTTGCAATTATTCCCAGACCTTATTGTGGTTTCCTGCACAAAATTATATCCTTAAGCATACCAGTCCAGCATTTAAACACAGACACAGGACAATAAAAAGTCAGCAGCAGGAGACAATATGTTTTATATGTGCAGTTAACTTTACACAGTGCTGGAAAATATTGGCAAGTGGCACTTAATTATGGTACCCCTGGATTCTTACAACAAAGAGCACAAAGTCACAAAGCACTTATTTACTGTAGGTACTTTTAGGAACGACTTTTCAAAGGTACAGGCTTTGCATATTTGCATACAATTTCAAGATATTCTAATTTTGCTAATAGAATTATTGTCTTGATTGTATTCTTTGTTTACTTTTAAATGTTTACCAACTAATAATTGTATTGAAAGTGGTTTCATTTGAGACATCTGAGAAATAACTTCAGACAGATCTAATCCAATTTTTTTACCATGTTGTCTCTTAGTCTGTAAGTTTCAAACAGCACGAAAGGTCCAGGATTTTCTGTTCCACTGCACAATACCTAGATCTGGAAGTAGAATCAGTGATGTAAAGAACCCTATAAAATGAAAGACAGGGTACAGAGGAACCAACAACAGGACATTTAAGTTTGTGGCCTATTAACACTACACCCTTACATGAAACTGTTGGAAATGCTGGGCTGAAAGTTCTTCAGAAAAAGAAATTAAGAACTGATCTGATGGTCAAACCTTCCTATTTTCTACTTAATGAGGCTCTCAGATTCCAGTGATTTACCCCCATCTAGCTAATATTGACCAAACTTGTATACAGAAACCATATCCCATTTATTTCTTGTTCTGATAAAATGTTCTAACAAGAAATGAAACTAGCTTAGCATAGTCATATCTCTAACTAAGTGCAGTGAGAGCAAAAACTTACCATCTGACAGTCATCTGCTGCTTTAGTAGCTTGTGCAACAATAATTTTATATATCAACATAAAGAAAAATATTTGGGACAGTAAACACCTTCTAAAAATTGTAATTGCCTACACTGTAGCATGCCAGTGTACTCCATCACTGTCTGAAAAAGACTAGTTCAGGATCTGATTCAAAGGTCCCTGGAGGTACTAAAGGAAATTCAGAAAAGTATTTTATCAGAAATTTTCAGCTAAAAGTGAAAATGGTAAAAAGAGATAGCTGTAAAATACCTCGTTCTCATTTATTAAAAATCTTCACCACCTACAAAAATAATCTAAAGGAATTAACAATTTTTTGTACATAGTAGACTGACAATATTCTTAGTTTTATGATTGAATTTTGTTAGGAAAGTAAAACCATAGTATGATAATCCCACATGGATTCTGCAAAGCTTGATAATGCTGTGCTTTCAATAGTATGAATGTAGTTTAATAAATACAGCCTTTACTTTCACTGAGTACTACAGACAGCATTACAGCTCAAACACTGTTTAATGAACAACCATTTTTGTTGCTACTCTGGGAGAAGTGTGCTATTGAGTTATTGTTATATTCAATACTGCTAGCTTTTGAGTCACACGTGGAGCAAGAGGCCGACATTTTTTCTTACCAGCCCCATAGTTTGACTTTACTGACAACATTTTAGTTTTGCCTGCTTGATTTAAAAATACTGATGTTTGTCTCATTGCAAAAACTTCAGAAAAACAGCCATTCCTGCCATTCTCTTTAATTTTCCCTTATTACTACCAGGACTGCACGTGGCCACAAAATTGCTGTTGGCAATTCAGAAGCACATCTTCTCCTGCCATCTGGAGATGTGGAGTGTGCATTAGACAAGGCCATGTTCATGCGTCTACACTTCTCTTAGCCTCTCCCGCTGAATCCATCCTGATTAGCAGAATAAAAAGTGCTTGGATTTGTTTTGTGTTTGGATGTTTTTTACTGAATTTACATTTGGTTTCAGTTCTAAAAGAAACAACAGAGAAACCTTTGACCAGAACCTTCTTAGACGTTAGATACTGTTCCACTCGCTTCAGTGGTATCTATGCTGATTTATGCCTGCTTAGGATCTGTTTCAGCATGTCTGTGTTAACTCCAAGCCAGAATCTGAATCTGTGTTGAGCTCTCCTGCACAATCAAAGCTGCAAAATGAGTCTAACAAAAAAAGACATCGCCATGTGAGATGTTGGTATGTGTTTTGTCTTCTAGCCTCACTCAAAGAAAACTGGCTGTTGTCTTTGTACACAAGAAGGTACTTTCAAAGGTCAAAATGCAATTCACAGAAAATGAAGACAGTACAAATTTAAAGTTACATAAACCAAACAACTTTTAAAATATTTAGAATCTTTGTCCAGAAAAAGTAATGAAATTTTTTTTTGTGGCAAGCTTGCACCACGAAGTTGGAGGAAGAGAAAGGAATTCTGCCCTGTATCAGCCTGCTAGGAACGTGCCAGTGTATACCTGCACTCACAGAAGTATATGGCTCAAGGAAAACTCACCTTCTTACATTCTCAGACACCTTCATATTAAAAGAAAAAAAAAAAAAAAAGCTACTGGGCATTCCCTGCCCTTGTAAAGTAAACAGTACATGCTGAGCCAGGTATTTTACAAAGACTTTGCAGTCAGATTGGCAGCCCAGAAGATGAATCCCTGTTTTCCAGACATTAGTTTAGTAGATTATTGCACATAAAAATTGATTTTTTATTTTGTTTATACTCTGCTAAAAATTAATTACAATTTGAGAACACATACATACTTTTCTTTGGCCATTTAGGAGAACCATTGCAATATAACCAGTTAGTGTAATTCACACTACTGGAAAAGCAGGATGCAAATATTGATGCTTACTATAAGAACTGATATTAGCCAGTCTAGCATTTGCTTATGACATCTGGAAGAATGGTATCCTCCTTTGTAGGAATGATACTGTAATGCTGTGGTTTTTATTTGCTTTAATTAAAATGGACAGTCTGTCAAACCGCAAAGATGTAAATACTTAAACTTTTCTTTGATCCTTTAACGTGGTTCTATCTCATTAAGCAGATACATTTGCAGTTTCCACTTCCTTTTCAGAGATGATATATCTTTGTTTTTCCTACATTTTAATTACATAAAATACATGCTACGTCAGAAATTCTTTCCTGAACTACATTTTTAAACTTGTTAGTTCAGATAATATAAATAAATTTATAGATACAGGTTCATCTGATTTGTCTTTAGCCATCTAAATGGCAACTAGGACCCCTTTCTATTCAGTGCACAAAGTTACATTTTAGGATGGTATTAATCACTCTCCACAGGTGACAACCTCCTTCCATGGACCATCAGAAGGAGCGGTAGTGGTTTCAGTTGGGATAGTGCTATGGTATGATATTAGCAGCTGGTATAGTGCTATGTTTTGGATTTGGGATGAAAAACACTTTTTGTAGCGCACTGGTGGTTTTAGTCGTTTCTAAGTTCTCAAGACCTTTTCTGCTCCTCATGCCACCCTGCCAGTGAGCAGGCTGGGAGGGCACAAGAAGTCCAGAGATGATACAGCCAGGACAGATGAACCCAAATAACCAAACGGCTATTCCATGCCGTATGACATCATGCTCAGTATATAAAGCTGAGGGAAGAAGAAGGAAGGGGGAACATTCTGAGTTATGGCATTTGTCTTCCCAAGTAACCATTACACACGGTGGAGTCCTGCTTTCCTGGAGATGGCTGAACACCAGCCTGCTGATGGGAAGTGGTGAATGAATTCCTTGTTTTGCTTTGCTTGTGTGCATGGCTTTTGCTTTACCTATTAAACTGCCTTTACCTCAACCCATGAGTTTTTTTCTCACTATTACTCCTCTGATTCTCTCCTCCATCCAAACTGGGGGAGTGAGTGAGTAGCTGCATGGTTCTAGCTGACAGCTGGGGATAAACCATGACAGGGAGTCACTTAGACTAATAGAACAGGTGTTAGTTTTCCAACAAAATGAAATGTGTACTTTCTGGTACACTAACAGGCATTCTTTGGACACAGGCCATTTCTGTGGCCATGAACAAAAGAAACCGTTAAAATCAAGTGATGCATAATTTCACCACTCTACAACTTCTGCAGGAAGCATTTTGCGGAAACAACATATACAACTTCTCCACAAAATTTACAGTTCTTTACCTGAGCATAGACAGAATGATTAAGGGAGACTACAAAATACTTCTGATATATCTATACTTTGGATACCTCTGAGGAAGTCACTTCTAAGCATCTGTATGTTCTGAAAACAAAAATCTTACTCCTACTTCGTACTTGAGACTTACATACAGTCTCAAGAACCAGAGGAGTTCTTGGCACATGAAGATGCACACAGCATTTGAATAGACCGTGCATTTACAGCAAGTTAAATCTAACTGAAGTACTTGCAGAGCCCTAAGTGTAAGGCTCTATGATGTGGAAATTACACTGAAATATAACAGTGAGTTCATAATAAAAGTGAGCATTAATAGGCAGTTGAATTTACACAAGCAAAAGCTGAAGCAGATCTCTTCAATATTCCAAATTGCCTCTTGATATTTTTTTATAATAGCTGTTGCACCTTAAACCACTACTGAGAGGACAGGCTGGCTTCATGGGGCAAAAAAAAAAAAATCATCAAAAGGGACTGAATAAGCCAAGAATTCTGAGAAGAATAATTGTTAAAAATGAGAGAGTATATTGAAAATCACAACTATTTTTTCCTCTTATCCTTCTACTGGTCTTTACTGTTCATAGTGAAAAGATACAACATATGAAACTCTAAAGAGTCGAATGAAATATGTTAACAGCAAGCTGCATTTAAGACCAATTAACCATGTCAAGATGTACAGCAGTGTGCTATTACCCACTTCTGAAGATACTGAAGCCTCTCAGCCTTTGGTCTCCTGGCTCACAGCACATCCAAGAAGTATACCAGCAATCTGCTAATGCACACCCTTGTTGTGGCTTATTATTATATGTCTCAGTGTTGTTTCCACATGTTCCAGTTTTAAAACTGTCTGACATTTTTAGTTGAGTGTATTGTGGCTAAACATGTGCAGGAGCAGTTTTTCCAAAATGATGCATTTAGTTATTTTGAAATGTTTATTTCCCTGAGTAGCCAAAAGTAGTTGTCCACAACCACTACAGCATGGATTGGGAGGGCTTGCAACATCACATTTCAAAAACCAATGAAATGTTTAAGTTGGAGAAGTGTGGAAGAACATCTGAAAGCAGTAACTTCCTTTTTTTTTTTTTTCAGTTTTATTTGTGTTTTTTTCATTTGCACTACTGTAATTTGAAAAAGAACCAAATGGATTTCTCAAATATTATGGAAACAGATATGCTGTGGGATTGAATACCTAAGTGGCAGACTGGGAAAACATTTTTACAACCACATCAAATGTCTTATTACTGAGTGGGGAATAACTCAGGTTTTAAAGTGATTCTATTCTGCTTTGCATTGTTGCATCCATGCCTAGAGCTTCAGCACTGTTTGAGTGCACAGAAGGGCAAGTATATTAGCATCCCATCATGGCTTGTGGAACTCTTGTGATCTGAATGGAAAAGAGCCTTTGACAATATTCTTTTATACTCCTGTCATGTTTTAATGCAGTTTTGTTCAGCACTTTGAGAATGGAACATTCAATATGTTTGTTTGTCTTCATATTTTTCTTCCTCTTTTCCTACCTATTCCAATTTTTTCACCTGTGTAGGCCATTTCTATTCAAAGGCTCTCTTTCTATTAGAAATCAAGAAGAACTGATCGACAGTCAATAATAAGCCCTACAAAATGTCCCTGCATCTATTTCACACTTCTGTCCTTATCCTCTTCTTCCTTACTGCCACTTCACTTCAGGCTGTTTAACTGCATCCAATTCTTATTCTCATTTTTCAACATTTCTTTACTTACATGTAAAGACCTCCATTTCCTACCTTTTTATCTCACTTTTAGTCCTTACTGCAACCAAATTAAATTTGGACTGCATACTTCCTCACCCACTCCACTTTACGGAGTTGCTTGCAAAGCGGTAGTTATGATGTCAGATGCAAATACCTCACAGCCATCCCAGTGAAGCTGCAGTATTATCAGTTGAGAAAAACATTGCTGAATGATTGTGGATCCAGACCACGCCAGATCATAGCAATTGTTTACCACGAGAAAAATGCATGCACAGAAATACAACCCATAACCAGGCTATTCTTTGCTTTAAAAATTGAATATCCTTTTTTCTTCTACTTACCTAGGTATGGTCTTCATATCATCTCCCTGTAGAAGTGACAGCTGACCCAAAAAAGATATAGATGAGAGGAGACTGAAATCCATGTATTTATGGTTGTTTCTCAGTCCATTAAAACTAAAAAGATCCACACTTAGTTCAGTGTACATTAGATGATTCACAATTCTGCGGGATTTGGCCAATCCACATAGCAATGCAAAAAGTAATTGATTTTTGTGCAATAACCAAGCAGTGCAATATTAAATTTCTAAAGAAATTATTTAAAGTTGCACTTAATTTGCCTGAAAAAGTAAACAAAGGAGTGTAGGAATACAAAAGGGTCTTACCTGTAGAATTAATAGCTCTTGGTTGTGGCTAAATGTTTTAAACAAAACACTATAATACTTTCATTTTATTCTGATCTGTTAGAACTACAAAATCTGCCTGTTGTCCTAAAAAATGGGTCAATATTAAAAGGCAGGCATCATTCTGTGAACATTGTTTAGGCAATCAGATTTCCACATACACTGCAGAACATCCCAAATGATTTCCTGAAACTGAGCAGCTTCAAAAAGGAAAACATTCAGAGAATTGAAAGGAATGAGCAATGTTTACATCTGTACATGCAAATGTATTTATATTTAGTATTTATGATTCAAGATACACACCTTGAGGCAAAATTGTCACCATTTTTATAGAAACCTACAGGTACTATCTGAAAGGCCTGGTGAGGACTTCTAGTCTATGCCCCTGCCTAAATAGGAATCAGGCCTTCCCTTTATCATTCATGAATAATGCCTTTTAGACCCAATTTTTAAAGCATTCAGTAATGGGCATCCCAGAACTATCTCCAAGAAATCTGCTTTAGAATTTATGTATCTTTAGAAACTGCAGGATTTCTTTTCCCTGTTTACCTTAAATTTCCCATACTATTGTACAAACATATCAACTTAAGAGGAGTTTATTCCCTTACTTTTAACAACCTTTCACATTTTTAAAGAACATAATCATGTATTTCTGCCTTCTTTTCTAGGTAAATCTAATTTATCACAACTACTCAGTCTTTCCCTAGGGATCATCCCCATGCTTGGGTGAGCAGAAATACTTTGATCCATTATCTAATACTAACCAGCCATACACAGGAACAACTGAATAATGTTAAATAGAATTCAATTTCATACTGAGCTCTGCAGTTCTTAGCACAGCTTCCATGAGGTTCTATGGAATTTTAAATCACTCCTGAAGTACTCTGTACAGGATAATTAAAAACTGAAGTATATTATTTTGAATAAAAGTATAAAGTCAGTATACACTTTATTTTTCGAAAATACAGGAGACTGTGAAAACATGTTTAACAGAATGGTATATACGTATGGACTGTAACCCACTGCATTAATATCTATTATTATTTCCATCTTTACGTATTGCCTTGTCTCTTAAAATTGCTTTGCAAATTTAGTTGCCTGTATCTTTGTTAAACAGTAAAATATGTTGGCCAAACTTCTAGCTAGAGTATGACAGAGACAGTCCATACAGGTCCCTGAAAACAATTTGATGAAGATCTCAAACATATTGATAAAAATTTTTGCCTTTACTACAAAACTATTTAGGAAAAAACAAGAGGGGCTGGGAGAGGACTATATACTAAATTGCAAAGAGAAAAACCTTTCAGGTTGATATGACACAGGTCCACCAAAACTGCACAGCAGATGGTCTACAAAATATCTACCTGAGATTGAAGCTATTGAAGCAAAGGATGATATTACTGCTTTTGGAATGACAAGGCAGTTTTTTGCCTAAGTTAAATTGCTGAATGACTCACTGCCGGGCTTACATCACGTGTAACAAATTTAATCACTCAGACTTGGCTAAATTAAAAGCTACATATCATAAAGTGGCTTTAATGTGTCTTCCACTTGAATAGAAATTTTACATTAAAACTAGAAATTTATTTCTGTTTCCTAGGAAACAATGCATCTTATTAGCTAAGGTTTTAGCTAATAAAAACTATGAGCTTAATAATATATGAAAGGACAAGCCCATTATTTCCATGAGTCTTTTTCTTGCACTGAAAACATCATAAGCTTTAATCTCTAATTAAGTACTTACTTCTATCACCGAATGTCCTACCTCCCATGTAGCAGGAGAAAAACACAGGCTGAGACTGAAAAAAAAAAAAACTTGCAGAAGATTTAAACCCCAAAGTAACGGAGCCTGGAGCCTGGCTGGAAATGGAAAAGGTTAAAACACAAACAAATTAAGTTGGTAACCATTATTGCATCTGCAGTCAGGCAGTGTTCAGTACTCACTGGCAAATCTTGATGTTACAGACAGCATAACCAAGATCAGTGAGTCCAGTTCTTTGTGTTTTGTGAAATGATGGAAGGAGTCTTTATTTAGTTTTGAGCCCACTCAAACATTGTGGTTATCATGTTTGTTTTCTTTCTAGGAGAATGAGAGAGGGAGACAATCTTGCTATAAAAGTGAATTAAAAATGACTCACAGAAAATAGGCAGAACAAGAAAACAATATAAAAAGACACAGACCAAAGGAAGAACAAAGAAAATTCAAATGGAAAACAAACAGGTGGAAGAAAAGCAACAGGAGCAAGCGCCGCCTGGGATTATATTTATTTTAGCTTAAGAAACCTCCCATAATTTTAGCAGTAAGTTTATTATGCACTTTCTGAAGTGCATAAGTTATCAGTGCTTACCATCTTGATTGCTCTAAGATACAAGCAATACAAGTGTAGCTCTTCCTTTCATTTGTCAAGCTTTAAACATTTGAACAGTGGGTCCATGCAATTGAAGTCACTTTGCAGCTTGATTTGGAAAACTTTTTTGTTGTTGTTTTGGCATATGATCAAGAAGCTGAAACTACAGACACTAATGTAAGTCTGTGGCTGAGCCACCTGTTTCCCCCTGTTTGGACTTTTATAGAAAGGGAAAGTGTGATTTCAGAATGTCAGTGCAGAATTACACCAAGTTCCAAAATGTGTCATAAATTATGATTCAAGACTGCTTGTGCTAGTACGGCTGACAGAATAAGACACAAAATTCCCAAAGCAATTGCTCGATTTTAAATTATCTGTCTTACTGTCATGGTCTTAAAAGAAAGAGTTGCTGAAAATCTACACTGCATATATCACAAGTAAAAAACAGGCATAACATAAGCTATAGTACACATGGTAGATACCAGAAGCTGGTCTGCTCAAACTTGTCAGTGCTATACATGGGCACCTTTTAGCCCTGCATTAAGAAACATGATTGACGGTCTCATGTCTGTTCTCCTGTCTTCTTCTTGCTGAGCTGTAGACACATTGGATTATTTGTGGTTTGAATTCTTTGTGTGTTATCCTATATTACACATGCATATATATCTTGATCTGTACTAGAAAAGTCAAGGTCGAAGTAAGATGTCTTACATTTACATTACAAGTCAGTGAGTTTTGTGGTGGTTGTTAGATCACACCACAGTTTCGATCTTACAGACACATTTACTGCACAAAAGAGAAATGACACAAAGGAATTTCTTATAATTACATTCTTCATCCTAGAGATTTTGGAGGTCATCCACTACCCTAGCCCTGACAAGCATAATCAGATAGATAGAGAAGCACAGAGACAACTCCCCAAAGGTACCGCACAGGTCACTCCCCTGTGTTTAGGGTTAAGACAGTTTGCTAGTATTGACAGGAGTCACATCGTGCTCGTTGGGAACAGTTTCAGTGCCTGGAAACATACCACTGATTGGCAGGGGAGGGAGGAGAGAGGAGACGTACAGGGACCTCACAATCATAAAGTGGTATCATAGACATTTGGCTGTCCTGCCAGTCCAGCAAATACCTTTGTTATAAGTTCACTAGTCACCAGAAAAAAAGATATTTGAGAGAACTTACTAAATCAAGACCAAGAAATGCAGCACTCACCAGTGCACTCATCATCTGAGAAGAAAATACCTTTTTTTTTCTTCCTTAAAAAATATTTTTTTTGACAGTAAATGAAGCAAAGGAAGTTCCACTACTGAAAAATAGAGGTGTGATTAACTTGTCATGTACAGCAGCTGACTTTCTCACATCTTATACATAAATTTGGGAATAAACACATTATCAGCATCAGATATGAACTGATGATGACTGTTCACTTTTATTTGATGGCCATAAGGCAAACTAAAGCAAAAGTCATCAAATACAAAAAATTAAAAGCAGAGACAAAACAGAAAGAAAAGGAACACCAACTCATTGCTGTGGGTGGTATGTGACTTGGGACTTCCATCCAAAACAAAGAGAGCAAGAGTATTTTTTTTGCCATGTTTACACCTCTAAAAAACTTTGTTCCTTTCCAATTTTTTTTGCATAGTTCTGCACAATATTATAGAAACAGAAAAAGTATATATATACATAGGTGCACTCCTCTGGAAATAGCAGCTCAGATCAGATAAAGCAGCAGTAAATCCAAACTGCCACCCAAAATATGAACTTTTTCAAACCTTAAGAGGTTTGGATGACAGGATTGCTAATCTGTTTTTTATTGTTGTATATTTCTAAAATTCATTTCCTTCTTAGGTCTCATTCTAAAAATCACATGAAGACAGGCATTCTCCAAAGCTTTTGCATGTCTTTGATTCTGGACAGCCGGACAAAAATAATTTATTTCCTTGTGATCTATTAGCACATATGATTTTAATATCAGAAAATCAGTTTTGGTCTCATTCTGCCGTAAATGTGGCCAATACTCTGAGATGCCCTGACTCCCTGCCCAGTGACATAATCATGTTTGTAACAACTTCCTCTCAGACAGTATGTACTTATATATATATGTGATGTCTCTCTGGATATAACATACAAATCCAACTCAAAATCCATTGATATGCCACTTTTAGCTCACTTATCAGATACTAAAAAAGTAACGGTTCAGAAAAAAGTTACAGGATTTACATTTTAATGACCATAGCCCTCAACTAGGATAAATCAGCATATCTCTAAATCAGAATTTCACTGATTTACACTGGCAAAAATCTAATATAAATGCCTGTAAAAGGCATTCTATATTCAAACCAGCTTGTTTTATATCGGTACTATATTTCATCAATGAACTTTACAGTAATTTCTATTCTCCTAAGCACAGTTACAGTCATTAATAAAACCACCATGACTTATGTGGATTCTTAATAAATAGAGCAGAATCCTATAGTTAGATGCTTTGCTCTATTTGCAAACTGCTCCTTATGTTGTCGAAGACATTCATGCCTTTTGTGACTTATGTAAGAGGTCAGATTCTAGCTTAAATTTCTCCTTTCCTGTGTTCTGTGTATTGATGGATAGTTTTCATACTTAGGTGGAAGTTGAAAAGGGAGTTTTCCTGTGAGGCCCAAGTAGAAACCAGTATTAATCCACTTAAGAAAAGCCAACATAACAAAAAGAAAAGATGAAAGCAGTTGTAACAGACAGTGACTATTTATGGTATAGGCCCAAGCTTTATGCTTTTTTCCCTTTGGAAGTGAGGTAATTAATAGTCACCTCAAAGTATTACTTATAATTTTCTTGCTGTGGTTGTGCATAAAGACAGTGGAAGAGGAAGCTGATTCCTTTCGTACTGTCCAAGAGTAGATCAGGTGTACAACAGCAGAAAACCACTGAAGTGATTATGGACTATAACTATGTAGATTTTTGATATTTTTTAAGGAAATTATACTATATTAAAGTTTGTACAGAAAGGTCGTCTTTGCTGAGACAGTTAAAAACATTTCAGCCTGGGTACCCACTGCTGGACATGAAGCAAGCTAAGAGAAACACACACAAATTTAAATGTAAAAGGTTTAAAAAAATTACAATTTTAAACTACACAATAAAGTAGAACAAAAAACCCCCAAAACTGTAGAACATGTTCCCAGGGTTTATCTGTCTATTTTAGTTCAGAAGCAGGATATGACACTAAAGAGAAAAGGCGTTGAAAAGGGAGGGATTAAACTTAAGTGTACATCATCTAGATTCTAGTTCTAAAAAATATGGGCTGTCATTAGATCACCAATCAAGTTACAACAATGAACTTTGCAGACAGAGGTAGCTCTGATATGCAAACAGTTTTTTAGGGAAAAGGCACACAAATTTTATGAGCAATGTGTAAGTTTACATGAAACTCACCAAAAGAAAAAACCATAACTTTCATCAATGGATAACAGGCCAGCAAATGCTGCTGTGTGATGATATGTGTTGGAAAACACTAAGATAATATTCCTTTTTTAAAGTATCAGTATCTTGGTATTAAATCCACTGACACTCTTTAGTCAATATTATTAACTATGGTATAAAGAACAATCAAGGATAGGCTTGTACATAAGCTAGGCACGTACAGTCCAGGAGGTTCCTCCAGTGCATTGATGATTGATAACTTTTTGACACAGGTGGTGGAAGAGGCCACAAGGAGAGGTGTACTATTGGACCTAGTACTGGCAAACAAAGAGGGACTGATGGAGGACGTTAAGGTGGGGACGTTGGGGGCAGACTTGGCTGCAGTGATCATGAGAAGATAGAGTTCAGGATTGTGTGCAATATGCAGGAAACGACAAGTAGGATTGAAACCTTAAACTTCAGGAGAGCTAACTTTGATCTCTTCAAGAAACTGCTTGGAGAAATCCCATGGGTGAGGGCTCCAGAGGGTAGGGGGTCTCAAGAGAGCTGGCTGATATTTGAGCATCACTTCCTCCAAGCTTAGGATCGGTGCACCCTTCAGAGCAAGAAATCAGGCAAGGCAAGAAGGATACCTGCGTGGCTGAGTAGGGATCTTCTGAAAAAGCTCAGGTGGAAGAAGGAAGTTTACAGTATGTGGGACTGACCTCTTGGGAAGAGTACAAGAATGCTGTCAGAGTATGCAGGGATGAAATGAGAAAAGCCAAGGCAGCCTTGGAATTAAATCTGGCGAGGGGTGTCAAGGTCAATAAGAAGGGTTTCTTTAAGTACATAGGATGTAAAAGGAAAACTAGGGAAAATGTGGGCCCGCTGTTGAATGAGACAGGTGCCGTGGTGACAGATGATGCAGAGAAGGCATAGATGCTGAATGCCTTCTTTGCTTCTGTCTTCACTGCTCAGGCCAGCCCTCAGGAGTCCCAGGTTTTACGCATAACAGAGAAAGTCTTTCTAACAAGAAAGCAAGACTTTCCCTTGGTTGAAGAGGAACAAGTTAGAGAACAATTAAGTAAACTGGATACCCACAAATCCATGGGGCCTGATGGGATGCACCCGAGAGTGCTGAGGGAGCTAGGGGAAGTAATTGCTGGGCCACTTTCCATCATCTTTGAAAGGTTCTGGAGAACAGGTGAGGTGCCTGAGGAGTGGAGGAAAGCCAATGTCACTCCAGTCTTCAAAAAGGGCAGGAAGGATGATCCAGGAAACTACAGGCCGTTCAGCATCACCTCCTTCCCTGGAAAGATAATGGAACAGCTCTTTCTGGGAGTTATCTCCAAGCATCTGGAAGAAAAGAAGGTTATCACAAGTAGTCAACATGGAATCACCAATGGGAACTCATGTTTGACTAATCTGATAGCCTTCTATGATAGCGTGACTGGATGACTGGATGAGGGAAGAGCAGTGGATGTTGTCTACCTTGACTTCATCAAGGCTTTTGACACTGTCTCCCACATCATCCTCACAGGCAAGCTTAGGAAGTGTGGGTTAGATGAATGGACAGTGGGGTGGATTGAACAGTGGCTGACAGATAGAGTTCAGAGGGTTGTGGTTAGTGGCGCAGAGTCTAGTTGGAGGTCAGTAACAAGTTGTGCTCCTCAGGGGTCAGTACTGGGTCCAGTCCTGTTCAATATATTCATCAATGACCTGGATGAAGGGATAAAGTGTACCCTCAGCAAGTTTGCTGATGACACAAAACTGGGAGGGGTGGCTGACACACCAGAAGGCTGTGCCACCATACAGAGAGACCTGGACAGGCTGGAGAGTTGGGCGGAGAAGAACCTAATGAAATTCAACAAGAGCAGCTCTGTGGAAAGGGACCTGGGAGTCCTGGTGGACAACAGGATGACCATGAGCCAGCAATGTGCCCTGCTGGCCAAGAAGGCCAATGGCATCCTGGGGTGCATGAAGAAGAGTGTGGCCGGCAGGTCGAGGGAGGTCATCCTTCCCCTCTACTCTGCACTGGTGAGGCCACATCTGGCGTATTGTGTCCAGTTCTGGGCTCCCCAGTTCAAGGACAGGGAACTGCTGGAGAGGGTCCAGCAAAGGGCTACAAAGATGATTAGGGGATGGGAGCATCTTTCTTATGAGGAAAGGCTGAGGGACTTGAGTCTGGTCTGGAGAAAAAGGAAAGAGGAGGAGGAATCTTATCAATACTTATAAATACTTAAAGGGAGGGTGCCAGGGGGATGGGAACAGTCTTTTTTCAGTGGTGCCCAGTGATAGGACAAGAGGTAACAGGCACAAACTTGAACATAGGATGTTCCACCTTAACATGAGGAAGGACTTCTTTACTTTGAGGGTGGCAGAGCACTGGCACAGGCTGCCCAGAGAGGTGGAGGAGTCTCCCACACTGGAGACATTCAAAACCCGCCTGGATGCTGTCCTGTGCAACTGCTGTAGGTGACCCTGCTCTGGCAGGGGAGTTGGACTAGGTGATCTCCAGAGGTCCCTTCCAACCCTGACCAATCTGTGATTCTGTCATTCTGTCATTTGATCACTGCTACCTGTTCTGTGTAGTTTTTATTTACATATGCAAATACAGCTTCAAAGTTGTATTTAAAATTAAGCTTTTACTAGGGAATTGCCATACTATGTCCAAATCACAAGTTTATTTTTAGTTTTGCAGTATTGGTGGTCACTTCCTCAGGCACGGAGACAGGTAAAGGAGTCAAAGGAATAGGTGAAAACCTTGCTTTTTCTTTAAGAATCAAGTTTATTTTAGAATTTTTACCTTCACAGAAAAACCTTAAACACTTAAAGTCAGAAGACTCAAGCAGAAAAAGACATAAAATCCTAGAAGGCATTTTATGACATCTTATGATTTTTAAAACAATCATATATTTTACTGTGGTGGAAGTATGAAGTTTTGAGAGTCTGAAAGAATATTGTATATTTGATTGCTGCATGAATTATGTCTGGGGCGATGAAACAGAAATCCAAGTAGAAGACCATCTATACTTTCTGTCCTCTGAATTGATTCAAACTCTTGCTAACACAAGTGAAAGTGCCAGTGAATGAAACTTCAGAAATGATAGTTCAGAGTCAAGGATATGCTAGATGTTGGATATGCTAGATGTTGAATATGCTGTGTTCTGTATTCCAAATGCTTCTTTTAAAGGAAAGGCAATAACCAGAATAAGCAAAAAATTGAGATCTATGTCCCAGCCAAAAGCAATTTCCTTATAATTTTAAAAGTGAGATGCTAGGTTTCGAAGTTATGTGTTTGGATTTCCGAAGGGCAGACTTTAGCCTGTTTAGGAGCATGGTCGAGAGTGTCCCTTGGGAGGCAGTTTTGAAGAGCAAAGGTGCCCAGGAAGGCTGGGCATACTTCAAGCAGGTGCTCTTAAAAGCGCAGGAGAAGGCCATCCCCGTGTCTCGAAAAACGAGCAGACGGGGAAGACGACCAGCCTGGCTAAATAGAGAACTCTGGCTGGACCTCAGGAAAAAAAGGAAAGTTTACATTCTCTGGAAAAGGGGGTTGGCAACTTATGAGGACTATCAAGATATAACAAAGCTATGTAGGGGGAAAATGAGTCAGAACTCAGCTTGGCCACTGCAGTTAAAGACAATAAGAAGAGATTCTTTCAGTATATCAATAGAAAAAGGAAGACTAGGGAAAATATAGGTCCACTGGTGAATGAGACAGGTGCCCTAGTGGTGGAGGACACAGAGAAGGCAGAGTTACTGAATGCCTTCATTTCTTCGGTCTTCACGGCTAAAGCTGTCCCTCATGAATCCCATACTCTGAAGGCAAAGGGGAAGGTCTGGAGAGAGGAAGATTTTCCCTCAGTTGAGGAGGACCGTGTCAGAGACCACTTGGCCAAGCTGAACATTCACAAGTCCATGGGCCCTGATGGTATGCATCCGTGAGTGCTGAGAGAGCTGGCGGATGTTATTGCTAGACCACTCTCCATCATCTTTGAAAGGTCATGGAAAACAGGAGAGGTGCCTGAGGACTGGAGGAAGGCTGACATCACTCCGATCTTCAAAAAAGGCAAGAAGGAGGACCCAGGGAACTACAGACCAGTCAGTCTCACCTCTGTCCCTGGGAAGGTAATGGAGCGACTCATTCTGGACGTCATCTCCAAACACGTTGAGGAACAGGAAGTTATTGGAAGTGGTCAACATGGATTTACCAAGGGTAAATCATGTTTGACCAATCTGATGCTTTCTATGATGTTATAACTGGCTGGCTGGATGAGGGGAGAGTTGTGGATGTCATCTACCGTGACTTCAGCAAGGCTTTTGACACTGTCTCCCATGACATCCTCATTAGGAAGCTGAGGAAGTATGGGCTAGATGAGGTGACAGTGAGGTGGATTGAGAGTTGGCTGTGGGACAGAACTCAGAGGGTTGTGATCAGCGGCACAGAGTCTAGTTGGAGGCCTGTAACCAGTGGTGTCCCCCAGGGGTCAATACTCTGTCCAATTTTGTTCAATATATTCATCAATGACCTGGATGAGGGGACAGAGTGTATCCTCAGCAAGTTTGCTGATGATACCAAACTGGGTGGGGTGGCTGACACCCCAGAGGGCTGTGCTGCCATCCACTGTGACCTGGACAGGCTGGAGAGCTGGGCAGAGAAGAACCTAATGAGGTTCAACAAAACCAATTGCAAGGTCCTGCACCTGGGGAGGAAGAAGGCTAGGCACCAGTATAGGTTAGGGGCGGACCTGCTGGGAAGTAGCTCTGAGGAGAAGGATCTGGAAGTCCCAGTAGACAGTCAGTTATCCATGGCCCAGCAATGTGCCCTTGTTGCCAAAAAGGCCAATGGAATCCTGGGCTGCATAGGGAAGAGTGTGGCCACTAGGTCGAGGGAGGTCATTCTCCCCCTCTCCTCTGCACTGGTGAGGCCACAACTGGAATACTGTGTCCAGTTTTGGGCTCCCCAGTTCAAGAGGGACAGGGAACTGCTGGAGCAAGTCCAGCGAAGGGCAACTAAGATGATTAAGGGCTTGGAGCATCTGCCTTATGAGGAAAGGCTGAGAGAGCTGGGACTCTTTAGCCTGGAGAAGAGAAGGCTGAGGGGAGACCTTATTATGGCGTACAAGTATCTGAAGGGTGGGTTGAAGGAGGATGGAGCCAGGCTCTTTTCAATGGTTCCAAGTAACAGGACGAGGGGTAACGGGCACAAGTTAGTACACAGGAAGTTCCGTTCAAATACATGGAAAAACTTCTTTACAGTGAGGGTGACAGAGCACTGGCACAGGCTGCCCAGGGAGGCTGTGGAGTCCCCTTCTCTGGAGAATTTCAAGACCCGCCTGGATGCAGTCCTGAGTAATGTGCTCTGGGCAATCCTGCTTTAGCAGGGGAGTTGGACTAGATGATCTCTAGAGGTCCCTTCCAACTCTGAAAATTCTGTGATTCTGTTTGAAGACAGAAAGAAATTAATCTGCTCCAGAAGTAATTTAAAAGAACTTGTCCTTAATTTCATGATCACACACAATCTGTGCATTCAGCAAATGACAATACTGACAAAGGATAACACAATAAAAAGTATGATTTCATTGCATTCTGGCATGTGGGTGACCTGAACACAATCTCTAATTTAGACTTTCTACGTAACCAAAGGCAATTATCTCACAACACATTCTGCCTCAATTTTCGCAAAAAATACGAGGCAATAACTCCAAATTTCACAGAAGCTTTCTGTGGACAAAAGTAATTCACATGAAACGTTCTGATACTTCAAGACTGAAGGGTATGCATCTCATTTGCCATTACAGTGAAAGAATGCAAAGGTCATTGTTTTTGCGAGGGGCTGAAACAGTGCCTATAACACATTGGCATGTCGTGATGGCAGGCCATTATTTTTATTAGTTTTCTAAAACAAGAGAGAAGTGACTAAAATAGGAGTCTCTAAAGTGATTCCTATGCCTTCTTCTGTAAAAAAATATCTGTAACCAGTATGATCTTGATATAGCACAGCACAAGTTCTTAGAGGCATAATCCTCGCTAAGCCTGCAACTTTGGTCCCTTTATAGTATTCCAGTAAGAAAGAACTGGTTTTATTGGAAAACTCAGAGAAGGATCATACTACTTCCTTTTAATGCTTTGCATCAACTTGTCCAGAATATCTTGACTTCATGACTTAGTATGAATAAAGCCTTGTCTTTCTAACCTGCTAGGCAAGGGCCAAAATGTACAACCTACTCTAAATCAAAATGAAATAGGTAAAAGCAGCATGGTTTTAGAGTTATTTACTATTGACTTGTTTAGGTCACTTCCTCTCCCTTGCTCTTACTCTGTATCTTCTTACAATGCAAAGATAAAATGAGCTATGCAAACTTCTAGTCTGCTCCATTTGTCAGAGTCTTCAGAAACAGCAGAAATCTGCCCTGTGTCTGTGTCAACCAGCATGGGATTGGAAAGACAAATGTTGTCATAACCTCCACCCACTGGAATGTGGTTGTTGGTTTAGTTAACACATCCTCTGGCTATTTGAACTGGTCACTCGAGAAGTCAACAGTAAGTCAAGTTGTCATGCATTCCTTATTAGTCATTTCCTCCCACAGCTGGATCTTCTGCATTCATGTTTACAAATCAGCTGAAATCTTGTTTGTACTTTGAGGATGAACTGAAGACGTTAGAGGAGTATCTACTGCTCCACTCTGCAAACTAAGTAGACTTAGGTTCCCCCATGCAAGCCAGCTTTGCCAATTTGTTCTTTGCCCATTGTCTTGCAGCTGCTGAGTTGCACAGGATTTTCAGTATCTAATGTTTGAGTTTGGGGTTTGTTTTTTTTTTTTTTGGGGGGGGGGGGGGGGGGGTAGGCGGTGGGGGGAGATACAGATGATACATCCTCGATATCTTCTACGTAAAGTGCCCAGGCAAGAATCTCAGCTATTTTCAGTGAAGGAAATGCTTGAGTTATTTCATGTAGTTTTTTGCTTGACTGGTAGCACTGAGCAGTTATTTTTGTTCATAGAAAGAAAGATGTGCATATAACGACTTTTTTTTTGTCCTTATGCAACAGCTATTTCTGGGCAGTATGTCCAGCTATCTGGGCAACTGTTGAGACTGTTGGTCAATATAACTGCTTACTTTTGCTTACTTTTACAGCAAAGAATAAAAATTCCACCTTTAGGAATTTCTTCAGCTTACTGAATGCATAACAGGCAACACATGAAAGCATGGACATGATACAAAGGAGCAATCTGGAAAACTCCTAGCCAAATCCAGCTCATTGTCAATGTTATTTCTCTTGATGTGCTGCATTTCTTAGCAAAATTACTCTTTCTCTTCTCTCTAAAGAGCTACCTAAAGCATGCCTTCATCCTGCCATATCTGACTGGTATGTCAGCCTTTTCCACAAAGATCTTTGCTCATTAAACACAGAAGACCTCAACTACCAATTTTTTTTTTAGCTCAGGTATTCTCACTGGACCTATCTGGTTTTTGACATCCAAAGAAGAATTTAATTCTGTTAAGAATTGCCTGGAAAGAATGTAGAATTTCCTGGAGAAAAGCAGAATTCACTTGCATTAAAACGGAAACAGAATCAAACAAAAGTGTCCCACAGGTAAATTTTGGTAATCTATTCAGAAAGACACACTGCTTAGGCATCAGTCAGAGCATTTTTATAAATATATCCTTTAACCAGGACAATATTTGAAGTCATTCTTTAGAAATAAACTACTACCTAATCACCATCTTTTGGAGAAGTATTTTTATTCCACTTTTATTTTTTATGACATCCCATTCCCAAGAGATTAGTAAATAGAATATGCAGCTCTTTGACTTTAGCTTCAGATAGAAATGCCAAGACTGACTGGTGCTAATTTGGGCACCTAGAGACTGAGGAATCCAAGCATATCATCCATGAGTGGAAAGTCTGACTAACACCCAGATTTTACAGCACTTGCTTATACGAAAACAAACTCTGTGGTAGAAGCAAGACCGGTTCTCCAAGGCAACATCCCAGTGCTTAAGCTGTACAACAACCATTTTTCCTACAGTTCCCCAGTCCCATCATTCAATCATAATAGACTTACTATTAACAGGTTCTATAAGCAAGCAAATAGATGCACACTATCTCACATCGCTGCCCAACCATTATGTATCTCCAAGGTCAGGACCTACCCACCAACAAATTGAAGATAAGGTTTCTCAAATACCGTGGGGAAATTTCATTGATTGCCTCTGCTATATCATGAATATTATTACTTTATGCTAAAGCTCATCAAAAGGCTTCTTCCACAAGAGTCTAAAGCACTGTCAATTTTACAAGAGAGCCAACTAACAGTCATGGGCCACAGAGATGAAAAATCTTTCATGGAAGTTTTCTAAAACAGGGAAGAGTCTTGTCTTAGGTAATGTTTAATGTATTTACTACCAGGCCTCTTTAGTCTTTTCTAACAAATAAGAGGTTTGATGCAAAATAATTCCATTGCTTGTAATGACAGTGTTGCAGCAAAATAGATGCCAGTTTCATTTGTATATATTATGAGGTGAGTATATTTTGCAACTTCTGTTTGCACTGTCAGAACTACAGCTTTTTTCTCAGAGTTCACCTTGCAGCAACCATTTTCTTAGTTCCAGATGAGACTTGTCTTGAACCAATCAAATATACGTTATACAGATATTCCCCCATCTATATGAAGACATATTAACTGCTTGATACTGAATGTTTTCTTGTGTGCTTGTTGCCAGTAACTAAATGTCATAGTAGAAAAATATATCTATTGGCACAAAGAAGTTTCTTACCTTGACAACAGAAGGCTACACTCACACACAGAAGACCCATTTTGTTCAAATTCACATTTGGGCTAATAATTTCAAAACAGCTGCTGCTTAAGCAGTTACCTGTCTTGCGGTCCACTGTACTCTCAGGCTCATTTCCAGTAACTAATAGAAACTGAGTCATGGGATGTACTTGGCCAGCAGATGGAAACAAGCAGAAGGAGGAGGGAGATATGGCTTCCAATGCTTTGTTTATGAGAACATCCTTCCTGTCCACAATATCCGCATTCCATTAACGTATGGTTTCAATTGTGCCTTTGCGATGTGGTTCAAGCGCTATAGTCAAAGCATATATGCTCCAGTCAAGCACATTTCACTTAATATTTAATCAAGTAAGAAGGGATTCTATAACAGTTTCTGTGAAAGCTCTAGCTGCTTACTAACCTGCTGTTCCTAATCATTCTCAATGGTACTGCAAAGCTTTTCCATTACTTAAGAGCAAATTCAACCTCTGATAAAATACTATGGATGATATACATGAAAAATAAGATATACTCCCAAATGGTTGTGGGTTTAGTTATTTATCTAGTTGTTTAAAATTTACATGACTTAAACTAGCATTCTGTCAAAAAAAATGTTTGAAAGAGCAAGAAATGAGAAAGCAAGCCTGAAAAAGAACTACTAATCATTAATAATTCAAAAACCTCTATATTTGTTCCTTCATTTCCTTAGCATATATACTGTATCCAGGTTCATGGCCTGAGAATAGCCTTAGGAAAATGTTTGGAATGTGAACTGAAATTGCAAAGGAACTGGGGAATCTATTAAGAAGATATTTGAAGAGTATGAGCTATATTTTGTCTTGAATTGCTGAGGGTCAGCTAGGGTATCCTCTAGGTTAGCTGAAGTCCCATTGGGTGTGATACAAATGTTAAGTACACAATTTACATGCAGACACCTGTATGAACCACCTAAACATAGATGTCTCAATCTGCAAGATGAATTCCACATTAAAGGTCTGAAGACTCAACTTTAGTTCACATGGAGATATATCAACTGGATGTCTTCTCTTAAAGTCAGCACACTGATGCCTGTAAAAATCGTAGTGACATTTACATAGCCTGTCAGGAATACTGGCAACGTTTGCTGCTTATATTAATTCCCAACTTTAAGAAGGTGTTGTCTGATCAAGCAGTCTTAGATATTTCTGCAGAGGACTGCATTGTCACATGCGTATATAACTCTGCAAATAAGAGCTGAATCAGAACCAGTGACTGGTTCTGCTAGATTTTTTTCTGCGGCTTGAGTTTATGACATTGGAAAGCCTGTGGCCGAAGAAATAAAATCACCTTGATCTGCAGCTCTATCCTCTTTTCTAACAATTAGACATTCTTGACTAATATGCAAAATTCCAGTAGACAATTAATCATGATAGGTATTATAGCTAAATGAGTGATACATGCACATTGCACTAAATCTGTAACTATGTGTGAATCCATTAGGCTGCCAAAAACAGCCTCTGGCAACAGATGCCACAGATTCCTCTGTGAAAAAAGGTTTGGTATGATCTGAATAACATTTCTCTTATGATGATGGGAATTACTGAAGACACAGGACAACTTTTATGTTCAGAAGGGACAGTAGCACGCCACCTGTACCAGGGGTCCATCTCTAATTTGTGTTATCTTTTCTGAGGCTTCCTGTGACTTCTCCTGGATAATTTGTTTCTTGCTAAAGGGGTAGAAAACAGGATCAGATTATTGGTATTGCAGAACCAGGAGTTATAATACAGAAACTGCACCTGGATTCAGCATTGCCATTTTCCTTGTTTACAGCAGGTGCTTTGTCTAACTTAAAACTGCTGGTGAGAATGCCTTATGTGTTTGTTAAAATGTCTCCTATAGTCAATAGTTAAGACTGATCTATTTCTCCTTCTCTAGAAATGAATAAAACCAAGGTAAGATCATTGGCTCCAGTGGAATTACTCCTGATTCACAAAGCTGACTGCTCTTCAGCACAAATTCCTCATGAATACCAGCCTAATGTCTGCTGGAAAAGGGTCTGAAATATAACAACTTCCATATTCTTATGAGAAAAACCTCAAAGTAATGTAGAATAGGCTAGAATAGAATGGATTATTTCAGTTGGAATGGCCCTACAACAATCATCTAGTCCAACTGGCTGACCAGTTCTGGGCTGACCAGCAGGTTATTAAGGGTATGGTCCAAATGCCTCTTAAAAACTGACAGGCTTGAGGCATCGACCACCTCTCTAGGAAGCTTGCTCCAGTGTGTGACCACCCTCTCGGTAAATAAATACTTCCTAATGTCCAGTCTAAATCTTCCCTGGTGCTGTTTTGAACCATTCCCACACGTCCTATCACTGGACCCCAGAGAGAAGAGCTCAGCACCTCCCTCCCCAAGTCCCCATCTCAGGAAGCTGTAGAGAGCAATGAGGTCACCCC